>NC_135050.1:21198715-26121391 GCF_051014685.1 Ptiloglossa arizonensis
TGATTTTCAAATGATTATTGTTATCGGCTGGATTCGGTTCGAATCGGAAGCTGTTTGGTGATAACGACCGTGCTGCAACGGCAATAAACGGGGGCCGCTGACACTTTTCTCGGCGCAGAATCGTTACTTCGGACACAGCTTTGCTGTATAACGAACCGAACGAATATATAAAAGAGAAGCATGCTTTTAAGAAGTGAATGCCTGCGTGTACGCGTATGTGCGTGCGTGCGTGCGTGTGCGCGCGTGTGGTAAGCCAGTGTGCGAGTGTAGTGTTTTTAAAGAATAAACTTAAAGAAGAAAAAAAACGTAAGAAAATGGCGCGGTGCGAAACCGTTCGCCGAGCGACGGTCGCAGAATCGAAATCAAGACTTTTTATATCCAACCAGTTTGATAAGAAGGAAAAAGGGAATATACAGGAAGCTCGAACCGCCAGTCGTTGTCTCCGTTACGGTCTGGGCGATTAAATTATTGTATTATTATTATTATTATTATTATTATTATTATTATTATTATTATTATTATTATTATTATTATTATTATTATACATACATTGTACAAAAATTCGTCACAAAAAACGGAAAGGAATTATTAGGGCTCAAAGTGTCGTGTTGAGCGACGAGAGAGCGAGAAACGCTCTCCGGCAAATGAACAAAAGATCGAGGGAAACAAATAGAACGAGAGTGGCGCGAGTATGCATGTAAAAAAGAAGAGAACATAATTAACGATATTGCCTTGATTTGTAAATAAAACTTAATTACTTCCACTAATGAAACCATCTTCTCTACCAATACCAAACGGGCCGAATTCGATCCACGCGGGCTCATCTCTTCCAACGATTTCGTATGTTTTTTACTAAAGCTACGGCTGATTTTTTAACAGCGAGATATTTTGTACAGTAACTGGACATAAAATAATAATGATAATAAATAAGAAAAAAAGAAAGGTGGAGGTGAGCCCTGTGCATTGTTCCAGAAAACTCAGCTAGACTATGTAACATCTCCCGCCCCTCCGACTTGTCCAGTTTGTTCTGTGATTCTGTGTTTAATAAAAGAAAAAGCCAATATGTATGTATGCGTGTATGTGTGTATATGTAAATATCCTGTTTGATAAACGAGTTTTTAGTAATTTTTGCATGGACCCAGTATGAAAGTGTTCCCCAATTAATTAACCGCAACGTATTCTACGTATATCGCACGAATTTTTTACATTATTCGCTTGAAATATCAAACATTATCGGATCTGATATTTACTTTTAATAAATTCACCGAACGAATATTGTAATTTGATTTTCAGCTTTGACGCGTTTACATTCCCCTCGTACACGTATAATTCAGAACGTACAATTCGTGGGTCTCTTTCACACTTTTCGCTTCGTAATCGATATTAATTTTTTTTTTTTTTTTTTCATTACTCGTATGAAATTGTCATCCGCAGAAATTTCACTCGAGAAATGCTTCGACGTCTTTGACTTGTTAATTTTTAAATCGCTCCGAAACGTTCCAGATAGTTTTCCTACACCAGTTAACTGTTTCGTATTGCAACGAGATTTTTAAACCGGGGTCACATCTGAAAACTAATATAAATGGGGAACCAAATACGAACAACTTAACAAATATTGTCTGTATGGTTGATCTAAAAGTTCTTCTAAGAGTATAGTTGCATCGAAATCAACTAGTTGCTCAAGGTCACCGAAGGTCTTTTTCCGCAAACTTCATTCGATAATCTGTCATTAAAATATACAAAGAAATTACGTTCGGTGGGGCGAGGGTGGACATAGTTTTGAGCAGCTTGTTGAATTTATTCCGACCATAGCTACATCGCAGGAATAATAATACATCATTAGTTTAAAAATGAAGCAGAATGTATATTGCTATAAGAAGCTCATTGTCTCTATGGAAATAGAGTAGTACCTACGTTTACAAAAGCGGTCAGTAAACATGTTAAAAAGGACATACGGGAATTGAATTGTTGACTTCAACTGGATTTTCAATAATAAATACAAATTGAATAAAACAGCATGATACGTTAGAATTTTTTTTACGATACCGTCCTGTGGTATTTAATGACACTTTGGTTGGCTCGAGGTGTCGAGTAATATTCAATAATTTCACTGTACCGAAGAGAATTGAACGTGGTAAATTGCAAGTGACGCATGAAACGGTTTTGGAATAGAAGTGAATCCTAGGTTGGTAAACGTTCTCTATATAACATACACTCGCCTCTATTCTGATCCGAATGACACCGTGGTATTTAGGTCGACCTGCTCGATCGCACGCGATTAATCTCGATATTGGATTTCCGTAGGCACTTCGGCGTAAAGGAAAATGTCATGACTGACGTATCGTGCGCTATTAATTTCTGATAAACCATTACTCAATGGACAAAAAGAATTCTTTTCGACGGATCAACAAAAACAAGTCCAACGTCATAGAAAATTAAATTGTTTCGATTTACTTAATAAAAGATCGAACATGTAGTCTACGTACGATAGAAACGAAAGTATCTATCGCATTTTTACGTTCGGTGAACATAACGTTTTACATACACATACATGAATTTACGTTTTATATACAAAATATGCACACTCCAAAAGTTTCGATTAGTTGGATATTTTTTTCGATGGACCAGATAATTGTAGTAATACTTTTTAATATTATATGAGATTGGTCATTGGTTTTTTTTTCATTATCATTACGTGTCTAAGTCAGTTTTTCATCGTTATTTACGTTTTTTATCACAGTAAGATTTATACATAAACGTATTATGTTCGTTGAAACAGAAAAACACTTGGATGTACATTTCTTTACCTAATTTGTACTTTTGTTAATTTGTACAATATATTTGAAGATTTTATATAATAAAGGAAATAAAATAATATAATCAAGTGTCTTCGTAGTCTTTTATCAAGTATAGTACTAAATAAAATATCAATTTTTGATCGAATAAAGTGTTCTAAAAAATGTGTATTATGTAAAACTTCCCTGATGTTTAGCTTAATAATGTTATCTGAATTCCTCTAGTAATAAGGGTCGATTAATGTGTCATAAATAGTGAAAGAATTCACGTTAACTTCAAACTCATTGCATGTTTTCGCGCCAATTTTCAATTTAAATACTATTAAGTTCTAAGGTATAATATTTATCATTTTTATTGAAATCCGTGTTTCAAAATTTGTTTTTTTAATGTAAAATAAAACGACTTGACATATTGTAAATAAATCTATCATATGTTCAGACTCTTTTTGGAATTGTTACATCCATTCAAAAAAATTAATTCTTGAATAATATATATTCAGAATAGTAATTGCTATTGCACCTACGGCAATAGCAATTGCCGCAGTGTCTTTTATTAAGACAATAAGTCTTCAACTAACCGTAGTTCGTAAGTCAAAGGCTATAAACTTAAATTAATACATAATACTAGGTGTGTGTGTGTGTGTGTGTGCGCGCGCACGCGCGCATGTGTTAATAGAATGTGTATAGCGTCGGTTTACAAACATCAGTAGTTCCATCTAGTGGTGAAAATAAGAATCATTTTGCCACAAACTTAAACATACTGTCTTTCAAAACGCTGCGTAATTTATAAAATTAACATTACAAGTAATTCGATTCGTTCACAGCTTAATGATTTTACCATTTCAGTCCCTATTTTCTTTATAAATAGATTATCAATTCAAGGACTAAACTATTATTTATTAAATATATATCATTGCGTTTTGACAATGAATTCCAGCACGTATAATCTAAACAAGACCAATATTAAGAAATTAGAACTGTCAGCAATTTCACGATATTTTAATTTTATAATAGATTACCAATCCAATAAATAAATTTTTATAAAATATACATCATACCATTTTAAGAATGAATTCTGATGCATCTAATCAATATTTTGTATGTTTTATTGAAGTGACCTTTATATAAATATATTAAAATAAAATAACAAATATATAACAAATAATAATATGTTTATTGAATTGATAAACTATTGTGCAGTTTAAATAACACCATCTAGCGTTTCAAACGCGTAATAACTAGAAACGTATCGTGAACTGCAAAAGAGGAAACGACTTAGGACTTGATATTTTCCTCTCATACGGCACGAATCTGTATCATCAAGTAAATTTATGTTACACTTGACTAAAACGACTTTCCATAATACTCAAATGCATCAAAAGTGCTAAGCGTGTTTCGAATTTTGATTGGTAGAATGAAATTAGAGATGCACACATTGAATTTATTTATTAAAAGTTATTAACGATTCTTAAACTTTTAAATGTAATTCTGTTCAGTTTATCCCATTCTTAAAGTATAAAACATGAATTCTTATAAAAAATATATTTTTGTGCTATTAATTTATAATAAGTAGAAATGTGAAATGAAAATGAAAATTTTTTTTTAAGAAGTTTGTTCAAATAAACGTTGGTAGATATGTGTAGCAACGTGTATATACATATAAAAAACGTGTGTTGAATGCCGCCTAATGAATTATTCGTTTAAAAAGCTGTTAGATGGTTTTATTTAGTCTTTAAAAAAATAGTTTAAATTTCATTTTAGATAAGAATGATATGATAAATACTATTCAAAATAAATTCTTTCGGTACAACTCGTAGACACGAAATGGATCTTGTGTTTCTAACCTTAAAATTCAATCTTAAAGCTGTCAAATGAAACGTTTAACATGATCTATAAATGAAAATTATAGGTATATAATTATTTTATATCTATTTCAACATTAATTTAATATCTTTTAATAAATACTTATTTTTATTTCTTTTAATTTTTCAAAATATAACGTATAAATGTAAACAAAAAATGGATTTTATGATACTGTCACAGATTACTGTGATTTAATGTTTAGAGTGCAAAGAAATCATGAGTAACTTGATAGATGCCCATTGGTTTCCCTTAACATCACAGGGAAATATTTATTCAATGACAAAATTGTGTTCCACCAATGGCTCCAACAAGGTATTAGTGGCTTCTTTAAAAAGAAAAATATACTCCTGCGAATATCATCTGATGCCGAATCTTCATTTAAGACCGTTAGTTAAGGAACTACTATTTACATACATTCCAAGTTCGTAATCCTAAATGCTAATGCATTATTAAAATAAATTGAATAAGCATTTTCATAGTTCAATAAAAGTTATTTATTTCCAGGTGGTGCTGAAATTATATCTATCGATGCTTATAATAAATCTGACACTGGTGATGTTTTTGTGATAGGAATTACTATAATAAAAGTAAGCACAGACACATCTGTAGAAAGATATTTAAACATATATACAGAAGGTGGTGCAGATGGCGAAGGAGATGAATGCAGTTCAATTGAAGCTGTAGCACAAAATTGCCTCATGGTAGAATTAGCTTATACACCATATCATTTGTACCATACTATACTGCCACAACAAAATTCTCACAGTGAGGTAATTTTTTTGTTAGACTTATCTAAGTAAACTATTTAAGGAAAGAAATATTCAAAGAAACATTTGTCGACAAATAAATTTAAGATAGAAGTACAATTCCTCTAAGATTTCAGGTTGTTTGGTTATTGTCTGGAAGTGATTATAAGATCCATATGATCAGGGAAGATAAATTAAACCATGGTTACAGTGAATCACCAATTGAAAAATATTTTCCTGAATTGCATGATGTCCAAGCAATTACATTATGGATTAATATTTACTATTATGATAATTATAACTGGTATAATTTTAAATATTTTCTTATTCATTGAAGAGTAATAAGTTACTCTGAACTTTAAAGATTATGCAAAATTTAAATTCGTTTAGGAGACTGACTGTTATTGGTTGTGAATGTGGTTTGGTCAAAGTAGCTATCGTTAATGTTTTAGAACTGAAAGTCCGTCGAAGTTGGAAATTGAGATATGACACACCTATCTCCAGTGTATGCGTATTTTCGCAACAGAACGATATTGCGAAACCTACCTTTGTCAATCCTAAAAGTAAATATTATTAAATTAAAATATATTTTTAAGGAAATTATTGCTTGATTAACTATGAAAATTAAAATATAATATTTTTGTATTATCTATTGTAGGATCAAATCATCCTTTGGGTGATAAAGAAACAAAATTAAATGTTCTTATTGTACATACAAGTAATGCTGTTGTATTCATGTGAGTATATTAATTTTATACTATATATAATGAAAACAAATAACTTATGTACTTTGATTAGGGATATTTTAAATAATGGAATGGAAGGAGATATAAGATTAAATGGTAGTGAAACATCTGATTGCATTTTGTGTTCTTGTATTGCTGACATTGATATGGATGGTCAAAATGAAATATTATTAGGAACTTATGGTCAAGAAATTCTAATATTTTCTTTTTCAAATGATACATGGGAATTGATCATTAGAAAATTATTTGATGCACCTGTACATTCTATATGTTACATGGATATAACAAATGATGGAATGAAGGAACTCATTGTTCTTACACAACGTGGAGTGCACATTCTACAGGTTTAAATTTTTTTTAATTTCCATTTATTTTATAATAGATAGTAAATAATTATAATTATTAATCATAATATGTAACTAAGTATATTTTATGAAACCTACAAGTAAAATTCAAAAAGATTAAAGTATTGATATAAATTTCAGCACAATATTACAGATGTTCATGATAAATGGAAAAAACGGTATCGAAAGATAATTGGAGGGATTGAAACATAACATGTATATATAACTTCTTATTGCCACAAGGAAAAGTTCAAATCAATGTTAGTCCTCAAAGATTGGTATAAATAAAGTTTTGTACTGAAGATTATAGACTATACAAATATAACACGTATGATGTGTGAGCGTGCGCGCGCGGGCGTGTGTATGTGTGTATGCGTGTGTCGCGTGTCGTGTGTAATATTAAAAATGAAAGTCTGTGTGTGTGTAATATCAAAAAGGAAATATCAAAGTAAATTTATTTTTATTGTTACCATATATGTACAACCCAATGACTAATAAATTATTAAATAGTAATATTTATTATTGGTTATTTCATTCTTATGAAGAAAGCCAATTTAAGTAAAATATAGAACATAATTCTAAGTGATTGTAAATGGAATATTACAATTTTAAAAATGGTTAATGTTTAAGTATATTTAAACAATTATTTTAAATTAAATTTTAATTATTTTTTATTTTAATTTTTCAATGTAGCAAAATAAATATTGGATAAATAGTACATCATCTCTATAAACTGATTTTAAATCAGTACATTTTATAATGTATCGTATCTATACATCATACAATCAATGACGTGACAGACAGTTCAAAATAGTCTGGCACGTGCTCGAGGCGTTGGTTGTTCCTATACTTTTATGTCGTGCCTACGCTCGTATCACTGATGATCGATATATTACGTTACATCTTAAAACATTATAAAAGAACATAACAACTTGTTTCATTCTTTTTCCTAGGTGAATTAGAATGACAAGTAAGAAAGGACACATCTTTCGAATTGAACAAGAAATCGATAAAAACCGTGAGGAAGGAAATTGGAAAAAGGTTATAGAGCTAGCAGAACATCTGAAAGTGCAGTACCCAAGCAATGGTGAATGTTTTTTTGTATGTAAAAGTTTTGATTAGTGACATTTAGATGTTTTAATAATTTATTTTTTGCTAAAATGTTTAATTAAGTTCTATAAAATGTAAAAATCACGTTATGAATTTCATAACCTGTTTGTGTGAAAATTTCGTTAAGTCATGTCATAGATTACATGAGTAAGGCCAAATATAATTGCTGTAATGTATATTACTTGACATTAAATTTTGTACTTTTAAATTATGTTCACTTATATCATGTTTAATTCTAAAATTATTACAATATATTTTCATATACTCTACTTAATGAAATCCATAATAAAATAATTCTGTAAGACTTTATTTGTAGTATTAAAATGTTTAGTTTATACATTTTTTATTGTTAATAAATTCATTATAGAATTTTAAATAACAAAAGTTGCATTCTTATATTATTTAAAATTTTTAATTATTGTTATTTAAGTGATAAACATTTAATAATTATATATTCTGTAAGAATTTTATTAATGTTCAAGATATAATCTTAGAGTTTATAGTGTTAAATAAATAAGCACTAAATGATGTCACTTTGTAAATAAGGAAAAAAGATAACATAAACCAGAATAAAATATTATCACACCCATAACATTATATCTCATAGAACCATTTAAGGCAGGAGAATTAAAAATAATGATTGTTACTTTGCATTTACACAAGTATATTATAATATAATGAAACAATATTAAATAGATAGATATTAAAGGAAAAATAGTAATTACATATTTTTAATTCCAGAATGTTTAGCAAACTTTTTATGTGGCGAAGGAAGATTGGAAAGCTTTTTAGAACAAACTCCACCTATAGATGCCAACATTGGAAAAGCAAGAAATGGGCTAGTAGAAACTAAAAGGTTCTTACTTCTTGCTGCAAATGAAAAAGATAAACAGGTGATAATGATATTGTTTAAAGTATAACATATAAGTTTATGAATTAATTTGTTTTATTTTATTTAAAAATTTCTATTATATCATTAACTCATTTGCAATGACAGTGGTTCTGCACTTGGTAGATTAAAACAGTAGAACTTGTTTGTCAAGATTAATTCTGTTTAAAATTTTAGGTTTTGGTTGTGCTGGATGCTCATCTATTACTTGGAAAATTGCACTATGCAATGGGAATGTATGAAGAAGCTATAAATCATTATGATCAAGCCGAACTACATACACTCACAGAAAAGCAATTACCTTGTCGAAGTCTACGCATTATTGCAGAATCACATGCAATTAAAGGTTCGCATTAGACATTTTTGAACCACTTATTACCTAGCTAGTATGTACTAGTGCATCATTATTTCTGATATCACATATAACAGCTTGCCAATTAATTAAAGGAATGACTTATATTTATTATAGTTTGGTATCTTAACAATTGTTTTTTAACAGTTCTATACTTTAGACCATTAGATTTCTGCTGAATTTGACAATATTGCACTCAATGTAGGTTTTCTAATAAAATTTAAAAGACTGCATAGTTTTTTTCTAATTGGCAGTCCATACTAAATATAAATCTCATACACCGGTCTGAGGTAGCATCAAATTCAAACACTGGTATTTATACATTGTGACGATATTTCATAATATTTTATGTCTATTTAGTGTTATAATCAATATATAACTTAGAGAAAGAAAGATTGTTTACTTTAGACAGAGAGAAACATTTATTCTACCGGAGACTGCGCATTATAGCTGAGTCGTACGCAATTAAAGGTTTGTATTTTGCTTCATTTTATTTCCTCTTATTTGCTGTCTGTAAGTGTATCCCATTCTTTTCAACTTTATGTCAATTAGCTATTATAATGTAAATGTATATCTCATTATCATGTAAGTCATCTTTTTTACTTAATAATCCAAATTAGGATTCTTTACCAATAAACTTCAAAAGGATTCTAACAATTTATGTCAATATGTATTTTATTTTCAACATTATTTCTATGTTTAATGACTATATCTATTTCAAGAGTTTATTATTTAAAACAAATCAGTTACATATTTTGTATAAAAATACAATATTATATATACTTTAATGTAATAGAAAGTAATAGTAACTTTAGAAACTTACTTTACAAATTAATAATTTTTTCTAAACAATATAAAATAGTGAACAATTTTAATAATAAAGTAGAATTTAAAGAAGAACAAATATTAATTGTTTATGTTTTACAAAAAAAATGTTTGGAATCTTTATTTCCATCTTGCACGTTAGAATGTAGATAAGAATAAATATTGTGGGAAATTATATCTTATCATAGTATGAAACATGGTGTTTCAAGTTAAATTTATTTGTGGAATTTAAGTAGTTTTAAAACTTTATCAAAATTAAAGGAGAAGATGTTTTTCTACAAAGCTGAATAATATTGTTCCATTAATGGTAATTATATTTTCTTATTTCGATTAAGATTGTCTATTTACTTATGCTTTTACCTAGCTTTGTATGATTGCATGTTATTTGATAAAAATTGTGTGCTTTTTCTCTATCTGTTAGCTTGTTGTATGTCTTCATCAATTTTATGTGGTATTTGTCAATTAACAATTTAAATAAATTTTATAAACATTAATAGAAAGTTTTTAAATGTATAACATTTTATTGCATCATTTTTATGTAGTACTTAATACAATTTAATTGAATGACTTGATTTCTCAAACTTTTAAAGAATCGATACTAAATTTTTAGAAAAAAAATGTAATTATTTAATACTTACGTTTTAGAATTGTTATTTTTACAATTTTTTTTTTAAAGTATTGGTATAATATATATATATATATATATAGTGTAACAATTCATTTATTCATAATTATAAATGCTAATAAATCATCCAAAAATAATATTTCTATGTCTTATAACTACAATTTTAATACATTTATTATTTAAAATTTCAATGTTGAAAAAATAAAATTTCTTGTTCCCTATTGTCTGTATTAATTGTTTTTCAGATGTACTTTTATTCTAATTTTATTTATTTATTTATAATAGGTCTTTGTTTAGAAAGGTTACCACCAAATTCTAAATCAAAGTACAAAATAGCAGAATGGCAGGAACAGATTATCAAATGCTACGAAATTGCTGGGGATTTGACATTGGTATATTTACAAGAACAAGATAAACTTGCAATGCAGCATCAAAATGGTACATCTATCATAAATCAATGCTAATTAATACTTTTAACTTCATAATTTATGAATATATGAATAATGTACTATAATAGTCACTTGATAATGAATAATTTAAAAGAAAATAATTACTAGATAATATTACAATACGTTTGATAAATTTTTAAAAATATATTGCATTCATATTTATCTATCTAAATCTTTTTCAGGTAATTCTATGGAGATGTTAGTGGAATGTGACAGTACTTGAATTTTATAGTTGATACATTAATATTTGATTAATAGGTACATATTCTTCTCAATCTTCATATTGTTCTACAAAACATATTGGACCAATTTTGGAAACGGCACTACAAAGGGCACCCATTCTGTATATTCAAACTGGTAATATTCAAGCTGCTATAAATCGTTATAGGTAAATTATTTTTTATATTAATATAAACAATGAAATCACAATTCTTTCAAAAAAAATTTTAAACAAAATATTCAAAAAAGTTGACCTTCAATTCATGTCAAATTACATAACTTATTTATGTAATTGAATAACTTACAAGGGAGATTTTATCTGCTGTGGAGTCTACGACAACCCAAAGTCTTCGAGTTACTCTAACAAGGCAATTAGCAGAAGTCTTAATTCGAGGAATGAGTAGTACTGAATATAAAACTCCAGTAGCACCAAATGAAGCAACGGGTAAATACACTATAAATATAATATAATATATCAATGTAGATGTACCATAGTATAAAATTAAAATAAATAGTTGTGTAATCAAAGTCATATAATGCAGATTATTATTTAACTAATGCTACCTTAGATTCACCATGGAAGCCAAAAAAATATTTAGGTCCTAATATGTTTGTGCCAAGGAATGAGTATGAAGAAACGATTTTATTGTTACTGATAAGTGAAGCTATGGCAGTCAGAGATGCTGTACTTAGTCAATCTCCAGAATTTAAAGATGCAAGAATACATGCTTTTGAGAATGCCACTGCAATATATGATCTTCTAACAGCAGTAGTTGTGAGATGGAGTCAAGTGGACTTACTATATGAGGTTTATATAATTAAACAAGTCATTGAATACTTATTTTTTAAATACAATAATATTCTGATATTTATTACTTATTCAATTTACCATGTAATAACTATTATAAACATAATTTGGTACTTTATATTCTCACAGTCGTTTGAAAGAGCAATGAAATTCTCTCATGAAGAAGCACATGTATGGACTCAGTGTGCATTATGCTTAATCAGTATGGGCAGGTATATGCATGCATATAGAGTTTTAAAAGTGGTAACAAGGTTATCACCACAGAAGGTAATGCCCTGTCTTTTAGCTGCAAAGCTGTGCTATGAACAATTAAATATGGTAAGAATTTTTCCTTTATTTTACGTGTATATATACTGCCTAAAATAATACGTACATAAAAAATGTATTTGAATAAAAGTACAAGTAAAAGTATTATAAATAATGATCATATTTTCAATAGATAAAAGAAGGTATTGAATGGAGTCAAAAAGCACTTCAAAGGGAAACTACAAACTCACAAGGGATGCAGTCTAGGTGTCATCTTTACATTGGAATTGGTCATAGTATTCTTTCTGCAAATACTATAGTAAAATTGGATAAAACATATCACACTAAAACAGCTTTAGAATGTTTTCAAAAGTATGTACACCTGAATATAAAATATGAAATGAGTTAAATATTACAAGTTTTATACTATCGCACATTTTCTTTAATAGAGCACAACAATGCGATCCAAATGATCACTTGGCTGAATATTATTTGGCTCATGAATATGCTATCAACAGACAAATTAATGATGCAATGATTCACGTAAAAATTGCATTGAACCTTCGGGCAGAACACATTCCATCATTGCATTTATTAGTATTATTATTATCAGCTCATAAACAATATTCAGAAGCATTGTATTTAATTAACAGTATATTAGAGGAATATCCAGATAATTTAAATTTCCTTTATGTGAAAGCACATCTGGAATTACGAAGTATCGGTGGTGAGCAAGCATTGCTTACCATAAGGTACATGCTTCTACTTTGGAAAAATCTGTACGAGGATCAGACTAACGCTAATTGTAACGAACAGCACAGTGAAAAACGCAGCGAAACTAGAAGCGTTTTTCAATTATATGCTTCTGAAATGTCTGACAAAGACTCCAGTATGTAATAAATAAGTCATTTCAATTATTTTGTATTTAGTTTTCATCTTAGTAGTTAGTAAAATTAAACAATTTTTATAAAAAATAATTTTTTTAATAGGTTCTCTACATGCACAATCATTAGCTGCTTCAAAGGTGGAACAAGCTTTATCTGAAGTTGCATCATCACTTAGTTCATTTACACCAAAACCAGGACCACAGAGAGCATGGTTGTTACAATTGCAGGTCTGGTTGTTGCTCACAGAAGTATATCTGGTCTTAGATCAACCAAATGGTGCTGTTCTTTCTTTACAAGAAGCTACTAATATTTTTCCATTAAGCCATCACATTATGTACACTGTAAGTTCTTATAATATGGTTAAATGAATAGGGTATTTTATTACACAATCAAAACTTAATATATAGTAGAAATACTTTCTATTTCAGCGGGGTCTTTTACATGAATATAAATTGGAATATACAGAAGCAAAACAATGTTACCAAAATGCAGTTTCGATCAATCCATCACATATCAAAAGTCTACAGCATTTGGTAATGTTTGTCGTATTTATAGAATAATAATTATTGTTATAATTATAATTGTTTTTCGTTTCGTTACATGTTGTTTAAGGATTTTTTATATTATTAGGGCTTGATTTATCACTATTTGGGAAGTCAGAGATTGGCTGAAAAAACATTAAGGGATGCAGCAAAAATCGATCCAAATTCTCATCAAACATGGTATTAAAAAATTGTTTTATTATATGGAAATATTTTCATCAAAATTTACATTGAATTCAATTTCTCTACTTTTGTAGGTACAATTTAGGAAAGGTATTGGAATCTGTAGGCGAAGTGGAAGCAGCAAGTGATTGTATGGCTACAGCATTGGAAGTAGAAACTACGAACCCGATATTACCCATTCTTTCAATACCAGTAACTTTCGAATGATTCAGAATTTTAATCGTTTAAAAGTAAAGTTTAAAAGAATCACAATGCTATTCTGCAACATTGACATTTTTTTGCCCTTGTGGTAATAGTACCTGCTTATCTCGACTGTTGCACTGTTATAATATTGTATAAATAAATGGATTCGTTACAAAATATTAAAACGGTACAAATGATTTAACATCACTGTAATAAGTTCTAATAAAGGAACAATTCTAGGACATAACAATTTTTATTCAATAATTATTACATTAAATTGAAGAAATTATTAATCTGGTTATTTTTTTGTAATTAAGAGGGAATGTTTATTTGTAGTAAATCAACTACACAATTATATTAACTCAATTTATTATATATATATATATATATATATATATATTAAAATCGACATTAAGAAATAATATAAATGCTACGAAATTGCAACACGACAATTTCGTATTTCTTAAATCGACGTAAATATCAGGGTTCAAAATCGTTTTTAAAAAATAAAGAAAAGAACAGAAATAGAAGCAAAAAGATACTTATTGAAATGAATAAAAAAATGTATCATAAAAAATAATTTATAAATACTTATTTCTAATTATTTAATGTTAATCATAATATAAGAAAAATGATATAATTATACAAAAATATATAAAATACTATTATTAATATTTCATATACAATGAAGCAAATAAAAAATTGAATTGATTTAAAAAATTGCAATGGATATGAAATAATTTGACTTGTTTGTTGATTTTATACAATATTTTGAATCCTTGCAGTTTATTTATTATTGTTATATATAGATCATGAAAATCGTAATTAAATAATGATCAATATTGAAAATTATTTTATTTTTTACCAGCTCATAACTAATAAAGGAACTATTTGTAATTTATACACATATTACTGGTTTGAAATTCGTGTATAGTTGCAAAAATTATATTAATAATTGATACACTATAAAGGAAAAGTAAAAACTGAATAATTTTGGAAGTGTCAAAAGGATTTACAGACAATCGTAATACTGGGTATATATTTAAAAAAAAATGTTAGTTTATTTGATATTATCGCTCGAAGGTACGTACTTTGTATAGGAGAAGCGAACAAACGTATTGACCCACCTAAGTTATATCCGTATACGCATCTTGATAATTTATTTTGGTAGAAATATTTTTATATTGGATATTGATTGAGCAATTAAAATTCCAATACTTTTCTACTAACATTTTCAATTTAATATATATGTATGTACATTTTACTTAATCATTTTTAACAAATATACTACGAAAACTAGATAATTATGTTACATTAAGGTAACTTAGGATGTGTTGAACTTAATCTCAATATAAATAAATATTAATCATTTATACAACTACGTTTTATTTATATATTATTTATATGTGTTCTTTAGTTTTCGAAAAATTAAATAAAATTTAAGATATTTTCCATTCTTATTTCGATTATATTTTTTTATTACAATTTATCCCCTCTGACAAATGGAAATACAGAATTGCGGTAAAAAATAAATACATAAAGCTGTATTTCAAGTATTAAAGAAACGAGTACAAATATATAATACAATTATGAATATTGCGTAATTTCTAAACAAAATCAATATATTGTAATATTTCAATGTACTCGATTAAACCTCAAAATATGATTAAAATAGAAAAAACGACACTAGCAGATTCATGTACCTTATTTTAATTGTACGATATAATAATCAAAATATGATGCAATACAAAGTGTAAAATGTTCTGCAGTATACGGACATAGACATCATTTTTGCGTCAGATTAAACTGAATAAATGAAAGATGTTAGATTAAGCAAATACGTAACAACAAATGGGGTCTTGATATTTATTTTACATTAAATAAATTTTAATGTGTATAAAATAAGATACGTGTTGAAAATATAAAGTAATTACAATTTTAATTTTCTGTTTGATTCGATAAAATAATGTCTATTGATTGGATGAACTTCACAAGTTTTATTCGTATACCATACAAATTTAACTTCTTCTTCTTATATTGAATACTTAATAAAATATAAAGCGATTCGAAGTTCTATCAATTCGAAAATTGAATAAAGAACAGTTTTCTGCACTGCATTTCTTGCTAAATTAACACCAATTAGACGCTACATCGATAAATGTAAGGTATAAAATTAACATTCTTTGCCGTGACACCCATTAAATTTCCTTCCTTACCGTTAATCGTGAACGCCACTGTGCGCTTCTCCATCCCCCGTTCCGTCTCTTTTTAACGAGATTACGAGTCTCCCTGTCCCACTCTATCGCGTGTCGCATTGCGCGTTCATTGGTGCGCAGGCTCACTGCAACCTGGCCACGGAAACTTTTTCGAAAACCCTGCTTAAAAGCGGGCCGGCCCTTTTGAGAGACTACGTCATGAATCCATACTTTCGACGTCCTATCAGCCCGAGAGCATCGATTTTTCCTGGTAACGATGCCCAAAAACGGCCTTCTCGCGGTTAACCCGCGGAACGTCGTACCGCGTCACGTTTAGCGCATCACGCATCTGCAGAGCTTACGGCTATGCGTAATACAATCGACCAACTATTATCGTCTTACTCCTTTTTTTCTTTTTGTACGGGTCGAACGGAACCTACGATGCTTCAGGGCTACAGTATACCGGAACAACGAGAATGTAATGATATGAAAGATATACAGGTTAGAATTTTCAACCTTTCTGCGATTCACATACATACGTACATAAATGCGACAGTAATGACTAACGTAAACGAATGTATTATATGTACGGGTTTTTTTTCTACACCGACCAAAGTGAAGAAAATTAGTTTATTCTTCGGTAATACCAATTTGACTACCAAATATGTGGCTTACCAATTTATTACCGTTAAAAATATGCTAAAGTACCTTATAAGAAGTAATTAAACTCAAGTGAAATATATTTTGCTTCAACGAATTTATCTCATGGAAATGTCCAGTTTACTTAAAACAATTTTTTTTATCTCAGAACATAAAACTATTGTTTATCATATTCACATTTTTAGTTACTACTACAATTGTTAAATTTTATACTGTCCATGAAGTATAAATTGATTACAATACACTTACATGTGAAAATTAATAAAATAACTTATCCTTGTAGCAAAAACATTGAAATATTTAATTAATTAATAATTACATATTATTTCAAGAAAAATCATAATTGAAAAAAGAATTTTTTTAGCATAAGAGCAATTAAATTATCAAATATTATTGATAAGAAAATTTTGTCCACAACGAATGACAATTTTAATCCCCTTTTACAAAAGCATATTTTACTGGGCGGTTTTGCGGCGCGAAACTGCATTTGTGCTCGCACTGGTGTATGCGCTTTTGTACTGTAGTTTCCTTTGATAAATTCAAGGTGACCTTGGTATACTTTCAAAAAATTGGCGTGGAGGAACCGTCATTTCCGTTACGTACCTACATATACGTGAACGTTCTTTTTTGCCGCACGCATGCTCATCGCTTATTATTGATATCGCAGGCATCGTGCGACGCTGTTACCGCATATCGGTCACGGCCACTAGCGAAACTGTTAATTATCTATTAGATACGAATGAAGTTTACGAATATCGATACGTTCTCCAACATTGTGAGTTTAGTCAAATTAGGATTTACAATCAATCAGGAATGATCGATTCGAGTTATTTACGCCGTCGTAAACATAAAACTTTACCAAATGCACCTGTATTAGAATGTAACAAGAAAGCGACATAAGGGGTTGAATCGACTATATAACGATTACAATAGTTACCACCTTTATACCAAGAATCTATTTTACTGTAGCTAAGGAAATATAACGTTATTCTTGCAAATGTGCAAAGAATATGGTAGAACGAGTGTGGAAACGACTCAGATTGCATATAACGACTTACCCTCAATTAGCCTTTTTTACCGTTATAAGTCACACTCTGAACTTTACAATAGGTGACATGCATTGCGTTACATACTTAAGGGGTTAATATCTACCTATAACCGAAATATTGAAATATGTACTTTGCACATTTGTTTCTCTCCTATTTTCTGTTCATATAGTTTCAATAAAAAAAAATATTGACACAATTTCATTTCAATTTCGGCAAGGCGTGGTCATACACATATCCCAACGTAAATTTCTACAAAATTGGTAAAACGAATCGACAATTTACGAAACAAGCAAAACGAAAGTACGATATGTGTGATATGTGATATAATATGAAAGTTACATAAATATTATATAATGTAAAAAATAATTTTAATAATGCAAAATTATTTTAAATATTACATGTATTTGAGAAATAATTTTAATACAAACTTATTATTTCTAAAATTGCTACTTTTCAATTTATAATTGAATATTGTATTTTGCTCTTTAATTTTTAGTTCGCATTTTATCAGAAGCTTATCAGATAAAATTTATCTTCAAAAATAGTTGCCTTCGAAGATAGTTACTGTAATCCGTTTAATCAGTTGAACTTCACTTTATTTATCGCATTTGGACAAACATAGAAAACTGAATTAATGTTTGAAAAAAATATCGGGATCATGAAATCATACACTTCAACAAGACATATTCTATGACATCGTTTGAATTGGGATGAAATTTGCAACGTCCTACTAATATCGCGGTATTGAATACAATATATAGTAATATTTGTAATTATTAATTTTAATACGAATACAAACTTAGTATAATGAAAAAAAAACTGTTTTATAGTAAGAAAAAAAACTTTACATGATTTTAATAAAAATATGATTTTAATAAGCTTCATTTTCAAATGTACAAAAATCTTTCCTACCAATCCCACTTTCACAAAAGTCAAATTAATTTATATAATAATGTAGAAAATTAATTACTATAATGTTAAAATAAATATTGTTAATAAATATTGTCTATTGTGGCCTTTAAATGCAAACGTAACACCAATAAATAGTTAATTAAACGTTTCCTTTTTACTATATATATGTATGTATGTATGTATGTATGTATGTATGTATGTATGTATGTATGTATGTATGTATGTATGTATGTATGTATGTATGTATGTATGTATGTATGTATGTATGTATGTATGTATGTATGTATGTATGTATGTATGTATATACACATATGCAGAGAATCGTGTATTCGTCATTCGCATTTTTCTTTCGCGCGTCACACGATGATCGCATTCAAAGTAATCAACCAATACAATCGCGTGAATCGAATTTCTATCCTTTTAGTAAGGTGTTCAGACTTCATTCTGTATCATCGTTTTTCTAAGATATTTGTCACTCTTATGACTTAAAATTTATTTCAAAATATGTTTGTCATTTGATTCGAATCATCTCGTAGTGAGAATTATTTGATTCTTCGTTTACTTAATAAATAAATAATAGAAATCTGAAACAGATTATGAAGTTTTTAATGAAATTCAAATTACTTTTTAGGTCTGGGTTAACTAAAAGTTTATTTGACAAATATATAATTTCATCATTTATGAAGGAACGAGTGTACATAACTTTGAGTTTGATTGTTAACTTTGTTCCTTTGATAGATTTTTTATTAAAATTAATTATTCAACTTTATGATACTTGAATGAATGCTGATATATTTGAAACTGAATTAGAACCTAAGTTCTAATCCATTAAATATTTATATCGAATTTAAACCAAAAGTAAATGTATAAATGATTTTAATAAGAAAAAAGTATTTTAACAATATAGTATGAGTTTTATCGCGCATATTTAAATAATATGTAATTTTTTAATATAATGGTAATCAACAGAACAAAATACACACATATTTTTACCAACATTCAAAGCCAAAAGTTAATTTTTTAATTAGTTTTGTATACATATTCACTCTTTCCTCCTATTCATTCGTTTCTTTCCTGTTTACTGTAAATATTAAAGGTCAGAAGAATTTGAAATTTGAAAATATTTGTATAATATTAAGTATCGCGACCATTATGTTTCTCTCGTTCTAGGTAGTTTGTGAAATATATGTTATCCAGCATCGTTCCCCGTTGGTGAATTTATAAATGATTGCGATAAATTACAAGCTGTAGAGTCAGTTGAGTATTATAAACGTCGAGGAGCAAGTATACTCGATTAAATATTCTTAGCAGGAAGGCGATATATTTGTCTAATCACGCTATATACTTTTGTCGTGTGAATGCGTACGCGTATTATTTTTATTTAAGGAGATATCGATCGAATCTATGAAAGGACATTGAAACTGCTAGCACTTCTGGGGTTAAAGCAAGGGGTGGTCCACGTGAAATAGGCCACCTAAATATTTTCTTTCCGCTAAACTTAGCGATAGAATTCGATCATATTATCAAAATCTCGGACAGAATTTCTTTCAAAATGAAAAATGGAAAGCTTAAGCGACTGTTTCATTTGAACGATGATATGTATTATTGATTAAATTACGTTAACGTTCAAACCAAGAATGGGCGTCTTTGTCAGAGGTCCATACAATAGTTGTTACTACAAATGTAATTAAATTTTATGAATGGAAATATAAGTATACAGATCGTGTATTAATAGACTTAAGAATAAATTCGGTGTATATATTTGTTACTTCAGTTGATTATATTACTTTCTTTTATGAAAATGAAGACAAATTTTAATAGAAAAAAGTAAGAGCACGTAGTATGGTACGTTCAACTTTGTTGATGTTATAAATCTTTTGCCAAGAATTTGTTATAAATAATAAAATAGAAGTTAAGTACGTTTCTTTTTTGAGAAGTCCGTATACATAGAAGGAAACG
This sequence comes from Ptiloglossa arizonensis, assembly GCF_051014685.1. NCBI lineage: Eukaryota > Metazoa > Arthropoda > Insecta > Hymenoptera > Colletidae > Ptiloglossa > Ptiloglossa arizonensis. Next base: position 21,219,303 of record NC_135050.1, read on the forward strand.
ACGAGAAGCGAATAGTTTTAGTAGAATACCCTCTTAGCATGTATCAAGTATACTGATCATTTTGAAATATGGAAAAAAGATGTCTATTTTATATGGATATTCTTTTTCATATATTTATACTTTACAAATGAAACTTATTTACGAATAAAATATGTACAAACATAATCGCTCGTTGAGTGTTGCTTCAACGCAATGTTCGTCATGTTTTAACAAATGATGTATTAAATGTTTGATTTACTTAAAGATAATTGAATCAGCTACCTGTTATTTAATTACCATTAGTAATTGAAATTTTACTAAACAATAGACAATCTCTCTGTATTATCGAGCGTTTTATCCTACCATCAATGAAAAGTATATAATTTTTTAGAGCGTGAAAGGACTGATTCAAGGACAGAATGTTCATTTTAATTTATTTTTTCTCAAACACCATGAATTCACACGAATCGACCATTCATTAACCAATATCGTCCCAGAGATGCTCAAAGCGTTTTAAAACGTTTCACATAGTCCGTAAGCATTAACCCATCGTGACCTAATATCGTCCAGAGGACGAGGTACAAAGCGGAGTCGAGAGAGAGCCGCACCACCTCTCCTAAACGCCCCAGAGTTCCCCTGTTTTCCACCCAACCACTGTCGTTTAAGCGCGGATTTCCGGTCATGCTCGAAACGGTTTAAATCAGAAGTCGATTGAAATTTACAAGAATCGTCGCGAACAGATTGCTAAATGAACGCCGTTGCTACCACTGACCCCGTCAGTAATACAAGAAACGTAAGATAAAAAATACTACGAGTAGAAATCACAAGAAAGCGAAGGAAAAGAGAGACAGAGACTAAGAGAATAAAGGAGAGGGAGATAGGAATGGAGAGGGAAAAGAGAGAAACGGAGAAAGAGAGGTGTAGGGCTAAACGCGCCCGAAAAACGCGCTCATTGCATTCGAGCCATCTCTCGCAGGGAAGCCCGGCTTTGACCCGGTAGCCGGCGGCGGCACAGTCCGCGCGGCTGCCTGACGCATTGCAGGTGCGCGTTGGCCAATCACAGGCCCGGTTAGTTCGCCCGGACTTGTCCTGTAAACACGACCGCACCCACCCCGCATGTAAAACGGATTTGCACGGTTGTCCGTGTCGACCATTCTGTAGATCGGGTGTCGTGTCGTTCCTACTTCTTCCCATTTGTCCAATTAAAAACCAGTCGTTTTTTCAGGGTTTTCACAGAGGGGAAGTCGCACGGAACTATCTGTCGGCCGCGTAGGGAACGACGCGGCGCATCGTCGCGTGAACTCCCCTTAACCCCCGCCTATGATTCAGACCAATCGCGAGGCGTCGTCGTGTAGGCCGTTAGGGGCGGCGTAGTGATACCTGACCGAGACAAGCGGCAGAGAGGCTCGTACACCGAGAGAGAACGGTGGACTCCATTGCTGTCCCGAGTGTGTTTCTCGTCGGCCGTGTCGTATTGCGTGTCTGTCCGCGCTTTCGTGCACACGAGTTTTCTTTCCCACGTTGCCCGGTAATTGTGAATAGTATCCTTTGTGCCTAGTGTCCAAGCGATATTTGAAATCGTCGAGCGTACCGAGACGTAAAACGGGCCAAAATGGTAAGTCCGATTCTCCGTTTCCTGGTGCGTGCGTGTGCCTATGCGGACGGACGTCGCTCGGCAGGCGGCCCCTCGCCCTCGCCCTCGCCTTGGCTTTCGTTTGCCGCATTGACGCGCCGAGTGCACGTGCAACCGACTCGATACGCATTTACGGAAATACCGTTTTTTCTGTGCGTTTCCTCTGAATCGGAAAGACTCGTTTCTTGATCATACGACATTCCCGACCTTATCATACGCATCCTTTTACCTACGCACTATTTTGATATTACATTCGTAATGGCCGGTACGCGGAGATGAACCGACTATCGATCCGTCGTTCCTTCTCCAGTAGCTACATACTTATTTTTCCCAATCCTTGGAGATGTCATGAGTTGAGAGAGTTTGACGATTAAACTCACTAAAACATCGAGTGATCATTTGATCTGGTCAGAAAAGAGACCAAAAATTGTCGAGTCTTTTACTATGTTAAGAAGTGTAGCTGAGCGGCGGTCACAACGGTGAAAAGTTTCGAGAGCCGACGTCGTCTGTAATATGTTGTGTGTCAAGTATATCGGTGTGTATAATGGTAAGTTCGATAACGAATGACGTTAAAAAGGCTTTTTCAAAATTGTAAATTCACAAATTCTGTTGTATTGAGATATCTTATCTCGAGATTATTGAATCTTTTGTGAGATAATTTGCTATCGGTACTCCGCTTTGGATACCTCGCGAACTCTACTTCCAACTTGTACGAAGTCACCAGCGCTAAATCTGAGCTTAAATAATGATTTTTCTGACGAAGTATGTACTTGTACATAGCTGTTATACTTCCTAATCAGATTTTGAAGTTTCGCTTGTCAAAGAGATTCACAAGTAGTTGTTATCGGAAGACGGTTTTACGTATAATGAAGTGAATTGGAATCCGAATAATAGTATAACAATGTGTTTCTACATTTAATACATTTTTTGGTGTAATTACACATTCAAACGAAAATTGTTTTTCATGCTATTGTGAGAACTCAAAACATTGTCCTAAATTTTGTTTTACCTTCATCTTTCGAACATTCAATCTTTCAGTAAAATTTTCCCTAAATAAAAGTATTTCATTAAAAATTACGATTCAACATATTTTTATTATTGAGCTTCTTCCCTCTTCGGATGTTCACTATTTCTCTCGTGGGGTAGTTGTGTAGCATTCGACAATCACCGTTAGACAGTATACCTCACTATTGATTTTCACGGTCTCTCACCATTGCGCCAATTCCCTGTATTCCTTATACGTTCTTGCATCCAACCTTCGACCAATTATCTCAAATACTTTTTTTTATTGTACTTAAAGTTAATTTAATCTGATGCTGTACTTCTATGGTTGTTCACAAAAATTAGGGAGGTAATTACAACGCGTTCTAAATACATTCCCTTTATTTTAAACCTTTAAAATACCATTTTTATTCTCAATATTTTATTTATGCGATAGTATGTATTTTATAATATTTGAAATTTGAAATTGTTATTCTTAATCACGATATTATATTGAACATTATTTATTAACGTTTGCACCGCATAACCTAAAATGTGTTGTATTTCAATATGAACATTTAAAATAACTTTTTATGTGAATAAATCTTTAAATTCTATACGTACACTTTTGTTTATAAAAAAAAATGAATTTCTTTTTCTTTAATAAAGCAGAATTTTTTTACTTGTTTCTTTTTTCTTTTTTTTTGCAACAAATATGAACGAAGTAAATTCGTTTCCATGATACGTATTTACATTTAATCGATAGACAATTGAAGTATAAATATTGGATTATTGTTTTATTTATAATATTAGCTTTAGTATATTATGTTTAAATACTTAATAATTAATTTTGTATAAAATATATAAAAGAAAACGTAAAATACATACTTGACCTATATTGTAGGGGATTTCTCATTCTAGAAGCTACAGATCCAAAATAATTTTTTATGTTCACAAATCTATTCGCAAATTATTCTCTTTTGAAAAAATTATACCAAATAATTTATCGTATTTGAATGACAAAAGTAGTTTATATGTATGTATATATTCATAGAACGTAATTGCCCTAAGTATATATTTAAATTCTCACAATCATTATTTGTGAAATGTACATTTCTGTGGTGTATCAAATTTCTTTTATATTTTTGGATAACATATATAATTTCTATGAAGCCGAAAATAATATAAAACAAAATAAGTAATTCATATTATTATCTTGTCTCTTTTTTTTGTACATAATATAGGTAATTATGATATTAACTTTCCTTATTTATTGGTGTATTCTTTATTTATTACTATACTAATAGACTAAACCTGCTTCATGTAAATGTATATATTTATTATTTGGCAATTTTAATTGCTCACATAATGATAAATATAAACCTACTATATACATTACAAGCATATGTCTAAGTCTTTTATATATACCCAGATACATAGTACAATTTTGTTTAACCTACAAAATAAAAATGACAATCTAATTAAAAAGTAATTTTCTGATCTTTGCAGTACATTATGCAAAAATATTCAAGCTCAGTTATTTAAGTAATTCTTAAGGAAACTCATATAAATAAATATTATACACAATTACTTGAAGAAAGTTGATATGTATTATATGATTATATACATACTATTTAACAAAATTAAATTTATATGAAAAATAGTATTATATATTTTATATATATATATATATATATATATATATATATATATATATATATATATATACTTTTTTAACAATAAACAAGGTTATTTCCGTGTTTGTTATTCTATGGGTAAATAAAATTAATAGATTTATTTCTCCATATTAAGAGGGTACAATATTAAAAGTCACTATAAAATGGATTTTTTGTTTGAAGGCTGATCAACTCACAGAAGAACAGATTGCAGAATTTAAGGAAGCATTCTCGCTATTTGACAAAGATGGAGATGGTACCATTACAACCAAAGAGTTGGGTACAGTTATGCGATCGCTAGGTCAAAATCCTACAGAAGCTGAACTTCAAGATATGATCAATGAAGTGGACGCAGATGGTATTTTATCTTAATTTTATTTTACAATATTATAATAAAAGTTACTTTGTATTGTTCATTATGCAATTTTTGTTCTTATTAAATTGCATGCAACATGGGTAATATATTTTTTCTGCATTTGGTTTTGCATAATGAAAAAGAAACAAAAATATTATGTTTTTATTAATATCTCATTATTAAGAATATTGGAAAAAATCTGATTTCAGAAAAAATCGAAATTAAAAATACTTGGAATTGTAGGTAATGGCACAATCGATTTTCCGGAGTTCTTAACCATGATGGCTCGCAAAATGAAGGACACTGACAGTGAGGAGGAAATTAGGGAGGCCTTCAGAGTATTTGATAAGGATGGAAATGGTTTTATATCTGCAGCGGAACTCAGACATGTTATGACAAATCTTGGCGAGAAACTCACTGACGAGGAAGTAGATGAAATGATTCGAGAGGCTGACATTGATGGTGATGGCCAAGTTAATTATGAAGGTTGTATACAAAAAATTCCTTATTGCAAACTATTATTTGGTATATGTTACTTTATCTAATATAGTTATGCATTTTTTTAATGATTTAAAATTTAAATAGATATTAAATTTTTGAAACTTTCAGATTTATACTAAGTTAAAATTTATGTATAATTTCTAATTTAAATTTTATGTTTGGAATAATAATTATAAGTGTTATAATTTTTGTTTGTCTAGAATTTGTCACAATGATGACATCAAAGTGAATGCAACCTGTGTAATGGAAAAACTTGCAACTCGGAGTGGTGTTGACGTATTAAAATAAATCAAGAAACAAAGAAAAAATAATGTTAACAAAAAGCGAATCGACCAGAAAGTGAAAAAATCTTATATCTGGACGCAATGATGTCTATAAAACGCGAAAAGTCAACGTCCAACACGCGTTAATCATCATTAACGATAAGTAATACAGGGCAATTGTTTAATTAAAGAGTTATACCACTAAAATCATTATCTTTAAATACACGAAATACTTAACCACACACATGAACATAAACATAAAAAGTACATTTTACACGCGCACATACACTGATACAACAAATATACAGCACACATGCAACATACACATATAAACAAAACAAAAAATGATTTATTTCCGTGTAAAGAAGTATAATTAAAATCGTTATGTGTGTATATATATATATATGTATATGTATATGTGTATGTATATATATATATAATATATATAACGCGCGCATGTTTGTTGATGATAAAAGTAAATAGGTATGTTCTCTTACTTTCCTCTCTTTTTAGCCTTTTCCTATTTCTTCTATGCACGCGTATATGAAAATTCTTTCGTACAAATTTTCTTAATAAATTTTGCTATTTTCCAATCTACTAAGAAAATCTCGCCCAGTAGTCAGGAAAAAAGGAAAACAGTTAAGAGAAAGGAAAGAACTCCTCTAAGCTATTATAGCGCATCGTGTTAGTTCGTTTATTGATCGAGATAGATTAAGATTTGTTTCATTTGTTTCTCGATCAACGAAATATACTTATGATGAATGTCATTGATACAGCATACGTTACAGCAAAATTTTACTAGTAACGTACATATTTATTATTTGTTTCGCCAAAGAAAATTTGGATTAAACATCGTTTTCTAGAATTCGAAAATCAACAATTTCGACCTTTGACTTACCGATGAATCCGTACATATTGAATTCTTTATTACGTCATAGTGGATAATTTAATTCTAATAATCAAGAAAAATTATCAAAGAAAAAGTGTATGAGGAAGATAAAGAAAAAAAAATGGAGAAACTTTGAGAAGCTCGAATGCGCGTAGTGCTATCTTGAACCTACGTTAATATAAAATAGAAGAATCTATGAATCGAGTCGTATCGAAGTCTCGACATTCCTAGTGAAAAACTTCTTTCTCTATACTTTTTCAACTTCGTTATGCCTTCAATCTATATATACATGACACGCATTATACACGATACACATAAAACACATTTCACCAAGTGCGTTCTGTATCCAATTTCATTCTAATCTCCCGTTTGTATCTTATCTCCACTGAGAAAGCCTTAAAACTCGCGCGCGTTACACAACGTCGACACCACTTTTGTTGAAATATAAAAGAAACAACGGAGAATTAGGGATGAGGGATTAAAAGGAGTCAAGTCACAGTGATCGGTGCATTATATTTTACTTCGCCCAAGGGTGCGTGCCAGTCTCGTAAGCGGAGCAACTAGAACCGGAGAAACTGGTGTGATTTGTGCGATTCGTACGATAATGTTACTTAAGAACTAAGAGTAAAGAACAGACACCGAACAGTGGGAACACATGCGTGTGCCGTCGGTGGTTCAGTCATAATATATATGTAATATATATTATATATACATATATATATATATAATATATATATAAAATCTCTCTACATATATATATATATATACATATATACATATATATATATATATATATATATATATATATATATATAAAACTAATTTACGAAAAAAAAGGAAGAAAAGAAGAAAGAAACAATTCCTCCACAGTCCTTTATTATTTAATATTGAAGTGAACAAAATGAGAAGTACTTGTATTTCTGGTGACCTAGATCGCATTGATCATAAAAAGACAAAATAAATGTATCTTCATTTTTAGGTCACAACTACTCAATTCGTTTCCTTCATTAACCAATGGACCTCTCGTTTCAGCCGTTTTTATCTCATCGTCATTTTCGATGGCATCTAGAAATAGTTTGCCGACAGATGTATATGTATAATTCACTGTCAACAAGATTCGCGTTAACATATCTTCGAAGTTTCACTAATTCAGAAACCTTTCATAAAGATTGAGGTGTACGAATCACAAAAAGAGCTCTTAACTATTTTACTTCACTTGCGATCGTTCTGATAGCTGTTATCGTTATTGTAAACAAAAAGTTAAAATTAGCGATTCACGGCGAAAATGTTCTCACTTTGTAAAAAAAAAAAAAAGGAAAGAAGAATCGCGACGAAGTCCTTTTGTAAATGGTGATATAGAGTTTATTCGAAAAACATCCCTATCTAAATGCTTAACAGTTACTGCTCGTTTCATCGATCATTGACAGTTAGTGTCTAAGTCTAAGTTATAAAGAATATATTCCAGTATTTAATATTAATTTTATATTCGTGTCGCCAATTATACATACTCTAAACTAATTTTTCCGTATTTAAGAAAAAGAATGATTTACGAGAGTTCCCTACAGCGAGCGCCGAGAGCCGATACTAAGTTAAAAAGAAAAAAGTCAGTATTGTGTCTCGAGAGCAACCGTAGCTTGAGATCAGTGGTAAAAAGATCGCATTCTGGCTTTTCCAAAAATCGTTTCTCGAGACGTTCGTTCTTCAGAAATAAATGGTTAAAATTCTATTCGAGTCACTTGTTCTCAATCCTTCCTTCGAAAATGTATGAGATATACTAAATGCGATATTTATGAAGCTCCGTCGTGACGCGAATAAGAAATTATTTATTTTCCATGTTTACCCTTGATTCTAATAAATGTAACTATCCATTCGGCTAAAAGATTCTCGCTACACGTTTATTTCTCCTGTATCTGAAATATGTACGTTCATTATTTCTATTGTATGTGAGATATTCTCCGCCATATCAAAGGCATACTTCACTTATCGTGCGTGACGAAGCGACACAGTTTGTATAAAGTGTTGATATTAAGTTAATAAATTGTTCCCATATATTAAGTGACCGATTGATTCTTGATTCTTCTAATGTAGAATCGACAAACTTTTCAAGCCACAATTTTTTATAAAAAATTTTTAAAATATTCTCTTTTAATATATATATATTACTCTTGTTTTAATCCAATTTATTATTTAAAAAGTACATTTTATTACAAAATATACTGTTCGAATATTACTGTAGTATAGACATGAGTAATGCACTAATGATTTTAATTTTGAGTACAATTACACATTAAGTATACTTCCGAAACGTTTCTTCAAATTTGCTATAAATAGTATTGTCAGGCAGCTTAGGAACTATAAAAATATAGTAATGTATGTTATAGGTCTTTTCATTTTAAAGTTGTAAACACTTGCTTCCTTGTTTCAATTTTGAAAGTTTCTCGAATGAATCAATAATATTGAAGTAGAAGGGTCATATCGGTTAATGGGAACATACCAATTTTTATTTTTACAAGAAATAATTTAAAATAAAATAATTTGTTATATAATTTTTACTGTAATAAAAAGATCAAAAACGTAATTATAATAGCAATTTTGCTTGTTTTTTAGTACTTACAAATTACGTTATCATAATTAAATTTGCAAAATGATGTAAGACATATATAAAAAGTATATCAATTTTTCCATAAAATACTGGTACATAACGTTTATGTACACTTACCTGATACATATTTAATATAGGTCAGAAACAAATGTTTTTTATTTGAACATTTTCTGTGAAAATTTTCAAGGTACTTTTTGAGAAATTTCAGCATTCATTGTACACATAAAAAGTTATATAAAAAATAATGTATTTCAAGCATATCTATCAAAAAGATATGTTTTATAAATATTTGACGTACTTTTACAATATACAACCTTCTGGCATGACTTTAAAATGTAGGCACACTTCCTGCAGTAAATTTTTTAGTATTCTTGCTTGGTTCTCTGAATTCTAAAAATACATGTTTGATATAATATTTATTTAAAATATACTAAAATGATTTCAAAACACCTATCTTATTTCTTCCATATATTTAATGATATTTCTTGAATAACTTTAAAGTTTTTACAAAAAGTTGAAAACTTACTCCATCAAGTACCACAGTTGGTATGAAAAAAACTTCTGGTGTTAAAGACTTTGTTAACTCTCCATATTTAGCTAGAAGATTTTTGCCTTTTACTCCAGTGGAACACTTGAAAATTTTATTATAATCTATATTCATCTTCTTTGCACAAGTTTTCATAATATTCACTGGTTTTAACTTATTTTTAATCATGCAAGATAAATATTCTAATTGAATGGATGAATTTTGTATGATATCTATAGAACATGCATGAATAATGTTTGCTTCACATTCAATAGGTCCATGTTGACATGTGAATTCATAACCATGTTCCGTTTTCACTGTCTGTAAAAAGGTTTGAACTTGATAGATAGTTTTTAAAATCTGTACGTACTCATATCCGTGTTGATTATAAATGAAATTTAAATAATAATAAAAAAAATAATGTATAAAATATACTTGACTTAATTTTGTAGACATTAATAAATTAAACTCTGAATATTTCTTATTTTTTAATGTAAACTTTAGCATTAACTGATTTTTATAACAGATCTAAAATAATTTTCTTTTTTTAAATTATCACTTTGTTCTTATATTTTTTCCTACAGATTATATTTTTGCTTAAATATATAAGCATATTATTTTAATTTATTTCTTAATCACTAAACATCTTAGAAGTATATCAATTTTTAAAATATACTATAATATCTTATTAATATTAATTTTTGAAAAAAATTAAGTACAATGCAAAACTTATAAATATCCATTAGTAAATAGTTACAAAAATTGTATGTGATAATGAAATATGTGTAATGCAATGAGAATTCTGTTATCCAAAAACTTCTGAGTCATATTATAAATGGTAGTACAAAAATAAACGTCAACATATTCTAAAAAATTGTACAATGAAATAAAAAAAAAATATTTTGTTGTATATGTACTCTGCTATAGCTTTACTAATATATAAAACTAATATGTAATAAATGTAAAAACATAAGTTGTACAATTTTTTACTTAAAAATCAATTAATACTTAAGTGCTATATAAATTAAAAAAGAAATACTTTTCTTAGCTTCTTTTTCTATTTTATAAAATGCCTTACTGTAGCTTTTCCATAAGGAATTAATTCCACTTGTATGTTGTCTGAAATCCTGTGATATGTTGGTAATAATTGTTTAATGAAGAAACTACGTGAATCTGGACATAATGCTTCATAGTATACTGCTACATTAACTTTTTGATTGATCCACTCATCTTTTTGACTTAATGTTACCAGCTGATTGTCCTGAAGCTGCGCTATACATAACTTAGCAGATATCCACGAAAATCAAGAAAGTTATGTAATTATAAATTAAATTTTTCTTTATATAAATCAATACACAGATAAAAACATTTAATATTGTTTAGAAACATGTTAATAAATGTTAATGTAAAAATTTTAATATAAACAAATAAATAAATAAATGTGTGAGTGTGTGTGCACTATAATATATATATATTACTATATTTGAATATTTTCAAAAATTTGAAAACTAATTAAATATAAAGTTTTTAATATGTTTATCCAATAAACAAACGGCTAAATATAGCATTATATATTACAATTTATTTTTCAATATCAATAATGTGCATATCGAATGCTATTAAATTTTACAAACAGTACTTAATTTCAAAATGTTTATAAAAATAATGAGATAACTGATTATACATCAAATATAAGAGAAAATTAGACACTTAAACTATTTCTTGATATTTACTCATGTATGTGTATGTGTATTTTTACCTTCTATGACAGATTTCTCCTGCGTGAAACTTAGCCAAACTTTTGACGACTGCCAGAAAAGTAAGACTGATACAATAATCAATAATATCCTCCATCTAAAACTTCCTAATCCCATTATCTGTAACCGTAAAAACTGCTACAACAATACTACAGGATAAATTTGTCTTATGATGTAACAATTTCGATCAAGTAAGAGAAATCTCAGTGGTGTAACATTGCAATGAACATGGAAGTAAATACGTTGACATTATTCCGTTTGACCTACTCTCACTCTACTTTCATAGTGATGAAATCCATTATTGATAGTTAAATATCTTATCTTAAAGTTCAATTATCATTTTTATTTAATGATCCCGCGTTGTTAATAAGTCTTTTAATTTCTTTAAAAGCAGATTTAAAATATGATAATATTGAAACATTTTATTCTCATATTTAATGGATTAATGAGTGGAAAATAGAAGTGTCAAATATAAAATATTTATAAGTTTTTTGAAGATATAATGTTTAAGTATTCAATATACAATAATTATGTTTATAAAAATATTTATAAATCATGAATTAATAAAATATTAATAATTAAAAGTAAGTTTCGAAAAATAACCTCAAATAATACTATATAAATATCATTTTATAATTACATAATAACTATTAGAAAAATATATTTATTTAAATCGTATTGATAATACATATTATTGTAAACTGTATATCTCATCAGAACTTTACATGCAATTTATATTTATATATTATTCATTGTATACCATTCTTACAATATGTAAGAACAATGAAATACAGATATAAACTTTACTACAGCTCTTCTACCTTAATTACTAAAAAAGTTATTAAAAATTGTTTTCTAAACTAGCATGTAAGTATTTGAAAACATAAATTTTATATGAACTTAAAGGGGTACACATTTTTATCTTTATTATTATACAAGTTTTCTTACTAAAAATTGATTCAAAACTATTTAAAGACTGATAAGAGATTGATTTACAAATATTGTCAGTGAAATAGCTCATATATTTATTGACCAATATTTTCGAGTTCTTCCAAAAATGTTTTACATTTTCCCTTAAGAATTTTAACAGCTTCTACAAATAATACAGCTGGAGGTAATGCTCCCACTGATTCAATAGTAACTGTAAAAATAGAAGAATAGAATTGAGATATATAAAATTTGTTTTAAAAAGAAAGAAAAACAAAATTATCTATTACTTACAAATGACATGGTCTCGTACTCTACTTAAACATACGCATGCTTTAAGGTCTTCGTGCTGAAAAACATTTCTAGAACAACTATCATAACGAGGGTTCTTCACCTTTGCTTCACGAGAATCTGGATCTCCTGGTTTATGTTCAATTATTTCTATAACACCAATACTGAAGCAATTTTTTAAACGTTCTGCCATTTCACCTTTAACTGATTTTACTAGTTTTATATCAGGTAACAATCTGTATGAAGCTGTAGCTAAATATAAGATAAAATAAAACTTAGTAAATGAATAAATAAATTTCAAAATATTATTACTATTTTAAATTTAGAAATATATTTGATAAAAAACTGTTTGTTAATAACATTAATTATATTTATAATATAAAATTAAATGTATTGATAGTTTAATGCAAATTTTTTGTATACTTACCTACAGGAGAAAATTTAGCATGATCTTTTCCAATTCCTTTAACTGCGTGCATGAAAGTATGAATTTCTTGACCAGGACGCATTTTGCATATTAAAATATCATTTTCTAAAACACCCAATTGTTCTGCTCCTTGGGGATGAAGTTCTGCTTGACGTCCAATTGGAACCCATTTAATATCTCTGCTATACACTATACAAAAAAATACTTCTTATTTATTTAAATTTTAATAATTAGCAATCTATATTTTAAATTTGATGAGATATCTAGATACCATTACTATTTCTATACATGTCAGTTGTTCTTCGAGAATCTTTGGGAGCTTGAGGATTCCAGATACATGATACCTTAAGTTCATATCTCAGTGTATCTTGATCACTAACTTCATCTTCGTCTTTGGTAGTAGAAGAAGGATATTCAAATAGTCTAGGATCAGCTCGAAGTGGTATGAGACCTAACCTTTAAAATCAATTTCTATTTTCTTAGAGTAAAAGAATATTTTATAATTTGTATAGCGGTTTCAAAAAAAATTTCTCCATACTACAACAAATGTGCAAGCACATTTCTACTTTCAGTTAGTAGATTGTGATTAGATACTTAAATTAAATAGTGATAACTCCACATTTGGACTAGTATGAATAAATCTTTTTTAAATCAGTGTAAATATAAATACTCTTCACCTATGAGCAAGAACTTCATCTTGAATCAAACTTGTATTATTTACAATATAAACTTTTTCTATAGCCATGGTTGGTACTTCACTTAGAAGAACTCTACGAAATGCATTAGCAAAACCAACGGGATAACCAATTAAATCAAATTCTAACTCTCGTTCATCTTCAGATTCTCTGACAACCTCTATTCTAAATTCCTGAAAATAATATAAAAATATATAATTAATACTTATTTATATATATAAATATATAATTTACTTATATACAATTTTGAACAAAACAATACTTTTTTAAAATTTTGTAAATTCCAATCTCTTTGTGGTTGATAATTCGTATAGTCGGAAGCCTGAAAAATGAAGCATATATTAATGATTCCACTTCTCACAGGCAAATTTGACATATTTCATATCTATTTTTTGTATACTCACATTAGGTATACCATATTCTTCGAGAATAACATGAGATTTTCGATTTTCAGCCATAATCAAATGCTTGTTATGACATTGAGGTTACATTTACAAATGTCGCAAAAAAACACGTGGTACGATTAAGTGTTCCACAATCCACTACATTTTGCTTATTTTAAAGATATTTTTTGCCAACCAATCAGTATGTATTTTAATAAAAATAGATATAAATGCAATACAACTATTAATATAAATAATATTTTGCTAATTATTAGTGATTATAAACTTATTTTAATCTTTTTAGCGTAAAAAATTTTAGCAAATTCTGGTTCAAATTTTTATTTTATATCTACACATTTTTATAAAATAATAGTTCTTGAAATATTAAAACAAGATAAATATAATTAAATAAACAAAGCTTTTTATTGTTTTTTTTTTTAAATATAAACACAATTTAGATAAATAAAACATATTTATCAATGATTATTAAGCTATTTCAATATCAAAATTAAGGTAATTGTTCATAAGTAATAATTTTAAAATAGTACTGTAATCTCTAATAGTTGTGTTATTAGCATAATGCCAATTATTATTTTTGAAACATACTAAATGTTTTATTATGTTAAAGCTATGTTTTATTGATAGGTAACAAATATAAAATTAAAAATAGTTAGAATTATTTATTTCAATTGGCAGTTTTATCCATTAATTAACAAATACAGCAATTCTGTAGTATTTTGAACGGCTTATTTCGAATTTGTATTTATAAATATTGTTGCACTAATCGTTCGATATTTTGCAACAATTTTTTCCCATAATAAATACAAGTTTATGTGTTTTAAACAAATCATGTAGCTGTTCTCCATGTGATAACATCCTTCTGATCTACATTCCAACACTATTGTGTACCAATTTTATGAAAAATTTCAAGTATCATTTAATCCAATGCAGCAGCACCAGAAATAATTTCAATTAGTTCCCTAGTAATCACAGCTTGTCGTGTACGATTGAATGTTAACGTTAGTTTGTCTATCATTTCTCCTGCATTTTTACTAGCATTATCCATAGCTGTCATACGACTAGACTGTTCACTGCATGCACCTTCCTTCATAGAATAGAATAATAGAGAAGCCAGGGAGAATTCTAAGTAGCTTTGAATAACTTCTTCATCAAGAGAATCATATACAGATAATTTAGGTGCTGTGACCACAGCATTTTTATCAAAAAGAGGCAGTTGGTCAACAGCATATGACACTACTGATTTGAATCGATTATAAACAATGCGTCCAGAACCAAAAGTGTACCTGTAAATATTAAATAAACATTATACGTTATACTACTAATGAATTATATTTTACTATAGATATTGTATAAACAAACTTATATCAATCTTAACAAAATCATATATAATTAGTGTTATTTATTTACAATATTTATAATACTAAATGCAAGAAAACATACCCACTATTCATAATTTCAGTTGCCACTTTAGCAGCATCATTAAATGTGGGTGGCTTACGACCAACTTCAGATGCAACAAATAGTATATTATTAGCAAATAAACGTGATAAAATTGCTCGTGATTTCTCACCAATGCATACAATTTTTGTGTTTTCACGTGCATTGGAATCTGATAAAAGAGAATCCCTAATGTTACGAGAAACTCCAGTGTGTACAGCACCGCACAGTCCACGGTCGCTTGTTACTGCTATTACTAGTTTTTTTGGTTCTTCTGATGGTTCTTGAATTTCAGCTTGTTCATAAAAGGCTTTTGTACCAACACCAAGTGGACGAGCTTGTTTCAAATCACGTTCTGCTCTATTATATTTAGCAGCAGACACCATTTTCATTGATTGTGTAATCTTTTGAATATTCTTTACAGACTTCAATCTTATGGAAATGGCTTTAAGGGTTGCCATACCGCGTTGTTGTTGCTGCTGCTGCTGCTGTGCAGCAAGCCGCACGATCGTTGTCATGTGATTGGAAAACATTTTGAAGTTGATTAATGTCCCTGTGAATTTACATAAGAAATATATATATACTGTTGTTAGAAATGCTATATTATGTATAATTAAATATATTCATTTATCTTGTTTAAAAATCTTCAAAAACGTTAATAACAAAATTAACAGTTTAATTATTTCAAAAAAGCAACTGTATATTCAATATATGTATACACTTCTGCATAATGAGTTTATTTTCAAATTAAATATTCTTTTTAGATATAGACATTATTTCCTTCTTTTATTATTAAAAAATGTTATTAAACTATAGTTAAATAATTAATATTCTTAATATAAAATTATATAAATTTAATTTTACATTTACATTCATATGCGCATGTGTGTGTGTGTACACAAGCTTATATATGCTACAAGTGTTACTTCAAAATGCTAATGTAACAATTTTATTTAGGAAAAAAGAATTTAAATCGTTAAAAATATAATATAGAAAATATTTACTTGTGATGTCTTTACACTTTTTTTAAGTTCTACCTAAAACTATCATACTTTAGGACAATACATAATCGAACACTTGTTACAAATACAAATACAATGACAACATAAACTAAATTTTACATGAAATAAAATTCTAAAGATATACAAATTATAATCTTATGAATGAAGGAAAACTTATTAAAAAATATATTTAACTTACCGACACAGTCATTCAAGTTTTGAAAAATGAAACAATAAATTGTATAAAGAATATATTAATTAAATAATAAGCGTAACATATGAAAAAGTAATATACAATTTTCTTTTTTATTAATTATTGTTATTTAAATATTATATACCAACTTACTTTACTACATTTAATTCATTTTATTATATTAAAAAATAGTAACTATTATATTATTCCAGTAATTAATAATGAACACATTTATCTGTCTTGTTAATTTCACATTACCGATTATATTACAAAATTATAACATAATAGAGATGAAATTTATAAAAATGTAATAAAAAAAAAGTAATGTTCAATGATTTACAATTATATTAATAATTGAAATATCGAACAATATAAGTCATTTTTTAATGCTATATTATTTCATTTATATAATCGCAATGGATACCACTCAGTTATGCTCATCAGTTGATTTAAGTTAATATACATTTGTTAATGTAATTCACTGTATTGCGTACCAATCAATTTTACAAATTAACTTATTTTTACCATCTGATATGTGTTATTACATTTATTGTGATGAATAGAACTCACCGCACGACTTAGAACAATGAAAGAAAAATTGATGAAACTGTGTTAAGTGCGACAGGGATCGTCACAGGACTTGAAGTCCCTCGTAGCAAGTGAAATATCCATGTGTACGTAACTTCTATTGAAGACGATCAATAGGCCATCTATACGCAAAAGTTTGTTGAACGCATACATACTAGGGAATTTATCGCACACAAAAATTTTCATAGTTATTTCAATTTTGTTAGTAAATAAAAAAGAAGACGATGTTTTTGTTTTTAAATAATTTCATAAAAATTATGAAATTTTCATAAATATGACGAATGGTAATACAATGTATAATTGTATAAAACTTAATGCGTTATTAATGACACACGATGAATTTATGGCCTTAAAAATAAGTGAAAGAGGCATAAGGTAGCTAAAATAATAATAGAAAGGAAAAAATTTTTGAAACTATTATATTATCTCAACAAAATTAATATTGTTTTCTAACATTCGGATTTATAAAACGATAAATTAATAAACACTAAACATATTAAAATTGTTTGTTTTCTAATGATTTATTAATAAATTGCATGAAAAGCACGTACCTTAATTTGACATAAATAAAAAAAAGTCATACAAAATTATACATTACAAACGCAAATAAGCACTCTTACTTAAATTGAATATTGAGTTATTAAAATAGAAAATATAGATATTAATGTTCACCGAAATTTATACAAGTAAACGTACATATTTTTCGGATATTTTATGACTAGGAATAATGAGATAGAGAAATATCAAAAAGAAAACTTGAAATTTCAATATTTTGTGCAATATATATGAGATATTATAATAATTGGTTTATTTTAGAAAGATTAAATCTCTTTAAGGCACCTTTTAAAATACATATTTCATTAATTTATATATATTTATATAATGTACATCAACACATGTATATACACGTATTTACATATCACCAGTATTACTTTCACAACTTTAATTTTTTTTCAGAAAGTATTTATATATAATTTCATTTGTTACAAATAAAAATATGTATAATCAACAATATTCACAGATATGCTTGAAATTTCCATAAATCTTGTGGTTAAATTAATCGATTTTTTTGCTACCTCGTGTTTTCCAAGCTACTAAAAGATTCCAAGAGAAGTACAAGGAGAATATATGAACCTGTGAGGCCAAAAGGATAAACGCATACCACAATAAACCATAAGGTAGACCCTGGAAAATTCAATGTTTATAAATATTATTCATAAGAAAATGTATATATTATTTCTTGTTTTAAAAGTTTATACCTGCCAAAAGTGAATTTCTTCTGATTTGCCAACAGTAAGATATTTCCAAACATCTTTGAAATAATATACAACTGCATAAAACAATGGTCCATATCCTAATAAAATGATTCCCATCATATATTGTTGCAGTGTTTTAATTCTGTTACGTTTAATAGCAGACAATGCAAGAAAACTCAACATTAAACTACTGCACCATATGTATTCCCACCAAAGAGGCTGCAATAAAAAATAATTTATAATTTATAATTTCCATACATTATTTTTAAGATCATTCCATCAGTTTTTAAAAAAAGAAATTATAACTCAATTTTGAAAAATGTTATATATACGTGTGTGTGTGTGTGTGTGTGTGTGTGTGTGTGTGTGTGTGTGTGTGTGTGTGTGTGTTTTTATATATATTTATATATATATATTTATATTAATTTACCTGAGGTACTTGTAATTCCTCGATTTCCAAAATAAATATATCCAGATGGTCTAAAATATCGGCCGATAACTTGGCAAGCATAACGAAGAAAAGAAGATAGTGAAAAAATATGCAATATTTCAGTCTTGATTTGTTTGTTGCGCTAAAAGGGAGACATGTTTAATCCTAATAATAAACAAACAATAGGCGTACAACGATTTATTTTTACTAATTCCTTTCACGTATAACAAAAATGTTAATTTTCGAAATATTATTACAAATAGTGTCCAATCATTTACAGAAAACAAAATTAAACTGAAATTTCCTTTTCATTATGCTTTAATTACCTGATTTGATATTGACTAGCAATTCTTTGTCTATGATTAAAATCACTTCCATCTGTACCTAAAGCCTGAGACAGCGTAACTTTTGAAGCCATATTTCGAAATTATCGTGAATGAGATGCACAAATCACTTTTCTATTTTAACAGCAGAAAATTACATACAAACAATTTTGGAGCTGTAATATAAGATAAATTATTCGGTACTTCATTACCAATTATTTAACTATTTTTAAACTTTCAGAAGCCCTGTTAGTGGCCTCATGGGTCACGGCTCTCTGCAAATGTGTCACTTTCATTCAGTCACGTTTCCATTTACTAAAAATTGACTCTCATTATTGTTGATTTTCATTTCAAGCTGTTCAAATTTGAATATTTGTAACTGTATACTCTAAAGTTGTTCTTCATTTCTCTGATCATATATATCTCAGAATGTTATACTGACATTTTTTAAAATCAATGTATCAATAATTTAGATGAAATAAAAAGTGCTATTGTAAATATTATTTTTTTATTTCTTAGTTTGTATCATTAAAAATTAGTGGTTGTCATTATTAACCATTTTTAAATGGAAAAGTATATATTTTATATCATATTTTATTTGTGATGACTATTATTTTTTATTATAAAGTAATATTTTTATATTATATCATAGAAAATTTAATAATTTTGTTTTATTCAATTTCATTTTCATTTACAATATTTATTTAAATATAATTATTATATATAGAAGTATTTTCTGTTATTCTAGCTCAATGGATTATCTATTATTGTCTGTCAATACAAAGAAAAATGTGAAACGTTACGTACTATATTAAAGCTGTATACAGGATTAATGCCCAAATAAATTCAGATGCAATAAAGTATATCCAAATTGCTATTTATATAGACAGATAGTAATTTCTTATTGTATTATAGTTTTTTTTTTAAGGTTTTATTTGCGACAATTTTACAATAGACACGGTTTTTCACTCTAGTATCGCATTTTTTCAAAAATCGATAATTTTCTGATGAACCTTGACTACAACTATAACCATAAAGCAATCGTTACATAGTAAATAAAAATTTAATAATATTACCATCTATTTGTTTACATCGACTGTATCTTTACATTGAATCATAGTGGCTAGACCGTGCATAATGGTTTCATGGTGAAATTTCCCCTACCACACAACCTAAGTAAGACCGCGTATTATGACCTCAGCACTTCGGCTAACTTCGGCAAGTCGAGAGAGAAGGAGAGTAAAAGGTTCTCTTTCTTGTTCTTGAATATCTAAAGTCTGATTTGCAGGTAGAACTTGATTGATGTTTAGAGACATGTTGTCCACGATTCGTATGACGTAGGAAAATATTATAACATAGAAAAATGTAAAAAAAAAAACTTTCTTTACGGAAAAATACGTGAACAACACAGTCAAGTTTTGTCCGCAAATTTGATTCAGCATTCGAGAACGAAAAAGAGAACCCCACACTCTCCTTTTCTCTCGACTCGCCGAAACTATCCGAAGTGCTTCGCATAATCAGTATTTACCAATTATGACCACGTGCGTGGTTATATATAGACCAAATCCAACCTGTGAATATAAAATATTGAAATTTCTTATAATGTTGTATAATAATAACGATGATACTACAAAATATATAAGAGATTCACGTTGAATAAAATTTTTGTACACGATATTGTAAAGAATCTTACAAATACTGCCCTACCTATGTTAAATATGTGTATGATATTTAATATAAAGTTTAAAACCATAAAAACTATAAATTAGAATTGACAAATTAAATTAATTAGTAATATAAACCAGAAAATAAAAAATAATTTGATAACAATAATATAATATTATAAAATACAATAATTATTTAATTGTAGAATGATATAAAAAGCAAAACAGAGTGAATAATAAGAAAATAGATTGCAGTTCTATTTACTAAAATGAGTTTCAATAAAGTAAAAGAAGTTATAGAAGAAGGAGATGTAGTCATTTTATATTTAGGACCTACTAATATGCATTCTTTAGAAATAAAACAAAAAATTCTAAATAAGAAGGGTAATATGGTTGATAACGTCTTTCAAACAATATATGGAGCTCTTAAAGTGTTTTCTCTTGTTGGGCAAAAATATGGTACAAAAGTACAACTTTCACGTGGATGGGGATATGTGTTACAACCAACACCAGAACTTTGGACATTAACAGTTCCCCATCGAACACAAATTATCTATAGTCCTGATATAAGTCTTATTATGTACTTGATGGACTTGACACCAGGAAATATAATTATTGAGACAGGTTTGGGAAATGCTATTATTGATAATTTTTAGAAATATTTAAATTTTTTGGAATTAAAAAATATAAAATTCTGAGATCTCTCTAATGAAATTCAATTTTAAAATAAAATTCTTAAATAAAATTGAATTTCTTAATTCTTAAGAATGATTTATTCATGCATAATTACATTTATAATTGTTATAAATATTTATGTATATTATTAATATTTAATATATTCTGATGATATTTTATTGATACAGGCACTGGAAGTGGATCCCTTTCACATTCACTTATACGTGCAATTCGTCCTCATGGGCATCTTTATACATTTGAATTTCATGAACAGCGTGTAAATGTTGCACGTGCAGAATTTGAGAGACACGGTCTTAGTACATTTGTAACTTTAGGTCATAAAGACGTTTGTGTAGAAGGATTTGGAGAAGAATTGAAAAATATGGTAGATGCAATTTTTTTGGATCTCCCACATCCATGGTTAGCAATTGATCATGCATTATGTACTTTAAAAAAGTCAGGTACAAAGTAATTATACTTAATTTTACATTAAAATACATACAAAATTTACTTTTATTTTTGTTATACAGAATTTACACAGTACTATGAAATATATAATTTCGACAATCTTTTAAATAAATGTACAAAATTATTTTATTACTACATTATTAGGTGGAAAACTTTGTTCTTTTTCTCCTTGTATTGAACAAGTTCAACGTACTTGTGAAAAATTAATATCAAAAGGATTTATTGAGTTAAACACATATGAATGCTTACAACGAGAAATGAACGTACAATATAAAAACCTTCCTACACTGGATTTAGAATGCTTGAAGCATGAGGTTTGTAAAATAGATACAACACATATGGTTGATATTATTTTATATGTAGAGTATTATTTTTCATCTAATTTTCCTAGAAAAATATCGTAAATATCATAACAGCATAAATGGCACGTATTTTATTTACTTTTCATATTCAAACTAATATTAAAGTTTTGAAATAATAATATGAATCTTTTAACTATATTTTAGCATGCGAGCAACAATATGGCACAACAAACTGAAAACGATAAACAAAATCAAACAAAACTTCTTACTGTAACGCACGCTCGTTCTCTACCTGGTCATACAGGATTTATTACTATTGCTACACTACCTCCATTATATGCACGGAAGTCAGAAATAATTTTACAGTCCAAAGAATAATTAAGTTCTAAATTATGGCAAGAAAATCACAAAACATTCATTCACTGTATCAAGTTAAAACTTGATTTGAAGTGATATAATTACAATTCTATTCGAAATAAAAACCTGTGATAACAAAAAAAAGTATTGTAAAACTAAAAAATAATGATCAGATTCTAAACTCTTACTTGCATACATTATAATCTTATCAAGAATTTTAAATACTTTATGTTTCTGTTTTGTTAGGATTCCAAGATAAATAATCGACTCGTGTAGCAGCTTGATATTCTTTTACTAAATATTCAACAACTTCTCTAGAATTATCCAATTCATCCAAATTGTCTTCAAACATTTTTTCTTTTCGAAACTGTTCTAAAAATGCTTCCCGCTTCCGCAGTTTATCATATTGTTGTAAGGCACGATCAAATAACTGAAATATTATATAAGGACGATTTAAACAGATTATCTTTTTGTAATGAATTGAACACATTATATACTTAGTATATAGGCCTTCTTAATATTAAATTAATTAAGTTAATAATAACTTAAATAAGTGCTTTGTGCTAATTAACTATACAAATAATTACGACAATTTAATTTACTTTTAATACAAAAAGATTTATATAATAAATACAGATGTAACTTACAGATGATATGTTAGTATGGTTGGCTAACATTAAACCAGATACTCTGTGTGTACTTTGTATGTATGGGGATTTTCTTGAAAGAGCAACCTGTATGCTAGCAGGACCCCAAGGTATAAATTGTGCGAGTTTTCGTTCTCTGATTCTTTGTAATGACTTATGAACTTGGGTTGGGTCTACTTCACCCTGTGAAAAATTATATATTTATAATGTTAATAGTTGTCTACATTGTTATTTCTTTAAGTTATATAAGACTTGCCTGAATAATGTTTAAAATAGATATATAACAATGAGATGCATTTCTGTCTAGTGCTGTAGAAACCATCATATTTTTTGGTTGTAATAAACGTCTCATTACATCCAGTACAGAAGTTTTCCTCACAGAAGCACCCTGGATAATTGTAATACATATTATTCTTTTATTTGTATAGATTTTCTAAATAAATTATTTATTCAAAAGTACAAAACGAAATTATTATTTTACATTTAACCTTTAATTAGTATGGAGTGGTCTGTAGTTTCCTATATAATTGTTTAAATATTTTTAAGAAAAAAATCTGATGTTGTGAATTACTTTCATTAATTTATTAAAATTGAATAAATTGAATTTTTGACAATAATAAAATTCGCAGAAGTTTGTTAGATCTACCTTACTAGTTACAGATTAACAAAGTAGTTACTCACTTCCTGATCTGTAGTAAGTGGAGTGTAACCCGTCATGAGAAAATGTAAACGTGGTGTTGGAATTAATGGAGCAATTAAACCAACTAAGTCATTATTCATGTAAGAAGGATACCTAATATTATGAGAATGTAATTCAATATTATTCAAATATATAAGATAAATTATATAATTTTTACAAACATGTAAAATTATTTTTGTATTAACTTAAGTAAAGTAATACACTACCGAAGTGTAGTAGTGCTAACAGACATTATTGTAGAAACAAGTTGATTAATTTGGGTAAAACTGGGATTCTGAATATGAAGTCTATCTGATGCTATTCTGTTGAGTGCAGTATTGTCTAAGACAACAACACAATCAGCACATTGTGTCAATCTTTTCAGTGTTAACAAAGAATTATATGGTTGTACCACTACATCACTGAAAAAAGATAACATAATTTTCATTTGTAAGAACTTAACATTAATATGAAGTAAGCAAAACATTTGTTGAAGGTAGTTATTATTAAATATTTAATTTTTCTATGTGGAACATACCTTATTTCATCTTGGTTTGGAAAAACACTATATGTTTCAATTAACTTTTTTGGATATCTATCTGCAAGAGATTCAAGCATGAAGGAACCCATACCTGAACCAGTACCACCTGCTATAGAATGGCATAAAACGAATCCCTAAAGAATATGTAGTATTACAAATTTTTTAAATAGACATAAGTTTTCTCCATACATATAAACATACCTCTAAACTATCACTTCCATCAGCCTCTCTATCCAAAATGTCAAAAATTTCTTCTTGAAGTTTCTCTCCTTGATGATAACCAGATGCCCAATTGTTCCCAGCACCACCTCCGTGTTTTGATAAATAAATATTCTCTGGATTATATAACTTTAAAAAATTATTTCAGTATTAATAAGTATATTATTACATACATATTATTTACACATATATTGATTCAACATACTTATGAAAGTAATTTAAATAAATTTAAAATTTACTGGCCAAATAAATCTGTAATTATATTTATAAAAATATATAGTACAAAAAGAATACCTTTGAATATGGAGAATTCATAATTGTATGAATTACTCTAGGTTCCAAATCTAATAATACTGCTCTTGGTATGTAATGTTCGTCATCTGACTGATAGAAAAATACATCCTTTCTATCCGTTCCTTCCGTCGCATAATCTTCTAAAATACCTTCTGGACTAATACCATGTTCAGCACATAATTTTTTCCAAAATTCAAATCCAACTAAAAATACATAAATGTAATGAAGGAAACTTGTATATTCTTCAAGAATACAGTATTATTTCTATGGATTACATAGTAATACAATATTTAAAATCCAATAAAATGATATTAATGAAAAATTGAAAAAATAAATATTTCGTATAAAGAAATATTTTTATAATATAATACCGAATATAATTGAAAATACAACGTTAATAACGTTTGTACACCAATTACAGTAAAAACAAAATGACACTTCGGTAAAAATATAAGTTATAAAATTGCTTACTTTGGTTACCGCATTGACCAAGTTGTAAAGTTATCATTTCGCAAGGCATCTTGAATTTGTTAATTACTTTTCACTGAAAACCGGATTACAATTATTTGATTTTGATTTTACGCGGGACAGATTTTTAATTTGACATTTCACAATATATCTATTAGTGGCACTATTAATATTTTCCAGCAATAAATGTGATTAAGAGTGATGCGTATTTACAATGCCTATTAAATATTCGTCAACGTTTTACAAATATATAGGAATTTCTTCATTATTCTACTTTTGATCTTCAAGTTTTTTCCTACTCCTCGAAGACAGTTTTACGTCCTACAATTTCCGTTATATACATACATACATACATACATACATACATACATACATACACCAACACTAA
The DNA here is from genome assembly GCF_051014685.1 of Ptiloglossa arizonensis. Lineage (NCBI taxonomy): Eukaryota > Metazoa > Arthropoda > Insecta > Hymenoptera > Colletidae > Ptiloglossa > Ptiloglossa arizonensis. The sequence continues at coordinate 21,245,139 of NC_135050.1, forward strand.
TCAAATGAATGTTTATGTATATATAGTACTTGGTAAAGAATAATAGTATAAAACAGTTATTGCTATTGTTTTTGGTTATGGTTGGTACTACGATTTTGCCAATGCCGCGATGTAGCGTGCGATTTCATCTGTATAGTGGTACCTTGCGGACTCATCAGGGACTCACCATCAAGAAGCTACATATAAAAAGAAATTAAATCTCACAAATTCTTCAACAGTATGTAATATGTTCCTCAAATATTGTAATGCTTTCATGTTTAAATATTGCCGCGTTTAAGGTAACTCTGTTTAACAAACCTTGTTATAAGTCTGTTCAATTAAAAAATTGATTCGTTTGTCCACTGCGTCCTGGTCAGGAATGTATTGTAATTTTAATACGTACAGAGCTTAAAATACAAAAAGACTTAATAAGAATTAAAAACCTTATAGTAGAATTGTAATTAAACAGTTACTGTAAATGTTGAAACCATCGAATAAAATTTACAATATTCGTCATATTTTTGAATTTTTAGTATATTTGTATTTATTCAGGGCATAGTTTGTTGGCATTTCGGCCCTACACAATCACGTGATTTTATTTCTACGTAGCTGAATTGAACACAATATAATTATCAGATTCAGTTTGAAAAGCAAATTTCTTTTTTCTTTTCTTCATATTACCAAATGATAATTTCAGTCACTATAATGTATACAGTGGTTACAACAATATTTCGCGTTACTGACAGTTAACAATAATCTTAGAATATACAAATAGACAAAGTTACTATAGTTTATGAATTCAAACTTTAAATAAAAAATAAATAGAATGAACTACTGATAAATCTGTTTTAAGTGTATTTTAAATATTTAAATTGTTTTTATATGTGCTGAAAATGAGAAGTTTTTATTATTCACAAATACAGAATTATTAATAAAATTTTAAATAGTGAGAAAGCTTGACGTTCTTTATAGATTAGAATAATTAATCAATTTTAATTTATAATAAACATAGAAATATTCAATACCCAATAATAAGTTGTTGAAGGTTTATTAAATTATAATTATTTCAATTCATTCAAAATTAATCTATTCCAGTTATCATTTCAATTATAAAGTTACGATTATTTTATGTCTCGAACGATTTATATGATAATTTAATTAATTTTGCAGTTAAAGATACATTTATATGACATAAAGTACAACCTAAAGCAATAAATACATCATCTATCTTTTCTGAAATATGTACATATCTACTTTAAGTACTTGTATATACGTATCTATCTACAATATGTATATAACATGCCATCATATCATGTTGCTGCATGTATGTTTTGTATCTAACCTAGCAGGATTATTTTGTCAGATAAAAATTAAACTCGAATTTGAACTAATTCTATATGATTTTATGTAAAACAAGATATAATGAAGTATTAATTGGTTATCGTGTCATAATTATTTGACACATTTATTAGAATAATAAGTTTCAGTATGACACGTTGATAACTTCAGTGGTACATTTAATACTAAACGTCAAACATTATAATATTGCAAGGTAACATTAAGAATTATTTATTGTTACTATAAAATATTATGACAATAATAAATTAAGTTATTTCTTTGTTTGAATTAAGTAATTTGAAAAGAAAATTTGAAATTTGAAGCACTTAATATGTTTAGTGTAAACATATTAATAGTTGTTTAGAAAAAATTAAATATTAAATATATTCTAATAATTTACATTATAGTGATAATATGTACTTACTATAATTTATATTCCATAAAAATTGCATTTTTTGTTATGAAAACATTACTCCTTATTTTCATTAACAATAAATAATTGTATTTGTTGTTCATGAATGTTATTTAAAATCGTTAATCTTACTAATTAATATAAAATGATAATTTTTGGATTGTAGAAATAAATTTGTTAATATAATTGTTTAATAAACTTTTTTATAAAATACATATTCCTCATATTTTAGTCTATAATTTTTTATTAACATTTTACAGATGTCTGGAAGTAAGTGTCGGAATTGCGGGTCTATGGAAATTGAAACAGACCCAGCAAGAGGAGATGCAGTATGTACAGAATGTGGGTTTGTACTGGAAGATCAACTTATTGTTAGTGAAACAGCATTTAAAGAGACTCCATCAGGAAATATGATGGTGCTTGGTCAATTTGTTGCTAATGATAGTACTGGTGGAGCTACTGGTTTTGGGGCAGGTACGTAATTTTAAATGGCAATATGTAAAAAAATCGCATAATCTTTGAAAAGTGTAGCAAATAAGAAAGTCAGTAACAAACACTTGGGAATATGATATTATTTAATGTTGACTGTAATTAAATTGAATAAAAATATATTTCTTATTATTATATCTCTTTTATTTACTTATAATTGAATTAAATGTTTTTTTCATTTTATGAAGTATCTCCTATAGAAAGATCAAAACATTTTATATTTTTTTTATGAGGTATCGTTCATAAAAAGAACAAAACAATTGATATTTTTTACAGCATATCATGTCAATGGAAAAGAATCAAGAGGAATAACTTTGCAAAATGCAAGAAAAGGAATAACTCATTTATGTATGCAATTACAGTAAGTAACCATCTTTTTTATGATATATTAAAGAAATTTAATTCTTACTATTTATATTATTACTCTATATACTATTTACAATTTCATAAGTTGTAATATTTGTAATATTACAAATAAGAAATTTAATGTATATATTATTTATTACTAGTTTGAATCAACACTGCATTGATACATCTATGAACTTTTATAAAATGGCCCTAAATCGTCATTTAACTCGTGGAAGAAGACAAGCGCATAATCATGCAGCTTGTGTTTACATTACTTGCCGTACAGAAGGCACTGCACGTATCCTTTATCATTTTAAAAAATAATAGAAAGTTTAAAATATCTCTATTTTATTATTTGGTTTAATATTGACACATAATTAAGGTATAATTTTTAATTATTATATTTGACAAATGTTAAAAAGTAAAATAAATACTTAACTAATGAATCAGATATGCTTATCGACATCAGTGATGTTCTTCAAATTTGTGTTTATGAATTGGGACGTACATATCTGCGATTTACACAAGCTCTTTGCATCAATATACCTTCAGCAGGTGAGTATTCTGCATGTTTTGAATTTGCATGACGTATTTTATTGTTATTTCTTGCTTTTATATAATTCCCTTGTATATAATATTAATTGTAACTTAGTTTGCAGCAAAATTAATTGCCTAAAATTTACTTGACATAAAATTTACAAATCTATACTTATACAAAAGTATATAATAGGTGTATATATATACACACAATACGTAATAAATTCAGGGCAAAATAAAATCCATGTAAATATAATATTAATTTTTATTCATATTTAATTTTATTAAATACAAAAAGTAATTATAATGATTTCATTTTTATGAAAGTGAAAATAAAGGTATTTATTTTAGGAATATTCATTTTGTCATGTTTTATTCTTCAAACGAAAATTTTCTCATTTTACATGTAACTTTTATTACAAATAATTATCACTACACTTGTTCATTTTTGGTCAAATGAAATATAAAAGGAATTCATAAAACATATTAATGTTATATTGAACAATACTATACATTTTTATATGTAGTTGTTTATATTACCATTTCTGGGAGGTTTACTAATTACAATTTAAAGTATAAAATATACAAAATAAAATCAAACAATGGTGACTAAAATACTTATGCTTCATGTGTCTCTAAATATTAAAAATAACATTTGTGCCTTCAATTTGTTAATAATAATATGGTATATAGTTTTTAAATCTAACGATTTTGCCTTGATATTACCTTGTTGATAATTTATGGATCTTAATCTGATGCATAAAAATATAATGTAGAATTATTATTTGTAAATGAGATTCTTATATTTATATTCATTTATTGCTTGTGTGGTGATCTCTAATCACTTTTTTTGTATTTTACATGCTATATGGTTATAGATGTTCTACCACGATTTCCATTATTTCATATAATTTCTCAACTTCCTAATTATGATAATGCAAAGCATAAAATATATTAATGGAAAATTGACATTGAAATTGAAATTTTTCAATGTATACATCAGAATATTAAAGAAATGATGCAATTGATGTGAAATTATTTTTTCTACTAGTAAAATGTAAATATTAAACCAGTTATAGAGATGCTTTCAATATTTATTTGTCCTTTTTTCCTGTTCGTACTGGCTGGACATACTAACAGTAGGAAGGCATTATTTTGTACATTTTATTATTATTGGTATCATAGTTCATTGTACTTTCTAAATGGTATCATCTATTCTGTGATATAAACTTTGGTGCCAGATTCTGTGGCCTTGCTGGATACAATATAATGCTTATTATCAAAAGAAAATATAAGGGATATACTTAATTCACTAATATATGCATACTTATCCTTGAACTATACTAGAGTTTTCCTACTTTTTACATGAATTATGGTAAACTATAAAATCATATAAATACAATTAGAATATTATAGAATATTCATATAAGTACTGTTGTGATATTTATAATGTATACAAAAATCCTATTTTGTCTAAAAATCTACATTTAGAAGTTATATATTTTTCTCTTTTCAATAATTTAGTATCATATGTTGTGATACATAATTATGCACAGTATGAAACAAAAAATTTAAATGTTCAATACTTAAAATTTAACACATTGAAAAAAGTGTAAAATCTCTCTCTCTCTCTCTCTCTCTCTCTCTCTCTCTCGATAACACTTCCATATTGAAAGAGTACAAAAAATAAAGATGTAGATATAAAAAATTAATATCTTTTTATAGGCAGTTTCAGAATTTTAAACACATCCTAAACTTATTTGAAACACTTGTTCACATGTGTTGCATGGTTTGAAATATATTGTGTGTGAATGCAGTATCAAAACAGTATTATTTGTGTTAGCAAAAACAGTAAATTCTACTTGATAAAGTGACAATAACGTACATTTTTTACTTTTTCTCTAGTTCGTAAAAACACAATTTTAACAAGCAGTGACTTGAATTGAAAACATTATTTAAATAAAAAATTCATAGTATTTGATAATTGGAAACTAATGAGTTTTAATGGTAGAATTTTTTAAATTAGTTGACCTTCACTTATTTTTATGCTATTATTCAACAATAATTTCAAAAACAATAATGTGTTTTGAATAGCACTTGTTAACTTTCTCAATCATTCTCTATTAATTTAAAGAACATTTTTACACTTCGGTCTTCTTAAAGATGTTTAACAGGTGTTTTTATATACTCTGCTTCTTGCGTATTTACAAATGATTACTCAACTATCCAAGTTATGTAAGAAAACTAGTTTTCATTCAAACAAAATTGAATAAAAATTTGAATGTACTGAAGATGGTTATAGATGCACTCTATTTAGAAAACTATTATTATTAAATTTATAGCTGTTTCATGATTGTGCTTTAAAATGTGATATTATAAAAAACAACTATTTTTTTGTGCATTTATACATGTGTAAAATTTTGTCTCAAGAAAATATATTTTTTTATGAAATTATTTATGGGTGTATTAATTTTCTTATATTGCTATGAATTTGGTATTAGCCTTTAAATTAAAGCAGTTGTACCATTTATATTTCTTTTATATTCAATTGATAATAAAATATAAAAAACAATCCCTTTTCATGCAATTCAAATGTAAGAAAATGTACCAACATAAAAAAATAGAAAATACTAAAAGTATAATTTAATTTTTTACAAGCTATTCGTTACAAAACAATGCGAAATTTAAAACATAAATATTTTAAACCTTAGAGTGCACCTATTACACAACTTTTGTCACTACTTTAAAAATAGTTGCTAAAACAGTAATTGTATAAAACCTCGAATAATTTCAAGGTACATTTTTTTTAGAAATCATTTGTTAAACCATTATATCTGTGGTAAACTTCCGTCAATCATCTACTGCGTGTCCATAAAAAATTAATTCAGGTATTTGTCCCCCTTGCACACCTGTACCATTCGTACTTTCGGAACTGCATTGAAATTGAAAATTCACATTACCAACTGTTATTTCTGACATGCCTTCTTGACCAAAGTAACTTAATTCACCTCCATCTAATATTACACTAGCTGTATAAAAGCATTCTGGTTCGATTTGAATTGGATTTTCAAAGTACACATGAAATGTACTACTTGAACCATCTGAGAAAAATTTAATGTTATTTTCAGATAAAACACATCCCAATCTCTTTAGTTCAATTCTAACATTATAATCTGCAGCACCAGATGAGCTTCCATAGAGTCCAAAACCAACAACAAAAATTCTTTTGTCAACGCTAAATTGTATTGAGTCACACCTGCCTCTATAGCGCCATTGATTTGATCTATATGCACATGACTGAAACCTATGACACACCTGTAAACAAAGCATTAGGAATGTTATTCTCAAATTAGGACAAATCAGACTCGGAAATATTTGTTAATAGTTCTGAGTAATAATAATATAAAATAAGTTTTATATTAAATTTGAGTAAAAGTAATCTGTTTGGTTTATAAAATTTACCTGTGTTTTTAAGCCTTGTCGAGGTTTAATAGGAAAGCAAAGTTGAGGTTTATTACTAGCGGTAAAATGCAGAAAGACATCAATCGTTTCTTGTTGCGTTAAGATTCCAGTTTGAGCAGCACTATTGGCAAATTCTTCCAAATTCATGGCAGGAAGTCTAATTAAATACAAAGCAGATCCTAGAAAGAAAGGAACTAGTGATATTAGCTTTATATTTAACAAAACTTATTACAATACTTACCCAATAACCGTCTTTGATTTGATGCTGATGGCTCAAGTTCTTGCCTGATACATTCAGCAGTAGCCCAACGTAATGCTGCATCCCATATATGAATTTCTTGACACTTAAGTGTTTCACGAGAAAGTACTGATTCAAGAGTATGAATATCAATATCCACAAAGCCATCTGATCTTAGTGCCATTTTTGCCTAAATAATATCAAGTTTTATATTTAGATATATTAATTAAAATTTACATACATTTTCGTATTTACATACAGCTTTTTGAATATTTATTATATAAATACGGTCCATTATTATATTATGATATTCTATTTAATATTGTTAATAATGGGAAAATTTAAAGTGTTCATTTTAATAAACATGATTAGAAAAAGTTATATTTAAGTAATTTATCTTCTTTAGTTCTGTATAAGATATATAAAAACTTGTACAACAAGCAAAATGTAATATACCAAACTCTTTTTTTATATTTTTTACACATTAATCTTATATGAAATACTTTATTAAAAACTTTAATATGTTTTTTTTTTTTAATTTTATTTATTAAATTTAGCTAGCATACAAAAATTGTACAAAATAAAGAATGCAGAACATAAAATTCAAATAATTCAATTAAAACTCTTATTAATTTTGACATCTGTTATATTTTGTACAGAAATGCTTTATTATTTGATACAGACATCGTTTAAAAGTAGAAACAAAATTTAAGAAACATGTTTTACATATTTATAGTAAAAATATTATTTGTATTATGTAAAAATTGATTTTATCATTTTTGAGAAAAGCATTCAATTGCATTACAATTCATGTATCCTTAAAGCTTATTACAAATAAATTGTGTATCAATATACATAGGTAATATGTATTTATGTATAAAATTGATTAAATGAGTATGATTCAATGCACGATTTTAAAGAAGAAATACATGGTAAAATTTCTCATTTCTATTTTCTCAAAAATTTAATGTTCTTTATAATACAATGTTTCTCAATTAAAATGAAAATATTTAGATTTAATGTATAGTGAAGTGTAACTAAATAAAATATTAGTATATGGAATTAGTTGTATGTTGTTAAATATATTCATTGGAAATGCATTATCAAAAGTAAAGATTATGTTTTTATAACTCTTATTGACCAGTCTTTTTAGTTATTAGCAAACTTAATCCAAGATAAATGAGTATTTTAGGTGAACATTTTAAATAACTTTTTATATAAATAATATAAAAACCACCATTATTACGACATATAAAATTATTTTGGAGATCAAACTTAAATACACAAGAAATTTCTTACAAAATATTTTGAATTATCTATTTAATTGATCACTGGATTGACATTATGTGTTATTATTGGGATGTTATTACAATCATTTTTACTATGTTCATATTCTTCTATGAAATTATCTTCATAAGTTATATTCGGTGTCACTTCAATTTCTAATTTATTGTCAGCAAAATAAGGTTCACTTCGTGTTCGAAACAGAGAAAATGATAATTGTTTGTTACCAAATGTAGTACAACAATTATTTTCAGATAAACTGAGGCATTGTGGTACTATCGACAATCTATTCTTTACATTTCCATAGTTATTGTCACTGGTTTTTATAGTTTTACGAGCAAACTGGTGTTGGAAATCCTTTAGTTTGTTGTTCAAACAAACATCTCCACAAGAATAGAAACTTATAGTATGATCAATGCCATCAGTGGATAAACTTGATTTAGTCCTTAATGTCATATCTAAATTATCGTTTAAAGTAAAAGACTTCAACATTTTTTGATTTAAACTTACTTGAGCATCTATTACTTCCCAGCAACGCTGCATAAGGTCTGGTTCTTCAAATAAACGAGATTGGCTCAAAAGTAAACATGCATTCTTTGCTGTTAAACTTATTTCCAAATAATTAACACATGCCCTTGCTAGATGAGGGACCATGTATTTTTTAGCAACATAAAGCGTTGCTATAACTGTATCAGCTTCTAATTGTACTTCATCACAATACATATACCTGTGAAGAAAGATAATCATATAGATTTTGAACAATTTAAATTCATGATTTGATCAAAATAAATAATATTTACCTTAATAGAGCAAGAAAGGCTGCTGGCTCTACATCTGGTACTTCTATGTCTCTTTTATTCTCTGCTAATCCACCATAAAACATAGCATAAAATACAGAACTACCAGTAGCTAAAACGTACTTATGTGCTGGTATAGTCTGTGTGTGACCTATTAATATTATAGAGTAGTATTTAATTTTGAACAAATTTTATGTATAATAGTTTAACGTTAAAATTAATCAATGATTAAATACCTGGACTGCCGACAATAAATATAATATCAGCCATCAGATGATTATTAAACATGGCAGCATTCCGTTCACGTACTGTGGATTTTGTTGCTTGCCAATTAGGATCTTGTGTACAGTCTTCTGGTGATGACAAATTTAACTGAGTTATGGGAGGTGACAAGGAAGACAGAGGTGATGCAGGTGCACTAAGGGGTTGATTTATCGTTCCTTCACGTTGTAGTACAATTGACGAAGAAAGTGGGCTTATTATTGGTGGTGAATCTGATACAGTGATTGGTGATTCCGCTAAAACATACATAATATCAAAACTCTATATTTCTCACGATAATTTTATATTCCTTTCATAACAAAAGATAATATACTAGTTAATAGATATTTGCACTTTTATTACACATATTAATAACATATGTTACAAAAAAAACCAGATCATTCTTTTATTTATTATATAAAAATAATTTAGAATAAGAGAAATTACATATAGGTTCTATGAGAATAAAAATTAATATTTATATTATTTTCATATAACAATTAATTTTGGTGGTTATTAAATGTAATTTTACCTATACAGTCAATCTTTATTTTAGGTAAAAAAGAACAAACCGTTTTCAAATTATTTGATTATTATATATATATTCTTTATTAACACTTAAAGGTTAAATTAAATAGGTAAAGTGTAAATATTTGATTACTAACATTCATGCTTTTATCCTTTGAAAATTAAATAATTGCAATGGAAATTAAACGTGTCTAATATATAATAGTAAGCACAAAAACAACATTAATTAATTAATTTAATGTTTAAAATTAAGTTTCTCACACAATTGTATTAATTATATTTTAAACCAGATAGAATACTGATGACTTAAAATTACCAACTATAGAGTTCCTTCAAGAAAAATAACATTCTTTTTCAATACTAATAAAGAGGTTATGCAAGACAATAACATGTAATAAGTCTTAATGAGATTAAAAAATTCTTGATAGAATTTTTTACTTCCTACAATTAATCAAATTTTTTTCTATGTACACCTTTCATTTCATTTATTCTCGCTACAAGACGATATAATTCATCATCTTTTGGCGATATTCCCAACAAAATGAACGCATACTATAAAATCATCAGAATTTTACCGTTAGTGAACATTATTCCACAGTTTTGATAATAGTTTTGAATAGAATCCTTTCGTTTAGATATGATATAGTAAAAGATTGTTATCACTAAAGCTTTAGAGGCCCCCTCTTATTTTCGATTCTACAAACAACGTTTAATACGTATTAAACGTATGTGTATATACGTGCATGCATGCATGCATGCACGCATACACACACACGCGCGCGTACATTGCACTATACATGTATATATAATAAATGAGAACAACATATTGTTTTAAATGTGCGTGCGAGAGAGAGAGAGAGAGAGAGAGAGAGAGAGAGAGAGAGAGAGAGAGAGAGAGACTATATATTTATGCAGCTTAAGCAAACATCTCATTTATGGCAAATCCTCGAATGATACTGAGTTCGGTTTGTTCCGTTTTCATTCGTGCAGTTTCGTAGGCATTTTTCGTATACGTGATATGTATGTCAAATAAATATGTATATGTTGCAACGCGTTTCTATAGAGCAATGTACTTTTTCTTAGTTTTAAAATTTTATACTACATTTCAAATGATATTAATTTATGTGTAAACGTTTGCTTCTTTGTAATATAATAAAATTTACTTCAACGTAATTATAAAGAAACTCTAGAATATACAATGAGTGTAAAAAATATTCGTACCCCAATTTTAAACATAATCTCACTTCGTGAAATCGTTGTTCATTAATTATTTTTGTTATAAAAAATGTATACGTATTCTCGAAAATCTCCAAAGTAGATACAGTCCAAAAAATAAATGAGTTATGTGAATAACTTACAAAAGTAACAAGGAAAAAGGAAAAATTTGCAAAAAAATATCAATTTTTAAAAATCCATTTAAAATATGTAATTTAAAGTAATCTGACAAAAAGAATCTAAAACAAACAGTTAATTAATAGTTCGTGAGATTCTCTTTTAATTTAATTATTGCTACAATTTTTCTAGGCATTGAATTAACTAAATTCCATATTATACGAAGCGGAATTTTATTTTATTTCCATATTATACGAAGTGGAATTCTACGTACTTCCACAAAAGTTCTATAGACATTATGAAGAAGTTTTTAGATACGCTGGTGTATTATATAGTATCCATAAATTGTATGCCAACACCAACTGCTCTCGTGCAGCCCCAAACAATTACAGAACCTCCTCCATGTTTTATTGTATAAAATATCAAATTGATTCTCGTCCGTGAATTGGTCTGTGTATATTATTATTTGCAAACTGCAATTTTTTTTTCATTTCGTTTGACTTACAAAATATTTATTATGAGCTATTTGAACGTGATATATTTGACTTCGTAAAAAATTACGATCAATACTTAAATTATTATTATCTAATAATAACTCGTTTAATATAGTGATCAATTTTGCTTGGGCATATGAAAGTTGTTAGATCTGTAGAAGCGATTGTCAATTTGTGACGTATATTTTTCTTTGTAAATATAATGATATAATACATTTAATAAAAATAATTCGGTTAGCTGCTTTTGAATATTAATTTGCAAAATAAAAAGAACATTTCACATTTTTTGTTTGTTAATTTATCTGGTACGGAAAAACGTACAACGGTCTGTTATAAATATACAAAATTAATGCAAATCGATTAATACCTATACAACATTATGTAAATGGTACATAAAATATGTGAGTTAAAAATCTAAAATATATTTGGCTCGTCGAACGTCATTAAAATTTTACTTTGCAGTTTATTTATATACGACTTTATCCACTGTCTATGACTTCTAATAATACTGGTTGCTCTAATAATTGTTTAGAACAAATATATTTTTACATAAAATATTTTTTTCCAAGAAATAAATTGTTAAAGTGTGATATATTCTTCTCACATTATTGATAAACATTGTTATGGATAAACAATTAAATATTGTTAAATAGATTGAAGTAAACAAATATTAGCCTCTCCCTTCTCTTTAGTTTCTCTCACAAGTAAACGTTCATTCCAACAAGTAAACGAATAGCATTAATCTGAATATTATGTTTATTCGTAGTTGTAATAAATTTGTGTCTCACCGTTTAACCATGGATTATTAGTCTGCTTGACTGTGACGTTCTCCTGGAAGCGTTTCATCGGTTTCGTCGATATTTTCGAGTAAAGATTCGACATCGCCATTGTCACTTTTCAAACTTAAATGTCTGTTATTTCTACAATTGCAACACGGAACGATTTTGGATTTCAATTACATGGGCGCCATGTCAGACGGGCGCTGGTTAGATAGTTCCGCACGTCGGTCGATAGACGACAACTAAGGGCACACGCGTTCATATATCGGGTGTTCCTTAAAAACGTAGACCTCGATCTGCGCAGAATAATTCTATTCATGGACAATGTCCGTTGTGTGCGAGTAAATAGAAGAGCTGTTCGAGTATTCGAAAAATTCAAATAACTCAATATTTAATCCATAAAAACTAGTGTTAACGTACTCTAGAAACAAATCAAGTATTCAAAACAATTGAATAGTTCGAATCTCAAGTCTCGAGTCTCAAGACTCGTTCTTAGTTTGAAATTTCGAAATATTTGAACTGCTCCTACTATTCGAATATTTTTATGGACTCGCTTTTTTAGAATAGTGTGGCAGCTTAATAGACAGTGTAAACATGTATTTGATTTTCAAACTTTCGATAGGAAAAAGAGTCAGCAATAAATTCAAAAATGTTAATAGGGTATTTAAACAATTCATTTATAAGAGTAGTAAATAGTAAATTTAAGTATTGCTAAATATTTTTACTTCATTCAGAATTAATTAGAGAAATGTCATAGACGAAAATAACAGAAACTATTTATAAAATAAATAAGATACTGGTTGAAGTATGAAATTCTTGAAAGTATTAAAACATTATTGAAAAGAAGAGTCTTACTATACTAACTGCGCATCATTTATGTAAACTAAATTCTTTGAAAATGTATTGCATGATGATTTGCATCTATATTAACAATTTTCATTTATAAATACATTATCCAAAACAGTAAAGAGCAATTCATTCGAAATAAATAACTATATATATTTCGATTATGATAATACGTCGATTGCTTTCGTTTGATTCCATTTGAAATGAAACTGTTTAGATTTTTAATTAAGTTAATATTTTGCCTATGCTTATAAAAGTTCAATCGGTCAGTGTATTGTATGCGGTGAACATTTATGAGCGTTTATTGCGTATGCTTATTAAAGGCAATTACACGCAACAAATACTATATCGTTCAAATCTTAATATCAAACGTATATTGAATTATATGTCTACATGTTATGAATTATTGCATTAATTTTGTTTAAATTTCATACTTAAAGATGATTTGTTATTTGTTGCAGATCCATGTTTATATATTATGAGATTTGCAAATAAACTGGAATTTGGTGACAAATCTCACGAAGTGTCAATGACAGCGATTCGAGTCGTTCAGAGAATGAAAAGGGATAGTATTCACAGTGGACGTAAACCATCGGGCCTATGCGGAGCTGGTATGAAAAAAGTATAGTTTATTTCATTGATTTTTTATACTTTTTTTGTGATTTATATAACAAATGTAGCGTTCGATCATATAGTATAGTATCGATTTATTAGTTAATATAAATATTTACAGTTCGATTAACAAATTTTCCAACTTATCACGATTTTAAAAATCGATGCTTTTCTTACGTTTTTAATATCATTTCACTTGTTATTACAATTCAAGAAGAGCGATATCGTAAATAAATTCATGGAGAATCAAATTTAAGATAAATTGAGTAGATTTTTTTTCCTTTGCAAAATAGCATTGTTGATGGCTGCTCGCTTACACGAGTTCAACAGGTCACCCGCAGATATCATTAAAATCGTCAAGGTACATGAAACCACGTTACGCAAAAGGTAAAAAAACACTTTCAAACAAATTTATTCCTCAACGTTCGACTTATGATTTATAACAATGCATAAATTTTGAAATTTACAGGCTCATAGAATTTGGCGATACACCCTCAAGTGCGTTAACGCTCGAAGAATTTATGACTGTCGATCTTGAAGAGGAACAGGACCCTCCAGCTTTCAAAGCTGCACGGAAAAAAGATAGAGAACGATTACAAAAAGTATATATTCTTACAATATAAAAGTTTTTTTATTTTATAAATTCTCTAGCGTTTAATATCGCTATCACTTTCAAAAAGTATAAATGTAAATACTAATTAAATTTCTCATTTACATTTATGTATTATGTATACAAAATGTTCCATTTTATTTTTTTTTGCGTGGTTATCTCCGAATCGAATGATTGTTTAAAAAAATATTTTAAATTAAATTCATTATGTTTCGAGAAGAACATTCTTTGATCGACAAACTTTGTTTTAAACGGAGTCGTATTCAAGATTTGAAGGTCATTTTCTTAAATAATATGATACATTTTATTAAATCTAGTTTTATAACTTGGGCACAAATAAATCGAACGACCTAAGATATTATATATATCGTTCAAGGCTAAATTTCATTAAATATTTTCTGAAACTTAATCGATGTTAAGATTAGAGGATGTGTCCGTAATTCGATTATCGATGTTACAAACAACGAGTATTTAGAACATTTTCAGAACATTAAACCATAATGAAGTACTTGTTATTGAGCACTCTGAAATATTATACGAAACAACTATGAAATTTAAAGATAATTGTGTGGAAAGATTAAAATGGACACTTTGTATATCTATATAAAAAGAATTTCATATGAAGTTTGCTATAAATTTAACGTTACCTTTTATAGTTGGAAAATATAGATACAGAAATAAATGAATTGCAAGCTGAGATAGATAAACATTTGGAAGATCGCAAAGCAGGAAAACCAAGAAAACGAAAAGATGGTAAATGAAACAACACGTTTAAAACAGCTTTAGAAATAGTTAATAAAGAATCATTTATTCCAAGAGTTATATTATAGTCTAAATGTCATAAAAACTTTGAAAAATTGCATCTACCAAATAATTTTTAATATGCACAAATTAAATGTTTCGATTTTCTATAAACTGTATCCTCACTCTTTATTTTGTATTTAATTTATATAAATTAATAATTAATCATTTTACAAAATATAATTGGATTATTATAAAATATATTCATTTTTAGATGATTGTATTGAAAAGGAAGATACAGAGAGATTTGTAAGAGAAAGTAATTTAGATGTAATTAAAAATTACGTTCAAAACGATGTAGACGACCCTGAGAGCGATATTCATGACTCCCAGTCGAGTAACGTTAATAGTCGTTTGATCACTGGACTTGGTAAAAGATAAAACATTATTATTACATTATGATTGTTATTCTATGAAATTCATATGATGTACAATTATTTAAAGGACCAAATATTGCTTCCATGGGATTACTATCAACAAATGATAGGGAGGGTGAAACGAAAGAACGAGAAAACACAGCATTTGAAATTGTAAATAAAATCTATTTACATATTTCACAATTCCTTACAATAATCATTTTAAATTATGCTCCTTCTATTATTTATAAATATTTTCTACTTTAGAATTCCGGAGAAATCGACGTCGCTGATTTGGACGATGACGAATTAGATAGTTATATTATGTCGGAGAAGGAAGCGCAGTTCAAACATAATTTATGGAATAAAGTGAATGCTGAATACCTAACCCAACAGAAAGAAAAAGAAGAAAGGCGGCAAAAAGAAAAAGAAGAGGGTAAACCAGAAAAAAAAAGGCGACGAACCACTAAACGTAATAAAAATCAAGTACCGGCAAATACTGCAGGTAATAATGTTATTTTAATTTTATTACATATATCAATGTTATAGTTTTCATTGCTGAGGAGATTATTAGTAGCATCAATATTTAATGCAAGATACATTTTGTAATAGGTATTTACATCCTGTTACCAATTTACCTGATCAACTTATTAATTTTAACAGGAGAAGCAATTGAGAAAATGTTGCAAGAAAAGAAGATTTCATCTAAAATTAATTATGAAGTGCTAAAAAGTTTAAACGTTACTGTAAATACCCCAAATAAGGAGCAACAAAAAAGTGAAGAACCTGTCCAGTTATCCAAGTTAGAAGCAGAAAATACTGCAAGCTGCAGTAAAATGTTCGTATTATATATATAATATCAATAATTACAATTTAAAACATTTTTTAAACATTATTATTAAATATTCCAATTCTTTAAAAAATAAAGTAATTAATAAGTTTTACTTATAGATCTAACGTTCTAAATCCATTGAAGCCGCTAGACAAAGCAATCGTAACAGCAACAAGAAAATCTCGTTTAGTTAAACCACATATACAACAAACAAAGAAAGAAGAAGTACAAACAGCTGTTAAAGTAGAAACTAATTTAGCAGAAGCTACACTTCCAAAAGCAGATGCCTGTAATATAGGTAAATTTTCGATATTTACATATTAAAAATTTGATTTTATAAAAATATTTTTCATTGAATCAGTGCTGATTAATTAATAATTCGTTAATATTGTGAATATATTTTGCTATTAAATGACAGTTTTATTGTTACAAAATAAAAAAATTTGAAATAATATTTGTATAAAGTAGATGAAACTGATGATTATATTGACGAGGATGTCGAAGCTGATCCCACAGAAATGACCGTTGGTCAAATGCTTGGACACCATGCATCAGAAGAAGAAAATGACTTTGGATATGGATACGACGAAGAAGATTATTAATTATTTATGATTTTGTATATATTATTATTTATTGTAATTGTAACGCCATTAGGAATCAGTAAAGAGACTGCATTGAACTATGTACAAAAATAAAGCATTTAATAAATATTATAGTTCTTAATTTAATTTTATAAATTCTTTATTTAATTATGAATGTGTGAATATTATTTCGTCGTTTAATATTATAAGAAAAATGTAACTTTAATATTCGAAACATCCACCACTATCTAGGAATCTCTGTTCTCTCAAGTAATTATCGAATAAACAGTTTATTTTTGTTGGCTCCAGCTTGTTGATGCATAAACAAGTGATTGACGGTAAAGCTAATCCAAACGGTTAGTTGTTTCTGCTCTGTGTAAGCTATTGATTCTAGAATAAGACCTTTTCTTTGTCATTCTTTGTAAATCGTATTGATGTCTACGTAGTTCACAGCATAAAATTGGAAAAAACGAGACACTACTTTCGAGGAGTTGAGGCGTCTTCCTCTTGAATCAGGCTCATTAAGAGAAAATGGGATCTCGTCGTGTTTTCCCAATTGTTTCACAGTTTTGTCTGTAATTGTTTGGCAGAACTAAACGAGGAAATCAAAGGAATTTTGTCCCCTTCTATCTTCTCGGTTTAGTAATTTCATTTGTAATGTATGTGAAGGGAAATGAATGGAATTTTGATTTCATCTATCTGCCTTCGGGCCTCTGCTTGCAAGAACCTCCTTGTGGTGGGACCTGACAATTAGCATTACTCGCAACAAAAGGTTATTCGTTATGGGTAATATCGAGCTAATCAGTTGCGCATTTAGAATACTTTCTTATGATATACGAATAAATAGAGTATTGTTATATAGAACATTTTTGAAACGCGCATAAAAGTATGAATATATAATGACATGTAAGCATGTAAACGTAACTCTGACACATTTTAATAAATTCATTGAGTAACGTGAGTAGCTTTCGTTCTTTTCTTGATTTGCTCCCAATTCCTTTATCTGATCCTAAAGTATGAATCATAAAAAGAGATATGGAAATTGCAAGTGTCGTTTGTATCTCTCTTATAATATACGATATACATATGTTACAGAAGAGGGGTCTAAGAATAAATAGAGCTTAGAAAATTTGATTAAGCTGTGAAGTGGCTAGCTGTAACTTGGAAATATTTTTAGTACTTGGGTACTAAAATATTCCAAGTTTCATCCGTAATAATAAGTGGAACTTAGTGTTACAATATTTTCTGAAACTGATAAGGTTGATAGAACTACAAATTATATGCAGAGATGAATTTTCTAAACTTACTACCTTTATCGACTTCAGTAATTTAGTTGAATATAGTTCCTAAAATCATCTTTCTTAAACAAAGAGGTCACTCGAAAATCATTGATATTTTACGAGGTCGGTATTTCAAACCGTGTTACACCACTTTCATAAGATGAAATATCTATTCTGTATCTTGTTTGTGTTCGCGAACCTCCAATTTTTGTGACATGAAAAAGCACTGCATGTAACATCTATTGTATATCTTGTCTGTACATATATTCTATGGTTTAACTTAAAACCATAGTCAGTAATAGCTGAAGTATGATTTTGAAATACTTTTAATTTCTGCATTAAATTTTCTGGTAAATTCTTATGGAATATAATTTACACAGTACACGCGTTTGTTTTATGATATGTTAACGATGTAGTGTTTTAGTTTTAAATTATGTAGAAATCTTATTCAGTATATTGACGTTTCATTCTTGCTTCCAAACTTTATTTTTAAACTAATTAATATTTAAAATAACAGGAATAAAATTTGAATTGCTTTGCATTTATTGTTTTGTAATTGACAAGTGCTACTACCATCATTTTTATATTTCATCAAACGTTTGTAGTGATAATTATTTTACATAAATTTAAATTTACGTATTTGTATAAGAAATTACGCATTAGTGACACATAGCTCGATTAAGCATTAAAAGTACAGCACAAATCAATTTAATTTCTCTATTTTCAACATGCTTCGTTCTCTATTTTTTAATTTAGCTTGAAATTTCAATTGTGACAAAAGTTTATCAGTATGGCGAGTACTTCATTGGAACAAGGTACTGTTGCTCAGAAAACATGGGAAATGTCAAATAATATTGAAGCAATTAGTACTGTAGATGAGATTTATAGGTATGATCGTAAAGAACAACAGCATATATTGGCTGCAAAACCATGGGAAAAAGAGTATGTCATCTTTCATTTCTTAGCATGTCAAATCTTATTAAATTAAAATAATTTAATATAACCATTGTGTTGGTGTTAAAATGTTATTTGGTATTTTTTTATAAAAACATTTTTATTAATTTTTTAGTCCACACTTCTTCAAAGATATAAAGATATCTGCATTGGCATTATTAAAAATGGTTATGCATGCTCGTTCTGGAGGAACGTTAGAAGTAATGGGCCTTCTTCTTGGAAAAGTAGCAGCAAATACAATGATTGTTATGGATTCTTTTGCACTACCTGTAGAAGGTACAGAAACAAGAGTTAATGCTCAAGCTCAAGCTTACGAATATATGTCAGCATATGTAGACGCAGCTAAACAGGTATGTTTTAAACTATAATAAGTTTAATAATCATCTCATTTATACTGTAATTATACTGCCAATTTTATTGACATAGGTTTTTGTATTATCTTTGCATTTAGAAAATTAAAAATGTTTGTATACCCTACAAGTTGAATTATTTATTTTTTCATTATGTAATTTGTACAGTTAAAAAATTATTTAATATAGCTATTGCTCAATTTAAATGTTCTGTATTGTTTTGTACACGGTATTAATTTAGGTGAAAATATAATTTATCATTTTATGTAATTAAATATACATTGTTTTGTTTATTAAGGTTGGGAGACAAGAAAATGCTATTGGATGGTATCATAGTCACCCTGGGTATGGATGTTGGTTATCAGGTATTGATGTGTCCACTCAAATGCTGAATCAAAATTTTCAAGAACCTTTTGTTGCTATTGTTATTGATCCTGTAAGAACAATTTCTGCTGGAAAAGTTTGTTTGGGTGCATTTAGAACTTATCCAAAGGTAATGCATATTGTTTATAATTTGTAGTATATTAAAAATGGTATAATAGTTATTTGTCACTTACAGGGATACAAACCAGCAAATGAGGAACCATCTGAATATCAAACAATCCCATTAAATAAAATCGAAGATTTTGGTGTCCACTGCAAACAATACTATTCTTTAGAAGTATCTTATTTCAAATCATCATTAGATAGACGATTACTAGACTCTTTATGGAATAAATATTGGGTGAATACTTTAAGTTCTTCTAGTCTTTTAACAAATGCAGATTATACTACTGGACAAATATTCGATTTATCGGATAAATTAGAGCAATCAGAAGTTGCACTGGGGAGAGGATTTGTTTTAGGAGGAACAGATCCTCATGATCGAAGTACAGTAGAAAAATTAATTAAAGCAACAAGAGATAGTTGTAAAACTACCATCGAAATTATTCATGGTTTAATGGCACAAATAATTAAAGACAGATTGTTTAATCAAGTTGGATGTAATAATGCTATTGAGTCTCCACAGCAATAAGTTCTATGCATAAAGTGTAATTATTATAAAAAAGTTTGTAATAAGATAATATACATAATGTATAAGTAATGTACGGAAAATTTTTAATTACAACATATTACATAAAATTTCTGTATTTAATTCTTTTTTTACTGTAATTGTTATTTTTGTTCTTATGAATGTATATATTAACGAAAATTTCCCAATATCGTTGACTATATAAGTAAAGTATTAATGATAATATTCTGATAGATTAGTGGAATAAAAATACATTTTATTTTCACACCTTGATTCTCTAGAAAGTATATATACAGTATCTGTATCATTATTCGATATCTTCACAGTTGATTTATATATATTTATATTTATAAAACTAATATAATATTGAGAACAAGTAGGCAGAGTACACCCCACTGAAGGGCTGACACTGTGTCACAGACTTTAGGACAAGGCCACTCAGAAACACACCCACCTGTTCTAGAATTATACACCTCCGCATTCATAGCGCACAACTTATAAGGGACGGAGCTAAAATGCATACAATTATACTGATAATATACTTACTGGTATGTTATGATATTTATGATCTTAAGAGAAATTCAGGAAAAATATAATAAAACACATTTCTTCACTTACTCAGCCAAAATACTAGATTTTTTCGTAGTAGAGCTAACCGCGCTTAAAAAACTATGTGTTCATATAATATTATTACAATAAAGTAAATTAAATACAATTAAGTACAACTGTACCTTAACTTCATTTACATAAAATCTTGGAAAAGAATACTTGCAAGTAGAATCACTATTGCTACTCTTGACGCATTTTTTTTGCATATCGTATGGTTGAAACGTACACTTTTTGTCAAATATTTGCTTCACATAAAAGTGATATACTATGTATAAAAAGATACGATAATGTTTTCAAATGAGGTAATTTCATTCATACAATTTTTGAATTCATTAAATTATAAGAATTGAAATGAAGTTTCTTTAAACTCAATCTTATATTTTATATACCCCAATAAGTTATATAATAAAAAGGAATGTAAAAATACTTTTCTGTGTCGTAATTTTTATTCAAATTAACTTACTACTTCACGAAAAATATTTGTGTATGTTTCCTACCTAAATTGTACTCAATCACAATTGTAATTCTAATCAGTAACACAACAATAACGAATCGAAATTTATCTTTAATATCCTTTAAGGCAATATTAGAAAAAAAATATTATTTATAATAATTTGAAGTAATATTACATTGCAATATAAAATTACACTCTAATGGTTGTATGTATATAAAATATGATATACTTTTGAAGCAATATTTTCCAATATATCAATTTTTATGGAAATTTAATTTTTGTGACGAAAGGGAAAGACTCGTTCAATATAATTCCAAGTGATTAGATAAACATCTATGCGTGTAAAAATTAATACGCAATCAGAAATCAGCCCTCCAATGACATATACTCCAAATACATTCGAAATTGTATAAACACCACCCACAACAGACGTAATTAGGGTATAGCAAACGTACACGCTACATGTATATGCATTTATGTGTTACACCCCTCTCATCCAAAACAATTTCTTGAGAAAGAAGCAAAATTTTTCTATTAATTATTGACATGATAATTGTACCATAAACATATATAGTAATGAACCCCATTTTACACTCCTCATAATATAAATTTAATCACTTCTATGTCACTGCAATTATTTAAGTATTTACAAGGCAATCGCGTTCATTTATTACTTACAAATATAGGTAGAAAAGATCAATTATTACTGCAGGATATAAGTGCTTGTCGTTGATAATTGGGCAGCAACATTTTTAGTGACAAACATCTTTCACCAACATTTTTGAACGAGTTTAATAGTCTCTGTTGTGTATCTTTTTTGTATCCACTTTTTAAACTATTCTACACGTGAAATTATACATTAAATTAGGAGCTGTAAGATTACAAATTCAACAGATCAAATAACAGTGTTGCATGTAATATTATTGTTCTATGTTTCTATATTCGATTAGACAAAATATTTACATGTCTCACATACATGCAGCATAGTACAAGAGAAATTTTACATTCCTTTCTTTGCTTTGAAATTTTATAACTTCATTCTGGTAATAAATTCTACTACTTTTGACAGATTTAAAAATGAATATCATACCATCTGCTCAACAAGCATTAATTTAAATTAATTACAAATGTATTCATATAATCAATGACACAAATAACGAATTTGTCAACAATATTTGTTTTAAAAACATTAGTTTTAAAAAATGTGAAAAACAATTATGTATTGTGCAACTTTTTTAAAATTCAAAAAATATTTTATTATGCTATTGTATCCAAAAGCATAAAATAAAGATATTAAAATACTTTTCACATTGAAACATATTTACAAAAATTGTACTTATGACAAATGACTGCAGGTTTACATTCTTCGTAAGTTTAAAATGTGACCTGTGAGCAGATGAAAAATATTTGTATGAGCGTTAAAAAAAAAACAAAATTCATTACGAATTTGTATCTTATTAAATTCGTATCATGTATGATGAAATACCGGTTCAACCAATTGAAAAGTTTTATCTCAAATGTGTCTTTCTACCAATGTTTCTTTTTACCCGATGAAAAGATGAAATTGGGTTTCAGTCTATTTCAGACTCAGTGACTTATTTAGACAGGCATATGTACAATTGTTTTTCTTAGTATATGTTGTCACTGTGATGTTAAGGGAGGAAAATTATTTACTTCTGTTTGTTCCAAGACTGGTCCTGCTGGTCCAGTATACGAGACACGTAATCTCATTCTTAGAGGTACCTAGATTACAAGAAAGTATATTATGAGTGCCAAACCATTATTATATTATTTAAATACAGCATATCATAGAAACATACTTTATTCATATTTGTAACTTTCAGTGTTTGAGTAACTTGCCCAGAAGGAGGAATGACTGTGCTTGATGGAGACAACATTTGTAGTTGGAATGTCTGAAAATAAAAAACTTAGTTTCGTCACTATTTGTCATTTATAGAAATGAAAATATTAAATGATCCTACCTTAGGAACTGCCGCTTGAAACAGAAAGTCAGTCAGTATAGCATTTCCAAAATTCTGAGCCGACATGTTTATAATTAATAAATCAGTAATATCTGGTGGTCTTTCTAATCTGAAGGTTATTTTAAGTCCTGCTTTGTCCAATACAATCATGGTAGGTGTATCTAAAATTACAAAATAAAATACCATCTATATTTCCTCATTTACAATAAACAGTAAATATGTATTTCATTAGTTTAAACAAACCAGTTTGAACTGACGATGAATTAAGTAAACCATCCACTAAAAAGTTGGTTGTGTTAGAGGGGCTGAATATTTGTGTTGGCGTTTGTGCCTGAGGTAGTGTAGATGTAGGCGTAGGTGTACTTAAATCCAAACTACCAAGTAAGTCCAAGAGGTCGTTATTATTTACTACAGCGGTTGAATTAGTAGGTGGACTTTTATTTGGCACTGTAGGTGTCATTCCTAAGTCAGTGGTTCCAAGCAAATCTAGAAGTGCACTCTATAACAGGCAAAGAAATTATATTTTATAAAATTTATGTAAATAGTTAAAATTATGTATGACTAAAATATTTCATAAATTATTTGATTTATATTACAAAATTTGTGTTCCTATAAACTTACTGAATCAGATGGTGGTGTACTCGCTTCTAAAGCTGTAGATTTTTCTTCTTCTGGTTCTGTTTCACCATTTACCAAACCAATAATACCATTAGCCTGTGGTCTTGCAGTTTCCATAGGGGGCATTCTTTCAAGCAATGCAGGACGTAAATGATCATACTTTCTGAACAATTGTGAGAATTCAATACCTCGTTGCTGCAATTCAATGTGTAAATTGCTTCCAAATGTATCAATTATTTGACGAATTTTTCTGCAACATGAAAACATTATTTACACCTATCAATAAGAAAAAAAAATATTATAATAAAAAATAATAATCCGACTTTTGGGTGATACTTACTCATTTCCCTTTTGGAATCTTGTGCTAAGTTTTGTGAGAGACAATAAGGTATACTGTTTTGTAACAACTGTATTTTGTGGACTCCATAATAACCTTTGATAGACATCAATAATTTCATCTTCTGTTAGCTAATAACAAAAAGATAAGAGTTATACAAGGTGTCCTACTCGAAACATGTCATCTAATTATCTTTATTGTAACTAAACATTTTTTAGGATGTAATTAGGTAGTCACAAAGGAAACAATTAGATATTCTGTTTTAAGTGGAATGCCCTGCACATTAAATTTATTCCATTCTTTTTGCTTTAGGTTAAATTTAGAAATTAAACTAAATTTATATACTATGTCATATAGAATAAAAATAGAAATTAAGTAAATTTGAAGAAAAACAAATAAAACACATATGTATATAACATACATTGACTGGAGCATCTACATCTTCTGATGGTGATCCATACAATAATAAATCGCCATATTCACCAATACACCATGTTGCTACTTGAGCCAATGGTTGTTTATCAGATGTGTCCTTTTCCAATGCTTTCCATAGTGCACTAACAGCATAGCCTTGCTGTGCCTGCGTTTCTGAAATTAACTGAATAGTACATGCTACCACATCATCTCGGACATAATTACCAGCCTGAAAAACAGCAAAAAATCATTAACAGAATTATGAACACAAATATAAATAAAAAAATAATATATAAAAGTAAAATAAATTACATACAGCAACAAGAACTTTGAACAATGTTTCAAGATGCCAACGTTTATTTGGTGCAAATCTCTCTGCAGACATTACTATATTGCTACTGCATTGAGCTTTAAATTCTGGATCAGCACGTTCCAAGAAAAGTAATAATTCTTTCATCATGTTTCTAATATTATTAGAATTTACAAGTGCAAAACTAAGTTCCATTGCTCGTCTTCGGATTGATACATCTGGATCTTTTAGACATTCCTGAAAAACAAAGAAGTAAAATATGTAAAATTTACTATATTGTATGTGTAAATATTAAAGACATAAACAATCTAAAAACATTACCAGAATTGTTGAACGATGTCTTTGTACTGCACTTGTCTCTACATAAACTGTTTTCAATAATGTATTCAAAGCAACATATCGAATATTCTTATCATTATTTAATAAAAATCGACCTAATATGTTCACTGCCAGAACTCTAAGTCCACTTTCTGATTTTATGTCCATAATAGATAGTACAGTTTCGTATAGTATCGTGTTTCCAACATTCTTACTAGTTTCTGTATTTGTTGCAACCTGTGCAAGTATATCATTCATTGCTTCAGATGCATCAATATCATTACGTCCCAAAATTCGCAAAAGACGTAATATTTTTACTTGAAGGAAAGGATCAGACACTCCTGATACATCATGTTCTGGAGAATATCCAGCTAGTATCAAATTCTTGAGAATTCTTACAAGATTTGGCACAATCTGGAAAAATGAATTTATTTCTATTTAATATGTTTCTTATTGGTTTCAGTTGCCACAAAAAAAGTTAAACGAAGAAATCTGAAAATATAAAACATAACAATAACAAAGTTTAATATAGTGACATTCATCATATTTATTACAATGCAATATTGTTCAATTTATAGAGAAGTAATATTTAATATTAAATACAGAGATAAAAGAAAATATATTTTCCTGTTTTGGAACAAGGTATACTCAACTAAACAAGAAAAATGAAGTTAGTAATATTGTAATATTTGTAAAAAAGGATTGCATTAAGATATCTGTAATACAATTTCATAGAAAATAATTATTGACAACTATACTTTGTAAAATTGAAAAATACACAATGGATGAAAAATTGCAGATAAAAATAGACACATTTTATGAATTTATTAATTTACTCATTCATTACATAATTAAAGCAAGTGTAAATGTATATAATACAATAGAAAAATTTAAGCAAAACCATAATATATGGAAAAATTTATTGTTTCTTTTTTTTCATTCTATGTATTTTATTAATACTTAAACAAGTATATTCTATATATGAAGAAAAAAATAATACTATAATTTCAATTTATAGTATCAAAAATAATTTCTAATTATCAGAATGTGTCTAATTTAAGGAATAAGTAAAATACTAAGAAAATATGTAAGTACTTAATGCTGATTTTAGAGAACTCAATGCTTAAAAATGTAATCAATATTAAGAATTATTTAATTTTTTTAATTGAAATAATTATAAAAAGTATAAAAACAATGATTCAATCATATTTCTAAATGTTGTTTACATTACACTATATCTTCAAAATTCATGCATATATTTTCATTTTACATAAGTTTAGGAAGTATAACGAAGCAATTAACGCAAGCAATTAAATAATGACAATGAAAAGATTATATAAAGTAAAAGAAAAGAATGAAGTCCATAATAAGCATAACATGCAAACATATGAAGGATGCTTGTATGCATTTTACCTCTCGATGGCCGCATTCCTAAAGAAGACAAAACCATACTTATATTATAAGTATCATTATGAGCAGAAATTATTAATTAAACAATTTGAAATTACATTTATCGCATATATTTCGAATTTAGAAGTTAGTTAAGAGTTTCCATAAAACATTAAATTTATATTAAAATGTTTATTTCCTATTAGTATTGAATGTCATTATTAATGGAAAATAATATATCATTTCTCTTAGTTGTTAGATTTAATACCATTAATTAAATAAATTTACATCAAATTATAGACTACATTCCTTTCTATCATTCTTTTATAATAATTTTACTTTACTCGAATGAAGAAAGTTTTACTAATGCTATTAATTCAATGCTTTGTTAGATGTTAATGCTACTACAATCTAGACTGCAACTATCAGACTAGTGGACTAGAAATGACAACATCAAAGAACTTAAACTCTGTTGAAAAAAAAATATAATCTTCTTTGATGCAATGATGTAAAACCTTTTAATAATGTTCTAGACATCTAAATACTCTACTGTTCTTTGTATCAATACAGATATTTCTTTTTTTTTTATCAATACATATAAAACTTACCTTCTTAAAATGGTTTAATGTATCAACACTGTTTTCACACATTTCTGTGATAAGTGTAACTCCTGTAATTAATACACCGTGGTTTTTTTCTGTAATCAAACTGCGAGTAGCAGGTAGAAACATTTCCATCAATTCTGGTACACGTCTAATAATTCTAAATGCACAAAGAGCTGCTTTTTTACGAATATACGCGTTTGGTGATTTCATCAGCCTTTCAACTTCAGATGCCAAATCTCTTGCCATTTCTGGTGATGCAATTGCACCCAAAGTACACAATGCTAAACCAATAACAAATTGGGTTGAACTATTTAAATCACTGTAAGAAAAATGTTTTAAGTTATCATTTTTGTAGATACTTGAAACGAATTAAAATTATAGAAATCTTACTTTTTTAAACAATTTGTAATTAGAAGATGAACATCTTGTCGTTCATCTAAAAGTAACATTGCACCTAAATAACCAATTCGTTTATCTGTAAACCTTGGAGATGCAATGAGTTTTAAACATTCTAGTTGACCAAAATGAGCTGGATATCTACAAATTTAATCAACATTTTATTTTTGATAGAAACAAACTGATTAAAATATTTTTACAAATAATATTGAATATGGTAAGAAAATTTGATACAAACCCAAGCATATGAATGTATAAGAGTTTTGCAATATTGCGACATCTCCATACACTATCTTCTTCTCTAAATGTTGAGCGAATATATGCACATTCTTTATTAACAACTGTCCTCTCTTCTGCCGCAGTTCGTGCAGCTCTTATTTGTCTGATGAGATCCCTTAATCGTGTTGGTGCAGGCATTCTAACTGTTGAAACTTTTAAATTACAAATATGTTATCAATTTTAGTTAGTGTTAGTAAGGTTTAATGAGTTAAATGCTCAAGCTATGAATAATAATCATAGTGAAAATTAAATTTCATGAGAACAGCAAGCAATTGCATAAATAAAATAGTAAGTTATAGGACATTAAAATCACAAATTATATTACAAACATTAAACAGTATGATACTGAAAGATATATGTAATATACTTTAACTATACAAATAAATATAATAATCATACACTTTACTTTCAGTTTTTATACATTAATAAATCACTACTATATTTTGATATTACATATAAGTTTATAATAGAAAAATTCGTTGTAATTACTGAAATGTTTAAAGTATTGAAAAGTACATAAAATACTTATAATAAAATTTTACATTACTACTTTTTCAAATACAACTTTTCATAAAATATTTTACAATTTATATCTTGAATTTTGTTCTGCTTTCATACAAAAATATAAAAAAATGATCAGAATATAATTAAAATTGTAAGTTGTCATTATTTTATAAATATTATATAAACAAAATTAATATTACATATTTACTATACAAAAATAATAAATTTATCACTAATCAACCATTACTGTATTTTCTGTTAAACTTAAATATGGTTAACATAGTTATTTCATTAATGTAGTTTATGCATAGAAATACTAATATTATTATCTACACCAGTTATTTAAATAAAATGTGAATTATATCATTAAGTAATGCAAAAATATTTTGGAAATTTATAATTTATATTTTGGTCAATAAATGTTAAGAATAAAACAAATATAATTGTAATATATAATGTCCAAAAAATGTATATGCAAAGTAACAAAAGTAAGCAGGGAATATTAAATATTGTAGGAATTAATAAAAATAATCATTGTTTTGTAAATGTTACACTTACCTCTTTCCACTGCTTCATTAAAAGCTTGTTTTATGGAGGCCATGTTAAAGGCAGGGTTAAACCTGTAATGTACACACCCATGCTATTTTATACATACAAACCATTTACATACCATTTTCTTTGTTGTGCAATGACACCTGTGATCTGATTTCAATTGTTATTTCTTATTTACTTTGGAAAAGCAATACTTTATATAACACTATACATAAATAACTAACCAAATAATGTACTCTTTATCATTGCAATGGCAACAAACTGATTCTTTAATTGAAATGTAATAGCAATAACTTTACTAAAAATACTTAGGTGTTAGAAGATGTATAAGAAATCAATAAATGTTTATGCAACAGTTACAATAACAATAGTGATAGTTACTGCTATTAATTGATATTATTCATGAAAGATTTCTGTAATGTTAGAAATTTTATATTACCCATGTTCTGAACCATTCATGGTTTCTCAGCGTAGTTTTCAACTGTATATGATGAGCTTCAGTTATATGAATGAAGTATAGATGAATACGGAACACGAACTGTTTGCTTCCTATTGGGAAAAGGTGACAATTATGGAATATTCTAAAAAATTATTTTCAAAACTCTTACAAAACTATTGCTATCACACAAGTTAAATAAATATAAGTTAATGTTCTCCGTCTTGTACAAATTATTAATATTAATTTAAAAATCATTCGTATATCAACTTAA
Source organism: Ptiloglossa arizonensis (assembly GCF_051014685.1). Classification (NCBI taxonomy): domain Eukaryota; kingdom Metazoa; phylum Arthropoda; class Insecta; order Hymenoptera; family Colletidae; genus Ptiloglossa; species Ptiloglossa arizonensis. The sequence goes on from NC_135050.1 coordinate 21,275,128, forward strand.
AATCAAATTTTGTTACTAATTTCAAATTATTTCTCTAAATTATTGCCTCCAAGTTGATAATGTATATTGTTAGATTAAATACAATGACTCCAATTGTATGTACATATTGAAAAGTGCTATGAAGTATAAATATGTACTTTGATATACTTTCGAGTAAAAGAATTAATATTTTTATTTTAAATCATAATTTTTTATTTTTATATATACAAAGAAGTTTCCAAATTAAAAAGAATCAACTTCTGAATAAAGTTGTTTAAAAACTATTACATCTGTGATTTAATATGAAATATATTTATAACTAAATTTGTCATTGACTTTGAAATTATACAATGAAAAACAGTATATTGTGAAAGTGGGAAAAATAATTTAAGTAAATAAGTTCCATTAGTGAGCGGAGAGCATAAACTTAATGTTCCATTATTTTTTTAATGCATCAGAAACGTGCGGTAACACATAAAATAACCGGTCTCACTGACGAAATCTAAGCACTCGATCAAATGTGTTTGCAAAGCATGCAATGGATATTACCTAGTTTTTTTGAATGTCATTCGACCACGAATTCACGTGTTATAAAAACGCGTCGCGGTCGCACGCTCGCACAAGTCGACAGCATATTGTAAAATGTGTAAACCGGTTATATAAAGGATTCGTTCGCATTGAAGGGCATCGAACCAAGGGTTAGTTTTGTAGCTGTCAAACAGTACCAAGTCAAGGACGTTGTTTTCAGGAAACTCAAGTCCGGAAATTGAGCGACGTTTACGACGTACGTATGAGACGGCACGAAGGCGCGTCGTGTGTACCGTTGTCGTGTCGCCCACCGTTTACACGCAAGTCGTATGACAAATACGGCGAGAAATGCCTCGCCTCCCAGGGCGCGAGTCGTGCGCCCTCACTCACTTTTGCATAGCTATCCTGCACCTGGGTATATCGGCCTGTATTGGTTTGTATATACACGTTGCATTCCGGGAACTTTCTTCCAAACTTGATTTCATACGATCAACAATACGTACCGTGCAAAACTTTGATTCACAACGAGGGGCTAATCAACTCCGGAAAAAAACCATAGACATAATTAAACTATTCACAGTCGTCTAGCCTATCGCGCGATACTCTCCTCGATAGATCGCGGTATTCGTGCACCAAAAAACAAGATGGCTACCCATTGTTACTGACGTTGTTCCTGATAATACTGACATTTCGGTGTATGTTATCATGACCGATTTTCATATCATATGTATTCTATGATTAGGAACATCAATGAATAGAACCACTGATTATTATTCTTTTATGGATATCATGTTATTCCATTTGTTTGTAATTATAATCGCCGGTCTCTTATTTACACTTTTGCTCAACGTAGTGAATATTACCGATGTTTGTTCTAAAGCGCGAAATTCATACTGTTTTGTAAGAAAAAATTTATACGATCCATTTGTTTTCTATCTCAATAAGATAATCAGTTCTTTGAAGTATTTTTAATGATGCAACGGTTCCTTTGTTATAAATAGACAATATATATATATATATATATATATATATATATATATGATACGAGTGTCATTGCACAATTATTGTTAAAAATAGTAAGAGCGTAACATATATCATATATATGATACGTTAAAATGACCTAATATGAATGTACTTTTTCTATTTTATTCACACGGGATATTTAAAAAAACTACATTAAATAATTTACGATATAATTATTATAAGGCACAGGAACAGAATAATTATTTTAAGGAATATGTAAATGCAATTCCGTGATATTTTTCGAAAAATAACATTTTAACTATATTATTAATGTAATATATAATAATTATAATCATAAAAAGATAGTCATATAATTACATATATAATTCATTAGTGTTTAAAAAACTTGGATTTTCTTTATACAAAGAATTAGAATTGTTCAGATAATCACCTTCTGTTCAATTCTGGTGGTAAAATGCTCCAATCCTCGGAATCATAGAAAGACCACATGATGCACTAAATCTTAATAAACAAGAAATTCAGCACAAAGACTTAATGCTAAAATTACAATCCATATATTATTCAGCATATACTTGTACTACCAGTTTTGTAGACTTTATCACCAACATAACAGAATATGAGGCAAGGTATTGGTATTATCTCTTATCTCAGCTACTACCTTGATAGCAGCAGTACAGACAAGTTATGTTACCAAAATCATTGGGAAATCTATTAATTATATTAAATCTTAAAATTAGATCTTAAAGCTTAATCTGATTTAATTACAATTAAGATATAAGTCATAAAAGATGATAAATTATTAATATTTAGGAATTAATTGCATTGTATAGTAGTTATCATAATTAATGTTAATAATAATTTAATTTAAATATAAAAAAATTAATTTCTAAAAGATAATAAAATTACTGACAATATGGCAGCATTTTTTGTTCTCAAAGGTAGAAATCAATTCTTACAAAATTATTTAACTAGTACAAATTAGAAAACAAAATTTATTGATAAAAATGTAGTTGCTTCTAATATAAATGTACACATTTTATACATTTAAATACTGTCGACAGAATAATCTATATTTTAAAACAATGTAGGAATGTAATATTAAGACAAACAACTGTCGTTCTGATTACGAGGTGGCCGAACATCATTGTTTCTCTTGACACAGTCCACGAGCCAGTGAATGCCTTCATCTACACCATCCCTTTTATATCATACAAATAATTATTTAAAACAATTGTTGCAAATAATTTTCATATGCTTCATAGTATAGCCCGTCTCATGCAAAATATTCAATCATTTATATCACACATACTTTTTTACTTTGTAAGAATTACTACCAAGACTAAGAACTGACTGTATGATAAATAAATTCAAAGATATTCTACTATCTTTTATATAAAATTGATAAAAAGAATTATATTAAATCAAAATGTAAATAAATTAAAAATTCTAAAAATACAAGTGAAACTATTTTGAATCTGTATTTGTAATATTGTTACTTCACAAATACATTCTAAATGTAAAAAGATTCTAAAGTACGTAATAGTAATTATATAAAGATAATGATAATTATACACTTGTTATTTTGAAATAAATTCTTTATATAACATTTATCTATATATAATAGAATAAAATTTCATACTTGCAAATAGATATCTATTTATATTTCTATAAAAATTATTGAGAGAATTCATTTTATACATTAGAGAAGATACAGTAAGCATTTACTTGACAAAAAAATGGTATACATTAATAATTAACCTATTGCATATATTTGTAGTATAAAATAATTGAATTATTCAAACAGAACTGAATTATTCATATTAATGTTTTTCTCTATCATGGATTATGTATACAGCATTAAAGATGTCATTATACTACAAACAGTAATTCATAATAAAAGAAATACTGTCGATTAAAAGATTAAAATATTATTAATATTTTACTTGTATTTTGCTTGAATTGTCCACAGAAATATAAAACTTACAATAAATCTTTAATAAGTATCAAATATGTATTTCTCTACAAGTATATACTTATTTTACTGCTGTATTTTATTACTGAAGTATTTTGTTACCAAAATATTTGTTTGTATTGTGTTACATAACTAATTAAAAAAAATTATTATTTGATATAATAATTTTAGTTACTCTATCTGATTATAAAGAGGGCGCCATGTTATGAAGCATAACATTTTTATATCTTAAATATAAGTTGTTACTATATATATATATAATACAGTTTATAGGGTAAATTTTTTCTAATGTTGCAGTTATAAAACAAATTTTATGAAATTTGTGTGCAATTTAAATGTATGATGGAAAGAATATATATGTAATTTATGGAACATACAATAGAATTGTACTACACACAAATACAATTTGTTCAACTATAATAAAATAAATATATAATTAAGCATTCAAAATTATTAAATTCATATATATAAAAATTTAATTATGAAAATAAATGAAATATCTAAAAATATACTTGTATAATATGTGTTACTTAAATATAAATGTAATATTTTTTAAATTAAATTAAATTAAATATTTTCGTTGCAACGAGTGTAAGAATTTACATACCCATTTAAAGCAGAAACAGGCATTACCATGCAATCTCTTCGACCAATCAAATGTGCATTTTGATTAAAAATTGGTTTTACTTCTCTAACACCCATGCAATCAGGCACATCCTGTTTATTTGCTAGAACTAAAAGGGGTACACCTATTAGGTGTTCTGATGATATAACTCTATCTGCAATAAAATATAAATATTCTTTTAATGAAATATTAAAATGATATATAATATACAATGTTTTTTTTTATACTTTACCAAAAGTTTCCTTAGATTCGGGTATTTTTTCACGATCTGATGAATCAACAATATAAATCACTGCATGTGATTCTGCATAATACTACAAATATGAAAAAATCTATGTTTTGAAAAATAATGCTTGACATATTAAAATATCTAATAATATGTGTTACATAAACATGAGATAAAAGGTATAATACTATAAAATATAAAGAGGAATATTATTTACTTTATCCCATAATGATCGAAGCTCTTCTTGTCCACCAAGATCCCAAAAGTTAAAACGAACACCAGCAATATCAATTTTTCCAATATTTAAGCCAACTGTGGTTGTGATTTTGCTAGGGTTCATACCCTTATAATTTTTTGTAAATTTTGTTTTTGCCGCTTCCAAATATGTCTACAGTACAAAAATCACTAAGAAACAAATTTATGTTAAAGATTTAACCTCAACTGTACAAAGTTTATAATTCTTACCGTTTTTCCAGCATTGTCAAGTCCTAATATTAATATGAAATATTCATCTTTTTGCATAAGATATTTATAAAACCCATGCAAAAGTGTGTACATTTCAAGCTATTTAAATATTCAAAAATGTGTTTTTCATATTGTTTACATATTATGCTCACAAAAACATATATTCGTCCATGACAGATCATCTATTCCACTATTCTATCTTACACGTGTTTACGTGTATTACTAGAAAATAGTATAAAAGTAGAATTTGCGATGTTAGCTAATTAAATAAGTGTCCGCATATAATTCATTTTTTTCTATTTTCTTATTTAAAAATTTACAAAAATTTGACAAATTACATTTTGTTTTATTTTTATTTTGAATGATTGAAAATATATTTAAATTAAAAATTAATATGTAACCCTACATATATTTATATTCAAGGAATGTTTAAGAGTTATAACCAGTAATGATATGGTTAGAATTCTGTGGCTGTACTAGACGGCGCTTCATTAATGAGGTTCCATAATAATATAATTAAGTTAAGGTATCTAGTATATACTGTTCAGTACAGTATGGTACAGTACAGTTTGTAAAAGCGTACGAACGGCATGTCAGAATTAAAATGGATTTTTATTTTAATACTTCAAACGATTTTCATTGCAAGTACAGTTGGTTCGACGGGAGATAGGTCACAATTTTACAATTTATGTCTTGCAAAATGTCGTGACAGCAATTGTGAAAGCGGTACGCATTTCCTATAATGTATTATACATGATAAAATACTACTCTTTAAAACTTAATTTTTATAATTTATACAGTTATTATTACAAATTTCATACTTATCGAATTTAAGAAATTCGTTAATTTGTATTTTTAATGTAAGTTTCTTATAACTTTTATTTTAATTAGACATAATAACAATTCATTATGAATTTTTGACAAAAAACTTTTCATATATTAACTGCAAAAGGATTTACCAATATTTCAAGTTATGTTATTTATATTATTTAAAAATAAAAGCATAATAAGTATTTTAGTTATTTATATTTAATTTTACATTTTTATGAAACAGTTGATGTTGATGTTTTTATTGATATTTGTAGATGAAGACTTTAAAGTTCAACCTTCTATACCATTAAGAGTGCTTATGTGGTCTTGTAAAGAGGACTGTAGTTATGGTTGCATTTGGGAAACAGTTAATTATTTTACTTCTCATGGTTTAAATGTTCCTCAGTTTCATGGAAAGGTATGCTATTTATTTGATACTATGTATATATAACAAAATTATAATAGTTAATTTATTATAGAAGTAATAGTGGATTTTTATTTCAGTGGCCATTTATTCGCTTGTTTGGATGTCAGGAACCTGCTTCTGTTATATTTTCTATACTAAATTTTTATGCTCATATTACCATGTATTGGAAATTTAAAAGAAAACTGAGGTCCAATGATCCCATGTTTTATATATGGTCTTATTTTAGTATGGTATATTTCTTTTTCATTAGATTTTTTACATAATCCAAATAATCCATTCCATTATTATATAAATATTCCTGTTTTATTATTATGGAAATTGAAGAAAATTTAATTTTAGATATGTATACATGGCTGGTTTTGGTCCGCTGTTTTTCATACACGTGACACTCCATTCACAGAAGTAATGGATTATTCTTGTGCATTTATTATGGTTCTTACATTATTATATTGTATGTTACTAAGGTAATAGGCAATGTTGATAAGTAGAACAGAATTTTAAACAAAAATTTAAAAAATATTTATTTAAATTTCTAATTCCAGAATAACATATAAGAATAATAAAATATTTGTTGTAATCACATGTGGGTATCTTAGTATTTTATATACACATTTATCTCATTTGTGGTCTGGTTATATTAATTATGATTATAATATGAAATTCAACATAGCTATAGGTAATTTTGTGTTCTTTTTTGCTTCATACAAAACAAATTTTGCACCAAATACTGAAATTATATTCAATTTAAAACACTTGCAGGATTTTTAACATTTATTATAACAATGATATGGTGGCATCGTAACCATAAAAAATTATCTTATATTCACTTGATTGGATGGTTTAATATATTAACTGTTCTTGTTACTATATTAGAAGTAGCAGACTTTGCGCCAATATTTTGGATATTTGATGCTCATTCTTTGTGGCATGCTAGTACAGCTCCTCTTACCATTTTGCTGTACAGGTATGTCTAACTAATAATCTCTTATTATATATTGATGTTAATTTTAGATTTTTGAATAATTTATGCATACACTATTTTCAGATTTATGATGGCAGATTGTGCTTATATGAAGACATACTATAGTAAATTGACATTAGACATTGATCACCACATACGATAAATCAATAATCTTAATATACTACATATATCTTGGTCATTATTTTATTAGCATAGGATGTTCAATCAAAAAGGTAACAATTCTACATGAAAAAGTAAATAGAAAATATAAATTCAACTTTTTTCAAATTAGATATTGTTTTCAAGAAAATCAATTTTGAAAACTCATCTAGTAGATGTGCACTTGATTATGTTTTGATCTAATAAATTTGGTTGCAGGCTATTTAATATACAATAAGAAAAGAACATTCACTATTTAAGAATTTTATTTCCTTTTTGCCTAGAGGTTCTTCTATATAAAGCATGAGAGATTGTTTTGCTTTTTCAGTAATGTTTGTTGGAATATCAATCTTTGTACTACTTAAATACAGTAGGAGTTATATGCACCTAATGCAAATTAAGTATACTGGTGTTTTTAGCCATATCAATAAAATAATACAAATTGAAAGTTCAGATTGTAAATGAAAATAATTTAGCAGAACCAGTGTAAATTATGATATTTATGTTTATGAATACAGACATAAACAAAAATATCCTTTAGTGAAATCATTATATCGACGCGTAGTTAAGCGTAGACATACTTAACAATTTCTTAAAATCGATTTTCTTGATAAGAAAGTGTTGTATAAAAAAAATATGCCTTGTTTAATACTTACTTTTTCACATAAAGGTACTTTTCTGGCTATATCACCTATGACAAAATGTTTTATACATAGAGTTTCATAATTATACTAATGATTCTTATGTAAGAATAAATTCATTGGCAATTTTCATACATCACTTGCAACAGAAATTGAAGATTTTCCTTAAATTGTAAAAAGTACTATTAAAAATATATTTGTTGACATCCCATTTATAATTTGAAAATTATTTGTATAGAGATTATTTTATGCATTATTTATTTGTGTATATGTAGTTAATTCATATTTTGAAAAATGTATTATCTACATGTATTTGAAAAATAATAAATATTAACAAATTTTATTAATTTGTATTTGAAGTATTTATTAGTCATGTTTGTAAAATAATATTTCTTTATGAAATGAAATTGACGAAATAAAAATTTGTTCCATAAATACTAATTAAATATATTTAAAATAAGCAGTACATAATAATAGATGAAGTAAAAAGTTTTGAGCGTTTTTCTTTTTATTTCGACGATGAAATTAACAAAGTTAGAATTTTCGGATTTAGATCAAATATGCGCCGTTTTGTTCGATAACTTTTGTCCATTTTGAAGGCAATTTCATAATTCCGCGATTGAAGAAGTCCTCGTCCCTATTGGTAAAATACTTGACCAGCTCATTTTCACAAGCCTCTTTCGAGGCCAGTTTTTTTATCATCAAGAAAATTTTGCAAATGCTTGAAAAAGGTGGTAATCGCTTGGTGCCAGGTCTGAGTTATATGGCGGGTGCGATATAACCTCCCATCCAAGCTCTCGGAGTTTCTGGCGCGTCGTTAAAGATGTGTGCTGCCTGACGTTGCTCGATGGAACACAACATTCTTCCTATTGGCCAATTCTGGACGCTTCTCGTCGATCGCCTGCTTCAATCTGGTCAGTTGTTGACAATATAGGTCCGAATTGAGTGGTTGACCCGATGGGAGCAGCTCATAATGAAGGATTCCCTTCCAATCCCATCAAACATACAGCGAAACCTTGGCGATCGTTTGGGTCGGCTCACCGCGATTGGACCATGATCTTTATCGTCTGTTGTTCTCGTATGTGACCCATTTTTCATCCCCAGTCACCATCCGCTTTAAAAATGGATCGATTTCGTTACGCTTCAGCAAAGAATCGCAGGCATCAATTCGCTCCAAAAGGTTCTTTTGCGTCAATCGTGTGGCACCCAACATAGAACTTCTTCGTGAGACTAGCCTTATGCAAATGGTTCCAAACGATTTTCTGGCTAATTTTCAGTTCCTGGGCAATGGAATAAGTGGTCACATGCCGGTCTGACTCGACGATTTTCATGATTTTATCAACATTTTCGACGATTGGAACGGAAGCATTGGAACCACCGCTTTGCTGTTGGATTCGATACTGTATTGGGTCCATAAACAGCAAAAATTTTGTTGGCCTTCTGCTCCGCTTTTTCCCTTTGGTCGTAGTGGTACTGAAGAATGTATCGAATTTTCCCTTTTTTTACCTTCATTTTGAAACGCTCTAACACACAACTGAATTCACTAAACACAAAACTGTCAGAGAACTTTTTTTAAAGTGTTATGTCATCTTTAAGTTGCAGTATAGAATGACAAGATGCAACGTATACATCGTGAGATATAGCTCACTAAAACCATCTAACAAAAAAACCCTCAAAACTTTTTATTTTACTCATTATATTTTGCTTATAAAAGTATATACTCGTATAATATATCAAAGTACAAGTAATTCTGAACACTTTTATATAATTACTATATATGTTGATTATAACATTTTGATTACAACAAATTATATAATTTGAAATTAAATAAAGTATAAAATATAACATTATATTACGTTTATAATACAAAAATAGAGTGAAAAAATGTCTGAATTACAAAATTTTTACCCTATATTTGTTTACATTCAATTTTTGAAATTGCAATATACAGTTACATTTCATTGTATAGATGGTACTAGTAATGTGAGTAATAAAATATTTTTATTAAATATAAATTGTTAAACACACTTTTCTACTTTATTTTTCATTTTTGTAACTATATTTTACAGGGCAGTATTAATTTTTACTGGTAATGGAATATAAATTACCAACAGATATTATGTAAATTATCTTAATGTTACTAAAATAGTTAATTATGTTGATATTTTAGTATGTGGATATAAAGCTATTAATAAGTTGTAATTTACCAGTTGAAAAATCCAGTAGATTATACTCAGTTTAACATTTGATATCAAATTTAAACATTTTTGAAAATTAAAACTTATCTTGTTCATACATGACATGATGTTCTTAAATATTTATGTATCATTAACATTTCAGAATATATAAATACTTTGAGGAATGTGTTTTATTGTAAGAGAGTAACACAATGTTTTTTATCATACTTAAATCATTGATTGACTGATGAAATAATAAATTTTAAGTACTTGTTTAAACATTCAAACTATTTTTATGACTTAATATAATTAAATATGTACATAATGTTATGATCATTAAGATGATATTTATTATAATATAAAGGCACGTTTATATAAAAAAAAATTTGCATGTACCTTGTGAACTTGTGCGTTTATATGAATGTGTGAATTAAGCAGTATTATTGTCAAGAAGTAATTCTTTGTTCTGTTTGAATTCTTATTCATTTTAATTAGTTTGAAATAGTAAAATATAATAATAAAAATGTATAAAGCTGTATCAGTATATTAAATGCAAAAATATCATATAATGATAAAGTCAACAATGGCACAAAAGTATGTACGAACAGTAGTCATATTTGTGAATGTAATTATGAACGCGATATTATGAAATGATAAATGTGCATATATATTAAAAAGTCTCATTGATAAAATTTCGTACCTTTTTTAAAAAAAATATATCTACAAATAAGTCAATATATCACAATATCGATTTAAAACTTCTTGCATTTAGTTGCTTAAACGTTTGTTACTTTTCATTGTAAGTACTCTAAATGTAAGTAATCATGATAGTTATGAAAAAGGACTTTAAGTATGTATTTAACACACATTTGTGTTACGATGTTTAGCGTTTGAATAACGCTTCACTTTCTGGATTGTCATCTTTGTGTTTCTCGAGATTTCCAGACAAAGTGGGATCTGGTCGCCGTCTCTTAAAGAATCCAAGTTTTCGGAGAACCAATGTAAGTAAAATGAATAACAACAAACCTGCTGCCACAGCCACTATGATAACCCAAATTGGTACAGGTTCAGCATCTTGTTGATCAAGAAGATCTGGATACACAATCGTCTCAGCCTACATATTGAAATATCATTATACAACTTTTAAAGAAATTAAATTAATATTCCAAATTGATGACACCAAAAAGAATACTTGCAATTGCATGATCATCTTTCAAATTTTCTTGTTGTATAACAACATTTGATGGTATAATTATTCTTGCATTAGAACCTATTTTTACTTGATCCACTTTTGGATAGTCTTCTACAAGAGTAGAATTCCATAACCTGAAGTAGGTAGAAATATATTTAATTCGGTAAATTATCGAAATTAAATACTAATAACAGAAAGAATACATTTCTACATTCGTACACAATATCAATTATTACCTTGCTTTAACAGTTATGATTGCTTCCTGTTTCCTTTGTAAATTATATATAAAGCATGTAATATCAAAACATTTTGCAGTTCCCGCTTTACAATTCTACAATAAAGTAAAATTATAATAATTTTGAATAAATAATTTTAAATTATATTTTTTTATATACACCCCTACCATTGAAACTACTTGACGTCTATGACCATCCTTATCAATGATAGTTCGAGTGTTGACAACTTTTTCTGTGTCCCTTCTCGTTCTTACGTGATTAGTATGATTATATAATGTAGGAGGAGTAGATATTACAGATTGGAAAACATCTATATCATCATAACTAATACTGTCTTGTAACTTTAATGGATTAACCACATGTTCTGGTGGTAGTATACATTCACCATCACCTAAGGCTGGAAATATAATGAATGCCATTTTATGATTACAATTTTACTTATGAACAAACACGACACTAATTTAATTTTATGCAATAAAAAATATAAAATCTCACCTTGAACAGTTGGCAGTTCTTCTAGGTACAAAAGCCATTTTCCATGAGCTTTATCATTTGCCACCTCATAAGGCCACGAAATGCGAATTTCTAAGCTACTTACTCTCCATGGACCTTCATTAAATACTTCATAAATATGTGAAACTTTAGGTCCTACTTCGTTTAAATGTTTCACAGCTGATTCACCTATAACTGGTCCACCATAAAAAGCCCATTGAATTTTTGCACTCCTATAATTTTTATAATTTGTTACCGTCGATTTGATTTTACAATAATCATACATTTTATTTAGTAATACAAATTGAAAGAAAATGTTACCCTTTAATTGATAATTCTGCCCGCTTTAGGACTGTTGCCCGCAACTTTGTAGGTTCTTTTTCTTTTATTTCTTTTGAAGTAGAATTTGCAAATATTACAAATCCTAATTGCGATTCATTGTCCTCCAATTCTTTAGGGTCAAATCGTACTTGTATATTTACCATTTTATCTTTCTTAAATGGATTTCCAATAGAACAAGCTACTAAAGTAGTATTATGTAAATTGCATATTACGGAATCATTACTTTTGCTGGCAATATAATTTAAGCTTTGAGAATGAACAATGAACAATTGAGCTTCATATGCCGATTCTCCAATATTAGATACATTTACATCTACTACAACTTCTTCCCTTTCACCCAATAGAAGTTCATAGAAATTTGGTTTCACAGAGGAAGCTTGAAATTAAATACATTATTAGTTTTCTTAAATTGGTTTACTATATGATTTTTAATTGATTTAATATTTACTATAATTCACATTAAGGTACATACCAGATAAATTTAATCGAGCTTTCACTTGTAGATCACTTTCACAAATATCGTTGTTGCCACAATCTTTTTGAAAGGTAGATTCAAACACACGCGCAGCTTCTTGTTGATTCAATATAGGATAATTCTTTATATCTGGTAATGGTTCCCCTTCAGTAGGCATTATTGGCTCTTCTTGTATTAGTGAATAGTTCAATCGAAATTTAATAGGTGATTGAATGTCACGCGTATTTTCCTAGAGAAACTCCAATATTTGTAAACTCAAATTCAATTAAAATGTATAAGCAGTATATTTATGTTTAATACTTTATAATTGATATTGTTACATTTTTTAGAAACAATACTTTTATTTTTACTACAATTACCTTCAAATAAACTATTTCTTTTTGACAATGTTCAAATTTTGTCGTATCTAAAGTAACTGTACGATTTATATAATGTGGTCGTGAATTACCAATTCCAAACCAAACTCTAGAGAATTTTTTAACCCCAGTATAAGTTTCAGCTTCGATATAATAATTCAATTTAAAATTTTGCATATCTTCCTCTTTTAAAAGAGATTCCGTTTTGCAACAAGCTTCAAACGAAAAACTGTAATAAATTAACTGTAGTTATATAAGAAAATAATTGTGAAGATAGTTTTTGTTTAAGGTTCCAATAAGTGACACTTACCATGTATGATTTGAATCAGGATCTTCTGTACATCCAAATCTATTAGGATCAATAGGTTCTATTTTTTCTTGGTATGTGCCATCTTTTTTCAAATAGCGAATATAAGTGGTGATATCAATAATCTTTTTCGAACGAAGAAGAGCTACAGCATCATTTTCATAAGCTCCTACTAATAAATCTGAATATCCATTTTGATCCATGTCAATTCCTCCACTCAATGAATAACCAAAAGTTTGTAATGGTTCTGGCATGTCATCTGCATGTATTACCTAAAAATTAATAAATTATAACTATATAAATAATTTTTTGCAGTGATATGAAATAAAGTAACACGGATAATACCTGTGACGGTACTGTAATTATTCCATTTTTAGAACCAAGGTATATATATACAGTTCCTTTCTTTTCATAAGGTGCTCCAACTGCAATATCTTCATATCCATCTTTATTTAAATCTCCTAGATTTGTCAATGCAAATCCAAATCTATAATTAAATTATGTAGTTATTAATACATATTTATCAATGAAAATATTCATAAATGTTTAGAAAATGCACCTTGATTCTTCACGGCCAACAAGTTTAACAGGTTTACTCTTTTCACCCTCCTTATAAGTTTTCTGTAATGCTGTATATATGTACACAGCACCTCCTTCTGCTTTGTTGAAATAAAATGGTGCTGCTACGATAAGATCAGTAATTCTAAAAAAAAATACATTATGAAAATAAAATAAAAATAAACTTAATTCAATTTATATGCTTAAGAATATGTATAAAATACTGTACTTGTCTCCATTAACGTCTGCAGAAGTAATTTCATATCCAAAACTTGAAGCAAATTGTTCACCATCCAAAATAAGAGCAATATCCATGTCCGGCTTAAAATCACGTTTTGTAAGTAGAACAACTTGACCTGTACCATTTGAACGTGGTGCCCCAGCAGCATAAGCTAATCCAGTACCAAAAAAATTTCCAACAGTAACTGACATTCCTATAAAGTTATCTTTCGTTTATTCGTTGTTTCCATAACAATGTATTAACATTTAAGTAAAATATGGAAAACGTGCCTAGGTAGCTATATTTATTAACAGGAGAAGAATCTTGCATTGGAGCATTATAAACTGTGTTATCTCTAGTTAAAAATTCATCTGAAATTGTAAAAAGGTACAAAGTTCCTCTCCAAGTGTGTGGGCCTGGTGTACCAATGACAACACGATCTTCCGAAGTAAGTACACCACTAGTGCCAGCTTGACAATATCCAAATTGTTCATGTGCTCTGAAACAGAGATAGAGTTTTACATTTAATTGTATAAAATAAAAAATAGAAATATTTATTTTCAACATAGTGGTCCAAAAAAAGTATTTGTTTCAGATGTATTCTATGTTAAAAATTTTATATTACTTATTTGTTGGTTTTCCAGAGCAAGGTTTCTTTAAATCTTGATATTTTAAATCTTGTGTTAATATATAACATTGTCCTTGACCCCATTGAGAATCTGCTGTTTTTACAATATGCCTATGTGCACAAACCTAGAAATTGATTAAATAGTCAAGCAATTAAATATTCCATAATACAAATAACATTCAAAGAAGTACATACCATTACTTTACCACCAACACCTTGACTACGAACTGTTACTCCTAACCATTGATTATTTTTTATTTCATCATTACCTGGTGGTACTAGGTCATCAGATTCGAAACCTAAAAAAATAAGAGCCACTTGTTAACTAATTGAAAACCATGATAATATTACTTAGCCATTTTTAAAATCACTTTCAATATTATTTCTTTTTTAATATAAATGCAGGTATCTCTAATCATTGATCTTATGTCATTTAGACTCATCGTTGTTTATTCCTTTCAGTTAATCAAATTATTTTTACCATTTCAAATGATAGAGCAATTTTATTCTATACATAGTATATATGTATTATATTCCATAAGTATTACAGTATTATTGTTTTACCTAACAATAATGGTTATATAATTATAATGTATGTATGAAGACAAAAGTAGATGTTATTGCACATGTTAGAAAGTAAAACTGTCCCTTTCTTAATTTTGTCAGAGTATAAATTGAAAAATAAAAAAACAAAATAAGCATTAAAAAGCAATTAAGCATTAAATTTCATGCTAAAATGAATAAAGAATATGCGCGAAAAAGCTATCAAATATTGGTAAAAGCAACTGGAAAGAAATGTTATTCATGGTAGTAAGTACAAGAACATATGATTTCTTTCTTGCTAAACATATCATTTAATGCAAAAACACAAACACATTAAGGCATTCCATGGTTAGTTAAATTTGTAAAAATATTTGTTAATTAAGTGTTTGTTACAACATTCTTTCAATTAATTTAATAATACAGTAAAATAATTTTTATATGATTTAATTCATCATGCTGATATAGGGATTATTGTAACAACTCAATGAAAATGTATGCATAATTGCAATAAAATATTTCATAAAAATTACAAAATTGCTCATTCAAATAACACCATTTATCGACTTACTTGTATCATACAGACCTCCTTCTGCTGCTCGTTAACCAACACATAATTTAACAAAAAAATAATCTCATTATGTGTACAACATAAAGTAAAGCTCAATAACTTAACAACTCTATAGAACATTAACATGAAAAATAACATGCACACCAAATTAATTAAAATTATGTAAAAATACTGTATTAAAACCAATTTTTTTATTCTTATACTTCAGTATATTCTAACATATGGATATACTTTAGTATAAGGATTAAATATTATATCATTTTATTATATATAAAATGATCTGAATGGAATATTTTGTATTCTTTCTAAATTTTAAAAAGTGTTAACCATATATATGTATACAGGCAGAAACTTTATCCACCTAAAAATTTGTTATTTTTGAACATGGAGAAGAATGTTACATATAAAAATTACATGGCATAAGCAGGAATATATTATGATAGCATTAGTTTCTTCAGAGTAGAAGCAGAGGTTGCACTAAAAAAAATGAAGTTGATCTTGAGATCTTTTCTACGCAGCCCCCCAAAAAAATCAATGCTATCATAATTATTCAATTCATATATATATATATATATATATATATAAATCAAAATTACAAAATTTGTATATATATGTAATTTTAGTAGAAGTAGATTTTATTTGTTTAAACTTTTTACAATTCTATGATTTAATTTGTTTTATTTGTTTAAATTTATAATTAAAGCTCTTAGTTTAAAAACATTTATATTGATGCAGATTAATGAAAAAAATAATTAAATAAAGAACATACTTGATCGTCCATCTGTGATCACTTGAATACAATCTTTTTTGTATGTTGTTAAAGGACATTGCCATAATGCACCAGATCTATTACTTTTTGGTTGTCTATTTTGGTCTAAAGGAGCACCAATTAACATCCTGTAAAATGCACAGTTTCAAAAGTTCTTAATAGAATTTCATAATTAAAATATATAACCGATATATAATATTTGCAATAAAATACAAATAATGAAATATATATTTATACAGATTATAAATATTATATAGTAAAAATATTTCATTTAACAGACTTTTTCTACTATTTACAATAAATATTATTTTATTATCTTTTATCAATCAAACTTAATTTTTATATCAATTATCACATAGATTATAACAGTATTAAAAAAAAAAAAATTATTATAACATTTAGTATATAGTGCAAATACATCACGTTATTAATACATTATAATTGTCATATAATGTTTACAGTAGTTTTAATTGTAATGAAAGCAAGTTGTAACTGTTACTTACCAACTTTTCGGTTTCTCTGTATCATCATCAAAAATTTCTTGATGTTCAGCTACGGAATAACCGAAATAAGACCCATTCAATCCTCTTTTGATAACAGGTATTCTTGGCTCTAAATTGAAAGTATAGACTAAGCATACGTTCAAAATGAACCAAGTTAATTGGTATCTTTTCATTTTTGGTTAACTTCAGTCGTTAAACATAGAGTTTACTGTTCGTAGGGCGTTATAGATGATTTTTAAACTTATTTGTGGCTTTATCGATAGCACTATTTTTGTATACGTTTCTTTACTTTATGACCATACCACTCATCTGTACCTTTTAAACAGGCACAGGATTCACCGGATCCACCCACGCAATTCAAGTATTTTTTAGTAAAAGCTATGTTTCGTTATTGTGTAGAGGGCAGCATCCGAAGGGTAGTGAAATATTATCTTACTGACAATCTGCAACAAAACTACGTTTGACTTTTTAGAGTTCAATTATTTTAAACGTTCATGAATTATTTTCTACAAGTTGTTGACGTAATGAAAAATTGAAGTCTAAAACTACTAAATTTATAAAACAAAGATTCTGTTAAAATATTTCTTATTCTTCGTTTAAACCATGTTTAAAAATTTAAAATGAAAAACTATAGTATCTATAATAAAAAAGAAATTACTTGTATTATATAAACAATAGTTTTGTAATTTTTAAATAGATAATATTTGAGAAAGAAAGCGTGATGTAGTTAATAACAAACTATCATCAATTAGCTATATTAAACGTCAGAAGTTTGTTTAGGGATTTTGTTTGTCAAATACATGTTAAAAAAAGAGTAAAATAATATTTATAGCGAAAAGATATCTTAATATTTTCTAAAAATGCATTATTTTAAGTATAAAAGCTTTGCTACATCTTTCAGTATAATAAGAAAAATGGGTATGGATACATTTTCATTGGCCCTTAACCTAATCTTTAATTTCAATATTTATAATTTTTGTCTAAGTAAAGATGCTCTTAATTATTAGTTATTATATATTAAATATAAGAATTACTTTTTAGCTACTGTCAAAAAATTCTATCGAAAAACAAATATTGTATCAAGTGGTGACAAATTTGAAATTACACTTGATCAAAGAAAACTTAAGACACCTCAAGGAAAAATATTTGAAGTTGATAACAAGCCACTTGCACTAGCAGTAGCTGCAGAATGGGATGCACAAAAAGAAATTATTGACAGAGGCAATATGCATTTGGTATAATTTTCTTTAAATCTATAAATGTTTTAAAAGTTAACTATTACAATAACATATGTTTGTATTTCTAATTTTATAGACAGCTCTATGTAATACTGTAATAGATAATCCTCACAAACATACAAAGTTAGATATGGTAAATTATATTATAAATTGTTTAGAAATGGATACACTTTTATTTCATTCGAATGTAAGTATCTTGTATGTTTTTATTTTAACACAGTTTACTTATTAAATAGAAAAATATGTTATAGGAATGTGATGAACTATATAAATTACAAACTGAAAAGTGGGACCCATTAGTACAATGGTTTTGTGATAATTATAGTGTAAATATGGAAAAAACTCGAAGCATAGAAGCTCCCAAGATATCTGCAAAAACTAAAACAGTATTGTCAAGACACTTAATGTCTTACAACTATGGTGCAGTTCATGGTAAGTAACTTTATTATTAACATGTACAAATACAATTTGATGTATAATATTTTACACAATAGATAATACTGTTTTTATTTATAGGTTTCATGTATGGAGTAGATGCAATAAAATCTGTGATTCTCACACTAGCTGCAGCAGAAAGAGTCATTACCATACAAGATGCAGTAAGACTAACACTTTTAGAAGAACATTATCAGGTATTTATACTAACTTATTCATTAAATTTATTTAAAACTTCTTTAACTTCTTAATGATTTTTTCTATTTTTTATTATAGACTTCTCACTGGGGATCTGTAGAATGGTTTCATGATCGTAATAAGTATGATTTACAAACTCGTTTAGCTGCAGCAATATTATTTGTGCATTTGAATTCTAATTCAATGACTTGTCAACCCAAAAATAATAATGAAAATGTTAGTTAATATACAAGGATTAATCAAATGAGGTTTAAACAAAATTTATACTACAAATGTAACGTATTGAAATAGTAACAATATTTTTGCTAGTTTGAAGTATGACAAGAGGATGAATCAACAAAGGACAATGCTTCCACTGGTATGGAACAATCAGAACCCATCCATTCTTTTGTACAAATACAACTGAAATAATTAATTAATATTTAATGAACAGACCAGATGTCAAAGACTGAGCATTAAATTTCAAGAAATAACTGACCTATATGTAGCCCCATGATTTAAACATACTGCGCCATTTTTACATGAATGACGAATGCATTCATTACGGTGGCATTCACCAACACCACGACCTGTTGCAGGACTAGAACTTGTTATTGGATAAATTGCGCTTTCCGTCCGCAATTCAATGTCAAATATGCATCCAGAAAATCCAGTATGGAGAGGTAAATCGTGGGGTAATGATTCAAAGTTCTTTGATTTGTGTCCACCTAGGCAGTAGTACTTAGTATTTCTTTGTTATTATATTCAATTTAAATTATAAAATGTAATTGTGTAATAATAGATATTTAACAAGCTTTATCAATATATTAATATAAAATGGCAGTTCAAAATTATTTTTCTTCTAATACAAAGTCCGTCAAATAAAGGCGTAAAATTGAGAAAAAGACTAACCAATATAAAGTATCGGTGATACGTCGAGTCGAGTCATGGAGCCAATCACTCGCCCACTTACATTACCTATACCATCTACAGCAAGCCACGCATCTCTACCTCTTCTTCCAACTTGAACCGTATGGGCTATATAACTCTTACTTGTTGCTGTCATTGTTGCAGCGCTCAAAGGAACGCTTGTAAATATTCTGCGCACGCCTATAAAATATCATTGTGAAATGAAACGAATAATTTGTGAAACGTCAAGATGTACGTTTACCTGCTCCTAAATCCCACGTTAGCATAATGTAACCACGGACATATGTTATGGAAAGGTGATCCGATAGTTCGCGTCGCGATCCGCTTTGTCCCAAGTAAGCTATAAGAGATATTTGTTCAAAGGTTCGTGGTATGAGTTTCATTTTCAATTCCATGGTATCTTTTATAGAATTCGAGACACCGTAAGCGATATACGATGATAATCCAGGTACAAGTACTGAGAGTGATGGTCGATTTATAACGGTATCTAAAAGTTGATGATGAAGTTATTGCACGCATTTCCATGTAGATCCAACGTATAATGACAGTGCAACTTACCTTCTTCACATAAGAGTCCGTGAGTTCCAAGCGGGCAAACGCAAACGAAACCCGTCCCTGGCGAGCTGATGCAAGTTGCACCTGACGCACAAGGATTTTCATCGCACATTGAGCGCTCACAAAATGGGCCTGTGTATCTATTCAATCGAATAATACTCTGTTTTGTGATCATTTATAACACCTAGTAACATCGTCTTTCTTGTCACTTAATTTAACAAATTACCTTACCCGGCTATACATCTACAACGTACTGCGCCATTTGTCTCTTCGCATGCACCAAAATTTTGGCATGGATTTGATAGGCACAAAAAAGACACGCAATCTTCGATTTGAAACGTTTCTGTAGAATCGTGAATGAAATGACGTTGGACATCGTTTATCTGCATCACAAATAACTCTTGCAATACTTTAAAATATTTATAGGGTGCAATTATTTTTATTTGACATAGGGAAAAATTGTTCTTACGAAAAATGATTATCTAGTTCGGAAGAGGATATTACGTAGTAACAACGATTATTGTTTGTGCAAAAACGTTAATGATATTTCATGGTCGGTTACGGGATTTTAAATGGAAGTTATATTTACTTATCGTTCGGACTAAAGGGGTATTTAAAAACTTAGAAATAAAATGTTTAAGTTTGGAGTATGTGACCTGCAACTTTATCTCTTTTGTTTTGCAAATGCAACTTAAAATAAATTCATGATAAAAGAAACTTAAGCGACCTTAAAATATTCTTAATATTTTTAACGGACAGTTTCTCAGTGTGTTCATAAACTTTAAGAATAAACAATCGATCACTTTATAAGAATCACCTTATAGACAATACCCATTTGTGAGAATCTGTTAACTTTTAATGCGATAAAAAACTCTTCGTTAAAAAATAAAGCATACCTTCAAGGAATCCATGCAACCGGTAAATCCCATGGAGACGTGCGAAAAATAATGTGTAAATATTAATGGTATGCCACCTAAATGTAAGTTGGCATGTCGTGGGAGGTTTCCACGCAATGGCAAAATTTGTTCACCGCTAACGGCCGTAGTTCCATTCACTAGCAACCGAGCTGAACATTTATTGGTTTCGTTTCTCATGAAGTATTGAAATCTACGTGTAAAAAATGGGTAGACAGAATAAAAAGATATTATAACGAGGAATATTTGAAAAGTTTTCGGTCTCGCGCAGAAAAAAAAGAAAATGATTTTTTATATTCTTTTTTCTTAGCTTTCGATATCTGTAATCTTCAAGATCATTTCAGAAATGATCTTGTTTACTCGAAACAATTGAATACTTATGTTATGTTATGATTCAAATGTTACGTGCACTGGAGGCCGTGAACTAATCAAACACATCTCGTATATTTTACCTAACTGGTGTACCTTGTATCAATATCTACTTCGTATCCATTGTCGACAGGTGAATCGATCTCACCGAGTAACATGGTTTCAAGCCCGCAGGAAAATTGGAATTTCAAAGAACCGTATTCCAAATACACTAAAGCGTACTTTTCATTGTCGAAGTAGACATGGAGTATAATACCGTCCTTGAAACGCGCTCTGAGTCTCACGAAAATCTTTAACGTCGCGTTGTTATCATCGGAAATCTCTACGTCGACGTGCTGTCTCACGTAAGATTTTCCATTAAAAGCTGCGCGCGTTATACTAGGACCAGTCTTACAGTCGCTGCGATGCGAACAGTTGCACTACAATCATACAGAAAAATTGATATTTCAATCGGCGCTGAGGCATTGAATGAATAATTACATTTCGTTATTACGAAATTTAGTCTCCAGGAAGAGTAAGGATTGAGATAAATGATTTTATCCGTATGAATCACAGGAAGTTATCTCTAAATTTAATACTTACGTGACTCTCGTTGCGCACAGATGCTACCGTGGTGTTTGTGCATAACGTCCCGTGACACTCGGTACTACTTTTCTCAGTGGATAATTGTCCCGGTTCGCTCACGGTGGTAACTTCCTCGAATATCGGTCTCGCAGAGGAACTACTCGTCAACGACGAAGGGGTGCTGTTAACGAACGTGAGCGTAGAACTTTCCAGATCTGTACTCGAGGATCTCGATGACGGTGTAGACAGCCATTTGTCTACGGTCGAGGGATGAGTGGTTTTTGGCACTTCGGCTGTTGGCGAACTCGGTTCTGAACTTTTATTTTGCCAGAACTCTGTAAAACTCGAAGACCATGTCACGGTAGAAAATGAGGTGCTTCTTTCATTTCCCGCTGCTGTGATTCCTTCGGTGGTTCTCTCAGCGGACGTGGTCACCATAGGATAATATCTAAACGACGATAAAAATATAACGAAATGTTTAATTTATTTCGTCGGCGAACGTTCTTTCTTTTGGCTCGCGATTTGTTCGATAAAATTACCCAAACGAAGATATATTAAGACCGTTTTACCTTGTAGTTGGCACATCTCCCGACGTACTATTCGTTTCAAAAAGGGTTGTGTCACCGATGGATGCAAACGTCTCGGTACTTTCTTCTTGGTAAGTGGTTTCAACGGTGGTGCTTTCGTTGCGAACTGATTTCTGCGTCTCGTATTCCGTTTCAATCTTTACCGTTGAGTACAACGGGGAGACATCGTTCGAAGTATCGGGAAATGTTCGGGGTTCTAACGGGACGGTTTCAGTTTGAGATATTCCTTTACTTCCAACGGAATATATCGACGTGACATCGGTAAGCGACGAGGTAGTTTCTGTACTGCTACCACCACTGTTACCAAAGAAGGTAACACCGTTCTTGTCTATGGTCGAGGATGTTTCAGTGACTGGGTACCATTTTGTGTAAGAACGGCTGGTACTCTTGAAGAAGGTCGAAGACTGGGTTGTCATGGAAGGGGTGGTCGACGACGAGGCGTCACTTTCGGGCAGTGTCGACGGCCTCGATGAGAACGAAATACTGGCAGTAGTTTTCTTATCGTTATCGGTTTCGAACGATTCCCCGAATATCGAAGAAACGGTCGATGGAAGATCGTATACGTTGCAAAATGGCCCGCTGTAGAACGTTGGGCAAGCACAGGTGAAACTGTTGATCCCGTCGATACAAGTACCTCCGTTTTCGCAGTTTGCGAATTTCGACTTGCAGTCGTCGTATTTTAGCTCGCATAACGTCCCGTGGTAGTCCGGGACACAGTAACAAATCGGACGTTCGTCTTCGAATAAACATACCGCGTCGTTTCTGCAGGGATTCTCCTCGCAGGGTACGATAGTTTTGTCACAATTTTTACCAGTGTACCCTTTAAAGAACGGTTAAAATTAACGAGGAGTTACGTTTGCAATGATTTAATCGTACACCAAAGATATCGGTGGTCTACCGAAGGATACTTTGAAAAATCTAGGCAAAAGTTGGAATCAAGATACGATAAATCAACGAGACGAATGAAAAACCACGTTCAATTATTTCGAAGTTTCGTGTTTAATATTTCACAATTACTAAATAATTATCTATTAACGAAGCTAACTCACTTACGCCAGTAAAAACGAAGCGTTCCACCGATCGCAACTTACCGAACAAGCAAGCGCAAGTGTACGAAGCGGGTATGTTGATGCAGAGACCACCGTTTTTGCACGGTGATGCAACGCATTCGTCGATATCCTCGTCGCACAATCGGCCGGTCCATCCTTTTCAATGGTAATTAAAACGTTAATTATATTATTACCGTGATTGTATCAGTCGCGGTACAACCTACCTTCGGGACATCGGCAAAAGAATGAGAATCCAGGTCCTTCCACGCATTCGCCTCCATTCTTGCATATGGTGTCGTTGCAAACCGATGCGTCGATTTCGCAATAATCCCCTTCAAGGACACGTAAAATACAAAACAGAGTGAAACAAGTTACAAAAGATATACCTGGCGGAAGTAATACGGTGAACTATTCGAGGTACGGCGGATACAAAACTGCCAAATGTGTTTCTCGTTCGCAGGACTGTACATGCTCGCAACAGCTACACCCTTGACCCGACCAGGCCCGTGATACGCTACTTTAACGTTCAAAAAGTGTACAGGATTTGTTTTTGTGCTCTCAACTACCTTTTTACCGTTTTTTTACAATTTCGCTATATTTCTTCAAGCACACTCTTACAACGACACATTTCTACCTGAATATCCATCAGGACACTGGCAAATGATGCCATCGTAGTCCAGGCAGGTCCCGTTATTCAGACACGGTTGATTCGAGCACTCGCTGTATCTTTGCTCGCAATTTGCCCCTGCAAGTACGCAAAGTTTGCCAAGTAAACGTAACGCGCGAACGATGTATCAGGTTGTTCGGAAATTACGTTTCGAATCTCTTGCGTGAACTCAAAATACAATATTTTATTTATTTTGTAATTATATTTATTTTTGTTGTTGTTAGACCTTGGTCCATCTTTCGAGCAGCTGTACGATACCTTCGTTTCAAAACGAAGATTCCTTGCTCGCGAAGAATCGATCCAGGTGACTTCTGGGCTCTTTCAAGGACTTGAAATTTGTTTTTTGTCACGAGGAAAATTTTTCAACGAAAGGAACAGTCGGGCAATCTTTGGTATCGTTTGTCTGGTAGGTGACACGGGCATTCCCATGTACGGAAATCATTTTATTTAATGTCGAATGCGATAAAACGTTACACGACTGGGAACGAAGTTTGAGAAATGCGAGACGAATTTTCCGAACAACTTCGATATTCGAAATATCGAAAGAGACTAACGTCGAAGGCGAGCAGAGTCGTGGCTGCAACCTGATTATAAACTACTACACGTATCTATGAGGTGTCGAGGAAAAAGGATTCGGGAGCGTGTTCGATCGACAAAGAGTAAAGAGTGCACGGTCATCGAACGATCGACAAACGAATTTTCTCGATTTTCATTTATCGTTTACTCGGTGTCTGGCGAATACGTCCTTCGATTCTCGAGAAGACCTTTCCGGTGGTCTGCACGAGTAACGATACCATTCTGCTTCTTCACCGCTTAAGGAAAGCTCGCTCATCGTTTAATCATTCTCCGTGCTAACACGTCAACGCGTCGATTGTCACACATGCGATAGGTGGTAAACGCAGGGATCACGAGTTACCTACAAAACCCTCGGCGCAGGTGCAATTGTACGCTGCAACGGCGTCGTTGCACGTCCCTCCGTTCAGGCATGGATCGGACCAACAGTCGTCCCAATTAATCTCGCAGTTAATTCCGGTGTAACCGTCGATGCAATAACAGGAGTAAGTGCTGTATCGCGCACGCAAAATAAACGGTTAATTACATTGATCACGGTGCCTCCGAAACAGTCGAATCGATCGACTACACGTTTGGACGAACCTTTCAATTTTAGCTAAATTTTAAGAAACAATCTTCTCTGCACTTTTATTTCACGGAGTCGATCGGTTCGACTTCGTGCAACGGAGACACCGAAATATCTTATTTTATCAACACGATGAAAATCTACTAAGCGAATAATCAAATTACACAATCGCGAATTAAAGAACTCGAGGTGTACACCATGTGTGTGCATATTATTTGTTACTTCGGTATTCTTAAATCGAACGATGTCTACGACGAGCGAATTACTTTATAGTCGATTGTTTATGTACCTGTTCGCATCCTCTAAACAAATCCCGTACATACAGGGATCACCGCTGCAATTCAGTCCCCGTGAAAAACCAGTCGTTAAAGCCAGGACAGTTGCCAGTACAAGGATTCTCTCATTCATGAATTTTTTTGTCTGCGCTCTTGTATAATGCATTCTAAATAGAAATAGCGCAACTCTGATTGTACGCGTTTACCGTAAGTCATTGATGGGGTTTACGCAGAACGCGTTCGTACGCGATCCGAATTCGCCGCTCAACGAACGCCTCTTAAAATTGAAGTATCTACGTACGGTACACGTGTGAAAATTTCACGCTTTTTTCAAGTGTTCTTCCGCTTGAGATTCAATTACGTGAAATAGCATCATCGGAAACGTTTCAACGCGCGGAATAAAATCAACCAACTAGACGTGACCTTTATTCAACACGATACATTCACCGTCCTATCTATGTATAGATCCCGTTTCTTAAATTCCGATTACCTTTTGCGTATCTGTTGATTGCCCGATGAAACTAAAGAAACGTGTATCGCGAGCAATACGACGCTTTGGTCAGTTTACACTGTTCCTGAATGATACGACCACCCCTATATAATATATACACTTGTTAGCATAGGTGGTAATCGGTACAGGTAGCCGGCTACCTCGTAGTCTTAGCAACGCTTGGCTATACAAACGGTGACACGTGTCGGATACGCTTGCGTGAAAATTCGCTTCGTCGATAATAAATTTTTATTCCATTCCGAAAACGTCGAATTAGTAACCAATGACGGAAAACGCGCGGTTCTTTAAACATTTCCCGTATCGTTCGGCAACGCTATAAACAACGAGTGTGCCTGTTTCCAATTACGAATTAATTACGCGTCTGTCTCGTTACCGATGCGTACCGAATTCTACTTACAATCGCGTTATAAAAGATCTACTGTTGGATTTTCAATTACGAAAAAAGAATAAAAAAAAAAAAAAAAAAAAAAAAAAAAAAAAAAAAAAAGAAAAAGAAAAGTCAAACGCGGTATCACGATGACACTGTAATTCGTTGTCATCCTTCGCCGTGACCGGTTGAAAAATAGGAAACAATGGATGCCAAAACGCGAGTGTCCGTTACAAAATCGTAACTCTATTTTAAACCGAATCAGCGTGCAGCAGCGAGCATGAAATACCACTGCTCTTTCGTATATGCTGGCAGCTGCACGGAACTGTAGATACCCCACGTAATATCATGTTTTATATACGTATACACATATGTATATATATATTCGTTTGTAAAGTCATCGGTCTCTTCATCGAATGTCAACGTTTCCATTCATCTTCGTGTGCCAAGGTCAATGCAATCTAGTACATTTATGTATACAGGTAAGTACGAGCGTATTGCATAATCCGGGCCTTTTCGTAAACGTATATTTGTACATATATATATATATATGTATGTGTGTGTGTGTGTGTGTGTGTGTGTGTGTGTGTGTGTGTGTACATATATATATATATATATATATATATATATATATATATATATATATATATATATATATATATATATATATATATACCAGGGGAAGACCGAGAATGTGAACACTACGGCAGGCACCACCGTCGAAGACGGTGAACTCGTCTCTCCGCCGGTTACATCGATACGAACGGTTTCTCATCGATTCGTCGAACCGGTGTAACCAAGTGCGAAAATGAATTTCCCGGATATCGTCGAGCCGGAGAGAGTGAAGGAAGTGTTGGTGACGCATTTGAAAACGAATAACATCTATCGCGACGGTACGCAACCGTGGACCGTTGGTTATTCGAAATTGGGGGGCCGCGGTTTGTTCGCCACACGGGACATCGCGCCGAACGAGTTGATATTCGTCGACGCGCCCCTGGTGATCGGACCGAGATGCGTGGGCAAACATCTAGAAATGTGCGTGTGCTGTTACAAGAACGAGTGTCCGCTCTTTCCGTGCGATCGAGGCTGCGGGCTGCCGGTGTGCTCGTTGCAATGCGAAAATTCACCGAAGCATGTGAACTACGAATGCACGTACCTCAGGTCATTGGTACCGACTTGCGGGACCGACTGGTCCCTGCACTTGTTGCTGGCTGTGATACCGATCCGCTCGCTGTTCATGACCGAACAGCAACGCGATTGTTTAGCCGTGCTCCAATGCGACCAGACTCTCACCCCCAGTTACGAGGTACGATGATTTCATTTGCACCGTGGTGCTGGGAAACGTTGGGTACTCGAAATCGGGAACAAACGTTCGTATGCCTGGAACGGTAAACGAGATTATTTTGTAACAGTAGCGGCGAAGTATCTCAAACGAGTATTTCGTTCGTTGAAAGGTACATAGATAAATATTGAGCGAGATTAGAAATTTTAACGCAATTTAACGTCGACAAACGAATCGAGAGTAAAGATTGTAAAATACTGTGTGCGTTAATTGTGGCTGCCGGTGGCAGCCCGATGATCAATGGTAATAATAAAACTAAGTTTCTTTAAGACACACGATAAATTATCGAAGCGTATCGGGTAGGTAAATCGGTAGCACGATAAGACTCGTTAATTGTAGGCGTGACTTAAACATTTCTATGCAACAGCTGTTAAAATGTTGATCGGAAATGTACGAAGTAGAAGAGGTACGCTTCGGTAATGAACAATGTTCCACGCATTCCATTTTTCTTTGCCGTAATTTTAATTACTTAATGAATTTCTGCTACAAGATCGAACTGCTTCAACGAAACGTAGCAAATCCCCCGAGCGAAGAAGACGTGAAGTTAATGAAACGCGTATGCGGAGCGTTCAACACGAACGCGTTCGAAACGGTCAGCGTCCAGGATAAAGACCATTCGTCGAGTTTGCGTGGACTCTATCCGATGGGGGCATTGCAAAATCATTGTTGCGTACCGAATACGAGACACCATTTCGACGGAGAACAGCGGCTCTATGTTAACGCTGCACTTCCGATCTCTGCTGGAGAAGAGCTTACCATGTCTTACACGAGTTTATTTTGGGACACAACACTACGAAGGCAATTTTTAAGCGTCACTAAACATTTTTCCTGCACGTGCAAAAGATGCAGCGATCCTACGGTAAATCTACGAACAATCGCGCTCAAGCGTTACAAGTATTTACACTTAGAAAACTTATAATAATTATTATTAGTTCAATAGTCGTTAACAAAGTTAACAGTATAAACGATTAATATAATTTTCATGTAACCGTATTATTTGTACAATGCTAGGAATTCGGATCTAGATTAGCAGCACTTTTGTGTGCGTCCGATGAATGTTCCGGAAATTTGTTACCTCGAGATCCTCTTAAAATGGGGTCTTGTTGGATATGCGATGAATGCTCTATGATCATAAGCAATCGACAGGTATTTACACATTTATTTAGATATTGTACACGAAACATTAACAATTGTTCATTGCGTACACGTACGTATATACATACATGCGGATGATACTGTTAGGAAAATGTGGCCAGGCAAGTGACTAATTTGATTATTGTATTCTCTGACGGGTGTTCCTATCGAAAAAAAAAAACAAATTTAAATAAGTAATTAATATTCAACAAGTAGTTGCTGTTGAACGTTAAAAAAATTTGTAAATATTCATGATTATATAACATTAACATCATACGCACCGCACGATGTGTTATTGTATGCAATTACTTTTCAATTTGACATACTTTGACAAAAAAAATTACTTTGCTTCATATAAGACTTTTGATTATGATAGATGTATATATAAACACGTTTTATTGATCGTGATAAAATCGGTATATTCGGCTTCAATAATTTTCTCTCAGTTGCAGGCACTTTGTTTTTTCCTTTTTTGCTAGATATGCTCGATTCGTTCAGGCCTGGCAGCTATAACGGAAGAAGCTTTGTTCAAAACTCCACGTCAAATTTTCAAATTTATGCAAAAGGAACTTTCAGCGGTGATTCCTCCCAATAATTATCTCATTATGGACCTAAAATTCCGAATTATTTCATATTATGGCAGAACTGAAAATCTTCAGTGGGCAGGTACAGAAAATGCAATACATAAACGTGCTTTGCTATTAAGTTATTCACATGTTTCATACTTTTTCATAAATAATGTTAGATTTAACTGACGCTGAACTCGATGTAAAATGCAAATACTGCAATGATTTACTAACTATCTTAGACCTATTGAATTGTGGTGACTGCAAAAAAAGAGGTAAATTCTTTTTCAAACAATCTAATTTAGAATTTTTGTATTTCTCTTTGTATATAAACAAAATAATTTAAATTAACTTCTTTCTAATGGTTTAGGTCTCGTTTTGTATGAATTATATCGCACAAATGTTGAAAAAATAAAACGACTTCAACAAAAGCAAAATATAAAAAATGAAGATGCACATTTTTCTGTAGAGGTGTGTTCATATTTTATAATTATTTATATTGCTCTAATATGCTTTATATTTACATAATATACTTTTTTTAGAATGATGAAAACAAGCATCTTTTAGAGAAAGCAATGACTATACTGCAGAACGATGTTGTTGCAGTTGCTACTTTCGAATACGACAAAAAATTCTTTAAATAATGCTAATATTTATTTGGAAAGTAATATAAAATAAATAGTTAATATTTGATAATATAAAATTCATTCTTTCGTATTATAAATATATACTTATATGTACTGTTGTCTATAAATAGTTTTTAATTGTACATAAAGTTTAATTCGTAAAATATTTGATAAAATAATTATTAAAGTAATGCCAATTAAGTCAAAATTCACAGCTTAAGAATATTAAGAAAATAACATTGTTAGGTAAAGTATAAGGAAGCACACGAAGTTTTCAAAAATAAATGTTTCTGTTTTTCATTCAATCGTTTAAAATAAAGACATTTTTCTTGAATTCAAAGAAAAGAGAATAATACAAAATACCATTAATATAATGTTCATTTTATCAAAGTTTTATATTCTTTGAGTAGAACCATCTGTAATAATATTCAACACCAATGATTACAATTCTCATAAAGAGGAGTATAATATAAAAATTGAACAGTATACAAAAGGATATTCAGTTATGGTAAATCAAAGAGTTACATATTAAGAAAAATGTATCAATTTAATTCATTTCTACATTGCACCACCGATGGCTAAATTGGTTGCAGCAAATAGGCAAATAGCTGAACCAGTTTAGCTAAATAGTAACAAATTGATACACTTCTGCTCTATGCTGTACTAATAATATAGCAGCGAAGTGCCTTTCCGGGAGTCATATCCTACAAATAAAAGCTCTTTTCACACAACTTGTTGTAATAAACATTTTGCCTCTTCATATAAAGTTGTACAAGGTCTCAGAACTTCTAAATTGTAATCCACGTCCTCTTCAATATTTACATTACTATTCCTATAACAGAATAATACCAGACATACTGTTACATTGTTAATCCTCACATGACGGATATATAAACCCGAATTATTTTTTATCTATACTAAAATAAAGCATTCCAAATTCAATTTCAGTTAAAGAAATGACCCGGTGTGCGATCCACGGGTCAAACAAATTTTATTAAGTGTATTTACCTATATAGAAAATCATCCATCGCAGGTAACACGTCATTATTTAAATTGTGTAGCAGGCGATTTCGTGCAAGTGCTGTGTGCATAAATGCAACATTGTGAAGAAAAAATTCTGGGTGATCTGTAAATAAATATTCATTGAAATAAATGTAATTAAAATAATTTTCACAAAATATAATAAGCAACGTACCGTCTTTTCCACATTTTTTTGTTAATTTTTTCATTAGATCTTCGCCTGCATATTTTGCAGAAACACCAATTCTATGGAGAATTGCTTTGCATTGCCAACGGTTTTCTGCATTTTGATTACACGATGCAGATATTCGAGGTTGCGTTTCTTTTACAAGACTTTCCCAGTCAACTCCTAGAGCATCGCCTAAACCTTTACCACTTGTTTTAATATCCTCTTCTAATTCACCATCGGAAATTTCTTCAAAGTCCATAGTTACCATATTTTCATCTTCTATATTTCTAGATATGTCCGTTATATAAATATTAATATAAACATATAATAAGAACATATATATTCTAATATTCTTTTTTATTACTATAAAAATTATAAGTAACCGCAAATTAAATGTAGTACCTGAATGACATTGAGTCGGCATTATCTTTTCCTTTTGTATTAAAAACTGTTTCTTCTATAATTTCCTTTGGAGACGACGGATCCGCCTCTTGAGTTATTGATTGGGCATCTCTTTGTGTAATATCAGGAGTTTTCTTATTTGCTCGTGTTTTATTCGTATCAACATCCTGTAAGTGTCAGTATTACAAATATGCACAGTCTACTCAAATATGAAATTAAAGAAAAATAAGGAAGAGAATATAACATACTGTAATATCTTCCATGTTTAGTATATCATCTGGATCATCGCTAATATCGCTAAGATCGCTTTCAGTATGAAGCGTCTGTAACGATTCATCAATACAAGAACGTTTGGGTTCAGTTGTAACGGTTTCTTTTGTTTCCGATTTTTCTTTTGATATAGCTTTCTTTTGAAAACTCTCTGTAGATTTTTCGCGAGTTGTGGACAATTTACCTTCTGCAAGTTCCATTAATTTTTTATTGATTGGTTCTTCTTTCATACTACCGTACAAAGATGCTTGTTTGGAGCTATGAACTGTACACTCATCTCTAGTTTCAGAAGTATTATAAGTTCTCCTTTTACTAAAAATAAGAAACGAAATACATTAATAGTTTAAATGTCTCTGATAATATTGCAATACTTTGTAAGTTATACAAGATATATATACACTAGTTAAATAAAGTCGATTGTTAAAAGATAGCATACTTATGCGATGTAGACTCTCCTAATTCTAATTCTTTCGATCGATCGTTTCTGTAATGACCACGAATATGTACGGATTGATTATCCCATTTTCGGGTGTCACTTGATTTCCAATCTGATACAGAATTGTCATATCGGGAATTCCAGTCGTCATCGTGCACTTCTGAACGTGGAAGACTGTCTCTACTGTCCCACAATGTTCTAACTCGCCATTCTCTTTCCTCCCAATCAACGGGTCCATAAGTTCGTTCTCTACCATGTTCTACATCTCGATGATGATTATCCCAATCATCATTAGGAACATTTTCGTCTCTGATAAAAAATAAACGTAAACAAAAATTACGTTTTATGTTCGAAGCACATTAATAATATTTTAATGCTGTTCACGTACCGAATTGACGCATTACTCCTTAATTTTTCTCCAGCATAGAGTGGATGTCTGTGATGATGATGATGATGCCGATGATCTTCAAAAGATGTTCTATCTGCTGCTTGAACAACATATCTAGATTCTCGAGATCTTTCTTCGCGAATTCCACGTCTTTCATCAAACGGACTATCATATCTTCTTCCATCAACAGTTTTTCTTCTATCATCTTCGTGAACATGATGCTCACGATAATCTAAATGCGTCGACGCTTCCTCTTGCTCATCCCAATGTTCAGACAATCGTCCGTAATTTCTATTATAATTTCTGTCTATTTCAATCGTACGTCGTGGACTAGTTTCTCGTCTTTCGATCAAACGATCAACTTTAGTCGGTGTAACACGCGACTGATCATGTTCAGATGTATGAGTACGATCATACCTTGTACTAAATCGTCGGTGTCTTTCTCGATCATAATGTCCAGGATCTATTCTGTCAATTAAGTTATCTCGCGATGTTGAAAGAGTAGCTGGTGCAGACGAGGATGACGAAGATGCTATGGAAGATTGAACAGGTGGTAAAGAAGGTGCTTGTGATGGTGGTGGAACATTATGTACATTTTTATCAAGCAAAGATGCTCTGTCTATAGATCTTTCACGTGGAAAACGATCGACACGATCTCTAGGTGAATTTACACCAGCTTTACGAGTAGATGTATCCTTATCAACAGTACTTCTGTCGTATCTATTATCAATTCGTTGGGTAGTTGTTCTATCTCGATCAGAAAGTGCTTTTGTTTCGGATCGTTCCCTTTCTCTATCACTTCTACGTTCTCGAGTACCATTCTTTTCAAAGGCACTATCTTTTCCTACTATTCGTTCTTTGTCCCGACTATAACGCGAATTTTTATCCGTTGTTAAACTTATAGATGTTGAAACTAAAGGAGGAACATCCCTATCCCTTGGTTTTATTGATTCTTTTTCTCTATCACGGTCACGATCTCGATCTCGATCACGATCACGATCACGATCACGATCTCGATCCCGATCTCGATCACGATCACGGTCGCGATCTCTATCTCTCTCGCGATCTCGATCACGTTCTCGATCTCTATCACGTTCGCGATCTCTCTCTCGTTGTCGTTCGCGACATCGTTCTGGTAATTCTTCTTTGTCTTTATCACGAAGGTCTCGTTGATCTCGACCAAGCCTCGAATGACCGCGTTCGTCCCTCGTATGGTCTTTATCACGTCTTTCTCTACTCTTTTGTCGTGTTTTATCCCCCATATAAGTTTTATCATCAAATTCTTTACCAATTCTTCTATGGTTTTCTTCTTGACTTGGCACTTGCCTGGTTTTACTACTTTGTTCAGTTTTTCTGATATCTTCTCTGTCTTTAGTTTTGTCACTTTTATGCGATTCACGATCTTTTTTCTCTACATCTCGGGATCTGTTTGTTGAAATCTGCCTATCTTGAGTTTTTGATGGTGTGGACTCTCGTTTTGATCTCGATGATTTTTCAGGCGTTCGACTACGGCGAGGTTTTGTTGAAACTGTTTCTTTCGAGTGTTGATGTTTTGATCTCTCAGATGTTGGTGGTGTTCTGGAGCGTATTTCCTTGTCTTTACATTTTACTTTCAATCTGTCTTCGGGTTTTATTTTTTCATCTATTGTACGATTTTTGTCTTTCTCCTGCTCTTTGTTTTTATCAAAAGATTTATTCTTAGTACTGTCTTTAGATAATTCATCTACATCTCGTACTTTTTTATAATGTCTGTCCTCTTTATCTACATCTCTGGTTTTTGTTACTTTTGGAGATTCACTTCTGTTTCGTTCTCTAACTTTACTAGATGTTCCATGATGAGGCACAGATATGGAAGAACCTAACACTGTTGTTGCAGATGTTACTGCTGCAGGCACTTGTATTGCTGGCGATCTTGTGCGAGGAGTAGAAGAATGCTTTCTTGATGTTGAGGATGTGGTGTACTTCTTTGCTGATCTAGCAGTAACTTCTTTCTTTGTAGAACTATTTTCAAACTTGCGTTTCTTCTTAATGGCTGGCTTCTCATTCTTGGTTCCAAGCCTTTTCAATTTCAATCTGTCAAGTACAAAACATTTTAATAGAAATATAATATACCTATATAAAAATATAGATTTTTGTTGGATTATATAATAACTTATTGATAGGTCTGATATATTTTATTAATGAATGATAAATAAATTCTTTTATTCTATAATAACAAAAAGTATAAAATAAATTTTTTATTAATATATTTGATCATATCGACAAAAAAAGAATTTTCAATTTTATTGATAAAGAACATTTTGTGGAATGAATCATACAATTGTAAAAAGAAATAATATTTTTGTATCCTAACAGATACAATAACTTACTTTCTTCGTCTTTCTTTATCTTCATCATAATCTGTAGAACCACTATGGTGCCGCTTAGATTTAATTTTTTTAACCTTCTTTCGTGAATCAGATGTTGAACTAGAAGTTGAATCTTCGCTGCTAGAACTGCTACTACTGCTAGATGTACTTGAAGTACGAGAACTAGAGGAAGAGGTCATTGCCTTTTTCTTCTGTCTCACTTTGTCCTTTCCATGAACTTCTTTATCTTTCTTCATTTGTAACTCCAGTTCACGTTGTAACAACTGTCTACGCCTTTCCAACACTTTTTCGTCCTCGTACTCCAAATCTGTCTGATTCCACTCTTCTAAATTTAAATCAGGACTGTGCGATGCCTTTTTTACGATCTTAGAAGTAAGCCTTTTAAATGGATCCTCAATAAGCTACACATTGATAAATACACATGTAAATATCTATCCCCGGTTGAAACATTATAAATACATTCTTAATCTTTACAAGCATTCTTTTTTATGAAATTATAATAATATAATAAGAATTATAGACTTACTCCTGTTGTACTCGCAATAGCATTATCCTTCTTGGCACGCTTTGATGGACTTATCAATGTGTGAGTATTTGCATATCTAATTACAATATGAAGAAAAGAAAAAGTCATTTTAAATAGAATAAATAATACTATTCTCTGAATAACAAGCTTGATATTTCACTTGATCTCTTAATATAAAAGCTAAGTAAAGTGTGTGTAGTAATTATGTAATTAATTGTAAATGTAGTAACTACAAAATTATACTTACTTGCAATTCTTTCCGTAGGAACAACTGCCGTTCAATGCCCAGTTTCTGCAATAATCCGATGAATTTTGACCGGCAGTAACTGCTGGTTTGGTCCCCAACCTCTCAAACACACTTAGTCGACGAGAGTCTGTATTACATTTCGTAGGGTCAACCGTTATTTTCCTTATGCTTGATTTTGACATATTATCACCATAAAACAATTATGTTTTCACAATGGAAGCACATAACTGCAGCATGCAAATATTCATTTGTTATGGAACCACCATTAATAAGTCATGCGTTCACAAATATAAGCACAGTTCCTAAGGAATCGATGAAATATTTAAAAACTAAGAAACACAAATTGCTCGTTGCATTTCATATAATTGTTTTTCTTGTACACGCCACACGTTTCCTATTTTAATATTTACAGTTATTCCGTTTTAAGTATCCTTAGAGTCTAACCCCTGACACGTCCTACTGAATACGATTGAAGCAGTTCCAAAAAATACGGACAATATTATTATTGGTAGAACGAAGTTGTGAAATGGTGTAATTCAATATTGCCAACCTCTAGAAATAAATTCTGCAAAAAAATATGTTTAAACATCATTAATATTTTAAGAAGTATAAAAATAATTTTCTAGAAATTGTTATGTAAGCATAAAATATTTTATACGACGTTAAGCAAATAGTACAATAATTTGTACCTTTTATAAATGATTATTAAACAGTATGAAATGTGATGATAGAGTATGTCACTAATGAAAGAAATTTTTGTTTATTATTTGTAAAAATTTATTTCACTAACGAAGAAAGAATTTTTCATAGTGATAAATAAACATTAAAATTTTATATCAAATATTATTTTGGGTTTATTTTTAAACAAAATTATTAACATATAGAGATGGGAAATTTTTTGAAATTTATTTTGAAAAGTATCAGTAAAAAGTGAAATAAACATAAAATTTGAGTTATTTACAAGTGGTTAATTTAACTTTTTATTTCTTTTTCGATTCCGATTAAACATTTTATGGACACGTCAGACATTAACGACCATATACATTTTATCTATCGATCAGTACCAATTATGGAAAGAATTGCAATTATTGATAATGTATTAGCAGGCTATCACGTTGTCAGAAACAATGAGTATGTATAGACATAACAGATTTGTATACACATGAATATATTTCAAGGTGTATTTACATATGTATGTATACTGAAAGATGGCGAACGAACGAGACTGAACAGCAATTTGTGACAACACCGAAGACAAACCAATGCGTTCGTTTGCTTTCAGATCGCTTACGCTTACCGTAAAATGGCAAATTAATGAAATCGAATGATGAATTTGAACAATGTATCCGATAGACCGAAGATGAACGAATGCATAACCACCTGGTCGTCAATATTTGAACTTATAAGATACGTCATTAGATATACAACATCCATAAAATTACGAAGTTATTTATAGAGCAATTGGTTAATTTTATAATCGTAAACTAATAGAATATCTATTCTGTTTTACGAAGTGAAGGACTTTAAAAAAAGAAAAACAGTAAACAACATATTTACTAATTCATACACTCCAATAATATACATACATATCTTCATAATTCGTAAAAATTTAGAGGAGCACTTCAAAACAGCTCAACTAAAGAATCACACAATTTACATTTATGAATTAAACGTTACGAATTCAATTAAATTATCTAGAGTTTGTTACATATTTAGAGAATTTATATAAAATATCAAAATTAGAAACGTATAGTGATAATCGAAATACATAAAAAATGTTCGATCAATGTAAATCTGAAAACTAAGACAATCGAAAAGAGAACAGTGTACGTGGTATAAAAATAAAGAGTAAAATCGTTTTTTTTTTTTTCTTACCGGGATGAAGTTAATTTCTAAACTGAAATATTTTCCTCGAATTGTTAATTTCTCTTGTTTTTTATCATCCCGTGTGCAGATGATCTATTTCTAATGGATCACCCCGTACATCAAGGAAGAATAATATAATTCTTAAAACCTGCAATGAAGTAAGCAACTCGACACTTCGACTCAAGAATTATGACTGACTTTCAGATCGTTCAATATTCTAATACAATTCGTTAAATTGAAACGAGTCCAGATTACCTTTCTTCGTTAACGTAGCGAACATAGCATATCATAGTTTGCGAGATAATTAGGTTTTAATTGCCTGTACCAAGTTTTCTGTATTACCCAAAGCAACGTGCTTTTCGACGTCTGCCGAGGTCTCCCCTTCTCTTCTTTCGTTCCCTTCCATTATGAGCATTAACTCGACACGGTACTTGATATCGCGGGCAACTACGTTCGCTAAGTTCTACAATTGTAACTCATGGCACACGCGACCGTCGGTTCCTCCGTTGAGACAAATAAGCACGATAGAAAAACTACAAGCGAAAATGTCGCCTGTAAATCAATGGACCACAATACATCAGATACCATGCAGCAACCCTTACCACCAGACGGAGGATGGGGCTACGTGGTCGTCCTTGCATCCTTCTTAATCCATCTAATTAGTACGTAATCTATATTTTCTCATTTCGTTTTATTCCCTGTTAATCGACGACACTCGCTCGGCAATGACAGCTTGCCGAATATTTTTACTTGCCATTTGAAATCAATCTCATCTTCCAAATTCATGCGCATTTAAGTGAATCTGATTAAACGAAAATGTGCGTTTCTCTTTCGAATTAATATCGAATGTTGCTACATGGAACTTTTATCGCTCTAACATTCGTTCCAGCAAAACACATGTTCCGTTGTCAGGGTTAATTACAAATCGTTCTCCTCTTTTCGAATTTGCTCATAATGATTAGTTATCACCGATAATGTACGTACACTACCCTCACTTATTAATCATTTCTTTCTAAGTATTTGTAATTACAGATTTTTTTTTTTTTTCTTTTTGAAAAACTTGTATCGTTGCTCCGACATTGTTACCGTTCTGATCCCATTTCGAACGCACTAATCGGATGAATTATATCTTTGGCCATTGCGCTATACAACGTATGTAAAACACTACGCGATATGGCGCGAATAAATAGTGGTAGAGTATAGCAGTTGTACAGTTTTTGCGCCCGACATTGACACCGCAACGAAAATAGTTTAGTCTTTAAGAGAACGGATCGAAAGCTCTTTGCATTACAAAGTTGAGTCACGGTTCAGGTATTAGTAACGCATTCCACCTAACTTGATAACTGTACCAGAAATAATTACCGCCGCTTAATAATACGAAGCTTAATTCGATCCGAAGGTATCGATTTTATTGAAGCTATCCAAGCCGATGTTTCAACATTTCTTTTTCTTTTTCTTTTTCTTTTGCATCATAGTAATAGCAGACGATTCGTATCGTCCCGGCTACGCGTGCATCATCGTTGTTCCGATTAAACAAAGCACGATTGAGTCGAACAAAGTCTTCTAACTTAATAAACTTTCTATCTCGCGTTAGCGTCAACGAAATAGAAAAAAAGCGATACACGAGATGGTGAACACGCTTTCCTCGAAACGTGCAGATTTTTAACACGTGTTCAATTTTAGTTGCGAATAACTCACCGATCGATTTTTCCGTCCGGAATCTAATCGAATACGGAAATTAAGAAACGTGCGTCGCGTCGCACCGCACACGGAGGAAAAAGAAAAATTATACTTATCAGTCTGCGATCATTCGATGAACAAGAATGACCTCGCGAATACGCAAGTTACTTTTGTGTATGCATGTGCTTCCGTGAATATTGTTTTCGGGGAATTTCCTCCCAGTTTCTTGACTATACAAGAGCAAAAATATCTCGCCACAGTGGTCGCTGAAAGCGGTTGTTCTTACTTCGTTAATACGTGTACATCGGCACGGATGATCTTCCATAAATCTCTACATATATATTTACTTATTTATTCATTTATTTGTATTTATAAACGTTGCAACCGTTCACGCGTGAGATCATTGATCCGATGATAAATATCGTTCAATCGATTGTTAATATTTCTACATCGCGCAAACTGAAGAAATGATTTTTTAATTAAAACAAGAACCGAGACTTTGACATCACATGAACGCCGAAACGATACATTTTATCTGTGGTGCTCTTTCGTTTTCTTATCTGTAAAATGAAAATAAATTTAACGCGTTGGTCCAAATATAATTCTCAGCATGCGATGAACGACGTAACAGCAATTATTATCTTGAAATAGTACTTTCGTCATATGCTCGTTCATAATATTTTCTTCAAGTTTTATCGTGAACTTTTATTAGATACCATATTAAGCGTACGAATAGTGTACTATACTCTCTATACTCTGGTATACAATTGTATATACATACTATAAGAATTAGAGTAACATGGTTATCGGTGCCAATAACAATAGAAGGGTTAGAATGCTCGTTTTCGAAATAGCGTCAGTGTTAGAAAGAACTGCAACTACACTTTTTCTAAACGAACTTAACGAGGATGGTTTCCACGTTACGACAACGACCGTGATCGAGTCACTATGCTGTTTCTCGGTTATTACACTTTGTCTGCTACTTACCATATGAATGTATGAAAATATATACATATACGAAAGTTTTAATTACGTACAACAGCAGCTTTGTGGTATATAAAATCGGAGCACGATATGAAAAGCATACTT
Organism: Ptiloglossa arizonensis; assembly: GCF_051014685.1. Taxonomy (NCBI): domain Eukaryota; kingdom Metazoa; phylum Arthropoda; class Insecta; order Hymenoptera; family Colletidae; genus Ptiloglossa; species Ptiloglossa arizonensis. The sequence goes on from NC_135050.1 coordinate 21,316,177, forward strand.
TGCATCGCTCACAAAAAGTTGTGTTAGACATGCTTTAAGGAGAAATACTAACAAATATTATTCGTTTGTAAAATATTATTCGAATCGAAATATTACTTAACACATTTCATACGATGTGTGTGTGTGTTTATATAAGTATTCATACCTATGTACAGATCGTTTCATAAGTCCTTGCGTTTGTATGCGTTATATCGACGAATAATGGACTATACTCTCTACATTCTGACGATGCGTGAATGGAGTTTAAATAAAATTATTCTCAACTGTTAGTTATTACAGTTAGAATTAACGAAAATAAGAACAAAAAGCGTAATGAACTTACGCAATATGAACGATAGCGTGGACAGGAAGGAAATGCGAGATACATTTTAATAATTTCCAGTAATCAATTTCATTAGTGTTTCGTATTTTACATAACTTTTATCGTTAATTTCATTACAAATTAATTGAACGATTGTTTGTTATCCGTATAATCTTCTTTTTTTCAGCCATGTTCTAATTTTGAATTGAACTGTAGGTACTATATCAATATTTTTAAACCCACGATTATCTTTGCCTTGCATCCGTTGGCTTACAAATGGAATTCTTCAAATCTGTTGTAAAAGCATTTTAGAAATAAAATCTATCGTATACCTTTAACAATCACGACACAAAATTACCAAGTATGTAAAATATATTTGTCGTTTGACGGTTATTTTATGTTTGGCTTATTTTTACTATGTACCATGGTGTTATGTCTTACAAATACCTGATCCATAAGGTGCATGATGTAAACGATACGAAGGTACTTTCTAATAATATTTTCAATAATAGAGACAATGAAACTATAATTTGACAATATATTTTTCGAAACATTGGAAAAAGAAATAATTGTAAAAAATCTTTAGCATAATTGTCTATCATTAAAAAATCCATTTTTATCAGTTATTATTTCTTATTTTAGCGGATGGCGTGACTTATTCCTTTGGCGTCTTTTATTTAGAATTTTTGTACTATTTCGAAGAAGGAAAAGGTGCAACGGCGTGGGTTGCGTCGATATTAGTAGGGGTTACTTTGTGCTCGGGTAAGTTTCCTACCTACCACGGCTTTGATGGCTTTCTGAAAAGACAGAGCAAAAAATATAAAAAATTGCTCACAGGTCCAATATCAGGCTCATTTGTGAATAAATTCGGATGTCGATCAGTAACTATATCCGGTTCTCTACTGGCAAGCGCGTGTTTACTAGCAAGTATGTGGGCTCGTCACATCGTAACGCTGTACTTCACGATCGGTATTGGAACAGGTGAAGTGAAAGAAACAACTTCATTGTATATTTGTAAGATCGGGGATTTCAATGACAGATACATAGGGTAATTTAAAAAACTCATCCCAATAATCTATTACTTTGTAATAGTAAATAAAAGAAAATGCTAGAGGGAAATATTGAATGGAGTCTAATTTTCAATGATTCCCCTGTTTTCGTAAGTGCAACTATACGCCTGTAAGTGCATCTGTTTCTCAAATGGAACTTTATTTTTCATATTATCTTTTCATAAATCGATTCTTGTCGTTTCTCTCTGCATAAAAATATTAAAGAGTTTGCAATAAAAAGTAAATATTTGATAAGATATTTGAACATAAAACATGTTTAATGTTGGATGACTTCTTTTTGCGATACACGCAAAATGATGAAAAGAATCGATTTATGGAACACAAAAATATTATTCCATAAGGAAAAGGTATAATAGTAGCTTACAGATGTATGCCCGCACTTACGAAAAAAGTCAAGTAGTAGAAGTTGGATCTCCTTGTCATTTAACTTTTTCATGTATCATTGTTTTTCATCTACTAAGAAAGAGTCTTCGCTGATTTCTAAATGAAAGCCTTTACTACTGACACTAATTAGGGGAAACTTCATCGACATTCGTGTCTCATAGCATTTGACCTCCAGTATCCTTAATTAAGTTTGATTTATTAAGTTTACATTAAAAGCAAAAATTAAAGTATCATTCATATGCGAATAACCAAGAAAAATTAACTAGGCTGTCAGTCTGTTAAAGTTTTAACACTTTACCGGCCATTTTTAAACACGTCAGAAATTATATGATCAGCAATTAGCAATTGTCTTTAATTGAAACTATTCAATTTTATAACCATTGGGATGATCTGTCAGTTTTGTGCTTTTAATTTTTGTTATAATATTGCTTCTAACATCCCAAGCAATGTCAATTTATTATGTAAATTCATATTCGAAAATATACGGTTTTCATTTTATTCTCATCCTACAAGGCTATCCGATAACAATGAGGAAAATGTATACCATTTACTTTTTACTATACAATAAAGAATAAAAAATATAAAAAACACAAGTTAACATTTGAAATTATAATTATGATGAAACTTCGAGACAGCGGCATTAATAATGCAAGTTTTGCCGTAAAGTATTCTTCAAGAATTATAAAATCTTGTAAAATGCTAATAGTTTAGAAATGTTTGTCTCTTAAAAGCAGCTGGTGAAATGTTAACAGACTTATATTCATCATTGAGATTTAAAAATAACAATCATTGTACAGGCTTAGGTTTCGGCTTGATCTATTTGCCTGCAATCGTAAGCGTTACATGCTACTTTGAAAAATATCGTTCCCTTGCAACGGGAATTGCAGCATGCGGTTCCGGCTTAGGTACCTTAGTCTTCGTCCCGTGCCTAAAGTACCTAATAGCGAGGTACGGATGGCGTGGGGCGCTCATGATCTGTTCCGGGATTGTTTTGAATTGTATCGTCCTCGGGGCACTCTTCAGACCCCTCAAGGCAAGCAAACCGCAAAAAAGAAGTTCTCCAGAGGTACAGGATTCTTGTATGTATTATCATAAGAAGCATAATAATGTAGAGAAAATTATAGGATAGACAATATCATAAAATTTAACTAAGAAAAACATTTGAGATCAGATATATTAAGAAATGTATAGAGCACATATCATTTAAAATATTTCTTGTCTATATTCAATCCGAAAATATCATTTTTTTTTTATAATATTTTTCAAAAATACTTGCAGGATTCTTTCACAAAAAGTCTTCAAAAAGATGACACAAAATTGTATGCAGTTAGTTTTCAAAAGTTGAACAACAGTGTTGGTATAATATCCACCATTAGTCAACCCGCTTTAATTTCAAAAGATGTGTTACATCAAGAAAATTTGGAAGATATCCAGAAAGAGATGTCAGTACTTTTTAATAATATTTCTTTTTTCTTTGTATGTATATGAATAAGTACTTTTAAATATTAAAAATGTACAAATAAAATTATGATATAAATATTTATATTATGATAAGTGTAAGAATGTATTATTTTCTTTTTTCTTCTTCGAATAAATTCCACACACACACACACACACACACATGTATATTTGATACATTAACCTAATGTGTTAATGAAATTTAACATTAAAAACAGTGCTTCTATAACAAAATTTTGTAATTTAATTTAAGAGTGTTAACTACTTACTTTAGTATGAATAGCTTTCAAGTTAGTAATCTAAAAATCCAACAAATGTTTTTAACTTATTTTGCTATTTCTAATTACATACATTTATTATGTGTTGCGTGTTATGTACGAATAAAGACAATATTTTGTCTTCTAATAAAGGCATTTTTTTATTTACAGCCCAAATTTGGTACAAAGACATAATGAAGAAATGGTTTATATTCATGAATCTTTAAAAAATTTACCTAGTAAAATGAAGTACTCAAACACAAATAGTAAGTTCAAAGTTTACTGTAAAGAAAAGATAGGTAATCTTCAAGAAATGTTGGATATCTCTATATTAAAGGATCCAGTATATGTTTTGTTTACGTTTTCCAATTTTTGCACCAGTATTGGATTTTATGTGCCGTATGTATATGTATTGGTATGTATACTATTGGTTTTTCTTTAATTTTTAGAAATAAAAGTTCATATTTATTAATATATTTTAACAATATTTATAGCATTTTTATTTAAAAAAAACTTTATTTTACTATTTTGATTTAACTAATATTTTAATATCAAAGTACAAAATCAATAATAATCAAAATCTTGATTTTTACATAGCCTCAAGCTGAGGAACAAGGGATTAATAAAAATGATGCAAGTTATCTTCTTATAGTAATTGGAATTGCTAATACCTTAGGCCGTATTGTCTTGGGTTACATATCAGATAAACCATGGGTTAATCGATTATTAATATATAATTTATGTCTTACAATATGTGGTATTTGTAAGTTTTATTTCTAATATATTAGTTATTAAATTTATTATAAATACTTATAAAAAAACATATGTTTAACTTTTTTACTTTTTCAGCTACAATTCTTAGTACAGTATGTAGATCTTTTGAAACATTTATACTTTACTCTTCCATATTTGGATTCACATCTGGCGCTTATGTTGGTCTCACATCTGTAATTTTAGTAGATTTGTTGGATTTGACCCGGCTTACAAATGCTTTTGGTCTACTTTTATTATTTCAAGGTTTTGCATCACTTTTAGGACCACCAATTGCAGGTATAACTATATCTTCATAATAATTATGGCTTTGAACTTTTTAATTTTCTTATAATTTGTATCTTTATAGGATGGTTATACGATGCACTTGAATCTTATAATCCTGGATTCTTCACTGCCGGTGGTATGATTACTGTTAGTGGACTAATATTATTTTTTATACCACTTATTCAACAAAAAGTACAGCAAAATGTAAATAATAAAACAATGAAAAATACAACAAGTAATGAATCTGTCTAAAATAACTCTATTAACATAATTTATCCCTGTTATTTATGTATATTAAATTGGCTACCCTCTAAAAAAAATATTACATTAAGGTCTTCTATTAACATGTTGTAGATGTTTAAATTATTCAACTAAACATTTTTGTTTAGATACCTAGTTATCATTTATTGTTTAAATTTTGAGAAATATAAAGATAAAAAGTATTTTTCATTACTTGTATATATTTTAATAAAAAGATCAATGAAACGGAATAATTACATCATTTGAATCATATAAGGAATCTTCCCAAATGCAAAATAATAAAATGACATTTATTTATAAAACATGTATACTTTTAATATTTTGTATATTTTAGTATAAATTATACTTCTCCAAGGAATTTATTCTTTAAAAAAAGTATAAATTTAAGTATTGTGCATTATTTTGTACATAATGTATTATCAGACAACTAAGTTAGTAATCTTATTCGTACTTAGTAACTGTGATAAATAGGAGTATCTTGTGTTGGATAAGAACAACTAAAATAATTTTCGCAAAGGTTATATTCGTAATGTATCATAATAAACAAACTACTGACTGTAATTATTAATACTTACATATAAAATTAAATTTCAGAGACACCCATTATATACTTATGTAAATTATGCTGCTTTTAGTATATTTTATTTTTTTGTTTGAATTAGTTTCAATAACACTTCATTTTTCTGCTTTTTGTTAGAGCACAAGCATAATGACATTAAATATTTTATACAAAACTATTTGATTTCTTAGAATTAAAAATAGTTATTACACATAATAAGTTTATGCCATTTTATTTGATATAGCATCAAGTGCCAACATTACATCTTTATTTTGATAATCTTTTAAGAAATATTTTATTTTGCTTGCTGTTTGATCTGTTATAGTAACCTCTTCCTTTACTAAGTGGAGTATTATCTAAAACAATAATAAAATAATCAAAAACATCCTGTATATAAAATATAAAATATATAATAATCAAACTGCTGTGAGATAATAAAAGGAATTTTTAAAAAGAAGGGTAAGTGAAACTAAAACATTTTCTCCAGTTTTTGTAGATGAAATAGTCTAAATAGAATTAGGTAACATGGTTAATACGTATTACCTTCTTGTAAACATACCTTTATTAAGCATACTTTGTAAGATGGACATTCAATCATAAAATCTAATAATTGCTTTTCTATAGGTACTATCAATTTTGATTTAGGAATATTCATATTGTCTTTCATGTTAGAATTTAAATTTAAACACATGTCCTTTACTAAATTTTGACTAATATATACAAACTTTTTTACATCATATGTTTGAATTACCTGAGACCTAAGATCATGTGCAATTACTGTATATAAATAATAATTCGGATAAATTTTCACTGTAAGAAATAAACATTAGTTAAACTTGCTATGGATGTATGTGTATATGCATATTAGAAGTTGTTTCCTTACTATATGTTATAACATTCTTCAATCGCCATGTTTGTAACAGAAACAGTACATAAGCATTATCAAAAATTATTTCATTAACATTATGATTGATCAACAATCTTTTTATACCATGTTCATTCCCAAAAGAGTATGGTAAAACATATTTAGCAATAGTATCAATACAGGGTGATACATTAAATTCATTGATCATAATTTTAAGAATATTTAAAATACCTGCAAATGAAGAGAACATATTTTGACTGAAAGTACATACAAGTTTCTATTGTTATATTCAAAGTTTTCACAAATTTGAACATAACATTTTTGTACAAAATACATACCTTTAAAATCATATTTATTTGCTTTTTTCACTAGAAGTGGCCAAAAATAATGTGCTTTTATTGTATAATATAAATTACACTTTCTAAGTAAAGAAAAAGATATATCATCATCATCCTTAAAATAAGAATAGTAAAGTGCACATAATAAAGAGTTTTCACACATTTTCTTATTTTCCATGAAATTACACATGGAAATGATTTGTTCAGGTTCCTAAAATAAATATATTATTTGGAGTAAATGTAAACAAATAGAAACAGAAAAATATATCATTTTTTCTTCTTACCATACTGATATGAACAATCATTTGCAAAATTAACTTTGCAATGTTTGAATGTATAACTTTATAATGCAAAAGTATATTTTTAACTACATTTATTTGATTAATATTTATTAATTTCAATAGCAACTCAATTTCATCTGGGAAACAGCTAGATGATTCTTTTATATACTGGTACATCTAAAATAAAAGTAATAAATTACTAAATTATTACAGCTTAATATAATACTTTATTGTAAAATTCTTGGAAATTCTTAGAAATTCTTACTGAATCAACATATTCCATGTGATTGTTTTTTACTAGTGTGTAAATCACGTTCAAAATATTCATATTAGAAAAACGTATATTGCTTGCATTACAAGAATGCATTATTTCTTTGACTTTAATGATATCATTTTTTCTAGCATAAGCATTTATGACAGTAATGTATGTCTCAACATTTGGTTGTATATTATTCATTTTCATCCTAATTAGAGTTTTGTTTACATTTTCTATATCACTAAAAATATGTGTAAATTAAAACAATCTATATTTAAGGAATATTAAATAGAAATATGTATATGAAATTAAATACTAATACATTGACTTAGACATTGCAGACATTGGATAAATAATATTTATAATACTTATTCAAATGTATGTGTATTATAAAATTTATTTACTCCGTGTAACTGTATCCAGTTATTAATGAATTATAAATAACTTTGGTTACAGGAAATTTGTTTTCTTTCATAATTTTTACAAGCAATAATGCATTATTAATATTTCCTTGCATACAATAATACTTAATACAATTTTCATATATATTCATGTTTGGATAAATGTTTTTATCAGTCATTTCCTGTAACAATTCCAGTGGTGAAAAAGTATAATCATTTTTTAAATATATTTCTATAAGTTTATTGTAATGTATAGAAGTCATTGGAATATCTGTAAAAAAAAAATATATATATATATATATATATTACATTTTATGCATTGATTAAAATTAATATGCAAAGTTGAGTTATTAAAAACATACTGCATATATCGAAAAAATTCCACATATATATTGCAAGCCCAAGTCTCTCTAATGGTTTACATTCGATTATATTATTACACCAGCCAAGTAATGAAATTACTTCAGAAGAATTTATATCATCTATAATGAAATTAACATTTCTAATAAACTTCTAGGTGAATAACTTGATATACATTATTAACATTATTCAGAAAACTTTACATTCTATTTCTACATTGAATAATTATTTATATACTTTTATATTCAATTGGAATTTATAAGATCACATCTTAAACATAATGTCATATATAACTTTCATATTTATTTCCATGTAAAATTTATAATGCATCAATGTAAACATAACTTGAATATTTGAAATAAAATTTGTGACACATTTTTAACTAAATCGAGTAACTTCTCTTGTACAAATATTATAATCGCAATAGAGGAATGATAAAGTATTATGAATAAAAAAAATTATAAATATATATTTTATATATATATATACACACATATATATATATATATATACCTGCACATTGAATATTGCTTAAAATATTTTCAATTTTGCTTTTTTGTATCCACTTATACGTTAGTATATCATTTTCAATTTCATGAAACTTCTTATTTACAAATAAATATTTATTTGTTTTTCTTTGGGTGTCCAATGTAGATGATTTATTTCTAACAACATATTATTTGTTATAGATTACATTAATGCAAGTTAGTTTTCCACATTTAAGAAACTAACCTTATTAAGATATATAACGAATCATTTTTCCCTTCAATTATAAAGTTTCTTAATTTCTTTTGTTTATTCAAAATTACATTTTGTGGGCATTGCCCGAATTTATTCATACATCTGAAGAAAATACTTATCATGATAAACAAGATTAATATAATTAAACTTATAACTCGCGACAATTTTATTTGTAGTATCAACTTTTTTACTAGTACAGTATGGAATAACAAATACACGGTTAAAATGATTAAACAACTATTAAAATAATTAATTTACAAGATAAAGGAAATTTGTTTATAACTGCTTTATTAGCAGTAATTAATATCAATATTGTGTTTCCGATGTAATATATACAATATAATTTTAATTTTAAAAATACTTATATTACGATTAACATAGTACTTTCATAGCTATTTTTAAAGCCGTTATATTATTATTTCCTTTATAACTAAATTATGTGTTACAGTATAATATATGAAACAAGTCAATGTTGTAATGAAATAAAATAATTTTCATCAGATGGAGTAAAAGAAATTGAACCAAGAAAAGAAAATCCAGGAAAAGATGCAATATACTAAACAAAAATTTATTTCATTCAAAATAACTGACATCATAAAATGTATAACAATAACAATGTATTAATAATTATATATAGGGTATCTCAGTTGAAGAAAGCCATTTAAATATTTGCATTATTTGCAACAGGAACTCCTACTAAAACATAAAATACTAGTGTTATACCAGTAAACATTAATAATATTTTCAGAATCTTTGTGGAAGGTAATTCTCTCACCAATGGACTCAAAGCAATGCCATCGTTTAAATACCCCTCGTTTTTAGTCTACAGACGTTATAAATACAGCAATTTTGCTACAAAGTGTCATGTGTCGTGTCGTTGACCAGCCAATGACGCAACAGGACATCAGCCACTTCTACACTATACACAAACAAGGAATTATCGCTAGGGTTTTAGGTGGCGGCACTGTTTTGCATTGACTGACGAAAGAATTACCCTATAGAAATTTTTTTATTTTTTTTTATTCATTACAATTTTTGAGATTCTTTTTAAGCAAAAATCAGAAACTGGTATTATTTTAATACAGCTTTGCTAGCATAATACTGGTATTAAGTCCCTAGTTTTTAATGATATGAAAAATGTTTACAGATTCAAGTGTTTGCAAAAATATATGATACTAACATAATGATTGTTCAACTCATTATTCATTCCAAAGAATATACTGAATTATATAATTAAAGCTTTAGCTGTTATCCTACCAGAAACAATTGAAGGAGTATCACAATATGTAATTGCTCAAATTGGAAAGATAAATCACTGATAATATTTTGCAATTATAATACATTTTGGATGTTTAAGATCACTTGAGGGCATTAGCAAATGTATTTTACTATCCACTACAAGATGCAATATAAAACAAATATGTTTTCTTAGTAAAAAGTATTAGTGATCTTAAAAACACTTGAAAAATGTAAACTTAGAAATAAAAATTTCTTCCATAATATTCTTCCTTCGAAATCATTCAATTGTATCTTAAATATTTATCGTCTTGTTAAAAACAAAGCAGATTTTTAGATGGGCTCACACAGCTAAGAGAACTACCATCATTAATTTTAACAAATTCATTATATAATTATATTTAGTAATAGTAGGAAATAGGATTCATTTGGTAAATTATTTCATCTATTACAAAAAGTATTAAAGAGATACAAAATCAAATTGTAAGTAGTTTAATATTAATAAAATATCTTAATTCCAACATTTACCTTATCTGATCTATAATATAGATCTTGTTATATTTCTTTTTAGATTATGTGGTGTACAAAACATTTTAATTATTAGTTATTTCTTCCAAAAATATATTTTCAAATTAAGTTTTTCACTTATTTCTTACACTTTTGTACAAAATACATTAAAATTGCGTATTATGTATAAACCATTCACACACTGAATGATTTATATATACTTATAGATACAAAAGAATGTGCTGTTTTATAAGATTGTGGTTATAAAAAAATAAATAAGGTTTAGTTGAAAATTACTAGTAACAGAAGTCTCATGTATAGACATATCTGATGGTTTTCAGTGTCATAAAATTAAATTACCAATTTATGCATCATATTACATTTATGCTAAATTATCAAAACACTTTCATGGATATTTGTTCCAATTGTACAGTAAAGTTGTCTCAAATGCTGAATTCACTAAAGTGAAGTAGTTTTTATATTTTACATTAAAACATTATAAAAGATATTCTACTATATTAACAGTTTCATTTCATTGAATATTAACATTAACTTTATAATTATTTTACAAAAATTCTTCACACCAATCAGAGAGGCATTGGTAACAGTCACTTGATTGTTTTGCATTGGCAGAACATGCATCTTTCATCCATTCTTGAAATAACTCCTTATTCTTCTTTAAGACCAAGAATTGTCCAAGTACTACATATGCCTGTATTTTTTTTTAATAGGTATAAAAATAAGTGTAGGTTGAATTTTATGAATATATATAAATATAAATTACATATTTATATATATTTTAAAGCATCGATAAAACATTAATAAAAAATCAATTCTATTTAAATGTCTTATACCTTATCAAAACCAGCAGCTTCTAATCTACGTCCTAGGACCTCTCCAATTCCAGCAAGATCTGTAACAGGCTTTTCACCCATTGGTTCTGCAACAAAGTTTTTATGCTTTTGCGATGTGCTGGTCATATTTCCTCTGTAATTAAAAACAGTTTTTCATTTGTTAGTACAAGTACAATAATGACATTCCACATTAATAATTTAATTTTGTAAGGGAAAAATTAAGTAAAAAAAGAATGAAATGAAACTGCAAACAAAATAAACAAAATTATCTATTGTTTTCATTGTTGTGCTTACATAGCTGTCAATATAAAGATATATATTAAATAAATAAAAACGAAGAGAGAAAATACAATAAAGCTATAAATAATTAATGAGACAATATATTTCTATAAAACACGTACATTTCCTTTGGCCACCTTTTGAGTAATAAGTTTCAATTATAGATACCAGTTACTAACTGTATACAATTCTTCTCTTACGTATTATAAATTTATCTGTATGAATATAATATTTTTAATTATATAATTGCTCGTTATAAAATTGTAGAATGTATTCTTTACAATAAAGTGTGCACGTTTAAAAAGAAATTGCTCAAACACAACACTATCATGACTGCATATACGACAGGCATTTATACAAAATCATAGATTGGAAACTCGTGTATAATTTTGTTAACATAGTGGCTGATTTCTATGATTACTGGACAATTGCAGTTTTTATTACTACATTTTATTGCATCCATATATATTTTAAATCATTTCTAAATGCATTTATGTAATATTTTAAAATGAATACAAATTTTACTAAAAATGTTTCTATATTTATTTAGATAAATAAAGTTTAAACATTGAATTATTGTGCAATACATATCATTTACTTATAACATACGAAATGTGGAATATTAATTTCATAAATATATATATACATATACTATTAAAAAAGTGTTATATACAAGTTTTATACATTATATTTTAATGTTCAATTTTTTAAGTTATAGAAACAATAATGATTATTTACATAATGATACATTGTAAAAAAGTACATTTAAAATATAGCGAGTTATGACATACTATTGACTTGCAAATTTTTCGTGAGATACACCGTAAAGTGTCGACACCATCGGTACATTTGTACGCAGAAAGCGTTTCGTTTCTTGTCTATTCGTCTATGGAATTGGGTTATTGTCGGAAAGAATGAGGCGGTCAATATGTGAAACATAAATAGACATGTGTATTGTTACTACAGTGTTTTAAATTTTATTTCACCCCCTTGCAATAACTTTGTAAAATTCAAATTAATGCGATTGTTTCAAGTTTATTTGAGAAAGTTAAATTTTTGACATATACTGTGCTTCAATCGCGGAAGAGCCGTCATGTTGTGTCAACGTAATCCACGGCAGCACTGACGCCTCTTCAGTAATTAACCAAACAAAATGGACACCAAGATAACGATTAAGCGAACATTTGTGCAGTAGATTTACATGGAATGTCCAGGAAAATGGGATTAACGTGTACGCTACAGTGAGTTTTACTTAATTATTGCTAGCAGCTAATTTTCAATAATAGATTTGTATCTTACAAATTTTTGGAAATCACTACGTTTAATACGTCCTTTAATTTAGCAATATTGAAAGTTAATTTTGACACTTTAATTTAAAATAAAATTGTATAATGCTGTATTATGTCCATAAATAATATTTGAATACTCAAAATAGAATTTTTTGTTGATCTCGTGTAGTTTCACACTTTAATTCTGTGTATTGTGAATATCTTTTGGTTCCTTTTACAAATGAAAGAATACAAATTTATTATCCTCATTTCTATTCTTAACATTTAAAGAAATATAATAACATACAACAAATTTTTATTTGATAATATATACAAACCATTATTTCATTCTGTATATTTTGTTAGACTTTTATCTTTCTAATTTTTGAGATTGTTAGGTATAAAACATTTGCATAATAATATAAAGCATTAATATCTAGAAAATAAAAGATATAAATATACTATATTACATTTACAAATAATACCATTCTTTCTATTATATATTTTACTAAGCTACATTGTATGCTACTTGTTTCATATGTTGTAATTTTTGTAATATTAAAAATCATGTTTCATTAGTATATTAGAACTTAAAAATTTATTAAAATGTTATTTTTGATGAAATTATGAAATTGGATTCATTAACACTGATGTTACAAGGTAAGCATAGATTATTTTCTATAAGTTGTTAGTAACCATCTTCTGGGGTAATGTTATTAATTTACATATTACAGTGGAATTGTCAATCAGTCAATCAGATTGTTGCTTTAGTCTTACTTAATTAAGTATTGTATTTTTCATGCTTTATTTGTACAAGTCACTGAAAATTTTCTGGCTTAATACTTATCACAACTATTCATTTATTGAAAGAAAAATTGGGTTGTATGCTAATATAATTTTAAATGATAAAATTACAAATTTTTAAATTTGCTTGAGTATATTTTATCAAAATTATTTGGAATTCCTTATTAATCAACGGATTATGTAACTTTATTCGTTTATTACAATTTTATCGGACATAGTTAAATTTCTTCCAATCTTATATTTACGTGGAATCAAGAAAAATTGAATGCAATGACAAATCGACTTGTTTCATTGAAGATGTCGTGTATGTACACATACATTCGAGCTGATACCTAACGGACAGGATTGGTTAATCGAATATCCTGCCCTGGTATCCTACTTTATAAGGTAAAATCTGATTGGTTCTCTTTGTGGTATAATTCGGACTCCGCCTTACTACCGCCAATTGCGCGGTGTGTTTTTACCACGATACTGAATACTTTATGTGCTACGAGTGTAATTCTTGGGAGGTTGCGGCGTCCAATCTCCTTTGCCCCCACTTATGTTTTTATTTTATTGTTTGCATTCACTGAATTTAGGAGATATGTATAAAGATGTTTTTTGTTGATATATACATATTTACACTCGTATATTTTATTATTTATTTAATGTTTTATCATCGAATCGTAGATGTCATGTTTCAAACATAAACATTTAAAACTTAATCTTTCGAAATATTTAACAAACATTTACCCTTCAAGTATTTACACAGAAATATTATGCTATGAATTGAGTAGGGCTGAAATTTACATGTGTTACATTCTTAGTCGTTTGGAAAACGTATTTTTTAACATTGGTGGTATATTTATTTCGGTTTATAGAACCAATCATAAACGAAAATAATTAAAAATTATACAATATGGTGTAAGATTTTAACTCATTGTCGAGAAATTTATTTCACAGTATATAGTAAATTTTAACGAATATTTCATATAAGCAAGTTGCTTTATTACAACATTAAGTAGAATTCTTTACATATGGTGATAAATTAATATTGCATTACAAAATTGTTCGGTATAAATATTAACACAAACAATAATTTATAAGAAAAAATAACAAATTAGGTACGCATATGTACGTGTGTAAAATATTCTCATTGGTTTTGTAAAAAGTGTTATACATAACCATAATGCACAATCGTTAACTTTGAGAAATTATTTAAATTTATTTTTTAAACGTATCAAATTATAGAACTTTTCTTAACGATTTAATAAGTTATCGTATTCTGCATGTATTTATTGTACAATCGTGATCGAAGTAGAAACGGAATTTTCGCACGTTTAATTGACTTAGAAGGCTTCCTAGCATTTTAGTCAAATTAATAATTTACAAATTTAAAAGTAAAAATTACTGTTATTCTAAACAAATTTCCCAATTGGTTTGTATATATTCATTTCAAAAAATTTTATTACAACGAATACATTTTTAATTAGAAAAACAGGATTATTGCATGTGTATAAAATTAAATATATGAAAAGTGCAAAAGTGCTTACTCAGACGTCTTAAATGATTTATGTATAAAAATTTATAATTTATAAGTTTTTTTATAAATATTGTTATGCAAGATAAAGAAATATTAAGCTAATGTAATGACCGAAAACATGAACAAAATATGTTATAGTAAGTATAGTATAGAGTTTGTAAGACTTAATTACATTACTATTAGAATTTATATTATAAGAATTCTGAAATTTAAAAAAATGGATGCAATAGAATAATATAATTTCTTTGGTACAGAACAAAATTAATAGAATTTACATAATTTTTAAATAGAAAACAATAAAATGTGCATTATTTAATTATTTTTCTTTTTATGTATACATATTTTTTATTTTCTCTTTCAAAATGATTCTTTCTGTTCAATATTTTCAATGAAATAATTTTGAACTTATCATAATTTGTTGAACTTTAGACTTTAAGTAACTGTATCATTTCACAAATAATATTAGGTTGGCACGTATGATGTTATTTTTTTCAATTAAACATTAAGGCTATATATCTTCTTAAAAATACGATATATTTCATACATATGATTTCCGTATGAATTTTTACATTTTTTTCTAAAAATCTTATCGTTACATCATTGTGGATTAATAAAAAATCAGTGGACAAAAAACATATCAAATGCCATTGTTTGTAACAATCTACGGTCTTCTTTTTGATTCACTTTTTAATGTCACATCTCCAACTTTATATTGCAAAAACGTATATTAAACAATTTCTTGCGATAACATAATTTTCTTTGCATATGCTGAATGAATTTTTATCATTCTATTATCGTATAATTATCCAGTTTAAATTCGTATGCGGACATCCCGATTACTTGTAAATCGGTAATGTTGTAAATCGGTATGTTGCTTAGTTTACAATCTTGTAAACTAAGAAATATTTAATAACAAACGGAAAAAATTGGTTTTGAAAATTAAGGTACACGTGTTACGAAAACCTCTTTTCCCTTGAATACAGTGTAAAAAAATTGACGATTGAGTATCAGTTAACGTACATTGTATCATGTTGTAAAATTAAATTTCAAACAAAAAAAGAGAGAAAGGAAAATGACATTTCATACGCACTAACCTAATGAAACGAAGATTTTAATCAACTCGAACGTAACTCGAACGTCTTATTACTTCTTCGTGTACATGATACACGTGTGTGCATGCACGACGTTTATAAGTGGCAAAGAGAGATGCGCGCGCCACCAGGTGGTGCAATGAGTGAGTGTGCGCGCATGATGCGAAAGGTAGCTGTGTGAGTTTCTACAGATGTTACGATGTGTAACTGGTGTGTGTAGCGGCCTCCGTCGGACAGGACAGGATAGGATAGGGTAGGGTAAGAGAGAAGAGTAGTCCTTCGTTGTGAACTGAGGGGAATGGGAAGGGGGGGGGGCAGAGATGTGTAGAATGATTCGGACCTATGGACACGCTTGCACCTCGACGGTCCGTGCCGCCGCAGCCGCAGCCGCAGCCACCGTCGGTGAAAATCGTGTGAACGCGCGCGCGAACGAGGGTGGTTTTTCGATAAACCATTAACACGTAACTATTTTCATCGCTTGGCATTAAGTTTTGAGTCGCGTTCGTACGAAATACACGAAGAAAGAGTGAATCGTGGTAAAGTGAAGTGACGCTTTGCTGCTGGAATATCGAGCGTCGCGGTGGCCGCTACGAGTTCTCTCGGAAGCCCAAACGGAAATCTCTCACGATAATGGCGTACTTTCCGACGATCCGTGTTTTTTTTTCACGAAGTCGTTTCGATTCGCTTTCGATGTTATAATACGCTCGTATTTTTGTTTTCCGCGTATTCGAGTTCTGTCGATTTTAAAGGCAAATATTTGAAGATAAAATACGCTCGAAATAAGTGTGAGAACTTTCTATACCCGTCTTGCCAGTTTCTTTCTGTTCACCCTTGTAATGTATACTTAATGTGTGTATTTTAGTTCATTTTCTAATGAGAACGAGAATATTCTTTCATACGTTTTAGTGCCGCTGTCAGTGCTTCAGGTTTGTAAGGTGTTTTTGTTCGTTGTTTTTTTTCCCATTTTCTGTTTATGTATTACTCGTGTATGGATATTTGGTGATTTTACATATCGGTTCCTTAATTTTACCAGCGTGTCCGTCAGCAAGCAACGTGCAATAATACCATATTGATACTTTCAGAAATTATTGCTCATTTAAATGTTTTTGCCCAATTTCAGTAGTTTAAAAGTTTTAGTATCCATTTCGAACAAATAACACATCGAATACAAAATGAATGTTTTTCTAAATATGTAAGAATTTCAGTAAAAATTAATGCGTATCTTAGTTTTGTTTTATTAATGTATATTAGATTTTCTGAACATGACTTAAGTATTTTTAAAATTTTAAGAAATCGTGTTATGTTCATTGTATGACTATAAAATGATTTGTTTGTATTTTATTTGTTAAATTTTTAGAGGTGGATGTGTTAGATTTACGTATATGTAAAATTTGGATTGGGCTAGGTTAATCTATTCATATTTCGCATTTTTTATTTCGAGCTTAAATATTCTTTTTCCGTCAATGTTAGGTTATGTTAACTCGATCGAAAATTATACTACTTTCTAAGTTATTATATAAATCTACTTAGTATATGAAAAATAATTTAAAAGTACTATAAACAATACAAAATGATACCATAAAGTAGAAAAATGAAACTATACACATAGTTCCAATAGCTTTGGAAAAATAATTATAGTAATTAGTAACGTGTAACAATAACATTTGTAATTCTTTGTATTAAGTTTTATACAATATACATTTTTCACTGTACAGTTGTATGTATTGTATGTATATTACATATTATATCACCATAAATTTAAATAATGGTTCAAATATTTTAGAATTTTTATCATAAAGTGATATAACATTTTAGCAATTTAAAATCATAAAGAATTACATGTAATGGTTATTAATATTGTTATTTAATTTAAAGTAAGTGTATCATATCAGTTTTATGAAGTTTAAAATTCATTGAAAAATGGAGAAAATGTTACAAAACTATGTATATTTAAATGTTTTCTTTTTGCAAGTTTTATTAATTTTAATCAAATACACAATAAATTTGAACGTTTATTATATTTGATTATATAAAATATAAACCTAAAACTTATACTGCTTCTCATAAATTTGCATGTTAAATGTGTATAAATTCAAAATTCTATGTAAATTTACCAATACGTTTCCCTTCTATTTTAGTGGTGTTTTATTTGTAGGAAAACATAATGGAGTAATAATTCATACATATGTGTGTATAATGTACTTTATTTGTGCATGTGTTTAATATGTTTGAAAATAAAGCTACAAATGTGGACATATTCCAAGGGGGAAAGGTTATAGCGATTATGAGAAATTAAGCCATAAGCGTATAGCTTTTCCCCTTTGGCATTTGTCAGTACCATCGGAGATATTGGTATTGAATTATTTTAAATTGATAATTATAATAATTAAATATATTTGTGTAAAAAATTAAAAAGGAAAAACTTTTATAAAATTGTTAAGATTAAATGTATTTAATTCAATCATAATATGAACTTTTTTACACATTGTTTCAGGCAAAAAAGACGTGGATCAACAATGGGCACGTTAATGACTATAAAAGAGACTATACGGTATCCTCTTAAGCCTGAAATAGAGGCGAAGAGTCCTGCGGCGTAGACATGGACTCGTACGATCTGTTTGGTGAAGATGTTAGTGGCTCGATGCTTGATGCTCTTCCTGATCTCGGGGGGAACGATCATTTTGATCCTGCAGGCACGAATAATTCTGTGGTAGTATCTAGAGATGGTTCAAACCCTGGCGTTAATGGAGGAGGGAGTTACATTAGTCAATCTTTTATATCTCAAGAATCTCCGCTTCAAAAATTAACTTCATTTGGCGGATCTGAATTTGGAAGTTCTAATCAATTGCAAAATCCATCTCAGCGCAACATGTTTAATCAAAATCTTGGAACATTTGATAGTGGTGCACCACAACGTGCTATGGTGCCAGGAGCATTTCAAAATCAAGCTCGGAATATGGCACCACAACATAGAGGGCCTCATCCTGGGAATGGAGGACAATATCCTAATTATAATGATAATATGTATTCAATGGAGCAGCAACATTCAATGACAAGAGCAAATATGTCTATAGATCCAAGTATGCAAGGTTGGTCAAGTAGTGGAGGTGCTTATCCACAAATGCAGAGACATTATAATCAGATGGCACCACAACCTGGTACTTATAGACAGCATATGCCTCCACAGTATTCTCATCAACAAGATCAAAGTGGAGTCATGAATCAAAAATTACAACAGCAACAACAACATTTTAGCAATCAGCAAGGCATGATAGGAAATATGGGTGTACCACATCAAGCAATGCAAGCTAGTGGAACCAATAGTGTTTATCAACATATGGTTGGACAACAGCAGCATTATCAGCAAGGAAACTCTGTAACAATGTATCAAACGTCTCCTGGCTATCCAGGCTTTGCTTCAGCCATTCATCAACAACAACAACAACAGCAGCAGCAGCAACAACAACAACAACAACAACAACAACAAACACAGCAACCACCACAAAGAATGCCGCACCATCATCCAGCTCATCCAAGTCATCAGGCACACCCTCAACAATATCCGCAACATTCACAGCATCCAAGCACACAACAGCAGCAACAACAGCAGCAACAAATAGATCCTCAATATTCTCATCATGCAACTTCAATGTTTAATCAACCACAGCATTCTGGATCGACAACACAATTTGGCACAGCCAAACATGCTACAAGCCCTCAATATCGTGCGACTTTTCCCCAATTATCACCTCAGATGTCACCTAGACCACAAATGTCACCTAGGCCACCAGCAGTACAGCAACAAATGTCTCCTAGACCTATTATGTCGCCAGCCAAACCTAATACATTATCTCCACATCCGCATGTTCAACTTCCACATCAACAACCAAGTCAAACAGGCACAATGTCTGTGTCACCTTGTCCTTCAACTTCAATGCAAATAAATTCATCATCACAACAAACTACTCTTCAAGCATTGGAACAAATGGTAATACCAGGTGTTGCTGCATCAAATACAAATGTATCAAATCAAGACTATAATCAATTTCAGACACGTCCAACAATGTCACAAACGCCAAATGTTTTATCTCAGTCTACAGCACAAAATTCTATGCCACCTATCACAGGTCCTAGAATGCCAATGCCTGCTCAGTGGTCACATCCACAACAACAGCAGCCTCAAATAAGGCCAAGTGTGAATGAAGATAGAAGTGTAGTAGAAGCTCAACCTCCAGTATCTGAACAAAGTACACCAATGTTTTCAGTAACTGGAACAGAAACTATTCACAGTGTTGCAGAAACAACAACTAGAGATTCTGCGGATTCTATTCATAACACAATTGAACCCTCTAAACAAGAAAATGAGGCATTACATCAAAATGTTCAGGATCAACAGCAAGATGTGCTGAATCAACGAACTGACACTTTGATACAAAATAATTCACAAAATAATTCACCTTTGGAACATACACCTGGAAATATCTCTCAGATAGAAACTGTACAGTCTTTACCAGCATCTAGTACAAATGGAAATGTTGATTGTTCAAATTTATCAACATTATCTCAGCAACAACCAACTCCAAGTCAAATTCAGAATCCAGTTTCTACTATTGAAAGTCAAAATGCATGTGATGCAAAACAGCATGATCAACATTTAGAAATGAATTCAGTAAATTGTCCAGCAGCTAATAATAATGTGCCTGCACACTCTCAACAACCTGCAGTTAGTAGTCAGACAGCGCAGCAACAGCAGCACAACCAACAACAATCCATTAATTGTCCACAGCAACAAGTACAGCAAATTCATATAAATCAATCTCCGGTAGTACCAACACAGCAACCTCCGGTGCAGTCTCAACAGTCATTGCAGTCTTCGCAACCATCCCAAATAAGTCAAGTACAAGCTCAGATAGGTCAACCACCACCTCCACAACAACAAATACAGCAAATGAGTACTCCTCAGCAACAAGTTCCAATCGTTCAATCTCAACAGTCCACATTAAATCAAACACAGCAGTCACAGCCACAAATTTCTCAATCCCAATTAACACAACCACCACCGTCTCAGCCAGCTCCACCTTGTGTAACACAGGTTCAAACAACACAGCAATCTCAATCACATATGACCCCACAAGTTGGTATGATGCCTCAAAATTCAGCATTAATTTCATCTCAAATGTCACATCAACCACAGTTACAATCTTCCATACAAAATTCAACTATGCAATTGCAAAACCAAACTAATCAAGTTCCACCAACACATTTAAATGGTCAACAAATACCTACAGTTAATCAAGCCAGTGCTATGGTATTACCTCCTCATCAAACTGCAGTGTCAGTGCCAAATTCACAACCTCCACATCAAGTACAACAAAGTTTCACAGAATATACAAGTATTCCAAAAACCAATATGTATCCAAATGATATGTTAGTGGGTTCTGGTCAACAATATCCTTCTGGTGGTGATATAATTAGTGGTAGTACTATGTCAAATATGTATAGTATGCCACAAAATCCAACATCAACAGCAGTTACATCTGGTGGCTTTGGTACATCTTGTACTCCAGTTACACATCATCAGGAAAGAGCAGCATTGCAACAACAGTTGCAAGAATTGTATTGTATGCCTCCAGCTACTGAAAATCAAGAAAAGGTTGTAGCTCTACAAGAAAAATTACAAGCATTACAACAACATGAAACTAATGATCAATGTAATGGGGGACCTCAATGTATATTGCAAACTCCTATGTTTACAGCAGCTGTTGTTGACAGTCCACAAGTAAGTTGTTAATACATTCTTTTTATTTTTATTCTGTATGATGTAAATAGAAAAAAAGTTTAGGAAATACAACAAAGAGTTTAAAAAATTTGTTTTAATGAATAGGTTTCAAGTACCACTGGTCGTGGTCGTAGTAAAGGTACACCCAGAACTAAAAAGAGTAGGAAAAAGGCTGATAAAGAGGCCATTACTCCTACACCAATTACTCAACAACCAGAGCAACCATTATCAGATAATCAGGTAACTCCTGGAGATAGTAGCAATATTGTTGATAGTGCTGCAGATTCTGAGGATATTAAGCCATCTTCTGGCGATATGGAGGAGGAATGGAATAAAGGCAGAAAGTCACGACCTCCGAGGAAACCACGTAAACCAAAGGAGCCAAAAGAGCCAAAGGAGCCGAAAGAGCCGAAAGAGCCAAAGGATTTAAAGGAGCCAAAAGAACCAAAAGAATCGAAAGTTAAAAAAGAATCAAAACCACAGAAAGAAGGGAAGTCTCCTAAAGCACCAAGAAAGAGAAATAAGGACAAGGATTCGACAAAACGTAATAGAAAGTAAGTTATTTTATAAATAAACATTGTTTCTTATTTATTGTTCCTTTTAAAGAAGTAATTATTTTATTAAACACTATATATTTTCACAGAAAAGTTAATCAATCTGAATCAGCTGATGATGAAGTTGCACAAGAAACAGAAGATACTGCAGTCTCTGATTCAAATGCAGTTAAGGAAGCAGATACAAAGCCATCTGAACCGTCCATTCAAGGTGATCCAGAACAAGTAGATTCTTCAACCACTGAACCTTTAGTAATTGAAACAAAAGATGAAGGTAAACAAAAAGGGGAATCAGAAGATGCTTCGATAGATGAGAAGAAAGAAGAAAATTCGGAAGCTGCTCCCGCTGCAGAAACTGCTACTCCTAATAAAAAGAAAGCTGCTGCTCGAAAGAGATCTTCTATTGGAAAAGTTTCAGCAGGAAAATCTCCTAGAAGTTCGAAGTAAGTTGTTTAAAAATATTTCTTCATTTTTAAGAATAAGTTTATATACATTTTTAATGCTTTGTAAACTATCTAGAAAGCGTAAAAGTCGAATTGCACCTGATTCTGATGGAGAAGAATTAGCAGCGACGCCTCCACCATCACCAGAAGCTGGAGATGATAATAAAAGGCGTTCTGCAAGAAACACACATCGTAAAAAATATGTCGATGACGTGATGCTTAGATTTTCTGATGATGACGTACCTCTTCAAGATGCTCAACTCTCTAAGAAAGTAGAAGGTACAAACGCAACAAAGCCTGTTTCTGTTAAAAAGGATAACGAAGGTGGTGAAGTTGGGCCCAATAAGCCTAACTTTGTATATATAGTACGTATCATAATATTATATTTTTCAATATCTGTCAATTTTAAGTATAGAATTTTAAATGGCCATAATTTGTATGACAGAATACAACAGATGAAGATTCTATGGTTGTACAACACATATTGTGTTCTCGTATGGGAAAAAGGGAAATTAAGCCAACTGTTCCAGAAATAAAAACAGAATCATCTGTGGAAAATGATGAAAATATTCCAAATGCAACATCTGATTCCAAGGATAACGAGGAAGAAGATCAAACAAAAGATGAAACATTCGAGAAAGAATCAGTCTCGGATATGGAAAATACGAATGTGAAAGATACTGATACATCTGAAGATAAAAGAAGTACCGACGAGAATACAACAAAAGATAAGAATAAACATGAAGAAGAAATTATAGAATCTAAGCAAGAAAATACAGCGATAGAAGTAAAACCTCAAATAGTAGAAGTTGAGGAATATTTTGTTAAATACAGAAATTTCTCGTATTTACACTGTGAATGGAGAACAGAAGAAGAATTATATAAAGGCGATAAACGAATTCAAGCCAAACTAAAAAGATTCAAACAAAGACAGCAACAGAATACCAACATCTTTGAAAATGTAGTTATTTGCTTATGATTTATATAATATATTTTAGTAATTGTAATGTTATTAATAGTTTGCTGACTGATTACAATGGGACCATCTACTTAAAAAATTGGGCACATGTAAAACTATCATACGTTTTTAGTAAAATCAACACAATTGTGAAACATTTAATAAAAATTAAATTAATTTTATAAACTTTCAGTAACATATGCAAATTTATTTTATGGAAACATATGCATTTTCTGGTCAGCAAGATGTTAATATAAATTATAATTGAAGAAAAACATACGTGAATCGTAAAAGACAATTTGATTTTTTTAGACTGAAGATGATCCATTCAATCCAGATTTCGTGGAAGTCGATAGAGTACTTGATGAGGCAACACACACTGATCCAACAACTGGAGAAACTTTGAAACATTATTTGGTTAAATGGCGATCTCTTCAATATGAAGATTCTACTTGGGAGTTGGAAGAAGATGTTGACCCAGAAAAGATAGCTCAGTTTGTGCGATTTAATAAAGTGCCTCCAAAAGATCAGTGGAAGGTAAATATTACAAATAAATAAATGGTGACATGTTCAAATTAAATTAGCTATTTAATATCTATTTACATTTTATTACTATTGTAATTTTCTATATAGCCAAAAAAGAAACCGACTGCTTCAGCATGGGTAAAATTAGAAGAATCACCAATTTACAAAAGTAGTAATAGTTTACGACCATATCAACTGGAAGGTCTTAATTGGTTACTCTTCTCGTGGTATAATGGGCATAATTGCATTCTTGCGGATGAAATGGGTTTAGGAAAAACTATTCAGTCTTTAACATTTGTGGATGCAGTGTACAAGTACGGAATCCGTGGACCATTTTTAATAATAGCGCCTCTTTCAACCATTCCAAATTGGCAACGTGAATTTGAAAGTTGGACTGATATGAATGTTGTAGTGTACCATGGATCGTAAGTTTAAAAATTATAATTTCATGTATTTTTAGAATAAAATACTCTTTATCGCATAGTCTTTTATTTATAGCGCAGCGAGTCGGACTATGCTTCAAGAATATGAAGTCTATTATAAGAACGAGAAAGGACAGCAAATTAAAGATTTAATTAAATTTAATGTATTAATAACTACATTTGAAATAATTATAACAGATTTTAATGAATTACGAGGATATAATTGGAGACTTTGTGTTATAGACGAAGCTCATAGGTTAAAAAATAGAAATTGCAAGTTACTCGAAGGTCTTAGACAATTGAATTTAGAGCATAGAGTGCTTTTATCTGGTACACCTTTGCAAAATAATGTTAATGAACTTTTTTCATTGCTGAACTTTCTTGAACCTATGCAGTTTTCTAGTAGTGAAGCATTCCTTAAAGAATTTGGTAATTTGAGCAGCGAAACTGAAGTTCATAAACTACAACTTCTTTTGAAGCCAATGATGTTACGTCGGCTTAAAGAGGATGTGGAAAAATCATTAGCTCCAAAGGAAGAAACTGTTGTTGAGGTGATTATAACTACTGTTTAACGTATTTTTATATTGATTAGAGATTTGACAAGTAATTATTGTTATTTTAGGTTGAATTAACAAATATACAAAAAAAATATTACCGTGGTATCCTAGAAAGAAATTTTTCTTTTCTTGCAAAGGGAACCACATCAGCTAACATTCCAAATCTCATGAATACAATGATGGAATTAAGAAAGTGCTGTATTCATCCATTTCTACTTAATGGTGCAGAAGATCAAATACAATTAGATTACAAGACTGGTGAAAAAGAAGATTCAGAAGCGTATTATCATGCATTAGTAAACAGTTCTGGTAAAATGGTTTTAATCGATAAATTACTGCCGAAGCTTAAAGCTAGTGGACATAGAGTATTAATATTTAGTCAGATGGTGAAATGCTTAGATCTGTTGGAAGATTATTTATTGTATAAAAAGTGAGTCACTAATTTTTATTCTGGACACTTTTGTTGTTGCACATTTTTTTCTTATCTATTTTCAAAATTATTAAAATTGAAATTTTATTAAGAAAACATACAATTTATTTTATCATAAAAATTTATGTAGGTACCCATATGAAAGAATTGATGGACGTATTCGAGGAAATTTGAGACAAGCCGCAATTGACCGTTACAGTAAACCTGACTCGGATAGATTTGTTTTTCTTCTTTGTACTAAAGCAGGTGGTCTTGGTATTAATCTTACAGCAGCAGATACGGTTATTATATACGATAGTGATTGGAATCCACAAAATGATTTACAGGTTCTTAGTTCATTGTTATTTAGAAATTATATTGATTAATTATATCTAATCCTCATATTATAAGCTAATGAATAAGTAAATTGATAATTAAACTATTTATTAATTTTTATATTATAAGCGTGTAACATAAATATTCGTTATGTAGGCTCAAGCCCGATGCCATAGAATTGGTCAACAAAAAATGGTAAAAGTATACCGTCTGCTTTGTCGTAATACTTATGAAAGAGAAATGTTTGATAAAGCTTCTTTGAAGCTTGGATTGGACAAAGCTATTCTGCAATCAATGAATACAAGTCAAGGGGGTAAAGATCCCAGTAATAAACAATTAACCAAAAAAGAGATAGAAGATCTATTAAAAAAGGGTGCTTATGGTGCTATTATGGATGATGATAATGCTGGAGATAAGTTTTGCGAAGAAGACATAGAACAAATACTTGAACGAAGAACACAAGTATGTTAAATGAATCTTTATTTATTTTATTAATAAATATTCAAAATTTGTATTTAAATATTAAATATTACTTACACATGTTTTCTTTCTAATTAATATTGTTTTTAAATTGTCAATTATATAGATTATTACGATAGAAGCAGAAAAAGGATCTACGTTTTCAAAGGCTAGTTTTGCGTGTTCATCTAATAGGTCGGATATTAATATTGATGATCCAGATTTTTGGAAAAAGTGGGCGAAGAAAGCTGAAATTGATACAACTGAGAAAAAGGAAGAGGACGAATTAGTAATATCGGAACCAAGACGAAGAACGCAAATTAAACGATACGGTCATGACGAATCAGTTGTCATGTCAGATCTTGATAGTTCAGATGAGAATAGCGACGATGAAACAAGTAGTGGGTTAACAGGTAGAGGTATGTTCATTGTTGGTGCATGTTAAAGCACAACACCATTTTTAGTATTATTACTTCATAAATACATCACTTCGTTGCTGTAATACCTGGAGTGGATTAATGATCTACAATGATTATGAAGGTATTGGGTCATATTTACACATTTAGTTCAACAAATTCGAGATTTGTTTAGTACAAACTGGCAATATAGCTATCAGTCTAACAAATTTGTTATGATAATACTTTAATTCCTGTTAAATATTTATACATACAAATACTAAGTAGCAAATGTTATAAACATTAAATCTGCACTATGACAATGATTTGTCATATGTAATTGATATCCTTGAGATTTCAGTAGGTAAATATTTTTGCATTAATGTGATTTTTTTTTTTAAAGTTCCGTGTGCACTATTAAATTTGTGCACTAATTAATATTAATAGCTCACAATACAGTTTATTAAATATGTTTAAAAGATGAAAATCAATATCTGTAAACATCGGTATATTTTACTTAATAAGTATTACTAAATACATTTTTTTAACCATGTAAAGAAGTTTATTTATCTTATTAGATTTTTACTTATTCTTGATATTTTGTAATGTAATGAGTTATATATGACTATATACTTGTAACTAAATAGATGAATGAGTATTCTTCATATCGCGAAGTCCAATGTAAAAGAATAAGAATTATTCTTCTATTATTTTCAATTATTTTCACAAATATAAACAGATTAATTATTGTACATGAATTTTGTAAATATTTAAAAACTAACACTAATAATTACTATATATACAGATAAACACATGCATGCATGTTCGTAATGCTAATGATTATAACATTAGAATGTTTCTTTTGTTATATCGTGTAATGCATGATGAAGCAAACATTTTTTTTAAATATTCGTAATATCTAAAGCTCTTAGTGTCACACGAATTGAATTGTTATGTTAAACAAACTATTTAAAAGTATCACATTAACAAATTTTAGTTTTTTCGTGTCATTGTTGTACTGTGGCCTGCCATTATTTTAAAAACACTTATGTTTTTATCATATAATGTAGGATTTATCTGTATTTTATATTTGAATATTAAAATCATGATAACACATGTAACATAATTTTTTATTAACATTATAAGGTAAGAAACGAAGAGACAAATTTGGTAAGAAGACTCGGAAATTCTGCGACGAATATGTCCCTCGTGAAGGTGAAGTGGTGTATGGCAGTTGGGCACGAAGTGAATGTTTCAAGGTAGAACGAGGTTTGCTAACATTTGGTTGGGGTCGATGGGAAGAGATTCTTCAACATAGTCAATTTCGTCGAGGATGGCGTGAAGTCGATGTTGAGGACTGTGCACGAGTTATTTTACTCTATTGTCTTCGTTACTACCGTGGTGATGAGAAGATTCGTAACTTTATCTGGGATCTTATTACGCCTATAGAAAATGGAGACAAAATCAAGAGTGTGTGTATTAACACCAGTGGCAGAAATAGTAGGCAAAAGAAAAAAGGTCGAGTCAGAGAAGGTAGAGAAACACGTGGATCAATCATTAATGGAGGTCCAAGTGATCCTAATCATTGGAGCAATGCTGAAAAATATGACGGAGACATATTTCTTGAAAGTAACTACAGGAAACATTTAAGTCGTCACGCAAATAAGTACGTACATAATTTTCTAAATAACAGATTTTTATAGAGAAAGAATTTGTAAACTATTTATTTATTTTTATCAAAATATCCTAATTAATTTTTATGTTATATACAGAGTATTGTTGCGTGTCCGAATGCTTTATTATATTAAGCACGAGATCATCGGAGATTTAGTTCAACATATTTCTGACGGTGTTCATGTCAGGTTAGTGATTTTGAATCTACTATATCACTTATAAATCTTCATTATTCTTTGCTCAACTGACTATCATGGAATATCGTGCACTTACATATGTGCTTATACAGAGCTTTATAGTTGCATGTGCAATGTATTTGTTTATCCTGGGAGCTGTAATTGTATGAGGAATGCTCATAGAGCTAAACTATGTTTACTTCGTAGCTCTGTAAACAGCTATCAGTTGCTGACCCTACATTACTAATATGAAAATCCTCCCATCCTGTTCTGTAAACATATACACAAGTATACACGCAATTTTTCAAATTACTGTAAACGCTTTGTACGCGTTAAAATGGTCAAAGATGGTCAACTCAGCAGTATCATGGTAAGAAATAACTAAAAAGCAGTGCACTGTGTTAAAGGGGCAAAACAGAGCAGGAAGTTTAGAGTTTATATACATTTGCCTTTATTTTAAGAAACTAAATATAAATAGGATACATATAAATAAATAAAAATAAATATTCTCTAAATTTATTTAATAAAATAAGCTTCTTCTCTATGTTTATTTGGTAACGAACATTATAGTTCGTAATGTTATTAAAATTCGTTAGAGTGCAAAATTTATATAATTTTAACATCCGATTGGCATAAAAAATTGGCAAATTGTAAACGAAACCGCCCTACAGTGCGTTGCGGATAAACCCTCCACAGTTGACGGAACGACCAGTGAAATGGTGGGACTCGCAAGCAGACAAATCTTTAATAGTTGGCTGCTACAAACATGGCTACGAAAATTACGACCAGATGAGGATTGATCCCGCTCTTTCTTTCATTACAAGCTGCCCTCCCCCTTCCCAGTATCAGATTATACAAAACAAGTGAGTAATTATTCTCTTTACGTTATTTGTTTTTCTTCTATATCTACGTGCTACTGCTAATTCATTCTAACATACACTGCTTGCACGCTTTTTAAATTTGCTTATGATTATGCCTATGCTATAATTAGTGTAAATTCTCCCTTTTCATTTTATTTGTACATTTAACAATGAAGGAAATTTTCCATTTTCACCTACTTTAAAATATTACTTTCTACCAACATTTATTTACAGTGGAGAAGTATGTTGCATATATACACCAAACAATATGCAGAGATCCTTGAGTGTTTCTTATAAACAGTCAATTGTATTGTATATATCTGTAACTTATGTTTATAATGTAACTTTTTAATATCTACAGCATTCTAAAATGGTAAATGTGGAAATCTTTTTAGTTTTGATCTTGTGTACCTGTAGACTATATTTTCAAAATAACTGTATTTGCAATCAGTTAAGTATGTATATGTTTTCAAAAATGCATACATATTAGATCAATTTTTTTTAGTGAAAATAAAATTAAGTGTAAAAGATAAAAGAATTATTATATCTGATATAAGTTAATAACCTTTGACATTTCAGCAGTAGCAGCAGAGATGATACTAGTTTAGAGAATGATATAGAAGATGGAGAATCTCTTGGAATAATGAAAGATTTAAAAGATTCTGATAAATTTAGCCGAGAAACACCTACTGATTCACCTGCTATATCTAATAAGGCAGATACGCCTATACCAGAACCTAGCAGCAGTCACGAGGGAAATGATGGTCTGCTAGATGATGAAAAGACCTGGCCTTCTGTAGTTGACCTTAATACGCGTTTACGCCGAGTAATTTCTTCTTATCAGCGGAGTGCGAAGAAGGAAGATGTAAAAATATTACAAAAATCCAAGACAGGGATGGAAGGTGATACAACTATAAATCATACTACTTCGATGAATGAGCCACCTTTAAATATGCAGGCATGGGACTTACAACGACTTGCTGTTTATCTTTTGGTAAGTGGTAATATTTAAGATATTAACCTACTGTAAAATCTACTACGGTACGTATAATATGTTTTGTATTTTACACAGAAAATGGAAAGAAGAGAGAAAATGGAAGCTATGGTAAAAGAAAGAGAACGGACTCGTATTGAAGAACAAAAAGCAAAATGGTCCCGTCGCGAAGAAAGTGAATTTTTACGAGTTGTATCAACATACGGTGTTAATTACGATAGAAAAAAAGCGCAGTACGATTGGACTAAATTTAAAAGTATTGCTAGATTTGATAAGAAAACAGATAACGATCTTACGGATTATTACATGTCATTTAGAGCAATGTGTAAAAAAGCATGCAATGCTAAGTTGAACGATGAAGAAGGTATGTTTGAAATTACATTCATATAATTTTCATAAATATTAATACGTTGAACACGTCCTGATTCTCTAGATTAAATACTGTAGTAGTAAATGGTGATGTAGTCTATTAATGCTTCATAATAGTCTCATGTGTTTAAAATTCATACATATTTAAATATTGTAAGAAAACATCAAGCGAAAATTAATATTAAAATAGAAAAATTTAAATGCAAACAAATCATATCACCTGTAATAAGATCACAAACATGTTTACCTTATTGTGTGATCAAAATTACTTGCCAAATTGAATATGTTAATAATAATAATAAAATTTAGAAATATATTTTGTTTTTATGTATAAAAATATTAGATATTACAGATATAAATATTATGAAATTAATTATTTAAAAAATGGGTATTAAATATTTTTAGGCCTTAAAATATTAAACATTTTATACATATCCTAGATTTTTCAGACGTTCCTGTTGATCACCTTAGTCCAATAAAAGCAAGACAAATATTAGATCGTGTGGATCTTCTAAGTAAAATTCGCGAGGAAATTTTATCCCATCCTCATTTAGAGGAACGACTTTCATTATGTCAACCATCGGGTGACACGCCTGATTGGTGGCAGCCTGGAAAGCACGATAAAGAATTACTACTTGGAGCTGCAAAACATGGTCTAGGACGAACTGATATAACTATCTTAAATGATCCCGATTTCTCATTTCATAAACTTTTGAATAAAAATATATATAGTAATATTCAAACATCTAAAATCATAGATAAATCTGAAAAAGCAATTAAAATTGAGAATAGGGAGGATATATTGAAGTTCGATAAGGATGAAATACTTGTAAAATTGGAGAAGGGCGAAGGAACCTTGAAAATTGAAAAAGTAGGTGCAAAGAAAGATAAAGACATAAGCGCAACAGATAAAAGAACAGAAAATGTAGATTCGGAAAAGAGTCAGGTAGAATTGACTATCATTAAGGCTGAAAATAAAGTTGAAGAAAAGCCCATTAGTAATGCATTAACGATCACAACCATTGGAAGAAACACATCTCTGGATAAAGAACATGTCACAAAAATGAAAACTGAAGAAAAAAATGAAATTGTAATAGAATCAATAAAAAATGAAATTTCTAAAACTGATCAAGTTACAGGAACTAGCAAAACTGATGAAATCAAAGTAAATAATGCAATAACAAATACTGAAGACACGGTAACTGTAGAGACAGAGAAAGAAAATCAAAGTAAAGAAAAAAATGTACCGAAAGATATTGAAAAAGAAACACAAGAGGAAAAGTCTCAAGAGTCTCATATTCAAGATACCTTGAAAGAAACAAACGAAAAAAGTTTAATGGAGCAAAAAGATCTTGCTGAGGGAACGGAAAAATCGACAGAAAGTAATGAAAATGTAATATCAGATGATAATAAAACGAACATAAAAACTGATTCTGCAGCTTTTACAGAAGAGATAGAAACTCAAGAAGGAAAAATAGTGGAAACGTCTAAAGATAAAACAAAAGTATGCAAACTCGAAGATAAATGTAGTGTTCAAGCAGCAGAACTTAAAGCAATGTTTCCTGATTTGGAAGTTATTCAACCATTGTCACGATTAACACAAATCGATACATTTGTTCTTCGAGATAAAGTGATAGATTATAATGAACCAACAGTTGTGCATCTTTTATCTCACAATTGTAATAATGCTGTAAAGTGGCCAAAGGTAAATAGAATTCAATTTATTTATGTTTTTATGTGTATTCTAATCTGATGCAGAGAATCATAAAACGTATGTTGTGTGCTCAAAGTTTTTAAACGCATTAATGTATGCGGCCAGTAATATGTGGAAAAATTATATTTTTGGGGTTTCTATGTATTTATTTAATGTATTAGAATACACTAAAGAAAAGTTTGAACAGAATAAATAAAAATCTAAAATGTTTTTAACTTGTTGACAAGTGCAATTTTAAATAATATATACATATTTATTTTGTTTATTAAGATATTTTTATATCGCTACTATTTCATTTTAATACTTTACTTTACTTCTTTAGGAACATGCTATTGAAGCTCGTTTAATGCATATTGTTCATGCAATTGAGCACAAAGAATGGCCTGTATCTGTAAACTTCAGTGCTGGAGATGAATTGGATATACCTTCGAATGAAAAGGAATGTTCAGAAGTGATAACTATAACTACAGATCACGGAGTATCACGAAATACAACACCTGGAAATAACATGCCACTATCGAAGAAACGCAAGAGACATATTGCTATTGATGTAGAAACTGAAAGAGGTAATTAAGAATAAAATTATCAAATTATTTCATAAGTCTAGTGAATGATTAAATTCACAATATATTGTATGTTTTACTATTATTTTAATATATTTTATCAAGTACAAAAATATAATAAATTTTTGTTTCTTATTTTTAGCAAAACTTCATGCTTTATTAAATAGTAGCCATACAGCTACTCAACCACCTACAGCTTTAAGTAAGCCTGCAGTATTATCTGGATCTAATACTTGGGAAATAAATGACGAATCACAATCTGAGGAATCAAGACGTTCAACACCGGTTCAACCACCACCAGCACATCAACAAACACGAACACCGAATATACCTTTTGATTTAAAGTATACAGTTCCTGGGAAACCAACTGTAATTCCTGGAACTTCAAGTACTTTGACACCTATTGACTTATCTGCTGGGTAAGATTTTTAATTATTTTATAAATATATGTAATATTAAATATTGTTTTAATTATGTATTCAATTAATATGCGAACTTCAGGTATCCAAAACCGAACACTGATAATAGTAAGGACATTATGAACGAGGTTCAAGACTTTTCAATGCCAAATAAAAATAAACAAATTAGCAGTAATAAAGGAAAATTAGATAGTATGTTAGACAAATTAATGAAGAGAAAAAGTTGTGTATGTATATGTACTTAATTCACTTCACTAACCATTTAACAATTTATAATTAAAGATCAATGTAAACTAAAAGATAGATTTTTATATTTATTAGCCAACAGACGAACCTGTTATTGGAAAGGAGAAAAAACGAAGAAAGCTTGATGAGATAGTGCTAGGATTAAGTGCAGCAAAAGAGCAACAAAGCACTCACTATCCTGAACACAATAAAAAGAATACAATTACACCGAATGTAACTGTTACTCCAACATCTGCGCCAATGGGTCTTCCTAATCCTCCAGCAAGTACTCAGAAACCTTTTTCTATTACTGTTACATCAATTCCTTCATCACGAGCATCAAGCTCCACTTCCGGATTACCTCCTCCATCTTTACATTCGCACAAAGATAGCTTTTCTGCTTTAATTGCCCAAGCAGAGCAACAAAATCGCGAATTTAAAAAACAACAGCAACATCAACAACAGACTCAACAGCAGCAGCAACAACAAAGTTTCAATTCAGCACACGCGTCATCATCCAGCGGCCACAGAAAGAGTTACGAAGCAATGATTGCCGATATCAATAAAGTTGCTGAATATTCTTCTAAAGTCGGATCCTATTCACATGAGGCTAAAGTAAACAAATGGTTAGCTGAACAAACTGCCATGTCTGAACAGTTGAGTGCAGAATATTTAAATGCACCTAGACGACGACGACCACGAGTTGATCCATCCTTGCTAGATTGGAAAAAATTAACGGGCGAAGAAAATGTTGCTGTAATTAATAGATTAACAGGCAAAAAGGTTTGAATAACAAATTTTTTTTTTTAAGAAACATTTCTCTTATATTTTAATATTTAATTAATTCTGTAAATATAATACATATTTGAATTTGATTTATGTATGAGTAAATTCGTATATAGAATATCATAAATAATAATTAAGTTTACTAAAGAAAAATTGTATTTGTTCCAGGTTACCGGTAGTAAGGCTCCACAATTAAAACGATTAGGTCAATGGTTAATTGAAAATCCAATGTTTGATGTAGATCCTAAATGGGCTGAACTTGTGAAAGAACGTGGTAACCTCCCGCATGATTTGCAGAAGAGATTATCAGGAAATGATAGAAGTAATGTTAATAAGGGTAAGAGTCCGGGGAGACCTCCCATGATGCCGAGCCCTACTAGTCAGCAATCTGCAAATCAAGCCAATTTGGCAGCTACGTCGATGGCTTCAGGTTTAAACTTTCCTTCACTGGGCAATTTAAACAACTCTCTTCTATCTGGACTTTCTCTTGGCAACTTTGACCCGAAGAACAATCCTCTTCTAATGCCGTTCGGTGGTTTACCAAATTTGGGTGCATTAAGTGGACTGGGCAATCTTAGTAATTTAAGTAACATGAGTCTAACAAATTCTTTATTTGCAAATCTTGCTGGGCTTGGTTTACCATCATTAGCAGGTATGGAAGCTGCTTTAGGTGCAACTGCGACTAGCACTGCAGCCGAAACAAATCCAGTTGTTAGTTCTGTCAACAGTAAAAACACGGGTTCGACAAATATTAGCACGTCTGGTAAATCCCGCAGTAAAATGGAACCTCCTACGAGTAAATCTTCGGTGCCTTCAACTTCATCAGCATCGTCTACAATACCAACAACGACACCATTCCCGTTTTTTTTTCCAAATCCCAGTCTTTTATATACGCCACTGGGTTTGGGTGGTTTGAATCCATTCTCAATGCAACCTGGTGGAGTATCATCGGCCTATGAAAGTCTTGCCCAATGTGGTCTTTTAAACCCACCGACTTCGAGTGCCTCAGCAGTGCGTAAACCTACATCATCGGGAAATAACTCGAGGCAACGAGATACAATTACGGACTCTACAACTAAACGAAAGGATACTGAGAAGAAATCTAGATATTCCATCGACCCTGGTATAACATTGCAGCAATATACGGATATGACGTTGCACAGTGAAGATAGACGCAGAGTAGAACATGAGAAGAGAGACACTATAGAGCAGAATGATATAGCAGATCTTTCTGAAAGACGAATTGAAAGAAAGAATAAAGAACAAGAGATGAAAGAAGCTTTGGAACATTTAAGTAGAACCAGTGCAGAACTTTTAACAAGAAATCTTGAAGATATTCAACGATCAGGTGAAAAAAGAGGTCGCAATATAGATTACAATCAAGGTCTCGAGCAGCAGACATCGTCGAACATGCTTGAGGTAACTCTTGAACCCGTTAATAAAAAGTCGCGAATCGAAATTGAAGTTAGTGCAAAATCTATGACAGCCACACCAGTAACAACTATAACATCTGCAGATATATCAACAGTCGAACTAGAACATGCAATTCGATCATCATCTGTAACTGCTAAGCAGGCTCCTTTAGAGGAGAATAATCCTTTTAATGAACCATCTTCAAACATTAATAAGAAAGAAATTAATGAAACAATTTCTTTAGTAACAACAACTGTACCAACAACCACAGCTACAACTACGCTTACACCTACACCTACACCTACACCTACACCTATACCTGCACGTACGTCAACGCCTACACCAATTCATCCACCTACCATCCATACGCTTACACCTACATCTACACATACGCCTACACCTACACCTACACCTACACCTACACCTACACCTACATCTACCCCAGTATCCACTTCCACACCTACGCCAACTCCTATATCTACATCTACGTCTACATCTACGTCTACGTCTACATCTACGTCTACGTCTACGTCTACGTCTACATCTACGTCTACACCTGCGTCTATATCTGCATCTACACCTGCGTCTCTATCTGCGTCTACATCTACGTCGACGCCTACATCTACGTCTGCGTCAATGTCTACATCTACGCCTACGTCTACGTCTACGTCTACGTCTACGTCTACGTCTACGCCTACGCCTACGTCTACGTCTACGTCTGCGTCTACATCTACGTCTGCGTCTGCGTCTGCACCTACGTCTGCGTCTGCGTCTGCACCTACGGCTACGGCTACGGCTACGGCTACAGCTACAGCTACAGCTACAGCTACAGCTACCGCTACCGCTACGGCTATGGCTACGGCTACATCGATACCAACATCTACTTCTACGGCGCCAATAATGACGGTTTCTGACGACGTAGCTACATCACAACAAAGTGCTACTAATAGTAAGGGAGATACATCAAAATCTTCATCAGAATTGGAAGAAGATAATAAAGGTACTAAAGGGAAGAAATCCCGAAGTGGTAAACGAGTTTGTGTAGAACCTCCTCCAGAACGGAAAAATCTTCGTTCTAGTGCTGGAAGACAAGCAAGAGCAGCAGCGGAACGACAAGCAAGAATGGAAGGTGAACTACAATCTGATCAACAACAAGAGACACATACAACAAGCGAGTGAAGTGAACGTTTTTGAGTGAATTCTGAATAATACTGGTGGTGATAATGATCAAATCTTCTGTTGTTGCGTCTATTTTTATTGCAATAATTCTGCAGTATTCGCACAACGATATTTTCAGAAAATCGTCGATTAAT
This sequence comes from Ptiloglossa arizonensis, assembly GCF_051014685.1. Lineage (NCBI taxonomy): Eukaryota > Metazoa > Arthropoda > Insecta > Hymenoptera > Colletidae > Ptiloglossa > Ptiloglossa arizonensis. The sequence continues at coordinate 21,353,651 of NC_135050.1, forward strand.
AAACATTTGAATTAATGACCCAATGCATCGACAATTCTTAGTTAAAATAAAGCACAAGTGCATTCAAAGGACTTGAAAAAAGAAAAAAAAGAAAAACATTTATAGAATTTGATTTTTCCTTCCATTTTATATGGAAAAAGTGGGACAAATAAAGAGGGCTCGTGTCGTAAAGCACGTGCACATTACCATTACTGTCAGTGTGAATGTATAACATGAAGCTGTTAAGTACGAAGGCTGGCAATAGTATTTTATCACTCGATATATTGTGTGGTAATTAACTTTTAATTATATAACATTACAGTAACAAAATATAGTTTTGTTAAATTTATTATTCTTTATGATCTTTATTGGTTTTGATGAGGGACTGTTTTATATAACTGCTATCACACTATTGCGTAGTCGTGCAACAGTTCGCGGATCATTCAGGCATAAAATAAGATATAACCATAATGTAGCAAAGTAAATTTAGTAATAACTTAATAAAAAAACAGCAACAGTGTAAATATTATATACATTATGCCTAGAGACTTTAAGCGATCGTGTACTTGGAAAAATGTATATAACACAGTGTACTTTTAATTACGTTAGGTGATACAATAAAACAGCTTCTTTTGTTGTTTGCAAATGCCAACATTAGAATCTTTGTTTTAATAATTATACGCACCTTTGTCAACGACAGCCTTACAAAAAATAAGTTGTGAATTGTGTTAATAGAAACAGTGGAAAGTGTGCATGGAAGATGTGGACAATGGAAATCCAAAAGCATGAAAAATTAAAAAAATATATTTTAAAGCATTATTTTCAATTATTTTTGTCGTAAATTATTAATAAGAAATTTTAAATAAAAAAATGTTCATTTCTACTGTATTCTTTTTAGAGTGATACAATGTTAAGTACCAATGTTAAGGCACTAAATGAATACGCTTATTTATAATTATACTTCGAAGAATATGACAGTACTATAATATTACAAAAAATTCAATATATTATTAGAATGTGTACTTTAATTTTTACAGACATCGGTTTTGGTAATTTAAGAAAATACATTGTAAAATATTTGTTTTTCATGTTTCAAAGAATTATTTATATGTAGTTGGCTGAGGTACAATACGTAAATAAGTTTTGCCTGAAGGTAGAGTTAAAGTTTTAATATTATCACACAGCGTTTTCGCTTCTTCTTCAGAGACAGTAGGTTGAAGCATAACATCTTCTCCTTTCTAAAAATCATGATACTAAAGTTAAACATTTTTTAAACATATGAGTATTAATTGTTTTGAAATAATAGATGGAACCATAAATACAAACCTTCCAATCAACAGGAGTTGCTACTTTATACTTTTCTGTCAGATGAAGTGATTCAATCACTCGTAAAATTTCACTGTGTTCAAAAAGCATATTGATATATAATAATGGAAATAAAAATTAAAATATTGCAGATATGAAAAAGAAATTACTCAAAGTTTCTTCCAGTTGTTGCAGGATATAAAATAGATAATCGCATTTTTTTAGCAGGATCAATAACAAATACTGCTCTGGCAGTCAAAGGTATGCCATGACTATCAACTTCTGCGGGATCTAACATTCCTAATAATGTTGCGAGTTTTCGGGTTTCATCCTCTATTATTGGATAAGGAAACTCCTTACCAATTATGTCACCATAACACTTTATATCCTGAAAGAAAAAAGAAAAATGCAATTGAGTTTTTAAAATCTTAATAAGTCTGTATTGTTTTTATCTTCGTAAATTCTCGAATAAATTTTTATCTAATGATATACTGAAAAACTTACCTCTATCCACTTACGATGCGAATCAACCGAATTACATGATAGTGCAATAACTTTTACTCCTAGTTTTTTAAATTCAGGTATCAATTTAGCAACTCTGGCCAATTCTGTGGTACATACCGGTGTAAAGTCATTTGGATGAGAAAACAATATTCCCCATCTATAAAATACAAATTTATTTTGCAAAAATTGTTTTGTATAAATTTTGTGTCTAGAATGTAAAATGTAAAATTTAAAATTAAGCTATCTTTCTACAAAATTTAAAATTACATTCAATTACTAATCATTTATAAAGATTTACTAAAAATATTGAAAAGAAAGAAGCGACAAGCTACTTCTATAAAAATAAACATTCACTTTTAGCAAATTCATAATTCTTTTAGTGCATGCGTAATATTAGAGGTTATAACTACTCAATAAATATCGCCTTACGAGTCACCTAGCCAATCGTGAAAATTAATTGTGCCAATTTGAGTTTCTGCAACAAAATTAGGGAAAGTTTCACCCAACAGAACCATGTTAGTACTTCAAATTTACTTTCAAATTTGTTATTATACTTTCAATATTATCAATATGACGACAGTATGCTGTTGCACGTTTGCAAATGTTTGAAATGACTATCGCTGATAAACAGTCGTTAAGGTGATCACTTCAAACTAATTGTTTATTGAAGTCAAATAAGTGAAATAATAAAGAAAAGATATGAAAAATTGTTACTTATAATGTACTTAATTGTACTTTATATCCGTTAGACTATTTTAAATAAAATTATGAAAATATTTACAATGTATAGACATTAATGTTTTATATATTTCTATAATCATTAATTAACAGTCTGCTAATTTAAACTTACATTCTTCCAAAAGTTTTTATATTTTTCCACTTTCATAAAGTTAGAATAAAATTAAAAAATTCCCGCCATTTGATCGACGTATGAAGAATATTTCATGATACTACTACTGTTGGCGCTGGAGAGGAATGCTATGTCACCATTAAGAATTATTTACTTTGTCCGTATCAGGAGAAAGTCACTAGTTCTAACACCAATCACAATTTCGTATCCATGAAGTAGCGTTCTTGTTGGTATCAATAAGCTTAAATTTACTAACGATGATTAATATACTATCTAAAAGGGTTCTATATGATATCTATGGTCAATATACGCGTGTATGAAAATATTTACATTTCTTAAAATGTATAATAAATCTTTTCGAAATTCCATTAGTATTACGAAAAAATTGTTCACAACAAAATGTAAATTTGTAAACTCAAAATTCACAATTCCTGGACTAATATATTGTATTAATCGTAGTATGTTAATAATATCGCGATGTCATTCTACAAACTTGTCTCAGTCTGCTAAAACTATTCGTGAGTATAATGAAAAATACAAAAAACAACTTGAAAACCTTCTTCAAGATCCAGAAAAATTGGCAGAATATCAAAAGTTGCAAATGGAAGTAGAATTTTACAGACACAATATAATGACTGTACCAGAAGTTTTAAATCCTTATGACTGGCTGGTATTAATGGAAGCAACTTCTAAAAATCAAAAAAGGTTATAATTGTAATAAATTTTACATTAATTACTTGTTTAAATTAAAAATTGATTATATCAAATATAATGTTTGTCTCATACTTTGAATACATAGGCAATATCTTATTTATCGTTGGAAAAATGAAATGAAGCATGAAAGAGAAATATTGGGAAAAAAAGAAATGCAAGAAGAATGGAAAAGACTAAATGGAAACAAATTAATTGAAGGCCCAAGACAAACTAATTATCAAAAATATGGGCTACACGATAATACAATGTTTTTACGTATATATAACCATACAATGAATAATTACTATACTTCACAGTTAATGAATGCTATGTTATATGGGATGAAAGTAGTATTTGATTTTAGTTATGATCACGCTATGGCAAAATTTGAAGCCAATAATTGTGCAAAACAATTAGTATTTGCATATGTAATGAACCGAATACACAATGATCCTTTTGATCTTTATTTTTGTAATGCCAACAAGTCTAATTATGTAATAGAAAGAGTTCATCGAGTAATACCAACTTTGTACGAACCAGATTTTCCATTAAATATCACTGAAAAGTCATATATGGAAATATTTGATCCAAAAAAATTGGTATATCTTACTCCACATACAAACTCCGTTATGACAAAATTTAATCCTGACTCTATATATATAATAGGTGCAATGGTGGACAAGGTAAAATACATTTTAAGGTTTATTTCTACTTATTATTTAATCTAGAAATATTGAAATAGTTAGTAATGATTTTAAAGTAATATATAATACTTTATGTATAAAAAACAATACATTATGTACAATTTTATTTTGTAGGTATATTCACTAATTTATCTATAATTAAAAAGGTTGTGATTTATGAACAATTTTAATAATTAACATATATTTAGACGTTTTTTAATTTTAAGTTTTTGGGTCTTCAGAAACAATCAATTTGAAATTATAAAATTTAAAATACTATAATTACCTAACTTACAATTAGAAGTATATTTAGAAATTTTTTGTATATACATATCTTAAAACATAGAGTGTGTTTAAACAGTTTAAAAATTACTAATTTTTATAACAAATTTTGATTGATATGCATTATTTCATATTTGCTAATACATATTTTCCAGGTTAACCGTAAGCCACTCTCATTAGGAAAAGCTAAAGAAGCGGGTATTCGAGCACTCTCTTTACCCATAAGTCAGTATTTAAATTGGGGATCTGGATCTTCAAAGAATCTTCCTCTTAATCAAGTTCTTGGTATCTTATTGGATCTGAAGTGTACTAATAATTGGAAGACAGCATTAAAACATGTTCCTACAAGGAAGTTGAAAGAAGCAAGAGATGATGCATTCAAGAAAAATTTCATAAAAAGACAGCAAATGATATCATTGCTAGAGAACGCAAAATAACTTTAATTAGTAATAATGTTTATAAATTTAAAGCTAAATGCATTTTGAACAACTGAATTTAAGCATAAATTTATTTCCTTGATGACACTATGAAAAATAAACACTGTACTCAGTAATTTAAACAATTGCATTTCTAAACTAATTGTAATTGTGTATTAGAAACAAATATTATCTAAAACACTGTATCAGTTATTTTTTGTTATAGTATTGTATTATTTTTATGGATACAAATTTTTTAAATAAAAAATGAAAGTTTATTGAAAATACTATTTGAGATAATAGATGCTTAAGTTGATATTGAGATTGTTTTTGTTGTGAGAAAATGTAATTTGACTGTAGAAATAAATGACAACATTATCAATTGTTAATTATGAATGGACCAATGACACCTTTTATTTTAATTTAATCTTATTACATGTGTTTGTTACTGTATTTTACAGTAGGAAATTTTTCAATGCACAACTAAAACTATTACAATATACCCACCTGTTTAATTTCAATTCTTTATTATTACTAAAAGTAACAAAGTGTAAACATTTAAAATTTGTTTTTAAATTGATATGCAAATTTTTTTGTATTTATTTTGACAACCATGATTTCAAATAGCGTTTTAAATGGTACTTAGGTTTGAGTATGTTTATTTTTTATAAATGAGTTCCAATAAAACTATTACTTTGTTATTGCGGTAGTGAAACAAAGTAACATTCCTGAGTAGTTACGTAAAGTAAAAGATTTTTTTAAATATATTCAAAAATAAGAGCATTTTATGAAGTATCTGTAGCTGTAGAAATAGAAATATGTAGTTTCTTTATATATAACATTATTAATACATTAATAGGTTTCGATGTTGTATCAAAATATTTTACTGTTAGTGGTATGTTGAGAACGTATATTTACGTACATAAGAGTGCTATCGCGCGCTGATATACATACTTGATATTTAAAGAGCGCGCACCGGAAGTCAAAGTACGAAATTTTAATCGTTTTATCTTGAAAACTAAGCCGCAGATTACAAAATGACAAAGGGCATTTCAATTTCTTTAGTTATGAGGAATTTCTGTATTTCAACTTGTTGCATGATATTGGATTTTACCTCATTTAGAGTAATTAAGTAGTAATTCTCTTATACAATTATAATGACTGTCATATAAATCGCGAAATATTAATTAGTGGTTACTTTTTGTTTTATTTTTTCTCTTTGTGTTATTTATTAAGAAAATTCAGTTTTTTAATTTGATTTCATGAAAAACGACATTTTCAATCTAGAATAGACCAAATGTGATATTTCATAGTGTGTTCTTTAATACAGGAAATACCAATATATGAATGGTTAGTACGTTCAAAAAATTGTGATCAAAGGAATTTCATGTATTGTGCATTTTTCGTACATGCATTTTAAAGTAAAAGATAAAAATAAAAGAAATTGTTGTTTTTATACAATTGGTTACCAAAGACATTTCATTTTTTAACGATTTTTTATACACATCGTACATGTAATTGTAAAATCAACAAAAGTAATAGTAATTAACCTATATAAACTGGAATTTGAAGTTAAAACTTTCCGATTACTTGTAAATGACATGATATCTCATGACGAGACAAAAGTTGAAATAGTACCGATAAATGGAGAAAAAATCGAAGAAAGGGAGGAAACTGTTATATTCGTTGAACAGTTTGTGAAAGATGTATGCGATTTTAGTTCCCAGTATGGAAGTAATATCAGTATTTCTTATACGGCCTATAACATTGCTGGGAATCCCAGTAAATTTCCAGACTATGGAGATTTTCCACAAGCTTTTGTTATGGTAAGTTAATATTTTTAATACATTATTGAACAGTATAAACTTATATGACAATTATCAACAATATGAAAGTTGAAGCAAGAATATTGTGCATTTGTATATAAACTGAAACGAATTATACTTTTTTAATATCAATACTCAATAAACAGTAATATAAATAATTACAGATTATAATTTTAGAGACTACTATAATGTTATTAATACAATTCTATTGAAATACAAAATTATACCTAAGAAAAAAAGTGTATACACCATTAGTAGAAATGATATATTTTGTGTATTATTACTATAAATATAAATTAACAATTTAAATATTTAAGTTTTATAAATATCACATTTTAGGCATAACAAAATATTTAATAAGAATAAATTTACTTATGAAATATAGTTTCCTTGACATAAGATTAATAAAAACATTTTATGCTTTTGTATTAACATCATTAATATATTAAAAGGATTATAATTCTAGAGAACATATGGACAGTGGTGGAACAAAGCACCTTCAAGACTGATAGATTATATGCCACAGAATAATGAGGATGTTATAAGTCAGGATTATATAGGTATATAATATTTAATACAAAAAATGAATAATGATCAACTTCAAATCATATGTTATAATATTTTATAATTTTTTAAAATATTTTTAAACGTCTGTTAATATTTATGGTTTATAAAAAAATGAGAATAAATTCAAATATTTTGTATGTTATTAAGATCTAGAATATTATCAAGAGGTATATCCAATTAGAGTATCGGTATATGAAACTTATAATCCTGGAAGTGTAGTTGGAATTTGGGCACAAAATTCTGAGGGAAATTGGTTCCAATTATGGAGTGGATTTTCTCAAATTGTACCACATAAGCCAAGGATATTTTCTCCACGTTTGCAGCTATGTAATTTTAAAACAAAAATGATAAGACTGGAATTTAATCACAACTTATTAGACTATTATACAGAGTTAGATGCTGTGTTACTTATTGGAACATCAAAACTAATTGTACCTAACAACAACTTACATAATCAAAATTTAAATGATCTTTCACAACAATTAGGCTATCTTGAACATAGCCTTGATGATATTTATAATCTAACACCAGATTATTTAAAAGCAAATCAGGATTTGACAATTCTTAAAAGGACACTTTCTAAGCACTGTAAACTTTTTAAGAGGTATATTGGCATTAACTTCATATATTAATATTTAAATACTTTAATAACAATAGTAATACATTTATAAATTATTGTAGCAAGATAATAGACAATATTTCCAAGGGCAAGTTAATGTCTAAAATAGGTCAACATTATCAATCGGTTCCTCCTATAGAAGAAGCATTTAATAGTTTACAACAATTTTTACAAGAAGACTTTCCAAAACTTATCAGAGATATTCATTACTCAATACCAAATGCATTAAGTGAACAAAATAACTCTTCAGAGGAAAAGATTTTAATATCTTTAACTGATTCTGAGAATCAACCATGTGGCAGTTTTTCTGCACTTCCAGTAAAGTACCATATTTTAATTTCTCATATTACAGCAAGTTTGTTTCAAAATTAATGGTAGTAGCTTACTTCCAATGTATTTTTTACAGGATGAAACAGTACTAAAAATTTTAAAATATTTAGATTTAAAATCATTATGTTGCTTATGCAGAGTAAACAGACATTTTAATAATATTGCAAGAGATGCTTTATTGTATACAAGTCTTAATTTAAAACCTTATTGGTACTGTCTGGATACATCAGCATTAAATTGCTTAGCACCTAGGTGTCAATATTTGCAACAATTAGATCTTTCATGGTGTGGAAATTACAAAATGATTAAATATCAGGATTTTGTACATTTTCTTCACTCATCTGGAACTCTTTTGACACATTTAAGATTAAATTGTTGTCAATTCGTTAATGATGCAATTATTCTTGAGATTTCAAAAGTTTGTAAAAATTTAAAAGGTAAGTGAAAATATCATTGTAACATGTTTTACAAAACTATACAAATTACTCATTTTAAATGTCTTATTTAGAATTATGTTTACGTAATTGTATGGGAGTAACAAATGAAGGATTTTCAAAACTTAAAAACTTAGAATTACTTGAGCGTCTAGAACTTTACAGAACAAATATTGAAACTGCAACATTATGTTCTATATTAAAGAAAAACACTCAAATGAGACACTTGAATTTAGCAGGAATGCACGATCGTTTAAATATAGATGAGGTTGCAATCAAATTAGGAAATTCTTGTCCTTATTTAGAAAGTGTAGATTTTTGGAAGGCTCAAACTTTAACTCCTCATGGAGTTAGAGCCTTGTCTCGTTGTACTAATCTTCGAGAAGTGGATTTTGGATGGTGGTATGTTGTCTATGCAAAACAATTTTTATCATCCACATATATATTTTAATTTAATATTTTCTAATAATTATGTATCTGTATAGTGGTGGACTGGGTGCTCCTGGTAATTCCTTACGAGCATTACTATCTTCATGTCGATATCTGGAGAAAGTATTTTTAGCTGCTCTTAGAGGATTAACAGATTATGACTTGGAACCACTTTTATATTGTTCACGATTGCAACAATTGGATTTAATGGGGGCTCGTTCTCTTACTCCTGCTATATATTATGGATGTCTATTGTTTTGTCCAAAGTTGGAAATGATCGATCTTAGTTTCTGTGAAGGTATTAGTGATTTTATACAAGGGTGGCGTCAACAATATCCATATGTTTCTATTAAAAGAAGTTGTCAAGTTATTAGCTCTGATATGCTATGAGGAACATTCCATAATATTTATTACATTTAATTCTATTATCATTAGTGGAATTAACATGATTTAAGCACAGGACAATTTTTTTAACACTACAGTCAAATTGATTTATTTCTTCCTGATTATTAGAATACTGCAAGACTGCAATGTAATTATATATAATTATATGCAAAACATAGATATTCGTATACATATTTATTTATACTTTCTCTTTTTGTCTTTTATTTAAAAAGGTACATAATATATTTTTGAATTTGCAATTTGATGGTACTTGTATGTTGCTTATGTAATAAATTTTAATGTATAGTAGATTGTAAAAAACTTTTTATACGTGTAAATATAATATTTTCATTAAAAAAGGATATTATTGAAAATAAACTACAAATATTTGTAACTACAGAAATATGTGTAATATATAATGTTGTTCATGTTCATGTTATTAATACCCAGTATTTCTCTTATAAGTGACAGGAATACAGAAAACAATGAAAAAGAAAAAACAAATTATAGTTTTTTTTTATGTATTGTATGAAATCAGTTATCAAATTCAGATTTAGTGATCAAAATTTTTGAAAAGTTATTTCACTTTTGATCTAAATCATGAAAAAGCATTATATGAACGAAAAGATGGGTTTTTTCCCATAGTGAATACTGTCCACTAGCATTTTTTACATTTTCTTAAAGTACAAATATTGTACAAAACTAAATAGTATACTTAATATAATTACTATTTTCCAAAATACATTTTTCAGTTCTTTTAATTATATTTTTAATATTTTATGCAAATGTTGTTGAAGTATTAATTTACATGTTTTTGTCATTCTTCTCTAAGAGTGGAAAATACGCCTAGTCATCAAAATATTTCTATTATATCTGACCTTGTGTGATTTTAAATATTGTATGTTCTGTGTTATAGATTCGCTCAATAGCCGTTTTCAATGGTATAAACAAAAAAAGGTTACTTTTTAGCTAAAAAAAAGTTACATCTGTTGAAAATTCAAAAAATTGATTTGTGATATCGTATTGTTTACAAAACAAAGTGGAAAAATTTTTCTTCATTTCTTTTATACACCTATCACATACAAGAAAAACGCTGAATAGTAATAACGTGATATCTGTATAGTACATACCTATATTTTACTTCTGAAGTTTATATTTTAATTCAATTCTGCTTAAAATAATTTAAGTAATGATTATAAATATCAGTTTTTTAAATTTATATATGCAAATAACTCCAGTGTCAAACACAACTATTATCTGAAACATAATGTGAATAGTGGGGATAGAAAAGTGTGAACAGTGATTGATATACGTATACATATGTGCATTGAAGGATCGCACGTGGTTATTAATGGTATAGGTTATCCAAACTCTTTAACAAAGAAATTATATTTTATTTATGCGCCAGAAAATTAAAAATTACATTTTCTTTTATTAAAGAGTAAGATAATTCTACTGAAAATATAGTTTCTAATATTTGTGTTTAATAAAATTTTTGTCAACCATGAAAATCAACCTAACGGACGACGAATCATATCAAATTCAAAATGATATTAAGGAAAAAAGGAATAGAAAAGTTGAAGTCCGGGAAGAAGGTAACCTTATTTTACTTTACGTTAAAGATATTAATAATTAATATCTAATTATTTCTATGTGAATAGAGACTGTTTTATTTTTCAAAGTTATTTTTGTGTTTCTATAAAAACAAACTTTAAATAGAAATGTTTTATAATATGTGTCTGTCATACTGCCAGTTTTGACATAAAAATACATTCAAACATTATTTAATTCATAATAATAGGTAATAAATTTATTTATAATTTGAAGAAATTCTTAATTGAAGCATTTAATTTTATAGGTACTAGTAATATTAATGATAATGTTAAAGTAAATTTGATTCCAAAAAGGAATTTATTATGTAAAGAAAATGGGATAATAAAAAAATGGAAAAAGAGACGTAAGACTGATTCATTTATAAATGATGTAAGCAATAGTGAATGCATCAAAGAATTAGGAAAAGAAGTATTTGAACAATATCAAGGAAGTATAGAAATGAAGAATTTAAAATCATTAAGAAGTATTATATTTATATTACTATAGTATATGTAAAATAATTATTTCAAGAATCATATATAATTAATCAGTTACAGATGTAGAATGTAATAACAAAACTGAGGTAGATTTGGAAGATAATAAAAGTATGAATGTACAAGCAGAAGAATTAGATGGTAAATCTTTAAGAACAGGCTTTAACTCCGTTAATGGTTTAGATATGTTAAGAAAGTTTGTAAATACTTGTAACAACAATAAAGAAAGAGATTTAGCTGCAGAATATTTAAATTCAGGTGGCAACATACTTGAGGTATTGAAATTATTAGAAACTGTAGATAAAAAGAATATTGGTGCTGTTACAACTGTTTTTTCTGCAGTAAGGATATTACTAATTAAGTATGTATATTACATATTTATGTATTAAAATGAATTTTGATGAAAGAATAATTTATTAACTAAACTTGTATCTTTCTTTTTTAGAATTTTGGCACAATATCCACAATACCAATTTAGTGCAGAGGGGGCATGTAGACATGTAATTAATTCACATTTATCGTCAATACATTCTATGCTCTCTGTACAAAGTAATACAAAACAGCGAAAAGTGGTTTTACAATTGCTTGCTGCAATAGTTTCATTAGGTGGTTATCTTCCACATGAATTACTTACTCATCTGTCTTTGTTACCAGAAGTTATTAAATCTCTTGTACGACACACAAAACCTACAGATAATCAGAACATAAGAAACTGTTATATTCATTTCATACTTGCTTTTTTAATAGAAGGAAATGCATTAACCATTAAAATTCTCTTGGATAAACATAATCTATTTTCTAGTATATTTCCTGATCTGATATATGATTCCAAAGATATTATTGCTTTAGTTATAACTACGCTTAAGACTTATATTCTTAAAAATTCAAAGATTAGTAAAACTATGAAATTACATATATTTTCAACATCAGTCATTCAGAATCTTATATCTTTATATAATTGGAAAGGTCCAAGCAATTGGTCAAAAAATAAAATTCAAAGCTTTACAGAAAATCCACAATATCATGAAGAAAAAGAGGTATGTAATCTTGATTATATATTAAATTAATGTAATATGAAAATTTGTTAATGCCATTTAAAGAATTAATTATATTTTAGTCTTTAATATAAATACTTCTATTAATAATAAAAGTTTCTAGATTTAAAATATAAGAGAAACAAAAAACATAAAAATAATTTCACAGCTTTACTAGTATTACAATTAATATTATAATAAATAATAGATAATTTAGAAAAATTATATTTTATATTTATTCTCTCAATCTACAAGAAATTTTTAAAATTTAGGTTGTTAATGAAATTGTGCACGATTTCTTAATTATACTATTGACATCTCATCGATATGGTGTTGTTTTCCATGATTATACATTTGGTACCTCGCATATTAAACGTAATCAGTTAGTAAATACAATACTTCAAAGCTTAGATCGACCTTGGGAACATGAAAAACCATCAAATTTGTTAATTAAAATAATGGCAGCATGTCCAGATTTAATTAAAACCCAGTTTATCCTTTTGGAACCACACATTTTACCCAGAATATCATCTAAATGGCTTGCAGTAATGAAATTTGTGAGAAAGGTAATTATATCAAGATAAATGTATTGAATTTATGTGATACACCTATCTCTTGAAAGTTAAATTGATTAACTCCATATAATAAAAAATAGATAAAATGAATGTTATAAAAATCGTTCTAATATTGTTTCTTCATATTCTGGTAAGATTGAAAAATTTACTGAAATTGCAGTTGATCGGTTTAACTTCTGAGAGGCTCATATTGTGCGTAATGAAATATGTATTGTAGTTATTCTAAATTATTCATATTAAATAAATTTTATTACAGATTATAGAATCAGTGGACATAGAAACTAATATGAAAATGTATTCAATGGAATTAAGTGTATCTCAATTAGCCACTGCAATAATGTCATTAACTCTACCAGGAATAATATTGAAACATGCAGTTATATCATCTTTAACTCATTCTAATATAATAGTAAGACATGAGGCAGTACTTACACTGACAACTATGTTTGAACAAATACGAAAATATTTATTAATTGCAAAAGAATATTACGAAAGTGACATTCATTTCTGTACATTTGAAAATAATGTGTTACAATCTACTATAAAGGTATATGTGTATTACTTTTACATACATATATATAATACAAGAGAATAACATCTGTTCTTGTATAAATTTTTAAATACAATAATGATATTTTTATTGTCTTAATTGAAAATGTTTGATACTGCAGAATGTACCCAATTTAAATATGATATTGAAACTGTGGAATTGGGTATCAAATTCAACTGATAATGACAGTGTTAATAAAGAATATATTTCAGAACCAAAGAAATATGAACATTTGACAGCTATATTAAATTTATTATATATGTATAATGACACATGTCCAAAATTATTGCATACATTAACGGATTTGCAACCTAACACATTTCTAAATACACTGAACGAACTAGACAATGTAGATATTGCTGAATTTAATGCTATAAAAATAAAAGCTATACAATTTTTAGTAATTTTAAATCCTACTGAATTTTCACCACAGAAGGTATATAAATCAATGTAGCTTTAAACAAATTTTTACTGAAATTTCTTTAAATTATATTGTTTATTAAGAATTCATTTTTTTTTCAGAAAATATTTAGCGATGTACTGTCATTTTTAATATTTCTTTTAAATAAAGAAGTATCCACAATCTCATTGTGTATAAAGATAACAATTAAAATTTTATTGAAGACTACTGGATTGTTTGAAGGATGTAGTGATCAATTAGATATCTGGATGAATGGTTTTATAAATCTAAATGAAAAACAAGAAGTAATAAATTGGTTTATTAATATTGTAAAAAAAGCTGCTAAAGATATTGAAAGATATGCAAATGAAATAATTGAAACAGAAGAAATTGTCAGTGAAGAAATAGTTCAGACTGGTCGATTAGAAGATATATTTAATGGTAAGAATTAATTCAGTTGTTAAGGATGTTTTACATTATAGTGTGTTTGAAATGTTTCTCTATACTTTTAGAATTGGTAGATATGGATATTATGCACGAAAATTTGGAAAGAGATATTTTGCGTATACAACGCTTTACGTCAATATCACCACTCCTGTGTTGCATGTTACATAAAGTAAAAAAAAATTTACATTCAGCAATATTAGATTATGCATCTTATATATTAGTACATACATTACATTATCAAGTTGCACCTCAATGTTTAATACATTTAACAAAAGATATACCAGAATTACCAGTACAAAAATATTTGCTAAGCTGGTTAGAGAACAGTAATCCTGTTTGTATTAAAAATGTTCCTTCTTCAATGGTTTTAATATTTAAATTGAATCTAGTATTATTAAGTGATACTAAAATACAGATAAATGAAATATTTATTGGTAACAATAAAGTTACTTTTAAGTACAACAATGAGGATATAACAATCTATCATTCTTTGTCAAAATACGAAATTACATGTTTGTTCAGGATGACTATATTTTATTTAACACAATTTACCAAACGAGGTGTTTTAACGACAACTCAAGTAGAGAATTATAAGATTCTTTTAATATCCTTATTATATCTTGCAAAAGAAAGTCCAGATAACTCTACATTTGTTGAAGAGTGTGTACAATCTCTTTTCACGCACCCTATTATTTTGTATTATTTTTCACCATTTCATCAAAAAAGTAAAGATATAATGAAGAGTATGATAACTTATACAATTATTGATATTTGTAATGTAATAATTCATTGGTACAAAAAGTGGAATTTTAGAAAGTTAATTTCACACTTCAAAAATAAGTTACTTATCCAATTGCATAAAATGATAGACAAACATCAAAGAAGTGACAAGATAAATAATGTTGAAATGATTATAACTTTGTTAAATTTGGTGCAAGTAACATCACAAGAGGTTGTGTATTTATTAAAAAAACTTGTGACATTAGAAAGTACAATGTTTATTTCTAAAGATGAGATAAATTTATCAATGTATGGATATATAATTCCAAAACTCTTGGAAATTATTAGTAATGATGAAATTAAATCCGAGCGTGATGCCTCATTTGAACTAGATGCAGAATTTGTTAAATGCTTATGTTCTCATCTACTTGTTTTAAAGTCGAAAGGAATTATTAATTTTGGAAAGTGGGAATCGACATTACATGAGTATGTTTCAAAATTTCCATTCAATATTGCTGGAATTAATACAGGTAAGTTATTATCAGAAAGGTACATATTTTGTTATTATATTATTTTTTTAGTATATACATTTAATCTTCATAATATGTTTGCAGATATTTTTTTGTCATTGTTGTCAACAACGATTACGGATACAACTGTAAGACTACTTTCGTTCCTAATTAGTAAAAATATGAAATTCATACCAATATTTACAGAATACATGTTGAAGTCTGAGAATATAAAAGAGAGTAATATTGTGTTTCCAATAATTGCAAGTAATTTAAATTTTAAATGGAATCAAGAGTTTTTACAAAAATTAAAGACATACTACGAAGTGGATATTTTATCTTATTTGGGTAGTCCTAAAAATACAAAAGGTTGGATAGAAAAAAATGTTACTGCAGTTTCCTACTTGATTAAACATGTATTTGATTTTAAAACATGTAGTGAAACGTGTAAAATTACTTTAGAAATTGGTGATAAATTGGACATGGTATCTATACAGTATATACAAATTCTTGAATGTGTCTATAATAAATATGCAATTTTAAAAAAAGAAAACGAAAAAGAGTGTATCACGAATTTGATACAAGTTCTGCTACATATAATTACTTTGACTCTTAAGAAAGAATCCAAAAATGTCAAGAAACTTTCTATTCTTTGTGATAAATTGAATGATGCAGTTAAATATTTAAAAGACAAAGAGGGAAATTTTTTATTTGTGCCATTGGATACTAATCATTCATGGTTTCAATTTATACGATTTTCTATGAAATTTGGTTTTAAAGAATTAAAACACAATAAACAGCCATTACCAATACTAAAAACTTTAAGTACTTTATGCGATATTACATACAAGAATGACAGTGACAGTGAATATGTCAAAACTTTATTTGAAATGGCAACTTCTCATTCTGAGTTTCTTAATATTATGTTGGAATCATCAGATGCAAAAAGTACGTATATAGTTCCAATTTTATTAAAAAAATGTATGTTTTAACTTATTTATGTATTATATTTTAGGGGATCTTGTAGAACTATTATGGATTCTTATTCAGAAAAACAAAACAGTTATGGTATTAACACACGTCCCGGTTTATCTGGCAGCATACAATGCTACTTTAAATGCAACCGATCAGTATCTTTTACTTGTAAGAGGACGGATAATAAATTTATTATTTTTTAGATAAATATTAACGAATATGCTGGTTTTAGATTTTGCAATATTATGAAAGTAACAATATTAATATTGACGAATACCGACCATATTTATGGGGAAATGCGGCTGCAGTATATTATAGTGTGAAGGGTGAAACACACATGAATTTGTGGAGAGAACCATCTACTTCTCAAGTTTTAAATTTATTTGAAGAAAGTATAATTAATAATACTATAAAAAATTATCCCATGAATAGAGCATTAAAGGTGAGTTTATTAATATAGTTGAAACATTTTACAAATATATTTAAAACATTTTTAAAAATTTTATGAAATAGAATTAAGGAATATCGATTTCGATTTTCATGTTTTTGCAGAATATTGAATTGCACAGAACAAGTGATACATACGATCCAGCATTTTATTTACCATTATTGTATTTTTTATTATCTGAAAATAATGTTATATCATGTCATAAAATTGCTCAAAGTGGTGCTCTGGCACTAGCATTTGCTGCATGCAGCAGTAATCATTCTGATGTTCGTATGCTAGCTTACACTCTTATTGCTAGATATTATACTCATTTGGAAGCTTCAAGGTATTTTATGAAACTTTGTAATAATAGTAATTACATGCATTGGTTTATTTTAATGTAATATATATATATATTTTTAATATTTATAGCTCAAAAGCAAAACTATTATGGATGCGATTAATAGATGCGCTTCGTTATGGTATTATATCATTACAATCAGAGCTTAATAATATACGTTTAAATTGTATAGTCTCCATATTTTTAGCAAGAACATCTTTAATCGCCACACAACCATTACATCCTCTTTATTCACCTTTACAAATATTCTTGATGGCTAAACCTGCATTAGATATAAATTCAATACCTGAACTGTTACAACTCTTTCACAGCTCTTATGTGGAGCATAAAGTACATAGACATTGGATTTTAGAGAATATTCGCGATGGTATGAAGACAGAAAATGAGTTGGATATAGCTTTTAAATGTGTTTTATTTAAAATGCTTTTAGGTTTTTATACATGCAATTTATCAGATCCAAATACAAAGGTAAGATTTAAGTATTAAACAAGGTGTTGATAAATAACAATCTCTTTTAAAGCTCATATTAATTGCTAATTTTATCGATTTTATTTGCTTTTATTTCAGATACTTATCCTAGAGATCATCAATGTTACATTGAAAATCACTAAGGCTTCTGTACTTCTTATAGAGGGCCATGGTCTATTTCCCTGGTTATTAGAAGTTACAAATAATTTGCGTAGTTATGAAACTCAATATATTGAGTTCATAGTTAAAATAATGGATAAACTTTTAAGTACTGTATTGAAAATCAAAGGAGACACTGACCATTATAAGTTGATGCTTTTAAATATCGCATTGAGTTTAAAATTATATTTATATAAGGACATCAAGATCACTGTATTTACATTATATATCAATATTTTGCAAAAGTTACTTCTATCTAAGTACATGAAAATGGTTGTTACTAAAGAATGTGTAATGGAAATTCTTGAATTCTCTAAAAATTACTTGGGTAATATGGATGAATGCGATAACATGCTACGTTTTGGTTGTGAATATATAACTAAGGCAGATTGTTTTGAAAATGACAATGAAATTAAAGTGGCAAGAAACTGTTTGAGAACAATGGTATGGACATGGTGTAGTCACGAAGTGACATAATACACTGATTTTTATACATTATGATTGATTTTTTATAGATTATGTAAATATTGTAAGTGTACACATATAAATTACAGTGTGAGTAATCGAATAGATTTAAGTTTTCTGTATAATCATCTTAGAACGTTATTGATTAAAAAAAATCTTTTTAACATTAAGAAAAATCTAAGCTTTTATTTTAATACTTATGTAAAACTATAATTCATTTTTTACATATTATTTTTAAATATTTTTTCAAAAGCAATCTATTTCTTATTTATGCTAATTTAATTTTTGTATTCTACGACGGCATTCAAACATAGGTTAAAATGGTTTTAAAAATAACTGTTTCAAACTGTTATATATCGATTGAGATTGAAAGATTTACGAAAAACCGACATGGTCTTGTAACAGTTATGGAAAATAAAGGTTCTGATTTATATCAGTTTCGGTTTTGCTTCTGCAGAACTGATATTATATTGGTTTTGTAACAGATATGTATGTATGCCCTGTCATTCTATATTTCGATTCGTTTTTTTTCTGCATTGATTGAAGTAGTGAAACGAGAGATTCGAGACAGGGAGGGGGACTCGGCGGTAAGAAACTTTTAAATAAACGTAATCCTTAGGAATAATGAACCAGCATGTTTGGAGCATGACATTCAGTTATATTCCTAAGCGAATGGTGAATACTTTGATTAATATAAAATTGTATTTCGTGAAAGAGATAATAGTTTTCTTAGTGTTAAATTAATGCAGTAGTTATTAGTAACAATTAAAGAATTATAACATAAAAAGCTGCAAAATGTGTGACGTTATTCGCAAATATTTTGAAATGTGCAGTGATAGTCTCAAAATGCATTCTACAATTGAAAACTGTTTTGCAATAATTTCGGTATGTACACAAATACATTTATTTTGTTTAGATTTTTAATTCTTAGTTTTTAGTAAATTTGGTTAAATTTAGTAAATTTCGATTCTTAGTAAAATTATTGGAGATGACAAGCTATGATTACGTTCAAAATTGATATTTGAATTAATATACAATCAAGTATTGTTGACTTATTAATATTTAATTAATGTATGTATTATAACCTATTTATAACCGTTATAGAACCGTCTTAGAACTGATATACTATCAGTTTTGTATAACTGTAAGCGAAACCGATATAGGCCAGAATCGTTTTTACTCATCACTATTCCAAAATTATTATTATTATCATTAAGCATGTATATTTGGTGTTAAAGTCTATATATTAACAATACAAATTCTTAGGAAATATGTGTGTAATCAATATCTATGTTCGTAGTAATTCTTTACTATATTCAAATTTTATGCACATTTTGCAATTCCTGTTTGTTCAGTCAATAAACCGATACTAACAGTTGATAATATATGTATATAGTATCGAATAATTGATTTGAACGTTGTTAATTCGTTTCATATGGTTTTCATATTTTTTTGAGTGCGTTGTACGCTTGTCTTTAGATTTAATATTGAGTTTATTTTAGCAATAATGTTTTACATACTCGTATAATGCATTAATAAGATATTTCTTGATTTTATTATGACAATTTCAGTGTTTAGGATTAGCATTCTTCCAAGCTTTTAATTAGCTCCTTGATCGAAAAATATTTCTGTGTCAAAATGTTACGAACTCCTTGGATAAAATGTGTGTACGAACACATCTGCATTTGGATCATTATTCTTGTCTTTATGATGCCGCAAAACTAATACAACTTGACTGATATCAAGATTATTGGTAAATTCTTCACCTCTATACCACTCTTTCATTTTTGGTAAATGACAACCTTGCAGTTCCAATTCCGACGCAGACAAAGTTACTGCCTCGTTTGTTGAGCTAGAGTTTAAATATCGCATAGCATTTTGAGCTTTCTTGTGGCTCAGAGCAAAATGCGCTACAGTATCCTGATCTTTTCTACTTAAAAATCCACTCTTCATTTGTTTTGTCGTTCGAGAATAATTCTCGACGCTATCTTGCTTTCCTGTAGCATTCTTATCCGAGGCGTGCCCCCTCGGATGTCCTGTATACAAGCACTTATGGCAGAAAACATTTTGCGAATTATCTAAAATGATTCTTGCCGCTCGAGGCGAGGTACCATTGTATCGAGCGCCACCTATCATTAGTGGCGTTTCGTTCTTACCATTTGACGATAAAAACGTATCAATTCGGTCGGTGAAAGTTTTTATATTATTTGTCAAATATTTTGTAATTTTCGTTCTCAAGTTAATAGCGCTCTGTCCGGTTTGAGCGGCAATTACCTCGAACAGACACCCGTTTAAATTCGTTTCTACGTTAACGGGATCTCTGTTACCGTATAATGTCCAATGTCCTATGCATTTTGGCTCTTGTTCATGAAACTCTACATTTACAGACGATTCATTCATATTCCGTTCCCCGCTATTTATCGTTTTATAAAAACGACCAACGGATCTCCAAATTTGGATAGGTTTTCCTATTACGTTCGATAACGCCTCCATGTGTATCAAACCTGCCGGACCATTATTTTTTAGGTCATTGATTAACCATTGGGCTAATTCTAATTTCCACAGTTGTCTTTTCTTTAACTCTACGTATTTGCTGGATTTTTTGCGCTTAATGCGCATCGATCTGTCCCGATTTTTTTGATCGCGTGCATTATCGGTGTTCGAAGCTTCATCGGACGAAGTTATTGTCCGGACAGTATTATACATTATTTGTTTTCTTCCAAAAATTGTTTCGAAATTTAACATACGATTTAATTTAGTTATTTGTGGATTGAATATATTCTTAAATTTTCTTACACATCATTATTTTTTCTTGCATAAAAGAATGCATAGATGAGAATGCATAGAAGAAACTTGCATAAATGATTTAGACGACTTGGAACATATCTTCTAAAATAGCGATACATAATATTAAATGTAAATTTTGAATCAAATAATTTTAGAACGGATTAAGAGATCGTCGATCGCGATGGAAAATGAATTGATTCGGGGAACATTCGTACATAAAAATTACTATTGACAAAATAACGTTCGGAATAGTAGAAAAATGTTGTTATTGGAGTCAATGAATAAACGGATGTAATTTGTAAAAATACTTTTCGAGAAGACGAGTCACTTTATAAGCCTTTGTTCCTCATGATTCTGTTTACAAACGGACATTGGAATTTTGAATTATCATATTTACCAAAATGTTAATAGGGTTTCGTTTGAAATTTTGCGTTAACCTTTCTCCATTGTATTTTGCGCAGTTGTTTCTGCTATGCTCATTTTTTTAGGCGCGATATATTTCATAGATGGTCCACGAACGAACTATTTATCCACGCATTTCCATCGTGAGTTCTGGTAGATAAGGATGATTGCAATTATTTACGGTTACGTTTGTTCGCAATAAGATATCCATCGTCTATGGTACACAATTGTTTTCTACTCTTGGGTCGGCAAACTTTTTTTGCTCGACTTGTGTTTAAGTTTGTGTTCATAATATCGTATAACATATATATTATTTAAGCCGAGAGAGAGCAAAAACGGATTATATAGGATATAACTAAATGTCGTACATTCAGTTTCACTTATGAGACAATTTTTCATAATATTATTTTAATTTACGTTTTTTATAATTTGGGATAGTTTTATCCCATCCTTTGTTCGAAATAATCTGGAAGATTAAGTATGAAGTACTTCTATAAGATGAAGTACAGATTATTGTTCGAACGGGAAATAGCTAGTCCGAAACATGGTGAACGAACCTTCGATTTGTACGATCTTCGATCGATTAAAAAAAGAATGTTGCCGTTCGTTTGGTACACGTGTAGCTAACAGAACCGCGGAAAATAGTTCCTTGAAATAGAAATCATTAGCAAATATTTCTATTTCATCGATCAAAAAAGTATAGTGTAAGTAAAATATTTCTTCGAAACAACTATTCAAATAGATATTTTAATAAAAAAACTTTTAGAAATACCATTTAAAATACTATTTCATTTCTGAAATGACGGTGATACTATTTCGTACGAAAGTAACCTCGAAATACTATTGAAACAGTAGCGAAGTAGTAACAGGTGGAAATTAATGAATAAAGAATAAGAAATAAAAAAAATATTTATTTCCGATGTTTATGTAATTCATTTATTTCGCGGGATGGATATTTCATTTCAATCGGATCCAAGCGAAGATATTGAGTATGCCTGTGTCCGGAGGACAGTCGATAAACGAAATATTTTTAAATGAGTATTGTCTCGTTGGAATATTTCAACAGTCGCGTCATCTATGCGCCCAGAAAATAGTTACCAACGAAAACAACATAGCGAAACAATATTTCCCCGCTGGGTATTTGTACAATTTGATTGTTACTGTTTCCTTTGATCTGTTTTAAATTATCCCCAGCCTTAATATCTAGGTACTTTTCGTTTTCGCGTTTGACGTTCATCGAGTCGCTGGCGATGAAAAAAAGGATCCCGTGACGTGACGCGATTTGAATGTACGCGTAAAGCTCGATCGACGAATCGTTGCTTCCCTGTTGCCCCGTAAAGCACAAAAGTAGGAGTGGAAATCGTAACGAGACGAGATCGGTTCCCGGTTCGCGTTTATTGCCGCGTGCTCGCCAAGTGTGCGCCCAAGAGAGAAATCGTTCGTTCGTCGATGAGAAAAAGAGGGTTAAGGGCCGGGAGAAAAAGGAAACCGTTCTCGGGCGGTTGGAAATGAGCGGGGAATCGAAAGAGCAGAAGGGGGTGAGAAGCAGGTGTGGTGGGGATCCTCTGGATCCTCGGTCGATTCGCGGCTTTCGTTGCTCGGAACCACGATACATGGATCAGTCTCGATGCAACCGTCCATTCGTACTGGTTGCTGTTGCCTCGTGTGGATGTGCGTTAACGTACGATTGCATTTTAATCGTTCGTAGAACCGTTTCGTCGGCTCCTTCGCCGCGATACGGTGGTTCGATCGCGAGGATCGTTTCGTGTGAACGTCATCGTGATTTTCCCGCGTGTTCACCGACAAAACTCATCTGTGCTGCTGGTGCCCGGTGGGCGATCGTTCGTTCGTTGCAAACACCCGTATCGCCAAGGAATACGCAAGTGAGCGTCGAAAAAATCTTTAATCGACGACAGTGCCGATAGGGAATGCAATTTCCGATCGACAGAGTGCGCGGGTTTTCTTGTTCGGGGAGAGTCCGCGGATTCGAATGCTCGTGGAAGCGGTATTTCGATAACCTATAAATTACGTATGTTTTTCTCGCGCATTCGAAACGTTTTTCGGCGACGTTCAATTCGCGCCAAAAGGAACACGGGATTTCGACTTCGCGTTACTTCGTTATCGTACAGTGATCAAAATCGATTTATCGTACCAGCGTTAATAACGAGCTACGTGATCTGTCACTTGGGAGAATTGAAATAAAGGCCGGTTAGTCGCGAACAACGTTCCCTGTTCGAAACGACGCAATTTAACGTTAAACGGGACTCGTTACGCGAAACCACAGTAAGTAGAGATTATCGTTTGACGCGTTCGAAGAGGAATATTTCCAGAAAACGTTGGCAATAATTGTGTCGTAAATGCATACGGATGTACTCGTTTGTAACCGTAACGCGCTTTCCAGCTCCTTTTGACACAGAATTGGCGTTTTTATCTTTTCGTGTTGCCTGAAAATTCGTTTCTCGACGATTCTTGGTTGTTCGGTTGCGTTGGGTCAGAATAGTCGATGAATTTTTTAAATTTCATCCTGCGATTATCTACGCTCTCGACCTTCTCGTAACACGGTTTCGATGTAATGTGATGCAAAAATTGCAACGGTCTTGTAACATCGATTAATAAACGTTTAACCAACCGTTGTACGGCACAGAACGTATTTCTTTCGATTCGTATCGGTTCTAGGTTTCGTTTAAGTTGTTCAGTTTAATGCTAGAACTACCGATAGTGAACATATATCTATTTTTGTCAGATCGTGTGCATATCTTTGAAATTAAGAAGAGGAAAATGCATATTAGTTCGCGAATATAATTAGTTCTCTAATTCAATAATTGTCATCGAATATTTCGGCGAAAGTATCGTTAATAGTTGAGCGATTTTAAAAAGGAATTCGGAGTAGGTTAGATCGACCGCTTTGATAATTTGGTATTAAATTACGAGTAAGACTCGTAGCGGACGACTTGGGGCAAAATCCACTACGTTCTCGACTTCGCTCCGATCACAGTTTCCATTTATACGTACCGAGCGGAAAATATTACGTCTACAACTGTAACATTTCTCTCGTCTTGCGAACATCGAAAAAAAAGAATCGTCGAGTCACAGTTCGTCCACCCGAAACGCGGAATATCGAAAGATCGAACGGGTTAACACGGTTTCGATACCGAATTAATCGTGTTATATGAGGGTCGAGTGTAGGCTGTTCGTTAGGTTCCTTGGGATAAAACGAACAAGAAACTTTGCGGAAAAGTCAACGATAACTATTCTCGGTCGCCGCGAGGAGCGTTGGCGTTGCGAAAATTGATTGCAATAGTCGTTGGAAAATGCGATCTTTGCGTTGGGTAGAGTGCTACGACATTAATGCCCGCGACGAAACGTGCTCGGTGGCGATATCAATGCCCGCATGAGAAAGTTACAACGGGTCATGCGCATCGTTCGAGATTACTCGTCAATTGTTTTTCCACACGCGATACGCAACGAGTTTTTGTAAAAATTGTGCACAATTGTCGACAAAGATGACGAAATAAATCTCGATAAAAATTGTGCACAACCATCGAACGAATTTTTCGATACCAGATGGCGTGAGCGAATCTCGTAGCTTTCCACGCGATTATTTACGCGCGTACACACGGGGATTTACTCGTCTCGAGAGCCAGCCTCGAAGGGACTGTCGGAAGTGAAAATCGAGCGGGAATAATCGTCGCGGTTTGACTTTGAAATTGTGCGCACAGTGGGCCCGGTCGAGGACAACGGTTAAAAGTTGCAAATTGATTTTCCCCACGAGTGGTTTTTCCATTCGCAAGTGATTGTGATGTGTTTTCAGATGTAATTGAACACAGTGTGTTATGGTATAACTTTGCACTTCTGCGTGGATTACGAAGCATCGAGAACTCAATTTAGGAAAACATGTATGGCTGGTGAGTGTTGATAATATTTACCTATCGATTAAACCGCGAACAAAATAATACATCTCGCGTTGCAAGAACAATGAAATCCACGAGTGTGGATACCTTCGTTGCGAATACCTCGCGTTAAAATATTACCGATCGCCTACATTTACCACATCGAGACATCTATTTGTTTACAATTCTGTAACGAAAAAGAAAATTTAGCGTTCGGGAGGACAGTGAGTGAGGGATCGTGACCGATCTCGTTGATTGTGACGCGCGTTAAAATACTTGAATCGTAGGGCAAGGGTTGAAGCGTGGTGATTTTCGGTGAAAGTTAACCGTGCGTTGCCGTAGTAACACAGCGTGCATTGGCGCGTTTCGTACGTCGGTGCGACGAAACGTAGAACCACCGCGGTGTTCCGTACCAAAGGCACCGTGCGTCGTCGTTTCGTGGAACTCGCCGAGTTTAACGTTCCCCCCTCCCCCCCTCCCCCTTCCCCCCTCTCATCCGCTGAAAGGGATTGACGACCCGCGGAACGTGCACGCACCGCCCAACGAACGTATCCTGAATTCTTTGGGCGGGCGTGCATACGCGTAAAAGCGGCACGTGTATATATTTTTTCGCATTGTTTATTCGATACGCGTACCGGTTGGTGCACGACGTAGGTAATAACGCGACGTTCGCCGCGTCGGTCACGCAACAACGACGATCCGTTAAGCTTTTCCGGTGACCGGTCGGAGGAGGTTTGAGGTCTTTGTTTCAGAGCAACGCTGCGCTGGCACGTGTACGACCGTATACGTGACTCTTTATCGGTCGAAGGAGCACCGATAATTAACGATAGCGTTGACCGTGATTGTGTGCGTGGCGTTTAGAGAGAGACGCGCTTCGAGGATACCGGGTGATACCGTTCGGGTGGTATCGATACTGTACAGTATCGAAATTCAAACAGTATCGGAACAGTATCGATACTGAACAGTATTGAAACTCAAACGGTATCGAAACAGTATCGATATTGTACGGTATTGAAATTCAAACAGTGTCGGAACAGTATCGATTCTGAACAGTATTGAAATTCAAACAATATCGAAACAGTATCGATACTGAACAGTATTGAAACTCGAACAGTATCGAAACAGTATTAAAATTCAAACAGTATCGAAACAGTATCGAAACAGTATCGAAACAGTATCGAAACAATATCGAAACAGTATCGAAACAGTATCGAAACAGTATCGAAACAGTATCGAAACAGTATCGAAACTGTATCGAAACAGTATCGAAACAGTATCGAAACAGTATCGAAACAGTATCGAAACAGTATCGAAAGAGTATCGAAACAGTATCGATACTGTACAGTACTGAAATTCAATATCGGAAAGAACGTTTTAGAGAAAGTTCCGAAGGTTGAACTTGAATTGAAAAATGACACAAAGAGATGTTGAAAAATTAGGGCAATTTACATCCGCAATTTACAGAAGAAAGTCTCCCGGTTTCAGAACGTGCATTGTTATTTGTCGAAACAAGTAAATAAGTCTCGGTAAACATACGTTCAAGTATCATTAGTGCGATATTTACGTGCCTCGAAAGTTTGTCCTCAATTTTCGATACGGTGTGTACGCGAGTACGCGACAACGCAGTTTCTCTCACAGGACGCAAAGGGTCGACCGTATTTACCCGATCCGCGTACTTTCGTGATCTTCGCAGTCTTCCAATATCCTTGTTCCAACACTCACAGCAGTTGGTCTTCGACCATCGAGAGAACTAGCGTCGTGCGTCTACCGAGAATATTTTCCTATAGATCAAGTCCTCGTGGTTCGTTGAAATAAGAAAGCTGTGCAAGATCTTAGGTAAATGTATTATATTTTTAACGTACACGTATCATCGAACAATATTTATTTATTCAAACGGGACGAAGTATCATTGGTTCACAGATATATATATGTAGCGTATATTAAACAATCGAAACGAAAAGAAAAAGAGAAAAAGACACTACTTGCATCGACGCAACGATTAAATTCGTGAATGATAAACAAAATCGATTAAAAATTGCGATAAGAGTTTACCCGTGTACAGTAAGTACGTCTTATTGAGTATTCGTTGCATTTGCAAGAAGTGGACTTTTTTTTTGTATTAAAATTCTATTCGTAACCTTGTATTTATCTTCTCGTTGGGGTGCGTAATGCGAGAGAGTTTAAAAAAAAAAAGTAAAAAGAAAGAAACTCGAGGAGTCACACTTGAACGTGAAATACGGCTTCGTAGCGACGGACAGTTAGGTGCCATAAAGTTTGGTCGACGTGATTCTTTATGTGTCGCAATTAGCGCAATGAACCGCGAGCGGGAGGAGTCAAAGAGTATAACGGCATAATAAATCACCGTATCAGGATTGGATTTATGCCCGATGAGCTAAAAAGGACGGCCTTGGAGGGAGAATAAATTCTAGCGAATTCCGCGTGGCTTTGGTACCGTGAGCCACGGCGCGGAGCGTAACGTTCGCGTTCGCAACGCGCAGATATATTATCGCGATTGTACCGGGTGAATGCGATACAGAGTGTCTCGCAAATTTCGCCGCAATGCATCAGCGAGCGATTCAGAAGTAACGAGTACCCGATATTTCCCTGGCGACTTCCTGCGAGGCGAACGAGGACCCGTGTTGGCTACACTGTATCAAAAAACTATCCACTAGATTAGAAGAAAATTCCCCCTGGCCTGCTAGTACGGGTACAATAAAAGTTTGCAAAAAATGTTTTTAAATGACAATTCAACGTTTCTTCATTTTTTTTTTTTATAAAATTCTTTCAGTTATCTCCCACGATTACGAAGTTACGAAGAAAATCAAAGTTGTTGCAAGTTCTTCGATCGTTTTGAAATTGGTCGAAATCGGTGCCATTTTCTTTTCGATTTTTCAAATACAATATTTTTCGTATGAAAAATGTTCAGTTCCAGCGATCCGTCGTTCCGTTGTGAAAAAGTCACGAGAAGGTTGCATCAAAGGAATAA
The DNA here is from genome assembly GCF_051014685.1 of Ptiloglossa arizonensis. Lineage (NCBI taxonomy): Eukaryota > Metazoa > Arthropoda > Insecta > Hymenoptera > Colletidae > Ptiloglossa > Ptiloglossa arizonensis. The sequence continues at coordinate 21,382,194 of NC_135050.1, forward strand.
AAGTAACATTGAAACTTTTGAGACTCGATTTCATCGTCTTGGAGAAATTTCCGGGCAAAAGAATCTCTCTATGTGTACGCCATTGTGCTTTACGTACGCGAAAAGTTTTATTAAAATCGGTCTTACGGGAAAGCGTAGGATAAATGCAACGATACTTTACGGCGACGATATTGCGCGTGTAAAAGAGTAAGGTGAAAAAGTGTCGTGCGAAAAGGGGAAAAGGATAACCAACGCATTGGCGTAGAAAGAACCGCGTGTAACGGTACAGAGGCGCGGTACTCGGTGTGCTGTTATTAATCTAAAACTTGAGAATATAGGATTTCTTTGCTCTAGAAATTTGTTTACATTCGGATTCCTTTGATAGAATATTTTTAATTGAGTATCCTTCGCGTTAGAGTATCCTTTACGCTAGGTACTCTTTACGATGATATATTTTTTAAATTAGAATTCTTCACACTGGAACTTCTTTAAGCTAGAATTCTTCACGCTGGAACTTCTTTCAGCCAGAATTCTTCACGCTGGAACTTCTTTACGGTAGACTTTTCTTAACTTAGAATCTCTCACGTTAAAACTACTTTTATACCAGGATTTTTTTTTGCGCCAGAACTTTCCTAAGCTATAATTTTGTTTGTACCAGGATTTTTTACGGTAATGTTTTTCAAGCCAGAATTATTTACGCTCGATCTTTCCTTGCGTCAAGAATATTTATGGTAGTACTTTTTCATGGTAGGTTATTTTTGTTTTCGTTGAAAAGAACGGAACAAAGTCGTTCGGATGAAAAAGAAGATAGCGGATGGGGGGATTTTGTGGCGACGATTGTTTCGTAATGATTCGTGTTTGAAACACTCGTTGCGGGGGAATCGTGGACGTTGTTGTTTCCTGTTCGTGTTTTGGCGCGGAAGTTTCTCATTGCGGCGTTGTTTTACTTTTTAAACCGCCGTCGCCGTTAACGTTTACACGCAAGACACGCTACGTTAGTCTGTCTCGCATGATCAGAGTAGCTGGGGACTCGGGTGCACCAAATGGAGCGGGATCAATTAAGCGTTGCTGATGACTCAATTCTCGAGTCGATCGGTCGCGTCGATCCTAACGGGCTGTAGGACCGACCGTAAAAGAATCCAGTGAAATGCGATTCTTCGGACGAAAGCCACGCCATTAAGGACGTTCTTTTTCTACATGGAAGTTTACGGTCCCGTGGCTTTAAAATTGTACAAAGTTGCGCGGTTGAGACCCGTGTCCAAATCGAGGGCGATGAAACGTCTCGGTAATTTAGGATCGTTGAATTTACGATGTTCAGCGAGAAAGAGGAACAATCTCGGGTAGTTTTTTTTTATCCTCAATCTCGCGCGTTATTATGTTACGAAATTTTTGTTGTTGTTATCGATAGGACGAAAAATGTTCGAGACAATTTTTAAAGATCAGAATCATTGAAATCCAATGTAAAATTACTCGCGAATAAGCGTCGTTTCTGTATTTGTTCTCGATCGGTGGAGGTCGACGAAACCGAAGGATGGAACGTTATTCGAAATATCGATTACAAACCAGGAGAGAATCGTTGGTCCGTTGGTTTTGTTATTCCACGGGCAACTTTCGTCGTTATTTATTCTAACGATTCGCGTTGAATATTCCTCGGTTGCGTCTGGTTCTTCTCGAGGTCGTTCGATAACTAATTCCCCGTGCACACGCCGATCCTACGTACTTGTATCCGCAGGTAGAAGCGGATTATTATTACTACCCTTGCGCGCAGGGACAGCCAGTAATTAGACTTCGACTCTTTTATTATCTACTTGCTTCGGGGATGAACGGAGCCACGATGAAAGTCCATAGTATTTTGAGTTATTGCGCTCGTAACGATAATTCATTATTCCGAGACACCGACAAGGACACACCGGGTTCACGTGTGCGGATTGATAAGCAGGCTAATACAGAGCCGCGGCGTCGTATTTTATACAAGGCATATATTTAACGTTATTGACGGCCCGTGTTCCGTATCTTGTAATACATTGTACGTCGTTTCGAGTTCTCGACTCCCCTACGAGTACGAACACGAGACGCGTTTTGCATTAGCCGGGGCTCATCGTCGTCCTATAATCGAAGAATTAATAAACATCGAATTAACGTACCTTTATGTAAATATTTATCCAAACAATATACTTACAGTATGTATCGTCACGTCCGATCTAAGTGGACGTGATTTATACCGATGCCTTGCTTCCGACCAGATAACGTCCAGAACGACTTTTTGTCTAGATATTTATCAACGAGAACGATTATTTATGAACAATTACAAGTCCACCCCTCAAACGACGTACTTCGTTGGTTTTGAATAATATCGAGTCGAAAGAGCGACCGAACTTTAAATAGAAGTCTACCTTTGCGCAAATATTTTTCTAAACAATATACATATATACGCAATGTGTGTCGTCGAGTACGATTTACGTGGACGTGATTTACAGCAATGATTTGCTTTCGACGGGATGACGTTCAGACTGACTTCTCGTCGAGATGTTTATCAACAAGATCGATTATTTATGGACAATTCCAAGTCGAGTCTTCGAACGATGTACGTCGTTGCTTACGAGTAACATCGAGTTAGAAGCGGCTCTGAATTGTACTTTTATGTAAATATTTATCCAATCGATATATAATATACATAAAGTATGTGTCGTCACGTTCGATGTAAACGGACGTAATTTATAGCAATGTCATGCTATCGACGAGATGACGTTCAAATCGATTTATTTATCGATACAATGGATCATTCATAATTTGGATAATTTCAAATCCAGCCTTCGAGAGGTGTGTTTCGTTGCTTTTGAATAATATCAATCTCTTTTCAAATATTTAGCGAAAGAAAATTAACAACGTACTTGTTGCAAGCTGAAGAATTTTCGACTCCGTCTTCTTAACTCGCACAAGTAAACAAACCTACGAAGAGTCCCGCGACAGAGTCACAATTTGTGAAAAATTTATTCATTTTCCATAATTGAATTTCTCCGTAGCGTTGCTCGTATATTGATTAAAAAATGGCGCCACGTTAACCGAAACGTTAGCGTTGTATCTACACATGTGTACGTGTATCCCGCGTCGCGACGGTCAAGGTGTTAAGCGCGTATTCGCTATTATAAATCACGAAATTTGAATTTCTAAATTTACATAGACGTAAGCACCAAAATACCAGATTTTTCTTCCCGGGCTCGAATCTTCTATCGGTTGGAACGCGACGTTTAATCTCGTTACATTGAAAAGATATTAAACTGTTCCAACGAATTTCAAAGAGACCGTGCAAAGTAATTAATTTCGACGGTTGCACGCGTCTTTGCTGAACAAGCGCAATAAAATCGGAGAAATTGCACACGGTGAAAAATTGATAAGAACGCGCACCCTGTGTTATTATCCGGAGTGAATTGTCGACGTTAATTGATATCAAATGATTATAAAGACATTAGAAGCGTTTCGATGCTTCTCGATCTTGTTACTAAGCAACACCGATCCCGGCATGGTCGCATTACAAGAAATTTGTCATTAATCTAACGCCGTCGACACTGCGTCGGTAACATAAAAGGAGCATAAATTATTCCACGCGCCGTAATAATAAATTACGTACAAGTGATAATGGCTGTTCGCGTTAACGCCAGCGAAGACCGAAAGAAAGAGCGAGCAAGAGAGAGAGAGATTGTATCTGCTTCTCTCGTTGCATTATACAGTGTGTCTCGTGATTTGTGCTATCTACTCCAGGAGACAACTGTATTACCCGAGAAAGATGAAAAATGTTCCTATAAACATACGTCCTATTTGTCCTTGTTCACGAGATACGACGAATTCTGTGTTATTTAACTACCTTTGCTAAAGGTGATCACTTTTAATGTCCACGAGAGACACCACTGTACCACGGTTTAGAAGGGTACAAGGTTTCCGGTAAATTTAGGAAACGGTGGGAATCATCGAGAGAATAACCGTGATCAACGACTTTCTGAGACGGAAAAAGTTCGTAGAAACTTACGTCCTGTTTATCCTTATTCATGAGATACAGCGAATTCGGTGTTATCCGACAATCTTTACGGATGGTGGTCACGTTGAATATTTTCTGCAAAGAAGGATGACCATGTTGAATATTTTCTGCAAAGAAAGATGGCCGTGTTGAATATCTTTCGTAAAAGTAAACAGATAATATTCATCGAATCCAGGTAACGTGGATCGTTCTTATAAAGTATTGCAAGTTTCAGAGTGATCCTCGTAAACGTATCGCACTTTATCCAGTGAACGAAGACGAGCACGACACTCGTGCGTACGAACACTTTCCATCGTTTTTTTGGGCCTACGATCGACTCTTGAGGTGAGTCCCGAAATTGAGAAGACGCCACGCGTAGAACGTTCGACGAGAACGCTCGCGATCAACTTTTTTCCCTTCCATCGATGATCTCGCGTGATCGATTCGGTTGATCGTTTCAGCGACGTCAGGGGACCGTAAAACGGCGCTAAGGCCACGGGCCCGAAAGGTACTCGAGCGGAAAATTTCCTGGTAGCGGATAGTAGTACCGGAGCCATTTATCTAATATCTCGTCACGCGTGTGTACATTCTTGTCTCGTACATTAATTAGCCTAATCGCGGCACTAGAATCGGTATTCGGGGACGTGTGCAACCGTGTCCGCCGGTTCACAGAATCCCGGAATAGATGTTAAATGGCAAGATGCCGCAACGTTCCGGGCGTACACAGCGTTTAAGATGCGATCTGGGCCCAACGTATCAAAAGCAAGATTGCTTTCAATGTCGTGTCCCGAAACTCGTTTCTAGAATGCGACCAGTTCGAGTTTATCCAGGCTACGGCACTGTCGACCAGCCACGGAATTCGTTCCTAGGAAAATAATTAATTTCAACGAGGACCACGGTTTAGAAAACATTCTACGGGTACACTAACGTTCAAAAATTTGGAGCACTGTCTTTAGACTACACTGTCTCGACTACAGGTACGGTGTTCTTCAGAGAGGTGGGATTCGTGCAACTGTTCGTTCACTGTGTACGTATGCCGAAATGAACGACGATACCACGATCGTGTATTTCGTTGAGAGAAACGTGTATTTGGTTGCGATTTATTATCAACAATACGTACCGTTCGAATGCGAGAAGAAGACGAACGAACGCTTACATCCCCACTCCAGGTTACGGGCCTACAGTTCCCCCACCATCGCAACCGTGGTCGCTATTGGCCAAGAACAGCGAAGAAGATTGATAGTGACGATGGTGGGGGAACTTGTACACTGTGAACTATAGTGGAAGTGTCGATACTCGCGTCATATTGCGCAGAAATCGAAACAAATGGATAATTGATCTCTGGAAGAACGAAACTGAAAATGCTCGCAATTCGTAAGCTTTTCGTCTTTTTCTAAAGAATATTTACGTATCACGATTCACAATGTGCAATATTTCCTTCGTGTTCGTGTAACGTTCTTTTAATATGGAAAAATCAAATTTTGAACGAGACGAGCGTACTTTACGGAAAGAAGCTTTGATAAATAAAAGTGTAGGTAATTTCTTCAACGTTTCCTTTCGTTTAAACGGCCAGGGTTAATCGATGAACACAAATATTTCGATTATGCTTACACTTTCGTTCGCACGTCGTCGTTTCTACGTAAAAGAAAAAAAAAAGAAACACGGAAATTGAAAATACTTGTCGCTGTTTGTTTCTGATCTACGATGTAATATTTTATAGCGTCAATGTGTAGGAAAAATGTAATCGTTGGCATTGAATGTTGCGCTCCAGTTCGTTCGGGAAAACGACGGGCATTTTTCGGAACTCGTTTCCCGAGCTGTCGATAAATCAATTTAACGGGGCGAACATTATATTTGCATGTCGTGCCCCGACGCGGCTATTTATCATTTCGAAGATTGGCGAGCGAATTATCGTGGCTCGAGAACGCTTATCGGAGATAATTTCGAAGCTTCGGGGATGAATCTCGATTGAAAGTTTTTTTTTATAATTACTCTTATTATTTGTACCTATTTACAATAGCAATTATCTCTTCGAAAAGAGAGTAAACATTGACCGGTATATAGTACATACCTGTGAAAATGAAAATCATTCTTTCTTCTTTTAAGAAAAACATTGGGTTCGACGAGTCCTGAGAAATAAATTCTCTTCTCTGTTCTACGTACCGATAATTGGTCCCATTTTTTAATATTACGCAAGACGCTACGGCAGTGTGTTTACATTGGGTGCATCGATAAAATATTAACTCGTGCAATAATAGCAACTTTGTACACTTCGATCCTTATTATGTACGAAGAAAGATCAATCTCTAGCACACGATGCCACGAGTAAGTAGAACGTGGACACTGAAATAATTTTTGCTTAGACGCGGTCCTTACGATGTCTGACCATAGCGTCTGATCCAATACTATTCTTAGTTCCTTCCAGGACTGATCTTTCTTTCTCCCTGTAATACTCTACGCTTCTTTATTCGATCTTACGATCTTTCTGTCTCCCTACAATACCTTACGTTTCTTTATTTGATCTTACAATATTTTTTTTTCCTTACAATACCCTCTGTTCCTTTATCGTATTTGTAACATTTCAATTCCTAGGGTATAGACTTTCGAGACTACACAATTAACAGTTCGTACAAGAAAAGAATACAAGCTCACAGTTTTTAATTACACAAATATTTTTACAATAATAATTCTTAATTACATATTTTTACATTTATTTTTATCATAAAGATTAATTTCAACAAACGAATACAATGGACCGTTTCAATCGCGAAATAAGATCAGTAAGAACAGTACGAAACGTTCGAGATTCTGTTTCTTTCATATCGAAAACTGATAGTAGCGTTCATGTGCTTGGAATTTCGAATATCTATGGACAAAGAACGAAATTTAGAACCTTCTAATCGGAGTTTCGAGCCGACCGCGACAAACAACGCCGAGATGTTCGTTTTTGAGTGCAACACCTCGGTCGACTTTCAGCGGACCGGTCTGCCCACCACGGCCTCGAGGAAACGGACGAGAACGAGAGAAAAGAAAAAAGAAATAAAGGAAAGAGAGAGAGAGAGAGAGAGAGAGAGAGAGAGAGAGAAAAAAAGAATAATCCTACCGTAGGAAACGGCGCATTACACGTCTTGCTGTACACCGTCGTCTTCCGAGGCGATAGCAGGACCCTAAATCCTCCTTGCGGTTTCGTATCTACGATACGCGGTGACATCGCACATTTCTTAAGTGTGCTCAGTATCACCGACTTCTTAATCTCGGACGTGACAAATTACTTCTTCGTGCCAAGAAAGGCGTATATTTCTTTCTCGCTCTCCACCTCGTGCGGTTTTATTCGCGTCCTTCGCTCGTTTCGCATAAACACGATTTGAAAATGTATTTGGAGAGGATGAGAAATAACCGGGGATATATTAGGTTGTTGGTAACAGTTCTACCTGTCGACGAACATTGCAGTAGAACCCCATATTCAAGGGTAACGCGTATTTGGAGATTCGCGGACCATTTTTCCAAACGGAATCAAAGCGTACCATTTCCTTTGAGAAATTTACGTATTCCCTGTCACCGTCGTCGATTTTTCGCCATCTCGAGAGCAACTGTTCGACATCGTTCCCACGAAATTGTACCGGCTAGAAAGGAAAAATTTTGTAATTTAAAAATCCCTGAACTCGATTACCATCTTTCTTGAGAATCTACTCGTTGCTCCGAGAGCTAATTTCGAAACAAAAAAAAATGATTTCCATCTTCTCGGAGAGAGTTTAGATAACGTTTCGGGGAAACGATTTTTATCTTTCCTGGGAGTCTCGGTAACGTTTCGAGAGCGAGAAAATTTCGAAACGAACGTGAACGTTTGTTTCCCGAGAGACTACGTATGGTTTCAAGAGTGTACAAATTTTTCGACGAATAAAATTCGGAACGATGTTCTCCGTTTAACGTTACTTATCTCGAGTAACGTTTTTCTCGCGATCGAAGTGAATCTCGTCCGCGAACCGATGCGACTGGCGAGTCGGGTCGTTTCGGATCTACGCGATGACTGCAAAGACCCACGAATCTACGATTTTATATTTTGGGGGTGGTTTTCGTGGCCTGGACGATAAAATATGCTCGATGGACGAGGCTGGTGGTTACACGCAGCGATCGGAAAAGTTTGAGAAACACTGCACCGGTTAATCATTCTTTGCTCTTCGACTTTCAAACACGGGCCCTCGCCACGGTTACATTTACGGATACTCATATCAGCACATGTGAAAATGTAACGCATGACTCTCTCGTAAGCAATAATCGCAAAGTGCCTCTCCCCCTATCTTCGATATTGATAAAAGTACTTAAGTTTGCAGAGTGGTCGCAAATGAAAGGTACATCTTCTTAAAAAAAAAGAAGAAGTTACATCCCCCAACGCTATCTCGAATATCATGGCTTTTGACAAAAATAACTTTCTCACATACTTTTTCGTAACGACGTGCGCTATATTTTTTCTACAAAATTATGTAGAATTTATTTAAAATACTTCCTGGTGTATCTAACGGTTCTTAAGAAAGCACCTTCTGGGTTCACTCTTCTGGGTTCACTCTTCTGGGTTCACTCTTCTGGGTCAGTCTCGACCCAACCACCCTCTGTACTCTAATGATTTCGTTCGAGTACTCTCTCTCTTTCTCTTAATCCTTTCACAACTATATCTTCCATATTAATATTTAGAGAAAACTATCTATGTGGACCATGAACGCGTACATGCGTCCAATATCGAAAATAACTCTCTACACTATTTAATTCTTGGTAAAAGAATTACAACTGCAACTTACTTGCGCTTTGTACGTTCCATCGTGAAAATTCACTCGAACGATATTCCTATCGAAAAAATAACCACCATACAGGGACACCATATGCTTCGACCGGTTATTATTCGTCCCTCAAAGGGTTAATTACCTCTAGGTACGAGGGACGACGAGGGAACCGCGATATTTCCCATCGATTCGCTCGAATTTAAACAAGACCGCGACGCACGCGTTATCCTTTCGGGGCGCGTATCGGATTTTATGATTCACCGTTTCCTTTGTTGCTCGATGCGTTATAACCCGCGTAACCATTACATCTACGCGGTCTCGCTCGCTCGCGAGTATGTTGTACGGTGAATTTCGAAGGAACGCACGAAACCGACGATAATTTATTCCGTGGCCGTAAACTTTGCGCCGGACAGCCTTCCTACGCTTGTTTCCTCTCGGGCCAAAAGTGCTAAGCAAACACGTATCCAGGGGGTCTCGATGTTGCGCATACGTTTTCTCCTTTTTCTTTTTTTCTCTTTCTCTTTTTTTCTTTTTCCGTCCCTCCCTCTGTCCCCTGTCTCTCTCTCGTTCCAACATCGGCAAGGTTCCTCTCTTTTTCCTTTTCCCTTTCTCCTACGCTTCCCCTATCTCGGCATCTCCTCGTTTTACCACCGTCTCCTTTAACGCTCCGTCTTTGTGCGTACTTGCCTCTCGGCTTCCTTTTTCCTTCCGAGAACGGCGGGGCGAGCACGAGACCGAGACCCGGACCGAGTGCGAGCGCGTCTGCGTGAAATCGGAATGAATATTCCGTGCTCGTGTACCACCGAGATGTTTTTACCAAAGGCCGCGACTTTCGTCTTTTGTTGGCGAACCACGCGCACGCGGTGGTGTACTCGCGTTTTGCGGAATGCGCGACACCGGTCGTGTTTCTTTTTACCGCGGGGTTCCACGGAAACCCACTCGCCGGGATATTTTCACCGTACAAACGTATTTCAGTTCTGGAGGAACGCGGATACTTTGAGAATTATTATTTTTCGGGCATTGCGTCTTTTGCAATGTTTTGAAATGTTCGAACTGATCGTGTTCTACAAAATATCAATTATAGTGTGTTCTATAAATGTCAATTGTAATATAAAACGATGTAAAATGTTTTTTGTACAAAAGAACGATTGGATTGGCAATGTTTTTCGTATAAAAGAATAATACGATTGGCTATGTTTTTCGTGTAAAAGAACAATTGGATTGGCAATATTTTTCGTATAAAAGAATAATTGGAATACCTGGGCGGTACTTTCCACGTTTGCCACCAGAGGGAGACCGACCGCTGATCGTTTCCCGCAAGTTCTCGTACTAGCTCCGATCGGTATATATACGATCCTTTACCGAGTTCCCAATATCTCGGCGTATAAGGCAGGACCTGTAAAAATGCCTCACCGATGAGTCCTCTTTCTTCCTTTCTCTTCTTTCGTACCAATATCTTATATCGAAACATAAGTAGTTGGAATACCAATAGTTTACGCAAAGAAAATTACACTTTACTATTTCTACAAATTGATGCAACCCAACCACAGTAGTATCTTTAAAGATACGCGATAAAATAGGAGAAAAAACACTTATCTATCCACCCTCTAGAGACACGTGTTTACACCCCGAAGTACCGAATCGTGGAAGAAAAAAAAAATTACCCCCGTCGACACACATCTCTTGAAATCCTCCCTGTCCTCCTCGCAAGAAGCAAATAACCAACCACCGGGATGATTCGCGCTCGCGTCGAAGAAATAAGAGAGACGCAATTCTCGCGCGTCGTTCGTTTAATGGTGTAAAAATGATCGTTCAAGTTGCACGACCCGCGGCGTGTTCGAGAAAACTCTCTTACGCGCCGCCACGCTCTTTGATTAGTGCCCCTCCATGCTTTGCATACGCGTTGATTCCAAGTCCGTTTCTTCGTATCGGTGCGAGCGCGCACGATCTTGTGTACTACGAAGCGCGCGAGTTAGAGAGAGATTTTAAAAGTAAAAATCCATTCGTTCCTCGCGATCTCTCGGTGCGCGCGAGAGCAGCAACAGCCACGTAAACGCGCGAATTCCTATGATCGAGGATCGAGGATCGATCGTCTCTCGGGGAGCTCCTTTCACGATTCCAATAAATCTGTCGTACCGGGAACGGCAACACGGGGTTAACAAGCGCGATTAGATAATTAGATAATTCGATGTCGAAACGACGGTCGAAACGAGGGTAAGGACGATAAATCCGGGATCCTCTTCTCTTCTTCTTCTTCTCTTCTCCCCGTGTTCTATTAATTACCGCAACGGTATCGACGTTTCTTTGTACGGAGAGGAGTTACAAGCGCCGCGTGTAATTCGAAATTTCGTTTCGATCGCGGCGGCCGATTATTTCGAGGAACGCGGCCAATTGTACCCGCGTGATCATCGTTCCCTTCGCTGAACGGTTGGTTGTGTTACTTGGTAATCGAGGGCAGGATGATCATTTTTTCTCAACCTTTTTCTCTCGCTCGCAAACCTTTGCGTCGAGAAGACATCTTTTTCTTGACGAGGATACTCTTCTTTTCTCTCTACCTCTCTTATTCTCTGTATTATTTCACCGTCTTCTTACTGTATCTTATACTGGTTCGTATCGTATACTTTCAATGTTTGTACGTTAAGTTTGTACTTTTTTCGATACTCGATTCTTGTGTATTTCGATGCAACGAAGACTCGTAAACCGTTGTTAAATAGCTCGTAATACCGTTACACTTGTTCATCTCCATAAGCTTGATAACTTACTTTTTATCGATAACGGTTAAAACTGTCGATCAATGATTTCGATTTAAACTCGAGCCTTCTTTCTCAATATTTTTACCATCGTTTTCGCAACGTTTCTAGACGAATAAATAAAATTCTCGTATCAACGCGGAGAGGGTTCAAGATATTTAGCGTAATCCTGTGCAATGTAGACGTACGAGGATATTTCACGAATGAAGAAATTGAAAATTGGTAATTCAATTATCGGGTGGTAGGTTCGTTACAATCTCTTCGTTTCTCTCTACAAACTGTAGCGGTCGATTAAGATTGCGCCTGTAATTTGGATACCGAGTATAAATTAGGCAGCCGGTGAAAGTGTCGGTCGATGTACCTCTTATCTCCCGTTCGCCTAAGTTGCCCGAAAACGCGACGCTCGATTATCTCGTCGAGCCGGCCGTAATACGTATTATAATAATACAGGCCAACAGTGGATACCAGCCGGTAGTTATATGCACGGAAACTTGCATAAAATTCGATTAGCGTAGATACCTCGCGAGTTTAATCGAGAATTGCCTCGATCGGACGCGTCCGCGTACAGAAATAGGTCTTTATTGAAATTTAGGGCGCATCGAATTATTTATACTTGGATGAATACGGGTTACGGTGTTTACATACAGGCCGTTGATCGAAGCTGATAAATAAAGCGTTTACGCGAACGTTAATAGAGCGAACGAAAGATTGTAGAAAAATCTTTGTTTTTATTGTACCGCTGAAAACGAGCTTTGCATATTAATTGATTCGTGGTACGAGTGCACGCGCCTCTCTCCCCCTCTCGTCGCTCGATTTGCATACGAAATCTCGGGACTCGATTCGCGCTATTAAATAAACAGATAGCTCGAGAATACGCGGTGGGTTTCGATTGGTCGTGAAAAATCGCGGGAAAACGCGAGGACGAAGCGTTTCTCTTTCCCGGAGGAAATTGCGGAAATCGGAATTTTCGTCGACGCGAGAAGGAATTTACGTTACGGGGAGAAGCGTACTATCTTGTCCCATCTGGACGAGATAATGACGATGTAGACGAAGGAGGAGGAGAAGGCTGGAGGAGGGGAGGAAGAGGAGAAGGAGTAGGGGAAAATAAAGAAGGCCGGGGAGTGCAGGGAAGAACCGCGTAAGAAAAGGACGAAGAAGAAGATCGCTCGATCCGATCCGCTGCACGCATGAATCGTTTCGAAGATCGTATGCATAATTACCGCTCCCCTTCTCCCCTCTTCACCACCGAGACTCGTTTCCTTTCAGCTTATGGATACCGTCCCGAAGACGCTTCCCGCTGTCGTTCTTACCGTACCAGGGTGGGGTGTCCGCGCGATTCGTGGTACAGTCGGTGATTTCAGAAAGCGATTTCATCTCGGAAACGACCGGACGAAAAAACCGAGCGAGTCCGGAGCGTTCACGTGTGCGAAAAAAAAAGGGGACTCCGTCGATGGATCGTTATTACGAATTCTTTCAGCGACTCTCGAACGAAAGCAAACGAACGGTAGGACGTACACGTGCAACGGCCGAGGAGGGAACACGGAACGAGAGATAGGGTAAATTGTTAGTTAGCAAATTGAGTAGCGTTAATGGCTTCCCGTGGAGAGGTTGATGGGAGTCAAGCCCCCCTCGGGATGCGAGCTACGCTCGTTTTGTAGTTCGGGGGTAACGTTACCTTACCCGCATTCCTGTCTTTCGGATGCAACGAAGCTAACGATGCGTCGTTCTTATTCGCTACCGACGAGAACGAAAGGATCGGTTTCAACCAGCGGGGTAAAGTTACTCGAATCGAATCGTGTATATTTTACGAGAAATAGGAAACAATAAACGGTGAGAAGGTGGTCGATTTGCGAGCGGAGTACCTCGAAAGTGTTCCGAGATTCGCGACCTTGTTCCACGTGTTTATTCACGATTTCGCGAGGAAAGATGTTATTATTATCGTTGATATTTATTCGTTGAGAGCTGGTTTCGGTCTACGCGCTGAGAGTCGCGCGTTCTCCCCACCGATTCAGTTGCCGATTCACTCTGCACCGGGAAGGCGAGAGCGAGATGGAGAGGGAGCGAACCAAAGGGATTGGAAGCGTGCAAGGAACGTCCTTCGTGCGCAATAATGTTTCGACTGTCACGTATCGTTCCCGGCTCGTTTGCAGTACCTTTGATTCGCTCCCTTTCCATCTCGTTCTTGCCTTCGGCAAGAAAGGACCGACCCACCGACCGCTTGGGAATCGTCTTCTCTCTACGTTACGAGAATTTTTTTACGTTCGAATTCTTTCACGCTGGGATACTCTCGCGCTAGAAACTTTTTACGTCAGAGTCTTTATACGCTAGAATTGTTTTGCGCTGGAAGCGTCTTTTTACGGTAGTATCTTTATACGTTGGAATTGTTTCGCGCTGGAAGCTTTTTGCGTTTGAATTTGTTTACGCTAAATTTCTCACGGTGGAATATCTTTGCGCTAGAATTTGTTTACGTTAGAAACTTTCACGCTAGAATCTTTTCACGCTAGAATTCCTTTGCGCTAGAATCTTTTCACGCTAGAATTCCTTTGCGCTAGAATCTTTATACGCTAGAATTGTTCTGCTCTAAAATCGTTTTACGCTAGAATTTATTTGCGCTACATTTTCCACGCTAGAATCTTTTTACGCTAGAATTCCTTCGCGCTAGAATCTTTTTACGCTAGAATTCCTTTGCGCTAGAATTCTCTTTCGTTAGAATTTATTACCGGTAGAATATTTTCACGTTTCAATCTTTCACATTAGAGTCCACTTTTTTACTCTAGAACTCTCTCGATATCTGTGCACAACATCCCAAACCGTCCACTCTCAACGAAAAGGATAACTCTGCATCGCGGTCCGTTGAACGAGCTACAAAATTCTTAAAAAACAAAAACAATCCACCAACATTCACGATTTACTTCACCCGTCGTCTCACCGATCCAACGCAATTACCAACCCACTGAAAATCGAGTATGTAGAAAATCAGTGTTCCCAGATACCTCGATGAATAATACTTCGATCGAGCTACCTCTCCTCCCGATTATTCAAAATCGAAACAATTGCCCATCGAATGAAACGAGAGGAGAGAGGGGCGTTGGCTAGGACGTCCGGTGTAACGAGCAGGTTTTATTTTTTCGTGTTACGTTTCGTGTTTTCATCGATGCTGGTCGATTTTCCTCGGCGTGGTTGCCAGCAGTGATGCGGGGCGTGGACCTCTATCCGTGACTTTTTGCCGGCTCTCGTTCCGGGGAGAAAAAGTTGAACGATCGAACCGGATCACCTCCAGAAAGTGCATCGACGGCGATCAACGACGAGGACATCGTCACTTAGCACTGGTCCCGCCACGACGGAACAGCACGAGCTGGTACCAACCCGTGATTCCTTACATCGCTAATCGTCGCGTATTACGCTAATACGAGCCTCGCGATCACCGTCGCGTAAACTCGCCTTTAACTTTAACACGGACGAACGTGTGCAACGGTATAGAGAAATCAAGGGTGATTACAGGGCTGTTGGAGCAAACCGGGCTCCTTTGAACGTTTAGAGCCAACCTACGGTTACCTCGATCTACGTGCTAGACAGCCTCGATGGATAGTCGCGGTGCTTTCCAGGGGAGGTGAAATATTGGCCGAACCGTTCGATGTGTGCTTGGAAATAGATTACTTGGAACGAGTTTTTCCATTAAATGGTAGCCTCGGTACGAGTCTTCGCGGTTTACTAGATTGTTCGATAAGTTTTGCAGTTTTTTCCATCGTAAGAGAATACTACGACACTTCGATTTTGAACAATTGTAAATGTACGAACGAGTCGACAGAGCTGTATGGAACTTTACGCGTGTTCGTTGAACGGTAGTAACGTCTTTAGAAAAATAAAACGACAATTGAACAATCTATTGATATTCGAGCGTTGTTCCGTTGCACTGTACATGGAACATTTTTGAGAAAGGGGTTTCATTGTACGAAACGTTTTTAACATTTGTAACACGATGAGACGAGTAAGAGACTGTCAGAGTATGTATAATGCGATTGCATTTATTATAATAGCTTTAGAAACACACAATGGGTTAAAATTTGTGGCACAAATGGGGCCAGGAAGATTCTATGTGTCGAAATGAGGTCCATGTATAGAAATTTAAGATTCGAAAATTGCATCGGAGGTTTCCTTTCCGGGAAAAATTGCACTTGAAGATCAATCTAGCACGCGTAAGTATTTTCTCAAATACGAAGCTTCCGATGCACGCATTGTTATTCTTTGTTACAAGTAAGACGAAAATAAGAAAATTGGGAAACGAAGGTTACGTTTTTAAGAAAAATCGATCAGTGGGTGTGTTAGACTCATTTCTGAACGCATTTTTCTCGAAAACGAAACCTCCGATGCAATTTTATTAGTTTGCGTTACAAATGAGAGATAATCTCGTTCCGAGTCACGGAATCGCGTTGATTTTATTGTACCGAGATTTTCGGCTCAAGGTACGGAATCGAAAGTACGGTGTATCCATTCACGGAGAGAAATAATCCGTGTTTATCGCGACATACGTGTAACGTTACGCTCGGTGGTTGGTACAGTTGCGTGGATCAATGCCTTCTTCGCGTATATACCCTTCAACGTTTCATCGAGCACAATTACGGGCATAAAACAGCGTGAGTTTGCTTGGCGTAGTTCCTGTGCCGCTAATCGTTGCGTATTACGATAATACGAGGCCGACGATCGACGTTATATTAAACTTAATAACTGTGGGGGTTGTATAAATAAACGTACTTGTACGAATAAATGCAGAGATCCCGTTTGCCCGTTAAAATATTCCTCCGTCGGTTATTAACGATTCGTTGCCATTTACGATTATATCAAGTTTTAATATAATAACCCGGTTTCGTGACTGAAATATTTTCCAAATTGTTAATCGTACCGGAAAGAACTACGGAGAGAACTCGAACAATTCTCGAAAGACGCACGTTTCATACGTCTAACAGTTTTTGAAGCGTAGAGGACACGCAAAGGTCAAGTTTATTATTTCAAATAAAACCGTATATTTCTTACTCACCAATCGACTCGGCCCGTTCTACGTACTACGATAAAAACTGTACAAAATAAACACTTACACGGTACTTGAACATAAAATATATACACGATACTTAAACTGTGCGTATAAAACAAATATTTGCACAATACTCGCGTAATCTTCCCCGAGAATTATAACCGATGGTACAAAGTATCGAGACGTTCACCATCGTGCATCGAGTCGTTTACCCAGACTCTTCGTTTCGCCGCGAGTTTCATTACCTGGCCGGTAATTTGTTATTAGTATCGACACCAGGTTTTTCGTCGAGTATAAATTGCCATTTCCGAGCAGCCCGAGATTAGCAGTACGCGAGTATTGGCCGTAAGTGGATCGCGGTAGGGTTAAAAACAAAAGTAACCTTAAAGCGCTACCGATGCTCGTATATCCTCCTCGTATTTCTTCCGCGAACGTTCATTAGGATCTGTCAGTACTTTCACGCCGATCGCATTCTCGATCGACCGGCTCTCGTGTGAGAACTCCGCGCTCGATTACTCCGCCGTAACAATTACACAACGCTCGCGGCATTCTATCACCGTTCTCGCGCTTTCTGCACAGTAGGGCGGATCGGATTCGCGGTAAGAAGACGATGGAATCGCTTAACCCCGCGCGAACCAGAAACCAATCGAGGAACTTCGGTACGCGGTTGTCGCGCAATAATTAAGGATTTGATAGAAAAAATGTCGATCTCCAACGGGAGATCTCGAACTCTTTATTATTTTCTTCTGTATTACACTTTAATCGCGGTACCTTTGGTCACAGATTCGTGCGGATCTAACCACGGGTCAAGACTGATCTGTCTCCTATGTGTCGGGTTTTTATATCTGTTCTTGTCTCGAGTGTCCTGCGTTACGTAAGGAGTGCGACATTATGGGAACGGAAAGAGTCTCATGAGCTGTTACGGGAACGTATGCAAAAGGAATTTCGGTTATCAGCGGTCAGTCCTATGGAGTGTCATGCGTTGTTATGGGAGCGGAAAGAGTCTCATGCGTGTATCTCGAGTGTTTCAACGAAGAACCGTGGAACGTTTTCTGTCGTTTCCAGATAATTAATACGCGACTTCGGTCGATGGAACTTTCAATTGGTCGATGTTAGAATTCCTTGTCGAATCCTTACTGAAATTTGAATACTCTTGGAAAGGAAAGATAGAGAGGTGTATAGTGTTCACAGGGGAATGTCACGTCGAAGTAACAAGGTTCTTTTTCGTTTGGTCGATGTTGGAATTGCTTGTAAAATTCTTGTCGAAAGTAGAATCCTCCTGGAAAGGAGAAAGAGAGAATATAGTATTTATAGAAGAATGTCATATCGAAGTAACAAGGTTCTTACTTGTGTTTAGGGGTATATCGAACACCTTTTATAGCTTCTAGGTAATTAACATAGCTTCGATCATGGTCGATGGAACTTTAATTTGGTCGATGTTGAAATTCCTTGTCATATCCTTACTGAAATTAGAATTCTCTTGGAAAGGAAGTATAGAGAGAATATATATAGTATTTATAGAAGAATGTCGTATCGAAGTAACAAGGTTCTTACTTGTGTTTAGGGGTATACTGAACACTTTTTGTAGCTTCTGGATAATTAACACAGCTTCGATCATGATCGATGGAACTTTAATTTGGTCGATGTTAGAATTGCTTGTAAAATTCTTGTCGAAAGTAGAATCCTCCTGGAAAGGAGCGATAGAGAGAATATATAGTATTCATAGAAGGATGTCATATCGAATTAACAAGGTTCTTACTTCTGTTTAGGGATATATTGAACACTTTCTATCGCTCTTAGGTAATTAGCAAAGCTCCTTGTTAAACCCTTGTCGAAATTAGAATCCTCCTTGAAAGGAGAGAGAGAGTATATAATACTCATAGGAGAACGTCATGTCGAAGTAACAAGGTTCTCACTTCTGTTTAGGGTTACACCGAACACTTTTCGTCGGTTCTAGATAATTACCGTAACTCCGATCACGTCGATGGAACTTTAACTTTGGTTGACGTTCTTCTTTAAAAACCAATTAAAATTTCTCGTTAACCTCTTGAGCTAACCTCAATCAGAATTCCTCGTTATCCCTTACCGTTACGACAGTAAAATTTTTCGCTCGATGGGTATAAATAAAAACGATGGCCCAACCTCGCGCGGTCCAGAAAATTGAAAACCGCGAATCCTGGTCAGTCTCTGGCACTCAACTGCTACCGTAACTTCGAACACCGTTCTTGCGCACTCACGCTCTAATACCCAAACGTTTCCAAAACCCGAGCTAGGATCTCGAAAAAACGTATCCACCTTGGCACGAGATCGTTCCCAAATCGTTAACAACGCTTCTCCCTCTACCGATGCGTGTGCCGATACCTCTCGGTGACATCTCGATCTGTACTTTTTGCGAAAACGTAACGATTCTCGTGCGACACCGTGCCACGCGGAACTATTCAACGTCTCGAGGAAGTGCCATTGCGAGCCCGCTACGCGAACCAATTGCCCTCGCTGTAAAGATGTGTACCCGTGGACCGGTACGATAAATACAAGGTACAAGTGAATTCTGTTGGCACCGATGTAATGGTTACCGGTGTCGGTAACCGTGGTTTCAATCCGTGATATTGAGCCCGTTCGAGGGAGCAACGCCTCGGCAAATAACGTATCATTGTCGAAGGTGTGTTTTTGCTTTGGGATTCTCTCTCTCTCTCTCTCTCTCTCTTGCTCTCGATCGGTTCGCTCCGGTGGCTTTGGCCGCGTTGTACACCCCGTACACGCACGTAGGTGCGAGCATGTGGGCAGAAGGAGGTGCGAGAGTGTGGCAAATGGTCCTGTTTGCCACCGTGATAGTCTCTGCGGTGTACGTACGTACCCGCCTTATTATTTCACGGCCAACCGGCATCCGGTGACGACGCCCGGATCGCGATACATTTTTCCTGGACGTCGTAAAAGCGATCGTTGAACGATGTACGTTGCTCGTTCGTGTATCCTCGTGTGTACCAACGGCTGGTCGGGGCGGATTCAGCGTACGGAGCCTGTCTTTGTACGACATCGATTCGCGAGCACGAAAAACTCGTCCAACGTCTCGTCCGGTCGGAGTTTTCAAGAAAACCGCGATCTCGGCGCGGAGTACCGACGGAACACAGCCTGTCGGAAACGACCCTGTCGTTTTCAGAATGCTCGATAAACGCCGTTTGACGCACACGTTCAATGATACGAGACACCTCGAGTCTCGTTTCCGGTGGAACTCTGTTCTCTTCGGCGGTGATAACGACCCAAGAGCAAACTTACTAGCAATCCGAAGGGATAGAGTAGTGGTCTTCCGTGCTCGTGATCTCGACGAGACCAATACGACAAGAGGATTGATTCTAGGTCAGACCTTTTGGCAGAGGATGCTTGTTAAGAGGGCGATAGTTCTGTTTGTGATGTTTGGATCAATGTACTGAAACGCGAAAGCTTTTGTACTCGGTCCAACGAGACGAGTCAGAGGATGTGAACGAATTCATGCGATCGACATTTAACAATTTGAAGGAACAGAGTAGGGGTCTTCCACGAGTCGAATACTACAAGAGGATTAGTTGTAGGTCAGACCTTTTGGCAGAGGATGCTTGTTAAGAGGGTGATAGTTCTGTTTGTGATCTTTGGATCAATGTGCTGAAACGCGAAAGCTTTTGTACTTGGTCCAACGAGACCAATCAGAGGATGTGAACGAATCCTTGCAATCGACTTTTAACAATTTGAAGGAACAGAGTAGGTTTTTTCCACATCCCTGATCTCGACGAGTCGAATACGACGAGAGGACCAGTTCTAGGTTAGACCCATTGATAGAGAACGGCTGCTAATTTCAGGTTAGACTCTCTTGCAGATCGGATAGCCGATAGTCCTGTTTGCGAACTCTGGCTCAATATGGTGTTAAGCGAAAGCTTCTATACTCGGATGTAAACAAATTATACGATCATGGTCAAGACAAGACGAAGCTCACGGTCCGTCTTTTTCTATCGCTTGAATTCTCAATCTCGTTGGACCGAGTACAGTTTGTATCGTCGGAGTGGTACAGGATGATTCCGCCGCCAGTGGACTCCAAAGGAGTGGCGCACGTTTAAAAATCGCGACGACAGTTCCATGTTCGTATACAGTGATCCGTCAATGTCGTTGCGTGTCAGTGGTTGGTAGACAACGACTGTATTTGCAAGGGAGAAACAGCACAGGGCTATCATCGCGATGTTTCGAACTCTGGCACTCTTTCGGAGTTCACTAGCCACCATTTTGTGGACGCTGGACGTTGATGCGTCCAAATGGGTATGTTTCGATGCTCTGTAAATCCTGTATAGGTCGTCTGATTTTTCTGTAATTTTATCCACACGTTCTCGAGACTCCTACGTGTCTTTGCTTACGATGTTATTTTGGAAACTTGAACCTAACGCGTGCATTTTATTCGTCGACGACGTAGATTGGAAGCCCTCGAATATTTTCGGTACGCGTAACCCATCCTAGACGCGAAACGTGCAACTAGCTGGCACAGAAACACCGAAATAAAATTTTCGCGCTACAGGAATAAACACTCGACGGGCATTCTTCCGTAGTTTGAGTATGCAAATGCAAAACGGTTCACCGGACGGCCGGTACTCTTTCATTACCGCGTAACTCGTTACCATGCAAATTTTTTCATCACCTGTTGCGTTACGTCTCACTTCGACCGGTGCTTCGACGGTTTTTAATACGTCAACGGTACGACGACGATCGTGAATCGTCTACGGGGAGAACGGTGTTCGGGGAGAAGAGGGTCGTTCCTTATGGGAATTTATGCGAGTGATTCTCTTTTTTTTTTTTTCACGGGAACGACCACGTTGCAGAACCGCGATATATTTATTTCTCGTTTACAAACCTGTGATTAGAACCCAGCAACGCGTTGCTCGGCTACCGTCGCATTCCTGCATCATTTCTCTCTCAATTTCAATTCGTCGCTAACGATTTGAATAATTTCTTTCGATCTTATTCTGTACTCTTGCATTTCTACCGCAAACTTTTCTCAATCCCGATTCCTTATCCTTCTCTTTGGCGACTCTCTTTTTCAAAAAAAAAAAAAAAAGAAAATTCAAGCATCAAAAAACGGAACATCGAGCGCCCGGAATGTATACGATACACTCAAACGCGTTCAAACGAACAACCGTGTAAGGTTCCCGTCTTCGTTTCGCCGCTCACGGCGCTTTCTCCTCGTCCATCCCCTCCAGCAGCGATCAAAATTTCCATGCGTGGTCCTCGATCTCTCGTTTCCAACTTATTTCCATATTTCGAAACGCGCGCGTTCCGTGTTCACGTACGATTGTAAAGTACGCACGGGACGTCGGCACCCCTGCGCATTACCCGCCATCGCGGAAGCGCGTTCGTATCGCGAAAGAGTGTCCCTCCACTCCCCTCCCCTCTCCCCTCTTCGCTCGGATAAGCGTACAATTAATGGCGCGCTTAAGGAATTCATAACTGTTCAGAAATCCCCCCTACCCACACCGCTCGGAGTATTTCGCCGTATTTCGTCGTGCACCGGGGACGCGGGTTACCTTGATAAATCCACTGTAATTTGCCATGTGCCGACGGCGCCGTAATTGAATTAATTTCACCTGAAATCGAATACCGTGAACGTAAATAGCCCTTTTTTTCTCTCCACCCATCGCCGCAGCTCAATCCGAGAGGGCAGCACGGGTTCGTACGGATTTCGTGTTTTCATTTTTCTTTTTTTCTTTTTTTGGTTCGTTCTCTATCTCTCCGGACCGTTGGGTCCAGAATCGGGACGCGATACCGATCGTTTATTATTAATTAGCGACGTTATAGGTTGCAATTACGCCGTGGGGTAGATCGGTCTTTCGTATTGCGCGATCTATTACCGGCTGGAACGAGCTCGTCCTGGAATTACCACGAAAGGACGCTACGTCGGACTTGCTTCGACATTGCTGCGACTGGGTAATCGCTACGACCGATGATTAGGGGTATTGAGGATTATATCAGCCCTCTGGTGCGGTGGTTTCACTTGTCGGATACGAGGCATGTGATTTAGAACCCGAGTCGCGAAACGGGACGCATGAAAAAGATGTTAAAAGTTTCATAGCCGCGATCCAACCTCGCTAATCGAAGAAATGAAGCAGTTTCCGTTTTGCCGAAAATAAAACGAGACCGCGCGTACGGTTTCTGCGTACGAATGGTCTACGGGCTACGGTTTCATTGTTCGTTTTGCCGTGGTGCGCCGGTGTATATTTTAAGGGAGAATTACGGAGGGATTTTTTTTTCTTTTTGGAACGCCATGGTGTACGATGTAATCCACTTGGGCGATTAGATCCGTTTAGTTCGCGAGCGGTGGGTATTGTACACAGTTCGAAGCTGTTGCTCGGGAAGGTAGACCACCTTGTTCGACTCTCGGAGTACGAAACACGGTGGGTGGATTCGTATCGGTAGATTCAAAGCTTTTTACTTTTTTCTCGTTGATATCGCTGGAGATGGTGTCTCGGCTAAAGAAGACTTTTCAAGTATCTTTTGTGTTTCTGACTAGATCGTTTTTTCGTGCTACCACAGGTATGTTTTTAAAACTGTCGAGAATTTTTCACGATGGACTACTACACCTCGGTTCGGGTGTTGTAATATCATATTTTTCATCTCTTCGCGAAACTGTACGATATTTTTACAATTCTCGAGAATTTTCTCCATCTCTCCGAGTAGTCGTAGATATTTTTCCAACCCTCGAGAATTTTCCACAATTGACCACAAAACCTCAATTTATTTCAAACTTCGTATTATCATATTTTTCATCTCTCCGCAACCCTACAATATTTTTCCAATTCTCGAGAATTTTCTCCATCTCTCCGAGTAACCGTAGATATTTTTCCAACCCTTGAGAATTTTCCACAATGGACAACAAGACCTCAATTTATTTCAAACCTCGTCCCCTAGTAACCATATATATTTTTCATGTCTCCGCGTAACCATATATATTTTTCCAACCCTCGAGAATTTTCCACAACGGACCACAAGACCACAATTTATTTCGAACCTCTTATTATCATACATTTCATCTCTCCGCGCAACCGTAGAATATTCTTCCAACTCGCGAGAACTTTTCCCAACGTGGCAGAAAGATCACGGTTCATTTCGGGTCACGTATTATCGTCGCGAGTGGTAAATTCGTTAAAATGTTGCTCCGTTGTGTCGGCTCGAAGGCGCCTGCTCAAGCCGGACGATTACACAGCGCGATTTACTCTCATTATTCGTAATTGGTCGCGAGGAAAGGGCTTGCGGTCATCCGTACAACCCGCCTATTGGTGGCCGGCCATTGTTGCAAGGATCTTCTTGCATGTAGAATCGCGGACAAGGAAGCGAGCCACGCTAGGAAGCACTTATTGTGCCTGGCTACCTACCGTGGGTTTCCATCGTTAGAATTTGAAAAATTCCCCATTTCCCCTCCCCCTCTCTTCCCAGGTAATTTCACGACCATAATACGCTACGGTGCACCGTTCGAAAAACTGTCCGCGATCGTCCGTTCCGGCACGGGCATTAGGGTGTTCAATCACTGTGACAAAATGATGATGTAATGCCAACAGCAGTCTGGTTAACGCGCAATCGCTCCCCCGTCGATTTTTCCAATCGAGACAAAGGAATGATATTTTTAATCGTCGTTAGTTACGGTTCATTCGCCTTCTCTTTTTCAACTTTTTGCGAACCGGATACGGAATTTTTTTTCACTTCTTTCTCGTGGGAGTAACGGCTCGCTCGAACGATTTTACGGTCCATTTGTTTATTTGAACGCGCTCGGAAAAATTCTACGAGCTTTTCGTACCGTTATATTCAATTTTATATCGAAGAAACGGTGTAGATAGAATTTTCTTATGTCAGTGCGAAACGTATCGAGTTTATCAGTACGTTATCGGTACTGGTAATTTAGAACGTGACAATCGAGAAACATTTATTTCTGTTTGTTCAATTTATACCTTCGATTTGCAAATCGTCGATATCGAGAAACGGTCATCGTAGGAATAAACGTATGTTCGTTCAAGTAGTGCTTACTCTGTAACGTACAACGCATCTATACGGAACTTTTCATTTAACGATACAGATATCGATACTTTGTACGAAGGTGACGGTGGAAACAACTTACGAATTCACAGAAGCTATTCTCGTTAGCTTGTAAATCGTCGACAAAGTTCCCTCGATTCGAACTCGAGATGACAACAATTTCGACCGACAACAGCTTCGGTCGACCACGGTGTTGTCGACGAAGTCATTCACATTGCCTCACCGTGTACTTTTACAAACATTGCCTCAGTCTGCGCACTGCTTTGGTCCGTATACCATCGACTGGGTAAGTTCGATAGAGTTACAATCGTTTCTATTACGGTAGTGTAGTTGTTTTACGAAAAACATCTCCACTATTTCTTCGGAAACTAGTGATTCTTTTATCGCGAGAAGTTACGTACATCGTCGACGAAAAATAGAGTAAAGTAAGTAAAATTTTCCAAATAAAAATTTCTTTCGTACACGAAGGTTGTCTAGAACCATGAAAAAAAGTTCGTTCACTTTTCTTCGAGAATTTAAAAAAAAATCTTCGATATCTTTGCCTCTTCTCGAGCCATCTCGAAGAAAAGTAAACGAACTTTTTTCACGGTTCTGGACAATCTTCTCGCATAATTCTATCGTGTACGAAAGAAATTTTAGCTCAGAAAATTCTTGGAGAATTTAAAAAAACTTCGATATCCTTGCTTCTTCTCGAACCATCTCGAAGAAAGTAAACGAACTTTTTTCACGGTTCTGGACAACCTTCTCGCATAATTCTATCGTGCGCGAGAGAAATTTTAGCTCAGAGAATTCTTGGAGAATTAAAAAAAATCTTCGATATCCTTGCCTCTTCCCGAGCCATCGAAGGCGTAGATCGTTCGTTCTCCGTTTTACTTTAACGAAGTACACGCGAATCGCAATAACAGCGGCGCGCTGTCAAACAATTATTACTAATAGCGGCCGGTTATTTTCTCGAAATTACGTTAACACGCGGCGATGATAAAATATCTTAATGTTGCCGGCCGTAAAGAGCGAGATAACCGCTGTTCCGTGTAATACATTACGTCCCCACGGGCAGTCGTCTCGAGTGCCGCGTACAATACGGGTACATGTTGGCTTTAACTACGCGCTTTGTACATCTTGTACCGCCAATGACGCATGCGTATTATACCTCTCGCTTGTACACCTTGCTGTCGATGTAAATTTACGCATTTCTCACTCGCGCCCACGCGCGACAATATGGAAACGTTTCGTCGGTGATTTTAACTTCCGCGCGAATAGCGAAAGACCGAGAGAGAAAGAGAGAGAGAGAAAGGTCTCTCGTCCTTTGGCTACGTTAATGGGGAATTTATTTTTTTACAGTTGTTATCCACGGTAATTTGTGTATCGGTGCT
The DNA here is from genome assembly GCF_051014685.1 of Ptiloglossa arizonensis. Classification (NCBI taxonomy): domain Eukaryota; kingdom Metazoa; phylum Arthropoda; class Insecta; order Hymenoptera; family Colletidae; genus Ptiloglossa; species Ptiloglossa arizonensis. The sequence goes on from NC_135050.1 coordinate 21,408,149, forward strand.
CGGTGAATTTTTCTCATCGCGATCCTCGTGAAATTTATGTCTCGATGGTGGTTAACAGTGGGTGTGCAACACCGTACGACGACGGTTCTATTCTAATCTTGGTCTTGCAATTAGTTTACTTGGTACTCGTTGCTTTTCTCCAATTTTACAATTAATTTACTTCGTTCTCGTTGTTTTCCTCCATTTTTACAATCAGTTTACTTCGTTCTCGATGCTTCTCCCTTTCGTATACTCTTACACAACGTGCGTTCTTCCTGCATCTCTTAACTCTTCGAAACGCAACTATTAAACACGATATAAGATGACCAAAACTAAAACATAGATTAATTATACATACATGTACAATTACGAGGATATCAACCCCGACTGGTGCATTTTATTAATTATATATGCATGTACAATTACGAGGACATCAACCCCGACCAGTGCAGCGTCGAGATTCATTTCTGACTTCGATATTTCATTAATCATGCTTACCGTTCCTCGAGTCTTCTGTCTTGTATGTTTTTCATTGCGCATTTATGGAAGTGCGAAATAGATCAGTATTTGATTATTCGCTATTAATATACGCACAGTTCCTTCGCTACGTGCGTTATCGTTCTCGAGACGAAGTTTAACAATCCCATCTTGTTACTTGTGTTATTTGAATCATTCACGATGAGTTGAAAAGTATCGTATCGTGCATATCAGGATAATAAACAGATGTTGCATCTTCTAACTCACTATGTCCCAAAAAATTAACGCGTCACGATTAACAAAAAATATTTTTTTCCGAAAAGAAATCCCATCAGTGCGTAAACTCTCCCTTAGTAGATACTCGTGTTTGTCCACGTACTTGTGTTATTTAAATTTTTCACTGCGGATTGAAAGATATATTACCGTGTATATCAGAATAATAAACATACGTAGCATCTTCTAATTCACCACATCCCAAAGAATTAACGCGTCCCAGTTAACAAACAATATTCCTCTTCCGAAAAGAGATCCCAATGGCGCGTGAACTTTTCCTCAGCGGTAGGTACTCGTGTTTGTCTACACAGGGTATTCGTACGTACTCGTAATTGCGTTACAAACACAATTTTCGTTCAGATAACTCGATAAACGTTTACACGCGAGACGGAAGAAGTTCCCTCCGGTCAATTTTCGATTTTATCCGATTTTAATTGCTTGTACGCGGTACTCGTTTTTTCTGTTCACCTTCGGGACGATCGATCATTCGGGCTCGCTTATCACCGCGCGTAAGAAAATAATTAAAGGAAAGTTAACAGCATTTGTCACGGGAATCGAAGAATTCGTCACGAGGCCGGTGAGGGGATGGTTGGGTTTGTTTTTTTTTCTTCTTTTTACCTTTTTGTACCCGCTAGCGTTCGAAGTCACGTTCCCTTCGAAAGAAGGCTCGTTCCCCTCGATCAGATACCCGACGAAATAATCCAGCAAAACGTCCCTGGGAACTTTTTCTAGTAGCGGTGGAGTAATACGCGATGGTCGCTCGTCGGATCATCGCACGATTTCCATTCATCATTTTAAACGAGCGTGATTTTAACCTCGGTTGGTTGCGTGCGAGGCACTCGCGGCGATAGAGTTCCCCGATTGGCGAGAGGGAGAGAGAAAAGGTGAAAGAAAGAAAGAGAGAGAGAGAGAGAGAGAGAGAGAGAGAGAGAGAGAGAGAGAGAGAGAGAGAGAGAAAAAGGAGACACGTATTACGTTAGAGAGAAACCGTTTTACACCGATCCCTCTTCTGCAGTTTGCGCGATTCCTCTGTTATTTTGTAATCGTGTAAAACGATGCGCGTCGCTGAGGCTGTGTTTCCCGGTGAACAGGTAGCTCTTATCGAAACAATTATTTTCAACGGTTAGGTACACTAGGCAAAATGATCGCTCTTTATTCGATCATTTCGCACCGAAGCAACCGACAAAGATCATTTTCAAGGTTCGAGAACGATTCGATCGAAAGAACGTTCGTTTGCTCGAGTATTCATTCTTCGAATATTGGAAATCTTTTATCGAGAACAAATCTATCGCGCGAGTTCGAGAAGAACGTTCGAAAAAATTTTCATACTTTCTTTCTTGGTATCGCGATCGAACCGTTTGAAAAGATTCTTAAGAAGAGGTACAAAAGTTCACCAATATTTTCTCATTATCTGTACAAACGTGTCTCGATCTGTCCCTACCGATACATATTCGTATAATCGATACTCGACCGATCGTTCGTTGAAATGTAATTTCCAGAATTTCCATCGACCCCTACCGATAAAACAACTCTGTGCTGTCGTTTCGCGGAGAACACAGGGCGAAATAAGTACAGATTATTTATCAAAGCCATTGTTAATCTCACGGACACAAATCACGGCTAACCGTACGCGTAACGCGAATTATCGCGCAAACAACCGCGTCATTTGCATCGTTTAGGGCTCGGGTATCCTTTGGTACTTCTAATAACGAACCGTAAACCGAACAACTTAATTCCAGCTTACATTACCACGGAGGAGGCCTTAAGATCCCTGTTATAATCCGTTAATCGTAGGACGTGCCTCTTCTTATTCGCGGCGGTTCAAAATAAATACTTTAACCGGTAAAAAGCCGAGCGGCGTACGTAAGACTGGTAGTTTAACATTCAACGCGTTTCTCGCGTGGTTCCCTTGGCGTACGGGGCTGCTTCTTCAATCAGGAATAAGAACACGGACCGAACGACCCGCGATCGTTAACTCGTACACGTTGCCGGGAAACTTGCTCGAGAACCGTGCCCCTCGAATATTATTTCACGCGGATCGTTGTTTCGTTGGGGTTTTCGACTCGATCGAGGGGGGCCGTGCTCGGTCACGCCCACGGGGCGATGCACGCGTTGCTAATGCCCCCCTCGAAGACACGAGCGGACTTAGGCGGTGATGAGCTTGACCCGATGCACGAACGGGTATATTTTTCAACCGCCGTGAAAGCGAGCGACGTGCATCGGTATACAGAGCGAAACATCGTCCAGCCACGAAACCTGGCTCGAGGATGAATGGCGTCGGTGAGAGACTCGGTCGGCCCGTATCCCTGATGATAGAGTACGATGTTGCATGTTCACCGAGTACGATGTTGCGCGAGTAAGAATTCTACAATGGTGAATTTTATTTCACGGATCGGATTCCACGGTTGAACTTGCTTCGAGAGAAGCGTTGCTCGTCTCTTATAAGAGTATCCAGGGAAATTCTCTGTTAAATTGAGTTTCTTTACGAGTTTCCAAAATGGTTATTACTCTTTTGAGATTCTTGGCTTTCGATGGTGGACTCATTGGATCGTAGTGGAGTGAATTTTATTTCGTGGATCGGATTCTACGGTTGAATTTGCATCGAGAGACTTGCGAATTGTTCGTTTTTCATAAGAGTATCCAGGGAAATTCTCTGTTAAATTGAGTTTCTTTACGAGTTTCCAAAATGGTTATTAATCTTTCGAGATTCTTGGCTTCCGATGGTGGACTCATTGGATCGTAGTGGAAACAATATATTGGATTATTTCGTTTTTTTTAGCGAAAATGAAACACGATTTTTTTAGAGTGTACAAACATTTTATTAAATTATATATTCTCTATTTTTGAAAACGAAACGACTATCAGAACGACCCAATATACTGCAATCGTCTGTTTAGAGTGTGAAAAGCAACATCCTGTTATTTGTTCGGATATGGTCGTTACTTTTTTGAGATTCCTGGCATTCGATGATGGACTCATTGGACAGCAATGGAAATAGTATATATCGCAATCGTCTGTTTAGAGTATGAAAGGCAACATCCTGTTATTTGTTCGGATATGGTTATTACTCTTTCGAGATTCTTGGCATTCGATGATGGCTCATTGGATAGCAGTAGAAATAGTATATATTGCAATCGTCTGTTTAGAGTTTGAATGGCAACTTCCTGTTATTTGTTCGGATATGGTTATTACTCTTTCGAGATTCTTGGCATTCGTTGATGGACTCATCGGATAGCATTAGAATTAGTATATATTGCGGTCGTTTATTCAGAGTTCGAAAGGCAAAATCGTGTTATTCGTTCAGAAAGGATGATAAATTTTAATTGTCGTTTCCAAGTGGATATTTCTTTGGTACCAAATGGGAAGCAACTATTCGAATAAAAATAAATGTATCAATTCGTCGAAGAGTATTTTTGACTCCACAGAGTTGTAACTAGCAGCTAGACCCATACCATGACCTTGCATTCTTATTTCGATCGAATTATATATTCCAAAAAAGACCAAGATTGTCGAACTAGCAAATTTGTTGAACAAACGCAACAGTAATGTCGTTTTCTAATTCAAGGTAATACTATAATACTTTCATCGAAACATGAATCCTTGATCCCAAGGTCGTTTCAAGGTCACAGTATAGCTAGTTGAATTCGTCCTGACCACGGATGCGACTCTGAAGAGTCGAAAACGTACAATGCTGTGTAAAAAATAATCAAAATTACCTCGATTGTTCATCGAAAAGGAAGTTCTTCGGAAATTTTCAATGCGCGAATGTACAGTCGAGCAAAATTCGATTAACTTCTGTTCGAAACGTTTCTCTCGAGGATTGGACGCGTGGAAAAATGCTGTTCAAATAAGTACACACAGTGTAGGTATCATTTTCAGCAATGAGTCCAGAGTTTCGTAATACGTGAACGAAACTCGAGATTGTCGAGTCGTGGGATAAGAAACGGGGGAAAGCGAATTAAATAGACTACTTAACCGAGTAATAGCCGTGCCGGACTTTCCCTCCGATGCGTCCTCTCGATACAGTTTCACTTGGTCGAAGGTAAAAAGGGTCGGAGGAAACTGGTCGTCGGAACGCAAGAAATATCAGAAACACGCGGGTCGTTCTTGTTCACGAGGGACGTGCATATCGCGAACTGCAGGAAGACGCAATACCGGTTTTATGAAGCTCGACGCGACGAGGATCTTGGCGAGCACTTGCTCCCCGAGAAAATTACGCAACGCGTTTTCGCGTGCGCCGACGAGCGGCGAAATCGCTCCGCGATTGCTGGGAATCGACCATTCGTGGCACGGTGATTCACCGACGCGATGGGATCGAACAATACGGGATGTTCGTCGAGGAATCTATCGACCAATTCGGTCCAAACGACTAGTCGGACCCGTGGTTGTCGATCTCGAGCAATTTTGGATCGTAGGTTCGTATTCGTTGGAAAATATTCGCGGTTGTAATATTACGGACGCAACTGAGGTAAATTGCGAAAAATAACTGGATCGAATTAAAGTATTCTTATGTTCGATTGTATATTTAATCTTCGGTTGAAAATAGATCTCAAATGCGTGGAACTTTTGTATTTAAATTCGCGATGTAACGAGAGGTGTAAGGGAGTACAGAAGCAGCCAGTTGTATCTATTATTATAGTAGCTTTAATTACGAAGTAATATATTTATTTCGAGGCTCTGTATTTTTTATCGATCGTGGAATAGATTCTTTCGAAACTGTACCGCGGTTATTTTCTTTAAACGGAAGAAATTCGCGAGTCCCGATGAATTATCTTTCGATTATTAGCAAAGACCAATGCAGGATGAATGGACAGAAAGAGTCATCAGCGTCGGTTATCCTGGATCGAGTATCGGTGATCTTAACGAAGCTGGATGCGCTAATTATATGAGTCACGGTCGTTGGAGACTTACGAGCCCTGAGGTCCGAGAGAATAGACATCGGGATCTCGATCTTCGCGTCTGTTGCCGCCTCGTTGCTAGTACCGGCTTCGATGCCTTTGCATCTCGGGGAGCGGGCGAGTTTCAGTCACGCGAGGAGTGAGTTGCATCCGCACGACGCGCGAGTTGCACCCTCACGAGTTGCACGCGTTATCGGTACCGAGCGTTCGAGAACACGAAAAAATTTAGTCTCGACATCGTCACGCTCGTTACGAGTACGGAATAATGTCAATCCTAGAGATTGACAAAATTCACTTTAATCGAACACGGTTAGAATCGATTAATTTTATAATAGACGTTAATTCGACGAGTCGCGTTTTCATTCTGTATCGCAAGGTAGGAGCTATCCGTGTGGCAAAACGTGGTTCGAACCTTCCAGTTTTTCCCATCTCGGACACATATATTTATTCGACCAGGTAGCAACGTATCGTATAACGTATATTTCGCGTTGAATAAAAATGAACGCTGACACGCGTACCGGCGCGAAACACGTTGAACAAGTAATTTAAGCTAATCTTTCCGCCGCTACGATTAGATATCGGAGTTACACGCTATTAAGAAGCGCAAGGGATCTAACCGATTATGTCAACAATTTGCCCAAACTGGTTCGACCGAAGTGGAATTCCACATTCTGAAATTGTATCGGTCGAACTATCATCTGCTCGAAGAGCGATCGAACGAATTGTCTATATTTTTCGAAGCTCAGCACCGATAAACTTATAGAACTCTGAAGAATAATTCAAGCACAATGTACACTGGAAAATCGGGCAAATTTTCCCAGAAAACTTCACAAGCGTACAAAGTGCATTCTAAAGAGTTGGAACTTTTCAACGTCATACTCGACTCTCAAGCTTCGAGGAACATGTATCTGAAATTATCAGTTTGTCGTTACTTTTGGAAGCTATTCAACGAAACTATTGAACCAATTTTCGTAACGCCCTGCATCGTAATTATTGCACTCGACACGAGTCTTATCCTATTCGTTGGGATCGTTCTTAGACGAGAGTCACGCGATTCGATTCGTTCGTTCCAACGAATCGGTTTCGTCGAAATCTGCTAGAAGTTTGGCATTCGAGCGTTAGCGTTCGAGGAACTGAACGAGTCGTAGATCGATATCGCGTACGCGGTTTGCACGTGCGAGTCGAATACCATTGTTAAATAAACCACCGCAAGCACGAAGGAGATGCACTTAGCGGCGATCCCGGTGTGCCATTGATCGTTGGAAAATATGTCAATAAGGGACGTTCCTACGTAAAACATTAATTTCCTGGTTCCCGTATCGGTGGACACGTCTCGATGTTTTATAAGCGGGGTGAGCGATAATTTGCCTCCTTAATCCACGGTAAAGCTTACCCTTACTGAGCCAGCGGCCATTACGAGAATCGGCATTTCTCGCGAGCGCTGCAATGGTAATGGCAGGAATGCAGAGGAATGCGTAGCAGAGTGGACCGGCGTGTTTCATTCCCGGGACAGTGAAAGGGATGAGTAGATAATTGTCCGCTATTTCTTTCCGAGTGAAACGACACCGGATTCCCTGTGTCGTCGATGCGCTTTTATGCGCGCGTGTACGCCCTCGGATAAAATCATTTTCCCAATTAACCGTGGAACGGGAGGGACGTCGATTTTCCCGCGGCCGGTGAAAAACCACCACGATACCACCGTAAAATGCGAAATTCATGGACGTCTCTACCGGTGGATAAAAAAAAATGTTACGCACTCGAAAGGATGTTCACCGTTTGTGAAATTGTACCGGGCCGGTATGAAATCTCGAGGAAAGAATTTCATTACCCTTTGATTCTCAACAGAGTCGTTTTCCATCCACCGAGTGGCACGGGGTCAATAAAATGTTTAACTCGCGCCTTAACAACTTTATCGCCGCTTAGTTCGCAACCGGTAATCTTCTCTACCGAGTGGACGGGATTGGTAGAAAAATTAAACTCTCGAGTTAACAACATTATGCGCGCTCAGTTTTCAACCGGTAATTTTCCAGTATTACCGATCTGTCTACCGAGCGGACGGGGTTGATAAAAAATTGAATCATCGAGTTAACGATTTTATCGCTGCTTAGTTTTCAACCGGTAATCTTCCGCTATTATAGATTTACCTACCTCGGTGGCGCAACGTTGATGCAAAAATTGTACTTTAATTTCGTCTTACTTTTCCTCCTCTTCCTTTGCAAAACTGTATCGTCGGACACACGAGCGTACAATTTAGAAACAACAGGAAAGTATAAAATAGTAAAATACTCGAAACAATTCTCCAATTTTCCAAAACGCTCGCGAAGAAGCCCAGAGCTTTGAACTTTTACTCGAAAACGATCAATTACGAAACGTTTAGTACAGATACCATGATCTATATTCCATAGAAAATAATTCTATACAATCTATACAAACTACGTATTCCTCCCACCCATAAAAAAAAATTAAATCCTCCGAATCTGGAATCCTTTCAAGTTCACCTGTCGTCGCGACCGATCTCGCCCCGAACCTGACTACCAATTAACCAAGGTCACGCACAGTCTCCGTTTGCTATTTAATGTAAATATTGATCCTGGTTGTAACCCAGTCACGCGTATGTATCTCATTAACTTGTTCCTGTCCCCGTTGTGTCTTACTCGAAGCTTTTTCCCGTCAGTTAATTACACACGACGTTACCGATTTCATCGATCAGGTTTGTTCCTCGGCGAGCAGGTACGCGCCTCGTGGTGATTAATCGCTTAATTTCGATCGTGGACAATTCCACGGGTCGTTGTTCCCCTCGACGACGATGCTCGACGAACGTTTACGATTATAGGATTTTTTTTCGAAACGTTGCAGATATTTCGATCGCGCGAATCGACTGGTTTCGTTGGCCGCGATACTACGGTGCAATAAGAGCGCATATAGTAGTTTGCCCGTTTATCGAAGCCGGTGGAAAAGTTTAATGGCCGGTGGTTAAGATAGCGACGAAAGTAAAGCGGCTTAATTGGATTCTTGGCACGCCTTTCTTACGCGGGGCACGTCTCCGTTTCTGCTTTCTTTTCGTTCGAATCGACGTACGATGTTTAAATCGCGGCTACTGGTTTCTACCACCGTGAAACCGAATGTTTGCCGAGATAACGTTACGAGCATCTTTCTCGATACGCGCGTAGTTAAGAAGGTTACCGGCGGCTACCTGTGCCGCGAAACCGTTCGGAAAATAACGAGAATAATACGGAGCGTTACCACGCACGTGATAATATCACGTCTCGATCGATTCGGGAGAGTTATGGGGCAATACTTCGGTTAATCAGCGTTCATCGACACGCCAGTTTTCTGTATTTGAGGATCTATATTATGTCTTCGAGATAAAGGGTGTTCCGTGTTTAAGGTTGATTTTGACACGGTTTTCGTTCGATCTGTACCGCGAAAATAGAAATATTCAGTAATTCGTTGGTATACTTATTATTTTGTCGCATTAGAAGCTATTTGTAGCAATGATATTTAAAAGTTTACAAATATTAGGAAATGTAAGTTTTGAACGCTGATCATCGATGATTATCGTGACGTTCAAGGTTTTAATCGTATATGTGTATCAATTGGAATATGTTTCTTAGTGGCAGATTGAGAGAAATTTGGAATTTAATTTAAAGTCGATTATGTTGGGATTCAAGTTATCGGGAATTAATCGACGAGAGAAATTCATAAATGTTGTCGTTTACTTTCCGCTTTATCTTCACCTCGTGGTATTACTATTTTAATTGGAATTCACTTATTTCAGATAGCGAATTATATAGTTACGTGATAAATAAACCACACGAGCAATTTTCTCCGAGGCGGCGGTGTTTCGATGGTTGTTGAGAATTCATATTTCTAACAACTAATTCAATTATCTATTTATACGGTAGAACGAGTTTTTGTCGAGCTAGACCACGACTTGCTTATTATTATAAGTGGATATGTTTACATACATCTTAACTCCTCGTGCAAACATTATCGGCTTCATCGTTGAATTATCGAAGATCTATCCTTCCGCTTCCCAAACGTTGAATTCGATGCAGTACTGCAACTTGCCGATCTTTTATCTATATACAAAATTACCGGTAAGTCGACTTAAATTTCTTTGCTCTTCTACGACATCTGAGAATTCTCTTCCGTTTTGAATTTCCACCCTTTGCGTCGTACGATCGATGCAACTGTTTCGATCGATTATTTTTCAATTTTAAATCACCTCTACGATACTTTCCATTTTTTGAACAATTCCTTTTTCGAACAAGTTCCGTTTCTACGGCTATACGAAGTTCGTTTTAGCTTGTTAAAAATAACATTACTCCGTAGATTGAACGAGAAATGCAAAAACAGTTTCAAACCATGGTTCCCAATTCCATCAATTTCAAAGTATTACTTTTAATTCTGTCTATTTCAAATCATGGTTTCCAAATCCATCAATTCGACACCACGATTACAAATTTTATCAATTCGAAACCATGGTTTACAATTCCATCAATTCGAAACTATGATTTTCAATTCCACCAATTGGAAACCACGATTACCAATTTTATCAATTCGAAACCATGATTTCCAATTCCATTAATTGAAAACCACGATTATCAATCTCATCAATTCGAAACCACGGTTTTCAATGCCACCAATTCGAAACCATGGCTTCCAATTTCATCAATTGAAAACCACGATGACCAATCTTGTCAATTCGAAACCATGGCTCTCAATTCCATCAATTGAAAACCACGATTACAAATTTTATCAATTCGAAACCATGATTTCCAATTCCATCAATTGAAAACCACGATTACCAATCTTGTCAATTCGAAACCATGGCTCCCAATTCCATCAATTGAAAACCACGATGACCAATTTTATCAATTCGAAACCACGGTTTTCAATGCCACCAATTCGAAACCATGGCTTCCAATTTCATCAATTGAAAACCACGATTACCAATCCTGTCAATTCGAAACCATGGCTCTCAATTCCATCAATTGAAAACCACGATGACCAATCTTGTCAATTCGAAACCATGGCTCCCAATTCCATCAATTGAAAACCACGATGACCAATTTTATCAATTCGAAACCATAGCTTCCAATTCCATCAATTGAAAACCACGATTACCAATTTTATCAATTCGAAACCACGGTTCCCAATGCCACCAATTCGAAACCATGGCTTCCAATTTCATCAATTGAAAACCACGATTACCAATCCTGTCAATTCGAAACCATGGCTCTCAATTCCATCAATGGAAAACCACGATTACCAATCTCATCAATTCGAAACCATGGCTTTCAATTCCACCAATTGAAAACATTTTTTCTCTCCTCCCCCGCTCGCAAATTCGTCGAGCCGTACACTCGAACGAAAGTACCCTCTCGGTTTAATTGATTCGTAATCGAGTCCCGCGGTATCGTGTAAGCACGTTGTATTCTAGTTCGCGTGTTCGATAGCCGAGCGATTCCTCAACCGACGAAGGGGGCCCTCCCTCGTTCCTCGCGAAAGCACTCAACCGAGACCCGTTGTCAGTTAAACGCCCTCGGAGCTTCTTTCGAAATCGAAGCGCTTTCCATTAGCACTAAACCCCGGCGTTTAATGCCAGCGAGCGGTCTCCGTGTCGTGCGTCGGCTTCCAGGAACCCCCGGATCCATTCTCGCTACGGAGAAAGGGAACGGACGCTATTCTGTCCATTTGTTGGTTTTGTTCACCGTGGTCTCGGTACACGTGATAACGCGGCTATCAATATATTTTGCCAGCGCACGTGTGCCGCACTCGAGTGTCCGCGACTTGCTCCTTATACGGCCGCCCTGCGAAACCACTCCCATAGGATGCGCAATTAAACTGTCCATCTGGATTAACGGCGCAAAGGGTAGATAGAGTACCGTCTTTTATTTCATTTATTATTTCTTTTTTCCTATCCCCATCCTATTCGGAAAAATTCACCGCGCATCGTTGTTGGAAAGAAATCCGCGAAATTAATCGGTTATCGTGTCCCGTCGACCAACAACTTCGAACGACCACGGCTTTAGATTCCACTCGAAACTTTGATTCTCGTGCCATTCGAACGACCATTGCGATTCGACGTTCGTGTCGATTAATGCGATCTACCCTCCGCGACGATAATTTCGTTGGAACGCAATATTGTTCCGAAATCGAACGGTTCATCGATCGTCTTTACTAACGAGGAACTGTACAGGTCCAAACATCACGTTTGAGATACTTGAGAAGAATAGTTTCATTGACTCTTGAGTGACTTTTCATTTTGCGCGCGAAGTGACGAAAATTTCACGATTGGATGGAACTCGAGTTCATAAGTTTCCAGTAGTATAAGCCAGCTAGAGGAATACCGAAACACCCAATTGTATCTATTATAATAATTATATTATTGTAGCGATTGAAGGCATAATTACAGTAACGAAATTGTTCGATTATCGAAGAACAATATTTTTCGAGGATCAAACAGGTCGAAATAGATCCAAAGTACACACCAGGGTTAAAATTAAAGAACACATTAGGATACAGGATACTTTCGTTGCACTGTTCTTGATCCCAACGTACAACTTTATCAATTTTACGCACAGTTTCGAAAGTAGACGCAAATTGCGAATTGAAATTACTTCGAAGCGATCATTAGACGTTAATACCGCGGTAGATTGTTCGTGTTACTTTCAGTTACACTCCTTACACCTCTCCCGAGTACTTTCACGAGTTTGAACGTGTTCGAAGAAGCACGCTCGAGTGTACGTTGGCAACAACTTTACACAGGAAGTGTCTGCGAGTTTCGTGATATTTTTGTTCAATTTCAGAACCGTTCTGTCGAGTAATTCGATTTTCAGCATCACCGGTTCGGTTGGCGGAACAAAAAGGGTTTAAATAAATAAATTATCTCGATTCTTCGGCAAGCACGTTGGATCCATCTTCCATCGCGCGTTATCACGCGTTAAATAAATACCGTTCGAGGCACATCCCGATTTTTCCGTCCAGGTAGATAGGTATCGCGAGTTTTCATTTCCTTTTTCACTCGTGGATGATCCTGGCCGATGGAGGACATCGATCACCGTCAATTCATCGCCGGTGTACAATCTATCGTCTTGTAAGCCGGAGATTATAGAGTTGGGCGCCGCGCAGTTCTTCATCAGGATCGTTCTTTGATGTATGATTAGGTCTGGTTGTGCACGTTCCTCGTGGTTTTAATGACACTCGAAGACAATACGGTTTGTGGGTAATAAAATTAGATTCGGTGAAACAATTTTTCGACCGCTACCCCTCGATCTCCACGCGACTCTTCGCGTTTCGTAATTCAATTTTCTTTCGGTACTCCGATATTGCAAAAAAGTCAACCTCGATGGAATTGCAATTGAAATCTTCGTACCTCCGAGATGTATTTACCGTTCGTGGAAAAAATTCGAAGCGGATGATCGTGTAGGGAAGTTTTTCGAAACAAATATTAGGTTGTTCGGAATGTGATTTCGTTTTCCAAAATATTGTAATAAAATGTTTATACACGCTAAAAAAATCTTGTTTCATTTTCACCAAAAAGAAACGAAATGACTTTTCGAACAACTCAATAGTTTTTTTTTTAGTAATATAATTCGATCGTTTGAAATAGTACGTAGCGATATAGTAAAGCTACATATTTGATCCTCGATTGTCAATTTTATTCGAACCTTAGTTACATTCTCTGAAAAAAATATGGTTTAATAATTTAAAACAGTGGGTTGGCAATATAGAAAAGTTGTATATTTAATTCTTGATTGTAAATTTTGCTCAAACTTTTTTTTTCTCGTGTCAGCGTCACTTGACGAAGAATAAAATATCGTAAACTGTTTGCGTATAGTGTACTGCGAAAATATATACTAATGGTTAATTTCTAAGGATCAGTTTCGTGAAATTAGGAATAGAAAGAGTATTGCTTTCCAGTATTGATAATTAAGAATTGAAGGGAACGCGCGTAGTGAAAATTCGAGGTATTCGAATATATCGGTATACCGTAATATTTATTTTCGATCTCGGCGACACGAAGCGTACAATGTTTATTTTATCTCGTGTTGTATAATCGATTATGCGCGAATCATGATGTAAGCGCGAGTTCCGTCGGTTGTGACGACCCATTTTTACGATTTGCGTAGTTAACAATGCTCATACGGGACATCGATGCGATTGTCAGATCCTCCCGAGTCATGAAGCGTACAGTGCTAAGATGACATCGATAGATCGTTGCAACCAATGCTTTTATGTACAGGGTGTCGATTTTATCTCGACACGATGGAACCACTCGCGAAGATACGAAAGTATCGAAACGACGATCTTGAAAAAATTTTTCGTCACGGATGCTGGACTTTAAACGGTGCAAATAATTGTTCTATCCCCTCTTTGAAAACTATTCGTAAAAATATTATTTCCATCGCGTAATTATTCCACCGTGACGAAACGAAAGAGACACATTGTACAATAGTAATCGGAAATATCGCGACGATATTTAATGATATTTAATGACAACAGATGTAACGCGTGAAATTGAAATGTTCTGTTCTTTGACAAGAATTTTTATTGTCGATGATAGGCGAACAGGGGATCAAACGAAGGCTTTAAAAATTATAATTGTAAAATAGAGAAATAAGCGTGGGAGATAAATTTGTTTGTTAATTGAACGGACTTTTATTTCCACGCGTACATCGGTGGGTGTACGGAATACGATCACGTATTCGTGTCAGTGATCGTTCGAATACAATGGATTTCCGTGGAGCGCAATTTTAAAGATGCGACGGTTCCGATAAGCTGCTTTGTCTCTTGTTTTGTTTTGTAGCTGCGCGTTCAATTATTACGCGTTTGCACGAGATTGTATACATAAATGGAACGTTCAAGTCTACGCATATTTACATCGAGCCTCAAACTTACAGTTTTCCGTCCGCGAAAGTGTGTCAGCGTCTCGGAGGTCGAAGAACATTTCGAACTTCGCGCCAAAAGTTTTCGATTAAAGTCGGTCACTCTTTAACGTTTATCGTGACTTATAATTTACCATATGGAAAGGATATATTCTTTTACGAGGGTCTACATTTAGGTAGAAAATTTTAAATTTTGTTTTATGTTTTTTTTTTACACAACCATAATCTTTGCATCGATTGCACAGAGTCACGGGCAATAGTATCGATGGTGGAGTAATTTTGTTACTATAACGTTTATTGTCACTCATAATCAACCATATCGAAAAAATGTATATCTTTACGAGTGTCTACATTTAGGTAGAAAATTTTAAATTTTGTTTTATGTTTTCTTTTTTTTACACAACCATAATCTTTGCATCGATTGCACAGAGTTACGGGCAATAGTATCGAGGATGGAGTAAGTTTGTTACTATAACGTTTATTGTCACTTATAATCAACCATATCGAAAGAACGTATACCTTTACGAGTGTCTACACCTAGGTAGAAAATCTAAAATTTTGTTTCTTGTTTTTTATCATATACACACCCATAATATTTGCATCGATTGCACGGAGTCACGGGCGATGGTATCGAGGATGGAGTAAATTTTCTAACACGACGAGTATTGACATTTTCCTATCGTCCGCTGTGCCCTACGGTTTTAACGAAGCGCGAAGACAATGCTATCCATGAACAATAAGGTCGATACTGGTTTCGCGTCCACGGTGATGCTCCGTGAATTCTACGCGTGGTTCGTTCTTTTTCTCTCGTGTCTCTGACCGCGTATCGCCACTTGTTATCTGCTGTATACCTCTTGCAGTCTCATCGTTCTCGACGTCGTACAATTGGCATACAATAGTGCGTATAGAATTAGAATCGACGATATGCCGCTTTGTACTCGTTAGGAATCGACTTACGAGCTCGGTGATGGAGAAGGGTTCGATATTCAGCTTCGGTACACCCGATACATCGCGAATAACTTTCACGATTCACGGTCGTTGTGCAGCTCCCGCGAATTATCGAGGTATTAAAAAATTAACTTTCAAGATCGCATTATTTAATCGAGGATGCGCAAGGATCGACTCCTCGAGGCACGGTTATCTTACCTGTAAAACGATACAAAACGACCAAAAGTAAACAAAATAGACGAATTACAAGTTTAGTAACAAAATGAGATGTTAAGATCATCGAGATCGTGTCAACGTTGTTCAACACGTGAAACGATACAAAATGACCAAGAACTAGAAAATATAGATCAGATATTTATTCACAGGGTGAGATATTAACATTCTCGACATCGTACGTTATTTAATCGATACGAGAAGCCGATAAAATCTTCGAGACACGGTTGTTAAACAGGTGAAACGATACAAAACGACCGAAACCAAAAAATAGATCGATAAGATGTTTAATTATTCACGGGGGAATATTAACAGTTTCATCGTGCAACTTGTATCGAGTTAACATAATTTTAACCGTCTGGAAGTTGATGGGACGTGTCGCTGGAACGTTAATATATATTTAAAAAACTATAATTTCTTCCCAATATTGTTTTATGGTATACCAACGTGGGTTAAAAATTTCCAAACGCTTTAACTAGTTTGTCTGTCGCGACTGGTATTTTTCGCTTACTTGCAAACGCGTTTTTCATCGATACGTTTATCGATCTGTCTGAAATTATTTTCCAAAGTCAAATATTCCTCATCGCGGAATTATTAATTCGACATCGATCGATTACGAGTAAGTATCGCGAGTCAATCGTTAATCGTTACCCTCCAATTGTAAACACGACAGAGTTGTTTCCTTCGTGAATTGGGGACGTTGTTTCTCGCTCGTTGGATAATAATTAATAAAAGACTTTGATACCGCCAGGTCGTCATTGAGTCGTCAGATCCGGTGAAATCGATCGAAAACGCTCACAATGGCAATTTCGTTAACCCGGTGTAAACAAAGCTCTGATGGCGAGATAAAACTGGCCTCGATTGTATTGCAGGTCGTTTCGATCGCGAGTCACTATATTTACATACATACACACGCTACATACACATACAAAGAGAGAAGTAAACAGAGAGACGAAGAACATCACGAATAACAAAGTTTCCAGCACGTCGATACATCGCATTAAACGATATCGCACTTCGATAAGTTTTATCGTTTTTTCCATTGTAAAAAAATTACTACGACACTTCAACGTTTGAACAACTGTAAATATACGAACGTGTCGACGAATCTACACAAAACTTCGCACGTGTTCATCAAACGGTAATAGAAAACGATCTTTCGAAAAATGAAACGACGATTCTAATAATTCCGTTTATTATCGAACGGTAAGACTTATCGAGCAATCTATTGTATTTAGATCGGTGGAAAGTAATGTTTAATGCGATGTGTACACACGCGCGCGCACTAGATGTTCACCAGTGTGGTTTGCGAGCATCGATACCGCGGTTGAGATAAATAGAGCGAAATCCGTAGGTTGATTCTGTTCACGAGAGGACAGTACCCGGTTAGAAGAGCATCGGTTGGTTTCGTCGCGTTCAACGTGTCCCTTCACCGTATCGTTAGGCGTGTCGGTTTTAAGTATTCCGCCAAGTTCGCGGTTATCCGCCCCCTCCGCTACGTTCCACGTGACAAAACGAACGATCACCGATACGTTAATGTCACTCGGTTACGCCCCGTTTCCGTCCACGGCCACGACAACGAGACGCAGCTTTCGGTGCAATTAAGAAACTAAGTAGTAATTGTACCCTGGTATAAATAATTGATGAGCTCCGAAACGACGTAATGTCTGTAATTATCCGGGTACAATTTACCTTTGACTTTAATTGCTCGGAGGGAACCACGGTCTTGCATTGTTCTTGTTGCGCAACAAGTACCGCGGAATGTGTCATCCAGAGGTTTCGAAGCGTCTTTCGCGCCTGAGAGAATCTTTCGTTGCACACTTGTTCCCGAGTGGAAGGATCCTGGGTGCTTTCTTTGATTATTTGTTTGTTCGTAGCCGGTGATTATGCCGGTGTACTTTGTTTTTTTTTTTCTTTATTCGCGATCGAAGGGTTGTTAGGAATTATGGGTCGATTTTATTACAGTAATGGAAGAATCGTCGAGATGCTCGCGAAGAGTGTATCTCGATCGGGGTTGCTGTGGATTTTTGTTCGTCAGCTCGGTGGAAAGTAATGTTCGATTTGATGTATCTTGATACTATTGGTCTCTCTGGTTACTTCTCTCTTTATTTTATAATGATTTTAAAGGGATTCTAGCGGCGCCAGTATGGTGAACCCGTACCATCGGGCAAGGTAGCTATTTTTTTTTTTTATTTTTTACTTTGACACTTGCTACTCCAAAAAAAAAAGAAGATAATTGATCGTCAAGGAATAATCAATTGTACCAAAGTTACATTCTTATTACTTTTTTACTTTTTACTAATAAAAAAAGAAACACAAGCTAATTACCAGATAATAGTCAATCGTACCAAAGTTACACTTTTACAACCTTCTGATCAAATTTTGGTTACTTTTTTCCTTTTTACTACAATTGCTACTAAAAAAAAGTCTTAATTAACCCAAATAATCGATCGTATCAAAGTTACATTTTTCCTTTTTTACTTCTCACCAATACCTATCACTCCAAAAAAAAAAGAAACACAACCTAATTACCCAATAATCAATGGTCCCAAAGTTACTCTTCCACAACCATCCAATCAAATTTTGATTACTTTCTTCCTCTCTACTGCGACAATTGCTACCCAATAAAAAAAGGTCTGAACCCAAATAGTCGATCGTAGAAAAGTCACGTTCAATTTCCCCCGGTGACAATAATTTTCAAAATTGCGCTGGACGTTCACCGTGAACTTGACAGGAACACGCGTAGCGAATCCCCGGCCGATTATCCCGGTCGTTAATCGAACAATCGTAGAAATCACCGGGTATTCCGTGGCCGATATTCAATGCAGATATTTCTGAGAGGGCTTGGATCGCTAACAGCGACGCGGTACCGCTCGTACGGCTCGAATAGATGCGAACTCAATAAAGGACACACGGTAACCGCAGATAATTCAGGTAGCGAGGGAGAGCTCCATTGAAGCGTCTCGCGCTTGTATTCAAATTCAACGTTCACGAGCGTGACCGTGTCACGTAATCGATAGGTGAGCACACCGCTACCGGACAGGGTGCGTCGTCCTTTTAAGTCGGGACGTAATCTTGCGCGGGCACGTCAGTCATTCCTCGTGCGTTATCTCGTCCGCATCTCGTTGACTCTATTTCCCCTCGGCGTTTTAAACTGGACAGAAGCGTGTTTCAACGCTGGTGCTACACCTGCCGATAAATCCGTTTGCATTTGCACGCACACCGTACCCCCCTTAGTAAGTTAGAAACCATTCTCCGTTCACCTGTTGATCCGTGGATTCGAGTTTCGGGTGTCGAGCACCTACGTCGAACGTGACTTTCGGGACGTTGAGCTTCGTGGACGATGTTGAAGGTGTTGGGGGTTTGTTTCTTTTTTTTTTTAGCATACTTTTTTTATTTAATGTATCTACGAAACGGGTATCGGTGTAGTTCTCGGTGCAGGTATCGAATCGAGACGATCGAACACATGGACGGTGGTGGTGTTTACTGGGTCGAGTGATTCCCGGAGATCATTTATTGCACGAGGCTTCGTTTACGAGACGTTTCGATATTTTCTCTATTTAGTCGGTTTCTCGATGCGTAGCAATTCCGATCTTTTTTGCACACTCACCGGGACGTTGTTTGCCTTCCGAGTGACGTCGCGTCTCGTCGGTTTCGAGTCAAGTGTGCTACAGTTCTCGAAGATGATCCCATAATTACGTTTCAGTTCGATGCGTTCTAATTTTCATCGTTTCACGCACTCGTTAGTTGCCTCGCATGTGACATCGCGAGTCGTCGGTTTCGAGTCGACGTGTTTCAATTCTTCTTGTAGATAGAGTTATAATTAGATATTACTTCAGGGGAAGATTCACCACGATCGATATAAACGTACGATCAATCCTATCATGCTTCGAGATACGAGCCATTTTTCCGGTCGTGGCCAGTTATTAATTCGCTCGGCTTGTTACGCACTGTCTCGTCATTGATTTTTTTATTTGCGTTTTGGAAAGTCTCAGACCTCGTTTCGATCTGTCGTTGATCCTACCGATCGGATCGGAATTGTTTGATTTAAAGATCTCTCGCGTCGGTGTAAAAATCGAATTTTTCCTTCTGGAACATTGTTCGCGCGAAAGAAAGTGTTTCTCCTCCTTTTTTATTCGTTGATATTTTTATTCGAGTTTCGTGTTACATAAACAACACTTGGCTGGGATTGAAACCAACTGTTTCGCTTTTGCTCACGCTTAGATGATTTTTCTTATTTTAAACTCTCAACGCTTCGAGTCCAGTATGGCAGTTTTACCACGCATCGAAGTCACCCAAGGTAACCAATGATTCACAATTTTACCATACAAAAACTAATCGGATTGTTCGTTCAATTTTTCCCCTTTTAAATTTCTATATTTACTTAGAATTCTACTCAAACCTTTAAATTTTCCATACATCTTCTCGTCGAACGATCTCCAAGCATTAATCGCGGTGTTCTGCGTATTTAAAAATTGTTTCGTTCTTTTACAATTCTTCGATCGCGCAATAAAATGTAAATTGTAAAAAGCACGCGTGTCGTTCAATCGTAAATCGCGTAATTAACTGCCTAACCTTTTTCCTGTTAAGTATTATTATTTCGTTTTCTTTCGACGTTTAAACCGAAGCGTGTCCATGCCCCTGTATATGAGTTTAATCCGAAACGTAAAGTCATCGTGACATTATCGAATCGATGATGCTTTACAGAACTTATGGAAGAAATTATACATCGTTAGTTTCAATTTTATACCCCGTGAAATTCCAGTCCTGTCGTTTCTATTTAATTATTACGGGGCTTCTTTTTTCCCTTTATTTTCCATCACTTGAGCGAGAATTACGTAGCAAAATTTTCCTCGGCGATACTCGTGGCCCGAACTACTCCAGTTTTTATCGAAATTAATTAAAATTCCGTTCTTACCCCTCCCTCATTAGCATTTCACGACTTCTTAAACGGCAGTACCCTTTCGCGGGTCGAATAGCGATCCCACCGTAGACTCATGTTGCTGCTCTTGTTTTCCTACTGTATCGTATCGTTTATGCGTAACATTTAAATCGTGTTTTTATAGCGATATGATACCCTGAACGTAAGATCCACGATTTGTCCGACTTCGTTAAACTTTGATCGATGAGTAACCAAAAAGGTGACAGTGACGTAAATCTACGTATAAAAGAATAAAAAAGAAATAAAAAGTGAAAAGAATAACTAAATTTTTAGAACGTACGCCCTCTCGTAGATTTTGTCGAATAAAATGTTTCGAGAATAACCAAAAAGGTGACAGTGACATAAAAATAAAGGAAAAAAAAATAAATAAAAAGTGAAAATAATAATTCAATTTTTAGAACGTACGTCCTCTCGTAGATTTCGTCGAATAAAATGTTTCGAGAATGTATTTACTTTTTAATTTTCAATCCGTTACGAAGATGACGGAAACCCAAATTAATTTCACGGTTATTTTAAATATTTCGCTAGAATCTCGCGATGTTTTTCGTAAGTATTCGAACGATGTTGTCGACGGAGGTGATTGGCTTCGACGAATTCGGTGTTGAAACACGTATTCGATCACGTAAGAGTAAAACGATAAATCATCGTGCAATAAAAAATGTCATACTCTTCTTTGTATTCGAGAAAGTGGGAGTGGTTTACCGAACATTCGGGAAAAGGTGGAAGTAGGTTACGCGTTACGAAATGGCGTTCGGTTGCTACGAGTTTCGGGAGCTACGCTTTCAACGTTTTTAAACATTCTTCTCAATCATTGTACCGCTTAAAAAACAAATATCATCGTGTACCTTCAACCTTTCTCTACAAAATGTACATTCCAAAAAATGAGTATCGACTAATCCGTGAATAGAAAAAAAAACAAAATTTACATAAGTACACGCTAAGAAGAGGTGTGTTTTAATTAAAATTTTTCTAAATATTCTTTCCAACATTACCCTATTAAAAAATGATCATCCTAATCCACGAACCTTTCTCTATAAAATGTACATTCTAAAAATTGGAAATCGACTAACTCGCGAATCGGAAAAAAACAAAGTTTACATAAGTACACCCTACGAAGAGTTGTGTTTTAATTTCATTTTTTCTAAATATTCTTTCCAACGCTACTTTATTAAAAACTGATCACCCGTGAATCTTTCTCAATAAGAATATATTTCCCAAGAAGACTTTCAAAGACTTTTCGAATATTACAAAGAACAAACTCAAGCCCTGTACCATTCGTTGAAGAACAAGCTTTCCAAGCGTTAAAATTGAATCGCGTTCAGGCACCGTTTCCAACGCTCCTCTCGAAGAGCGCACACCCTCGAGTCGATATTTTTTGATCACGGAACGACGGGGTCGTGTCGCTTTCGTGCACGCGCGTTAATATGCGAGAAGAGTAGCGGTCGCGAGCTCTATGCAAATATGTTACAAATAGTACCGGGAACAGGACATTCGAAATGCCAGTTGGTATCTGAGCTCGTGGATCGGTTTTGACCGAATACCTCATTAGACCAGGAGACACCGCTTCCCGGTAAAACATATCGTTAGGCGTATCCTACGTGATACTACGTCTCTTCGTCCCGAGTTCGAACGCTATAACTTTCCCCCGCTTGAAATTCCGTCACGGTGTTTTTTCGCTCGCCTTGGTCCCCGTTTAAGGTAAATAAAACGGGGCACGGCCCATCCCGATCGCGTAAAAACGCATACGGTTCGTCTCTTGGCTCTACGCGTACGGTACCATCGAAGACGGGCCGATGGGTACGAAATGGATTGGTCACGAACTCCTATCGGTGAGAAGTTCCCCGTTTTGCTTCTCAACCGTGACGAGAAGTCGATAAAAGCCACTGTCGGTTTTTGCGATTACCAGGGAGGAGGTTTTACAGCCGCGCGAAACAGAAAAACGATGCTCGCCGACCAACACGGTTTCACGTCGTTTGAACGGGAAACGATTCTACAGAATGTTGTTCGACGAGCGTATTAGATGCGTATGTTCGTTCGTTGCGCGTTCTTCGATCGTTGCGTATACGGATGAACCGTATCACTGTGCATCGAGAGGAGAATGTTAAAAATTTCCGTTCTCGGCCACGCTTGAAAAGGAAAAATTCAGGGGATATCTTCTAGAATGCTTCCGGAGGAAGAAAATATACTCCGATCGTTTTCTCCGAACAATCGAATGGGAAAGTTGTTAAAAAACGAGTCCAAAAGGACGAACGCAACGACGATCGAATTCACCTACTTATTATATAATATTTCTTCGAATATTGATCCACGAAACAATTAATGAGAAAATTAGCGAAGTTTATTACAAAATCAATTACAGTTGGAAATTTTCTCTATTTTTCTTTATCGTAGGATATTTCTCGCTTTTCGAATATTGCTTCTTAAATTGTAGTATCTTTTTGAAAAATTTCGATCGATCCTCGAATCGTTCGTCTTAGAATACGAATTAAATTCACGGTAGATTCGATTTTCGATCGTAGTTTCTATTTTTCGTTCCCCACTCTTTCTATACCGAGGGGAAAATATTATTCTTGTAAATGTTGAAAGAAAATATTGTTAAAGTCAGCAATGCGCGAAGCGCGGAACGACCAAAGGCCGAATGGGTTAAATTGGCTGATAAACTCGATCCAGTGTACCATACACCTTTCGACTTGTATAAATTCTCGATATCGATCGGCGATACGATACGAGAATACGCAACAAATGTACACCCACCTTAAGAGGTTCGCTTCCCGTTCGAAACCCGATCGCGCTCGGGGTTACGACCGGGGGGTTGAAAAAATCATTTTCAATTACACCCGACGCCGAGTAGGCACGTTCGGGGACACCGTCGTCGTAAATAAATATCGCGATTACGTTTCGCGATTCTTGCCCGCTACGTACCTTTTAGTTACAATAGCGAACCGATAGGGTTTTTCTTACGCGCTGAGAACCGGTTTGCGGACGCGTTGGCAACCTTGAGAGTAGAACAATCGAAATTGCTCGAAGTACGTCATCGAGCCACGTTTTAGATACGAATTTCTTCTTTTCTTTTTTTTTTCTTTTTGAAATCGAAACGTTCCACGCAGAAAGATTTACGACACCTTTTACCTGTGTTTGCAACTCGACGCACTTACCGTGTCTCGGATCACCGAGCTGTGCTATAAATTTCCCTCTCGACACGGGATACTTTTTCAGTGGCTGAAAAAGCGCGTAATCGACGTAGAAAATCTCTGCTGCTGAAGCAAACTTTCACTGAAAGGAAACCTTGCGAATTTTTTAACAATTCTTTTAACGCAGTTTGTACAACAGTTCTTCGAAGTAGACAGAAGCGTTACGCGGAGATTGTGCACGCCTTGGTTTGTTCGAGCGACGGGAAATAATGTACAAACAGGTGTAATAGTTTCTCAAAGTGGAAACGTTATCGGGAAATTGTGTACGCCTCGGTTCGTTCGAGCGACGAAAAATAATTATAAGAACCGAAGCCACGTCCGGTGGTTAAAGTTTACGTTGCTCGCACCAAAAGGGACTTGTATCGTACTTAATTTTAATTATTCGAAGATCGAACAATTTCTTATTATCGCGAAATTATCCGAGTTCCGTTTGCGTCTCGTTTCCACGATAAAATATCATCTCGTGGTAATTTCATTTTCAAATTGGGACCGTTCGAAACGACCAAACGTTCGGAACGAGCGAAAGATTCGAAAGAAGGCGAAACGATGGTCGGTTATCTCGTTTCGCGTCAGAGACGATCGAACGGGATCGGTGTCAAGTTGTGTTCTCGGTGTATTTGCACGTTTTGACTTTTTTTTCTCTCTCGCGAATCTCAATGTCGCGTCGACCGTACTTTATCGTGGTTATTAACGACGACTGTTACAGTTGGGGGTAATTTGACGATAATTAAAGTTTGTGGTAGAAAATTGAATCATTTGGGAATGAAATAACGCTCGAGGTACTCGCTGGTTATCGTGTAGCTTCGTTTCAGATTTAGCGCGGAGTCGTGCGTATTTGAGATAATTTTTTTGATTTTGATTATTCGAAGAAAGAGCGAACGATCTTTCGGTAGACTTTCGCTCACAGATTTTGATTTCAATTACTCGAACAAAGAGTAAATAAACTTCCGGTAGATCTTCACTCGTACATTTCAATGTTAATTACTCGAAGAGTGAACAATCTTTCGGTAGACTTTCGTTCAAAAATTTTCCTTCGATTGCTCCAACGAAAATTAAATAAACATCCGATAGGTTTTCGTTGGTAGATTTTCAATTTCGATCGCTGAAAGGGGGAGTGAATAAATTTTCATCGGCACAAAATGATCCAAGTTCCCTCCGCGTTTCGTTTTCACGACGGTGTACGTACGAGGCAATTTAATTTTCAATTTGTAACGTTCGAAACGGAACCGGGAGGATTCGAAGGAATGCAAAACGATGGCCGGTTATCTCATTTGGCGCGAGGAGCTACCCGATGGGATTGGCGTCAAGTTGATTTCTCAGTTGGAGCCCGGCCGGCCAGAATGAACATTTAATTAAACGCTTTGTTCCCGTGGTTTTTGCCGATGGCCGAGTCACTCGACGGCGTCGTGATCACGGAAGGAATGTTCCCCGGTCGGAGTCTCTCTGCCCGGGGAGACGGATAACGCGAAGGTGGAGGGACATTCTTATCTCGCGAGATCTCTAATTAAAAGATCTCTCGTTCCCGCCTTCGCTCGAAGACAACGAGAAACGCGTCCGCGTTCCCTCGAAACGCCGACAACGGAACACACGACGTTTCGATCCGCGATCGATCGCGGTTAATGGATAATTAGCGAGGTGAATCGAATTTCCAACGATTATGAGACACCACGATTTCAATTTATACGCGCACGGTGCGCAAGGACGAATTTTTTACGCGTTCGGTGCTTCTCGAAACTGTCCGAAACGACATTGTGAAAGTCCTTGGAACCAGTTCGTCGAATCAAATACTAAGTTTATTAAAGAAATGTTGGGTTGTTTGGAAAGTCATTTGGTTCTTTTTGGTGAAAATGAAACACGATTTTTTTAGACTGTGCAAACATTTTATTAAATTATATTTTCCATTTGAAAAATATGAAAACGAAATTACTTTCCCAATACTTTCTCTTACGATTTGAATCGCTACCGAAATCCACGTTCTCGAAATCGGAGCAAAGTTAAGGTAACTGTCCGGATACTTGTTAAATGTGTATTAACAACGTGTAAATATCGACCGCATAATTTTCAACTTCAAATGTCACATAAATTGTAAGAAAGTTACAGAGATCGATTTCGATTACCACTGATTGTAATTGTTACTAACTACAATCGTTATTATAGACTTAACAAGCGTTCAAAAAGTAACCCTATCCGAGCTGTAGTACAGATATTATTAACTATAGAATTTCTCATCTATCGTTGCATGCTTGCGGCATATTTTTGTCCATATTAATTTACTTCGCAGTATCTACTTATCGCAAGGTGTAGAATAATCGTTCACGATTCTATCCGCAATTTTCTCGGAAACGATTGCACTTTGGATTCCCATTCGATAACACAATAGTCTTTAAAACTTCATTTCGAAATATCGTCGATGAATTCGATCTACGTGCAAACTCTCGAACTTCGACTCTTTTCTTTTCCCCGGAATAATCCAAGCGGGTAGAATTTGTGTGAATTCAGGTATAATCGATTGCATCGTTACGTCATATTTTTGTTCATATTAATTTACTTCGCAGTATCTACTTATCGCAAGGTGTAGAATAACCGTTCACGATTCTATCCGCAATTTTCTCGGAAACGATTGCACTTTGGATTCCCATTCGATAACACAATAGTCTTTAAAACTTCATTTCGAAATATCGTCGATGAATTCGATCTACGTGCAAACTCTCGAACTTCGACTCTTTTCTTTTCCCCGGAATAATCCAAGCGGGTAGAATTTGTGAGAATTCAGGTATCATCGGATGCATCGTTTGCCGCTTAAGCGACGACGCGTTACGGCTGGTATTTGTTTCACTCGGCGGGGAACGGGGATGGGCGATTAATTACGGTGGTTGTTAACGTCGTTGCGTTATCTAAATCATAATTCGCCGCGGTGGTTGCATTCGCTCGAAATTGATCGCGGGGACTGGGTTTGCGAGCCGTTTCGCGATACATCGTAACGAGTGAAACACGCGTTCGTTCCATTTCGCGTTCCAGGTTCGACGGTGGTTAATTACTTACGGGCGCGTGCATACGGATAACGTGGAGGGAATTCACGATACGCGGTTTATACGGTGGTAAACAGGGTCAACGGATGCCTCGAACCAGGGCCGAAGTTCTCCTGGATATGTACGGGCAAGCGGACGGAGGGATTTCTCGTGCGTACGTGATGTAAGTTCACTGTAATTAAGAGTTGTACTCGGTTCGGGTAACGTGGAAGAGAAATCGGCTGCATAGTATCGGGTGAAAACGCACGTTTGCGTCGCTCGAACGCGTAACAAGACTGGTAGGAAAACGAGTGGACCCATTCTACCAGTTACTCGTACGGACGGGGCCGATTTTGCATTCGTTCATTTTCGAAGAGCTCGAGAGTGGACGTGACGCGAACCGTGCACGGAAAAGAACGATCGAACGAGAAAGTCAAGGGAGAATATTAAGGTATTTTATGCCCGTGGTACTCCTCGTGATTATCTTGTCACGGGAATAATTAAGGGAACCGAGATAGGGTAAATTGAAGAGTAAATGCAATACTTTGTAAGCGGAGAAGTTGCTTAGGAAGCGATATTCCATCAACGGTTAATTATACGATGATATCGAGAGTGCGGTATCGACGCAGAATGTTATTATTATATTAAAGAACCGTATGAAGTCATACGTTTAACGGATTAATTACTCGGGATCCTGGTAGCGGAATCAACTTCGTAGATTCGATTTTAATAAACGGTTTCGGAGGAAACTGAAATTTACTCGCGACGCAAACGAGTCGGTTCCTCGCCATTTTCTCACTCGTGCGCAAATTACCGTCTTCGTTACTTTCACTCGTCTAAGATTGCCAACGATGTTCAGCGATGGTTTTTCTTTTTTCTTCGTTTAAAGATTTTACCACTTTGCGATGGAACGCGAGGGAAGTGTTCGATTTTTGAAATTTACGAGTTTCATCGGCTCGATTCGGAATTGTGACGATCGAATTTACCATCTGTCGTATTTAAGTTTTTTCGAAAGTTAAGTTTCCAAGTTTCTTGAGCTTAAATTTCCAAGTTTCTTAAGTTTAAGTTTTCAAGTTTCTTAAGCTTAAATTTCCAAGTTGTTAAAGCTTAAGTTTCCAAATTACTTAAACTTAAGTTTCCAAGTTTCTTAAGCTTGAGTTTCCAAGTTTCTTGAGCTAAAGTTTCCAAATTTCTTAAGCTTAGGTTTCCAAGTTTCTTAAGCTTAAGTTTCCAAATTTCTTAAGCTTGAGTTTCCAAGTTTCTTAAGTTTAAGTTTTCAAGTTTCTTAAGCTTAAATTTCCAAGTTGCTTAAGCTTAAGTTTCCAAATTACTTAAACTTAAGTTTCCAAGTTTCTTAAGCTTGAGTTTCCAAGTTTCTTGAGCTAAAGTTTCCAAATTTCTTAAGCTTAAGTTTCCAAGTTTCTTAAGCTTGAGTTTCCAAGTTTCTCAAGCTTAAGTTTCCAAGTTTCTCAAGCTTAAGTTACCAAGTTTCTCAAGCTTCAGTTTCCAAGTTTCTTAAGCTTAAATTTCCAAATTTCTTAAGCTTGAGTTTCCAAGTTTCTCGAGCTAAAGTTTCCAAATTTCTTAAGCTTAAGTTTCTAAGTTTCTCAACCTTAAGTTTCCAAGTTTCTTAAGCTTAAGTTTCCAAATTTCTTAAGCTTGAGTTTCCAAGTTTAAGTTTTCAAGTTACTTAAGCTTAAGTTTCCAAGTTTTTCAAGCTTAACTTCCCAAGTTACTTAAGCTTAAGTTTCCAAGTTCCTTAAGCTTAAGTTTCCAAGTTACTTAAGCTTAAGTTTCCAAATTACTTAAACTTAAGTTTCCAAGTTTCTCAAGCTTAACTTTCCAAATTACTTAAACTTAAGTTTCCAAGTTCCTTAAGCTTAACTTCCCAAGTTTCTCAAGCTTAACTTTCCAAATTACTTAAACTTAAGTTTCCAAGTTCCTTAAGCTTAACTTCCCAAGTTACTTAAGATTAAGTTTCCAAATTACTTAAACTTAAGTTTCCAAGTTCCTTAAGCTTAACTTTCCAAGTTACTTAAACTTAAGTTTCCAAGTTTTTCAAGCTTAACTTCCCAAGTTACTTAAGCTCAACTTTCCGTCTATCTCAAAAAAAGTATACAAGTTCGTCGAATTTACCATGTGGAAGTTTCTCGCAAAGGATATCTTACTTCACCGAAATTTCAACTACGATTGAACATCCTAAATTCAACTTCCCCACAAAAATACCCCCTCCTCCGTCAAAGTTACCTCGTCGAAAACCCAAAGAAACATTCCCCAACGAACACTCGCTTCGATCACGAACGCAGCCACTTTCCTCGCTCGTTCGTTGTTTCTTCGATTTCTTATTCCCTTCCATTCTGAAACACATTTCGTTACGCGCGTTGTCTCGGGTCGATTAAGAGTCGCGCTGGTTTTGCAAACGACACGCAAACAAGAGTCCTCGTACGAATCTTCTGTTCTGAAATTAGATCCCCCGTGCGAGTTCCATCGATATGCGTACAGCAGGTGCTGCGAGATACGTGTACAGGGGGACGATAATTTTCTCCGTATCCACGATACTACCCCGGTGTAATTATTACTCAAAGACAAGCGAGCTAAGAAAGTATGCTTTACGATCTTGTCTCGGGAGCAACTGCCTCTGATTACGGGTACATTGGTCGATCGTTTGCGGTCATGATTCAAGGCTGCTCGCCGCGATTGGTAGCATAAACCGTCGCTTTTCCGGTCTGAAAGAGCGCTGATTGAATGTTTATCCGACTGCCGACCGCTTCAATTACATCTTGCTACCTTTTCCCAAGATTCTGCGTTTCGTTAAATCGAACGCACGACACGTGAGAAATGTTGTTTTTAGAAACGTTACGGGACCCACTTCGTGGAAAATACGCCTCGCGGTTGTTTGCAACAAAACAAGGAAGCGGAGAGTTTAATCGCTTACCCGTCGAGCTTTTTTTCGCGGACCGAAAGGGGCAACGTTTTCCTCTTCCACTTTTCCGATATTTAACGACAATCACGAAGGTGCGTTTCTCCAGAGTGTGTTCTAAACTTTACAGTAGTTTTAGCTTGGTTTTTTTTTTTATCTTGATCAGCTACTGCTGGTAAAATTGATTCGCGTGTAATTTGGAGAAACAAAGGAGAGTGACTTTGAAAAATATGTTTACAACGAAACAAGGGAGCAGAGAAATTAATCACTCTTGGGTGATGTAAGAAACGCAATATTTGTACCATTTTTTCAATATTTAAAGACACTTGAGATATATTTAATAACGGAGGAAAGAAATTAATCACTTCTCTGTTAAATTTTCTTTCGGGGTGATCTAGTAAAAGTTTTCTCGTTCCACTTTATGGATATTTAAAATTGTAAATGTATGCGTATCTTGAAATATGGCGAGTTTTACATTACTTTCATTTCGTTCTCTATTATTTTCGTCATTGGCAGGGTATAAAGTCAGTGTACGCTCCGTTAGCGACAAAGTGGTTTCCAATGTAATTTCGAGAAACGAGAACGGCCGGTAATACTCACCTTTGCCATCGTGAGTCATTGTCAACCTTGACCAACGTTAACATACACAGAGACAAGTTATTTATACCGTATCGTTATTTGATCGATCCGGTCACGCTCGGTTAACGTTTTCATTCGTGTATCGGGTTTGTTTTTTCTGCTACGTTGGTTCGTGTACGTTTAGTCGAAGTGTGGTCTCACGCCGGTACCTGGTACCCGCGTACATATATCCTTATCTCACCGGATATCCGTTAAGGTTGATTCGCAGGCCAACGATAACTGGACAATTTTGTCTGTTTTTCTACCGCGCGGAACGAAAATTAAACAAAACATCGCTGCGAAAGTAAATTTCTTTCGACGATCGCTAACAGTACAGTTTCGTTCGTTCTCGATAAAAATTACTCCAAAATATTGTACAATACTCTACTCGCAATGGACACAAAATTATTCCTCTTTCATTTATTAATTCTGTACAAAATTTCAAATCAAATACAATATCACAAACAAAAGTCTTCTTGTAACTTTCGTCGTCCAAAGATTCTCATTTCATTCCAACAAATCTCAACGATGAAACGTTTACATCTCCACTTCGAAATCATCGATTCTTCTATATCCCATAACGGTTTAAATCCTTGGTCTTCCATCCGTTACGCGATACTTTCTCCAAAAAAAAAAAAAAAACAAATTCGTACCCGTTTTATCTCGTTGTTTCGCGATTTTATCGTTGCTCCGGGTACACGCCGACAAAAGGACAGTTTAACCAAATAGAACGGGAAAAAAAAGAAACACCTCATCGAAGATATTCGTGACAAATGAGTTTTCGATCGAATCGGAATCAATATCGCCGACTAATTACATAAACGCTATTGATCAACGTTTGCCCGTGCGAACGCGCGGTTACGAACCGATCGTTTTATTTTAATCGCGTCGAGTGTTTACCTTCGTCGAGGTTTTGTTAATTTTCAATCGTACCGAGAAAGCGTGCGTACGAAAAAGAGACCAGGTGGAAAAAGGAGGAGGAGGAGGAGGTGGGAGGGGGAGGGGGATGGAACGGAATTTTCTACAGTCGGGTAACGCAAGATGTATGGTAATTAATGCCCTCGGACGCGTAATTGGAAAAAAGGATGCTTTACGAGGTTGGTCTCGATGAGCCGCGCTGCTTCTGGCATCGTCGGCCTAGGATCGCAGCTGCTGTCCAACATTCTCGTCGCTTTTCCGATCAGGATGCAGCGATAGGATAATCGGATCGTGAGATCGCCAAGACGTCTATGTACACAGGCCACGCTATCGCTCGAGTCGAGTCTGGTCCAGTTTTGCTCGGATGTCAATCCGATCTTTCGATGAATACTTTAACACCGATACACGGCCCCGAGACCTCTCGACGTTTCGCGAGGCTTCGCACGATCCGCGATCCCTTCGCGATCGAATCTCATCATTTTTCCAATCGGGAATCCTTAACGATAGACGGTGAACGACAACGATACATATAATATACAACGTATGTAACATTGGAGTTTCCACGATGTTTGGAACCCTGTCGATAGTGGGTGGCAAATGTAGACACTCGAGAGCTGCAAGCTGAGAGACTTTTGTTTCTGGCTCTCGGTTCCTAAAGTTTCGTTTCGGATATTCGAAAGAACTCATCCGTTATAAAATTGTATTTTTATTTTCTGGCTTTTATTAAATTGTTATTTTACCGCTTACGTGTAAATTGTGTGTGTTTTTTAACTTTAAATCTACAATTCTAGGATTATCGAAGGTCCACGATCTCGAAGAGACGATTGGAAGGTTTAAAAATTCTGTTCTTTAGTTTTTCGCAGAAACAAAAAGTAAAAGTTGGCGTTACGGGGATGGAAAAAAGGTTCTTAGAGGTACCTAAAGTTTCGTTCCGGATATTGGACAGAATCCATCCTAAAATTGTATTTTTTATTTTCTATCCTTCGTTAAATTTCTATTTTACTGCATACGCGTAAACTGTGTGTGTTTTTCAACTTTAAATCTACAATTCTAGGACTACCGAAGGTCCACGATCTAGAAAAGACGATTAGAAGATTGAAAAATTTTGTTCTTTATTTTTTCACGGAAACGAAAGATAAAAATTAGTGCTACGATTATAGAAGAAAGGTTCTCAGAGGTAGCGAGGGTTTCAGCACGGAAATATTTTGTAAGAAATATTTTACGTATTCATCGTTCAACGTATGTATTTATAACTTGGTACGCACTGTGTGGTAATGGTTTATGTAAATTACAAGTACGCGTTCGACGTATTCCCACGCAAAGTTTATCAGAACTACCTCAGGAGCAATTTTATAAGCGACTACGAGAGATGGCGGTAACCATCGAATGAAAATCGATCTTCGACTAATTTTGGTAACGTTCGGGGACTCGTGCCGCGTATTAAATCCCCGTACTTTTTCTTTTCACGTTATTAAGCTACGTTGTTGAGCACAGTGATTGGTTCGGTGAAAGACGTACGTTCTTTATTGATCACGATGACGCAGGACGGATGCGCGATAATTAAATCGCCGCCAGATCAGGAGGATATCCTCGCAGGCCGAGCTCGCTCACCGTCTATGATGTTCGATCTGTATGCAACGATTAATCAAAACGGACGAAAACTGTAGAGATTTTCAACCGGCAATTTCACGATAAACCGGAAGTTTCTTTTAATTATCTCTGGCTCGTGTAATTATAAAAATGTTCCGAGACGGCTGAGTCATCGTTTAAAATACACAAGACACTTTTACTCGAATATACAAAGTAAAAGTTAATTTGTTTGTAGAAATAGTAATTTAACAAGTCGACCATCTATCGAGTATCTATTTTCAATTATTCTGAATGGAACGTGAATAACGTGTAGTTTATTTTTAAACGTAAAATTTTCGTTTCAATTTTTTTAGCGTAGAGAAATCTACGTAGATTTAATTTCTGTTACATTTTTCTCAATGTAGAGAAATCTACGTAAATTTAATTTCTGTTACATATTTTTCAATGTAGAAAATTCTACGTAGATTTAATTTCTGTTGCATTTCTTCAATGTAGAGAAATCTACATAGATTTACTTTCTATTACATTTTTCTCAATGTAGAGAAATCTACTTAAGTTTAATTTCCGTTACATATTTTTCAATGTAGAGAAATCTACGTAGATATAATTTCAGTTACATTTTTTCGATACAGAGCAATCTACTATCAGACTAAAGTAGAACGTATAGATGTTATTCGAAATATCACGTTGATAATGCACAGAGTCGTTTTTATTAACGTAATCGGTATAAACGCGATGGCTAGAAATTCATTTGTACGTTCCGGAGTGAATAGCCGCTTCACGCGGAGATAAAACGGCAATCTGTACGTCGAAAAATACAACTGGACGCTGGTGATTTATGATATTTCACGATGCGAAGTAATTTTATCGGCTCGATTTTAAATTAGAACCACTCGACGTGACCAACTTCGGCTATAAATGTCTCCGATGCCGTTAATATCCATCATCGATTCATTTTTTCGATGCTCGATACACCGATTAGAGTCGTTGATAATTCTAAGTCATTATCTATATTTATTTCTTTACCTGGAGCAACTTCTGAAAAGTACAATTTTCATCGGAATAATGGTCGATCGGTTCGAAGCCTGAGAATAATCAATTTTCAAATTTCGTGTACAGAACAAAGGAAAATCGACGAGGGAGAACCAGAAGAATAGAATTAGAAAAATTCCAGAAACTGAACAATTACAAAATACTTCGATGCACCGTGTTTTTACCAACTATATCTAAACTTTCGATACAACGGTCTGGGTTTCATTTAACACGGTATAGATACATCACGGAGCGAATGAACCGTGTCGTAAATGAGTTAATTACACATATAGTAAGAAGAAACATCCTTCGACCGAATTATTACAAAATACTTCGTTGAACCGTTTCTTTTTCTACCTAAAAATATACATCGACGTAACAATCCAGGTTTCTTTAAGAGTCGAACGTAGATACACGCTGTAAACGCAACCGGAGCAACCCTGCGAGAAAAAAGAAACAATTTTTAAAAAATTAAACAACGCTCGAACCACGTCGCGTTTCCCTGAATTATTATAAAATACTTCGTTGAACCGTTTCTTTTTCTACCTAAAAATATACATCGACGTAACAATCCAGGTTTCTTTAAGAGTCGAACGTAGATACACGCTGTAAACGCAACCGGAGCAACCCTGCGAGAAAAAAGAAACAATTTTAAAAAAATTAAACAACGCTCGAACCACGTCGCGTTTCCCTGTCCCTCGATACGAGACACCCTGTACAATGGTACACGGAAGCGAGACTTATTCAGCGAAGAATAACCGGATATTTATAACACGTAGCCGGGGTTCGGGTTAAAGGTGTTTCGTGTGCAGCTAAAAATCGTGTTTACACATTCTTAATGAAGATTTATTTTCGTTGAATATTCAGCGCGTCTAATTATATTAAGGTGCTCTTATATTTCTCGTTAGCGGTACGCGACGCGCGAGACCGTCGCGTTATCAATTTCTCAAATATCTCTTAACGAGGATCGATTGACCGATAAATACAATCGGTGGTATCCTCGCGTAGAAACGTGGCGCGCGCTGTGAATTTAATTACGTCGATGTGTATAAGCGAGTGACACGATGCACGTATATACTCGTCGCTTTTAATTCACTTTTCGTTTATCACCGTACGAACTGTACCGTACTGTGTACCGCGTCAACGCACGGATCGGAGTGAAATTCCCTTTGACTAAATAGTAGATAGCTTGGCTACGTCTTTGGTCCCCGAACCGGGAGGGGGAGACCGTGGGTCGTTAATCAATGTCTTGCGCGTTGAAAATTTCACGTTACGTTGATGCACCTGCGCGGGCTTGTACACGCGTGTCTACACGGCGTATCATTTTAATTTACGACGCTCGATCCATGAGAAATTAATAGATCACGGCTTCGAAAAATCCAATAACTCGAAGGCGAAATAATCCCGCCGCGTACTTAACCACGAATACCCCCCTCAGAATGAAATACGCAGTGGTGCTCAAGCCCGTGTACAAGCGAGGACGGTTTCACGGTGTTCGTTGTCGTCGTTTCGAACGATTCTTACGCGCGATATCTGCATCGAATGTAGGATGTCGTCTATTATACCGATCTTGGTGATTACAGCGGCCACCGCTCCGGGGGATTCTTCTTGTGTTTCCTCGTCACCGACACTGACTCAAGTATCCTTCGAAAACAAGAAACGCGAGGATCGCGGAGTCGGTGTTCGTCGGGTGTAGTCGTCGGATAAGTGGGACAAAAAAAAATGGAACGAACGAACCGTTGTTTAACGTTTACCCTTCTTTTCTTTCTTACTTTCGTTAGGACTATGGAAATTTCTAGGTTCACGTACAATGAAAATTTTATTTTTTAGACGTTGTTCCAGGTAAAGAAATAAATATAGAAATTGATATAGAATTACAACGACTCCGATCGGTGTATCGAGCGTCGAGAAAATGAATCGACGATGGATATTAACGGAATCGGAGCATCGTATTTATGTACGAGTATCAATTCAATCGTTACTCTTTATTTCTCCATTTTTTTTCGTCGAAGAAATAGGCTTCGTTTTTATCGGACGAAAAATCTCGAAACGAACATTGGTAAATTACTAAAGTAATGTATAAAAAAGTTCTCTTTGAGTTCTCGTTATTTCACACGTAGTGTATCTGCGTTGAAGAGTGATACGAATGCATCAAAGTTTGTCCAATTGTGTTTCCTAAATACCATTACTGTAGAGATAATAAAAGAATGAGGTAATAGTTTCGAGAATTGTGTCTTTGTGGACGAGCCAATGGAAAGTGAGTGATCACTTGTCGAACGACCGGAGATTTACAAATTTTTCACATCCACGAATGAAGAATAATGGACATCGGTTGTTTCGTTCGTTTAATCGAGTGCATATCCCTCGCACCGCTAAAAATCGTAAACGGAATTAATACATTTGCCGTGTAAATAGGTTCTCTTTGAACATCCGCTATTTCACACGTACGTTAACCGTCCGTGTGTTTGTTTAGAGTGTTGGTTATTTTTCGTATTCTTTATAAAGTCGTACCATACCCCGCCTGGGGGCACGAGAGGTGCACGTTCTTAAGTGAACAGTCAAACAAGCGCATTTAACGAAGCACCGACGTAACGGTATTTTGTTAGAGCTTTAATTTGTATTACTGAAAGGCTAACTATCCGCGCATAGAATTCTCATGGGGGAGAGATATGAATAAGAATTCTTATTTACCACGACAGTTATAAGTCTCCGGCGGCATCCGTTGTCCGCTTGCTACGAGATCGTTGCAACTGCACCGGGCTCTGGTGCACCGGCCATTGGTCGTAAAAGTGCTCGAACTCTGCGATTAAAGTTATCTGGGAGGAAAATTCGCGTAACGCGATTCGTCCTGATAGGCGTAATAGCTACACCTTACTGTAAAAGCTCTTTCGTTCGAGTAGTTATTTGTGACCGTATAAAAAAATAAAGAATTTCTTTTTTGAAAAATAAAATAAGATTCTGTACGGTAGAGGAGTGAGAAACGATTTTTGAACTCTTGCGATTAAAGTTATCGGTGAGAAAAATTAATGCTATGTATCTGATCTCGATGAATACAATGCTTGGGAAATTTTCCGAGGAAAGTTTAGAGGATTTATATTTATTGTAATAACTCTACAAGGTCGTTTAGAGTAAGAGCTTTTTTTATTTGAGTATTAATTCATAGACGCATAGAACAACAAGTGATTTCTTGTTTTGAAAGTTAAATCGAATTTGGGCAACAGGGAGTTGAGAAATTATTACACTTTACTTTAACTTCTTTCGCGTATTTCTTTCGTCGAATTGTATAGAATTAAGTTAAGTTTGAGTGTAAAAATTTGAGGAAATGGAACGATATCTTACCGTTCGAATAATGTTCATTACCGTTACTAGGATTTCTCCAGCGTGGAAACCTTTTTCTGCACTGCAACAATTTTTCTCTCCGCTTGTGCCCCGATAAGTGCATTCGTTGCAATAAATGTGCAATAAATTGCGATCTTGGAGAGGATCGCGGAAAAAGTAGATATACAGTTTCATAGGCGTCGTTGAAGCAAACATCGTGGTCGTATGAGTAACAAAATAATTTTTTTAAGAAAAGAAAATAATTTTACATCTGTACCACATTCGTACTGTACAGTTTTCCAGAAAATTTTCCTATAAAACATCAAAGAAATGGAATACGTTCGTCAATGTCCACTATCGTTCTTGGAAACTTTTCCTTTTTACTTTTCCCCTGATAAACACATCCCTTTCTAAGAAGGATCGCGTAAAAAGCCATCGTATTAATTTATACGTATCGTTGGAGCGAAAGAATAACAAAATAATTAAAAAAAAAAGAAAAGAATAATAATTTTGCATTTGTACCACTCTCAAGTTCTTATATTTTTTCACGTAATCGTACAATTTTCCAGAAAATTTTCCTACAAAACACCCAACAAATGGAACACGTCGTTCGTTAATGTCCGCTACGGTTAATAATAGGATTCCTCGATGGAAACTTTTTCTGTTTACTTTTCCCCTGATAAATACATCCGTTTCTAAGAGGGATCGCGTAAAAAGCCATCGTATTAATTTATACGTGTCGTTGAAGCGAAAGAATAACAAAATATTAAAATTTCTCAAGCTCGTGTATTTGTTCATCCAATCGTACAGTTTTCCAGAAAATTTTCCTACAAAACACCCAACAAATGGAACACGTCGTTCGTTAATGTCCGCTACGGTTAATAATAGGATTCCTCGATGGAAACTTTTTCTGTTTACTTTTCCCCTGATAAATACATCCGTTTCTAAGAAGGATCACAGTAAGAAGCCATCGTATTAATTTATACGTATCGTTGGAGCGAAAGAATAACAAAATAATTAAAAAAAAAAGAAAAGAATAATAATTTTGCATTTGTACCACTCTCAAGTTCGTATATTTTTTCACGCAATCGTACAGTTTTCCAGAAAATTTTCCTACAAAACACCAAACAAATGGAACACGTCGTTCGTTAATGTCCGCTACGGTTAATAATAGGATTCCTCGATGGAAACTTTTTCTGTTTACTTTTCCCCTGATAAATACATCCGTTTCTAAGGGGGATCGCGTAAAAAGCCACGGTACGGTTTTATACGTGTCGTTGGAGGGAACCGCGCGGATAC
Organism: Ptiloglossa arizonensis; assembly: GCF_051014685.1. Lineage (NCBI taxonomy): Eukaryota > Metazoa > Arthropoda > Insecta > Hymenoptera > Colletidae > Ptiloglossa > Ptiloglossa arizonensis. The sequence goes on from NC_135050.1 coordinate 21,446,667, forward strand.
AATTTACCCCGGTAATGAACCGCGCGATCTATAACCGTTCTCTCGGTACGAATCGCGCGAGTAGAATACTAAGTAATCGACCTTGTACCGGTCTCGATGCTGCTGACCGCTTCCTGATTGAATAACGATATTCCTTTTTTTCCACCGGACCGAATATTACGTAATTTCGCGTTCAGGAAGACGATCCTGATCGTTTACGAGGGAGAGGAAAACGCGAGAGGAGGTGGGTAGAGGGGGAAGAAGAAAAAAAAAGAAAAGGAGATCGACCGTATCAATCGAACGTTTCGCTCTATCTCGTCCCTCGACGTTGTTTTTCCATCGTTCTTGTTAAAGGACGTCCAGGGATACCGGAGAACTTAATAGACGCTGTCCGACGTGTACGTGGATGCCCTTATTAAAGTAAAACCGACCGCACCGAGCGTACGTGTCTTCCAGGATCGCGAGTGCGTGCACTTAATGCATCAGGCTCGCGATAATTTCGTCTTCCCTGTTCTTTCCACCTTTTTTCTTTTAACGAGATAACGGCGAAACGCACCGCGCGTCTGGTGCAGCGAAGTGTGTCCTAGAAATGGGTCGCTCCGGCTTAACGGCTCGTAGAGAATCGGCTCCGAGGCAGATTAGGGGAGACGCGATAAGGAAAGATACTGCCCTTTACTTACGAGAGATGCCTAGGTAATTTCGAGAACGATCTTTTATTATATATCAGCGAAGAATAGTACGAGATTGGTGATATTGAAGACCGGGTGGTAGAAGGAAAATTACGGAATTCGATCCGTAGATTGGTTCTCGTCGATTTTTCTGGCGTTAACAATGACGGTGATAAAAATAATTTTTTACTTATTTTTGACTTATTCTTCTCGATTCGTTTTCTCGACTTTATTTTCAGCCATTTTTCTCGTTTCAATTTTCCACCGAGTAGTTTCTTTTGCGAATTTTTTCGCTCACTTTTATTCTCGTTCGAAGGGAACTCGAAGCCTCGGGGTCGAAAGGGTCAAGTACACGGTTGATAGCGATGTTTCTAGCAGGCGTTTCGCTACGATTGGGTAACGTTGCGTTCGCCTAAAGTATTAAACGCCGCTAATAACCACCTAGGTGCAGCCGGTACGACGCTAAAGGTACACGCGGAAAAAATACTAGAATCTAAACTTGATTATAATATTTAACGAATTTCTCGCCGCCGGCTTTGGAATTAATATCGTTGTCGTTGTACCATAATGACGCAACGGTAAACCGAGTCTCGTCGATGAAACGCGCATACTTGTTTCGCGGGAAAGTATCACTTCGGGGAGGAAAAATATTTGCCGACAATTTCCTCAAACGATCGTCAAGTTACGACGATCGAAATTTATTTTTGTACCGTGCGTACTATACAATCGTACGCACGAAAATAAATCTATCAGATATTTCCACGAAACAAATACTCAAATATAATTCGTATACTTACGTGTACTTACAATTACACATACTTACATATACTTAAAATTATATATATTTACATATACTTACAATTACATATATTTACATATACTTAGAATTACATATACTTACACATACTTAAAATTACATATATTTACATATACTTAGAATTACATATACTTACAGTTACATATACTTCCACATAATTTATCTCTCATGTATCAGGAACAAATTATTCAAATTGTTAACCCATACACGCACAGTGTCCTACACGCACGATTGACCAAGTACGACCCATCCTCGGATATTTACTTTATCCCCGAAGAAACCAAAACGAAAGATAAATAAAAAATTCCAAAGTTCGTGATTTTAAAGTCAAAAATCGAAGGTTTCGTCACCGTGTCCTTGGGGTAGATTATTCAAACGAGGCTGTGCCGTCCGCGGAGACGAAAATAATTTTCAGAATGTAATTGTTCTCGAATTAGCCTCGCTCCGATGTCCGAACGCGTGACGCGTGTACAAATCTCGTTCGAGGGAAAATTGGGATGCGTTTCGCGGGTCATTTGATATTCTCGTGAGCACGGGAGTGACTCAGAACCGTAGGGATCATCCGCACGGACGTGTGTGTGTTTCTTTTTTTTTCTTTTCTTTTTTTTCTTTTCTTTTTTTTTTTTGCGACTCGCGAAACCATCGTGTCCATTGTCTCCGAAAACAATGGCGCCGTGTATCATTGTTTCTTCTATAGAGAGGACGCGACGTCCTTTTCTTCGTTGTCACGCCCTTCCCTCCCTTGTAACGATGATTCGGCTGGACGGTTTATGAATGCGATTTTGCGTGTAATATTAATTTGGTCGGAGGTGGCGTTCGCTCGAACCCCGAACGAAGATGTCGCGTATGGAATAATGGCTTCGAGGAACCAGAACGGGTGGTAGGTATTCTCGTTTATCGACCTGGATCGTTTCCAGTGGATCACGAGTTTTCGTTGAACCCGACAACCGATTCACCGTTGTCCCCTTTCCTATAGATTATGGCTCCGCTCCCCACGAGACGAAAATAAGTTTCGGAGAGTAATTATCCGGTAATTGGTATCGCTCGACACTTCGTTATTTATTATTTAACCCTGTCTCTGATTTATCGTCAATTATCCACGAGATATACGCAGTATAGCGAAATTCACTGTTATTAAGTAAACGGAATGTAATGTAATGAACGTAACAGTAACTGATTACACATTGGAATTCTTTCAACGAGAAGAGTACGTGAATAATATATTTATGTATTCGAAATTGAGCGAATTTTCAAATAGATGTATATTTATAAATATATGCATAAATGTACGTAAATATAATACAGCGTTTATCAACTACCAATAGTGATTACTCGCTCTACCGACTTACCCAAAAGTTACTTTCTTAACGAGCTTTAAGTGATTCATTATTTCGCGCGTATCGAACTTTAAATCAAAATATCAAAACGAAGGCCTGTTTTGAAGAAACCTATTTGAGTTTTTTGATACCAGATATGTACTATAATTTGCGTCTACTATCTTTTCGAAAGTGATTCACAATTAAAGTAAGGTACCATTGTGAATGCAAAGGTACCAATCCGTATTGATATCTGTATGAATCTGTCCCGGTAATTTCAACAATTATCGATCACTTTCGCTCGAAATTGAATTCTAAGAACGAGTTATTAGAAAGTGTCGCGATACCGTGGACAATTTTCTTCCGTTGCGACGATATCGAGGAAAGTATAAGTGGTTTCTACAGCTGCGTCGTATGTTTCAAATTGACGTAATTTCTTCGGTTACTCTTATCTCGTTCCGTACACGTCTCGTGTGTTCGACCGGTTGACATCCGGCGGAAATTGCATTTTCCGGGTTCTTCTTTTGGTTTCCCAGTCACGCGGTGGATGTCGATATGCTGTATCGATTTTGGCACGTCGAGAGCCGGAAAGTGAAACTTACAATTAATCGAAGAGATCGGATCGATCAGTTCCTGCGAACATCCTCGATAAACCGACGACGAAAGTTGTTCTCTCGTTTCGTCGATTTAGTTGTTGGTAATTTAGAAATGAAAGTAACTGAAAAATATGTCTACTATTACAAAAAAAAAGAACCTATTAAAAGTTACCTTACGCAAGTTTTGATATTTCGTACAAACACCGATTTCGATCCTCCTAGATCTAAATATACAAAAGGCAACCGTAATACTGATACAACGTTTGGTAAAATTAATTCTATTATTAAAGTGATCGTTCACCTGAAAAAGAAAATGAAGAACCACTCGTCAATTCTTTCGAGAGAGAACACAGAAAAGAGAACTTGTATCGAAATTAAAAGAAATGATCCAAGGATCGGTCAAGTCGGTTGTATTTTTTGTAATAGAAACGTTCGTAATGATGTTTAAAAATCAGGAAAATTGGCAAGAAATTGGAAAAGAATTTGTGGAAGGAACTGAATCGAAATTAAGAGGAATTGGAAAAAGTGGGTACCGTTTTCTGATGCGACGTTAATAAATACGATCGAGTCAATTATATTTTGCAAGAAACCCTCGGCGCCGGTAAATATCCGACGTAATAATCTGGAGCGTTGTCGTATGAAAAGCGCGCGGTTTTAAACGAATTCCGCTAACGATCGACCATTTCTTCTTCTTTTGCAGATGCGTGGCTGGAATGGCAGAAAAGTTGCGCGAGGCGGCCGCACGTGGCGACGCTGGGCGGGTTTCGCGTCTCCTCGACGAAGATATTAAACCATTGCCGGACGAGGTGAGTCCCTTTCCGTTCTATTGTTTTCTCCTTGTCGACACGAACTTTTACAATGTGGTTACTTACCGCTCCTCGTAAACGCACCTACTCGGTTTACTTCGTCGCGAATTCAGCGTTCGTGCGCGCACCAGGGATATGGACTCCTGGATTAACTCTTGCAGCTGTAAATATGACTCCTGGATTAACCTTCGCAGTTGTAAATATGACTCCTAGATTAATTCTTGCAGCTGTATATATGACTTCTGGATTAACTTCTGCAGCTGTAAGTATAACTTCTAGATTAATTCTTGCAGCTGTAAATATGACTCCTAGATTAATTCTTGCAGCTGTAAATATGACTCCTAGATTAACCTTTGCAGTTGTAAATATGACTCCTGGATTAACCTTCGCAGTTGTAAATATGACTCCTAGATTAATTCTTGCAGCTGTAAATATGACTCCTAGATTAATTCTTGCAGCTGCAAATATGACTCCTACATTAATTCTTGCAGTTGTAAATATGACTCCTGGATTAATTCTTGCAGTTGTAAATATGACTCCTGGATTAACCCTTGCAGCTGAATATATCACTCCTGGATTAACCCTTTGCACACCTTAACTTTTTCTTTACCTACCGAGAAGTCCTCGATTAATTAACAAAATACATAAAAAAAGAGAGGTCTCGAGAAAATGTTGTATCCCAACAGTGCAGAGCGTGTAACAAATGTATATTTCATCTATATTTTCATTTAAATTGCGTTGTATAATATCGAGTATAGCTCGACATCGAAGTCGGTGTAAAAAATGTGACGTCGAGTCACACTCGACATTAGAGTGTTAAGGGTTAAGGGGAATGTACTGCGCGGAAACGACTTGTCGGTCAGGCAACTTGATTGGTTGACGCGTAAGGGCGACACCTCTAATCGCACGCATTATCGTCATTGGTCGAATCGATCGCATCTACACGTTTATCGCGTGACGAAGAACGTATCAAGATAGAACGAAACAGAGCAATACAAAACAAGTTCGATGCATTGGCGTAGACACAGTTGAATAACTTGTACGTAATAGCGGTATCAGAGTCGAAATATAATTTTGATTCTTGCATCGCAGTTTATAACGAATCATCTTTCTTAAAATATTTCTTTTAACTAGACTACACCTAGTTATAATATTAAAACGAAAACTAATAATCATAATACTACTTAAATGGTCGAAAGTTAAAATTAAATTAATTTCTGCTCGGTCTGACCCAATACGATTCGCAATTCGTTTCAGGGGTCTACATCTTGAAAAATTATCTTTTTCATAAACGATATCGTTTGAAATTTCGAACTTAACGTTGTTTCGAACCATTCTTTAGTCTCGTGCCGGTAAATTCTCCAGAGCTGAGAACAAAATTTGATTCTCTATCGAGAAATAAATCGTTGAGCATTAATTGGAGCAGACCGGCGCTCGAGTGATTTCAATGCACGGTAATTGCAATGTGCTCGGTAGCGAGCTCGATGCGTTAACCTTGCTACGATCCTCGAGTATTTTCTACTTCGAAAATAATTTCTTAATATACATAATTACTTACGGTACAAATAATTGCAATTCTTTTGTTAGCAGATTTTACATATGCCCGTAACGTCCTTGGGCGTGTAGGTTTACTCCTCGTTTCGTTTTTGTATTCTCTAAATAATTTACACACTTTGCATAAAAAGTCTTGCAACTTCGAAACTAACGATATTCCACGTTCGTTTATATTTGTTCGTTTATTTCGATACGTGTCGCGAACTCCTGAGGTTTGGCTCCGATCTTTTGGGACACTCTGTACATCAACGATACTGAATTTCGTAACGGTAATGTACTGCGTAATTTCGATGTCTCGCTGGCAATTAACCCTTTTCACTCCAAGTGTGCCTGTCAAACGTCATCGATATCCAACGTTCTACACCAAGTGTGGCTGTCAATTACCGCCGATATCGAGCGTTCTACACCAAGTGTGCTTATTAAGTGTTCCGATGACTAGCTTATTCCTTATCATTTTCGGTAACACGATCAAAAGAAACACAATCTTCAAACGTGAAATCTGCGAACGTTGACCCGAATTGCGTACCGACGAATCTCGAATAAACCTAGATAATTTATTACACACCGTTATTGAAATTATATTGATCTCAGAATGAATAAAGATCGTCGAAACGGTACGAGGATTGTTATCTGCACGTAAATTTCACGGTTGAAGCGAGAATTAGTTCGTTGTCAGGTGTCGATCGTTAACGAAGAATCTAATTTGTTAAATATCATTGTTAAAATTACATAATTTTCAAAATAGACAAAGATAGTTTCAAAACGATTCGAAGATCGTTCTTTGTCGTATTTGCCAGAGAATAAATAAATTCCCGGCCGAAGATCGCTCCAAACGATCGAAACGACAAGGGTTGAAAATCAAACGTTCGCGATGTTCGTTCCATTTTGAATCATCATCGATGAAGTCGATCGAACGGGTACCTTCTTGAACGAATTTGAGGCGCGGGAATGCGCTACGTTAATTATGTTACGTTATTTGCATCTCGGTTGTGACAGTCGCTGTCGGTGGGAATGCAGATAAGCGTGTTCGTTGTACATTTGTCAAAATGTTGTTCGTGCGCCACGAGGCAAACCCGACCGATTATCCACGCGTTCATTACAATTACTTCCCCCTTAATTGCGCCGATGAAATTAATCGCCGAATAGCTTTTTCTGCACCGCTGGCAACTAGTCGAAGTGCTTTATTATACGCGCCGCGTAGTAGACGGGAGAGACGCCACGGCGATACATCGATAGCGAATGCATGGAATAATTGAAATAATGGAGATCGATCTCGGGACCGAGGGAAGCGTAACAGTATTTTCGACGCTGATCGAATCGCATTTATGGAATACTTCGAGCACGCGCGTGCATCTTATTGTACAATTTGGTCGCAAAGTATTAACCGAAGATAGCTCCCTCGTCGATTAATTCACGTTTATCTCGTCGAGGTGGGAATTTTTTTTCGAGCGAAATAACTCTCGAGTTACGCGGACATTATGATACTTTGAACGTACAATTATCGGGAACAGATATTTCTCCGCTGGTACAATTCTACATTTTTTTTTTAAGCGAAATAACTCTCGAGTTACGCGGACATTATGATACTTTGAGCGTACAATTATCGGGAACAGATATTTCTCCACTCGTACAATTCTACGTTTCTTCGAGCACTTTTTACGATTATCCTTTGTATAATATTTTCCGTTCAATTTTTCACGACGGTTTCGAAAAATATTCCACTGTGTCTATTATATGTTCACGCGATAGGATATTTCTTAACCAACACCGTGCACCGATGAGTGAAGAGGTTGCGTAGAGTTTGGAAGATTGAAAATTATGGAATTCTTCTGGATTTTTTTTTATTTTGAAGGGAAGAAAGGATTCTTTCAATGTACAATACAATATACTTGCAACTAACGTTTCGAGATTTCAGTAACGAAGGTACTGTACTAGTTTAACGTGTGAGAAGAGGAAGATCGATTCTTTTTAAATGTTCAATCGGAACGATACCTTAAGAAGAGGAAGAAAGACGAAAGATCAGAATCGTGAAGTATTGTTTCGCAAATTTTATTCACTTGGCGAGAAACGCTTGAAGGTGAATTAGTGTTCGAGGCGGTATGTACTTTTCCCTGTTGGAGATCGGTTAAACATTTCTGCTCGAAGCGGATAAACCGTCGGTAACGTGGAATTGTAATGTTGGTTCAACCGAAATTTATGTTATCTATAAGTCTTTTTCGGTTGATTTACGGCCGCGACTATTTATCAATTGATATATTACGCTTCCTGCATCTAACGAACGCGGATAAGGTATACTTCTTCATTAACACGGCGAGTTGGTTCGCTCTATTACTCGAGGCAACGAGGCACGGCTTTGCAGGAAATTCGCATATGCGTTGAGGGCGCGTCGAAATGATGTATACCGCGATTTGTTAAATTTGTATTACACGGTGTGTGTGTGTGTGTGTGTGCTTTTAAACGCGATGCAGGAAAATACCACTCGTTCCCGTTTCGTTCTTCGATGATTTAAACGTTTATTCCTCGTAAACGTCCATGTCTAATATCTCCTGGTTATTATTTATTATTTACGTCGAGTAGGACCTGCGTTGACCGGGGATCGATTATCCGAACTCTCGATCGATCCAGATTAGCTGAAATCTAAGAACAAATGTATGGAAAATGAAAAAGAAGGAAATGTTACAAAGAGTGCGTTTCAATTTTTAGATCGTGCTCTTTAATATTTAGTACAGTAGGATAAGTTGGAAAGAATTTACCAATGGTGAAAAATTGACCGATAAAGCTACCGTGAAGCTTTTCTGAATGCAAAATTAACGAAATAAAATTTCAGCAGGTATGCGTATACTTGCGTGTACCTCGAGAAAGAGAATAGGTATTTGAGAAAATTGAAATGGGAACGAAAGTACAATTCATTGGCTCGAGAATGGCGGGGTTTTACTGTTCGCCATTTTCCCCGTTTAAAGATATATACTCCTCCCAACTCGTGACAAGTTTTTTCGTTGGTTCACCGAAGTATTCCGACGGTCGATTTCACTGGCTTGGTCGCTTCATTGTCCGCGGTGAAACGAATGCCTTTAAGGTCCCTCTTGAGGTATGGAAAGAAGTGGAAATCACTGGACACCGAATCAGGCTATACGCTCGCGATTACGTCTCTCTCTCTTTACCTTCGTTTGTTCTTGAGTTGTACGCGAGTGTGCGTTACTCGTCAAACCATTATCGTTACGATTGCAACGAAATGTATTTCGTAACAACGAAGAACTTCTATTGAAATTCTAACCTCGCGAGTGCAGTTCATTTCGACCGTTAACGACCACGATTACACGAATCTAACATTAAATAACTCGAGTTACTTTCCGTGATCGAGACCACAGTGCGGAGTCAGTTTCGTTCGAGATTCGGTGCAGAGTTTCGCACTCGTGGGACAATTGAGAAGAACGAGATTTATTATTATTTGAAAATGATAAATATCACGCGATAGAAAATTTTGCGCGAGCTTTCTTCACGTAGAAGATTCTTTTCCAAGATTAATTATTTACGAATTATAAATATCACGCAATGGAGAATTTTGCGCGAGCTTACTTTACATAGAAGATTCTTTCCCAGGATTACTCATTCAGAAACTATAAATATCTCATTATGGAGAATTTTGGAGAGCTTGTTTTACGATACACAGAAGAAAGATTCTTCTTTATAATTACTTATTCAGGAATTATAATTATCGCACAATGAAGAGTTTCGGAGAGTGTATTTTACAATAAGTAAAAGATTCTTTCCCACGTTTGGTTACCTAGGAATTGTAATTATCGCACAATGGATAGTTTCCGAGAGCTTATTTAACGCAGAGGATTCATTTTTACGATCAATTGCAATATTTACAAACGATAAACATCGCGAGAGCTTTCATGGGACGATTTTCTACGGAAAAATCTTTTTTGGTTACTTTTCTCCCGCTGTCCCGATTCATTCGAGCCGGTTAATCGAGATCCCGCTGCAATATAGTATTCACGGGATTGCATACCCGTTGCACCATGTCGGCCATTTGCGTTCCCGGTGGACGTCTCGCGTGTCACGTTTCACGGATGGTTTTCGACTGTTCCACGTCGGTCCTATTAAGTATTCCGCATACAGATGTACATCATGTCTGAAAAACGGAAAGGGACACGGGGACGGATTAGGATTCAAGGTTGGGTCGGGGGACCGTGGCTGCGTTTAACGCGAACAGGCACCGAGTCGTGTTGCTTCGAACCTCTGTTCGGCTAATTAAGGCTGCGTTCTGTCCGATCGCTGGAGCTAATTCGACACGAGAAATGGCGTGCGTTACAAACTGAAATCCCGGTACCTATTAATTACGTCGCTAATTGAACCGCCGATGAAACGCGATGAGCCAATTCAGGGAACGGTTTGGGAAATTTTTCTTCCGCGGTGAAACTCGCGCTTTCCCTTTCTGACCGAGATTCGTTGCATTCGAACCGCGTGGGAACGTTAAAATCGATCGGAAAAAATCATTCTTAGCTCCCACGTGTGTCTTGCGTTCGCGACGATCGAGAAAGAAGTTTAATATCAAAGATGTAACAAAAATGTGAACTGTACGGTGTTTTAAATATTGTGGTACTCGATTTTAACGATAGAATTCATTCGTGTCGTGTTAAGCGAAATCTAGAGAGTGCATTGGGAACGATTTGTGCTACACGAGGGTTGTTAAGTTTATTAAGCCGAAAGATGTAACAAAAGTGGAAACTGTACGGTGTTTTAAATATTGTAGTACTCGATTTTAACGATAGAATTCATTCGTGTCGTGTTAAGCGAAATCTAGAGAGTGCATTGGGTACAATTTGTGCTACACGAGGGTTGTTAAGTTTATTAAGCCGAAAGATGTAACAAAAGTGGAAACTGTACGGTGTTTTAAATATTGTAGTACTCGATTTTAACGACAGAGTTCATTCGTGTCGTGTTAAGCGAAATTTAGAGAGTGCATTGGGTACAATTTGTGCTACACGAGGGTTGTTAAGTTTATTAAGCCGAAAGATGTAAGAAAAATGTAAATTGTACTGTGTTCTAAATATTCGATATTGTAGTACTCAATTTCTTTACGACAGAGTTGATTCGTTCCGTGTTAAGCGAAATCTAGACAGTGTAACGGGAACAATTTCTGCTACACGAGGTTCGTTAAGTTTACTAAGCCGTGTTGCAAGAATATCGCATCGTAGGAGAATTATCGCAATTTTTGTACCAATTTGTATGAAAATCGTGTTACGAGAAGGTCGAGTTCGTTATTAATGCGCAATCGTTCTTAAATCTACTCAAATTCTAACATTGCAAAGTGTAATTCAAAGTACAATATCGGTGTACGCTTATGCAGTTGGATGCACGCGAACTAGATTCTCGAATGCACTTTTCTCGAAAACGAAGTCTCCGATGCAATTTTGTTATTTTTGTATTTTTATTTTATTTCGAGCCGTCCTCTGATTCCATTTCCACTACGAACTTTGTTTCCCAGTGTATTTAACCTTTTCCATTCGAGAGGCGATCCTAGATCGCCACTTAATTCGGTGCACTTTCTCCGATTCGGAGAACCATCGTGGTTTGGAATTGAAATTAAAATTCGATTACTCCTTTCTCGTAAGATGTAAACACATGTATATGAAATGTTGAAACGAAAATGCTCCGTTTTAAATAAATTACACGATCCGAAAGATTTCATCGAGGTGCTTGTTTCTGGTAGCGGAAAAGCTTCGAGTGCAAAGGGTTAAGATTCGCCTAAAATGGCTGGTGTCAAGATTGGCCAATCGGTGCGCGGTAGTCGGATCGCTATGCGGAGGAGCGCAAGAAGTTGAGTCCGAGGTTGTACAATACATTTGGCGAGGCCATTACCAGCGAGTCCCATCGTGGGTTTACGATGTGTCAATCGCTATTGTGGCGACTGGAACGTCGATAATTCCGGCAGCTGTTCCTCGAGAATAACGCGCACCAAACGACCCTATCGTAAATCCAGCTTTCGACGATCTCGACGCAACAGGCATTTCAACAATTTTTGCTATTGTCATCGCTGAAATACTATCTTTGCGCTATTAAGTCGTCGGTGGTATTGAAATCTCGAGGCGAATTTGCGTACTCGTATTTATTTCTTTTTTTTCATCTTCGTTTCCCACCGCATCGGTCGCACCGTTATTTCCATCATAATCGATGCTTCGAAAAATTCTTAGTACTTCTCGAAGTTCTGGATCAACTCGGTAGGAGACTTGGTATTTATATTTTTTTTTTTCAAACTTTCAATTTCGAATTTTAATATTCCAGAATGCAATGAATTAATGAGTAACTAGTCGAGTGATAATGTGTAAATACAAACGGACAACACTTGGAATTCCTGGCAGAAGACTTGGTATTCAGTTTCCAAAATTTCAATCTCGAATTTTAATACTCTAGAATGCAATGAATTAATGAGTAACTAGTCGAGTGATAACGTGTAAATACAAACGGACAATACTTGGAATTCCTGGCAGAAGACTTGGTATTCAGTTTTCAAACTTTCAATCTCGAATTTTAATATTCCAGAGTGCAATGAATCGAGTTAGTAACTGGTCGAGCGATAACGTGATAAGTGTACGTATACTTTGTAAGATTCGGTTGCACATACGTGTAGTTCGTGAAACGTAAAAGAAGCCTCGCGAGGGTATAATTTAATACGCGATACTGGGTGCAGTTAGATGCACCGACGATAGAAATGCAATGTTTATAGAAGTACACACCGATAATAAACGTGTGTTATTTCACAGAATGGCAGAAGTCCTCTTCTACTGGCAGCTGCAGGTGGCTACGTGGACGTCTGCGAGAGTCTGCTTCTTCGAGAAATCGACGTCAACGCTGCAGACAATGTGAGTTATGTTCACGAACTTCCTTCTCTTTCGCTCGTTTTATTATTTCTTGCGCGAGATGACCGCGTCACAAATTACAGTTCGTAGAAATATATCGTTCGTACGATCACGGCATCATTAGGGGTAACGTAAGAACGAACAGATACATTCAATTACTGAAAATTGCTGTTCCAAATAGGACGGTTCGTTAAGAAAATTCAATCGACTTCGTATTACGCGTAATCATCCAACAGGTTACTATTTAGCGAGTTATTTTTACAGGAGCGCGAGGATGACGGTGTAAAATAAATGTTCGTAAGAAATTGATGATCCGTCACTGTTTCGTGAACGATCCGCTAATCGATCTTGCGTCAAGGATAACCTTTTGAGATGTTTATCCCGAACGAAAGTAATATTTGAAAAATTACCCCGGTATCTGATTAAAGTTTTCCAAATTTATTCTCACGTTTCGTCTTACTTGCGTAACGCAGGAATGATTAAGCGTCACTTGAGGATTCAATATCACTGTGTTGCATAATTTTGGGTCGTGTGAAGAGAATGGAAGCAAAGAATGAAAGAAAATTATTCGTGAAAGAAAGTATACGTATTTTCGTTTCTACAGAAAGTTTTATACACTGTCGAAAAAGTTTTCTACGATACAATATTTATTTTTATATCTTAAGATCGATGGATCTTCGATACCATCTTTTACGCATCATTTTTACAATCGAGGTCATCGAACCAAGGAGATGTACAAAGAATCAAAGTTCCTTCGATCTTCTTGTTCAGTTCTGCTGAGCAATTACTTTATTAAGTATAAATGGCTCTGAGGTTGGACAGTGCTGTAGATGGATGTATCCGATTGCTTAGCCATGGGACGTATCTCGGACGTTTAGTTTCTACCAGCATTTGTACATCTGCCAGGTGTTCTAGCCTTCTTAGTTTCCACCAGGATCAGGAAGACCGATTCAGAATAGTTCTACAATACCTCTTATCTTTTCGAATCATCGAGTACAGGGTGTGGAGAACCTTAGACTTTGGTCTCTAGCAATTGCAAGGATCTTGGGTCATTTTTGTTGCTGAAGTTCAACACAATTCCATCAGGAATGAGACTCTTGATCCTGAGGTGGGTGAACGAAGAGTTCTGAGCATAGATACCTAGATTGTGTACCTTTAACCATATGGATCTAAAGATCAAAGATCAGAAATTAAAATTATCCACTTCCAGAAGTTAAAATTATCCACGATATTTTATTATATTCGATTCGTAGAGTACGAAGTACAAAGGGCTCTAGACTCTAGCAATTGAAAAGATTTCTTGTAATTTTTGTTGCTGAAGTTTAATGCTATTCCATCAGGGATAAGACTCTTAGCTCTAAAGTTAGTTTTGGTTTCTCTTAGCGAGTTCGATCGAAGAGAAAGATAATCGACGTTATCGAAACACGTGCAAGTATAAACAGTAATTCTAGATAAAGGGATCGCCAACAGTGGAGTGCTCGTTCGAGATATTCCGAGTTCTCTGTTTATTGATCAGACGCTTCATCCACTGCGCGTGAACGTCGACTCTAGCTAGCTGACCCAACACACTCTCCTCCGATTGGTGTTTTCATGCAACCAAGGAGTGGAAAACATTATGATACGAGATTACCAGCGATAGAGAAGGGTGAGATAGGAATCTATAATTAAGTATCTAACTAAGATAGCCGGAATAACGCAAAATGTGAAATTATTCCATTACCTAGAATTTATAGAATTTATAGAATTTATAGAATTTATAGAATTTATAGAAATTTATAGAATTTCATTTTATAAATATTAATTACATATTTTGTTTACTTTGATAATCTTAGCTAAAGAATCGTACGAATTGAAGAAACAATTGAGAGTGAAAATAGCAAGCTTCTAAATAATATTTACTGTCATTGTACAATATAATAATATGTACAATAAAGTTTCTTTCCCTTTGGGACTAATAACGGAATAAATATTTTGATTTCTTTCGTTGCAAAGTTTCTCAAATTCGAATTGAATCCTTTTCCGTGGTAATAAAAGTTTAAGCATCGAGTCGTTAAATGTTTCGTAAATTTGAAATCATTTATCAATTTTTGTGTCCCGATATTCAGCCGTATAATTTTACGCGTTAACAACCACCGAATGTTTCCGTTAAATTTTTTTTTTTTCAAGAATCTTGTACTGGAAATGAAGACATGAAACGCGTATCTCGGGTCGTGGCGAACGGTTTCAAAACCGTGGACATTAAATTCTGAAGTGGCGAGCAACTCGAAATTGGCTAATAATTCACAAGCTTGGGTGGGTTGTTCTGCATGTCAGTTGTGCAATATATCAATACGAATATACCGGCTAATGAATGGTCCAGGGATAATTACCGTGTAATTATGGGTTTACGTAGTTGACGAAGGAAAGCGTGTTCTAGACTTTGAGGTTTTATTCGATATTTGCATCTGGAATACGGGAATAAAAAATTGATCCCCAGAATGATCGATTTTCAACGCATCGTCGCGTCGATACACGATCGCTAAACGTATCGACAATTTGAAAGTTTAAGTTCGTTAGAAATTAAATTGGACACTTAAGAAATCACGATCGGTAAACCGACAGAAGTCGATATTTAAACGTTATCTTTTTGTACAAAGAAAAGGATCAATGTAGGACGAAATATGTAACAATTTGAACGTTATCGGATATTTTACTCGGGTCACTTTCACGGTTAATTAAAAATTACATATAGTTAGTAGTTGCGTAAAATTATACACAGGGTATAATTAAAATTGTTACGTTTTAAATAATATATCCTTCTTTCGGTTCGTCGTTTTTCTTTCGTTTTTTACGTCGTTCGAAGAAACGATTCATATGTATAACATTGTTCGAAACCAGTTTTATACCGGATCCGACAACACGGTGTTTTATATCCACGAAAAAAGTCTCGTTCTATTCTTAGTTCGTTCCAGTGTCGCTCTTGTTTTATCCGGATTTATCAAGCTATCGTTTTAAATCTGTCTAGACTAAATCCACCTAGACCCTTTTGTATCCTCGTTTAAACCCGTCGGACAGTTTAAGCCATTTTATCGACAGTTTGCTCTCGTATACCGAATAAAGTCACCGATCTATCCGTTACATTCTACACGAGCGTCCATTTTAGATTTAAACGTGGATACAGGTTCGTCGTAGATCGAGAACTAAGCTTCGTGGCGTTAGTTTGTGCATCGATGATCGAAGTTTCTCGAAGATCGGTCTTTTATAGAAATTATTCTCTTTATCGAACAAAAAGAATCTTAACGTTTATCTATCTGTACCGAAAAAGAAAAGAATCTTAACGTTTATCTATTCATACCGAAAAAGAAAAGAATCTACAATAGTAGATTCACTGCTGATACATTTACACGAAGAATGGGTCAGATGAGCCTAGGTAGAATGATCCAGGGATATTAAAGGGTAAAATAATCCACAATGACTACTTCGTATCGAGAAATAATTACAATACAATATTTTAAACTATATACAGCCACCAAGGCGAGTAAACGAAAATATTATCAAACTGTAAAGAGAACCCAACGAAACACTGCGCCGCGTACAACAGTACATTTGAAAATTACACAGAGCCCACGAGAATATTATTTACGCGAAACCATCGTTGAATTCCATCGACAACGAACCGTTTTATTCCACAAGACGCACGGGGCCACGTGCAACGATACACTTTCGAATCACACGAGGCACAAAGCGGTCCTTGAGGATGTTATCGGTACTCTTGTTCGAATTCCGGTAGGTAAGAAGGTGAATTCTTCGAAAGGGCTGGTGGAAAAGAATGTTGTTCGACGCGTATCCGATATCGTAACGAGCGAAGACAATGATTCATTAGAAACGTCGAAAAGGCAATCGGGATCATCTTCGTTATCGCGTAGCGAGATCCGGCTAGACCCGAGCGTGGGTACAATGCATCCATTGGTGCAGTGACTGACGGCCAATCTTCTCCCCCTGGCTGCAGAACACGTTTGGCTAGATCCTGCCAGCGAGGGGTACCCTGGTGCCTGTATTTAGAAACCGTATAGACACCGCTGGTGGCCATGGAATATTCGTACTAAATTCCCGTGAATATCTTCTTGCGAACGCCGCATACTGCGACACGAATTGTAGATACACTTACTCTCGATTTTTTCTACCGCGATCAACGACAGTTTACCGGCCAGTTTAGAGGAAAGAGCAGTTAGTGCATCGGGCAGAGTCGATTAATAAACCGAGCGTGTATATGTATATGTGCACGTATACTCGTTTCTTTCATTCTCGTCGGATTCAAGAACATACGTATCTCTGTTTATGCGTTTCCAGGTCGTCGTTCCGGGGAACATCATTTGCGCGGAAACGCTCGAAAGTGGGCAACTTAATGTCGAAGAGCGGGACGTTAATTAAGTTAAACGTTCATTTTTCCCGACAATGGTGGCTCGGTTGAATTTTGGTAGGTCGAAGCTTAATTAGAGGAGATCGAGTAACAGAGTTAAGAGGTATTCGAGGAAGCGGACGATGTCTTACTTTAACTTTCGCAGGTTTTCGTTTCTCGTGTTTCGTTAGGGAGCGATATTCTCGTATCTCGAGGAAACGGAGATGCGATGGTTTCGGTGGGAAGTTGATTTTTAGCGAGGGGGATCGATGTCGTGACGATTCTTACAGCGGTGTGTAAGAATTTTCTATCAACGATTGTATTGCAATTTTTATCTAACTTCGTTTTTATAAAACTATCAGAGTATAAAAATATATCGTATACAGGCTCCAAGCGTCTAAGATACTTACTCGAAGAAAACTAAATTCTTTTCCATTCGAACTAGTAATCAACATTTTACAAATCACCATGACTCGGTCGTTCGTCGTTTTGTCTTCTAAGCGGGGTTCGAATAGAATATTCAACAATGTTATATACCGTGACAAAGTCGCCCAATTTCGTTCAAACATCTTTCACAAAATCATCGAAATATAAAAAAATATTCTATAGAAACTCCTCGCATGTAAGATACCTCCCCAAAGAAAACCGAAGTTTTCTTCCACGCGAAGTACGAAAATTTACCGCGTAACGTTTTTCACGAGTGAGGAACGTTCGGTCCTCGGTCGATTTATCTCCTCCGTCACGCGTATAGGAAGAAAATGGTGGCACGATCTGTCATCGTTTGAAGAAAATGGACGCGCGTCCAACGCGAATATTTCCGGTCGGTGGACGAATCGGTTACGTCGGACGGTTGAAGAACGGATCTTTCACCTTACGTTGGCGATACTTAGGGCTCTGGTTTTTGCCACGCAGGGAACAGTATCACCGGGACACCGAGCCCGGTTACGCGTTCCACCTTTTGTCTGCATAAGGCGATCCGGCGAAGCGCAGCGTTGCAACGGAACGCCACCGCGGGTATCTGCAAATGAAAGTTCGATATTTATCGGTGACCGATGCAGAAACGCGCAGCGGTCCCTGTCTATGCCCTTTTCGAATCGGTTTTACCACGTGCGCGGACGGGATTATGGAAACGCGCATTATGCGCGCTTCCAGGGAACCAAGGGACGGGTTTTTTCATTCGCGGAATGATGAAGTGCGAGCTTACCGTGGACAGATCGAGCATCCACGGTGTCTTCGAGAGGGATTCCAAACGAGATCTCGTTTCTCAAATTTTTATTTTTATCGAGCCGATCGAACGCGAGACGCACTTACCTTCCACGGACTGGAACAAAGCGATTTCTCGGTTCAACGCGAACAACGGACTTGGAGGGCAGTGAAATCTCGATGAAAATGAATTGTAGGAAAATTTTCGAAGATTCGTTTTAAACGATACGTTCCTTGGTCTCGTGATTATTTTTCTAAGCTCCGTAACGAAAAAATACCGGTTCATCGCGAACAACGGACTCGAGGGACAGTGAAATCTCGATGGAAACGAATTCCAGGAAAATTTTTGGAGGTTCGTCTTAAACGATACTTTCACTGGTCTCGTGATTATTTTTCTAAGCTCCGTAACGAAAAAATACCGGTTCATCGCGAACAACGGACTCGGGGGACAGTGAAATCTCGATGGAAACGAATTCTAGGACAATTTTCGAAGGTTCGTTTTAAACAAAGATTTTTCTAAGCTCCGTAATGAAAAAATACCGGGGGACAACGGACTCGGGGGACAGTGAAGTTTCGATGGAAACGAATTTTAAGAACATTTTTGAAGGTTAGTTTTAAACGATACTTTTACTGGTCTTGTGATTATTTTTCTAAGCTCCGTAACGAAAAAATACCGGTTCATCGCGAACAACGGACTCAGGGACAGTGAAATCTCGATGGAAACGAATTTTAAGAAAATTTGTTTTAAACGAGTTTTAAACGATACATTCACTGGTCTCGTGATTATTTTTCTAAGCTCCGTAACATAAAAATACCGGTTCATCGCGAACAACGGACTCGAGGGACAGTGAAATCTCGATGGAAACGAATTCTAGGAAAATTTTTGGAGGTTCGTTTTAAACGATACTTTCACTGGTCTCGTGATTATTTTTCTAAGCTCCGTAACGAAAAAATACCGGTTCATCGCGAACAATGGACTCGGGGGACAGTGAAGTCTCGATGGAAAGAATTCTAGAACAATTTTCGAAGGTTCGTTTTAAACAAAAATTTTTCTAAGCTCCGTAATGAAAAAATACCGGGGGACAACGGACTCGGGGGACAGTGAAGTCTCGATGGAAAGAATTCTAGGACAATTTTCGAAGGTTCGTTTTAAACGAAGATTTTTCTAAGCACCGTAATGAAAAAATATAATTGGACGATAAGTTTCTTAATTAAATGGGAATAATAGAAGCGGAGGAGATGGGAGAGTAATAGATTGGTGAATATAATAGGTAGAACGAAGCTTGAACGATTCGTTTAATTTTTGTAAAATTCTTCTTCATCTGGATGTACTTGAAAACCGGTCGAAGAAGAATTTTACAAAAATTGAACGAATCATTAAAGGTTCATTATATCCATTATATTCACAAATCTTACTGTTTCTTTTCTAATCGTTGCAACGAATCAAATACAAGTCCAGGTGTATAATATATAGAGAAAGTGAAGCGAGGGTACGATCGTTTCTGTTGCCATTGGATGCAGAAAATCTGAAATGGTGAACGAACGTTCGATTAATTGTGGAAGAACGTTATTGCTCTTGTACACGGTTCTGGAAAGGTGCGAACAGGTGCAGTACGTCTGATAAAAGTTTCGTTGGTCGTGTTGCAACGGTTGACACGATCCAGCGTATAATTTATCGAATTTTTTCGCGCGCGAATCTCGAGCAACTAATTCTTCGGCGTGCTCGATCAAACGGTCTATCATAAATCTTCGAGGCGGGAAGAGCCACGTCGATTTAGAAAGCTTGGTGGATCCGTCGCGAGTATCGGACCGAAGTACTATAGCGGCGAGCGATGCAGCGCAAATGAAAGCACAACGCGAACGCCGGCGAATCGTAAATTTCATGGTTGTAAATGCCATTCAGGCGTTTCCTTTTATATATTTCCTTTGCTTGCGGGAGTTTGCACGCGTTACTCGGTTGCAAAATTCTTGCCACGATGTTCCGTAGGAAATAACCTGGAGCGTTTCGCAATACCACTAATCTCTAACAAATCATTTCCTTTCGAAACGCATTCCGTTAAAACTGAGAAGAATTTCTTCTCCGTGTTGCAATTGGGTTTTCTTCGAAACCGCGAGTGCAACTTTCGCGAAGAATCTCACACGATTCTTGTGTAAATTCCACGATTTTACGTGTCGGGAAGTGGAATGACACCGAGGCGATCGATCGAAGTCATCGAATAGAAATTACAATACGAAACACGAAATAATTCGAAATAAAAGTACAATGCGAAATAAGTTCGAATACAATGGTATTAGTCAACTATGTTCGAGTATCTGCATCAAGACTAACGGTAAGTATGCGATAACGTTGAAAATTATTTATTATCCAATAAATCCGCATTATTTCGGTTCGAAACTGCCAGAGAACAAAATGACACAAAATGGCGCAATATTTCCAATGGACACGCCTAAACGCATCGCGTGTAGGTAAACTTCCGGGGAAAAGAATCATTGGATAAGAATCGTGACACGATGGGGCACGTAGTTAGAAGGAACCTAATCCCACGATTTATTATCCATTTAGAAACTTGCTCGAAAAAACAACTCAACCTGAACTGTATCAATCGATCCAAAGAGAGCTTCTCGACGACCGATTATCCGATAAATCCGCATTATTTCGGTTCGAAACTCACTCGAAACGGCGCAATATATCCATTGGACACGCCTAAACGCATCGCGACCGGTCGAAGTTCCGGCGAAGAGAATCGTCCGGTAAAAATGACGATACCAACGCGTAGTTGGAAGGAAAGTAATCCGAGGATTTATCGTAGCCACTAATAGCGCGATATAACGAGCGGTGGGAGGGACGCAGAGATTCGAAAAAGGTGTAGAGGCCGGGTGATGTTATTTAGGGACCGGGAGGACCCCGTCACCTAATATGTTCCGTAAGCTCCTTGCGTTCGTTTAGCCTCGTAAGTCTTCCAAGTATCGTTCCGGTCCGAATTCGTGAGTGGACGTTGAATAAATCCGATAAATCTCGATACAAGGCCCGGGCCAGTCGCGTTAGATAAACTCCGAGCGAACAACCATGCTTGAAGATTTCCAGGCCCTTCTTCGATGTCTCTTCCTCCACGGGGAAGATTTATACGCGCGGTTTACGGCTCTATGGCCCTCGACCCGCTCGCTCTCTTGCTCTCGCGTTTTTCAAAGATTCCATCCGCCGGAATTTGGCACACGTTCTTCCTCCTCGTGCGTTACAACTCGGGCCCCGATCTCTCGGAAGGCCCGTAATTACCAGTGGCCTGAAAATAGCTTTTTAGAGGAACATAGGCGTCCGTCGAGAAGCGGCTCGTTCCTTTTTCAAACCGGATTTCATCTGTCGGCCGTGCTTCTGTCAGGCCTCTTTCGGGGTATCTTGAACGGAAAGATTATCATACGTCCTTCGAGGGGTATTTTTATTTTTTTTTTTTTCTCGAAGAGAACTGCCGATCCGGAGAATTAAAAATTGGCGGCACGTTGTTACCTCCGTTAGGTGGAACTCGGTGTCGCTGGTGTGACTCGATGGATGATGATTTTTTGGGGGAGTTCGATTATGTGAAAAATCAGTGCCAGGTTGTGAGAATCGCGAGAGACTTGCTTTTCGAGGAATCTATAGGGAAACGAGCGACGAAAGAATTATTTAATATCGATGCGTAGAGTACCTCGAACAAGGAAACTTATTCTATTGGACGTGCGTTGATTATTTTTATTTCCAATCTCTCTGCACTTTTTTCCAAACTATCGAAAATCAATTCTTGAAAATATTGTTCGTTACGCAGGAGGATACTATACGATACAAATAATTTTTGTATCCTTGTCCATACCGAACCACACATTTTCTCGATACCAGTGGTTGCTCGCTATTCAACAGTGCCGAGATAAAACAACCCGTACAATTAAAAATTGTAACGTTCGTTCAAGAAGAAAAATCGATAAGTTTCTCTTTCGTTCGTTTCGCGAAACTTTCATCCGGGTAAAAATGTCCCCTCGTCTCCGATCGCGGAGCTTGCGGCGGAGTTACGTCACTTGGAGCAGACGTCATGTTCTACGCCATTGCAAAAAGGGTAACCGGGTATTAGAGATCTCGGAACAGGTAAAATTCCGCAGATTAATGCGGCTGCCCCGGGGTTTCTAAGGCCCAAAACGTCGCGGACGAAAAAGAACGTGACGTTCGCGATGTTTTTACGCGTCGAGTGAGATTTAATTTAGCAAACGACGTGACTGCAATCCCATATTTTTCGACCATGATATCTCTCGTTTATTTGCCGGCTGGCAATATTTCGCGGACTCCTGTTTAATCCCCTAAAAAGTAAAAGTCAGACGTAACCGTCATTTATTACAGCAACTAGCCACAATACCGCGTCCTTCTCGGGGCATTATTAAATATTCGATTCGTGGCAAAAAAATCATCAAAGCATCCGAAAGTTAATATTTGGAAGTTGTTTTTATCGATTCGGACCAATGATTTACCGATCGTTAACCGCGAATAAATTGAAAACATTTTTCGTATTTACGCGATAACGACGTACGACAGCGTAGAGGATATTTCGTATTTTTCTTTTTGGGTTCGATGCTCGAATTGTTTTCGAAAATTTTAAAAGTTCGCGTCAGTTTTTAAACAATTTTTCTACGGATATACGACGGGCGCAAGGATAACAGGTTTCACGTGCAAAGTGGAATCATAGTTTTCCTCGACGCGGTGGCTCGACTCGTGGTTTTCACCATCGGAGCAAGAAAATTCTTGAATATCTGGAAGTAGGCGGTGAACGAGTTCCTCGTTTGCATAGAAATCGAACGAATTACGGAAGACGTACCGTGCAAATATCATTAATTAGATATACTTTTTTCCAAGTGTAGATTAACGTCGTATCAACCTCTTGGTTATTAGCGATGTGGATGTTAAGACATTATTAGATGTTACTGGATCGACCATCTTCGTTCCTTTAATGTATTTAAGAAGATCTGATTACCGTCGACGTTATCTTTTAGGGTAGTTTCGATGATAAATCAATCTCCGAATGCGATCATTTTGTACCTAATTCCACGCTCCCGTCTCGAATAGTTAACACTCGATCGGACATTTGCGTCAAACGCATCTTGTTATTTATACCTCGCGATGCTAACGCTCGAATTACGAATACCGATAATTATAATTTATACATTATTATACGCTGCAATCTTAGAAATTTAAACGACGCAACAGGGTAAAAAAGTCACGCGCAGTTGAAAAATGTTGCGATCGATTTTGCTTTTTGCCGTCAATGTTCCGATAAAATAAGGCCACAGCTACGATTACACCGAGACTGGTTTGTGTGCTCAATTACACGCGAGTCGACAGACTGACAAATGGACTTCGTTTATTCGAATGGGAAAAAAAACATATTTTACCGTATCGCGTTGCGAATTAGATCCGCCGAGGGCTCGTATTAAATCGTATTAAATTCATCGATTGTACACATTGCGCAAACTTCAATTTTCTCCACGACTCCCACGAGGTTAATTCGGGGTTCGAAGTATTTAAAAACAAAAATTCGTCGTTACGTAAGGCACTGCACAAACAAGATATATCGCATCGTTGGTACACAAAACACTGTACATACATGATACATTGCATTAATGTACCGACCACTTGAGGAAAGAATGCATCTGGATGGATTTACATTTAACGACCAGTATCTTCGAAAAAGGTTACTATTATTAGAATTTCATAGAACATAAATTAATGACTTAACAGCCCTGCTGTCGTAAAAAAGCAACCTATCTAAAAAGTAGAATATTTTTATATAATAATATTTCGCAACAGACGTTAATTTCCCTCTCGATAATTCGTGCAAAATTAATCGAGCGTTTAGACTACTTACTATGCACTGCATTCGTCGGTGCATACACGACGCATAGCATTCAAGGTGCACTGAATAATTCGAGAAGAGAATGCATCTGGATAGATTTACGTTCAGCGACCAGTATCTTCGAGAAACGTTACTATTATTAGAATTTCTTAGAACATAAATTAACGACTTAACAGCCCTGCTGTCATAAAAAAAGAAATCTATCAAAAAAGTAGAATATTTTTATATAATAATATTTCGCAACAGTCGTTAATTTCCCTCTCGATAATTCGTGCAAAATTAATCGGGCGTTTAGACTACTTTAATTCATCGGTGCATGCACGATGCATAGCATTAAACGTACACTGAACAATTCGAGAAAAGAATGCATCTGGATGGATTTACGTTCAGCGACCAGTATCTTTAAGAAAAGTTACTATTATTAGAATTTCATAGAACATAAATTAATGACTTAACAGCCCTGCTGTCGTAAAAAAGCAACCTATCTAAAAAGTAGAATATTTTTATATAATATAATAATATTTCGCAACAGTCGTTTTTTTCCCTCTCGATAATTCGTGCAAAATTAATCGAGCGTTTAGACTACTTACTATGCACTGCATTCGTCGGTGCATACACGACGCATAGCATTCAAGGTGCACTGAACAATTCGAGAAAAGAATGCATCCGGATGGATTTACGTTCAGCGACCAGTACCTTCGAGAAAGGTTACCACGCGGTCGGTTAGGATTATTTGGTACGTAAATTAATGACTCAATAGCACCGGTATCGTGGAAACGCGCTTTACGGACGAAAAGAACAGACTTTTCTCGGGGACATCACCGGCGGGACATTCTTAACAGCTGCTCCCGGTGCAGTGTGTCACCGGTCGTCTTGCCGCCACTTCATAAAGTTGTCGTACAGCGAATTGCGCAACACGGGTAGGGTTCGAATCTTCTTTCGTGGTAATAAAACGGTCTGGAAACATCCACGGTTACTTTCTCCGTAATTATACGACACCGTGAAGACGAAGAAACTGTTGAACCGTTGGTTCGGTAGCTTATTACGGGACCCATAGGAAACCGGTGTTCATCGGTGGTTGTTCGACGTTGTTATCGGTCGATTTCGCGTACCATTCCTAACTGGTTAATCTCGAGCGTGTATCTATCAGGAAAGTGGCGATCTAAGGTCTAATTACCAACCGCGTTGCCAGTCATTTATAACGGAATACGGTGTTATTAAGCAATCGGTCGACCGTTGATATATTGTTTCGCGTTCCGCCGTTGTTGCTTCTTTTTCCATCGTCTCGGGGGGGAGGGTTCTGATAACACGCGAAGATTGCAACAGAAGGAAGCGAAAATGTTCCCGGTTATGAGTTTTACGGCTTTCACTTTTACACTCGCGTTATGATATAATAGGTCTCGACAGTTTTGTGGTTGCGTTCGTCGGTGTCGAAATCGAGGATTTACGATGCAGTTTCGCTCGCGCGCGGCTAAACTTTGACTTTTCGTTTTTAATTGTTGCTTTAGAAAGTATTTGTTCGATACAACGTCCCCGAACGACCGTGATTCTTTTCGCGCGATATCGAATTTCCGAACACGTGTATCGGGCGGTGGTCTCGTCCGTTAATTTGCGAGATTAAATCGACATTCGATTCGGGACTTGGTAGTTGAACTTTGACCTCCTTTTGTATTCAATCGTTCCTTCGGAAGGTGTATCGCTTTCGACGCACTGTTTTTCGATATTCGTCTATCTTAGCGCTGTAATAAATTGGAGACGCGTGCATCGCGTGCTTGTGTGTCGATTCGTGAAAATCGTTATTTGGAGAGATCGTTATTTGGGGAGATCGTTATTTGATAAGATCGTTATTTGAAAAAGTCATTATTTGAAGAGATCGTTATTTGCAAAGATTGTTATTTGAAAAGATCGTTATTTGGAAAGATCGTTATTTGAAAAGATCATTATTTGAAAAAGTCACTATTTGAAGAGATCGTTATTTGCAAAGATCGTTATTTGGAAAAATCGTTATTTGAAAAGATCATTATTTGAAAAAGTCACTATTTGAAGAGATCGTTATTTGCAAAGATCGTTATTTGGAAAGATCGTTATTTGAAAAGATCGTTATTTGAAAAAGTCGTCATTTGAAAAAGTCGTTATTTGAAGAGATCGTTATTTTAAAAGATCATTATTTGGAAAGATCGTCATTTGAAAAGATCGTCATTTGGAAAGATCGTCGTTTGTAAAAATAATCGTTTCTTAAGGCGATGTGAAATTGAAAACTTGGGCGGGTTACTCATTCTTTAACGCGATACGAAAATTGAAAATTTGTGCAAGATCGTCATTTTTTAGCGCGAACATTGGAATCGAAACACGTGTACCACGTGGACGTCACGTGTACAAATCGGTAAGAATTGTCGGAATCCGATATCGGATTGAAAAGTTGCGCCTAACGCGATCTTTGGTATTAATTTGCGGCGATGGTCGCTCCGCCATTTTACGGTGACAGTTTGATCGTTTTCGCAACGGTAGCGACGAAAGTTTTAATTTACGCGAATTCTTTCGGGCCGGAGTATGCGAAACGAAAAACCTCGGATGTTCGGGGACCAAGAGTCTATAAACCCGATCCGTCGCGGGTCTCATTTTCTTTTTATAAAATTTTATTGCCCGACGACCAACGAGGAAGAAACGGCCCCGTTGAATTCGTATCGGGATTAGCGAGCAGAGACTTCGCCGCGTTATCTTTTAATTCGTGGTCTATGTAAATAAGTGCCTCGGTCGATTTATATATTTACATATTAGGCTACACTTGACCGATCCTCCGATGTTTCGAGTTCGTGTAAAAAGTATGAAATTTATACCAAAGAGTTTCAACGAATTTTCGTATCGCCGTTTATCCGAATTATACAATTTAAACTTATCGGTGGGTCCTACTTGTTTACACTACGCTAACGTTAGCGTACAATAACCGTGAGTTACACCGTACGGTAGAACTTGTTAATTATTTATGCGAGCTTCGAGCGGCTACTTTATCGCAACGATGATTGCACAACCGATTTAACGAGCAGGATAAGAACGAATGGTATTGAAATTTCGTTTTCGGTAAGAGCGAGTCCTAATTAAACGAGGACGTAACGTATCGTCGTACGCGTGGTACGTTTGTACGAAAAAATACGAACGGTGGCGAACGTTCTCGTATAACGTATCCCTTTTATAAATCGTGAGTTACACTCGTTGTTGCATCTCGGGAAGGCTTAATTACATCCACGGTAAAGAATCATCGAGTAAGTTGTACCCCGGCTGGAAATGCTCAGTGATTAAATATGCGCCTCGATAAAAGCGCGATATGGTTTTATTAACTGCATTAAGAATTACAACTACAGTGTTGCCGAGATTTATTCCCTGGATTCGTATTGCTACGCCCGTGTAAATATATTTTAACTAGCGTCCATTCGTTCAAAGGGAACTTTCACGGTTTATCGCGGACTGGTTTATCGCCTCGTTATCGCGGAGTTCTTTCATTTTTCTGCTACGCGCTATAAATATTTTTTCATCGTGTCGGAGAACCGTGTAAAATTTTCCGCTGGGCCGTCCATTGCAACGCGAGCGACGTTAATGAGGACGCAGGGACTCGAGCGGTGCAAAAAATTTCAACCAACTTAACATATCGAGATAAAATGGAAACTTTTGTGTCTGTGGAAACTTTTCGGTCGTTTCGAAAATTTGTACATTTTTTTTTATTAATTTTCGATCGATGGTAGAATCGTGGAACGAATCGAGTTCGGTTTCCGAGTTGTTCAACGATTGGAATTAGGTTTAGTAATTTTCCACTCAACGATAGTTCTTGTATTTGTTTGATTTTTTCGAGTTACTCGTTACCAAAGTTCATTTTAGAGGTGGAACTGTTCGAGTAATTTAATATGCGAATTAATTGTAGATGCTCGAATGCTACGAATAGAATTCGAGTATTTAAGTATTCGAGTGATTTAATATTCATATTAATTGCAGATGCTCGAATGTTACGAATAGAATTCGAGTATATGAGTATTCGAGTATCGTTGTCCGAGTTATATTACCTATTTGAATACTCGAGTAGAGAAATATCGTCAATTGGTCTCAGTTGTGGTTCATCTTCGAGGCTCTGGTTTTCTGATTTAAGTTTCTGAATCATCATCGGCGTCAATGTACATAGTGTTGCGATGGAATGATAAAATAGCCGTGAAACTAGTTTACATTTTTTGCTCGCGATCTCATTACATTTGCAACAAGGCGGACTGATTTACATTGAAAACGAGAAATGATTATCGTTGCATCTGGATGTGAAGCACGAAGGTGTTGAGAAAGAAACTACCGATGCGTGCATTGTCTTTTTTCCAGAGATTGAAACGAGTTCTCGAACTTTCCCAACACCCTCTCTCCTCACTAGGCCGCGAAGAAGTTTTCGTTTTAATTTATTTCCCTAAAACGACTACTCGACTATTTCTGAACGACTCCTCGAACGTGTCCAACATCCCTCTGCCTTCCAAACAGCAAAGAGCTTCGATTTCAATTAATTTTCACAGAGCAGTGTTCTCAACAACGTCCAAATTTACAACCATTTTCGACCAGTCCTCGAGCTTACCCAACACCCAAATTACAATCTATTTTTATTTATTTTCACAGAACGAATCGACCCCCGAACTTTCCCCCACCACAATTACCAAAAAATACCAATGTGTACCATTCAAATTTATCTCCATAAAATCAATTCAATCCTCTAGCTCCGCCCCGTAAATAACAAAGAAAAATCCCATTCGAATCAATTCTCTCCGAAACAACAATTCCGATATCGTTGAAATTAACAACCGTTACCACAATCCATTTTTATTTATTTTCACAGAACGAATCGACCCCCGAACTTTACCCCACCACAATTACCAAAAAATACCAATGTGTACCATTCAAATTTATCTCCATAAAATCAATTCAATCCTCTAGCTCCACCCCGTAAATAACAAAGAAAAATCCCATTCGAATCAATTCTCTCCGAAACAAAAATTCCGATATCGATGAAATTAACAACCGTTACCACCCCGAACTACGACGATCGCACGAGTATTCGAACTCGATCGTCGCTCGGTACGGTGATCGTCGAAGGGTTTCTCAATGATTACAAGTTCCCTCTAAACGTGGCTACGATACCGGGGACGCTCGCGCCAGCTGTAACAGGCGTAGCAACGTGGCCGGTTTTATCGTATCGTCGCACGGTCCACGGGAAAAACCACTTTACCAGCGGGCCGGGCTACGGGAAAAATTGTCGAATAAACATCAGCGTCCAGCTCGCGTCGTGTTCGCGAGGATCCGAACTCGAACTATCAGCGGTCGGTGTAGTACTTACTTACGTTCGCGTCGACGCGGCCCCGTATGCATATGTATGCGTTAGCGCACGCCTGGAACAATGATACCAGTTTGACTGGTGTGGTTCCCCCACTCCGCGTATCGAGCGAGTGCAGCGGCAGCGGCAGCGGCAGCATGCATGCACTGTATCGCGATCCGATGCACTCGCTCCCCGTGTGGATCGTTGCGGATCGTCGGGGCAACGGTTGGCCGTTGAGTATCGCGGCGATTCCAGCTTCCAGTTCGCTGGAGAAAACTGATAAGTCCCGTTGACACGCGCCCGGAATTTAACCGCGGCGCACCGAACGATTCGAAAATGGTAAGAGCGCTAATCGTTTCGATACGAGCCAGCTGGCTATACCCGGGGATAATGGGGGTGTAAAGAAGCTAGTTGAATAGAGTCCGTTAAAGGGACCAAGGGAGAAGGGCACCTCGTAAACGGCGATCCGGTTCCCCTATTATCGCATTTTTCTTTCGCTGATAATTTGCGCGATCATTGTTTCTTTTACGCGCGGTACCACGGGCGAGTAGGCTACCGTAGAGCCTCTATTATTTTAACGTGGTTCTTCGTTTCAATTTTCGATCGATGTGCTTTCACGCGCGAGTACACGTATCTTCCTGCGAGGCTTGGTTAGCTTTGCGGTAGTGTTGCTCGATACAGTGAAAAGAAATTCATTTAGTCGAGGGATTGTTTCTTTTTTATATTCGCGATACTACGGTTTCGAGAGAATAGGCTACGGTGGAATTTCTACTATTAGCACGAGGGAGTAAACTATAGTGAAACTTCTATCATTTCAAACTCCGTTATTTCAACGTGGTTCTTTTTTTCAATTTTCAATCGATATTCTTTTACGCGCGAGTACACGTATCTTCTTGCCGGTCTCCAGTAGTTTTACAATAGTATTGCTCGATATAGTAAAAAGAAATTAATTTAGTCGAGGGATCATTTTTTTTACTACGGTTTCGAGAGAGTAGGCTACGGTGGAATTTCTACTATTAGCACGAGGGAGTAAACTATAGTGAAACTTCTATCATTTCAAACTCCGTTATTTCAACGTGGTTCTTTTTTTCAATTTTCAATCGATATTCTTTTACTTGCGAGTACGTATCTTCTTATCGACCTTGGATCGTTTAAAAGCGATATCGTTCCGTATAGCAAAAAGAAATATACTTACTTGAAGGATCATTGTTCCTTCAACGTATGGTATTTTGAGCACAAGGGAGTTACGTTGGAAACTCTGCTATTTCGAACTTGTAACGGAATTGTACAACTATGAAGGAGGATTCTTCGAAACCGAGAGGATAAATTATTCGAATGACGTATACATTGAACAGGGTTACAACAAATCCGCCATAAAGCTGTCACGCTTTCGGTTTTTGTCGATCGAGCTGCGCGCGAAGGATACGAATGTTTTAATTAGGAGAAAGTGCAAAGGCCTCGATAAAATGGGCCACACGGGCATCGACTTCTCTCTTAATACGCTCGGTTTAGTCGTTCTTTTGGAAAACGTTAATACCGACTTTCGATAGAACGAAATGCTCTATTTAATTCGAACTCGGCTGGTTCGATACCCGTATCCCTGGAGATTATAGAGTTCGTCGTTCCTGGTCTGATAAAATTAAAAAGTTTCTAAGTGTTGACTCTTGGGGGGGGAAATATACTTCTTTTTGAACCAAGTGCTCCGTTTGCTCGATGGTACCATGCACAGTCTATATTTATTTGATCGTAAAATAATTGAAATTCGAATAGTCGGCCTGTTTGAAAAATTCTTAGTCCCATTGTTGGTAAAGTATTTTATTCGTGCGTCAGATTGTTCTCAATGTTTCATCTTTCTTTGACCAGCGCATTTTGATCGTTTCGAATCGTCTGAACGCGGTTTCGGTAATTATCGTAATTTGTCGCGATCAATCTCGACAAACGAAGATAACACGGCCGAACCACGTTCAATTACCATTATCGGTGAAGTCTCGGTCGCGTGGACTGAAAAACGTAAACCTAGATCACAGATTAAGAACACTTTCTATTCTCGTTCGTTCAATTATAAGTTTCAAACAATTTCCATTGTCTTCGTAGCACAATGTGTGCAATTTCATGCGCGCTTCCTCCAAAGCAGCGATTCTCAAATTTTTTTGCCCTCCCTGAGACCTTTAAGAATCTGAAAAGTTTACTCGCGAGCCTTGGAGAGGTTTCGTTCGCGTATTAGTACTTGAACCTCGTAAATATGTATAATCAAAATTTCGTAAATATATATGTACCGATCGTACAATTTCACTCGTGGACACTTGCTACACATACAACAGTGTACATACGTAACGTACATAACGGTACGCGAGATGTATATTCGTGTCAACGAATGATGCAAATTCATAGTATCTCGAGCGTTCTTCGCAATCGCAACCTTCGTTTTCTGTCCTTCGATCGCTTCCTCAAGTTACATCGTTCGATAACCAAGTAAGAATAAATACGAAATTACATTTCAATTTTTGTACCCTTCTGTTTAGAAAAACATTAACTTCGTAAGTCCTCTACGTTTCCACCTATAAAAAAAAAGAAAAAAAAATAACAACCTGCTTCGAAGCCATTCAATATTCAATTCTATCTAAATTGTTCTATCCAATTCTATGTAACATTGTTCACCGCGGATAGCAACAGATACGCGAATCGAGATAATAGCGGGTGAAACTGTATATAATTTTATTTCCATTAAAGCGCGTTATCTTAGAGGGAAAAATCACTTTGAGAAATGCTGGCCGAAAGTATATCGTATCTCGTAAACGCGCGGTTGAAAATCGCGGCTATTGTAAATTGCACCGACCGCGCGGATGCGCATGGCGCGTTTTGCCACGGGGTACGATCGTTTCCCAAGAGCGAATGGCATCGGGAGATCGATCACTCTTTATGTGGAGCATCGTTGCAACGATCTTCGTGCACCGTCGGTCGCCTATTGTGCATCTGCGATGAGGTCCGATGCAACACCGGATAACGGCCGCGAGCCGGCAAAAGGTCTGGATAAAAACGAGAAACTACGTGCAATCGTAATTGAAGATTGGACACGGAACAGCACGTTAATTGTACCCTTATATCTCCGTATTGTTGGGGTTATCGCGCATTAGTTTCTTTGACAACCATGTGGAAGCGGCTTATTCTCCTTCCCAGGGGCTTAGCTTTAGGAAGAACCGTCTTCGTTCTCGGATGTGCTCCTAATAGCGAACGCGTGTTATCGAACAGACGACTCCTACGTGTGCGTTCACTCGACCGTGACAGAATTTTAGGAAACGCGTTCGATCTGGACTTTACGCGACCGTAGTTGCGACGATCTAACCCAGACCTAACCCAGACCATAGTTGCGACCATCTTACTCAGACCTAACCCAGACTTGAACCAGACCTAACCCAGACTTAAACCAGACCTAACCCAGACTTGAACCAGACCTAACCCAGACTTAAACCAGACCTAACCCAGACCTAACCCAGATCATATTTGCAACAATCTAACCCAGACCTAACCCAGACCATAGTTGCGACAATCTTACTCAGACCTAACCCAGACTTAAATCAGACCTAACCCAAATCATACTTGTGACAATATAACCCAGACTTAACCAGACCATAGTTGCGACAATATAACCCAAACCTAACCCAGACTATAGTTGCGACAATCGGTCACAGAGTACCAAGAGTAACACAATCGGATAAAAAATAACGCCTTCGACTTTGTAAGTTCAATTTTTAACGATATTCGATACATCTCGAGGGATCAAGGTACGAGAAACGAACTTGGAGAATATCAAACCTCGCGAAACACAAACGAAGTGACTAATTATGGAAAAATATGTATCGTTCGCAAATGTTGTGCCAAAAGTTGTAGAATTTGAAATGGTGATTAGATATAGAGACACTTGTGCAATTCTAGGAGCGTTTCAATCTATAGAAAAGGAAAATTTGGTGTCTCTTGAAATGCATTACTGGCAGTCGAAAGTATACGTGCATAATATACGTTAACGAGGTCCCGGAGAATTTTACTCTCCGTGTATAAAAAGATGACGTTAGCGGGTAACGAACAACGTTGGCTGTTACGAATAATAAAAAAAAAAGGGAACAATCTTCGAAACGAGTTCGTTCGTTAGGTTTGTTTACATTTCGACATCACCAGCGTCATTCACCGCACGCAGGTTGGTGCTAACGATGCACGAGTTTCTCGAAGCCGTCACGAGGGAACTTCGCACTTTGTTCCTTTAACCAGCTCCTGACAGTCCTTTTCACCTCGTCGTTATGAAACAACGATTAAGAAGAGTTCAGAAGCACGAGAAGGAAATTTTGCTACGGTCATGACAACGCCGAGTCCAGCACCTCTCGTGAATGTTGAACCCATTTACCGTAGAGTCTTACACCTCCGTACGTCATGAACTCCGGACACTTCAGCCGTGTGACTTCAATCTCTGCTCGATATCGAACAAACACCTTCTCGAAGCTCCGATTCGAACAGTTACAAGTCTTTTTCAAGATTTATCCCTTGGAACAATTTATGGACGATCACACCATGATTCGCGAGCAATGTAAATAACCAAAGTGAGTATAACCATTGGACGTTAATCTTTAATCGCGAAACGATTAGAGTTTCGATTACGATTGAATCGGTTGGTAATAAAAGAGCGAAGGCTAGGTATATATTTACGGAATGATTATTACCGATTTATGGTTGAAGATTATACGGGTAGTTTATGATTCCTGATTAATTCTAAAACTACCGATAGGTTTCGTTATATCGAAGTGTTTATCGTACGTGTCACCGGAAAATTGATAATTGAACAAGCAAAAGGAACTTAGGAAATCGATCGTACGTAGAAAATAGAAAAAGTCGTAAAATCTTTTGTATATATACTATGGACGTTGGAGTGAATTTCTTTGTAAAAACAATTGAGAACCAATCGTTTCGACCGGTGGGTAAATCTAGTTAATCTTAGAGACGATCGATCGTTACGGTTACTTTCGTTAATCGCGGTTACAAGATCGCAGAGTGATCCATCGTTGGTCAATTCTGCCCAGGGCGGCCATTTTGGAAGGCTGGAAATGGCGTACGAACTGTAGGTCAGAGTCTGGGGGCAGTTGAGTCACATTACGGCTCAATCGCACAGGACGTCAGGACCTGGTCGAGGAGTCAAAGTGTTCTCGTGACGGCTACGAGAAACTGGGCCCAGAAGCGTGTAACGAATCGTGGTAATTACATGGGACGAAAGAGTCCATTTCGAGGATTACCCTCCCCGGTTCGTTCGTTGAAAGGGTCTGCGTTTAACCGTAAAGCGTTATTTCGTTCGATGAAAAAGTCCCGTGTGTATCGGGACTCCTGTTTTTAACTTTGCGATGCAACGAGAGGGTCGAATAACTACAGAACCAGTGGCACCTATTATAATAACATTAACCTTTTACAAGAAGATTGTATAAACTCCAGTTACCACGTCCGAGAAACGCGTTGCCATTTATTTTTCCTCGCAAACTTGAGAAGTTTCGTAAAAACCAGGGGAAGATGGACATCCAGTTCGTGGAAGTGTCTCGAACATACGGGAACGTATGTTTTTAACTTTACGGTAAAACGAGAGGTTCAAGGAACTGCTATATATAGACTTTTCATTACGAGATAATTATAGGATCGAGTTATCGCGGCTAAGAAATAGGTTATGGCTCATTTTCGACGGAATTAGAGATGGTTCGTGAAAGAACTTGTATTTTTGACTCTACGAAAGAATGAGAGAGCTGAGAAAATATGGAAACATTGTATTTATTATTGTAGCTTTAGGGAAAAAGAATCGATTTGCTTTCATTTCATTTTCTTAAAGTGTACGACTTTGAAAATATCTGTGCAAAACCGTTTGCTTCCATTTGTGTGAATGCCTATGATGTGGAGACTTGAATATACATTCCTGCTACTTGTGAAATCGATAAGAGAAACTTGAAATGCGCCTTTCTCGAAACGTTACTTCTTAAACTGGCTTCCACGATGTCTCCATTTGGAGAGAATCTTTAGCCTTCATCGCCAAAATTAGAGATTCTTAAAAATATTGAATTTTACTCATTCTTTGAACCCACTAAACACAAAATAAAGTTAGAAAATATAAACTCGGAATTTAAAGTTCCCTCGCTTTTTTACTTATCGAGACTTTGACTTCTCCCTAGTTCCTGCTGTAACTGTACGTTTCCTAACGAAGATACTTTCTCCAATAATTTCAAATATTTCTGCATGAAAAGAATACTGTACGTACTTACAAGATGGATAAACGTATCTGGAATACGTTGCATCTACCATCTACCATTAAAAAAACAAAAAATCATAAAAGGAATCGAAGAAACGACAATCTGAACAGCAATATCGCCCTTAATTACAGAGAAGTGATGCATTAGAGAGACGCTACGGGTCGAGTAAGATTCGAGGAACGCGTCAGGGGTTAAGTGCGCATGCGTGGGCGCATGCGCGTACGGTGGCATCGTTTTTCGTTCAACGTTCGTGCACTTTACTCGACTTCCCGAGCGCGTCACATCGAGTTTACTGCCCAGTTTGTTGATTGGATCGACCGTAGGATCGTATTAGACGGCGGTATCTATTCGTTTACCTACGGGACGACGGCAACTCGTTTACATACGAGACGTAACCGAGACGATCGTTTCCTCGCGATAATTAGATTAGAATAGCGCGAGCCGAACCGCGCACGCGAAACGAATTATTGAGATAATGTGGAACGTCGGGACAAGTTCGTCGAGCCGGTTACCTTAAATCGGATCGATTGTACTCTCTGCGCTCGTTCGAGATATCGATTCGTTCGATATCGCAATCAGCGTTCGATATTATCGACACACCGCTGTACACATAACGGTGAAAATTAGTATCAGAAGTAGAAGAGTGGAATAGTATCGTATTCTATATTAAGTAGAAATTTGTATCGAGCTTTTTTTGCGAAAATAATTATTCTTTTCGCGGTTGTTTCGAATTCCAAAGTCTCTCGTTTAAGGCGACGATACTGGTTGTTTTCGCACACTGTACACGACCACCTCGTGCACGTTGATAGTTGTAAACTCGTTTATCGTCGTTCGTGAAAATATTTCTCCGAATCTTTTTACCGCTCTGCCCGTACACGCGTGTACAGTCGTCTTTGGAACGACTCTGATCGTACATAACCCCTTTGACGTTCAGACCTTGCATTTATCATCTGTGCATGAATATTGAGTCGCTTTTTCAGCGTCTGCTATTCGTTGCTTTTCAACTTCGTTTCAGAACGAATGCTAAAGATATTCCGAATGGAGACGAACCGCGTTATCGCTCGTTGCATCGCGGACGAATAAAATAATTCCACCGAGCTGTAGATTACGTAAATTGTTGCCTGGAATGTTGTATTCGTTTCTTGGTAACATATTTCACCTTTGAATGCTAATTGCGACTCGTGTGTCGATACGTATTCGAGATTAGGTTGGAAAGCAAACCTTTGGCTGTATCTCGCCATTGTGTGAATTATTTTTTTTAATTATTTCTATATATCTGTACGAAGACGTTTTACAATAATAATAACATTCGGTGAAACTCATTAGAAACAGGTTGAAAAAATATCTGCGATTCAACATTCTAAAACAGGCCTATACTTCGTAATCGCTGGTAATGAATTCTAAACGTGGATAATTGTGGGTAGATTGGGACAAATTCAATTACTTAACGATCACAGAAATATATTTGAACGCAGAACGAATATAAAAATAGTTCACGCAACTACGCATCGTAGAAAAGTCCTCTTTTTCTATTCTCCGACTTGTCTCTTTAATTGTTACTCTTTATTTGCTCTCTGGCTTTCTTACACTCGATTGCTCTAACTCTCGATTGCTCGTTACGACAAGACTCTATCCCGTAACATTCACACCATAAACTGTACAACGCTGTACCGTAGAAAGGACTCTCACTCGTCAAATTTATCCTCGCTCCCGTACACAAAACCAACACTTGCGATAATAAATGCAGCGCACGTTACAGAATGCTTAATTTTGCCATTGTGACTGTTCGAACGGGTCGTTCGTTGTTCGTCGTTAGGGAATAAAAACGGTACCGCGTCGTTTGAAAATGTATACGATCGTCGAACAAAGGAGGCTTCAAATTCGTTACGTTTCCACTGGTGGAACGGACCCCGAGCCGAAAGACCGCGCGCAATTCTAAAAGTATCGGCTCGAGTTAACCGTATGTCGAGAATGGTAGACACCTGTACTCTCCCGAAGCGAAAAAAGACACCGAGGAGAACGACGTTAATTAACAACTGGCCTTTACGTCTCTCAGGCGGTCGGGCAATCGTTAATACTGTATCGTGTGCTCGTATTTGAAACCGGTATAATGATAATAAAGCGTGATTTACGAAGTAGATGAATTACTTGTAATAAGAAAAGCGTTGAAACTGGACCGAATCATCGAGAACCCGTTGAAAGCTGAAAATCGTTACTCGAAACGGCGAAGAGTAAAGAAAAAGAAACGAAAGTAAACGAAACGAAAGAAAAATCCTCGCAGCTTCGTCTATCGCTTCTCGTTTGCGAGACGTGTAATTAAACTGTTACGTAACAGTAACGCGGAGTGTTACTTTACGTTTCTTACGGTTTTCAAATTGATCACTATCGAACGATTGCGTTCAACATCGAACATTTTCACCTACGTTATCTCTTCGATGCGACGCGGAGTGCGTGCCACTCGAACGTGTCCCGTTACAACTGATTAACGGATTTAAAATATTAATCGTGTCTTACCTTGTTCGTTTAAAGTAGATCAACGTTCCTGGTGCCATTTACAGCGACGTAACTCTCCGCTCCGCAACGCCATTTACGTGGACAAAAAGGGCAACGACATCGTTTAAGGATCAAAGAGACGTCTACGTACTGTATTTGTACTTTGAATTTCTTTTTTTTTTTACTTTGACGATGGAAAAGGTTTCATAAATTGTAGTTTCGATCGCGCAAGTTGTCGATTAAAATATTCCAAATTTCGTACACAGTTTGGTTAACAAGTGGCTGCTTTCACGTCGTCAAGGATTTAGAAGACAATTTAGTGTATCTTTATTTTTAAATTACATTTTTATTTGTATAAGTTCACTGTGGGAACCATTTGATAAATGCACTTTCGATTGCACAATCTGCCGATTAAAATCTTCCAGATTTCGAATCTTACATATTTTATTATCTTACATATACACCATTTACTGACTTTATTTTTCATTTTAATTACATTTTCGGTACTTCGCTTCGATAATGGAACGCGTTTAGTAAATGTAATTTCGAGTGCATTTTTACTTCTTCAAGTTCACAATGGGAACCATTTGATAAATGCACTTCAGACGTAGAACTCCACGTGTGTACAGTTTTCTGCAGGTTTCCTCCACAATTCCCCAAATGAAACGAGTTCTTCGACGCGGAGCGAAGCGTTGTCTCGAGATCGGGATGCACCGCTCGCGCCTCGAATAAAAAGAGCTGGTCGATGTCTGGAGCTCGCGAACACTCCTTTTTTCACCTGTCCATCGATATACCGGACACAGGATCGAGAAATTCATAACGAGAACACCGACACGCGCAGATCTCTAGCGGATAGCGAAGCGCGATTTACGAGTTCACGCGCATCTTTACAGAAAGGGTAGCGATGGTTACGAGAGGAGTATAATAATCTTTATTTCTGCTACAATGACTGAGAAACGAAATTGGTTATACAACGACGCTTTTATTTTACGTCTAAATCCTACCGTTTAATTACGTTTAAATACTCCCTCGTTCAATCATTTTACATCCTACTCAAACCCTTCCTGTGGTCTACATATGTATGTCTTATCGTACTAATGTACCTTAACCAGCACTCAATATTTCTTTTTCCGAATTACTTTCCCCACTCAATATTTTTTCATTCTAAATATAATACTTTTCCAACTCAATATTTTCCCTCTGAAATACTTTCCCTACTTAATATTTTTTCCTTCGAAATACTTTCCCCACCCAATATTTCCTCTTCCGAAATACTTTCTCTACTCAGTATTTTTTCTCCGAAATACTTTCTCCACTCAGTATTTTTTCGTTTTAAACATAATACTTTTCCCACTCAATATTTTTTCTCCGAAATACTTTCTCCATTCAATATTTCTTCGTTCTAAACATAATACTTTCCCCACTCGATATTTTTTCGTCCTAAACATAATACTTTCCCCACTCAATATTTTTTCCCCCGAAATACTTTCTTTATTCAATATTTTTTCTTCCTAAATACTTTCCCCACTCAATATTTCTTCTTCCTAAATACTTTCCCCACTCAATATTTTTTCTCCGAAATACTTTCTTCACTCAATATTTTTCCCCCCGAAATACTTTCTCTATTCAATATTTCTTCTTCCTAAATACTTTCCCCACTCAATATTTTTTCTCCGAAATACTTTCTTCACTCAATATTTTTTCCCCCAAAATACTTTCTCTATTCAATATTTCTTCTTCCTAAATACTTTCCCCACTCAATATTTTTCCTCCGAAATACTTTCCCCACTCAATATTTCTTCCTCCTAAATACTTTCCCCACTCAATATTTCCTCCTCCTAAATACTTTCTCTACTCAATATTTCCTCCTCCGAAATACTTTCCCTCTCAGTTTCCACGCATTCTTCCATTCAATCTTCGAGAACTCCCTTGCCTGTTTCGCACAGTGCGGAAAACTTTGTCCACCTTTTCTAACCAATATCGATCGTAATCTTCTGCATTCCCACATCTTGCTCCGGTTGAAAATCTTTGACCATCCACCCACCTTCCCCTCTTTTTCCAAATACTTCGACGTTCGAACGGTGGAGAGAGGAGTAAAGGCAATTAAACTTTCGCCGTGGCCCGGAATATAGTCGAACGGGGTGAAGATAATCGACGACCATTAGCTCGCGTCGTGATTTGTGAGTTCTTTCGTGGCTGCGCAAGAACTGGAAACCTCTTTTATGCATTGCGCTATCCATTCTCCGCCGGCGACGAGATGGCTCTTCGATCTTCGCGTGCAACGACCTTCCGCGAGCGTTACGCTTCGAAACTGCTACTCGATTTCAACGAGACTTCGATCCAGGGAATTGGTTCAGAAGATATATTCCAGTGAATTTCGAATGGAAATACACGCCACCTTCCTATAACACGGTTAATTCGTTCCGTGTCGTATCGAAACCGTGTTGTGCGATACTTAGACAGTGAGACGATAACATACGTGCCACAGGAAGGTTTTACAAGTTTATTTATGGTAATAAATGCTACAAAGATCGTGTTGTAAAAAGACTGTCGCAATTTTTACATTGTCTTAGTAGAATATCGAGTTAGAGAAGTATTCTTTACAAAAGGGTTAAATATATTTATTATACATACTTTCATTAACGGTTGAAACATTGGAGAATATTCTTTTATAAAATGGTTAAATATACTTATTATACATACTTTCATCAGTGGTAGAAACATTGGAGAGTACTCTTTTATAAAATGGTTAAATATACTTATTATACATACTTTCATTAACGGTAGAAACATTGGAAAGAAGTACTCTGTTACAAGAGAGTTGAGTATACATGAAAAATATTTGAAACGAGTGATGTTATTTTACAGAGCCGGATACACTATATTCGATCCAAATAAAGGATATCGGAGATCGAAGACACAAAGTACGAGGAATTGGAAAACTTTGCATAGAATTGAGAACACGTTCGCGCGAAAGCTCGATCCCTTTTGAGTATTATTTAAACGATTTTGGTGTTCACGGCGCACAGAGAAGTATTCGACTTGTCCGTTTCCGATTATCAACGCGGTGTTGTAAAATGGATCCCCATTGGTAGACGTAAAGTACGAAACGTAGATACTCGGTAATTTTCGAGATACGTAATAAAGCGTCCGGTCTCGGCAAGTTTACGATAATGCTACGATCGAGGCACGGGTAGACATCTTCGAAAGATTTATCGCATTATTTACCGCGAGATTAGCGTCGCGCGGACTCTTCTTCGTTGGTCCTTTCTCAGGTTATAAAAGTACGCGGCAGGAATTTTTCTAGCGTCGCGTAAGTAGGACGGTTAATAACGAAGGAAGCAGCTTGCTTTTAATTACGGGCTAAGGATGATTTAGTAATCCCTGAACGGAACCTCGTTTCCTCCGTGAAGACCTCTACGGTCGCACCTGCCGGTGCAATGCGAATATTTAACGCACGTTCCCCTGCGAC
Source organism: Ptiloglossa arizonensis (assembly GCF_051014685.1). Lineage (NCBI taxonomy): Eukaryota > Metazoa > Arthropoda > Insecta > Hymenoptera > Colletidae > Ptiloglossa > Ptiloglossa arizonensis. Next base: position 21,488,283 of record NC_135050.1, read on the forward strand.
GCGTTACGCATTTTCGTAGGAGAAGAAAGATCGTTAAAGAGTCTTGGAAAATGATTCTACGCTTTCCGTGCTCGAACGGATTCTAGGAAGTGACGGTTCATCGTGTAGCTCAATACGTAGCAGCGTCTATCTTTTATTCTTTTTTTACGAGAGAAGTTAGAAGACACTCGTGGAAAATTCATATAAATATCGTTTAGGTGTTCTTTATATTTCAGTTATATCTTTCTCGAAATGTAGAACGATCAACGTAAGCAACAGATACGTTTATATTGTTTTATTCCGTTTTTGTCTCAACGTTACGTTATTCGATGTTTCGTTCGGTTTCGGAATGTTGCAACTCGCGCATTCAGGTCGCTCGAAGTTTCTTCGGTGATGTTAAAAAGAAATTTAACCTATATAGAAACAACTCGACACTGAGATCGAAGAAATATATAATTCGTGTTTCGTTCGGTAGATCGGTTCTGGATAATTTTGATACGTTGACGTTCCGAGATCCAGAATTATCGATGGATCGTTCGCATCGTTTCACGGTGCATCCGAACGGTGATGCACGAGGTGTTGAACTTTAAAGCGATTTTGTCGATTAATCGGACGAAGAGAAGGGACAATTTGTAAGTTACATTCGAAATGTCACCGAGCTAAATGTTCTTTGACATTTTGCCATTGTGTTGTCGATAAATCCGCACCAGCTGTTCGATGCGCGAGATACGAAGATAAGAATACTGAAATCGGTATGCTGCGCTCGTGCCACGAAACTCGCGCCTCTTAGTATTTTAATAGGTCGGTGCACTTCCGAAGAATTCAATTGCACGTTACAGATTTAGGAGAAACGTCGAGCAAATTTGTACAGATATCCTTTACGCATACTTTGCATTATTTTCTCATTTTTAGTCTACCTATTTTTTATATTCTTTTCAAACAATTTATATTATTCTTATCGAAATACAGAAGGATCAAGATTGGAAATGTATCTTTCGCTGGTTACTTTTCTCGTGTACCTATTTTTTTTATTTTTCTCACGAGAGAAGTTGGAAGAAACTCGTAGAAAATTAATGTAAATATCATTTAGGTATTCTTTATATTTCTGTTGTATCTTTCTTGGAATGTAGAACGATCAACGTAAGCAATAGATATATTTATATTAGTTTCCTCGAAATATAGAACGATCAATGTAAGCAATAGATATATTTATATTATTTTCCTCGAAACATAGAACGATCAACGTAGGTAATAGATATATTTATATTATTTTTTTCGAAATATAGAACGATCAACGTAAGCAATAGATATGTTTATATTTTTCTCGAAACAGAACAATAACCTAAACAATAAATATATTTATATTATTTTTCTTGAAACATAGAACGATCAACGTAAGCAATAGATATATTTATATAATTTTCTCGAAACATAGAACGATCAATCTTAGCAATAGACATATTTACATTATTTTTCTCGAAATAAGTATAAAACGATGAACGTTGGCAGCAAGTCCACCATTACTTACGGTAAGAAGGTTTCCGTGTATATAGAAAACGATCGCCACGCGAAGCTACGTTCACCGGGAACACTCGATTTCTTTTCACGATTGATATCGAGCAGTTTGCACGTTTTCGAAGCACCGTGTACAATACACGGGAACGGAATTGTCTTGGTGGATCGCGGTCGTGGGTCTCGCGAGTCAAATATGAGCACGTCGAGCTCGTCGGACGTCTGCCTATTATGCGGTTGATGAGATCGCAGCCAGGGTCTCGTAGCGTGAGATGCGACGACAAAGATACTGCCGACCGTTTCACCGTGCAAAACGTGCGAAATGGTAAAGTGCAACGACGCCGCGGACCGGTTGCACTGTTTAAGGGAAACGGTGTAAAGGATACTCGAGCGAAACTGTCGCGACGAAAATGGTAATAGGACGAGCTCAGCGACGGTGAACGATGTCTCGCGAGATTACGGAATCCGATTGAACAGAGCAATTAGAAAACAACGCCGCCGGGAAACAACGATATTTGAACGCAATTGCGTTTTTTCGCGGATCGTTTCACGAAAGAATCGTGCGCGTTTAAGTCGCGACCGAAGTGCGAGTGAAATTCTAAAAGTGAAAATAATAATCGAAGACGAGAGTCGTACAACGAAGTCGAAGAAACATTTCTTTGAACGTAATTAATAAGTTACTTTTTCCTCTTACACGGCTCGTTTTGGTTGCAAATAATTGAGAACGAAAGTCGTATAATTAAATTAACGAATTGGTTCCACGAACGTAATTGGAGTTAATTAGTTTTGAAAATATTTTATACATTGTACTCTTAGTTTCGAGTAATTAAGGAGGAAAGTTTTAATGCATTGAAACGGTACGAGAGTTGTTATTATTAGGAATTTGTAGATTATTTTTTATTTAGAAATTAAAGAGTTTAATATACGGTACTTGGTTCGGTTTGAAATATTTTTGGATAAACGTCGTATTCTTATTGTATTTTTACGAGACTTTTGTAGGTTGTTTTTCGGTGGATGAGTAATAAAAAATTTTTAAGTTGTCGACACGGGTGTTCGGATTCGAAGAAGACGCGAAAAAAAAGAGGAACGTTACGTTTCAGTTACAACGCTTGAAGCATAAATGACATTCCATTAAACGTTCCCTGCAGATGACAGAAGATTAGCGTGCATAATGCCCGAAGAAACATTCTCGGATCGTGAACCTGTTTAGTTCGTACCTGTTCAAGGTGCGGAATTTAATTCAAGAATTACACTCGTCCTTGAACATCTATACCGTACGCATAAATCGTCGTATCGCGTGTGCAATTTTAGTTATTTAATTAACATAAATAATCGCTCGTTTAAATTAAATCACTTACAATTCCCAAACACGGCGACGGTTAATGTAAGAACATTACCGAACGATTACTTTTATTCGAACAATTACTTTTATTCGAACAATATGTCAACGGGGTGATAAATATTTGCGTTTACGAGAAGATACGGTAGAACGAATAAATCGAATAACGTTCGACGATCCTTAATCGTAGAAATACAATTTTTTACCACTTTTATTGCCATACATTCTCTATGAAATGTTAATATTTCAATTCATCGGTATTTTAATATTTATCATCTCCATATTCTCGTGTCAAAATATAATTCTTCCACGACTGTTTTCTCTACATATCATACAATCTATATTAAACACTCCAAATATTATTTTTTTCAAATCACACTCGAGAGAAAGTTAACTTTTCCAAGAATGGTCTCCACTCGTAGGCCTCGGTATAAATATTATATATTTTAAATTGCGCGAATGTTACATCGTACATCTCACGAATACCACCCATAGAAATTTTTCCAATTTCTCCACGAGTCCTCTCTTAACAAATTACAATTGTATATTAAACGCTCCAAATATTATTTTTTCGAATTACATCTAAGAAATTTAACTTTTCCAAGAATGGTCTCCATCCATAGGCCTCGGTATAAATACTATATATTTTAAATTGCGTCGGTGAATGTTACATCGTACATCTCACGAATTCTACCCATACAAATTTTTCCAATTTCTCCACGAGTCCTCTCTTAAAAAATTACAAATGTATATTAAACCCTCCAAATATTATTTTTTCGAATCACACTCGAAAGAAAGTTAACTTTTCCAAGCGCGGTCTCTATCTCTACACCTATCGCAATCTATCTACCATAGTATCTTAAATCTATCTATCACGGATTAGAATCATTTTTCTCAAATCACGTTCGAGAACTTAACTGTTCCAAGTGTAGAAATTCTCCGCGCGTAGATTTCAATGCGTGTTCCTCGACAGAAATTTCTACCGCGCGCTCTAAATATCGCACTCTTTAAATCACGTGGTTGAACGTTACGCAACCGTGAAGCTCGTAAAAGTCACCGTGTAAATTTTTCCAATTTCAGCGGTCGTGGGGCCGAGGTTTGCCACGAGCGCGTCGATCGTACAACTTTGTTTTATTTAGTTATCCGAGGATCGCACGCGAACGTTCCCGCGAGTTTCATTTCGCGTGACGAGTCTCTCGGTTCGGTGTCGGTCGCCATCGGCGGCCGTGTACGATCTTAAATTTTGCACGCCATCGCGGGCGCCAAACACAATTTTACATCCTGTCGATCGGTCGATTGAACACGCCCTTTGTCGTACACCGTCGCGTTTCGTGGAAGAAATATTCCGCGACGCGACATTAACTGCCGCTAACGTTCGAGTTAATCGGGCCGCAAAGTGGTCCTATAACGTGTCAATGGCGGATGACTTATCGCGGAAATAAAGACTGCTCGTATTGGCGATCCGTGGTTCAGATTGCGTGTACAGTTACGTACCTACCGACCTTCCTCTATGTTTTATTTATCTCGATTCGTGCCCGGGGAGAGCGCATGTACACCGTTCGATCGCGATCGATTTCTTGCCGTGCATCCTACGTACGGCCACCGTTTCGTTCGAAACGCGACCGTTTCGATTCGATGTTCGCTCGAGCTTCGAGCCAAAGTTCGAGCCCTGTGCCACGTGATTTACTCACGAGTCGCGTCGCTTTCAAAGAAGATTTCTTCCTCCACCCTCGACGATCATCGAACGAGCGGGACCGTGCTCGTACCGTTTCGAGCAACGTTCCACGCGTCTACGTAGGCATCTCCTCTGCAACGGGGAGGGGCTGGAATTTTTTCGCGAACGAAGAATCTCGAATCGTGAACGAAAGATGTATAATTTTTCGTTCGGTGCACTGTTGAATCGTGATTAAATTTGAAATCTCACGAGAAGTGACGTTACTAAATGAAATTACGTAGAAGTGACGTTCGAATGAAAAAGGAACGTGGTTCTCTTCTCTCGTGGAAGTAAAAATTCAAATTGGTTTTGGTGGGAAAATAGAACGTTGAATAGTCTTCGTGACGAATATTTTCTTTTCTCACACTTGGAGGGAAGAATTACTCGAAGAAATTGGCAAAGTTCAAAATTGTGTACATTTATGTTCAGAAAATAGGATTGTTTTGATAAACTTGAACCTTGAAGAGTTGTAACTCTACAATGCAAGGAAGGGGTAAAAAATGGGAGCATCCGGTGGTATTTATCACAACAGCTTCAACGACAAAGGAAAACAGTATATTAGGAAAAAACGTTAGAGAGTTCGTTCGAGAAGTACGTTATTTGTTATTTTTTACCTCGAACTTGCCTTTGGTAAAAATGTTCCGATACAACGTGCGGACGAAGAGAACAGGAGCATCCAGTCGTATTTGTTGTAGCTTCGACAATAAAAGAAAACAGTACGTTACGAGAAAATTATAACTCCGGATCACCTCACCAACGAGATCACGTTGTCTCTTATTTTTGGCCTTGTTTTAGAAACCTGCAATGTTTCTTAAAAATCGAGAGATGAGGGGAGGGGGCAGCATGGACGTTCTGTCGTAAGTATAGCTCGAAGAACGAAGAGGGAAGGTGATTGGAGTTTCGACTCGTAAAGCCAGTCTATTAAGAATAAAGGCTGCGTGGAAGATTCTTACGTGAAGATAGAGCATCGAATAAACCTGCCTATCAACGGTATGTCGGTCAAGCTTAAGCAAGTCTTCAGAAGGCGGCCCTCGGAGCGGTGTAATAGTTAAACGATAAATCAGCTCGTCTTTATCGCGAGGCGCACGTCGGTAATATATTCCGGTCAGGAGCGAGAAAAATCGATCAGAGGCGGCACCCCGGCCTAGGAAACCGCGGTAATTTCTCTATCGGGCTGTCGTAAATAATAATCTACCGAGTAAATTACACCGAGATGCGCCTCGTGGTCGACCGTGTTAACACGTTCAACGTGTTGGTGTCACCGGTACCTAGCCGACGCGTGAGTTTTCGTCACTCGTTCGTAGGTACGAACCTCGATACGGTAACCCCTCGTTAAAACGTCACGTTTGTCTCTCGTTAAAACGTCGCGTTCGTCTCTTGGCGAAACGTCGCGTTTGTCTCTCGTCGAGAACGTCCAGTTTATCCCCCAACGTACCGATCGTCCTCGATGTATATTCGCCTCGGGTTATATTTACCAATGCGAATTAACATTTTTTATATTTCTCGTTGCATCCCTACGAGAGTATTATCAATGGATCGGCGAGCTCCTCCCGTTGAAAATGAGTACAAACACGACCTTGTTCGGACCACTTTTAATTGTACGCTATACAGGGAGTTTTTTTTTTTTAGAAACGATTAGTATAACGTGTACAGAAAAGTGGTCAGAATATGGTCGTGTTTGGTCTCGTTTTTATCGGGAGAATCTCGCCGATCCGTTGCAAACAGTCCGAAGTTCATAGGTTGCATTTATGGTTGTTACTAATTACTCGCATCGCAGTTTGGCGACTATTTGTAACGCGAGACGTGTTTATCGTTAAACTTTCTCTTGGTGGTTCTGTTCTCTTTAGTCTCGAACGCGAAACGTCGATTCTAGAAACAAATGTGTTACCATCCCTCGTTAAAAGTTTCGAGCGAACTGGTCCGCGTGACGCTTTAACGGGTGGTTACTCGTGGACCGGAAACTTTCACACCATCGAACCATCGATCGTTTCCATTGTTCACGTTGACTTTTCTAGGTCTAGAAGTCTGGCTCAGCCGACGTGTTCCGAACGAAGAATCAGAGCGCACGAGTCGCAAGAAAATTGACCCTCGCTTAAACGCTCGACTCGCGCTCACGTTTTCTCATCTCGCTTTGCGGCCGGTCGCAGTCCGAGAAAATGACGCGGATGTTTTTCTCGGGCTCTTTTGTTTCGTTTTTCCTCGTTCTGAGTTATTGTTCACGCCCGCGACTCAAGATGCAATTCGAGGCGACGATGATTGCGCCTCGAATCTTGCGGAAACGCGCGCTCACGATTGTCTCGGTCTTCGTAGAGTTCTGAAATGCAAAAATTCAGTTATAGCATCGTCTCGAAGAGGTTAATTATATTTAACGATTTTAAAAGACTCACCGTTTTTCAAAGAATGTCATCCGTTTGCTTCCGTTGAATTTCCTTTTTAAGGTACATCGAATTAAATTTAAAGAAACTTGATCCATAGGCGTAGCGGTGCACTTTTCGCTTCGTGGCACCTCTTGAGACCATTGTTTTCGTCTCTCTACTGTATCTACGTGAAATGAAATCTTTTTAGGCACAAAAACATTAACCGAATGACCCAAGATATATACCATCGAACAAAAGAACACTTGGAATCATTGTTCTCGATTCTCAATTGTACCCACGTGAAATGAAATCTCCGTAGGTCCAAAAACGTTAAAATTCTTCGTCAACAGAATGACTCAAAATATATACCCTTACTCGAAAGGTCATTTTAACAGATTTAAGTATAATATGGATTACTGAAACCGTATAATCACAAATAGGATACACCATTGCTACATCATGGTTCAACGTGTCACCTCAAAAAGAGAAAGACACTTTTCGAAGATAACCATAGCGAATCAAGACCAAGTACGTGACTGTTAGGCAGTAAACACGCGTTTGTCGTAATGTATCCATCATAAACCGAATCCCCCAGCTAGAACGAGGTAAAAGTTACCACGAACAAAGTATATTACTCGTGCACCTTATTGGACGATTCGCGATCGCGACTCGTGGAGACCCATATCGTCGGCTCGCGGCCACGAGGCAGGTTATCGGCGATCTCGCGATCGTAAAACTCGATATCGGCGGTCCCAAGGTCTCAAGGCCCGATTACGAGGATTCCAAGGTGATAAGACCCAATTCCGAGGGCATGAAAATCGTAAGATGCGGTATTGATGAACTCGGGACCTCGCGCGGACGATACCGAAACACGTAAAGATCCTTATATCTCGCGATGCTAAAATCCGATACGGGGGGACCGCGAAGATCGCTAGGCCCCGATCCCGATCGCTCTATAAGGCCCCGGAGCTCGTACTACGGACGACTCTCGGGTCGTTCGAGTCTTCGATGGCGACGATTTCCGAATTTCCGGTGTTCTCGAGAGCTCGAGTCTCACGAGTCTTGCCGGTCTTCGGTTTTCAAACTCACGGTGTCGAAGGTCATCGATACGAGCTACTACGATTCTGGTGGCGCTGCTATCGCTTCTTCGTGACCATCGATATCGACGAACGGTTCGGTTCATTTTATTCCCATTCGGCGTCTTTATTGCGCAAAGTAAACATTCGTTTATCGAGAGAGACGAAACGCGGAAAGGGCAAACCGCGCGCGGCAGAGGCGCTGTTCTCGAACCTAACCTCGAAGACGAGCCTTGAAAATCCTTTCTCCGCCTCGAAGTATCCGCCGAAGGGTTTCGTTCGCGAGAAAGAAAGTGGTTGATTGGCGAACGAAAGCGATAAATGATACAGCGTTCCAGTTTTATAGAAATTTCACAAATTGTATTTTATTGCCTACGGAAGATCCGAAATAGTATCTTGTTTCCGTAGATGTTCCAAAGTACCATTCTATTTCTATAAAACTTCCAAACTACCATTTCATTTCTATAAAAGTTTCAAAAATACCATTTCACCTCTATAAAGGTACTAAAAATACCATTCCACCTCTATAAAAGTTCCAAACGTATCTCTCTACCTCTATAAAAGTTCCAAAAATACCCCTCCATTTCTATAAAAGTTCCTGAAATACTATTTCACCTCTATAAAAGTACCAAAAATACACCTACACCTCTATAAAAGTTCCAAAAATACCCCTCCACCTCTATAAAAGTTCCAAAATACCATTCCACCTCTATAAAAGTTCCAAAATACCATTCCACCTCTATAAAAGTTTCCAAAATACTATTTCACCTCTATAAAAGTACCAAATATACCCCTCCAACTCTATAAAAGTTCCAAAAATACCATTCAATTTCTCTAAAATGAACGCTCGCGACCGAATCTCCGTTTCTCATCGCGCTGCACGAAGCAACGATCGTTCGAACACCGCCCCGGAACCGAAATCGACACGTACACGTTTCGCGGCAATCTATTTACCTATTCATCGGTCCCGATGCTTTCCCTCGATCGTACTTAATTTACACCCATGATCGCCGGTTTCTGAAATCTACGAGGGGCTCCTCTGTAGGCCGGCTGGAACGGTTATTGTGTATGCACCGACAAAGGCTCCGGGGTGTTCACCGAGCATGGTGTCGAGGTGATCAGAAAATGGTTCGTGACCGTAAGAATCGCGATGTTCCATCGATAGGCCGCGCAAGATCCCTCGTACACGTGTAAGTATGTAGATCGAAATTGCGGCACCGGCGACGAGGGGAAAGTTACGTAGTCGTTTCTCCCGGGTCTCGCAGCCGAGATTAGCGACTTTCGCCCGTAGGGCCGATGCGCAGACGCTGACGCGATCTTTCACGCACAGGCTGCACCGGGCCTGCATATAAACGCATCCTGTGCTTCGCTGGAAGACTCGGGAACGAGTCCGCGAAACCGCTCGCGCGTCTCTAATTAACGCGTTTTCGAGTAACGAGCGACCAGAGAGGAAGAACCTTAAGAAAGTATTTAAATATCGAGACTTTGACGATCCAGTCGTCTAACTTTGAAATTCGATTAAAATTCGAGCGTTTATCGACGAGAAAAATAAATACGATTAAATTTGTAACGATAAACGAGAGACAGTTTTGTTTATCGATTTCTATGGTATTTCGGAGCAACAAGAATCGTAAACGATGTTGAAAATTACGATACAGGCTACGAGAAATACACAGAGTGTGTAATTTAAGTTTCGTTGATTATCTTCGGAGCTGTTTATTGTATCGATAAATTTCTTGGGGAAATAATCCAGTGTATCGATAATTCTTTAGGGTAAACGTATACTTAGGTGGATTCGAAGGTTTGTTATTTTAAACGGAGACTGGAACAGTGTGTCAGTGACTTCGAGCAGACGGTATTTTTTTGTTAGGAATTTCTCTACCGATATCGATCTTTCGATCGGTTTAAAGTGACCTGGATAGAGTTTTACCGGTATGATGCGAAAACAACCGTAATTGTTAACTTCTTGGTACTAATTATATACGTACACGAATTTATTTTCTTATTTTGGTGTTCCAAATTCGCCTCTGAAGTTTATACCCACATATTTTGTAACACTGTGTAAATTAACGAACATAGCGAAGGAGCGACTTATCTCTCTGAAATCTCTGGAGCAACTGTCGTCGAACAACCGGTTAGTCGTCTCGTCTACGATCAACAGCTGCTCTAGTTATCGATATACTCGGTGGAACATTGATAAAACACAAATTATTGTAACATCTTTAATAATATTCACGTTCCGTGCACCGTTTACCGACATTTCCTCGCTATATTAGTACAGCGCAAAATATTACAAGGTGTAACGATATTTATGTTCACAATTCGAACGAAATACAACTTAATTATCTCGATCCTCGATTATATATTATTTACTATCAATTTAGGGCTCTATTTGCACATCCAGATCGTTATTATTGCGTAAACAAATTGGTCCCGTATCAACGTTCTCCTATGTAATAAATGAATTCGTTTAACTTTTTTCGGTTAAATACCCTGATGTGTACATTGTTTCAATCGTGAAAAATTAATTCCATACAAGTTGCACGGTGAGACTATTAATATTCTATTGAAATTTTGGATCACGAATACGATTAAATAATAGCTCGATATGTCTATTTTTTCGATAAATCAAAATTTGTTAATATTTCCTACGAGATCGGCTTTCAAACCAACTGCGAATCGCTGTTCGTCATGGTAACGAACCAACTCTTATTTCACTTAATAAATAAAGATTCCAGAACATTCTAGAAGATTCTAAAAGGACATTCTACGTACACACTTGCATACATACATACACACATTCATATATTCATACATATATATACACTTTATACGGTATTGGATTCATACATATTTATACATCTTTAAATGGTATTGGAAACTCAACGTATTCCATCTCACAATTAAATATTGTTCTCCAATTGATCTATTCTTTAATTTTAGTCATTTTCTATCGTTCCACGAGTTTACCAACCACACGACTAAAAGAGTTTATCGGAACGAGTTCAACAAACTTAAAATGCATTCGATGCACTCGATGAGCCATCGAGTCTCGGCCCTGTGCAATACCTTCAAACGGTATTGAAAACTCAACGTATTCCATCTCAAAATTAAATATTTCCCTCCGATTGATCCATTTTTCAGTTTTAATTATTTTCAATCGTTCCACGAATTTACCAACCACGTGACCAAAAGTGTTGATCGGTACGAGGTCAAGAAACTTGAAACGCATTCGCGATGAGCCATCGAGTCACCGCGGGCGCGGATTGAAACCTTCCCGCGCAGCGGGAGGGCGCGTTTAAAATCGCGAATCGTGGAAAATAAGCGTCGAGTTTACGGGGATCCGGTATCCATGGGCAAAATAATCGTTGGTCCGCTAGAACATCTCTCCTCCGTGACGATCCCCCATTCGGGATCGTAAATCGTCTCGGTTTGCTCGAACGGTTCGATTTAACGATCGGGCCCGGTCGGCGCAATCAAAGCCACTCGGTATACCCTCGGTATCGCCACGCATTCCGTGATTTTGATCAACGAAGCCTCCAGAGGTGTTTCCGTTACTGGCTGGAATATACGAGAACCATTGGACAATCAATATTTATAAAACGGAGGGTGTACGCGAAATACACGCGCGAATACTCGAGACGATCGTAAATAAAAGTTGTGCATCCCGAGGTATGGGTGGGAGGGGGCTATTATGAAAATTTGTGCTCGTTTTTAGGATACGTACGTGGCACAGCGAGTGTATACAGTGATGCAACGCGTCGTTGAATCGTCGATAAAAACCCGTAATAAATAACCGTTGGCATTTAAATACGATTTTTCCAACCGTGACTCTGGTTACGTGTAGGTGTTCGCGGAGGGAAATGTGTAACCTTTAGAATTTAATGCATTTTCATTTCGCCGTGGTAGAAAGTTTACGGCTGAAATACGATCCACAAGTATTATACCCCGGCTATGTATCAACGATCGTTTGTGCTTACATTGGACGATGACTTTGAGAAGATCGGGAACCTCCCTTTCATTTCGTTTGTCATTTTTTCAAATTTTATCATTCTTTTGATTTAAGAAGGTTCGCGGGGTCGAGAAACGTCTCGAGTGATCGTACAGTGGATCATCGATCGGGTGGAATTTTTTTTTATCATTTTTTAAGAGTGTATTTAAGTTTATACTATATTGTAAAATATAAAGTATAATCTGTGTAGTTCAGCGATCGTTTACGATTCGTTGCTAACTTTAAAAACAATCGAGATCAGTCGTTGGATTTAGTTTGTAATTTTTGAAAGTAAGTTGGCTCATTACTTCGAATGTATCGCGAATAATTGTTATTGATGTATTTGTTTAAAAATTTCGCGACGTTCGATTTGGTTCGTAATTTTTGAAAGTAAGTTGGCCCATTACTTCGAATACATCGCGAATAATCGTCGTTGATGTATATAATTAAAAATTTCACGACGTTGGATTTAGTACGTAATTTTTGAAAGTAAGTTGGCTCATTACTTCGAATGTATCGCGAATAATCGCAGATCGAATCGGTAGATTTGTTGCAACCTTTTTATCGGTACTGCGAAGCGATATATGGTGTCTCGTAGACATCGTTCTAACTAGCGCTAATCGAAGTGTTCCCGACAAAGAATGACGTCGGGAACGTGTTTCACGCGACTCGACAACAGCATCTCGCGGTGCATCGTGTACAGCTGCAATTTTCGTAATCTACGATGCAAGGTGTTCTTTGACGCGCGAGAAGTACGGTTAGGACGAATCTGGGATCTGAAAGGAGCTGACTAAATTGATGTCAGCGTGTGTTCGAGACCACGTTGCCTTCAAATTGCAGGAGTTTTTCTCACGTAACAATTGTTGCTCGCAAAAATCGAACGATGCTCGGTCGTCGATATAATTCGAATCGCGTGTAAACTTTCCAGACTTACGGCTAGGTAATATTGCAATTTTTAACAGTTGAAAATTTGGATACGAGTGAAACATTCGTGTTAACGTGTACGAATTTGAATGTATTAGCTTGTTCGGAAAGTCAAGTTATTTTTTTTTTTGTTAAAATGAAACACGAGTTTTTTAGAGTGTGTGAATATTTCATTAAATTATATTTAATTTTGGAAAACCAAATGATTTTCCGAGCTAACTTTACACACTGAAATAATTTAGCAAACTCTCGACCGTAATAACTTTCGAACGATTAAATTCAGAGTATAAGTATCTTAATACTCTTTTCTAAAGATTGAAAAAATGCATCGATCGGTTCAGTAAAAATTGTAGGGCTCTGTTGTAAAAGCCTTTCTTTCCTTAGTATCGCGGATATTAAAATTTCAAATTCCAATCACGATCACTTTGCGTTTAATAGTCGATTCATTCTTTTTTACGATATGCTTACATTTCTTTCTGAGCAGTTCATCGCTTAACGAAGACACCTAAATTCGAATAGTCGATACATTCGCCTCTAATCGTTCAAAAAACAGTTTATCCCGATTGCACGGCGTCATGTACAAACAATACAGGATAAATTCCAAAAAAGTTTCATGTTTTTCAACCGTGTACCCAAAAATCGAACTGTCGTCCCAAAAAATCGACAATCAGTCACGAATGATAAGGGAATTCCAAAGTATTTGCATCGAAACGCAAATAGTCGATAAATTTGTCTCTAACCGTTCAAAAAAACAGTTCATCCCTATTGCATAGCGTCCTCTACAAACCCTATAAGATAAATTCCAAAAAAGTTTCATGTTTTTCAACCGTGTACCCAAAAATCGAACTGTCGTCCCAAAAAATTGACAATCAATCACGAATGATAAGGGAATCCCAAAGTATTCGCATCGAAACGCAAATAGTCGATAAATTTCCAAAAACTTGTACCAAAAAATTTCCCAAAACTTTCGTCCGAAAAAATCGACAATCACGGAGTACAAGGTGACCCCAAATAATTCGTATTAAAACCCACGAATACGTAAACTGCACGACCCAGAATCAAGAGAAGGGTCATTACGATGATGATTCAGGACCAGAGTGAACGTCTTCGTTGATAAACAGCGCAGCTACTTACCAGGGTAGCATCTCGCGTTCGTTATCATCGCCACGACCGAATCGATACACGCATCCGCGACAGGTTACGCATTTACGCGTTCCCTGTTGGAGAGTCGCGAGCATTTGCAACCGGCTAACGACCGGGTAGCCTGGGCAAACTCGTCGGTGGTATTAATTTCCATCCGCGAGGAGTCACCTGTCGATAACGGGCCGGTCTGTCGTTCGAGCTCGGTTATTAAAAGTTTTCGTGTCCGCGCGATCGATCGTTCGAGGTGATTTATACACGGCGACGAGGAACGTCCTGGAAGTGTCGACGCGTGGAAAGACGATCGTTCGGATGTTCAGCGATCGGGAGACGATCAACGCGTCGATGGGAATTAACGCCGAGAGAAAGCCTCCCGGGCGGGGATTTGAAACGAGCTCAATACGAAAGTGTCCAAGCATACAGATGAACCTAACAAGGTGAAAACGGCGTGAAATTCTTATTAGCGAGTGCTTCCGATCAATGGGAACGCGACGAACAAAGAGTGTACAGAGATTTGCCCCCCTCGACGAAGGGGCCATTGTGAATTCGGTAGCTTGGAACGAGAAAAAAGTGTCGTCGCTGAGTTGGTTACGGAGAAGGTAGAAGTAAATAAAAAGTAGTGAGGTTCTTTTTTTATAGCACTTGATGTTCATTTGTGGGGGAAGTACAGAAGGGAAGGTTTATTGTACGGAGGTCACTATACGGGAAGAATTAGTGCTATGATTGTGTGCATAGTTTGGGAAATTTGATTGAATTCCAAGGATTGAAAATACCAAGTAATTGCTTTTTATAATCGATTTAATTGTCGACGACACGGAATCGTTACCAGACGATGAAATGCGCGTAAGTAGGAGAGAATTGTTTGCAACTAGGCGTTTAGCTTCAAACTTTGGGTAACTTTCTTCCAGTTTTGTCCATCGATCGAGTATTAGTGGTTCGTCGGGAAGAACTGGAGACACCCTGTGCATCGAATCGAGGACGTCTCGGGTATCGATGATTTACTTTTACGTCGTCGAAACGCGATAGCTGTTTCGTCGTAATTGCTTTCTTCCTTCGAAGATCATAATGTTATCGCATTTGCTTGTAACACAGTTTTATTACGCGGAATGATTTATAGAAAGCGTGCAGCCAACGAGGACTTCGACCACTGCTACTGCCGTGGGTGAATGTTGTTCTTTTTTTTTTTATCAACAACCTGGACGATTTAACCTTCGTTTGATCATTCGCGGTTCGAGGTTCTGCTTTTACGTAGCGTTCTTTCATATATTTTCGATTCCTCGCTTCGAGAAACACGTTACTTTGAAATAAATATTTTCAATCTTCATTCCAAAGTTTCGAATTCGCAAAATTCTGGAAAATTGGTTCCCCGAACACGAGACGAGCAACGTCGCTCTCTCACCGCGCATCGAAATCACTCAGGCTCGAGTTTCTATTAATACCACGTTTACGATTTCTTTGCGCGAAAACTAGCCACTTCAACGACCTGAATTTTTTCGACGTAAGATACACTTTCTTTCCTCAATATCGTAAATTTCAATTTTCGATCATAGCCACTTTGTACTCAATAATTAGCCATTTGTCTCTTTAAATCGGTACAAGACCTACCACAGTACCAATACAACGAATTTTTCCAATTCGGAAGAACACTCGGTACTTTTAACGCAGAAAACATATTGTTCAGTTGAAAATATATTTCGATATTTTTCAGTCTAGCGAGTAGAATCAATTTTGAATTGAAAATATATTTCGATATTTTTCAGTCGAGCAAGTAGAATCAATTTCGAGTTGAAAATATATTTCGATATTTTCGAGTCGAGCGAATAGAATCTTCGATTCTATCTTCGATTTGAATCTCCATTTGCGATGTTCCAATTTCGAAGTATCGTGGTTTTTGGATCGTAAGAAACCAGGAACGAATAATGTCGACCGGAGGAGTCACTCGCATCTTTTTTCTTCTGTTCTGAGCTCGCGCCGAACGAAATGAGTTTCGCACACGGAGACCACTTAGTTCGAGCTTAGTACCTCCTTTAACGGTGAAACACGGGCATTAGTGTTGGATAACAATGATACAATGTGATGTACTCCGGAATGGTACGATTTAATCGAGGCTCGTTCACGTACGATCGACGTTCGAGCGGAATGCGCGCTCGTTGGTTAATTCTTTACAACAGCTTGCTAAATTGCACCTCGATTTCGATTTTATGGCGCGCAACGGGCCGAGATCCCGGCACGGGTAACAATTTGTGACGATGAACGCGGAGAGGAATTTTTCGCGAGTATGTAACAATGTTGGACGATCGCGTTTTAATTTCAAGAATTATTGAAATTATTCCCAAGCGAGATCACGGTTTATCGAGGGGACTCGATGTTTGGACATTGAAAAGGTGGATCGATTTTCAAATTTCTTTCACTTTCACCGACTTTCTCGAACTTGAAAAAAAAAATAACGAATCAATTGCACTTCTTCCTTCGATTCTCACGCATTTACGATTCGACGAAATACATAAATCAAACCGTCTCTACCACTTACGGTTTGTATCTTTGTTCTTTTTGTCTCTCTACCAGTCACGGTTTACATCTTTCTTCTTTTTGTATCTCAACCAGTTATAGTTTATATCTATATTCTGTTTTTTATCTAGAATCTTTATTCACCCGATATCTCACCCGTGCGAAAGAAAGCGCAACACCTATGCAACTCGAATGAGAAAGAAAAACCTCGAAACCAAGGATAGGTACGATCCAACCGAAAATATTCCGCTCGTGAAACCGATCTACGATCTCCGTGTTGCGTTAATTAACGATCTCGATAAAGGTTACGACGCGAATGAATCGTAACGACGACGAGCACGCCGTGGTAATCCGAAAAGCATTCCTCTCGTAAAACCGATCGGCGATTCGCCGAGGGTATCGCGTTTTAATTAACGATCCCGATCCACCGGCACGAAAAACCACCGGGAAAGCTTTGGAAACTCGCGGATCGTTTCGTGTGTTCTTCCACGTGAGAAATAACCATCACCGAGGTACCAACCTTTTATCTTAAGAACGTTTAATTGCGTACACCGGTCACCGATAAATCTCACGGTTTTCATAATTCCAGCGATATTTACTTTCGCGCGCTCGTTCACGCTCTCGCGCGGTTTTAATATTTATTAACGGCGGATCGTGAATTTACTAGTGATATCGCGACGAGAACGCAATTTCTGAAAAATACGGATCGCATTCGCAACACAACACGTGTTCGAAGAAAGTCACGGCGATCCGTGGATCGGGCGACGTGTTTTCACCGACGAACACTGCTAACATAAATTTCCATCCGAAAAAACGCAACGCGGAACGCTCGCGCGAATAAATACCGTTTCTTTCCCGTTTGCCACCGGGTGATTCGCACGGGATACTCCTAATTTACGCGTAAATGAACGTGTATACGTGTGCCACGGCTGATGGGCCCGAGCTCGTAAAATTATTTATCCAGCGTCTCTGTAACTTATAAATACCAGAGGTACCCCGCGCGTTCCACACTTACATTCGTTATTGCGGTGTAAATATCGTCACGTCGGGTGTTTCGTTTCAACTCTGTACCCCGTGTATAATTCCACGCGGATCTCACCGGTAATCGGTGTTACCTGTTGCGCGTTCACCTCTACGATTTCAGAGTGTAAAATGAATTTCGTTCGATGTAATTTTCAATCGAAACACGAAATTATTATTATTCTGCCCGTTCGGTGGTCACCGATGGACGACTTCCTGTTGCACGTTGTTTAATTATCCAGCTAGGGTCGTTATCGTAGACGTAACGACGACCGTTAACGATCACGATGCTTTTCGATATTAAAATACTCCCATTAAGTGTGCATCTTATAATCGCGGCTAGAGATTCTCTACGATCGTAATTTTTATTCAACGTATCGTTTGTAAATTTTCTGGTCGGATTAAAAGCGATCGCGTCTCGGGGAAGAGTGTGGAAGTATTTTCGAATAAAATTCCAAGCGTAATAACTATCTCTGGTGTTGGGTATTTATTTCGTCGTTCGCATGGTTCAATTTCGATGACAAGTTCCGGTCAATTCGAGGGATCGGAGAGAAGTATCGGAGCGAAGGAAATCGTTTCTGGAGTAGATCGTTGAAGAAATTTCTTTCCGAGTGGAATAAAGATAATTGGATAATTTAACAATTATTTAAACAGGGTACGAGTCGATGCTCATCGGAGTGGGTTGCGATCACGTCTCGAGACTCGGAGCTGCCGATTCTTGTTGAGAAACAATCGATGTTATTCGAATCGACGCGGATCGAAAGTTGAACAATTGATTTGTGAAAAAAATCGACCGCGAAAGTAATCTCGTAAAGATGATCGATCCACTCGCGCGAAAAGTAGCAATCTTTCGGAAAAGATCGATTCCCGACGCATCGTTAACGATTTTCTCGTCCGATTGAAAGTGAAATTCGCGCGTAACAGCGGTGTCTTTTATTTCGTCGCGCACGGTTCGCCACTGTGGATTTAATAAACCGTCCGTACCGAATTTCTCACTCGTACGAGATATTACATTCGATTAAATTAAATTACGGTCCCGTCACGGTATTTATTTTGCGATTTCGCGCGTTGCGAAACCGTTCGAGGTAGATTGATTCGGGTGTCGGGAAACGGCGGAGAAAAATTACCGGGCGCGTTAAAACGAGAACCGGGAATTGTAGAAAAACGATGTATTTGTTTAAGAAGGAAAAATGACCGATGATGGAATCGTCTCGTTTCTCTAAAACGTTACCTCGAGAACCGATCGTTCGAAATGAATCACGCGAAACGTCGAGATACATCGTTCCGTGGATAAGGAGGAGGAGGAGGAGGTTACACGAAGATATTATTTAACACTCTCGCATCGGTGAAGACGCCCTTCGTTATACAAATCCCTTCTATCACGCAACACATATTTCCCGAGTATCGTCCTCGTTAGGCGGACGCTGTTCCGTTTTAATAAGCAATTATAAGTACGACCCGTTGACCCGCGGAAACGAAATCATGAATTCCGAGAAGAACTCGTGCCGATCCTTTGGAGGATCTCTCGGACAACATCTCGAGAGTCACGACTCGGTACACTTTACCGGTACATCTTTCCGAGAAGGTATACCGAGCGAATTGGTCTCTCGTTTGACCGAAGGATCAGCGCGAACTCGGAAGGAGAGAAGGATCGGGTTCTCGAGACGTCTGAGAGGATTCGAAGCAACCAGCTCTAATAGCGTGTAACGAAATGTTCGAGGAATGGATCTCGAGACCTGTCGTTGGATAGTAAGTATGTCGTACGAGTTAACATCGATGGCGGATTCTGATCGATTTCGAGGAACGTATCGGGGAGAAGGAAATCGTCTACGGAGTGGATTCTTAAATAAATTTCTTTCCGAGCGAAATATCGTTAACGAATCGAGAGTTGTTTAAATATAATACGAGTTAACTTCGATGATAAATTGTAGTCGATTTGAGAGATCGGTATTGGAGAGAAGTATCGGAAAGAAGAAAATCATTTCTGGAGTGGATTGTTAAGTAAATTTCTTTCCGAGTGGAATATAGTTAACGATTCAAGAGTTATTTAAATATAATACGAGTTAACTTCGATGATAAATTGTGGTCGATTTGAGAGATTGGTACTGAAGAGAAGTATCGGAGAGAAGAAAATCATTTCTGGAGTGGATTGTTAAGTAAATTTCTTTTCGAGTGGAATATAGTTAACGATTCAAGAGTTATTTAAATACAATACGAGTTAACTTCAATGATAAATTGTGGTCAATTTGAGAGATCGATATCAGAGAGAAGAAAATCATTTCTAAGTGGAATAAATCGTAATAATAGTACGATAATAGTATTGATTATTTAGTCATTTTTACATTGATTATGGGCGCTGGAAAATCCGGAGTGAAATCCGTGGTTCTTAGAATACAGATACGAGTAACGGAAGATTCTTGATAAATGTTCGATATGATCGTTCGCATCGTTCAATGGGAGCCTTCGAGTGAGTATATTTATCCCAAAGTTCGCGTTGTTCTTTTCTCGAAAGCGATACTTTCACCGATCGACTAACTTAGACAGCTGAAAACTAGTAAAATATTAGACATCTTGAACGCGAAATAAAATTCTTTCGATGGACGATCGATTGTTTCGATCCGTATAACGAAAATTATCCTAGATTACGATCATACTGTACGAAATACGCGTTCAAACGAAATTCTGTAACAAAACCGTCGACAAAGATTCGTTCCTCTTTATTTTTTACGATCGTCTCGTTTCATCGAACGCAGCAACGATTCACACGACCGTATAAATTGGAACGTATTACCATCGCGTATAATTATGTAAATTGTTGACAAATAGGGTGAGGATTATGACGATACTAATTACCAGACCGGTAAATTGGCAGTTAGGATACTAATTAAGTAGAAACAGCGAGATACTCGTGGCGATGGTTTCCCGATGTATTAATCAACGAACGTGCTAATTAGCGGTAATTGAAAACGATAGTCCGATGTGTTTTCTGGAAAGTGGATTCCCCTCGAAACGAATTCGATGTTACTATTTCCACCTTGTTACAAATTGTTTACAATTATTCGCGCGTGTATCGCTTACTTATGGCCGAGCCGAAGTATTAATCGCTCGTGTGACAGTGATGTATGTCCGCTGCATCAGAAACTCATTAGACCAAGTAGCGTACGGCCAGAAGACGCGGAACAGCGCGAAATTTAATTTCAGGTTTTCCGCGTTGCTATCCCTGTCTTTCTCCTTTTACGTTCAACGAGAAATTAATGAAGTGGGCTCTGAAACCGTGTACTTTAACACGCGCCATTGTGACACTTATTTCTGGCTCGTTCTCCCATCGGAGAGCTCGTAGGGTCTCGTGTCACCTACGTGACATTAACGAAACCGAAATTGATAAGCCTTAATGACGGACAAAGGTCGCGTTGAATTTTTAAATGTCAGATTCTTTCCCTCGAGAGCCCTTAAGAACTCGTACCGAGATCACTTCGACGATTTCTCATTGTCTTGGAGGCTCGTAGCGCCAACTTGGAGTTCGGAGAGTGTAACCGAAGTACGGGTATACGTGTACAATAACAATGGAAAATTGGTTAAAATTTCTCTAACACAGTAGTACCATCCAGAGAATTTTCACCTGTTAGAATAACCACCTGTTAGAATTTTCTTCTTTCTTTAATTTAATTCCTCGTCGTTTACGGGTTTCGTAATCTCGCTTCGAAGATTCGAGAACGTGATTGAAATAGTGGAAATTTGCAAGCGTGGAGAAGAATTTGTTGAAATTTCTACAGAAACGAGCGAACATCTGGCACGATAATTGCAATTTTCCAGAAATGCGGATTCCTGGGCGATTATCGCGTGTATCGGTGATGATGACCGGTACAAATCAGAGCACAGGGTGTTTTGTAATTCCTTGCGTTCCAATTTATAGCGAGCTACTCTAATGGTATCCCGATCGGGCACAGGTCAGACGAAATTACCGTAGTATCATGGAAAATTGTTGCGCGACCGGCGTTAATAAAATCGAGAGATCTTTAATTATACTTTGAAAATTCCTTTTTTAGAGACGGCCTGTAAAGTGCAGGAAGTTGATGCCGCGCATGCGTTTTATTAGCGGCTATTAATCTTCCGCCGACAGCGGGTATTATTATAGCTGGTATTTAACACCGCGGGATATGAAAATCCTTTATTTTCCGTGCAGCTGACTATGGTTTACTCCTAATATCGGTATAGTTTCTCCTCGTTTCGTTGTTAATCGGTGGATCGGAGATGTTACATTTATTTCCTCGTGAATGTCACCGACGGATCTAGGCCAGCCACGTTACGCGAACGTTTCGTAATCGTTCGAGAATCGATTCGAACAAGATTCACAGAGCTTACGTTTTATTTTCTAATCTGGAAAACAATGTTTCAAAAACTGAACTGCGTCGTTGTAGAATTATTGAGAAGAAACAAGAGAAACGAATGATCAATTCGTACGTCATGGTGTCCCTCAACGTGGTAACGAAAGCGTCGATGGAACTTTGGAGAAGCTAATCTGGAGATCTAGAAAAAGTGTCGCCTATTGATCGGACTGTTCCATTCAACAGGTGTGCAACTGAGGTGTACGCAAACGTTACCAGAGCTCGAGTTGCTAACCATCCTATGGTGTCTCTCAGAACTGGACAACTACGAGGAAGTTGATCTAAAGATTTGGAGAAAGTGTCACGTATTGATCGGTGCATCGTTATACGCCATAAACACGTCACTGAGGTGTACACGGATGTCACAAAAGTCCGAAGAACCGAGATCTCGTGGTATCCCTCGGAGTTGGGCATCTGAGCTTCAAATGGGATCGAACGTATCGAAGAAACATCGAGAAAGCTAATCTGGAGATCTTGAGAAAGTGATACACATTGGTCGGTGCATCGTTTCATGTACCGTACACGCAACCAAGGTGTACACAGACCTCACGAGAGCCCGAACTGTTGGCACCTCGTAGCACCTCTCGAAACTAGACATCCGAGCTCCGGGTGGTATCGAATATACGAAAGAAACCTCGAGAGAGCTAATCTAAAGATCTTGAGAAAGCGTCACCCATTGATCGGTGCACCGTGTCTTGTACAGTGACACGCAACCAAGGTGTAGACAGACGTCATTAAAGCCTGAACTGTTATATCTTGCGGTACTTCTCAGAACTAGACGTCTCGGGCAACTATGAGGAAGCTAATCTAAAGATCTGGAGAAAGCGTCACCCATTGATCTGTGCACTATCTTATCCAACTAACACGCGACTGGAGTCTACACGTACGCGTCGCTGAATCCTAAGCGGTTGGTATCCTTCGGAAATAGACATCTTGGGTACACGTTGTACCTGACACGTGACAACGTGTCGAAGAAACTTCGAGAAAGGTAATTTGAGGATCTGGAGAAAGCGTCACCCGCTGATCGGTACTCCGTCTTATCCAATACGCGGTTGAAGTCTACACAGACCTCGTCAAAGTCTACCGATAGGCTTCAAGACTAGACATCTTGGGTACACGTTGTACGTGACGCGTGACACGTGTCGAAGAAACTATGAAGAGTTACTCTAGAGATCCGGAGAAAGCGTCACCTACCGATCGGTACTCTTCCCTATCCAACGCGCGACTGAGGTCTACTCTGGTCTAGGTAATCTACCAAGTGATCTTCGCGTAGACGTAGCATCTCGTGGTATCCCTCGAGTCCATAGTTCCTCGTCGAGGTGTTGAAGGATGTTACTCTAGAGATCTAGAGAAAGTGTCACCTAACGATCGATACTCTTTCCTATCCAACGCGCGACTAAGATCTACCCTAGTCTAGGTAATCTAGTAGGTAATCTTCGCGTAGAGCTTGGTAGCATCTCGTGATATCCCTCGAACCTATAGTTCCTCGTCGAGCTGTTGAAGGAAGTTAGGGTAGACTAAGGTCTACTCTCGTCTAGGTAATTTAGTAGGTAATCTTCGCGTAGACCGTGGTAGCATCTCGTGACATCCCTCGAACCCATAGTTCCTCGTCGAGCTGTTGAAAGAAGTTAGGGTAGACTAAGGTCTACTCTGGTCTAGGTAATCTAGTAGGTAATCTTCGCGTAGAGCTTGGTAGCATCTCGTGATATCCCTCGAACCTATAGTTCCTCGTCGAGCTGTTGAAGGAAGTTAAAGTAGACTAAGGTCTACTCTGGTCTAGGTAATCTAGTAGGTAATCTTCGCATAGACCTTGGTAGCACCTCGTATTATACCTCGAACCCATAATTCTTCGTCGAGATGTTGGAGAAAGTTACTTTAGAAATCTGAAAAAAGCGTCACCTATCGATCGGTACTCTTTCCTACCCAACGCGCGACTAGGGTCTACTCCAGTCTAGATAATCTACCAAGTAATCTTCGCGTAGACGTAGCATCTGGTGGTATCCCTCGAACCAACAGTTCCTCGTCGAAGTGTCGAAGGAACATCGACGGAGCCAACGCGAAGCCTCGTTTTCACGATTTTCCAGTTGTTCGACGACCATTGCCGAACCGAACCCGCTGAGACTGGTAGGCGTGGGCAATGCGGAGCGCCAAATGTCTCACTCACGAGTTAATCGATGTCAGTGGACTAATGCGCGGCGTGTACGCGAACGCGCGAGGAACCGGCGAGACCGGCCGCAATCTGTCGAGATGATTGTAATTTGTAGCTGGCCCCAGCGCCGCACTGGATAGGTGCTCAACTAAATGTTCCTCATCCGGATAATGAGAGGATTCGCTCGTCCCGGCTGCATTAGAGCAAATGATCCGGTAGGTGTGCTTCATCACTCTTTGCAGCGAGGAACGAGCGTTGCCTGTTGCACCCGGACGCGTCCTTGCTCGTCGGTTCGTCGAGATTTTACAGTTATTCGGATGGGAAACTCGGGCAACGACTCCGTGGAGAATTTTAATGGCCCCGTGGGCTGGTGTACGCGCGCATATTTCTGATTTATCGAATCCTTTCGCAAGATGGATGATAGCCCGGACAATGAGGAGTTGCCAGACGTGGGATCTACACTGTCAACCGTGTCTAGGGAGCCGATTAGGGTCAACCGATGCACTGAAATCGAGACCGTGATCTTGTTTCCGAAGTGTGTGGCCCGGACTTTCTGCATTTATAACGAAAAGAACAAACGAACAGTGTTTCGGTCTTCTAGGAACTGTTTTTAATGTAACCTCGCCGCTAACACGGGTACAGGTAGGAAGACTTCGATGCAGAATGCACGGTTGTCGTCCAAAAGTTTGTTAATCGAGCCAAACTATCCGATGGTCTTACCAGTCAAGACTGTGTCTAGGTGTTTGTCACCTGGGGTAACGATAGAGTAATTGAAAAATACAGGGTTAAAGTTTAAAAAAAAGTTTGTTGTCTTCCTAAGGATGTTTATCGGTACTGGTGTTTTACAATCATCTTTCACGATGCGTTGAACATAAGCTATGAAAGCTAAAAATATGTAATTTTTTGCTACTCTAACACCGAGGACATGTCCAAGAAGGAATACACCTGCCTAATCATTGTAGATAACTAACGAATTATTTATCAGAAATTGCACAGACGCCCAAGGTCGTTTCTAACATTCTTTGGAAAGAGTGTTATTCGATAAATTTTATTTTGTGAGTAAAGTTTCTCTCGAACATTTGTACATTTATATCAACGTTAGGTCAATTCGTTACTACGGATCGTAAAATCGATGGTTCCTCGAGACTAGGTAAACTACCAGGTAAACTATGAGTGATCGAATACGATACGTTTGAGAAAACAGTGCGAATCGTTTTGGAAACGTCCTTCTGGTTCAGTTTTCGAAAGATTCGCGTTTTATCATCCACCACTCTGCACAACGATCTGGTTTACGACCTCTAGCCTTGGCTTCTTGGAACGAATATACATCGCTCGGTCGACCGTAATGGTAAATATAATACAGAGGGAAACGTGGTAGCGTGTTCATTAACGGGTTCGGCCAGGTATCGAGGACAGGTTTAGAGTCGCGGTGTAACATTTAATGAATGGATCGACTCTTTTTTGCACGGTTGGATATACACGCATCGAGTGAAAGTGTGGTGGGACTCTGGTACCGGTACGGACAGAATTCGTCGTGGAACGAGGTTTGTTTGTCGAGCAAACTATGAATTTGAAATTTGTTTGACTTACTTGTTTGCGTAGCTACTTCACGGTCGTTACTGTTGAGCGACTTTGTGAATTATTCGAAGGATAATTCATGAAATTTAATCAACGTCGAGCACCCTTACGCTGAAAGTGGTTAAACACGCGGAGAATAGATTCTCGAGGAGCAAAGGTAGGAAAAAGATAGTTGGAAATGTTTCTTTTGGAGCTGTGAAAGTGGTCAGGTTTCGTCGACTCGTATCCGCGTTGACATTTTGTAAATAATGTCGATCTCAGAGGGAAGAATCTAAAGATCGCGTAGAAACACTAGCGTTATATCGGACGCATCGAATCTTCAAAGACGTTTAAGGAATATCAAGATGTCCCCTTGTTCGATCACGGGTACTCGGGGTGCCTCGAGGATACTGGAGTCGCTCGGTGTTCGTGTTCTATCTTTCTCAGTGGTCGCGTTATTTTTCGACCGTTCATTTTTCATCGCCTCCGGCTCGATCGCATATTGCTTTCGATGATCCAACATCAAAGAAGAACTCGTTCCCTGTAGAAGGCCTCACCGTGATCGACGTCAACGTCTCCGTCGTTGTTACATCGCCGAGATCGAATCTAAATCTTTCAAAGGCAACGGTGAGAACCGCTAGCAGTTTTATATCCATTCCTGTCACTTCTTACCGATCCCGATGAAACGTATTTATTAAGAGCGACGAGAACTCGCGGTACTCTTCTTCGAGTCGTCGTACGGTTGCGCGTTACAGTTATCGCTCGCGACGGCAAAAACCGCTAAGAAGCCACTCTTCGGCTATACGAGATAAAATCGCGTCCCGTGGTTCTAACAGCGCGATGAAGACGCGTACACGAGCGCGGCCTAGCGTTTCAGACGTCGCGGAATGTGTCTCGGCGTTCTACGAGTACACGGCGGCCGGTTTCGAACGCGGATAGCCAGTGGTCGATGTGCGATCTAGACTTCGAATCGCTGGAATTTAGAAGCGGGAGATTTTTGAGTTGGTAGAACTTTCCAATCTGAAGAGTTTTCAATTGGAAGACTTTCGAAGCAACACACTTTCGAACCAAGAGACTTTGGAGATAGAATATTTTCCAATCGGAATATTTTTCAACCAGGAGATTTCTGAACCGGTAGTCCTTTTTAAATAGATGGAACTAAGAATCGAGAGACTTTGGAATCGGAATAGTATTGAACCAGGTGATTTTTGAATCGATAGAACTTTGAACCAGGAGACTTTGAAATACGAATACTATTGAACCAGGAGATTTTTGAATCGATAGAACTTTGAACCGATAAAACTTTGAACCAGAAGACTTCAAAATAGGAATACTATTGAACCAAGAGATTTTTGAATCGATAGAACTTTGAACCAGGAGACTTTGAAATACAAATACTATTGAACCAGGAGACGTTTGAATCGATAGAACTTTGAATCGATGGAACTCTGAACCAGGAGACTTCGAAATAGAAATACTATTGAACCAAGAGATTTTTGAATCGGTGAACTTTTGAACTATTAAACGTTTGAATCGATGAACTGGCAGAACGTTGAACCAGAAAACTATCGAAACAGGAGACTGGAATCGGTAGACATTTAAAATACTGCTGCGTAACAGTGTAGTCGTTCTTGCCTGGCGCCAGCGTTCAGTTGTAGTCACTCGTCCGCCATTAGCCAGTCATACATTGTCGTCGTGGAACCAGTGTATGACTGGACAATTTAAAACAGTAACTTATCGTTCTCTGTCTAACTTATCTATCTAACTTATATTACCAGATAGTAACGGTGGACTTCCACAGGTACCCAATTCAGCCAATAGTAACAGTATATCGTCGTCGCTTTACGACCAATACGAGTGGACGATTCTTCTTTTCTCCGTGATTGTTCAGCTTGTATAACAGTAGCCAATTTCTCGCGTGCGAATAATACAAGACATTTAATTCTTTGACAATACTCAGATTCTTTCCACGAGAAAAACACATTTCGTTTCGAAGAAGCCCTAGATAGTGAGATACGAATATTTATCGTTTCGCGTACCTTCACAGTCACTCCAAGTCCTCTGTTAGTAGATAAAAGAATTGTGTTCCTATTGTCCTCTGTTAGTAGATAAAAGAATTGTGTTCCTATTGTCCTCTGTTAGTAGATATCAAAAGAATTGTGTTCCTATTGTCCTCTGTTAGTAGATAAAAGAATTGTGCTCTTATTGTCCTCTGTTAGTAGATAAAGGAATTGTGTTCCTATTGTCCTCTGTTAGTAGATAAAAGAATTGTGTTCCTATTGTCATCTGTTAGTAGATATCAAAAGAATTGCGTTCCTATTGTCCTCTGTTAGTAGATATCAAAAGAATTGTGTTCATATTGTGTATCAGTTAATCGTGCATTCTTTCCACGAAGAAAACGAACTCCAGGTGGAAAAAATGTGATAGACAGTGAATTTTTCCAAGTGCCCAATTTAGCCAATGGTAGCAACGCATTGCGTCGAGGCGTCATCTTCGCAGCGTGCTGCGAGTAGAACATTCTTCTTTTCTCCGTGACTGTTCAGCTGCAGTACAGTGGTCAACTTCTGCTCGTGAATAGCGGCAGGTTCGCGAGGACGCGTTAACCGGGCCGAAACCAAACAGCCTCGTAATCGTCGCGCAACAGGACGACTTGATGATGTACTCAAGTCGCGCTGTCAACGCGTATTCTAGCTCGAAGATGAGACGAAACGAGTCACGACGACAAGTCTCGCGAGTTTTTTTCGCGTACGCGTCGCCCGCCAGGATGACTTTAACCGACTCCCACCCCGGTTGGTTTCCTTTCAGCTCACGTACGCGTTTCTTCCCCCGTGAATATGGACTTCCTCGTTCGCGGTTGCCGATCTATCCTATCGACGATTTCAATTTTCTAGAAATCGTTCGCGTTCGGCGAGCGTTAAATACCGATTTCGTCGAACGCTCGTCGCGACGACGTGACATTGTTTTTCTCTTATTTTTCTTTTTTTCTTATCGTTCGCTCGACCCCGAGCGTCTAGAAACACCAACCGAAGTGTTCTTCGTATCGAAGTCTGTCTGAGAAATCTTTCCACGACTTCCAACGATTTGTTATCGTACGAATAATATTTGTATATTGATAGTTAAACGTATCTAGCTTGCAAACTATTTGTTTTTCGTTTGTACAGTTGTATTTCTGCCACACATTTTATTACGATTTGTTTCGTAGCTAGTGTGTAGCTATTACGAGTAAAATAACGTTTGCAAATTTTATTCGTAACTTTCGTATTCTTGTCAAGTCTATTTCAAATTCTAGGTGAATGGATATTTACTGTAACGAGTAAAGTAATGTTCTTCGATTTTATTCCCAACTTTCGAGAAATAACTGTGCATCGAAGTGTCGATTAATCCGTTAAAAGCGTTCAGTTTCGGATACAGGGTGACTCGACTGAACTAAAGTTGTCCCAAACGCGATCTTCCTCAGATTCTCTTGGTGTAATTTCCACAGCTCGTGTCTTCGATCATCGAGCCCTCGTGTTTCTTCGCGTCTCGTGGAAATATTTTTCATCGCTCTTCCACGTTTCGTTTCTAAATCACCCCGCAAACTGTGAGAATCTCCCACCGGTTAAAAATTCACCGTACTTGGAAATAACTTACGCCAACGTACCGAAAGAACCACGACGGGATGCTTGAATGCAATCTCCTCGAGGGTCTATCGAGTTTTGTATAACGAGAATCGAAGTGTCCATTTACCCTATAGAGGGAATCGAACCCGTACAAGCGTTACGAAGATGCACAACCCTAAGTGTATAATAATGTTGTTAGCAGCGGAGTTATTAATCCTTGGGAGACGGTAATATATCGACTGTCAGGTATGCGACAACAGATCATTCTGATCTACGACATGAAAGTGCGCCAAGGAAAAGCCCTTTTACACGGTAAATCAATTCGTAATCGTGGCTTCTAGCACGATTTACCTCGGCTGTATGGACGCGCCAGATGAAGCGATCTCTGCCGGCGAAGTAAGTCTTCGACATTGAGTGATTTAACGCCGCGAACCGACCGAACGATTAAACGTTAAATACAGCGAAATAAATGAAAATGTAAATTAACGCGCCACGGTCCACAACTGGATTCAATTGCAACGAGTCTACACGTGTTATTAACGATTTAGTGCGATAGTTCGATCTCGAGGAATCCTCCACGATCATTCCATGTACGAAACTCTTGTACATTGATTTTCGTTTACTTCTTGCACGGTTCGTTGGGAAAGTTTACTTTCTTTCGTAGAAGATATTTATATTCCGATAACCTTCTTTGAATATTATTTTCTTTTCATTGATTTACGCACAATCGCGCGAACTCGAGGAAATTTTGTCTGTATCAACAATACGTAACCATAATTTTCACTTCGTATCCATTTTGTACGATATTGACTCGATCGTCACGTTGAGTATCATGTATCGTTATTTTAACGATTCGAAATTTAAGTTTCGATCCTTAAGGCTTTTTCTTTGTCCACGTTAGGAACAGTTGCGTTAATTTCTAACGGGGAACTCGATATAAAAATCGAAATGACAGAATACTGCTCGTGAGGATTGAACGATAAGGTTTCCTTATAACTTAGGTAATCGTCGAATCTCAACCTTCGAGTTTACAAGTGATATCGTTTGCAAGTAATACGAATACGAAATACGAATATATCGTTATGAAATAAATACTGGGTCGTTTGGAAAGTCATTTCGTTTTTTTTTTGGTGAAAATGAAACACGATTTTTCTATAATGCATATACATTTTACTAAATTATATATTCTCTTCCATTTTGGAAAACGAGTTGTGTTCTTCGAAAAGTGATTTCATTTTTTCTGGTAAAAATGAAACACGATTTTTGTAGAATGCATAAACACTTTACTAAATTATATATTCTCCATTTTGGAAAACAAGTTGTGTTCTTCGAAAAGTGATTTCATTTTTTCTGGTAAAAATGAAACACGATTTTTCTACAATGCATAAACACTTTACTAAATTATATATTCTCCATTTTGGAAAAGGAAATAAATTTCCGTAAAAACCCAATGAACAATTCCCGCCGAAACTCAAGCGTGAACCGAAACGTTCCCTCGAAGACCAGTAATCGTGATTATCGACCGAAGAACACGCGCGAGTTTGTCGTGCGTCTACTAGCGATTGGTCGTGACTGGGAAAAAATCGTTTCGACGCCCCGCGGTAAAATCAATTACATCTCCGTTGTGTATGTAAACAATCGGAAGGGAGTACGGTCGCGAGAGACGTGCGCGCAACGCCTACGCATTGATTTATAGTCCTCCGTCCGCTTGCCCCCCCGTCTCGTGGCGTATCCCCTGGAAACGGATGTGTGCCCTTCTCCCGTCCCCGAGGCTGCACACGTACCACTTCCGGTCATGGGTCAACCGGACTCCTCGCGTCTTGTCTTTATTTTATTCGTCCCCTCCTTTCGCTCTCCCGCATCGTTCGTTTCTCTTATCTCGTTTCTCCCCCGCCAGTTTCGTCTTTGTCGTTTCTTCTTCTCTTTCACCCCTATCGAGGGGGGATGGAGCAGAGTGGGGGGCATTCGTCCCGTTGCTCGCGCCATTGTTTGCCCTTGGTTCTCGTTCCTTTTGCAGAAACCTCGTGGCTCGTCCGATCTCTGCCCCCTTCGAGCGTATTTACGAAACGATCGATACGATCGTCTCCGAAATTCGACGGTGAGATATTGCAGCCCGAGTCGCGTGAAACGGGACACTGAAATATCATTTCGCGAAGTCGAGGAGGCAGAAGGACGACGGCGCGAAATAATACGAGGGACACCGTGTCGAAACGCGCAGCGCCGCCTCCGGTGATCGCGGGCCCTTACGGAACTAACCAGCCCGCCATTTTTATCCGGACACGCTGGAATCCGGTTATTATAATCGTTGATAACGTTCTCGAACGATCGTTATTATCGTGATCGGTTCCAGAGTACTCTATACGTACGTAAAATTAGTTGAAAATAATCCGTCTATTATGATCGAACTTATTGCCGTCGATCGTAGTAATTACACTCGTACAGGTTATGTACACCGTGCGCGGCGTTTCTCGGGAAAACCAACGAACGAGGGAAAGGAGAAACTCTCGAATTAGTTCACCGGGAATGGAAAAAGTCACTCGGTAAATAAACTATGGAACTTTAAGTAAACTTCTTCGTAGAAACAATTTACTTGAAACGGTTGGTAATTCTAATGTCGGATGAAAAGAAGAAAAAAGAGGTATCGTATCTTTCGCTTCACCGATCGTCGTGCTTCACTCGTCGAAGTGATAATCGGTGACCGAGGACGAGGTTATCCAAGGTCACGAAACGCACAATATTCCGCGCGCCGCGTTTATTGATACCGAATGTGCATTTCCTCGACAGGTGCGCGCCTCGCTCTTGAAAAATGATGATTCGACTTGGCCCATAATAGAGTTCCTCGTTATCGTTCATCGGGATAAAGACAACCACAAAGTGACGATCATCAATCGTCATTAGGTCGCTAAAAGGATAGGATTCCCTTCTTCGTCGATGTTCCTCCTCGTCGTCTGTTTTCTCGCCGAGTAATGAAGAGGTTTCAAATGGAGAGAAAAAAAAGAATAAAAGAATAAATAAACGAATAAAAATGTTAAATGATCGGTTGCGTTAATTCATCAAGAATGTGACGACGATTCGAAAACGTTGGTCAACCGTTGGACTACGACGGAAGAAAGATTCCCATCCGCGCCATCGTTCTTCGCGGTTTGTTTTATTGTTACGGCGCGTTGGACGTACACCGACTACAGGACGTGGAATTATGTCGGGATCGTGTCTTGATATATTTGAATAATTATTCACAGTTATCTACGCTAATTCACTGGGAGCAAAGTGGAGACTATAAAACAGCGAGGACGGGCTACCTCTACCATTAGAGATACCGGTAGAATAAGCGAAGAACACCACGTTTTTCATCGTTTCCTTTATCAGTTGTTGTAGTCACTTCGTTTCTTTTTTTTTTTCTTCTTTCTTCGCCGATTTCACGTTCGCATCGAGGTCGTTTTCTTTTCGTTTCTCCGTTTCTCGGTCCGGTTCCCCCCGTACCGGACGGTTTGTTCCGCAATCTGTTTCCTTTCCTTGTCCTCGATCACCCTGTTACCCCTATCGAGGGACCGTTCCCGTCCTTTTCGTTTTCTTTGTCCATTTCTCGTTCTCCCTTCGTCATGGCCGTGCATCGAACCGCCTACTTAACGCGGATAATTTTATTTTCTCAGGGATCGGGGCGCACGGCGCGCGCGGCCGCTCGTGAAAGCAACAAATTAACCGACGACACTATCGTAGGTCGATACCGAGAGTATGCGCAGTGAATTATAGAGTGTTCGCGCAACCTTTCGCGGTGTCCGTTTTAAGCGAGCTGTGTACACCGCTACCTAACCGAGCGAGTCCCGTTTCCACGTGTAACAAACGTAATTACGTGTACGCGGTGGTAATTGCACCCCGGCGTGCTTCATTGTACTTTGGCCCACGCCGATCGTATCGCTGCTAATCGCTATTGAAACCAAAAATATTCAACGAGTTCTCTCTCTTCGTTGCGTGTAACTTTGTTCGTTACTGGATGGAAATAATTGTTTGAAATTATTTTACAGTCAAAAATCAACGAGCTCTCTTTCTTCGTGCGTGTAATTTTGTTCGTTACCGCATGGAAGTAATTGTCTTAAATTATTTTTCAACCAAAAGTATCCAACGATCCCTCTTCGTGCGTGTAACTTTGTTCGTTACTACATGGAAATAATTGTCTGAAATTATTTTACAGTCAAAAATCAACGAGCTCTCTTTCTTCGTGAAATTTTTTTTTTTTGTTTTTTAACGAAACAAATGAAAATTTAAAAAACATCTTTTTAGAGTATTAATATAACAGTTTATACGCATTTCGTATAATTTGATGTATCTTTTAACGTTCGCTTATCACCGTGACGTTGTTCGTAGCGAGCATAGTCAAATTTATCAGCGTTCCAACATAAGCAGTTTACTTATCGCCACCGGACGTAGTCGAGCTCCCGAGAAAACCGCTTAATCTACTCAAATAGAGTTATTCTAGCAGATAACGCGATAATATTTGACCAGTAATGGTAAACGTATTCTCCGAGCAATATTATCCAGAAAATAACATTTATTTTACGTAAAACACAATTGACGTATTCGAAGAAAATAAATTTTAATTACCGATTGGATATCAATTTACAAACTATTCGTGAAACTGTACAATTTATTTTACATTAAAGAGAATCCGTTCGATAAGGTGGATACGACACGAAAAGAATATTTCGAGTCATTAAATTCTTGAGAATTTTCATTTATTCGCGTGCATCGAGCGATGTCGCGAAAGTGTCATTTTGTCGAAAAAAGAGGAAAAAAAATGATCTCGACCGTGACAGGATTCGAACCTGCAATCTTCGGATCCGAAGTCCGACGCCTTATCCGTTAGGCCACACGGTCTGTTAGGGGTAGTTACCCTAAACTTTATAACTGTACGTAAACTGAACCGTTCGTTGGAATGTACTTCGATTAAATAATCACTTAAAATGTGCGAAGAATAGCGACTCGACGTCACGAGTACCTTCTAATATCGATCGACTCGTCAATATTCTAAAATATACAAATGTTTGTTGTCTTTATACGCGACGAAACATTGTTGTATTTATACTGCATATACTGTAAGAACATTGCGGCCCAAGCATTGTTGTTTACTTATAGTACGTAGTCAGAAGTCACACGGTGTATTTTCATAGTTTTCTTTCGTTCTTTTTCTACGACCGTAGATATACCGGGTATCGTCTCGCACGTGCGGTAAACGCACATGGGCGTTCCACGAACGATACAAGCTCGTTGTAAAATAAGAGTCCCGCAAGATGGCATCTGCATAGCTTTCATCCTCATTTTAACGCGATAAACGTTAACCATCGTCTCTTCGATAACAAGTTTTTTGTACTTTTCAATTTAATTATCATTCAATTTCACCAAATGGCGTAAAATCTACGTATTATCCATCGTTACGTTTATGTATTTTAGTTCCAAGTGTCTCTATCGGAAAAATTATGCACTCGTGCCACAAGCTAATATAAAAAATACACAGAAGACGCGTTCTGCGTACGATTAACATATATTGTTCGTGCTCCTCCAGCGCTAAGGTATACTTAGCAAAATTATTCCCCTTTGCTACCCAATAGCAAAAAACAAACGAAAACTTCCCCCCAAAAAAAAATAGAATCTCTCCTTATTCCCGAAACTACTCCAAAAATTACATCTCTGCATCTTTTCCTTTCCTAGATCCTCGTGTTGTTACAACAACATTCTCAAATACTATAAATAAAATTTCGTTTCCGTCACATCGAACGCTGACCACTAATAATAATATTGGGTCGTTCCGGAAAGCCGTTTCATTTTTCTCGACGAAAATGAAATACGATTCTTTTAAAACGTACAAACATTTTATTAAACTATAAATTCTCAATTTTGGAAAACTAAATGACTTTCCGAAGAACCCAATCGTGGTAAATCGTCCGAAACACCGGTAACCTCTAAATAGCAAACCGATCCAAAATGTCTGCCTCCGTCGAAAGTACCTAACCTCTGAACCGACGACGAAACGTGAGAAGAAAGAAATTCGGATCCGTCTAGAGGTATTGTTCGACTCGAGTAGGTATTTAAATCATTGGCCCTCGCCGCGCGTATTCTCCAACGAACGGATCTAACCACGGTTGATTCCGCTCGGTCTCTCGAGACCTAATGAAAATAACGACGCGGCGCTAGACACGCGGCAATTATCGTTCGAGCATTCGACGCCGCCGAGGACGCCTCCGGCGGCCGTTACACGATTCCCGCAGAAACGTGGCGGTCATCGTGCCGCGCAAAAACAATTTCGCATGCAGATATACGCGTTTGATCGACGATAAATACGCTCGGGCCCGAGCCGTTGCCCCGTCGCGGTTTCTTTCGCTTGGGATGCGCACACGAAACGGCTAACAGGGATCCTCTCGCGAGATAAATCAAGGCCGCGCAATAAATTCAGAAGAGCCCGGACGTTTTATCCTTCGGTAAATATACTTGATACAGGATGATTTAACAGTTCCCGCCTCGGTGTGTAGCTTGTTAGTTAGACAAATGTTACGTTGTCGTTTCGCGTAACCCCCACCCCGTACCGGTTCCTCGGTACCCGCCCCCCTCCCTTCCGTCGCCCGAGCTCGCGATCTCGGTTTTATTCGGACGATAAAAGCGGGGCCAGTTTCACTCGAACGAACGCCACGCGTACCACGTGTCCTGTGAACTCGCGTCTCGTAGCGAGCATCGCTCTGCGCCGATCTGCCGCGCAGCACCGGTAAACGATACTGTTGCATTGTCCAGGAACAGTCCTACCAATGCTCGCCGCTCGTGGGAAAGAAAGTCACGGCGCGTATTCGGCTGCGAACGATTTTTTCTTTTCTTTTCTTTTCTTTTTTTTCGAAGAACGAGAGACTGGACCCTTCGACGTGTTCCCAAAAATCTAACGATTAGCTCGTGTACGCAGCTTCGTGTAACAGGTTGCTCGATAGGTTTCGTCGTTCGATAAGAAACAAAGCTATTTGGTTTATTTTTCTAAAGATTGGTACTACCTAGATGCGTGAAGTTTCACGTAGGTACTTACAGTTGTTCAAAGTTGAAGCGTCATAGTAATTTTTTTACGATGGAGAAAAGGGGCAAAATTTATCGAACAACCTGGTACACGGTTTTCTACCTCGTTCTATTCTTAGTTGTTGAATTTTGTTTCGAGCTACTCTTGGGAGGTTAGATTCAGTTTCTTGGATTTAGTTCGATGCAGTTTTTCGAGATTCGATTCGATTTTGTAGATTTCGCAGTTTCGTGGATTTAGTTCGAAACGATTCTTTGAAGATACATTTAAGTTCTTAGATTTCAATTTTAGTAATACTTTAAGGTCGGATTCGATCACTTGGATTTACCTCTAAATCATTTTCTAAGATTAGATTTACTTGCACTTCATTTTCTATAGTTAAACTCAGTTTCGAACCATTCTTCGGGGTTAGCTACTTTTTTTTCATTTATAATACTATTTACTTAATTTTATTTTCGTATATTTTGTATCCACAAACGGTGCAACCAAGGCAAACGGATCGAAACGAAGTATCTTTCGAGCAATAGGAACGGAAGAAATTAAAGAAACAACACTCGGAGATTAGAACGTCTTGGAGTGTTCGCCTGTATAAATTTTTCTTTCGAATGGTATTTATCCACGGATATTTATCCATTACGACCCGACGAAAGTCGCAGGTAACGCTGTAGGACAGGTATTCAGGGCATCGTGTCGTATTTACGAACACTCGGTGCAAAGCACCGCCGAGCGTGGTTTCTCTTTTCGCGAATTCGAAGGTAACGACAGAATTCTGAAATCGCGAGAAGTCGGAATCGCGCGCGCAGCTGAAATCAAACGAAATTATTCCCGATGTAAGGTAGAACGTGCTCAGAGAATCGCATGCCAACGCGGTATCCCACTATTGTCCAAAAGGCAATTAGCATGCCTCGGCTGACTCTTCTGGAAAGAGGGGTGAATACATTAAACACTCCTCCGGATACTCGTCGATCGTGCGTGGGAGAACGTATTTCTGTGAACGTCGTGCACGCACTCGTGCAACATATTTATTTCATAGAAACGTGCCACCTAAAACTTTCCAGACGTACCCGCCGACAAAGTTCTTTTCCTTTTTCTTTTTTCTTTTCTTTTTTTTTTTTTTTTTATCTTCCCACTTTGGCGGCGAATACAAAATTCAGTATTGTCTCTACGTGCAGACCGCGACGAAGCTTTTCGCTGCGCGTTCACGTCGCGAGAAATCACACGTTCGAGATTAAAACCGACGCGTCTGTTTTCGACTCGCATTGAATTAAAAAAAAAAAAATCGAACCATTTTCATAGAATTATTAACAAACTTGAGACATGCAAATTTTTGCTCCGAATGCGATACACAATAGTAACCGATCTCGAGCAACGAGAATGAAAGATTTTTTCCAAGCGAAGAATTTAAGAGTCGAACTTACAAGTAACTTCCGAGGGTTGTAATATAAGAAGATTAGGTTTTCTTCTTGAGTATGTATTCTATTTACATTTCACTTCTGTATAGATCCATATATATATATATTTCTGCGCAATAGAGAAATTTCCCACTACTATTACTATTATTAATAATAATAAATAGAGAAGCCTCGAAAGACGAGCGTGTTCGTAAATTATAAACGCAACTACCCGGAATACTTTCTCGGATCGACTCAGGCGAATCAACGATAATTTCTCGCGCGTCGTAACGACCACGAAATATTTTCACGGATCGTGGATCGTTCCGAACGACGATACCTCGAAAAAGTATCCGTTCCGTCGATTCGTTGTACGTACGACAAATGAAATCCGAGAATGGGCGAGAAATCTAGGATAGGGAGCCGTACGATCGAACAAACCGTTCGGCGCGGTGTCTCGAGCGATGCAACAAAGGGCTCTCGGGGTTTCCCCGGTTAATTTAGATTCCTCCGCGTAAAGGACGTCGAAACGTCCGCGAACGGTCGCGCGTATTCAACGTTTCGCGTGATGGAAGCCCGCTGCGGACTAAAGCGCGTAATTGACGTAACCAACGTGCATCATGAACTTTCGTCGTGGCCGGGGCCCGTTTCCCATTTATGGCGTTAACTAACGACGGGTGGCATAACGCGAGCCAGAAAGGCCTGTCTGCCATTGCGAGGGCCACGCGATACCCCGTACCGATTGCCCCGGTGAAAGCGGGCCATTGTCTCCGTTCGCGGTCGTTTCGAGCGAACAAGTGTTTCCTCGCTCGCCGCCACGCATCCGCTCTTTGTGATTTATTCGCGCTTTGTACCCTAGGACCTAGAATCGACCGCGATTAACCCCGTCGCGATAAATCTCACGGACCGAGCGGCGCGAGTCGTTCAGTCTTCGCGGTTCGCTTACCTCGCGAACACGCTCCAACCCCCTTACTCGATAACGCGCGGAGGATCACTCTCGAACTTCGTTCTACTTCTCGAGAAAGTAGTTTCTTTTTTTCTTTTTTTTCAGCTACTTTGCCTTCACAATTTATGAACTTTACTAATGATACTTTGGGTTCACGATTTATGAAATTTACCAACAGTATTTGGAGTTGACAATTTATGAACTTTACTAACGATACTTTGGGTTCACGATTGATGAACTTTGCTAACTGTACTTTTGGTTGACAATTGATGAATTTTACTAACCGTACTTTGAGTTCACGATTGATGAACTTGAGTGAGTTGTGAATCCACTACCAACTGTACTTTGGGTTCACAATTTATGAACTTTACTATAAGTACTTTGGGTTCACGATTGATGAACTTTGCTAACTGTACTTTTGGTTGACAATTGATGAATTTTGCTAACAGTACTTCGAGTTCACGATTGATGAACTTGAGTGAGTTGTGAATCCACTGCTAACTGTATTTTGGGTTCACAATTTATGAAATTTACTATAAGTACTTTGGGTTCACGATTTATGAACTTTATTAACGGTACTTTTGGTTGACAATTGATGAATTTTACTAACAGTACTTTGAGTTCACGATTGATGAACTTGAGTGAGTTGTGAACCCACTACTAACTGTACTTTGGGTTCACAATTTATGAACTTTACTATAAGTACTTTGGGTTCACGATTGATGAACTTTACTAACAGTACTTTGGGTTGACAATTTATGAACGCACTCCCATATTTCGAGGCCTCTTTGTTATTGTTGCGAATAATAGCGATTGTAGTGGGAAGTTTCTTCATTACGCATACGTGGAAGTATAGAAAGGAACCGCCGGTAGTGCAGAGATTTCCAAAATATTGGAATAGGTAGCGTTGAATATTAAAACGCGATTTGTTTAAATATCGACCAAGAGGGCATCGCAACGTATCGATAAATTTATACATCAACCTGACATGTGTAAAATTTTAAAGTAAATACTATAAAATGTTTACCCAATACTTAATTTTTTTTAAACGAAGTATCTAGTTCGAATTATTCCGATTCGTGTATCTTTACGAACTCGAGCAAGAAGCTATATTATTTTTAGTGCCCTTTACCCGTTCCTTCACGAATCGCGCAAATAACTCGCTGTTAGCTGATTGACAGCAGTCCACAATGGTTCATCTCGCGGACTTTTCTCATAATTCCCGCGGAATGTGAGCTTTTTCCGTTCAAGAGAAACGTCTTCCTGTTCATCTCGCGAGTCAGTCACAGACCATTGCGTCTCATCGAAGGCTTCCCCACCTTGTAGGTAAAACTCGTTGGTAATGATCTGTACCGCAACGTCGAAACGAACTCAACGAATAGACCATAAAGGGCCGTATACTAAACCTAACGTTATGTTTTACGAGAGATACTCGGTTATTATTACGATTCTCGGTAAACAGTCAACTTCTCCTCGCAAAAGCCTTACACGGAAATATTCCGGCGCGCCTGTTCTCCGAAAACTACTTATTTATGCCTCGTTCGTCGTGCACCGATGCAGAAAAGTTATAAATAAGGTTACAGTTATGCAATAAAAACGATAGAAAGTTCTACTTGATCTTCAAAAATAGAGGAGAGTCTTGTAGATTATAATGGTATACATTTTATTAATTGCTTTTGGTCGTAAATACTTAAAAATTAACGTCAAACTTTTGGAAAAGTGTCAGTGTGCTCAGTTACTCGCAGTAATTTTGTTTCGTGTAAGTTTTATACATTCTTACGCGTTACGAAACTTTTCGATATCGCGATACAAATATTCTAAATTCGCAGCCAATTAGCTCGGTATTATCCGCGACGAAGCATTATCGTTCGTCGCGAGTAATACCGATTACCAGGTCTCACCACGTGGAGGTTGCTGCGAGTGGAGACCCGGAGGGAGATAGATGGAATCGAAGTTCCATCGATCTCCCTCGATACGCGGTACAAACGAAATTACTAAACCGCGGAGATAGAGGGAATCAATGTTCCTTCGATCTCCTGGTTTAGTTCTGCCGAGCAATTACATCGACGAACAAAACGAGGCAAAATTGGGGAAGACGCGACGCGAACCGTGGAGTTGGTCCTACTAGCTCGGTCCCGTTTCCCCTCGGTGGGCCCGATTCTCAAGGAAATGCGCGACGCCGTCCACTCCGCTAGGGGAGTGCCCCGTTTCTCCCAACTCCGCAGCCAGGAGCCACGCAGAGCGTGGACCTGACTCACGGAGGATGACGAAGAGAGGGTCTTATGGAACAAGGGCTTCCGCAGGGACCGGTGCGAACACCTGCCCCTGTGTCCGCAGCATTTTCTCTCTCAAAGCAGACGCACCAGAAGAGACGGCGATCGACCGTTCGGTCCACCTCCACGGCCGGTCACTTGCTTACGCAACAAGCAGAGGTGGCCGGACTGTGAGACGAGAAGGCGAGCAAAAATAAACTAAAGATCGGTTAATTGCTCGGCAGATTACAGATGTTCGCACATGGCGGGCTTAAAACTAAATTAGTCTAAAGAAAAGTTCTGCCAAGGAATTACATCGTCGAACAAGACGAGGCAAAATTGGGAAAGACGCGACGCGAACCGTGTAGTTGGTCTTACTAGGTCGGTCCCGTTTCCCCTCGGTGGGTCCGATTCCAGAGAAAACGAGCGACGCCATCCACTCCCCTAGAGGAGTGCCCCGTTTCTCCATCTTTACGACGAGAGGGTCTTATTTTGGAGGCTTTCGCAGGGACCGGCAAAAATGCCTGCTCCTGTGCTCGCAACATGCCCTCTCTGGAAGCGGACACACCGGAAGAGACGGCGATCGACCGTTCGGACCAACTACACGAGGAACGAGGAAGCGAGCAAAAATAAGCTAAAGATTGGATAATTGCTTGGCAGATCACAGATATTTGTACACGGTGGCCTTAAAACTAACTCATTCTAAGCTTGAAGCTAAAGATCCCGCGGCGGCTGCGATGAAAGTGCCCTGTTCTTTTTTCTTTCTCCTTTCTTCCTTCTTATTTCTTCGTTTGCCGATGTGCCTACTTAAGAGAAATAAATTGAAAATAGAAAGGAAGTTGGTCAGTGATTAAATGCAGTCATGCATAAGAAAGAAAATTAACCAAGCATTGACAGAAAAATAAATATAGAAAAACAAGTACAAATTTAAAATCGGAGAACAAATAAAGTAAATTAAACGAAGGAAAAAAATTAAGAAAAGAAAAAATTAAAAAAAAAAAAAATTAGTGTATGGTCGCCAGTACCGACCACTGCCTATCAGTGGTCCGCACCGGTTACCAAGGTCAGCTGGCATCCATAGTGGTATACGTAGGGTCCAAATGACGTAAAGCGAGAGGTCCGTCCACCCCGGAGGCTCCCCGTCGAATGAAATTTTTGAAAACTGGGGGCTCCTAATATACCCACCGCAAGGTGACCTGCCGTTACTTCGATTGTCTTTGTTCGATCTAATCGAATATTTCGAATAATCGATGGCTTTTAAGCCATTATTTGTACTAGAACATTGTTAATAATTGTTTCAACTACGATCCTACGACGGTTGTTAATAATTATGATAAAGAAACATCGGGATATTGCGAAATCTGCGAAGGCGAACGATTTCGGTGAACGTTTGTTCCGTCACGGGATTGTTATCAACATTTACGCGTAAGCCGAAAATCAATCTTACAATATGCATCTCGTTTATGCGTTATAAATGATTAATTATTCTTCAGAAATTAATTTTGATCGATCTTCGGGTATAAATGTGTCTCTGAATGTTTTAAAGCATAGAAAGTAACAATTGTTTATTAGATACATTAATTTAACATTTGTTTAATTCTTATAATTTACACAATGCGCGTAGAAGTTGTATTTTTTACATGAAAGCCCCGAAATTTAATTAATCGCTTTTCTAGATAGAAAAATCATCGCGATGAACACTCGTGAATCGATTATCGATACGTGTAGCCTTGAGAATGTCAGTTGGATCTCAACGAAAAATTCTTTCGCGAACAAAGAATATTTCAACGAAATGATATTTTAAGCCATTATTTATACTAGGACATTGTTAAAAATTGTTTAAATTATGGTTCTACGACGATTGTTCATAATTATGATAAATAAACAACAAGATATTGTGAAATCTGCGAAGGCGAACGGTTTGAGTGAATGTTTGTTCATTTCCGCGATTGTTACTAACATTTATGCATGTTCCCAGTATTGATCGAATAATGTGCATCTTATTTATGCATTACAAATGATTAAGTAACTTATAGAAATTGATTTTGATCGAGATTCATAGTAAAACGTGTTTCGTAAAGTTTTAAAGCATAGAAAGTAATAATCGTCTATTTGGTACATTAATTTAACATTTGTTCAATTCGTATAATTTACACAATGCGCGTAGAAGTTGTATTTTTTACTTGAAAGCCCCGAAATTTAATTAATCGCTTTTCTAGATAGAAAAATCATCGCGATGAACACTCGTGAATCGATTATCGATACGTGTAGCCTTGAGAATGTCAGTTGGATCTCAACGAAAAATTCTTTCGCGAACAAAGAATATTTCAACGAAATGATATTTTAAACCATTATTTATACTAGGACATTGTTAAAAATTGTTTAAATTATGTTTCCATGACATTTGTTAATAATTATGATAAATAAACAACAAGATATTGTGAAATCTGCGAAGGCGAACGGTTTGAGTGAATGTTTGTTCATTTCCGCGATTGTTACTAACATTTATGCATGTTCCGAATATTAATCGAACAATGTGCATCTTATTTATGCATTAAAAATGATCGATTCGCCTAGAACAATTAATTTTGATCGATCTTCGGGTTAAACGTGTGTCTCAATGTTTTAAAGCATAGAAAGTAACAATTGTTTATTAGATACATTAATTTAACATTTGTTTAATTCTTATAATTTACACAATGCGCGTAGAAGTTGTATTTTTTACTTGAAAGCCCCGAAATTCAATTAATCGCTTTTCTAGATAGAAAAATCATCGCGATGAACACTCGTGAAT
Source organism: Ptiloglossa arizonensis (assembly GCF_051014685.1). NCBI lineage: Eukaryota > Metazoa > Arthropoda > Insecta > Hymenoptera > Colletidae > Ptiloglossa > Ptiloglossa arizonensis. The sequence goes on from NC_135050.1 coordinate 21,531,958, forward strand.
CGATAAACAATACTTGTAGCCTTGAGAATGTCAGTTGGATCTCAACGAAAAATTCCTTCGCGAACAAAGAACATTTCAACGAAATGATATTTTAAGCCATTATTTATACTAGGACATTGTTAAAAATTGTTGAAAGTATGTTTCCATGACATTTGTTCATAATTATGATAAATAAACATCAAGATATTGGTGAAATCTGCGAAGGCGAACGGTTTTAGTGAATGTTCGTTTCTAAACGCGATTGTTATTAACATTTACACATGTTCTGAACATTTATGTTACAGAATGCATCTTATTTATGCATTGTGAATGATTGATTTGCCTATAGAAATTAAATTCGATCGAAAATTAAAGTGAAACGTGGTATTCATATGTTTCTCGATTTTCGAACAGAATTAATACTTTTAAAGTAATTAATATTTTATAATGCACGAACAAGGTGCACATTGTAATGTTAATATGCGAAACGTGCGTAACTGTTAATAACAATCGCGAAAATGAACAAACATTCACTGAAACTATTCGCCTTCGTAGATTACTCAATATCTTGATGTTTATTTATCATAATTATGAACAAATGTCATGGAAACATACTTTCAACAATTTTTAACAATGTCCTAGTATAAATAATGGCTTAAAATATCATTTCGTTGAAATATTCTTTGTTCGCGAAGGAATTTTTCGTTGAGATCCAACTGACATTCTCAAGGCTACAAGTATTGTTTATCGATTCACGAGTGTTCATCGCGATGATTTTTCTATCTAGAAAAGCGATTAATTGAATTTCGGGGCTTTCAAGTAAAAAATACAACTTCTACGCGCATTGTGTAAATTATAAGAATTAAACAAATGTTAAATTAATGTATCTAATAAACAATTGTTACTTTCTATGCTTTAAAACATTGAGACACACGTTTAACCCGAAGATCGATCAAAATTAATTGTTGTAGGCGAATCGATCATTTTTAATGCATAAATAAGATGCACATTGTTCGATTAATATTCGGAACATGCATAAATGTTAGTAACAATCGCGGAAATGAACAAACATTCACTCAAACCGTTCGCCTTCGCAGATTTCACAATATCTTGTTGTTTATTTATCATAATTATTAACAAATGTCATGGAAACATAATTTAAACAATTTTTAGCAATGTCCTAGTATAAATAATGGCTTAAAATATCATTTCGTTGAAATATTCTTTGTTCGCGAAAGAATTTTTCGTTGAGATCCAACTGACATTCTCAAGGCTACACGTATCGATAATCGATTCACGAGTGTTCATCGCGATGATTTTTCTATCTAGAAAAGCGATTAATTAAATTTCGGGGCTTTCAAGTAAAAAATACAACTTCTACGCGCATTGTGTAAATTATACGAATTGAACAAATGTTAAATGAATGTACCAAATAGACGATTATTACTTTCTATGCTTTAAAACTTTACGAAACACGTTTTACTATGAATCTCGATCAAAATCAATTTCTATAAGTTACTTAATCATTTGTAATGCATAAATAAGATGCACATTATTCGATCAATACTGGGAACATGCATAAATGTTAGTAACAATTGCGGAAATGAAAAACATTCACTCAAACTGTTCGCCTTCGCAGATTTCACAATATCTTGTTGTTTATTTATCATAATTATTAACAAATATCATGGAAACATAATTTAAACAATTTTCAACAATATCCTAGTATAAATAATGGCTTAAAATATCATTTCGTTGAAATATTCTTTGTTTGCGAAGGAATTTTTCGTTGAGATCCAACTAACATTCTCAAGGCTACACGTATTGTTTATCGATTCACGAGTGTTCATCGCGATGATTTTTCTATTTAGAAAAGCGATTAATTGAATTTCGACGCTTTTAAGTAAAATATACAACTTCTACGCCTATTGTGCAAATTATACGAATTGAACAAATGTTAAATGAATGTACCAAATAGACGATTATTACTTTCTATGCTTTAAAACTTTACGAAACACGTTTTACTATGAATCTCGATCAAAATCAATTTCTATAAGTTACTTAATCATTTGTAATGCATAAATAAGATGCACATTATTCGATCAATACTGGGAACATACATAAATGTTAGTAACAATCGCGGAAATGAACAAACATTCACTCAAACCGTTCGCCTTCGCAGATTTCACAATATCTTGTTGTTTATTTATCATAATTATGAACAATCGTCGTAGAACCATAATTTAAACAATTTTTAACAATGTCCTAGTATAAATAATGGCTTAAAATATCATTTCGTTGAAATATTCTTTGTTCGCGAAAGAATTTTTCGTTGAGATCCAACTGACATTCTCAAGGCTACACGTATCGATAATCGATTCACGAGTGTTCATCGCGATGATTTTTCTATCTAGAAAAGCGATTAATTAAATTTCGGGGCTTTCATGTAAAAAATACAACTTCTACGCGCATTGTGTAAATTATAAGAATTAAACAAATGTTAAATTAATGTATCTAATAAACAATTGTTACTTTCTATGCTTTAAAACATTCAGAGACACATTTATACCCGAAGATCGATCAAAATTAATTTCTGAAGAATAATTAATCATTTATAACGCATAAACGAGATGCATATTGTAAGATTGATTTTCGGCATACGCGTAAATGTTGATAACAATCCCGTGACGGAACAAACGTTCACCGAAATCGTTCGTCTTCGCAGATTTCGCAATATCCCGATGTTTCTTTATCATAATTATTAACAACCGTCGTAGGATCGTAGTTGAAACAATTATTAACAATGTTCTAGTACAAATAATGGCTTAAAAGCCATCGATTATTCGAAATATTCGATTAGATCGAACAAAGACAATCGAAGTAACGGCAGGTCACCTTGCGGTGGGTATATTAGGAGCCCCCAGTTTTCAAAAATTTCATTCGACGGGGAGCCTCCGGGGTGGACGGACCTCTCGCTTTACGTCATTTGGACCCTACGTATACCACTATGGATGCCAGCTGACCTTGGTAACCGGTGCGGACCACTGATAGGCAGTGGTCGGTACTGGCGACCATTCACTAACTTTTTTGTTTTTTAATTTTTTCTTTTTTTCATTTTTTTCCTTCGTTTAATTTACTTTATTTGTTCTCCGATTTTAATTTGTACTTGTTTTTCTATATTTATTTTTCTGTCAATGCTTTGTTAATTTTCTTTCTTATGCATGACTGCATTTAATCACTGACCAACTTCCTTTCTATTTTCAATTTATTTCTCTTAAGTAGGCACATCGGCAAACGAAGAAATAAGAAGGAAGAAAGGAGAAAGAAAAAAGAACAGGACACTTTCATCGCAGCCGCCGCGGGATCTTTAGCTTCAAGCTTAGAATGAGTTAGTTTTAAGGCCACCGTGTACAAATATCTGTGATCTGCCAAGCAATTATCCAATCTTTAGCTTATTTTTGCTCGCTTCCTCGTTCCTCGTGTAGTTGGTCCGAACGGTCGATCGCCGTCTCTTCCGGTGTGTCCGCTTCCAGAGAGGGCATGTTGCGAGCACAGGAGCAGGCATTTTTGCCGGTCCCTGCGAAAGCCTCCAAAATAAGACCCTCTCGTCGTAAAGATGGAGAAACGGGGCACTCCTCTAGGGGAGTGGATGGCGTCGCTCGTTTTCTCTGGAATCGGACCCACCGAGGGGAAACGGGACCGACCTAGTAAGACCAACTACACGGTTCGCGTCGCGTCTTTCCCAATTTTGCCTCGGCTTGTTCGACGATGTAATTCCTTGGCAGAACTTTTCTTTAGACTAATTTAGTTTTAAGCCCGCCATGTGCGAACATCTGTAATCTGCCGAGCAATTAACCGATCTTTAGTTTATTTTTGCTCGCCTTCTCGTCTCACAGTCCGGCCACCTCTGCTTGTTGCGTAAGCAAGTGACCGGCCGTGGAGGTGGACCGAACGGTCGATCGCCGTCTCTTCTGGTGCGTCTGCTTTGAGAGAGAAGATGCTGCGGACACAGGGGCAGGTGTTCGCACCGGTCCCTGCGGAAGCCCTTGTTCCATAAGACCCTCTCTTCGTCATCCTCCGTGAGTCAGGTCCACGCTCTGCGTGGCTCCTGGCTGCGGAGTTGGGAGAAACGGGGCACTCCCCTAGCGGAGTGGACGGCGTCGCGCATTTCCTTGAGAATCGGGCCCACCGAGAGGAAACGGGACCGAGCTAGTAGGTCCAACTCCACGGTTCGCGTCGCGTCTTCCCCAATTTTGCCTCGTTTTGTTCGTCGATGTAATTGCTCGGCAGAACTAAACCAGGAGATCGAAGGAACATTGATTCCCTCTATCTCCGCGGTTTAGTAATTTCGTTTGTACCGCGTATCGAGGGAGATCGATGGAACTTCGATTCCATCTATCTCCCTCCGGGTCTCCGCTCGCAGCAACCTCCACGTGGTGAGACCTGGTAATCGGTATTACTCGCGACGAATGATAATGCTTCGTCGCGGATAATACCGAGCTAATTGGCTGCGAATTTAGAATATTTGTATCGCGATATCGAAAAGTTTCGTAACGCGTAAGAATGTATAAAACTTACACGAAACAAAATTACTGCGAGTAACTAAGCACACTGACACTTTTCCAAAAGTTTGACGTTAATTTTTAAGTATTTACGACCAAAAGCAATGAATAAAGTGTATACCATTATATTCTAGGGATTAGTTATTGAAAGGTAGAAAAAAAGTTTCAATTTGTCGTCTAGCGTTATCGTCGCGCCCATAATTCGCTCCCGGAATTGTGCCCACCTTTCGTGAAGCCGCCTGTCTATCCATTAAAACGTAAACTCATGCATCGTTGACTCATTGATCGTGAGTTAAATGCGAAAGGTTCCTCGCAACCTTCGTCAGCGTTCATTTCATAACTGTCACTTGAACTTAATCCGGCTTATTAGAATCGACGCACGCACGCGTACTACTTAATTAAGGTTGATTCCCACTCAACAAACGCGACACTCAAACGACGATTACGCCATGTTGGCGTTCGTGAGACACGTCTATACGTGTTGGTGCACCATTACGAGCTACTCGACGGGGAAACCTCGCACGATTCTTCGACATCTGATTTTACGTTCGAATTGACGGTGTTCAAAGATTTTTCTAATTAAAATTCGACAATGACAACACTATTAACGAATAAAGACGAAGAAAGAAGTCGAAAGATGAGCTTGTAAACTTTCACTCTCTTGGAAATATCGATCGATCGCGAAATAAAATTCTATGTGTAATTTCGTAGGGTTAAAGATAAATAAAAATATATAAAGCGTTATCAGAGACCGAGGTCGAGTTTAAAGAATGGAACAGATTTCGTAAGATCATCGAGAGAAAAGTGATAAATTTAATACACTGTATTGAATTGTCGTTCGTATTGTAGTAAAAGCAGAGAAATTACTACTTGAGATGTTTCGCGCGGTACACGCGTTAGAAGATGAGAATTCAAATTCGAATAGTTTCGAAGGAAAGTGAACGCGAGTGAAATGTTAACAGCCTCTGAACCACGGCGTCTCTTGAAATAATAATGTTGTCATAGTTACTTGTCGTAGCATCGAACGAAACACGATCGTTATTGCTGAACATCTCGTAAACTATCGACCATTCGTAAAAACATCTGTACACGTGTCAGATAATTTTCGATTCTCTGTGTATCGTACGGAGTTTCGTCGAAAGCGTTGCGCAACACGAATGTATCACGATTTCCCCGATACGAAGACAATATCATCTTCTCTCGATGTGCATATATTTCTCATGATGATTTTTATGCAAACGTTTTACGTTATATCGTCTCGTAGAATCTTCCACAAAGATGGTAGGAACAATACAGTTCGTAACGATACGCGAAATAATTCTCGATAACACAAAAAAATGTTCAAAATCTTAAAGAAAGAAGTAACGAAAGAAACTAATCGCCAAAAGTCACAAGAACACAAAGGACACTAAAGATACAATCACGAAGAAAAGCTCTAATCGTTATCGATCACGTTCTGTAGATTTTTTGCAAATCAACGCAGGTATATTTCATTCTACGCGTACGTAGTTTAATAGTACGAAACACAAGGAAAGATTCTTTCCCGTTAAACGATTCAACGATTTTCGCTCCGTTTCTTTTTTTCAAGTCTCTACGACATTTCACTAACTATCCTACGACTCGGGGGAGGAGTGCACGCGCTTATTCGTTACCTTTTTTTCGAATCGCGATCCATCGAAAAACGTCGATGGTTTCTCGCGATGCATTATTCAACACGGTAGTAACGAACCATAAACGATTCGTACAATTTTTTGTCGTTTATATTCCTCTTCGTTGCACGTAATCGTCGCTCGAGCGTCTCCCGAGTGTCGTTGAGTATCAACTTTTACTCCGCGTGTTTTACGATACTAACTCGGCGCGAAGAGCCAACCAAATATCTTTCGATAAATATCGTACTTAAGGGGACAATCTTATTAGCATTCGTCGCCGCGAAGTGGTCATCGCCGTCTTCCATCCTCGCATTTTTAGCCATTAACAGCGAAGCCAGAAACCCCATTCGAGGCTTGGTCTAATCCCCCTTCAGCTCCAAGGATTAAGCGTGTCAGCTGGTACACCAGACACGAGAAGTCCGCGGTTGCTTCCTGCAAAAAGAAAAAGACAAACAACTTTCGTCGTTTTATTGGCTGTATCCGTACACCCTGCACTTCCTGCACGAGCAATCGCGGTAACCCTGGACGACCAATCCGCCGATGGCCACGGTAGTTTTTAAATTATCGTCCTTCGGATGATGTCTCCGGGATCGTCGATCGAGATAAGAGAGAAATTCACCGTGTTTTTTCACAATTTTTTCCTTTTTCTCTCAATAACATCGACATACGTACACATCCGTTTCGAGCATTTCGTTCTTTTATACGCGATGCATGATATTTTATATAGTACTTGATGCAATATTGTACGTATCAATGAATAATATTTTATATAGTACTTGATGCAGTATTGTACGTATCAATGAATAATATTTTATATAATTCTGTACGTACTAATATGTATTACTTTGTGTAAAATTGTACTTTTCGAGAAAATTATGATCTTTCTATGATACCGAAGAAAAATAACAATGTTTATTTTTGGTGTAGATTACAAAATTTAATTTTATTCGTTATCGAAAAAGATCAAAAGACACTTCGGTCGAAACGTGTTTATTGAAAGAAAAGAACGAGAAACTTGGAATTACGCGCGTCGAATTATCTTCTTTCTCTTGCACCGAGTAATCATTTTAATTGTTACACATTTTATGCTATATTCTACACACTGTACTTCGTTTTCACATTTTCCGTGTTGAATTCCATCTGTGCACGCGCATTGCTACGATGCGTTTATCAACATTCGGTGAATCTCGTCGATGATTATTTAAGAGTCGCGATTAATTAGAAAATTCAATTAGTTGGTTAAAACGATGCACCGGAATAATTTACGACTGTATCGTATTACCGCACGCATCGAACTTCATCAACGACGGTATACAACGTCCATTACCATATAAATTTATCGACACCGCCGTTTTCGATGATTATAAATGCGTGGATTCGCTATAGACCGGACACTCTAATCGACGCGATAAATTGCCGCCGACTTATCGATCATTATATTAAACAACGCGTAGAAAAATGGTGAACCGTAACGTTTCGAAGGCTGGTCATAATTAAGCCCATTAATATGTATAACTTGTGGTTAGTAAAATACGATATTTTCTTCGATTACATTTTTATCCAATTTACTCTAATATTTACATATAGAAAGTAATTTTATTATATGTCTCCGTACGGATATTCAATATTTAATGATAATTCAAATCGAATCGATCGTCAAAAAAGATATCGCCGAGGCGTGCGCAGCTCGTGTTTGCAATACCGATTCACAGTTTTGCCGAGATCGTCGTCGTGTAATTAAGATAGAGGAGTTAATTTATACAGAAGGGCTTCCCTCGGACGGTAAAGGGCCGTTAAAGGTACGTTAGCACGTGTATTAGTAACACGATTTTCGTTCGTAAAGGTTGTTCCCCTACTTGTTAGCTGCTCGCTTGTTACACGGGCTAACGTCGCGTGAAATCGACGCCTTCGTGAAACAATTCTCTGTTTTTCCAACGGGACCGAAGTCGTTTGCCGCGTGGTAACGTGAAAGAAAAAAAAAAAGGAACAGGTAAGAAGAGGAATCCGTGTTTTCTTCGAAACGGGATACATTAGTAAATTTCAGAGAGGTGAATTTTTAACGGTTTTTGCGAAACGGTTGAATATGCGTGTTTAGTTTTTTTTTTTAATAGCGTTTAAGAGTTGACTCGATCGATAACTGAATTAAAAATGACAGGATCGATTGTAAGATACTTTACGGATCAATATTGACGGTTTACAAGCATCCGGTGTGAGAATTATTGTAACTAGTCGTAAAGGCGCGTAAAAAATAAAATACACGTTTTTAGATCCTTAGGTGATTCGATGGTGATAATTGTTCCTAGAATATTTTTCGTTTCACAGGGTTACGAAGCAGATTGGATAATTCACAGATCAATATCAACGGTTTACAAGCATTCGAGCCAAAGAAGAAAAATTCTAACGTAGAAAGTCACCGAAAAGATAAAATCCACATTCCTAGGTCTCCAGGTGCTTCCACAATAGGAAATAATTGCGTTCCACGCGATTATGAAGCAGATTGGATCGTTCATAGATCGACAGCAACGGTATTACAAGCATTCGATTTAAAAAACGATAATTATAAAACATAGAAAGTCACCTAAAAGATAAACTCCACGTTCCTACGTCTCTAGATGATTTCACGAAAGGAAGTAATTACTTCCAGAAGATTTTTCGTTTCAGAGTTATGAAACAAATTGGATAATTCACAGATTGATATCAACGATTTACAATTATTGAATCTAAAAGAAAATTACAACTTTGAAAGATATCTAAAAGATAAAATCCACATTTCTACGTCTCTAGGTGCTTCCACAAAAGAAAATAATTGCTTCCAAATTATTTTTTCTTCCACAGAGTTACAAAGCAAATTAAACAATTCCCAGATTTCTTTCAACGATTTGCAAGCACTCAATAAAAAAAGATCATAACACAGAAAGTCACCTAAACAGTAAAATCCATATTCCTACGTCTCTAGATACTTCCACAAAAGAGAATAATTGCTTCCAGATTATTTTTCCTTCCACAGAGTTACAAAGCAAATTAAACAATTCCCAGATTTCTTCCAACAACTCATAAGCACTCGATACAAAAAAGATCATAACACAGAAAGTCACCCAAGCAATAAAAACCATATTCCAACGTCTCTAAAAAAGAAAATAATTACTTCCAGATTATTTTTCCTTCCACAGAGTTACAAAGCAAATTAAACAATTCCCAGATTTCTTCCAACAACTCATAAGCACTCGATACAAAAAAGATCATAACACAGAAAGTCACCCAAGCAATAAAAACCATATTCCAACGTCTCTAAAAAAGAAAATAATTACTTCCAGATTATTTTTCCTTCCACAGAGTTACAAAGCAAATTAAACAATTCCTACATTTTCTTTCAACGATTTGCAAGCACTCGATACAAAAAAGGATACTAACACAAAAAGTCCTCCAAGCAATAAAATCCATCTTCCTACGTCTCTAAAAAAGAAAATAATTGCTTCCAGATTATTTTTCCTTCTACAGAATTACAAAGCAAATTAAACAATTCCCAGATTTCTTCCAACAACTTATAAGCACTCGATACAAAAAAGATCATAACACAAAAAGTCCTCCAAGCAATAAAATCCATCTTCCTACGTCTCTAAAAAAGAAAATAATTGCTTCCAGATTATTTTCCCTCCCACAGAGTTACAAAGCAAATTAAACAATTCCCAGATTTCTTCCAACGATTTGCAAGCACTCGACACAAAAAAAGATAACAACACAAAAAGTCCCCCGAGCAATAAAACCCATACCCCTGCGTCTCTACGAAAGAAAGTAATTACTTTGAGAATATTTCTCGTTCCACACGATTGTGAAAGGAGCTTTAGGCTCGTTTCACCCGAGCCAAGAGCAACCGGAACCCTCTCGAGTTGCATAGTCTCCTGACCGAGGCCGGGACGAAGACCGCAAGCTAACCACGGGTTAATTAATACTTATTCGGCTCTGAGGCATTCATTTCCGTAATGACAGTGAGGAACAAAGGGCGAGTTCGTGCCCGGGTGTGCATTTTATTAGCACCAGGGGCTGGTTATTTCCAAGCTCGCGGCAGCTTACCCTCGCTCGGAGATGCCACGAGCGTACAACGACCACCGTAAATGTTGACCAACCCTGTAAAAACCGATTCCACCTCGTCTCGTATCGTTACCGATAATAATTCCGACCCGTTTGCGGCAACCTCGTCGTTGGATAGCTCGCGCTATCGTGTCGTTTATTGCTGAATCGCGGAGTTGTTAACGCACCGTGGAGTATCTTAATTCAATACTCATCGTAACGCGCCGGTTTCGTTCGTAAAGTGACTTAGAATCGTTTCGTTGAAACCAGTTTCGTCTTTTTTCGCATCACGGATCGTCGACGATCCCTTTCGCGAGCTTTGAGTCGATCGATCTCGAACCAGGGAACGAAATTAATACGTAACGCGATACGTACTTCGGGACAAACGGAAAGGAAACAGTCGATTCGAGACCATTAGAAAGAAGAGAATTTATACGGTTGGCTCGTAAATGTGATCAAGTTCGTAGAGGATTCGAGAAGAAACTGACATGGAAGAGTCGTACGTTGAATTAGAATAGCGTTAGATTATCTCGATGAAAAATTCCACGAAGCGTCGAGGTGAACAAATTTCATTCCCTCGCGCGTGTCTATGCAAATAACTGAGCAACCGACAGCAATTTGCGAACTATACCGTGCACCGATGGATCGTTTTATCTCAACTCGTCCAATGGATCGCCTTATCTCGACTCGTCCAATGGATCACCTTATCTCGACTCGTCCAATGGTACGTCTTATCTTATTTTGACCAATGGATCGTCTTACCTTAACTCGTTCCCAGTATGACGTGCACCGCGATGAATCGGAACAGTATGATTTATACTGTCGTTGAATTTGTGTTTTTTTTTTATACTTTGGAAGAGTATCGAGGGAAGTACGGGATGTCGTTCGTAGAAATACCGATGATCATAAATTTTCGAAAAGAAAATTACTATTGGAAAAATAATCCTGTCACACGTACCGTTGGTCCGCTAGAAGATCAACGAGTGTTCGCATCTTCGTTCTGGTTCACAGACTACCATTTCTCCAATTATCGCGCGTAAATTTTATATATTTACAAAACTTATCGAATAACTCAATATTTGTAAATTTGTAAATATTACACGATAATCGAGAGATATAGATGCGTTGACAAAATTCTATCCGATCGTCGTTTGAACGTTAGAAACGAGAAGAAAAATTCTAACGATACCGAAAACTCGTTCACGTGAGTGATTATACAGTCGTCGGTTCGTCCGCGAGAAGGTCAACGAGTGTTTGCATCTTCGCTCTGGTTCACAGTCTACCAGTTCTCCAATTATCGCGCGTCCAATGGTGGTGGAATCGGTAGACTGTGAACCAGAGTGGGGATGCAAACACTCGGCCTTCTTCTTGCGGACGGTGACTCTTCGAACGGTGGAACTTCGTCCAGAAAGATTTTTCCACGGAACGGTAAACAACGAAGATCCTCGTTCGAATGTGTACGTTCGAGTCACTTCGGGCCCAGAGTCTTCGAGCGTAAAATCAAACGAGTTAACTTTAAAAAGAACGCGTTAAGTGTCTACAACGAGAAGGCTCGGACCCTGCCTCGTGTACAAAAACGATCACGGTACCGATCCATGGTGAAATCTACAACGTCGATCTCGTCACTCAGGTGCATCCACGTTTCGAATTCTTCTCGGAGAACCTTCGAAGCAATTTCGCAATTCACGATTCTCGTCTCCTTTCGAACCACAAAATCACCCTGACCTCATTAGTACCGCGAATTACCAACCGCTCTGTACATTAGATGTACAATTGAATCTCTCGGACGATGTATCGGTTTTTGTACGATCGGTTCGGTCTGATCGCCCGAATCCGCTAATAAACGTTAAAACGAGTTTTTGAGATTCGTTCTCGTCCGGCTCGGTTGAAACTTGTCCCTAATTATTTAGAAATACGTTAAAATGAAGCAAAGTCGGGATACCGTCGAGCCGTACGGCCAGAAATGGCCAGGATGCGGGTTTTCTCCTTGTTAAAGAAAGATCGTTCCGCGCAGCGAGAGTTCCATCGCTCAGTGGCAATTTGAATGATTCATGAGTGCACACGTCACGAATCCCGCATGCGCCACGCGTGAAAAAAATAAGTTTTCCATTTACAGCGATAGACTGGCGATTTTCATGTAGGGGGCCTTGTCGATGATTCTTCGCTACCCGTTGTAAACCTCGCGGACTCGTTGCGGCGAAGGGGAGCAAAGTTTCGCTCGAAGGGATAGCTTCATGATTTATGGAAGATGCGTCGAGTACCTACCGCGTTGGAATTATTGCCAAGATCCTGATATGTCTTCGTCGTAGTTGTCGTCCTGATTGTAAGACGGTAGTATCTTGGCACTTCGAATAGTCTCGCTGGTCATTTGTCTAACCGTGATCTCGTTGATACACCGACCGGTCAGTCCACGAAACTTTTAATCCGTTGTCTGTGCAACGAACGGGAAAATACGTTGTCACGTTTCTCCCGACTTCGTTCGTCCATTTCTGTTGTTATTGGTTCGTTCACGGGTTGACTTTTGGTAAATAGTATACGATGAATAATAGATCGTTCGATGTAGTACTGGTCGATAAGTTTTATCGTACGACGAAACTTATCGAGAAACCTGGTACTATATCGTTTAATATGTTTTATAGAATAACGAAACTTATCGAATAACCCAATATTTCAAATACGGCGTGTAAATTCAAAATAAACAGAGTGGAGATACACAGAGGCGCGAGAAAAGAAAAGAGAAAAATGAGGATATACGAACGTAGAACTATTCATCATCGACAGAAGAAAGAAGTTGGGTTGAAGTATTTGTAAATTTGTAAATTTGTAAACTTGTAAGTTTGTAAATTTGTAAATTTGTAAATTTGTAAATATTACATGAGAGGTGTCCACAAAATTCTATCTAATCGTCGTTTGAACGTTAGAAGTGAGAAGAAAAAATCTAACGATACCGAAAACTCGTTCACGTGAATGATTATACAGTTAGCACAGTTTTCTTGACCATGTACGATGTTCGAAGATACAAGTGTAATTTAAAATATGAAAAAATATCTGAACATTGAACCAAATCGTTAAGAACTTTACACGCTGAAACTATTATACTTAGTTAGTCCTCGAGTCGGAAGTACAATCCCATTTTACAATTCAGAGCGCAATTTTTATCGAACAAAGAACAGTGTTCATCGTTTCGTCTTTTATTCGTTGTTCCAAATTTTTACCCGCGTAAGAAATTTTTTCATCTCTGATTTTATAGTTCTTCGAAGATGAACGATCCTACCCGGTATTGTATGGTTTACGAACGAGTTTGTACTCGTTCGAGATAAATGATCCTATCTGGTGCATTATGATTTATGAACGAGTTTATTCTATTCCCAAGTTGAGCGATGACAGTACCTCGTAGAGAAAAGTTGGATCGTTCTTCTTTTCTTGATCGTTCGAGATTTAATTCTTATCTTCAGAATATGCGATAAATATGATCAATTCGAAACTTTCGATGTGCAATCCATTCTATAAAGTTTACGTCTTCGTGTACAGTGTATCTCCGTACCTTGCTACAATCTTCTCGAGGTCTTTGCGAGGACAATTGTACATGGACGATTGTTATTGTTCTTTTCGATTCTGAATTGAACTCGACGAACGTCAACCTATCGTTTATCACCGGTTGTACATTGAACTCGTAATTTCCATCGGTCGCATTTCCCGCGTTTTCAGCACCGACACGGGACAAAAATCGAAACGTAAACGCGCGAATTATTTGCCAGGAATTTCCAAAGTAAATAATGTAAATACACTGACGGACACACCGATGGATTCGATAACGCCTCGATCGCGTATCTGGCCACGAATCTACCAGCAGCCGAGCCCTCGTGTTCCTCGTCTACGAATTTTTACGCGTTGTAATTGCGCGCAGAGATTATCATGCATCAGGTGTACGTTAACTTAATCGTGGAACTCGATCTTACGATAGCGGATGCGTTTTAAACAACGGATGCGAGAAAACAAGTCCCCCCTCCCGTTCGCCGTTTGCGTGCTCCTTAAATCGTCGATTCCTCTTCGAGGTCTCAATAGCGCAACGTCGATCGCTTATATTATAAAATATTAAAAACCGTGGATATCCGACCCGCGGTTCGTAATTATCTCGCAAGAGTTAATATACATCGTCGAGGCATAATAATTTTCCAAAGTTTCGAATAATTGGCTCGAACGCTTTGTTAAACTTTCACGCTCGAGAGATAATTCTCGATCGTCGTGGAACCTAACGACGACAACTCGTGCAACGAAGAATTTGGTGAAAAAATTGTATTTGAAATTACGCGCAAATTTCGTTTCGCGAAATTTCCACCAAGTTCTTCGTTCGAGAAATATATTTTACCCGCGAAGAAGGGTGAACATATTTATACGCAAACTACGTTAAATCGTATCGGAGAATTCTGGTCGAAATCGAAATTAATCGTTGATCGAATTTCACGATTCGAACGCGTCCGAAGGGAATCGTTCTCAAATTGTTCATTTCTGTGCGCACACGAACCCTGTTTAACGCCCACGCTGGAACTCCGATTGTACGTTGCGCGGCTTTTTCTTTCATTTTCACCGTAACGGTACACAGACTTACGTGAAACGACCGTGCACGTGAGACAACCCGAACAATTTATGCGCGATAGTTTTCTCGAGTCTAGACCGTTCGTCCGTGGGCTACTTAGGAATGTCTCTATCGTTCGGGAAACCTTTCTCCGTGGATACGATCGTGCCGGGGACCCTTCGAATAACGAATACAGATAACACGGTTCTTTGGCCGTTCGATTGCTTAATTTGTGACCGTACGAAAAGACTTTGGGACCGGATTCTGTATCCTTTTAATGAGACGTGAAACGTCCGCGTCACCGACTTTATTGCTCTTTCGATTTTTTACGTCCCTTTTCCGTAAGATAATGGCCCCCGGTTCCGAGTTGCAGCGTCCATGGAGAATGAAACACCCCACGAAACGCGAAACAAATTATTCTCTCGCCTTAACTTAGAATTTGTATTATTTACAATCGCGGGACAAGCGTCGAGCAAAGTCCTCCCTTTGAAGTGAATTTAAAGGTGAAAGAAATCGAAGCGACTCGATTTTAGATGGGTTTTCCGGAAAACTCAATGAAGCGTAACGCGTTTCATCGTTCGCGAGAAAATCATCGATACGTGGTTATCGTGGAACGTTGAAACTTTATTCCCGATAAAAAGTTGAACGGAACGGATCTCGAGTTTAGGCACGTTCTGCGCGAATAACTGCATTTTATGTTTAAAAACCGATGGATTAGTATCTGCAATATTTATAGGTAGAAGAAAGCTGATAAATCTTTCATGTTGTAGAAAGTTGCGAGAATTCTTGGGAATCATGGTGCGCGTAGGAATCGGTTCGAACGTCGGGCATTGAACAACCGTTTATCGAGAAATGTCTGCAAAATATCGATTGGTTTTGCACGGGTCGTTAAACGAGGCTAGATGTATTTATAGTTTCCGTTTTCGATCTTGTTCCAGACAGGAGTCACGGCTTTGCAGAAAGCAGCTTCGGAGGGTCAGTTCGAGGTAGTCCAATTGTTGCTGAAACACAGCGCGGACATCGCTCGTCAGGACAATGTGGTGAGTATACGTGGATATTTTATTTTAATTTATTATTCCGTTTGGTGACCGATCGGTGCGCGAAGTGACATTTATCGTCAACGTACGTACCGAATTACGTACGAAATCAACGTGTTCCTGTTCGATTTTACAAACCGTGGACAATCGTTTAAAAATTAATCTATCCGCTACCAAAACTTTCTATTCTCAACATCGTTGTATATTGCTTCCAATTTCACTCGATTAAAATTCACAATGATTCACGAAATACTCTAATCACATTTTTCGAGCTCTGTACACTATTTTCAACATTAGTTCATCCATCATCGACACTTTGTATTCTCAACATCGTCGTATACTATTTCTGGTTAACCTTTAACTCGATTCAAAGTTGCAATGCATCACGAAATACTCTAATCACATTTTTCGAGCTCTGTACACTATTTTCAACATTAGTTCATCCATCGTCAACATTTTATATTCTCAACATCGCCATATATTACCTCCAGTTAACCTCTGAGTCGATTAAAAAGCATTACAAAATGCTCCAACTACATTCTCCGAGCTTCGTACACTATTTTCAACATGAGTACACATCATCAACATTTTATATTCTCAACATCGCCATATACTACCTCCAGTTAACTTCTGAGTCGACTAAAAAGCATCACAAAATGCTCCAACTACATTCTCCAAACTTCGTACACTATTTTCAACACGAGTACATCTACTATCAATACTTTGTATTCTCAACATCACTATATATTACTTCCAGTTAACCTCTATATCGATTAAAATCCACAATGATTCACGAAACACTTCAATCGCATTGTTCGATTTCTGTACATTACTTTCAACATTACTTCATCCATCGTCAACATTTTACATTCTCAACATCGCAATATATTACCTCCAGTTAACCTCTGAGTCGATTAAAAAGCATCACAGAATGCTCCATCTACATTCTCCGAGCTTCGTACACTATTTTCAACACGAGTACATCTACTATCAATACTTTGTATTCTCAACATCGCCATACATTACTTCCAGTTAACCTCTGTGTCGATTAAAATCCACAATGATTCACGAAACACTTCAATCGCATTGTTCGATTTCTGTACACTACTTTCAACATTAGTTCATCCATCATCAATACTTTGTATTCTCAACATCACCATACATTACTTCCAGTTAACCTCAGTGTCGATTAAAACCCACAATGATTCACGAAACACTTCAATCGCATTGTTCGATTTCTGTACACTACTTTCAACATTGGTTCGTCCGTCATCGACCCTTTGTATTCTCAGAATGTCGCCATACGTTACGCAACGCGTGAAACGTGGCTCCCGTTTTTCCCTCCATCTTCGAAGTCGATGACTTGGGCGCACGATAAAGCTCAATGTAATTAGCCAACCAGCGGCATTCTTTCCGCGAGAAAAGCACGTCATTCTCCCCGTCGTTACTTTCCTTTGGCAAAATCGGTGGAATGGCAATCACGTCGTCACCCACTAACTCGGAAACTGTCCCGAGAGGAACATAATCCTTTCGTCGCTCGCTGACAGAGAACTTGGAGCAACCGTGATGGTACGCGAAACAATAAAACCCCTTTCGTGCCGCGCTAACTAGCATTCCTTCCACGAGGAATCCGTTTTCCTCGTGGAAAGAACGCCAATCTATGGACAGCTATTCCGGAACGACTTCGATGAACGCGCGATATCGTTCCCCGATTCGCCAATTATTTCAACGATAACGGGATCCTCCGCGCGGGATACTTTTACAACGGAATGGCATTATTCTTTCGAAAAAAAATTGTATCGCTCGTCGTCGATGCACGAACCATATTTCTTAAAATTTTTTAAAAATCTGTGCCGATTACGAGGCATCGCGAGACGCTGTCAAATTCCACAAACTGTGCTCGTTCTTCCCGAAATCAATTCATCCGCTACTTTTGCGAGTATTATCGGTTATTAAAAGAAGTAACTATAACGTACTGCGCACTTTACTTTGTATTTTATTTCTCAGCAAGGTGTATCGTTCTTGCTAGAATCTCTAATAGAATAAAATTAGATCCTCCGATTCTTATTTACAGTGTGAAATAATCGCTTCTCGTAATACGTTTAGAACTATTCTAATTTTCAACAGCTTCAATATCCCCAAAATATCCTCATCTTTTACGCAAATACTTCAAATATCGCACTTGTCCTTGTCCCCATAGTCGATGACCAGTACAATCCATCGCGGGAACCCTTCCGTTCAATTATACAAACCTTGCGCAATCTTTTCCAAATTAATCCAAGCATTACCAACACTCTGTACGTGTTTGGATTAATTTTATACATAATATGTACGATATCATTCCCAACACTCTGTATTCTCCTAGCGCGTGCTTGTTCCCTCGATCCTCGAACTCGGTGACATCGACGCGCGGTGAAGCGCGAATCGATCCCGAAACCCTTTCGTCGAACTCGCGAAATCGCAACGATCGTTTCATACGATTAGATTGCATCGCGCGCGGGATCACTTCAACGTGGATCGCGATATTTGCTCGTAAAGGACGCGATATCGAGGATCGTCGTGTCGAGAGCCGCGGGGGTACGCGAGTACGCGTCCTCGCACGCCAGAAACGCATAAACGCGTTTCTCATCGTCGTTCCGCCCGCGGGTCCTTTACTCGAACGCGAGAATATACTCACATTGATACGCGTATCTTCGTAATAAGTGCCCGCGGCACGCAGCACGCGGTCCGCGTAAAGAAAACAAGGGGAGAAAAAAAAAGAAGAAAGGAAAAGAAAAGAAAGAAAGAGAAAGAAACGAAATGGAGAAATCGCTACCAGGACCGAGCGAAGACGAGGGCAATAAGTTCGGTGTTCTTTTATAAGAAACAATTTACGAGAATTTTTGCACGGCCGCATTGGCAGCGGTCTTTTATCACTTTCTCGATGCCGATCCCCCCGGGGCCCACGGTGGATTTTATTTGTGCCGCGCCGGCGCTACGCGTTTCGTAATGCCCCGACGCGACGTCCGTGGCTGTTAACGCGAACGCGACACTCGCGCGTGTATAAATCCTGCTACCTAGCGAAAGACCGTTCGTTCGATAGACGCAATTATGACCGCGGGGATAAAGGTACGTTTAAACTACCGACGCGACCAGTCGGGAACCGATGTCGAATGGTGTTTTATCGTTACTTTCGATCGTTCGGTGGTTGGTGTTGAGATTCGAGACGAAAGTCTTGAAAGTCTTGAGAATCTTGAAACTCGTGAATGTCTTGAAAGTCTTGGAAGTCTTGAGAGTCTTGGAAGTCATAAGATTGTAACTTTTTAGAATCTGGAAAGTTTTGAATGTCTTGAAAGTCTTGAGAATTTTGAAAGTCTTGAGGGTTTTGAGAATCTTGAAAGTCTTGAAAACCTTGAAAATCTTGAAAGTCTTGAAAGCCTTGAAAGTTTTGAAAACCTTGAGGGTTTTGAGAATCTTGAAAGTCTTGAAAACCTTGAAAGTCTTGAAAGTCTTAAGAATCTTGAAAATTTTGAAAATCTTAAGGGTTTCGAGAATCTTGAAAGTCTTGAAAATCTTGAGAGTTTTAAAAATCTTGAAAGTTTCGAATACCTTGAGAGTTTTGAAGGTCTTGAAAGTCTTGAAAGTCTTGAAAGTCTTGAAAGCCTTGAAAGTTTTGAAAACCTTGAGGGTTTTGAGAATCTTGAAAGTCTTGAAAACCTTGAAAGTCTTGAAAGTCTTAAGAATCTTGAAAATTTTGAAATTCTTAAGGGTTTCGAGAATCTTGAAAGTCTTGAAAATCTTGAGAGTTTTAAGAATCTTGAAAGTTTCGAATACCTTGAGAGTTTCAAAAGTCTTGAAAGTCTTGAATGTCTTGAAAGCCTTGAAAGTGTTGAAAACCTTGAGGGTTTTGAGAATCTTGAAAGTCTTGAAAACCTTGAAAGTCTTGAAAGTCTTAAGAATCTTGAAAATTTTGAAATTCTTAAGGGTTTCGAGAATCTTGAAAGTCTTGAAAATCTTGAGAGTTTTAAGAATCTTGAAAGTTTCGAATACCTTGAGAGTTTCAAAAGTCTTGAAAGTCTTGAATGTCTTGAAAGCCTTGAAAGTTTTGAAAACCTTGAGGGTTTTGAGAATCTTGAATGTCTTGAAAGTCTTGAAAGCCTTGAACGTTTTGAAAGTCTTGAAAGTCTTCCGTACCAGCAAATAATTACTCGGAATGTTTTTCCCACAATTTTTCTTCCACTTATAATCGGAAATAGTAAAAAGAACCATTATCGACTCGTGTTTCGAGGTTGCGATCGTTCGAAACTCGGCTCGTCGGTAGTATAAACGAAGCTTAAAGCGAGCGCCGCGCCGATCGAGTCGCTATAAATCGGCGAAACTAGACTCGAACGGCGAAAGTAAATTGCGAGCGGATTTCGCTGTCCGCTTCTAACGAAAACTTGCAACTACCGCTCGAGTGGAGCGAGTACTTACCGTCTGTACTCTATCGATATCGTCGTTGTATCTTTACGAGCGAAACTTAAACAGTCGACCGAGCGATACCAAAGCTCGTTCGAGTCGATTCTGCTAACCGTCTATAAACACAAAATTAACCGAAAGTGAAATTCACGTACGAACGCACGATCGTTTGGTACTTGAACTCCTTGGATGGCGATAAGCTCTGCGTTCGACTTCTCGGAAGATTGAAATATTTTGCTTCCTGGAAATAAATTCCCAATATTACCCTCTCGATTTACCTCACTATTATTATCGATAGCGAAAACTATCTCGAATACCACGTGATCCCACTCTACTGTTCTCGTTCCATCTAACGACACAACAGTCGAGTCGGACAGTAGCAAAAGACCTGGAAACTGATCCTCCGCCGAGAAACTTCTTTTTAATTTTTCAATATTTTAAACGTTGAAAAGTAAAAAACGAAAAAAATTCCAAGACACTTGTCAGAGTCTTCGATTTAATCTACAAACGATACGAGTCTTTTAGGGGATGATGGAAACAAGAAGGAATGAATTTTCATTCGAAAACTCAGCGATCGAGTAGATCGACGGAGCGATGTATCAATAATTATCTCATCGTGTAACGATCGAGAGTTATTTGTACAAAATTCTGTAAAGTGTCGTCTATTTTCCAATTACAGTGAGGACTTCCTCCTCCTGCAACCAGTATCGCGATCGCTTCGAATTTCATCGATGATACGCAATTATCGGGTTCACGGTGTTCCGAGCGCGACGCGATAATTGTTAAAGAACAGACCGTAGCTACTTGTCCGATCGACACTCGGCCACGAGACTCGTTAATATCGTATGCAAATCGAATGCAAAATCTTTCCGCGAGTGGCCCGTCCGGGTAAACGTTACGTGTAACAGTGCACGCGGCGCGCATAGTCGGTTTCGTTGGCAATTATCTTGTCGACGACGCGATTCAAAGGTCAGGGTATATATCCAGATCGGTATCGACGCTATCATTACGTCGTAAAATATTTAATGGTCGCCATTACCGATATTGTATCGCGTTTATCCTGTACCGCGTTAAGGAACACATTCGACGATCTACTTGCCCCGTCTGCGAGCGGTGGACCGAACGTTCGCGAAATAAACGGTACAGGAATCACGGTAGGCGTGTATAGCTTGCCTTTTAACGAGGGACCCAAGGATTCGTCTTTAAATACGCCGCCGATTCTCACGATCGGTCGCGAAGCACGGCCGATGTTTTCTTAAATGGTATTTATAATGTCCCCGGGGGAAGTGTGTTGCATCGATGCGTTTAAAAAAATATAATTAAACGTAAAGCGTTCCGAGCAGAACGCTCACCGCGAAGAACGAGGAAGGGTTCCTCGACGTTGTGTAATATTAACAGGCGTGAGCGAGTACCGAAGGAGATGTTCAAAATATTGTCCATCGGAATTTTAATACGATCGTTTCGAAGGATTTTGAAATTTATTTTAATACAATTGTTAATTTGTCGCCTCGATCGATGGATCGTGAACGCTTGGAATCGATGATCGATGGCGTACGAATTATTTGGGAAGTCTTTGAAAATGTTTCTCGGTTTCGTGTAAACTGTTCGAGAGTAGAAAGATGACTGGGTTGAGGAACGCGGGTTCGATCGGTCGCAGTGGCTCAGTCCCGCCTCCATCGACGCGTCATCGCGGACGAAGCTTGCCATTGGTCAACGCGGTCACACGTGTCGGCACTATTTACGATAGGCGCGAGTAGGCGGAGCGAACGAAAGACCTCTCTTGCCCCTGTACCCTCTCGCGTGTTTTCTTTCCAACTACGAACAGTACCTGAAACGCGTTGCATCGAAACAATTGTACGTAAAGGCATCCTCCGAATCGTACTTGAACTCTTTCGAGGTAACTTTCATCCCTCTATTTCGATTCTATTAAAATAAAAGGGTTCTTTCGTACCGAGTGGATAACTATTTTACAACGTCGTTTTCAATTGAAATCGAATTAGTCCCTCTCTATCGATAACTGTGAAACACGACCAGAGTACTCAGATTCTGACTCCATTTTGAATCTATCCACGCAAATAGGGAAATACTCGGATACATTGAAAACGATATTATGTATCGAAGTATTTCTCCTTCCTTAATCTATAGAAATATTTTCCTTTCCTCTGATGCCATCTATCGAAATATTTTTCCTTCCTCGAATCAATAGAAGTAGTTTCATTTCCTCCGATGGCATCGAAATATTTTTCCGACCTCAATCTATAGAAATATTTTCCTTTCTCTAATGGCATCTATCGAAAATATTTCCTTCTTCAATCTATAGAAATATTTTCCTTTCTCTAATGGCATCGAAATATTTTTCCTTCCCCAATCTATAGAAATATTTTCCTTTCTCTAATGGCATATTTTCTTCTACGTACGATATAAAGTTCACAAAAATACCCCCCTTCTCGCGAACGTCTCTACCGTCCATGTACCCCTTTCGGCGAAACTCACGTACGAAAGACCCGCTCGAAAGTTCATCGCGTACATTTTTTGGGGAACGTTCGAGGTTACCGATCGTTTTTATTCGCGTAACAAGATTTTGTCACGAGCGGAGGAATTACCGCGCGAAGCCCGCCGACGTATCTACAACCGATTCGGAACCGATTAATTCGTGCCGCGCGCGGAACGAAACATCCTCGATTGATTATTATCGCACCGATAATGATACCTCGTATCGGTCGAATCGTTTAATGAGCATCGGGCGCGTACTTACGGCCCGGAGGAGCGGCCGCGGCGAGCCGTAAATGTATGGCATTAACCGGCTGAAAATATTTATCCTCTGTCTCCATCGAGTCGTTTCGCGGAATTCGAGGGTACGCGTGTAAGACGAATCGATTATTTCAGGAAGCACTTGGGCGCAAGAAGACTCGGGGGAATTCATTAGTTTCGCGGACGGTACGAGCACGAGCCTCTCGATGTCTCGGGACGAGTCGCGTAACTGTGCCCCGTGCGAGAAAAAGAAAACAGTACGGGGAGCCATCCGTGGAATAAAATTCGAACTCGCGCGAGAGATACAGCTCGACCAGTTGATAAAGATCCTCGGGGTGGGGGGACCGTGGTACGTTCACTTCCCCCACCGTGCGAACCTCGCTCCCGAAGCGGTGGCCATTTTTACGCGGTGTCTCCGCGAATCTCGCTATCTCGTTGCTTCTTCTTCTTCTTTTTTTTAACCATGCACCGTCGAACGTTTAGGCTACTTTTTATTATAGACGATGTTTCGGAGATGTGTCCATGCTTCGGAGGATACGCGTACTGAGTTGGGTAAAGAAATGTACCGATGTTATTCTCGCGTGACTAGATTTTCGAAGAGTGAATTGAGAAAGGAAAATTTTCGGAGTGGTCTTCGTGGTTCAAGATTTCTATTTTGGGATCGTTTGAAAGCTGTTAAAAGATGTTGATCTTTGGAAGTAATTGAGGATCGTGTTGGGTCTGTACACGATTTAAAATTAATTCAAAGGATGTCCAGGATCACTCGATAAAGAATTGAAAAGGAGGATCGATAGAAAGTTTGTCGAAGGAAATGTGAGCGTGAAATTATTTAATATCGTCGACTCGTGCGGGAAAAGGAGTATATATATTTGCCAAAATAAAGCGAGATGCTTCGAATGGTGAAAGAAATAATTTTCTATCGATTCTTCTCGCACGGTGGTCCGAGACTGGCTGTCGGCGATGCTGACAACCGAGCGCCGTAAAATATCAGTTTCCTGTTACGAAAAAAAATGTTGAAGATATTGAATGTTAAAGTCTGGCTTCTTTTAACGCGTCGACTGTCAACGTCGCGTCATGCATATGTACGACCGTGATGTTTCGGTCATGGTGGCGTCATTCTCGTAAGGCGTGAC
Source organism: Ptiloglossa arizonensis (assembly GCF_051014685.1). NCBI lineage: Eukaryota > Metazoa > Arthropoda > Insecta > Hymenoptera > Colletidae > Ptiloglossa > Ptiloglossa arizonensis. The sequence continues at coordinate 21,556,150 of NC_135050.1, forward strand.
ATTTAAATACAATGGGTGTTTGGAAGCGTGGCCTCCGCGGAGACGTTTGGTCGTATTGGCGAAGATAAAAGTAGCTACCGAATGAAACGTATAAATTAAGTTTTATGAACTCGCCTCGGAAACGAATACATTCGAGCAGTCTCGGACGACACCCGATGCTATTGGTCGTTAGCTGAGCAAACAAAAATATAAATTATGCAGCGAGGTGTTTGTTACTCGAATACTTTTCCAAGTTATATTTCGCCCACCCTCGGAAGGATCATGGCTCGAGTAACATCTCCGTGCACAGTGTACACTACTGTACACTACTTTCAACGTGAGTACATCCACTATCGACACTTTGTATTCTCAACATGATCATATATTACTTCCAGTTAACCTTCGACTCGATAAAAATTTACAATGATTCTTGGAATATTCTAATCACATTTTCCGAGCTCTGTACAATACTTTCAACACGAGTACATCCACTATCAACACTTTATATTCTCAACATCGTCATATATTACTTCCAGTTAATCTCTGTGTCGATTAAAATTTACAATGCATCACGAAGTACTCTAATCATATTTTCCGAGCTCTGTACACTACTTTCAACACGAGTACATCCACTATCAACACATTGCATTCTCAACATTTCCATATATTACTTCCAGTTAATCTCTGTGTCGATTAAAACTTACAATGCATCACGAAATACTCTAATCGTATTTTCCGAGCTTTGTACACTACTTTCAACACGAGTACATCCACTATCAACACTTTGCATTCTCAACATTTCCATATATTACTTCCAGTTAATCTCTGTGTCGATTAAAATTTACAATGCATTACGAAGTACTCTAATCACATTTTCCAAGCTTTGTACATTACTTTCAACATGAGTACATCCACTATCAACACTTTATATTCTCAACATCGTCATGTATTACTTCCAGTTAATCTCTATGTCGATTAAAACTTACAATGCATTACGAAGTACTCTAATCACATTTTCCAAGCTTTGGACATTACTTTCAACATGAGTACATCCACTATCAACACTTTATATTCTCAACATCGTCATGTATTACTTCCAGTTAATCTCTATGTCGATTAAAACTTACAATGCATCACGAAATACTCTAATCGTATTTTCCGAGCTTCGTACACTACTTTCAACACGAGTACATCCACTATCAACACATTGCATTCTCAACATTTCCATATATTACTTCCAGTTAATCTCTGTGTCGATTAAAACTTACAATGCATCACGAAATACTCTAATCGTATTTTCCGAGCTCTGTACACTACTTTCAACGTGAGTACATCCACTATCGACGCATCGTACTTCCAGAATATCGGCGTACGTTAAACCGAGCGAACCAAATATAAATTATACGGGAAGGTGTTCGTAACTCGGATACTTCTCCAAGTGTATTTCGCCCACCCTCGGAACGATACTCTCCCGAGAAACATCTTCGTGCGCAGTGCGCAGCGAGGATTCGACAAGATTCGAGGGGGGAATTTCGCGCAACGGGGAGTCCCTAACCCCCCACCCCCGCCCCTTCTACCCGGTTCTCCGTCCGGTTGCAATACGTTTCCGATGTTATCCGATGAAACGACGGCTCGATATCTCGTGACATCCAGCGTATTCACGGCAGCCGAGATGCAAATGTCAAAAGATCCGCGACGAGGCAGAAAACGAAACGTCGACGAGAGACCTATCGAGGCTCGTGAATCGATTCCCGATAATGGAAAGAAAGAAACTCCTCGGTGCCCCACGGTCCGTCTGTCCCTCTCTTCGACCCTCTTCCTCACTTTTTCCCTCTTTCGTTGTTTCTCGTCCTCTCTCGATCTTTCTTACTCTGTCATTTCCTCTCTCGTTCCCTCCCTATCTCTCTCTCTCTCGTTCACAATCTGTTTTCCATTCCCTCTCGTTCTCTCCTCCACAATCTCTCTCACTCTCGCGCACACTCTCGTTCTCTCCCTCGCATTGTCTCTTACCCTCTCTCTCTCGGTCTCTCAGAATTCTCTACAATTCTCTCGCACTGTTTCCCTCTCCGTGTCTCTCCGTTTCTCGCACTCGTGCGTTCTCTGTCGCTCTCCACCAGATGCAGGATATGCATTCTTCGGGACCAGGGTCGACTCAATGTCCGCGACCCCTGCGAGACTTAAAATTTCGATTACGTCCTTTTGCCCGAGGGCACAGCTCGCTGTTGCTCCCCGCTCACCGTTAGGATCCCCGCACCCTGGCCCCCCGATTTTTCGTTCCCGATAAGAGGAAAAAAGAATCGACGAATCGCGCGCGCGACGAAAGATTCGAACGCGAGATACGTCGTCGTCGTCGTCGTTGAAATACACGACGCCGTACGACGCTCTCGTCCCGGAGGATTTACAAGATTTCTTTGGTAGGAGGCGCGCAGGCGCGCGAGAGCGTATTCGGGTCTCTTTGTTTCCCTTTTTCTTCACCGCCGTCTTTCTTCCTCGTCGCCTCGACGTTACGCGCTTTCGTGTCTTCTTAACGGGCATCGCGATCTGCCCCCGAGCGACTCCGCGCGCTGATAATTGCTTCATTCGGATACTTTAAATCGCTCCGTTCAGGGTTACCCGGCACGAAGAAAACGAAAGTCGCGCACGATTTATACGCGCGCCAACGAAACCCACGATCGCGACCGATCTCCACCCGGACATTTTTCTATACGGTGCATTTCGAGAGAGGTAAAATTACAAAATCGTCGCGTCGATTGGTTTTTTTTCCTTTCGTCGAATTACGAGGTTTCGCGAATCGAACGAGAGAAATTTGTGCATCGATGCGTGCACTCGTTGCGACTGAAATTTTTTGCGAGAAATTAGCTCGGGAGAATCTACACTTTGCACTTATTGTCCGGTAATTAGTTAGAACACTTTGAAAAGTACTCGATTTTTGCAAAAAGTGTTCTTCGAGCGTTAAAATTTCAAAATCGTCGCGTCGATTGTTTTTCTTTCGTCGAATTACGAGGTTTCGTCAATCGAACGAGAGAAATTTGTGCATCGATGCACTCGCTGCGACTGAAATTTTTTGTGAGAAATTAGCTTGGAAGAATCTACACTTTGCACTTATTGTCAGAACACTCTTATTAATTAGAACACTTTGAAAAGTACTCGATTTTTGCAAAAAGTGCCTTCGAGCGTTAAAATTTCAAAATCGTCGCGTCGATTGTTTTTCTTTCGTCGAATTACGAGGTTTCGCGAATCGAACGAGAGAAATTGTGCATCGATGCACTCGCTGCAACTTCAATTTTTCTGTGAGAAATTAGCTTGGAAGAATCTACACTTTGCACTTTACACTTTGCACTTTGCATATTGTACTTTGCACTTTGCACTTTGTATCTTGTATTTTTTTCCAGTAACTATGTGGAACACTGGAAAGCACTCAATTATTGCAGAAAGTGCCTTCAAACGTTAAAATTTCAAAATAGTCGAATCGATTACTCTTCTTTGATAAAATTGTTGAGTTTCGTGTATCGAACGAGAGAAACTAGAATCGATGCACTCGTTGCACCTGCAATTTTGCCCGAAAAATTGGCCTACAAAATTCTGCGGTTTACATTTTTGTTTATTTCCGAATCGTTAAAATAATTATTCGTACGAATTAAGGAACAAAATACAGAACTGGCGTCATTGCCTACATTCTCATCGAAGTAACGAACAACGATTATCGAATCGCTCGCTATCGTCGTAGAAACGATTCCCTCATTGACGTTCGACCGATCTCGCCTAACTGGTAGTCCTTTCGCGAGTATTCGTTACACGTGTTACAATTTCGTTGTTTTGCTCTTTATCGCGGAATTATCGCGAAACAACGCTCGTATAGAACTCGCGGAGTACTGCGACGTTCTTCGAGCGTTTCGATATCGCGAGTATTTCGCTGGACGAAAATTTATTGGATTTTCAAAACTGATAAATCGCTTTCTAGCGTACAAGAGAAAGTACTTACACTAATCGGTGTATCTCGGTCGTTAAGGAGCCCTGCTCGTTTAACGCAGCCGGTCGCGAAAAATTAGTAATTGCTATTAAGAAGGAATAGCGATAATTTCTTCTTGTTGGGCCGGAAGAATTTACGGGAATGCTTGGCTGACCGACACCGGTCTTTTGTCACGATCTCGTGGCGATTTCTTCGGTTTCTCGTACAAGTTCCCTCGGACGCACCGGGACACTATTTTCTTGCTAGCTGTTCCGTCCGGGCATCGAGACCGCATTCCGCCGCTCAAAACCTGGACGACGATCGTTACTTTTCCGCGTGTAATTGAACGAAACGAAACCCACGGATTGTGAAACGCCGGACGATAGAATATTAAAACCTTTTACGCCGGTCTACGTTAAAACGCTCGAATCGCGAGATTAAAATTTATATTATCCATGCGATCGTTGCAAATTGAAACGAAGCGGATCGCGAAGCGCGCAGAGAGATCGAGCGCTCGAGTCTTTTTGCACGAACCGAACACTTTTACACTTGTTCCTTGTTTTACACGCGATCCTCTCTCTGGTGCGCTTTTTATCGCCTCGATTTTATCTAAGACTGCTTTCAAGGATGTTTTGTTTATTTTTTATTTTTTGTATTTTTGTTTTTGTAATAACGCAAATGCGTTCGATTGGCTACGGAAATCGGGTTTTTCGAAAGACGAACCGATCCTTCGATGCGTTTCGTTCTTTGCATTGCGATGCGTTTCAATTAGCACGGTATTTGAAAAGACACGCGCAAAAAGTATTATACTTTTTGCACTCGTTGAGTATTTCATGGAGTGTAGTATTTTATAATCTTCGATACGTTAGATCTTCTCTATTAGTATAATGTCGCGAACAATGCGTCCATTGTAATGTATTCGAAACAAGTATTTCGAAACTCCACGAATCTCTCGATGTATTACATTTTTCCTATCGTGTAGCATTTTACATACTATGATATTTTTTACAAATTCACAAATCCTTCGAAATGTTAGATCTCCATTGGTATAATATCGCAAACAATGCGTCCACTGTAAAGTATTTGAAACAAGTATTTCGAAACTCCACGAATCTCTCAATCTATTACATTTTTCCCATTGTGTAGCATTTTAAATACTATGATATTTTTTACAAATTTACAAATCCTTCGAAGCTTTAAATCTTCTCTATTAGTATGGTATCGTAAACAATGCGTCCATTGTAAAGTATTTGAAACAAGTATTTCAAAACTCCACGAATCTCTCGATCTATTACATTTTTCCCATCGTGCAGCATTTTAAATACTATGATATTTTTTTATAAATTTACAAATCCTTCGAAGCTTTAAATCTTCTCTATTAGTATGGTATCGTAAACAATGCGTCCATTGTAAAGTATTTGAAACAAGTATTTCGAAACTCCACGAATCTCTCGATCTATTACATTTTTCCCATCGTGTAGCATTTTAAATACTATGATATTTTTTATAAATTCACAAATCCTTCGAAATGTTAACTCTCCATGGTATATTATCGCAAACAATGCATCCACTGTAAAGTATTCGAAACAAGTATTTCGAAACTCCGCGAATCTCTCTGCTATGATACTTTTTACAAATTTACAAATTCCTCGAAGCGTTACAATTTCCCATCGGTACGGTACGGTTGAAAAATCGTAATATCCTTCAACGTGTTACATTATCCCCCGGTCGTAAGCTTTTTCGTTATATCGAAGTTCCGTTTATGCGAATCAACGTGCCGGGACGCGCTCGCGTCTACGCAAACATCCTCGCGGCAAACAGACATAAAGGAGCATCGGAAATTCTTGCAAAATCGCGCGTCCAAGTCCTCGAGAGCTCTTCGGACCGTCCAAGAGAGAAACCGAGTTCAAGGAGCGCGCCAACTCGACTCGACCAACCAACCAACCAACGTATGAACGAACGAACGAATGAACGAATGGACGAACGAACGAATGAATAAACGAACGAACGAATAAACGAATGAACGAACGAACGAACGAACGAATAAACGAATGAACGAACGAATAAACGAATGAACGAATGAACGAAAGAACGAACGAAAGAACGAACGAACGAACGAACGAAAGAACGAACGAACGAAAGAACGAACGAACGAGCTTCGAGTGCGCGCATTTTGCGTCAATTTGGTTATTCGCGACGCCATAGGACGTCGCAATTCTCTCCGCATGACCGATACGAAAGTCTCGATTGCACCGCGATGCATTTCGAAAGAATCGAGTAACCGTTCCAATTGCCAGACCGGGTTCAAAGGAAACGCATCGATCTTCGAGCGGAGATCTTTAAACGCGGTGATAGAAACAAGAATCTCGTTTCTCGACGATTTTTACTTATACTTTCGCAACACCTTCATCGTTACGTGTATTTAGAATTGTATCTTCACACTCGAGAACCATTCTACGTTACGATCGCGACTCGATGCAGTGTGATAATTCTAACTTTGTTAATTTTCTCCAGAGTTACAAGACGCACGTTACGATACAGGATTCGAATGAATTGTACGATTTATTCTCGCGTTCCGTTTAAATGATTTCTTTGTTCAGTTTCTTGGATAAGATATTCTTTCGAGAGCAGAAAGAGTCTTCTCTAATTTATCACTTACGACGGTTGGAATGATTTCTTTTCAATGATAGAATTTTATTTCATTCTATCTTCGTTATTCACGATGGTATAGATTCATCTAATGTTTTATTTTCGAGAGAAAGAATTTGTGTTTCGTTTTCTCTTAAACGTTTAAGAACGTGTCGTTAACGCTAAGTAGAATGCTTTTCCTTCTTTTGTGTAACTTACTAGAAGACACACGGAAAATACAGTTTCTAATCTCGCGATACGCTACCGGTTCCGCGAGATTGGTTCGCCCGAACGAAATTTCACCGTATTCGAAGCTGGAATTTAACACGGCCACTTTCTCCGAAAATCCAATCTCGAGCACACCTCGAACAACAGAGTATTCCTCTCCCGTGCTCGATTACGAAACAATTATTCGTCATCGGTCCCTCGCGTACACTCGTGGCGCTGACTTCACTTTTTTCGACCGCTACCATCCCGATCGATATCGTAATAATTACCGTAATACTATACCGTAATCGTACACCAGAGCCGAAACGTATCATTTTCTTTTTATCAGGAGATACGATATTAAGACGATGATAGCCTAATAATAATAATCTCGCGTTACCGCTTTGGTAACCGGAATTAAAAGTATCACCGTACTATCGTTCATCTTCCATCTAGTTTTCTTCGTTTTTTGTCGTCGCAGTGTACGCGCGTCGAGGAACGGGGGAAATTGTACGTAAGTTTCTAAATTTTCATTAAAATGCGCTCGATTGAGAATCGGAGAACCGAATGCTCGGGGAGAACAAGCTGAGTAACTTTAATCTTTTCTTCCGACTACCCTAATTATTATATTTACTACTCTACTATTACGTACACTCCAACTACTACAATTGTATATATATACACAATTATTTAATTCATTTTCAACTATTCATTCTTCTCCACTCCGCTCCAATTGTGACACACAACAGTATACGTACATAACTATTGGATTTTTTCGGAAAGTGATTTCGTTTTCCAAAATGGAGAATATATAATCGAATATATAATATACAAAACTTTCCAAACAACCCAATATTATTTAACCTATTCTCGACTATCTCTCCTTCCCCTCTCCACCCCAATTATTACGCAATACGCGCAAAATCATCGTTCGACTTTCTTACCTTAAATTCCCCCCATCCCTCTTCTCTCTCCGTTTCATTTCCCCCGGTTCTTCTCGCACTATTTCCAACTCCGCGTTAAAAACACTCAGCCGTAGCTCTCCTTTACCGTGTACTCGCTCTTACCAGCGTTCATCGATACTCCTTTTCTCCCCTCCCTCGAGTAGAATCTCGTTGCCGTAAAGACGTTGCGTTATTATTATTATCAACGACCGAGCGGTACACTCGGCGGCACGATCGGACGAGTTTTTCAAGGGGAATTCCGCGCGACCGGGCCGTTTCGTGCACTCGGTCCGTGTTCCAGCTTTTACTAGAAATCATTCACCGTACGATCTTTCTCGTACGTTCGATGACTTAATTGACCCCGGAGTGATCTCGACGAGACACGAACGTTTTCATTTCCAAAGAACCGCGGAGAATGCGAACGGGGAGCGGTGTACACGAGTCGCGGTGAAATCGCGCGCGTACGATACGCGTAAACGGTACGTAGACGGGTCTAATTGCAAAAGGATCCTCGAATCGTCGATGAAACGATTTCTCGCGATGCCGCGCGTGCATTCGTCGTTGCAACGTGGATACCGTAGCGCTCGTCTCATTTGTCACATTTGCAACGCGTTATGGCCGGTAAGCTTGACCGCGAAAGTCGATCGGTCTACACGAGCCAATCCACGGGTTTCCATGTTCGCGATAGAGATTTCCTTTATACGCCGGGCCGCGTGATCCACTTCGGTTTTTGCCACCCTCGCTCTACCCGAGCGCTCTCCCGATACCACTTATAACGACGCCGGTTCACAGGACTCGCGCGGCGTTGTCTAATTAAAAGGATCGTTTGTGTCCAACTTTTTCCCCCAACGATCGCGGAACGGAATACGTGAAAGTGTACGGGACTGATGTATGGGATTGACACTTTTCTGAATACATTACCCGTTCCCTTGCCCGCGACTGGTTCGGTGCGCCGGTATACGGAGCTAGGTACACTTACGGGCAAAAGTCCACGGAAGCTTCGTACCGAGTCGGTTGCAAACGATGCTTTATCGAAACGTTTTCGGATGGGCGTGAAAGGGGCTGTTTGTTCGTACAAATGTATCGTGGGAATTATTATAATCATGCATTGGGAAATAAAGGTGGAGAAAGTTTTTAGGTAATTGTATCGATTTCTCGAATTGGTAAATTTCAAAAATTCAAATTCTCGAATCGATGAATATCGAAAACTCGATTTTTGAAATTCGCGGGTCACGCGATAATTACCGAACGAATTTTCACGACCGAGTCGGAGAATCGTGCGCACGCGTTTCCCGCGCGAACGATGAAAAATTCCGCTCGATCCCCGAAAATGTGTTTTCCCGATTCGCCTCGCGTCCCGTACGTACGAGGCGTAACGGTGTGGTTTTCCCGATCGGGTTGTCGCGTCGCGAATAATCCCGACGTCTTTCTCGGTTCGTTTCCTTTAAACGCGTTCCAATTGAATACCGAGTACCCACGCGAACGGTTGCCGCGATCTCGTGCAGAAGCGGACCGAGGCCGCGACACGTGAGGTACGCATGTAAACCGAACCGTCTCTGAAAACACGCGATCGTTCATCACGACACGTTGCGCGCCCGGTAACTCGGAAATCGCCCGATCCGCGGTAAAGCCTGAAATTACTAGATCGTAAAAGTTACCCCTAGGTATTCAGGCTGCGAAACGAGCCAAAGAGAGTAAAAGAGAGAGAGAGAGAGAGAGAAAACGTGGTGCTCTAAATTCATTTACGAGAGAGGCACAGTCGTAACAGGCCGAGATCGTCGAGCCGACCGTGCAAAAAAAACCACGGTCGATGCACGAACGCCGCGCGCCTCTCGCGGACGAAAAACCATGGTGTTTTGCCGCGACGTAGCTAACCTAACCTATCTTCGTACGCGGGACGAAACGTTCCTCCGCGTCGACTGAATTACGATCGCTGCTTCCGCCATCGAACCCTTTTACGAGGCGAGTGGCAAGTGTACTCGAATATATGTAAATGTAAATTCGTTGTCCGGTACGAACGAGATGGCTCTGTTCGACGATAATCCGTGCTTACGAGCACCGACGGCCGACAGCCATTTTGAATGTTCGGCTTAGGACGAATGCGCGCGCGTCCACGGTCCCCGTGAACGACTCGCTCGGGTCGGGACAGATACTGCTAACGTTTCACGGTGTAATAGATCACGAATAGAACGACGATTTCCCGCATAGTAGGATTTTTTATCAAATTTTCAATTGAATATTTGCGCAACGAGTCAATATTTGAGTACACGTTGGAATAGAGGTTCGAGGGTAATGCGTACGGAGACTCGTGAAATTTTGAATTGAATATTTTTGCAACGAGTCGAAATTTGAGTATACGATGGAACGGAGGCTCGAGGGTAAAGGGTGTAGAGACTTGGGAAATTTTTAATGGAGTATTTCAAGATGAACGAATCGAAATTTAAGCGCACGAAGAAAGGCTTGAAGATAAAGTGTATAAAGATTTGTGAAATTTTGAATGGAGTATTTCAAGATGAACGAATCAAAATTTAAGTCCACGAAGAAATGGAGGCTCGAGAATAAAGAGCGTAGAGACTTGTGAAATTTTGAATGGAGTAATTCGCGATAAATGAATGAAAATTTAATTACACGATAGAATCGAGCTTTTCAGTCGTGTCGGTCCGCGAAGAAAATTTTCAATTCAAAAATTTCAAAAATCCAATGGTAAAATATTTTACGTTAGATTCGAAAGCAACCTTCGTACCTCGGTAACGCTCTAAATTATTCTCCGTACAGCGATATACCGCACAAAAACGTTTTATTACAATTTTTACAATCCGACATTCGTTCGTCCCCGGTTACACCTTTGGCAACGAATTAACGGTGATGAAGAGAATTTATGGTAGATAGGAAGCGAACAATGACGATCACGATACTGTATCTATTCACAATTATTTGCAGACCGTAGCCGTGAATAAACTGAGTTACAAGCGACTGTTATAACCGGAGAGAGTTCAGCAGACTCTAAAGACCTAGTCGTTAAGATCTAAACGTTGAAAATAAAGTACCTGATTGCGCGTAGGTATTTCAAGAATTTCAAGCAACGGTGACTCGTTCTACTTGCGATTTCTTCGTCACGGAAATTCGAAAGACGGTACATTTCTTGCAGAAATCTACGATGGACATTTTTCCTTCTGTTAGATTTTTTAAATAAAAGTAAACGAAATAGGCTCGGTGCTTAACGCGTTAAGCAGGAATCTTAGAGTCGACGATTTAGAATTTCTCTGATCGATCTTCTTCGTGAATTCTAGTGTGCTCTGCGCGAAATTATTTAAAGATACACCTTACCGTTGAACGATCTGGAAAAAGAAACGTCAAAATTTATTTTTCACTATTTTTCAATCCGGTGACAAATTCGAGCCACCATTTATCGAAATTTCTTTTTTCTATCGATCCATTCGCGCGAAATGTGTCCACGATAAAATTACGATTAGAAACAACTACTAAAATTATCTAAAAACACTTTACTCTTGAACGATCTAGAAAAAGAAAAGGTGAAAATTTATTTTTCACTATTTTTCAATCCGGTGACAAATTCGAGCCACCATTTATCTGTATTTCTCCTTTTGCCCACTGTCGATCCATTCGCTTGAAATGCATCCACGATAAAATTACGATGAAAAACAACCTTACCGCGATGAAATTCACCGTTTCTCGATCCCTGTGAAAAAACAAGCAAGATTCGAATTTCCACCGGTAGAAATTGAGACACTCCGAACCGTTGAGACACTCCGATTATACAGCTTTCCGAGTCTAATGGAAAGATGGCCGCCGCTCCACGGCCGTGGTGATCGCGATAAAGGAGTACGAAGCTCCACTCGGCGATATGATTTAAGAACGGTTAACCAGAAAACGAACGTAACGGCGACGAGTAAATAGAGCGTCGTTCGAGAGCGCCGGGTTTCCTCGTTCTCGAATAAAAAGTGACGACGGAAACGGGCAGCCAGCGGCCTTCGAATCGGCCAAAGAACACGAGGCTGCGGCACGATAAGAAACACGATCTAAACGATGTGTAATCGTTAACTAATGCGAAACGAAACGGGCCCCGATACCTTATAAATCGCGGTTGCCGTGCACGAACACGCGAGTACGGCCAGGTCCGTGAATTCTTTATTGATCGGCGGTTACTACGCCGCTACCCCCATAAATTGCTTCTGTAAATAGGGTTCAGAGAAATTGTTGTATCTAGCGTGCACTTAATCGTTCGCGTAGCGAAAGTGCAAGTACGCGGCACGATGTTCGGTGTAACGTTTCTCGTTGCCTTAATCGGTATTCGCAACCCGATTCACGTGCAAGGAAATGGATACGGGAATGCGACGCGCAAGTGCATCCGAACCCGCTTTCTAGCCGGTGACTACCATTTTTTTTTTTCTTTCTTTTTTTTTCTTCTCCTTCTTCTTCTTCTTCTTTTTCGCTCGGGAGCGAGGCTCAGCATCCAACATGGAAGATGACAGCGAGACGCGTGCATTACGATCGAAACGCGGAGTATTCGACGATAACCTCGAGTTTTGTAATACACTGTACACGGGACACGATGCTCGAAAGGTAATAACGCAAGGTGGATAGGAACGACCACCTGAACGCATCGGGTACATCTCGGAGATCGATTAGAGGACAGGGTTGTGTCTTTCAAAGACTTCCGGAAGTTTTTTCTTTTTTTTTTTCTTTTTTTTCTTATCCCCTCTTTGTACAGTTTGGAATTAATTTTACATTTGGCAAATTTTATCATCGGTTCAACGTGGATTTGGTAATAGGACGTGGATTTTTCCACCGGTGGTTTGTAGCATTTATTGACACGTTAGAATTACGAGATGATTTTGGATTGATAAAGTTTGTAGAACGTTTTCAATCTTTTGTAATATTCGGAAAATTATATTAACAGTAGAATGTTTGTCGAGAAGGTTTAAGTATTTTCCCCGGTGGTTTGTAGCATTTATTGCCACGTTAGAATTACGAGATGATTTTGGATTGATAAAGTTTGTAGAACGTTTTCAATCTTTTGTAATATTCGGAAAATTATATTAACAGTAGAATGTTTTTCAAGAAGGTTTAAGTATTTTCCCCAGTAGTTTGTAGCATTTATTGCCACGTTAGAATTACGAGATGATTTTGGATTGATAAAGTTTGTAGAACGTTTTCAATCTTTTGTAATATTCGGAAAATTATATTAACAGTAGAATGTTTTTCAAGAAGGTTTAAGTATTTTCCCCAGTAGTTTGTAGCATTTATTGACACGTTAGAATTACGAGATGATTTTGGATTGATAAAGTTTGTAGAACGTTTTCAATCTTTTGTAATATTCGGAAAATTGTATTAACAGTAGAATGTTTGTCGAGAAGGTTTAAGTACTTCCCCAGTGGTTCGTATCATTTGTTAACACGTTAGATCTACGAGATGTTTTCTTCAATATAAGTCGAACAGACTGATTGGACAATCTTCGTTCGTAGTTTTTAGCATATCGTACAATTACTTTTTCGATCGTTTCTTAAGTACTTGTTTCTCGTGAACCAAGGTGCAACACGTACACATTTACTACAACACGTAGTATAATAGATCGCCGAACCTTGATATTTTTAATACGACAGTTTGCTCGGAGACGACTCGTGAATAGATCGAAACTACTGTTCTCTCGGTATCGCGCGAAATATACATTAGTTTCGTGCATAGATTTGTCGGTTGGTCGATAAAGCTTATCCGGTAGATCGTGTACAGTTTTCTATTACTCGGTTAGTTTATTGCTACTTTGAACGGAGTATTTGAACGATTAATGGCGTCACGTCTGGAGCAGGATGTACTTGATAAGCCTTTCCGACCGGTCTGACTAGCAGATCTGGGACGAAACGCGGCGATATTGCTGTCGGTGCCCGAAAGTATTGTTATTAGAAAATCGTGAACTAATTGCGAGGAAATGGAAATATCTTGGTTAGAATTTTTTCGCCAAGTTTTAGATACCTGTGAATTTCGAGCGTATACGAGTTCGAGACCTCCATGAATTTGAGACACCGCTCGAAGTGGTGTCCTAATTCTAAAGTTTAGAGCTTCTATGAGTTCGAAGCTTTCGTAACTTTGAAACTCCATAGAAACTCCAATAACTTTGACGCCTCTGTAGATTTATAGTCTTCCACAAATTTTGATCCTCCGTGAATTTAAGGTCTCCACGAGGTCCTAATTTGAGCCCCCATAGGACCTCCGATAACTTTTGCCTCGGTAGATTTGAAATCTTCTATAAATTTTGATCCTCTGTGAGTTTAAGGTCTCCACGAGGTCCTAATTTGAGCCCCCATAGGACCTCCGATAACTTTTGCCTCGGTAGATTTGAAATCTTCCGTAAATTTTGATCCTCTTTGAGTTTAAGGTCTCCGCGAGGTCCTAGTTTGAGACTCCATCTAAGTTTGAGGTTCCGATAAGTCCGAGATCTCTCTTGAGATTACACCCTCGTAAGATTAAGACCTTCGTGAGTTTTGAATCCTTGTGTGCCTAGGATTCCTGTGAATTTGAGACCCCCGTAAGTTCAAAACCCTAAGTAAAATGGCTCCCCTCACGATACGAGCTTGTCCAGATAGTGGTGAAAGGATCAAGTATTAACCGATCGTCCGAAACCTAACTCCCAAATAAACAATACTTAAGTTACTGTAAAGTAAGTCGATTGAAAGTACGCATAAAAAAAGAATACAAACCTTCGAAACTAAACGAACAATTCATTTTTATCGCACAACCAACCGACGAAAACGCAGTAATATTCTTCTTATCCGCGTAGTGAGGTTTCTTAAGAACAGTAAATCCAGAATGGAAAACAAGAAACAAAACGATGGCCGGAAGTTAGCCAGACTGTATTTACCGCTGCAACGTGTTTAAAAATCGACAGTTCGATTTTATTTTTATCAATCGACGGTTTCTCTCGCATATCGTGGAATGTTCCTCGTTAATTTGCCGTTTAACGTTTCTGTTTGATTCGACAAAATGGCGAAACTGCCGGATAGGTACATTTATACCAAAACGACGGTGCATCTGATTTATACACGACACTCGGTTACTTACCTTGATCTTTTATATTAACAAATCGAGACGCGAGACCCGCGCGATGTAAATACGTTCGTATAATATTTCCTCCTCGTTTCGTGCTCTGAAATTAATCCTAGCAATAGAATTCTTCCTATCCAATTAAACGCATATGTAAATTTCAAACTAGATTTTAGTATCCATGTTTCATCTAGCGGGATCGCGGAGTCCTTCCTCGCTCTTGTATCTTATAGGCGACAACTTATCATCGAGTTATCTGCAAACTGTCTCCATTAACCTCTTTCAACGTCCACTCGCGGACACCTTTACCATTTCAATCGTTTCGAAATATTAGAACACGGAAGTGACGGAGATTACTTCCACGGTACAATTATTTTAAATAATTGAAAGAGTTGAAAAGAAGATAACCGGTGACTATCGCTACGAGGTTGAATTTTTAACAGATTACTTCCACGGTACGATATTTAAAATAATTGAAAGAGTTGAAAAGAAGATAATCGGTGACAATCGCTACGAGGTTGAATTTTTAACAGATTACTTCCACGGTACAATATTTAAAATATTTGAAAGAGTTGAAAAGAAGATAACCGGTTACAATCGCTACGAGGTTGAATTTTCAACAGATTACTTCCACGGTACAATATTGAAAATAATTGAAAGAGTTGAAATAATAACCGGTGACAATCGCTACGAGCTTGAATTTTTAACAACCCCATTGTTCGATGTTCGATTCCGTTTAGGTGTTTAAATTAATTCTCGATCTTCTCGTGACAAATGTAACGTTCACTTATGAATAATTCAATTACACTTCGATCTTCGAAATAATTTTCTTCGGCTTCTGTACATTCCTACCTGTTCGCAGGTAGCTGGTGAACCTAACCTTCTTTCGAAAAAAAAAAAAAAAAAAAAAAAAACACACACAACGATTTCGCGATTTATGGCTAAACGATGTTGAATGTATGCGAAACAAATAACAGTACCGAAGGGACTAAGCCTGGTAAATAAACTGCACGAGAGTGAATTTCCCAACTCAAGGAATCTTAGCCTCCGGGGAGATTTTTCTCGAGTTGGAATGCGTAAAGCATACAGCGTCTAATGTGCTGTTTCTTGGAGAACATCGTGCTTACGCTTTTTTTAATGTTACGTCGATTACAGAGTCTGGTTCTACGGTTTCAAAGTCAGTCTCGCACGTGTACCTTAATACCCTAACGTAACAGGGGAAAAAGGTTCAGTTCGAACGAGCACCCCGGTTAAATTAATTAAAGAGAAATTAATTCGATACGATTAATATTCTAATTTTTACCGCGGCTAAATTTATTTGTAGATTCAAAATTGATCGTTACGCCCAACATAATTGAAATTCTAATTTTTACAATTAAATTAATTCAGGGGAGAATTAAGTTCGTACCCTCGATGCGATTAATATTCTAATTTTTACCGCGGCTAAATTTATTTGTAGATTCGAAATTGATCGTTACGCCCAATATAATCGAAATTCTAATTTTTACCACGATTAAATTAATTCGTACCCTCGATGCGATTAATATTCTAATTTTTACCGCGACTAAATTTATTTGTAGATTCAAAATTGATCGTTACGTCCAATATAATTGAAATTTTTCTTTTTACTACGATTAAATTAATTCGTACCCCCGATACGATTAATATTCTAATCTCCACCGCGAGTAAATTACTCGAAAACTTCGAAATTAATTGTCACACCCAATTAATTGAAATTTTTCTTTTTACTACGATTAAATTAATTCGTACCCCCGATACGATTAATATTCTAATTTCCACCGCGAGTAAATTACTCGAAAACTTCAAAATTAACTGCCACGCCCAACGTAATTGAAATTCTAATTCCCGCTAGGATTGAATTAATTTTTCCACCCAATATAATCAAAATGTTACCTAAGTTTGTACCACTTTTCGGTCAATTTGGTAGCCGTAACTTAACTCGTGCGCCCGATATAATAAAAAATTCGAATTTATAGCACTTGGTCGGCTCGCTTTGGGCAAACATCAATTTTCAACGCCTGATGTAATCGTTCGATATTTACTCGACGTGTGATAAATAAAAGATCGTCGTTTGCTCGTTGTTCGGCTGAAAAACAGTCAGTACCCACCGTGTTCTCCGATCAACGAACGGAACCGATTTCTCTGAAACCACAATTGGAGCGGACGAAGCTGCGTCGTGGAGCGACAACGAAAAAAGAAAAAGAAAAAGAAAACGAAAAAGAAAAGAAAAAGAAAATAAAATCGAAAGAGAAAACACTGTTGTAGACGCCGCGCGGGCCGATGCTGGTACTTGCGCCGTTACGCATTTTTCGTGTCGACGGTCGTGTTCGCCACGGACTACATTCCTGACCAAGCTCGCCACGCGACACAACAAGGGCTTTGCAAGTTTCCACGGTCGTCGAACGTGTCGCACTTGAATGCGTTTCACCCGGCCGGGGACGTGAAAGTTCGACGAATCGCGTGCCGTGGCGAGAGATGAAACGAAAAGAGAGGAAAACGAGACAAGAAAAACCGAAAAAGAGACGAAAGAAAAAGACGAGAGAAAAGAAAACATGTTGTAATAGACGCGCGGCGCGTTACGCTCGCTTTCACCCGATCGGGGCTACCGATAGTGTTCGCGGTCGTTTCGAACTATAGTAACCCGCACGTGTTTATTCGGATCGCCGATCGTTTCACGCCCGGCTATCATTTTAAACCTAACGTGTGTATTAAAAGTAATACGATCGATTTGTTTTACACGCGCCCCGGTGTTTTCTTTTCTTTTTTTTTTTTCCGAGGGACCGCGATAAATAACGCATTTCACGGCCATTTGAGAAACAAATCGACGACGGTGGTAATAATTTACCACGCGATGCTAATGCTCGTTTCTGAAAGGTTTCTCGGTTGATACGGACCGATCTTTTTCATCTCGAACGACCTTTAAAATCGCCACCGATTCACCGAAACCGCATCGACGGCGGTCGTACGAATATCGATGAGTTTTTCTGCGCGTATCTTCGCGGTTCTCGACGCTGGAACCACAGCAAAGGGGATCGGTTCGAATCGTTTCGAATTTCTTTTTAATATCGCTCGATCGTTGAAAGCGTTTTTGTCAACGATATTCGCGAACGATCGTCAGAATAGACGAATTAACGGTACTCGTAAATTAATTTACCTTCCCCGCGTTTAACTTCGTAAACGGTGGAAATAGTAATACGTTCAACGTCGGTGGTTTTAGTATTAATATTTCCGCGAAATCGCGCGCGAACCACTCGTAAAATCGTGCCAATTACCGGCCTCGTTAGTAAGTACCGGTAACGTTTTGTACTTGTTCTACATCGCGAAGGAATTTTAGTTTCAAAGTATCAAAGTGATCGATCAGATCTGTTTCGAGAGCTTTCTTCGTTCACTCGAAGTTCTTTGTTTTTATACAATAGACAATAACGAGTTTTTAAGCAAAATAGTATCTTCGTCGACCACGAATTTCTTGTGTTTCTGTTTTATTCACCGTTCAAGGTTCTTTTGTTTTTGAATGATAAACGATGGCAAGTTGGTAAACAAACTGGTACTTTCATCGACCACGAATAAATTCACGTCTTCGAAATAAACGCGACTCCAATGTTTTGACAACTTCTGTCGACAATTTGTAGAAATACTGAAAGATCTCGGGTATAAATTGTTTAAACTAGTTTCAGTTGAATTTTTGTTCCGGAATTGATCTCGGAACCGGGCTCGTTTAATCTTGCCTGAAAATATACCATGCCTTGCTAAGTACGTCTCCAGTGTACATCGTTGGTATCATACATATTTCAAATAGCTTTTACGATATTAATTTATCGTTAAAGCAGTCGTACATCGTGAGAACTGGTTGTCCAGCATCCAGTCCAGCTGGTCAATTTTTAAATTCAGCGCAACATTCTTAAAAACATTCGCGAATCGTTTCATATTCATTACTACGTACGTATACAGTCAACCGCAAAAGTCCGTAATCGCTGCATAAATTCCGCTATTATCGATAACACAGGTGCTTCTGCAATTCTACTCGGATGTTAAATTATTCGACGATCGACGCAAGGAATAATATTAATCGACTATTTTATAACACATTAACGCACGAAACGTATCAGTTCGAGAAAGTTTAAATATCTCCCGATGCGAATATCTCGAGTTATTACGGTCGTTGAGTTTGTTTCTTTGTGCTCCGTAAGTGTAAAAAACAAGAAATATATGTATAGAGTGTCGCTTGAAAAATATCGATGACCTTGAAACCTCCCAAAGAAGAAAATATGACCTTCAGAAAAGTACTTTCAAAAGTTTCAACTCGTAAACTACTTTTTATGCGTTGTCACTCGATGGCTAGTCAAATTCAAATTACAGAACGAAATACATCGCGAGGAGTAATAATTTTAACAAATAACCATCTCGAGTTCCTCTATACGCCACTTTGAAACACAAGAAAAGTATTTCTAGCCTGCGAACGAGGTTCTATTTGAATCTTCGATTCTCTCGACCTTCACCCTGTTCCTTACTGTAGAAGAAAAAAAAAGTTACTAGACGATTATGCGCCATTTTGAAACCCAAGAAAAGTACTTCCAACCCACGAACGAGATTCTATTCGTAATCTTCGATTTCTGCTTTCGACCTTCAATCTTTTTCTTACTCTACAAGAGAAAAAAATCACTAGACAATTATGAGCCATTTTGAAACACAAGAAAAGTAATTCTAACCTACGAACGAGATTCTATTTGAATTCTTTCCTTACTCTAGAAGAAACAAAAAGTCACTAGACAATTATGCGCCATTTTGAAATCCAAGAAAAGCATTTTCAACCCACGAACGAGATTCTATTTGAATCTTCGTTTCTTTCCTTACTCTGGAAGAGGAAAAAGTCACTAGACGATTATGCGCCATTTTCAAACCCGATAAAAGTACTTCCAACCCACGAACGAGATTCTATTCGTAATCTTCGATTTCTGCTTTCGACCTTCAATCTTTTCCTTACTCTAGAAGAGAGAAAAGTCACTAGACAATTATGAGCCATTTTGAAACACAAGAAAAGTAATTCTAACCTACGAACGAGATTCTATTTGAATTCTTTCCTTACTCTAGAAGAAAAAAAAAGTCACTAGACAATTATGCGCCATTTTGAAATCGAAGAAAAGCATTTCCAACCCACGAACGAGATTCTATTTGAATCTTCGTTTCTTTCCTTACTCTGGAAGAGGAAAAAGTCACTAGACGATTATGCGCCATTTTGAAACCCGATAAAAGTACTTCCAACCCACGAACGAGATTCCATTCGTAATCTTCGATTTCTGTTCTCGACCTTCGCCCTTTTCCTTCCTCTGGAAGGTTAAAAAAATCACTCGACGATTCTACCTTCGAGCGGCTAGAATTACTTCAATGCCTACTCAATTCGTTCGCGAGTAAAACCGTTTCACGGTCCCCGGCCTCGAAGCTGGAGACGTAAACCGTATCAACGACGGTCCGAGAACTCGACTAATAACGAGGTGTCGCCGAAAAGTAAAAAATTCCTGGTCCCGCCTCGGTTGTAATTCTTCCGGTAATGATACGCTGTCCGTCTAATTACCGCGGCCGAGAAATTAGAAAGGAAAAGGTGAATGGCATCGGGGTTACGCGAAAGTCGGACGCGCAAGCACCGTGGTACCGTGTACGTGTGTACGTTGCTCTTTTCAGTAAACGTCGATCGAGCATCAATCAGGGACAAGCACGGTGCCTCGTTAAACCGTAGACCACGTAGGTGTACGCGAAACAAAAGTCCAGCGAGCCACGGAGAGCCATAAGTCACCCGAGCAAATGATGTTTCGCTTTTAATGTAGGTCGCCATAACGCAGCCGTGAGTTTTTCCGCTCTTCCGAGTTGAACTCGCTGGTAGATGTATCGATTAGACGACAGTCTCGTCTCTTTTTACCACCAGAACGGATTGATAAATGAACCGCGCAACGCTCTTGGAATCTTGTAGTTTGACATAATATGGTTGATTAGCGTACCACGGCCGGATCAAGTTTGATGAGATTTTCATTGGCCGTGTCGCTTTCCGAGTGTATTAAACCCGTCGGTGTAAACGTAATACAGTGGGATAGATTGATGATGCGTGTTCGAGGGAAAGTTATTAACTGGAAGAATAAACCAGAATGAGCCATTTGAGCTCGCATGGGGTTAACGAGAGGGAAGAAATTAAATTAAACGGTTCAACTTGACTGGATGACTGATTCGATGTATAATGAGTTAATTTAAGTATCGCCCGAATTTTCCAGGGAGTTCCTGCGGTGCGTTATTATGGACGGGGATTCGATTGTAGCGGTACGAAATAATTTAGAAATGCGCCAGGTACACTTCTCCGACAGTGTTGCAGAGTTTCCGAGTGATTCTTTATTCGGTGAAAATTTAGCGGGAGTGGTAGAAAAATTAGTCGTTGAATCGATGATCCAAAGAGTTGAGACTATTTGAACGTTTTATTAGGTATTCGAATACTAGGATTAAACTTCGAAGTAAACTTTGAGTATGTGAATATTATTACTCGAATACTTGGATATATAAGTAGCGTCATTCGAATATTTGAATATGTGAGTATCGTTACTCGAATACTCGGATGTATATGTAGCGTTATTCGAATATTTGAGTATGTGAATATCGTTACTCGAATACTCGGATACATAAGTAGCGTTATTCAAATATTTGAGTATGTGAATATCGTTACTCGAATACATAAGTATCGTTATTCGAATATTTGATTATACGAGTACCATTATTCGAATATTTGAGTACGCGAGTATCATTATTCGACTATTTGAGTACACGAGTATCATTAATCGAACACCAGGATATATAAGTATTATTATCCGAACATTTCGCTACGTGAATATCGGTGTTTAGCTACAAAATCGTGTCTTCGATACATTTAACAAGGTACCAACAAGAATGTCCAATTTTGTGGACTGTAAATTTCATTAAACGACATCGAGAAGATAATACGTCCCATATGTCGATTCATTTCGCCTATTCGAAATGCCACCTGACGCCTTTTAAGGTCATTATTACACCGTGTCGTGATTCCGAGCAAACCTCGACTCATTGTGCAGCTTGCGCCTATTGTGTCATAGTGCTCGTAACTAGCAACCGTGTGGGAAAGAGGAAAAATAGCAACTCCTGAAATAGACCGGGTCACGTTGAAGAGGGTCAGCTGCTGTCGTTGCTCGTGTGTACTGTTATCGTCAGGTTTTCTCGGAAACACGGTAGATTTCGCAAGAATGGTCGTGAATCGTTCACCAAGTCCATATTTATCCATTAAGTGCAACAGGTACACTCCAGATGGCTTACAAACGGTCCATTTCGATTATTTTACGTATATTCGCTTTATAATTTGGGCTTTTATTAGAACCTGATAAGAAGGTACGAATACGGTAAAAATATTTAAAAAGTAAAATAGAAAGATCTAATATATATTTTAAACGTAGAAGACTTACAAAAATACACTTGTCCAGGGACTATGAAATTATTAATACAGCACTGTTGTACAGTATGATGTTTATGGACGATAGTATAGAGATTAGAGTTGAGCATTATCGAAACAAAAATTTATCCAAGTAAAGAGTCCGTGTTTATTTCGTTATAAGAATAAATTTTGTCCGTCTGTCGTTAATTGCTTTAAATAAATAATTCGATACTTTATTTTCACGAAACGTTTTAAAAGTTTCGTGAATATATTTATTCCATTTCGGATTGTTAATTATATATACTTATATAAAAGTATGTACGTATATACTTTTTAAACGTTGAAATCAATAGAAAGAACATAGTATTAATTAAGTAAGAAAAATGATATCCATGGCATGTATAGAATATTATGAAGAAAAAAAAGTTTACTCGACCCTGGGGATTCGAACCTGCGACAGACTCGCTTGTTTGCGTTTGGACGCGGATCGACGCTGAGTAATCGATAATTACAGATAAACAATTCATTTTCCATGTGGCAAATGACATCGACGGATGAATGGAAAATTGTAAAAAAGTTTGTCAGAAGTGGGATTCGAACCCACGACCTCCACAGAGGACCAGAAGACCCAGAAAAACCTGTCGAACAGGCAAGGTACAACCTTGAGTCTGGCGCCTTAGACCGCTCGGCCATCCTGACTTCGTATCAACGGTGTTTCAATTAGCCATTATAAGATACAATACTATATATAGCTTTGAAAATATATAAAATTAATAAAAATACTGATTCGACTTAAACATTTGCACAATGCACAATATCGATATTAATTTATCGATAAAGAGTTGGTAAAAAAATATTCTTTAATACGAAAACGTGTCTTCTGATACAATTTTGTTAATCGAAGTAAATTAATAAATTTGAAGTTTTACAATGAACTATTGTCAATATTTTTCTCGTAAGTGGAGTAACGTAAACTTAATTATACAATTAATCGCTAAGTATTTATTTCGATGAATGTTGATTCCACAGTTTTAATATTTTATTTTATTCTTATATATCTGTAACGCAATCGGTGTACCGCGATAAACGAACGTATTTCCAATCCTTCTGTATATTATCTGCGAAAAAAACGTGGATCGAAATATTTTGAAAAAATAATAAATGTAGAAGTAAGTCGTTTCGACGAATTTATGGTTTTGGTCTTATTTCAACATACGAAGCCTTGCACAAACACTCTAATCGCGGGAATTAATCTAATGTCGTGACGTCGGAACGACTCTACGCGAAACTAAATAATATTCCTGCACGCGTGTCTCGTAGATCAATCTCTTCGTTATAATATAAATTAGCCTCCGTGTTGCCTCCTCGAGAACTCGATTTCGCGGAACTCCAATACCGTACAAGTCACCGATACGCAGCGAGCGTAGCGATGGAATCGAATCGATCGAAATCAAACGTTGTTCAAAAACATCGAGAACAATCTGACAAAAGGAATCGTGCCATCGATTGTTTTTGTACCGATATTCATGTTACTCTTACAATCACCTCGACGACACTTGTGCAAAATATTTTCCGATATTCTCCCTACTGAAAGAACCTTCCGCAACAAAACAAATCACTCTCCATTTTCACGCGTTTTATCCGATAATTAAAACAATAAACGTTCCAGTGTCCTTTCCACAATTCTATAATAGAATCCATACGATCTAAATATCAAAAGTGTCTCCGATATCAAAACTACCCGAGTCGTCGATATAAAATTAATTTACCCAACAAAAATTATCAAACGCAAGATTCGATCTATGGTACGGAAATAAAAAATCGAATAATGTTTCTCCAGACCGATTTCACTCGTTTCGGAGTAGAACGAAAATCTTTCGTCGATTCTGTCGTGTATAAAATCGTGAAAAATTTGATTTGGTCGAAACGAAGCATTATTCCAGGCAACGTGATGTCGGTTCGTATCCATCGCTACCGAGCCGTCCGTCCTAATTCATTCTTATCTGGTCCCGGGGCCCCAACTTCGTCCCTTCCATCGATCTGTCCGAAAAAAGAAGAACGTACGAAAAGGAACAAGGGGCACGGTTACTATAAACGATTTATTGCCACGGATCCAACCACGCAGAGTCTCCTCCAATGTCATGGCCGACGATTGGCGAACGTATTAGAGGTCTTGAAAACCGGATAACCGAGTATTCGACCACGGTGGCACCTTCTCCGTACTCACCACCGTGGAACCTTGCACGCGGCCTTATTCTCGCGAATTTTCGCCTCGCCCACCGTATCCGATATATTCGTGAATCGGTTCACAAAAATGTTTGGACACCATTTTCAACGCATCCTTAATATTCTATTCTCGTACACTGAGCGATATTAACGCTCGAGTATGCGCCCGGGCGGTCTACTAGACCCCCCATAGGGGGGAATACATTGAGCGCTGTCGCCTGTTATAAATTGCCTATTTTTAATCGAATTTAAGAGAAATGAAATACATTATTCGGAGAAATGATATTTACACGTAGTAAAAAAAAAAAAAAGGTAGTAGTTTGGTAGACCATCGCGCGTCTATTTGTGTTACGAATGTGATCGTGTATTTAAGAATGAACGAATGAATATTAAATTGCCGTTGCGTATTAAATTATCGTTTAGGAAGAATGTAACTTCTTCTAGGTGATTTTATTGCAATGTTTACGGACCTGTAGCCCGCTTTAATGATAATAAAGCAGTTCTAACAACTATTTGTTCCAAACATGAGCGTGTCTACCTAGGCATTAAATGAATGAATTGTAAATTGCTCCTGTGTGTTAAATAATAATTTAAGCAAAAGAAATAATATCTAGATGGTTCTCTCTCAAAGTTCACAAACCTATAGCCCGCTTTAATGATAACGAAACAGTTCTAATAACCAATTGTTACAAATATGAGCGCGTCTACTTAGAGATGAAATGAACAAACATTAAATTGCTCCTGTGTGTTAAATAATAATTTAAGAAAGAAAAATAACACTTAGATGGTTCTCTCTCAAAGTTCACAAACCTATAGCCCGCTTTAATGATAATAAAACAGTTCTAACAACCATTTGTTCCAAATATGAGCGCGTCTACCAAGGGATTAAATGAACGAATTTTAAATTGCTCCTGTGTGTTAAATAATAATTTAAGCAAAAGGAATAATATCTAGATGGTTCTCTCTCAAAGTTCACAAACCTATAGCCCGCTTTAATGATAATGAAACAGTTCTAATAACCATTTGTTACAAATATGAGCGCGTCTACTTAGAGATGAAATGAACAAACATTAAATTGCTCCTGTGTGTTAAATAATAATTTAAGAAAGAAAAATAACACCTAGATGGTTCTCTCTCAAAGTTCACAAACCTATAGCCCGCTTTAATGATAATAAAACAGTTCTAACAACCATTTGTTCCAAATATGAGCGCGTCTACCAAGGGATTAAATGAACGAATTTTAAATTGCTCCTGTGTGTTAAATAATAATTTAAGCAAAAGGAATAATATCTAGATGGTTCTCTCTCAAAGTTCACAAACCTATAGCCCGCTTTAATGATAATGAAACAGTTCTAATAACCATTTGTTACAAATATGAGCGCGTCTACTTAGAGATGAAATGAACAAACATTAAATTGCTCCTGTGTGTTAAATAATAATTTAAGAAAGAAAAATAACACCTAGATGGTTCTCTCTCAAAGTTCACAAACCTATGGCCCGCTTTAATGATAACGAAACAGTTCTAATAACCATTTGTTACAAATATGAGCGCGTCCACTTAGAGATGAAATGAATGAACATTGAGTTGCTCCTGTGTGTTGAATTATGTATTTAAGAGAGAAAAAAATAACACCTAGACGGTTCTGTCTGAAAGTTCACAGGCGTGTAGCACGCCTCTACGGTAATAAAACAGTTCTAATAACCATGAATCCCAGAACCACCAGAGACCATTTGTCTCCGAGATACAGTCACCTTTAGTAGAAGTCGTTGCGTCAGAGCAACTGTTCGAATCGACCTCCATTGTCAGTCGTGCACGCTTCGAGACGCCGTATCATTGATTGTCTCACGCGTTTGACCACTCCCCGCTGATTTATTATTATATCGCAGGCAGATGTTGACAGGCTTCCTTCACATTCGTTCTACTTCCTACGTTAATTCCGTAGCCAGTCCAAGCTGTAACTCCGAACGGCTGTATCTCCAAAACGAATAGCTTTACGACTCGCGTTCACTACGATCCTCTTGTTAGTTTTGTAACGCAAAACGATATGTTTCTCATTTTATATCCATGTACCCGATAAATATCTAAGAAACGAAGATTCTGTTACGAGAAATTGTACAACGCAAAGTCACTCCCGATGGACTCATTGCTCCATGATTTTCATTTATTTTTATAGAACTAATTTTCAGGACTTTATTTTACGGGACTTAATCTTTTCATAGGACTAATTTAACCCTCATGCCTCCAATAACGTGCAAATAATAATCTTCTGAATTTAAGACGATCTTTATTCGTTTCGAAAGTAATATAAGTTCGATAACGATATTTAATCGATTGCAATCAATTAATATATGCTACTTCCTAAAACATTCATCGGTACTGCAATCTCTCTGAACAAATCTTCCGTTAAGAAACTGTTCCTTTATTAACGATACGGAATAAATTAGCCCAGTGGGTTGTCCGATAATCGTGCTCGAAGTAGAGCGCTGCACATCGATGCACATGTGCGTAACGTGCACATTTGGAATAAACGTTGAGCGCACAAGTCGAGAATTTACGAGAAACCGTGGGAGCAATTAACGATGAAAAATCGAAATATGTCGTCCCCGACCGAGTCGTGGTTCTTTCTTCGTTCTCGACGTTTAATTATTTATTTCAATGTCCACCGAACGTTTTCGAAAATACCTTTCATTTCCGTAATAAGAAAAATAGCTCGCAGTTACGAGTAAGAGAATAAAAGACGCGATAAAAGTCAGCTTCGATCAACGTGTCGTTTTTCATTACCGTCGGGCGAGTCTATAAAATTGAGCAACATCCTTTTTCGTTCGTTTCGGGGTACGCGAGGCTCGAGGTGTACGCCTCCACCCTTCGTGCAACGATCCTCTACGGTCGATGCTCGATGGAAAATTTAGAAAATTACGAAAGTGTCCACGAAGACGGAACTGGCCGCGCGCAACACGGGTGTTCGATAAAACCGGTTGAATGAAGAGCACTGGAGCGCCCCGAAGCCACCCACAACTCCGACAATGGCGTGGGAGCAGACGAGGTGCCAGTTGCTGCGCCATATCTCTAGCTTATTATACCGGGGTCGTTAAATCCGGCCCATCTAGCTGTACGGTACGTCCGTATCGAAGACACGTGCGTCATTACGAACACGGCGAGGTCCCCGAACCAGATGAGCCGATTTTACGATCCACGAATCGTCGCCACGAGAAAAATCCGAGTTGACGTTCAGCCGTATCGCTCAACGTCTTACGGGATATTACGAGGGTGGCTCGTCGATCTTGTCGCGACCGATTGAGCTTCAACCACTCGGACACCGTACATCGATGCATCGGGTGTGACGGAAAACCGGACCGCGTACGCGTAAAATAGTTGGCGAACAAAAAACTAAAATAGTACGCGAACAATAGTTGGAAGTAACACGTTCGTTTACGGTGAGAATTGTTTTGCTGCTCGATGGAATTTTCAAAGTCGTGGGTACACGTGAAAAAGGTATTCCGTTTTGAGGAACATTTGGTAACTTTTAAAGAATTTGTTAATTTGAAGAAAATTAGGTCGTGTTTTTTGTATACATATACAGAATACTAATAATCGACGTATGTGTAATTGGCGCTCGATGGAATTTTCAAAGTCGTGGGTAAACGTGAAAAAGGTATTCCGTTTTGAGGAACATTTGGTAACTTTTAAAGAATTTGTTCGTTTGAAGAAAATTAGTTCGTGCTTTTTGTATACATATACAGAATACTAATAATCGACGTATGTGTAATTGGCGCTCGATGGAATTTTCAAAGTCGTGGGTAAACGTGAAAAAGGTATTCCGTTTTGAGGAACATTTGGTAACTTTTAAAGAATTTGTTCGTTTGAAGAAAATTAGTTCGTGCTTTTTGTATACATATACAGAATACTAATAATCGACGTATGTGTAATTTGCGCTCGATGGAATTTTCAAAGTCGTGGGTAAACGTGAAAAAGGTATTCTGTTTTGAGGAATATTTTAAAGAATTTGTTCAGTTAGAGAAAATTAGTACGTGTTTTTTGTATATATATAGAATACTAATAATGAACGTATGTGTAATTGGTGCTCGATGGAATTTTTAGAGTCAAGGGTAAACGTGAAAAAAATATTTTATTTCGAAGAGTATTTGGAAACTTTTAAAATGTTTGTTTATTTAGAGAAAATTACTATGTGTTGTTTGTACATATTAAATACTAATAATGGACGTATGTGTAATTGGTGCTCGATGGAATTTTTAGAGTCAAGGGTAAACGTGAAAAAAATATTTTATTTCGAAGAGTATTTGGAAACTTTTAAAATTTTTGTTTATTTAGAGAAAATTACTATGTGTTGTTTGTACATATTGAATACTAATAATCGACATACGTGTAACTCGTATAATATTGTATTTAAACGTTTCGACCCTAGCTTGAGTCGTGTTTGGTAAAAGTGTACGGTATATTGAAATTGGAACAAAAATTTGTTATTCTCAGATATCGAAAAGGTATCGTAATATTTATAAAACGCGTTTCCGATCGTTTGCGTAAATTGTCCGAGGTTTTTGTTCCAGCTAAACTCTCACGGAACTCGTGCGGTAAACTTAGTTAACCTTGATCGATGACATCGCACACAGAGTTTCGTTAAGTACTCGAGAAACCTACTTGAATTCGTTCTACGTGTTTCTAGTAACCCCAAAGGTCAAGTCGTACTTGTAGACTTGTACACTCATCGTAGCAGCGCATAGAAGAAACCAGGATTCTGTCTCGATCTGTTTCTGTTAGCAATTTTAAAGACACGTAGAAAATATTTATTCCAGAAATTTATCGACACGAACATAATTTTATTCGAATTTATCGGTCTTTTCTAACAATTTCTAATTAGAAATACCTAACGAACGAAAACTCGTAGATCGTGAACTTTCGACAATACAAAAAGAAAAAAAATGAAAAGTACACTGAATAAGAAAACGAGAACCCAGAAATTGATCGATCGTACTATTTTGCAAACTTCTGCGTTACTAGATCGCACCTTGACGATCGTGCGTAAGAATCGAGCCATGAAACGAACTTCCGCGTAAAAATCGTTCGATTCCACGAGATAATTGAAAACAAGTCCCTGCACGACCGGCGATGGAATTAATCCTTCGTTATTTTTGCCTATAGATCATTGCAGACTGGTTTCGCGAAAGGATCACTTTGATTGTAATTTATTTGCGACGTTGACCGGGTGACGATTCCCCGAGCGAAAGTGCGACACGTTGCTCGCGAAAAACACGCGTCGCGACGCACATGGTATTACAAGCGCGATAATTAGCCGTGAAAGTGCACAAGGAAGAAGTGCTCGATAGGACGACGGTCATTTTTTTTTTTTTTCTACACGAGGAACAATTCGATCCCCGCCACGTGGTACGAGCTGGATCTTCTTCATCGTACGACTCGCGTTCTTAATCGTGTTATCGATCTTCCATCTGCCACGCGATCGGGAGAAATCGTCGTCGGCGTTTAAAAAAAAAAAGAAAAAGAAGAAGAACAAACTGTGTCTAACCGCGTCGATACTCGATACCGCAAACTCGCGGTTGTACTTTTATCCAATTAAAGCTGACACGTATTTCACGTTTGTCTCCGTGACACGGTGTTATTTTACGCCGCGGTGGCCCAGATTTCTCCGCGGGCTTTATATGGGAAAAGCGTGTTCCACGATCTTTAGAGCCGCGTCAACTTCGTTAACATTTTCGTGTCCCTTGACATTTGTGCACCGGTACGGTACGTTCAAAGGTTGAAGTGTGTAACGTCTCGCGCGGATAGGAACGAGTTTGCGAACTGCGTGAACGAATATAGCGAGACGGAGGATTCTACTGGTGAATTTCTCGAATTGTCGAGTCGTTCTCGCGTTTGAAATTGGGATCTAGAGATACGGAACGTTCAAAGGTTCAAGGTTGTAACTTCACGAGTTTGCGAACTGTGTGACAAATATAGCAAGCTGAAAGATTCTACGGGTGAATTTCTCGAATTGTCGAGTCGTTCTCGCGTTTAAAATTGGAATTTAGAAATATGGAACGTTCAAAGGTTCAAGGTGAATACGAATGAGTTTACGAACTGCATAAACAAATATAGCAAGACGGAGGATTCTACTGGTGAATTTCTCGAATTGTCCAGCCGTTCTCGCGTTTAAAATTGGGATCTAGAGATACGGAACTTTCAAAGGTTCAAGGTTGTAACTTCACAAGTTTGCGAACTGTGTGACAAATATAGCAAGCTGAAAGATTCTACGGGTGAATTTCTCGAATTGTGAAGTCGTTTTCGCGTTTAAAATTGGAATTTAGAAATATGGAACGTTCAAAGGTTCAAGGTGAATACGAATGAGTTTACGAACTGCATAAACAAATATAGCAAGACGGAGGATTCTACTGGTAAATTTCTCGAATTGTCGAGTCCTTCTCGCGTTTAAAATTGGGATCTAGAGATACGGAACGTTCAAAGGTTCAAGGTTGTAACTTCACAAGTTTGCGAACTGTGTGACAAATATAGCAAGCTGAAAGATTCTACGGGTGAATTTCTCGAATTGTGAAGTCGTTTTCGCGTTTAAAATTGGAATTTAGAAATATGGAACGTTCAAAGGTTCAAGGTGAATACGAATGAGTTTACGAACTGCATAAACAAATATAGCAAGACGGAGGATTCTACTGGTAAATTTCTCGAATTGTCGAGTCCTTCTCGCGTTTAAAATTGGGATCTAGAGATACGGAACGTTCAAAGGTTCAAGGTTGTAACTTCACAAGTTTGCGAACTGTGTGACAAATATAGCAAGATGAAAGATTCTACGGGTGAATTTCTCGAATTGTGAAGTCGTTTTCGCGTTTAAAATTGGAATTTAAAAATATGGAATGTTCAAAGGTTCAAGGTGAATACGAATGAGTTTACGAACTGCATAAACAAAGATAATAAGAGGGAAGATTTTACTGGTGAATTTCTCGAATTGTTGAGTCGTTCTCGCGTTTAAAATTGGGATCTAGAGATACGGAACGTTCAAAGGTTCAAGGTTGTAATTTCACAAGTTTGCGAACTGTGTGACAAATATAGCAAGCTGAAAGATTCTACGGGTGAATTTCTCGAATTGTCGAGTCGTTCTCGCGTTTAAAATTGGAATTTAGAAATATAGAACGTTCAAAGGTTCAAGGTGAATACGAATGAGTTTGCGAACTGCGTGAACGAATATAGCGAGAAGGAAGATTCTACTGGTGAATTTCTCGAATTGTCAAGTTTAGAAATATAGAACGTTCAAAGGTTCAAGGTGAATACGAATGAGTTTGCGAACTGCGTGAACGAATATAGCAAGAGGGAAGATTCTACTGGTGAATTTCTCGAATTGTTGAGTCGTTCTCGCGTTTAAAATTGGGATCTAGAGATACGGAACGTTCAAAGGTTCAAGGTTGTAACGTCTCGCGCGAATACGAACGAGTTTGCGAACTGTGTGGCAAATATAGCAAGATGAAAGATTCTACCGGTGAATTTCTCGAATTGTCGAATCGTTTTCTTGTTAAAAATTAGAATCCAAAGATATGGAAGTTGGAGGAAGGTAATAAAAATAAAACCTATATATATGGAACGAGTTATTGTTATTTAGCGTTGTTAATATTGAACTGTAAGAATTAAAAGACGAAGAAGAATGCTATACAAACGAGTTTACGAATTGCATCGACAAGTATCGCGAGATGAGAGATTCTACAAACGAATTCTATGTATGTAGGATAGATTATGGTTATTTAGTGTTATTAGTATCGTCGAGTTACAACGAGTTACAAATTGTAGGGACAAATATCGCGTGGGAGATTCTCCGGACGAATTCCATTCACGTGGAACGAGTTATTATTATTTAGTATCGTTACTACAAATATCGGGGGACTAAGCACCACGCGACACGAACGAAAATTTTCAAATTGCAGGAGCAAATATCGCAAGGCGGATGAAAGATACACAATATTATCATTTTTACTATTATCCTACTTACTATCAAACTTACTATTCGTTATACTACGTTAGTTGTTTTCTGCACGAATATTTTTGAGTTTAGATAGGTAAACAGTATCTCCGGTGCACTCATCTTCCCTGTATCCCATAGTTACTCAGAGAGGTGAAGAAAATGAAGCCCTCGAAGTTCGACAACTGGTAAAAATTATTTATTCTCGATTGTACAGCCGTTTCGTTGCCAACAATTTTAACATTCCACCTTGTTCGCTACCTAGAAAAGGTAGACAATATTTTCTATCCACCGACGTGGAAGAAACAGATGGTACTCTGTTCGCAAAACGAATGTCTACCTCTAAATTCTGAGCCATAGAGTCGCGAAACAAAGCAAAATGAAAATTGCCCGCAATCGATGAAACAGGTGTCCCCCAAGTGAATTGAATTTCAAGCAGAAACGTTCCACCGTACCGTTCTTTCATAATAACGATTTAGTGACTCGACAACCGTAGGATTTATGGCAACATTTTGCCCCATTTACAACTGTACTCTCAACGGAATCGACATCATTATCTGAAACTTACTTCCAGTTGGCGCGAGGCGACCGTTAGAAGTTTCATTTTGCTCTCCTTCCGGAGCGTTCGAAATTCCAGAACCATTAGACAAACGATTACACCTTAATCGATAACTATTGCGTATGTACTCACCCGTATCAAGGTTTAGACACATCGTTTGTAATGTTTCCGTAACAGGTCTAATGTCCTCGTGTTGCTTGTGTTTCGCGAAAGGATCGGGTTCGCACTATTCGAAACTTCCACGGCTGGAATGAACACGTGCACAAGTTTCGACCGTAATTACAATACTGAGGAATAGAAACCAAGAGGCCAAGGAATCTCCCACCCTTGGTATGGGCCGAGTACGTCTACCAATGGAACACGTGTGTGGTGACTCGGAACGCGGCTAGCGACCGAGAAATCTTTTCCAATAATTAATGCCATTTACAAACAACGAGTTCTCGGTATCCACCAACCGCGGTATAAGGATCCTCTATCGTTGACGATTACCGGGGATTTTTTTTGCAGAGACCTTGCCACGATTGTAAACACTAAGTGGCAAATATGATCGTCCGAGTGACAATAATGGCGTACAACCGAGTCTTCGATGTAGCGTTACGTTCGAACAATTTTCGTACGACCATATTCAAAGCGATTCGATTTTGGAAAGTTCCTCCGGAAAGAGGGTAAACGGGACCGTGTTCTCATTTTTTATTACAATTTTCTATTCGTTCTCATTGTAAAAAAATCGCATTTGTTTGAAAGAATTACAGAAAGAAACGATCCTTCGGTACAGTGCTGGAACAATTTTCGTACGATCAATTTCAAAGCGAATAAAAAGGTAATTTCAGAGGTTTGGAAAAATTCCTCCGTAAAGAGGATAAACAAGACCATGTTTTCATTTTTTTTTCAAATTTTTCTATTCATCCCCACTGTTATAAAATCACACCTGTTTGTACAATTGCGAAAGAATTCATTTCTATTCTATACTTCTGTGACTTCTCTATACTCGGAAGTTGTTCATCGTTTAAGGATAATATTCTTCCATTGTTAACGGTAATAATTTATCGAAGAATAGTCGCTGTCTTAGACAGTAAAATCGAGGAGTTTCAAAACTAGAAAAAATCCTTCGAGAAGCGTTCAGATATAGATGTTCGAATTTGAGAAAAATTCTACTTTCAGAAAATAATTATTAGTCTATTTAAACGCTACGTCTCGCTCTACATTGCGACTATATCCTCCTTTACAAATTTCGACGATCAGCGAGACAACAAAGTTGAGTTACCGTTAAAGAATATATAGTTTCTTACTACTCTAAAATTCTACAAAGCTTCCAGTATTTATTCATTCGGTTCCAATGGTACCGAGTTGAAAAAGAAAAAAAATGTCCGAATCATTCCGTTCGAATCGTTTCGGTGAAATTTCTCCTCCGGCAGCCTAGACGTTTTCGTTCCCTCGATTCCTCCAACGTCCGTGAAGGTGTACGGGCAACGCTTTTGCGTAAATTTACACCACAAGGAAGTGTAAAAAAAATATCTTCCTGCACCGTGACCGACGTGGAATGTCGAGATCTCGGTGCTTCGCGATCAAACGGATGAGCGAATCTGCAGCTTCGGGCTGCAACTAGAATGCAGCCGCGCGGTGTATGCAAAAGCTGTTACGCGTTCGTCGGTCGACTGTAGCCGGCCGTGGTGTTACACGAGACGCGAGAGAGGTGAACAAACTCTCTCGTCTCTTTAATATCGCAATACGTATCCATCTATATCCACTCGTGCTTATTTTATTGCAAATAATCGCACCGCTAATTGAAGTCAGCTACTCAACGATATTCACCGATAGATTTCGACGAGGTACAAATACTAACGCGCGAACAGCTCCTTCCGCTTGTCTTTGTTCGTCGTCTTCTCGTCCAAGAAGCATCGATAAATCAACGAGGATGAAAATTTGAAAATTTGAAATTTACTCTTCTTCTTCTTTTTTTTGGTATCGCTCACGTTATTGTAACAACGATCTGTCTCTTGACGGTAAGGAATTATTTTTATCATATTTGTGACAAATTTAAATCGTCCCGAACAATTCTCTTGTTTCGTTTTTCGAAACAAAATCGCATTTGTTTCTTTTATCGCTACTTTTATTATAATTGTAATCTGTCTCTCGACGGTAGGTAATTTTAAGATATTTGGTTGGATCGATTCGAAAGTAAAATGAAGATTTTCGATTCAAGACTTTTCTCAAGATTTCCCCAAACTCTGACGTAAACTTGTTATTTCCGTATCGCTAAAGATGGTAAAATTATTCAAAAAGTTTGCAAGATTTACGGCTCGTTTCTCGCATAAACGCTTACAGAGAGTTCCTAGCGTCAATCACTAGTACTATAACATTCAACGTGTTAACTCGTAGATCGGATAATTTATCATTCGAGTAGTTAGAAATTAATAAACTGGATTTATCGCGACTCAAAGTGATTTATAGCAGTATAAACATTGAGTTAGAATTACAAAAGTTCGACGAGCGATTAAATTAAATATCGAAACGATAACGAAGGACGTTAACTCGTCTTCGTTGGTTTCGTTATTGCTGCGATAGGGTCGTTTGAAACTCGTTTGAAATTTTTAAGTGCAATTGAGAATCGTTATTTTCTCCCCAAAGAATGTCGGGAGATACGAAATGAAATTTGAGCGATTTCTTTGATCGAAATTCGATTGAAAAGCGTCACTGGACAACTTCGCGTACACGTACCTACATGGAAAAGATCGAAGTCACAGGTTTTTGCCAGGAGATGCGTCATTTCCTGTGGACAGTTAATTGAACGTTGGAGCGCACTTCCGTGGTTGCGGCGCAGAACTTAATTTTGCCCGCGTCACATTTCTTTTTGCAACGCACACGGTATGACAATGATACATTTCACTCTTTCCGCATATCTTCGCGGAATTATTCATACGGAAAGGAAACGAGCCGCGCCTTGATCGCTGGCGACGAATCGGAATTCTTAACGCGAATTCATTTTTCCCCGTATGTCATCGATGTACTTGTATCGACCGAAAAGGGAAAAGTAATTTGTAATCGTAGTTTGAAATTCATCCCAAGCGATTTAAACGCCCGATAAAACGTTAGGTAATTGCATACTAGTTAACTCCTAATCGTACATCACGCGTCTCTTAAATACAGTTGTCGTTAAATGTACTCGTGTCGTGAAAATTATAATGAATCAATTTCTAGCTTCTTACGACCCAGTGGATCACACGACGAAAAAAACACGCTGACAAATTTCAAGCGCAAGTGTGTGTATTAAAAAAAAAAATATTTTGGAAAAGAAAATTGGAAAAAACGTCTGAAAGAAATAATAAAAAAATATTATTCGCAAAAGTAGGTATTTAGGTATAGAAGAAAATTGAAACTAAAGTTTATTATTTCCAATGGAAAGTAGAAAATTGTAATATACGTGTTTATGTGTAGAAGAAAATTCGAGGGAAAGATTATTATTTTGAATGGAAAATTGAAAAATTCTAATATAGATATTCAGATGCGGAACAAAATTCAACCGAGAGACTAATTATTTCGAGCGAAAAATATCTACGTAGCTTCGGAGTAGAAATTTCTCAGTGTATGTTAAAATTTGTTCTCGTCTCGGTCTGCGAAATATTTAATCCGATATCGCGTAAGTTTTCGAAGAATCGTTTATCCGAATTACGCGAGTTGGAATACCTCGCATTGTCGAATTTATTGGCCCACGCCTACTGTTGCTACGGACATTCTGAACATATTATCCGTGTTACGGCGCGCGGGAGAATCTATATTCAAACCGGGATCATTTTCAAAGACGATAACCACTTATCAGACTGGAAATCCTGCGGGCTCGCCGCGCCAGTCTTGCAACGTCCGCGAGATAATGGCAAAGCTGCTGGCAACTTCTGACGTCGATTCTCTTTTTACTCGTAAATCGGCGGCCTCTTAGAACCCGCGATAAATTACTTTACGCCTGAATCAGGGGTAGCATCATGGAATCCCAAGGAAATGTACACCGGTCGTGCTCGTCCCTGAGTATCGTTCGAAGAGACTTAATGACTCGATTCGCCGTGTTACGCTGGGTAACCAGATCGGAGTTCCAACGAAAACCGTGAAAATGCTAAAAATAAATACGAATTTCGCTGAACAAATATTCCATCTACCGTTCGAAATCGCAAAGATGTTGAAAAAGACGTGTCTATCTACTGTTCGAAATCGAAAAGAAGTTCAAAAAAATGTTTCATTTACTGTTCGAAATAGAAAAGAAGTTGAAAAAGGTGTGTCTATCTACTGTTCGAAATCGAAAAGAAGTTCAAAAAAATGTTTCATTTACTGTTCGAAATCGAAGAAAAGTTGAAAAATGTGTGTCCATCTACTGTTCGAAATCGAAAAGAAGTTGAAAAAAATGTTTCATCTACTGTTCGAAATCGAAAAGAAGTTGAAAAAGATGTGTCCATCTACTGTTCAAAATTGAAAAGAAGTTGAAAAAGATGTGTCCATCTACTGTTCGAAATCGAAAAGAAGTTGAAAAAAATGTTTCATTTACTGTTCGAAATCGAAGAAAAGTTGAAAAAGGTGTGTCCATCTACTGTTCGAAATCGAAAAAAAGTTGAAAAAGATGTTCATCGGTTGGAATTCTTATCCCTTTTAACGAACATTACCACACACGAGGTTTATCAAAGAGTATGGAAGCGTTATCGATAAATATTGAACGTAAATATTCCATCAATTCGATACCAAAATACTCAAGGTACATCACCATCTTTCGAATCGAAAGAAATGCAAATTTTTACGAATTCTTTCCGATTGTATTAAAAGTACATCGCGCAATATTGTCTCGTTGAATTTTCGATACGAATAAAACACAAATCGTTAAATTTTCTAAAAATATCACTTCGATAAGAAACCATTCGAAAATAAGATTAGAACTTTGCTGGAGAAATCTAGAGTTTTCGAAGCATTGTCAAAAACCGTTGAAGAATTGTCGAAATCTGTGCAACGAGAAAGTTGAATTAAAAGAGTGGAAAAAAGTATTGAATTCTTGAAATCGGAAAGGTGACGTTCCCCGTTGGTAAAAGAGCAACGAAGTTTTCGCTCGGTCCTTTGGCGTGGTATCAGTTCGCGATATCGAGTACGTGTAATACCGAGTAGACATCGCTATCGCTGTAAACGTATCGAAAAATGAGAAACAAAATATCCTCGGGAATTTTCTTCCGCTCGTGAGTAAGTAAGGCGAATGGTCGCCATCTTGTTGCCAAGCTCTTACGGGGCAGAGATTTTAACGAATGAAAATTTCCGAGCAAACCAGTCTCGACGACCTCAGCGAAAGCGGACTTAGAGACAGCAAAATGAACAACCGGATAAAACGTTCCTTTTCTTTTTCTTTCTATACCCGTTTCGTAGAAGAGACGTTGCTTTCGTTCGCTGCGGACAACACGTCTAATTTTCCAACGAAGGTGTCCGCGCGTTCCCCGATAACGGATTGCTCCCTTATCGCGAGCAAGTTCTGACATTTTAAACGACAATTCGCACGAGCTCTGCCTCTGTATTCGCACGTTGAACGTGGACTACACCATGGAACATCGAGTGATATTTCTCGTCTAATTCCCGCGCCTTTTATACGAACTACTGTAAGCACTTACGCAGTCGGGGTCGCGACGATAAAAACGATAAGCGGAAAGAAAGATTACTATGCCACGAGCGTGTTGAGAAGATTGACGCGGCAATACTCGTATGTACCGTTATTGTGCAAGTATGCTGAATTTATTACAACTCTACCGTACAAAACATTACGTACATCCTACTCTTTGTTACGCATCTTGGTGCAACTAACCCTTTCGGTGTCGGTGTATCGTAAAATCAGCGGGATATCGTAATAAAAGATGGCATCTATTCGCGATACTCCTCTCGCTATAATTACGTTGATAAGGGTGAATGCGTAAGTGAAACGCGTTATCGGTGTCTTGCGAAAATCGTGCACGTTTTAGCAAACCGAACGCGAGTGAGTTTCTCGAGCGAGAATTATAGTACGATGTATCGATTTTAAACAGACGATTGTTTTTTCGTAGAATACACAGATCTTGTGGTAATATTTTTGGAAAATAAACGAACGAATATTTCTGTTCTTTATTAGTGTTTATTGGCGTATTTTGTATCGCGATTTTTTTCCAACTGTTTTTTTTCTCTAGTCTTTCCTTGCTTTAAGAAGAATTAGTAAAATTGAAATTGATGCAATCGAAAGTATTACACCTAAACGATCTTTCGTCAAATTTTATTCCTTTGGTAGTCTTTTAAAAAAGTAAAAACTCCAGAATTCAAGTTTGGTAAAAATCTTTCATAGGTTCGATAAATATTTTTTCAATGCGATCGGCAAAGTTGAAAGTTGATGCGTGAAATAAAAAAAAAAAAAATTTGTCAGAAGTAGTATCTCTTTCGTAGATTCCGTAAATATTTTTCTTTGACAAATTAGTGTATTTTTACTCGTCGTGCAATTTTCTAGCGAAGACGTAACGCGATATTTTAATCGACGAAGTTTACGTGGGAATGGAAAATTGAAAAAAATAATTTGTCAGAAGTGACGTCCCTTTCGTAGATTCCATAAATATTTTTTTTGACAAATTAGTGTATTTTTACATTAATTGTGCAATTTTCTAACGAAAAGGTAACGCGATATTTTATTCGACAAAGTTGTGTGCGAATGAAAGCTTGAAAAAAAAAATTTGTCAGAAGTGACGTCTCTTTCGTAGATTCCATAAATATTTTTTTTTTTGACAAATTAGTGTATTTTTAAACTAATTGTGCAATTTTCTAACGAAAAAGTAACGCGATATTTTATTCGACAAAGTTGTGTGCGAATAAAAGGCTTGAAAAAAAAATTTGTCAGAAGTGACGTCTCTTTCGTAGATTCCATAAATATTTTTTTTGACAAATTAGTGTATTTTTACATTAATTGTGCAATTTTCTAACGAAAAGGTAACGCGATATTTTATTCGACAAAGTTGTGTGCGAATGAAAGCTTGAAAAAAAAATTTGTCAGAAGTGACGTCTCTTTCGTAGATTCCATAAATATTTTTTTTTGTTGACAAATTAGTGTATTTTTAAACTAATTGTGCAATTTTCTAACGAAAAGGTAACGCGATATTTGATTGGACAAAGTTGTGTGCGAATAAAAGCTTGAAAAAAAAATTTGTCAGAAGTGGGATTCGAACCCACGCCCTCAGAGAGGACCAGAAGCCCCAGAGAAGCCTGTAACACAGGCAAGGCATCGCCTTGAGTCTGGCGCCTTAGACCGCTCGGCCATCCTGACATTGTGTTAGCTGTGCTGAAATTAGCAGTTAAAAACTGACGCGCTATATATAGCTTTTAAAACGAGCGTCGTTAATAGGGACACTTACTCGACGTAAACGTTTACATTATACGCGATACCGATACTAATTCTCCTCGAACGAGCCGATTAAAATATTTTTTAATCGTTTTTATACTAGAACACATATATTATATATACGTTTTTCACGGAAAATGTAATTATTCTCGTACGGTACATTTCTACATAGAACCTGACACATTTTTTAGTTGCAAATCAGAGATCGAAATGGTTATTCAAAATAATTGCTATAATACTCTATAAAAACATTTTTTTTCTCAGATTTACGATATCCACGTTTAAAAATAATTAAAAAATATACCTACGAAATAATATTACGATAACTTTTTACGTGTCTTGATCGTGGCTATCGTGATCGTATCCAAAACAATTGCTATAATACTCTATACAAACATTATTTTCTCAGATTTACGATACCCACGTTTAAAAATAATTAAAAAATATACCTACGAAATAATATTACGATAACTTTTCACGTGTCTTGATCGTGGCTATCGTGATCAATTTACTTACGAATGATCGATATTACTCGAAAAGTTCTTCACGAGGAAGTATCTTCGCCACGAGCATCGGATGGATTTACAATAACGATCTTTCGATGATCAACAATGCCCACTGATAAAGAAAAATTGGAACAACGGTCAAAATAAATGTCGACGCGACGATAATTAACGAATACGATACTCTTGAACGAAAATAACCAAAACGATCCGTCGAGTTACCAAACTCTACTCTTTCGTTACTATAATGCAATAACTATTACCACGCTACAATATAACACATTACTGTAACTCTACTACCTCCAGTATCGTCGGTTACAACCCATTCTTAATTAAACATTAAACGAATTGCATGGGGATATCCAATGGTCGGTTAATTTTTCGATGTAAAATTCACCACAATTATCGGGAAACAGTGCTGATAAAATAACGATCAGGGTCGATCGTGTCGAGGTCCAATTTGATCGTTGGAAAAACGAACGAAGGAAAGAATCGAAGGAACGTTGCCCCGGGTCGATTCACCGGAGCGTTTTCGCCTATCCGTAGGAAATCGCGTGTAATGACGCGTAATTGCACGATCTAACCACTTGTCAATTACGTTGTTATCGTACAGCGGGGGGATGCTCGGGGGTGAGGTGACGAGGGGGTTGGTAAGAGTATACGCCGAGATGAATCTGCATTATGCTGTTGTGCGCCTAGATCCGTCTAAACGGATACGGTGGAACTGGTTTCGACCTCACAGAACGTTTCGTCCGCGGTTCCTGGAGTCTACCTCGGCCTTAATCCGGCATGCAGATGCGTTATCCGGTAGGAGGAATCTGTATACCTTCTTCCCCCTTGGTCGTATTATGCGCTCGCCAGGCTACCGTAACTCTGCCAGTAGGACCCACCGGTTGTCAATTATTTCGTTATCAACGCGATAAATCTCACTGTTCGGGCTCAACAATCGTCAACAATTGACCAATTATCAGCCGGTTCGATCTACCCGTGCCACTTGCCAGGTGTTCGTTGCTTCGTTATCAGGCCAGTCCTGGAACGATAACAGCGAACCGAGGCTCGAACGTGTCGACACGCAGCGGCGTAACGATCGATTTTCGAAATCGGTAGAACCTTCTGCTCGATTTACCTCGATTCGTGTTTACGGCTAATCGCTACGGGTCTCGAGCCCGCGGTGAACCAACCTTCCTCGATTTTGACACGTTTCGCGTACGTCGATGGAAATTCTCGTCCAAAGGACACTGGCCAGCGAATCTCGTTCTCACCGGGGAACGAGCATTCGTGAATTTCAAGGGACGAGGTTCCACCTCGAGTGACGATTCTAATCTTCAGCGCCAAGCGGTTCGCCAATTACCTCGTTATCGGACCAAGTGTCAGCCGGTTAATACGAATAATAGCAGGAGCATCGCTCGAGATAAATCTGTATCGGTTTACCGCGGCGGAGGGGGCATCCGACTGAACGCTCGGGGAACTGGTTTCTAGTTTCCGCGCGGATCAAAAAATAATAGTGCTCCTTTATGGTTCTTTCGTGGCGTGAGCGAAACTCGCTCTTTTAGAGAGCGATCCGGTCCGGCGGAAGTGTTCGCCGGTTGATACTGGCTCGATTCATTTCGCGATTACGGATTTCTTACGAATGGAACGCGAAACTGAAAATCACGCGGGAGTCGCGGGGGAAGAGAGATTCCTATTTGTCTTATTTGTCGTCTTCGTCGTCTTCTCGTGGTTTTTACGTCGAATAGAAGCTCAGCGACAACAACGGTGCTGTCTGTGCGATGTTATATTTTTTTGATGGTTTGTTTCCATCGGATTTATCTAGTGTTATTTAGTAGAGTTTAGCGTTTTAAGGTGATTCTTTTTTAATACACTATCGATCCGTTGGAAGTTTCGTTTATTGATCCATTCTGTATTGAAATCTGTACGCATAAAGCACGCGATGGTGTTAAATTCTTTTATCGATCTCGCGGGTGACGCTAATGCGTACGATATCTCGCCCGGCGTTGCTTTTACGAGGAAAGTATATACGACCAAA
This sequence comes from Ptiloglossa arizonensis, assembly GCF_051014685.1. Classification (NCBI taxonomy): domain Eukaryota; kingdom Metazoa; phylum Arthropoda; class Insecta; order Hymenoptera; family Colletidae; genus Ptiloglossa; species Ptiloglossa arizonensis. The sequence goes on from NC_135050.1 coordinate 21,599,025, forward strand.
CTTATTCGAAATTAAATATGAAAACTTTTCGAACCTGTGCAAATTTTCGATAGAATCGATGGTAACCGCGATATCCACCCATTCGTGCCTTCGGTACTCGAGAATTGATCGCAAAGCCTCTTGTGTTTCAGGAAATAATACAATTAATGTTCTACGTGTACCAGAAAGTACTTGAGAATTTAACGAATTCAAGCATTCGAATTTCAAAATTGGAAAAAGAAGACTTATAAAGCAAGTTTTCATTTTGAAACCGTGGTTGCACGAGAAACTTCGAAATGGTGCTCCAATTGCTCCAATATCATGGTATTCGTAATTCGACTGGTAATTATTTAAATGTAACTTGAAAAATAATTACGATTACTCGTTACGATCGACAAATCGTGAATATTTAAGGCAAGTTTTCATTTTGAAACCGTGATTGCACGAGGGACTTCGAAATGGTGCTCCAATATCATTGTATTCGTAATTCGACTGGTAATTATTTAAATGTAACTTGAAAAATAATTACGATTACTCGTTACGATCGACAAATCGTGAATATTTAAGGCAAGTTTTCATTTTGAAACCGTGATTGCACGAGGGACTTCGAAATGGTGCTCCAATATCATTGTATTCGTAATTCGACTGGTAATTATTTAAATGTAACTTGAAAAATAATTACGATTACTCGTTACGATCGACAAATCGTGAATATTTAAGGCAAGTTTTCATTTTGAAACCGTGATTGCACGAGGGACTTCGAAATGGTGCTCCAATATCATTGTATTCGTAATTCGACTGGTAATTATTTAAATGTGACTTGAAAAATAATTACGATTACTCGTTACGATCGACAAATCGTGAATATTTAAGGCAAGTTTTCATTTTGAAACCGTGATTGCACGAGGAACTTCGAAATGGTGCTCCAATATCATTGTATGCGTAATTCGACTGGTAATTATTTAAATCTAACTTGAAAAATAATTACGATTACTCGTTACAATCGACGAATCGTTACCGATACACGATACGAATATTTAAGGCAAATTTTTATTTGGAAACCGCACGAGAGACTCACCGAAACGGTGCTCCAATTGATAGCGATTCGCGAGCATCGATATTGCAGCAAATTGCACCGTAGTTGTATTCGTACACGGGCATTATCAATTATTAAATCGTTCGTACGACGAACAAATATTAACGCCTCCGAATACAGCACACGTACCGAGACCGCTTCAGCGGGAAACAATGCGAGAATAAACGACATCGAAAGTAATAGCCTCCGGCTCGATAATGTCTTCACGGTGAACCATGACGGTGCAAGCAATGTTAATGCAACCACGAAGACGGCGACGACGACGAACTTGTGATCCCGGTCGGCCGTCGTGACCCGGCTTGCATTAACTCCAACTTCTTCTCCGCCTTTCTATCTATCTCTGCCTCTCTTAAAGACGCTTCACACTACTCTGATAAGATCAACACGCGCAACGGCGCGCGTCATAAATATTCTATCAAAAGCATGCGACGCGGCCGAGTCCCGGATTGGCCCAAAGCGACCCGCTTAAATTCATCAACCTCGAGAATATTAATATCCGGGAACTTAAATCGTGCCTCGGATCGAACGCAACTTGTAAAATAGTTTTCTTCTCTCTAAAATAATTTTTTTTTTTTGTAAACGATATTAATATTCTGGAATTGGAATCGTGGCTTGGATCGAACGAATTTTTAGAATAATTCTTTCCTTTTTTTTTTGTTTGTATACGTTTAGCCTCTCATGGTCCGCGTTTAAGTACTTATTAAATATGGAATATAAATTTAAGTTAATTGAATCGAAGAACGTTTTTCGAAAATAAAATTCGAAGTCTTTTCTTTTAAAATTGGCTCCAATTGGTATTTAATTTTAATATTCAAAATTGAACACCAATTGGTCTGTCTAATATTCATCGAACGAGCGAACGAAGATCACAAGTACGATAGAGTGGAGGATACTCTTCGTTTTATTCCAATAAATAATATCGCACTTGAGCTCCAAAAATCGATAATGTTACTCTACGATCAATTAATTATTTACTTGTCCCCTTCCATTTCGAGAAACGGTTCCAGCGTTAAAGTATGAACATTGAACGAAAAAGAAACGAAATTACGTACGATGTTTATTCGACTTTTCGATCGGTGTTTATTTTCAATATTGAAGCGTTTCTGTTATTTTTAATTCACCGCTGCACCGGTGGGTCAACCAGCGGCGAACAAAGAGCCTCTGTCGTTGTGTGTGGACAGGACTTTAGTATCTAAAGGAGCTCCGTTGCTCTCCTGGCACGAAATGCACGCGTGCATCAAATGCATCGGACACTCGACGTGAGTTCACGTGCGTGCTAGCACTTCCTTGATCTCGACGAAGTCTCTTCTGCGCTCCACACCGGGGACTGACAGTTATTATACGCTTAATCATTGTTTATCATTCCACGGTCTTCACAGTCCATATAATACCGGCGTAAGCATCGCGCTAAACATCGTGCTAATGCCTTTTCCAACGGGACGGAAATTCTTTTCTTGCTCGTTGCCATTATACGATCATTACTGGAAAAACATTTTCCCCGCTCGGTTCGTCGCTTTTAACAAAGACGAGCATCGATCGAATCGATTTTTATCCGAATTAACGTTCCAGCGAAACTGTGCTCGTTATTTTCGTTATTCGTTGCTTGCATCGTTCCGAATCGATTATTCGGAAGTGCAACGCGGATGCGCTTGCATTTATCTCTTGAACCAGCCACGCGTGAAATTTTTCTCTCGATTTATTCACTCGTTGGATACGTATTTTCCATTCGTCGCTCGAATAAAATGTTCTCTCCTGTTAAACTTTCCGTGAACGGATAACATCGGTTGGAAAGCACGCATCTCGATCAATTCTTACGAATAGTATAATAAAGTAAATTTATTACAAATAGCAAATAATAATATAAATTCGTGCAATAAACGAATGGAGAAACTATATATATAGTTTCCAACTTATCCGAGTATATATTTCCAATGCAACGTTACCAAAGAAGATGAAAACTAATTCTCACAGTTAACCGTTCGTTCCAGTAATTGATTCCAGCAACTTTGCGCGATCGTCTCTTAAAATTGTCCAACTCTGATCTAATCGTCCATTAAATATACCAACGAGCCGGAACTCGACTTTCCACGATTCTTCGTACACACTCGTTACGTTGTTACGATACGGTATCGCCGATAGAAGACCTCACGTTCTCGGGATCAATAACAAATACACTCGCCGATATTAAACGATGTACACTTTTGCAATGTTCGACACGTTCGTTATCGGAGTTGACGCGTCGGTTATTGCCGCGTCTGCCGCGAGGGATTTAACATTCGTGTCACGTTCGACCACTTTCTCGCATTGGTCGCATTCACCGTATTCGCACTGCTCGATATTTGCCGCGTATTATCGCTCCGTAATCCGAACTACTTAACGCAGTACCAGTTTCCGATCGATCGTCGTCCCGTTCGGGGAGTCAGTCACCCAGAGCTCGAGATCTCGTGCAACGAATCTCGAGACGTTTGGATTCGAGATCACCGCTACGGGAGCGCGTGTCGGTGCTCAAAATCAGTGCACGACGTTATCGATAGCGAGATCGCTCGTGGAGGAAATTTCATTTCCGTGATCGTTCGTTAACGTGCAAATCGCGGACAAACTGTTTCTCTTTTTCTCTCCACCCCCCTGCCCCCCACCTCGTGAAAATCTCTCACTTCTCGGCCGTTCGTAACCGTTTAATCCACCGTGCGATTACCGCGGCCAGGTGAGAGTAAATCGTTGACATTACGATTGACCTTTTGCGATCAAATAGGGTGACCATGTGCGCCGCGCGTAAGTAGCGATTCTCGCGGATGTTCCGTTGCAAAGACACCGCTAATCAAGTAACTCTGATCGCGAGATGAGATGCACGCTTCTATTAGCCTCGGTAGCTACGGGATCCATTGGGCGGAGATCCCCACGGATCGTAAATTGAATCCTTCTAACCCGTTTAAAAATCGCACTTGGTAATTGAGGGGATTCGAGTAATTGGATGCGGCGCGTCTAATTGACTGTCTATTTTATGGGAATACCGGTGTATTACCCATGAAACGTGCCTTTTACGGTCGATGTACTCACCGTACCGCCGAATACTCGCCGATACGGTGCTTTGTAATCTCTGGTCGGTTCCAGGAACGGGGAGTACACTTTCTTTTCGTTACGATGATTTTTACTTTCCGCTATTGCTCTCGCGGGATCGTCGAGAAACGTGAATTGGGAAGAATGGTGTGGTATCGGAGAATGGAAGTGAGTAGGGGAAGAAGGTATGTGGTGGAAGCTTTGGTAAATACCGATCGATGGAAAATGATACGTCGAGAACGAGAAGAAAGAACGACGAAGTAAAATAAGTGTGTCGAGTAGGAGAAGAAAGAAGGTAATGGAAATCTTGGTAAATACTGATCGATGATAAAAGATATGTCGAGAAAGAGAAGAATGATAAAGTAAAAAAGATGTGTCGAGTAGGAGAAGAAAGAAGGTAATGGAAATCTTGGTAAATACTGATCGATGATAAAAGATATGTCGAGAAAGAGAGGAATGATAAAGTAAAAAAGATGTGTCGAGTAGGAGAAGAAAGAATCTAATGGAAACCTTGGTAAATACTGATCGATGAAAAAAGATGTATCGAGAAAGAGAAGAACAATGAAGTAAAAAAGATATATCGAATAGAAGAAGAAAGAATGTAATGGAAACTTTGGTAAATACTGATCGATGAACTTAAAAAAAGATATGTTCTATTATGCTAATAGGAACGGTAAAGAGAAATATTGTGGAAGATAAATATTACAGAATATTGATAGATGAACTAGAAAAAAAAATATCTCACGTGAGCTAATAGGAACGATAAAGAGAAACACAGTTGAGAAGTTTTATCGATGTTCCTCGTATTTTTTTTTTTATTTACAGTGTTTTCTAAAATTGATCGATACTTAAAAAAAAAGTAGACTGTTACGATCGAAGATTTTGCTTCCAAAATGGAGAATCTCGATTCTAGAATCGCTGAATTTCATCGAACGTTCTTCGTAAGACCCTCGAATATTTTCCCCTCATCAAAGACGAAATATCGGGCCTAAAAACCGGTTAGGGTTTTTGTCTTTGAAATATGTATCTGGGTGAATATATATCGGGGTCGTGATCTTTTCCATGGATCGTGAGAATCGTTCGAGTATTGTTTAGCTGGTACGAGGAACGTGGATGTACCGTACCTTTTTTTTTATTATTCCTCTCGTACGTATCGAAGGGTGTGTCTTGTTTATCACGATCGAACGAAATCGAATAATTAAAGTGGCGCCTTTGAGAAAATTGCCGTTCGAGCGTCTCGCTCAACTTTCTGTTAATATTAATTTATTACACGATCCCTCGTGCGTATTAAACGAATTTGTATATTCGCCGAGCGTGTGGTCAGCGAACTGGATTCGATCGCACGGTTTGCAAAAGTTTTCGTATCTTTTTCGCTAGGAGATACCCCAAGGTAAACAACGCGTCAAATCGTAATTCCGAGACGAACAAAACGGGTAAAACAGGGCCCGCGCAGCACGGAGGATAAAGTAATTAAAACCACGATTAAAACCTGCCGGTGGGGTCTTTATAATACCGGAGTAATTACTCCTTCAAACTGTGCTCCCACTCGCCAAGGAAATATTTCTCTCTCTCTCTAAACATATTCAAACCTCGTTCGTATTTCATTCGGAATTAATTTACGCTCATCGAACGCAAAACGAAACATCAGGATAATTCGAAATTATCTGGGTAAACTATTACCGAGAATTCGAGTTTAAAGTTATTTCGGTACTCGTAAATTATTCGTAGATTCTTTTTTAAATACTCTCACGGATATCCTGCCGGTGATAAATTAAAATTACTTCTACGATGATCCAGAATTTCTTTGCGATATTCTCAAACTTCCGGTGCATCGAACGCCATAGACACTTTACCTTCGTAACGCAACGAACGAAATGTTCGGATCTATCTTAAACAACTTTTATCCTTCGATAATTCTTTTTTAAATACTCTCACGGATATCCTGCCGGTGATAAATTAAAATACTTCTACGATGATCCAGAATTTCTTTGCGATATTCTCAAACTTCCGGTGCATCGAACGCCATAGACTCTTTACCTTCGTAACGCAACGAACGAAATGTTCGGATCTATCTTAAACAACCTTTATCCTTCGATAATTCTTTTTTAAATACTCTCATGGATATCTTGCCGGTGATAAATTAAAATTACTTCTACGATGATCCAGAATTTCTTTGCGATATTCTCAAACTTCCGGTGCGTCGAACGCCATAGACTCTTTACCTTCGTAACGCAACGAACGAAATGTTCGGATCTATCTTAAACAACCTTTATCCTTCGATAATTCTTTTTTAAATACTCTCACGGATATCCTGCCAGTGATAAATTAAAATTACTTCTACGATGATCCAGAATTTCTTTGCGATATTCTCAAACTTCCGGTGCGTCGAACGCCATAGACTCTTTACCTTCGTAACGCAACGAACGAAATGTTCGGATCTATCTTAAAGAACCTTTATCCTTCGACAATCCTTTTTTAAATACTCTCGCGAGTATTCTGTCGCCGATATTTCAAGCTCGATTACTCGTTACAACGATCGAGAATCTCATCGTGACGTTCTCACGCTTCCAGTGGTTTCGATACCATTAATCCTTCGTCTTCGTAAAGCGACGAATTGTTCGGATCTACCCGCGTCACGTTGTAAAAGCTCTCGTGTTCGATAGGGGATCGTTAATAGGTACCGTTATCTCGTAAGCGAGACTAAAAGTAAGCGTGATAAATGGACGACACGGGGATGTTCGTTTTTCTCGCAAGAATGTGGGACATCGTCGACGATTCGACTATGCACGATTCCGTTCGTATCAATGGGTCGCGTGAGAGATAGAGTTATTACGTGCACTGCCTACGCACGTTTCTGTCGGAGGTCTCGGTTCGTTAGCATTTTCGATCGCGTGCAATTAACAGAGACGTCGAAACCGTTTCGACTCCGTCTCGCCACTTCCGTTTAGCGCCACGATGTTCCAGAAATGCGCAAGAACCTTCGTTCAACCTTGGCGAAACTTAGAAACTCGGGGTGGCACGTTTTGATAGATTTTACGAACCCGTATTAAATATTCGTTTCCAAGGGAATATCGTCCGTTGGACAGATTTTTATCTCGTGGTCCACACGTTAGGAAGATGAGGATAAGTTTCACGAGTTCCACCGCCACTGAAAGTTTCACCGAGATTGCAATTCTCGGTTAGAAGTGGATACAACTGTAAACTCCGGTCGTATGTCGGTGTTCGTTAAGAACACTCACATCTCGAGTAAATCGGATCTGATAGACAAAGCTTGATCGATGAGGCGACCTATCGGATCCGGGATACGCAAATGGAATTCGATACGCGTTTAGAAACATTTCAAAGGACAGATTTCCTCGACTTTTCTTCTATCGTTGCTTATTAAACATCGAAATCGTGCCAGCATTGGAAATCGAAGTTATTGGTGTTCCACATCCGAGTGCATTGGGTATACACAGACCCTAGAATTGATCCTTGCAATGATGATTACCATCTACAGATTTAGAATATTCTCGCTAAATATTTCTTCGATAACAATCGTCTCTTCTGTAGAAAATTTCTCCGCATCCAAGTGCATCGGGTATTTACCGATCCTAGAGTGCTCTTGTCCTTCTCGTTACCAGTTACAGATTCGGAATATCTTTGGTGAACGCTTCTCCAGTAACAATCACCTCTTCTACACAAACATCCTCCTATCCAAGTGCATCAGAAATATATATATATACCTTGTATGCTCTTGGTCTCCTTTGACGAATATTTCTCCAACGACGATCGTCTCCATCGTACAAACTTGCCTGCATCCAACCGGCCGTCAACCGTAACCGCAGCTCGGTACGGTACTCCACATCGGTACTCCACGAAAGCTAGATGTCCCTCGTTTCACAGATTTCTTTGATAAATATTTCTCCAATAGCGTGGACGACCATTCTTCGATAAACATCGTCTGCCCCCGGTAGAAATTTATCAACGAAACACCGGGCCGCTACGAGAGCTCGCTCGATCCATCGAGATACCTGCAACACGAGGCACAACCGACACGGTGTTTCTGCTTCCTGATCCACTAAATAGTTACCGCTGAGGGAGTGAAAGAATCGGCCGATCGGTTCGCCAGATAAAGATTCCGAACCCGGATCTCTCGGTTCGTCGGACCTCTCTAACCAATTGAGCTATCCAGGTCGTCGACAGATGCCTTTCCCTAAACCCCGAGCGCTCGAAATGGCTGCCCGCCTACATTTACATATCACCGGAAGAACAATCAAAGAGCTCCGCCATCCGTAATGTTCGTACTCTATGAAGTCCGTTCAATGATAGGGGATCTATGTATATACTACGGAGAACTGATCAGTTGACGAACGTGACATCGAATGGACAAGAAAGATTTTGATGCTCCACTTTAAAGCACGGACACAGTATCTGGGGTGGTGCAACGTAACAAATTATAATTTCTGAAAAGTTTAATTATACAGAGTTCATCTCGATGAAAATGTATCTAACTTCGTTCCTTAGATTCGTCAACTTACCAGCTTCCTATAGTACTGCGCGCGGCTCGCAAGATGTCCTCCGAGAAAGTACCGGGCCTCGATTCGTATTATCTCACTCGGTCTCGTTTACTTTCTTCGACCCGGTTAGGAGAGAACGTGCACGCGAGACGAGGTGTGTACCTTCCATTCCGACCAATTGGAACCATGTTCCTTCCATGTAACTTCTTCTCAAATGCACACAGTACCTAGTATAATATGGCTGCTCAAAATTGTAATTATTTAGAGTTTATCCCGATAGAAACGAATCTAACCTCATTCTTTAAACTCACCAGCTTATGAACTCTCCATAATACTATCTCTAACTCGTAAGATGTCCTTCGAGACCAGTTGTTCTCGTTTGCTTCTTTCGACTCAATTACCCAAACTCACATTCGTCAATAATATTCTACGACCCAAAAATACACCCACACGGGGCGTGTCCTTTCCACTCCGACCAATCAGAACCGGGTTCCTTCCATATGACTTCTTGTCAACCGCGCACAGTACCTAGTATAACATATCTTCTCAAAATTGTACTTATTTAGAGTTTATCCCGATAGAAGTGAATCTAACCTCGTTCTTTAAACTCACCAGCTTATGAACTCTCCATAATACTATCTCTAACTTGCAAGATGTCCTCCGAGAAGACACCAGAGTTCGTTTCGCACTTTCTCACTCGATCTCGATCTCGTTTACTTTCTTCGACTCAATTACCCAAACTCACATTCGTTAATAATATTCTACGACCCAAAAATAGACCCACACGGGGCGTGTCCTTTCCACTCCGACCAATCGGAACCGAGTTCCTTCCACGTGACTTCTTCTCAACCGCGCACAGTACCTACCTATATTTATCCACCGTCCTCGGCGCGAACTCTCGACGGTGCTCGTTATACGCGTGTTCCAGCATTTAATTCGTCGCCGCTGGAGAAATGTGTTCGAGACGCGTCGCACGGCTACCATCTTCTAACGGGAACAGCACCCGTTAAGCTGCGGTTACGGTTGACGGTCCTCGAAGACTGGCATCGAGTTATGGTAATGCCGCGTACTCGCCGCGTAATCAACATGCGAAAAGGCTACTTAGTGGCCGATCCGCTCGAAGCACGCACTGCTTCCTCGTGCACCTACGACACTGATCCCCTTAACCTGGACACCCTGGACCCATTAAGGGATGAGGGGTACCGAGGGGACCAGTCTGGTTCGAAACGCTAAAAATCTGGGAATTTTCAAGAATCAGCCTAGATATGAACGCAGAACCGTTGCAGATACATTTGCATACGGCTCGAGTGTAGCTATACTCGTGGAGCTTTCCGATAAATCAACGGTGATTGCTGAATGGAAGGTGTCGAGAAACTCGCCGCGTTGACACGATTTCATTGCTCGAGATTGTCGGAAATACGAGATGAATATTATGGAATTATGAGACTTATCCGAGCATCGAAATTAAAGAGTAGATACACACAATTTTAATTAATTGTAGGTAAGTAATTATAATTTTTTCTTGAGACGAAAAATTTTAACAATGTTTTAGAAAGTCCAAATTTTTTCGAGGACACCTCTCTTGTGTGAAAAGGAAAAAATAGTGCCCTGAAATTTATAGAGGAATTTCTTTGTTATGTTTTCTTCAATTGTTTCGAAATTAAATTATCATCGATTTTTTCACCGAACTCTTTCACTCGTTGAATGCGTGAAAGAGTACTTGAAGAGAGTCTCCGAGTTTCGAATTAAATGCTTGTAAATAAATTATGTATTGTAAATAACGGATAGGAAAGAAAAATATGCAAATAATCTACCAATTACAATTTGAACGAGTTATTCGACAACTACTTGGGTCCGAAATTGTTGTATTACAAAACGATTTCGTTTCCAACAGGTGCAACGACCTTTCTCGATACGAATGATCCCACGATGGTTAAAAAAATGACACATTCGAGGTTTCTGATCTAGATCAAATGCAAATGTCGTCGGGAGAGTGGGCGGTTGTACCTTTTGCTAGAAAGCGAGTAGAGCGGGTATCTAGAAAGTACGGAGAAAGCTTTTGATAAGACAGTTTAAAGAGTGCAACTGTTGCATTTGCACTTATTCGACCGTTGCAGCGTATTCAACGTACCCGTATCGGTTATAATTATAGAAAACTTTCACTACCGTGATTTAAAGTCGATGAACGTAGTACGCGCGTTAAAAATAGGCTCCACGGGTAAATTGCATCGGCAATAACTACGCACAATGCGCAAAGATTAATTAATTGATCGAAATTATTCGAAAATTTATATTTCAAATTGGAAATTAATTTATTGAATTCGTACGATTGATATCGACCGTACAAATGTAACGAGACATCGATCTTTCGAAATCGAGACTCGATGTATATTTTTACAATATGCTCTCCAAACATTATTGCAAATGGTGATCAAGAACCGAAGTATTTCTCTCGGTGACTTTCTAAAGTTCGAAAGAGAATAAAAAAATGGTAAAACTTCTCAAGGCGGACTTGTGTCGAATTTTGTTGCGACTATTAACAATTATTTCAATCGATAAAGCCATTCGCTCGGTAAATATACATTCTGTACGGAAAGCCTCTGTAATTATACGCGCGTATGCGCGTGTACGATCGGAATGGCACGTTTCGTTACCAGGAAATTGATCGAAACGCGGTGCCCCGCGATCGTATATGTAATTTGCATCCGCTCTAACTTTTTATTCCGCTTCGTGGTCGTCGGTAGCCGATACCGCGTGTAATAAATGTCTGCGTGTCGCGAAAGTGTGTCAATAATGAACCCGCAAGAATTACGGTGAAAGACGGAACCGGTCAACACTGCATAAATTAAATACCTCGTAGATACTCCGATACGGTGTATACCATTTTACGATACTCCAATTGATCGAGCTCTTTCCAAGGGCACGTACCTTATTTTTTGCATCGAAATCGTTGCACGAAGATCTTCGTTCGAAGAAAGATTATCGAACTTTTACTCCGTGACGATAACAAATACGTAATTTCGAACATCTTTGCCCAGAATTGGTAGTTTTCCATCTTTCTGAATGTTTCAACCTCGGTGAACAGTAGACTTTGAAACGAAATAAAGAAAAATATGGACACGTGAGAAATAATCACGAATATATTGCAAATCTATCGATGTATGCAATTACCGAGTCCCTCTGCTTTTATTTTATTCGAGTCGAGATTGAATTTAAACTACGTTCCTATTCGAATTGAATTTAAATTGCACATATATATATGTAAGTGTAGTAAAACGCAACGACTCTATCACAAGTGATCAAAACATTGCAATTTATCGACAGCCATCTGAAGATAATTCAGCATTTATCGATGATGAATTATCACTTTATCCTATTTGGCACTGAATATGCACAACTTGCACGAACTTGTTGGTTGCATGTCAATTATGTCGATACGCGATTAGATTAGCGAGATAAGCGATTGAAGTTATTCGAAGGATGCGATCCACTGCATTATCTCAGTTATGTCGTTTCAATTGCTCTTGGTGGCTTTCGCTTCGATCTCCTATCGAAAAAATCGAGTCACTCGTGATTGACGCGACAGGAGGTATTCATTTATATTATTCCACGAAGATGATCTACAGAAAATTCGAATAATATATTTTCGTGTCTTGCCAACGAATCGTTTCATTTTAATAGCAGCAATAACGATGTAACTTACTTACTAACGAGTCGTTTAATTTTAGTAGACGAGAAGCGTAAAATAGTATGCACAAAAATCATTCTAAAATACTATCCAGTACATCTTGGTCAAATAATTTAAATTCAATGACCATTGTAAAAGTCTATCGATATAATTCGTGAAATCGAAGTGGGTAAATATTTGAAATATATTATCGAGATTAATTCTTTGAAAAATATTTTCGAGATTAATCCTTTGAAAAATATTATCGCGATCAATCCTTTGAAAAATATATCGAGATTAATTCTTTGAAAAATATTATCTCGATCAATCCTTTGAAAAATATTATCGAGATTAATTCTTTGAAAAATATTATCGAGATTAATCCTTTGAAAAATATTATCAAGATTAATTCTTTGACAAAAATATTATCGAGATTAATTCTTGGAAAAATATTATCGAAATTAATTCTTGGAAAAATATTATCAAGATTAATTCTTTGAAAAATATTATCGAAATTAATTCTTGGAAAAATATTATCGAGATTAATCCTTTGAAAAATATTATCGAGATGCACAAGGCTTAAAGTCGTTTAATTCTAGAATACACGTCGAATGACTCCGAAATTCGTTCGAGCGTTGACCGATCATCGAAACGGGAGAAGTCGGTCGATTTTAAATGATCTTGAACATCTCTCGAGCACAGTGCGATACTTAGCGCGACGTGTGTGCAAATTTAATTGTGAAATTGACAGCGATCTTCTACAAAACCGTACACGCGCAAGAACGATTAATCATCGCAGTGGTTGTCCAAAGTAGATTGAAGTTTCCTACTTCGTTTTATCTCGTTCCGTGGTCAGACATCGTTCCAGGTGATTTCATGCGGTAGTTGGTTCGCCTGCATCATCGAATGATGCGACAGCGAACGCGTCTTGTTGGAAACACGAAATGATGGATGAGACGAGCGAGATTGGTGACGATTTATACAAGCCTACTTTCGCTTCGTCCGTGAACGACACGAGGTTTAACATTTTTCTTCGACGGGTGCGAAATTATTTATACATTTTTCAACATTTCCAAATCTGGATCGATCCGAGAATGTTCAACACCGACAATGTTGCGCAACACGGAGAGTAAATCGATCGGATAATATTGTTTTCTAAGTACGTGCTTCTCGATAGTAATTTATCGTCGCTGATGATCACCTAAACGCAATCGATGCAACGTTGTAACGTACTGTGGATAAAATGGAAAAATAAAAATTTATAAGAAACTGGTAACTTTGTAAAATTTAATAAACATCCAAGACAAATGGAATTAAACGCAAAGATATCGTTTGCAGACAAAAATTTGCATCTCACCAGTAAAAGTTTCCAAAACGTTGGCGAAGAGAAATTACAAAATTTGTGTATATAATAACGGTTAACAGTGTTGTATTATTTTTTGACATTGGGTATGCATTTTGCACACTTGGCTCGAAATTATCGAACGTCAGTAACATTAATACCGCTAACAATAACAATATTCACGGTACAACAGCAACCATAGAGAGAATCGTTATTCTACCACACAACTGACTATCGTGTACAAACGTAACTCGGTGTATTATTTTTTATCGTTACATCGAGTATGCATTTCGCACACTTGGCTCGAAATTATCGAACGTCAGTAACATTAATACCGCTAACAATAACAACATTCACGATACAACAGCAACCATAGAGAGAATCGTTATTCTACCACACAACTGACTATCGTGTATAAACGTAACTCGGTGTATTATTTTTTATCGTTACATCGAGTATGCATTTCGCACACTTGACTCGAAATTATCGAACGTCACTAACATTAATACCGCTAACAATAACAATATTCACGGTACAACAGCAACCATAGAGAGAATCGTTATTCTATCACACAACTGACCATCGTGTACAAACGTAACTCGGTGTATTATTTTTTATCGTTACATCGAGTATGCATTTCGCACACTTGGCACGAAATTATCGAACGTCAGTAACATTAATACCGCTAACAATAACAACATTCACGATACAACAGCAACCATAGAGAGAATCGTTATTCTATCACACAACTGACCATCGTGTATAAACGTAACTCGGTGTATTATTTTTTATCGTTACATGGAGTATGCATTTCGCACACTTGGCTCGAAATTATCGAACGTCAGTAACGTGAATGCGATAATAATATTGACGATACGGCAGCAACCACCGACAGAATAGTAATTTTTCCATGTAACCGGCCGCGGTGTTCGAATGTAGCTCTTTAAGGAAGACGAGAAGCCGGAATCGTGGTATCTAAAACCTCGCAAGAGTACGATGCCTCGACGCGAGGACAGGTTGGATTGCATTTAATGCAGGCACGCGTGGATGATTGAAATCCCTCGCGTGGTAATTAATCATGGAATGTTTGCCAGTCCCGCGGGTAAATGAGTCACGTTTATTCGCAAAGGAGCTACGAATCGCCGGGATGGTGGTCACGGTGTAGACGCGACGCTCGGATTCCTTGCTAATTTACGGTCGCACTGGATTCGTCGACGATGGAAAATAAGCAACGATGCGAAATCTCGCGAGAACGTAGATCGAGGTTGATTGCAAACCGAAAGGGACGGAAGTACGAATCTCGGCGAGGCTCTGTGTCGGGAAATTACGATACCGTAACGATAACAATCGTTTGCGCGGCAACGTGAGTTCGACAACGAGCCCATTATAATTTTCGATTAGCCCTTTCGTTGCAAAATGTGAACGTGGCGTGGATTGAACAGCGATTGATGGATCGTAGCAAGAATGTAATATCGCTGGACGATCGATGGACAATAGCTATTGGTGGTCGTTCAGCTGGAAAATTAAGTCGACAGTATTTCGCGTACGTTGTCGACGATCCTCCGCGATAAACGCACGTGAATGTCCAGGGGTGGAAGAAAACAAAGTAGGTGCAACGTCCTTGGAAAATAATGAAGTTCAATTTTTCACTCGTACAATTCTACAGCGGCCACTATAAAATCGTAACAGAATTTTGAACATACAGTGGACAACTGAAACTTAAATGTGGACACCCGAAACGCGTAATACTTTGGTAAAGAATCTTTGAAAAATTCAGGGAATATCTAATATCGCAATAGATTTTGATAAAGAACATTTTCAAAGAAAATAACGTTACGTTCGCTTTTGGTGAGAATGAAACACGATTTTTTCAGAGGGTATAAACATTTCATGAAATCGTATACTCTCCATTTTGGAGAACGAAATGACATCCCGAACGACCGAATAGTTTCGCGGTTTGTCCACCCTCTGGATTCGAAGCACGAATTTAGTAGCGTTCCGACGTTATTGAATTTACGTTTTACGACGATGTTTGTTAGCTGTTGCGTTGTCGCTGGCGCTTTTCACGATTGCGAAGCCACCGTTACAATCGTGAATGATGACCAGAAGGGGAGGTGTCCAGGAGTCTTCTGCTGCCTCGGTGGCATACAGCCCGAACCGCGAAAAAATCGAATGCACGTCGCCTTTATAAACCGCTGAGAAACCGCAGGATGACTGGAGAGACTTTCCCGCAACATGGTCGTTCGTCTTCCGAGTGTACCAACCGAACGCGAACGTTCGCCATGGGACAACACGCGGTTGCGTTATCGATGTTCGAGGGTAGAAACGGACGATAATCTTCGTTGGCCGCTCATTACATCGTTCGTTAAAAGGTTTTTGCCCGTACACCCGTTACGATGGAACTAAGTGTGGAAAATTATACTTCGGTTCGTGGATAAAAACACAGTCTACCATCGCGAAGTGTTATTTTGTAATTTGCCAGGGGTCGCCCGAGGTTCCGACGTACCGAAGAGGTCTTGCAAACTCTAGGAAAAGTTTTGAGACAAACTCGATCGGGATCAATCCCAACTCTCTCTCCCTCTCTCTCTCTCTGTCTACTAGCTCCGGATACCTAATTATAAATAAACACTCCTTTCGACGCAACGCGAGAGATCGTTTATCCTATGGATACCATCGAACCGGAAGGCTACGATCTCGAAACGATCGTTAACCACTGCCGTGAAAACTTAACGCGAGAGAACCTTTCTTCGTAATTTACACATTTAACCCGATAGCTACGCTCGTGGCGATTTGTGCCCCGAATGCACCGTGTTACGAAAGTTTCCAACGCTCGAATTGTCACGTGTATCTTACTCTTGTATCTTATTCTATTTCTACGAATTTATATCCAGTGGTTTAAACACGAACGATGAACAAGAGATCGATTATTTCTCCGAACAACGTTCTGGAAACGCTTTCGAAAATTCTCGATTTCGCGGAGCGTACGTTTCGAGTATCTTTCGTCGATAAAGCGAACAGAGATCCCTCGAACGAGGTTGAGGACGATTCTTTTCTTCTTTTCTTTATTTTCGATGAAATTCGAAAATTGACGCCGGATCGACGCCATCGCTGCACGGCAGGAAAGCCACGCTGCAAGCTGATGGCTTTTCAGCCTCGGTAATCTCGACTCCCCTGAACAAAGTGTCTTCTCTGGTGCTTCTCCGCGCTCATCCGCGGTATCATTACTAGATCAGCGGAAGTGCAGTCGCCAGTCCTCTTCAACGTAAACCTGTCACATAACAAGCATGCCCGACACTTCGCTCCGTGCTACGGTACACGGGACTTTTTGCTCGGCGATGTTAAGCGATGTCCACGGCGTCCGTGCTCTCTAACCGCATTTAGATATTCATTTACCTTAGCGATAAATCGTTTCTGGCCAGGAACGAGAAACGTTTCGCGGCAGGCGGGGAAATTAATACGTTTCGTTCGTCGAGTAACTCGTTGTCACCTTTTGTCGGTGTTCTTAATTATCGTGCGTACGTCCCTCGGGTCTCTCGCGACCCGTCGCGCTCTCGCAAACCAGAACGAACTTTCTTCTCGTCTTTCTGTAATTAAAACCATCGGAACAGACGCGCCCGTTACGTTACATCGTTAACCAAGTCTTTGGATCAACGCTTTGGATCTCACAATGCTAAATTCTACGGTAAGAAACATCTGTTTCTTGTCAATTTTCTTCCGAGAGATTAATTCCCCAAGGAAAAAGGGTTTTTCTTTTTAATAACGTGTCTCGACCGTTCCGAGTACTTTTTATCCGATAGACGAGTACACAGTCAACCGGAAATACGCATTAAGGTTATTACTGCAACCTCGAGTGCGTTTTTACTACCAGCAGTCGTATTATTACGATCGAACTGGAATTATTTCTTGTTCGTCGAGGATGGTTTCGTAAAGTATCTCAGATCCGAATTGATTTTTGGACTCTCGGATCTGGTTAGATCTTCACGCTCTCAGAACTACCAGAATCTTTTGTTAACAGTGTTCTATTGTCTGTCGCAACTTCGAGAGTGTCATCCTGTAAGTGTATCGCATCCTTGGAGTCCACGATCTCGGATTCGTCGACTTTGACGAGTCCTTCGTCGGTACAGTCGACCCTTTGTCCTTCGATACGATTCTTCTATCTCGATCCTGTGAATTCAAAACTCTGTTCGTCGTTCTCCGTGATTTCGGAGAATCCACCACGTCCGAGTACTGTACAAATTACACAAATCTCACAGTTAAACCGTAACGATTGCAAACACGGTGGAAACTCGCTCGAGGTAACTTCGACATCGTGGACGGATCGAAAATTGGAAAATCGATTCTCGTGATCGGATAGATGTGACGATCATCCGCGGTGTCTCGAGACGCGACTACGACCTCCTCAATGATAACGTCGATATCAGGAATACGGCTCACGTTGCGTTCCTTTTGGATCAGGGACCCCGTAAACTGTTCGTTAGACCGTTCGAGAACTGTAACGCGGACCGGATACTCGGCGTCGATGTGAACAGCAGATGGTCAATCCACGGGATGCAAACGTTTCTCGTACAATTCCCGATAACTTGCAATAATTACCGCAGTAAATTGTTGATCGTCCACGGCCCCCGCGAGGTTCCCTTAACTCGATGCCCACGGTGGGATAGATACCCGCCGCGGACAAATTTACATTTCTTACCGGC
Organism: Ptiloglossa arizonensis; assembly: GCF_051014685.1. Taxonomy (NCBI): domain Eukaryota; kingdom Metazoa; phylum Arthropoda; class Insecta; order Hymenoptera; family Colletidae; genus Ptiloglossa; species Ptiloglossa arizonensis. The sequence continues at coordinate 21,617,362 of NC_135050.1, forward strand.
GCGTTAGACCGTCCCACGTGTATATATCGCGAGCATCACGTGAGCCACGGGGATACCGCTCCGAATAAAACAGCCGCTCGGGTAAATACATATGTTGCACGCAACGAACGCATCGCGCGGAGTCCCGGAGGTAGATACGTCCGAAGGCGGAAAATCGAGCATGGAATTTATAACCAGCGGAGTGGTCCTTTTTCTTTTTTCTTTTAAACCTCGGTTCGCTGCACCGGTCTCCTCCAGGTGTTCGTTAGGGGAGGAAGCGTAGGGAGCGGATAACTGATTCTTGATTTCAGAGCGGTAATTTCGTTCACGGAGTTTCCTACGAGATGTGGAGCGAGCGAGACGGTTCCTCCGGGACTGTCCGCTGGTAGAATACGTGAAACACGAAAGGGATTAACCGCGAATTTTTTTTTTAGATGACTGTTATTTGTGTTTTGCTAATCAGGGGAGCTAATGCTTCTTTCAACGCGTTGGGAATTTTATTTTGCGATCGAGCGAAAAAGTGTGCTCGAGACTGAGGATGACTGACTGTCCGCTAGTAGAACACGTGAAACACGAAAGGGATTAACCGCGAATTTTTTTTTTAGATGACTGTTATTTGTGTTTTGCTAATCAGGGGAGCTAATGCTTCTTTCAACGCGTTGGGAATTTTATTTCGCGACACGGATATCTTTGTCACGAGGATATCGTTGATCTGGTTCGCGAGGAACGGTTTGCGAGAGTTTCAGAAAGTGGTGACAAGAATTAACGAAAAGAGGTGTCCGACACAAAAGATGACTGACTGTCCGCTCGCAAAATGCGTGAAATACGTAAGGAAATGCGCGTGAATTTTTCATTTTGCTAATTAACGGGGCTGATACTCTTTTCAACGGAAATCATTGGTTCAGGAAGAACGGTTTGCGAGAGTTTGAAAAAGTAGCAAGATTTCAAGACTGCATTCGAGTAAACTATAAGTGTTTAACGATCTCATCACCGTGGCAATCGATGTTACGTCTTCGACTCTTCTGACCGGTCCACTTCCGTAAAATAAGTACGACTCGAAATATGTAATATAATTACTACTAATTACACAGGTTGGGTATTTAAAAAGACGAATTTACACAAGAAATGGGGGAGCTATTCGTTTTCAAAGTGCAATGTATATTTCCTGATAGTAATCACGGACCGTCGAAGGTTGAACGATTAGGTTCAGTGCCGGCCTTGGAAATTATAGGGCCCGGGGGGACTAGAGATTACGAGGGCCCGTTACTGTTCCAATAACGTTAAAAAGTTTTCAGACGTTAACGACGTGTACGAATTACGTGATCGTTTAAAATTCAATGTAAACGATAACATTTCAAACATCGAATCGTTTCCACCTTCTTAAAAGAAACTATCTCCTATATCGAAAGACATGAATTACGATAATAAATAAAAAAAGAATCTAAAACAAACTGCTGGTACTTCCATCGATACTCGTACTTTAAAGTACAAAAAGTATTGCAACAATTCGACTGTACACACTTACGTTACGTACATTCTTTTCTTCCATTTTGGAGCTTCTACGCTACTCGTGACTCCGGTCCGGTATTGTTACCTTCGGTTCGATTACTCAATGTTTCGAATAAAAGCTACTCGGAGGATTAAACGCGGTTCTATTCGGGCCTCGAGCAACGTCCAAGAACTCCAAGAACTCCAAGAACCCCCTCCGTCTCCCGACAATAACGTACAACACACCAAGGCCGCAAAAGTTCGAGCAAACGTAATCCCAGCGAAGGCCCTCGCTTCCTGCATCTGACCGCGGTGCGGATAGGCGCGCTGCACAATTGACTCGTAATTCATTTACGTTGCCGCGCATCCTGCAATCGATGCAGGAGAGCAGTCGTTGGCCCCACGCGATACCGTCCACCTTTCGAGACCCCTGACAACGAGTACCGGGACCCGTACACGTTTACGACGAGACAGGAAAGAAAGCCGCTTGTATTCGTCGACGTCATTTTAGAGGCGAACACTTTGATAAAACGAACTCGCGCTCGACAGATCGAATAGATCCGAGCGACTCGAAAACACCGAATTATTCGATTGAATCGATTCACTTTTCGATCCAGTTCGTTCTGGAATCTCACAACGGGATTCGAATCCAGCAATCGCGTGGTTACTGGATTATTTAATTGTTTCGAGTTTATCAACGTCTCGCGATCGCATCGAATAATTCTTACGCAACGTGTTTAGAAACATTGTCCGTAGACAAAGATGAAATTTTCTCCTGTTTCTTGACTTTACTTGATATTTTCTACGATTCCAATTAGTACAGCGGTGGTGACTAAATACTCACAGACGGTGGCGTACACGTAAGGTAATACTCGATTCGTTCGAGCTGCAATTGTCCCGCGAACAACTCAAGGTACACGTTCTTTACCAACCGCGTAGTTGAAAATCGCTAATCACGTTCAAGAACTAACTCCGACGTATAATCTACTCGAGAATTTTATTTTCTAATACACACTGTGTATTTCTATGCGTTATCGTGTATTCTTACAATGAAATAAGTTTAGAAAATTAATGAAAAAACAAAGGAACTATCGTTGTTCGAAGTTATTATGATCGTTATCGTCATTTGTGGTCATAACGGTGACTTCAAAGGCCGCGAAAAAAACGGGTTCAACTGAATGCGCGTTGTTCAAGGATCGACTGTACTCGTTTCAACTCGAGCTACTCGTTTCAACTCGAGCTATTCGTTTCAACTCGAGCAACTCGTTTCAACTGGACCTACTCATTTCGACTCGAGCTGCTCGTTTCAACTCGACTTACTCATTTTGACTCAGCCTACTCGTTTCGACTCGACTTACTCGTTTCAACTCAAGCTACTCGTTTCAACTCAAGCTACTCGTTTCAACTCGAGCTACTCGTTTCATTCGAGCTATTCATTTCAATTCGAGCTACTCATTTCAACTCGAGCTACTTGTTTCAACTCGACCTACTCGTTTCAACTCGAGCTACTTGTTTCGAATCGACCTACTCGTTTCAACTCGATCTATACGTTTCAACTCAAGCTACTCGTTTCAACTCGACCTACTCGTTTCAACTCGATCTATACGTTTCAACTCAAGCTACTCGTTTCGACTCGAGCTACTCGTTTCAACTCGAACTACTCGTTTCAACTGGACCTACTCGTTTCAACTCGAGCTACTCGTTTCATTCGAGCTATTCATTTCAATTCGAGCTACTCATTTCAACTCGAGCTACTCGTTTCAACTGGACCTACTCGTTCCAATTCGAGCTGCTTCTCGAATTCTCTCGTGAAATCGCAAATCCGAGACACCGACCGTATCGAGTTTCTAACCTACTCGAATACTCGACGAACACCTTCTAGCTTCCGAGAAAGGGGGGGCGCGGAAAGTGTCGGTGAAAAGAGTGTAAAAAGAACCGGAGACGCGAAATCGATTAAGACCCTCTTAATACACTCTTCTTCTTTCTCGGCGTCGGTCATTTTTCATCGTCGTCCCGGTCGCTTCCCCTTTCGTTCCCTTCTTCTGTTCGTCCGGCCGACCGCCTCTACGAATCGATCCGGCGTCGGATACGCGCGTTGCGCCACGAAGCGCGCTACTCCGTCGGCGAAATGAGTTGAAAATGACTCGCGGAAACCGTTAGCGTTCCACATGCCGCGTACACGTCGGGGAATGCGCGCGAGCGGACCGCGGTCTTTCCGCGCGAGCGGACCGCGCACGTCCTGCCCGAGATGTATTTTCAGCCGAGACCCGGCCGGAATTGCACAACACGACGAACCTACTACGTAGGATACGTACGCGACGGTGGGCCCCGCGGGTGAGTACGCCCCCGGGGGACTTTGGGCGTTCAACGTTTATCGCGGACGTCGGTCCAGCACGTGCTGCGCGAGACGTTCCGTGTCAGATCGGGGCATTAAGAAATGTTCTACAGCGGGAGGTTCGTTAATTGGCGCTCCGGTCTCTCGGGGCTGCTTCGTCATTTGTTGCGTCGCGACAGCAGATTCGTAAACCGGACGGACGTACTCTTCGCGGCTCGGGAGATCCCTGATGGAAGGAATGCGGGTCTTGCTTGCCGGCTCGTTAGTTTTCTTTCTTCTTTTTTTTTTTCTTTCATTGGTCCGAGAAAAATCCGCTAAGTTCACCCGAGTGGGTCTAATTCACGATGGAATTGGGTTACATTTTAGTGGAGGAAACGAAGCAGGAGTAAACTTCTGATTTTTGAGGTTAGGTATACTCAGAATTGGTGAGATTAGTGATACAGTGGAGGCTGGGTATACTTAGAATTGGTGAGTTTAGAGACACAGTGGAGGCTAGATATACATAGAATTGATGAGATTAGAGACACAGTGGAAGCTAGGTACACTTAGAATTGGTGAGATTAGAGACACAGTGGGTATCTTTAATTTGTTGGTAAGTATCTTATCTTTGGTGGAATTGGGTCACATTTCACCGTGGTATAAATGACCCAGGAATAAACTTCCTTGTGATTGCTGGAGGCTAGTCGTATTTAAGATTAGTGAGGTTGGAGACACAGTAGGCTGATTTATACACAGTGTAACCGGTTTGTAGATACATTATGCTTGATGGAATTGAATTATATTTTGGTGGGAGAAACGAACCAAGAGTAAACTTCTGATTGTTTTGGAGGTATACTTAGAATTGGTGAAATTAGAAACACAGTGGGTATCTGTAATTTGTTGATAAGTATCTTATCTTTGGTGGAATTGGGTCACATTTCACCGTGGTATAAATGACCCAAGAATGAACTTCCTTATGATTGCTGGAGGCTAGTCGTATTTGAGATTAACGAGGTTAGAGACACACTAGGCTAGGTATCTAATTTACATACAGTGTCTACCGGTTTGCATATTGTGCTCGATGGAATTGGATTATATTTTGGTAGTAGAAACGAACTAGGAGTACTCTTCCGATTGTTGAAGATTAGTTGTATTTAGAATTAGAGGCATACTAGGTATCTAATTTACGCTCAATATCTACTTGTTCGTAAGTATCTTATCTTTGGCGGAATTGTGTTACATTTCCGCGGTATAAATGACCCAAGAATAAACTTCCTTGCGATTGCTGGAGGCTAGTCGTATTTAAGATTAACGAGGTTAGAGACACACTAGGCTAGGTACCTGATTTACACTCGTTGTCTACTGGTCTGTAAGTATCTTATGCTTGGCGGAATTGCGTTACATTTTGATAGCAAGAATAAACTTCCTTGTGATTGCCAGAGATTAGTTATTCCGAGTCAATCCCCCCCGATAGAAGTGGCTGGTAGAGAGTAGATATTTTCACTGTTCGTGATCGCCTGATCAATGGGATTATAGGTGTAAGCCTCGATACCCGTAAGCATCCGATAGCAGAGAATTTCCACTGAATGTCTATTAGTCCGTAAGAGTCTTATCCCCGATAGAATTGTGTTAAACTGCATTTACGAGAGTGTAGGGTTCTTATAAAAAATAAGAAATCAAATAGTAAAATTATTCCAACTCGGTTCTCCTGGTTGCAGTGGGAACTAAGGGGACTCGAACACCTGGCACGTGTAGCAGTACCAGTATGAATTAAATGCCTGAGGTACAGCACATCCTGTCTACGTTGAACTCGAACTTCTCGAAGGGATATCTCCTTGTAAATAATACAAAAAAGATCCCATTGAGAAAATATTATAAAAATATCGCAACGATTGTACGACAACGGTACAATGATACGATACGTTTTTCGAAATATACGTTACGAAATAAAACGACGTGAAAAGAAAGCTCGAAACGCGAACGATCGAAAAATTATCGCGTAGAATTTTTACTCCTCGACTTGTACCGAAAATTTTGTTTCCACGATTTTCCCTCGAAAATTTTCAAACAAGATCGACCGATTGCGATGAAAAATTTCGAAACAAAAACACGATGCACATGGACCGAGTAGAGAGTCAAGACGAGGAGAGAAATAAAATGTTAAGATTAACGGGATATTTTTTTATCGCTCTGACAGCGCGTTTTGTGTTCAGGATAAAGGCCGGGATAAAGAGAGTGGTAAAATAAGTAAGGAATGCACTTGCCCTTGAACCTGTAGGTCCTGGGGTGCTAACCGAGTCTCGCGCGTCCTGTTTACACGGTAAAACGTTTTCTTCGGGAAGATATCTTTTTCGATGCCGGTGCAGCAAGCTACTTTGTGTTTCTCGTTAATTTATCGCTCCAATTTGCAACTTATAACATCATCATTGCGATTCGTTTCCACCGATTCAACAATCTCCGATATTTCTCCATTTATGAGTGCAACCTTTTCTTCTCACTCTCTTCGTGATCCTAAAATCATAATCCAAAAGAGAAATATCCAAAAAGAGACACCATTTTGAAATCTCCTTCGAACCGTTCTACAACCTCCGGAAGGATGACACAGGATTCAGAAAGACGTAAATGGTCCTCCGGATGAAGACACGGGTACAGTTACGATTAATTATTTAGTTTTCATTTCCGTCAATTATACATATCGAGGGTTACCGGAAACGTAGACGGATCGTTAATTAAAATCGAGAGCTCGAATCGAAAGATGAGGTTCGCGATTCCTCGGGCCCTGGACCCGCCGAAACCGTCCACCGAAAAAACATCCGACGCGTCGAGATAAGAAACCGGAGACGCGGAGTTTCGAACTGATCTCATCGCTGCAACGTCGAGGTGCATCGCGGCAGCTGCATCTGGCCTGGTGAGCGTATATGGAAATATAGCGTGTACCGGCCATACCGAGCAGGTGATCCGGTGCTTCTTGCCGGCACGATTAATGCGGAGGTATTTTTCCGGCCGGCCGGTGAATAATACCGGCGAATTCTTCGCGGTATTCCGTATTCTTTCACCGGGCAACACCGATTTCCGAGCAACCCGGTAGGAGCGCGCGGATGCCGCGCGCGTGCAATGCATCTTCCTGAAAGAAAGGGACATCTACATACCACGGATTCAACGCGGCTCTGAAACCGACCAGTCCCCGGAGTGGGGGAGCTAATGGCGTTCGACGCTCCTCTCGACCGTGATCTTCGGAAATCGAAAGGGAATCGGAAACTTGCCAGTGTTTTGGTCAATCTTCGACCAGTTGCACGTAGTCGGTGAATCTTTGACCTGTTGCACGTATTTGGTTAATCTTTGACCTGTTGCACGTATTTGGTTGATCTTTGACCAGTTGCACGTATTTGGTAAATCTTTGACCAGTTGCACGTACTTGGGTCCTTCGGAGGTTTTCGTCAAAGAGAATTAAAATACAGTTGCAGGTATTTGGCAAATCTTTGACCAGTTGCACGTATTTGGTAGATCTTTGACCAAGCACGTATTTGGTTAATCTTTGACCACTTGCACGTATTTGGTTAATCTTTGACCAGTTGTACATGTTTAGTTAATCTTTGACCAGTTGCACGTGTTTAGTTAATCTTTAACCAGTTGCACGTAATTGGGTCCTTCGGAGGGTTCCGTTAGAAAGAATTAAAACAGCATAAATTGACTCGTTTCTATAAAATACTTCCTCGTGGTAATCTCAATTGGTTGTCGAACGCGCGAGAATAAGAACGAATTAAATTTCATTGTTCGTAGACATCTGTATCATCACTCGCCTCGTTATCGTGGCGCGCAGTTACGCTATTGCGACAACAACGGATTTCTTTCGTTCGTATTTAAAGAAAGCGAAACCTTCCGAACCCTTCGCCGAGTCTTGGTTAATTGTCACGCACGATCGGTTGCAACCGAAGAGCACCATGAATCTCCGGTATTCTCGACGCAACAAATTTTGCTACGTAACGAAACACGTACCCGCTGTTATCACGAAATCACGTTGGCGGAATCCCGACAGTAGCGGGAGCAAAGAACGTGGAGGTTCACGGAAACTGTCTCGGCGCGCGTCGCGACGTCTAACGACGTTTGGAGTACCGTTTACCACTCGGTGGGTTCACCTCTAACCGCGTTAAACGCCTGAAATACGTGTCCCGCGTTGTACCCGTGGACGCTAATTAAACTATAAATTCTCATCCGGAAACGGCGCCGTTCGACTCCGGCCGGCTAACGATTTCGCGAGAAAGCTTCTAACGAGACGAAAAAGAAGAGTAACACGACGCCTGTTCCCTCGGCGATATCTCGCGGAGACGAGAGGCGGAGGACGACACGGGACACGCAATATATATCAAACACCGCGGCCTTAATCGGCAGCCAGATCTGTTCGCGGAAGCTCCCCAGCTTTACCGCGGTCCGAGGTAGACTCCGGCTCACAAGTCATTGCTGTCCGGCCGCGTGCGTTACGGAACGCGGTGCACGTGTAATGATGATGACTACATAGAAACTGGCGTAACGCGGGACGGTGATTGCGACAATTATAAAATCAACGTCGCGTGTGGTCGTTGATTTTGGCCACGTTCGTGCTTTTGGTCTGTTTTGAGATTGTTGGACGTTCTGGGAGTACTCGTCGGTAACGAACGTTGAAATCGAGAGGATTTCGCATTTTACGACACGATTCACGGAGCTTCCGGTTCGATCGTTCGAGCTGTACGTTGTATTCCTTGAGCGGATGACGAGTAAGAAATTTTGGTAAACGTTGAAATCGGTAATTGGTCAATGAACGAATAAATAAATCGAACGGTTCGGAGTTATTGCTCTTACTCTGTGGCGTATCGGAACGTTCACCGCGATAAGGAACTATCTACTAAACGTTGGTGATAAATTCGAGACAATTCGAACGATCGATAGAGAAACACCTCGATCGCTGGAACCGGTATATCTCGTTTCGCGGTGTGAATTAATCGTAGTTAACCACGTGACGTGTGTAACGCGTGGCTAATTTGCGTACAATAGTGACAAAAAGTACAATGGTTATCGAGGTATCCCCGCGATAAGTGAAAACCGGTATTTTGCGCGATTATTGCTTTCAAGTGGAGACGAACGTGTTTAATTACCATTCGAGATGTTCCGGGAGGGGATTTTTAAATTTTTCACGCGCTTGCGTATTGCATTCAACGATTTCGTAGCACGTTCTTACGAGAGAGAGACGAACGGGTAATTATCGTCCATAAAATAGTAAAAGATTGTGCTTTAATCGACTCAATTCTTTTATTAGCGTCCGCTAATGTCCAATCGCGGCGAGAGTCATTAAACGTGTTTAATTCCCGAGATCTTGAGAACGTGTTAACAGTTATTGGAAAATATCCGTTTGAGATTGCCGACCGGTACACCACGCGAGAGTTCAGGTATGATTTATTGCGCGTAAAAAAAATCTGTCGACGTTCGAAGACGAGCGATAAAAGTCGCGCCGCGGTATTAATTTTGAGTAACGTCGGACAAACTCGGGGCCGCTCGATCCACGGGTTGTTTAAAATTCGAAGCTTAAAGTTTTATAGGCGCTCGGTACAAAGAAAAATCGAACGATCGAAAACTTTTAGTACCCGAAACGTTTAATTCAATTTCAAAAGGTAAGGATCGCGCTACGGTCTCTCTATGAATTTTAACCAAGTTCTATTAACATTTGCACCCGTTCTCTCCGTTTTTATAGCTCGGTTATAGCTCTCGAGTGAATATCCCCTCGTAGACCCGCCGATGAGAAAGAAAAGTTACGGAAACGCTTCGCGTAGGTCTTAAGAGGATCGTTTTATTTCTCATAGCACGATCTCGATACTCGTCGTCCCAAACACTCTGCCGATCGTTAAAACTCTAACCCATTTTTATGCCTCTCGTAAACTCCAACCATCAAATTTTCGTGCCGGACATTTAAAGCTTCTATTAATTTTAATATACTCCGAACCCGGGTCATCGCAGCTAGATTCGGTGAATCTTCCCGTAACGCGATCATAGTAACGGTTAAAATTCGTAATAGTTGCGATTATGCCAGCGAGGCGTTACACCGTTTCTCTTCTTCGTAATATCGTACGTTATTAGGTCGTGAAATACGTTCGCGGTTTTTTACGCAAATGTTAAATACTATTAATTTTATCCAATGTTTGATCCATAAATGCATGTCTGTTTCATGAACATACGTTCTATATTGCTTATTTTTTTACAAGGAATTAAAAAAATGTTCCAAGTATCTACTTCGTGCGCGTCTTGGTACGTCTTGTTCTTACCTAACGTTTTCGAACAATACCATCGACATTGTAAAATTAATTATATTAATAACAATCCACACTCGTAGTCAGTGTCTCGATCTCGCGAGTTTAGCACGGATCTAGCAGCAAATTGGTCGTATACACTAATATTGAAACAACTAACATGCGTTTCAAGATTGTCGAGAAGAGACTAGGCCGTTCAGGAGGAATATCCAGCGTCTGACATTGAGCGAGTGCGAACATACAACGAGACGCGGAACAATTTTCATCACCGTTGGCGCGTGTAATGCGAGGCTCGCGAGCCGATGCTCCGTCTCCCTTGCTCCCCCGTTCACTTTCGCCGCGAGACGATCTTTCGTCGCTCCGATTCGAGACGCGTGAATTACTCTGTACAATGTTACTCTCTATATTATGTTACAATATCCGTAATAATATCCGTATATTGTAATCGCGTTCCATCGTCGTTTCAAGATTGTCGAGAAGAGATTATACCGTTCAGGAGGAATATCCAGCATTTGACATTGAGCGAGTGCGAAGATACAACGAGACGCGGAACAATTTTCACCACCGTTGGCGCGTGTAATGCGAGGCTCGCGAGCCGATGCTCCGTCTCTCTCGCTCCCCCGTTCACTTTCGCCGCGAGACGCGGAGACTCGATTCCCGTACAAAATCGCTATTCATTTCCAAGTCGAACCGACGATCTTTCGTCGCTCCAATTCGAGACGCGGGAATTACTCTATATATGTTACAATATCCGTAATAATACCTGTATATTATAATCGCGTTCCATCGTCGTTACATCCCCGGTTCGACGCGCACGAAACCGAGATAAAAGGGGGACGGTACGTACTCTGTGAAAATAGTAATAAGCTCGATAATCCGAACGACCTTGGTGTAATTACGACCGCTGGTTTTATTACATCGATCCGGTGGATCGACTTTTCCTCGGTCGATGGGCTTCGCGCGGATGGTTTTTGTACGGTTGGTCTCCCGTTCGGTCTCCTCGTGAGAGAGAAAGAGAGAAAGAGCCAACGATGCGAGAACGTAATGATCCTTCGCGAGAGAGGCCGTCGTGGCCGCCGACTCCTCTAATGACTCGGGACTGATAGATAGCCCCGCGACGATCGACAACTTCGGCTTGGTACCGTGGACCTTGAATAATAAGTTACATAAATTACACGCTTACCCTGGCCGTTCGGACGATGCGAGCCAGAGATAATGGCGGAGCTGCGGAGTGACGGGTACCTCCTCCCGAGTGTCTTCGGCTTCGCGAACGAAAACTTAGAACGTTCGCGCGATCCGCGATATTCTTTTTTCTTATTTTTTTTATTTTTTTTCGTTGTCAACCGCCCGGCTCTTTACAACGCTCAAATGTGGATCGCCCCGGAGGCAACCGTACCCCGGTGGTACGCCCTTAAATTTTAGGGACTAAGGTATAGGCCGCGTGCGTCAAAAATTTTCGACTCGATGAACCAACGACCAACAGACGATAATGAAAAAACAAAAGCATTTGTCCTTTTCGAAGGAGATTAAAATAATAGAATTTAACGTGCATCGTGGATATTGTTTTTTTTTTTTTTTTTAAGTATTCGCAGTAGAATTTTAGAAATTAACGAATAATCTGCGCGCGACGATAATTTGAAACTCGATTTGTGTCGTAAAAACTGCTCAGAGACGTTCCTTGCAACGTCTCGCGTTAACAAGCTCCTTGATTTCTTCGAGCGACCTTGAGTGGCCAATCGATTTCGTCCGAGACGCGACAGCGTTCCGCGAAACCGCAAAAAGACCACGCTCGCCGCAGAAAGTCGTGGCAATTATCTCTTTCGCTCCAAAAGAGTGCGTTTCATTCACGTATCAGTATTTATTTTAAGACATCTTAAATTTATTACAAAAAATTAACATTATTTCGTTAAGAAAAAACTGCAATATACAATCAATACGTAATCTAATTATCCAAGTATTCTGTACGAGATAAAATCTACTAGACCCCACGTGGGTAATGTCGAGTTAACCGGCACTCCTTTGGAATCCACCAACGAGAGACTCACCCTATAGTTTCTTTCGATTATCTCTACACTCGCATCAGAGTTATCGTCGGACAATTTAAATATATTAAAAAAGTGAACACTATTTCGATAAGAAAATATTACAGTATACAATCAATATATAATCTAATTACCCGAGTACTCTATACGAGATAAGACTTTCCATCTACTAGATTCCCTCGTTAATACTACCGGTTTAACCAGCACTCCTCGGAATCTACCGACCTACAGAGAATACCGAAACTATAGAGAATCACCCTATAGTTTCGTTCAACCAATACACTCGCATCAGTTTCAGAATCCTCCGTGAAACGGGAGAGATTTCTCTCAGACATTCTTCGCGGCTTCCTCGAGCGACCTTGAGCGACCAATCGATTTCGCCTCGGACTACCACGTTCCGCGAAAGGACCACGCGTGCGCACTCGGTCCCGGCTTCTCCGCGCGAGTCGAACCTCGGATTTCTTTCGTCGTTCAGGGTATTTTCAGCGTTCTATCTGAAACCACCTTGCGCGTTCCGACCACCTGTCGTGGCTCTACGAGGCAAACACGAAATAGTCGACGTTTACGCGAACCGGCCGCCGCCGTGCCCATGCGAGAAAATACCACGAGTCTCTCCCTGTCTCTCCCCGGCTCTCCCCGGCTCTCCCCGTCTCTCCCCGTCTCTCCCTGGCTCTCCCTCCCTCTACCTTGCTCCTCGTTCCTCGGTTTTGCGTAAACGGATATCTTTCCACGGCTGATGCATTGCAACCGGTGGAAACGTCAGAAGTTAACAATGCCAGCTTTTGCCCGGGTGATTTAGAACCGAGTGGCCGGTACTTCGTGGGCGTGCGTGCATTTGTCCTTACCCGCGTCCACGTCTCCGCCGCGTTCCTTACTTAGGTGGATACAAAGCACCCGTACAGATGGGGAACAAGACCGCCACGATTTTTTGAGAATTCCTCGCGAGCATCCTTACCTTTCGAAACGCATGTCGCTGGAATGATAATGCGCCGGTTCGTTACGCCTCGGGTTTCGTTGCTGCGTCACCACGGTGGGAGAGGACACCGTGGCAGGGGAGGTACAGGTTGAGAACACACTGAAACACCGGGTATTGTTCAACTCGAAACGTCGCGGAAGACGCGTTCACGTCGCGACGATGTCATCGGGTTTCTATTAACACGACCACCACACCAGTGTTCCTTACTCGATTTTACATTTACCAAATAGTCAAAACGACACTTACCAACTGCTGTTGCAGAGAAGTTTACTTTGAATCCCGTGGTGTATTTTCAAAGACGTGACTTTTTCTATTTTATACGTATAATCAATTAGGTTCCTCTGTTTTCTCGATCGTCGATTTTCCTAAGATAACTACTAAACATTTTCATATACTGGAATCGGTAGTTCTAGTGTTAAAAGATGTCCACGATATTTGTTCGAACTGTAATGTAAAATGTAGGAATTTGTGTAAATAGAACGATTGTTTTTTTTCATCACCAGCGTATGAATATTGTTACCCGTAAGGTGGAATTATCGAGGGGAATAATTATAAAATATACGATGTGTATAAATATACGAAACTTTGAAATTTTTATTTCGAATAGAAATTTTCCATATACTGCGAATATTGCTCCGAGCCGGTACAAAAGGAAGTAAACTGCGTTTAAAGTTCATCCGAATTATTAATTGAATTACAGGTGTCGATTCCTATTACAGTAGAACCGCCATTATCCGTGCTAACAGCGAGATACAACGATCTAGATAAGAGAACGTTCTAATGGTATAGCTTTCAGATAATAGAGGTCGGATAATACAGGTTCGAGCACAGTATGGATTCTAAAACGTGTCCGTTAATCGCTAGAAATTACAACGATGAGTTACTTTCTATCCGTTCCTATCCGCTATTTTCTTACAAGCCATAAAAATGTTATTAAAATAAATCCTTTTCGCGCATAAGATACAAAACCTGTTCATTAGCAACACGACTAGCCGTTAGCCGTTCGATTAAAAATGAACAGTGTGTAACACTCTACAGAGTGCTCCAAAACATATGGAGCAGTAACTTCAGAGACGAATGCAATGCACTGAAACAAGAAAAGAAGTTCGTTTAAATATATACTCGATCTTGTTTCCCAATCATAACTCGTTTCTTCCAGTAATTATCGTACTAAATTGAACACTTTTACATCGAGGTACTCGGACTGCGTGTCTGAGAGAGTTGCCAGCGAATAATAAAATATTTGATACATTCGATTGAACATTGTGTTCAAATATTTTTCCACTTGTATATTGCGATGAACATGCTGTACATTACGATATCTCTCGTACCAAAATGACTGTTGCGTGAAAACAAAGTCAAAGGGACCGAAAAATTCGCGAACGCGAAACAATCGAACGAGCTTCGACAATTTTGTGTTCAACGTTTCACGAGGCGTGTCCTTTTAAAGGAAAAAATTACGCGAACGTGGCACAGTCCTCGCTGGGAGATCAACCCCGGCTCACTTTTCCGCGATTTTGCCGCGGTTGTAAAAACCGCGAGCGGGGCACTTTGTGCGCTTAGAAACCGGAATCGGTTTCCGTAATTTTCAGCGTGCCAGAACGGACAGCGATGATCAATCTTATGGCGATTCGACGCAGCTGGCACGGAAAGAAGAAGAGTTGGATGTCCTTCGAAAGAAAATAGAAGTAAGGGGAGTCGATTTCATTGGACGATTACGGTTGCTCTAAACGAGACCGCTTTGCCGGGGAATTGAACTCGAAAAAGAAAATTACAAATCGCGCGCGAACATTCACGGTAACGGGGAATTATAAAAATAATCGTGGAAATACAGAGAAGCATTATCGAGTACATCGATGAAAAACATGATTAATCGAAACGTTTAGCGATGTAACTTGTTCGATTTCTAGCCGTGAGATTATGCAAATCGTGACCACACGTTCATCCTTGTATCTTTACCTAATTGCACATTTTAAAGTATCCATATTTTTTTAACGTTCGTTTCGCCAAAAAAAAAAAAAAGAAAATCTATCCCCAAATATCGACAGTTGAAAGGTGTGTCAATTTTCTGAAACTTCTTTCATTTCCATCGAACAACGTCTACAACGTCTATTATCGAATCGTTTTTTCTCTTTCGATGATTTGACCGCAGACGCATCGCTTGGTTGCACGCGCGATTGGAATTGGAAATTCGAGCGAAAAAGGGAGTGTTTACGGATCGGAAATCGCGAGTTTCGGGAATTATCGGCGAGGTTGTCGCTAATTTAAAATATCACAATAATCCGTACCAGTTTTGTACGTTTCACGGGGCTCTTGGAACCTTCGTTCCCAGATACAAAATATGCATAATTCTCAGGTGCGTACTATGCGTCGCGTCGTTAATGCGTTGCCTTAACCGTTCTTCCTTTTTGTACGGTCTGTTCCTGACAAGGTGTAATAAAAGCGTGGCAAATCGGCACGTGAAAAGCTGTCAAACCCGCCGTTTACGAAAATCACTACTCTCACTTTTTACGGTTAATCGATTCGTCGAATTTCTTCGTCGTGTTTTCGTGATCGATTCATGAAGACACTTCGCGGTAACGTGTAATTCTTCCTCGAAATTTCGCACGTATTTTAATCTTTCAATCGAGCGTGACGAGTAGTCCAATCATTTCGTCGGAACGTCGTTAACGAATTAACAACCGAATTATTTCGGTTTTAAGACCAAACGATTCGAAGGATCCGTAGAATAATCCACGAAGTTGGGAACGTTGAATATTTTTATACGTTTCGATAGGATTTTGATAGATGATTTCTCAACGAAGAAACGTCGAATGTAATAAATTCTAGTCGTCGTGTTCCTCGGATTTATCTCGTACATCAATCATAACGAAACATACTGTCCTCCGTGAAATTACGTTAACTGTAGTTTGCTAATGATCGGTTGTTCAATTAATGGAGAGTTACCACCGGTAATTAAACGTTGAACGTAGTGTGCGTTACAAATGTTGCAGCGTTAAGAATATCCACCGAATGGAAAAACAGACTTTTACAAATCTGAACACGTGTCCTCGAGTAGAGAACCATTTTATCGCAGTTTACGTCAAACCGTGATTAGAAGAATTTCGTTTCGCGTTCGAAAATTAGAATTCAACGCACTTTACGAGATGCAATAGTTTCCAAACGACCGGTTTACGATAAAAATATAATATACACGTTTTACTCGGACACAATCCCATTGTTCGAATTTGTTCCGAATAAACGAACGCGAAGCGTCTTGTAATAAAGCATCGCCGAACGGCGAGGCGTTGTTCTCGGTTCACTGAAGGAGAACCAAACGACGAATAAACATCCACGCAGAAGCGATCTGAATTCTCCACTGTAAAACCGCGAACGAGCTGCGGTCGCGTAAACAGTGTGTGTTTTAAATCTCGATACCGATCAGATATCGCACCTACTGTATCGAATGATTTCACATTCTTCCTTTCTTTTTAAATACGCTTTTTTTCTCACGCACGCCGTCGAATTTTCTCACCGCGGTTTACGAAACAACTGGCGCGAAAGTTGTCGAAAAAAATATTTCCATTTACTTTTTATTCAAAATATTATTACATCGTTTAGGATAGATCTGTACGTAGAACATATTGGCGCGAAAGTTGTCGAAAAAAATATTTCCATTTACTTTTTATTCAAAATATTATTACATCGTTTAGGATAGATCTGTACGTAGAACATATTGGCGCGAAAGTTGTCGAAGAAAATATTTCCATTTACTTTTTATTCAAAATATTATTACATCGTTTAGGATAGATCTGTACGTAAAACATAGTAGACTTCGCGTTAATCGTATATGAAAAAAGTTTCTTTAAAAGTTCTTTCAATTAAACGTTACGTGGTCGGTCTCAAATATTATTCTGTAATAATTACTTTGAGCTCAACGATGGTACCACAGTCCCACGCATTGAAATCACCGAAGCGACGTTTGGATAATTAACTACGTTCACCAGTTTATAATAGTAAAGCCGCGCTACCGATACAAGCCTTTCGTTACTTCAAAATTACGAATTTTCAAATTTCCTATTTTAAAAATTGATCATTTTTTTTAAATTTTCGTCAATTTATCATCAACGAGATTATTTGGTCGCTTAAGTGGCGCAATGTGCATGTTTTTCAGGCATTTTTACGATGACATAGTTTCATCTTGTTTTAAAAATTGACCAAGGTAACATTTTTTTTTTAAACTTTCATCAATTTGTCACCAAAGAGACCAGTTGATCGCTCAAGTAGCATAATATGCATGTTTTGGCATTTTTACGGTGATATAATTTCATCTTGTTTTAAAAATTGACCAAGGTAACATTTTTTTTTAAACTTTCATCAATTTGTCACCAACGAGACCAAATGGTCGCTCAAGTGGCGCAATGTGCATGTTTTGGTATTTTTACGATGATATGATTTCTTCTTGTTTGAAAAATTAGCAGAGATAAGATTTTCTTCTGAACTTTTATCGGACCACCGCCACAAGGGTAATTGGTTGCTCAAATGGCACTATATACACGTTTTGTAACTTTTATAGCAATATAATAACTAAAGACAAGTGAAGTTTAACAAAATAAACGAATAAAATTGCTGCAGAAAATTGTAGGTACACGTGAATCTTAATTTGCATTTTCCAAGCAGGACAAGTACTCGACTGCTTATAGACGCCAATCGAGCGACCAGCTTGGTATTGCAGCAATCGTGCACAATTTTCGCGAAACAAGAAACGAGAAGCAAAGTCTTCGTGGCGCGAGTGGGTATAATGGTTGGGGCATATTATGCACATGCAACAATGCCGCGAGCAAAGATCTTTGCAAAGCCACCGATCGACTCTCCAAGTGGTACGTGTCAGGGACGCATCAACGAATCTGCCCTTTGAATTCGTCAGATCCTGTTGCAGTGCTCGATTCAATGGAAATAACCGTGTTAAATGTTGTCGAACATCGAGCATTCGGACAAACAGCGTGTATTTAACACCTCGATACCTCCATCTTGAAATTAGAAAACAAAAGAACACTGCAATTGCTCGCTCCGTGACGCGGTATTCGTTTCGAAAACTTCACGAAAGATACTTGCGTGAAAGTAATCTCCAAAAATAATTTATCGTATTATATTATAAATACATCACCGTGGTAGACTCGTGATATTTTTTATTGCTACCTTTACTGTGGAAATATTAAGTATATTACTCTTTGGACCGTAATCTTTGGCAAACGCTCGATCGAAATCTGCGTGTTTCAATTTTATTTTAACGATCGATTAATGCGTTCGTAGAAATTTGTTCGTTTCACTCGCCGCTTTTAACGAACGAGTGAACTCGTATTCGACTCGATTGCGAAACGAATTGCAAAAATAGGAAGTTCGACATCGCGTTGACAATCGCGAACGATTAAATTGAACGAAAATTGCAGTGGAAGTTGCATCGGTGCATCCGTCCATAGATCAACCAACTGTTTTGATGTACATAGTCGGTCTGATTACGACACACACAGGATCTCCAGGTGACTGTTTATAGATGTCAGATGGCTATCGGACAGCGACCGTTAGGTCGTGTGTATTCTTACGATCGATTAAACGTAGAATCTGTGGATTCGTTCGCTCGTGCGTGCATTCTCTACGGTATTTCCCCCAATTTCCCTCATCGCGCATTACTTGTAACCAATTAAAAAATTCCTACACCGTAGATTCGAGATAGCGGAGAACACAAACGAAAAGCATAGACGAAATTATTGGACATCGAACATCGAGAATATGAAATATTCTTACACACAAGCGGCAATATTTTCTTTAAACTTTGTCCGTGTTGCATAACACTGTTATTTATGTACGTACGATATTTCCTTACGGTATCGTCTAATGGTCCTGTAGGCTCGGTTACTCGATGTTCGGTTTTGAATATCGATCGATTCATAGATCTACGAAGCAAGAAATAATTTTGCAACATGCAACGCTGCAAGAGTCGATGTTTCGTGTTCATCGTCTAAAACAGGCTCCATTAGACAAATACCTTGTAACGTCGATAGATGATCGAATATTCAATCCACGCTACCAAGTATTTGCCGAATGACGAACATTTATTATTCAGGATTCGAACATTCGCCGTCAATCACCCGTTCGCGCTACTAGGTAGCGATAGTACTGATCCGATGACGCGATAAATAACGAGGTATTAGGCAGGTATCGAAATAAATTATCACTGGTATCGGTAAGCTGTACTTGTTGACACTTCTTGAAATATTGGTACGGTTCAGGCAAGCAGATGTAGCTATTTAGTTTATCATCGGAGTTGTGGATTGCTCGGACAACTTCGAATAAATCTATATAATTGTTCGAATATTTTCAATTATTTTCGTATCCAACGCCCGTGCGAAGACTAAATCCAAGATTAAATAAGACTAAATAAAATTTCACGTGCCTCTTAGCAGTAGAGACGAGTGAAATTTCATTCGACTTTCCACCGATCAAAATCTTCTATATTGCACAAATCTCTTCGTTCTAATTCGAAATCCTTTCGCACAGCTTCCAGCATTTATAAAAACCCAAGTTAGTAGCCAAAACCGACACAGATGATATTCGAACGAAAGATACCAATGGAAACCAACATTATTTATTCACGGTAGAATCATCTTCTCGAACGATTTGAAATTATTTCGTTTCAAATTCAAACTTTTCCACGAATAAGAAAATCATTTTTCATCCATCGTTCGCGGTGTCCGGAACATTTTCCATCGAGGTACAAAGTTTTCGCTATCGGTGTTCGATGCAGATATCGCTAAACAAAACGAAAACTGTGTCTACGTGCTCGTTGGGGATTCGCGGTATCGCGTTACCGATCGCGCGTTAAACTGTAGCAAGGTAAATACCGATGGGAACCGGTTCCGAAAAGCGTGGCCGAAAGCTGAGCCGAAGCTGGATACGCGAAAGCTCCCATGGCCCGGGCAAACTCGAGAAGAATGTCAGCGCGCCGAAAGCGATCGGGTTCGCGCCTTGTCCGCCCCTGGCTGGCTACATTGTGGTTTATTCGACGACCGCCCGAGCCCGACCGCAGTCGGTACTTACAGAAAGTGTAGAGCGCAGTACGCGCAACAAAGGAAAAAAGCCCATACGGTGGAAGGAAGAACTGAAGCCAGCCGGGCCGGCATTCAAGCGACCGGCCAGACCTGACCGTACCTGGCGAACAGACACGCTGGTCAATGAACCGTGGCACACGCGACGCGCTCGACTACGCGCGCCGAACGACGCCCGTGTGCGTACTATATACACGCGTCCACCTCCGGTACCACCTCTCGTTATTACGCACGATACGACCCACTGATGGATCGATCGAATCGATGCGGCCGGAATAAAGGCGCGATCCTCTCGCAAGAAGCGCGAGCGCGCGCGCGCACACGCGAGCGAGCGAACGAACGAACGAGCGAACGAGCGAGCCTTGTGGACCGACGAACAGGAAATAGAACGCCCAGGACCCGGCCACGATTGCGGGGATAATCGAACCCCGTGGCGATTGTCCCGGACTTTTTCCACGGTGATACTTACTCCTGCTTTTCGAGACCGAAACAGCGATTAAACTTCCCGGAATCCTGTTCGTAAGCGATGTTCGCGGTGAGCCACGGTTCTCGAGATCCTCGAGTAGCTACTTTGTCGCAGAGTGCGAGAAACGATCACTCGCTGCGGATGAATCGCTCGTAGGGTTTTCGCAGAGTTTGAGGAAAGGTTTTCGAATCGATGGAATCGAAGAAGGGGGATCTTGGGAAGGGGAAATGGTTTTTTAGATCCTGGAGATTTCTTGGGCTCTTCGTTGACCCTTATGGGGTAATATTTTTCTACGATCGAAGTTATTGCGACAGATGCAACTCGTTGTTCCCCTATTTCTGGAATTCCATGGTTGTGTAATAAGGTTGAGAAGAAGGGATAAATTTGATTCGAAAATTTTGTACAATCGAACGCATTGGCGTCGAGTAGCTGAGTTTTTTAAAACAACGATTAACTTTCCTAGGATCTCGTTACGTTTCGCGAAAGATGTCCAGATGTTCCCGAGGTTGTCGCGTACTGTGCCCGAGTGACAAGAAGTCGCGCGGGTCTAATTGGTCGGAGTGCAAGGGACACGTTCCCTCTCGTGACACATTTTTGAGCGCAGCTTGTTATTGTCCAATGTACTAATTGGATCGACGAAGAAAGTAAACGTATTAAGATCGAGCGAAACAGTACGTACCAGACCTTCGTGCCTTCTCGGAGGACATCTTGCAAACTGCTCACAGTACTTTGTCGTCGAGGGTGAAAGACGAGGTCGTGGACCAACTAAAGACATAATGGATTTCTTGAGAATTTCACGAAATGTCTAGAGGGTGAAAGACGAGGTCGTGGACGAACTAAAGACATAATGGATTTCTTGAGAATTTCACGAAACGTGAAATCTTCGCAGGGGATGTTCTCGGCGAGTGGTAGTCACGAATTCTTCGCGAAACGAATTTCTCGAAATTGAGATGGTCGAAACGCAATTTCTGAATTTCATTCTCAACGATGAGAATCTTTTCCAAGTAACGGATTTTCTAAACACCGATTAACCTTCCCGGAATCTTGTTATCCTTCGTGAAGGATATTTGCGGCGAGTGAAGTAACCGAGATCGTCGCGTACTTTGTCGTCGAGTGTGGGAGCCATTCAACTGTTATAGGTAAACTAGAGGTGTAACGGATTTCGTGAGAACTTTGCTAAGTATCTTAAACTCGAGGTAATGGAATAGAATCTCCGGATTCGTACTTCCTCACACGCGAACGGTCTTCTTCTATGTAATTGATTTTCGAAACAGCGATTAACATTCTTGGAATCCTGTGTGGGGCTCGCATACTTCGTTGTCAAGTGGGGAGATACATGTTGCTAAACCGGTCGAATTGTCGTAGCTGAAGTACTGCCGTAATGACTTTCCCAAGAACTTCATGACGTGTGTCGGTATCGTGGTTGTCGATCAATGAAATTTATGGATTTGTAGATTCGATTTTCTAAAAAGCGATTCACCTTCCCGGAACCTTGTCGCGATTCGTAAGGGATGTTTCAACGAATGGTGAACGTGTACTTCGTAGTCATCCGAGGTGTACGTGTTGCTGGACCGGTTCAATTGTTGTGATCGAAGTACGGCTGTAACGGCTTCCGCGAGAACTTCGTCGAGTGTCTTCAAATGGAAGAACTCTTTAAGAGATAACGAGTTGGGAACTGTCGTCTCGTCCTTTTTAAGACTGGACACCCCGATAGAGATCGTTGAAATAATTTTTCAAAGCCCATCTCGAAGAATGAGCAACTCGGAGGACCGTTGGCGTCCAATCTCGCGATTAAACATCCGATTCGTCTGTATTTTTCATTTTCGTTACTTTCTACCGTGCGATGCGTTCGAGATAAACTTAACTCGAGGAGTCTATAATTTTTCGTAGAGTATACAAATTTTCGTTTTCTTGTATTGCGCAACGCGTTCAACGGCTACGCCTCGAAGAGTCGGGTAACCGCTTTTCTAAAGAGCGAATAACCTTCCTAGAATCGTGCGAAGCTTCGCAGGGGATGTTCTCAGCGAGTGGGAGTCACGTACTTCGTCGACAAGTGGGGGCAACGTGTTGTTAGACCGGTCCAATTGTTGCGGCCGAAGTACAAGCGAAATGGCTTTCCCGAGAACTTCGCGAAGTATCTTGGAATTGAGTAAAAGGAAATTTCTCAATTCGAGCTTCCCGGCGAGGATCACGGTTTTTTCGACCAACCAGTTCTCTCTTCAATTTCCACGATGTCTTCGAATAAATGTAACCTCTGCGTTCGGTGAACGATACCCTCGCGAGAAACTCGTGGATCGCGAAGACAAAAATAGGACGTAGATTCGATACGAGCAACCGGGAGATCGTTGGCTCTGGTCGCCGAAATACGAAGATTCCGAAGAACGGAAGATATCTGTAGAGAATCGAGAGAAATTCGCGTTCAAAGAAGACCGCAACGAGAGGAGCGGACGTCGCCGATAAAAAGTACATATACAAGCGTTGCTTCATTCATCCGTTCGGTATTTCGCGTATAGAACTATTCGTCACCGCGTTAGTATTCCGTTCGGATAATGTCGACTCGTCCGTGTTGCTTATTTCATTAGCAGCGAAAGTGTTTTCTGCCTCTAATATGCAAATAACTTCTGGTGTAGTCGTGTCAATTCATACGATTCGAAAACCGGCTGCCCGGGGGTTGTATTCACCACACGAGTGAATTAGAAGTTTATTCACGAAATTGTCTTTGTTCGTGCCAACGTGGCTACGGTTCCCGATAATCATCGGAGACGGTACAGGAAATTCTTACCGCGTGCATTCCGACACGAGCACGGTCCCAATGTTCAAGAAGACACCGTGACAATACGTTACACGCACCAAGGTTCTTCTCCCACCACCGCTTGCACAGATTCGTCGATACCGGCGAGCTTTCGTTCGCCTTTTTACCTTCGCTACCACCACCCTTCGCTGCAAAATCGCAACACAACGCGCGCCCCGTGGCAACCATTGCTGCAAAATCAACTCGCGTCACGCGATACGGTACTTCGCCAGTCCCTTTAAGTATAATTATCGCTATAATTTAAACTCTCGCGCGTTATTAATTACCACTCGTTACACCGTGTTTCTCGTTTCGAACGAATCACCGTCCCTGCGAGTAACGAAAATTCATACGCATATTTACGGTGATTTCTTTCGTCTCGTCGGGAACTTATCCCCACCACTTTTCAGAAGCGCTGGCAAGCGACAATTTCTCGGGGATTGATATTTAAGTTACCGGGTAGCAGAAAAGTACAATGTTTCATATATCAGCTTGTTCGAAAAGTCATTTCGTTTTTTTTTTCTTTTTTGGTGAAAATGAAACACGATTTTTTCAAAGTTTACAAACATTTTATCAAATTATATATTCTCTATTTTGGAAAACGAAACGACTTTCCGAACAACCCAATATTTTACATCAATGTTGTAAAATCACTTATTCGACGAGAATGTGTAATCGAATTTTGTGTAACTCCCTTCCATCGCGTCGTAGTCCGGTCCCGAGTCAGTGACACGACGAAAGGGATCAACGGTAGCCATCCACGTGAAGTTTAATAAACTTTGCGAATATTTTCCAGCCGATAGCTCCAATAGTCAAGTTTTACCATTTGTTCGGTTTGAGCATCGATCGATCCGTAAATGTATAAATAATCGCGAAACAACTTTTACCTCGAGGTAAAATCGCTACAATAGAAACCCAATGTATTCGCGGTCCGTTGAGCTACGGTTGGGATCGGACCAATGTCGATTCGACGTAGAATAATAATTATTCACAGGAATTGATAAAATTTCCACGGGTAAGATTTACGTTCACGTCGTAAACGGGAGCTCGCCCGAGCCACGAATCGTCGGGCATCGAACGCGATTTTTAATCGGAACAACTTTATCCATTAAGAACTGTACTCGGGACTCGGTTGTTGATCAGCGATCCATGTCACGAGTACGAATACCCTTAAATAGGTGACAAGCGTGAGACGAGCGTCCAGTATCGGTGCATCCAAGAGACTCGGACCAAGCTGGATAGTTGCAATCTTGGCTAAACGTCCAAGGAGTCCTTCCAAAAGGACACGGCTTATATCCCGATCGCTCGAACAGTGCACGTCGGCAAGAACCCGGACCGTGAAAGCCTCGACACTCTTATTGAGCAATGATTGTCCGGGTAAGGGGAAAAATACGGTGATGCATCGCCTAACCCGGCAACTTCCGATGCTCCGAGTCCGCGAGCAACGCCGTGCACGTCCACGCGCTTCAAACAGTAACGTTCTTTCTCTCGTTTGAGCGATAACATCGCCGTGACCCTCGAAGCGGTCGATTCGAAACCCCCGTACGCGATGGTTGACCCATCGTGGTCGCCCGTTGTCTACGGGCATACATCGACGTGCCGTTCACCGTCGTGATCGCGGCGTTCAGGGTCACCGAAGGCTAGAACAGTGAAAGCAAGAAGAGCTCACCGCGATGAATAGAGGGAACACCAAGGTTCAACAGCCTGAATAAATATATCATAAATCATGCGTAATATATTACGCGAACGTCCCGGTCATTATTATCGCCGCGTTGCGCACTGTTTCGACGAATAGGAACGCCAGAAAGGGAAAATTAATTTCTCTGATTGAATACCATTGAAACGAGCGCGCTAGCGCGCGGGCACACGGGAAGCTGAAATCGCGGAAGTAACGACACCGGGAAGACGGAACGGGTATGTATAATACATGCAGCACCGAGAAACGTATAACGCGCACGGTATCGATAAATGTGACGCTTGCCGTATATTGTCGTCGATCGTCTTACGTTCGAGGCTCACGATCGATGAACTCGAAAACGGGCTTGGAGATACTTCGATGACCCTTTGTGCGCGTGGATGTGGTAACGGGAGCATTTTTTGAAAGAAACTACGGTATTTTTTATGCAAAGCTTGTTGTGTATCGTTGTCGATCGATGTGTGTCGTGTATTGTACGATCGATGCTGTGGAACCTTCACTGTTGCCTGAAAACGGGGTTGAAAATTCTTTGAGACTCAATCGTGCAACCGTGACGCGATTCTTAGGGAAAAATGCGATAAATGTGACGCTTGTATATTGTGCACCAACGTCTCTTTCGATCGATTAATCGTAACGATTAAAAAAAGAGAAGGAAGTACGATAAATATGAAATTTATATACTAAAAGTAGTACTATAGTACCATCGTTCGCTGCATAAAAAATTCTAACGATATTTTTAGATATTATTTCAAAAATTTGTTCCCCTCGTTTCGTACGCTATGGACATGGAAGAATGTGTTGTTCGAAAGTCGCAAAGTTTTCGTTCCGGTGGACAATCGATATTTTTCAAGAATAGTTCGAAAATTGAAACACACAGCGAAAGGGTTAACCAGTTCGTTCGAGACCCACAAGTTCAGGGACGACTTGTCGAAAAAACGTGTACCCGCTTCTGGCCCTCCTCTCGTCGGACGCGAGTCGCTCGGAGAAACGATCGTGAGACTAATTTCTTACGAGTAGCATCCTCGTGCTCTTACGCGACCTACGGAACCCTTGAGAAACCATGCCGGTAATATAGCGATGCCAGGATCATCGACGTCATTGCACGAAACCGATACACTCGTGGACCGCGTCCTTCGCCGCGGGACACCGGAGGCAAATTGTCCGTGTAAAGGGAGAGAACGAGACTCGGGAATACCGATGGTGATGTGCGTGTCGTTCCACGTCAAACCTCGAGAGGTTCGACACGACAGTCACCGACTTCCTTTTTACAAACACGCGACAACTATCGATAGTTGTGAGAAATCGCTTCGTATAAAATTTCAACCCCGAGTTAAATTAATTCGTATTCTTACGAATCGTCGACTAAAGTCCGTTAAAATCGTACTTGGTCGGTATCATTGTCGACCAATACTGTCATCGACTAAAGTTGTGTTGTTCCACGTCAAACCTTTCGAGGTTCGACACGACAGTCACCGACTTCCTTTTTACAAACACGCGACAACTATCGATAGTTGTGAGAAATCGCTTTGGATAAAATTTCAACCCCGAGTTAAATTAATTCGTATTTTTTGCAAAGCAGCGTATTGGCTGCTGTTGTCGGTCGAATATCGGCCATTACGATCGTCGACTGAAGTTGTATCCGTTAAAATTATCCGTAAAACCAGTATCAGTGATTCGAATGGTACCATTGGGTTTGCAACTGAGAAAAGCTCAAAATAGAGAATTTTTTATCCACGTGCTTACATGCATACTCCACGATGAGTACACGTCCCTCGATGTGTCTCCGAAGCTACCTTTCTCGATTCGTCGTCGTCGAGTCGAGTAATTTTTTAACTAAAATTCTATCCCCGAAACGGAGCTCGTACTAGGAAATAAACAACCGTAAGGAGTCTGTCGATCGACATAAGATTCGATCGACGAAGAAATGACCGTTTCACCGACCGAACGCGACACATTTAAGATCCCGGCGAGCACAATCGGATCGCGCCGCGAATACCGTTACGAGAAAACGATACGATTCCACCTTCGGCTAATAACAGTATTCCATTTAAGTCGAAACCGGCTTAAAAACCTAATGACGTAGTAAAGCGTCGTAATAGCTGACGGAAGAGCCGGAACGAAACGCAAATCGCGGCGTTCCGTAGGTACGAATCCGCAAAATGGCATATCGGCGACGTTTATCCCGACGAGTGGCGAACGAAACGGTCCCGTAACGCGCGCACGCACGGGCCTGATCTAAATTGAATAGACATTTTGTGATGTAGTGCGCGACGTTACCCGCCCTGAAGGGAACCGCCCACGATAAGCTTCGCTGGCTGGATCTCCGACTACGTTCGAGCGGTTCACATCTCCATTACCCAGGCTCCCCTTTAAGGGTCGTTTACGTGTTCGTGCGCTCTCTGGCTACGGCGATTGACATGTTTACCGAGCCGCGAATATAATTCTTACGGGGGATACACAGGGCACATAAGGAAACGACCGGCCACGCTGGCAAATGTGCACGATGTATCATCGTTAAACGATGATTCAACGCGCAGGACGATCGGTTTTCGTCCACGAATAGATTTACATTCGAAAGAGTTCCGATTATGCGAACCACGCCTGGGAAATCCACTGAACGAGCACTGAACCGCTCGATACGCGTTCAACTTCAAGGGAAGATCCTCCGGTACTGTTTCCAAGTTTTTCGTAATTCGAGTTGGTGTCGGTGACGCGCAACCTTCGAGAAAGCGATACAAACGTTACTCGACGAATGGGGGAAATTTCATTTCGGAAGATTGACTAACCAGAATCAACAATTTAGAAAAGTGAAAAGGCAATGGACGAACAATATCTATTTCTCCTCGTTCGTCGGTTTTTCTGAGACTCGCACGAGGTGTACCTTAATCTATCGAAATCTATTGGCAGTGCTACTGTTGAATTCCGTGACACGTTTTCGGAACACGCTGCAACTTTTCCATTCCATACCGCGCAATTTGAACAGTTCCTTTCTTCCCTCGTCCACCGGTTCTAGGGTCAGAGACTAGTAAAATACTGGTTCGCGTAATAGACTCCTAATTTTTCATTTATCGTAATCGGTCTATAAAGTTCCCACCTACCGTATATCTCCACTCGTAAACCCCTCCGTACGAAAATTCCTCGTTGTCCCCTTATCCCTCGAGAATCTTCCTCTTCGAGGATCTTTCTTCCTCCAAAGTCATCCGAATCCTGGAAGATAAATCAATTAATCGTTACCAACGCGTCGATCGAGCGAGCACCTTCCGGTACGCACACATGGAACGAAAACCGTGATTAAAGATTCGGGATCGTTTCGGTCGATTTCATTGGTATCTGATTCGCTGGAAAGTTTCGCGAGCAAGATTCACTCCTGTTTATCGTTTTCGTCGGTGTATTCGTTCGCCGATCGGTTCCATCTCGCTCGAGCGGCGAGCAAACGGCTTTGATCGATCGATATCGAGACGAGCCGCGTTCGACGAGGTTGTTCCATCAATCGACGTGCGTGTTTCAGCATGGAAATTCAGCGCTGCACGAGGCGTCCTGGCGCGGTTACAGCCGAACCGTGGCCGCCCTGGCGAAAGCCCTCGGGACACAACGTGCACCTTTGCACGCGAGGAATCTCGCCGGATTCGCGCCGCTTCACCTCGCCTGCCAAAACGGGCACAACCAAAGCTGCCGCGAACTCCTCCTGGCGGGGTGCAATCCTGACCTTCAAAACAACGTGAGTAATAGACCAATGCGTGTGCTTCGGGGAGCCTCTTGGCACTCCGTCGATGAATTTTATCGCGCTCGAAACTCCAGTCTACCAGTCTTCCGTAACTGTGGTACAATTTTTCGCGCGAAAATTTCGTAAGTGATTTATTTTACGTGGTCGTCGTCATTTTGTAGAGAGAAACTCGTTACGCGTACATAACTTGGGTAAATGGGGAGGACACGGAAGACCTCGGTGTGCAGAATTTTCGATGAAATAAAAGAGTATCGTTGTCGTAAATAAAATTTGCGCGTGTAGTTTTTCTATATTTTTTTTTTACGAGAATCCTTCTTTTGAGAACAAAGATTGCAGAAATGCGTAGATCTGTATGCAGTTTTAAATCGTTGGGAAACTGTCGCTACGCGGTAGTAATTGTAGTAAATGTTGAATAAGTAGGTAAACGATTTTGAGACGATGCTTCGAATTTCTTTTCACAGTACGGAGACACGCCTCTTCACACGTCCGCGCGATACGGACACGCTGGTGTCACGCGTATTCTAATCTCTGCGCTGTGCCGAGTCTCGGACCAGAATAAAGTAAGTTTAAACATTGTTTCGATCTCACGAACGTAATTTCAATAATTTCGCGTTCTCGGTATTTCGAATCGTTCGATTGTCGCTAGATACACGAAACGAATAAATCGCCAGGCTATATTTCTTCCAAATCAATTTGTAATTTGTATTTCTTCGAGTTGGAACATTTTCGATCTTTCGTGTCGTCTTTACCGAGAAATATTTCGCTACGACGAACGACCGTAGTTCAGCGTGTAGTACTATGCTTTGCTGGAAAGATGATTAGAGGAGCGTCAGAGAGGGAAGAGGGTTACCTGACTCCGCCTAACCCCCACCTTCGACTATCCTGTAGCTCCCACTACCTTGCTTCGTATCATTTCGCTTCGTCTCGACACCTCCTACTCCCCCTCTTTGCCGGACGACGGATCGGTATCGAATGAGAACCCCTTCGTTCACTGATCCACAAAGATCACGTGTGCGTACAGTTGAGACTACGCGTACAGTCTCAAGATCGCGAGTGACTACGCGTACAGTCTCAGTCACAAAGATCACGTGTGCGTACAGTTAACCCACTACGACCAATCGTACCCGTGTTCCATCCACTCGTCAACTTTCCAGCAACGCGTAGTACATTTCGCGTCGTATGATCCTCGACACCCGATCCATCCCGTACAAGGTTCCCCACCCGGAGAATACACGCCGCAAATCACTCGCTGTTCGTCAACGCGTACCATAAAATCGAGCAAACTCCTCGATAAAACTGAATCCCGATTAACTCGCGTCTCGTAACGCAGAACGGGGACACAGCGTTGCACATCGCGGCGGCAATGGGCCGTCGAAAGCTGACGAGGATCCTGCTGGAGGCAGGCTGCGACCGTAGCCTGCGCAACAAACAGGGAGAGACCGCGAAGGACATAGCCAGACGCAAGAACCTGACGGAGATACTCGAGATAATCGGCAAAGCGCGTAGCAAGAGCAGAACCCGTAGCAAGAGTCGGGAGGAGGACGTGGTCGCCTCTGGCTCCGCGTCGGGTACAACCGCTGCGGCCGCCGCCGCCGCCGCCGCCGCCACCGCCGCCGTCGTCGCGGACAAGGTCGACGGAAAGAGCAACAAGAGCGAGAAGAAACGAGAGAAGACTGGTAGTGGCACCAGCGGCAGCAGGGACAGTTGCACGAAGAAGGAGAAAAAGAAGCACAAATCGTCCGGCAAGCAGAACAAGGTCCACTTCGAGAAGGCCGTGATGGGCAGACAGTGGTCGCCGTACGGCTGCCACTACTATCCCGATCCGGAAGCGTTTCCCCAGCCACGTTTGGACTCCCTACCACCGGATCCGTTGGGCCGCGGTGAACAGTACTACCTGGACCTGGCCGGGAACATCAGAAAGGGACCGGTCGGTGTCGGCTACACCTGCTACTGCGCACCGTTCTTCAGACACATGGAGGCCAAACTGGAGAGGGACAAAGCCGAGCTGAAAGCGCACATAGACCAGGCGCACGAGAGACTCGATCTGAAGGTGGCCAATCTCGAGAGGAGGACCAGGGGACAGATCTCCGAATTGACCAGATGCGTGGCTGCCGAGAGGACCAGGTGCGACGAGAGGCATACCCACCTTCAACAACGTTTGGCTCGCGGCGGCCGCGGCAGACACAGCGAACGACCGGCCAAAGCGACTTTCGCGAACGATCAGTCGTTCCCGCCAGCCCGCGCCAGGTCCTTGGAGGATTTACTGGACGACAGACCGCACGACAGGAGCTTCGAGATCCCAGGCGAGACACCGATACATCGCGGGAGCCTCGACGATCTCGATATACCGGCCATACCGAGGCTGAGCAAATCCATGAGGGATCTCCCGTCGGGTTCCGGTGTCTCGAGGTCAACGCTGAGGGTGCTCGATGTCCCGGCCAGGTTGAACGAGACGTTCGACGGGGTGATCAAGCAGGATCGCAGCTCACCACTCGGGGCCGCCTCCTCGCCGTCGATCGGATCCAGGCAACAGGTCCATCAGCAGCGCGTGAGTGTGTAATCCCAGGGGTTCTTTTCTTAGTCGCGACTCTGTTAACCCAATGGAGGTGTTGATTCAGCCACGGGGATTTAACGACACCTTGCCGCGTCGCGTTTACGGATGATCGATTTCACCAGTGGGTGAAACACGACCGGTGTTGTTCCCTCGTTTTTTCAAAATCCTCGAACGTCTCTGTTCGATGGAACGGAATCGAGCACCGAGTCCTCGAGATGTCTCTCCTTGCGTTTTCTTTTTCCCCCTCGGGTGAAACTTACGCGAGAAATTTTACCGAATCGAGCAAGTCGAAGAGTCGTGAAACTTTGGGAACGCGATAGTATCGGTGGATAACGATCACCGTTACAAGGAATTCGATGTTTCTTCGAGTTTTTGACAATGTTTCGCGCAAAGTTGTGAGAGAAGCTCCACAGATGCGTTCCATTTTTTTCGTGTCTTGCGATACAAATATTATTTTCTGATCGCTTTCGATGGAAAAGTGACCTTGGAACGATTTCAAGGACGCGTGTAAATCATCTCTCGAGTTGTATTTTGAGATTCGACGAGTGTCTACCGAAGATAAGGTAGCCACAGACGCGGAAGTATAATTTGGTTCCCGGGTTGCGTCGTTTCGAGGATCGGGTAGAACCGTTGGGTCGCGAGAGAGTTCGGTTCTCTGAAATATTATGAAGTCTGTAACGCGATGAAATTCTCTGCATAATAATTTTGTTCGGAATTCAGAAAAGTTGCGATCATAAATTACCAGGATCTTTCGTCTCGGGATCATGGCATGAACTCCTGCCAAGAGGAAAGTAACGCAACGCGGAAGAACGACGACAACTCGACCGAGTGGAGATCTTCGGGACGACGCAGCGTTCACGAGATGATCAAACGATTTCAACAAGTACCTGGCATGCATAACGGTTGGCGAGGTCCCCGTTCAGGGAGCAGCGAACCGACCAGTCCCGAACACAGTCAGTGTTCCCAAAATCAAAGGGTCCAGCCGCAGGGTGGCGTTGGGAACGGCTGGCACGGCGAAGGTAAAGGTATTTCGTCAAGTTACATGGGGCATGTCGAAAACTTGGCGCGTGCAAAGTAAGGATCTCGTCGCTCGTAAAGAAAATCAACCTCTTGGATGTACAATCTCGTTAGTTTATGCAGATATGGATACAAGTGTAGCTCGATAACTTCGGAAAGAAGTCCCCTAATGTTGGAACGACTCTATCGGTTATCCACGTGGACTCAATCTCCAAAATCGAACGTTAAAGTGTCTATTCTTTCGCAATCGATGGTCCTTGTCATCGTTTCATAGTCTTTTTTTAAACAATATCGTAATAGCTGCACCGTTCAACGATCCGCGGGAAGATGACCGATGAGTGTTTACATCCCCACTCTACAGGCTACCAGTTCCCCCACCATCGCGCGCATTGTCGCTATTGGCCGCTGTCGATCTCCCGTTACCGTGCTCGGCCAATAACCACGATGCACGCGATGGTAGGGGAACTGGTGGATCATAGAGTGGGGACGTAAGCACTCGTTAGCCTTCTTCTCGCGAACGAACGGTACGTCTCGTCGCTGGGGCTGATCCCTCGTCACTTTTTCTTTAGTCACCGAGCTATACGCATCTTAAAATGGCTAACGATACCACGTACGTAAAACGTTACTTTACGAGTCTCCGGATTTTCAATTATAATAATATTTGAATTCGTCCGATATTTTCAACATCGTTTACCCACAATTTGTGCAGACTCGAGGAGTATTGATACGATTCTAAATATGTCTTTTTAAGCACGTCCGTTGATAAATTATCGGAGTTAAAAATTTGCGAACGAATAATTTAGAACAATTTGCGCCCGAAGCACTGTGTAGCGTTTTTTTAAATTTTGAAAATATTCTTATCGGATCGAGGAAAATCCAATACGATCGTTGATCGCGTGGTAAGTTTTGGGAATCTTTTCTGAAAGTGTTATGTTGAACGTAGGTAATGACAGCGAGAGCAGCGAGGGAGATGACGACGAACAACCGGAAGCACTTAACGGAGGGATCTCTGGAAAAGGAGTAATATCGGAGCACGTGCATTACGACAGTATAGCCAGAATGCCATATAGATCTCGTAATGCGGTTTATAGCCCGACACCGCCTTTACACGATGCGCACAATGATTCAGGATATAGTACCCGCATGTATGGCTCTAGTAAAGGTGCATCACCATCGTTATCAGGTAAAAATATCTAACTGTAATTTATGTCGATAATAATCTCCTCGCACTGTTAAATGTTAAACTATAATATTTCTGAAACTATCTTTTCGTACGAATAAAAATTAATATATTTTTATATTCTTCTGTTTCTATATTTTCTTTATCTCTGTCTATATTTTCTATATATTTTTTCTTTATCCAATATCTATATTTTCTTTCGTTTATTCGGTTTCTCTGAAAACGTATGCAAGTACATCTCCATGTTTCTCTTTTATATTTTACTCTTTTCTTTTTTCATATATTTCTAAACACCACTATTTCTCTTCATCTTTCTACGTTTCCGTACCTCTATATAGTATACGTCTCTGTTGTAACATTTCTACATATTGTAATAAATCGAATAGTCATCGATCACTTTCGTAATAGTATTCTACCACGTTTGTAAATTTTGTTCTTTTTCTCTAAGCCTTTCCTGTTTGCGTTACATTAAATCCAGACGCACCAGACACAACTATTATAGATGAGAATTATTCTGATTTCGAGTTTAAATTAATTTCGTTCCGATTCTAACAGCCTTACAAAAGAATAACGATCACATTATCACATTTCAGGTCAATTGGAATGCGACGTGATTCTTCCAACCACACCAAACACATTTCCCAGCGGTGAACAACTGGCTGCACTGTTAGAGCAACCCAGGAACCACGATCTCACGGTTTACGAACGCGGTGCAGACAACGTTGTTATTAACATCGGAACCGCGAGTCTCGTTTAAGAGATACTTCCAAAGACATCGACTTTACATGATTTCATGATACCTACTCAGGTGTTTATACAATAATATAAATATCGTGTACAAACCAAGCTGTTTATACTGTTAGGTAATAATCTTGTATAAAATGATTTTTCTTTTAAAGATCAATGCATTGTTATTTTGTAAATAGTTTATGATGAAACTTCAATGGTATACGATTATCAAATTATAGAAAGTGTCACAAAATAAAGTGGGATATACCGAATCACGCAATTTCTCGGGTCAATAAAAATCGTAAAATATTTACCATTTTGCTTTATTTTCGAAATATAAGCAGCTAAAATTAAGATGTATGAAAAGTTTGCATACTTCGACTTATCCCATACTTTTGCAAAACTATAAACTCCTATTAAAATGTTCAAAATTTGTCCTCGATTATATATTTCTTTAAAAAACAAATTCAGGTGTTAATGCAATTCTAAGGTACTATAAAATGTTCTGAAAGCACGTATCAAAAATTTTAATATTATAAAATTAAAATATTGAAAGATATTTTAAAAATACGAAAAAAATATATGACAAGATACCTGTTACAGGAATTAATTACTTAGAAGCAAAAGCTTAGTTACGTAGTCAATTCTTATATTTCTATCATTATATATATACATATATATATATATTTTATATATATATATGTATATTTTTTTGAAAAAACATCATTAGTATCTTGTTTAGAATAGGAAATGTTTATGTACCTACCTATAAAATGCCATGTACCACAAAATTAGGTTAAATTATATCTATTTATTATATACGTATATCATAGTAACTACATGCTTGTTTTCATTAACAATATTATGATTTTACCAACAATGTTGGTAATCGATTGTACAGCGATAGATGCGATTAAATGACAAATGAAGACTTTGGCAACTATTATTCTCTTTTATTTATAATACAGATGACGATGCAAATTCGGTTATCGATGAATGATACAAAGGTACGCCTGTTAAGGTGCACATATTAGCATTACAAATTTCTACAACAACATAATCACCACTTTGTATGGGTTTCTTTACATCAGAATATTTGTCAGTAGGTATGCCTATAGTTGGAATTAGAACTCGTATGTCACCGTCATTCTTTCCTTGAAAATACTCATTTGATCGCTTACTGACCTAAGATTAAAATCAAAATTAGATTGTCTCTAAAACCATTTTAACTATTATACCATTTACTTCTTATCATTTTTATAATATAATTTTATTATTATAACATAAAATCATTTTACCCCTTCTATAAGTACAAGTTGCAACTGTCCAATCTGTAATTTATTCAATTTCTCTGCAATAGAATTATACAATGAAATCATTCTTCCAAGTCGTTCTTGTTTTACACTCGGTTCTACATCGTCTTTATAGCGACGATGTGCGGTAGTTTTCTAAAAAGTAATAAAACAGTAGTAATAAATACTTTGTCTTTATAATATAATGTAATTTACAAGTATCGTCGAATGTCGATTGAAAAAAATGTGTATAAATATAAATTACCTCTCGCATGCTGTACGAAAATAAGAATGCTTTGTTATATTTTACTAATTGTATCAACGATAATGTATCTTGAAACTCTTCCTCCGTCTCGCCACAGAATCCAGCAATAAAATCACTGGAAAGATATATATTCGGAATAATACCGCGTATATGGTATACCAAATCTAAATATGCTTCTCTTGTATATCCTCTCCTCATTCTCTCCAAAATGTCAGAATTACCACTTTGAGCAGGTAAATGAATTTTCTTACAAATATTCGACCTCTCGGCTATCAATTGCAAAACTTCATCAGGAAAGTCTTTAGGATGCGGTGATGTGAATCTAAAAATGATTTTCAATTAAAACTGCACTTTGTAAGATTAAATATTTTAAACTACAATATATTTTATAATTAAATATCATAGTGGAATCTGTAGTACCTTATCCTCATTTCTGGATTAATGAGAGAAACTTTATCTAACAAATCACTAAACCTACGACCTCCTATTTTGTTCTTATATACAGTTTTAAAACCTTTAGCAAGATGAGTTTCCACATCATTAGCCACATAAAATTTTGATTCCGACGTATCTCTGTAACTATTTACATTCTGTCCCAGTAATGTTACTTCCTTTACACCATCTTCGGACAAGGATTGAATTTCATTGACTATGCTGTCGATTGGTCGTGACCGTTCTCTTCCTCGTGTAAATGGTACAATGCAGTATGTGCACATATTATTACAACCTCGCGTTATTGAACTAGAAAAATAATTAAAGGTAATTAAATAAAACTTAAAATTAGGAATTGTGAATTATGTGTTGCAAGATAATATTTTTATATAAAATATAATACTTTGTTTGTTATGAGCAAGACTAAGACATTACACAAATGCACTAGTGCAGTCCGGGTTCAGCCTTATTGGTAGAATATCTGCATATGTTTCATCAAATGACAAAATAGTGTTAACAGCAGTTTCCTCGTCTGGTACAGACAGTAGTCTTGGCAAATCCTTATAACTGTCTGGACCAGCAATCACATCGACAAGTCGACCTCTTTCTAGGATTTTGGTTTTTAAACGTTCTGCCATGCATCCTAATGCAATAATAAATAAATATATTACAAAACCTATGCATTATATTATTTAATTTTTGGAATTCACAATCATACCTAATAAACCAATTTTCACCGTATGCTTCTTTTTTTTTCTGATAATATTTAAATTCTCTAATTTGTTCCATATTTTTTGTTCCGCATTATCCCTGATGGAACACGTAACTAGTAGGATTATATTAGCTTCTTCTAATTTCTCTACTTTTTTGTAACCATGTGCTTTTAGAATAGACCAAATTATTTCTGCATCATTAACATTCATTTGACAACCATAAATTGCGAAATAGACTAAAATAAAAATAAATAGAAATAAGAATTAATATTCTTCTTCCCATAATATTTCAAGAAATACCATACCTGTATAAATTAATAAATAATAAGTTATACACATTTTGTTTAATTACAGTCAAACTACAAATTTAAATAGATACAACTTCAATACAAGTCATACTTATTTACCTCTCTGATTACATGCATCAATATTCTGGATATACGGAATATCTGGTGTGCTAACAGAATAATTAGGAATTACAGATTCACTCGATATAAAGTCGTTCAATGACGGTCCATTTTTTGATAGATTTTTGAACCGTTTTTGATCAATTGAATTTTTTTGACTGATCTCCTTATTAACCTCAAATAGAGTGGCAGATGTGTGCAATGTTTGACGGTGAAAATTATAGTAAAATATTTTTTTGCATTGGGTGAAAGATTTTTCAAGGAACCATTTCTGCGACAAATTACGAAACATTTTAAATAATTTAATTTGTTTTAACACGAAACTACGCTGTTTGTATTTAACATTGTCTACAAATGTACAGCACAATCGCCAAATCTTGCAGAATAGTACACAGTAAATAGTTAACTATGTAAGTCAAGTAAGAACCGGGGGCCAAGTTTCAAGTCCCTTCCATCCATAACAATTTTTTTTTCAATCTCTTTTTTTATTTTATATTAATTTTTCGCCCATGAAAACACAATTTTAAATAAATTGTAAATAAAATTTCTTAATAAAAAACTTTATTTTCTACACTTTCTTGTATTAGTATATATTTGTTACAAAATAATAAGAATTCTATGCATTCAAGAAGAACTTGTCAAGAAGAACAATTTTCCAAAGCAATTTCATTTACTACAAAAAGAAAACAAAAAAATAAATTATTATTATATATAGGAAATACAAAATCTATCACTCATATAAATATTAATTACTGAAACTGAAGTATACACTGTTTGCAGCTGGCTTTATACTTTTTATTATAGTAACATAATATCATGAATAAAAGATGTTAATACATAAAATAAATACTTCTTTTTTCAACACACGATTTTACAGTCCAAATTCTAAATAATTTTCATACATTATAAATTTCAGTGAAAAATGTATTTTAAATATCGAATGATAAATTTTTTTACTTGTTCTGAATTGCAAGTAGATTTTATTTCATTCTTATAGATATATTAGGAAGATGTAAATTCATTACTGCTACACATCAATACATAAATTTTAATTGTGATCATAGAAAAATGATTTATGTTAAATCATTTATCAAGAACAACAGAAAATCTAATGTAATACACAACTCCCTTAACAGGTAACTTAATTCAATATACGTACAAAAAATTATTTACCAAATCGACGGTATATATAATACATAGATAAACTATTATAGAATAAATTATAATTAAACATTATTCAAAATAATATACCTATTCACAATATGTTTAGATTCCATGTTTCTTCAAATGATACAAAATGTACAGAGTATTACATTTTTATTATAATTCTCATTAAAATGTTAATAACAAAATAAATATTTGTATACATTACACATCTGGAATGATTTCACAATAATTCTGAAGAACACCCCTAAAAGGCATTAATCAAATAGCTAAGTACATAGTAACAAACATTAAACAACAAAATATATACATATATTTACAAGAATTGCAATAAACTCTTTAAATAGTAATTGAGGCATACAATTACACATGTAGAGTATGTATAATGTAAATTTTCTTGATAAATAAATGTGTTTATTATTGTAACAATAGATAAATTGTTTTATTACTTATATACTATCAAAAAAATAAAATATCTTACTATAAAACATAATAATAAATTAAAATTGAAGGAAGCATTTCACTGCAACTTGAAAAAGTAAGTTTCATACTTATACAGACAAAAAATACAGATTTATTATACATATACGTATTGCCATTGTATTAAATATAAGTTTTCAAAGCTTCTGTAATAGAATAATAATTTGAAACTTATTTTATGCGGAAATGTATTGTAAACATTTAATTCTATCTTTCTTTAACAAAAATTTTACTTTTTCGGCTATTATATATTCTCTTTTTACATTTCAACTGTACATTTGCCATATATTTGATTTTAAACTATAAAATTCCTTTGAAAGTTTTGAGCTACTCTTGTAATAAATTATCACGTAAAAGTATATAAAGTAATGCCTAGTTAAAAAAAAGTATAAATACTGAATTCTTTGATTTCTTTAATTATTTCTTAAAATTACTTAGAAAACATAAAAAGAAATGTAATTTTTCTAAAATATTACAAAATATATTTTTTAATATTTATAAATAATTCAAATGCATTACTTGTCTCCTTCTATGACATGTACATAGTTTATAACAATGTATTCTTCAAATTACTTACGTTTAACGTGCATTTAAATACATATCGTTTCAATACTTATGCACTATGTATTGTTTTTTAGTAAACGACACCTAATTCATTTCTACATAAACAATTAGAATTTTACATACTTGCCTCTAGTGCAAACTCTTCTTCTAATTTTGAAATGAATTTTGCAACTCTGTACTTTGATTCCACTTGACGTGTCATGTCTATTAGACATAACAACTTTTTTATACCAATAAAGACGCTAAAAAACCAAAATACTATTATTATATGTCTAAGCTGAAAACATTTTCATACAATTACTACTTCTTAATATTTATTGAAAAATGTACCGTCTTCCTTGAAGTTTGGAGTGCAAAGATGCCATTTCCTTTTTATTAAAGAGATCTACTTCTTCCAGAACATTCAAGAGATGATCAGATGTTGATAAGTTGGGTACATGAAGAATTGCACTAAATGCTGATAACATTTCCATGTCTTCCATAACTTGTCTACGAAAGTATAATAACTTCAATTACTATGTAACATTACTAACTATTTACTAAGCGTAGTATTACAAAGTATTATCTTAATTATTTTAATTGCGAATAATTATTCCACTGAGATTAAGCATTTTACCTGCGACTTGTGGTACAAAGTATCAATAATTTGCGACCACGCGGTGGGTATTTTTTTAACAGAACTAAAAGAGCTTGCAAGGTCAAGTTAGAATATCGAGGACCGATTGGACCATAATCCAACAAACGCTCAATATTATCGACTAAAATACAACTAAGTTGTGAGCGATATGCATCGTCGAATATCTGGAAGAAACAGAGGTAAATTGAACACTTTAGTTGTTACTATTATTTTTGTCATTCTTCTCGCATTAAATACGTTTATATTTGAAATAAAACAGAATGAGGCAAAAACTGAAAGCAATTGGAATTTTCTCATATACACAGAAACCAAGAAGTTGTATATCCCTTAGCAATCTGGATTATGTTGTTATAATATAAGCAATTAAAAGTGACTGGTGCGAGTCTCGACAAACCCTATTTATTACCTAGTTAACTGAATATTTAATTGCACCTAGAAATAATCTACGTAAAACATGTGTATCAATGACGTTTTATCAATTAAAAATATTAATTGCTCATATGTTAAAAACGAAGCATTACATTAAAAAATGGTAAAGAATTTTTCAATGATAATTGGCATGCGGAATTCTTATTTTCCGAATCACTCTTGTAGATTACCTTTCGAATAGAAAGGCATTTTGCAGGTTCCGTAAAACCGACCATGTCCTCTGGCGTACACACTTTAATGAATGGAAAATCAGAATTTTTAGCTATTTTTGCAGCCAGAGCTGTTTTTCCACTATTTGGCGGTCCTTCTAGAAGAACCGACACAAGACCGGAACCTTCAGCTGACCGCGCCTCTTGTATGTAAAGATTACCATCGGACAAAATTTCTGCCACTGGTTCTCCCCAATTAATAATTCCACGTATAAGAAGATGTTCCAAAACTTCTGCACTTGTACCGAATGCCTAGAATGCAGAGTATATTAAACAGAAATTAAATTATAAGGATCATAATAGTTCGTCTATACTACTTGGACCCTTTTCAAATTACTTACAGGCTTAACATCATTTTCTAGAGCATGGAAGAAATCAGTTTTAGAAACCATAAGTTTTTCCATTGCAGCAGGATCCACCTCTACCTTGCTAGAGGCTTTGATCAATCTGTTCATAGCGGTACTTTGCGCGGCTCTAACTAAACCTTCCAATTCCGCACCACTGAAATTTTTTGTGAGCGTAGCTAATTCTTTCAAGTCAACATCCGGCGCTATCTTCTTATAATCTCTCATTCTAGATGTATGAATATTAAGGATTTGGAATCTACCATGTTCATCTGGTAAACTAATTTCCATTTGTACCTTTAAACATAGACCATTGTTAAAATAATTTTCTCTCTAATATTCCGTTTAAATAGTATTTTTATTTAATTCAAGATTGTAAAAACGTACTTCTAATCTGCCAGGTCGTAACAATGCTTCATCAATCATATCTCTTCTATTGGTCATACCAATGACAAGAATATTATTTAATTGTTCCACCCCATCAATCTTTGCAAGCAGCTGATTCACAACAGTATCATGTACTCCTGTATTTCCAGCAACACTACCGCGAGATTTACAAATAGC
The DNA here is from genome assembly GCF_051014685.1 of Ptiloglossa arizonensis. Taxonomy (NCBI): domain Eukaryota; kingdom Metazoa; phylum Arthropoda; class Insecta; order Hymenoptera; family Colletidae; genus Ptiloglossa; species Ptiloglossa arizonensis. The sequence continues at coordinate 21,659,178 of NC_135050.1, forward strand.
ATCGATCTCGTCAAATATAATTATGTGTAAACCACTGTTTGGCCCAAGCTAAAAATTTAATTTTTTTAATGTTACAACAATACCTCAATAAAGTATTCAATGGAAAGTATTTATATTATATTTTTATACTCTTTTTTCCTCTTCTTCAGCATCAGCAAATAACCTTCTAATATTAGCTTCACTTTCTCCAACATATTTATCCAAAATCTGGGGGCCATTGACGATTTTAGGTTCTCTGGCATTCAACATAGTTCCTATTTGTCGTGCCATTAATGTTTTACCTGTACCCGGAGGACCGTAAAGTAAAATTCCTTTTACATGTTTGCAACCCAATTGAGTAACAATTTCTTGTGGAAAGACACGAGATGCAAATGCTCTTCGAAAAATTGCACTAAATTCTTTATCCAGACCACCAATTCCCATTTTTTGGAAATCCCATTCTGGATTAATAATTGACTGGCGAACAATTTTGCCTTTTGCTTTACCAACAAGATTTAAGCTTGAATTTTCTGCTTTCTCAAACTGTATCACAGTATCACCTAGACACCGTCCCATTTGAGTCTTTTTAGGTACTGTGTTTTGTCCAGAACTTATAGCAGACAGATCAGCAGCTTCCAAACTTTTAACCACGAGACCAAGCATTTTCTTATCTTTAAATTGAAACACCAGCTGCTGACCCACGGTGAATGCCTGTCCCGAAAATTGCAATAAGAAATCCTTGGCCATTTCATCGGTATTATATGGTTCCATAGTGGTTCTAAAATAGGGCGTGTTACAAATGTTGTGATAAATATTCATGTCCTACAATTACTTTATGGCAACCTAAATACATAGGTAAAGAAAAAACATTATACGTACGACTTCTTTTGCAAAAAGTCAGCTTCCAAGACAATAGTGCATAAACACTCTGTACTTGAAGTAGGATTAAAGTGATAAGGTTGGACCTCAATTTCTTGATTGAGGGAAAGAGTAGCCCATTTTCGTTGGGGTAAACTGAAACCCACAGTTTCCCTAGGCACTTCATAATGTCTTTTTATAGTGAATACAAAATGATTATTTGGTACAGTAGTGACTTCAATATACCTAAAAATATAATTACATAAATGACTATTCTATTGTATCATTTAACGGATAAAAGTATATACTTATAAACTATGTACAACTTTAACATTAAAATGATATGTTTGATATTAAACAGTATATTAACATTTGTTATTTATATTATTCTGTTAATATTAAACATACATTGCCACTTTTGGTGTATATTTTTTCAGAAAAACAAAAATTGAGTGACATTTTCATCTAATTAGCTGAAAGCTTTTCTAAAATCTATATTATATATATATATAGTCTTCTAATCTTTAGATCTTGTTATAGGTATCAAATCAATGAAATAATAACAAGATAATTTATCTCTACCTAACATCATCTGGGAAGTCATCTGGATTAATTATTGCACAATTAGAGATGCTGAGTTCGTCTGTAGGACATTTCACTGCTCTCATCCGCTGTGGATAATGAAATTTTATCATTTAACGATTGACTAATATTCCATCAAACCATGTAACATCCATAGTGAAAAGTATTGATGAGACTTGAAGTAAGGGGGGGGAGTTCACAAATAAGTTTCTTTTATCTATTTCCTGAATTAAATTTCCTACATATTTGTCGTTACGAATGCACGAGACAAAAGATAAAATCATATTAATATTTATTCTTACATTTAGACTTACCATTACTGACACCTTTTTGATAGTACACTTTGACAACCGGCGCCTATACAATATGAACCTGCAATGCAGGATATGAGGACAATCAGTGTGACCAATATTATAAATCTGTAATCCAAGAATGTAGTGCTAGAGATTTTGTTTTTATTTAATAGAAAATTTTTCTATAACTTTTAAATCGTTGAAATAATTTTTGTCAATTGTTGACGAAAATCTCAAATACAAAATATAAAAGTATGTATCGATATATTCATATAATATCCAGAGAGGCACACAACTAATCATTTAATTTTCTTCCCTGAAATGGCGATCTCCTATAATATTCGTAATTTTCGAGAGACCTCTGGATTTGAGGAAGATAACTCTAGGAACTATAATCAACTGCACCATCGAAATCAATAAAGTTGATAATTGTAGGAAACTATTCTCTTTATATCATATGAGGTTCTATAAAACCGGTCAACCTCATATTATATTGAGACAATAAGTTCCATTTATTCCTACTCTGGAGCTTGAAATATTTGAGCAGCAGAAACTAAATTTCTTTTATAGGCTTAGCTACCCTTACAACTACTCAAAATAAACAAAGTCTTAATGAGAGACAGTTTTACACTCTTCTTTCTTCGCATTTCTATAGATATCCAGAATGTCAAACCCATGGTACGCGGTTTTACATGAATATTATCATCCTGGGGAAATTGAATAATTCATTTAATAGTTCATTGCGTCTAGGCTACTACTATGTGGATACATAGTCTCTATCAGCTATCGAATTAAACACCAAACATTTACCTTAAAATGGCAAAAATTTAAAATATAAAACATTCTTTTTAATACTTCCGTATTTAATGCAATATATCATATTCTCGACAACGATTGGCAAAAATAATTTCAAAGGAACTACAAGTTATAGGAAAGTTTTGTATAAAATAAAAACAAAATCTCTAGCACGGAACTGTTGAATTTCAAATTTGTACTATTGGTCGCATTGATTGTCCTCATATCTTGCATTGCAGGTTCATATTGTATAGGGGCCAGTGTATAAAATTTTCTGTCAAAAACATGTCAGTAATGGTAAGTCTAAATATAACAATGATTATTAATATGATTTTATCTTTTGTCTCGTGCATTCGTAACGACAAATATGTAGGAAATTTAATTCAGAAAATAGATAAAAGAAACTTATTTGTGAACTCCCCCTCCTTACTTCAAGTCTCATCAATACTTTTCACTATGGATGTTACATGGTTTGATGGAATATTAGTCAATCGTTAAATGATAAAATTTCTTTATCCACAGCGGATGAGAGCAGTGAGATGTCCTACAGACGAACTCAGCATCTCTAATTGTGCAATAATTAATCCAGATGACTTCCCAGATGATGTTAGGTAGAGATAAATTATCTTGTTATTATTTCATTGATTTGATACCTATAACAAGATCTAAAGATTAGAAGACTATATATATAATATAAATTTTAGAAAAGCTTTCAGCTAATTAGATGAAAATGTCACTCAATTTTTGTTTTTCTGAAAAAATATAAACCAAAAGTGACAATGTATGTTTAATATTAACAGAATAATATAAATAACAAATGTTAATATACTGTTTAATATCAAACATATCATTTTAATGTTAAAGTTGTACATAGTTTATAAGTATATACTTTTATCCGTTAAATGATACAATAGAATAGTCATTTATGTAATTATATTTTTAGGCATATTGAAGTCACTACTGCACCAAATAATCATTTTGTATTCACTATAAAAAGACATTATGAAGTGCCTAGGGAAACTGTGGGTTTCAGTTTACCCCAACGAAAATGGGCTACTCTTTCCCTCAATCAAGAAATTGAGGTCCAACCTTATCACTTTAATCCTACTTCAAGTACAGAGTGTTTATGCACTATTGTCTTGGAAGCTGACTTTTTGCAAAAGAAGTCGTACGTATAATGTTTTTTCTTTACCTATGTATTTAGGTTGCCATAAAGTAATTGTAGGACATGAATATTTATCACAACATTTGTAACACGCCCTATTTTAGAACCACTATGGAACCATATAATACCGATGAAATGGCCAAGGATTTCTTATTGCAATTTTCGGGACAGGCATTCACCGTGGGTCAGCAGCTGGTGTTTCAATTTAAAGATAAGAAAATGCTTGGTCTCGTGGTTAAAAGTTTGGAAGCTGCTGATCTGTCTGCTATAAGTTCTGGACAAAACACAGTACCTAAAAAGACTCAAATGGGACGGTGTCTAGGTGATACTGTGATACAGTTTGAGAAAGCAGAAAATTCAAGCTTAAATCTTGTTGGTAAAGCAAAAGGCAAAATTGTTCGCCAGTCAATTATTAATCCAGAATGGGACTTCCAAAAAATGGGAATTGGTGGTCTGGATAAAGAATTTAGTGCAATTTTTCGAAGAGCATTTGCATCTCGTGTCTTTCCACAAGAAATTGTTACTCAATTGGGTTGCAAACATGTAAAAGGAATTTTACTTTACGGTCCTCCGGGTACAGGTAAAACATTAATGGCACGACAAATAGGAACTATGTTGAATGCCAGAGAACCTAAAATCGTCAATGGCCCCCAGATTTTGGATAAATATGTTGGAGAAAGTGAAGCTAATATTAGAAGGTTATTTGCTGATGCTGAAGAAGAGGAAAAAAGAGTATAAAAATATAATATAAATACTTTCCATTGAATACTTTATTGAGGTATTGTTGTAACATTAAAAAAAATAAATTTTTAGCTTGGGCCAAACAGTGGTTTACACATAATTATATTTGACGAGATCGATGCTATTTGTAAATCTCGCGGTAGTGTTGCTGGAAATACAGGAGTACATGATACTGTTGTGAATCAGCTGCTTGCAAAGATTGATGGGGTGGAACAATTAAATAATATTCTTGTCATTGGTATGACCAATAGAAGAGATATGATTGATGAAGCATTGTTACGACCTGGCAGATTAGAAGTACGTTTTTACAATCTTGAATTAAATAAAAATACTATTTAAACGGAATATTAGAGAGAAAATTATTTTAACAATGGTCTATGTTTAAAGGTACAAATGGAAATTAGTTTACCAGATGAACATGGTAGATTCCAAATCCTTAATATTCATACATCTAGAATGAGAGATTATAAGAAGATAGCGCCGGATGTTGACTTGAAAGAATTAGCTACGCTCACAAAAAATTTCAGTGGTGCGGAATTGGAAGGTTTAGTTAGAGCCGCGCAAAGTACCGCTATGAACAGATTGATCAAAGCCTCTAGCAAGGTAGAGGTGGATCCTGCTGCAATGGAAAAACTTATGGTTTCTAAAACTGATTTCTTCCATGCTCTAGAAAATGATGTTAAGCCTGTAAGTAATTTGAAAAGGGTCCAAGTAGTATAGACGAACTATTATGATCCTTATAATTTAATTTCTGTTTAATATACTCTGCATTCTAGGCATTCGGTACAAGTGCAGAAGTTTTGGAACATCTTCTTATACGTGGAATTATTAATTGGGGAGAACCAGTGGCAGAAATTTTGTCCGATGGTAATCTTTACATACAAGAGGCGCGGTCAGCTGAAGGTTCCGGTCTTGTGTCGGTTCTTCTAGAAGGACCGCCAAATAGTGGAAAAACAGCTCTGGCTGCAAAAATAGCTAAAAATTCTGATTTTCCATTCATTAAAGTGTGTACGCCAGAGGATATGGTCGGTTTTACGGAACCTGCAAAATGCCTTTCTATTCGAAAGGTAATCTACAAGGGTGATTCGGAAAATAAGAATTCCGCATGCCAATTATCATTGAAAAATTCTTTACCATTTTTTAATGTAATGCTTCGTTTTTAACATATGAGCAATTAATATTTTTAATTGATAAAACGTCATTGATACACATGTTTTACGTAGATTATTTCTAGGTGCAATTAAATATTCAGTTAACTAGGTAATAAATAGGGTTTGTCGAGACTCGCACCAGTCACTTTTAATTGCTTATATTATAACAACATAATCCAGATTGCTAAGGGATATACAACTTCTTGGTTTCTGTGTATATGAGAAAATTCCAATTGCTTTCAGTTTTTGCCTCATTCTGTTTTATTTCAAATATAAACGTATTTAATGCGAGAAGAATGACAAAAATAATAGTAAAAACTAAAGTGTTCAATTTACCTCTGTTTCTTCCAGATATTCGACGATGCATATCGCTCACAACTTAGTTGTATTTTAGTCGATAATATTGAGCGTTTGTTGGATTATGGTCCAATCGGTCCTCGATATTCTAACTTGACCTTGCAAGCTCTTTTAGTTCTGTTAAAAAAATACCCACCGCGTGGTCGCAAATTATTGATACTTTGTACCACAAGTCGCAGGTAAAATGCTTAATCTCAGTGGAATAATTATTCGCAATTAAAATAATTAAGATAATACTTTGTAATACTACGCTTAGTAAATAGTTAGTAATGTTACATAGTAATTGAAGTTATTATACTTTCGTAGACAAGTTTTAGATGACATGGAAATGTTATCAGCATTTAGTACAATTCTTCATGTACCCAACTTATCAACATCTGATCATCTCTTGAGTGTTCTGGAAGAAGTAGATCTCTTTAATAAAAAGGAAATGGCATCTTTGCACTCCAAACTTCACGGAAAAGGGTACATTTTTCAAATAATTATTAAAAAATAGTAATTGTATGAAAATGTTTTCAGCATAGACATATAATAATAGTATTTTTGTTTTTTAGTGTCTTTATTGGTATAAAGAAGTTATTATGCCTAATAGACATGACACGTCAAGTGGAACCAAAGTACAGAGTTGCAAAGTTCATTTCAAAATTAGAAGAAGAGTCTGCATTAGAGTTAAGTATTTAAAACTGTAATTGTTTATGTAGAAATGAATTAGGTGTCGTTTACTAAAAAACAATACATAGTGCATAAGTATTCAAACGATATGCATTTAAATGCACGTTAAACGTAAATGAGTTCAAGAATACGTTGTTACAAACTATGTACATGTCATAGAAGGGGACGAGTAAAGCATTTGAATTATTTATAAATATTAAAAAATATATTTTGTACTATTTTAGAAAAATTACATTTCTTTTTATGTTTTCTAAGTAATTTTAAGAAATAATTAAAGAAATCAAAGAATTCAGTATTTATACTTTTTTTTAACTAGGCATTACTTTATATACTTTTACGTGATAATTTATTACAAGAGTAGCTCAAAACTTTCAAAGGAATTTTATAGTTTAAAATCAAATATATGGCAAATGTACAGTTGAAATGTAAAAAGAGAATATATAATAGCCGAAAAAGTAAAATTTTTGTTAAAGAAAGATAGAATTAAATGTTTACAATACATTTCCGCATAAAATAAGTTTCAAATTATTATTCTATTACAGAAGCTTTGAAAACTTATATTTAATACAATGGCAATACGTATATGTATAATAAATCTGTATTTTTTGTCTGTATAACTATGAAACTTATTTCTTCAAGTTGCAGAAAAATGCTTCCTTCAATTTTAATTTATTATTTTGTTTTATAATAAGATAGATCTGTTGTATATTATTAATGAAACGGTTTATCTATTGTTACGATAATAAACATATTTATTTAACAAGAAAACTTACATTATACATATTCTACATGTGTAATTGTATGCCTCAATTTCGATGTAATATATATCCATGTAACTATCTACTGCGTGTCTATTACTATTTAAAGAGTTTATTGCAGTTCTTATAAATATATGTATGTACTTGGTTGTCTGATGCATGTTACTATATAACTATTTGATTAATACCTTTTATGGGTGTTCTTCAAAAAAATTATTGTGCAATCATTCCAAATGTGTAATGTATACAAATATTTATTTTGTTATTAACATTTCAATGAGAATTATAAAAGAAATGTAATGTTCTGTACACTTTGCATCATTTGAAAAAACATGGAATCTAATATCTTTCTTTAAATAAATCAACATTTAAATATGTAATTGGCTAACATTATGAATGAGTACATTATTTTGAACAATATTTAATTATAATTTATTCTACGATAGTTTATGTATTATATGTATCGTCGAATTGTTAAAAAACTTGTTATGTGTATATTGAATTAAGTTACCCATAAGGGGACTTGTATATCACATCAGATTTCCTGTTGTGCTTGATAAATGATCTAACATGAATCATTTTTCTATATACACAACTAATATTAATGTATTAATGTACTGCAATAATAAACTTTCATCTTGCAAATATGTAAGCAGGTGTACAAGTCTGAAGTGCGGATTGCAGACAACGGATGGCGCACCAATGCTGTTTGTGGTATACAAATTTGACATGTACGCCATTTTGTTGTGCCATCAATAAGTGTCAGATGCGCCTGAGTGATAAATTGAAAAAGTGTTTTAATAGTGTTGTGTTGCTGTGTACAATATATCACAATTTATACCAAGCAAAAAGCATTCGCAGACAGCATTAATTTTTTGTTTTCATTTGAAGAAAACTGCTGCTGAATCGTACCGGTTACTTCAAGAAGCTTATGGTAAACATGCTCCATCTCAAGATACGTGTGAACAATAGTTTGGCGTTTCAAAAGTGGCGACTTCGATGTTGCAGACAAGAAACATGGAAAACCGCCAAAAAGATACGAAGATGTGGAATTGCAAGCTCTGTTGAACGAAGATGATTCACAAACACAAAAACAACTCGCAGATCAATTGAACGTTAGTCAACAAGCTGTTTCTAATAGCCGACGAGAGATGGGAAAGATTCAGACCGGCAAGTGGGTACCACATGAGTTGAACGACAGACAGATAGAGAGGCGCAAAAGCACATGTGAAATTTTGCTCGCACGATACAAAAGGAAGTCATTTTTGCATCGTATCGTTGCTGGGGATAAAAAGTGGATTTATTTTAAGAACCCCAAACGTAAAAAATCATGGGTAATCCCAGGCACACCATCCATATCGACCGTAAGACCGAATCGCTTTGGCAAAAAGACGATGCTCTATGTTTGGTGGGACCAGAAGAGTGTGGTTTATTACGAGCTGTTAAATTCTGGTGAAACGGTTAATACTGAACATTACAAACAACAATTGATGAATTTGAATCATTCGCTGCTTGAAAGAAGACCAGAATACTAAAAGAGGCAAGACAAGATCATTTTTCTTCATAACAATGCTCCATCGCATACGGCAAAACCGGTTCGCGACACGTTGGAAGCACTCAGCTGGGAAATTTTATCCCATGCAATTTACTCACCAGACTTGGCTTCTTCCGACTACCACTTGTTCGCATCGATGGGTCACGCACTTGCTGAGCAGCGTTTTGATTCATACGAAGATGTGAAAAAATGACTCGATGAATGGTTCGCGGCAAAAGGTGAAGATTTTTTTTGGCGTGGTATCCACAAATTGCCCGAAAAAATGGGAAAAGTGCCTAACTAGCAATGAAGCATACTTTGAATAAAGTTATTTTTATCATTCTTCCGAAAATAACGTGTTATTTTGGAAAAAAAATCCGCATTCCATACTTGTACACCTACACCGTTCTATAAAAATGAAACAAAAACTACTTATATACAGAGCAAGTAAAAAAATTAATCATTTGATATTTAAAATATATTTTTCATTGAAATTAATAATGTACAAAAATTATTTACAATTTAAATTGTAAATTTGTGGTTTGAAGAAATTAAATTAGAAATAAGACAGTGATAATATTGTCCATTTCAAACTACATATTATATTGTATTATTTTGTTCTCATATATATATGAATATAGTTACATTGCAGCTCTGAGTTACAATTTATACTTATTTACACTGTTATAAGTAAAAATAATTTTGAACAATACAATTTAGGTATCTATTCCAAGGAGTATAATTACCAAATGAAAGAATAAAGAATTCTTTTATGCTGTATTTCAATTCTATGAATATATGTTCTATAGTAAACATTTTTACAAACATTAATAAGTATCATTCTATACAATAATATACAGCTTTTATACATTTAATTTTTTGAACATATAGTGCCTTGCGAAGATGTATCTCAACTTGGAAAATCTTTAATAATGATCCTTTACAATGATCTTTTATTGTGTGCGTTTATAACTTTATTTTATTATTATTGACATTTTAATAGAAATATATGTAACTGATTGAAGTTATGAGAGATAATTCAAAGAATTATTTAACACAAATTACTTATTTTTATAGTAATACTAATTTCGATGTATACAAGTTTGTTTAATGTCAATACATTATTTATGATATACTTTCTAATTTAATAAATTCGTAATTCAACACAGAGAAACAGCAGCAATTGAAGAAATGATGTAATAGTTGAACAAACTTGGGAGATGAATCTATTAACTTTAATACTTTCTTTATATTTTAAACAAGGATTACTTTTTTGACACTTACATAAATTGACAATTTAAATGGCAAACAGTAATTAAATGCCGATTTGTAACTAATTAATAAGACAATTTTAAAGATAAAGTTAAACATGTTAAACATGTGTATGTGAGTGTGTATATTTATAAAATGTGTACATGTATATACATATAAGTGAAAAAGATATTAGAGGACATATTCTACTACGGATATATAAAAATAATGCGCATATATCTTTTGTATAAGTCCTCTTTTTTAAATCTGCTATTAATTTTGTTAATTTTATTCTGTAGATTTCTAAATTTGAGAAATACGATAAGTAAAAAAAGTAACAGAGTAATATACAAATTTTGTTATCACGGTTTATCAATGTACACGTTTTACTTCGCCATAAAATTATTATGATACATTCCTTATTTAACATTCTATATGTTGTTACAGTATACCTTATATAATCAATTTTACAGTAAAAAGATTTCTAAAAAAAGATTTAGATTATCACATAAATCTGATATAAATATCTTCCTATTTTCATCTTTTCCATCCTTATTTGTGTAACTGAACGTAACTATAATTCCTTGATATTTATGCAAAGATAAAAACAATATATATATGTACAATCAGAAAATCTGTGACTATTCTCCATGTGCTTTGAGTACTTGGCAGTATTTAGGCACCATAATTCCTCCAAGGAAAAAAGCAATTTATGCTTCATACTCGTTATACTTCGAATTTTACGTTACTTTATAACATTTCATTATGATTTCGTTTCTATATAACTTATGTAGATGAAACGAGGATATTTAAAATAATATCGACATCATCGATATCATTTGATCTTTACTTATCATAAAAAAAATATTACTTATTCTTGTCATAGTAGAACTTTTATAATTCTTTAGCCATCAATAATATTTCCTTTATGAAATAAATAATTCTGCCGTGGAAGCGTGACAGGTATGCAATATATCTTTACTCTAAACAAATTGGTCGAATGCATATTTTAAAAATCTTAAATTTATGATTCGTACTTGAAATACATGTGTGCAACGTGTCTGCATACAAAGATAACGTACGTCAGATTTATCACACCACATTGACAATATTTTCTACACTTTTAAAGCACGAATTTGGAACACTTAGTACGAAGTTCAAACGTAGATATATGAATCAACAATATCATGTTTACCCTTAATAATACTCAAGTACGCCTCATTAATATCTATTGTAAGTATACATGTGAAACAATCCTTACATTCTTGTATCATAGATAAATTGATATCTGTATGTGTTAAGTCATGTTACAAGCATTGCGTTAAGTGTCTGCAAGTTATCTCACAATGGTAATACTATAATATATGCAGAGCCTAAAAACACAGATCATGTTTTCTAAATAACAATTATATATAAAATATTCTTAACATGTACATACATTGGAGACAGTTTCTCAATATCGATTAAAAACGATGTTTGTGACATGCGTTTGATATCAACCAGCACCAAACAAGTTATATACTCGAATAATCTGTGTCTTGCCTTCTCTGACAATATAGACTACAGAGATCTTATGGTATAAATACTTTGTTAATATAATATATAAAGGAGCCTGAAATAGAAGCATTGAAAAATGTAAAGATTTTCCATTAAAAAACAAATCTTTTTTTTGTTATGGGATTAAAAGAAACAAGTATTTTAGTTTTATAATATCGATATTAATAAAAATACTATGCACATTAGTTCCAGAATGACATGTATTGAATTTGCCAATAACATGAGTTCAATTTTAATGATAAATGAAAACAATAAGAATTAGTATTAAAAATGTTATGAATTTTTATGCTGATTTTCTTGGTTGGTGTCTCTTTACCATCTAAGTTAACAAAAAGTAAAAGAGGAAAAAGTTGTACAAACAATTTTTTAATAACAGATACCATTAATTGTAACTTCATTATGGCACAAGAAAGAAAATCACTTTATTTGGGCGTCGAGTCATTAACTTCATTAATAGAGCATGATGAATTATCTACTATGACTATTTAATATTAATATCACAAATGTTTACATTTAATGCTTTTGAATTAGTTCAAATTTTATACTCAATTCGAGCTGCAGCTAGGTAACTGTCCTAGCATTTCAGCACTTATTAAACTCTCAGTCATCTCCACTGCAGAGAAACTTTGTACCTGACACAGTCAGGAAAATATATAATAAAAGATAAGCATGACAATGAGACAAATCACGATGGCTTGCAAGACGGAAATTTCTTAACACTAATGCATGAAATTGGTTTGCGCCATCTTCGTTTACTTTGATGTGAATTTGGTTTGCTGTTGTGACTATTCCATGTAGTTTTTTGGTCTTCACTGGTTCTGTCCATTTCTTGAAGCCTTTTTTCTTCTAAACGAGGAAAATTGAATTAATAATTGTTACATATTTTAGTTAAATGGGTTAATACCTTTAAAATTTTTTAATATGCAATTTTAGATACGCAAATCAAACTAATAATATCTATACTTAATCGTGCAGTGTACAAAATAAAAATAAAAATATTCATCTGCTACAATTATGACATTACTGCTAATAATTTAGTACATGCATGACACATTGCAAAAGCTAATGCATAGGACTATTCAAAACAAAACACTATTGAGTTAAAAATTTTGATCTAATATTTGCTTTATGTAAAACTTTCAATGTTATAAAATACATAGGGGCAAAACAGGGTATACACTATATAGAGAGTACCCATTTTTATCAGCTCGCAACATCATAGGTAGATATAAGTGTGTCATTGTTACAGAATGGTGCATGTCTTTGATAAGAATACTAGTAGTCGATTTGAAAAAGATTGTTCAGTATTCCGTTTAGAATCTGAAAAGCAAAAGCTGTATTTTATTGAATTACCTATGCACTTTTATTTTATTATGATTATAAATTGCATAGATGAATTATTTTTTCAATCATATTTCTTCTTTATGATGTGTTATAAGGAATTATTTGCAATAAAAGAAAGTTGGTACAATTTGACATATTTGTAAAAAAAAATTTCGTTTTATTTATTTCAATATTTATTTTGTATGAAAAAATCAATGAAAGTACGCCATACAAATTTTAGTTCACAAACAAGTACATGCAAGTAGTGTGCTCGTTTTGTTAAAACACGGTTACAAATACAAATTAAACAAATCACACATGACCACTAAATAATATTATTGTTTTAATCATAATAATATATAAATAACAATCTATTCAACAATGCAGTTTTTGAATTATAATATATTAAGCACCAAATATATCAATATTAAAGATTCTTATACTTCTTTTAAATAGTTCCACACATGCAGGTCTCAATGCACTTATCTTACCTTTTTTTAGTTATAAGTATGTACACATAATAAAGTATTAAATACTATGATAACATGAAAATTTAAGCTTTGATACAAAATTGTAATACCATACTGCATGATGCAAAATAAAAATATAGAAAATACATACCATTTAACTGATGTTCAGTGTAATATGTAGGATTGTCGTCACCTCCATAGTGATATTCCATCAGGTACGGTAGTACAGTCATACTGTGCCATTTGTGTCCTTTAAGAGGAGGTATAGGCACTTCTTCTTGTGTTCTAGGATGCCTGCATATAGTCCATGGATGCTTTCTAACTTCTTGTAAAGTAAATCTTTTATCTGCATCTTTTTGTAACATTCCTTGTATAAGGGATTTCAAAGGCTCCTCTACTTCTTCAGGTATTGTATATTCACCTTTTCCTATATTTTCATATAATTTATAAATATTATCGCCTTGAAAAGGATATTGACCTGTTGTTATATTGTACCTACAAAATATTCACAATTGTATTAGAAGAACAAGCAATAAGTTCATATAATTTATAAAATTTAAATAAAAATACACTTACAGTGTAACTCCACTACTCCATATATCTACCTTAAAACCAGAAAATGTTTCACAGCCATTTGCAATTTCAGGAGGTTGAAATGCTGGTGAACCTTGTCCCATTTTACATGTGTCATCTTCAAAAAACATATCCAATGCCTAATAGAAGATACAAAATTGGACAACTATAATAATATGTTTTATTGGTAATAGCATTTTTTTCTTAATTTATTAAATAAAAACTTGAAATTTAAGAGATTATTCTAAAATTGCAAAATAAAGTAAACCGAATATATACCTCTGCAACACCAAAATCACTGATCTTTAAGGTACCATCTAAAGCTAGCAATAAATTTCCTGGTTTTATATCTTTATGTACTATTCCTTTGCTATAGAGATATTCTAAACCATCCAACAACTGACAGAAATAATCGTGTGCTTGCCAAATTGGGAGCTTCTTGAGTGGTGTGCTTCCCAACATATCCTGTAAAAGATCTAATAAATAGAAATCTAATTGTTGTTAATTCCATGCAGGCCTTTATTCTATATAACATTAGCATAAAACAATGTTCATTTTAAACATCATAAAGAATATGCTTGAATGTGAAAAGGTATTTGATGTTTCATATTTTATATACAACTTCAGAAATTATTCTTTGTATATTCTCATTAAACATACAATTACAAAAAATAAACTTTAATTGTTGTTATTATATATAGAATAAAATGTTTAAAAATCTCTGTAAAAGTGTAACAAACATTTATAAATGTCACGTTAGTTTTCACACAGATTGTGTCTGAAACTACAAATATAATCAATATCAATTTGTGCAAAAGTATATATGTAATGCATTGTAAAATAAACTGTGTAACGCTTTTGAACTTTACCTGTAATCCACATACACAAAATTCCATAACTAGGTACATCTTCTCCTTTTCATCATTATACAAAACATCTACAAGGTTAATTACATTCTTATGTTTTAATATCCTTAATAGTTTTATCTCCCTGTTAACGAATGTGAACAAATAGTATTTAGAATTATAGAAAGTAATTACATATATGACTTAAAAAAAAATGTATGTTATTTTTACATATCAATTTAGTCTTTTTAGAAAATAATGTTATGCAATTTACAAAAATACATAATGTATTATACTAAATGCATTGTTACATTTTTAATACTAAGTATTTATATTTTGTGCCATAAGTTCATTTTAATAATGTTTATATAGTATATACAAAATATGTTACTGTTGTATATTTACAAACACTATGTAATTTATAAAATACAATTTTATAGACATTTACTTCTAATGTTTCAATTTTTTGTATGTTAATTTTTTTATTAACACAAAACTCATGAAAGTAGATTTCCTTATTCTTTTCTCTTGTTGAGTAAGTCAGAAATAATACAACTTAATACAGAATTCACAATTCATTTGGTATCATGTCTATCTTAAAAAACCACGTATCAGGTTGATGCATATAAAATATTATTTTCTTAAAGTATTTAACAATCAATTATTATACACTATGATAAATAAAACGGAATTTCTCCTAACACCTGTATATTAGATATTGAAAAAATACATTCAACATTTACAAAAGGTTATGTTAATGTAAGAAACATTCAACGTCAATCTTCAAAGTTAAGCATTGACAATGTGGAATTGAAAATCAACTAAGAGGAAGAATCAAGGGAAGTGTAAATAATGAAATTATGAAAGAGATTATTCAAATTAATCTATGTTACCCTAAATGGAAGGTAACTTTTAAAATTTTGGAAAGCCAATAGCAAAAGATATATTGCAAACAAATTAAAAAATAGTTTAAAAATTTTTTAAATATCAGTTTACATCTGTAAACAGATACAAATCATTCATATTATATGATATTGCAAAATTTTATTTATAATAGTTTACAATGAAAAAATATTGTAAATTTAAATATGAAATTTTTCTACATCGTGCCTATTCTTTTGATCTTTCCTCAACAGACTTCATTGTCTTTAAACCATCTTTTATCAAACAAAATATTCTAAAATAAGAAATTTATAAATATGGTGCTAAAGACTTTTCATTTTTAATTGGAATTTCTGATTTTTATTAAATCATTGGGATAAGGAAAAAATAAATATATTACATTTTAAAAGAGTTACATGCCTTTACTGTTTAATTGAAAAAAAAAACATTTAACGTGCATCAACTTGATATATAATACTAATGATTAAAAGTGTTTCATAATGGACTTTATTATAAAAATAAGAAAAATCGAAAAAGAATATGAAAATTAGTTTATCATACCGTTGAACGTTAAGTTCTCCGTTTGGGATTCTACGAAGTTTCTTCTTTTTTAAAATTTTCACGGCTCTACGACAAAGTGTCTCTGAGTCCAATACTTCTTTCACCTTTCCATAACTACCTTCACCAAGAACATCACCCATAACATATTTACCGATAAATTTACATTTTTTCTTTTTTTCCTCGTATATAATCTGATCAGAATCCACCCTATGGAAGAACATGTTGATTTCATCCAAATCATAGTTTGGATCGTCGTTGATCCACTTGACGGGCTCAACTTCCTGAAATATTTCATTGTCGATTTCTTCTTCATCCGGGTCACATATTGTGATCCTATTGTCCATTTTTCACAACGCTAATTAGACTAAAGTTACTCAAAACCACGCAACTTTAACCTAAAACACGACCGGCACCACCATTGTTGTGAATTACAGCTGTATTTCACCACGGCTTGTGATAACAAAGGATACGATCATCACCCAAGTTCCGGAACACATGCACCGGCTATACTAGCGCTCGAATTTGAAAGTATTTCAATCACGTTATCTGAAAACAATCGTCTACTCATCGGGTTATGTCATGCTTCTCAATAAATACTTTAATTTTTGTTTGTTTTTCTCAAACACTTTTATACTTTAGTATTTATCTCGACTTTTCTATATAATTAAAAATAGGTATACAGGACTATTTTAATTATCCAAAGGAATCAAAAGATGCATTAAAAAAAGGGTATACATCAAATGTCATTTTTATTGAAATACTTGTATATTTATAAAGAAATGATTATACTTTATATGTATAATGTTGTTCTTATAACTATACTGTGATAACATGAAAATAATAATGTAGAAAATATAAGTTATGCTTTTCGTAAAAATCATAGTTCCATGATCACATATTTCAAAAAACAAATTTTATAAATATTAAAACTTTTCTTGTTTTATATAATTTTGATGTTATCAATGTGCATATGTATATTGTTCAAGTACTGATACATAACAATATAAATCATAGTTATTGAGAAGTACTATTTACATACTTTTGAAAAATAGACTGTAACAGTAACAACATGGAATAATATGAAAAAAAAAAAGACATTTAAATTTAGGTTTTGTATCAAAAATTGCATTTACCTATAAAGTTTATGAAGTATCACTGAAGAATGGAAACTTATTAAAAATGTTTTCGTTATTGTACATAGTCTTGTATCCTATACTTCTATTTTCAAATTTATACAAATGTATAATATTTACGATATGCCTTTTCTACAGTTATATACAATACATAAAAGTACATTGCTTGATTAATATTAAAAAGGATATCTAAATTGACAAATTTTTTAGATATCTCCATGACTTTTGTCTAAAATCATGGAATTTGTAAAAAATTATACCCTTTAATGAAGGGGACAGTTTATATTATTCACAGTAAAAACATAGATGCATTGTTTTGTATGATACTTTGTCAATGATGGTGACCAGTTGTAATTAATGCAGGCAGAAATGAACCTACCACTAAAACTAATATTTCTTTAACTTTAAGTCCAGAAGAAGACACTGTCACATTTTCTGCAATTGGTAGATGTGTGTAGTTGTTATTTCTTGTCATTAATTCTGGTAGCACATGCACAGTTGCAACATATAGGAATGTACCTGCACTAAATAACATTGCCAAGCCAGTTGCATTGACATTACTAAGTGTTTCCTTCCCTTCCTAAGAAAAATACAACAATTTTGTATTAACATTTAAAACATTAAAGATATACAAATTATATTAACTAAATTTTGTTAAGTTTACAACAATTTACCTTTCCAATACCAAAATATGTTACAAGAGCAAGGCAAGGTGCAGCAAAAGAGAATACCAAAAGATGTCTACCTATTCTTTTTCTATCTACTCCTTCATGAAGTAAAAATGATACAAGACCAAATGCAGCAGGTGCCTATAAACATTTTTGACTTATTTATTTCACATAAACTATAAATTTGTATAATGTCCTATAAAGAATATTATATATATATATATATCCTATAAAGAATATTATATATGTCCTATAAGGAATATTATATATATTCTATAAGGAATATTATACATATTCTATATAAGGAATATTACACAATTTCATTGTGTTTACCTTATGTAGCATTATTGCTAAAAATACAATTAATTCTACATCAGCCTGCGATGTAGTTGCAGCAGCTCCTAATGCTATTCCATCAGCTGCTGCATGAACTACAAGGCCCAAAGTAGCAGTAACACTCCTTTCTCTTCCTCCACTTCTTCTAGCTGAGCACTGATCAACCAGAAGCATAAATACAAAACCAAGTATTAAACTAATGCCTATTAAGGAGTGAGGATCATCTAAAAAGATAAACATCAACAATAATAAATGACATTAAAATTAAACAACATTAAAACTAAAGCTCTCAAACACTTTAGTTGTAAAAATTATGCAGTTTCTTATATGAAACTAAAACATTCAAGAAATTCGTCAATTAAAGATATAAATGTACTATTTAATACTTTTTATATAACAAAAATACAACATTTTATTTTTATTAAATATAATAATTAATTTGTTATAAACACTATTGTAATTTAATTGAATTATTATAAGATACTAACTGTGAAATCCTTGGTCACTGTTACTTCCACCAGTAAATAATATTCTTATACCTTCAGGTATAATTACAGCTAGCGCAGTGCCTACAAGAAGTCCAGCACCAAGTATCGAAACCAGTTGTAATTTATCCTAGAAAGATTAAAGGTTCATGATGTTCATGATCATGGAGTTCTTTGTAGGATCTGTAACCAGTAGTTCAAGCGCATGACAATTACAGAAAATGATAGATAAAAATCATCTTTTAGCTTTTTGTCTATCATGCAAGGAAACACAGATTACCTCGGATAAATTCATGACTAACGGCAAGGATCCAGCTATACAGGAACCAATTAGCATTACCAAGGAAAGCATCCATAAAACCGAACTTTCTTCCATTTTTTAAGATGTATGTTTTTTTTTAATATATGAAAGGTGTTTGATCATTTAATAAATATTTTCACATTGCTGGTTATAATTAAGTAATCAATTACGTTATATTCGTTAGAACAATTCAATTTTTAATTATCGCATTTTGCTCAAAACAAAATTTTTGGCAATCCTTCTCAATCTGTTTTTGTCTACGTAACAGTTTTCGCGGTGTATACTGTGAGTATAGCAACGATATGAAAGCAACCCACTTTTACAACCATAGAAGACACAGAATTAGATGTAATAGAATACAACTTCATAAAAAGTTTTCGTTGATTCTCTTGATCAAAAATGCGATCAACATTTAATGTATTTCATATCTGTAAATTTTATATCTGAAGAATTCATCAAAAGCAACAACCATTTGATAGAAAGCTCGATTTATTTTAAAGAAGAAACACATTTAAATATGTTTTCGTATAAATATAAACTAATTAAGAGTGGTGTATTTAAGATTTATCGTGAACTTAAAAGAATAGATTAATGAATCTGAATTTATATAAATTATATATCATAGAAAATATTTATTTACATTGGTGTGCTGTATAAGACTTGTTACTTTATAACTATTGAAATAAATGTTTGGAATAGGAAAATGGGAATAGAAAAAAAATGTTGCACTTTCATTTAGATGATCACACTCCGTTTTACTGATTAGCAATTTAATTTAATAGATATTATCTTAAATGAACCGATGTTTAAAATTAAAAAGATTCCGCTATTTGAAAAAATTATGTGATCATTGAGAACTTGTGAGAATCAATAGCCCTCTGGTGGTAAGTTTGACAGAAATTGCTAAAGTTATCTCGTGACTGTATAAAAAGTAAACAAATAATATTCGATCTAGAAATAAAGAGAATTACAAATCCTTTTTACACATCTTGTTTGTTGGATAATTATAAGTCGTTTTATATTAAAAGTCGTTTTGGTATTTTCATTATAGTTGATGATACCGCTCGATTTTTTGTGCGCGAACATTTTTTTAATTTGAATTGTCTCGTTAGATGGCAGAGGCATCGAATGTCTAGTGGCACCTCTATCGGAAACATTAATGTACTAAGCAGTAAGTGATTGGTAACGAGTTGAGCGAGACAAGTGATTAAAAAATGGCATCCGCGACGACGTCGCACAATGAGGTTTCGCAGGAATTTTCTGTCAACAAACTTATCCGTGTTGGTTATTATGAGCTGGAGAAAACTATTGGCAAGGGAAATTTTGCCGTTGTTAAAATGGCTACCCACATCGTAACAAAATCTAAGGTAAGACCGCTGTTAAGACATTTTTCTCACAAACACGGAATCCGTCATTTTGTCGTTATATCTTCGGATAACGGTGTAGACACGTAAATTTTGCCTTATTTTACGGTTTTAAATGACTTTCTATGTAACAACAAGATGTCATGGTATAAGGGGACCTACAAGCTCAAAGAATGTTTCGCAAACCGATATTACCAACAGACACTGCTACATCGATTGAAATATGTTTCTTCGATGTTTTTCAAATTATTACCAGTTATTTCAGGTTCAATATTGTTATAAGAATAAAAATGAAAATATTACGCGTTAGTTTGTATAAACATTTATATACGTGATACATATCTATGTATTCAATATTTTGTTTTACTTTACATTCGGTTTGTGTCGCTTTTTTCTCTTTGTATATTCTTTTCTGTTTATGCAAGAATCAATTTAAATGTTACTTATATCAAATAATAATTTGTTAATAACACAATATGCTTAACTCGTAGAATGAAGCAATAAGTATATGAGGAAGAGTAGAATTTTTTAATTTAATAGTTTTCTTATGTTTTAAACAGTGTTTAAAACTCATTTTAATGAGTAACAAGTATATTACTGATAACTTTATTACTCTTTTTTAATATGTTAAATGTATTTGTAAGAGTCCAAAGTTTTGATGAAATTTGAAATATGTACATGTTTTATTATTTCATTTCAGTTGTTTAATTGTATAGCGTTAAATGTTTATTCTTTTAATAGTATTTAATTAGACCACATAATATATCAATATTAAATTTTTGTGATATAAATTACATTATTTGTAATATAAATTATTTATATCATTAAAATTTACATTTATTAATCATTAAAATTAATATTACATATATAATCATATTTTTGTTACAGGTGGCTATTAAAATAATAGATAAAACAAAATTGAATGAGGAAAATTTGGCTAAAATTTTTCGCGAAGTACATATAATGAAACGATTAAGGCATCCGCATATCATAAGGTTATATCAAGTAATGGAGACAGAAAAGATGATATATTTAGTTACTGAATATGCTCCTGGAGGAGAGATATTTGATCATCTTGTACGAAATGGAAGAATGCCAGAACCAGAAGCAAGAAGAATTTTTCGTCAAATTGTTCTTGCTGTGCGTTATCTCCATCAACAAAGAGTCGTTCATCGAGATCTTAAGGTTTAAATACATATCCCTTTGTGTATATTGAAATATTAAAGTTTAGAAAAATAAAGTTATTTTCATACAATTATATATATTTTTATATTTTATTATTTTAGGCTGAGAATTTACTACTTGATGCAGACAATAATATAAAACTTGCAGACTTTGGATTTAGTAATGAATACACTCCAGGTGTTCCACTTAGCACTTGGTGTGGATCACCACCATATGCTGCTCCTGAAATTTTTGAAGGAAAACAGTATGATGGCCCACGGGCTGATGTATGGGTATGTTACAATGTATTAAAGTATTGATTTCTACAGTAGTTCTGTACTACCATGTATAGAAATGTATATTCATTATAATTTTAGTGCATGTAAGGTATCTCATAGAAATGCTAAATATTCAGTGTAAAGAGTCTGATACATGTAATTGATTTCAGAGCCTTGGTGTTGTTTTGTATGTATTGGTTTGTGGTGCATTGCCATTCGATGGTCCTACAATGCAACTACTACGCTCCGTAGTAATCTCAGGGAAATTTAGAATACCATTTTTTATGTCTGCAGGTATAAAATATTGTGCTATAGATAATTTTTTTATATATTTGTAATTCATTCTGCATCTTTACATGTGTTTTAATAACGTATTTATTTTTATAGAATGCGAAAAACTGATTAGACATATGTTGGTAGTAGAACCAGAACGACGTTTAAGTATCTCACAGATTTTAGCACACTCCTGGATGGGCGGAGATGGTGTAACAGAACCTGAACCAGGAGGGTACATAGAAATGTTAATGATAATACATTACACTTATGAGGAACAAATTAAAAATGTCATATTGTGAGATTGTTTAATCATGTATTTGTAGGTGTAATTCTGAAAATGTGCCACTACAGCTAAATCAGTTAGTAATAGAAAATATGTTAAGATTACCAGGACTCAGTGCAGACACATTATTAAAAGCAGTTCAAGGGAATGCTTTCGATCATGTATCAGCAATATACAATCTTCTTGTCGATCGATTAGAACCAACAATGCCTAGTTTACCCAGTATTCAAGCTATACCAGGAGATTATGCTCCTGATGGAGCACATCAATTAGAAAAGGTAATATTTATAAATAATTTTATTTGAATTATGTAAATATTAAAGTTATCTTATAATTTTTTGGATTTTTTTTTGTGAAAAGTATGGCGATACAGAAGCAGAAGCGGAAGAAAGGAGTGGAATGCAACTAACGCCTGGCACACCTTATCACACAACAAGAAGACATACTGTTGGACCTGGTGATACAGCACATCAGCCACCAACACAATATCCATATAATTATAATCATACGTCAGGGGATCCAGCACTGCGACTCCTTCCTATACTACAGTGTAATAACACTGATCCTCAGGTGTTACCTCATACAAATCTGCCATTAAATCTTCCTTTAGTTAAACATCAACCTCCTCAAAACTTTCAAATCAAGGATCAACACTTGTTAAAGCCACCTCCTGTTATGGGAGCAAGTAAGTAACATAATAAATTATTTAAATGCTTCTGATTATTTATTCTTTCTGTTTTTAATAAATATTTGTTTGATCATAGCGGGAAGTTTCGGAAGAAGAGCTTCAGATGGTGGAGCTAATCTTCATGTCTTCTATCAACAACATAGCAATAGTTCTGGTGGTGGAGACGACGGAAATTGGAGTCAACCGGGCAGTAGAGAACATTTACAACCTGTAAGAGGAATAGTAAAAATATTAAAAACTATTCATAGATAATTTTAAAATAAACTTTATATCATTTATAGATTCAAAGTGGAAGTCCAACACTTGTACCATGTGCTCAGTCATTAAATGTAGGCGTCAATAGTGGAAGTGGAGATACAAATGGCAATAATAGTGGAAGTGGAAGTGATAGAAGAAGACGAAGTGGTCTTACTGCCGTCATGCAAAGACCAGGTACTATTATATCTTTCAGGTATTCGCGTGCACATTATCGGTGCACTTTATTACATCATATTTCATATCACCTCAGTGAGATTTGATTATTATGATTTGCTATATCAGTTAGTTTAAAAAGCTTGCTATATTTCTTCGTTTTTAAAGCTGTAAGTATGATTATTGTGCCTTGTTCGTATTTCTTTGCTCTTGCAGTATTTGTACATTAATGTTTTCTTTTTTATAGTGTTATATTGCATGAAAAATGTTTTCTTTTTATAAGAAATAAAATAAATCGTTTTTTGATACTAGTAAAAGTTTTTAGTCAGTAAATTGCATACTGATGGAAAAAAAGACATAACTTTTACTATTAATATTTAATACAATATTTTTTGTAATATATAAACATAATGATTGTATATTCAATTTAATTTGTATACCATATTTATTTATATATATGACATATATTTACGCATTTTCAATAAGGATTATAATCTTTTTAATATTCTGATTTATTGCATATTATATGTAAATATATCTTCAAAAATATTAGGTTTTAATATTAGATATAATTGTATTTTCTTAATACAACACAAATGTGCACTTTATTTATATGTTCTTTTTTAATATCTTTTGATTTTAGCATTCATATAGTGTTTCATTTGATTTTATTTTTGATTTTGCATGGTTTTTTTGTGTCCACTGCTCTGCCATGCCTCGTTGGTTGGTAATATGCATGTAGTTATAAATCCGGAAATGGTTATGGAGGTGGAAGCTAGGATGAATAGAGCTTACCTCCCATCACTGCTCTTACCAACTCACCTTAGAGGATCAACGCTTCCACATCACAGGAAGACTTCTTCATACCACACTAGCACTGGTAATTCTTGTGCGGATTTTTTTTTGCATTTTGCATAACTAGGAAAAATTTGTTTTATGTTCTATATATTCACTATTAACACTAGTTATATGCTTATGTACATTGTATAATGTGTACAAATGTATTATGCACAATTTAGTATGTACATAGCATAATATTCTCTTTTATTGTTTTCAGTAGGTAACAGAGATTCATATAAGGAACCAAGTACTCATGTTGCCACAGAAAGGTACTCACCTGTTCGGAGAGCATCAGAGGGTTCAGGTCCGTCTGGACCCGGAATTCAGGCACTTCAACAAGAATATCAGCAACTGCAAAGGTTAGCGTCTCCATCACATAGTCCTGCAAGTATACCTGGATCACCTGTACATGAAAGAGGAGTGGCAGCCATCACGCAAGGTATTTCTTACTTTAGATGTTTATAAATTTGTAATCATTTGTAATTCATTGAATACAATAAACATTTTTATTGATCATTTTTATTGAATACATTGAATAATTTCAATAGACAATCTTTGATTCAATAATGTTTCTTATAAATATTAGAAATGGTTTATTTCAATTTTTATAATATTTCACAGATATAATTTATTTTATTAATAGGTTTAAGTGGATTAACTACAGCAACAGTACAGGGAAGCATTGTTCATGGTACTCCAACACAACCACCAGCAACACCATTAGATTTGAGTCCATTAAGGCATCATAGATCGCCAGCTACAACACCAGTTAGTTATTCACCTAGTAATAGTCCAGCTTTGGACATGATTCAGGAGGAACATCCTGTAGAATTACCAAGAGTAAGTAATTTTTAAGTGTCACTTAAGCGATTGATATTATTTTCTAAAGAAGGTAAGAATAGTATTTTAAAGACTTTTCTGGTTATTTTCCATTTGCCTTTGCAGGATATGTACATATTGTAGATATATTATTATTTAATTATTATATGTACTTATAAAGTAGTGAAGAATTATATAAATTATATAAAAAATATTTAATTATTATAATTTTTAAAGTGATAAAATTTACAATTTGTTTTAAGTATTTTTGTGAAAGTGTAACGTATTAGAATGTAATGATTAATATTTGTTATAGGTGCCACCTCAGATATCTATAACAGATCTTGGGGGACAAGTAACGCTTATCAGTTGTTCACCCTCGCCATCTCCATCACCTGATTCACTTGAAGACTCGTTACCTCATTACAATCCTCTTCCCAGTTTTATCATCTCAGAACCGTGCGACCCTTCGAGACCCAGTATCACACGAGGTATCGGTAGGCCACTAAATACATCAATACCTACGGAAGTTGAAGTCACTTTATCGGATGAATCGAGTAGATTGAATTCCGAAGCTATATTGGGCCGTGTGAAACAAATTATAGATGCAAGAGCCCCACCGAAGGGATTTATCTTCAATAGAGAAGAAGTGAAAGGTAGTGGGCTCAGTTTAGAATATCCAGGTGGTGTTCAAATCGAACTTAGAGTATGTGAATCCGAAGAAAAAGAAGTAAAAGGCATTAAAATGCGAAGAATTAGTGGGGACCAATTGCAGTACAGTCAACTTTGTCAGCAGCTTATCTCGTGCATTACCGTTTGACGACAACCAGCATATAATATAATGTTGTCTTATATGTTACGTTACATTCCTGGTGCCACACACACCACTCATTACAGTATTGCACATGCATGCTGCATACATACGAGCGGTACTTTAAGCATACCATTCTTTATATTGATACATTCATATGTGTAACATTCAGTGTGCTTCACTTTTGAATGTTCGTCTCCTTTTTTTTGTTTTATCGTATAAATCGAAAAAAGGAAAAATTTACGTTTACTTGTGCATAATATGAAGTTGAAACGGAAATGTTCTACTAAAGACTTCTTTTAAAGTCTTGGAGGACTTTAATATCCTTACGCAAACAAGACGATGTTCTGCTATTTTTAAACAATTTAAGTATTAACAAAACAGGACGATTTTCATGAAAGTTTAATCGTAATGTACATCACACACCATTCCTTTTTGTAGAATGTTTGTCTTCATGTTAGAAGTTTATAGATAGTAAATTCATAATTTACTGTTTAAATCATCATCGGGTGCCCTTTTTAGCATAGTTAAAGGAAAAGCATCTTTTGTACCGGATTAGATGGCAAGCATTTTCATGATACATGTCTTTGTACTGTAGTGGGGATGTTTTATATGGGATTTACTATATTTATTCGATTGCCATTGCAAACAATTTTAATTTCATGGTCTATATTCCATGTGTGTAAATATTCCTCCTACAAATGTTGAAATTTTTCTGTTTTTTATGTTAATTGGGACTGTAAAAATTGCCTTCTTATTTCTGGTACAAATACCACTTTGTTAGGTAATTTAATTTTAGTAGCTAGAAATCTATACATAATCTTTATATAGTGCAAACACATTATTGTGGTTTATAATTCAAAAACTACACAGACTGAGTTACGATTGTATATCTTTCTTTTTTAAAATCATATATTGCGTTTATTGCAATTTATGAGCGAATAGTATTTCCTTAATAATTTCATTATCAACGATTTTACGAAACTGAAACCACAAAGCATTGGTATAGGGGAAGTGTAGTTTCCATTGATTTTGCTTATGAAGCATTTAATTGTCACACTTTAAAAAGGAAAGTATGCAATATAGCTCTCCTCGTGTAACCAAAGAGTTGAGTTGCTTTTATATTGTTGAGCATGAAGGGTATATATTGTACTATTCATGCTCTAAAAACAAAAAGAAGATATGAGCATCCATAGTAATCGCTAGTTAACGCAAGATGAAATTGTAACTAGGCTGGCACATATTCTTATTATTATGTTACAATGATTAGATAAAAGACATTATATTAGTGTCGCGTACGAAAGAAATAGGAGATTTAATTGACATAATGTAAACAAGATATTTTTCTAAATTTACTTATTTATAAAGTAAACAAAACAAAAAATAAGTAAAGAAAAGTTTTTTGTCGATAGTGCAAGTTACTATGTGCACTTTGCAGAATACAACTTATATACATTATGCCTTTTTTTACTTGCATGTTAATATTGAAAATCATCATATCATTGCTTAAGTATTTTCAATACAAATCACTTGAAAATAATACTTCAATCATTTCGTTTTTTACTTCAACAAGCTTATATATTATATTTTATGTTGAATCTTTTAAATATATCTTTTTATATTTTAAAATATATGCAAAAGTATAATGAAAAAAATAATTTATATGTTAAATATAAGCTGTATTTTGCAAGCAGAATTACATAGCATATTGTACTTCTTGTATTGGTACATTTTCTGTTTTCCAATTTTAATCGTGGGTTAATTTGAGTCTACTGGAAGTAATGGTACTTCTGCACTTATGTAAATAACGAAATTTAATGTATATACATGATACGTACTATTCAGATATTTCTGAAATGTGCATTATACAGGCTATTCTATTTGAGTTAACTATTTTTAATATTCTGAATTGGATCTTTGTTAATACATGAATGTTCTTACAATATATTTTATTATAAATTTTCCTATAAAAATGTGTACATATTGACTTTATATATCTTAATAATATTATAATGGTTTAAAGAAACCGAAAATACGTTAATATTATTTAAATCAAAACGTAAGTAAACTTACTTCTGTTTTTAATTGTATGAACAAATTATTTGATTAGTTAGCCAAGTGAGAGTAGCCTTTGAAAATTATGTAATGCCTAATTTCCATAATTTATAGAACAAATAATTAATTGTTCATTAATTAATCTGTAATTTTTATGATTTCTTTTGGATATTTTAACAAAGCTGACAATTCTAATACATATGCACACATGAGGATCATAATGAACATATACCACTAAATATTGTAATATATACTAATAATTCCTTGAAGATTATTCAACTTGCAATACAAAAATGGTTTTATCGAGTAAAATGGTATATTTCATTATAGATCAATCTAGAAAGGATATTGTTTTTGGATATTTCATATTACATTAAGTACTGGTATCTAAGAGTATACCCACTGGTGTATAAATTAAGTACGTTATTAGGACATACAAGAAAAGTGATTACAATCTTGATGTCTACTTGCAAAAATATCCTGAAGCAATAATTTATTTCTACAAGAAACTTTTTTTCTAAAATATATTTGAATCTTTTTGTATTTTTTATATAATTAAAAATGTCATATTAGATCACATTGTATATACAAAATTATTATATTTTATGCATAAAAATCTGTTGTAAGGACTTCCTTACAAATTACGATTTCGTTTTATTCTAATTGCTTTTTCATAGTGTATTCAAACACGCACTTCTACATGAACAAAAAGTTCTTTGTTGATGGAAATTGGGCAAAGAATGCTATCAATTACGCACAATAGTGCATAC
Organism: Ptiloglossa arizonensis; assembly: GCF_051014685.1. Taxonomy (NCBI): domain Eukaryota; kingdom Metazoa; phylum Arthropoda; class Insecta; order Hymenoptera; family Colletidae; genus Ptiloglossa; species Ptiloglossa arizonensis. The sequence continues at coordinate 21,688,207 of NC_135050.1, forward strand.
CAATGGAAAGTGTAGATCAACATAATCCAAGCTATTGTACATAACACATTATACATAATTATTCGTATAGGATACATACAACGTGTATGTATGCAGAAACAAACTATGTACATTGTAAACATCTACTATATGGATAGGATACAGATAGTATTTTCTGCTGTCAATTCTTCAACTAAGACTGTGATTTTTAAATATACTAATGGCTAGGTAGATACAATACATATTGATTGAATATGATAAAATAAAAATAAAAGAAATATTCAAGACTTGTGCATTTTTAATGTTTCTGTTCATTTTATACTCTCTTAGAGGCAACAATAAAGCGTTGCTATTTATATATTATCTAATGTGCAATTTAATATCCCTTAAAATATGACATTACTAAACATTTTGTTTAAAATTTAACATATTGTAACATACATATAAAATATGTATCAAATATATATTATTACTATTATTATTATAAATATATTAATTCTAGATTTTCCATATATATAAATTTTTAAGTCATATTTTATTACTGTATTAACAGTATCATTTAACAAATTTGTAATTTTCTTTGTGTAAAATTTAAGATCAAATATTGAAATTTTGTGACAATTATAAACAATTAGTGTTACTTTGTATCACTAAAATTATATTTTGTTTAATTAAACTTATAATTAATAATTATGTATTCTTAACACTTTCTTTGCAAAGTTCATTTATTTTTTCAGAAGTATAGTAAATTGTTTTAAAATTATGTATCGGAAATTTCATTTTTTGAAATTTACAAAACATTACATATTCTCTCTATATACAATCTTTCTGATTCTTTTGATAAGAAGCATCGATTTAACCGGCTAACTTGTTTTGCTCTAATGTAAATAAAATAGGCAAAAAAGGTCAGTTATTAAAGTTAAAAACATTTAATTATTCATGGTATAAGTCAGTAAAATCAGTTGTGTAAGATTAGTGTAACGTGAGATGTTGAAACACTTTTATATAAATTAAAATTAAACCAATTTCAAAAAACTGCCAGGTAGGAGAATACATTTTATTGGGAGAATATGTTAAATCATTTTTTAAAATTAAGTTATTTGTTATTGACATAAAAGTTTTCGTTTTAATAAATAGTAGCATTTTATATTTAAAATAATTAACCTCTATCTTAACTTATGGTCATAACCTATATCTTTATATTTAACTGTGATTGGTAAATAAACAAGACTTTATTTTACTCTTTTTCTTTAAAATTAATTGCAAGGTAATTATGATATTATTATTAACGTTATATAGAATGGAAGTTATAGAGCTTGTATCGGATGAAGAAGCAACGGAGGACAATACGAAAGAAAATAAAAGTCCGAAAATTTATAACAGTACTTGTATAAATTTCCAATGTTCTTCTGGACTGGATATGAAAGTAGCACCTTCATTTGCATGTGCTTTTTATGGAGTAAATACAGAAAAGAAAAAAAAACGTATGATATGCAAGAAATGTTTCACTGCTTCATTAGACCATCAAAAGGTATTTTTTTTTAAAAATACTTATTCCTATGCTCCTAGTACATTATTGTAACAACATTGAACATTATTTAATAGTTATAATGTGATATTAATATTTATAGCAATTAGTCACAGCTTTTGTGGATCATAAACCATTATTAAAATGTGAATTTCCGGATCATACAATGGAAGTTGAAATATCTGACAGTGATGATTCAGATGATGAAAGAAAGAAAGATGTGCATGATGAAGGTGAGATTAAAATTTTCTTACATCGTACCAATAATATATGTTTAAGTTATTGATCAGTGTCAGATTAAATTCAATTACAGAAAAGTATTTATCTGAAGAAATGCTTGTTGGTATAGAGGAAATGTTTGGCAGCACATTAAAAAATATTCTTACAAAGTATGATGTTGACTATCAAATCAAGGAAGCACACAGTGTATTAAAAGAACAATTGGATAATATAAATGGTACACCATTATTTTGCAGAATATATATTTACATATACGTATTATACATGTATAAGATCACATGATATAATTTTTTGAAACAGAAGAGAATGAAGTTTTGGACAGAACAGTTAGAGATCTAATGCGTACTATGGATACATTACGTAATAGTTTATATGATGAATTCAGACCACAAATTCAAATGCTTCAAGAGCTTCAAATCGATGATGTATCTATGGATAATGTTTCTTATCCATTGGTGGCAACGAAAAAAGTTACCCAAGTACGCGTCTCACCTGCTTTATTACAGGATAGTCAACCTGAGATTCTACCTATTGAACAAGACAATAAACAAATTATAGCATTGGACTTACCTCCAACTGGTCCACTTGTAAGACCACAAATAGATGTGGATGCCATTGTATATATTATGAAGCACCCACTTATGCCATGGATTAAGGGAAAGGTTAATAAATAAATTTTTATTTTGATTTTGTTAAAATAGTTTAATACATTATTGTTTAATATTTTATTTATTACTTATTAGGTTCAAACTGTAGTTTCAAAGAGTCCTTTACACTGTCGTGTGAAGTTATTGCAAAAAAAGTACAATTCGGTTATTAAGTCCGTTTTTGGCAAGCAAACTGCACCTTCTGTAATTAGTCAAGTAATAATTCCAGTTGGTACGCGAGTAGTTGCAGTCTTCCGAGATGTTTCATCTAGTAATTTCTATAGCGGAGTTATAGCTGAACCACCAAAAGCCACAAATAAATATAGGTATATTTCTTGTATAAAGATTTAAATCTATAAATTTGATTCTAACACAACCTGTTGAATATTTCTTTTCTCATAATTAGGTATTTGGTATTCTTTGATGATGGATATGCTCAATATGTTGAGCATAGACACATTTATTTAGTTGCTGAATCTTCTTCCAAAGTTTGGGAAGATATACCTAATGAATCTCGAGATTTTGTGAAAAAGTACATTGAGATGTATCCTGAAAGGCCAATGGTAAAGTTACAGACGGGACAAGTAGTAAAAACAGAATGGAATGGTAAATGGTGGATTGCCAGGGTAGTACAAGTTGATGCAAGTTTAGTACAAATGCATTTTGATGCTGATGGAAGGACAGAATGGATCTATAGAGGTTCTGCTAGATTAGGGCCCCTGTATCTTGAACTCTTAAAGGCCAATGCTAGGCAACAAGGACATCATGCATCTGTTAATACACCAAGTCGACATCGACTTCCTGTTATTTCTAATGTATATAAAATTGTCTACTTTTATACTTTTATAAAAAATAATTGAAAAAAATAAATTTACTAATATTCCAGAAAAGCAATTTACCTTACGTAGAATACACATCAAATATAGAAAATGAAGAAGAAAGAATTTCTCAGGCAGAAAAAGAACAGACTATTGCAATAAGTGAAAATACAAGTGTAACTACTTCAACTGTACCACAACAGACGCGTGCTGTTGCTAGGAAGAGTACTAGTAAGAAGCAAAATGTTGTAGATACAAATACATATAATCCTACCACAGAAACAAAACCTTCTCATAGCATAGTTGTAAGTACATGGGATAAAGTAATTGAAATAATTTCTACAAGAAAATTGAAAATGAATCGTGAAAATTCATAACTTGAAACAATGTTATCAATTTATTTCAGTATTATCAGACACAAAATAAAATTCAGACAAAGAAATTTGTCCCACATAAATGTGGTCCGCAGTGCGTAGAGGGTATATCCTTTACACCTGATGATCTAAGAGGATATTCACCTCTTTCAATACCATTACTTTGTGGATGGAACCGGCAACTTTGTAAATATCCCAAAGGCAAAAAAATTACATTATATCAAGCACCGTGTGGTGTTAGATTACGAAATATGGAAGAGTTGCATCAGTATCTTCGTAAAACGGGTAGTCCAATGTCCGTTGATCTTTTTGATTTTGATTATTGGGTACATTGTTTAGCAGAATTCGTTTTGGACAAGTGTTTCATTAATATAAAGGTAAGTAAAAATTTCAAATTGTGGCACTTTGTTAATGATTTGTATCTAATAAGTAAATTATGTTCTTAATTTTAAGGATCTCAGTTACGGCGTAGAAAATGTGCCAATACCATGTGTCAATGAACTAGACCACACTCAACCAGATACTATACGGTACAGCACTCAAAGGGATCCAACAGAAGGCGTTAATCTTAATTTAGATCCAAATTTCTTATGTAGTTGTGATTGTGAAGATGATTGTGAAGTATGATTACTTAATCGAGATAACATATATTTAATATCAATTATATTAAAACTTTGTTTACAATTTATTTTATTATTTTACAGGATAAAACAAAGTGTCAATGTTGGCAATTAACAATACAAGGTGCAACTCTTGGAGGGAGAGTACCTAACACATCTGTTGGTTACATGTATAAACGTTTACCTGAACCAGTAACAACTGGAATTTACGAATGTAATTCAGGATGCAAATGTGCTGTGAAAACTTGTCTCAATAGAGTAGTGCAACATCCATTGACATTAAAACTACAAGTATTCAAAACCGCTCCTCGAGGTTGGGGCATAAGGTGCCTAAATGATATTCCTCTTGGATCTTTTATTTGTATATATGCTGGTAGATTACTTACAGAACAGGTAACTATAACAGAATATAATAAAAAATATTATTAACGATATAAGCTAAATAGAAAGATACTAACATTCTAATATTTTCTTATACTATAGGGAGCCAATGAAGGTGGTAAAAATTATGGAGATGAATATCTTGCTGAATTGGATTATGTTGAAGTAGTGGAAGGAATTAAGGAAGGCTATGAAAGTGATGTTCTTGAACCAGAAATGCCTTTGTCTACTCCAGAAGATAAAAAGAAATCTATTACAAGTGATGATGAAGATAACACAAAAACAAATGCCAATGATTCAGATGAAGACTTTGATATTACTAAATATGTAAATTTTAATGTAGATTCTACAGAACCTTCCTCTATTAGGTAAGATTAATTATTAATAGATATCGAAATTTGTGTAATAAATTAGATAAAATAATTATAATGCGGAAAATAAGTAAAAAGAAATTTGGAAGCTATTGGGAATAGAAGGAAAAATTATTTGATGCATCAATGGTCGGTATGGTAGAATATGCATTTGTAGTTTAGGGATGGCTTAAAGACAAAATATTGTATTGTATAATGTAAATTGTATATTGAATAGAAACAATAAATCTAGTGCTACTATATAATTGTAACATTTTAGAAAACGACTTAGAAAACGAAAACGAGACGAGACCAATAATCATGATGGATCTGAAGAAAATAGTGAAGATGGAAGTAGTACCAAAAATTCTGAAATTCTGACTAAACCTTCTATTAACGAGAATCGTTCGAATGATCAAGACACGATCACAATAAGTGACGAAGAAGAAAATAGGAGCGGTAGACGCGAGCCAAGTAGATTCGATCCAACAGTAGAGCCAGCGCAATTAGAAAGACCTACATTTAAGTCAGTAAGAGATTTCTTCGGAGAGGATGAGGCTGTTTATATAATGGATGCTAAAACAACTGGAAATATCGGACGCTATCTAAATGTAAGAAAGACATGCTTTAATTAAATATGTTCAATTCTTTATTGTCATTATCAATCGGTCAATCCGTAATATAACAGATCCTATCTTATGATATAAAAATTAATGGATATTTTAGTACATGATAAATATGTGAGTGCGAAGTAAAAATAATTTTGTTGATATTTTAGCATTCTTGCGATCCAAATGTTTTTGTGCAAAATGTATTTGTTGACACACATGATGTAAGATTTCCTTGGGTGGCATTTTTTGCTTTAAATTATATTAGAGCGGGTCAAGAATTAACATGGAATTATAGCTATGATGTTGGAAGTATACCAGGAAAAGTTATCATATGTAAGTGTGGTGCATCAAATTGCAGAGGTAGACTTTTATAATGTATGAAATACTTTATATAGGAATAATAAAATTAGGATTTATAAATATAGTTCTCTTTTCTTAAGTACATATTCTACAGTATTAAATTGTACACAATATTAAATAAACGACATCGTGTATTATTAAAAGATATGTTTGTGCGCAATTATTTTTAGTAGTAACGACAATTTATTTTCTATATAATTGTACCATAGATGTAAACATTTTTTATGTATATTTTTTACTTAAGAGTATATAATTTGTGGAGAAATTATTTTTGATGTTTTCGTTGTATATATTTTTCATTTAAATGTAAGTTAATTTACAAGATAATAAAACAGACTTGTGGAATGAAATAAACTGTATTTTGTTTTACAATTTGTAATATTTCTTTACGAGGTCATTTTAATATAATATTACAATACATTTTATGTAGCTATAAAAACACAAGATTTCTTTTTTATATTTTTAATCACGGATAATGAATAAATAACTTTATTTATGAAAATTGTTACTATCTTTGAAAATTCATCAACACATCATAATTGTTATTGAATCATAAATAAATGATAAATTCGGGTTTAATAAAATACAACGATATACATAACAACGATGCATTGGCTTATTATTTTTGATTATTGTACACCTTTAAAACCTTTTACGACATGTCAGGTAATTAGTACCATAAAGACAGCTCTTTAATCTCATTCTATAATTTATACATGTCTTTCTTGAAATTCAGTTAAATTATGTACGTATATCTTAAATCGAGCATTCAGTATTTTGTATATTTATAGCTCCCTCGCAAAAATATTAAAGTAAAGCAGAATTATTGTGTCAATTGTAGTTTATAAAAAATGTATAAAAAATTCGTAACATTTATAAATTAATAACAAATATTTAAAATACGATGCTGCTTCTTACGAATGTATCAAAATATCTTTTGCTATATGTAATTACATGCTTTAAAAATAAATTTGTTCCTGTTGGTTTTATAAAAGAACCTGTCATACTATTTTAAAGCTGAAATTATACATACTTCAAATCCCTAAGAATAACCATGTAAGAATATGAGTTCATGATTATATGCTCCAGATGTGCAATATATTATTATAAAACTACATTCGTGTATCTATATTCTTTTAATTTAAAGTGCATAAATATGATAGTCTAGTTATATGCAAGAAATTAAAACAAAGCAATCGTGATACTCCTATGAGGAACATTAAAATACTAAAATAACAAAATTATCGCTCTGTGTTTTGTTTGGCTTTGTGCTAGTGAAGTTTAAGCAGCTGTTTGATCTCATCTTTTTCGGCAGCATCTAAGTAACTGGTTCCATCTGGCGTTAAACCATCTGGTTTAGCTCCTTTTTCTAATAATAATTTTACACAATTTGTATGTCCTTCCCAAATTGCTGCTAATAGTGTTGTTATACCATGCTTGTCTGTAGCCTGCAAATATATTATATTTACTTATATAACTTATACATTACTTTTGTATACATGTCGTATAAATATTGTTTCTTTCTTACTTGTAAATTAAATTATTTCAAAAGTAAATAACTATATTTAAATTAATTTGTGTAAAGATCATTGAAAAAATTAAACAACTCTTATGTCGCGATTGCATGTACTAATTTAACATTTAAAATATATTTACATTTGCACTTGCGCCTTTTTCCAAAAGGTATCTGACCACTTCACTTTGGCCATAATCAGCTGCATAATGCAGTGGTGTCCTTCCATCGATCATTTGATTAACATCAATATTCTAGTAACAGACATTATATGATTTAATATATATTTGGTCACCGGTGAAAATATATCTTGTGTTTAGAAAGAATATATAATTTATTTTTACAATTGTTACTTCAACCGATTAACGGCAATTGTTTATGTAGAACAAATTATATAAAGATTGGCGAATGTAATAACAAATGCCGAAAAAGGTATTATTGTGACGTTTTTGCTTAGCCGACAATTAAAAAGCGACGAAAGCAAAAAGATAATTTAACGTATTATATTTGCCTTATTCTCAACGATATCCCGCACTTGCTCCAAATCACCATTTTTTATTCCCCAAACGAGTTCACTCATTTTCTTTATGGGTTACTAGTAGATTCTTCAATAGAAGATAGCCTCACGAATATCCACGTTTATTCTAATCAGTTCACGTTCGAACTCACGTCCATTAAATTTGGTTAAATAGCGAATTTTGCTGGAACAATTTTTCCGTGCTACCAACATATGTAACAGTAAAACGAAATCGTCGTTCGTCCATTTACGATACCAACATCAAGGATGATACAACCGAGGTGGATAATTCTTTACAAATTTTTTAATAACACAATTAGTGCTTAAATTACAAATATACAAAACTGTTAAAAGTGAAAACTTGTTTGCTATTTTAATTTTAGCTTTTATAAATCCTCCCCAGCCATGCAACGAGGCAATAGCAGTGCCATTGAAGAAACTCTCAAACATTTCCGATACTGAAAAATTTGTATTACTTTTATTTGATGTAAGGTTGACAATTGATTCGTTATAATTTACGTTTAGTTTTAAATATTTCTCAAGATTTCTCAACTAGAATCCTTTTTATTAGTGTATATATGTATTTCACGAATTACAATATCATTTTGAATATAATTTATCCCTCGGATGCTTTCACTTTAGGAATTATAAAAAAATTTACAAAAAATGTTACATTTATGTTTAAAAATATAATCTATATATTTCAACCAATATAAATCGTGTCCAATATTATAACAAATTTGTATATAGGTTAAATCACTAGTATGGAAAACCCGGGAGAGAAGGTACCAACAAAACGAATATTAAATTAAATAAGTATTAATTTAATCACATATAATTACAATCATACATGTTTTTACATTACATACGCAGAACTGTCTACTTCTAGAAAAAAAAAAGAAGAAAATTAGTTCTTTATTGGGCAATTGTTGCAGGTGAAATTAAAAACAGGGGGATAGCATCTAATCTCATTTCCGGGACTAGGAGACTGGATAAACACGATGCTGTAAGATGACGCCAAATCGCTAACATTAACGCTAATATTATCGTTACACTTACGCTTTTATGTTTCTTTTTGCAGAAATTCGTATCGATCGTAGAAATGAAAATCTATAAATTATATACAACATAATTTTAATCTCGTGTGAAGTCGAATCACGTTGAAGGGTAATAAGAAATTGTGATGTGACCTCCTCGCGATGAAACAATGCGCAACGTTAAAACGTGGCGTTTTCTTCATCGATAATTATACATTTCTCTCCTACAGTTACCATCATCCTTTCTTTCTACTTTGTAAATTATTTTTTAAAATATTCCGCAACCATTACGATTTTTTCCAATCGATTCAAATAATTTCTTTCAATCTTGTACTCTCTTCAAATTTAAACACTCGACGGATCGGTTGATCAGTACTCTTCGGTTTCCGTCGTTTTTAAAGTATTCGTAAATATTGTAAAATTGAAACAAAAAGAGGAACGAAATACTGTCGTTTAGATCGCACGATGTGTACCAAGTATGAGGAATAAGGTCGCCGGTACGGTAATACGAGAAAATCTTTGTGAATCGAGATCGCGATCTTACGTGAAAAAAAAAAAGAAAAAGAAAACGAATATTTTCGGTTTGTTCGGTTGGGTTCGTAGAGGTCACATCTCGCGAACGGAATTAAGCTTTCGCCGGAGTCGCTTCCGACGATTTCTCGGCCTCTATGATTTTCGTGGGCGGCGCTAATGTTGGTATGTCCGGGTATTCGAGTTTCGCTCCCTCCTCGCAATCGAATTTCGGACAGCATTCGGGGAACGCGGCAGTTTTCATGGTCTTGTCCGAAAGTTTGCATTTTGGGTTGGCTTTCGGCATAGGTCCGCAATCCTCGACGAGCTCGAACAGACGGCCAGAGTCAGCATCCAGCACGCAGGTCGAACGACCACAGAAAGGCGTCAGATCCCATGTTTTCGTTGGTTCTATGGTTTGGCATTTAGTAGCAGCGAAGCACACACCGGGGAAATCTGTAACGAAACATTCGTACATGTCTCTTTGTTTTCTCTTTCTTACGTTGTTATCGTATCATCGATGGAGGAGGAGGGATTTTTCTTACGCGACTGATAACACAAATTCGATTTCATTTACAGGTGTGCAGTTTATTTATCTAACTGTACGATAGCGTTTAAGGTAACATTAGCTAAATTTCAATGACCCATCCTCATCAGTTCTCTACTCAGTGTTTCGAGCTGATCGTGATCCAATTCTATGAACAAAGACAGTGGTATAGATTATACCAAGAATATTATCCAATTAGATAAATTTCAATTTCTACATATTTCGCTTTATCTTTATGGTAACGATGTCAACGGATTGGTCAGGTTCTCTTGATGAAAATGAGTCCGAACACGACACAGATTGGAGAAATTTTAATACCATTATTATATTGGGTTGTTCGGAAAGTCATATGGTTTCTTTTTGGTGAAAATGAAACACGATTTTTTTACAGTGTATAAACATTTTATTAAATTCTATATTCTCCATTTTGGAAAACGAAATGATTTTCCGAACAACTGTAGTATCGGATTTTCGGCGTCCGCTTAGGCCTGCTTCGAGCGTAGGCCTAAACAAGATAACGCGCGCGGTCGGACTTGAGTTAAACTAAACATTTGGCCCCGATCGGTCCGCTAGCTTTCCTGGAAGGCACGAGTATCCTTTACAGGGGGTCTTCCGCGACGACCGAGCGTGAGAACGCATGGGGATGAAAGGAAATACATGTGGTTCGGAGAAAGTGAAGAGTGTTTGGGAAAGACGAACGATTAGGATGGCCGAACGTGACCGAATGTCTCAAGTGAGAGAGACTGAGGATTGGAATGAAAGAGAATGAATGGGAATGACTATATAGAGCGTGAGAAGAACGTTAAGACACAGTAAGACGGTATTACACAGTAAGATGGTATCACGCAGTATGGGACAGTATGACAAAGTATGACGACGAGAGTATGTCCGAGGAGTGTGTCGCGGACAGTACAACGAAGACGATAAGACGAGACAATTAAAAGACGTACTAAGACGAAAGGCCGGTGTAAGACTTAAGCAACAAAGACGATCAAGACGCGTGCCGAAGGTATAAAGACGGTTAGCTTAGTTTAATACGCGGTCGATCTACCTTAGTAGAAAGCGAAACCAATCACCAACACTACGTTTAATACTTGTATCATTGTAATATATAATATCATTAAATATACTTTAATATACCGCACGAGGACAACAGTTATTTGGGGGCTCGTATGGGGATCAATCACTCAAAGATCTCTTCTCAAGTGATCCGAAGAGAGAAAAACAACACAACTGAATATTTACTATCTGGGATATTTACATTCCTTACGAATAAAGTTCATCCGATTTACTTGATTCCAATATCTCGGTTGCCTAAACGATTTTTTCTCGTTGTATCCCAACGATTGTTGTTTTGTGATAATTTGTAGTTGTTATTGTAGAATAATCGTTTGAAAAATACTATTGTAACAACAGGATAGTATTGTAAGTACGTGGATTCATCGCTTCTAGTAAACTCGTTCACATTTCGCAAAGTGTTATACCTGTATTATGAATTATGTAAAATATATTACGTAAAGGAGGTATCGGATTGATACATTGCATTAACTGGAACACTAGATATTATTACGTAATATAATGGTATTTTATGCAATAAAACGTAGCACCACCGAGCGGAGCCTTTCTTTCTAGAGAAAGGTATCGATATCCTTTGGTTGGATCGTTAGAACAAACGGATATCTTCTACCCGGAAGATCTCGAAAACCAGAATCGAATATTTAAGGATCGGGAAACTCGAGATAAGCAAATATACACTAAGTATATCGACTAGATAAGTAATGCTATTGCGCAATAAGTATTCTCTTCGTAAAATGTTGTAAAAGAACCGTACGAACAAATTTTTATTTTTTGCTCGTTGAATTAAGCCTTTCTTTAATTGTTGTCGATTACATGCGAATAGAGTTATACTCGCAACGTTTCAACCTTGAAAGTTTGCCCTCTTCCGATACAAGCATATATTTTTGACAATATTTTGAATATTATATATTATTATATAACATTTATGTACAAAGTAGGGAAAAATTCTGTAACCAAATTCTAATCTACAATCGGAGTCTTTGTCTTAAAACAAACAACAGTAATAATCCTAAGACAACAGAAACGTATGTTTCGAGCATTACGAAATACAAGGTACTTATATACGTACATACGATACGATACGTAATACATTTCGTTCGAAAAAGAGACGTAAATGTTCAACGAATATAAGATTAATAACGTCTACAAGATTGATAACTGTTCATGAAATGTCATTCCAGGTGAATTGCCGGTAGATTTTCACCTGCCATCGCGATGGCGCAAATCTAAAATCCAATTCCAGATGACTAACAGCTCGTGCAGATTGCATTTTCTTCGATAGAGCGTCACTTAAGTGCATCGTCCGCGGACGAGTGCATTATCCACATAGTTATCCGCACACTCGTGAAAGGTGTCGTTACTTTCTAATGCGCACACGTACACCGGGATTGCACCTAAACTGTTTTAACGAGCGTGTTGTGCCTTCTAAAGTATCCATAGAGAGACGCGAGAGAAAAAGGAATTCTACCGTGACACGTCCTAATGTATTATAGAAACGTCAGAGAAGTTTCATTGGCGGTGATTTGCAGGTGGAAACTTCAAGGAGAAACACTTTCACTGTCACACCGGGTTACTTCTTATGCAACTATACACGCGAACTTTAACCGAATATAATTGTACAACTATATTTTTCTTTCCCTTCTTTCCTTCAGGATTCACCGATTCGAGTAACTTTATCTCTCGAGAAGATATTCGTAGCTAGTCGATAAAAATATACCGGTTAAAGCCACCAGAGGATCACTGTCAGTCGAAACGCTTACCGATCGAAGAGTTGTTTACTTAAATCGAAATACTAAAGTATTCGCTACTTTGAAGCTTAGAAATTTGATAAAAAAAATATTACTTAAAAGCACGGTGTTTCGTTGACGACAGATCAATTGCTCTTAGAAAAGAGGTCTTTAGACTTAGAAAATTTGTACTTAGAAAAGAGGTCGTTAGACTGTTACCAGCGTACGTAAGTGCATGTTTTCTTGCTACACAATGGACGAAGATGGAAAAACGGTAGAGAATAAGAGGAGCGGAGAATACCAAGAAGGGAAGAGCAACCATACGTTTGACCATTGCTCACCTCGTTCTACGAACATAATTTATTCAAGACGTATATGTTACCGTTTTCTCAATGCCACCGAATGTATTTCATGTGACGTGCACCGGTTCTCGCGGGGACATCTGGATCGCAAGAAAGTAGCTCGAGAAACTTCGCCACGGATAACCAAACGTGAACACTCGAAACGATCATCGATCCGAGAATTCTCAAGACCAAGACCATTCTCTTTCGAAGCGAGCATACTTTGAGCGCCGAACGGTCTAACATTGTCGATAGAACGCGATCTTCGTTTCTTATACACACGTACATTATACTTGCAAAGTACAATAATTCAAATACTGCGAAAGCGAGTGTACGAGCAAACGGTTTCACTTTCTCTCCCATCGAGAGTGCGTTCGTTCTTTTTCTTTTTTTTTTCCACCACGAAAGAATCACGCGATCAAACGCAATCGATATCTAATTAAATTGCAAAAACCGTAAACCGAGTTCGGAGAGCATTGTACTCGCTGTTACGCCGCGAAACCAGCCTCTCGAAAAGAGAAAGGGACGTACACACGAGTTCCCGTTTCGTCGAGTAATTTCACTAATAACATTGTAAAATTGCCCCGGCAAGAAAACCTAATTCGACGATAATGCGGTAAAAGGCAGCGACTTCGAAATTGATACGGTAATCTATTAAATTCGTGTACGCTCTATCTGATAGCTCGATTTATTTCAACGGTGATTGTTGTTGTGCAAAAAACACGTGTTGTGTACGATCGTAAATTAATCGTAACGCCAACGAAAAGAACGTTACTGAATAATTGGGAAGAAAACCGTTCCAGGAAACGGTGGAACATGATTTATAGCGGTCTTCTAGACTTTCACCGATGTTAAGATTCGTCTGCTCGCAAGGGTCAGCTTTCATGTCGATAGATAGGTGTTACATTACGCGTGCGTTCGCTTCATTTTTCTTTCTTCCTTCTTTTTTTTTTTCGCTAAAAGCGAACTTTCCGCGTTGAATTTAAAATGCAAAACTCACCTTCCAGATTTGTCTAAGATTCACTTTCGAGCGTCGTAAATATCATCCTCGAGTGTCTTTTCACCTGGGAAGCGAAAGTTTATCGACACGGCAGAAATAATAGTTGCGACACACGGTTAGGAACGAGCGATGCGTGCCCATCGTGAGATCGTAACAATCGATATTGGAAATTAAAATCTAACGACGTCTCGTGATTACGTATCCGGATGCGAACATTTATCGCGATGCATCCACGGAGTTCGGGCTGTGCAATTTTACCGCAATTCCGTTCGAGGAGTATTTCAGTTTCTATCGTATTTTTATTTTTTATAAAAAAAGACGTCGAAGTTGAATTTGGCAGTGAGGACTCGGACGGTATCGTTTCCACTTGAAGGATTAATTAAGTAGGGGATCGTGATGAGGGGTGATTATGCTTCTCGTCGTTTATCTATCCGATTAACAAATCCACGGACTGTCGTTTCGATAAATGTCTGATATTTCGCTGGTAATAACGTGTTATTTATCGCGATGTGGTCGTGCGTGTCCCATTTGTAGACTTCTGTTACGTCGAATTAGCGAGAGATAAAGTAGCCGCGAGCGTAACGTGCAATCGCGAATTGCACGAGACGGGACACAATAATCTAAGGTTAAACGATTCGCTTTGGAAATTTACCAACAGGAACGTGCAATCATCTTCCGTCGCGAATTTTCATTTGGGGCCACACTTTCTTCGCCAACGACCCAGCCCAGGGTTCTACTTTCTGCAATCATCCTGTTTCGAAACGGGTACACCGAAACCGTTCGTGACTGACAAACTTAACTTCGAACAAAACGGAGACACTGTTTCACGGTTCGACCGGTGATTTCAAAATTGAACCACCTCGACCGAACACACTCCTTCCTTGAAAATATCAAATACCGTTAACCTCGATAATTATTTAAGTTTCGTTCGATTTCTTATACGATAAATCTAACTACCAATTCATAAGTGATACATTTTCGAAAGTGATGGTAACAACCAAAGATTTGATATTATTTCTCATATCTATCCGAGTTGCTTCGCACAGAGTCCTCCGTACTTAGAAACACAAGGGTACTTAATAAGTTTCATCAATCTCGGTAACTAAATTTCGTTCGATTATAATTTCCGTATCGTATCCCGTTAAATCCAGTTACCAATTCACGGATAAATACATTTATGAAAATTCTTTTCAAATTGCTCTGATGCGTACAATCACTCATTGTTCTGATGCGAACAATAAGTTTCGAATCGATCCTTCGTCGAGCAAGAAGTTTTCGATTCACCCAATTTTTTCTTTTTTCTAACATCCGAAGATTCGAAGGTGTCATCGTTCCACGTTTCATTTTTTAAGAAGTTCTAATATTAATACTCGATACCAGTTTCGAACAATCCCAAAGGTATCCCTTTGCATACGCAACAGGAGCAAACGGTCGGCTAGTTGCAAAAGCAGCGATCCATAGTCGTGTCTTCTGTTCAAAATTTCGTAACGCGATCTCATCGTCGATATCCTTATTCCGAGTGCGTATAAATAGCGTGTCCTCAGTGTCTGAGCAACGCCCGGGACACGCGACAACGTATTTACCTGTTGTATAAACGTGCGTAACACCGTGTTCGGGCCTGAGGCAACCGATCGTGAGCAATTCGATTATTCATTGGAATCTAGGTCCGAAGCGAAATATACGGAGTATCTGGGCCACGGTGCCTGGAGCTTGATCCGCGTGATACCGTCCGAACCAGAATCGACAAGGACACTCTCAAAGAACGTTTGTTAATTAATTCGCTACGACGACCAGCGTCGAGGAATAATGGAACGAACGACCATTGATAATTGCCTGGGACAAAACCAACGATACCTTGCAACGTAATAACTATGCAACGCGAGTTCGTCCGAGATTTCCGCGAGATAAGGTGCATCGATTAATTCTCTCTTCCTATAATCATTTTGTTGGAACGAACGCAACGATGATGTTCGGGTGTGTCGGACGTGGTCAGCCAATGGTTAACGTTAGTTCCGACGACTGCTTTTGAACAAATCAGTGTCGAAGGGTCGTTACACGGTCAAAGGTTTAGTTATTTTTCTTTGGGTTTTTCAGTTTCAAGTCTAGAGCCGTGAAAGGTATACGATACGTCTATACTAAGTTGTATTATTGTATATTTCTTATATATTTTTTACTTTATATTCTTCTGTTTACAATTTATTATACTACTGAATCCACAGGGACGTGAGATCCCTGTGTATTAACCCTTTCCACTCGAGAGGCGATCCTCGATCGCCACTTAACTCGGTGCACTTCTCTCCAATTCGGAAAACCACCGTGGTTTGAAATTCAATTACTCCTTTCTCGTAAGATGTAAACATATGTATATGAAATGTTGGAACGAAAACGACTTGAAGGATTTCATCGAGGTACTAGTTTCTGGTAGCAGAAAAGCTTCGAGTGCAAAGGGTTGAATTAAACTTTGTATTGTAATTTGACGTTAGTTTTAAGGACTGTCATTGTACTGGTGCCGAAAGGTTGTCTGTTACACGGTCAAAGGTTTGGCTGTTTACCTTTAGGTTTTTCAGTTTTGGAGTCGCGAAAATGTAAGTTGTATTATTGTACATTTTTTTTTTATTTTGACTTTACGTTCTTGTGTTCACGATTTGGTGTACCGAACTTTGTGTTATGATCTGAATTTACAACAGGTTACGGGGCCAGGTGTGCGGTAATTAAAACGACTAAAGAAATTTACGGTCGTCGTTAGATTCGTAACGAAGAATTTCTTTCACAAGCAATCGACACTAATTCGTAACGATCTCGACCTCGACCATCGACAAAAGACGCTGTTCCAAGGCCTGGTAACGCGATCAATTCCAGGTTACGCATCGCACAAAAGGTAATTTATCTTGAGTAGTTGACGTTACGTGTATAAATACACCGGTGCAGGGCGTGCCGTATAAAGAAGGATCGTCCGAGAAAACAAAGTGAATCGGGTTGCGAGATATGGATAAGAAGAACACGAGAGTTACGACACGAAACTTTCACGGGGTTCACGGTGATCTTGACGGCGAGTACCGTTTTCTATTTATCCGCGGGGCGTGTTGTCAGCCTAAATTGTACGTAACGGTGAATCAGAATCTTATATATAGAGGGACACGCCTGTCGCCGGGAACAATCGGCGTTCCTTTCAGCGAAAAAGGAAGAAGAAGAAGAACGCGCCCGTTTGTTCTGTACTTGATCGCTAGAAGCGGTCTCGGTTCGGTAAATAACACGACGAGACCACGAACGAAAGCGCACAATGGTAGGATGAAAAGAGTCTCGTTTCAAGGCTCTCCTTTAAATTGTGAATGGAAAACAACAACCAGGCAGAATGTCCGAAGAAATTGATGCAAACTCGACTAATGTTTCCGACACGTTCGCCCACGTTGCTGACTGATGCACCGGAATTTGCGCTGTCAGAAAATCGATAGAATTACGTACAAGAAAAATAGAAACAAATAGAGTCGTCCCGGATAGATATCCAACACGAAACACAGACTTTGCAGTAACGAAAAAAAAAAACAAAAAAATTCAAAAGACGATAATACTCTCGGCGCCCGGTACCATGTGTACTCAACTCTGCGGTTCACGCGGAAACAATTCTCGAGAACCGTTGATTTCAACGGTCCTTTCTTCGAACGTTTCGCGAATTTGGAAAATCGATCTAACGAGTACTCGGAACGGTGACGAATCGATTCTAGCCTCTTCGAACGGTTTCACCGCGCGATGACTCGTCGTTCCAAGAAAGCTGAACATCTACGAGCGACGGAGTCCGTAGTGATAAAAATCGTCCTACTTTCGGAACACTTGTGCACGCACGATTCTCTCGAAGGCAACGAAACTACCGCTTCACTCGTGGATGTTTCACGCGAATGGAGATTTCACCGGTGGAGCGATCACCACCGTTGTCGGATGCAAATTAGGCGCGAAGGGCGCACGCTACATGGAAGAAGAAAGCGGGAAACAGAAAACGGGAAGTACAACTCGGTCTCGAACGAGTCTAACCGGTTCGAAATTACGCTCTTTTTTTTTTTCTTCTTCTTCTTCTTTTGTAACGTGGGAGAGTCCTTAATTTATTAACGGCGCGTCAGTCACTCGGAGTTTTCAATAATATTTATTCTCGCGCACACGTGTTCATTTCGCGGTCAGTATTCTACCGCGTCACGGTACGGTTCAGAACGATAGTTGCAACGAAAAATCACCCATGATGTTGCACAGAGAGAAGAGCAGCGATTGCTCCGATACGCTCCACATCGAGGACACAATCGTTTCGTTTCTTAGCCGCGCAACAGGGTGCAATATTATGCGAATGTAGATCCACATAGATGTGGAACATTGTACCAGGTTTCGTGGAACTTGTTCTTAGAAATTGGCTACTCTACATCGCGTAAGCTTCTTCTATCGTAACATTTTTTTATAACGTTACAAATTACTATAATATTTCGTTCGTTCCGTCCGATTTGACCACAAGAGATTTATACACCTATTACGGAAACAGATTTATTACAAATTTAACTCCTTGGAGAGTTTTTTTGTATTTTGCTGTTCAACAACCGAATCTTTGATGAAAAGAACGAACAAACACCTATTCGACGATTCAATATTCTTCAGCGACTGTTGTACAAAAGTTACACAAGGTTTTCGCGAAAAATAACGTAAGTAAATATTTTCCAACCTCTGTGTACTTACATATTCATATTTCTAGAATTGTATTAAATTTTTCGTAATTTTGCGTTACGTAAATAAGTAACTCTTCCTGAAACTATACTTGGCATCGTTACGTTCGATTATTTCTCTTCGTAGTGGAACTAAAAACGTACACGAAAGTGTATTATGATTCTGGCAATTTTGAGCGTTTCCGTTTGAAAGATAATCGCGGATGGTACGAATCTTGTGAAATTGAAAGCGTGTCGATCCACGAAAATGTTTGGAACGCACGAAAGGTGGGGTAAGATTTCGAAAATTGTGTTTCGTAGGATTTCGAAATATTTCTGGGAACATGATCGACCCTTTGGCTACACAGGTGTGCTGTAAACACCTATGAGCGTTTGGTTCGTCTATGTATCCAATACACGAGAAGGTAATCCGCACGCAGGGTGTGTTTTGCATCGAAGTCGTCCACGTTAAAATTGTTAAAAATGGGTGATCGATTTCTTAGAAAATTTCCGACCCAGAGGAGACACATCGTGCTATGTAAAATCGCGTGACAGTGTACCGACAAAGGGGGTATCGACGACAAGATTTGAACAGAGATTGATAGAATTTTGGGAATAGAGACTCACCGCGAAGAACGTCGGCAGGTATGAGCCTTCTAAATGTTTTAGGACGTTCCTCCTCTTTCTTCTCTTCGGCGGCGAAGACGACCGCGACGACAAGCAACAAGATCGGGACGAGCTTCATGGTCTCGGGATGATGCGGAGAGGGAGGATAGCAAAACCAAGCCTATCGAAGAAGGAAGGAAAAAAAGTGCCTTCGTGTACCGATTAAGACTGGTTGGGACCGATTCTCGTACCGGCATTTTATAGCTGTTCACGGGGCGGGGTCCTGTTGTCCCCACCAGACATTATGGTCTCTCACCTCTTGAACCACCAGTTACCAACAGTCACCAAAGTATCGTTCGCGTTCGAAGCTCGATCGTCGAGCTCCGCGTCGGCCACTCGCGCGCACTCGCGCGCACTCGCGAGCACTCTCGCGCGGTATGTACGATATGTATGCACCGTACAGTTACACTTCATCGGTACATAACGCGCGTCGCGTATGTACATACCCGTACCATCGAAATATGCAAATCGAATCGGATACACGATCGATGCATTCCGTTCGTCCGCGATGACGAAGTGGGTTATCGATTCGGTTCGCAGTCTCCTTTTTTTTTTCTTTTTTCTTTCCCTCCATTCCTCGATAGGATCGAATGTATTCACACGGTACATAGAACTAAATCGATTTCGAATCGGTACGATGTAATCTTGCCGTAAGCGCATCGCCCAAGGTTTTCCACGATCGCGTGGTGCACACCGCGTACATTTATTACGATTTATCCCCCGCTTCGCGACCAGCGAACAAAGGCGATCGACGACGTTCGTGTTTACGGCTCGAGGCGTATTGCACAAGGAAGAGAGCCTGGGCGAACTCGTTTTCCCTTTCGTTCCTCGTTTTGTCATATTTTATCCCGCGCGTGACGTATTCGCGACAAGAACAACTGAAATCTCAACGAAGAACGGTGCAAAACCCAGTCGCCTCGCTTCGAACGCGAAACCGTGGCAAACGATTACGGAAGCTTGTAAAAGCGTATCGCGAGCCTAATTACCGTCAATTAGGATGCACGCGGCTGCTCGTAGGGTTAATACCGAAGTTTCGTCGCGCGATGGCTCGTGCCTGGTTGGGCCACTGTTTGCAACTAACTTTCGCTATTTCCACGAGTTGAAGTATCTCTCTCCAATTAACGTTCTGCATACGGTTAACGGCGGCACCGGTGTGTCGCGCAAAAACACCAATTGGACCGGCACGGTTAACAATAACGCCCGTAGAGAGTCTTTTCCGGGTGATTCGAAGCAACAAGCCAGGAAGGAATTAAGATCGGACGCCTTACGGTTAATAACCGTTGCGTAAACGAGTTCCTCCATACAACCGGCGATTGTGATCGAATTTTCACGAAATTTCAATGGTGCGGTTCGGTATGATTGTATAATAATAACAACAATGCGTTTTCGTTGCACCAGAGTTGCGCACACAATGAAGATCGACCGATTAAACGAAATATACGAAAGATACAGAGATAAGACCTACAGATATACTTTAGTTCTTATCGACTTCACCCAGAAAAGGGTCATACGAACGTTTACCTGGAAACGTTACTTGTTTCTAGTCGGAAATACTTTTGCAAGAACATCCGGGTGAGGTTGGTTATACGGGAGTCTCGTTAGCACGTCCCTTGTGTTTGTCGTAATGGTTAACAGTGCGGATTGTGATAGACGGTCAAGTCAAACACGGATTGCGTAAGGCGGAAAGGAATGTATTATTTGAAAAATCGAACATTAACGAACGTTCGGAATATTTTCGAGAAACGACCGTAAGTTTCGAAGACAGCTTTCGGTGTTCAAGTCCCGCGTGACTCTTTCTCGTCTTCTCGGTGTAAACGAAACACGCTCCTAGAGACCGTCTAATTTTCAACAATCGTGATGCACTCTCGATTCTATTAGTCTGGAACCTAATTAGCGAGATGAGATTATCGGGCGCGATCGTGCGGTAAAATCATGCGATAGGAAAGCGAAGAGGAAAGGGAAAGTTGCCCACTGGCATCCTTGTCCCGAGCGAAGCGACTGTAACCTTCTGAATCATCGGTACGGAGCAAGTTCGTGGTATTTCGAGCGTTAAACTCCGTCGTCGGCGTGTATGTCGTTTTTAGCGTGCGCCTAAACGGTCACGCTCTCTTCCTCGAGGTTTTAACTTTCCACGAATTTTCGCCAGGTTGGAATAATTACGAGGCATCTCCGTGTAACGTCGCCGCGAATCGTCGCGCGTTTAACTTTGTACACCGTGCTGCGTGCGCAGCGTCTGCTCCCGGCACTCGCTCGCGCGAATAAAGTTCAAACTCGTTACGAGGGACTCGTTTCGAGCACAAATATCGGTAATGTCGTAACGGAGACTCGAGAATTCGTGACCGGTCGACACCATGGACTCGATCGTAGCTTCGGAAAGAAGATCGACCTTCGAGGGGAGAAAAGGGATGAACCCTTTTCGGACAAGAACTAACGCAACGTCTGTAGCGAGTTTTGTGGTGCAATCATTTTTCAATGAAAAAGTAGGTGCTAAACATTCACTGGATAACGATAATGTTACGAAAGTGTCGAAACACTTCGACGTAAAACTGTCCAAGGATTTCGAAGAATTCGAGATGTATCAGGGAGTATCGAAAGAATCGCAATATGGATGGTGAAATGTCTCCGCGCATGCGTCGAAATGCTAGGTAGTCGTTCATCTCCTGGGAAGATGCTCGTTCAAGAAACGAGAGAACGTTGAACTCTCTGTATATCGTAAAACGAAGTCAAATAAAACATTTCGACGATACGAATTGTTTTCGTCGCTTTTAATTGCTGTCTGTAATTGCTATCGCAAAATACTCGACTGTATACTTATAAATAACGGTCTGGAACGTTAAGATCAAAGGTGGTCGAACCGAAATCGTTTCTTTATTTTCTTCGATCGTGAGTACACCTCGACGGAACAAAAAAAAGAAAAAAGAAAATGATCAACGCGGTCGCTCCAGGATGGACAAGTGAACCGAAAGGTTGAGGTTGTCGATCGTGTTCATTTTTTCCGCTTTCACTCGGTCGTCCGAGTTGTAAAATACCCACACGGTACCAGCGCGAACCGTGTGTACGCCGATTTCATGCGGCCGGGTGGGAGTGGGTGGGTGAGAGTGGATGGAGGGTAAGGAATTGTATTCGAGGAACTAGCCTCTACGATCCGTCCGGTGAGGCTGTTTCCGACCGCGAGTAGTCGTTACGGTGTAAAAAAAAAAAGAAAAAAAACAATAAAAATATCCGAGCAAAGCGACAGCGCAACCGAAAGCGTTAAACGTTTAGCTCGCGGGGCAGGCGGGCGGTGTGTACCTTTCGTCTCAGCGCGGAGACGACACGAGCGCACGGGGGTAGGGCGAAGAGAAAGGTACGAGTAAAGAAAGGTGAACGCACGTTCATCTGCCACAAGAGTTTAATCTGATCCTTACAAATTTGGTCCGTACGCAAATCGGTTCTATTATCATCTTCTGGTTAATAAACTGACTCATTTTATTCTAGGATACTTGTTGGTTCGAAACCGTGTACATGTCTCTACGAACTGGCCCCGACTGCATCGTCCCGCTCGGTCGGAACCGGTTACTTCCAGCCGGTTTCCACGTTTTTCAACGAATGTGACTTCTCCAGCCTGGATTTACGCTTATTTTTCAAGAGAGGTACTCTGATCTCTCCATGGGACGCGCCGCTCTCAGCACCTGCTTCCGCTGTCGCAGCAGCCTCCGCCGCGACCGCCTGCGTTTCGAGGGAAGCGGAGGCCGCTGCCTGTACCACGCCGGCGTTGTTCTCCACCTGAGCGGATGCCTCCTCCTCCGCCTTCGCGATGGCAGTGACGGCGGCCGCGCGGGCTGCCGCGGTCTCGGCGAGGGCCCGAAGTTTCGCTGCTTCCTGGGCGGCCGCGACCGCTTCTTCCTCTGCCTCGACGGCCGCGTTCGCGATCTCCAGGGCTATCCGGGCCGCCTTGGCCGCCGCGTTCGCTTTCGCCTCGGCTTCGGCCGCGGCTGCGGCTTCAGCTTGGGCGAGTTCGTTCGCTTCCTCCGATTGCAAGGCCGCTCTAAGGTTCGCGGCTGCCGCGTTCCTCGATAGAACTTCCGCTCGTCCCGAGGCCGCCTTCGCTCTGCCCACCGCAGCTTCGGCATCGGAGGCGGCTTGCGCCTCGGCCCTGGATGCTTGCAACGCGGCAGCTGACGCCTCCGCGGCTCTGGCCTCGGCGTTCGCCGCGGCTATCACAGCGGATGCGGCATCGTTCGCGGCTGCGCTAGCCTCTATCGCGGAATCGGCTGCGGCACGAGCCTGATCCGCGGCCACTATCTGCGCATCGGCTGCCGTCTGCTCCGAACCGAGACTTCCGGCTATGGCCTCGGCCTCGGATGCCGCGGTTTCGGCCGCTCCCGTTCCGAGCTTGACCGCTGCGATCGATACACCTTTGCCGTGAGAATCCCATCCTTTGGTGTCCGCCTCCCAGCCCGTTGACTGCTTGACCGGCTCCGACCACCCTTTGGATTTCACGCTTATGTCCGACCATTCCTCAGGCTGCTGTTTCTTCGGTGGCTCCGGTTTCCATTCCTGGGGCTCCGGTTTCCATTCCTGAGGCTCCGGTTTCCATTCCTGGGGCTCCGGTTTCCATTCCTGGGGCTCTGGTTTCCATTCCTCGGGCTCTGGTTCCCATTTTTTTGGCGCCGGCTCCCATTTCTGGGGCTCTGGTTCCCATTTCTGGGGCTCTGGTTCCCATTTCTTGGAGGACGTGTCCCACTCCTGGGAGGACGTGTCCCATTCCTGGGAGGACGTGCCCCATTCCTGGGAGGACGTGTCCCATTTCTGGGGCTCTGGTTCCCATTTCTGGGGCTCTGGTTTCCATTCCTGAGGCTCCGGTTTCCATTCCCGAGTCTCGGGGATCCGTTTGCGAACCTGGATCCGGCGTCCTTTGACCTCCTCGCCTTTGCCGCCTGCGTCCGCCAGACCCCAGACAAGGAGGAATGTCGCGAGAATCGCTGGAATCTTCATCTTCGGGGGCACTTCGCAAGATTGATGCCGGACGACCGCTGGCTCAATGGTTTTATACGGTTCCCGCCAATTGTCAAAACATCGATTGTTGTCGCGCCCGGGATACCCGCCCTCGTCCCCTGCACGCTTCTAAATATTGTTTCATCCTTCGGACGTCTTTATCGGCGCAGTCGGCGTATTTGCTTAGCTGGATTCAGTTTTGGAACACGGTATTGGTTTTCCTTTTTTTTTTTCGTTTCTCCTGTTTTCCATGCAAAACTGCGTTGTGTCAAATCGCGGATCGACTTCGATGTTTTCCGAGAGAAGAGTTATTATTACAACTGTACCGGGTGAAACGAAAATCGAGGTATAATCAAAAATGTGGTCACCGTTTATCGAAATGTCGAAGCTGCGGAATTTATTCCGTACGAACTGTTTCTTCGAGGGACGACTCCGATCGTCGTTAAAGACGTATAGAACGACGAAAGGTAAATTATTTGTGTCTAACCAACTATCGATCGAAGTTCAATAACGAGTAAAATATTTCCACTCTGCTCGTCAAGATCGACGACTCTCAAATTCTAACGTTTACGACCCGTTTGGATAGAAAATATAAGTCTAGAAATTCGTTCGTTTCTTATCAATCGCTACGTTTTAAACACAGTCTATAAAAACGCACGCCCGGAGCGTGACCTATCCTCGGTTACACGCTTTTCACCGCAGAACTTCAACATATGTGTCCTACAGTTTGCGCGAGATTATAAATTGGAGTAACTCGTGAAAGCGTAACGTAATCTTTAACTACTTTTTGTGAAATGTACTGGCTAGAATACTGCAACAGTTGTTGGCTACATTTGTCGTCGACAAAAGAAACGTACGAATTTACATTACTTTACTAAATTTACTGTTGCCCAGTTTCGGTAATTTAATATATTTAAATCGTGTTTTAAAAATAGATAATTTCTTCGCATCGAGTGGTTTCCAAGTATCATCTATGGTTTCTATTTCTTGTATAGAAACGCGGTGAGAATTTGCATCGTGCACTATCGATCGATTTTCAATGTTTTATTCTACGATAGGACAAGACTATTTTAGTAAAATTCTGTGTCAGATATTTTTAGGTGATTCTACCAACTTCAAGTATCGGTGCCATAAGCAATGGATCGCTGAATTGAATATTAAACGTATCAAAGAAACAAGTAATCTTAAATGCAAGGGTAGGAAGTAAAACTCTGTGTTGGTTTAATAAATTTATTATTAAATTTATCTTATTTCTATTCGTGATATACATACTAGGTTGTTCAATAAGTTTTGTCGTTCGATAAAACGACACTCTATTGCAATAGAGTGGAACACTTAAAATAACTAGTGTGGTTAAATTTCTGCCTTTAACGCAAATATTAAATATTATTCCATCCGTTATTCGTGCTGTTTTTCATGCGTTAAGTAAATATTATTATTTAACGCAATAAACGTTAACATTCATTTAAAAATAATAAACCAATATTTACCGTTCAAGTTAATCATGCCTAATTAGGTAATCGTACACAGCTACCGAAATATTTTCAAAGACAACTTCATCAATGAGATATATTTGTGTGGAAGAAATATTTATGGAAACATTATTTCGTTTATCATGACGAGATATTCAGTGTAATATTTACTAATGTCACCTGAAGCGACGCAACTTTCGCATTTTCCTTCCGTGACGTTCGTTAACGCCGTAACTCTTTCTCCAAATCGACGAGAATACCGTAGAATTTAAATAGACGAGAACATTCATCGAAGAATCACCTTCCAACTTTCCCGGAGATGTTGCCAATCGTCCTAAAGTCTACGCAGCCCTCGAATTCCAATTTCCATCAGGCTCGGTCGAACGCGTCGCATCCGAATCGACGTAAAAAGAAATCAATATCGCGTCGACCTTAATTTTCAATTTCCCTTCTCTCAGAATCGTAAAGGTTTCGTCGACAAGGGACAAAAAGGAGATTGACGAAGAAATCAAAAGACACGTCTGCTAAAACAGTGGAATTTTATTATCACGGGTATGTATGTAGGTAAGCTCGCTTCGACAATTTTTTCATAATAAATTTTTTCATTCCTGCCTCTCGCAACGTTGCTCTAACGATACAATGTTAAAACTGTTTCTTCTGTATCTGCACCAATTGCCTAAACCGCTGTACCGCTGCCGTCAGGATCGAACGTCGTTTTCACCATTCGCCTTTCTTCAAGTCTTGCTTCTCGAGCCAGGAGCTGGCCTGGGCGAGTGCTTGCGACTGTGCTTGGCCCTGAGCGGCGGCGCCTCCGTCCAGTCCGAGTCCCAGAACGACGCCGTCCCCGATGGCGGCGGCCGCTGGTGCTTTCGCCGCGGCGGATGCTTCCAGTTGGGCCGTTTCGCTGTCGACGGTGGCGGAAGCGGCGGCTGCGTCGGCGGCGGCCGACTGCTCGATGCTTGCGGCCACCTCCGCCTCCAGGAGGGCCGATGACTGCGCGCTGTCTGCGTCGGCGGCTTGAACCGCGGCCCTGTTGGCATCCGTGGTGGTGGCCTCCGAGGCAGCGGTGGCCTGCGCCTGCGCGGCGGCTGCAGCCGCGGCCGCGGCCGCTGCCGATGACGCGACCGCTCGCAGTTGCTCGGCGGCCTCCTCGGCTCTAAGGGTGGCTGCCGCCTCGGCGGCTGCGGCGGTGTTCGCGCGCTCCTGGTAATTACTGGCGAGATTCTGAGCAGCGGAGGCATCCTTGGCGGACTTCTGGGCGCGGTCAAGGGCCGCCAGGGTGGCAGCCGCAGCGGCCAGCGCCTGCGCGGACGCGGCCTGTTCCTCTGCCTGGGCCCTAATGGCCGAGAGGGCTCGCGACTGTGCGTTCGCCTGTGCCTCCGCAGCTTCGCTCACCGCGGCAGCCGCCTTCGCCCATGCCGCGGCCGAGAGCGCTGTGGCTTTCGCGTATGTTTCGGCGAGTGCCAGCGCGGTCGATTTTACCGACGACGCGGTGCTTGCCTCTGATTCGGCATTCAATTTCGTTTTCCCCAACGCCTGATGGACGTTCTTCCCGAGCATCGGGGCGCCGTTCTCGCGTCGGACCGCACTGATGTCCACCTTCGTCGAAACAATCTTCCCTTTTACGTTGCTATCCTGTTCGTGCCACTCCAAAGGTGGCGTGTACTTAGCATGGCTAAGCGGCACGCGCTGCTCCTCCTTGGTAGCGTGGACTAGCCCGCAGGCGAGAAAGAACGTGACGAGTATCGCTTGGATCTTCATCTTCGACGGAACTTTGCGGATTGGTGCCGATTATGCGGGAATCGACAGGTTATATACGGAGGGTTGCAATTGTACAAACAATCGCCACTTGGTAATATTGTTTTACGTGTCTCCGTGTGTACCCCCGTCCTTGTTCCCGGTCACGGCGATGTTCTCCGTTTGTTTTTCCATGGGCAGGAGTGTTACCAGGTGCGGCACGCTATTCTGTAAGCGTAATATTTTTTTCGGTTGGATTTGTTGCGCGAAAGTAAATGTTTATCGTAATAATATCAAGATAAGGTTGAAAAATGTTATTCTTCCGCGGTGCAAAACAGATTTTTGGCATTGTCGACCCGATTACCGTTCGTTGAGTGTCTCTCGAGGACCGAGCATTTTGAAACACATTGCGAGGGGAAAAGTTTAATCCTTAATTGTAATTTTTTTATTTTTATAGCTTACCGATAGAGAGCGTCTCATAGTTTGAAACTTTTCTCGACCATCTTCGGGATACCTACATACGGTGGTAATTTCTATCAGTTACCTCGATAAATCGTATAATAATATTTTTATAAAAATGTAGCATATGGAAGTCGATTTCTTGGTAAATGCTTATCGTCTCAACATTTTGTGGAAAAAGTGAGCACGTGGTAAAATAAGGTGAATCAAGTACAACTGGAACTTGCTGGAGATTAGAAGAAGATTAGAAGATTCGATGGAATGAAAGCGTTCGATGAAATATAGACAAAGCATAAATAGTATATATTTATTGATATTTTGATATTCCGATTTGAAAAACACTTGGTTAAGTTTGTTTGTATAAAACAGTAGTATTCGATAGGTACCTTTCTAATCCCGCTTAAAGGATCTCGATATAACGAGATTCGAAACTGTACAGTTTCTTTGTTTACTTAGATTATCCACATTGAATGTCCACTATTATTTTTCCAAGGTTTCGTCTTCTATCCTATTATTCCTTCGGAACGCACAACGTGGAAACGTGGAATCCACTAATATGGAAGCCTCCAATATCCATTGGAATAATATCGTTAATCAGTTGGGACTAGTATTTTAGGGAGCTTATTATATTAACTACTACAATAATATTTTATCAGCACTCTTTAAATCCTTTATTATTTCATACATTTTTCTACAAGTTGGCAACATATGGTATATTCGTAAATTAGTAATAACATTTCATTGTATCTTCGAAATCGACGTTTTCAACTACTGACAAGAACACAGCGTCTTATATCATTCGGCGAAACTTCGTTCGGGCGTGAAAAATTAAAAAAACAAATGCCAAAGCGCACACACGTAAAAGGTAATCGACAAATTCGATACAAAACTATCATTATCCTCGAGCATCGAATAACAGAAGTATCCAATTAGTTTGAAACGGGTGAATTCACATTCAACGATTCAGGAAAGCGTAGAGTTTCTCCCGTAGTCTGGAACGTCTTATCTTCATCTGTTACGAATCGAATTACTCCACGATTCGTGGATACCTTTAACCAGTGCAATTAAATCATCGGTAGGCAGTTTAATTATTCTTCCTTTGGTGTTGCTCCTAACGGGACATTCCGCAGTGTTTCTCCCCGGCGACTAGAAAATTCTCTCGAAACAATACGATCGTCGGAGGATCGGTTCACAACGAGCGGGGGAGGAGGGATCGTCGTCGTGAGATCTTCCTAAAATCTCTGTTGCAATTTTTCTCATTTTTTTTTCTTTTCACACGGCAGATAACGAATTGCTGAGGAAGAAACGGATGCGGGGTGAGAACACAATCATAAGGAAGAACCATTCTGTCAGGTTGTTACAACAATTTATTTCCACTATTACATTACACGGGTGAATCTCTCGGTTGAATTTAAATCGTGATCATTCCTTCAAATCCTGCCAGTAATCATTTTACTCAAATAACCGAAATAGGTGTCTATTCCAGGACAACGATGAAAATCCCGTTCGCCGTTCAATCGGCCGTACAATCGGCGCTGTCGCTAGCGAGCTCATGGCGAACCCGGTCCCCCTTTTAATCGGACTTCCAACCCTTCTCTTCTCTCGCCTTGCCTTTGACGACGACGGATTTCGTCCATTGGGATGCCCTGGAGGCGGCCTCGGACTCCGCGGCCGCAACCGCCTCGGCGGTGACGAGGAGGGTCTCCGCCTGAGCGACGGCGGTGGCTTCCGAGTTGGCTGCTAGCAGCTCCAGCTGCAACGCTGAGGCCGCCTGGGAGGAGGCGGTTTGCTGGGCGCCCTGTGACATCTCGACGAGGACTCGAGCCTTGGCCAAAAGTACCTCGGCCTTTGCGGCGGCTTCCGCGGCTTCGGCCTCGGCGCGCGCAGCATTCTGGGCCCTGGATAGAGACTCGGCCGCTGCCTTCGCAGCATTCTGAGCCGCGGCCTCCGCTTCGGCTGCCGCTTTCGCCTCGGCCGCCGAGGCCTTCTTCGCTATTATAGAGTCGGCATTCGCCCTCACCTGCGCCTGCGTGGCAGCCACCGCAGCCGCCGCTGAGGCCCGCGTAGCTGCGCGCGCAGCGCTCGTCAGCTCCCTTGCTCTAGCGGCAGCCGCCACTAACGCGTTCGCCGCCTTCGCGGCGAGCGTCAGCTTCTGACGCGCGTTGTCCTCAGCCCTTATCGCCTCCTCGAGTTTTTGCATCGCAGTGGCAATGGCGGAGTTCGCTTCCGATTCGGCGTTCGCGGTATCCACGGCCTGAGCTGCGGCTGCGGCCGCCGCGGTCCGCGCCGCTGCGCCTAACTCGGTGTTCAATCCTATCCCTTCTTGCGCTCGTCCGACGTTCAACGCGTTCTGCACGGAGACATCGGACGCGTCGGAGCCATCGCCGACTAGTTTCGGTAGATCGACCTTGATCAAGCGTACTTTTCCATTGGATTCCTTGGACCAGCTTCCATCGTCCTCAGTTTTCAGCACGCGGCCCTCGGCGAGCCCCCAGACGAGGAGAGACGTCACGAGTATCGCTGGAATCTTCATCTTCGACGCACCTTCGCTGATTGATGCCGAAAGGGGACGCTCAACGGTGTTATATACCGGGGCCCGACAATTGTCAAAACAGTCGGTGTTTGCGCGCGAGCCGCGACCGATTCGATTTTACTTAAGATGTTGTTTCAAGGTGGCCAGAGAGAGGGTAGCCAACGGTAAATTTTGATTAATGTTTACTTAGGTGGCGCCATTGTTTGAGGCTAAATATTTGTTTCTCAAACCAATGCATCGAAAATTGGATTCCCCTTGGATGCGTGCACAACGATTATGGTGGGGAGAAGATCGCTCGACCTGTCGAGGTCACTACCTCTCTATGTTTTTATGTACGTTTCTTTGTTCGCGGGTGGCAAAAGGGCGCGTACTTGTACGTTCGTATTTCCATTCGCCGGGAAAGCTGAATTTCGAGCAAACGCTTGGCTAGGGGTCGTGGAGTGCGTTCACAGGGTGGTACGGATAGTTTAGGTAGTTGTGGATTTTAACAATGACTTTGAACGAAGACTTCATTCCGTTTCGATTATAACGGGGAGAGCGTTAAACGCAGAGGGGACAACGATTCGGTTAATCGTAGAAGTTTGTAGAATATCTCTGGGAATTATTTGGTAGTAATATTACAATATTACTGGTACAAGAGTTACTCGATGGATAGGTGTTCAATGGTAGTCGCCTTTTTTAGCAACAAAAACATTGTTCGAAGGAATGTTTTTCATCGTTACCGCCCGTTGAAATTACAAACCTTTTTTTGTTTGGTGTACGTCGACGTTCGAGTGCATCGTTTGCATTAACGAAAAACTATATTCGCAAGTAATGCGAACACTTGTACAAACAATTGAGAAGAACATCTTCATTTCCATGGTGGTGTTGTTTTAACATTCGGTAACCGAATATTATGAGAGCGACGCGTTATTTTCGTACCCGTGTTCCATAGAAAAATTATGGTATCGTCGAAGAAAAGTATCTAGGAACCGAAGAACTCGGGATGAGCGTCGATGATTCAATGGCTGACGTGTCCCCGAAGAATTATGCTAAAGTTGTTTCTAATTCCTTTTTCTGGTCTGTGCTATGTTACATAAATCCTACCGTACTGTATTTCGTAGAATTATATATTATCTATATATAATAAAAAACTACCTTCCTCGGGCGGCAGCTATTCGAACATTGAACCTAACGGAAATGAACAGGCGATCTGGACACAGTCGTACTCGTGGAAACCGTGATTTCGACATACAAGAGTGTTAACCGAGAAACTTGGAGTCAAAGTACGCATTGTTTTTTCTTCCTTTCGTAAAATTAGAAAATTTCGTAATATTATAGCAATAGCAATACTAACAATTTGCTTAGAATTGTTACCACGATCGATATTATAGTTTTAATTACATCGACAAAAACTGTATCGATAGTTTCAAAACTGCTGCACTATTAATCTAATACCATATTGGCGGTAACTTAGGAACGGATGCTATTAAAAAATTACAACCCTGCGAGAATTGAACGTTCGCGTTTGTATATATATATATATATATATATATATATATATATATATATATATATATATATATATATTCTCGAGTATGTAAAGGAATATTTAACACGTACAAACCGTATTGACAGTATGGAAGAAAAAATTGGCACATTGTGACGATAATTTCTTCATCTGTACTAACAGTAACAATCTCGATCCGCGTTATCCGATAACGACCAGCCCGCTTTTACCATCGCGAACGTGACGGAAGATACCGTAGAACAAATGGAACAATCAAACACAAGATTCATTGTACTGGCAATGATAATTTCTTTATTTGCTGCTGATAAGTACAATCGCAAACCGAGTAATCGATGCTCGTACGTTGGGATTCTGTAATCAAAGGGAAAAAACAGGAGCTCGATGAAAACACGTTCGACCTCGTCTTATCGTCCGTGGAACGAGGATTCCTCCGCAAACCAGTGAAAAGAGTTACCGGTACCGTAATCGGCGATCGATCGATAAAATTCCGTGACCCGTTAGCGACGCGATCATCGTCGCCGTGATCGCCGATCGACGCATTCGACGAGAAGAAAAAAAAAAAAAAAAGAAAAGAACACCATAGACGGTTCTACATGCTAAACCAAATTTATTTTCATCGTTACAA
Source organism: Ptiloglossa arizonensis (assembly GCF_051014685.1). Classification (NCBI taxonomy): domain Eukaryota; kingdom Metazoa; phylum Arthropoda; class Insecta; order Hymenoptera; family Colletidae; genus Ptiloglossa; species Ptiloglossa arizonensis. The sequence continues at coordinate 21,721,039 of NC_135050.1, forward strand.
TCTTTCGTCTTACTATAGGCAATCTCGAAATTTTCGACGTGTTATCATTTCTCCAAAGATTCGAATGCATCCTAAAAAACGAGGGAAGGTTCCTCGAGCTTCGCGTTCCTCCGAAAACTCCGTCCAGCTTCTACCCGTTCCCCCGTTTAAGACTACCAGCCACCCTTTACGTTCTCGTCTTGCCAAGACGAACGGTACTCGGTTTTGTGGGCCTCCTGGTGCTGCGGTATCTTGACGATTCCTTTGCTCTCGCCTAGGCTAGCTCCTACCACCGCAACTTCATGGTTCCTGGCGCTCGTTTTGGCGGCTTCCTGCGCCTTCGCCGACAACGCGGCGTCCATGTCTCTGCTCTTCTTATCGATGGTGGCGATCAGCTCGGCGACCTGGCTCCTGGCCTCGTCCTCGGAGGCCGCTCGTGCGCTGGCTACGGCGGCGACTCGCGCGGTGGCCACCGCTGCACCGGCCGCTCTCGCTTCAGCTTTCGCGGCAGCGGCTGCCGCGATCGCCGCTTGGGCGAGCCTTTCCGCGTCGAGGGCCTTCTCGGCGGCATCGGCCGCTGCGGCAGCTGCTTTCGCCGCCGCGATCGCTTTCTCCTTGGTCTCCGCCGATACGGCGGCCTGTGCCTGCGCCGACCTCTCCGCGACCTTCGCCTGTACCGCGGCGGTGGATAGAGCAGCCGCCGCCTCCTTGGCGCCGATCAGCGCCTCCGAGGCTGCGGCGGTGGACGCGGCAGCGGTGGCCGCCGCCTCGAGTTCGGCCTGGTTCAATGCGGCCGCCGCCTCCTCGGCGGCTTTTGCCTCGGCCGCAGCCTGCGACTGGAGCTCCGCCGCTTTCTGGACCAACAGTGCCGCTTCGTTTGCCGTGGCTCGTGCCTCTCCGCTCGTCTTCGCCGAGGCTGCCGTTTGGTCGACCGCTTCCAATTCCGCGGCTTGGGCCACCTTTCCAGCTCGTAGACCCGATCTGGCGGACGTCGCTGCCGACGCGGTGGCCGTCAAGCTGCCCTTCCCTACTTCGACCACCGACACCTTCTTACCGTGGCTCCCGGTCAAGACCGGTGACTCGGCGGACGCCAGCCCCCACAAAAAGAGGAACGTTGCGAACAGTGCTGGAATCTTCATCTTCGACGAAACTTCGCGAATTGATGCCCGGCATCGAGCGCCTATCGGCTTTATACCCGTGCCGCGCCAATTGTCACAACAATCGCGCCGGCTGCACTGCCCCGCGACACATGGAAAATATTGTTTCAGGGTAATACCCAACCCCGGTGGGGAGATGATCGCTCGTGTTTTTTTAAGGGAGCGGGACGGTTTTATAAAACAACCATGAGTACGATAAATCAACACCGAGGACCCGTTGGAAGGTAATAGATATTCTAAATTAACGCCACGAACGCGTCACAGAGTGGTAGGTCGATCGAAAGCAAACACCAAAGGCGCGTTAGAAAGTAATAGATATCGCGAACCGACGCCGAAGCGAGAATAAACGATTCGGTTGATGTAAGTTTTTTATTGTTTGATTTACAATAGTACGAGGTGTAAAGTAATAGCGGTAAGTTCTTTGAAAACGATCCTTGTTTGCGTTTGTCACGTTGTCGCTTTCGTCGATTATTTTCCGATACGATTTATCGGTACGGGACGAAGTGACTTCGCGGTGCTCGTGTTCGATGTCGTCGCGACCTTGGAGCGGATTCGCGCGGATAGACGCGTGCAAGAGAGCGAAGACGGGTTTCAGACGACACGGAGGGTAGTTCGCCATCTTGGGGTAGCGTTGCACGTCGAAACGCGTCTTTTTTGTTTTTAAGATGCGTACCTCTTCGATTGGTTCTTCGATGATGATTTATTTACGCTGACGCAATAAATTTTAGCGATTGCTCGAGATCGTTTCAAGCTTTGCAATCGATTTCGCGAATTAAAGCACGCGCGATAGTGGTTGCAGAGTCATTTATCTCCTGTCTGGATAACGATTACCAAATTTTACCTATCGAGACTGACCGTATTACGTTACGGTCGTGGAATGCAAATTTTTTTGAAATGTAGATTTTTCGGAATAAAGATATTTTTGGAATCTAGTACTAGATGTAAGTACTTTCGTCTAGAATCGAATTTGTGGCTTCTTGTTCGCGAAAGACGTCGAACGACGTAAAATTCAAACTTTTCAAGTAGGTTTCGTGTCGCCATTGAACGAACTTGCAGTGTACGATGGATATTCTCGCCCTGAACCCTCCTTCCTGTATTATACGTAGCTCGGTTTCAAAATGAAAATTCAATTTCAAAGATTTTCGTTTCTTCTTCCTTTAAACGATATACACAATCCCACGAATAAATTCTCCCGAAGAATTCCAACGCGCGTCCAATCGTCCGATTTAATAGTTTCGCAGATCGGTTCTTCTCGTCTCCTAGGGTCGGAGTAAGGGAAAGTTTCGGTAGATCGGTAAATAAAATAAATCGTTTCTTCGAACATGTATATTTATTCGTAAACATAACAATATCGTGGAACATGTCGCGCGGTAATTTCTCTTACCGCTGTCGCTGTTACGAGGTATTTGAAAACCTGCAGTCAATATTTTACAATGCAATCCTTCGTTTCGCGGCTTTATTTTAATCGCTAAATGGACCCGGTCCGCGCTCGGGATTCCTCCCACGAAGATTCAAACTCTCCCGATCGTCCATTCCTCGATCGTTCTGAATAATCTGCAAACTTACAATTCAAAAGAAACGAAAACAACGGCGAGGCGGCGTCTATCGCTAAAATACTATGTTTCTCGATGTTCACATTGTCCGGTGCTCGTTCATACGATCCAATTTCGTCGAATCCCTCGTCAACGTTCGAGAAACTAATCCTACGACCGGTGACCGGTCCCCGTACCAGGAACCTAACGTAAGTAAAAGGATCATAAAGGGAATGAAAATAGCGGAACAACGTCTCCATTTTTCTGATACTGTATTTATAATTCTTCACATTCCCAACCAAAACACAAGTATTCGAGGCATCGGTCCCCTTTTATCCGGTTCATATCACCGACAACTGCGTCGTCTCCAGTTTCCACGGGAGATCGTTCCCCGTTTTCCCAATGAATTGTCCACCTTTGACGGCCTTTCTCAACTCTTCGGCCTGGGCGGCACCGGACCGACCCGTGGCCGCCAATCCTTCGATAATACCGTCCCTGATGGCGGTAACGGCCGACGCTTTGGCAGCAGCCGCCGCCTCGACGGCTGCGGTCTCGACGTCCACCTCCGCCATGGCGGTGGTCTGCGTCCTAGCGGCCTCGTTTATCTCGACCATGGCTGCTCTGATCTGCTCCAGTGCCGTCTGCTGAGCGGAATCCGCGTCTTCGGCGCGGTTCTTCGCGTTCGCCTGAAGCGTTTCCGTTTGAGCGCTGGAGGATGCCGCGGCGGCGGCCGCGGAGGCAGCCGCCTTCCTAGACGCCAAAGATTTCGCGGCTGCGCTCTTCGAGATCTGAGCCAAGCTCTGCGCGTAAGCAACGGCCGCTTTCTCGGCCGCGGCCGCGCCGATTGCGGCGTTCGCCAATTCCCTGGCGTCCGCTTGAGCGGAAGCGGCCGCTTTCGCGCTGAGCTCGACTTGGATCAACGAAGCGTTCAGAGCCCTCGCGACAGCTTTCGCCTCGGACGACAAGACCTCCAACTCGAGCGCGGCTTTTTGAGACTCGAGAGCTTTCGAATACGCGGTCTTCCGCGCCTTAACCGTGACCCTGATCGCCTCCATGGCCGCTTTCGCGGCCTCTTTGGCTTTCGCGGACGCCTTGGCCGACGCTTCTGTCTTCTCTTTCGTCTTCTCGTTCACGATAGTTTCCTCCTCGTCCAACGAACGCGAATTCGACAGCGACTTGATCTTCAACTGTAACTGCAACCGCCCCTCCGTCTCCATTTTCGCTTTCTTCTCCGCCAGCGTAGCTTCCTCCGATCTTGCCTTCGCTTCCGCTCGCGCCGCTGCCAAAGCCTTCGACTCCGACTGGCCCCGAGACTCCGCACGGGCCCTGGCCTCCGCCTCCGTTCGAACCATCGCCTCGGCGCTCTCGCGCGCCTCCGTCTGCACCTTGAGCTTCTCTCGAATCTCCTTTACCTCCGCCTCCGCCTTCGCCCTCGCCTCCGCCTCCTCCCGTGCTCGAGTTTCCGCCTGGATCTTCGCCTCGGTCAACTCCCGTATCTCCGCGGTCTTCTCCTCGTTCTCCGAACGGCTGGACCATCGCCAAGACTTGGTCTTCACCACCGGTCCTTTCTGCACGTACGTCTTCGTCACCGTTTTCCGTTTATTATCCGACTCGATCGTCGGTTCCTCGTTGTCACCCCAATTGATGCCGTCCAAATCGTTCCTGTTGGTGAGCGCGTCCACGTCGTTCAACTCGTTCAGGTTGGCCACCAGACCCGAGCCAGCGATCGGTTGCCCGATCTGGTCCGTGTTCGAGTTCGTCTTGCCGAACACCATCTTCGACAGAGCTTCCTCCAGAGGAACACCTCTGGCCTTCTCCGCGGCCAGTTCCTCGAGATTCGAGGCGATCGACGACGAAGACAACGAGGAGGAGGAAGAGGAGGACGTGTGCTTCGATCTCTGTCTCGACGACTCGGAACTCGAGGACGTCTGGCCGCCGCCCGCCAAGCTCTCGAAGCTCTTCAGCTCACTGAGCAGTACCGTCGCCGCATCATCGCTCGCGCGTACGGTCCTTAGGTTTATTAGAGCCCAAGTGACGAAACATACGACGAATATCTTCATCCTCGATGGAGGAACGTACATTGATCGCGGGCTTCGCGATTCGTCAATTATATACCGGGACGAACAGTTGTGAAAACATTGTCGTTGGTAACAACACGCGGCGCGTTGGGGACCTCTGGAAAAATAGCGCCATCGGATTTCTCGAACTTCTGGCTCACTCGGGAGAGATAAAACTCCAACGTAAAAACGTAGGATACCCCGTCTCCGGGCCCGGTTTCTCCAACGATTAGGCGCGCGCTCCGTTCGGAGTATATTTTTTTTTTTTTTTTTCTCTTTCTTTTCCCTCGTACCACGAGCTGGAAGAAATTTTGCGTCGAAGGTATTAGCCGCGTCGGAAAATTTTTCGAATATTTCGTGCGCAATTTCCCCTATCCCCGAGCGAGCTTTCGGACGGATTCTTTCGCGAAATTACGAGAAATTTTCTTCCGTCGTACGCTCGAACGACGAATTCGTGTACGTTCGACGACGAATCGATCGATAGGTGGAACAACGATTCAATTTGCCAGACTGAGCGACAGCGCGTAGCCTGGTGCGTTCTGCAGCAGAAACGTCTACGTGTTTTATCATATACCGGCTCCGAAGTCACGCAGTTCCTTAAATAAAGCCCCGTGTAATAACAACGTTGCAGACGACCTCACCCCACTACTACGAATTTCCGTTATTTCTTTTTTTTTCCCGTTTTCGGCATCCGCGCGCTCTCTATTTTTACTTCTACCTCTTGCCTTCAAATCCGAACCGACGATTATTTTCATACGACGATTCAAAATTTTTTTTTTTTTCTCTCTTTTTCTTCGATAAGAAATCAATCGATTACTCCGCGACGCGGCGCGTGGAAGATTTCGGTGTATCGAAAACGCGATTACGAGAATTCGACGAATTTTAACGAACGAACGGAACTCCGGAACGGGAGAGGATCGTTTCGTGGAATTTACTGAATTGCGAGTGCCATCGTTACCAGAGAAATACGCGGATAAAAATATTCCGATTTACCGACCGAACGGTGTACAATCGGTTATCGACCGATCGGACGGTTAAAAGCTCTACGAACGATTGAAAATAATTCGTACCGGCTTGTACGATTATTTCGGTACGGTTATTTTTTAAATTTGAAAAATAAATTTAAAAAATGTCTCTCTCCTCGGAGATCGATCGATCCTGTGAAACGAACAAAGGTAATCGATACCCTGACTGTGGCTCGCTTGTTCGTACTCGTTTCGGACATAATTCTCACTTCTATCGAAAATTGAGGAAACCAAAAGAAGCCGTAATCTTTTCACTCGCGTCACTTATATACGCTTAAGGTGTTTACGTCGATTACTTCTCAGCCTGATGGTGGGAGTTCTTCGTCTCGACGTATTCGTGGCAATACGTTGGAACTGTGCTGAAAAATATTTTAACAAAATTCACGAAAGGTACCCGTCCCGAAAATTTCTTCCTACGATACTCTGACACGCACTAAGTCGCGTGTACTCTCACCTCGGTTTTCACTCGTGCCATTTTAAGGCCACGCGGTACCGCATAATCGTTCTTTCTTCTTTTAAGGAAGAAAATACACTTTGAGTCACCGGTAATCCACGTGACGTGGGACATTGTTGTAAATCCGGAATGCGAGGTTCAACTTAAAATTCCAACCGGTTATCGTCCATTACGGATTTAGTAACATCGACGAACGGTTTCCAGGTACTTGAGAACAGGTAGCCGAGGCTGTTATTGATTTAAAAAATCGATCGAACGGACCAGACCTTACTGCTGGATGTATTTATTGCGCCCGGCTTCGGTTACCATAAACGTACACTTGTGCTCAATGTTAAGGGAGAGACGAGAATAGAGTAAAATATTGAAGAAAGCGATGAAAGTGATTGGCTGAATTACACAAAGTTGTACAAGTTCGGACGTATTATTCTTATACGGTACACGTTTCTTTCGTTTCGTATTTAGTTACTTTTTCACGAAGCGCAAATTTTCCTGGAGCCGATATCTCGGTTACTATCGTTCCTATCGAAAATTCATGTACAACGAAAAATTTTCCAAATTTAATTTACAACAACTTTCGTAATATACGCCTTTGCCGTGAAAGCAACAACGATAAGCGAGATATCGTGCATTTTATAGTTGCGGTTTTCCACATCTTCCTCCTCCGGTAAAAATTTTGTAACAGCTTATATTTTAAATCGCTCTATAATTACGCGTGAAATTTCATTGCATTTTCTCGGTTCGAATGGAACTGCATTTTATTTACCTAAATCGAAATAACGTGGAGCAATACAAGATGTAATGATAAGTGCGAAATTGAATCCGGAGTATATTTCTATGCGAATTGCGTTTAGTCGAGACAATATTAATTTTGAGGTTAGATCATTTTACCAGGAACGTGTGACATCAGTTAGATCCAAGTTAAGTTCGGAAAATTGCGAGCAGAATGTACGACGATATTTGATTAACGATAAAACAGAATTGCGTTCGATGTTTCTTCTTCCTTAAGAAAATCAACAATTCGAACGCCACAAATCACGTTCCTGTTCCTCGTATGAGCTAACCAAACATAAATTTGTACGGGATGTGCGGATAACGTAATTTTTAAGAGCCAACTTGATCGGATATGGTTGCGTTCTGACGTTAATACGGACAACGTTACGATCTAGTTAAATTATATCACACTTATACAGGCACGCGATCATGCACGCATAGCTAAATATTTTTCGTTACGCCAACGTTACGTTTGCGTAGCCATGCATTTACGATATAACTGTATAGAGTCGATTCCGTAAAAGGAAACTTTGTTCGAGATTTATAGCGCGCGAGTTCTCAAATTAATGTAAATTTGTTATATCAACCCGATTTACCCAATTTGATGTTTTCCAAGTCCGATGAACAATATGTTTTTATGCAGATACTGTTAACAGTCAGTTAATGTTAATTTCTAAAGTTTTCTATAAAGAAAAATGTCTTGCATTATATTTTCAAAAAGAAAAAAAAATATATGTATATAATAAATATATATGTATTTGCGACATTATTCTCGTTTACGGTATTGTAAAGAAATATATAGTTTGAATCATCAAACTATTCGAAATTTTTCGACATTCTCGAAAAATTTCAGTACCGATTTGACTCGAATCAAACATTCGAACGTGATCATCGAAGGCAGGTACTCTCCTTTAAAACGTAGTTTTTCAGTTAATTTTTAGAGTTTAACGTAACAAAAAAAATTGAACACAGACGGTTAAAATTTGGCATACACGTACATCTGCATTTCGAGAAAAATATATATTGAAAAATTTGTATATAATTATCTCGCGTGTATTTATATTGTTATTAATTATTTTCTAAGTGTTAAAAAAAAAGATAGCTCCGTTGTCGTCCTAGATGTATCGATCCATCGATCCCTCTTCGCTCTTTAACCTGGTAATTGGGACAACTGTACATTATCCAGCCGGATGTGTAAGGGGGCCTGTTAAAATTTGATCTCGCTCTCAGAATTTCACATTGTGCGTCATACGACCTCGCGACTCGTTCTCTACTCCTCCGTCATCGGCGATCATGAAAAGGTGAAAGCAGATCGCGCAGAATAATCCTTGAGTAGTCACGACGATCTTTTTTCTCCCTCACTCCCAGTCGGCAGACACAAAGACGCCGCGTAAAATCACAGCCAAGAAAACGATGCCGCAATAGGCGACACTCATTAGAATCGCCCTCTGATATGCGCCGTTGAACTTCTCTCGATACGTGTGACTTTCGATAAAGAAGAAAATGGCTACGCTATAATCGCATTAAAAAAAAAACAAACGAGAAGACGACCTTCGTTATCCAATAGGTTGTAATGAGAGGAAATAGAGTCCTCGGGTAAAAATTTCATTATTATTTATTTTCTTTTTCAACGTCTTTATCGAATTTTCTATTTTATTTATCCTCTCCCGTGGCAAACAACGATGTTGCAACAACTGTAACAACATTGTATATTTAACACTGACAAAAGGAATTACAATATTTTCGTAAGTGTCGCCACCGATACAGTAAAAATTATTATTTGGACAAAATCAACAGACTGTTTTCAATTGGTAAACACTGAAAGGATGTCTATATTTCCGCTCTTCGAGGTGTGACAAACACACATAATGCGCGTTTAATGGTTGGAATTTTTCAATGGAAAAAGAAAGCGGACCTTCAAATGCTTTCAAATGATAAATACCGTTAATTCTGAATCGCAATTGCTTAAGAGGGGGCACCACCTTCCGGGCCGAAAAGAACCTGATATTTGAGAATTTTTTCCAACGATACGGAATATCTGATATAAATGTTCCATACATATATTAAAAATACATGCTTCGAACAATATTTCTGCCAATTTTCATAAATGAATATTAATGCATATAAACAGGAGATTCTCTTCTACTTTAGTCTTTAATGCGACAAGTTATGACTGTCTTCCTAGGGTTAAGGATAGTTATGTAATAACTACATTAATTTCATAGAATCGAATTATGAATACAGCATTTTCTACGAATATAATTATAATAAAAATGACGCGTGAAATAATTGAGACTAATGCGATATATTTCAAATATACACTTCGATTTAATTGAAAATAAAATCTATCCAAATACAGCCAATTAATTTCTTATGGAATAAAACTTTCCCACAAGATATACATATTTCCTAACTTCCGTGCAGAAATACACAATAATCAGAGGTTAAAACTGTTCTATTCCACTTTTTCTTATGCCAAGGCCATGCGGGTGTTCAATAAATCAGTTTTAATAATGTAGAATCTCCTTTTCCTGAGTTTCATTCGAAATTATATAAAAGCGAAAAGATAAATATTACAAAGGACATAAATTTTACACTAAAAAAATACGTAAAAATTAATTTTGCATAATGGACTTATATTCATCAAAACTAAATACCTATGTTTTTCAACACAAATACATGCATGCACATTATAATAGATACATATTTTTAATATTGATGTAAAGAAAGTTTTTTTATACGAGAAAAACAGTTTTATGTGTTTGTATATATCTCAATAACCTATAAAACCTTTAATTATTAAAATTTACCATATTTATTGTCTTGGAATCGCGAAATGACTATGTGTCGAAAGAATATTGTTTTTCAAAATGAATCTACAAGTACACAATTAAGGAACAGTGTCCGTAACTGCAACGTTACTTTTCTGACCACCAATCAAGCTCTTACAATCATGTAACTTGCCCTTGGCATAATTCAAATTGTATTATTACTTCATTGTTAGGTTCTGAGAAACTTCTCAAGTTACTCATGGTAGGCAAATTAATACTGTTAGAGTCGTCATAAACGTTCGATTCTTCATTCATAAACTCAAGCAATTAATAATGTTTATACATTAATATCATATTAGAAAGATGTGTTTGCAACTCCAAATAATATCATAATTACTCAAAATGAAGATTAAAGTATCATTTCTTTCTGAAATGGAAACTAAATACAAGTGTTTAATAATTACATTGATGTGTTTAATTTTATTTAAGTAATAAGAGAATTATATCCTTCAACAATGTTAGTCAGAAATTTTGTTTTAATTTGTATTATATTTCTAACAAAAGTTACTTCAAGTAAACTATATTAACAAGTTTTTTTAAACTGTTACAAAACCAATGAATGCATTTATTTAATTAAATATATACATGCATTATTATTTGCATTTATATCTTAAATATATCTGTAATATTACCCTAATTTTTACAATAACCCATAATAAGAATTAAATAAATGTAACCATTAATAAAGATCAATTTTCTACATTTTTGTGTACATTGGGAATTAAAATAAATATAAACTATATATAGAGAAACCATTAAATAATTACAGTAAGTAAATTAATATAATTGAGTTAGATGTTTTATCATACAATGTATGATATATTGTTAGTTGGTACTATATACATGTATAAATTGTTAATATATTTTAATTACATATTGTACATAATAAATTTGTTATAATGAAATGTATAAATCACTATCTTATATACAAAGTTAATATTAAACAAAAAAATAGGGAAGTTAATGCATCTGAATGAATGGTAAACAAAATGTGTACTATTTACATATATGCAAACATAAATTGAATTTTGAACTAAAAATTTGCTTCAATAATATATGTTCCACAGCTAATAATGATAAAAATTAAATACAAATTTATTTGTTCTTGTTATAATAAATTTCGATTTTCAATTTATTACAGCCATATTTTTTAATCGTATTCATTAAATGAACAATATATTTCCTACGTTCGAATTTAAAAGTTTTCATGATACTAAAGCATGTATTGTAAATGTTATAATTTTTAAGTCAAATTTTATAATAAGAAATCTCTCAAATGAAACAAAATAACTTAAATATTGTCACTAATATAGATATTGTATATTTCACAGTAAAGACAAGTTTTGAAATATGTTCATACTTTTATACAAAACATACTTTTTTACATTAAGTTGATGATTATAATATAGAAACTGTAAGATTTGAAGCCAAATATTATCATTAAGTTAATAGTTATATACACTTATTTCACTGTGAATTTTTTATGCAATTTAATACAAAACCTAATGTGTATTATGTGCATGAGAGACCTTATAAGCATGTGTAATTTAATTTATTCAATTCAAATTTATGTATTTAAATAATGCATATACTTCATGATATACATCATTAGTAAAAATATGTGATAGATTTTAGCTTTAGTATAAAACTGTATAGAAGAAGAGATGATGACGCATACTAGGATAGAAAAATATGAATAATTAACACCTTCCAATAAACTTTCATCAATATATTGAAAACGATTGATAATTTATACATATTTCATGACTAGTGCATTAACAACTTGTCTACATTTCATATCTTAGTTAAGTAAGATGAGATTATTTAACTAAAAGTAAATAAGTATATTTTCTTATACTACCGAAATATTTAAACTGATTTTGTATATAACTTCTTCAAAACGAATATTTCTGAAAAATGTTACTAGCAAATTATTTGCCTGTTAAAGTAACTTAAATTTGTATAATTATATATTTTAAATACGTTATATACAACACTTATTATTTGAATTATGTTAGGTGATACTATACGTTTTTATTTTTCTTTAATAAAATGTTTCCAAATTACTTCCTAATAATATAATCACATCTTTTATGATTGTAAAAAATACTTCTTCATTTGACAATTATATTTATCACCTAACATAATTCATGTAATGCATAAAATAAGCATTAGCATTTTTTGGTATTTCTACAAATAATAGACTAGCCACAGGCAAGAATCTAAAGCCTATATTTCTATAAATTTGTAACGATAACAAATATTTAGCATGTGATAGACAATATTATAGTACAGATAACAAAAAGTTTATTTATGCTACTGTAATGAAAAATGTCTTTTAAAACAGATGTTCTATACTATTTATTCACAGCCTATTTTGTTATTGTGGAAGACCGATTATACATATTCTCCCTTATTGTAATACATCATCTCTTCTGCTACATGAATAACATTAACAACCCTTAATAATAAAATTGTCTTACAAGGATGGTGAGTACAAATTTTATTCAATAAGTGCAAATCGTTCTTGCCAAATGTGAGTTCGGTGTTGGATAGTTAATATAGGATTTAAAACATGTTCTATACATTTTATACGGCTTTTAAATCGATTTCTATCTCTAGCCATTTGCTCCCATGGACCTCTTCGAGCAGCACGATATGCATAATCCCATTGTATCATTATGTGCACAACTGGATTTAAATTAAACTTTACCTATAATAAAAGTCTTATTATTGCAGAATTAAAATAAATAATACTAAGCTTTAAGTGATTATTTACTTTCTGAACTGGAAGTATAGATTCTTCTTCTTTGCATGTATCTTCATCTTCACTGCTTTGATCTATATCACTTTCATCAGTATCCTCAAGATCACTTTTGTAATTTACTTCAGATTCTGTTTCAAATACTATACAGCAACTATCTTCGGAATCAATGGAATTTTCTGATATTAGGCGCGGTCGAAATGTCTTTCTCTGAAAGTTACATCTGTACTTAATACAATCTTCATGACATGAATTTATCTCTTCCATACATTCAGGTATGCATTTCATTCTTGTAGAAAATTTAGATACTTTGTGATCAACAATCTTGCATGTCTTTGGCTTTACATCAGCAAATGTGTATGTTGTTAAGTGATTAACTCTTTCTATTCCATTTATCATGTCTTCATCTAATCTAAAACAGTCTTTTGATTCTTTACTTTCTATTGTATGATACAATTCGAACTCTTGCCAGTTTTTGGAATCATTTTTTATATCTATTTCTAAATCATGTTTAGTGCGCTTCTTTCTATGTCTGGTTTGACTTACTCCAGAACGTCTTAGTTGGGATTTTGCTCGTCCATGACCTCTGCTCTTTGCAACAGTGTTAAGCTTTCTTCGTTGTTTTGATGAGAGAGATTGTTTCATTGTCATAAGTGACACACTATGGAACATACTTTTCTTCTTTGGTCTAGACATATTAGTTTCTCTGCTCAATATATTATTCATTGTATACATTTTTTCTATTGATATCAAAGGCAAATGCTGCATAGAATAGGTGTCTAATATAAGAGCAGAAAATATTATTGGGTTCAAAACATTAAACTCAAAGAAGAAATCCAAATTATGAAAAGTTGCATATTTTGAATTTAATTGCATACTTTGCTTAACAAGTTGGCACTCTACTACCACCTCTCTTAGTTCTCATAAATCTTCTTTGTTGTACTAAAAACAAAATTTATCACATAAGTAGATTATTCAGTAATTTTTTTTCTAAATGTCTAAAAAACTATCTATATTACTAATATATGGATGGAAGAATTATTAAAATATTTTTACACATTTTTCTATAAAACTTATTCTGTATATACGTTATTTAGCAATATCAAAACTCTATAATTTAGTAATTTTAAAATCATAAAAATGTCTAATAAATTATGTTCAATTACATATTTTTCATTCTTGAAAACATTCGTGAATTAATATACAATTTACATTCGATGCAGTCCCATTGTAGATTTCTCCCGTACATTCCGGAAAAATATTAGTAACATAAAAAGTCTTTAAGTGACAGGATAATCAAAGTCGAAGTGTATTTCAGTATCAGCATGGTCATTAAACTATTATTGAGATTTAATATCAATCATAATAATGTAACAATCCTACGCGATAATGTTTTTTATGCATACATACAACAAAGATAGCCTCCACAACCGTGACAACTGCAATCACGTAGACAATCTTGTTCACAATATGAAGACTGATTATTCGTTGTAACACACTTGCTATCTTTGAACAAAGAATTTTTAATAAATCTTGTTTCGGGCACAATGCTTCGCTTTGATTCTTCAATAATTTCGAAGGATTCCATTGTAAACTGACACATTATCGTAGCACACATTTCGAGGATAACTTTCAAGCGGCCATTTTCAACTGGTTCATACATGGATACTTGTGATTAATTTATGTAGAGGCGCTGCTATATACGTAACTTTTGTATTCGGGTATCGGGAAATTACCGATAAAATGTCAAAATGATATTGAGAAATTACATCGTGTTTAAATAAATAAGCACATACTACGTAAAGTATTACACACAAAATTACAATAAGAAAATTAAAATATAAATAGTCAAAAACAGCAAAAAAATGATTACAATTATTATTACATAATTTTTTATTGAAATTGATCATCTATCAACTGATGAAATCTTCTGTTTCTCTGTAGAAATCCCTGCATATTGCGCCTCTAATGCAAACTAAGAAGAAAAATGTGTTTATTACATACATATACAGCAACTCAATAAATGAAAAGAATGTCAGCATCCAAAAAAATTACCTAATTAAAAGTGGAAAAAATTATTAAATACTTATTCAAATTTGTACTAGCTTTTATTGGAAATGTTTCGTTCAAAGATTTATATCTAATGATCTTAGAATGTATCTTTGTAATAGTAATGAATTTATAATTACAATTGTAGTTTATTGTATATTACATTTCCATTACTGACATAAAAAATAATACAAGATATACAATTTACTAGCCCAAAACAAGAAATGCTTATAAGTACTGCAATCCAATACCAAATTGAAACTTTTGCAATACATCACTTCTGACAAATAACAGAGGCATTACTAGATTCAACTCTATTCTTGTAGCGTTTCCAAGTTTCATTGCAATACCACCACCAACAGAACAACGAACATTTTCTGTGAAGATTTTCATATTCTCTTTATAATTATTGGCTGAAAATAATGAAATTTTAATTAATTATTTTTATATATTAGCTGAAAGAGTTAATTTAAATTAACAGAAAGGAAATATTTCAATTTAAAAACACTCGTACCGAATTTAAATGTAAAATTTGATACATTCCCACTATTGACAAACCCATGTAACCTAAACAGGTCACCGAAACCATGTCGACCGGGTCTAAACGGCAGTGGCGTGTATAAGTGTAGTGCAACTGCCCAATATGCATCACCGCCTAACGAATAACCTTTGTCTCGAGGTCCGCAACCCCTCATATCAAAACCTCTAAGATTCATTGATCCACCCAAAAAGAAATGATCAGTTATCTTTATTTTCATATCATTATTAATTCCTTGAAGCAATCCAGATTGAAGACCCAACTGGAATGTCTAATTAAAATTTTCTATAATAATACGAATTGTACAAAGAACAAGAAAGTAAAGGATTTAATATTTATTTTTTATATAAAAGATACTTGCAAAATTTTCATGTGGTGTCCAATTAGCTTGCATAATAAGTTCATTTTTAACAAATCCAATGTCTCCACCAAGTCCAGCTACTTCTGTTGAAAATTGTACAAGATTTCCCATAGTTGGAAATATTAAGGAATTTCTTTTATCAATAGAACAAATATATCGCAATGCAGATTTCAAACTTGGCCCAGCGTGTTCACGAACGTGAAACGATGCTTGTTTGGAAGAAATTATTTTCCTATATGTAGCTTCATACTGTAAGTTATGCCTTAATATACCTAGTTTATCTGGATTAAAAGCAATATCTAATAAAAGTCCTTTGTCACATTCATTATAACCAGACCAAGGAAAATTACTGGTTGTGTTATACAAGCTACCAGTTAATCTGGAAAAGAAATCAAGTTCTAATAAAAATGTTAAATATTAAAAAGAAAATAATTTTACGTACACTGTATGAAGCCAACTATTCACAAATGGCTTGTGAGCAGACACATTTATATTAGTTGAACTTTTTGTACCATGTGAATATTCCATTGTAAGACGTTCCCCTCTTCCAAATAAATTGGGTGCTTTTGCTTCAATAATAACAGAACCCTCATTACTTCCAACCATAGTATTGATACCACCCATCACACGCCTCATTTCACGTACATTAAAGGTGACCTAAAACAGAATACAATTGAAGGTTTCTCACAAGAATATCTGTCTATTTTTAAACAAATAATTTGTTAATGAACTGAAAAGAATTAAATCTGAGAAATTACTTATTTTTTGTTGAATTAGTGTGTAATTATATAGACCCACTTCAACACCTTCTGGGCTGGCATGAGGACCTCGACTGTTATCAATGAAAATTCGAACACTCTTGAAACATCCTAAAGCTTCTAGCTTTCCTTTGACTTTATAGGCACTTGTAATAACATCTCGAAGATCTCGAGCTTTGAAGAGATCTGTTACTTGAGCCTCTATTATATCATCCTTTGTTCGTATAAGTCCATCGACATGTATTCTATCAACTCTTGCCTATTTGATACAAGAATTAATCAGAAGTTTATTTTGTGAAGTATTAAAACTTGAAATGTTAATGTATATAAATACTACTTTCAGTAATATATTTAAATTTATACCTTCATTAATTGTAAATCCACAGATTGTTTTTTAGTTTCTTTTGTCTCTGATAAGTTTTGTCTCTTTTTATTGTCAGAATGTGCTGACTAAAAATAAAAATTGTTAGATAATTTAGTACTTTCTAAATAATAGTGAATATGAAGAAAATAATAAGAACATGATTTTTTACTTACAGAATTTTTCATTTCAGGATTGTGTCTTTCCCTACAAATAGCTTCTTTTGAGTTTTCATTGAAGTTTCTAGATGTATTTGCTTCCTAAACCAATAAAACATGTAAAAGATTGTTGAAAAATATATTATTAAATTAATAATTCGAAGTATGAACAAAAAATGTAGTGGATATAAAGAGACATTAAAAAATTAATAGAAATACGTGAACATAATATAACTTCTAAATGCAAGATAAGTAACAATATAGCAAATTATTATTAGAAATTACTCATGGTGTAAATTAATGGTCTTAATTTTAGGTTATCCGGTACTTTTCTAATAATAAGTGCTTACCTTTGCATGAACAGTTCCCATATTTTTTAGAATTAATTTGGTTAGTCACAAAGAGAAGTTACATTAATATATTATATAAAATTTTGTCAGGGCCTTGCAATATTCAACAACGAAAAGTAAAGGTAAATTTTTCAAATTAAATATTCAACGCGAGTGAGAACAAGCGGTGTGGCCATTACTATCACCGATAGTGCAATATCGCCCTCTACAATATTGCATTTCCAATGTCACAATACAATATATCAATATGTAAACTAATCATGGTTACTATTCATCTATGAAAATAATTCACTGCAATATTTTAAAATATATTAAGTATTTGCGAACAAAAATGTTCGGTTTGTAAAGATACTGCAAAGACAAATACTCTTTAGTCAATAGCAAAGAATTATTCTGGAAAACAATCAATGTATGTTTTTTTCTTGGGAAGTATATGTAGGAAAATTCCATTTTCAACCAATTTAATTCACTGTATACAATCAAGTATATTGAGTTTAATAATTATAACACACATTTTAATGAAAATCTGTGGTTTATTGTATTGTATATATTTGTATAAGTCATATTATAAAATAACATTTACATATATGTATTTGGATAGAATTAATCATATAATATTAACTGCATAAAAATAGTATTATCAGTATCCATCAGACATGGCAGATGAATATCACAAAATGTATTCCTTAATTGTAAATG
The DNA here is from genome assembly GCF_051014685.1 of Ptiloglossa arizonensis. Lineage (NCBI taxonomy): Eukaryota > Metazoa > Arthropoda > Insecta > Hymenoptera > Colletidae > Ptiloglossa > Ptiloglossa arizonensis. The sequence continues at coordinate 21,738,883 of NC_135050.1, forward strand.
TGTAAAAGCCTTACACATTTTGTAATAATCATAGTGCAAAAATTTTTATAATTAATTCACGTACAATGGAGGTAGATTTTCTATAACATTGATAAAAATATGGTATGTGTTATAAAGACATAAATGAAAAAAACAAACTAAATGTTTATCTTCAGTTTATCTTTAATTTCACATATTAACAGAAATTTAAAAAAGAGGAAGACTTATAAATCTATTTATAAAATTAAACTCTAGATCAATATTATAAGTGGCATACTTCACTTCATGTGTTCAAATACAATAATTTATATATGAATACAGTAACAAACTAGAATTCTTTGTTTACTGTAAACCTAATAATGATTCAGCTAAGGATACACATTATAACGTTTTTATATAGGCAAAAGTATTCTTTCTGGTTCAGCATGTAATTGAACATGACAAAAAATAAGAATGTGGTATGTTTGATTCATAACATTCTTTTAAACATAAATTAATTCATTATAATTCTCTCTTCTTACTTAGCATAAAGAACAGTATTTTAAGATTCATATAATTTCCTATTATAAGTGGAGAGACATTAAGACTTAATATAATGAGAATCCTTCCTCCTTTTTGGATTTATATAATTTGGTGTAATTAGTAAAAATATTTAACCAATTATAAATTATGTTTTAGCACTATCTTCTTTAAATTTTTTTACTGTCAATAGTACTATTAGTAGCACTTATTTATTTCATACTTGACCTTTCCAACTATTATATCCAATGTACATTATCATGACTAGTATTATAGTTGTAGTTCTCTCATATTTACGTTTATCATAGTGCGGCAGGCCCAACTCGTGAGGGCGGATTAGCAGGAGATACAGGACTTCCATGAACTTCTAAATCAAATTCAGAATTTGATAAACTATTTCTCATAACTCTATTCCACCGATTTGTATTTTCATTCAAGTCAGTTGATCTCCCACAAGCACGGGATGCTTCTTGTTGAATAATTATTTCATTAGTTATGTAAGCCTCACGTCGAATTTTATCTCGTAATTTTGGGTTTATATCGGGAATGCACCATCGTACAAGTATCATTACAAGAGCAACGATATTCTAAAAAAAATATTGTTATTTGAAGGCTTAATACATATACACACACTAATACTGCAAACATACCTCAAATACAACAATAAAAGCTAATCTAGCGGCTAGTACATGCCAAAACATAATTGTGTATTGATATTTATTTGATGAATCTGGTGGTTCCCTATAATCTGGATATCGACATATTTCTATTTGTTCATGAGCAGGTATAGAGAATGGCTCGGTACCATTTTTTAAATCATGTGTGTAAAACTTTGAAAGAGAATGTTCTAAAAATCCTTCTAAAGAATAATTTTCAGAAACAGTTATTCGATAAACTAATCTTGGTATAAAATTTGATGTAAAAGCTATGATGAAGGCCTAAAAAAAACAGATTATTATTTTTTGTTTAACTTGTGGTGAATGATATAGGTACATGTAAAATAATTTTTTGTAAATAATTGAACTTACATTTGTTATAACAGATAGTTTAGAAATGGAATCAAGAATGCGATACCATATACCTATATCTATAACACGCTGTCCTACTGGCCTTCTGTACATTCTTAACAATTTTTTAGCATCCAGTCGCATTTCAAAAATATTGTTCAACAATGCAAAAAATGGCGCTAATGGAAATGCAGCGACAAAGATAGTAACAAATCCATATTGTAGTACTACAATAAATTAAAGTATTAAAAATTAAATGAAATGTAAATACATATAATAGATTTATAATAATTTAATATCATTACCCATTTCTAGATATTCCGGAAATAAACTTCTTGGACCCCATTCTACTAATTTATAATCTTTGATCCACTGAAGATATTTTCTGGTTCCATTTTTCCTTTGTCCGTTTTTTGTTTTCATTCCAACATGTACTTTTAAAGTATTTAACCATTTAAAAAATAATGGAAAAAGCATTTCTAATATTGTATTCATGGCTTGTTTTCCAATCATAATAATGCTTAATTGTATGCATAACTCCATAAGGCAGCCACCAGGACCACACTCTTCTTGGCGATAATTAAAAAAGCGATTATAATTTCCTGGATAACCAACGAACTTTCCTTTGAAAAACGCTATATAAAATATGGAAGCATAATAATTTACAAATTCGAGTAAGTATATTTTTAATGTTAAACTATCATCAAATTCAGTTTGAGTTCGAAGAAGTTCGATCTATAAAAATGAAAACAAGTATTAGAAGGGAAATACAACAAAATAATTCATATTTATGAGATTAATTTTTATCTAAAGGTACCTCTGTTAAATATTCAGCCAACCAAACATAAACCCAGTTAAACACAATAATGCAACACAAATTAATACTAGCTGCAGTGGCTGTAGTAAAGAGTATTGCATAACTTGTTACCATTGGATGACCGTAAACACTTAATGCAGTTAAAACAGACATCCTATATAGAACAACTCCTAACACAGCAGCCATTGCTATTGCAATCTGCAATGTGAAGTACAATTAAAAAAGAGTTTCCAGAGAATAATAGTAATGTAATTGTCAGTCCTTGTTTATTTGAAATAAACGTACTAATAATAAAACGACCGAAAAACTAAGAATCGTTGCGGGTACTCTCATTTTCCAAAATGGAACTTTTGGTTCCTCTGTATTTGTAATAATATTAAGGGACTTCTTTTTTATATGTGCTAAACGTGCTAAATATTGAGGTCGAGGATGTTCCTCTTGAGCATCTGAACCAGTCAAGTCCCATCTATGAGTTATTTTTGCCGAGTACCTCTTCCATAATTCTAGGAACAGCGTAGCTAATAAAAAATATACAATAAAAATAACTATAACACTTTGAAAAGATAATGCTTTGAATTTCAATTCCTACAATAAAATGATGTTATTAAAATAATATTATTACATACCCCATAAAGACATAAATATAGAAAAAAATACAGTAGACGGATTATCAAATAAATAAGTAATTCTCGAGTGCAGGCACGTTTCTTTCAAATCCCAGTACCCACAGAAATGGTCACACAATGGGCACATATCAATAGTACCGTTACGATTACAAATATCTTCGCTTGGTTCATTAGAATATAATGTTGCACAGCTATATATGAAGCATAAAAGACCAACAATAGAAGCTGGTATTAGCATATGCGTATAGAATCCGAGCCAAGCAAAGTAAAGTCCAATTTTCACTCCAAAGTACTCTTTGATATAATCCAATGGTTGATAATGAAGACATTTTTTTAGACTTGCCCATTCTGTGTATAAAAGATATCTCATAGAATCTGGTGCATGTAAATCACCCTAAAAACAGAAAAGAATACAAACATTACATTATAAAATAATTGGTATAGATTTAAAATTAAATGATTAAATTTTTACACTGTATTTTTGTTTAATTTCAAAAGAATCGTCAAACGACAAAAAAGTGGTGAAGTACCATTTTGTTTATAACAAGCTTTAACTTCAAAGTTACGATTCTCTAAAGTGCTTCCAAAATATGAACTCTAATACTTGTAAACTTTTAAATAACATCACTCTTGTTAGTAATACTATAAAAGAACAAATACATCGATATATTATCGAACTTTTTACACTACGGTTCGAACAAATATCGGGAACATTCTTAAGTATAGAAAACTGGCATGGCATTTAATGTGTTAACTAATGATGATCCCAATCGTTTTCCGAAATATTAGTATAACCGTGTATTAACGGTATATCTCCTAATCGTGCAGGTATAAAGGGTCAGACGAGTATTACAAAGGTACAGATACGGTGTCCTGCCCCCGAGGGCGCGAGCTTATTGTAAAATTCCATTTAGTTCAAATATTGTTCGGAAAGAATTACTTTTATGGTACATCTTTTTCTTAGTATGTAATAAAACACGGTACATTAACGGGATTCTTTCAAAAAAAAATCGAGGAAATAATATTATGTACTCCATGATTGCATGTGCCCTTTGTTTTGAAAATATTTTCCTTTTTTATAAAAATGAGGATATACTACGAATATGGGTATAATTTGTCAAATTTTATATAGTTCTTAAAATGAAAATTCACAAAATATTTTTAGAAAGGAAATTGTGCTAATTCCTGATTCATAAACATAAATGAGCAACAACTCGTTTATACTCGCATAGTATAAACCTAAAAGTGTTATATTTCGTAGGTTTCCCTGTACTTATAGGATGAGGTAGTTCAGGTAAAGATTAAATGCCCAACTGCAATTTTATTGCCCTCAATGGTCATACTGCAAACTGATGGAGAGGACAATAAGAAGTCAGGTGGCTGTATTGAACACCCATACCTGAATGCTCTGTCTGATAACTGTACTTTATCTGAATAAATACACAAAAGCAGATTAGGGCAAGGCACGAAAATCCTATAAGTCGTTTTGTGTTCAGTACAAAGCCAAGCAGGGTGGTTACATTTGAAGAGAAGAGGCTAGTCGTTTGCCGATTTATTACGAGTCTTACTACGAAAATCGATCAATGAATAATCGGCTGTTTAGAAGGTGTGAGCAGAGGTATGCAGCAGGCAAAAAACAATGGCATTTTCTTATTATTATGGTACGTCACGGATATCCATTCCTTAATAACCACGGCAACGTCCTCTGAAGAATATACACGTATGAATAATTTAAGCAAAAATAATATCTTAATAAATAATATCCTCTACCATTCTAAAGTACTACAGTATTCCTTACTGAACGTCTTTTTATATTTAAAATGCAAATAATATGGCTTACATCATGAAGAGGATATGCAGCGATATATGCTCTGTCTGAAATCAGCCTTTCTATTCCAAATGCAAAATCGTCGTTCTTGATTTCAGTAAATCTGGTTCTATCTAAGATAAACTGCACAATTCTGGCACGTGTTGCGACAGTAAAAAAGTTAGGCGAATCTAAATCAAATAAATATTCTTTATCGCGGCTATAAACTGCTGTAAAATTATGCTTCAATGCCGGAAAAATCGTTTGATTGACATAATATTTTTTCATAATTCTTTTGAATAGAGAATTAACTTCATTAATTAGTGTGTTACTATGACTCTCAGGAACTATTAAACCAGGTAATTCCTTCATTGGTAATCTAAGTTTTAATATTTCAGAATATCGTCTTAACACTTCTCGTGGTGCATGTATTTTTATAAAATGCAGACCATTTGGTTCTGCTTGCTCATACTCCAATTGTAAACCTTCTTTCTCCAGAGACTTTTCAAACACCTGTAAATTGCAAATGGATATTAAACAATAATAAATTATTTATTTATACATCTACTTACACGTCTGTATTCAATGCAGCGATATGTTTGAGCTTCTGTATCATATTCATCCCAAACAAGAATAAAATCAATAGTACGAATTTCATCCCGAAAGTATAAGCTAAATGCTCTTCCAGAATTTGAAGGCTGTTAAAAAAAAAACAATTAATAATTCGCAGTTAATAAATTTGTAGTTATACATCATATTGTAGATAATTAAACTCACTGTTCTTGAACCTCTTCTACTATTTCTTAAATCTGTACAACTACCATCAATAATTGTAACAGCAGTATCATTATTAACAGTTGTCACACTGTCATTATCTGGTTGCTGAATATCTTCCATGGAAATTGCACTTAACATACTGTTTAAAGTGCTCCTACTTTCAACATCGTTATATGAGATATTACGAATACTTTGGTATAAGGTTTGCACAGATCCTGCATTCAAATTACTTTGTATAGATCGATAAAGACTGGCTTCAGACGTATTGTTTTTATCCTTCTGTATCCATGGTATGTAAACCTCTTCATCATTGTCTTCCATTTTTAATTGAATTGATCAGTACTCAAACCCTACTTATTTGAATCAAACTGCGTATACAACATGCAAGCCAGACAAAAAGAATTTGTGTATTTATAAAAAATGCTACAATGTATCTTGTGAAAATATATGCTACAGCTAATTCTATATTACAGTTTTGTAACTAAATAAATACTATAACAATATAAAATAATAAATTAATAGCTATAGTTATATTATGAGCAAAAGACAAGAACACTAATAATAATAATTATAAATTATGATTACAAAAACCTCATTTCAATAAATACACGAGTGCATTCTATGTGCGAAATAAAATATATTTTAGCAAAAATATTCAACACTAACTTTACATGTAACCAAACACAATTTTTGTCAGGTTTTCTAGTTAAAAAGCAATAATTCAAATACGTAATATCCTTACAGCATTCTCATCATATTTCCATCGAAAATCTTTGGTTCCGGATGCTGTTAAGATACAAAGCAGGAAATCGTCTTACATCCGTGTCGATATTGTAATTCCATCGTGTTGCACTTTGTAACCTCTATTTGAAGACTGTGTTTGTTGCTTACATTAATTGAATCATTTAATTTATTGTATGTTTGCATACATGACGTACGTTACCATATTAGGTTTATGGTGCGGATGGATGAAAAAGAAACTTGTACTGCTACGGATACGTCATGTATGCATGAATCGTGTGCATACCTATAGAGTTGCTAAGCAATTGTGCTAACTGATTTCACGGTCAATATAAATTGACAAACTGACACAATCATAGAAGTTTATTTACCAATATGTAAAGATATAAACTATGTGATAATTTAAATAGGCACAAGGGAAATAGAAAATTAATATCCAAATAAATATCCAAAATAAATAATTAATAATTCTTTTATAAGATTATGGTTGAATACAAATTCTTACATAGGATTTAAACTTTAAATCATTATGAGTCTTGATTATTGATAAAAATATAATTATCACAAATAATCCAAATAATATATTTAAAATTTTGATTATAAACGCAAATATTTTATTCTTTGTTAAACATTCATAGTACAAAATTATTCTTTGGTCTTGACATACATATTACATACAATATAAATGATCAATCCAATCCAATATATGTATGTGTGTAATTTAATATCATTCTTACTATTTAATAATAATAAAATACATGAATTCTTTACAGAAATTATATCTTACAAATATTTTAATAATATGACAATTTATGTAAACATAGAATATTTTACATTATCTATATAAGTCTTCAATCGCTTTTTTATGTTAACTTTTTTTAAGATTAAGTTATACATTTTTTCTTATGTACAACTGTTACAATATACAGATCATATTTCTTGCATAACTAAAGAATTGAGTTCATCTTCTCCTGGGCATAATACTGAATCAATATTATAAAATGCTGCATGCAGGGTTATTAAAAACCAAGATACTCCTAAAACATAATTTATACATGTTAATTTATTTAATATTCGAGCACAATTTTCATTTGAATTATATTTGTTTTACTCACCAAGCACCCAGAAAAGTGCTGCACCAGCACCTACTAAATAAAATATTGGTAATGAACAGATTCCAACCAAAGAATATACTTGAGCTAGTGTTAATTTATGATTTAATATCATAAGTTCCTGTTTAGCATGACGTTGTGAAACTTTGTAACATGTTCCTAGAGATGCTGCAACAGCGAGCAGCAACAGTGGTGAAGTAATCCTAATATTTGATTTGTATTATTTTTAGGATAAAAATATTTTACATTTAAAAATAAATAACAACTTACAAACAATATATAACTAGACCGATAAAGACGAATAAATAATTGCTTTGGAAATATTCAATATTCCTCACAATTCTTTTACTGAATCTTGGTAAACTAGGTGGAGGTCTAATATTGCTTGTGTTGAGAAACAAAGACCATGGTCTGATATTAACTGTTCGATGTTGAATCCATTCATGAGCTTGCGGGTATCCTATATGGCTAAGTGAAAATTGTGGTATCTGTAGAAATTCAAGCCTAAATGACAAAATGCATTGTTTGTATAAAATGTCATCAGTACTATTATTATTATTATAGATTATAAACAGTATACAATTGTTCATATAGCAACCCATTACTAGATTAATACATTTGGATCTATAGTTTTCAAATGTGAATAATGTAATTCATTTAAACAAGATTTGTTTTAAAAAAAAAATGCAATCTCAAATGAGTTGTTAACAGGATGTGACAAGATCATCGAGATAGTAACATGATCAAAATTCCATTTCTCTATAGGTTAGACAACAACATATGAAATCTTATCGTCGACTCATTAAATCCATTTTTTATCATTACCCGCTGCCAGATTTTTGTTTTTGCTGGTTTATTTGCATATCACCCGCGATCTCGATTTCCACGTCTGCCATCCTCCTTATTTTACTGTTTGTACCTTTGAAAATGATCAACGTGTAACAAAGAGACTACTACTATACTTCTATACTTTTTTTGTTAGTCCTGCACTCCCACCGCGTGGTATCTGCAGCCTTGTTTTAGAAAACATTATATAGTCTTGCAGTATCACATGAATGTAGCTTTAAGATCACGTGATAACGACATTTAAATAAGAGCGAAATTCAAAAGGCAAACAATATTTGAATAGTTAACTGGAAATATATATATATATATAACTGGGTTGAGGACAGAATCACTAATTTTTCATTTAAGCACATGCATTTTTTAGAGTGTTTTCTGTTTTTTGAAAACAGTTAATTTCTTGAAATTCATAATTTTACAATTAGAAAGATCATAAGTTTTGTTCAAGGGTTGTTTACCCGCTTTTTCGGTTTGATGTGTTTTTTCCTACAAGCATGTAGCGTTGACAAAACGCAATATTGAAGCGTGCCTCCGCCAGCTCCGCCTCCAGGGATCAGGAAGAGGAGGGGAGATACGAAGTAGGCAGTAAAATTCCCATCATATCGCACATCGAACTACTATGTTACCCCCACCATCATGTACTGCTGACACCAACACACTCAACGTTCGCACATACAAACGCTACAGGTTGCAGCTGCTCGATAAAAATTCTTTCACTGCCTCCTTCGTAAAACTTCTTTCACGAAAAGGGCTCTTTGTTTGGATAAGGTAAAGACGTAAAAGATTTTTCTTGCCTTGCGTGAGCTTGGATGCTTTCATTCAACAAACGTAAAGAAGACAATTTTATCTTGCTTTTTTTTGGTGCGTTACATATATTCACTGCATGCTATTTTTTGTTATTGAGTGCTTCCTTCGAATTGAACATTTCACTTTGTCGTTCATCGGGAAATCAGAATATATACTGTTTTGTCTAGATTTCTCAAGTCTCGGAGTGTATAAAAAAAAAAACAAAATACTATTTAAAGTTTTACAGATTTTTTTTTAATTTGTCGAACAATGTAAGCGTATTAATTTAAACTAATTTTACGATTTGTTCTAGCAATGATATATTCCTCATGAAACCTCATTATTTTGTAAAATTTGGATTCGATTCAGCTTTAAGTGATAAATATTTACAAACTAATTAATTTATACATTGTAACTATACATTAACAATCAATTATTAATAACATTATAGTGCATTGTTTTATATGTTTCAGAAGCATGAAATTTTTGAATGGTAAATGAGGTCATTGGTGTAGAGGTAAACTTTGTTTTCATCGATTATTTGTTAGGAGATCATCATCGCTTATTTTAAAGCGTCCTTCGATCTTGGCCGAACTTTCAAAGAAGAAAGCGTGATACAAATTTTTTAGAATTTACTGCGAATGGTCTCACCCTCGAAAAGTAGGTGCAGATGACGCTACTATGTACCACCATTGTGAGGAATCACAACCAATAGGAGAGTACGTTACATCGAATTGAATAGACTCCCACTTTTAAGGAAGCCTCTGATTGGACTTTCATAATTTCCCAAGTAACATCGGGCCACCCGCCATAACGAACGTAGCGTGGTACGAGCGATTGTTTGAATGAACGTGTTCAAACGTAATTGACAGGATTTTATAATTAATATCGATTTCAGTTCAGCATACGCAGTGTACACGAGACAGTTGCATGCACGGGAACTTATGGTGACAGTTTGAAGTCATGGAAGTCGCGCAGAAGTTGCATTTCGACGCATGCGACATTCAGGACGAGGAACTGAATATCAGCTGTCGTACAAACAGTTCCGGTTGTGATGTTGACGATATTTTAGATTCTTCAGCGGAGGATATTGGATGTTCACCATCACTTCAACCGAGAAAGTTATCATTTAGTAATACGATGGACTGTAGTGATAGTGAAAGTAATCAAACGATACCAGTTAATAATAACAAAACTCCAATCAGCAACGTGACAGGTTAGTACACTTTTAAATTTTATACTATTTATGATTTGTTTTTATACAATATTTTGGTTGCAACGTACTTTTAAGAGTATTATGTACTGTCAGATACCTCTTGTTTGTAGATAGTTTTCAATTAAAAGTGATAAATTCATTTTCAAAGTTTCACATTTTTGAATATTTTGTACTGCATGATATTGTTTTTTAAGTATTTTGATTATTTTTTTCTGTGTCTTTATATAATGTTTTGAATTTTCTACATAAATTTTTGTTTGTTTTGATGTTATTCGTTTATTATGTGCATTACATTTAAGCACTTTGTGTTTAGATTATTGACTTCTAATGTTAAAATATTTATTAGTGTGGAAATTTGTTTAAGACTAGATTGTAAATTGTATTAATGTTTAAAACATATGATTGTAATGCATGGTGTTGAAAAATTGATATTATTGTTGGACAATTGTTTTGCATCATGCATATGTGAATGCCTAAGAAAATGTTTAAAAAGTAGTCAATAAAAGTAATTGAACCATGTACTGACAGTATTTTAGATCTTAATCATTTATTTGTATATTATATTAAAATATTAATGTATTATGTGTGTTTGTATATATAATCCCATGCAATTATCAAATCAAGTTGACAAAAAAAGTATACACTCAGGTTGCAGTTTCAATTTTTATCTGCATTTATTTATTACTTTATCTTAACCATACAAATTCTTGTCATTTTTAATAAGCAGTATTGATGTTAATCATATTTTTATATACAATTATTGTTTCAGTACATATTTATTTTTAGGTATAACTTTTTAAATAAATAGAAACATACATGTAATTATACTTAAATAAGGAAGCACATTAATTTAATTTGCAAAATTAAGTTTATTTTGTTCATTTTTTTCACGAATGATTAAACAATAATAGAAGATACTAAAATTTTTCTTTTAATGTTACCTTTTATTGTTTCATTAATTGGTTTTTATAGAATTATTATTCATTCTCTTTAAAAAAAATTGAAGTCGAATTTTTAATGAACTAATTCATTCTTTCACTGAAGAAAAATTTTAAATGTAAGTAATTTCAAACAATTTTAATTGTAAAAGAAGCTACATTAGAAAATAGTTTATAAAAACAAGAAATGAAAATTATATCTGAAAAATTAAAGCACTAAAAAAACTTGATATTGATGTATTTTTAAATTTGTACTGTATACAATTTTTTACCGTTTAAAAGTTAAGTTTTTTGAATCTGTTAAATAGTTTTGATAACTTTCATTACAGGTACATCAAGGATTAGAATTCCTCCTCGTGAAAATACATGTGCACAAAAAATGTCAATGGCATTTAGTCCGCCTTATAAGCGTGTTAGAGCTTTACGTCTTTTTGACTCACCTGCTACTCCTAAAACTTTAATGGAGAAGAGCACAATGCATACTCCATTTCCTTCCAAATGTACTAGACTATTTGTATTAGACAAACCAAAACCCTGTAATTATCAAAACAAATCTGACAAACCTGCAGCAAATGTAAATCCTTTTACACCAAATGGAATGTTGTTAACCGCAAGGAAGCGTACTAGATCTAAACGTAGTCTCAATGGGTGAGTAGAAATATGCAAATGACCAAAATAAATAGTGCAGCATTAAGTAAAACAATAAAGTTAATAGTGCCGTTGATTTATATAAAATTAAAAATTGTATTATTTTCTCATACAACATTTATCTAATACATTAATTTTTTTGTTTGAAATTAGCTCTCCTGATATTCAGATTCCAAAGTTTGATCTTGCTGATTCTGATGACTCAGATAATGAAATAGAACAAGCTACAAAGCGTGTAGCACTGCAAGATTCTAATATTCCTAGATACCATCAAGAATTCCATGAACTTGGATTAATTGGTACAGGTGAATTTGGTTCAGTTTACAAGTGTATCAATCGATTGGATGGGTGCACTTATGCTATTAAAAAGAGTATTAAACCTGTTGCTGGAAGTATTAACGAAAAAAATGCGTTAAATGAAGTGTATGCCCATGCTGTCCTTGGCAAACATCAACACGTTGTACGATACTATTCGGCTTGGGCAGAAGATAATCACATGATTATTCAAAATGAATATTGTAATGGCGGTAGCTTAGCAGATGCTATTACCAATTTAGAAAAGGAAAATAAGCATTTTACTGAAGTGGAAGTGCGACAACTTGTACTACATGTTGCTGAAGGTTTAAGATACATTCATAGTATGCAATTAGTACATATGGATATCAAACCAGGAAACATTTTTATTTCAAAAGAAAAAAGGTTACTAGCAGTTAATTATGATTCAGCAGATGATGGATTCGATGAAGAAGAAACTGTTGAAGAAGAAATTACATATAAAATAGGTGATTTAGGTCATGTTACGTCTGTTAATAACCCTCAAGTTGAAGAAGGAGATTGCAGATATCTACCAACAGAGATTTTACGTGAAGACTTCAGTCACTTACCGAAAGCTGATATTTTTGCTTTGGGATTAACTGTTTATGAATCAGGTGGTGGAGGTCCATTACCTAAAAATGGGCCTGAGTGGCATGACATTAGGAATGGAAATTTGAAGGAATTACCGCATTACAGCCGTGATCTTAATGAATTACTTAAAGTAAGTATTCTTAAAAGGATTTGTTTATTTTATATAATTTAGCAAATTTTCTGGTTAAAAATGTATAAAAAACTATTATTCTGTAATTTTAATGACGCGTTTATGTTCATTATAGCTAATGATTCATCCAAATCCTGAAATGAGACCTTCAGCGGTGTGTCTCATTCAACACAGAGTACTATGTCCATTTGGAAATAAAACGAAAGCTCAACTTCGACGGGAACTAAATGCAGAAAAACTAAAGAATGAAATTTTATCAAAACAATTGCAAGAAGCAGCTAAATGCCTAAAAACTATTGCTCCAAACGTAGCGGCAATTAATAATTCAATGAATGCTGGAGGCTATAAATTGAGACCAACGCCGACCAGAACTTCATCTCGGGTAGTGGGTAAAAAAGTCAACCGAAGTAATAGCACTACAAATTTTTAAATCTTCTGTGTTATATTTGTGTCGGACTAAAGGAAGGTTGGGAAGGGGTAAAGGTGCTTATAAGGAATAAACGATTCTTTTAAGTGCCTTGATATTGTGATATGAATTAACTGTAGTTTATAAGTGAAAATATGGTCAATATTTGATGATATGAGAATACAAGAATGATATGCAGAGTGAAATTGCATGATAGTCACGGGTAAACTTTCTTGCCGCGATGAAGGTATTACATTCATAAAACAAGTATAAATTACAGAAAACAATTATAAACAGGTAACTTTTCAGTTATTTACATTTTACATTTCATCACTACTTAAATTTAATGATGGGTAATACAGTAATTTGATACTGTTAATCTGTGTATATTGTATATATAAAATTTAGAAAGTGTCCAATAATTATTGCTAGTGTTCATCATTATCTTATATGGTACATACAATTTTTAAAAAAATCTTATTCTTTACAAAGAATAATTTTATTACATATTTCACCATGTGCCTTTATTGTTTCTTCTTGTAACATTTTTACTTGCGTATTTTGTACAATTACAATATACATTTACTTTACAATATTTTCAATTTTTTAGTTTAATCAACAGTATTATAAAAAGAGAAACATTAAAAAAAGAAAAGTAAATATTTTTAACATTGGTTACTATTTAATGTTTTGACATATCATTGTGTAGTATTTCTGTTTCTTTTCATTTTTGTTTGAAAATTACTGCAGTAAATAAGTGGAAATGCTAACAGTTGACTGCAACAAATTATTTGTTATAAATACATTGTATTTTTATATATTGATATTTACATCTACCAATAATTCAATATTGTATACTGCCTAGTGTTTAATTACTAATACGTCTGTATTATCCATCGTTTGTTATTTTCAAGTTATTTTCTTGTCAAAATATTTGGTTCACTATTTTTCTTTCTTTGTTTATTGAGATTGTCATACCTAAACAGAAGACTGTTATTTTAAATATGTCATATTGATTAATTTTGATACTTCTTCACAGTATGAACTCCATAGATTTTAAGGAGTTATATTTTTTAATATGATAACGAAATATTGATATTACTTATTGTTCTGCATGTATATATGTATTCTTGATACCATAGAAAGGTAATCATCTTTCATTTACTAGAACTGATAGCCAATCTTATAGAGCTTCATCCAAGCATATTTCCTAGCCCTAAGAATTTCAATTTCACTCTGTGTATGCTTTATATGAAAGAATAATAACTCTTAAAATCATAAGTGATTAGGGAGTGACCTTTTGAACGTAAAATGTTTTAAGTTTAAATTATTTTTATAATATTTTTTTTAGTACTATTGTCTTTGGCGTGCTCTGGATTTCGTATTATACAATTTTCTCTCGTGTTTTTATTATATATATTGAATAAATACTGATGTTTAATAATCCGCGTTTCTAGTGTAGATGGTACTATTGATTAGGTGTTCCTTATTTTATTTACTAATATAAAATTCACAAGAAACATACATTCACTTCATTTATCTGAAGATACTGGTATATTTTCCATGTTGGACAAATTATCAATGAACTTTTCTACTCAATTTTTTTTCTTGTAACAAATCCTATTTCTTGATCAGGAATGTTAAAGAATAATGGTTCATTATGGTGTAGTGAATTTGTTGATCCATATCATACAAAAATGCGTTTGATGAATATCCTTGTTCTTTAAAGTGACATTAGTTAGATGCCTTATGTAAAATCACGATTTCTAGCTAACAAAAACAAATTAAAGTCTTTATATGTACCTTAATTAATATTTTCGTGTCACTGAGCATGCTAATATGTGATCTTTTATATTTGCGTTACTGAAGTATTTCGATATTTATATTAAAATGGTATAGCATGTGTAATGCTTTGCATTACTGTTTACAAAAATTGAAAGAAATATTTGGACAGCACTTTGTAATATCATGAGTAACTTTGTTGTAGTTTGCGATACAAACTACTTGTGTTTTTTATTTGCCATATGAAGATCTTTAAACAAGGTCTATTAAAAATTTTCTGTTGCATTGACAAAGTGTTGAAAGGTAATGCGATTGAATGTTAACTCTCCTGAGTTTTGTAACTTATGTGTAACCTCGTTTACCAACCAATGTTATGTATTTAGTCATAGACCGCGATATGTATAAAAGTTACGAACTAATGTAAGAAAAATGTGAATAATCGATAAAAAAGCGGTTTAAGCTTCTAAATGTGTGCCAGGAAGGGTGGACCCCGACTTATGGCATTAAGGTATGTGGTAATATGCCACATTTACATACACTGTGAACTGTTGTTTCATTAATCTTATTATTATATTATTAATATTATTATAATAAATGATAATTAACGAACTGACTTTCTTTAGTTATTCATTTTTACATTTCTTAAAAAGTAATGCTAGTTTAAACATTTTTAAAATAATGTAAACATAAAATTCATTCAAACTGACCACAGTATGACTTAAATAATGTAACAATTTTAATTATTAAGTATAGATATTTGAATTATTAAAATTCAAGTTTGACTATTCTCAATTGTATTCCAGAAAACATGAGGAAGGAAATATAAATTTTTATTTAATAGAAAATATTTAGTTAAGAAACATATACTTTATATTATAATTGAATGTATAGTTGCACACATGTTTTCTAAACTCAATTATTAAATTCAATGTAGTTTTAATAATTTCGTGGTATCGAAATGGAAAGTTCATTTTTTCCACAGATTCCGATGCTAGTGATATAGAATCTAGAACTGTTAACCACGCATGTGCGAGAGAACGAAAGTTGACAGTATTACTATCTTGTTTACTTTTTCCCAATTATATGTATATAGATACACATTAGATATAATGTAGTGAATAACGACACGTTGTTCAGTATTGCTTTCACGGGACAGTTGAATATTAAATGCAGTAACGTTTAATACGATTAAAAATTTACATGCAAAATTAACTGTTTTTAATGTTATTGAAATATTTCATAAAAATGACAAATAATAATAAATGTAAATCTTGGATTTATTTCTCGTAATCGAAATAGTTTCTCTACCCGTTGCTTATAAAATTTTCAGATTTAAACATCTGTCAGTGTACAATACGTGTAAATACATACATATAATAATTATATATTAATATTTAAAATTAAATTCAATTGGCACAAAGCACTGTTATTTTATACAATTTTTTGCAATTGCATAAAGTCACTAAGAGAATATGCTACAAATCTTAGTTTCATTTGTTTGCAATTAATGATGAAAATAACTAATATTTACGTTGTAGCACATGTTTTATATCTTACTGCATTCAGAATTTTACAAATAATGCTTTAACTTAGGCGCATCTATTCTTTAATTTCTACTTAATCTTGTACTAAAATTATTAGGTAAAATACTCCTACAGGGATTATAGTAGTAAAACATTATAGTATAGACTAGTTTATAAGAGAATGATTGTAGATATTATGTTTAATAGATATTGTTAGAATACTATAAACAATAAGATATGCTTGCTTCAGTTAATTATAACATTTTAAGCATGTTGAAATAGGTTTAGACCTATAATATTTCATCCAAGCGTGCACGCACAAAATCTTTTAAAGGAGACTGCATGAAACATTTCTAAAGAAGAACCAGAAAAATGCTGCATTGGTTGAACTTACTCGTAGGCCAATACACTCTAATTTTTACAAAAATGGTTCGAATCCTCTTTATTGTTATAACATTTCTTCAAAGTATATATCATGTTTCATTCTTAATTACTTTGTTATTTATGTTTACAATAATAAGATAGCTATTTTATAATTTAAATTTGTTAAAATATTTAAATTATTGCAGACATTTCTTGACAATGTATCCAAAATATATACAAAAAGGTCAGCAAAGAAAAAGGCAAGGTGAACTTTTATATCGATATGGATACTTTTTATCAATGCTTTTGTGTATGATACTTGCATCTGTTAGACCACATTTGGGTAAAACTAATGGTACTGACAATGAAGCAATTATGTTTAGAATTATGCATAACAATTTATATCATATTATTTTTACATTATGTATTGTAGGTGTTTTTAATGGCAATATTATTATTCGATATTTTGCTGTGCCTTTAACATATCTAGAAGCAGGATTATTGTGTGATCCTAAATCTCTATATTTAACATTGAGCAATTACTCTCTTTTAATATTTACAATGATCTTCATGTACATTTTAATGCCTTCTTTGATGAAACTTGGAGTATGTTTATTGACTTATGCAGATGTTAATATATGGCTATTAAAGGGAATGGAAGTAAATAAATAAAAATAAAAGTATTCTTAGTAAAATTAAATGTACACATATTTATTATTATAATTCTCTCCTTTTAGGTACTTTACTGTATGCCACCTCCATTGAATACAAACCTTGTTTTATGTAGATTGGCACAGGCAGATTTGTCAACAAGTATTGTAATAACTTTGGTTTCTCATTTTGCAGGATTATTTATATCTCCTGTATTATTGTACTTTGTGGTAAATCATACGTTTGTTATTTATTACTGAATTTTAAATTAAGTGTACAATTTATTTTATAAACATTTTTTAATCAGAAAACATTTAATTTCTGTTACAGTTAGGAACATCCACACCTCCGTTGGTTGGTGTTAATGTAAAAGAAACCATTTACAGTACAATTGTACCATTAGTCATTGGTATTGTAATTCAGATCATTCTTTTGAAGTATGATTTTTGTTTCAAACTTAAATCACCATGGTTCTCTCAAGCATTATTATTAGCTACAGCATATCACTGGTTTTGCGATGCTGTTTCAGTGGATGCATCATCTTTACAAACCAGTGATGTATTATTATGTGTAGTCATTGGTAAGTTAACATGTACACTTGAGTAACCAGATAAATGTTTAATGTAAATTGTTGTAAACATTCTTGTACAATTTTGTTGCATGTATTTATATGGTTTAAATGTATCAAAACATTACTGACACGAATATGTCTGAGCACTTTAAGTGTATTAACATGTATGGTTTATATCAGTCCATTATGGTATTAGTATTTTTTATGTTCAAGCTTGCGTGGGACAACTGTTTGTTAGCTGCTTGTGTTGGATTTTGTGCTCTCGATGGTTAACTCGGAATATCTTACTAGCTGCACTTTTTACAAGTACACACAAGTCAGTTGGTCTTGGCAGCTGGGTTTTACGTGGTGTTTACCATGGTTCAGCTCATGGTCCGGCAGTGAATTTGCCACTCTCTATACTTCCAGTTGCACAATTATTATTAGGCAGTTTATTAGCTAGTTGGTTGTCTCCATAATATGAATATTATGCAGGCAATTTAAACAAATTCGTGTTTTTTAATTGTAATTATATTCCGTGTAAAATTGCATGCATATTCTACTTATTTTTCATTTTTTTTTTTTAAATTACATGTACTGTGTACTACCCTTTTTCATTTAGTATATTACTATCTTTATTAAAAAATAAGACTAAAAACATAAGTTGTTTGTTATAGCAATTTTAATTCTAATACACTTTGAAGTGTTTTTGTATGTATTAGTAGACCGTGAAAACAAAAAGCAAACAATTGTTCATATATTAAAGTCATTGCTTTCATTAGAAAATTTACAGGAACGTACTAAGAATTTTCTATTTTTTTTTTAATATGGTAGCTAAATTTTTGATTAAAATAATAATGAAATATATAATAAAAAATTAATTCTTATAAAAAATGTATTATAGTTTTTTTTTTAAACGAATTTTACTTATCTCAGTACACAAAAAATCAATCACTTCATGATTTTATACACTGTAGCACAGTTGCCTTAGAAAAGTTTTAATATTCAAACTCCAAATTAAGAAGAAAAGATTTCCTACTTATGTAGATTAAGATTTTTGAACATAATTTTTTAGAAAATTTAATGCATTTACATAGTTCAGTCATAATCTTTAAAAAATGGAATACTTAATAAGATATTGGGTAGGAGTTTACTCAAAATTATTTTCAAAATGTATCAAATAAGTTTATTCATATGTATAACGAAATGCCAAAGGCGTTGAAACATAGTCTGTGATTTTCTTTTTTCTAAAATTCGCGTAGAATGTATACGTGCTTCATTTATTGCGGAATTTAATACTTACCTTGAAAACTAATCTTAAGAATTCGTATGTAACAATTATATATTATTTTGTTTTCAGTATATATTGAAACAACTAGTGTAAAATTATGCACGAATAAGCTTTTTTTCGATTCTAATCAACTTAGCTTCATTGACATTTGATAAAAGGAAATCATGACAATTATACATTACACTGTACATCATTACAGGAACAATCTTTAAATATTACATCAAGTGAAAGTAAAAAAGAAAAATCAAATTACACTACTTCGAAGCGTTGTACGCTATATCTTATGTGGTAATTATATAATAAATTGTATTTGTATCTTACAAGTTATAAATATAGTTTCCTCACTTTCGATTGTAAAATTTCTGAAAATTATAAGTATCTACTTATTCTAAAAGTCTGTCTACTGTTATTATAGATATATCTTGAAAGAAATAACAAGAGACAATTCACAGTTCTACACACGAAAGAAAAGGACTTTGAATTCAGAATAAGATGTTTCCCATACAAAACATAGCGATTTTATTCTACAAATAATGGGATAAATTTGGTTAGTTTTTTTCTTGTTGTTGTTGGAAACTTGAATATCAGTTTTCTATTTTGCGACGCGCAACTCGGCACGGTATATACTTTTCATACCGTTATAACGCGCACACGCATATATTTAATAATATTAACAAATAGTGTAACACTCATGATAACGTGTATGAGCTCGTAACCTGACTCTTTCGTGAAAATCATGGCATTTGATGCATCAAACGACGGTGCAGCAGTGGCGCAGGTGCTGAGCATATATTGATTTGCCCAGATCATCACACAGTCATTGTAGCTGGTACCAAGTTTTTGTCACGAATAACGCTGACGCTGCTATCGCCGCCAGCTACGCGATTCACCATCTTCATCCTCCTCTTCTTCGTTCTCTTCGAGAAGTAATGCTTCTGCGTTAACCTGTTATAAATAAAATTTATCATATATACAATTTACAGAACAGTTTTGACTTCTTCAATTTCATGTTATTTCAAAGGAAACAGAAAATGTTAATTCGATTAAAATAAAATGAAATGAGTATAATTTTGTTCTTAAATACCTTTCAGACAAGAAATAACGTTATAATTAAATTCAAATCTTATGAACTCACTTCTAAATCAATCTCTTCATCGGTAGTAGGTGGTGCTTGTTCGGAACGTGAAGAAAGTTGTACAGATGTGTTTGTATTACTACCACCTCCGCCACGATGTAAATGATGCCCGGAAACCCATGTTATAGACAATAATCTATCCTGAAATGTGCGTCCTTTTACTAAAGCCACCTCGGCTTCTTTTCTTGATTTAAAATTGATTACAATTGAAGGCGTTGCATCATCTACTATTTGATTTACTATTTCTCCAAATTGCTGAAATTCCATTGATACAAATATTAATTATATAGAATAATGTGCATACACCTAGAAGAATAAATGAATATTTACTTGAAAATGTGCTAAAACTTCAGCCTTTTCTTCGGTTTCATAACCAGAGACTAGAAGACTTGTCGGTCTGTGATCTACCGAAACATGAGTAAAACTTCCTCTACCACGACCCCTATATGATAATGCATGGGTACCTCGTATAATTCTACTGGATCTTGTACCTCTACCAACAGCTGGACCTGCATTTAAACCCAACGCAGCAGCTTGAGCTCGTAATTCGTTTAATCTCTTCTGCAACTCTCCGGCGTCTTGTCCCTCTTGTTGTGCAGTCATTAAATCTAACTCGGCGTCTAAGATCTCTTTTTGAGTTTGTTCTCTGGATTTCGCTTGTGTCTTATTTCCACCAATTTGACCGTTCGCAGACAAATCCTTGCGTAAATTGTCGATAGACTGCTGCATAGTCTTTATCGTTGCCATAAGTGCATCTTTTTGTTCTGGATTTTTCTCGGCTTTGTCAATTAGTGCTCGAATTTCTATCAAATGCTTATCTAATAGTTCTTGTTTTCTCTTACGTAAGTCGGCGGTTAATTTTAATGCCTCTTTACGTTTCTTTTCCTGTTTCTTTTTTAAAGTTTCCTTAGCGGCTAATATTTCTTGTGTCTTTTTTATTGCAAGAAGTTTGTCTTCCCGAGTAGGAACAGTGGTGGTGGTTTTTGGCGATGTCGGAACCAAGCTTTGTGTAACTTGTTCTTCGGTCGAACGACGAGTAGGGATATACTCATTTTCTTCATTTTTCGCTGGCGCAGGTACGGCAGCACCCAATCGTTCTTTAACAGAAGGTCGACATCCTAAGTAAAATAAAGTCTTAGGTTATATTTGGAACATTTTTGTTCAGAACAAAATCTAATCAAATATGAACTTTAATACCAACTTACCTGGTGGTACGTTCTCAATAGCACCACCAGCTGTGTTATTGTTAACATTATTGTGCCAAAACACTTTGATAAATCTATTATTCAACACAGCCTCTGTACTTCTGTATGCAGCTTTTGCTTCAGTTGGTAGCTGGAAGGTAACTAATGCTCCTTCAGGATCTCCGCCGAAATTAACTTGGATATTTACAATTTTACCGAATTTTGAAAAGTGATTATTCAGTTGGGTTATATTGTTCAAGCTACGGGGAACCTTTTTTAGTTCCAAAGAACAGTTAGCTGGATTATGTACCACTCGTTGTTTTGGTCCAAGACGATTGAAATCGAATGCTTGTTTACGCTTTAATGGATTTGTTTGAGTATGCGTTATCTCAGATGAATTCGTATGCGGAATAACTGGTACACTAATTAGTTCCCTTTGACCCCGCCCATAAATTCCAGGTCCCGGCGGGGGATGCCTTCCCCACGGCATTCGAGGTTCCATACTTGGCGCATCTGGATTGTATTCAGCAAATGCATCTGTAGAAATTTGTTAAAACACTAATAAAATAAATAATATTTACTATAGTCAAACATTTTTCACATATTGATACAAAATATTTTCAATCTTTTTATTTTTACGTTATTTAATATTTTATTAACACATAAGAATATTAAATTTAACATTTAAAAAGTACTTACCCATGTTAGAATGGTGTTGATTTCTTAAATGAGGTGGAGGTAAACTTGCAAGAGGAAGGTGTTGAGGTGGGGCATTTCCATTAGGTCCTTGAGGTGGTTCTGGTACTGCTGTTACAGGTACAGTTCCTGGTGCTTGTGCACTATGCGGACCAAAGGTCAGAACGCGACTTAAAGCTACATCTTCTAATACAACTGGATCTGTACCGTGATCATAAGGGCACAAATCACCTCTCATGCAATATCCTTTTTCTGCAAGTATATATTCTCATCTTAGAAATTAAATGCTTCATAAACAATATCGTATTTACTGTTGTAATTATAATAATTTAAAGATCAATAATTTAAAAAATACAAACCATCGAAATCTCTGCATCTCCTCTTTGTTTGAAACCCTGGTTGGTTATTTGGTACACTAGAAGCAACAGCAACAACACTTTGAATTGACTGACTAGTAGTAGACAACCTCATGTCTACATCTCCATGATTACTGTCCTGTGTTGGAGTACCACCACCAGGACTTCCTTCAATTCTTTCCGTTCTGTCTACATCCATTCTTTCAGACCGATCTACCTTCTTACGATCTAACGATCTTGATCGAGATCTCGATCGAAGAGGTGTTGGAGACCTGTTTCTAAATCGTGCTCTGTGATCACGATTGTCAGGACCATCTCGTATCCTGGGTCGTATCGGCGAAGTACTACGACTCCTGCTTCGTCTGTGTGCAACATTTAATATTGTAGAGAAGAAAAAAGAAATTTATAAATTCAAGTACTTCATTAATCGATATAATGCTTTTACAGACCTTCTATCATGACGTCTTGTATTTGGTGGCGATTCATTTCTCCATGGCCGACTCCTATCGCGTTCTCGATCACGACGAATATGTTCTCTGCTTCTAGATCTACGTCTATCTCTCTCCCAGGAACGTGAACGTGATCTTGTTCTGGATCTCATTCTGCCACTTCTAAAGTATAAATAAGTTATACTTAAATAAAAATATTGTAGAAATTTTTCCTGTTCTTTATTATTTCGATTGAACTTACCGACTTCGTGAACGTTTCTCCTTTTCTTTGTCTATTTTTTCAGAGTCTGATTTCCTAGTTTCACGTTTACCTATTGCCATAGGTGCTGATCCATTTATTTGGAGGGGAGCAGGGGCATTTGTATTCACAGTAGTAACTGAAATTGTACTTTCAGCTATCTTTTCTGGTGCTAAAGCAGGTGGCGGTGGATTTACACCTGGTGGTGTCCCACCGCTATCTGGATCGTTCTTTGCAGGTGGAAGTATGTATTCTTGGGTCTCTAATGTTTTAAATAGCAATTCCACAAAGTTCTTTGTCTCTACAAACAAACCCCATGGTAAAACAATTAATTTACAACTTATGCAAATAATATTATCCTGATAATAAATATAAACGTACCATGTTGCAGAAATACATCGAGTTGTTCAACCATTCCACCACGTAATTCCTCCAATGTTTTATCCTTCTTAACTAAGGCGTATACATATTTTGCTAATGCAGCAGGATCTGCATCACAACTGCAAAGATAAATAAACAACATTAACATCTTATCCCAACAATTAAAAAACAACCATAGAAGTTTAATTTCTTTCATGTTTTAACATTTAAATTACAAATTAGTAAAGGATTATTAGAAAATGTTTTTAAATATATGAAAATTTAATATGACATATAATTATTAGATATTTCCATAGAGAATGCAGATTATATTTCTACAATGTCAGTTAATATATTTTAACATTCATAATTACATATTAATTTCAACAAAGTAAACAAATAATATATTAAGTTATATAAAAAACATTATTTTGATCAATCAATTGCAAATTAACATAATATAACTGTATTATTTGTGCAGATTATATAGTACAAAAAAAGAATTACATACTACTAAATCAATAAATTACAAGTATCTAAATAAAGTTAATTACATGTTTGTAATTAATGTATTTTATATTGATAATGAAATTACTTGTGATAATACAAAAAGTATAATACAACATATGTTAATAATTCAAACATATCTGACGCTCTTATAAATTTTCAACTACCTGGAATATCTTTTCTTTATATAATTTTCAACAACTATTAAGTTGTTTGTAGGGCAAATTTTATATCGGATGAATGAATACCTTTAATAAAGATTAATTTTCAGAGATGATATTATGTTTCAGTTGATTATTACTGTCAACAAATCATTATGGAATAAACCAATCCCTAAAATTATTTATGTGAAAAAATTATGAAATAAAAAGGATCACTCTCTTATAATACTAGAGAAAATATGCATAAAATTAATGTTTCGAAACAAAATTTGGCAAAATTAACTATTCTACTCCTAATTATTCGAAATGCGTTCACTACAAAATACATGAGAAATACATCATGAACAGGCATATTGTTGTTCCGCTGATTGTTACCAAAAGCACGATCAATTTGGCGCGGTAACGCTGTCTGAGAAGATCTATCGAAGATCATTTAGAAACAGACGAAGTACCACACGTAAATATAAATCTGCATGGGGTATAAAGCATAGCACATGTACGGCCATTTACAACATCAAATGCATACACATACACCTAAAACTGTACTCGGGCAAGCTGGCCTACTTACAGCGGCTCCAAGACGGCGGTGAGCCACGCCTTGAATTGATCTGGATTCTCTATTATCATTTTTAGCGAATACGCGACGAAAAACACATGGAACTTTTCAAAGACACACGTTAATTACACAATTTCTGGGCGGGAATAAGTACTCTCCTAAGTAAAGACAGTCGCCATTCTGAAATCTCACTCCTATACACGCAGTGTTCACATAGATAGACACTTCGCTTCTAGAAAATGTCACAGGAGTCGCTGGCGTTACTCGTCAAATAGGTTAGTTACGCTCGCTAGTTTGTCAACATAGAGTGTGTAGAATGTAGTTATGCATGCGACGGCTTTGATTCTTTTGTAGCGAATTTTAGTGCATTTAGGGACACCTATAGAAAAGTTTCTGTGTCGATTTTAAACGTCTCAGTATTACTACGTTTACACTTTAATTTATGTCGAAGTTATAACTCAATGTTATAACTACTGACGCTAAATGCCGTATAAATGCTATTTTACGATCAAGTTATTACATTTATGAATATGTTTACACGGCTTCTACTTTGACGTAATAACGCTGATGTTGTAACTCCTATTTAACTGAGTACGCGTTTGCATGTCCAGACTTATATTATTTCCACCAAGTTAAAATAGCGTAACAACTTTCGAGTAAAATGAGCGAGTTAAGGATTTACTTTAGTAACAATATAAAATGACAAAAAATTAGATGTTTGCTTATAGTCTGAAATATAAATACATCAATAACGAAATGAATTTGTAGGTTATAGTATAAATTGGAATATAGTTTATTTGCTGTGATACACTTGATAAATGTAAAAAACGTGATTATACAATCTACATAATATGTTTGAAATATCTTAATTAAACGACAAAGACGTTTAATCGAAATGATATCAATTATTTAGATTCTATTTCACAAAATCATTTATTTAATTTTGATTTATTTTTAGCGATTAGCATTATCATCATCGTTAAATTGCAACTATTTATATACCTCTTTAACATCAATGCAGTTTTTAGTTATCTCTAGTTAGCTCTTTAGCTCTTTAGTTATCTTTAGTTAGCTCTTTTATACGATCTAAAGTTACATATAAATGTTATAACTACTGACGTTAGGTGCTGTATACATTTATTTTACGATAAAGTTATAATATGAATGTAGTAATTGTGTAAAATAGTGTTTACATGACATTTAACATTAGTAATTGTAACATCGATTATATTTTCGTAAATTGGACCGTGTAAATGTATCAATGTGTAATGTAAGTTTGTGAAGAAACAAAAATGTCGCATTATGGGTTATATGCAGTTTTATTGAGAAAAGCAACATTTTAATTTTTTACTGATATTACAACCTTCAAGTTATTTTATTTGAAACACATAATTCTATTTCTTCTGGTATAAAATTTTGTTCGTTTTTTTTATAATAATGGGTGATTATACCAGCACCTAGAGCATCAGCTATAATGTTTATAGTGGTTCTAAAACGATCTCTGAAAAGTATTATTTTAAGTTATTACATTAATAGATGATTTAGGTTGTTTAAATGGATTGTTAGATGCTTACACCAGCCAATCAATAGAAATAATTAATGAAACATCTTCTACTGGAATTCCTACAGAATTTAGTACCATTATTAACATTACATAACCACCGCTAGGTAAGCCAGCAGCACCAATACATGATACAGTACATGTAATGCTATAAATTTTTATTTAATGTCAGCATATAAGTATAATTGTATATAAATATTTTATATTGTTTTCCGAATATACTGTTAAAAACAATTGTAATACAAACCTGATTATTATGATTTTGAAAATTGAATATTGTAATCCATGCAATTGAATTATAAAAATTGCCCCAATACTTTCATATAGTGCTATACCATCCATATTTATTGTAGCACCAATTGGGACAATAAATTTGGTTATCTTAGATGGCATTCCAATGCGTTCTAAGCATACAATTGTTACTGGAACTGTAGCTGTACTAAATTATAATTTTTAAATGTTTACAATTTTAATGAAAGAATAATTGAACAAATTTAGTTTAAAGTATACATATTAGATTTATTTTGATTAATTACCTGGATGATGTACCAAATGCAGTAGCGAAAGCTGGTCCAAGATTAAATATAATTTTATATGGAGATTGGCGGGTACATATAAAATATATTAAAGGAAGCAATACAAAGCCTTGTATGAGTAAACCAGTGAACACAGTTAGTACATACATTCCCAGTTGTTTTAATACACTTTCAAAATCTTCCACTTCCAGAATTTTTGCAGAGATGAGAAATAATATACTTATGGGTATTATCCTATACAATATTAATATTATTTATTTAAGTTATTAATTTTTTTAAATGCATTTGATAATTATTATTGTTACATTATTGCCCAGTTCATAATCTTTATCATTGTATTTGATAAAGAATGAAAAAAGACTTTTAAAGGTTCACCCATGGCATCTATATTTCCAATTGCTAAACCCAATATTAAACTAAAGAATACTAAGCCTAAAACATTTGTTCCAGACACATTTTTATGGTTTATTGTCCATTCATATATTGGTACTGTAAGTTTAACAAAAAGGAAAATGATTAAATGTTTGTAATTGTTATTGTGTCTAAGTGAAAATTTTAGATATTGTTCTAACATACCCGATTCATTTACTGGTTTTTCTAACACAGTCTGATACTAAAACAGTATTTTTGCATAAGATGTGCAACTGAAACTGGTTACCTAATTACCTCTTTGAGGTCCATGAATATGAATAAATTATTCACACATAATTTAATTTATTTTACGTGTAAGTATATATGATTTTCTCTTGCACATTATTCTTGACCTTAGTATGCGTTTAGCTGTTATAATATAATTTTTCCCAGACCTCCATTATTTAAAATCTCAAAGGTTGTTGATGTTTTATAATAATTGATCAAAATGATGTTCTTCTACAGTAATGTATTGTTTAAAATGGTTGTTGGAATGCTATTATATAAAAAATCTGTAAAAGAGTTATTGATCATTTTAAACAGTAGATTGCTGTTGAGAGACATCATGTTGAAAGTTTATTGTAAAATATAACTGATGATTTGTTTTTAAATTCTGGAATTTGGATCATTTTACAGACATATTATTATAATGGTTAAATGCATACTATTGTCAAGAATAGTGCAGAGGAAAAACATTATTTCTTATTGTCACAGTTAAGGAATATAATTAGGTAGCCCGTTTCAAGTGGAATTCTCTAATACATCACTACTTTTGAAAAGGTCACTAGACTAAAAGTAAAAATGCTGTTACCTGATTCATGCATGCATTCAATAAGTTATCTGGTATCAGATTACTAGAATATAAACAAGTAAAAGTAAATAAGTAAATGGAATTACAAAATAAAATTTTATCAATATTACACAGATATAATATAAATGAAATACCGAAATAAATCTAAAATTGTATCTTCTGTGATGAAATATTTGGTTGAATTTTGTGATATAACAGTTTCATTTTTGTACAATTTCCCAGGCTTTATTGTTTCAACAAGTATAACACTTAATGTTATTCCAAGTATTGTTGTTGTTATGTAATAATATAATGCCATTAATCCAATTTTACCTACGAATTTGAATATATTCAACAATATAAAAATGAACTCTACTGCTTAAGGGAGATAATATTTTTAATTGATTAATATTTACCTGATTCCTTCAAATTACAAGTAGCACTTATAATGCTAGACATTAAAAGAGGTAATATTAAACAATTTATCAGCCTCATAAATAGTTCTCCAGGAAACTTGAGATACATTATATTTCGTTCAGTCCATGGTTGAGGTGTACAAATCTTAAGGATGAGACCCGTTATAATTCCAGCACATACACCAACAATTGTTCTTAATATTAGCTTTTGTCTTAATACATTTTTTAACGCATTCATTTTATATTACTGTTCACAATTTATAATGCAGTAGTTTGTATATGATTAACATGAATTCTTATTTGTCTTAGGTAAACAAATTACAGTTTGTTTGACGCAAACATCAATTACGCCAAATCTTATAGCATCATACATATATATATATACATATATATATGTGTGTGCGCGCGTGCGTATGTACATTATATATATACACACACACAACACGCACACATACACACACACCAAAGATAAGAAATCTTATCTGAAAATGATAAAAGAAATGTAAAGTTCTTTTCTGTTGTATTATTATATACTACTTTCAAATAGGAATCTTTTTGTAAAGTCTACTGTTTTGTTTAGAGAGTTGAGTGTATTATATTACTTAAAAATAAAATCTATTACCTTGAGGAAGATATCTAATGACAGTGAATGTATTTCTGATCACTTATAATTGTAACAGAATGCACGAGGGAGTTCTATTCTATTTGGCTACATTTATTCAGCTCCAGTTATTTAATTGATTATTACAAAATGACATTATCAAACAGTGACTATAGTAGATAAGTAAGTAAATAAGTAAATAATGTTGATATTTTGCTTTTTATTTATTTTGCACCTATTACAATATAATAAATATGATCGTGCACAATACATGAAGGATATGTATTTACACACGTTTTAATTTTCAGGCCATAATTTTACGTATTTGTAACTGAGTTCGCATTATCATGCTATATACTTCTTTAATCATTTAATATAATTTATACATATCTTTACAATTCTGCATCGTTTTTTGAGTTAATCATTAAAACATCACATTATGCATTCCATTTGCATCCAGTCTTCTGAAGAAAAATTTCATAATCTATCATTCTTCCATTAAAATCATGACTATCAATCTTTAAAGTTCCAATAATTAGTTCACTGTCGTTTATATGTATGAAGTATTAGTGAGATCAGTAAAGAAATTTATTAACGTTACATTTATACAAAGTCATGTTTCATAAGTTTACATATTTAGATCTACATATTTTCCTATGCTGTTTAATATTTGGTTTTTTTTGTATATTACGCAATTTTCATTTTCCCTTTTAACCGGGATTCTTATAGACCTTTTTGTTTCACTTTTTCATGTGAGGTAATTTGATTTTGCTCAAATAAAAGGAGAAAAATTTGTTTATTGACTTTCGCTTTTTGGTGATTACGATTCGCCAGGCGCAATAACGGATTCCAGTGTCCTGCCGAGGTGTTTCTGTTAATACAACCTATATCACAAAAATTAAGATTGCAATTAGATTTTTATCCCTTTTTACAATGTTTCTTGATTAATTATTACGCATATAAGTAAACTCGACACAACACAAACACACTTAAACGTAGATTAGTGAGACCAATTATTCTGAAAAGATTAGAACATTAAAAATGTTTAAACTCATGGTCGCTAAATATCTAATTTTATTGCAAAATCTAATGTTATACATAGTTATCTTTGACCATGCAAAATGTATAAGTTATGATTTAGTAAAAGGAATACAAAGATCTACTGATACCACTTCCAAAATTGGACACTGCAATTACAGTGCATAAGGTTTATCTACTACTATTTCTTATAAATTGTGTAATCATTCATATACTGTAATGTCATTTAACAAAACTACAACTAAACTTCCAAAAATAAAAAGAAACCTATGAACTTATCATTCGATAATTTTAAAATTAAAATTGGGAATCAAATCAAATGAAATTCAAGGGATGAAAATATTTAAATTCTAATTCTAAGTGTACGATTTAATGGAAATTGTACATATTCATGAAGCATAACGAAATAATACAGTGCATTGTAAGAAATACAAGTATATTCTAATGGTTTATACAATCTTGCAAGTATTGAAAATTTGATTATGACTTCTATGGTTTATTTTTTCGTTACACATGTTTAAAATACAAAGCCTATGTGAGACATACATTGATTTTATGACCAGAGATGTTTTCTGCGATCCTCAAAAGTAAAACTGTATCAATACCTGTCCCTACAAAGGTGTTTCCTTTCGTGCCTCTGCCTTCCACTGAAATCCATTTACTCGCGTTGTAATAGGTTTATTTCTATTAGTCGCATTCTCAATTCCATTCCTAACACCCGCTACTAATCTCATGGCTGGGTTGGAAACCAAGCCATTGCGCTTTGGTTTTGCATTACTTGCACTAGAATGAAAAGTTATTCTGGTTAAAAGATTTGTATGGTTATTAAAAAATATATCACTCCAATTTCAAAAGTATTAATAAGTTTTAAATACGTTTATAGTTAATATATTAATTTAAATATTTAAGAGTTTAGAACATACTAATACCTGCCAGGAGTATGGTCCGAAGTATGTTTCACGCTTCTGCCAACACCAGCTCCACTATTTCCCAGAATTATCCTCATGTGAGTATCTCTTGTAAAATGGGTATCAGCTGAGTTCCTTTTTTCGTCGAGCCCATTCTTCTTCTCTTTTCCAACATTTAAACCTAACATTTCGTTCGTCAATTCGAACGGTTTACTAACATCATTTTTATCGATGATCTCTGTTTTTATGTTGATCGGCTCGTAAATGGCTGGCGTGTGATTGTATCCTCCGATCTGTGTTTTGTATGGTATATTCTGGTTTCCGGTTAACAAAGACACCCCCAGTTGACTTTGTATCACGTTCGCTGCTATTTGGGCGCTCGGTGGACTTGTGTTCGTAGGTGAATAGGGTATGAGGCTGTCGCTTAATGGTGAATGAGGTGGCGAAGCATAGATTGGACTCTGCGGTTCGCTTTTCAAAGGTGACAAGAGTTTGCTGAGCGGTCGACTCTTCGCTCCCCTCGAACATTGTTGAAGTTGTTGCGTGAAAGATAATGGTGTCTAAAATTATAGGAGTCAAATAACGTCCGTTTTTTTGTGTGAATAGATCATAGCGTGTATAGATCGAGTTGGTTTCTACATGAAGTGAACGAGGTTTTCGTTTATATAATCTTAGGTATGTTTATGGTTCGAGTAAGTATGTTGTATATGTGAGAGAAACAAGTTTTTTCATGGAGAGGTTGAGAAACGATCTGTACACGAGTGCATAGAACAGAATGAACAAAACATGCAGCAGTTAATGAAAAGTGTGATGGATGAATTGATTGGAAGTGGTATCGGAATTGAAAATTCTCCAAGTACAGTTACGAGTTAATGGAAAAGCATTAGAGACATCATTGTTACCTACTTTTATTACCTGATTCACCATCGAGTTCTGATTAAATTTTCCTTGATCGCTTTTTGTGCTGCCAGTCAAGTTGCTGCTAGATTTACTGTTGCTAGAGTTATTGCCCAGTGAAACACAGCTTCTTCTCTTTGTTGAATCTGGCGATTCTGCAGGACTATACTGCGTTGAGAGGGGATTTAGAATTGCAGATGATGGTTTTGTTTCTGCCGTTGAATTGGAGGTGACTGAAGTAGCACTGCTACTTCCACCTAAATCATAATGTACATAAAAATTATAACACAGTCTTAAGATAACGTACTTTGTAATTTTGTGAAAGGTAAACCAACCTCCATTAATACCAGGTCTTAGACTTCTTTGATTAGCAGAATGTTCTTCAAGTAGCCTCACCACAGTGTCGTGACCACTTTTAGCAGCAACTTTAATCGCATTACGACCACAGTGATCCGAATGACTGGGGTCAGCACCATGATTAAGAAGTGCACGCACACAGTGTTCGTGGCCTTCTTGTGCAGCAATACCTGATTAACAGTTATTGATGGAGTTATTTTTTTGCTTTCACTTTATTTTTCATTCTTAGTCATTTCCCTGCGCCGGAGTTGACTCTAAATATTTAGAAAATTAAATAAAAAATGTTGCATGTTTAGAATTTCTAAAAAAGAGTTTAGTAGGGAAATGGTTAACACTACTATAGAAGTCCCTGACTAAGAATGGCGCAAGTGTATATAAGAAACAGGAATTAGACATTTCTTTCACTTTTACAGGTACATAATGTTAAAAACCTAAATCAATGTATAAATATAATTATAACGAATACTGATCTCATTTTTTATTAAAAAAAAAAAAACATTTTAATCTTTGTATTTTATGTAAACACATTGAAAACTTGGAAACAAAATATTTCTGCATTTATTTTCTGAACTATGGAACAAGTATTCTCTTCGCTATTTGTCGTGTTCGTTACTCAGTTTACTCTTTGCTTGCTTGTCCGTATGAAATCTGAACAGAGACCGATATCTTACCTAGAGCTGTTGCTCCTTGGTTACAAGTGTGATCAGGGGTAGCTCCATGTTCTAGAAGTAGTCTAACAATAGCAGCATGTCCTTGCCAGGCTGCGGAATGAAGAGGAGTTCTGTTCTCGTTGTCACAGGCGTTTACATTGGCAGCACCTTCTGTTAGCAATAAAGCTACCATCTCAACGTGTCCTTGCCAAGCACTTACATGCAGAGGAGTTCTGCCCTGTAAAGTTATGATAAATTTTTGATACGGATCTGCAGCTATAACAGATTAAATTAATTCTGTAAGTAAAATTTGAGAATATAATGATATAAGGAAATCTCAGATCTTGTCAATACTTACAGTAATCTTAGAGGTTTGATGTAAAAGTATTACTTACTTCCGAATCTCTACTTTCTACATCAGCGCGTGCGTGTTCCAACAAGAATCGCGCCATTGCCAGTCTGTTCTCCAAGGCGAGGATGTAGAGAGTGCTTCTGCCGTCTGCATCTTTCGCGTTGACATCAGCATTATGAGCCAACAATACTCTAACAGTATCGTAATGTCCCTCAAGAGCTGCAAGTCTATGGTCATGTTTTATTGGTAAAAGATACTTTACAAAACGAGTTACGACAGTGTCTTAATGTTCCATTTCAAAAGTAAAAATGGACGTGTACCTCAAAGCAGTTTTCCCATCGTGAGCGTGTTGATCAATTGGTGCACTGTGCTGCTCCAGCAATCTTTCAACTAACGTATAGTGTCCTTCTTGAGCGGCGAGCATGAGAGCTCCCTTTCCGTCATTGTCAGTTTCATCAATTTTGGCTCCAGCTTCCAACAATGCTTCGCAAACGTCGATGTGACCTTCGAACGCCGCGTAATGCAAAGGTGTCCAGCCCGAATTGTCTCTGTGTTGTTCATCTAAACCTGAAACATCATGTATTTATACTTTATCAACATCATGTATTATACTATATATATATATATATATATATATATATATATATATATATATATATATATATATATATACACGCGCACACACACACACACACCTTTTCAGTTTGTAATATATATTTAATACTTTTTTTATCGTCCTTAGATCAACAAGCAAGAGAAAACATTAACTCGAAATAGGAACACTTGTACCTCTGTCCAGCAATTGTTTCACCACATCGGTACCACCTTGGGCAGCAGCCACGCTGAGAACGGTCCTGCCCTCGTTATCAATGCTGTCAACGTAACATCCCCAGAATAACAGAAGAGCGACAACCGATCCATGGCCCATACTGGCTGCTGCCCATAAAGGTGTACGTCCCGTGGCGTCACAGTGGTCTACGTCTGCTTCGTATTCCAGAAGCAATTCGCAAACGTCCCTGTGTCCTTCGAACGCTGCTACCAACAATGGAGTCATGCCGTCCTTGTCTTGATGATCAACAGCAGCTCCTCTCTCCAAGAGTATTGTAACTACCTGTGATGGAAAATAATCCATTAAAGGCGAATTAAGCCTGTTAAAAAATTAACGAACGAGTCAAGTTATAACAACGATTCGTTGAAACATTTGGAACTCGAAGGCCGGATAATCACGAAGGTGGTACGTATAGTATATTGTATTGTATTATATGTACAATAGCAAACCTTAACGCTGTTTATAAGGTCTTTGTTTATATTGTTAAACGAGAGAGAAAACGAACTTTTGCATAGCCATGGTTGGAAGGAACACACAAAGCAGCAACGCTAAGGGCTGTTCTTCCGTCGCTATCAGCGTGATCGATCTCCGCGCCGAAGTCTAGAAGGTGTTCGACAATCTCACTGTGACCCATGTAGGCAGCAGCAATTAAGGCGGTTCTGCCCTCGTCATCCGTTCTGTTGACGTCGGCGCCGTGCTGCAGAAGTGCTTTAACGATGTCCTCGTGGCCACCCCACGCAGCTGCTCTCAGTGCGGTTCGTTGATCCCAGTCAGCGCAATCTACCAATGCTCCGTGTTCCAAGAGCATTTCGACCACCTATATTTTCATACTCATATTTTATTAGGAACTGCATATTATAACAGTCCGTTAACCCTTTAACGCTCATCCTTTCTTTACTTTCGGTACATTTGTTGTTCGCTTACAGATACATTTTATATCGGTCCAGTGTATGTAATAGGTTGTTCGATGACTAAACAATGTTAGTAAACTAAAGAAAGTTAGTAGCTGTTCCTGTCGACGTTAAAGGGTTAACATGCAGGATGATTTTGAACGGATTGAATATTTTCACATATTATTTATTACTGGAAAACTGTGTTTTGTACAAAAATATGAGGTTTTTCTATTGGACAAATATATATGGCAAAATTTAGAAGAAAAAAATTGTACGAACTGTTAAAGTTGTTTCAAATGGATTGGTTTAAACTATATTTTAATTTAATACTTTTTTTAATTATTTCGTATTTCTCCTTGAAACGTTGATACTTGTTCATACTGTTTATATTGTTTTATACTGTTTTATAATTTGAATGTAACAATTACCTGAGTGTGTCCACCCCAGGCAGCAGCTCTAAGGGCCGTCCAACCGTCGCAGTCCGCATGATCTGCACAGGCTCCAGCAGCCAGGAGTACACGGACCACATCTGCGTAGCCGTGTCTGGCAGCCAAGTTCAATGGTGTCTGACCATGACGGTCAGTGGCTTCTAGTTTTGCCTGTACAGTCGGTTAGTTCTCAGCATGTAGCATAAAACAAACTTCATTTTGTTTTTTTCACAATACTATGTTCATTTCCTGTTACTAGAGATATCATTGTACGCTAATTCTTCCAGTCTACTTCAGTTTTTAGAAAGAAGCGTGCACGACAAGTCTTTATTACCAAAATACATTCCTCGTCTTGGCTTCGGATATTTTCTGACATTCTACGTAAATATAAGATGTCACGATTAAGGATGGAAACTCACCTGAGGGCACGTTGCTAGAGCTAACTCCAACAGAGATGCATTACCGTCTACGGCAAGTGTATGCAGCACTGTTCTTCCGCAAGAATCAGTTTGATTGATGTCTCCGCCCTCGCCGAGCAGTTCTGTTAATGGTTCGCTAGGAGATTCATCCATTGGGCTTACATCTTGCGAGACCTTTAATAGAAAATGATCTTAACTTTTCAGCAAGTACAAGTGCTTTTGATTTTGGATGGATTTCGTCCCCGAAAAAAAAAGAAGAAAAAAAAATGAATTACCTGACTAGAAGAAATAGCATCCTTGCTGGCATCGTCTTCCGCCACCTTCTCGGATGGTTTAGCCCCAGCATCGATGAGCAGTCTCAGTAACTTCACCTCTTGCCTGGGCCAGAGAATGCATTCGGAGCTGTCCAGGTAGCAATCTTCGATGAGTGCTCCGCTGCCTATCATCCAGAGCACCTGAAGCGTGTGGACGTCCAAGTTGCAGTTCGTAGTGGCTACGTTCGTTATGGCTCGTTGAAGATGCTGTCCCAGCACGCAGATTTCGTCTGGGTTCAGTTCCGATCCGCGAAGTGTGTAATAACCAGCTAACATGGCGTGTCCTTCTATGGCGGAGCACAGGTACTTTTGCGTGCAGTGTTTGACGTCGAGTAACCACTCGGCGAAACTGTGATGGAACAGCATTAGGGCGCCAGCACGTGACACCGAGATGACTCTGCGCAGAAGATGTAAACGTCGATTGAAGTCCTCCACGGTGATACTGGTGCAAGCTGTCTTCACGCATTTGTAGAGGATCTCCTGGGTGATTGGCAGCTTAGCGGCAAGGATCACGTTCAACAGTGGCTGAACTTTTGCGAACTGCTTTCTGCTGAAGAGTCTTTGACACAGCCAAAGGTACAGACCGTTCAATGTGCCTGGTATCTCGCGGACTTCTCGCAGGACGATAAAGTTTTCGGCCACACCATCGAGAACCTTTTCCAGGTACAGAAAGCAACCGTTGCTCTTGATGTGCAGCTGGTTTAGCATCTCGGCTGTATCGCACGAGATGTGCTGCCTGATGAAGAAACGAAGGAAAATTAATTCGACACAGACTCCATCTACTCGTCCTCCAGGTATAGTTTCGTTAGACGTCCGAATCTACAGGGTCTACATCGATCTACAGGGATTTAAAAGAAGAGTCGTTACCTGAGCGCCTCCTCCTGATCTAATCGCGCAAGGATGTACTGCTGAACATCTCTGACCACGTGACATTTCCTTAGATCGTCCAACGAGATCTTACGGAACCCGGTGAACATCCGTGAGATCGATTTACTTTGACGCCGAGCGGTACAAACCAAGAGCAACCATTGAGGGAACAGATGATGATGGTTGGCCAATAATTCGGCAATTGTTCTGCTAACATTGTCGTTTTCCCTTCTTGAGTCTCTGGTACCGGTCTGGGGTGAATTCAAGGTCTGCCCCTCGTCGATAGAATCGACCAACAGGAACAGACAGCTCTTCGGTGGCTCCACCTCTAACAGGGGAAACAGCAGAGCCTTCTTCAAAGCGTCGTCAGGATCTCTATCTAAAACGTCCGGTTGCAGGGCAGCCTGTATGTCTGGGTCAGTTCTGAGTTTTTCGGCGTAAGCTTCCGCCACTACTTCCCTCGAAGTCAAGGGGACTGTCGTGGCGTTGGTGGTCGTCGTAGTGGTGCTGCCAGGAGTCGGTGAGCTTGGCGACACTCTGTGAACAATTTTACACGATTCGAGACGCTGTCGATACTCAAAAGGACCCTCGAGATACCCTTAAAAATGTATCCGAAGGCACGAGGTCTGCAAAGATAACCAAAATAACTTCTAACGTGTTGCTCGACAAATTTCAAAAATTAATAACTCGTATGTCGTTGTTCTAGGCACTATATGGGACCCGAAGACACTCAAGATTGTAAGAGGATAATTTTTTTCTCCAATGGGAAATCAATGTGGAATTGGTCAACATATACGATTCATAGGACAGGTAACGGATGAACATTATCCTTCACTCCTCGAATCGCTCGCTAACGAAATGTTTCGTTATCGCTAACCTGTGAATCCCATCTGAGCTGGCCTGTAGAAGCTGAGCGACCAAAGATCTTACGAACTGAGCCGGTGAGAGGGATGCCTCGCTTCTGGCCTGACAAAAGTGCCTGGCGAGTAGCCTCCTGTTCAAGGACCTCTGGTGTCTGGCGTTGGTGCTGGTCGATGGCCAGGCTAGCTCCGCGCAGAGTGCCGTCTTCCCGCTTCCGGGACCGCCAACGATCAGAGCACCGCAGGTCTTCGAGGCTGGCCTCTGCTCCAAGCAATGGGAGAGCTTCACGAACGCCCATTCGCGGCAGAAGAACCGCTTCTTCTCGATCACCGGCGCCGCCATCCTCGTCGAACTCGTCGTACGCTGTCTCGTCTCGAGTCCCTAACCGATGAGATCGGCGCTCGTGTTCGCGATTACGCTTCGTTGCTCTTCGTGATTGTACGCCGTTGCACGTCGCTCCCCCGCGAGGTACACTGTCATATTAATTCGATTCTTTTGTTCGAAATAGGTCGTGCGTCGGGGAGGAATGAAGATCAGGCCGTCTGCGAAGGGTCCACCGCGATGATTAACAATTCTAGGCCAACGCGAGCGGCACTCCGGCACGAAATCGACGATTCCGTGAAACGCGCGACCTCGAGCTTTCTGTTTTTATGGGGA
Organism: Ptiloglossa arizonensis; assembly: GCF_051014685.1. Taxonomy (NCBI): domain Eukaryota; kingdom Metazoa; phylum Arthropoda; class Insecta; order Hymenoptera; family Colletidae; genus Ptiloglossa; species Ptiloglossa arizonensis. Next base: position 21,777,728 of record NC_135050.1, read on the forward strand.
AGAGTTCGTTGGTCGTTGATGAGTCCCGATTCAGCACCGCAGTAGCATCTCGGGGAACGAAAGAATATTACGAAGAGCTGAGTTAGTCTAGATCGGCTGCGACGTGGCGCAACTATGGTTGATCTCGGTGCACTCTGACGAGGAGACGTTGGTCGGAGCCCCAGGGGGCTCTGAGGCTTCCTCGGCCTCCATTCAGGCTTCTCATCGCCTCGTTGCGGACGAGCACCGCGTTTCGTATCGCTGCATTCTACCTGGAAACAGAAAAGGAGACGTTGTCACAGTATCCCGTTCGAATCTCACCGATTTTTTTCATAAATTTTTTACTCGTTTCTTCTCACCACATGGGCTCCCTCCCGGTTGGGGATCGTGAATCATGAATCGGTCTTTGAGAAAGTGAAGATCCAAACGTGAGACGGACAAAAGACACTAGCAGGGAATGTCAACCGTTAATTAGGAGCGAGCGTGTTCATTGTAATGTTTACCCAGAGCCTTTAGAAGGTTTGTCGGTACGTCAAGACAGCAAAGGAATTATCTTAGTACGGAAAGACCCAACATGTCCCTCTACGATTTTAACGTGCTTTTGTAGGATGATAGAACGTAGCTTCCCTATTGGGATACGTAGAAAATTAGGTGTAGATACTTGATCATTTTAGAGATACGAGTAATTGAATGTACTTTGGGTGTATTAACTTACCATCAAGGTTGTTTCAGCGAATCGTAGATAATTATTCGTATCTTAACAATTATCGAGTATCTACGTTTTACGCACTGCAATAAGGGTCTCGTGTTACCATTCTACAAAAGCACGTTGAAATCGGAGGGGAACATTCTTCTTTAATTGGACTAGAAAATGTGTATCAATCCGAAGTGTTTTCAAATTTTTATTTGAAAAATGGGCAAAGTCAATCCCTTCGACGATAAGGTCCGAGTTCATCTCTTTTACCACGAGGATGTCTCGTTCATTGGGGACTTAGTGTCCGACAGAGGCAATTAAAGGAAATTTTATTATCTCCCTGGGCACTTGTTTGCATTGAGATAATCCTGATTTGAACCGCGGAAGCTTTTCGTTGTCCTTTTTGGGCACTTTCGTCGTGAACAGGAATATCGTGGACAGGGTGGCCGAAAAGTTTGGATACGTCTGCAGTACGGTATTCATTTTGGTTTGAATTCAGATTCGTTAGATTCGTTTATCGTTAAAAATGGAGTCATCTTGGCCTGTCGTATTTTTCCGGTATTACAATATTTCCATCCACATTGGAACAAAAGGAAAATCTCTTCCAGGGAATTCGTATGGATTTTAGAGGCATAGCGCGACCAAAAACTTTTGCATTCCAGAATAAAATACTTTATGATTCGAAAGATAGCGGAGGTATACTTGGTAATAAAGTTTACTGGGTAATCCTCTGTGAAAAGTTTAATTCTTTTGCCCGTAGTTTGAAGTCGGCAATGAAATATGGATGTAAAATTTAATTTCCATTTTATTTTTACTTGGAAAACTGGTTCCTCTTTTCTTCCTTAAAACAAAACCACTCTTTACTAACCTGGGAAACCGGTCATATAATGGAAATTTACGTTACGGTTTCTTATACGGCTCAAATATTCTAATTTTAATTAAAGTGTATTCTTTTTATTTGCTCTAAGTTGGTAGCATGTGGTGCTGCTGAAAAATGGAGTTCATCTTAACGAGAGCATTATCAAGGGATTCGAGAAACAAATCCGGGCAAATTCGAGAAACGAATCGAAAGAATCTCGTCAATCTATCGAGAACAATCTCGCGTAGTTAAAATGATAAATACAAATATTTTTGTATTGCTCACTTTTAGTGCATCTTATTCACTCTGTTTGTTGGACAGTTTCCACGTAACTATACTTCAACTGTTGATACGAAAAATCGATCGTAGCGACAAATTCACTATCATTCCTCGTTAAAACGTTTCCAGTGAACACTTTAACGAGGTGCTACTCCATTTTGCCCGAAATGGGACAAAAATTGAAACACGTATCGTAAGATTTAATTACGAATATTCACTTACAACATTTACGTGCTTACGGTATTCGTAATATTTTAAAATCGAAACGTACACGTAACCCCGAAGAGGTTCGACTCAGGTTACTGTACCCCGAGTTCAAATCTTTTTTTCGTACCTTGTATATAATGGGACCAGAAACGCCATCTAATTTCCAACCTGTCTCGTCACGTTCACCGTGACGCTTCGTCGAATGAAAGATCGAGAAATCCTGTCACGACTAATGGAAAACTCGAATTCCGCTCTAGAGTTATTCACAGCACTGCGAGTGATCTAAAATTCGTATTAAATGGGCGGTAATAATTGTCTGTTCGCTGGAGACAGGTGGGATGAAATTACAGGGAAGGCTCGAGACGAGCGAAAATGCGGGGAGTTAATGACAAACTAGTTCTACTAATGAGAAGGGGATACGTATCTTGGCGTCGGACTTTTCTAATTATTACTACCGTGTTTGCACTTGTTAAGACCTCTCTGTGTAAATCCTGACGGTCGTTTAACGCGAACGAAACGCGGGTCCATTTTCTGGCTGTTCACCTCGGTGGTACAATTAATACCGCGTAATTGCCATCGAACGATATACTCTGCTTTACTTTACAATATTCAATGTTATTCAAAATTATATTCACGGGATAGCGTATCGGAAGCACCTAATTGTAAGAAAACAAAAAAAGAACACAGAAGTCAAATCATGACGCGTTACAATTTTCAATCACGAGAAAGTGTTATCAATAGTGAACAAAGAATAACGAAACATCGACAATTGTTCGATTAAAGAGGAAATTATTGGAATTATTTGAGAAAGATTGTGCAGAATTATCCGTAGTTTCTCCACGATTGGAGAATTTATTTTATAAATCGGGACGAACGGAACTCTCCGGAGAAATGTTGTTAATTAATCCGAGAGATTGACGGTTGTGTTAACGAGTAATAATTCGATGGGTCTCGTGTTCTGATATCGTACTACGTGATGAGTGGTCGTTTATAACCCGGAAGCAGAGTTCTGGAGAATTGAATATCCGAGCCGAAAACGTAGCCGAAAGGAATTCTCATTGTTGCTGTTGCGGTTCTAAACACTGAGCAGACTGCTGAGGGGTTGGAAGGAGGTAGTATCTTTCATAGATTTGCGTTACCGTGACCAGTTACGATCTCGAGACGTCTGTGCAATGTCCAAAGCATCGACACGGTTATTTATACTGGAAAGGAACGATTACGCGGACTTTCAAACTGTTACGCGTGATTTATGCAACCGGAATAATATGTTCCCCGCGTGGGTATTATCGATTCATAAATCTGAAATATTTAAGCAGAGCTCGTTTCGTCTACTTCGGGGCTTTGCTGAAATATTCCAAGTCCATTTCCTCCTCGTCTTTTGGAATATTTAATACGCTCGTCCGTTAACATCGAGCAACAAGAACGAACGCGACTCGAAATATTTTTCGACGTCGATAGCACTGGACTTTGAAAATCGTAAAACGAGGTAGATGCAAGGTTGAGGAACATTTTTGTACGTCGCTAGGGTAATCGGATATTTGTAAATGATTCTCAATTCCACCTGGTGAATGTTCCAATATTTGATATCGAACTGTAAGGGGGAAAAAAAGGGCGCCTTCGAGTCAACGTGGTATACAGATTGGAGTACACGGATGTTAAATATCGCGAACTTGAAAATAATTTACTCGAGACACTGTAAAATAAATTCTCGCGGTATCTCCCGATGGAAAGCGGAAACATCGTATTAAAGTAGTATTTTTAGTTTCTCGTACTTCCTATATTCTGATACTCTTCTAAATTACTCTAAGTAATTTCCAAGGAACAGGTTTCACGCTTACACTGCACGTAGATTCAAACGCACGTACCCTCCGTCCGCAACCAAGACACGTTACGTTCAAGTTTTTCTACGAATACAAATACTTTTCTCTCGAATTCGCAAAAATATTATTATCCCGATAAGTAAAAATTCTCACAACGCGTTCTCGTTTGTCGATAAATCGAATTATGTTACCGATTCGGTAACCGGTGTTTCCACCTCCTCTCGAAAAAAAATTGAATTCTCGAAACTTGCATTGTTTTCCACGAAGAGTATATTCCATTCTGTTCACGGATCGGTGCTCGGCGTTCCCGCGTTCCTCGCCCGTTTAATTGCGCCGTTGCGGCCTGTTTTTTGTTATTAACAAAATCACGACGTCGCGGGAGGCGCAACAAGCGGGGTCGTGACAGTCGTCTCGAAAACGTCGGGGTCGTAATTTGCATCGTCGGTGTTACCCGACAAATTGCTTTAATTACGCGCGGGAGTCTAGTTAATTCCCCACCCGGACTCGATTCACGAGTCGCGGAAGGGAAAGACGGAAAGAACGGGTCCGCGATAATTATGAATCGTGTCGGTGCGGGCGGTGGTGGGGGTAGCGCGGCATAGCGGGGAGGCTGGCTGGTCGCAAGACACGGTGGTGGGGGAACGAGGGGCGGGGCGAGGCGAGGCGAGGCACCGCACTCGTCCCTTTTTCCGATTCCCGCGGATAATGACATCGCACGCTACGAGGAGAGTCAGTCGGGTCACCTAATTACTCGGCCCTCGTGCGAGCTGAAATTCAAACGTTCGATGGAGAGACGCCTCGTTTACCGCTTGTCTCGCACGAGACTGTCGATATTGTTTCCACGTGCAAGCCGCGCGCCGTTGCCTCACCAGCCGCTGTAATACGTTAATTGCGCCCGCAGTGCATGGCGGGACCGATAACGGACGACGGGATTGCTTTGGATATCGACGGAGAAATATTTTCCGAGTTTCGGACACGAACAATGCCGTTACCGCACATTGGATTCATTGATTCGCGTTCGAGAATAGACAGCGACGTTCGGACCGCGTACTCGGCCGGGTCACGAGTGACCCGTTAGCGTTTCGCGCGGATACGAGTATTGTTCGATTTAATGAAGTCGAAAGGGGTATACACGAAAAGGAAACGATGGATTTTTTTTCCGAAAACACTGATTAGGTATACGAAAAAACGGAGACTGTGTTAAGTAACGAAAGGGACGGGTCACGAACGACCCAACGATATCAACCACGAGTTAACTGAAAATCCCCATTTTCATACGTTGGATTTTCTCTTTGTATCTCTCTCCTCGACACTGTTTACTTTTTCATTTTTACACTATAGTTTCATATTAGAGTGTACTCTTACTTCTTCAGATTGTCCTTGGGACACCACCTGACAAACATAAACGATTACCAATGTTTGGAGATCGATAAATAGCAATCTACGGATCTTTCAAAATTATTCCAACCGTGATCATCGAGTACCGATATTTTCGAAAGGTCTTCTTCTTAAGCAGATTAAAGTAGCCTCGAGTTATGACAGGTCCAATGCTAGTATACCGTGTACTGGAATTCGACGAAACTGGCGCCACGTTGGATAAGTTAACGCGCATCGAGCAACTCTGAACTTTGAACACGGTTAAGCTTCGAATCTACGACGGACATAGAATATCCTAGACACGGTTCTAAAGAGGTTTGGCATGTAATTTATTTAACGGAGAGCGTTGTCGCGGGAGGGATATTTATCAAGAAGATAGCGTATTATCTGCACTCGTTACCCTGTCGTTTAGTATTGTCCGGGGAGACGTTTCGACGGAATACGTTCTTGATTCCCACAATGATTTTAACGAAGCTCGTTCCAATCCTCCGGTGGAGTATCCTGGCTGCGCGCGAACGGGGATTTCCCGGGATCCGTGCGTTTTAATTGCTGTAAATCTGTCCCACGTCGGGCGTGAGTGTTCTGCGAAAACGTGAAAGTGAGTTTTCCCTTGGTACTCGGCTTCTCCCGCGACGATCAATTGTTCGGAACGAGTTTCAGAAATATTCTACGGAAATGCAATTAAAAACGTGCCGATCGTCGAGATTCGCGAACAATCCAGGGAAAGTGAAAACTGCGAGTGCGTATATTAAATCCAACGCGACTCGTTCGTGGCTCGAGTTGGCTGCATTTTTTTACGCGCAACGAACGATACCGTGAAAATAATTTTTTTTTTCTCAAATGGACTGAAAAACAATCGCGCAGAATAAATCGTGGACAATGAATAAAACTTGAGACGTACGTTGGTCAGATTGTCACAATCTCCCTGTTCATTGGGTATCGACTTTCGAAGATATCTTTTATGGGACTGCATATATCATCGATGTAGTTTTCGAACTTTCGCCGAGCCCCGTGTCTGGTTTCGTCTTCGTGGATAATAAATAACCAATGATTCCCATATTTTTCTATTCGTGAATCTCTCTTGTTGGTGTGATACACTGATCGGTATAAAAATTGATCCGTTCGTGAAGCGAGCCAAGGGTTTGCGTTTCCCCAGAAGTCGTTTCACCGTGGACTAATTTAAGGCTGTCTATGGCTCTTCGAACGGAGTCATGATAAAATAATAAGAAAAACACAAAACGTTGACAATGGATGCACGATTCGATCGTTTCGTGGTTTATCGTCCACCTATCGATTTATGGTCCGGGGTTTCGGGTACGGAGCAGTTGTATACAAGGGAATTTCGAAAATTTGGTATTCGAGTGACGGTTTCGCGCGCGATAAGCTCAGAACTGCCGACATGACCTGGATATGGCCAGCGGTAAATTTTGGATATCTCCCTCCCCTTTCCATGGGGTTGACACGCGCGTCAATGAGGGTGGAGAGAGATCAAGGTCGGTCTTTACGTTCCTTTGTCTTCGGTGGTTTTAACACTCGGTTGTGCCGGGACCTCATAGATGGCGTAACATTGATCGAAATTCATTCTTCTTCTTCTTTTTGTTATTTTTTTAGAACGATTAACTATGCGCGTTTCGTATTTCGTCACGATGCGACGTACCAGCTGAACCGTCTATTTAAAAAAAAAATCTTTAATTGTCGAATGTTAATATTTTTAATAAACTTATTAGAAGTCTGTCGCATTAATCGCTCAACTGGTTCCAAGGGAGACCTTCCCTGCCAGCGGGGATAAACCCTTCACATTAATCGTGCACCTCGGTGTCACATTAATCGCGCACCTCGGTGTCACATTAATCGCGCACCTCGGTGTCACATTAATCGCGCACCTCGGTGTCACATTAATCGCGCACCTCGGTGTCACATTAATCGTGTACCTCGGTTTCACATTTATCCCTAACCGAATTTACGAAAAAAAAAAAATTTAAGTACAACGGGTGCAAGTGATCTTCCGTTTGTTCTCCGCTGAGATCGCGGAGAGTCCGTTCTCCGTGTAGTCTCCACTCGAAAGAAGGAAAGTCCTCGAGACTTCGATTCGCGGAGACGATACGTGAAATTCCGCGAACGCATCGACCGCGATGCATCATCGGGGTACCCGTCCGTATCGACGATTCTCGTCGAGCAGCGCGTGTATCGGAGACCGAATCTGGAATACCGTTGCTGGCTATCCTCGTCGTATGATAAGCTTCGGTATACGTGTACCGGTGGTAGCAACGGAACGACCACGACGAGATTGGGGTTGTCCGAAGTCCCCGAGGTCGTCTATCCGTCGTGAATTTAATGAACGGAGTGCATCGGCGCGGGCTAGACATGCTGCTGTCCAAATACGGAGGGCACTGTTCGTCGTAGCTGGCAGCCTCAAGTGGGTCAGGCCTGCCTTGCCTTGACTTCGCTTCGTATGAATTTTAAACAGCGCGCAGCTGGATCGTGGCCTCTGCAACATTTATGCCCGGTTACGAGCCAGCGTAGCGTTTTTAACGTCTACTGGACAGCTGTTTTGAATGCCGTCGTTCGTGGTCTTCGGGCGCGACACACCGATCGTTACCGATAATTATCGTCGTTAACGCGAAACGAATATCCATCGGGTCCCCGGGACGCTTTATCGACACGTAATCGAAGAAAGAATAACACGAGTGAAAATATACGCCGCGAGTCGTCGAGAACCCTTATCCTTGTTCGAGCATTCAGGGGCGTTCGTTGAACGAGTAGATTTTCCTTTTTGTATTTTATATTTTTAGACGCATCGAGTATTTTACACCACCTCGATCGACCTTTCATTATTTTACATCACGTATGTATAAAGAGACAGATTCGATGATGGATAATAAAAGGCGACCTTGTGTCGACTTTGACGAAATACGCGGTGTCGTTCAAAGAGGCTCAAGGTCACCTTGAGATCCCTGAAAATACAAGACGTAGTGAATTGTAACGATACACTTTCAACGAGGTCACCCTGATATCCCTGAAAATGCAAGACACGAGAGATTAAAAAGGTACTGGTTCGGTGGGTTGCTTCGAATACAATGTACGCATCGTGTGAAACGTTTCTCGATCGAATCGATCGATTAACGATCGTTTGTATCGTACATCGACGTTTAAGGTACACACGCGTTACATTTCAAAAGTGTAGATTTTTCCACGAGTTTGACAAAGTGTCCCGAATCAAATTTGCAATTACGTCTTACGATATATAATATTTATCGGGTTGTTCGGAAAGTGAGTTCGTTTTCCAAAATGGAGAATATACAATTTAATGAAACGTTTATACACTCTAAAAAAATCGTGTTTCATTTTCACCAAAAAAAAAAAAAAAAAAGCGAAATGACTTTCCGAACAATCCAATACGAAAATCGTGAATCGAACAATCGTATCCTCGGATTCGGACGATGTTTGTTATTTTCATCGATGCGTGTAAAAAAAAAAAAAAAGAACGAATTCCAGGCAACTCTGAAGGAAGAAAATTTCCGATCGTCGCAAAGAGGAGCGAGGTAGCGGAAAGGCTCCACTTTTAGCGATCGGTGACGAAACGAGCGCGACTCGGGGAGAGGGGAATAAAGAAAAATCCATCACCGGCGAGACACACCGGCGTCTCTGACGTTGGTTCAGCAGCTGCGATTGCTCATGACGATAACGGTGTAGCTGGAAGAGTCAAAGGGAGCATAAGCGAAACGAGAAAAGAGAGGAGGATGCTTAATGGAGCTGGCGGGGATGACGGTACGTACCGAACAATGAGGATCAAATCTCTCTGTGGAGAAGGAAATCGAGTCGAAGTTAGTTCGCTGGAACGACAATGCTCGTTCCACTTCGGTGCAAATTCAGTACTTAATAAAGCGGCGCATTCACCTGCCGGAGGTGGTGGCCGACGAAGACGCAAATTGAGATGTCTCACCTGAATGGGGAACTTGGTGGGGACCAGCCGGGGGCATTCAGACCATTATCGTCAGAGAGAGAGAGAGAAAGAGAGAGAGAGAGAGAGAGAGAAAGTTGAATTTTACAATGGACTGACGGGAATTCAATTTCACGGCGGATCGTCTTCCGCATTCGTGCGTGGCGTGTGTTTAGGAATTGTCAACGAAGAAGACCGACGAAGCTACTGTAACGTTTTGGATTCACTCGGGGCAATTAACACGTTCCATTCGCGTCGTGCGAGTCACCGATAAACCGCACCATCGAACGTGCTTCGTACCTTCGTACAATTAAAGAGAAAGGTTACTCGGTTCGTCGTATCCTTCTGGTAAATTCTTTCGCCGATCCGGAGGATAAAGATCATCGCGTTAAAGTGCATCGAATTTCGATGCCGAGAATCGACACTCTCGATTCGCTCCGTTGATGTAATTGGAGCGACAGTGTGGTAAAAGTATTGTGTTTTTTATTTTTGTTATGCCGAGAATCGACACTCTCGATTTGTTTCGTTGATGTAATTGGAGCGACAGTGTGGCAAAAGTATCGTGTTTTTCGTTTTTTATACGCCGTGCATGTTGAACCTCGTTAAAACGTTGCGCGGGTCCCTCGGTAAAGCGTTCCGAAACGTTACTTTTGACAACCTTGTCGATCCGTTGACGATACTTTGGCGAAGGTACAACGAGACACGTATATAGATGTGTCGCTTTGAAGTTTACGAAAAATTCTAGAGTGAAAAGGAATTTGACGCGACGAGATTTTACACGAGAGTGTAATTTCGAGAGTTTTAATGCGAGAGTGTCGTTTCCAAGAACAAACTCGCTACCTTTTTACTCTACTTTCAATTCATCGATATCGACGACACTGTTGTCGTTGTTACTCCCGACACGGAAGACGCGTTTAAAAAAGAAAAAACATCCAGGTAGCAAGACGTATTCACCAGCGGGGGACCCTCAAGACGTTAGACAAAGGTTCCGCACCTGTTGTTCGAAGAACTTCAATTTCGCGGCGAATTGGGAGCTATTTATCTTCCGGGTCGAACTTCTCAAAAGGGAGTCGTTGAATGTATGGAAGTTCGGAAAACCGATCGTTTCGTTTCCAGCAATCGAAGTATCTTTAACGAGAAAACTTATCGCCGCAAATGCCGTTTACCAGCAAAGGAGAGAATCGATCGCCGTTAATGTATACATTTATTGCCACCGTGATACCAAAAGAATAGAGAAGAAATCGTACAGGTTACAAGCGGATCGTCCATGTACGGAGACAATTACCGGTAACACCTTTAGCAGCGGTCGTCGCGATCGGTGCTCATTGAAGCTAATTAATGGGACAACAAAGGGGACGCGCGCGTGCTTCGCCTGTAGTCGTAATGCTGGATATCTCGTGTAACGAGTAATGTCAAAATTCCTGTAAGTAAGGAGAAGCTGCTCCTTATCTTGTTAGATCTTGAACGTACAGGATCGTTAATGCGTCCGCGGCGTTTCGCGGCGCGCCATATTTGGCTGATTGAGCAACGGCCTCGTTCCAGACAGGTCGGGACATCAGTCTTAGGTCAGCCGGCTTGTACATGCTCGATTCTGCTGTGTTCCGATGCGTTTGCCTTAATCGGTCGCTGCAGTCTATCGGCCAATTTAATTAGTATTGGAAATTGACATGTTTGTACCGGCCAACGGGAGGGAGATTCGGAACGGAAATGTTTATCAGGGCAGGGTTGCTCCTGCACGGGATATCCCTCTGAATCGAAACCCTGGAAGGGTTCTACTGAACACTCGAATTCTCTCCGAATTCACGCAAGTACTTCTGCATTCTTGCATCTCTGTACTCCTGTATTCCCGAACTCCTGCACTTTTACTTTCTTATACTTTTGTACTACGCTTTTAGGTTCGTGTAGCTCTATATGCTTCTGACCTCCTGTACGTTTGTTCAACTACGCATCTGCACTCTTCTGTTCTCGTGCTCCTGTACACCTGCGTTCTTGTGTTTACGTACTTCTGTACTATTGTACACCTGTTCGTTAGTTTCATAAGATTCTTTCTCGTACATCTATATTCCACTGCTCTTGCGTTTGTGTACTTTTGTACTTCTACACACCACCTGTCCACTATTCTTACAAGCTTCTTTCTCGTACTTCTGTACTCTTGGGTTCTCGTGTTCACGTATTTTCGTACTTTTATACACCTGTTCGCTACTTTTACAAGCCTCTTTCTCGTACTTCTGTACTCTTGGGTTCTTGTGTTATGTATTTCTGTACTCCTCTACACCTGTACTCCTAATAAGCTTGTTTCTTGTACTCCAGTTCACCTGTACCTCTATACTCTTGTGTTCCGATACTCTCGTACTCCCGTGTTTTTGAATTCCTCTATCCTCGTATTAGTAAGTGCGAGCAAGACTCGTACCTCTTTCGCTCCTGCACTCCTATTCTCTCGAAAGTCCGAGCTTCTCGTGATCGCGCAACTTACGGAGCCGGAACTTCTGCACTCCTGTAATTCTGAAAGTTCGAACTCCTATGATGAGTCCATCTGCATTTCTCACCCTTTGAATCGAGTTCTTCGGTATTCCGAAACGGAACAATTCTCCGAACCCCATGATCGAGGATCTCTTGACCCCCTAAATGGAACAAAGTCGCAGCACGTTTGAACGATCCTCACCGTTCGTAGTCGCCGCTGAAAGCGCCCGCCTTGAAATATTTATAAGCTACACACGCTCGTAAATTACGCCGGATTTTCAGGGGTGGCTTTTCATATCGTATTCGATATCGCGTTCGGCAGTTTAATTTTTCATGGACCGACGAAGGATAGAGAGAGGAGTGACCTGCTAACTAAAACCGTGTTTAGAATTTAATTCGTTTCGTTCAAAGTCGTTCATTCGTTAAATTTTCGAATCGAATAATCAAACAATTATCGCGAGTATTTTCCATAAAGATTTTTCTTCCCACGATTTCACGATTCTTTCTTGCCCAACGAGTGATATTCTATTTTTAATCTCCTCGACGGTATCGGTATCCGATATTTCTCCATTTCTTGAAGCGTTACGATATTCAGATGTATCATAATATATAAATACGATTGTGATATCGGTCGGTGAAAAATATTCGAGTCACGTAGCCAGCGGTGATCTTTTCAACGAAACTGTTCACCTCTGAAATTGAATATCCGAAACGCAAAGCGGTCAGCACGTCGGATTCCCTCGCCATTATCCGCCTAATAATCATCGCGTTATTGTTATTACCAAGACTGATAATAAAATTTACCATCGAGGAGGGATAATAGGGCTATTTATTTCGCGCGGCCTCTGGGCGAATACGATCGTTGGCCAATCGAGTGATGGTATCTCTGCAGCACGTACGGGTAGACAGGAGTAACATATTTTACCGGATAACGTTCTACGTCGATAGAGACATAAGATTCAGCGCAGCGTTCCCGTATCAACGTTAATTTTCAAATAATAATTAACACCGCGTTGATTTATGCGCGACGTTGGGATCAACGAGGAGCAACGATAATTAATGGAGGATGAGAAACACGAGCGTTCGTACGTCAGTTTATACGTACATTCGCTAATTAACAAATTAATACGACGGTATTTTATAACATTTCGTGCACCTGTCCCGGATAGTTCCGGAGGGGAAAGAATAATGAATTAACGCGCACCTACGTGTACGTCTACGAAGATAAAACGCATCGTCTTTCTGTTATACGTGGCCGTTCATTTTACAGTTTAATCCCAGCATTAAACAAAGGACGTTATCCTATTTCTATGCTACGACAAATTACCGTTAACCGTCTTTACCGATTCTCGTAACGGTAATAAATTGTTAATATCGAGTTATTACTTAACACTTTGACCGCCGCGCCTTTTTGGAAAGGCAACAGTCTGCACGCCGCCGGCAACTTTCACGAGAGTTTCGATCGTAAATTTGTAAATTTGGTATTTCAATTATTATTATTGTTTATCGATACCGTTCCTGGTAAATCGTTAAGGTTTGCAAACGAACGCAACGAACTATTTGTAGGTGTACGGTTGTGTCGCCGTCTGTCCCTTAAAAATTGACAATTATCGCGGGTAGCGTGAATAATAATTTCGATGGTAAACAGCGCCTGACATTGTATCCTGGACAGAAACAATCACAGTAGTCGTTCGTAGTGAAATTCGTGACGTCAGTCCTCGATTAGGTGCACGTATATGCAATTTGTCTCTAAAACTTGTTTTGCACAATGGATAGTAATTTTGTTACTTTTCATCTTCGTTTTGTTTCCAATCATGGAATCTCTTTGACACGGTTTGTCAATTTCGTTTATTAGTTAGTCATGGATCGATGTATTCTTTTCACGAGGAATGCATACGAAAGAATGCATGGTTAGTGGGTCACTGTTAAAATGACGCGAAAATCGATGAGAAAATTTTACAGTTGCTCGGTTATAATTCTTTAACGAAAGTAACGACTGGAAAGATAGCACGATTTTCTCACGGGAAGAATACCGGTGTCTATGGCTGGCTAATGAGCGATTTACATCGATAATCATCGTTTCTTTTCGATCATTAAGCGAGGCACCGTCGACCGAACTTTCTTTAGCAGTAACTCGACAGCGCCATCTAACGGATCGCTGAAAAGACAGAAAGAGTTCAAGCAGCGACACCCTTGTGCGTTACGCAGCAGAACTAGATATTCAATCTGCAATTATTAATCAATGCGAAATTTCTATGATAATAATTATTGTTAAATAAATAGCGTCGAAAAGGTATTACCTGTGGTTCTCAACGACCACGCTTTCTTTCTGCGTTTCTCGTACCATAGTTACAATTATATAGCTATATTATATATATTTATAATTACATAACTGTATCCTGCATAGTGATACGTTTCTCGATCTGTCTCATCGCGAAGAAGTGTTCCCAGCACGTCGGTCGCTTTCGTTTCCTTCGATAACATAAATTGAAGTTTTTTCGACCCGTCGGTCGCGATTCGCGGGATCCATCGTGCTCGTGGAACTCGAAAGTTGAAGAATTCATCGTCTCGTCGACGCTGGTTACGAAAGCCGGCGAAGAGTTATTAAAAAGTTTCCGTAATGCTCATCGCGGTCGGGATTCGCGTTTGCGCGCTATTAAGTCCCTTGGCGTCTGACTATCCTGGCGCGCGTACCATTCGGTCAGTTGTGAACCGGTGGTGGGGAGAACAAACGTGGCCAGGGCCGAGCTGGAGGCAGAAAAACGGGACGGAGGAGGGCTTAATTAACGCGTTTCGAGATATTAGACCGACCGGCGGAAGTTGGAGGTAATCGAATACAATGCCTTCGTTTCCGCGATGGAGACCGGCCGGACCGGGCTGGCTAGTTGCCTTTTGACCGAGCGGATTGGAAACAGAAGAGTGGCAGGAGGGGGAGAGAGGGGGTGGGGGTAGGCAGCACTGGAGCCTACGACAGCGGAATAATTTTTCGAGCAAAGCTTGATTGCAGCGGCTCGTTCCGACGTGGATCAGCCGGGTTAAACGCGATACCAATCGATCGGACGCACGAACGTAAAAATTGAATTGAACTTTGCCGGGAATCTCGACGCTCAAGTGACTCCGATCCGAATCAATGCCACTTCGAAGCTCTCGCTTAACAGGGTTGTCGCCTCTTTTTGCGATCGCGGAGTGTTTCTAATCAGCTCGAGTGGAAAACTCTCGCAGATGTTTTTCTAAAACGTTCGATGACAATTGCGTTTAATTTAACAATATTCGTGGAAAGGTACGTCTTCGATCACGACGTATGGTTGTCGGAGGACTACCTCGACGACGTCTCGTCTCTCGATTCACTCGCGGAAAGGATCTCTTTAATTACGATATTCGACAGACCGTCTGGATATAAGACGGACGAGTTGTGCAAGATGGTGGATAAAAGATCCGATGACGGAAATTGAACGAGATTCGAGGGATTGAAAATTGCGGACGTCGGGGGGAGAAATCGGGCTTGGAATTCAGATATTAGAAGTACACGATCAGCGAAGAGATGGGAACGGAATCTGGTAAAGATTGGTACGGACGAGACTGACAAGTTAAGAAGGAGGACCGATGTTAAGGGTACCGTGGTTAAGGCAACAAAGGTCGGAGATCCATCTCAGCTTCGCGTTGAGCCAGACCTTTCGAAGTAGGGGAGAGACGCGATCAAATTTACGATCATTGCATACGAATCGGGGACGAGAATCTCGGGACGAACATTTTCTACGGTATGTATTATTATATTTCCTCGATCGGTATCTTTATTCTCGAGAGAACCGATTTTCAAGTTTCCAGCCAAACCGATCGAACACGATCCGGATAATCCGTGTTCCACCACCGGTCGTCTCGCGTACCTTTTACAAACATCGACGATCGCACGGTTGAAATACTTCCTTACGTGTTTCTTCGACCGATCGTTCTTATCTTGAATCGCGTTACCAGTGTCACAGAGAAATTGCAACGAAACTAGGACAAGAGTGTGGCCGGATAGAAAATGACGAATACGAAGTACGTGGAGAAGCACGGAGCGTGCATCGCGAGACACAGTTTCGAGACACGGTGTTGAAGATTCCAAGCTGATTCCAGGACGAGGACCAAGATTTTTCGAAGACCTCGCCGCTACGGAAACGACGAAAATGGAAATAGAAGGAAGCCTCACCGGTGATAAAGCGAGAGGTATGCGGCTCCGAAGTAATAATTAACATCGAATTATCCGCGTTTCTCGTTTACGAGAGATGTCTTGCACTCGGCATAATCCGTGTTCGGAGTAGCTTAAATTTAACATAACTCGGATCGATCGTAACTGTTGCCGCTACCGTGGAGTTAATTGTAGAATTAGCGATAAATCGTGTACTCTTCCCGCCGGGCTATCTATCACCGGTGCTTATCACGGTCCGGGTTCCGTGTGACCCAGATATCCCATCGCGGCGCAGGTTAATTACGATATTAGACGCGGAATATTCGAAACGCGGTTATAACCGAACAAAGTCCAAAGCTTACGACTCGACGTTTTCATTACTTAACACTGGTGCTCGAGCACCGGTGCTAATGGAAATTGATAGGGCACTCGTATATAACGCCCGAATTCGAGGCATTGAGTGTGACCGACATACACACACACACGGACAGCGGTCGGCTGGCTCTGTATGTCGTCTTTAAAAAAATGATCTGGATTTATATGACCTGTTTAACGCGGCTGCGCGTTTGTCTTTCGTAGCACGTGCAGTATTTCATCTCGCCAAGAGGTCAACCGAACGGAATGCACGGAGTTAACTGAGCCCCAGATACGTTTCACCATGTCGTGGCGACTACTGTAAGTCATTAGGTACAAATTTAGATTTATCTCCAATCGCCATTGTCAACAGTGTGTACCTAAAGTCGTCGTACACAGTCGTTACCGTGTAAGAACGGATCACGGTCGGTGTACCTGACCCGCGAGGGTCAGTTGAGCACCGTTGGCTTTGTTCCTGGTGAAGTCGAGGACAATCGAGTTATCCTTTTCGATCTTGCCTCGTGTCAACTGGCATCGGTTACTCGGATAGTCGAGCCAAGGATACGCAATTGCGAGCGAATAATCCGTGTAGAAAGATACTTATCTTGTTACATTATCGCGTTCATCCGAGCGCTGTCAGTTGTGCGGGCGGTAGTTGTCAGTTGTCTCGGGATTGTCTCAAACTGACATCGCTTCGACCTTGTATTCCTAAGAAATTAATAACTGCAGTGGATCGAAAGTGATGGTCGGTTGTTCGTTGGTAGGTACTTTGTGAAATTTAAAAAAAAAGAGAGATAACAATCACAGGAGTTCGATCACGTAAATAAGTAGTTTTTACAGTGGACACGATTTTGGACAATCGGAATTTATCGTTCGGAATACACGAAAGTGTGGAGAACGATTTTTCGAAAATTTTGAAACTCGATCGTATCCTTGACTGTGACGATTGTGTTCGAAACTCGATGTTTCTTCGTGCTGACGGTTTGTGTTAGACAAGAATAACGTTGGTCGAAGTGTCACGGTGACAACGTTATCGTCGCTTCTTTAACAATCGTAAAAATCATGTTCACGATACTGGCGTGGAAATCAAAATACGTAGCACTGAAATCTTCGGTTACCGAACCGACGCGAGTGAATTAAATGAGCCGTAAAATCGAGGTCCCTATAAAAATATTGATCACAGAGCCGAGTAGATTGAACGTGGAGTGATCCCGCTGGGGACTGAGTATCGCGACGGTGATATCCTTCTTGTACATTTCCAATCAGGAGTTTCGATACGGGAATTGCATCTTGCGGATTAATGCGAGTGGAATACGACAGCCACCGCTCTTCGATCAATCTGCCACGGTGGACCGGATAGAATCAAAAGTTTCCGAGTTCCGTTACGCCGAGATTGCGTTTCACCTGCATCGAAAGTCAATCGTCGTTTCGAGAACTCGTCCAGGTAGACTGACACAGACTTAAGCCTGGATTCTTCCGTTAGTTGCCTCTTCACGGTTTACGCGAAGTGGTTCGCGATTCGGAGTCGAGATCCAGACTCGTGGGAGGGACAGACCCCCGTAGCGAAGCACAGTGGTCTTGAGCGGAAATTAATACTCCGCAATTGGTCACCACTCCACCTTCGAGGGTTCGAACGGATGGAAGCTTGATGGGGGCAGCTGATCGATACTTTTTTTCATACACTGGATAAACATGTGAGACCGACGCTTTGCTTAGTGTTCGTCTACTTGAGAAAATGGAATCGTACATTTTGTATGTAGAAAATTTTGTATCTACGTCTTGTACAGAGTGTCCTTAAGAGTTTTGCTCTCTTAAGAACGTCCTTAAGAGTACTATATGCCTTTGGAGACATATAGTACCGAAGACAGACATGACCCGGTCCAGGTCATTATTGGTAAGATGATTTCGATTGGATAAAATTTTAAGATAATAATACAAAATTGACATTTCTCGAATAAGAATGTTGGATCGAACGTTGCATCGATATTCGACGAGATTTCGTCCTAGTTTTAAAATACAATATTTAACAACCGTTTTCGAATTGTTCTGTACAATTTCTCTGTTTACACGTGACAATGGATGATTCCCTTCTTTACGATTCGCGCGAATAAACGAAGTACGAACTATGCACCGACGCGACGTATTATTCGGAATATTCGGTTTGTTTAACGCGTTTTATTCGCGCGTAGTTAAGAGCACCGCACCGAATCGAATTATTATTACAAATACAACGAACGAACTGGGGTTTCCGCGCGAACGACGGTCGGACGCGTTAAACTCGTAAACTCGTCCGAGTCGCGGGATAAAAATATGATAACCTTCCGTTAAAAAGGAGAAGAGGAAAACGATGTTTACCTTCTGAACTTATTTCTCCGCTTTCATCCACCAATTTCTCTCCGCGAAATCACCGACGACCCTCTTGATTTTCCACGGTTCGGCTTCAATTCTCCCAATTTGAGGGCCCCACGTTTCTCTTCTGCTCGAGTTGAACCAACAGACGGGAAAAATACCAATTCGTATAAAACCGGCGTGAAACTTGTTCGATCGTACGGTGAAATGTTTCATTCGACCTTTATTCTAAATTTCAACCAACTTGTCGCGAACAAAGGGTGGCTTATCCTTCGTTAGTCGATCGAAAATTTCATCCGGATAAAAAGTTTTCAAATGGTTGTCCGTTTGTAGCTCGAAATATGACCACCACCCTCGTACGGGAAAAGATTTTCAGACACCGTTGAAAGAGACGTAAAAATACGCGAATCCTGTTCTCGAATGTATCGTGTACCCTGCTCCCCCCGTTAACCGATCGATCATGGATCGATCGCGCGTAAAACCCGGGGAATAGGTTCGTTCGTGGTCGAGGCTAGGAATCGCAGCAATTAGAGAAATAATTGGCAATTAATCAGCACGGTTGTGGAAAAATCCAAGTGCATCGGTCTAAATTCCTTGCGATTTCGTTCGGTCGTTATCACGCAACTTGGGCAATTACACGAATGACGGTCTCATTAAGTCACGCCACGCTCGACGGCCGGATAATTGACTGACGTAATCGTTCCGCGTTTTTGAGCCGCTTGTTGACGTAACGAGAACGAAATCGTCGGACGAAGGGTAACGAGAATCGAACGGTAACGGTGACAGAGAGAGAGACCGTCGTCGCTGAAATTCCCGGAGAAAATTTCAATAAGCGATTGCACGACTTCGGGACAAGGGAGGAAGGAAAAAGGGGGACCGTGGTGGCGCGGGAGATATCGCGTAAAGATTGCTTTAATAAAGAACCGGGCGGAGTTTCGGCTTTAATGCGAGTCAACTTCCTGAATAAAGTGCCCCGCGCTATTCCTTTCGACGAGGGACGCCGTCACGGCCGACAGAATTTCCAATAATAAATGATAAAGCGTCCCGAGTTGAATCCGATCTGCTCGCGAACGTGATAAATCTATTTCGTCGTTTCCCCGCCACTTGTGAATTATTAGCGAGCACTCTTCGCGGGAGTTCATAGGTGTTGATGGTCTTTCGGTGATCCCGTTTCGTATCTCCCCCGTTGAAACGCACGGGAGCGGGATTTTTAGACGAACGCGGGACAAAGCAGTCGCATCGCATCTCGTTTCGATACCGAGGATCGATCGATGTTTCGTTGACGCGTCGCGGATGTATTGCGACCACCTGGAAAGAATGCAGGTGAGTGAGATTTGTTTTCGAGTGGTTGTTTAGAATTCTCGAGACGGAATTTTTGTAAAAAATTTCGAATATTCATGGTCTACTGTACTCGAGCACTCGATTGGCACTCTTTTGTTGCGTCGCGGATGTATTGCGAGTACTTGGAAAGAATGCAGGTGAGTGAGATTTGTTTTCGAGTGGTTGTTCAGAATTCTCGAGACGGAATTTTTGTAAAAAATTTCGAATATTCATGGTCTACTGTACTCGAGCACTCGAGTGGCACTCTTTTGTTGCGTCGCGGATGTATTGCGAGTACCTGGAAAGAATGCAGGTGAGTGAGATTTGTTTTCAAGTGGTTGTTTAGAAAAATCGAGACGGAATTTTTGTAAAAAGTTTCGGATATTCATGGTCTACTGTACTCGAGCACTCGATTGCCACTCTGCTGTCGCGTCGCGGATGTACTGCGAGTACCTGGAAAGAATGCAGGTGAGTGAAATTTGTTTTCGAGTGGTTGTTTAGAATTCTCGAGATGGAATTTTTGTAAAAAGTTTCGAATATTCATGGTGTATTGTACTTGAGCTGTCGTGTCGCGAATGTACTGCGAGCTCTTGAAAAGAATGCAGCTGGTCATTCAGAATACTCGAAACGGAATTTTGTAGAATGTTTGGCGTTCGATCAACTTGGATAAACTGTGATTCCGGTGACTCGAGTTTCGAGTCTCTCGTAAGTTTCAAATAACCGGGGACAGGTCCACGACCGAGCCCTGTGTATCGTTCGAGTTACACTTCGTAATTTCCACTCGGCAGCTCGCGTTTCGTAAGTAGAGCGGGCTCTTCTCACAAGAATCCTCAGCTTTCCTTCTCAGCATTGTTCCTGAGCGCGGATTATTAGCCCGTTCCGTAGTAAATTTCCTACGTGGCAGATTTTCTCACGTATAACTGCCGCCGTGCAACGGGAATTTCATTTATCGGCGGGGGCCACGCACGCATTTGCATGGGAAGTTATAATACGAGTTTTGATTAATCCCATCGGCCCGGTGAAATTTACCTGGTCCGTAGTGGCGAATTAATCGGGCATTAATATTAATCCCGCAAAAACGGATTCCTCCGCGTTTCCGTTCCCGCGAGAAAAAAAAAACAAAAAAAAAGAGAAAAGAGAGGCAAATCGCGCCTAACGACTGGAACAGTCACCTTGATTGCTGCCCGTACAATTTCCCTCGGTTTCGTGGACGTTCACGCTAATTAGATTGCTATTAATTAAAATGAAATCTTGTCCGTAGGATGAATCGAATTTGTGATTCGTTCGGCTCGATTCGAGCGATATCTCGTTTCTTTCAATATTTATTCATCGAAAAAAAAAAAACGATTAAAAAGAGAACCGAAATTATACGATTATCGAGAAAGAGGTAAAATTCGCAAGGAGAGTTTATTCGATGTAATTCACGTCTGTTGCGAATAACCGTGATATTGTCGAAGATAACGCAAAAACGAGAAGCAGAAATATTATCGGTTGAAAGATTCGATACGAAGTCGTTTCAATCTATTCGTCGAATAAATATTAAAAAAAAAAAAAAAAACAAAGAGGATCGCTCGAATCGACTCAAACGAACCTCAAGTTAGATAACGATTAGGTTACCCTCCCCGTGGTTTGTTTTTCCTCCCGCAATCGTGTTTTTCTCCTCTTTTTTTTTTCTCTCTTTTCTTTTTATTTCGGGCGCGTCGTGCGTGGACGTCCACCCTCTTGGCCATAAATTTGTTTATCGCGCCGTAGAGCAACCCCGTTTCGTTTTCATCCCGGAGGGGTGGCGATTAACGGGGGTTATTACCGCGACGAGGATCGCACGAATACGATCTCGTTTCTGCAAAAAGCTTTGCGACTTTGCGCTTTTTAGCGTAGAGTTTCGTTAAATTTCTGCTTAATCTTCCTTTTCCCGAATTAGCGCCGGAGGAACGAATACAATGAGCGGGCGATTCGTCTGTGAGGAGAAGCTGAGCGAAGGGAGAAAACCTTTGATTCGGCAAGGTAGGATTTTATCTTTATGGTCCCTCGATTTCGTACGAATTTAAGGCAGGTGGCTCGCGTGTGGAAAATTCTGCGGATTGTACTGCAAAGTTTTCGACTGGATTTCGAAAGAGGATTCGACCCACAAAAGTAATTAAATAATTCGGGAGAAAAGGTTCGTTACAAAGGACGTTCCATCCGTATTCAATTAGGGTGTTGTATCTCCGTAGCTTTGATCGTTTTCCATCTTTTTTTTCAAACGTATTAATACATCGTTGGAAAGCTCCTTTCGCCCTGATTGCGAAAATGCATCTTGCACCTGTTTGCGTTTCTGTTCGTCTTCAAAACGAGCAAAGAAAAAAACACGTGTCGGTGCTTTTGAAATTTTTACCTCGCAATGGAAATCGTAATTCGTACAGTATATAACTCGGATCTTTTCCACCGGATCTTTCTTTCGAAAAATAGCGTCTTTTTTTATTTTGATAAATTAAACTCTCGAAATTGCGCAATACTTCCTGGAATTTTGTAACTTTAATAAGCTACAGATTCTGGGTATTGTAATATTCGTCGTAAGTTACTGTTTGTTGTATCACTTGGATGTATCGTGAAAATGTTGTCAAATTTTCAGTTCCTTTGTATAAAAAGGGGGACAGCCGATCAAACTCGAAGACGGTTGTAACTCTGAAACAACGTTTCAGAGAGGATAAAGGTTTACGCGATGTTTATTACTTTCGTGACCTGAATATCTCTTGGAAACAAGATATACATCTTGTACCTTCGAGTTTCTCGGTAAAATGAACAAACAAGGGAAGCACGAAACTTCGCAATTATTGAAGAATTCATTTGCGGAAAAGGTAAGTTACATGAACATTAAAAATGCAAGGAGTTCGGAAAGCACCCAAGTAACGTAGTTAAGATAACTTTCCTCGAGGAAATATTTATGAAAAGACTTCTCCATGGACGGGTATATTTTGTTCGAAATGAATAAAAATTCTAATCGACTACGACCCATGATATGTACAGAGTGATTTATACAATAGAAACAAGCTATGTCTTTAAAACGTTTGTAGAAAAAAAAATAGAAAAAATGTCACGAGACGATGTCAAATGGTTTGTAACGAAGCGTATTCTGTTATTTTAATTTTACGCATTTTTTTAATTTGGAGTATTTATAATTTTAATGGTTACTTGCACGGTACGATGTTTGAAATAATTTTGGAAATTGTGACACCCACGTCGGTATCCTTGACGAGGCGAATGGAGCGACGTGATACGACGATGAGAGTGCAGAGGACGAACGAGCTAATGAAATTTTGAGAAATTCGCCACGGTTAAGGGGGCGAGTGACGCGACGAAAGTTTTAAGTTCCGTTCATTCAACTTTTTCAATTTTCGAGCGGAGTGCAGAGCCGTGTCTGATGTATCGTTCCACGCCTTGTCGAAGTGGATACGCCTCGACGAACTTTTACCGTGTGTGTTTGAACGAGACGTTTGTTCTTTGAGACTTCTCGCAAATATGTAAACTATTATGCGACGAGAACTCCGAAATTTCGGAGCGACGCGTACGGTATTTTATTTTCTTGCATCGAAGTTTCGAGCTGTGCGAAATGAAACATTATTAACTACGACGTACGAGATGACCGGGAGATTTAAGACTAACAAGTCTTAAATTTGACACTGTAACGTTCAAAATAAGAATAAAAATATACAATAGCGATATATTAAAGAGAAAACTATTTCTTGGACACCGAAAAGTATCCTGACATTCGAGAATGTTTTATTAAATTTTTATAATTCGTCATTATTTTTTTTTACCAATTTTCGTGCAAAAATGTTAACGTATATAGAAAATATACTGAACATAAATTGAATCGAATGTATAGTGCGAATTTCTAATTGGTTGGATGAGCAGTCTTTGAAAAAAATTGTAACAAAATAATTATAAAATTAAATCTCGGTACTTCACACTCAAGTACTTTTCAATCCTCCCAGTCAAAATTCCCTTCAAGAAAATTCCCAATCGGCAATCGTTTAACAGACCTTTGGAATTATTTATACCGAAAAAGAGCACACGAAGATCATTCGTAACCACATTCATCAACCCCTGAACCGTCTACGTTTCATCCACGCGTCGCGATCGACGGTCCCCTTATATCGTTGTAAAATTCCCGAGATATAACTTTCAAAGACACTTCCAGAACATCCGATAAAAAAGACATCGATTTTGCTAACGTTCTTAATGGAAGTCCCCGTGGAACGCGGGAAAAAGAAATCCCGCTCCTCCTCTCCGCGTCATTTATACCTATAAAAACTTCATCGGAACCAATAGCCCGGAATATCGACAAAAATTCTCAGCTAACGGCAAGAAACGTCGACACCGACTTCCCTCTCGCCCCTAACTCCGTTATCTTGCCCGAATAACAGCGCACGGGGGTGCAGAAGTTATTGTCATCCGTCAACGTCAGGGACACCGAACCACCCGTGAAACCTACCGACGAAGACGTCTTCGCTCTTCTTTGGTCTGGTCGTATCGACCTGACCGCGTTGAATCGTGAATTCTCGTCGAAACGAGCGAGAGCGAGGCGCGAGCTACGCGCGGCTCGTCGTTCGGTAAATTGATTAGCAACTGACGCTCGTGGCTCGCGGGCAACGAAGTCAGTTGCACCGGGAGTCGACAGCTCGTGCATATGTCGCCCGGCTGAATCGTTAATCCGCATTGACACGCGCGCCCTTGTATCGGAAATAGTGGGGTTCGAGGGGTTGCTCGACCCCCTCCACGATGAAACCGGATGAACGAAACGGGCAGGGAGAAGGGGAATCCAGATGGTCGATCACCCACCCCCACTCTCCTCTGTTTCTGCTCTCACCCTTGTCTTCCAGGGGGTCGGACGACACGCCGCGGAAACGAAGCAAATGAAAATCGGAACGCGCCAACCGAAACGCGAAAACAAACGGAACTACCCCCCGGAGGTCGAGCTAAAGCTTTAACCCTTTCCCTGGAATTTAGACGCGGTTACGAGGGGGTGGATTTCACCGGCCGAGAGATTCTTTTCCGAGTGGTTTCGGGGACAAATTATAAATTACACGCATTGGACCTTCACGAATTCGCAAGCTTTTCGCGGTAGGAATTTTAGGGGTTGATTGGACACGGAATAATGATACGATTTGGAGATAAGGGGAACGAGAAGGGTGAAATTATGCGAGTTTTGTGGGAGAAAAAGTCTGTTGGACGATAATATTGTATCGGTGTAATGGGAATTGGAAACTGTTTTTTAATTTTTATCGTATAGATACATATTGCACAACTCGTGAGTTCCTTTCGTCATCGATTTTCGCGCATATTGGACGAACGGTGAAACGCTACGTTTTATAATTTATAATATTCTTTAATCTCCTCGATCTCCTGTAAGAAATCGATACCGATTATGGTAAAGCGGATTTATCCTGTTCATAAATATTACTTTACACGTTCAGTACGATTTTTTCTTAAATTTTTAACCGTTCGTATATCAGATAAAGAACCGACAGGAATTTATTGCTCGTGACCGGACAGGGAATTTTATGCATTTATGCCACATGCTAGTCCGGGGAACACAGGAAAAATTTACGTAGAATATATTTCACGAATTAATATAATAATATTAATATTTCATTTTGCATAACTGCATAACTTCTGGACACGTTTATCATGTTTCTCCGCTCATGGGTGATAACTACATATATTTCATTTTGTAAATATTTCATTTCCACGACTGTATTACACGTTTTCCACGTGGTAAACATTTGTCTTTAACGTTTTTATTTACCGAGTTCCAGATCAATGTTACACGTATTCGATGTTGACCAGTAATATTTTTCAAACGTAACGAAATGCTCAGAAGGAAATTATCGTTTACTAAAATTCTTTTACGCTCAATAATTAAAATTCTTTTACACTCAATAACTAAAATTCTTTTACACTCAATAACTAAAATTCTTTTACACCCAATAACTAAAATTGTCGTTCCGAAGGACTGTGAAAAAATAAAAAAGAAATGTTTAAATCGAACGGAAATTTTCAAGTAAAAAGGATCGATTTTCATATCCCAAAAAGTAAAATCGTCCCCATTTCGCATCCATATCACCCGTCAGGGCCTTTCTTTGTGAGGGACCGCAGGGGGCTCTGCGAAAACAAAGTAAATGAAATCGAAAATCCGTATAGAGGCTGCACGTGCATCTGCAATGCGGCCTCGAGCTTGGCAAGAGTCGAACCCCATCTGACCAAACGTTACTTCTGTCTCCCTTTCGCCTCTTATTTCTGCCTCCCCTTCTCGTCGTCTCTGTCTCGCGAGAGAAAAAAAAAGATAATTATCGGCCGGGTCCCGGGATAACGGAGGAAACTGGTCGAATGGTATTCTCGACCCGCAATGAGGAGAAATTGATGTTCCTCCGTCGGAAACACTTCTGATTGTTAGAGGAGAAATGCAATAAACTCGCGTGATTCCTGGCAATGAATCTCTAACCGATGTCGTTGTTTCACGCGACTGTACATTATCGTGCACTCCGCGTTTCGGTACTATTTCAAATTCATTTTCTCGATCGAACGCGCGTTTCTTAAATTTATTTTCATTCCGTCGGGTTGTCCGGAAAGTGTCGTTTCGTTTTCCAAAATGAAGAATCAATAATTTAATAAACCGTTTATACACTCTAAAAGAATCGTATTTCGTTTTCACCAAAAAAAAAAAAAAAAAAAAAAAAAAAACGAAATGACTTTCCGAACAATCCAATATTCATATTTTCGACATCCTGGTGTCGGAGTTGGAGGTTTCTTTTATTTTTAAATGCAAAAATCGTCGCGATAGAAAGCAAAATCGACGGTTAGATTCTTAACGATTGAAAGGTCGGCATTGCTCGTGCTAATGACATCGCGGCCGCGCTCGTGTCGGTCAGTAGTGCGAAACTATTTTAAAGAAATCTGAAAGTGACACTCGTGGGTATCAACTCCCCTCCTTTTGCCTCTTTTGCGTTCAGACTGCGTTCCAGGTAAGATTGATTGCTGGAAGTGTGAAAATCAGGTACAAGTTTCCTTGCTCGCGTGAAATATAACGTAAAATATAATATTTAATAAATGTATACAGTCATTGTAAGTTTTCTTGTTCGAAACGATAATATTTTCTACTCAGTGAGAAACACGAACTCGTCATCGTTGATATTTTTTAACCAGACACTTATCTTAAATTCGATCCTTTTATTCACGGTACTTGTTATAATATTATAATAATATCTAGGATAACTGTGTTTACTGGTTGCATTCGTTTATAGAGTATCGCTCACAATGAGTTATTTCACTCACTCGTTGTGTACATATATCAAATTCGCGTTGATTATACCCCACTGTATTAAAAGCCATTATCCAGTGAACAGATGTCACGAGCAACCCTAATATCAATCTTCTGTCTTCAAGTAGTGCTTCGTATCTCCCCAATCCCCATTTTTCATCGTGGCTCTATCGCAGAGTTTACTAAATGAAAAATCAATTCTTTCGGTATCCACCAAAGGCCACGATTCTAGTGGCCTCTAGAGGTGCTCGTAAACCGACGTTTAAGGAAATTTTCTTTGGTAACGAGCTACACCAACAGCAGTCTCGTATCTTCGTGTAGAGTTTGGGATCTTCCAATCTTCGGCTTCGAGGTGAACAGTGGACTCCTCGTAGCTGTATCGAGAGTTTGCTAAATTAAGAATCAATTCATCCGGGTATCCCCCGAGGGTCCTTACGACCCCAGGTGGTCGTAAACCGGTGATTGAAAAAAATTTTCTTCGATCAGATTTCGATACTGCTCGCGAGATGCTCGAATGGTCATCGTGTAGCCGAGTGGGGGAATTTTCCACATCGAAACGAGCGATGGGGGATTTTTTAAATTTGTCGAGTTACGAATTTCTCGTCGGTACGAATGTATCGCAACCGAATCGTTTCGATTCTTTCTTTTCTCTTTGCACGCTAGAAAATAAGTTTCCATCGGCGAGAATCGAACCATCGGGTATCGACAATTAATGTTACTCGACGAAGCACGACGACAACCCGCCAAGACACGCGTTCACCCGGCTACAACTTAATACACCGTTCCAGTCCCTTAAATTTCCGAACGCAATGCCTTCGCGCTCATGAATATTCGCGGAACACGCTGTAATCGCGCGATAAATCGCGAACAATCTGTACGTTTACCAATGTTAGAGCATTCGTGCCGCGCAACCGCGCGAATACCTTTGCCGGACACCTTCGATCGGCGAGATTTCAGCGTGGGCGTTAAGCTGGATTTGCATTTTGTATCGCGTTCCCACGTTGCGCGTTTTCCACAGCACCGTCCATTGTCTTCCCAATCCCGCCGACAACCCGCTGCCTCGAATCGAAAGATCGATATAGACGTTCAAATATAAATCAGCGACCGGGCGCGTATTCCCCGTGATCGATTAAAGGGGAATATTCTTGTTTGGAAAGTTGAAAATCGAGAAAATTCTTTTCAACAGAGAACAAACGAAACTGTACGCGCGAAACTTTGTAGGTATACTTGTATACGATTCGAGTACCTGTACGAATTGTTTTCAGTTCGCGTATACGATTAAAGAATATTATAATTTCGTAACGGGTAGAGAAAGCTGGAAATGTTCCGGGGAATATTATCTCGACACGATTCTATCGATCGCAAGGAATACAAAATTGAAAGAAACAACTCGATGTTAAGTGTTTAGAACAAATTACGAGAGATTATCAATCGTAAGGTATCTCGAGGCTGTAACACCGCGACACGATTTCATTGATTGTAATCTCGAGGTGTACGAAACGAAAATAAACGACTCGATCGTAAGTGTTTAGAACGAATTACGAGAGTTTTTTAATCGTACGATATCTCGACACGATTCCATTGATCGTAATCTCAAAAGTTATACAAAACGCGAATAAACGACTCGATGGTAAATGTTTAGTACGAATTACGAGTGATTATTTAACGTAAGATATCTCGACACGATTCCATCGGTTGTGATCTCGTGGAATACAAAACGAAAGTAAACTCGATCGCAAGGTACTCGGAACGAATCGTGAGAGATCGTGAATCGCGAGACTTTGAAAAATTGTTGAAAATAAAAGGAATCGATTTTTTCAAACCGGAGTGTCCCCTTAAGTTTCGTCAATACTCCCTGTCGGCCACGAGCCGGCATTAATATTCCCGCGATCGCGACTTTCACTAACATTTCCGCGACCGCAAGTCGCGCTAACTTTTCCATCTCTGATTGAAAGTCGCGCCGTATCGCGTTTATTAACCCGCGCCGTGAGAAGAACGATATCGAGTGTCCGGTTAGAAATTCTCGGGTCCGTGGAACGAGCCAGTTTCGAAAAAAGTGATCGTTAATTTTGCGAATCGATCGCGGGGCTCGTAAGGAATTTCCACGCGAGTCGGTTCGTAAATCGTTCGAACGGGGGAACGATCGGTACACGCCGTGGAAGAAATTAAAACAGAAGACGTTGAGATCTCGTTGAATGGCAATTTCCTACGTTCGGTTAATCCCACGTTTATTTGCACGGCCGATGTTTTCTTTGGCGCGTATTTCAGGATTTACCGACACCGTGGTTAGCGGTACACGCGCGTCTCTCTGACTCACTTCTTCGGCGCACCGCGTCATTTTCGTGGTGTGTAACCATCGTAAATTATGCGAATACGATTCACCTGCTGTGATTCATGTTTGAAGAAAAACAGCATCCACGGGCCGGTTGAATCAACGACGAAGCCCCCGACCCAGATTTCTCGAATTAATCCTCTATAACCGCGGTGAACGCCGCGCGTAAATCTTCGGCTCGGTTACAAGTTCGCGGATTCCAACGCGAGCCGCGCATGCGCGAGAACGATACCGGCAGGGTGGGGGAGATCCGTAAGAGAAACGGGAAGCTTTACGATTCATCGCGAAACGAAACGAATTCTTTCTTCCTGGCCGGTTACGAGGTCTCTCGGTTTGTTCGCGGATGTACGCCGAGATAAGGGGAGCCCTCTGCCACGAAGAACAAATTCCTCGGCCCGACCTCTTAATTTGCAATTGCACAAGCCTTTCATTGACTGAGTCAAGCGGCTGACTCACCGGCTTCGAGATATTAATTAATCGCGCTACTTCTCGCCTCGTACTTCTGTCTTCTTACTTTCTAGCGCTTCGCCGTTGCAACGAGGGGATACGTGATGTTAGTTACAAGTACCACGGACCTGGAGACTCAAGTGGTGAAGTTGCTTCATCTCGTTGTAGCGAATTATCGAAAATTGATTCGAGAAAGGAACAGAAGAATCGAATAATATCGTAACGATGCGCGTTACTTCGGCCACTGTGCGTTGAAATCTTAAGAGTAATATAAAAGTAGCAAAATAGTTGTCGACGAGACGATAATCTTCATTTATCGACATATCCGGTGGAACATTGGTAAATTATTGTAACAACGTCGAAGAAAATTTAAGTAACGATTCCTCCCGATTTTTCAACAGCACTCAAAGTAATTATGGAGTACCCAAATAGGGTAGTCAATACTTTTAAACTCACTCGTGTCGTAGAATATATAATAAATATTACATAAAAAATTCTACGGTAAATAAGTTTCTTTCCTGATATTTTCTTCATTTTTCCAAATTAGGTATTCCATAAAATTGCTCTCATTTTTTGAGGCTCATTTGGCATCTACTTTGCGCATTCTCTGTCCACAGCGTCTAATATTCTCTATTGATGTAGCGAATAATACAATATTTTTGCTGGAGAAAGTCACTTTCTCCGCTACGAATCGTGCCGAACGCGAGTCCGGTGCAGCGTCAGCCTGGGGGCGGAGCCAAGCGACGAGCGAGTAGGTATAGTGGGGGTAGCGCGCTCAACGACCCTTAGCGGCCGATATATCGCGCCTCGAGTGGCACGTAGTTACAAATAGCCGGTAGACGCGATATAATTTCCGTGGGCACGCGGTGTTTACAACGTAAAACCAGTCCGTTGAAGCTGGTAAACGCGTAAACGCGCCGAACGAAATTTATCGAGGCACGAAACTCGCGGTCGCGGATACTTTTAGCGGTTTCGCGTCGGTTTTAAACCACCGCGGGAAAAGAAACGGCTACGGGTTCTAGGGGCAACGTTTACCAGAGTACACGATGTCATAGCCAAAGATATATTGCCCGGAAGAATTCAAGGCTGCGGGGGTTTATTGCCTTAATATTAAACTTGGCCCTTTTATCTTCCACCTCCTCGTTGCCGCGAGTAGAAATAAGTAACCGGGGCGTACAGTCGGAGTTGGTGGGGTCGGGGGAAAAGAAAACTCGTCTTGGAACGGTCGTGGAAATCTTTACTTCTCTTCGTGAGCCGCTTCAAAGATTTACAACTTACACCGGGCTTTCGCGGAAGTATTACTTCGGATTGCACTTGGAAAGTATTCGACTTTATTCGAAAATTATGCGAAAAACTTTAGCACGTGCAGCCGGTGATGTATGTCCGTCTAAGTGATCACTTGCCGGTGGAATCTCTGTCATCCAGTATTAATGTAATTCGCTGTATAATTCAGATAGTATCGCGGCTTCGTCGCACGCACGCGCGCGCGCACAGTATGCTGCGAGCAAAGCTAATGAGTTATTCCTCTCATCATGGTCGTGGCGTGTCATGTGTGGTCTCCGCGTCTCTGTTAGGAAACTTTGTAAACACGGTTGTTATTACGGCCCGGAAGCAACCGGAATTTACGACGGTGGCTACAAACTCTTTCGAGAATATTTCGGAAGGCACTCTACTCCTTAACAATGGAAATCAAAAGACGGAGAAAATTTATATCCGGTGGTTGGGTCTCTCCGGTTTCTCGAGTGTATATTCGTCGCTCGTAAGAATTTTGCAAAATGTTTTAAATAAATCTCGAAGAGAATGGAATTTGACGTAAAAAAGTCGAGTAAAGTTTCTCTCTATCTACCCTAATAAAGGAAAAAGAAATTCCCAACGAAAAGAACGAGGTTCAAGTACGCGACGAATAAGATTTTTTGGTTTCCTTTTTGTTTTATTGGCGAAGATAAAGGAGAAGTTTATTTAACTTTTTCGCGCAGAATTTAATTCTCCTCCGCGTCCGTGGAAATATATTTTCAAAATTTCTTTCAATCACGATATTTTCGGTAACTGAAGGAAGCGTTTCTTTTTTACTTTTATGGGAAGGGTATTGATTTGTATCTGTCTCCGTTAATTTTCGTTCGATATTTCCCTCCGATACGCGTCGGGTATATTTATCGTACAATATATTTTAAATATATTTCACGGCGAATGGGGCCCGTCAAAGGGTGAAATAGAAATTCCCTAGAATTCCGACGGTAAAATATGTTATGCCGTTGCACCGAGGGCAACGTACAAACCGAAAATCAACGTGAATTGTTTGCGGAGATCAACGGACCAGTTGTAGGCGGTCCGAGGTTCGTGATCGATGCGCGGTATTGACTATTGGCGCAACTGGTAACTAGCCAATTTGCTGCGTCGGTCAGACATCTGATTACCAACAGTAATTAGTGGTGGATTGGTATGCCTGTGTTGACTGTCAGTGGACGGGCAAAGTACCCATTGACGTGTAAACACCGTCTCGTTCGAAGTTTCGAACCCCTTTTTCGTTCTATTTTCGGTTGTTGAAATCAGCCGTGTACAAATTTTAATCGATATCGATTGCAACAAATATCACTGCAGCGCCAAACCGGCACCAGTCGCAGGAAACACGCCACGGTGGAAGGTTAGGACGTTACGAATTTTTCGTTCGATTTTTTACCGTTGTAATCGCTCCTGTAGTAACTTTAATAAGCATCGATTTGTTACTAGGGTCGTGATTGAGCAGGTTAGGGACCGTTACTTTAGGTTGTTTTGAAAAAGTTGTTTCGTTTTCTTTCGGTGAAAATGAAACAGGATTTTTTTAAGAGTGCATAAACATTTTACTAAATTATATATTCTCCATTTTGGAAAACGAAACGACTTTCCGAACAACTCGATATATTAACGCTTCACGAGGACGCATAAAAATGCACCTTTAGATTTAGTGCGCATCTCGACCGAGCAGAATTATTCTACCGCGCAAAATCCCTCCAATAGGAGACCAACATAGGGTTCTAGGCAAACGTGCTGGTAAAGTAACGCCAAATTTTTCCAGTCTCGTTCCAGCAGTCTCGGTGTAAACATCTTGCTGTATCGGTATCATTATTGCCCGTTAAATATGTCGTCGTCGTCGTCGTGGTCGAGTCGAGGAATATTTCCATATCTATTTCAAGAACGCAACCTTTTCTGTGGAGAAGCTGGTGTAATATCGCTGGTTCTCTACAGAAAATTGGCGACCCTGATACGCGACGCACGAGCGATATAACCTCAAAGGGGGAAAAGAACCTCAATTCACGAATGCGGAAAAGAGAAAGGATCGCGCGCCCTTAAAAAGTAATAACGGTAATTATTTGTTCGATCTAAGGTAAAGTTGTCGTGTCTCGAGTATATATTTTTCTTTACGAGCGATCGTGAATTCGCAATCGGCTCGAGGTGAATCGTGAAAACATCGTCACGAATTTATTCGCCGTACGGTGGTCGCGAGTCGGATATTTCACTGTTCTAACCTATAATTGAAGTCGTTTCTCTTAATTAGAGGTTAACTGGCCTTGGCGCGGCCAGGGTTTCCGTGCTTCCCGCGAATCATTCTCTTTTGTACTTTTTCTACGTTGCCAACCGGAACGAATTGGTTTTTTACGATCCCGGTTGCCGCACCGTTTACGTTCGACCAACTATCGGATCCGACTTGGATTTACGTTTTCGGCTTCCAGGAAGCTTATCCCGACTCGTTTCGAGATTTACAAACGAGAACGAGACTCCGTGCCCCCGCGCTCTTTCGAGGGAACCGTCTTCTTCTCGTGTATCGAAAAGTACGCTTGCGTCTCGTCGAAGCGATATCGTTCGCTGGTCTATCGAAATATCGCGCACGGAACTTTTTATTAATTCCCCGGCCCTCGATACGCAGCCATCGAACGTCCAATTGGCGCATGCGCGGTAACGCCGATACAGCGGGAGATTTTTTTAACCTCTCTTGTTAGCCACTTCGCTAAATCACGTTACGCTAACCGGAATTGAGAAATAACGATCCGGACGGTTGTATGTAAATATCAGGAAATAAAGTACGTTTCGTAACCGGTTCGAGTGTGAAACGTACACGATAAAAGAGCACCATTATCGTATCGTGTTTTCTAGAAGGGAGACGGAAGGCCTTGCCAATCGTAATATCGGTAATCAGCATTACCGAGTACAAAAGTGAACGATTTAAATTTCGTAATTAGTGTCGATGTATAACTATTAGACGCGGATTGGATCATCCCCGTAGATCGTTTCGAATTTCAATGCATCGGATACGTTTACACGATATCGTCGGAAACACGCCGAATCGTTTAAAATTATTTTTCGTGCGTAGGTACGTTCCGAGCAAGTGTACCGAGATTGTATTTTTAACGTTAATTCTAACGATAGTCGAAGCGTCTACGGGTTTGATGAAAATCGAACGCGCTCGCATAAAAGCTTCCATTATTTTCGAACACGCCACGCCAACAATGTTCATATTTCGATTTGCGTTACACACAGGGAAGCGTCGTGCTCCCGTGCATACGCTATGCCCCTTCTATTCTGTAACGTCCGTGTGGCGTTACATTGTATACTTGGAAATATGTTCGGGAAATAAATTTTAATTCGTTAATTACGGGAAGCAAGGTGCTTCGAAGAAAGAGCACTCGTGGAACGATGTTTTCGTCGAACTCGACGACAAAGCCTCTACGTAATTACCGCGCTATTAGACCCGGATATAAATCGACGTTAGGTTAATAGGTACATGCGCTTCGAGCTGCGCGGCGGTGGGCACTCGCATCCACCTTTTCAACGGAATTCTATTAAAACGAAACAAGGCTTCCCGGGTTTCGTGGTCAGCTTAAATTTGCTGTTAGTCTTATCGCGCCTGGTTCGCTGTAACCAGTTAATTTCCCTCTATCGGCGGTTATCTATTGGCTCTTAATTAGAAGCGCCGTGTACTTAAACGTTGTTGAGAATCAAATTTTTAAAAATACCATAAACGGTGCAATAAGACGATTCAAAATGGGAAAGTCTGCGTAAAATATCGAAAACCTTTCTAACCTAAAAGTGGATCTAATGAAAACTCGACATTGAAATCTACAAAAGGATGATTACAAATTATCACTTAACCTATCGCACTCGATTGTTGTTAATTTTCGATTCTAACGGAAAAACCAACCCCTATATAGGCATTACATACTTTATGTACGCTTATAGAAATCTTAACCCTTCACGCTCGAAAGGCGACTCTCGGTCACCGTTTAGCGTAACAATATACAAGATATTGAAGTAAAAAGATTGAAAATCACGTGTAATTTTTGCTTCGAGAAATTCGATCTTCGAGGAGATCAATTACCAAATGAAATGTTTCGAATAAGTTTTTCAACGTGGATGAAATCGATGTAAAAGAAAAATTACAAAAGATACTGCAATTGGTTTTTCTTCCAACGTTGGATTTTTCAACGATTGGAAACCTTCCCTCGAATGTCTCTCCCTCTCTGTGGCGCACGCGCATGCGCGCCAAAACTGAATTCCAGATGTTGATAAAGGTAACGCGCAAAAGTCGCGACGCGGCGCGTGAAAATTGTTTTCGTCGCCGCGTCGTTGAATATCAAACGTCCCGAAGATGTTGCGCACGTTCGGCACACACGTTCGCCGCGTTCGTGCGAGCATTTCAATTAAATTTTATCGGGGTTACACGGGGGATTTTCAGATTTCGCAGGCAGATTACATCGCCGGTTTCCCTTATCGCGCGGGGCACTTTACTGGAGCACGATAATCTGTAAGCATTTATCGATTAAACGTTCCCTTGGACCCAACACTATCGCCGCGCTAAAATAGAGTGTCGCGACCGGTCGGCTGCACGCGGAATGCCGCCGGCGATGCAAATAAGCTACGCGGGATGCAATATGCAACAGCGCGATTATTTTCTTTCGGTATTATTATCGATAATTCACTGTTCCGTTTTTAATTCGTCGTGTTCGTTTTAATACGGCCACCGGACGCTTATTGCCTGTTTCACGATTAATTTCCACTTTTATCCGACCTCTTCAGGGACAAATTGCACGGTAGCGCCTCTTTAAAGCGTCGCGTTCGTCCCCCGATAAAACGTAACGAATCATTCTCTATGATTGTATCCACGTGACAGTTATCTGTGCGAATTGAAAACGTTCATACGTCTTATTGAATTTTAACGTTCAAACGCGACTTCGTTTTATTCAACCTCTTCAAGGACGAATCGCACGGTGGCGCCTCTTTAAAGCGTCGCGTTCGTCCCCCGATAAAACGTAACGAATCATTCTCTATGATTGTATCCACGTGACAGTTGTCTGTGCGAATTGAAAACGTTCATACGTCTTATTGAATCTTCACGATCGAACACCACCTCGTTGGGACTATTTTTACAAACAAAAAATGTTTCGAAAACGATTCGTGCAACTTATAAGAACGAATGGTCCGATTATGGTCGTGTTCGGTCTCATTTTCATCGGGGAAATACCACCAGTTAAAATTTGGAACACGCAGATCGTTATTTGCAGGCACAATCGAAGCTTCTACTTTTAATCGTCTTGTAATTTATTACTACCACGAAGAATATGGGGTAATAGGTGATTCCTGGAGAATCTAGAGTAGAATAAAATTTCTCGTGCGAGGTTCCGTTTCCGAGAAAATGATTTCTTGATCCGCGAGTGTCGCTCAGGAACGTGTAATTCGATTTTTGTTCGTGTAAAAATATCCGTCGACCGTTTCCTCCGAAAGTTTCCGTTGAGAGACAGGGCAGGAAATTTCTCTGATTTCCACTTCACCGGTTCGTTTTGTAATTCAGTTATGGGGTCGGATACCGCACAGCGCTTCACTAATAACGCGGAATTAATGCATCGGTCCTACACGGCGTATGAAATAATGTGTATTAAATAACCCCGTACAAATTAAACATCATCGACAGATCGTTAATTCGGCAATGTCCGAGCATCGAATAATTTCCACGGCACTTATAATTATCGGCCTGCCGTCGGCCGCTTTAACGGCGCTTTATTTTAAACGTGTCGGCGATAAATTAATAATTAATAGATAAACATCGGCATACGACGATTACATTCTATCAACCGGACCGGTACGGTCCGCTAATCCAACAGGCCGTCAATGAATTTAGCCCCGCGAAAGTGAATAATAATTGCGCTCCTATCGCGTCACGATACGACGATATGTATCGATATTTCGAAAAAAAAAGAAAAAAAAAACAATACCGTTTCTTCGTTTAGTTATTTTCAACCAATAATCTATTTTGCGCACCAGCGCGATATTTAATTTCCACGTTCGAAAAAGAAGCATGTATCCCGTTGTAGACGTATAAAACATCGATATAAATAATAACCAATAATATTTCACGTCGACGTGAATAATCAAATTTAATTAATTCGCGCATAACAGGAGATTACCATCGATTTCAGTAGGCGATCCTTTCAATTATTTCGAACAGCGTAAATTAAAGGTTAAATTCCAATTTTCGTTACCATTACTCATTTCGTTCGCAATTTTTCAATCGCCTGCTCGCGCGGCGAGTAACGAAGTGAACTGATTGTACGTACAAAGGTTCGAGTCACCTTGAAACTTATCGAACACCAGAAAGTTTCGACGTACTCGAAGATGGTGAAATATTGGACTTCCTCAAGAGTCTGATGTTCCCGTAGCACCGATAGAAGTGTACACAGTTTTCGATCGATCCTCGACGTGTCTTCGAGAACAATATGAAACGACAATTCGAGGTCGTATCACCGATTATAAATCGTTGCTACTGTCGAGCAAGAGACAGAGACTGCGAATTTGCGAGTGCGATATGAAATGTCAACTCAAGATCGTATTTCCGTCTATAAATCGCTACTTTTGACGAGCAAGAGAGAGAACGTGTACTGTGCGTTGCTGGAAAGATGATTAGCAGGACCTCAGAAAGGCAAGGAGGATACCTCGCTAGCTCCGCCTAATTCCCACTTTTAACTCTTCCATAGCCCCTCCCCCACTGTCAGACGATGCGATTGTTACTGTTCGTCCGCGACAAGAAGGCAAACGAGTGATGGTTTACAGTCTGTCAATTCCCCTACCATTGTATGCACTGTGTCTCTATTGGTCGCTGTCGATCCTCGTTAACATTCTCTCTTGAGAGCTAAAGTCTCGAAAATTAAAAGTTAAAAGTTACATCAAGTATATGTACCGTTACACTTCAAAAGAAGGTTAACGAGTGTTCAATATCCCCACTTTTGTTCACAATATATTTTCCTACGTATACATTGTTGCTATTGGTAGAGGACGGAGAAGAAGATCGACAGCGGTCACCAGCGTGCGATGACAGGGAAATAGACACTAGACCGGATATATAAGCACTCGGTAGCCTTCTTGGACAGTAGATGAAATCGTTTCAGCCTGTAGTACATTGCGTTTAAGAATACGCGCGCGAAGAGGCGTGGCTAATTCGCTTCGACCAACCTGCGTTCCTTCCACTCGTCGACTGTACAGCGCGGTGCACACTACCCGCGAGTAGCTCACGATCCGTAGGGGTAGCGACACGTAACGGTGGGCGTGGTCAAACCCGCGGTGGGGCCGCCCTTTGGCCTTGGGCGGTCACTCGATCCTCCGAGCGCAGCTCCCGATATCAAAACGTAGAAACGTTCGTCCGACAGGGCATCTGTACAACCGTGACCCGAGACCGGGCATCGTGCTTCAAATTTTCCAAGCGTGTTGCGATTCGCTTCGCGTGCACCGCGTTACCGCGTTCCTCCTCGATTTACAGTTGCCTTTACGCGAATCGCTTGTACGTTCCCTTAGCGGCGTGGAACCGCCCGTATTTTCCTTCCTGGCGCGGCCTTCCTTTACCTTGAAAACATTCTTCGACGTTTTCAAGCCGTGGTTAAAAGTCCAACGCCGGTACGTGCCCCGAAATAATCGTGTAAGCGAGAGCCCCGGCCGACTCCATCGACGGAATACCGGATCCAGTCACGTGCAACTTGCTCGAATGCCTAACGATTGTCGTCTGCGCTGCTACACCGTGCGCGCGGCCACCGCATTCCCAATGCACGCTGGACCTCCCCTTTTCGCGTAATCCTACCCCCACCCCTCGTCCCATCGTACAGCCACGCTCTCGCTAATGGTCACGTTCCCGCCCCCTACCTTGTTTCCCTGATTATTTCGACCAGCCGCGATTCGCGCGTCTCGTTCCACCACCGATTACGATAATCATCGTTCGTTCAGGCGTTCGATTGTAAATAATCGTTGCTCGCGCGAACGCAAATTCCGTCAACACGGAAAGCAAATCGAACGGTTCCACGAGCTCGATTACCATGCGCAACAGTTAACACACAGAACGCCCCCAAACTCGCGAGTGGAACCAAATTATGGAATATAGTATTCCTCTCGCTAAATGTCAAGGAGTCAAAACGTACGCAATCGCGAGAACGTATTGGTCCAGATGCTTAGCGAATAAAATACTTGAACCTTTCGCTACCGAATCAATCGAGCATCGGTAGAAGTCACCGTGGCGAATTAATTTCACAATTCGTTTCGTGCAGATTATTCTACATCCGATAATAAATCGAACCGCGAATTCTGTTAGTCGCAATTTACCAATTTTTCACGCACATCGGTTTACAAAATCCTCGCGTTCCGTACTCTCGAGAACCTATTCGAGACTCCGAGCGGACGTGTTTCGAAGCGCGGACATTTCGAAATTTATTTCCAAAAACGGTCGGTATGTGGTCGATCGCAACTAGAATCACCCGTGGTCGAAAAAGAGAACGGTTTATTAGTATGTTCAATTTCGAGATTCCTCGGGACGCATTCCGTGCGCATCCCGTGGAAAAATCAATAGAGAGAGAGTATAGGCCGACGCGACACGCGTCTGGGCGACCAGTTCGTGGAATTTCTTTGTCTCTTTCGTTTCGGGTGGGCTAATATTGAAATTCTCGTGTTCGTGGGCGTTCACCGAGGCGATGCGAGAACCCCGGTGTCTCGTAGGGTGGCTCTCTTCGCGGTTGAATCTCGTTGGATTTTTTCAGCCGTCTGTCGATTCGATTCAAGAGAGACAGATAGATAGATAGATAGAGAGAGAGAGTCTTGCAATTAGCCGGCCAGGCGGCCCGACTAATTGATTCGTCGGCCGCTAATCTTCGCGGAGACGGCTCCTCTGAAAGCTGTCCGGGGCCCCCGCGAGACTTTAATCATTCTCCTTGGCCTCCTCAACTTCCGACAATTTCCAAGCGCCTAGGGGGCACGCCGCGCGCGATATTAACTTAAGACGAAGGACTTCCGTTTAGCGCGCGAAGAGTGGGGGCCGGGTGGGTGGGAACCAGCGCCGGAGAAGGGCGGGATTAGTACGCTCGGCCACAATTTCGGTAATTAATATTCACGCGACGGGCTGAATTTACCTCTCGACCTTTAACCCCACCCCATTCCCACCCCCTTGGCTCCGTAGGCGCGTTTATTAGTCGGAGAAGAGGACCGGGGGCTGTCTTGTTCCTAATTTATTCTTTTCCACGATTCCGTTGGAGTGCTATTGTGGGGAGCGGAACTTCGCGCGTCTTCAAGGTCGACGTTACTCCTCTCTGCGCTGCCACTTTGTCGCGACGCCTACCGACAGTGTCTCTCAACCCGTGCGATCGTCGCGAACGCGGATCCACGATATTTTTTGATCAGGCAATTTTCCGAATCGGTGAATTTTTGACAGAAAGTGCCGTAGAACGTCGATTGTTCTAGAATTAATCGAGAAACTAGTTTAAAGATGGCGTCGAACGACCTACCACTGGGTATTCATCGGTGTCACCATTTTTGTTACGATTAAATAAAATTCTATCATCTCACAATTTAATATTCCGAATTATTTTCACCTACGTTCAACCATTCCTGAATATCATCGTTGGTAACCCGGAATATCTTCGATCGTGAGTCATCAATTACCAGAAATGGTAGGGATAGTTTAGCGACACGACAAAAAGGGTATTACCGTTACAATATTATAAATCACTATACTAAAGAGGGGATCACCACGTTATACGTGGCTTCGAGAATCGAATATTTGACCCTCGTTCGGAACAATTTACCTTTTCGGTGGTTTATGAAAAATAGGAGCCCGCGTACCGAAGTAACGACCAAGGGAGAGTGCCATTTTAAGAATGTGACCTTTCTCGGCGAATATTTTACCATCCAAGTTGGTACGAACAGGCGATAGACGGCGTTCGATCGCAAAGGTTGGGGTTCAAGCTTGACGGATGTCGAACGCTTTTGTTATTATTTATAAATCGAGCGAGCGCGTCTCGCGTAAATATCGTCGCGCTGATACTTCTCGATCCCTCGCGAGTCTCGATACTTGGATCCTTGAACGCCAGCTACCACCAGGGCGTGGAAACGTAAGCTATTTTCTTTTTAGACCGTCGGATTTTGCAATACTCGCAGGTGTTTTAATTACTAACGTCGTTGGCTGGCACAAACGATAAACAACCAATTAATCGCGCGTCTCGCCGGTAGGCGAACAAGAAATGTTGCTTGTAAACGCGTTACACTGTACACGGTGATCATTCTTGATCGCGTACCGGGCGGAGGACTTTATGCGGCCTTTAAACGGCTACGATTGGAAATAATTAATTACGTTCGGCATGCGACGCCTTGATTGAGCAGAGCGTATCACTCGAGTCGGGTAATCGGGTATCTTGCCTGGCATTCCGTGCCCTTGAATGGCACGATAATTTATTCGGTGCCATTAGCTTCGCTCCTTCGGCGCTGTTAGTTCGTAAATGAGCTTTCACATTAAAATAGCTTCTACGTTGGTTTCTTACCCCGCTGGCCCCCTTTTTACGGCCAGCACTTGCCAGAAAAGCGAATCCGTGCTCTCTATTTTAAAAGCGCCCGTTTGCTTCGCTGCGGGCGCCATCAATTTTTACGCGGTAGCACAGGAAACCGTGCTACCGTCACGGAACGAAAGATTCAATTCTCATTATCATTGTGACGTATTTATCGCGGGGAATAAAGTGCGCGCGGTGCACGGAATGAAACAATATCGCGTAAAACCGAGACAGAGCCGCTTTAAACCTTTTAGGTGGTGCTACGAACCGTTACTAGTTGGAAACGAGCGATCATTTTTGTTATCCGTTCATTTTTATGGAATTTACCGTCTCAGATTCGATCATTTGTCTTTACTAACAAATTACACGTATATAGGGTTCTCTTAACGTACGCGGTCCATTGTTTGGTATTCGTTGCAACAATGGAAGGTAGAAGGAAGAAAGGAAGTGGACGCGGTTAGTACGTTTTATAGATACAGGTGGCGGTGTGACGCGACTAGATCGATGTTCTGTAAGAGTTTCGAGTGACCTTGAGCGGTCAATATAACGCGTTCGTACGCGTGAAAACTTCGATCGCTTGTATCTCGATAACGGAGCCTCGGATTGTAAAATGGAAAAGAACTTTTCGATTTGCATTGACAGGCGTAAGCGACTGCCGAAGAAAGATTTTTCGTTTGAGTAAGTAACCTGTATATGTACAGAGTCTGTTGAAAAGGCTTGCCAAGGAGTTCATTAGCTACACTCTCGCCTTTTATATTTTCTTCGTTCTTAAACATTCAAAGTTACTCGAGTGTTTCGAAATAGTCTTTATTTTGTTAGTTGTAATTTTTAATAAAATTTGGCCAACTTTTCTCGAGACTTCTATCGCGACACTGAACGTGAGTTGAGAGACACTGCGATGCGCTGGCGGAGAGCCAGCACGTGCCGAGAAATGGTGGCGGGGCGATGGGAAATATTTAACCCGCAGACGTCTGGCAGTTCTGTCCTCCACTATAGCCTCCAAAAAGTACACAAAATTCGTTCTCGAGACCTTGACACCCCTAGCTGCTTTATAACGGAGAATCGTAAAAAAAGAAGGGTCGTACGTTTTTGTAAACACCCTGCGTACGAGGTGTTCTGTGATCTGTGGGATTCATTTCGGCAGACGATTGTCCGCTTTAGACAATGAAAAAAGTTCGTACAAACGTATGTACTGTCTGTTTTCGTTTACGAGACATAAGAAATTTTGCAAATAAAGCTCTTTTTCTGGACTCCTTTCCTGTGAACCGTAGTAAACCGTTGGTATCTCGTAAACAGGAATCCTTCCGTTGCAAAACTACGGTGTAAAGTGGAAGGTTTCCAAAAAATTCGGGAAATACCAGGAACCATAGGGAAGGTAATCGATAACAAAACATCTACAAGTTTATCCGGAAATACAAAAGTGGTCAGTTTGAACATTTTCTGTAAAGCTCGGATAACATAAAATTCGTGGTATTCAGCGAACAAGGAAAAATAGGAGAAATGGTTACACGAATTTTTTTCCAATTATTTTGGGCTTCGAATACGACGAAAAATACATTTGAAAGTTATTCTAGCACGCGTACCTCTAACCGGTCGTTGTTAAGGTTTGCGAACGAATACAATGAATGCGATTCTCTCGATGCAAAAATCATATCTGCTCTATGTTCGATAGAAACTAACAGTTACTGTCTGTAGCATAAATGATGGTTCTGATAGTAAACAGTGCCTGACATTGTATCCTATAGAAAAACAATCACACGAGCTGTCTATAGTGAAATCCGTACCGACAGTCATTGGTTAGGTGTATGCGTATTGAATCGATTTCCAATGTATTTTTCTCGAAAACGAAGGCTTCGATACAGTTTGTCAGCTTTTGTCCTACTTTGAGCCACAAAATCTCCCTGATCCTATTTGTCCCACGAATTTTTATGGTGTATACCTCTAGAAATGAAATCTATTCTATCCCATTTATTAGCCAGCCATAGACTAAAATTTTAAGGATTAAATCTAGGAACTTTGTTAGATCTTGTTAGGTCTGGGAATTTTCTTAGGTTTGAGTTAGGTATGGGAATTTTCTTAGGTTTGAGTTAGGTCTGGGAACTTTCTTAGGTTTGGGTTATGTCTGGAGATGTTCTTAGATCTGGATTAAGTCTGAGAACTTCTTTACGACTGGATTAGTTCTAGAGATCTTCTTAAGTCTAGGTTAGGTCTAGGTTAAATCTAGGAGACTTGTTAAATCTAGCTAAATCTGTGAACTTTCTTAGGTTTGGGTTAGGTCTGGAAACTTCCTTAGGTTTGGGTTAGGTCTGGAGATCTTCTCAGATCTGGATTAATTCTAGAGATTTTCTTAAGTCTAGGTTAGGTCTAGATTAGCTCTAGGAACCTTTTCTTATACACAAAGTCCGCTAAGAACTCTCGTTTCTTCGCTGGTCACCGACAAACGTTCGTCTCTTTCCAATGCAGTAGTAAGATAGCGTGGTGGGGGTAACTCCGCTCGGTGACCTTGAACGGTCAAAATAACGCGCACTCACGCGTTCGTACCGGCGAGAACCTTAACTGTGCCCCGTCGTGGTTCCTTTCACGAACTTACAACGAACCCCTCGATCTTAAGGCTCGACGAACGTTTCCCTGACTAAATCGCGATACTTTCCCGACGATTCCATTA
Source organism: Ptiloglossa arizonensis (assembly GCF_051014685.1). Classification (NCBI taxonomy): domain Eukaryota; kingdom Metazoa; phylum Arthropoda; class Insecta; order Hymenoptera; family Colletidae; genus Ptiloglossa; species Ptiloglossa arizonensis. Next base: position 21,822,097 of record NC_135050.1, read on the forward strand.
AGCGCGGCACTAAGTTACCGCCATTCCCTGCGACGCTCTTGCACGCTGTCTAATTACCAATTATTCTGCAAGTCAATGAACGGGCGAAACGTAAGGGCTAGGTAAATCTAGCGACTGGAACACGCTCCTCGAAGGTGCTCCGGCCACCTTCGCTAAACGCCCTCGCTGTTAATGTACGAATCCACTTAGGCGCGCCCCGTCGCGTCTGATTAGATTAATTTTAAGGGCGCAGCGGCTGCCAGCTGCACTTGTTCCTTTCGACACGAACGGTTCTCGGGCTCCGTGGGCTGCATTTCTGGAATTTCTGATCGACGTCAAGCGAAAGAAGAAAAAAGAAAAAAAAGAAAAAAGAAAGAAATAGGCGCGCCGCGTTACGTTTTTATTCCTCGGTCGAACCGAGTTCTCTGCAAGCTCGGACCGCTTTCATGGTGCACGTATCCCGTAGCGGAGAACGGAGGATCGCGCTTGGTCACGTTGCGAAAAATCGTTAAAATATTCAACGAGCACGGAGACTGTCCGATGAAAACATCGTCGTTAAATATTTGCACGATTGATACGGTATTAATTGTTACGTAGAAACGGGAATGAAATGTTTGATTAGAAAATATAGAAAATATTCCACCGTTGCGCAAACAGAACGCGAAGAACTCTAAAGGGAAAAAGTGTTTTCGTTTAAACGTCAAGAGATCGGACTTCGACGACAAGAAGTCAGATTTAAGATGAAAATAAAGAATTAAGAAGTACTGGTTGCAAATTTGGAGGGTCGATCATCTATAACCACGTATTCGACACATTAATAAGTAATATCACCCACCGTGAAGTGTTTAATTTCAAACCAAGAGGTGTTTACTGTTCAACGTATAAAAAGAACCGAGATGAAACGCAACAGACTTCTTTACCATTCCGCGTGCAAATCTCCAAATTTCTATTCCTTATCGATTTAATGAAAACTTCAAATACGAATCATAGTACATCAATATTCGTTCGAATGAACCTTGCTTTCGTACCGGTCGGTTTTCGTATCGGTTGGTTTTCGTACGCGCGAAATTTCGCGTCGAAAGACCGGAAGAAACCGGTCAAGGCTTTACGAACGTTGGTGAAATGACCCGGTAGAGCCGTAGGGAAAATCGCTGAACGCGTTGAGTACGATCGGTGGGGTTCGTCGATCGGTGAAAATCGAGGCGTTTTGTCGCGCCGGGAGCGTGTCGTGGCGCGAGTGTGTCACGTTTCAAAAATTGATTCGAACCGTGGAATGGAAACGCGGCAGCTGGTTCCTCGCGCGAATTACAATAGCGCGTGCGTAACGGGTAGAGGAGTCCTTATAGTCGGCGCCAATTTCTCTAAGAAACCCGGCGTGGCCGGTGTGCACGGTAAATGGTAAATGGCGGACACGTGGGTTGACTCGTGGAACACGAACGTGCCACGTAACGACAAGATCTCGACGCCCACGACGCCAGCTTTCGGATTAAAACTGTGCCCCTAATGCTATTCGACGGTGTACCGAACCTGCAGCAGCCACCGGTTCGCAGGTACCTCTCATCTATCAGCACTGGTTTTGTTGGCTCGGCGAAATCGTATGGTTTCTTTATTCCCTTCTTTCTGCGTTCGCAGCGCGTTCAATTCGCGACGGAAATTCACCCGTGCGCCGCCTCTTGTTCGTAGCGACGGCTGCGAACGTCTCGCGAGTAACCGAACAAACGATTTCGAAACGTACCTCGGTTCGCGCGAGTTTCGTACCGAGCGATAAATAATATACGCGTTTACGCGGTTAGTGATTTACACGACTTTTTGTCTCATTTCTTCGAATACAGTTTGAACACAACCGGAATTAAATTTACTAGAAATTTTCCTTAATATATAAATATTTCCTGTATTTTATATAGGATTTATTTGTCGATGTAAAAAAAATCTTTACGTGACTTGTATCGATTTTTTTCTTTCTTTCTTTAGTGCTCTTATCGTAGAGGTGATTTGGTACTCTTTTTACGCGGTTTTGTACTTGGAATGTATCCAAAACCGGGCAATTTAAAAGCCTCGTGTATTCCAAGCCCGAGTTTAAAATAATAGCAATATCGGTTTTATCGCACTATTAACGGAACGGTGTTAATTACGCGATAATAACATCTGACGGTGGGACGACCCAAATTATGGCGAATAAGCGTAGCGTTGATTGATGTCGTAAAATTTGACTTTAAATTGCGGGCAATATAATTCTTTCGCGTCGGAAAGGTGCGATTATCGTTAATGTTTAAGAATGTTTAAAAATATCAAGAAAACGTGTCGAGATGAAGAATGAAGTGTCGCGTGTAAAAAGGTGGTCAAAGATGCTCTTTTTATTGTGGACCGTTCCGTAGAATAAAATACAATGTTTACTCGTTTGAAGAGTGGGCGAGTGTAGGAAAATGCGCAGGAGTTACAGCGTTAAATTAATATAGATGCAAAGGTCCCCTGGTTCGACGTTCACGTAGGACGTCGTATCGATCTAGCCGATCTAGTCGAGAGACACCGGTAACTTTCCGTCTGGCTGGTAATAATCGCCCGGTAGTATATCTATTTCCATGGTAATTCTCGGCCGGGGCGCGATAACGCTGGATACACTTGCCTGGAAGTCCCGCGAATATTACGCGTACGAATTACATTTCAGATATATCTCTGCGCTCCATTGCGCGCGCCGTCAGGTGAACGGGCCACGAGTCCCTGAATTAATTGGTCCGTGAACGCGACGCAATCCATTCGCACGGTGAACCTTTTGGGTGGAGCGGAAACAGTGTACTCGGAATAAAATTTGTCCAAGTTGCTCGACGTTTCTCGAGCTACTCGATCGTTCGGGTAGAGGGTTCGAATCGAGAGTGGTTTCGAACGATCGAGTACAACGATTCGAATTATTCGAACGAGCTTACTTGAGTACCCGTTTCGAATATAGAGTTATTCGAACGAGCTTACTCGAGTACCCGTTTCGAATATAGAGTTATTCGAACGAGCTTACTCGAGTACCCGTTTCGAATATAGAGTTATTCGAACGAGCTTACTCGAGTACCCGTTTCGAATTCTCGTGTTATCGTAACGATCGAGTACTTGGCGCGAAGGTAGAGCTTGATTCGAATTACCAAGTATTCGAGTCAAATTCCAAGCTATATCGTTCAGGTAAAAGGTTCGAATCGAGAGTCGTTCAAAGGATCGAGTACAGCAATTCGAATATAGAGTTATTCGAACGAGCTTACTCGAGTACCCGTTTCGAATTCTCGAGTTATCGTAACGGTCGAGTACTTGGCGCGAAGGTAGAGCTTGATTCGAATTACCAAGTACTCGAGTCGAATTCCGGGCTACTCGAATGCTCGAGTATTCGGTTCGAATTTCACGTTACTCGAACTGTAAGTACTTGAGTTGAATTCCGAGCTACTCCATTACTCGAGTACTTGATTCGAACAGAGTGTTACTTGAATTATTCGGTATGCTGCACGAGTTTCGAGCTACTCGAATACCGAGTACTCGGTCAGATTAAAGTGTTGTTTGAATCGTTCGATACTCGATTCGAATTTCGCGCTACTCGAACTGTAAGTACTTGAGTCGAATTCCGAGCTACTCGATTACTCGAGTACTTGATTCGAACATAGTGTTATTTGAATTATTCGGCACGAGTTTCAAGATACTCGAGTACCGAGTACTCGGTCAGATTATAGCGTTGTTTGAATCGTTCGATACTCGACTCGAATTCCCAGTTATTCGAATTACCGAGTATTCGGTTCGGATTTCACAGCTTCGGTGTTGAATCGAGCAACTGCACACGGTCGGTGCACGCGATACGGCGAACACCTCGGGACATATTCGAGCGGTATTTCACATAATTCGCGATTGCTTTTCCACCGACTACACCTTCGTGCAACGATACTCACCAGATTTTCACCTCCCGTGTTGTAATGTTCAGCCAGTGCGGCTTCATTTGCGATCGTTCCGATTGCGGTTTCAGAGAAATCGGTTTCATTTGCGGCACGGAGGACGAAGATGCAGATCGTGGAGCACCAATACCGCTCGCGATTATTTCATTTGCGGTCGAACTTTCCTTCACACTTTGTCGACACAAATTAGACCTTTCGTACGTACTATACATTTTGATTATCACCGTGTTTATCGTGCACGTATATATCATATTCGATCGAACAGTGTCGTATCTCAGTGTTCTTTAAAGAACGAAATACGTACGTAAATTCGTGGAAACTTAACAGCGATTCATGATTTTATAGCGCTCTTGATCTCTTAACGTAGAGAAAACATACTTCTAAATAATCGTCTCTCGCTATGAGTTTCTTCAATCGACTTTTGCCTTCACAGGACAAGAGTGAGTGAAAAATGGTGAGGAGGACCCTGTGCTCTTAAAGTATAAGCCGAACCGAACTCTTAACGAAGAAATACTGTCCGTACTTAATTTAATTTTGAACATTAAGAACGTCACTAGTTAAATAAAATACCCGATTAAGTGCGATTAAGTGCATGTATATCCGGACTCTCACTCCGCACAACACGAATCGAAAATTCAAATTGAAATAACAGCCTCCGTGGAAAACAAATTGTTTCTTCTCCAGTGGTGATCACTGGCTAATGATCATAATTTGATCATTAACCGAGACCATTCGTATATTACGATTAATTCGTACGGTTCGGTACACGAGTAAGTCCCATTCGGCTGAGTCATCAACGTCATCGTTCGCGATCAACGATATCGCGACGAAGGTGTCTACCAGAAGTTCGAAAGTGTTCATCACCGAGTGGTTCGATATTAAAATCTGCCACTCGTGGAGTTCACGGGGGAGCTTTTAATTTCGTGCCAAGAAGTGGTGGGGGGGGGAAAAAAAAAAGGAAACCTCGCCGCCTGCCTCTTCAGCCACCGTGAAGGCGGCTGATCGCGCCAAATGAGAGGAGCTGGTTCGACTAACCGGCGAAAGGATACGCGAAAGTCGTTTCATTTTCGACGAGCGTGTCATTTTGCGGAACTCGCATCAGAGCCCTTTTCCATCCCTTCGTTTACTATGCCTCCCCAACAACCAGTCCGACGAGGCTCGAATTAGTAAGCCAAGTATACCGGTAGTTGACCGGTCAGTTCGTACTTGTTCCTCGAACAACGAGGTTCGTCTAGGTTAGGTCGATGGCATTTCTCTGTATTTCCTTTTCGTACCGCGAATGTATATTCATTTGAACTTGCACGTATTATTTTTAATTCGGTCTCTTGTTTTGTATCGTATACAATTTTGCCGCACTGAAGGTGTATTATTATCACAGGCGTCAAGTATTGCAATTCGGTGACGAAATCGAAGCAAATGGCGCGAGAAAGGGCGGTATGGGTGTGCGTCATAGACGCAACTAAATGAATTGGCCGCTCAAGGTCACCGAAGTTTACCCCCACCATACATTTTGATTTCTTACTTCGTGTCTTGCCTTCGCGTACATTTTTAGGCATACACTTTTTAGTATTTGTGGTATTTGGTACTTCAACGAGGAATTTACCTTCCAGATTGCTCTCTGTCGCGAAAATAGTTCCCGAGGTTAAAGATTACGTAAAATGGAACGCAATCGAAACTCGTGACGTCAACAGACGACGCTAGGAGAAGTTATAAGTATTGGTTTGCCGCACAAGTTCCGTCTGTTGATTTCTTGTTGAACACTTTCTTTAAAGTTCGTGCTACCGACGTTCGTTGTCCACGGAATATGAAAAATTCATAGAAACATGTTTTAATCGAGAGGAAAGTTTTTCCAAAGAATTCAATTTCCGTCTCGAAACGGACCGGAACTTTTTTGGCGAACCTAACCTCACAATTCGAAAACGCAGCTTCGAACTGGAACAGAACTCAATCTCTGTCGTAATTAACAAACTGCGGAATTTACAACGTACATCAATATGAAAAAATACGTACAAACCGTGGGTAGAAATATATTAATTCACGAATTCGTACAATAATATTAATATTTCGTTCCGAGTAAATCCATACATCGTGTGCACGTTTTGCATATATTTTTATATATCCGCGTACGCTCGTAAATGTTTCAGATCCACGGTCTGGTAACAAAGGTTGACGAAGTTTCGACCAACGCGAAATATCGTAAAATATTTACGATAAACGTTGAACGTTAAACGTTCGAATAACCTCTCCGAGGAAGAAAAAAAAAGATTTTTAAAACCTCTACAGTTCCGATTTATCGAAAAGTTTCAATAATTGATTTTGCGACCGTTGTCTCGAGATTCGTGAAATATTGAGTAATATCAAAAAAGCGGGGTCGGCCGGTTTGCTCTTCCGAGGGGCTTCACTGGCCAACGAAATTAAAATACGCGTGTCGGGGGAATCCCACGTCGGAGATACCGGACCCCCGATAATTCGCGTAGATGAAAATTCGAACGGGTGATTCGCATTCGGCATCCGGTGGCGCTTGATTGGACGCTCTTCGAACACGCCAAGGCGGTTTAATCTTCCCTCGTTTCTACACGGACTCGGTTATATTAAAAGCATCATCCGGCATTCTAGTTACTCTCACCGAACACACGGCTGCATGCCCCGAAGGTATTGATCGCCTCTTGACACAAATATGAAATCCCCGTTACTCCTACATACCCCGGTGTAAAGAGCTCTCGTTTCCGGGGAGCTGGTTAAAAAAGCAGAGAAACTATTTACGGACAGACAAGACGCACGTTGATCTCGCAAAGGGCATGCAACAACGTTATGCACCAGATGCAAGTTTGCATCGGTGCCGAGTAACGGATCAACGAATACTCGTGTATATAGGTACACCCGTACGTACGTTTATACATCTTCTTTTTCCCTCTAGTTCCTCCCTCATCATCGTTCCCTTAATTAAGCGCTATAGCCACGGAGGAGGATATCTACCTACTCGCAATGAGAAATCCGCACGACTATTTTTCCTTTGATCTTACGGTGTAATTGAATTCTTTTTTTTTTTTTTCTTTCTTCTCTTCTTCTCCCACTCCGCCATTTTGTACTCGCCCCGTTGTTAAATATTACCGGGCACACGGGGCACACGTCCCGGCGGCCTATCGCGCCGCCAAGCGATGTACGACTCCGCTTCTGCCTTCTGATTTAATCCCAGACCCTGGCCTCGGAATTACCGTACTATTTTATAGCGCGCCGAGGGTTATGGGCGAATAGGAAGTGCCGTCTTCCATCCGCCTAGGTATCCTCCCATTCCCTCCCCCCACACCACCCTACGCCCACCATCATCCAGCTTCTCCAGGCCAGGCCACTTTGTAGGTGAAACACCCTTACTACCCGCGATGAAACACGAGTCGTGGTGAATTACAACGTTGTCCCGCATAGAAGCTGCCTCGTGATACATATTGGTCCATGGCCAAGGCGCCTGCAACCTCTGAGCGACCAAGAGTTACGAGGAAACACGAAGGAGTGGGGATTCCCAGGAGAACCAGCGAACGAGATGGGAGAGACCTGCTCCTTTATTCCTGAAGGTTTCAAAAGACCGGAAGTAAGCGCGAAAGACAACTTACCATCGAAAGGGGGTACGTAATGGGCGGTACAAGGGGGCAGGGTTGAGTTTTAACATTTGAAAATATCGAGGTTCTTTCAATTTTCTATTTTTGGGGGATTATTGATTCGAGAAACTAACGGTTCGTTGTTCGTTATTCGGTGAATTTTTATCGACGATCGAGGGAGTTACGAGCGATTACGTAAGTGGGTGATTCTTTGGTTGTGAATACGTACGAGTATCGTGGGAGAGTTAAAGAAAAATTTTGTCGACAGATTTGTAATTAAGAAAAGTGTATTTTAGAATCGATTGGTTCTTCGTTCTTTTTGAATTCGATATTTTTTTAAGAATTTTGTGAAGTTTCAGGGGGGAAATCTTGTATGTGTAGATGGATAAGTTTTGAAGAGAATTGTTAGAGTCGTTCGTGTATTGATGGGGAAAAAGAAGAAATTCACTTCCTCGAAAACAGTTTTGCAATTGATTGATTATTGATACTGGGTCAACGAAGGGAAAAAGACACTGTTTGTAATAGCAGTCTATCTATCGGATCAATTTACGCCGTGGAGTGGAGTTAAAAAAAAATTGTGGAGTTTTAATATTTCCAGGAAGTACTACCACCCTGTAAGAATGGGCGTGGCAAATGAGCCACAGTATAGTTGTTTGAGAGATGGGTGTGGCTTATCGACTCGTACAATACAAATACACTAATTTGATTAGTAGAACACGTACGGAGCGTTTAAATTTTCATTGTTCCGATTCCGATAACAATTCAATTTCCATGATTTATTATTCATCTATTCATGTATTTTGTATGATAAAATGTTAAATATAAAACAATTTAAAAAAAAATAGGTTCCTTGAAATTGGAAAGATAGCGTTCCCTTTTAAAATACATGTGCTTAAAGGGCATGGAGAGAGAGAGAGTCGTGTGTACTCTTAAAATGTTAATTTTGAAAAAATCTACAAAAAAATAGATTTCTTGAAATTTGGAAGATAGCACTTCCTCTTGAAATACATGTCCTTCAAGAACTGGACGCGTGCTCTTAAAATGTTAAATTTAAAACAAAACTTAGAAAAAAAAAAGATAGATCTCTTAAAATTGAAAAAATGGCGTTCTCTCTCAAAGTACGCGTTCCCAAATGACTGAACGGAGAGACGCGCACTCTTAGAATGTTAATGTTAAAAAATATCTAAAACAAAAAATTGATTTCTCGAAATTGGTAACATATCATTCCCTCTTAAAACACGTGTCCTTAAAAGGTTGAACGAGGAACTCTACCTGTCGCGAGTGCCCGAAATTTACCCGAATCTCTCCATCGGGAAGTTCGTAAGAATGTCCACAGCTTCGATGGTAGGAAAATGACGAGACAATGGAGAAGTGGTGGGGGGGGGGGGGGGGGGCAGGAAGACACACACAAGACCACCCCCAAAGGTGCGTCGTTAACCGCGCGAAGAGCAGCTTAATCTGACCACAGCCTGTTTCATTAGCGGTCGCGTCGTTGTTAATCCCGAACTGGGGAGAGCTCGGAAGTTGAAACAGACAGCGGCAGTTTCGGGACGCGAGACAGTAGGAGAGGGGGGTTTCGGGGATGGCCGGGGAAGCGAGAGGAGGGAGCGGAGTGGGGGGGATCGGAGAGAGGAGGTTCCCGTGGCATGGGACAGACGGTATCGCGGCTCACCGGGGAACAAAGCTTCCTCTATATCAGTTTGTGTTACCTGAGATGAAATTGCTTTGGTCGTCCCTGGTGCGGCTAACCGAACAACCCGGATAAAACGAGAAAATAAATTTCTCCCGTCCAAGTTTGGAAAGTTCGCCTCTACATTTTGTGCTACTTATTCCGCGCTATTTATAACCGCTCTACGGGCAGCGGAACCGCGTTTACGGGAATCTCATTCGCATCTGACGTAAGTACTACCGACCGACCCACCGAGACAAATAATATATTTTTGTACGTCAATTACGTGTACACGTTTCCAACGTAGCGATACGTCTTCGTTGAATTTTCTATCGCGCAAATGCGACACGGTTTTCTTCACCTTTACGAATAACGATACATTTTACCGAGCACGTGGTAGCAAGAAATACAGCAATATTTCATCTTCGGTGAACTTTGGATCGCGCGAATAGCACCGCACCTATAATACACTTTAGCCGTAACACGGTACCACCGTTCTCCACGATTCACGTTGTAATACGTCCGTGTTGAATCACGATTAATACGTGGTTAACGTACGAATATAGTTTATCTAGAATCTAGTGTTACGTGTCCTCCTGGGAAATCGTGGTTCGCTGGAATTACAGTTTCATCGAATCGCAGTATACTTCCATAGGATTCCTAGTAACGTATTACTACGTTCGTCGCGCAATTAACCGCGAATATTACACCAAAGATCGTCATTATATAATTTATTCCCTTTGAATCTTTCTTATGTTGTACTCGTACCTTTTATTATGCGTTTTATATCAAAGCAGTGTTTTCCAAAATGAGGAGGAGGGGTGTCTTGTGATCTAAGGTGACGCGATAGAAAGTTACCAAAGCGAACAAATATACAATAAACAGTGAATAAATATACAGAAGACACTTGTCTCAGAGTAGGATATTTGTTACAAAACTGAATCATATTATCAACTAATTAGACTCTCCCATTGACAATATCAATTGCCCCACGAACCTCAAAATACCGGCCGAGACACTATCGCCACCTACAAGGGATCAAAAATCCCTACTAATCGACAGCTTACCGACCGAAAAGCAGACAAAACGAAAAGATCGTTTTATCGTCTCGGGATCGATCATTCCCAAAACACCTCACGTAAAATAAAGTATTCGTTATCTCCACTGTTCCGTCCTGAAACCCAACAATAAAGATAAACCTCTTGGTACAAGATCCGGGTTGTCCTCCGTCGAGCTTGTGCAGCAGCGTTAGTTCGAAAGTGACCAAAAAGCAATCTTCTTGCCCGTCCGTGATTCGCGTTGCGGGCCAGAGCCACCTGAACCTCTGACCAACTGTGTTTCCATCGTAACTTACGCGGTGACGAACGAGGCCAGGAGAGGTCCGCGCGTAACTGGGCAGAGTTTCAAATTCTTGCCACCGTTCCTTCCCCGGTGAAATTTAAGTCAAGGAAACGACCCCCGGAGTTTGTAACAGATGTGGGCGCTCTTACTTCGTACTTTCGGTGTTCCCCTAGGTGCGGTTCAGCGAGAATCATCGTGCCGCAGCGTCGCGTACCGTTTATTTTTTTTTGTTTTTCCACGCTGTACGAAAAATAATAGATCCAACGGTGGAGGTAACGGACGAACGCGGGTCGAGTTCGCGAACGGATTTATCGTCGCGCGGCGCTTCTCTTGCAAAGACTGCGAACGTCGAGGGGTGGAGTATAGAGTAGTGGGAGGCCGGTGGGCGGAGCAACGGCCGGAGCGGTGGGAGGGCGGAGTAACGACGGTGGTGGGGATGGCGGGTACGTACGAATTCCGCGCGGCGGGAAAGTTTATAGTCCGGCATTTGTCTCTTCCGCGGTTGGCGTCAGTTTGGTCATTGCTTTCTACGTAATTGAGAATACCGAAGTTATTAAACTGCCTCGAAGGCGAAAGAGGTTTCCCGCGGTCCTATTTCACCGGGGACCGCGACTGATTGTCCCTTATACGACAGACAAACGTGAATTTATCGCGCCAGTTTCGCCCCCACCCGCACCCCCATCCCTCCCACGGAGTTGGATTTGCGGTCCTTCGCACCTATATTATCAGAGCAGCCGGTCGATCTTTAGCTGTGCCCCCTCGCGGAAATTTATCGCGTCGCCTACACGACGGGTTGGATTTGTGGGTTTCAGCGAAACGGTTAGCTTCGCCTCGTTTTCTCATTCGGCGACGGTTACCGAGGGGGACACCCGATCCTCTCGTCACGGTCCGCGTAATTCCCGTTCGAGGACTGATAAGCGATAGCGGAAGAATTGGCGGAAACTGGGCGGCGGTTTCGATGAAAACGAAATACTTCTCGAATCCGGGCCCGATAAAAGTGTAACGTTGATCCCCCTGTCGATGGGACGTTCTTGAACCCTCCGAAGGGTGTTAACTATCGAGATTTCTTAATTTTCTTTTCTTTTTTTTTTGCGAATGGTTACCGATTTGGTGGAAATTTTATACAGAGTAAATATAACGAACGACGAGACGGTGAATCCACGGATCTTACAATTCGATGTTACACTAATTTTAATTCAGTGTACAGGTATTATATTTCCATGTTAGAGAAGTTGATTTATTTGAAGTGCATCCGTACGTGGTTATGAAAAATTAAACAAATAAAATATGGTGGAAATGTGTACAGATATGGAGGAAGAAGTCATTGATTCGTGAAGATTTGAATTTACATTCTGTGCAAATTTCTTATGCAGTTGTTTTCGTGTTTGTACTTTTGTATATTATTTACGAGAGAGGTATGAAAAATTTGAAGATAATTTTCTTGACGAATATTGTACGCTGCATTTACTTACTTATTTATCGTATCTGCTAACTGTGCGTAACATTTTTTTGTCTTTAAAATTTAATACTACATGGTGAGATCGTTCCGAGAGTTTTTATGTTAATTTAATCTTGTAATTTTACGCAGTATTTCCGAAGACCGAGATAAAATGGTCAAGCCCGATAAAACTGAACCACTAATCTTCTCTTGGGACATTCTTAAGCCCATAGGGGTTAACTCCGAGGATAAATGTCTTAATTTCCACGGTAATTTATAAGAATTCTTACGACTGTTTATATTTACGATACGAACAGTCTCGAACATCTTTGCGCTAACATAAATCCATTTTAAACGAATTTCGTATAATTGTGTCCAAAGATCAAGATACGGTTGAAGCATTACCGGATACTTGAAACGATTTCACCTCGTGCAACAATTTTTTTACATCGAGCGGTAATTCGAATTTTAATTCGTATTTAAACGTAATAAATTTTTTTTCACCACAAGCAAAGTATTCGAATAAACTTCTTTAAGAAGGGGTTGCACCAGTTTCTCTCAGAATTCTATCGCGCGAAAACTTTGTCGCGACGCTCCAATTAACCTTTCGCCTTACGATTTATTTTAAAGCAAACGCGCCAGTATGGACGATTAAATTTCAGTGCAACTTCGTCGCGCGCAATTGTTACAAAGAGGACTGAAACACTTCGCGTATTGAATTTATTTACGATAAAGTGAAAGGCTATTTCGATGCGGTACACTTTTAGAATAATTAATAATAATTTTGCTAAGGAAGGGGATGAAAATCGTACACGTCCAATTACAGAGAAAACAAAGTCTGCTGTCGAGTAAAATGGTGGTTCGAAAAGATACAAGAAAAATATACTTCAACAATTATTCATATCTTTTGCATTACTCATTTTCCCGATTGTAAGACCCTTCTCACTTTGAAATAAAGAAAATTATACTCCTACAGTTATCTATATTTTTCGCTAATATATTTATTCATATTTTAAACGATTAAAAAATATAAATTTATGATTAATATTCATTTACCAAATTTGAAATTATTTTCTTTATATTTCGTTTCTAATTTCCCCTCACCCCTCTTTTAATTATAAAACACCCTTCACGTTGGGCTAAATTCCCCCAAAAAGATCACGAGTACAAATTGAGAAAGATTCGGGGAAAAGTAAACGAGAAAAAGTGAAACGTACAGTAGCGGTGCAATTTTCGCGGTTCACCGCGGAAAGAACGTAGTAATACGTTATCGCGGTGGTTGTGAATTCGTCAAAGGGTTCCACTCAAGGGGTTGAGAGAACATCAAAGATTCTTCGACTCGTTGGAGGCCTCTCTTCGCTCCATCCCCTTTAATATCGAAATTTTCAAAGTGTCGTCGTTCCACGGGTAGAGGGGCCAATGATACGCCCCTCTGGGAGAGGGGTGGGGGGTGGTGGGAGGCGTTGTGAAAGGCGCGGAGAAGGACGTCTTTGGTGAGTGCTCGAAGTTCGAAACTGTGCCGATTCCTGAGTGCATTCATTCGGTCTGCCGCGTGTCACGCTTCGGACAGCTTCAGAGAACGGTGGCGATGAGGGGTGTGTGTGGGGGGAGGGAGGGTGGCATTATGCAAGCGGGCAAAGGGAAGTAGCTGTGAGCGTTGTGCATCCACATACACGCATACACCCACACACATACACACACACACGTGCAACGCTCGATACATCGGCAGATGCCAGAGCGTCCGACCCATTTTCCAACAATGCTCGACCCGTTTATTATTAGATGCGGAGACTCAGATACGGGCCTGTCGGCCAACCGAGCCTAACTGGAATAAAGACGTACACGAGAACCATTCGTATCGCATGAAAACGTTCCAGCACGATCGTGGACAGAGGCAGATGCAACGAGATCGCGTTCCGATCGTTTGGCCAACGATTCGATGATTCGGGGAGCCTTACGTTGAGAGCGAAGACGCCTCGTATCGTCCATCGATGAACAATGGGTGCTCTTGGTTGATCATTTTCCAATTCGATTCGCGATCGGAACGCTCCCAGAGTTTCCACGGCGCCGTGCGAGAACGGTCCACGCTCTCTTTAAAGGCTTTGGACTAATGTCATCGAAAGACCAGGGCTTGAGTATTGTTCTCGCGCAACTTTGGAACGCTTCGGTTCCCATGATAGAAGGATCCTGTCTGCCAGGAGGCATTCAGACACCGACAGCCACGGGAACTAGTTAGTCGCCTCCGATGGAACTCGTCGATCGACGATGTTGGCCTAGTTCGCCCGCCACGTTCGCGTATTCCACCGAGTTCCAGTTCACGGGAAACTAAGAGATGCGCGCTGAGCAACCGTTGAAAGGGACTCACTTCGTAGGATCGGGAGTATTGTCTGTAAAACTTTGGCTCGTCGCGTTACCGCTGGAAGATCCGGGGCATTTAGGCTACACCAGATCCGGGAACTAGTTAATCGCTTCGAACGGGGAACTCGCCGATCGACAATGTTTGCTCGTTTCCGTTTCGTTCGCGTATGTTTTCTCAGTTCACAGAAAATGGAAGTGTCGTAATCGTGGACTTCGTTCAAAGGGACTTTTGTTCGAAAATAGAACATCCGACGCTTGCGATAAGATTGGGAGCGTTTGTGAAATTGTGGAACATGTTACCTTAGTTTCTAGGATAGATGAATCTACAACTGCTAGGGCATTTAGGTTACAACAGTCCCGGATGCTGATCGATTGCTTTCAATAAATCTTACCGATCAACAATGTTTACCTGTTTCCGTTTCGTTCGTGTATGTTTTCTCAGTTCACAGGGAACGGAAGTGTCGTAATCGTGGACTTCGTTCAAAGGGACTCTTGTGAGTAAATCAAGAGTATTGTCTATAAAATTGCAGAACGCGTTGCTATAGTTTGTAGGATAGATGAATTGACGACTGTCAGGGCATTTAGGCTATAATAGAGTCCCAGAAGCTAATTATTTGCCTTCGATAAATCTTACTGATCAACAATGTTTGCCTGTTTCCGTTTCATTGGCGTGTGTCTTTTCATTTCCTAGGCAACGGAAGCGACGTAAGCGTAGACTCCGTTCAAAGGAACTCCTGTCAGAAAAGTAAAACGTTCTACGACTGCCAGAACACAGTCTCCAGTAGCTCCAGGAACTCGTCGATTAGAAATATTGACCTATTCGCATGTCCCTGATGTTTATCGTAAGCGTGGGTCCAATTAGGAGAAACCGATCTCTTTTAAGGCTCCAGATTGTTGTTGTCCCCTGATTCTTTGATACGTTCCGAGTGCGCTACAATTTTGAACACAGACGACTCTTTGCCAGGAAATCCGTACTACAATTAGTCAACATCCCTCAAAGTCGAACATTGTCTATTTGGATCTATTGTTTGCTTCTTTGTGTCTTCTGGGTCGAGCAGTGACATATGCAAACTCTCCCTGTCTATCAGCCCAATGCATTCATTTCCATTCCGCCTCGAACGGAGACTACGGGGCCACATATTTTCTATCCAGTAATCCTTTGTACGCATCACGATTTCGCTCTGCGGGTGGGGGACGATTGTTCACGATGCGCGTAGGAACGATCGCGAATTCGTCGAGCAAAATCGGTTGAGCACCTTTGCGTACACCCGGTGCATCCGGGACGAAGTGCAACGCGAGCAACGCTGCAACTACATAGGCGGATTCCGGGGGACGTATTTACCGAAGACGAACGTGGAAGACGCGGGGGGGTGTAAGTCGTCAGCAAATACGTTCGTTCGAGGGAAAACTATGTCATAAGCGAAATTTCGTTTGAGTTTGTTAGGCGTCCTCCTTCGAGCGGATACCTTCCGCACTGTCTGAAATTTTTTAAATCCACGTTCACGCGAGGGGGGAGAGACACTCACCCCTTGACAGTGTGCACCTGTTCCTCGGCTTTTCGTCTTTGAATGTCCACCTCTCGTCGTGATTCTCTCGCGTCGGGTTCTGAAACAAACAGGAGACGCGGTTAAAGGCAAACGAAAATATTACGCTTTGATACTTTGATGGATTTGGGACAAACGTTCGGATACAAGTTTCGCAGGGTTTCGTTACTTTCGCGTGAAATATCGAAGATGTTAGGCGTTCCTCGAATCTCGAGGTCTCGGTTGTAAATTTTCCGCTTTGGGCTTCAGGTTTTGTTTTCGAGCAGTTTGGTTGCTAGGTATAGCAAAGTCTCGGGTATTGATCAAATTTGTCGATGGATTCGCAATTTGGAGTCGTTTATACCACTGTTATGAAATAATTTTTCCATTAAAGCTGTCGTGGACATCTACACGTTAAGAGCTCAACGATCTCCCCATCATTTTTGAATCGTTCCTGTCGTGTGAAGGCGAAGACGGATCAAAGGGACTGATAATGTCTATACCACTGTTATGGAATAATTTTTCCATTAAAGCTGGCGTGGACGTCTACACGTTGAGAGCTCGAAGCTCTCCCCACCATTTTTGAATCGTTCTTATCGTGTGACGGATCAAAGGAACCGATAACGAGGAACGATTCCATGGAAGGGTATCTCCTCTACGTTAAGAGCTCCCGGTTAGGAAGGGGTATTATAATAAATACCGCACTATGTTTCTCGTAACAGAACCACGTTACTTGCTACCAGCTGCTACCAGTTCCAGCAAAAAGGTTCTCTACACGTGCATTTTGATAAAATTGATCAGCCCAATACTCGAACAATACGCGAGGCACCAACAAAGTTGCATATTCGCTCGAGCAACCCTGTTCTCCCTGCACAGTAACATCAACTCCTTTGCTCGTACCGGTGCTACAAATTGCAATGCTCAAGTTGGCTTTATTGTCTTCTTCAAAGTTCCAAATTGCACTCTACAAAATTCCTGTCTACCATCGATCGTTGCCGGAACTATCTCGAACCTTCGGCTCCTTCAAGCCTTAATTAGAATTTCAAACTATCCTTGCCCGTGCAACGAGCAACCCGAAGAGGCTGTACAAAGGACATCCGGACGTTTCGATGCTTAAAAACGACGAATACCTCGCTTTCTTGGTCACAAATCGGGTAACGTGTCGTAGACGGTTACAGCCGATCGGACACCAATCACCTGATCGTTCATCGAACGATACCTAACCGCGAACGAGGCAAAAGGGCGAGAGAACGATCGGAGATCCAACAACGATTATCTTCGGGGTCCTCTCGACGAAACAATTGGCTCCAATTTCACCATCGAACGAATTCACGCCGTCATAGATCACGAGCAGACAAACGTAATATAGAGTGTCGGGCCGCCCGCCGGTGGGGCGGAGAAAGAAGGATCCTCCGTTCGGAATCCTCGCGGGGCCTCTTCCACGACGCCGATCGTCGACGTCGCTCGTCGAGCCACGGGTTCAACGAGCTGGCTAATCGAAACCGCTTCCCGAGCTAACCACTTAACTCGAGAGGAGCCAGGCGAGAGGAGGCCCATCATCTGCCCCCGTTTTCTTCGCTCGCGGTTCACCGACACTACCTTCCGCTATTATTCTTTCGCCAGGATGAACCTCGGTCGAACGTCCACTCAATGATGGAGTCGCATCCTGCGCGCGCGGCCGTGTCCTGTCCACGATTCCGATCCAACGGAGACACGGAGTGTATCGTTACTTTTCGTTCGCGCAAGCTGTCGCGCCATTATCGCGTAGACTCTATACTCGGTGGGAATACATTCGAGGTATCCCAATATTCGCAACGGAATCAGATTCACGAGTACACGTGCGTCAATTTCCACGAGGATCGTTCCTTTTGTCGCGCAAGCTGTCGCGCTGTAATCGTGTAGACTGTACACTCGGTGGTATACATACGAGGGACGCGTGTCAATTTCTACGGAGATCGTTACTTTTCGTGGCGCAAGCTGTTGCACCGTAACCGTGTAGACTGTACACTCGGTAGAAGGTGTACGAAGTGCACTGCGTATACAGTCGCAGACACGAGGACGCGTGTGAATTTCTACGAGGATCGTTACTATTCATCGCGTAAGCTGCTGAACCGTAGACCGTGTAGACTGTATACTCGGTGGAATATATACGAGGCGTACCAGTAATCGCGGTACAACCGAGAAGGTGATGATTATTCAGAAACAAATGGTGAATCTAGGAATTTACCCCTTTTTTTCGGAGGATGTGTAATTGTACGATTTTTGTCGATAGAAATACGGTAGAACCTCGAGAGCTTCGTCGTCGAGGGGATGGTTACTTAGCAACCAGCGAAGAGAGGTACATTAGTTGGTAGCAAAGACCTCTGTACGTGTATTAGCGGTGATCCTAAGTGAAGGTTCTTGTCATTGGATCGGTTACCTCGATAGTTGCACATACCGTGGGCTGTGTTTTTCCACAATAATCGAGGCATCCGTTGCACGGTAAGATACACCGCAGCGTGACTCGAATATCGGGAGCCAAGATCCCAGCTACGAACTTTGTACACTTCTTGCGTACCGGTACGTTAACAGCCTGTGTACATCAACAAAGTTGCGGGTTGGTGCGTCACTGTGTGACGGGAAGCACATTTGGCGGTTTGTACCCTCGGGTTATCGCATTCCGTATCACTTGAGTGTGCCTCGAATACCTCGCTACGTTCCCTCCACCGAGTATAATTGATGCGCAGTCAACGGATGGAATGCACTACTTAGGGTAGAAAATATTCACCGTTCAAGGTCACTTACCACCGAGGTGAACCGCCGCGCATTCTCTTTCACGTCGCGCTTCCCCGTTCGAAACAGAGAGTACGCGACGAGCGCGCGAGGAGAGTGGGGAATTGCAAACAGAACAATCCAGGAGGCCGTATGGTGGGGATAACTGCCCGGTGACCTTGAGCAGTCAATATTTCCTGCCCGGGGCGATCATCCAAGACCAATATTATTTCTTCGATTGCGCGGTACGTCCTGTTCCGGTGTACGCGCACGATTGTTCTCGAAACCTACTTTAAATGCATGTCACTTGCAACTCTCGTAATACCAACAGTTTAGGCGACCACAGGAAATACCACGTCTGGGTCCAAACTTGTAATTTTACCTTGCGAAAATATTCCGAATAAAAATTCTATTATTTTATCGCAACTCTTTTAATTTCTACGTGAACTCGAATTACCTTTACAATTGAACGATGCGTGTCTCTCTGGGTCCGAAAAGACCCAGGTGTGGCACGACGAGGGTTGACTCGAACGGGTGACTATTACAACGGAGTCGAGTCGTGAGATTACTCGAACAGGCTTTAACGTGTTTCTTTGTTTCTTTTTATAGAATTATTTATTTTTTTTTATTACATCCATCTCTTTACGCGTTTCGAGACTCGTCGAGAAAGGTAAATAAAGTGCATCACTGACGTAACGTTGCTTCTTCGCGCGAAATAATGATCGCTTCATGTATCAGCGAACACGCGTTACGTTTTCGCGAGTTATTAATTAAGGGTCGGCCGGAGAAAGTCCGATTCGGCATAAAAAACGGGTCACTTCCCTCTTCTTTTAAAACTGAAACATGAAATTCAGCGGACCGTGACTGCGAACGGCTGCACGCTTCGATGAGAATTGTATCGAGGGAGACAAGACCTTTTTACGCGGATGAAGATGAATTTAATGGATGTGCCCACCCCCCCCAGGGGCCCCTACCTTCCTTCAATTCCCTACATTTTCAAGAATGCAAGAGGGTCCGACATAATTGCACGGTTGTAACGAGGTCGAGCGACACTTGTGCCTGTTTTCCTGTTTAATGAATACGTTCCTCGATAAATCACGCGATTCTGCGACGCGTAATGTATTATGCATGCGTCCAAATCATTATACGATCGTTACGATAATATCACTGGGAAATATAATTTTCCCGAACGCCCATCCCCCTATTTTATCGTTTCACACGTTTCTCGTCCAAATGGTTTCCTCCTGTTTTCAGAAAATGCACTTCGAAAATTGTTATCCAACACGAGAGGGGGGAAATTTGTCGAAAATTATTGGAAATAAATCTTCTTTCACTTCTGTACGATCGATTGAAATGTTCTCGGTTCGACGAATAATCGGAGATTAATATCGTGCGAAAGTCTGTTTCAATCGTTGAGCATCGAAGGGGTGTTACGTATGCTCGTAAAAACTGTTCACCGCTTGAAATAAAATAAAGTACGCGTCAAATATTTTTCAACGCTCTGAAAACAATCTTTTCGTACATTTCACGCTATTGGCTATGCGCAGAATAGAAAAATGTGTAAGTGAGAGTTTAGTATTGCTTAGCTAATACTAAACATACAACTATTCGTAAATATAGCCAAGAACGAAGTAAAATAATTTCAGTGATTTACATTACGTGATCAAAGTTTGTAAAAACGTCCTACGATTTTTTATCACAAGTGTAATTCGTTAGTGAAAGTTTACTATTACTTAGCTAATACTAAACATACAACTATTCGTAAATATACACAAAAACGAAGTAAAATAATTTCAGTGATTTACATTACGTGATCAAAGTTTGTAAAAACGTCCTACGATTTTTTATCACAAGTGTAATTCGTTAGTGAAAGTTTACTATTACTTAGCTAATACTAAACATACAACTATTCGTAAATATACACAAAAACGAAGTAAAATAATTTCAGTGATTTGCATTACGTGATCAAAGATTTGTAAAAACGTGCTCCGATTTTTGACCGTAGATGTATACATATTCGTTGGCGAGAGTGGTCGAGCATGTTCGCGACACGAACATCGGCTTCAACGGTGACTATAAGTCGCGTGACAATAAAACGACCGTCTCGCACGTTTTCCGTCCAGACTTGATGGATTATTACGCTAGGCGATGTATCATAGCTGCCGGCTGTTACTTACCTTTATTTATCGCGGGTGAGATAAACGGATGAAACAAAAGGAGAAGAAAGAGAAAGAAAAAAAAAGAAAAAAAGAAACAACAAACCGAGCACCTGTGTTATATTCTGAAAATTTCGATTCACCGGTCGCGGCATGAGTTAGCGGGGAAAGCGTCGACGTTGATCCATCGTCGTGTTGTTTTCGCAAATTTGAGACGCCCGTTCATGGCGCCGAGGAACAAGCTCCCACCTTCGGGTTTGCAATTCAAAACAGTCCGGTAATCTCGACTGCATAATATCGTCGAATTAACAACGTTAACGCGGACATCGAAACGTTCGGAGAGTTCTGCGTTACCGTGTCTCCGCGCGTCTCGACACGAATGCGGGGTAACTGTACCGACACGCTTTTCTTATCTCCGCGATCCAAGTTTTCGATCAATGCCACTCAACCGGACTCGCGGTTTGTTGGGCCTGTAACGTGTTAATTCAAAACATGTTCGCGTGTCACGCTCCTCGTGACACATAATCTGATAGGACATCTATTAACCGGGCTCGCTTATCCGGCTGGTTAAACGATCCGTGCGAAGCGATGAAAGCCAAAGTGCGCTAATTTTCTCGACCGATCGTGGATTATTGTGCTCGCGCGTGCTCGTGTGCAAGTTAACCCGTTTCTGTACCATTTCACCCGTCGAAATCCGGGCCCAATTAATAGACGACGACGCGCTCTAAACGTAACCGAGTGATGCCCAAGAATAATTGGGATTCGGGTCGAAGTACGTGGTCGTTGTTTGGTTATCGCGGCGCAACACTCGTGGACGTTAATACTAATTTAACTACCTTTGGACTCGAGAGGAGATCCTCGGTTATCGAGCAATTCGGTGCACTTTTTCCAATCGGGAAATATCGTGGCTTGGAATTCAAATTGGAATTGAAATATTACATTTCTATAAGATGCGAACATACGTGTGCAAAGTATTCAAATGAAAATGTTTTGAATCGATCGATCCAGGCACCAGTGTTCCGGTAGCAAGAAAGCTTCGACTGCAAAAGTGAATTCTTTTTCCTTTTTTGTATGTATATAATAGCGCAATCGATACTTGAAAATATAAATAGTAATACTGGATATCCTACGTATTAACAAATAACAGTTTCGTAAGTATATTTCCCACGTAAACGATACTTTGATAGAAATTAGTCCTCTAAGCGTCCTCAAGTGTGACACGGTCAGAATGTAACAATACTATGTTTAATAGTATAATAAACATACTGTAGACGAAGAATTTAATTACAAAAAGAAATGTACACCTCGAGTGAATCTCTAACAGAAAAATATTTACTACTCCAAACATTCAGCAGTGCTGAATGTTCCACGAAGATGAGCTGGTGATGTTCACGATTGGCCTGCATCCGATTCTACGAGTCTGGATATTCCAACGCGAATATCACGAGTGGTGATAACAATTTTGGACCGAACGTGAATATCACGAGTCAGACTCGTCGAAGGTACGTCGAGACTGGTCATTTGCTCGCGCGAGTGCAGCTTTCTCGCGACGTGCAGCCTCGGGTCCGAGTCCGGGTCCAACGTTATCGCTCGAAGCGTCGCTGCTGAGTGTTCGTCGTGCGGAAAAATGGCCCTCGTGAAAGTTCCACACGGTTTCGAGGCGTGGAAAATCCATCGTGGGTTATCAAGATCGTATTGTGGAATCTATTACCATTCATCGATACGAAACGTCGTGGACGAAGATCGAATCTGCTTCTGGGTTTCTGCACGGTCGTTCTCGGCACAGGGGAGACAGACGGGTGCGGGGAACGATCGAATCGGGATTTGTTAACGGAATAATTAAAAATAATAATACCCAGCCTCTTAAAACGACGCGAGATTCAATAATGACCGGTCGAAAAATCTAAACAACGATCCGTTACCTTTCGTGTCGCTAAATATACATTCGATCGATCAACCCGGGATCGAGGTACTTTGGAAATTGTTTGCTCGAACTGTCCGAAGTTGAACGCGATAGATCAAGTCATCGACAGCCAACGCATAATTGCAATTTCACCGCTACTCGTCGTCGCGTAAAAAAGAAAATCCCCGAGGAGAAAGATGCGACGATATAGTCGCGACGTAGTCTTGAGCGAGCTCTTCGTTACGTTCGATTCTGAAGCTTTGGGTAGCGCGTTTGGCGACGAGGAGCAACTCGAATGGAGGACGAAACGATGAAAAATTGTAAATGCGGGAAGAAAAATGAAAGTAAAAAATCGTAACGTCAGGAACGACGATTCAACGAGTCTCGAGGTAAGATTTGAGTCTCTTTGTCACGAGTGTACGGTTTCCATATTTTCGTTGTCGGATCGAGAAACGTAGCCTACGATATTTCGGGCAGTCGATAAGAGTCGTTCGATAGAACCCTCACCCAACAGTGTACCCGTGTTTTATCTAGGAAGGAGACAATGCACGGTTTGTGTCGCGTTAGGATACCCCACGGGGTCGACATAACCTATCTAACGCGGCTCGAAATGCCTTTGGTCCAATTCGGATGGACGCCGAGGAAGATTTCACGAAAGTCATAAAACTTGCACATGCACTCGAAGGCATGTATGGCGCTTGGCGAACACGTGGCACCAAGCCCGGAAGGTTTAGCTATTAATTATTCTAGGTTGCAGAAACGGACGAGTTTACCCAAGTATGCAGCGAGCTAGCCTGGAAGGTGTCTTGGGTCTAACAGCGCTTCCGGCGATTGCTGCTAACTCGGATAATTCAGCGACTCGAGTTTTCGAGAACCGCGTGCGCTTTACTGGCACGGGGAAGCAGGCTGCGTTTCCGTCGCGTTGTATCCACCCACTTTCGGTATCCGCCGGATAAATGCTCGTATCAGTCGTTTTTACGAGCGACCCCCGCGTTGTCGGATGGTCGTAATCCCGCGAGGAAATCGTGGAACTTTCTACCGTTCGATTGTTACCCGATGGACGGTTTTCGATTCGTGACGACGAGTCAAATTCGACTCCATGAACGACCGACGAAAGATTCGGGAACGAACTTGGAACGCAGATCTAATCTAGACGCGACCGACGTGTACCGCGGTATTCGAACACTTTCCCATGATTTTAAATAGAATTTCGAGGAAATTGTAAGTGGAATTTCGAGGAAACTCTAAGTAGAATTTTGAGGAAACTCTAAGTAGAATTTTGAGGAAACTGTAAGTAGAATTTCAAGGAAATCCTAAGTGGAATTTGGAGGAAATTCTAAGTAGAATTTCAAGGAAATCCTAAGTGGAATTTCGAGGAAATTGTAAGTGGAATTTCGAGGAAATTCTAAGTAGAATTTCGAGAAAATTCTAAGTAAAATTTCGAGGAAACTCTAAGTGGAATTTCAAGGAAATTGTAAGTGGAATTTCGAGGAAATTGTAAGTGGAATTTCGAGGAAACTCTAAGTAGAATTTCAAGGAAATCCTAAGTGGAATTTCGAGGAAATTGTAAGTGGAATTTCGAGGAAATTCTAAGTAGAATTTCGAGGAAATTGTAAGTGGAATTTCGAGGAAATTCTAAGTGGAATTTTGAGAAAAGTCTAAGTGGAATTTCGAGGAAATTCTAAGTGGAATTTCAAGGAAATTCTAAACAGAAATTCGAGGAAATTCTAAATAGAATTTTAAAGAAATTCAGATGGAATTTCGAAGGCTTTCAGAACCGAATTCCAATGGCTTTTTTAGGGAATACTGATAGCACGAGAACGGAATTCTGATGGATTTTTAAACGAATACCAATGAAATTCCACTTAAATTTTATTCGAACTTAATTGATAGAATGACGAATCGAATTCTAACGGAATTCTTGTCCTTCCTATATCCAGACGGAGTTTCATTACAATTTTGCTTCTCCCACATTTTAATAGTATCGTTGTAACTAAACTCCCAGGGAATCCAATAGAATTTCTATGGAATTCCCTCTAAATACCGAATGGAATTCTATTCGAGTTCCTTCCGAATTTCGAACATAATCAAACATTAAGGAAATTCTAACCAAATACCGTTGGAATTCCAACGAGATTGTAATCGAATTCTGTGAAATTCCAGATCCCGGTAGAGCATCGATCGAGAACAGTAGAATTTTCAATCGAACATTGATGAAATTCCGTTGAAACTCGTTAACGTAATCCCACCAGCAGAATTGCGACGAAGTTCTATCGAAATTCCATAAAAATCCGCCGTGAATTTGAAAGAATTCGTGGACGGTCGCAAAGTTCCCTAAGTAGCTCGAATAAAATTTAATGGAATTCCCTGGCTCGGTCTCCTAGGGGAAACACGAAACAATTCTCCCAGAATGTCGAAAGAATTCCGTCGGATTTTCTTGTTTGCATGGCCGTGCAATGTTCCGTGGTTTTCCCCGGTGCAGTGCTGCCGTGAGCCACCTCGTTTTCCATTCCAAATAAATCCTTCCATCGGCTTTAATATCCGCGACGTCCGGTCGAAAAGAATTCTTCCGTATCCCGGACAGTTACCGTTCGATCCGACGATGGCATTTTTCGAGGTACGTTCGCGGTATCGGTAACGCCATTGAAAGAAATCATAGATTCACGAATGAGAAATGTCTTCGAGGGGCCGGTCGTGAATCGAGAATCTCGTTGAACCACCCGAGGGGGGCCTGGCTGCCTGTCTGTCGGTGTTTCTTTTCTCGCGTCACGATTTTCCCTTTCGCGTATCCACACGATCGATTTCCATATAACTCCCCACCCGAACCATCGATACGTGTACCACACACCACCATCGCGAGCAACAGCCTCGAACGAGAATGCGAAATTTATGAGCACCGGGCGAAGAAGAGTTCCGTGGAATTCAATCAACCGATATCGCTGTCATGCTCTGACGTGAGCGGACGAGCAAGAAGAAAAAAAAAGGAAAAAAAAAATAGCGTGGTGGGGGCGGGATTCGAGGGAGTGGGCGGGCGAGGAGTGGGGGACCCGGCCAATTCGAGTTGGCGTACGACGCTATCGCGCAACGACGTTCGCCGAGGAATTCACCGGAAATGAAGAGTATCTGCCCGCTTCCGACCGTATTTCCACGAACAGAAACTAACATATTTTTCAACGACTTATCCGATAGTGCGTCACGCCACGTTTTCTCGGGAATCGTCGTCGCCCAGGAACGTGGCTACACCTTCTTCGACTTTTAGCGAGGTGAAACGCCACCTTCCCGATTCGAAGGAATCGATGTTCCTTTTGCACGTATCTCTCTCTGTCTCTTGAAATTCAACGTTTTCGGAACATCGTTCGAAGATATTAGGCGAATACGTAACGTTTCTCGTGGATGGTTCTCCAGTGCTCCGATCTTGAAACTTTAAACGCGTTTCTCGCAAAATGGGGTTTTCGGAAAATCGGCGGGCAATTTTTCAAAGAAACTTCTCGTTCTATTAAATCGATGGTTTAATTCTGGTTTTTGCGATTGTTTTTCAAGAAACGTCGATTCCTTTTAACGGAATTTACTTCTTTTTTCTTAAGAAGCTTAGCTTTGAGAGACGAAATAACGGATATTTATATTTTCTATGCGCGTAAATATTTTTTTAGCAAAATTCGTAGAGACGTGGCTCGAAATATGTATTTTCAATATGTGTGTAAAATATTTACGACGAACGTACCCTAGTATCGAAAAAAAATTCCTAAATATCAGGTCCCCTTCGAGGCCAGATCGCGTTTTTGATTTTTTATTGTTTTTTACAGATACTATTATAGCAGGTGTACGAACCGCCTTTTAAAATCATCTCATGGCAGGGTATTGATAGCGAATAAGAAAACTGATCAGCAGAAAGCAAAAGAAATTTGACTCCTCGAATGGAGAGACGATACCATATAATATTGTTTATTTTACGCTGGTTCAAGAAACGCTCGATTTTCGGTGTATCCGTGAAACGCGAGTAATTTAAATATCTGAAATTCGACGTTGCCCGGGAACTTGATATCCTACGGAATATTTTTTTAAAATTGGCGCGCGTTCCTTTTCGAATCAGAAACGATTTCATCGCGAAAGATAATACCGAGGGCGCGGTATTTGCTGTGAATTTCCCAGATCCCACGAGGAAAGCGTTTGTAACTATACCATTTCCATGTAAAATAATTGTATTCCGATACAGCGGTGGCATTTTTCCTACTTTCATGCATAACGTTCGTTGGAAATGAAAAGACTTTCTATATCCTTTTCTCATCCATGCCAACGACGAAACAGCTCGTTTTCTTCTCCGGGTAAACACTACCAAGCTGCTGCTCATCTTGGGAAACATTTCTCGAAGCTTTCGCGCGGTGAAACTTTATTTACCAACATTGCGGGACGCCGTTTGAACGTAGCTGAACTTAAACAATCTTTTAAATTCCACGAAAAAGTACATATAGCCAAGTCTATCCAGATGTTTCCCATTCTTGTCCAAAAAGAACAAGAAATGCATCACGAAATATGTACAGGGTGGACAGCTTTTAACGCGCATCGACAATTCAATTTGCCTGTATTTTACCAAATTTTCAATTCGTACAATATTCTTCGTTACGGATCGATAATACAAAACTCGACGAAACCGTACAAGCGAGAGGAGACAGAAACTACGATAGAAAATTGTTAAAATTGTTACGACAACGTAGAAATTTCAAGCTTCGTATATCAAATTACGAAGAATTGAAGAAATATGTACTCGATGCTGATCTGACTCATCCCACGGGCATTCCGTAACATTGTTTTCAACTCGACGTAACTCGGCAAATAACATCACCATTTATACCGCTGTCGTAATTACGTAACATTTTTTTTCTTCTCTATTTTACGATGCAGTTTCTATACTCGATATTACATTTTTGTCTTAATTCCTCCGTTCACCGAATGCTCGATACACGATTGAAAATCATCTTACATTTCTCCCATTTTGATCACCGAATATAAAAGGGGGCGTTTCCGAAAGGAGAAGGGGCGGGCCCAAAAGGGAAGGCGTGCCCAAAAAGTGGAAGGGGCGTGTCCAATCGAACAAAGGGGAGTGTTTTTGAAGGAGTAGGCGTGTCTGAAGAAGTGGATGTGTTGGGAATGAGATTGGACGATGAAATGTTCGGTTATCGGAAGTTCTTTATTGAACACTTGTGAGCAACGTAGATAGAAAAATGAGCTGATTTCTAAGCGCGAGGAATGGGAAAAGTAACAAGTGTTTCTATTGTATCGGTACATCAGGTATCAGATACAACTCGGTATACCTAACTACGATACAATAGGTACATCCGTTACTTTTCCCATCCCCACCATGCAGTCTTGCCCCATTCCTTACACATGGAATTCAGCTTGCTTTTCTGTCTACGTTGCCGGTGAGTGGATAAATTGTTTAAAATTGATGAGTAATGAATGAAAGTAACGACCGATTAAACGAATTAGAATAGGCGTGGCGATGCTTGGTGGGAGAAGAGGTCTGGACCAAGCTTCTCCCATCACAGGAATCTTTTCTAAGTGGTCGATCTATACATTTCTATACTTGGAATACATTTTCTAATTGATCTTCCGATTAGATTGCTCGGGTATTCAAAAATATTTATTTATAACCGCGTATCGCGATACAATGGTAACGAAATTCGTCATGGAACGTTGAACGAAAACATTTCAATCGTTTTTCTTCGTTCGTTGATCAATTATTCGTTCAAAATTGTTTCTCGTTTTAGACTCGATGGACTGTCTCGACCATTGGATCGATTATGAAGTTAAGCTCATTTTTCGCGAAACTTTAAACAATTCCTTCGAATTCGATTCTTGGTTCGATCGAAGCCTCTCTATTAATAAGTCGTGAATTATTCAAAATCGACTCTTCATTATGTATTATGCAATGAAACCTTTGGTCAAGTCTTGGACGATCTTCGTTCTTCGTCGAGTCGTCTACCACTTGTTAAAAATTAACTCCCGGTACGAACCTGTGCATTAAAAATCGATTCTTCCATTAATTACAGACAATTTATTCGGTGTCCACTGTTGGTTCGGTCATGGATTATTCATTAAAACTCGATTCTCGAGTCTAGTCATCGATCATTTATTCAGACCTTGATTCGTCCGTGGACTGTTTAATCGAAATTAAGTCTTGGCAGAAGTCCGACGAATTATCCTCGTTCTTTGCTCCCTCTGGTCAGGATCAAGATCAAACGGACTAGACCGAAAGTACGTCCGGTCAAGCGCTGAGTAACAACGAGGCAAACTAGCTCCCGAGTTACGTGCAGAAATGTGCGGATCAACAGTGCGGCCTGATGAAGTTAAGTGGCCGGTCGCTGCCGACCTAATTAAGTTAGTTAGTTTGGAGGTTGGCGCAGGAACCTACATTAACTTGCTGAATGTTCAGAATGTGGGAAATGTTATTTATGACACTTTGAGGCTGGCGCCCTGTCGGTCTTTAAACACGTTCAAACCGTTCGAAGTGACTTCGGGTCTCCATTAAATCGATATCCAGACCAACTTGAATCGGCTGTCGACGAGATCTTATTTTCGAAGCAATTCTTCCGGTAATCTCTGTTCCATTGCTTGGAAAATAATCGGTGAAACTTCTTACAATCCGAATGAAATCTTCTGGAGAATTTCAGGGATATTTCCATGCACTTTTCAACGCGTTTCAGGGAAAATTCCAGAGACTTTTCACCGTGTTTCAGGGGAATTTTCACACCATTTTCTCGATGTTCCAGGGAAATTTCCACGCACTTTTCACTGTGCTCCAGGGAAATATCAATAGGAATTCCTTCACGGAAGTTGTCAATTTATGAAGGGCCTGGGTTAGATTCGGCGAAGAAGAAAACGAATATTTCACGTGCCTTGTAATTCTAATAAAGTTTCCTGGAAAATTCAAGGGGAATTTCAACGGAATTCCTCCGTATGGTTCATCGAATAAATTCTTCTTTCATAGAATATGAAATATAGAATATTTTTATAGAATTCCAGGGGATTGCGATTCTTTTCTTCTAAATGTTTACATATCCCGTTAACGTACAGTCAAAAGGAGATCCAACAAAGAAACATCGTTTTAGTAAGTCACTCTGCGCATATTTCTGCGAGTGTTGCTCGTTCTTAAATATAAATAAAACGGTTTCGTTATCCGTCCCCTTATTCCATTTACATTCGTTTCATCGAGAGCAATATCGAAACTCGTTGATTATATTCTCGATTAATTTTTAATTTCCCTTTAAAATTGTCCAGGCAATGAGTTTTCCGTTGGTTCATCGAACTCTGGAAGTGTTCTCTAATTCGTGTCCGGGAAACGTATCTCGGCGAGCGTGTTTCGAATCGAGACTCGTTTTTCGAATATTTCTCCCTCGGAGCTTTCGGATCATCGTGGCGTCCGCGGAATATATTTTCCACGGTATCGCTCCGTTTTTCGCGTTGATTCGTACGATCGCGGGAAACGCGAACGAATCGCTCCTCCTTTATTTTTCATCACACGGATGGAGTCGGTCGGGAGAGATGAAAGCGTGTGTTTCCACCGGAAAAGAAATGATCTCGGTTTCTCGTCTGAATGTAGAAGGGAGCCGACTGTATCTCGATATTACAAAAGTTCGTCTAGACTGAATCGTACAACCGCCAGAAAGCTAGCGTCCTTTCTTTGGGAAAAGATTGCTAAGCTCCGCTTAGAGGTAATTTGCGAGAAGCCATCGCCGTTGGACGTTAAGACGTGCCCGACTAGCTTCGTTTCCATAGCCAGTCGTCGCCTCTGCACAGACGTCGATAATAGTCGCCTTCGGGCATCGATCGGCCCTTCGTGAAAACAACCAGCGATAATTATATTCGTAATCGTCACTTTCATATAACGGACAATTCTCAACGATATTAAACGTAACGTGTTACGTGTAGGAGAATGTGACTACATAACACAAGTATTCCCCGCTTTCGAGTACCAAAATTGGGATCTCCGACTTACTTGAAAGCGGGGTGTACAGAGTGCAAATCCATGGATCGTTGTATATTTATACGATATTTCGATAATACAATATCGAACGTAACGTGTTACGTGTAGGAGAATGTGATTACGTAACACAAGTATTCCCCGCTTTCGAGTACCAAAATTGGTATCTCCGATTTACTTGAAAGCGGGGCGTACAGAGTGCAAATCCATGGATCGTTGTATATTTATACGATATTTCGATAATACAATATCAAACGTAACGTGTTACGTGTAGGAGAATGTGACTACGTAACACAAGTATTCCCCGCTTTCGAGTACCAAAATTGGTATCTCCGATTTACTTGAAAGCGGGGCGTACAGAGTGCAAATCCATGGATCGTTGTATATTTATACGATATTTCGATAATACAATATCGAACGTAACGTGTTACGTGTAGGAGAATGTGATTACGTAACACAAGTATTCCCCGCTTTCGAGTACCAAAATTGAGATCTCCGATTTACTTGAAAGCGGGGCGTACAGAATGCAAATCAATGGATTGTTGTATATTTATACGATATTTCGATAATACAATATCGAACGTAACGTGTTACGTGTAGGAGTATCCAATTGCACAATACAAGTATTCCCCGCTTTCGAGTACCCAAATTCGCTCGAGAACGAGTCGCACAGAGAGCAAATCAATGTATCGCTACAACTCGAATCAACGGTAAGTATTTAAGCGAGTTTTGAAAACTTTTGCGACCGGTTTGCGTTGGTATTCTTTTTTTATTTATTTAAATACAAAATCGCTTCCCTCTAAAGAACCGTGTCGAAAAGATGCTAGTCGAGATCGCGACTTTCCCATTATCTGCTCACGGATCAAGACGAACGATCGTCGTGGTGACTATGTAGATGGGAAGTTGTTGGGGTTGGAAGTTATGTAAATACCTCCGTAGGGCCAGGTAGATGGCGCCGCCAGACTCCTGACTCAATTCGACCGGTGTTAAAGTGCAACTAACTCGGCGTGCAATTAAAATACGGCTTAACTATGGGGCCGACGCCACGGTCCTGGTGTCTCAGACGTCGCCTGGGACTCCCCGCAGCTCCGTTTCGCCGAGTCTTCACAATAACCCTCCCTTCTTCGAGTCCCGCGACAACGTGTCTGGTAGACTTCTTTCAGCGTCTTTCGGAGCACCGTGCACCGTCCTTCGTTCACGCACACGCGGACATCTTTTGCTCCCGGTTCCCTTCTTCCGGCGTGGTCGCCGAAAAAAAAAAAGTTTCGCGCGCACTCGTCGAATTTATTCTTCGTCCCCGGTACTTTGTCCCTTAACGGCCACTTGATGCTATTCACCGTTTCTCGAAAACACCTACCAGCTCCCCCGCACCCTACCCTCCCTTCTCTCGTCCCACTTCTCGATTCGTCGAGGCTGAGGTGCCACGCGAATTGTTCGGTCCCGCTGACGCAATAACGATGTTACGTTTCGCGACACCGGTTGAATAGGAGCGGACAAACCGACGCGGTTTGAACGCGCGTACGTGGCTCGTATGAAAGGCAGCCAAGAGACGCTATCCGCGGTGGTATCCACGAGTGTCGCGAGCCGACCTCGACTCGCAAGGATGAGCATACGCGGCAGACGCGACCCTCAAGACCGCTTCAACTTGCGTCCTCCTCCTCCTCCTCCTTCTTCTCCTCCTTCTCCTCCTTCTTCCCCTACCTTGCCCCCTCTGTCGTCCGCTTTTTAATTTCTCTCGACGCTGCTGCACTTGAATAAGCGCGCGCTCGCGCACCCGCGCGTAACGCCTCGAGATGCATGCCGTAGAAAGGATTTTTATGTTTAGCAGAGAACGGTAAGACTTTTTGTTCACGTGGACGGGAGGGGAGCAACGAACAAACAACCGTGTGTACGCGTTCTTGCCACTTCAAGAAGAAGTTTGTCGACTAGCGAGCGTGGATCGCGAGTACGGTCATTTTTATGGTAACTCCCTCGTTAAAACGTCGCGTCTCTACCCCGATAAGACGCACCGGATCGTTTTCATCGGTACGGAGCTGATACGAGCGGCGTCGGGAATCTTACGTCGAAGATCTGCTCGAAAGAGGAGTCAATACGGTAACTCCTCGTTAAAATCTCGCATTGTTCCTCGATAAAACGTACCGAGTCGTTCTCACCATTGTTTCGCGTCGGTGGTGTCCAAGACAGGTGCTCTGTGAGACGTTTGAGGTGCTTTTCACTTTGATCTGTACCCGACTCCTCCTCTAACACGCGTACGTTGCGCGTGGTGTCTGTGAGCTTCTTTACGATGGAGACGCTACCTTTTCCAGGCTGGCTTTTAAGCGTCGCGCGGTTACTCCGACGATGTAAGTATATTGGGTGGGGAACGAATAGTTGGAAAGGGAAGCAAGCACGTGAGAGGCCTCTACAGCGCTGTGAATTTAAAAAGCGGCTCGGCGTAACTTCAAAGCGACGCCGCATGCGTATCGGTGTGCGGTAGCTACTAACGCAAATTAACAAGTTTTACAATTCGTAATTGTGGATTTCACGGGATTATCGTCGACGGATCGACGAGATTGTTCGAAAGTGGTCCAAAGACGAATCTACTTGAACTATTGTTGATTACAAGAGATACAAAATTTTTTGAAAATAATTCCGTACAACGTGCGAGGAGAAGCGATCCGAGTATGGTCGTGTTTGGTCTCATTTTCATCGGGGGAATATCGCCGATCTATCGAGAATACTCCCGCGAAGATAAAATGCTCGAGGTACGAAGGAGAACTGTAAGCTTTAACACGGGGTCACTGCAGTGCATCGAAGTGAATTCAAACGACAACGGAGAATAAATTAATCCACGATATTAATAGAACACGTTACGTAATATAATTCTTACGTACGACCGTTACTTGTAGGTCAATATAACGTCTCGGTTATCCACCGTGATTATTAATTAACCGACTCTTAACATTTTCAGAGACACCGGCACTCGTGCGCGCGTCTAGTGTTTCAATTATTTTCGATATCGTGACACGGGCACAATCGGTACCGTTGCGAAGAAATATTCAGTATTAAATACCGCAACGTGGGAATAATCGGTACAATTACGAGGAGATGTTTGCAATTAAATATCGTAACACGGGAATAACCGTCACGATCGTGAAGAAACATTCGTGATTAAATCTTCCGGTAACAACGTGGCAAGGTTATCAAACGTTGATAAATATCACTGTTCAACGTTTCAATGTTTCTTCGCATCGAACGAAACGATACGTCCCTGAAGAAGATGAAGACACGGCGTAAAAACTCTGCGTGCGTTCCTCGAATCGACTCTTCTTTGGCTAGTCAAACCTAATGGATCTTCGTAATTAAATCTCTCGGTAACAACGTGGCAAGATTGTCCAAACGTTGATAAATATCACTGTTCAACGTTTCAATTTTTCTTCGCTTCGAACGAAACGATACATCGCTGAAGAGGACGAGGACACGGTGTAAAAACTCTGCGTGCGTTCCTCGAATCGACTCTTCTTTGGCTAGCCGAACCTAATGGATCTTCGTAATTAAATCTCTCGGTAACAACGTGGCAAGATTGTCCAAACGTTGATAAATATCACTGTTCAACGTTTCAATGTTTCTTCGCATCGAACGAAACGATACGTCCCTGAAGAAGATGAAGACACGGCGTAAAAACTCTGCGTGCGTTCCTCGAATCGACTCTTCTTTGGCTAGTCAAACCTAATGGATCTTCGTAATTAAATCTCTCGGTAACAACGTGGCAAGATTGTCCAAACGTTGATAAATATCACTGTTCAACGTTTCAATTTTTCTTCGCTTCGAACGAAACGATACATCGCTGAAGAGGACGAGGACACGGTGTAAAAACTCTGCGTGCGTTCCTCGAATCGACTCTTCTTTGGCTAGCCGAACCTAATGGATCTTCAACCATATTGTCTTAAACGTTATTGGCGCTCACGATCTCCCGGTTCGTTCACCCTCGGTTTCGCAAGAAATTTTCTCGGCGGTACACGAGTAATCATTCACTGGTCGGTGACAACCGAGATGTCTATTGGGTTATACAGTTGTTTCTTGCGGGCCCGTCTCGCGTGTCGGATCATCGTATTGCCTTTTGGCAGCGTGATGAATCTTCGCGCGTCCCTCTTATCGGTGCTTTCTTTCAGAAAATGTTACACACCGCGCAATTAGTCTCTTTAACCGAGCGCCGTGACGTTTCGCCGTCGTTCGTCACTTCTGTCACAATGTACCGCAATAATGACGCGGATGGGATTCAACATCGGGCGCTCGCGCGCGACGAAATTGCCCACCAGATGTTGTTCGTTTATTAGCCCGTGGTCCGCACTCCAGTGTTTCAGTTACGAGTCAACCTTTCCCCCGGTGTCGCCTAATCCTTATTCATGCACCGAAACGTTGCGCCCTGAACTTTGTCCTCTTGACCCCGCGACTCGAAAAGCCAAAGTGACGTTTCAACTGTCGTGTTCTCGTCGAAACGTGTTTTCACGTCGATGTACCGTGTCTCGTTATCGGTTCCGTATCGTCGATCCGTTGAACGTCTTGGCTACGAGCGGCTACTAAATCGTTTCCAAATCGACGATAAATCACTGTATCGTTACCAGTTTCCATATCGTTAGTCGTATCGGACATTCTACCTTTGAGTAGCCATTAGATCATTTCCAAGTCGTTACTAAATCACCGTATCGTTACCAGTTTCTACACGGTTAACGTATTAGACACTTTAGCACCGAGTAGCTACCAGTTCGTTTCTCAGCTGGTGTTGAATCACCGTAACGTTATCGTTCGCATCTGTATCGTCTATTGAACGTTCTAAGTTTGAGTAGCAAATCGTTTTCGAATCGATGATAAATCAGCGTCTCGTTACCGGTTCGTTTCTACAACGTTGATGCATCGGGTATCCAAGCTACTGAGTAGCTATCGGGTCGCCCCTGAGTCGATGTTAAATCACCGTCTCGTTATCATTTGTATCTATATCTAGCAGAGTAGCTGGTTAATTTGCCAAATCGGTATTAAATCACCGTTCCCGGTTTCTACACGTTTGGTGCATCGTGTATTCCGCCTCCGAGTAGCCGAATCGATACATTATCGTCGTATCATCGGTTAGCTATTTAATTTACTAAATCGATATCACTTCGGTACTAAATCACGTCATTTGTATACACGTCTACCGGTGCGGTCGTTTAATTTATCGAATCGGTATTAAATCCCTCTGTCGTGGCCGGTCTCCGCACAGGTTGACGTTTTATCTTCCGAGTTGCCAGATACGTCGTACACGTGACGATGAATCTTCTTTGTTTCGGTATCGGCATCGTATAATTCAGTCGCCAAATTGCCGTGCATTTCACCTACCATCTTTATACGTCGAACGGCCGCGTGTCGGGTTATAAAGTCCGTCATCTTCGTAGCCATCCATCGCGCCCGTTATCGTCCGATATATCCGTCGGTTGCCATACAACTACCCGCCCGTTGGTGTCCTTATCTCGACGCGAAACGCGAAA
This sequence comes from Ptiloglossa arizonensis, assembly GCF_051014685.1. Lineage (NCBI taxonomy): Eukaryota > Metazoa > Arthropoda > Insecta > Hymenoptera > Colletidae > Ptiloglossa > Ptiloglossa arizonensis. The sequence continues at coordinate 21,858,204 of NC_135050.1, forward strand.
TCTTCGACGGCTAACCGTTCCCTGTTATCCCGTCGATGGATACCCATCGGAACGGACCTACCCAACAGATGAGCCTCCCGGGTCATCCGGGTCAGCGGATTCCATTCGCGGCGGAAGCGCGCGACTGACGAGAATAATCAATGCAAGCGGGCGGGCAGCTGACGTAACGATTTAGCAGCCGCGTCGTAACCGGTGAACGCGACGCACGCGGTTCGTTTAGTTGCACCTCGTCCGGCGAACGACCACGAGAGAGAGAGAGAGAGAGAAAAAAAAAGAAGAAAAAAAAAAGGAAAGAAAAATAACCACGAACCGAGAAGGGGCGGGGGAGGGTAGGGGGACGAGTCCTGCCTCCTGATAACTGTACCCGTCGCGGATGTAACGCGAAATTGAGTTCGCGGCCAGAGGTCACCGAATCCTCTCCGCGCGGCGCGAGCACGTTCCTCCGCGCGGGGACGACGTGGATTCAACGGACGCAGTGGCGTAACCTAGGAATTTTCCACGGACGCACCGCCCCTAGTTCCGTTGCGTACGATGTTTCAACGACTGGGGGGGAAACGGATCGCATTCGTGTATCGAAACGGAAAACGGTGATCACGGTTCAACGATCGCGGAGATTAGCCCGGGGATAAGTCGACTTTTGTGAGGCTTACAGCGGATACTAAACTCGCGGATCGTTGGCTTGTTCGGAAAGTTGTTTCGTTTTCCAAAATGGAGGATGTGCAATTTAATAAAATGTTTGTGCACTCTGAAGAAATCGAGTTTCATTTTCACCGAAAAAAAAGAAATTAGGTTTCGAACAAGCTAATACTTTCTGCGAAATTTTTATATCGTGACTGAATGTCCGATCGGTGGGCAAGTTTTGTCGGTATGTGTGGTAGGTAACGTGGAGCAGTATTTATTATAGCGATTGGTTACGAGCTCTTAACGTAGAGGAGTTTGATAACTTTGTTCCTCGCTTTCGGACTCTGTGATCTGTTCTCAACTTCGTATGGAGCGATCAAGAAATGACGAGAACATCGATCTCTTAGCGTGTAGGCCACACCGAGCTCTTAATGAAGGAATACGAAAAGGACGAAGAATACAGTCTTCTTCTGGATTTAATAGACTCTGATTTTTGTACGGAACTAGTGAACCAAAGATCTTTGAAACTTACCAAACTCGTAGATAAGTGTCGTATCTATGCCTCGCACTTGGAGACAGCGATAGAAACGAAGGATACATTCTATTTTAACTTCTTTCAGAGTTCAAACTTCTTTAACTTCTTTCTAGTAAAACTGCCTTAAAAACATTTGGTAAATACCTGAAGTATCTCTATTGACGAATACTAGAGACAAGAGCTGAAGTGCAGAACAAAGGAAAGGACGTAGCAAGTGAACGGACCTTTTTCAAGACCTGTGAACCAGACTTCTCCGATAAAGCTACTTAACAAACCTGTGTACACCTCGCAAGTAGACACACGGACGAAAACAAAACGTTCGAGCGAATTTACGACCGATCTTGAACTCCGCGCGAATGGACGTAGACTTCACGATGGAAGTGTTCCAGCTACGTCTACGAGATCCTCCATCCTGGAAAGAGTCGTCTAGTTTAAGGTGTGATCGCTTCTCAATCGTTGATCCACTTTCCCGGAAAGATCGCTCCGTTTCCCGAGTCGAGTGTCGGGCAACAGGTGCCGACGACAGCGACATCCGAACGACCGAACAGGTAAACTGTTCGCGATTCGTTGAACAGGTTTGTCCCTCAATTATCCAGATACCCGTGGTTCTACGGTATATCTCGACTAATCCCTTAATTGCAACAGAAGAGAATTACGAAGCCTTCCCACCGATCCCTCTTGCTGTCCATGTTCGACGTCGTATACACGGCGTCGAGAACTCTTGTTTGCTAGTCCTACAGGCCAGATCTACTCCTCCTCCGTGTGTGCGCTTAGCGACTGGGCTCCGCCGACCGAACAAAGGTGGGCGTTGCGTTTGCTCGTCAGTTTATAGACGCTCCGCTCCTCCCAGCGTTTCAGGAACAACCGAGTACGCATCGAACGGACAAAGCCGCTGTCTCGAATTTTTGCCAGTCTACTCGTATTCCAGCAGCGAATGACTCGGTTACACGAACGAAGACTACTCGGTTAACTGGCGCGCGCGGTTTCATTCTTCTTCTGGCGGTCAACGACTCTCGCCTCCGAGGTAAAAGTAAGCCCGTAGTCCTACGTCGACGACCTTTAACTCGATGAATTCAAAGATCACTTGCACTCGTAGGCCACGGTGTCTCGTCTCTGACGGAGTCGTGTTAAACTCCAGCGATGTAACTGACCCAAGACTCTTCCCTGCGATTGACGGAGACTGGAGCAAGAATCCTCCGTACCTGGTCACGATGATTCGAGTACCATAAGAGGACCGGTTATTCCGAGTCGGACCTTCTGGCAGAGGATGGGCTACCAAGGGGTAGATAATTCTGTTTGTTAAGGCTTCTGCGAGCCTTCCTGTAGAATACAGAGTGATCCTCTCGCCCGTGGGCTCAAAGACAGTGCCGCTGTCTAAACACTACAGCGATAATCCCGTACGAGTCTTGTTTTTAGTTCGCACAGGTCACATCGTACTGCTGTACTAGCGGTCGTTGTCGTCGATCAGTCGATCGCGCAATCGACCATTTCATCACCGTATACAAACACGGTATCAGTGATAAAGTGTTTAGACGATGGTCTTCTTCCACCGACGAGGGAATCGTTCTCTACAATACGTTACAAAACTCGTCAAGAAACAAAACCTCGACAAGAACATTGATCCTTCCTCAAATGTTCAAAATTGGAATCTAAGAATTTGCGATTGATTCTACACCAATTTCTTCCAAAGCTACGTTCCAAGTAATAGAAAATTTACACTGTGACTACTATAAATAAAAGAACTCGAAAACCGATAATATCCATTTCATAGACGTCTCTCTCGATAACTTCTAACCTACCAGTGTAAACATAGACGTCACTCGGATGCAGAAAATCACTGCTTTGAAAATGTACGGTCACTCGGCTATGACACGCATCACTACTTATAACGAGGCGCGTGCACGTCAACCGTCCCGAACAGCTGGACCGTACAGTACGAATAAAAGGAGAACATTGTTATCGGTTGGTTCCTCGCCAACGGGACGATCATTCGCAATTATCGATCACGTGCAAATACCGCGCCGTGTCCGATCGAAGGAATTCGATACACGTATCCGAGCACCGTGATCTCTGGATCAAAGCCGTGATAAGCGGAGGCTTCTAATGAACGTTGCGCGCGGAACATGACAGCCGCAAAAACGCACTCTCCGCGTTCGACGCAACGATCGGGAAGGCTCGCGAGGTTCCGGGACGTGTCCCCCCACCACTCCGCCAATGGGTTTCCCAACGATGGCGGGCACATTTAACGCGGGCGCGCAACGACGAATTTATCCGGTGGTGGCGCGCGAAAATGCATTTTCAGCGGTGCCGATAAATCTTGGCGCGTTACGGCCGAACGACACAGAGGCGCGTGCACGCGTGGACGTACGGTTGACAGAACCGACGACCGTGTCGTTCACGTGGGCCTGGCCACGGTTCAGAGGATGGATACACGCGTCCTCCTGTTCCCCGCGCGTTGATACACGCGCGCAATGGCGTACGCGACGACGACGGTTATTCGATTCGAAATTTACGATATCGGGGAACCGATTAGTTCTTTCCGATCGGTGAACATTGCTGCGTCGAGTCCACGCCTATGGCTCGTTGTGTTCGATAAGTACGACGCTAATAACGTGTAACGTTTTTATCATGGTCGAGTTGCTGCTCGAAGAATTGAATACAATATAATTTATGGGGGTAGAGATAAATGTGTACAGGGTGTCGTGAAAGTAAGTCCTTCGATTCGCTAAGATTCTTGCTCCGTTGAAACCTCGATTTTTGTACAACAGTGGCGTAGAGTGAATTTTCTTACGGAACGTTCGATATTGGATCTGTGATCGAAAAGATCGAAGTATCGATCGAAACGTGTGCATTTATTTTGTTTCGTTAAGAACAATTTCAACGATCTCGAAAACTCGACGACATTGATCACGATGAGAACGTAGCTTATTGTTGTATTTGTTCCTCCGAAACGTATTTCCTCCCGCTAGATTTTTTCGCCGGAACGAGCGTAACGAAGATATCGAGGTGGTCGAGATAAATACCACACGCAACACTCTGCGCGGATAAATCCTCGCGGCGAGATCGGATCGAGCATTTATGGCAGTATCACTCGCGGCAACGCGTGGTATTGCATCGTGCTCTACCATCGACGTTCAAATTACAATGGGAGTGTTCGTCCGTGCTTCTTACCGCTTATTCATTACACCTACCGTGTACAACTCGGCATTAATATCGAATCAATTACCGATGCGTCGGAACTGGTTGGTCAACGACATTGCAACCGGAGCGCAAAAGTAGCATAGATTGAAATTAATTACTCAACAAACCCGAACGGTAGCAAGGGGATTGGCTGGTCAACGAACCGTTACCGCGATCGGAGTAACGACAGGAGCAACAATTACATCTGGTTCGCGTTACATGATTATGGAATTTAAAGTCTGCCGAGAAAAAACAAGGGATATTCGAGGAATATTTATTTTTCGGTAAAGTCCAAGGGTGCGAACACTTGAAATAAAGAAACTGATTAAAAATAAATGTACGAGTCTCCGGAAACGATACCCTTCTCGCAATATTTTTAAACAAATTTATCAAACTGCGAATAAAATCGAAGACTTCTTGTACAAGGAGCTTTCTTCCTTAACCTGGCCAGTTTTGCAATAAATTTTCTCCTCTCTTATTCGATTCGATCGGCCACCATCGATGATCGAGTTTACAATCAAAGGGTTAAAGTTGGAAGGTAGCTGCAACGAAGTATTGGGTTGTTCGGAAAGTCGTTTCGTTTTCCAAAATGGAGAATATACAATTTAATAAAATATTTGTACACTCTACAAAAAATTGTGTTTCATTTTCTCAAAAAATGAATGGGGCAACGACAGAGACGACGAAAAAGTGGAAACAGGAGTCGAGAATTATCAAAAGGGAAAGGAGGAATTATCGAATAATTATGTTCTCGTTTCTCCTTCCCCCGTGCAACGTTTTAGGGAAATTGTAATACGATCTCTACGGGTGGACGGTAATGGTGACGGTGGTGGGGGCCGCAGCGTGTGTCCGATTTTAAATCAATTTCGGCGTAATTGCACAGAAGCCACGGGACGGTTTGATTACGGAAGGAAAAGGCGATGGAAATTATCTCGACGAGTTTGGCTTTGAACGCATCCCCTCCCTCCCACTCTTCTCCCACCCCCCACCCATTCACTCTGCCGACAATTTCAATTTGACCCTTTCGGTGCTTCCTACTTGCCGGCCTCATTTGCGTTACATTCAAGCTATCCTCGGATAGTGGTAACCACGGTGCTTACCTTATCCTTTCATTAGATTGGTTGCTCGACTACCCCCCTCCCCTACCTACTCCTCCGCGAGAAGCTTTTCGAGGCTTTCCAATTTAGCGAAATATCAGCTCCCCTGCGTAGTAATTCAAGGAGGACCTCGTGGCCCACAATCGGCTCCCTCGTGTTCCGTTTCGCTCGTTTAGAAAGAGGGATAGTTTCCTTTCTTGCAACCGACTATCCCGGGCGTCGCAGCGCCCTTTAATCTAATTCGCGCCCGGCGGTGAAGGGAATCTTTGTTTCGGATGTTCACGATTCCGTAACGCGTTTATTCGAGATGCCTCGAGCACCGTGGCAACGATACTTCGTTAATTATACGCGCGAAAAGTACGCCGGCAGTTTGTGCACCTCTTTTCCTAACGTTCGCTACCGAATTCGTTTCGTTAGTTACAGCGGCACGGATCGATACAGAGTTTGCGGATTGTGCAAATTTAGGTATTTATTTATTTATTTTCTTTTTTTTTCAAAGAGAAACGGGAAGAATATTTCGCGCAACTCGTGTAAATCCCCGCCCCGGGCTTGCGTTAATTAATAGTTCGTTGTACTTTGCGCTCGACGGGTCGAAAATGAAAATTGGCAGCGGTGTTTGTTCCTGAAATGAGACTGCAGCGTAGGGGGAACCGTTGCGGGAAATAGAATTGATGTTGGTTAAATACTAATGTAACAATTCACGATGAAAATGACCGTCTGCGTGTGTATATACTGCTCGGTTTCCATCAGAAATGGCAAATAAAATTACAATCGAACGGAAACCGGCTCGTTTCACCGTTCTCGGCGTCCTTTGTCCCGTTCGAGGTGTCGCGGATTCTTTGAAAATGTCACGGATCGCAGGAATCGCGACGTCGTTTCTTGGAAATTCCGCGAATTGTAGCACTTCTTTGGTATTTACGGAGACGAGAACGCAAAGATCGAGACGGTGGCACTGTCTCCCGGATTCCTGAAACGTAACGTCGTTTCCAAGAAATACCATGAATTTGAACGTTCGTTGTTTCGAAAACAGTTTTTTTTAAACCAATTTTCAAAGATTGGTATTGGGAGAACACGAGACCAAAGAGGAAGACACTATTTCGTAGATTACTGAAGTTGCGACGTTATTTTCGAGAAATTCCAGGAATGATCGCTTTCAAGATATTGGCACACTTCGTACGTTATTTTACGTTCGCGTTTATTCTTCTTCTGATCATTAACGTAACTTTTACTAGGTCCAACAATTGATAAACGCTCGAAGTGTTGCGAGACGTCGAGTTTGGTCTTACCCGGTTTGTTGTACGGTAGGTTCTATACATAGATGATAAAATTTTCTTGTCTCCGTATTGTCGGTGAAACACGCCGATAAAGAATCGCGCAACGTTTCAGGAACACTCTGTAACGTCGTTCCTTTTTCCTGTCGCAAAATTTCGACAGTAGGATCCGAGAGACTGCGGTTACAGCTTGGATTCCTGTTCCTCCGTAACGCGATCTCCGCGCCGTCTCTTATGTACACGTACGTATGCACGCGTACTGGATGCACCGCTCGCCAAAGAAGGCGTGAAAGTGACACCTGCGCGCGCGAGCTCGCGTACGCGCGCGGATTTTGTTCGGGCAAGCGTTTCGTCGACTGGCGCTGCCCACGTGTCGGTGAGCACGGCGACCGAGAATCGACGATAAATTAACATTATCGACACGGTTCCCGTAGTACGTTCCACACGGTGGACGAAAAACCCAGTCGAATTTGACGATTTAGACGCAAACGGGAAATTATGGTCGAGCGCTCTTTGGCGACGAACTCGACCAAGACCGATACCCGTCTCCGGGTTGTCATTTTCGGTGAAATTTCCATACCGTACCTTAACTTTCTTCCTCCTTTCTTTATTTACGGAAAGTTCACCGATCAGAATTAATTCTTACTTCCACAACCAAACAAACGAAGACAAGTGAAAAAAAAAAAGAAATGGAGGTTAGTAGATGATATACAAAAGTCACTGAGTAACGAGGAAGTCGAGACGAGAAACTACTAGGAATATTGTACAGTGTACTGTACTGTACTGTATATTGCACAAGAAATGTCGCATTGGAGAGCGTTATCAATAAGCGAGGCAAGGACGTAGAATGTGTTACGACGAAGCTCGATAGTGTCCTTTCAAAAATTGCACTCAAGGACGCGAAACGGCGAACACCGATGAATCTCGAACACCAATCCGGGCAACGAAATTTCCTCCGTAGCCGAGGGCATTTATCGGTTCGAAATGCAAATGTTGGTATTAAAGAACGCACGGTGCCGTCGCTACCCGCAGCAATTAAGCCTTCCAGACTTTCCTACGATTAAACGAGCGCCGATGTTCCCGCGTTCTTGTATATTCGCGTGCGCGCGCACGGTCCCCGCGCGCGCGCGCTCGCGCGTTATCGCCGATTCTCGATCGAATTCCGCGTACGCGGGCACGGGGCCCGACTGTATTCAACCGCGACAGGGAACAAACGTCCCGCAACGGGGGGGAATGATTTTCTTAATTAGTCCCGGCACGGTCAGGTGCAAACCAGGAAGTAAAGGGAACCGCACGCGGATCTCCGCGGTCTTTCTTACGATCGCCGCGGAGATTCATAGTCGCGAGCAGTCCGCGCGAACACCGACCGTGGACGCGCGAGGCAGATCGCCGCGTAAGATACACGCCGTTTCTCGTGGATTCCCCGATCCTCTTCATTCGACGCGCCGGTTGTTCGAGCGAGTATCCGCGAAACGGGAGAATTCAATCGCGCCACGGAAATAATTTGTTTCCCGTTAAGGTTGGCCGGTCGCTTGGATTTTCAATTCGCGTTGTACATCACGACCAGCCTCGAGATATAAATTAACACGTTTAGGCCACGTACGCGCTGGTATGCGTTGTAAACTCTGTACGCGGGGCTGTCGAAGTCCGGGGTCGAGTTACGGTGTTTCTTCGTCGAGAACTGGACCTACACGATAAGAGCTCGAGGCTCGCGACAGCATTTTCGAGTCAGTGGTACTTTGAGAAGTTCCAAGAGAGCGAGAAGAACTCGTAACGACCTTCGAAAGTTTCCTCCACGTTAAGAGCTCACGGCTCGGTACCAGCTGCTACGGTAATTACTACGATTCTGCGATAGAGCTGCGTTCTTTACCATCAATTTTTCCATATTATATTCGAATTAAGAACGATGCTACATGTTCGCGATAGTATTTTACGAATTATTACTTTCTTCCGGTTAAAGTCGATCTCGTCTGTATCTTCGGAGCTACCGATACGCGCACGAGGAGATTGCGTTCGAAGTTACGGTGCGATCCATTTGTTCGAGGATCGACGTCGGGTGTACGACCAGATAGTCTCGAAACGAACAATACCCGTCGAAAGTTCGTAGGAGATCTGCTCGCGCGAGTGTTGTACGTTACGAGTCGTGCAACGTTGCCGTTACCGCGCGAAAGCTCTGTCGCTAATCGCACGGCGCCGGAGGATCAACCGAATTAATGTCGGACGACCGATCCGCGCGGTTACGAACAAATCGCGTACACCGAAGCCGAGCAGCACTTCCCCGTGTTAACCTGTTTCGCTCTCGGGCCCCGGATAACGAACCACGGTTCCGTTATCTTCTCCGTATTGAATCTAAGCGACGTATTATGTAATCCGTCGTTTTTTTTTTCCACGTCCAATGCTCTCGGTAGAAAATCTCATTACCCTCGGTTATTGATAGTTCCGCGCGCGTCCGGGTCTATCCTATAAGAGCACAAGCGTGTTCACCGATAAGCGGCGATCTCCGTTCGCTCGGGTACAAATTGAGAACGTCGTGGTCGAGGAGTGGTGGAGGAGGAGTGGGGGGGAGCTAGGGACAGTACCCTATCGCGAGATCTCTCGGGTCAACAGTTGCGGATTTTTCCACTCACCCCCTCCCCCTCCCGCTTATACGAGTAATCGTTCGTCGCTAGATTAATGCAATTAATGCGAGTCACCTTTGTAGCCAGCTTGTCGACAGCGGGGCATACATAAATTCAACAACGCCCGTGCGTCCTAAGTCGCACGCCCAGAACCGGTTTTCAGTGGCATTTAGTGCCTACGTCGGCGTACCTGCATACGGTCAGATCGTTGCGGGTAAGTTACAACAAATTAACAGGTCGTTTATCGAGTTTTCTTTCTCTCTCTCTCTCTCTCTCGCTCGCTCGGTCGGTCGCGGGCCCCGCCACCACCACGTCGAGGAAATAATCGAACTAAAAGCCCGCAATTAATGGCCCGGCACCCTTGTAGACAATAAACTTGCGAACGGGGGGGCCCCCACGGACACTCGTTTACCCCCTGCCCCCCGGTACGACCGCTACCCCTCCCTCTCCGCGATCGTAAATAAACTAGCTCGCGTGTTACACGCGCGACGGCACACTTTTTCCATGTTCCACGCGCCCCGATATTCGCCCCGCGAGTCGATAACTTGGGCCGGGGCGGGGAGTGGGGGGTCTTCCCCCTCCCCCGAGAGAGTTGTCGGCGAGTTCATTTTTAGCTGTATCGACACGTGTGCCGGCTGGAACCTACGTATCGTTATCGTGGTGTGCGCGGGGCGAAAGGAGGGGACGGGTAACCCCTCTCGTTAACGTTGTTTGGAAAAGTTGCTCGGAAGATGCTTGAAAGCGACCACCACCATCGCGGTACCGTTCGACGTATTCAACGTTTCTCGCGCGTACGCGCTTTTCACGGGATACACTCGTGGAAAACGTTAACGCGTCTCGTTAAAAAGTGTTACCGTGACACGAGAGGGGGCGATGGTGGGGTAGGTGGTGAGCGGGGAGGGGAACTCCGATGTGTCTGTTTGAAAGAAATTTTTTCATCTCGCCGAATGGAAACGGCGAGATGCGCCTCGATGCCGCGATGGACGACGCCATTGCACTACCTTGGAGCGATATCGATACGCGTGCAGAAGCAGGGGGTAGTTGAGATCGATTTGTACCCAACACGTAGTACTACGTGGTGACAATTTGCTCGGAGATGAGCGGCGAACGATTGTTTCGTTTCGTACGAAACGCGTACGATTCCCGGATAAGGTGAAAAGTAATTTTTCGTCATCACGTAGTACTACGTTACGAAGTAATAATTCACCGGCAGTACGCGCGATCGGTTCGTTTCTCGTACGACAGTCGAGAAGATGCAACCGTCGAACGCGGAAGATGATTTTCGATACCACGTAGTACTACGTTAAGTAATTGCCACGTAGTAGGAGGCAATAACTTTCCGGCGGGAAATAAAATCGTTTCGTTTTATATATATATAGTGTATATAAGACGCAAACAACCGTTGTAAAACGTGACCTTCCCTATCACGTAGTACTACGTGACGAGTCCAGTGACCATCGGTGATGGGACACGCGCGAGTATTTCGTCCCCGTACACGGGACTAACGCGACGCTAACGGTACAACGGAGAACGACTTTTAACGATCACGTAGTACTACGTGTTCGTGGCTCGCTCTCGCGAAATGGACGCAACATCGAACGGTCGGATGCCCTCCGTATTGGTGTTTATCCATTTCCAAGCATATTCGAAAGCCGATCCTTCGGTTGCGCGACATTTTCAGTTCCAAAAGCCGAAAGCTTTCAATGCAACGGAATAAGAGGATTGGACGCTTATGATCCGCACACGTACGTCATTTTGTACGCACGGGGTGTACACGTGTACCGATGAGCGTTAGAGGATTTCCAGGGTACCCGGTTCGTAATAGCGTTGATGCACCCCTCGATTTCCCACGTTTTCACCAAGGTGGCGCGGGTCGAATGTAATTCCCAAGCTTTTCCCGACTTCTTGCCCGTGATATAGATAGGATTTCCGACGTTTGCACTCGAATTTCGTGTAGAGCTACCGCGAGGAAGATCCCTAATTTTGCGTGAATTCCATGGAAGTGAAATTCACGGGGTATTTCGAATTATTGAATATAACTTCAACAAACATCCAATAATTTCATTACGAATTAATATTTAGAAGTTTGCGCTAGTTTTACCAGTGAATCGTTGACAATTTTTTTTTCATTTATACTCTACGGTGTAAACATTTGTACAATATATTTATACTCTGTTTGGTAATAATTTTTAAAAATCAATCGAATACTTACAAAGTGTCTTTGGTCGATCTTTTAACAAATAACCAATAATTTCATTACTTTCTTTCATTTATACTCTACGGAGTAAACATTTGTACAATATATTTATACTCTGTTTGGTAATAATTTTTAAAATTCAACTGAGTACTTACCAAGTGTCGTTGGTCGATTGTAGAATTTTCGGAGAAGAAAAGTCCCTGGTCTTTCTTCTTCCCTTATCGTTCTATGAATTCTGGGAACAGAAAACCCATGGTGCGTTAGATACAGCGACACCCGGATACAAGTAAGTTTTATATCGGATTCGAGTTACGGAGTGATCCCCTCTACGCGAAACTGTAAGAAATCTGTCTTTGATTTCCTAAAACCAACGTGTCACGCATACGTGATTAAAATATTTGAACCAGAGATCGGTCTCGCGTACGTGTGACAACCAGGGATGGGCACATTCGAATAATTTTGTAATTCAAATACATTTAAAGCACCGTAATACACGTATCGAATGCTTAGAACCGGTGACGAGTAACTTGACATTCTGTGTCCTCCGGTGATCAAATATCGACGTTCGTTCGTATTTTCCATTCGACCGTGTTGCCAAGTATTAAACAATCGTGTAACTTGTACCCGACGCATCATTGAATACCGAATACGTACGCTCTGTTCTAATCGGAATCTGATTAGTAAACAATATCTTCTACGCTGTACAATGGCGCCTCGTACACCGTCCGAAACTCGATATCGCCAATTATCAATATCCGAGGCACGGTTAGAGAACTCGAAAAGACCAGTATACAGGATACAATAGGATCAAATTCGACCGGTTGGATTTTATTTCCACAAATACAACACAGTGTATGCTTCACCTCGATTCGGTGGAATATCACGAAAAATCAACGTTATCGAAAATATTATATATTTAAATAATTGTACAGTTCGAAGACGAACACCACGCAACTAAAACAACGTTTCCATTTTTCTTCGTACCGAACAACATTCCTGGGAACGTTTCCTCGATACGAGCATTGGTTGCTCGTGAGATATACAACCGTGTCATAGAAAAACAGACACCATGTGTATTCTTGGAAAGGACGGTCGCTTTGAAGCAACAACGACGAGGATCGTTCTCGATCGTGAATTCGATCGGTAGATTTCATCGATAACCGAGACGTTACCGTGCTTGTGCTTCAGAAACCGCGAAGTTTCACGAAAATGTAGAGTGGTGGGGGGCCCACCAGCTCACAAATGTTTCCCTGTTAGGACATTTCTCTTTGGCCCCGGTTTCCCATTGTCTCGTTCTTTCCCCAATTCTTTTCTTCGCCGGCGATTTCTCCACCGAAATAACTTCTCCGTTTCTCCGTGCCGGAGGAATTATATCGTGGAAGTAATTCCGCGAGGAAACGAGTCTAATTTTTTTCGTCGCTCGGGGCACGCGCAACAGAATTCCAGAAAGGCGACGGGCGCATCGCGGGCACGGATCTAAACGACGGGAATCCCATTTAGGGGAGCCGGATGGAAAGTCAAGGAAAACCGTGGAATTACGTTTCTCTGCGCGTGAGAAACGCGACGGGAGCCGCCATTGTGTGTTTCGCGGCTTGACAGACGCGGATTTGTTCGCCTAAATAGTTCACCCAATCGTCTCGACGATTCGTTTCGATCGTTCGAGCTTACAGTGTCGTAAACACTGGGGGACTGTCGTATATATTTGATAATTTTTGGACGAGCTCTTTCTATTTTTACTTATTTTTCCTTTTTTCCTTCTGACGTTGTAATATATTAGGTTTGGAAAGTCATTTCGTTTTTTTTTTATGAAAATGAAACACGATTTTTTCCCAGTGTATAAACGTTTTATTAAATTATACATTCTCTACTTTGGAAAACGAAATTACTTTCCAAACAACCCAATATTTTGTTTCGATTTTATCAGCTACGAATTTGTTCCTCGGTGGTAAAATTGCAACGCGTTGCACCACGATTAAAGTTACACGGTGTAAAGTGCAGTATTTTTCGTTACTTTGCTTCTTTATCGAGGTACGAAGGTCACCTTGAATTTTTCAGAACGTTCGCGCGAACACTGACGCAGTATTAAAATGAGTTTACTCGAGCGACCTTCGTGTCTCTCGATGAAGAGGCAAAGTAACAAAAAACATTATACGCCCCCACTAACACCGTGCAACATTAGTTGGAAACATTTTTTCGTACGATAAGTAATTTTCCAGCGACTTTAAGCGGTTAAACTAGACGTTTCACACCGGTTGCTATTTTACCGAAGTAAACAACTTTAAACTCGATTATCTGGGATGCAGTTTACGTGGCTTGAATCATCGTTGCAAGACACCATCCGCGCGACACTCGTGTTACGTTTAGTTGCACCTTTCGCGCACTTTTACTTTTGCTTATACTTCTCTGTACAATCACGCTCGAAAGACGCAAGACACTTACCCATTCCACAAATTTTGATTATATAATTACTGAAGTTATTTTTCTTCGTTCTTGGATATGTTATTTTCACAAATATCGATTATACAATCATTCGAATTAATTTACTTCGTTCTTACATATATTTTCACAACCATTGATCGCACAATTATCAAAATTACTTTACCTCGTTCTCACATACGACATAATATATTACTACCACAAATATTGATTACCACGATTATCAAAATTATTTTACTTCGTTCTCACATGTATTATTTCCACAAATATTGATTACCACGATTATCAAAATTATTTTACTTCGTTCTCACATGTATTATTTCCACAAATATTGATTACCACGATTATCAAAATTATTTTACTTCGTTCTCACATGTATTATTTCCACAAATATTGATGACCACGATTATCAAAATTATTTTATTTCGTTCTCACGTACATTCGCGGACATACATTCGGTACTTGCTAACTCTCCCCCAAACAAATATTTAATCGTTCAAATTTCTTCAATAATACAAAAATATATTCAAAGAAGAAGTTATAAAAAAAAAAGAAAAAAACTAATTGCTAAAACGGAAAAATTAGAAACGCTTTCTCAATGGTGAAAGCATCGAAATGGGGAATTTTTTGTCGCGGGAATTCACTCGAGAGGAGAGAGCTTTCGCGAGGAGACCAGAGGATAATGGGGCGGAGAGTTCGCGACGCAGAGGGCGTTACGTAATGCAAAAGCTCCGAAAAACGCTTTCGGTTCCCCCTCCCCGCGTCGTGGGTCGGTCTTTGGCGACGACAGCTTAACGACGAGATCCCCGTCTCAGATACCCGCTCGACGTTACTCCCGCGAAGATCTCCAACGCGACGAAACGTTTTCAGGCCGCGGGAGACCGTCACCCTATCAATGTCGGACCTCCCGTGGATTCGGAAAGGGACACCGATATCTCTCATTTCCGATGAAAGTCCTCTTAGAAACGCGCCAGCTAGGTCCGCACGTTTCGGGTGCTGCGCCGGCAATTTAACGGGGACGAAAACATCCTCCTTTCATCCCCAACGAAGCTTCTATTTGGGAATATCGTCCGACCGTACGTAATTATTATTGTTATTCACTTACGGGACTAACCCACTGGAACGAAAGGATAAAGACAGGCGGGACGATATACAAGCGGAAATTTATAGTATAGAACAAACAAAGTGTATTACGATCCATCCGAAGCAAGCTTTAGGGAAGATAAGGATCGTTCAAGATTATTTGAATTTTTCAAAGCACAGATAGACAATATAAAATAAACGAAGCGTGTAACGTTCCGAAGGAAGCTTCAGAGAGTGGAAAGATCATTTAACGTACACTTTCAAGAATATTGCAATTTTTCAAAGTTCAAATAATTAATATACATATTTCAGGGGGGGTAAAGATCATTTAACGTATACTTTCTAGATTATTTTAATTTTTCAAAGCACAAATAATTAATATACATATTTCAAGAAAGGTGAAGATCATTTAACGTATACTTTCAAGATTATTTTAATTTTTCAAAGCACAAATAATAAATATACATATTTCAAGAAAGGTGAAGATCATTTAACGTATACTTTCAAGATTATTTCAATTTTTCAAAGCACAAATAATAAATATACACATTTCAAGAAAGGTGAAGATCATTTAACGTACACTTTCAAGAATATTGCAATTTTTCAAAGTTCAAATAATTAATATACATATTTCAGGGAAGGTGAAGAACATTCTACACACACTTTCAAGATTATTTCAATTTTTCAAAGCACAAATAATAAATATAAACGCTTTAAAGAAGATTAAGATCAATTTTTCAAAGCACAAATAATAAATATACACATTTCAAGAAAGGTGAAGATCATTTAACGTATACTTTCAAGATTATTTCAATTTTTCAAAGCACAAATAATCAACATACACGTTTCAGGGAAGGTGAAGAACATTCTACACACACTTTCAAGATCATTTCAACGTTTCGAAGCACAAATAATAAATAAAAACGCTTTAAAGAAGATTAAGATCATTTTACAATATAATTTCAACGTAATTCAAATTTTCGAAGATTACCCCGGAAATTGGTCGTTCGATTTCGCATCTATACCGTACTTCGACTTCAATTCCCGCGAATCGGAACGATCGATTCGATCCAGCTCCTCCAGTTCCAGCGATCGTTGTAGCTCGGATCGAGTTCTTCGCTCGCGGTTTCGTCGGTCCGGGTCGCCTAACCGATGGATTCCGTTGAAATTAGCGGCACGCGTTCTCGAGCGAGCAGAAAATCTCGCGCGAGATAAATCTCCATTCACGGTCGTTCCTCGAGCGTTCTGGTCTTTGTTCAACACGCTTCGACCGACGAACTACACGAGTTTCTTGCCGCGTCTACCAGGCAAGGCGTCGCCATCAGTTTCTTGTATAGCTGTAAAGCATCGCGCTACAACGTGTACACTCCGCGATTCGCACCGCGACGCCTCTCGGTGTACTATAATTCCAACGTTGCTCGCATTGACTCCCCCCTGGCGACCATTTAACGAAGAAACATCCCGTGAGTAATACGTGCACGGATAAATCACGGAACAAATGAAATTAGTCAAGCCCCGTAAAAATACACACGATGACGAGCACTCTGTCTTGGTTAAGTGTTACAAAATTGACGACACTGAGCGTGCTTACACCGAGGATGCTTCGAACGGAGACTTCTTTTCGATAAATTTAACCGATACGTATTTTTCTTCGACTCTGATCGCTAGTAGTAAGAAAGAGAGATCACTACTCCAGAGTGTGTTCGTTTCTTTTAATTATTTTTGATCTATTGGACGAATATTTTCAACGAATAATAAAGCGTTACTTTTCTACACACTGTTCGTAATTTAAAAGAGAAAAATAATAAATTTCCTCGACGAATATTTTGGTAAACTGGAGAAAGATTTTTGTAGAGAGAGTTCTAAATACTTTCAAGGTTTTTGTTACAAACACTCGCAGGTAGGAATCTTTCTAAAACTTCGTTAATAAAAAGCATTGATCCGTTATTATTTCCAAAAAGAAAAAAAAATGGAGGAAAAACGGTAACGAGAACTCCGTGTAATAAGTACGAAATAAGGAGGAGAGACGACGGGAATATGGAGCGCTTTTTTCATTTCAAGTAGAATATATATTAAAATAGCGAAAATTGGATCGAGAAAAACTGTAAATTGTACATCATAAATCCGAAACAACGTATCGTTGACTTTCCAGCGTGAAAGTTCAACTATTTCGAAGTATTAAAAAAAAACAAAAATAAAAAAAAAAATTTCCTTTTTCCCTACCGTGCAGAATTCCTCAAGAAAGCGACGTAGGAAGGTTCGTGGACACTGTGACTGCCCAACGATGCTTTTCTATTACGAATACGAAGAGCAGTGGTTCTCATTCGCGTCGACTTTTTTTTATCAGCGAGTGTCAACCGCCGGTGCATCATCGACCGCGACGGCACGGTTGTTTTAATTATTTTTATCATTTCCATCGGGCCGTGAATTCGTTACAAGCAGTCGCCAAGGTGAAAAGAAAAAAAAAAAAAAAAAGAAAAAACTGTTGATGTTTCACGACGGATGGGATTAACGAGGTAGTATTTCCCGCGGAGCTCGCGAAACGCTGTTGTCTCGCGGTGAAATAAAAGTGTTTCGTTGCCATTAAGGCGCGTTTTAGCGGAAAGGGGGCAAACATTTGGATAACCAGGAGTATAGTGACGTTTTCGCGAAACTCCCAACCCGTGTGGTAGGGCGCCGGAGGGCGCATCTATTAACGGCGCTATTTGTATGTATAATGTTCCGTTTTACGACGCCTTCCATTTTCCGGATTTTCTACTTTTGCGCCACGTTCTCTCGCCGTTGCTCTTCCTTCAGCCGTGGTTTTTCGCGAAATTACGTTTTAATTCAAAGCTCCCCCTCCTTCCCCTGACACCACCCCCCTCTCCCACCACCCAACCCCTTCATCCACCGTCGTTTCGCCCCGTGCAATGCTGACGGACACGCCGCGACCGTGTAATATTTTTTCGGTGCGGAGACTCTTTATGAAAACGCGGGGACGCGTGAATAAGTCCTGGCCGGTTCTCGCCCTTTGTTCTTCCCTCTTTAAATATTACCAAATTACCCCCTCGTCTCCTGCATTCCCTTCCAACGCTCTGGAAACATTTGTCTCGACTCAACGTTTCGCACACGCGCGTATCTGGTCGGGTTACGGTGATCCTCGGATTCGTGGCGAGTACCGTGGAAACTGTAGTTACCTTTAACCGAGGGTCGGTCGAGAACTCCTTCCAATTGGTCCAACTCGATGTGTCGGATATTGAAAGTGTTCAACGAATGGAGATACAGCACGAATAACAGCCAAAGAATGTAACTTTGTCTTTCTGAATGCAAGGTTCGATTGGCCCCTCTCTTTTTATAGTATTTCTTAAGTGTGAGACTCGAGTAGCCTCTCTTTCTTGATAGGACTCCCTAAGTGTGAAGGGAGAAGCTTAACTGCTCGTTCTGTTCGTAGGATCAACCTAAGTGTGAAACTTGGTTGTCCTCTTCTAGCTTTATAGACTTTCACCCCAAATGTGAGGCTCGACTGCCCTCTCTTTTTTTTATAGAACCCTTTAAGTGTAAGGGTCGATTATTTCCTTTCTCTTTATAGGACTCCCTAAGTGTAAAACTTGGTTGTCCCCCTCTATCTTTATAGAGCCTCAGATGTGAGGCTCGACTGCCCTCACTTTATAGAATCCTTTAAGTGTAAGGCTCGACTGACGCCTTTTTCTTCATAGGACTCCTTAAATGTGAGGCTTGACTATTTTTTCTTTACAGGATTCCCTAGGTGCGAGATTCGACTACCTTTTCTTCTTTCATAGGACCCTCCCCCCCAGTGTGAGGCTCGACTGCCCCTTCTCTCTCTACAAAACCCCTTAACTGTACGACTCGACTACCCCCTCTCTCTTCATAGGACTCCCTAAGTGTGAGCCCAACTGTTCCCTCTTTTCTCATAGAAACCCCTAAGTGTAAATCACGGTTGTCCTATTTTCTCTTTATAGGACCCCTAAGTATGAAACTCGACTGCCCCTTCTGTCTTTCTAGGACCCTCTAAGTGTGAGGTTTAGCTAATCCTCTCATTTTTTAACTTAACTTTATGTACCACAAGTCTAACTCGACATTGCAAAGCAAGATGTCAAGAACTATCATTTTAATGTAAATTTGAATCCCCTGGAGGAGTAAGGCTTCGCTACTCCCTCTCTCTGTGAGACAGGGTCTGCCAACCATCGATCGACTTTCAAGTTTTTGCGTCAATAGGTAATTAATAGAAAAGTACGTTGAAAGGTGATACACACACGCGAGCGAGAAAAGCTAATTTTGCGACTGGGAGTACCATTCGTGGTAAAGGCAAACCGGTGGTCTTGAAATCTACGAGCAAACGTTCCACGTTACTTGCCACTCCGGCTGAAGGGCAAATAACGACACGGCGCTTTTAGAAAACCATCGACCGTCGCTTTTCAAACTAACAGCCGGCTGAAAGCTCCTTTTACGAGCCACTAACTACGCTCCCACGTTGTGGCTGTCTTTCCGCAAATACCGGTATCCACGTACATAAATAAAATACAGTTCGGTCTGTTTGTTATCGTATCGCGGGCAAACGACTCCAGCAATCGCGACGATGAAACTCGAGGCGCGTCTACGGGGTAGCCTAACCTCGTCGAGGATCCTGGAACACGCGTGTGCGTTTCATCGAACCGTTTCAAGTACCCTGACCAGGAAACGTACCCTAGAATTGCGAACAAATATTCGTAATTAAACCTTTCACTGTTATCGTGTGGTAACATCGTCGCAAGATTGATGACTGTCGCGGTCGCGTGTAGGTTAGAATTTTTATTTACTTCGTACCGATAGTGTTGCAAAAACTCTTACACGTAGATGTTATCTACATTTTTCCTGGTCAATAATTAATCTTTCGTGCCCCCTTCAGCGTCTAAGACGCCCTCTTGGCGCCCACTGTTTCGGTAAATAACCATCTACGGTTTGTCGGACGACGTTATCGCGAACGATGGTTCCGTGATGAGATTTCAACGCGAATTGTTAACAACGAACAGCAACGCGAAAGACGATAAAGGAGAACGATCTTTTTTCTTTCACTTCCCCCCCTCTGTGTGTGGTTCCCTGTACCCTAGGAAGGCCCAGCGCGGCGGATTGATTAACTACCGTTTCAGAAGGCCAGTCTCCCTCCCGCCCCAGTGATTTATCGTTCCCCTCATACTTTGTAAAGCGAAACGCGTCCAGGTACAATTACACAGTGGGCTTAGTCCCAGTAATAAACCATACTTTGTATTACCTAAGCTCAGGAATCCGTCGCGGGATCTTGACGATAAGCCTGATTTACGAGCGTCGGCACGGTCATCGAACCGGGGGAGGTAGGGGTCGTCTTTCGCGATTTTCGTTCGGCGTGACCGCGAATAGATTTTCGCGTCGATTCGTGGATCCACGCGACGTGAAAACGACGCGTCTCGTCGAGCTCCGAGCGTTCTCGACGATGCCTCGGTTATTGTAAAAGGATAGGTGTTCGCAAACACGTGTATCGTTACGTTACTCCGCGAACGACCAGCACTTCTTCAAAGCGACGCGATAATAGGTTGTTGGGTACGAACGTGACAGTACGTTTATCGTCGAGAACGTAGTACTACGTTATTTTGAAAACGCGCGGTACCGCATGGTTGATAAGGAATCCGACGATACCGTGTCGCTGCGAAAGGACGAACTGTCGGGAGAAAGGGTGTACTGTATTGTTGTTGAGAACGTAGTAGTACGTTGTTCCGAAAACACACATGGAACTACGTAATTTCGATGAAAATGACGATACGACGTTACTGCGAAGGGATGTAGCGCTGCATTGCTTCTAAGAACGTAGTAATACGTTGTTATGAAAACACGTAGTGGTACGTTGTTGTAAAAATACGTCGTACTACGTTGTTTTGAAAAGAAACCCGGCGACACCACCTTACTGCGAAAGCACGTGGTGTTACGTTATTGTTGAGAAAGTAGTAGTACGTTGTCACGAAAATACGTAGTACTACGTTGTCGTGAAAACACGTAGTACTACGTTGTTTTGAAAACAAACCCGACGACACCACCTTACTGCGGAAGCACGTGGTGTTGCGTTATTGTTGAGAAAGTAGTAGTACGTTGTCACGAAAATACGTAGTACTACGTTGTCGTGAAAACACGTAGTACTACGTTGTTTTGAAAAGAAACCCAGCGACACCACCTTAGCGCGAAAGCACGTGTTGTTGCGTTATTTTTGAGAAAGTAGTAGTACGTTGTCACGAAAACGCGTAGTACTACGTTGTCGTGAAAACACGTAGTACTACGTTGTTTTGAAAAGAAACCCAGCGACACCACCTTACTGCGAAAGCACGTGGTGTTGCGTTATTTTCGAGAACGTAGTACCACGTCGCTGCGAAGGTACTCTGTTTTCCAGAACGACGTAGTACTACGTTATTTACAGACGACGTTATTCTCGTACGGTGTTTTCACCTCTGTGTGGCTAAAAATTCCGTGCGTAGAAAATCTCGATACTCGAAATTGTCGCGTGGCGGGAATTTATGAAATGAATCGCGTAGGAAGACTCTCTCTCTCTCTCTCGATCGTCGTCGTCGGTCCAGATTCTTCAGACGTGCCGTCGGTAACTCGAAACTCCGATTTTTAATTGAATTCCAGGTTCGGTTAATTACCATCTAGGGTAACGCGAAATTCGAGCCCCGGAGAGCTCTCGAATAAATATCATCGCCCCCGAGAGATCTCGAGTTGCGACGTTCGACTTCTGTGCGCGTGTGCTCGTGTTTTTCCGCCCCCTTTCCCCCCACGCCCCGGGGCCATCCTCCTCCGCCAATCCGTGCCTACCCCTTCCAAACGTTTCTCCCCCGTTTTTATCCAGAACGAGCGGAAGATCTCGTTTCGCGGGGAAATTTATTTACACGCACCTCGCGTTAGGAGAGGAAGAAAGCATCTCGAAACGAATCACTCGCGTAATTACATTCGGTGATTCACGGGATTCCATTAAACGGTGTTTCATTGCAACGTGCCCCGTGAATCGATGAAATCGTTGTTCCCGTTTGTTCACCGCGCCACGAATTCAAGATACGAAAATTTGTGAAAATTTCATGAAAGATGGCTTCACGCGAGAAAATTTCACGAAACATTGTTTCACGCGTGAAAATTTCACGAAACATTACTTCACGCGTGAACATTTCACAAAACAAGGCTTTACGTGTGAAAATTTCACGAAACATTGCTTCACGCGTGAACATTTCACGAAACATTGCATCACGCGTGAACATTTCACGAAACAAGGCTTCACGTGTGAACATTTCACAAAACAAGGCTTCACGCGTGAACATTTCACAAAACAAGGCTTCACGCGTGAATATTTTACGAAACATTGCTTCACGCGTGAACATTTCACAAAACAAGGCTTCACGCGTGAAAATTTCACGAAACATTGCTTCACGCGTGAACATTTCACAAAACAAGGCTTCACGCGTGAATATTTCACGAAGCATTGCTTCACGCGTGAACATTTCACGAAACATTGCATCACGCGTGAACATTTCACGAAACAAGGCTTCACGTGTGAACATTTCACAAAACAAGGCTTCACGCGTGAACATTTCACGAAACATTGCTTCAAGCGTGAAAATTTCACGGATATTTCTCCCTGAGAACGTGCAATGTATCTCGTGTCCTCGTTTTTTTTTTCTAAAAAATTCAAATTCATCGATAACCGTACGCCGAGAACGATCGAATCGAAACGAAACGAACTCGGAACGATCGCCGGATGCGTAAAACGACACACCCGTTATAACGGTTACGGAGAACTCCTCGGTTCCTCGGCTTATTAAAGAAAAATATCAATCCGCTGTCGTCTGCAGTCGGTTCGACGATTTCCGCGGGTACATGGGATTCAAGGCGGACGCGCAGCGGATACTAATGGCCGGCAGTAACCGCTACCAGGCAAGCAAACGACGATCGGGGAATTCTGGCGAAAATGGTCCGGGCCATTAGCTCGCTGAACGTATTGGAAAAGTCGTTTCGGTGTGTTCCAAGTTCCGTGAAAGAGTGTAATTTTTGACGTTGCACCGCAACACCACCGATAGGACCGCGTTACAATAATGCGGTGGGGGTGGAGCTTCGGCGGAGTGGGGGACGCGTGATGGAAAAAAAAATTGTATTCGCGACGATAGAACGAAACGACAAAGTCGAAATGAGTTTCGTTAAAAGAGAGCGGCAATGAGATTCGTTAAAACGTTATTAGATTGAATTAAATCGTTGTCGGTTATCGCGCGGTAAATTTTTACCCTCTCCCTCGCCTACCACCCTTCGTCGATAAAACGGAAAATCGAAAGTCGATACGGTTCGCAACGGTGTCGATGTTTCCGCCGAAAATGTCTCGGTCGTTCTATTTCCACTCTGAAAATATGAAATTGGAAAATACGAGGCGATCCGCGGATTCGATGGTTCGCTGTTCGCGTGTGCGCGCTGGAAATTTAAACAATGTAGAAAAAATGTACCGGTGGGAGTGGAGCGTGTTGTTAAAATAATCGAAAAATACCTTGGACTTTGAGATAGTCATTGAGATAGTCGTACCGAATGGTAATTGTTGGTGGAAGATGGTCGAAAAGTTGTGTGCTAAAATATAGTTTATAAATATAGTACAGTTGGTGTTTGAATACAAATTTATGGTTATTATTAACCTTGAATGATATCGAATGATCTTGCACAATCTATTGTGCATTCTATCATAGTTTCAAGCTATTCTGCTTGAGAAAACAAACATCACTTTTGCATCTCGAAAGTGATCATCTTCGAAGAAATTCTTACCAAATTATGACCCTTTTCGTACCGTGTACCAAAGTGCTGGATCGCTTTGTACAGTATTCAAGAAAATATAGAACGATGTTCCCACAGCAATGGGATATAAAAATCCCAATTTCTATCGTGTTATTCAACGTCTATTCCTTTTAAGTCTTGCTCATTCACGAGCTTCTATAGAACACGAATCATACAGAAACCGACTGTTCTATAGTACTGACCTACATATGCGCCAGAAACACGTATCTCTTCCTTTGACGTCGCTACAAAAGACCAAGTCGTTTCGTCCCGATAGCATCGAATCGACACCGAGAGACCTAGAACGCAACGCGTTTCTGTACAGGGTGAGCCGCTAGAAACAGAGGACTTTAATATCTTCGCTACTCCGAATAACAGAGAGGAGCCTTGTATGGCTTTGACAGGGTACCTAATGCGATGCTAACACGGCTGGTGAAGTCTCGCGTCTTGGAAAATGTTCCGTTCGAAGGAGAGGTGAACGACCATTGTCGAACGATGTCAAACGATGTCAAACGACGTCAAACAATTGTCAAATTGTAGTATTTCAGCGACCAAACGTCTCAGAAACTATTACCTTCGATACAAACGTACTTTGTCGAATTTTTCCATAAAAAAGCTGGCCATTTCATTTATAAAAACGAACTCCAAACAAAAAAAAATCTATTGTCACCGTATCGAGCCAACTCGTATCTTTCTTAACGACACTGTCTTTGATTACGATACTCAAAACAGCAAAAACATTAAGGTATCCTTCTTCTACAGTATCACCGTACATTTCACAAGGAGAATTGTAAAATTATTACCAAAACTTTACCAATTCTATTACTAAGATTTCGAACAACGAACAGAACGCAAATTACTTTCGAATCGTTGTTACATCGATGAGAAATACCGTTCGAATTGTAAAACGAAACCGTGGCTTGCGAGTAAATCTCTACAGGGTGTTCTATCGTTCGTTCGTTGCAGGAATAAAATGTTTTCGCACGCCTCTGGTCCCGCGTAGACGTCCGAAGATACTAAGAGACGGTGTCGGGCGACGTTCGCGACAAAAGGACGGAGACAACCGAATTCTGTTGGAAAATGCTCGGGTCCATTAGCCGCGAAACGTATCGGGAAAAGTTCCGGCGCGTACGTGTTACGGGGACCCGATAGGAATGTAATTCTTGCCGGCGTGCACCAGAGACGGAAGCGCGGGCTACGTACACCGGAAATATACACCGGGAAGGCGCAGCCGTGTGTGTACGTGCCGCTTGCCGCCCCGCGAACCGGAAATACGAAACCGGGACGGGGAAACGTATCGCGTGGCGTTTGCCCGGGGAGAAACGGTGCCCGTTCTCTCTCGCGAGTGTCACCTGTCTTTCCAGCGAGCGTATAACAGATTTTTCGAGGATCCTTCCCCACACCATCCCACCCCATCCCCCGTGACTTTCCAAGGAAACGAATACGAGCAACGCGAGGGAAAACTTTCCGCCACGGGTAAAAGAGAAACGAAAGTCGATACGTTAACCCCTCGCTAAAACGTCACGTCCCCCCCTCGGTAAAACGTATCGAAATTTACTTGTTTACGTTCCTCGGTTCGAGGATTCGCGTGTTTCGAAATTGGTCGACCGAACTGGAACGAAGCGAATCGAGATAACCGACGTGCGAATTATTTATTTCGTAATTGGTCAATTGAACTCGAACGAAGCGAATCGAGATAACGGTTATCGATCCGAATTATTTACGTTCGCGTATCTCGTTGTATCTTCGCGAGAGTATCATTAACGGGTCGGCGAGATTGTCCCGTGAAGAATGAGTCCAAACACGACCATGATCGGAGTATTTTTTGGTTACGCGCTATAGAAAGTTTTTTTTTTTGGAAAATGATTACGCAATATAGCGCGCGAGAAAAAATGGCCCGATCGTGGTCGTGTTTGGACTCATTTTTCACGGGACGATCTCGCCGGTTCGTTGATGATACTCTCGCGAAGATACGGTGGGAAATACGAGCGTTTTGAAGTTGCGTCGGTGGTTGTTACACCGATACCTAGGTTACTTCGCTTTGAAGTTCGGCGACCTGTAATACGAGCACGCGCTCGCTGTTGCGCTCGCTGTTGGTAGAACGATTCGCGAGTGGCTGGTACTCGGTTGGAGATACGAAAGGTCGATTCTGTAAACAAATTCCCCACCGTCCCCTACTTAAAAAGTTTCCAGCGGGCTCGACTGGTCGTACGTTTTAACCTCGTTTATCCGCGACCCAAAATTGCAAACTAAATTCTGGCGTTGATCCAAACGAGTAAGAGAAAAATATATCAAAAGTGTCTTAAACCGCTTTGTATCGTCGAGCCAGGTCAGCTGCACAAAGCACAACGACGAAACATGTTTAAATATATTTGTAAGTTTGGAAAACGTTACTGGACGAAACTCAAGTGTTTCAGGGAGCCTGTTCTTCGACTCAATTTGCCAATACAAGTAATAAGTAATGACAAATATCTTGCTCGGATAAAATTTACATTCCTATGACAATGTACTGATAATGTTTATATCCAAAATTAAATCAGAATCGCGCGATATAGACTATCGATCCATGGAAAACAATACCGCCTCGTTCGAAAATCTAAACGTCCTTCAAATGACATTGTACCCACCTTGAAGTGTTTTATCCTCTCAAGAGAGTAGTTAAAAATGTTAAGCGACCACAGTACAATTTAAAAGGACCTTAAGGACGATTTTAAAGTAACCTTGTGACGACCTTGACGATCTTCCTTCTTGAAAAATGACACCAAGTGTCCTTTAAAGATCCCTATACTCTCAGAGAAGTAATTTCAAAAAATATCGTATGGACAAAATGCATTCAGATGCATCTAAAGACGAAGAGGAGACCATCCAGTACCCAGAAGAGGCTCGATCGTTCCGCTGCGTTCGTCCGTTCGTCCATCCTCTTTTCACGAAGAAGAGAACTCGGATAGCAGGTTCGATAAAAGCTCGATGATACGGTGTTGCGTAACGTGGACAGCACGCGGAACACCACGACGTTGCAATTACGGCCATCGTGTCGTCATTGAATCGCAACAATGGCCGTGGTAAAAAGCGACGCGCGCGTAATCAGCGTGACGGAAGAGGACGCTCGGCTCGTTGGACGTACTCGCGAGTATAAAATGGCCCTCGATTCGACCGACGTCCGTCCATCCTCGTGATGACGTTTCCCGGTCGCGTGTAAACCGATTCAACGTTCAGGCATCGCACGCACGAAACGAGAAAACGACGGATTAATTTTCAACAGCATAATTCGATTACCCGTTACGAGGACTGGAATGATCGATAAGCGTCTGTCGGTAAAAGCCATCGATCAGACGCGTCGTTCGTCCGCGTGGGCATTAATCTTCCACCGAGATTATCAACCGAGAAATCGATAATCTCGCGGGACGACACGAG
The DNA here is from genome assembly GCF_051014685.1 of Ptiloglossa arizonensis. NCBI lineage: Eukaryota > Metazoa > Arthropoda > Insecta > Hymenoptera > Colletidae > Ptiloglossa > Ptiloglossa arizonensis. The sequence goes on from NC_135050.1 coordinate 21,885,455, forward strand.
CTTCGTCTCGACGATAATGATCGTTGCCGGTTAATAGATATCGTGGATTTTCCTACGTTTCCCCCGCGAGATTCTACACGATTCTTCGACGAAATCTCGGATCCAACGTGAAGAAGTTCGAAGGGACGAGGGAAATATTCAACGTTTTACAGGTGGTACTGTTTCGACGGAAGTTTCAGACTTGTTCGATGAGATCTAAGTAGGTACACGTGATCATCCGAATGGAATTAGGATCCAGGAACTCGAGTGCATCGAGTATAGTCTCCACGAACACGAATGTTCCATTTAGGGGATCGCGTCACTTCGTACGACGTCAGCGAAGAGATTTTGGACCCATTTATCCTATCCTTAACGAAAGTAATTGCACGAGTGTATCATGGAATTTTCGAAGGGTCGGACGGTTTCGTTGAATCAAGAATCTCTTCGCGAGAGTGTCACCGATCGATCGGTGAGATTCTCCCGATGAAAATGAGCCCAAACACGACCGTATTCGGACTATTTTTTTTTTTTTTTTTTTTTTTTTTTTTGGTACGTTATACGGATCATTTTTGAAAATTTTTTTTATAATTAAAAATTGTCCGAACTAGGTCGTGTTTGGGCTCGTTTTTAACGCGAGAATCTCGACGATACGTTGACGATGCTCTTGTTACGATAGAATGAGAAATACGAATGATTTTGTTTTATATTAATACCAAACGGTTTTTAAAATCACAGCTGCCGGTAATTCGAGTCTGTGGATAATTCGATGCGTTTTATTGAGGAAAAAAAGCGACTGTTTATCGAGGAGTTACCGTATTCCATTCGAGTAGGATTCCAAAGTCGCGGTGTCCTCGACGAGTTTGCTAACTTCGGTCGTGAACAATTATCGAGTCCTTTTACGCGTATCTCGTTACGTTGGGATTACCGCTTGAGATTTCACTCCCCGCGAGACGATTCTGGCGACAGTTTAAAGGCATTGCCGCCATCGATTCCGCGCGCTCGTAAAAACGGAACGCGAGCGATCCGGAGCGGGCGACATTCTCGAAATTGCATTGCATAAATACGGAGAGCCGACGCTTTCTAAAAGGTAACCGCTATTATTTAAATGCATTACCCCAATTGCATAATAAACGCAGCCCGAATAAATAAGCCGAAGAATATTTCGCAACATCGAGGCGTGCGCCGTTACAGCGGCCCGCGAATTATGCGTTTCTTTAACGAACAAGTCTTAATTAATGCCGCACTCTTTCTTTCTCTTTTTATCGTTATTTCTCGCCCCCTTCTTCTCCGATGTCGGTTAATTTGCAACAGTTTCGCCGGACCAGTGAGCTCTACGAGCGTTTCCAAAGAACCCTGATTTATGTTGCGCCAATTTCTGCCGAATCACCGACTCTTTTCTCCTTTTTTACTTAAAACGAACAAAAAACCTGCCACCTGCCGCGAGTTAACGAAAAACAAATGTATCCATCCACTCTCTTCCAAACGAGCGTAATTATTGTATACATTCTCGGCGAGTTGACTCGTCTAATCCGTTGAGGGATTTTCGAACGACGAGAGAAGTCGTCTTCTCCGGTTAACGAGTTCGTTTGATCCCGTTGAGGCGTATCGACGTGGATGTTCGTTTATTCGTCAATTTTAAACGTATAATAATAATAATAATAATAATAATAATAATAATAATAAAAAAAGAAGTGAAGAAAATAAAACTGAAATCGTTCCACAGCGAAAAGTATTTCGTACATTCGCAGCGAAACGTCGAGAATCGAAAACGTAACGGATACTACAATTTTTCGGGGAAGAAAGTGTGCAATCCAGAACGTAGCACTACGTACTTTTATAAAACGTATTACTACGTACTTTTATAAAACGTATTACTACGTGCCTTTACGAGGAAAAACAAGGAATCGAGAACGTAGCAGGAACTACATCTTTTTCAAGGAGGAAAGTGGACAACGAACAACGTATTACTACGTGAATTGGTCGGGAACGTAGTAATACGTGTTTTCCCTGGAAACGTACTACTATGTGTATTTTCTGGAAACGTACTACTACGTGTATTTTCTGGAAACGTACTATTACGTGTATTTTCTGGAAACGTACTACTACGCGTATTTTCTAGAGACGTACTACTCCGTGTATTTTTTGGAAACGTACTACTACGTGTATTTTCTAGAAACGTACTAAGACGTGTATTTTCTAGAAATGTATTACTACGTGTGTTTTCTTGAAACGTACTACTACTACGTACATTTGTTAGAAACGTACTACTACGTGTATTTTCTAGAAACGTACTACTACTACGTGTATTTTCTATAAACGTACTACGACGTGTATTTTCTAAAAATGTACTACTACGTGTGTTTTCTTGAAACGTACTACTACTACGTACATTTGTTAGAAACGTACTACTACGTGTATTTTCTAGAAACGTACTACTACTACGTGTATTTTCTATAAACGTACTACGGCGTGTATTTTCTAAAAATGTACTACTACGTGTGTTTTCTTGAAACGTACTACTACTACGTGTATTTGTTAGAAACGTACTACTACTACGTGCATTTGTTAGAAACGTACTACTACGTGCATTTTCTAGAAACGTACTACTACTACGCGTATTTTTTAGAAACGTACTACGACGTGTATTTTCCAGAAATGTATTACTACGTGTGTTTTCTTGAAACGCATTTCTTGAAGTGCATTTGTTAGAAACGTACTACTACGTGTATTTGTTAGTAACGTAGTACTACGTGTTCTCGCGGAAAAACTCGCCGACCGTTGAAAAAACTCGTCGAATCCTCCGACTGGTCTCGTTGAAGCGGAAATCGTGGAACCAGTCACGATTCCAGTGAAAAAAACGAATTCACCGATCGAAGCGGGGAACGCGGACGGGCGGATCGAGCCCGAATATATTATCGATACCGCAGATATATGGGCCGATTCAGTATCAGCCGTTGCTCGAACGGTCCGATAAGTTTCGCAGTTGAATCTGCGAAGTTAAGCGGATTGGAGGAACGGGAAAGGATTGCCGCGCCACACGCCCCAAACTTTCGGCCCCGTCGAGCTCAATCTGTAATCCGATATCGATTGAATTCCCCTTTGATTTTTTTTTCCCCCCTCGTTTTCACGTGTGCGTGTCGTTCTTTTTTTTTTTTTCTTTTTCACGGTGCGGTTTTTTTTTCAGTTGAACGACCGACCAGCTTCTGTCGCGCTTATGCGCGATTCTCACCGATAATGAGAGCTTAGGCAAGTAGCGAGTCAAGGACGTAGCGGTACGCATTTTCACCGCGAAAAGGGGAGAGTCCCGATCCAAAAATCGTGGAATCGTCCTCGCGATCGAAAGTGGAAAACGTACGAGTATACGATAAGAAATATAAAAAAATCTGGTAAGAAACATAAAAGAATCAGTGACACAATGTTATCTCCTCGTAGGAAAAGCGTGGAAAGTGTTTGGTCTTTCACCAGGAGTAACCGTTAACGTAGTACTACGTGCATTTGCAGATAAAGGGCTATAGACCCAAGAACGCACACTCGTGTTTATAATAAAAAATGAAGAACGTATTGCTACGTGATTTTACAAATAACATACCAAATCTGTGACAAAATATTATCTCTTCCTGTGAGAAGTTCAGAGATTCGTCAACGGTAGCTGTTAACGTAGTGCTACGTGTTTCGTTAAAAAAGTATCTTTAAATCCTAGCGATCGGCCACTAATACTAAACTATTGGGAAAAATGAACAATCTGGGGGTAACTCGGCCAAGATTCTCGACCGAACTTATCAAATGGTCGAACTCGAAGACAGGAAATCAAGGTGAGAAGGGTCTTCCAGCTCTGCAAAAGTGTGGGTTCACGTTTCGAGAGCGGCAGATGGTAAAGGTTCTCCCTCCCCTCGGCTAACGAAAGCTTCGTTTCGACGTGAAACGTTTGGATTAGCCGGATTTCTCGGACAAAAGCTCCCTGACACCTTAAGGCCCTTATCGTTGCACGGACCTCCGACTCAGCATGCAGATTTGCGTCTCGGGTGCAGACGATCGTTCGCAGATGTTCGGCAAAGTCTTTGTTACCGATTACAACGAGCTCGTACCATTCCGCGTGTAATCCAACCGACGAGTTTTCGAGAGAAGTAAAAAGTACGAATATTAACCCTTCGCGCTCGAAAGACGACTCCTGGTCGCCGTGGAGTTCAACCCGAGAGGCAATCCCGTGTCGTATGAAATTGCAAAACGTCGAATGTTTCGTCTGGTGTGTAAAAATCCATGAAAAATCGAGCTGGTGAGTCACATTCGAGATTGCACTCTTTTAAGAAATTTCGTCGAGCTTGTTCTACGACGCAGATGTATCTTCGAGCCGGAAGGGTCAACATTACTTCGAATTTCGTAGTTTTTTCGCACACGTTGAAAAATACAAGTCCGTATCGCGATCGTGCCGCGATATTACCGGCTATTATTTTACGAGAGTCGCGTTTGCAACGATATAATGGCAACGGTCGCGACGATTTATCACGGGATAAGTCGACACGACCAGGTGCAACGATAGTCATACCACCGACTCGTACATTGTTTTTCCCGCGGACGTAACGACCTGTTCTATAGATCTTCCAGCGGAGTGGTGGCACGCTTGACTGTAAGAAGACAAATACTTTTGCCCCGATGCTACCGTTTCGAGCCTGAAACAACGCCAGTCCCTCCACTCCGGCTAGCGAAAGGGTTATGTATCGTAAGTACGTTCCAACGCGTCGTTCGTCGAATCTGCGGTAAGCCAGATTTCACAGCAGAGAACAACAAATTGCACGACACCGCACGCTTTATAATTATCGTTCAAAATGTCGTATCGGCGGTCCCGGAAATTATTCCGCGAATTGCTGTTTGACACAACTGGACCGTGCCACAGGTTGTACACCCTCGTGTTCTATTTTACAATTATCAACGGTCGTATCGATCAAAATTGTACAATTCCCCCTCTAGGACGAATAGTTACGTCTACGACCCTTAATATTCGTACGATTGTACAGTAATTCGTTCGGTATATTTTACAAAGTTTAACAATCGTATCGACCAGAATTGTGTTAGCTTACGGTACGATAAATGTACGTAGAGTTTCCAATATTCATCAAAATAGCAATAAATGACGGTAAGATAAAATTGTACAGGTTATATCCCCCATCGTTATATTGGATAATTGTTAGATATTTATCATTCATAATTGTGTAAATCTCCGTCGAATAAATTATTACGTCAACGTTCTACTGTGGTTCGAGGCGACAATGTTATACAATTGTACCCCAAACACCCTCCCCCTCGTATCTTACAATTATCGCTCAGCAGTCGCATCGATAAAAATTGTACAACATTCCCAATACGTGGAATAGTTATCTCTACGATCCCCAATAGTCATACGTCAACGTCTTATCGCCCCCTCTCTCTCTAAGACGACGCTATCGTAAAAATTGTACCCCAAACCGCCATATTTCACGTATTATCGTTCAACGATATCATCGACCATAACTGTACACCGTACGATAATTGCATCAGTGGTCGTTGTTGTTTCTAACTGCGATTCGATTTTTCCTCGGTTAATTAAATGTCCCCGACGTTCGTTGTCGGTCACCCTCGATCCGATTAAGAGTCGTTCGAGGAGGGTGAGCTGGAAATACCGAAAAGAAAAAGAAAAAGAGAGAGAGAGAGAAAGAGTACGTCTCTGTTCCAAGTCGTGGTCCCCGTGCACCATCGGTCGTGCCGCGTCTTGTCGGTGAAAAGTCTTTTCCTCGTCTCGGGGCACGTGGCTATGATGTTTAATGCAATTTCCAGCGGCCTTATCTGTTCGAGTTTCGTCCAACCGGGTTGCTAGCCAACCGAACATCCCCCGCGGGGAAAAGTCTCGCCCCGACGGCTGCCCAGGGGCAATAAATTGGCGCTACTCGAATCAACTTTTGAATTACGGCTCGAGAGAGCTCGTTACGACGGCAGGCGAAATCCTGTTAGCCGCGTTGCAACCGTAATGAACTCGTCCGGCACGAAAAGGAACACCACCGCGGACGGAAGTGCTCGGGCATTCGCACGATTTACTGGGACAGAGGGCACTCGAGCTTCTTCGCTGAAACGTCGCGACTTGGTAATTAAAAACAAGCGACACGCAACGCGACGCCGAGCGATTCGCTCGGTAACTTCGAATTTAATTGCCCGCTCCGGGGGCAAACACCGTCAGGGGGCGGGGGATGGCTGGTGTTCGGTCGGTACAAATTCTGCGAAAATATTTTTTGTTTCTCGGTCGAGGGGCACCGTGTCTTCCTGAGAAGTGATTGGTGAGGTAATTCCCGCTTTCAAGTAACGATTCTTATAATCGAGGGAAATTGGGGAAGGAATGGTTCGAAACTATGTGAAAATATTTTTTTCTCGGTCGAGGGGCACCGTGTCTTCTCGAGATGTGATTCGCGAAGTAGTCCCCGCTTTCAAGTAACGATTTTTATAATCGTGGGAAAATTGGGGAAGGGATGGTTCGAAACTATGTGAAAATATTTTTTTCTCGGTCGAGGGGTACTGTGTCTTCTCGAGATGTGATTCGCGAAGTAGTCCCCGCTTTCAAGTAACGATTCTCATAATCGAGGGAAAATTAGGGAAGGGTTGGTTAGTTGGTCCGAGACTGTATGAAAATAGTTTTTATTTTTCGGTTGAGAGTTACCATGTCTTCTTGAGAAGTGATTCGCGAAGTAGTCCCCGCTTTCAAGTAACGATTCTTATAATCGAGGGAAAATTGGGGAAGGGTTGGTTAGTTGGTCCGAAACTATATGAAAATATTTTTTGTTTTTCGGTTGAGAGTTACCATGTCTTCTTGAGAAGTGATTCGCGAAGCAATTCCCGCTTTCAAGTAACGATTCTTATAATCGAGTGAAAATTGGGGAAGGGTTGGTTAGTTGGTCCGAAACTATATGAAAATATTTTTTGTTTATCGGTTGAGGGGTACCATGTCTTCTTCAGAAATAATTCCCGCTTTCAAGCGATAATTGTTACAGTCACGGGAAGTTTTAAGTCCGAGGTTAGTCGGTTCGATGTGAAAATATTTCTTGTTACCTCTTTAAAAAGTACTAGTATTTTCTCGAGAAGTAATTTCCGCTTTCAAGCGACTATTCTTACAGTCGAGAGAAAATTGGGGGAGAGATGGTTAGTAGGTTCGAAACTACGTGAAAATATTTTTTATTTCTTAGTCGAGGGAAGCTTTAGGGGAGAGGTAATTAGTCGGTTAGATGTGAAAATACCCTTTAATACCCAAACCTTGTTACCGGGTTAAAAAGTACCGGTATTTTCTCGAGAAGTAATTCGAAGTAATTCCCGCTTTCAAGTGACAATTCTTTCAGGTGAGGGAAACATTCGGAGGAGAGATGGTTAGTCGGTTCGATGTGAAGATACTTTTTATTACCGAGTTAAGAAATATCGGTGTCTTCTCGAGAACCCTTCAGGCCGGTAGCTTTCGAGCGACGAATCTGATAATTTACTCAAAAGCGGGGTAGGTGTGGTAATTTCCGTTTTCGAGTAACAATCTTTGCACTTGGATTCCAGTAATCGTTCCATACTATTTTTATGTTTACGTAAGAATAAAAATCGCCATCTACCTCGTTTTCGAAAATGTACTACGATCGGAACCTGAATTGTATTAATATTAGTAAAGTATACTTTGCAATAAATTTTAGAAACAGTAACCCACGAATATAAGTTGAATAATTCTTTTCACAAATGACAAAGGGTTTATATTTAATGTACAGATTTTTTAATTGTATTTTTCTAACGAAGGAGCCGGGGAACAGCGAACGGTAATATCCCTCGTGGAATATTCGCGTAAACGATGTTACAATATTTTTTCGCGAACTTCGACTTTCTTTTCACGGACCATCCGTCGGACGAGCTGAAACGCTGGAGGATAATTTCTCAAAGAATACGGACTTAAGAAAGAGCAACTTCGTTTTAAAAAGTTTCCATCCGGGGAATTAATTTACTTCGTAGTTTACATTTTCCAAGGTAATATCGCGCGCGTTACGTTCGCGAAAATTCTCCTGCCAGTTCCGTTTCGTTGGGTTTCATTTCTTCCGGAAGATTTTTATGTTCCGTTCTGTTTCTGTTTTACGAACAGTATCGATCGGATATCGAAGTTGGAAAAATAATAAACGTCCGTGTAATCGCGACGAAAGGGAAACGAAACGAAGGAGGAGTTCGATGTCTCGGCGATCGTTCACGGTTTCGATTATTCAGCGTCGACGATGCTCAAACAGAGAATTCGAGCTATTAATGGCGCCGCGGCGTCGTAAACGAAACCCCTTGACTCGAGGGGAATCAATCGGAAGGAAATTGCCACCCGGTGAAAGCGAACGTAAAACAATTTACTGTCATAAAACTGGGGAATCGTCTTGTTTATTCTCGAAACGGGAGACGACGACCGACCGCTTCAGGCGCAATTACTCTCGCCGATTCCTCGCAGCGGAAAGCGCAAGAGCCCTCTCCACGACGATTCATCCTCGCGAGAATTGAAAACGAAACAATGGGATAACTATTTCGAGAGGACGATGAGATTAGATATTGAACGTGAATTTCATTTCACGCTTCGTAGCCGACTCTCCAGCGAGATAATATTGACACTTTATTAACGTAGTGCTACGTTCCTTCGCGAACGTAGACGTAGCACTACGTTCAATCGTGCACGTAGTCGACGGATTAAAACGTAGTAGTACGTTTTTTCGCGATCACGGTCGACAGTTGTAGACGTAGTACTACGTTTATTCGCGATCACGGTCGACAGTTGTAGACGTAGTACTACGTTCAATTGTACACGTAGTCGACGGATTAAAACGTAGTAGTACGTTTTTTCGCGATCACGGTTGACAGTTGTAAACGTAGTACTACGTTTATTCGCGATCGCGGTCGACAGTTGTAGACGTAGTACTACGTTTATTCGCGATCACGGTCGACAGTTGTAGACGTAGTACTACGTTTATTCGCGTAAAACCTTGACAACACTACGTTCAATCACAAACATTGAACGTAGTCAGTTGATAGAAACATTATTAGTACTACTAACGTAGTCCACAGACGTACTACAACGTTTTCCCATAAGAAACGTTGAAAATACTCGTACTACGCTACCACCTTTCATGGTCAAGAGTGAGAGACACCGACGTGGTACTCCATCCTTTGATAATCGAATAGTTTGAAAGATCTCGACACGGTGTGATACCTACGCAATAATAGTAAGCGACGAACGATCTAAGAATTGGAAGCATGTTCCACGAGACAAACTGTACGATAAATCGTGGCCGGTATATCGTCGGTGTTTAATAATTCATTCGAACGGAATAAGCTGACGCGACCGTAACTCAATTTCCCCTACGCTAGTTGTCTCTCGTGCCCGGTCCATTTTGCAGCGATTCTCCACTTTTAATTTCATCGCTTCTCCGCGCCCACGCGTTCCGCTTCGAGGTCCCCCGGTTACGCGGACGTTGCGACATCGGTATCCTCGTTAATTCGTTCGGATCTCCCCGACGAGTATCCCCGAGTGACCAGCAAAAATCGTAGTCCACGAGGAAAACGAATCGCGATAAGAGAAACGATTCCCTCCATCGAGGGAACGTCCGAGAAGCAAAGGTCGACCGTGTTGTCGTCACGTTGATCCCCTTGAGCACACGATCCGAATCCTCCTCACGTCTCGATGATATTTGCATACGCGCGTCTAACGTGTCGTTAGGCAACGAGGTGTGAATTCGTCAGACATTGTGGTGTGAAAGTGACACCAATATGCAGCCGTTGGCACGAATTAATGCGGTACAGTCGCGTGGAAAAGACACGCGTGTTTATATCGAACGAGATATTCACTGTGCTCCGATTATGGGCTAAACTGTCGTAAACAATGTACAGTGTTAAAAATTTCAAGTTTTCCGCTATCCAAGAAATCCATTGGTTGAGCTAATTATTTGCGTAGTACTTCGTTTTCTCGCGAACAGAGTAGCTTGACAACTGTGCCAAGAACGTAGTACTACGTTCTTTTTGAACAGAGTTTATCGAAACTGACGTAGTGCTACGTTCTTCCACAGAGTTGATCGACACTGACGTAGTACTACGTTCTTTCACAGAGTTGATCGACACTGACGTAGTGCTACGTTCTTTCATAGAGTTGGTCGACACAAACGTAGTACTACGTTCATTCGCGAACAAAGTTTATCGATATTGACGTAATACTACGCTCTTTTACGAACAGAGTTGATCGATGCAAACATAGTACTACGTTTTCTCACGAACAGAGTTGATCGACATAAACGTAGTACTAGGTTATTTCACGAACAGGGCCGTGGCACTAAAATACTATTACGTTCCTCGACGAAAAAAGTTCATCTACACAGAGGTAGCACTACGTTCTTTTCACGAACAGAGTTGATCGAAACACACGTAGTACTACGTTCTTTCACGACCAGAGTTGATCGAAACACACGTAGTACTACGTTCTTTTACGACCAGAGTTGATCGAAACACACGTAGTACTACGTTCTTTTACGACCAGAGTTGATCGAAACACACGTAGTACTACGTTCTTTCACGACCAGAGTTGATCGAAACACACGTAGTACTACGTTCTTTCACGACTAGAGTTGATCGAAACACACGTAGTACTACGTTCTTTTACAACCAGAGTTGATCGAAACACACGTAGTACTACGTTCTTTTACGACCAGAGTTGATCGAAACACACGTAGTACTACGTTCTTTCGTAAACAGGGCCGTGACACTCAAACGGTATTAGCTTCCTCGAAAAACCAAGTTCCCGCTAGCAGACACAGTGTACGCATTCTTTCGCGAACGGAGTCGACGAGCATAGACGCATAAATGCAAAATTCTTCGACGAACGAAGCTAAAACACGTACAATACGTTTCCGTAGGAATGGTAGGTGAACGATTTTTTGGCGATATTGTACCGTGACGCGTGTACCGCGACAGTCACGTCCGCACCGAGAGCAACGTCACGGCTGTTATAGAAACTACGAGTAGAGGGAAAGACGAGACCGCGCGACGTGGCACACCCGACTGTTGGAAAGGGAGGGAACGAGGAAACGAGGGGTTCGAAATGAAAGAGTAAGAAAATAGAAGGGTTCGCATCGGTACGGGGCCACGATTGGGAACAAGCTGTGTGCGTATACGTGCGTGTGTGTGTGTGGGGGGAGGTAGCAGGGACGACGTAAGTAAAGAGCGAGAAAATGAAAGAACGAGCGAGCAAGAGCCACGTTAAGGGTATAAAAGGGGTGGTTCGAGAGAGAAAAGGGGATCACGGGTACAGCGAAGGGGGGAGGGGGGTGGTTCTGGTGGGAAAAGTTGTTCGAACTGCCGATGGGGGTGACATTTAACCAGCCACGCACCGCGCGAACGGTGTGAGTGCATCTAACAGGGTTTTACGAGTTCGAGGGGGCTCCAGAGGCGTGGGCGGGTTCCCAGCACGGTGCAGGGGAGGGGGCAGCGGCAAGAAAAGAGGGTACGTCGCGGCAGCCTCGAAATAAAGCCTTCTCCCGGCTTCTGTTTTCCCGGTTTCCTCCTAAGCTATTCCCCCGTTTCTCTCTCCTCCCCATACCCCGTAACCCCTACGGTCGTCTGTTTTTTGCCGTCGCTAAAAACTTTGATACCTTTTTAGGAGGTATTGTTTCCAGCCGGTGGAACGGCAGGGTGGAAAGTGAGGGTGGTGGGGGGCAGAGAGAGAGGAAATCGTCGGCTAAAGAGGGTTTCGCACCGCCGAGATAAGCCAAAGGGGTGGAAAACGACCAACGCCACGCCGTGGATGCCGATAAGAGCAGTCCTGAGGGTGCGTTCACACCAAACTTAGGCTTAGTCGCGAAGACAACGGGGGATAGGGGGGTTAGGGGAGGGGGTCACGCGGTAAATTCTGCCCGGATAGCGATCGACGCGGATAGGAATAAGAATTTCTTGTTATCTGCGACGATATCCCGCCTAACTTACGGCTCCACGAATTCGAAGTGTGTTACACGAAGGGGGACAACGACGCGAGGGTACGCCCCCTCCTACTTTACCTTCGTTCGAAATCGATCGGCTGCCCCAAATCCCATAATTTCCACGTTTAACGACGCGATCGACGTTCGCGCGTAATTACACGAGAAAATGGTCCCGGTTCGCTGTTCAACGATATCGATGAACGAATTCGATCTTCGTGCAACGTTCGTGGAGGTTAGGTTTCGTAACAGTCTTGGCTGCAACTGCGCCCTCTTACGCGGCACCGCGCACGTGTTCCGGTTAGTTTACTCGTGTACAAGATTAACTCGCCCGCTCGTTCGACTGGTCCTTGACTGAGGATCGAAGTTACGTTCGCACGGTTTTCTTTGGCAAACTCCCCACGGTCCCGAAATACGTGGAAAAAATATTTACACGGAATCGAAGGAGAATCGAAGAATTCACGTAACGTTAGATACAAAAAGGAAAATTATTCGGTTGTTCGGAAAGTCATTTCGTTTTTCGATACGGAGAATATATCATTTAATCAAATGTTTGTACGTTTCATTTTCACCGAAAGAAACGAAACGACTTTCCGAACAACCTAATAATATCGTTAGCTTGCACGATCCAGTATCGATATTTCACGAGATTTATTTCTGTACGCGTTAGAATCGTAAAAAAATAAAACTCTTTCGTGTATTTATTTCCACACACGTGTAACGAAGATTTTTAACAATTATAATAATCTTCTTTTAGAATATTTTCGATTCAGAGACTGCACGTTCGCGTGCTGAAAATTTCGTTTGTTCGAAGGTGAAAAAATGTTCCAATAGGGATAATGATATGTAGAAAGAGGATGGTACCGATCTTTTGTTTCGTACAGATGATACGGAGTGTCTTCTACGACGAAAGGGGGAAGTATCCTCTTCGCGGAACAATCAACTGTTTGTAAAATCGCAAAAAAAATCATTTCTTTGGAGAAGAACGTAAGAGGAAGGTAATGCGGTTCTAAATGGCAGAGATTTAACGGAAGACTCTCGAGGGTGCGTTCGTCGACCAGAACAAGGAACCGACGATAGGGGAAACGATGGAACGAGCGAATGCGTACTCGATAAACATCAACACGGCCGAGGAGACAAATATGGTTCGTTATCTTCCCTCCGATCACGGTGAATCGCGATTCTCGTGCCAGGGGAGTGTTGGATTATTAGCCTACCGGATCGTTTCCCCGTGGGATGAAAAATCGCGAGAAACGTTGCGCGAGAACGCGTTGTACAGTGATTACCGAAGCTGCTCGTAACGATTTTCAAAATAATTCCAAGGATAGAACGGAATCGTCTATTCGTCCAACGAACCTGTTCGATATGCATCCAGAAGCTTCTCGGCTGGAAGAACGATGCAATTCGACTCTGATAAATTTCAAGGATTGTACGCGTGGAAGATAAATTCAGACGTTCGAGAAAGTCTTACGGATAATCGAAAGCAATTACTCAGTCGACTGGTCGATGATCCTCGATTTGTCGAGGAAGTCACGGTGTATAAATTTCGAAGTACAGATCGGGCGATTCGACTGGCTGAACCGATTCGGGCGGAAGATTTACCACGAAATCCGTAATTTCGAGGAACTTGCGCGACCGTGTTTCCGCGTTCGAACTAATTTCGGATTAATCTGAACGGGCATGTGCACAGGATACGAATGTTGATCGAACTTGGTTAATCTACCGTATCGAAAGCCAGAGTTGTACAATTTTACGAACATCGAAACCGAGACACGGGGAACAGTCACGCGACGAGACCGCGAACGAAACAATCTCGCGAGGATCCTCGTGGAGGAATGAATTATTACAGGATCGTTCGCGAGACACGTAGTACTACGTGTTTTTTATAATAAATTTATCCCGAACACGGAGAAAAGTATCGCGTTTCGTTGTCCAGCAATGTTTCACCGTTCCTCGAACTCGGTGTTGAATATTCGAGTCACGTAGTACTACGTTCTTCTACTTTACCGCGAAATACGAGTAGGAGCGCCATCGTTTCTCGACCGGAAGCGGACTAGCTTCTCGGGACTTACCTCCGGTCAAAAATCCAAATCACGTAGTACTACGTTTTCCAAATTTTTCCGTGAAATTCGGATCGATTTGCTCTGCTTGTTGAGAAAAGAGAAGGAAATAAAACAGAACCGTATATATGTATGTGTGTATTATTTAGAGCGTTTATTTGGCAGATATGTGTGTATACATATAAGCAAAAAATGCCAAATAAACAGCTCTAAATAATAAATACAAATTTCTGTCAATAATAAATACAACGTTCTTCAACGAATAGCTCACAATTGTAACATTTTCCTCGCTCGATGATAATTTTTAACCGCAGTTGCGCGATAAGTTTTGTCGTTCGATAAGAACTGTAGCTACCATGTTCGTCGTTTTATTTTTCTAAAGATGTTACCACCGTTCCGTGAACGTGTACGAAGTTTCGTTTACATCCGTCGACACGTTCGCCCATTTGCACTCGTTCGAATTTCAAGCGTCACGGTATTTTTTTCTCCAATGAAAAGAAACGACAAAGCTTATCGAACAACCAGGTACAACTGGAAGGAAGTCTTACTCTTCAAGCCGGAATTAATCCTCAAAGAGGTGCTTTACTTCGCAGCCTAGCCTCCTCGAGTGGGGATCCGAAGTGTCGGTGGATTTCGTCGATGTCCTCTTTATCGCGAAACAACTTCATCCGTTGCTCGAGTAGCGCACGCGAACGATTCCCGAGTCGAGTTCCGAACCGATCCTCGTATCGGGCGGATCGCGTTCGAAACGAGTGTCTCTTTCGGTTATCTCCCGCGACGAGACGGTGCTCGAATTACCGATGTTATTAACGACCGATTATTCGAGTGGTACCGAGACAAGGCCTAGGGGCCCGGTTAGCCTTGGCCTTGGCCAATTACCCAACGGAGATTGCAGTTTCGGCTCGGGCGTCGCGACACGGTTTCGAAACGGGGCAGAAATGATCACTCGAGGACGGAGTATCGTCGAGGGCGGGTACGACAAAGTGACTGGGAGCCGATTGAATAGAAAAGCCGGGAGAGGCGGAAAGACCAGCGGAACGCGGAAAACGAGGGCCCGCGGATGCGTCGAGAGTGGGAACCAGAAACCGGCCGAACAGAGAGAATAGAAGGCACAAAGGAGAGGACGACGGAAAGGGAAACGCGTATCGCCGCGACAGATGGAAACAGAGAACCGGAGAGGAACGCTCGAGTAGGTAGCGAGGAAGATGTAAGCCCGCGCGACGATACCAGCTTTCTCGTAATAATAATTGTTACACGTATTTATCGAACGTGCCTGGAAAGTTCGTCGATGCATCGCACGAAGAATCGTTTCCAGGTCGAAAAGTTTCCTGTCGTTTCGACCTAACCTCGAACTAGCGGGAAACGCGAATAATTAAAGATCAAGCATCGTAAATGTACAAAAACTAAGACTATTCTTTCTCTTCGTTTCGTGTTATTAAAAATCGAACACCGAAAATATAGAAAAACTGAGTCTCTTCTTTCTTTTCGTTTCGTATTATTGAATTTTTTTTACATCGTTTTCGAGGTTAGGTTCGAACGCTACCGACGGTGAACGTATTTCTGTTGGTAACAGATCACGTGGATATCTTTGAAATTGAAAAAGGAAATGGTTAATTGATCGCGATGGTTTTTCGTTTCAATAATCGTCACCGAATATTTCGACGAAAGTATCGAGCGATATGTGAACCCGGTGTTAAAATTTTCTCTCGTTTTTATTTTTCTACGCAATGTTGCCGCGACGCAATCGGGTTGCCGCCATTTTTCTCCCGAGCGCACGAAACGCACCGAGAGCGAGCGAGACGGAGCGTCGGGCAACGAGTCTCGCGATACACGCACGGATGCCGTAACTTCAAAGTCTACTCTCGCCGATCGGAACGCAAAGTCTTTCCCTCCCCCTTTGGTCGTCTACAAAAACGAACATGAACGCGAATGGCGCGGGTAATCGTACGGAAAATTCTTCATCGCGGGAGTAGCGAAGAAGTCACGTCCGCATCGCGAAACCTCGCTTCGGTTTACGGATCCCGAACAGAGGCGAGGCACGGAGGCGCGGCGAACGGATAAAGACGGGCGTTGAAACGAAGACAAAGGGGAAGAAGAGGCGGGCGGAAGGGGAGGACACAGAGTGGCGGAGATGCATGTACATCGGGAGAACCGGCAGAATCGCGGAGAAAGAAATGAAAACGAGCACCGAGTCTCGGAGAGATAGATGCTTGGATAGAAGTACGAGAGACGAGGAGAGACGCGTGGAGACGCAAAGAGGCAAGGAGAGACGAGGACAGACCCGTAGAAGCGGGGAGAGACAAGGAGAGCTGAGGAGAGACGAGGAGAGACAAGGAGAGACAAGGAGAGACGAGGAGAGATCCGTAGAGACGAGGAGAGATCTGTAGAGACGAGAAGAGACGAGGAGAGACGAGGAGAGACGAGGAGAGACCGATAGAGACGCGGACAGATGAGGAGAGACCCATCGAGACGCGGAGAGACGAGGAGAGACGCGGAGAGACGCGTGGAGACGCAAAGAGGCAAGGAGAGACGAGGAGAAACCCGTAGAGACGCGGAGAGACGAGGAGAGACGCGGAGAGCCATCGAGCAGAGTGAGAGGAAACTTCGGGGGCTGGAGGGGAGCAGAAAGGGAAGGATCGTAGATGATATCGAAGCGGGGTTCGCGCAGCAGAAATACAAACAGGGTTGTATTGTAGTCCACCACCATTGTCTGAGGGCGTGCGGAGGCCTACGCGAGCTTTCCCCCCTGGCCCTCCTTGACACAAAGCCTCTCTAACAGGGCTGCCAACAGGGGAATGCACAATTACATACACGGCCGCCTACTCCAGACCGTCCTAAGAAGCTTTAATTAACGGTGGCTTGCGGCCACCGCGTGCGCGCGCACGCGTTAAGAGCGAGCACGCGTGCGCGCGACGATAGGGGCCCGATCCGTGGCGGGAGCCCCCCCCCCCCCCACCACACCCCGCTTTGTGGCGCGGGAACCACCTAACGACTTTACGATCGACTTCCGCGTCGACGGGTCCGACCAGGCCTTTTTCGACCGAGTCAACAATCGATCGCAATTATTCGTAACACGCACGTCCCTGGGAAACCATCCACGGGCTCGAAGTCGCTCGTGCGGAATCAGGGCCTCGATCGGAACGGCGATTCCATTGTACCGGTGAGCAAGAGTTTTAAAAATAAATTTGCGAAAAAATATCAAACTTTTCTTCGCTCTTCTGAACAATCCTATCGAAAATCCTACGAACAAGCGTTTCGTAGAAACGAACAACGAGATCTTATCAGCTGCGCGGTTGACAAAGGAATCGAAGTTTCATCGGAAACCGGTGAAAGAGAACAATCGCGCGTAGAAAATTTCCGCAACGTTCGATCGCTGCAAGAAATCGCGTCAACGAACGAATAAAGAGAAACCGAGTTTGCAAAGAACATCGCGATCGTATCGAATCGTAGAACAATAGAAAATAATATATGATAAAAAAGATTCGACTTTTATTTTCCTTCGAAGAAAAGAAAAACAATTCCTACGAAAACGAAGTAACCGGAGCGAATATAATTGCAACGGAGTGCGCTAAGAATAAAAAAGTGTTCACCATTACGAAAGATGCAATAGAGAATCTTTATCGCGAAGTGTTTCGCAAGATGTTGGTTATCTGCGCGTACGATCGAGCGCGTGTTAAATATTTGTCGGTTCTTTATTCGAGTACGAAGTTTCGTTGGGATCGGTGCGTTACACTTGGCGTGATTTCCTTGTACGATGCAACGAAGCACGGAGAACGGCTCCACGGCTGCGGATAATGTTGACTCACAGGTCTCTAGAGTCTAAACCACTTCGTTCGTCTGACCGCGAACGGAACCTGCGACCGCAATAAGAATTCCCGCAAGCGGAGAGCCACTTATTAGAATGCTTAGCATAACGTAGCATTAAGATGGTCAGCCTGACGTTACGTACGATCCGTGAAAAGAGGGGTACTTAGGACTTGCCGGGACTTGAACTCGTGTTCTCTTTCAATACAAACAACCGGGCTAACCACTTTACCGCGGAAGCCCCTCCCCCTACTACCCCCCACCACCCGGTGTTCTAGGACGTTTCTAGGGAAGAGCCGCGATCTCACGACGGGTACCCGTGGGTAACAACTATAATCGCGTACTGTAGCAATTTAGAATTTAAACGTAACATAAATTAGTATTAATGTCCGGACCTAGTCCAGTCTTAGCGCAATTTAGCGTCAACATAGTCTGGACGTACCGTAATTTAGTATTATCATAACGCGAGCCTGCAACATTGTCTGGGCACGCTCGTAATTGAAATTTATCACTGTTTAGGCTTAGCATAATTCTGGACGCGACACGGACCTGAGCAACCACCCTTATTTTTGGTCGTTCGGAACGATTTATCGGAACGATCGATCGATCGAGCTTTCGTTGTTTCTTTCGTGCCCCTTTGTGGTTCATTCAAACGAATTTTGTTATTAAGAAAACGGTCTTACGGAGTCAATATTTCCGAGACAGTTTCAAAGAACATCTGAATGCAAGTTGATATATTTCGCGCGAAGTTGTGATTCACGAGCCACGCAACGTTCGTAATAATTTTCCAAAGAGGAAAATACCAATCTACCAATTGTCACTATCTTGTCTAGGAACAAGTTCGAACGATACACTCTCGTTTAAGAGTAGTATACTTTTCAACCCTTGGATCGTCACGGATCCCAGCCTTGTTATTTCGTTAATAAACTCGTTGACTTAACCGAATTAATACTCGCCATTTTAGATAATCCTCTCTTTTAACCCGTTTAATCTCGACTCGAGCGAAATTAAAAAATTTATATCCGGGGTCGGTTAACGATCCCACGTGGTGCTTCGTGTATTCACCACGTTGCGTGTACCGGCACGAACAAGCAAAATTACGTAACATATTTTCAGAAGATAAATTAAACGCGTACATTTTTTTGTTAATTACTTATTTACAAAATACGTAGAAGATTTACGTACTTTTCGCATTTACAAGTCCTTTATCCTAAAGTATGCGAAATATTTCCTAATAATTTTCCAAATTAATATTTTCAGTATACGACTTTTTTCGTCAAAATTCGTTACGAATCCCAATTAACCCTTTCGCTCCGGCGGGCGTATATATACGTCCTCGAAGAATGACAATTCATGTACGAAGAGCGTATATATACGTTCGTACAATATACACTTTTATTTCATACTTTACACGAGATACTTTTATTAATCGAGTATCTGGCATGAAAAATGCCTCGAATGAGACATCAAAGGCAAAAATCAAGTTCGAAAATGTGTCGTCTGTAGTAAACGCGGGAAAAGACGCGAGTCGAGGTACTATTATTCACGATGTGATGTCCACTTACGCGTGGTTCCACGCTTCGAACTTTATCGTACCAAACTCGATTATCGATATTGTGTTCGGCTTTGAATACTTTAGTAATTTCGTTATATTGTATTAAAAAATATTATACGAGCGTTATAATATAATATATAAAAAAAAAGAAATAAATTACGATTATAAAGTTTTATATTTTCTAAAGTATATAAAACGATATCACCAAATACAATAAATATCGTTGTGAAATTTCTTCTACTTACTTCGTAGCATTCCGTACCTCGGTGTCGACTACTCAGTAATGCGCTCCGTTCACAGCTATCACATTTCTCACGAGCGCTCCGTAGCGAAAGTGTCAAGTCGCGAGCCCTACCGTGTTCGTTCTCGCCCCTAAATTCAAAGTACATCGATGAAAAAAAAAAGAAAGAAAACCTCTACACGATTCACCGAACTCGTAATGGACAAACGTAAACGATTCGAGCCCGGACCGCGTAACTCGATAACGCTCGGGAATCGCGATAATGTTATCGCGATAGCGTATACAGCATAACTCTGTCAGTAACAATGCGCGATTCACATCGGTCCGCATCGATCAACCCGTGCAACGTTTAGATACGCGCTTAGAGCATCTGTCAGTAACAAGGTTCTAGCGTGAATCATCACGCGCGTGTGTACGTGCGCGAGTGTGCACACGGTCGATCGGTAAGGTATACCCGGAAACAGGTGTCGACGGTGACGTTGCATCTACGGGACTCGATCGACACGCGAGCTACAGTTTGCTTCGCGTGTCACTTCGTATCCGCTCGAACGGCCTCGCGCGTACACGCTCGGAAAATTAAGACATCCTGGCCGAGTAGATCCTACTCGCGGATTTCAACGGATTCCTGGAAACCTGGATGGCGCGTTGAAAGATTACTTGAGCTCGAACGAGGCGCGGTCCCACGGTTAGGCGAGCATCGATACAATCGAACGACAAACGACTTCCGAGATCGGATTCGAGTCTACGAATCTCTGGAGAACGTATTTTTCAATACTTCGTGCTCTAACCCCTGTTACAGGGAACTCGGAGAGGCAAATCGCTACCTACCCCGCTTTCGAGCGAAATGGCGGCTCTCTGTGTGCTTGAAAGCGAGGGATTACTGTAATTGTTAAATTTACGTATAGGGTAAGTAATTATACGAACACGAATTGAACGAATTTCATGTAATCTTCAAAAATCTAGATTACTGATGGTCGAACAGGTATAGAGAATTTTTGTTCGATATGGTTTTCATGGATATATAGAGGTTTTTAGTAACTTTATTGCAAGGCGATACTATTTGAAACTTTAAACGAGACGCGAAAATGTCGAAGGAGTAAACTATTCGGTTCAAAGGGTGATATAGTTTATTACGGTGGGGATTATTCTCTCTCAAGGTCATATTTTTGTTAAATTTTTAGTCGTTGATCTTCTAAACGGGAATGTATATTTCTATCCGTTGTAACGGAACAGGGAAGATCGAGACAAATTCAATGACCGTAATACGACGAAGAAAAATAATTTCTATACTGATGTGTGTTTCTTCGAAACGAACAATTTATTCCTTTGGTATTCCTGTTCTTGAAAGTAACGGAGATATCGTCTTGTAACAATCACAACGAATATTTTTGAAAACGACACTCCGAAGAACCACAAACATCAGAAATGTCTCCTGATCGCGTATCCGAGCAAGAAATGTTATCAATACCCGAGACATTGCCGTAACGGTGATCCTAGAAATCACGAGCGACTGTTATTTCGTTAAATTCAGATAACAGGGAGTAGTGGACGATCAAGTTTGCCTGCTAATCTTCGATACACGCTCGCCGCGGTACATTTCGCAAGGAGTCGCTCGTAAACGATGTTAAATTATATCTTGTCGATAATTGGAGTATCATTTTCATCGATTACGGTTAGATAGTCGGCTTGTTTACCTTCGCGATAGTCGTATCGAAACGTTTCGGTTAACTCCGATCCGATCTTCGAGCGAAGACGCATCGGTGTAGTGGTATTCGGGGTGCACGGTCTGCGCAGCAATTTCCAAGACGATTGCTGAGGGATCGCGACCGATGTGGCAGCGTTTGACGTTTCGTCGAGCCGAAAATAAGTACTACGCGGAGCGACCGTGCGGACGGACGAAGAAAAGGACCGCACGCTCGTTATGCAGAAGAGTACATTATTAACGTACGTTGCGCCGACTGACAGACGTAAGGGCTTTTAACGAGTTCCGGCGATTGTTCCCGACGATAGAAAGAACGACGAAAATACAACGTCGTTGCCGTGCCTGAAACCGTGGACCACCGATTGTAATAGCACCGCGCCTAAACATTTTAATGCCTCGTTCAACAGTGCCCCTTGATTCTTTGTTGCTACTTCAATTACGATACGCGAACGCTCGGGAAACTTATTTTCAGCACGCTCGAGCACGAATACTCCTATCATTGTTATTAATACGAGTCGGAGAGAACACAAGACGCGAGAGAACGGTGGAACTAACGCGTTCTCGTGGTCAACGAACGTTGAACCGTGCGCGAGAGCGTCGATGGCCGAAAATTCGGAACACGTAGTACTACGTTCTACTAGTTTTCGCGAAACGGGAGTAGAAATGTCGCGTTTATCGATTTTGCGATACTGTACCGTATTACGGAGCACGATTAACGTCGAAAATTCGGAACACGTAGTACTACGTTCTACTAGTTTCCGCGAAACGGGAGTAGAAATGTCGCGTATATCGATTCGTCGACACTGTACCGTATTACGGAGCACGATTAACGTCGAAAATTCGGAACACGTAGTACTACGTTCTACTAGTTTTCACGAAACGGGAGTAGAAATGTCGCGTATATCGATTCGTCGACACTGTACCGTATTACGGAGCACGATTAACGTCGAAAATTCGGAACACGTAGTACTACGTTCTACTAGTTTTCGCGAAACGGGAGTAGAAATGTCGCGTTTATCGATTTTACGACACTGTACCGTATTACGGAGCACGATTAATGTCGAAAATTCGGAACACGTAGTACTACGTTCTACTAGTTTTCGCGAAACGGGAGTAGAAATGTCGCGTTTATCGATTTTACGACACTGTACCGTATTACGGAGCACGATTAACGTCGAAAATTCGGAACACGTAGTACTACGTTCTTCTCGTTTTCGCGAAACGGGAGTAGAAATGTCGCGTATATCGATTCTTCGACACTGTACCGTATTACGGAGCACGATTAACGTTGAAAATTCTAAACACGTAGTACTACGTTCTCTGAATTTTCACGAACCGGAGTCAAAATATCGTCTCGTGTTTAATCCGTTCAACGACAGATAGTGTTTTCGACTCGAAGACACCCAGAAATCGGAACACGTAGTACTACGTTTTCGTCGAATAATGCGCATCTACGTCGAAAATGTTACGTAGTATTCCTCGAACGAGTGTTTGTCGAAAGTTTAACGCTGCGCGAGCGTTAACCTCGCGCCAAGACGGATCACGTATCACTACGTCTCCTAGTTGACGGCGAAAGTGACACGGCGCCAGTGTTCGTTAACAAGGGTAGAACGGGACAATTTGCATATCTACGCGGACATCGAGACGAGCAATTTCACATTTGCAGCGTTTTACGCCAATTACGCAATTACATTCGTCAAGTCGCGACGTTCAATGTTTTCCCGCGCGCGTCGCGTCGCGTCGCTTGAAAGCGAAATTGCAAAGATACGGGGAGAGTGAGTCGTTTCCCAACCGTCGAATTGATTCTACGAAATCGATGTTCGCGGTCGGCTGGTTAGGGCCGGCGCATAAACGCTGAATGTAAAAAAAAATGTACGAAACTCGTAATGTGAAACGAGTCGTAAATAAATCCCTGGGCGTTGTTCACGGTTCGCTCGTTATTTTCCTCTGTCTCTCAAGCGGGCGTCACATCTCGCGCAAGCCCCTTTTATTTTATTCGCGATATGTGTATATCGCCACGGGCTCGCAATCGAGCCAGCAACAACGGGCTCCCAGAAAATAACAGATCCAAATAAATTCAATCCGTTTCGGTAATTTCGGCCCATTCCCCTCTTTGCCACCCCGTGTTATTCTCTATAAACGATAAAAGCAAATTCGAAACATTCCCATCGGAAAAATTCAATTCTCGCGCGTCCCCCCCTCCCCAACATACAATTGTTTACGAAACGTACGTTCCGTGATAAAACGCTCGAGTTTGCGGCGTCTGTCTCTCGTTCGACCAGATTCCATCCCCCCTTTGAATTCGCTGAAATTAAGAATACAAAAGAAGAAAAAAAAGAAATAAAAAGCTCGGAAATATATTGGCCGATTATTCGCGGTCAGCAGGTTCTGTCGGGAGTCGGTGGCAGATGGCGCTAGTGAGCCGGTGTGAAATCGAGCGTTCGACAAAATATTGACGCAGAGGTTAAGAGAGGGCTAAAAATTTTACCCTCTGAAATTTTTTTCGCGTTGTTTATCGAGCAACTTTCAATCGTACTCGGGGAATTTTACCGTCGATTACTTTCTCGAGAGATTCAAGGAAACCGCGCGAAATATATCTCGAAGAATGTTTAATCTTTTTGGATAATTAATAATCATCGAACCAGTATTCGGACGAGAATCGTTAACATTTCGAAAGAAATTGAGAGTAAAATCTCGTATAATATTTTTCTCGATTAGTAACTTCGAAAAGTGCGTTCACCTTGAAATTGACCGAATGAAAATTACCCAAAATAAAACGGACCAAACTTGTGCGTTCGGTACAAGCTTTTGACAATAATTAACGGTAACTCTTTGCGATAAATATTCAGAGCTCACACTCGATCAGTGTTTCGCGCAGTAATTAACGATAACTCTTTGCAATAAATATTCAGAGCTCGCACTCGATCGGTGTCACCTATTACCGAAAACGTACGAGTGCAATAATTAAAAAAAAATTCCCTCGAGAAAATGATCAAAATTTTGAAAAATTCACGACGCGTTCGAATATCACCAGAGTCCACTGTGCCCGAATTTGATAAAAATTCGAAACAGTTGACGGTTCATCGTTCGATCTTGCACGGAACGATTCGCTCGTGAACGAAATACCGGTCGATATTTTTAATAAACTTTTCTTGTAGGTAACCGAGCGAGCGGGATCCATGGGAACGAGGAGGGACGAGCGAGCGGTCGTTCCGCTTTGATATCGTCGTCACGCTCGGCGACTTTGATTTTCGAGCCACGAACCGATTTTCCGCGGGCGGAAAAATGGCACGCGATGCGTCCCGCGTGACGAGGACGAGGAGAAGAAGAAGGAGAAGGAGGAGGAGAAGGAGGAGGAGGAGCCCTTTAACGCTCGGGGATCGCCGTCGCGCTCCGATCGTATATAAAAGCCCCGATCGTTTCGAACCGACGTGGAAAATCGTCCTCGCGAGCTTGTCGTTGTCCCGTGTGTCCAGGAAAGGTCGAACGTGACGAAACAACGGCGCTCCTGAACCGTGGAAGACGCCCCCGGTTTCCGCAGTATCTTCACGTACGACACCGAAGACGCGCACTTGACACTCGGCACCATCGTCGAACTCACACGTGATGGCGTTTACGGAATACCAACGCGAACGAAACGGTAGAGAGACTCGAGTCGACACCGTCCCGAGCAGCTCTGTTCCAACAGACCGAACGAATCACTCGAGGGAGATTACGCGTTCAAGAGGTCGAGCTTACCGAGGAGACCGCTTCTCCCGGCGAATCTGAAAAGCTTTCCGTATTTCATTTTTTTTCTTCTTCTTTTCTCGTCCACGTGACCACTTCACGCCTAGCGAAATTTTACGCGGACCGGTAAGAACGCGTCGCGGTGGATACGCGGGGCCCGTATCGGCGATCGATTCTTCGTTTTCGGAAGCGGGACGAAATTTTCTCGGGGCGACGTAAATCGTAACACGTGTACCACTCGTAACTCAAGTACGGCCGGGAAATGTATCGGACACCGGAATATATCGTTTTTCCACGGTTGAAAGTCGGTCATACGTTCCACTTAAACGCAATCTCGTTTACCGGTGCCCGAGCGCGCGATTCTTGTAAGCACCATTTTACTACCTCGACGAAAGGGGCCGCCGAATACACGCGAAACATCGCGAACGATACCGTATTTGGGCTTATTGAGGCTCGTGCGCGTAGCGCTACGTGTTTTCGACACGTAGCACTACGTTATTTTGTAATTCATACATTGTAGTCTTAGACGTAGTATTACGTGTTTCGTGTAAGCGTGGGTTGGAGCATTCAACGTGATACTACGTTCTTTCGTAATTCGTAGATGGTAGCCTTCGACGTAGTACTACGTGTTTTGTGTAAGCGTGGGTAGGAGCATTTAACGTAATACTACGTTCTTTCGTAATCTGTAGAAGGTAGTTTTCGACGTAGTACTACGTGTTTTGTGTAAGCGTGGGTAGGAGCATTTAACGTAATACTACGTTCTTTCGTAATCTGTAGATGGTAATTTTCGACGTAGTATTACGTGTTTCGTGTAAGCGTGGGTAGGAGCATTTAACGTAGCACTACGTTCTTTTGTAATTCATAAATGGTAGCCTCAGACGTAGTATTACGTGTTACGTGTAAGCGTGGGTAGGAGCATTTAACGTAGCACTACGTTCTTTTGTAATTCATAAATGGTAACTTTCGACGTAGTATTACGTGTTTCGTGTAAGCGTGGGTAGGAGCATTTAACGTAATACTACGTTCTTTCGTAATCCGTAGATGGTAGCTTTCGACGTAACACTACGTGTTTCGTTTAACTCAAGAACGGAAGCATTTGACGAGGTACCGTATCTTCTCGTAGTTCATACCTGGTAGCCATCAACGTAGTACTACGTTCTTCTCTGTCGCTTTCACGGAATATTTATCCGTACAAATGACCCCGAAACATTGATTTCGTCGAAATGTTACTTTCCCTCGCTCGATCGATGTATTTTCGAACAAGACGCACGGAGAGCGAACGATAATTTCGTACTCGATGAGGTTAGGACACGGGGAACGTAGCTCTCGGCAAACAAGAACGCCGATTGTCATCCTCGCGCATTGTGTAACCGGCAAACTGCCGCACAAAATGGTACCCAACACCGTCCTCGGCTCCGAAGTAAACGTGCGCGCGTGCACGTGCACGCCAACGAGCCGGGGGCGGGCCGGGGAGGGGGAGGGGGAGGGGGAAGAAGACTCGAATTTTCTCGTCACAGCTCGTCCCTCGGAACGTACGACGGTCGTTGAACGTTCTTTTCGAGCCCTCTCCGACCCCCGTCGATCGCGTGTCTCCGAACTTGTATGAATACGGGCAAGAATAGGTGGAAGGAACCTCTAGGAGGTAAAGTACCGCCGGGGGAACCAGGCGCGGAGGGCGTGCAACGAATTCCGGATACGTCTCCGCGTTCCAAACTCGCAACCTCCGAGCAGCCAGCCAAAGAGACAGAGTTGTCTCTGAAAAGCCATTGGAACAGCCATCTAATATTTGCACCTATACGCCGCGCTCGTGTACCGAGGGCACGTGTGTGGAAACGCACTCGCCCTCGCGCGCTCGCTCGCTCGCTCGCTCGCGCACCGCGCATAAAGAAGAATTCTATTTGCCCATCGCCTCGGGGACCCTGGGCCGATTTCTAAGAAAGGGAAAACTTATAAGTGGATTACACGCCAGGAGGGAGCCGAATGGAACTTTGTACGGCTTTCCAGAGCTATTTTTTTCGGGACGGAATTCGTCGAGAGAAACAGAGGGTAAGGAGGACAGAGGAGGGAGGAGGGCTGCTGGTACACCGGGGCAGCATAAATTTTCCCGCTTGGATATTGAAAATTCTGAGACCACCCCACCACCACCACCACCACCACCACCGCTATACCCATCCTTGGTCCCGTGGACCAGTTTCACTGCCTTTTGACGAGCGTTTGCTCCGCGGAGACTGGCCTCGACATCGTTCCTCGTGCTTTTAAAATACCAACAACGTTCATTTAGCTCCTCCAGATGGTTGGAAATATTTCGCGAATCCACGGTACAGTTTCTAGTGGGTGCTTAAGGTGTATTGTGCCCTAGGGTATTGTTCGAAGATACGAGGAGTATACGACCAAAAAGTGTAAACCATCGGTTTGAATAATATTTAGAATTTAAACCGAACGGTACCACGTTGTCGCGATTCTTACCGAGTGCGGACAGAGCTGGCATTGTTTCGTAGTCGATGAATACTCTATTGTACCTTTTGTCGTAAACATTGAAAATATAAATCACGTAGTAGTACGTTATTCTTAATTCGCGCCGAGTACGGAAAGAAATGCCGCGTTTCGCGGTCTATAAAGTAATGTATTACTTTCTGGGATTGACGGTATCGGAAATATAGATCACGTAGTACTACGTTCTTCTCAAATAGGGTGAAATATGGGTGGAAATGTCGCGTTTCGTCGGTAAGTCGATATCGTATTGCACCTTGGGCTGGAGAGCGTCGAAAATTCGAATCACGTAGTACTACGTTTTATCGAGTTGTACAATTTAACGCGAAATTAATACCGTATCTTCGTTCCGGGAACCGTATAGCATGTTTCGAGGCTGCGAACGACGAAAAATCGAAGCACGTAGTACTACGTTTTTGTCGATTAGCTATCCACTCGCGCGCAAATTTGAAACGCAATATCTTGAGAAGCAATTCTACTTGTCTCGATGATCGTTTTTCGCGAAGTCGAGCCGTTTTCAGGGAAGAGCGTTTCAACGATGCATGAAAAACTTGGAACATCGATCGCCGACCGAACGTATTTCCAGGTTCCTGCATTTCCTGCTCCGATGCAATCGGGTTCACCGAGTAACGTGACCTGAACTGCACGGCCAATTTTTTTCCATCGAAGTTAATTACTTCGCAAGGCATCGACAGATCAGAGTTACGTTTTCTTCGAGCACGGCACGCGAGGCGGAGAGGAAGAAAGCTAATGCATGTCATTGGCTGGAGTTTCGAGCGAGTTTCACCGGTGGGTGTTACTGTAATAGGATTCGGCAAATTACTTACCAACAAGTCTCCGGGTGCCCACCAATTCCCCTAGGATTTTGCAACCTGGAAAGAAAACACGATTCGTTAGTAGAGTTTTGCTGACGTCTGAATGGAACTTTGGGAAATTGTTCGATAAAACGACGCGTCAAGGCAATTACCGATCTACCACGATCGATCGTGACGTTCCTCGTCATTGTCGAAACACGAATCACCGAAACGATCGTGAGTAGAAAGCGGTCTGTATCTCGAGTCGAGTCCCTCGTCCGTATACAATGAATCGGATACAACGAGAGCGACGAAGACAGACCGACAGCTCGCGAGACTCGCATTACATATTGAGCGAACGAACCTTCCCGATCGTTGATACACAAAATTAATATATTTCTCACCGCATCTTCGCGAAAGTATCGTCAACGATCTCTTTCTCGTAACTAGTGCAAACAATTTTCAAAAACTGTTCAATCGCAAAAAATGAATAACCATCGAAATAACGTCGTGTTCGGACTCGTTTTCACCGGAAGAACCTCGCCAATCCGTAAATAACAATCTCGCGAAGCTGAAACGTGAACCGTAAAAAAATGATAATTTTCATTACCGAACGAGATTCCAGCCGAATGGTCGATAACGTCCACGAGGGATTCGCTCGTTCGAACCGGGTGTAAAAATTGGCACTCGAAAACGGGAATTACCCATAACCGCGAACGAGACTCCGCCTCTGCGTTCCCGTAAAAATATTCCAACACAGAGACCGTTTCGCAGAGACGAACCCTCGTCAACGTCATCCAATCTCGTGGGTTCGAGCGATGCAGTTAGTCGATCAAACTTAGTTATCCAATCCTCGACTCTACGGAACAAATCTTCTCCGCGGGTGGTTTCGCGAGAGGATCGACCTCCGAAGCGAACAAATCTTTCGTCGAACGGGAAGCGACCCTGGAGGAAAAATAAAGCACGAAACTCGCGGAACCCCGAGAAACGGGAGAGGGAACGACTCTCCGTGTATATATATATACAGGTAACGCGAGCGCCGGTAATTAACACCGGTCGTCCCTACCTGTTTCGCAACGGGAACGAATCCGTTCATCGATCATCGAAGCGATTGCATGCTAATTCGTCTATGGGATCCCGTACTCGACGTCGACTTTTTCCACGCTCGCGGTGAAATTAATGATCGATGTGCTCTCTCTCTCTCTCGTACATATACACACACAAGCTACGTAATCTCTCATTCTTTAATTCTCATTCACTTTCTCACTCTTTCATTTTCTCTATCACACTAACACTTTTTCTATCTCTTTCTATCTCATACATATATACACACACAAGGTACGTACTCTTTTATTCTTTATCTCTCTTACTCTTCCATTCTCTCTCCGACTCACTAGCAATTTCTCATTTTCTCCCTTGAACCAACACTCTCATTTTCTCTCTCGCACTAACATTCTCTCATTCTCTCTCGCACTAGCACTCTTTCATTCTCTCACCCACTAGCACTCTCTCTCTCTCTCTCTCTCTTTTTCTATCTCGTACAGGTGTACACACAAAATACGTACTCTCTCATTCTTTCATTCTCTCTCTGACTCATTAGCAATCTCTCATTTTCTCCCTTGGACCAACACTCTCATTTTCTCTCTCGCAGTAGCATTCTCTCATTCTCTCTTTCTCTCACACACTAGCACTTTTTCGTTCTCTCTCTCTCTCTCCTCGACTCCATCGGCCATCGTTAGCACCGGAAGCGTTCTCGCGGCCGCTTTAGAAATTGACTCCGCGACGTGAACGAATCTGTCGCGAACCGTTCGCGCATAAATTCGCACAGTACGTATACGGGGCTCCGATTGCACGAATCCGATTCGGCGCGTCGACGAGAGGAGCGAGAACGAGAGAGAGCGAGAGCGAGAGAGAGAGAGAGAGGGACCCTAAAAATTTCACGGTATCGTTGATGTATGACGCTGAAACGCAACGCGACGAAGTGCGTGTACGCGGCGCCCGGCGTCGAATAAATCACGCTCGTTCAACTGGCGAGAGGGTTCGAGCGGGGTGGCGCCCCCGATATTGATGCGCGCCTTGTGGCCATCATTTATTTAAACCACCTATGCTCCTGTCGCGAATCATTGGTTCGCGCACCGCAGATTTTTAATCGATCGACCCGGGCCCGATTAAAAAATCAGAGAGCGATACACGTTGCACCGTGTATCGCTCGGTGTTACGAATTCTTTTTAATTCGTTGTTCAGCGACCGTGTCGGCGGTGTTTTCAATCGACCGCTTTCGAATGGAATTCATCCCCCTCCTCCCATCGATGATTTGGGAAACAATATTCAAGATCAACGATCGATCTTGCGAATACGTTTCGGTTCTAGAATCGAGCGATTCAATTACGAACGTTTGAGAATTTTAACCGTTCGACGTTTCGCGGTAAAATCGTTCGAAATGAAACAATTGCGGCGATACGTTCTACGTGGAACACGTACCAATACGTTTTCTATGGACTGTCGATAATTTGCGGGACGCGTATTAGTACGTTTTTCGTGGATTCTCGCTAGGCCATGGATCACGTATTGGTACGTTTCTCGTGGACTCTGGATGCGCGAGACACGTATTGGTACGTTTTTCGTGGACTCTGGATGCGCGAGACACGTATTGGTACGTTTTTCGCGGACTCTGGATGCGCGAGGCACGTATTGGTACGTTTTTGGTGGACTCTGGATGCGCGAGACACGTATTGGTACGTTTTTCGTGAACTCTGGATGCGCGAGACACGTATTGGTACGTTTTTGGTGGACTCTGGATATGTGAGACACGTATTACTACGTTTTACGTGTATCTTCGATTGAATTTCAGTTCTCCGTCGCAATTCGTTCGAGGCATAAACATTAAAGGTCCACGGTGGGAAGTTAAGAAAAATGAAACGAAACTTCGCTACACACCAATACTTAGTAATTCCCAGAAAATTCTTTCCAGCGCAGTCAATTGTCAAAAACGTGTATCTGGACGATAAAAGTAATTAAAAAATCGAAGGCGCACGTATAACCGAGTATTTTCAAGAAGATTAAAATCCCTAGGGACGAAACACCGAGGAACACTACTCTATTTCTGGTCTTCTCGTAAGAAATTAGCACCACTCGCGACCACACACGAAGCAATACGCTCGAAACATCGTTCGCTGGCAAGGGGAAACACCATTGCCGGTCGCGACCGGAAACGAACAGATTCTCCGAAAAACGCCTCCCTTTTTTTTTTTTTTGCACAGCACTTAAAAAGGGCCAATGGTCAGGCAACGATCACGGGTGAAATTTTCGCCGAAATAAAAAAAGGTTCCGAGTATCGAATAAAGGGTAAACGACGTTATATCCGTTACTCGTTGAATAAAAAATTGAATTTCGAAACACCGGACGAGATCTATCGCAACTGACCGATACAAATTTAAAACGCCCGATCGAATAAACATCGCGGATAAATCGCTGTACGTTGCGTTTTTAATCGGTCGAAATGTTCACCGTTTCCGTTGACAACCGACCGGAACGAAACATCGGTTGTTACGGGACACGCGAGAGGTCGGTGGTCTCGGTAAAAATTAGCGATAGTTTTCGTCGAAGAGGGATCTCGGTACTCGAGGGATCGTCTGTACACTGTCACTCGCGATCCAAGACGAAATTAGCAACCCGAGGCGACGAGACGAGCGCACTGACAGCTAGCTCCCCGTGAAGGATTCAAAGGCGGTCGTGGATAAAATTAACACCGTTCGCTGTCAAGCTGGCCAACCGAGGGATTTTATACGGGCCGGTTGGTTGTTTCGCTCGCGTTGAAAATTAATACCAACTGGCGTCGCGAATGGAATTAGCGCCAATTGCGGTCGCGGGCGAAAATATTGCCGCTCGCGGTCGAAGCTGGCGCCGCTCGCAGCCATAAGTGACATCGGTATCCGCTAATTAAACGAAGCTCTCCCATCGAACTGTTCCGAAACGCCCGTATAAATTATATCGGTCATCAGTGGCACTTTTCTCGCTAATTGTTCCGAGGGTGGGGAGGGGGTTGAAAAATCACGGTGATATTCGACACGCAGGCGAGCAGCGAACGCGAATTAAGCGATGTAGGTTACGCGTCTCGACGACACCGATCCATAAATCAACCTTGACAGAGATTCTTTACCGAGAGCAGAGCTTCATTTTCGTCAAAGTGGTGGCAAATGTTTAAACGAGACGTCTGATGTGACCTAGATACCGGGCTCGAAAGATTCGGTTCAATGGTTCTTCCCCTGGAAATGGAACTCTTTTTTTTTTTTTTTTCTTTTCGGCTCGAACGATGGTACGCGTCGAACATCGTTTCACGAAGAAGTTCACGAGTTCGATGCGAGAAGTACGACGAGCAACCGCGGAAGAATTAAAATTTTCACGAGAGAGAGAAGTATTCGAGCGAAAGCTCGGTACAATAGTCCCCCACCCGCTTTCGAGTAACATCGTGAGCCGCTCGAAACCGGGGTAACGGTTTTCATCTCGGTGGCTAACACGCTGCGTAAGCACGAACCGTGATGCTTCCGATTTTCACGACCTCGTTAGCTATTGATCGTGCACCTTAGATTTTCTTCACGGGCCGATAGTTTTCCTTTGGAAACTAAACAAGTTAATCGATACCGCTCTCAGCACGGTGCACTTGTCGTTGATTATTTCTGCGCTTCGTTTAAGATAAATTGAACGTACTTGTAGTCATTTTTCTCAACGTGCTTCTACGACCGCGTTACTAACCGCGAATTTCAGTTTGGGACTATGTCGAGGGAATCGAGATCTCCTGTGAAATGCAGTTACCTGAAAAATATACACTTTTAAAATACCGTGTACAACATAGCGATCAACATACGACAACTTTCTACTAGCATTGGACAAGAATGGTACATTCTACGCTCGTTCGATTCTTTTTTTTTAATCCTTTGCACTCGAAGCTTTTCTGCTACCAGAAACCAGCACCTCGATGAAATCCTTCGAATCGTGTAATTTATTCAAAACGGAACATTCTCATTTCGATAAACATTTCGTATACGTATGTTTACATCTTACAAGAAAGGAACAATTGAATTTTAATTTCAATTCTAAACCACGATGAACTTTCTTATTGGAGAAAGTACACCGAATTAAGTGTCGATCGAGGATCGTCTCTAGAGTAGAAAGAGTTAACTTACTTTTAGAACTGTTTGCAGTAAATTTACAAATTTATTTATCTTCAAAAAAAAAAAAAAAACCATATCGACCGTGTCGAAAAGCGTAAAATATAGCTTCCGGAAAAATGTAAGATTTCCAAAATGTGTCGTACACCGGAAGCCAATAGCTAAACGTTTTCTAATTACATTAGAATAGGAATTGCCGGAGAAAATTTAAACGCAATCCCGCCCACGTCGTCTTGTATTCTTACTGTACTTATTGTATTTATATTCCAATCTCGATTTTCCGCTGTGTTTTCCGTGTACCGTATTACTCGTCCGTGTAATAACAATAAACGTATCTTACGTATCTTTGCGTTAATAACTGTCTTTACCCGTGTAATGATAATAAACGTATCGGTGGTTTCCCAACGAGTCTCAGCCGCGTCGATGGCCACCGGTGTTCTCGATACCGTAGCATACTTTGTACGTTTCTGCCGCGGTACCGCGACGCAATTAGGGCCGCGCGTACACGCGTGTAATACCGTGGATAATGCGTCCACGGAGGCAGATTCGTCTTAACCTCTAAAAACCATTTGGAAACTTTACGACACACCGGCAGCGTATAACGGCGGATTAAGTCACGGCCTCCGTCGTCCCGGTTTCGCCCCGTTTTGCGAGCGAACCACCGCACTGCGCCTTAGGGACTTTTCGTGTTAGTACGGGGCGAACTGCTCGTATAAAAACACCATTATCAAACGTCTAGACGGTAGACCACCGCTTTCGTTGCTGGCTGCCGCTCCACTGATTCGATATCTTGCCCGCGGCACGATGCTCCCGACGTAGAAAAAATATTTATAACCGTAGAGCGGTTTTCCCGCGCTTTTTTATTTATTTTCCCTCTACCTGCGCGCGACTCGACACCGCCCAATGGCATTCAAACTCCAGATTCGGAGAAACGAGCGGTTACTTTAGGTACGTTTTCAAAATTCAAACGAATCTTGAGCGACGATTTTGAAACTATCTTCGCAATTCGAGGTTAGGTTATGTGAGACCAGTGGTTCGCGTAATGGGTGGACTGTATTTTATCTTTCGAAAGAAAGTGACGTTTGTTTTGTCTAACATGTTGTTACTTTAGGTATATCTACAAAATTTAAACGAATCTTGTATGACAATTTTGAAACTATCTTCGCAATTCGAGGTTAGGTTATGTGAGACCAGTGGTTCGCGTAATGGGTGGACTGTATTTTATCTTTCGAAAGAAAGTGACGTTTGTTTTGTCTAACATGTTGTTACTTTAGGTATATCTACAAAATTTAAACGAATCTTGTGTGATAATTTTGAAACTATCTTCGCAATTTGAGGTTAGGTTATGTGAGACCACTGGTTCGCATATCTGGTTGGATTGTATTTTATCTTTCGAAACAAAGTAACGTTTGTTTTGTCTCACGAGTTGTTACTTTAGGTACATTTTCAAAATTTAAACGAATCTTGTATGACAATTTTGAAACTATCTTCGCAATTTGAGGTTAGGTTCCGTGAGACCACTGGTTCGCGTATTGGGTGGATTGTATTTTATCTTTTGAAACAAAAGTAACGCTTATTTTGTCTAACGAGTTGTTACTTTAGGTACATTTTCAAACTTCAGACGAATTTTGAGACGAATGAGCGACAATTTTGAAACTATCTTCGCAATTTGAGGTTAGGTTCCGTGAGACCACTGGTTCGCGTAATGGGTGGATTGTATTTTATCTTTCGAAACAAAGTAACGTTTGTTTTGTCTAACATGTTGTTACTTTATGTACATTTTCAAACTTCAGACGAATTTTGAGACGAATGAGCAACAATTTTGAAACTATCTTCGCAATTTGAGGTTAGGTTTCGTAAATACACTGTTCGCGTATCTGATTGGATTGTACTTTATCTTTCGAAACAAAGTAACGCTTGTTTGGTATATATATAAATGTAACGAAGACGTTTATTATTAATAACAATTTTTCGTAGTTTATATCGCACGGAGTTGATCGGTTTTGCTTCCAAGAGAGTATTAACGACGAAGTTGGAAATATTTCAAAGGAATAACAGCGAATTTGTTCGCACGAATATTACGTGTATTAAAATTTTCCAAAGGACCCTATTAATATTTTCTTAGCCTTTTGATGTCAAATTGAACAATCTCGGAACTCGTAAGAAACACCAGCAAAGCAACGTTCCCCCTTTACGAAGGAACGAAACCGTCTTCCAAAGTTTCAAACTCCTAATGGTATCTTGAAAACGGTCGGAGATACGAGGAAGTTTTTGAAACAAATTCAGTATCACTGTTGGCGGGAAATAACGCCGGTAAAAGTAAGCGATAAAGAAGTCCGATAATCTCTCTTACCATCTATACTCTCGATACGTCCAAAAAGAAAACGGTACACATTTTCATTTATAATTCGCAATTACCTTATCTCGTCGCGATACTCTACATACGATTAAAAATACTAGGTTGTTCGGAAAATGATTTCGTTTTCCAAAATGGAGAATATATAATTTAATAGAATGTTTATACACTCTAAAAAAATCATGTCTCATTTTCACCAAAAAACAAAAACAAAAGAAAACGAAATGACTTTCCGAACAACCTAATAAAATAAACAATACCAAACATCCTTCTTTCAATTTCCTCGTAAAACACGAACAGCATCCACGAGCTTTCGACTGTCCAATTAATTTCCGTTACGTACACCTATTATTACCTTCCGCGTCGAAAGCTACGTAAAATTTGTTTAAACAACCCTCTCTCGTGTCCCCGAACTTCCTACTCCTCCAGATGGCGCTGGCTTCGAACCGTGCACCCACCCCTGAAACTCCCCTGAAACGAAAAAAAAAAAGAAAAAGGAAACCAACCCTTATTTTCGGACTTTCCGCAAACTTGGAAAGTTCCGGCCGAAAAGTGCGGGTACAGGAAAGAAAGAGTAGACTTGTGGCGATGTTCGGAAGCGGGGCGCGAAATTCAGGACATTTTCACGGTTGGACGGTCGGTTGGTCCGGGGCCATTTTTTCCAAGCCCGGCACTCGATGAAATTAAAGCGCGTTAATTGCTGTCGGGCGCGCAAAGTGCGAAAATGAAGTGGCAATTACGCGGTCATCGACCCGCAAAATGTTTCGCGGTTCTTTTGCTGTCGTTCGCTATTCTGTGTGCTTCTTTTTTCATTCGGTCGCTCCTTTTTTCATATTTTCGAGCACTATAGGGCGCACGTTCCACGTTCGTCGCCACTTTGTTCCTCCCTTTGTTCGCGGTCTTCGTTCCCCTTTCGTCCGCCCCGACCGAGAGAGGGAATTGATTCGCGAGTAAGCGGGAAGAAACGAGGGGAAAACGAACCACGAGAAACAAGAGGGGGGCTCAGAGAATTTGAAAGAGAACCACCCGTACGATCGCGACCGTCCCCCTAGATCACCATTCGCGTCGAAACGTCGCGGGAAACGGAACCTGGGACCCGTGGATCCCGAGAGCTGATTTATTATTTTAATTGGACCGTTTAATTGGCGATCTGATTATTCGCGGGTCGACGTGCCGCGTGATTTTGAAAGTAACGGTGAACGAGTTCGAACCTTTCGATCGATACGCGCGCTCGTCCGCGCGGAGAGGAAACTGTTAGGCTCGTGCGAAAAGGCACGATGCACGTGCGCTGTACACGTTCCTCGATTTGCGCGGGTTCGTGGGTTTTCGGTGGTTTCGCAGGGCAAACTTCGCGAGACGAAGAATTTTTTTGGAGAAATAAAAAGTCGAAGTGAACAAGACACTGAACGACACGAATCGAGGAATGTGGGATTTTCGAGCGCACGTTGGGATCGTCTCGATCTTGAAATGTGGATTGGAAACGTGAAATGCTTCGAGTAAATTGAATGTTTTCAGTATGGAATATTCTATTAGAATTTCCGGGGAATCGAAGAGTGTGGGATTTTTGAGTGTATATTGGAATCGAAATGGGATTGAAAATGTGGAATGCTTCGAGTGCATTGAATATTTTGAGAATCTGGAACGTGTCGAATGTATCGAATATTTTGAGAATCTGGAACGTGTTGTACGTATCGAATATTTTGAGAAATTGGAACGTATCGAATATTTTGAGAATCTGGAACGTGTTGTACGTATTGAATATTTTGAGAAATTGG
Source organism: Ptiloglossa arizonensis (assembly GCF_051014685.1). NCBI lineage: Eukaryota > Metazoa > Arthropoda > Insecta > Hymenoptera > Colletidae > Ptiloglossa > Ptiloglossa arizonensis. The sequence goes on from NC_135050.1 coordinate 21,923,074, forward strand.
AACGTATCGAATATTTTGAGAATCTGGAACATGTACGTATCGAATATTTTGAGAAATTGGAACGTATCGAATGTATCGAATATTTTGAGAAATTGAACCCTATCGAATGTATCGAATATTTTGAGAAATTGAAACGTATCGAATGTATCGAATATTTTGAGAATTTGGTACGTTTTAAGAATCACGACTATCTGAAACGTTCTAAAAAAACCTCGATGTATCGATTGTTCTCAAACATCTCAAATGTTTCATACATAACGAACGTCTGGAAAGTTTCAGGTGTCGTGAATAATGAACGTGGATCATTTTTTCGAGAACCTCGTCGAGGATCCTTGCACACGTGTACGTTTATTCTTTAACCTATTTGAGAAATTGCAAGACAGAAATAAACGTACAAATTGCAATAAACGTTTACGATTGAATTACTCGCTGTCGATAAATTTATTCGTTTCGTCGGTCAACGATTCCCGATTTAAATCTTCGCGTTTATAATTAACGCTGGACTGGTTCCGGTGGACTCTGGACATTATTTTTCTCTCCGAGGGAAATACAATCTAAAATTGAACATCGCGCGATATCAATTCGTACACGAGAAATCTTTGTATTCGCGATAGTATCGAACTTCCCGTCGGATTCCACTTTGGAAACGGATAACGGTGAACGTCCTGCTCGTATGGGGGATTCACCACGTGACCGGTTATCGATCAGTCGGAAGGATCGATAATAAGTGATATTAAAGCGGGCAGACATCGGCAGCTGGATATGCGCATCAAAGTTCTTCGTCGAACCAATTCCGAGATCAATCGACTGAAAGTTCATTTCGGCCCATCAGACGCCGGCTGAAATCTGGATTAAACGTCCGGGTTATCGAATTCAATCGACGGCAAGTGCACCGCCACGCGTTCTCTCGATGCCCGGCTATACTCGGCCCATATTAATCCCTTAACCAATTAAACGCGAAACGCGAATTAACTCGTCGTTTAAAAACGCCTCCGGATTGGGCGCACGCACGCGCGCGCGCGCGACGAATTCACTTCCCATTTGGATACGTTTTTAAATCGACGGAACGGAGAGGACGCGAATTAACTCGTAATTTACAAACATTTTCGCAATAACTGCGAGTTAATTCGTCGCTTCGGAGTATCTCCGTAACGAGCGGTTAACGCTTCGTTCGGAAACGTATCCGTAATAAGAGTCAAACGCGTTACCCGGTTATTACGGAATAATTACGAACGCGACGAGTTAACTCGTCGTTTGAGAATTCCACCGTGACGACTTAACTCGTCGACTTGGTATACATCCGTGTCGAACGCGACGAATTGACTCGTCGTTTGGAAATATCTTCACGACGTAACTCGTCGACTTGGAACGTCTTCGTATCGAACACGACGAGTCGACTCGTCATCTGGGAGTACCTACGTGACGAGTTAACTCGTCGTTTGCGAATGCTACCACGACGAGTTAACTCGTCGACTTGGAACACCTTCGAGTCGAACACGACGAGTTGACTCGTCATTTGTAAATATCTTCACGACTTAACTCGTCGACTTGGAACGTCTTCGTATCGAACACGACGAGTCGACTCGTCGTCTGGGAGTACCTACGTGACGAGTTAACTCGTCGTTTGCGAATGTTACCACGACGAGTTAACTCGTCGACTTGGAACGTTTTCGTATCGAACACGACGAGTTGACTCGTCATTTGTAAATATCTTCACGAGTTAACTCGTCGACTTGGAACGTCTTCGTATCGAACACGACGAGTCGACTCGTCGTCTGGGAATACCTACGTGACGTCATTCATTGCGAATCACTCCGTATCGAATAACACAAATACGTATTCTACGAGAAACGATCGACCAAAGTGCACACCTACGCACAATCGAACCCACCTTCTGTCTTCTAACACGCGTCGCATAAAACGCAGCACCACGTGCTCTTCGAAAGACACTCCGATCCACCGTTTACCAAAAATCGATGTCCCTTCGATCCCCGTACACCGTAACAACGAGTTCGAAATATTGTATCGAACGATACGTTCCTTGGTTCGAGCATTCGAAGCGTGCGACTCGGTTCTCTAGTTTCCGTCGAACACAGTCACGCTAGACGTGACGTAACACCGATTGCCGTGTCGGTTCGAGACCTTACATACCGGATGCGTCGTACTCCGTTGTACGTCCTACCGTTAAATTTCGAATGACACGCAACGAGTGAAAAAGGAAAACTTGGCGCGAGTCTTGACGCTTCTTCGTCCTGGATAATTTCGTTGTTCGGTTCCCGAGGGGTCGCGCGTAATGGCACCCGAGATCTACGCAAGAACCGAGGAAACACTGGTCGGGGGCACACTGCGGATTCGCTTGGAGGGCCGGCGATAAATCGACTCGCCGCGCGTATCGGCGCGATTCACGTCCGCGCGCGCGGACGGCCAATATTACGCGCGTATAATAACAACGACGCCCGAGCGAGCGAGCGAGCAAGCGCGTCCCGTATAATATGCGCGTACGGTGGGTTTACAGGCAAGGGCTCGAATCGCGTACACGTTAACTCTGTGTCGGTAGGGTCTACGCGCGTATAATGCTGCCTTCGAACAATGCGAGGAACTAGCGGGCCCATTATAACCGGAGGGTATTGTACCGGATGTCTCGAGTCGCGCGCACGATGTCCCCGACGAAAGCGGCGCGCAACGCCCCGTATACGTGTGCGTATGCCCGTAAGAACAGACGGAGATGGAATAGAAGGAAGTGCGTATGTTCCCTCTGTGTGTATGCGCGCGCGTGTATGTGAACGGGAGTGCTAGCGTGCGAGAGAGAACGAGAGAGAATTAAAGAGTGCTATTGTAAGAGAGAGAGAGAGAGAGAGAATGAGAGGGACTGGAAGAGTGCTACTGTGTGAGAGACGGAATGAAAGAGTACTAGTGTGTGTCTGTGTGTGTGAGAGAGAGAGAGAGAATGAGAGGGAATGAAAGAGTGCTACTGTGTGAGAGAGAGAATGAAAGAGTACTAGTGTGTGTCTGTGTGTAATAGTGAGAGAGAGAGAAAGAGAAAGTGAGAGTGCTAGTATGGGAGAAAAAAATGAGAGAGTGCTAGTGTGAGAGAGAGAGAGAATAAAAGTGTGCTATTATAAGAGAGAGAAAATGGGAGAGAATGAGAGAGTGCCAGTGTTGTGAGAGAAAATGAAAAGTGCTAGTGTGTGTGTGTGTGAGAGAGAGAGAGAGTGGAAGAGTGCAAGTTTGAGAAAGAAAATGAGAGAGTGCTAGTGTGTAAGAGAAAATGAAAACTGCTAGTGTGCGTGAAAGAGAGAAAGAGAGAGTGAAGGAGTGCTAATATGAGAGAAAAAATGAGAGTGTTAGTTCAAGAGAGAGAATGAGATAGTGTTGGCGTGCGAGAGAGAAAACGAAGGAGAGACGAGCGAGTGAGAGATAAAGGACGATAGAGTACGTGAGTAGCTTGTGTGCGTGTACGAGAGATAGATAGAGATAGAGGGAGAGAGAGAAGGGGGTCCGGTGCGTTTCAGGCACACATACGCATGTGGTACGGTGTCGATGATCGCGTGCGTGGTGGCGTCATTACGGTTCCCCGGTGCTTCTTCTCTCTACATGGTCGGCCTAAGGAGCGCCATGTGCGCGCAACATGTTCCGTCACCGACGACGATCCCCCTCTATCGCGTTAACCAACGTTCTCCCCACCCCTCCTCGGTCCTAACGGCTCAACGTTACCTACCGAAGTGACAACCCTAGCTCCGCACCCCCCCTAGCCCTCCGGCTGGTTAATTCGCTTCCAGCGGCTCGTTTTCGCGACGATAACAATGGAGGTGCGCGAATTAGAATGCAGTTTGTCGATCGAAAGGGAACACGAAAGTTCAGCCAACGGATCCACCGCGCGGAACGCGCACATTTTTTTTCCTCTCTCTCTCGTCCACGAATCGTAAAAGGATTTTATCGCAATTTTCTTACACTCACCGAGACCATCGCGATACGATATCGTATATTATTACCGCGATACGTGGAAGCTCGCAACACTTGTCTCGATCATTAAGGTTAATCCGCTTAGGAGTTCATTAGACGGGCCCCATAGTTGCGCGCACGTCCTTAAAAGTATAAATCTCCTACGGTTGGACGACCGTAATGGTTGATTTACCATCTCTCGGTGAAATTGATGGGACGTTTCTTCGAGGATAACGTCGCCCCGTGATTTTATATAATAACTCCACGACGACGGAGGCCGTACGCGTAACGACTTCTACGATCACACGCGTCGATGAATCGCGACGACACATCGATCCGCGCAATGTTTTGGTCGTTCAAGGTCACTTACTCGCCACCGAGAATCACGTCGCGTGAACTTCGATTTTATAATTTCGTCGAGTAACCGAGTGAAATTCTGACTCGATCGTCGCGATATATCTCGTTTTATAGTTCAACGAGCAACGGATGAAAATTTATTCGCTCTTATCTCTGGTGCTCGACGTTTTTAGCTGGATAAACATCTCGCCACGTCCCTGAATTACGACGTGAATTTTTTTGCCAAACGAAGCCTACGAAATGAGTCATTCTGTGCCTCACCTGGACCAGTGTCTCTCAAATTTTTCTACAACACGAGTGTCTCGGGCAAAGATTGGACGGGATCCCTATCAGGTGAAAAATTTCGAACGGGTGAACCGTTTCGATCGATCGGTGAAATTGTAATTCGAATCGCAGTATGAAATATCACGTGAAAGCTCACGGTGTTCTTATTCCGTCGTCCGGAGGTTATTAGTCGAATCAAATTCCTCCGGTCTCGAGTGGCCGAACGACTTTCGTCCCAATTATAATCGCCATCTCGTTCGTCCTCCGCGAACCGACGTATGACCCGAGCGGAGACCTGTCCCTGGTTTAGAAGGGATACCGGTAATCTTCCCACGCGGGAAATTGTAATCTTCTCTTATGGGAACTTGTAATCCCCCGTTACGAGAATATTATGCGCGAGAGTAAAAGGGACCGGGTCCAGTTGGCCAAAAATTGTTGCCACGACTCTCACCGGAAAGTGATTACTTCGCGAACGAAGGTGATGATCTCATCTGTTCGATCGGGGCACGAGAAAGTTCCTAACGTTTAATTAGGCGTGTTTCGAAATAAAAAAAAAAAGAAATACATTTTGCGAAAATACGCATAATGTCGATGTAAATTACAACCGTTATATTTTATGCGTACTGTATCGATGTAAATTATAATCGTTGTATTTTATGTGTACTGTATCGATGTAAATTATAATCGTTGTATTTTATATATACTATATCGATGTAAATTATAACCGTTACATTTTATAAATACATACTATATTCTATTACACTATACCGTTATACTACCCAACGATATATACTTACCGTAAATATCGCTGTACGCTACAATTGTACATTACACGTACTGTTATTTATTTTTATTTCGCAAATAATCGTACATTCGAGCGTCCCGTGGATTACATTGCTCGTGAAATTTCGCGGGCCAAGGTCGCGCGAGTGATTAAAAGTTAACGACCCTTTGTGTACCGATAAACGAAGAAATTTGTACCTCGTCGTTCCCCGTTTCCGTTCACGTGCGTAACGCGAAACCGTTCGATCGATGAAATAACGTTTGGTCACTTTTGTCGGCGCGTATCGTTATTATTATTTCGTCTAGATGGACCGAAGACGAAAACGTTGCACCCGGGAACACCGTATTCCGGCAATTTTCGGATTCCATTACGCGGATAACGAGTTTTCAAAATCGATCGATTGCTCAAGCCGGCCGGAGGCAATCGCTTATTCAATAGCTCCTCGTTGCGCGGCTATTCAAAGTAATCCCTTGAGTAATTCGCGTTCTCGTAGTTCCGATGAACAGAGGATGTTGCCACGGGTATAGACGCGAGTTGAAACCTACACGGTGTAAAAAATAACCGGACAATTTCGACACTTCGTCCCAATTGCACCTGTGGACCAGCCACGATCGACCCCCTTTTTTCCTCTTGCTCAACACGAGGCTCGAACACGTTGTTGGCAACAAGAGAATCGAGCACCGTAACCCTTTCACCGCTAACCAACTTAGTCGCGGTCCTAAAATTATCCGGTCAAATTTCGATGAAAACTTCCCGCACAATTTCATCGAAACATCGAATCGAATTTTGTATTCTCTCCCTGATTTTTGTTGCCAACGATAGAACCGTTTATGGTAATTCATTCAGCGTTAACCAACTCGACGAAGCGTTTCCTAAAAGTACCCAGAGTGTTTTCAACGAATCTTCGAGGGTAGATTTTCATTGAAACGACTTTGAAATCGTGTCTTGTTGCGTAATCTTTTTTCGCAACCACACATAGCACAGTGTTTTCTAAAACTGGGTAAGTTTCAGCGCAACCTCGAGGTGGAGTTTCATCGAAACGAGATCGAATCGACTTTTCTCGACCTACTTTTCCTTCATTTTTGTCGGTTACAAAGAAGCACTCGTGGTAACCCTTTCACTGCTAACCAACTTAGCGGAGGTGTTTTCTAAAACTGGCCGGGTCATTTTCAGCGAAACCTCGAGGTACAGTTTTCTTAAAACTACTTCAACTCGACTTTCCCCGACCTTAGCTCTCCTCGTTCTTACGCTAAAGTCACAGTCGAGTAGACTGTCCATTGAAGAACGTAGCTCTTTCACCTCCTCTCTTCTCAGCGTTGCTGGCTCGGCTCTCTTCCTCGGTGGTGTCGATGTCAAAAGCTCTACCATTTTGTAAAAGGAGAGGTGAACCTACCGGTTTGTTCTCGCTCTATCTCTCTCGCGGCCGGAGAGAAGGATCTGGGAGCGAACGAGGAACGTAGGGACAAGAGATAAGCGACAGAGTCGTGGAAGGTTCACCCCTCGAAGTCCTTGACCGGACATTCTACTTGGCTACGGACTTTAATAGATCCTAAACATCCTTGATTGAAATAATGGCAGTCACTTTTGTAAGATTGTCGGCCGATCGAGCAGTTGGCATTGAAACAATCGTGCGGACGATTCTTTCTCGAGTTATCGAGAAGGTACCTCGACGCGAGACAGTAACGTGGGAAACGTGCACCGGGTACGCGAAACGTCATCGAATCGGGATATAGCTGCCACGAACACCGAAAAATCACGGAGAAGAACGGAGAGTCGGGTTAGGTTGGGAGTTGCGACGCCCACGATTAATCGAGCCAGCTGTGCCACGGGGTCCCAGAAACTGTCCACGAGGGAACGTTCCCTCGATCGGGTCGGTCCGTTTCGCGAGTGATCATTAATCAACGCCACCGCGAACGAAGTAGCCTTCCCCCGCGGTTGGAAGGCAAGTTTGAATCGTACTCGTCGTTTCGGTCGTTGTCACGCGATGTCGGCACGCCGCGGTACATTCTATCGCGACACCTCCTCCTCTGACACGGTGTCGCGGGTTTACACGCTCGCGGGCAATGCTCAACCTAGCGCGGATCGCGCCCGGCTCTATTTAGCTCCGGGCGACCGATACGCTCGCTTTCCGTCGTGTACGCGCGTTGCGTTCCACGCTCGGTTCGCGTTCGAAAATCATGGTTTTTAACCGTGCTTGGAAACTTCTAGAAGCGGGAACTTTGTAACTTCTTACTGAAACGTAGTACTACGTTCTGCCGTGCAGTAACGTAGCACTACGTTTCGTAGAACGTAGCAGTACGTTTGGTAGAACGTAACACTGCGTTTCGTAAAATGTAGCAGTACGTTTTGTAGAACGTAGTAGTATATTTCGTAGAACGTAGCAGTACGTTACGTAGAACATAGTACTACGTTTCGTAGAACGTAGTAGTACGTTTCGTAGAACGTAGCAGTACGTTACGTAGAACATAGTACTACGTTTCGTAGAACGTAGCACTACATTTCGTAGAACGTAGCAGTACGTTTGGTAGAACGTAGCACTGCGTTTCGTAGAATATAGCAGTACGTCTCGTAGAATATAGCACTACGTTTCATAGAACATAGCACTACGTTTCATAGAACATAGCACTACGTATCGAAGAACGTAGCACTACGTTTCGTAGAATATAGCAGTACGTCTCGTAGAATATAGCACTACGTTTCGTAGAACATAGCACTACGTTTCATAGAACATAGCACTACGTATCGAAGAACGTAGCACTACGTTTCGTAGAACGTAGCAGTACGTTTGGTAGAACGTAGCACTGCGTTTCGTAGAATATAGCAGTACGTTTCGTAGAACATAGCACTACGTTTCGAAGAACGTAGCACTACGTTTCATAGAACATAGCACTACGTTTCGAAGAACGTAGCACTACGTTTCATAGAACATAACACTACGTTTCGTAGAACGTAGCACTACGTTTCATAGAACACAGCATTACGTTTCATAGAACACAGCACTACGTTTCGAAGAACGTATCACTACGTTTCGTAGAACGTAGCACTACGTTTCACAGAACATAGTCGTACGTTTTGCCGATAATTGACCAGTTCCCGCTTCTTTCGAAATAAAACGTAGAACAACGTTTCGTAGAACATTAAATGCGCTACGACTCTCGTTTTAAGCGCGAAAAGTTTGCGACCACAACGAGAAACACGTAGTACTACGGTGTACCGTACAGGACGCAACGGTACGTTTACAGTACGTATCGCGATATTCTTTTATCTATTGGAAGGCTGCTAAAAAATATTGTACACCTTCGTGCAATATATATAGTACACTCATCGTATCGATATCGGTGAAGGGAAGAGAACAATTTTTCTAATTTCCATTGACGCGGTTAAGATCGATCGTTTCGGTACTCTGAAATTCTAAATATATCGTGTGCACGTGAAACAACAGTCCGTGTTCTCGACGATCATATTCACGGATACATCGCGTGCAGGCGCGTATTACGAAACGCTTACACGATCGAGCACGAGGCCTCGAATCTAACTCCGATCGACCGATCGTTGTCCCTATGCAATTGTTCCCGATGCACGCGTCCCGTTCGTTGCAGTCCACTAGGCTGAAAAATGTTTCCAGGAACACAGAAGCGTGAATCTCTATTGCATCGGTACACACGGCTGCGACGCGTACGGCTCAAGTTTAATAAGATCCCCGAGGTAGTGACCTGGGAGCTTGGAGTAAGCGAACGGTGGGGCACGAGATCACACGATTAGATTATAACGTAGGCCTAGAGCCTACCTAGCGTATGTTATCCGATACTTTTTAAAAGATTCGAGATCATGGAGGAACAAGGACGTCGAACTCGTCCCGAGGACCTTATTCAACGCGTTACCAGGTAAACCTACGTATATGGAACACCGTAAAATCTCGACGAGCAAGTAACAAACTCTCGGCCGCACCGAGGGAATTGCATCCTCGTAGACAGCAGGTAGCCATCTTGGTTTTCGCTCGAAAATTCGCCGTTGAATCGCATTATCGCGTATCGATACCGTAATATGTTACACTTGCGCTATTATAAGTTGTCTTACAATATCTAAAATTTTCTATTATTATTACTGTTCTCGATGTGGATTCTAGGCATCGGAAGCTGAAAGAACATCACACGACAAGCGAATTACGAGAACGCGAACCTATTGGATGATAAAAGAAATTGTTCTTGTACAGTTCTCTCGTGTTACTTTTTCTGATCGTAGATCGTAACGCTTTCCTACCATTGTTACAAAACGTTCGAACTTTTACGCAAGGATACCCGATCGTTTCACCGACTGGTGGATTTCGTTGGAAAATAAAGAAACGTTTCTTCGTGTTCGGGGAACTTTTAAAATCGTAGGTTGGATATTACGCGCGGTTAGACCGCTGGTTCGAGCTTATGGTAAATCCCAGCTTTACGGCCGATGATTAATCTCGCGCGCGACCTTGCTCGAAGAGCGACGATCGGCTCGACGCGGAAGCGACTCGACGCCGAACTCGTTAGAGTGGCCATTCTCGCCTACTTGGTATCGTCGGCTCTCTTTCCGCGTCGGTTGCCACGGATAGCTGGCTGACCGCGTATTCGCCTTCGTTCGTTCGTTCCTTTATCCGACGATCGACGTCGCGGTTTTCTGAGAAGGTCTTAACATTTTCCGCGCGGCGTGATCCGGCGCTTCGTTTCTTTTACCTCGGTAACGATACCCGCCCGCGTGGGCGTTCACTCACGATGGCGGAAAAGTTCGCTTCGTTTCACGGTGAACCGAAGGATGTGGACGAGCCGAGACGACGTTACTCGCCCGGTTCTGGGTAAAATTAGCGCGAGTCGGCGTCGCGTAGCTTCGACGCCTGGACTCTGCTCGAGTTACGACCAAGTCACGAACGTTCGAGCAAGAAGACGATTTTTCGTCGTGATTCTCCGACAACGAAACGCGATCAGAGTTTCGAATAGTTTGAAAATTTCAAGCCTCTCGACAGGCTCGAGTACACCGAAAAACCTGGAATGTTTCAAGGGTCTTGAATTTTTTCAACCTTTCGAACATTTTACTAGGCTGGAATCTTTGCAGAATTTGAAATATTTCAAGAGACTGGAATATTTGAACAGGCTGGAATATTTTGAAAATTTGGAATATTGTAACAGGCTGGAATATTTTGAAAATTTGGAATATTGTAACAGGCTGGAATATTTTGAAAATTTGGAATATTGTAACAAGCTGGAATATTTTGAAAATTTTGAATACTTTAACAGGCTAGAATATTTTGAAAAGTTTGAATATTTTAATAGACTGGAATATTTTGAAAATTTTCCATACTTTAATAGGCTAGAATATTTTGAAAATTTTCCATATTTTAATAGACTGAAATATTTTGAAAATTTCCCATACTTTGATAGGCTGGAATATTTTGAAAATTTTGAATATTTTAACAGGCTAGAATATTTTGAAAATTTTGAATATTTTAATAGACTGGAATATTTTGAAAATTTCCCATACTTTGATAGGCTGGAATATTTTGAAAATTTTAAACATTTTAACAAGTTGAAATATTTTGAAAATATTCCACGTTTCAATGGGCTGGAATATTTTGAAAATTTTCCATATTTTAATAAGCTGGAATAATATTCTGCAAATCTTCCATAGTTAAATAGACTGAAATACTTAGTAAATTTTCCATACTTTAATAGACTGGAATATTTAGCAAATTTTCCCCATTAAAATAGTCCCGAATATTTTTAACGCACGTAATATTTCAGTACACTCGAATATTTCGAAAAGTCTCGAATAACTTGGAATGCTTCTGAAGCCTCCCAGTGTTGTGTTTGGAAAGCCTTGAATATTGTTTACAATACTTTTGGAGTCTCGAAATCCTTGGCAATCGGACAATGAAAATATTTATCCTCTCGACAGCCTTGGCGCAGCTTATCGGTATCGTTACGATATTAAATCCCGTCTTTCGATGCACCGATGTCACGTTCGAGTAAAAAGAACGTAGTACTACGTTAAACCGTGTAACAACGCACCTATGAGTACATCGATCTGGTCGTCTTTCGTTGTATTTTGAGTCCGGGTTGTATCTCTGCTCGAAAATACCACCTGTCGACCCGAGAACGACGCACTGTTACGTTCTCTGCTCCTCGACTCACGGATCATCAATTTTCATCGCGCAGGATTCACCGATATTCGTTGCTCGTAGACGATGCTTCTGTACGGACTAAACTGTTCTAAGATCGGCATCGAACGGAACACGACGCGCGGAAGGTAGACGGTGGTATCGATTGCGGTCAAGCGAGAAACATAAGCATCGCGACGACGAAGGACTTGGACGAAGAGCGCCGAGTTGGTAACATTTGCGTAAAGTTAACAAGACACGCGGGCGCAGCCAGGGAGTTCTCCTTGACACTTCGGACAAGTAAGGAATAGATAAATGGCCATATATTCGTACCGTGATACAACGGGCATGATAATGTTGCGTAACAGCTTCTGAACACGCCAGAACAATTATTAGTTTCCCCGCTAACTCCGAGCATTCGAGCGAGTGCGAAGGGAACCGGTGCCGGTGTAACCGTTGCTAATTCAGCGTGCGAGTGACACTGCCTCTACGGTGTCTACCCGGTGACGCGAAAACGAGCACCGTGCTGTTTGCAACCAGCGAGAGAAAAAGAAAAATAAAATATGAATTCTACGAAACAACCACCGTTGTTTAATCATTTTCACCGAGAAGTTGGTGGATCCGTGCGCGCAGACGCGAAATAAGGTACCTCGAAATCTCGAGGGACTCGTTCGTATCGCTCGCCGGCTCCCCGAGCGAGCACAGATACGACTAATGCAAATGATCAATTTATGTTAAGCAGGTGACTCGGTGTATCCGACACGCAAACGAGAAACTCGCTAACTCGTGAATGCGAGAGACTATGACGGAATCAAGGGACTCTCGGCGACGAGCCAGCCACGCGAGCACCGTTAAATAAGGAAGTTCATTGGGCGGGAGTTGGCTAGGTATTATGACAGTAATGGACGGGCTGTGCGCCCAGTTGACAAGTAACGAAAGTCAAAGACCGTGACGACGACGACCACGACGACGACGACGACGACGACGACGACGACGACGACGACGCCATGTGGAAAAAGAGATACTCCGGTTCTCTGGTTGTCGTGCGACTTCTCGAGACGTTTCCGATCGTTTTTCTTCGAGATTAACCAGATCACGTGCGCCAATGCAACGTTAATCATCACGGATCGTAAAAAGGATTGCAAAGTGTATCGTGTCAACGACGAGACGGGACGAAATAGCGACCAACGGGTGGCTTTCTCTTCGATCGAGGGACAAGAGTGGACGTTTAACGAGGGAGGTTGGAGGAGACACTTTTAGAGTGAATTTTTGGGAAGTGGTTTTCGTTGTGCAAGTGTTACGATTGTAGGTCTATAAGATGTACATCGTCTATGTGTACCCGGTGTTACGAATCTAGATAAAAAAAATAAGTGAAAAATATCGAGTGACTTTTTTCTCGTAATTCTGTTCTCGAAGATTCGTGGAATACGTGTACACTGGGCTATGTTATAGGCTTGTAAGTAACAACTCTTACGTAGGCAGCAGTGAGATCGTATGCAAGTGCACGTGCACTCTGTGTACATTTAACATCGATTTCTTCCGAAACGGAAGCTCCATACGAAAAGAAAATCGCTCCACGTTTGGAGTGAAAAATATTTTTCGATAATTCGACGATAAAAAATTGTCGTTAAGTTCTCGTGCCGCGATTCTACACCGAATGGATTTACTTGTCCGCGTGTCTAACGGATAAACAGACTCGACAACGATCGTTCGACACGGCGGTGCGAGCATTAATCGTCAACGAGACTCGTGTTCGTCGATCGGCCGGTATCACTGTTGCGCGTGCGCGTGTTCACTCGATGGAGAAAGCTTTGGAAACCGAAGCAGCGCATTTAATCGCGCGAACGTCAAACAGAACTGAACGCGGCCTTTTAACGTAGTAATTTCGCAGACAGGTCTTTGCCCGCGGACGAGATCCGCAAAGAGAGGGAGAGAGTGGCCCCCGCGTGGGATTAATTATCGCGTGTGTATAGCGTAAAGCATAATAGAAGCGGAGAGGTGAACGTGTAGGTACGAGGAACTCGGATTGCTCGCAGGGCGAGGATCACAGGCGTGGTTGCGCGGACCGGAACCGCGGTAATGAACCTTTCGTGAACGATCTCGCGCATTGCCCTCGTTACGAGAAGGTCCAGCCGGTGCACCGTGAATTCCCGAACTCTTGACGACCGAAATTGTATCCGTCGTCCGGTCGGGCGAACTCCATTGAAAATCGTAAATGTCGTTCTTGTAATCAACCACGAGCCTCGCACGCCCTACCGAGTCGGGAGGGAAATAAACGGGAACGGGGTACGAGGTACATCTTTCGAGGTGTCGTTCGGTTACTGTGACACTTGCGAAAGGAACGTAGTAGTACGTTTTTGTAACCAGCTGAAAGACTCGTTTAGGCTCGAGAGGAAAGATTGTATGGAAACGGAGTACGAGACACATTTTTCGAGGTGTCGTTGGGTTACTGTGACACTTACGAAAGGAACGTAGTAGTACGTTTTTGGAACCAGCTGAAAGACTCGTCTAGGCTCGAGAGAAAAGATTGTGTGGAAACGGAGTACGAGGTACATATTTCGAAGGATTGATACGATATTGTGACATTTACGAAAGGAACGTAGTAGTACGTTTTTGTAACCAGCTGAAAGACTCGTCTAGGCTCGAGAGAAAAGATTGTATGGAAACGGAGTACGAGACACATTTTTCGAGGTGTCGTTGGATTACTGTGTCATTTACGAAAGGAACGTAGTAGTACGTTTTTGTAATCAAGTATTAACTTCGCCTACGCTCGAGAGAAAAAATTGTATGGCAACGGAGTACGAGGTATATTTTTCGAAGGATCGATGCGATATTGTGACATTTACGAAAGAAACGTAGTAGTACGTTTTTACAACCAGCTGAAAGACTCGTCTAGGCTCGAGAGAGCGAACTGTATGAAAAAGGAGTACGAGGTACATTTTTCGAAGGATCGATAGGTTACTGTGACACTTGCGAACGAAACGTAGTAATACGTTCTACCTTTGAGTATCTTAATAGTATCTCTTCTGACACATTGCACGAGCCACGACATCGTTCGAGTACCGAAAGTCGGCGAAACGACCTCCCCGGAAAACACGTAGTACTACGTTTCCCGACACAGCGAATGCGTTGCGACATCGTTCTCGGTGTCCAGAGTGTACGATGCGACTTCACCGATAAAATGTACCGTTAGGTTCCACTACGAACGATTCGGTGCTGTACCCTCTAAAACGGTAGACGAGCCACGGTATCGTTCGCGAAAAACACATCGCGTCGAAAATATACAACTTCGACTGTTGTAAAGTTCAGATCACAATATCTGGTTTATTATAATATGCAGGGATCTCGCGTATCTAGTAGTATAGTTAATGTATACATAAGAATACAAAGTTCGTAGAAATGCGTATACAGTGATATGTCTCGATGCGAACGACGACAGTGTCGTGTGGTCTCTCTGACTCTGGACTTGGAACTCGACTAAAAAGAAAAGCCAAAAATGGAAAACGGCCAAACCGTTGACCGCGTGGCGGACGACCCTTCCGCCCCGATACGAAGACAGTTCTTAAAACTGACATCGACATCTGGCACCCTTGAGATCATTGTTGCGTTCACTCCAACATCAACATCGAACACGCGGCACCAGGTTCGAACGCGAACAACGCAACGACGCGTATCCCGAAACATCGAACACGCCGCACGACACCGTTCCAGACATCGAAAGTCCGCGTTGCAATCGTGACCCAGCCCACGTAATACTACGTTCGCTACCATGAATGGCATAATACCGAGTTATACGACCCGTTGAATGTACGACATCCTTTTACATTGCCCCCGTAATGAGAGGTTCGGATGATGCACTCGACCGAACTCTCGGAGAACCGTATTCGTGTCGCGGCCGTTTGACGAAACTCCATTTCGAATCGTTATGCCTGACAGTTCCAGTAATCAGCCGCACGTCGCGTCTACGCCCGCGCCGGAACACGGACACGGATCCGGTGAGGAAAAACTCCGTGAGATAAAACGCCAGAGGAAACGGATAGCGATTTTCTGCGGGGTAATGCACGGAATATTCATCGGGCGATTTGTCTTCTCGTGTAACGAAAAATCGGACCGCTCCGTCGCTAAATTAATCCCCGGGGATATTTATGATTTTTTCCACGGGGAGACCGTGATAAAGTTCCCCGTGAGTCTTGAGTGATTCGAAGTCTGCCTAGGAGAAACGGGACAGCGAGGTCGAGCAATTAAATCGTAGATTTTACTGCTACGCTCGATCCAGCCTTTTCATCACCATTGAAATCATTGAACGGGACGAAACGGTTCCGGTACGCTTCGCAACGATACCTCGATGCCAATATTTCCCATGTCGTCCTCGTCGATAAACGAATTCTTACGAACAAAAGCGTACGGTATCTAACTACGGAGACGGACTCGTCGAATCTTTCCCGACGTGGTCGTCGTGACGCCTGGACGGTTCGTCGATCGCTCGCGTTATCCGGCGTTTCCGCGAGGACGGCTGCTGTGCAATTTCATCGCCGACGCGTCCAGCGTAGGCGACGCGAGACGTTTAACGGGGCAGTACCGTACCTCGATAAGAATAAAACCTCTTTATTACGCTGCACGGAGAAGAAAAATTTTCCTCGACCCGAATATCAGGGGTTCGTTATAAGTCTTTTTTTTTGTCTGTGAAGGAACAACTGGGTCGGAATGAAAATTGGTGGAAATGTACCTCGCGAAGTATGCTTTAACGAGATATTATTTTTCTAAAAAAAAATTTTTTTAGGCATTGAAGGTTCTTTGTAATTATTTTTTTCTTAACGGAGGAACAATCGAATGGGAATGAAAATTGGTAGGAATATATAATACTTCGCGAAGTATGCTTCAACGAGATATTATTTTTCTGAAAACAAATTTTTTTAGGCATTGAAGGTTCTTTGTAATTATTTTCTTCTTAACGGAGGAACAATCGAATGGGAATGAAAATTGGTAGGGATATACCTCGCGAAGTATGCTTCAACGAGATATTATTTTTCTGAAAAAAAATTTTTTTAGGCATTGAAGGTTCTTTGTAATTATTTTCTTCTTAACGGAGGAACAATCGAATGGGAATGAAAATTGGTAGGGATATACTTCACGAAATATGTTTTAACGAGATACTCTTTTCCTGAAAAAAAAAATTTTTTTTGGTGGAGCATTGAGGGTTCTTTATAATTATTTTTATTCCACGGAGGAACAATCGGGTTGGAATGAAAATTTGATATATGCCCTCGTGAAATATAGCTGCAAATAGATATATATCCTCGTGAAATGTAGTTGAACAAGATACGTATCATTTTTCCGAAGTAATTACTTTGTTTCTCCCAATATGAAATATAAAAGGAAAACACAGTTCGTTGGTAGCTTATACGAATTACTTTTCTTCAAAAGACCACCATCGAAACATTACACAACTAGAAATTTTATTATCAATTCATTAATCCTCGTCGTACATTGTTTCCCTACAATTAAAACTACAATATCAAAATCTATTGAATGCTCCTACATTTCCCTAGCCCTTCGTACTATAAACTCAACAACGCACAAATATACGTTTCAAATATCCTCGATCAGTAGCGTACACTAAAACGTACAAACGCTTCAAGATCGACGCAACAACAAATATCGATAACAATTATTAATCCAGATTAGTTCATCCATCGAGCGAAATAATATCCAACGGAAAAAAAAAATGATTCCATAAACTAAGAACCATCAACAGCGACAATTTCGTCAAAGGTCGCGAAAGTGTGAAAAGAGAAACAAAAATATATACATACACAACACGTGTGTAATTTGATAAGACACGTGCAAACGACGTTGCAACGTTCGAAACTGATATTGTCGATAGTTTTCGCGCGAATAAAATACCGTAAACGTTCCTATTTTTCCGTGTTCGGGGTGGAATGCACCCTTAATACGCCGGTATCGCGTCCGGTGACGTTTAACGGGACGCTAATCTGCGTCTATGTAAATGTTCGATCCCGCGCGTTCACGGTCCCGCAATGAACAACCGCGTGCTTGTTATCGTACTGCGAGCAATTACTATCGAACGATATTTATTAACCACGGCCGACAGAATCGTACTCCTCGGACGATCCGGGCTAACGCTGCCCGTTTTTATCAGCGTGTCCCCGCGGTTTCGATGCTTGCTCCCCCCCTCTGCCCCCTCCCCCACACGTGGCAACCGTTCCCATCTCCCTGTTGATTTGTCGCTACCGATAGGAGTAATGTATCCGCGGACGTGACGCGTTGCTCGTTTTTACGGTCACGAGAGCCAGTCCCCGCGTTTTCGAACGCGAGTATCGTGGCCGTTTCTCCGAATCGAGCGAATTTTTGGCTAAGCGGTGCGCAAACAATCGTTACGAGCAACGAGCACGCTCTAATTGTGTACCCGCGTCGAGTTCCAAGACGGAAACGTATCGTACAATTGCGCAACCGGGTTCGCGTCGTGTACTGTTCCGTTTCTCGCTACGACGACACGCACGAGCGTGTACACCCGGCCGCGACACATTTCGTTATTTGTTCTCAACGTTACCGCGCACACGCCGGGACTTGTTACGTATCGATACGGGACGTTTACGGAGGAACGTAGTGCTACGTTCTAACGTGAAAAAACGACCCTGTGTCGTGTTTTCTCGAAATTTTCGCCACGACTGTTGCATCGGACGTTGGAAGTCTACGAGAGGAGTAGGGGGCACGAAGGACGACACGTAGTACTACGTGTTATAGTAAACGTAACGCAACGATTTTTGGCGCGTGTTCAATCTATCGCTAGGGTCTCGACGAATCGATTTTCGAATCAAATGACGGAGAATCAACGAAAGAACGTAGTACTACGTTCTAACGTGAAAAAACGACCCTGTGTCGTGTTTTCTCGAAATTTGTGCCACGATTATTGTATTGGATATTGGAAGTTTACGAGGGGGGCCACGAAGGGCGACACGTACTACTACGTGTTATAGTAAACGTAACGTAACGATTTTTGGCGCGTGTTCAATCTATCGCTAGGGTCTCGACGAATCGATTTTCGAATCAAATGATGGAGAATCAACGAAAGAACGTAGTACTACGTTCTAACGTGTAAAAACGACCCTGTGTCGTGTTTTCTCGAAATTTGCGCCACGACTGTTGCATCGGACGTTGGAAGTCTACGAGAGGAGTAGGGGGCACGAAGGACGACACGTAGTACTACGTGTTATAGTAAACGTAACGCAACGATTTTTGGCGCGTGTTCAATCTATCGCTAGGGTCTCGACGAATCGATTTTCGAATCAAATGACGGAGAATCAACGAAAGAACGTAGTACTACGTTCTAACGTGAAAAAACGACCCTGTGTCGTGTTTTCTCGAAATTTGTGCCACGATTATTGTATTGGATATTGGAAGTTTACGAGGGGGGCCACGAAGGGCGACACGTACTACTACGTGTTATAGTAAACGTAACGTAACGATTTTTGGCGCGTGTTCAATCTATCGCTAGGGTCTCGACGAATCGATTTTCGAATCAAATGATGGAGAATCAACGAAAGAACGTAGTACTACGTTCTAACGTGTAAAAACGACCCTGTGTCGTGTTTTCTCGAAATTTGCGCCACGACTGTTGCATCGGACGTTGGAAGTCTACGAGAGGAGTAGGGGGCACGAAGGACGACACGTAGTACTATGTGTTATAGTAAACGTAACGCAACGATTTTTGGCGCGTGTTCAATCTATCGCTAGGGTCTCGACGAATCGATTTTCGAATCAAATGATGGAGAATCAACGAAAAAACGTAGTACTACGTTCTAACGTGAAAAAACGACCCTGTGTCGTGTTTTCTCGAAATTTGTGCCACGATTATTGTATTGGATATTGGAAGTTTACGAGGGGGGGCCACGAAGGGCGACACGTAGTACTACGTGTTATAGTAAATGTAACGCAACGATTTTTGGCGCGTGTTCAATCTATCGCTAGGGTCTCGACGAATCGATTTTCGAATCAAATGACGGAGAATCAACGAAAGAACGTAGTACTACGTTCTAACGTGAAAAAACGACCCTGTGTCCTGTTTTCTCGAAATTTGCGCCACGACTGTTGCATCGAACGTTGGAAGTCTACGAGGGGGGTCGCAAAGGACGACACGTAGTACTACGTGTTATAGTAAATGTATCGTAACGATTTTTGGCGCGTGTTCAATCTATCGCTAGGGTCTCGACGAATCGATTTTCGAATCAAATGATGGAGAATCAACGAAAAAACGTAGTACTACGTCTCACTGTATAACAACGTGGTAGTGTGTTTTCTAGAATTTTGTATCACGACTGTTGTATCGGACGTTGGAAGTCTACGAGGAGGGCCACAAAGGACGGCACGTAGTACTACGTGTTCTCGTAAACGTAACGCAACGATTTTTAGCGTGTATTGAATATACATTCAAGAATATAGACCCTAGCGATAGCGCGAATTGACAAATTAATTTCCGAATCAAATAACGGAGAATCAACGAAAGAACGTAGTACTACGTTTTACTGTATAACAACGCGATACCGTGTTTTCTAAAACTTTGTACCACGACTATTGTATCCGACGTTGGAAGTCTACAATTGGGCCACAAAGGACGACACGTAGTACTACGTTCACGAGAAAACGTAGTACAACGATTTATAGTACGTAAAGTGTGTCGCTACGATCTCTTAAGTCGAATCTTGACAACCGTGTTTTTAAATCGAGAAACATAGATGCATAAAACACACGTAGCACTACGTTATGCCATAAACGACGCACTATTAAATATTCTTAAACCTTAAACGCATCGCGATATCTTTTCACTTATTAGAACTCTACGAGTTTGGGTCTACAAGCAGACGTAGCAGTACGTTTAACCGTACGACAACGTACCGCTACGTTGATCTGTCGCTCGAGACAAATCAATTTTCAAATCAAAAGACGGAGAATCAACGAAAGAACGTAGTACTACGTCTCACCGGGAGACTACCAACCACTCGCTCAACCTTCCTCCATGAAAGAAACCCTCTCTCTCTCTCTCTCTCTCATCTGTATTGCCACGGAGTTTGCTTCACCGTGAAACGTAGGTGTCTCCATTTTCTTCGCTTTCAGCTACATCGGACGCCATGACGCAACTCGATGATTACCGGGGACTTCTCGACCGACGAGAAACCGGGGACACGAGTTTAAACTTTCCCACGCGAACTTCTATAATCAGTGTCCGGTGGTTCTTCGTCGCTCGAGGAAAGATTGAACCATCGACGTGTCCCCTACTCCAACTGTCCTCTTCCTTCTTTGAAAGGAAGGGAATTAACTCGATCTACGGTTAGACGTTTAATTGCTACAATTTTCGACACTGTTCGCGAGGAAATTAGCCGCGCAAGAACGCCGCGAGGCGTTTCAAAGTTCGAGAATGAAGTTTACGACGACGGGTGACGCGAAGTGGGCGGCAGAACGAAAAACTGACAGAAATTCCAAATACGAACGTTCCAAAATGGTGGATCACGGTCGACGAAGTTCTTCGAGAATTTTCTGGATCGGAAAAATAAAGTTGGAACAGCGTGACCGGTGTCATGGAAGTTCCAAGTAATTGCATTCAATTACGAGAGAGCGAAGTAACGAGGATTCGTAAACACACGACGTCATTTAAAAATTAAATTAATACTTCTTCGTCCAATCTTCATCTTGCTTCACAGATCGAAAAGAATGTAACTTGTCAAACAATTCCAAAGAACTTACAATTCATTAAATTCGCGAAATTTATAAACAACTTTAGAAACTTACCAACAATTTTTTTTATCACAAATACACAGTGTCTCAGCTAAATAGGATCGCCCAAAAATCCTCGAATTTTACTACCTAAAAGAAACCTCTCAATGCTCTCAAAATCGTTCCATTCTTATATCATCAATATATTTCCACTCGACACTGTATATTTTCCACCTTCTACGCTACAAACAAAAATTCAACGATCGTAATAACCACCGTACTCTGGCACTCGTCCCCAAGGTATTTCCATCGTTTTCCCAACAATCGGACGTTTGGTAAAATTATTCGAGCGTTCGGAAGAAACGTTCGAGTATTTTCGAATTTTCGTGATTTCTGTTCCCCGACAGAAGCCAAGTCGTTCGTTCACGGTGGCTGTAATCGAGCTCGAAGAGGAGAAGATTCGACGCCTCCGAGGGGATTCGTTCCTTCAGGATATATTTAGTATCGGTCCCTCGCCGGCTCGCGTGTTTTATCGCCCCGAGGGGAGGGCCGCGATGAAAAACTGCCCCGCGCCGCGTGTGAATTACAGAAACATCTTCTTCTCGCGCAACAGTTACGCCACGCGGCCAAGAAGGGAGAGACAGGGTACGAAAGTTCACGAAGGGCCGATAGCCTCGTTTCGGTTGGTCCCGGTTCCGTGTTTCGTTCGTCTGTTTGCCAGCGGTAGAGAGACAGACGGAAGAAACGGATTAAAAATGCAACGACGAATTCGCACGTTCGAGTATCGCTCGAAATATCTCGCGACTCCTCCTTGACGCTTCGAATCGAATTAGAAGGTCCTCGTTGCTCGTTCGATTCCGTTTCGTTGAACGTTTATCGTCGCGCGAACGCTATTATCGGACGGGTATGATATTCCATTCCGGGTCGAACCGATGAAAATCGGTTTCCAGGTAAACGAATATCGATTTTTCGTCTGCTTTCTCCTCCTGTTGGCGATTCGACGAAAAACTTATTTTACGGTAGAGTGAAATTCGAGAGAGCGGTTACGACTGACACGGTGAAGCTGTTGGAGAACGTGGACAGATTTTAATACGATTCGAGAGCAAGTGAGATTTTGATAAACCGTTTCCGCGATAAGAGTTTGATTAATTGCGACGATCGGAGATACTTTCGCGACCACGAATCGGAGAAATTTAGCGACAATGATCTAAACAAGAACGTAATGGAAATCGCGGAAACGTTTAACGGGGAACGATCTCTTTTTTTTTTTTTTTTTTTTTTTTTTTTTTTTTTTTTTTTATTTCACGCTATCGGGTGTGCGCGGAACGTGAAACGTGCGCAATAAGTCGCACAAAATCTCACCGACATCGTTAATCACCAACGATTAAATCTCCATCCCGTGTATGTGCGCTATGTGTGCTTTACGTAACGTTTTATTAATTTTGACGTCCCGGTGATTAGTTTTCTTTTACAAATTCTCGATTAATACCGTTCCATTCGTTTCGTAGAATGTTCCAGAGCCTCGTTCGAAACTTTGAATATTTCCTTTCCAACGGTTCAAACGTGTTTCTCGTTGTTTAAATCGTACCAACGGCTAATTACTTTTTCTTTCTCCGTTTCGGCTGATACCGAATAATAAGTGATACGTCCATAAATATACGCGAGAATGTTTATTTATACTCGGCCAATATTAAATACACTTCCGTAAATAAACGTAGAAAAAAATATATGCATATATAATTTAGCGTCACCTGATTTTCGAAGGTGTGCACGCACAAATTGAAAAATCGATATTTTTGTTTCAACAATCGACACACGGATCAGAGTATCGCTTAAATGTGTTTTTCTCCGTAAAAAGGAAATAATTATTTCAAATTTCTCCCCTCGATTGGAACAGTTTCTCTTTTGCAGTGTTTCTTTCTCTGTTTAAGCTAATACCGAAAAATAAATAATATATCTGTAAATACGCGCAAGAATATTTATTTATACTCGGCCAATATTAAATACGCTTTCATAAATAGACACAAAAAAATATATGCACACATAATTTAGCTTCCATTCAAGAAATTGAAGAATCGATATTTTTGTTTCAACAATCGACACACAGATCAGAGTATCGCTTAATTGTGTTTTTCTCCGTAAAAAGGAAAAAATTGTCTCGAATTTCTCTCCCCCCCCCCCCCCCCCAATTGGAATACTTTCTCTTTTGCAATGTTTCTTTCTCTGCTTTAACTAATACCGAATAATAAATAATATATCCGTATATACACATAAGAATATTTATTTATACTCAGTCAATATTAAACACACTTCCATAAATAGACACAGAAAAAAATATATCCACACATAATTTAGCATTCCCTGATTTTCGAAAATGTGCATTCCTAAATAAAAAAAAAGAAACAATTTTTTTTTGCTTCAACAATTGAGGTTTAACATTTTCCTCCGTAAAAAGGAGTAAATCATCTCGAATATCACCCCTCGATTGGAACAGTTTCTTTTTTTCTTATCTTTTTTTTTTTTTGCAACACAACGATAAATAACCAAAGAAAAGTGAATTAACGTCAACGTGGACACGAATCGATTATGCAGCTCTGTAACCGACCCGTTGGAGTGTAATCGATTAAAGTGAATTCCATTCCAGGAGTTGGTGGACGAACCGTTGCGAAAAGTGTTCCAACAAATCTTCGGTAAGCGTACGGTTCCGTGAATTCCCCGTGAATTCGTTTTCACGGGCAAACGGAATTCGAGCATGCGCGAGAAACGAACACCTGAATCGCTCCATTATTTCCGTACGCGGCCGTGGAAATATCGCGCGAGGTTAATAGCTGTACGTTGCTGAACAGTTCCGATAGATTTTCGATGAACTGCAATACCGCACGTTGTACGTGCACTCGCTCTCGAGAGATAGAGATAGAGCCATAAAGCGAGACATAGAACGAAAATAAGAGAGAGAGAGAGAGAGAGAGAGAGAGCAGTACGCACGCGTCCGTATGTTTAATTCATGACGATGCATTACTCATTCATTCATGCGATCATGCAGAAGGCACTTCCGAGAAGAATGCCGTAACAAGTTTCTGGAAGAGGTTCCACGGTTCTCTATCCCTTTCTCACGTGTACACGCGTGCACGTATTGTCCCTCTTTCTGCTCCTCGGATCCATGGGTTTTCTCTATACGCGCGAAGCAACGAAACGGCGCTAAGAGGATAAAAATCGAGGGTAAATCTCGCGAGACAAAACGAAACCACGGGAATTCCACGCGGCGTTTTACACGCGTGTGTATTCATCAGTCGCCCGTGGACGCGTGCGCGCGTGTCTTTTCGCGTACGGATCGCTTTTACAACGCAGATATTGACAGTGTTCCTCCGGATGCAATAAACGTTCAGCCAACATCGCCGCGTACTTCTTTCTACCGGCTACGCCCACGTTACAGGCTACGTTCCGTAGAGACCGACCGAAACGAGTTTTGGTACTCGGTACACGGGTTTCTACGCCTACGAAAATAGACGAATGATCGATTTGTAATCAAATCGTACGAAAAATGGAAAAAAAATTAAAAAATACACCGTCCTTGTGACCCGTTCGTTCGCGATTGCGTCGTTTTTCGTTGCGAAACTCAATCACGGTCTTTGGATATCGCTGGGCGATGGTATCTTCGTAACGGTGAGAGGAATTGCGCTTTCTGTCGGGAAATTATTTTTCATCGCGTAGTGATACGTTTTCGTTGCTATTTACGTTGTATCGTATCACTCGATGCTTCGAATCGATTCGAGCATCCCTTAAGGCACTTAATACTTATTCGATGGGTTACAATGTGTAAAATAACGATCGATTAACTTTGAAGCGTACCGTTTCCTCATTGCACGCTCAAATCTTTAGCTTTTAGGTCAGTTGTAGTACCTTTTACTATACAAAGTCTCGAACAGTTCTTTTCGTTTCATTTCCAAAAACTAGGCGCAACAGTATAATGTTATTCGATATTGATACACGTCATCTTTTCGAATATTCTGGGACCAATAACGTTCTAAAAAAAAATATCTACGATAATGGAATCGATGCACGAATAAAATTTTAAGTAAAACGAAAGAGATCCGGTCTCGTGAGGGACCCGAGGGGTGTTAAGTGGCTATCGAGAAAAAGGTGGAGCATATACCGGAAGAATTATTATATTGTCAGACGCGTCGGAGAACTAGTCGCAGGTTCAGCCACTCGTATCAATCGCATTCCTCGGCTAGAATGCAATCGAACCGCATCCACGGGCTCCGAGCGAGATGCCAA
Organism: Ptiloglossa arizonensis; assembly: GCF_051014685.1. NCBI lineage: Eukaryota > Metazoa > Arthropoda > Insecta > Hymenoptera > Colletidae > Ptiloglossa > Ptiloglossa arizonensis. The sequence goes on from NC_135050.1 coordinate 21,948,552, forward strand.
TCGAGGTGCTGCCACAGCAACCGAATTCTATCGGTTCGATTCGATCGACGAAAGGGCCGGAGCTGTTCCAAAGCAGCCAGCAAAAACCTACAAAGTGGAGCAGCAACACGCGCGAATGTCCTTTTGACGCCGGTTACAAACGCGTGCCAGTTTTCGATCGTGGAAACGCTTTGCTCGACCACCGGCTGGTATAAGTGCAGCCAATAAAACCGACTAGTTCCCGTACTGTCGCGCGACTTGAAAATTGAACGCTTTCGAACAACAGTGGCTCGAGATTAATTCGTCGAACGACCCCGCTGTCTCCGGTACAATGGTTTTAATCACCACTTGTGACTATTTTACCCGGATACGTGAAAATGAATCATCGCCATCGCGCTGCTCGCGTTACGTCATCTCGAGATGTTCTCCGAACGGAATAACCGACGATCGAAGAAACAGCGATACGATGCGCTGTTAGGATCCGATTCGAGTAAAATCGAAGATTCGTACTCTTGCGTTTGACATTGTATCTCCTCGAGAATGTCATCGATGAATCGCTGAGATTCTCCCGTTTGAAACGAGTCCAAACACGACCATATTCGGACTATTTTGAACGAAATTGTTTTAACTCGGAATTCGATTTTGAAAAAAAAATAAAACGAGTAATAGAATACGTGAATGAAAATAGTTCAAAGTGGGTCGTGTTTGGACTCGTTTTTATCGGGAGAATCTCGCCGATCTAACGAAAAGACTCTCGAGAAGATACAACACAAAATATAGATGTCAATATTTTATTTATTTGTTAGAAATTTAAAAAAAGATCGATTTCTGGAAGCAATTCGCGACCAACCCCGACTATATGGGAATATTCGGTCCCGATTTTTCGTGGACAGTCGAGGACCATCGTATACCGTATTTTTCACGCTCGCGCGAGTTTCGTAACGCGAAAGGACGATTCGCTCGAGCAAATTCACCGGCCAGACGACGTCTCCTTCTCGATAACACCTTTAATCGGCGTTCGCGGATTTATAAATACCGTTTCGCTCGTTACTTTCGGTTGTTCCCGACCGTGGTCCCTTTTAATAGACTTATAAATTTCCGAGCATCCCGATGTTACGTAACCGCGTGTCATTTGTCACGTAAACGCGGGACATCGCGAGGCGAGCGGCGCAATTTCTCTTGCAAAAATAAAAAGATGTCACGAGGTTACGTGATTGCTCGTCTCTTCAAGAAAGTGGGACGTGCTTCGGAGGTGACGTTCACGTTGAACGATGTTCAACGTAACGCTGTTATTTAAAATTAACTACGGTTAAAATCTCGCGCCACGATACGTCTTTAAATTCACCTTGCACGGAGCGTTAATTGTGTGTACCGACAAAATCTCGTACCGAGTGATTTGCTTAATTAAGGGGACGTTCCAGGTGTCTCGGAACGAATCGAGGATCTCTTCTTTTTTTTTTCTTTTCGTCGATAAAAATATGGGATACATCAAAGCGGGGTCTTTTCGTGCTAATTAATGTATTTACGAAGACATTGCGTGAATCTTTTCGTGTAATTTACTGTGATGATAAACGCGTCGTGAATACTATACCGAGGCCCGAAAATGTCTAGCAATCGTGTACGCTCGTCTAGTAATTGAACAACACGAACAAATTATTATTCTACGCGAATGTAGCTTTCATCCGTAGTGGAAGATATCGAGAAACTCGAAAATTGACGAAATGACCTCGGTGTTCCGTTACAAAGTGGAAATTATTGAATCGGTTGACATCGAAGGGCATCTAAGATCATTCTTCTCGCGAGGGTAATTTTATTCAGATAACTGTTTTACGATAAAGTCAAATCGTCTTCACCCTTCGTCGCCATTTCGTAATAATTCTACTTCTACAAATATTTAAATTACGTAGCAACACTGTACAATTAAATACTAAGCAACCGAAGCAAGAAAGTTACACGAAGCCTACTCGATTTTGAAAAATATTTGCAGCGTGGGTTAAATTCAACTTCGAAAGTATTTTGTTGTTAGTCGGGTATTTCACGTTTATCGCGTTGAACAGCGTGTGTACCAATCATAGACAAAGAAATTGTAATACAATTTGGTAAATCGATACGATACGGGCAATTCTCTCTAGTACACGATAAGTGTGCACAGTCTGATACACGATAAATGTGCATAGTTGAGTACACGATAAATGTGCACAGTCAAGTATACGATAAATGTGCACAGTCAAGTACACGATAAGTGTGCACAGTCTGGTACACGATAAATGTGCACAGACAAGTGCACGATAAATGTACACGATCAAGTGCACGATAAGTTAACACGATCAAGTACACGATAAGTGTGCACAGTCTGGTACACGATAAATGTGCACCGTCAAGTACACGATAAATGTGCACAGTCAAGTACAATATAAATGTACACGATCAAGTGCACGATAAGTGTACACGATCAAGTACACGATCAAGTACACGATCAAGTACACGATCAAGTACACGATAAGTGTACACAGTCAAGTGCACGATAAGTGTGTGCAGTCAAGAACATGATAAGTGTGCACAGTCAAGTACACGATAAATCTGCACGGTCAGGTACACGATAAGTGTGTAGAGCCAGGTACACGATAAATGTGAAGACCTTTTCCACGCGATTAACCGTAAATAAAGTGTACAAAAGAAAGAAAGAAAAAAGAATAATCGTAAAAGAGACAAATAGTTGAAGAAATACTCGAGCGGGTATCCCCGTGTTGGCCTACTTGTTGCTAAACAAGATGGCAGGGAAAAAGGGGTAGCAATCCCGTTGTGACTTCGTGGGTTCGACGTTACACGTTCCACTGTGGTTTCAACTGTGTAACGAGCCACCAACGGTGGTATTCGTTGCAGTGATCCCCGACGTACCAACGGAAACCACCCGACCACTCTCGACGAAATAAAGAGGCAAGCCCGTAGCGACGCGGAGAGACTCGTGAACTGAATAATTCTTGAGCAAGCCGAACAAGGATGTCGCAGATGTCGCGGATCGATACTCTCTTTCTGGCTTTGGCGTTGCTTCGTGCTCAAAGAGCAGCTTGTCGGATGCGCTCGATAAGATACGACCCGATTCGACCGGGATTCCACGGAACGGAGAAACATTATCTATCCACGGGTGGCTTCCGCGAGAAGAAGAATCGTCGCCCGGCATCGTCCGCTCGTGCCCGATTAAAAGAAAATATTTCTTCGGTGCTCTCGACGAACTCGATGGGCCAGAATGTTTTCTCGAACATGTTTTTTTTTTCCCTCTCCTCCTCCTTTCTTTCGCACCGACCAAATATTTTCCAGTCGAGGGTGGAAGGAGGAGAGGAGACGGAGAAGGTGGAGGAGCAAGGTGGAAGCGGAGGAGGATTTCTAAGGGACGTCGATGGGAACGTGGATAAGACCGGAGTACTTCTTCGTACCTTTGAATCGCGACGAAAGGGTCATTGACGCGGCCGAAAATGTTTCGAGACCGCGTGGGTGTGTCTCCTACTTCCGGTGTGGATACGCGAATCTTTCAATTTGCCCGCGAGACGCGAAAACACAAAGGAACAGAGAGCTCGTCGTTCGAACACCTCGAAGGGTGTGTTTTTTAACAAACCCTTCGTCTCCGTCAAAAATATCACCGCACGTGTACTTACGTACCAGTGTATACGAAAAATTGTTTTTCTTTCGCGCGAGTCGCATCGCGGAACTCGTTTCACAATTTCAACTTAGTTTTTCGAACGCTTTACTCTCCACGAAGGAAAAACGGTTCTTTTCCTAACGGGGAACACTTTACGGTTTTATAATCACTCTTCCGATCATTTTGTTTCAATTTCCATCTCGCGTAACAAGAATAAACGAGGATATTATTCTCGCATCGTTGCTCGACATATCGAACTTTGTTTATTCCTCTCTGTACATTAACAACAGCAAACCCTTTAGAAAGACACAAAAACGAAAAAAGAAAATTCACATCTGCGCAAAGATAAAAGATCAGTATATTCAGAAAACTGATTAAAATATTTCGGACCAGTGCTCGAGCAATTATCATTCGAGCGATTCTTTCATTTCCTTTAACGTCGCTCTACCATTTTCCATTTATATTTTCCCGCGTGTATTCACCCTAGTTATCACCGACACTCGGTACACGATAAAAAGTGGTTCTTCGAGGAACGTGTGTATTTTCTGAAAGTTCGCTCGCGAGAATCGAAGAGGAAGATTTGAGAAACGAGACGACGCATCCGGTGAAAAAGCATCCGGCTAATTCGAGAGCAGGCTGTAATTATCCGGCGTTATCTGCGTTCGACGTTTGGCTCCCGTTTGATCGTGAGAACGGTTTTATTGGGGACATTCGGTAGGCAAAAAGCTCGAGGTTGTTGCAGGGTGCTGGAACGTAGCGGTCGATGTACCGCGACGCGATAACCGCCGGTTCTGGCCGGAAGTGTCATTTCCTCCGTTTCATAAATAAGGACGATAAAACCTCAAGGAACGCCGCCCCCGACACTCGGGGCCACAGACGCGACCATTTTGATATTCCAATAAATCACCGGGCTGGGCGCGATCGATTAGGTGAAAGTATCCCGTGCTCCGAATGCACGCTCGCGATCGATCTTTAGAAAATCACTCGTGGGAGAAAATTGGTATCGATGGCACGCTATCGTCCCGTGCACCACGGAATCACGTTGGGAAACGTGACTGTAATAATACTAGCGATCGTAGCGACAGGAACACCGAGGACAGGCCCCGGATCGAATTCGACCAGTCTCTTCGTCTTGGAAAAGAGTAGCGAAAAATATCGAATAATTTACGTCGGAGTGGATGCAACAATGATCTTAAGGGTGCCAGATGTCTCCGTATTGGCGCGGAAGGGTCGTCGCGGTTCATTGTTTGGTCGTTTTCCTTTGTTTGGTTTTGTTTGTCAGTCGAGTTCAAAGTCCAGAGTCAGAAAGACATATCACTGTATGCGCATTTCTTCGAACTTTATATTGTACATTAACTATACTACTAGATACGCGAGATCTCTGCGTATTATTATAATCTGAACTTTACAACAATTTACATTTACGTCCTCTGGACCAGTTGGACCAAGTTGAAAAACGAACTTGTCCTCGATGTTTTTTCGTTTGACACTGCAACTGCCAACCGTGAACGCACAATTTGTATCAGATTATACGTGCAATAAGAGATACCACAATTTTCATCCAGATAAAAATGTTTTCTAAGAAATAGAAGATTTCTACAGATTTTGAAATCTGATTAAAAGTTGAAACGAAGGCTGAGACAGAGGTGGGGAAAATTTGTAGAGAGAAAAATACTCTTATAACAAACAGAAGGTTTATAGAGATTTTGACAATGCTGAAACCAAGGCTGAGACAAATATGGGAAAGTTTCTTACAAGTAAAATTGACCCCTTTGCTAGTTCTAGTATTAAAGTCTCCAAGACGACCGTACATTATTATGTATTTCAAATTTTTCCGTTTTGTTTCCGAGAAAACACAAAGAATAGAATTTTCAAATTTTTCGATTGTCTCTTCGTTCGAGATCGAAGGTAACAAACTTTCCAAACACATTTCCCTAATTCCTTCGAGCTCGTAATTTCTATTTCGTGCAATCGTGTACTTATACATCGAAATTCGAGAAAATAAGCAAGTTCGGGAATGAAATTTCAAGCTTCTAATTTGCATTCCATTCGATCGAATATTTCTATTTTAAAATTCAATTTAACGAATCATAAACTCGATACGTGCTACTCTTGTTGAAATACAATTTGCCACGATCACGGGTCGCGTCGGTTTTTAATCGATTGTGGCGATTAAATTTCGAATCGTTCTCCTGTCGAACGACCGTTACACCGTACAGGTGTCCGTGGTTACTTGATAAAACGGAAACGTGGAAAAATGCACAATCTCCGTCAAATATTAGAGTTCCGTTGAAAACAGCAGGTGTCCACGATGCGTCGAGTCAGTGTTCGCGGCGGTGTATCAGGTGGGTTCGTAACCGAGCGAACGGTACGATTCCACGGTTGTCTTGTTTCTAATTAAATTAATGAAACGTAGTTTGAGATCCACGAAACCCTGCGGTGCTCCGAATCGAGCGAAACGAACGTCAATTTCCACGAGTGGATGTTAAACGGCTCGCCGGCTAGCCGTGACTCTCGTACGACGTTCGAGCTACGTGTTCTAAGATTACGTGCACGTTCTGAAAACGTTGCCATGAAAGAGAACAGGTCGGTCCCGTGACGTGGGATTCCAGAGAGGGCGAAATATTTCAGCAACAGACCGAGCACCGTTCTTCGGTATCGCGAGATCAAAAGCCACCAGAGATCGTTAAACGTAACGAGATCGGACACCGTCGATCGCGATTAGAGGGAAACTGTGGCAATCTGGGGGAAAACATTCGTCCACGATTGCAGCGACCAATGGAACCGAGGTTATGCTTATTTTTTATATTTTGAGTAGAATGCACGTGACGTTAACTCTTTCGCGGAATTGTTCGAGTGAATTTCAGCTCGAGGTCGAAATTTGACATTGAACCGTTTGATGAGGTATTCAATCGTGGAAAAATTCTTCAAAAAATTCCCTAGATTCCCAGAATCGACGTACGGTGATCTCGATTTTTCTGGTGACGAGCTCGAAACGATTACGATGGATCTGTTGCAGATTGTTACGGATATTATTCGAAAAATTGTGTTTAAAAAATTCCCTGACCTGACTGACTAAATATCCCTTGATGCGACGACGTGGTTCGAGAAATCTCCGGATTCGACGATCTATGTAATTTGAAAGTAAGATTGACGAGCCTGATGGAAAATTCCTAGATTGGAGAATCCACGCAATTGGAAGAATCTGTAGATTCGTCGATCTGGATATTTAAAAAATCCCTAGATTCGTCGACGTACATAATTTTAAAAAATTCCTGGATTCAACCACTATAGCGCTAAATTCCTATATAATTGAAATAATCTCTAGATTCTTTGACCTGAATAATTAAAAAATCCCTAGATTCGTCGACGTACATAATTTTAAAAAATCTCTGGATCCAAATACTGTAGCGCAAAATTTCTATATAATTGAAAGAATCTCTAGATTCTTCGATCTGAATGTTTAAAAAATCCCTAGATTCGTCGACGTACATAATTTTTAAATATCTCTGGATCCAAATACTGTAACGCAAAATTTCTATACTATTGAAAGAATCTTTAGATTCGTCGACCTACATAATTTAGAAAAATTCCTGGATTCAACTACTATAATGCAAAATTCCTAGATAACTGAACGAATCCCTATATTCGTCGACCTACATAATTTAAAAAATCCCTAGATCCAACTACTATATCGCAAAATTCCTATATAATTGAAAGAATCCCTATATTCGTCGACCTACACAATTTAAAAAAAATCCCTGGACCCAACCGCTCTACCACAAAATTCCTAGATTCAAAGACCCGCGCGAGAAGAAATCCCTATACCCATCGACCCTCACAATTAAAGAATTCCCGCGTTCAACCGCGAAATTTCTAGATTCGACGACCTAAATGTCGGGAAAAGTTCCCGATTCCCAGCCGCGAAATCCCTACATTCAACGACCTACGTAATTAAAAGAAAAAGGAAAGAAAAGAAATCCCTGGACTCTGTTGGTGCACGGTTCCGATACAAACAACTCTTTTAAACATCTCGAGGGGTGGTTCTCTCGTAACGACGAACGAAACACGGATTTCCAGAGTCGTTAAGGTCTCGTTTAAACGGGCACGGATTCCCTCTGGAACCAAAGCGGAATGTTTTTTCGCTGTTATTCTTCCGCGAGGACGAGCCGCGTCGTCTTCCGCTCCGAAAACAGTGTTCGTGTCCGCTCGAGCCGTCTCCGCGGGCGAGCGCGCGTGTGTGTCGTTGTTCACTTACCTTGGGCTCGTGCTCGCGCCGACCATTGTTCGCGCTCGTTTATGCAGCCAAACGTTTCTGAAAGCGGGCGAACCGACGACAACGACGCTAGAAAGCCCCGTGTCTCCGCCGACAACCACGAGCGAACCGTAAACAAAGCACGCCGAGCAAGAAACTTTTTCCCCGCTCGTGGCCCGCGCCGGTGTTTCTCTTCCTTCGCGATCTTGTCGAAACAACAAGAACGAACCAAGACCCGTGCAATTACGTCGTTACTCGTTACGAGTCAATTAGCCGGCCTCCTGGTTACGAACGAACACACACACATACACGTGGACACACGAGCGAACAAAATGGGAGTACTGTAATCTTTTCTGCCGATCGTTCGTTGTATAGGTGGTAAACAAGAACGCGCGCGTTGCGTAGAACGGACACGTTTATCTATAATCGTGCGCGATAACCGATAAGTTTATCGCGCGAGTGTAAGTTTATCGCGCGAGTGGATTTCGATCAACGTACAGATAACACCTCGTCGAACCAGACAACGCGTCAACCATCGTGAAGGACCCGTCGTTTCTCAATGAATATTTCCTCGTTCACGGACCACCGCCGCTACCGGTCGCGTTTCGGTGCTACGAGTCCGATGGCACGCACTTTGTCGATTCGTTGTGTTTACCAACGGACGGTAAGTGGCGCCAAGTATTTTTGGCCCCTCAAGGCCACTCGTCCGACCACGAGCGACGCCCGTGAACCCCCTCCTCTTTTACGCCGAGCGGTGAGCGGTTTCTCCGAACCGGGCGAGGTTCGTTCGCGAATTCGGAACTCGGATTCTGGGACACGAGGGTTCACGGTGGACGAGCTACCTTGCGAGAGTTTATTCACGGTGTATGCGCGTGTGACGGACACGTCGATGCGAGGTGTACGAACCTGGGACAACTCGCAGGACAAGCGACGAGTTGTTGAATTTCCAGAGGAAAGGGAAGAAAGAAACCAGGGAACGATGAAGAGCGAGAAGAAACGGAGATATTAATTGTGTTGGGTCGTGTTCTAGAAGATATTGGAAGTAAACTTTGCGATCATTTTCTTACGTTCCTCGGTTCGTTCTCTATTGCACATCGACGAGCGGATTATCGAAGAAATCGGGAGACGTGTCGTATCGGTTGAATTGGGATTGAAAATTTGTCTGTATTTATTATTGTTGCTATTAGATTCGGTTTTTGGATGCTTCAAGGCAACGATTAAATGTCTGTAGAATGACGAGAATTTGTTCCGGTGGTAACTGGCTCGTTGAATTTGGAAGGAAAATTGTGTACAAATTCCTGTGTTCCCCGGTCGCATCGGTTCGCGGACGAAACTCGCTCCGGTCGTGAATTCTACGTTATATTCGGTTATTTAACGTCTTAAAGACCCGGGACTGCAATCGAAACTCCGGTCCAGACGTGTTCCCGTATTACTTCGAATATTGGAATTCCTGTTAAGTATATAGTTCAATTTACGTTCGAAATATTATTTCGAATCCAGCGGCGCTCCCCAAGGATTAGTCGAGTCGCATTAAACTTGATTAATCGAGGGCGAATCGTAGCGGTAAAATAAACGGTTTAGTCACGATTTATCGTAAACAGGGCGAGGTACTCGAAATTGCCATCTTGATTTACGTTGATATTATTATCTCTGCAGACAAATGGGTCAAACGGAAGTTTTTAAAGCACGATCTCGAGGATGACGTAAATTGGATAAAACGAAATCTTTCTAGTGGCTATTTCGATGATTTAGCGGCGATCTTGGTCCTCTGCGAACGAAAATTATATATTTTCATGGCAAAGATCGCGAGTACACGTTTCGAGTGCAATCGTCGCGATTCAGTTTCTCCGACGAGAGTTTCGCGTTTGTTCTTAGGAAGATCAAACGAATAGAACGAAACACCGTTCGTTGATTCGCCTCTCTTTATGGATAATGATATCAATGTTAATTGAAGTGGCGATTTCGAGCGTCCTGTATCGCGATGGAGAACCTCGATACGTGCAAAGAAACCGGACCGAGCGCAAGTATCGAGATTGGGGCAATTACCGGGACAATTTGGCGAAAAAGTGACTCCCGTATGGTCGGCCTGTCTCTTATCGATAATCTGTTTGCATTTCAAACGGAAAAAGTATATTATCGAGCGAATTGTTGCCAAGCGATCCTTTCTGGTTGCGAACACGTTGCAACGAACGAGGTTCCCGATCTGGAAACGAGGTTACACTCGTTAAGTGCGCACTTGTCAAAGTTGCGCTTGTTACGATTGCACTTTAGAAAGTTAGCACTTGTCGCAGCTGTACTTTAGAAAGTTGCACTTCTCAAAGTGATATTTACCAAAGCTGCACTTGCGAGAGTTGCAACGCTCAAGGTTGCGTTTACGAAAATTGCACTTGTCAAAGTTACACTTATCGAAGTTACATTTATCAAAAGTATACTTTGGAAAGTTACACTTGTCGAAGTTATACTTTAGAAAGTTGCACTTGCGAGAGTTGCAATGCTCAAGGTTGCATCTACGAAAATTGCACTTGTCAAAGTTACACTTGTCGAAGTTACATTTGTCAAAAGTATACTTTGGAAAGTTACACTTGTCGAAATTATACTTTAGAAAGTTGCACTTGCCAATGTTACACTTATCAAAACTGCACTTGTCAAAGCTGCACTTGTCAAAGCTGCACTTGTAAGAGTTTCAATGCTCAAGGTTGCATCTAAGAAAATTGCACTTGTCAAAGTTACACTTGTCAAAGTTACATTTGTCAAAAGTATACTTTGGAAAGTTACACTTGTCGAAGTTACACTTTAGAAAGTTGCACTTGTCAATCTTACACTCGTCAAAGCTGCACTCGTCAAAGCTGCACTCGTCAAAGCTGCACTCGTCAAAGCTGCCCACGTCAAAGCTGCACTCATCGGAGCTGCAACGCGCAAGATCGCACCTACGAAAGTTGCACTCGTCCAAGTAACGTTTATCGAAGTTACAGTTATCGAGATTAACCTTATCTCGATTACATTGGTCAGGGTTACGTTTATTGTTTCCGATTGCAGTTATCGAAGTTCCGTGAATGGAGTTTTTCCACTCGGTCGCTTCCCGGAGCATCGTTGGCGCGTCGCTGAAATCGCGCACGATTATCATAGGTTCCCACGATCGTGATCGGCTCGTGGGTTTCGTTCGCGTTCGGACAACGGGGACGCGTTGTTCGGTCTCCGCGCGACAGATACGGGGCCGCGATATCGTCGAATCAATAGGAACGATTATAAAGGGAGTACTCGATTCGTGCACTCGGCAATCTGCAACAGCGCCGCGCGTTTATCTATGCAGATGGTTCTCGTAGGTATCTGGAACGCGAGGAACGACTCCGTACGGTGAGTATTCACCCGTGAAGTGGGCCACCGCGTTGTGTTTTTGTAATTCGCTCGCTGAAACGCCCAAACTTCTAGATAAAAAGTTTATCAGTTCACCTCGCGGCCGCGCGAATTCACTGCACTTCCGTGCCCTCAGATGCCGGCGCACTCGCGAAAACGTTTCTCCTTTTGTTCGTCCCGTCTCCCTTTTATCCACTTGTCTCTTATCTCTCGCGGTAATTTTTTCGCGAGAATTTTCGTTCCAACCAAAACCGTGTTACTTCGTTCCAGTGTTTCCCTTCGCCCGTTCCGCGAATACGTTTCCTTTAAATTTATCTCGCCCGGTTTTTCGCCGGAAGACGAACAACGCGGTAAATAAATATCCCGAGGAAGACGTTTCTCCGATTTTCCAATTGGTCCCGAAGAAAATTTCATTTCCTCTCGCAGCGTATTTCGTTCCACCTTTCTTCCCGCGATTCTACATCGTTTCTCGGTGTTTTGCGAAAATGACGTCGAACAGTCGGTGAAAAACGTTCGACGACGATAAAAAAGAAGTTCTTGATACTGCCGTCGTGTTTAACGCGCTTTTATCGATCGTGAAGACCGGCATGTGAGAAGTAATTTGCCAGTGGACTTTTCATCGAGGATTTTCTAGCACGGTTAACCGTTCCGAGAGTACGATGTAGAAATTTTATCATCGCTGGGAAAACGGACCCGAGAATTCTTGCGATTATCGGGACCACCGATCCAACGAGAGCCCTACTTTGGTTATCTTCGATTCGAAGATCGAGTCTACCAGCTACTCGATACTGACAAGTATTATTATTCGATAGAAAATTGAAACATCGAGGGGGAAAAAATGGCAGAAAGAGAAGTAAAAAACGAGAGAAAAGAAGATTAATAACGCACAGACGTAAAAATAAGTACGCTGATATTAACCTAGTCTACTTCCCTCTCTCCGGCTCGACTCGTTCCTAAGTGATCGTCCCTTCCACTTGTCAACGCTATGCAACGAATGCAGCTGGCGTTCAATAATCTAAGTTCCACTGTGCTTGCAGTGAGTTCGGATCGAACACGAGCACCGATGGAAAGATCGTGATTTTTAACATCGCGGTAGAAATTTAAAAAAAAAAAAAAAAAAAACAACCCCAAAACCATTGGAATTTAATTCGAGATCGAACCCCGCCGAGAAGCAGAAGTAAATATTCGAGAGACGCTTCGATGTAAAATTAATGCAATCTTTCGAGAAACGCTTCTGAAATTAATGCAACGTTTCGAGAGAGATGACTCGAAATCGATGCAATTTTTCAGTGAATGCTTCGAGTTGAAATTAATGCAACGTTCCGAGAGACGCCCCGGTTTAAAATCAATACGCAATTCTTCGAGAAACGTTCCGACTGGAAATTAACGCTAATTTTTACTCGTTCCTCGGTCCGAGTTCCCTTCTAATTCGATCGAACAGGAATCGTTTAATTTCGTGTGCACGATAATAGACGTTCGATTAACGTACGCGACGTTTGACACGAAAAACAGTTGGCGTAATTGTTCGAAGTAAATACCTTTCGGCGGAATCGTTCCCGCCGTGAAAACGATGCAACTTTTATTCGTCCGATAATTTCACCGCAGAGCAAACGTTAGCCGAATTTACCCTCCATCAGCAGTTCACGGTTACCGTGTATACCGGTTTCGGGTATCGTGTACATCGCTGCACACGCACATCGGCGCGAATTGTCACGCGTTGGAACGCAGAACATCGAAACTCGATACCGCCAGAAATTGTTCATCGATGAAATTTTTTTACCACGGCCCGCGAAATTATTTCTCGCGACCAAGTGCCGCGCCGGCGCGAACCGATCCGTTGAAAAATCTGAGCGGAAAATATTCCTGAAAAAATTCCACGACCTCTCTCTCTCTCTCTCTCTTCCGTTTGTAGTTTAAATTATCGTTTCCCGCGTTACGTAAACCCCCGAAACTTTTCATTTGCTTTTCGATCGAACAACCCACAAACTCTGCATTCTCTGCGCAAACACCAACTTTCCCGCGAAGTTAACTTTGACCTCCCAATTAAAGATCTTCCCATTCAAACTTCATCCTCTCCATTTATCGTCCTTGGTAATCCTTCAAGAACCCAATGTACCTTTGCGCGAACTAAATCTCAAAGTTTACTCAACAACTTCCCGACTTCCGATACGTTCTTACACGAATTCCCGGCGTTCGCTATATTTAAACAAGAAAAAACTTTCAAATCTCCGAGCCACGTTCCCTTTCCTGCCAAATTCCTCCCGATTCGATGAAATTGTGTTTCGTGTAAGATTCAGACGCCAGTAACGAGAGTTTTGTTTATTTATTTGCACCGGTTCGGAACGAATGAATTTTTTAAATTCAGATCGCACGATATTTCATATCGAGAAGGTTGAATTAAATTTCGATATCGTATAATGTTCACTTTGGTCGTTGAATCAAAGATTTATTTAAAAAGATATCCGATCTGGAAATGTACCACACGAAACCAGAACGGTAAAATATTGACTCTACTTGAAATAATTTTAACGTCGAAAGTTAATCCTTCGTGAAAATATTCGCTTATTTCAACGTTCAAATGGAAAAATTCACCTTCAACTTCTCGTTAGTATTTCCGTGAAAGATAAGATTGAAATTTCCACAAACGTGAAAATAAATTATTCCACACAATAATCAACAGTTACGAGGCACGAGGTCGTAGAAAAATTAACGAACTCCACAATTATACTAAACAACAACAACGATTGCTCGAACTTTTATCTAGGAGTTTTTTCGTTCATCTTGCAAGAGAACTTTGAAAATTTCAAAGTTCTCGTTGCCGCAAAATTACCAGATACGAGCTCCTCGAAAAATACTCAAACTTTAAAATTATCCCCAACAACAATCGCTAGAACTCGTACCGAGAAATCTTCGTGCCTCTCTCTCGCGAAGAACTTCAAAATTTTCAAAGTTCTCAACGCCCTAAAATTACCAGATACGAGCTCCCTGAAAAATACACGAACTCCACAATTACTCTAAGTAAAAATCGCTCAAACTCGTGTCTAAAAATGTTCGTTTTTGCCTGGTAAGAACTTTCGAATGTTCTAAATCTTCATCGCTGCAAAGTTACCAGATACAAGATCGTCAAAAAGTACACAAACTCTAGCAATAAAAATCAAACAAAAATCGTTCAAAGTCGTGTCTGAAAATGTAAGTGTCCTCTCGCGAAGAACTTCAAAATTTTCAAAATTTTCAAAATTCTCCCGCCTCAAAGTTACTAGATACAACATTGCCAAAAAATACACAAACTTCGGCAAACAAAACCAATAAAAAATCGCTCGAACTCGTGTCAAAAAATCCTACTGCCCTTCTCTCTAAAGAACTTGAAAATTTTCAAAGTTCTCACCGCTCTAAAATTCCCACAAACGAACTCCCCGAGAAAATACACATTTCTCTACGATCACTAGAACAAGAATCGTTGAAACTCGCATAAAAAAATGTTCTTCTCCTTCTTTCGCGAGGAACTTAAAAATTCTCACGCCCCAAAGTTACTAGATACAACATTGCCAAGAAATACACAAACTTCGGCAAACAAAACCAATCAAAAATCGCTCGAACTTGTGTCAAAAAAAATAGTGCCCGTATCTCTCGAAAAACTTCAAAATTTTCAAAATTCTCATCGCCTCAAAGTTACTAGATACAACATTGCCAAAAAATACACAAACTTCGGCAAACAAAACCAATCACAAATCGCTCGAACTCGTGTCAAAAAAAAATAGTGCCCTTCTCTCTCGAAAAACTTCAAAATTTTCAAAATTCTCATCGCCTCAAAGTTACTAGATACAACATTGCCAAAAAATACACAAACTTCGGCAAACAAAACCAATCACAAATCGCTCGAACTCGTGTCAAAAAAAAATAGTGCCCTTCTCTCTCGAAAAACTTCAAAATTTTCAAAATTCTCATCGCCTCAAAGTTACTAGATACAACATTGCCAAAAAATACACAAACTTCGGCAAACAAAACCAATCAAAAATCGCTCGAACTTGTGTCAAAAAAAAATAGTGTCCGTATCTCTCGAAGAACTTCAAAATTTTCAAAATTCTCAGCGCCCCAAAGTTACTAGATACAACATTGCCAAAAAATACACAAACTTCGGCAAACAAAAACCAATCAAAAGTCGCTCGAACTCGTGTCAAAAAATCCTACTGCCCTTCTCTCTCGAAGAACTTCCAAATTTCAAAAATTCTCAGCGCCCCAAAATTACTAGACACAACATTGTCAAAAGATACACAAACTCCAGCAATAAAAAACCAACAAAAAATCGCTCGAACTCGTGTAAAAAAATCTTACTGCCCTTCTCTCTAAAGAACTTGAAAATTTTCAAAATTCTCACCGCTCTAAAATTCCCACATACGAGCTCCCCGAGAAAATCCACGTTTCTCTACGATCACTAGAACAAGAATCGTTGAAACTCGTATAAAAAAATGTTCTTCTCCATTTTTCGCGATGAACTTACAAATGTTCAAAATTCTCATCAGCCACGAAGCTAAGACGAACGAAAAACCCGTGCCCGGTTATCGAGAGCGGAGCAACCAACCGCGGTACCGAAATTCACTCGCCGGGAATCCTCGAATTCTTAATTAAGTTGGCATGTCCGAAGCGCACCGCGCGAAATCGAGCTGGCTGCAAGAAACTCTGATCACGGTTCGTCCGGCTTAGGATATCACCGTCGACATCGTTGCGCTGCTACGTGGCCGCAAAAACGAGTCGTTCGAAAAACGCGACACGGATGCGTAGCGCGGGCTCATTAATCCACTGCGTGTTCTCGGCCCCGTGGTCGCGGGTTTGCCTTAACAGTCGCGCGTCCTGTGTACATAAGGTAACAGAACCCGCTGGAAAAAGGAGGACGACGCCCGGCCACGTTGAAAGAAAGAGAGCTACCGAGCGGCAAACGGAAGCTCGGCTCTACCCGCTCCGTTCTTCGACGCTGGACAGTAGTTTAATTAGTTCGTTAGCCTTCCCTCTTTAAGTCTGCTTTTTTACCCGTTGTTCCCTTTCACCTGGCTCGCTCTGAAATCGACCGACGGATTCTCGAAACGTTTCCGGGCCCTTTGCCAGAAAACTCCTCTTGCCCTTCTCCAGCAACGGTTCCCGCTCGGCCCGAAACGTGTGTACACGTTCGCGCGGGCACGTTGATAAATATTGCGGACGTTTTATGGCTGATCGATTGCGAGCGCAGCTCCGTGACGTTTTTCCTGTATAAAAAAATACACGAAGAAAAAAGAAACGCGTTGCGACCACGCCCGGGGAAACCGCGATGTAACTACGGGAAGCGGAGAGGAATACACGGAGAACGTAGTGCTACGTTTTTCTCTTCGGTGGAAAATGTCGAGAGCTTAGAATACGTCGCGATACGGTCGTGTTTACGTCTTCGAGGGAAATTGAACCAGAGGGTCCATTCGTGGAAAGAAAACGGGAAACGGTCGAGAGGTGAGCGTAGTTTTACGCCCGGAGAGTTAAGAATCGACCGAGATTACCGATATCGAGATGCTTTTGCGATCGATCGCGATTGTCCGACCTTTCCGCGAACTGTGAAAAAGAAACGGGAGGAGAAATACGTTGCAGTCTCTGCTGCTCGGGGAAACTACGGTGGAACTACGGCTCGAGAGCACGAGGGAAACCGGAGAACGTAGTGCTACGTTTGCTTCCCGCAACAGAGCCGCGATACGTCACGGTACGTGTTTCCGTCACGGAGGAGAATTGAACGTCGTTGGCACGGAACAATTTTCCACGGAGAGAAACGAGGATATCGTCGACGTGGCCATCGTGGGTTTTTCTTGGAAAAAAATTAAGTCTATAGAAACTGAGGGGTATATTCTTAGAAGCAATCAGATTTCGTCGTTGGATAAAGTCGAGTGTCGTTGACGTAGTATTGTTTTTCTTTTCCCATCGAACGAGTACGGAAATAAAAAATAGTGCTAGACCTCCCTCTTTTCGTACAACACGCGTATCCCAACGACGATGTTTGAAAATTGGACGACTTTCGAAAAAAAAAGAAAGAAATGAACGAAAGAAAGATGGATGCTCTCTGTGGGAAAAAAGAGCGCGCTTCGTGGGTAAGGTCCCGATAAAAACGCTCGTAACTCAAGCACAGCCAGTATTTTCGGGGGTAACATCCCTCTGGACGGTTATTTCGATTCTACGGGGTATAATATGCAAAGAGATTCCCGAGGCTCGTGGTATCCACGATTTCCTTCCAAAGCGTTGCGTCGATTTAGGAACCGCAAAACCGCTATTCCACCCCTATCGAAAACGAGTAAATTATACGCGAATTACTCGCCGTCTCGGTGACTTTACATACGGGGGGATCCGTTTCGTTATTTATTGCGACTCTTATCCATAATTATGGCCGACGGAGCCTAAAGTGCCCGGCTCGGTTCTATATATCGCAAGATTTCATGGAAAAATACCCGCCGAGACTCTACTAGATTCTCATCCTCCGGACAAAAAAGAAAACAAAGGAGGAAAGTTCTTTCGCGTTCGACGACGTTGTTCTACGTTCTTTCTCTAAGCTGCAACTGGTAGCCTTTGACGTAGTACTACGTCTTACAGCCAGTAATTATCTTAGCCACGTTTTTTCGTGAATCGATAACCTTTGATAGTGCTACGTTTTGTAATTAATAATCCACCGATGTAATGCTATCTTTTTCCATGAGTAGTAAATGGTGGTTAATGTTATTACTTGGAAGACGTAGTACTACGTCTTACAGCCAGTAATTATCTTAGCCACGTTTTTTCGTGAATCGATAACCTTTGATAGTGCTACGTTTTATAATTAATAATCCACCGATGTAGTGCTACCTTTTTTCATAAGTAGTAAATGGTGGTTAATGTTGTTACTTGGAAGACGTAGTACTACGGTTTGCAACAAGTAGCCACCCACGTAGTGCTACGTTTTCCCATGAGTCGCAATTAGTATTCTACAACGTAGTTCTACGTGCTTTCGTAAATCGGTCGATAGCCTTTGACGTAGTACTACGTCTTACAACCAGTAATTATCTTAGCCACGTTTTTTCGTGAATCGATAACCTTTGATAGTACTACGTTTTATAATTAATAATCCACCGATGTAATGCTATCTTTTTCTATAAATAGTAAATGGTGGTTAATGTTGTTACTTGGAAGACGTAGTACTACGTCTTACAGCCAGTAATTATTTTAGCCACGTTTTTTCGTGAATCGATAACTTTTGATAGTGCTACGTTTTATAATTAATAATCCACCGATGTAGTGCTACCTTTTTTCATAAGTAGTAAATGGTGGTTAATGTTGTTACTTGGAAGACGTAGTACTACGGTTTGCAACAAGTAGCCACCCACGTAGTGCTACGTTTTCCCATGAGTCGCAATTAGTATTCTACAACGTAGTTCTACGTGCTTTCGTAAATCGGTCGATAGCCTTTGACGTAGTACTACGTCTTACAACCAGTAATTATCTTAGCCACGTTTTTTCGTGAATCGATAATCTTTAATAGTGCTACGTTTTATAATTAATAATCCACCGATGTAGTGCTACCTTTTTCCATGAGTAGTAAATGGTGGTTAATGTTATTACTTGGAAGACGTAGTACTACGTCTTACAGCCAGTAATTATCTTAGCCACGTTTTTTCGTGAATCGATAACCTTTGATAGTGCTACGTTTTGTAATTAATAATCCACCGATGTAATGCTATCTTTTTCTATAAATAGTAAATGGTGGTTAATGTTGTTACTTGGAAGACGTAGTACTACGTCTTGCAGCCAGTAATTATCGATGCCACGATTTTTCGTGAATCGATAACCTTTGATAGTGCTACGTTTTATAATTAATAATCCACCGATGTAATGCTATCTTTTTCTATAAATAGTAAATGGTGGTTAATGTTGTTACTTGGAAAACGTAGTAGTACGGCCTGCAACAAGTAGCCACCGACGTAGTGCTACGTTTTCCCATGAGTCGCAATTAGTATTCTACAACGTAGTTCTACGTGCTTTCGTAAATCGGCCGATAGCCTTTGACGTAGTACTACGTCTTACAGCCAGTAATTATCGATGCCACGTTTTTTCGTGAATCGATAACCTTTGATAGTACTGCATTTTATAATTAATAATCCATCGATGTAGTGCTACCTTTTCCCATAAGTAGTAAATGGTAGTTAATGTTGTTTCTTGAAAGACGTAGTACTACGGTTTGCAACAAGTAGCCACCGACGTAGTGCTACGTTTTTCCATGAGTCGTAACTAGTACCCTACAACGTGGTTCTACGTGTGTTAATAAG
This sequence comes from Ptiloglossa arizonensis, assembly GCF_051014685.1. NCBI lineage: Eukaryota > Metazoa > Arthropoda > Insecta > Hymenoptera > Colletidae > Ptiloglossa > Ptiloglossa arizonensis. Next base: position 21,968,077 of record NC_135050.1, read on the forward strand.
TCGGTCGATAGCCTTCAACGTAGTACTACGTTTTCTCGTACGCCACAACCGGTAGCTACTAACGTAGCACTACGTTTCTCCGCAAATTTTACCCGATACCACTAACGCAATACTATGTCCCTCCTTTAGTATACATACGCTGTTCTCCCCATCGATCTTCGCAAATTTCCGTTTCGCGATCATTGTTTTATTTTCCGAATCCAACCCGGATAAAAATAGACGACGTCCGCGCGTAAAACAAAAAAAAAAAAAAAAAAAAAATATGTCCGACTCTCGACGAGTCCGCGCGACGACACGTACGCAATCGAGCGCGTGGCCTGACACGTACGCATCGAAATACCAAATTTCAACGAGACGGTATACGAGAAATTGCGTATTAAAATTCCAAGTGGTTAAATAACGATTTTCCACTCCCCGCGCCGTGTCTGGAAATCTACGATTATTTCGTGAAATTTTCCACGAACACGGAGAACCGTCGTGTAAAATATTCAAAGCGTCGAAAGCCACCGCGGTGTTAAACGTCGCTCGACGGTGTCTCGCGAAGAAACCTCGTTCTAAATATTTCCCGCGAGACTTCCGTTCGGGCATTCACGGCCAGGTAGAAGTCTCGTTGATCGAGCAATCGGGTGGTTGTCTCGGCCGAACGATCGTTAAGCGCACGGTGCGCCGTCGTCGTTGTCGTTGTTGCCTAGTCGTCGTCGTCGTCGTCGTCGTCGTCGTCGTTGTCGTCGTTGCAGCTGGTATGTACAATTGCACGCCTCTGCTCCGCGGCAATGCCAATAAATAAAACGATATTATGACCGGTGGCAACTGGTTTGCAATGTTTTCACCGGTATCTAGTGCAAAGTACTTAAGAGGCACACTGCAGGCTCGTATTATCCGGGTGCCACGCACCACGCGTCGACTATATATTTCACGGTGTGGTCCCCCGGCCAGTGAATTTTTCTCGTTCGTCGTTTCGCGTTAATTTTGTACCGATCGCGTCGTTCACCGATTACTTCGTTCCGGAAGCTGATTATTTCGTTGACCGTTCGAGCAATTATTTAGTTGATCGTTCGAGCAATTATTTAGTTGATCGTTCGAGCAATTATTTTGTTCGTTGTTTCGTGCGTCGAAGTGAACAAAATCTGGACAATCGAGTGGCGAAAGAGACGTATTCTACAAGTGAACTGGACACGTACTTTGCGTTTCCTCGAGAAAGAGTAGATCGCGAAGCTTTGTATTTTTCGGGAAGTCGAACGTAGTGCTACGTTCTTCGTCGTACAAGTCGGTAGTCGTACACGTAGTGCTACGTTCCTCGTCGTACACGTAATACTACGTTCCTCGTCGTACACGTAGTGCTACGTTCCTCGTCATCCACGTAATACTACGTTCCAGGTCTTCACGTAGTGCCACGTTTATCATCATCCACGTAATATTACGTTCCAGATCATCACGTAGTGCTACGTTTTTTGCCGTACACGTAGTGCCACGTTTATCGTCGTCCACGTAATATTACGTTCCAGGTCTTCACGTAGTGCCACGTTTATTATCATCCACGTAATATTACGTTTCAGGTCATCACGTAGTGCTACGTTCCTCGTCATCCACGTAATACTACGTTCCAGGTCTTCACGTGGTGCCACGTTCCTCATCATACACGTAATACTACGTTCCTCGTCGTACACGTAGTGCTAGGTTCCTCGTAATCCACGTAATACTACGTTCCAGGTCATCACGTAGTGCTACGTTCCTCGTCATCCACGTAATATTACGTTCCAGGTCATCACGTAGTGCTACGTTCCTCGTCGTACACGTAATACTACGTTCCTCGCCGTACACGTAGCGCCACGTTTATCGTCGTCCACGTAATACTACGTTCCAGGACGTCACGTAGTGCTACGTTCCTCGTCGTTCACGTATCGCCACGTTCCTCGACGTCCACGTAATACTACGTTCCTCGTGGTACAATCGACCTGTCGTAAAAGAACTTCCACGTTCTTCGTCGTACAAGACGAAGCCGGACTTGCAAATTTAATACATATCCGATGCACACGTGTACGTAAAACACGCGCGAGAGCTACGTAGATCGTCCGCGCGCGTGCACAATTAAATACTAATCCTATTACACCGTCGTATGAAATATTCATCCACGTGTACATATTGCGTGCACTTCCCTGGCCACCGGCGTACCTCGACGAACGCAACGGGTCCGTGGTCGACCCGTGACCGTGAGCAAACACCTACCGCGTATTCGGCTATGAAAAACCAAAGACCCGTCCCAGCGGTACCACCGCGCGCACCTTTCCACGCCGTAAAACCAATAGCCTCCGACGGTATACCGAATTTCGCGAAAGTTTAACCACCGTGTTCGGTTGTTTCGCGCGCGATCACGGCAACGGTCTTCGTATCCCGAAGCGGACTGGAAATCAAGGCGTACACGTTCTCGCGAATATTCCACCGAGGACAACTCGTCGAAATTTTGAAGCCGAGCTCCTCGACAAAGGGATCGAGAGTCAATTAGTTAGCCAGAGACCACCACCCCGACGAACGAGCCCCGTGTAACCACTGCTCGGATCGGTGTACAGTTGAATTCAATTCCTGTGCATTATCTCAGACCTACTTAAGGTTCTCCCAGGACCAAAGGAGCCGCATTAAGCTTGATTAACACCGAGCTGGGTCCAGTCACGATACAATCATAGTACCTCCAAGTGGCATTCAATGCCCGTACAACGTCGGCGCACGTTTCTGTGGCCGAGAAGCGATGAATAATATTTAATGAGACCGCGGTCAGTGTACACCGGATCCGAGGCTTGAATACGCTTAGGGAAATTAGACTCGCAAGTGCCGAGAGAAATGGCCGGGGCTGTGACTGGCACTATATCGCGAATCCTCGGTGGCTGTGACAGAACCATGACTGCAGAGACAACCTACCGTAACCGTACCGTTACCGAACCGCTAGCGTAAATCAACCTTTGGTACTGCCCGACTCCCCTGACCTTAATAAAACCAACTCGCAAACGGTGAAACCGATCGTCGTGAACGGCCACCCGTGTAATCCTTCACGCACAATAAACAAACCCGCAAAAACATTTGCCACGGATAACTCAATTTCTCTAACCTCCATCCGTTGGCTGCATCCTGCTCGTGTACGAGCGGAGGCGAGACACGATACACCTCGACAAGCAACGGCGATAAACAAATCCCGTGTACATCGATCCGATCTATACCGAACGAACCTAACTGGTAACTGTTACGAGTTCTTTAGCGGAGAATCGTTGGTGTTGATTACAACCTTTCTTTTTGGCATTTCGAAGATCGAGGAGTTCTTCTTTCGCAAGAGAATAACATCGAGGAGCACTCGAGAGGACAGTAGGACATGCCTTCCTGGGTTTATTTATAAATGGAATTTTGTGTAAATTGTTGCGATGTTATGAATCGTTTGTTTGCACGCGTCTAAATTTACCAGTGGGGTGGTTTTGAAGATGTTGGTCGAATTTTTAGGGTGAATTAGCTCTGAAAGGGTGCTAACAGAACGAACCTAACTGGTAACTGTTACGAGTTGTTTAGTGGAGAATCGTTGGTGTTAATTACAACATTTTTTTAGTATTTTGAAGATGGAGGAGTTCTTCTTTCGCAAGAGAATAACATTGAGAAACACTCGAGAGGATAGTAGGACATGCCTTCCTGGGTTTATTTATAAATGGAATTTTGTGTAAATTGTTGTAGTGTTATAAATTATTTATTCGCTCGCGTCTAAACTTACCAGTGGAGTGCTTTTGAAGATGAACTGTTTAGGATGAATTAGCTTCGAGAAGTTGCACCGAAAAATGGCACCGTCTTGACGACGACCCTCTTGATACCGTACCCTCGATTAAAATGAATTTTTTCTGAACGAGTAGAAAAAGAAACAAATTTTCAAGAGAAATTTTTTATTTCCACGCAAGTGAAACAAGCAGCCCGCATTGCCGCACGTTCCTCCGTTAATAAAAGCCGTGAGCCTTGTGCATTGTATCGCGGTTTTTGCTGCTCGTAATGCCCGGGGAACCTTGAACGTAGAACATACGTTGTTTCATAATCCGTGGTCGGAAGTTTGGAATTTATTATCGCCGTGTTTCTCATTTCGCACGACTCGAGAACCAACGGTGGTAGGTGAGCGCGTCTTGCGGAACTTGGAACTCTTCGACGCGGTGGGACGTTATTCGTTACGATTTGTCGTTATCCAGCCTCGTACGGTCTGACTCGAACGTGTAGAAATAACTACACAATTTGCAACCCGTCAGAGATACCGATAAATTTTTGGTCGATATTCCAAGGGTCGAGAGACACTTTTATGTCTCTATTTAAATTATTTAGAGTATTTAGAGAATCGCTACTAGGCCTTTGAAGAAGCAAGAAGGCACGTCACACACATTTTGAGACTATTAAAAATTTGTCAAACACACATTTGTCACATTGTGTTACTATTAGAAGCACGATCAAAAATTGTAAAAATCTATACGAGATTCTATTCAAAAATAGAAGAGTGGCCTACTGTTTCCCTGGGTGTTCCCCAATGATAGTCTCTCCTGAGGAAAAGAACTCGTGTAGAACGAACTGCATAATTTGCAATCGTCAGAGATACCGATAAATTTTTGGTCGTTATTCTAAGGGTCGAGAGACATTTTTATGTCTCTATTTAAATTATTTAGAGTATTTAGAGTATTTAGAGAATCGCTACTGGGCCTTTGAAGAAGCAAGAAGGCACGTCACACACATTTTGAGACTATTAAAAATTTGTCAAATACACATTTGTTACATTATGTTACTATTAGAAGCACGATCAAAAATTGTAAAAATCTATACGAAATTCTATTTAAAAATAGAAGAGTGGCCTACTGCATCCCTGAGTGTTCTCCAATAATAGTCTCTCCTGAGAAAAAGAACTCGTCGTGTAGCTAAAAAAAATGTTGCTATCAACTACGGTTCTCGAGTAACTTAATAGCCCTACAAAGAAAGCAGGTAGGTACTCCCCCAACTTTTCAAATACGAAAGAATGTTCAAGTGGAGGTTCGTTACTACAAACTGAATTTGTAAGTAAAAAGATTCTTCTTCGAACTTGATTGTTTTTATTAATAAAAAACAATCATCTCAATCGAGGGTACACGTTATTCCCGCAAGAAATTCGTAAAGATCTCCATTGTCGTCACCAAGCTGATCCATCCCTTGCACTTCGTGTCTCGGTGCATCCTGTCGGAGCTGATGCACCTCAAAAAATGGACCAACATCCACGAAACCACTTCTTCGTCCCGAAGTAAGTTCGCTCGAGTCAAGAAGCGAAACACGGGAATAATTTGCACGGTTTTGAAATATTCATCCGTCAAGTTTAACCGGATTATCGTATTGTTTTCCCCGCGTGGTAGCGAACGAGAACGCGGCAGCCGGGTCGAGGGACGAGAGATCTCGTCTACAGGCTCACCGGGACAGCGAACTTGAAAAATTCATAAATCTTATCGTTAACATCTGGCCGTGACACCTTCGAGCTCGTTCGTCTTAACCGTCTCGCGTTCCTTTTATTTTCTTTCGCGCCCCGCGCGGTCCCCTCGCATTTTTCCCCGGGACCAGCCAGCCGCGGATCTTCCCTTTCTACCGAAGGAAATGAGAGATCACAATGTAAGGTTTACGTTCGGTACAGCAGGTGCGAACACGGCTGCGAACTTTCCTTGGGAAATTCGGTTCGACGCAACTGACACCGGCCCGACTCGACTCGAATACGAATTGTCGAGATACGTGGGATTCGATCGTCGATAAACGATTGGAACGGGGATGGAATTGCGAGCAGAGATTTGGTAATGCTCGTCGAATTGCTGTATTCGAATTTACGAATAGTGTTACGGTATTCGAGTACTCGAATATTCGAATAGCGTTACGATACTCGAGTATTCGAATGGTGTTACGATAGCCGAGTATACGAATATTCGAATGGTGTTACGATAGCCGAGTATACGAATATTCAAATAGTGTTACAATATTCGAATATTCGAATAGTATTACAGTCCTCAAGTATTCGAATGTTCAAATACTGTTACAATCTCAAGTATTCGAATATTCGAATAGCATTACAATACTCGAGTATTCGAATATTCAAATATTGTTACGATACTCGAGTATTCGAATATTTGAATAGTGTTACGATACTCAAGTATTCAAATATTCCAATACTGTTACGATACTCGAGTATTCGAATATTCGATAGCATTACTATACTCGAGTATTCAAATATTGCTACGATACTCGAGTATTCGAATAGCATTTCAATACTCGAGTATTCGAATAGTGTTACGATACTCGAGTATTCGAATATTCAAATATTGTTACGATACTCGAGTATTCGAATATTTGAATAGTGTTACGATACTCAAGTATTCGAATATTGAAATACTGTTACGATACTCGAGTATTCGAATATTCGAGTAGTGTTACGATACTCGAGTATTCGAATATTCGAATAGCGTTACGATACTCGAGTATTCGAATATTTGAATAGTGTTACGATACTCAAGTATTCGAATATTGAAATACTGTTACGATACTCGAGTATTCGAATATTCGAGTAGTGTTACGATACTCGAGTATTCGAATATTCGAATAGCGTTACGATACTCGAGCATTCGAATATTCGAATAGCGTTACGATACTCGAGTATCGAATATTTTTTGAACTTTTTTAATTATTAAAAACTCGAGTTCACCGTTCCTCCTTAAACTTTCTTCTCGTTTAATACTCCAATAATGATACTCGAATTGCGCGACGTGGACTACGATACAAATTCTTCAAATTCGTCGTGCTTTCTCTAAACTGTACCTTTGTTTAACATTCCAATAATGATATTTGAAACACACAATGTGGATTCCAAACACCAGTTTTTCAAATTCATCGTTCTTTTCTCAAACCGCAACTTTGTTTAATATTCTCTCGTTAAATTTCGTTGTCAGTTAAACAATCTTTCGTAATCTTTTCCTTCAATTTGCGGACTATGTTTATTTTTCTTTATAAATCAATGTATTTCTTTCCTCCAAATAAATAAATAAATAAATAAATAAATATACCAATAATGATATTCGAACAACGATACTGGCCTGCTCAAATATTTGAATAATTATACTCGACCACCGAACGCTCGAGTCCTCGAGTATTTTTCTATCGCCTCTTGACGTAACACGACCAAACATAAATATAGTATTTAATGGCAGCGAAGACGAATCCACGGATCGTAAGGTCGAATCTTTCATTAGACACTTTTTGCTTCCGTAAACTCAAATATTTACATCTCTTTACCGACAATCATCGATTACATCGGACACGCGAGACTCGCGAGGATCGAAGCGAAATCAACGATCGAAAAAAAGGAAAAATATGCATCCGTGGTTGCATCGTGTCGTTCGATAAAATGCAATTGCACCTGTCGCGTACGAACTACGATTCGTCCTCGAATTTAAAATTCGCCCATAGTTCAAACCAACCAAAAAAAAAAACAAAAAAAAAACAGAAAAAAAAATTTCTTCACGAAGTCCTCGTTGAACGTTCTCTGCAACTTTTTCTTTCGTCTTCGTTCAACGAAGAATAGGCGATAGCGCTGACTATCTTCGTTGTACGTGTCCCACAAATCAACCGGATACGTGCAACTCAACCTACCGTCCCTGTACTTTACAGAAATAAACGGAATTTACAACCGTCGGCTGTATCGCGGTTTATACAGTCTCCGTGTAAAAAGTTTCCACGGTTGGCTGGGGGTGGAGGGGTTCGGGGGGCGGTTGGAAGAACGCTCGATTTATTTTCGCGGCCAGCTTTTCGTCACGCGGCTCTCGAGAAGCGCGCGCGAATACGGAATAAAACGAATCGCGTGTGCGCGTATCTTTGGCCTCGATGACATAACACGTCCGACGACCATATGTGCTCCATGGACCACGACTCTTTCTTTCTTTTATTTTTATTTTACTTTAACGTCCGGTCGTGAACGTCTCACGAAGCGCGGACGCAAATCCTCTCGAAAACACGTTTCAACGACACCCGACGAACACTGGGTCATTCTGACCCGACTGTTGAAACGATCGCTTCAACGGTTGAACGCCAACGTTGAGGGATCCTCGGACACACGAGGGTAGTGTGAGATCGTGTGAGATCGCGTGAGATCGCGTGAGATCGCGTGGGATCGCGTGAGATCGTGTGAGATCGCGTGAGATCGTGTGAGATCGTGTGAGATCGCGTGAGATCGTGTGAGATCGCGTGAGATCGTGTGAGATCGTGTCACGTGGACATTCAATCGAAACTTTGTGTACAGACAGATACGGTAATAATGTTTACGAAAATGTATCATCTCTAGGAACAGATAATCGTCCAACTATTTAAACTATCATTGTTTCAGTTAGCGATGGATTTTTTGTTCCTTGGAATACACTTTTGTACACTGTAAGAGTACCGTGTTCGTATCAGTATCGTGTTTACGCAGCAAATAAAGTCGAAACCTTTTTCAATGAGTTGAAACACTTTATTTAAAATTCTAATTGTGTACTTCGACCGATGGAACAGGAAAGAATAATTGCCCACGTCACGTCGCAATTAACTACATTTTAACGTAACGATGAAATCCGTAATGTATCTAAAAGAAAATTATCGAGTATCTGTCTCTGGGATATATTTTCATAAATATATCAATTTTGCACTCTTCCCGCTAGTAGTTCGAGTAGAATCGCGGAATTTCTAGAATAGTATCGTAAATAAATTCGTGTGATCGTATCGTTGTCGTGAAGAAAAATAATCTTCACCGGAGTGTCTCGAACTCTTTTTCAACACCGATGAATGATTTTTTACCAAAAATGTCGCTGCTCGAGAATCAAGTATCGGTTCGTTGCGAGCTGACAGATATCGAGAAATGTTGCAAATCGCGCGCGAATCAAGAAGAATTTGCCACAAATTGGCCAAAGAAGCGTCGAACTGTTTACCATTTCTACTCGCGCGTTAAATTTAGCGCGATCACGTACGTTCGAAAACGAAGTGGAAAGCGAAACGAGTTTTGCCTGTACACTTTTCGCACGGGGATCCCCGAAAACTCGACCGCGGGCGTTTCCATTACCTCGTCTCTCCGTGGTAGCACGTGTGGGAGATATGTGGAAGGTGGTAAGAGGAAAAGGCAGGGTTGATAGGAAAATGTAAGAATAATGTTGGAAAAGGGGGCAGAAAACACGAATAGAGGGACCGAAATTGAGGAGAGAGCGTCAGGAGAGTTTCGGTATACTTTGTACGAGATAAAAGTGTAGCAGGATTGAGTTAGGTTAAGTTAGGTTGAGTTGAGTGTAAAAATAAAATTGAGATTCAGAATGGGACAGATGTAGGATTTCCTAAGAGGAAAGAGGGGAGATACTGTATACTTTATACAAAGTAAAATTGTAATAGGATTGAGTTAGATTAAGTTAGGTTGAGTTGAGTGTAAAAAAAAAATTGAATGATTCAGAATGGGACAGATCTAGGATTTCTAGGAGAAAAGAGAAGGAGAAAACAACATGAGAGATATGGTATACTTCACACAAAGTAAAAGTGTAGTAGGATTAAGTTAGGTTAAATTAGGTTAAGTTAGATTAAGTTGAATATAAAATAAAATTGAGAGGTTCAAAATGGGACAGATGTAAGATCTCTAGGAGGAAACAGGAGAGATACTGTATACTTTATAGAAAGTAACAGTGTAATAGAATTAAGTTAGGTTAAGTTAAGTTAAGATTGAGTGTAAAAAAAAATTGAGAGATTCAGAATGGGACAGGTGTAGGATTTCTAGGAGAAAAGAGAAGGAGAGAACGACAGGAGAGATATGGTATACTTCACACAAAGTAAAAGTGTAGTAGGATTAAGTTAGGTTAAGTTAGGTTCAGGTTGAGTGTAAAACAAACTTGAGAGGTTGAGAATGGGACAGATCTAGAATTCCTAGGAGGAAATCGAATAAAGTATACTATCACTATTACTATAATATTATTATCGCTACTACTACGTAACCTCGTCTCTCAGGGATTGGTAAGTACGAAACAACGCTGGATAATCTCCGTTGGCTGACCCTCGAGGTATTGTCCTCTCCGATACGCCACCTCTGCGAATCGATGTACACTCGAACTACCAAATATACGTAGATTTCCAGCGTTCTACCAGACGTGCCTGTGACCCAGCTGTCCCGCAAAATTACGAGGATGTTCTGTCTTACACCGCGACACGTTCGTATAATTTGCCGACTGCGGATATCGGGAATATCTATGTGCCATATTGTCCTACCTTTAACCCCTTGACGACGAAAATTCGACCGCGACGTCGAGCACGGTCTCGAACGAACTGTTGTACACCGTGGGCCAAAAGTAACGGTAGGAATTAGGTCAGGGAGATTCCAGAGGTCGAGATAAAACGAAAGTGTGAAATAACCAAATTTCACCGGAAGCTTCGTTTTCGACAAAAATGCATCTGAAAAGGTTGTTGAAAAATTTTTGAACTTGGGAAGAAGTTCTATTTATAGATAACGGATTAAAATTTAAAACAGTGTTAATTTACTCTAATTAAATTCAAACGAACTTTTATCGTTCTCGTTGCGTTCACGGTCAAAGATATAACTATTTCGACGAAACTAGATACAATTTTCAATCGAACGCATCCTCGACTGGTGTAAATTAAATAAATTTCACACCGAAACGAATCGAAACCAACGCTTCCAAATCCATCGATAACGCTCCTAACTGTAAAATAACCGGTACACTCTATGTATATACATACATACGTTACATAAACTTCGAAACGTTCTATACCGTTGCAGTCTCGTACTCCCGTCTCCGACTGAATTTTATTTCCACCGTCAGTTCGTCCTTTGAAACCTTCCCCACCCCTCCCCAATTAACACGGATAATTAGAAACTTCTACCGTATTAACATTTTTTCCCCCGTTGTTCTCGACTACTCGCCGAGTGGCCGCTATGGATACACTCGAGGCGCGAAGGCGAGTTCCAACTCTCCTCTGGAGTCTATCTCGACCGTAGAATCGTTTCCAGCGTACGATACAGTCGCTACGTAAGCTTAATCGCAAATATTACGCTTACCGGTGCCAGAAAAACCACGGGGAAAACCTCGAGGAAATATTATCGCGGTGAGAATAAAAAAAAGAAAGAAAAAAAAAAGCCACGCGGAACACGTCGATATATTTTCTCGCGGCGCGAACGAACGCGCGCGCGCACGGTCCCGCGTCCAATTAACGAGTCACAGAGACATCAATTTGCAAATTGTTTTCGTCGAGAGTGCCGCGACGCGTTATTTCCCCAAGTTTCACGTGCAACGTTTACCGCGGCCGTACGAAAATGGTTCAGTGGCACGGTTCAACAAGGACATTAAAATTACGCGGTTGGCATCGAATAAATTGGCGGGTTTATCGCTCGAACGCGGAATTAAATTATACGGCGAGCCCGCGAGCGACCTTTCTCCGCGATAATTCATAAGTCCGAGTGTCGATGCCGTAAACGTGCCCGATGAAGTATTTTAATGGCTCCATCAAACGTCGCTTCGGAATCCGATATCGCGGCGATTAAGTCGAAACGAACCGACCGACGCGAGCACTTTTTCAACTTGGCAGCCGTGAAGCACGCGTCATCGAGACGCCGAGGAGAGAGAGAGAGAGAGAGAGAGAGAGAGAGAGAGAGAGAGAAAAGAAGAAAAAAAAAAGAACAGCGATCGATCGATGTGCCCGGTACTCGCTCGTAGTTTCTCCGTACGAAAAACCGAGCGGAGCGGTGTCTCGGTTATTGATCAAATTTGTGGCTCGGATTCGCGATCGAGCCTCGTCCCCCGACTCGCTGTTTGCGTTTCTTCGAAGCGACCGGGAATGCACGCGATGGGACAAAATTCTTGGTACGAATGAGAAGTCGGGGAGATTTCGTTACACGGGATACTGGGTTGTTCGATAAGGTCGTTTTCTTCGTTGTGAAAGAATACTGTGACACTTCGATGTTTGAACAAACGTAAGTGTACGGATCAATCGACAGATCTACGTGAAACTTTGTACGTGTTCATCGAAAGGTAGTACTTTCTTTGGAAAAATAAAACAACGAACCCAATAGCTCCGTTTCTTAACGATCGACTGAACTTATCGAGCAACCTCTTATATTGGATTGTTCGGAAAGTCACTTCGTTTTCCAAAATTGGAGAATATTTAATTTAATAAAATGTTTGTACACTCTAACAAAAATTGTGTTTCATTTTCACTAAAGTAACGAAATGATTTTCCGAACGATACATCGAGTAAAAGTTATCATCGAGCGAGGAAAATTTTACAATTGTCAGCTATTCGTTGTGGAACATCGATAGGAATTTAGGTTTATTATTTAGAGCGTTATTATTAAGATTAAAATGTAAAGAATTAATATACTGCAGCGTGGAATTAAGTTTTGTTTTCGAGAAATGTGCATTTGAGAATTAATCTGGTACCAAGGCACTTAATTGTGAATGTATACACGGTGGGCCAAAAATTTGTGGTACGAATATAATTGGAGAGATTCTGTGACTCGAAATAAAGAGAAAATGAAGTATAGAAGTATTTCACCGGAAGCTTCGTTTTCGAGAAAAGTGCATTTGAAAATTAATCTAGTACGCATGGGCTTAATTACATATGTACCCAAGATGGGTCGAAATTTTTGGTACGAATAGAATTGGAGAGATTCTGTGACTCGAAATAAAGAGAAAATTTGGCATAGAAGTATTTCACCGGAAGCTTCGTTTTCGAGAAAAGTGCATTTGAAAATTAATCTAGTACGCATGGGTTTAATTACATATGTACCCAAGATGGGTCGAAATTTTTGGTACGAATATAATTGGAGAGATTCTGTGACTCGAAATAAAGAGAAAATTTGGCATAGAAGTATTTCACCGGAAGCTTCGTTTCCGAGAAAAGTGCACTTGAAGATCGATCTAGTACTCGTGCACTTAATTGTATATTTACACACGGTGGGCCAAAATTTGTGGTAGAAATTGGGTCAGGGAGATTCTACAGCTCGAAATAAGAACGGTCGTGGCTCGTTCCAGTCGCGAAAATTTCATATTTAACGGAACAGTTCGTTTTCGAGATTGCTCGTCGTTCCGAGTGCGACCTTCCAAGAGCGTAAAAATTGCAAAAGTGATCCCGGTTTCGAAGCGTTCGAAAATTTGCAGCGACTTGCACCGATCGGTGTCCATCGACGGCCCATTTAGGGTTCAACGTCTCGCGGCGGCAGAATCTACAGGTCGGCGTTATTTTTTGCCGATGTCGGCTATTTTTCTTTTCCTTTCTTCTCTTCTTCTTCTTTTTTTTTTCTTTTCTTTTTTTTTTCGTTTCACGATCGCGTGTTGAATACTTAATCATTTATCGATCACACGGCGGTGTTCACGGCGTTCGGCGGCCGCCGCGAGACCCATCGGTGGGAAAAGGCTTAATTAGCATAGAATCAATTAGTAGTGATTAGCATTCGCTCGAATTAATTAGCACTAATTAACACCTCGCGAGTACGCAGATGTCCGCGTCGCCGGAGACGGAAAGAAATCGTTCGTGTTTCGTGTCGCTTTATCGCAGCTTCGCGTTATTATCGGTAGCGGTTGCACTCGCTTCGTCGCGAAACACGATAAAACCTTTATCGATCTATTTCCACGATCGAGTGTTCGCTTCGTTTTCCTATCTGAAATTTGAAAAACAACGTTTCCACACCGCGAGACTCTGACTTCTCGGAAAAGTCGCTCCAGTGAAAAAGCGTCCAGGAAATTTCAAGAACGACCCAGAATGTTATCTATTATGTTAGAGAATGTTAAATATTATCAGTCGCGAAACACGATAAAACCTTTATCGATCTATTTCCACGATCGAGTGTTCGCTTCGTTTTCCTATCTGAAATTTGAAAAACAACGTTTCCACACCGCGAGACTCTGACTTCTCGGAAAAGTCGCTCCAGTGAAAAAGCGTCCCGGAAATTTCAAGAACGACCCAGAATGTTATCTGTTGTGTTAGAATGTTAAATATTATCAGTCGCGAAACACGATAAAACCTTTATCGATCTATTTCCACGATCGAGTGTTCGCTTCGTTTTCCTATCTGAAATTTGAAAAACAACGTTTTCACACCGCGAGACTCTGACTTCTCGGAAAAGTCGCTCCAGTGAAAAAGCGTCCCAGAAATTTCAAGAACGACCCAGAATGAATTATATCGATTCGAGTTACAAGACAAATTATTAAAATATTTCCTACTCGAATATTGGGAAACATTTCTCCAGTCCAAGATTCTAACATTTCCGAGGAATCATTGATAAGAAAAAATGTCCTCTAAATTTAAAAAATAATCAAAAGTTCGAGTCGTGAAACAAAGGTTTCCTGTCGTAAAAGAAGCGTTATCATTAATTTTTAACAAAACAATATAAATATACCGTTCTTTTTTTTTTATTAATAATGTACTTTCTTTTCAATTATCCGCGAAACGAGATCCAGTATCGAGGCGCCAAATGTTCTGTGAAAACATTGTGAAGATTTTCCACAAAAAATATGAAAATTTCAATTTTCGTAGACTGATGCATCTGCGTGTTATCTTACACGAGTTTTTGGAAATGTTGCTAGGGCCGAGTAGAAAATATCTAACAAGGAAAGTAAACCTCGTTGCTTTCAATCGCGTGACAACTAAGCGGGGTTTACCGTGTAGAGTAGTCCCGGATAAAATTTAATACTCACGCACCACCACTGTATTCTTCTCAACCATAACCGACATTTTCACTGATACAATAGGTTGCCGAAGTATAAGTTTCGTCGTTAAGAAATGGAGCTATTAGATTCATCGTTTTATTTTTCTAAAGACGGTACTACCGTTTCATGAACACGTGTGAAGTTTCACCTAGTCTTATTCGTATATTTACAGTTGTTCAAAGTTGAAGTGTCAGTATTTTTTTGCAACGGAAAAAACGACACTACTTATCGAACAACCTAGTATGTACTTACGAGAACAGAACCGATTGGACGAGAGTCTCGACGAGAAATTCTCCGCTCGTGCCTCTTGTATCGATAACTGATCGTCCTCGTTTTCGAACATCACGCGAGACACTAACGTCTGAATATGAAAAAATTGCTCTCATCCGCCACTCGTCCCGCCGCGAAAACTGCAGTAAATTAAGAGAGAAGGGGCAGCGAAGAAGAAGTTCCATTGGGCGACAGGGCTAACGTTAATCACCCCGAGCTGTCGTAGAATTAATACGTGCTCTCCAGTCCCCTTATCAGCCCGGAAGCTATTAACCCGTTAAAACTTACTTTTCTCGAAACTGGGTTAATCATCCCTTCCGCGAGGAATTATCCAACCTCGAGTCCCAAATTCACGAATCCTCGTGCCAAGTGTACCGAGAGCACGTAATTAGACGTTAATTGACCGACCGAATGGATTTTCCAATTCCATCGATCGTTGAAACAGTTCCGTTTACGAGGAGAAACCATCACCGCGTCATAGGCGGCAAATTTAAACGACGATCGTTCCTTTTGTCCGCCGGTACATTTTCGAATCAACCAGAAATAAAAGCGTTCGGGTATTTTCGTCGAACATAATCCTCGCCTATTATCGTTGGTTGCCCAATGTAGTCGAGGCTCCTCGAGCGTCGTAAAATTTGCCATCAAAGCTGCCAGAGATTATGTTAACGACGCCACGAAACAGAGGAGAAAGTTGCGTTACAGTTGGATACATTCTGATTTTTTTTTCTTTTTTTTTTTTAAAGATAATCTCTACATCTCCAGATGTACGAATCCTGTTTATTGGATTTATGAACGATGACGTACGAAGGTATACTTTATATCCATATTTGTACAAAAGAACCACTACTACACCTATATAAAAAAAAATGTATGTTAAAGCCATCGTGTACAATTTTTTTACACCTACTGTACCTATATTTATATTTAAAAAAAAACACTACTGTATGTATATAAAAAAAAGAAATTTTAGCAAAGCTCTCGTGTAGAATGTTTGAACTAGTACACCGAGAAACCCCTTGTCGATCGCGTGATCAAACACCCTTTGTAAATCGTGTAAATAGTAATAAATTATAGATATTCCGCGTATAACGAGATCGTGGAGTACGTATATATAACTCGTCCAACGTTTACCGAGACTTCCGTTCGCTCTAAATAATTTAACGATGCCACCGATAATCCTAGGTCACGCCACAACCACGAGTGTGCAAATTACGCAGAGTTGTCGTTTCCGTGTTTGAAACCGCACTCGCAGCAGCATTGTGCGCATAGGATGTCGATGTATTTCGAGCGCGTGACTCGTTCGAGACCGGATATTCCTTCGAAGCGTGTACTCTAAACGGGGAAATGAAAGTAAAAGGACCCGAGATATTTATAAAAGAAACGACACGATCGGCTACGGTGGCGCCGCCATCGCTGCCTTGAAAATTTCACTCGAGGATTGCCCGATCGAACTTTTCAATTTTGACATTTTTGTCTTTTTCTTCTGTAATTTCTGAAATATCTAACTGGGTTGAAAAGTAAGTGTCTTTCTCACTCCTCGCGAATATTATACGAGAGAAATACGCGTTCAATATTCTTCGAATCGAAATTAAAAATCCATCCACTCGACTTTCGCGAAAGTCTAAGATCGTGAGTGTCTCGCGTGATGTTCGAAAACCAAGAGTACCGATTATCAATAACCGAAGCACCGGTAGAGAATCTTCTCTCGTTGGACAACGATCGGGGACGACCCGTGATCGCGAATCCGTGGAACGAAATTTTGATCTGTATCCGAGGCAACTTTTGCACAGAACGCAATTTGTACACTCGACAATCGCGAACGACAAAGCGAAGAACCGTGAAATTCGAATCCACGGATCTACGAGCTGGACAACGAACAGTGACCGGGGTGATCCTTGGAAACGGTAACAATTCAATTATCCCTCGTTCCCACGCGCGCGAATTAACGAAGTAACCGGTCATAGGGGGGACAGCTACAAATATTTGCGTACCGCGCGAGGTCTGGAGCCTTCGCGTAGTGGAAAATCGTTTCGAGCTCTCGAGCTGGCCGCGAACCGAACTAATGAAGTTTCCGAGGATGCGAGAATCGAGTCGAAAGTCGAAATTGGGTTAATCGCGGGGTCCGCGAACGGAGACCTCTTGGTCAGAGGTCGGGTTTAAAATTTCGGCCACCGGATTTCCTCCGCCCGTGATGCCACTTTTCACGGTCGAAAAGTTCCAAGTCGAGCCGGAACGATGTCACGGGCGGCGCGCGCTCGTCGATACGCCGGGGCCACGGGCGCCCCCGCGACGCCCGGCGTCGATGACCTTTGGGACGGCCGCGCGCTCCGCTCGACGCGCTAACCACGGCGTGGGTCACCGGTGACCCGTGGCGCGGGCCATCCGTGACTCACTGTGCGAGTTACGCGTGGTTCATATTGTGGATCTATCGTGACTCGTGTTGTGGGTCATCCGTGGTCCATATTGTGGATCAATTGTGACCCGTGGCGTGGATCAATTGTGACCCGTGGCGTGGGTCACTGGTGACCCGTGGCGGGGGCCAATCCGTGACTCACTGTGCGGGTCATCTGTGGTCCATATTGTGGATCTATCGTGACTCGTGTTGTGACCCGTGGCGTGGGTCACTGGTGACCCGTAACGATCTTCCAATACATATTTTTCCTGTCGATGACCCTGTCCATGCGTCGATAACACAGCACAGTATCCGTCGATTAATTAATCATCACGAACGATGTACAACTGTGACGGTGACCCATAGATTCTTCTTTCCTTTTGTTTCGTCTTCTTCGGAGCAACGTCAATGCATCGATAATACACCGAGTCCGTCGATCGATGCGCGGCTATCGCGAGCGGGGCAAGATCCCGGGCGTGGGTCGTCGATGACCCACGCCGTGTTACAAACGCGTTCGAATGTACGCGATCGTCGACGACGCATTGGAATATCTCTAAATTCTACACGAACGTTGCACGCGCGTATTTACGACCGTGGGACACCGATGACCCACGCGCGATACTTTAATCAGATTCACCGAAATATGCATCCGCGATTAATGATAATATATCGTAATATTATGTTGTACACGCGCGGGACACCGATGACCCGCGAGATACTTTATTTACATTCGCAGAAATATACGTACTAATAACGTCTCGCAGTATCGTCCACCGTTTATGAGCAAACGGGCGTTGCACGAGTTTCACGGTAGGCAGGGTCACGGATGACCCACGCGGTACGATTTCTTCCACGAAGTTCGATTCGAGTTTCTGCTCGATGTGGATCACAAACCGTGCCATACCTGTCTCGGCGTGGATCGCAAGTAGGTCAACACGGAGGCTACCATTCCCCGAATGCATTAATTTTCATGCAGTTGGTCACCGATAACCGTGAATTGAACAGCTGTTCGAAACAAGAGACCGTTCTATGAAAAAAAGTAACGCGGCCTGGTGGTATAACACGTAAAGAAGTATCGCGAACAGCTCTGTTACGTGAAATATCGCGAGATGAATCTAATAAATCGAAATAGCGCGAAATTGGCTGGTAGTTAAGTTTCACGTCGGTTGTTAACAGGCGACCCACGCGGAAGGAAAATTACGCGTGATCGACGCGACCAAGAACACGATAATAGCAACGGAAACGCGAGTTGCGTTAAATTTTCAGCCCTCGACGCGCCGCGTCGTCGTCTTGAGAAATGTTCCTCGTTAAAGAATTTTTATAACAATTTACGTCGCCTTGTTATCTGCACCAACCGCCACGGTCGCCTCGAGAAATGCTCCCGGTTAATTAATTCGCGTAATTTAGCTTTCTTCGCGGGCGCGAGAATCTTGATGAAGCGAGATATATTATCGTACCGAATTGCGACGGAGACACCGTTTCAAAAGTCTCGGGAACGGGGCTCGTAATTTTATGGACGGAATCTACTTCAAAAATTGTAAAAAAAAAAAATTCTTTCTCCGTTGGTTTCAGAGTAGCATATATGGGATCGGTTGTTAATGTTTTTAAAAAATGTTTCAAGAAAAATGTATTTTTTAATTAAATGTATATACTGCATTGGGAAATGCAACGAAATCGTGTCTTCGATTATTTATCCAAGTGTATCTCTAAGACGAAAGATTCTCTTTGGGACCAAAATTTGAGATTTGTTCGTGCTTTGAAAATATTTCAAAATCGAAACTGAGTACGTTGGTCGTAAGATTTATTAAACTCGAAGAAGCAACATTGTTAGTTGACCGTCACGGACCAAGTATCCATTTACAATTATCGATAAAAAATTAGACACTTCGGCGTTCAATTTTCGAAAACAACGAACGCGATTGGGCCTTATAACGCAATGCCCCGTACTGATCGTGGTAGTACGTATACGCGACGCGAGAAGGGGGCAATTTCTATAAAATTTCGTTGCATTGTCGTCGCACGGGTACACGTTCATAAAATTTCAATTCACGGAAAAATAAATTTCATCGAACGACCGTGTGCAAAATTTCTACAAAAAAAGAAGAGGAACCCCCATACTCCCTCGACTGTAACATCGTCGCCAGAAGTACACTCGTCACGATCCTCGAAAGCGTAATAATAATTTACAACGCCATACGAGCCCGAATTTGCGTATCGCGCGCTATCGAATAAAGCAATGGAAAGGTCGATGCGTTGACAACGATCCACGCGCGAATAAAACGTCGCCGACGCGCGATATAAAATTTTCAATTCGATTCGCAGACGCGAATTTTACGACAATATCGACGAACGATGAACACGAGCGGGGGCGCGCTCAAAATAAAAGGAGAAAGGAACAAGAGCGCGCGCGCGCGCACGTTACAGGGAAAAATTACACATCGAAGGTGATTTTCAAAAGCCCTCGTACACATCGCGCGACATTATTTGCACCGTTGTTTGTTTTCTCTTTTAATTCGTTCTCTTTTTTTTTCATTTTTTTTTTTTTTACTTTTTCCTTTTTTTTTTTATTGTTGCTGCCGGCACAAGCAGACAAGCAATTCAACGTTTGGTTCCGCGCGACGGAATGCATTTGTAGTTGTAAATTGGCAACGTTCCTGCTCCAGGAGCGAGGGGGGCTTTCGCTTTCGGTTTACGCGCAACGAAAACACGGTTGAATTTTCATGGTGACGCGCGATCAAATTTCACGAAACGCTCCCTCCGCACCGTCCTGTTCGCCGATAGGCGGAACATGTTGCCCTCGGTCTTGTAATAAAGTACACCGATGTCGAAACGATAAAATTCACTGGACATAGCCGATTCGATCCCATTATAGCGAACTCGGCCGTTTGTGGAATAGAATTACGCGTTTCCTTTGTGAAATAAATGCAATGACAGAGCACGGGGCGATTGGAGAGCGTGGTGGTGCAGTCGGGGCGAAATCAATTGGCCGCGCGAGGCCACTCGCGAACCGTTTGGCTACCCCCTCCACTCGACTGAATCGCGGAAACCGGCGCTGCCCCGACGTGATGGCTTCTAGTGTGTCCGGTTCCCCCTCCACTCGCCCTTTCCTAGCGCAGTCTGTGGGAACCTCTCGATATACGTACAACGTGCGCAGTAAAAGACGAAAATAAAGAAGATTCTAGGGTTTAAAATAAAACGAAAATAAAGAAGTTTCTTTGATCCAAAATAAGACAAAATTAACGAAAATTCTACAGTTCGAAATAAAAAGAGAATAAAGAAGATTCTAGGGTTTAAAATAAAACGAAAATAAAGAAGTTTCTCTAATCCAAAATAAGATAAAATTAACGAAAATTCTACGGTCCGAAATAAAGAAGATTCTGGGGTCTAAAAGAAGATGAAAATAGAAAAGTTTCTTTGATCTAAAGTGAGACAAAATTAACGAAAATTCTACGGTCCGAAATAAAGAAGATTCTGGGGTCTAAAAGAAGATGAAAATAAAAAAGTTTCTTTGATCTAAAGTAAGACAAAATTAACGAAAATTCTAAGGTCCGAAATAAAAAGAAAATAAAGAAGATTCTGGGGTCTAAAATAAGACGGAAATAAAAAAGTTTGTTTGATCCAAAATAAGACAAAATTAACGAAAATTTTACAGTCCGAAATAAGACGAGAATAAAGAAGATTCTAGGGTTTAAAATAAAACGAAAATAAAGAAGTTTCTTTAATCCAAAATAAGACAAAATTAATGAAAATTCTATGGTCCGAAATAAGACGAGAATAAAGAAGATTCTAGGGTCTAAAATAAGATGGATATAAAGAAGATTCTATGGCACAAAATAAAACGAAAATAGAGGTTAACAAAATTGCATCGAAGGCTTCGTTTTCGAAAAAAGGAAAAAATACATTTAAAAATCAATTTAATACGCGTGCACTTAACCGATGACTGGTGTTACACGTTTAACTATAAACGGCTACTGTGACCGATCTTGTACAGGATTACTGTACTTGCCTATGAATGTCTTCTTAAGATGTGTAGAAAATACTTTAAACGTTTCCAGTAGAATCCGTAGAGCCAATCATTGGTCAAGTATAAGCGTATCAGGTCGACTTTCAAGCGTATTTTTCTCAAAAAGAAAACCCCCGATGAAATTTTCTCACTCCACATTATTGTCTAATTTCGAGTCACGGAATCTCCCTGAGATCTACAAGAATCGAAAAGTCGAAGTTACGAGGACTAAGAGTTACGAACGGAGAATTAACGCTCGTAGTAGGAAAAACGTTGGGGTCAGGTTCCAGTAACAGTAACTTTAGCCGCAACTCGCGTGTGCTCTTACGTGTGCACATATTTCTTGTTTTAATTGCTTTATACTTACACATCAGTACCCTTACACTTGCATAACAAAGAAGAAAGTGCGCGAGAACTTGTATTCTCTCGTGATTGTTTCAAAAAAAAATTCAAACAAAAATCGTGTACCTATTGAAAATTCAAACTACAAAATCCCAGTGATCCGTACCTTGACCCAAAAAGTCTCTCAATAGTTCCACCTTTCTTGAATCGAGAAGAAAAAAAAACCAATTCCGATTGCATTTGCGAAAACGTTTATCCGAAATTCCGTAACACGTCCCCCGCGTTACGATTCTTTTCATTCTACACCTACCATCGACTTTACAATTCCCTCTTCCGTAGCTTTCTCCGCGATACACCTGAAGCCTGCCTCGACCCAAAAAATCTCTCAGTAGTTCCACCTTTCTCGAATCGAGAAAAACGGAAAAACCAATTGGAACCGCATTCTCGGAAACGTTTATCCGAAATTCCGTCACACGACCCCCGCGTTACGATTCTTTTCATTCTACGATCTACGATTCTTTCATTCTAGCATCGACTTTACAATTCCCTGGTCCGTAGCTTTCTCCGCGATACACCGTTCAAGTGTGCACATTAACGCAGGAAAATCTCTCGTTGGTACCGCGATCGAATCGCGTACCTTGACGCGAGAAACTATCGCTTGAAATTTCCCCGGCAAGGCGCACGTATCATCGGACAATAATAACGGCGCGCGGGTACGGTGAGTTCCATTGTACGGTATCGAAACAAAATTCACCGGGTCGCGAACGCGTGTCTCCGTAACGAAGCAAACGCTCGAAACGATCGCGGGACGAGGGCCACCCCGCGTACAGTGCGCGCCAATCGATGGACCGGTCGCGACGACGCGAGTTCTTTTGTTTCGAAGTCAGAATTCTCCCAAGCGACGCGTCTCCGCCGAGTCTCCCCTCTTTTTTCCCCGGCGGATTCGTTACAGAGATCGAACTCCCGGTCCGGCCGCGTACCGAGCTAACCGTCCCCGAGATGGAATTCCGCGCGGGGCAACGTAATTTCAGTAATTACGATGACGTCACGGGCGAGTTGAGCGAACGACAACCGCGGCGGAGACCTCGGATAAGCTCCTCTTTGTGCTGAAACGCGCACCACACTCCCGGAGATGACCTCGAGAGAAAGTCTCAAAGTCCTACGGATCGCGCGAGAATAACGATTCGCGCGCGAGCTCTTCGACGGAATACAAATGCGCTGTAATTAATCTCTATCCCTCCCCCTCTCCGTCGCTAGAGAGGGACGCGACGTTCCCTACCGTATTCCGATGCGGATCCGACCCGTTGCATTTTATCGGGCGAATTTTATCGTCTCAATGCCATCAATCGTCGTTTCTACGTCGTTCGCGTACGCGGGTTAATCGCGGTTGCTTGTTTTCAATTAACGCTCGGTCGAAAGGAAGGGAACACCATCCGTGAACCCGTCTCGGTCCTCGGGATCGTTCACCGTGTCGTTGCGTGATTTCGTAACGAGTCGTATCCGAACGACTTTACAATTTTCGCGGTTAGATCGCCGCGACGCGAGGAACGCGCTAGTCCAGAGAGACTCGCGGAGCTTTCTCGCGCGGACCGACCACCTTATCGATTTCACTCGTTGCGCAGACCGGAAACCGAGAACTCCAACGGAGGTGATTTTGAACCGTAAAGGACCCACGATAGGATCGAGACACCTTCCTTCGACAAAAAGTACACTTGGAAGATCTGTATCGTTATTTAACGCGCCGTTGGTCGTTAAAGTGGAAAGCAATTTTTGTTTAATCTTCACTTTTTTTTTTATTTATTTAATGTTCGAAATTCCAAATGAGATTTATTTTTACTTACGAATGAAACGTAGATGTACAGGTACCGATAGAAATTGCAGTTCTGGTATGATTCGGAATGGGAAATTTTTGTTGGTTTGTTTTTAAGAACAAGGTGGAATCGTAATAGGTGGTCGTTATTTTCGACGTTATTCTCGACGAAACGAGAATCCAACCGCTGCGATATTATTATTTTCACTTTTATTATTTCTCTTTCTTCATATTTTTAGTATAATGTGTACATTATTTATTTTCTAATTTTCACTTTTTCTCCCTTCTCTTTGATCCGTCGTTGTCACCTTTATCAGATTGTTTTCAAGGTTAAATTATTATATAATTAATCCCTGTCTCGAAGGTGTATTTAATTTTATTTCGTTAGCTCGATACTGTATTATTTTTCGTTTCTCTTTAAAGTACACTGTCTTGGTATTGTTAATATTATTATTATTTTCGTTATTCCGGAAAATGTAATTAGAAATTTTTGGTCCGGTTGGGTATACGGTTGCACAAACATTTTTCCATAATTCAACCGGCTGAAATTATTCACGAATGCCTCTAATTGAAATCATACGTCGAAAGGAACATAATTTCGACGCAAAATGTACAGCGACTGAGCTCTTTTTTTACGATTTTTCCAAGTAAAATATTTAAGAGTATCCGTGGTGTATAAAAGCAGTGGAAGAGGTCTCGGTGAACTAGTGCAAAACGCAGAGACGAAGAAGAGGGAATCAATAATAAACTGGCGTAGTGCCACCGACTGTAATGCGGATGTATCTTTGTTGGCCGAACGCGATTCCGAAACGTTCGATCGAAGAGAATTCATCCTAGTTTCGACGCTCCGAATTCACCCCATTCGATACCGATCGCAAATTAAAAACGTTCACCATCGTGTGAATACAGAAACTTCGACGAGTTCTAAACGAATACAAAAATTCGAAGAAACGCAAACTAACGAGAAGAAATAATTTCGTTCTCAACTCGAACACGAATGGACTATTTTCTCCAACCACGTATAGAGTGTTCCATAAATTATAAACATTGGGAGAAATTTTAGAAAATAATAAAATTTGTACGACCAGCTACTCGAACAATATTCGACTAATCATTTCTAAATTTTGTTGCGGAATATTATCGTACAGAGATTTTCAAACTGCATTCTGCGAAATGCACTGCAGTTCGGTATTAAGGTCGAGTGTAACGTACGCATTCGAATTTATCGTTGAAATTTTGTTCGTTTCGCGCGGAACACCTTGTAGATTCAACGTGGCAGTCGTTCGGTCGGTTCGAGTGTATTTCGCGCGACGAACCGATGTGTTTCCTTCTGTGCGGTAAACTTTCTTTAAAGAGCTTTCTATCTTTGACTAGCGCTCCGCGCGACACAGTGCTCAAAAGTGACAAAGCTTTTTAAGGACGCTGTTTACCGCACGGCGCGTAGTGGCATGGCAGAAAATGCGTGAAAAAGTTTCAACTCCGCGCAGCAACGCGTCTGTAAATATCCATC
The DNA here is from genome assembly GCF_051014685.1 of Ptiloglossa arizonensis. Taxonomy (NCBI): domain Eukaryota; kingdom Metazoa; phylum Arthropoda; class Insecta; order Hymenoptera; family Colletidae; genus Ptiloglossa; species Ptiloglossa arizonensis. Next base: position 21,993,130 of record NC_135050.1, read on the forward strand.
AAAGACGCTTTATTTGCTGGCTGGTAGTCCCGAGTCCGCGAGCACCGAGTTATTTAAACGCGAGGGCAAACAATTTTATTTTCATCGCGTCCAACTGGGCGAAACCAACGCCGTTTAAAACCAATTTATCCGTGGACGTTGTTTTTCGATATATTTTTCCAGAAACGCCAGAAACAACTACGAACCGGTTGGAACATCGAATGGAAACATACCACGGCTGGAAATTACGACGGATATCTATTCCAAGGCCAATATTTGCGAGTTTTCGGACGAAAAAAGCAGCCGAAAATTCCCGTCGTTGGATCCTCTTTTTCGAAATTTCGCTCTTCGAATTATCCGGGAAGGATTAAACGTTCGCCAAATGATACCGTCCCGATGAAGTATGTATAATACTTTCTCGCGAATACGGGCAAAAAGATTCAACGTTCGCCAAGAAACATCATCTCGATGCAATGTCTGTACTTCGAAGCGACTAGAATCCTTTTTCGCAAATTCGGGTGCTCCAAATATGGGGAAAGGATTAAATCTTCATCGAGAAATATCATCTCGATGCAATATCTGTACTTCGAAGCGGCTGGAATTCTTTTTTTGCAAATTTGAGTGCTCCAAATACGAAGGAAAAAATGAAACTTTCATAAAGAAATATTATCTCGAAATGTATCATTTGAAGCTACTAGAATTCTTTTTCGTAAATTCGAGTGCTCCAAATACGGATGAAAAAAATTAAACTATCGCCAAGAGCTATCATCTCGATACAATATCTGTACTTCAAAGTGACTAGAATTCTTTTTCGCAAATTCGAATGCTGCAAATATAGGAAAAATTAAACTATTACCAAGAAACATCATCTCGATACAATATCTGTACTTCGAAGCGACTAGAATTTTTTTTCGCAATTTCGAATGCTCCAAATACAGCGGAAAAATGAAACTATCGCAAAGAAATATTATCTCAAAATCTATAATTCGAAGCTACTAGAATTCTTTTTCGCAAATTCGAGTGCTCCAAATACGGATGAAAAAAATTGCACTATCACCGAGAAACATTATCTCGATACAATATCTGTACTACGAAGCGACTAGAATTTTTTTTCGCAATTTCGAATGCTCCAAATACAGCGGAAAAATGAAACTATCGCAAAGAAATATTATCTCAAAATCTATAATTCGAAGCTACTAGAATTCTTTTTCGCAAATTCGAGTGCTCCAAATACGGATGAAAAAAATTGCACTATCACCGAGAAACATTATCTCGATACAATATCTGTACTACGAAGCGACTAGAATTTTTTTTCGCAATTTCGAATGCTCCAAATACAGCGGAAAAATGAAACTATCGCAAAGAAATATTATCTCAAAATCTATAATTCGAAGCTACTAGAATTCTTTTTCGCAAATTCGAGTGCTCCAAATACGGATGAAAAAAATTGCACTATCACCGAGAAACATTATCTCGATACAATATCTGTACTACGAAGCGACTAGAATTTTTTTTCGCAATTTCGAATGCTCCAAATACAGCGGAAAAATGAAACTATCGCAAAGAAATATTATCTCAAAATCTATAATTCGAAGCTACTAGAATTCTTTCTCGCAAATTCGAATGCTGTAAATATAGGAAAAATTAAACTATTACCAAGAAACATCATCTCGATACAATATCTGCACTTCGGAGCGACTAGAATTCTTTTTCGCAAATTCGAGTGCTCCAAATACGGACGAAAGAAATTAAACTATCGCCAAGAACTATCACCTCGATAGAATATCTATAATCGGAAGCGAGTAGGGTTCCATTGGCGATCGAGACGTGTTCCTTATTTTTTGTCCCCCTCCCGCGAAAAAGATCTCGGCTCGTTGGAATCGATGATCGACTCGGTTGACCAGCGCGCGTCAGCTATACGTCCGTCATCGAGCGAGCCGTGCGCAGGTTATTGACATTGAAGGAAGCGAATCGATACACGAAGCGCCTAGATGTCTGCTCACGGAAGTAGAATACTGATTGCTAGCATAAAGCCTATTGTGTCGATGCAGCCCGTTTAAATGTAGAGTGTAGAGGGCCGAGCGAGCGTTGCCAGTCGTTTCTTGGGAGCGCATAATGCACCCGAAGACGACGCCTAAAGCGTCGAAAGCTTCGAGACGACGATAGACGCCGCGAGAATCCCGCTCGTTACCGATGATAGTATTCTCCGTTCGCTCGGTATCGCGTGCAGCGAAAAGGAACGTACCCGATGGAAGCTGCAATTGCCTCTCGAACGAAATTTTCCTTGTTTCGAGGCGAACCAATCGAAACCCCATAGATCGTGATCGCCGTAGTCCGAATCGAATCGTTCGTTCGCGAGAGAACACGAACGAAAATAATCCCTTCTTTACCTCTTCTCCAATTCTTTTTTTTCCCCCACTTTCTTTCGCCCACGACAATTACGCGGAACGAACGAAACTCGGTACGACGAGAGCGAAAAATAATGAATTTCAATTGTTCGTTGCTCCCGTTAACGAGAGTAAACAACACCGGACGGTAACGCAACCGGAGGCGAAGAAACAGATCTACGAAAGAATATTAAAAATTCATTTCAATGACCAACCAGCTGGTAGAAACCGGACGAAATTATTCCTTCGAGAATAAATAGAAACGGTAGGTATTCTTCGTTTGCCGAGAACGTACCAAGGACCGAGGTTTCCGAGATCTTTTGGAGCACACGGGAACAATTTCAGACGAAAAAAATTGAAAGATCCGTTGATCGGGTAAATTCAAGATCCGTGGATAAGGTTCCCGGTGGGACGGCTAAATCGTTTGTATAATCGATCCTAGCCTCCACGGGGATTGGAACGTTATTCGCGCGGAAATAATTATAACTTCAAAGACGATTGGATACACGTCCGGATTGTTTCACGAACGGAGGCAACTTCTGCTCGGTAATAAGTACGAGCGGCAAGTCCGTGGAATTAACATTTAAAGGGGTGGGTTTAAAACTCTCCCAGGAGGGGGAACGAACACCGTTGGCGCTGAAAGTGACGTTTCTTCGATTTCATTCAGCGTGGAGCGCGTTGGAGAATTTTTCAATCGGTCCGGCAAAATATTGACGATCAAGATCGAGCGCGATACCGGCCGTTTGCCTGTCGCTCGGCTCTTCGCGGTAATGGATAATAAAAGTAAACTTTTCGTCGTGTGTGCACACGCGCGCAGTGTTCCCGATTCGCGTGGAAATTGTACACAGAGGCGTGCAGGGATGCGCGTGCCGCGATTTCTGCCACGGCATCGCCGCTAACGATAACGGGACTCGTGTCAACATCGCTTACGGGCTCTAATAACGACTTTCGATTTTTCAAATACCTACCGGCTGCACCCAAATTTATCCGACTAGCGGCGAAACATCGTTCCCACTGGCGATCGATCGATCGGCCAATTTTCAACGGTCAACGTTCAACTTATCGTACCGAGGGACGCACCGATGCGTGAACGCGGCGGCTTCGATGCTACCCACAGATAACGCAACGAAATTGTGGTATTACGAGAACGAGTTCTTGGATTTACTTCGCCGATGAAACTTCCTACCGACGATTCCCGTACGGGATGCGACAACGTAGTACTACGCGGAGAACCTTCTCGTGAAAAGACGGTGACACACGGACGATCCTACCCAATGGGAAACGATAATATTACGCGAACAACTTTTTCAATGAGAGGACTGCTACGTGGACCACTTTTTCAACGAGAAGACATCGTGTCGTGTGAAAGAGGAAACGTAGTACTACGTGAACAAATTTTACAATTAGAAGACGCAGTACTGGGTGGGTAAGTTTTTCAACGAGAAGACACGGTGTTGTGTGAAAGAGGAAACGTAGTACTACGTGAACAAATTTTACAATTAGAAGACACAGTACTGGGTGGGTAAGTTTTTCAACGAGAAGACACGGTGCTACGTGAAAGAGGAAACGTAGTACTACGTGAACAAATTTTACAATTAGAAGACACAGTACTGGGTGGGTAAGTTTTTCAACGAGAATACACGGTGCTACGTGAAAGAGGAAACGTAGTACTACGTGAACAAATTTTACAATTAGAAGATGTAGTAAGTGGGCAATTTTTTTTATGAAAAAACATAGTACTACGTGGACAACTTTTTCAGGGGGAAACGTAGTACTACGTGGGCAACTTTTTCAGGGGGAAACGTAGTACCACGTGGGCAACTTTTTCAGGGGGAAACGTAGTACTACGTGAACAAATTTTCCAATTAGAAGATGTAGTAAGTGGGCAATTTTTTAAATGGAAAAACATAGTACAACGTGGACAACTTTTTCAGAGGGAAACGTAGTACTACGTGGACAACTTTTTCAGGGAAAAACGTAGTACTACGTGGATAACTTTTTCAGGGAGAAACGTAGTACTACGCGGACAACTTTTTCAGGGAAAAACGTAGTACTACGTGGACAATTTTTTCAGGGGGAAACGTAGTACCACGTGAACAACTTTTTCAGGGGAAAAACGTAGTACTACGTGGATTTTTTCATCGAGACGTAGCAGTGTGCTAACAATTCTCAACTGTATCGAGCGAGAAGACTCTCCTTCGTCTCTCGCACGACTCTCGCCTTCCACGAGCGAAGAAACGCGAATACTACGTGGATGACTCTCGACCTTCTTCAACGAAGAACGTAGTATTACGTAAACGGATGTCAAGGTTCTCTCGCGTAGAAACGTACGAGTCGTTTCAACAAGTACGACTGTTCTTCTATCGTAAAATCCGATCAGAGATACTTCACAATTCGAACACTCGTAGATATTTATCGCAGAAGAAGGCATCCTCTTGTCCATCTACCTCCTCGAACAATTTAAAGCCTCGTTCACACTCGAGGAACACGAGGACCGAAAAACACTTCGAACCGATGACATACTACGTGTTCGAAAAGCTTCGAGTGAGCTCTAACGTACTACTACGTGTTCGAAAAGCTTCGAGTAAGCTCTAACGTACTAGTACGTGTTCGAAAAAGCTTCTAGTGGGCTCTAACGTACTAGTACGTGTTCGCAAAGCTTCTAGTGAGCTCCAACGTACTAGTACGTGTTCGAAAAGCTTCGAGTAAGCTCTAACGTACTAGTACGTGTTCGAAAAAGCTTCTAGTGGGCTCTAACGTACTACTAAGTGTTCGAAAAGCTTCGAGTGGGCTCCAACGTACCACTGCGTGTTCGAAAAAGCTTCTAGTGGGCTCTAACGTACTAGTACGTGTTCGAAAAAGCTTCTAGTGGGCTCTAACTTACTAGTACGTGTTCAAAAAGCGTCGAGTGGGCTCTAACGTACCACTACGTGTTCAGAAAGCTTCGAGTGGGCTCTAACGTACTAGTACGTGTTCGAAAAAGCTTCTAGTGGGCTCTAACTTACTACTACGTGTTCAGAAAGCTTCTAGTGGGCTCTAACGTACTACTACGTGTTCAGAAAGCTTCTAGTGGACTTCAACGTACTAGTACGTGTTCGAAAAGCTTCGAGTAAGCTCTAACGTACTAGTACGTGTTCGAAAAAGCTTCTAGTGGGCTCCAACGTACTAATACGTGTTTGAAAAACTTCTAGTGGGCTCTAACGTACCACTACGTGTTCGAAAAGCTTCGAGTGGGCTATAACGTACCACTACGTGTTGGAAAAGCTTCGAGTGGACTCTGCATCGCACATTCAGTAGATAGGGAGACGGGTTTCGAGTCGTTTCACGTGACTCGAAAACGTCTCGTCGATAAAGCCGCGGTATTTATCGAGCGAAAAATCTACCGCGCGATTCGTGACGTTATCGACGATCAAACAAATCCTCGTATCGATTACGGGACCGTCGTTTTTCCGACGCCAGCTCGGGATGAAGTTATTGCATCCGCGAAAGGAAAACGTCGGATCGCGGCGCTGTGAAACGTCGCGACGCAGCCGCCGACACGCGTTTGTCACGGGAACAAAGAAACGCCGCGCTGGAAGAAGAACAGACTGGAATAAACCGTAAGTTACCGGGTAATATACAAGAGGAAGACAAAGAGAAAAATTAGGATGGCTCGTATAACTCTCTCGCGACGTACTACACGGTCGCACCAATCACCGTTACGCGAACCGTTTCGTGACGAGTGCAAAAAGAAAAAAAAGAAAAAAAACAGAAGAATTCTGACAATTCCGTCGCGGAAAACCTTATCGAGAACAACTCCGTGCGAACAAATCCTAAATTCTCTTCGGTTGCACCATTTTCGTGCATTTATTATTCTTCGTTATCGTACTTTTCTCTTTCGTACGATTGTATCGCTCGTCGCCGATCTTTAACGTTACTCGATTCGATGAAATCGTACAAGTCAGTGTTTCTCAACCTCATCAGGTTTGTTAGGTCAACACGGTATTAGATTAACGACAATTAAGAGGTCAAGTAACTACAACGGATGAAAGTTTTAACCGAGGGTGAACGGTCGATGCGAGCTGAATCTCTCCTCCCTTGTATCGTTTAATGTCGATTAATTACCGACGCCGCGAGCATAGGTATCAAAATTGGAATCAGTAGATGAAACTTTTACACCGCTCGGGACGATACCACCGAGATTAATACAGAGCACCCTTTGAGAAATTAAACTAGATTACAACGTTGGAATGAACGCACTCGTCAACCATCGCGTCGCGAAATTATTAATACGCGGAACAAAATTTGCGACAACAATGTCACGAATGCACAATTCGCCGGTTCGTTGTACTCGTAATGCAAGCGTTTTGTGCATTTATTGCAACGAGTACCGAATTCCTATGTGCTGCGATGCACTGCGTAATAATTATATTATAAATAATATTCGTATCGCTGATAGATCGTAAATTTGCAAGTTCGTTATCACGGCAACAATAATACACGATTTATCAATTCCAGAAGCGACTTCTTCCCGCTTTCGAGTTACAATCGTCGCGTTCGAATCGAGTAACCGAATCGAATTCATTTAACGAATGTGATAAAAAGAAAAAAATTAATATTTCATTTTGCATCGGCAATCGACACGTCCGGTACACGAGTGACGTCGCTTCGAAGTTTCGAGCGTGTAATGCGAGACTTGCTCGCTGTTGCTCCGTCTCTTTCTTTCTTTCTTTCTTTCTTTCTTTCTTTCATTCTTTCTTTATTTCTCTCTCTTTCTCTCTCTCTCTCTCTCTCTCGTTCTCCCTTTCACTTTCCACGTCGAGTGGTAAACACAAGACCAAGCCTCGATACAAGATCAAAATCGTCACCGACCCCGCTTTCGAGCAACAATTCGGACGATTTCGTCGTTCGAAAAATTGGGAATTTCTCTACCACTTTCGCGTAGATGTTATCTCGCGAAACGATCGCTCGTAGAAATCGTCAGGCGCGCTTAAATCCGAACGAGAGCACAAAACCAACCAACGAGGAGGACTCCACATTTCGATCGAAACGGCCCGGTGAAAATTGCTGCTCGTTTGCCCTTATTAAATCGAAACCCTTCGGGAGGCTTAAGGCTCGTCTGCATCGAGCCCGTGAGCCGACGAAAGATGTCTTCCGGTATTACGTTAATGGAGGAGTTTGTTGCAAAAGCGAGAAAAGTCATCGCCACGAGTTTATGGGACAATTAAAACGTACGCTTCCGCGAGGAGAACTTTACGGAATTATGGGGAAACTTTTTTTTTGCGTAATCCTGGATTTAACGTCGAATTTAACGGTTATAAGACGACGGGCGCGCTATGTTGATACAAATTCTTACGATCCATGTATTTGTTACGCGATAACGCGTGGCTTTATCACCGTCTTTGCGACCGCGCCAGAAATTTCTCAAACGATGTATTTTACAACACCGGTGTAATAAGTTTCACGGCTCGCGGGCTGATATTATTAATTAGAAAATTAACTATCTACGATTCATAAAAGTCGCAATATCGCTAAGATACTACTGCACGGTATAACGCGTGCTGAACTGTACCGTGTCGTATTATCATGACCGATAATGCGTATCCGATGATAAATTGATCGAAAATAATGAATTTGCGCAATTCCGAAGAAAAAGTTGCGATTATTATTATCATCGTGTCGCTAACAACGAACAACAAACAGCTAGAGAGGCGTTCGAAAACGAAAATTCGTTTCTTAAATCCAAATTTGTTTCTTTCTACATTATCGACGTATTTATTACTTTCGATGAATTCTCTCGTTCCGTAATCGAAAGTTTCGACTTTCCTTGCACCAGAATCTTAACAGGACTGCTCTAAATTATCGCATTAATTTTCGTTCGATGTTACCTCGAATGTAAATTAAGTAGAACAACGCCAATTAAATCTACCGTTATCGGGAAAGAAGCGATCGATCGACAACGCCTAATGAAATATCCGCTATCGTTAACCGACATCGTAGAACGTAGAGTCGGTTGAGATACGCCAGAAGTGTAGATTAAATAAACGAACAAATAGGATTTCGTATTGTTTCTACGATATTTGTTCTCTTGGGCGTGAAACGGGCTCGGTAATAATCGATCTCGGCGCGTTTCAACGAATTTCAATTTCACGCGCCGTAACGAGTGAAATAAACAATGAAAAAAAAAAAAAAAAAAGAAAATTAAATACAGACGAATATAAGCATCGAAAGTCCCGGTCGTTCACACGGTCCATTGCGCGCGAGCTGTGCTTTAACCATAGAAATAACCGGCCACTAGATAGCCCAGCGGATAATGGTTTTTCCTATTTACCTGACGGAATCAATCGTCCCGGATCTCTCGATCGTTCCCGGAAGTGTTCCTGACGTTCGTCAACCGCGAGCCGCGCTTGACAGACGCACAAAGCGGATCCGCGAGCACAAGTAAAAAATCGATCGTGGCTCGCGCGTACAGCTAAAAGAAAATTCTCGAGGTCGTGGAACTCGTCGGCTGGGAACGTAGGTCTGGTCGGTTCGTTTTCACGTGGAAATCGATTTCAAAATATACGTACAGGGTGACGACGAAATTCGGAGTACCAATCGATGGATCGGTTCGTTTTCCCGTGAAAATCAATTTCAAAATATTAGTACAGATTGACGACGAAATTTGGAGTATCTATCGATGAATTGGTTCGTTTTCCCATGGAAATCGATTTCAAAATATATCTACAGGGTAATGACGAAATTCGTAGTACCAATCGATGGATCGGTTCGTTTTCCCGTGGAAATCGATTTCAAAATATATCTACAGGGTAATGACGAAATTCGGAGTTTCAATCGATGGATCGGTCTGTTTTCCCATGAAAATCGATTTCAAAAAATATGTACAGGGTGACGACGAAACTCGAAGTACCAATCGATGGATCGGTCTATTTTCCCATGAAAATCGATTTCAAAAAATATGTACAGGGTGACGACGAAACTCGAAGTACCAATTGATGGATCGGTTCGTTTTCCCGTGGAAATCGATTTCAAAGTACACGTACAGGGTGATGACGAAATTCAGAGTACTAATCGATGGATCGGTCTGTTTTTCCATAAAAATCGATTTCAAAATATACGTACAGGGTAATGACGAAATTCGGAGTACCAATCGATAAATTGGTTCATTTTCTCATGAAAATCGATTTCAAAATATACGTACAGGGTGACGACGAAATTGGAAATACCAAACGGTGGATTCGTGCTAAATCGTTGCATCGGTACGAAATTAAAGATATGATACGAATTGCTCGAAAATCGGAAAATTTGATTTTGGAAATTTGACGAAAACACACGCGTGTTCGTCAATGGACAAACTATCCTATTCGTTGTTCGCTGGTTCTACTTGTGTCAGAGTTTGCAAACATTGACGGTGTTATGCAATGCGTTCTGTGGAGTCTGTCACTCGACCACACTGTCAATATTTACGAACGTTAGCACGTGTAAAAGTAACGTTTCGAATAATAAGTCCTTTCGTGTTCCGATTTTATCATCGAAAGCGCGGCGAGTTTTTAACTGGAAGCTGATTGTTCGCGATCGGGAAATTCTTCGAGAAGTATCGAACGAGAAGAATGGTACATTGTTTAAAATCGATTACGTGGCAAAAGGAGGCTCCCGTCGGAATATATTGCTTCCACGTTTTCAATTTATTTTTCTACGAAAATAGTTTTGTATTTTTAAACGCCCCGTACACACGCGCGCGAGTAAACCACGTTACACGTTTCGCGAGTATTATACAACGCAGCGGGGAAAAATAGAAAAATTGTTGCGCAAAATGGAAAAAGCAGCTTCGGATAGCTTTGGAACTCGATAGTTTCGATGCAATATTGTTCCGTGCGTCGAACCGTGTTTTATCAATGCTGATGGATGTTTGACAAAAATCGTTATAAACGGAGAACGCAGCGTTGCTACAACTTCCCATTGAAATGGGAAATTTCTCTTTTATCAATTGATATTCGGATATTTTCGAACACCAAAGGCTACAGAATTATTACGACGAGACGAATATTACGATACATCGAACGAAGATTAAAAATTTTACCAAAAGCTTACACTCCACTTCGTACGGTTATTGCATCAAAAGTAAAACCGGAAAATCGATACTTTTTAATTCTGTGCAAACATTGAAAGGAAATCGGATCGAATGAGCGAATAAAAAACATTCACGATCGATGCTTTTTAATCCTGCGAAATTGGAAAGGAAGTCAAATCGAACGAGCAAATTAATGATACCAAAATCGATGCTTTTAAATACCGCAAAATTCGAAAGAAAATCGAACGACGAACGAACGAATCGACGATACTTTTCGACACGTGACGATACCCATTGATGCTTTTCAATGCTGCAAAATTTGGAAGAAAAAAAGAAAGAAAGTAACGAATTCGAAGGAAGAAATTGCAGATATCAAAATTCATTAAAGAAAGTCAAATCGAACGAACAAATTAATGATACCAAAATCGATGCTTTTAAATACCGCAAAATTCGAAAGAAAATCGAACGAACGAATCGACGATACTTTTCGACACGTGTCGATACCCATTGATGCTTTTCAATGCTGCGAAATTTGGAAGAAAAAAAGAAAGAAAGGAAGGAATTCGAAGGAAGAAATTGCAGATATCAAAATTCATTAAAGAAAGTCAAATCGAACGAACAAATTAATGATACCAAAATCGATGATTGTAAATGTCGCAAAATTCGAAAAAAAAATCGAACGACGAACGAACGAATCGACGATACTTTTCGACACGTGACGATACCCATTGATGCTTTTCAATGCTGCGAAATTTGGAAAAAAAGAAAAAGAAAGAAAAGAACGAATTCGACGGAAGAAATTTCAGATATCAAAATTCATGGACACCATCGATCCCCGAACTTCTCCGGGCAACCCTCTTCCTTCTCACCGATAAGAAACACACCCCCGTCGTTCGAAAGGAAAGAAACGGAACAAACGGTAAGAAAGGTACTCGTATATTTTACGCCGGGAAATTTGCAGCGGAACTTCCCTTTATTGTGAACAAGAATAAACGGGCATTCGTCGCGATAAAAGTTTTACGAGAACGGAATTTCCTTTTATATTTCTTCGGTTCCCGCACGGTGAAACGTTGCCCACGGATAAAAGAGCAGTTCCTGGGAAATCAGTGAACGTATACGGGAAACACGGCCGAAGAAACGGGAATATTTGACGAACGTCGTCGCACCACGGGGGTTTTCGAAACGCGTCGCGTCGCGTCGCGTCGCGTCGCGGCGCTATTGGAATTACAGCTCACGCAGCACACGCGAGACAATGCGGGAAATCAATTAAACGACCGGGACGATATTTATGCACGGTTGTGCCGATCGCGTGGAGCGCAATTACCGTACGGAGGAACGTATGCGGGAAAAATTTCGTATTCGCGGCGACTGACGAGCCAATGAATTTTAAATAGCGGATCCAATAACGCTCGGGGGAAGAATTTCGGCGCGTGCACCGTTGCGATCTGTTTAAAAAGAAAAAATTACTGATCAAAATCGGTGAACGGAAACACGTGAAACACGTGAAACTCTTGCGCGACGTAATAAATTTATATTCAAATCTTTCGTTTCGTTACGGTGTAAAAATGGCACGCGGAACGATTCCGAGGAATATGAAACGATACGGGACGATTCGATCGATTCTCGTTGTTAATCGATTCGACGATGTAACGAATTAAATACGGATCCCGTGAAAAGTGATTCCGTAGCGTGTAAATTGTCCGAGTAGTGGAAACCGTGGCATATCGCGCGGCTGAAATATTACGCGATACACGAACGCGACTCGATCGAGTTATATTTAAATTCGAGCTTCGAGATTTTTCAATCGTGGATACCGAGAGGAGGACGCGATCGTCGGTGGGAACATCGCACGATACAGAAATAATGTTTTACTTTCCGTTAGTTCACGCATCACCAGACGCAACGATGTACTCTTGCAAGACGCATCGATGCACTTGCAAGATGACGCACCGATGCACCTGCATCCATGACGCAACGTTGCATTCTGTGTAAACCGAGCCCGCGTATCTGTTCCTCGGCCGCGGTTGGTTCTCCTTAATCCAATGTTTCGAGTATTGCATATCGAGGAAATTAATTACGCTGCAGATAAGTGCGTTCGTTTCTTAAGTAGAGAGAAACGAAAAGAAAAAAAAAAAAATCAATCGCGTTACAAGTGCGCAATCTGTTCGGGACGTGACTCCCGGGAACTTCGCGATACCCTGCTTACCCGGCGATAACGTTTCGAATAAATTCATAACATTGGAGCAATTAAACGCGGATTCAACAAATTGGCTCCGAGCTCCGGCAACCGGGCTCTGCAAAATTGGCGGCAGTGGAGTTCTCCAAGTAAACTCTACAGTTGGCGAACTTCGCTCTAAAATTCTCATAATTGACTCGATCGTTCACGTTGCATCCAGAATCCTGAGAATGGACCACGCGGACCGCAAAATTTCCACGGTTCGTTAAGTTGGCCCCAGAATTCCAAGTTTACTCAACGGTTCGCAAAATCTCTACGGATCGTGAACTCGACTCTAGAGTTCCCTAGATCGCCGATACAGTTCGCAAAGATTGGAGAATTAATTATCCAGAATGGCCGTTAACTGGTTTCGAAATCCGTAAAACGAAGAGTGAAATTTACAAAATTGATTCCGGACTATTCGTTACTGATTTCGGAACTCACGATATTGTTCTGGAATTCCATAAAAACGTACCTCTGTATCGTATCGGATTGGAGAAATGGAGAATATGTAATTTAATAAAATGTTTATGCACTCTAAAAAAATCGTGTTTCATTTTCATCAAAAAAAAAAAAAAAAGACACGACTTTCCGAACAACCCAATACGTTCTTTCCTAACGGATCACCCTGTACGGTGGACGGGAGGGAAACGAACGTCGAAACGTGAAATCCGTTAAAAATAATACCGCTGTGTTACTCCCGGTAATATTTGACCGTACTGATTAAAACCAGACACAATTTACAGATATATTTTAACTCTAAATATACCTTTAAAGGTAAAATATACCTTTTTATTATTTAATTATTTTCTATCGAATCAATTGTACATTATTTCGTATCGAATCAATCGTACACTCTTTCCCATCACTCTGTACGGTAAACGAAAAGAAAAAAGAACGTCGAACGTGAAATTCGTTAAAAATAATATCACGGTGGTACTTGCTCCCGGTAATATTTGACCGCACTGATTAAAACCAGGTACAATCTAGAGGTACATTATACCTCTAAATTACCTCTGAATTGTACATTCTTCCGTATCGAATCAATTGTACACTCTTTTCCATCGCTCTGTACGGTAAACGAAAGAAAAAAAAACGAAACGACCGTCGAACGTGAAATCCGTTAAAAATAATACCGCTGTGTTACTCCCGGTAATATTTGACCGCACTGATTAAAATCAGGCACAATCTAGAGGTATATTTAACCTCTAAATCACCTCTAAATTACCTCTAAGTTACCTCTAAGTTACCTCTAAATTACCTCTAAGTTACCTCTAAATTACCTCTAAGTTACCTCTAACTTACCTCTAAATTGTACGTTCTTTCCTATCGGATCAATCGGTACCCTCTTTCCCATCGCTCCATACGCTGAACAAAAAAAAAAAAAAAACGAAACGACCGTCGAACGCGAAATCCGTTAAAAATGATCCCGCGGTGTTACCTGCACCCGGTAATATTTGACTGCACTGATTAAAAGCAGACGCGCGCATCACACGGCACACCCGGTTTCCGTGGCGCGACGGCATAAAGCATATTCGTCGAGCCGAGGCTGGGGAATCAATTAAACCGTGGCCAAACACGCGCGGTAGGAGATGCACGCGGCCGACGTCGTACATCGATACAACGATTCCGTCGGGAAATGCATCCGCGGGACGAAGACGGAGAAACAGAGAGACAGAGGGCGAAGGAACGAACGAGAGCGAGAAAGAGAGAGAGAGAGAGAGAGAGAGAGAGAGAGAGAGAGAGAGGGGTGGATGGCGACGTACGTACACGGTCGGCGAAACGCCTGGCACTTTCCTTGGTAGCGATTGCAGCCGCAACGATCGCGCAGTCGCCGATATTCGCTCGAGACACGAGGCCTCCTCGCGCATCCCCGCGTGTCAATATTAAATTCGAGCCGAGTCCGTTCGCGAAACCCCCGGAATGCGTGGAAAAACATTCCACGACGGCCGACCGGCCCGGAAAGGGCTCCCGTTGTCCGCTATTTACGTCTCGTGCCGAGAATTTCTCGGATCGTGCGACCCGGCTCGGCCCTCTCGTACCCGCGTCGCCGAAACGACCACGGTATTTGTTAATTAACACTTTAACCCGGGGACCACGACGCTGTAGGATATACTTTTCATCGTCGGGGTGTCCCGTCGGTGGTTCGCGAGGGACACACAGGAGACTTGACTTGAGACTTGTTCTCGGGTCTTTTTTGACCCCTGATGTCACCGCAATATCTCTTTCCGTTATCAACGAGTAAGTCGTTCCGTGAATCTTCGGTGATTCGCGGTGATTCTCCGTTCGCGATGTTCTTGACAGTGTTGTCTATTTTGGGGCGTTTCTCGGGTCTTTTTCGACCCGTCATGTCGCGACAATACATTTCTTTCATGATCAACGCGTTCTGCGTTCTATGGATCACTGGAGGACTCTCCGTTCGCGATGTTCTTGACAGTGTTGTTTATTTTGGTGCGTTTCTTGGGTCTTTTTCGACCCGTCGTGTCGCGACAATACATTTCTTTCATAATCAACGCGTTCTACGTTCCATGGAGCACCGGTGATTCACGGAGGACCCTCTGCTCGTGATATTCTTAACGATGTAACCTTGATGCGTTTCTCGGGTCATTTCCGACCCGTGGCGTCACGATAATATTTTTTTCTTTCCAATTATCGTGTCCTACGTTCCATGGATTTCCGGTGATTCACGGAGGACCCTCTGCTCGCGATACTTCTAACGATATCATCAAACCTGATGGATTCCTTGCGTGTCTTTCGGTCCACAACGAACCATGAAATTAAAAACACGGGTTCCATACGTTCGACACAGTTTTGTTTCAACAACTAGTAAGTGTTCCAACGAAAGAACGCTTCGAAACGGACACTGGAACCGGGAACGACGAACGGTATTTCTGTCCGCATACGTATCATCGAAATTAGAAGGGGAGGGGGTAAATTAATTTACGAGTACGATCAATCCTCCATTTCAATAGAGAATTCTCTATTCGACTGAACAGCCCCGGGCGAAAGCACCGTCGATAATTGAATAATTTTAAACGGAAGTTCTAAACGCGTGAAATTTACCCCATTGGCGGGTCCAGGGTTGACAAACGAATTATTATCGCAAACTGTTTCGCGACGAATCGATTGTAAATTTTTTCGATGCAAGTTTCACGGTTACGATTTTACACTTGGAGTATTTTTCAACGAGCACCGCGAACGTAGAAACGAACTTTCGGGGAACAGGGTGGGTCTCGTCCGGTTTTCGACGTCACCCGGTACACGCTCGCGGTGTTTTTACCGATGCGCACGAATTCCGTGAAATTTCGTCGGTAGATACGAGAACTCGCCACGGGACGAGAAGACGGGTCTCTCCCGCGTCGTTGACCCCGCTCCTCCTCCCGCAAAGTGTTCCTCGTGAACGCGAGACCGCTATACTTGGCGACTGCACGATATGCAAACTACTGCTCGCTTACATGAAGTTATTACCCGTGTACGGAGATTGTGATGCCCGGTTCTCTTCGGTTCGCTTCGCGGCCGACTACTTTCCACCGTTTTGTACGTACACGCGCGACAGTACACGGTTGTACATCCTAACCGAGTGCTCCTCCGAGCCAACCGATTCGACCACGTTCTTTTTAAAACGTATTCACCGCTCACCGGTGCCCGGGCGATCAATTTTTCAACGGCTCCGCCAACCACCCCCCTCGACCACCTCCCGCAGCTCGTACGGCGCTCTCCTTTTGAGCCCGCGTCGTTTTTATCGGCCGCTGAATTACTCGCCACCGCCTTTCCGGCGAACGAGTCGATTTATGAAAGGGAAACTCGCGTCGAAAGGAGCCACCGGCTAAACCGCGCGACGCGTTACACTCCCGGTGTTAACCTCCTCGTCGAGGATACTGCCTCCAAGCGTGTAAACTTGCTCTTCGAGTTCACCCGCCTCTCGTTATTATCGGACAGTAATTATATAAATCTATAATTATTATTCATTATACGAATATGTAATTATTATTATTAATTACACGAATGTGTAGAATTACTATAATTGATTATGCGAATGTAAAACTACCGTAATTAATTATATAAATATATAATTACTATAATTGATTATACAAATGTAAAACTACTGTAATTAATTATATAAATATATAATTACTATAATTGATTACACAAATGTAAAATTACTGTAATTGATTATACGAATATATAATTTATTATTACTAATTACATGAATATACAATTAATTACACGAATATATAATTATTATTATTAATTACGCGAATGTATAGAATTACTATAATTGATTATGCGAATGTAAAACTACTGTAATTAATTATATAAATATATAATTACTATAATTGATTATACAAATGTAAAACTACTGTAATTAATTGTATAAATATATAATTACTACAATTGATTATACAAATGTAAAATTACTGTAATTGATTATACGAATATATAATTATTATTACTAATTACATGAATATACAATTAATTACACGAATATATAATTATTATTATTAATTACATGAATATACAATTAATTATACGAATATATGTCATTGATTATATAAATATATAATTACTATAATTAATTACACGAATATACAATTATTATAATTAATAATCACACCATATGCTGCACCATTCCGCTGCTGTCTTGTCGAAGTAATTATTATTGCGCAGAGCGACGATGGAAAAAAGAATCGAAGATTTCAAGGGCTTGTTGTACTTGTCAAGGCGAACGAAAAATGTTTAATTAATGTAGGTCCTACGATCGATCCTTTCGGTGTAAAATAAATACGTATACACCACGAGTCTGTTCGCGGTATATCGAGGAGTACATACGGAGGAATTGATTCGTTAAAAGTACATTGGTTCAAGGTTGTCCACGCGAGATCATTAATATCAACAAAGATTATATACTTGGCCGACGATACGAACCTTTCTTGATACAGTAGATATTTTCCATTTGAATGCGCATCTACGCGTGTTTGCCTCGTGTTATGTTTTTGATCGATTTGCGTTATGTTCGCGCCCGCGAAGTAACCTTTGCTGATATTAATGATCTCGCGTCGATAACTTTGAACCGATACTTCTGAACAAATTCGTCCGTTTACGTTCGATTTTCTGGGAAGAGGCTCGCGATATCGATTGTTGGTAAATAAGAAAAATTAATTTTAGGATCTACGTCGATTGGACATTTTGTATTCCTTTCGACGAGCAATACGAGCCATCTTGAAATCTTTCACCCTTTTCTTCACCACTTTGTACACGTAAAATACTTCTTTCGCAGGTAGAATAATGAAAGAAAATACAACGAATATATAATTTTGTCGATACCTTTGAATATAACAAGCATCTTGTAAGTATGCACGACTCTTATTTATTACTTTCCTTTCCTTTCTTTCGTCTCTTTTTCTCAGTACACACCTTTTGATCACACTCTTATTATATTGTCATCCAAGTCAGGTTAATAACACCGTCTAGCTGTTACTCACCTTTGTACCGTTACGTATACTTGCGTCTACTTCGATATATTAATTTTCCTCGTTCTTTTCCTTCGATCAATACCTCGTCTCTTTTTTGCATACAATTTCAATGCGGTAATGACGTATCATTATTACCGTAACGAATCATTATTACCATTGTTCAACCTAACGTAACCAAGATGGTTAAACACACGGATCGATACCAACGCAAACCTATATTTATCTCGAGCAAAATAACACAAAAACCGACGATTGTACAGGTCTGTACCATTCGGTAGCTTCGAAACTATTAAATCGCTTATATTTAATAATTCTACCTACATACACTAGCAATTTCCCTGGTCACTGTCACCAGAACATATACGTTCGTTCACACTGAATGAATAATACCGATCGAGAATAGTTTAAAAATTCTCCACTCCATTTTTAAGAAGATCTTTCGATTCTAAGATATCCCGACAATAGAGAATTACGTAGAAACTTCTTTCTTTATTTTCAAGAATCACCGAAGTATTAAATCTGTAATGTTTTACACGCCTCTAATACGAAATAAGAAAAACCAAGCCTTACTTTGTTACCAATTGGAAAATCCACGCCTTTAATTCGAGATAAAAAAGACCAAGCGTGCGTCACTGCGATAAAGAATTCGAAACGATGTAATTTCGCCTACTTTGTTACTAATCGGAAAATCCACGTTTAATTCGAGATAAGAAAGACCAAGTTTTGCATCACTGCGTTAAAAAATTCGAAACGATGTAATTTCGCCTACTTTGTAACTAATCGAAAAATCCACGCCTCTAATTCGAGTTAAAAAAAAGACCAAGTTTTGCATCACTGCGTTAAAAAATTCGAAACGATGTAATTTCGCCTACTTTGTAACTAATTGAAAAATCCACGCCTCTAATTCGAGTTAAAAAAAGACCAAGTTTTGCATCACTGCGTTAAAAAATTCGAAACGATGTAATTTCGCCTACTTTCTTACCAATCAAGAAATCCACACGCCATCTTATCTACAATAATTCAAGTTAAAAAAAAACCAAACGTGCATCTCTGCGTTAAAAAATTCGAAACGATGTAATTTCGCCTACTTTGTAACTAATCGAAAAATCCACGCCTCTAATTCGAGTTAAAAAAAGACCAAGTCTTGCATCACTGTGTTAAAAAATTCAAAACGATGTAATTTCGCCTACTTTGTTACCAATCAAAAACTCCACGCCATCTGATCTACAATAATTCAAGATAAAAAAAAAACCAAACGTGCATCTCTGCGTTAAAAAATTCAAAACGATGTAATCTCGCCTACTTTCTTACCAATCAAAAACTCCACGCCATCTTGCCTAATTCGAGTCGCTACGACACCAAGCGTGCATCTCTGCACTGAAAAATTCGAAACGCTGTAATTTCGCCTACTTTCTCACCAATCGGAAAATCCACGACATATTGTCCCGATATTTTCGGTGCCCGCGAAATCGTTTCGTTAAAATAAACGCGTGACGCTGGCCGCGGTACCCTTGCAAGCCGAACTACGTTCACGGTGGATACACGGTTGCAGAAAGGCGGACGCGAAAGACGAGCAGCTGGGTCAATGACGTCAAACAGCCGTCTTACACGGCTCCTACGGATCCCCGCGGACCCCGAGGTCGTTCGTCCACCAGGGAATACCACGAGGACACACCACCACCACCACCACCACCACCACCACCACCACCACCACCACCACCACCACCACCACCACCGCCGCGTTTTCCAGCGATCTCGCGACCATCTTTCCATTTACAGCGCGCCGCGATGAATTCGGTGCGAGGACGCCGACGAGAAACGAGCAAACGAGATAAATAAAGGGGACGTTACCGGAGGACAGGGATATATTTGCATGGGTGAACGAGAACACCTGGATACGCGTGTCCCGAAGAGAAATTGCACGAAACGTCCTACCCCCGGCCGCGTTCTCCACCAACGTCGGGGGTTAATTCGAGGAAAGTGTCCGGGCTAATCCACCGTGCGATTTTCTGAAACGAGTTCGACGCACCGAGTCCAGAGACCGTGTTAGACGTCCCTACCCACCCAAGAAAGAAACAGCTCCTCTCGTTACGATAAATCCCAGCGTCGTATCTCTGCACGAAAAAGGGGAGTAATTTTCGTAGGAGTTCCGTGTCAGAATCACGGATTACGAAATCGTAATATCTATCGCGTCTCGATTCTGAGATTCGTGGACACTTTCGTTGCGATCCGTCTGCGTTCGAGTATACTCGATACTGTATCTAGAAAGACACTCGAACTGTGTGTACCGTACGTACGAATCGAGCCGTACTCCGGTCCGAAAAAATTTACATCGGCCAGGTTATCGAATTCGAGAAATTTTCCGTGAAATCGTTTATATTCGGAAGCACGGTTATTGGAAAATGAATTGGAAATTTTTTTCAACCGTTTCCGTTCAAAGGTTGTTTTTTTTTTCAAAGTTTCGTTAATTTTTGTACGCGTGAATCGGCCTCGAGTATCGTTGAACGAACCTTGGAAATTGTTGAACTTTTTTGAAAAGTTACTTCCCCTACGATACTTGGGAAATTTTCCCTCTTTGTATTTTTATACGGTAATTACGTATATTTATTTACGTGTTATCGCGAAAGATTTTTACTCGCGCGATAATAATAAAATCTTTATCCGTGTAAGAACGATTACAATAGCGTCCACCGTTAATTTCAACTGTCCGTCCGCGAAGACGAAGATTCGTAACGCACGCAACGTTTCAGGAACGTAAATGTGTCCTCGTCGTTGCAGACGTAACGGGGTTAAACGTTAGGGTTCAGCGAAGAGCCGAACACAAATACACCGGGGGACGGAGGCACGGCTGCTCGCGGACATAAACGATAGGTACAAAAGCGAAGCAGCTGGGTCGATGACGTCACTACCTGTCTTACAGCTCTCTGCTGACACCCCGGGGTATGGGTCAGTCTTGGCCGGAATATGTGAGCTTCGTCCAACTATTCCAAGTGGCGGAACTTCATTTGCAAGCGCGCAGCACTTACCGAGAACGCGATGTGCAGCCTCGCGAACGACGAGTTTCTGAAAGTATTTAACGGAGCGGACGCGATGGCAACGCGTTTCGAGGGGAAACATCTTAATACCTAACGCAGAAATGCAAGAGAATTGCGCGATTACTTTCCATTCCGAGTTCGATCGCGCAGATTTCTACTTTCCGTAAATATTCCGTTTTCGATGGAAGAGAAACAAAAAAAAGAAACGAAATACAGACGGGCAAGCGAAGTATCGATATCGTTGATGCATCGATACACCGAGAGTGCGTATAATCGAAAATCGTCGTTATATCGACGGTGTACCCATAATTGAAAATTATTAACGACTCGTTGAAATCTGTATAAATAATCGGTCGTCGCTGTATAATTTAAAACGATTATCGATGTATCAAAACGTCGAAATATTTATAATTTGCGATAACTGTGGATGTATCGATGCATGGAAATATGTATGCATAATTAAATATGGCGGAAAAGTAAATTATTTATAACCGGCTCGAGAATCGGTGTATACGGTAATAATCGATTTTTAATGTTTCGTTTGACAATTAATTACGTAAAATTAACGTGCGTGTAAAAAAAAAATGCTCGAACGTTATTTACATCGCGAACAATTCGAAACCGTAATTAACGTGTCGACAGTGTCTAGGCAAATAGAGACTTCGATAACATAGTTCTTGATAAGATTTATCCCTAGATAACGATTCGGTGGTAAACAATGGTAATCGATTTGTCATTTCGATATAGGTATACACATTGGTAATATATACGTTGGTAAGAAATATCTTATGTAAGTTAAGGTCACGTTGTCGAACCACAATTACGATTAATAAATATTTTTAATACCGGTTCAATTCGCAAGGGAAGAACATACGCACGATCGTTTCTCGAGTTCAATCAATGTAGGTCAGTATCGACCGAACCGAAGAAAGAATTCATTTAAGATATCTAAATGTATTAATTTCAAACGCTCTTCGATATCGTTCTACTAATTTGTATAAAAAAAACTTTTTAATCGCATCGGATACGATACTTTTTAAACGAATCGAGGACTCGCTGGAGAAACGTTAATTAAAACGTTTTACGATTCCGTCGTTTCAGCGATACCCGTCTAAGGTCAACGGTTGTTTTACGATCGATATATATCCCTTTGGACATTTTTATTTGTAACAAATATCTGTTGGTAACTCGAGCACTCTACATTTAAGATAATTTAAAGCGCGTTGAATCGAAACGGAAAACGCGTTCAACTGTACATCGAATGGTTAATTAGTCGACAATAAATTCGCGTTACGATCGAAACGTCACGGTGTATCGAATCGCTTCAACGACGAGATCGAATGTGTACAACAGCGTCGACTATTGTCGAGAACTAATCCCTCCTTCGGGTTTTTACCAAAGTCTTATCGACCGACGACTCTCGCGTAAACAAAGCGAACCGTAACCTCTTCTGCGAATTAACCACAGCGGTAGTTTCGTAGAATAAACATCGTCGATGACTCTTTCCGTTTAGAACGGAATCTTAAACCGTCTTCGAGGCGAGTAGACAAAAAAAATTCTCAGTTACGAAAGAATCGAATGGTTAAAAAGGTACTCCCTCTCGCGGAATTATTAAAGTTTCCATTAAGAGGGTAAACTTTCAGGAGATTTTCGAAAGTTTAATGGAAGAAGTCGGTGGGAACATGGAAGCCGTTTGTGACAGAGTTGAATGGAGTGTTATGTGAATAGACCATCTGGCCGGAGGGAAACACGCAGAATTCTATATATTCGATGCAAAGAGCCCGCGTTCGCTAACGTTGATTCCTTTCTCACAAATATTTCGCAGCCTGTCTTCAACTGTCTCGCGTTGGTTGCTTCGTTTCGCCGCGAATCGCGCGAAGATCCATCGTGCGTCGTTCGGCCCTCGATACGATCAACGACGGAAAGTCTAACAAAAGCATGAGAACTCTTCGTGGTGTAGCTTATCGCGTAACCTATCTGAAACCACGTGAGAGAACACCCAGAAGTCGCGAAGAGAACGCGGAGAAAATTGCACGTAACGCGTTCGACGACGAGACAATCGCGGGTTACTCGATCGTAGTTTCGTGTTGTCGTCTCTAACCTCAATGACACAATCGGGCGAAGGCAGTGAACTTCTCGGACTATTTCGAGCACGAAGCACAGGAAGACGCGCGTGCGAGGGAGAGAAGCAAACCAGTTCACCGCGTAGGGCTACGTGACTTACGTAAAATAATACGCGTTCGTCGATGCGTCCGCGAGAGCGCGTACCCCGCAGTTTCGATCATTACTCGGAAAGGGACAAAATTCATCGACTTACGTCAACTGCAACCTCCGGTGTCGATCGATACGCGACGATGCCGCTGGTCCGTCCCTTTGTTCTCTCGCGCTATCGTCCCGGTGTATTCACCATAAGCACCAAACAGAACTGAACGACGGAGGCAAACACGAAAGTAAAATAAGACGGTCCTCTTTTGTCACGGCGTCGGTCGTCGAGAATGGTCGGCGAAGGGGGAAGATGTACACAGAGGGAAACAAGGAAAAACGTCGAACACAAACACACGCGACCGCGATTCCGGCACAGCTGGCGGAACGTCGTGCGCGGTACGCGCACTGGTGTCGACAGTCGATCACTCGAAACGGCTACTTCAAGGGCAAGGCTAGCCCTCGTCGTCGATGGAACGCGGCATGTCTCGTACACGGAAAAAGCGCACGGTTCAGGGGAGGAAACGAATTGAACCCGAGGAACGGCTCGCGACCGTTCTCCGATCGAAATTTTCGCGTGAATCAACGAACCGACCGGACCAAAGAGCTTTTGTTCCGCGACGAGATGGGGAACTGAAATCGTCACGAACCGACTCCCTCGATGGACGCGACGATACTGAGGCGCCGGCGTGTTTATTGCCCCCACCACCGAGCTCCCCCCGTTGCTCCCACGAAGCTATCCCCACCACCGCCACTGCTCTTTCCGTCTGTGCTAACCATGCCGGATTTTTCCCCCACTGCTATTCTCACCCCCCACTCGACCTCCCCGTTCGACCCTCTCCTGCCTTCATCCCGGGACTCAGCTGTCGTACGAGTGTTCTGCTTCAAACGTTCCTCTCCTGCTCGCTCCTCTGTTCCCGTCCTCGTCGCTCGTCGCTCCTTTCTCCATTTCTCTCCTCTTCGCTCACCCCTGATCCGCTGCCGGTGTCCTTGTCCGCCGGTTTCCCCTTGCGCTCCTCTTTCGCTCCCTCTTTCACCGTTCACGTCAGACCCGTTCCTTTCTTCCTCGGGTGAATTGGAAACATAAACTGGGTCGTTATGTCCACGATGTCGGGCGTGTTTTGGTTGATCGTTCGCAGGGTTTTTTCGAGTTTTACCGGCGAAACGCGCAAACCCCATCGGAAATACGGGGCTTTCGTCAGACTCGTCCGTACTTAGCGACCTCGCGACGCGAACGTTCTCGACAATGGGGGATCGCTCGTCGCTGAAACCCTACCGGGGATTAGCCGCTGAAATCTGTCGCGGTGTAACACGGGCCAAAGATTCACCCTTGCGAAAACTGGAAGCACCGTCGTGGAGGCCGATGCAAATCTGGGCTACGCAAAAAGAGCTACAAAACTGTCCCGTGTACCCATACGAGGAGAGTCCACGATACCCAACCGATGATTGCGGCTCGGGAATCGACAGGATTATTTTCTTCCTTGAGGGTTTCTCGTAGGCAACGACCACGGAACGTGACGGTGTAGTTTTATCGGCTGTTATAAGCGTCGGATCCTCGATTCGGGAGTGGCATTGATCCGGTGCCGTTATCCGAGCTTATACCTTCAACCGTGAACGTCCCTGCACATTTAATTCGGAAAACGGAGGTTCCTTAAACTCGACGACTTCGCGCGTGAAATACACGAAGTAACGAAGACGATTACAGTTTAAATCTCAGGGCGCATCCTCTCAATTTAATACATCCATTCGAAATCTTTTGTATTCCGTAAATTCGTTCGGTTTTAAGATATTTTTTACGTTTCGTAGAGAATCGCGTATCCACGTTGGAAACTCGACGAGCGTTGAGAAGTAACGTTGCATCAATGCGCAACGATGCGCCAGGAGAACTCGACGTGTAGCTTTTCGTCTCGTAAACAGTTTATTAAATTGCTCATAGGCAGATGTGGACCGGAGAGCACCACTTACGATACTTTCCTTTCGCGTCGTTTTGTTAATTAAATTTCGCTCGATTTCCGCGTTGTCGTTTCGTGACTGCGTTGTTACGACGGTTGGAAAAAAATAACGAAACGGGGACAGTTTTCGCGTCGTTTAACGCGGTATCGGACAGTTCGTAACCGGTATCCGGATCGAATCGAGCGAAAGAAAAATACGTTATCGCTTCCTTTCCCTCGTCCAACGGATAAGGGAGTTCCGTCGTTTCGTAATTAATTAATCGTCCTCGCGCCGTGCGACTGATTCCGAACACGTACGAACGGAAACCGCGGGCGCGGATTCGCCGCACGAGACCCGCGCCTGGTTAAAAAGTGAATCCTTTACGCGCGAGAAAATATAGCGATCGTTTAACAGTAAATCGTCCGCGGTGGCATAAACTACGCGCGGTTAATCCACTGTGTTACAAGCGACAGCGGTCGGCCGGTCCGTGTTAAAAATAATATTGCGCAATTATCGAACGTTTCTTCCTTTTTCAGAAGCGCTTAAACCTTCAAACCTGACCTTTTCTTCTTGCTAGCGACCGAGTCATTTATTACGGTATTCATTTATTAAGACCACCTGGGATGTGTGCTGTAATTATGCGGCCTGACTGCACGAAACCAGTTCGACAGTGAGCGTAGCGATAACTAAAGCCGGCCATATACGTACGCGTTGCAATTTTTCGGCTCGCTTCGATCTAGAGTGGGGGAGTGGGGGAGTGGGGGAAGTGGTGGGGGGAGTGCGGAGCAAATCGAACATCTATCCGACGAAACTGGCGAGATTTCGTCCCGTTCGGCGTTCCTCCTCGTTCGTTTTCTATCGATGTGTAAAATTTCGGGCCCCTTTTAAATTCCAAGAGCTCGTTACTCGGTAATTTTATCGCGCCTCGTTACGTTATTTTTACTTTCATTACGTAATAGGTCCACGGTTTCGTTGTTCGTCGTTGCTCCAATTATCCACCGTTTCGCCATTTCACCGTTCTCCGGTTTGTCACCTTCGCTTTTATGACGCAACGCATCCAGTTTCCCCGGGGTTGGCTATTATCATTTCAACTACTCGCTATTTCCCGTTTTATTATCACCGCTTGTCTTCGCCGGTAGTTTACGACGCACCATCGGTCGTGCTCTCCGGACGGTACTTGGATTATTTTTTATTTTATCATTTTACGCCTTCCGGTTTTTGTTTATTTCCGTTTCTCTCGGCCGGTCTATCCGTTGTCCGTTGTCACCTCGAAATACATTCTCTATTTTCTTTTTTTTCTTTTCTTTTTGTTCTCCCGTTTACAACCGACGGACGAGGAAGCGCTTCCTTTCGCAGTTATTTGCAAGAGAACTTTCAAACGGATCAGGAATACGAAATTTTTAACTGCTTTAAACGTGTCCCGGGACCGAAACAGGCTCGAAAGTTTTCCAAGTGTTGACTGTCTAGGAGGCGTCGAAACTTTCGAAAACCTTACAATAACACTGTAAGTCGGTTCTGCTACTTGCTTCTGCCAAAGTTTCCAGAGTTTTAAAACGTTCGAGATGTACGAGACGTTCAAGACCACTCCCGGTCTTTACAAAATTTTCACGACTTTCGATCGGGAGCCTCTCGCAAAAAGTTCGCAGACATTTCGAGCGCCTATCCTCGATTCCAGATGTTTGGAGACGGTTTCGGTCTCGTCGCTATTTGCTAGTTCGGCTATTTTTATCGCTCGTGCTTGTACGCATACAGTCGCTCGCAGAAACCTAGACGCGTCTAAAGAAAAAAATTAGGGGACCTCTGTGAACCCAACCTCGATAGTTGCGCGCGAACCTCGTTCGTTTCGTTACAAGTGGAAGGGATGGTCACCGAGCAACGAGTGAAATTTGAAACGAAGATTCTCCATTGGAGACGAAAGCAGATCTTCGTAATAGATCAATTAAACAAGAGTTCCTGGTATCGATTGCAGAAATTTTTCAGATACTTTCAATCTTTCTTGCAACTGTTAACACTAGTTGTAAATACGAAAAATCTTCCACCCTTGGAAAGAATCACAAGAATCCAATAAAATATTAACACGTGTCCACAGTAACAATTCGTCTGCACTGTAACCGTTCCAAAGCTGAGATTATCAATGGTAAAAAAAAGTGTCTTCATCGTGCTCGATTGATTTCACAATTCGTTTCTTAACGATTGTACTCCCAAGTCTGTGTCAAAATTAACGAAAGTGTGTTTCCATCGACTCCGTCGTCAGAAATAAAATCGCTGCAAATAAATCGGGTAACGTTACTTTTGCGTAAATTTTCGTAACAGTTCATTTCGTACATTTGAATCGTTTCTCGTGAACCCGATGCGTTCCATTTCCGTAAACACGATCACCAGTTCGCGTAAAATATTTCTCGCTCTCCGTATCCCTTATCACGATCCTCCTCCGCCGATGGCGTTGCAACTTGTGGAGCGCGATGTACTTTCGCGAGTGACTGTACAACGTGCAACGAACGATAAGATCTTTCGTATACGGCAACTTTGTCGCGGAGCTACCAACAATGTAAGTTCAAACTGAGCGGTAAACTGTACGGATTAGAGGATCCCACCGGCCGGTAAATTATAACTTGTTCCGGAAACAATTGCCAAGGCAAGACCATCGACGACACCTCGCGCATTCTAATTTGCCACCGCCGATAGAGCGCCACAGCTTTATTACGCTTCGACTCCCGTTACGATGAGTCACGAACAGGTTCTGGTTTAAAGCGGCGAATTTTAAATAATTCCCGCGCACCGACGGATGCGTGTTGTCATCGATTCAATTTTACGCGATGCGGTCATCCGTCGATGACGGTAAACGCGAACGTAAAACCGAGCGGATCTGACGATCGTCGACGCCGAAAGAATCGTTGCTCGGTGATCGTATTACAAATTTTTCGTAACGAAAATATTACCGAATAATAACACGCGTCGTTGAACGCGAACCAAACGGAACCGAAACTGGAAACGCGCGAGGCGATCGATTAATTTTTCTGTTTCGTTGATCCAATATGCGACTACGATTCGTGCACCTCGATATAGGACTCGATGTTTCGGTTCGGTTCCCTCTTCAAGATATCGATGCTCGTTCGTGTTACCGCGGAGAGCGACGAATCGAACGTTTCGCGAGTATCGTCGTCGGGGAAGGACGGGAGGTGTCGAAAGACAGAAAAGAAACAAAAAAAAGAGGGGGAAAATTTCGTATCAATGGCGAAATCGTCCGTAGACGATAAATTTTGCTCCACTTTCTCCCAACGATAAGCGGCCGGAGCTATCGAGTATTGTTATCCGTGAACTAGAACCGTGATGGAATCGGTTCGGGTTTGGGTGTTGCTCGGAGCTTTCACGGTTCGAAGCGAGTTTCGAGATGGTCAGAGATACTAATAAAGTTATCTACGACCAAAATCGAAAGTATACTCGGCGCCCAGGGCTTGAATTACACGAACAGTTCAGTCACGGTACAGTCACGGTTCGTTCGAACGTTATTCAATGCTCCTAGGCGTGACCGAGGCGTAAACATTTTAAGAATATTACAAAGCGTGGACCACGCAACCGGAACCGTTTCGAGAACTTCGTAAACATAGCTCTTAACCACAATTGGCACGATGATTGTACGCCACGGAGTCGCGTCATAGATTGTTTTCAACTTTTGTTCCTTCTCTTGGACACTTACGAGACGCAGGTCTAGGTTCTAGGTGGCGCCACTGTGGCCAATCGGATTACTATCGGGATTGTTGCTCGGAAGTGTGACTGTTCGCGGAGAACGAAACTTTCCGAGGCGAGCTGCAAAATTCAATTTCGAAATATTTAACCGATTAATTTCATCCGTAACATCGAGGGTAGTTTGCAACCTTTGGATGTTAAACGATAAAAGAAAACACGAGTCTAGTATTACTTTGAAAAATCACAGATTGAGAACCTCTGTCTAACGTACATATTTAAATTTATCTAAATCAACATTGAGGGTAATTTACACACCTTAAATATTGAACTATAAAAGAAAACACGAGTCTAGTATTTTTCCAGAAAATCACAGATTGAGAACCTCTGTCTAACGTACATACATAAATTTATCTAAATCAACATCGAGGGTAATTTGCACACCTTGAATATTGAACTATAAAAGAAAATACGAGTCTAGTATTTTTCCAGAAAATCACAGATTGAGAACCTCTGTCTAACGTGCATACTTAAATTTATTTAAATCAACCTCGAGGGTAATTTGCACACCTTGAATATTGAACGATAAAAGAAAA
Organism: Ptiloglossa arizonensis; assembly: GCF_051014685.1. Lineage (NCBI taxonomy): Eukaryota > Metazoa > Arthropoda > Insecta > Hymenoptera > Colletidae > Ptiloglossa > Ptiloglossa arizonensis. Next base: position 22,022,684 of record NC_135050.1, read on the forward strand.
CACGAGTCCAGTATTTCTTTGGAAAATCACAGATTGAGAACCTCTGTCTAACGTACATATTTAAATTGATCTAAATCAACATTGAGGGTAATTTGCACACCTTGAACGTCAAACGATAAAAGAAAACACGAGTCTAATGTTTCTCTGGAAAATCACAGATTGAGACCCTCTGTCTAATGTACATATTTAAATTTATCTAAATCAACATCGAGGGTAATTTGCACACCTTGAATATTGAACGATAAAAGAAAACACGAGTCCAGTATTTTTCCAGAAAATCACAGATTGAGAACCTCTGTCTAATGTACATATTTAGATTTATCGAGTTGTTTTTCATACATTGTAAAATTTTCGATGTTTGTAGGTTCGACAGTTGAAAAGTTACATCTAGTTTACCGGAAGTGTACACGATATCGCGTTCCGTTAAAAAGACCCGTTGCGTATAACGTTAAAAGTAATCTTGTTCTTTGTCCTAGTCGATAAACATTGGTCAATAACTAATAACGATATAGCGTCGGTGCGCTACCTTTTGTCTACCTTGCATCTGACTCATTATGCAGGTGTTAACGCATTGTCAGTGTTCGACAAACCGGTATATCGTTTGTATCGAAAGGTAGCGAGACTGGGGACCAGGAGACCCACAACAAGGGGTCGATCGAGGCAAGTATAGTTGTTGCAACTGATACATATGTAATATGTAAATACACGCATATCCAGTTTTTTATTTATTACGAAACACGCTCGAAGTCAACAGTAAATAGCGTATCATTGTCGTGACATCTGTAAATATTCTACAAAATATTAGTGTACATTTTATGACTATGTCTTCGTAGTACTTTATACGACTTTAATCTAAATTCATTTTCACCTCGAGCATTTTGCACTCCTTTGTATCAAATGGAAAGACTTATATATCAATCAAATGTTTCTTGTTGTTTTCGTCATTTTAACACAAAACGATAACGACTTTATAATAAGAAAAATCCAAAGGCAATTTAAAACAATGCACGCAAGTACAGTGTCAATAAACAGACACCACGTTCTGTCATAAAACAAGGCGTAAGAAGACTAGTAAACACGGGCAATGTAATTTTTCCGAGACCGCACGAGTGTAAAATTCCAACGTATAGAAGAACGTGCATCACTGGTGTTTACAAAAATTACTTCACCCTCGGACCAGGTATAATTCTTAGCTAGACTGTAGTGTCAATTGTACTAGCTTTGGGGCTGAAAGAAATCCTTATAGGAATTTCTTCTCACGATACAGAATATCTGGTACAAGAGTTTCGCGAATAAATTAAAAATACATTTGTCTTTCTCCAACTGTCGCATCCCAGCGATACGTCACTGTTCTATAATAAAAACTATTCATCGAAATAAAAAATAAATTAAAAATATTATTAAAAGTAAGTAAATAAATTTCAAATATTAAATTTCTCAGAAAACGCAAAAGCTTAATTTTCATTTCACCGAAATCATAATTTCCAAACTTAGAAAGTATCATCCCTCAATCGTTGTCTTTGAAACCATTCGAGAGGCAATCGAACCTGGTATACCCCCACTCCTCCCAAAATGTCACCATTCAGCGGAAAACGGAAAAGCCTATCGAAATTGAAACATACCCAAAAAAGATGTATAAATATTATACATATAAAAACACGTACTAAAAAAAATAAACATACACGAAGAAAAAAAAAATTATACAAAAGTCTCGATATCCGAAAATGAAAAGTTGTTGTCCCCGATTGTCATCCGTGAGTGCGAGTGCGCCACGTCCGAGCGAGTATTTCGACGAGGCGACGGTCGCCTCGAATGAAAAACGAGGGTCGGCGCGGCTTTGAGGCAGCGCGGTCGTTCGCGCGCACGCGTGCATTATTACTCCCACAACAGGTCCGCGAGTCGCATCACGGTCCCGTGCATTTAACGCTTATTGCCAGAAACCGTGACTGTGGTCAGTGAATGTTCGCGGCACTTCCGCGGAATGATTCACTCGCGGCTCGCGTGCGTCGGCCCCGTTCGTCGCCGCGCGCTCCACAAGGAGAAGGAGGAGAAGGACGAGAAGGAGGAGGGGGAGGAGGAAGAAGAAGAAAAGCTAATGCCACGTCGCGGGAACAACTTCGAAATTTTCTGCGCGCACCGTGGCCGCGTATCCGCGCAGCTTCGCCCCACGACTAATTTGTTTTACGAACTGCCGCGATATGTAATTTAATCCAATTTATCGCGACGTCCGCCGCGAGTTACAGACGCGATACACCGGCGAATATTGCTCCCTGTAACGCACGCGATCTTGCTTGTCCCATACGTACCGGAAACTGGTACTGGAACCAGTACACCGCCGCCGATCCGACCATAAATCCTCCATCCTCGAGCGAACCCGTAACTCGCGAGCGAGCGCGCACGAGCGAACGAACCGAGGGAAGAAGGTTTCTCCCGATTCGAAGTCGAAGGCGAAATTTTCGCGCGCTGAATTTGAATTATAGAGTCGTTACGCGAGAACCGTACCCGATACGCTCGCCAATAGACGCGTAATACGATGCTCCTGGTGGACGCGTTATCGATAATTTATCGTGTAATTGAAATACCATACGATCCGCACGAAATTGTTATTCGGTGAGGGACAATAATTTGGAAACGATTCCGCGATTACGCGAACGAGGAGAGACAAGATATTAAAGAGCCGGGTGAACGCCAAGGAAGTGCACTAATAGAAGCGATACAGTTTGTTGAATAACGAGGGATACGGGGGAATGTTAAACGAGGTAATGGACGTAACGATTTACCGTAATCGCTTGCTTTCGAAGATTCTTCGTAGCGAGGTTTCGTAAACGGAATCTTTCCCCGGACGATGTTCGTGTTTGTTCTAAACGCGAGGATCGAGTTTTATTAATCGATGGAAAATTTTCATTTTTCTATTCGTTACCTTCTCGGAAGCATCGTAGACGGATCGGTGAGCTCTTCCCGATGAAAACGAGTCCAAACACGACCCACTTCCGATTACTTTTACTCACGGATAGTTTTCGAAAAAAATTTCCAAAATTTTTCCAATATCTAAAACACGTCCGAACGGGGTCGTGTTTGGACTCGTTTTCATCGGAGAAATCTCGCCGATCCGTCTCCGATACTTTCTCGTAGATACCATCCAACAAAAATATTAATAATTGAAAACTTCAACCAACTCTTATCTCGAGTTACCCAGTCCGCTTTGGAGGCTTGTACGTTCCTCAACGCAAACTTTCAGGAGTGTCCCGTAGGAATCGTACGTTCCGATTTTCCGTCTCGAAAGCGAAAATTACCACGCGCCTCGATAAAGGTAGATTGCCTTTCGCGTTTCGCTTACCAAGTGGTACTCGAAACGGACGCTATCGTTCCCGAAACAACGAAGAGATTCGTGGTGACCGAGTCGCACCAGAGGGGTGTGGGTCCACGTCGGTTACGTACGACGCGTTAGAATCCGATCGTAGGGGCCACGAGGAACTTTTTATTCCGGTGGAGGACCGTTTCTGCTTATCTACGCAACGGTCCCTCGGAGTTTATCGGTCCCGGTTGTCCTCTACCGTATCCCTGACGAGGGAACCACCGGCCTCCCGTTACCACGCTGGCTATTAACACGCCTGGAAAACACTCTGCCGGGGCGAGTTAAAACTCGTCGAACGATTTAAACAGCGCGTAGACGCGCGGAACGGGTTCGGTTCGCAACCTCGCGACGCGTCATTAAACGCGGCAATTTATCATAATTTATATCGCGCTCACCGGGCTTAACGCGACGGTCATCCGATTATGTTATTACGAGCGTGGGCGTCGTTTTGATATACGTCTTCTCCGCGGTCTTCCAGCTCCTAAAATATGCATACGGTGCTCCGCGACGCCATCGACGTTCCTCCCTTCCTCCCTTCGCCCTCGAGCCCTCGCGTTCGTGCTCACGGACGAGTCCACCCTCGAAATGTAAATTTATGTATACAAGCCCGCGCTCATAGCCCGCGGTTGCTCATTAACCGTTTAATCGTGTAATTATTCTTCGGAGACGCGGCCCTCCCTACCTTCCTTCCCATTCGACTCAACGATCGATTCCTGACGTTACCCGTTCGATGGACGCTTCGACGTACCTGGTTTTATTAACCTCTTCGAGCCACGAATTATTCCGCCCGGAGGAAACAACCATTCGAAGCAACGTTAATTCTACCCCTACCCTCTCTCTCTCGATAGATAGATAGATGGATCGTAATTTTCTTTAGAGGATCGAGCGCTGCTTTTCGAACCTGGAAAAATATTTGAGAATTTTTTTCCGACGACACGGTACCTCCGATACGAATGTTTCGTAAGTACGGCGAAAGTACGCATCGTGAACGATACTTGTGCCAATTTTTGTAGGGAAATGTTAATTTTTGAGGAAAATACAAGGGTTCTCGTAACACGCTACCGGAATTACTTTCGGGTGGATTGTTTCGGTTCTGATGCTCGGAATTGAATCAAATCGGAATTGTTGGAACGTAGACGCATATCGTTATTATTAATAGTGACGGAGGTGTGAATTTTACAGCAACGTTAATTCTACCCCTACCCTCTCGATAGATAGATAGATGGATCGTAATTTTCTTTAGAGGGTTGATTGCTGCTTTTCGAACCTGGAAAAATATTTGAGAATTTTTTTCCGACGACACGGTACCTCCGATACGAATGTTTCGTTAGTATGGCGAAAGTACGCATCGTGAACGATACTTGTGCCAATTTTTGAAGGAAAATGTTAATTTTTGTGGAAAATATAAGGGTTCTCGTAATACGCTACCGGAATAACTTTCGGTTCTGATGCTCGGAATTGAATCAAATCGGAATTGTTGGATAGTAAATTGTTGGAATTGTTATAAAATATATGTCTATATGTACAAACATATCGTTATTATTAAGAGTGACGGAAGTGTAAATTTTATAAAAAAAAAACATTGAAAGTTTTCGACCAGTAAATAAAATATTGCGTTCTCGAAACATTGAATTTCAGAGAAATGCAAAACGTGACAAAAACCTTGCGTTTTCGAAATCGAATAAGCGATGTTATCCCTACAATCACTAGTGTATCTTGTACACTATTTTCCTAAAATTCTAAACAATACTATATAAATATTATATTCGGTCCGGATAACCTGTAATCGTTTCCAAGCCCCGGTAAAAAATCTCCATGAAAAACGATTGGCGCAGTTAGCGCAATTTGTATATTTTCGCGCGAAAAATCACGTTCGCGGTATAGTAGCCGATATTAGCCGCAACGACGCTGGTTCTCGGCCGTACGGTCGCCATTGCGCCCAATTATCCTAAGTGCGGTTAAATACCTCGCGAAACTCCACACCGAACGACGTAATGACCGTGAGTATCGACTGTTTTCGTAATAGTTTCGGTCGTAGGTCGCGTTTCACCGAAATGGGACATCGTTTCTTCGCGAAAACACCGTGAAACGTTTGCCGCTCGTTGATTCGTCGAAATGCAAAAATAATAACGTTTGATTACCTTTCGTTAACGCGGCACAGCGCGAGCTGTTATCCGCGAGTGGTAGCGAGGACGAAACGTTAGGAAAGTTACGAGCGATGCGCGACGAACTACGGAGTTAAATTAAAGCAAACGTCGCTGGAAACGACGAATGCTGCAAAACATTTGTCGTTCTAAGCGCTCGCGTGTACAGCCCAGTGTGGACACTTGCAATAATGCAGTGGAAGAATCGCGTCGAGTTTAGATTCCCTTACACGTACACGCGTCCCGGTTTCATTGAGTTTTAATTAACAACCGAGGATATGTGAACCGATCCGTTACGTTGAAATGTCGAAACAGAGAGCGAACCGTTTCGTTGGATCGCGATACGAATCGCATTGGACACGGTGCAAACGATACCGAACCGATGGGGCCCAACAGAGTGGACGACAAATTCCTGGGATCGGACAATATTGGTCCAATGGGAGTTGATACGTTGGACGTGTGAGGCCTGTGAACCCTGATACAGAGGATACCGACGATACGTGATTCACCAGGCAACGAAACACCAAGGACACTGGATCCCTAGAACTTGGAAAAGGAGACACCGAAGTGGACCGATGGTAAACTATGTTTAGAATCGAAACAGAGATGTGGAAGATACTGAACGGCTAGAATTTGGAAAAAATGACACCAAAATAATCGGATACTGATGATATTGAAGCGATGGAAGTTGAGGGGATAAGGAACTTGTAGACTTTGATAGAGAGGATACTGGACCGATGGTAAACTATGTTTAGAATCGAAACAGAGATGTGGAAGATACTGGACGGCTAGAATTTAGAAAAAAAAGACACCAAAATAATCGGATACTGATGATATTGAAGCGATGAGAGTTGTTACGGAGAACAACAAATCCCTGGACCCTGATACAGAGAATGATGGACCGATGGAAGTTGATAAAGTCAGCACCATAGAAGACCCTGCACCGATAGAGTGGACTTGATAGAGTAGAAAATGACGTGGAGGATACTGGATAGATGGAACTTGACAAACTAGACACGAGATTAATGGATTACGATACAAACGATATCGAATCGATGGAATTTGCCACAGTAGACGCCAGACCTATAGAACTCGACTCGAGTGACACCGAACCGATGAATCAGGTACAGAAAACACATTGTGCACTAGCATTTACGATTACACCGCCGTACAGATTTCAGAAACTTCTGTGTACCTCTGAAGGGTCGAGAAAGGCCCGAACCCTGTCTCGAAAGAATAGAATATTCCGTTCGTCGAGATCCTCGAAAAGATGGCGAATTCTCTCTGGATTCGAGGACCTTCTCGAATCTAAAATCTAAAATCCTCCCGGTCTCTAGATCCCTATATCTTCGAAATCTGAGGATTCCAAGGTATCCGAGATCTCCGAATCTCCTGGACTCCTGGCCGTCTTGGGGATCCTCGAGACATCCAAGGATCGAGACATCCTTTAATCCAAGGATCCTGGAAATTCCAGGAATCTCTGAAACCTCGGGAAGTACTTTCGATACGGGCCAGAACCCCTGGAACAGTGTCATCCGTAACGTGTCCGACAAGACGTCTTCCAGGACCTGGTGTGTCTATACAGGGTTTTAGGGGATCGTCTAGGTTGGTATCGGGATACATTTGAGGTATCAAATACGGTATCAAAGCTTTCTCTGTACGGTGTTCTACCTAACCGAGAGCTATCCGTATCGGTTCTCAAGACCTTTCTATCAGACACGGGTTGCATCGTATCCACACAGTCGTGCGCGCCGTGAACCCGGCTACTTTTCACTCTAAAGGATACAAATGTTTCACCCCGCTTGTCGTGGTACAGTGAACGCTAAAACGCTCGCCGGCGGGTCTTCTTCACCGGCAATGTAAACGTACCTTAATCTGCACTCCACCGAACAGCTTTTAAACGCGTTACGTAATCTCATTTTAGAAAGTGGCTCCACTCTGCGTATTTATACTGTACAAATTTCAGCCCGCTGCTTAATCGATTTTAACGCAACCCCGCTACCCACCTACTCGGAAACTGAACGCGGTGGGGGACACCCACGCTCCGGCATAATCGTCGGAAGTTTAACGCTGACGTACGAATAAACTCGATTCTACCGAGACGAAATCGCGCTGACCATCTAGAATACATCCGATAACGAATTTTATTCGTTCGATACTTTCGCACTCGGCCATCTTGGCCCGTAATGACCAAGCAGAATTACGAAACCGGCAATCCGTCCGATCTCTGACTACCATCAGACTACCAGAACTACCAGAACCCTTAATGTATCTTTCGATACATTAAACGTCCACCTATCCGTTACTGCTTGAAAAAATAAGTCGTCGATAAAGATACTTCAAAGTCTCGAATCAACAACAACAACAACAACCGATCCCGAGTCAACTCGAGCATCACGGCCGCCGGATGAACCACCGAGAACCAGTGCTCACGTCCCGAATGATTAAAAACGGAACGAAAGGAGGAACGAAAATTTTAAGTAAAAATTTCTAAACGTATCTCCGCGGCGGATCATCAAATATTCGAGGAGCGAAATAAGAAAACGTTGCACTTTTTTTACACCGAAAGAGGACTCGGTCCAGATAAAAGCCTGATAAAAAATTTACGTTTCGCGACGAGGATAAAAAAAACTCACACCACCGGCTTGAAAAATTATCCGATCGCGTCTCGAGCGCGAGTGAATTTCGGTGCGTTGACCTCCGTACGACGAAAAGAAAGAAAGGGGGAAAAAAAAAAGAAAAAGAAAGAAACAACGATTCTTCATCGTTCGGGGAACGCAACCAGAGACAGAAGAGAGTCGTGAAAACAAAAGGCAGCGAGTCCACGGTGGCGGAAAAGAGTCGTACATTTCCCCGTGCGACGCGTAACAAGATTTTCCACCTATCAGAGGTTGCGAGGCGTCGGCCACGCTTTTACTCCGCGACTCTTTGAGCGTCCACGAGCTCCGCCACGCTCGAGAGCAATTGCGACCCGCTGGCCTGTCGAACGCTCGCGTTCGCGAGACCATCCAGTGAAAGCGTCTAGCGAGCGTTTTAACTTGCCCCGCGCGAATCCATTTAGCGGTGGACCCTTGTCTAAACTCGCCATCTACGGTTCTCGCGGTGATCGAGCCCGGAGATTGCTACGGATCGGCCAGCCTCCCGAAGAGATACGCTCGCTCGTTCTACAGGGTGTATCGTAACACGCAGGATCCACTTCGTGGCTAGATCGGTGACGCGGAAGCAACGAACGCGAGATTCGTAGAAATGAATCCGTAATTCGTAGAAACGCGTGCCCTGGTGGACTCTGTTCCCAAGAAACGGGCACTCCTCGTTAAAACGTCGCGTTTGTCCCTCGATAATTCGTCGCGTGGATCGGTACGCAGACACAATTAGCGCGAGATTCGTAGAAATAAATCCGTAATTCGTAAAAACGCGTGCCCTGGTGGACTCTGTTCCCAAGAAACGGGCACTCCTCGTTAAAACGTCGCGTTCGTCCCTCGATAATTCGTCGCGTGGATCGGTACGCAGACACAATTAACGTGAGATTCATAGAAATAAATCCATAATTCGTAGAAACGCGTGCCCCGGTGGACTCTGTTCCCAAGAAATGGGCACTCCTCGTTAAAACGTCGCGTTTGTCCCTCGATAATTCGTCGCGTGGATCGGTACGCAGACACAATTAACGCGAGATTCGTAGAAACGAATCCGTAATTCGTAGAAACGCGTGCTCTGCTGGACTCTGTTCCCAAGAAACGACCACTCCTCGTTAAAACGTCGCGTTTGTCCCTCGGTAATTCGTCGCGTGGATCGGTACGCAGACACAATTAACGCGAGATTCGTATAAACGCTCCGCTCGACCTTGTTCTCGAGTAGCAGCCACTTTGTTACTCTAGCAACGTGGGGAGGCTTACAGAAAGCGCACAAAATGGCTGCCATTAGGTCAGAATGCAAGCTCGCAACGAGATGTCAATGTTTTAAGTATTCCAGGTATCCTCGTCAACGAAATGTGGGAACTCCTCGTTAAAGTGCCACGTTTGTCCCTCGATAAAACGTTATACCACTGTTTAGGTTCTGCTTTATGATTTACGTTTTGGGTTAGAACGAGTATATAATAACTTACACGTACGTTTGAGAACTGACCGATTACTCCTATAAAAGAATTGAACAATTTTTCAAGAATGATTGCAGAAGTAAACAAAAAATTATTGGATGTAGCATCGTAGAAGGGTAATTTCCTTTATAAACGGGGGCATAAGAAAACGTTGCCTCCCAACCCTATTCGAAGTTTCTGATTGCGTCATTCTGATCGTGCAACATAAATTACACGCGACGTGCAATATTCTAGGGGGACCTCCTCCAATAGTTCATTCGATCGATTACTCAAGAAATTGACGTAAGATTGACCTGGGAATCTTCCATCAAGAAAAACAAAGAATTATCGAGCATTGTGTGCGAACAGTTTAGTGCAATCAGTCGTACCAAAGCCACAGTCAAGTAGACTGTCTTGTCAAGGATTTTGAGGAGTAAATCTTCTCTGCATTTACTATCTACTACCTGACTCCTCGTTCCGCGTTCGCTCCTGAAGCACTCGACTCGTCTGTTTCCTTAACACGTTGAGTGCTTGAAACATTTTAATGAAATGTAAACTGAAAAGCTGTTGGTAATTCTAAAGTTCGCAGTATAATTCGGATTATTTTTCAGGTTAAGTATATTAATAAAAGGTAAGTATATAGTATTTCAATTTTGCAGGTTTCTTTCACGTGCCTACCAACGAATGTAACCTGAGAACTAGAGGTTCGATGGAATTGCATCAAACTCCAGCACCAAAAAACGACTCGAAATAAACTTCCTGCCATTTGCTGGAGACTGGTATCCAGGGTTCTCTGAAACCCTGTACACGATGATTTGAAAGACGAGAGATCACATAGAAAAATTATTCTAAATCAGTTCTCTTGATCGAGTTGAAGATTAGAGCGTAGAGTCCAAACATCAACAAATGAGCTAATCCGTAGCAGTACCAATGGACTACATGTACCCTATAGGGGGTAGTGCCCATGAGTACCAAACCTTCTGCCTAGAACACTACTGATAAAAAATCACAAACCATAGAAGTATCTATCCCCCAATATCCATAACTGTAGAGATTTTTGCTTATGATTCCATTGATCCAAGAACACCAACCATAGATCTATCGACTCCCCAGTATCCATCACTAGGTGAGTAGACAAACCAGTATTCCACGCTATAGTGTCTATAATTGCCAAGGGTTTTACTTATGTTCCCATTGATCAAAGTTCACCAACTAGGTATTTACTTCTTAGTACCCATCACTAGAGGATCTTTCCAAGTATGAGATCTACCCCATAGTGTCCACAATTACCAAGGGTTTTACTTATGATCCTATTGATCAAAGCTCACCAACTAGGTATTTACTCCTTAGTACCCATCACTAGAGGATCTTTCCGAGTGTGAGATCCACGCCATAGTACACACAATTACCAAGGTTTTTACTTACGTTCCCATTGATCAAAGCTCACCAACTATAGAAGTATCTACCCCCCAGTATCCACCACTACCAGGTAGTTTGACTCATCGTCAAAATAATCATTCCTCCTGTAGCATTCGAATCATTAAAGACGGACCTACGGAGCAACCATTAACAACGTCGAACAAGGCACACGTTTGTGCAAACTCGTTTCATTGTTCTCCCGTCCTCAATCCTACCGACGAGGTAGGATTACGGTACACCCAGTACATCCAGGGAATAATATAATAATCCACCTGATTATACCAGCCAACCGTCCGGTGCACGCATCGCGCTGGCTGCGGCAACAGCCCCATTAATAGTTCACCCTTAGATGGTTATCCGTGATTCATAAGATCCAGACGTGTTCACGGGCCCTTCCAACAATACGTTCCCGTAATATTATCAGCGGCGCGTATTGGACTGGGACCGAAAGCGATACCGCCTGCGGGCCGTTGCACAATGCCGGCATTTTGCCCCGAACGAAAAACGCTACGTGGGCGACGGTCGCGTCATCTTTGTTCCTTTTTCCCTCCGCCCCGAAAAAAATGGAGCAAACCCCGTAGTAGACCTGAGAACTCCGCACGTGGGATTGATTGCTTTGTTCGTTCCCCCCAGAAGGTGGGCGTGCACACCGGATTCGGGGAAACTTTCGAGCCCATGGACTCCAGGAAATCGCAAAAAAAGAATGATTTCGTCGGTTACTCAGAGCTATTCGATCGGGCAAAAAGTCTTTCCTCGTTGTCTCGTAAGAAATTGAAATTAGCGGCGAACATCGACGCAATTCCTTCGTTTCCAGAGCTGGAAACGCTTGTCGTTTGTGGGTGACGTGTCAGCTCGTAAGTAGACGAGTTCGCGTAACATTGGTAGGTTTCTTTTTCTCTTTAGTTACGACTAAGTATCGAATATTCCTTATCTCCTTAAAAATTATTCTCGACCCTCTTGATGCTGCATGCTTTCGACTCGGTGCTGTGTATTTTACTGTAGTTCGTGTAAACGCGTTCTGAGCGCTCGCGGCGCTCAATTGAGTGAACGTGTATATTCCTTAACATTTCCGAAAACTACATTTTACATTTTAATTCCCGTTCGCGTAGTTTTCGATTTAAATTTCCTAAAAGAACAACACAATTTTAAAAGTACGCGAATAGAGCTAAATGCCCATTACGATTATACAATATTTCATATTTCTATAAAACGCAGAAGTGACCAACAATAAATGGAAAGCCAGAAGAAAGTACCCCGTTCCGCCTGTCTAACCTATAAATCTATCCTCAATAGCTCGATGAAACATAATACGAAACAATTTATGCTCCCACCTCGTAAATTCGTGATTTAGCAATAATAACACTCCTCCTGAGTACAATTCCCCTTAAATTCGTGGTTTAACAATAACGATACTCTCCCCGAGCGAAACTCCTCGATAAACGTCGCTCGGTTCCCTCGGTAAAAATTATTATCCATCCGAAAGCACGAGGAGGCTGTTTTCGTGTACGGGGGAGGTTATAGGTTATGCGATCGAACCAATTGCGCTATGCCGGCGTTGGCAGTCGCCCGGCACGTGACGCCAGAACGTCGAGACGCGCGTATCGAGCGATCTTCGGCCGAAAACTGTCGCAACGACTCGGTCCAGCCGGTTTTCGTCGCGAGAGGAACAGCGAGACCCTGGCCGATCTCCGATTCACCAAGTTTTCGATGAATATTCAGCGGCGTTCCAATTCGCCCGTCCCCTTCGTGGTATCTTCGAGCTTTAAACTCGATCGACGTATAAAATCCGATGGACCGACGACGGCGCCTGTGAACGGCCGCGAAATTTTAAACGGCGATCAAATTTATGCGCCGACCCGGTCACCGGCCCTTCAAGGCCGTCCTTAATGCCCCAACCCCCTCCTCCACCGCCACGGTCGCCACCAGTGGCTTTTTGCGGAGGCGACCCGGACCATTTTGGAACGGGGAAGGCTTGAATGCACGGCTGATGGCGGCACCGAAGCCAGAAACGGGCTCGCAACCGCGCGAGCCGCGTAACGGTAGGGCGCAGCCTTCTCGACGCGAAATACTGCTAATTTATTCGGTGTGCACACGTTAGCCTGGACGCACGCGGAACTCGAAACACGGCTTGCCTCCGTTCAGGGATGCGAGACGCGACAGACCGGCTAGGTCGCAGCCCGACACGCTCTGCCCCGGGTGTATCTACAGCCCGGAGCTGGAAAGATCTTACGGGGGGGAATGGGCGGTCTGGTCGCTTCGAAGTGAAATCTTCTTTTCAGAATTAATTCCGGGGAATTGAATATAGGTATGGATTTTTTTTTCTGTGTGGTGTTTATTTGTATCTTGAAGAGTGAGAAAATGATTTTTTAGTAAGTGTACGTGTGAGTAATAGTGCTGTACGAAGTATGTACAGATAGAAACTCGAAAGATCAAATCTTAGGAGGAGTGGTCTAGTCGCTTCGAAGTGAAGTCTTCTTTTGAGAATTAATTCCGGGGAATTGAATATAGGTATGGATTTTTTTTTCGGTGTGGTGTTTATTTGTATCTTGAAGAGTGAGAAAATGGTTTTTTAGTAAGTGTGCGTGTGAGTAATAGTGCTGTACAAAATATGTACAGATAGGAGCTCGAAAGATCAAATCTTAGGAGGAGTGGTCTAGTCGCTTCGAAGTGAAATCTTCTTTGGGAATTAATTCCGGGGAATTGAATATAGGTACGGATTTTTCTTTGAGTTGTGGTGTTTACTTGTACCTTGAAGAGTGAGAAAATGATTTTTTAGTAAGTGTACGTGTGAGTAATAGTGCTGTACGAAGTATGTACAGACAGGAGCTCGAAAGATTAGACCTTAGAAGGAGTGGTCTAGTCGCTTCGAAGTGAAATCTTCTTTGGGAATTAATTCCGGGGAATTGAATATAGGTACGGATTTTTCTTTGAGTTGTGGTGTTTACTTGTACCTTGAAGAGTGAGAAAATGATTTTTTAGTAAGTGTACGTGTGAGTAATAGTGCTGTACGAAGTATGTACAGACAGGAGCTCGAAAGATTAGACCTTAGAAGGAGTGGTCTAGTCGCTTCGAAGTGAAATCTTCTTTGGGAATTAATTCCGGGGAATTGAATATAGGTACGGATTTTTCTTTGAGTTGTGGTGTTTACTTGTACCTTGAAGAGTGAGAAAATGATTTTTTAGTAAGTGTACATGTAAGTAATAATGCTGCACGAAGTATGTACAGACAGGAGCTCGAAAGATTAGACCTTAGGAGGAGTGGTCTAGTCGCTTCGAAGTAAAATCTTCTTTGGGAATTAATTCCGGGGAATTGAATATAGGTATGGATTTTTTTTTTCTGTGTGGTGTTTATTTGTATCTTGAAGAGTGAGAAAATAATTTTTTAGTAAGTGTACATGTTAGTAATAGTGTTGTACAAAATATGTACAAATAGGAGCACGAAAGATCAAATCTTAGGAGGAGTGGTCTAGTCGTTTCGAAGTGAAGTCTTCTTTTCAGAATTAATTCCGTGGAATTGAATATAGGTACGGACTTCTTTTTGCGTTGTGATATTTACTTGTATCTTGAATAGTAAGAAAGTGATTTTTTTGTGTATACATATGCGCATACTAGTGTTGCACAAGATCGACAAGTAGTCGAATTACTTTGTAATAATTCAAGTAAAAAAATAAAAAAATAACAAGAAGTTTTCAATGACCGTCCAATCAATGTCTTTTAGAACCCGAGTACTCGGAACCGTTTCCGAGACCGCAGGTCAATGTTTGTTCTCACAAGTTTGCAAGACTGTAGCCGAGGGAGTTAAACCGAAAATAAAACCCTTCTTGACCTGACGACAAAGGTGACTGGAAGTGCGGTAAATAACTCAGAAACACGTTCAAACGGATCGACTGGCAGCTCGATCACGAATTCTCGTTTAGCGAACGGATCACCGTGGCGAAGTTAACGAAAACGTCGTTTCCGTTAGAATCGTCAGGATCGGGCCCCGTGATTGGTCCCGACAAAGAGCATTTTTAACGAGACGACCCCTGGGCGAATAAATCAGAACGTCGACTGCGGTCGACGGACACGATCGAAGGTGAACGTAGTAGAATCGATTACCCGTACGGCGCCGGAACGATGCTTCGAAACACGAGCGTGATGCAATTATCGAGGAAAATTAAGACGCGCGGCGTGGAAACGAAGTTACGCCAATTGGAGCTGATCGATTCTTTTGCCTCGATTCGGTGGAAGATCGAACGAAAATAAACGGCACACTGGCGGCCGAGTAAATAGGGCAACCGTGAAAGAGTCTGTTTGCAGCGTTCTATCGAGGATTCAAAGAAATTGTCCGGGATCTAAATAAGATCTAAGGAACGAAAGTATTTCGCTCGAAATTTAGCTCGCGAGAGGTTCGAAAATCCTGTGGCTGGCGAGTGAAAAATTGAAGAAGAGACTCTTAACCGAGAACTCGCTCAACCCTTACAATGGTGCGCCTAGCGCGATGCTGGGAAATCGGGACAGCCGAGTTTATCGATATACGAAGCACTGGTAGAGAATATTTCCTCGAAGCTGATCGAATTCAATTTTTCTATTAACATTCGAGACTAACTTTCCTCTTCCCCAAAGAAATCAACCGAACCGACTGATCGCTTATCGGTTTACTCGGTTGTATATTTATCCATCAGTAAGAACGTGTCCTCGATGCGATATAATTAGAGAATATTTTCGGAAATATTCGAATAAATATTCGATGCAACGATGAATAAAATACGAATATCAAAATATCCAAAGAAATATCGTTCTACCTTTCGGATAAAATAACGTATATTCCTTCAGCGATTATTTTTCAAATAATTTATTCGAAGAATAAATATTACCTACTACCGAATACAACGCGCAAATGTATTCGATCGCTCATTTATAAACAAAATATACAGAAACTAGTATTATCCAATTCGAGTATTTTTCACCTTACGTTCTGTAAATTTTCCGAGTGAGAATCGGGAACAATTATCAGCCGTTTCTGCAAATCGAGGCAACGAAACGGTACAAACATTATCGTCCCGGTGAAATTCAAGAGTGCGCGAAAATCCTTGCTAATTCACCGGTGTAGAAATTTCGTTCTCCGGGCATTTATCATCGTGAGGTTTGAACGTTTAAACGGACCGAGGTAAGAAGCTGCGCACGTAACGATAGCTCCTCCGCAGCTCGCACGGACTATCAAGTTTCTTGACGGTTCCTCTCGGTGTTCGCGCTTCGGGAACCGGTGTTCTAATTAAAGCGGACAGTGTTTCGCGTTCGTAGCCACCTTCGTGATCTCCGGGTGGAACAATAGGCGGGCGAAGAAAAAAAAAGGAAGAAAAAGAAGAAAAAAAAAGCCACAAAAGAGCAAAAAGGACGTCTCTCGATAGATCACGTTCCAGCGGCACGCCGAAGACGCCCGGAGAATATTAAGAAACAAGTTTTGACGAGGAGTACGGAGCCGCGTGATTGACAGATAGGTCACGCCGCGACTTTCAACCTGTTACGAACCACGCTCCGGGGAAATGTATCGAGGAACACGGGCTCCTCCGTCGGTCTAACGAGTTCCCGTGGACCGAGCTTAATCCGCAGCCGACGATAGCGTTCGCTCCTCGCGGAAGACTAGAAACGAATGGGGCAACGTGGATCACGTTTTGACTCCCGACCCAGCTGCGAATTAATCTCCCCGGTGAAACATTAGCGCGTGATTTACACGCTCGTGGTTCGCTCTCCCGTTCGTTCAAATATTATTAAACACCTCTCGAAGCAGCCAACACCTCCGATACGGAGGTCGGTGGAACGTCGGGATCCATTACAGCGGGAGCCCGTGCAAACGCGGCCACTGTCGTTCCTTGAATTTCTATCGAATGCGGGGTCTCGATCTTGGATACAGACACGCGCGTTCCATTTTGAAGACAAAATTATTCTCGACCCTCTTAATGCTGCGTGCTTTCGATTCGGTGCTGCGTATTTTACTGTAGTTTTTGTAAACGCGTTCTGAGCGCTCGTGGGGGTTAATCGGGTGAACGTGTATATACGGTTACAGCGCTCGTGGAGTTCAATTGGGCGAACGTGTATATACGGTTACAGCGCTCGTGGGGCTCAATTGGGCGAACGTGTATATACAGTTACAGCGTTCGTGGGGTTCAATTGGTCGAAGTTGTATACACGTCCACAGCGCTTGTGGTGTTCAATTGGGCGAAGGTATATACACGTCCACAGCGCTTGTAGGGTTCAATTGGGTAAACGTGTATATGCGCCCACAGCGCTCGTGTCTGTAGTTTATCAAACAGTTATATACGTCCACAGCGCTATATCCGTGTCGTTTATCAGACGGTTATATACGTCCACAGCGCTCACGTGTGTCGTTTATCAGATGGATGTATACGTCCACAGCGCTACATGCGTGTCGTGTATCAGACGGTAATATACGTCCAGAGCGCTTACGCGTGTCGTTCACCAGACGGTTATATACGTCCACAGCGCTCATGGGTGTCGTTTATCAGACGGATACATACGTCCACAGCACTCGTGATGCCCAATTCAGTCGACGACGATACACCACCGTTTCCCTAGGAATCCGCCTGCTAGAAGAATCGAAGCCCATCGAAAGAGTTCTTGAAACCCCGTCCGAAATATTCAACGCGCTTACGAACGCAAAAACTTAAACCCATGGAACCGAACGGATTTGCAATCAGACGGACCGAGGTAAACCGAGCCGATCCTCGAGCAGTCTCCCCATCGTCATAATTCTCGAGCGTCCCGACGTGCTCTCCAACGCCCTGATCGCCTTCACCGTTCCGTCTGTTCCGCGACAACGGGGAATGCATCAAACGGGGTCCGCTACGTGCTTTCAATTTACCACCAGGACCGTTCCATTCTCATCTTCGATCGGTAATTCGGTGGATCGGATTACGAACGACCGATCGATCGATGAGTCGCGTTTGCCCTCCGAAACACGGTCCCGACGAGAGGAGGAGGAGGAGGAGGAGGAGGCCAGGCTTCGAACTCTGGTCGGTAACCACCAGGAGCAACGACCACGCGGGCTAATTTCATTTCGGCCCCGATCGCAAAAAGAACAGTGAGAGCTCGCGTTTGCTCGCTTGCTCGCTTGCTCGCTCGCTCGCTTGCTTGCTTGCGCGTGTTAGCTGTTCTCGCAGTGGCGCTCGGTCGGTCGCGCGCACCGCAAAAGAAACGAAACGAGTAAAATAGTTGACAGGTAGGTCACGCTCCGTGGCGCGTCAGTTCCGTAATACCTCCGGTTCCTAGGGGACGGGTCAGAGGTTCGCTCGAAAACGCTCGAAGCCGGAAGTGGGGAAGAAAAGAAGACCTCCGGGGGGACGATAGGTGGAACGATGGTCGATGAAAGACCGAGAGGGGGAAGATGCTAGGAAAGGGGGTCGGTGAGACGGGTGGAGAGGGGACAGTTCTTGGCCGTTCGAACAAAGAAGCCAATCTAGCGGGCTTGAACCTCGCAAACCTTTCTGCGGGCGGAGAACCACCTCAGCAGCACTTCGCTCGGTTTCGCGAACGTGGCCGAGACAGGTGCCAACGCGGGCTCGAAGACACCCAAGTCCATCGGATTCAAACGACGTTGGTTACCGACGTGTATGTGAAAAAGCTCGGGGATTCGAGAGACCGCCCTTTACGAGGCTATCCACCCCTATCTGCAATCTTCGACGCGGGAAATTCGCAGTCCGGCCGTGTCCCGGTGTTATGAACCTCACCGCGGACTCTGTTGTCGATCGGATTGTTGATTGCGGTTGATCCCGTACAAGAAGACGTCGCGTCGGACCTTCGACCGCCACCCGGGGAATTGTCTTTAAACGGAGATACGTGTTTCGGATACGTCGTTTCGCAGAGACATCGGATTCTTGGAATCTTCGAATTATCGGAGGATCGACGACATTCGGTTCGACGAGAGAGAAAGAGAAAGAGAGAGAAAAGGAGAGCTATGGATGATACTTTACAGAATGTTCAGTGAGTATTGTACGAACGATTGAACTTATCGAAGGAACTTTCGAGTAATTTTTAGGGAATCCTCGAATTATCGGAGAATCGACGACTTTTGGTTTACCGAGAGAGAAAGAGATTGAGAAAGAGAGAAAGAGAGAGAGAGGGAGACCTATGGATGATACTTTACAGAATGTTCAGTGAGTATTGTACGAACGATTGAACTTATCGAACGAAGTTTCGAGTAATTTTTAGGGCATCTTCGAATTATCGGAGAATCGACGACTTTTGGTTCACCGAGAGAGAAAGAGATTGAGAAAGAGAGAAAGAGAGAAAGGGAGAGCTATGGATGATACTTTACAGAATGTTCAGTGAGTATTGTACGAACGATTGAACTTATCGAACGAAGTTTCGAGTAATTTTTAGGGAATCTTCGAATTATCGGAGAATCGACGAGCTTTGGTTCAACGAGAGAGAAAGAGAATGAGAGCTATGAATTGAACTTATCGAACGAAGTTTGGAGTAATTTTTATGGAAGGATCGTCGCGTGACCTTCAAACGATTGAGAAAACTGTGGATGATTTTTGGACGATGTTTGGACCTTGTGAGGAGTTTTAAGTGAACTATCGTCGTTCGAAGATCGCCTAAAATAAATTAAGTAACTTTCGAACGACTGAGAGATCCGTGATTTTTGACCGATCATCGAGTGTTGGAACGATCTTCAAAAAGATTGTAGGTAATCTTCGAACCACCGATGGATGACTTTCTTCGCGACCTTTAGATAATCGAAGACCCCGCGGATAAATATAAACCTAGAAAACAAAGGAGGCCGGCTCTCACATTTACGAGTATCTTTTATCCGCGATCTTCGACGCAAGAAATTCGCAATCTGACCGTGTTTTTGTTACGTCGAGCAAGAACATCGGATTCCAAGAATTTATGTATTATCGAACGACTCATAGACGACCTTCGGGTGACCTACGTGAAACCTACCGATATTTCACCGACCATCGAGTACTGCAAATAATATTTCTATCACTTTTAGGTGATGCTGAAATAATCGAATAAACGACTTTTGCACGACCTTCGAGTGACCTTTGAGACATCTACGGATCATTTTCGAGCGATCATCGATGTTATACAAACGATCTCCAAATATTTAAATTATCTTCGAACGATCAACGACTAACTTCCCACGTGACCTTCGGACAACCTTGAGTAACTCTCTCACCTCTCTTTCTCTACGATGCGTCATATTTCCTCGCCACGCTCTCCTCTCGAATCAATTTTACCTATCCTTTTATTACAGCGAATAGAAGGTCGGAAGAGAAACTCCATTCAATAAACTCGTCTAGACTATTTTCTAAATGAACCAATTTTTCCCTTATTCCCGTGAAAATTATATTATACTCTTTTACTTACAATTCATTGTACTACCGGGTACGCGAGATCCCTGTGCATTATAATAAACTTTATATTATAATTTGATATAAATTAAGATAAATTTATTTATTAACTCAAAATTAACGAATAAATAAATTAAGTTTGGATTCAAAACACTTTGAAATATTTTCGAGCCAATCAACTTGTACATCCATAAATTTTTTTCTATTTATAACTTTATATTTCTCTATTTACAATCCATTGTACTACCGTAAACGTGAGATCCCCGTGTATCGTAACAAACTTTGTATTATAACTCGAATTTAAAAAACATTGAAATATTTTCGAGTCAATCAATTTGTACATCCATAAATTTTTTTATATTTATAACTTTATATTTCTCTATTTACAATCCATTGTACTACCGTACACGCGAAATCCTTGTGTATCGTAACAAACTTTGTATTACAATAGAGTTTAAAAAACTTTGAAATATTTTCGAGCTAATCAACTTGTACATCCATAAATTTTTTTATATATTTAACTTTATATTTCTCTGTTTACAATCCATACACGCGAGATCCCTGTGTATCGTAACAAACTTTGTACTACAATTGAGTTAAAAAAACTTTGAAATATTTTCGAGCCAATCAACTTGTACATCCATAAATTTCTTCACATTTTTAACTCTACATTTCTCTATCTATCCGTCCATTGTACCATCGGACACGCGAGATCCCCGTGCACTCTAATAAATTTTGCATTACGATCTGAATTTAAAACACTTTGAAATATTTTCGAGCATCGTAAAATAATTGCAGGTCCAGGGCCAAAAGCGACACGGTAGCAAAGAGCGAATTGGCCCCCGGGCCAAAAACGAGCTTGACATCGAGTCGCGACGGTTGCACGAACTTTACCGGTGTCTCGATTGAATCGAGAATCGGTGTCGCGATTCCGTATGCCGGCGAGGGAAAAAAGTTGGCTGAATTCCTGGCTCCCCGATCCTAGCGCAAGCTTGTCCGCGAACTAATTGATGACGGCCCTCGTCCTCCGAAGAACGAAGAACCGAGAGAAACTTCGTACCTCGAACCCCACCTCGGGTCCACCATCGTCTCGACCGTGGCGCCATCTCTCTCCGCGTTGAAGCCTAGAGACGCGTACACTCGCCAACGTCGATTAAAACCGAGTGGAAAAGTCGGGAGATATGCCGCTGGAATCACAGCGGCATCGATAATGGTTCGATTAAGGTACGATGGACCCGACGCGGATAATTATGCCGCATAACGGAAAACGGTCACGTGCCGCGCGCTACGTAGATACACACGCTTAAACATTTCACAATTTTCCAGCCACGAGTTACGCGCGCGGAATGGGACGTCCTGGAAGTGAACGCTCGAGCGTTTCTCTCGCTACGCGAGCGAGCGAGCGTACGGAGATTTTAATCGAGGTGTTTCGCGGCCGAGAAAGTAGGAAGATCGTTCGATGAAAAATTTTCTTGCGACGTGAAATCGTCGAGAGTGTCACCGAAACGGTGACCAAGAATGCACCGGAAATTTTCAATCGGATGATACTTAAGCGTACTCTTATTTTTCTAATAGCGATTTCGTGGTATATTTCTATAATTGAGCGTTCATCGGAAAGGAATTAATTTCAGAGGTGTTTATCTTCAGCTTCTATTTTTTAAATAGCGATTTCAAAGGTGTTTATCTTCAGCTTATATTTTTTTAATAGCAATTTCGAGGAATATTTCTACAATTCAACGTTCATCGGAAACGAATCAATTTCAGAGGTATTTCTTTCCGTATACTTGCAATGTCCCGTTTATAGCACCTCTCTTCTAATAATCAACACAGTATAGTAACCGTTCTACCCAATGGATGCAATCGCATCGATAAGAACGCGGTCGGTGAAACGACTGTCGTCGAGACGAAGCTAACCCGTTTCGAAGTGTATTAATTGAATTCCGGTACAATCGATGGGGAAAGCTAGGTTTCTCCTCGTTTAACCCTTAAATAACCCCGTCTACGCACCGACTTCGTGAAATAGAAAGGACTGGGAGGAATCGGGAGGCTCGAAGAGCTCGGATGGATCCCCTTGGATCGTTCGTTTTTGCTTCGCGGTAAAACCTTTCGATTCGAGTCTGGCCGAGCCCGAACTCTAATTGTCGAATAAGGAACGGGAAAGGAACTCGGGGGCGGGATGGACGTTAAAGGTCTCGGTGCATTTGTCAGATTAAACGAGGAGCCGCGAGGGGTCCGTGAACCTAATCGCGTAACTCGCTCAAATGAACTGCACCGTATCCGCAACGGCGCTGCGTCGCGAGGGAAGCAGTCGCGGGGCTTTCCCGAAGCCAAGCAATCGAGCCGTGGAGACCGGTGTCTCCGACGACGATACTCTGCAAAACCTGACGAGACCGCTACCGGAAAATATGCGTGTCTTTCGACGGATTTTTCTCCTTATTGAGGATTTTTCTCTTTGAGGTATCGTCCTGGACAAATACTATCTTAGAAGTTTCGGGCTGGAGGGATTAAAAGGATTAGTTGCATCCACTGTTACCATTTGAGATGGAGCTTTGGATAAATATTATCTTAGAAGTTTTAGACCAAGATTAGAAGGACTAGTTGCATCCACTGTGACCATTTGAGGTGAAGCTTGGGACATATATTATGTTAGAAGTTTCAGACCAGAATTAAAAGAATTAATTGTATACACTAGGACCATTCGAAGTGGAGCCCTGGATAAATATTATCTTAGAAGTTTTAGACAAGGATTAAGAGGATTAGTTGCATCCACTGTGACCATTTGAGATGGAGCTTTGGATAAATATTATCTTAGAAGTTTTAAACCAAGATTAGAAGGACTAGTTGCATCCACTGTGACCATTTGAGGTGAAGCTTGGGACATATATTATGTTAGAAGTTTCAGACCAGGATTAAAAGAATTAATTGTATACACTAGGATCATTCGAAGTGGAGCCCTGGATAAATATTATCTTAGAAGTTTTGGACTAGGACTGGAAGGATTAGTTGCATCCACTGTGACCATTTGAGGTGAAGCTTGGGACATATATTATGTTAGAAGTTTCAGACCAGGATTAAAAGAATTAATTGTATACACTAGGATCATTCGAAGTGGAGCCCTGGATAAATATTATCTTAGAAGTTTTGGACTAGGACTAGAAGGATTAGTTGCACCGACTGTGACCATTTGAGATGGAGCCCTGAATAAATATTACCGTAGAAGTTTCGGTCCAGGACTAGAAGGATTAGTTGCATCCACTGTGATTATTTGAAACGGAGCCCTGAACAAATATTATCTTACAAGTTTCGGACCAGGACTAGAAAGACTATTCGAGGTTCATTTCCCAAAATTGATACGAACTCTTTTAAAAAAGGTAAAAGTGATGCAAGAAGACTACCAGTGTTCGAGTTTGGTGCACAAGTCCCAACTAAGATTACTTTCACGTCGCTCGATTTGCCACCAAAACCAAAATTAATCTATGCAGTACAGTCTGAAATAAATTATAATCAAGATTTGACTTACTGGAGTTGCACAGTAGAAGGTTCCCTAAGAATGACTGTTGTAAGATGTACTGCAGGTTGTTGAAAAGTAAGAGCATTCTTACTTTCTACTTCGCAAAGACACATTCTCCATCTACATTACCACGACACTATTCCACTCCGTGTGTACCTTCGTATTCGCTGTCACTGCGTTCGAAACTAAGCGAACTATGTTCACTAGTTACATCTAATTCGATACTAGGTACCCTCTCTGCAGTACGAGACTTTCTGACCTTTCAAAATATTCCAAAACTCTGGACAGACTTAGATTCCACTCTGTATCATTTGATCTGCAACTCCTATCACACGCAGTTTTTGAATTTTCGATCGAGATAGTGGCGCCTACTCTTCGTGGACGAGTGTTCAATTTACAGGGATTTAGTTTGCCAGGATCGGAGTACGCAAGGACGACGAAGTGGATCGACCGAAGAAAGCAATTTCTGTGGGTTGACCTTGACCGCTTGTCCCAGATTTCCATAGCGATTACCCCTCGTTAACTTTTAACGAGGGATCTCGTTTCATCGGGATTAAAAATTTTTCAAATACATTCCTCTGTTCAAACGTACCTCGATCCGACACAAGGAGTCTTTTGTACCTAACTCTCGCCACTTTTCTCGTACTTTCACGGTGGTTATCCCTAACCACCTTGTCCTCTTCCAAAGATCCCACAAATATAAAATTCTCCCTCCTAACACCGTGCAACGAAAATTTATTTCCCGAACGTTTCCCTGACCTTCGCGGTAATTATCCCTCGTTAACTTCCAAAAATTCAAAACCCAAGAACCACCGTTCGAAGGTTCCTTAATCCGACACGACGATATTTCACGCATTTTCACAATAGCGCCCTCGGAACCGTGTCTCGGAAAAATTCAAAAGACACCTCAACCCCGCCCGAAAATCTTCCCAACTCGTGACCCAAACAAACCTCTGTTCCCTGAACGCGAGAGGTAACCGACTACGAAAATGTTGACACGACAAAGTACTCTATCCAACGCGTGCACAATACATTCCCCAGGAAATCTCTCCCCGTTGGGGAGCATCGTCAACGATAGGTACGACCAGTCTTCCAAAAGCTCGTCTCGCCTTGTCCTCGAGGCTGAACGTTGCGCGTACCTTGCATTATTCTTCGCGCGAGAAAAATGTCGCGTCGGCGTTCGCCGGATGGTTCGTTCGCTCGCTCGCGCGAGCGCGTGACTATTTCTGTCCCCTAGCACGCGACAATCTCGGTTCAAGGAGACCGCCGGACAGGATATCGCTGACGCGTTCCCCGACTTTAAAGTCCGAACCGCCCGCGAGCTGGCGGTCGATAGCTGGCGCATTGTCAGGGGGTGGGGAGGAGGGAGGTGGTACGGTAGGGAGGGCAGGGGTGGGGAGGAGGGGTCGGCACGCCGGAAGAATGGAAGATAGCGAAGGGAGCCTCGTGGCGTGGGGCTTCAATCGACAACGCGACTGTTAAGCGAGCAACTTGGACGAGTCTCGTCGGTAGCGTCGAAGAGCGCCTTTCAGCGAGGGTGGGGAGCGCTCGGCCGGCCAAGATAGAGCAACGGGGTATAGGAAGAACCGAATCGATGAGATTAGGGAAACGCCGGACCGATCTGTCCGGCTTTTGTCGTTTCTTTGCAGAAGCGACTTCGGCCAACTTGGCTCGTTTACCACGGAGTCTAAAGGGCGACGGAACCCGTTCACGATCCGGTCCCTACGACGTAACTTCGACTTCGACGGGACCACTTTACCAACCGGTGACCGGCTAGTTACTCGCAACCGATACGACTCGTGAAACTCCCCTTTGACTTCGAGGAACGCTTGATTTTCCTAGCTCGCAACAAGTTGCAATGATAAAGAGATCGTTTTACCAGCGTGGAGGATACCGGGGACTGGGTGGTGGTGGTGGGGAGGGGGAGTGGGGGAGATAGTTTGCTTTGGAGTCGGCGCTTTGTGAAGGAGGAGGTGGAGGAACGGTGGTGAACTTACTTCCGCTTCCTTTCCTTTCGAAAACGTACGCGTCGCGGCCGGGTGACTCTCTTTCGCGATATTGAAAATCTTTAACGTCTTACCGGCGCGGGAGGGAGGGGGGAGGTAGGGAGGGGGGAGACGATGTCTATCGAGGTTCGCGAAACGAGCAATTTTTGTTCCCCGGAGCGTCGACACGCGAATTCAATCCCACGGATTCGAACCGTTCGTAAACGTTTGCGCACCTGATGTAATCGGCTGAGAAATTCCTTCGTTTGTTTTTTCGACAATATTCGGGGAATATTCCCCGATGGAGTCGTCGGTTCGCCAGGAAGAAATTTTTACGATCGACTGGTCGATCTCTGAGCTGTTTTTTCAAGACTTGGAGACGTTGGTGATTCTCTTCGGAAGGGGTTGTTTTGTTATTTTGTTTCTTCGAGCGCGAGTATGGGAATCTATGTTCGCGACTCTCTTTCGTATTTACTCTTCGGGGTCCAGAGATTTATTTACGAGACAATTTTGCGCATTACGAGGAATAGATTTTTCGGGTCACTTTTGACAACTCACTTTGTACGATAAATGTGACAGTTTCGTTGTACTTTCGGTTTCTTTTTTTTTTTTTGAAGTAATAGTAGCATCCTGGGGAACTTTAACGAATTTTAGAAAACAAAATATTAATTTCTTGAATTTTCTCGTGCTCGGGAAGCATTGTCCAAAAATCAGTGTACCGTTCGTGACAAAAATTTGTCGCCTTCGATCAACCGCAGTAATAATAACGTAAAGTGTAGAGACAAGCACAGTTTAACGAACGATACGTATAAATATGTAAAAGTATTCGAAACTGATCTCGGTTTAATAGATCTGAATTATAAAGATAAATAATTAAGCCTTTCGGTACTCACTATAGTCACTCCTCGTTGTTTTTTCCCTAAAACTATATCGTTCGAAAATTGATTAAACGATATGAAAATGATCGAATGTTACTATCCGCTGTCTTAAATGCCCCGTTGATTATTCCAGCGTGCATTGATTCACTCCATTACACAGACCCGTTACAACTCGAAGAAGAAACCAATAATTTACACGAGATAGGAGAATGATCAAACGTTACCATCCACTGTCTGAAATACCCCCTACGGTGGCAATGTATCCACGAGCAGAGCCGCCATATCGAAACGATTCGTCGACCGAGAATAACCACAAATGTGTGTGCATGTAACGTATTCGGTGTAACCGATACGCGGAACAAAAGCGTAACGATCCTCTCGAAAGAGAGAAATAACTACCCTTGAAATCTCGGGTGTAGGGAAATATTTCAACGTAGAAGACGAACACCGAACGACGATACGTTTTTGTTCGAGAAGAAAGCGGTACTCGCGAAAATCGTCACGTTTCGCGTTTGTTGGATCGCGACGACACGCTGGTTACCCGGAAGCGCGTCGTGTTATCGAAACGGGCTAAGTGAATCTCCAACGGAGGCCTGGTCGCCTTGTAGCGATGGAAAAAGAAGGGAAAAAAGGAAGACGAGGAGAGTGAGAGAGAAAGAAAGAAAGAGAAGGAAAAGAAGAAGAAGAAACCGAGCTCGTCTGCTCCCGAGAAGGATAGAAATTGCAGTGCCATCCGTCGCGCGCGAAAGCAATCTCCTTTCACGCCATGGGGATATCCAGCACCCCATACCCGATCGCAGACGTCTCTCTACGCACCTGTCTTTGGCATCGCGCGCAACGATCCCGTATGCATCCCGCGACGCCGGTTCGATTCGACACCGGAGCCTCTGCGCGGAATTTCGTGACGATATCGCGTTAACTCGCGAATTATTCTCCACCAACCCCGCGTCGTTGCACGCAGCCAGTGAAATCGCGAGTTCGAGAGTCCCGTCTGGACTTGTACCGTCACCCTGCCCGCACCTTCCCTCGGTTATCGTTCACACTTCGCGCGACAACGAAACATCGGGACGCGTTTAAAGCGCACCGAGTACTTTTTCTTCGCGCGACAACGAAACGTCGGGACACGTTTAAAGCGCACCGAGTACTTTTCTTTCGCGTTTAATCGCGATTTATTTCCTTCTCGTTTCATTATTGACGTGGACGTAGCTGCACGGAACGACACGTGCGAAATATGAACAGAATCGAACGAATTCGATTACTTGGCAATCGAATATGTGGATACATATTCGAACGCGGAACCAATGTAAAAATAGTCCTCTTTTTCTGGTTTTTGAATTCTCCCTTCAGTTCTTATTTTTTAGGTATTCTATCGTTCTCTTACACTTCACTGCTCGAACTCTTAATTGCTCGTAAAACTTTCTGCTGTAACTTCACACAATTCACTGGTGTGATACGTATAATAGTATACTAGACAAAGTAATGACTCTCACTAGTGAAATTTATCCTCGATCGCATACGTAAAACCAACACTTACACGAAATGTGGTACAATGAAATAGGTGGGTGTGTTACATGCAACTGGGAACAAAATTTAGCAAACACTCCGCTTGAATAATTTCGATATTTTTTTTAATTAATTGCTAGTTCCACGAGTCTTTACCCTAGGGAATTTTAAACCAGTCCTCAATTTTGTCTACGGTGTTTCGATTCGTTTACAAGCACGATTATTAACAATAATACGGTAAAATAGGTATAATTCTCTGTTACGTGCAACCGGGAACAAAATTTAGCAAACACGCCTCCGCTTTGAATAATTTCGATATTTTTTTTAATTAATTGCTAGTTCCACGAGTCTTTACCCTAGGGAATTTTAAAACAGTCTTCGATTTTGTCTACGGTGTTTCGATCCGTTTACAAGCACAATTATTAACAATAATACGGTAAAATAGGTATAATTCTCTGTTACGTGCAACCGGGAACAAAATTTAGCAAACACGCCTCCGCTTTGAATAATTTCGATATTTTTTTTAATTAATTGCTAGTTCCACGAATCTTTGCCCTAGGGAATTTTAAACCAGTCCTCGATTTTGTCTACGGTGTTTCGATCCGTTTACAAGCACAATTATTAACAATAATACGGTAAAATAGGTATAATTCTCTGTCACGTGCAACCGGGAACAAAATTTAGCAAACACGCCTCCGCTTTGAATAATTTCGATATTTTTTTTAATTAATTGCTAGTTCCACGAATCTTTGCCCTAGGGAATTTTAAACCAGTCCTCGATTTTGTCTACGGTGTTTCGATCCGTTTACAAGCACAATTATTAACAATAATACGGTAAAATAGGTATAATTCTCTGTCACGTGCAACCGGGAACAAAATTTAGCAAACACGCCTCCGCTTTGAATAATTTCCATATTTTTTTTAATTAATTGCTAGTTCCACGAGTCTTTACCCTATGGAATTTTAGAACGGTCCTCTCGATTTTGTTTACCGTGTTTCGATCCGTTTGCAAACGCAATTATCAAAAAACAAATCGGTAAATTAATTCAACGATCCATCGACCGAGAAATTAATCTCCGCGTGGACGAATTATTTTCGTTCGATCAACAAAATCTGACATTTATCGCTCTCGCGTGTTACGTAATTGAAAAACCTGTAACGACGAGTATTCCGCACGCGGCAATTCCGTGGTTAACTCCGCTTGTTAAACATTTTGAAAAAACATCGTACAATGTTATGATAAAATATCACTTCCGCTTTGCAGTGAACTCAACTGTTTGGAAATTCGATCGAAAGACTCCACGCTACTCGATGTATAATAAAATTGAAACGTCTCAATGAAACGTTCGGGGAACGAGACTCGCGTAACGAGGTTCCGGAGAAATGAAAAACACGTATTAACAATTTCAAGGAATAAGTAGATTATCGCGAGAAGTCAGATCGCGCAGAGTCGAAGGGTGGATTCTCTTTTCTTTTTTCTTTTTCTTTTTCCTTTTCCGTTTCTCGTTCGTTAGTGCAACAAATATCACGGAGCAAGAAGTGCGCAATCAAGCTTTGATATCCGTAACAAAGCACGATACCGAGGCCTTCCTCTGTTTGTTAATAACATGTAATTCCACCGGCGGAAAGTTTCCCGTATGAAACATTCGCGTCGACGAGAACTCCACGGCAGCGGTAAACTTTTTTATTCCGATTATTCCACGGCCGCAAAGGGGTTAATTGCGAAGCACAGCTATCCCGGCAATGCATAAAATAAAGTTCATAATTGCATTCCCTTTTCGACTCTCATCAGGCTCCGTTTCATTTCTTTAATGCCCGCAACTTCCGAAGCCCTTCATCCCTTTCGAGCCCGGCGAGGATAGTGAATCTTTCTCGTTTACCTTCCACCCGCCGTCTTCACGGAAGTTGGCAAATTTTTTTTACAAATACACACCGAACGAGTGTTCCTTTCTCGTGGTTCGTATTTTTTTCTGACCCTCGAAGCGAGAGAATTGATTCGCAACGCAGTATTCTCGAGCACGAACTCAACGACACTCCAAAAGGACAAAATTTGATACGATGATTAAATTTGTATTCAGCTGTTTTGTAAAATATTTCTGCGATTCATATTTCTATGAGATCGGTGAGGAGTAGAACGCGAGTTATTGAAATTTGTATCTGGATGCAAATATTAAGATCAAGGTAACGCGGAGAACAATTATGGGAGAGAACGCGTGACAATGAGTATCACGTGATCAGTTTTACATCGAATTTGAACGAGAGAATCATCTCTTAATTGTTACACATCCGTGTAATGCAAGTGATTTACTATTAGCCTTGATTCGAGATCAAAATCCTTACCTACCCCGCTTTGGAGTAAATTGGCGATCTTGAAAACGAGAACTCCTATTTACACAGTTGGTCAAAACTCGTAATAAAAATGACTAAGATTTTGTAACCTCCGAACAAGATGAGGTTTCATTTTCGAGAAGAATGCATTCGAAAATTCTGGTCCTATATGATAAAAAAATGTGTCCACTTCGTCACGAGTGTCTTCAAGTTCTACGAGTGCTATTTCATCTGCGCAATCTCGTCTCGAGGTTCGAAACTTGTTTATTCGTAAATTTGAAAAATTCGCTATTCGTTGAGGGGCTCGAAGTGCCCTGTAAAAGGTCGAACGATATATTCTCCGGTCTCCTGACGTCGCGTCTTCGAGACCACACTTGGATTCTGAGTCGCAACGAGAGAAAGGAAAAAAAAGAAAGAAAAAAGAAAAAAGAAAAAAGCGACGCGATACGTATTCGTTTTTACTCGGCCCCTGCTCTCTAATGTAGACGAGGAGAGCGCTACTCGAGCCGATCGATGCGAATGGTTCACCGTATATACACCCTCCCCTCTGTATCTGTATACACGTGCGGTCGCTGATTCCCGAGGTTTCTATAGCGAGGATCTACCGGACCCTTCGGTACCTCGGAGGAGATTCACAATTTTACCTATAACCTCACGTACCATTTGAAGCGTATCCATGGGACCACGGGTAGATAAGAATGCTTCCGCGCAGCATCGACTTTCGTGGTTTCGAATGGGTCTGTTGAGTGCGAGAGTGTTCGAGAAGCGACGAGAAAACGAACCCTCCCAGGATCGCTGAATTTATCGCGCTCGCTGAACCACGATTTAACCCGTTCGCTACCGAGCCAACGTTTCTTCGCCGTAT
Organism: Ptiloglossa arizonensis; assembly: GCF_051014685.1. Lineage (NCBI taxonomy): Eukaryota > Metazoa > Arthropoda > Insecta > Hymenoptera > Colletidae > Ptiloglossa > Ptiloglossa arizonensis. The sequence continues at coordinate 22,054,102 of NC_135050.1, forward strand.
TTTTAAATACTTTACTAAGACGTTAACCCGTCACAGATAAGACGAAACTTTCGTTTTCACTTTCGTGTCTACTATGGGGTAGTAATGTAGAGTAGTGATGTGGAGTAGTGATGTGGAGTAGTAATGTGGAGTAGTGATGTAGAGTAGTAATGTGCTGTAGTAATGTGGAGTAGTAATGTGGAGTAGTAATGTAGAGTAGTAATGTAGAGTAGCAATATAGAGTAGTCTAATAATTATATAGAAAATAGTCTAATATAGAGTAGTAATATGGAATAGACTAATATAGAGTAGTCTACTATAGAGTAGTAATACAGAGTAGTCTAATATATAGAGAGTAGTAATATAGAGTAGTAATACAGAGTAGTCTAATATATAGAGAGTAGTAATATAGAGTAGTCTAATATATAGAGAGTAGTAATATAGAGTAGTAATACAGAGTAGTCTAATATATAGAGAGTAGTAATATAGAGTAGTAATATGAGAGTAGTAATATAGAGTAGTAATATAGAATAGTAATATAGAGTAATAATATAGAGTAGTCTAATAATTATATAGGAAATAGTCTAATATAGAATAGTAATATAGAATAGACTAATATAGAGTAGTAATATAGAGTAGTCTACTATAGAGTAGTAATACAGAGTAGTGTAATATATATAGAGTAGTAATACAGAGTAGTCTAATATATATAGAGTAGTAATACAGAGTAGTCTAATATATATAGAGTAGTAATATACTATTATATTATATGTTGCCTAATATATAGAGAATAATAATATAGAGTATTATTATTATACTAGTAATGTAGAGTATATCATTGTATGAGGAATTACTAATAGTAATTACTAATAGTATTAAATACTACTACAGAGTAGTAAAGCGTGGAAATCGTTAAAATTTTGTATCTTCTCGTGAAATTTACGCGAAATTTTCAAGATATACGTAAATAAATATAAGCCGAAGCGTGGTATCGGCAATTGACTATCGGCTTATATCCGAGACGAACACTGTCTGCCATCGACAATTGACTATCGACTTGCATGTGACACCAACGCGATGCCATCGACGGTTGACTATCGACTTCCACGTGACACCAAAGTGATGCTATCGGTTTGCATGTGACACCAAAGTGATGCCAAGATAAGTATAGTTGCTGAAATTTATACATACGTAGTTACATACGTACATTCGATTTTTCTATTTATTGTGAAATATTTTCACACGAACATTCGAAATATATTTTACTCGTAAAGTAAGAAATTACGGCAACGTAATATAAAAATGTGTACGTCACGCTTATCGGACCGAGTACATTTCCACATCTTTCGCTTTATTTATTTTCTATAACTTTTTTCATTCATTTTATCGTGATACGATCATAATTTTGAAGCAAGAAAAATTTATCGTTATTTCGAACAAATACGAACCGGTGTAACGTCAATATACAGATACCACAATCTATCGTAAAATAAGGTGTAAAAAGATTAGTAAATATACGTGATGCATTTTTGCCAATGTTTATAATAATTGTTACCTACGTCGCTCTTTTTTTTTTTTTAAATTACTTCTGGTGTCGAGCAGACCTCACCGAATAAATTTTTAATTCTTGGCCAGGCTACTCCAGCGTTAATGGATTAATTTCTCTTTGAATTAGTATCTTTCTTTGCGCCTCTTACGAACAATTCGTTTCGTAATCTCGAATAATCGAGTTTGAATCAGATCCATAATAAGACACCGAGAATGAATCTCATTGTGTATTAGCTGGAAACATGACGATTCGCTTCGGTGTAATTCTTAATCTCGTTAATTCTCGGTATTGTGCCCCGATCACGGTTATTAAACAGAAAACGCGATAACGCGGGATGTGAACGGTGATCTAATAATAACACTGCTCGAAAAAGAACATCATCACGAAAAGATTCGACGATAAATGTCTCGATCGGTGATTCGCGATGCTACGGGATTCTTTGACAAAATTGGGATTGTAATACCGTGGTTCGTCTCGGTGTCTCGGAACACGTAGTACTACGTGATATAAATTTTCATCGATCGATAGAAACGCGGAGTTATACACGAGTCACGATTCCTTTACACAGTGAAAAAACGAACGAAAGGCAATTAAAACAACTTCTTCCGAGACAGAAGAATATGGTACATACTACGTGAATGAATTTTAACACTCGGCGAGGATATAGTAATTACAATATCACGTACACGGACACTTTCGTAAAGTCTCGAAACATCTGTTGGCACGTACCTACGTAGCTAGATACATCGTAATTCTTGGACGAAAAAAAAATTAAAAAAAAAAGAATCTTTAATTTTTCGACCGAAATTATCGTACCGCTTGCAAATGGAGGACATAGTACCACGTGTATCGCATTTTCCATTAGACGGTATACGTAATAAAACGTGTCACAGATAACGCGTTAAATCACGTGACAACAAATTACTACCTTAATCACATTTTCCATTAGACAGTATACGTAGTACCCACTACGTGTGTCACATTTTCTATTAGACGGTAGACGTAGCATTACGTGCATCACATTTCCCATTAGACGGTATGCGTGGTATTACGTAGCCGTGGATAACGTGTTGGATCACCCAACAAGGAATTAACGAACGATCGTCGCCGTTTGTCGCCGTTTGTCGCCGTTTGTCGCCGAAAAAGATACAGAAGGGAAAGTGACAACAATGGGACGGTACACAGGGCTGGCACGCAGAGACTCGTTGTCAGTCTTCCAAAGCTATCTCTTTATTATGTCACACAATAATGGTTTATATTCCACGAGTGTAACGTCCGGTTTCATTTTCACGCTTCTTACGTTACGACGAAACGCGATACATCGGAGGACCTGGTTGCTCGCAGCACGACATCCGCGTACAAGTATGCGCGCGGGGATACACGAGGATTCACGAGGTGTCCATTGAGTGTCGAAACGCCTGTGAACAAATCACGTGGCCGTTGTTCAATCTCGATCGTGTGCTCGGGTAGAAAGAACTCGACGCTCGAAATCGAACAGAAGAAATTTTCAATTCCACGCGTCGTATGTAAAGTATATATTCCATACTTTGCAATTATTACGCGCGAACAAATCACGTGATCGTTGTTCATTTTCGATCGTGTGCTCGGGTAGAAGGAACTCGACGCTCGAAATCGAACAAAACGGATTTTCAATTCCACGCGTCGTTACTTTACAATTATTATCTACGCAAAAATCACGTGGTCGTTGTTCAATCTCGATCGTGTGCTCGGGTAGAAAGAACTCGACGCTCGAAATCGAACAAAACAAATTTTCAATTCCACGCGTCGTTATTTTACAATTATTACGCACGAACAAATCACGTGATCGTTGTTCAATCTCGATCGTGTGCTCGGATACAAGGAACTCGACGCTCGAAATCGAATAAAACAAATTTTCAATTCCACGCGCGAACAAATCACGTGATCGTTGTTCATTTTCGATCGTGTGCTCGGGTAGAAAGAACTCGACGCTTGAAATCGAACAAAACAAATTTTCAATTCCACGCGTCGTTATTTTACAATTATTACGCGCGAACAAATCACGTGATCGTTGTTCAATCTCGATCGTGTGCTCGGGTAGAAGGACTCGACGCTCGAAATCGAACAAAACGGATTTTCAATTCCACGCGTCGTATGTAAAGTATATATTCCATACTTTACAATTATTACGCGCGAACAAATCACGTGGTTGTTGTTCAATCTCGATCGTGTGCTCGGGTAGAAGGAACTCGACGCTCGAAATCGAACAAAACAAATTTTCAATTCCACACGTCGTTATTTTACAATTATTACGCGCGAATAAATCACGTGATCGTTGTTCAATCTCGATCGTGTGCTCGGGTAGAAGGAACTCGACGCTCGAAAGCGAACAAAACAAATTTTCAATTCCACGCGTCGTTACTCTACAATTCTAACTTTGTCAATTTTTAGAAAATTATAAAATTGTTTCGATTAATAGAATGCGCGTCCCCGATGTTATCTATCGATAGCAATTATTCGCGCGCTATAAAGAATCGAACTTCTATTGAGTGTAATTTTGCGATACTCAACTTCGTCAAGTTCCAGAATTGTTTTTTATAAAATTGCCACGGAATATTAACTTCCTCGTGTTTCAGAATTGTTTGATAAATTTACTACGGAACAGAATTGAATGTAACGAGAATTCACGTGGTATTCATCGAGGGTAATTTTGCACCTCGTTATTTTACACTTTTGGCTATAACCCTGTTTATTTTCGAAACTTTCTCGTGAAACTGCTTCGAACTATGCTTCGCATTATATTGAATAGAGTATAACGAAAGTTCACGAGGGTATCCATTGGGTATAATTTTATACATCGTTAGTTTGCAATTTTAACTAAAATTTGGTCAATTTCGAAATTTTCTCGTAACAATTTTTACAGAACCGTACGAATCGTAGCGAGTCAGACGTTTTAACGGGTATGTCTACCCTCTCCTTGATCCAGGAGTCATCTTTCAAGAAACGATCGATTTTATTTTTTTTTAATAGTATATTTATAATATTAATATTTTTTAATATTAATATTTTTTTTTCTACATGCTCACCGACACAGAACTTGTCGGTGTTAGACGTGCATCGCGTAGACGCAAATACTTATTGATAGATGACATCGATGACGCACATTGCACCAATAGGAAGCTTTCTCGACTCTCGAACAGGCTTTAACCCCTCGAATAGAAACAGCGAGTCTCGCGTGAGGTCTCTACGTCAAACTCAACTTCGACGGGTTCCACCGCAATATTTAGTTACTCAGTTACTACGTCTGGGAATAGTTTGGTTACTTAATAAATCTACCGTGTCGACAAGAGAATATTGTAGTACGCCCCTTGTAATATTTAAGCATATCCGGAAACATCGCTTTATGATAAATTCGATATAAACTAAAATACAATCGGTTCTCTTCGTCGTGGTGACATTAAACAATCTTTTTAAGACTTGAAAACTGTCAAGAGAAAAATACGTTCCCTTATCCATAAAGTAAACAAACCCTTAACGCGTACATCGTCACCGTGAAAAAGACTATTGTACTGTAATAAAAGAAACTGTTCTTTTAAATTAAATAAAATTTTTACAGTATCCAAACCCATAACCACGAAGTTTTAATACGTATTTTTCCAGGCACAAGAATGTTTTCAAAATTGGTCACTGTAACGATACCTCGGACACCTAATTCAACATTAGATTAACCAACCAGTCAAAACGACCGGTTCCAACTGCTTTTACAAAGAAATCTACTTTAAATTCCACAGGATATTTTCAAAAGACGTTACGATTTTTCCTAACTCCGAACGTATAATTAATTTCACAAGTTCGTCTCGTTCCTCCTCGATCATCGATTTCCCTGAGATACTTACCTAACGGGAACACCTTGATACACTATCGAAATCTATCGCTTTCGTTAGGGGAAACGACCGAAAGAGGGCGCGCGCTTGTAAAAATTGTGCGCAGGCGCAACCGTTCGCTGTTCGCGATATCCTTGGATCCTTACGAGGTGGTTAAGTGGCAGAGAGGGGCGGGGCCCAGGCTCGTTCGGGCGCACCGCAATTTTCGACCTTTAATTTTACGTTTTTTGTCAAGCCGGAGAAAGGCAGACTCCGCGAGCAAATCGCGCCGCGCTCGCCGTGAAATATCTTTGCATACGTTCGCGTCCGTGTAATTATCCCGTCGGTTATGCGGCGGCACACCGATTATTTTCTTCGTGTGGCACGCCGACGGGAGTATCCCCTCCCCTACCGCTACCCCCACTCCTCCCTTTCATCGTCGCCTCGGCGATGAATCCGCCCTAACGGCGCTCAAAAAATTATAGCGCGAGCGAACGAGCGAGCGAACGAACGAACGAACGAACGAGAGTTCTCCGAGTTTCTGAAATCGTTCGACGACCAGCAATCTCCGTGAATGTCGCGCGAAAATTGCTTCATCCGTGCATAAATAAATCGAGAGGAGTCCATTCGTGAGAACCCGCCTTAGCACTTCGGGGCACGCAGTTGCTAAACTCGTGAAACGATACAAAGTGACTAAAACTAAAAATTGGATTAGATGTTTAATCGTGGGATGGAATATTAACACCGTGAAATTTATGGGGGGTTCGTTTCAATTTTTCACGGTGGGTTGAATAATATTCGTGAGAAATGTAATATATGCAAATTTTGAGAATAGATGACGAGTGGGGTCCACGGAACGAGATAAGAAATTAGGAAATATTGCGTTAGAAATTGACCCTTAACTTTAAGCTTCATTTTTAATACACGCGTACGTAAGACTAAAATTTTCAAAGTTTTCAAAATGTATTTTCTTACATTTTTAGACAGAAGTCTAAATTTGCATTCGTTTCCTTGGAATTGATTCTCAAGGAAGACTTCGTTTTTAAATAATTCTGCTGCTGGGTCGTAGGATGGAAAAATGAAGAGAAAGAGGAAAATTTGAAGAGTCGAGAAAAAATAAATAAAAATGAACGAGGGAAAAATTGGAAAAGTCGAAAAAATATAAATAAAAATGAACGAGGGAAAAATTGAAAGAGTCGAGGAAAGATAAATAAAAATGAACGAGGGAAAAATTGGAAGAGTCGAAAAAAAAATAAATAAAAATGAAAAAGAGAAGTTGGAAAATTGGAAGAGTCGAGAAAAAATAAATAGAAATGAACGAGGGAAGAATTGAAAGAGTTGAGGAAAAATAAATAAAAATGAACGAGGGAAAAGTTGGAAGAGTCGAAAAAAAAATAAATAAAAATGAAAAAGAGAAGTTAAAAAATTGGAAGAGTCGAGGAAAAATAAACAAAAACGAAAGAGGGTAACTGGAAGAGTCGAACGTTACAAACACGTTTAACGAGGGACTGATACGAGCTGGTTGATCTCTCGTTAGTGCGAATCGGGTGCCTCGGGAATGGAGCACCCGATAGAATTAACGCGTTGAATGTCACATCATATGTATACAAGTGACACTAACGTTTCGATGGCCGCGGTGTTGTTATTTAAAATGTGACAATCGAGCGCATCCAACACTACGTGGAAATACAACGTGTTGCTCGGTAATATTGTTACACGTGTTGTAATAATTTATTATGTTCTATCAATGTTCCACCGGGTATATCGATAAACGAAGTTGGGCAACTGTTAATCGTCGACGAGACAACTAACGCGCTGCTCGTAGCTGCTCTCGAGATTTCAAAGAGATAGAATATTCTGTTTCTTGTTCGTTAATTAATTACCCGTTAATTTCATCTTTAACCGTGTTACTTCCATCGTAGTATCTTATGAAGGTAATCTTTTACGTTCGTTACGATACCATTTGTATCCTGCATTTTTGTTACCAATTTTTAAGACAGCTTTAAACAGGCCGTGTTTACATTTTAACGTTATCTGATGCTAAAATTTGAGTTCTAAAAAATGTTGACACTTTTTTCGATATTTACTTCTATAGAATATAGCGACAAAATTTAAGTACCAAAATCTGAGACACCCTGAAGACTTACGATCGAATTGATCGAAGCAGAAAATATTAAATACAAAGACAAATACGAGAACATCGTCTTAACAACCCAAGAATGTATAAAACACGCTTTTAATAGTCTCGTTAAAAGAGACGCAACTTTTTGACAAATTACAACTGAAAGAAACCGAACCAATAAGTCGCTAATGATGTTCGTGTCGATGCAACGCTGAACTGCATAAAAGAAAAGGTGCTGAGGGTGGATGTATAAATTATGAAAAACTCCCGAGGGCGATATTCGAGAAAACTTTTATGAAATCGACTTGGTCGTCGACGCGTTGAAGCTCGCGTCGCGTTTTGCAACACTTTTTACGCGCACGAAAGTCACCGATATCCGGAAGTCCGTTCAAAGATGGATTTAACCGAGTTCCGTTAACGCTCGAGAGACTACGAGAACGAATTTCCATTGCGTTTTCATGTTTCGCATGAACATCGGTATTCGCAAAAGTCAGTCCACGCGTGTTTAGCCAGCGATTGTTAACTCGTTAAATCGCGTAAGCGCGTTGGATCGCATGGATTTTCAATTAACGCACGCGACGATGGCGCGGCACGCGAAGAAGCTTAAAAGATTAAGCCAACGGTGACCAGTGCAATCAATTTGCATACTGCATCCTTCGCGTTTTGCAATTAATACGGGGGATACTTTGGCGCGACCTCTGCTCTCTTTGAAAGCTCACCGTGCGTGACCGTTACTTTCTTTAAGAGCTCGCTGTGCATGTCGTCTGCTCTCTTTGAAAGCTCGCTGTGCACGACATCTACTCTCTTTGAAAGCTCGTTGTGAGGAATTACAGCTCTCTTTGAAAATTTGCTATCCTCGACCGTTACTTTCTTTAAGAGCTCGCTGTGCATATCGTCTCTTTGAAAGCTCGTTGTGAGAAATCACTGCTCTCTTTGGAAGCTCGTTGTGAGGAATTACAACTCTCTTTGAAAATTTGCTATGCTCGACCGTTACTTTCTTTAAGAGCTCGCTGCGCACGACTTCTACCCTCTTTGAGAGTTCACCGTGCGCGACGTCTACTCTTTAGGAGCTCCCGGAGGTCCTGATTTGTTCTTAACACGTGCACTACCACACCATTACTCCATATTCAACTCTTACGCTATGTATTTAAATTTTCGAACTATTCATGGAAAATGTCTATTATCGACCAAAAGAAAATCTTTAATTTTCTACTTTTCTTGTATTTTCTATATAGATAGAAAACAGTTTGCGATAAAAAGAAGGGAAGAAATAATTGTAGAACAACTTAATACTATTGTCGAACTGTTTGACGTAGGAAACGGCACTGTGACGCTACTTCTAGTAATTTTGTATTTATCGATATTGGCATTAAACGTGTTAAGAATTCTCATATTTGCGAATCTCTATGAATATAAACGCAATGGCGACTTGTCGCGCGCATGGATACCTGGTATTCTTGGTTCCAAATATCTGACTCGCATTTGATACTCCATAAATATACACGCCTACAGTCGTGTATTTATAGACACGGTATTCGAATGGGAATAAAACACATTTAGCTGGAAACGCATGATTGTAGGTTGTAGTCAACATCGAGCATCGTTGGTAAATAACGCGTTGCGTTTAAAAGCAAAACATTATGAGAATTTTGGTAACTCGTGTATAACGATAATAAAATGCTTTTATCGAATCGAAGTTATGTACAGAGGCGAGCAATGAATAAATACTTATTATTGAACAAAAAAATTCAGCAGAAGAGGACAAAATTAAAACAACATTTGGCGGATAATATTAAAAGTGGAAAATTATGCAGAATAGATCTATTTGTTCAAACAGAAATATTGACTTGAACAATTTGAAACAAAGTATTAATCATATTGCGTGTTCTTTTCCTCTTCGATTGCCTATCGAGTATAAAAATGAACAATTTGACATAGAAAGAACCCGTTAGCAAAGTTTCACCCAGACACCTTGGATATTTCTCGAATTTTAGAGAAGTGCCGATGTGTGAAGTTACTCGCAGTGAATTTATTTATAAATTAAAAAACTTTTTAGTATCGCGATACAATATTCCAAATTCGCAGCCAATTAGCTCGGTATTATCCGCGACGAAGTATATTGTTCGTCGCGATTAATACCGATTACCAGGTCTCACCACGTGGAGGTTGCTGCGAGCGGAGACCCGGAGGGAGATAGATGGAATCGAAGTTCCATCGATCTCCCTCGACGCGCGATACAAACGAAATTACTAAACCGAGGAGATGAAAGGAATCAAAGTTCCTTCGATCTCCTCGTTTAGTTCTGCCGAGCGATTACATTATGGAAAAATGAGGCAAAATTGGGAAAGACGCGACGCGTACCGTGTAGTTGGTCCTACTAGGTCTATCCCGTATCCCCTCGGTGGGCCCAATTCAAGAGGAAACGAACGACGCCTCCACTCCCCTAGAGGAGTGCCCCGTTTCTCACCTTTGCGACGAGAGGGTCTTATTTTGGAGGCTTTCGCAGGGACCAGCAAAAATGCCTGCTCCTGTGCTCGCAACATGCCCCCTCTGGAAGCGGACACACCGGAGGAGACGCAGATAGACCGTTCGGACCAACTACACGGCCGGTCACTTGCTTACGCAACAAGCAGTGGTGACCGGGCTGAGGCACGAAGAAGCGAGCAAAATTAAGCTAAAGATTGGATAATTGCTTGGCAGAGCACAGCCTTAAAACTAACTTATTCTAACTGCAGAGATAGAAGGAATCAATGTTCCTTCGATCTCCTCGTTTAATTCTGCCGAGCAATTACATTATGGAAAAGTGAGGCAAAATTGGGGAATACGCGACACGAACCGTGGAGTTGGTCCTACTAGGTCGGTCCCGTTTCCCCTCAGTGGGCCCGATTCTCAAGGAAATGCGCGACGCCGTCCACTCCGCTAGGGGAGTGCCCCGTTTCTCCCAACTCCGCAGCCAGGAGCCACGCAGAGCGTGGACCTGACTCACGGAGGATGACGAAGAGAGGGTCTTATGGAACAAGGGCTTCCACAGGAACCGGTGCGAACACCTGCCCCTGTGTTCGCAGCATCTTCTCTCTCAAAGCGGACGCACCAGAAGAGACGGCGATCGACCGTTCGGTCCACCTCCACGGCCGATCACTTGCTTATGCAACAAGCAGAGGTGGCCGGACTATGAAACGAGGAAGCGAGCAAAAATAAGCTAACGATTGGATAATTGCTCGGCAGATCACAGATACTTGTACATGGTGGCCTTAAAACTAACTTATTCTAAGCTTGACCAAAGATCCCACGCCGGATGCGACGAGAGAGTCCTCTTTCGTTCTTCGTTCTTCCTTCTACGTTCTTCGTTCTTCGTTCTTCGATGTGCCTATCTAAGAGAAACCTAAAGTCAAGGAATGATAGAAAATAGAAATGAAGTTGGTTAGTGATTAAATACAGTCATGCAGTGACAAAGAAAATAAACGAAGTGGTGAGAAAAAAATATACATGGAAAAACAAGTACAAATTAAAATCAGAGAACAAATAAAATAAATTAAACAAAGAAAAAATTGAAAAGAAAAGAAGAGGATTAAGAGAGTGGTCGCTAGGACTGACCGCCGCCTATCGGCGGTTACCAAGAGCCCCCTCCTCTCCTCCCTCTGCAGATACCTAAAACGAAGAGATCCGTCCACCTCGGAGGCTCCAGGAACAATGAAATTTTAAACAACCAGGGGTTCCTTATATACCCACCACAAGGTCACCTTTCCGTTACTTCGATTGTCTTTGTTTGATTTAATCGAATGTTTCAACGAATTGATAGCTTTTAAGCAATTATTATACTAGAACATTGTTAATAATTGCTTAAACTATGGTCCTACGACGGTTGCTAATAATTATGATAAATAAACATCAAGATATTGCGAAATCTGTGAAGGAGAACGATTTCGGTGAATGTTTGTTCATTTCCGCAATTGTTACTAACATTTACGCATGTTCCCAATATTAATCGAACAATGTGCATCTTATTTATGCATCACAAATGATTAAGTAACTTATAGAAATTGATTTTGATCGAGATTCGAAGAAAAAACTTATTTCGTAAAGTTTTAAAACGTGGAAATTAATAATTGCCTATTTGGTGCATTAATTTAACATTTGTTTAATTCTTATAATTTACACGATACGCGTAGAAGTTGTGTTTTTTACTTCAAAGCTTCGAAATTCAATTGATCGCTTTGCGAGATAGAAAAATCATCGCGATGAACATTTGTGAATCGATAATCGATATGTGTAGCCTTGAAAATATCAGTTGGATCTCAACGAAAAATTCCTTCGCGAACAAAGAATATTTCAACGAAATGATATTTTAAGCCATTATTTACACTAGGACATTGTTAATAATTGTTTAAACTACGATTCTACGACGGTTGTTAATAATTATGATAAATAAACATCAAGATATTGCGAAATCTGCGAAGGCGAACGGTTTGAGTGAATGTTTGTTCATTTCCGCGATTGTTACTAACATTTATGCATGTTCCGAATATTAATCGAACAATTTGCATCTTATTTTTGCATTAAAAATGACCGATTCGCCTAGAACAATTAATTTTGATCGATCTTCGGGTATAAACGTGTCTCTCAATGTTTTAAAGCATAGAAAGTAACAATTGTTTATTAGATACATTAATTTAACATTTGTTTAATTCTGATAATTTACACAATGCGCGTTGAAGTTGTATTATTTACTTGAAAACCCCGAAATTCAATTAATCGCTTTTCTAGATAGAAAAATCATCGCGATAAACACTCGTGAATCGATAAACAATACGTGTAGCCTTGAAAATATCAGTTGGATCTCAACGAAAAATTCCTTCGCGAACAAAGAATATTTCAACGAAATGATATTTTAAGCCATTATTTATACTAGGACATTGTTAAAAATTGTTTAAAGTATGTTTCCATGACATTTGTTAATAATTATGATAAATAAACATCACGATATTGCGAAATCTGCGAAGGCGAACGGTTTTAGTGAATGTACGTTCCTAAACGCGATTGTTATTAACATTTTCGCATGTTCCCAGTATTGATCGAATAATGTGCATCTTATTTATGCATTACAAATGATTAAGTAACTTATAGAAATTGATTTTGATCGAGATTCATAGTAAAACGTTTTTTGTAAAGTTTTAAAGCATAGAAAGTAATAATCGTCTATTTGGTACATTCATTTAACATTTGTTCAATTCTTATAATTTGCATAATAGGCGTAGAAGTTGTATTTTTTATTTGAAAACCCCGAAATTCAATTAATCGCTTTTCTAAATAGAAAAATCATCGCGATGAACACTCGTGAATCGATAAACAATACGTGTAGCCTTGAAAATATCAGTTGGATCTCAACGAAAAATTCCTTCGCGAATAAAGAATATTTCAACGAAATGATATTTTAAACCATTATTTATACTAGGACATTGTTAAAAATTATTTAAAGTATGTTTCCATGACATTTGTTCATAATTATGATAAATAAATATCAAGATATTGCGTAATCTACGAAGGCGAATAGTTTCAGTGAATGTTTGTTCATTTTCGCGATTGTTATTAACAGTTACGCACGTTTCGCATATTAACATGACAATGTGCACCTTGTTTGTGCACTATAAATCATTAATTACTTTAAAAGTATTAATTCTGTTCGAAAATCGAGAAACATATGAATACCACGTTTCACTTTAATTTTCGATCGAATTTAATTTCGATAGGTAAATCAATCATTCACAATGCATAAATAAGAAGCATTCTGCAACATAATTGTTCGGAACATGCGTGAATGTTAATAACAATCGCGGAAATGAAAAAACATTCACTCAAACCGTTCGCCTTCGCAGATTTCGCAATATCTTAATGTTTATTTATCATAATTATGAACAATCGTCGTAGGACCATAATTTAAACAATTATTAACAATGTTCTAGTATAAATAATAGCTTAAAATATCATTTCGTTGAAATATTCTTTGTTCGCGAAGGAATTTTTCGTTGAGATCCAACTGATATTTTCAAGGCTACATGTATTGTTTATCGATTCACAAGTGTTCATCGCGATGATTTTTCTATTTAGAAAAGCGATTAATTGAATTTCGGGGTTTTCAAGTAAGAAATACAACTTCAACGCGCATTGTGTAAATTATCAGAATTAAACAAATGTTAAATTAATGTATCTAATAAACAATTGTTACTTTCTATGCTTTAAAACATTGAGAGACACGTTTATACCCGAAGATCGATCAAAATTAATTGTTCTAGGCGAATTGATCATTTTTAATGCATAAATAAGATGTACATTGTTCGATTAATATTCAGAATATGCATAAATGTTAGTAACAATTGCGGAAATGAACAAACATTCACTCAAACGGTTCGCCTTCGCAGATTTCGCAATATCTTGATGTTTATTTATCATAATTATGAACAATCGTCGTAGGACCATAATTTAAACAATTATTAACAATGTTCTAGTATAAATAATGGCTTAAAATATCATTTCGTTGAAATATTCTTTGTTCGCGAAGGAATTTTTCGTTGAGATCCAACTGATATTTTCAAGGCTACACGTATTGTTTATCGATTCACGAGTGTTCATCGCGATGATTTTTCTATTTAGAAAAGCGATTAATTGAATTTCGGGGTTTTCAAGTAAAAAATACAACTTCTACGCGCATTGTGTAAATTATCAGAATTAAACAAATGTTAAATTAATGTATCTAATAAACAATTGTTACTTTCTATGCTTTAAAACATTGAGAGACACGTTTATACTCGAAGATCGATCAAAATTAATTGTTCTAGACGAATTGATCATTTTTAATGCATAAATAAGATGTACATTGTTCGATTAATATTCAGAATATGCATAAATGTTAGTAACAATTGCGGAAATGAACAAACATTCACTCAAACGGTTCGCCTTCGCAGATTTCGCAATATCTTGATGTTTATTTATCATAATTATGAACAATCGTCGTAGGACCATAATTTAAACAATTATTAACAATGTTCTAGTATAAATAATGGCTTAAAATATCATTTCGTTGAAATATTCTTTGTTCGCGAAGGAATTTTTCGTTGAGATCCAACTGATATTTTCAAGGCTACACGTATCGATTATCGATTCACAAGTGTTCATCGCGATGATTTTTCTATCTAGGAAAGCGATCAATTGAATTTCGAAGCTTTGAAGTAAAAAACACAACTTCTACACGTATTGTGTAAATTATAAGAATTAAAAAAATGTTAAGGTAATGTATGTAATAGACAATTAATACTTTCCATACTTTAAAACTTTAAAAAACCTGTTTTTACTTCGAATCTCGATCAAAATTAATTTCTGAAGGCTAATTAATCATTTATAATGCATAAACGAGATGCATATTGTAACATTAATTTTCGGCATATGCGTAAATGTTGATAACAATCCCGTGACGGAACAAACATTCACCGAAACCGTTTGCCGTCACGGATTCCGCAATATCTTGATGTTTATTTATCATAATTATCAACAACCATCGTGGGATCATAGTTTAAACAATTGTTAACAATATTCTAGTACAAATAATGGCTTAAAACTCATGAATTCGTTAAAATATTCGGTTAGGTCGAACAATTGTTGTCGAGGTGGTGGTAAGTCACCTTCTGGGGGGTATAAGTAGAGCTGCCGGTTACCGAAAATTTCATTCGACGGGGAGCCTCCGAGGTGGACGGACCTCTTCGTTTTAGGTACCTGCAGGAGGAGGAGGGGAGGGGGCTCTTGGTAACCGCCGATAGGCGGCGGTCAGTCCTAGCGACCACTCTCTTAATCCTCTTCTTTTTTTTTCAATTTTTTCTTTGTTTAATTTATTTTATTTGTTTTCTGATTTTAATTTGTACTTGTTTTTCCATGTTTATTTTTTTCTCACTACTTCATTTATTTTCTTTGTCACTGCATGACTGTATTTAATCACTAACCAACTTCATTTCTATTTTCTATCATTTCTTGGCTTTAGGTTTCTCTTAGATAGGCACATCGATGAACGAAGAACGAAGAACGTAGAAGGAAGAACGAAGAACGAAGAGGACTCTCTCGCCGCATCCGGCGTGGGATCTTTGGTCAAGCTTAGAATAAGTTAGTTTTAAGGCCACCATGTACAAGTATCTGTGATCTGCCGAGCAATTATCCAATCGTTAGCTTATTTTTGCTCGCTTCCTCGTTTCATAGTCCGGCCACCTCTGCTTGTTGCATAAGCAAGTGACCGGCCGTGGAGGTGGACCGAACGGTCGATCGCCGTCTCTTCTGGTGCGTCCGCTTTGAGAGAGAAGATGCTGCGAACACAGGGGCAGGTGTTCGCACCGGTTCCTGTGGAAGCCCTTGTTCCATAAGACCCTCTCTTCGTCATCCTCCGTGAGTCAGGTCCACGCTCTGCGTGGCTCCTGGCTGCGGAGTTGGGAGAAACGGGGCACTCCCCTAGCGGAGTGGACGGCGTCGCGCATTTCCTTGAGAATCGGGCCCACTGAGGGGAAACGGGACCGACCTAGTAGGACCAACTCCACGGTTCGCGTCGCGTCTTCCCCAATTTTGCCTCGTTTTGTTCGTCGATGTAATTGCTCGGCAGAACTAAACCAGGAGATCGAAGGAACATTGATTCCCTCTATCTCTGCAGTTTAGTAGTTTCGTTTGTATCGCGTATCGAGGGAGATCGATGGAACTTCGATTCCATCTATCTCCCTCCGGGTCTCCGCTCGCAGCAACCTCCACGTGGTGAGACCTGGTAATCGGTATTACTCGCGACGAACAATAATGCTTCGTCGCGGATAATACCGAGCTAATTGGCTGCGAATTTGGAATATTGTATCACGATACTAAAAAGTTTTTTAACCTGTAAATAAATTCACTGCGAGTAACTTCGCGTATCGCCACTTCTCCGAAACTTTGACAATTATTTATAGCTATCTAAGACCACAAACTATTAATAAATTATGTACCACTGTATCCGGGAAACTCTTCTCTATTTTTAAAGACCAATTGGAACTTTTTAACTACTTTACTTTTTACGTAAAATGCCTCATTTTTGTTGAAAATCCTGGGTTTTCGCAAAAATTAGTGTTTTTCGAAAACTGCGATTGATACAGTCATTTAGATACAGCAAAATGATTTCAATTCGTCGGGTAGTGTAATAGTCTACGTTTCCTCGACAGCCTTTTTGTAATAAAATTCTTTGAACCTGATTTGATCATACGCATAAAATTGGTAACTCTAAAGATCTTTACGCGATAAATTCGCGATAAATTGAATAGAAATGTTTAATATTTCTCTACCATTTACAGTTTCATTTGTTTCTTGTCTTTTCAACGAAGTGTTGGTGAAGAATCTATTCGACTAACACACCTCCTACAGTGAGGTATCGTTTTTTTCACCAGCATTCCAGCGAGTTCACTGCAGAATTATCCATTAAATATGTATACAGTACTCACTCTAATTCTACCAATAGTAGTCTAACGAAATACATCGATCGAAGAAAAAAGTGTAGAGTGCAAGGTCAAAGGCGTACCGTAACAACCGTCTAAAAATGAGAATTTATTTCCAGGCTATGCGAGTGCGAAGCGAGAATAAACCCGGAGAGAGCGTGTGCATCCCTGATGAGGGAAACGTTCGTTTCGGTGGCGATAATCGATAGCGATGTCGGAAAGGTGACCCCAGAAACCTTGACCAACCGTCCCCCGTTCAAGTAGGAACGACGGAACCCTGGCAAAGGACCGAAAGGTTCGTCTCTGTTCTTGATCGAGTACCTATAATCGAAACAACTCTTCGTTCGGCCGGCTCCGTCCAGTGTAACTACAGATACTTTAAATTTCCTACGGAAGTTCCGTGCCAGGAGCCGTTTCCCAGCAGATTTAGTGCCCGGCTTCCATTACTTTTGCCGATTCTCTTATCCCCGGGTTGCTCCGGCTCGCTCCTATCAGGGATTTGTAGACCTTTTGTCAAGATCTTCGCCATTAAATGGACAAACGGCGTTTCGCTCGCTCGCCTGTTTTTCTAATCAATACGCACTTGGCGCGATTTATTTCACGCGCGCTACCCTGGACGGAAATATTTACTAGCCCCCGAATGAATCCGTTGGTACCCCGCCCAAAGCTTGAAATCTACGACTGTGCACACTCGCCCGGTCGTTATCGCGGTACGACGCGAGAATGAGCTGCCTTTTCGTAGACTCGACGCGAACTCTCGGTCACGTAGAATTACGTTTTCTTTTCTTTTCTTTTTTTTTGTTTTTTTTTTTTTGTGTTCTTTTTAATAATCGTCGACTCCGGACAGAACTCTCTCGTTATCGGGAGCACCGTGTCGCGATGACTTTGAAACCCGTGGAACGTAGTACTACGTTCTTTCTACGTATACGCGTCGATGTATTCCTCGTATCGCGTAGTACTACGTTTCTTAAATTATCGCCAATTACTACGTTTTCTCGAGTACGTGTCGGTGCGTTTCCCCGTATCATGTAGCGCTACGTTATTTTTCCGTAATACGTAGTGCTACGTTTTTTAAATTAACTTAGTAGCTACTTACTACGTTTTCTCGAGTAGGTGTCGGTGCGTTTCTCCGTATTATGTAGCGCTACGTTATTTTTTCGTAATACGTAGTGCTACGTTATTCTTGCGTAATACGTAGTGCTACGTTATTCTTGCGTAATACGTAGTGCTACGTTATTTTTTCGTAACACGTAGTGCTACGTTTCTTAAATTAACTTAGTAGCTACTTACTACGTTTTCTCGAGTAGGTGTCGGTGCGTTTCTCCGTATCATGTAGCGCTACGTTATTTTTTCGTAATACGTAGTGCTACGTTATTCTCGTGTAATACGTAGTGCTACGTTATTTTTTCGTAACACGTAGTGCTACGTTTCTTAAATTAACTTAGTAGCTATTCACTACGTTTTCTCAAGTACGTGTCGGTGCGATCCTCTGTATCACGTAGTGCTACGTTTCTTAAATTAACTTAGTAGCTACTCATTACGTTTTCTCGAGTACGTGTCGGTGCGATCCTCTGTATCACGTAGTGCTACGTTTCTTAAATTAACTTAGTAGCTACTCACTACGTTTTCTCGAGTACGTGTCGGTGCGTTCCTCCGCATCGCGTAGTGCTACGTTTCTTAAATTAACTTAGTAGCTACTCACTACGTTTTCTCGAGTACGTGTCGGTGCGTTCCTCCGCATCGCGTAGTGCTATGTTATTTTTTCGTAATACGTAGTACTACGTTATGCTTTCGTAACACGTAGTACTACGTTTCTTAAATTATCTTAGTAACTATTTGCTACGTTTTCTCGAATGCGTGTCGATGCCTCCCTCCGCATCGCGTAGTGCTACGTTATTTTTTCGCGATACGTAGTACTACGTTATGTTTTCGCGATACGTAGTACTACGTTATTCTTACGTAATACGTAGTGCTACGTTATGCTTGCGTAATACGTAGTGCTACGTTATTTTTTCGCGATACGTAGTACTACGTTATTTTTTCACGATACGTAGTACTACGTTATTTTTTCGCGATACGTAGTACTACGTTATTTTTTCGCGATACGTAGTACTACGTTATTTTTTCACGATACGTAGTACTACGTTCTTTCCACGAAACCTGTACTTCTCAATTTTCGTTCAAGATGTTTTACCAACGATTCTATGCAAACGTTCTACATCGACGAAAAAGTAGCGAAATTCGTTGCCCTGTAAGCAACTTCTACGCCCAGTAACCGTTTCCAGTTTTCTTTCCGAAAGAGGAAGTTATAGGAGCATTTGAAAAGCACTACGCTAATTTTACCCCGGAAGAGAAGTTATCCTCGTTTAAAATATGTTGAGTGTTTCTACACACGTGCACACATTGGTAAGTTTTCTTCGCGTACGGTTAAACTCACGCGCGAAGAGTCACTAACAGGTGGTCCACTCCACTTCCGTCTCGTCCGACTATCGCGTCACCATTTCCCCGTTTGTACACATTTACGTACGCGCGTTACACACAGTTTTTACGTTCACGTTTAATACCCATCTCGATCTAATTTCACGTTCAACCCCGACCGTTCCTCTCGGATGAAAAAGAGGTTTCGCGTATACGTTGAAAGCACACTGTTATACCCTCCGTTTTTTGTATTCGTATAATACAGGGTTGTTCGAAAAGTAATTTTCCAAAATGGAAAATATATAATTTAATATAATGTTTACACGCTCTAGAAAAATCGTGTTTCATTTTCACCAAAAAAAAAACCAAATCATTTTCCGAACAACCTAATATATTACGCACGAAGTATTCCTCGTATCGTGTAGTACTACGTTTCTTAAATTATCGCTGATTACTACGTTTTCTCGAGTACGTGTCGGTGCGTTTCTCAGATCAGTTTTGATTAATCGTATTTCCACGCGTTCTATAATGTAAGTATTTTAATATTCTCCTTCGTCCATGTACTGTGCGCAGCTCGTAAAAAGTCCCGCTGAATGACTCGGTTCGCTCTATCTCCCTCGATTTCGGTAAGTCTCGGCTTTCTTCGTCACTCTCCGGCCAATAATACGCCAAATGCTCGCGAGACGAAGCGCGCTCGGTACACACTTCGACACGCGTTCCTTCCGCGGGACATCTTCTCGATCGCGCACAGTACATACGGTCCCGTGTTCGACAATTTGAAAAGTTTCGTCTTTTCTATCAACTGAACCCACTTTCATCGCCTTTACAAACTAACAATTGTGTTACTTTGTTCCTTTCCGTTAAATTCGACGAAAAAATATTCCCACTTTACGTTCAAAATTTCGTCGCGTAGCCGAAAAAAAAATACGAAAAAGGATGATCGAGAAAATACGTTCGATCGAAATGTTTCTCGAATCGATTCGAGAATCTTCTAACCTCGTTTCGCTACCACGATCGCGGTAGCGATCCTCGTCGGTACGAAATAATAATATTCGCCTCGCGGCCCACTTTCCAGCGCAACTGTAAAAAGTTGAACGATTCTTGAACTTCTCGCGGGTTGACCGTGTTAAACCAGCGGAATGTTTTTCAATTGCTGGTACATACGTACCTGTACATACACACACATACACGCACACGTAGTTACAGAGATAGGTAGACTGAAGCGCATCCGCGAGTCGCGAAGACTCACACATATGCATTCAGATGTATCGCGAACATTCGCGTAACGCGGCGACATTTGAAGCACGCCAGCGACGAATATTCATGCGTGCGTCGAATGTTTGCTTTTACCCCGGAACGTTTCGTTTCTCCGAGTCGTTGGAATTCCACCGCCATCGTCATCGTCGTCGTCGTCGTCGTCGTCGTCGACCGCGGAAACGGAAGAACAATTTTTTGAAGCGACGCTCGCTCGTGAAACAGAACCGTTAAAAGACGGCGCGAGAAAACCTGGCAAACCCTCGCGCATTCACTCCCACCGTAATTATTTCGCACTCCAATACATCCACGTGGAACAAGTATTACCGTTTGCGACAGTTTGTACACCGCATCGGAAGCAATATTGTGCGAAACGTTTTCTTTCGGTTTTACGCTCGCTCCGCGCGAAGACTCCGCCCCCTGTTGCCCCCACCCCAACCGTGAAACGATATTATATAAGGTACTCCTCCTCCTCTTCCTCCGCTGTCCTCGCGGAGCTCGTTCAACGATCGCGATAAGAACCGGATTGAAAGAAATTTTCACGGAACGTTGTACCCCTCCAAGTAGAAAAGCTCGTAATAAGTCCGTCTTTGAAAGATACTCTTAAATACGACAGACTCGTTTTTCCTACGGAGTTCGCGGTTTAACAACGTCTCGCTTTTCAAAACACGTATTAATACGCTTCCCATTCGTACGACGGGCTTGTCGCGAGTTCAACTCGATGTCGAACGATCGCGTTGTTCGTGCCCCGTCCCATACCCTGGTTCCGGTTGTTTTATCGAGGGCAGTGCCGTTACTAAGAATCACGGGGCCCGTTGTTTCCGTACGAATGTGTAAGCGACGAATTTTGTCGAAATCGACATTTTTTTGTATAGTTTCTCACTTCAATTTATCACGGGAATGATACAGTTCTAAAAGTACGATAAAATAGAATTGAATAGTTAGATAAATACAGTTACAATTACACTTATCTATTTTTTGAAAAATGTGAAAGTAACTAAGAACAAATACGGATTACTACAAAAATAATGTAATCTGAAAGTAGGTAAAAAAAAAAGAAAATTGAATGCCGAGACTAGTAAAATTACACTCGTTTACTTTTTACAAAATGTAAAAGTAACTAAAAACAAACACGGAGTCATTTGTTTGTCAAAATTACACTCATTTATTTTTTACAAAATATAGAAGTAACTAACAACACATACGGAGTCCCTTGAATGTAGAGTCGCTTGGATACGGGGTCTGATGCAACTAGAAATTTCGAGACCACCAATTCCTATTCCGATATAACTAATTTCACGCGTAGATTGTTATAATGTACCATAAACTTTGGAAACCTATTACAACAAAAATAATGTAATCTAAAAATACTTGAAAACAAAACTTGAATGCCTAGACCAGTAAAATTACACTCATTTATTTGTTAAAAAATATAGAAGTAACTAACGACAAATACAGAATCCCTTGAATGCGAGGTCCCTCAAATGTAGAGTCACTTGAATACGGGGTCTGATGCAACTAGAAATTTCAAGACCACCAATTCCTATTCCGATATAACTAATTTCACACGTAGATTGTTATAATGTACCATGAAACTTGGAAACCTATTACTGCAAAAATAATGTAATCTAAAAATACTTAAAAAAAAAGAATCGAATGCCTTGACCAGTGCAATCGCGGTCGTTTATTTTTTTCCGAGTATAAAAGTAAGAATAAACGAGGTCCGGGGGCAAGTGGCCCGTTTGCCCGATGCTAAGGGCGGCACTGACCGAGGATTGTGCCCCGATCGCGAAGGCGGATGGTCTTGATAACGTTGTCCGAGATATAATTAAAGTACATCCCGGCGTTCCATCGATTTTTCTTCCCCGCTACTTTTTGCTGGCTTTATCCGCCGATTCCCGGCCCTCTTTCTCCGGTTGAAAAGCTTGACGATGATAAACGGGAAACACGACGAGCCGCAGAATAACAAATTAACGAGGCATAAATAAAGGAACGGAGATAGGAGGGGGGAGAGGGGGCCGAGTCGAGCCGTGCTTCAGATTTCATTCGCGCCTTTAATCTAAACTTCGCAGACTGTTCCCTTTGGTCTTAAATCAGGCATACCTTGGAATAATTCAAATTACCGGTTCGTTTAGAGGCCAGGAAACCGTTCTACCGTATCGGACGAAAACTTTGCAAAATAAGTGGGTGAGCGAGTACAGTCGACCGTGGAGATATGACGATGTCGTAAATTAAACCAGGATCCTGAAAAAAAAAGAGGGAGTGGACCGAACGAACGAAAAAGAGTAGTTTCGAATTTTCCTACCGTTTTGGTGTTACACTGTCGCTCGAAAGTTTGGAGCACCCTATAGAAACAAAGTTTTTTTTTTTTTTAAACCTGTGGGTACAGATTTAGTTGACTAGTTTTGCCTTTTGTATTTAGGATTACATTACGCACCGACATTCGTTAGATTTACCGTTACATTTTATACAATTGGAAGAAACATCATTCGATCGATGCTAAAATTGCACAGATTGTTTTGTACGAAAGAAATGTACAAAAGTTACGAAAATATAAATCGAATGTGTTAGAAGTGGTTTAACCTTGAGAAGTTGATAAAAGTGAGTAGAAAGAAGAGATTGGATTATAAATTATAACAAATAAGGTAGATAATAACCTGACCGTACGTGATCTCACGCCGCATAACGTGAACTCACGAATTGTCGGATTATCCGGATTATTCGGATTATCTGATAATAGATAATAGATAATAGATAAAAGATAATAGAGAGTAGAGAATAGGTAATAGATAATAACTTGACCGTACGTGACCTCATGTGAACTCACGCCTCCTCGCGTGAACTCACGGATTATCTGGATTATTCGTCAGATCGGAATGTGTTTCGAAACTTTGAGCAACAATGTACATATATCCAGTCGAATGTAAAAATACACACAAGGTTCGTAGAATAATAAATTCATTTTTTTGTTGTTTAGCTTACCTTTACCGGAAGTGTCGAGACATTTAGCGAATAAATCAACGAACAAGGTAAATATAAACGAATAGGTTTTGATAGAGTGCACGGAAGGTTCCCGTAATTGATGGTTCTACTCTTCGAATCCGTAATAATACGTTCCATATATTTTCAGAACGAGTACGGACCAACTTACGATTTCGCCAATAATTCTCGACAGAAGTTTGTAGTTAGTTCAATGGATTTGTCTTCGACGAAGATTACACGTTGCAATATCTTCGTCTACGAGCACATACGAATACGTTTCGTTCGTTTGTGAAACTACTCTGCGAACAAAGTTATAATTTTCATCGTAATTCTTGTAAAAGTTTCAACCAGCTTGATAAATCCGATATCGCGATACGGTCCTATACTAACACGTATTAAATTAACGCATAATAAACGTTCCAACTGGCTGCAAACAAATTTATAATTCCGTCGATAATTCTTACAGAAGCTTCCAGTCGTGAATCATTCGTTGGATCGTCTCTTCGAGGCAAATTACACACTGTCGTGCAAGGCCCTTCGTGCACGTACTAATACGCGCTACTTGTTTACAAAACCGCTCTACGAACGAAGTTGTAATTTTCATAATAATTCTCGCGCGAGTCTTTAACCAGTTCGATAAATTTTCATTCGCGGAAGATTGCGCGCTTCGATGCCGCTCTTCTCGTGCACGTATTAATACGTTCTAACTACCCGCAAATAAATTTACAATTCCGTCGATAATTCTTAGAAAAACCACCGGTCAATTTGATGGATCTTCCTTCGAGGAAGATTACACCCTGTCGTATCGTCTTCTTCGAGCACGTACTAATACGTGCTACCTGTTCGCCGAGCTACACCACCAACGAAATTATAATTCCCAGAATAATTCTCGCAGGAGTCGTCAAACGGTTCCATAAATTTGCATTCGAGACGATTCTACACTGCAATCTCGTTCTCCTTGAGCACGTATTAATACGTTCCGATTCTCCGCGAATAAATTTACAATTCCTTCGATAATTCTTACCGAAGCTTCCGTTCACTTCGATGTGGATCTCTCTTCGATGTGGATCTCTCTTCGAAGAAGATTACAGCCCACGGTGTCACTTATTTCGAACACGTACTAGTACGTGCCAGTTAATAGCAAACCACATCGGGAAAAAAGTTACAAATTTTGCAGTAATTCTTTCAACCACAACTGTAAATTTGCATTCGAGAAGAATTCACACACTGCGATACCGTTTTTTTCGATCACGTATTAATACGTTCCAGCTACTTACGAACAAATATATAATTCCATCGACAATTCTTACAGAAACTTGCAGTCAATTCAATGAACCTCCCTTCGAAGAAAGTCTCGCTCTGCAATACCTCTTTCTCGATCACGTATTAATACGTTCCTACATAAGTTAGCTACATATGAACAAATTCGTAATTCCATCGGCAATTCTTACAAAAACTTGCAGTCAATTTAACGAACCTCCCTTCGAGGTATGTCGCACACTGCGACAGCTTCCTTTTCAACCACGTATTAATACGTTCCATACGTTTTCAAAGCAACTACGAACAAACTCGCGACTCCGCCAATAATTCACCCGGGAATCATCGGTTCGTCGGAAGCAACTTCCCTAACGATCGTACGTCGCAACGAATCGTCCCTGAAAAACGTACTGCTACGTTCCACACGCTCCGTGGTGACAACAGAGTTTCCAGAATGGTGTCGATAAGTCTCACAGAAGTGTTTAGCCGGGATTGATTCTCGCGAAGAAACGAATGGCGCCGGCTCGCGATCTCGCCCTGGTCCCATTGAATAAATAATAAACCCGGTAAACAGGGTCCTTTCGTCTCCTCGCCTGTTTCGTCGGATGAATGGCATAGAGACGCGCGCCGGATCCGGTGGAGCCTTTTTTTTTTTTCTTCTTTTTTTCAGCGCTCCGCGCCAGGCGTGTTTTCAGTCTGCACGGATAAATAGAAATTTTTCCCGCTGAAAGGGATGGCCCCTGCCGCTGGCATTCAGACTCGGAAGCCGTTTAATGTAACGCCCGAGGAATGCGTGGAAATTGCACGGTACCTTCTTAGGATTAAGATCGGAATAATTACGCGGCGAGCGTGAGACGTACGACTCGACGCGTCGCGTCTCGCGACGAAGGGGCTCGCGCGAGCGAAGTCAACCGAGAGAGGCTGAACCGATCGGAGCACGAGTTCTAACCTCATCGGGGATATTAGGTTCGGTTCTCGTTTTACGTAACAGGGGATTTCGAGAATCTTGAGTAAAAGAAGTTATTTCTCTCGAAATTTAAAGTTTCAAGAATGTATCTTTGAAATGAGGGCACTATGTGTACCCTCTTGTAAGAGCGTTCTAACCTCTTTGGGAATATTAGGTCTGGTTTTCAATTTATACAAGAGAGGATTTCTAGTGTCTCGAGTAAAAGTGATTGAGTTATTTTTATCGAAATTTAAGGTTTCAAGAATATATCTTTGAAATGAGGGCACTATGTGTTACCCTCTTGTAAGAGTGTTCTAACCTCTTTGGGAATATTAGGTCTGGTTTTCAATTTATACAAGAGAGGATTTCTAGTGTCTCGAGTAAAAGTGATTGAGTTATTTTTATCGAAATTTAAGGTTTCAAGAATATATCTTTGAAATGAGGGCATTATGTGTACCATCTTGTAAGAGTGTTCTAACCTCTTTGGGAATATTAGGTCTGGTTTTCAATTTATACAAGAGAGGATTTCTAGTGTCTCGAGTAAAAGTGATTGAGTTATTTTTATCGAAATTTAAGGTTTCAAGAATATATCTTTGAAATGAGGGCACTATGTGTTACCCTCTTGTAAGAGCGTTCTAACCTCTTTGGGAATATTAGGTCTGGTTTTCAATTTATACAAGGGAGGATTTCTAGTGTCTCGAGTACAAGAAGTTGAGTGATTTTTCTTGAAATTTCAAAAGTTATCTTTCAAGCAATTGGAGATACTCTTACTCCTCGTGTAAGAGTATTCTAACCCCTTCGGGAATCTTAAGTCCTGTTTTCAATTTATTCGAGAGAAGTTTCCTAGTGTTTGAAATAAGAAAAAGATAATTTCTCCTGCTCTTAGAATCTAGAACTGCAAAAGAATATATTTAAAATAACAAGAACGTTACTTTCGCCTTGTCTTCGCACTTAAAAATATATTTTCCATACGCATTGCATATATATACATTCCCCTTCGTAGATTCAACCTCTCAGACAACACATCCCACTCTCTACCCCTCTCTCGTCTCCCTAAAAATGGCGTCAATACGTTAAATCCACGATGAAGGAGAAATAATCGCGACGTTCACGTACGCCGTATTTTTCAACTCCGTGGAAGGGACACGTTCGCGCAATAACAATATACACCGTCCGAAAGCAACCCCTATCGAAAACCATACAGTGAAAACGAAAGGGTCAAGGGTCCAGTCCGTTGTAACGAACTTCCCTTTGCCGCGCTGCCAACAAATCCACGACCACGATACCATACAGGATCGTTTAAACGCAAATGGTCAAACATCACCGTTCCTTATTGTCCATTAATTTCCACGAGACGCTGTGTAGAAGCAGCCACGGTTCACGTATTATACCTTGGGTCGCGAGTTCAGCTCGTCAAACGATTCCAGCGGGATAAGTTCGCGGTGATTCTTGCGAGAGTTAGAATTGAATACGACCGTCTCTGGTTGTCAGCTCCCAATCCTCCACCGCCCCTCATTGCACAGAATTTCCAACCCCATTTCAATTGTTTCGTTGGCTCTCGGCGGCTGGCAGCCGCCAGCCGTAAGATGAATACATGCAGGGTTTTCTCGTTCCCTTTGTGTTGGCATAAGTGGATACGATATCGACAAAGTTTCCTCGACAATAAATCGGCCCACTGCTCGTACGTTTCATTTGATGGACGCCTCGTGGACCTCTGTCGAACGACTGAAAAATTCACCCTTGTTTACGTCCAAGTGGGTCTCAGATTCGGGTCTAGCCCCGGGTATTCGATTGTCGAGATTTCCACCTGCTTTGCGAAGAATGAATTTTGGTTACAGGTCGTAGGAGGGCCATAAACGCACAATTTAAACGCGAATGCAAAGATTTTGAAAAAAGAATAAAAATGTATTTAATTGTATTATATTTCGAATTTTTACCAGGAGAGAGGAGTATGTGTCTCGTTCAGAGTTTTCAATTTTTCGAAGTTTTTTAATTCACTTTTGCAACACACGCGTCTATACTCGATATTCGATTATTTCTGGAGATAAATTTTCGTTACAGGTCGTAGGAAGGCCATAAACGCACAATTTAAACGCGAATGCAAAGATTTTGAAAAAAGAATAATTGTATTATATCTCGAATTTTTTACCAGGAGAGAGGAGTATGTGTCTCGTTCCGAGTTTTCAATTTTTCGAAGTTTTTTAATTCACTTTTGCAACACACGCGTCTATACTCGATATTCGATTATTTCAGAAGATAAATTTTCGTTACAGGTCGTAAGGGGGTGAGAAACTCGCAATTTAAACGCGACTATCGATTAACGATTTCGAATAAAAATAATCGTGTCGTGTTTCGAAGCTCTACCAGGAGAGTAAGTGTTCCGTTCACGAGTTTATAATTTTTGCACGATTTTTTTAATTTACCTCGGTAACGAAACGACACACAGGCGTGTCTGTTATTTTCGAGCGCGGTAGCGAGTATCAAAGAGCACCGTTTTTAATTTGTGCTGCGCGGGATCGAGGGGACGAAAAAAATTGTACTCGCAATGTTTTGCGATCGAATGGCGCGCAATTATGAAAAATCGTCCAAATTTTTCGCCCGTTCCGTCGGAAATACCTCGTTCGAGAACACCACCGTGTAAGCAAACGTGCACCCGTGGCTTTAAACAAATAACGCGGAATCGGGATCGGGCCGAATAAAATATTCGTTGCACCGTCAGATTTTTCGCATATCGGAATTATTTCTCGATGAAACGCGGAAGCGGTGTCCACTCGTTGGGCGCATTCTCATGGAAAAAAAAATCCCTTTTCCCCCGTGTGCCGCGAATATTTTCCGAATTCAACGCACGCCGTTCCTGCGCGAAAATTTGCGAACGAAATCGAGACTCGCGATGTTTCCTTCCGGTTAGGAACCGAGAGAAACAATTTTTGTAACAACGTGGATAAGGCGATATTTCGTGAAACATTCCGAATTTAATTGTTCTTAACATTCCGGGAAATTGGTTCACCTACTCGTGAAAATACGTTACAAGTAACGTCGACGATCGATGTTCTCAGGTTGTCTTTCGAAACGTAGACTCGCCCTTCGAAATGTACATCGTTCGTACAATTATTCGTTGTTTCAACGATTCTTGGCGTAGAAAGTTTTTTTTTAGTTTGATTTTTCGATGGACAAAATAAACGGGTTGCCGCTACTCGGCCTTGCGGGTTATTAAAGGAAGAGCCGATAACTCGGTTACCATCGATCGTACGGAAAATTTTTATGGAACGAAAAAGTTTCCAAATTTAATTTGCGACAACTTCTCCCGTATGCCTTTTTGCTGTAAAAGCAACGGCAAACGAGATATCGCGCGCCTCGTGGGTGGGGCAGCTCGGAACTCTCGCGTCCCGACAAGAATTTCCTCGTGTCGCGTAGTTTCGATTTTTAAGTCCGGCCACCACCGCCACTGCCACCGTGCATTCCGAGTTTCGTTGCAATTACTCAGGAACATTTCTCGCGACGAGATACTTTCGTGGATCCGTCGTTATCAATTGTATATAGGTGTACACGTGCGCAATTTCGTCGTTAATTAAAAATAATTACGGCGGACGAATCGAGGCGAATGAACGAAGGTAACGCGACGTTTCCTTCACATCCTCGATCCAGAATCGTTTTTTCTACGGTAAAACGAAAGAATCGTCTTCGTCCGCCGCGAATTCACAGTCGTAGTATGCAGATATTCGTACGAATTTTAATAATCACGATCTGTACCTCAGCACCGAGCAAACCGGTTCTCAGTTTCGAATACCTCGATTAAAAAGCTCTCTATTTATTACTAAATAGTAGATTCGTAATTTACAAAAAATAAATATTACACATTTTGTAAAGAATAAACATTACACGTTTTGTAAAAAACAAACACTACACATTTTGTAAAGAATAAACATTACACATTTTGTAAAAAATAAACACTACACGTTTTGTAAAAAATAAACACTACACATTTTGTAAAAAATAAACACTACACATTTTGTAAAAAATAAACACTACACATTTTGTAAAAAATAAACACTACACATTTTGTAAAAAATAAACATTACACATTTTGTAGAAAATAAACGAATCTTTATTGCTGTAAAAAGCAGTCCCCTGAAAAGTGTAGGCTTTCGAAGTACATTGTACTCTATAACGGGTCGAAACTTTTTAATTACATTAGAGCAAGAATAGCGTACTTCGCGAACTGTAGTTGCTCCGAGCCCCGCAATCTCAAGGGGCGGTACCGATCACGATGCTACTTATCTTTAATGCGAGTGTTCATCGAAACGTAAACACATCAGTTTTCCAAAATATCGTCGAGTTACAATTTTCCAAAAATACACATTTATCGTCGCGAGAAAAGAATTATCGAAAGAAACTAACCTCAACTTTCACGCATAAATTTTATAGTACAGCGTGGGCCCGAGAGGTTAGAAAATCATACGCTTGCTATGAAAAACCGTGAGACGTTTACCCTTGAAATTTAATCAAAATCAAACAAATCTTGAAAACACCCCCGAGGTACAATTTCTCAAAAAAATACGCATTTACTATTTCGAGAAAAGAATGATCAAAAAAGAACTAACCTCACTCTTTACGTACAATGTTTACAGTACAGCGGGGATCCGATAGGGGTGAATCATAAAGCATCGCTAAGATATAATTTTCCAAAACAACGCATTTATTGTTTCGAGAAAAGAAACCCAAAAAAAAAACCTAACCTCCACGTGCATACACATATACATTCCATATAGTGTCTACAAGCGAGGGTCCGAAAAGGTTGGAAATACGTGTCGCCCGGTGTCGGGAATCGTAAAACATTTATCCGCGAAAGTTCACTCGCTACGTCCCCTCGATAGTTTCTCGAGATAGCATCGATAAGAACGGGAAGGGGGGGGGGGGGGGGTCGAGAATAGGCGAAAGTTCGTATCGCCGAAACGACCGGGCTCGTTTCGATCGCGATGGCTCGTTTCGCTCGGTAGATCGAGCCGCTCGAATGTTTCGGCCACGGTGCGTCGGGTCTGGTCTTGAGCCCGTCACTAGGGGCAGCGAACCTCGTATGCATCAGACTAGGGTGCGCACGTATCGCGACTGCCACGGAATACGTTGTATCCGAAGCCCGAGAATGGATGGAGGGCGCAACGCCGCGTCGCGAGCCTTAATGATGTACCGACCAGCGAGACAAGGAGCGAGGGCGACCGAGTGGGGAGGGGATGGGAAGTAGAGAGGGGGAGAGAGACCGAGCGGAGGAAAACGTGGCGGGAAATGAGAGCCCGGCAGCCGTTGATATGCATTATGGAACGCTGTATCGTTATTGTTTCCCATTCGTTTTACCGTACCCGGCTTTCTCGACCCGCGGCCCCTCCCCACTCCTCGCCCTTGACGCTGTTCCACGTCGCGCTCCCAACGACACAAAAGGACTATCCTCTCTGTGATTGCGTGCTATCGCGTCGGGAGCACGGTTTGGATTTTTAGGCGGCTCTCGAAACCTTCGAAGAATCGGGCTCCCCGAACTTCTCGAGGAACCGACCGCGACGTTTTCAACGAGACCGGCGGCTACCAGAACCACCGAGTTTCGCGAACGGGCTCGATCTACGAACCCGACGACGCCGAATGGGACTTCTTGCGGGTGAAATATTTAAAGCGTTCGATCCGCGCGCGTCGTATCGTCGAGAAGCTTGCTAATATCGCTCCGCGTGTTTCCGGAGAATATTTTCCATCCGCTTTGCTCTACCGTGGAACATTACTAAGTGACGAAATTAAAGGAAAGTAATCTCGAAATTTCTTCTCGTGGTATATTTAGAGGTTGGGTGTCTAATTGCCTTGCGACAGGGTCTGTAATGTTCCAAGGTGGAAAGATAAATATCGATAAAGGAACAAGGGATCAAATATTTGTTTCTTGTACAAGTTAGATTTCGGTGAGTTCCTCGGGTCTTTTCAGACCCAGCTTACCCTCCAAATGCACTGTTACCGTATTTTCTTAATCGTCTCGGTTTTATTACCAATTTAGAAACACGAGTATATTTTTTTATATTTTTTACTCGTAGATCTCGAGTGTACTGTCGAAGCGAAAAATGCTTCGAGATTGAATAAATGGACATCTGGCGGTGATAGATAGAAGCTTCACTTTGAGAGCGAAAAGTCGCAACGACAAAGTTATTCTCGCTCCGTCTTCGTGTCCCATCCATTGACTATTCTCAGTGGTGGAATCGCCGCGAAACTAAACTTTTTATTGCGCCCAGAATTTTATATCCGCGGGCTTTGGCCGCCGAGAAAGTCTCGGTGTATCTTCGCGTGCAAGCTTCCACGGGGATAAAGCGTCGGGGACATATTATTTGTCCCCGAATCCCGGCCAGTGAACCCTCTGCTTTCAAAAATTCGCTATACGCTCCAAGGGAAAAGGTTGTCCTAAAGCCACGATATGCACGGGGGGTTTGACCAAAATGCAAGCGGAATCGAAAGTGCTTCGTTACGATGCACCAAGGTGCATCCCCAAAATCGGGCTACGTTTTATTGCGTAAAATGATCTCGAGTTTTATTTTTTCGCGTTGATAAAAAATTCCAAAGAATACACAAGTTGTTGCTTGAAAATTGATACGTAGGTATAGTTAACAGCGGAGTGGGAAATTGTTAAAATATTTCTTCTCGTGTTGAGATAAAATCTTTTAGTATTTCATCGAAAGAAAAATTAATACACAAGAATGAATATTAATACGAAGAATACACAAGTTGTCGTTTGAAAGTTAATTTATAACGATAGTTAACGGTGGATCAGGGAATCGTTAAAAATATTTTTTGAAAAGTATTGGAAGCACACGAGTGCAAGATCGATGCATTTGTAACGAAATCAAGGTTTCCTAAACAAACTTCGTTCTGTTCTTTTTTTTTTCGCGTTGAAACAAAATCTCTTGCCAGTTTGCCAAAAGAAGAAGTGGTCCGGAGAACGTACACGTTGCTCGAAAATGTATTGCAGTCGCTGAAAACCCATTACGAAAGAGAAATATACATCAGACGCGTTAAAAAAAAAACTCAATTGACGCTATCCGCTACAATTACTTTACAATGGTTAAAAATATTTCAAAGGTCGTTTTTCGTGAAAGAGAAATTGTTCTTTTAACGAGTCATTTACGACCAGTCGCGTCCTCGCGTTACATTATTATTCTATTAATAATTTTCCATTAGTAACAGAGCTATTGTAACAGATACCACCGGATGCTCTGATATTCCCTCAGTCGTCTGGACGTGTTACAAAGTCGGAGACCCGAGTTCCATACATTCGGAACATTTTTACCCCAGAGACTGACGAAAGAAGTCTCAAAGGTTAATCTTAACGCGTTCTTCCATTGTATACTCGAAATCTTTGAATAAGAAGTGTCCCAAACGTACGAGCCTCGTATTCGTAACTGCAATAAGAAGACCGAGAAGATACAGGAGCATTTCGTATTCGTCACGATCGCATTAATTATACAAAAAGAAACGGAAGATGACGAAGATACGACAACTCGTTCGATGCATCGCTAACCGTAATTTCATCTTTTGCAATCTTGGACGCTGATAAGAAAATATGTAAAACGAGGCGCTTGTGCGTCGCTAAACTAATAATTAGAAGTGAAACTACCTACAAGAACCTTTAGGAAAGTTTGCACGAACGTAATTATTCGAGAGGTGAATACAAAGAATAGGAAAACCTTTGAGAAAGTTAGGGCAGATATAATTACGTAAGAGCTAAATACAAAGAATGCAGAAACCTTCGGGAATATTGGCACGAGTAAAGCTACGTAACGTCAATTCGAAGGTATAATTAAAGAAAAAAAGAGCACAACGTCGAACGAAACGACGAAAGCTACCTTTCGAAAAATGAATGAAGATTTCTGCATAATTTGGTCGGTTAATCGTCGAACGAAGCTCGAAACCGAAACTCCGTTGAAAGCTTCGCAGACTATTACTCTTTCAACGTCAGTCTCGCCTAACGAAATGTTATCCGGCTCGGGCACGGCTACTAATTACAACAGAATGAGCAACGAAGAAGAAGCATGATCGCGACCAGCTCCGCACACGCTACGATTCAAAGCTGAGCTATCGATCCATCCACGGTTCCCTTGGCTCGTGCGATCGAAGATTAAACGTCGTTGCCAACTGCAATTTCACCTTTCTCTCGTCGTTTCTTCACCTCGGTCGTGGAAACACGCTCGCGAGTTGGAAAAACGCTCGCGAGACATCTTCCCAATTGGGCGCAGTATCTCGTACCGCGATGATTCTTTTTTTTTTATTCATTCTATAGGGGTTAAGACGACATTAACGAGCCGTCGAACAGGTATTCGTGGAATTTACAATCTCCTTCTAATTAACGCTTAACAACGTCGAACTATGCCCAAGATTTCCCCTCGCGTAAACCAGACGCGAGAGACACCGTTCAAAATGGTTTCCTCGGGAAAGGGTGCGTTCGAGCCTCGAATCTTCCAAACGGAAATATTTGGAGACTTTTATCAGGTTGTTCGATCAGTTTTATCGAACGACAAAACCTAGTAAAAGTCTACAAATTTTTCCTTATCGAACAACCTTGTGAAAGTCTACAAATTTTTCCAGTTCGAAGTTCTTCGATAAGTTTTGTCGTACGATAACGTAGGAAACTTTGTTGAATTGATCAAGCGAAACGTACATTTGTAACGACGTATGGGTAGGTATATATGGTGGAATATTACAAGGTATTTATCAGAGTGCCATAAAAAGGAAAAAACATTACGGAAAACGTTGAGACTTTTAACGAAAGACGATTTTTTCTTATATTAACTGTGTGTGGAGTAAACAACATGTGCAATAATTTGCACAACATTTTAGCAACGTTGTTTGGAAAGATTGGAGATTCTATTGATTTTAGAATACTTAAATTAAACATTAATTAAAAATAGATACCAAGATTGAAAAAATAAAGAAATTTGGATTTGTCTCTTTAAAACGAAGACGATATTTTTTTCGTGGAAAATATATACCTTTCTGAATGATAAATTTGTCGACAAAGTCTTTTTAAATTTTCCACCAGTCACGAACACCACGCGTTCGCGTAATCGAGCGTAACTCCCGTGATTATTAATATCTTTTCATGAAACTCTGACAAAACTTTCGTCGCGCAGGGATCGACGAACTGCGGCAATTTCGAACGATTAGGTTCGTTAATATCCCGGAAACGTAGGATTAAAGAAAATTTTTTCAATTCCGTGGCCACGGATGGCCGACAAGCACGGAGTTCTTCCACTTTGATCGCAAAACGTTTAATGAGAAATTTATCAAAGATTTTCGTACACTATTCCGTGATAACAGGGGAAAGTGATGACGCGTGAACGCTCACTGATATTTCGCGGCTTTCCAGCGTTTCCGTTTCGTTGAAACCATGGGGGATCGTCGTCTCCTGGTATTTTATTCAAGGGGTGGAGCCCCGATTGGATTCTAATGGAAGCCGTGATTTCGCGGAGTCTCGTGTCGCGACGTGAGATCGTTTCAACAATATAAATCTCCACGATAAAAAATTACACGCGATGATGAATTACTTTAATTTGATAACAACCGGTCCGGTATTAAAAATTGTTCTCGCGTGACCGTTTCGTCGATCAAAATTACTCCGATGTCGATAAAAAATCAAAGACGAATTATTTCGCCTCGATAACAACCGATTGGTTCTTAAAAATTATTAACAATTCGGTACTAAATCTACCAACACTTCTACATATAAATTCAATAACACAAAAAACTATGATACAATATTTAATCATTTAAATTGTCTAAAGTTCGTAACTATTTGCAAATTCGTTACTTCTGAAACTACAAATACAAAATCCTTAGATACTTAGATACAATTTTGCTTTAACAAATACTAGTAAAACTACCAACACCTCTACATATAAATCCGACAGAAAAAATCAAATATACAAGATTTAATCGTTCGAATTTCCTACAGTTCGTAATTTCTGAAAATACAAAACAATTTTACTTAAAAAATTGGATACAATTTTGCTTAAAAAAATATTACCAACTATTCGTACCTGACAACGATCCCGTGACTACCAAAAATTCAATTATCTCCGGTAGAATAAGACACATCGATCGAATCATTTTTTGAACGTCTCTGCGCGAATTACGAATTAAATAAACCCCGAGAGTAAACCGAATTGGAAATATTTTCGACGAGAGAAAGTTTCAGGAACGTCCCCGAATCACCGGGAACTCATTCTTCGAGTCTAGAGGATTGCATAACCGCGTTGTACCCGGGTAGAGAAAAGAAGCGAGAGAGGCGAAGTTTCTATTCAATCTTTGAACGAGCTGTCGCGTGGCCGTTACTCGAACGAAAACGACTCCCGTAGGGCCGCGTGGATCGTATAAAATCGCGCATAAGTTACCCCGGGCCCGAATCTCGTGCCATACGAACAAACGATGTCTACGACGCCGCTATAATGATATGGTTCAGGGAATACAACAGCGAAACGGCTTCCCGCTAGTTTGCCGAGCGCGGCGCGATATACATACCTATTGCGTGATATTCCCTTTGGTCCGCAGTTTGAACCGCAGGCGGTGTCGCATTTTCGACAACGAAGAAATATCACGGGGTATTCCGAGACTCGGCTGGAGAGACACGAGCGACGGAAGTTACCGCGTAATTAAATAATAAAGGGCGTAACTATTCCCCGCGTACGAGTTACTTCCGGGATTGTTCGTTTACAGAGAGTACGAAAACCCAGTGTGCGATCGTTGTTCGCCAAAATTGCGATGTAAGGAAAGGGAGATTCTGATGGTCTATATTTTTTCGAGAAACATTTGCTTGGGATTATTTAGCGAAGGGTTTAACAACGGGGGGATATTCACTGGGTAGAGTTATGCAATCTGGATTAGTGTTTTTACAGTGGAGAGTGCAACCTTTATTTTCAAAAATAGTGTTTTTATTATTATCGTAAGAGAACGTTATTATCGAAAAAAAGGGAGATTCTGATGGTCTGTATTTTTTAGAGAAACATTTGTGAGAGATTATTTAGTGAAGAGTTTAGCAACGGGAGGATATTCACTGGGTAGAGTTATGCAATCTGGATTGGTGTTTTTCAAAGTGAGGCTTACAACTCCATCCTTAAAAAATAGTTTTTTTTATGTTATTATAGAAGAAAAGAGACATTGCAATAGTCTATATTTTTTAGAGAAAAATTTGTTAGAGATTATTTGGCGAAGAGTTTAACCGAATCAGTGTTTTCCAAAACGGAGAAGAAGAAGACCCCCAACTTAAGACACCACTCTACCATCAAAGCAGAAAGAAAGGTTAAAATACACTATATGTTCGAAAGAAAAATATTTTTCACCGAATCTTCGGTTCTCGTTCGAAGGAGCAGACGAGTCCAGAGATTAAGCGTTATTTACACGGATTATTTTTAAAATACTGACGTCGAATGATTTCCGTCCAGACTCCCGTGTAAACAAGATCGATGTTTTTTATGGGCAGTTTATCATCCGCGATACGGGCAACGGAACGCGATCGCGTCAAGGATTAATAATTAGCGCGTTCGATTGACAAACGAAAACCGTTGACGGACGGCCCGGTATCGGGCCGATTGTTTCGACGAATGAAAAATATCCCCTGGGCGATGTCTGGTCCTTTTTATCGTTTACTTTCTATTTAGAGTAGATTTGAATGGGAACGACAAACTCTTGATCCTCCGTTCGAGAGAGATAAAAACGGCGGCACGATGAATTTTTCATTGTTATAACGGCCGACAATGCACATTATTCTTTTTCCGCTTTTCCGTTATATCCGGTTTGTCCGTTATACTTTTCTTAATTAAGATCCGAAGACCCCGGACAAAGGGGACGAGTGCTGAAAAATCGTATTCATTTTTCAGAGCTCTCTCGAAACGCTGCCCCTACGAAACAGTGTCTAAAATTAACCGGGTATATTTTGTGAAAATTTTCATCTCCGAGAGGATTCCGAACGAGAATTAATTCACCCGATTCGGGTTACCCTTAAATTACAAAAGATATTGAAGAATGTTTCCCATTAAACTACCACCGTTCACGTAAATTAATAATAGGAAAAGGTGTACACGTTCGAACGAACGAATCCTTTTCAATTTCATTTGGGGAACGTTACGTCGTTTGTAATATTAAATTTACACAAATGTGAATCGAGGATCGTACCAAGGATTTCGATCTTAAAAATCTTAAAAGTAACGAACGAAATACTTTCACGGTTATAAAATTTATTGAAACAAAAATTTGCGCAACGACGAGTCACCTTCTCTTTTGGAAAACACTTCTTCGTAAATTTCTCTCCTAATCTCTCAATGTTGGGACACCGAATCGCCTCTTTCGATCGGTGAACTCAAAATGTAATTTGAATGTAGAAAAAATAAAAAAAGAAACCTCTCTCGTAATTTCGCGACTCGATAATTATTGGGTTGTTCGAAAAGTAATTTCGTTTACCGAAATGAAAAATATACAATCTAATAAAATGTTTACACATTCTGAAAAAATCGTGTTTCATTTTCACCAAGAAAAAAGCAAAATGACGTTCCGAACGACCCAATACTTTCGGTTTCTTTATTTTTCCGAAGTAATAGTAGTATCCTACGGAGCGTTAGAGAATTTTGGGAAAGAAAATATTATTGTCCAAAGATCAGTATAATATCCCAGTATAAATATCCGATCCCAAACCGTTCGCGCGTTGTTTTCCGAATATAAAAGTACCCCGAAGAAAAACATCGATCGAGATGGTAAATGTTTCCATCGAGATCGATGACGTAAGTGGAAGGTTTCACCGGGTGGTTCGTCGGTCCGAATCACGGAGAACGCAGCAACGAACTTGGAGCGGACGTCGAGCGACATTTAAAAATAGGAAGAATGACCTAAGCTGCTTGGGGCAGCTTACGCGTGCAGACAGTGTGTACGACCGGCTATAAATGTGGTGGAAAGGAACTCCGGCGCATACGCGTCCCCGGATACCAGCTATGTACACATAGGAGACACCCTTCTGGCTCCCCGAGGACATGTTAGCTTCGCACGTGATATTCCCAGCCTACCGTCTTTACGATGAGAGCTCTCAGCCAGCCTTCGGTTCCATGGACCGCGCGAGCAACCTCTTCAAATACGTTTGTGTACACGTCTACCCGTATCCCTCGCGCGCGCCTGCGCGTACGCGTCCGTTCCTATACGCGTCCTCTGTATTACCCCCACCCTACTACCTCCCATACGTTGTACACGAATGTATCGTACGATTTCGCGCGTTCGTATGCGCGTCCCCTTGCTCTTCTTTCGTTTTCCCCCTTTCTTCCGCTATCCACGCTACTCAAATCACGAAATCTCCGCCCCACGATGCGAGCGTTCGGATTCGAGAGATTAAAGCATCACCGATCCTGTGCGCGAGCCTGCGCGCGCAACCGCGCGCGAAAAATCAAACGATCGATAAACGTCTCCCGGGTGATCACGTTTTTTTTTTTAGTAGCGAGAGAAAGTTCTGTGACGGGTTTCGCGAGAAATCTGACTGCTCTGTGATACGGTTTGAACGGAGTTTCCAGAAACCGGGGTAGGTAGATTTTTAGCTCGTAACCAGAACGATGAACGATCGAGTGTCGAGTGATCGAGAGACGTTGATGTGTTTGGTGTAAGAACTGACACTTGAAAGCGGGGATTTACTGGTTATCGGTTACTTTCGTAGTTTACTTCGTTCTTCGTAAATTAACGATTAGTTGAAGCTCCGTTACGAGGAGTACATTTCGAGGGGACGATCTTGAAGAATTTTTGTACAATTTGGAATTGAAAAATCGTTTCATAGCCTAGCCGGTGTCGGTGTATCGGCAAGCATTGCGTAAACATTGACGTTAGCAAGGATGATTTCGTTGCTTGAATTCGATGTAAAAATTGTCACTCGAAAGTGGGGACTACCGTGTTGAAACCTACTTTCGCAGTGATTCGTAGGTGTACTTTATTTTTCAAGTCAACGAATCGAGAATCATTGCAAGAACATTGACGCTGGTAAGGATACTTTCGTTACTTGAATCCGGGGTAAAATTTCTCACTTGAAAGCGGGGATTACCGTATAACGTCCACCTTCGTAACGATTCGTATAAATTTACCTTGTCCTTCGTGAATTAACAATTCGTCGAACCTTCGTTTCGAGAAATACGTGTCGAAAAGATGTTTGTGTACGTTTTGAAAATAAAAAATCATGGTTGTCGCGTCATGCGCAACGTTGGTCTCTCGCGAAAATCGATCACGCGCGCACGACACGTACCGATGCATTAATAAAAGGTTTCGTTGTCAAAAAGAAAAAACTGAAATTTCTTCCAATGAAAGAAAATTAGAATATCAATGGACCAACGAAACGCTCGTTACTCCTTTGTTCGAACGGATCGATGCCTCGGATTATTTAAGACCATGGACGTCCCGTCGTATTTAAATAATTATCAAGAACGATAGACAGCGAGCAGAAGCGTCCCCGATCGTCCTGTTTATCCGCCGTCTCAAAGGCAGGGAGGAAATTTTGAAACAAGGTGACAAGTGCAATCAGAGGCCCCCTCGTATCTAATTATCGAGCCGGTAACGAGCACGATGCCCTCGTTAAGCCTGTGGCCGGGCACGATAGAGCTCAACCGGGATCTGTTCAAGCCGCATGAAAACTAAGCCGCTGTTGCACCAGAATATCGGCAGTTTAGCGGTAACACGCAAAGTGAACTAAATTTCGTATAATTAATAAACATCCTGACCATCGAGGCGCGTTCGTCCGGAAACGCTTGTTATCGGTTTATCCGTCTAAGTAATACAATTTTCCAATGAATTTGCAATATTGATCCACGAACGATCGTACAATGTCCGTTTCGCTCGAAGTACCGTCGAATTCTAATCGTCTCGAGCGCAAATGCTTAAAAATCCTCCGAATTTGTAAGTTTGAAAAAAATTAACGATCAACGGTTGATTCTTTGCGAAAAAGTAAACAAAAAACGTAGAATACAATTTGTCCCCAACGAGTCTCGTTTCCGAGGAAATCGATTTCAAAGATTCTCGGGGCACGCGTGCGATCGAGCGCAACCTGGCCGCCGTGTCTGTGCATTGCTCGGTATTTCTACTTCGGTCGGTGTACGCAAACATCGACTGTGGTAGGATATTGTCTGGCTTTCGTCGATCTTACTATCTTTCGGGTAAGTAGAATCGGTCGAAGGAGACGATACCCCACCACCGTCTATGTTTACGAACACAAGTGGAAACAGCGAGTAATGGACAGACACACCGGTCGTGTTTCCCGAGAAATCTTCGAGATTGATTTTCTCGAAAACAGGGGCTCGTATCGAAAAATGTTGCTCTACGTTTTCGATTTAGTTTTTCGTGAAAAATCTTATACTACATTTTGAGTATTCTGTATACACCGTGGGCTGATATTCACGATCCAAGCGGGGTTAGGAGGATTCGATGTGGCTCGAAATAAAACGAAAAAGAGCATTTGAAAATCGATTTAATTTTGATCCATGATGTATCAACGTAAGTGCATACTGGATTAATTTTCAAATAAATTTCTCTCGAAAACGAAGGCTTCGATCAAATTTGATATTATACTTTTAT
Organism: Ptiloglossa arizonensis; assembly: GCF_051014685.1. Taxonomy (NCBI): domain Eukaryota; kingdom Metazoa; phylum Arthropoda; class Insecta; order Hymenoptera; family Colletidae; genus Ptiloglossa; species Ptiloglossa arizonensis. The sequence goes on from NC_135050.1 coordinate 22,095,533, forward strand.
CTTATTTCGAAATATGAAATCTTCCTAGGCCCATTTCTACCATTAATTTTTACACGTTCTATTTCTCGATCGATGCTCAGCAAAATATTCGCGACATGGAACAATTTTTAAATAAATTTTTCTCGAAAACCTCCGATCAAATTTGATATTATACTTTTATCTTATTTCGAAATATGAAATCTTCCTAGCCCCATTTCTACCATTAATTTTTACACGTTCTATTTCTCGATCGATGCTCGGCAAAATATTCGCGATATGGATCAATTTTTAAATAAATTTTTCTCGAAAACCTCCGATCAAATTCGATATTATACTTTTATCTTATTTCGAAACATGGAATCTCTCTAGCCCCATTCGTAACGGCTAATTTTTGCACGTACTATCGCTCGATCTATGCTCAGAAAAATGTTCGCGATATGAAAGAAAGCTGGTGGTAGATCGATGCTCGGAAAAACATTCACGTTTCATTCGGGGATGGTCCGATAGTACGTATGCAACGAGAATTCCAATAGCCGCGCGAGAACGTCGATCGTTGGACGACTGGTATTGGTATTTTCATTCTTATTAACGTTGGAGACGTTACCTGAAATGTACACGAGCTTCCACAAAGCTTAGACAAACGTTTAAAACCGCTTGCTGGTTGTACTTTAAGACTTGCGCAAACTCGAAGGTATCCTCGTTACCGGTCCACTTTCAGGGTTAAACGAGTCCGTTGCCAACAGACTACAATCGAGCACGGATACTTCCGTGAAAGCATTGTTTCGCGTGTACATAAAACCGCGTCTTTCCGAAAGGAAGAGGCTACCTGGTAAATAATTACACAAGAGGTTTAAAAAATGTTACTGGAATTCTTATTCGATGGTACACCTTCTTAGAAGCTGACGAGTGGATACTTGAATTATCGAGTAGCTCGATTAATATTCATCAAACGAGATTAAAAACCTGCTAAATATTTTTACGATCGAAAATACCTTTTTTCGCTATAGGAGAGAGTATCGAGAACTATAAAATCGTCCGAGGTCGAATTTGAAAGAAACACGATTTTGATGCATCTTATTATTACACATTTATTTTGAAAAATAACCGTTCATTTGTAGTCGTAGATTTGTCTACGTGCTCTTGAAGTTCAGAGATAATCGGTCACTTAGCAAGTATCATCGCTTGCAGATACTAGCAGATAACTCGACCGTGTTCGTTATTACTGTTGTAAATGGAACACTGAGTGTAGTAAGTATATCGACAAAAGCAAGTTGAGTGCCATCTTCTGGCAAGTAAACTCATTGTGTATAACAAGAGTTGCAATTGTGGCGTGTAAAGTGATTCTGATTATATAATTTGTGTAAATTGTTACAAGAGGGAGGGGTTGGATAAAATTAGAGAAATAATGGACGATGAAGAGGGAGGGAAACAGTGATTGTAACTAAGGGAGGGAGAAAGAGAACGAAGCTCGTGAGATTAAATTTTTAAAGGGAACGATTTAGGATTAAGTTAGTATAAAAGTTACCATAGAGATTTAGTTATTAAAACTATTAGAATTATATTAGAATTAAGTTTGTCTAATAGTTACCATAGAAATTTAATTATTGAAACTATTAGAATTATAGTAGGATTAAGTTAGCATAGTTACTAATTATAGAAATAATTATAGAACTAATTATAGAAATTTAGTTCTTTAAACCGTTAGAATTACACTAGGATTAAGTTAGTGTAAAAGTTACCATAGAAATTTAGTTATTAAAACTATTAGAATTATAGTAGGATTAAGTTAGTCTAACAGTTACCATAGAAATTTAATTATTGAAACTATTAAAATTATATTAGGATTAAGTTAGTGTGAAAGTTACCATAGAAATTTAGTTATTGAAACCATTAGAATTACATTAGGATTAAGTTAGTGTAAAAGTTACCACAGAAATTTAATTATTAAAACTATTAGAATTATAGAAGAGTTAAGTTATTGCAAAAGTTACCATGTCAGACGTTATCACGAAAAATAAGTCAGTGTGCAATTTACTACGCGAATGAGTTAACGTAGAAGTTACCGTAAGTTAATGTAGAAGCCACCGCAGAAGTGAGTTAACGTAGACATTACCGTAGAAATAAGTCACTGTAGACGTTACCGCGCGTGTAAGTTAGGGCAGAAGTTTCCGTGAGTTAATATAGAAGTTACCGCGGATGTGAATTAATGTAGTCGTTACCGCGGAAATAAGTCACTGTAGACGTTACACCACGAATAAGTTAGCGTAGCAACAGGTAGCAACACAAGTACAAAACACGGAAGGATGTTAGAAATTTATCACAAAAGGCATAAAGGAGACCTGAAAGTCATCGTAATCCACGGACAATAACGAATTACGAACACTCGTAAATTATTACCCGCGTATACTACCGAGTAATAAACAGTAATAAAAATTTTATAATGCCGTAAAAAAAAAAAAGGGAGAAAAAAAAAGAAGCGCTTACCTGCATAGATAACATAGATAATGCAGCTAGAAATACTGCATAATGGAGGACTATCGCGTCGTTACATGGCCCCTTAACATCCGCGAGTATCCATAAAGCGGCGAGCATTCAGAACCGCCACAAAACTGTACTCAGAGGCTTGAAGCAACGCCGTAATCGGATCTCCGTGTCTGTCTACTTTATTTCGAGGTCGTCGAACTTGAACGAAAAACAAACTACGAAATCGTCGCGATCGACCAATTTTATCATACTTTTATCTCCGTTCTTCGTTCAACGACGTTGTTCGCCGCATTGAAGGGAAACAACGTAAACCGGAAAGCAAATACGAGAACGTACTTCGTTTCGTGGAAGCGAGAAACGAGGTTCGAACGATACGGTCGTTCTTAGGAATCTTTCTCATTTCTTTTTTTTACTTGAAACCGAACGAAATCGTGGCGATCGCGAGAACCCCTTTACGGTGCGCGATTGCATACGAGACTCTGTACTGTCGCTAATTTTCATTGTTTTTCGTTGCAAAAATTCGCAAATATTGTCGAAAGGGTAACAAGTATATACGCAAAACGCCGATGCGATAGATCGCGTAGTTTCTTTGCAAAAAAATATCGGAGAGAGCAAAACAAAAGACGATTTACAGTAGACCACTTTAAAGCTAGAGCTACCGAGAGTTCGGATGAAGCTATTTTTATTAAAATCAGTTAAATCGACTGGTCTTTAGAAAGTGCGTGATAATAGAATATTTTTATATTTATTAACCGATCACTTTCTAACGAAAATTATTCCACGTTACGCGTAGAAGACTCTTGGTATCATTAAACGAGGGTGTAGTCGAATAATCGCGCATTAGATAACGTTAAATGGTGTTAATATTTTTTAAAATCAGTTAAAACAACTGATCTTTATAAATTACGTAATAATAGAATATTTTTATATTAATTAACCGAAAACTTTCTAACGAAAATTATTCCACGTTTCGCGTAGTAGATTCTTGGTATCATTAAACGAGGGTGTAGTCGAATAATCGCGCATTAGATAACGCTAAATGGTGTTAATATTTTTTAAAATCAGTTAAAACAACTGATCTTTATAAATTACGTAATAGTAGAATATTTTTATATTTATTAACCGATCACTTTCTAACGAAAATTATTCCACGTTACGCGTAGAAGACTCTTGGTATCATTAAACGAGGGTGTAGTCGAATAATCGCGCATTAGATAACGCTAAAGGGTGTTAATATTTTTCAAAATCAGTTAAAATAACTTTTCTTGATAAACTACGCGATAATAGAATATTTTTATATTTATTAACCGATCACTTTCTAACGAAAATTATTCCACGTTTCGCGTAGTAGATTCTTGGTATTATTAAATGAATAATCGCGCATTAGATCAAGCTAAAGGGTGTTAATATTTTTCAAAATCAGTTAAAACGACTTCTCTTTATAAACTACGCGATAATAGAATATTTTTATATTTATTAACCGATCACTTTCTAACGAAAATTATTCCACGTTACGCGTAGTAGATTTTTCGTATCATTAAACGAGGGTGTAGTCGAATAATCGGGCATTAGACGACGCTAAAGGGCGTTAAGTTTTCGTGGCAATGTACAAGGAGAGTGACGCGGGTACACGTACGTAGGTACGCAGGTACAAAGCAATATCGTAATTTCGCGGGACGGTGTGCAGGTTGAATGCCGTCCCATCGAGAGAGGAAGCTGTATTTTCTGGAATTTCTTTTCACGGCGATGGGAAACATAGTGGAGAGCCGTGTTGTACTCACGGGTTTATATCGAGACGTGGGGTGGATAAGAGGGTGGGCGAGGAGGAGTTAAAAGCACGTAGAGTTTAATGACTTGATCCGGGGCCAGATGGGATACTTTCGGTCGATCCGTGGTCACTAAATCCGTCATACCATCGAGCTGGAATAAAAAGAGCCCCACGTGTTTTACGACTCGAGCTACGACGTCGAAGACGGTGGCCTTCGCCTTCCGAGAAAATTGCAATAGGACGCATACTGTCCGACGATCGACGACAAGAAACCGATCTAATCGACATCGCCGTCTCGGTGCGAAAATTAGAGGGTGTTAATTCATCGGGACATAGTGAATTAAAAAATTTTCCACCCTTTTTAATACCCTCGTATTCATTGGATATTTTTCAACGAGTGAAAAATTAAAATAACTCCCTACAAATCGCACGGTGTTAATATTCCATCTAATAATTAAATATCCAATCTATTTTTTAGTTTTCATTGTTTCGTATGATTTCGCACGTTCGACGACTGTGCCTCGAGGAGTTGAACAAGGAAGAAATGAATTCTGTTTTATTCCCAGCGTGAAATCTGATTTGAGAATCGATGGAATCGACGCGGAGATTGTTGCGACAAAGAAACGATGATCGTTCGATTTTAATGAAATTCAACGAGCTTGTAAGTCCATGGGTGCAATAAGTGTGATCAGAAGTATGGACGACTAGTTATGAGAAAATAATTGTAAAGTTTGGAGAAATCGTTTAATTTCGTTTACTAGAGCAATCGTTGCAGAAACTGTGGTCGTAGTTGATCAGCTACGAAACAAATAATAGTAACATTTGAAAAAACCGTTTTGTTCTTCGTACCGGAGCAAGTAATAATTCCAACCGGAATTGTAACTCCAGATGACCAGTTACGAAAAAAAAAATGCTAAACCAACTAGTAGGGTAAGTAATAATTAATCGCACAGGTTAGAGCGATAACTTTGGTATTGCGGAGAGAAGGAAAGATTACTCGTGGAAGGAACGACAGACCGTGTTGAGTCAGACGTTTTAATCAACCTTTTAAGGCCCGTGACTAAGCAAAACCCTGTCCATATTCTACTTACACGTGATGTACGTGTACCATACGGATAATCGCAAGAAAAAAGTACACAAGCCACTCTTCCGAAGAAGATGATGATCCAACAGAAACCACAGTATTATCTTCTTATGCGCGTAAAATTATAGGTATTCGGTAAAATAAAAGAAATCTCTCAAACACGGCGCTCATTGACCGGGTATCGGTATCGGTGAAAAGAATGAAATTAAATTAAAACGGAGAACCGTGCACGTAGCAATTATACCATCGATGGAACAACACCGATTGTTACTATTTTTTTTTATTTTTTGCAATGTCGTGAACTGCAACTCGGATCAATGTCGAAAGAACGAAACGTTTCGCTTAAAATTAGCTACGATGGTTCTCTCTCCTTTCGAGTCGCCCTCTATATAACAATTAGCGGACCAGTCCCTTTTTACTTCTAACGAAGGACACTTTAACCAGACTATACGCAAGAAGGCGTATCGTTTTTCGCAATTCAGGTCCGTTACCCTCGCCGGAGCCACGTTTCGCATTGTAACTCCACGTTTAGTCTCGTTAAATTAACGTTACTTGATGCGGTGAAAAACTCGGTCCCCTTAAATACAGTGGGGGATCCAAAAAAAAAGAAGAAAAAAATGGAAAGACGATATTAAAGTCGAGTATAAAATTATGCCGACGAATCGGTTCAAATTAGTCGCCAACGCTCGCGGTTGAATTTCGTTGAACTCGGTCGATACCCGCTTTCGAGTCGCGACGTTCACCCCGGATTTGAGTAACGCACAAGACAACGGAAAACTCGTACGTACCCGAGACTCGTACGTTACGAATTGTTCTCTCTACCAAGAACACGCATCCAACTTTCTCTAAATCGCTAGTAATTTCGCCCAGAGAACCGAACCAACCCGCGAAAGTAAACACTCTGTATTTAATTACGATTCCCCGTGAGACCCGTCGCGAAATACGTCGATCGGCTACGTACCCTCGTCAAATTCCCCATAAAATTCTCCAACGGAAAATTGCTTTCGTATTTCGTTGAAATCGGTCGATACCCGCTTTCGAGTCGCGAGATTCACCCCGGATTCGAGTAACGTACGAGACAACCGAAAACTCGTACGTATCCGGGACTCGTACGTTACGAATCGTTCTCTCTACCAAGAACACGCATCCAACTTTCTCTAAATCGCTCGTAATTTCACCCAAAGAACCGAACCAACCCGCGAAAGTAAACACTCTGTATTTAATTACGATTCCCCGTGAGACCCGTCGCGAAATACGTCGATCGGCTACGTACCCTCGTCAAATTCCCCATAAAATTCTCCGACGGAAAATTACTTTCGTATTTCGTTAAAATCGATCGATACCCGCTTTCGAGTCGCGAGGTTCACCCCGGATTCGAGTAACGCACGAGACAACGGGAAACTCGTACGTTCCGAATCGTTCTCTCTACCAAGAACACGCATCCAACTTTCTCTAAATCGCTCGTAATTTCACCCAGAGAACCGAACCAACCCGCGAAAGGAAACACTCTGTATTTAATTACGATTCCCCGTGAGACGCGTCGCGAAATACGTCGATCGGCTACGTACCCTCGTCAAATTCCCCATAAAATTCTCCGACGGAAAATTACTTTCCGAAGCAATCCCGTCGTCATATTTCTCCAAGTTCCACCCCAGTTCCGGCGACGCGTTAATCCATGCGTTTCGGTTCTCGTAGTTGAAAGTTTCGGGAAGGGTTTCGACCCCGTCCTGTCCAAAGTGGCCCGTAAAATCCCGCGGCCGCGACATCGGCGTAAAACAATTCCCCGGTGTGTGCGTGTCGCGCAGATTAAAGGACATAAAACTTCGCGAAAGCGTAATAAACTCGTTTTTTTTTCCCCTCTCTCTCTCTTTCCATCCCTCCTCGTCCCTTTTCCCCCACTCCTGAGCTCCACGTTCGTACGGTTTTCTTTTCCCGCGGCCGGGAGCTCGTCTTACGTCCAACGACCAGTTCCTCGCCAGACGCGTCGTTTCTCTCTCGCGGGCAAGTTGAATTACCGCAACTTTTTCTCCCTTATACTGTCTATTTACGGCGCACTCGCGCTACGAGCCGACACGCTCGTAACGAAATCCGTGGCACCCAACGGCCCACGATTATGGCCCAGAGATAGATTTAGGGGACGCGGGACACCGCCGAAACGATCCGACCGATCGTTGCCGCGTTTCGTTCGATCGATTTCAATCGAGTTGTCCAGACTTGTTCTTCGTTTATTCGGAGATAGTTCCTCCAATATTTCGAATCGATTTCGAGAGCTATTTTTAACGATTATTTTGAAATACAACGACTTGGACCGATGCAGCCCCTGAGACGTCAAGACACGGGAGAGGGGGTCGTTAACGACTTCGATGTTTTTCGATCGGTCTAGTCGGTTTGTTCATCCCCGTGCCCCCGCCGCACGACTCTATTATCTTCTACTAGTTAAATAAACGTTCCATTCACTTTTCTCTCGTGTTCAACAATTCCATTGTTTCACGGATGAATTTCGTGGTATTTTTCCAGTCTTCTTTCGCTGTTCGAAAATAGTTCAGGTGACGCGAAGTAATATCGCTCGGTACGGTAATCCCCGCTTTCGAGCGACAAACTCGAAACCGATGGCCCCTCTAAAGACTGCGTCGCGCGCTAGTTCTATTGCGATGCAATTAAGAAGCTTTCAGGCATTGGCTGCTTGCAGTGTTTGAAAATTTTCAAGAAAATTTATTTTGTAGGACATCCCGTTCGTTTAGTTTCTAACTTAAATTTATTATAAGAATAATATAGTTTACGTACGTTGGGAAGAAATTGAATGACGAGTGCTACTTTCTTATTATAAAATGTGGATGGAATAGTAATAATAAATGCGGAGACAAGTGTGTCGTTTGTCCGGTATTGAAACGGGTATTGCTAATTTTCTTGAAAGCGGGGTAAGTGAAGATTTTCTCTCGAGCTGAGATTCAAAGCGACACTTTCAATTATCGAGTGTAAAAATCATTCCTGTACGTTAAGATCGCTGGAACTTCGATTTCATCTTTTATAATTTTCGAAAATGCAAGAACAATTATAACGCTACAATTTGAAAAATTTTTGCAAAACACAAAAATGTAGAGAGCTGCAAATGTTTGAAGGAAACGTACAATTTCGAATGTACCGATAAATTCGTTCTTAGAATCGTGAATGGCTTTCTTTCGTTCCCTCTTCGCTTCCATTCCCTTTACGTGATCCTAAATTATGAGTCAAAGAGAGAGATATTAAATTTCCAAGTGTTGTTTGATCATTCCCCCCTCGGAATGTAAGATATCATGGAATAGGGACTCGGAATAAATGGTGCTTGGAAAATTTTCATAAGGTGCTAGAGCGGCTATAACTTTGAAAATAATCTTAATTCCATTTATGCTAACACACTACCAAAATGTTTCAAGTTTCATCCGTTCTTGTATCCCTGTAATCTTCCAAGTTACGCGTGTTCTCGCATCAATCCGTCTAAACGAGTGTAACCAATTGTTACATTTTTCGAGATCAACGCACGCATTATTATTTATTTCCACATTTCACGAAAACGAAATTACGTCACTCGAAACGTTCAATTCTTACCTATTTTATAATTATTTTATAATTCACTTCAAATATCTCTGTATTCGATTTTCAATTGTCTCTGCATCTCAACAAACTCCCCGGAGTGCTTGCAATCACGGAAGGGAAAATTGTCTCCGGTAAAAAAAATTGTTTACTTTCATCCGAAATTCGCTCTCGAACACCTCGTGTGAACACTTACAGCGGGGAACGATTTCGTAGCTTGAATCCGGTGTAAAAATTGTCCGTTGGAAACGGAAATTACCGTATCTACTGCAGGACGACTGGAGAATCTTTCCGCGTGGGGTCATCGACCGAAATTCCGTTCGAACGGTCCCGACGCTCCGGCGGTTTCACGGAATTCGATCAACCTAATTCCGAATCACTGGCGAAAACAATTAGAACGCCATAAATACGTGCGGTCGATCGAGTACGTTGGTTGATTTTAGTGGCGAGCTAAAGCGACCGTCCCGTGCACGGGCTGCGGCCATTAAACAGCGAACACGTAACGTTGCACGCCTCGAATGTAACGCGCGCTCCCTCGAGTCTCTTACAGAGATTAAAAATCGATCCGCCCTTAGCCCATTCTAATTCGCATGAGCCATCGACTGATTAAAATCCGCTCCCCGGACGCGCGGCGACAGGGCCGTAACCGCGTGTGCGTGTCACCACCCCCACCACCATTTTTCTGTGCACGTTTTTTCTTCTATTTTTTTCCACCCCGCGGAAATTGGAACCGATTTCGACGACGAGATTAACCCAGACGGGAAGGCCAACAAGCTCGAAGGGTCGACAAAGAGCACAGTATTGCGTTCGATCGAAGGACGAGACGCTCTTATCGGTCTAACATGCGATCCACGAAAAATTTCATTCTGTCTCTTTGAAGACAATCGACGCTGACCAATATCCACCGCTACGAAGACACGTATACGTGTGCACGTGTGTGTGTGTATGTGTATGTGTATATGCAGAAGGGAGCAGTGTTTCTCAAACTTTCCCCTTGGCGATTATTCGTGTCTTGGGTGGACTTGAGTGAAACGTCTACAAGTACTAATCGTGAGGTACAAAGTTGTAGATCGAATTATGGATATGCAGGAATTCGAAGTGATAGGGAGTGTGTATGTGTGAACCATCTTGGATGAGTGAGACATCTACAAATATTGCCTCTGAATTACAAAATTGTAGACCAAATCGTAGGTATGGACCAATTAGAAATAATAGGGAGTGTGTATATATGCACCATCTTGGATTAGTAAGACATATACAAGCACTGCTCTTGAGTTACAAAATTGTAGACCAAATTGTAGATATGGGCAGATTCTAAATAATAGAGAGTGCGTGTATGTGCACAAGGGAGTATCGCAGTGCTTCTCAAACTTTCCCCTTGTCAATCATTTGTACCTGGATGGATTTGAGTAAAACGTCTACAAGTACCGCCCCTGAGGTACAAAATTGTAAACCAAGTCATAAATATGGGCAGATTCGAAATAATAGGAAGTAAAAATCAAGTAAAACGAATATCTGGTCGGTATTGCTCCCCAGTCGTGTTGGTTTGAGGAGAATATTTTTCATTTTTACTCTCCCACTTACAAATTGGATAAAATTTTATCAACGAAACGACACATTTTATGTTCAAGTTTTATATTGTTATTTTAATACCCGATTCAATTTTGACCAAAATCCAACCGTGAACATTGACGAACTCTCGTAATTTTTTAATTTCTCTCGACATGTACGTTTACTGCTCGTGAAAATGTTAAAACGTATTTTAATCAATTTTAGGAAGAATTAAACTCTGAATAGAAGAATCCAATAAACTTCCCCTGTGTTTTCTCCGATAGGGAAAAGGTTGCATATTTTTTATCATCGGATGGTATCGGGGAAATATTTGTCTCCATCGATTATTTTTATTCGATGTACAGAATTTGCAATATTATAAAAAATAAAATAAACATTCGTGTATTGCAAGAGATGCAAAAAAATGTGCAGGTTGACGTGGTTTTGAATTCAACAATAGTGAATTCAACATTGTATTCGACTATTGGGTCGTTCGAAAATTAATTTCGTTTTCCAAAACGGAGAATATACAATTTAATAAAATGTTTATACACTCTGCAGGAATCGTGTTTCATTTTCACCAAAAAAAAAAAAAAAAAAAGAAATGACTTTCCGAACCACCCAATATTTTTCATCTGCTAAAATGTATGGAAGCTCTGTAAGAAGAAATATATCCATATTTTCCTAAGAAGGGAGCGAAAATTTCGACGAAAGCCTCCCGGATACATCGATCGAGAGATTTCGGGTCAAGAAATTCATGCTCAACAATGGACGACGCTTTGAAAAAGGCTGGTACAGTGGTTCGACCGATAGATGGTAAATTTTATTTCACGCTCGTGTCGTCGTGGCTGTCACACAGCCGGGGATGATATTGTCGGGTGACTAGACGGGAGGAAACCAAGGGAGAAAAGTCGAGAATCGAGTTTTCTGGAAAAGATTCGCGAGGGTGTGTTTGTGTAGCTCGATGGAACTCTTGATGTTGCGTGGAGCCCGAGTGTCGTTGATCTGTGGACCCCTGGCTTGGATTAAACTATTTTTTATTTCGTTTACTCGATCCCATCGACACGTTTACAGCTTCATGAATTCGTACAACGAATCGTGAAGGCATAGAACCGATTAATACGTGCTTGTGCACTTATGCTTTCTACGAGTATAAAAAAGTACACCGAAGCTACGCAGAGTAGGCTCTTGAACAACGACGCGATAATATTCTTACACCGGTAAGAATTAAAAATATATCGTGTTGTTTAAAAAATCATTTCCTTTCTTTCGGTGAAAATGAAACTTGATTTCTTTAGAGTGTAAAAACATTTTATTAAATTATATATTCTTCGTTTTGGAAAACGAAATCACTTTTCGAACGACCCCATATTTTAAACTCCGTTGAAGTGTTTCAATTTTCGAACCTCCGTTAAACACTACCGAGCAATTTTCCAACCAATTGCCAGAAACTGAAAAGCGTTTAAAAATATCAGTAGCATTGCTCCCGGGCGATTAAAAAAAGAAACTAGTTACGCGAGAATTTCTTTAATACCGAAGGACTCGTTACAGTGTATAGATTCTCGGTAAACTTTCGTCGCGGATAAACTCGAACGCTCTTTATCATTCCACGAAACCTCTCGTGCCAGCTTATCGTCGAACTTCGTCCCTTTTTAGGCCCCGACTACTTCGTTTCTCTAATAACCGAAAGAGCTCGATCGAAATTGTTAACGAAGGAGTAAGACGGACGAACAGCGCGCGGAGCAGGAAGGAATGAAGGGAGAGGAAAAAAAAAAAGAAAAAGCAAATTTCAAGCATCGACCGTACTTCCGTAAGCAGCTGATGCCTGAGAACAGGCGCCGCGGCGTCTAGACGCCGGCGGGAAAACCGCCCTCGTTGTTCACCCCCTTCCGCCACCCTCTGGCCCCGCCTCGAACAGGGGAAAATAAAGGTTCGGCTAGATTCAGATATTCAATGGCTACCGTACGAATAACGAGTGAACTTTTTTTCTCTCTCACGTTTTCTCTACCCTTCTCTCTCTCTCTCTCCTTCACTCTCGCTTTCGAGTGGTCGACGACAAGCGAGGAATTAAATTGACAACGAGGCGTGATCGTGCCTCCGTCGCGTCTCGTGCATTGGAAAAATGCGAAACTTACGGATAATTGGCGACCTGTCGCGGATCCTGTATCGCGAAAACGGAGTACTCCGAGCCGAGGTAATTCCCGTTTTTCGAGCGACAAATATTTACAACGAATTCGAACGACGAAATCGCCCCGACGACCCACGTTCGCGTTACGCGAAATAGGGATTCTCGTCGGCCTCGGTACGAGATCGAAACCGCTACCTACCCCGCTTTCGAGCGACGAGTATTCACGATGAATCGAAACGATGGAATCGTCCCGTTTAGCGTACATCGACTAAACTATATAGTAAACGAAGGTTGTAGTTGTGGAAGACCAAAGAGGAGCCCACTGGGCTTGTTATCGTAAGTCTAGGATTACTATATAGTAGTATCATAATTCCAGGAGTATCGTATAGTGGTGTCATAATTCTAGGATCACCGTACAGTAGTCCTATAATTCCAGGACTACCACCCACTGGGATTACTATCATTAGTCTAGAACTACTGTGTAGTAGTATCATAATTGTAGGATTACTATATAGTAGTGCCATGATTCCATGATTACCATGTAGTAGTACTATAATTCCAGGATTATCATACAGTAGTACAATAATTCTAGGATTACCATACAGTAGTATAATTGCAAGATTACCACCCACTGGACTTACTGTATAGTATAAAATATTTTTATAGGATCTACCATCCTATAAATCTAGGACTACTGTATAGTAGTATCATAATTCCATGATTACCATATAGCAGTGCCACAATTCCATGATTATCATACAGAAGTACAATAATTCCAGGATTACCATACAGTAGTATAATTGTAGGACTATCACTCACTGGATTCACTATCATAAGTCTAGGACTACTGTATAGTAGTATCATAATTCCAGGATTATCATACAGAAGTACAATAATTCCAGGATTACCATACAGTAGTATAATTGCAAGACTACCACCCACTGGACTCACTATCATAAATCTAGGACTACTGTATAGTAGTATCATAATTCCATGATTACCATATAGTAGTGCCATAATTCCATGATTACCATACAGTAGTACAATAATTCCAGGACTTACTGGATTGACTATCATAAGTCTAGGACTACTTTGTAGTAATATCATAATTCCAGGGCTACCATATAATACCACCACAATATTATGTCTACCATATGACCACCATAAACGGTAAACATCGATCGAAATATTCGCCGAAGATCGATTCTTCGTAGCAGCACCTCGATATATGAACAACGAAAATGAACAAACTCGATATCAATTTACAGAATCTCGTTCAAGTTACCATTGGTCCAAATTAACGTGCATCGTGTCGCAGCCTTCCTAGAATCTCTAATACGCGAAAATAATTCATTCGAAGTGCACGGGTTGAAGTACGAACCGAATATCAGTTCCGAATACCGAAAGTGGTTTTAGAACGCGAATTCCTCCTGTTTATTAACGGACTGCAGTTCCGCGATAATCTAATATTGTAGAATGATGTACTGCAACATATATTGTACCCGAACGTTTTATTAAAATTCCGATAATCTAGACCCGGTTCCGCTAAAGTTAAAGCGAATTATCGTCGAGGGGATGAGTGCGCAAAATTGAGCATACCCAGGCGTAAAACCAACCCCCGTATATTGGATTTTAATTAATAGAAACGGAAATCGTTACCTGCCGAAAGTGGAACATCGATTAATAACGTATTCTCTCTTTTTTTTTTTTTCTTTTTATTTCGCCTCCTCGCGAGCGGCTTCCCTCCTTTCCCCCAGATTGCAATAAATTATGAGCGGTTTGGCACGCGGGATTCGCGGAATGCTTCCATCATCGACCGTTCCTTTCTCGCGTGTGTTCGTGACTAAATTGTACCAATATATTTCATTGTCGTAGAAAAAAATTATCTACGATCGCTCTTGCCGCGTACAATTCGTTCGCTCGTGTTTCAGATATTTTTAGCCGACATTATGCAAAACGCGACACGAGCTAAAGAGGTTAAAAGCCATCGAACCTTTCGTGTTCTTACTTTCGTTCTGAAATACGATTCCTTCGGTTCGTTTCGAAAAGAATTAAACGATTCTCCTACAACGCGGATCGTCGCTCCGATAATCTACTCCTATTCTACGCAATTCGTAATATTTGAATATTTTTAGCTAATCCAACGCGCAGTGCGTACCAAAGACGAAATAATGTAAAATTGTTTTCGTATTCTTACTTTCGTTCCAAATTTCACCTCTTTTGATCCGTGGTGTGACGGACTCTGGGTCAATATTGACCCGTGTGCCGTTTCAATCGACCCGCTTTCCTATTACAATCGTTAAAATAAACAAATAAATAATTTATAAGCCCAGTAACGCGAAACTTCGATCAAAATCGACGCATTCGATTGCAAAGCTAACGAAATTCGAGTCTGGTTCGAGAACTTGATTCTCGAGATTTGTTAAATTGACGCGATACCTTGTCGAAGGTTGCTTCGATTTCGCGACTCATCGATCGTGATAATTGGACGGTGAAAAATTTGTATAATCAGCGCACCGGCATCGCCGAAAGCAGAATTTAAATCGATACAACGAGATACCCGCGATGAAACTATTCAACGAGCTGTCGCGTTGCAAACTGCATCGCGAATGCATTCTGACCAGAATGGCGTTGCCTTCGAATATATGCGACCTGCTTTCGAACTTATTGCCTGGCTCCGAATTGGCAACGGCCATTAACACCAGCCGGATTCCACGGTATTACCGTGTTTATCCAGCCAATTTATTGCACGATACCAAGAACGCTAAACACCGGTAAAGCAGCTCGAATTACTCCCGGTAATGAAAGAGGAACACGGGATGAATTTGAACATCGAGATATTGCTACGGGACGTTCGCTACCCAAAGGGAAACCCGCGAACCCACCATTTGGATCTACAATTACTACAGGTTAGATTCGACCAATTTTGGAAGAATCACTGTCTCAATTTTGAAGTAGGAATTTTCAAATTAAACTCGGTTTTCTTGTCACAAAAATGTTCTAATAGCAATTCTTTAGCTATCCAAAATTTGTGATTCGAAATGCAACGTTTCATCTTTGAAGAATTGATTTAAATTTTTTAATAGAATTCTCACCGATCTTGATTTCAATTCTAAAGAATAATCTATAATAATTAGAGGCTAGGTTCGACCAATTTTGGAAGAAACACTGCCTCAATTTTGAAGGAGGAATTTTCAAATTAAACTCCGTTTTCTTGTCACAAAAATGTTCTAATAGTAATTCTTTAGCTATCCAAAATTTGTGATTCGAAATGCAACGTTTCATTTTGAAGAATTGATTTAAATTTTTTAATAGAATTCTCACCGATCTTGATTTCAATTCTAAAGAATAATCTATAATAATTAGAGGCTAGGTTCGACCAATTTTGGGAGAATCACTGTCTCAATTTTGAAGGAGGAATTTTCAAATTAAACTCCGTTTTCTAGTCACGAAACTGTTCTAATAGTAATTCTTTAGCTATTCAAAATTTGTGATTCGAAATGCAACGTTTCATCTTTGAAGAATTGATTTAAATTTTTTAATAGAATTCTCACCGACCTTGATTTCAAATTTGGAGAATAATGGATTTAAACAATTTTTCAATAGAATTCTCACCGATCTTGATTTCAAATTTGGAGAATAATGAATTTAAACAAATTTAAAATAGAATCATACCTCGATCTTAGGGAAGAAATTGTTTCGTTATACTTCGTTAGTTTGCTACGTGAAGCGAAATTTGCAATTTGGGAACGGAGATTAGAACTCTGTACAGTGGATTTGAAGAAACTTGGAATAGAAATCCTACCCCGATTTAAAAGAAGAAATTTTCAAAGTCCGTTTGCCAACCCAAAGCGTGAGATTTCAGCCGTGATTCTAGCCGTGAAGACCGTATTTGAACAATTTCGAAAGAAATCCTCGATCCCGTGGGAGAAATTGTTAAATTACACGGTGTTCGAGCTAGCCCGGCGAGCAAATGCAACCGCTGGATACGCAAATAATCTACGTTTCGGTACTCCCGGATCAATACCGGCGAGATAAGCTTAGTGTCCGAAAATACATAAATTTATGTAAGTTTAATACGAATAAAAGGTTATTATTCGCGAACAATGCCGATTTATCGTGCGCGCGTGGTGGTTCACGCGGGACTGGCACTGTTCCAATAAATATTTATTCGTGTATCACTTTCTTCGTTACATCGCGGCCTCCTCTTTTTATCGTGCACACCGGGTGTCACGTGAGCACCGCGTGCACACCACCGCGCATATGTTACACGAATATAACATACGTACCCGGAATATGCAAATCCGGAATAATAAATTTCCTGATAAGCGAACGCTGCACCGAACGAAACTTTATTCCCGATTTCCGAATAAATCTGCAACTTTTACCACTTACGAGAGAGGATCGTATTTATCGTGGGCTCGGTTTGATCGGTGTACCGTCAAAGCGAAGATATTTCCAGTATAACTGCCAGTTCTTCACGTGCGTGCGACGTGCGATATTCAATTGAATCGGTAGTACCGTGTGCTTGTCATCCGGTCCGGTCACGTTGTCACGTGGATCGATTAAAATCGCGAGATAATTCGAAGTTAACCGAGACGCAACGGTGAGGCTAGATGGGAGGCTGTCGTGGGTCAGGCGAGGGTTCGCGTAACGAGCATGAGCTAAAAGTTAAAATGTCAAAGGGTGGAGGCACGTGCGTACCTCGATAACCCTAATAAAGTCGTTATTGCGTTACCGCTTTCCGTCCGTCACCGGAGGAAACTCTCCGCTCCTCTAATAGAGGCCACAGACGAAGGGAATCGAACGACCGTGCGGTCAACGAGATAAACTAGTTTATTTCAACGAGCACGACCGCGTACCGCGCCTCCACTTGTTTAGCGAAGCCGCCCAGGGGGGAGGAGGGAGAGGGAAGCACGCGGAGGGCCTTTACATCGAACCCTTCGACCGGCCGAAATTTTCTCTCGGTTTCGTAGGTCTCTATTGGGGCGAAGAGGAGCGAATTCATTGCCGCGTGGAGCAGTCGAACCGACCAGATGACCTTGTCTTCGTACAGACTATCCTCGTCTTAACGTTCTTCGGACTATCTTTGTCCAGAGGGTAAATGGTCTTCGATCAGAGTATCTTCGACCAGACTGGAGCGTCGTCTTTCAATCTTTGTTTAGACTATCTCTGACCACCTTTCGTCTAAGTTACCTATGTTCGGATTATCTTTGAGTGAACTATCTTTGTCCAGACTATTTTCGACCAGACTATTTTCAACCAGACTAATTTTCACCAAGCTAGAGAATCGCTTTTCAATCTTTGTTTAGACTATCTTTGACCACCTTTCGTCTAAGTTACCTATGTTCAGACCATCTTTGTCTAGACTATCTTCAACCAGATTAATTTTCACCAATTTCTCCAAGCTACAGCCATCGCCTTTCAATCTTTTTTTAGACTTTCTTTGTCCACATTATCTTCGTTCAGACTATCTTCGACTAAACTATCTTTGTCCACATTATTTTCGTCTAGGTAATCTACGTTCAGACTATCTTCGACTAAACTATCTTCGTCCAAATTATTTTCGTCTAGGTAATCTACGTTAAGACTATCTTCGACTAAACTATCTTTGTCCACATTATCTTCGTCCAGATTATTTTCGACCAAGTTATTCTCGTCCAAATTATCTTTGTACAGACTGTCGTTGTCCAGGCTATCTTCGTCCAGACTAAACTATGTTGTCTCCGACGAAATTGTATTCAACCAGATCTATCTTCGTTCAGACAATTTTCACCATGAACCTATCTATAATTCGCTATCTTACCATGATGAGATCATGAGAGTACAATGGCTTGTGGGTGAAGTTCCATAAACAAGAGCCTAGATCTATCTTTGTCCAAATTATCTCCGTCCAGCCGAAACTTTGTCTCGCTTCCGTAGATCTTACTGAGACCGGGTCTAGCGAATACATTGAATTGTAGGAGAAGTTTCACGAAGAAGAGTTTACACTACCTGCGTCAAGTTGAAATTTTCTCTCATCGTCGTATATTACACTGTGGCGGAGTCGAATGCATTGACTTGCGAGAAAAGTTCCACGAACAAGAACCTTCACTATGTTACTCGGACCGTCTCGGATACTTGCAACGACTTATTCGAAGTATTACAAGACTCCACGGTTAGCAATGGACGTTCTTATCGATTCTGCGCAACCTAAGGTAAATGCATCTAATTTCTACGTTAATCCAATTTTAGACTAGACATTTTTTGTTCTTCTTCGTGAATATTACAAGCTCTTATAATCTTGGACTCTTTCTTTTTAACTTTTTGTATAAAATTCGACCAGTCTGTTGTTATTTTGGGATATATTTGGGTCAGGTAAAAATGTCGACGATCGTTTGGTTTATTATTCCTATACCTAACATTGTAGGTGTATAAAAGAACGATACAGTGGATACAGAATGTATTCGAGGTGCAGAGTTTTATTACACGGAATCAGCGATTCCAGGTAGCCACCTTGCGTAAATTAATACAGAGAAGGTCGACTAAAATTGTTCCAAAGGTACAACTGGTACCATTGAAACGACTATCGGACCAGCCGATTTCGAAATAATATAACGCAAGAGTGGTACCGTCTGCTGACCGTAGCAGTTGGGCGCATGGATCAGTTACCTGCAACGGATGCCCCACGACATTTACGAAGACGTTAATTAAGAAACAACCGCCCTAGAAATTACACATTTTGAAAAATAAGAATCACATATTCGAAAGTTTCATTTTGTTCAAGTACACATTTTGAAAGTTTCGAAGAATCGAGTTATCAAATTCCGAAACGTTTAAACTCGAAAATTTCTAAACAAGAATTTCTTTATAATTTCCACGTTGCAATTCCAATGTTCGATCTGGGAGAAAAATTATTTCGGATGATCGAATTCTTCTCGATAGAGACAAAAATAATTTCGAAAGTAAAAATTCATACGTGCGAACTCGTTTTTGCAAAAGTGGACGACATTCCCGAACTTTGAGGTCTTGTAATTTTTGAACGATTTCGAAATCGAGAAAATAACGACTCGAACCCCTGTAATTTTCAATGGACCGTCGTTTCGTGAAAAATCTTTCGGGGCTCGGGTGCAAAAGGTTGAGAAAGTGATCGATTTTTCGTTGAATTGGCCACGCGCGATACACTCGTACCCATCGCTACTTTCATCGAAGGCTGTCGAACTCTGAGCATCCAAGCCGTCGGCCAAGGCAGTGAGAAGGGGAAGAGTTCCCCTTGACAGGGCAAGTGGCGGGAGGTCGTTCAAGTCGATTCTTTCGTTTACTCCATCATATATTTGTAGGAGCGAGCGATCGACGAGATAGACTATAGTCAGGTCGAAGAAGTAATCAACGTAAGGGACAACCCACCAGTCATCTCGATAGGAAAAACTACCCTTACCCTGTTGCCCGATTGCTATAATCAAATCGAACATAACCTCTTCGTAGATACTGGTACACGCGTCTACATTTACTCTTAGAGTTATTTTAAATAAAATCTCTTCTTAATAACCGTCTAAATTGTGAATGAATAATTTTCATTGAATTTCCCAATTAGATAACAATTTGAATTTTTATTTATAACGAAATAATTGTGACTCCAAAACCCTTGTTTCAGTAGTCATTAACCTTCCTGAACTCACGGCTCGAAAGAAGATTCTTCGTTTAATATTTTGTTCGATAATATATTTCTCGATTCTAATCGTTAAAAATAAATGTATCATTTACTGTAGAAAATTTACTGCAGACGTGCAAAATTATTTCTAAGAGAATCTTCGATCAAGTTTGCACCTTATAACCGAAAAGAAGTCCAGATTGTTCAAATATAGTGTTGACTGAGTTAACAGCCGCAGTCACGTATACGTGACTTTCCCAGCCAGCGATTACCAACCGTTATTGCGCGTACGTGATCTTATTATTTCGCTCTTCGGATTGACATCCACTCAACTTGGAACGTTTCCTACGATACTCGATCTTTCGATTGTCGTTCAAAATAAAACTGTTTTTAAAATATTTTTAATATTTCTACACAAAACATCGACAACTAGCGTCATTTTCAACGAACCCAAAAACGTCAGAAACGAAAAGATTCTTATCGAAAGTATTGGGTCGTTCGGGAAGTAATTTCGTTCTCCAAAATGGAGAATGTATAATTCAATAAAATGTTTACATACACTCTACAAAAATCGTGTTTCATTTTCACCAAAAAAACGACTTTCCGAACAATCCAATAGAATCTATACTGTAACGTTCAATCTTTCCAAAATTTCAATCGCGAAAATTGTGTTTTTCGGTTCGTGGGAAGGTGATTCGTTACGATATCGATGCAAGGCGACGTTCGATCGGAAGTTGGACACCTCGTGCAAGCCCGTTGAATTTCCCCGACAATTTTATCGTCCTCGCGCGGAAATTCCGCGCGATGTTTATAAGCGGCGACATATTCGCTCCGCGTCCGGCGTGTTGATCGGGAGAATTAATCGCGGACACTTGTAGGGAATTCACCTGCTGTCGATGCACACCACGATGGCTACAATTAAATATCACGTGCGCCCGTGTCCGATTTATCGGACGAACGCGGACTACGCGAACGCAATTTTCCCGCGGCGAAATCGGCGCAAGGACCGCCGGCCACGGTACCGGAAATTAACGAGCGGACCATCGTGGTCCAATCCCTACCAGAAGATACACCGACGATCGAGCATCGAGGTGATTTTTGTCGCGTTCGAAAATCCGTGTCTCGCGACCGTATCGTAACTTGTTGCGCCAATTTTCACCGCGACCAGAAATCTCGCTAACATTTTCAGCAATTTTTATCGCCGATCGTTGATCATTTTTGGGGGAGTTTTCACGCAAGAATTGTAGGACTAACGTTACCAGGAACGAATAGATGCGAATAGTGTTACGAATGTACAGGATTCGACGAAAACTTTCCGTTTCTGAGAGGAAAGAACGAAGATCACGTGTACGTGACAGCGGCCGATAACTGCTGGCGGGAAAAGTCGTCTCGTTGTATTACGAAGTTTGAAACGCGAGTTTATATATTCGGGAGATTATTTGTTGTTTGCTCAAAGATCTTCGGTATTTCATCAAACGAAAGAATGTATTTTAGAAATTGCTTTGTTATTGTAAATATAGATGGTTTATGTAGGTACTTGTATCGGTCGTAAAATTTTTCTATCGATCGTGTGCATTTTTAATATCTTGGGTTACGATACAGGAAAGGGGAAAGGCCTATGGTGGTTCTTGGTGCCACTTTCAATTGTGCGTGGACCACCGTGGGGGTTAGTGTGTAGAACCCGCATCTGGTATCTCCAAGTGCAGGGAATCCCACTCCATCTTAACACTAGAACTACCAACAGTGATGGTATTACTATTTGTATCAAACTATTAGGTTGTTCGTAAAGTCATTTCGTTTACCAAAATGGAAAATATATAATTTAATGAAATGTTTATACACTCTGAAAACATCGTGTTTCACTTTCACCAAAAAAAAAACGAAATGACTTTTCGAACAACCCAATATATATGTATCTTCGAAGTTAGATGGGAAAAGAGAGAATTAATTCACGAGTATCGTTAATTGTTTATTTTGATAATTGTCCACGAATATTGTAGGCAAAGTCACCGTTAATAATTTTAAAAAGAAGTTTGAAACAGGCCAAATTGATCCTTTTGGTAGTTCTAGGGATAGAGGAAGTCTTTGGAAGATTTTCCTCGTGTAAAAAAAAAAATACCTTATCCTAATGGTCTCGCAAAATGTGCAATTCTGGGCCCAATTTCTGGCCCCTCTACGTATTGGGACCTGACAACCTCGTACTCGACAAGAACACCTGGAGTCGACGCTCTGGAAAAACTACCCCAGAAGAGAGAACTCGGTCTACCATTCGTCAATCGTGTCACCACGTTCAGCGTTTTACATTTAAGAGCACCTAGGTGCAACGTAAGTCAAAAGCTGTCTGGAACTTCTTTGAAATTTTTGAAACTTTGTGACATACGGACATGGAACGAGATCAATGGGAATAAAACACGAGGAATCGAAGTTTCCAGGATTTTCGATGTAATCAACGTTATTTTCTACCTTTTCTTAATTTTCTCGTCTCGTTTTCTTATTCTTTATTCTTTATCACGTTCTGATTATATCGTTTTCAAATTTAAGTCAGCGATAACATCCACAGCTCGCTCTTGCATCGAATGTTTATCTCGTTTTTCTTAAAGGATAAAAAATGTATTTTAAAAAATATATTTTAAAAAGTAAATTTCCATTCCATCGTCGTACTCACGAACGATTACTTTTTAACGTGGTGGTGTATTGTTATTAAAAGCGAGGAGAAAAAAAAAGAATCCGACTGTGTAATACAATTGGACGTACGTTAATGATACGTTCGCGTTCTTGTATTTAAAAACTGCCGATCGTGTTCGAAAATACTCGTCGAAGAAACGAAGAAGCGTTCGTTGGAAATATGTTTATCGAAAAGGATCTGCCGGTGAAATTTACGCGCCGCGCGATACTCGACGTTGAAAGTTAATTCGTCGAGAGCGCCGCAAACTTGGACGAAACACCCTGTAAAAATTTCCGGCAACGTGCACAGCCGACTGCACGCTCGGCATTTTTAATTGAAAAAATTAATACCAGCCGCCGCCAGCAACCACGTCGCGCGAATCACGACGGCGAGGCGTGGATTTTCCTAAAAAAAAATTTCATTTCTTCGAAACGAAGTTGCGTTAAACGACTCGACGAACTACCACCGATAGCGATGGGAACGAACACACCGCGAGTAGCAGCGAGACATCGCACGATCGAAGACTAGAAAAGTTTCAAGTACAAAGAAGTGGTGCTTACGAGTTTCGTGTCGTAAGTAGACTGCGAATTTTGTGGAAATATTGTGTCATTTGAAAAATCATTTCGTTTTACAAAATTGAGAATGTATAATTTATTAAAATGTTTATACACTCTAAAAAAATCGTGTTTCATTTTTACCGAAAAAA
Source organism: Ptiloglossa arizonensis (assembly GCF_051014685.1). NCBI lineage: Eukaryota > Metazoa > Arthropoda > Insecta > Hymenoptera > Colletidae > Ptiloglossa > Ptiloglossa arizonensis. The sequence continues at coordinate 22,119,098 of NC_135050.1, forward strand.
ACGATATGACCTTCCGAACAACCTAATATATACCAAATATGGAAATATGTAATGAATTTTATAGGTACGAAGACTGTAGATTTTGGGATGCCAAAAGGTGAATTTTCTCTCATTTGTTGAGTTTTCTACTTTTGTTACCAGATCTTTATGTATTGAGAGATATTTTCCAAGTCTGTGCATTGCACAGTGCTTCACAATGCACATGCATCGCGACCAATCTTTGTTAAATGATCCCTTCCGTGTAATGCATTCAGCGACTTCTCTATACAGATCCACCGACCTCCTTCTCTGGTTTTTAATTGTCCAAGGATAGCTATGAATCGATTATATTCGGTCACTATCAGGGGACTTCCCCTAACTGAGGCATATAAAGATACTGAAAAGAAGAAAAAGTATGATATTCCTTGCATAAACCGTATTACCGTAAAACGTTGGTAAATCGTCAGTTTACTTATTAAACCCTCGCGAGAACACCTATCGACTAACCCAGACCTCTTTTTATCTCTCAAATATCAACAATAAATCTACTATCCACTTCCACCCTGTCGCAGCTGTGACTAACCCAAACCATACCGTCGTAAATTATTAAGTAATTATCGATTTACTTATTGAAGAACCCTCGTGAGAATAGCCATCGATAGAAAACATCGGTGCATCGTTGCCATCGGTACATTCGAACCCGCCGTCACCGAACCTTGTCCTTCGGTTCTCGGTGTCCAGCTTTCATAGTGCGCTACGGTGCCTTGTACCCCACCGAGGAGACCGACAAAGGTGGCGGTACCCGCGGAGGTGAAATATTGAAGAGGAATTAATGATTCCACGGCGATTCCATCGTAGACGGCTCGCGAGGCACAACGCGAACGCGCGAATGCCTACGTAAGGGTTGGCTCGCGACTGGCGTCGGGTGTAAGAGTCTCTTTGCACCCCGTCGATCAATATTCCGTCCAGTGGCGTAGCGCGGGAAACTATTTCTTTTTCCCCGCCCCGCGCTAACTACTTCGCAACTCTGGCTTCTGCCGGTGTGACTAGACTGGCGAACAAACGACGGCTGCGAAACCGACGACAACACAGTCTGGGCACCGCCGTCTGCGTAATTCCGGGGGTTCCCCGTACGCGGAGCGCAGACCAAGCCGTGAACGTAGAGAACGTATCCCGCAAACGATTGTTTAAACCCTTTGTCTTTCGAGAAGAACACTTACGGTCGCAACACTGCGATCAAAACAACCACCGTAAGTCGAATGGAACGGAAAGCAATGTCGACGGAATAATATTTATTATTTGTACGTGTGGTTCTTCACTCGCGAAGCACGCAAATGTCGAACGTTTCTACCTACTCTTCTATTACTGGCAAAGCTCTAATGTTACGATAGCAACTTAACCTTTTCAGTGTCATGGGTGTGTGTATGAGTACAGTGAAAGCTAGGTGTAGACGCATTTATGTCGGTAAATAATCTTCTCGTATTTGTTTAATTAACGGTGAAAAAATTAGAACTGTAACTTAACTGCGCCTTGTGCGCTCGATCGACGAAGTTCGCGCTAAAATATTCCGTCCTTAGCAAGTCGGATGCGGTGAACGCGCCTCGGCCACGTGAGTTGCTACGATCTGGAGCAGCAGTGAGAGGGTTACAGTAAATCTGCTGCCTGATCTATTGCCTCGCGTACCTTTTAAAGATATTACGTTCGATAAAAGTGATCCTCTACAGGTACCGTATTCGATAAAAATTGGTTTACAAGAATGTCCCCCCGTTCGATTAACAGCTGGTATCGCCAATTTCGTCAACGAGACAAGATTCGCCGCGGCGTCGTTTCAAGTTGTTGATCCAACGAACGATCGCGTTTGCTTTCAATGATCGACATCGGCTTCGTGCAATCTCGTCGCGTCGAATGGCGTTCCAGGGAAGAAGAAACGGGCAGATGATTTAATATTTCAACACTGTTCGCGTGCAACACGAGACATCGGACAGCCTAACCAGATTGAGGACCGAACGCACGGAAAGGTAAACTGAGTTCATTTCAATTGTACATATTTGAGGCGGAACGACACTCGATGTTGGTTCACGTCCAATGTTCATACACCGACACGAATATTATGCGTCGCGCGTAGATATTCTATTCGAAATGGCCGCCATGAATATGTACGAATTCACCGTCTCCCCTCGGCCTGGGCTCGATCGTGCCAAAAGTCCGCCACGGAGTTGCAGTTATTGAAACAGCTTTAGTTCGCAACTTTTGAATTTGCCACGCTCCTCCGCGCGAATAACAAAGACAACGATAACGATCTTTCCATTGCGCAACAACGAGACGAGGTACGCGATGTTCGAATTTTCAATCCAAAATTTTTCAAATATATATATACTTTTTTCCAAAGATATACTTCTCATATAAATCATCGTTACACAAGCAGTCTAAATACATGACCCGTTCAGTATCGGATAATCGATGGTTTGGATACCCGAAATTTAATTAATTTCGTCTTCTCGAATAATCAGCGTTTTACACATTGATCTACAAATCTACAAAATTTCGTTAAAACAGATTCGTGTAAGAATTACAGTGAGTCGACCTGAACACGTGGAAGGGTATCTAATCTTCCAAAGTAAAAATAAAGATATTCGATAATCTACACCGTTGTTGTTTCTATGCACGACGTTACGCAAACCGAACTTTCTCGATCCGAATTTCGTACGTTCGCAACTCTCTTTACAATCCTTCGGGTAACAACCGAAAGATTTCGTAAAATTACACCACGGTCTGAGAGAAGAATCCCCGAAAATCTACCCATCGTGTCCCAACGCGACCCTCTTGGGAACGGAATAAAAAAGATAGGAACGAAACAATCGAATTCTCGTGAGACACCGATGTGTCGTCTCGATTACCTCGACACTCGGATATCGATGAGGCGAGCGTGTCGAATCGACGAAACAACGGAAGCAATTAAATCGAACGAGTACGAGGAAAGGTTGAACGAAACGTGGAATACGTTCTACATTGTGGATCGATCCGAAGACGAATATGGTAACACGGGGGGGGGGGGGGGTGGTTTCGTTTCTTTCGCAAAAAAAATAGAAGAAAAGAGAAACAAAAGGAATGGTAACGCGGTGACGTGAAATAATCACGGAAGGGGGGGAGAAAGGAAGGTTTTGACGGAGGATGCAGCGATTTAACGCAGCGGTTACGACCTTTTTTGGAGGAAATGAATTGATATCCGTCAGCGGAATGGAATCCAGGGTGGACGTCCCCCGCGGTGCCTGGGGGCGAGACATCATCCGTTCTGCTTTCGAGGATCGTTACCGCTGCAGGTACCGACGGGTTTCCCCCTTCGACAACGACAGGGGCGGAGGGTTACAGACCCGGCGTCATCCGTGCTTCAGGTTCGCGGTGCACTGCGATAATTGGATCACCGAGTCCTCCTGTGAGTCGCGACCGAAATTAAGTAACCTCCGGCATAGTGGCGGCACACCACCCCCTCTCCGTCCCTACGCGGCGCCGCGATGATGCTTGGGCACGAACACAGCGGCAAGAGCCACCCCACCCGCCCCGGAAATAACGCACCCCCGCAAGAACACCGACACAGCTCGAAAAATGGCGACTTCACCGCTCTGAGACACCGAGGGACACTGCGAATTTTTACTTCGGAAATGTTCTAGTTGGAAAAATTTGGATTTCTGGTGTCGGGGAAATTGTAATTAACGAGGGTATTGCAATTTTTACTTCGAAAGTGTTTTTGTAGTGCTACTTATAATTATTGTAATATATACTTATCACTTCACCGGGGAAATTTTTACTTCGAAAATATTTTATTTGAAAAATTTGGATTTCATGTATCGATGAAATTGTAATTAACGAGGGTATTGCAATTTTTACTTCGAAAGTGTTTTTTATAGTGCTACTTATAATTATTGTAATATATACTTATCACTTCACCGGGAAAAGATACTGAGAGATATTGTGAATTTTTGCTTCGAAAATATTTTATGCAAAATTTGGATTTCTGGTGTCGGTGAAATTGTAATTAACGAGGGTATTGCAATTTTTACTTCAAAAGTATTTTTTATCGTGCTACTAAATATCACTCGAGTACTAAATAAAAACTTGAAATACTAGGCGCCATTTTATACCGTCACGGTATTCAACTATCCCGAGAAATTGAAGTTGAATGTCGGATTATCGGACGTGTCGAAGTAGCGAATGGCCCGGATTCTAAAGACTTCGAGTACTCTCGTGAATTGTATTTAATTGTTTTTATTATTATTTGATCACGAATTTACATTTATTTTACATTTGATTCGAATCTCGACGAAGAACCTTTTATCGTTAAAAAACGTTATACTTGTACAAAATTCGTTCTCCGTGTTGCATTAACCGTTACTATTATCTAAGATACTCTGATCGTAGTACATGAAAAGTACATGGCAAAAAATCAAGGTACAAATATAAACGAGCATAGTGTAATACAGATACGCGTTAATAGAATTAAAAAATTCACTCGTCGAATTTCAACGGTAGAAATTTATTCGACGAGTGATATTACCTCCCGAAAGTAACGCGTTCGCGGTTGTCGAATTTTTTTAATGAAATCGTTCCCATGTTTATGGACACCCGCGTAAGACGCGGGGGAGAGATAGTTTCTCGTTGTAATATAAATATTATATCTTATTACGAGAGGGTCGCGCGAATCTCCCGGTTCGGAAGGACTTAAGCCGTCGGAATGGCGGGGCGGTAAAGAAAACACGAGCCGGAAAAAGGTTCTCCGGTAGAAGAGGCGCTTTCCGCGCGGATGGACGTTGTGTTGCACGCCATCCGGAGCACAGCCATCGACCTAACCGGTGGAAGCAATTTGTACAGCGCTTAAGTTTCGCGCATTATTTACCGATCACTCGTATCGGTATTATTCGGCGGGTGATATACGATTACGGGCGCGAAACGCGAGATACGTCGCAATAAAAGTCAATCTTAGCGGGCCGGGCGACGAGGGTAGAACCCGAGAGCACGGGGAATCCCCGCGTGGAACTTACAAAACCGCTCTGAGCTCGACCGAGTCGCGTGCAAAGTCGTAACGTGGTCGTCGCGACAATTAAAAAATCCTCGTGGAGGCTTCGTCGTGGTCGGTACGGTGGGTTCCTCGGTCGATAAGAACGATCGAGTCGATAAGAAGGATCGAGTCGATAAGAACGATCAAGTCGATAAAAAGGATCGAGCCGATAAGACCGATCGAGTCGATAAGAACGATCGAGTCGATAAGTAATCGCGTTTCGAATTCATCGACGTCGCGAGACCTGCGTTCACCGCTGAGAACCCCGACGAAATAAAGTCTGGCGGGCGCCATTCACAGTTCCGCGAACGCAATTGATTCCCTTCGACCAATCGGATAAATCAGACGACGTTGGGCGGAATCGGGAATACACGCGACCAGAGCAGACGTATATTCGATGCGACGTACAATGCCCAACCCCGAATGTATTTTCGATAGAAAAGAGAGAGCTCGCTCGCATGTTGAGGTGAAACGATCTAGAAAACTGGGAGCTATACCCGATAAGAAGGAAATCGTTCCTACGTGACCGAAGACGCTTTCGCGCATCGACCGCCTCGAATTGTCAAGGTAAAGTATTATAATCTGCGAAAGCACTTCCAATACCGAGGGAGGTAAATAACATAACGCGCGCCGTGGGAGGGAAACGGGATAGATAAGAATTCACGCTGTCCACTTATTTCGCCTCTACGGCGTGATGAATGGCGCGCGAACAGAAATTGCGTTTCGATCGTTGCAAAATATTGTAGTTTTGCGACATTTGTGAAACAACGACGTTACGTGAAAACAATTATCGGACGATAATTTCGTTGATGGAACGTTCGATCGAAAAATGATTTTACGAGGGGAGAAGATTGAAGAATTTACGTGTTTCAAATTTGGAATACAGGTGACATTCTCGACGAGGGGGGCGATGAGGTTTCGCAGAGGGTCGATACGTACCTAAATTAACATTTTTGGAGTATTTGCAATGCCGTTCAATGGTTTTTGTGCAAACGTTAAATCGAGCAACGAGTGTCTTTTAATGGACGATATTTTCGATAGAAGGTCCAAGTAGAAAATACTTTAACAACGAGGGACCAATGTTGGAGAAGCAACAACGACACGTGGAAAGGAACTACCGTCTTAAAAGCAACTATTAGGGGGATCGAAGGTGACCTTGAAGCTTCGACGCTTTCACTCGGAACCAAAATAATTGGTCCCGCGTGACCTCACCCTCGAAGCAAAATATTCTGTCCGAAACATTTTTTCCCCCATTTTAAGCGACGCACCCTGTACATTAAATATACCTTTCCCGATCCTAACCTTTTAGAGCACGAATCCTGTACAAAACGAGACCCTTTTGGAGCACATTATATAGGTATTATTTCATCCAAACGATACACCTACATTTTATTTTCGGTAAAAGTGTGTCATCGTATATATATATATATACATTTTCAACATCTTTACAACCATAAAAATATTCAAGACAACCGAACCCTAACTCTAAATGCACAAATCTAATAAACCTGTATCCAGTGCTCCTCCTAGAAATTTCAAAGCCCGCCATTTCTATTGTATAATAACACAATTGAAAAGCATCGACCATCACGATACACTCCAAACACCTACATTCTTTAAAAAACAATATTTCTCGCATCTCGATACGATACCTTACTTAAATTTACCACAAGAATATCACGGTTCAAAAAATGTATTAAAAAGAAAAATTTGCTGTACAACAACATTCGTTTATTTCTCGCCAAAATACGAAAGTAACCGACAATAAATTACAGAACCCAAGTACCCAAGTGTCCCTTTATCTCAGTGCTAAAGACGGCACTGCGTCCGACACTCATACCAGAGAAAGTTAACAATTGATAGAACAGTCCAAGTATCGATCGTTTTCACTTCCTTATTAAAACGTTTAAATGTTTGCCGTTATATTTCACCGTTCGTTTGCACTCCTAATATTGCTCGCCGGTTTCGTGCATTCGAAGCCGGTAGCAACACTTTAATTATTTATCGAAGGAGAAAAAAATGTGAAAAGGTCAGAGATCATCGTCGTGCACGCGAAAACGCGATAATATTGCGAACGAAATATACCCGCGCGTATATATCGTAACGTCAGCTGAAAATATCGAATATCGATTTAACTCCAACGGTAGAGAACCTTGGCATTGAATTCCCCCAACCCTGCGCCGTTCTTTTTCTCTCCGGTATCTTCTCTTTATTTTCCGGTTACGCTTTTCATGCAACCCGCTTTTCCTTCTCTTTTCATGCGCTCCATTGTCAAGAGTAGACGCTCCGAAACTACTTTTCACCTGGGGGCTGCTCCACCTACAGCCCCCAAACCACCACCGCGTAATATCTGGCTGCATTTTGTCGTTATGACATTGCGGGGCCCCGCTGCAACACACGGAACACAATCTGTTGTTTCCTCCGCTCGAAGAGCTTGCGGTTGCACTTAATACCCCCGATGATTCGTCCTCCCTCCGCAAGGACATTTTATCGTCCGCGATATGAACGAATTTCGACGCGTGAACACGGCTAGTTCGAATGACTCGAGATTCAATTTCACCGGATGGACCGAAAGTAGACAGGGACCAACCGCGCGCAGACAACTCGAGGACAGAGGTATGGGTTCCACCGATGAGCCGCGCGAGCTCGATCCGGATGGATTGCGCTTAGATATTAAAACACGAGGGTAGTTTAGCACTGGAACTTCCCAAGGGGGTGAATTTGACTTGTTTCGAACTTCTTTTCGAAATTACTCGATTATCAACAATGCCTTTGCTTACAATATTCGTTTGGATATTGTCCACAAGGAAATTTTATCATCAGCGATATGAACGAATTTCGACGCGTGAACACGGCTAGTTCGAATGACTCGAGATTCAATTTCACCGGATGGACCGAAAGTAGACAGGGACCAACCGCGCGCAGACAACTCGAGGACAGAGGTATGGGTTCCACCAATGAGCCGCGCGAGCTCGATCCGGATGGATTGCGCTTAGATATTAAAACACGAGGGTAGTTTAGCACTGGAACTACCAAAGGGGTGAATTTGACTTGTTTCGAACTTCTTTTCAAAATTACTCGATTATCAACAATGCCTTTGCTTACAATATTCGTTTGGATATTGTCCACAAGGACATTTTATTGTCAGCGATATGAACGAATTTCGACGCGTGAACACGGCTAGTTCGAATGACTCGAGATTCAATTTCACCGGATGGACCGAAAGTAGACAGGGACCAACCGCGCGCAGACAACTCGAGGACAGAGGTATGGGTTCCACCGATGAGCCGCGCGAGCTCGATCCGGATGGATTGCGCTTAGATATTAAAACACGAGGGTAGTTTAGCACTGGAACTACCAAAGGGGTGAATTTGACTTGTTTCGAACTTCTTTTCAAAATTACTCGATTATCAACAATGCCTTTGCTTACAATATTCGTTTGGATATTGTCCACAAGGAAATTTTATCGTCAGCGATATGAACGAATTTCGACGCGTGAACACGGCTAGTTCGAATGACTCGAGATTTAATTTCACCGGATGGACCGAAAGTAGACAGGGACCAACCGCGCGTAGACAACTCGAGGACAGAGGTATGGGTTCCACCGATGAGCCGCGCGAGCTCGACCCGGATGGATTGCGCTTAGATATTAAAACACGAGGGTAGTTTAACACTGGAACTACCAAAGGGGTGAATTTGACTTGTTTCGAACTTCTTTTCAAAATTACTCGATAATCTTTGCTTACAATATTCATTTGGATATCGTCAAAATGGATAACTAACGATAACTCGTAAATTAATTTGCCCTAACCTCGAAAATTTGTATGTAATCTGATGCAAATATTGGGTTATTCGGAAAGTCATTTCGTTTCTTTTTTTTGGTGAAAATGATGAAATACCATTTTTTTAGAGTGTATAAACATTTTATTAAATTATAGATTCTCCATTTTGAAAAACAAAATGACTTTCCGAGTGACCCAATAGTAATAGGTTCGCCATTGGTAGTTCCAGTGTTACGATAGTTTTACATTGTATTCGATTTATAGATTTATATAGTGTTGGTAGAACTGGTGGTAGAACCCAAACGGTTGAATCTACGTGAAAGAATAAATCGAGTGTGTTTGGTACCATTTGAGGTGGTAGTTTCCTAAAGAACACACCCTCGTGACCGAAACGTGGATCGATCGAATTGTGCGCGACGTATATATGAATCACCAAAGTCCTCGAATGTTCGAATACAGGAAAAATTCAACGAGTAATCTTGTCCGGAGATGTGAAAAATTTGATTTCAATCGATATTGACGAATAAAGTCAACGTAGAGCGATTTATTCGTGACGCTTATTCGATTGGACGGTAATATTTGTTATAAGAGACATTTTCTGGATGAAAATTATGCCCGTACTCAACTTTGGTTTCAGCTCGGTGAAAATCTGTATATATTTTCTATTCGTTGTACGAGACTTTTATCTGGATCAAAATTTTGTCCATATCTGTCTCAGCGTTGGTTTCAACTCGGTAACTAAATTCTCCGCAAGCATTTCGCGCCACCACCGAATAACTCGACGCGGAGCTCCGACAGTATTTCACTAGGAAAGTTTCCTCCGTCGTTCAGTCAAACCTGGCTCGACCGTTTGAACAAGTTTCCTAAATCAAAGGCAAGGGTGTTTCATCGGATCAAGCCTCTCGCGAACCTTAACGATGAAATATCTACGTAGCCGCGTTCGCTCGACCCGAAGAACAAAAAACGGACGAAGATATACGTGGAGAAAAATTACCGAAACTGCTATTTACCCTTTGAGATAAATTATCTTGTACTATCTATTTGATACTGATCGGTGTGCAAATTAATATTAGAAACTGTAACTCGATCGGTGAAACATTACGCGCGTTAAACCTTTCATCAGAAAATCAATTGATTCCGTGTGCTAATAATTATTAAACAACGTATTCACGTTCATTTTATAAGTCACGCTTGGGACAATAACGTATGTCCCGTTCATTTCCCGCTCGTGGTACACATTTTATTTAAATCGTAACTTTCTATCATTTTCGCAACAACGCGTGCACAAAATGAATATAAAATATCTACGATAAAAGTACTCGTGTGAAAAACGTAAACGAGCGGAACACAACCGTATTGTTACATACGCAAACACGGTTGAAAATTACATTCGACGAAAGCGCTGTGTCGCGCGTTTGGCGAAGGAGAAACGAGGAGACGTGGAAACGGGAAAAGGGAAAACAGCGTTGCCAAAGCCGGGTGAACGCGACCCACTTGATGCACGGACTCGCGCGTCTCGTGTAAAATTTATCCAAGAATCGAGAGACAACAGACGAACGTGAAATGAAACGAGCTCAGAAGTTCCCGATAGAAAGCGCGGAACCCGGCAGATTGCTTGCTAAAACTTTCAACACGGTGCGGAACGAAATCCTCTGTTTTCGGAAAATCATCCCGCCCGACGTTGGAATACAATAACGAAATAAAGCTCGACGAGCGCTGTGCGTTCTCGCAGCTGGGCCACGTGTTCGCCGTGTACGTACGCGATCTCGAGCTGACTATACTACGTAAGCGTATCGCGCGCGCTCTCCGCTCGAGTGTTCGTTTCCACGGAACGTTTTCAGCTTCGTATCCATTGTTCGACGCACACAAGGGAACTCCGTTCGAGCGACGCGTCGCTAACCCCTCCCCACCCTGCGCGTTTCCTTCCGCGACTTGCTATTGACGAATTAAAACCTCGCGACCTTTCAGTGTTCTTTCGACATCAACTGCCACGGCGCAACGTCGAAACGCGTTTAGAATCTATTCCATCGTTGAGAATTTATAACCGTGATTTTGTTTCGTTCGCAACGAACGTGCTACACCGATCCGAAACAACCTTTAACGATGAAAGGAGATGGGCTTATATCCATCGCGCTAAATGAGCCTATCCTAAAGCGGAGATGAAATAAAATTCTTATCTAGTAAATGAAAAAGTAATTATTTAGAAAACGGACCGTTTTATCGATTTCGATGGTTCTTAAATGTATCGTAGAAAATTACATTTTGAGCCCATAGATATAACCTCGGTATTTACGGAAAATGTGAATTTTCCTGAAGGAACCTTTTTGACTTAAGTATTAAATGCAATCTTCACTCGGATTTCGCAGATAACTTTTTTCCCAGATGATTTAAACAAATTGTAAATACGCGATGAAAAGTCTCTCGAGAAAGATCATCGCGTAAAGTATTACGCATACATACACTGTCGTTGAAAGGTCTTAAGGCAGTTACAGAAATTCGCGTAAACCTGAACAAAATTGTGCAACTAAGGAAAAATTTTTTAAAACTTTATCTCGTTTAATTCGAAATGAAATTAAGGTTAAGTACTCGTACGTATCGAAGAATCTTAACTGACCATTGTTTCTCGCGTATCGTCGAACCCACTCGCGACAGCTACGCGCCAGTCTCTCGGGAAGTAACGAAAGTCGCAACGATGCGACGTGTTCAGTATAAAAGCTACTACATTCCAAATGGAATATCCACGATCCCTCATAGAAGAGGGTCGCTAACACGTGCTAAAACAGGTACTAAATATAGCCGCGGGAAATTACAGATGCATTATCGCAACAAGCGAGTCGGGATCGGCGCGCACGCGAGAAAGTAATACACACGGTGGCGTTTTGCCAAGAAGTCCCGACGGCCGCGACCGGGGTGGGAAGATTGAATTTGTTAAATATTTAAGGGCCGCGCGAGGCAAACACGGCGCGCTAATACCGACTGCGCGTGTTCCCTCGTGGGCAACCAAGAGATTTCTAGGATTTTTATTTTATCTCGAAACACGTTTTCCACGGATCCCGCCTTGACTGTGTTGTTGACGAGTCCTTTTGTTTCGTGCAACCGGCTAAAGACGAAACGATTCGTCAACGTTACGCTTAGTATAGACGATATTGTTAGTATAGACACGACTCACCGTATCGGACCCCAAGGCCACGCGTAACTTTTACCGCTTTCAGTAAAAGTGTTCCGAGACACGCCGTGGTGGATCCGCACAGGCCGTAAGGTGAGTCCAGCATATTGCAACGAGTGCTGCAGGCGAGCCATTGTCTGACGAGTCGCGGAAAGCCTGACGGGAGATCCCAGACAGGGAAAAAGGAGAAACGGTGCAGTCTCGTCGCCTGTAAAAAGACGACGCAAGGGTTAGTTTCAACCAGTGACTGTCGCATCCAGATACTATAGTATGTTTCGCGAGATGATAAAGTCGGATGTAAACAAGCCTATCACGTAACCAAAATTTGATTGGTCCATTACGTCGACACGACGCACTAGCCAAACATGTGTCGTAGATCGGATGAAATTCTATTGTATTTACATGCATTATGGTCAACACGGTCCTACCACAGTCACGTGGTTTCTACTATGATACAAATTATAGATAGTATCTATTTAATTAATATTGCAAACAATATATCAAAATAATACTTTTGTAAATTAGCGACTTTGAGTTGTTATAGCGTACTTGTATCCGTATACATTCGTAAAATATGTGTTAAACTTTGCACATCGAAATATCAGAATTACGTCGAAAATATATAAATAAATCAATTATATGTTTCACAGCGAAAATGTTACATTATTAATGGCGGAAAGACTCTCGAGAAGCAAGAATCGCATAATCAAATGTATTCTATATGTATTCGTTGTGTATGAAGTATAAAATAAATTACAAATTTAAACATACATTATCACACAACGACCAAAGCATTCATAATTTGAAAGGAATCGATCGTCATTTTTTGCTGCAACATCCAGAGGGAGTAACATCTGACCCTCGCACAACCTCGAACTCCTGTTCCTCGGGGAGAAACATGGTAGAACGTGACCAGAATTCGTCTTTAGAACTTTCCAGCTTACCGAATAGATTCTGCATCTTTTCCGATGGTCGTTCCATTTACTGTGACTGCGACCGTATTCGAAATTTACAACTCGATCTACGTGTTTCGCTAAATATTTTCGCGCTCGAAATTTTCCAAACCGTCGTGAAAGGAACACGGTTACCGTTTGCAGCGCCACAATTTTACTCGATACAACAGATCTATATAAATACATTCAAATTCGTCAAGTCGATAAAATCGATTCCATTGTGTTCCGTTTTTACCAGAAGAAATCATTGCTATCGATTTAAAATATTTTCTAGATGTTACATAACAAAAAATTTTATACAGTCAACAATAGTGAAGACAGTTTTTAAAAATGCATTAAATAAATGTTGAATATTTTGAAAAAAAACTTGCCATCAAGTTACTGCAATAATACATAGGAATAATAAAATCTTAATAACCGGCGTCGTATAGTCGCGACACTTCCATTTGCACCATCTATTCCACTCAGCGAACCGTCCCCTAAATGGTACGGTTCACAGCTCAAATACATAAGTGAGAATATTAAGTGGAAATTGAGGCTTACGACATGTGTATACTTGAAATCGGACTGATAATCATACAAGTATAATTGGCGACATCTATTCAGGAAAGTAGGGAGCTCCGTCGCACTTGCAAATTTTAATGATTGTAACGAGTCAAACTCGTACGCTGGAATCATTATTTTTATTTTTACTCGGGATGTTATATTGCTTTAAGTTTTGATGTTTCTTTTTGAAGGAAATGAATCTACAATGCAATATACCAAACGATAATTATCATATGCGAAGTAGGGACATGTATTTCCAGATGATTTGATTAAAATGACAAATATACTAGGTTGCTCGATAAGTTTTGTCGTTCAATAAGAAATGGCGCTATTAGGTTCGTCGTTTTATTTTTCTAAAGATGGTACTATTGTTTGATGAACATGTGTGAAGTTTCATGTAGATCTGTCGATTCATTCGTATATTTATAGTTGTTCAAAGTTGAAGTGTGTAGTATTTTTTTTACAATGGAAGAAATTGAATATCGAGCAGTGATAAAATTTTTAGTTTTGGAAGGTTTAGCACCAAAACAAATTCATGAACGATTGTTAAAAGTGTATAAGGACTCTTCACTTTCAATTAGAACAGTAGAAAAATGGGCTGCTGAATTTAAACGTGATCGTGCAAGTCTTCAAGACGATTAACGTGAAGGGTGTCCAAAACGTGCATCAACAAAACAGATTCAAATGCGACTTTCTCAGCAACATTTGCAACATTTTAGAAAGAATAAAAAGGATTTTATGTGTTGTTTCATCTCTATGGATGAGACGGATCTACCACCATGATCTTGAATCAAAACAAGAGACTAAGGAGTGGTGTAAATCCGGTACATCGACTCCGAAGTGAGTTAGGGTCCAGAAATCGGCCAAGAAAGTGTTAGCATCAGTTTTTTGGGATGCAAAAGGGATTTTGTTCATGGATTACCTTCAAACTGGTAAAACAATAGACTCAGATTATTATTGTAACCTTTTGGATCAGCTGGATATAAAAATTCGTAAGAAAAGACCTGGTTTACAGAAGAAAAAAATCATTTTTCATCAAGACAACATACCCTCTCACACAGCTCAAAAAACCATCGCGAAAATCAGTGGATTAAAGTATGAATTGTTGCAATATTTACCTTATATGCCAGATTTAGCTCCCTCTGACTTCTGGCTGTTCTCACATCTCAAAAAATTCATGTTTGGGAAATGATTTTCATCAAACGAAGAGGTAATAGGAATTGTGGATGCATATTTCAATAGCCTTTCAGATTCCCATTTCAGGGATGGAATCCATAAATTAGAACATGAATGAAACAAATGTATTGAAGTTCAGGGAGAGTATATTAATAATAAAATGTATTTCAAATCATGAAATCGTGTTTTTCTTATCGAACGACAAAACTTATTGAACAACCTAGTACATGGAAATTTACACACATTATTAGGCAAAATGATTAATTCCAGATCAATGCGCGGTGGTGATGAGGGACAATTTATTGTTAGTCGTTAACTTGACTCAAGCAGCGCGTGAAATATGCAAATGCTAGTCCAACGTGTAATACGTCCTGCACTTATGTTTATTCATAGAGTTCACGAGGGATCCTTATTCTATGAGGGGAAACAGTAAATTATAGATGTACATTGGATGATCCATTCTCTATAATATATCTGATCCCCCTTCATCTTCCAAAAGACAAAAAAGCTTATGTATAAAAATAAAATTTATTTTCGAAAAACGTGTACATATTATATAATATTTTTAAACAAATTATAAAACATTAATTAATTCTAAGCTAATTCTGTTACGGTTGAGATCCACTGAATGTACTTTCACTTCAACATGTTGACCTACTGAAACTGTATTATTTTTCATCCATTTAGTTGGTATGAGTCCATCTCTCCCAACTCCTACATCCACGAATGCTCCAAAATGTGTAATATTTCGTACCACGCCAGTTAACATTGTTCCAGTACTTATATCTTTAATGCTGAGCATACTCTTTCTGAACAATGGATAATTGGTCTTTAATCTTATATCTTCGTCTTTTTTCATAGATAAACCCTTAACTATTATTTCAATTGTTGTATCGTCTGTACCAAACTTTACTGCTAAAGCGGCATATCCTTCATTAGTATATGATTTTATTTTTTCAATGAATACAGTAGTTCCAAGATCTTCTAAGTTACAATTGCAATACTTCAACAATTGTTCAGCTACGTTATATGACTCAGGATGGATCCAAGTTTGATCCAATAAATTAGGAATATACTTGGGATTTTTAGCACCTTCAGTTTTTACTGAATTATCAGTTACTGAAGTTTCTGGCAATATTCTGATAAACCCAGCACACTGTTCAAACGTTTTATTTCCAATGCCTTTCACGTCCAATAACTGTTGCCTATTCTTAAATGCCCCAAATTTAATTCTCCATTCTATGATACTGTTTGCCCTAGATGCATTTAAACCAGCAACTCTTTTTAGAAGATATTGAGATGCAGTGTTCACATCCACCCCCACAAAACTCACAACCTCAGAGATTACCTGCAATCATTTTTATTATTATTTAATTCCCTTAATTATTTTAGTAATAATAAATCTATAGAATTTTATACTCGCTTCATCTAATGCTGCAATTAATTCTTTCTGTGGCAGATCATGTTGATACATTCCTACACCTAAATGCTTTGGATCTAGTTTTACTAATTCAGCAAGTGGATCTTGTAGACGTCTTGCTATCGAAACTGCAGAAATTACATTGGTGTCAAGATCTGGGAACTCAGATTTTGCTTTTGTACTACAACTATAAATCGATGCTCCTGCCTCGTCGACTATTGTGTATGAAATATCTATTGAACCAAATGATTTGGACTTTATCAATTTGTTTAAAAATGCTTCAGTTTCTCTGCAGGCAGTAGCATTGCCTAATGCGAAAATTGTACATCTATGCTTGTTTACTAAATTTATTAAAACATTAGCAGATTTTTCATAAGACTGCTCCATTTTCTTGTGAGGATATATTACACTTGTTTCAAGTACATCTCCATGTTCAGAAATTACTGCAAGTTTACAGCCATGAGAAAATCCTGGATCTATGCCAAGTATAATTTTCCCTCGCACAGGCGGAGTTAGAAGCAATTGTTTGACATTAGTTACAAAAACTTCAATGGATGCTGTCTCTGCTTTTTGTTTCAATTCATTTCGAACACGACGAACTATTAAAGGTTTAATAAATTTTGTGTAAGCATAATCAATACTATCATTCATTAACATAACATGGAATTTAGAAGATGTCATAGCTTCTTTATATAGTTTATAACAATGTGTTTTAAATGCTTTTTCAAGAAAGTCAGGCAAGATAATTTTTACCTTAAGAATCTTTTGTGCCTCTCCTCTATTAATAGCTAATATTTGATGAGGTCTAATACTCCTATTGGTTGCATTAAAATCATAATACATCTCATATTTCCTGTTAATATCTTTTTCTTTACTGTCAGAAGATTTCTTGGACTTACTTTCTGTAGTCTGTATGTTTATGATAGATTCACTTTGAAGTTCCTTAATCCTATCAAATATTGTTTTATCCTTATTTATTATATCTGCTATTATGTATACAATACCTTCTTTAATCTCTTTCTCAGATTTCAAACCATCTTTTTCAGGATTAATAAGAGATGACAAGTGAGGTAATGTCTGACTCTGTAATACAGCATTACTTACAGATCCTAAACCTGCTTCTCTTGCTCTTTCTGCTAAGGATCGCTTAGATGCAGGCTTGAAAAAGGAATATATGTGTTCTATGTCTTCTAAGCATTTAGTAGATGTTATAGCAGTATATATATTAGGTGTCCATTGTCCTAATTTATCAATACTTTTTAATACAGAAGCAGCTCGATGTTTAATTGCCTTAGCCTGATCAAAACTTTCACTCAATGCGCGCAATTTATCTGCTTCCATACCACCAGTCATGTTTTTTCTATATCTTGCAATAAATGGAATTGTATTGTCTTCTTTGAAAAGCTTTATCACATTTTGTGCTATATGCTTTTCAATGTTATTAACTTCACTTACATAATCTACATCAGTCCACTCTTTGCATTCCACAGCATTAAAATGTAATTGATTTACGTCTTTTAGTGTGCCTTTAAATTTTGTTTCAGCAGAACTTTGAACCTTTTCTTTTTTTCCTTTTGGTACTTTTTTCTGTAAATCTATTGATTTTTCAACATCTGTAACAACAGTCTCTGTTTTTACAGTTTTAGTTTCAAATTTTGTCACTTTCTGTTTCTTCTTTTCAGGTAATAGAAGTGTATTAGCTTTTCTCTTTTTACTACTTGTATTTGTATCATTGTTTGCAATTATTTTTTTTTTCTTGCTTTGATCTGTTTTAGCTACTTTTTCTTCAGGAACATAACTGTCATCACTTGAAGGATTTTCATATTCATTTTCAGAACTGCTTATTTCAATTATCTGGTTTGTCTGAGATGTTTTACGTAAAACTCTTTTCATTGTGCAAATTTGATTAACGAATGCCAATGTAAAAATTGAAAAATATACTATTTAAGGTTGTTAAAAAAAAGTTAACATTAAATAATAAATTATAAATAATTGTATTATTTTTCACAGTGAAATATTAAATTAATGACATATTGAACAATTGTATTATACATTTAACATGTATACATTTACATTGTTATGTAAATAAGACTACATAATACTTAATAGTGAACTGTCATGTGCTTTACTTGGCGCTCCAGATCGCAATAACATAACCACCAATTGAAGTTCCTAACCAAACCTGAATAAACCTTACAAGTAGTAACCACAAGCAACCGTCGAAAATATAGGTACCTTTAATCAGTTTCGAACAATGTTTTGTAATAAAAATTGAAAATAAGATTTTTTCCAATATTCATAAAAAATGTTTAGATGTATATATATTTGAAGTTTATTATATTCGGCTTTTGGTTGATATACATACATATTTATGAAAAATGAAAAGTTCCAAACAGTTGTATCTATTCATAATTTTTTCTTCGTGTTTTATTTTTATCAATAATAGCTCTTAACAACTGCAGATGTTCTATATATTGTAATATATGAATAAAATCACTGATTTTGATATCGTTCGTTTTCATATAATTTAAATATTGTTTAATTATATGTATATATAATGGCAGAAAAATTTCGGTCGCTAATAAGGGTTATAGTTAGCAATGTGAATAAACACTGGTTGTTAAATAATGCAACTATAAAAATCAGTAATACTACTGAAAAAGCACAAGAAAAATTAAGTAATATGCAAAATGTTGTTGCTTCAAAGTATTATGCTGTTGCAAAGGTATTATACTGTTTCATAGTCTTTAATGTACAAATATGCACATATAATATTTAATTTTAAAAAGTGTAGTACGTACAATTTGTAATAACTGTTTGCTATAACTCTATCGTGTATTACATTAAATTTGTTTTATTTATTTCAGCAAATTAACAGTGATATAACATTAATTCAAAATTTAAATGCAGCACGACTACAACCAAGTCCATTGCCAAACAAAGTTGTGAAATGGATGCAATGGTATCAACAATTAACAGGCCTGGATGCAGTTGAGCTGGCTAAGCATCAAGTAATATCAGCACAAGACAAATTATTTAAATGTCAAGATGACAGAAGAGCCCTTAATCGTCAAGCAACGACAATAAATGATAAATTAAAAGAAGTATATTCAGAATTGATTCAGACTAAACGAGATGATCCAAAATATGTGCAACTAACTATAAGAGAAAACAAATATCTGCAAGATCAAGCAAAAATTATATCACAACTTAATTTATTAGAAACAGAAGAAAAGGATCACTTTACACAATTAGCAACTGCTATAAAAGAATATCATGATAGTCAAACAATGAACGGGCAGAAGTATAAGTATTTATCTATTCTTGCCTCTTCCATATTAGCAATTATATCATTAGTTGGTTCAATGATATATAATAATCGGAGAATAGCAAATATGCGAATGGTTATAGCCGAGGCACAAAAAAGTAATGAAACTGCGCTTCAAAGTACTTTTCATTCTTTAGAAAAATATATAAATATAGGGTTTTCTGAGGTTTATAAAAAATTGGATAATAAAACAGATAATAACATTAAACAAGATATAAATCTAGTCAATCACGAATTAGATACAAATGTTACAAAAAAATTACAGCAAGGGTACATTATCTTAGGCTTATGCATTGTTAGTATATACATATATAGAGCATTGGCAGGATAAAAATAATGAAATAATTAACAGGGATACAATAATGAGTGGTAAATAGAATAATCCCTATCAATTAGCTGTATAGTTTTTGTACTATTATATTTAAACTATTTTATTTCAGTACTAGACTAGAGAATATATTTTCTAAAAAAAAATAATTATTGCTATTATATTACATGTAAAAACTATTATATTAAAATTAAAACAATATATTAAATTACTAACTAAAAAAGTTATACCGAGTGTTTAGCTGCATTTATTGCATATGATTGTTTTATACTTTGTATACGGTACAAAGATTACAATCCATTAGGGAAATACGTTTATGTATTTAATAAACTGGATAAATACATGATTCTTAGGAAGGAATAATTATTTAACTAATTAACTTCGTGATATATGGAATATCTGCAGTATAGAAGATGTTATAAGTTACGTTGTGGTTTCTTAAATCTTCACAAAGCAGTTTTATTTAAAATAAAATGAGATTATATTCTTAAATAGTAAGCAATTTAAATATCAATTATGTTAATTGGTTTACGTATTCCAAGGCTTCCACTCCATACCATCTGGTGGTTTTTTCTCAACTTTTCCTTTGCCTACTTCTAACCAGTTGGTACTTAAAACTGTACCACCTGACTCTTGCTATTTTTAAAAAAAATATGACATTAACACTCCTGAAATTACGTTTTATTGAATCTACTTAATGCTGAGATACTTGCAAAAGATTTATTCATTGCACGTCTGACTTCATCTGAGCCAGAATGATATATTTGTTGTAACATAGCATCCAGAGCAGCATCACCATCTAGTTCTTCCGCTTCTTGCTTCTCAAGCTCTTTTTCCACTTTATTCCAATCGCGTGATTTCTTAGATGAAGTAGGATATTTTGGTGGATAATTTTCAGCTTGCAGAATTTCTTAAAGACATTTTTGTTTCAATATACAATTTACAAGAAACATTATAGACAATGTAGTTTACCTTGAGGTATAGGTTGTGGTGTATCTTGTACAACTGGATTTCCTTCTAAGGCATTCCATCTAAATCCATCTTGTTTTTTCAACTTGATTTCTATTTTAGATGGAACTACTTTATGTGAACATTGATCTGATACTACAGGATGAGCTAAATCTAATTCCAGACTGTAATCGTTTCCTGATGGTAACAAGGCAGATACGCTTAACTGAAAGCAAATAAAGGTGATCAATGAATGAAACTTTACTACAATATATTCCACAATAAAAACAGTTTTACCGTGTGTTTCTCACAAACAACTTTAACATTTTGCGCATTCTTTGTAAGAATTGTAACTATGACATGAGTCTCCGTTTGATACCAGTCGTACCTTATTTTTGGAACTGGCATCTGTAAAAATCCGAAATTTTTATCTGATATTTGGACACTTCTGGATTTCTAGTTTTTGTTCGCGATATTTAATTGTAACGTTTACTTCATTATTATCCGCGGGGGTAGACATTTCTTCACTAGCCATTCTCGTTTCTGAGAAATATCAAATATCCAACCACTTGAAAATTTGATACAAAATGGCGTACACTATACTTCTCGAAAGTTCATACAGATACTACACTCAGGAGCGTAACAAGTGATGCTGGAATCATTACAAACACTTTTAGTGTTGTGTGGTTAAAATGCTAAATAATGTTATTTAAGCTATGCCATGAACCATATTCAACATAACAATTTTTGGAAGAACTTAACATCAAAGATGTGAATACAATGGTTACCTTCTTATTTACAATGAAAGTAATTAACGAAGTGATATAGCCATCTAGTGGTGAATGGATTAAACTACTTTTAAAACTATTAGCAATATTCGTAGCGCCTTCAACGGTAAAATGTCCAAGTTTGTAGCGAATAGTTCTCTTTTTCATGTATCAAATTCTGTAATTTTTATTCAATACTTGCTACTGTGAAAGTGAAAGGGAAGTAGAAAATTGGGACTAAGAACAGATGGTGACTTTCCTCTCATTTAGCATTTGCCATGAACCAAGACTTTTGGATAAACTTTGAATTTAATCATCAACGAAAGAAAAATGTTATTTGTTCACCTAAACTAAGTAGAATGTTATCTTTCAATTACAAGATATCATTGATAAAATGTGAAATAAATGATACTAGAAAGAGAATGAGTATCATGTTCCAAAATCAATTTACGATTTTGCCCGAGATCGTTTAGAAATTCAATCAAATTGATTTCACTTCCGTTAAGGCAATTGAGAACGGGTGAACTTCCGGAAGTGCTTGAATGTTTTCATGAGTGTTTTAAAATTTGGAGAGAACGAATTTCATACATTAAATTGAAAAGTGAAACAATAACAGTTTTTGTGAAAAATGAAACGACCAATCGAAGCAGTTATCGAAGAAGTAATTACAGAGCCATCAAAAGTTCAACCGATCATTGGTATTAAACATACATTTATTAAGAAACAACGTTTAAGCCGACTCGTGTTCTGTACATTTATTAACAAAATAATGTATTAAAATTATAAAAATATATCATTTTCAAACGATTCGAAATGAATTTGTTTATCGTGGCTGTCAATTGTCTCTGTGAAACGAATTGTAAAGGAACGAAGTCGTGAATTCGTTAATACTGTGCCTTGCGTAATTTACATTTTCAAATGTTTTATCAATGATTATTTTACAGTTAATTTTCAAAATGGTGAACTCAAGGATGCGGAAGCGAAGAAGATGTCATGTGGCCTGTTTTACGACAAGAAAAAAAAGAAATCATGCTTGGCTCTGTCAAATGGACAGATTGTTTACAGAGGTTATAAACCTGACACGAGCCAAGATTTGATGCGCACTATGCTTGTACTTCACAATCGAGAAACGGGAAGAGTTAGGCTTGTTCAAGTTGAACGTTGGCAAGTTAGTCCAGTTTTAGATAAACCTGCAATAGAGGACAACAAAACCATGGAGGATGATAAGATTGCCATATTGAACAAACAGTTTGGTTCGAAGAAAGTAAGACGTAGAACGGAACAGAGAGAGAAGCTGAGAATTAACGTAGATTCTGTTAAGGAGCAACTAGAACAAACTGTATCAAGTAAAATAATTTTTCAAATTTGGTCCAAGTTTCTAAATTGTAAGTCGAGTCGATCTTAATAGACTTGAAATTCTTCTCCTTGCAGATGTTGAAATCGATAGAACAGATTTATCAATGCAGTTACCGGACAATGAATTCATTATGAATACAGCATTACCAGAGTGTAATAGAGATGCTATTAATGTAAAAAATGTATATAACATATATGATATTATACCACAAGATAAATTGGAAACTTTGTACAAGAAAGTTTCAGAAATTTTGAACGAAGATTCCAGTAGTTTAGAGGGGTATGTTTCTGATAATTATTGGTTTCTTTCAAAATACTGCTGGTAGTTGCTGGTTTTAATTACTTTTTTGCTATACGTGTAGGAAAACAAAGTTTTTTAGCCGAACATTGAAATATTTATGGACTGATCCAGATAATATTAAAAAGACTGCATTATTAATTTATATACAAGCAGTTGTAACATGGTTAAATATGCCAATGAAAGATGCTAAAAAACGTGGTGTTCAAGTTTGTCCAGACTCCGAAGAGGTAAATTCGTATATTATGGATACGTATAGCATTGAGAGCACTCATGGAAGGTATGTGTATAAATATAAACACGACAGATACATAAAACTGAATTTATGTAATCAAATCTATATAATTTACAGGTTGAGACCAAACAGTATAAAAGATAAAGGAGTAATACATTGTATGATTTTAGCATTGATAATCTATAATTTTGAACTCGATATCGAGTTATTTGCAACAATATTTAGTCATCGCATGGGTGTAAAAAAGTTAACAAGCCTTGCCAGAATCATTGGTGCTTTACCCAATAAAGAGGACAAGAAAATCATCTCTTTAAAAGTTCCATTACCACCACCGCCGTCTATAGTAAAAAAGGGAAAGAAAAAATAGTTGTAAAAAGACTAGAATAATTAATAGGATATTGTTTTATAAATAAAATATATTTAAATAATGTAATTCTTTCTGTTATCGTAAGGAACGAATTTTTAAATTAAAGGCGCGTATATTTTCAGATAAATAAATGTTTTCATAATTTACTGTTATCTCACTTTTGCTATACGCAGAATCTTGTTTCACTGAATTTGTATCGGTCAATAGTATTTATACAATATAATAATGAGTGCATTTATTTTATACGCTATAACTTACGCAGTATATGTACGCGTATAATATATGTGTTAACGTCCAATAAATCGAATTTTTTCTCCATAGCCACGCGACAAATGTACTGTTTCCAACAAATTGAAATTCGATCGACGTGTATTCGAACAATGCAAACAATTTAAGAAACGACGAGAAAAAATGACTTCAAAGTAGAAATAATGTTTGAAAATTTAACAGAAACGTGTTATATCGCATTAAAAATATTTTTCAAATTTCTTCCCTTAATGTCTCGTTACACTTTCGCAAAGCGTTCGAATCAGCGATTCAAGTGGATACGTGCCCAAATGTAAATTTTCGTCCCAAGTTGAACGAGCAATTCGGAGAAGAGGAATACAGGAACATACGAACATCTTTAAGTGCAAGGGGAGGGGGGAACGCGAGGAGAAAGCAAAACTAAGGCAAATTGTTACATTCGGATAAGGTCTGGGCGGTTCGAAGAGCGTGGAAATAAAGAAGGGAGATTCGATGATTAAACGATTTCAGCGTGATCCTAGAACGTCTATCGTGGTTAACGGAGGGTAAGGTCGAGGAAACTGGCACGTTGGCCGGCCCTGAGCGACTCCCCGCAATGTGGGTCGTCGTCTAACTGTTCCACGTACCGTTCCGTCGACTCGGTGCCGTCCATTAGTCAGATCCAACTCCTTTTCTTTCTCACCTCCACCATCGGTAGCCGAGAAACGACGGGGCATCTTACCCGGCACCTTTCCTTCCTCATTCTATCGACAGCTACAACGTCCCGAGGAATCTTTCTCTAATCGATACACCGAGAAAACCTTAGAAAGTTTGTCCCTGTTCGTACATCTTTAACGGGAAGAAATTAGAATCATCTGGTCGCGAATAATGCCGACGACATTGTACATATGGACATCCAGAAACGGTGAGATTCGTTTCCTGAGTCCGACGAAGCAACCGATAAAGCCATCTTTCGAGGATAATTTTTAAAATCTGCGACTCTCTACAGAGGGAGATCGGTAAAGTAGAAGAGGTCGTAAAATATATATGTATCTACAG
This sequence comes from Ptiloglossa arizonensis, assembly GCF_051014685.1. NCBI lineage: Eukaryota > Metazoa > Arthropoda > Insecta > Hymenoptera > Colletidae > Ptiloglossa > Ptiloglossa arizonensis. Next base: position 22,144,084 of record NC_135050.1, read on the forward strand.
GAAAGTGTTTGCACAGTGCATGTACAGGAAAGTATTTAATGAACGTTTGTACACTTTATCCACGGCTAACCGAAAAAACGGTTGAATCGATTCTCAAACTATCGAGGATACGAGTCGTATAAAAATTTGATTCGAAGAGGAAAATAAATTTTTATTAGCCTATTATTTACAGAAATTTCGATTTCGATCCGTTTTTACCACGTAATTTCTATTCCTAAAATTAAGAAGAGGAGTGCAAGTTAATTTACGAATACAATTAGTTCTCTACTTCAATAACCGTCGGGTCACCGAATATTTCGAGAAAAACATCGTTAATAATCGAGTGATTTTAAAAAGGAATACAAAACAGGTCGACTGGTTTGGTAGTCCAGTTTCAAACGAAGCTTCGATCGATCGTTTGTCAGATGTTCCACGAATGATTTAATCGGCGTAAAACGAGTGCAGCTTCATCGATCCTCGATAATTACAATGAAACAATCAAAAGTGTTTTTCGGGCGTAATGAAAACATTTCCCTGGAAAAATAACGATAATATAAAAACTTCGTCAATACAATAAAATCTCACGATACGTTCGTGTTTAATATTACATATACATCCTCCTTCAAATCGAACCATTCTTCTATCCCCGGTACTTTGGGGAACAGTTGAACCGTAACCTACAAATTCCACTTTTTACACAATTTGAAGATCGATGTTTCTTCAAATTTCTACGCGGTGCATTCGAACATATAGTACTTGCACCGTTCGCTTGTTGAAATAATTAAACCGGAAGTTACCGTGTACGAGTAACAAGCCGTAGGTACTACTTTGTCGTCACGGAGGTGGAATTTTTTCAGGTGGGTTGACGCGGCCGGTGCAACGGTAACGAAAGTTTTTCTATCGCGTCGTTTCACGAAATTGAACTTATTAAAATTCAACGACGTACTTTCATTCTGTTGCACGGTGACGTCGACCACGGGAGAATCTTCCCGAAGCGTCTCTTTTTCTTTCGTCGGAATTTCCTCTTGCTCTTGTACCATTTCGTTCACGGTCCCTCCACCACTTCTCGACCACCACCGCGACGTCTTCCTTCTGCCTCCTGGTGGTCGGTGCTCCTCAGTCGACGTGCGACCTTCCACCGCGGCTACAAGGTTCCGTACGGACTCTTCGCACGTTCAGTCGTCTTATTCGTCACGGTTCGATATTTATTTGTATTTTGTTTTCTTTTTTTTTCTTCTTCCCGTCGCGAACAAGGGAACCGAGAGTGCCCGAGGTCGTAGGTGAACCATAAGAGGTCGACGCGCATGGGGCTGTGAGCGACCCGGTGGAACCTCTTCGCGCCAGATCGTTTCTTCGACGAGTGGTGAACCAACCAGATCGTTTTCGTCGAGTCGAGGTAAAGTCTCCTACCCTTGCGACGATACTCGTCTCCACGAATTTCCTCGAGGTAGGGCGGCAAGAGCGCGAGTATTTCGACTTGAGCGTACTTACCAACCGAGCTGTAACGTCGACTTTTTTGTTTTCTTTTTGCTGGAAAAATTTGGAAAGTTTTGAACAATTTTCCGAACGTACTAAAGAACAGCGCTTCTTAACACTGGTGCGTTTCACGGGTCTTTTTCGACCCATCGCGTTCTACGTGTATTTTTCGACTTATCGCGTTCTACGGGTCTCTTTCGACTCGTCGTGTTCTCACAATATATTATTTAAAGCCGTTAGAATAGACGCAACTCGACGTTTCTATATTTTCGGATTCTTCTAGTATCTTCTTCTCGTTGTACAATCAAATTAAAAACACGGGTTCTGTATATTGGAGACGTTTTTTTTTACACAAAAGCTTTGAGCGTAAGTTGAATGGAGAAACGCAGTAGGGTTTAAATTTGTTTCGCTCGCGATCTTTCTTTTTTATATTCAATTATTAACTGGCCTTGGTTTGAGCAAATCTTGTAGATAATTTGAACTTCAAACTAGTGCGATTTATTATAATAATCGTTGGAGACGAATAGAGTGAGAAAACAAGATAAGAATTGTTACGTAACGGATAGAATATTTTGATATTTTCAAATAACAGAAACAAGAAGCTCTGTACTTGAACGCAAAAAAAATATAAACAAAGTATTTCCATTCTCGTATTGTTGGAAAATCAATTATTCTCAGGTAGGAGAACATTTAACGCTCTCGATGACCGATAGAAATTTTATCAATTCTAATTTTGTACATTTCTGTCGGTTCGTTGTGCAATATTTCGTTCCACGATTCAAATTCCGATATTTCCGTTACTCGACGAGTAACAAATGCAAAGTTTATCCGTTCGTTGAAAGATTTAGGGTATAGTCCTTGGGAACAGCGGATTGCGATGTACTCTTTTACGACTCGCGAGAGGAGGTCACGACTTGGATTGCTTTTTGAATGGAAAAAATATTGCGAATAACCGTACCGCGAGCGAGAAATTCGAGTTCCTCGGATTTTTTATTTAGGCCGTATTCGCGATCACTCGCGCGTACAATAAAAAAGATCAAAGTTTCCATTCAAAAAGTGTTGGTTCGGTGTTTCCACGGAATTCGAGGACACATCGATAAAGTTAGTTCCAACGAAGTCGGTCGTAGCTAGCGAAGTATTGGAAAATCTTGAAGAAGGAAGAAACTTCGAAGAGTACACCTGAATCATTTTCTTGTTAAAAATAGAAACTTTAGTCTCTTCCGAAGGCTCTCCTCTCGAGCTTTGATTTTCAAAGGATGGAGAACATTTCTTCGAAGACGAAAGAAAAACAACAGAGGAAAATATCGAATGATGCAAAAAGAACTATCTTCCTACGATCTCGAATTTTTCATAAGTGTGATGATACACCTGTGGACAGTACAGGTTCTATTTTTTCGAAGCTAACCGTGTAATCACGACGAACATCCTCCATCGTTTAGAATCGTTGAAAGAATCTTCAACGATAGAGACTCTTTGAGGTAATTACTTCTTCGCATAAATAAGAGGCTCGCAGAAATTAGCGGTTGCAAACATTCGATTTTAATTTAAGAAAGCGTAAGAATCACTTCATTGAACGTTTCGTCCCTTCGACGACGGAGACGTTGCAATAATTCATTCATTCGTAGAATTCTCGTTGAAATTAATCATTCTACCAATCGTTGGCAATCGTTTGGCTTCGATTAAAGAAAGTTGTCGAGGTTCCCCATATTTGTCCACCGGATCGACGTTGTTTCTCTTCGTTAAACAGACCTTGGATAGTTCAACGCAGAGTCGAGATTCTACGAACAATTTGTTCCGATCGAGATCGCGTCGTATTCGATTCGATCGAGAGATAACATCGGGGCGACGAAACGCTTTCGTCGCGGATGTCTCTCGGGCGGTGGACAATTAGAATATTCTGCAATCAGTTGTACCGTTATAATTAGGACGAGTTTACGCCGCGTTGAAACTCTCAAACCGTTCTACGGAAGAGCGTAAAAACGAGCGCGATAAGCGACGCGTTCGAGCGCGTTAAAAATTGAATCTCGAACCGGTTACCTGCTCTAATTTGCATCGACAACCGAGAATCGCTCAATTGAACAAGAATCGCGCGATAACGTGGCATCGATGGATCAAAAACCAAAAAAGTATCGTAATCCGGGCTTTTGGTAGATCGTTGGAGTTGTTTCGTTCGTTTTATATATTTATTAACGGAACCGTATGTTTTTCTTGCACGCAGAGTGCGTTTTGGGAGGTCGTTGCAGTTACTTATCTCGCTTTATATTTTTTCTTTAACGAATCTGTACGTTTTCATCGCATATAAACTGCGTTTTGGAAGATCGTTGCGGATACTTATTTCGTTTCGTTAAAAAAAAAAAAAGAAAACAATTGAATCGTATGTTTCCATTTTTTTTTAAAACAGACCCGAATGTTTTTATCGCACGTACAGTGTGTTTTGGAAGATCGTTGCGGTTACTTATTTCGTTTCGTTAAAAAAAAAAAAAGAAAACAATTGAATCGTATGTTTCCATTTTTTTTTAAAACAGACCCGAATGTTTTTATCGCACGTACAGTGCATTTTGGAAGATCGTTGCGGTTACTTATTTCGTTTCGTTAAAAAAAAAAAAAAAAAGAAAACAATTGAATCGTATGTTTCCATTTTTTTTTAAAACACACCCGCATGTTTTTATCGCGTATACAGTGCGTTCAGAGTCGAGTGAGTATACACTGGAAACCGGTAAAAAGAAATGCAATGTAAACGTACACGTTTGTACAATAATTTGTACCAGTTTCGATGCACAGACGTTTTCGAGTATCGAGGTGAATTTATTACGAACCGTGGTCAAAATTTGTATCGCGGGTCCTTTGGACCCATTCAACAAAGCGAACCCTGTATTTCCATAATTAAAAGGATCGCTCCGAGAAACGAGAGCACGGTTCAGTGGAAGTGTACACAGTCAATTAGTTCTCGAGCCATTAGCAGTACAAAAGAGTCGCTGGTACAAAAGCGTAACGCGGAGAGATTTCTTATTACTCGCGGAGACCTCGATGCTTCGTTCCTTTAAACGGAACCATATGTTCCCATTGTGTAACGCGTATTACGTGCCCCGAGATACATTTAACGAGGTAAACAAAGTTCACTTTTGATCGAGCATCTACCGGATGGAACTATTAGCGTCGACGCGGAATCGTCGGGTGCAACTTTTTCAACTTGTCGCGAGAAACGTACCGTATATGGCTCGTGGAGTCTTCGTCTTCGATCCTGGTGAGTTCCTCGGGTCTCTCTCGACCCACCAGCTCCCCACAGTACAACGTTTCTCCGTAACGAAAGCCATTGCGGTAAACGCAACTAGATATTCCCTGAATTTTCTCGATTCTTCCATTACAAAGTTGAAAAGACCAGTTCTATAAGTTCCGGATATTTTTAACCCAAAGACTTCGAGTGTATGTTCGAACGTAAGTTAATTCAAAGATTGAATACTCGATGCATTTTGAATGTTTTGGTTTTAGTTCCTTCAGAGCATTGTAAAATTGAAAAAGTGAGTTCTATACATTCGGTGCATTTTTAACCCAAAGACTTCGAGTGTATGTTCGAACGTAAGTTAATTCAAAGATTGAATACTCGATGCATTTTGAATGTTTTGGTTTTAGTTCCTTCAGAGCATTGTAAAATTGAAAAAGTGAGTTCTATACATTCGGTGCATTGTTAACCCAAAGACTTCGAGTGTATGTTCGAACGTAAGTTAATTCAAAGATTGAATACCCGATGCATTTTGAATGTTTTGGTTTCAGTTCCTTCGCAGCATTGTAAAATTGAAAAAATTGAGTTCCATACATTCGGTAGATTTTTAACTCGAAGATGTACACACTTGAACGCAAGAATCCTCAAAGGTTCAATGATCGGTTGCTGATTTTGGATGTTTTAGTTTCAGTCCCCTTGTTGTATTATCTGTAAAGTTAACGACACGAGTTTCGTACATTCTGGACATTTCCAAGCCAAAGGCCGTAGGTAATTGCGAACATTTATAATATTAAGAACCGTGAAAAGTTAAACGATTTGTCAGAGGTCAGAGGCTACAGTCGAACGTAAGAAACCTCGACGGTTGAACGATCGATCGGAGGTGCAATTTGAATGTTTCTTTCGATCGGTAATGAAAAAAGGAGGTCGAGAGAAGGAATCTCCGTGCGGTCGAAGATTCTTTCCGTGACGTTGGTCACGGAAAAGCGGATGATTCATGACCCTGTACCCGAAACGGTTCTCGAGGATGAAACCCCCTCGAAACCAACGACGAAAAGTAGGTCGTCCCGATCAGCCTGTACAACACGAGACGTTTCTGTTTCGTGTACCACTCACCGAGTTAGGAAACATCGACGGCGGTCACGGTCACGAACACACCACTTACAATTAGCCACGAATATTATGGTCAGAGACGCGCGCGAGACCTTGGGCGGTTTCAAAGAGGCCTGCGAGAGACGAGAGTCGTTGGCTCGGGTCGTTGGACGTGTCCCTCATCCTGTCCATCCGTGTAAATAACTGGTTCGTTTACCTCTCCCGTGCTTTTGATTCTCGTCCTCGACCCACCCGCAATTCGGTCTCTTGGGTCACTGATTCCGCAAGGTGAGCCATTCAAACCTATCGTTTGAATTTATTTGTAAATCGTTCGTCGTGTAAAATAATCGCTCGAAACGAATGTTTCGCTCGGTATCGAGATAAGCGTACAACGTGCGATTACTTCTTTTTTCACATATTACAGAGATACGAAGGTTACTTTAATCTTTTTAATCGTAACGCGTAACGTTAAACCACACTGCTCGAAAGGGTACCGAATAGCGAGTAAAGAACGATTAAGGTAAACTGGGTGAAAGATTAACAATTAACGAGATATTCTTTAGCGAGAGACGATGGAACTTGCACGAAAAATACTTACAATGCTTGCGTCAACACGAGTTCATCTAGATGAAAAAACGAAATAGCAAAAAATTATTACATTGTACGATCCTCTCGATACGGAACAACTTTCGTTTGAAACGTTCACGACAAATAATTAACGGATAAATTTAACCGAGACGGTTAATCGATTCATTCTGTACAACGCTCTTCCATGGAGGAGTCTTCTAATCGGATCTTTGTCGAATTAACGAAATTCTAAAGACAACGATACGCGTAAATGTTTTCGAATCTTATCGACACTTTGGATGTGTTCTCTTTAATTGTCAAAGTGAACAATCGTTGATTCAACGGTACTCTTAGATACTTATTGAACGTTAATCGTAGCAAATTAGATACGGTGTAACGTTTAACTCGTTACGTTACATTGATGTTTAACGCAAGAAAAGGGTAGTAAAAGTGATGCCATTAATATCCTTCTTGGAAGTAGAAATAATGTAGTTGAACATTTTAATTCTTGTGGGCTTAATTGGGAGTAATTCAATGATATTTTTAGCTAATTGGAAACGTAATTTATTTACTCCAAATAAAGTAGATAACTCTCTTAAGACGAACAAGTGGAGTAATAAAGAATGTTGTACAAGATTACTCTGCAACTTGTTTATCATACACTTAGAAAAGACTCAAACTTTCCATTGTATTCTATGGGGTACACAGTTCTACTAATAAACAAAATTTTCTAAAGCGAAAAACACACGCAATGTGTTTACCGAACATTTACACATTCTTAGAAACATACTTTCACATTTTAGAAAAATTACTATCTCTTCTAGCGTATTAACATAGAGAAGTCGTATCACGGATACATTATTTATTTTACAAGTATCATATTGTAAATAGCCTGTAGATATTTAGACTGTATTCTTTTACAAGTTATTTTTTCCATCATTGGTACAAGTGTCGGTTAATAGACGCTAATTCGATAACGGAGGGATACAATTCTCGATAAATAGGTCTCGTTTCAATGGTAAACTAATAAAAAGTCGTCTATCGAAATTTGTGTCTATCGAGTTATAAAACGTAGTCAGAATCGAAGACAAGGTGCTCGAAACTGTGTCCAAAATTAGAATAAAGAGCGATTCGAATAACAGAGTCAAAAATTGAAGAACGGAGAGACGAAGGTTGCGAACAAGAAAGTAGAACTGTTTTACATTTTAGAATTGCTACTATGAGAAGATCTAGTTCAACTCGAGCCGAATTCTCGTTATCCAATACTCCGCGATATAGTACTTTATCAACGTCGAAACAACGTTGCTCACGTTGGAAACGTGTCGGTGAAACTCTTCCTCTTGTGACAAGGCGGAATTTCCTCATGGACATTCGTCTCGTCTCGTCTCCGTTCGTGACAACGAAAGCTCGCTCGAAAGTGCGAGTAACGAAATGCTAATGCCAAATACAGCGATCGAGATTGCGGCACAACCTCGACAAAAGCTACTGGAATGCCATAAGGGAGCCGCCGATGGAGACGAGAGGGAACGAGCGGAAGCGGGAGAGAACGAGAAACCCGTTACGCGTTGGAACGCGATTCCGCTTGATGAAAGATGTAGCAGCTTGTCCCTGTTTATCATTCCATTGTGGAGATGGTTCTCCACGGTCAGGGGATCCGTTAATTACGGCCAGGGACTGAACGTGTTACCGGCCAAGCGATTACAACGTCGGACAACGAACGATGGTTGTGCACGATAGGACGACGATTTCATTTTTACACGCAATCGAAGCGGCGAATTTTCATTGCTAATTAGATAATTTGCATTGTTACGCGTCCACGCGTTCTTGACACGAATGCAATTTCCTTTTTCAGACGGAAGAAACGAAATTTCTCTGGTACACCTGCTTCCAGTCTGCTTCGTGTCTTCTCTCGAAAGTACCAATTTTATCGGAAGGTGTCGATGTTTCTGAAATCAATGATCAAGTTAGACACACGTGTCCATAATGAACGAGAAATATTCTAACGTGGTATTTAATGCATACGAAACGCTTGAAGTTTAAACGACCTCGTCAAAATTGAATAAATTTACCACTGGCGTCCTTGGATCCTTGGATAAAATTACAATACCGATAAGATAGAATCTTTCTCGCCAGAGCGTCCACGTGAAAGTTTCCGAATCCGAGAAAAAAGAATATAATAAAGAATACTTTTGCAATGTACCGGTAACGCTAAGGTTGTTATAAAGTTAGCTCGAAGCGAAACTCGGAAATCTTCTTCGAAGGAAAAACGCAAATTACACTCCGAAGTTTCTTTTTTACTTAGAAACAGGAAGACGGTGATTTAATTTCATCCATGGAGTTGGAGAATAATGCTGGTTGCAATGCTGGCCAAAGTGTTCTGCTTTTTACCGGCAACCAGGAAGTCTGGAATACAATATCCTCGATAAGAATACAGTCGGTGAAAGTTTTAAGAATGTAATTCGGAGCAAAGAATAGAAGTTGAAATACCTACCAATATACGGTAGTTGGTAGATTATAATTCAATTGCAGTACATTCTTGTTATTCCAGTTCCAATTCTGGCACACTACTCCAGGGCTCGAATTCGCTTGTGATAGTTTCGTCCGACCGCTCCGATGCAGATTACACGCGAGAACCGCTTTGACGCGTTTACAGTAACTCCGCCGGTGGTACAACGCGACAAATCGGGTGGGCGTACCGTGAAACCGTACACGTATCCCGCATGCACGTTCGTGACCATGTCAGGATACATTAAATGTAGGACACAAGGGACGGTACACCTTTCCGGCCCCTTTACTCTACCGTATCGATAAACTCGTAGCCCAGAAAAAAAAGGAGCAGAGTACGTGAACAGTTTCAGGCTCGCATGCATTCGTACATTATAATAAAAATCACAATGGATAAGAGATCGCATTGCAAATTAATGATACATTGATAAACTTGTAGCCCAGAAAAAAGAAGATCGTTCCGAACAGTTTTGAATTACCAAAAATCGATACATACGACAATAAAAATCACGATTGCTTAACATTCTGCAATTAATAAATTGATCAAATATAATACCCGATTACTAGACTACCGTTGTCGATACAACGAGAATGAAATTACTTAGGACTCGGTAGATCATTTTCTTTCAAGGTCACCCGCGTTGCTCTAAATAAAACCATACGTTTTTCTTCGTGCACTGGTATGATCGGTATTCGACAATCAACGTGTACTTTAAACGATCTTGAGCATCGAAATTTATGTTTGCCTCGGTGTAAAGAGATTTTGGGAAGAAAGATTCAAATTTATCGACTTAATTTGTCAACGTTACGAAACGTGACACCGCGTTGTGCGAAATAACCACTGCGTAAACAAAAATATGTATAGTTCCGTTTGAAAATTCAGGTGAAAAAGAAAAAGAAATGATTTTCAACTAAATAGTCCGTCTATACACGCTAGTCCGAATTTTCTTCTCGGTATCTCTGTTCTCTCAGTAATGGCAATTGTTTCATCCTGCGCTGCAAGTAATATATTTTATCGTTAATGTAAAACGCTTTTAGGTATGGCGAGAATGACGCGACTCGGTCCATGGACAGTCGTGGTCGTCCTGGCCTGTGTGGCGGGTACATCGTCGGAGTACCTGATGGGGGGACACATGGACAACAGTCCACCGAAGTCTCTGCTGGAAGAGATCGAATCTTCTCCGGCTTTGGCAAGGACGGCGCAGCTGGATGACCTTGACCTGGATCTCGACGCAGAGGAGAGCACCGTTGCCCTTTCGACATCGAACGAAGAGGAAGCGTTGCGTTATCACCTTCCGTATCCTTTCGCCTTCAACGGCGGCAGACCGTTTTCCTTGGAGAAGGACCCGATCACCGGGAAGATCGACTTCGAGAAAGCGCCACCTGTGAAAGCACTCAACTATACTAGTCGTTACCAAGAGCACACGAACAACGACGAACGGATCGTCGATAAAGAAGCCGCCAAGGAGAGTACCCCCAACGCGAAGAAAATCGAGAACAAAGAAACCGTGGATGTCAGTCCTAACGAGATCAATCCGTACTCGCCCAATTTCCACGACTTCCTTAATCTTCCTGTTCAATACTCGTCCGACAAATACGGCAACGACAAATACCCGTTGATATCCAGTTCCTACGCGAACACGAAGGTTCAGAGTGGCTCGAACAGCTACAGTACCTACAACCACAAACCGTATCACGGTGAAACTGTTATCTATTATCCTACCAGAAAACCGTACGTACCCAAGGCAACTTCACCAACGATGACAACGTCCCTGAAAACGACACCGTCGTCTACGCCCACCACCACCGGCATTACTACGACTCCAAGGACTACGACAACCACGATGACGACCATCACCACCACCACAACTTCTCTATCGTCGACTACTCCTCCTCCTTTCACGAAACCGCCCGTTATAACGACGTGGAAGCCTCGTATCACCACACCGAAGCGATACATCGATCCTTTAGACGATTACGAAGATATTCTTCCGATAGAGAAGCTTCAAGCTTCTATATACGACAGCAACCACCATGGTCCAAACAATATAGTACACAATCGAGATCCCCAGATGAAGCCACCTGCGAAACAGGACGAATACATGGAGAATTACGAGGACTACGAGATTAGCGAAGGAGAAGATACGAAGGATTACGTCTCGGTAAAGGAGTCCACCAATGAGATCGTTAAAACCAGCACGTTACCCACCACGTTGTCTACCGTTCAGAATACAACGACGACCACTACAACTCCGGAGACTACTACTCCTACGATCACAAGTACATCAACGCCATCGTCATCGATGATACCTTCATCCGGTGTTTTCACGCCTTCTTCGATGTCCCAAGAAAGCACGTTCCAAACCAATCCATTGACGTTCCAACCTCTACCGCAGCGGCCAGTGACTTCGATGCCCTTGGATAACGATCCTCGAGTTCCATCGGCTTTCGAGAACGACAACAGAAGACACGGTATCGCGGACAATGTTATCATGAACCAAGGTTATCGACCGAATCCAATTGTCAATCAGAGACCAAGTGGATTGGGGGGGGGAATCCTGGTGGAGAGTACCAGCAACATCGTGATACCACCTGATCAGGATACAGTGTCCTTTGTACTTGGTAACAGACAAAACGTCGAAGGTGGATACTACTCGTTAGGCACAGCCATTGGGGAGAATCTTTACGGCGGTTCGACCGGAATCGATGCGTCCTTCAGGCCTCTGTACGGTGTGCCACCCGACAAAGGTAACCCGCAGGACCATCGTGGAACCATCGCATTGCCCTCGGTATCCGTAATGGACAACAATCCCATGTACGCTGCTCAGACGTGGAGGCAGCCAAATCCCCCTACCACTCAAAAATTGGCCAACGAAATAGAACCTTCCAGAACTCAGAGCTCGTTTGTGATGGGTACCGTGCTCCTGGAGCAGTCGGACGACAAAAAAGACGACAAAGACGTCAATTATGTGGTGTTCCCCAAGGACGAGCCCAAGCAGCCCATCGAGGAGCACATCGTCGTCGTGAACGAGGCTGACGGGTCTGTCCACGAGATCCCACCTTCTTCCACAACAATCAAACCCGTGAGGGTAGATCCGTCGGTGTCGAACGAGGAACATCTTCCGCAGCTCTCTGAGAATCTGACACCGCCCGCGGAACGACCAAGACCACCTGCACAATTTTACTATCATTATCATCACGGTGGTACAACAAGACCCGATCATTCAAGACCGCAAAGATTACCTCTACCGCCACGTGGAAAACAACCATTGCCACCATCTCTTCCACCTCCACCTTCGGACCTAGGGATTAGAAGGAGGCCTTATTCCCCAGACTCCAACCTGCCGAACATTCTACCACAATTTCGACCGAACGCCAAGACGTCTCACGGACACCGTGGCTCGGAGACGATCGGTACAATTCCAGCCGGTCAAGCTTATCCTGCGAGGATCAGGCAACCTGTACAGTCTCATCCGCCCACCAGGAGACCCCTGCCTCCACCACCGTCTTATCTTCAGAGATTGAATCCTCCACCACCGCCGATTCACGCGCTCAGGGTCCCAACAGTATCCTCCGTGAAATCCGAGAACGTTGTGCCTCCCAGGGACTTGGAACCAACGGTAAAGAGATTTCGCCTTCCATCGATACCAGCGACATCCAGAGGCGAGGACGACGTTCAATTGGCACAACGATTGTCTGGACAGAAACTGCGCCTGGAAGAGGAAGAGAGATCGGATCGTTACTCCGAGGAGCCACCGCAAGTGCCACCCAGACCACCCTTGTACCCTAAACGAAGAACGGCCGACTTACCGCACGTAGCGACCCTCCAGATGATTCAACAGCACGGCGAGTTCGACGAAGACATCACAGAGCCGAGTTTACCGTCCATGAACGCGAACGAGGAATTAGAAAGAATAGTGACCGATCAAGAGGCCGATAGACGAAAGTTCGACAACCGGGAGACCATGGCTGAGCCACCGGTTTACGTGGTCTATCCTGTAAACACCGCGGTGAATATACACCCGGACGATTCTAGGGAGAAAGACGAGAGCGTGATAGTTGGTACACGTGGCCCTCATAGACCACTTCCACCGGAGACGCTTCTCCAAGACAACGAGGATCCGGACATGGAGGAGGAGCAGAGTTCGCCTATTCACAATATATTTAGTGGACGACCTGTTGCTTCGGATTTCCCGTATCCATTGGAACGCCCTGATCCTTCGATTCTTGCTAATGGGATGAGAGAGACCCCATTATTGGTGCCCAGCGATCAACATCAAGAGGAGGAGCCTGTGAAAGAGAGTAACGATGAGAAAGAGGAGAAGGATTCCAGCGTGAACGTGATACCTTATCTACAGGATTTCGTACCTTTTCCGGCGAGGAAGAACGAAGTCATCTCAGCGACGCTACATCGGTTGCCATCTCTTCCATCGTCCACACCTATCGCCTATGTTTACACACCGACCGCCCAGGCGTCTCATCGTCTGGATACAGATGTACGCGACGAGGAGAGTTCTAAACCTGATGGTAACGAGCAGAAGCCCGTCTTGTTACCGTCACAACAACCGTCTAGTTCTTCTAGTTCGGCACCCTCGCCACAGAATTTTATGGCGCCGTTTGTAGCCAGCGTCAGTGCTGAGGCACCATCTAAAAACGGCTGGAGCGTTGTCGTTGTAGAACCTACTATTAATAGAAAGTCGGACGATGATCGCGAGTCATCCGAGAACACTTCTGATGCTGGAGAATCACAAACAGAGAAAAACGAGTTCGACGCTGAAAATTTCAAGCCGCAATTGTTCGGTGGGTTCAAACCAATTTATGAATTTCCTACGGAAGACGTAGACAGGCTAGAACGTAGAGAATCCGTTGATGAGGAAACGGAAGTAGCTACGCATCATCATGACTCCTCCGATCCAGCTGTTTGATGAAGGAATAGATTTATCATGTAGAAAATACGATATTTAAATGCGGATAATCTTGGTTTCGAGTATTTCGTTGAACGTTGTCACACTCCTATTGGCATTACCGTCCTTCTGCACATAAAAGAAGATTAGGATCGACTTCTATAAATATCTTGAAGTATATGGTTTTGAATTAAGATACACGATATTTATAGAGTAGTGCTAACTGGAATATCCTCGTGAAGGGAGAACTAAATATCTCGAAACTTGAAGTATTGGTGACTGGGAAGATTTGTTGTCTTCGTAGGGGATTGAAGTTAACTATACAAGTCTGAATATTTATACAATTTTTTGATAAATCTCATTCGTTGAACTTGAAGCGAAGAATTAAATGCGACCGAGTGCAAGCGATATGCTTAGATTAAATATTAAATTGATAAAAATGCAATAATAATAAATCTATTTGTACTCGTTGGTAGAACAATATTTTATACGCAATTTTGAATAATTAAACGACACCTAAGTAAGGACATTTTCAAAGAATGTATTATTAGATGTGCTTGCACCACTTTGCATGTAATTCTGTTAAATGTAATCAGAAATGCTGTAAACGTCTGAAACAATCATCACACCAATAAATCGTTATATTTATATTAATTTATCTATTTTATTGATAGGTTACATCATAATTTATAAAATTTCATCGATAGAATACACGTCATACTTTGTACATGTAAATTCGAATTTATGTTACGCATTTTCTCGCACGAGTCAGCGTGAATAATGTACATTATACTATTTATTTTATTATAGAATTATTAACGTATTTGAGAGTATGATTTACGTTAATAATTGCACTTACATGATAAGTATCCATGCAATAAATCGTTTTTAAATTATTTGTTCTATCCCTGTTTTATTCGCATTAATGCCCTTTTAAATGCTGCACATTTTGTACAATATATTTAATACAAAAAATAAATGCTTTCTTGTTACATACTACAAATGTTATAATAACAACGAATGTTATAATAACAATATATAAGTCTTTAAAATAACAAATATCGCATTTTTATATGTATATCATTTAAATTATTTGTTCATTTATTACATAATACTGTAATTCAATAAGAATTTAAATAATAATTAACTCTAAGAAAGAATTAAAAATAATTGTAACTCATTGAATTTTATATGATATGTAAGACATCAGAAATAAACAAAACTATTTCTATTTTATAAATTAATCCTTAAAACTGCATTGGATACAAGTCCTGTATAATAAACAAAAGTATCAAATAATATCTATTCATCAAAGTTTGTAAAGTATAATAAATACTCTTATGTAAAAAATCGTCTTTTTATGTCTTTATCAATTACTACTAATAAAATATTTAAGACCATTTAATTTCGTTAAGGCAAGAACTTGTTTTTTTATACTGAACATGAAAATATACATTAGGGATTGGAAAAATCCTATTGGCAGTAAAAACTTTACAACCATGACTTGTAACAGTCATAGCTAGTTACCTGTAAACGTAATACCATTTTATCGATTACCAAACAGTCGTAGATCCAACTTTAATACAACCGTGCCATTTTCAACTTCATGTAATCGAATACGTTTTTGGATAGGTCCACACGAATCTCTACTGTCTCTCATTATGTCAGCAACCCTTATTTCTGCTCGTCCAAGAAATTCTATGAATAATGTTTATCAAAATTACAATCATTTTGTTATTCTTTGGTGTATATTTTTCACAACTATATTTGTGGTAAAATTATGAAATTAACATTACCATCAGGGCTATAATAGCCTTTATCAAACACCGTAATACACAAAGTATCTTCGAGTAAATCCTTTACTTGAAATTGCATAGATGCATCCCACAAAGGACAATCGGTTCCTGATACAACACCTGTTCTCTCTTCTTGCGAACCCATACTTACTTTACAGAATGTATTACATTTTCCTACAAACATTATTCGTTTCATTGTTTCTCGTTATACTTATTATATAATATTATATAGTAAGAAACAAAATTAATATTATTATGTAGAATGCATTACTTGTGCTTGCTGTTAATAAATGCAAATGTTATTGGAAGTGCAGAAAATCAGAGATGCATTGTTATATTCAAAGCCAATGTATGATGGTAATGTATCTAAATTGAAGGTCATTAAATAGTACTATCATCTACAATTCAATTATAATTTAGACGTTATATTGCGTATTACCAAAAAAGAAAAGTAACTCGTTTTAATACCTGCTCAAAAATGCTATGATTAGGTAGAAATTACATGCAAGCAGAAATTTTTTACCTTTCTTAGATATAAGATCTTCAGCTTCCTCAACTACTAACCAAAGTCTACCCTCAGGTGGTTTCCTGCGAACTATAATCATGCCAGATTTTTGTTAGTACAAACACATTATGCAGTTAGATGATACGATATCCAATGTGATGCCGAGATATCCGATGATTCTATTCCCTCTGATAGATTGTTGTGTGTTGTTTTCTTTTATCACATGGTCACGTAAAAAGTGATTGAAAACACTAAGCAAGCAATAAGCATACGCACAAAGACGAAACCAAGCATCTTAAACATGCATTGTTGCTTACCAGGAATTGTTTTTAAATTGAAACCTTCAAGCACTGTAACGAGAATTCTGCCACACGCTCCAAACTGCGCCTGTTCTGTTTACTCATACATATACATTAATACATGTCAAATTTGCTATCATTAACTGTAGATAAATAACAAAGTATAAAAGTTTTCTTGTATCTTACATTACACTTGCATGATTCATTGTTACGATAAAACCACAAGGACAAATAACGTTGCGTGAATCATAATGTAATGAATAAAAACATTTGAAAAGAATGAAAATTAAACTCACTCGATCTCTGTCTTTGTAAACAGGTCCTTTCATTTTCCAAAAATTTCTTTCTTGCTTCTGTAATTCTTCTGACCCACAAGGAACATTCACTCGGAGATGGTGCCAATAATATTATTGGCTTTTTCTGATCTCTTAATCTGAGTATTTTAGTTGAGTTTTCTGTACCCTCACCCCAACTTAAGCTAACATTTCCATTTGTGTCCGAATCTCCTAGGAACCGCAATTCATTTAGAAATATTGGCTGCAAAACAAAAATATTTTCATTAGTATTATCATACTGTTATCCATATATTAAATTTCCAGTAAATACCTTTCTGTACATCTTAAATTTCTGATGTTCATTTCGGTCAAATGAAAATTGTTGCCCATAGAATACGGATTTTTTGGTAACTAATGGCTGAGCAAAGAGTAAAAAATCATTTGTAAGAAATCCAACAAGTTCTTTTCCACTTTTTGCCTGAAACACATGTGAAAATTTTCATTTCATGAAGGAAACATTTCATGTTTTAAAAAAATATCAATTTTGCTCTAGAGTACCTTATGAAGTATACCAAAATGTATAAGTTTTCGCGGACCCAACGAATTGGTTAAAGAATTAAAAATAAGTTGTTCCTCAAGACCATCACAAGCTACATGTGTTTGCAACCATTCTAGTCTATCACTGTTTTCTTTCTCTCTAACCCCCTCGTTTACCTAGATTTAAAATAAGCAAGATTTGTATTTATAATATGAAATTCATTTCTTAAATAACAGAATTTATATTTAAAAAATGCCACCTGAGTACAAAATTCTTCTGCTTTAGCCAATGCTTCTTGAAGATACTGCCTATCAGGATGAACAAATGGAGTGTGTTCTAAAATCTAAAATAATTATAACAGATACATATAACACAAGTTGTGAAATCAAACTAATAATACAAGAATGAAATATACTTTGCCAATAATAAGAGGATACTTTGTTATCCTTTGCATTGGTTTTATTAAAAACGAACTTAAAGGCATTCCTTTTGTACGTGGATCTTGTTGGCAAGTATGTGCAACTTCAACAAATTCTGGTACAGTCTCAGTTAATCGTTGAAGATAAACAGCAGCAGATATTTGACAGCTGCAAAATCTGATATAAGCTGACATTCTGGGTATCTAAAATTCACAAATACATATACAGAACTGCAACATGAAATTAAATGTAATATTACAATAAGTAGTTGCATACATTTTCACACAAGATATCACCAATCATTCTTACAACACCTCCTTCACTGTTATCTCGACGTATTCGCAATGTTCTAAAAAAAAATCCATTAAACGAATAATATGGATGAGCATTATTAATATTATATTCTTACTTAAGTAAGAGTATTCTTACTCTTACTATTCGTACCTTAGAAAATTATCATTACAGGCAATAATATCCCTCCAGTTAACAAATATCTTATCAACTTCGTCTACAGTTAAAACTAAACTTTCAATTAAAGGTTTCTCAAACACCTATAAAAAGATTTCCATTCTATAATTTCTACTTATTAAAATAAAACCTTAAATACAAATATCTTCACAAAATCATCTTATAAAACTTGTAAGTACCTCGTGCACAAGTCTCATGTCTTCTATATATGCTTGTTCAGTTGTGATAAGTTCTTTGATGTATTCTTGACGCTTTCTTTCCATTGAATCCCATCCACCCACTACTAGATCAGTTGTCATCTCATTAGCTGCGCATAAAATGTATGTAATCATGTTTTATTATTTTGGTATTATTACGTTTTATATGTACTTTATTATGTTTATTGCATAAAAGATTGTCTTCAATTCATTTTAAGAAATACATAAATACAAGAAAAAAAATAAATAATAAATAAGTTTTTTACTTGATAAATTTGAAAGAATATAACACAAATTAAAATATTTTATAAAATAATATTATAATTATTTGAGTTGATTGTTGGGTTTCATCAAATAGTATAGAATTGTTGTACACAATGATACTTTACAACAGACAGATACTTTATTTCAATCAGCAGTTTTGCGAACACGTCTGTATATGTATGGATATGTGTACGTATGTATAAGAACAGAGTGTATATGCATGTGAGAAGATTTAGAGTATATTCACATGAAGTGTGAACAGAAATCTGTAATAAATACACAGTGATCTGAACTTGTTCACACCTGTACAGTGACCTTCGCTCGAAAATATGCCATACACAGTTGAGATTCGCAATGAGATTCGACATTACAACAATCAAACAATATGGATATTTTGCAAATAGTAACAATCTTAAGGATGTAGCACTACACAAGTATTTCATCTAAGAATAACCAGTTGCATAATTTGCTTTACACATTATCAACATGTTTAGATAAAGATTACAAGATTATGGGCGCATCTAGAATATTTAATATTAAGCACACAATATTCATTCTTACGATCAGACATATTTATACACCTTTCTTGCAAAGAGTCATATAGAACGTGTAAAAGGATCAACCAGTGTATAAATATGCTGGTCTACTGTGCGCTTGGTTCTTGTAGTTATTCGAAACTAGTTATTCCATCAAATTCCTGATTCTTTCAATGGAATGAATACTACACATATAAAATATATTTACTTATTCAGTCAAATAAGTATTTCATGTTAATTTATAATATTTAAACAAAAATTGTAACCACTAAAAAAGATGGAGTGTTCGAATATTTTACAAATTGTTTCATAAAAAACTGATTTTAACAGAAATCGTAAATTATGTCGAATATAATTGTATAAAAACAATAACAGAATATTTAAGTATCTCAAAATCAAGATTCATAAAACTACAGCAATAAATATAAATAATAAAGATAAAAGAAAGTCATTAAACGTAACATCCTTGTATAACAATGTTTAGGTATCCTACTCTTAAATAACATAAACTATCATATGCAGGAGTAAATTGATGGAAGAACTGGTTTACGATAATATAACATTACTTAACAAATCATTCCCACCAGTGGTAATAATATCTATCTATAACTTTATGATTGTTATTACTGATATTTTAATGATGATTTAGGCTCTATAATAAAAGGCTGCGAAGAAGGAGCACATCATCTTTCATCATGTATTACTAGACGGATTAATGAAAAACAAATAATAACTATATATAGAATAAATAAATAGGAACAACAGATTTGGTTAAACACATTGAATTTTAAAGAGAGCAATATTTTCATTCTCTTTGTAAATATTACACAAGAATCTTTTTTGACTACTACGCTTATAATAAAATTTTGAATTCAAACATACAGATATATATATATATATATATATATATATGTATATATATATGAACTGTATGATTATTCAAAACTTTAAGACTGAAGGAGTACTTATTATACATTGTAACAGATTCTTCACTTATTTGTATGGTAAAACGACAATTTAAACAGGATATTCAACTAGTGATTATTTAACAACTCCTTCTCCCTTACATTGAAGACAAGCAGAAACATGATGTTCAATTGCTCACATTTCAAAGTGCTCCGAAACATTTGCACTAGGCCTTGGCGCAGTGTTATAACTGTACAAACCATCTGTATTGCGCACCAAATGATATGCTACAGTGCTTGTAAAAAAAAAGAGACAGCATTGAACGTTTATCAATATTAAAGGCTCTTTTAAGGGCACTGATCTTGGAAATTCAGGATTACTATTAACAATCTGTGTACTACTTTTTATTGTGCTAACACTTTAAGCCCGATGTTAGCGAATTTTATGAATAATTTGTATTTATTGCAAATTTGGTATGTTTGTATATTTTTATTTACACATAAAGCTGTTCAAATATTTTTAAATATATAGGATAGTATGAATGTTTTATAGATAAATAGATCAATAGTTATTGTCCTTGCTTCTAATAGAAAGTACTTCCATTTTACTAAAGTACTACCATCAAATATAACTGCCTTTATTTAAGCTTTTTTTCAAAACTTTTTTTATGAGATAAACATTATGTATGAAAAATGAAATTCTGGGCTGAAAGTGCTAGTACGAATAAAAACTGCAATTAACTTTTTCTAAAAATAGTATGATCTTAAATAAATTGATATTTGATTGACATATTAAGCATTGGTGGTACTAGATACTATTCTAAGTAGATAAACAAATTATATACTTTTAAGTTCTGTCTTGGATTAAAGTAGAGGGCTGAGGTAGAATTTGGTGCACATGTCAGGTGGTCGTAATGATACTTACGATATAACTTGTTATTAAATATTTAGCGCTCTCATGTACGCACATGTTTATAAATACTGCGCAATAATATTCCCGTCGAAACCATACATAGAGGTTTTAATAGCTTGAAGGACAACGGTCGATAAGACGCATGGTAACAATTTGAATGACATTGAAAACAAAGGAACGAGTAGGACCCCGCACCAGAAGAAAAAGGCTTGCAGAATTCAGGGCGATATAGAAACGAAGAACCAGCACTGAGTCTTTCTTTCACATTTCTCTTTCTCATTTCTATGCTCACTGTCTCCACCGACGAGACTTGTTGGTGTTGTAACACGTTGTGGTGAGCGTAGAGTCTGCTATCATTCTTATTGCACTTCAGATGATTTTATTTTAGCCTGCAATGCTGCGGTGCTGCTCTGCTATCCTTTATGCTGCATGTTAAGCAGAGGCGAAAGATAATAATTAGTAAAAAGGATTTACTGATTCCAGATATTCAAATGATAGATGTTTAAATTGCTTGAAGTAGCTATTTCCTTTTGTAATACTAATATTTAATAATATTAATATTATTTTAGTCTAATTAAGCACTTTATAAAATAGCACTTTAAGAAAGTTCAACAAAAGAAGTTAATGAACGCATGATAAATAACAATTATTTAAAATGATAATTGCATAATATGTACCTGGTAAATAGTTTAGTTTTCTCATTTGCAAATTTTGAATTATAAATTGCTAATGCAAATATAAGTAATAAAAATTATAGCGGTACAGATATTTTTGATTATAAAATATGTTACACTATATAAGTTTATGCATACTTCTTATTAATTATATATACTGAATCTGTCAAGTATGTTATAGTGGAACGAAGTAGCTACCTCAAACGGACAGACGGACGGACAGGCAGGCATGCAAGCAGACAGGCAGGCTATGTGATAGAGAAAGTATGCTTCTCTAATAATTTATACCGCAAACTACCAGGTATAAATAGACCAGAAATGAAATGACAATTACTGTACATTAAAGATGTACCACTTTCCAAGCCAAAGTGCTGATTTTAATGCAGCCATATCAGAGCAGAAAGCACACACAACACCCGTTGTGAATAATAATCATTGAAAGAAATACACTGTTTTTATATAACTATCACCAATTAAGATTAATTCTTATAAACCATAGATGGTAGAAGTCAGTAATAGATATTCATATCTAGTGGAACAGGATTTGAGAGCTTAATTATATTTACGTATTTGATACTAACACTCTGACAGACACACTTATTTGTGCCTGTAATGTATAGCTAATTTTAAATAAGTTCCATAAATAAAAGGATAACTATTTGAACATGAATATTGTTAATGCAACTAGTACGTTTATAACAATAACATGTCTACAAATATTTATTTTATTAAAATAGATTAATACAATAACATTATAAGCAAATATAAGATACGTAATTACAGTTTACTAATAATAGAATTATTTTTTTATAGATAATTAGTATTTAGATTATTTATCTGGTCCTCCTAAACAATTGTCGTTATAAATTGCATTTTATAATATCAAATTTTTGTATTTGATAGTACTAGAATTTAATTCTATCTTATGTTATTGATAAAAATTAAACCTGACGGTCCTCCGTCTATCCGTGTATCACAGATTGAAATTATACTACAATGGTAATGTTTCATGGTTTCATGTAAGTTTTGTAGCATGACGTTGCTATATAGTTGATTTAAAACTGTTATATAAATACTTATGATTGATATTAAAATAACCATGTTTGCTTAAGAACAAATTCTTTGTTAAATTCATCAAATCAAAAATGGAATTACAAAAAAAAGAATACTTACACATGGGAGATACATAATTACTGGGGAATACACCAGATACACCATTCAATTCGCCTTTCCACCATGTTGCTTCATCTTTTGCAAGTACAGTTATAGCGTCACCCTTTTCGAAGCTTAATTCATCTTCATTTTGTGCCTGATATGGATATAACGCCATAACACGTTCTGTATTGGTAAAGTAATTATTATTAAATTTTATGTTTATTGTATATATAGGAGATATGAAATGATGTAAATGGAAAGTTACTTACCAACACTTGGATCTGTAGGAGAATCTTGATATCCATGGGAAATAGGTGTACTTCTATTGCTACTGGTTAAAGGCTTAACATAAGATGCTGGGAACCAACCAATTTGTCTTTTTTTACCACGTGCCTATAAAAATGACATAAAATATTATAGTTATATTATCACAATCATTTCTATGTCATGATAGAAATACAATTGTCAATAAATCGTTATACCTGTAATTCTCCTTCCCACCAACCACTATCTGTTTTTTTACGTATCATTATTAACTGTCCTTTTTGTAAGTCTAATTGCTCAGAACTAGTAGCTTGATACGGTGCAATAACTTGTACGATTTCAGGTTTCCTTCCTCGCTATATTAAAGAAAATACATTTTATAAAAATACATTACATTTTTATTATTATTACTATTATATACTATATGTATAAAAAATCAGATGTGTATTTTACAAGCTGTAAAATAAATATTAAGGTCAAATTATGGAACAAAATAATTGGCAAGTGTATTTTATAGGAGTTAAAATACCTTATAATACTGCAATAGCAGGATGCCAGCAATGAGAAGGAAATAACAAGCAATTAAGTTTTATCAAACAACAAATATTTAACATATATAATCTGAGATTTTACATATATACAATAAGCGAATGCAATGTTAATTACCTGTTGTGAAGCCATTGTAGTAAAGTCTGGCAATTCTGCTCTATCTTCTGCAGCTGCTCTTTCATCTTCGAGCTGCTCAGCAGTTTTTGCAGTTTGCTAAACATGGATATACGCGCATCTAGCTTATTGCGTATTTTGCAATCTAATTATTAATAGTACGTTCGCAAAGTCAAGTCTATTTAGCATTTTACAGGATATAATGATTGTTTACAACACTCAAAAATTAATACATTTTTTGAATAACTACAAACTGGGACTGTTAAAACCAAAATATTACAAACCAATGTCGCTTGGGCAACTGAAACATCTGCTTCTTGACTACTCGTGGTTATATCTGCAGTCGTCGTAGTAGTCGTGTTTGTTTCAGACGCGTTAGTTACTACAGAGACACCCTGATTAATGTTATACATAATGTTAAAATTTAAAAATTGTCACCTCATGTTTTGTAAATCTTACTACTTTTTGTAACACATTTTAACATCAGAATCACAAACTTCAAGCTTAATAAAATCTGTATGTTAGAAAAGTGAAATAATTACACAAAAAATCAGTATACCTGATCTGGAGCATCACATTTTTCTACATAATTGGCAGGAAAAATTCCATTCCTATCTCCAATAGTGCCTGTCCACCAATCGCCTTCCTTTTTAGTGACCAGTACAATTTCTCCTTGATTGAATGTTAAGTCTCCAACTTCAACAGAGGTATATGGATACAGAGCCATGTAGTATTCATTGAGGCCATCAACCACTGCAGCTTGATTAGCAGTAATTTCTTTCACATATGATTTGGGGAACCAACCCTTAGCTTCAGTACTAGATGTACCATACCACCAATCACCCTAATTGATTAAATAATATTTGTATAACTCAATACCTTAAATACTTTAAAAGTATAACCACTTTTAAATTAGTATTTAAAGAATCTTAAATTTCTTATACTATATATACATATGTACTACAAATGATATACAGTCTATATTAACCTGCTGTTCAATGACATTAATAATATCTCCTTTCTCAAAAGCAAGATGCTGCTCTGTTGTAGGGCGATACTGAAACAAAGCTGTTACTTGTATATCACAAGCTACACCTAATCCAAGGTTGGGTATGATGGGTTCAACAATAGGAGGTTCGCCACCTAATGATCCTGCATCGGACACATTCTCAGGAACTTCAGCAATTCCTCTGTAATGAATTGAAATAAAAATATAATAATTACAAATTTTTCATTAATAAAGTATAACTTGATCAACTAACTCTAAGGTCCTCTTTTCCACGCTATCCTGTTGTATAAAAGCATTATCGTTTCCGCTTCCAACATCTACTGGTTCTACATAAGATTCAGGGAACCAACCAGTATGACCTCTGATTTCTCCAGCCATCCATCCTGGTTCTGCATTCTGAACAGGTGGTACCTATTTCAAATACAATTTTATTTTCAGGTCTTTGTATCAGCTTACTATATTTATGTATTTTCAAAATGGTTACCAAGATAATATCACCAGGTTGGAATGATATTTCATCTTGATTTCTGGCCACAAATTCATACAAAGCTCTGTATTTCATAACTCCTGGAATAACTTCTTCCACTGTATTAGCTGTAGTAGTAACATCATCAACAGGCCATTCATTAACTGTTTCTGTAGTATCATTCCAGGTTGTATTACTCCAAGCAGATGTGGTGTAATCGGTACCAGTTCCAGTACCAAGGCTAGCTCGGAGTTCTAAGACTTTTAACTTTTTATCTTCGAACGAAACATGAAGATTCTTGCAATCAGTCGTTAAATTTTTCATTTGCGTCTTAATATCTTGTAGCTGACCATTGTTATTTTCTATGTCAGCCATTTTAGCTTCAATCTATTAATATAAACATTATATTACAAAATTATTTTAAACATGAAAGGTTTATTGAATGTATTTATATATACCTGTTGTTGTAAATCAGCAATCTTATCCTTCATTTGTTTGAGAGTAATTTGTTTATTGTCGAACGCCATTTTAATAGCTTCTTGACCTGCGGCTTCCGTAGCTGTGTTCATTTTGTTCTTTGCTTCGATGCGAGCTTTCTCCTGACTCAAAGTCAACAATCTTTGGTTCTGTTCTCGAAGTTTATTCTTTAAGGCAGCCATCTCTTGCAATTGTGCGTCACGCGTTGACCGCATACCATCGATAGTTGTTTTTACACCGGAAACACCAACTCGAGTGTCACAAATTTTTTGCGACAGTTCCTTTACTTTATCATTCTATACGAATTATAAAACAAATTATGTGGAACAGATGTATTAATTGCTTCAATGATCATTTTTTTTAATACTTACAAGAGTTCCAAGTTCAATAGTTAGAGTATGATTTTTTGCTTTTAACTTAAGCAAAACATCTTGCTCTTTTTGCCTCTGAGTTTGAAGTTCTTGTGACTTTTGTTTTTCCCATTCTAATTGTCGTTGCCTCTCCATTTCCCTATGAAACAAAGTGAACTTATATTACTTTACACATTTTTTAACTGAAAGTCTAACAAAACATTTAACTTACTTTCGGGCTGCTTCCCTCTGTTCTTGTGCCCTTTTTCGTTGTTCTTCTTTTTCCTGTTCAATCTCCTTTTGCCTTTGCATTTGTTTTTCAATTTCTGCTTGTCTACGTCTCTCTTGCTCCAGTCTGTATAATAATTTTTTATTTATATAAACACATCTTAATGCAACGAAAGATTTCCTTACCTAATTTTCTCTTGTTTCTCTGCCTCCTCCCTCTCTTTCCGTTCACGTTCTTCTTGTTCTTTCCGTTGAATTTCTAACAGAGCTTTACGTCTACGCTCTAACTCTGCTTGACCCTTTTCAAAGTTTTCTTTACGTTTATCTTCAAAGGACGTCTTTGAAAAAATAATCATATGTAAAATATGAATTTTAAAATATAAATTTATGTAAACATTAATCTTACCTGTGGCATACCAGCTGATGGATCCACAGTTTCTGTTCCTGTTTGTGAAAGCGTCAAACTACTCTGCCGTTGACGCCTGAACGCGGGTGGAATAAGTTCTATTGGAAGCACAGTAGGTATCTTTTCACCGAGCTTAGCTACATCACATAAATGCATTGCTAACACAAATTCGTCGCAACTCAAACGACCATCCGAATCCATGTCTGCTAGCGTCCTAGTAGTGCAATCACATTCTATAGAAACACTAGGAATGATTGTTTCAGTAATTACTATTTAACGTTTATGACTATATTATTATACCATATTTGGGCCAACACTTTTTGATGCAACTGTGACTGCACCATAATATTTCTGGCTTGAGGACCAGACAAAAATCCAGACCGTGTCCTGTCCCAAGTATTGAATACTTGGGTGTATTTTAATTTTGTTTGATGTGGTACAGCCCATTCTACAGACTGCGGAGAACCCACTGAATGCTGACTATGTTGTGATTCGATTGAACTCACTCTATCAATACTTGGTGGACGTGCTGTTGTACTCACTGGTGTACTTGTAGATACAGGTGTTTGAGCAATGACACCATTTACTAATGTACCACTTGTTGTGGTTGTTGACACTAATGGTAAACCTACAACTGGAGGACTTGATACTACACCAGCACCTAAAAGAATAAAATGTTACATGTATAGTATTACAGCATTTATTGAATGAAACTGTAATGATTAAACTATGAATTAATAAAAATTATATTAGCAAAATAAATTTTAAATTCTATGTACCAGTAGGTATTGGTGCAATAGATGGTACAATAGTAGAACCAGCTGTAATTGGAGCAACCATGGTAGCACCTAATGGCTGCATCTGCATTGTTTGTCCCATACCAAAAGCAGCAATTGGAGTTGGATTTGTATTTAAGGGTGCAATTGGAGCTACACTAGACATACCTGTTTAAAAATAAAACTTGTGTCAAAACTACTTATTCATATGTACTAATTGTTTGCACTCAGAATGAAAAAATTAACATTAAAAATTGTATAAGTTTGAAGTTAGTGGCTTGAAAAATATACTTTAATTGTCTACACAAATAATTTAATTAATGTTATAACAATGTGAAGTATCAATGTAATATAATTTCTTATATAAATTATATATCTATTAATACTACAAAATATAATCTCACAAGGATAATATATATTAAATAAGTCTCCATCTACATAATCGAACCTTGACAGATACCATAAGGAAGACCTAAATATCATTACTTATTAACTAAAAACACATGAAAAATAATAAAAATATACTTTCTACAAAACTCAATTGTTAATGCATTAAGTATACCTGGTAACTCAAGATCAAGTAAATCTGTAAAGAAAGAATAAAACATCATTGGCAACTTAATAGACCACCTATTTCAGATGTGTCTGTACAATAAAAAATTAAGATTGAAAAATAAAACAAACAAAATAAAATAAAAATATAACAAAAAAGATATAACTTTACCTATGGCAGAAGTAGTCATTGGTTGTATTGGTTGAACTGGAGGAGCAACTGTTGTGACAGATCCAGGTGGAGCTTTCACTGGTGACATTCCAGCCATGACAGGACTATTAGGGAACGAACGTGGTGCAGGTTTTGGTGGTGGGCCACTGATAGCGGGTGAAAAATTTGCCCCTAAAATTATATGTCAGTTATTTATGAAAACAAAATATTCTAATTTGATTTTATTAAGTACTGTGCAAAATAAATGAAAAAATATATATTAAACAACTGAAAGTAATAGTCTACCAATAAAAATAACATAAATTCAAGCTACAATTATTTGAAAGCTTTGCAGTATATGCAAAATTAATTTATAATTACACATATGCGTTGTATATGTAATGCAGTGGAATGATCTCTTTTAACATAAAGTGTTTATTGTAATGATATATGATATAAAAAGGAATCATTTCTTTGTTTCTAAATTTAATTACAAAAATACAACTATTATCTAAGTTTACATGCTGTCTCATCTATTATATTTATAAGGAAATGGTTTCTATCTTTTCAAATCTCCTTTACTCCTTCAAACATACCAATATTTGTGGGTGGTGCAGGTCTTTGAGGAGGACCACCACTAGGAGTAGTGGTAGTGGTAGTAGTAGTGGTAGTACTTGCAGAAGGCACGATTCCTTTTTTTTGCAGCACAAATATTATATTATTGTATAACTGTTATATAGGCATGAGCAAACACATTAGAGGAACAGCAGAAAATATATATATATATAACTGCAGTCAATAAACAAAGCCACTGCAACACTGATTATATAAAATTATGTATTTGTGAATTAGAACATGTATAATAGGCACAATTTCATATTGACACTATTCCACATATAACATGATGTAAGATAATAAATCCATATTAAATGAATACACAGACACAAAGCATGAAAGTATAAATGTGTTGATGTTCCTACATAATGTCAAGTAATAAGTATGACATATGATACCACTGTATAAAAAAATAATAAAACATCACTTTGACAATAACATGAATTATTATATGCATTTATATAAATGTTTCAATTGTGTTGGATTTCCTACAGTATTCTGTTTTAATGTTCGTTAACAAATTTTTAATCTGCCATTAATTTATAATTCTATTATAAATTACATTAAATATAGTATTATATAAATAATTAATTAAAATATAATAATGTATTTCTCATGCAAAAATGAGTTTCCATGTTCAAAATTTGAAAGCATGTACCATAGCATATCATAATGTATCATACTGCTGATTATATCAAGTAAAAGAAATGTACTTTAAAAGAGAATCATAAAATTTTGATAAGCCATAAAAAAAATAATTGAACAGCAGATAACCCAGATATAATCATTCATATACAAAACATCTAGTTCTTGTAACATACCCACAGAGGGTGGTGCAGGTCGAGCAGGTGGCTTTGACGCTGTGTGAGTTATGGCATGTGTAGTGGCAGCCACATTCTGTCTACTTTGTCGTGATTCTGTATAGTATGATGCTGTGTAAAATAATGCTAAATAATGCTAAACAATGTTGTTCGTTAGTTAAGATGTTTTTCAATTGGAATGACCATTAGAACCAATGATAATATCCGAGGTAAGTACCACAAATGACAAAAAAGTCAGTTTAATCCAGTTTTAACAGTTACATATTTAGTTATTATGGAAAATATCAACTGTACAGTCAACTAAGACAATATTGTATTTGTTGTGAAATATAATATTAAACATTAGTGTAAGGATCTAGATGAAATATATCATAATTCATATTATTTTCACAATAGTAAAAATTAGTTATGTATACTTTTCGAATATTTAAGCATAAAAATCTTAATTTAATTACCTGGTAAAGTCATTGGTGAGGCAGGTCTAATTCCATGTCCAGGTAGTGGTCCATTTGATGGCGGAGGACCTATAAGAGGCCGTGGGACAGATCCAGGCATAGACATTCCACCAATTAAGGGTTGCACTGATACTGGAGGTGGTCCAGTTAAATTTGCTAAAGAAGCAACATTATTTTGTTGTGGAATATTGACAGCTCCATTTGTTAAGTTTGTTGTTCTATTATCACCTGGACACAAGTCAATGTCAAAAAATATGGATACAATCATATCTAAAATAACTGTGAGTGTTTGTAATTTCCTCTTTATACTCACTATCAGAATATATCTTTACACTTTGCACCAAAGTTGATGGCAATGTGCTAGGAATCTCAAAACCACGTAACTTTAAATTAATTAATTTACATGCAATACTAAATTCATTTATATCCATTTTGCCATCTGCATCTGTATCCGATAAGGCCCTACATAATAATGGACATGTTATGAATATAATATTTATTTTAAAGGAACTAAATGTTAAAGAATTATGATAACAAAATATTAATACCATATTTGTCCAAGAATGTGAGGTGGAAGCTGAGACTTAAGCAGAAATTCTTTTGCTTGTTCTCCAGTGACAACACCATTATTTGGTTTTAAAGATTCAAACAGCTCTCTGTATGTTGCACGTTCTCTGCGTTGGATTACCCAGAGATGCGCACCTGAAAGAATTGACATCTTTCTTTTTATCTTTCTTATAACTATAATCAATTAATGATTTTGAAATTAAAGTAGTTGTAATTGTAACATAATTCACTGTTTAATCAATAACATTTAACAAACTAGAAATGATCGATAGTTTCTGTTGTTCCTTTATACATAGATAGTTGCTGTCAACATGACAGATCAACTGAACATAATTGTTAATTTTGTTGTAGACAAAGAAAAAACATGACTTACCTGGAGTTTTTGGGGTGGCCATCTCTGTTCACCCGTAAGTGACCACCGAGTTGAATCTGCAAGGAAAGAAAAACGTAACTTTCACGAACTTTTCTAGAAAGTCGGGCAGGAATTCGTGATTTCAAGGTTAGGTCACGGTGATCGATCCTAGCAGGAATGACTCGAGATATACCTCACGAGAGAAGAATTGTCGAAACGCTATCAATTTAGCGTGGATTCAATCACGAATAAATCCAATTAACCAAATAAGCGCGGGGTCGTGAACTTGAAGATTGATCGGGGCCCTAACGCACACGTATAAGAGCAAGAATTTTTCTCACGCCAGTTATACGAACATACGACAGTGAACCGCTTCCCTTGCTTACGAATCCTCCCACAACTTTACGAAAAGAAATTCATGATTGTGTATCGCGATGTTAGCGATCCTTTCCCGAGAGAGCGAATCGGAAAAATTTTAGAACTCTATCGACGATACACGGGTCGGCCCACACTGACTGACGTACATACGTCACTTTCACGACCTCGGTTATTTCCGGGAATCTTCGGTTAGAATCGATATCTTGTCCGAAACCGTTTCGTTGATCTTCGGTAGAGATCGCCACTTCCGCAACCCTTGGTTCAAATTTTCTATGCTTTATATACGCGACAATAGAAAACATTCGCGACACATAGAAATATTTGATATAGTTTCTTTTAATAGAGTTTATTTTAATCTAATAGGAGTTAAAATAGATAAAAGGAAATTATTTTTGTTCGAAATTAGTCCCTTCGACTAGTATTAATTTTCTTGAACCATTACCTACATCTAAAGCAGATTGTAATTGAAATAAATGAATTCTCTAATCGGCTAACAGTAACCTTATATTTTAATCTACGAGAAATTAAATAAAAAACGATCAATTAGAATGATTTTGAAGCATGTACGACAATACAAATTTTATGTTGGGCTTATAAATTCTTATTATACGTTATAACTCAAAACAAGAAATATTCAAGTATTAACAAATTTATAAGAAATTTCAAATAGTGAAGACACAACTCAATGAAACAAAATCGTTCTATCGACTAATCGATATTTGTAAAGTAGAAAATCACCTATCGAAAGTCCGTAGCAGTGATATCACGTGCGGCACTCGAAATGCACTACTTTCATATAGTGACGAACAGTTTTATTGATTTGAGCCCAAGTTTGAGTTACGTCCCTAGACACTCAAGTACTTCATGCTATCCCATAATATCGCATTTGATCAGAATATACTGGTAAAAATCGTATATGATTATTACCGGACATATTTCCAGTACTAAACAATTCTTATTATTTGCTTGTAAGAAACATCAGATTATATTTTCCGATCAACATTACTTATTCCTCTTCTTTGTAATAATTTCAAAGTATCAAATACATTTACTAATTACTCAAGAAATTATAATTTATGTTTTAAAATTGAATCTGATAAAATTAAGTAAAATATATTTAGAAATTTCTGCAGCATACACCAGATGTGGATGTATATTTTCAACGGTTAGAAGTGTAACTACTACTAGACGTAGCTTACCGAGGAATGTTAATTCATTAATATTTAAACTTAAAAATAGATTTGTCCAATCAAAAATAATTAACCTAACAATTATTGAATTGCATGAACTTTGTGTATAAACACAAAAGAAGTTCTAAATATCTGGATAATGATGTGGATAGAGTATTCGTGGTGGCATCCAAATAGTTTTTGTTTGATGACACTAGCGATGAGTAATGCGAATTATACAAAATTACGAGTGGTCTGTACTTGTCACGTCCTTGGCTGTATCTGTTTCGTACCCACTATAGATAGGTGCACCCGACCTGGAAATTACAAACCTCCATTTCATTGTCAGTTAAGCGCGTGCGAACATACGAACGAGAACGAACAGCGGTAAATCGGCTTAAATGTACGAAAATCGCTGTTGGAAAGCATGGGAAAGAGTATTTCGTGGAATGATCGAGGTTATCCAGCTTCAGTATTCTTCGAAGCTTTGAGAAAAATCGGAGATCTATAGTTTATAAACATTCGGCGAAAGTGCGACCTAAATAACGATTATATGCGGGAGCTTTTTTCTTGATCGATAACGTGCGATATTCAATTATCATTATCGCTGTAGATATCACCTGTAGAGATTTTAAACGCGTGCATATTATACACTGTTAATATTTAAAGTGATGTTGAGATAATGTGATCTCAACTTTTCATAGGATGGCGCGCTGTTCGAAGTAAAATGATTTCGTGTGAATGATGATCGGTCGCGACATAATTATGCATACTTAATCGATGACTGTGTAACACGGAACAAATCGAAATTTCATTGAATTAACAATCTAGGTAAGTCCAATTAAGTGCTTAACATTAATGAGTCTCTTCGTAGAGTTCGTGTATATTATATCTTGTCTTTTCTCATAAAGAAGGAGTTAGTTAATATCAAATTTTTAAATTTGATATGTTTTTACATGGCGTGCATGTAAAAAAAAAATATTGAGCGATAACACGAACACTATATAAACGTTGAAAGTTTCGGCATGTCCAGTAGTATGGTTTGTTATATTCGATTACGGGATTATTATCTTTATTTAGAAATGATCGTACAACTGCCATGGATTAATCGGCACTCTGCTAATTAACATATTTTTTTCTTGTACTGTTATTTGAATATTATCTTCAATGATATTTATGCAAGTGTTGTAATATAATTTAAAAATATAAAACAGTATAACTTTTAAATCTAATAATAGTATTTAAGTAATCTTTGTCAAGTATTTAATTTATGAATTTCACTTAATTAATTCGTGAAACAAAAAATGCTACGATAAATGAGCACGAAATATGTAACATTCTTTCACCATTTTTCTTTTAGCTAATTTTAAGTTTCATTCTGTTTTTACTTTCATTTTGGTTAACAGTTATTTAAATCTTGCTTTATGGATGGATTATCGGTATCAAATATTTACTTATCGGTAAAGCTCTGAGATAATTCTGATACGAGAGAAAGTTATGATTGAAACTTCAACGTATGGTGGCGCATTGGGCGTCAGAAGTAAAAGTTTCGATAGAATTCGTCTGTCATCATATATATACGTACATAAATTATTGAAAATGTATTTTGTAATAACAGGAAAAATTGATATATTCCCGTGATATCAACTATGCTTAATAAACGCATTGCATGGTTCGAAAGAGTTTAACCAGTTTTATGGCTGACTCTTTGTATAGTACGACGCGTTTGACGACTCTGTCACGATGTTGTCGCAGAACCAGACTCTAGTCTCATTCAGAACATGTACTGTTAATGTGAGGCGATTACGCGTTTGTCACTAGTCAATGCCAATCGTTTCGAGTAGAGCTGGTAGCGTTCCACATTAAGGCATTACGGTACGAATTACATGTACGAAGCTACATACATTGGGATAGCTAGCACGCTAACCTACGCGAAAGAAAGGGGTAAAGCACGTGTTCCGTGATTGCAACGTGATTCAGAATAATGGACATCTTTTCATCAATTCTGTATTCGTATTAATCGAGTCTCGCGCATAAAAAACGAGACTATTATCTGAGTCAAATGTCATTATTTACATTTATAACACAGACGAACGTGTTATATTTTTATACTACCATAGAGATACATATGGCTTTGTACTTTCTCGTCTAATAACATAGTGCTTGCACAGATAACGGGAATGCGAATATGAACATTGTATGTACATACACAGTAATTTTTGAAACTAATAGAAGTGTAAATATTACACATGTAGAGAGTATACGTTTACGATCTTTGTACTTATGACGAGTGCTCGAAAAATAAATATTTACATTTCACGTGTATTTATGCGGAACGTCTTGTAAACATGTAGCAATTAAAGTTAGGAATGTTAGAATCCTATATCTAATGCTGAACATATTTCTATTTTATATAAAAATGTGAAACTAATGATAGATACGAAGCATGAAGAGTAACGGTTTTGTTGTCATTAATATGTAAAACACGTTCGGGTGACAGAATTCTGTATCAATTGTTAAAAACTTGGTATTACCTTTACGGGAGCAACGATCCTTGTTGCTTTTAAATCAATTAATTTACACGGATGAACATTTTAAACTAGGCGTAATCATACATTTCTCTCAATGCTATTGAACGATATCATCTGCATGAATCAATAATCAACCGCATGAGCAGGCAACTTGACAAGAGGTCAAGTGCAAGTATACAGGGTGAACCATATAACTTGTTCACCCTCATTATTTTCATTGCTAGTTGAGCGATCTAAATTACTTTACTGTAGATAATGTAATTCAAAGTAGCTAACAAAGTAGCCGTATATTTTTCGTGAGTCATATGTTTAAAATTTTTTAATGCTGTCTTTAGTGTTTTATAGGGAATCTTGCGATTTTTTCGTGAAAATGTTTCATCAAGTCCAATGAATAAGGCTGAATAATAACTAAGAAATATTATAAGGTCCTATATAACAAAAATTGTGAGTAACCTTGAAAAATTAAGTCATAAACAATATAGTGGCCTGTATGAAGATTGTCCAGAACTATATTATTCAAAATAAATAAAGTTTATTCGTCGCGTTAATAATGAAAATATTGAGGCAAGATATGTGATTCGCCCTGTATAACGCACAACATTAAAGTACAACAGATCAAACATCATTCATTTTTATTGAGCAGTTTATGATGTTCATAGAAGACGATCTGTAGGAACAAATAATTTCATTCAATTTGAATTGTAACAGTATTTGAAGCAAGAAGGAAATAGAAAGATCTTAAAATTACTAAACAAAGCAAGAAATGTTTATCTTTTTATACATAAGAGTATACAAAAGGGTTATAGGGTTCAAAGAGCGTTCTAATTGTCTAGATGTGCATTACGCATCGACGGATGCTCGATAATTCGTAAATCGCTCGGACCGCCATCTTTCGATGGCTTCGGAAAGCGTTTAGTACCGCAAGGTCTTCGACCTGTCCTCCGCTTCGCTCGCGTGTGTTTTTGACGTTTTGCTGTGTACCGTAGGCTTGTGAAGCGCCGAGTGAATTACCGAGAGATCTACGATTCCATGACAGACAGGTATTAAAGGTTGGCAAACGTTTCACGCACAATAAAGGTGATGAACGATTTCACCTGTCGCGAAACTGTCTCTTTTCAGTTCGTTAGGCTTTATCGATTAACTGTGCATACGCGACCGGCCGGCAAGTAGTCGACGCCGGGTCAACTGAGAGACCAATAAAACTTTACTATGAACGATCGCTTTTGGAATGGTCGATTGCATAGCGGCCTGTATTCACACGTTAAAAGTATCGGGCAGTAATATTGGCCGGTGATATTGCATTAATCGGGTACTTATATCATTGATCATTTCTCTTAAATAATCTGGGTCACTGGCACGTGAATATTGCGCGGGCGTCTGCTCCCTGATACTGCCAATGCGCATGCGTGCGATACGAAATGCACGCGGGAAAATACATGACGAGAACGTAAATACGTCTTATGGTAATATACGTTTCTAAATGATTGTGAAATTGAATGGTCTGTAGTACATTCTTATGAATTGCAAACAAAATTATCGATTGTTTCGTGTTACTGAATGGTAGGAAATGTGTTGATGGTAAAAATGATCTTAACGTAATATAATTATAAAAACAAAGTTCCAAGATGTTTAAGAATTATATGCAAAAATATGATATCCTGTGGAGAAGGAGAATTCTTTTTCTCTTTTTGCGAATATTGGTCAAACAGATAATCAATAACATGCGATGAGGAAAGTCGAATGGAAAAAAATGATGCGCATTTCGTATAAGAATAAATAATACGAGTTCAGATGCGAAGATATGCTAACGAGGAAGCAAATTTTGTAAAGTTCAACTTTTAAACTTCTCAGAGTCATCGAACAACACTCTATTCATCGTTAATGTTTTTAAAATATCCATATTATGGTCGTCTCTTTAACTTACGGTTTAAGGACATAAGTGTTGCTTACCTTGAACTTTTAATAGCATCCCTATTGTGAACAAAGTGTCAACACATTAACAACAAACAATGTTGTTACTCTTTTAAAGTTGAAAATACTTATGCTGAATAAATAACACTGACGCTATCAGTGGTACTATATAGAGTATTATTATAGACGAAGTACAAAACAGAATCAAATTCTAAAATAGGACACTTCACCTTGCATTTTCATTTTCAGCAGTTAAATTACTTCACTCTGCGCAACGTATTTCTAGGAATGTTGCGCAATGTACAGAGATTTCTATTCAAATGGCATCTATTCTCGTACATTTATCCTATTTTGTCCCGCGAGATAGGATGTTAAGCGCCAGATAATAATAATTCAAGCATTTATAGCGTCAACATCGCAATGTAAAACAAGCGATTAATCTCGCGGCATACATGTTAGTCGTTCAAATTGGAATTGCAAATCGGTGAAGCACAATACGTATATTAAAGAAAAATTGTTTTTCCAGAATCATTGGATTTCGTATGCGAGTAAGGGGAGAATCTTTTGTTTGCAACACTACACGAATCCACGGGAATTACAACTAATTGAAAGTGACCTTCGAAAGATAACATTAAACGAAATTTCTTTTACTAACTCTTACAAAACGATGGTAAAACTTAATACAAAGGATGCAGCCTAACATGTAAAAATACGCATTCCGCGACAAAAATTATTGGTTACAACTCTTCTACAAAAATAAACCGATTAACACGACTTCAGTTTATCAACACATTTGCTGCCAAGTTGATTTTATACAAATTTCCCCGAGAGATACCTATTTTCCTAATTTACTTCATTCTGACCATGAAACACAATTTTAGATGTCCTTACACTTCGCAATTTAAAATGTCTAACATTGAAGGATGTTATTCGCATACGAATAACGTGGTTCCCTAATGCGGACTACAATTCAGTTGCTCGTAAATGAATGTAGCTAATCGCATATAGTATCCAAAATGAAATATCGATACAGTTGGACGAAATATTCCGTTATCATTAATTTATCGTTCCACTCCGAGTTCTAACTCGTTGAATTCTCACCCCAAATTTATGAAAAAATGTCATCTATTCATTGTTGCACCAAAGGGTTCGTAATACCGTTAATCGGCTCGATTAACGCGTCGAATTAAAATTCTTCCCTTTTCGAGACGTTCGAATCTCGTACGGTGGACGTGAAACGCGGCGATCTTTCTTTCATTACGCTTCTCCGTAGCAAAAACTGCTACCAGCAATGCGAAATGAGTCCGGCGCGTCCGAACGCTTAATCGAGTGACTCGGTCGAGCCGGTCTCTCCGACCGGTGGCGAGCTCGGTGTCTGTATTTCTGTCCTGAAATTCCGCAGAGGGGGATGTGAATGCCTTCGGCAGCTTTCTTGTCTCCTCCGCGGGTGTAGTTCACGAGAGCGCCCTTGCAAGGACAGCGGCCTTTCAGGGCTTTCAGGCCTTTCGGGGCGAACGCTTAAACGAGCCAAACGGATAAGAGGCGAGTCAAGACGAGTATAGACCGGAGTCCTCTCGCCTCCACGCTGCCTCTCGCGATCACTTTTTCTCTCTCTCTATCGTCCGGCTCCATTCTTCCCTCCTTTCATTTACCCCCCTCCAAACGGCCCGTCGCCGCTTCCCTTCTTTTCTTTCGTTCGTTCTTTCTTTCCTCCTCTGCGGCTCGCAGGAAACCAGTCGCGATTTTTCACGCGGTGGGAACTAGAAGCCGCTCCCTACTATAAATAGCCTTCGAGTTCGCTCTCGAGCCTCTGGTCTCGGCCTCCAACGGCGATGGGAGTAGCTAAAAGGGGGTAGCCGTCCATGGGCGCCGACGCACTGACGTTTCAGGATTATTTTTTATCACCTGCGATCCTTCTAATTTCACGTTTCGCTTATATGGGCGCCGTTTTCCTTCTCGTATTTTTTCTTTTCTTTTTTTTCCACCTTCGACCGTCGGAGGGATCCCACGGTGCCAGTTTTCAGTGGAAAAAACGATCGAACGTTAGACAGTCCCGCGTTCCAGCATTCTTTTTGCCGCGCGATTATCGCTCTCTTTCGCGGCTTTAGGGCCGATAATAGAACATGGTCGTACGTAGATAGTTATCAGAACGGTCGGAAGAATGTTCTAAGTAGCTGCTTATACGTAAGTCAAGGAGGAGGGATCGCTTTACCTGTATATTTCATTGGAAACTCCTTAATTGAAACATCGAGCTTTCGCGTGTTTGGGAGCGATCACACACAGCTACCCGTAATACCAAATTTCGTTTGCCGTATTCACTGTATACGAGTTTTTAACGATTTTCTAAAAAATTGTTTAGTATCGATTGCGATTGCAAGGCCAACAAGTGCACGACTAACTTTTAGAGTATTTTGTGCGATAACAGTTAAAATTTTAACGAGGTAATTATGCTCTAATGATATATTAATCGAAGATAAGCAAAACAACCGCAATATTAGATATTGGTTGCTTTCGTGGTGCGAACGGTAATTATAAAACTCAAGCGTTGCACGAGAGCGTCTGTGGTTAGCAGAAGTTCGCGCTGAGGGAAGGCGTGGTTCCTACGACCCCACGCGAAACAGTATGAAGACCAGGTGGATGTGCGTTCGGTAATACGAAATTTTAGACAGTATGTTATTCCGTATTGATAAAAAAATTCGGTAATTTTTCTTCGTAATTTCGTTAATTTGCCTTGAATTATTTAAACGCATTATCGGATCATAGTGAATGAAAAAATTAAGCGCTCG
Source organism: Ptiloglossa arizonensis (assembly GCF_051014685.1). Classification (NCBI taxonomy): domain Eukaryota; kingdom Metazoa; phylum Arthropoda; class Insecta; order Hymenoptera; family Colletidae; genus Ptiloglossa; species Ptiloglossa arizonensis. The sequence goes on from NC_135050.1 coordinate 22,183,695, forward strand.
CTTAGGTAGATATAGTTTAGGTCTTATTACGTTTCGAAAAATACCATTTTTTTTTTTGTTACAATTTCTTATAGAATTTCGTTATCTTTTATTTTTCTAATTTAAAAAACAAAGCATTTGAGAATATTATTTACTCGTGAAGCGTATAAAAATTATGTAGGTGTGTGCTTGAATTGTCTATAGAATTGAAATTGTACGCATATAGATTCAATTTTAATAGAAGCTTGATAGAAAAATCTTTTCTTTTTATTTGGAAAAAAGTATTTTATTACTTAGCCACGGTTTCGTTATTTTAACGTTAAAGTAACGTACTTGAGCATCTCGTGTGTCTACAAGATCTGTAGAAATTGTTTAGATAATTGTTGGAATTTTAATAACTCTTGAATACTAATCATGTGTTAGCTTAGACAACAGTTCGAGGTCATCATTTAAAGGGAATCGCTTAACAAAGAGTAGATTTCACCATCGCGGAGCATACAGTACGATCGGCACTGTTGGCAATAGCGTGTTTGACAATTTTTTCTCCCCCTCCCTGAATAAAATTCTATCGGCGCCCATGTAAGTCACGACTTTGTACGCGCGACAGAGGGAGGGGATGAGCGTTGGAATTTTTATGGAAGAAAAAAAGAAAAGCTTCGTGCCTGCGACCAATCGAAAGGGCAGCCAGCGAACGCGAGGATAGGTGCTGGAAAGAGAAAGCCAGATAATTTGAAAAAAATTGTATAATTCTATTGATTGGCCGTTAAAAAATATTGAAAGTGGATGGAGTCATGGAATCGTGGAACGATTGTCCATTTCCATCCTCGAATAAAAAAAATCGATATCAAAATAATAAGAATATCATGACGAGGCACATCGTTCCCTCGTTATCTTGATCTACGTATGAATTCCTTTTACTTAACACTTTCCAAGATTCACATTATTACTGCTAATAAATCGATTAAAAGTATCGCCGAATAAAGCCAGATTGGATTTCTACAACAATGTGATTAATGATCCGGTGGCTTGCAAGATTACGTTTAGTTGGTAATATTTAAAATTTAAGTATTTTAGAATATTATAAAATATATTTGACCCACATAAGTTCAGTAGATGCATCAGTTTCGTTTACGTTACAACAATCTTATCAGGGACCGCGATATCAGACGTGTCAACAAACACAATCCTGCTTTCGTGTGCAGCTGCCAATCGTTTACCTTAGACAAAAACGTTAAATCTTGCTTCATTAATATGGAATCAATTATTTTTTCGGCTGTTTTACTGCTTCGAGTGCGTAAATCAGATTTATTTTAAAATTCCTTTAACGACTTGATACAGTCTACAATGTTCCAAAAGTAAGTAACCATTTTGATACTTTTTCCTTTACCAATTGTGGTCGATAGCCATTGTCGTATTGTTACGTTTTCTGCATACATATACACATAAATGTCTAATTTAAACTAAAAATAGTTGAAAATTATCTACTATTTGTTTTCGCTTTAGCAACAGAATTTACCAACTTCCAGAGTTAGGTTTTTATAGTAGTTGAACGCGGCTCTCAGGATTGAGTGTTGGCTAAAACAAGTAAGCATTAAAGTGTTAACATTGATTGGATATCCGTTCTAAGGTTAAACCTCTATGAACTTTCTATTGTCCGTTCAACTCAAAGACGAAGTGCGAGTAAACAAAACCACGTGACTGTTACAGGGTCGTATTGGCTGAAAGCTACTTTCCTGAATAGATACAGATATATTAGAATTTATACAAGTTACTATTTATCTATATAAACAGAAATATTGTCAATTTCTTTCCATGGATCTACATTTTGCAACGTGTGCGAAAGAAATCTTGGCCCATGGCTTTTCAAACTTCCGTCACGTCTTTTCGCGTTTCAACCTACTGTGCGACGCACCTATAATAGATCGCTTGACCAGAACGACATGTCGACACGCTAAACCAGTGGAATTCTGATCACGTGACGATCTGTTGTTTACATTCACTTCGTATTTAAGTTGAACGAATAGTAGACGTTCTCGTAAAGCACTACTATAAACAAAAAAGGTGTTTATAATTCGAAAAGGAAGTACCTTAAGTTATGAGGATATGTAGCGTGCACATATCGCGCAACCTTTTTCCAGTCTTGAGACCGAGTAAACTAACCTCCCAAAGTCCAGTCACTTGTGTCTTGTGATACTCTGTACAAACGATCAATTGAAGCGCAGTTCGGTGCGTCTTAGTTGACGCCAATTAAAATCTCGATATGTCGTTCATCAAGCTATTGAATCTCAATCGGCTCGATTGGTATCATATAATGTTCGTTACCTTTTTCTACTACATACGTAATCACTTGACTTCGTGTTCACTAATCGCGACTTCGTTCGATCGTAATTACGTAAAAAAATCGTTCAGAGATTTTATCTTTGGGCGACAAGCTTCGACAAGACACTTCATCAATTGATCAAAGGTTCGTCAACTTTATGCACGCGTACGTCTAATTCTTATCAGAACGTTAACAACCGTACGCACGTGATACTGGTCGTTTGTGGGAGACACTTTCGCCTTTGATCTTCGAAATCTTCATTCACCGCTTCCACGAGCAATCGTTCGATGTTGGCGCTCAATTAAGTTACAAGTAGTGTCGTTCCGTCGACACGAAATTGCTTAGAAAGAACGTCTACTTGTTCACAAATTGCTTTTACATCGCAGGAAGCGATTCATCATTCCGAAATGAAGATTTAATTAGATAAATATACCGGATCTGAGCAAATAGAGGGTCGTTTACTCAAACGAGATAAACAATCTCACGTTTACGGTAACTATTGTAATCCACGTGAATATTCATAAGCAGCAGGTGCTTAGTTACGTTGTCTTCGACAATCCTTCGAAATACCCAGAGATATCGGTAAAATGAGAATAATACAGTTATTCGTGATTATTATAGTGCAAAGTAAATAATCTGGTGCATAGAAAAAAATAAATTTAACCGAATTAAATAAGTATCAGTTAAACGAATTGAATGCGGAACGACACCGATCATGTTTACTTAAATGTTCTGCGTCATAAATGAAATAATATACCGTCCTTTGACGCGCAACAATAACACGTCTCGGAAACGAAGTGACTTCAAACCTATATACATATGTACGTTCATTTGACACGTTTTTCCTCGTTTTAAATACGCTTGAAAAATCCCGTGCAACGTTTAGACTAAATACGACTCATTGACCATCGTTTTGACGAGATCGTTGATTATTCGACGACGATTATTCTACCCCGAAGGTATTCAAAAATTGTCAAAAAGATGTTTCTCATCAAAAGAGAACCCTTCGCTTGTGCCGTCCTCGCAGCTCCGAGCGTTCACGACGACGATTTTTCCACGGTAGTTTTTCTTTTCGGTAATTTCGTCATTGCGGGGACTCGAGAATCCCTTTGTTTATTAGTGAAACGTTAACGTCGAAGATCGCTCCCGACGACGGGATACTCGTAGTGGGACTCGCAGATGTGTGTCCATTACATTCGTCGATGGAGAAAAAAAAGAAAGAAGAAGATAAAATAGAATATCGCCGAGTTTGCAGTACGAGCGATAAAGTTGCGATTTGCGGGGCAATCAATGCGAAAACCGGTTAGCTCTCTGGGAGCATAATGTTTTTCAAATCAATTTGCACTTGCCGGGAAATGCACCTGTACCTCGGGTTCTCCCTTTCACGCTGGCCTCCCGGCGCTCGCTGCGAAACTCGCATAAACGCACACACGCTATTTATAGACAAGTGTAAGGCTGATTATTTCTTTCACGGATAGTCGCGGTCCGTCTTGAGTTCCACTGTAGACACGTATAATGGGAGAACCGTAAACTGACGCGGGACGAGCGAGAGCGGAGGAACGAATAGGTGGTAATTGTGAGAAGAAAAAGGGGAAAAACAATGCGTCGCTGCGGCTGAAACGAGCCACAGTTTCGTCGATTAATCGCGTACCGGAGGATAAACGTAATTAACTGCATCGAAAATTACTTTAGCGTATCTACGCCCCGACAAAGAAAGGCAGCTCTCGGCGGTGTATAGGTATATAACCATGAATTCTTGAATGATACCGAGTGTACAGGTTGCTTATAAATTACACTTGAAACGTATACAGACGTATAAATCTTATCGAGAGGAGCAAACAATTTTTCAAGAAACGTATACTCGGAAATTAATCGTTTCAAACAGATTTAGCCTTTGAATCCGTTAACCAATATTTGTACGACACTAAACTGCACGCGAATATATTTTTTTTTTTTGTAAAAAATATTCGAAACGATGGCCCGAGACGATGAATTTTATATTAGATTTATTTTTGATGAAATATTAAACGTAACGTTATGGAACAAAATTCAACGACGAAGAATTCATTGATCTTCCGATAGCGTGTACACAGTGCAAGTGAAGTAAATTATAATCATATTTTGATCATTGTCATTGTCTTTTAATTGAATTCAATACAACGAGCAATCTTTAATTTTGTAACTTAAATTATCCGACGAAACTTATTCTGCTCGGTTTAAAGACGAAAACGGGTTATATAAAATGGTTCGAGAAATTCTTCCTTTTCGAGGTAAAGGCGCTTCTTACTGATTTCGTTAAGGAAATTGCTAAAAATGATTTCCTTCCGCAGCAATGCACGTCCTCGCGACGCACTGTTGTACACCTTCGAAAACTCCCGGAGTATTTGTCTCTCTAATCCAGTTTCTCTAAGTCGACGATAGACCGAACTGTATGTATTTTTGGCGGGACATCGTCTTCGAGGAAAGATTTCGCGATAGAGACACCGAGCATCCCTGCATTAGCCCGTCCGATGTTAAACTAAGTTGCTAACTCGATGAACGTTATCTTAATTATCAAACGGTCAGATAAACTCTGATAATTTTTCTATTCGCTACGATATGCCCCAATTCTAATATCGAGTCAATCCATCCGGTTGTAAGTACTATTATTGTTTATTTCTAATTGGAGAAAAAAAATTACAGGTCCAGATTTTCAAAGTTTTATTACAATTGTTTCGGTTCTAGCCTGTATTGTTCAGAGATCTTAGGCTTAGATATCCAGGCTCAGAAACCACATTGTGACTTATTTCGGGGTCCCCCAAAAAATCCTCGGTTTATGGAGTCGCCAACAATAATATAATTTCTAAAGCACGATGGTTTCCACGGTCATTGACAACCTACTTTTGCGGCCACGGCACCGTGCCCAAATCATTACACGTCTCTTGAATGATTTTCCCGTGGCACCGGCATTTAATTCACTTTCAACCATAGGTAATAAAGTTTCACGACCTTTGAAATTACACGCGCTCGTTTCACGACTTTTACGACTCGATGACTTTGACATACGATCTTTCCGTTTGAAAATTGCTTTACGATATTTTATTGACCACGATCGCGTTCTGATAAATTATCCATATTTGGCAAGCGTTTACGCAATATTCGCTGTACACGGCAGACCGGGAAGCTGCGGAAAAATCAACAGTTTCATCCGATGAGAGAGTTAAGGTTCCGGGTGTCGCGAGTAAAAGCCTAGCTAGGATCAACGAACCGAGAATCGAAACAGAGAAATTACCGAAAACATCGAATTCGTTCTACCGCGCGGTGCAACAACGTATACGAAAAAAATTCAAGAACCGTGTTATCATGGACACCGTTTCGAAACAGACGAAAATTTTAAAACAAAAATGAAAGTTAACGTTTGTCAATAATTGCCGAAACTAACCGACGTAAAGGCGAGCAAACGTTACAATATATTCTCATACTGTTCACTATAAATTCGAGTCCAGAAACTTGTACAACGAATGCATTGATAGTCGGATAATAATAAAAAATCGTATCGCATCGAAGAAAGTAACATCGTAGACATTTTCCAAAGCCCCCGTGTACGTTCCCGAGTTGATAATTCCAATTTCGTGGGGCGGGCGACTCCCGACGAATTGGGGCGACCGTGGCGTGTCTGGTTATCCGGTAGCAATTACGTGTTTCTTTTAAATACCGGACAAAGTATCATAGTGCCTACTTAATACGATGGGTGTATAATACGGCGTCGTATCGGGCGCGTTTCAATCGTGGCCGTTAATGCTTTTCCTCGAACGAACCTGCTGCAAATTGCATCTCTTCGACCTCCTTTGTACTCGTCCTTCGCGGGGATCGTGGATGAGCCGGGAATTGTAATTTACAAGATCTCCTCGTCCTCTTTGTTTTTCGCGTTTCCCGCGGCCACGCTCCGCTGAATAATTTACATTTTCTTGCAGCTTCTCGCTCGATTTATTCGTTTTCCGCGGGATCGCGCGTCCCTCAAGGACCGAGCGTGCTGCGTCGGCGCGGATGCACCGACGTAGATATCGTAGATCGGTGCACCAGCGAATCGTTTCTCGATCGGATCGTTCGGATCGATTCGGTTTGGTGACCGTTTCGTTGGATCCGAGAACCGTGAAACGGGTAACGGGTAGGTACGGTCCCCGGTTCTTTCGTAAATATTTCGCGAGCCACGCGAGCGATGCGTTCTCCCAAAAGGTTCCAGGGCCCTCGGGCCGCATTCTCCAGCGGTCCTAAGCCTTCGTGAACGACCGTAAGGCCTGCCGGAGCACGCGACAGTACGACGGGACCGGTATGTTGCGAATGCATGCGGCCACTTTCTATCTTGTCATCGTTTTCACCAGCGTTGCTGGCCGGGTTCGCACCATCCGTTAGACAACCATCGATCGAAACATTCTTCAATGGGTTTCAGCATCGAAACGGTCGAAAGGGAAATACCACGACGAGGGGATGATCGTCGATGGGGCGAATTCGTCCGCATGCGTCGCTATCGATGCACCGACTCGCGGTGCATTGTCGATGCACCGCCACGAGATTCGTTTGTACTCAGGCATCGAAAGAAAACAAACAAGCTAACATTTCACCGTTCGATTCTGTTAGAACTTTTTTTCATTTGAAGGTGTTTTTAAAAAAATGACACGATGATGGTATTTTTGGGGAACTTTCGTCGAAGAAAGTAATAAGTCGCTACGTAGCTTTGGTACAGTGTAAAATGAATTGTAAAGTTTTCTGGTAACGATGAATAAAATAGATAGTTTCCGTTGCGCGAGAATTTTCATTTCTCGCGATTTATAAATTATTTGAATCGAGTCGATCAAAAAATGGTCCCGTGATCTATCCCGAACCTTGGTTTACAATCGTGGTACCGGCGCGGTTGAGTGTCTGTAATTACGATCGCTCCTTTCCAATCGTTTTGTAATTATCGATATTTTTACAGTTTTTTATTTAACGTCTTTATTAAGCGGGTATAAGGTAACGGATACGTGTAGAAGCAAATAGGACAGGAAGAAGGAAAAGTGCCCAAGGCGAGGTGCAGCTGAAATCCTGTTATTAATGTTCAACTTCTGGCAAAAAGAATGTTCGAAAAGTTGATAAACGAACAGGAAAATGTTGCAGAAAATCAAGAACAATACATGGTCGATCGATCGTTAGAAATATGTTGTTGCATCCCGTCTTCGAGAAATGTGAAAGAAAATTCGCATTTACCTATTGCATGACCTGATACCATTCACTCGCAACTGGTAACGCAGCAACATTCTCCTCTTCTTTTCCACCATTTGACGTCCATTCTACCCACGACTATCGACCGACCATCATCATTAGACTCCGTTATTATTAGATCCGTTACGATAATCCGTTGAAACGGATCCCATGAATGTGTACAATTAATTGCCCCTGCAATTTCCTTTGCAATCCAAACCAGACGTGGATATTGCTGGCGCCTGGTGCATCGAACAGGTGCAGAAATTCCTGTAGGCTTTTTATCGAAACGCCCGGCTTCTATATTTAGAGGCATATTTATACATCCTATTTATATACCAATTTCGTTCTAAAAAAAGCATACATTGCACATATCGTATAATAGTACTGGCAGATTTACTGTTTACACTCGATTTATTGTCACTCCTCCCCTCTTCCCGTTGCTCGCTTCAACATTAATTTATTACTATTTTATTTCTCTCCATCCTCCCCTCATTTCTACATACTGTATAAGGATGATGAGTTTTTCACCAGCAATGAATAATTAGCCTTTTCTTTTATACGGTAATTAATGACGATTCTTTATTAGTGGGAAGGTATATGTTTCTTCTGTATGCTTTCTGGTAACTTACCTCGAGAATAATAATCAAGCGACAGTTCCAAGAACCAGTCGTACCGAGAAAAGAAGTTTCAAATGAAGATTAACTTTTGATTACTTTTGAATACCCCGCGAACTTGTACTCCTTCGACGCACTCCGCCGCGGATACTGTGCGAAAACAAAAAATAATGATCTCGAAATTATATATATATAAAAAAAAAAAAATGCATAAAACCATCGAGACGAAGAACAAAGAACAGAAGATACCCCTGTATCTTCGTGCGGTTCAACGATCACGAAGAGCCGTTTTCTCTTCAAATATCTAAAAACGTGGTTTCTGGTTCGCAATTTTTTCATCGTCCTTCTCTACGGTGCTCAAATGGCGCTATATTGTTTCGGTTGTTCGACTTTACACGCGTGTAAAAAAAAAAAAAAAAAAAACAAATTCCATTAGAGTAATACGCCCGGTGGACGAGATACCTCGGGGTTGGCGTCAAAAAAGAAGGAGAAAAGAAAAAACCGAGTGCCGAGTATACGCGGGTCGAGGTTGAAGCGGTTTAAGAATCCCTGTATAGAGCGAACGCAACGGGAGAGCATTCGATTCGATGCAAAAAGCACATCGTTCCGACGCTCCACCTCGTACGACGAGACCGTGGACGAAGTTCTCCGGACGCGTTCGTGGCCGATTTACCCTGTTCGCTCCACCTTGGCCAGGTGAATCTGGCACCGACTTGAATCGCTTGATCCATCGGGGAGCAACAGGTTTGCTGACCACCGAAGGGAACAAACCCGTGGTCGGTGAGGGAGACGGAGAGGACGCGGTGCAAAGGTAGAATCTTCGGCCACGACCGAGTCGCCCGGTATTCGAGACATCCATTTAGGACAGGCGACCATGGCGGCGAGGGTAGGAGGGCGCTGGTGGGAGTCGCCGTCGTTAGCGATGCTGATGACCGTGACGGAAAACCGGGGGCCAACGACTTGACCGCGCAGAAAACAACGTCTACGAGATTGAGTTAACACCTAGAAGACCACCTTGTACTCGGTAACCAGAAATCACTGTTCAATTCTCTGCTTTCCGAGTCACCTCGACGATTCCCTAGGAACGACGAACGAAGAAAACGAGGGGGGACAAAAGAAAAACCAACCGACCGATTTCGTTCGGTGAAAGAAAATAGACGCAAGAGTATCTCCGCCGAACGACACCGTCGACGATTTGGAAATCGTTCGAAACGCGTTTACGCACGGGATAAACCCTATCGATCGATGGCCGTTAACGCGAGAAGAGTAAGAAGGGTTCGTCGACACGGACGCTTAAAAATAAATATCGTCGTGGAAGCTCTTTGTACGGTCAATAATTGATCCGTGATTCGAAATACCGCCTAAAACCGTCGGTCCCTCGTATAAATGACCATGGTAGTCGGCGCCTGTTAACACGTAGAAAGAAAACAAGGGAAAAGCACGGCTAGGTGGAGGGTAGGGGGTCGTTCAGCGATGGTGGTGGTTACCGGCGCCACTGGCACCGCCAAGGAACGGTCATATACTTCTGTTCCTGTGTATTGCTGGCCAAAGCGAACCGGTGCCGGCAGTCGTCGTTTGTCCTTCGTGCGTGAAGCCTCGCTCCGCGTTCATCCACCAGCAGTGAGACTCTTTGACAAGTGTGACACCGCGCGAACTCGAGTGAATTCGCCACCGCGAGGGGAAGACTTTCTTCTCGAAGAGAGAGTGAAAGAGCGAGAGCGAGAGAACGAGCGAGCAAGAGAGAGAGAGAGAGAGAGAGAGAGATTGCGTGTACGATCCATTTACGCGTATCCGCCACGAAGCACGGGTTATTCGTCGCGTTGTACTCACAGTAGCGACACGTGACGTTCACGAGTACATTGATTGCTCTTCGAGGTTCTGGAAGAGATTCGATCGTTTAAACGTTCCCCCTTGAGCTGCTCATTACGTCTACTTTGTAACGCGATTTATTAATTGTATCGTAGATCTTTTTTTTTTTTACCGCGCAACGGAACGGTGACTGGCTAGTACACACCGATTACGTGTTTCAGATAAAGGATTTCGATCGTCGCACAAATACCCCGCTCCCCTCCTCGAGCTACTCGTTACGTTTACGTTTAATTTGTTATCGCGTACCTTATCGAATAGCGGAATAGTGAATCATCCCGATTTCGTGTTTCCAAGAGGGATTTCAATCTTTGAATGACTCCCCCTTTCCCCCCCTTCCCCATCGAGCCGCTCGTTGTGTCTACTTTGCAAAGATATTCTATCCGTCGTATCAGATTTAACGAAATATCGAAATACTGATTCGCGTGTACACCGATTTCGTATTTTTGAGAGGAATTCCAATCTTTGTGTAACTCCTCTCTCCCCCCCCCCCCCCATACCCTTCTCTCGAGATACTCGTGTGTACATTGTAATGCGATTTATTCATGTATTCTAAAGAGAAGCAGAGTAGTAATACATGACTTTCACGAATACATTAATTACCGTTTGAGGTTCTCAAAGGAACTCGGTTGTTTCTACGTTCCCCTCGAGCCACTCGTTAGAGTTACGTTGGAACACACAATTTCGTTCGTTAGATTTTAAAGGGAAACGCGACAACGATTAACGATATTACACGAGTACACCGATTTTCAATTATCAGAACGGAATCGGTCGTTCGTGCGTTTCTCTTGTCCGCTTTAAAACGCGATTTACGTATTCCACGAAATATAACAGAGTTTAACAACACGCGACGTAACTCTGTTAACAGAGTTAACGAGCGGGACGATTACCGTTCGAAGTTGAAAATAGTAAATTCCGATCTTCGTGCGTTCCTTTTGAATCGATCGTTAGATTAATGAAAACACGTGACGACCGAGAGTAGTTTTCAAATTGCTGTTCGAGTAAGTTTATTGCTCGATTCCTTTCATTTTTTAACTCGACGGGTCCACGGAATCGGGTAAGAAGGATTAAACAAACATTGGGTAATGTTTGAGCGTGTCGACATCGAGCGTCGGGATTTCTGACGGTCATGAATGATTTAAATATCGGCCCGTGCTAGACGAGGATACGAGGAATTTCGTAGAACGTTTGTGAAATTCCGGGACCGTGGGTTATTGACACAAGAGTGCGATAACCTTGAATCGTTTGAGGAAAGCCTGTTGTCAATTAATTTCGGTGAAGTACGCCGCCTCGTACGGTATTAGTTCGAGATGTGGCGGCTCCGTCCATTTTTAAACGACGATAGGAAACCTGTTGCCCGGTTTAACGATATCCGTCTTCCTCTGACCACATCTCGTCCACAAACGGCCACGCCGCACCTTCGACGTGCAGCTGCAATCTCTCCTTTCAATAAAAATCTAACGTCGCTTTGTTTACTTAAAAATCATCGTGTCGATATTATTTCAGATTGGAAAGTATACGAATCGATAACTCTTGGTTTTCGACACGTGGAATATCTTGAAGAAATCGGTACCTCTTGTAACGTAGAAACCGAAAAATTGAACGCAAAAGGACACAAAGAAATCGGTACCTCTTGTAACGTAGGAACCGAAAAATTGAACGCAAAAGGACACAAAGAAATCGGTACCTCTTGTAACGTAGAAACCGAAAAATTAAATGCAAAAAGACGCGATCAGGGAGACGCGAAGCGAGAATTATCGGTCGTACGTTAAAAAGATGGACACATTTCGCGAATATTACGTTTCGAAGATATCGGTACGAGTATCGTGTTTGCTTACTTTGTACATCTCTTGATTTTCCACGTTACGAAAGAACCGTAAAAATGTAACCGGTAACGCGAACGCGCGTCGTAAAATAAATTTGAACGAGACGGCGCGCCGGATTGAAAGATTAAGTATCGTTGCAAACGGATAAAAGGGGGGGAAATTGAAAAATACCGATGTATACGGGTTCGCGGTGCGTACGAGTAGGATCACTTTACGGGCAGTAAAAATTCTGAAAGAGGTACGCAGTTACGGTCCGATTCAATGAAACCGGAGAACAGTGACGCCATTGACATTCTCCGGTCAACGCGCGAAACAGCGCGCACTTTCTTCGGGAAGTATAAATGAAATTGCATAAGAGGCTCGACGCGCGTATGTACACAACGCCTACGAACCCATCGAGTCGGTTCATTCGTGTAAAATAGCTGTACGTACGGATCTAATTCATCTTGCGTGCGCACTCGAGATCGCGCACGTGCACCACCCGATGATTTTCAATTGCAAACCCGTCGATCCGTTTTATTCCTCGACACTTGTTGTTTCACCATTTCCGAGCAAGCCGTTCCGAGATATCATCGCGCCGAGAACGATTCCCTCGTCGATACTTGATCGCGAAAATGCCCGTGTTCCCTCGATCGAGAACGTTCGCTCTTCCCTCTTATCGCGAACGAACGAAAAAAAAAAAGAAAAGAACGGGTTTTGCAATTGAAACGTAGCAAAATTTAAATACCATCGTGAACGTGTCACGAGGGAACCACGTGTCGCGTGCCAATTTCAACGAAACGTCGTAGATAAATAGAAACGGTGCGATTATCGCCGTACGGAACGACTCGTGATTATCGAACGAAATCGTTGTTTAATAGTTATGGGATAAATACGTTGGAATTTAATCGTTTAAATGTAGATCGTGTAATTAGGAATGTTTCTCGAATCTACAAGTATTTTTTCTTTTTTTTGTTCGCTTCACTCTGTGCGTTCCTGTATTTAATGATACGTATTTAATGATATTATTTTCTGCTTTGCTCGATCACTCCGTTGGCTCTATGGTCGTGCAGCTGTGACGCCGAGTCGAGAAAAAAAATCTTTTGCGCGCCAAAGTTAGGAAAATTGGATAACGTGTGCACCGTGATGTTTACCTGATCGTATACGTGCAGTTTCAATTGCAAATAGCATCGATCGAAAAACAAACGAGTATAGATACAGAGAACGAATTGATCACGAGACGGTTACACTTCTCTTAGATTTTTATCATCGTAACAAACATACTTCGCAAGAACTGGATTCAAAGGAAAATGCAAGCCGCGTAATGCATAGAGACAGAGTTAGAAGAATATTCAAGTCTAGAACAACCGAAGACAAAATGTAAAGAAATAAAAATTTGCTACGAAATTTATCGCGTCCCACTGATTTACCAACACTACTGCACACGAAATACGTTTCGCAGATCTTCGATGCTACTTCGAGCAGGCCTGTTAATCGTCTCAGTTGTTAATTTGCTGATCAATTCTTTTCCGACTTTTTAAATCAGATATAGATGTAACACAATCTGTTGTGAATTAGACGAACGTCGACTAACGATACACTATTCTCCGTGTAATATTTCAAACGCAACTGAATTTATACGCAATTCGCATTTTTATATTTCGTAATGTTCGCGAGTAAATATTTCTGTTGGAGACCTTCGTATCTTTTCTTTCCTTTTTTCTTGTTTTTATTATATTTCAGAGACGGAGAATGTTTTGATTGGAACTTCTTTCGTACGTATAATTTTTATTAAATAGAGAGTCACCTTAACGGCACACTACGTTTCGCGTAATGTTCGAAATATTTGTTGATTTTTTACACGACGCAAAGCGTTACCATTACACTCGTGGATAAATATTTCTCTCGGAGATCCCAATGTTCGTCTCTGTTCTTTTTTTTTGTTTTGTTTGTTGCAATTCGAGGAAAGAATGTCCCAGTCAGATCAGGTATATTTAAAACCGGTACAAGTAACCATGTGTGCGTTATATCCATTTGTATATTATTAACGGTTCGATAATACGTACGACATGTCGCAACGCTTGTTTCGTCGCGTAACGTACAACGAATCTGCGTTGAATGAGATGTCCGCCAATACCGATAATCCTTGATACAAATGAGAACAATTACGTGTCTTGAAAATTGAGTTTTCCTTATTGCCGTATCGTTTTACAAGGTTCAAGATCGTAGCCGTGTATAGTTTAAACCGTAGTATTGCATATCGCGTTACAAACGAAACATTCATTTTAATCCGTTCCTAATTCTCCGAACCGTTCAATTGATCTATTATCGAATTTTTATCGAAACACGAAGGTATCAAGATAAACTGTCGGATTAAATAAAAGTTCGTTTCATCGTTTAAGTAATATTTTCTTATCGACGAAATTATCCACCGTTCAGATTAGTCACAGATTCGTGAGACTAAACGAGCTTATCGATAATCAAGTACAATCGGTGTATCGAATATACAGCCATCGATAAAGAAACAAATATCGAGGAGGGGGGAATGTGGAAAAATGATTAGCAAGGGGAACGAAGACCGTGTAGTACGAATAAATTAAAATTTTTATAGAGCTGGTACAATTTTACCGAATTTTTGCAACTCTTTCGATGCGTGACGAGAATACTTCACTCCACGATTGAGTGGACGAACCATTATTTCTTTACGAGTATCGCTTATCAACAGAGAACGTAAAATCCGATCGAACGTCACTGTCGTAAACTCGAATGTACCTGCACGCAAAATTCCAGCTTTAAATAAACCACCGGGGTCGTAAAACCATCCTGTTTCTGAATTTCAGGTTGAAAGAGGGAAATCTACCTGCGCCGGAAACCGAGCCAGCGCAGTGAATCGCCACATCCGATACGGTTCGAGTCGAAGAATTTCACGCCGTGCGCAAATCGTCCGTTACGAAGATACACGTTCCATATTGCAGAATTTCGGGAGTTCGAATGGTGAAACTACCTCTTCGGGTGGGCTTATCCACAAAGACCATCATCTGTTAGCGGTCCACGTTTAACGAAAAAATGAGATGAATCGTAGAAGACACCCTTTACAGGATACGAATCGAGAGCGATCGGAGAATTGAATAAACCCGAATAATCGGAGAGTATCGATCGGGGAGAACGAAGAGAAGGACAGTGAAGTTCGAGGAACGTTCGTCGAAGAAAATAAGCTAATTTTCTTTTTCCTTTTTTTTTTACGAAGAAACGGGAGGGTGCAAGTTCCTCGAGTCCGGAATTTTTTGATCGGTAATTCGATTCTCGGGCACAGCATAGGTCCTCGGACCTACTCGCGGCAGGAAATCATTATCACCATCGAGACGGATTCGACGAGAGGAAGAGATTGCTTCAGGAGCGTATCCCCGAGCGAAAGGACCACGGGGACTAGAAGCCGTAAACGTAGAAGAATAAAAAGCATCAAGGAAAAATGGCGTACGACGATGTTATCCTACGGATGGGCGAGTTCGGTCGCTACCAGCGCAGGATCTACCTTTTGCTCTGTCTTCCGGCGATATCATGCGCCTTCCATAAGATCGCCGGTGTCTTCCTGAGCGCGAAAATGAACTCTAGGTCAGGACCGATTCACCGAATCAATCGTTATTATCGTAACGTTGAGAACGAACGAATTTTCACCGAACGACCGCGATCGATCGATTCCCGTACGAGTACTCGTCCCCCTTCTTTGTAATTCGTACCACGAATATACTGTATATTTACAGTATACGCAACAGTATACGTAACGAATACTGTATATACTGTACATATATTTTTCCTTTGAGCGCAATTTCTTCCTTCGATACCTTCGCCACCGAACGAACGAATTTACCCAACGATTCGAAAAGTACCGAACGGTCACGAAAAATAATTACACGGTAACCACGATCAATCTGGAATGAATTAGGCTCGGAACAAGTCTGTTAGAGAGTTCCCTCGCAAGTTGATTTAGACTGCACTTCGCTTTCACTTGCATGTGAAACTGAAGACCGCCAGTTTGAGCGGCGCGCGGTTCCATTGTTCTCGAAAAGAAAAGAAAAGAAAAAAAAAATTGTACAAATTCCTTTGACCGTTGTGTTAGCGATAGCGTACACGACTTGTTCGAAAATAGAGATCACCAATGGTATTATTTTTTTTACCGAGAGAGCAATTCTCGTTTCAGATGTGTGCTACCACATGAGAACGTGGAGAACGCCACATACATGTTACCGGAAAGCGTGATGAACGCGAGCTACCCATGGGACTACGAGCTGAAAGGATGGTCGCAGTGCTTCAGACGCGATGTCCCGAGTGTCGTTAACGAAACAACGATCGACAGGTACATCGATACGTCGACCAACGATGCACCTATCCAGAAACCCTTTTCTCCGAATGGTCTCAACACCCAAGGACTGATGCCGTGCAATGGATACGTCTACGACAGAAGCAAATACAAAAGTACCACTACTTCTGAGGTACGTCTAGCAACACGTTTTAATTATTCGTTACTTGTTCTTTCGATACTCTTCCCGATTGAATTAACTCATCCTACCTAATGTATACGTAACGAACTATTAAACCCTATCGATGAGAGGCTAACGTTGTTGGTTTTTTTTTTTTGTTTCTTTTCAGTGGAACTTAGTTTGCGACAGGGTATGGTTGAGAGCTACGGGGGATTCTTTGTTCATGGTAGGAGTCATGCTTGGCTCAATGATTTTCGGTGGTTTGTCCGATAAGTATGGGCGTAGACCAATTTTCTTCCTGTCTTTAGTCATACAGCTGGTCGGTGGTATACTAGTCGCGGTTGCACCTGAGTTTATTTCCTACGTTATCTTCAGATTGATAGTTGGCTCAACCACTAGTGGGGTCTTCTTAGTCGCCTATGTCATAGGTAAGTCACTATCCGATTAATGAAGCATTGGGCTGGGTAATAAGTTCACTCCGATTTTGAAGAGGCATACGTTTCCAGGAATATCGTCTCATTTAGGAGAACTGATCTCTGCGTACAGATGAAAATCAGAGACGCACGAGGAATATTTTTCATACCGTTCCATTGTCGTTTATGTTTGAAGCAATCTAATTTCCAAAATGATAACTTTCGTGCTAACGAAATGTGTGAATATCCAAAGACCTTGCGGCAATGAAACGTACAAATGTCACAAAAAGAAGACAAAAGATGACGAAGTAACGTTAATGAAATGTACAATAATACGAGTTAAATTATTACCCAACCGTATGAATACAATGCTCGCTTCTGAAATTTTTTTTGAAAATATCTTTAATGTTGTGTTTAATAATAGTATCATTTAACATTATAATGATACTGTAATGCTGAGAATAACATTGCTGTTTAGCCTTGGAAATGGTAGGTCCAAGGAAGCGTTTAGTAGCCGGAGTCGGTTGCCAACTGTTCTTCACAACTGGATACATTCTCACTGCTGGTTTCGCATATTTCATAACTGACTGGAGAATGCTACAAATTGCTATCACCGTACCAAGCATTGCGTTCCTTCTTTACTGGTGGTAAGATAAATATTCTCTTAATCTTGTGTTCAAGTTTTGTCAATTATTTCGTTAATTGTTGTATCATTAACATTTTATAGGTTTATTCCTGAATCCGCGCGTTGGCTATTAACCAAAGGCCGCCTACAACAAGCGAAAGATCTCCTACAACGCGCTTCTTTAGAAAACGGGGTGGAAATGCCTACCGAGGCACTGGACACGCTTCTTAATAATAATAGCGATGAAAGCGCGCCGGATTATAAGGAACCGTCATTGTTTGACCTCTTCCGGTATCCAAATTTGCGGCGGAAAAGTATTTTACTCTTTTTCAATTGGTAATGTTTACTTCAACTTTCCTCAACGTCGAGGCAGAGTAAATTGACCTGTCAAGGTTACCAGCAGGGGACTGTTTTGCCACTACTCTATACGTGACTCCTCCCACCGTTTAATCTTCTCTCATTACCTTGAAACAGGCAAAGAGAAGGTATTTAACCGTATACCAATAATGTGTTGCTGACAAGAGCTGATTTTAAATAATGTTTCGTATGAGATACAAAACAAACATTGTCTGGTTCTACCCAATGTTCACACTATTCATAATATATTTTTAGTTTTATTAACTAATTAAGCTAAACTTTAAAGCGGTAGTCCTTGACAAGTCAATTTTTTTTTGCTTTTATATCCTGGTATCTTACAAGGTGATGTCTCAGTATTGGTTTCACTGATTTCAACAAACGTTCTCTTTATTTTCATTCTAAATTTCCTTTAAAAAATATCGAATGACATGACCTCTCCTTGTTAGTATCCACTGATTTTTTATTATTGCCTTGATTTGATGCATGATAACACAATCTCCCAACCTTTATAGGCTTGTAAACAGCGGTACCTACTATGGATTATCCTGGCACGTATCCAACCTCGGTGGTAACGAATATGTTAATTTTCTCATTTCCGGGCTTGTGGAAGTACCTGCGTACACGTTTTTAATTTTCACTTTAAATCGTTGGGGAAGAAAGATCATCTTATGCGGCTGTATGTTAATATCTGGAGTGGCGTTGCTCGCTATCCTATTCGTACCTGCTGGTTAGTACAGGAAATCAGCTTTTTGTATCCTATTTTCCGACTGCTATTTTGTAAAATAATTTTAAGCCCAGTCGTCGCGCTCGTGAATGTTTCCAGACGCCCAATGGCTTGTGGTGTGTCTCGCGATGATCGGTAAACTCACCATCACGTCATCCTATGGTGCTATTTATGTTTTTACTGCTGAACAATTTCCCACGGTCATTCGAAACGTCGGTCTCGGAGCGAGTTCAACTTTCGCTCGAATCGGCGGTGTTATTGCCCCATACGTCATTCATCTGGTAAATAATTTCTACTTGCAACATACATAGCTGAAAATAATTAGGGAATCACATTTCTTGGCAATTTAAGAGAACTATCTTATTTCATGAATAGAAAAAATTCTCTATATTCAATATAATAATATTGTTATTGAATGTCTAGTAATACTGTAAATGAAGCTAATTTATATAGAAAGTAATAAGTGCCCTTATTGTTTTTTAAATATTGAATGCAAAATGAACAATCAAGTTATTTGAATAAGTGATCCCCCAATTATTTTAAACAGTGTATGTAATCTTAATGTTATGTATCTTCTTCTTGTGAAGCCAAACACAAATTGAAAACATATGTCAAAAGATAAATTGTTCTTTTTGAATATATAATGATATTCTAATTACCAATATGCTATTTCACAGTCTGAAATTTGGATGCCTCTACCTTTTGTTATTTTTGGGTCATGTGTGCTCCTTGGTGGAGTGATGTCACTACTCCTTCCAGAAACACTAAATAAGAAGCTTCCAGAGTCCATCCAGGACGGAGAATTGTTTGGAAAGTATGTAGATTTGTAATGTCTCTGTTTCATCATTATCACACTTCTTACCATTATAATGCTTTACTTTAGAAAACCTTCAAAGAAGAAGAAAAAGCAACAACTAGATATAGAACAGTTAAATGAAGTTGACGTAATAAAACCATTGAAACCACAGGAGAATGGTGTCCACGAGAAGCAAAACGGATGACGTTAATTTCTAAAGGAAACGTCAGTTACGCTCAAAATATGTATTTGATTCCTGTCCGACTGTATTTTAAGCACTCATACATATACGTGTCTCGCGTGTATGAATCTTAGTGTGCCCATTGCAAAAGTGCATCAATGAATCCTATTGGACTTTCGATCTGCATGACTAATAATGTAGGGAATATCGAACCAACGAAGTATGGAAACCTACATTGAATATTTCAGCTTGTTTTGAACATATTGAATGTAAAGAGGTAGTGTTTACCTTCTGTTTATACGTACACAAAATACACACAGCCTATGTAATTAATAGCACACCAAAATTCTGCCAGCAAACATATCATTTACTCTAATTTCTGAGTCGTTTACGTGTTAAGTGCCCTTGAAATGTAAACTTGTAAAAGCTTCTTCGAAAAATTCACGTGGAAAACGATTATACTTCCACGTAACAATTACGGATGAAAAATACAAAGACTTTGACATTTTAATGATTTTTTTATATATTGCAGAATGATCCCATCCCTTTCTTTTTCTTTGCTTATATCGATGCACTGTATTATTGATTAGACGGACGAGATTTTTAATTTTCAATGTCAGCATTATTTTTATTCATTGTATTTATTTGTAGAACAGTTTAAAGTAAATGTAAATAAATTAAAAATTTTATACAAAAACAAAAAATTGTATCAGATTTCAAATTTTTGAATGGCATCACTTGTGCTGACATCTTATGGAAAGCGCAGCTATACTCTTGTTGCATCGAGTATCGAAAATTTCGATTCTCTGAAATATATCGATCGAATCTCGAATGATTTAGTTTTCTTGTTATTCCCGCGCAAAGTTATCGTACGGCACGCCGGTTGTTTATTGACTTATTTACATATTTTGATAGTTGTTGAAAACGTTACTGTTACTTTTATTACGTTGAAATACAAAATTGTAACGAAATCAAAATGGATTCTATAGATAGAGATCAAAGACTCGAAGAGATACAAAGAGAATACGTTGATTTTTTAGATGACATGGTAAGTTGAAAAAAGTTTACAACTTAATGTAGGATTAACTTTTCTTATAACTATTCTTTAGGAGGATCAAGGCATTTATACTACTCTCGTCAAAAATATGATTGATGAGAATAAACGCAGATTATACGTAAACGTTAATGATTTGAGAAGAAAAAATCCCACTCGGGCAGCCAGGTGTGCACAATAAAACAAGTTTAAACATTACTGTTTCTTGTTTCTCAAAAATATTTTAACTGTACTGATATTTATTTTTGTACTATTATCTGTAATACTGTTTTTAATTTTAATTATAGTCTGTTGAACAATTCGTTCGAAGAGCATCAAGCTTTTCAAAATGCACTAAAGCAATTCATTGGGAGTATTGATACAGATTATGCAAAAGGAAATATAGATTTCTTTATAGCATTTGAAGGAAGTTTTGGAAATAAACATGTCACACCAAGAACTCTTACATCAAATTTTTTAGGTAACTTGGTCTGTGTGGAAGGTATTGCTACAAAATGTACGTTAAAATTATAAATTATATGAATTTTGTGTGGAAGGTTTATTATAATTCAATCTTGTCTGATATGCATTATAATTGTTAATAGGTTCCTTAGTACGACCAAAAGTTGTAAGAAGTGTTCATTATTGTAATGCGACAAAGACAGTGACGGAAAGAGCTTATACTGATTTAACTTCATTTGATGCATTTCCACAATCGGCTGTGTATCCAACTACAGTAACTATTGATTTTACTTCAAACAAAGTACATACTGTGCATTATAATTTTGACATTGTTTGAAATATAGGATGAAGATGGTAATCCCTTAGAAACTGAATTTGGCCTTTCTACATATAAAGACCATCAGACACTAACCATACAAGAAATGCCAGAAAAAGCACCCATTGGTCAGTTACCTCGAAGCATTGATGTCATTTGTGATAATGATTTAGTAGACCTTTGCAAACCAGGAGATAGAGTTCAGATTGTTGGAAGCTTCAGATGTATGCCTGGCAAACAAGGAGGATATACAACAGGCACCTTTAGGTTTGTTGATCAAATAATGCACATTTATTTAAAGCTACTTAAATATAAGGAACATGTTTTCTTACAGAACAGTTTTAATTGCTAACAATATCATGCAATTAAACAAAGATGCTAATCTATCCATTTCTCACGATGATGTAGCTATGTGTAAAAAACTTGCCAAAAATAATCCATGTAAAAATATTTTTGAGCTACTCAGTAAATCACTAGCACCTTCTATTTATGGACATGATTATGTGAAAAAAGCAATATTATGTTTGTTACTTGGTGGCATTGAAAAACTTTTACCTAATGGTACAAGATTAAGAGGGTAAAAATTTTTGGACTGTTTATTTTATGAAAACACTTTTGAAGTAGTAAACAGACATAATTACTAATGTTAACAGAGACATTAATATTATGCTCATTGGAGATCCGTCCGTTGCAAAATCACAACTTCTACGTTATGTTCTATGCACTGCGCCAAGAGCAATACCAACTACTGGTAGAGGATCTTCTGGTGTGGGATTAACAGCTGCTGTTACCATAGACACTGAGACAGGGGAACGCAGACTTGAAGCTGGTGCTATGGTATTAGCAGATCGAGGAATTATTTGCATAGATGAATTTGATAAAATGTCAGATATTGATCGTACAGCCATACACGAAGTAATGGAACAGGGAAAAGTAACAATTGCCAAAGCTGGAATACATGCTAGCTTAAATGCACGATGTTCAGTGTTAGCAGCTGCAAATCCAGTTTATGGAAGAGTAAGACTCATTATATTGAATGTAATTGTTTGACTTCAATATTAGTATGTGTTTGTTACTTAATATATTTGCATATACTTGCAGTATGATCAATATAAAACACCAATGGAAAACATTGGTCTTCAAGATTCACTGCTTTCACGTTTTGATCTGTTATTTGTCATGTTGGACATAGTAGACTCTGAGCAGGATCAAATAATCAGTGATCATGTTGTAAGAATGCATAGGTTCAGGAGTTCAACAGAACTAGATGGAGAAGCACTGCCTTTTGGTAGTAAAATAGAAATATTAACGACGAAAAATCCAGAACAAATTCTGTCTGAAGATGCAGAAATTCAAGTTTATCAAAAATATGATCCGTTATTACATGGACAATTACGTTCGAAAAGGTATCTCAAAATTAATTTATAATGATACAAGTATATTTATAATAGTACAGTATCAACCATGTATTCTTATATAAAATGTTTTTTTAGTGATCAAATTCTTACTATAAATTTTATGAGAAAGTATATCCACATAGCTCGGTGTATGAAGCCAAAGCTCACAGAAGAGGCTAGCGCGGCAATTGCTAGTGAATACTCG
The DNA here is from genome assembly GCF_051014685.1 of Ptiloglossa arizonensis. Taxonomy (NCBI): domain Eukaryota; kingdom Metazoa; phylum Arthropoda; class Insecta; order Hymenoptera; family Colletidae; genus Ptiloglossa; species Ptiloglossa arizonensis. Next base: position 22,206,486 of record NC_135050.1, read on the forward strand.
AAATTACGTTCAGAAGAATCAGTAGAATCCGATGTAGCAAGGGTATGTAATGTGCATTATTCATTTAAGCGAATCTTACATTTCATATTTTATTAATAATTTTTCTTTCTTTTAAATCAGACTCAACCTATAACAGCTCGTACTTTGGAAACATTGATTCGATTGGCTACTGCACATGCAAAAGCTCGTTTATCAAAGAATGTTACTGAAGAAGATGCTCAAGCGGCAATAGAATTGGTAGAGTTTGCTTATTTCAAACGTGTGCTAGAGAAAGAAAAGAAGAAACGAAGACGGCATGATAGTGAAGATAGTACACACGGAGAAGAACCAAGTGAGAAGAAGAAAAAACGTATGAAAAAATCAAAGACATCTGGAGAACAAGATCTTTATGAATTTGATAGCGATGATGATAATCATGTTGATGAAGTTGTAATGAGAACCACTAGATTACGAACAAGGACTACTTCAACTTTACAAAGTCAATCCGATCAACCGTTAGCGCAGGATTCCGATCAAACTGTTGTATCGGAAACTCCTGCAACTATTACCGAGGAAAGGTACGCATTTAAATCATACAGTGTATGAATTCTGAAAACATTCGCTTATACCTATTGTATGATTCTAGATTGAAAGTATTTAAGACGCTTCTTCACAAGTTGTTCCAGCAACAAAGAGCACAATCACTTTCGTTGTCAAGAGTTCGTGAATACATTAATAGTGAACAATCACACGAGTTTACGTCAGGTGAAATTACTGCTGCGATTAATAGGATGTCCGACGCAAATCAAATAATGGCAGCAGATGATAATATATTTCTAATGTAAATTGTATTCTTTCTGTAAGTCATTTATCTCGAATTTTTTTACTATTATTAATTGTAAATTTGTTATAAAATTTGTATAAAAAGTATTTCAATGAGTATTTCACATTCCAATAATTTATATTTTCATGACTTTTCATTTTTTTTTTTTTTTTTGCACATATTTAATCGATTTTATATTATGAGGACTTTTGAAAATGTCTGAAATAAGGAGATGTAAACGGTTGAAAATAATTGTATTTATCAACATTTATTATCTCTCCATGTTACAGTACAGCACATTGGCACATAAACTAGCAACAGTGATCAACATTCATTACAATACTGTAAACAATATTGTTTACGCCTCTAAGCCTTTCTGTTTTGTATATATATTTATATAAAATCAACTCATATCACATGGATATAAATAGTTGTGCTGTCTCATTTAAGTATATATCTAATATTTAGGCATCTTTTTTACACGTAATTTGTTATATCTGTATTTTCATTTTGTTAAAAAAATTCTTAACTTCATAACATAGTCATTTTCTATAGCATATTAACTATCTCTATTTTGGTAATCAATTTAAACATATTTTGTTGTTTTTATAACTGTTTGATCGAATTACAAAAATCTTCCTAATTTTCAATTTTGCACAACCAAATTATAACGTACTTGTTTAAAATCAGATTCTGTTAATTTGTATTTATATGTTCAATGACATTTAATTTGAATAATATGTCGATGATGTGATTTGGTGTCTTTCTTTTTATACAAATAATTTGTATGATTAAATTATTATCGTTGAGTGTATCAAAGGTTGTACTATATCTATGCTCGTAACGAAAACACTAAGACATTTACAAACAGATGCAAAAGCTTTACACTACCAATATTAAAATCACTACTTTCTTATCAATATAATACAGGCCTTCAGGACGTAATGTTTCTGTTGTAAATGAACAAATTCGTACCGCATTTAATTATTTTCATTTACATAGATAGATCAAACTTTCAACAACTGAATTATTTCCATTACAAAAGAAATTATTATTCGTGTTTCTTGTACTTATAGTTGTCCTTGACAACATCAATTTGATTAATTTTAGTTAGCACTTCCATGGTTTAACATTTTTTATTGTATAAAATCTACTGTATCTAATTCTATAATTCTCTACAAATTCCACACTTCAACACCAATAAATGACACAAAATATATGTAACACAATTAACAAATTATTTTTAATATATCTAAAAACACGCTGTACAATCTACAAAACATTAATCTATGTGGAACCTGAGTATTTGCTGTAGTAAGCTAAGACACGAGGGAAAACAATTGATGACTTTCACATTTAAGTAGACTCATGACATGAAGTACTGCAATAAGAAATTCTAAACATCAAACTGATATAATACAATTCCCTCGTGCAGTAATAAAATTATTTATATACTCTATTAAAAGATAAAATGATAGAAAATTAAGCACAAATTAATACATGTTTCTATGGATCTCTGACTTTTGCTTCATAAACTTTAACAGAAGGCTGTACAACAATACTAAAAAAATTATACACTTAAGAAAATAGTTATCTTTGGAATTTTGAATTGTATTACAGGAATCACACCTCTGCCCTATATTAAGATTAAAGGTGCTCTTTCAAAATCTTTAACTTAGGTATTTCAGGCACGTATTTATACCTTTTTCTTTAACTGTCATTTTAGCAAACTTGATTTGTCAATTTTAAATGTATGTGTAGAAATAAGAACGAAGCACATGCAAGAAACATTAAAATATAATTTATATTTTGCACCATTTTAAATTTGATTCAGATTTCCATATAGGCTGTTAAAAGCATGTGCTCCATTTTTATACCAATGCTTTTCATTATACATATTGCAAAATATGAACTTATACCTCATCTTCACTGGACTCACTGCTGTACACCAATTGTTCTTTCCACCATTCCCGAACTTCTAGTATAACGCTGGAAGGTTTTGGTATAGTTGTTTTTGCATTAAAAGCTTCTCGCTGTTGTCTGCTTTGCTCTGTGCTTTCTGTGAGATGTGGCAAATTATTTTTCGCCATTGCTTCAAACGGAAAGCTCATATTGGAAGAAAGCATGAGGGAAAAGGTATATGATTGTTGACACATATAAAAAAACTTACGTGGTGGTCTGTTGTTTCTTTTCTTAGGTGGTATATTCTTGTCTTTTTCAGATCTAATCGAGGCAGGATCCGACAATGTTGGAGTTAAATATTTTCTTCCTGATCCACTGCCTATACTATCAGATCTTGGAAGAACTGGTTTCTTTGCTTTATGCTTAGATCCATCGGTGTCCTACTCAACAAACATGTTGATGAAATTCTATGAAAAAGAAAATGGTAAACATTCTCACAATGATCATATGTGATATTGTTAAATTTACTTTTATTTCAGTTTCCTCTTCTTTGTCTGCTTCCTTTCTTTTTTCTTCTGTATGTTCTTGTTGTTGTATGGGTTGGTCAGTGTTTGCACGAAGACCAGCAACAAGACTATTTTGTTGCTTCTACAATACATAAATTACATTTCTTTTACTTTTATTATAAAGCGTTGTATGTTTGCTTTGAAATATATTTTTTTGCCTAAACTCACCCCACTTGCTCGAATTTTTTTTAAACAACCCTCCAACCAATTTCTTATTGTTTGCTTAGCAACTTCTTCTTCAATAATGTATTCAAATTCCTCCCTTGCCAGTAATTCCTCAAGTTGAAGAGCTTTTCGTATATCAACTGAACGATATGACAACATACTGACCAGAAAAATATAATATAAAACAGATTATAACTTAGAAAATAATAATTGCATATAAAGACGATGTCGACGTACTTGATGACGTCGTGGAAAGTAACATCTTCACCATTATTCAATTTTTCCAGTTCATAACACATATGTTTAAAGAGCAGTCGATCCTTTTGAGGATCGGTCTCTAATCTACCCTTCAATAGCCGTAAGATAAACTTCACCTAAAGCAAACTAATATATCATTACTTCTAGTCTAATTTACAATAGCTTATTAAACTCGTAACAATTCTTTCAGGCGTACCCGTTTCACTGGTATGACACCTTTTTGGTGATTATCAACGACGTTCCAGGTATTTTGGAAATTCCTAATGTCAGCATACGACAATAAAGCATCTTCTTCGTTCGAGTAAAATAGAGAAAAATTTTCCATAATAATAGCTGTTGTAAAATAATTAGTTTTTATATCGTAACATAAGAAAACTACGTTCGGCATTTTTGTTTCAGAAGGTCATTCGGTACTTACCTACCAGAAGATTCAAAACAATGTATGTGATAATGACGTAGAAAGTACAAAAATAAATTAAGGAAGCATGAAAATTGCCGCAATCGGTCTCCCAATAATTAGCAGCCGGTGTGCAATACGGCGGTTGTATCATGCAATCGTGCATTATCTTATTCCAGTCTTCTCCTGTGACGATACGAAAGAGCATAGCAACGCCAGTCACAGGTGACTCAAAATTGGCACGCCTAAATAATAAACGTCTCTTAAAATTATATTACGCTAAGGATGCCTATGATATTTTATTATTCACTCTTAATGTTGACCCTATTTTATTTCAGGAATACGTAATATTACCTCCCTATACCTTCACCATACTTTACGGTCCCAAAAATGATTGTGCCTGCTAGGGCGTAAAAGAAAACAAGGAGAAACATGCCAAATATAATGAAGAAACTTTTGCAAACAGACACTCCAACTGTCAACATCAACATTTTAAGGGTTGTATGTTTGCCAGTGATGGTGAAGAATCTAAGGATCACGACCATAAAGCCAATTACGTATGACAAATCATTCTGCAAGAAATCACTCCTTTCATTACATCTATTCATTAATATGTATAATCAATGAAACACTGAACAGTCACGAATTAATGTTATCGACATACCTTCATTGTACAATGAATGACGATCCAAATAACACCCACGACTGTCACGAGCAAATCATATCTGTTTCTTCTGGACTGCCAATAGCCACGTGGTGTAAAAGCAATATTTTTCATGATTACTTCCACGAGGAAGATCAGTGTCAGAATCGTGGACACCGTAGCGAGTGCTTCCGTGTGTTCTCCCTCGATTCTCCACTTAGGAAAAATGAAAAAAAAATAAACATGTTGTTAACGCAAAAACGTGTCGGTTTACTTTTACCACGGTCTAATGGTAGCCGGCAAGGAACAAATGATTCAAAGTAACAGTCATTAAAATCCTTTTCTTCTCAAAAGGTACTTTTGTATCAAGATTCTGTTAATGTGTGTAACAGTGTGTTTTGTTGTGTTGTGTGTTGTTATTACTGCTATGGAAAAAAGATCAAAATTATCCAACTCACGGAAACACATAGAAGAGCACTGTTTATAAGTACCATAACCGCAATAAATCTTTTAAAATAGATATTTTGAGTGATATCATAAATAAAGGCTCTGAATTTCTTTCCATCTGGTCTAGGCGGTAAGTGCAACGGTTGTGCGATTTTCAGTCGCTTCTTTAAATCGCACCTATTCATGTAACAATGTATATTCGTTTATATTTTCAATGTATTATTCGCAAAACTTAGTAAATTAATTAACTTAAGTTTTACCATCGTCTTTGATCGACCGTGAGTAACGCGGTTCCTTTATTTTCAGAATAATTGGCAATAACAACACCAACGAACAGAGTCAAACCAATCATACAACCCAGGAAGATATAGATGTGGATATAAATAGCGTGAACCTAAAAAATCATTGTATAGTATCATGGTCATTCTTATGATAGCACGAATGACTTACGGGTCCGAGAGCTTTGATAAGAACATCTCTAACGTCTAACCACCCTTTAAACGAGAGTACTTCAAAAAGTGCCATTAGCGCATCACCAATATTGTCGAAATTAAATCGTCTAGGATTGGCCCTAAAATATTTCAATATATGCTTAAAAATGTTCTACGTAATCGACTTTGACTCGGTATCTTTACTTTCGTATGCCTACCAAACACGTGGTACTAATATAGATGGATAGCTCTCGTTTTGGCCCGGTCGTAATTTCATTTTTGTCACAAAAACCCTCCGCATGAACACTCCAACGCAATCCTCCCGTTTCAAGATGGTTGGATCGTTGCACCGAGCTAATCTACCACCGTAAAGCTGTACACCATAACTCGCAAATATGAACATCAATAGGATCAACAGAGTAGACACCTAAAAAGCTTCTTATTCATTTTTTGTCTGAACTCTTCGCATCGTATGTTACCCGTTACAAATTAGGGAGTTCTATTGACTTTAAATTAGGATTATTTACCAGCAAGATTTCCTTGAACCCCCTACATAATTCGTAAACAACCTTTCTCATATGCGGCACAAGAGTAAAGATTCTTAATGGTCTAACGCATCGTAAAATCATGAGAAGTTGCGCATCAGAATTTGCTGGCACGCTCTTTGGCATCCAACAAAGGAACACAAGACTGACCTGAATAATCGTTTAAATTAGTAATAAATATTTCAGAAGTTGAACAACGATTCATTGAGTGTCAACGTACAACATAGATAAAAACGTCCAAAACTGAGGCAACATCTTTAATATAAGCCTTCGGCGTAAAAAATAATCCGTCGGCCAGAATCTTTAGTGCCAATTCAATACTCATGAAGATAACAAAACCGTATTCAGCGATTTGCAATGCCGGGATTTCCATGACGCGATAGCGAGGCGTCTCAAACATCATAGAGATGCAAGACATCGTCGTAGCAAAGATCATTACCCAATCAAGGTACGTAACCAAGCCAAGGAAATTGCTAAAAAGCGTGAATGATTATTGGCCATTATTAAGTTCATCTTTGTACTTCAAGCAATGATCTACGATGTGTTAAAGCAGCCATTTGAAATAGAAACACTTACTGTAGGCTTTTATACTGAACTTTCCTTTCTTTTCCAGTTAACGGATCTTTCACGTTTGTGTCGTACCTTGCGTAAACGAGCGATTGACAAATTTTGCGAAATTTACTCTCGCGCGGTACGGCAAATAATGGAGTGTCAAAAAATGGGTGATTTTCACGCAAATCCTCTTCGCGCTGATTTCTACAGGGATGCAACGTGGTGTGCTTTTAATTTTAAAGATGTGTAAGTGTTAAAACTATAAAAAAAATGCATAATCGCTTACTGTACCTCCGCATCTCTGCTTGTTGCCTTTTAGCTTGTAGCAATTTAATGTCCAAATCATGCGGTCTACTGCGAGAAGAACTAACTCTGTTTATACCTCCGATATCACCATTTTCCATTAGATGTTCATAGGTTTGTTTTAGCTTGATCGATCCGCTACGAACACTTCTTCTGATTGATCTATTACAATGGTCATTGATAAAAGTATCGTTAATTTCAAATACTGACAACCTTCTTGAATATCATAATTAGAAGATCACGTTTCTGAATGATTCAGAATGAATCAATATATAGTATATTAGAATTTTTAAGGTATTGAATACATTACTGAATGATAAAGTCATTCAAATTGATGATCCATTAATTACTTTGCTCATTGTGTTATTTATCACACAAAGTTTACAAAACTAATCTTACTTTTTCTGATCGATACGCAGTTGCTTGGCACTATTGACAGTACCTTGTGGTTTCAAAAGACCTTTTCCTGGTACTGGTATCATAGCAGAATCACCTAATAAAAGCCTTTGATTGTTGGAATCACTGAAACGTGATATTTCTGTATTAAAAAATGCATGTGTTATTTATTAACCCATTGATTGTGGACAACTCACACGCATGAGTCACCGATTATAGATTTTTCATCGATGCACAAGGTTTGCAGTCAATGGGTTAAAAAAGGCCTACCATGTTTATCTTTACACAACAATGTCAAAGAATGAATATAAATATTTTCAGATACTGAATATGAAAGTTTATGAGCAATTTTCAAGATTGTTGAATCTTATACTTACTTTATAATGTAATTAACAGCTGCTTTTTTAAGATTAGTGACAACGTTCCTTACTTTCGGTGGATTATTTAAAATCTTTACTGGACGTTGTTTTCTGTATATCATTTTTGAATCAAAGGTTTCGTTTACTTTTTTCGCCCCTTCGTTTTCTTCGTTTTCCATTTCGAATACAAATTGTCGCATAAAGCTTTCACGTACCTGAATCAAAAATATACATTAGTGTATGTACTTTTGCTGTTTTATTTATGATAAAGAAACAAATGTTAAGATGTAATGTATACCTTTGGAAGACTGAAATCTGATGGTACTTTATGTAAGCATGTCATTTGAGGACTATCAGGAAATTTTTCAAAAATTCTTAATCTGAATGGTAGAGTTTCTTTTATTTCTGCACTTTGTTCACGGAACTTTAATTGCTTTAGCTTCTTGATATCTTCGTCTAATTCAAGATTATCCAGAATGACTGCGACGAATAGACTTAACACAATCTTAACAATTAAATAAAGCATTATAGTCGCTATGTAATTCAATAACTATTAAGATATATGCATGTATTATTACCAATGTGACAAATAGATGATATAAAATGAAGTAAATAGCGACAAAAGCTCCCATTGTTTCATGTGTTCTGAGCATTGTTTCATCCATTACATCAACCCAAGCTTCTTGCGTCAGGATTTGAAACATAGACATGAATGCCTAAAAGATTTTTTATCAGTTATTCATACAGAAAGGATGTTTGATTTAATATATGTTACCTCTGGAAACGTTTCGAATTTCGTAAAATCACAAAGAAAACAGAAAAGCTGCATAGAAATACTAGATGATATAACCAGCAAGCACATGGTAAAAATGATGAGGCTACCCAATTTCTTTCCAGGCCCAAATATCTTATAAACGAAGTCTTCTAACATTGGGGATGCCTTGATGAGTCTGACCACCCTAAGAACCTAATTCCAAAGTAATACTGTATCAATTTGAGGGTATACACTTTAATTCTACTTCTTTTTTTGTAACTGTTTACTTATTCTGTTTCTGAACTGAATGAAAATTAATATAGAAACCTGAAAATACGTGAATCCAGAAAGATAGAAGAACGGAATGATGTGTATGGTTGTACCAATTGCCAGTAGCAGCTCGAATTTGTGAATCGAATGCTTGTAATAACTGCGGAATCCAAGGCACCAAATTTTGAACAAAGTTTCGAGATCCAAAAATGTCGTGAACGCAATCTCCGCGTAGTAATAGTTGTCATAGTAAGTGTGCCTTGGCTTTTCATCATGTTTGAAGCTCATCGTCGCGGTGGTAATGCCGTTTGCCAGAATCGCACACATCACCACCATGCGAAAATGAGGAGATCTTAGAATTGCGTGACACAAGGGAGAAGCCAGCCCTCCGTGCTTATTTTCATCCAAAGTTACCAATTTCCAGCCGTTGTCATCGCCAGTCAATATCTAGCAAATTAAGCGCACTTATTAACTCATTGTAAGATTATTCGGTTGTTACACTCACAAAAGTAGTTGACATGACAACAAAGAATTCTGTAATAAAATATTCTCTCGTGAAAATTTTATTTCTTATTTCTCAGGAAATGTTATGTTTTTAATTTCATTTGTATTACTGTATGACTAACTTGAGACGCTGTACTATTACTGATATGTCCCCTGACGCCCCACATCTGCTGGAACTGTACTCGTATCTCGTTAAAAGTCTCTGTGATAACGGCGATGAAAACGTTCTTGACAAGCCAAGCTAAGAAAAATATCATTGTACTGAAGTAGAGAACAGCACGCCAAGCGGGTAGACTGTCTATTGCACGGTACATAATAAACACCCATCCCTCTTGCGATGCAGCTTGATAAACGGTAAAAATACTCGTAACTGAAAAATAAAATTACTTGTATAGTTTATCAATCACCAAATATGGTTGAATGTTCTGAACTTCAACACGAGATAGTACCAAAATTGTCAAAACCGTTGAAACCCATAATGTATTTTGATAACTCAAGCTTCATGCAGGTCATCCCTTCTGGACATTGATATCCCGATTCAGGATCAGTCGAGCAAAAAGTGTCGGGAATCGCTAAGCTGTTTATCGTAATGTGCTTTGGATCGGTAGTGTTAAGAACGCAATGATTTTTCAATTCACCAAAGAACTGGACGCCCAGAAGACCATAAAGGGACATGAAGAAAAGGAAGAATAGAGTCACATTGTATATTTGTTGACTCGAGCGTCTGAAAACATGAATATGCGATATAAAAAAATGTTAAACTGTAGGTTTACATGCAAATATCTTACTTACTTGAAAATTAAATTAATCCTAGCTTTCGGCATGGAGAACTTAAGGAAGACTCTTAGAAAGCGTATCATAATCAAGGGTCGTGGTGCCCGTAGTATCGAAACGTAACTAAATTTTAAAACAAAGCCCAGCATTTCGAACATCTGTAAAATTACGGACAACCAGAGAAATACTACCATACTCCCATCAAATTGGCACCAATGATCTTTCAGGTAAGATTTGTCCCTCTGTAACAGAATGCATTAGATCGTTTAATGTTACTCTTTCAAGAGTGTTTCATGTAACTTGTAGAAAGGCTGATTACCTCTAGAATGCCTCTAATGTGCATCTTGGCAATCATTTCGGCGGTAAATAAAAACGTAACAACTAGGTCGCAAATAAAGGTAACATATTGAAGAGGTGGAACTTTTTCAAAAGTCTTTGGTGTATTCAAACAGACTGAAGCTAAAGATACCAGGGCGCAGAACCTCATCAATCTTCTAACCCATAGCTGAAATGATCAGGTAATTGTTGTCGGGAATTAAAACATAAAAAGTAAATTATTATATGGTGCCAAGATTAAATTAAATTACCTTGTTCACCCAATCTATGTCAGCGCTTTCATTGAGGGATTCCTCTGGCCCATAATCGGCCAAGACGGGTTCCCCCTTGAGGCTCTGCTTGCGCCCCAGCATCATAATAGGTATTATGTTCGCAATGGTGAGGCCTATAATTACAAGTATTTATTTATGTTTAAAAAGTTGTAAATAATAACACTGACTGTAATAACAATATATTATAAAATATACATCAAATTTTACTTATTAATAATAAATATTTTTATGTTTAATCATTTCTTTCATAACATTATAGCATTGTCAAAACAATAATGTTATTGTAACAAAACGTCATCAAAAATACCGTTAAATAAGTATATCTGAAGAACTTGAAGCATATTTTACTCAATAAAGAATATATAGCGGTTGATTACATAAACTCTTAAAAAATGATTTTGACAGGCAGTATTAGGACTATCTTAAGTATCATGCCTGTAAAAATAATTTAGTTGATCACATTAACCCACCTTTTGTTTAACAGTTTGGACGACGACAAAGATTGCCTTTACGGCAATTCATATAGACTACATCTCAGTATAAAACAACGATAGAGCTTAACGTGTGATAAACATTTTAGTAGTAACAACAAGCTGGTGGCATGGCGGTGAACATTTTTTGATCGAGTTCCAAGCTTTCCAGTGATAGTGAAAGCTCAGTGAGCATGAGCAGTCACAGCTTTGTCGCGAGCAAATCAATATTTCAAATCTCGAACAAACGCGCGCTCTTCGATGTATTTCCGCAATGATAGTTCTTCTTCCATAACATATTATTTATGTTGTTGTAAAGTTGACTATTAGAGCCAATACTGCATAATGTTGCTAAAATCAATTTTGTAGATTATTAAGAAAAAATCTGTTAAGTTAAGGGTATGAATAATGGAATGTGTACAAAGTTAATATTTTTATTCCAAAAGAATTTTAAACAGTATTATATTGAAATACATTATAGTTATAATATATAAACAAATATATGTTTTAATATTCAGATAGTAATAATAAATCTATATTATAAAATGAATGAAATCACTTGGGTGTTAATTCATTTTTCAAAAATAAAGTAGTAAAATGAACGTAGCACAAACGGTTGTCAACTTGTAGTGAATACTTTTTAATTATTAAATATAATACCATTGTTACTTTTGTTACAAATTAGATTTCTTTATGGTCTTATCTGTTAAAGCCAGCATTTTTGAAAATTCGGAGTTCGGATTAGAAAGGAGTACAGACGGTGCATCAAATTCAGTTATTTGACCATCTTTCATAACGATAACGCGATCACATAAAACAACGGTATTTAAACGATGCGCTATCGTTAATACAGTACAATTTGAAAACTCGTTTTGTATTGTATTCTGCACCGCAACTTCAGTTTCAGGATCAACAGCAGCTGTTGCTTCGTCCAATACCATCACCTGAAATTTTATCAGATAAAATTAATAATCATTTAGTATAATAATTATTATGTAAGATAGATGCAAATAATATATAGCATACTTTAGTATTGCGTAAAAGTGCTCTTGTTAAACAAAACAATTGTCTCTCGCCAACGCTCAAATTGTTTCCTCCAACTTCGACAAACGCATCTAATTGTCCTGGCATACGTATTACTTTCTCTTTTAATTGAGTTTTTTCTAAAGCACTCCAGAGTTCCGAATCATTATGTCGTTTAAACGGATCTAAATTTGTTCTGCAATAATTACGTTATTAAAGATGTTAAGAATTAAAAACATAAATTTGAAATTTACTAAAAATTTATTAACTCTCCAGATATACTTACCTTAAGGTCCCGCTGAATAAAACAGGATCTTGAGGAATTATGGATAGCTTACTTCTGAGTAATTCCAAATTCACTTTTGCTATATCTACACCATCAATTTTAATCTTCCCACCACAAATATTAACTAATCGAAACAAAGCAACAATGAGAGAACTCTTCCCTGCTCCTGTTCTTCCCACAATACCTACAATTCATTCCATTGTATATAAAATAATCATTAATGACTGTAAAAGTACGTTTCAAATTACAGTTACCTATATGTTCTCCAGCTTTAACAGCAAATGAAATATTATTTAAAATAAGTGGTAGCTCTTTTCTATATCTCAACTGAACTTTATGAAATTCCAATTTGCCACGAGTGGGCCATTCGTTTGGAGGTTTATCAGCAACTTCAGTGAGAATATTTTCCTTTTGTAGGGTCTATGTCATAGATATGTAATATTTAATTAAAGAATTATGTAATTTAATTGTTAATTGTTATTAGAATATAAAAATACAGATTTGATTACCCTTAAATAATAGCTTATTCTTTCAACACTTATAAAACGTGTTTCCGTTTCTGCCATTAATCTAACAGTATACTGAAAAACACCTGTCATTTGCATGGAATATGCCATTGCTAAACCAGCAAGAGCTGGAGATATTTGATTTTTGAGTACTACCACAAGAAATGCACTAATAGAAGTGGAAATGATTGCCAAACTATCGAGTCTCGCAGCGGACCATCTCATGGCTGACTGAGTTAGGTAAAGACACAAATTGTTTAAATCAAACAACTCCCTGAATCTAAAATAAAATAACTCATTATCTCTGTCTTATTTTGCATAATAAATAAATAAAGGTATATATAATTTTATGATATATACTTGTCTGTAAATATTTTTTCTTTCTCAAATGCATGAATTGTACTTAAACCCTGAACAGTAGTTGTAACAAAACTTAAAACTGGTGATCTTGAGGTACTCTCCATTCGTTTTAAATCCCTCATTCCTACTCTAAAAGATTTTGATTTTTGCTACATTACAAAATAAATAATATTACATAATATTATTCTAAAAATGTATCTTTCTTACCTGAAGACTTTACTAATATAATAAAACATAGCGCCAAGAATAAATAACGGTAAACAAAACCAAGGTAATATTGAACATATAAAAATAATTGCAAAACTACAGGTAAAAATATTCTGCACCATATTTTCTATACAAATGGGTATGTTATTGTCAACTGTAACAAGAAGAATAATAAATAAAAATATGAAATTGCATTTAAGTATAACATATTTAAAAATATTTAGAAACACTTTACCTTCATCTACATCTCGACTGAAAATATTTTGTAATCTTCCACTGGGAGTAGTTTCAAAGAAAGTTAATGACGATTCAATCATTTTTTTAAAAACTTTATTATGCAAAGTGGTTGAGGCGCTTATCGTAGTAAATGTAATAACTACACCACGCAACAGACTTGTTAACAAAATAACACCAATAGTAGCACCATAAATGTTGTGATAAAACATAAAATCAGGATTATCATTCAAATTGTCTGATACTATAGTTTCATTGGTATTGGGATCAGTAATGTTCTTAAACAGAAAGAATAAATATGAAATAGAAATATTAAGAAAAGAAATACATCTTACATGTATAAAAATATGAAAAATATTTACTCCACCACCAGCCTTGATCCATGTAGCTAACCACCAAGTACTAAACGTAGAGCTTCCAACATTCAGGAAAAGTGTAAAAAATACTAAAATAGCCACAAGATAACCACCTGCTGATTTTATATATGTATGATAAGTATACGATTTTACGGTACCCGTTTCTACCTTTTCTTTTGTAGTTAAAGTTGCTCCTAAATGATATGTTTAGATTTAATACATTTAAATTCAAAATATGATAAATCTATGGCACATACCCTTTCCTTGTATTCTCTTTGATGCATTGATATTCTCATAATTGTCTGCAGAGTTACATTCTATAATTCGTGTTTCTAAGTCATTTTCAAAATTCCAAAGTTCTATTTGAGTACCTGTTGTAGACTTTCTACTAAATAAACTAAAGTTAAGCAACACTATTTAAATTGTAAACTTAATGATCACAACAAATAAATTGGCAACACATACTCTTTTGTGTCATCTTCAGTTTTTAATAATGCACTATTCACCATTGCAGCATATTCTTTTCTCAACTGTATAAGTTCATTGTGTGAACCTTGTTCTATGATTCTACCATTATTCATAAAATAGATTTGATCACAGTGTTCCAAAAACTGAAAGCAATAGAGGATAATATTAGTTATCTGTGATTTAGAACAGAATATATTAAACACTAATTTCTTTAAAACTTACTTGGACTTGATGTGTTACAAAAAGAACACATTTGTCTTTAAGTGCTCCAAGAATTAAATTCTTAAAAATGTAAGATCCTACATGTACATCTACTGCACTTAGTGGATCATCCAAAAAATAAATATCTCTTAAATGAAAAATACAATCATAAGTGTTTTTGAAAAGTATAATTATTTATTTTCATTCAAATAAAAAAAAAGTACTCACCTATTGGCATAAAATGCTCTAGCAAGAGCGACTCTTTGTTTCTGTCCTCCTGAAAGATTTATACCCCTTTCACCAATCTCAGTTTCATCTCCACCTGGCAGCATGTCTATATCTTCTTTTAAATTACAAACTGTCAATGCATGATAATATCGATTGGCATCGAATTCACTCCCAAATAATATATTTTCCTTAAAAGTTGCATTAACAATCCATGCTTGTTGACTAACATAGGCACATGAACCTTCTCTCGATATATGCCCGCGAGTTAGTTTCAGTTGTCCTAAGGCAGCAAGTAGTAGGCTAGATTTTCCACTTCCTACCTGACCACAGACTCCTATCAATGCACCTACTGCTGCTTCAAATTGTATGTCAACAAGTACCTCCACATATTGAGTTTCTTTAGAAGGCTTATTGAGTTTTTCCAATTCGACTTTACCCCTTGTGTTACATGAATATTTTTGGAATCAAATGTTAATAATAATTTAATGAAACACTAGAAAGTAATACTGTGACTTAGTAGTAGAGAAACTTACTTCTTTTCATTATTGATATTTTTTGATTCTTTCGAATGTAGGATAGAATTTTCATAAACAAATGTACCATTAGAAATGGCTAGGACTTCTGATTTCACAATTGGTTTCAATAAATGGCATTTATGTTCTTCTAACAGCAATACACTCTACAAAAATATCACCAATTATTAAAAATGAATATAAAAGCTTAATAATATAAAAATAATATGTCATTCAAATCAATGCATTCTTCAAAAACAGTTTTGACAATACAAAGTTATTGCTCGTTCTTTTTTTCAAAGCAAATAGATTTAGAACATAGCCATGGAAAAATGTACTGGTATAATAGACCATTAAAGCAAGCAAAGTGTTATAAATATAAAGCAATTATTTATAATAAGCACATAAAATGTGTTGGAATTAAGTGAAATATAGCACAAATCATAATAGCTTTCATATATTTAAATTACCAAACACAAAATAAACTAATTACAAAGCATTCTAATGTACAAAAACACAAGTAAATTAGGTTGTTAACTTCTCATTCATAGAACTAATGATATTAACAATAGATATTAACAACAGATATTAACAAAAATAAACACCTGAAATCTGTTGAATGTTATGTTAGACTCAGTAATATTAATTAAAGCCACTTGTAAAAACATAAAACAAGAGCGAATTTGAGAACTGAGTACTGATATGAATGGAAATACCTGGAAAAGTAATATACCGTAATTTAAAATAGTAATATTTGTATCTATGCTTTAGTGAATTATTCCCGAAAATGCTCTACTGTTACATTTTTTATTATTACTTGTAAAATTCAAATTGTACTGTACATATTATGATAAAATGGAGGAATAACAGAAAAGGCAACTATTTTATATTTATGTACACGTCATGCGGCACTTTCCTCTTTATACCTACAGCCGTAACTAGAAGCTCTTATACCATTATATTAAACCAACATTTAAAATCAGGTACATATTATTAATAAAGCAATTCCTATGTATCTGTTTTCTCCTCAATTTTATAAAAATTAAAACAAAAATGATTTTAAGCACGATACACGAGGACTTGTTTGCTAATAATAGGTACAAAAATTAATTTTCTAAGTCAGTGTTTTCCAAAGTGACAGACGCCAAAGAAAATTTTTAATTTACAAAACTATGAATAACTGAAACATATTTTTCTAGTAATACATTGGAGTTTAACAACTATAGGAATATATTTTTCTTTTATCATTTTAAACCTTCCACTTATCTCAGGCACAAAAATTTTCTCTCTTTTTTTAAAGGAGCGTCATTTAAAAAATTTGGAAACCACTGCTCTACATTGCAAAACAAATAGTAACTTGAACTATGTCAGACCTACAAATCAAATTATAATTTAAATATAAACTTTTGGAGACCTTGAATCTTCTAAGGGCAATACGAGCGTCAACAAAATATCGTGTAAAGTCCTTAAGCGAGACGAGTACCATTCTCAGCATATTTCCAAAGAATATTATAAGTGGGAAAGCCTACAATATATATTCCATTAAATGCAACACCTGTTGCAAATGATTTTAAACATCTTGTATAGAATAAATTTTGTTGGTGACTGAAATATTAATTGTATATATTTTGCTTAAAACTAATTATTCTAATATTCCTCCAAAAGAATTTAAATAACTGGTTATATCAAACCCAAACCTGAAAAATCAAACTGTAATCCTTATAACTTTTGCCCTATAAACTTCCTATCCACACCTGGCAAAATTTTGAACTATTACATATTTAACCAACTCCTGGAGCTTCCTGAGAAACATAAAATCATCCATAAAAAATTCAGTTTCCGTTCTAAGCACTCAACCATCTACCAAGTACTTATTGCAGCAAATAACCCACAAAATGAATGTGGGAAAATTTACTGCGATGATGCTGTTGGATTTGGCTAAGGCCTCTGGCACAGTCTGGCATTATTGAGTAAATTACACAGAATTGGCTGCCAGCTTATTAAGTTGCCTGTGCCTGTTTTTGCAATGTTCTAATCTATGGAGCTCATGCCTGGTGGACACCCTACCCCCCAACTTTAACTGCAGCCTAAATCTATTGCTATCCTATAAATGAATATCCAATAAATCAGCAATTACAAATTATTTAGATTCTCTGTCTCTAGACACCAAAATTCACTCATCTATGTCTTTGGTGCTTACAACATCAATTGTATATCCTACCCTACCTTACTAAGGTGTTCTTCCCTTTATCTTACACTAGGACTGACCTAGCTTTATTTTATATCTAAACATAAACTTCAGCTATGATACCCCCCTCCCTTTTGCAGATTTATTTTGTTTAGTTCACCTAATTCCTTCTTACTAATTTAAAAAAAAAGCAACTGATTGCATCAAATTTTGCATGTTTTATAATAAAATTATTCCTTAACACTAAACTTCATATAATAATGTCTTAGATGTTAAAAATTAATGTATACCTGAGCTGCAATTAAGTTGTTGCCTGAAGATAAATGAGCTAAAAATGTAACAATTGCGGCTATTATGGGCACAGCTGGCATTAAAGAAATAGTAAAACTTTGAAAGTATACAATCTTATGTAACCAATTCTGTTCTTTTTTTCGTAAATCTGAAAAATAATGATTATAACATGTTAAAGTATTATAAAAGTCTAGGATAGTATTTATCAAAAGTCCTTTAAAAATGTTAATCATACCAAGAAGTTTATCACTTAAGTATTTTTCCCAAGAACACATTTTAATTAATTTTATACATTCTAAGATTTCATTCATCAACTTCACTCGTTTATCTGTAACGGCAACTGCTTTGGAACGAAAATATCTGACTACACGAGAAATAAGATACTGTCGAAATAAATATATCTTTGTAACATTATAATTACAAGGTTTTAGATATAGGGCAAGTGATTAAAAATGTTTATAAGATAAAAACATGTTACTTACTTGACAAGGATAGAATATAAGAAAAATGAATGTTCCCAGAAGAGCTATTGGACTAAATATCTGCAGTATATAAATTATACCACAGGTAATGATTATTGGACCACTAATTATCATAGGTCCATAAATGATTACATCAAAAAGTCTCTGACCATCATTAGTAAATAAATTAGTTAACTAAAATTATGAAACAATGATAGACATTAAACCAAAATAAAATAATTCTGTATAATACCTATAATCTGAATGAATCCTACCTCTCCTGTATTTTTATTTCCAAAACTATTTAGTCTCATAATTTTTGTATACAAAAGAGAAGTACAAGCTGATTTTAATCTTAGTGCAGTTCTAATATTTGTATTCCAAGTCCAAGTCAAAAATATCATTCTTAATAAATCACAGCATGTTAACAATAGTGCCCATTTTATACCCACCCATGAATCATCTTCCTGTGATTGAACATATTCCAATATCTTTTTCATTAATAATGTCTAAAAGGAAACATAATTGAGTAAATCGCAATAACAGTATTGTATAGATCCTAGTGATTTATAAACTGCAGATGCCATACAGGACTTATAAATCCACAAATTGTAGAACAAGTTAGTAAGATCCAAGCTACATATATCCTTGTTCGCACAAATCGCCAGGCAACAATTGGAAATGATGCCAAATGTGGCCCACGTTTTCTTAATTCTTCTTGCCAAAGTACCTCTAATCTAATAAAATTGTAATTTGAATTGTAATTTTCTATTACCACTTACATTAATATAACACACTGACCTTTGTGTATTGTATTTACAAGACTCATAAGATGAAATACGTGGTATATCTTGTATAGTAATACCCTTTTTATATGCTTTCAATATATATGGTGTTATCCAAGTATAAAAAATATATGAAAATAAGCCAGCACTGTCTGCTGGCATACTTTCTTCATCCCTAAAATATGCAAGACACTTTTTAAAAGCAACTTTCAAAATGTAAATTTATTTTTATACATACTTGTTTTCATGACGTATTGGTATGAGATTTCTTAGAGCTGGATTATATCGACTCATGTTAGGTCTACGAATATATTCTACTGCTATTTTTGGCGAGCGTGAATTTGCACTAGGAAGCAGAAATTGCTGTCCTTCATTGGTATCATTATATCTGAAAAAGCATCAATTTTATATCCCAATTCAACAAGAGACTATTATATTGTACCTTGTGCTATCAATATACTGGCTTTCAATTTTCTTGCTTTGCTCACTAGTAATAACATGATCCTCAGTCTTATCTTCCATGACTATTTTCTGGTACTGTATATTGATCATACATTTACATTAATGTATTGTAATAATTACACACATAAATGGTAGAAATAAATTTATAAAAATAAATTAATCAAATTAAATTCATTTTTATATAGTAAATTAAGTATTTAAAAAATTAAATTCATATATTAACAATGAAAATCTATAATATAGATTAAAATTCAAAATTGTATTATAGTATAATCATATTAAAAATTCGTTCTTTAACTTATTTAATAGTTCGAAAAACTATTAAATAACAACTAATTGTATAGTTTTTCAAATTAAACTTAAGCAATGCGTTATTATTGGTTTTCAGATAATTAAGATAAAAAAAAGTGTTATTTATACTTATGATTACATACTTATTTCATCTATATAATTACCTTTAGTGACACTTAAACTAGAGGAAAAAAATCAATTTTATTAATTCACCATACTCGTTGCGATGCACTTGACACCTACAATGAATGTTACTCGCGTAGGAGTTCTGATAATGAATTTAATCTTTCTTAATCAACGATAGATAAACATAGAGGTAAGATTGAACAAATATATCATGCTTGTACTTTGAAATTTCCGCTCTAAAGTCTGTCATCTGTGAATTGACAATTCATAAAATATATAACGCGCTGATTGTAAATTAACCTGGTTTTCTTGACAACTTCAAGGATTTTCGAAGAAGAGGTAAAACAAAAAGGTTCAATACTTCCGAAAATTCATTTCGTAAAAACAATTGAAGATGTGAAAGCGTGGAAATTACTCTTATCGAAGTACGCGTACTGATAATTGTCAAAGTGATAGTAACACTACGTGACATGAAGTCTAATTTAGTTCGTATTGAAAACTACATTTTTATTGTACCATTAAAATCTCTAAGGATAATAAAGTTGAATCTACAATATCTTTTTCATACAAAAATGTACATATGTCGAAATAATATTATTAAACGACAAAAATGTTCCAGCTTGAAAAATCGAAATGTTGCTTATTGTATCGCTCTGATAACTACACTTTGAATTAACGGAGTATAGTCGAGTTAACACTTTATCAACCGGTCGTGGTCTCCCGCTGCCTCTTAGTAAGGACTGGCTTATTCGCGCGTGTATTTGCTCCCAGTACCGGCTAAATTTTCGCTATTCATTGTGTTGTGCTTATTCCTTTTGTTTCAAAGGAATGTAATTTTATTAATATTTATACTTTATTTTGCATTTATTTTATATAATAAAAAAATATTCATAAAATATATTCAAGGTAATAGTAATTCAATTTTTGAATAATTCTTTAGAGTGTGATATCGCTCGTAACAGTCACCTTTATGTATCGGAATATTACCAAATTTACATACGAAATATGTTCTACTTCTTATGTGTTTCGATGCACATACTTTACATTGTTTTTGGGGTGTTTTGCTTTTACCACTTATCACTATTCTTATAAGTTTATGCTCCCCTATACATGATAATCTTTCTGGATGATCTGATTTGTTAGTCGAGTCTGCTGTGTCGTTACTTTGCGAATCTGTTGATGATAAATCGGATATCCACGAAATTGCCGCTTTGTGTAAGAATTTCTTATATGTCAACTTCTTTCCACTCAATGTTGTGTACGTTTTAAATGAATTCGTTAGCTAAAAGTTGATTAATAGACTATCGGTCGATAAGCGTTGGCAATCGAAAAGCCGATTAATAGGCTAGCGGTCGGTAAGTATTGGCAATCGAAAAGCCGATTGATAGGCTAACGGTCGATAAAGTGTTAAGAGGAAGATCGTTGAATCATGACTACGTGCTTACCGTAAAGTTCGATTTATTTGTACGTGTGAACTTCGATTTATTATACAATTTATTTGTAGAAGAGTGTTCTGTATACATCGGTGATTTTGTCGTACTTTTGATACTCGTTTTGTCTCGGTCTCGTTAAGAAAAAAATTCGATCGCCCTAGTGATTGTTAGTGATCGATTAATTCTGTCGGTATCGAGGTGCTAAGGGCGGATATTTTCACCAAATCTCGCCAATAGGAAATTATACGACATTCTGATGGTGGTGATACACAATATTTAAACCATAAACGATTAAGTGGCATGCATCGCCAGGATACCGTTCGGATGAGGTGGTCTGCTTCGATCGGCAGGTAGCCGTTTCCAGATTTTTGGGAACGAAAGTTTTCCCTTTATGAGAGGCAATGGAAATTGTCTCTCGTGTATTTGCACCGCAACAAATACATTTACTTACGTTTTACACTAAAAGTATTGAATCCAATTCCGAATTATATCTATCTCGTTATATAAAATCTGTTCTTAAACCATGTACTTATATTACTTTACCAATTACTTTCGTTGTGTGCAACAGTTATCTATTTTCTTAAATTACTGGGCTTTGAATCATTTGTTCGTGCACTCACGTACACACACGAGTTCCAATTACAGTAATAGAATTACACCAAGACATTTTACGAGGAAGATAGTATTTCAGGGACCAATTACTGCTGTTTATTTTCAACTTTATCGCCTTTATATACGTCGGAAACGAGAGTAAGCACAACGTCCTTTCGTTTAAAATTGTATTTTAATTATATATTAATTTCCTACTTATTTTTATAAAAACTACTTTATACAATATCAGCGATTGTCGTTTGGGGATCTTCTGTCAATTATGTCAATTTTATATTATCGTCTTTACAGAATTAATTTTGTAAGAATGTGATAAAGAACAGGTTGTTCGTTAACAACAGTAATATTTTGCAGGCCAGGCTTCAGTGATGCGCCGGTGATCGAGTTGTAACGAACAATATCCAAGCGTGACGATGTACAGATTTGAACGGTCTTTAACAGCATTGTCGTTGAGACGACTCTTGATAATTAATTCCACGAATAGCTTCACCACCTTGGATTAACCGGAATGCTGCCATTGTATCCTGATTCTTAACTCGAATTTTGCAAAAGTCCTCCCAATAAGACCTGCTCAGAAATTAACCCTGCAAAACTCTTCAGTCTGTACCTCACACAGCGCCCCAAAAAGCTGTTAAGATAACAGCTTGTACACAAACCCGCCAAATGCTCAAATAAAATAGTCAGAATTTTGAAGTCTAACTGTCGGCACGTCGTTACGTTACCCGTTTTACGGTCTAAATTTATTAAAATCTTCCATTAATTTGCGATTCCAAATATTTTATAAGGAACAAGTTCTCAGTTCGGATCAAGTGATCGTCGCGACTCTCACCAATCCGTTACTATATTTAAATCAGGATTCGAGCGCGGTTCAAATCTTTCGCTAACAAGTGACACCGTGGCGTGTGTCCCGTAATATTTTTGGCGATCCCTGCCAACTCGACCAAGGAAATTGATCAACAAACACGAATCAATGAGCCACAGGTAAAGGAGATTTTCTCAATTATAGAAATCCCATTCCTATTTATCTCTTCCGACGAAGAAACCAAAATATTTCTAAAAATGAATCGACCATCTGGAACCAACTCTTTCTTTGGACATTTCGACAAAATTCGATACGATGCACCGAAGAATGAGCCTACAAAGACAACGAATGAACGAGCTGACAATAAGCACGAATAAATTGAATAACGAGAACAGCTAGAGGACGGAAGATTTGAAGACTCTTGCCAAGGCGATAAACGTTGAAGCCATTGAAGACGATGAGTCATCAAGAGGATCGAGACAACAACAATGGAATACAAAACTGATATCCTCAGAAGACGAGGAAGTCTACCCAATCGACAAGGACGCGCAGATAAACATCGAAGAGCGATCAAACGCATTAGCAATCGCAAAGGTAAGTGGTGCAATCCGAATTATAGAAACATTATTCGGTAAAGACGACACTGGAGTCGAATTTATTCAATCTGTCAAGAAATAATTGTCAAGAACTTCAATTATGGTAACTCCGCATGGTAATAGCAGAAAAAATAATCGAGCATGTTAAAAGAAGCATTCGATAGTATGAAATAAATAGCTACAAGGATCTTTACGAGGCCAAGTTTCGGTAGTTCGTACCAAAGTTTCCATACCCGTAACTGTAAGCGGTTATCGTAACCGAAACGTGGCAGTCGAAAAAAGGGCTTTGTTACGTGTGGACGTGTAGTGATCAGAAAATCGAAACGTGTAGATTGTAGAGTGAGAGTTTCATGCTTAAATATATTTTACATTATTATTATTATCATCGAAGAGATGTATTGTCCCTAACCTGTCTGAATGCCTAACATTCCTCCACATTATCGACTGGAAAATGTGGATCAAGGATGCGAAAAGAATCGTAAATGGCCGCCCACATAACTTATTACTATCAAAAATTTTCCAACACCAAGAACTGTTATCCAATATCGAATCCTTTTTAGGTCTAGCGGGATATTACCGTAAATTTATTAAAAAATTTTCTAAAAAAAGGACGTACCGTATCAGTGGGCTCAAAATCAACATACTAGCTTTGACACTCTCAAACAGAAACTATACGAAGAACTCATATTGACATATCCTGATTTTATTAAAACCTTTATCTTATCCACCGACGCCTCCAATAAAGCACTCGGTGTCGTGTTATCTTAACGCCGAGAAAAATTATTCGACAACCGAGAAGGAATTACTAGCTATTGTTTGAACCATCAAAGAATACATATTAGGCAGAAAATTCGTAATTCAAACCGACCATCGAGCCTTAAAGTGGCTTCACAATGTAAAGGACCTCTCTTCGAAGCTCATGCGCTGGCGATTGAGGCTCGAAGAATATGAATACGAAATTGAATACCTAAAAGGGAAGGAAAACACAGTTATCGACGCTCTGTCCCGACTACAGCCTGCACAACAATTACCTAGAATTATCGACTATAAGATCCTATCCACGAACGAAGCCCTTTAGGCCCATTGACAGATCGTGATAACACGAACGACGACTCGAACATTCACTTTTTGACAGAATACTATACTTGACTTGGAAACAGACTCTTGGCGAGGCCTTAGGAGAAAACTAACGCTTAGGAGAACTTAGGAGAGACTTAGGAGAAAACAAAACGATAGCCCGCGTAAAAGAAAATCACCAATGGACAGAATCAGAAAACGATGTGACTTTATCGAAACTTGTGACACTTGTCAAAGATCAAAATTAACGTGTATTAGACTCCACGAAGAATCTATCATTCCCGACACACCTGTAGAGCCGAATGACAAAATCGCGTTAGACATAATCGACCGTAAGGATTCAGGACATACCGATCAAACACTTGGTACTTATACTTTTAACATATCAGCAAGCACTGTCAATTGTCAACAAATTACTCGAACACTGCGTTTACATCTTTTCTTCCCTCAAACACATCCTTATAGATTACGGGACGAGTTTTGTTCGTAAGTTCATGGACTCATTTGAGAGGGCTTTCAAAATTAAACATATTAAAAAAGCAGTTTTTTTCCCAAAATTAAGCATATTAAAAATGAAGTTTCCACCGTCGAAGCAATGGGGCTCTTGAAAGAACCCGTAGCACTGTCAAAGATTTGTTACGAACCAGCACTCTTGAGAAGGATAACGATCGAAAATTTGAATTTAACTTGCATGGATTATAATATCAAAATGAAAGTTCTTAGTGTGGATCAGGTGATCGTCACAACTCTCACCAATCCATTACTATATTTAACTTTGACGGTTCAAGATTCGAGTGCGGTTCGAATCTTTCGCTAACAAGTGATATCGTGAGGAGTGTGTCCCGTCACAACAGCATTGTCGTCGTTCTCAGCTGGCCTGCAAATGCTGGTGTGGTGGAACCACGCAAGGACGTGGGTGACACTTCGAGGAAGAGTCTCCTTTCCCTGGGCGACTTTCCCGCGTAAAATCAAGTGATCCAAGAAAGGTGAGGGTCGATGCAGAAGCATCGGTCTTTATCGAACAGAGAACCAGAGACATTTTTGGGTGACATTCGAAACAAACGTTTCGACAAGGCATTTGCAAATCTGTGTATCGTTTGTGTAGATTATTTTCCAAACTGGTTAAAGCAATCACGAAAAATGGCATCTGCTCGTGTACGCAGACAAAATTTTACCGTCGCGAAGAGTTTGGATATTCTCCATAAATTAGAAAAAGGCGCAACTGTAGTACAGGTTGCTGCCGAGTATGGTGTCCATAGAAAGACTATATATCGAATACGAAACAAAGCAGCTTCGATTAGAAAAGTCTCGAAGAATCCGAACTTAATGGATTTGAAAAGGACACCTATACTGCAATACGAAGATGTAGACAACCAGCTGTACGCGTGGATTTTGAAAAGACGAGCGTTAGGGGTCATGCTAACTGACAACCTTCTACAGGAAAAAGCTCGGGAACTACAAAAAGAATTTGCTGGTTCGTCGAATTTCACGGCGAGCCGGGGCTGGCTCTGGCGTTTCAAAAGAAGACACGGTATAATTATGAGCAACCATAAAGAGAAACTTGACGCAAATCAATTGGCTGTGGACAAATTCATAGAAGAATTATGGGGAATATTAATCGATGAACGGATCCACGAAGAAGACGTCTATAATATGGACGAGACAAGCTTAATGTGGAAAGCGGTTCCACGAAGAACGTTGGTCCAAGAAGAAAGACAATTGGAAGGAACAAAACTCAGAAAGGATCGTGTCACTGTTGCATTCTGTGCGAACACCACTGGCACCCACAAGTTGCCACTACTTTTTGTGAACAAGTATGCCAACCCACGAGCGTTAAAACACTGTAAACATATTCTGCCAGTGGTATATAAAAGTGAAAATAATGGTGTGGTTAGTAAAGCCATTTTCAGCGATTGGTATACTAATAATTTTAAACCTGGTGTGAGACAGTATCAGCTACAACAACATCGAACGGGAAAAGTATTACTATTGGTTGACAATTGCAGGGCTCATACGATTTCTGAACAATCACGGGACGATTCACAATTTAAACTAATGATTTTGCCGCCTAATACGAGCTCGACAATTCAGCCAATGGACCAGGGTGTAATTGCTAAATGCAAGAAATTTTTCCGGCACAAGCTACTCCGACGGATACACCAACACAGTAGTAACGGAGTTGCACAGTTTTATGCCGATTACGATGTAAAAGACTGCATTGACATAATTGCCGAAGCATGGAACGTACTGACAACGACTAACATTAGGAATTCATGGAGGAAACTTCTGCGTCGACCACTTTTTATTGAAAGTCCTGAAATAAAGAATTTTAATGTCGACTTTGAAGAGATAGATTCGAAACAATTAGGGGAAACCATTCCTTCCGAAGAAATAGCAGAATGGATTTCGGAATGCGAACAAGCAGAATCGACCGCTACAGAAGAGGAAGAAATCGCTACACAATCTCATTGTCGAATAGAGGAGGAAGAAATTGATCGTACTTTTAATAATTTGGCGGCTTGGGTGGAATCAGAACCTGAAGCTATTAAAGTACATGCACAGTTTTTGATAGATTATTATAATCTAAAATAATATTCATACACAGAAAATTTAAACAATGTATCGTAAGATCTATGTCGGCTATGAATCCTAAATAATACCAAGATTTGCTCGAAGTTAGCAGCGATGGGGATAACCACGGGACATTATACGAGGCACTATTGCACTCGGTATAATGCAACATATTAAATGCGCATTATATATTTTTCTTTGTTTTATGATAATTTGCACTTGTTTTTTTGAAGATCTTCAAGTATGAAGCACTTCATTCTGTCAAACATTTACTTGAGACAATTAAATTGTCTTTTATTTAAAATAACCAAATATATGAAATAAAGAATATATGTATTATAAAAATTACATTCTAAATCCAATGAATGTAGGCTAAAATGTAAATAAATTGACTATTTTTAATGCTTTATATAGAATAATTTAATTAGAATAGAGGGAGTATATCGCAATAAGTGACCTTTAATTACGAAGATATTTATTGTTATATTTTATAAAACACAGGTCACATCAAACATACGCCATTCTTATTAATTTCATATACAAGATAATTTATAAGGATACATTTTATCTTTTGCAGACAAGTTCCTTTCTCGTACAAAATATAAGGTCCTAAATGAATACAAGCATTCCCACATTGTTTACAACATTCATTTTCACAATGAAAGATAAAGGAGTATTTTATCTTTTGTTCACTTATACATAGTGAAATATTACATGTATTTTTAAGTCAGTGTTCTTGAAAGGACTTGTAAAGCTAAGAACGTTACAAATAAAATTGATTCGTTCAAAAGCGGATGTATCTTTTGTAAATGCCAAAGTGGAATAACGTACAACAGGATTTTAATACATGCTGAATCAATTTTGTAACGTATCTTCCTTTGCAGATCTTATATGCCGTCAAACGAGATCGCATTCTAAGTTCTCGCATACTTTTCAGACGAATTGTATTCGATAAGGTTAACGTAAACTATATAAATGTAACTGTGAATTATTATTCAGATAAATATATTACAGTATGAAGTAATCGTTGAAAATTGTTTGCATTCGATATAAACTATATTCTGCACGAATGCAAACGTATTATTCCTAACTCTGCCAATAACTTGTTGTCGAAGCTGTTATTAGATAATTTATAAATATGCTTATTTTATGATATCAATAGAATTTGGAACACTTTTTGTGAGATTTTAATGAAATAGTGGATGTACACTATATCGAAACGGTACGTAAAATGACTTTTATAATTTAGATTTTCATACGATAAAGCAAAATTATGTAAATAAATTTTTTAAATATAATTTGTCTTTTATCAAGTTATTCATACTTATAACTGAAATGTGTCATCCCAACGCTTTCAGGAAATTATTTGCAATTTAACATTTAATGTTTCTATAAAAATAGAAAGAAGATAAAAGAAAGACAAAGTGGAATACAATAATGAATTCTGACCAATTATTCTTATCTTTTAAAAATAATTAACTATTCAATGTCCATTGATAATACTTTATCGTTATCAAAACAGAAACATAAAGTTTATGTTTGCTTTATGATTGATATACGTATGCATTTCATAAAACGTAGTGAAACAGTAGTAATAAATTTCTAATTAAACGCAATATAGAAATAAAGTTTCAATGTGACGATATAATTCAGTGTGATAAAAATTTGATTCACGAAACATTTTATCGTCGGTAGCGTAAGAAACGCGACATCCGACCTCAAAAACTATTATAATTATTTCCTCCTAGCTGAGAGCTGAAACCTCTGTTTGGAGAATACCCTGGCCTGAAGTTATTACCCAAACCTGGCAATATAAATAATCTTAATATTTATAACAATTGAAAATTAGATGAAATGGATAATAAGAAAATATTGAATAAGAAACATACCTCCGCAGAAGTTTCCAATACCACCTAATGACATTCCACTTGAACCACCAGTTGAATTTAGGAATAATTCAATATACCTATGAGACATGTGACTCTTATCCTATAACATAGCATTAAAATAATATAAATAGATAGATTAGAATTTATATAATAATTAAGCTGAAATTTGGTGCACAAACCTTGGACATAGCTTTAACAGCCTCGTCATGAGTTGCAAATTCTACATCTGCTTCTCCAGAAGGTCGACCACCATTTTCGAGAATGATTCGAACATTCACAGGCTCAATAGGTCTAAAGAACTATAATAAAATAATTAAATTTATTATAGTAATATTAAAACAAATTTTATTATGGCAGTAATAATTTCATTAAATATTGTAATGAATTCATTAGTTTCATTTAAGGACTTACATCAGCTATATCTTGTTCTGTAGCTTTGAATGGTAATCCGCGCATATGTATGCTATGAATACCGGAATTGCCACCCCATGTGTCACCACTGCCTCTGAAGTTTCCACCCTTCATGTCTAGACCGCCGCGCATACCCATGCTACCTCCACGGGAATCAAAATTGTTACCACTTCCCCAAGGACCACCGTCAAAATCTATACACATATTGCATAGTAATAATAAATAGGAGTCAATAAAATAAGATATTTTGTCAGAACAATTTTATTTATATATTAAATAATTATATTTATAAATTTATATTACCTCTGTTTCTGGAACCTCTGCCATTATTACTAAAACGGTTCATTCCACCGAAACGAGCACCTCGGTCATAGGGAGCTGGTCTTTGGTTAAAGCCACCCATTGGCCCGCCTCGCATTTTTGGTCCAATACTGGCGTGCAATTCAGACAAACTGCTTCGGAAGATTTCGATGTATCTGTCGAGATTGGTAATGCATTGTTAGTATCTACGTATCAATATTATTGCCGCTTTTAATCGGCTGCCTTCGAATAGGAAAGTTCGATGCAAAAATATAAATGAGTACAAGTTCGGATTTTTAAATGAAGAGAGATATAAGTGGGAAATATGAATCCGAAATAAAATTTCTGCATGTAGCAGGAATAACTTGATTACAGTGTAATGTAAAAAAGAAATGATTCGAAGAAAAAATCCATACTGAAGATTTTGTAACAGATTAACTGTTCATACTACACCTCCACGTATTTATTAAACCTCTGTAGATACCCTCCCTCGGTGACATTGCATTCTGATGTACTTATGTCACCCTAGCCTGTGAGACGCTGATGATCCTCAGGTATATGACAATTACAATTGCACTTTATGCAATTTATTAGAAAAGAAACAGACACCAGTATCGAGAAGCGATACAACTAAAAGAAAGTACATGAAATTGAAAAGTTTAATGATCTTGAAAAAAGCTATAATATGTTGAAGTTAGCATATCATACTATCATAACAATTAATATTTCCGTGCAATTACGAGCTGTATGTTACTAGTGAATTTACTGAAACTGTGCAAAGCTTTCCAACTTGAATTATTCTTTTGCATAAAACGTACAATTGTGCAATTGTCAAACAGTTGTGCCAAATTAGATCGATGATTACTACCTCTGTAGCGCCCACCCATCCTGGGTTAGCCCTACCCACCTCCCATGGGATTTGGTGACGATGTAAGGGGGTACCTCCCGCCCGGCACCCACCCACAGGTTTCAGTTGGGCCAACAGTACTTTCGCTTACGTACGACTAACTTTCTTTTATTTGTGTTCGAAGAGAAACAGTTTCTTTACATTATTAACTCTCGTAATGTTACTTAAATGTTTTCAAAATATTTATTCTAATGAATGCAATCAATAAGTAAACGAACATTTAATGATATAATTCATAGAATATCAATTTTAAGAACAATATTTTTCTGTTCATCAAAAAAGTAATAAAGAAACTGCATCTGTTTAATAACTTGTTCCCGCTATTTACTAACAAAATTTATATACCTACATGTACTACGATCATAAAATGATATTGAAAAGTTATAAGTATACCCAAACCCAGCTAGCGTCAGTGCCCCACCTGTGTCCTATCTTTTCCTTGTGTTTCTGCAGAGCGCGCTCCGCAACATCTTTGTTAACAAATTGAACGTAAGCCTCCCCAGTACTGCGGCCCGTGTAGTCTGTCGGTAGTGAAATCCCGTTCGGCAATATCTCCAACCCTGACCCACACATAATCAAACATCGACATTGAAACGTAACACCCATTATTAATTAAAGTATCGTCAGTTTATTAAAACCCTTATAAAGAAGCAAGATTTTAATATCCTTTGCACATTATGTGCAAAACGTCTCGCTCCAATAATGTATTTTCTTTTAACAAAGTCAACAAAATTTTTACTATGCCGAAGTTAAGAATTAAGTTCTGCCTTCAAAACACAAAAGTGTATTACAAATAAAATATAAAGCACATGTAAATAATAATGAAAGTTTTTCAGTCCAGGGCTAATAGAACATAGGAATTTTAGCCTTCAATCTTAAATCTTAACTCAGGCTGTTTGATAATTACGAAACATAGGGATAGTGCTTGAGATGGATATAAAACTGACTTCAAAATTCAAAGATATTGAATGTTAAGATTGCATGTAAAAGTAAATATGATTTACAAAATTTTACTCTAGTAACCATGCATTTTGTCTTCCAAAAAATAGATATATTTAATGGTAGACTTCCTCAAATCATAATTCTAGACACCTATGTTCATACTAAAAAATTGAAACTGAAAATGAAAAAAAAATTTTATTTTACTTTCAGTTACCACGAAATGCATGTGTACTATAACCATCAGAAGCATTTAGTCCCTGTGGTTCAAGATTATTCTTTTAATTAACGAAAATCATACAAGAGGGAAATAATTTGATTGAAAGAATAAGGATATGTTGGTCACAACAAGGTTTAAGTGAATTTCTAATAATATATTATAGTATAAAGTAGCTAATAATACAAACTTGTGTATATTGTATAAAATACCTGAGAAGAACTGTGCTATTTCTTCTTTAGAACATCCAAAAGGCAGACCACGTAGTCTCACGCAACCATCGTCCATAGCACTTTCTAGGTGTAAACCACTCCTCTTGACTACCCACTCCATTTCACCTCTTTTTGCTTTAAATACTACAACAACAAAAAAAAGAAATTATAATTAATATTCTTAAACACTTACATTTCCTTTAACTTACCTTCTATGTAACGATGACCCATGTGATCTCTATCTCTTTTACAAGCCTTTTCAATATCTTCAGGCGTGTCCATTTCTACATAAGCCTCTCCGCTAGGACGGCCCTCTCTTGACATAGTCATGTGAACACCATTTTTACCATTTGAAATAGAACAATCACTGAAGAATTTCATGATTTCATCAACGGTAGTGGACCATGGAAGTCCACGTAATTTAACAACATAACCATCATCGTCGTGATCTCCACTTCCATTCGACATGGCTGCAATCTAGTACTAAATTATAAATAATGTAAATATATTTTAAGTTTTTTTAAGTTATGGAACAATAGTACAAATGAAAACTAGCATTATTTGATACCATTATTTATTATCAATTATATTTCTTTGAATCTATTTTATAATAAATAAGCATAATTTGATCAATTTTTTAATACAAATGTGTTCTTTTATGTAAAACTTCAGTCCAGGAATCTGAAGGTCATATGTATACAAAAGAAATTTGAGATAAATAGAAATATAATGGAAATGCCTTCCGATTTGCTGTTACTAGAAGTGTAATTTGAATGCATGAAGAGAAATGATAAAATTCAGAATATAACAAGACGAAAATTTCGAGAAAAAAAAAATCTCATTATAGAAGAGTCTACAACACCGCAAATAATATATTATAGACTTTTTACAAATAAAATTTATATTTCTTCGAAGTCCAGATATTCTCTCAATACTTACAAATTCTCGTTGTTGAGACACGAATCAGAAAAAATGACAAATTAACTTTAATTGACAGCAAACGCTCAGCCAACACCACGCTCTACAAGACTATCAGCAAAATGGCGTTCACTTAACGTTATTTAGGGCTGGCTCACAAAATCAACGCGAAGGTACAAATATCAATATAAATTTAATTGTACACAGAATTTCGTATATTTTACAATATGCAAAAATTGATATTTTGCCCTGCTAATGCATCGTAATAACATATTTAATAATAAAAGCTATCTTAAATATTTTACATTTTCTGATGCAAGAAATTTGAAAGATACATATACATAGATTCGTACCTATAAAATTTATGAACACATTCGATATCGCAAAGAATTAAGAATACTCATTTCTCAAGCAAGAAGTTTTAGTTTGGAAAAAATTCAATATTATGGATTATTGATTATTTAAAGAATTATTGTCAGCGACAAACCTGTCGGAGTATTCACCCAGTGCATGAATTTGTGCCGCGTAAGGGAAAAGTAACTAAGTCGCGTTTCCTTTCTATTTCACGATACGCTTCTTATGTAGTGTTACGCGTGCGAAACGCTAGATGGTGTTATTTAAACTTTATAATAGATTGTGAATCTAATCAATAGATTACTATTCAATAAATATAAGCCATTACATTTTAATACGTTGATGTATCTGCCGTTTAAATAACATATAAAAAATATTGTTTACAATTATCAGTATTTATTTTCAAAATGGTATGTATTCCATAAAATTCTCTTTATTGGATCAATAACCTATTATACAATAAAAATACCGCGAAACTGCTGACAATTCTTTATATCAAAGTATTCGCCTTTGAAAATATTCTTAGTTTCATTTTACTAAAATGATTCAATTTTCATCTGTTGTCACATCAAGCTGTAAGAATGTATGGCACTTAAACTCCTTGGTTTAGTAATTTTGATTGTAACGTATGTAAAGGGAGATCAATGGAACTTTAATTCCATCTATCTTTCTCCAGGTCTTTGCTCACAGCAACCTTCACTCCAAATGTTGTTAGATCGTCCCTCTCTTAGAATATAATATATACGCATATTACGGAATAGGAATCTGAGAATCACTGGGACTTGGTGAATTGCTAGGGTAGCTATAACTGTGATAATATTCTTACAATTAGTTTCATTTTGATAATAACTAGAACTTATGTGTTGTTACAATATCTTCTGAGATTAATAGGTTTGACAGAATCTCAAATTATATGCAGAGACAATTTTTCCATATTGATCACCTTTACCGACTTTGGTAATTGAGTTGACTAGTTTCTAGAATCACTATTCGTTACCAAGAGGTCGCTCCAAAACCATTGATATTTTACGAGGTCGATATTTCAGATTGTGTGACACCAACTCCGTGACATGAAACATCTATTTTATATTTCGTTTGTGATTACTATATGTTGTGTATGGTTCTATCAAATCTGTCAATTTCAGAAAGAATTTATATTAGGACAATAAATGTCATCCTTTTTTGCAGCTTGAATCGACAACAGATAGAAATTCGATCATTTTAGCAAAATGAAACTAAGAATATTTTCAAAGGCAAGTACTTGATATAAAAAATTCATTATATACTAGATTATTGATCTAATAAAGAGAATTTTATGGAATACGTATCATTTCGAGAATAAAAATTGATAATTGTAAACAATATTTTTCACATATTATTTAAATGTCACGTACATCAACGAATTAAAATGTAATGGTCCGTATTTATTGAATAGTAATCTATTGAATAATCTATTGATTAGATTCACAATCTATTATTAATTTTAAATAACAACATCTAGCACTTTATCCTGGCGAGACTAGAAATGTATTGTAAAGGAGGAGAAGGGGAAAGAGAACTTGGTTATTTTCTCTCGCACAGTACGGATTCCTGTCACTGTCTGTTCCTAAACCTATCAGAATTTCAAGGCTCGACAATAGCTGGGCTACTGTATTGATCGTGTTATATATAGTAAAATCTTTAGATAAACGTTTTGATATCCAAACCTTATAATCTGATGTGAATTTTGGCGGAGAAATTGTATATAATAGAACGTTGTAAATCGTAGTTCTACGAAAGTGAAAAATACGTGTCTGCAGTCACGTCCAGATAGAGGTCGTGACGGGATCTATAGAGGTATAATCCCGTACGGCAGTAGAACGATTAAAGTCAAGGGATCGCGGAGAAGGTAGTTGACAAAACGTCTATCGTACGATCGTGAGAAAGTGTATGGTGGATCTAAAGGAATATCGTTCACAGTTGAACCTCATAGTGTCGTACGACTCGGAAAAAATCGACGACACGTGAGGCCGTGTAATCGTGAATTGAATATCAACGACAGGTCATCGCACGAACGCACAATGAGCTTCCTATTGTAAGTTGTTTTTTTTTTCTTTTCTTTTCGAGTGAAAATCGATTTTTTCCCACCCCCGGTACGCTTTCGTGATCTCGTGTTGATTTTATACACCACGGTAAAGCGAATGAGCGCGTGCTTAAGGCACCCCGTAAATTTGTCGTTCGATTTATCACTAAACCCAATCGCAAGCAACGAATGACAGCGTAGAAGAATCGGTAATTCTTTCCGCGGACCGGGTCACAACGCGAACAAATATTGACAGAAACCGCCTCCGCCAGTTTCGTTCGCTTGCCTAAGCTCGGCTAATTTGGGTTCCCGACCCATTGCGCTCGAATTCGTGTACAATGCGATCGACCAATCGGTGGATACCTAAAAATAGCGCGATGCCATAATTTCTTTAAAAAATTCATCGTTTTTTTTTTTCATATGATTCTTACCCTCTCTTTCTCGGCGCTTTCACCCGTGCTCCGTTGCACGCGCACCGATTCGTCATACGTCAATTTTATTGGACAAAAATTCGTTATCTGTAGACCGTGCTGCGAAAACAAAGTTTTTTCTCAATACGTCGATATCAGGGCGGAGAGTTTTAATCATGATTGATATCGATCGATTTTGGCACACCCTCTCTAGCTAGGACTGGGTGAAAGATGGCTCTCGACATGTAAATAGTAAACAGTTTGTTAGTTTCAAGTCTACTCCGTCAAATTGGAGTAAAATACAGCAGGAATACTCTTTTATTTACATTGTTGTGAAAATAGGAGTACGGTTATATATGAATAAATTTAATTGTAATAAACATTCAAATTTAGGTAAAAATTATTGAAGGTAAAATATATACAGCAATAAAAAAATTCATATATTTAAAATACTTCAAAATTCAAAATAAAATATTCTATTTTATTTCATTTGTGTTGTTTAAGTTTTTGTTTAAAATATTTGTAACTTTACATTCGCTTTGACATCCACTATTTAACCAATAATTTAAATTTTATCTCATTATTAGTTATAGCCTCAATCATAATTTTATTTTTTTAGTTATTAGTAAAGCTATAAATAAAATTACAGTAATATGTATAAATTCTATGTATGTAAACAATAATTGGAATGTAACCAATAAAGTTCATTCTTTCACTCACAAAAAACAGTCGTGCAATTTTTCATTATTTTTTAAAAATTGTATACATTTGTATTATTTTTTAAGTTGTTGTTTTTTAAGAGTTTGTATAATATATGTTGAAATTAGTCATAACTGTAAAATGTTTTCATGGATTCCTTAAGCGGAAGCAGGTCTTCGAAAACCTTCAAGCCAAAGAAGAATATTCCTGAGGGAACCCATCAATATGATTTGATGAAACATGCAGCTGCTACTCTAGGTTCTGGGAATTTGAGACTCGCAGTTATGCTTCCAGAGGGTGAAGATTTGAACGAATGGGTTGCAGTAAATAGTATGTAAAAAATTACATAAATACATGTATTTTTATTGCAATAGTATAATTAATTTTTGTGTAATTTCAGCTGTTGACTTT
The DNA here is from genome assembly GCF_051014685.1 of Ptiloglossa arizonensis. Classification (NCBI taxonomy): domain Eukaryota; kingdom Metazoa; phylum Arthropoda; class Insecta; order Hymenoptera; family Colletidae; genus Ptiloglossa; species Ptiloglossa arizonensis. Next base: position 22,243,434 of record NC_135050.1, read on the forward strand.
TTCAACCAAATTAACATGTTGTACGGCACCATCACAGAATTTTGTACAGAAGAAAGTTGTCCTATTATGTCTGCAGGACCAAAATATGAATATCACTGGGCTGATGGACACACTGTCAAAAAGCCAATTAAGTGTTCTGCACCAAAATACATTGATTACTTAATGACTTGGGTGCAGGATCAGTTAGATGATGAAACATTGTTTCCTTCAAAAATTGGTAAGTGATACTGTATTGTCAAATAAAGTACTGTTGCTATGTAAAATATATTATTGACAAAATTTTCGATTGTCTAGGTGTCCCTTTCCCAAAAAATTTTTTATCCATTGCCAAGACAATACTAAAACGATTGTTCAGAGTATATGCGCATATCTATCATCAACACTTCAGCGAAGTGGTTCAACTTGGTGAGGAGGCACATTTAAATACGTCGTTCAAACACTTCATATTTTTTGTTCAGGTAAGAAGAGTAAAATGAAATGGATTTTTAAAAGGATTTTTTGAAAAAAAATTTTCTAATTTTTTTCTTTTGTTTTCGTTTATTGTAGGAGTTTAATTTGATAGAGCGAAGAGAATTAGCTCCGTTACAGGAATTAATAGAGAAATTAACGGCGAAAGATGCCCGATGAATGATCTCGATCGTCATCCGAAAACTCCTCCAAAGAATCTCACCCGTGCTATCTTTTAACAAACGTGTAACTGCGCATGTTATTTAACTAACCCAATCATTGCTAACGCGATCACTGCCTCGAGCCAGGATTCGCTGATCATATGACATTCTATTCATTTACGAGAAGAAGTGACTGATATATGTTTTATAACAAACCGCGAACTTATTAAATTGAAAATGATTCTTGAAAAAAAAAAAAAAAGAAAACGTTTGGCTGTTTACAAAATGGAATCGGTACTATTACGATAACGATTAAGGGGTTGATCATTACTAATGTAGACTTTTGTAAAATAGTTATACATCCGATATGCATTGTAGTACTCGTTTTGTTTTATGTTTTGAAAAATGAAATGTTGTTTTTTAATTAGTCGGGACGTTTTGTCGTGAATTGTAATTTATTACGTGCAACAAGTTTTTATACTTGGAATTTACACTCCAACAACGTTTTCAAGCTGGAGAACGTATAAGTCAGCGTGAATCATATGTGGAGAGATTAATTCATATCGGCTATAGAACAGATACAGCTCTGTGAACTGTTCAAACAACGATGATACTCGGTTTTGTGTTTCTATTTTCATCGTTCGATATTCCTACTGAATTATCACGTTACACAATTTTGTTACCCTTTTAATAGTATCGTCACTTTTAACGATAGAAGCGATACATAGTTTATCTGATAAAGAGAAAAAGTTATTCTCTCGGTTGTATTTTTAATTGGAAACAATTCGAAACGTTGTGTCTTCGTTGTCGAATGAGTTAAACGAGTCGGAATATAATGTTTATATCACGATACTGCACATTGTTGGTATATAAAATTATTAAGTTAATATAATGCTATTATATTACTTCATAATATGTAATTAGTTTAGACGATTATCGTGTTAAGCGCTTAATAGAAATTATTTATAGAGTTAGGAATTTTATACGCACTACATTTTATCCTTTATACGAGTGAGTTTTGAGTATGTTTAATTTTAGGAAGCATATTATATTTAGGCCGTTTGCGTCGTATCACTGGGAAAATGTTTGATGAATTTTATCATCTTTTATCTTGAAAATACTTGTTTGTTGATATATGAAAATTGACGCACATGTTGACGGCATTTCCGTTTGGCAATAGATTATTGATTCACAGTGATAGTCATGACTTCATAGTTTAGAGTTAATTCGATGGATACAGGGTATCCCAGGAAGTACGCAAAGGGCAAACTTTTTGCATACATACGATACACATGTGTAACGCATGTACTTACGAAACAATACACGTTTTCGTGGGTTACACTTTGCTATTAAGAGTAATTTGATAGAGATATCGAATAGGATATATTTGTTTGTAGCGCATTCAGCAACGTATGTTCGTTTTCTCGCTTATAGAAGATAAGATGTTTATATATATGTATATGTATCTTTATATATATATATATATATATATAAAGATGCTTACTATTTTCACACGTGGCGAACTGCATCGTTGCAATCAAGTATTAAATGAACGCATTGCATCCGCTTGTAACGATAGAAATACTCTTTATAAGTTTTTTGTTCACACTCTGCCCTTTGCTGTGATGATCGGAGTTTGCATTTTTACGTAATATGCAACGCTTATGCGGAGAGATGAATTTAATTAAGCCTTCGCACTGCTATCAATATAAATTACAATTATTTACAAAGAGAAGAGAAAGCGTGTTGGAAAAAAGGCATCGTGTTTAATCATGGAGAACGAGTTTACTTATATTTAAACTGTTCAATAGACAAAATGTCTCGAGACGAGTATCCTATGAAACAATTGCTAAACTAAGGTACGCAAGCAGCTGCAACAAGACTTATCCCTAACGTTATTAATTTCGAATTTGATATTAGTTTAGAAATATGTTTCAAGACATTTTAAAGGTCGTACAGTCAACGTTAGTGATATACAGGTGTCAATTATGATCTTTTCAAATTCTAAATTGTTAATAACTGTGCCCAGTACATCCTCAGATCCTTGATACTATTTATAATACATTGTCAAATATTTGGTGGTATCTCTCATGCGTGATCAGACTCTTGATACTATTATCAGTGCATTTTTTGTTGTTTTTTTTTTTCATATGGAATACTACTACGAGGTATACAAAAATCAAATTTTTAACGAACGTACAATTCCGAAAGAGCAGCGAAGATTAAAAGAAGTGCACGAATTGAGAACACAAAGTGAGCTCAGAAATATTTTCTTTATCGATACGTGGTGCCGCGTGAAAAGTGACAAAGTAATGCCAGTGTTGCGTTTCCTTGTATATCTTGACACTTAACAATTGTTTCATGAAACATTTGTCTCGCAGCAGTCTGGATATCACGATTCAATGAACGTAAAGTTGGGAATTGAAGGAATTTACGGAGAGGAACCTACAGTGATTTTATCCGATCTCGTGTGCGTACGAGCTAAATTTTTATCGCGTATAACCGATAGAAGAAATACTCGGTGACCGAGTGCGAGCAAACTCGAATAACGTATAGAGTAATACTCTCGTGTATGCAAGTCGCATACTGCGTTTCTCGTCGCTCGTTAGAGGGCCATTTTCACTATATTTGGAACAAAATCAATTTATTGCTCGACACTTATCTTCACCCTACAACAGATCGTTACTCGGAGAGCACGTGTCTGCAGAATCGTACTTTCGCGACCGAACAATGTGGTGGAGGTAGCCGCTCAGTGACCTTGAGCGGTCAATGTTTAACACCTCGAGTTAACACGACGGGAGGGGAGGGGGATACAGTGGTAGGAGAGCCGCTCGCCAGCTTTGAGCAGTCAATTGATTTTATTCCAATCTTAGTGTCCGTAAAACCATACAGAACCGTCTTTGGACTCTCGACTCTCAGCCGCGCTGCTCTTAAGAGTTTGCACTGTTTCTTCCGTCCGTTTGTACGCGTATATTTAACAAACGTGCGTGTTTGCATTCGAAACGAGCGTAAGAACAAATGATATATTTTTAAGCGTCCGCGGACCGGAACACACGAGGAATTTTATTTGTTTTTTTTTTTTTTTTTTTTTTCTCTCGACCGGCGTTAAACGTATCGCGACCCCTGTATGTAATTCATGTGATATTTTTTGATGTCAATCGCGAGAGGATCAATGAGAAATTTCACGAGGTCCAGGACTAATATAAATGTATTTTATTATAAACGACGTAAAAAAGTGTAGCTTTGATAACTACGATATTTATCGATGGGAAACGGAAAAGGAAGAAAATTGGTGCGAAAGAGTGACAGAGGGAATGCCCAGACGCTGGAATATAAGAATGACCGACGATGGTTTTTAATGGCGCGCTGAATGTAAAACGTATAAACAACAGTAATAACAATAATAATAATGGCTCGTAACGACGATAATGATTGTACTCAGTACTTAAGGGAAGAAAACAGGAGTTGTACCTTATAGATACATTTTTCTCGCAGAAGAAACGATCTTGCTTCTAATGGAGGCGACCTCGTTGAATAGTGTTGTCGGCTATAGAAGTTATTTCACGCAGTAACACCGTTATGAATTACGATTAGTATTATTAATATTATTATTGCTAATGTCTTTATTGCTATTTATACACGTGTATACGTACCATGTCACGGCGCTGAACGATCATCCCTAACATTCGGATTTTTCTCACACGTAAACTCGGTGTGTTACGTTTTCGACTGACCTGTCGCAGAAAAAAAAAACTTGTTCTCTTTTCTTTGTGGAAAAATCTGCGAATTATTTTAATTACGAGACCATTGGTACAAAGATTTGTTCGAAGGATCCGATTCTCGTCGAAGTTACGTTCGTTTCTTTTGGGTTATCTTCTCGAAATCACTGGAAGCTCTTTTTAATCGCAACTTGAATCTTTCATTTTTTTTTACGGGACTTCGTTGCAGTGCTTGTACGAGCGTTTCTTTCTTTTTTTTTTATTTCGTTTGTTTTGTTCAAATGCAAGTTGAAGGAAAGAACAATTTAAGGAACGTTGGGGAAAGTATGGACTATACTTTGAACGCCTTTTGAGGCCAACTTTTATTAAATCGTGAATTTTTAAGGTTAGTGCATACGCACGAAATTATATAGTAACAATTTTGTTTGTTGTCGATCCTTTTTTTTTTTAATGCAAAACGAATTCCTTTTCGATCGAACGAACGCTCGTGTAACTCTGTATTCGAAGACCGTGAATTCGGTGTCAGGTCGCCGAAGTTATACGAAAAAATGCACAACGACGAAGAAAAAAGAATTCAATGTTAATTTGCACTTTAACTAGACAAGCTCACATTCGAAGTTGGTTTTTAAAAAGCCTTCGTCGTGCAAAGAGCTTTCAGAAAACTGATTGTCCACTCGTTTTTAACAACGCTGGTGATACACACACATACATATATATATATATATATATACATATACATATATGTGTGTGTAATATATATATATATATATATATATATATATATATCTGTGCAATGTAAATAATATTTTTCTCAAATAAACAAAAGCTGACGCGTAACCAGAACACAATGCTGCATTCTTTTTTTTAAATTCTGTTATTTTTTATTCCCTTGGAACCTTTTACCCAGATACAAACTACGTACCTACTCGGTATATTCTTTACAATTATCTCAGCTAAAGTATTAAATCGTAAACGTAGCATTACCTCGATTGTTGCACGAATCTCCATTCTTGCATTCTCCCTATGCTCTCAGGCCCACTTTCCTGCAATTATCGAGGTTCTCCACCGTAGCTTCTTCTACGAGTAACCGGCGTCGAGTGTTCTACCATATACATATAATAAAAATATGTACGTAGAAGTTTCTTACAAACCGAAAAATGTTAATTATCGACTTTTCGAGTTCTTAGAAAACAAGCTTTTGCATTTCACTATGCAAGTAGTGTTCCTTCTTGGTACTTCCTTAATCTTCAAACCATTTTCTTGTGTATCTTCTCGTTGAATCGGTTACCTCGATAATTGCACGAATCTCCATTCTTGCGTGCCCCCTACGCTCTCAGGCCCACTTTCCTGCAATTATCGAGGTTCTCCACCGTAGCTCCTTCTACAGTTAACCAGTGTCGAGTGTTCTACCGTACATCTGTAACAAAAATACAAATACAGACCACTGTACTACTATACTCGCTACAATACGTTTCCAGCGTTTGAAAGCTCCTAGCTACGCAACGTTTGCTCGTAATTTTCCTCCTAATTTCACACTAATGGGCAAGACCTCCTTGCGAAATCCTGGCGCCGAGTTTTCGACGTCATGGTGCACGTTCGCCGACCGCGCGAGACAGAAAGTTTCCTACGCGGAAAAGGACCCGACCGTTCGTTCCATGAACGCTTGGCAGATTCTCCTGGAAACACTTGACATGTAAATTCCCGAAGGGGCGCCGATAAATATACGGTAAGTGGCGCGTTAATTGTTTTCGGTGACTCTCGTTTGTTCAAGGCGACGTCTCGGTGCACGGTTCGAAACGCCTAAGCGATTAGAGTCAGAGAGGCGTATCTTGACGCGTTGAGAAACAACCAACGTTCGTTTTCGCATTACGAACTCGATGCAATGCGATTGCGATAACGCAACCCACCACCGGTGAGAAATTTTACTTGGTTCGCGAGTATCGTTAACGCGCCTCGAAGACGAAGATAAATAAATGCACGAAAGATCAACCGTGACGCTCCAAGTTTATTTAAAATTCCTTCTTCGTAACCCCGATTCTTTATTGCAACAACAACAACGGTAATGGAAATAATGTACCATCGCTGCGCGAAATAAAATACAATGCAGATGTAATCGAGGCTGATGACACCTCCAGTCGACCTCGAGAACGAACGAATGGTACGCGAGGCTATTAAAAAATATCTCAACGTTTTATTTACACACACACATACGCGCGCGGAGAGTATTTGTGTATTTTGGTGAGATATTATAAATTTTGAACAAATTTTTCAAGACCCAAAAAAATAAATTTTTGCACGAATCATCGAATAGGATAAATGTGTATTTTGGTGAGACATTATAAATTTCGAACAAATTTTTCAAGATTCGAAAAAATAAATTTTGCACGAATCATCGAATAGGATAAATGTGTATTTTGGTGAGACATTATAAATTTCGAACAAATTTTTCAAGATTCGAAAAAATAAATTTTGTAAAACTCATCGAATAGGATAGATTAACATACACGTAGTTTGAAACTTTATTTGTTACTCTCTACACGTATAAAGTGAAGTTTTACGTACTGTACGATTTGCTCGAAATTCGTTTTCAAATTTTACCAATGTATGCGCAAACATTTCAGACGCGATCCGATGGAAATATGAAGGTGACTCGATTTTCAAACTTGGTTCTTTTCAACCTGAAAAACGGTGAAAGTTATCCACAAACAGTTCAAGTGACTGGTTCCAACTATGGTAAAGAATTTTACTTAAAATTCCACAAACATGACACAAGATCAAATTTTGTAAATGTTCTTTTTTCCTCGGTCGTTGGTTTTTTTTTTCGTATATATTAATATACCAGAGTCTGTCGATAGTTATAAAAAGTATAAACGATGGTTACAAAAGTATAAAATCGAGAGATTTGGTTCGATCGGCACGAGAGTCAACATTGGAAGTTCCGTATTTCTTCTTGTCGTGTCGCGATACTTCATCGATTCGAAAACTCTGTCGTGTTTTAGGTAATGCAACCTCCGCGATTGCCTCAATCCTCGGGGTAAACAAACTGTCGCTTGAGCGACAACAAGCGATAAGAAATTTTCACGATCTAGAGGATACGGTGTGAATCCTCCGGAGGTGAAAACGATATTAAATTTAACAACGAGTGGTTGTTCGCTTGGTTTTTATCGTACGAGAATATTTAAGCAACGCGAAAATATTTAATACGCGTAATAATAAAATCGTGCCTTTCTATTCTCATCGAACGAGGTGTGGAAATTTAGTATTACGTGAAAACTGGAAGCGTTCGATACTAGAGCGATAGACATGTTATTTGGCACTATACTTAACGATCATTGATACTCAGTGCCGCTCCTAAAAATCACCAGACTCGATATTTTTATACCAATGCACTTTGCAGCAAAGTTAAAGGATCCTTCATTTTGAACCGAAAGATTATCGATATTTGAATTACCGTAACTTTGTGAAAAAGAATCGTAGAGTAGTGTATCTAGGCTCGTTTTAAAGGGAAAAGTCTCTACTTTTTCACTTCTTGTTCAATTCTTCCAAACGTGCTTCTGTACTAGAACGAGGGACGGGAAAGCGAAGATGGTTCTTTTCAAAAATTTTTAAAATTTGAACCGCTATAGGGCGATTGGTAAATTTTTCTCGAGATTCGTTTGTATGAGCAATTTGAAGGCGGAAGTCTCCCCTTTGCAACGAGCCATCGAAAGTTGCCGCGCGATTTTTTCTCGCTGATTTATCGCACTTCGAACAACAAGTGCGCCACAACTCAAGGAAATGTGCACTTTTTTCGACGATTACAATGTTACGGTAGGTTCTTGGAAAAGGTAGTTATAGTCGACAGCGTTTAATTTGCGAAAGGAATCACGTGTTGCGTGTTATTCGCATTCACGAAACGAGATTTTTGTCCCGCATTAACGATCGTGGGTCGATTTAACGCCAGTAGCAAGCACACTTTTCGTTCAGGGTGCGAGAAATCGGCGAGAAAAAATCGTACACCAACCTTTTAATTGCTCGTTGCAAAGGGGAGGCTTCCATCTTCGAATGTATTGTAAAATAAATCACGAGAAAAATTTATCAACCTCGTACTGCTACGAGTTTCAATCTTAATAACGGGTTCTGGTCCAAGTCGTACACATTGGTTTGATTCATAGTTTAGGTTGAATGGGTTAAGTCAACCACTCGTGGTGATCGAAACAGTAACGGGTCACGAATGACCCTCCAGTACCAGACACGTGGCCATAATGTCACTGCGTACTAGTCTAGGATTAACGTAGCGTTACTACACATCGAATATTAACACTAGAATTACCAAAGGGGTAAATTTGATTTGTTTCAAACTTCTTTCTAAAATTACTCGATTATTAACAGTGTCTTTGCCTACAATATTCGTGGACAATTATCAAAATAGACAACTAACGGTATTCGTAAATTAATTTCCCTTTTTCCCAACTAACATCGAAAATATCTATGGTAATATAATGTATTGATAGTAATCTATTGTATCGATACAAATAGAAATACATACACCATCGGTAATTCCAGTGTTAAGGATTACTTTTATTTCGTATATTCCAAAAGTTCTTAATTTTCTCTTTCTACAACATACACCGGATACCGTTTTAAACAATCTTTGAGGGAAAAATGACTCAAAAACTACTATGATTTATGATAGTACTATTATGATACAGTTCCATGCCAAACTCAATCGTTCGTTTGCCTATCTATGCAACTTGTTCAACAAATTTTCATTCGCGATTTTTCTAATTAGATATGTATGTTTTGTCTTATACGTATACTTAGGTACCTTAATTGTACAGTAAGTATATGAGTTTGAACGATACGAAAAATTCTGATCATATTTTCTACAAAATATCGATCAACGTAAAGATCTCCAATAATTTGGAACAATTTAACGATATTATCACAATACTTGATTATTACCATAACGTACAAATGTATCGTGCACAGAAGGGTTAGAAATGTCTCGGTGAGACGGTTTGAAAATCGAAGAGGACGCAAAAAACTCCATTAGGAGACATATACGAGGTGGGGGTTCAACAATTTCAAGAATCGGTATGAGAAAAAATACATTCATAATTCAGAAGTTCGGTGGTTCGTAACATCGGTCGAAAGAAACTGATTTGAATGTCGTTAATGTCCAAGTAAAATACAGTATCGTACGTGGTACGATGCGCAACGTTGCGAGCGATGGAAAATAAAACGTGGAGCGAGAGATGCGAGGAACGAAAAATACGGACTGATTTCCAGGAGGAATCCCAGTGGCCCCCACTCTGGACAACGATGAAAACCGTTTTCTTTTTGCAGCTGCACGGTATCGAGGCCGAGGCGAATCAGTGTTGGACTAACTGTTCGCCGCATCCGGACTCGCAACATCCACCACCGGCCTGTTGCTCGCATCGTTCGCGAAATCAACGCGGAGAGAACGCGTGTACACGGATCGTCTCTCGCCATGGTAAACATTAGAGCAGTGATACTTAACCATCGTGACCGGCGATGCACCACCGCCGTTGTAACGCCGGCTGCACTGCGCCGCGAATGTTTGCCAACAGGTCCGATCGATCTGTCGAATTTTCATTTTTCATGAAAATTTCATTTCTTTAAAAAGAAATTCTCTCTTCTGGAAATTTTCACTGTCTTCACTTGGCCACGATCACGTGCGATGATTTTCCAGCCGCGATTCTGCCGCGAGCCCCGAGCTGCTTGTAAATTGTGTCGCGAGCGCGCCGCCCCTCCGAGAAATTCTTCGAAATTCTATCGCGAGTCTCGAACAATTTCTTCGAAAGATTTCTTCCAAATCGTGTCAGAAGTTCCGGAAAGTTTTCCTTTTTAAATTGTGTCGCGAGCCCCGAACAATTCCTTTTAGATTTGTGTCGCAATTCCCGAATAATTTCTTTTAAATTTTGTCACCAACCCCGAAAAGTTTCTTTCGAATTGCGTAACGAGCGCGGAAAAATTATTTCTAAATCGTGTCGCGAGCCTCGAAAAAATTTTTCTAGATTGTGTCCCGAATAATTTCTTCGAGATTGAATCGACAAGTCTCGTACAATATTTTTGAAAAGGTTCTGGATACAAATTTCGTCATTTTTATCGAATGGAATTCGTATTATAGAATGAAATGAAATTTCCACGGTGAACGAATGAAAAAAATTGATTTCGAACGACTATCGATGTAATACTCGATAATATTCAACTATTATTATGAGAATCTATATTCCGAGTTTTGATTTTGATTATTATTTTATTATTCCACTATCGATCGAACGAATCTCGCGAACGGATCGTTACACGATGTTCTTGTACGTGTTCTACTCGTATCGAGTGTTGCGTTTTCGTTCCTTTTCACTTATCCTCGCTCATTGAAGCGATCAGGAGTAGGTAGGACTCGCGTTGAAAGAGGCTTGAGAAAGTGTCAGCCAACTGTTGGCCCGCGATGAATTCGGGCGTCGAGAAAGTTATCGTGCACGACCACCACGCGTATCGTTTCTTCGAATTCTGGATCGAGAAAAATCGCGCGATCGTGCCGATAATTGGCCGCAGAATCACCGTGTGGATACGAACCGCTCGTGTAAAAATTTTTCATAAAACCTCCTACTGGAACATCATTATAGTAATCACACGGTACACAGAGAGTATAACTTATTGGGGGGAGAAAGAAAAAAAGAACGGAGAAAGAAAGATAACTAGGCAGCGAACTAATTTTTGTCTATTCCGGAAAGAGGCTAGAAAGTTGAAGAGAAATAAAAATGTCGACGGTTGTAATAATAGGTACACTACCGTTCAAAAGTTTCTGGTCCAAATGAAATCTCATTGAAACGTGTCATATTGTTGCTCGAAAGTTACAAAGATTGATTTCGATTACTGTTTTACACGTTCAATCAACGTTTATGAGTTACTGTTACGATATTTCACAAGTGTCTGGATAGTTGTGGCTACCAGATTGTATTGTGTGGCTACCAGTTCGAACGCTTCTCGTTCGAAGTAGAACAATTTAGTGAAATAAAAACCGTGTATCAACTTTTAGGGGGTTGCTGTAAAGGGGAGGCTTGGATCTTTAAATCCACGGTAATCTTAGACGAGTACAATATTTTTTAATCGATTGAGAGCGGTTTGAAATTTTTCAATTTCTTTCTTTCTTTGAGGAAACTATCTTTGTATTTTCAATCGTTTCTCGGTGTAGGAGAACTTTCAAGGGAATTGAACTTGGTGACATGAAAGTAGAGAGTCTGACCTTTAAAATAACCCCATGAAGATTATCGTACGGTTATTATTCGCGGAGGTGCAACGGTTGAACGATCGATGGTGGTTCGATCGGGAAACTTTTGAGCGGTAGTGTAGTTGTGCTCATTCTACGCAACTTATGACAAAAAAAAGGAGAAAGACGGACGATCAAATAGGAAAATAATTTTGGTGTGCTACAGAAAGATACTAGAAAGTTGAAAAGAAATAAAAATATCGACGGTCGTAATAATACGTAGCCGTGCTCATTCTGCTCAACTTATTGCCGAACAAAAAGAAGAAAAACAAATAATCAGCCGAGACAGTAATTTTAGCGCGTTGCAAAATGATTCCATCGGTAAATGTCAATTTATATAACAACAAAATTCACTCCCGCGGCGTCTTCCGTCGCGTAAACATTAACCAGCAGGTTGAATCCATTTTTCTTTCGCGAACTGCGCGATTAGAAACTTAAGAGACCAAGAATCACTGTAGTAATTCATACGTTGCACGTCGAGATTTGTGATTAGAAAATTGGGAAAATTGGTATCTATCGTGGTTACGTAACTCTTCGTGGATTACTCGGTAGAGATTTTTGTGATTAGATAATTGGAAAGATAATTGTCACGGCGAATTTTAATAATACAATGTTTTAAGTCTGTGTGTTTCCTGTGCGTGGACGAGACAAACCGGAAGTACATCGAGGTGTTTGCAACTCTCAATTTCGAACTGAAGCATTCGGTGTTAAATATAGGTCAAGTCGAATAAACTTCGATATATTAGAAAGTAGTTTTAATGTACGTGAAAGAATCATTGGATCGTCCCGTTGGAACAAGATTTATAAGTTATCACAGAAGTTTGTATTCTTTTTCTTATTTTTATATAAAACTCGTTGCAATTATTGCTATCGGTCAAACATTTACTACGGGATGCGTGGTATTTGAAACAAACTCGTTCCTGAAGGTCGTTCTGATTCGAAGTGAATGTACAATGGTCATTAATACGAATGGTATTTGTAATTTTGCGTTAGTGATCGTCGCGGGTTTCGGTTTTTCGTGTTCGCGAGTTCGATAGATACCAATCGACGAGATCCTGATCGTATGTAACTTAATTACGAATACCATTACACGTTTATTCTTTTTTTCGCGTCAATTATGCACATCTGTTTCGTTTTATCTTGCATCGAATTATGAATACATGATTAACGACGAACGATTCTAACGCAATTCGAACATAAATTTTCCCGAGAGAGAATTCATTAAACAAATAATCATCTATATGCAAATTGAACGATATTTTTAACCTGGAATTGAATCTAACGATAGTAAATTTGTTTACGATCGATTTGTTATTTTATGACTAACTGCTGTTCGTGCGTTCGTGACCTTTGTAACACGATAACGTGATAACACATAGTTACTATTCAATATAGTTGTTTAAACTTCTTAATAGAAAAGTGTAGTCAAAGTCGAGCAAGATTTAATTATTTATGTCTACCAGTGATACGAAATTAAATTAACGATTTTATCTGCTCAGTGTAAATACTGTTCAGGTTTTTATCCCAATAGCATGGAAATGAGATAAATATGAATTTTCGTAATTAGTGTCGTTCGAAGATCAATAAGATATTAACCGTAACATCGCGCAAAAAGAAGATAATCGTGTTTGATAAAAGATCAACAGCAACCATCTTAAAGTCTCGACGCGATGCTGTAAGAAAGTTCTTTTCATGAACAATGACAACATTATGAACGATAACGATGAATATTTAATTATATGAATAATGTACACTTTACGTAGAATATTTTACGTGTACGTAAATATGTTTTAACTTCTAACTTACAATTTACAACTTACAACTTACGACTTATAACTTACAACTTACAACTTACCACTTACAACTTACGACTTATAACTTACAACTTACGACTTACGACTTACAACATCACAACTTACGACTTATAACTTACAATTTACAACTTACTACTTATATAAAATTGTTACTCAATCTTTCCACGAATCTATTTTTTTTACACTCTATTTCTTGGTATTCAATATTGACCAAAAATAAAGCAGAAAAACGAGTTTTGTCAATTAACGGAAAGATCAAAGGGCCACTCAGCCGCGGAATTCTTCGGCGTATCATGTTTTGTTCGAAATGATGAAAAATCGGGTTTCGACGTCACCATTTATATTTTACATTTAGATATGTCTATTATTGAGATTCCTGACGAAGGAATCAATTAAGGTATTTTAATAGATTCTGTGCTACACACGTTCCATTTTTCTCTCGATAGACTCCACGCAATTTTCAACGACGTTTCTGTGCGCAATCAACGTTTAAATTGTTCTTGATTTTTCAATACTTTTATGTCCTTCCTCCCGATTCCATTCTTCACTGACCAGTTATTTCGTAACGTCTTCCTCACTGCCTACTCAATCGCTAACTAGTACATTATGTTCCGTAATCGCTCGTTTCCTGGCTAATTCACAATCGATTTTTGTGTTCCTCTTCCTGGTCGATCCTTAACTGTTTTAGTATTCTCTAATTGTGATTCCACGAACCGTAAATCATCTGCTTCCCATTTCACTCATTATTTTCGCGAAGTAACGGTACGGTCCAGTTTGCTCACAATTTCTTAAGATAATTCCAGTTATTATGATTTTCACTTTCGATGAATTTCCAATCGAAATATCTGTGCTACAGGCGTAAACAACTATGAAAAATTAAAAAGACATTTCTACTATAAACGGAAACTTCGATTTTTACAACGAGAATAGATACTAAAAAATTCTTTTCAATTCGTTTCGATTTCGATTCATTCACCATCGGAGTACTTTTCAAAGTTCATAGTAGTGGAAGATATACACGTGTCGAATAAATCGAATTTGAAACAATTCAAATGGAATTTTTTTAACGTTCGTCTCCGTTGAAACTTTACGGTTTATAAATTTGATTTTATTACAAACGTGTACGACAATTACAACAAATAAAACGTGGATCGATTAAGGAACGTCGTATCTGTTATTTATTATTTAATGAAACGCTAAACAATTGCCCGTTTTTGTAAAATTATACCGCTGAACATTACAGTACCGTGCATTTATAGTTTCCACAGGTATGTCTTCCTGATCGATCTCCAAATTAGGTATTCCTTCATATTTCAATTCCTAACTGGTTCTGTTTCACTATTTCCTTCTTAGCTACCCTCGACGATCTTTGCTCTTTAATTCCTCTATAAATTTCTCTCGACGTGTACGATCCCCAATTGATTTCTTTGTTTCTTTTCCTCAACGAGTTCATAACCGATACACAATCTGTACTATAATTATTCCCCTCCTAAACGATAAGGTATACATTCGATATCCTCACATCAACTGTGTAGCTATTTCTTAATCACGTTTCCCTCTACTATTTACCTCTCACTATTGTTCCAATTTCATTCATTGCTCTACACTCGATTCTCAACCGATCGAGTATACTTGCATCTCTTCTATAATTATAATTTTTTTTCGGGGTCGTTCATATTTCTTTTATAAAACTCTGTCCTCTTGTCCGAGCAATGTCACCTTCGACAATTCGTTTTCTCTTCGCTCGTTCGCTGCGTCAATTGTTTTTTCACTATGTTCGCGTAAATCTGTACGCGACACGATTCTATATTCAATATTCAATTTGCACGGACACTTCGCGGCTGCACATAGATCATAGGCACGGTTGCACCATGTCGGGACCACTTGAGAATCCGTGCGTCACTTTGTGCAACTTTTAACGCTTCGATCACGAACCACACACGTGGAGGCCGTGTCTCTTGTCGCATATTTTTGTCCACAATGTTAATATTCGCGCAACGAAGGAATCACAGCAACGTTCGTCTCGTTGAAACAATTTACAAGGACTTGTTGACCATTGCAAGATTGTAAAAATCGTAGCCTCCGTTTATCGTACGAGTCTCTTCTCAATTTCGTAGAAACTTTTGTTACATTGGCGTCAAGTTCGATAACTGTTCGTTCTGTGATCGTGAGTCGATGATCGTTTATAAATTTCACGAGAGATCGAAGAAAAAAAATTTGCGCGAATAGTCAGCGAACCGAAGAAAAACAACCGTGTAGATATAGTCGATGTTAATTGAACGAATAAGCGGATCGATAATGTTTCGCGAATTACAATACTCGAGACAACCGTTCTAAGAAAAGCAATCAAATTTAACGTAAAAAGAGTTTTCCTCGTGCCGGTACATTAAACAAGACGCGGTATAGGCGCTAAAAAGTGTGCGACCGAAGCTGATAAATAAGACGAAGGAAGACAACGATAGTACGGATGAATAAATCAATAACGAACCGTGGAAAGACACTGATTTAATACTGTTCCTCGTTGATGATATCAGAGCTTCGAATTAAGAAGAGACTTGTGCCTGAGAATCGCTTAAAAGAAACGTGATCGCAACGAGCAAGAAAAAGGTACTCCGTAAGCAGAAAAGGTTTCTAATCGAACGGATGAGCGAATCGGATATTAACAAAAGATGCGTTGAAAATTTATGCAAATAAAGTGTAATTCCGTTTGCCCGTTTCGATCGGAGGAATTTTGATGTAACATTTGGAAAAACTTGAAACTTATAAGACGTTAGACAATTCGTTCGAAAGGAGAATGTTGCGAACGTTGAAACTGTAAAGTGAACTTTTGCGATAAAAAACGAATAGGACGAAAGTTGTTGCGTATTTAATTCGGCAACTTTTTTATTCCATACAAATGTACGATAGAATCCATGGTAAACGAGATATCGACATTCCTGTGACTTTTTCTCGCGAACAATGATTTCTGCTTCAAGGTGTGTTGGAACGATTACCGTGCAACATGATTTACCTGCTCCTGGTTCGTTTAATCCGTGAATTGGATAAGTTGTCGATCGTAGTGTACACATAGTCACGTGTACGCGTTTAAATACCGATAAAAATCGGTGTAATACGTATCTCGTTCCACAGGGAATGCGTGCACGAGATAATTATACCTTTGATTAAATGACATTATTAGAGGAGGTAATTTTTATAAATGCAGAAGAAAACGAAGAGATCCAAAGAGATAAGGTCAGATAGAAACGATGAGTCGACTTCTTTTCCCGGTGTAATTACGTTACGATCGATGCAACAAATATTAGGGGGAAATACTTTGTGTAAATGCACGTGTAAACGAAGTGATCTAGGGTGATGAGGACAGATACACAGGCAAGAGTTGACTCATTTGCTCCAATGTTATTATATTATTATATACGTCATTATGTTACTAATATAATGACGTAATTGGAGAAGTGGAAGACCTTTGTACAAATACATAGAAAAATGAAGAAACATGAGAAGACATGGACGAATCGACTCGTTCTCTCCAGTGTTATTATATCACCACCGATACAATACTAGAAGAGTGGAAGACTTTTATATTATATAAATACATAGAGAAACGAAGAAATACAGACACGAACGAAACAATTCGTTTTTCCAGTGTCGTTATATCACCATCGATATAATACTAAAGAAATGGAAGAGATGTATTATATTGGGTTGTTCGAAAAATCATTTCGTTTTTCTCTGGTGAAAATGAAACACGATTTTTTTAGAGTGCATAAACATTTTATTAAATTATATATTCTCCATTTTGGAAAACGAAATGACTTTCCGAACAACCCAACATTACACACTGTAAATGCATAGAAAAGCGAGGCGATATAAAAGGATACGGACGACTCTCTTTCTACGGTGTTGTATAACGACAATATAAAAGTATATTGTCTTTTATATTGAAATCTTGAGTTCTTTGCATAAATACATAAAGAAGCGAAGAAATCCAGGAAAATACGAACGAATAGAAACGAGGAATTACCCAATTTTCCTCGGTCAACGGGTCAAATCTCGACGAGGTGAAATCTCGTGAGAACGGATTGATCAACCAACAAGACTTTTCCGACACCTTGTATGTGACGAGGCTTAAAGGCGGCAAACAGCCGTCCTTTTATTTGCAGACTTGCAACACGCTGTTCGCCACGAAAAATACTTCGCGCCGCGTGGTTTGGCCTTCACACTGCATTAGGCAGGTGGTGTAACCGTTGTTAGCCGACCTAGACCCGATAGGACTCGGACGATACTAACTTTCGGATCTATCGAGCTGTCGACCGCTTTCACATTGAAATTCCGTGCAGAGTCGGAACACTGATGGATCGCAACCCGCCACCTGTTTTTCGAACGTATACCTTGTACCTGAGTATCGAGAAATAAATACGAGGTCATCGAGTTTATTATCACATCGTCACGAATGGAATATCGTCGGTAAAATTCGCAATAAATATATTTATAATATTTAAATTCTATCGTTGGACGTCACGAACAACCTCGTAGATCTTTTAACTGCCTCGAGTCTAATCAAAGAAGATGGACAGTATCACTCGAAAGTCAAAACGACAAGTTGCAGTGAACTTTTTCTGGTTTTTGGGGACAACACTGTGAGATACTTCTTTTGTCGATTTTTACACGTACTCGAAAGTATGATTATTGAGAAACAAATTATGAAAATTAATTCAACAGCGAAGAGATTAATTCTCCATGAACGCGTCAATATTTGTCACTTTATCTATATCTTGGGATTTTTTTTGTAATAAATACTCGGAAGGAAAAGGACATCGAAGGATCTGTAATAATAATATTGTACAATTTTTTAACTAGGCGAAGATAGTCGTCGAATGAAATCTTTCGATCAGATTTTTATCCCGTTTTAAATGTTGAAGATCTAGAGTGGTAACTGCTCGACCGAAGTAAAATCAAGTAGTTACGCAAGTGTTATTGTTTTTTCTGTAAAAGTTGCTGAACACGTTCTCTCTTCTATGTTTTCGTACGAGTAAATTATCGATGCGATTCTACAAATGCAATTCCATCTGCACGGAATTTTCCACTTTGAGATTACGAGGAAATATAATAAAAAAAATATCTACCGTTCTTTAGAAAGTTCGGTGTACAACGATTCATTTATTACTTTTTATTTTCGGTGTTCGCGAAGTTCCGAGTAAACTCGTATGTAAATAAATGTCTTCCAGCCCCCTTATTTGAAGCGTTGTTTGCGTCACTGGTCCCTGAAAGATTCAGATAAAGAAATCCATTGAAGAAAAGTGTTCGACCAAGAAGGAATGTACCAACAAAATTATGCAACTAATTATTCAATATATCGAGAGTTTGAGAGGAGTGAACGTTCAAGTGAGTTTACAGAAGTTGCGTAAACACCTTCGGGGTCGCGTAATTACCGAATACAATACGCATGTATGATATCGACGTGTTCGATTATTGCTCAAATTAAAATACATTGCGTAAAAGATTCTAATACATTGTCTCCTTGCAACAACGATCTTTTTTCAACACCGTATAACGCAGTTCTCGACGAATATATTCGAGATGGAAACGCAACTTCTGTTTGTCGCTTGAAATGATTTTTTACATTGCGAATTCGTGGTACGAGTATCGACACATTCGGACATTATTCAAATTATGCCAAACGTTGTAATATATAATGTTCTTCGAAACGGTGATCGGTTCTCAGCTTCTTGAAACGCACTTCTCAACGAATATATTCGAGATGCAAACACGACCTCTATTTGTCGAGATGATTTTTTATATTACACATTTTATCATTATTTAAATTATACGAAATGTGTAATATATAATTTTCTTCGCAACGGTGATCGTTTCTCAGCTTCTTGAAACGTTCTTCTCAACGCATATATTCGAGATGCAAACACGAGACGATTGACACCTCGATTTGTCGAGATGATTTCTTTACATTACCCGTGTGATCCTTATTTAAATTGTACCAAGGATATAATACATAATTTTCTTTACAACGGTGATCGTTTCTCAGCTCCTTGAAACGCACTCCTCAACGAATATATTCGAAATGTAAACGCATTCTCCATTAGTCGTTAGAGAGGACTCTTCGCAAACAAAGAGTCACGGGGCGCGCAATTATCGAACAGGAGAATGGTTGATCGCTCTTCGAACTGTTTCTCGACGATATTAAACATCGATGTACGCGGAACAGACGAGCTAGAGAATCGTCGTAAAATATTCTCGTTTCACTCGACGTATTTCTGAAGAAAAGTCGATTTCTCGATTCGAGAGCGACGAGAAGTGGCTACACGATGAAGTTCGATTCGGTGCGATAACATCGAGTGTCAATAACTCGGTAAATACGGCTGTCAATCAGTTCGAGCGGCCAACGTGTAGAAGGTCGATGACGGTTTCACGAAACGCCCCACCATGATGATTTTTCATTTAAGTATGCTGCACGCGTGTGGGATCCGTTTAGTCCGCACCGCGACTACTGAAATAGTATACGTTGTCGGACGCGGGAGACACGGCAACGTTCGAAACGTTTTTTCACCTCGCTGTCAACAATCTCGTGCATCTTTTCTCGTTTCGAGAATCCACGTTGACCCGCGTCGCGCGAACACAAACGAAAACCAACACCAAGGTTAAACGGTCTCGCGCATGTTTTTACGATTATCGCTCGTCACGTCGTTGAGAAAAGCTAACGAACGTTTAACTAAGTAAACGCAACAGTGAGTAACTCGAAATCAATCAACGTCGAGAGAGATGCAAGCTTTGCAATCTACTTAACCAAGTACATCCAACGCGATCGACTCAACAGAATCTACAGAACCGACGAAATTTACATGAAAGAAAATTAATCTCTCGACGATTTAACACGTTCGCAATCCAAACGGCAATCTCGAGTCGACGAACATCGTACGTTTAAAATGGACTTTAGGGATTCATTTCCATGCAAGTCGATCTCTGTTCAATAAGATTTCCATCGATCTGAAAATTCGTGACAATAGATCAAAATTATTAGTAGATTACTGTTCGATCGACGCATATTGTATGCACGATCGAAAGAAAACAACGGTTAAAGATTCTGGGGGACAAAAGTAGGCAATTGACAAATCTTGGAAATTTGAGGGCACGAGGAAAATTATTTGAAAAATTGCCAGGAAAATTGTAGGGGAAATAGGCGAATCGTCTCGTAAATATTAAAATTATTGTAAAGATTTTGGAGCGAATTTGTCGAACGCGAGCATCTTTCCGCGTTCGGTGATAAGGAAACACCGTAGAGCGGTGTCGATGGACAAAGTGAAGGAACACTAACAACCTCGTTGCAACGAGATACTCGTTAAATGTTAGTGCTCGTGGTGTGACGGTACCTGATGACGTAAACGCGGGAAACTCGAGGCGAACGGAAGCAACCGAAGACGAAATTTTCAACAACAAGGCTCGTTGTTCGAGGAAGAGAAGAAACATGGAGCTTGTATTGTATGTGTTGCCGATGCTGTACGCGAAACTCGTATTCAATCATTCGGTGAGTCTCGCGATCTGTAACTTGGCTAAATATAGAACATTTCGTTGTGTAATGTTAGAAAAATTATCGGGATCGAACCGGTGATATTTTGCCCGAATTGATTTTGAAAGATTACTTTTCATCGAGAATTTCACGCAATGGTAGACCGTATGAGTATTGTATACTATAAAAAATTGGAAATATTCATACGTAATTTATAAATATTTATAACGTAAACTCTTTTCCAACTAGTTTTTCATTCAGAAATTTTCTTCAATTGTGGAAGGTGGAGTTCTCTGTCGTCGATGTATTTGTAAAAATTCTAAGACGATATTAACGATGAACTTGGACTTGATCGACAGTAGACTATAGAAGTTGCGTAACAATGTTACAAAAGATATCGAGGACTCTATTGTTTACATACGTGAGTCATGTACGGTACCTAATATAAAAGATGTCGACTCCATTGTTTAGATACGCGAGACATCCAAGATAATGCCGTCCTTGCGAATAATACGAAAAACGCACACAATCTTCTTTCGTTCGAATAATTGCTCTGGATAAATAATCGTGGAGAAATTTATATATCGATTAGAATCTGGAGTAATTCTAGTTTGGTGCTAAACAAGTACTGTCAGTGAACAAGAATCCCAGCTACATAATCCCCACACACGAACGTATTCAAATTGTTCCTCGTGAAAATGTGATTGCACGAGGTTGCGCAAAAATGCAACTCGGACAACTGTGAACGAGTATCAATGACAAGTTGACGGATAAGTGAAACGTATCACGACTTTTCTAATACGGTCAAGCATAGCTTGAACACGAAAGAAAAATTCTCGGTCGCGTTCAACGCTGTTTATCGAACGAGAACTGCTTTTCAATCTGACCAGGACAGCTTCGACGATGAAAATAAAAATTTCAACCAGTTCCTGACTCTTGACTCGATCTAAAATTTATCGTAACTCGTAAACAAATCTGCTACAGATATCGGAATCCTGTGTACAGACTCATCCATAAGTATCGCGACACTCAAAAAAGGGATAGAAATAAGAAAAATATGCTTCTTATTGTAAGCATTGTATTTTTCTCGATAGTAAGATATTTTCTTTTTTTTTATCATTTTGAAGAATTATCGTTTTATACGAACACAATTCCGATTTTTTCCCATTGCAAAGTTTGCGTAAGCTCTTGATATATATCGTTCCAATAGGCTCACACGCAATATTTACTTTTTTCGCGATGTAAAATATTAAATGGGGTAACACACCTTTAACAGGTCTATAAATTTTGCATTCACTTTCAATAAATGTCCTAATACTTCTAAACGTGGATGTGCATATTATTTCACAACTTTTATCACGTTGAAAACGAGATTCTCCACGCAATAGTGCAACCAGAAATTTCAAATAATAGGGGGCACATTTTTTTATTACAGAAAGATATCTTGATCATTTTTTCAAACGTTCCTTAAAATTTCTTTTACTTTTCTCTTTGTAAACATCCAACAAAATTGTTTAAATTCTGTCGTAGAAGATCACCTGCCCTTCGTTTCCCTCCTGGAAACCGCACAATGAACAACTTTGAAAAAGGCAAATTTCGCACGACTTGAATTCGATTGTCTCGAAAGTGTCGGGATTATTTTTTGCAGAAAAAGAATGTGTGTCTGGAACACGAGAAATTAACCCGTCGGGTACGCTACTGGTTTTTTTAGTTAACCTCTGTGTAGCAACGAGAGGCAACGAGAAACGATTCCCCTTTCTCTCGGTGTCTTCTTAATGATGTCAATTGGTTTGGTCGTGGCGATTATTACATTGAACTTTCCCGCGCGGCGTTGAAGAAATTATCACTTTGGTTTCTAAATGACCTTTCCCATGATCGTACCGTGCGGGTAAACCGTACCGTAGCCGAGCGCTACAGTTGCCGCCCAATATTTCGACCGTTCAAGGTCACCGAGGCGTTACTCCCACCATAACGTTCGTCAGCCCCCCCCCCACTTTTCGTCTCCTTGAAATATACACCACTCTATCATCCAGACAGACACACAGAAAACTTCGAAGAGACTTCGCAACGGCGTTTCTAATTAACCTCGATTATTTTTAATTTGAATCGCTCGTAATAAACACAACTCCCTTCTTTCGCCAAATTTATCGTTTAACCTCTTAAACGACACTCGTCGTTCTCCCTTTCTGAACACGTTTTATTAATTGTTACATCGTAAATGCGATACTTACGATTGACGATACAATCGTTGAGTCGCGACCGTGTTACTTAAAACGGTGTGTTTGTACTTAATTCAATACAAATTTAAGCGCGCGTTTGTATTCAACTTAATATAAATCCAAGCACGTGTTTGTATTTAATTTGGCACAAATTTTTACGTTCTCTTTTGCAGGCTACGATGACACTGATCGTGCAGAAAGTTCTGAAATTCATGGTGTATTTATTATCGTTACTGATAACGCCGATTATCAGGTTACAATACTTCAAGAAACGGAAACTGTTACCACCGATACAGAACAAACTTCTGTTGCTCTCAGCTACCGAGATCGCGCGACGAATTCGTGAAAAAGAGGTGAGCAACCGAGAACAAACAATTTTGAAGTAATAGGGGATTTTTCTTCGAGAATTTTTCAATCCCATTTAATCTTATTTTTCGTCTCCTCGAACTAATTTGTATCAATTGAGTTCACGATCGCTCGAGAAAATCAATTCCCACGTTCGTTGCATAATTATGTACGTCGTCGTTGCATGTGCAGAAATTGGATTAACACTACATCGCGGACGTGTAATTTATATAACGCTCGTTACATCGGAATCACCAGTTTCAATTATTTTTTTTTTTTAATTCCACCGTAACAGAATCTCTTATTAATTACTAGTAATTACTTCAGTTTATCGTGTTCCGACTGTTCGACGAATGAATAAACAAACAAGTAAATGTACACACGCGTGAAAAATATATCGTGTTTGAAATAAAACTTTTAAACACTACTGTCGCCAGTAAATTGAAAGTAAAAGAAGTGTAATCGATTAAAAATTCCTCGAAGAGATCTGGTCCCGATGTTTAGCGAATTCTTCGAAGTTAAGTAGAAAGTGTTCAAACTCTCTGCTTTCGAAGGTTCGCGAAATGATCAATGACCCCGTAAAAATTCACCTTTTTTGCATATTCGTACTCCAACGAAAGTAAAGCCGAATTCTACGATCTTGTCTCATTCATGCGTAATAAATTCTTTATCGATCGCAATTCGAACAAATTTCTATCGTGCGGTAGACGATCTTTTTTTTAAATAAAGCAAATTTAATCTTTTTTAAATAAAGCAAATTTAATTATTTTGAAATAAAGCAAATTTTTTTTTGTGAATAAAGCAAATTTAATTTTTTTTAAATAAAACAAATTTAATTTTTTTTAAATAAAGCAAAATAATTTCAATAATTTCCATTGTGTGATGAAAATTTGTCACAATGGGTGTCTTGTGACTAGGTACACGAGGATTTAGGTACATTTCGAACGTTTTTTTTTATTTTTCCATAGGTCAGCAGCGAGGACGTGGTCAGAGCTTACGTACAGAGATGCAAAGACGTGAATCCGATAGTGAACGCGATCGTCGAGTCGCGATACGAAGCCGCTATTCGAGAGGCTCACGGTGTAGACGAGTTCTTAACGTGGACCGAGAAGAGCCAAGATGCGCTGGCACGTGAAACGCCGCTTCTTGGTGTTCCCTTAACAGTCAAGGAAAGCATAGCCGTGAAAGGTTCGTGGAGTCCTTTCTTCTTTCTACTTCGTGCCAGGAGTTCACTGACCCGTGAGAAAAGAAAAAAATTCGTAATATCCGCAAAGATGTACACGCGTTTCGACTTTCGATCTGCAGAAAGCAGTCGAACGAGGAAGCTGATTAACGACGAGATCGACGCATTTTCGTGGGACGAGTTCTTTTTTTTTTCGATATAATAATTCGAGGAACAATGTTAAACAATGGAAAGTTAATTTCGTCCTGTGAAAATGTTGTCCTGTCGATCGATTTCTCCGATAACATTAATAGTACGAAAATTGAAAAGGAATATCAATTTTTGCATTTTTATAATTATTTCGGTAACGACAATTTTCGTTCGTAGACAATAATAATAGAATCGAGAGAATTAAAAAGAGGGATGTAACAAAGAGTAATCTACTTGTTTATTATTATGGTAATGAAATTAGGAAAAATTAAAAGAGGAATATAAAACAGAACAATTTACGTATTTTTATTATTATTATCATTGGATTTGTCATCGAAGGGAATTAGCTTGATTGATCGTAAGTAACTGTGTCTCTTTACTCCCAGGTGGTTTATTGATTCTAAAGGAGGAAGGAAGAAAGATATTTCCTTAATTACATATTATACTTAGAATGAGTATTCATGAGTTTTTTCAATGTAAATACGGGGCAAAGAAGCTCCTATATGTTACCGCAGATGCAACGAGAGACGCTCGTTCCGACTTCCGATTGGTGGAGTACGCGCTGTTCGACCAATCGGGAATCGGGTCGCGGCTAGTGCATTTTGACGCATCTGGGTCAGTGATGTTCGATCCAATACTTTTTCGATTGAACTAGTTTCCACGTACAGGGTCCAACGAGGTAAACCTTCGAGTTTCATCGTAAAAGTTTGCTAAACAACGTATCCCGTGTCAAAAAATATAGAGGTGATAATTTAAAAAAAAATAATTAAAACACTTCCATACGAATCCGACAGACCTTCTCCGCGTTCATCTGTTCTTACTAAACTCGCAAAGTACAAATTTTCATGTTGAAAATACAGAGTGGATCTCTTCGATGCATCGATCGATGCAAAAATGAGAAAAAAAATCATACGATCTTGCATTTGATTTTAAGTTTACAATGCACAACCATCTTTGTTCAGCAATGTGCAGCTGCTGTGTGATGCACACTGTTTCAAATAAAACTTAAAGAAGTATAATCAATTTAAACAAATTTGATCTGTAGAACAGAATAATGAAAAAGAATCTTGTCCTTTATTGAGAAAGAAGACTTTCGATACAGTATATGAATATACAATGGTAATTTATTCCACATTGTATTTAAAACGTATATGTAAATGCATGTAAAGTTGGAGTAAAATAAGAATCTATCGAGCATCGCGTATGAACAATTCAGCAAAATTTGCAACTAAGGATTATCCGAGCACAGAAGCAGTAACTGGAGAACAAGGTCGAGTAAGGATTACGTTTATATCTTATATAATTTTTTTACATTGATTTTATCTCACGATGCACCCTGTATATAGGGCACGGTTATTTCATTACAAAATACGATTACAGCAGCGCGAACCTTCCACAATGCGCACTCGAGAACACAAACGAACCGATCCCGTGCATTGAAACCGGTTTCGCGGTCGCATTTCACGGATTCAAGATCTACACGTTTCTCGGTGTTGGTGCACAATATCGATGCAGTTCATAGAAAAGTGGTTGGCATCGTGCTCGTTTCACGTACCACTTGGCCGTACCAGTAAAGTAAACTTGTAATCACCTTGAACACAGGAAAGGTCTATGATCGAATGGTAGAAAATCAATCGACGTATTTCGGAGCAACTATAACTCCTCGAGCGATTACGTAAGAGGATTAAAAAGTAGAAAAATCGCAAGGATCACAGTTCGAATCCAACGATTCGAAAATGGTGCGAGAAAATTCCACTTCTACACTATCATTACAACGAAACTTGTTACGATGTACAATATTCGAATTGTGAAAACAAATTAAACTATTGTACGATACATAGACGAGAAAATTTCAGTTGTACATTATTATTACAACGAAACTTATTACGATGTACAATATTCGAATTGTAAAAAAAAAGTAAACTATTGTACGATACATAGACGAAAGTAAGAAAAACTTAGAAAATTAATTGGATCGTATGAATTACAGTAATCGTAATCCAATTTCCAAACTTTACAAAAAGGTGGTATACGAAGGAAAAAAATCCAACTCGAGAAATCTATAAACTCAGTAATAGGTTTAGATCGTAATATTCAATTTAAATGAGACTTCGTAAAGAATGATTAAAAAGTGCGCGTCAATAAATACGCTGACGTATTCTTGGAGATTCGATAACGATTGAAAAATTCGACGAAAAAATTTCTCACCTCCGAGATCTTTAGTTCATCTGGAAAGCGACACTAATTTATTATTCGGATTTATACTTACATCGGTAAGAATTACTTTCACCGGAAACCTGACGAGAAATGTAAAGATTCATTGATCTCTCGAGCAGTACTGCGAAAAAAGGAACACGTGACTATCGATCAGCTTTTACGATTCACGAAACAGGAAATAAAAAAAAAAAATTTCGAAACAAGGAAACGGAAACGACCTGATTAAATTTTCATTAGTTTCTCGTAAATAATCGGTCTTGTCGATGTACTGTCACTGTGTTCGAATTAAAAATTATAACAGGGAAATATGCGAGTGCATCGTCAATTGCGTGATTTGCGAATTCATTTTTGTGGAAAAATTATTTATACCATATAACGTACTCCTTCGTACCCAACAATTTTTAAAGAACATTTTTTATACCTTTGAGAGAAATTTCATCTAGAATCTTCACCCAGAATTTCACCCAAGATTACTGTAACAGTAAGTAACAATTAACGTTAGAAGAATACTACTCGAGAAAGGAAGATTAAATATCGATTTCGAGATCGGAGAATCGAACTTTCTCCGCCAGACGATCGAATTTCAAACTTCCGTCAATATTTAACGACTCGTTCGAAATACGTCTCTCTACTCGCTAATCGGCTACAATTTTTACACTTTCATTGCCTCTTAACGTTTTCGTGACACGTTCGCGGGCTCTTTGTTCCCTTCGTAGATTTGAATCACACACGGTATTAGAATTCATGTTTATTAGAACCACTCCGTTAATTCGGAGGCGTGAAACATGGCTGTAAAGTACGTAACGGGACTTTGGACTCACCTTGTATACTGTGGTAACAATACGTTGCAAGTAAGGCTTGGACTATTTCAACACCACAGCTTCGAATACTCGTGTATTCGATTATTAAATTATTCAATTATTGCAATATTAAACGAAACTTACTTTTAATCTTGTTCGACTGTACATTCAAAATCTTGGCTTCGAAAATATCCCTCGTTACTTATTTCTCTGTTATCCCTCACTCTTTGTTTCGCGAACAATCTGTTACGATAACTTCGATTAGAGAAAATATATCACGAGATTGAAAACCCGAAGAATGAATCACGAACTCGAAGAACTCGATCTACAATGCCTATTTACTACTCGAATGCCGCAAATATCGAGGTGCTTGATCGGTGAACAAAATAATCGAATGGTATTCGAGTATTTTAAATTTGCCAAGTATTCGAATCACCGAAATGTTCGAATGTTGGAATACACACACTTGGACGAATAGTAATCCTAGTTACAGTTCGTCGAATTAAAAGATAAGACTATCGAGAAGTTCACGTTCGAGAAACAGATCGTTAGAGCACACGTGCTTCTATTCTTTCAGGAATGTCTCATTCGGTCGGTCTGAAGAAGAAGATCCCGGACAAAGCAGCTGAGGACGCGGAAATCGTGGCCATGGCGCGTCAAGCAGGCGCGATTATTCTGCTGGTTAGCAACACCCCGGAACTGTGCTTGTTCTGGGAGAGCAACAACAGTGTGACCGGTTCCACTTGGAACCCCTACGACAACACAAGAACCGCTGGTGGTTCTTCGGGTGGCGAGGTTTGTACTTTCTTGAAATTACAGTGGTCCCTTCATTTAACTGATCTAATAGGGGTACAAGGTTGATTGGATTATCGAGGGTGTTGGAAAATCGGGTATCTATTTTTTTAGAATAACTGGTAGGTACATATAAATACAAACACGAGAATAATAGATAGCATTTTTGGGGTATAATGCATGCTTGGTTCAATGTACATTTAAATCTCACGAATATTCATCGATTTGAATTTTTTGTAGACACGTGAATAGGAAAATGACGTCAATGCAATTTATTAATATTTTACGATATTGCTCGTTCACTGTAATAATGACGTGATTCAAAATCCTACGATTCTCGATCTACGACCGTAAAACGAGTTGAGGAACAATTCAAATTCACACGTTGCGTCTTTCGATATATTACTGTTGCATTATTAGCAAACGAGTTTTTTGTTTCACGTGTAATTGGTCGGATAAATCGGAGATTAGATAATCGAAGGACTATTGTACTTTAAATTAAATTTCTGTTCACATCTCCTGTTTGTAAATCAATATTCGACGTATTTCCTGAGAATCATTTTCGTTTCTCTTGTTCCAGGCAGCTCTTCTGAGCTCCGCTGCATCAATCGTGAGTCTTGCATCGGATATAGCGGGCTCGGCAAGATTTCCGGCCATGTTTTGTGGGATTTTCGGCCACAAACCTAGTGCTCGTGAGTTTCCCCCGCGAACGAACGTAATTTTTATCGATGACAATGTTACTCGCAGTTCTGACACACTTTCGGGACTTGGTCGAACGCACACTGTTCCACAGTGGGTGATCAATTTATTACCTAACACTTTGAAACTATTACTTGTTCGAAGTTTGGTTACATAACTGGTAGCAACATCTTAAAACTGTTTCAAAGCTTTTACGGTAAAAAAAATATGTACCGAATACTTCTTTTCGGGGTCATTTCGTGGTGCCATATGAATATAAATTTCCCCATCAATTGATGTTTATTACGGATGGGTGCAAAAAACAGTGTGATGAAATATTCATATATATACATTTTATTGTAAAAGTTTTAAAATAGATGTAACACGTTACGAATACAAAAATATATTTTTGTAAAAATCAAAGTATCGTTGTAAAGATATTTTCGATTCAATTCTTCACCAAACCTCAACTAAGTAATTTCAAGGTGTTCGTAATAATTTGATCGCACCCTGTAGCAAATATTAAAAAGTTCTTCGATTTTTATCCGATCAATGGTTGCACTCGTTGCAGATTTGGTGTCTTCCAAGGGTCACAAACCACATTCTGAGGACAAAAATTGGAACAACTATTTCACGCTGGGTACCATGAGCAGATACGCAGAAGATCTACCCCTCATGATGAGTATCATATCTCAAACAGAGGAGGGTCGTAATAATTTTCATCAAAAGGTTACGATAAATACGTCTTTCTATTTCTGCATTTGTTATAATTGTTGCATGTCACGAAAATTGCAATTTCGAATTTAGATGAAACTCGAATCAACACGTTTGTAACGCGTTCAGTTTTCTCAGACTGTAAAAATTACGATAATTTTTCCATTTTTTCATACATACATTCACTTATGTTTCCACGAGTCACCGGAATTCTTTCAATCCGGGACGATCGATTTTGTCGAAATTACACGTTGTTGTAACGTTGAAAATTTTTGAACATTTGTCCAACGATGAAAAAAAATTCTAATCGAATTGTGCACCTTGTATCGCACAGGTATCCGTGGCGAACTTGAAGTTTTTCTATCTGGAAGAGTGTTGCGGAGTAACAAATTCCATCAGCCGGGATATGAAAGAAGCTATCAAGAAGCTGAGAACGTATCTTGAAGCGACGTACGGTATCAAAGTGCAAAAGGTACACAATGGTTTCAAACACGGACGTTAAATACAGTGACTCCTCGATAAAACGTTCCGAGCGTATCCCACGGTGTACGTTTTAACGAGGTGTTACCGTGTGCGCACCTCGTTGAACATTTTCGATCGTGTCACAGTACCATTTTGATCACATTCATTTGACCACGTCACAGTAACACTTTGCAATTGTTTGATACAAAAATATCGTTTTCAGGCACGAATCGACATGAAGTACGCGTTCGATATATCCACTCGTTCGCTATTAGATATGAACGTGGACGACGTAGCCAAGGAATTCAAAAATTCGGTACGTAATTTCTGCTAAGAATTTTAATTCGAACTTGGATGTTGTTCGAATCGTGGATACTTGTAAAAAAGAAATAAAATAAAATCGATGTTTAATCTTCGTACAGACTTCGAGCAAACTCTTCCTGGAGATCATCAAATATTTCTGCATGGCGTCGTCGTACACACATTCGATGTTCGCGTATACATTGTTGAAATGGATATTCAGCAAATTCCCAAAGAGGTATCGTACCGGAATGATCGAGAGGAGAGCATCGTTAAAGAAACAATTCGAGGTAAGTTCCGAATGTACAGTCTCGAAGAAGTTACTCTAATCTACTTTTTAACGCCTCGTGGAGGAATTACTTCGTAATTTATACGTAATAATCGTCCACGCATAAAGTACTTTCGCTGTTGCAGGACGTTCTAGGCGATAACGGGGTGCTCATTTATCCCACGTTCATAACAGCGGCGTATTATCGTTACGAAGCGTACACCATGACTCCCAATTTCACTTACATGATGATTTACAACGTGCTAGGATTGCCTGTGACTCAATGCCCGATGGGATTGAACGATAGGGGCTTACCTATTGGCCTTCAAGTAATTATCTTTTTAAGTACTGTACAATATTCTCGTCCATCGTTTTCATTGTGCTTCTAATACTTATATTTTCAATTGTATTTTTCAATGTAATGATATTTTATTTGAACTCAAACTCTTGACACGGTACTGCTCAACACTTTGCGCCGATTTTCTCTTTCGTATTTCCACTCTTTCCCAGTTTCTGTTTCGTTACGGTGAAATAAACCCGTTGAATAAAAAGCATCGTGTTCGTGTTCGTACATATACTCGTGTTACGTAATTTTCTAACTGCTCGGAACTACAATCTCTTTTTTGTTACAGATCGTCGCAAACGCAGGCAACGATCACCTGACCATAGCAATGGCTCAAGAAATCGAGAAAGCTTTCGGCGGTTGGCAGCAACCACCGTGCACCGAAACATCGGTTTGATGTTTCCCTTGTCACACGATAGAAATTCAAATAATGAAAATCTGGAGTAACGCATACTTGCGACGTTTCGTACTCTCAACGACGCGAAATCGGTCACGGGCATCACTTTCGTATCATTTCGTTTCCAGTCTGGTCGGTTCGAAGAGTCGACCCGCTTAGAAGAAAGATGGATATCTCCGCATCACGCTCGACGAGCAATCACGGTAGGTACTTGTTTTGGTACTCTACAAGTGCCAAAGTAATTCCGCCAAGACGTCGTCATTAAACGTCGATCAATGATGATTCTAGCGAAATAAGTTATTAGTATGAAGCTGTGAGGAGCGTTCTCGAAGCTCGGCAAAGATGAAAGACCTATTTTAATTTAAGTCGTAAAACACATTACCGTCACGGAGTGTCGCTCTCGGTTTATTAGCAAGCGTGAGTGTAAGTAGCGATAAAAGTTTTTCAAGTCTTAATCCGGTAATTGCGTATTAAAAGTAAGAAAAAAATTCTAATCGATAAGATTCCTTCTAGGGCTATTATGATCGACACTTTACAGTAGTAGACGATCGATGTAAATTGGTCAAAGCTGCGAGCCATTTTTCGATTATTTGTTTAAAAATCTAAAATTCAAATGCGGATGTAAGTTCAATGAGGATTTGTGAAGAATGTCACTAAGGAGTGTTGTAACGGTAAAACGAGGGGAACGTTTATCGCTATTTGCGTGGAATGCATTTCGATAATAGTGTACGTGATACTAGATAGTGGCTCGATCAATAGTGATACAATAATGCGTCAGGGATTCAAGATCAGGAACCATCCCAATCACTGTTCACGTTTCTTCGATTCGAATAACCATTGGTACTAAAGTGGACTAAAAATTGTTCTATTTCTCATCGTACATTCACAAAAGTATTTTCAATAGCTTGGTTAAGTTTTTCCAATGAAAATAAGCCCAAACACGACTTTATTCCAATTACTTTTATATATAAATTGAAAATTTGCTTGTAAATGATTCAAATACATTATCATATCACGAGAGTATTGTCAATCGGTCAGATAGATTTTCCTTTATTTGGATTATTTTTAATTATTATGTAGCTGAAGGTTTTTCAGAAATGGTTCGAAGATTATGTAATTAAAAAATAAAATAGAGCACTGTTTGGACTCGTTTTTTATCGGACAGAAGTCGTCGATCGAACAATATTATTTTTAAGAAGGTGCAAAGAACATTTTAATTCATAGTAATATTAAAACATGGATACACTTTCGGCCCCCTTTCGGCACCCTTTAGAAACTTTTAACGATCGAATTTCTAGATACCAACGGATGTACATTCGGTCGAAGGGACCTTGTCGCACTGTCTCCGCTGGTAAAGATGAGTTTCATTTTTAAAAGTACGCGGTAAAAGATGCGCATATCCACAACCGTTTATCTATAGTGGTACAATCAGGTTTCTTTTGACCGAGTGTACATTGGACAACACAAAACCCGTAAATACTAGACAGTGCAGCACACAAGCACGATGACTCACATTTTACGAATCGGAAACCTTACCTCTATTGCGTCGCAGTGTTTAGATCAAGCGAGCTTCGTGTATCTAATTCATCCTTATTGGTGGCGTGCCTGATTTTTTATCTTTCACGAAGAGAGACAATATTGTATAATGTTTTAAGTCTGACTTTAATAGTGGAGTGTTGGAAAGAGTCGAAATTGTAATCAACAGGATGCTCGTTTCTCTCCAACATCTTTACGATGCGTCAAATTGTGCGTCACAATTCAAGACATTTTAAGCTTTTACATAATATGATTTGATTAACGAATAAACAGGTGAACTTAATAGACAGGTACTATGTGGTAGCGCAGCACTACTCAATATCATCACGGTGCAGAATAAAGATGGTAAAACTTTGATTCGAATAAAAGATGACGAATAAAATCAACGTATAACGATTTATTCGATTGACCGGTTACATTTTTATTCGTTCATTGTTAACTATTTTATCGTATATCTGAAATTCTAATTTTTATTCCACGAGTAACTGAGTTGTTCATTTTTTATTCGTTATTCGAAAGTTTTATCCAAATACGATTCAGTACAGTGCCTAATGAAGTAGTTCTTACGATAATATGATCGTTCAAACCTGTATGTACCGAGTGTTAAAAGAAAAAACAGTTCAAGACTTCTAAGATTGGAACTCGCCAAATGAAGGAAAAATGTCCTAATTAACGATTCTAGAATTTCTTCAATTGCTCTCAAGACTTCCTTATCAGAAGTCATAACAGACCTAGATCTTTCTGAATTTCGATGTCGTCTTAAACGAACCAGTTTCGCAAAGGAGTTGTGAAATAAACAATGAGATGGAATTTTCAAAAATATTAATTTTTCGATGCATATGTATTCTGCATTTGGTGCACACTTCCTCCATTTGGTAAGTACTACCTGCCTTCAGAGTCACGAACTGTTCTTTTTTAACATCCGGTATAATCAATACGTCGCGCATGACGTCTCTGACCTTGTGGTTTCCTTGACAACGAGAGGTCCACTGCTTGAAAGAAAGGTTAGAAGGGGAAACCAAACGTCTGAGGGGCCCTATGCTAGACAATGGTGATCTAAAGTAAATAAATTTCGGATAGACCTGTATATCAAGAAGTCGATGATTGGTAACGATTTACGTAACATTGTACCGGTGACATGACCCTAGAATTGTTAAGATTACTGTGCCTGAAAACCCACTAAAAAATTGTTCCTGGTACAGAGATCATTGTCGATAATTCGGAGTTTGGAGACATTAAGGACCATTGTGCTTGTAATGCACATTAGAACATATCTCGAGTTAAAAAATCAGTATTTCTGATTTTGAAACCGCTGTAATTAGGAAAGCGTATTAGAACATAGGAACACTTTTTAAATTTTGAAGATTTTGAGACCACTATGCCTGGATAATCTCAAGATGTTTTCGACACGCGTTACCAATGTCTCTAAAGTAATTTTATTTGTCCATTACCTATTACGGTGTGTGATTCACTATACAGATTTCCATTTTCGGAAGTCGCGTTACCTAATATAGGATCTTTCAGCGTCGTATCACAAACACGTGCAACAATCGTGTCAAACTTAATCGTAATAACATTTGTAATGTGTGAACGCGTTCGTTACAATGTTGTTCTATATTATATTGTAACTAAACGAATGTGGTAATTAAATACAAATCGCATATACAATGTGAAATTTTACATATCCATTCAGATATATTTCTTATCTTTCGAGATATTATTTTTGTGTTGCTATCACAATCTCGCAACATTGATACAACTGCAACTACGAGATTCTGGTTGCATAATCGCGAACAATATCGTCCGAATATCATTGACCATGATACATTAAAATGTGTAGTGTCAAATTGAAACAACTTAATGACGTAACACAGGTACCCACGAAAAATCATTTGTCATCGTCAACAACGAACTCTATGTAAATTCAATTCCTTCGCGCTGTAATATATTATTTTTCATACAAAGAAAAGGTACTGTTTTTTACTTTATAAATTAATAAAAGTTGTCAAAACAAAAAATCCGACGTTTTACTCGACCTTGTTATGATTTTTTTATTTCAAATGTCATTTCGATGACACTACACGGAACCATTGATTGTGTTACTTTTTTGTAGAAACTAGAATTATTATTTTTTATCTTACAAATGTATGTATAAAAGTTGTCCGTCGAAGTCGAGTCCGTTTGACCTTTCAAACTAAACAGCTACGGTGTTAATTTTAAGCAATTTCGCTTGAAACGTCTTCGTGTGTAATTGAGAACCAGTTAAGATTTATTTTAAAGAATTTGTAAGATTCGAGAATACACGTGGTCGTCGCTTTCACTGACATCGTTTAAACATCTAACGATCGATGGAATGAGCAATTATTTTATCGTCGACACATCTTTTTACCGCTTCGTAGTTTTTATTACAAATAGATCGTGCAAACGAAATTTGTTCTTTAAACGATTTTGTACGTAAGCGTAATTGAGTGAAGTCGGCACGCGCGTGTAAACAGATCGAGTTACTACTGTAACATTATGATACGTAAACTGGCAGAGACTTCGACAACTACATTTACAGACGGAAGAGGAGAACAAATAAGAAAGGAAAACATAATGCAATCATTTGTGGTAATTTTCCCGCATGTGCGTGCGAGAAATGTATACAATTTCCTTTCAATTTCGAACGTCTGCGAAGATTTCTCCGTTTTTCTTTTGTATGTCAAGTTCACACCTTAAACGAAGATGTGAGTAAATCGTTGCGTACGGCATCATGGTTGAGAGATTTCATTATCGTTTCTGTAACGTAACAAATCGTAGACGTTTCGCAACACCGAAAGAAAGTTATATTTTTAATGTTTACAATTTCAAAGCGGGGAAACTACTTATGGAAAATTAAAAAATGGCCAAATAGGTCTATGTTAAATAATCCGCTGTTTAAAAATACGTAAAACCTGTAAATGGTCCGTTTTTTCTACAAATCATATTTTTCAGCGATATTTTACTTTAAAAGTGAACTGGACAGGTATAACCATGAAATGCATTTTATAGCAGGTTTTTATACTTTATTACCATTCTATAAAAAACGAAGGTAAGGTAAATTCGTCCATTCTATTTCGGAGGTCGTTCGTCAGTCGTTCATCAAAATAAAGTTGTTTTATTTGCTTTTTCAACACGTTTTTTACATCTATCCTTCAAATTTGTATTATTTACCGAATGCTAAATTAATTTTGGTTACCTACTTTTCAGACAAAGAGAACATTCATTTTTTGCTATTTCCTCGGGTTATTATCCGTACAGCTTTGTCTTAAGCAAAATATTTTTGTACATATATATTCGTTATTGAATTTTATTAATCGATTAGTATGACCATTTTTGCTCTTGTGTAAGTTTTTATACTTATAATAGATGTTATTTCACTAGATACGAAAATTTTTTAATTGGGTTCGTATTAACTTATACACGTACTTTTATATCTATCAAAACTAGGCATTGAAAAAAAACAGTTACCTTTTATGTTTCAATGATTCTTGAGAAAAATCTCTTTTGTTTTTATTTATCATAAATTTCTTATAATTATTTATCATAAATTTTATTCAAACAAGAATTTTTATTTATCTTGTCTCATAGGAACTTTTAGTGCGAAAACTTGTATCGTTCCATTTCAATTGTTTCAATGGAACCTATCGGAAAAGTTGCACGATTGTTTCGATCCCTATATTAATTTCTTCTGCGAAGAAGTCGACTCACCCTCTTGCGTACAACGAATGCGTTCTCCGTGGCTACGCTCGCGTTGACCGCGAAATGGTAACGCGTCCCACAACTCCCTGTCAGTAAGTTCTGGGAGTTCGTGGAAGAAGGAAGTTAGACACAGACGGACAGACAAATTATTTATCAGTACGGTACTCGTGGTCAGTCACCGTGGGCAATTCGATCGGATCGGCGATTGAATTCGCGGTGCAGAAGATCGCGGTCGCGTCAACTGCTTTGAAAGCCAGTGTCACCGTTTCATTGTAGAAACACCGTACGAACTTTCGTCGGGAAACCTGATGCGATCTAGCCTATACTTGTAAGAAGAAAAGAGAAAAGCACCAGGTAAGAGAGCGAGTATTTACAGATTTTGTCCAATTTAGAATTATAATCTAGCTGGTGGAATTCGTGATTAATCAAATTTCGAAGATATTTGCTCGGCAAGAATAGTATTCTGGATTGTTGCCCATTGTGCAGCGTTAATTTATTAATTTGCAATATACTTTGGCGAATGTGGTTGAGCAATATTAGAAAGTGGTCCTATAACACGATGCGAATATTTCCATTTTCTTTTTCATTGAGTTTAATTACAAGAAGCTGAAATAGGTCAAAGTAAGCGAGGAAGAGTACATTGAGAATATACCATGATAAAATATGAAATCTTCGTTTTCCGGAAATGATAATATCGATTATTGTGTCGTGCAATTACTTCCGCTAGATCGAACCTCGAAGACGTGGAGCACCCACCCCAGTAATACGCACAACATACGAACTCACAACTGTCAGTTATCAACCACTCTACGCATATGTATATTGAAGTACTTTTAAACAATTAGGCTGGAATAACGAACTTGACTCGCGGCACGCCACGACAGTTTGCAAGAAATTAATTATTAATGTCCATAAGCACGCATCGGAATAACACGAAGAATTACGGGCTGGATTAAATACAAACGACATTCTTTTTATAAATTCACCGAACGAATGTTCTGGCAAACTACCAGAAGGTTATATATAACAGAAAGATATATGTAGTATGTGTATTGTGTCCAATAACTTCTATACACTTTTGCCAACGATGTGACAGTTGTTTAACGACGGTATCATAAAAGCTTCTAAAGCGTATATTAAACCTATCGTGCACATTTTTTTCCACCTCTATATCAATCTCGAATTTTTCTTTCGCCCGTTTGCTTTACAGTAGATGTACATATGTACACGGGTGTTTGCACATCGTTATCGTAAAAAAGTTTAAATAAAAGAATTTGGGGTGCATACCTCTTTTGCCGCTGTCTCGTCACGGTCCTGGTTACAAACAAATGATAATCGGTTGGCGCCAAATCACTTTATCACGGTCACCGCGAGAACGTTATGCCATTCGCAAACTCGAGACTTTGATAACATATCATTATCAAATTGTTCGTGTAATTTTATTAAAATTTTGGTCGATTGGATATTTTGTTTTACATACGAATTTAACGATTACGTGTTGCGTAAATTGAACTTGGTACTTGTTGTTTACTCATAATGATAAACGATGAACAAAATTTCACGGTCATGTATGCACAATATCGAAAAGGGTTAGATACGCCGAGTATACCTTGTTGTTCCAATAAAGTGCGTTGACATTTACTGCACTAGTATGAAAAATGTTGTTTATATTTGAATTATCCTGGTTAGTGTCGTGCTCTGCCCACTACAGCCACATAACGAATTCTGATTCGTTAAATTAAATTACTTCGTTTACGTATTTTCAGTTCATTCGAAGAACGATTGCCTTTTCCACGTCTCAAATGCGTCGAACACGAAGCCGATTGTTTTGTTCTCACTCGAGAGACATTTTTTCCGCGAGCATCAGTTAAAAATGTAACATCGAACGATCAAACACGTCCATAATACTGGCAATGCCCAATTCTGAACGCATGTTAACAGTCTTTATGTACAGGGTCGACTTTGCGTGGAAGTAAACATTGTACCAATTGGGGGCACCTCTTGCTAGAAATATTTCGACGAAAGAAACAAACGGAAACATTAAAACGCTTAATATAGAAAATTTCAAGCGTAGTTTCCCGTAGAAACTGATAAAATTATTAACGAACTTTATAATTTGAAAGTAAGGAAAATAAACTTAAAAAGAAACCGCGCCTAGACTCGACAGTAATTTGAGCAATAATTTTATTATATCTTGTTCAGTCCATATTACTTTAAACGTAACAACTCAGGTTTTATTTATTTTTAATGTGTAACACGATGTAAAAGGGCCTGCTAGTAACCTAGCTTCGGCCCTGTAAATGTAACACTCGAAGTGTCTGATCGGTTGAACGTGTCGCCACGCCTGTAGCATTGAAAAGGTTAATAAAAACAAAGGTGAGCTCATTTAAACGAATTACGAATTCTGATCGAAGTTGGTTTACAGCGTACATTTCCCCTTTAGACGAAGCACTTAAAACAATTATGAATTTATAATCCTCGGACGATGAAATTAATTCTCTCATTCAACGAAAATATTGCGTTTTAGCGAACAAAGAATGTGTAACCAATGAGTGTCGAGTGTTGCGATTATAATATTTTGCGACTAACTATGAATCGATTGTTACGAGAACATATATATATGTCTGAATAAGCAAATAATGAATTAATGAATAATAATCATTTCATGAACAGATGTACCATAAGCTAAGGAAATTTAGAAAAGTGTGAAACTTGTATAAAAAGAGTTTTCTTCGTGCAAACACGTGTGCACGCGTATGAAGAAATGCCAACGAAAGCGATTTCCCATTTAGAAAACAAACATTGACTTATGTGCATTTTCGCAACGAACGATTCGATTGGACTATTCAGTTAATGATTGTACGAATAGCTGTCATTCTTCAAATACACGTTTTCACTGGAGGAAAATGACGAAACTAATTTCCTTCTTTGAAACCAACGACCTTAATGCAAAAGCATCGATTCGATTATATACAGAGTGTCAAAAAGAAAAAAAACAAAAGATCCAGTAAAAATATTTAGACAACGTAGATAAAAAAATTAATTTCGTCGAATTTACGATTGAAACTGGTTTTCGTTTTCGACGATAAAAGTGATTTACTTGTCCAAAGGAATGAATATTTTACCATATTCTTGCATCGATGTTTACAAAATACGTTTCCTAAGCATCTTTTGTATTTCCACTCACGCTTCACGTTATCGTGCCACAGAATCGCGTGCTGTTTTAAATATTCTTTACTCTGTTGGCATAACTTAATAGACGTGTTTTACACGCTAAACAAAAGGTATTGTTTCTTAAAATGTTCGATCTGTTAATCGTAACTACAAATATTTACAGTATAATTAATTTTAAGATATTACGTTAAATAAATAAATCATCTTGTACATAATCTGAAATTCGGTAACCGTACTCTAAATAATAAAAAAGAAGGAATTGTTAGCTTTCGCTAGATTTGATATATTAATTTTATGAAAAGATATACAATACAAATGTCAAGTTTATTTATTTATTTTACAGTATTATTATTTTTTGAGAAACAATAATTGTTATTTGCTTTGTATTTAACAATAGCAGTGTCAACAACAAATATTAATTATAGGATTTTTAAAGCAGTTTTTTTATTTAGTTAAAAAACGATTATACAGAGAACTAAATGGGTGGTTTACGAAATGTTCTCTCGTAAAAGTATGTACATAAGTATTTATCGTCTAATCGATTCTTGAGGAGATTGCAAAGCATGGGACGAGAGATAGAGTAAATAACAGAGTGTTTTGAAACTTCAATGATTAATATTTCTTTCAAATTGTTATAATATTATCATGTTATATTATCGTTGGAGGAACGAACGATCACTGGTATTATCGAAACAGGAATTGTTTCTAACAGTGACAAAGTTTAACCGTACGATCTATAATTTGAGCAAGCAGTTTTTACTATACTTACCGAGCTCTATGTACTTACGTATATCTTCTGAATTTGACATGCTAAACACACGTCTCGCTGGACGTATTATCATTACTGAAAGTAGCCTTTAAAATTATTGTTATTGCTGTAATTATGTCACCATCTTTGAACACACTGTGGACATCGAGTATAAATATCGATTTATTTAAGAGAGTAAACGTGACGAATTTAATTCTGATCTAAGTAAAAATATTGTCAATTGTTTTGCGAATATAAGTCAATCGTAGGATTTAAAACAATGATTTTTATTCTATCCATTATATTCTAAATCAATAATAACAAACGGTTATTTACCTGGTAATTTTTAGCCGGTTGTAAAGTTAAGAATTTTAACTTTTAAAATTTCAGAAACGTTTCGTTTGTGCAAGTTAAGTCACAATCGGTGAAACACGGTCTGTACAGATGGTTGTTTAAAATTTTTCCGGTTGATAATAATCCATGGTCAACCACTGAAACTTGTTTATAAATTATTTGTAATTGGAAATTATTTGATTACATTTAATTGCGAGATATGTGTACTTAGTTGCGTAACTTATTCAACTCGTTAAATTGTAAAGGCCACCATCGAATGAGAACAATTACGTAACCGGTTTTTCCTCAATTCTCTGCGAACATAATAGACATTGGAAATTGTTGCGTTTACCTCTTCAAATTAGTGCGTGTTGTTTAAAATTATCCGTGTCAGTACACGAACAGTAATTGAATCGAAAAACGGTATACACGATGTTGGAGTTCACCTATAAATACTATTATTTTCTTTCTCGATTCATTATGCCTGCCACAACGTCTTCCGTTTGGTATCAAAATAAATGGGTCAATTGCGTGCAATCAGGAATTTCAAATAGGAGACGAACGGGGACGAAACATTTGCATATCTTTAACATTTTGCATATTTTACAGATACAAATAATTATCATTTTATAATGATAATCAATCTCCAAGTTTCTCGCCAGTATATTCAAAACTTCATAAATATTAATATTCATGTTTCTAAGTATCTATAAAGGAGTGACTCGAGAAACTGGGACGAGTCAAATTTCTTTTCACGATCTCGTAAGGCGTTAGAAAAGACCATGAAAAATGTTGATAAATGAAAACGAAATAAATAAGGAAAAGATTTCATTATCTCTGTAGTAAATTTGCGACAAAGTCAGTTTAATGGTCAACGCACGAGTGACTCGAGTAATCATTTGATTTTAATCGGAGTATAGCAAAACCGCGTTCGCTTCATTTACATCCATAAGTACAAATACTATTAACATCTTAGCAAAAAGATCTAAAGTTATCAACAATAAATAGGAGAAAACTGAAATATAAAAAAAAAATTAATAAATTGTATAATTTATGAAATTTCAAGCGTCCATAGCCAACTGCCTGTGTCTAGATCCTTCGCAGGACTCGGGTCAGAAAGTGAATTTAATATTCTGCTGTAGCAACGAAAAAAATACTAAAATTATTAATAACGTATAGGAAACAACTGCCAAAGGGAGCGATATTCTAATAAAGAAATTAATAATTCGTACAATTTATGGAATTTCAAACGTTCCTAGGCAATTGCCTGTGTGTAGATCTTTCGTTGGACACAGGTCAAAAAGTGAGCCCCACTCGTTCTCGGATTGTGCCACATTATCAACATTCAATCGCTTTAAAACACAAGTATACCGATTCCTGGCGTTTTATCGTTCCGGATGGAAGCAAAAAACGGTAGTCAGAAGCTCGATACTCGCCTCTGTCGATAACACAAGAGAAATTCCGATATTACGGATGGCCTAGTTCCTTAAGTACACGATACTGTTAACTATTGATCCGTATCCTTTAAATATCGTATCCTGTGAGAATTACAGTTCGTCGTTGCACGAACTGGCCATAGACCTCCAGCGGCGTTGGTATAACGACTTCGCATTCCGATTTCACGAATCGTGATAAGAAACTCAAGCGAGAACGATGCGGGTTTAGATGTACCGAGTCTAGGTTAGATGACGAAACGAGTATCGTTGAGCTTTTCGATGCATTATTCTTCGGATTATTTCGAAGCGTGTAATCTGGAAACGACTATCGTGGCAAATAGTTATCCCCGATGACCAGCTGAGCCTTGTGTAACACCAGATGAGTGAAAACGATAAACGAAGAGATAGACGAAAGGGTTATCGGGGACTTGGCGGAGTAGACAAATTGTAAACATTAAAGATGAAAGATCAAAGAAACGACTTTGTCGTTGGTAGCGATTCTAGTCGATCGTGTCTCGATATTTTTTTACAAATGTTTCTTCACCGTTGACAATTTGTTAAAATATTCTTATTTATTCAACGTTACCATTGAGATTGAGTCACCATTTTCTAATTCGATCCTCGTACGCACTGATGGCGCCTTTGCAACGGCCATAAAAAATACGTTCCCTTTCTTCACCTCGTCCTACCCCAGCTCGCGTGCAAGAACGATCTTTCGATTCGTCGATCGGTGTGTGCTCTCACCGTACCAAGGATTCACATCACGAGTGTAAACTAATTTAACACGTGCGCTCCTTGCTACGTGTACTTCGTTTCTAATTACTGGATTACGATAATACTCTCTGCACCGGGATAGCATCGTTAGCCTGTTTATTATCGGAGAAAATTGCGCCACAAAATTCGCACGACGAGTTTCGGTTCGATCCTTGCTTCCGAAACTCTCGAATATTGTTCGTTTCGTGGCTCGAGATTTGACTAAATAAACATTTTGTTCGAACACTATCGTCGAAAAAAAGTTCTTTAAAATAATCTTATTCGAACAAATTTCTTGCAACGTTAAAACCACCGACGTTGAACATATTCCTGTTTGTATCAGATCACATACGTATCTTTGGCATGAAAACAAAGAAAGATAAATTAATTTACGCATATAATTAGATCTCGATTTTCACGAATCTCGTTGAATATTTTGACAAAAACATCGTTAACGAACGATTTAAAAATCAAATTCGGTACCAGACGAATCGACCGCTTTGGTGGTTCTACGTAAGTCAAAACACTCGTGTTGGAACATTTTTTTTCTTTTTTTTTTTAAGCAATTTTTGTCAAAATAAAGTACTCGAAACGAAAGATCGAATATGCCTTCCACGTTATCGAAATATAAATTCCTGAGAAACGGGCACGGTGAAACCACATGCGCGATCGTTTCGATAGAGATCGTTTCGATAGACGATCGAATCGAACGAATCCGGTCAAAGTGGGCTAATGAGTGG
Organism: Ptiloglossa arizonensis; assembly: GCF_051014685.1. Classification (NCBI taxonomy): domain Eukaryota; kingdom Metazoa; phylum Arthropoda; class Insecta; order Hymenoptera; family Colletidae; genus Ptiloglossa; species Ptiloglossa arizonensis. Next base: position 22,287,717 of record NC_135050.1, read on the forward strand.
GTGATCATGGTCCTAATAGCAAGAGTTGCGCACGTGAAACCGTAAGTAAAATTCTTAACCGCAACGAAATGGGTAATATTTTGTTGCCCCATCGCCACGCTTTCTTAGCACTGTGTACTTCCACACGAGATCACTCTTACCGGTACATGGTTCTCGATAATGTGCATGTACAATATGTACAGGGTGTCCTGGAAACAAACAGCCGTCGGAAGTTCTTAAGTTCAGAATATTGACAAATATTTTTACATATTAACGGTGAATAAACAATGATCGAAAACTACGTACTTCGAATACCACGCGTTGATGTTGATTTCCTCAAGCGATCCAGGTTCATTAAACATGCAGGTTCATTATTCAAGGTCACTTCCTCCCATCACGCGGATGAGTCTCACTTTCGCGTCATTTTCGAATAATTCCAATGAAAAGTGGAAAGAAATTTCATATCGTGGCTGATACGAGCGAATTTTATATCTCTGGATCGGTGAAAACGCGTTGGAAAAAATTTTGCCGAAAAATGAGCCCGATTGACATTTACAAGGTCAATTTCTGTTCAATCGTATCGTTTTCTACACGTTACAAAAATCGAACTTGTAGAAGTATTATTCTTGTTGTTGTTTTTATTTACGTGGTTTACATTTCGAGCAAAATTAGTATACTTATCGTGTGATCGATTATCGACACACATACTGAAATTGTGACCAGTTAAATATAGTTTCTCATGATTGTGATCACACTCGAAACGCACCGAGACCAAGCACTAGATACTAACTGAATTTATAAAAACATGAGATACTGAGACAAAGTAATTCGCTTATGCTACACATGACGAAACATTTCTCTCCATCCTGTATATAAAAAAGACAAGTTCGTCAATGGTATCCAGTATTACTAGACAATTCTTTTATTCGTATTATATACGAGCCACGAATAAATAATAATTAAGAAATCGAACTTCAAAGAGTTATTTTTTCTCCTAACAGAAAAATGTTCCTGCCAAACTTCATGAGTCTGTTTATACACTTTGTGCATTTTATTATCCGCCCCTTCTTCGCAGTCATGCACATAAGGAAACCACCGAGAATAGCACCGACTAAGGATCCTCTGTTAAAAATTAGCGCGAATGCATTAGCCAAGAAGATCAGACTCGGAGAAGTGAGTACACACTGACTATGTATTGTTTATCAACACATCCTCGTACAAGAAGTCTATTCATTGTGCGAGATTAGCTGTTGCATTTGAGCGTTATTGTATGGCCATTAAACACTACGCTAATTTAATAATTCAATAGTAAAATGCTTGCTAGGAATTCCAGTGACGGTGGTAGCGAATTAGTTAGATATACAAGTAATGTTTAAACAGTCTATTCGAACGTTTCGACCGTGTCGCTTCGAGTTCCCTTCGCTCCAAAAGTATAATGCGTGGAAAATTCTTTTCAATTATTATTTACTATGTGTGTTTGCACTTTCTCTTCGAAAGTATCGATAACTCGCAGAATCGTGTCCATCATTTCATGACATTCCCATTGACACGCTTACGTCTCCTCGGAAAAGTTTCCCAAGCGAAAAATTATAGAACAATGTTACACGTGTCGGGGATATCTTCGAAGGATAACAATTTCGGGGTAACGTTACTTTCGAAGATAGAGTGTTACGTTGAAATAGTGACCAAATGATATCAGAAATTTGTAAATTTCCTACACTGGAAAAAGCTTTCCAGCCAGACTATAGTGGAGGCGTACATCGAACGTATTAAGGAGGTGAATCCTATACTAAACGCAGTGGTGGAGGATCGGTTCGAAGCGGCTATAAACGATGCAAAAGCGTGCGACGCGAAGTTAAAGACCGGAGACGTCACCGCTTCAACTCTAGAAAGGGAGAAACCACTTTTTGGAGTGCCAGTTACCATCAAGGAAAGTTGTTCCCTTGCAGGTGAGAAACTTTCAACAAGAACGTACGGACTTCAAATGCGATTATAGTCCGTTAAGAACTCGAGAAAAAGGATTGAACAATAATATTTCAAGTTCCGGTTAACAAAATAGTATTATTATTAGATAAGTTAACGTTAGTATAGTTGACAAGAACATTATTCGTGTTACGTCTGTCCGCTTCGGGTATCGAACCATTGTCGCTAACAATCATCTACTATTCGTCCACGAGAAGAAGGCGAATGGGTGTTTACGTCCCCACCCTAGTCTACTAGCCTCCCTACCATCGCACGCGTTATCACTATTGGTCGCTGTTTGTCACCGCCCCTCGACCGATGCGTGCAGTGGTGGGGATAGTAGATTGTAAACTAGAGTGGGTGTAAAGTAACGCCATGTGAACACACGTTGATCTTCTTTTTATGATATCAACAGTTATCAACGGTTTATGCGGTACAAAATCAATAGAGAGTATTGATGCTGAACTTACATGAAAAAAATAATTAAGTAGGAACAATAATACGTAACGATCTCCCGTCGAGGTTGAGAAGCTTTAAAGAAATATTCTTTTGAAATCAGGAATGAGTTTAACGGGTGGCAGCTTGGTTAGGAAAGGAATGAAAGCTTCGGAAGATGGATCTGTGGTAAACATACTGAAGAACTCTGGTGCTATACCTTTGTGCGTTACAAACACCTCTGAAATGTGCTCAGGGATACACGCAACGAATTTTCTTTTCGGCACAACGAGGAATCCATACGATACGAATAGATCTCCAGGAGGGTCATCGGGCGGGGAGGTAACGGTTTAAGTTAATTTTCAACTTTTTCAAAAGTTTAACTTTATCGAATTCGTTTAGACTCAGCTACCTCGCAACTCTGACAATTGATCTCGAGAAATGAATAATCCTTGCTTGTTTTTCTTTTCAAACACTGTTTTCACATTTTAAGGCAAGCGCAACTGTAACTCTTTCGTTGAAAGATTTAACGAAACGGAAGATTTAATAAATTTTATGCGTTAGTAGATTAAGGAGGGTAACCCTGCCCTACATCATTTTTTACTCTTGAAATGTTTAGTTCTTTAAAACTAAATTTTCAATCTATTGTGGTAAAAGCGTTTTAGACCTAACTATGGTAAAAAATTCTCGCGAATTGATTCGTTATTCCGATCTTTTTTTTTATACGACACCTTTGCAAATTAATAGTCGAAGGAGGTGATCCGCGAGATCGTGTTTGTCGGACAGACCTAACTGATAACACATGGATCGATTGAGTTTTCACTAACAATGTGTCGTAAATGCGTATCGTTGTAAAACGGATTATAGGGAAACGAGGTACTATAATACGTACATATTTATTAGCGCAACTATCTCGTAAATTATTCGTAAACGGGTGTTTGTCTATGCCGGATAATAATCGTTAAACGTCTGTCACCACAACGTGGTTGACATTCCCACCCCACCGGCTAGTAGTAAATCAATATCAATGTTTGAGATTAATTTTTTCTTTCTCTTAGGGCGCGTTGATTGGCGCGGGAGCTTCTATACTTGGGATTGGCTCGGATCTAATCGGTTCCATAAGAATACCGGCCCTCTTCAATGGGATTTTTGGTCATAAACCTACTCCGGGTAATTATACCAAAGCAGAGACAGTTAAATTTTTGTCGATTGTAAAATATTTCACTTCATAATTTAAAGTCCAAGTTCTCGACCATCTCTTTATCAAACGTTTACATATATTTACATAATTATTCTTAACAAATCGTGGAATAGTTTTATATATATTTTTAAATAAGAAATGCAGTCTGAAAGGAACGCATTCTTTCACGATTGGGTTCTCTTTCTATTTATCATTAAATAATTATAAACGAACCTTTCCATGTCCAGCTTAAGAAAATATTCTAAATCTTATGTATTCCACGAATAGAAGAATATATTCGCAACCTGCTGAGAAATATAATAATTACCAAATAGGATGTTCAGTTTGTAGGGCAGAGAGGGTTACAACATTTTCTTGACTCGTCAGGAATTAAACGTAGCACAGTTTATTCGAATATTAAAGATAGGAAGCGAGTTAATACATTCCATGAAATTTAGCATTGAAAATGTCATTTGATTCATTAATTCTCTAATCACGCGGTTTCGTTCACAGGTATTATTCCTATCGTGGGTCATTTTCCCACGTCCGATGATCCGACATTCCAAAAAATGTTGGTGATCGGTCCGTTGACGCGCTACGCGGACGACCTCCACTTGGCTGTGAAAATACTGAGCTCGAAATGCGAAAGGCCGTTACACCTAGACGAGCCAGTGGACGTGAAAACTCTCAGGGTCTTTTACTTGGATAATATCAACAGTTTATGCGGTACAAAATCAACCACGTCAGATATAAGACGAACGATTAACGATGCGATGCGTTTCTTCGCGGAGAGCGGTGCACACGTTGAACACGTAATAATTTTATAGAAAAATTTTTCCCTTTAAAGAACCGGTACACCTGGTACAATCTTTACCATCACGAAGAATGAAGTATTTTCATTCGATGAGGACCACAATGGTTTGATTTCTATTTAAAAAGAGGCACCGTCTCTCGAATTTCCATACTCAAGCCACGAATGTATTTCAGTTGTCACAGGAATGGGTACACGACATATTCATAATCCTAATGGCCTGTATAGGCGAAGTGGACTTACCTGAAGTACTTTTGGACGTTAAATGCTCCGAGGTAACGATTGCAGTATAATATTCTCTTCACTGCGGTAATCGCCAATTCTGACAGCTGAATATCTTGGAATCTATTCGTCGAATTCTGTCGTAAAAAGACCGGTTGTTCCATTGGAAAAACCTCTGGACACCTACCCATAGTGGAACTATTGCCACATCATATTATATCCCCTTCAAAGCCATGTAACTTTTATTAACAACGCTTATACTGTCGCGTAAAGTAACGAAGATATGGCGGTGTTTTGTTTCTAGTTTATATCCAAAGATTCACCCTGTAAGTACATTCACGGGGTAAAATAAAATTGATTCACGCCATTCTTGAATTTAGAATCTCTGTGCGGGAACATTGTTTAAATACGTTGTCTTATCTGTAACGTTCTTCGCAGAAAAAGAAGAAACCAGGGGTTGAATTCGTAAAGGCGATGTTTGGCTTGTCAAACTACACGTTTCATCTCACCATGGCACGAGTTCTGAAGGAAATGCACGGATTCGTGCCGCTTTCGAAAATACAACATTATAAAACTATCAGGGAGGATATTCGTCGTCGGTTCAATGTATGGGAGTATATTTCATTCGATGCGTACAATCGTATGTCAGGTTCAGCGAATTGTCACGATGAATTGATTCACAGGATCTGCTCGGCAACGACGCAGTGTTCGTGTGTCCCACGTTTCCTCAACCAGCACCTCTATCGGGATTGGTTTGCCTTCAAACCGATTGTAGCATTTATAGTGCCTTTAGTAATATCATGGAATTGCCATCGACACAGGTGCCAATGGGATTGAACAGTAACGGTTTGCCAATTGGATTTCAGGTAACTATCAAAATATTTCTTCTAGAACTATCTACGGTTCCTCAGTGGAGATCATTTCTTCAATTGTTGCAACAAGTATATTATTGGAAATAAGTAAGAAAAGTAAATGCTGTTCCAATTGAAAAAATCAATGCTGAAAATATAACGTTTGTTGCAAAGAGTAGAGCCACGCACGGGTAACTCGATTCTATTCCTGAATTGAAGGATCATTTGTACAAGTAGAATGATCAAAATTAAAGTTACTCGAGCAGAGCAAGCTGAACATTGAACGAAAGTCCCACAAATATCAAATACACTAAATTTGTTTACTTTATGACACATGGGTGTATTGTTCTTTTAAACTATTCCGAGCAGTACATCTATCACATTTGTTGAAGACGTTTCATAAATAATATGACTGAAAAAAAAATGGTGTTTCAGGTAATGGCTGCGTCTCATCAAGACCGTCTTTGCTTGGCAGTAGCTAGGGAATTGGAAAAAGCCTTTGGTGGTTGGACACCTCCTCCCAGCTGAATATACATTTCGTCGATAATAGTCCTACCCGCACTGTTTTTATCACGGACTACTCGTACTCCATACTTGTTAATTATTGTGATCTTATTACCAGAAAGTACTGTTTTTCTAGCTTAAGGATTCTATCGCATAGGAGACTGTAAACAAAGTTATTTTAATAGAAAAGATACGATCTACTTATTTAGAATCAATCCTTTATGACAACCGTTTACTTGTATCTGCAGATACACACTTGTAATTCAGATTAGATCTGCATATTTCAACTATTTGATTGATTAATTCATAATTTGTAACTTTCCCGCACTCGAAAAAATCGACCGTTCGGACCACCTACACGGACGGTCACAAGCTTGTACATGAAGCAGTGGTGACCAAGCTGAGGAACGAGGAAGCGAGCAAAACTAAGCTACAGATTGTATAATTGCTCGGCAGATCACAGATACTCGTATATGGTGGTCTTAAAACTAACTTAGTATAAGTATAAAATTAAAGATCCTGCAGCCGATGCGATGACAGTGCTAAGAATTATCGAATTATCGGACTATTCGGATTATCGGATTATCCGTTTATTCGTTTATCTATTGTCTTTAATCTATTACCCATTACCTATTACCCATTATCCATTATCCATTATCCATTATCCATTATCCATTATCCATTATCCATTACCTATTATCTATCATCTCTTGTGCAATTAAAGGTTTATATTTTGTCAGCTACATTTTAATATACGACCTAACAGTGCCTGTGTCGCCATCTAGTTCTTCGCGAACGAACTATTTCTCGACAAACTTGGGCGTTTTACCGTAGATGGAGCCACCAGTGCTTTTCAGATTATTTAAATTTTGAACAAATTAAATCATTTTTAGAATTTTACTTCTGCACGCAATTAACAGTCAAAAATTAGTTTATTATGTTTATATCATGATTGGACAACCATAATTTTTCCACATCTTTACACATATAACACACATCCTGTGTATATCTCTAAGCGCGATATTTAAGCGTACTCTTTGTGGAAGGTTTATATTTTGTCAGCTACATTTTAATATACGTCCTAACAGTACCGGTTTCGCCATCTAGCACTTCGCGAACGAACTATTTCTCGACAAACTTGGGCGTTTTGCCGTAGATGGAGCCACCGGTGCTTTTCGGAATATTTAAATTTTGAACAAATTACATTATTTTTAGGATTTGTACTTCTGCACGCAATTATCAGTCAAAAATTAATTTACTCTGCTTAAATCATTTTTCTCATTATTTAATAGAAATATATAATTTTTGACCCAAACATTATAACAAGCTTTCTATGTTCAACTATTAAAGTAAAATTTATTCCTCATTATTAAGGGAAAATTATATTTTGATATTTACATTGCGATACATGTTTTAAGTACAACTTATATTAAAAGGTTTTGTTTTCTTAAAGAATAAGTATACCTTATTTATTGGATTTCATTGATTCAGTAATTGTTTAATTCTTGCGATTTGGACAGTTTTTACGGAAAATATATAATGTAGAAGTTGGAGTCTATACACGTATTGTGCCTTTTATCAGAATAAAATAAATGTTAAATTAATGTGTCTAGTAAACAATTATTACTTTCCATGTCTTAAAATTTTAAGAAACATGTCAAAAACCAGCTTTCACTTCGAATCTCAACATCACAAACTGTATTTCAATACCGACGTGACGCTTTTCGTCTGAAGTAGAATAACATGTTGAAAAAGAAACCATTTACTAATTTTTAACAGGTCGTTGCAAAAAGGAGAGTTTGATCTTCAAATTCGTGTTAATTTCAGAGGCGTGAGAAATATTTTAACCAATTGAAAGTGATGTGAAATTTTTTCAATCTTTTTCGAAAACCATTTTCATATTTTCAATCAGTCTCTATTATAAAAGGTTTCTTAAGAAAATTCACTATAGCCGTACGAAAGTAGAAGAATCGATCTTCGAAACGAAACCATGAAGATTAACAATACGAGTCTGTATTCTACCATCCCCTGAAAAGATCGATCGAAATTGAAAATGATCAGGTGAGGTCGTTTTTCTGTGAGTTATGCAATTTTCTTTTTACACGGAACCTTTTTGGGTTCAACCAAGGCGTAACTTGTTATTAACATCGTAATGTGTAAAAAGTATACATTGGAACGTATTAAATGCTTCGAAGATCAAAGACGAAGGACACCCGTTGCAGATGGCGTGACAAAATGTTAATCGAGAGTTCGTTAACAGTCGTTGAAAACGATTCTACCGAATCGGTGTTCTAAATCGTGGTTCAAGAGAAAGATCTATCAATAATAATTAGTGTCGTGCTAGAACTGTTCGAAATTTCGTTGAAAACTTGAAGACATTTGGCCTGTAATCGTAAGAAGAGCTGAAAGTTCAAGGTACGATTTTAAGTACTTCCTCTTCGAAGATTTCGTGTACGAAATTTCGTTCGAATCGTTTTACAGAATTTGAACAGTTTAACCTTCGATATTTTGTTTCGATGATATATTAAGTCATCTAATTGTAGATTGTTTAATTCGTTTTTCATCAACTACAGAGTAACAGTGAGAGAAGGATGCGTTGACCTTGAAAAAAGTCAGGCACGGATTATTTTAAATAATGTTTCTTATTAGCGTACTCTGTTTGTTTCTGAATCGTTCTTACGATTGATAGTGTGTTTAAAAAATGAAGATCAGTTAAAATCGAACAATGGTGTAAAAATTCGAAATGAATAGATTAACGACATTTCGTGAAACGTTGGGAAAAGATTTCGAAAAACTCGATCGCGTACTATCGGTCACGTTGCAAATATCTTTTTCGTTGTCTTGGCAACGAAAATTGCAAGAGGGCAATTTCAAGTCAATTCGAAATCAACATAATATGGTGTGTTGATTGTTACATTCTATTATAAAATATAAGATCCTCGTTTCTTATGTCAAAGACATTAGCAATAATCGCCGTACTAAATATGCACATCTCGACAACTTTGAACTTTTACAAATGATGTTTTTGCACGTTTGCGGATATTCAAATTATTGTTATACGGCGAGGGAAAGAAACAAAAAAAAAAAAGTGAATGATAAAGTACTTGTTTAAAGTACAAGTTGATCAAATACTGGAAACAGTCCCCGCGAGGTACTTTTTCCCCAATGAGTATGAAAAATTAGAATTGAAATAACAAATTGTATTCGTGGAGCAAGTTTTGTTTAAAACCGATCATTGTTTCTAAACGTTGAAAATTATTATGCGCAGATACGTATGCACGTTCACATATTCAAATAATGTGTTTACGATCGGAAAAGATCTCACCTTACCCCAAACTGTATTTTAAAGAATTATATTTTTTACGACAGAAGAAATGTTTTTGGCCAATCTGGTAGCGATATGTTTGCGCATCATACGATGTGTGCTCTATCCTTTCTACGCCCTCCTTCACTTCAGAAAACCTCCAAAAATACCGTCAATCAAGAACCCTCTGCTATTAAATAGCGGGACCACATTAGCCAATAAGATCAGACGCGGCGAAGTGAGTACAAAAGTTTCTTATTAATCATTTTTTTCATCCGACACTTTTACTTTTATCACTAATTGCCGAACTAATGATATTCGTTTTCTTTTTTTTTTTTTTTTTTTTCGAATTTTTCAATCTCTCCCGCTCTTCTCCTCTGAAAGAACCGTAATAAACCTAGCTAAACGTGCTACAAAGAATGAAATTAATTTGATTATTTCATCGGATTTTAATTATATTTATAATTAATTTATGAGAAATTGTAGATTAAATTTTTAATAAATATTATATTACCTCGTCGACTGTTGATATCTTCGCAGGTGTAACAATTTTGGAGTCACGCGTGTCTCGACGTTAGTGCAATAAAAATAATATCAACGTAATAACATTTTTCGATCCGGTTCACCTACAGCTGTCCATGATTTGTAACATGTCTGCGCTGATAAAAGATTTCCAGCCAGACTGCGGTGGAAGCGTATATCGAACGTATCAAGGAAGTGAATCCTTTCCTAAATGCAGTAGTGGATGAACAATTCGAGGTGGCTCTGAGCACAGCAAAAATATACGACGAGAAACTAAAGACTGGAGAAGTCTCCATTGCTATGCTGGAGAAGGAGAAACCGCTTTATGGGGTACCTGTTACCATCAAGGAAAGCTGTTCCCTTGAAGGTCAGAGACTTCCAGCAAAGACACTTAATCTCGTAAATTTATTTAAGAATTTTAATATATTTTCCAACGAAAAGATTTCGACATTAAAAAAGGAGAAGACATTAAAATTTGTTTGTTCGTTGTTCACAAGGGTGTTGGTAACGAACTGGTGAGGTCCTCCCGATGAAAAAGAGTACAAACACGGTTTTATTTAAATTTATTTTAATTGTACCTGCGATTGAAAATTTTTGAAAAATCATTCAGATGACGTATAATTAAAAACGGTTGAAACGAATTATTATTTAGACTCATTTGCCTTGGGAAAGCTCGTCGATTCATTAAAGAACGTCTATAGAAATAAACGAAATAAAATCCTACTTTAAAAAAGAAAGAAATATTCCTCCTCCCCTTTTTGAAATTTCTGGTCGTGCCACTACAGGCTTAGAGGGCGTTTTACGATGCATTGAAATTCAATTGCAAATATTTATTCACAAATGTAAAACACATTTTGAAATTACATAAGGTATACAACATCTGTGCATCAAAGGATTCAACAGAAAAAATTAGTTACCAAGTAATATTGTTTGAAAAACTAATAGGTTAATTTGTGTACAATCATTTATTAAGCGTTTTTTTGTTTACATCTCTTAGAAATATTAATCGATCGGGGCCAATGGAATCGTACCGATGCCTACGGCATTAAGAAATTATCGTACTTCACACTCTTCTTCTAACAAATAATTATAAAGGGAAATATGCTTTTTAACATTCTGTTACATCACATCACCGAGCAGGAGTTCAATAAACAATTCCGTGCAATATTTTCTTTTAGAGATATTTAACACTTGTTTAGATTCGACCACTTGCCGATTAGTATCGATATTAATTGATTTGTGACCGTATATAATCAAGAAATTATATTTTTTATATTTTTCGAAAATTGAAATAAAATCCGTGTTACAAAGTTTGAACGAGTCGCGCTTCGAAACTGTAGATTTTGAAACACCACTTTTTCGACGACTCGTTTTCAAAATAATCGACTTTCAAGTATCATATATGTACATATACATTAGGTTGTTCAATAAGTTTTGTCGTTCGATAAAACTTATTGAACAGTATAGTGCTAGGTTGCTCGATAAGTTTTGTCATTCGATAAAACTTATCGAACAACCTATTACGCGATAACTACGTTCGATAAATTTTAAAAGCTTCTCCAACAATTAAAAAGAAAATTCTTTCGAAACCAGGGATGAGTTTCACAGGAGGCACCTTCTCGAAGAAAGGAGATAAAGCTATCGAAGATGGACCAGCTGTAGAGTTACTAAAGGACGCAGGTGCTATTCCTCTCTGTGTTACCAATACCCCTGAATTTTGTTTGGGGATCCACACTGTGAATGTTATTTACGGCAACACGAAGAATCCATACGATACGAGAATATCGCCGGGAGCATCATCAGGTGGGGAGGTGAGAGCTCGTGTTACTAAAAAATATCTTCCATTATCTAAAACAGTGGTTCTCTTAATTATATTTGTATTCGACTTAAATAATTTCGTATCATCTGGTTTAAGTTTTTTAATATGTTTCTTACCAAAGCAATGCATAACGATAACAATGAAAAGGAAATCAACGAACCTTACTGTGCCCGTGCATCTAGTATTAAGATTTATTTAATATTACTTCATAATGAATAAGCTTCTTTGACGACAAAGGACTTTGTACCGAGTGTTTCTCAAAAAAATGCAGTAGCACCAGCAGGTTCTTTTCTACTCCACTATATATTTCATACGCTTCTGTTTTTCTTCCAGAAGATTACGTATTACCAACAACACGCTTTTCGGGCTCCTAGAGATCTAAGTCTAGGTCTGAGGCAAACTTTTTTACTTGTTGTAGGGCGCATTGTTAGGTGCAGGAGCATCTATACTTGGCCTCGGTACGGACTTAATGGGATCCATAAGATTGCCCAGCTTCTGTAATGGCGTTTTTGGCCATAAACCTACTCCAGGTACACTGAAACGTTTGTAAATTCATCTCGAGCACTCTCGATAGAATTAACCGACACGCAACGAATACTAGATTTAGTCAAAAGAAATTATGAAATTTGCAACTAAAATCTTTTATATTTCTCATTGTATCTTCGCGAAAGTATTATACACGAATTGGCGAGCTTCTCCCGAGTAAAACGAACCCAAACAAGACCCCAATCGGATTACTTTTAATTACGCGTAAAAAAAAAAGAATTTTTGAAAAATCTTTTTCGTACAATTAAAGATCATCCGAATATAGTCGTGTTTGTACTCGTTTTAAGCGGAAAAACCTCCCCAATCTATCGGCAATACTCTCAAGAAGATACAAGGGCGTTTTTGGTTCGCAGGAATTGTTCCTAACCAGAAACACTTGCCGACTTTAGATAATACCTCGTTAGGGCCACTGTTAGTGTTCGGTCCAATGACGAGGTACGCGGAGGATCTTCATCTTGCTATGACAGTATTGACCAGCAAGTGTGAGGTACCGTTACACCTCGACGAGCCGGTGGATCTAAAAAACCTTCGAGTATATTACTTGGACAATATCAACAGTGTCTTTGGCATTAGATCGACCTCGTCGGACGTAAGACAAATAATCAAACAAGGAGCGCATTACCTGAAGGAGAATGGTGCATACGTTGAAAAAGTAAATGGTTCTACGGAAAAATCGAAATTTCGTTGAGTCTTGATCGACAAAAAGATCGATACATCCCAGAGAACCACTCGGAGGATGTTCGTTTTGTTCGGACAAGTTTCCAGCACTGATCTTTAATTAATTATCTTCGTTTAATTATTCGTCAGCGATGTGGCGCCAAGTGTGGACATATTTAACGTTTCTGTCACGAATGTGTGTTTCAGTTGTCGCAGAGATTCGTGAGGAACGCGTTCATGTTTCTGATGTCCTGTTTTCTCGCGACGGATTTACCTGAAATACTTATGGACTTTAAACACCCCGAAGTAACGTTCACTCTATAATACTATTGCTACTGTACAGGATGTCTCGTAACACGTGCGATCCACTTCAACGGTGGATCGAGAACAACGAACAAAAGTTCGTGTAAAAAACGTGCCCAATTCGATCTTTCACCCAAATTGTAGCTGTTTAATAGTTGGATAATTCTTAATTACGAATTAATTCGATATTATACGAAACTGTTCGAATAAAATGCTCGATGAATACTCGATATCTCCGAACTCTGTTGATTGTTTCTTTTTTTTCTAAATTAAATTACACAAATTCGGTTACACTCGGTAGTCCAATTCCATTGTTAACATTCTCCGCGAGCACATAAATAAAAGCAAGCATAAAGCTGTATACTCCAGAGATACAAAAATGGTTACAATTTGGGAACAAGGTCGAATAAACGTTTACACGAACGTTTTTGTATCCCCGATCGATGAGTTACGCTACACCTTGTACATTGTGTTACGCTGTTTGAAAGGTAATGACATAAGCTCACGAGGGAGGTGGTGGTGGTAGTCGAACAGTTTGACGAACTGAGTTACCTCCGTGGTCTCGAGTTCTGCATTGTATGCAACATAGTATTGTAACAGGGGTTCTCAACCGAAATCGAAAGCGATACGTAACAGTTCCGTTCGGAAGGACGTTGTACCTCAGGATCGTAACGCTAAGTAACTTGTTCGTTCTTGAAAAGAAACGAGGAGATCGACGATAAGGACATACGACGCTTCTTGTACAGTGATCCCCTTCTCGAAGTAACGTTAAACTGGTCGCCACCATTCTCGATCTCGGGGAAAGTAACCGGTTTACGTTTGTTACATAATTGATAACTTTCCCCACAGAGAAAGAAGCACGTATTGCTCGAATTTTTAAAAGTGCTGTTTGGTTTCTCGGATTTCACGTTGCAACTGATCTTCGGTCGACTAATGATACTGTTTCACGGATTCCTGCCACGTTCGAGAACCAACTATTACAGAACAGTGACGAACAACACCATTCAAGAACTCAACGTACGGTGCACACGTTTCGTTAGATAGTTGGAAAATCTAGTACCGGAATCTCGCGTTTAACCATCTGTCAACGCGTTCGCAGAATCTGCTCGGCGATAACGGTGTGATCATAAGCCCCACGTTTCCGAGACAACCGGGCATATCGGAATTGTGCGTCCTTAACAGCGATTGTATCAAGTACACCACGATATGGAACGTGTTGAAGTTGCCAGCGACACACGTACCAATGGGACTCGACAGCAACGGATTGCCAATTGGGTTTCAGGTAATCGTACATTGAACAAATATTTCATCGATTATCTATACTTTACACGATCGAGATCCTCGCTTGAAATATCGCGTTGAACGTTCAGAACAAGTAAAATCATTGCACCTCGAAATAATCGTGAAACGATTCGATCATGTTTTGCTTCGAGAAATTAACGTTCGCGCGCGTGTATTTTCAATTTTTAAACGATTTTAAATATTCGTTACGTAGCTACGTGGTCGGACAGTTTCCAAGTACGGTTGAAATCGATTGAAATTTGTATCCGTTTTGAAACAAATTATACGTCCTTGAAAATATTAATGTCGTTCGATAGAATTGTAGAGATTGTTTTTTTCTTTCTTTCTTGGTTTACGAAATTATGAAGAATTGTATTTCAGGTGGTAGGTGGGTCTCATCAGGATCGTCTTTGTTTGGCGGTCGCTAGAGAATTGGAGAAAGGTTTCGGTGGTTGGAGACCTCCATCCAGCTGAACTTTTATTTCGTGGACACCGATCCTTCGTGTTTCAATATAGACGAGAGGAAAGCACTACAGTATTTACTCGTTTAGAGCTTTGTTTAATCTACACCAGGCATGTTCACGCTGAGCTACAGCTGAGTTTGGGCATCTGCTCCAAATTTGTCCCCTCACTGTGGTAGCCTGCAACGATACACACCCAATAGAAATATTTGTCGGTGAAAATCAGTGTATCGTTTTTTGTTTCATAAACGAAATGTTCAGCAGAAACGAAACCACGTGAGTTATTCAATAGTAAGGAGTTGGTCTATATCACGGAAGGGGGCTGAGCCACGTAAGTAGGATCGGATATAAGAATAAGATATCTCGAGGAGCAGTGTTCGTATACCACCGAGTAATGTGCTTCTGTTTCTCTTTCGAGGGTTCACGGACCGTAGTTTGAAAAATACTGATACGAGAACGTTAACACTGTAGAGGACCGGTAAATATTTCAACTATTTATTTTAGTTGAAAAAATCTAATGTAAATACCGTACGCGAGACCTGGACCACGTTACGAGATTTTAGCCCATGAGATTAGAAAGATTCGATACATTTCGTAGAGCAGTGTATTCTAGTCACTCGATTCCTATATTCTGATCTTTCAAATTGCTAAAAAAATTCAATCTTCGTAGAGTCAATCTTTGTAATATTCTAGTCTCTTGACTCACCGATTCAACATTTAGTAAAATCGTAGGTTTCGATTCCTCGATTCACCGATTCAACATTTCATAGTCTTATATTCTGGTCCCCCGAATTGCTAAAAAAAAATCTAATCTTCGTAAAGTCAATCCTTGTATATTCCGGTTCTTCAAATTGCTAGAAAAAATCCAATCTTTGGAAAATAATCTTTGTATCTTCTGGTCCCTCGATTCACGGACTCAACATTTAATAGAATCGAACATCTCGATCCCACGATCCACCGATTCGCCATTTCGTGAACCGGTACGTTCTGGTTCTTTAATTTACCGAACCAAAAAAAAAAGAAAAAGGAGAGAAAAAAAAAAATGAGTCCAATTGCCGTATCATTTTATTGATCCAATCGAGTCGGTGTACCACGTCATCCGGAATGCAAGCGACGCGTTCGTCGCGACGAAGTTCGCGATGACCTCGAAACGGTATACCGCGCCGCATGATTTTTCATCAGTAAATTTTGGGAGTCCGTGGACGAAGGAAGTCGGGCACAGATGGCGCGACAAAATATCACTCGAGTGTCCATCAACAGTTATCGAAAACGTTCCGTGCGGATCGATGGTACAAATCGCGGCGAACGAGAAGATATCGATGCGTGGGTGCGTTAATCGCATGGATAGCTGCTATCCGTGTACAAGTTGCGGAAACACTATTCGAAACTTTTGATCGGGTGGCTGAAACGATCCGGTCTGTACACAGTGGAAAAGTGAAAAAAGCACAGGTAAGGTCGTGTGTCCACAGGTGTCGCGCGTAAAATCGTCTACCTCGTTTCGAACATCGTTCCAGAACCACGATTCAACTAACGTTCGATTACCTCGGAGTACTCGTAGACGTTGGTTCATTGGCTCTTCCTTTGGTATCCTAATTTCAGGCCCCAATGTCACGGTAACGCGCAACCGAACCGATCTCTCTCCGCGATTCGAGGATCGTACGGATGATTTTTCTTCCTGTACGTTTTTTCTTTCTTTTTCATCTCCCCCTCCTCCCGTTTCTTCAATGACAATCGAAAGTGTTCCACCGCGCAGAAATCGTCCGAAATCGCGTGACCTTCGTTGCACATTCCTCCGGTTCTCGAAGATACTCGCCCGACACGTGGAATGCTCATACGAGATATATTACTATCGAATGGGGTTGAAGGTCGAAATTTCGAGATTAAGATTATCGGCCCGAAAATCTTGTATCATTTTTTATCTGTAAATGAATGTTCATTTAAGAAAAACAGATTTAATCGTCCGTGCAAGTTCGCGCGAATATTATTATTAATGCGTCGGTCAACGCGTTCCCCTTACTACGCGAGGTATGGTTACACGGTCTCTATCGGAGAACCCGCACGTCGAACTATGCAAATCGTCGATTAATTGACGTAATCTCGCGACGGTGTACACGGGCTCGTGGTGTCTATAAATCAACAACAATTGTTGCCGCGCAATTACACCAAGTGTAATCGAACGATCGCGAACGAAGATAAACGAAACTCGTTGAAATCGAGTTGCGGCATGTGCACGAGCGGATTTCGTAACGCGGGATACAATCCGGATAAGTGAGCTCGGTAAAGGACGAGGTCCACCGTTTCGATGTAAGGGACAACGACGCGAACACAACCTATTCGAAAGTCGCTACAGATACATAGTTGCCAAGATCGCGTAGAAATTGTGGAACGAGATCCAAGGACGAGCCAGGCACGTGTAGTCTCCACGTACAGTTTACGTAATCGTGAATACAGCGGTGTCTCGACTCGATTTAATATTTTTCCTTCTTTGCTTTATTGGCAATGTCGAACATAATCGTTCCAAACGTGCACTCTCGTGGTTGCTTCGTTGGAAGGAGTATTGACAACGAAGATCGCTGACGTTCGAGAAAAAAAAAGAAAAAAAAAACGAAAAGAAGAAGTTGGAACCTTTCATCGAAGACTTTTCTACGATGAGAGGATCGCAACGTGCTTCTCGGACTCGTTAACAGCAAACGCACGTTTCGCGAAGATAATCCATCCACCTCTCTCAAACCGACTCTTAGATAGCAAACAAACATACGTGTACAAACAGACACTTGATACTTCGCGCTCGATACACAGTCGTACCGTGTACCGTACATACACTTCGCATCGAACGATATTTCTGTCAAGATTTACCTCGTGTTTCTTAACGATCGAGCGTTTTCGTTTGCTCGATGGTTGAGACATTGTTTCGCGATTAATTAGAACTTCTCGGAAACGTAACGGGTGTACTCCATTCGAAAAGGTGTTGAAATTGAAACGAAGGGTACAACTCTCGTAATCGATTGTTTCTTGGCGAGCTTTCGTTTTCACGATCCAGATCGGTGGGAGTTTCTCAATCTTTTCTCGGCTCGTGGACCCCCCTCGTTCCTAGATCGTGACCCCCCAATGAGATTACGGAGTGTCTCGCTCGGGTACCGAATATACTAGGTTGTTCAATAAGTTTGGTCGTTTTTTCCATTGTAAAAAAAATACTCTGACACTTCGAACAACACTGTGAATATACGAACGTGAGTCGACACATCTACGTGAAACTTCGCACATGTTCGTCAAACGATAATAGTCATCTTTCGAAAAATAAAACTACGAACCTAATGGCTCCAATTCTTATCGAACGACAAAATTGATCGAGATACTTATTGTATGTTTCTCGTTGAGAATCACTGAAGCAGACGATCGTTCGGGATTCACGTATTCTGTGCACGCTGCACGGCTATTCCGCGAAACGAAACTATTATCGTCACTTTTTTTGTTACATAATTGCAGTGGGACACCGTTCGAAACCAGAGACGTGCAACATTTTGTTCGAATAAACCGTGACGAACCAAACAACGAAATATGGAATCGAATTCTAATTTTTATTCAAAGAACGAGAAATCGTTTATCTTTTACTCGTCGCTGGAAACTATCGGGTTGTTCGGAAAGTCGTTTCGTTTTCCAAAATGGAGAATATAGAATTTAATAAAATGTTTATACACTGTAAAAAAATCGTGTTTCATTCTCACCAAAAAAAAAAAACGAAATGACTTTCTGAACGACCTGATATTGATCGGAATATCTCGCGTGTTAAATTTCGCCCGTCTCTGTTCCTAACGTAGAAACTCGATTATTGTAGACATCGTTAACGCGAAAGTGTGAAGCAACGTGTTGTAATTGTACCGAATCGTCCTCGTGTCATTAATTTTCGTGCGAGAAGAAACGAATTGTGCACGATCGCGGTTACGAGAGATTCTCGTGCGCGAAACTCGTCCCGATCGCGTTAGGAGGAGTCGATATAAACATACAATGACGAATTACTCGAACTGTGCAGTGGATAGTCGCGATCGGACATTTGATTTCATTTTTATCAATAATTTTCCTACAGTTTGGAGTCTCAACCGGAGAGCAAACGCGTGAAAATATTTCGTTTATTATTATTTAAAAAATAGAAGGAAAAATAATAAATTACGCGCAACCGCGCAACAAATAATGGCAACAAAATGGATAGCTCGTAAGCTCGCATTTTCAAACGGCAATTTTTTTGGAAAATTGTCACTGTAATTTTTATTTCAACCTGTGCGCTGCCTGGGTCAAGAACGACCCGGTAAAATTTTGGAGTCGATACTCGAAGAATCTACAGAGCAGAAGTGATATCCGATAAGAGCTAATAAAGTTTTTTCAAAATTATTGAAAGTTTTTTTGTTCAACATTTTTCACTCGAAAGTTAAACCACTCGTAGACACGTTCGCCTACCCATTGAGCTAGAATTGTAACAATAACTGTCGTATTTTATTTTTATTGAGAAAAATAAACGAACTGGTTTCAAATTTAACAAAATTTCATTCGTATAATTTAATCGGTAGTCCTGGATAGTTATCACTTTCACAATGGAAAAATATTCTTGCGTTGATTCTATTAATTTTTTTTTTGAAACAAACCGAAGACGTAAGAAAATTTCTAGGTGTTCTTCAATGGCTGATAAAAATACCCACGTGAACAAATTTCGAGTAATCGATCGAACAGTTTAATCTCGATCAGTTCTCAAAGATACCCTTTGTTTCATTGCGTGCAAATACACGAAGAAAGGGAAAAAATCCCCTGATTAAATCCTCGAGTAGAACGTCGGTAATACTGTCTCGTCGTATTGTACGTGTTTGTGTTCGCAAAAGAAACCTTATCGTTCAGAAACGGTGTATTAGACGCCAATTTTTTTTCAACGTCTTTTTTCTAAAAGTAATCTTTACATTCACAGTGCAAATCCATTTATCGCTCGATAATGTCTACGCTCCGAGACGAGTTTAGATTATACACGTATCAAGTGTTTCGAAATGCGCCATCGAGGCAGAATTCGATTCTATGCGTGAAAAGTGTTACTACGCGAGAATTTGCAACTCGTAAATCGCTAAAAAGTTGACGAATTGCAATACAAGAGTTAACGTGTAAAATTTGCAAAATGAAACTAATACGGTATCCAAAACCGTGCAACTTTTTACATTACAAAGTACCCTGTGAAACAAGAAACGTTCCTTTCCACGATGTAAACAAAATTCTTCCTCGGAAATAATCTTAATTTCCAGGTATTTTCAATTAAATTCGTTACAAGCTTCCGGTAACCTGTTTTCGGTCACAGTGGCGTTTCTCTTGGCAATTCATCGATACTGAATATTTATTTAAATCGTATACGCGCATTATACCGTTGACAGGAAAATGTAAATTTAATAATCGACGAATGTAACATAATCGAGGAAATAGGTCGACTTTCGAAAAATTCTATTCGTACCTTTATCCGATTTCCCGAAATAGTGCAAAGACACGTTGAATCTTTCGCGAAGTTTATTTTCTTTCTCAAGAATTATTGAAAAAAAAAAAAAAAATTGCTTCCTGGTTATTGGCCGAATCTATTAGTAGTCGTAAGGATGCATATTATGCACAATTCTCATAATTTTTTTAGCGTACTTTAGACACATTTTTTCCACTTAGTGTCTCGATCGGTCACATTATGCAACGGATGGTAAAAATGCGCATTTCTGTCAGAAACAAACGTTCCGCAATGTCACGGTAAAGAAACTGATTCTGTAACCGGTTGATCCATACTGATAATATCACTTGGGACAATTAAGAGTGATATATTATAAATGCAATCCAAACGTATAATTAACTGTTACGAGTAACTTTTGCGCGGCTAAATGTTCCGGTCGCGCGTATTATTTAATCGCGTATAAACAACCAACCACTGAGAATACTACTGCAATACTGGTACACTTAAATAGCCTGTGGTCGGCAAAATACCAATTGAACGTGCAAGATTATTAACTCCTACTTGGACAAGTTCGTCGCTTTTGCGCCGCGCTGTACCTGGCGCTACATCGATCGATCACGGACCAGAGACGAACGAAATAAATTATTACCGAGTAATAAACAAAAAATGAACAACTGTTTGTCCGTTACTCGTTGAACAAAATATCTGGATCGTTGAATTGTTTCGCCAAGAAACAAATAAAAATTTAACGAATGTCGTTAGTTTCGTAGGTCGACTTTTACACGAACAAAAGTTAACCTATTATTTAAACTTTCTTTTCTTTAGATTTTTCCCGTAAATTCTAGCAATTAAAAGCACGTCTCTAAATTATCGGATCAGAGTTCGATAAATTGTCGAAATTGTATATAATTGGTAACGGGACGTGATCATCCACCCACGCTACTATCGGAAATTAAGGTTAGGTTATAAACCACGCCCTTTCGCGTTGGTTTCTCCGCTATGTCACGTTTTCGTCTACAAGAAATTGTATTTTTTTTTCTCGTTGGGACGAAGAAAATTGTCGAATAAAATAAAATACGAACTCGAACGTCTACTTGTCGACCATTACGAGAACGCGCGTAGCCGACTTTGCAACGTCCGTGTTTTCTCGTTACCGATCGAATCTATTCGTCCATTTTTCTTTCACCCTTACGACACGTGCTCGGCCAGCAAGCGAAACCGATTCGTTCTTCGACGCGCGTGGACGATTTTTTCAATCGATGAAAATTCAAAGTTCCTATTTCTCGTTTCATCTTTGTCCCAAAAAAAACAAAAAATAAATAAATACATAAATAAATCGAAAAAACAAATAAAGACGTTCGGTATCTTTCGTGCAATTATTTATCAGTACGATGCCTTCGCTTTCGAATTCCCTAAATACAGGATCCTACGCGTAAGGTCGTATCGCTCGCCAAACCAGTCGTACTTTCGTAACATAATGAAAAGTATAAAAAAATGAAACTTTCATTGCTGAATGAAATTCAACCACCGAGGTGATCAACATAATACACTTCGTGTATGCTCACGACGCTGCATCGATAATCGTCCACACTTTGTGTGTTTCCTTAAAAGGCTGGCCGCTTGGTAAAGTCAGATCAGTCTGCCTCCATATTTGAGAAAGAGAAGGTGCGCGCTTGCCGCCTCGCAAGCGACTTCTGTCTTTTAAAGCGAACCATCGGGCGTAGCGACGAGACGAGAGACACAGCGGCAAAGAGAAAAGTGGGATCTACCCTCCGAGAGGTCCGATTGGTCGATAGATTTGGCGCCAGGTATAACTATTCGCTGGTCCCGAGCCACGGTGCACAGAACTCCTCTCTCACCCAATTTCGCGACACCCGTGGATCGAGAGATACTTCATTTTAAAGAGTGGTATTTTTTCTAACAGAAAGAATGATTCTGTCCCACATCCTCAGTGTAATCATACACCTGATTTATTATGTACTTCGTCCTTTCCTGGTTCTCATTCACATCAAGAAACCGCCGGCCATACCGCCCATTAAGAACCCTCTGTTGAAAGTCAGCGCGAGCGAACTGGCCAGGAAGATCAGACACGGAGAAGTAAGTGCAAAAAAAATAGAAAATATTTTATTACGTCGTTTGCATCGTGCAAGTCGCGTCCTCGCACTCGATTCTTTCTGTTTTGCTCCCGAACATCGAATCACCGGTACACGTATCCGTCTATATCGCAATCCGTCCCGAGAATTTGTCTCGATAAATGTAACCCTCGATCTCGTGTCTCGTCGAGCGCTGAACGTACAGTAACGATGAAACTTGGTAAACGTTCGCAAGAGGTTTGTCAAATAAATATGCAAACGTTCTGCCGTTAGACCGAGGACGTCCGCGTGGAACAACGAGAACTATAGTGTTACGCGGACGATTTAACAACAATTGTGCCGCGAACGCGCGTTAACATTCGACGGTCGAACAATATCTCTCGATCGAACAAAACGAACGAGAGAGACGACAGTCCAATTACAGCACATTCATAATTTGTAACTCTCTTGCGCTGGTAAAAGCTTTCTAGCCGGACTGTAGTGGAAGCGTATATCGAGCGTATTAAAGAGGTGAATCCTTTCCTAAATGCAGTAGTAGAGGAACGATTCGAAGCGGCTGTAAACGATGCGGAAATTTGCGACGCGAATCTAAAGACGGGGAAAGTAAACGTTGCTACGCTGGAAAGGGAGAAACCGCTTTATGGAGTACCAGTCACCATCAAGGAAACCTGTTCCCTCGCAGGTGAGAGACTTCCAGTAAAGACACATTTAACCCCTACGGTCGCGCGCGACACTTGCACGCGAACCGGACGCCGGGTCGAATCTGACCCGTGGAGGAGTTACACCGTTTCGAAAGTCGTTGAATCGAATTTTGATATTACGTTCTCTAACGAAAACATTTACATCGAAATTGACAAATCTTCTTCTAAGAGCTGGTTTTAATTGTACTTGTAAAATTGTTTAAAAATGACGCGACGTGTAATCGAGAGCTTCAATTATTATCGAAAATTTTAATTTCCAACGGTAGATGACTCGTCGTTTCGCGCGTCTGCGCGTGCAAGTGTCTTCTGACACTTATTTGCAAACCGTCGGTGTATGTAATGCGACACTCGCTCGTTCGAGTTCTATCTCTCTCATTCCTGGTGCATTTCATTCTACTCGTCTACGAGTAGACGAGACGAGTTGAGATCAAATTAAACGATTTTTGCTCTATCGAAGATATTTCTCAACACACGATCCGGTTCTGATGTAGAATAATCGTCGAGAATATGTTATAAACGACCCGTGGTTCGTCATCGACGATTAAGAACACGAGAAATAGAAATTAAATAACATAACAAGAACGAAGCTATCGGTACGAGGACACTAACGTATGAAACTTTGTTTGATTAGCTTGAGAAGCTCCTCCTGTGATTAAGAAAAAATTCTTTTGAAACCAGGAATGAGTTACACGGGAGGCAACTTGTGGAGGAAAGGCATGAAAGCTTCCGAAGATGGATCGGCTGTAAAAATGATAAAGAACGCGGGTGCTATACCTCTGTGCGTAACCAACATCCCTGAATTGTGCACGGGGATTCACACCACGAATTTAATTGTTGGCTCGACAAAGAATCCATACGATACGAGAAAATCGGCCGGAGGATCCTCGGGCGGAGAGGTAACGATTCGTCTCGCGAAAGGGTACAATAATTCCCGCTTTCAAGACTCACCACCTAACCCGGATTCAAGAACTACACTGATTTACGTTTACTGAACACGAACGGGACGAGAGATAAACACCGTGTAAATTAACCGACTCGATTCTGTTACTTGAAAGCGGGACTCTACCATTTTGTAATTTTGAGTAAAAATGTTCTTACGATCCATCGCTTAAATGGCCAGTTTTGCGCGTTGTTTCAATGCCATTGTAGAGCAGGTATTATCATGCAAAAATATGAGACATCAATTTTAATGACACTTTACACAAATGTTAATTAGTGCAACCTAAGAATTACGTCGTATTCCATTGCTACTATTTTTCGTCGTTAATAGCCATTTTCTACTCAGTTATGTAACATTTTCAATTACAAAATACGTTAAAAACTGTCTCGAATGAAAGTTCTACTTTATCCGGAGGCCAGAGAAAGGTTGGTAACAAAATTCTTTTCGTTCCCTTCGTAAGACGAACTTTGTTTCTTATTCAGGGCGCGTTGCTCGGTGCGGGAGCATCGATTATTGGAATTGGCTCGGACCTTATGGGATCCATAAGAATACCTAGCCACTTCAATGGCATTTTTGGCCATAAATCTACTCCAGGTACGTCGAAACAATGATTCTCAATCTCCAATATCGTTGAGTCATTCTGAAAGATTCTACAAATATAATCTTCTTTTAAATATAGTTGCAATTTCCATCAACATTATTGTGCGCGTAAATACATATTTAAGTTATTCGATACATTTTATACATATTGTAATTCCTCCTTTTAAGTGACAATATGTAGCAATT
This sequence comes from Ptiloglossa arizonensis, assembly GCF_051014685.1. NCBI lineage: Eukaryota > Metazoa > Arthropoda > Insecta > Hymenoptera > Colletidae > Ptiloglossa > Ptiloglossa arizonensis. The sequence goes on from NC_135050.1 coordinate 22,312,532, forward strand.
TTTATCCTAAACGAAAATCGAGCATTGAATATGTATCGTTGCGCGACGAATAAATTGAATTTCGAATAAACGAATTTTTTACATGCAATAACTTTAAATATCGTAATATATATAAAACTATTAGCAATGTATTGAGTAAGAGGTTCCTAATTCGAATTATTTCGACCATAAGCCCAGGATTCGTTTCACGCTTTGAGAAACGCTACGTTATAATTAATCTCTTTATCGAAAGCATAACTTTGGGAAAATTTTCATTGAATTAGGTTTGCATCGTGTGTACACGGGTTCGGTGTTCTGTTTGCAGGTATTATTCCCAACAAGGGACACCTTCCAGATTTCACTGGCACCACGATCGAATTCATGTTCGTGTACGGTCCAATGACGAGATACATGGAAGATCTTTACTTGGTTATGAAAATATTGACCGCCAAGTGCGAGAGGCCATTAGGTTTCGACGACCCGGTGGATGTGAAGTCTCTTCGTGTTTTTTACCTGGACAATTTCGACAGTTTTTGCGGGATTAGATCGACTACTACGGACATAAGGGAAACGATCAAAGAAGCGACGCGTTACCTCGCGGGGAACGGTGCACGCGTTGAACACGTAATAATTTTACAAAAAGATCAGTAAATTTCGTGCAATTTTAGTTTTCGAAATATCGGTACGTTTGATTGAACGATGAAACACTACACATTTGGAAAATTTCGATGAAACCTCGCACAAACATCGATCGATCCGACCTAAGAACTATGCTGCTACTTTTTTTCGGTTTTAAGGGTGCAAAACACCCTTTTTGTCGGAACCATCCGTTTTGTTCATATTTGTATAAAAATTCTTTTTATTTTTATTTTCACGATTTCTCTCTCAAGTCGAAAAATAGCAATAAAGTTCTCAGGCTGAGTCGATGAACACTTGTGCAAAGTTTCATGGAAATCGGTGTCTAAAAGTTCGTGATTCTTCCTTGTGGACAACAAAGCGTAGAATCTTTGTCACAATTTCGCACTCAAGGCTCGTTTCTATTGCAGCTGTCGCAAGAGTGGGTAAGCAGTATGTACATACTCCTGATGTCCAGTTTAGGCGAAATAAAAATACCCGAGTTACTTTTGGACCCTAAATACAACGAGGTAACGGGGACAGTGTAAATATTCGTATTTCCGATACACTTTCCATCCATATTGCATTTATACAGGATGTTCCACGAATACGAAACAAGTCAAAGCATGAAAACTCTTCGTGCCAAAGAGAAATGAACAAATTTTCTGACGTACATCGGTCGACTTCGATCGTTTCCATGCGCAAGAAATTTTCATATCTGACCTTGTATTGTCTTTTCGAAACACCCTATGCAAGCACCGAGAGCGATGTAAATCGAAGAACCTAGGGAAACAAGTTATTTTCTAATATTTTTTTACAAGAATATCTTCCCTTGTTTCTTATATCGTAAAAAAAAATTGCTTCGAACATTATACTTCGCGATTAGAAGTTTCGCGCAACGAATAAAAGACAAATAACATTTCGAAGAGAATTTCAATTACAGACTGAAATACAACGAAACAAAACAAAAAAATAAATAAATAAATACAAGTTTAACTATCCGATCGAACGTACGTTGATTTCGTTCATCTTTCGTTCGATTAATATTTTGCTCGTCTTGTGCCCGTTGTAGATCGATTCGCGCGTTTGATCGGGCACGATTTACATTTCTCTCGAACGCAGTGGCTTTATAATCGCAAGGCGCGCGATTTCCACGTGTAATCTAATTCGCAACTTTCCCCCACAGAGAAACGAACGACCGTATCTCGAACTCGTGAAGGCTATTTTTGGTTTATCGGATTACACGATACCGCTCGCTTACGTCCAACTGCTGAGAAAGGTACACGGTTACATTCCACCTTCGACAGAAAAATACTATCGAAAACTCAGGGAGGAGATTCGTCACAAAGTGAACGTACGGAATTTCATTCGATAGATACCGCGACGAACTCGAGCCACGTGTAAATTGAACATTTTACGTTGCGTGTGCTTGCAGAACGTGCTAGGCAATGACGGGGTGTTCATATGTCCCGCGTTCTCCCAAACGGCCGACTTACAGCAATTACTATTCTATCAGAGCGACTCGATCATTTATAGTGCGTTCAGTAATATGATGCACTTGCCCTCGACGTACGTGCCAATGGGATTGAACAGTGACGGATTGCCGATTGGATTTCAGGTAATTCGCGAAATCGAATTTTTTTCTTCGTGTATCTCTTTCCTCGATTGTCACACGGTGTATGTATTGTTTAAAATAAACGTGTATGGTAATGCTTCGCACGATGTTTGAAAATCGGGAGTAATTATCGATACACGAAACATGGACAGAGAATTTTGTATCACTTAAACGGGGTTCAACGGAATGAAGTATCTTTCGATATTGATGATCCAGTTTCTATATAAAGTGGAAAGAGAAAAGAGTTCGTAACTTTCAGGGTAGACACTAGCCAAATGGAGCGGAGAAATAAACCTGGATCGAAAAATTGGTATTCACAAAGTTGCGAATAATTTTTCGTTTCAATTTTCGTATGTATCTGTAACTGTTCATTGAAACGTCTCTAAAGTTTTTCATTTGCATGATACACAACGGTTTTTTACCGTAACGATATCGAGACGTTAATCAATGCTACTCGACGTAAACTCAGTGAAATTCTCCCACTCGGTATTTGTTACCATAGCCAAGAACGAATGGAGTAGCCAAGACTATGTATTAGACACGTATTACAGTTACGTACACTGAGCAAACTGATCATTCGATAAATAGATACTGCTCCTTTGATCGATGGTACAAACATTGTTGTATTGCCATATGCAAGAATATTTGGAGTAACCAAGATCATACAGTCACAGATACTATGCACACTGGCCATTTAGTAAATGTATACTGTTTCTTTGACCAATGGTACAAACATTGTTTATTCTCCAGATCTGAATCAGTGCTGCCAGAGCTATAATAGCCAGAGTTTTAGAGCCAGATATAGTAGCTAGAGTTTTGTGAGCTTCCCCCACTCTAATCAAACGCATAGGGAGGGGTTGATAAAGCTGCACAGAAAGCTCCATGAGTACACTGCACTGCTCCAAATTTTTTGTAAAACTTTCTCAGACGATGTACCTTTTATTTGTTCAGCTAGTTCTTCATAAACTGTCGATTTTGTTAACCGTGAAAAACTATGTTTCAGGTGATGGCTGGATCTCACCAAGACCGTCTTTGTTTAGCAGTCGCTAGAGAATTAGAGACAGTCTTCGGTGGCTGGGTACCACCTCCGAGCTGAAGTTCTATCTCATCGATGTATCGATTTCGTTTGTTTCGTCATCGACGGACATAATTAATCGTATTTCATTCCTGCTGATCACTGTGATTTTTCAATTAAGTACTACTTCTTTACCGTAAGGACGTTTTCGCTGCAGGAGCCTGTAAAAAGTGTTATTTTAATGGAAAACAGGTGGAGTGAATGTTATTTATTTATAATCACTTAACTGATACACACACTCTTTATTCGTCGCGGCTTCCTTTATATCCGCGCACTGGTATACCTACGATTCGCATTAAATGTGCAATAATATACCTTATGAATAGTAAAATTATCTTTACTAAATAAACCAAAAATAGTATTTTCAACGAAGCTCTATATTAATCGAAGGAACCTTGACGCTTTCTTTCATTGCAAAATATAAGGGAGGTTTATATTCAAAGTCCGTTATTAGTTTTTTTTTTCTCTCTTTTTTTTTTTTATATCAACCTTAATACCGTAAATTAATTACAAGGAGAACACCCTCAATTGAATCGTCGTTCCAAAGCGAAGGAAATAAATTCAAATTTAATGAGATCTTTCGTTTACCGAATGTTCCTCTTCACGCCGTCGTGCATCCGTGCTCTTTCAAACGATTACAAAATTCTGCGTTCGAAGATTCAGCGATACCGATCGCGAATACCGAATATCAAGATTCATCGCGCCAGGGATGCACCCAATCTCGTAAACGAATCGTAATACCGTGTATTTCGCAATGCACTGAATACACGAAGTCAAATTAATAACGAACTCGATCAATGTCATCGTGCTTTCCGAAGAGCTGCCGTTTACCGCGAAAGGCACAATATCTAAGGCACTGTGCTGTGGATACACCCTCAAAGTGGATCAATACCGACAAAAATACAAAATTCGTGATTCATATATTAGAACTACATTCGCATATTCGTCGAGCGTTCGAAGTAACATCTCATTTCTTACGATCGCATGGGGGAATGTATAGTTTCCCTCCGTGCTTTTCCCACTCACGATTGAACTCGTGTTCCAACACCTCGGCCCCGCGTTTCCTAGTCAACCCGGTCTCGTCTAGGCTCAATTCGCACATTTGCATGTCGTCGATACCTTTCACAGAAATTAAATTCATTTTTGAGAACTCGATAATTGCTCGTTAGAGGATCAAGCGCTGAGATTCGTTACAAGCGTGAGGTGTTTGCTCCCCTTTCCAGTGAAAACTTATGCGCGAGCAACAATAGCATAGTAATGCGTGACAGCCTCGAACATCGTACACGATCAACAGAAATGAGAATACAATGAGAAAATAGTGTTCGGTAAGAGGAATGGTGTTCTCTCTATGTTGTGCATAGAGGTGTTTCTATACCAGTGACATGGTTTCTATACCAGAGCATGAGAGCAGAAACAATATATAATACAATTCTTGAATATTACTTGTGGTAAACTATGTGTAGAAATAGAGCAGAGAAAAATAATCAATGGAACGAGTAAGGGTAATTTGTTTGCATGCTAGCGTACGAGAGCAGAAATAGTATCAAATAAGCTTGATTCTAGCAAATAAAAGAGAAATTCTTAGAACTTTACCTGCTACCAGTAGAATTGGTGCTTTGTCAGGATGAAGTTCCATCTGTCTTGCAACATATTGACCGTCAAAATGGGCGTACCACCATCCCCTTTTACCAGAGGTATGCGAATCCTGTTGCCCTGGTGCAGAAGGTCGTACGAAGGGAATTCTAAAGTATCGTTGCGAAGACTCGACTATCGATTGCTTCATTGGATTTCTGGGTGTTTTAGCAGCTAAAACAGATATTAAATTGTACCAAGGTTGAATACAGATACATTTTGAACAATCGATCTTTGATTTGCATATGTATAAATTAAGAGATAATATAAATGTTCAATGAAATTATTATTAGTTTCAAAGTATTGTCTACTTCAAAAAGTTAGAAAACGAAGTTTAAAAGAGGAAGTAAAACGGTTTAAGACATTTTTATCGAGCATACATTTTTATAAATTGACCCAATATTTACCAGCTTCCATAATAGACCTTGGCGCTCTTTCATTTTCATCCATGGTCGTTCTCCTGCGATTTCTCGCTTTCCAGGCGTGATAAACTTTTAATCTTCGATGGAACTCGTGACGACAAGCCTGTGAAAAGAATTATATGAAACAGATATCGATTGCAATATTTATTATTGAACGATTGCTTATCTTGTTAAACCTTAGATAATTTGAAATAATGTCTACCTCTAGTAACTCGATGTCACACGATGTGTTTATAGCGTCTCGCAATTCGGAGTACTTCCATTTGGATAAATCATACTTCTTATTAGCCATAGCTGCTTGATTGTTGCGTACCTGTTCTGACCTATCGTTTTAAACAATATTAGTTAATATCGAAAGAATGTATTAATATATCGAAGCATAATTATTGTTAAAACATTCAAGAATTAGAGTATTTATTTTCTGTGTATCTTGCATTGAATGAACACTTATAATTTCCCCGATGAAGGACAACATTATCCAAGATTGTGTAGATATTACGTATCTCATCGTGCAATTCTCATTTTTAGTCGGAACGTATCTAACAAATAGATATCATGCAGAGAAATGATACGGTGTTGTTTATCGATAAACAGCAGAAAACTCTGCAAAGTTTTTAGTATTAAAATAAAACATGTTAGTGAGTTAATTTACCATGAAAGTTTTGTACTCGTATGTTAGTTATACGTGCAGAAAACCTCAACATGTTTACAATACCTTGCTAGCCTGTTGTTGTTCGATGGTACTCGTACATCGGAACCGCTATACATGTTTAAGAAAATGAGAACTTATTGTATGTTGAAAAAAAAATTCGTCAATCGATCAAGATACTCTTGTTTATGTCGACACGTTTTCATTGTATAAGAATTCATCTATTAATCAATATGTACAAAGAAAAAGTAACAAACCTTCGCACAGGTGGTGGTGAATCTTCGACTTGTCCATTTGATTCTTGGGCTAATCTAACTGCCAATTCGTGATCTCTTCTTTCTTGTTCTAATAATTCGCGATACTTGTTCTCTTCCATTGCTTCTTTCTCCATTTGAGCCTTGAGAACAAAATGTAAGATTTAACTTCTGTGTACGAACAGTACAACTATGTTCAAAACTGATGAGTTAAAATAAAACAAAATACAAGATAGAAAAACCTTTATCCTTAATTACCCACTTAACTTAACGATACACGTAAACATGAAATAAAGCTATAGAAAATTAAAATACATACTTGAATAATTACTGCAGCTTTCTGGTCCTCTAATTCTTGCTTCCTCTTCTGTTCTTCTTCGACTTTCCTTCTCATCTCGATATCGTGTTTCTTTCTCCTATTTTCTTCTTCCTCCCTTTTCTTTCGTTCCTCTTCTTCCTTCCGCTGTTTCTGAAGTTCTAACTCTTGCTGGATCTTCCTCAATTTCGCTTGTTCCTCGGCAATCTTCTGCTGTTTGACCATATCTTGTAGCGACGCCATTTGTTTGTTCACCTCATTAACTAAATTTGAATAAAGAGAATCAATTTCTGCCGGTTTTATTCTCGTGTTATTCTTGATCTTCTTGATTGCCGCTTCTAAATCGTTTTGGAGTCTCTTTATATTGTTCATTGACTTCTCGCGATCCTTCAACTGTTTCGACGTCTCCTCCATTCCAATAAGTTGTGTCTTCAAGTTCTTTATCTTTAAGATTCCTTTTATACGAGGTCGATGCTGTTTCTTGGCTATATACATTCTCGCTGTTTTTTGGAGAATGATTAGATGATGTCTGCGATAAATAATCTTGTTCTTCAGTTTGATCACAGAAAGAGCACAAAATTGCATTTTGTTCCATCGGGATTTAAGGAGCCATTTCTTCACATTAGCTACCAGTTTCTGTAAGTTTTCAGGATCCGATTTCATGATCTTATCGAATTCAGCGAACTTTCCTGGTTTGAAGAAGACTCTAGTAATTCCAAACTTAAAGTCCTTCTTGTTCAATTTCAAGCTGTGAAGCAATGCTTCGCAGAAGAACCTAGGTTCTAATGTAACTAACTCCGGTGGAAGATAAGATTTGTACATGTTATAGAGTTCCTGAAACGGAACTCTGCTAGGATAGCCGTGCTCCATAAGCTCCAAAACAGACGTCATCCCTGAACAACGAAGCTGTCCCAAAATACTGTTTCCATCGAACTGGTGAGCTACCATGTCGTTATTGGGTTTAATGCAACGAATAAAGTTTGTTCCCTGAAAAAGAATTTTAATATAGCAATCTTTCAGAATCTAGCGAAAAATGATAGTATTGTAATAAACGCATCAGCAAAAGAAATTTACATTGCTCTTTAATTTATCCATCAGCTCCCCTAGCTGAGTTTTGAATTTACTACCAACGCTGATGAAGGTAAGTTTTCCTTTCTGACTCGAGTTGTTGGCAAATTGAGTTCTAAGGAATTTGGTGTTGCTTTCCTGAATCAATGCTTCCAAAGAAGCGTGTAACGCATCATTGTTTTTCTCGATAAATTGATTCTGCATGTGTGAAAAATTGTTTAATAGTATCATATACGATGCCAGAGATTGCGTATAGTAAATGATTATAGAAACACAATAGTATACCGTTTGATAACAGACTCCACCGGCATAATGACGAATTACAAATCCTTCATCGTCGCGCAATTCTCTATGGGCCTTCAAACGCGAAGTTCTCGGCAAAGTTATTCTGAAATGGCCATTCCAAACCCGATGAACCTCACTGGTGAAATGCGCGAAGCTGTGAGTCGGTAATTTCGATTCCTCGTCCAATAAACTGAAAACTCCCATGTTCCTCGACTCGATTAAATCTGAAAATTCAAGCTGAAGGTTATGCTTTGCTTTCACGTTGTCGAACGGATCTCAAAATAATATTTACCAATGCAATCTTGATTGTCGACATAAGATATCTTGGGTACGTTAAGAGACTCCCTCGCGTAAAGGTCTTGTTCGTACTTCAAGATCCTCTCGTTGAAAAATTGTTGCAATTTTTCATTGCAATAGTTTATACAGAACTGTTCGAAACTGTTTACTTTGAAATACTCTGTGAAAGAACAACACTGATAATGATAATGTTTAAAGATATTAGAGCATAGTGTATAAATAAATCTCATACGTACCAAAACCTGCGATATCTAAGACACCAATGTAATAGCTCGAAGCTTTAAAAGGAATACTTTTATTGATACGACTTACAATATGATCAAACAGTTTACTATAAATGGCTTTGGCCAGAGCGTCCCTAGCATTGTTGGCTTCGTAAACTTTCAACGGTACCCTAAAAACAGAAGACAATAAACATTTATTACCTTTCTTCTATTCTTTATAATTTTTACAAACTTACATGATAACCGTTCCTTTGATACCCCCGCGACTAGTCTGCATCACCTTGGAAACCAAAGCCTGTCTGAGCTCTTCAGGATCAACACCTAACAATTTAGCGGACATCAACACCGCTCTCTCGGAACTAGCACATATTTTGGATCCACCTTTTGTATCCTCAGGATTATCTTCGAATGTGATATTTCCAAGATGAAGCACCGCAGCCACCATCGTGTAAATTTCCATCCTTTCCGCTTCAGTCAAACCGAGTCGCGTTAAAGCCTTTGTGAAAAATACATTTAAAGTAAATGAGGACGATATTGCGTAAACAAAATTGCATAAATCCAAAGCTTCTTTCGTAATCTGCGAGCTTTGTGAGAGAAAAAGGGCAAAATATTTCCGCTATTCTATGTGTGAATGAATGAAATACAATCAACAATAAAAAATTAAAAAATTCGTACGAGATGAAAAATGTACGGAGGTTGTTTACAAAACAAACAAATTACCGTTGCTTTTTCCTGCGTTGCAAAAAATTATCCAATCGGCAAAAAAGAAGAGAACGTGGATTAATATCATCGTTACTTAAAATTTATAAAATCTCTAAGAACTTGATTGCGAAAAGAATTTTATTTACCAAGAGGCAAACCAGTTAAGAATTTCTAATAGAAAATCAATCAAACAAGTCTACTGAAAATTGAACAATGGTCACGATGTTTATTTACCTGGTCAATGGCATTGAAACCTTCGGCATCGTCCAGGATTGGATCGTCCAAACTACCTTTCGATATTTGGTCATGACTCTTTTGAGCGTCGTTCAGTTTTTTCGCCGACTCGTTGTTACAAAAGTACTGTGTGCAACCGTTCCTCAGATAGTTGAAGTCATCCGGTTTCGTAATTCCAAGTTTCGCTCGAAGTTCAGGAGGCGCACCAGCGCACATCATATAGAAAACGTGATAATTTCTCTCGTCAGAGCTTTGAAGGCATACCCTCGACTTTTCCAGAAGATAGTGAGATATGTAACCGCCAACCACTTGACATTTTGAGTCGAAGTGTACCTCCATGAATTTGCCAAAACGCGAGCTGTTGTTGTTCCGTTTGGTCTTCGCATTTCCAAAGGCTTCCAACACAGGATTTGCTAAATAATTTAAGAACATAATACTCTACTTAGCTCATCTAATTGTGATATACTCCTGTAAACAACTACGTGGAGAATTAAAAAATGAACCAAATTTTGGAGTGTATTTCCGATTGAATATAATGCTATAATGCACATTCCTAATTAAATTCCAGTCCTCTCGTTCTCCTACTCTTTTAGATTACATCTTCCAACGAGTAACATTAAATACTATGTATTCAATATATCAATAGTTTTATCGAATGTGCAACTCTTACAGAACACAAACGTCGGTTACCGAGCTACAAACGTCGGTTAAACGAACGATAATTTAATTATTTTTGGCATTGTATTATAAAAATCTAAACGTCTAATACTTCATTTGCTAATTAAGAATTAATAATGGTATATGCTATATAATGATAAATTACTTTGTTCAGTGCTACAGTATTGCTCAACAAAATGTACCGTCCAAAATTTTCTGTTCAATCGGTCCGGCCTTGGCCCCCCACAAATCGCATAGATACCGAAGAAGATATTTCGTCGATTCGGTCTTGCCAGCTCCGGATTCACCGGAAACGATGATACTCTGCGACTGTCTTAACACTTTCATATCTCTGAATGCTTTGTCAGCTGAAAAAGGAATTACAGTTAATATTTCGGTAAAGAAATGTAAATTTTTAATTTCGGTAACAACTGAGAATATACTCACCAATGGCAAAAACATGCGGCGGCGTTTCTCCCAATGACTTGCCTTGATAAGCTTTAATCGTCTGAGGTGAATATAGATTTTTCACTTCGCAATAAGGATTTACAGCGATTAAGATATTGGCAACATAGGTCTGTGGAATGTCATATAACATTAGTCATTCAACGAGAATATCGGCATATACGATTTTGTGCATCTTAATAGATATATGCGGGTCAAATATTAGTAATACACTGTTCAAAACAATTGGAGGATAGATGAACCAATTACATTATAATTTTTATCGATCGAACAATAAAGAACAAGATTAAATCCTATAAGAGACCGGATCGAACGAGTGTACGACTTAACATTGGTTCGCTAATGTTACTTCTTTCATTTCCAAAATTTCACTCATTTCCCTAAATTGTCCGGAAACATGGTACCCGAATTGTTTTGAAAGTCGTATTTCAATCTACGCAGATTTATTACTCACGTATATTCTGTCCTTGAAATAACGTGTCCGCACATTGTTCAGTAGCGTGGCCTCGTTCAGGTACATCAGAGCACCTGAAAACATAAAAAAAAACAGAGCAATCCCGGTGAAAGTGGATTTTGAAAAGTGCGAGAACCACCTCGAGAACCGGGTGGAACTTCGACATCCTTGCTCACGGCGGATGCATCGATAAATCTCGGTTTCCGGTCTACGGAAACATCATCGTGAAATATGTCTTATCTACATCGCGAATTAATGGATAAATAACGAAAGAGCAAATATCCGATGCGTGCGAGCGATAAAAATGGATAGATACGATTCGATGTGTTGTATTCTGAAACTTGTGGAGAAGATAAGAAAAGAATAAATTTTTGTCAGATATCTTCGATACACCCGTAGGAGCAAAAAAAAAGAGAGAGATAAATATTCCAAAGTTAAAGTTAAACGAAAAATATAACAATCGGAACGAAAAGGAAATAGAAGACATTACAATAGATTTCGTTAATTGAGTCGTATCGGGGTCAGAACACTTTGTCCCGACTGAGCGGATGCCCCAATTATGCGAAGTTTTACAGTTACTTTTATAAGCAGTTTATTCCTTAATGTTTGACCCAAATGAATGGCGGTACAACCGGAATTCACTGTATACATTTAACACTGAATTCGTGCTATTCGTCGACCGTTTCTTAAAAGTACAACCAAGGTTATTCGAATAATTCAATATTCCAATATTTTATAGATATTCGTAGGCTACGAATAAACGTCGGGTATCATTTTTAAAATTGAACAAAGAACAACCGATTCGAAGGACTTGATTTATGTACCACCCACGACTTACTTAAATCTGTATTCAGACCTACACTTCCTAATTTGTGTACTAACCACGAATTACTTAAATTTGTATTCAGACCTACTTCCTATCTCCATTAGTTTCTAAGATGTTTAACTAAACAAATACTTTATCTCCGAAATTGTGAACAGTTATCATTTCTTTCGTCACGAGTATTAATCAATAAAAAAAGAAACTAAAAGAAAGTATCTAATATTTTTCCTTCCTCTGCGTGTCACGTTTCATCGAAATAGAGAATTGTCATTTGACCGATGTTCCTTGAACAATAACTAGAAACGGAATGACCGTATTATCCTTAGTGATTTAATTACAATTGTCTTCGACGTCTTTGGTGTACTCCCCGGCAGGATAAACCTCATCCAGTGGGCAGGTGCGTTGTAAATATTTTGGTTCCAGCGGCATGATCAGCGCATCCCCATCGACCATGTCCACGAACTTTCCAATTATGAAACCCTCCTGGGGGTCCCGCACCCATACCTGCTGGTTCTCCATACTTGCTTACGCTCTGCAACGAAACAAGCGGGAAACACTTAAGCAAGAATTCAGGATGTAGCGAAAATTACTCGTTAAAAGTAAACACTTCCCAGCCACTGATCAGGAAGCTTTATGTTGTCGACCTGCAGCTAACGTGCAGCTAACAACAGAGATTTCGTTCTACCGAGTTTCTTCTGGTAATAATGAACATTATTAGCGATTACACAGCGAAGAGGAACCGGGACTATATTTATATTTGCACCGCGGTCACGTGCACCCAATTACACTTACCTCGCGTGTGGAATAATTGTGCAACCTATTATGTCGTGAGGTACGAGATGTCTACAAATTCGAGACAACGCCGCCACTTTCACCCGAGCCGGAGGAAGATTTCCGGTGAAAGGAACAGTCTTCGGGTTTCCGGTCGCAGAATTGCAAATGAGGAGGAAAATTCCTTAACCGAGTCGCCGTGATGCGAGGCGAATCGCTAATAGTCGTGGAAACGCGTTTCTTGCTCCTCTGCGAAAGAATGCAATACCATTGCAATTAATATACAGGGTGGTCGGGTGAAGTTCGATGCCATGGTCGCCTCGCGCGGGTTGTTCACCGCAGAAGGACGGAGTTCGAACGATTGAAAGTTGAAATTTTGTTCTTGAAATTCAAATTTGTTCATTTTTAAATATTACTCCACGTTCCGAACGATTGAAAACTTACGACTCAGATCGTAGAAACGTTTGACAAATTCATCGATACTCTCTAGGGCAAATATAGATAGTTCGGATAATTGGTGAATTGATTAAGAATTTTCGTACAGTAAAAACTTTACTTATGAAATCTTATCGCGATGCTTAAATATTATTAAGTTGTGTGTTTATAATTTTAATACTAATCCGGTCGTTGACAGAATTTATTTCAGTAATTATGATTATAAATAATTTGGTAAATTTTATATATTTCCATTTTTGGTACGTGTATTCAATTTACCGATATTAGCGACATTGTAATTCTAATAACGCAATAAGAACTGGAAACCGGTAAACTTTTTAATTATTCTTAAGTAGGGGCGGTCTTATTAGAGCTTGCACGAAGGTAGATTATAGTCACGCGATGGTAATGTTTAACGCAACCGAACGGATGATGTTCACGAACGATTATCTCGAAAACGAAGTTTCGTAGAAAAAGATTTCCATCCTACATTTTCTATTTATTAATTTTGAAAAATCGGAACTTTAGTATCATTGTTCGGTTAATAAATTATTCGGATGAATAAATCGCTAGAAAATAGAAAACGGTTCACTGTCTCGCCGTTGTTTCCGTTTCGCAAAAGATTAGACGTCGTGGTAGTATCGGGTTGCACAGTATTATTGATGTAGGAAGCATTAGAACTGCCACCGTTAATGCCGCTCGATGGGGATTTAAAGCGACCCTCGAGGGAACAGAGGCTGTTAATGAAGGACGTGACACCAACGCAAAATTTAACAACGAGTCCCGCCACGTGTTTCGCGCGCGACGGCATCGCTGCTTCGAGCCAACGTTACCTGACGAATCCCAATTCTATTTCACAGCACCGTTTACCCCACTAACAGCATCCGACGTTCCGCGCGATGCATTCAAGGCAAGAATGAAATTAACCAGACGCTCGTGCACCGAACTTTCGAGACGCTCGAATCGTTCGCAGGATTGTTAACAGTTATCGTGGATCCTTGACTACCGACCGACGTATTATTCCGAGAATCGTAGATGCTTGAAATTGCTGGATTTTTATCGGCACGCTACACGACGTTATCGCGACAAAGATAAGACCGGTGAAAGGTAACACCGAAAATTGTTACGATCGTAGCGACAAAAAATGTCGATTGTTAATTCGATCGACGACAAACGAGAGAATACATTCTCGAATCGTTTACAGAACTGTCAACGGTTATCGGGGTTCTTTGACGTATTATTTCGAGAATCGTACATGCTCGAAATTGCTGGATTTTTATCGATACCCTGGGCAACGTTATCGCGGTGAAAATAAAACCAGTGAGAGTAACGCCGAAAATAGTTACGGTGACAATGAAAAATGTTTGTTACCTGTCAAGAACGGAGGATATTCCGCTAATCGTTAATTTGATCGATGATAAAAAGTGACTGTATTCTACGTCGATTGTTTCGTGCGTTTAGGTATAAGTGTATTATTCGTGTCCTATGTATTTAATATATATTAAACGGATGACAGTCACTGAACGAGCAAAGGTCGTCACGAACCGATATACAGTTGTTGCACGAGCGCCCAGACCAGCGTGACAGAATTTTGAAAACACCGTTGCGGATCAAAGTGGCGCGCTCTGAAGCGGCACGCTGCACTTGTCCAGCGTGACGTGCTGCGCCACGGAATTGCGTGAAACGACTCGCGAACGAAGAGAGGAAAATGCGCCCAAACGCACTTTTCTAACGAAATTAAAGGCCCGACGTTAACACGCCATCGTTTTAACACGTACTGCTACGTTCTTGTCGGCGTATTGCGTTCCTGTCATTGAATCTCGTACCGATGCTTTCCGGTATACAGTATGTTTAACGACAAACATCGAATTGTACGTCTTCTTGAGAAATCGGCTATAAATTTCGTATCGCATAACGATACGATGGTAAATTTGCAAATTTATTAACTATCCATAGATGACGAAGCTATAATGCTTTCCAAAGTTTAATACCAGGATTGTGTATTAACGCGTCTTAAAGACTTAGAAGCATTGTGTGCTACTACGTCCTAAACCTAACCTGAAATTCCATGTTGCTGCGTCTTGATACAATTATACTATTGCGTTCCACGTCTAGACTAGAACAACAGATCACGTATTACTACGTTCTGAAACAATGTCTGGAAACACATACTATTACGTTCTAAACCTAAACCGAAGTTTAGCATCATTATGTTCTGAAATGCAATCATTAATCATGTACTATTACGTTCTGAAGTTTAATGTTAGTAAGATCTGAGAATTAAATTATGTTTCCTTTAATTATCACTCAAGAGAGCCCAAACATATGCTTGTGCGATATCGAGTTGTTTATAAAACGATATTATTTAAAGCCTCTTAAGTAATTATTATTTGTACACACCTTGCTAATATTTTTTGTTACAAATAACCATTAAATAACCATTGCAGAGCACCTGTAAACAATTACCGTAGTGTGCCACAAAATGCGTAAAAATGATTAATAATCGATAGTTTAGACGAGAATTCATTGCGAATATCAGTCGATCGTTCGCATGGCTGATCTAGAAAGCGCGAGAAAGGAATCGTTTCGGCTAGTTCCCTCTGTCGTCGCATTCCCAGCATCCCGTTAGGAGTATCGTAACGGTAAAAGCAACCGGTAGATCCTTGCATCGATCCTTGAAACATGAACCAAGATTGCATCGTATTCATCCATGGATTTCTATCGGTGTAATTCATTGAAATGATTGATCGACTAATAAATAATGAACCTAACGAAAATTGTACAACATCTGGAAGATATTTTATTATCAAATGGGTAAAAATTTAATTGCTACTTTCTTAACAACTACTTCGACAAATGATTACCGTTATATTAATACAGTAACGTTGCTTTGGATTATATAGTTTGAAACATCAATTGAAATCCCGTTAACAGAAATTAGATAGAAACAAATTTCTATATCAGTGCAGCAAAAATGATCAAAGGAGGGAATTGCTGGTATCGGTTCGTTCACCTTATACTCTATAAAAAAAAAACGGTAATACGTAGCTGTGGCATCATTACTTCTGCAAGATCATGCGGCCTTTCTCCCTTGTTTTGTAATAATACTAAACCCTATTATAAATCGTTTATCTGACAAGACGATTAACGGTAACTCAATAAGGAACAACTTATTCGAATTAAACTTTAATCCTTGATATATATACTTCGTGTTCAATTACGCTTCGTTCTTTATCGCCATTACATAGTGATTTTGCTGTTATTTTTTTCTTTTTTGTCTGTTGTGAAAAGCAGCGCCCGACACTGCGTCAAAATGGAATGAATGAAACAGGAGAGGAAGCAGGAAGCAGCAGGTGGAGCCGACAGTCAGGAACAAGGAGACACGCGTCAGTGGTCACGTGTTTCCCAACAAAATTCGAGCGTGAAATTATGTAGCTTCAAATAAAAGAAAAGCACCCTTCGACGAGAATTTCGAGGCACATGCATTTTTGCCGTCTCTGGGGCGACAGTAGAATACGAAACTAGGTAAGCACACTTGAATCATTGTTTTTCCACGCGTATCGACGATCCGCCCCGAGGCTGCGTCTAGACAGTCTTGCCATGGCGCTGTTCGGTTTAGTCACCGCGAGAAAGTAAGAGCCGCCTATCTGTCGTCATGGTCAACGAACTCCGGGACAGCTACTTTACCTTCTGCGAATATATTCATTACGCATTACGTCCATGCGTTGCGTACCCACTGTGTAATTAAAGGTTATGCTTATGCCAGTTTCGTACACTTATCCGACGCGATTCCGCCAATAAATCCGAAAAACGATCGACACAACAAACTCAACACGTAATACAGTTTTCAAGAGAACTCGAACAGGGGGGGATAGGGTCGTAATAGATACGTTTCGTGTCGCACGAAATTTCGAAGAATTTTCAGAAGTTCATGTTCGACGAAAACCTTAAGACTCGCCGATCATTAGATGCGATACCGTAGAAAAGTCGAAGGTGTTAACCACAAAGTGCACGTTTTGACACCGAAGCCATGAAATATGGCGAAAGCGGAGAGGAAAGAGCCGCGACAACGGATTTACAATGGAGATCACATTAGAATGGAGCGTTGGCACCTCGGACCATAAAGCGCGGCCAACGACCTGTCTTCTCCCTGGACAAAAAGACAGGATCGAAGGAAAGGGAAATCTCGATACTGGAAATACGACATCGTGGAATCTTCGAGCACTCGTAGATTTCATTTCTCCTTACGACGCAATTCAAATGTATTTCGAAAGTTTACTTTCTACGAATACAAACTCGACGATTTGATAAGTTTTCGCATTCATAATTAAACATTGATCTCAACGTATACTGAGAAATTTCTGGTTAAATATACTCAAGCAAATTTTACTCGTGGCGTTTTCTTTTTTTCTTGTACTGTGAACCATAGTTACGAGTACAAAGTAACGTGCATATTTCGTTCGTTAATGCCATCACGAATCGTGGTATCATCATTTTGCAGGCCATTTAATATTAATTGGAACAACCTTCGCGCGGTCATCGTCATCAACCGCTTTCAGCGATTAGATTAAATCGTGGGATGTGATTTCGAGCGTGCGGTGGCATACTGCGCTATGTAATCACATACATATACGTATACATACACGTGTGCACGAACACAGAGAGGGAAAGGGAGAGGGGCTCGCTACACTTCGATTATAATTTATGAGTTTGTCTCGCGTTGTTTGAAAAATAGTAATTGATCTCGTATGAAAATATGAACATTATTTGGAAAGCTTCTAATTTAAAAAAAGTATTATAACAAAAGGAATGCAACGTCGAATGTCCCAACGACATCTAGGAATCCAAGAAATAAATACAGATTTACTGCAACACTTCTGCCTACGTACGTATCGCTTTGTACTAGTACGAAAACAATGCACGGAGATCCAATCGATAAAGTCGTTTGATCAATAGTCATTTGCATCTCCGGAAGGTCCTCTTGTCGTCCGTGTCGTTCAGTTCGCATCGTTGAGATAATTACAACCGGCGATTGAGACTCCGTTACGTAATCACGGAAAAAGGATCGTTCGCTCCCATATCCGATATCGTGAGACGAGAGAATCATGTTGTCAGTGACTCATGCCACTGCGATCGCTCGACCGAGGATCCCGGGGAATCGTTAGCCTCGACTCGGTGTCACGATTAAGGACACACTACTGACGTTTTGTTCCGTAATTAATTCGTCAGCTGATCGAAACCGGCTTCATTAACAACTCCCACGCGTGTATTTAGAAACCCAACACGATCCTCTTTACGCTCAAATATAAGAAGCGTATAAGTGTACAAATAAAAGATAGATGGCGCGGTACGTTTCTGGGTCACTTCCCAACCAATTACATTAATCCTTTGATACACGGTTTACAAACAACACACCGAGTTCTAAAACCCAGAGCAGAACGATACGTGGAAGGTCGATTGCGTCAAACATTTCGTGCGAATAATAATACTTCAATAAATATTGAGTAATATGATATAACATCATGTATAAATATGAATTATTTGAAAGCTGATAAATACGGACACATGCCAGATCAATTATACGGGTTCTCAATGTTCGGTAAAGACACGTGATCAAACAGAACAGAATTTTGTAACTCGATAACAGAGGCAGGTGTGGTGGAAAAAAATTCATTGTTTCTAAATGAGTGCTTCGTAATCGCAAAGTACACGCATCCTCGCACGTCGGTAGACGAACCCAAACGAGCTTTCATCATGCACGAAGAGACCGGGATTTTTTTCTTTTTTTTTTGTGGCTATCAGATACATATACAGGGAAGGAAGACGCATACGATTCACACGCTAATTCACCGGCACTGGATCGTCCGCTTTCGCGCACTTGTGCACCTTCGTTCCACTCTCCAAATCCTCTTGCAATTGTAAGAAAACTATCGCACGTTTTACATCGTCGTCCGGCGGAACAATAATACAATACGTGCCACACGGTTATTCGTCTGTCATTCTCCCACTTCTATATAACGAGTGTCTCACTTAACGTTGCTAACGCGACTATTTGTTTTTTCACGTACAACTGAAGAGAAAGCTGTTTACTTGGATGACCTTTTATTTGATATTCTACTGTACTATGTAATCTAGACCTAACCCAACTTGTAATATTCAATTTAAAGAACCTTATTCTAACATACATACCTATTTTAGAAAAAGAAAAACCTAATCGACACGAGTGGGACTACTTTATATGTTTATAAGAACATGTATACTAGACGTTATATCCTGTCTTAAAGAAAGCATTTTGTGACGAGAATTCTTTCATCGAATAATGCATAGAAAAGTCGAACACCCTGTATATTGCCTGTTATTATATCATAGCCCCCGATACGTAATGAGTGTTGCCTTCAACAATAATGATCGTCCAAGTAGTGCGTTACACGCGTGTACAGCACACCACCTTCAAAAGTTATATTAATTGATTAGCGATTGACAATGAAATAATAATGAACAGAAGCACGGTGTTTTAAGCAGTGGTTGGTTTTAACTAATAAACGAAGCGTAATACCACGATTAATTGATACTTGTACCGCTACTAGAAACATGATTTAATTAGATATAATTCTTCGCAAGATAAATTGTGGAAAAATAAAGTCATTTAGATGTTAACGGTTTACAAATGTAAGTCGTTCACGCTACGAAAAAACGAAGTATCTGAGACACACGTCTATTCCCTGTTCTCAGGAAAATTTTCACGGACGATGCAAGAAACTGGTGTATATCATGTTCTCCTAACCCAATTAGTATGAGAAACAGCTACAAAGTATTAAAACGTAAAAAGTCATGAGAGGTTATTTAAGTCTCCGCGACTTTAAATAAAAAGTTCTCAATTATTTTGAAATGAATATTTTTCCATTTTTTAAACGAATATTGTCGTAGCAAAATTTGATACACAAACAAATTCAACGTAATAAATTTATAATTTTAAAAAACGAATATTTGCGCTTGAAGATATAACAATATCTACCTCTATGATGTCATCATTTGATACTCGATATCATGGCTATTCATCCTTAATAATTATTTTCATGAAGTAATATTTTCTTTACAATTTTTAACAAGTGTCGTTTAAATAATATAGAACACCCATGTTAGGGTAAAAAAGTTAATTCTGATTTCAAAGCAAAAAATATGAGATGTTTGGACATTAACAATCTACAATTAGTCACCAATGATTCGATATAAGAAGTAAAAAAAAATAAAATTATGAATTTTTTATTTTTTGTAAATATCGGAATGAAAATCAAATCACGTTTGTAGATGGTCTACTTCATGTGCAGCACAGATGAATAAATAACAGTAATAATGATAATGTATGAAACATATGTTGCTGGATTTCAGTCTCTCGTTAACCTTCTATTCGATGTTTTTCGCACGTTGTCTATTTGTAAACATAAACAGGTATATATGCAACGCACCGCGAACGAGCGATGACATTGTTGTCCAATCAACGATTTCCAAATTGATATACAAAGCATAGTAATGAAAATTCGACAATGATTCTTCCACCTGCAATCCCACGATAAAGTTCCACAGTCGAAGCGTAACAAACGTCATCGTTATATCACTACTGTATCTAATATATTTAATATTATCAAACTGAGCGTCACCTTCCTAAATTGCATAATAGTTTCCTATAGTAACCGGTGTACGTCGAAATAAGCATGTACATGAAGGGATGATTACCAACACAAAAGTTGAAATTACAGAAGAAAGATTGTAAATTGTATGGTTATGTACAATTGCGAGCGTTATTCATAAAGAAAATACGAACGAAGAAGTCTACAAGAAACAATTTTTCCGCCTTTTTGGATCACTGTGTCTATACGTGTTTGTACTCAACGAAACGATAATTATCGCAAAGCAAAGAAAAAGCAAAAATACTGACAGGTGAAGAACCTTGGCAAGAATAATATTTAGATCTTTTAAACAGTCGTATAATTGGAAAAGGAACAGGTGCACACGAAGAAAAACGAAAGACGCGTGTGTTAGAAGAACAAAGTTACTCACCGATTAGAAGAACGACAGCCACGACACGATCGGCACCGAGTCCGACATACAACTGGCGCTTCGATGCGTCAGTTCCACAGGATCGGCAAATTTCGTGAGTTTTCGGACATGCCACGCGGCAAATGGCAATCACCTGGCGAATCGCGCGCTGAGAAAATTTGAATGTGATTATTATCGTAACAACAGGTGGTAACAAATTTAAAAACTGACACAATGTGAACTTGTTTGCATAAATTTGTTTACTACGTCAACAAAACGTTATTTGTAATTCTTTAAAATAATTTTCAAATTGTAATCTTAAAAATGTAAAATATTACTCCACAATTTCATTTGTTTAAAAATTGCAAACGTTTCATACCTTGTATGATACGTCCTTAAGCCTCACTTATGTTTCATTATTACTTCGTTCAAGGTTGGAATTTTAAATAAATTACTTCGAATATATTTTAAATGCAAGAGTATAAAGATAACAATGCTGTTCTGACTGTCGTAACTATTTATATAACTCACATAAATATTAATAAGTAGTAACAAGGTAAACATTTCTTTCAATGATAAATTGTTATTCCGAAAGTTAGTCAATAACATAGCGACATCTATAGTAACTCGTATATCGAATTACTGTCGATAAAACAGAATACACACAAGTATCTGCATAAAATCGTGATCGTTTCTTTACTGCACTTCAGTAAAGGTTTTCATCTTCTTATCATAGACAACAAAATTTTAGCGATAGTGGAAAACATGATCACAGATCTGCATTATATACTTTATAATTACAGAAAATTCTTATTTCAAATTAACGCTTTGTAAAATGCACAAACAATTATCTTAGGTTAACGTTTAGAAATTTAATGAACCGGGCACAGTTCATTAACCTCAACGAGTTGTAAACGTTAAGGTATAACCGGTATGTGTCTCGATACACAAGAAACTAATTCCTCATTTTATGACGACATAAAAGCTTCACCGTCATTTCCTTGGACAAAACATCCGCAACTATGTTCACAGACCATTGCATGCCATAAATTTTTGCTGATTCGCAGTTATAGGTATTTCTTCCGGTTTGCGTTTCTCGTAAAAATAACTTTCTCCAACGTTAACTGAGAATCAAATACGAGCAAAATCGAACTCCATGAATTTTATTAATATTTTTAACGAATAATTTGTTTGCAATGATTTTTAAATTATGTGAAAAAAAAATCTCGAGAACTTCTCTAGTAAAATTTTATTTTATTGCAACACTTAAACTACTATATCCTTCAAATTCATCCTCGGTTTGATAAACGTTCGCTTGTTGTACATTCTTATCGTAATGTTAAGAAATAAAGAGAAAAATGTGGAATCTCCTTCATCCTTGGCATTTCATAGAACTCTTTCTCGCGAACCTCCTTCAGTTTCCAATATCCGCAGCAAACACAATTTACTCGAGAAACAAGTGCAAATACCATACTTTCGTTTCCTTTTCGTTTCTCCTATTTTGTCACACGTGCTGGTCGCTCCTACCGTTTTCATTGAATTCTTACAAAACCTTGGAAACATTTCGCAGTGACCGTACCGAAAAGCCACTTTTCCCACGTAATAGAGGGGAACCTTGAAAATACTAATCTGCCCCAATAACAGTAATAGGGATACTGGCTATCACCTAAACGTTGTCGTGGACATTCCCCCCCAACTTTCTAATTGATCAACTGACCCATTACAAACTGCGGTTAGCGATCAGTGAGGAAATGACAATTTAAATAGACGTCGACCAGAAGAGGCGTTTCAATATCAGCGCCTCTACAAATTCCTGATGAAGTTGAAGTCGAATCAAGCTCAATTGGCCACTGGTGGTACTTCTTCCACTCGGTTCATCTGGTTGAGAGATGGAAAACGCCCACGGGTTCGCGCGAACGGGCAAGAGGCTGAGTGGTGGGGGGTAGCTGAAACGGTATGGTGGGGGTAGTCGTTCGGTGGCTCTGAGCGGCCACTTCATTGCGATCGAGCTATAGCATCCGATGCTGGCGAAATATCGAAGTCACTCTCCCGAAAAGGACACGGCGACTATGGAAATGGACTTACGGTCGTGAAACTTCGAACAGTATAAATTGTAACCGGCATCATCTTATTCGCCATTATTCCTTCAGTTCCCGATCCGTGATAATCTTGGATGAAAAATATGCGGCATACATTGTATTTTAGTTTCACTCTTACCTTTTTTATCGTTCGATATCGCCGCTATCGCCGTTCACTTGGAAAGTACTCACACGTACCACATTTTAGTTTCGTTCCCGCCTATTTTATTTCTATTGTCCCGTGTCGCGATGAACGTAGCCAACCGTTTAAAAACTACTCTCACGGAGACCATGTTCTCGTTTCGTTCTCGTCTCCGTTCGTGTTCTGAATACCGTCGCTATCGTCGTCCAATTGGAAAATGTTCGCATGTACCAGATCGTAGATTCGTTCTCGCGTTCGATCCGATTGAAATAAGGTTCGCAGGATGTCTGTATTCCCCGCGCTTTCTCTGTCCTCTTTCCAAGCGCAATTTCTAACGAGCCCATTGGAAGATCGAGTTTACAGAGCTTGCTTCCGTGAACGATGACCTCTACGAGGAAAACTCTTGGGCCTTTACGCGAGGTGCGCTAACAGTGGGAGAAATTCTCCGTCGTGCGTAATCGCACGTACCTGACGAGATTAACGATCCACCGAGCGTGGGTGAGAACTATTTGAATACGCAGGACTCACATCGCGTTTAGATAATCCGTGATGGATCTTCTCATTGCTCATCGGTAATTCCGATGTTAAGCGTCGAGGCAAATTACGCGATTAAACTAGGAATTTTGCAAGTCTATTACCGTTTAATTTACTTTGCGAGAACCTTAGTTATCTTCGCGTACCAAGAAATATAATAATCACACAATCACGAAGGAAGGGTACAATAAAAGCTTGTCGAGTGTCGATTTGACGTCAACGTTTCGAAGTTTTATTGTCCATCACTGGACATTGAAAAAAACGATATAAGAACGATAACGAAGGAGAAAATTAGTTGCAAATTGGTTATTAAATTCATCGAAAGTAATTCTTCATCGTCTATTATATTTGAAATTCTCATCGAGAGATTTTATACACTTACGATTTTAATGAACGAATTGTCGATAATCATCGTGTTATCTCGACGTATTTTTCCTCGATTGACACCTACGTAAATACGTACATATTGAAAATATTTTCCCTCGACGGGTATTCGCGAACAAATTTTCAAACTTCGCGAAACGAACGAAATGTTAATCGAGTCGAGAGATTTTAACAGAAGACAAGTATAATATAACCGGTCTAAGTCTTTGTCGAAAGTTTAATGACAAGGTTACGATAAAAGTTAGCGGGTTTCTCGAAAGCGATTAGGGCTTTCTAAACGTTACATTTGATAATCGCCCGCAGCGGGGAGATTCCTGCTGCGTTTGCTTCTTTCTCCCCCCTCCCCCTTTTTCTTCTCGTTCGCTGCTGCATTTCGAGCGCGATATTGCATTTCCTGCGTGTCAACGATACGCGTTCGCTCCAACGAATAAAATTGCTAGACACTCGAAGAAAAGGATGGTAGATGACAACCTCTGGTTCTTAATCGTCGAGAGAACTTGGATTGATCTCGTTGGATCGTCTCAAACGGCTCGCGTGACGAAAGAATTATACGTTTAATTGCACGACCCGGATAAAACCTACCGTCGAAGAATTGAATAAACCACTGCGAAACTATTGGACACCAGAGCGCTGTTCTTCGTGCACCCGTATGCAAATAAATTCTGTGTAAATACAGCTGAGAAACATTTAGAGGTACTCGACGCGTGTATGCTTCATTTCGTTCGTATTTATTATTTCGTTTTCAACGCGTATATTCTAGACACTGTGGATATGCAAAACGTGTACAGAGAAAATTTATAGAGATAAAATCGATTTCTTTCGGCCGTGCAGAAAAACGCGTATCCCCGTTAAACACGATGTCAGCGTGGAAAAGCTCCGATCGTTTTAAAATCTCGTTAACATCTCGTCTCTTTCGTTCGTCACGGTTGATCTTAGATATTCCAGTGCTCGTTGCGTTTTCCAATTGTTACGCTGATTAGTCACGAGAATGAACGTATCTAACCGGCGTAATAACGTTACGAGTATGTACCAGTTAAATCGTGGAAAAAAATACAATATTGCAGAAATCACCTGTACGCTCGCGAATATATCACGGCGGGAAACAAACGTACATTCACGAGTAATACATTAATCGTGTTCGATGTTCACGGATCGGTTGCTTTGGTGTTACGTCGATACGGTACACGTTCGAATCGTGCTTTCGTTTGGCGATGAGGACTGACGCAAGAACGATCGTCAAGGAACGAACAAATCGAAAAACGACCGAATCGAAGCTATAACAGCTGATCCTGAAATCACCTTGGCGGATTACGTAATTAAACGAATAAAAGGAGAGGCGCAGTAGAAACGGAGAAGATGGGACGGGACGAACGCGACTTCGGCGCGAACACGATGATGGATATTGAAACATAAAATTTATGCTAACGATACCACGTGATTGACACATTGACAGGTAACGTTTAACGTGGACACGTGTAAACTGTATTACAGGGACGAGCAGATTTTTATTCGAATAATAAACGACAAGCGAAAACTATTTATTTTGTTTATTCGTTCGTACGGTTCTCGTTTGTGAGATACTCGACCTAAGTGCGTTCCTCGGGTCCTTCTTGACCCGTCGTATGTATGCAACACATAGCTTTTCTCTGATCAAGGTTGACACAACAGACGAGACTGTTTCCGCATTTCTCTACTCTTTTTATTAGGGAATTAAAAATAAATTAAGATACCACACAATAGACGAGACTGTTCCTATCTTTCCTTAGTCTTTTCAGAATTATAAATACAAAAGTTTCGTTCGAGATATTTTTTAGCCAAAGTGTACAATCGAACAGAACGCATCGAGGTTAATTTTATAATTCAAATTCTAATTATTCTACGACGAGGAATAATCGATGGAGAAATTTGTTTACCTTTTATTCCTCGGAAATTTCATCTCGATCAAAACATTGCCCAATTCGAGACGGGAACCACATTGTTTACGGATACCTCAGGGTCGCACGCGCGGCCAGGGTGAATCGTCGAGCGAACCCATCCCCAGGATTCCCCGTCACGGAAAGAAGGCGTGCATACATACATAATGGGCGAGGGAATCCCGATAAACAGGTACGAAAGTTTCCTCCACCGCCACTAGTTACTCTCTCTTGCAACGTTACTGTATTCTTCATTCACTCATCCGACTCAGTGCGCTGTGGTTCGTCGCGACCGGTGCCTTCGCGAATCGTTCGGGCTTCGTTCCTCGTCGGAGTTCGCCCTGTGATAACTAAATAACGAGACGTGAGAGGACACACTTCGCCATTCTCTAAACGGTACATACACGTTCGAAAAATTTATTTTAAATACACCACGTTCGAAATTTATTTCAAAGACACCGCTTCGAAATTTATTTCCAATACACCACGTTCGGAATTTATTTCAAATACACCACGTTGGAAATTTATTTTAAATAGATCACGTTCGAAATTTATGTTAAATATATTACGTTTGAAATTCATTTTAAATAGATTTCGTTCAAAATTTATTTCAAATACACCACGTTTGAAATTTAATTCAAATACACCACGTTCGAAATTTATTTCAAATAGATTACGTTCGAAATTTATTTTAAGTACACAACGTTCGAAATTTATTTTAAGTACACAACGTTCGAAATTGATTTCAAATACACCACGTTCGAAATTTATTTTAAGTACACAACGTTCGAAATTTATTTTAAGTACACAACGTTCGAAATTGATTTCAAATACACCACGTTCGAAATTTATTTTAAATACACCACGTTCGGGTACACCGGATTCGAAGTTTATTTTAAACACACCGTGTCGTTCGAACAGTGTCAATACCTACGCACTTTATTGCAACGCGTCGAACGACGCCGAAGGAAGATATTCGTTCGTAACGTTCTCAAATTGATGAGAACTCGCGCGTGACAATGTTTTCAATCGTCCCGACTCGATCATCGTTGCAGTTACACGGTAGCAAATGCTGTATTTAATACTCGAACGCGTATTAAACGCATTAAACGATCGTCGAAGTGAAACGTTCGCGGTTCGTTGACGGTAGTGTTTTTCTTCCCCTCGAATTAAGTTCTCTCGGTGTTTCGAACCTCGCGTATTGTGAATCCATCCGTAATTGTACCTCGTGTATTGAAATTATCATCTCTCTGGGATGATCTCATTGTATTTCTCTATATTGCTCCGATACTGCATCGTCGAGTTGTGTTCTTAAACGATAATCGATGCTGTTGTGGAAGTGACGAAGTTTTAAGCCGCATTAAGAGATAATTAACGCGACGGAGAAATATTTGTTAACTCTGGTTAAATCTACCTAGTCCTTAAGAATGGTGTTTTGATTCTCGCGCCTTGGAATATATATTCAACGAGTATATTCCAGAATTAACTCATCGAACTGGTTGACCGTCTAAAACCGCCTCCGTGCTGTTGGCGAGTCGGTGATTCGAATTGCATCTAAAATCGTAGATCTCTAATCAACGATAGATATCGATCAACGCTGGATAAGAACGCGATTACATCAAAGGGATCTATTTCGTGTATTGAAATTATCATCCTTCAAGTAGTGGATTGCATAATGTTTCTTCTACGACACTGGAGTATTGTTCAACTGAAAATCGTCTCCAAGGGCACCACGATACGTATGGTGGTAATAGTTTCCTTGTAGGTGAAGTAATAAGGGAAACTCGAAGGTCAACTTTATTTCTTTTTTTTTTTTTCAAGGTAAATTAAATATTCAATTCTTTTGACAGAAATTTGTAGCGATGAATTTTCAAAACGAAGGTGTTACCTACAACGGTTCATAACTTTGAAAGGGGCATGGTGGTGGTGTTGGTGGTTTTCTCGTAATGGAAACTTAAACGAGATTCGAAGATTCACTCCGTTTATTTAGCAATGCGCAGTTCTTTTATCAAAATTCTACACGGTAATAAATTTCCAAAACGAAGGTATTAGGTACACGTGACTCAACGGTAAGAGATATTCTCTGGTATTTTCGGTTATTCTCAGACGGTTGAAGCATTGAAATTGTGTTCTTTGAATTGCTACGTCGAGTTTATATTTCGAACGGGCAATGTTTTAACGCTGCCTTTTTTTCTTTTTTTTTTTAACAAGACGCGACTCGACGCTTCTTTCCTCAAAATAAATTCTTAAAAATAACATCACTGACATCGTATTGAACAAATATTATTATTATTTAAATCAGCAAAAATATTACGTGGGTTTGTACTAATCGGAGACAATTATTGCGATAATCCATTCTTACGTACACAAGAACTCACGAATGACAGTATTACTAATCATCGTGGGAAACCGTCGATGCAATTGCATAGTGAAAATCCTTCTCCGCTTGCAAATTATCGGAATTAAATACGTCACTCGGGTTTTCATTAGACGTGTTTTCAAGCGACGGCCGTTTATCTTCTTGATGAATTTGTTTTAGAATTAACTCATCGAATCTAAGCTGGACTATCTAGAAACTTTGCTGTTCGAAAGTCGGTGGCTTAGAACTGATGCAAAAACTGGATGTATTCAGATAACGATCGATACTGATCAATGCCGAGCAGAAACAGAAATAAAACAGCTTCCTGTTCCGAAATTACCCTTGGAACGGTGCATCGTGTACATCGTTTCTTTTGTGCAACTTGTATCCCATACAACTGCAATACAAACCGCTTCGTAAAATTCTCAAATCTGTAACAAATCGCATACGACGATATTCTTAACCACCTCGAACAGTCATCGACTCTGTTAAGTGGTACAAATGAGAAACCTTCGATTTATCTTCAAAGACACTCGAAGACTATTGCGGCAAAACAAGTACAGTCTTTTGTCGTGTTTTTAAATTTGAAGTCGATATATCTTTTTCCTTGTCGTAAACCTTGCATGTTAGATTTCCACGGTTACCGCGATCCACGATATCGACGCTCCTATTCGGAATTCGATCATCAATTACTTACAGCTATTGAAATTTTATCGTTTAATCGATTACCATCTAATTGTTGCAAAATGTTTTGCAATAGACGTTCCATTAACGAGATGGTTTAACAAAGCTTAAAAAGGCTTAAAAGTATCTTCGTCTTTTTCGAACCAAAAAGTGGATATCAATTGTATTCATTTTTACAAAGAAACTGCAAAGTGTTTTAATCGATAATTTCGCTTACATATTTATACGTCTCTGAAGTGGATGTACAAATTTTGGCATAACTTATTTTTTCGAGAAAAACGCGTTTAAAGTTTACCGTACATTTTCCACAGTCACACTTGCAAAATTTCGTTACCTACGTTAATCAACAATACCGGGGTCGTAAAATGATCCTTGATTTACAGTCAAAAACGTACAATTACGCGCATAAATACAAAATGCTTTTCGTACCCTTGGATTAGAATTATAAAATTCAATAAACCTAGGAACCAACCAGAGACATATATAATATTTGTACGCTTGCAGAAGGTGCAAAAAATAAAATATTCAATTTATCACTCAGAAGTAACGAATACCACCTGAACGATAAACCGCACAGTTAGTATCGAAATATAAGCATTTATTTTACCGGTCTGGGACAGTTGAAACGCAAACGCAACTTCGTAATATTTTCGCAATAACTCCAAACTTAAATATTAGCTCTTGGTCGTGTTTTCGTCGCAAGCTAGTTTCCCGATTGAATTCCTCTCTCACGATTGTTTACGTCTAATGTTCGTCGTTTACGACCAATTAACGGACTCTCCTCGTTCGATCTTCAACCTCGACAATCGTCTCGAAAACGCATCCGTTGTTAACCGTTTCGACGACAGTACTGTTTCATTAGGTTGCCGCAACGAACCGTTAAGACGAACGACTTCGAAAAGAATAATAGGAAACGTCTGCTTCCGTCATCGTCGAACAGGTACAGGGTGTAAAAAAAGAAACTCGACAGTCGATACTCTCGAGTGAATGAATCTACGCGGTTAGATCCGCGGAGAACTGTTCGGAAACTTTCCAGAGAAACATCATTTCGATTCGGAGAAATTTCGTGCGAAATTCTTTTTATTATTTCTACACTCGTCTCGATAAGAATACGAAAAGTTAAACAAAAAAAAGAAAAAAAAACTACGTTTCGTACGAATCATTTTCTCGCGAAACATCGTCCAAGTTTCGACCAATTGTATCGCGCTCCCCCCTCTCCGACTTTCATTACCACGTGTCGCTAGCGTCACCTCCCTTTGCGCGACTGCAATGTTTTCATCGCGTACACGCGAAGTGTATCGGGGCCTCGCGTGAGAGCAAACAGCGGAGTGGGGGAAACGCCCCGCCCCTAGAAGCAACTCTCGCCGTCCGATTGGCCAAAACTTTGACGATCTTTTGCGAGAAACCGAACCGTTCGCGGCGCACGGTTCCTTCGGAACTTTTTCTCCTCTCGTCCGATAGAACGCGTAAAAAATATCGAACAATGATTCTACTCAGAATTTTAAGGTGAATCTCGCGGCACCTCGAACCAAACCCGGTTATTCCGAGAACGCAGATCTGTCTCTGGAAGAGATGGTCGGTGGGCTTTTTTTTTTACACCCTGTACGCGTCACAGCTCAGAGAGAAAGGGACGCCAGGTGTACAAATTACCGGGAAAAACGCTGGAACTCGTTACTGTTCGAATCGATTTTTTGGACGATTATACCGGCCCGAAACAGGTTTCGCGGACACGTTTACAGCCGGTGGACACGGTCGCTGGTCAACCAGTGATCCCAGATCCTTCGATCAGAGTTGTCAAAACGTACGGATCCAGTTCGATCGATCTAGAAGCGTAATTGGCACGAGGCGAATTTCAGAGAGGATACGTTCCATTTGCTCGATACTCCGCGGGGTGATTCTTTTCTTTTTTTTTTTTATATAATTTTTCGCTCGTTTGCAACCGAAATTTCAACGGCGACCGTATTTTCAATGTTCACGGATCAGTGTTTTGTGTTTACGTTGCTCGAAACAAATTTGCCGTCACTGAGATAAGACACTTAAATACTTAAATTCACGCGCGAAAATTACAGAGAACTTACAGCCAGAGTCTACGTACATGTGTCCAATGCGAGGAGAAAAACTTAGAGTAAATAAAAACTGAACGCGGTTGTGCGCGGTATTGCTGACGTTTACGAAAATAATTGAAAATTAATATAACGAAGGGAAGAATCGTGGGAAATTTTAACGTATTACTTGTGTTTACAATTTTCTTATTCTTTCGAGATATTTTTAACGTTTATCGTTACTAAATTTACTATACCTGTAGGATCATCGAGACTCTCGTAACTGTCGCGCGATATCACAAATTTGTAACGAGCACGTAGACTTTTGTTACGGATTGTAGATTCATTGACTCGGTTCTCCCGGTGAACACAATATGTATCTTACTGTGCACGCGGTGTTTGTGATGTTTGAAAACATCACGGTGACGTTCGAACTATGGAAACACAGCGGGTCTAACAATGAGAATGATTAGGAAGCTACGAAATCGTTCATTCAAATTACGCTAACGCGCGCGTATGTACGATCGGTACGGTAAAAATTATCAACTGGAAAATACGCGTTCAAATAGACCTTGGGTAAATATCGATAAAAAAAAAAAAAAAAAAAAAGAATGGTGACAACATCGCGAATGCAAATATTGACCGTGAAAAGAATATCAAAAGGAAACGTAACGACGCAATAATTTCGTAATACGAATCCGGACGTAGACACAACGCGAAAATTATTTAACTTCGAAACAAATAACAAACTTCGCGTTAATTGCACGCGATAATAAACAGAGAGTGTTCCCGCCCCGAAAAGTAATTCGATCTGAGAATAGGTGATTTCGAAATGATATCGAAACGATAGAATAGAAATTTTCCTAAAGGCGCTTCGTTTACAGGAAAATTGAACCGTTTGAGGTATGCGTACATTCGACCCAAAATTCGAGTTTAATGAATTTGTTCACGTTCACCGTGTACCCGTTTCTCCTTTACTGCAGTACACACAATGTGTAATAATAATGTGTCATCAGGAATATTGTTTTATTACGATTGACGTTACGTTTCCCGTATAAATACTTACCGAGGGATCTGCAAAGATCAAATATACTAATCGAGCAAGAACGCGCGCAGCTCGCGCGTATTTACAGACCCAATTTTACCGAAACGGATAAATAAATATGGTAACAAATTTTTTTCAATTACAATCTGCTTCGCGTGTTCGGACCAGCGATTTTTTCCAATTTGAACGCTCGATGATGTTCACGATGCATCGAGCAATTTTGAGTGATTTCTGGTTCATCAAAAATAGAAAAAAATCGCTCTTACGAAAACAAATCGGGTCGCGGGAATACATTGGGTTGTTCGGAAAGTCGTTTCGTATTTTCGGTGAAAATGAAACACGATTCTTTTAGAGTGTACAAATGTTTTATTAAATTATACATTCTCCATTTTGGAAAACGAAATCAATTTCCGAACAACCCAATGGAATTTATTACACCGTTCAATTTGTACCCCTTTGCTTCTATCTTCGACAAAACGTAAGTTACGACCCGTCCCAATTACTAGATACGCAAAATTTTCATCGTTTCGTTTCGTTAAACTAGGAACGTACCCGACGTCGAATTTTAGCGATCACTGTCGATGTCCAGCGAGGAGGAGATTGCGATCAATCGAATGCAATGACTTCAGACGTTGTAGTTTACCTTGGGGTAAACGCAGAAGTCATTTTTCCCCTCTTTGTTCTCTCGTCGCCGAAGGGGCATAGCAAGCATACTTTCACCGCACTTCAGCCTATGGTACTACGTAGTACCATCCGTTTCAGGCTCTCGTTCGCGCTGGTCCCGGTTTTAACGACCATTCCGGTCGATTGGTGTTGGTCGGAGGCAAATGAAAAATGTGAAACGGCAAAGGAGCGGCGCCATTGTATACCGAGCGATTTTAATTTCAAAAGGAAAACTATTTTGGTTCCGTCGAGTAAACGGGACTCGCGTCGTACGGGTCCCTAATGGAAACACGATAAATGGAAACGTGCCTTTCGAAACCTTCGCGGAACGCAACTTACGGTTCCAATATCGCGGTTAACGCGCGTATTTGCGCAATTTTTACGATCCGTTGTAAAGTCTTCCGTGCAGATGCATCGATATAATTCGCAACGAGAATACACATTTTTTCTTTACGTATGATTCACTGCTGTGAACGCGTTCCGTGGAGAGAACTTCACAAAATGGTATTTAATTGTCGAACGAAAATGCACACTCTCCCGTGTTCCTTCAATCGTCACTACGGTTTCGTCGATCTCGATTAACCGACGAAAATTGGAAGATCCGAAATGCGGTTCTGTCAAAGACTCGAAGTACGTCACGATGCGATCGATTGTCGTCATTGACGTTTCAAAGAATTGTACAATCTCTAACGATTATCGTAATTGTTAATATTTGATTTATTTTTCTTAAGAAAGATTAGAATCATCGAAGCCCCCGAACCGCCACCAAACTGGCCGGCTTTGAAATTTCCTGTTTGCTTGTTTATCATCGAATTCCTAATCAAATATTGCACAAAAATCTGAATACGTTCTCAACGATGAAAACGTATCGGTGGAAGATAAGACTCCTCAACGGAACCAACGGAACGCCTACGAATTTTAACCAATCATTGTCGAGATTAGTGAAATGCTTATCTCGGGAGATAAATGAAAATAAAACGGTTACCTCCTGGTGATTGATTAACAGGATACGATCTTACCGGCTTATCTATTAAATTCTATGGAAAAACAAATACATCGGTTTAAATATTCTTTCAATTGGCGATAATTTGTTAATACTATTTAAAAAAACACATTCACGGTGGCAGACATTGATGTTCCACGTTGAATGTTTTTCTAATATTTCGTCGGCAATATTCGCCCAGATACCCGAACGATTCCATCGTTTTATTCTTTTCCCAAAAGATGGCTATCGTGCTTTCTATGTACTTGCTCATCCGTAGCCACGTGTAATACCTATATCTGTTCTTTCGAGAAAGCACGGAGAGATACCGATAGTCTTCATTCTCGCCGGAAATCCAACTTATTGTAACGGATCTTATCGCAAAGGCGACCGACGATTTCGATGATCACAAAAGACTACATGGACGCTACGCGCAGGCTCTTTATAATATATATACGCTCTGCTGGAAAATATAGGGGACTAGTAGTGCGTCCACTCTCACGGTTATACTTACCTGACATCTGAAGTATATTTGGCTGGATGATAGCAAGCTAGACGAACAGGTGTCGCGATATATTAACGCCGCTACGTTCAGACATTCGCTAATTTCAAATTACGGTGAGTTGGTAACAACGTACACAGAATTTACCATGGGAACCTGACCGACTAAGGGATAATGCGCAAACATTAACAACCGTCTCTTGTGCGAACGAATATGTAATACCGATAGAGAGAAACTTGTAACGTTTTCAATTGGAAATATCGAGATTGAAATTTGTTAGAAAGAATTATGATTAGAAATTAGTCATGGCGTATCGGTCGTTAAGAATATTTTTGCTGAATACATTCGTAACGTGGAATACACTTTATCTTGGCAATGAAACTCAAGTTGTGTTAATTTTATTTAATCCCGGTGATAATTCAATAACTGTCAGTATGAATCGGTCTAAATCGAGGGACACAAAACGAAGCAAAAGCAAACATAAAATTATAAAACGGTCACATAACTCACTCGAAGAATAAAAGAAGGTCTATTTTGTTTTCTTTCTTTTAACATTATCAAATTTTACAATACTTAAAATTAATTCGATAAAAAATAATTTTTAATACTACGGATTTTTCTATGTAACTGTAAATTGGAATGTGCTGTGAGGGAAGCCTGGACGTTTCATCTATTATTGAATTTATCCCCAGATACGTCGCGTTCGATTTATCTATTCCAGATTGCGAAATGTTCACACTCGTATCAAACTCTAAACTAATTTCAAGTGGCACATAATCATCATTTGATTCAATACCTTGATATTGATTATTCACAGACACTTTCAGCGTTTTGTAGACACCAAAAATTAATTTTTCACTTTCATCGATCGATTTGTGTCAAATTAAATGATTGTCATTGAGAAAACAACTAATACAAAAAAATACTAATACACGATAAAATAATGGAATTTGAATATACATATTTGTATATATATTCATTACTTCTATTATTATAACAAATTCATCAGTTATTATTATTAGTATTATAATATTGCGTTTCAAAAAAAATAATTATCTAACGCAAACCTGTAACTCCTAACCTCGAAAATGCTAATAACTAAGCTTAGTGTTCGTGTTACGTTTGTCACGACTAATAAAAACGTTTTAATATTTTTGAAATATACATTTCAAAGGTCACAAGATAGGGATTATATGAAATTAGAACATATACGATACGAACTGAATACGATGCTTTTTTATAGGTGAAATATTTGCAAACGTTTAACGGTGTTGAAATTTCGAACTTCTGCCTCGTTCATACCGTCAACAAGTTGTTTTTGCGTTTATTTCGTGAAAGCGGCGATAATGTCGCTCGTGTATCGGCGCGATAATACAAACAGTTAATTTTATAACGGTCAATTGAGTAAAGTCTCGAGTAGATCGATAAAACGCGTATCAGATGTTACCTAGATAAAAAAGAAACCTTCGTTAGCGAGAACAATGTATTTACAATGTATAAACTATAATGAAAGTCACATTCACACCGATTGTTACCGACGTACGAAGAAATTAGTCTTGTTTGTTCATTTTATTTGTTTAAACATATATATGTGAAAAATATATTTGAATGTAAATAAAGAAACGTAGAATTCCTTAAACCGATTTAAGCCAGCTAGATTTTTAATTTTATCTTTCTTACCATATCAATCAGTATTTCTGTAAAAAAGGAACAAGTGTAATAATTGTTGTAGAACGTAAACCATCGTCTAAAATGCTACGTTAGAATTTATAACGGTATTGGCACATACAAATTATATGTTCATTCATTCTTTACAGGATATTTCGACCGTCGATACGGGAACAATGTCTCCATTAGAAGATAACCCGCTCATGCAGAGACTGATGATCGCCAGGCATGCGCATCACGAAGAGGATGAGCACCAGGAGGGCGTGAACACGTCGAGCGTATTAATTGCAAAAGGTGTCACTATGATCATCTTATGCGTAGTCAGCACGTGCATGGGCATTCTACCGATGCAAATGGCGAAGTGTTTGAAATGGAACACCGCTGGCGTGACAAATCCTAGGTAACAATATTTCCATCGGTTTCTCTTCGTTCGTTTTCCTCTGGCATAACAGAAAACTTTCAAACTCTATTCACTGAGAATATGGCGGATTCCGAACCACCGAAGACAACGTTAATCCTTTTACTTCTTTGTCACTATTAATCCTCCTATGATAATATCATTAACGTCAGATGTGAAATTTGTGGATTCCCTCGGATCAAGTTGATAACCCAATTAAATGTGGG
Source organism: Ptiloglossa arizonensis (assembly GCF_051014685.1). NCBI lineage: Eukaryota > Metazoa > Arthropoda > Insecta > Hymenoptera > Colletidae > Ptiloglossa > Ptiloglossa arizonensis. Next base: position 22,349,161 of record NC_135050.1, read on the forward strand.
TCGGGTTGTACATGTTAGAAACAAACACCTTTAACTCGAGATTTACAAACTATATTATCAGCGTGACGATCGTAATGCACTCGGTTTGTTTGGTGTCGTAACGGTTTCAGAGACGACCCCCGTGACGTAATCTCGTATTACGAAAACGTAGCGTGGCGCGGGTCGATAAACTAGCCGGTGCACTGAACATTTATGTCGTTATGGTAGGTCGACGAAACTGGTGAGTCTGCTTCTCGGTTTCGGCGGTGGCGTGCTATTCTGTACGACGTTTCTACATCTACTGCCGGAAGTAAAGGAAGGGATAGACGATCTTACCCATGATGGAAAACTTCCTACGCTCAGCTTTTCGTTGGCCGAGACACTTACTTGTACCGGGTGAGTGAAATTCAAGTTGTATCTTTCGTTTTGATAATCTAACGATAATGTACACTTATCTATTTTCGTGCTCGAGAAACATCCACGTTAAGTGTTTAAATTTTAATATCCAGGAGATCAATGTATCGTATGAACATTATCGATCAAGTCACACGGATAAGTAATTCACGGAACGACCGCATTTTTTTTGTTTAGATTTTTCATCATGTACTTGGTCGAAGAATCAGTGCACACGCATTTAAGGAAAAAGCAGGCCCAAAGGGTCAGTTCTCAGAAAGACGTCAATCGGAGTACGAACGAGTTGGTCGAGAATGGGCAAACAGTACCGAATTGCGTCAGTGGGCATTCCCACTTGTAAGAACGACTATGTTTATCATTAATACGCAACTCGATGCTATGTAAATTATGCGGAATTAACTGTATATTTGTTGTTGCAGTAACGGCCACGGCCATTCGCATCACCTGCCGGTTATTATGGATGAGAAAGACGACTTTGTCATAAGCTCGCTGAGAGGATTGTTAATAGTTCTTGGTTTATCCGTGCACGAATTATTCGAAGGACTCGCCATCGGGCTAGAAAGTTCAGCCACTTACGTCTGGTACGTTCGATCAACGATGACGTGTAATTTAACTACGTGCATGTTAATATTTTCATTCTACAATTATTATTATTGCGTAAGTCATCTCGATCCTTTTACTCTAGAATGTTCAATATTTATACCGAATCGTATACAACTGGAATAATATTCGCTTATCGTATTCTACAATCTTATACGTTCCACCTTGTTTCTTATACTGTTAATACAATGTATTATACACTCACCACTCTTGTAACGCGTAGACGAATAAAACCGATAATTTCACTTCCAGGTACATGTTCGCGGCGGTGGCAGCTCATAAATTCGTCATAGCGTTCTGCATTGGCGTGGAGCTAATAGCTTCCAAAACCAGGTGGTATCTTTCGGTCATCTACGTCTGCACGTTCGCGGTTGTTTCTCCTTTAGGAATCGCCACAGGAATGTTCCTCGTTGGCGGCGAAAGCGCTGCTGCCGGTGGCATACTTCCGGTGTTGCTGCAGGTACGCTCAACGCTTCTCGATTTCGAATTTTTTACGATCTTCCAGTCGGTTTAACACTGCGGAATAAATTTACCCATTTTCACACTAAATCGAGCGAAAAATACTGTCGCATAAAAATAAATAATAAACCCCAGTCGTTTTCCCGCGTATACAGATGGCAGCAGCAACCACGGTGCACTGGAACGATTTTCTTGTGCGAAAATAAATAAAAAAATGTAAAGTAAATTTCTTTCCCCGCGAAGTTTGATTTTCAAAAAAATTCGATTTCGATGATGCGTTTAAATATGACGCGTACACTTAATAATCATCCGTCTTCGTTGCACGTAAAGTTGTTCACGAACGAACAATTAAATAAAATACGTACACGCTTGACGTAATAAGAAATTTTAGCCAAGCTGGAAGAGCAAGTTACAGTTCTGTGCCGTTATCGATCTAACCTAGATAAACAAAATAATCTCACTGCACTTGATCTTCGCTCGTAGGGTCACGTTTTCAAAGTAGTTTTTCCCAAGACCCGAGTATCGTGCAATTTGTTCCATATTTTCCATTTAATCTCCCTCGAGAAATCGTAGCGTACGTGTTCGAAACACGGTTTTATCGTTACACTTTCTAAAATAACAATCGATATTGTATACGAAAGGGATGTCGATCGATTCGTTTTCGTTAAATTAGAAAGCGTGGCGTTATAAATTTCGCGGTAGCGGTTAATTAAACCGCGATACGTATTAAACCTGCGGGGAAAAAACCTTATGTGTATTTCGCGTTACAGGGACTGGCGTCCGGCACTCTGCTGTACGTTGTCTTCTTCGAGATACTCCAAGAGCACAGAAGCGGTCTCAAACAGTACCTATCCATTCTCGTCGGTTTCGTCGTGATGTTCGGTTTGCAGCTGCTGAGTAAGTACAAAACTTGTTCACCGATAACGTTTAAGTTTCCTCGTAACGCAAACTTATATACAGCTGACGAGGCGCGACTTCGAAGTGAAAATAACGAATGGCCCATTTCGGCACAACCTAGGTCCAATATCGATCACGTTCAAAGTAACCTTGTCTTTCTGCAAACTAGTCACATACAAGGTGTTCCATTTATCACGAACACCTTGAGTAACTTCGTCGTCTTCTTCGGTGCTGAAACACGTGAGATTGCAAACAGGCATCGTTGTTTACTCAAACGACGCACGAAGTGATTCTAATTAATATTCGTAGTTAAATTAATATTAATATTCGAACTCGATCGGTTCGAATTTTCGTTTACTATGTGGAAAGTGATTCGTCCGCGAAGATACTAACATTCTAACGATGCAAGAAGTATAGATTTCTACGGTCGTCAGACATCTACAATCGATGTATTGATACAGATGTTCAAGTTAATTGCTTCCAGTTATTTCTGCATTGAAAATTTTCTTTTATGCCCTCCCCCTCTCCTAGGGGTCACGCTCTCCTCCTACCAGAGGTTGCGCTCTTCACTTTCAGAAACTCTGTCGCAATATTAATACAAACCGATGTTCGAGTTATCCAACAGTACGAAGTTCTAAAATTAAATACACGCACGGAAGTATCGAAATGAAATACTTGTACAGAAGTATTAAAATTCTTCTTCCACGGTCCCCTCTACCAGAGATCACGCTCTCCTCTGCTGGCGATCGCGCTCCCCACTTTGGAGAACACTGTCGCGAACGGTTGGACCGAAGTTGCGCTAAAAGCAACGAAGATATTCAAGATGTTCGCCGTAAATGGAATACCCACCGATAGACCACGCTGGAACGTAGGTCGATAGGGGGTGTTCGTCGCTCGAGTGTCGTTCGTAAACACGAGGATAACAGTTTCTCTTTCGTTCGAATTACAATGTAGACGTCGGGGCGTAACGAGCAAGAGGAGCGACTAATCTCGCGATTAAAGCGTCGTTCACTCGTTGATCGAAGTTCTCTCTCTCTCTCTGTCTGTCTCTGCGCAGACAACGAGCGAAACAAACGCGTTACGGTAAATTAAAATAAATTACGCGATTGCGTGCCAGCGAGGCGCGAAGAGTGCGATAATCCGTGGACTCGAGATCGAACGAAAATTATTACTGGTTCGCTTTGTGCGTATCGATTGCCAAGTGGTCAATAGTCGTTTATCGACGGTCCGTAGCGCACGATTCGAGGGCTAACGGCGACGAAAAAAATAATAAATAGATTCGCGTCGGGGTCAACGATCAGGATGACGTGGCGGACGAGGGAACGCGGGAAAAATTCTTCGTAGATAGTGGAAATTATTGAAAGACCACGGACGAGTACACCGAATTAATCTCCGTAGTCACGATCGTTCGCGCATGAATCGAAACGATGACCAATAATCACCGACAACAAGGAAGCCCGATTTCTTGCACGCGCTTAACCCGCGTTCGAGCAAACGTTTATCGCCGGCGCAATTAACAGTGGAATTTATTGGAATGTTTGCCGCGACAAAGTAACTCGTGACGTTTGTCACGCGATCGATGATCGACGATCGAATCGTTGATATCGGTTCATTTTCGTTCGATCGTCCACCGTCTCGTTACGGGGCAGAAATCTAGAACTTCGGGAGAACGTGCAACGTAATACGTGTACACGTGTTTGTAGCTAGGAAGGTGAACTTCTATAACGAAATCTCTGCTTTTTCCGCGCCAATGATTCGACAACGCGTTTACCATCGCCGGAGTGCCTTTCACCGTGAAATCAGATTCATCCATTTATAAGCAGGCATAGCTAATTCATGGTCGACTCGGGTTTACTCGTACATAGAAACGAACTGAAAGTGATTCGATCTCGGGATGCAAAATGCCCCAGAAATTCTGCATCGTTGATCGATCGTTCGAATCGCTGCTTTTCCAAGCTTCTTTAGAAAACTTGTCCGAGTTGAAACTAATTTCCACGCTCGATATTAGCGGTGTATTCGAAACGACTGGAGAAAACACAATACTTCGGTTGTAAAAAGAAATTTGAAACTCTCTGTTCCCTTCTTCGAATATTACAAACGTCTCCTGATTCCGGTTGTCACGTCTTTCGTCTTTCGCGATACTTACGAGTCTGGAGTGTACCATGTCTCTGTATCTTCCACCGAATCGATCAATAGGTCCGATTACGTTTACAACGTTCAAGAACCGACTGAACGTCTAATCGAAGCTATACAACTTACTCGCTAGGGTTCCATTAGAGAACTGCATTCCTGGGAATTAATTTATAAAAACACAGAAAGGAGATAAAATGACGCAAGAATCTTTAATTTCTTCGACCGTGATCCGTAAGCCCTCGATGCTCGACGTGAGAACGTGAGTTACTCAAAGGTGTAATTTGACGCTGTTGGAACGCAACGTACGAAAAATTACGAAGACCAAAAGGTTAACGCTTTCCCAGTCCGCGCCTGTGAACGTAGACCCAACGCCGCGTCCAGAGAGACGATAAGATTTTCACAGCCACGAACGTTCTGCCCTCTCTCGTAAAACTGTAAATCGTTGCACCATGGGTTTGACTCGTTAGCAAAATTTACGAACAGATATTTTATTGTCCACTCGACCGATTTCCAAGTCGAAACTCCCGATCGTGGACCAAAATGAGTAGAATTTTTTTTTAATAACAGACAATGAATAAAAATTCTCTACAATTAATCACAATTCGTAACGTTCATTCGATCGATAACTACTCGAACGAGCTTTGATTCATTCGACGTGAAATATAAGTCGATTCGGATTGTAAATTTCATCGAGCAAACAACGTGCTTAAAGTTGTTCATTTCTTACTCGTTATTTCAAATTTCTATTCGGATAAAAATTTCGCCAATCTCTGACCAACGGGTGAAAAACGAACGAACACAATGATGTTCGATCGAACTTAACTGCGGAGAGCGCCATAATAGTGCGATTGTAGGATCATAGAGTACCGCGACACGCACAGTATGGTGCGCGCCTTATTTTTTCGAGCAACTCCCTGCAGAACGCACTATACGGCGCGCTCCTTATTTTTCTCGAGTAAGTGTTCACGGGACGTGCCGTATGGCGCGTCTTTTTTTTTCAATTAATTCATTGTGGAACCTACCGTGCGACGCACGCCTTATATTTCTCGAGTAATTCACCGATTGAAGATAACTCATTGTTCACAATTACAAACCTAAACAAATTCCACGCTGGTAATCGGACTGAGACTGTAGACGTACAGTTATTCGGTTGTTCGAAAAGTCATTTCGTTTTCCAAAATGGAGAATATATAATTTAACAAACTGTTTACACACTCTGAAAAAATCGTGTTTCATTTTCACCAAATGACTCTCCGAACAACCCTATAGAATCCTACGAAATAGCAAACTCGATTTATTTTCTGGTGCAAACATTGAAAAAAATCAATTATAGAAATATTTATAATCGAGAGAGTGAATGTACAAATAACAGTGAAAATTCTACGAAATAAGGTAAGATCGATTTATTCCCCGATATGAAAATAAAAAAGAAATCAAATCCAATAAAGAACGTCGTTTGTTCCAGGATGCTAAATGCACGATTAAAATCGTACGAAATTTATTTCCGCGCGAATATACCGCGGCTAAGGGTTTATTAGCACGTTCGGTCGTCGCTCTTTCCCCGATCGTTCGAGACTCGCCAGTGCAGTCACGCTGCGTCCGTTCAATCGACGTAGAAAATCAATCGACACCTGCCGAAGTGTCCGTCCACGGAGCTACTGCGCGGGAATCATTCATTCGGTCGCGTCTGGGCGTCGTCGGTGTGTAATTCGCGAATCGTATCCAACGTGTCGCCAAACGGAGCGACGGCTGCTCGCGTGTGTACCTGGGAACGGTTCGCGGTGGTCTGCGTGCAGCGCACACCAGCGTGGGCCGCGTCACTCGCGGTGGAAGGAGGAGAGATCGTTCTCTCCTACACAGTAGGTAGGGAAGCACGAGAGACCGTGGAAGGGGAAGAGAGCAGGAAACGATTCGGCTTGGACTATGTAAGACGCGAGGGGATCGAGTCGAGTCCCCGACCAGCCCCGGAGTGTCCGATTCACCGTCGTACCGCGTGGAACGACTATCGCTCCTCTCCGCTCGAGTCGAGTTTTCAGTGTTTATCGAATTCTCTTTCCGCTTCGAGGAAAGAGAAACCGATCGAGACACAGTCGCGGGAGGTACGGTTCGCTGCCAAAAGAATCTGTGTCGTCCGATTCTACTCGGTTCTAACGCGTACAGCCAGCCGAACATCCTCCGAGTCTTTTAACGCGTATCTTCGAAAGATATTGGAATTCTTTCAACGAGAAATCAATACGGATCGTTGTGAAAAGTGTGCACCATAGCGAGGAACTGTCGTTCGTCGAACAGACTAATCTCTTTCGAAGAGAAATCGATACAGATCGTTGGGGGAAGTGTGCTCTGTCGCTAGGAACCGTTGTTCGTCGAACAGAGTAATTTTTCTAACACGCGGGACAACTCCAATTCCTCTCGGTCTTTCGACGCGTATCTTCGTATGATATTGGAATTCTTTTAAAGAGAAATCGATACGGATTTTGAGCAAGTGTGCTCTGTCGCGAGGAACCAATTGTTCATTGAACGAATACGTTCTCCAAAGCGTGGAACACTCGAATTCTTCCGAGTCCTTCTAACGTGTATTTTCCAAAGTTGTTTGGAATTCTTCGCGAGGGAACCCGATACAAATCGTTGCAGGAAACGAGCTCCATCGCGAAGAACGATTGTTCATCGGACAGAGTTTCTCAACAAACGACACTGGTTCCTTCCGATCATTTCCAGCGTTCGAAACTTCCCTTCGAAACTTCTCTAAAATTACTCTGGAAGAAATCACGCGTGAACTTGTACACCGTCGCAAGTGATCGTTCGCGATCGAACAGGGTGATCTCGCGACGAACGACGAATTCCCTTGGAGAGTCCAAGTTTCAAATTTCAGAAGAGAGACCGCCAATCGGAACCATCGTTGTGTGCGCACGCTATCCCGAGGAGGATCGTTATTGTTCGAGCGATTTCGTAACACCGGGAACGAACGCAGTTTCCCCGAGTTTCTCGAACCGTTCCCTCGCGTCCACTTTCGGAATTTTTTGTCGCGTATACGATCCACGAGGATTATCACCGATCGATGTCGAGCCAGTTCGCTACTGTAGCGTGTCCAAGTCCGTTCTCAACCCTTCGCGCTCGAGGCTTCTTCGCTACCGGAAACCGAGAGAATCCAACGAGTGGTAAAATTCATCTGGAATGGAACATTTTTGTACACCTCGCACACGTGGGTTCCCACTCCACGAGAACGTAATATTTCAAGTCCAATTTGAATTCCAAACCGCGAAGTTCTCCCGAAACGAAAACAGAAGACCGAATTAAGCAACGATCGAGGATCTCCTCTCGAGTCCAAGGGGTGTCAACCCTTCTCCAAAAGGCGTATCAATTCCTTGGAATCTTCTCGACGATTCCACGAGAGAGGAGACCGATCGAGAACATCGCGACGAGGACAACGGTAGGATCGTTGTCGTTGAAACCGACTCGTTTCGCAACGATCGTGCGATAGTTCCTTCCGGTCGCTTCTGGATGCCCGTTGGCGACACCTCGATGCGAAATCGTGTCGAGATCGTCCACGAAACTCATCATCGGCCCGGTCGGAGCGTTTCGTAACGTTTCGTTACCATCCGTTCACCGTTTCCACTTTCCCAAAAGGAAAAGCGAAACGTTTTCAGGCACGTGTGTGCCGGTGGGTTCTCCGCTCGGCTGGATTCAGGACACGCGCGTTCGCATGGCTCGCGGAAACGCATCTGACGATGTCATCGAACGATAAGCTCGCCACGACGGAAGAGGTGCGTCGATTTTTAAATCTCGACCGCTCGATCGAGCCGACCGAACGACCCGACCACCGTACGGATCTGTAGATCACCTTCTCGGGGCGATCACTCGCGTACAATTATCGTTCTCTTCCTTCTTTTTTTTTCTTTTTCTCCCCATCGCGGTGCATCTCCAGGATAAACGAGCACCATGTGGTTCCTCTTTACGGATTCCTCGAGCGCGGACACCACCGCGACGAAGCGCGCAGCGAATTGAATCACCGATTCGATTATCCGCGCGGTCGAACCCATTGGACGTTAATGAGTCGTCCCGGTGACGAGAAAGGTGCCTTAAGTGTCTTTTCCATTTCGAAATACACGGTCGTTCGGCGTACCGGGCAGCGTGCGTTAAGTGAAAAAGTGGTCGCGTCGTTTAGCCGGCTGAACAAACAAGAAAGCGGGGCGTGAAACACCTGCGAGTTAATGCGAATGCCTGACCGGAGTTTGAAGGTCGACGATGACAATTGACGGACACGTCGGTGGCAAAGGACGCGCTCATGCGTTAATCGAAGGAATCAACGAAACGAGTTGAACGTGTTTCGTGCTACGGGCCGGTCCGGCGATCGGGTTCGGAATCATGTCCACCGTGCCTCGTCGTTGAGGGATCCTCGAATTCGAAGGGACGTGAACGAGTAAAGAGAAATCAGGAACAGGCTCGTTCTTGGCGACGAGACCCTCGTATCGTGATATCTTCTCCCGCAAATCGAAATGGAGGAGACCACGATGTCCACTGTGTTGCTCGTGGCGAAGATCGGTGCGATGCTCGGTCTGGGATTCGGATCTTTGATCCTGGGTATGTTGCCGTTGATCGTCGGACGTTACAGGAGCAGTTATCGTCAAAAACGACACCGTGGGATTTCCAGCAATTCCAGCACGTGCACGTCGGCCTCGGTCTCGAACGCGTTCTCCTCGAACGATTCCCAAGTACGTTACCCATACGAGAAACGATTATCCGGTTAAATAAATATCCTGAAACAGTTCGAACGATTAATGTTCAACTGGTACGTACGTACGTACGAGAACGATACCGTTTTCTCTTTCGATGTCGAACGCATCGACATTGTTCGAATTCCGGTTGTTGCGCGAGCAATGCGAACGAAAAACACGACGAAAGTAATCACCGAGTAAACAATTGAACCGTTTAAACGACCAAGCGCGGTCCGTGACACGGTCCGTTTTATTATCGGGGAGTTTACGAACAACGAGCTTTCACGCTTCGAAATACACGCGCTGTTTATTGTTTGATAATGCTAGACGAAACTAATAATGTATGTATATATATATATTCGTTGATATGAGAATATTGGCCAGGGGAATATCTTGCACGCGCTATTGGACGTTGTTGTTTTACGCGGAACGTAGTATAGTAATTTTGCACGGAAAAGAACGTACTTGTTACTTTACATAGATAGTGTATCTAATATATTTTTTAGTTTACACGGAAAGTAACAAAATGTAATTTTACATAGATAGAATTAAAATGCAAGTATTTAACGTCTAGACTGCGTTTCAGTCCGAATCGTGCGACCGAAATAGAAAACTGTTTCTCTCTATTTTGTAGCAGTTGAAAAGAGCACCAATTTGAAATTATTCCGAGGAAATTATTTTAAATATCTCACAGAACGTTCACATGGTATATAAATTACTGCAGTTTATCCGTATCGTTGACTATTTCATTCTTTATACAAAATTTACCAATTATTGGATTAAGTATAAATTCAGCGCGAGCAATTACCGATAAATTATTTAGTTTCAATTTTGAAAACATACAGATCGGGTCGATCGGAGTAGAAAAATTGATAAGAAAAATACGAAACAAAATCGAAGCATTGGTATTTTAAACTGTACACAGTGCCACGATAATTTTACCGATGACCAATTTTTGTTATCTCCTTGTATCCGTGTTTGTTGCATTGCTTTGGTAACAACTTCCCGGAGACCCGCGTCCGCGGTGTAAAGGTTAAATAAACACGCGAAAGCGACCAACAGTGTCGTAGAGCACTAATCTAGTGTTACTTTTGTTAAATTTCATAAAGCGAATTACACGTAACGTATCGCTCGTTGTCAACTTGTATTCGAACCTATCAGTTGAGGGTTAAATATGCTCTGACGAATGCACGGTGTACTTTTCTGCATCGTTAACCCAGCAAATGTACAGGCAGGTCGCGATTAGCGGGAAACATCGCATTGTTGCAATTTGTACTGTACAAGACTATTATAACATACAGGGTGACTCACGCGGTTACGACGGCTCGAAGCTATTTTCTCGTCGAAGCTAGGAGAAAATAGTCGAAAATAAAATTGAACTCTGGAATAAGCTCAATTTTCTTGTGACCTGGTTTCCGGTCTTCTGCATTTTACTATAAGCGTAACGACACGCCTGCAACGCGCAGTTGCACCATTTTCTTCGAATTGCACCACGTGTACGTTTCAACGTAAATCGATCGTCTTTACCGTGGTACTTTTACGGATTTTTATTTCGTAACTTTGACTTCGTTAAACAAAGAAATTATTTCCCGATAACTTGCACGTCCGTGAATTAGTGCCCATACTGAACAAGGTCGAACCTACAAGGTTGCGTGAAATATCCTCCGCGAACGTTACGCGGACCTTTATATATTTGGTTCCTGATTTGTCGCATTGTGCAACATTGGATTAATACTTGTACGTCTCGGTAAACGAAAAAATTGATTTACGTTAAATCATACGAACGATACGATCGAGAAAATAATAATGCAATGTTTCCGACGCGTTACTGTACTCGAGAAGAAACCAAGGTCGTGGTCGTATCGGCCATTACAATGGCGTGAATCACCCTGTACGAAGTATTATACGTCTCGGTCGGTTGAGAATATTTAGTAAAGGTATTCAAATTTTTTTCTCCACTTTGTTAATGCGATGCAACTGCTTGGTACATGCGAGATGAATTCAGTCGGTAACTAGGATCTTCCGCGGTTAGACATCTTGGTTGCAGCTGTTTACTTTCTACACTCACGGAAAAAATTACAGCATCCACAAACGGAGAAAAAAATTTGCAAATCGATATTTTCAATGGACTGAAACTAATTATACGACTTTACACGGGTCACGACCATTAGGGTGAGAAACTGAACAGCGGAACATCTATTTTTCCATTACCTTGTTTCCTTCTTTAACTTTTTACATTTGGAACGCCAATGATGCAACCAGATTATATTCCGCTGCACAAAGTTGCAATGCGATACAATCTGGTTCGATAATCGTAACAAATTAATATGTCCATCGTTTCGCACGGTCTCGTCTCTTTGCGTTCGATTAACAAACAATGGGAACATCAGTTTCTCACAATTATCTTACACCGTCGCAGGAACAATTCTTCCGAAATTGTTGAACGCGATAACGAATCGAAGGAATCGTATAAAATTTTCAATCGCACCGTACGACCACCACTGGTCTCGGATCGTAACCGTCGACCACAATCCCATAAATCCAACTCCATAACGATCCTTAAAGTCGTAACAATCGCCACCCACCTGTACTGAACGACGCAGAGTTCGAATCGGTCTTCTCGATGGGTCGTTGTCGCTCGAAATACATTTACGTTAAAACATGCAAACGAATACGATCGAGAAAATAATAATGCAACGTTTCGGACGCGTCGCTGTACTCGAGAAAAAAGACCAAGGTCTGATCTGCGAGCTGGGTTAACAATGTTCCGTGAAACGGTATTTCGTAGCTTCTCGACGAAGACGTCAAAAAAAAAAAACAGAAAATTCTTGGAGAAGAAAAAAGAGGATAACGTGTGATCCCTAGGGTCTCCAAACGTCGTTGCTGTTGTGCTTCGGCGGCGGTGTCCTCCTGTTCACCACGTTCCTGCACCTGGCGCCCGAGGTGCGCACCAGTGTCGAGAGACACCAGACAAACGGTCAGTTGCCCACGCTGGGCACGCTCAGTCTATCCGAGTTGTTGTTCTGCGGTGGGTTCTTCCTGGTCTACCTGGTCGAGGAGGCGGTGCACGCGGCGCTCACCGGTAAACCGGAGTCCTCCGAGGCGTTGCTCTACAGAACGGTGTCGGTGCGCAGATGCAACAGCCAGGCGGGTGCATCAGCGGCCACGTCGACCGGTTCGACCACAACGGTGTCCACCACTACCAGGTCCACGTACAGGGAGGACAACGACGAGTCGCAGGACGAAAACGAGTCGAGCAAACGGTCCACCCATCATCTGGAGGACCTACGAGACGGTAAACAGGAGAAGACGCTTCCGGCGATCTTCGTCCTGTCCTCGCCCACGGGGCTGTCCTCGTCCGAGCGGCGTCCAGACGATGCGGACTCGAGCAACTACCCTAAAACGAAACACCGTGAGCACAAACACGCCGTGATAACCAAGAACACGTCCGTTCAAGGACTGTTGACCGTTCTGGCGTTGTCGTTTCACGCGATCTTCGAAGGTCTCGCGGTAGGTCTGGAACCCTCCATAGGTTCGGTGGTATACCTGGCGGCGGCCATAGCCACCCATAAACTGGTGATCTCGTTTTGCGTCGGTATGGAGCTCTACGTGGCTGGTGCCTCGACCAGAACCACGCTCGGTTACCTGACGATATTCTCGATGGTGACGCCGATCGGTATCGCGGTCGGTCTTGCCCTGGGTCACTTCAAGAACGACAGCGAGAATCTGGGACCGACACCCACCATACTTCAAGGAATGGCGGCCGGGACGTTGCTCTACGTGGTCTTCTTCGAGGTTCTGGCTCGCGAGAGAGCTAACGAGAAAAGTGGACTCTTACAGTTAACCGCCATAATCGTCGGATTCATGCTGATGTTGGGCCTGCAAATCGCCAGTGAGTGTTTCCCGGATGATGAGCCGTCCGTGCGCAACTCTGCGTTCGGTGATCGCGACGACGGTGATTCCCGCTTTCGAGAGACCCCGATGTTCATTCGGTTTGCTCGAAAACGGGGTAGGTAGCGGATTTTTGTCTCTCGCAGTGTCGTCCCGTGCGAGGAACCAGTGCACGGGACTTTATTTCCTCGCGGTCGTCGGTTTACGTCGTTTCCACTGTAGGGAGCTCGTACAGGGTGCCCGGGAAGTATGGGGAAAATCGAAACATGCGAACTCTTAGTCGCAATTGGAACAGACTGTTCCCCGCATAAGTGACAGAACTCGAGCCTGGAGTTTAGGGCAGGTTTATTTTACTTTAACAAATGACTCTTCTTTCTGTTGTATTTTGACACTGTGGAGATACGTAAGAATTGTTATTCGCAATCTTGGACGTAGCTCTTGGTACGAAATACTACCCAGATAACTGACAGAACCTGAGCCTGACGCTAGGGCAGTTTTAGTTTTGCAGATAACGCTTCTGTTGCATTTTATTCCGCCAGGAATACGTAAGAATTGTTATTCACAATCTCAGACCACGCTCTTGAAACCGAGTACTCCCCGGATAACTGACAGAACCTGAGCCTAGGATCAGGGCAATCTTACCTCCGTAAGCGACTCTTCTTCCTATTGCGTTTTATTCCATACAAAGGTGTCCTGTTTTCAGCTGAACGCTATCTTTCACCTCTAACGATCTATCTACCCACTCCTGAAATTGAGATTAACTTTGCCCCTCCCCCCGTTACATAATGTAACCCAACCGGGACCTTGATAAAACATGTCCTCGAGAAATTGTGCAGAATTAACAAACGATATTATCTCATAGACGTATCCGGTAACTTTCGATAAGTACGTCTACTTATTGTTCGAGTTATTAATCAATTCGTGGACGTACCGAATAACCGAGAAGAAGTATTTCCTTTTTTGTCATTTTCGAAGAATCGAATAAAATTCACACGCTAAAGGGATTACAAAACTCAACGAATGACACGGGATGTGTGCTAAGAACTTGTATGTAACTTTTAAAAAGATTCTTTCAAACCTTTCGCCAACTTTCGCGGACTTTGTTTCTCGTGACGCAACCTAGGCGCGATTAACGAACTTGTTGGCAGCCTTTCGGTTTTTTTTTCTTCTCTAGCAACTCGTCAACGTCGGTGCAAACCTATCGCAGGTACGTCCTTGATGCGATCACCTCCCACGTGTTACTCGTACTCGTTGGAAACGACGTCTATCTATCGATTTACCGAAAGGCCGAATAGCAACGTCCAAAAAGTCACGGCCACGAGGACCGCGATGAAATCGAGCTACGGCAGCTCGGTGTACATCGATATCCGTCGGACGAAAGATTGTCCGCGCTGGTATTTTTCAGTCAGTGTTGCAACCCTCGCGTGACTACGGTCCGGGTCTTCTTGGACCCAATTGAACAACATCGGACCGCCCCACCGAATGCACGATGCCTCTTGTAAACGTACGATTCTTCGAGTTGCCGGACGCGTGAAACGATAGAAAATAACTGAAACGAAAAAGTAGATTGATCAGATATGTATTTACTTATGAGATGAAATATTAATAGTCTTACCATGGAAACTTGTACGGAGTTATTTTCATTTTTCACGGTGAGTTGAAAATTATCCCACCGTACGTATCGGTGTATTACAAAAGTGAAACATTTCTTGATCCACTATGCCCCAAAGACCAGAGAAAAAACGCACTTAAAATTTGGAACGCGCTAAAATGAAATATAGACTTGGTCGTTGTTCGTGCGAGGGTCCATAGAAGAGTACCCAATTCCATTTGATAGACTCCCCCCGAACTTATCGTTCGCTGTTAGTACCGTGAGCGATTTTAGTCACATCGAAACCAGTAGACGGATCTTAATCGAGATAGAAGAATAAAATCAACGAATTCCCACGGAAAAATCGACGAAACGTCATTCGTGAACGGAAGCGCCATCCAACGTTCGCTTGGTCAGTGACCGTTCATCGTCGAGCATATACGAACGTTTATGCAGAATAACGCAGACAGTTTGCGTGCCCGTTCCCCCTTAAAGAGACGCCTCTAAACTCGTCTACGCGTCTGATTACGCGAATTTACAGATTGACTTTATCCCTTCTCCCCACACACGCCGCACGCTCTCTGATTTCCTCGTTTCTTTCTTTTCTTCTTTTTCTTCCTTTTTCACGTCACACGACGACACTCCGTAACACGACAGCTCAATTGCAATTAGGCTAATGACTCTCTGGTATCTCTGGCGTACACGCGCTGAACTTCTGCTTCGTGGCATCGTCGTCGTATCGTGCAGGAATCGTCGCGACAGGCAGCAACAATAAAACTCGGATGTACCTATTAACCTATTAATTTGCGAAAAGTACGTGATATCATTACTGAACGCCGCCACTTGGGGCAAACAGCGTACACCGAACGATCGAGGAACATTCGACGAACCGTCGATATCGAGTCGAAAGAATTCACGCTTGCGTCGATTCCGTCTCGCCTCTGTAACAGAAAATTCGTTGGATTTACGTCTCGCGAATTTAAATCGATCGTAAAGGTAATCGAAGTAATAGCAATGAAATACGAGAGAGAAAAAAATATGCGTTTAGCATCGATTATTGCGATTGGAGCACCACCTTTGATCAGAATCAATATTTATTACATAAAACACCGCGAAGAAAAATGATATCGCATTTCTTTCCATCTCTTACCGTTTAGTTGATTTGTGCGACCTCTATGCCGAGACATCCGATATACATCAAAATGTGAATATTATCGGCTTCAAAAGCGTTTTCGTTGAAGCGTTGCATTATTTTTCATGCAAGCGATTCACCGACGCTACTATCTCTACTACCATATTTCGAATCGACAATTGTATATATAATGCAAATTTTTATCTGTTGTCCGAGACTATCGTCAGGTGCAAGAATTTAATCGTCCGCGATTAAATGCATAGTTGACCGTCTATTGGAACGCGACTCTAGTTTATCTTAATAACAGTAGACGAGTTATTTAAGAGGTCTAGGCTCGGGAGACCTAGAAAGATTTCGTAACAGCTACCTTTACGGAAGTGTCACCCGTTATGCAATTTGATTTCACGGTGTATCGTATCACTGGTGAATGTGTACACGTAAAACGAAACGACGTATTACAATATCCGATTCAGGAAAAAAACAAGCACAAGTACATAATTGCTAACCTATGTACGACTTGCCCGGTTTGTTTACGTTGTCAGGCGTTAACCTCTTCGCTTTCAGTCACGAGTAAATTCATTTTTTGTCGTTATTGACTCAATCGGTAAGATAAATTGCATTTGATTTACTGATCGAAATTAACTTCCTTTCGAATCAAATTACATATTTTCGGTATAAAGAATAGATCGAAGTATTTTATCATTTCGTTGCCTTAAAGAGGATCGAGCACTCATAATTACATTCTTACGATTAATTATCGTATTCATTTGTTCTAAATTCTCGATTTCGAGGAAGCAATCACAACTATTCTGACGCAGTTGTACAAAGATTTTTCGAGAAAAAATACGTACTATGTATTCTCGAAGAACAGGTTATCCATGAACTTTCTCCATCCATGGCAATGACCCCAGACGTAGGTCAATGAACAATCCGACCGACTTTTGACTGCTTTCTCAACTATCTATTGTGTTTTTATCTACAATTGTCATTCTTTAAAGTAATAATTCATAAAAAGTTCTCTTTAAGTGTGATGATTGCAACAAATTTGCGCGCCTTTAAATATCAATCGAGTAAATTCGATCAGAAGAATTTTCTATCTTCGGATATTCGATACTTTCTACGAAAATGCGGTAAAAATCATATTTCTTTGAGAAAGTTAACGTTATCTTAACAACTGAATCAATTCTAGATGAAGCAGCGCAGATTGGACTATTGTATATGTAGTATAATTCTTTAATTTCTAAGTTCGCTTCTAACCTTGTAAAAAGATAAAGTAACGAGAAAATTGCGTCCCTCTTTAACAACTATACGTAGAAACGTAATCTACTATTAAAGCACTTAAAAATTTATTTCTCATTTGCAGCCGCTCATTCCCATTCGCATTCCCATTCGCACTGCGATTACTCGCACGTGCACGAACAGGAGGATGAGCATCACTTTGACGACGATCACGATCACGAAGCGGATTCCCATGAACACAACCATTCCAACGCAACGAGCGAACGAATACTTACCGATACGATTGACAGAGTCACGGAAAGCATCGCAGAAGCGGTCAGCAATCTTTTATCTTCCTCAATGAAAAATCTGACAGGTGTACCTTCGAGGGATGATAACGAAACGACAACAACGCATACGGATCACAGTTAAAATTTATTTGCGCGGGAGTGAATCCCTTGATCGAGACGGCAGTAGTTCCTCCCGTAAGATAGATGTCTCCCGAATAGTACTTACTTTCGGGAATCAATTATGCTACTTAGGATACACAAATAATTTTTTGGACAACTGTTTAGCCAAGCATAATGACGAAAAGGTCTCGATTGAAGAAGGACAGTATTATGAACTCTTTATTTCGACGCGGGAGAGAAGTATAGTAGTGTACCCGAAAATTTTTAGTCAGTATCTTCTATCGGGATTATATAGGGACCTCGAATGTTTCTTATCACAGAAAATTAATCCGACATTCATGTATTTCACTACAATCGCGAATTATGATTTTTTTTTTCAATAACGATATATTAAATTAACTATGAAAAAAAACTTTTGATATTGAACTCAATCCACATCAAATTACGCACTGCCCGATCCGAGCTACATCTCGAGTATTCAAATTTTCGGGTACCTGCACACTCGTAGAAAATAATATTCACGCTCTGCGTGTGTTATGTAAGTATCACGTCTTTTGGACATTAAAAAAAGTGTTGCATTCAACATGGACGTTTATGAAGTACTATAAGAACGTGTGTAAAAGAATTACGCGAATGGAGAAACTGTTGTCAATATCTTTAAGGCGGTATACTATATACATGTGATACGATTCACGAGTAAACACACCGTGCAATCGCGTTACTTATTCTATTTTTTTATGTAATATAGACTGTATGGTATATCCATATCGATTGCTACTTTTTATACTGTAATTAGAAAAATTTATCTTAATTGTTTATATATTTAAATACTTACATATATAATATGCATATTACATGATAACAGAATGAAATGTATATTTTGCAATTATCGGATATTAATTCTTTCTTATTAATTAAGAAAGATCAAGTATCAAAATATGATGTTAAAGCGTGAATAGCATAATTTCGAAAACGATAACGTTGTCGATAGTGTTTTAATGAATTTAGATATTTACAACTTTCATATGCATTACCATTTTCCTACCGAGCTAACATACATCGCGTGTCGTCAGGAATGATAATACAGTATCATTAATACGAAGACAATGGAAGTCAGATCAAAACATGGGAAACTACATTCTACAACTGTTTGCAATTCCATTCGTATCGCGTTCATCATTTCACTCGTATACAAATCACGTTAACACGACAGATACATGGCTTATATGTAAACATATTCCAATAACAAACAAAACAAACTTTTCATATCAAAAACTTGATTTCTAAATATGAATTATATTTTTTACGAAATAAATTATAACTTTTAGATAGAATTTTTATTTTGAACCAACCAAGGTAACTACTCTGTACCTATCAATATTTCTAGGGTCTTTGTTTAATTTATAGTTTTCAACATCGTTCACAAAATAATCAATTAAACTCAAGAACTTCTCAAAAATAAATTCACATTACGTATAATTCATTATCATTTCTTCTAAAGTAACTATTAAGTTTGTAACTAAAACTGCAAAAACCTGAGTTTCTCTATTGTAGAAATTTTTGTGTCTTGAATGCTTATTGTCAAATTTGTATTATTTATTATCATATATTTAACCATAGTTTCGTGTGAATGCTATTACATGAATATATGGTACGATTGGTTTGTATGTACAATTTATCCTTGAACTAATAATATCTGCACATTCTGTCGTATGATTTTATTTTGTCTACTGCGAAACTTATTAATAAAACACAAAACATTGATTAAGAAAAAAAACCCAGAAACATTCTCCCTTTCTTAGTAGTAGACAAATATACTGATAAATGTATCAGTTCAAGTTTAGTAACAGAGTTTATTATACAAGTGATACAATCTTATTCATTTACAGTGAACGTATTTTATATGCATTTTTAACATCGCGAATTACTTTGATTTAAATTAATTCTGAATATTTTGCTTATAAAAAAGCATGGAAATGCACAATAATAAATTAATTTGTTACACTTATACTTACGCAAAAAAAATTATAAAAGGTGATTCTTTATTTGTAACATGAAACCTTTCAATTTTTTTTTAATTTGCAACATTTATTGAAACTGCAGAAAAATTTGCACATATATAGTACTATAACTACCACAATTCAATTATTTGAGTAGACATATTGTAAGGTGTATCTTAAAAAAATGCATAAATATTGTAAAGCCACTTCAAATTCAGAAATTCAGCTTGTTCTTTTTTCATATTTTTGAATATATGAGTCACAACGCTGTACACATGTATAGTCAGACTAATGTCTGATAAGGCTAATATGAACTATATTTTGCATTTTAAGAAACCACTTTTCATTGTTTACACATTCCATGTAAAGTACAATAACAATATTTCAACACATATTCTATGTGCTTTTAAAATAAGTTTTGAATCTTGCATATAAATTAATGAGGAAAAAATATTGTTCAGAAGTATATTCAACATATAGTTCATAATCTTCAGTCACTTATGGAGCAAAGACTATACAAAATGTAGAAATTTGTAGACAATTTTTTGCTTAGCATTACATGTTTTCCTTACTTGTGATTCAATCCACTATTTAATATTACATTATTGCAAATTTTCATTTAATACATATTGATGTTATCTTGATAATAAAAATTCTATCAATCTACTTCTTTGGTAATAGTCCATCAACAAAGTTCAAATAACTAGAACCAACCATAACGAATGCAACTCCAGAACCAATACCAGCTATTGTACACAGAATAGGATTAGGTGGTATAAGAAACCGTAAGACTGCCCATGACAGAACTGATCCAAAGCACATCAATACAGCACCAGTAGCACTATTGAAAATAAAATAATGTAGAAATGTATTGTTAAGATTTAAAATATCTGACTCATTAAATAATCAAAATACATTAGAAATAATGGGTCTTACCTATATGTAACTCTTAAGCTATTAGGAGCTTTTTTCATGTGTTCACGGGTACATATATATGTGCCAGTGCCAAGAAGGGCACTAATCAATAAAACGTTTGTAATGTCTTTCTTTGGAAATACTCTATAAACATATAGGAGTATCAACACCATGATACAAATTAAAATAAGAAAAAACAATTATTTTCCTCATTATACAATTAACGATGAACAGTGCAATGAAGAACACAAAACACTAATATTACAATATAAATATAATTTTCAACCTAAAATGTTAAATCGAGATCTAAGTTAATCATTGCTTTGCGTGTATGCAAAATCATATGTCATGAAACGCACATAAATAGGTCAAATACTTCCAACTATTGTTCAAGACATATGTGTTTAATATAATTATTCTCATTTTCATTCAAAAAAGTTGACATTTTAGTTAAAATTTTTAAACTATTCCGAAAAAATGTGTCGCTGGAATATATCTACTCGAGGATTACGTAACATTCCGAAAATTATGAAACTTTTATACTTTATGTTAAAAGTTAATGTTTAGCAGTACAGTGGATTGCTTACAGTCTTACCTAATGACAAGTTTTGGATTCATCACATTGACCGACAATACGGTGTACGAAGCGACACCGAAAGCCGGGACATAAAATTTTGCAAGGTTACATTTTGTAATGGGTTTCAAACCGAGTTTTTGCAAAATCGAATCGGTGTTCGCGCTTCCTGCAGCGGCCATTGCTCGTTCGTCTATCTTTTCAGGGCTAATTCACGTGAATGAGCTCCGCTTGTAAAATATTCGCGTTGTAACTTATAACTCTGTACAGGCGAGATGTTTACACAATTCACAGTGATCCGACAGCATCGAACTCGATTGGAACAAGGATAAAAGAATGGACTCCCATGATGTGTTCGTAAATGCATTAATGCCGCGAAATGTGTTCCAAACTAAAATTACGAATTGTTACATGAGTCATGAATAAATCTGAAGGAGTTATAAATAATGTATTTTTATTAAATTTTAAATGGAGGCTTCCTCACTACAATTACACCCTTATGTTATTTTTAATTATACAATTTTACAAATAATAATAAATTTCGATTGTTCTATTAACACAAAATAATAGATACGAATTGTACTGTAACATAAAGGATAGTAAAACAAATAAAACGTATTGTCTTTCGAATCGTTTTTGATACATTTACTGTCTTGAACCACAGTTTGAAATGTACTATGTACATGAAAAATCGCTTGCTACAATATGGCAGTGGATATTACCATCTATTAATCAATCTATAACGTTAAATCTTTCCCTTATTGTACTATTTATACCTCTATAAATAAAATAAATATATATTGCGTGTGTATATACAACAGAACTGTAAATAGTAAACAAAATCGTTATCCAAGAATTTGCTATTTTTTGCCTAAATTTTAGGAGAATATCCCTATATTTAGGGAGTATTTTACCAATGGTAAATATTAATATAATGTTTGAGATTTAATATCATTTAATTTGTTCAAGGTCATTTTTGGAAAATTGTTTTAGGCATTAACAGCAGGACCCAACCTCGTATGAGGAAGAGGATTGAATGGGGTTATATTACGAATTTCTTTTTCTAAACAAGTAGCATAAATATCAGCTGTAAGCTCGCTTAATGGAATTTCAGAATCCGCCTTTGCAGTTTTTACAGCATCATCCACTATTTTTCTTATTTCGCTTTCTATTGCCTAAAAACGACAATATTAGTATTAAATAATGTTACAGTAAATTTCACAGAAAATATACAAAGAATCAATAAAACTTACTTTTATTTCATCTTGTGTAACAAGATTAGAATTTAAGATTCGTTCTTTGAAACCAGTGATAGGATCTCGAGTTTGCCTCACTTCTTGTATTTCTTCTCTTGTACGGTAACTAGTTCCAGGATCTGACATACTGTGACCACTATATCTATAGGTTACAGTCTCCATGACAAGTGGACCTTTACCAGATGTGCAATAGTCTATGGCGAATTTTGTAGCTTCTCTAACTGCCAATACATCCATACCATCCACCTGATGATTTATTCAATTAGTAAATATAATTTACATGATAATAGCACAAAAAATATTTGTAATTATTCAGTTTAAAACAAACCCAAATTCCAGGAACATAATCTCCTCTTGTGTAATACTCTGTACTTGCTGAAGCACGATCAACACTAGTACCCATACCATATCCATTGTTTTCACAGACAAAGATACAAGGAATATCCCATAATTTTGCCATATTATATACTTCAAATACCTGTCCTTGATTAGCTGCACCATCTCCATACAATGTAAGACATACACCTCCAGTGTTCATGTATTTTTGAGCAAGGGCAATTCCAACTCCTAATGGCACCTATAAATTTGTTTTTTCAGTAACATGACACTGATAACTGATTTAATAATCTTCTTAATTAATACTCACTTGAGCACCAACAATGCCATTTCCCCCATAGAAATTTTTAGAATACATATGCATGGAACCACCTTTACCTTTTGCATTACCTCCTTTCCTACCAGTTAATTCAGATAGAACACCAACTGGTTCTATTCCCATTAGATAAGTCCATCCATGGGCACGATACGCCGTAATCACAGCATCTTGTGGCCTAAGTGCTGCTTTCATACCAACTGCACATGCTTCCTACCAAAAGCATAGACACATTTTATTAGTAAAAATTTTTACTGAATAAATCTTGAAATGAGTAAAAGATCCTTACTTGGCCAGAATATAAATGACAGAAACCTCTGACAATTTTTTCCTTATAAAGATTTCCTGCTGCTGTTTCCATACGACGGATTGTGTGTAATTTTTTATAAAGTTCTATAGCTTCGTCCTTAGTAACAGTAACACGGGTGGGTGGACCACTCTCCAGTTTATGTAATCGAAAAGGTTTGGTTTCAAATGTAGCCTCCGTAGCATAATTATTTTTTTTGTTGAAAAAATAAGACACCACCTACAAATGCACAAATCTTTAAATACTCTATATTCAACTTCTTACAACACAGTTTTAAATTCGTGTCATGATCTTTTATAATTTACAAATATGTGCAAAAAAAAAATAAAACAAAAGGATGCAACATAAAGCTAATCCAAATCTAAAGTCTCAAAGTAACAAGCAAAGTCACGTAAAATTTTGATAACGCGTAACCTCCTCTCAGCGATTCTAATCTAATTGTATCAAATAAGAAAAGGATGAACTCATGGAATATATTAAAGATAAAAAGAAAGAGAAGCAACAGAAATTCAGCACGGTGCAATCCGTGAAGTATGGGAACATTAGTGGTAACAAACACATCGGTAAATTTTTACAAATAATTACCTCATTCCAGCTCCCAAACTGGCAAGACACCAGGAGATATAAAAAAAGAAAGATCAAACTATCAATTGTAAGACTCGACCAACGATTACGATTAGAAATTATAACAAGACCCTGGCATGGAACGTGTTGGTAAGTAGCTAGCTAGAGGTCATTTGTGGTTCGTTGGATTATATACTTACGTTTCGTTTTGACGTTTGCACGCCTATGTTTCTGATACAGTTAGGTATCATTTTAAAAAAAAATGTCTTCTTTGATCGAAATCGATATCGAATAAGTGAAAGAACAAAGAATCGAAGCTAAAACACAAAATGGATCCGACGAGGACGGCTCATTCGTTTGGCGCGGACAGTATCGTAAGATCTGGTTCGTAAACGTCACAAGTTCGGTCGTATCCCCTCCACTAGAATCGTTAAAAAAATGTTCAACGATGTGACGTAATAAGTCGTTCACAACGAAAAAGATAAATTTGGAAAGAAACTTAAAAATTACACATTGTACTTAGATAAATTACATTTTTGTCTGTCAAAAAGTTTAATATCGAAATGTAAAATAATTTCATGGTATACTGATTGATTAAATTCACGTGTCATATCAGTATTTAATGCCAGTATTTGGGTTTTCATATGATCAAATTGGACAAACCATAAATAGATTAACTAAAATTTACTTAATAAATAATCTTCTAATTTAGAAATTTGTTTCTGTAGACACGAAAATTTTGCTGTTGGCTCACAGAAAATAGTATGTGTACATTTATAAAAGCGTTCTTTCAAGGTAACCTTCGCGATTAAGAATAGTTCGTCAAATCAGCTGATTCTAACGATCAAACACGTGTGTGTTATGAAACAAGTTTGTATATTTGACTCGATTTTATAGAATGAAAAATAAAACATAACCTGCAGAAATTTTTATTACTAATGTAAAATATATGGAATCTCGTTCAGATATAAATTTAGCACAGACAAGAATTTTGTATAGATAAGAACTTGAAGGTCCACGTGTTTATCAGAAAGCGCGAATTTTTATCAGCACAATGCTGCCGCACAGTGGACATTTCTGAAAGTTAAAAGCCCGTACAAAAAATTTCAAATTAAATTTGGAATTGATTTAATACTAAAATTACACAATGTTACATGAGATTTTTGACACAAATTTAATTAATAAAACTTGTATGTATTCACTGGTAAAAAAAACAATTATTTCTTTTATTGGTACAAGACATTCTTATTTATACCGAATTTTGTACGATGGTAGCATTTATGATACACGGTGGTGTGAATTGCACGTAACGTATCGTATTTTTAATATTGATATACGTTGAGGAAATGGTGACGGCAATACCGAACAGTACAATCAAGTAACCGAACCAATCGTTCCATCTTTGAAAAGTGCAATCTATAATTGACTTTGAGATCGGCTCTTCGGAAATTGCAATTCTTCTATGGGTTTTAAAAGGACGACTAGCGTCTACGAGTATTGGTCTACTATCGTGATTTCTTCTCATCATTAAATATTCTTCATTGACTCCTCCAATGTCCGAGACATCATTTTCATAGTCCACAACTTCATCGAATTCATCATCCTGGTCGTCATAATAAACGTACGAATATCGATTGTACTCGGTTTTAGGTATGCCTAAAACACCATAATAGACTGATCTTGAATGAATTCTTGGATCGATTATCATACTTCCACCAGTGCTCCAACGTCTCTCAGAGCCTGAATACACTTCCGGAGTTAATATTCGCGTAGATCTCAATTTCAGAGCAATAGCTTTTGAATATATCAGCGGTGGAAGCACGAAGACCAATGGACCAGTCAAAGATCCTCCAATTAAAGCCATTACAATGTCAAATCTTGGTACAGATTCTCCTACAGCTACACCAAGAAAAACAACGGCTGACCGTATCGCGCATCTTTTCCATCCAAAAGCTATTACAAAAATATTTATGTTACAACATATTTTTTGACATTAATCTGTGATTATATTACAATTTATTGTCATGAAGTTCTTACATCTTTGGATATTCCACTGGTCCTCTAGATCCTGGAACAAAGCAGAATGACCTATAGCGCTTGACAGGCAGAGTTGAAGAGCAGCAAGTAGAATAGCTGCACTCATAATGAAATTCCCTGGAACCACTTGTAGAACATTAGCTGTTGTACTGCCACCATATTTCCAGGCAGCCAAGCCAGCAGTGATGGCAAACAATGAACCGCTTACTACAATTAATGATATTGATTATTATTGGGATAAATGATAAAACAAAAAGTGGAATGAATTTTATGCAACTGTTTCAATCACATTATTACCTAAGAAAGAAATGACAACAGCTTTATTGATGTCTTGGGAACGACGCATATCAACTTGTACAGTCATTAATGTTGGATGTACATCGAATTGGAATGCTAGCATGCCATATCTGAAAAGTTAATTGTCTCTAAATATCAATTGAACATAAAATTAAAAGGTAATTGGTATTAATTGTAAATAACACTTTTATAAAACTTACCCAGAAATAAATTTGTCCCAGGAAGGAGAAGTGGGCACTGGTATTACATTGAGCTCTTGATCATCAGCAATTATACACCACCATATTAATATTGCTGTCAGTATGACCAGTGTGCAAGAAAACGACACCAACAATCTACAAGTATTCATGAAATGCACAGTGGACCATGGAAATATATATACTACCCACTGTATATAATTGTATACATAGTTATGAAATATAATTTTCATGAAATTAATAGAAAAGATATTGGTTTACTTCATGTCACGTGGACTACCAAGCCACATAATTGGGCACAAAAGTACACCCACAACCAAAAGCCAATAGCAGAAAGATAGATCAAATCGTTGTCCTGATATTTTTAGTCCAAACAATTGTAAATTCTGTGATGCTGAAATTTATTGATAATATTTATGATTAATCTAAATTTAATTAACTATATTATTAATGAACTATATATATTAAGAACATACCAACAAGCAAATTAGGTATACTGCAACCAAAAACAGTAAGATCTAGAATTATAGTGACTAAGGTCCTTGCCCGGGGACCTAATGTTAATTCAGTCACAGCAGCAAGTGGATGTCTACAAGATAATTGGGATAAAATCCACTCATGTATCAAAAAATACAAATGCAATCTTACCGATTTTTCCGCGAAATTTGCGGATCGAGAGTCGTTGCAATTATCCATGACTTTCCGAGAAGTACAGCTGTGTAAATTTGTAAACCCAATACAACGAGAACTAGGGGAATCCCGTATAAACCTAAAATCATGTAGCATGCGCTTTTGTTTCCATTCACTTTAATCATTTAGAAAAATCCTATTCACGAACGTATATTAATTACGAAAATATAGATCATGGCAATGCGTGTAGCTTTATGACTTGGACGTATCGAATAACAAATTCCTTTAACAAGTTAACCAACTTTATTTCCTTCAAATAATCAACTATTTCACACAGCATCTCACGCATTCTTTGCATAAACCTTTTTGACAATAATCGCTGAATAGTAAATACAAGTCAATTATATAGATGGATTCAATTTGAATAAAAATATTTCGCAAAATGAAGTTACATTATACCTACAATTGACTGTATATATATATATTATATATATATTAATATTGTGTCTTACAAAATAGTCGACATCCATCAGGCTGATGTTTACGTCTGTGCGTCATAAAAGAAGGTATACGATACTTAATAAAGCTATTCACAAAAGTGTTAACACGTTTCATTAAAAACAAAAATAAAAGTAGACGAACATTTCGTCGAATATTTATCATTTTTATTTTGGATCAGTGGTTTTGGAAACGGATAAGGTAAAAAGAGAAACTTACCGCATTGCACGATCGCGCGTGGCAACGCAATGATCGGGAAAACGCCGAAGATGTCAATAACACATAACGTGGCGAACAGAAGCGACAAATTTGAATTAGCGTCTCTGAAAAGCAGTGGTAGTCTCTCGCGATTCATGACGAGAAATAATTCGTACTGTTCGACATCAACGCGGAACTTGAACCGGTTTGGTGTGTGGTGGTGAAAAACCACGCAAAGTGTAACTTGATACTCTATCGAACGCAAATGGCGTAACTAGATACGATGAGAGCAACGAAAGAAGACCCACAACGGGTGCTCGTGCCGTCTTCTTAAATACATGGCCATGTATCGGGCGAACATAATACGGACATGTCTGAATCTACCAAATTGAAATTTAATTATAAATACGTAACAAAAATATTTGCAATGAATGGCAGTCATATTTTCTGTTTGTTGCCCAGATTTAAAAATCAAACAGTCGATCTGTGTGGAACGTAATTGTGAGGAGATTTACACACACAACCGTGCGTCGACTTCTGCTCACCCCGAATAGTCTGGAATATTCTTTGAAACGAAGCGTTCAATCATTCTTCTTCTTCAATATAGAAGAAATACAATTTCCTCCAACCTACGGTCATATAGGTGACAAATATGACAATTATAAAAATTGTGCATAAATTTATATACTAAATATATATTTACGGGCTTAGAACATTCAAAATCGCAGCAGCGGTAATTACAACTTATCGCACTTATACCTAATCCATAATAAATGTTTAACATTAAAGATCCATACAGATATACGTAATACTTCTTAATCGTCTGTCTCGTAGGCTGGCGACGCCGGTGAGTAGGTAGGACTCGTCGGCGAGTATCCAGGCACTGGTGGAGAATACGTTGGACTCGTTGGCGAATAACTAGGACTGGTCGGTGTGTACGTGGGACTGGTGGGAGAGTACTTCGTACTTGACGGTGAGTACTGAGGACTCGTGGGCGAATACGTTGGACTAGTGGGAGAGTAGTTTGGACTACTGGGCGAGTATCTTGTGCTCCCCGAAGCTGTGTGTTGGGGTGAACTTGGCGAGTATGATGGACTCGTCGGTGAATAGGTTGGACTCGTAGGTGAATACGTTGGACTGGCTGGTGTGTACTGTGGCGAGGTTCCAGCAAAGGATGGTG
Organism: Ptiloglossa arizonensis; assembly: GCF_051014685.1. Lineage (NCBI taxonomy): Eukaryota > Metazoa > Arthropoda > Insecta > Hymenoptera > Colletidae > Ptiloglossa > Ptiloglossa arizonensis. The sequence goes on from NC_135050.1 coordinate 22,377,902, forward strand.
ATGTAGGCGAGTAGCTTGGACTTGTTGGGGAATATTTTGGACTACTCGGTGAATAACTGGGACTAGCAGGTGAATATTGTGGTGAACTCGGTGAGTAACTGGGACTCGTAGGAGAGTAAGATGGCGAGGGTGGTGTATACTTTGGTGAACTGGGAGAGTAGCTTGGGCTCGTTGGCGAGTAACTAGGACTCGTTGGCGAATAACTTGGCGATGTTGGTGAGTACGAAGGACTTGGTGAATAGCTCGGCGAGGTTGGTGAATAACTGGGACTCGTTGGCGAGTAGCTAGGCGACGTTGGCGAGTACGATGGACTCGGTGAATAACTCGGTGACGTTGGTGAGTAACTAGGCGACGTTGGAGAATAACTGGGACTCGTTGGTGAATAGCTTGGTGATGTTGTGTAACTTGGTGACGTCGGCGAATAACTTGGCGATGTAGGCGAATACCTAGGCGATGTTGGAGAGTAATTCGGACTTGTCGGCGAGTAATTTGGACTGGTGGGCGAGTAAGTCGGACTCGTGGGTGAGTAGTTAGGACTCGACGGTGTCATACTCGGCGATGTTGGCAAATAGGCGGGAGATGTAGGTGAATAACTGGGTGAAGCACCACCCGCTGGTGACATGGGGTATGGACTCATACTGGGTCCTGGACTTCCTGGACTTCCCGGTTGTGGTGAATACGCAGAATATGCGGGTGAAAGTCCTGAAGCATCCGATGCTCCTGATGGCGAGAAGCATGCACCTCCTGGTGTCATACCACTACCCAGTGCTATGAAAAAAATTGTGTTCATTACTATTATGTTACTGAAAGAATTTTATTATTATTATAATATTATACAGCATGTTCATACCAGGTGACATGCTAGAAGCGCCATAGCCAGGAGTAGCGCCCATCCAAGGTGTCATTTGAGGACTCATACTTGGTGTAGCGACGCTACCAAAGAACATTCCAGCGCTTCCCATCATACCAGCTCCTACTGCCATGGGTATTTCAATACCAGCTTTACATTTCTCGGCGTCCAATAACAAATCAAAACATCCTGAAGGATAATATTAAGTACACATGTTAACTTAATTAAATTGGTAATCTGTTTACTAAATTCAAATATACCAAATGATGGAAACAATACCTGTTCCTATGCGTGGCAGTTGTCCCATAATAATGTTTTCGGATACTCCTCTCATTGGATCAACTTCTGCATGAGATGCTGCATCCAATAAGACGTCTACTGTTTCTTCAAAAGAACATCTAAATCGAGATTAAAGATTATATATCAAATTATATGTAATATAATAGTATTATATACAATATTCCAATAATTAAAGTGTAGGTATATTACATTTTTGATTTTCTAATAACTTACCTCATAAGGGCGCCAGTGTCCTGTCTGTTAATTCCATGACGAGTTATAGCCATTAAGTGTCCTTTGGCAGTCATCACGTCACAAAGCAAAGCAAGGTGACGGTAATTTACGTAAAGACCATAGAATTGCAATACAGCGTTCATTTCTTTTTCTACTGATTTTCTCACAGCTTCAATACCTAACACTTGGAATATTTCACAAATATCGTTACTGAACGTCCGAACAGGGTCTACGTCTCTTTCACTTAGTACTTTCATTAAACTTGTTCCGTCCGTTTCCAATAACCATTCTGCTATTGCTTTGAATTCACCAGTTTCTGTGATAACGATGCGCTTCTTAGAATCAGTTTGTGGTAAATGCATATATACTTTCCCTATGGCTTCGATACCCTACAACAATTAAACGATATTTGTAAATACAATGAATCTCGTATTTGTCATATCTTGTAATTAAATTAATTAATGCATACTTGTAACGTCATGTCACTCAGCATATTCGCCTCGATACATCGAAGGAACATATCGTCTTCCATTTTATCTACAGTCTCTTCCACGGTGTCTTGGAATTTGTTATCGTCGCTATTCATAATCCTAATTCGTAACACTAATTTTTCGGCATTATCGTCATTAAAAATGCAGTTCAAATCGTCTCCAAAACCAGCGTTAATCTTTTCTGCGATTTGTTCCATAGTTAACTTTTTGTCAGTCATTCTTTTTCGATCTAACTCAATACGAAGTAACCACGGTGATATTTTAGTCGGATCGAAATCAGGCATTTCGTAATAAACATTAACAAATTCTTGATCTTCTGCTATTACAGTATTCTGTGGATCTGGATCGTAATAAATTGCGGTATTTGCCGTAACCTTTCTTAATGTAGTATGTTCCAGTCGACAAAGTACATTTTTTGCTTTCTCTGCGTCCCTTGCCGCAGCTCCTGTCAAGAACACTGTCAATGATGGAGCCTTCGGTTTCTTACTGATGTTTATAATTTCTTTTAGCCTAGGTACACCGAGAGTTACGTTCTTCGATGATACACCGGCAAAGTGGAAAGTGTTCAGGGTCATCTGAGTGGCAGGTTCACCAAGTGATTGAGCAGCCAAAGCACCTACCATCTCACCAGGTGATACCTAAAATATACATTTTAAAAATAGTATGTCTAACAGTTTTATACTTAAACTGATACATATAATTTATCCTCTACAAACCTGTGCTTGTTGGAATCTTGTTTCAATTTCTCCAATAAGCCATTCAAAAGCTTCACTAGATAATCTAAATTCTTCAGAAACACATTTTGTACATAAAGTAGATCTCACTAAACATTGGAATAATAGTGTGGCGTTTTCATTTGCCTGTTTGCTGAGTCTATCATCACCAGCCACAATGATACATTTCTCCAGGAGATCCTTTACACCTGTAAACCAAAATTTTTAGTATAGACCCTACTGATAATATCAATTATTTATATTTTTAATGAAATTATAGTTTTGTTCACCTTGTATAACCCTCATTGGACTAAGATCAGTGGGTGCTCGTTTATTAATGTGGAAAATCTTTTGCACATTCCAAATCATTCTTTGCAAATTACATGGTAATACAACTTTTGATTCACCACTGGGGAATATCTCTCTGAGCACTGCACGATCCTTATTCAATTGTTCCCATTCCCTTTCTAGTTCAGAAATCACTTCACCAGATCCCATCATTTCTCTGACAATATCTTCATTGAAGATGCGACGAAGATAGCGTTCGTTCGTTGGATCGAACTTAAATTTCTTTTCAAATGCTTTGTTGCTTAACTTAATAGTAGGTAAATTTTGGAATTCGACAGTTTCACCACATAAACCGTCCTCACCATAACGTAACTGAATCAGTTGTCCCACAGAGTTTCTAACTGTTCCATCATAATGTACCATTACAGATTCCATAGCCTTTATCAAACGACGCTGAATGTATCCAGTTTCTGCAGTTTTTACGGCAGTATCAATAAGACCCTCACGACCTCCCATAGCGTGAAAATAAAACTCGGATGGAGTCAAACCGGCAAGGTACGAGTTCTCGACGAATCCTCTGGACTCAGGACCATAATCGTCTTTGATGAAATGCGGTAGTGTTCTTTTACGGAAACCAAACGGAATACGTTTACCTTCGACGTTCTGTTGACCCACACAAGCAATAACCTGAGAAATGTTAATATTGGATCCCTTTGATCCTGATACTACCATAGCCTTTAGATTATTATATTCGGTTAAAGATTTCTTAGCAGAACCACCAGTTTTGTCACGAGCGTCGTTCAAAATCCTATTTACTTGATTTTCGAAAGTCTGCCTCAAAGTGTTACCAGGAGTGGGTTCCAGCTCCATATTGTGAGCTTTTTGAATGACCTCTATTACATCCTCTTTGGCCTTTTTGATTGCTTTTTGAATCTCTAAATAAGTCTGTGGATCAGCAATAGTATCTCCAATACCAATGGAGTGACCTTCTAGCAATAACCAATTATTAATCACAGTCTGAATATTTCCGTAAAACCGTCCGCAAACTTCGTGTCCCAATTCCAACATACAAATATGAAGAAGAGAACCTGCAGATGTACCCAAAGTCTTTTTACAAAGTATACCCATGACAAGTTCTCCATGTTCTACCATGACTTTGGTGTCACCAGGAGATATCCACTTGTATGGACCATCGTCTTCTTCATCTGGATGTGTGCTGTGAGTTCTTATCATATTTACGTTGCCCGGTATAATCAATGAGAAAATTTGTTTACCAGTCCACAAAGGCTTTGGTTTCAATATACACGGCTGAGGCATTTTGCCGTCCCAACTAGGTAAGAACATAAGAATGTTCATCATTTGTTCTTTTTCTATGAATACGTCCCTTTTTGTCATTTTTCTTACAGCAGTAAGCGTATCCTGTACAATACCCATAACGGGTTTATTTGCTTGTGGTGTAATAATCTGACGCGGTGTTACGTGAATATTTTCTACTTCTGCACGAGTCTCCATCGATTGCGGAACGTGCAAGTTCATTTCGTCACCGTCAAAATCGGCGTTATAAGGTGACGTACAGCTAAGATTCATACGGAATGTACTCCATGGTAGAACTTTTACTCTGTGACCCATCATACTCATCTTGTGTAGAGTTGGTTGACGATTGAAAATTACTAAATCGCCATCGCGAATGTGTCGCTCTACTCTGTAACCGCATTGTAGGTGCAGATCAGATGGTTTCGGATGAAATCTCAAATCGATTCTCTCTCCATTGTCTCTAACAATGTATTTAGCACCTGGATACTGTGAGTTCCCGCGTCTAACGAGTTCTTGCATTTTGTCAATATTAAAAGGTGTCACAATTTCAGGGAATGTTAAATTTTGGGCAATACTTCGAGGCACACCTACTTGATCAATTCGCAAATTGGGATCTGGTGTAATGACAGTACGAGCTGAAAAGTCAACACGTTTACCCATCAAATTTCCTCTTATTCTTCCTTCTTTTCCTTTCAGTCTTGCTTTTATAGCCTTTAATGGTTTTCCTGATTTCTGCATTGCTCTTGGCATTCCAGGCATATCATTGTCAACTAGTGTTGCTACATGAAATTGTAACATTTTTATATTCTCTGATATAACATGTGCTGCTGCTCCAGCTTGTTCATTTCTAATCAATTCATTGTTTGCTTTTATAATATCTGCAAGTTTGTGCGTCAAATCATCCTGATTTTTTGCAGAACCATACATAATAACTGCTGGTCTAACTGACAGAGGTGGAACAGGTAAAACAGTTACCACCATCCAATCTGGTCGAGCAAATTTTGGGTCCATACCAAGAATAAATGATTCTTCATCTGTAATATGTTTTAAAATTTCCCATGCTCTTTCAGCAGTGAGTGCTATTTTCTTTTCTTGTGAATCTTCATTTACGTGTTTCCATTCTGCAGTAACATCTAGACCAGATCTCCTAAGATTAGGTTGATATCTACCACAACCACCATGTCCTGGTTTTCTATCTGTAGGTTGTTGTTCTGGACTTTCTTTGTTAATATCCATTTCATCACCACCCTCACAAATATTTTTACTTTTACACAAATCGTAGACAAATGTGAGACGCTTACGTGGCTGACCTTTAGTTTTCATGACAATTTCTTTAATTTTTGGGTTATGCTACGATTAAAAAAGTAATATTAGAAAATTAATAACAAAGCATTAAAATATATAATAAGTGGATTGGTAATTTTTTACTTACTGGACTAACAAGCAGTTTTGAGCAATAGAAACATACACATCTTAAAATTTTTATTGTTTTTGTTATAAAACCAACATGAAAAACTGGTTTGGCCAAATCTATGTGACCAAAATGTCCTGGACATTCTGTCATGTTACCGGCACATGTTTGGCACCGAGAATTTCTATCAATGACACCTTGCCTTGGGTCCATAAGTCCGCCAAGTTTTGGACGGCCACCTTCCATAGTTTCTGGAAAGCGAATGCCGCCATCTGTGACGGACATACGACGCTGCACAAAACATTGTATAAAGTTACATATAACTGATAATTGAAAATAATGTAAGTACAAAATAAATATATTAATCATAAATATTTAGAACTATTTATTTCTGATCATAACATCTGTAACGTAAATAAAATGTACATGTAGGTGTATAATTATAAGGAATAATAGGGCATCAAAAATAGTAAAGAAATGCAGCAATTATATATTTATTATCATAGTTCAATAATATTTTCGTTTATTATCAAAATTATATGATAATTGTACACAAACATATAGACTTATACTGAATTTGGTCATTTTTATTCTTCGTTAATATTTAATCAAACGTGATAACACTGTAAAGGGGGATTCCATATTCTTTGAATCTTTATTAAAAAATTAATCATAAGTATGTAGTTAATGGAAACAAAACTAAATCGTATTATAGACGATATTCACATTAAACGTTAGCAATTGTATAATAAATAATTCTTATTGCATGTATTTTATAATTCTGAATTATGTTTTCCCGCAATTATCAAATGATACAAACAAGAAGTACTCATCGAAAATCAACACGCGCGTCTGTTTGGAAGTAACATCCAATGCCTTCTCACGCAATAAGGTCTCACAAAATGTCGACTGGTGATGAAATAGTTTTGCACATCGCGATGAAAAGTATATTTCGGGTGATCACTTGTTTACAAGTAACGAACTTACTATTTCATCGGGAGAAAGAATGCCAAATTGGACCCTTTTCACGGTTCGCAGAGGCGCTTTGGAGTCGGACGTGGCCATTTTACAACGAGCACGTACAGCTTCTCCCGCGGCCTTCTGCGTCGCGACTCCCTCTAACCGATCTTTCCCGATGGAAGCATCTCCCACCCCTGACAGTTCCATTCGTTGCTAATTACTATCTTGCCTACCCTACCTATGCATGTGTTCCTAAATACATTAAACATTAGTGTCAAGTAAAATTTCCATTATTTGATTTATTATTGCTGAAAAAAATAAAGTAACTAATCATAAAGAACAATCGAGAAATAATATAAGAATGTAAATAAGAGTATGTTTAATTTGTTCGTTATTAAAATACGAATGAATCTCTGTATGGATCATAACGTTACAATGTTCTCATGAAAAACGCAATGACATTTTTTTTATAATCTGATTGGCTAAAGCGACTATATCGTAATTGGTAAAGTAGAAGATCTAACACTTGGTCTGTGTTGCCATCTGTTGTCGTAGAGTAATAGACATCAATGTCCACCCGTGTTGTTGATTAATGATTGATTCTATTTACGATCTTCGTCAATGATGTACGTATCTCGTATCGCTTTGTTGTGACTTGTAACGCGAATGTAAAACTTTTATGTATTTTATAGCTTAAAATGGCCACATCAAAAACGACAAACACGTACAATAGACAGAATTGGGAAGATGCTGTAAGTATTACCGAGTTTTTAACATGATATTGAAATAATTGAAATAGAATATTTGTTAACGCACTGCGCTTCATTTTAGGAATTTCCAATACTATGTCAAACTTGTTTAGGCGATAATCCATATATTCGAATGGTAAGTTAATTATATGAAAATTTATGCCAAAGATTATGATTTTTAAGAAGTGTATTTATTGGTCTTAATGATAAATTATTATTTAATTTTATAGACAAAGGAAAGATATGGAAAAGAATGTAAAATTTGTATGCGTCCATTCACGGTATTCAGATGGTGTCCTGGTGCAAGGATGCGTTTTAAAAAGACTGAAGTATGTCAGACTTGTAGTCGTTTAAAAAATGTATGCCAAACATGTTTACTCGATTTAGAATATGGATTACCAATTCAAGTACGCGATGCAGCATTAAAAATTAAAGATGATTTGCCCAGATCGGATGTAAACAAAGAGTATTATGTACAAAACATAGATAGTGAAATTGGTAAAATAGATGCAACATCACCAGCAGGTGCTGTTGGTAAATCTGCAGCAGCCAGTGATTTATTGATGAAACTGGCAAGAACGAGTCCTTATTACAAAAGGAATAGACCACACATTTGTTCCTTCTGGGTTAAGGGAGAATGTAAAAGAGGAGAAGAATGCCCATATCGTCATGAGAAACCCACTGATCCTGATGATCCATTGGCCGATCAGAATATCAAGGATCGTTACTATGGAGTAAATGATCCTGTTGCTGACAAATTAATGCGTAGAGCTGCAGCTATGCCCAAGCTAGATCCACCAGAAGATAAATCTATCACAACTCTATATATTGGCAATTTAGGAGATGTCTTAACAGAAAAACAATTACGTGATCATTTTTATCAGTATGGAGAAATACGTTCAGTAACAATGGTTCCTCGTCAGCAGTGTGCCTTTATTCAATACACACAAAGAAGTGCTGCTGAAGCTGCAGCAGAAAGGACATTTAATAAATTGATATTGGGAGGAAGAAGATTAACTATTAAATGGGGACGTTCACAAGGAAGACAAACTGTGTCTGCAGCTGAGGCAACTAGAGAGATTTTAGAACCTGTACCAGGTTTACCAGGTGCTCTACCACCACCACCTGAAAGCATGGGAAATAACTTCTTCAATTTACAAACTACTCCTGGCATGATACCACCAATGATGATTCCTCCTCCACCAGTTGCTCCCCAATTTATGTTTCCACCACAAATGGCAGCTGCTGCTGCAACGCCAATATTCCCACCAGGGACAACTCCAATACATTATCCAAGTCAAGATCCATCAAGAATGGGTGCATCTCAAGGTATAGGAAAACCTTGGCCTGAAGAATAATTAAAATAATATTTAACTTTTCATTAAGCGTAATTATGACGAAAGAATCTGTAAAAAATAAATATGTCTTTGACTTTCTTTTAAACTATTTGTACTCAAAAACTAGTAATTTTCCTAATTCATTTTATCAATTACGTAAGAGTTTAATAGAAAATTATAAGCAAATATGATTTATTTAATTTTATTAGTTTATTGCATAGAAATCTCAGAAAACAATACGTATGGGAAGATTTAAATTATTCAGCCGTAACATGTGTATGTATATATGTATAATTTTTTTAACAGACGAAATCACGTGGTTGATTAAGGCAGCTGTATCGCACTAAAAAGTCGCCAATTTCGATAAGAACCTTAAGAAAATCGATGGAGGCGCCACCTGATGTGATAGTAAGTAAACATCCTCAACAGCTAGCGCGTATTAGCGGTTACTGTGAGTGTCATCGTTGCATTTTAATACGTGTCCGCTGGTGTCTGCCTGGCCTGTCCGTCCGGTGTTTCTGCTACGTTGGTCGTGTTCCGTGAATCTATGGAGTGTTTGTATTGTCGGATATCATTGAATTTCTGTCTATAGTAGCATAAGGCGCCTAGCGCGCCTTCCCGTCACGATGAACATGTGTCGGGTTCGATTGTTATTCCACTTTATGGCGCTTAGCCTACTCCCCTTTGCCCGTCCCGACGAGCACACTCACGTCGTAAGTATTCTGAATTGACATATTTTTGAAATGTCAAAGTTACATGTACATCGTAGGCACGTCTTTGTCGGCTTTACAATACGTACCTTGTATTTTTTATGATCGCAATTTGTTCTTTTGTTACCTTTCTATCGTGGGTTAATATGTAATCACGAATTTGTATGTTTAATTTAAACTATTCTTGAAATAAAAGATTTTCAATTGCTCGTTAAAATGCAACAATGTATTTTTTAACAGAAGAGTTTTCCATATACATGAGTTTAGAACCAATACTTACAATAATACATCATACATCTTAATTATAATTTGTCACATATATTAAGAATATACTAACAACAATTTCTTTTATTAGTATGATGACAATGACGAAGTGGTACTATGGATGAGCACAGTTGGACCATATCATAATCGCCAAGAAACTTATTCATATTATTCGTTACCTTTTTGTATGGGCACAAAAGACGTCATTAATCATTATCACGAAACCTTTTCTGAGGCACTGCAAGGCATCGAACTCAAATTCAGTGGCTTGGAAATTGAATTTAAGGGTACTTCCTAATTTTAATAATTATCATTGAGTAATGATTAAATGTTTATATATGTTCTAATGACATTCTGATATATTTACAGCCGATGTTGTAAAAATGGAATATTGCCAGATAAGATTAACTGAAGAGAGTGAAAAAGCTTTTATATATGCAGTGAAGAATCAATATTGGTATAAGATGTATATGGATGACCTACCAATTTGGGGTAAACGATAATGTTGATTTCATTTTCTTTAGCACTTTATTACTATATTAATTGATATTATTTTTTAATGTTACTCATTAGGAGTTGTGGGAGAACCAGAAGAAAATAATGGGGTTGTATCTTATTACATTTGGACACATAAAAAATTTGATATAGGATACAATGGGAAGCAAATAGTTGATGTAAATTTAACAAGTGAAAATAAAGTGAAATTAGCGCAAGGTGCAGCCATTTCTTTTAGTTATGAAGTTAATTGGAAAAAGAGTAATGTTAAGTTCGAAGATAGATTCGACAAATATTTGGATCCTAACTTTTTCCAACACAGAGTAAGCATTATGTTGTGTTACTTGAAAAATGTTAGTCAAAAATTTAGAGACTAATATCTAAATCTCACAATAAATATTGTTCTTTTTTCTCTTAGATTCATTGGTTCAGTATCTTTAATAGTTTCATGATGGTAATATTCCTAGTTGGACTTGTTTCAATGATTTTAATGCGTACCTTAAGAAAAGATTATGCAAGATACAGTAGGGATGAAGAAATGGATGATATGGAACGAGATTTAGGCGATGAATATGGGTGGAAACAAGTTCATGGGGATGTATTTAGACCAGCTAGTCATGCAATGGTTTTTTCAGCTTTTATAGGTGCAGGCTATCAGGTAATAAATTTAACAATTAGATATTTATGTTTCGTACAACGATTAGAATAATATCTTAATAGTTTATTTCATTTTAGGTCACAGTTGTTGTACTTAGCGTTATCATTTTTGCTATCCTTGGAGAACTTTATACGGAAAGAGGATCAATGCTATCTACAGCAATTTTTGTGTATGCTGCTACATCACCTATAAACGGTTATGCTGGAGGAGGCTTATATGCTCGTATGGGCGGACGCATTTGGATCAAACAGATGATACTCAGTGCCTTTATGTTACCTCTTATCGTCTGCGGCACTGCATTTTTCATTAACTTTATCGCGATGTATTATCATGCTAGCCGCGCTATACCTTTTGGCTCTATGGTGAGTGTTATTAAATTTTGATCTTAATTTTTAAATATATATATTTTTTTGACACAACAAAAATTGTTTTATTTATAGGTGGCAGTTACATGTATTTGTATATTTGTTATATTACCATTAACATTGGTTGGAACCATATTGGGTCGCAATTTAGCTGGAACACCGGACGCACCGTGTAGGGTTAATGCAGTACCTCGACCTATACCTGAAAAAAAATGGTTTATGGAACCACTGATCATTATAATGCTTGGTGGTATATTGCCTTTTGGATCAATATTCATTGAAATGTAAGTTTCATCATTTAGACAGTGAAACATTATGGACCAAATAAATTTATATATATATATATATTTTTTTTTTTTCAGGTACTTTATTTTTACCTCATTTTGGGCATATAAAATCTATTATGTTTACGGTTTCATGTTATTAGTATTCGTTATTCTAATGATAGTAACCGTTTGTGTTACTATCGTATGTACATACTTTTTGCTAAACGCTGAAGATTATCGATGGTAAAAATTGTCTAGTTATTAATTAAGAATATTGTTAAATAACATTTTTGTATTCTACATTTTCTTTCTTATTACAGGCAGTGGACAAGTTTCTTAGCTGCGGCTTCAACTGCTGGATATGTCTACATATATTCCTTCTATTATTTCTTCTTTAAAACTAAGTACGTTTACTATATTTACTGCATTTGATTACAAAAAATATAAATTCATTATGAATGTAATTACTTTAAAATTTTTTTCAGGATGTATGGTCTCTTCCAAACAGCATTTTATTTCGGTTACATGGCATTATTTAGTCTTGCCCTGGGCATAATGTGTGGAACAGTTGGTTACGTCGGTACTAATGCATTTGTACGGAAGATTTATTCCACAGTTAAAATAGACTAAAGCACAATTCTAGTGTAATGTCTAAGCCGTGGATTAAAAATATGAAAGCGTACAGAGTAATGCCTGCTGCTCCTCATGAAGTAGGACTCTTCTTCTTCCGGTAGTTTTAATTATTTACACCGATCACAACGCGCAAATACATCCCATAAAATGAAACCTCTAAATCAACTGAACCTTGATACGTTCTAATATTAATAGAACGAATATCGAAGAAATATTTCTATCTGTTATATTTAACAATTGACCGACAGATACTCACTGCGCATTGATAAAATATCATAACAATACTTTTAATTTAAATGGATGTTTAATTTATTTGTCAATACATAGTATTTGAAGCTGAGTCCTACGGCAGATGTGTGCATCATTGAAACAAGCTGTTTGCCAATTCAGACAGTCACGTATATTATTCGTCCCATGAGTCACAGTTCCATATTATATAAAACGCAGGTTCCAATGATTACGCAACTTTAGGATCACTATTTTACTTACGACAACTAACTATATAATATTGCTCAATTTCGCTGAATATTGATAAAGAAATTGCCAATTTCTTTCAGTACATAAATTCGTATGTAGAAATACAATAGCAAATTCTAAGATCAGAAACATTTTAGAAGTTTATGTATACTTGATATTGACACTTAATACGTTTCTTGATGCCACAAATTCTAAAAATTTTTATTAACTAATAATATTTTAAAACACTAGTAAATATCAACAATTCATTGGAAATTTGAAAGCATAAAAGTTAAAATTATCAAAAAAAAAATGGAAAAGAAATATAAGTTGTATGTAAATTGTACACTATAATTTTTAAAAACAATTTATGCAAAATGTGAATATTTTAATTAGTGCTACTAGAACAGTGCCTAAGTTGTGTGACTCTAGACTGGAATTTTAGTCATATAAAGAACGATGCTCTGTTATCGACGATTAATAACATTAATTTTTAGATAAGCTAGATGTTAGATCGAAGTAAGAACGTGAACATAAGAAATTTTTTTACCATTGGGTTCGTACTATACACCACAAACGTTTCGTTCGTGTGGATTTCCTTTGTTACAAATTGTGAGTGCATTGATAAAATGTAAAGTATTGTGAGTCTATATCCAGGGATAAAATGATTCTTTTGATAGCAATCCTCTTCATGGAGATAAATGTCTAAGTATGCATTAATCTCTGCTAAAGGATTAAGAATAAAACGAAGGGGATTGGAATTTGGGAATCACAGTGAATGTGTAACCCTGATGGTACTGTCGTACGACGAATATCAGTGAGGACATTCGAATGAAAATACGGTTTGTTGTTAGTCGTAGCAGTTCTAAGAAATATAAAATTTCTACGTACAAGTTTATTATCTTTTATTAGTGCATCGACCCTGATACTAATTATTAAATTTCATTTAATTATTTTATGTATATACTTTCAGTAATTTTGAAGACTGTCATTCTTAATGCATTTTTTACGTTATTTTACAACAGATCCGAATTTATCTATTTATTAACCGTTTGAGTCTCAAGCAGCGCGATCGCGCTATTCAGATTTAATGTCGAGAAAACCCAGCACATTTTGGGCATTGTCGACAACTGACGGTGCGTCACCGACTGTCGAAGTTGCGCGCTCAGATTTACTGACGCAATTACATCACACAGCTCCTTCTTTTAATGTAAATAATACATTTTACAATAGGTACAATAATATAATAATAGAACGATCACAATTTTGAAAGTGTCACCGCACGTTATCCAGTTTAGATTTATTTTTCAACGGATGTTAAGTTCGATATTTCTTTCGATTGGTCCACATGGTATGCATTCAAGAACATCTTTATATTTAAACTTGCAATCGAACGCTACGTGTTCACTATTAAAATTACAGATAGAAGATAGAAATTGAAATTATCTGATAATTTTGTATTATATAAAATATTTCGATTGGATCAAGTATTCAGTTGCTAGTGTTACTCTTGTGACGGAGGGTCGTCCATCGGTACGTAGAACGCCAACAATTGTTCTTTGTACATAATCTCAAAGAATATCATCAAGGTCGGCTTTTCAATAAAGATTTGTCAAAATATGTTTTAGCATTTTTTATATCTCGCACATATTTGTGCAATTTAAAGAAAAATCCGTTTAATTACTCGTAACATGTTTCAAATGTGTTACCTATACAGGGAGATCAACGTCCACGTTCAATTCGCAATTAAACTATAACTAGAATATCTGTGTCATTGTTGAATATTCGTCATTGCAATATCTAAGAATATATTTTGAAAAATGTTTTCTTTTTATATATGTATTTGTCTGTTTTTCCGTAATTAAAATTAATACAGTATAATAATAAAACGGTAAAACTATTGAGATACGTACATCTATTTCGAACTTCAATAATGAAAGTTCCTTTTCTAGTAACTTTGAATATATTTCTTCAAATTGGTGTAGTACACTTTTGTCTCGATTATTGTTTCACATTTTAGGAAGCTACAACGAATAATTTCTACAAAGGTATGATCATTATACAATAGTCAGTTTCCTGATATTCTCGTGGCTCGATCTTTAGTGGCATAACAATAAACTTTAAAAATTAATTTTGAATATTTTTCATATCACCACATTGAGTAGTCGCATTGGTCATTCGTAAGCTACATTTTATTTTCCGCTCAAATCGTGTTGATAATTTTCAATAAGAAATAGTATTACGAAATATTTGATATTATTTAACTGGTATATAATTACCATATATAGTGAAATCATTATATCGCGAACCATTAATAATGGTGGTGAAAAAACAATTATTTTTTTAGCTTTATAGATATAAATTACATCTTATAAACATACAATAAATGCAATAACGGAGATTATCTCTGACTAAGATAATTTAAATGAAAAGTAGTGCAATCATTTGTTGAAAATAATTATCTTCGTGTACAGAATTTTTTTTTCTGTAATCAGTTTTCATAGCTACACAAATTTTATAAAAAAAATTACAGGTACATTTCGACTATTCGTGTTATAAAGTAGGAAAGTACTATGTTGTTCAACATTGTGCCGCGTAAATCGTTTGCACGTTATTAAACATTTTTTAAATATTGAACTATTATATAAAAGTGATATAATATGACAAAATTATAATATTATATGTATGTTGTTGCTTTATGTAATTTTACGAAAAATTGCATAGTTACTAAGTTGATTTAAATGGTGCCAGTGTGGCACTAAAAGCTGTTCTGTCGTATAATGTGAGTTATTCACGTGTCAAAGCGCACACGTCGACGCAGGCAAGAGCCAAGCGCGTTTGGACGTACACACCTGTTCACCGCTTCGAAAACTTTACATATTGAAGTTCAATTACAGTGACAAGAGTAGTATTTTGATCATTGATCAATTTCTTTCAAACTTTCTTTACATACCATCGGTGATTGAGAAGCAGTAAAAATGGCACCGAAACAGAGAATGCGCATCGCTAACGAAAAAGCTACGAAAAATATTATGCTTCGTGGAAACGTTCCAAAGTCGTCGGTAAGCTATTTGATTTACTCTTTGATAAAGCTTGTTTAATTAATTATTGCCCAAATGGAATAACCAAAAGATATAAATTGTATAAAAATAAGCAGCTGTCAATATTTAGATTTGAGGTTATAAATTGCGTTACCTATACGTTTTAATCACGTACTACGTGACATTTATGACAGTATTATCATATTGTATTTCTCAGTTATATTGCAATGCATGTAGTTTTAAAAGAACTTTATAAATATTTGCAAAGCATTTGTCACTTACTAGTTTTAAATGTTATGGTTTAATAGAATTATATTTGTACCATATGTAATGCAACCATACAATAATTTTAAAATTAGTTTTTTAATAATTATGAGTATTCCATGTATAGTATTTAAATTATATGTATAAGATAAAAACTAGAAGTAAATGACACTTAAATTTATATATTGTAGAAACCGCAAGATGATGGATCTCCAGTTGGGCCTTGTCTACTAGCACTTTTCCTTTTTGTTGTTTGTGGTTCTGGTAAGTTTTACTATAATAGTTGTTTGTTATTTTCTTTAATTTATATACAATTTATTTTGAGTATTTAAGTGGAATTATTTAACTTTCAGCTGTATTTCAAATAATTCAGAGTATTAGAATGGCTTAAGAAAAATTACAAGCATGGAGTTAAGAACATGTTGCTGTTACTGTTAACAAGAAAAACTGTCTGCAATGTATTGGTATACAAGCGAGATTAACAGACTGTTTTATTGCATATTTGTAAAAATGTAGGCATTGTAATGCTGTTGATACAAACTGAATTCAGAGTTTCACTAAATATTCTTTTCCATTTGCAACTCAAGGGATTTATTTATGAAAATTTAGCATTTATAAACATTTTTACTTAATTGCATTATGTTTGATTGTATCGATGAAAGAAGATAACATTTAATACATTTTATTTAAAAATTTTCAATGATTTTGATTTTGTCAGTTTGCAATAATTTTCATGTAGATTTCCATAAAAAGTGTGAATTCTTTCATCGATATATATATAGTAAATAATTGTATATACATATAATCAATTTATCGTATCGATTCATTAATCAAAGCATTCCACTCTAAGCAGTTGGTAGCTTTTGGTTGCTATGTATTTTAGAGACCTTAAGAACACAATAGGTCCTTATACATGTAAAAATATATACTATACATAATGTTAATGTAATTTATCCTAATGAAATATTTGCTACTGACAATTCATTGTCTCTTTTAATAAATTATATTATGAGTAAATATTAATTATGTGATTTTTATTGTTACTCCCATTGGAAATAATTATTTTAATAATTATTAAATTATTTAACCCCAACTAAAATATTTTATGCGTGAAACAAAAGCCGCGTATTCATTAACATTTAATGAACATTTGCAAACGTTTTCTGAATGAATCTTAAATTCTGTAGAAATGTGAAGTTCACACGAACAAAATACTTTCGTGAACATTCGCCCATATTCTTTTAGCCGCGTATTCACCGACTGCACAGAATATTCATGAATATTATCGACTCTAAAATATTTGATCTATATCAGTATTTCAAAGGAAACTTGTTCACATTCATGCGGAATTGAACATTATTCAAATACGTTTTATTTATATTTACAAATTAACTAAATATTATTTATGAATAATCAATAATATTTTACTTGAATACTTTTTATTCGAATAAATGTTATTTAACAATATTAATAGCATTATTAATTATCAATAAATACAAAGAAATCAATATACGTAATATGTAACAATAATAAAGTATCGTCTATCTATTCAACATAATTTATGTCCAAATTTTAGTACTTTTAGGTATCAGTGTAGCCAATAAAGTTTCTCTAGATTGAGTAAATATTCGGTTGCTGTTTAAATTAAACAAAGTTTGTGATAAAATAGAAGAGGTGATTGTTATTTTGCAAATCAAAGTTTGAATGATATCAACTAATTTTATTTTATGCCAAAATACTTATTAAATATTTTAAAAGGATTTTAAGAAAATGGCTGGAATATTTAATTTATTTGGCGGAATATCAAATCACGACAAAGGTATAAGTATCAGCTCTTGGAGGTTAAATCCTTCTTATAAATATATGCTTATAATATTATTTTAAACAATAAAAATAAAAAACAAAATTTGGCCAAACCACACTTATAGATCAGGTTGTGAAACCCTTATCAAGATCAAAAACTTCTCTGGGAGTAAATGGGACTTCTATAAAAACTTTAAGTCAATCAAAATCAAAAGGATTGTCAATTAGATCTAACTCTGATTCAAATGTATCTGCTACTGTGTGTCTAAATAATCAAGATGTATTCAATAAGAAACAAGAATGTTTGAAGCAAAAACTGACACAATTGGATAGGAATGGCTGTTCATCATCACTTCGAAAAGAACTTACAGCAAAGGTATAAACATTTAATAATTTATTGTAAATAAAATATAACATAATTTTCTTACAGAAACTAAATGAACATCCTAATAAAATAAAAGATTTATCTCCAAGAAAAGTAATATTTAATCCAAAAACTGTAAAATTACAGAAGATATCTGATGATTATATTTTTAAAAAACCATTATCACCAAAAAAATTGATTACAAAGTCATATCCTGAGCCAGAGAATCTGGCACCATATTATGATATGCAATATGAATTTGGTACGATCGAATAAAATATTAGGAATTATAAAATATTAATGTTTTTAAAGAAAATAAAAGAATTTAAAGTTTCTTTGCAAAATGTGTACAATTTATTCTTACAGATCATATTTACACAAAAACTATGGAGAATAAACTTAAAGAATTGTCTATGAAGAAAAATGAAGTGTTAACATACGAAGATGAAGAATTTGAATCAGGTATCAGATTTGATGGATGAATAATATATATATAAGTAATTTTTTAATTTGATTTTTTATTTAGATCCAGAACCATTTAAACTTGAATTATCAAAATTATGTATATTATTTGAATTATTTGAAGAAGAGTATGAGAAATGCTGTACTCCTGATTTACCAGAAATATCAGATGATGATGATGATGACAGATTCTAATGTCTATACTATGACTATTTAACTTAAAATTACCTTTAGATTTCTTATAAATTATAAAAAATATTAATTTAAATTACAGTATTATGTTCAAATTGATATGTATAGCTAAAATATCATGATAAACATAAATTAAGAAGATGATAAATGACAATGTGCCTAAATAAATATATTTTATTTTTATATATAAATAAATTGTCGCGTATGTGTAATGATATATGCGTTTCTGTTTTATTACTACACATATTTGAAAATTTTCAAACAGATGATAGTTTAATTGTCTTTCAATTGTCAAACATAAAAAAATGTCAGCAGAGCGATGCATGATTGTAATAGCAGGCGTTTTAGAGGACCATGTTTTCAATCATTTAAGTTTTATTGCTGAAAGTTTATCTACAGTATTGCCCAATTTTTACGTTAGAAATGTTTGTAAAAAATCAACTGAGTGGAAAGTAAGTTGAACATCATTCCTTTCACTAATAATATTTGATATAAAACTTACCTTCTAGCTATGGTTGAAGGAGATTTGTGCAAATCATGGATGGTCTCATACTAAATCTCCTTTAATATGGAGAGAAATTGGATTAACTCATACCATTATTTCTTACATTGGAGGTAGCTATCAATTTTGGGAATTATTGCATAAATATTATAAAATTAAATTGCACTTGACTAAGGAAGATATTGATGCTTTAGAAGTGGATTTAATATTTGTAAATAACTACTATCCAACACAAAACTTTGAAAATCGACTAATGTAAGTACATTTATTAAATTTTATTTACATAGGCTCAAGATCTAGAGAATCAAAAGTGTAAGTGTTTAGATGTACAAAAAGAACGTCGTCAAATAATGATAATAGGAGCAGGAAGGTCGATGTGTCAAGACTTGGTATCTGATTTAATACTTACAAAAGAACTCTGGACAACTCATGGAATTCTTATTAATTTATATGATGAACCAGGGTATTTTTTTAAATTAAGAAAAATTTGTAAAGATGCCAAAGGAATTGGTGGGGGTTTAAATGCAGTGAGAATTTTGGACAATATATCTGATGGTTTAAATAATTGTGACATATTGATTTATCTTGATGCATTATCAAGGTGAGTAAGAAAATTAAGTAGTTTAATCAAATTTACTTGTAATATTTATTATTAATTTTCATATTATTTATTACTGTAAAATATTGTTTAATGTCACTACATATATTTTTTAGGGAAGAATTTGAGGGAATAGACAATTGGTTGCAACGAAATTATAAGTCCATAGAAGAATTATCTATACAAATAAATCAATGTGCACCTTTACACATGAAAGTAATTTTCTGTTCAATGGGCCCTACATGCTTTTATGTCAATATTTTGCAAACGCTTGTTACACAATTACCAAAAACAAGTATTGTAGCTGTCAGTTCTCATTATGGATTAGAACTTTTGTATGTGTTTGCTAGTTCATTAGGTTGCACCTTACGAAACTTTGGTTGTCCACCTGTTTGGGGATACTTGGGTTAGTTCATATATTATTATAAACAAATTTAAAACTTTCAATGCTTTATTTTACATATATAATAATTAATTAAATATAATTTATAGGAATTAATCAGTTTATAGATGTTCATCATATAATTATAAAATGTGACATTTATCAACCCAACAAGAGAGCTATAGATTCAAATAAGAACACAACATTACCAATTGGGGTTCAGTATTCAGAATTAAGATGGTTTTTCTATTTAGTGCATGACAAAACAAATCCTTATAAAAAGAATTATCAACGTAGGGTACATATTTATTTATTCTCTGCTTTACTATATATGAAAGAATATAAATTCCTGTACTAATTTGTATGTCTTTAGTCGCTTACTCAATATCAAGTTGGTAGATCAGAAGATTTTCAAAAGTGTAAAGCAATTTGTGATCTTTTGAAATTATGGTATAGCAAGGAAGAATATATTGGAGATGAAATTATATCACTAGGAATTTCTTCCGATGGTAAATGTAAAAACAATAAAAATGTAAGGAAATCTAAGAACACTTTCTTTGTTGTAGGTTCTTTTGGTATTCCAAAGGGATTAGCATTTTCACAACCAGTCTATTTAAAAGTGTTAGAAGATCATTCACGAATATGGGTACCTTTCACAGATTTTCCAATGCCAAACATGCCAATTGAAATATTTCAAAATCTTATAGACACAGCCGTTATTATAAATGAAAAAATGACAAAATTAAAAGGTAAAGATTTTTTAATTTAAATTCTCGACATTAATTCATTTCGTTAGAAGAAAAGAACTTGCAGCTGAAAGTTGTGAAAAAAGAACTTGGCAATGGAGTTGTCTAAGTATTCCAAATATGATTCTTTAAGCTATTTAAATAATTAGGTAACTTAAAATATGCGATCAATTAATTATTATCTAATAATATTGCATAATATTTGATATGTATAAATATTTTTCAAATATGAAACTATAATACTGTAAACTTTGTAAAAATTTTATAATTTTTTTATAACATTAATACACGATCATTGTTATTTTGATTAACATTATCAGGTATTTATTAATTTACTTTTGACACATTTCTTTTATGATACTTACTAAAAGTTTATGGATAATTATGATACAAACTAAATATATTTTTTGATTGAATGTATGTCTATTTTTTAACCAAAAGAATCATTCTTTTATTATATTATTTAAATACATAAATACCACAAATTTATTCAAATTTAACCTATATATTCTAGCTGCCTATTATATAAGTGTGTGTGTGTGTGTGTGTATAAATGATTAAAATTGCATATTCGATGTTATTCGATGTCTGAGCAATTGAAGTGAAAGAAAAACTATGTAACTTATAATGAAATACAAATCCCTAAAAAACGTTATAATTAATTTGAATAAATATGAGTGTTTTTACATTTCTATTGAATGGATCAGAAGAAGAGTGATAATAGAGCTTCTTAAGATAATTTTATTATCTTGTAAATACAATTGAATAAATTAGCTAAGAAAATGATCATTATAATCGTTTGAAAAAATCATTACATGTTACCATGACATTTGTCTAAAAACATATTTATGGGAATAATACTTTTTGCCATACATAATAATGTACTTGAATTTAATATTATAATTTTTTTTTGTATACTGAAAATGATATAACAAATTATTATTACCTGCTTAAATCTATTGTTAACAACTGGTAATCCATACCACTTTCCACTTAATTGATAATTCTTTATACAGGATTTCACGTCACAATGGTAGACAAATGGATGAGCAATGCATTTCGTATTACCGTGCCATTGTTTATATTATTATTATTATTATTATTATTCAAATCATGACTATAAATCAATTATGTATCTTCTTGAAAATGAATACATACCACTCGTCTATTTACTGCAATGGAAAATGCATTAAAATGTCCAATTCAGTTAAATGTTGCAAGACTTTTCATGTGTCTAAGAGTGAATAGTACATTAAAAATTTTTAAATAAAAAATGAACTGAAAATTGTGGAAATTCAAATCGCAAATACTAAAATTTTGCTGAGGAAAATTGTAGGAGAAAATTTGTTAAAACATAATTTTCACATAATTTTTTTTTGCTGTGTAGATGGATGATAAAAAACAGTTATGGATTGCAAATTTCATAATCATTTTTTAAAACTGATGCTCTTTCATGCGAGTAAAAATAGGTGTTTGGATTGCACGTCGTTACAATAGGTATAGTAGAAATAGTATTCTAACACAAAAATCTCTGACAATTTGAAAATTATGCTACAAGATTGATAGGTGAGACATATGAAAATTTTTTTAGGCAGTTTTTGCTCGAATAGCAGCACGTTTCCCTGTGACGGCCTGAAAAATAAATAATATGTTGTTATTATAATACTTGAAAAAGTTAATATTTAAATATTTCTAAAATTTTTAATCATAAACACTTACTTGGAAGCCAGATTTTATGCTAGCTACTGAACATCTTGACCCACAAGTTTCACATTGTAAGAAAAATAATCGCGTATCTTTCTGAAGAATGGTATCTGGTGAACGACAAGTGTGACAGGTAACATATTCTTTAATGTATCTCCTAAGAACATTTTCTATTTGTTTTTGTTGAAAACGACCCTTAATGATAAGTTGATTATTTCCATCAACAGATCCACTAGTTCCTAATTCAGCAAGTAAAAAGTCGAGTAAATGTTTCGGTTGCCTATGAAGTGTTTTACATATCTACAATGAAAAATTATGGTATAAATCAAAAAGAAAGAATTTGTAATTTGTAGTATATAAAATATAAATATCAATAGTACTTACTTCAGTGAAATTAGCAAAAGATGTTTTCTTGGTACCTATACGTACTACTTGAGGAGGACGCATAACAAATTTCTGTTTTTTTCCAGCAACCATATCAGGGTTTTTTTCCCTCATAATGTTGAATACTCTTACCAATAATTCATCATATGTGTAATCTCTATCTGATCCAACCCATAAACTTATTTCTTCTATTAAAAAATATGATATTCATTTAGTGTGTATTTAAGATACAATAAAATTGATGGTAGATCGATGAAAGAGATTTGTAAAGTAATGGAAAACATCCAATAGTTTATTATATATAGATTATTAGTTATGAAATATTATGTTACATATATATCATTTTCATAACATAGAAAAATATAACTGAACAAAATTACCAAAATACTAATTTATTTTGAAATAGAAAAGAAAACAAGATGCAGACATGATTCCTCTGGCACTTTGTTTTCCATTGTTTAAAATGCATGTATAAATACTCTCGATCAATATTTAATGCATACATTGTATTGTTATTGTATGTACTACACTTTAGTAAAATGCAATTTTCATGATAATCATTGTACAATTTTATCAATGGAATAAAATTATTTTTATAGAGTATAGCGTGATATACCACTTTTTCTATTAGAATGAGACTTGTGAAAGTACAGAAATGATGTATATACTTATGACTGTTACTTGATATGTATAGAAAGCAGCAGACATATCCCTTACCATACTCTGCACTTCGCTCAGATTCAGTGCAGCATGTTAACAAATAATGAGTAACATAAAATAATGAGTTACCCGCAACAATTGTATTTTTTTACTATATAATATTTACCATTTTCTTTATCTTCAATTTCTTTACGCTCTTCTTCCGCTACTAGTTCGTCAAGATCTTTCTTTTTCTTTTTCTTCTTTTTAGTTTTTGAGAAGTCCATATCTAAATCAAAGGTATCATCCACAGCAATTTCTTCTGTTTGTTGTTCAATAACATCCTTTTTAAATAATAAAATATAATTGTAGAAATTATGTTTGAATTTTTACATTTGAAAAATTACATCATTTATCATTTTTCACCTCCTTCTTTGTATCTGGTAAAGCTGTATCTAGTTCATCTAAATTAAATGCTTTTTTCTTCTTTTTCTTTTTTCTTCCAAAATTTTCTAAATCCAATGCATCATCATCTTCTGCCAATGCAGGAGGATCTGGCTCCTGGTTTTCTTTGTCACCAGTGGTTTCTGTTGCATCACTAACACTACCACCTTCATTAAATGCAACATCGAGGTCAAAGCTAGTTTTCTTCTTCTTTTTCTTCTTTTTCAAGGTAGGATCAAATACCTAAAAATTTTTATATGATTTATATAATTTAAAATGAATACAAACTGTAATTTATTGATAGACACTGTATCATAATATACAGATGTATTAACTTCATATTGATATCTCATTATATTGTTGTTATTAATTGTGCTAAAAATAGAAAGCTCCTGTAGAATTCAATGGTTGATGCATTTTTGTATTAAAATCCAGCAATAGTTCTCAAAGTTTCACATACAGTAATCTGAATGTTACATCAACTGCACTATAAATTACATCATTCCACAGAATATACGTAAAGTATTACAATACGATACAAAAAATATTAAACTTATAATATAAAGTGGAAAGACGTAAGAATGTAACATGTGTCAGAAGACATTACATTAAACATAAATTTACATTCTCCTGAATACTATCCACATGGTTTTGAGGTTGGAATTTGTAAAGCCGCATTATTTTTATTTAATGATAATTTCGCTGGAAAATATTCCTTTTATGTGGGTGAATACTTTATTTCCGTATCTATAGGTTATATAGTATTGTCAAAAAATCAAAAAGTATGTCAAGATGACCACGCTCCCATGCTTTTCCAATACGACATGGATACCGCTCCAAAGACATTTTCCAATATTTGTACGTACCGAGTCTTCTTCAGTCATTTTGAATATCGCTTTAAATACTTTGGCGTCTACGATAATCTTATCAATTTGCTGAATTTTCTAAACACAGATGAACATTTTAATTACACAGATCCTCGATCTTTTCGTCTCTATCACTTACACAGTGTATTCACGTCTTATTAACGAATATTGCATCAGAAATTCGACTTTTAAGTCCAAAGTGTGATTCACACTCCCAAACAGTGTTCCCAGTGGACCGGGTTTTTTCGCGCATGCGCAACCTCACGATGACAAACAGCAACGTGCATAGTCAATGTTATGGAGAACAAAGTGCAGCGGGCCCTAACAAACATTTCAAGATGAATTTAAGGCCGGGATTTTTTTTTTAAATTCGGAAAATATGTGTCCGAATTCTTCGAGGTATTCTCTTTGAACATTCTTTCCTCCTTTCATTCCTTCATTTATTTTCCAAAAACTTTTAAATAATTTTCTAAAACAGCCAAACAGAGGGCCATACGACACCCGTTTTCACACAATTAAAGCACTGAACTTATGATGTTTCCGACATGAAACATGAAAAAACCCGGTACATCTGAGAACATTGCTTCTAAACCGTTTAGTGAAGTCGATTAAGTTGTATACATTGATAAGCTTTTCTATTGGTCAATCGCATGATACATCAATGGGAACGCGATATAATACATATACAGCACTCGATTTTGTTGACTGATTATTATATATTTTTGAACAAGTTTTAAGTGTTACAGTATTTTTGTCGATTAATGAAAACGAATTTTTCAAATGTTTAACGCCAATATTTAAATATAGAGTTATGTTATTTTCCAACATTTTCATCTATACATAAGGTTTGTCTAGCATTTTTTAGAATGTTGAATTTGTAAATTAAATGTATATAATTATATCATTATTTCGTTTTTCGCGATTAATATCTGAACGTACTTGACCTATCCTTATCTATCTGTCGCTTTCATCCACCTATGCCATTTCGGATAACTAACATGTACATATAGATGATATACATATAACACCAGGAATACAGGTTATGGATCGAATGGTAGTTTATCGTAATTCGTACAACCGGTGTTGCTGCGATGGTATCGAACAGAGAATGCACGTATATACATTGAATGTTTCGTTTTGTTGAATTTTATAATGACCAAAGCAGTTCATTATAACTATAAATTGACGATGAACAAAGTGTTGTGTCGAGTTTCGATTGTCAATATGCTCGGGGGGAAATTAATATGATCCATGTCAGAAGTTGCAAGAGGAAGTTCGATGTGAAAGATCACTCGTGCGTGAAACGATTTTTCATTTCAGTAAAAAAGTGATACGAAAAGTGTCTTATAAACAATGAACAGAACGTGATGTGGTAAAAATTTCCATGCACGTTTCATTGCGAAGCATACATGTCAACTGCCTAAATAACCAAAAGTACGTATTAATGAGTTTAGATAAATTTTAAAAACATTTTATTTATTTATAATCAATGCATTTTACATAACACGAATTGATAAATGACCACATAGTTTAAGATACGTCAAAAGTTATTATCAGCAGTTTGTGAAGCAATACTGCAATGTGAAAAAATTTATTGTAAATACAATCAGTTTAAAAAAAGTTAAGTTATAAAACATTCTTGAAAATGTTTCAACCGTTAAAATATCTTAATATGTTATTAATCCATGCAATCGGTACATTAAATCGATATATTTTTATTTTTACACAAAGCTGAGTAAATTATTCGCATCGAATGATTGGATGTTTCATAAAATTTCATATAATAACACAAGTTTGTATACAAATTCCGAAAAGTATACTATAAGTGAGTAACATAAATATGAACAGTTAACCTTGAACTGTATCGTAGAATTTTTCCTTTATTGATCGTGTATATGTGTAAAATGTAGGGTATAGGTATGGATGTGATTGATAAATCCAAATAAAATAAAAGAACATCTGCCTCTTGACTATTTGGGATATTATCTAAGTATAGGTCCAAAACTCTATGAAATTTATGTATAAAAATATATCTAATTGATTTGTAATACAAGCAAAATGCACATTCACGCTTGATACATTATCGCATATCGAAGTATCATATCTTATTGTCTGCAATTTTTTGTTTACATGCTAATAACGTGCACGTATGTACATACATATGGCTATGATCGATAATTGATGCGCAGTAACTGTTATTTTGAAAATAATACTTTGAACCGACACGGTTTTTTTCAACTGCAAGGATGAATGGGAGCATGCTAATAAAAATACGATTGAATTCGATTTTCGTCCACTCGTAATTAATGCCTTGTTTATTTTTTTCGAAAACGTTCATCCAGAAAATGTTATACATTACGAATATTAATTTTCAATTAATTATATCGAAATTTTGCATATCAAAAAAATTTGTTTGAACATAAAAATACGCAGTAGAATAAAAGACTCTCTCAGCAGATTAGATAAAGAATTTATCAGAAACTATCCGCGTTTAGGTCGGTCTTGTTTGTTTTCATTTATTTTTACGAGCTTGAATTTCTTTATGGAAGTAGTCTTGTTCGTCGGTAAAGGAGGCGTATGGTGATTACGATATATTAACAATTATTAGTTTATCTCTCCGTATTTGTCGCTGTCGTTGAATAAGTTATTCAACAGATGGCAATAAATATTTATCTTGATTGTATTTAGTTCGTAAGAGTGTGAAGGATCAGCAAACATACATAAGTCAACTTGTTTTTATTTAATCCAAAGTACGTATGTGAATCGAATCTCTATGGTCGTCGATTAGGATGATCCCCCCACATTGTTTAAGGAATCACAAAACATACGAATGACGGTGTCACCTGATACTCGCTGAAAATAGAAACACGGAAGGAAAAAAGTAAAAGTATTTACGTATGTACGTTTTTGTCTTTTGCATTGAAGATTGTTACGTAGATCAATTGTTATTTACGATAATCATTATTGAAAAAATAATTGCAAAATTTTAATGCGAAATTTCTAATTAACCCTATTCCATAGTGTAAAGATTGAGTTGCTACAGTTATTTAAAATTGAATAAGTAACTGTTATTTCACAGTTATAGACAATGCTATTATAGTTTAAAATATAACTATTTTACTGTTTTCGAGTGAACCTTCTATATCATTTTTGTAAGCATATGCAGTGTAGTGTACTCGGGTGTTTGGTAATTCACTATCAATACTAGTTACTTACACTGTCCAAAATGAATTTTATTTTGCAATATCTATTAGGCGATACACAAAAAGTTTTTTGATTCAAACACAAATTCTAAAACAGAAGTGCCTATTACCTTTTGTTCTTGAAAAACATTAATTTTTGTAAAAACGCATGATTTTGAGCGAAAATAAGATATTACGTAAAAATTAAGAACATTACAAGGATCGACATTTAATCTTAAAAGTTAGAAGAGAGTTTCCTGAATATATCAGTGTATATTTTTATTAAATGCTATATATAATATTAAACTATATAATAAAATTAAACTGCTGTATTATTTATGAAAATAATAAAAAAAAGTCGGTCGGATTGTCTAAAATAATTTCAAAGACAAAACTGAGTTGTGACATAAATGCGCTTCGCGTTGTCTTAAAATTAAAAAAAAAAAATGAATATTTGAAACTTATTAATAAGTTACTGGGAAAGTAACTTATATATTTGGAAAACTATTTTAAATTTGATAAAATCATTATAAAACAAATCTTATAAGTTCATAAGTATTTATGCTTGTTTTTTAACAATTTCATGCTAACGAGTCATACGTATTTATAAGCATCGAAATTGTTTTAAACTGTGAATAATCGAGAAGAGTTCTTTATAATTGTATGATTCGTGTTTAAGTAAATACGAAGGAAATCAAACATTATGCATATAGAAAGATAAGTTGTCTATCGGACAGTACTATCGGTGTCAATTACTTGGATATGATACTGACGAATCAAGGCAAATGAGCGATGGCCGCATGACGGCAAAACATCATTCGCTATTATTTTTTTTGGGGCAGTTTCTCATATCTACAAAATCTGATACCAAGTAGTAAGAATTTGATACGTAAAAAAACTTATCGTAAAAACGTGAAAATGATGCGTAAACAATTCGCGCAATGTCCTTTTTTAAACTTTGATAGCCGTTTATAGTTATTCAAAATCATAATATTTAATAGAAATATACACTGATGTATTCAAGAAATAATCTCTTCCATCTTATAAGACTAAATTGACATTTTGAATGTTTTTAATTCCTGCGTGACACTTCATTTTCGTTCACAATCATGCGTTTTGATAAAGACTGAAGATGATAGAGTAATTCTGCTTCTGGACTTTTGATTAGGACGAGAAACTCTACAAGTATCATCCGATGAATATTGCAGAATAAGAAAAAAATTTTTATTTGTTGGGCACTGCTTTTAGTGGACAGTAGGTATTTCAAAATATATGTTTGATTTTAGGAAAAAGAATCTGGCGATAATTTGTCTAGTTCAAGCATCAGAATATTTAGTATAGTAAACTTAAGTACTCGAATTTAAGTTCTCGGTCCAATTTCTTTTCCTGATTTTTTTTTTTTTTTTAAAGATGCGTTAATGATATTAACAGAGAAATGACAACGCACGGAAGAAGTTCGACATCGTACGATGATGGCCTTGAAGTTTCCGATGATGAAAAGAAAACTACCGAGAATAAGGAAGGAGGAGAGACTCCGACAAAGAGACCGAAGTGCAAGCTCGACGCCAACGGCCGACTGAATCTGAAAGATATTTTATTATCCTTCAATGGACCGGTCAATCAGGAACAGGCATGGGCTTTATGCTTCCAAACGGCCAAAAGTTTGTCACGTCTACCGGACAATAATTTCTATGAAATCACGGAGCTCTCTCAGATCGTACTTCACAAGGATGGAGATGTTTGGCTTGGAGATCTAATCGGTAAGACCTATTAGTCTTTATCTTTCTATGAAAGTTTGTCGCATTCCGCATTTTCTTATCGATGTATTATTTATTTTCAATATAATGAAAAAAAAATGATCGAACAAAGGTATAACATGAAATAATTTAAGATATTAAGTATATTGTATAATGCATGTATAATGTGTTGTATAGTATATAATATGCTATATTGTATATGCAATAATTGTATGTATATTATATATACAAAATAATGCAGTTGCACTATAATTAAACTATCTACAGTTGCAGTGTAAGCGCAGTATAGTTGTCGCGTGATTATAGTATATGTAGTATAGTATATTTGTAGTATATAATACAGTTTATTTTATAATTATACAATGTACTATATTTATTATTGTATAATCATATTTATCAATTATGCAACTAGTATAGTATGTGTTGTAGTAAAGCCTGTATATTGTACGTACGTGCGTAATATGTAATACGTAAAAATATAAAAATACGAAGTTATGAATATCTGCGATCGCAATTAAATGAAAAATAAAAACGTGAAACAGAGTTTACAAGTCATATAACGCGTCATATGGCGCATTTACTATTTGTTACAATTTTTCTAAGGGTATGCCACAATTGTGTAAATTCTTGGTAAATCATGCAACGTTTGTAAATGGCTTTAGATACGCGTTCCGCTAAGTTTAAATGCTGGAGTAATGATATGAATTAATTGTTTGCATGACGAAGTTTTTTCATAAGACTATTAATACTACACTTTGCGATATTCGATTCAAAGAAAAGAATAATTATTGAATGTTATTGAACATCTCGCAAAAATAATTCGACATCATCTAAATACGAGAATATTTCTAAATTACCCGATAATTACGAAACATTTTTATTAAAATTGGAATTAAAAATCCATATTGATTTTTTTGTATTTATTCGCTCAATTTTTAAATCTATTTATGTTACAGAATCGAAGCAACCGCCGGTTTCTGAGAAGAAAGTAAGCAATCGGAATAAAATCTTTACAGAAATAAAACAGTAATTATTACTATTTCACGATAAAAATACATTTCTATTTGTTGCAGGCGATCTTTTCGTTAGGTATGATGATTTTTGAAGCGCTTGATTTCGGCCTAGATGAACAAGAAGAACGGCCTCTAACACCGAATCTAGAAGGTCTTATAACGCTAATGACTAGTGCAAATGGAGGTAAAATGAACTAATGAAAAAGTAAATAATTATTGCATAGTGCGATATACATTGAAAGTAATTAAAGAGATCATCAATTCAAATTTTCCCAGTCGCTTAATAAACACAATAAAAGTTGTATAAATTAAAGGATTACTCACTTTGGGCTAAAAAATTGTCGACATTTGAACTGCTGTAACTTTATGAAAAAAAATCTTACAGCAGTGTAACTAGGGTCATTTTAAAGGAGAAAGTAATTTTTTTTTTTAATCTTAATTTAAATTTTCTCAAAGATGCTTTTATCCTCGGATACGGGACGGGAAAATGAAGATGGTTCTTTTCTCTGAAAATTGTCCAAATTCAAACCATTCCACGGGGTTTAGTAAATTTTGTTCGCAATTTATTTTATAAGGAATTTGAAGGCAGAAGTCTTCCCTTTACAATGAGCTATTAAAAGTTGGTGTACGATTTTTTGTTGCCGATTTATCGCGCTTTGAAATTGGTAATCCTTTAATTTTACTACGAATTGTATTTAAGTTGATACATTTTTACAAACTGTTTAGTGATTCTCTAATTGCGTGCGCAGTATACTTTCGTATATAAAACAATAATTCGATTATCTTTAATAATCTGCAGGATGTGAAAAAGAAACGGAAGAACGTCCGCAGGAAACAGATGACGAAGGCATTGAACGTGACTCCAGCGATGCCGATGCAGATGATTTTTTGTTACAAAAAAATAATGATACGTATGAAGAAAGGCTATCAGTGTATTCATTAAAAGACGTAATGCATGTACGTATAGTAGCATTTCTTATGTATTTCTTATGTACATAGATTTTTTATTGATAAATATATATGTACTAATTTCTGTATTAATTTGTAGCTATGTACAAGACACGCACAGACTATTGAGTCTGCTGATGCTCATTATAAGGCTGTAATACGAGCATTTGTAGCAGAGGCTTTGGAACTATCACAATTTTTGGATACAGTGGAGGCTGAGAAACTGCAAGCGAGTCAAAGGGAAGCTGCTAACAACGATGGCAATAAGCAAAACTCGATGTCTGTCCAGAATCTCGATACATTAGATTTTATTGATTGGGTAAGACTAATTGTCACGAAGCAAAGAATATTTATTTGCAATATAATTCATGCTATGATATCATACGAAGACAATAACATCACTTTTTAGTTTCAAAATAGTGTTCAAGGTGTTTTAGAATTACACGTATAACCTTAACTGACTAGTAGTATTTTTAAGAAACAAACAAAAATTGCAATACGTATAAAACCAAAAACTTATCATATAAGAGGTACTCAGTTATTGAACGGTTAGTTTTCGGATTAATATTTATTAACACTTTTTTGTGATATTCAATAAATTCTATTAGTCGATTAAGTGTGCATATTTTTTAAATATAATATGATGTCAAAGTACAATATAGTGTTGTATATTTATTTTGTTTATAATAAATGCGATTGGCAGAAGTGCTTCCACTTCTGCGTCTCGCGAAGACGAGATTCGATAAATTAAAATAAGCTCCGTAACGAGTTTAACTATTGTGCCTTAAATTGATGTTGAATCGAATGAATTATTATATAAGTATGTAAAA
Source organism: Ptiloglossa arizonensis (assembly GCF_051014685.1). Lineage (NCBI taxonomy): Eukaryota > Metazoa > Arthropoda > Insecta > Hymenoptera > Colletidae > Ptiloglossa > Ptiloglossa arizonensis. The sequence continues at coordinate 22,410,496 of NC_135050.1, forward strand.
GTACGTGTGATAATGTGTGTAAATGGAGCAACTAACATTACTCTGTCGCATAAAGTCATTTATCATTTTGCAGAGATAAGATATTTGAGATTTATTGACTTGACTCTCTACCGTTATAGACTGACATTAGGATTTGGCGGGCTATACAAGTATGTCATCGTCAATAATTGTTTGCGCATGTGAAACAAGAATGATAGAGCTTAGAGACGAGTGTTAACACGAAGCATGTAGCACGATTAGTAATAACTATGAATACTATTTTAAAATGTCAATTTTGAAAACCACTAAAATATTAATGCACTCATTATTTGGTAAATGCATGCATGGACTTTTTCATTTTAAGTAGGCTAATGGGTAGAATACTTTAAAAAGTTATTCGATTTTCGTTTTTAGAACCAAAATAACTTTTAAAATACTGCGTGTTACATAATAGATATTAATACTGCTTAATGTATTTAAGGACAAAAAGTTAACTAAAAATAGCCTTTAAAGATTTATGAAAGTCACTCATTTATGTCGCATATAGATTTTACTTTTTCTGAACACTTGGTCGCAACTGATACCAGAGGAATTAAAAGAATGATTTCAATAGGCACGATTTTGGGTACAAGTTATCCAAGAGTTAAGGAAAGGAGTGAAACTGAAAAAGGTAGAAGACAACTTGGGTTCAAAGAGCACAACTCGTGGATGCGGCAAGGGGGCAGAATTTGAGTTAACACCGTACGAAATCTTAATGAATGATATCCGAGAGAGAAGGTATCGTCTCAGGAAAACACCGTCGCCAACGCCGCATTTGCGTAAAGATGCTCATGCTGTTATTCTCGAATTTATTCGGAGCAGACCTCCTCTAAAGAAGGTAACATTTCTTTAAAGATAACATTTAATTACGGATTTCATTCACGAGAGAATTTCTATTCGCATAATTATTGAGATACGTAAAAAGATACAATACATATATGTAAAATTATATACAGAAACAATTGTACGATATGTAACATTTTTTCAATAGACTTTAGTGATATGATTCTACGCAGGCCTCTGAGAGACAACTACCACCGCTGCAGAAGAAATGGACCCTACGAGAATTACTTATGGAGAGCATAAAGAAGCCACCGAATTTAAGACCTTGGCGCAATAGATATGTTCCTAAAAACGAAAGAACATTCCCTCAGAATGGTAAGTTACGTTATTTGTTTACTAGCACAACAATAATTTTTGCATGTTACATGTCATGCTGCTTTATAAAATATATCTTCATTCGTGTATGAAGTTTAATAAATCAATAAAACCTGATGCATTAAGTTTACATTTTGTGCACCAATAATCGCGTACATCGTACGTCGAGAATCGTTCACAAATTTTCATTGCTGATCCATGTGGTACCTCAATAAATCTTCTTAAGTTAACTGTGGTGTGTTGTAAGTTACAAATAAAAATGACGAATATTTTATACCCCCTAATATATGCTATATCACTATAAATAAGATAATTTTTACTTCATATATACATCGAAATTTCAAACACTTTACAAGAAAGTTTTGCAATTTGCTCAGAGGTGCTCAATTTTTATTTGTAACTGCATCATTTTTCTTTTAACTATATAAGAATTTCACTACATTCAGCTTATACTGCTTCTTTAATGTGATTTTGTCAATTTTTATAAATATAGATACAAACAAATGGACATATGTACTAAAATCTGTTTATTTCGAACTCCATTCAGGCGAACATGTACCCAATAAACCTTCGAATTTAATTTTATACTTATTTTTGGTTCTGGAATTATACTATTTGGTTACACCACATATTACAATACAGTTAAAACCGTTAAAAGCTTTAAGTGTCCCTTTGTAAAATGGTTTTTACATTCCACTGATCTTTATCAAAAGTTTGAAAAAATATTTATAATCTTAATTTGTATTTTTCCAAAAGAACATGTTTTTATTTAGACATCTACAAGAATGTCAATTCCATTTATCACTATTATATTTTCTAAATTAAATAAAAACGTGTGATTCTTCAGGAAAAATAAATCTGAAATGACAAACAAGTTAAGTAAGAACTTAAGGTCATATAAAGTTTAGAGTTTTAAATGATACTATATAAGGAAAAGATAAAAAGCTAATTATTCAAATGTATTACAGTTTCATTTTCTTAACAAATTATTTAATTTTTGTTGTAAATGTTTATTCGAGCAAAATTAAATAATTCTTTAGTTTGTACTCAAAATTGAACAAAATTAAATTATAAATATTAAATAACTACTCAGTTCAGATACTTCTGTATTCACTAGAGAGAAGTCTAAAAATGGTATGTCATTGGACAGAAAATGTCTGAATAGTTAGGTGAACGTGAGTGCGCGCGTACACTTCAAACATTATGGACCAGCATACACAGCCATGCGCCGCACACGTGCAACTGTATTTTTAACGAAAATGTATTCAACGAGGAGTATCCATGCGCGAGGATGCGAACGCGCGCGCGCGCGCGCGAACAATTGCACACAAGCCTGGCACGTCTCTCTCACCCCTAATCTCGAGAGTGCAGCCTGGCAATTCCACGCAGCGCGACCAAAACAGCGGTATCTGTGTCTTCATATTTTTATAATAATTTTCTTTCAATGCTTGCGTCCCGAAATTCACGTCCTATAAAAACATTCGAAAAATTAATTACGTTCAACAATGAAACTACTCCGTATCTTTTTGTTATAATAGTGTACCAATTCGATACATCCCTCCCTCCCAAAACAAAAGAGTATTGTTCCAAAATAAGAGTACTATTTGAAAATTTTGTGTCTCGTCTTATATAATCGTTTTCGTTCTTGTACATTGTGGCTCATATCTCGATCGCGTTTTCCTAAGAGGGTTGGTCTGAATGAATCATGATTCGCAATGGTAGGCCGGCTTAGACATCGCAAGCCCCAGACCGACCGCGATCAATAACCGAAAGCGCGCAAAGGCCGAGCTGACGTCGCCCGAGAACGTCATCGTGCAACAACGCGTTCGGCAGATCGGTGATTGCCCGCTTTCTCGTTACCTTTTGTCCCTGGCTCGTGGTATTCCATTCGTGTCCCTACCGAGGGGGAAAGGTTCAGCTCGAGCATGAAATCCTATCGAACTTCTAACATGTACCAGTAAATCAAGTGCATCGAGAGAGGATAGGCACACTAACGAGCACGTGTACTTGATGTACAGTCCTAACGCGAGGATCTGCGAGCATCACGGCGGTCCAGCAATTCGAGACGATGGAAAACAGAAACAGATGAATAAAGAGGACAACAGCCTATTGGACGCTGGTAACCATGAGAATTTTTAGACCAAATTCCTTTTTTTTTTTAATTTTATTTTTTTTTCGTTCCTTCGAAGACAAAATCACCGATCAGATCAGTTGCACTTCTTCTTGAAATGACACTTGATAAATCAAATGATATTGATTCACAGGCCGTGTAATTCTTGAGTCGTTCCTGAAGATTGTAGGGGATACCAACGAGAGTACTGTTCAATCGGACGTTGTGATCGCCGCAAGTAAAGCCACTGTAAAGAATCGTGTACAAACAAGATATGTATTAGAGAAAGGGAGAGATACAGAACAATAAGGTTACTGATCATAGGCGGTGAGTCCCGCATGATAGTCTTGGGTGAAGTTCCACCGTCGCAGCCGGAGCAGGAACAAGAACCCGCGCAGGATGTGGCGGCTCAGTGGTTGCAGACAGATGACCAAACCAATGTCACGAGTACGTCGTCGACGACGACGACAACAACAACAACAACGACAACGACAACGACAGTGGTCGGTTCAACTACCACTACGAACGTACCGGCTACCGCATGTCGAAGCAGAACAAATGTACCACCGGTGCCGCAACCGAGGCAGAGAATCGGCAAGCCCGAGATCAGGATACCGGGAAACAGGAATCGTAAGTCGCGTAGAAGGCGCATTACGGTCGCAGGTAATCATACCATTCATCTTGTCTTCGACCAATTCGACGAGTAATATACACAGAAGTGAATATTGGTGAACAATGTTGTTCTCTGATGATAAAAAATGGTTAATGATCATCTGAATTATGATCTGATTAGTAAACAAATGTTATAACAGAAGTTCATTTTGCTAGTACTCAACTATATGGCAGTTAAATAAAAATAAGATTTAAACAATTTTTATTATACATATGTTGGTGGAAAATTTGGATATAAATTATGTATTATTCTAATAAGTAGATTAAATATGAATTATATTTCTTTGATTCATTGAAGTCTCATATATATGAATGTGATGTTAACAATTTTGAACGAGTTAAATGTATATAAGGTATCTCAGAATGATAGGTATGAACTTATATAAAAAATTAGGTACTTTAATTCATATAATTATAACACAGTAAACAATGTTCAGTATTTTCATTATAGTAACATATTGTTTTGTCATGATTGTTTAGTTCTTTTTATAAACTCTGTCACTGAGATAGGTGTTTATTTGTAGATATTGTTTTGAAATATCTTGTAAATTCAAAAGTAAGTAACATGGTATTGTATACATGTAAATTTTGAAATCAAGCAAAGTTTAAAGTCCATAACTGTAGCTAGAATAATTTGAAATAAAAATAGAATGGAATGGAACAGAATAATTGTAATATTTATATTTAACTTTATGTGTGCGCGCAGGAAACACTTATGTATGTATGTATTTAAGATTTACTGAGGTACCACCATTTTGTGAATGTTTCTTTTCCCACAGAAGAACAAATCAATCATATGTCATATTCACTGGTCATCAGCAAACATATCTCTGTGCTTTCTATAATAGTAATTGATCTAGTTGAAGTCTGTTCGCATGAATCAAATTTTTAGATCAAACCCAAAGTAGCGCTGGCATCAAAGAAAATGAGTCATCTACAGCACCAAAACCTTCTCGAAGGGATCTGGATGGTTCAAATACTACAACAAGCAGACGAAAAGTAATACCTGTGGATTTTGACTTAAAGGTGGATATTCCTTTCATTTTAAATGTATTCTTTTAAAAAAAAAAAATATTTTGTTTCAATCCTTTTTTAATTCCTAATCCAGGAGTCTAAATCTGTACCTATTTTATTTGAAAACAATACTTTTTCAGTATTGTAATTGACTTCACTGGGAATCTGAAGACACATTGATACTAGGATTACCAGTATAGAAGTTTGATAACTCATTGAAATCTTAATATCAGTATACAGTTGGATCTTTGATAAAGACAGCTGTAATGTTAATGAAACGTCTAATTTTTTTTCAGAGTGTAGCTTCCACACAGAGGCTTCTAATAGTTTTAATTAATAATATCCAAATTATGAAAGCACTTACGAGAATTCTTTATTTGGAATGAATTTATAACCACTATTTTCTTTTGTTTTAATGAACAGCTCGACGCAGAAGACGAGGACGACGACGAAGATTACAACGAGGAATTTGCAGTAACAAGATTTGAAGAAGAGGATGAAGCAACAAATTATTGGCAACTTAAAGAGGACTACTCGTTCGTAGATAGAGGTGTTTGCCACGTACATAAAAATCACAGAGATGACGATGAAGCAAGTTCTGCTAATCCTTGGCGAAAAACGGGTGGACTTCGTTTAACGAGAAACGAGTATCATCGATTTTGTGATGCCCAACTCGAATGTAATTATAATTTGCATAACTGACGAGTATAGATGAGAATAGACGAATAATAGAATTTTATTTTACAGCTTATGACCTCGCAACACAATGTCCATCTAGAAGGGCATCGGCTCGAAAACACGCAGCCAGGCGTAGTATAGCTCTTACAGCACTAACTGGTACCACTTCTCTTCCTCATTCGAGACCACAGAGTCGTCAGCACATAGGTGTGATTGAATCGACATTGAGTCAGGGCCCGAGTCCTAATATCAGCCTGAACCCTAGTCCAAGTCTGAGTCCTCAGCCAAGAGCAAGACAGCCTCGCCGTTCCCAAACAATTGTTGAAGGTACTAAAGATACCGAAGATCAAACTGAAGACTGGCAAGATGATAAAGGACAGGTAAGATGTTTGTTGAAACATTGAAGCAGCAACAAAGTTGAAGAATATATCTCAATTAGTATTAGATAAAGATTTGATTAAAAATAAGTCATCTAATGCTAAGAAAATATTTTCTTTTTCTAGAAACCTACATTAGGTGACATGTTCCTAGATGAAAGACTTTCCCTAACTCTTGAGGAAATTGTGCATATACGTAGTGTACTTACCAAAGCCGAATTGGAATCTCTACCTGTGGAAGGTCGCGTGAAGGAAGATGTAGAAAAACGACGCGTTTGTTTCCTTTGCCTAAAGACTAGATTTGGACTGTTAGGTCCTTGGGGACAACGTTGTCGTTTATGTGAAAGAACCGTATGTGTAAAGTGCTATTCAAAAGTGAGTTCTTGACTTGTTTGACACCTAATTGTATGCAATAATTACCTTGTGTTTATGTTCATTCGGTTTTAATATACATTCAATTGTTTTCATTCAAACAACATTTATGATTTTAGATGCGAATTCCAACGGAACATTTTGCTCATGTTCCTGTGGTTTTACTATCACCTGGTCTTCTCCTTTCCCCATCGTCCTCAGAACCGGATACTAGCAAGAGTTCCTGGCTTAGAGGCAGCGGAGCAGCTGGATCTGCACCTGCATCACCAGCCTCTAGACGCAAAGATTCGTCGCTAAAAAGCGCGACACCTTCATCTACACCGACTACGACACCTGTTTTGATACTTACACCAACCTCGACGCCACCTTCTCACGCTCGCAGAGAAATGGATATTCATGATAAGAGGTAATCATACTTGATTCAGCATCGTTATCTTAAACATTAATTTCTTATATAATATTAGAGATTGTTATAATTTTTTCTCAAATTCTGTAATACAGGTGTTGCAAGAGCAGTGGTAGTCCAGCTAACGTACCATCACCAAAAGCATTCTCCAGTTTTACTAGTCACAGCTCGGAACAACGATTGGCTGCAGAGCGATTGCGAGGAGTCTCCATGGTCGTTTGTCACGATTGTCGCATAATGGTGATACAGATAATTAAAAGTTCAAGAACAACACGGGCTACGATACGCAACAATGTCATTTCGCGACTTACTTTGAACCTTTCGCCAGCCTATGTTTGAAATTCTTCCCCCTTGTCCTTCCGAAACAGGATGTTCCATGCACCAAATGTTTATTGGAAAAAGGTGCATCATCTCGTTTTCAATTCTGACAAATGAGTAAAATGCTACTATGCCAGTAAGTGAGGCACGTAGATTAGATTCCTTCTCCTTGTACCAATGTCTTCTTGTTCTCCTTGTACTGTTAATCTTCTGCGAATAGTTGCCAATATCTCTTTAATACAACGAGCACACCAGTTTCTACGAATTGCAATCGTATTTCAAAGGGTTAACTGCTATATTGGTTCTAAATTCAGTACGCAACGATAACAAAGTATTATATACTATTGTTTACGTTTAATGAAACTGTGAAATGAAATTATTTATAAGTACTTCGTTTTGTTCATTTTATGCAGTTACTTGAAATGATCATTAAAAACTGAATACGAAGTAGTATCTTTTTATGAAAGAAATAGGCAAAATCTATTACCGTCAAAGAAAACAAATTAAGAATTACTTGTTTAAAAATTGAGAATAGAAAATTTGAGAAGTATGGTGTGCAAATAAAAATAGGTCTAAAATATTTCAGTAATACATGGTGGAATTTAAAATACGAGGAATCTAGTACGAGAAACCGGCATACAGTGGCATCTAATATAGTCTACGTACCTACATACAGGCTTATATCTAAGTAGTATCGTTAATGCATGCAAATTTGAAAAATGATATAATTAGAGTCAAATATTTCATTATGATGGCTAAGGTTCCGTTTTGATTCGCAACGATGGTGAACTACTTTTGCTTCCCAATTCAATGATAATTACTATAGCGATAATCTTAATGGTAAAAATAATGCTAATGCGCTGTGTGCATTCTCAGCTTATAAAAGTTGGGAATCCTTGTTTAACCCGGCTAATTGTTTCGGGCACGAATATTATGTACATTTGCTCCTACATTGTTGTGAACACTAAATCTAAGTAATATCGCATTTAAAGTGAAATTTAGTTGAGGGGATAATCTAAAGGGGATCAGCGACAAAGTAAAAATGTTGAGACATTAAATGTAATCAATACATACATGTGCTAGAACATCTGTTTCATGTGATAGTGTTTACGCGACTGCAAGTTTGAGTCAGTACATTATAATTTGCCCAATTTCGATTTGCTAATGTGCATTTATAATGTACATCTTTTGCAACGTACTATTTTTTCGATTTTTAATTCACGCTATGTTGATTCTGTTTAACTTTTAATATCTTTATTTCAATTTATCATCCAACTAAAGCGCGAGATAGGCGTACATAAGCCCACATATTTAACTAGTTAGAGAATTAATCAAATACTCTAACAATACCCAATGATGTTTTTTGTGTCCGCGTAACATAAATTTACATCGTAAGAAATATTATTTAATTTACAGAGTCTAAGTCGAATGCACAATTGTATAATACGTCTATGGTGATCAAATTCGTTAACTTAAACTTTTGTATAATATTCGTGATATTAATTTATTATTTTGTATGGTCAATATTTATTATGATTATTTATTTACCTCCGCGCAAAATTGAATGGATGGAGGTGATTCTTTACATTGTAAATATAATTGTGCATATACTTTATGCGATTGGTACGAACGTGTAGTGTAATGTTCTTACTTTGTTGTTATTATTATTTAACATATTACTTATTTGTACAATGTTTAATATTAAGTGCTCAAAAATTCTTTGTTTCTTTTTGTATTTAATATGATCTTGAATGAATCAATTGTACGCTGAAAAAAGTCATAAGGTGGAAGAGGATGCATTAAAAAGTGACTCTTGTTGCAGTCACAGTTATAGGGAATTAGTACAATGAAGTGGCTGTTTGCTTGTACAGATTAATGCTGTTAAAGAGGAAGTGTACAAACGTAAACCGATAACGATTCAGAGTACAAATGGAGAAAACGAAGAATGCGAATTGCGTTATGATTAATGCTGCTACGGTCTAGCACTGAATTGTATACGTAACAGTGAAATTATAAATTTGTTGATATATGTAATGTACATTGGTGAATTCTACAAATAGGTGGATTGTTTTAGTTAAAACGGAGTTTATTTATTTTTTTAGTCACAAATAGATTTCTAATGATTTCCAGCAAAAATCAAAATAATAATATACTTCATAGTACCTCAAAACAATGTACAATAATAGATTATTGAAAACAAAAGCTATATAATGGGAAGCTCCCAACATTTTGTGCGAAGGACATAAGCATGAACTTCTACTTGTAGAATGATAGTGCAATAAAACAAAACTAAAACCTCTCACAACAGAGTCACAATGGCATGAAATTACAACAAGGCATAAAAGGATTTACATGATGGAAAAACATTGATTATATTAATTTACTGTTTTTTATGTGCAATATATATGTATACAAATGAAAGATTATTAGAAATCTTGTTCTTATGATGAAAGTGACCAAAATATATTTTATTCCAATCCATTATTCAAAGCGTTATCTCCAAACAAAAATTTTTCTCTTATTATGTACTCTATTGTAAATATTAAAATGGTTACAATTATATACAGGATGATTTTTACAAAATTAACGATACGAATATTTAACATTTGAGGACATATTACATAACTGTTCATATAGAAAACGTTTGGTTTCAACATTATCAATATTCTTTCAAATTAAATAATATATTATCTTAAAATATTCTCGATGCTTTCATAAAAAAAATAATAGTTTATACAGTGCATAAACTGAACATTTTTGTACCAACAATTTTGTCAATATGTCGTTGAACTTTAGAAATAATCGCATCGTTTGTTTATAAATATCATCTTGTATTTTGTAATTATCATTTGTCAAAATCAACACTGGAATATAACGACTAAATTATAAGACAATTAAAACAAAATGATGGCAACCATTAACAAGATTCATTTTTCGTGCGCATAAAATACACTATTCAAGTAAAATCGAAAATAATTTTTGATTTGAAACGCAATTCAAGGCGCTATATATTTATAATTGTTAGTTTAAAAATTGATTCGAATATTTTATAAATAAAAGAAGAAAAAATGTTAAATAATACATCATTACAGAGTAATGTTATTATTATATAAAATGAGATCCCGTAAACGTATGAGATCATTAGTATTTCTTCATTTTATTATTAATATTTAGCTATCAATTTCATGAATGATCGAGACTTTGAATATTCGAATCGATTGTTCGAAATTAGACGCATGCTCTTCATTCCATTATTGCCATTGAAGTGCCATCATATTTGATTTAAATCAGTCAAAGTCTTAATTAACTTGAAGGTAAAAACCTACTCCGTTCTACATTCCTCGAAATACTAATACGGTAGTACTTACATTATTCAGGCGACGGATTATTATTAAAAATCTTATTTCGAAGATCGTACAGTATTGATTTTTCTTTTGAAACAGATGTTTACTGCGTGTCATCTATAAATCACGGTAAAAGCGAAATGTTTCGTGTATGTAACTTACATATGTAATTAAAGCAACAGTTCTTCGATAATTACTTATTGAAGTTCATATTATTATCTTCTCAACGAAATTTAATCAAATCTCGTACTATCTTGTGAAATTTGCTTACCAATTAATTAATATATTACACACACTAAATCTAATTCATACGATGCGTATAAAAAGTAATATTTACATGTAATACTGACACGTCACAAAATTTTCAATGGCTTTATTGAAAGAATGAAACTTATGTCGGGAAACAAGTACAATATTGCGTAGCGAAAATTTCAGTGAGAAACATTATCACAGCCGTTGATTCTATTAGATGCGTATGAGAAAATGGAAAATCACATTGATAAAATGTCGAAAGTCTCATTGAAAATATAAAATAGTACAAAGAGAAGTAACGTAAAATATAATTATCGATCGAAAACAAGATTATACAAATATATGCACAAAATATTCTATACACGATGGTATATTAAAATTAAAAAGTAATACAAATACACCTTAAAGCAGGTAAACATTAATTCGTAGATATTTAAACTTTAACACTTGTAATAAAATGTTTTAATAGACAAGATTAAACTATAGATTATAGATGGTATTTACAAAATTTGAAGTATATCCAATAATGAGTGTAATATTTATCAAACATTTATTGAAAATCTAAGCCAATTTGCTATACAAACATATTTCTGACTTTTAGTCAAAAGCTTAGTTTTACAATAAATGTTTCATCATTATTACACACATTACCAGATTTTCTTTAAATTTTGTCAATCTAATTTTGATAGTTATGACTTACAGTTGCAGTACAATTTAGTTTCTAAAATTCAATACAACTTACAGATTCCGTTTGTTACAGTGGTTGACTGCAAGAGTTTGAATACTGGTGAAATACCCATTCTATGAAAAATTATTGCTTTCTCAATGATTTAAGTATTATATTGCGAAGCAACTTTTATGTAAATCTTCTTGCTTACCACACTATATTATTCGTTATTCTCGTGACAGAGCTTGAAAAGCGATGAAAATAATTTCATGGTTTAAAAGGAATACTCACGTCTGACTTAATACTACTTTTTAATTTCAGCACTTTTAAATATAGAATATCTTTGTACATACACGTAAGTGGCTATTGCTGTTTTCGACAGGTAATATGTTATCATTTTAAGTACGAATTCAGCGCACGTTAACGTTGCATTGCGATGAAGTATCACAGAAGCGGCGCAAATAAGAACGAGCTTTGTAGGTACTGGGGGGCGCAAACTGCATCAGAAACTAAACTTCGCTGTCTCCACCATACTGCTCAAGTGCCATTTCTCCACAACGCTCACGGTCACCAAATCCGCACTTTAGTCATCACGTACACTGCGCATATTAAACGAATTTACACATTAAACGAATATGATTTTATTTACATTTGAGCGACAAATACACAATAGTTTTCTATCGAATCGCAATAATACTACTCGCCTTTATCGATGATTCCAAATAAACATATCAATACAAAAATTCATTGATACGCACGAACGCAATTCGACACGTCTGTCCGATCGAAAAAGGTGATGCTGTATAACGTGTAGTTACTCCTCTCTAATAAAATGTGAATCATGTTATTATGCTTATGCACAGACGCAACGATCGTGATCCAGTATTCGACTACAGTTGCATAAGAAACTAATACGACAGATTTAGATTCTCGTGAGTCCGTTTGTAAAGTAAGAGTCATGCGACTCGCGACAATCTGAAAAATATATTTGAAAAATGAACGTTCAAAATGCGAATTATATACATAATGCAATGTCGGTCGTGGAACTGTGATTAGTTTACTTTTTACTCGTTCTATATCTCACTTGCGACGTTTAATTTCATACTAATGCGAAGCAAATAACGTATTCGATGCTATTCTAGAGAAATGTTTACAACAAAGTGAGAGATAAAGCTAAAATACGTAAACTCTACATTTTAATATCTAATCAGATTTTGTCATTGTTGGCAATAGAATAATAATAATAATAATAATAATCATCATCGATATTCATCTTAAGACATTCCTGTACATTCTATAGTAACTTGTTCACGACGAATAGAAAGTCTGTTCGCTATGTCAAGAGAAACAATTATAAGAGAGCATGTAAGAATAATTTTTCGATATTTTTAATAAGTTTTGAAATTAACATGTACAGGAATATCTTCTACGTAGTAAGAATAAACTTAACTTCCGTTAATAAATAAATAGTAAAGACGCATATTAAAGAATGTGATGTTTACTGGAAGACGGTATTAGAGTCTGACTGTAAGAGATTTATCTTTACCTTATTAGACAAGAGGATACAGGGATATAGTTGCAATACTTTCATTACTAAAATTATCAAGGTGTCCATTACCTTTTATTCTATAAAAGATCTACTAATTAAAAATCATTTATAAAAACAATTAAAAACATTGTTTCCCCAAGAATCATTCTGTTAAAAAGTTATTAAAGGCATTCATTAAAAGAAAAAATAAGATAAAACAACACAGCAAGATATAAAAACATGTTTTTGCATACAAGAAAACACTGATTAATACTGAGAAACAATCACAGAGTTCAAACGATTAAAAAATTTCTAGATTATTGCAACTGTATCCACCAATTCCCTCAACTACGCAAACCACCGTTCACGCTAAAGTGCTGGACAACAAACTCGGCTGTTCGCAGAAAACATGAAATCTCATCTATTTGAAATTCATGCATTATATATTTTTCATTGTTTTCCTTTTTTTTTTTTAATAAAGATCCGAAGAAACAACGACGCCTCTAATATCTGCCTCTATTTCCGTAATTTGATACTCAGCACTCTTGTCGCACGGCTCTAAATTTATACATAAACAATCGGTAAACAATGATTAACGTATCAGACAGGTAGCACAAATACGTTGAGGCCCAATACAGTCATCATGACAAAAGGCGCCACACTGCCGGCATATTACCATAGCACCTCGCATATTACATTCGCAAGGAGGTGGTGGATCTCCACCCATTATCATACCAGGTGCACCAGGTTCAGCTCCACCACCTCCTCTACCATCGGCACCTCTTGCTTTTAACGTCACGGCTTGATGCGAGCCTTCTCCTGCACTGGCTGGTCTACCACGTACTAAATGTACTCCAACTCCCATTCCAGCAATTTGTGGAGGCAGAGGCGGCGCAGAGGATGCCCTTGGTGCACTATCTCCGACACCTGTCCTTTGTACGAGTATGTATTGTCCTAATCCACCTGTCGTTGTAGATCCTAATTGTGCTACAGTACTGTTTTCTGGAACCTAAAAATTTGATTGTGTCAACAGCTATGAAACTGTTTCACCACTTCTATATAATTTAAATTCGTAATTGTCTTTCATTAGAATTAAAATTGCTACAATTGTAACGGAAAACACGCGAGTTTCGTGTTTTATAGACCCTAGTGAGCTAGACTTAACAAAATAGACCTTCCATTATCCTTACATTTTGTTTTCAAATGAAAACAGAAGTATGCAAAATGCATCGGTCAAATATTTTTTCGTTCACTCGTTGTTTATTTTGATAATACTATCCCTTCTGAAACTGAAGATCGTAATATCGTCTTCGCTACGTTTAGAAACTCAAAACTAGTAAGAAGAGTTATTTATTTAGGTACCTGTATGATACAGTGATCATCACAAGCCACCCGCAAGATTAGCACTGTACACACAGAAAAATATAAAATAGTACATAATACAAGCTTGAGTTTCTATTTTATACGAGTGATCCATATGCAGATTGCAAGATTAAATAAATGGAAATAAGCATCTTTGTGTTTCTCTAATGTATTATTTTATTCAAATTTGTACTGTGTTGAAATATTCCAAATGTTATAAAATCCTTCATATGCTCTTCAGCTTAATAATTTTGCATGGATTTGTAACTTATGTCTGTTTAATGTAAACAATAAGGTATTTGATAAAAATGAAATGAATTTTTAAACATGCTCTAATTGAATATTCTTATCCATGACGTTTTTAGTTTTTGAATTAGTACAATTAATATTTAGGACGATTTATGCAAACAATGCACGTTCAAATTGAGAACAAAACAAAAGAAACATAGTGCAAGCTACTACAATATAATTTTTCAAAGAGATATGTCGTACCTCTGCAGACGTAGCTTGACGTGCTGTAGCAAACACATGCCTGAGCATAACTGCTTGGGTTTTATTTTGAGCTTGTTTGTTATGTTGCATTGTTTGTGGTGGTTTCTGAGTTTTGACGGTCGTAATTGTACGGCCACCGGATTTATTAGTAGTAAACGCACCATCACCTCTGGCAAGTAAGCTAGGCGGCGGCTTTAAATGAGCTTTTAATTGATCTCTATTTGGCGAACTTTGTATAACCTGTAAAAAAAAAATGCTTACGTTTACTACAGTAAAGAAGATTATACATTCTACTAAATGTTTGGAGCTATTAAAATCAATATTATAGAATAAAAGATGAGGAATTGAAACTCAGAGTTAGGCTTCAAATTTTTTATCTTTTAAAGTTTTAAAGTAAAGCATCATCGTTTTGCTCTTCAGGTTCTTAAAACATTGTACAGTATAACAGTGTCTCTTGAATTACCGCTTGACATATCTGGTAGCTACGTTCCAAATTAACAGCACCAGGTGGTTCTTTTGTAGTACTACGAGATCTACCTCCTCCTTGTTCCTTATTATTGTTTCTAGAACCTCTCTGACTGCCTTGGTTAGTAGAGCGTGAGGATCTTGAGGACACTGCGACTGTTGCTCCAGGATACTGTTGTTGTTGTATAGTTGCTACGACTTGTCTCGGCTGTGTAGGGGCCGATGCTTGATGTTGAATAACAATAGTGTTTTGTGCACGATTCTGAGATTGTACACCAATTGTAGCCGGCACGGTATTCGGAACTTGATTTTGCGTTACATTGTTTCTAACATTCCGTGCATTGTTATTTTGACCGTTTAATTGGGCGACGTCATCTTGCGTTCGCATTATGTTCACTTGCGAGTTTGTATTTTGTTGATTTGGAAGTTGAGCAGATATTGGAGAAGTGCTATTCAAGGGTGGAGCAGCATTTTGATCAGAATGAAAACTAGTTTGCACAAATCTGATGGATTGCAATTGCGGGAAAGCAATGATGGGTGAACTTTGAGACTGAAAGTTTTTCATAATACAACTTGTTCCTGGTGTGCCAATTGTAAGACTTTCTGACTGAAATGGAGTTCCTTGAACAACTGGTAGTTGAATACAGTTTACTGATTCCACATTCGAATCCGCGTTGATAAATTGTTGAGGTTGATTCGTTGAATCAGTTGTAGTAGGTGTGTCATTACACTCGTCTTGAGTAGTCACTGTAATGTTAGCAGCTACGGA
The DNA here is from genome assembly GCF_051014685.1 of Ptiloglossa arizonensis. Classification (NCBI taxonomy): domain Eukaryota; kingdom Metazoa; phylum Arthropoda; class Insecta; order Hymenoptera; family Colletidae; genus Ptiloglossa; species Ptiloglossa arizonensis. Next base: position 22,426,498 of record NC_135050.1, read on the forward strand.
TCCATCTAAAGCTGCAGCTACTAATGGCCATGGAACTTGAAGCTCTTCCTGTGCCTTTATGAAGAAAAAAATTTCCTTTAATACCAGAATCTGTTATCCTTTATACTACACGACATTTAATTTTATGTATGTATGTATGTGTATATATGTATATATATGTACTTACCCTGTTAGTATTATTAATATTGTTAACTGTTGGGTCTACCGACCAGCTACACTCTAGCATTTCAGAACAAACATAATTATTAGCCTCTCGAAGAGCTTCGTCTTCGTTTCCGCCATTTACGTCTTGTTGGTCTCTAGTGGCCTCTGGCTGGCCAGAGACCACTTGTGTTTCAGTCTCTTCTCTATTGTTTGACCCCATTTCCATTCCATCAAGAATAGGATACATTATTTCTTCAGGGCATCCTGAAATTTCTTCATAAGCTTCACGCATTTCTCCTCTCACCTAAAAAGAAATGCATTAAGTTTTTAATACAATTGATTAAACTTATGATTTTTATATTTGCATAGGTAGTACAAGATTTCACCTCTAGTTCATGAATACGTTGTAATGTTTCACTATCAATTTCCATTCCTTCGGGAATCTGCGATTCACCATCCGTTGGATTTTCATGAGTAACCTGAGGTGCATCAGTTTGATTGTTACTAATCAACGTAGAATCTTCCATTACAATTTCCGTTGGTCTAACTTGTTCATGCGATGGTGAAGTTTCGAGCATCGTTGTAGTTTCACAATCAGAGATTGGATAAATTTGTTCTCCAGATATTTGAGATATTGGTTCTTTTGATATTTGAGGTACTTGATCTACTGAAGTTTCAGGCGTGCATTCTGTGGATAATTGAGTCGTTGTTTCACCAGGTGTGTGAGATACTTGTTCTACTTGTTCATTGGATCTTGGTGAAGTATTTTCCTCAGATAAAAGTTTTGTATCTTCTTCTGTAACTTCAAGTATATGATCCTTTATTGGCTGGACATTTTTTTCACTTTCAGGTAAATGAATTTCTTCTTCATATGTATTTGAAATATTTTCCTGACAAACTTCTGTTACTATTTCACTTTCTTCAATCTTATCTTGCTTCTCTGTAAGTGTAGTAATTTTTTCATTTTCTTCTGGTTTATCTTGATGCATTTCAGTATCCACTATTGTTTCTACAGAACTTATGTTTACCGATTCTAAATGTTTCTCATCTATTAATGTATGTGTTGTATCGTTATATTCTGCTGGTAATAGTTCTTGTATTCCTGCAGTTTCATTTAATTCATCTGAATTATTTATACTAGCTTCAATTTTACAATTATCTTCTTCAACTTTGTCTTCGGTCATAATAATAGGACAAGGAGTATCCGATGCAGTTGTATCTACACTGGATTCCAAACGAAGTCTTAAACTTGAACGTGTTACAGCCCCACTAGATCTTGATTCCGAAATACAATGAAGACCTGACCTAAGTTTGGGTTCACGTTTTTCACCCCATATTGGTTCAAAATGTTTTACTTTCCATGGATCTAATTTATTCTTGTCTCTCTCTGCTTCCATCTTCAATCGTTGCTGATTTTCTGGAGTAAATTCTCCTTCCGCCAAGCGTTTACGCCATTCCAGACATGCTCGTGCAAAGAATTCATTGTTTAATCCGGATGTAGCAGCATCCTAACAGCAACAGACAAAGTATACACTCACAAAAATCATATTCATTTTGAAGATTTAAAAAAGAAAACATAAATATTAATATGTTGCAATTGAAAACATATTGTCAACGCTACCTGTCTATCTACAGCAGGCAAAAGCTGCGCAAGTTTTCTTTGATACAAAGGTGGTAAACCTTGAAAGGTATGCCTATTTAAAAGAGCACGTAAACTTGTGCTCGCTAAAATACTCGCTGGAGACTCTAGATCTACAAGACCAGCCTCCAGTTGCGCGGTTGCTGACAATCTCTTCGTTGATCGTCTACGCCCAGGCTTTAAGCTAAATCCTGGCAAACTAGCTAGGACTTCTCTCATTGTGGCAGCAGGCTCTTCGGTAGCTATATTTATTTAAAGTTACATTAAAATATACAATATATATACAAAAAAATTATCAAATTAAAATACATATATTATATGCAAATAAAAATTATGCTAATACATTTTAACAAAGTATTAATTTTTAATGAAATTTATATACAAGTAGTTATTCATAAATTATGTTTTATATCTGTTGAAATATTTCACTCACTATTATTAATGTGCTGTACATTGTTGACTGGAGAAGGTGGATCGTTTGGAGGAGGTGGAGGCAATGGTTTGACGACAATCCTTGGCAGAGTACGAGAATTGCCAGCTGCTATGGTTGTGTTTTTTCTACGTCTTTTGGCCTGTTGTCGTAATGCATGTTTGATAACTTTTTTGCTGTGCACCATACTAGAATAGCCAGAGCAACCTGGACTAGTTTCACACCCTTCACCTTTGGCAAGTTCTACATCTGTGTCCATGACAGTACCTATACTTCAGACATTGCTGAACGAAATGCCGGCAAATCGAACATAAACCCGCGATACCGCTGTGTTCGACCAAATACGGGTTTCGTAGTAATTTATTTCATATTGCGGCAGAAGGTTCAAGAATACAATTATTCTCTCTCTCAAGAAATAAACATTCTTCAATAACAGCACCTTCGTGACATCTCGAAGTGATCAAAAAGAAGTCCAAATGTTTCTCGCAATATCTTCTAATTCATGTCGTTAGAACAGTAATACACGCACAAAACTTCAGCGAATATACGAATTTCGCTGTTTCTCAATCAATTGGCAAAGTGCCATTCGGAAAAACTCGCAATGTTCCGCTTCTATCGGCCATATTGTATTTACATATTTATACCATGGAAGCGCACCATCGACATAGAGCGCTTTCTAATTTCATACTCACCATTATAGGTATTGAATTTAATTTGATCTTGTCCCATTTACGTTAAAGTTGTCTTTAAAAAGAATAAACCTCAAACGAAAATAACAAGGAAACTAGTTGAGCATAGATAATGCCATATTAGATAAATAATTTATAGTGCTTCAATGAAAAAAGTATTTTTAAAAATAATAAATATGTAAAAATAAGAGGAAAATCTACAAATCTTATATAAAAAGTATCTTACTTTCCATAGAATAAATAGAGTATATTTCTTGTTCATAGATAATGCAAATGAACAATCATACTAATCAGAATATCGCAAGACCAATGAAAAACGAGTATTTCAAATCGCGATAACAGAAAACTGGATTTTTGATTGGACAATGTACACTACCGAGTAAAAATTTCATATATTCTACTGACAAAATATCAACTTATTTAATAATCTTATTCATTTTATTATTTATGCGTATGTAATAAATAACAAAATGTATGAAACGTTACTTTAAAATACGGAAATCATTTCCGAAAATTTTGCCGCCTGTTTTAATTCCACTGTTTCAATGATCATAAAAATCATTGTCGTGTTCTCGATATCGAGAATCTTCTCAACTGAAATTTTATTATCCTTTCTATACATGAAAAAGATTTTTTTATAATGTGTTATTGCAAAGATAAAATAAATGTCGGAGGAGTAACTATTTTCGTGCAAGATTGACCTAAGGATTTTTTTCTTATAATTGCCGTTCTACATTTCCCGCCAACATGGCAAATATGGCGGAGCTCGTGTCGTTTCCCGCCAAACCTTCGCGGAGCTCTCGTATGGCGCACCTCGGTCCTGTATAGCGGTATAAGTTGGTCGTGTTTTCCTACCGTTTTCCATCAGTTTTCCGACAAAAATGGGGCAGTCGGACGACATTGAAGATTCTACTTATAGTAGACATCAAGATTTGTGTCAGAAATTGAATATGGATGCAACTGCTGCGTCTGAGGCCTGGAAATCGTACGAGTCTATTCGACAAAATTATACTCTCGAGGTATTTTTTTGAATTACTCTGCTGTCGTAGTTATTCCAAACTGTGTTGGCCTCTTCGAATTGTACAGTACTATTTCTCAGTTTTTCGACCATAAATTGCGGACGTATCGTTTTTGGTATTTCCTTCATAATGTATAAATCGTTTGACTTTTCTCTGTGATGTTCGACGTCGTTGAATTTTAGGATTTGTGTTAATCCAATGGTCAAAGCGCACCAATTTAAAATGATAAAAGAGAACGTTCAGCGAACGTACTGATTGTAAGATGCAATAAACGTCTTTACGTAAGAAAAACGAATTCACGGAAGGACTGCATCAGCTTCTGTTTGTTTCTCTGTTATTTATTCTTCATACAGCTCTAATTGTTATAAATTTTATATCTCATTTTCTTTATCAAAAACTTGTAGCATAGTTCACTTATGCTTCTTTGTTTATTTATAAAAATGTACATTTCAGATTTATATGCAATATTTTTGAAAGTATTATATGTACATCTGTAATTTTTTGTGTACATATATACTTGTATATGTACTAAATATTGTGTTGTAACTATTTTAGGGAGACCAATTACATTGGATAGGATGTGCATTATATGTAGCATGCCGTAAGTCTTCTATACCCACCGTTGGAAAGACTGGTACTAATGTAGAGGGTAATTGTGTATCATTGACACGTCTGTTGCAATTGTGCAATCTTCCACTGATACAATTCTTCACAAAAAGCAAATCTTGGGCAGACATGGCCAATATGCCGCAGGATTTTCGCTCAAAGATTGAGAAGCTTGAAGGAAATTTTTCTGTTTCCATGGTCATATTTAAAAAGTATCAACCGATCTTCACAGACATATTCAAAGATCCTGTGGATGATATTTCGCGACCACCAAGATCTAGGCGACATAAAGCTATGCCCTGCACTCCTGCCAGAGTATTTGAATTCTGTTGGACATTATTTATTTGCATAAAGGGAGCATTTCCAGATATCTCTGATGATTTGGTTAATTCCTATCATTTGCTTTTGGTTTGTTGTGATCTTATATATAGCAATGCTTTGTTGGCTAATAGGAAAGACCTCTTGAATCCTAACTTCCCAGGTAAATATATACAACTTTTAATTTGAGTAAACTAGCACAATATTTTTTATTTTTTTATTTATATGTTTATTCATTGACAGGTCTACCTCATAATTTTAATGATGAGAATTATATTCCGCCTCAAACAGCGAATTGTATAGTTAGTTTGTTGTGTGAATGTCATGAAGCTATTGCAGTTGAAGCTAAAGCCATTAAGGAGTATTACCTGAAAAATCATATTAATCAATTGTTTAAGGACAGAGTACTACATGGAGATCAATCAAATTTTTCTGGTATTCTGGAAGCTTTAAATTTCGATGGTAACAACAAAGCAATCAATAAAGTATATGAACAACATGTACTAAGTGTTGGAGATTTTGACGAAAGAATTTTCTTAGGTAAACATTTTGTAATTAATTTACACCTATATAATATGCAGCTTTTAATCTTGCTTACTATTAAGGGATCAGTGCTTGTAATTAAAACAAAATAATATCATAAGATGCATGCATGTATGCTTTTGATTTTTATTGTCTTCTGCTTTCAAAAATGTAATAATGTAAGCTGCTTTTAAATTATGGATTCAAGTATTTTGTGCATAACTTCATAGTATGTTCCACTTTTTTTTTATTATTACCATTATTTATTGGTATTGAAGTAATAATATCATAAAATTAAAATTTATTTAAATTATAGTTGTATACTATTGTTTATAAGTATATGGGTGTTTTCAAATATACTAAATTTTTGTGTATATATAGATGTATCTGTGTATAATCTTCAAGGTTATCTAATAGATCTGTTTATGTTTTTTGATTTGCATTTTTTAATAAAGGACAGAGTCTGGCAATCTTTATTTTTTCTGTTAATAATTTTCATTTCTTACTGTTAACCAATTTGTGTCTGCTTTGTCTTGGCTTTGAAGCTGATTGGAGGCGAATCAGACTAAATGGAATATCAAGCTTGGAAATAGTTGGAGGAGATATAGCTTATTCTAAATTATCCAAACATATTTCTATGAAAGGTAGGTTTATAATGTATAGGAGGCTTAACTTTGTGCTGTGATAAATAATAAAGACATTAAGAGTAGATAGTTTTGTGTTTTAACATAAACAGTATATAAATTTGAAGACTAAACTGTTTATTTAAGGTAGTTATACTTCTTTTCTAACAACATACTTTAATTAATGTTGTTTTGATTTTATGTTCAATTATGTAAAGGAAGCAAATATTAATACAAATTACTGATCAATATATTTTCATATACCTTATAAATAATTTCATTTTGTTTCAGGTCATGATGCTAGTAATAATATTGGTTCCCCCACCCAGATGATGAATATTAGTGACCTTCAGGAACAATTTCAAATGAAAAGAGAGCAATATAGTGGGGTAAGTGTTAAAAAATTGCATTTGTTCCTTTAATTCGAGAGCTATGATTTTTTAACTAAATTAGTACTATGGTATTTCTCATAGCAGATACAGCACTTGGCTCCACCCACTCCATTAACTGGACGCGGCTATCTTAGACCAAAAGATATTACTAATGTGACACCGGTATCAACTGCGACGCAAAGTGTAATTCGACTACAAGCGATGCTGGCAGGTCAAACTTCACCGAGTGAAAACTTGTTACAAATTTTGAATAGCTGTTCTCAAGATGTGAAATCGCTTGTTGAGTCGAAGGTCAAAGAAATTGGAGAACAGTTTTGTGCTAATTACAACAAAAGTACAAATGCTAGTGAAAGTACTTCTGATTTTGGAAAGAAGCGACTTTATTTAGGTCAAACTCTATTCTATAGACTTCTAGAAATGATTTTAAACGATGAAAAACGCAAGAAACCAAATTATGATGTAACAGTACGTTGAACAATTGTTTAGGAAAAAAACACAAAATGAACTATGATTGATAAATAATATTTATATTGGTATGTTGCAGAATCTTCTTATGAACGAGGTCTTTATTCAATGCTTATTTGCTTGCTGCTTAGAAATTGTTATTTACTCATATAAAAGTAACGATAAAGTGTTCCCTTGGATCCTAAATGCACTGAATTTAGATGCTTACTATTTTTACAAAGTAATAGAAATCATAGTCAGAGCAGAAGATCAATTATCGCGCGATGTCGTGAAACATTTAAATCAAATAGAGGAGAAGATTTTAGAGTCACTTGCATGGCAGAGTGATAGTCCTTTGTGGGGAGCTATTCAGTCTACGTCAGAAGGTGTTCCAAGCTGTGAAGAAGTTTCATTGCCAGGAACGTTGGAGACTGTTGATCCAAATATACCTGGACAACCGGTGTTGAGGAGAATCGCATTGGATCGCGGTACTCATCATGATGTACAACAAAGTCCTATTTCTTCCGCCTCGGAAAGATTTCAATCTCCTGTCGCAGCATCCGGTATAGCCAAGAAACGTCTGTTTCCTGATACTAGAATCAGTGGACAGAGTGTTTTACGAGTAGCAGGCCAAAGTGTGCTACCATCAAAAGTGTTAACCATCGATGGTAACCCAAGAATACTTCTTCTACCTGAACCAATTACAGTCCCACGATCGTCTAACGCGCCGACCACAAGTACACCGATGCAAACTATAACGGTCAACAGAGAACCAGCAAAACCAAAACGAACCGGTTCCGTTGCCTTATTTTTTAGGAAATTTTATAATCTCGCAAGTGTGCGCATGTTAGATTTATGTGGTTCGTTGGAAATAATGGACATCGACCTGAAGAAGAAAATTTGGACGATCTTCGAGTACTCCATCAAAGAACGGACAGATTTAATGAAAGATCGACACCTCGATCAAATTTTAATGTGTGCAATTTATGTAATATGCAAGTTAGCCAAAGTGGAGAAGAATACTTTTACGGAAATCATGCGGTGTTATCGATTACAGCCACAAGCAGAGTCTCATATATATAGATCGGTACTTATCGTTAAAACACCATTTAACGAGTCGCAAATGAACAACGAAGAGTCTGGTCCAAAAGATACGTCAGATAAGGAAACTAAGGTAGCACCTCCTACACCCACGAATATGGCTGGAACTTCGCAGAATTTCGGTGAAGAGACACGTGGTGACCTGATCAAATTTTACAATACTGTATACGTGCCACAGGTTAAAGAGGTGGCGAATAAATTGGGACTGTCACGCGGAAGCGTGATGAACCTGTCGTTAAGTCCGTTACCGAAAGGAAAACCTCTAGCAAGCTCTCCCGTAAGACGTGTCACCGGTAGTATTAGGACACGTACACTGGACCCGAAAGCTATTTCGGCTTCCCCAGCGCCGCAACTTAGTTATTGCTTTAGTCGTAGTCCTGCTAAAGTAAGTCAGTATTATTATATATTCTCATCTCAAATAATCATACAGAAAATATGTATAATGTTATACATTGCTTTTTCCTTTCTTTAGGATTTGGAGGCTATTAATAGGATGATGATTTCTGTCGATCCGAAACGATCGGTTGGCAAGCGACTTCTATCGGACGATACCGACGTGGAAATGTCAGAGGGAAGGTCTCCCATAAAAAAGACAACTGCCTTCGTTGCACGCAAATTAGAGAACATCATTGGAGAACGACGCACACAAAATCAATAAAAAACACGAGCATCGAATTTGATTATCGAGAATCGTACACGTGGGTACTGAGAGGAAACCGTTTAGAAGACATTTGCGTCATTTCCGTTTAAATAAAATTTTTCTTAAAAAAAAAACAAACGAGTAGAGAAAACATGTTCAAAGTCGAATTTTTATTTCTTGGCTGTGTGGCTTAAAATGAATGAAATATTCGCTTCTCAGGTATGATCATGTTAGAAACAGAGAAAAGGCCCGTATGATACCTAATCGTATGTAAGGATACGATATTGTTATATTGAGTAAAGCCAGAATTTTATTTCCAGTGCTTTTTTAATTTTGCATAAACATAATAAAATAAAATAAAGTGGGCATTTTCTTCGTATTTTTGACTTAGATTTTGATATTATTTGAAAACGTTTGATTTTAAAGTATATTCTATTTGCTCTATGTAAGCAATTCGTTGTTATTCGATAAGAAATAGATTTTTAATATTATAATCTTAAAGGAAAGTGCAAACAAAACTTTCAAATTGGTATAAATTACAAAAGGTACAAAGGACTGCAAGGGTGCTACTAAGAGTGATTGTTTACTTTTCACTGGAAATGTTTCTGACTTTTATTGATATCACTGATCAATGGTATTTTGATCGAGCTATGTACTCTCTCTGAAGTTATATATATAACTTTTATATATATATATATGTATGATGAATTTGTAAAAGTTACGGCCATAGATGGTAAAAGGACTCTATTTTACCAGTAGATTTAAGCATGCTACAAAGGGAATATAGTCCTCGAAGCATGCAAATACGATTTGGGTGATATTTAATTAAATTTACTAGGCATAAGTTTGAAGCTACAAAATTTCAACGTTTGATCGTCCAATGTATTCTTGGTCTGAGTGTAATAAGTTATTCGCGTCTTTCGGGATATTTCGTACGTTCGTGAACTGAGATTATTTCGGTTTCCGGCTGTACGTAATGCGTGTATTAGGTATAAGTGTTTTTCAAATTTGACTTTTGATCTCATTAATCTGTCTTTTATTACCAAACAATATATATATAAATCACAATTATTATTATTATTATTATTAAGATAAGAATGACATTTGAACGACTTAGAATTGGAAAGGAGGTTTTTCTCGCATCTCTTTAGGAAATCTTGTACAGTACGGAACAATTTAAATAACAAAGTTTATAGGTAAAAATTAATTCTCTCAGACGGAAGTCATAGCATGATCATATACAAATTTCTCAATATCATCGATCGCATAACAATTTCCTAAATGTGCATTTGCAAAGTTTTTGAACTAGAGCAACAATTCAGTGAGAAAGTATAATTGTCGTGATTTTATTCCTCGTTGCGCAATTAAGGCAGTTCCTCCAACAATTTTTCTTTTTAAATAAAATGAAAGTGTAAAGAGTTTATTGGCATATAATAATTATTAAATAGTTTATATGTACATAGTATTGTAATTCGAAAGTAAATTAGAAAGAATAAAAGTCGAAAATTTTATATGTTATACTTGCTCTAATATAATGTTAAGAATATGTATATTGATAAATATTTAATAGATTTTGCATTTTTCTCTTTATTTATGCATTTCTACTTTATGGTCATCGTTATCATTAATGACGGTCAAATGTAATGTTATCACAAAACGAACAGTGGCATTTGAAAAGTTAGTAGATGGAAAAATCAAAATATGTTATGAAAATTTAAAGCGCAATTAATAATAGTAGAAGTGATATTAAACCGAGGTCTTTGTATATTTAAAAATATGAATTTAATGATAGATTTTTTATGCATAAGAGGAAAGTCACTAGTTCTATTTTCTATTTCCCTCATAGTATGCTTTTAGTTGAATTTTGACAACTTTAATTAAATGCTAGGTACATCGAAAGAAAAAGATTTTTATCGAAAAAAATTTCTTAAGTAGTTATTTCGTTGAATAATTAGTATTTAGGACATTAGATGAAGTTGTTGATTAAGCACCCCTGGATAGAGAAATTTGAAGATTTCAAGTACGCTGTCCATATCTCTTTTACCAACTTCTAATTATACTTGTGTTTACATGTATGTTTGTTTTGAATAGATTATAAAGCTATCGAACGATGACATCATATCCACCGTAAAATTGTTAGTTTAGATTAATTTTAAGGTCACTAAGTACAAATCTGTGCACTCGACTAAGCAATTATTGAATAAATAGCTATTCTGTCTTGTCTGTGGTGTAAGATAATCTGAAATATCGACATTGTAAAATATCTCCTAATATCGTGAACGTTGATTTTAGGAACTACATTTAACTGAACCACCGAAGTCGGTAAAGGTAGAGAATGTAGACAAATTATCCCTCTATTAATTAAAGCGTTTATCAAACCTATCGGTCACAGAAAATATACCAATAAATTCCACTCATTTTCACACATAGAACTTGATACATTTTAGCAATATAATACATATTAACAAGAAAATTTTTAAAGCTACAGCTACTCTACAGCTTAATACAAATTTGGGTCTCATCTATTTTTAGACTTTACTCTGTGATACTTTATATTTTAAGAAAGGAATAATCAAACAATATTTGCAACTTTCATATTTTTTTCTTCGACTTATAATTTGAGAACAGGTTAAGTAAATCGTAGAATAAGTGCTGCTATTTGACTTGAAGAAAAAAAATGTGATAGCTGCAAGTATCAGAAGAAGATCTGAGAATGAATGGGATTTGGAAATTTGCATTAAATTATAGTGTAACTGCAGTTTTAGAAACTTAGTATGTATTGTTAAAATGTTTCAAGTTCCATCTGTGAGAATGAGTGGAACTTATTGGTATAATATTTTTTGTGACCGATAGGTGTGATAGAATCTCGTATGATACGCAGGGACCTGCATCTATTTTATCAATTTGTTGTATAGATGACATAAATAATGCGTATATGTATCATATAAAATCTAATCAGATTTTGAAATGAGAATATAAAATTCTAATATAAAATTTCGTTCAAATCTAATCTATTGAATTTAGGTGCTATCGTGTTAATAATTTAAAAAAAGAAATTTTACTAATCAAAATTCGTTCAAAAGGCCATTAAACGTGTTTTTAGGTAAAAAAATTTAAACAAAGTTTTCTTCATTACAATACTTTTCTGTGTGATACGAATCGTGAATATCTTCAAATGTAAATGACAGTTAGTCAGTCAATCAATCCGTCTACAAATCGGATTTCAAATTTTTTAAGGACGAGAGTGAAGCTGTCCGAAATACTAAATTTATGAGAACGCGGCTTTTGCATTAGATGTATCGTAGTGGTGAAAATTCCATGATTTGCTGTATAATCCATTATGTGTGATGTGGCCACTATGGTTTAATTGTATTCGACAAATAAAATTTTCTTTATGACCAACTATTTCTATACAAACTTCGATGTTTTGGCGTTGAGGACGCTACAGGTATGTAGTACAAAGTTAACTTCTAGAGTAGTTCACCGGTAGATGGCTATACTATTTCACTACCCAAGTGTTTGTGGATAGATCATTAATCCGAGCACTAAACTAATATTTTTTAAATATATACAATTGTGTTTTATGAATTAATTTTGGTACGTGACTCCAGACACGAGTGTTCAATGTGAAACTTTTAAATTTATAATTTATTATTTTATTTTTCATGGTACATAATAAAATTTTAGTGCTACTAAAGTATATTTAATAAAATAGATACAAATTGCGAAAATATTACAAGTGTATAATTTTTTTATTCAATCTATGCATTGTTTAAATACTAGTAACATTATACGATTGCAATTTATGATGGATGCACTGCATAGTAATAAAATGGTATAGTTTTTACTAATCATTCAGAAAAGAATTATAAAAACTCTAATTTTCTACAATCCATGTATTTGTGCTGAACCTTTACGTTGAGCTGTAGTAATGTAAAGATAAGAAAATTTCAAATGGTAGTCGTATTTCATACAATTTTTATATAACTACATAATAAAATAACAAAGAATTCTATTGATAACAAATACTACCAATAATCTAGATCCATGTTTTCTATTTGTATATTTGTAGAATCCAGTTTTAATTGTGTAACTATATACCTTGGTTTTTAAACATAATGGTGGAAGAAGTAGTTAATTCTACTAATAAACCAAAGGTATGTTAATTTTTTTGCAACACTAGACTTTTAGAATTTTTTTCCAATTATATTGTTAAAAATCAATGTATTCTATTTTTTCAATTATTTAAAACACTTCTGCATTCCTTAATGTAAATTGATTTTATATTAACAATGGACATTCAAATATTGCAGAATAAAACTGCTCGACCCAGGCCAGTTTATCTTTGGAATGTGTTAGATGTACAAAAATGGTTAAGAAGACACTGTAGCGATTATTATCAATTATATCATGAAAAGTTTTTATATGTAAGTATCTGACAGAATAGTGTGCATATGTTTTATATTTCTTTCAGTTACATTTTTGTACTTTCTGGCAATAAATACATAACATTGTTATATATTTTTATTTAAGCACGATATCACAGGCAGAGTGTTGTTAAGAATAAATGAAAATATTTTATTGAGACTTGGAATTGACAATGAGCAACATAGAATGGATATTTGGAGAGAGATAATGAAATTACATCTTAAGACTGATATGTTAGAAATTAAAGATATTGAACGACGTAATAATATGAATTTTGATTAATATGATAGATTTGACAGACTTAATGTGGTTGGTAATTTAAATGAAAAAGCTTTATTTTTTATATTAATTTACATTAAATGTTTTTTTTTTACTAAATAAATATTGTAATTTTATACATATTTATAATAAACTCTGTTTGATGTATGTATTATAATTTGTTTTCCAATAGTGTAAATAATAATACATAAGTAAATATGGAAAATAAAAAAAAATATTTTTGTAGAAGTGAAAAGAATAGTGACATTACTAAGAAGTAATTGAAACTCAAATTATTGTTATTGTTTTCATAAAGAAGTTAATTATCTTTAAAATATGATATTTTTAAAACTTTTGAAATTTGTTTTGCGCATTGTTTGTTCTCCTTTCTTTACACTACTACAAAATGTTTTATTGGCATAAAATGTTACAATGAAATGTTGAATGTTTTCTTAAATAGAAAATGTATAATAATAATATATTAACAATCCATTTAATAAGAAATAAAGTTTTTAATGTTACAAATTCTTGGTACAAGATTATATTTCAAAAGAAATTTACACGTTGACTAGAAACATTTACATATTTGTTACTTCAACATTATAAATTATGCCAACTTCAAATTTATTTTCTATGTTTAAATGATATTGTACTTGTTGATGATTTTTATTCTATTTATGGTCATTTAAAGAAATAAGTTTATAGATTTCAATCCGTATTACCCTGTTTGTTATAAGTTCATATAGGAAGTATATACTGATACAAGTAATAATAATACATTTGAGAATACATATTAAATATCTCTCAGTTACATACTTACTTCATTCTATGATAAATTATCTTTTCTGTAATTACAACAATGATAGCTTTATTACTGTGTAATTTTATTAACTGTATTATGACAGTTTTATGAATACTTCACACTGATCAACAATATTTTTTAATATTTCTTCTAATTCTTACCATTAATATAAAAAGCAGTTTCAAACAATTCTTGAGAAATTATGTAACTATTTTACTAATCGCATTTTTACTTTAAAGTTATAATAAAACATATTTTTAATAATTGTCATAAATCTACTATATATTTACATAGATATGTAATATGTACCATCATAAACATATTCACTGAATCAGGATAACTGTATCAATTTTATGAAATTATCTATTTTAATTTTATAATATCTTATATTTTAATATATTATTTTATAACCTAGATTATCAGTGTGACTATTGTTATAGTAATTTTATTAAAAATTTATGATTAAATAAATATTCAATTTTTTAACATTATTATATTTGAACGTTTTTTGAGAAATTTTTGTATTTTTCACATTTCTCGTAAAAATTAAAGATATAATACTTAATGTATAGAAAATTTGTATGTTGATAGAATAACACTATTTTAATAAAAATGTCACAGCCTTACACATCTTTTGGAATTTCTTCATTCCCTTGGGAAACTGTGTTTTCAATATATGTAGATAAAAAAAAGAAAACTAAATATATTATAATAAAAGTTTCAAATAGTATGATTCTCTCAATACTTGCACTTAAAAACGTAATTATGTCAACTCTTGATACAGAATTTTGTCTCCTATTCATTGTATTTTTCCTATAATTATTTATTTCTACGAGTACTGTTACTAGTAATTCACCGTCAGATTTTCGGCCATTTTGGTATTAAGTATAAAGTGGAACATGTACTTAACATTTCTAAAAATTTTTAAGAATTACACAATAATTGATCTAAGAAATTATGGATGATATTCACATATGTACAGATATGTACACATTATTAAATTAATAAATGCCAACCGAGTGTAATTGTTTGTAAGTTGATAAGAGAAATTTTTGCTCTCTATGTCATTGACGAGTATGAGCAACGATCAGAATAGGTAAAAAAAATTAGTGAAAAATTATTTTAGAGGTAATCATTCATTCTTGCATTTTTGTTCGAATATCTATAATATATGGAAAACGAGTCATGGAGTTTGCACTTTGAGCAGAATAAAATTTTCACTTGTCATTGATTATTTAAATTAATTATACGATTCAATTAATCTTCAGTTCTACAAGCACAATTCTTCCGAATCGGGATTTTGCGTGTGCTTTCTAGATGAAAAAACATATAACTCTTCGCTTGTATTCGATGACATCGAGGAATGATTCTCATGGTCGTTACGAATGTAATGGCCGATTTCCTTTTTCTTTTGTGTGCTTGTTTGATGTTTACCGACGAACGAATTCGTTGATTCCTTCACCGGTATACCTTTGTAAAAAGACGAAACGGCTGGATAACTACCGGAAACCGTGCGTTTCCATTCGTATCTGTAAGATAAAGCAGTTATAAGAAGTTCAACAAATGTATCGTTTACAAAAAAACATTGAATGCGTTTGATAAAATGTTGCATCGGTTCGTGTATTTGCGGATCAAACTACTGTCGAGTAATAACACGTAAATACTAGTTGTTCAATAAGTTTTGTCGTTCGATAAAACTTATCGAACAGTATAGTATCATAGTAACAGTATGGAACAATTTATTATTAATGTCTTTATAAGTGCTTGAAACGATTAAATGTACTTGTAACTTTATGCGAATAAATAATAGAGGATCGAAGATTTGCAAAACAATGATGGTGGATGGCCCATCAGTGGTCTTGAACGATCGTTGATTTTCGATTATAGTTACCCAAACTGAAAAACGTACCTAATGGAGGCTCGCGTACTTTGGGTTTTATCCATTTCTATATTATCGATTGGTGGACTGTTTGTCCAGTTTCGCGATTTGAAAGGACACCTCTGTTGGAACTCCTTTCGGAATTTTTCCTAAAAATATTTCACATTCGTCAATGAAGCTTCAATACTTTCGAAATTACCGTGAATTCAAGTTGCACTTCGTTTCCAAATGATAGCAGTATGAAAAAATTCAGGTACCTCGCTTGTTTTAATTTTTCGTCTTGTACATCATACAAATGAAATATTGATAATATCGATTATTGATACGTACGTTATATATTCCATAGATGAATGGATTGTAGCAACTATTCGACATTGCCAACCAGTCGCAAAAGAAGAATATGTAATGGATATTTTTGTACCTGCAATTTCAATTCTTTATAATGTATTACGATATTGTATATAAATAAATACGACGGGTGGATTCTTAAGGACATTTCGTTTTACGATAACAAATATTTCGCAGGAAGTATATAAACTTCTCGAAATACAAATCCAAGTGTACATTACACGCGCGAGTAATTGAAATTATTTACCGTACTGATCCGATACGTTGAGAAACGTTCGATTTCTAAATTTATTTGTCGATGATTCTTTATTCCGCTACCACGAAACATTAATCTCACTTTTATCATTGAAATTTGAATATTGTTTGCGGTTACTCGTATATTACTTACTCGTTTATTCCTTGATACAGATATCGGGTCACGTTGTACGTTTGAAGTGGCAGCCAACAAATTGCGAAAAGAGCCACGACGATAATCAACATTTTGATGACCTGAAAATCCAATGAACAATTTGTCCCGATAAATGGTTTATGGACGAACGTATAGGTTTGTTCGGTGAACTGTGCGAATATAATTCGTTTTCAGTGTATTTGCAGCTGAGGTATTTCGGATGTTTCCAATCGAACGGTCTGATCTTTTTTTATATAGAAATTTAGTTAAATTCGAGTTAGTTTCTTAAAGAAATAATACATATATTTAGGGATCGTAAGCAAATTTTCGTTTCAGCTTTACGTTTTAAGCGTTCACCCTGTCGCGAGGATATCAGATTTTCGTACCCTTAGCTTATTCTTCATCAGAGTTGCATCTCGGGAGTCTTCTGCATTTCCGGGTGCTCGGTTGCCCCACAGTTTCAACGCCATTCGTGCATAGACGCAAGAAATGATCGAAAGCGGCGTTAGATATTGCAAAAATACCAGTATTATCCAGTAAATTAACATCGTCTCATCGCTGACAATTTGGTCGTGCTTGCAGAACGGTTTGAAATGCTTTCGGTCTGTTTAAAAGTTGGGAAACACGTACATTAAACACACATCGGATCGAATACCGAGGAACAATAAAACGTGACTGAACCGAGCGCGTAACTGACACGAAAATGTTGATGTTAATTAAACACGTGCAAAACAAGAACAACGTCTGCTTGTTTCGTTGGTAAAGAGTCGTTGCGAGCAAACAGTTGCTCATAATTAATCGTGTAACTTGATTACGGGCAGGAGTGTACGATAATGAGATTATTACAACAGCGAAATGTTCGCGTGTAATTTAATTTACAGAAGCATTTTCTTCTCGATTATCCAATTCGTATTATTTTTTTCTTCACGCGAAGAGCAGTTCGCGTAGAACCGGTTATTTTAGTTTTTCTTTTTTTTTACACGAAGTGGACGGTGAAACTTCGATTGTTTTTATTCGTGCGTTCTTCGACCGCGAGATTCATTCAACGATTCGAACTGTAATCGTGGTACGCGATACATCGCGAACACCACGATACTCGAAGTTTCACGTGGACGTTTCGAGTAATAAAATGTGTACAGTGTTCACTGGATAATTAAAACGGGCAACGATTGCAACCGAGAGCGGTGCACGTAGCAGTAAAAATACAAATTTCGATATTCGTCGTTGTATTTTCACGGGAGCGTCGTCGACGAATTGGCGATCTCTCTCCGATGAAAATGAGTCCACGCGCAACCCTTGTTCCAAGGTTACATTTAATTATACACAATTGAAATAATCTAAAGGTTAAAAGATCAAGGGTACAATATTCGGAGTGAACTTCGTCAGAAGAACCTCACCGATCCGTTAGAGGACACTCCTACGAAGACAGAACGAATAATTAAAAAATTGTTCGTTTTCTTAGGTTATCGTAGACTCGTTTCTTGTCGCTCCGTCTCTCTCGTTGTTGGTTCATCTCGTTCGTACATCTCGACTCTGATATAAAAAAAGAAAATCAATTCCCCGTACGAGAACTCCGATCTTCTGCGGATAATCGAAATCCCAGCTTCGGATTGAATTTTTCTCGGTTATTCGGAGAGTACCGTAACCTGTCTGATAAACGACTAAATCGTTCGTAATCTTCGCTGTTTACCGTATACAAGGTAGAGAATTTAGAGAATTATCGCAGTAAACGGTACATCGATTTACACGGTGATCAGATTCGATGAAACGTTCTTACTGCGAACTCACCGTATGGATATTCCTCTACTTGAGCGACTCGGTTTACGATCGCCGTTGGCGTCGCCAAGCTTCCCGCGATTATCCAAATACCAGTGATGATCCTTTTGGCAGTTACTTTGCTCAGCTTCGCGCTGTTGGAAACAGTAATACGTGTTCGAATGAAAGGAAATGAATAACGACGGAGCTCCACGGCTCAAAAATTTACCGAGCAAGGAATCGGTCTCGATCACGTTACGATGTCAATCTACTGTTCGTTCGCAATGAAAACGACACGACGCGATACTTTTCACTTTCGTGACTTTCACCACGCGCGGTTAATCGATATCGCGGTTAACGTTAATTAAGATCGAACGTCGAACGTGAGCAACGTTTAGACGAAATGTTACGATCGAATCGCATCGAATCGGTGATTACTAATCACCGAGAGGATTTAATCAACGTACCTGAGGGGTTTTAAAATTGCTCGATGTCGATCAATTGCAATTGCCGTCAGTGTGAAAACCGATACATTAACGGAGAGAACTTGTACGAAGGGACAGAAGGGGCACATAAACTCGGGCAGATCCCATCTCTGTAGCAGGGCTGCTTGAAACTTGAAGTGAAACGATTAGTGCGTTACCTTTCTATTCTATTCTCGTGGTAAATTTGAAAATTAATCGACACTTAAGCGTAACGCGTGACCGTTAACGAAACAATTATCTTAGAGGTACGCGACGATTACGAGAATAAATGATAAGCGTTCAGCGTATACGGTTCTGAGAATTATTCGAATTGAACGGTACGGTGGGAGGTTTGCCTCTCAGTGACCTTGAACGGCCAATTGACTTTGTTTCGACTGGAGTGAATCTTGTCATCCACGAGACAATGGAGACCAACATTCCAGACCAGGCTGCGGATTTTCCGATATATTGATATTATTATTGTACTATTTAACGAAGTGTGTAACGCGTGAATAAATTTTGCGCGCGTTTCTTAAATTTTTTATACGAACAATAAATACACGAACATTCGTTGTCTGCTAACAACGAATGAAAGATAGCTTTCGTTTAGTCATTGATTCGATCGGAATTACAATCTGAATTATAAAACGAAATTGGGCACCGGGTTGAAAGGATAGAAACTTATTTCTAGAAATCGTTTTGGATGCCTCTTTGTTTTTATTTCGATCGTTGGAAATTTTTCAAATACACCGACCGGTGTGCGAGTTCTTTCGCGTCGAATCAATCGTTTTTAACACGGGGGCTCGAGCGATCAAAGTACAGTTTTCAACGTTGTTGAAAAAATATACCTCGAGGCGACGCTTGTCACTGATTTGTTTGGAAAAACGTTTTCGAGTCTTTCTTCGAGTTATTCCCTCGAAGAGATTTTTATCTTCGCGACCGTTGATTTTGTAAAGCTCACGGATCGAGTCTTGAACAATTCGGAAAATATTATTTTCGTATTCTGCGTTCTTTGCCGTTTCGATCGCGCGCTTCTAATTCGCGAAAGCTCTGAAATCGCGATTAGGTCAATCCGATAAGGGACGGTTGTTCTCTTCCCGTGTGTTTTCGGAAAGCTTGATTGGTTTTCGATGCTCCAAAGGTGGTAGTTTATATCACTTTGGTACTTCAAGATACCATACCTGATCAATAATACTTCAAGCGAGTATAAAACGAAAGTGTCATCGTTCGATGGATACCGTGAAAAGGTGGAGCGTCTCGTCCATTACGAACGAGAAAGGAGAGATCTTTTCTCTGGCGATGCTTTTAGAGAACGTCAATGGTACGTTCTTTGATTCAGTCCCGCGATAATCACGTGCATTTATCGTTGAGAACAATTCGATTCGTAATACCATAGAGGAAGATTTTGGTACGTATTAGTACGGATAAGCTAACATGGATAAGATCACTCTCGACAAGTTTAATTTCGTTACCAAGAAAGAACCAAAAGACCGTATAATTTCTTTGAAACGTCAGCTTGGAGCCGAAAGAACGATTAAAAACACTTAAAAGCCATTTTAGCCTTGTGCCGATTTTTAACATTCAATTTTTCGCGAAAATACTCTCTCTCTCTCTCTCTGAAAGGTCGTACGGGAAATAGAATTATTTTCAATAGAATATTGAGAAGTAGAATCCGATTGTTTTCAACAATAAACGCGCGTGTGTGTCTCGCGAGTTCGTATAGAAAATAATTTTTTTTGCTGGCCTTTTATAGTATTGTATTTCGAGCAGAAAGTTTCATGCTCGAAATCGTCACAAAGCTAAAGCGATGTTTAGTGCTTCCGATCGGTCTTTTCGTCGCGATTCGATTTTTGAAAGAACTCGTCGTGTATTTCTATTATTCGTCGCACGATTTTACGCAATATTATTAATATTGCTCGCGGTTCGTTACAATAATTTCGTCGCAATCGTAATTCAATTGCCGTAGTATAGGTCTTTGCGAGCTGACACGTGGAACGAGTATTTGAATAATTCCACCGATTCCATCGCAAGGACTCTTACTATGCACAGTTGCAAAAAATGTCACTCTGCATTCTCACGGGTATCGTTATTGCAATGCACCGGATTAATCAAATTTTTCTAACCTTCGTATCGAGATAACGTATATTTGTAACAGTATCGTAAAATTGATTTTACGAATGATAGAAACAGTCAGTCGAAAAGTGCGATCCTTTACGATTAGAAGAAGAGAATAAATAATCGATGTTTATACATTCGTGGTGATAAAAATTCTTTCGTGAAGATTGGTGAAAACTACCAATTTCGAGGGTCTTTGTCGTTTAAACAATCTCGAAAACGGTAACCCAATGACTCGAACACGTACTGTACATCGTACTATCTAAACATCGCCATAAATAATAACGATAATAGATTTTAACATTGACGGAAGAAGAGCTCTAGGAAAAATAACGAACCTATATTACATATCTGAATATTAAAATATTTCTTAGCTTGACAATTAATGACATTCCGTAGCGTGTTTATTAAACTCTTTTTGTTTGTTGAAAACAAGTTCTTTACACCTTGTTATTTATTCATGTACATATCTTACCGAAGTGTATGGAAGTTAGAGGAAACTGTTCTCGATTAAAGAATTTTATTTTTTAAATATAGTTATATATATATATATATATATTTATTTAAAAGATAAAAAAAATATATATAAATATTTAAAAAGTGAAAAGAAATATTGAGAACAGTTTTCAAAACAATTTCTTCGAATTCTTTCTTTTCGGTAAAATATATGACAATAATAACAAGGCGCGAAGAGTTTATTCTCGACCAAAAGTGAGTAGATCGATGACACAATTAATTGAAAATTTAATTAGGCGGGAAGACCACCTTTTCCGGGAACATCTTTCGGAAATGAAAAATGATGCTGGAGGAATTTATATACGTCTACAATTACATTGGACACGTGGTATTCATATTACTGTGCGCGTGCATAACGTGAATGCATTCTTGAACGTTAGTAGCTTTCGTTGCTTTACAGTTAACGTGATTTATCGTTTCCTTAATACGAGTACACGCGCAAATGAAATATCTTACCTGAAACGGAATTGAGAACAAACCTATGACGATGTCAGCTACCGCTAGATTCGCTATGAAAATATTTGTTACGTTCTGCATATGTTTAGATGTCGCGATTATCCACATAACAAGAGAGTTTCCCATTACCGCCAGTATAGATATGGTCCCGTATAGTATGTAGAGAATCACGAGATAGAAAGTCGTCACTTGGTACATTTTCTCTGAAAAATCGGTAAATCATCGTTATTAAATTAAACATTTATGCACAACGATTGCAAAAACGTAAATTCCTTTTCCATTCGAAGCTTTGAATTTCAGTTAGCGAAAATTAGGAACGTAATAGCGAAAATGTGATATTTAATCAAAAGATGTTTGAGAGCAAGTGAAACGTATGTTTTTTTCATTTCTCCGCATGATTATTCAATTTAATATTTCTTTTGATACGGGCGTTTAAAAAATTCGGAAACTTTTTGTTCTTCAAAAAAAAAAGGGAAATCCTCGTTTTTATCATTAAGCGATTTGAAGCTTTGTTACCGGAATATAAGTGATTAATGTTTACTCGGGTAACTCTCGCTCCACGGTGCTTCTAGTTCACTTAGTTGATTGTTTGACCAACGTATAAATATTTGGTTGTTAGGCGTAAAAACTTATTGCTTCCATTTGATAAATTTGATAAACGTATTTAACAACACGTATTTGTTAACATCCTATATAGAGTAGCACAGTACTTATTAAAAATTCATGCAGTCAAAATTGTATCAAAATTGTTTGGATGTACACGCGTATACACTAACTCCTCGATAAAAGTTACAAACTTGGGTTCGGTCCGAGACCTTTAACGAGTGAGTACAGTAGACGATCTCGTTTCAAGAATGCGATAGAGTAGACTAGAGTGAACGAGATAAAGTATACCGAAAATGATCTCGAAACTTTTATCGATGTAAAAATCCGGCTTGATAAAAAAAATTGTATACTTTTTGTTTAAAAACCGTGAATCTAGCGAAAACAAGATTCGAATCTTTACGGTGTAAAATGTATTCCTCCGCTCTCCAGTGATCGAAACGATTAAATTTAAAACAAGTGTTAATCGCACAATTGATGGTAAACTTTGTATCGATAATTCACTCGTTTATTACCGTTTGGAAGAAGTCATTAACTATATTCTATGAAAAATGTGAGTAAAAATAATTCGATAATAGGATAGATCTAGTGCTTCGTTGTAATTAATGTACAATACACGTACAGTCTGTCACGAAGATATTCGTGCCTCGGTATAAGTTTCATCTCGTGCTCTGCATTTTAATTACAATTTTTTTGTTTAATTATTCTTATCATTGGTGAAGTTCGAATACATCGTTGATAGACCCTTTACCGATTAAAGAACCGGTTAACCGGTCTTTCGATGTTGGCGAGAGCAGACATTTCGAATGCAACATTCGTTTTGTTTAGTTCGTAGGTAAAATTATCTGTGAGCCAGTTCGAGACGACTGCGAATTATTATGCGCCTGTGCTTGGTTATTGCAGTGAATATTTTTACAATGTTTGCTCAGGTGGCCTTTTTTCCATGAAAAAAGCTGGAATGTTTATCAATGGAAACGTAAATTCGATACATCGTATTCTCACGTTCTATTTTGCACGCATTATGTCTAGTTTGCCAACATCGTTCTACTTTACCTAGACTTATTTTTCTATCCAAATTGGACATGTTCGGGTAATTTTATTTCTATCCCATTGTTTGTAATCGCCGTTGACCACCATTGGACAATGTTATCCGTTTTGTTTCAGAAATCGACAGTCTCGGTTCAAACGAATATTTACTTCGACGATCTCTCGAGATTCTACAAATGGATCGATTGTTTCTCGAGAGCTTAAATATAGTCGTACTCTAACTCGCGAAAAAATTCTTGATACGAATAAAATGATAGTAAGCTGGATTATTTAACGCTTGCGTATGCAGAGTATCTGTTTTATCTTGACACGGTGAAATCTCTCACGAGTAGACTGCGTACTTTATGGATTTATGGTTTGTACAGGTGTGAAAGAACATGTTTAACCTGTGCAGAATATACGTCCCTTGTGAGAAACGGGGCCTTAATTAATGTTATTATACCGCTCGACGAAATATATTTTGCACACACTTTGCTCGTGCTTCTCAAATTTGAACACACAGTGAATGCGTATATAAAATGTCTACTCACGAGCAACTGACGATGGTATAAAAAAAAAATATTTCAATGAATGTTGTTCGGAACGTAGGAGAGTAGAGAAATGATTCATAATGTGGAACGTTCTTCTCAAATTTGCATACATTACCAATAAATGCGTAACTACAATGATATTAAAAAAATACTTCAATGAATATCGTTCGAAACGAAGTAGAGTAGAGAAACGATTTACAATGTAGATTATAATTTGAGAATTAATTTTTTTATACCTTTGACTCTTCGTGAGATATTTCTCCACAGTATCGAGATAAAACAGATCCTCTGAGTATTATTTTATTAACGATAACTTTCATCGACTCTGTTGCGAACGGATAGCATGCCCATTTTTTAAATTGCTCGACCAACAGCTTCGGCTTGTGAAACCTTACTCACACTGATCGTCGAATCGATTAGAACTCGAGTATTTTGAAAATGTTGATCATTTTTTCGTTTTTTTCTAAATTAAATTCCACAATATCGGGACACACAGTAAACCGTCTTTGAACTACTCTTACGCAACCGTGTTGGTAAACGTGTCTTACCATATTGATAAATATCCAAGGTATTCAATGAGGAGGTAGTGTTGTCGTCGAACATGTTGTACGTGTGCGTTGCATAGAAATCGTACATCGAAGCATTGTACATTTCACCGTCGTTGTACAATAAAGTGTTCATAGCGAAGATATCCACCTGCAACAAGCCGAAAAGAAAACATTAATCTTTTATCTGTATTATTCTTCGTCAATTGCCCAAGTGAGATTTAATCGAGCGGATTTTTCAACGATGCAACGATACGATAAAGTACCTGTATCGGTGTGATAAAATTAAAATTTCTCTGCGCAATGTTATTGGATCTCGGTTGGTCTTCCCAAACGAAACGATCGATGAATAGATCCTCGAGAAGGTGTCGAAACGAATTCGATCGTAGAGACAATTGACCGATCTCGAGAAGATAGAAAACATCGAGAGAATGATTTATTCATCGAACCTCGCGTCGTTTGCTACTTAAAATACGATTCCCTGTCAAGAAACTTTAGCAATTTCGCGACTCGGGAATAATTAGTTCCATTGAATTTGTTTACCCGTTTCACGGATAACTGGTTTTCTTAGACGAGAAAGAAGATAGTCTAGCCTCGTTCTTCTCGGCGGTACGATTGAACGTTTATTCGGTCGGATTGTAAAACAATGGTTTACTAAAATAAATACTAGAATTTAACCAGTGGAGAGAGTCGCTGGTTGCGCACTTGTTTCAACGCGAGATCTTAATTGTGCAAACGCGATTCGAAAAGTAGGTTACCTTTACGATGAACACAAAAATGTCGAGCGTTTCGTTTAACAACCGTCCCTACTTTTACGTCGCGGTTATTTCTTTCCGCTGTGTCGCCTCATTGTCCTCATTGTGGAAACATAGTTAACGAAATTACTCTTACGAATGGTAGAACGCGTGGCTTCGTAAATTTCGATCTAGCGCATTTGTTACGGTAATGTATCGGCTTAAACTTACCGTGCGAACCTAAATCCATTACACACGGCTTAAGTGTAAATTTATTCGTGCCCATAATAATAACGCGGGTGTACGTGTCTGAGATATTACTCTAAAATTGTAAAACATTAGATGGAATGTGTGCATCGTTGAAAAAATCTCGATTCAATTGCACTTCATAGCGGTAGAGAGAGAGAGAGAGTGCACCAACGACGTTAAATAATTTTTAAGTGATTCGAAACTATTCCAATTTAATTGTTACGCTTTAGCTAGTATACGATATATTTAAGAAATGTATTTAAAAGAAACGTGCACATTTAAAAGAAAGAAATTATTGGAACGCGAATAACTCATAAATGAAGCAACGTGGTATTTATAAATAATAAAGTATCCTCTGATCGTAGTATTAAGTGTTACACGAAACTTGGTTCGCGATCGTTGGAAATGTTATTGTTGTTTACGGTTATTAGAAATGCTGTTCGGAGGGTAGTTGTATTGTTCGAGAAATTTAATTTCGTTTGCACAGAAATAATAGGAACGGTGTACGATATTCTGAAATACTCTCCTAAGTGGTAATTAGTTGTACAGAGATATAGGTACACTTTTATCGTTTCACAGATACAGGGTGCAATCTCATCGTGCGGAATGTTCGATGAACTTCATTAGCAGTTAACGAGAAACTGACCGCGAAATACTTTAACGTTTTTTTTTTTTCTTACGGAACGAAATTGTGTTTATTTTACGAACACACGAAGAACTTTAAATATTTTCGGACGGTATGTTCGCATCGTTCAGAATTCAAAGGTTTGAAAATCTTTTCCTTCGTTTTATCTTACACGTATTTGCTTTTCTTGGCAAACGAAACTTTTCACACGTAAACTTTCCGATGTTGAATTATTAAAGGATTATCGTTCACTTCTTTTCACGCAGCTCTCCAAATACAGGCCGACAAACGAATTAAATATTAAACTAGAATAAATCGATAACCATTCACGATTTACTATTGTCGCTATCCTTCTAATTTCACGAAACATTGGCGTACATATTCCAATTTAGATACGCTCCGTTTGTGTCGTTTTAATTGAAACGCCAATTGCATGTTCATCTGAATGTATACAATGCAACGCGAGTTACCGTATGTTTATATACACGCCAGTTTGATTGGAAAACCTCTTATCAGAGACAACAATTACTTTCCAATCACCGTATCGTTTCCAAGACTCTCATCCTTAAATGTCCCCGTACACGTTTATTTCGTGTTCACCGATTCAATAAACAAAACGTCAGAGAATTTATCGAAAGGAAGAATCGAAATCTAAAAGTACGGAGATGACGGTTTCGTTCGCGGGGAAAGTTGTCAATATATTAATAAATGAAATCATTTGTGTCAAAAATGTTGCGCAACGAAAACAGAAATTGTTTTTCTATCGTTTAAGAATATCGTGGATAAGAATTGTTCGCGATAGATTCGTAGATATTAGGTATAAATTTAATAATAATTTCAACGAGATGTTTTCTAAGCTAAAAATGTTAGATTAATAAAAAAAAAAAAAAGAAAAGAAAAGCATTGAATCGTTGGATGGCAATTTAACGTACGATTTCTTTTCGAGGAATCTAAAAAATTATTTATCTCGAGTCGGTAACACATCTCAGAACTTTGAGAAATGCAACGTCACTGAGAATCGATCTCGTGAAAAGTTCGTTCGTTGTATTATGTTCAGAAGTGGAAGGGATGGAAGTAAGCGTAATTGGTGATTTGAAGGCAAGTGTAACTGAAGGTGGAAGGAACAAGTTCTGTATTTGCCAAAGTGAAAATATATTGCTCAAAAGTGGAGCACCTTGTTACATCGGTTACATACGAATCTTGTAAAACACCGGTTTACGAGGAATATAAATACACGATTTATTTATAAAAAATCAAAAATATCAGTACGGATATATTACTAAATCTTAATCGAACGTTCGTTGTATTTTGCATTGTACTTATTATCATTGTATCTGCAGATTCAGTATCCGGAAGCTTTGTCATAAGAAAATCCAATACCCGTTCTTTCGACCCTTTTTAACGTACATTAACATTTCTTTCGTTTAGCGTATATTAACGTTTGTCGATTCAAAGAAAACATTGATAACCAATCGTAGTTAATAACCAACGAAAACGTTATTTCTTTCTCTAATTAATTTCCGGTTATTTCTATCGCAGTTTCAGTCTCTTCACGGAACGTATTTTAATTTTCGAGTCCTGCGGCGTATCCTTTCTTTTTTATCGATATTTTCTTCATAAGAATTCCTTAACGTTCGTTAACGAATATTATTTTATTAAAAATAGTAAAATTTATTTTACGTAACGGTGCTGGTATAATTAAAAAAACAAACCGATAAAAAGATCGTCTATCGTTGAATTATAATTGGATATAGTTTCTGGTTGTTTACAATCTTGGCGAAAAACAGTACGGATAAAAATTGACTCAGTTTCGATCGCCGGCTCTTGAATTCGTCAATTCGAATTTGATAAACGGGACAGTGTGAATTTTTCACCTCTTTTACACGCAAACCACGTGATGCATTTAAACCCCAACGCATCGTTAACGATGCATTACGTATGCAGCCGCACGCCCTTATCCAAGTTCGGTTCGTGTACGTTAACAACAATCAAATAACACGGTGGAGTATGTTCATTCTTGTGGAATTGATTTACGATACCAATGTTTCCTTTGTGACACGTTCTTCACGCTCGCGTGGCGGTGAAGTTGTTTCAAATTGAATCTTATCGGGTGTTTTTTCTTGTCGTGGAGTGCTACATTCAATTGATATTTCTCGAACGTTTCGAGTAACAGAGATCGGGGAAACGGAGCAATCCAACGATGGGACGATGCGGAAATTAATCGTCTAAAATTTTAAACATTGACCGATTCGTCGTGAACCGGGCGCCGGTTGCACGTCGAACAAACGAAAACGAGAAATTAACGATCGTGTATCCGAAACTTGGAAATTCACTTCAATTTATCAATTTACACAGTGCTATTCGGCTACTAATAACGATTTCCACGTATGTTCCCCCCTTATTATGCGAACGTAATACGGAATCGATAAATAATACGATCATCGGTTCAATCAGCGTCTATATAATGTACCTCGTGGATTATTAAAACAAATATGAAGTCCCGTGCGCGTAATTTCCAGTAATCTGCAACGTATTCGGTATGGATTATATTTATCATCGATGTGTAATAATTGAATAACGAAGCGTGTATTTTGTGCACCGTGATTCGACGAGATGGAAACGGAACATTTTATTGAAAAATCGTTTCGATTATCGGGGGGAACGTTTGTTCGTCAATTTGCGAGAGTCAAACATCGAGGACGAAAGATCTGTTCGCGTGCACTCGTTTTTTTTTATTCTTCCATTTTGTTCGTGGAGTGTATTTCCGGGATAGTGAGTACGGTGGCGAGATTTACGTTTCTTCGGGTACAAGGAGAACAATGTATATCTTTGTAGAAGGAGCATCATTCCGGGGCCACGATCACTGTTCCACGAGCATAACGTCAAAGTGACCGTGACAATTTAATTTGATTTTCTTGGACAGCTTTCGTGCACGGGAACAGGAAATGCAAAGTAACGCGACTCTTTGTACGTGTTTCTTTCACGAACGGGAAGTCAGCGAGCTAAATTTTCCGAAATGGACGCGAGAAGCTCGAATATATTGGAAACTTGTGCGCAGTCCTTTCTTCCACAAAGGAACGAGAAATGTCTGGTACGAATCGGGGTAATTTGTCGGCATACCTTGGAAAAGTGCACCCGTGGGAAAATGCTTTTTCGAAATGATTTTCCACGGTAATGTCGACGAAAAGATTATCGAAATTTAAAAGTGAAAGATAAACGAGAGTTCGGTAAAATTTCGGATGTGAGAAATCTTTCGAATTTTACGAGGAAGACCCACCATCAAATCGATAGTAAATACTTCGGTAAGGTAATTTGCTCCAATGCAAGTAAAGTGCAATGGAGCTGAAATTAATTCACGCGAATTTCGAATCGTAGAAAAAGAAGTTTTGTAATAGGAAAAAATCTACAATAAAAAGGACGGTATTATTTGCAATAAATATTTCTTCAAATTCGCAAAATTTAGCGATGACTATTTTCGCATTGAAAAACTCGAGGTAGTTGCAGTTACGATAAAATCTTCGTAACGTCGAGATTTCTTTGTAACATCAGGAAACGACGAGGCAATTTCCACAATAGTTTCGTGGTATTTTTACCCACACGTAGGTTCGGTGTTTTGAGCTTTTGTGTAGTTCACGATTGCTCGAACCACAAATATACAGTTTCACCTTTAACACCGCACCCGGTGAATCGTTCTCCTTAAACGAATCGAATGAAACAATTTCACGGAAACGTGAAAGGCAAGTTGTTCGTCGTTTTGTTTTTTCTTTAGTCGCTCTCTGAAGTTGATGTCAGCTGAAAAGAAAATGAAAAAGAAAATTACACGAATGTTCGTTACTTCGAACTCTGGCCTTAAATTCATTCCATACGTACTGTGTTACGTATGAAATTATATCTGATGTAGAATCTTCGTGTTTCTATTGGATTTTTCTTTACGGCAGATTTGTTGGAAAGAATCACATTTGTCGAGAACCGCATCATAGGTTTCTGAACAATTTTTAACGAGCAAGGATATTTCAAACTTTATTACGAGCATCTAGGATCTCGAATACAGTATATTCCGTTCCAATAGTCTTCAATTAGATATCCTTTTATCGACAGACCGTAAAGATTGAAGACTGAAATTTGTGTAGGTAGGAAGACACCGTGAAAAGAATATCCAAGAACTTTCGTATTCCTTATAATTTACTTTTTATCTGTGTCTCTCGCTTCGTTTCTTTTCGAGAACGTGGAATCTAATATCGCTCGTCGAGTATGATTTTCGTTTGTCAAGCGACGAGGATACTTCTTCCACGTTACATAAGAAGGAATACGACATGTGGAGTTTTACTCGACCACAGTACGGTATGGAGACGAGTAATGATACGTTCTTCTTACGTTTGCGATTCTTTGTATTAGAAATATTCTTCAAGTTCATTCGGAAGCACTTTTAAATTCGTACAGTTCGAGGATAAAACAATCTGACGATAAATTGACTTTACGGTAAATTGTCCTGGTAGAGATGAAGTAAATTATATTCTATACGAAAGGTCGAAACGATTAATATCATATTACTCGACCATCTTTCATTAGATCGATGAACTCTGCGCAATGGTTGCACATCGAAATGCAGTATTCTCTATTAATTGTGATTCATGATACACATTGTATATCGTTTTGATGTAATCCCAATATAAATCTGAGAGACAAACAGCGATCGAATGCCATTTATAAAACTGTAATTAAGTGGTTGATAAAAAATGTGATACCTGCAATTAAGTAGTCCATTCATTTAGTTCGTCTTCATTGCGATATTGCACATTTTGTGTCTCTAGTTCTATCTCTTACTACCCTCCTCGCAAGTTCATTCTTGAGCCTTCCAATTCGGACGTTTATTATTAACCCATTTAAAAATAAATGAAACTTAAATTTTTCCAAATAAAATATACATTTACCAAACGAGAAACAATAAAAGTTCGTCGAACACAAGCAAAGTCTTCTTACAAATAGAAATTTTTGAAATTTCTCACGAAACAATATTACAAATAATTCGTCAACCTTAAGCAGAGTCTTTTAAAGAATCGATTTCGATTTAAAAGGCTCCTCGAAAGCGTATTAGTCTTTTTAATGATCGAAATTTATCAAACGAGAAAAAGTGGAGTAGTCCAGGGCGGAGCGAGGCGGGGCGGAGCGGGGCGGAGCGGAGGAGGGCGGGGCGGCGTTGAGCAGGGCGGAATGGACCGAAATATAGTGATAAAGAGCTAGTGATAAGAGCTTATCTATTGCAAAGTAGATTAGAATAGAGCAGAGCGGGTCGGGGTGGAGCGAGGCGAGGCGGGGCGCAGCGCGGTGGAGCGGGGCGGGGCAGGGCGGGGCGGGGCGGAGCGGGGCGGAGCGGGGCGGAGCGGGGCGGAGCGGGGCGGGGCGGAGCGGGGCGGAGCGGGGCGGAGCGGGGCGAGGCGTAGCGGGTCAAAGCGGAGCGGGAAGGGGTGAGGAAGGGCGGAGCGGAGCAGAGCAGAGTGTAATGACGTAGAATGGAGTAGAGCGGAGCGGGCACAGCGGTGTGGAGTGAAGCAGAGCAAAGCAGAGCGGAACGGAGTGAGGCAAAGTGAAGGAGCGTGGAGTAGACTAAGGCAGAGTGGAGCAGGGCGAAGTAGAGCAGGGAGGAGTGGGGCGTAGTGGACTGGAGTAGAGTACAGTAGAACGGAGTACGGAGAAGTGGAGGGAGTAAAGTGGAGTAGAACAGAGCAGAGCAGAGCGGGGCGACGTCGAGCAGGGCAGAGTGGATCGAAATAGAGTGATAAAGAGCTAGTGATAAGAACTTATCTATTTCAAAGTAGATTAGAATAGAGCAGAGCGGGGCGTGGCGGAGCGGGGCGCGGCGGAGCGGGGTGGAGCGGGGTGGAAAAGGCCGGGGCGAGGCGGAGCGGGACGGGGCGAGGCGGGACGAGGCGGGGCGAGGCGGAGCGGGGCGGGGCGAGGAAGGGCGGAGCGGAGCATAGCTGAGTGTAATGACGTAGAATGGAGTAGAACGGAGCGGGCACAGCGGTGTAGAGTGAAGCAGGGCAAAGCAGAGCGGAACAGAGTGGAGCAAAATGAAGTAGCGAGGAGTAGACCAAGGCAGATGGAAGCAGGGCGAAGTAGAGCATCGTGGCGGCCCGCATCGTCGGGCACCTGTCGCGGGGTGGGCCCGGGCTGGCGGAGTGCCAGTTCGGGTTCCGGGAGGGCCGGTCGACGATCGACGCGATTCGACGCGTCCGGTCCCTCTCGGCCTCGGCGGTCTCCCGGGGTGGGGTGGCATTGGCGGTGTCCTTGGACATCGCCAATGCGTTTAACACCCTACCCTGGGAGGCGATTAGGCGGGGGCTTGAGGAACATCGAGTCCCCGCCTACCTTAGGGCAGTCGTCGAGGACTACCTCCGCGACAGGTGGATCGAGTATCCGGGCCGGTGCGGGACGGAGAGGAGAGCGGTGTACTCCGGGGTTCCGCAGGGGTCGGTGTTAGGACCCCTGCTGTGGAACCTCGGGTACGACACCGTCCTGCGGGCCGAAGACCTCCCCGACGGCGTCAGTCTGACGTGTTACGCGGACGACACCTTGTTGCTGGCCGTCGGGGGGGACTGGAGGGGGGCTGTTCGGGCCGCCGAGGACGGTGCCCGGCGCGTCGTCTCCCGGATCAGGGGGATCGGTTTGGAGGTGGCTCTCCACAAAACCGAGGTACTCGGGATGTATAGACCCCGGGGAGAGCCGCCTCCCCCCCTGATCCGGGTGGGTGAGACAGACGTCGAGGTGAGGTCTCAGATGAAATATCTGGGACTTCACCTCGACAGCCACTGGCGCTTCGAGGGCCATTTCCGGGCCCTGGCCCCGCGGTTGGAGAGGATAGTTGGCGCTTTGGGCCGTATCCTCCCCAACCTGCGGG
Source organism: Ptiloglossa arizonensis (assembly GCF_051014685.1). Classification (NCBI taxonomy): domain Eukaryota; kingdom Metazoa; phylum Arthropoda; class Insecta; order Hymenoptera; family Colletidae; genus Ptiloglossa; species Ptiloglossa arizonensis. Next base: position 22,459,705 of record NC_135050.1, read on the forward strand.
GCCCGAGTGACCGGGTTCGCCGCCTCTACGCGGGAATGGTCCACTCGGTGGCCCTATACGGGGCCCCCGTTTGGGCGGGCGACCTGGCCGCCTCCCGGCGCAGCAAGGTATTGCTGCGCCGGGTTCAAAGGCGGCTTGCACTGCGGATCGCCCGGGGGTACCGGACCGTTTCGTATGAGGCGGCGAGCGTCCTGTCAGGGCTACCCCCGGCGGACTTGATCGCGGGCGCGCATGCGGCTTTCTACGAGGGCCGCATGCGCGCCCGCGAGGATGGGGTGGTCCTGGCGGGATGCGAGGTGGAGGCCCTCAGGCGCCAGGCCCGGGAGTCCATGCTGCAGCTTTGGCAGCAGCGGCTGGCCGAGCCGTTGTTCGGCCAGAGGACTGTCCGGGCTATCCGGCCGGTCCTGTTTGAGTGGCTGGGTAGGCGCTTCGGCTCACTCACCTACCGGTTGGTGCAGGTGCTGTCCGGGCACGGATGCTTCGGACAGTACCTGTGCCGGATCGGTGTGGAAGAGGCGGCGCGCTGCTGGCACTGTCCAGCGGACGAGGACACGGCGCAACACACCCTCGAGGTGTGTCCGGCCTGGGGGGTGGAGCGCCGTGTCCTCACGGCCGTGATTGGGGCGGATCTATCGCTGCCGGGCGTGGTACGGGCCATGCTCGGCAGCGAGACGAAGTGGCGGGCCGTGGCCTCCTTCTGCGAGGAGGTAATCTCGCAGAAGGAGGCCGCGAGCCGCATTCGCGAGAGCGGGAGACCGCGAGCGAGGCCTCGTCCGAGGCCGGGGGCGGGTGGGCCTCCGGAAGGGCCGGGGAGGCCACCCTGAGAGCGGCGGGCGGGGGTGCGTAGCCCTTGAGGCTCGTACCACCGCCCGTCGTCTGAGGGGTGGGAAGAATAAGGGACGGCGACGCTCTCGAGGGCGGAGAGGCCAGAGCCGCCCTCGGGAGCGTACGAGCCGGGGTGCGGCCGCGCCGACGGCACGGTCCCAGGGCCGTGCCTCCGGCGCGGCTATGGGGGCCGTGGGCGGTCGCGAGTGTGGGACTCGCGGCCGCCCTCGGGCGGCCCCCGGGAGTGGGACGTCGGAGCAGTGTGGCCCTGCTCCGACGTCGGGCGCCAGAGCGCCGAGGAGAAAACAGGGAAGGGAGGGTGAAGTACCCCCTCCCTTCCCTGGAACGGGAGGACACGGGCGCGAGAGCCCTGCACGGGGGAGCACCTGATGTTATGATGTCTTCGGTCCCAGGTGCTCCCCCTGCATAGTGCGAGGATGGCCACCGTGGTGGGTTTTAGTGGGTAGGTCCCGCGCCCGATGGGTTTCCTTCCGGGCGCGGGGAATCCCACACTCCCCCCGCCCCTCCCCAGGCGGCGGGGGGGTCTTTCGAAGATTTCCCCCACGTTAAAAAAAAAAAAAAAAAAAAAAGGGCGAAGTAGAGCAGGGAGGAGTGAAGCGTAGTGGACTTGAGTAGAGTAGCGTAGAACAGAGCAGGGAGAAGTGGAGCGAAGTAAAGTGGAGTAGAAAAGAGCAGAGCGGAGCGGGGCGGCGTGGAGGGAAATAGAGTGGAGTAGAGCAGGGCGGAGTGGAGCAAAGTAGAGTCATAAAGAGCTGCGCAAGGCGGAGCAGGCCGGCGTGGAGCCAAGTAGATTAAAGTAGGGCAGAGCAGAGAGGGGCAGCGTCGAGCAGGGCGGAGTGAACCGAAATAGAGTGATAAAAAGCTGGGCAAAGCGGTGCAGGGCGAACTCTGGCGGAGCAGGGTGGAGTAAAGCAGACTAGAGTGGAGCAGGGCGGAGAAGAGCGAAGTAGAGTGGAGTAGAGCAGGGCGGAGTGGAGCAAAGTAGAGTCATAAAGAGCTGGGCATGGCGGAGCAGGCCAGAGTGGAGCGAAGTAGATTAAAGTAGAGCAGAGCAGGGCGGGGCGGCGTCGAGCAGGGCGGAGTGGATCGGAATATAGTCATAAAGAGCTTATCTATTTCAAAGTAGTTTAGAATAGAGCAGAGCTGGTCGGGGCGGAGGTGGGTGAAGCGAGGCTAGGTGGAGCGGGGCGGAGCGGGGCGGAGCGGGGCGGAGCGGGGCGGAGCGGGGCGGAGCGGGGCGGAGCGGGGCGGAGCGGGGCGGAGCGGGGCGGAGCGGGGCGGAGCGGGGCGGAGCGGGGCGGAGCGGGGCGGAGCGGAGCGGGGCGGAGCGGGGCGGAGCGGGGCGGAGCGGGGCGGAGCGGGGCGGAGCGGGGCGGAGCGGGGCGGAGCGGGGCGGGGCGTGGCGGGGCGAGGCGGGGCGAGGCGGCGCGTGGCGGGGCGAAGCGGGGCGAAGCGGGGCGAAGCGGGGCGAAGCGGGGCGAAGCGGGGCGAAGCGGGGCGAAGCGGGGCGAAGCGGGGCGAAGCGGGGCGAAGCGGGGCGAAGCGGGGCGAAGCGGGGCGAAGCGGGGCGAAGCGGGGCGAAGCGGGGCGAAGCGGGGCGAAGCGGGGCGAAGCGGGGCGAAGCGGGGCGAAGCGGGGCGAAGCGGGGCGAGTCGGGACGTGGCGGAGCGGGTCGGGGTGAGGCGGAGCGCGGTGGGGCGAGGCGTGGCGAGGCGGGACGAGGAAGGTCGGAGCGGAGCAGTGCAGAGTGTAATGATGTAGTGTGGAGTAGATCGGAGCGGAGCTCAGCAGGGTGGAGTAGAGCAGGGCGGAGTGGAGCGAAGTAGTGGGGAGTAAAGCGGAGCAGTGCGCGGCGCGGCGGGGCGTGGCTAGGCGAGGCGGAGCGTAAAGCTTAAGCCGATTCTTTTAAAGGATCGATTTTACATAATTGTAATTTAAAAACCTCTTTGGGGTGTGCCAAAGTATTTTTCAAAATTGAAATTTACCGGATGGTAACATTATTATCTTATAAATGACTCGTTGAGGAATGTCTTTCGACGAATCGACTCTTCTCGTTTTCGATTTAGAAAATTCGTCGATAATTTCAACCATTCTCAATGGAAGGTGTTTTCTTTAATTATGTTTTCAATGGTTTTCTCATATAGTGTATTGTGGAGATTTCGTGATTGAATAGTGTTGTTTGCAGCCACGTAAATTCGAAGCTGCGGGTTCTATGACATAACAACGCACTTCATTTATCTTGTGCCAATTGGCAATGTAGGTAGATTTATGCTTTGGACTGTTATCTTGTCGTAGTATCCATCCTTGCTATATATTCGACCTAGCTAGGATAGGTAAGAGTAACGTGTTCTTCTGCCAGATATCGGTATACCTGGCTTTATCTATGCGTTCATATGTTCCTACGAATGAGTGAACCAATATAATCAGCACCGAGACAATCTTACATTTTCGTCGGACCATCACTGTCTTCGACAATGGAAAGTTGATCCTTGAAAGTTGTATCCGACACCTTTGGAACGATGAACTCATTGTATACAATCCAACGAAAACGAAAAAATTTGCTTCGAACTTTATCCGTTACTGGTTTCACATTTTTGCTGAAAGATTACTCAGCGAATATAGATCGATGTGCATTCTGCTTTTGAAAAAAATATTTTCCACGTTTGCATCCATCGAGTAGAGTATATTTGTGACAATAATTTAATACGTTTTGTGTGTATGATACCACTTGAGTGTGTCGTTTTTGAAGTAAAGAATATAATCGACTTGTAAAAATTCTTCTGTAACACAATTGTTGTGTCGGATGTGGAGACTCGTCAGACTGTACTGCGTTAAACTTTGAAACAACTTATTGCGCAAAACCGACATGTTCGAACTTCTTCTATTCCGTTGTAAAATTCAGTTTTGAAGAGATTGTTCTAGTAGTTGGAAATTTCTAATTACCATTAAATACTGCATTATAATCGTATAAATATTATTAGTGAGTATTCCTCTCTGTTATGTACTCTTTTCACGTACGATTTCTATATTTACTATCTTTAGTCGATCGACGATATTTAATATCTAACAAAGAATGTCTATCAATATGACCTGTCGTCGTGAACAAAGTTATCTTGTACGTTGTGTCAACAGTCGCGTTGATGGATGATATTTTCTAATACGAGATAATTTATTTGGGAACATCTCGGTAACTATTTATTTTAGATTGTATTCGATACAATACGTTTTCTTCTGTAGAATTTGATGCTTTACAAATTCGAAAAGAATTATTGATCGTTCTCTTTAAAGAAACTGAAAGTGATCTTCGTATCTCGACAAAAAGTAAATTAGCATTATATAATCTTAAATAACTCACTTTTAAAGAGATGGAAAATGAAGTATATCAAATGAAAATTACAGTGCACTATTGCAAAGTGCAAATAAACATGTACACAATATATTTTCTCTGATCTATACATTTTAATCTAAGAATACAATACATATATACGATACAACGCATCGTTAACGTTTTCAGTTACAACAGCGCGTGACTCTAACTTGTAATAATGATTCGAGGTAGCTATGGGGAGGAGAGTTTCAAAATTACGCGGATCTTCAATTACACGGTATAATTTCCTACTTTGAGAGCCAGCTGTTACATAAAACTAATTATAATATCATATGTTCCTCGGAAAGTCGTGCAACTTTTATTTTAAACAATTTTTCCTCACAATAATTTATCAATTATTCAAAGTCATCTTTTTACGAGATTCACCCTGTATTTATGTTAGAAAATTCGTACCACTGAGGTGTACAATTCCGACGAAGAACTATAAAGCTCGAGGGATGAAAAAGAAATGCATTCGTGTTTCGTGCAGCGAAGATATCGAGTGTTAAATGCAAGGAAGTTGCACTGAACGCAACATAATCATCGCATTGGTCCACAGCGATACGCGTGTACTACATACCATGGTCACGAGAGACGCTTTGACAATACCTTGTTACTGCCATGCTTCCTCGGCACAATATGCACTTTGTGCTTAATAATGCGATTACGCTATTTGGGTAACTCAACACGAACGTGCAAGGACCACTTTAATACGCGAACCGTCTTGTCCGAACGAACCCACGTGCAGGTAAAGAGATCAAGGGATTCGATTGCGACGAATGTTTCTCGAATTGAAAAAAATCTGATCGAACTCTCTAGGGAAGAAAAAGCGATCCAATTTTGAAGCTGACATATTTTTAAAGTATAAAAGAAAAGATATTAAAAAAATTATCTAGCACAACGAGACACTACTGGATTCGGGTGTGACGAATGTTTCTCGAATCGAAAAAAAATTTGATCGAACTCTCTAGGGAAGAAAAAGCGATCCAATTTTGAAGCTGACGTATTTTTAAAGTATAAAAGAAAAGATATTAAAAAAATTATCTAGCACAACGAGACACTACTGGATTCGGGTGTGACGAATGTTTCTCGAATCGAAAAAAAATTTGATCGAACTCTCTAGGGAAGAAAAAGCGATCCAATTTTGAAGCTGACGTATTTTTAAAGTATAAAAGAAAAGATATTAAAAAAATTATCTAGCACAACGAGAGGCCAATTTTATTTTGTTGCGAAACAAGTGCTTTCTCGATCGGTAATTTAATTCGAGAAAAATGGGTAAGTTGATTAATTTCCAACCAATATAGTTTCAGATTGTAAAAGGTATTACAAAAATTGTTCAGGTTGAGTGGAAACTATTTTTCCTCGTAGTGAACATTTTCGAGCCTCGATTAATAATACAAGAGGGAACAGATTGAAAAATATTCGACGAAGAAAATAGTATAAACTGAAAATCAGTTTCTTCTCATCGAAGGAAGGTACGCGACACCTCGATAAACAATAATTGAAGTAAATAGCTCGATGAAAAAATTCTCTTTCGGCGATGAAAAAAAGCTTCGTAAGGAAACACAAGAAAGCTTACTTTGTACAGGTATCATTTTTCCCTCGTACTTGATGTTCGATACTATTTTTGAACAATAAAGAACAAACCCACTTAATGATCATTCGTGTAAAAGTAGCACCGTCGAATCTTCGTTAAGAGGTTCCAAACTATTTGACTCGATTTTCAAAAAGTTCTGAGCACCCTCGAACACAGAAATCTCCATTAACGTAGAATTTTCAAACAATACTTGAAAGAGGATACGGCTGCTTTTTATCTACAAAGAAATAATTCACCTGGTTAGAGGTAGAATTCCCCACTTACCTATCGGGCACTTGGATTCGTATTACGCGCGTTTATCTTGCGTATCTTTATTTTTCATTCAACAGGCTCGAATTATAATCACAAAGGAAAAACGCGTTCACGGCACGTTGTAATTTAAGCAGTGAATCCTTGTTTGCGAACGAGCCCTTTGCCCAGTCAAATTTGACAGATCGTCTATATTTGTAACACGTGTCAAGGGAAATGTCCTTCGACTCTGATGTAGACATCATTATGCGAAATAGGATCAAATAGGTTACCTTTGTCCCTTAAACATAGGGACACGCGTCAATGATCTAATTCACCGCCTTGACGTAACAATTTCACGACCCTGCCGCGGTTAGGGGGGAGGAAACAGAAATTTATAGCCTTCTGCCCAAACTTAATTAGAGGTAGCGTCCATGTTTGACAGTCGTACGGTCCTATTACTTTCTTCCAAGAGTCCCTTTAATTTTTCGGGCGTGAACAGAATTTCATCTGCCACACGTAATCCGATCAATGGACAAAATTAGAACGTGAACGAAGATCGACAACGCTAACACGTCGAACCGTTCATTTAATAGATTGCTATTAAAGTTGCGCAGCGCGGAGAGGATAGTAACAATTTACGATGGAAATCGTTTTTCAAGGAATTTCGATCGGAGGAGAATTTTAACGAATGATGTATTCTCCAATAAAATCGTCAGTATTGCGTGTATGTGTACGAATATTATATAGAGTTCGAATAAAATTGATCAGAGTCGGATAATTTTGGGAAAGATTGGGAGATAGATTCTCTTCAAACTATCTGACAAAATGCATTGGTGGTGTTTTGTTGTAAAGTCGATAAATTTTACACCGTAACTCTGGACAATTTTTAACAATAACGATCAATATTTTAATTTCTCTGTTACGCACTGTTTGTTCGCGAGAAGAAAGTCCTCCCACCATCGCACGCGTTGTCGATCTTTGGTCGCTGTTGATCTTCGTCATCGTTCTCGGCCAATAGCGACACTGCTCGCGGTGGTGGGGGATCTGGTGAACTGGAGTGGGGATGTGAACACTCGTTAGTCTTCTTCTCGCGCACGCGTAGTACACAGTCGTAAAAAATAGTATCACACTGTTGTTTGAGCACATGTTTGCCTAATTCTCGTAAACCAAGCTTTGGCAGGTAGAATTCCGTATGATTTGGACCACAACGAACAATGAGAAAAGTAAAAATGATATTGTAATAAATTGAACCGAACATCGATGCGTTAATTATGACGAAGATTGAACGAAACGAATAGAACATCTCTCGCGAGTTTAACAATGGTAATAATTCAATGAAATAATTTTTCCAATGAAGCATACAATTTCTACTAAATTTCATCCGTAGCAGCGAGATAGAGATGGACATTTGTTTAAAATTTTAATTTCTTCTTTCAGTAACTATTTACATTCAAGGATATTGTATTACTCGCAGTAGCGAAACGTATTTCAAATTTAAAATTTTCTCTTTGCAACGGAAAAATACCGCTCGATGGTATTCGAGTGCATTGTATTTTTTTAATTCGTAAACAATCGTCAATCCAAGGGACAACTCGAAGGCTATCGGACAGACGTGGCTGATAGAGAGCGGCGCGTAACGAAACTCCCGGTTTAGCACGTTTTGTTATAAATAATTTCGACGAAAAGAATTACATTCGAACCGACACATATGTTGGTAAAGTCGATTAATACCGTAATTGATCATTGAGCCTCGAACACTCCGATTTGTTTGCAAATGGAATTTTCTTCCGTCGTATTTAATAAAGATTAAGATTTTATATCGTTTTACATCATCGAATATATGACTCGATCCATCGATCTCTAAGATCGAATATATTTATACATTATTTACGTATGCGAGTTAAAGATGCATTGTATTAATTAATCGTCTCAAATGCAAACATTCGAATTTGTCCACAAATAGAACTTATTTCGGAACTTATTTTATCGTATTTAATAAAGATCAAGAAAACATACTTGATATATTGACGGTCACGTACAGACGAGCCAATCAGCTGACGATTATCGATCGTTGTCACGTACGTGTGATTTTAATTAATGTTAGATCTGCCTATGCAATCACAAACGAATCGTACAATTTATTCGTTATCGTTGCACAAGAATTATTGATTTGCGTACGAATTAATCCCGAATAGAAAATACGCGACGAAACATCTCGAGTGTGTACGACGTCGATAAATCTTCCCTACTTTTACAATATGTAATTTAAACAATTGCACAAACGCGTGAAAGACAAGGTATAGTTCTCTTCAGATGTACCATCGGTGGAATATTTTTAATTTAATGTATAAGAGTAAAAATAAGAATTAGAAGATTTGGATCTAGGAATGGAAAAATAGTAGATTTTGACAATAAATAGATACGATACGAGTTCCAGAGATAGTTTGTATTAAAAATTCGTTTAAATCTCGTAATCCGTTCTTCGATATCGTTTGGCGCCGAACAATGTGTGCGTGTACGCCAAAAATAAATCACGTCCAAGGTATAATCGCGAGTACTGTTCCTGTGTTGACGTGCACCCGATTTGTTTAAAAGATTCACGGCAAGAGGATCGAACAGATCTGGGGAAACTTCCGGATAAGTCGAGCAGTCTTCGGAGATTTTAGATTACATATCCTGTATACCTCGGAGTGTTTGAAAAGTTAAAAGTCCCAAGGATTAACGAAACTGTAAAACGAACTTGACGAAAGGGGATCGAGTTTGAAACTCGTCGAAACTTGGATGACTTAACGATCTTTAAAAAATCTTATAATTAGTCTGCGTGAAATCGTATTTGCAGGAAACTCGAGGAATGTACGACGATCGAATAAAAATTCCTCGACGAATCATCGACTAGCGAGGGAACAATTTTTTCCCGTACGTGTATTTTCTCTTTCATTTCGTTTCATTCTGTTTGCATTCGTGTAATTTCTTTTGTTTCGTTCGTACAGAATCTTCTCTGTGAAAAGAAGTTGCGATACGACGGCATTATTGTTCGATGATTTTGTATCGAACCTTTTAAAAAGGGTTTGATTTCTTAATTAAAAATTTTTAATTGAAAATTCGAACCGACAGAAAGAAAAAAAAAGACAAAAGTACCTAATTGTTCAATTTACAACCTAGTTACATCTCTCACATCGAGTGTCTATTCCGAAGTAATACGTATCTTGTGGTCTTCTCATCGGTACTCGTCACGTTGGAGCTTTCTCGTTGCACGAAGTCCGAGATCGAAGAGATTATAAGCTCGAGAATGATCGAACAGCGGAAATGTGAATGCTTTGGAAGAAAGTTTGCAGCCGTGGTCACAAATTCGCTCTCGAATTATCATCGCACGGGATCACAGGGAAGAAACAAACGCTTAGGTTTACCAACGTGTACACGATCACTACAGGGCTTAAAAACGAAACATTTTGACACAGCGTGTTTGTTCAACGCTGGAAACAATTGATCTTATTTCAATTTGAACGAAATTGAAAGTACATTCGAAGAAAATTTGACTTGTTTTGAATTTCTTTTTAAAATTGTTCAATTATTAACAATTATCGAAACAGACAACCAATGGTAAATTAATTTACCTTTTCCTCGTTTAACGGTACTTCAAAGGTACGTATGTGGTTTGATATAGAAATAGTAATTTATTGGCGGTAGTTCTAGCATTAATACCACTATTTAGACATTGTTCTCGTTCGTTTCACAATTACGAAACAATTTCACAACAAGTGGCACCGTGACTCTATTTCACGAATAGAATGAAAATCTTTCAAATTTGGTCTTTATGTTTCAATTGCTACAAGTACAAGCTGAAAAAGTTCACCATAGGTTCCTATGGCATTATCCAACTAAGACTATACCGAGATGTAAATAAGATTATAGTGGTCACGAAATTTCATTTGGATTTTGTACACAAAGGGTTAAATAGCAGAATGATATACTCCCTGAGCTTCTACTTCTGCACGGTGATACATAAACCAGCTATGAAATTTAATTTGATTTTTCTACAAAAAATGTTCAATAGCAGAACAACATCTCCTGAGCTTCTACCTCTGTACCATTTGATGGTACATAAGCTCGCAATATTCCTTACTCCGTGTACAATTTTATAAATGCACAACAATTTCGATGCAAGTATAGTTCATCGCACAATTGGATTTCTCTTTTGTCGCGTCTCACCTTTTTGGAAACGAGTTAATTAAAAATTTTCTACCGTATACAAAGAGGAGTCAACCCGTGAATAAAGAATGATGATGATTATTATTATTATATCAATCGTGAGTCCACGGTTGTTATTGAACCGGCTGCCAGGTTTTACTCGTTCCCCGATTAAAAGAGATTTCGCGCGCTTTATTGTTTTATCGTCTCGAAGAAAAGTTCCATTTAAGTCGAGGATTCTGTTATCTGCGCCCGTAAGAAATACAATCTGCAAACCAGCGACTTTACCGGTGTCTTTTAAGCTCGACACACGCTGCACGCTTCGACCGAGCGGATTTCACGCTGAAAAAATTTTTCTCGTTTCAACGAATACCTACCTTTTCGTGAGATTTTATCTTGAAAAAAAAAATCGAGGGAAAATATTTTGAATATTTCTCAATCGGTGCAAAGAATTCACGAGAGACGATTCGCAATCGTGAAACGAAGTAATTCCTTACGATGTAAATTTTTTTCGTTCGAGCACTCGAATTGCTTCGAGAAATTTGATATAAAAATCTTCCGCGCGCCTGTTCGGTCATCCGAATGGAAGAATTTCGATTTGGAAATTTTGTTTCCTCGAAAACTTCTTTCCACGAAGAATCGGAAACGTCTTGTTCACGGTTTGCAAGGGTCTGGAGCATCGTAAAATCTTGATAAATAATTATAACAAATTGCGTTCGTAGCGTTGGTTATCACCCGTTTTTATTTTGTCCGCACGAATCATGGTAGAAATTTTCTTCCAATAATAGACGACCAAATAGAAACACCGTATAATTATTTATTCGCTGCGTTTATTCCATTGCACTGTTATTCGGAGAAATTTTCGTCCGTTTAACCCAAGATTTAATTTCAGATTGTAATTTTTAACCCAACAGGTCGAAATCTATTTTTTATTCGATATTTTTATTCAGATGATAATTTTTGCCTCTTAATGTGTGTCAATGATTGCAAATTGTTAGATTCTCTGGTAAAATTTTATCGAGAGGTGCTCTCAATGTTTTACTGTATACACATTCGCGATATTCCAGCTGAAAACTCGAGAAACGGTATTGTCGGTCCCAAAATAGTCTTTCGAGAGGAAAGATAGAATTGTAAGAATAATACTTGCTCAACCACCTGGTTAACCTTCTATTCGTTCATCGTATAACGCTCTCTTTTTTTATTCCTTGTCGTGTTTTTCGTAAACACGGTTCTCTTTATTTTTCGGTTCTAAGGTTAGACAACAAAAACACAAGAGCGTGTACGTTTTGACCGTTTCATCTTACGGCTGCTGGCCGAGTTGTCACTGTTAATTGAACTGTCGCTCAATTTGCGCCAGACCCACGATCGCTTCGATTAAGTTTCATAAAACTACGGGTTTGTAGTACTCGCGCGAAGAATAATAACAACGTTACGTTGCTCCGTGTGGAATGGTCAATCAGAGATGAACAATGGTGGAAAATTATTATTCATTAGACGTTTCTGTTAGACGAAATTAATTATTAGACGTTTCGATTTTCTTTAGATCGTTCGAAAGTTTATCGAAGTTGAGCAGCGTTTAATTTTTTTATTTCTTGGCTCGCAACACATAAGTTTCTTCCATTGTTAGTTCGGATCGAGCAATACTTTAATAGAATACCCAATACGTTTCCAATACCTCAAGTCCAATTTTCTACGATCTCGAAGATTGGTTTGTAGTACCGATACAATTATCTTCGACTGTTCGTTAATATCGAGGAATATTTTTATTCGGTAGGAATTTATGCAGGTAGGATTAACCGTTTGCACTCGAGGCTACTTTGCTACCGGAAACCGATGCCTCGAGAAAATTCTTTAGGTCGTAAAATTCATCTGGATTGGAACATTTTTGTATACTACGCGTACACGCGTTTACACTCTACAAGAACGTGATATTTAAATTCCAATTTGAATTCTAAACCACGAAGTTTTCACGGATCGAAAATAATACACTGAATTGTGCGGCGACCGAGAATCTCCTCTCGAGCCCAAATGGTTAACCTCGATAAAAATTCTATCGTCCACGAACAAAGTCGAAACGTTAAAATAAAGATTTCTTTTCACCGTTTGTCAGTACTGTTCAATGATTCAAAGATACAGACCGGAATGAAAATTCCATTGTGAGTACCTAAACAAAGTGGAAAGTTAAAATAATCATTTTTCCTCACCGTTGGGAACTAGTACCCCAAACGTGTAAATAGTCGTGTAATGGTAACTAACGTAAATGGATAAAATCCAAATGAAAATTCCATCACGGGTAAAGAAAATCGAAACGGTTGATATAAGAATTTTCCTTCGTCGATTATCGAAAATTCTACCGCGGATCGTTGAACGAAATCAAAATGTCGCAACAATAATATTCTTTCACCGATTATCGGAATGATCCAATACCCCAAAGCTATCAATAGCCGTGCATAGAATACACCCGTATAAAAATTCTCTCCCTTGGCTTTAAAACAAAGTCAAAACGTTAGAATAACGATTTTCTCCCACTGTTGGCTGGAATTATTCATACCACTCCACGTATCCGAATCCTAGCGCGTGGAATGGATCCGACTAAAAATTCCTGGCACAGGGTTAACTAGAAAAAAAAAAAAAAAAAAGAAACCACCACGGTCGAAACGTCGAAACGATTTCTTTCGATTCTCTCCCGAAACCTCGACCGAACCTGACGGAAACCGAGTAACCGAGAACCGAAGACATGAAAAATGTTACTTACAGAACGGTGGAGTATACTCGTCGAAGGATCGATCACGTAGTAGTTGGGCGATTGCTTCGCTACGGGCCGGTTGTTTCCGCGCGATCTATCGTACGCGAAATCTCGTTCGCTAGCAGCTCGACATTCCATCCGGTGTCGTGCTGCGAAACGACTTCGCACGCCTCTTGTTACGATCAATTGTGTCCCTCACGGTGTACACGACACCGTCGTTTCACCCTCCACGCTTCACGCGACACTGGCGGTTCACGGGCACCCAGAAAACGATCGCACCGATACGAAAATAAATTTTATATCTCGGCGTTGCGAAAGTGTGTCTCGGTCCGTGTAACGAACGTCACCGACTTAATCACGGTTTACGTGAGACAATTTCGAGGATCCCTACCCGAGTAGCTGGGGGGCTGCGTCGTCGCGACGATTCAATGCGACGCGTCGATTCCGGCGAACACCGCGCGCTACCGGCATAGTTTCCACGGTTTTTTAGCGACACTGTTGCCACAACGTCCAAGGGGTTTATGTATTCCCCGTGACACGGTCGTGTCTCGAGTAACCGTGAGGTTCGCGCGCATCACGCGCGCAGTCCCGATCGTGAGTGACCATGTGACCCGGCCGTACATGCGCTCGGAGAGAAACACTCCGGCTCGAGAGAGTGAGAGAGAGAGAGAGAATGGGAGAAAAAGAACGGGGAAGGAAAAAGGAGCAGCACGTGTACCGCTCAGCCGTTACCGCACGGTATCGTGTCGCGCACAATCTCGTCTTCCGTGGAACTATTCGGCTCAGTGTCAACAAACACGGTGGTTCGTTCGCTGTACGCGACGTTTCGACGTTGACAACGGAGAACACTGTAACGGTGCAACGGGACCTTTTCAAAGGACTGCGACGGATTTCTCGGTGCTCCCCCTTCTCTCCGCTACGACCTCGACCGGTGTGCACATCGGTTTCCAATTTAATCCTCATTCGTCGCGCGTGGATCGATTTTCTTTTTTCTCTCTTTCTTTTTTTAAACTCTTCGCTCGATTCGCATTATTATCGGAACGAACGACGCGCGCGGTGTCGCCCGATCGCCGCAGGGACCGGTAATTATTCGCTTCGAAATCGCTTTCGATTCTAGGCGTACGTGCTCGGTGGTCGTTACATGGTTTTTCCGTTAGTGATCGACTCTTTTTTTTTTCTTAGCGAGTCTACCTAGCAGAACGTTTCGATAACCGTGACGATCTCCGTGGAAGAGAGGATTCCGATCGGTGCGTTCGCGATTTTTAATTCTCGACGTATGTACGCGATCGACGACGGTTCCATTATTTTTTCGTTACTTCCCGGATACCGATCTCTGATCGCGACGATCAATTTCGATGGACGAACGATTTTCTATTTTCCAAGTACGTGTTCACTTCCATCGCTTTTCTTTCATTTCTGAGTTCTTTTCTATTTTGCATGTATACCGATCAAAATGTTTCAAAACCGATCTCCGATCGCGACAAATCGGTTTCGGTGAAAGAGCAATTTTCAATTCTCTACACACGTAATCTCTTCCATCGTTTTTCTGTTATTTCCGAGTTTTTCTCTTTCTTTTTTTGCAAGTTTATCGATACCGATCGAAATGTTTCAAAACCGATCGCGACAAATCAATTCCCGGCGATTTTCAATTCTCGACGTACGTACCCTGATTCCATCGTTTCTCTGTTATTTCTAGATTTGTTTCTTTTTCTTTTTTAGCAAGTTTACCGATACCGATCCGCTTGGAGGATGTCGAAACGATGCCGATTTCCGTCTGCGACGCGAAACGAGGTACATGCGTGCTCGCTTTCCGAGAACTCGCGGCGAAGTGTCGTCGTATTTCAGGACATCTAACGGTGGGGTAGGAGCCTATCGCGGGCTCTTCTTCGTGGTAGGAGATCATTGTCGAACCTGCGCTTTGCGCTTATCCTGCTCGCTGTCGCGTTGTTTCGACGCTGGTAAACCTCGTATCCACGTCTCGCGAGACCCACGCTTTCCTGATTTTCGATACACGTATCGGGGGTTTAAGGCGAACGCGTTTCGTTTTTTCCCCAATAGTGACGCGCGGTCGTAGATCGTTGCGTTCAACTGGCGATCAGATACTGGTACATATGCAAACAATGTAGATATAGAAAATTTCCAAAGCAATTCCAAGGATAGTAATTTAAATCGTTCCGATTATCAAGTTACCGTAACGATCGAAAAGAAGTAAACGGTCGATTAAACGCACAGTTACAAAGGAGCCGAAATGTTCGCTCGAGTTCAATCGAATACCGGAATAAATTACCAATGGTGTTTGAACGGTTTCAAACAGTCGACACCTTTTCGATGAATGAAAAATTTAACATTCTCCCGAATTAACGCACGCAAGTCGTGAATTCGCACAGTTCGAAAGTATCGATTCGAAGATGGCCTGAATTGCTTCCCGTCGATTTGAAGGAGATTTGAAAGATGTATTAAAGGAACCATAGGTGGGTCAATGGAAAACGTGAGTAAAATATTTATTCGGTTAAATCCGTAGTGAAATTTTATCCGTTTCATCCGAATTAAATTTATGCTCGTAATATTGCAGTTGGATAACAATAGGACTTTAAATGAAAATTTAATACGAACATCGGATATAATAATTTTCGAAAGACAAACATTATTGACTTTTTTTCAAACGGATCCATAGTTTATGCATTTCGATCAAAGTTTCACTTTGGACAGCAAAATGTTGTAGGAGTTAATTCAATTTTATCGCTTTACGATTTTTTAACGGTATTACATTTATTTGCAATTCTCTATTCAGAAATACACGCTGATACGTATGTTTCGTATTATTCGTCATAAATTTTGTAATTATTTCCAATTTTGCGCACATCGCGTGATTATTCTTTTCGGATAACTTTTGCAACGTTTTTGTTAACGAAAAGAAATTCTTTCTCAACGTACGTAATATCGGTAACGACGTTTCATCGATGAAAATGAATTTTGCTTCAAAAACACGTCCCGTTTATTAACTTGCTCCGTTATTGAATTTTAGTGACAAACGGTTTTCATTTTGTATTAAACGCGAACACTGTTTTGAAGAATATATTGGAAATTGTTATACGCATCCGGGTGATTTCAATCGTGCCGACTTATCTCGAATTAATTAATAATGAGCAACAGGGCGCTCTTCTGTTTGTCTTTTATCTTTTTCTTTGTGCTTGAAACTCAATCATGCGCCCTGCAACAGGAACGCGTGCATGGTGCACCAATAATAAGCAAAAAAGCCATTTTCAAAATGTCAGTTACACGAAACGCGTGAAATTCAATTTTGAATTTCTCGCGCGTCATCTTGTACGAACGTACACGATTTTAAAATACCATTGTCGTTGAATAAGATAAGTCTCGAAATGAAAATCATCGAGTACAATTTTAGAGAAAAAAAAAAAAATGTAACGAATTCATCGTTACCATTCGATAATTAATCGCGAACAATTTTAAATTTTATTACGATTTGACTTGCTCGATTTTTTAAATTGCGACCGAAAATATTACCGAATCGCTTTTAAGATTTATAAAAATTGAGAACAGTCATTGGTCGGTTACTTACAAGTAAGAAAATGCAAAAAGAAATGGATTTTTTGCTCGCGTAAAATGGGAAAATCACTTTAAAGTCAGTGTTTGCGATCAGATATTAAATAATTGAGCTGCTGTACTGGTTGCAGAAAGTAGGAGCATTTTCCTTGGGAAGCATTGTAAACTTTTTGTTGAGAAGGTATTTTAAGTTGACAATACCTTTAGGTAATATTTTAAATTTCCCCCGTCTTAACAACTTAAAGGGAAACACCATCTTCTCGATTTCGAGAAGTTAAAACTTTTTAATTTTTGCATTTTCCTAAAATTGAACATTTGAAAAATACTGTCTTAAACAATCACAACGAAATACGAAATATCAACGAACATGCAATGTTCTTTGTGTAGCGTGTTACAATACTCTAATTGTTATTTAGTATCAAAGCGATCTTTGAAATTATATACGACTTCCTCGTAACAAATTTTTTCAAATTAATGGGTAAATTTCCTTTGGTACTTTTTGTTCGATTTACATGAAATTTTAAGTGCATATTAAAAACAACGTACTCTGAAAATTTCAAAAACGGTCGTTACGTTTGCAAAATTCACATTTTTGTTTCGAAAAGTTTATTGTTCCTGAACGAATTGTTATTTTTAAAAACTATTGAGAGCAGAAAATTCCATCCCAACCATGCGCGTGGGAAATAAGTGGCAACTTCTTTTCATGAAAATTGCTAAAAATGTGGATGAAAGTATATATTATACTTTCAATATATGCACGAAGCATTTACGTTAGACGTTCCGTATCTTCGAAAAATATTCCCTAATATTATCTTTTTCTTTTTATAATGGAAAAATGGTGTTCACCCTTAATAAATTATTTCAAGGTTTATCCATTCTATCCGTGCACAATATTATTGAGTATTCCATTCGTCCTACCCCTCTAGAAGACTATTTGCAAACATTCAGATAACGGACATCTGCGCGAAAGATAGGCAACCGTTGTTGCTTCGCACAATCGCGAACAACATACTGAACATCCGAATATACTACTTCACACTTACGTGATTGCACTAAGCTTCAAACAATAGATTTTCGAAATAATTTTGGTGTAGTTTCACTGAATTGGAGTAAGTTCAGCCTGTTTAAACCTCCTATACCCACTATACTATCGAAGTTGTAATGCAGTATTCAGTCTCAACGAAAGGTATTATTTTAAACCGATTTACGTCAAACTAATACGTCGTCGAGTTGTCGAAGTGTTAGAAACCGTATCTGCGTATAACTTGTAAATAAAAAAATATGAAAAACACGACAGAAGACAAATCTAAAGAATTTTCGTTTTAAGTGGGAACACCCCCACTTTTATTATACTTTTAAATCTTGTTTTTTGCGTTTATACTTTTACGAAAATTTTCTATGTTTCTCACTACATCCATAATTAACAGTCATTATTATTACTTTACCGAATGTTTTTTTCACGTAGTGCAACACGTGTATGTGTTCATTTCTACGAACACGATCAAGTATTGCTCTCGGCAAAATACATGTATTTCCGCAATAACGTTTATTAACTTTTCAAGGATGTACACCTTCTTGAAAGTATCGTTTGATACAGCTGGATACGTTTTCAACGCGAAAGTCAATGAAAGAAAATGAAATAATAAATTGGATAATAAACTCAATTTTCATTTCTGCCACACTTAATTAACACGAACGACTTCATTCATGGGCCGTTGGTGATATGCCACTCTGCTTTATACAAAGGAAACGTACCCGAGTGCAATGAAACGTATATATTTCCCTGAACGTTGTTAATTCAGTGTCGTACCGACTTCAAAAGCAATTTGTCTTCCACGCTGGACACTGAACAAACCACATCAAAGAGGGAGAGATAGAGAGAATGGTGTTTTTTAATAACGTCTTGCTTATATTTTTCACAAATTTGATTGCGGACTAGGTCGAACAAAGCATCGTTTTAAATTCATGCCTGTTGGATTTCATTCCAAAACGTTTATTTATCTTCGTGGGGTCGTTGAAACGTTCCTTTGTTTCAAGATAAAGGTAACGTTTGGAAGAAACGTTACCCGTTGCAGAGAATTGTCTATTACGTTCAGTTTCCAGTTATTTCGCGCAGCATTGAAACGTCGAAAGTTAATTCGAGGTTTCTGTCATGGTCGGAGATACGTTTCGTTGGATAGGAACGACCACCTTTTGTTCGCCCTCGAAAAGCAATAGTGACATTATAATGCTTTCGGAACGTTTACGCTTCTCGATGCTTTAATTAGAACAATGAAATACCAGACACGAGACGAACCGGTACACTTTATACTGATCTTCTACGGAATGATGCGGTATATCGTCAGCCTTCTTCTCGTGGGCGAACAATAACTCCCCCACCATCGCCCGCGTGTCGCTATTGGTCGAGGACGATGACGAGGATCGAGAGCGCGCGATAGTGGGGGAGATAGTGGCTCGTGGTCCAGAGTGGGGATGTAAACATTCGTCAGCCTTCTTCTCGCGGGCGAACAGTACATTCTCCTTAACCTGGTAATCATCTTTTCAGCTCTGTATACGGAACGTTGAACGATCAAGTTCCAATTAATGTTTAATCGGATAACAGTTTGTAAAGTTTTGTACGAAATTAAATTGAATACAATAAAATGGATACCATCTAAATACTGGCTAGTAGGTTCACGACAATTATTACTTGGGTAGCTGCAAGTGTGGCAAAACACTCATGGAGGATGCATTCCGTTACTAAACAATCCGGTACACGAGCTCATAAGTTCGATTCCAGTTTCATACATATTCATGCGAACAGTATCGTTTGCCTGCACGTTCGTTTATGGATTATACATGCACTCAACACCGTGCTACGAAGCGTGCAGCGCTGTTCGATCGAAAAGTGTGTTATTTTATACGAATGAAAAGAGATTTTACACGATGTTCTCGTATTAGAAAATTAACGCGCCGAGAAGTAATACGAACCGGTAGATAGCAACACGTTACTTCAAATAATGAAGTATTATTAACAGAAATTGTGTAATTATTGTTTCGAATAATATCGCTATTATCGTCGTTGTTATAGATCGGGAGAAGGCGTATTTGAAATAGAAATCGTGAACGAAACTGACATAGGTGCCCCACCTATTAATAATTTGTTTAAATTCGTTGACAATTGGAGCAATGAATGGAAACGTGTAATTTATGAATAATACGGGTCAGGCTGTACGAGCAACAATATACACGAGAATACGAGTATGAATGATATTGTAAACGTTGTACGTGCAAAGGGTGTGTCTGACACTTTAAATCGTGTATGGCAATACCTCCTTTTGTGGACATTGTAACAGTATCTTTGTTTCGAGAGTATCGAGTGTGTTATGTCAGCTGTTATCGCTATCGACTTAATGCTTCTTATTGTAGGCGGTAGTCGATGCAAGCACTCAGACCTACTTTCTACCATTCTTACGTTATATTAGTGTGAAATGTAATAAGAGTTTATTTAAATATTTGAAAATTGATAATTCCTATTGGTTTATTTTGTTTGAATTGCAGATTTAATATTTAATGTTTACTTGTAGATAATATATCGAGGTATAAAACTCGTGTCAAAAAGTTTCCCCTCTGTAATATAATTCTAATTGGAGAATCAGTTCAATGCAACAATTGACAATTGTTCGGTACTATCATATTTGCCTGTTATTTTTCCCTCTTTTTATTCGTTTCTCAATTATAGTTCCAGATGATAATATCCTCACGCGATGTGTATTTAAAAATTCATCAATATATTTCTCTTCCTCACTGTTCAATGGCCGAAGTATTTTTTTCGTAAGTTGCACGAATGAAACATTTCTATATTACGGACCGGTTAAGTTGAACGAGAATTCCGTGGCTCGCAAAATGAATCTAACGACTGAATTTCAAAAACGTAAATTTGCATTGCGAATCAGCGGAGGTTCCGTATTACTTTTCAGCTACTTCGAATATCGGATACGAAATATTACTAAAATATGTATTATAGATTGCCACGAAACGGTAGAAGAATGAACGATTGTTTGGATTAACATCGAACGAACGTTCTTCAACTGTTCGTTCATGAGACTCGTTTAAACTCGTGAAGTTTAATTTTTGTTAATTAAATCGATAACTCGAAGTTGTCAGAGGATTCGGCTTACTTGAATTTCAAACGAACAACCTTCTCGGGAAAAAGTTAATACGCGCTTTCGGGACCATTCTCATGATAAATTAATCGGGAGATTTTATTTACATTTATTTACATTTTTCGATCAGCCCTTAATGGAATGTTCGATACACTGCGACAAGAAACTTGAAAGCTCTCCTTCGAAAGCTTTCGCGAAATCTTTCGAACTTTTATTTATTTAGGGCCGCCCGATGACTTCGATAAAACGAAGCGGACGATATTTCACGGTAGGGGTTGAACGAAAGAAACGAGACCGTGTTTTCTCCTTAAGTCTTTCGTAATTGCTACGAATTTTATAGGTGTTAAGTTTTCTGTAAAACATCAGAGATACAAGGAGCTTGTTGTACAGAAATTATTTATCAGATTGTCTCTCTCTCCGTACCAACATTGAAACACCGTATAACCTAAAAATGAGCTGGATGTACGCAATATTTTTACATAAGCATAATATCGGTTCAAATATTGTTCTTCTGTATTACTGGAAAATTTAATTCTCAATTAACGAGTATCGTAACTATGTGAATGAAATCAACGTTATTGCACGAGTCTGTACTACACAGAAATCGTAGGTTGTCAACGAATCAGATTAGTCGTCCTACTTCGTAGTACGCGTATTTTCGTTACCGGCTGAAATGATGTCGCAATGACTGGAACCCATTGGCGTAGACGTAAATCCGGAACACTAATTACCAAATGGACAAAAATTCATACGAATATAAAATATTCTTTACACCACGATCCACCCGTTCTTCCCTGTACAATATTAATATCGCTTTGACATCGTATTAATATCGTAATTGAATACGAAATATTGCCCAATTTTTCGAATTTTTCTCTAAAAAATCTCGATAATTCAAATTCTCGAAGAAATATGTTCTTTGAGAAGATGGTGCAGGTCACTTTTCAGAGAGAAAAATTCAGTGGCATTCTTTCTACGATAAAACTTGACATCCCCCCTCCCCCCTCCATACTGCACCGTTTCAAAAGCACTGACTACTTTATGACACTGTCAAAATATGCGAACTAAATACGGAGAAAGATGACGTACAAGACAAATATTATCCACGCCATTGCGAAAGCGGGAATGTTCTGTAACCGTTGCTGCGTGAATTTTATTACGATTCTTTGAAATCCGTGGATTATTAATACTTCGGACAGACGGAGCTACACAAATTTTCATCCCTTCTTAACATCTTCTTTCAGAATTTTAGAAAAAAAAATACAATTACTTCGTTTCAGATTATTAATGCTTCAGGAGCTACCCGAATTTGTACCTCTCTTCAACATCCTCCAATCATAATTTAGAGAAAAGTTCACTCCATTTCGGATTGTTAATACTTCAAGAGCTACCGAAATTTATATCCCTTTTTCAACATCCTCCTTCACAATTTAGAAAACAAAATACAGTTTACTCCGTTTCAGATTATAATAATACTTTAGGAACTATCGAAATTTGTATCCCTTTTCAACATTCTCCTTGAGAATTCAAAAAAAAAAAAAAAAAAAATATACAGTTCATCTCACGAGTCGACGTATCGTTTAATTTCCTCGTGCTCGATACGAAGCGTGAGAAGATTTCTTTTCTTTTTCTGTATTGTCACGCGAGTCCAGATTGCAGCAGCCTCGACCCGACGTTAAAAGCGGAATGGTATCATTAACAAATCATCGTGTACCGTTTACCCCGCGGAAGACTTCCTAGGCTCGTTCGATTCAGTTACGATCGATCTTGAACTACTTCAAGTCGATTCCACGTCCTCGCGCGATGACGTAGCCGAAACCGAAGGATATCGTGCTCTCGTCGTTCCCGGTGTGTCTACGTTTGAACGCATATTGTTCACGGATGAAAAGAAAAAAAAAAGAAAAAAAAATAAAAGAAGAAGGAAACGCGATTTCCCATGAGCATGAACGCGCTACGCCAACTTGTACGGTTACAGGCGTGTCACGCAGAAATGTCGGTTGATTCTTTTTAGCGGCCTTGTCAACGTCGTCTCCTGAGTACGGCTCAAGCTTAAACAAACCTAGCCTGACTAGGAAAACGAGGAGGGGTTACGCGAAACCGCGTATATAGAGGTTCAGAAGCGTGTTGCTCGAGCAGAATATCTCTGCACCGTCTAGTTAAGGTATTTTTGTGAAAAATTTCGTTCCTCCAGCCCGAGAAAGATGCGATCGCTTCTCCTCGTAAGTCTTCTTCTTATTTCGATGATGCGTAGATTAAACGAACAGAATACAATTAACAGCTTAAACTACCGGCGTTGAACGTATATTATTGTACTATTTCTAACAGACCGTGTACGTGTTTTTGAAGTTAGACGGTGAAAAGGTAAATTAATTTACGTGTAAATTAGTTGAATATTTTGACAATCGTTCGTAGATATTACAGGTAAAGACATTCACGATTGAGTAATTTTCAAAAGAAGTTTCAAATATGTGAGATCGACCCCTTTGCTGGTTTTAGCATCAGGAGCGAACAGAGATGATTTTTAACGAGGAAACGTCTACGTGTGACAATTATCGTGTACCGATCGTTGATTTATCGTTGTTGGAAAAATTGTACGAATGGATACAATTGGATAAATTGTACAGTTGGAGTTAGGTGTGCGTCAAAGAGGGAGAAAATTCTAACGGGAGACGAACGAGAGCAATGCGTAGCGTTCGGAAATTTTATTGTTTCTATATAACGAAAGTTTCAAGTTTGTTTACCAATTTTTCGAATCTTTCGGCATTGTTAATTCTTTTCATCGAGGTGACACGATCGCGATGAACTACGCGGTAGATTTTCATCGTTATCGAATCATACAGTCCGGTGAAAGCCACGCTTTGCGTTATGGTACGAAAACGATGTGTATGTTTGTTTTTTTATACAGGATCGTTTCGCGTTGTTCGATGTGTTTGCGCAACGGAAGATGACAAAACGGGGCTATTCGTTCGGTATTTGTAATTTCGCGGGTACGAACGTACCGCGAACCAATTAAAAAGCTATTGTTGCGTTCGACGTTCGACTTTTGAAGAACGATATCGTTCTATTTACGGTTACAGGTTTCAAATTGCGTTTCAAATTATACAGAGTATCGATACAAAACTTTCCTTAATTATATTATACATTACATTCGAAGTGGATGTATCGATACTGTTACACGTTTTTTCACCGGTTGATTTTCTCGATATGTACCGATCTCGACTTGGTTGTCGATCGTCAATACTTATTCTTCGATATTAGTTTAAAAATTTCTAAACCGAGGAATATTGAGCTACCACTTCGACGAAGGTATCGTTAAATTATCTTCAGAGAGGAGGGATACTTTTCATAGAAAAAATTGCAATTGTTTCCTTCGGAGTAGAAGAAAACGAACGAAAATGTGTACAGCGAGTGTTCTTTGTGTTCTCGTCGTAGAAATTGAAAAGAAATCGTGTCTCATGGAATTGCTTTAAATTTCGCACATTCGTAGATCCGTGTGGCTGTTATCAATCGTGGTAAATTTTCTCCTAAGTCTATAGAGAGCGAGATAAGGGGACACGAAAGCGTCGCTCGATGAAAATTAAAACAAGTTAATAACTATGGAATGATTGGGGATATTTTAACGCGACTTTCGTCGCAAAATAGAAAAGATCATTGCCTTCGGACGATGTGTAATTTTTATCGTCGAAAGTAATCGTAATTATTTTTGTTTATAATTTCAAAGTTTTTATACATCGCTTGCCAAGCAAGATCTACTGCTCGTCGATTATTTTTTTTGTAACATTTGGAACATTGAAAATTGTTTCGAAACTGAAGCCACCGCTAAGCTAATGATAATTATCGTTATGTAAACAATGGAAGTGAACCTTTCCGAGCAACAAAGCCGGCTGTAGAAGAAGATTCAGAAGTGCATGCACGAAAGTGTGCAACGTACCTCAAGATAATGTTTTCGTTGTTAAATGTCATTGTAAATGTTTTCACATTTTTTCGACGCATGTGTTTATGTGGTTTCTTGGTTAACTAACGTTCCACGTACTGTACGAAACGTCTTAAGATTAATTGTCACATTATTTCTACCGCACGGCATACATTCGCGTCAGCTTCGTTATCGCGAGTGTGAAACATGGTTCGAATTAAACGCTATAATCCGTAACTCAAAACACTTTCCTCCAATCTAATTTATGTCATCCTTACGGACATTAAACTAAGTATAATTCAGATAGATTTTTATTCAAATTTAACGAGACTGAATTTTGTTACAAGAATACGTATAAATCGCGTGAAATAATATTAATACGTAAAAATGATGTGTCACCTGTGAGCTGTAATTTTTTTCTATTTTTTTCTTTCTTTCTTTCAAGTAAAATATCTGGAATCGTTGAAAAGTTATTCATTTGTTTCGATTCGAGGAAACCCACACATTTTGCACCCATTAATTTTCGTATGTAGGTTTAGGGGAAAATTGAAAAAAAGGTGTTCAGATCCACGAGTGTGAAAAATTTGAAGCAAGTCCATAGAGAGGGAGGAGGATATCGTTGTATTTTTTTAGCAAGGTCCTTCCTGAAAGTCACTTGCAACGTATTATAATATGTCATTATTGTTCAAAACACTTTGGAAGAAAAGTAGATGAAAGGAAACGAAATATATGTTATTTGTGTGTTTCGTACTTAGTACAATACAACTCGAGTTGAATTACAAGTCATTGTTTATGTCATACCTTTCCGGTATATTGTTATTCGTGTACCGGTGATAACGAAAATCGTCCAGAGTGTCTTCCTAGATATTATTTAGAACTTTCTATCTGAAAGTCTTCGCATATCTACGCTATTATAAACAAGCTTCAATATACACGACCCAGAAATAATCAGTGTTTCCACTGTTAAGAATATAACGAAGTTCTGTACCAATATTTGCGATTAGAGGCGGTAAAAGTGGAGAGAACTGTTTAACATTATCGCGGATCACGAGAAACCCACTGTGAAATCTAATCTTAATTTGTTTTTGATAATCTACGCGAAAACACGAATGGACCGGTAAATGAACATTTCTAATCGGTTTACGTTACAATTTTTCCTTACGAATCGAAGCCTGTGTGCTTTTTAACGGAGACGTTTCCAAGAAAAAGGAAATTTATCAAATTTTTAGTAAACGTCCCTCGTATTTGCAACGCGAACGCGTAAACGTATATTTCGTAATAAATTTTGACGTTTAAATAAATCCTCGACGGCGATTCGTCCGTCGAACCGTCAATTTTATTTCACTCGAGAGTTAATTTGCATCTGAAAAATTTACTTTCGATAATTGCGCGTACGTATTTCCGTCTCGATCAATTTCGTGCATTCATTCCGACGTTTTTTAATTTCAGATATTAATGTTCGCCTGTTTACTCACACTCGGCAACAGTGCTATCGAATCGTTGGATACAAACCGCATCATTCGACCAACAGAAAAGAAAGACATAACACCGGCAGCCAGTGACCGAAGTGAGTTTATTATTTCGTAGTTATCCAACTTGTCTAGATTTTCAACTCTCACGACAATACAGTATTCCATATTATAATACGTTGAATTACAAAAAGAAGAAAAAAGAAAAGAAAGAGAACATTGATTGAACACATCCGTAGAGTCATTCTTAGTACCCTGGACGCGTAAAACATGAAATTTACGACACGTGACCTTTAATTTCCGGTGAAACGGTACATTTACTTCACGATATCGAGTTACACGGTGTATTAATTAAACGTTGCGCGAATTTTCGACTGCAAAAATTATTCGCAGCGACTAATTGCATCGTGAAATATTAACTCGCAATATCGAACGAATATTTGATTCGTTGCCGGTTCTCGTTCACGAATTCGTTCGTCGTTACTCGAACGAACGTTGAAAAATAAACGTTGACGTTCTATCCAAACAATACTGTTACTCCGTAGAAACGATTGAAAAATAAAATATTAGCCATTTTCTCCCCTCCCCCCTCCCTGCAATAACGCGAAAGAAATGTAAATCAATGATCGAACGATCGATGTAATGTGGAATTATTAAAAAAAAGAAAAGAGTAAATAGCAAGGAAAAATGCATCGATAACCATTGTTATGGAGCACTCGTTAATGGAACTCTCTTTTGTGAACGATGAAAACAAAACACGAAGCGTAACAGATGAATCACGTATGGAAATTTTCATTTTCCCGTTACGAGTAACATTATAGTGATCGCACCGGTGATCTAATGCAGAATAGTGATCAGAAGCCCGCATTGGATAGACGCCGGTGGAAGACGAAGGACCTTCGAGAGTCTCGGTGCATTAGCATGTTATTATATCGAATGTCACGTTTCACGTTGAAGACCGTTTGAAGTGTTCGATCGTGGGAACGGTAGTGACACACTTATTTAATACACTTGCCAGCGAAAAGGTTAGATAACAATCGATTATATCAAAGAATAGTCGTTATCCCGTTTGGACAATGAATCCACGTATTCACGTATTTAAACAGTTACGAATATCCGCTGAATGTACTATTATGTATCATTGCGTGTCCGACTTCTCGTTTTAATCTTGTTTTAGTTAATTATGCTGTCGCTGAATCGGGCGTACAATTAATTACAATTTGTGTAAATTGTTCGCATTATTGTCTCACTCATTCAATATTCCATTGGGTTGTTCTTTCACTTCGAGGAAATCGTGTTTCAGTTTCACCAAAATAGAACGAAACGATTTTCCGAACAACCCAATAGTTAGGTGAGTTGGTTTCGTTACTTTCTTCGAACGAGATCGTGGCTCGAGATTTTCTACTAAATTTTGCTTCGAGAACGAACATTAATCTACTTCTCTTGAAGTTGTTCTTATTCTTCGAGAGCGGCTGCTAAGCGTATAATTTAATTTTTAAGATCGTAGCGATTCGTTGCATCCTGGTGATACATTGTTTCTCTGTAATTGAGAGCACTACTGTACAGTATATGTTTAACACACTCACTGTAGTATATACAATGATTTATTCGTAGTAACCCGAGTTTCGTATTTGCGAGACATTTTTTTTCTCTCTCTAAAAGAAATATTGTTTCCCGTGTGAATATTGAAAATTAATTCAGGCTGTAATTGTTGCGACGAAATATACCGAAACTTCTCCCTTTTGCATTAGTCTCCTTCGGCATTGATTTTCAAAATGTCCCGAGCAACAACAGCGCGAACATCCTGTATAAATAAACCGTTTGCATGTACATTACGAGTAATAATTATTATTCACTTGGGGATGACAATTGGCGACGAGTGAACATATTTGCTACAAACTACGTAAATGTACAATGTAAAACGAGTTGCACAATCGAACAAGGAGTTATATTTATCGTTTGCAGCAAGAGGTTCGAGTGAAATTAATACAATTGTAATGCACAACAATCGATGCACACCACAGACAGAATGTATGGAAAATAATTTGTTTTCGATTTAGAAGTATTGCGTTCTAAACGATTGTCAACAATTTGTGTCGGTGGCTTGCGAATAATAACGTAAAATATCGACAAGGCAATCGAAAGAGAATTAAACTTTTCTTTAAAAGTTGCTTAGGTTTATTAAAAATGCTTAAGTTTGACAAATCGTCACTTTCCATAGAGATTCCGTTTACAATTATACTAATTGAACGCGGCCTATTGCAACGGCTTAGATCCGTAAATCATTCTGCGTCGCACCGATACCAGCAACTCCAGCAATCATTGTTAATTGAATTTAATTTTGCGTTAATTTGCGGATTGTCTCTCGCGTACAGCGCGGTATAGTAACAACCGATGATTCATGAAAGCGTCATTTCCGCCACCATGAGACCAACGGATGGAGGACGTCTATGTGTGAAAAAACAATCTGCCCGTTCACAAGCGTTTGCCAAGGTTTAATCTATTATTATCAATTATTCGTTACACAGTGAGAAATGCAAAACAATCTACACGAATTCAATATTTTTTATAAACGATACGAGTCTCCTCGAGAAGCGATAAACAATCATCGGGTTATCCTTCGAAGCTTGTGTTCAACGATATATATATATATATATATATATATATATATATATATATATATATATATATATATATATTCGATCTTCGTAGCTGATAAAAAAGTTGTAAGTTCTGGAGCAATTTTAAATATTTAGAGACGTAAAAGTTGCTCGAGAACTAACTTTTATTTTTAAACTTCTCTCCGGAGACCACGGTACTTGAAATTCAATTACAGTACTAATTTATATTAGTACCGTTTAGCCGCTGGCAACTTTTTTTATATATATATATATATATATATATATACTAATATAAAATTGCTTCAGAACTTACAACTTTTTTATCAGCTACGAAGAATGATTACATACAGGTTATTATAATACAACTTTTGTATTGTAATATTGCATGCAAAAATTATTTACAATTATTATAATACAGGTGAAAAATCGTTGGTTGCTAACGCGTAGAATCTCGCGATAATTATCTACGTTTAAAGACACCCTCGACAAATGTCCAAATTGTGAAAAGTAGAAGTACTCGATAGTTTATCGGTGTAGCCGTTACACACCAGTGACGTTATTTAAAAATTGACAAGCATCCGTTCCTTGTAAGCATGTTAAAGAAACGTTGCGAATCATTTCTTTAAGTTATTCCTTGTATCGTGTTGTAAATTGTTTCACAGGAATCGTTCACATCGATTCGATTTATTGTAATTTGTTCGTATCATTTGTAATTCGTATCGTAACGTACATTTACGGTGAATGTACTTTCAACAGTCTCCGATCTTCCACGGTGAATCGTGTCAATGTAAACAAACATTGGTACGGTAGTTTGTGGTGGTACCCTCGAACGACAAAATTGAGAACAGTTCGCTCGATAACGGGGTAAGTAGCGATTTTGATCGCCAAGCGGTGTCCAGTCTCGCGTGTACCGACGAGAAAAGTGAAAGGGATGCAGCGAGCGCGAGTGAGACAGAGCAACAGCGAACGAGTCTCGCACTACATGCGCTCGGTGATCGAAACTTCAAAGCGACACGCGTACACTTTTCGTTCTATCTTTTCTACAAATAGACCGGGTTTCCTCAAATGTCGACGCTTGTATCCGAGGACGTGTCCTCGCTCGAGCAACATTCGTGAATTCTACGAAACGTTTGATTTTCTTAAAAGTTTCCTTGATTCCAGCGTTCCATATTAGCAAAGACTATGGCCAGTTGGGAGGATACACTGGAGGCGTACCGTACGGCAGTAGCTACGCTTCGACTTATGGTACCGGTACCGGATACCAGGGAACAGGCGGAGGGTACCTGAATTCCGGTTACAGGGGTCATTCTCTGAATTGGCCCAATGGAATTATCGGTGGCGGCAATAACGGGTAAGTTTGAACGGAAAATTTAATCGATCGAGTGCAAAAGTAAGTGAATGTCGAAATCGAAGCGATTCAGGCTCGCGTGAGCTGGCACAGTGAATGAATCTTTATTCAGCGGACGGTGATTTATATACATGGTTTTTGTTTATCGATGATCCTGGTGTTTGGGTTTTGTGTCGGTCTTATCGGAGTGTTTGGTGGTCCTCGCAGACTCGTGAAACGTTACGGGAGTTTGACACGGGGGAAGGTCGCGTGGACCACGATTCTCCGGAAAGAGAATGCAAAATGAATCGATCGGTTGCAAAAGTAAACGTCGAAATCGCGTTACGAACCGACCGTGGATTCGATGTACGACTCGTGAAACGTTACGGGGAGTTTGACACGAGTGAAAAAACGATACGATCGGTTCGGAATTTAATTCCACGGACAGTTTTCGAAAAAAAAATTATCGTTGAAATTGACGTTGAGCATTTCGCGTTGGTGCATCGCTCGTGTGAAACTCAAAGGATTGGGAAACGTGATTGAGCTGTATCGCGTGTAAACGTGTTACCAATAATCCATGGACGTACGAGAGCACACACGATAAAAAGTAGGTGTATATGCGTGAAAAGAGTCGAGGTGCTCAAATTCCTCTTTACAAAAACCGAGCGTGTTTTTCGTACGATTATGAAATACAGTAAATGTTACGAGCGTAATGATTCGTAACACTTTCACGTGTCACCTTCGACGAACAGATAATCGTCCAGGTATTTCCGGTGACGACACTCTTTACCGGTTCGTGCGACGTCGTTGGATTTTAAAAGGAACACGCGTTCCGGGGAATTCGTTTTTATTTGCATCAATTTCAACGCGTGACCAATCGTTGGGAAGAATTTCGTTCTCCGTGGGGAGACGAACGAATCTTAATCGGGACAATCGTTTGATCGTAGGTACGGATATTACGAGAGTGGTGGATACAATCCGGCTTACGCAGGACGCGGAGGATACGGTGGATACGGTGGTTCCGGTGGATACGGAAACTATGGTGGCCTTGGTGGTGGTTACGGTGGATACGGAAACTATGGTGGCCTTGGTGGTGGTTACGGTGGCTATGGTAACAGTTACGGTGGCTACGGTACCGGATTGGACAATCTTGGCTCAGGTGTTTACGATTATGGATACGGTGGACGCGGTGGTTCGGACGGTTACGGCTACAGAGGAGGTTACGGTGGATACGGGGGTTTGAATTACGGATCCTCGTACAACTCGAGGAACTATTACGATCCTTATAGTTATCGCGGAAGCAGCTACCCGAATTATCCATCGGGATACAGAGGTTACTCTTAGAGAGTTTGCACTCCGGATCCGACCTGGAACTACAACATAGATTTTTTTTTATTCATACTTCTCGTTCGCGTTACGAAGATCGCACGAATCATTGCAACAGTATCGGTAGAATACCATCCCAACTGTACCTACGGCAACTTTCATTCGTTTCGCGTATTAAATTCCATCGATACACGAAACGTTTACAATCTTTCATTGTTATTGATATTTCGTACAGTGTACATATAATTTTAATAATAAATAATTCTCGATACGTTTACCATCTTATCCGACTTCCGTGACAGAATTCCAAGATTGGAATTCATTTTTAAACCGGAACTATTATTACGTACGCATGTAAAGTTCGATTTTTATATCCTTCGTGATTAGTTTTATTTAATAAAAATACATGATTAATGCTCGTGAAGGAACATTGGATGAACGCAATATTAATATGTACAATTATGTATAATTTATTGAAAATTTAACGCACTCTACGCTAAAAGAAGAAGAGGATACACACGTCACTCAGCTTATGTCCAATGTACAAATATAATCGTTCGGTTATTTAAAACGCGTGTCGAGCACGTACAGGTTTCACACGGTCTGTCACGTTCGGTACTGTACATAAACCGTCGAATGCGAATCCGATAAAATTCTACACGCTCGAAACGATCTCTTTCAACGCGATCGCATTCCATCGCGAATCCTTTTTTTTTCGTTCTAAATTTCAAGAAGATTCCACATCCGAAAGCGACCTTAAATATTACAGCCGTTCTGTACGCGCTCAATAAGAATTAAAATACATATTAGCACTTGTACGATCAATATTTAATCTCAAGCATACACACAACGAAGACGCGATGTGTGTGTGTGTGTGTGTGTGTATTCATTTCTCACGATGTTTTCATAAATTAGATCGAAAGTTGTGCAACCGGAGCCTGTGTGTCACCCTGATACACGCCTGTGTCAACATCGAGCGAAACGAACCGGTACCCTTGAAATTAAATATTAGTTGATGATAATGAAGTAATGAACGAGAGAGAATTTCTATTGCAACGTATGAAGAAGAAGTAGAAGAAGAAGAAGAAGAAGAAATTTTTCCAAAAAATTTTCAAATGCTGCCCAATACGAAAATTCCTCCGAGCAAACGATTTTACGAAACGTGTACATTGAAGCGACGACGAGAAATTTCCCGAAATTAGAATCACCTTTTTTCCGTGCGTTAACTTTTGCTCGATCGCGATTATTCAGTGGATGCTGAACAAAATTATAAATTTATATACTCCCGTCATCTCGAGTCGACCGCAGTGTACATTTTATAATTGAGAATACGTTTCGCGACGTATAAACGACGATGGAAACCTTTCACCTATTTTCCACCAGCAAAACGCAATTTACGTTACAAATTACGAGCTTCGATTATCGTGAGGTACGCACGATGAAAATTAAAGCACGGAGAAGAGGAACGAGGAAAATCTGTTACGGTTCCCGATATACACTACTTCCGAATAACCGTAGTTAATCGTTCTAAGCGAATGCCACGAATCTCAGTCAAATCGTTTTCACACCAATGATAATTTAACGATAGAAGAACGCGTAGATTACACAGCAACGCTGTCCAGCGAAGTCTCGTGGGACCTCTGGGCTTCCCCCACTCTCGTCTAACCCGACCGGCCCATACGGCGCGCGCAGCGTCCGCGGGGTCGCTTACGGCAAAGACGCTAGCTGTCATTGGCTGCCTCCGTGGCGTTGCGCGGTTCCCATGGCAACGTAGGTACGCCGTGCGGGGGATGGACGGTTGGAAGGGGAAACAGACGCGCGAGGAGCCCCTACCGGGAATGTCGGATTTCCTGCTACCTCTCTGACTCAGCTTTCGTGCCATTGACCGGAACAGGAGTAGTGGAAAGGGAACCGGACCCAAAGGCTCTCCCTCCACCCGACGATAGAAGAAGAGCACCGACCAATCGCTGCGCGGTAGTAGAGAACCTGGCATCTCTGGTCCTTACGTTGAACAGCGCTGTAATTACTGTTACCCTAAAAGACGATAGTTCCGCTTTTCGATCGTGTTCTCTTTGGCCATCCGTCAGCTGTCCAGCAGCCGATAGACGGGCAGTGTTTTTCGTAGCCATTTACGGATCTCTTCCCTGTAAACGAGAAATTTTCCTCACGGCCGAATCGTGACTCGATGGACGTGTGTTACAATTACATTCCTCATTTGATATTCCGGCTCTTCGTTCGTCGCCTCTCGGTTCGATTCCGAGCTGAAACATTCAAAAAGCCAAGTTTCGCTTGACGCAGGGCTTCCCTTAGATTTTCAATGTTGCCAAGCTGATTCAGGCTGAGAAGCTTCGTTTCAATTTTTCCGCTTTGCGCGCCACATGCATTGCATGTATACGGGACAGGCATTGCGGAGGGGAACATGTCTTTCATGTTTTGACCGTCGGTCTCGTCGCCTGGACAGTACGGTACAAACACCACGGGAATGAAGCCAAGCTGACCAATGAGGGGAATGGATGTCGTGCTCGTGGTGGTGGCAGTATCATTGCCCGGTTCGAGCAGGTAACAAGGACAGGTTTGTGGATCTGGCCCTACTGATTGCTGATAGGGCTTGAAGTTTTTCGGACTTGGAGGCTGAACCCCGATAGCAGCGAAACTTGTATTTGGTTCTAATGGTGTCTCAGACAATTCGTTTACCTGTTTGATGAATGCCGCATTACTTCTGCTCGACGACTGATACTTTACATTGGCCTGGCCATCGGTATTTTGATACGCGGCGCTGTGTGTCTCTACTTCGACAATCGGATTGTTTTGATTAGGCGGGCTCACTTTTGTGACCTGTTGGGAAAATTTACGGTGTCCACGGCCGTTGGGCTCGACCTGTTCTCGATCAAAATACTTCGCAATGTTCGATGGTTTTATTTCGTTGTAAATAGTTTGGGGGATTCCAGGTGGTGCGAGTTTCGTCACGCCGACGTACCCATTTTCGTTCTCACCGTCGGTGTACTTTCGCGACTCCTTTCGTTGCATTTGTTGCAAAGAGTTAATTGCATCCGCGTTCTGATTCAGTCGCTCTTGATAGTATCCAATTCTTCCCGGTTGGCCTCGATACTGTCCACCCTCTACACCAAACGGACTACTTACTTTGGTCGGATATCCAAAAGCGGTAGACTCGACGTTCTTCTCGTAATTATCATCTACTGTTCCATTTTTGCTAAAATCTGTATCGAACTTGGAACCGGAAGTCAATCGTTCTACGTGTTTCTGTCCAAAGTATCCGTAGAATGGTTCATTGAAAGTAGTAGGTGTAGTAGGTTCGTAATACTTCAACGGATACTGAAGTTTGATCGGCCCTTCGTACTGAGATTGTGTGTCCGATTGTGCTCCGGGTACGTAATCTGGATCACCAGGCCATGGTCCATCAGGTCCGGGTGAACCTGTTGGCCATGGACCATCTGGACCGTCGGGTCCAACACCACCTTCGCCACCTACT
This sequence comes from Ptiloglossa arizonensis, assembly GCF_051014685.1. Classification (NCBI taxonomy): domain Eukaryota; kingdom Metazoa; phylum Arthropoda; class Insecta; order Hymenoptera; family Colletidae; genus Ptiloglossa; species Ptiloglossa arizonensis. Next base: position 22,494,535 of record NC_135050.1, read on the forward strand.
CCACCAATTCCTCCATCACCACCTACAGGGCCTCCAGGACCCTCCGGACCACCTGGGCCTTCTGGACCACCTGGACCTTCTGGACCACCTGGACCTTGCGGGCCATCAGGACCACTGGGCCATGGACCATTAGGACCGTCAGGTCCAACGCCACCTACACCACCTCCATCTCCAATTGGACCATGGTCTGAAATTTTTAAAAAATATTCCAACTTAAAATATGTACATTCTATTACGTGTTTGAAGCGATATCGGTTGCAAGAAAAGCAAGAACGAGTGGATGAATTTCAGTGATGCAAGATGAGTTTTACGGGGTTTAATGATAAGCGGAGTAAATGTGGTGTGTGGTGTATGCGCGAGAATATAAATGTATAAAAGAATTAATGATTGTGCAAGAATAGATTTATCTATTTGTGAGAGTCAGCGCGTTATTAGTTAGAACTATGAAAGAAGGTGAATATAATGACTTCACTTTCTATCTATATACTTCTTACGTTTTTACATTAGTTAAATTTCTCCCAAATCATACTAATAAATTACATTTATTAAGAAAAATCTAAAACGGTCATCTTATGCGATCCAACATCATATACACGCAAGGAATGTATTTTATATACCTGGTTTTGAAGTTCCAGGAAGGTCTTGATGCCCAGGGTGTCCAGGAAAACCTGGGGTGCCAGGTCGACCTGGTCTACCAGGTTTACCCGGAATTCCGGGATATCCAGGCTGGGGTGGTATCGGAGCAGTTCCAGGTATTCCAGGTAATCCCGGTGAACCAGGAGCACCCGGTATGCCGGGAGTTCCAGGTGATCCAGGTGTTCCGGGCAGTCCTGGCGATCCAGAAGTACCAGGTGTTCCGGGATATCCCCCTTGAGGTGGATAAGGTGGTAAACCAGGATGATCGGGGCTGCCAGGTTTCCCAGGTTTACTCGGTCCAGTTGATGTACCAGGGATTCCAGGAGTACCTGGTGTGCCTGGTGTGCCTGGTGCGCCTGGAGTACCAGGCCCTCCAGGATATACCGGATATGGTGGATAGGGAGGTACTCCGGGTGTCCCTTCTCCACCGGGAGATCCTGGAGGACCGCCTACGCCTGGAGATCCTGGATATGAAGGCTGCCACGGTTGAGGATGACTACTGGGTACAGTAGATGTACCATCATGACCAGGTTTGCCAGGTTTCCCGGGCTTACCAGGTCTACCTGGTCTGCCGGGTGCTCCAGGAATACCGGGAGATCCAGGCATTCCAGGCGTACCCGGTATTCCAGGGTATCCAGGTTCTGCTGGTGTTCCAGGGGTTCCTGGATATCCAGGTTGTGGCGGAAAACCAGGTTCACCAGGAATACCGGGATATCCTGGTGTGCCAGGGCTTCCGGGAATTCCAGGCGATCCAGGATATCCAGAATGTGGTGGCGCTCCTGGTATACTCGGTGTTGATGGATAGCCATGATGGCCAGGTATTCCAGGTTTCCCTGGTTTTCCTGGCCTCCCAGGTTTTCCAGGTTTACTTGGCAAGCCCGACGTCTCGGGTATTCCAGGTGTCCCTGGTGCCCCAGGATAGCCAGGGGTGCCGGGAGATCCAGGTGTCCCGGGTGTTCCAGGTATTCCTGGGTATCCAGATTGGTCCGGTTTTCCAGAAGTTCCGGGGTATCCTGGTTGAGGTGGCGTACCTGGTGTGCCGGGATAGCCAGGTGTGCCTGGTGTTCCCGGAGTGCCTGGGTATCCAGGTTGCGGTGGCGTACCTGGTGTGCCAGGATAGCCAGGTGTGCCTGGTGTTCCTGGAGTGCCTGGATAACCGGGTTGCGGTGGTCTTCCTGGTGTTCCAGGAGTTCCGGGTGTTCCGGGGTATCCAGGTTGCGGTGGAGTTCCTGGAGTGCCTGGGTAACCGGGTTGCGGTGGTCTTCCTGGTGTTCCAGGATATCCAGGTGTGCCTGGAGTTCCTGGGTATCCAGGATGTGGTGGTGTTCCTGGTTTTCCAGGATGGCCAGGTGTACCCGGTGTTCCAGGTGTTCCAGGATATCCAGGTGTACCTGGTGTTCCTGGAGTTCCCGGAGTTCCAGGCTGCGGCGGCGTACCTGGTGTGCCAGGATAGCCAGGTGTGCCTGGTGTTCCCGGAGTTCCTGGGTATCCAGGTTGCGGTGGTGTTCCGGGTTTCCCAGGATGGCCAGGTGTGCCTGGAGTTCCGGGATATCCGGGTTGTGGTGGCGTACCTGGTGTGCCAGATGTTCCCGGAGTTCCTGGGTATCCAGGTTGCGCGGGTGTTCCTGGTTTTCCAGGATGGCCAGGCGTGCCTGGAGTGCCGGGGTATCCGGGTTGCGGTGGCGTACCTGGTGTGCCAGGATAGCCAGGTGTGTCTGGTGTTCCCGGAGTCCCTGGGTATCCAGGTTGAGGTGGCGTACCTGGTGTGCCAGGATAGCCAGGTGTGCCAGGTGTTCCCGGAGTTCCTGGGTATCCAGGTTGCGGTGGAGTTCCTGGTTTCCCAGGATGGCCAGGTGTGCCCGGTGTTCCTGGAGTTCCAGGGTATCCGGGTTGTGGAGGTGTTCCTGGTTTTCCAGGAAAGCCAGGTGTGCCCGGTGTTCCCGGACTTCCAGGGTGACCAGGTTGTGCTGGAGTTCCGGGAGTCCCAGGGTATCCGGGTTGTGGCGGCGTTCCCGGTGTTCCAGGATGACCTGGTGTTCCTGGAGTTCCTGGGTATCCAGGTTGCGGTAGTGTTCCTGGTTTCCCAGGATGGCCAGGTGTGCCTGGTGTTCCCGGAGTCCCTGGGTATCCAGGTTGCGGTGGCGTACCTGGTGTGCCGGGATAGCCAGGTGTGCCTGGTGTTCCCGGAGTGCCTGGGTATCCAGGTTGCGGTGGCGTACCTGGTGTGCCAGGATAGCCAGGTGTGCCTGGTGTTCCCGGAGTCCCTGGGTATCCAGGTTGAGGTGACGTACCTGGTGTGCCAGGATAACCAGGAGTGCCTGGTGTTCCCGGAGTTCCTGGATATCCAGGTTGCGGTGGTGTTCCTGGTTTCCCAGGATAGCCAGGTGTGCCTGGTGTTCCCGGAGTCCCTGGGTATCCAGGTTGAGGTGGCGTACCTGGTGTGCCGGGATAGCCAGGTGTGCCTGGTGTTCCCGGAGTGCCTGGGTATCCAGGTTGCGGTGGCGTACCTGGTGTGCCAGGATAGCCAGGTGTGCCTGGTGTTCCCGGAGTCCCTGGGTATCCAGGTTGAGGTGACGTACCTGGTGTGCCAGGATAACCAGGTGTGCCTGGTGTTCCCGGAGTTCCTGGATATCCAGGTTGCGGTGGTGTTCCTGGTTTCCCAGGATGGCCAGGTGTGTCTGGTGTTCCTGGAGTTCCTGGGAATCCGGGTTGCGGTGGTTTTCCTGGTTTACCAGGATGGCCAGGTGTGCCTGGAGTTCCCGGAGTTCCTGGGTATCCGGGTTGTGGTGGTGCTCCTGGTTTTCCAGGATGGCCAGGCGTGCCTGGAGTGCCGGGGTATCCGGGTTGCGGTGGCGTACCTGGTGTGCCAGGATAGCCAGGTGTGCCTGGTGATCCCGGAGTCCCTGGGTGTCCAGGTTGAGGTGGCGTACCTGGTGCCCCAGGATAGCCAGGTGTGCCTGGTGTTCCTGGAGTTCCTGGGTATCCGGGTTGCGGTGGTTTTCCTGGTTTTCCAGGATGACCAGGTGTGCCTGGTGTTCCTGGAGTTCCTGGAGTTCCCGGACTTCCTGGGTATCCGGGTTGAGGTGGTGGTCCTGGTTTTCCAGGATGGCCTGGTGTGCCCGGTGTTCCCGGAAGTCCAGGATGACCGGGTGTGCCTGGTGTTCCCGGAGTCCCTGGGTATCCGGGTTGCGGTGGCGTACCTGGTGCCCCAGGATAGCCAGGTGTGCCCGGTGTTCCCGGAGTTCCAGGGTGACCAGGTTGTGCTGGAGTTCCGGGAGTTCCAGGGTATCCGGGTTGTGGTGGTGCTCCTGGTTTTCCAGGATGGCCAGGCGTGCCTGGAGTGCCGGGGTATCCGGGTTGCGGTGGCGTACCTGGTGTGCCAGGATAGCCAGGTGTGCCTGGTGATCCCGGAGTCCCTGGGTGTCCAGGTTGAGGTGGCGTACCTGGTGCCCCAGGATAGCCAGGTGTGCCTGGTGTTCCCGGAGTTCCTGGGTATCCGGGTTGTGGCGGCGTTCCCGGTGTTCCAGGATGACCTGGTGTTCCTGGAGTTCCTGGAGTTCCTGGGTATCCAGGTTGCGGTGGCGTTCCTGGTTTCCCAGGTTCACCAGGTGTTCCTGGAGTTCCGGGAGTTCCAGGGTGACCAGGTGTGCCTGGTGTTCCTGGAGTTCCTGGGTATCCGGGTTGCGGTGGTGTTCCTGGTTTTCCAGGATGGCCAGGTGTGCCCGGTGTTCCCGGAGTTCCAGGGTGACCAGGTTGTGCTGGAGTTCCGGGAGTTCCAGGGTATCCGGGTTGTGGCGGCGTTCCCGGTGTTCCAGGATGACCTGGTGTTCCTGGAGTTCCTGGAGTTCCTGGGTATCCAGGTTGCGGTGGTGTTCCTGGTTTCCCAGGTTGACCAGGTGTTCCTGGAGTTCCGGGAGTTCCAGGGTGACCAGGTGTGCCTGGTGTTCCTGGAGTTCCTGGGTATCCGGGTTGCGGTGGTGTTCCTGGTTTCCCAGGAGAGCCAGGTGTGTCCGGTGTTCCTGGAGATCCTGGATATCCGGGTTGTGGAGGCGTTCCTGGTTTACCAGGATGGCCAGGAGTGCCGGGAGTACCTGGTATTCCAGGTGTACCAGGAGTTCCGGGATAGCCGGGTTGAGTTGGTGTTCCTGGAGTTCCAGGATAGCCTGGTGTGCCTGGTGTTCCCGGAGATCCTGGATATCCGGGTTGCGGCGGTGTACCTGGTGTTCCAGGATAACCAGGTGTTCCTGGAGTTCCTGGGTAGCCGGGTTGTGGTGGGGTTCCTGGTGTTCCAGGATAGCCAGGTGTTCCTGGTATACCCGGTGTTCCAGGGTATCCGGGTTGCGGTGGTGTTGCTGGCGTTCCAGGATAGCCAGGTGTGCCTGGTGTACCTGATGTTCCCGGTGTTCCTGGGTATCCGGGTTGCGGCGGCCTTCCTGGTGGGCCAGGATGGACAGGTATGCCTGGAGTTCCAGGAGTCCCAGGTTTTCCAGGATGTCCAGGTGTGCCTGGTGTTCCCGGAGTGCCTGGGTATCCAGGTTGCGGCGACGTACCTGGTGGTCCAGGATAACCAGGTGTTCCTGGTATTCCCGGTGTTCCAGGGTATCCAGGTTGCGGTGGTGTTCCTGGCGTTCCAGGATAGCCAGGTGTTCCTGGTATACCCGGTGTTCCAGGGTATCCGGGTTGCGGTGGTGTTCCTGGCGTTCCAGGATAGCCAGGTGTGCCTGGTGTACCTGGTGTTCCCGGTGTTCCTGGGTATCCGGGTTGCGGTGGTCTTCCTGGTGTGCCAGGATGGCCAGGTATGCCTGGAGTTCCAGGGTGTCCAGGTTGTGACGGTGTTCCAGGAGTCCCAGGTTTCCCAGGATGTTCGGGTGTACCTGGTGTTCCCGGTGTTCCTGGGTATCCGGGTTGCGGTGGTCTTCCTGGCGTTCCAGGATAGCCAGGTGTGCCTGGCGTTCCAGGATAGCCAGGTGTGCCTGGAGTTCCAGGAGTCCCAGGTTTTCCAGGATAATCAGGTGTTCCTGGAGTTCCTGGGTAGCCGGGTTGTGCTGGGGTTCCTGGTGTTCCAGGATGGCCAGGTGTTCCTGGTATTCCCGGTGTTCCAGGGTATCCGGGTTGCGGTGGTCTTCCTGGTGTGCCAGGATGGCCAGGTATGCCTGGAGTTCCAGGGTGTCCAGGTTGTGCCGGTGTGCCAGGACTCCCAGGGTGTCCAGGTTGTGCCGGTGTGCCAGGAGTCCCAGGTTTTCCAGGATGTCCAGGTGTACCTGGTGTTCCTGGAGTTCCAGGAGTTCCAGGAGTTCCAGGAGTACCAGGGTATCCCGGTTGCGGTGGTGTTTCTGGTGTTCCAGGATAGCCAGGTGTTCCTGGTATACCCGGTATTCCAGGGTATCCGGGTTGCGGTGGTGTTCCTGGTGTTCCAGGATAGCCAGGAGTGCCTGGTGTACCTGGTGTTCCCGGTGTCCCTGGGTATCCGGGTTGCGGTGGTCTTCCTGGTGTGCCAGGATGACCAGGTATGCCTGGAGTTCCAGGGTGTCCAGGTTGTGCCGGTGTTCCAGGAGTCCCAGGTTTCCCAGGATATCCGGGTGTACCTGGTGTTCCTGGAGTTCCTGGGTATCCGGGTTGCGGTGGTCTTCCTGGTGTACCAGGATGGCCAGGTATGCCTGGAGTTCCAGGGTGTCCAGGTTGTGCCGGTGTTCCAGGAGTCCCAGGTGTACCTGGAGTTCCTGGACTTCCTGGGTATCCGGGTTGAGGTGGTGGTCCTGGTTTTCCAGGATGGCCTGGTGTGCCCGGTGTTCCCGGAAGTCCAGGATGACCGGGTGTGCCTGGTGTTCCCGGAGATCCAGGGTATCCGGGTTGCGGTGGTGTACCTGGTGTTCCAGGATAACCGGGTGTTCCTGGTGTTCCTGGAATACCTGGGTAGCCGGGTTGTGCTGGTGTTCCTGGCGTTCCAGGATAGCCAGGTGTGCCTGGTGTTCCTGAAGTTCCTGGATATCCGGGTTGCGGTGGTCTTCCTGGTGTTCCAGGATAGCCAGGTATGCCTGGAGTTCCAGGGTGTCCAGGTTGTGCCGGTGTTCCAGGAGTCCCAGGTGTACCTGGAGTTCCTGGACTTCCTGGGTATCCGGGTTGAGGTGGTGGTCCTGGTTTTCCAGGATGGCCTGGTGTGCCCGGTGTTCCCGGAAGTCCAGGATGACCGGGTGTGCCTGGTGTTCCCGGAGATCCAGGGTATCCGGGTTGCGGTGGTGTACCTGGTGTTCCAGGATAACCGGGTGTTCCTGGTGTTCCTGGAATACCTGGGTAGCCGGGTTGTGCTGGTGTTCCTGGCGTTCCAGGATAGCCAGGTGTGCCTGGTGTTCCTGGAGTTCCTGGATATCCGGGTTGCGGTGGTCTTCCTGGTGTTCCAGGATAGCCAGGTGTGCCTGGTGTTCCGGGATAGCCGGGCCTTCCTGGAGTTCCAGGTGTTCCAGGGGATCCAGGTTGTGCCGGTGTTCCGGGTGTTCCTGGAATGCCAGGTTTTCCAGGGATTCCAGGTGTGCCAGGAGCTCCAGGAGTACCGGGGTAACCTGGCTGTGGTGGTCTTCCTGGTTTTCCAGGTGTACCAGGATATCCTGTTGGCGGTATTCCGGGTCCCTGTGGTTGTCCTGGATACTGTGGCTGTCCTGCACATGAATTATTCTTTTATAATTAATTCTTGTTACCCCATTGTTCATTCTTTTATTTGTTCTGATAAATAATTGTATATGTTATTTATTTTTATTAACTGTCCGTGCCTGGTTTATTCGGATATCCCGGTGTTTGTGGTGGGAATTGTGGGTGGCCTGGTACGGTGGGCGTTCCCCCACTGCCTGAACCGTTTGTGTCTGGTGCTGCACAGATCGTTTCATGGATTTATCGTATTTGTGTTTTTGTGTTTCTTATTTTTTAGACGCTTCATACGTACTTTCTCCAGGTGGTAAAACCGTACTTGGTTTTGTATTCGTTCCGTCGAATTGCCGGCAAATATTTGGAAAATACAAGTCCTTCCATTCTGTGATCACCCCATGGTGTTCGTGATGTTCATGGTGTTCGTGTTCGTGTTGCTGCGATTCTTCGTGCTGATGGGGCTCGTGTTCATGTAGAAATATTTCTACCGAGTTGCCAGGTTGAATGACTCGGTATCCCCAACCATCACTTACGTAAAATGTTGTTTTCAATTTTCCAAATGGGTCTATATATCCATAGCATCCGTACGTGATACCATCGGGTCCGCGTACTTCATGATGAAATTGTCCATTTGGATTTACTTCATAGCCGTAATTGTACGCGTCTGCAAAGAATGTTAATCAGTGTTCCAGAGTTACTAAATCCTTTTTCTTTATACATACTCTTACGAAGGTATTCTGAATTTATGATAATACGCTTCTATAATATTTTTCAATTTACTTGCATATTGTATCGTAAACTTACTGGAATAGAAGTCCTGATTCAGATATTGGGTTTTCTGATCATCACTGATGTTCAGTATCACTTCTCTACTCTGCCTGCTTCCTTCCTGCTGAGTGTCTTGCAACAAACATGTGGCAATCACCTATTGCGGATAAACTATGAATTAGTCACATGTATAACAAATACCTTACTTTTAACCATGATAAAATATCGTAAATTTTTATCCAATATTTACACATAGATCGTATTTAATAGTCTGTGCATTATACTAGCACTTAACGAACACACTTATTTACCTACAGAAATTATACGATGCATTGCGTATCAAAAATGATGTTTTATGTTTTGTGTAGTGTACTCCTGTTGATAAAGGTAATCGTATATTCTTTTATCGATTGTCAGCGAAATTTGTGAAATATTTTATTTCGTTATGATATACATGCATTCTAAGTCATTCTGCTGATATTATATAACGCGTCAATTATATAGTAAATTAACCAACACTTTATCCCGATTTGTTCTTCGAGTAGCCTGCCTTTAGATGGACTAATCTTGTTCACCTTTTAAAAGCTTAGCGAAGATTCACTAACAACATAGCGTGTCATCTTAAATGTCAAGTCGACCACTGAGCCCAACATGCTTGGAACACTGTTGCAATAATCCTCGATTTACTCCAAAAATTGCTACCCTTCCATATCTAAACCGACAATTTAGCAAACGAATGAATTATCGCGCATACGCAACGACAAATGTAAACTTTCTCGTTGACTCGTGACTCTTGTTAACTCATCCACTTAAAATCCACCGCTTGAATTTGACCGTGTACTTCTGCCCTGTTTCCCCTTCATTGTAAACTCGTTGACATTTTTATCGGTAACGCGTTACTCTTTAATCCCGACTTTACACGATGTAAAATTAGCACAAATGAAAGTCGAGAGCTATTAACGAAATTGGTGATCCTTTCACCGCTATTCCTAAATGTATCTTTAATCAACAGGTATCCAGAATATTACAATTTTTTTTTATTTACTTTTTTTCAGACTAGCCACTCGGTGTATACGTAACGAGAGGTTGACTCGCGCTTCGCACGTTCAACGTTTTCTCCGCGCGTTCGGTTCAAAGTGATGCAATGTTTGCTTAGACTCTAGATCCGCGGAATTGTACGACCTTGTTACCCAGAAGAAGAAAAAGATTAAAAAAATAAAAACGAGAGGGACCAAATTTTTCGTCCAACTTGGTAAAATTCATCCCGCATCCCTGACACGTTTCCTTTGTTTTTTCCTTTGCGAAAATTAAGAAAATTAACCGATCCTGATCCGCTACCATTTTCCGAATAAAACACCGGAGAATAAATCGAATAAAATCGGACGTCTCTCGCTCTCGTTTCATTCTTTGGGAAAGAAAAGAGCCTCTCGGGGAAAAAAACTACGATCGTATTGGCGATCATCAATTCCACTTGACTACTCTCTATAAATAACCAGTCCCGTATTGGCGTAAGTGAACAGTGTACGACTTTTTGTAGCGCGGCGACGTTGACGTGGCTTTTAATCTTCCCATGTCAGGGCCCCCGTAAAAGTCATCCAATGGAATCTCTGAGTTATTTCTCGCGTGATTACACGTAGGAAGCTTTTTCGTTTCGCATCGCCATTTAGGGTAATTAAAATTAAAGGTCACGTACTCTTCCGAGAGAGCACCCGTCGCGTTTCGCAATCGAAACATCCGACGGATCTGTTACAAGACACCGTGTATTGACTTTTATCATTATCGTTACGGTCCTGTCACTTATTTTCGCTCGAACGAGTTTCATTTGCGTATCGATGGATCATTGTGGCGCCAGATCCGTCGATAAACCGTCGTAGAAGGGTGAAAAAGAAGCGAAAGAAGTAAAAGAAGAAGCAGGAGATTAATCAATTTTATTTCGGAACGCTCGTGCTCGTTTTATTCGACTTTCTTCGAATTACAGCCACACTTTCACGTCTCGTTAATGCACTTATGGTGCAGTTTTATGATCAAGTACCCAACGGTGTGGTTGTTCGTTAACGTATCGCGAATTCGGTACACCAGGTTGGCAATTGACGGGGAAATTTAAGATACCTTGACGAGGTATTGTCGTCTCGTGGCTTCCTCGTCGTGGTAGTACTTTTCCTTTCGGACGTTCTCTGTCCACGTCGCGGGTGTAATTATGTATTTACAACTTGGTAAGTAACGCGTAAATTCGAAACAGGTGGTGGTTATTTCGATCAATTATTTGTGTAATATTATATAATTTATTTCGATCAATTATTTATATATTAATAAAGGCTGTCTTTCGTTAATTTTAGATACATACGTACTGTTATCGCCATATTTTTTTTATACATGTATTTAGAATACTATTAGGTTGCACGGAAAGTCATTTCCTTTTTTTCGGTGAAAAAGAAACACGATTTTTTTTAAAGTGTATAAACATTTTATTAAATTATATATTCTCCATTTTGGAAGACGAAATCACTTTCCGAACCACCCAATATTTCTTATATATCCCCATATTTTTCGCTTTAAACAATTTTTAGCTCAAAATTATTAAATGTTACTTCTCTTTAAAAAATTACCCCAAAAAACACGTATTTTTTGTTGAAAAAACTTACTAATTTTAACTTTTTTTTTTTAAAAATTCGATAAGTTTTATCGAACGACGACAATTATTGAACAATCTAGCAGCTTCCTCGTCGCGGAGGTACGTTTACTCGGAACATACGAGCTTCCCGTAGGAATTGGAACTATCCTTACGAGCCGTAATTGAGAACAAGCGGTAATTCAGTTCCGCGTGCGCAGCAAGGATGCGAGTTTCTCTTCGCGAGCGAAAAATATTTTTAAACACGTTACATCAACGCCCGCGTAACGCCTGTAACTTGGAATTACGTGGAACCTGTCCGTGATTGATGATTAAAACACCGTCCACCCACTTAAACGACGGCTGAAATCTATTTCATTCACCACGAGTACCGTCGACAGATCCATTGAATCGTATTAATGGTGTCTCCCGTGCATTTCTAATCTCCGATTTCATTGCCGTACCTGTACAATGATTTATGTACGCGCGACGGTAAGCGCGAAGCAACAGGTAAGTATACGTTCAATAACCGAAACACAAAGAACCGTCGTCCCGTTCACGTCGATACGTTCGATCGTCGAAATCCATTCACGATGGAACAGTATTACACGTTTCGCGTGGCAACAGTTCGCGCAATATTTAAAACGCACGATCGGGAACTACTCGAACGTAACGCGATCCGGGTGTCCGACCACGAAACGGGACACAACCCCGCGTGTTCGTGGGTCGTTGCTAGGTGTCGTTGGAAACTTCGTTAACGATGTTTCCAAGGTTGTAATTAATTCCATTCCCACGAGATTTCACGGTAAAGTAAAATTTACACGAGCGTGCACCGACCGAGATAATTGGGACAAGTACCGGTTAAAAGTTTCGCGAAAATACTCGTTAAAAGTTTCGGTAGAGATTCAACGAACGGGTTCAGTTTGTTACGTGTTCGCGCGTCGAGGATATTATCATACATTCCGGTTAGACGTGTACGAGAAATCGATCGTTCCTATTTGTGGATTCCGTCGCGAATAATAAACCGTACGGCGAGATTCGTCGAAAGCGACGAACGTTCAACGAAAACGATCGCCCGGTTTGACAAGTGACGTACACGTGGCGGGACACACCGGTGTCAGAAGTGGCACGTTCGCGCATCCTGCTCGGTTAGGATCTCTCCGCGGCGATCGATGATCTCAGCCGCCCTGTCGTTCCACCCACGAAAAGGGAAAGTGAGATCCTGCGGAGCTCTTCTTCCCATTCGGAGCTGACGGACGGCCGTTTTACACGCTGACTTTCGTCTGTGTAGGAAAGGTTAATATATGCTAACGCTCGACCTGCCCTGTGTCATGAATCAACCGTTCCTGGCAATGGTAATCCCTCTGGTATTCGTGCCGCGATATTTTAGTGGACAATGGTAAATCAGTGACGGACCCCAGGCGGTAACCATTCGCGGCTATTCGCGTGTCTGAGACTCTCGAGAACAACGTCGGCGTCGGCGTCGGCGGCGCCGTCACCTTCAAGATCGCGACGAATTGCGAACACGTCGGAGGAGACGGACGAAATTTCGGCAACGGTTTCGAACGATGAATAAAAATATTCGTTTTTGAAAGTCGAACGTTCACCGTTCGGATTACCCAAACGGGGTCGATGTTCTTTTAATGTGTATAAAGTGTGTAATTTTAAACTCGAAGGATGGAAAATTATTTCGAAAAAATGAGAAGAGTGAATGGTACATTTTTGGAAATTGAAAATTATATTTTTGAATTAGAAAGAGAAGGTCGATGTTCTTTTAATGCGGCTAAGGAGAGTAATTTTAAATTGGAGTGATCGAAAATTATTCCGAAAAAATGAGAAGAGTGAATGATAAATTTTTAGCAATGGAAAATTATACTTTTGGATTACAAAGAGAGGGTCGATGTTCTTTTAATGTGTCTAAGGAGAGTAATTTTAAATTGGAGTGATCGAAAATTATTTCGAAAAAATGAGAAGAGTGAATGATAAATTTTTGGAAATTGAAAATTATATTTTTGAATTACAAAGAGAAGGTCGATGTTCTTTTAATGTATCTAAGGAGAGTAATTTTAAATTGAAATGATGGAAAATTATTTCGAAAAAATGAGAAGAGTGAATGATAAATTTTTGGAAATGGAAAATTATACTTTTTGAATTACAAAGAGAAGGTCGATGTTCTTTTAATGTGGCTAAGGAGAGTAATTTTAAATTGGAGTGATCGAAAATTATTTCGAAAAAATGAGAAGAGTGAATGATAAATTTTTGGAAATTGAAAATTATACTTTTGAATTACAAAGAGAAGGTCGATGTTCTTTTAATGTATCTAAGGAGAGTAATTTTAAATTGAAATGATGGAAAATTATTTCGAAAAAATGAGAAGAGTGAATGATAAATTTTTGGAAATGGAAAATTATACTTTTTGAATTACAAAGAGAAGGTCGATGTTCTTTTAATGTGGCTAAGGAGAGTAATTTTAAATTGAAATGATGGAAAATTATTTCGAAAAAATGAGAAGAGTGAATGATAAATTTTTGGAAATTGAAAATTATATTTTTGAATTACAAAGAGAAGGTCGATGTTCTTTGAATGTATCTAAGCAGAGTAATTTTAAATTCGAAAGGTGGAAAATTATTTCGAAAAAATGAGAAGAGTGAATGATAAATTTTTGGAAATTGAAAATTATATTTTTGAATTACAAAGAGAAGGTCGATGTTCTTTGAATGTATCTAAGCAGAGTAATTTTAAATTCGAAAGGTGGAAAATTATTTCGAAAAAATGAGAAGAGTAAATGATAAATTTTTGGAAACTGAAAATTATATTTTTGAATTACAAATAGAAGGTCGATGTTCTTTTAATGTATCTAGGGAGAGTAATTTTAAATTGGAGTGATCGAAAATTATTTCGAAAAAATGAGAAGAGTGAATGGTACATTTTTAGAAGTGGAAAATTATATTTTTGGGTTACAAAGATAAAGTTGATGTTCTTTTAAAGTATCTAAAAAGTGTGCACACCGACACGAGTCATTGTACAATGAAAAATACCCGAATCTAGGAAAACCGACGTAAAACAGTACCGCTCCTAGAGATTATGGTCCCGTTGTTTCTATGGGAAAGATTTGAACGAGTTGGATTACATAGATGAAAAAATATATTAATTTAATGTTCTCTCTTTAAAAAAAAGTACAAGAATTTTCCACGGGGCTCGATGTATTGAGAATCGGAAGAAAGATTTGCGCAATCGAAGGATGTTTGGCTGTATTGTTGTAGAGAGAATATTTTATGGACGGTGGTTATGCTCGGTTATTGTTGTCGAGTACGATCCAAAAGCTTGGTACCGTGTTTTTGGTCGTTCCTGGAGCGACGATTGCGGAATAATGCATACGCCAGCTAAAGAGTTATGGGAGTAAGAGAAATACAGTACTGCTCGGATATACGAAACGCGGTGATCGCTATTTTTATTTATACGGTGCAGACAATTGACCCGTATCGCGTTCGATATCGAATATCAACCAGTAATGAAAAATAAAAAAAAAATTGTTATATTTTGCATTACGAAGGAATTTACAAATCGTCGTGTGCAAAATAATGCTCGACGAATTTCGAATCTTCGTTTCGAAATCGCAAGTTTTAACGAGACTGTACTTCACTCGAATCGCTTCTTTTTATCTTCGATCTTATTTTCTTTGTACAAAGATCTTCGTTTCGCTGTTAGATTAGTAGTTAAGCTTCACCGTGGCTCTTTAAGTTGTTACGAAGTTAATTAAGACCAAAGTGTACCGGATGGTCAGTAAGCAGATATCTCCTCGGTAGCACGGTTATCTGCTAATGAGATATTAATACTTAATCGTAACTTTACGAAGTTTCGAGAACCTTTCACAGATACCATCATCGCGGAGAAACTTGTTTTAACCGTGTTTATAAAGAAATCGGAATACGTCGTTGAAAATTATGAGGTTATCACCGGTTATAATTTGCAAGATTTACAAATTGTTTTACCATTAACACGTGTGCTGAAATTATGCAACGGTGATGCACATTTTATTTTAATTTTCTTCTCGGAATTGAATTTTTCTTGGATTGTCAATTTTTGCTCGTCTGTGTGAGAAACAAAAAGACTGTATTAGCGGTTATCCAATACGACGTCGGTATTGTCAAGTTGCGTATTAAAGATTTTCCACCGAACAACCGTGAAGTGAAGATTACGATACACTGTAATTTATTATGGACAAGGCATCGAAATTGTACGTATCATCTACGAATATTTATACAGGGTGTTCCATTGTCGGGTAGAAGATAAACGTATACTTTTAAACTGTTCTTTGAATCATTATATACTTAACGTATACATCGTATACTTAACGTCATCATCCTGTCGAATTACAGCCTTTTCTGTATTTTATCGTTTAGGTACGTGTTATAAAAATTCGTTCAAAGTAACCATTTGATGCTCGAGCATATCTCTCGTCGTAAACTCTAGAATATGTTAAAGATGTCTCGTTATTTTCTTCAATTTATTTTCATTTGCGTGCACTTGATGGACAGATTGTTAAATATATCGAAAAAAGCATAGCAATGTTATCGACAGATGTCGAGAAAATAATAAATCGTGAATAAGAGATCTTCGATACGATACACCATCGATCAGTCTCTAAAGTACGTTACGAGGGATGTTCTACACATTATGCGAACTGAACGTTCGTGTGAAATTTTACATCAAATATTCGGTGTCGTTAATGATTAGCTTATAACGTATTCTTGCTTAGCTATTAAAACGACTATTCCATTACGAGAGTCACTGTTGAAACACTATCATTAGTTTCTTAAGTGTTAAATGTGGCATATAACGGTGCAGGTATTTGCAAAAAGGTTAATGATACTCTGTGCAATTGAGACACCAATTTCTTATGCAAAACGGATCTACTCGATTAGCCTATACGAAACGAACAGTAAAAATGTTCGCCTTGAAAATTGTAGGATACGTCAGATTTTAAACAAGATATCTAACGTAACTCGTTCGGGGAGTGAAACGATCCCTAAAAATCAGGGAGCGAGAAAAAATAATCAATTATGTTCGAATAATTCCATCCGAGCGTGTACTTACGTCTCATTCAAAGAAATATCTGTTCTTGCGGTACTTTTACGGGAAAAATTTCTACCTCGGGAACTTTTTTATAAATTATTCTCATGGAACGGATATTTTAAAATCCTTAAAACAGAAGTTTCGAGAAGTCGATCCTTTCAGAACTTTCATCGAAAAAAGTTCCATAAAATAAGTGAAACTCCCAACTTATAGTACATTGTGGGTAATACGGTAGAGCCTTCGAAACTCTTTTATCCGAACGTTCTACTACCCGGATATCTGAAAAGACAAATACCTCCACGCGTAAAATGTTTACATACGATATAAGTATACTTTCCTCTGTTCGATCGAAGGGATCCTAATAGTAACAATTTACTACAAAGTTAACAGTATCAAAAAGAATGTAACTTCGCGTAGTTACATTTAACAAACAAAAATATATATAATTTCTAAATATTGAAACAAACTATACATTTTGTTGATTTCTATTCGAATAAACGATGTTTAATACGAAAAAAGGTAATTTTTCTATTATCCCAAAATTCCTCTACTACTTTCATCTCCCGATTACTGCTGTCGTTTTATTTTAGAGATATTACACACAACACTTATTACATTTTAAACAATCGAGGACTCTTTTTAGTAAGAAGTCACTTACTTGGGAAAATTGCGCAAGAATTTATATTTTTCTTCCCAAACGAGAAAGCTATTGTTATACAATTTACATTTCGACTAGTTCAAAGTCGAGAACTCCTCTCTATGGGTTCTCCCGTAGAAAGACTTCCACAATCCTTCCGATACCTGCCTAAAATCCTGTGCAATGTGCAACGATGGTTAAAAAGTTACGATAAAAATATACGGTGTTTCTCGTGCGCGGTAAAGGGGTTAGAAAACATTCTGGACAACGTCGTGGAACAGGATTGCAAGCGTAGAAAGGCGGATTCTGTGGCTCGCGCGTCGCCACGTGACCGAAGCGAAGTCGAGAAACGAAGCTCGTCGTCGTACCGGTGAACAGCGGGCGCTCTTTGAAAAAGGCATTTTGTAACGTGTGCATATTAATAATGCCACCGGGCGATCGAACGCCACGACAAGGGGCAAACGAGTAATAAGTAGAAGTAGGCGTGCTTATTACTTCGCGTTTGGCGCTGCGTTGCTTCGACGAGACATCATCGACCAGTCTTCGTTGCAGTGAAATGCACAAACATGCTTAACACGTTTTTTTCTTCTCTTAGTATTTTCTTCGTCCGCAACCGAAGTAAGAATTCTACGGACCGGTGTGTCGTCACAGGACTTAGGTGACATTTGTACAACGCGATGAGTGTTCCTATATTAAGGATGTCAAATTCGAGCCAATCGACCGAATGTATTTCGACTCTGTATGCACAAACATGCTTGACATCTTTCTTTCTTCGCCTTCTCTTCGTCTGCAATCTAATTAAAAATACTAGAGGCTGATGTGTCGTCCCAGGACTTGGGTGACATTTGTACAACGCGATGAGTGTTCCTATATTAAGAATGTCAAATTCGAGCCAATCGACCGAATGTATTTCGACTCTGTATGCACAAACATGCTTGACATCTTTCTTTCTTCGTCTTCTCTTCGTCTGCAATCTAATTAAAAATACTAGAGGCTGATGTGTCGTCACAGGACTTGGGTGACATTTGTACAACGCGATGAGTGTTCCTATATTAAGAATGTCAAATTCGAGCCAATCGACCGAATGTATTTCGACTCTGTATGCACAAACATGCTTGACATCTTTTTTCCTTCGTCTTTTCTTCATCTACAATCGAAGTAAGAATTCTATGGATCGATGTGTCGTCATAGAACTTAGGTGACATTTATGCATCTTGATGAGTGCTCCTACATTCGACCGAATGTATCTCGACTCTGTATGCACAAACACATCTTTTTTTCTTCGTCTTTCCTTCATCTGCCATCGAAGTAAGAATACTAGAGACGATGTATCGTCCCAGAACTTAGGTGACCTTTATACAAGGCGATGAGTGCTTCTACATCGAGGATGTCGAATTCGGTTCCATTCGACCAAATGTATCTCGGTTCTATAGATCAGGTGTCTCTTGTCCAATGTAATAAATGACACGTGTCTCGCGCCAAATTAATCTTACATGACCGTTGAACGATGAGCCACGACACTACACGCGTGTATAGTAACACAGTTTAGTTGTGCTTTGGTCGAGACCAATTTCACCCGAGAATCGAACTACGGTATTAAATAATTTTGTTAAATATTTTTGGCAAAATATTCGATCGGTGTAAAATTTATCGACTTGGACACTACTCCAAGGAAACCACCGGGTGTGGGAAAATGCAATTAGCGAGGTTCTGTGCAGTGCGCAAGGATTAAACTTAACATATGGTGGACGACTGTCGAGCAAATAAATTGGTAGGTCGGTGAAGGTTAACGAGGAACTGTCAAGGAGGGACTCTGGAGGTGATTTCCTAGATTTTGTATCTTTTTTTACCGACGACACTTGTATCGTTTAACTGTCAATTTGTGGAGAAGTCAATAGGAGGAGATTTGGATACTGGATCGAATATTTAGGAAAATATAGAAACTGTGGAAAGACGTCGTGAGAAAAATGCAAGATGCATCTGCAGAAAGGTCGGGGAAAGGAAGTATACGAGTGAGAAGATCAAGGAAAAGTATACAATGTAGTGGAAGGAAAATAAACAAGGTTTCAGAGTGGTCGAGCAACGTTTACTTGATTTATGATCGTCGACCAGTGTAACGACTGTCGAATCTCAAGTGTTTCTAAACCGGTGCATAGCTGATCTTATGGTATTTAACCCTTTAATAACACTCTTGTTAGTCGAGCAGACAATCTTGTGCGTTGAACGCCCATGGGCGTTCAGAATGTATGTATACTCGATATGCGAGAGGGTCTTCCGCCCAGAACGTACATTTTGTCATCACACCGAGGGTTCGTGACTTAATAAAAAAGACCTATACCTCGCTCGAGGTGATTGTCTTTTTAGTCTTCTATAGGCCTGCTGCGTTAGAACACCATAAAGTGTGTTTACAAATATTTACAAAAGTATCTTGTGTAGCAAAATTAATCATACCGAAGAAATTATGCAATTCAACTGTCAACGAATTTATTATTTTTTTTTTTTACCTTTGTTAAATAGCATATTCGAATAATATTGTTTCTTTCTGATTTCGTATTCTATATTCGAATAATATTGTTTCTTTCTGATTTTGTATTCCATGCACAAAATTTCACTTCGTTTTATCTCGAATATTAAATAAAATCAAGCCGGTTGGTATTTATTGTTCCGTTACATAACAATTCTTTGGCACGTGCACAATTGTTTTTCCTAAATTGGTTCATATTACGGTTCTACCGTATTTGACATTGAAGACGAATGCTGTGTGTCGCTCGCGGAATGCAAAGATCGTTCTGTACAAGCGTGCAGAAATTCGCGCTCGTAATCTGTGCAATACGTGTATTTTAATAACGTCATTCAGCGCAGAAAATGCTGCCACTAACGGCGTCAACTGCACAAAGAACCCGTGCTTATTACGTCGTGTTTGGTACACATCGTCGAACAGAAATTCGTTTGACAGAAATCGCTAGAGAATCTCCATCGCGACTCGGGAGGCTTGGAATTAATTTGCATTCAGTGTCGTGTAACGCCGGCGATAGATCATAAATTTCGCGCGAACGAGTATCGATGACTTCGTGACGCGTCAATGGTAAAAATTGCCGGATGACATCGATTAGCAATAATCGAGAGAGCCACAGAGATGATTCGATATTAATTTCGCTCGTTGATAGAAATATCGTGTTACTCGAGCGGTCAAGGTGCATCTAATTTGTTTCATACCCGAATTCTGAATGATTATAATTGGAATTAAATGTTATTGCGTTGATTACATTTGCAAATATCCCGTGCTGGTACAATATTCCGCGAAATAATTCACTAAAAGTGAAATTTACAGTGGAAGTTTCCCGTGTATAATACAAATTACCTCGAAATAATTTAATAAAGAAATTTACGATACTACGTGAAGTTTTTTGTGTTAATACAGTATTCCGTGAAATAATTAATTGGACACATTTACAGTAGAAGTTTCCTGCGTATAATACAAATTTCCACGAAATAATTTATTAAACAAATTTACAATATAACGTGAAGTTTTCTGTGTTAATACGGTATTCCGTGAAATAATTAATTGGACACATTTACAGTAGAAGTTTCCTGTGTATAATACAAATTTTCGAATAGTAATTTATTAAATTTTTTACAATACAACGAGAAGCTTCCTGTGTTAATACAAATTTCCACGGAATAATTTATTAAATAGATTTACAGTACAACGACAAGTTTAGGATCTCACAGTGGGTTTGTTAAACGTTGTTACATCTTGGTAAATAATCGCTAACGAATGCACGAGATTGTTTACTCTTTCATAGATTGCTGATGTCGATTGCCCAATCGGTCGCAGTGTAAAATGGCGCGTGTATCGTTCTATTTTCATTTATGCATCCATTTGCATATAGATAGTCTCTTTGCTGTTGGATCCTATCGCGGATTGTCGTTCAAAAAATCAAACGATCACAGCTAACAGAGAACAATACAAATACACTGAACACCAATATTTATTCGTTTCGATTATCCTTTTAATTTATTTTTTGCGAAAGTTTCCTTCTTCTTTTTCAATTTCACCCAACTTCGATCTTTCGTTTACAAATGTTTGCAGACATACAGTTGCTACTCGATTAAAACCATAAGTATAACAATTTATGTACCTTCATTCTATCGAATAAGTAAATCTTTATTCGTTTCGAAACAATTTCACATTCGTGAAACATGCGTCCACAGTCCAAGTGTAACGAATATCGTTGGGCATTCAAAATGATTGAAATAATTAACTTCGGTGTAATAAATACCAAAAATAATGAAAACGATCGAGTCGGTGTAAATAAAGCAAAGATATTTACTAAATTCAAACTTTAGAGAAATTTAATTTGCAACAAATTAGTATCGTCGTAATATAGTAAAGCTTAAGAAAACAGTCGAGGTTCAAATTCATGCGTTACCTACGAATTTTTAAATTGAAGAAAGAAAATGACAATCTTATTGCATTACGTAGAAAATAAAAAAAATATATCCAATACGGACAAGTAACCGAAGTGAAAGAAACGTATTGAACGAAATAATTTTTGTAATATTTGCATTCACGACTTCCGAACGGATAATCATAATTAACGATCCGAGGTCGATCCAGAAAAAGGATTAAAAACGTTCATTTAGTTCCCTTAACGTACACGATCGATTAAATAAATAACTAATCTGCCTGTCACGTGGACTGTCACGTGCAGCGAAAATGTTCAGAGAATGTTCGTCGTCCAGCGACGTTAAAGTTGTTCCTCCCTCGAAAGGTTAACCCCTTGACGATGATAGACGAGCGACCGAATTGTTATAAAGCGGTACTCGAGAAATCTTATTTAAAATTTCTCTATCGTGGAGAACGTTATGTGTTGTACAAACAAAGAATGTGATACCGACGGACAAAGATACGAAAATTTCTCCAAGTAGTAAATAAGAAGGAACACAAATTATTAACAAAACTTGAAAAATAAGTAGATCCGAGCGTATCAAAGCGTGCACTTGTTTTTACCTTATTTCCCTTATTGAGGACATTATCTATATATTATTTAAAAAATTATCAAAGCACGTGTCGTGATTCTCTATCTATCCAGTCCTTAGAGGTCACGTGAGATGACCTCTATAAAAGGTACTCGTATAAGAAGCTCTATCCTATCTAATAGCGTGTCTCACAGGTATCCCAGTGTCTCACAATCGATAGCTCCGGTCTAGATTTTTCGATGTCGAATTATTTCCCTTATTAAGGACATTATCTATATTATTTAAAAAATTATCAAAGCACGTCTCGTGAGATACTCGTAAGAAGGTACTCGTGTAAAAAGCTCTATCCTATCTAATAGCGTGTCTCACAGGTATGCCAGTGTCTCACAATCGATAGCTCTTGTCTAGATTTTTTGATGTCGAATTATTTCCCTTATTAAGAACATTATCTATATTATTTAAAAAATGATCAAAGCACGTCTCGTGAGATACTCGTAAGAAGGTACTCGTGTAAGAAGCTCTATCCTATCTAATAGCGTGTCTCACAGGTATGCCAGTGTCTCACAATCGATAGCTCTGGTGTAGATTTTTCGATGGCGAATTATTTCCCTTATTAAGGACATTATCTATATTATTTAAAAAATTATCAAAGCACGTCTCGTGAGATACTCGTAAGAAGGTACTCGTGTAAGTACAAGTATCTATCCTATCTAATAGCGTGTCTCACAGGTATGCCAGTGTCTCACAATCGATAGCTCCGGTCTAGATTTTTCGATGGCGAATTATCGAAGGGGTCGTCGAGGTCTTAGAACCGGATAGTTCATCGCTATCGACCGATCCTCGTTCGCCCCGAGGCTATTCGATGATCCGAGGCATCGTAGAACTCGAATCGGCGCATCATCTCTCATCGTCAGTGAAAGTCACCGACGTGTTGCGTAAGAGGACGTCGATAATGCTCGGGGCCAGGCCTCTGGCCCGGCAATCGTTCGCCTTACGGTTTGGTAGCACCGATTCGAGCAAATAGACGCGCACACTTCGGCTTTAGGATGATTTACATGGGTTTCTATTCGGTGAAAGTTCGCTCCGTGCAGCCGCACGTGCACGAATTTTGTACGGTGTTCCGCTTGTCGTGTTACGAGATCAAACGTATCAATTGTGATACGAAACGAACAATTTTCGTCCCGTTCCCTTCGCCCCTAATTCGATCGATGACGTTGATGGATAGTGTTTACGTTTCTGAAACGAATGTAAATGGAACAGGGATAAAGTACTCTTCTTCGTCGTTTGAAGTATCTTGTGCAACGAAACAGTTGTTGCACGTGTCGGATACGTTATCGGAGATCGTCGATGGAAATATCGATGAAACTAAGGTCGAGTCGAAGATTGAGTTTCACGGAGAATCGTATTTTTACGGTACTTCCGACATCGCGAAGTACTGGGCAAACTTTCCGAGAATTCGATACTCCGTATACACCGAGATGTTAATTACGAAGTTATCGCGTTGCTCGGACCGTGGAACCGAGATTTATCGTGCCAGGATTTAGTTTATTGATTGTTGCTGGAGTTCTCTGTAGAAATTTCCGTGGTACGGGGGCACGTAAATTGGTACGAAGAAGCAT
This sequence comes from Ptiloglossa arizonensis, assembly GCF_051014685.1. Classification (NCBI taxonomy): domain Eukaryota; kingdom Metazoa; phylum Arthropoda; class Insecta; order Hymenoptera; family Colletidae; genus Ptiloglossa; species Ptiloglossa arizonensis. The sequence continues at coordinate 22,517,498 of NC_135050.1, forward strand.
TCGATTCTTTTCTCGAAGGAAAACGTTGCGACTCGGATAAGGAGAAATGTACCGGCCTAAATGTAAATGTAACTTGCCGACGTGCGATCGGAGAGGATACGAACGAATCACGCGTCTATTCCCGTATTGTGTCATTAGCTGAACACCGTTCTCTATCCCGTCCTTGAAACAGCGCCGCGTAAACTCTGGGAGAACGTTGTTCCAAAAATCAAGATAATTCGGGATCTCGCAATCGGCTTTGAACGCGACACTTACAATTCACCTACTTCACCTCTCTCTTTCTAACTGTCTCTCCAACTCCGACTCTAATTCTCTCCCCCCAACTCTCTCTTTCTGATTTTTTCTCTTTCTCTAACGTTTGCTCTAATTCTAGCTCTTTAACTCTCTCTCCTTAACTTTGACCCTAATTATCTCTCTCTAACTCTTACTGTAATCCTCTCTCTTTAACTCTTACTCTAATTCTCTCTCTTTAACTCTTACTCTAATTCTTACTCTAATTCTCTCTCTTTAACTCTCTTTCTCTAACTCTTATCCTCATTCTCTCTCTCTCTAACTCTTATTCTCTAACTCTTACTCTAATTCTCTCTCTTTAACTCTAACTCTAATTCTCTCTATTTAACTCTCTCTCTCTCTAACTCTCACTCTAATCCTCTATCTTTAACTCTCTTTCTAACTCTCGCTCTTATTCTTTCTCTTTAACTCTCTCTCCTTAACTTTGACTCTAATTATATATCCCTCTAACTCTTACTCTAATTATATATCTCTCTAACTCTTACTCTAATTATCTCTCTCTAACTCTGACCCTCGACTCTCTCTTTTTCTAACTCCGACTCCCTGACTCTCTCTCTTTCTAACCCTGACTTCCTCTCTTTCTAACCCTGATTTCTTCCCTTTCTAACTCCCTGACTCCCTCTCTTTCTAACTCTAACTCCCTGACCCCCTCTATTTCTAACTCCGACTCTCTGACTCCCTCTCTCTCTTCCTCTGACTCTCTGATTCCTCTTCCCTCTCCCTAACTCCGTCTCTTTGACTCTTTCTCCGTTTCCCTTTTTCCTTCCTTCGTCAACGTGATCGTACTAATTGCTCGCCGGAACAATGGGCCGGTTGCAGGGGGCATAGCAATTTAATATTAGAATGCTCGGATGGAAGAGGAAGGGAGCTAGGGGGATATTACCGCAAACCAGATAGAGGCGTTTGCATTATTGGGAGGATTACGAAAAGAAAGTTAGCCCGATACGATCTACACGGATTCATTGTCAGGCTGGTCCGGAGGTCGTGGCAACAAGTGTGCGAAGAAGATTCAACGGTGTTGCGGTTTTGCGGGCTGCTTCCTTCAATGAAAACGGGGAGACAAACGCGTATAGGAACAGTGAACAGGACTTTCTTGTTCTCTAACCTTTGAACATTGTTGCGAGTGCGTGTTTGCGGCCGAGCCAACTGGAAATTGCCCAACGTCTTTGCCCGCTCACGTTATTGATTACGGTCAATTAGGAATACCTCGATAAGCCGTGACGCGGAATTAATGAGCGAAATTACGATCTATCAACGATCACGTGGATCGCAGATTAAGCCAAATGAATCGTCGATTAATTCTCCGTTTCGTCCGAAATTTGGCATCGTCCACGGTCGCTCGCGTTACCTTTTAATCGTAACGCGCACGAATACGATTAATTTTTACCGCTCGATATCGACCAGCTGCCTCGAAATGAGCGATTACACGGCTAATGGACCGTACAGGTAGAAAAAACGAATTGAACACCGTTCGTTGGAAACGTAGCTCGGAAGACGAAGATTGAGTAAAACAGTTGCAAGAGCTTAACCAATTGTAACGAATCGAATCGATGTACCAAGATCATTTTTCCGAATCTCGATGAACATTTTTTTTCTTTTTTTTTTGCGTTTCGAACGATCCATTCTTGAAAAGATTCCGATGCGTTTAATTCGAGTGATCGTGGGCGAAGGTAAATATAAATTTGCACATCGGACGGAATTTATTTAGAATCGATTCACGGGACGGTGGGATCGTTTGTAAGGTCTCTGGTTGCGTTTCTAGCGTGCGTAGCACCGATGAAGGCAATGCGTGCAACCATCGACTACGATGAGCCGCGGTGCCACGAATTGGACTGACGGCGAATAGAACCACGTCGGAGTTATTACCGTCTGTGACAAATCGTGACACGAGACACTGGACAGACGCGTGGATCGATTCGGGTTTCCATGTGATCAACTTGGCCAGTAGCGTCGCTGCGTTGTTAACACGTTGAACGTCACGGTGGTCACTTGTGAACCGTGTCCCGAAATCACGTCCCTTTAAAGCGTTTACGAGAAAGGATGATACTTGACCACGATACTTGTACACATTTAAACAATATTAATTACACCAATGCATTAACAAATAGTTTTTCTTTTCAATGCCACGGTGGTCACTTTAAAGCGTTTACGAGAAAGAATGATACTCGACCTCGATACTTGTACACTTTTAAACAATGTTACTATCTTTAGTGATTCTACGAAATAACACTTACACCAATGGATTAACAAATATTTTTTCTTTTCATTGCCACGGTGGTCACTTTAAAGCGTTTACGAGAAAGGATGATACTCGACCTCGATACTTGTACACTTTTAAACAATGTTACTATCTTTAGTGATTCTACGAAATAACACTTACACCAATGGATTAACAAATATTTTTTCTTTTCATTGCCACGGTGGTCACTTTAAAGCGTTTACGAGAAAGGATGATACTCGACCTCGATACTTGTACACTTTTAAACAATGTTACTATCTTTAGCGATTCTACGAAATAACACTTACACCAATGGATTAACAAATATTTTTTCTTTTCATTGCCACGGTGGTCACTTTAAAGCGTTTACAAGAAAGGATGATACTCGACCTCGATACTTGTACACTTTTAAACAATGTTACTATCTTTAGCGATTCTACGAAATAACAGTTACACCAATGGATTAACAAATATTTTTTCTTTTCAATGCCACGGTGGTCACTTTAAAGCGTTTACAAGAAAGGATGATACTCGACCTCGATACTTGTACACTTTTAAACAATGTTACTATCTTTAGCGATTCTACGAAATAACAGTTACACCAATGGATTAACAAATATTTTTTCTTTTCAATGCCACGGTGGTCACTTTAAAGCGTTTACGAGAAAGGATGATACTCGACCTCGATACTTGTACACTTTTAAACAATGTTACCATCTTTAGCGATTCTACGAAATAACAGTCACACCAATGCCTTAACGAATATTTTTCCTTTCCACGTTACAATTTGAAAGAATATCGAAAGCCTTCTCAAATGTGGAAAACTCTCGTGATAGTTTAATAATCACGACGGAAGGCTTAACTCGATCACGTGCTTTAACTACACCTTATTTGTAAGGTCTCCATTCGTCCACGTTACGAAGCCATCGAAGAAAAGTTCATCGCAGTTATACACGATATTTTTTATCCGTTACTCGAACGAAGTGTACGCGCGAATCGATCACCAGTCACTCTATAAATCATAAAACATAATTACTACCTTTCGTTATTTGTCGGTGCATCGACGTCCCGGCGAGAGCCTCTAAAAAACGCGCGTTACCTCGCAGCACGCCGCTCGAACGAGTCACGAATCTGTCATTTCGTTAACACACCGACACGTATCTCGAACTGTTGGTCAATGGATAAACGTATAAAAACAAAACGGGAGGATTAAATATAGCGACGCGTGGCTGGAATTTGCGCGAGATCTATGTATCGGAAAATCCAGCATAAATTCATTGTGAAACAACGAACGATACTGTGAATCACTGCAGATTTTAAATATCGGATAAATTATCGTCGATAATATATTATAAAAAAACGGTCGTAAAGAAATTACACTTTATCCGGGTCTCGACTTTGCGTCTCTATAATTATAGAATATTTAATTAAATTTTACCACCGGTGAAAGAATATTTTCAGATATCCTCTACGTGGAACGCGAGCTTTTTATTCAATTATATTTAAAATTAACCAATTAATCTTTCCATGCAGAGCGCACGATCGAGTGTAAAATATTAATTTGTTCAATTAATTTTCAATGTAAATAGCGGAATTTATTTCGAGCGGTAAGTTTTACAGTTTCTTTAATTTTTTTATGCGAACGAATTATTAAATATTCGAACGATAAAAGAACGAAAATTGTAAATTGCACCCAATAAAGGACCACCTGAGTATCATAAGTATGTAATAGTAAATCTTGACTACTTGATCTATGATTAAAAAAATATGTAAATGTACGTAACAGTAAATCTTGATTCTTTTTTTTTAAACATCGTTTCTGATATTACACCACTCCGAGAACAATTCGTATTTTATAACGAAATGTTAAAGGGGTGGTATTTTCCGCGCGAAACACGTATTTCTATGGAGTGCAATATAATACGCGTTGGAATTAAAAAATTTTTAATTGCGATCCTGTATGAAAATTCAACGTCGAGAACGAACCATTGACGAAACACCTTTCGAATGAATTTGAAAACCGCAAACGAACAAAACTTGCGCAGGAAACTGCGACTGTAAATAATTGCAAATCAAAAAGTAGAATCGTCTAGAAATCTCGTTCATTAACGATGGGATCTCTAAAATTTGATCACGGAACACGTGCTTGCGATAAATTAAATAATATTCGTTTCGAGAACGAGTCCTCCGTACAAAAGGATTTTGCAAAAATAAATTTACGTTTCGTTTTTCTGTTGGGCTCCATCGAGAGATGCACATTTTTCACCGATTTTTTTTTTTTTTTTCTTTTCACCGATAAGATCGTTAGCTCGCTGCTAAAAATTTTACTCGAATATTCTAAAACCGGATTCTGTCAAGATCTTAGCTGCGTCTCGGGCAAGGTTTGCTGTGCAAGCAAACCGCCAATTTATTTTTGTGAAACTCCGTTGCATCGAGACACCGAACCTGGAACCAATATTTCTTAATTCACTGGAAGCACGATCGAGCTTACTAGAGTTCTTTGTTAAAATTCGATCACATGAAACGTTTTTCGGTAATCATTCCTTATGAATTTTCGTTTACTTACTCAAAGACCAATTGTTACGAATACTCTCGTACCGACATTAGTCGCGTTCTACTTTTCGCTTTTATAATATCATTTAACCGTTAATTATCACGTGTAGATCATCGATACACAGATTCTCAAATTTTAATTTCTCTGCTCAAAGAACAACAGTTACGAATATTGACTTTCGTTGCTATTATATATATATTATATCGTTTATGACGATCGCAGACTTTAACACATTTGTATATTTTTATAATATCGTTAAACACTAGAATCACCGAGTAGATTCTAATATATTAAAATTGTTCCTCATATGTATCTCAGGAAAATCGATGAACTTATGAAATTTATTACACGCATCGAATGGAAAAAAGTCGCAAGGTTTTTTTGAAAATATACTACGGAATTTAAACTAAATTTCTTCGTAAATCCAGTTGAAACTGATCGGTAAATATAGTCAATTATCATCGGTAATTACAGTCGAAACGACAGGTTGGTAAATACAATCAGTTATCATCATCGGTAATTATAATCGTATGGTGGTCCATAGATGATTTTCTTCGTCCCAATGATTATTTTTACAATTTCACGAATGTCGTAAGTCCTCTCTCGTAATTACATTGGCTTGTTCGGAAAGTCGTTTCATTTATTTTGTTTGGTGAGAATGAAACACGATTTGTTTAAAGCGTGAAAACATTTTATTAAATTATATATTCTCCATTTTGGAGAACGAAACGACTTTCCGAACGACCCGGTACATTCGCAAAGAACGCAACGAAACGCAGGCTCGCGCGCCAACGTAAAATTGGCGCGAAACTCGGCGCGCTTAAGAGCGGGTTTGAAAAATTCCGAAATTGTACGTTTACCGTGGCAAAGTGACGTCGAATCGGCCAGGCGAATTTGCAAATTGCCACGTACTATCGCAGAAGCGCGGCAAACGAGCAGCTGCGGACCGGAACAAATTAGCTGAGCTTTTGTATTTAACTAGCCGTATCAAAACGTTAAACGCTGTATCTCGCCGGATTTGTAAACAGTACAAACGGATTGCATCTGGAGATAATTTCTGCTGATTGAAGATAGGGCGCCGGGCACCTATAGTTCAACCGGTAGTCGTCAATCATTGCCAGACTTTCGATAGAAGGGGCTATTCGTAATGGAAGTACTCCGACAGATGAGCAGATCTTGTGTTAACCATTGACTGACTATCATTTCACAAGTCCTTTCGTTTTTCCCGGCCTGAATATACACCGATCTTCCATTATGTATTTCTAGATCCCGGTTTACGGCCAGCGTTAACAGTCAATCGGCATTGAAAGGAAGTGGAACTTAGTGACGCGTGGAAGTAACAGTTTCCCTCGATAATTGAGTAATTTTCTCTCATCTCGATAAACACAGTTCGATATGTACCGGGACGATAATGTTTGGAAGTATTTTAAATGCTTTTTTTTTTTTAATGAATGTACTTCGAACGATCGAAGCTTTCGATTGAATTTTTTTACTCTCACTGGTCTATGTACGTTATATTATTATTATTATTATTACTGTTCGGAGGATATCGAAGTTATTGAATTTAATTTTTAAATTAAACACTTGGGATCGCGAATGTTTACCGTACGATTTTTTTTAAGTATTCGCAATGTGTTTAAAAGAAAATTTAATAAAGTATTGTATTTACTGTAAAATTTTTACGTAAAATACAATATCGTGACGCGATTGCAAACACACTTAATTAAAAATTAATATCGTTGATTCTCGATCGAGAACGATACTGGATTTCGAATTTACAAATGTTAGCGAATATCGATAAATATTCCGTCGATGTTCTACAAATATTGTTACGGTAAACTCTACAAGTATCGGATAAATATTCGATGTAATTTGTATTCTTGTAATTTATCATTTTAAATTGTAAATATCGTCGTTTATAAACGTTAGCTCAAACTCGTAACATTTCAATTGAATTTAATTTCTCGAAATTTAATCTATCCTCTCGATACGAAAGCAAGGGTATCGAAAGCATCGTCGTGTCTTAAATTTCAAATTTCGATAACCTCGACATCGTCCTATCGACTTTCGAGTTCTCGCGTAAGTTTTACCTCGTTAAAAGTGCGCTAGCAGCGGTTAACTTGATTTACACTTCCAGAAACATGGATACATTATCTATACATAGGTTCGTGATGTGGAATTGGCCAATTTGTTGCAAACGGACTTAAAACCGATAGTTGTATACCGAAATACGAATATAGTAGCGACGGTTAACACGTATCGAATTCTTATCGTATACATCAGTGGAAATCTTTGCGACAGTTCCACCTCGTTAAAAGTCCACCGAAGAAAGATCGCGCGTAACACTTCGACGAATCGATAGTAATTTATTGGGTTGTTCGAAAAGTGATTTCGTTTTCCAAAATGGAGAATGTAGAATCCAATAAAACGTTTATACACTCTGAAAAAATCGTGTTTCATTTTCACCAAGAAAAACCGAAACGACTTTCCGAACAATACAATAGTTTATGTTCCCAGAAACGAAGGTTGCATCGATAGTTTCGTGGCACAAGGGTTATCTCGATGCCTCGCTACCGATCGACGTTCGAATGCATCGAGTCACGCTCGAACAGCCACGGATCGCAACTGAACATAATAGCGTTACGTCGTGGCATTGAGAGTTATGAATGAAATGTAGTGCAACGACATTCTGTTCGAGTGCCAAGATCAATGGAACTCTCGCACACAGGCATCGATCACCGCCGATGTACACCGGCTATTATATTACGTCGGTGCAATCATCATTCGTTTCGCTTTGCGTGTTCGACGTTCGATGCATTTCGAATGCACCATATATATATATATATATATATATATATATACATACAGGAAATTCTTACGCTAATGGAGCACGTGTCGACAATTCGTAGTACAAACCGACGGAAGTGTAGCTCACTTTTACCGCGACGTTCATTAAAAATACTCGAAATTGTTTATCCATCGATGTGAAAACGATTGCAACGGTTGGTACAAGTTTTTTCTACCAACGATTGTTTCGTTGCACTTAAGAGTCACTCGAGTTATACGTTTGAATAGTATTACCGATCGAGTGACATTAACACGTATCTTTTCGCAACGTCGAGTAACATCAATACACATTTTTCCCTCCGGAACGTAACGTTTCGACTCTTAACGCTGTAATGAAAAAAAAAAGAGAGTCATCGATAACGAACCGGTCACTATAATTACTCCGCATCGGTCCCACTTACGAGAGATCGTAAAACACAGTAATGGACGAATTATACGTCTTACGCAGGAGAGATTAAAAAATTGTATAACGTCTTTCGAAAGTACTCAAACATTTGCGGTGCATAATCGACGAGGACGAGGACGATCCGGTGGAGAATTTGGGACGAAGTACACGGTATGTGTATTGCTCGTGAAAAATATTTCGAAGAGAATAAAGACGCACGGAAATGTTTATTGTTCGTGGAAAGTATTTCGAAGAGTATCGTACATAGAGACACACGAAAATGTGTATCGTTCGTGGAAAGTATTTCGAAGAGCATCGTATAAAGAAACACACGAAAATGTGTATCGCTCGTGAAAAATATTTCGAAGAGTATCATATATAGAAACACACGATAATGTGTATTGTTCGTGAAAAGTATTTCGAAGAGCATCGTATAAAGAAACACACGAAAATGTGTATCGCTCGTGAAAAGTATTTTGAAGAGTATCATATATAGAAACACACAAAAATGTGTATTGTTTGTGAAAAGTATTTCGAAGAGCATCGTATAAAGAAACACACGAAAATGTGTATCGCTCGTGAAAAGTATTTTGAAGAGTATCATATATAGAAACACACAAAAATGTGTATTGTTCGTGAAAAGTATTTCGAAGAGCATCATATATAGAAAAACACAAAAATGTGTATCGTTCGTGGAAAGTATTTTGAAGAGTATCATATATAGAAACACACAAAAATGTGTATTGTTCGTGAAAAGTATTTCGAAGAGCATCGTATAAAGAAACACGAAAATGTGTATCGTTCGTGAAAAGTATTTCGAAGAGCATCGTATAAAGAAACACACGAAAATGTGTATCGCTCGTGAAAAGTATTTTGAAGAGTATCATATATAGAAACACACAAAAATGTGTATTGTTTGTGAAAAGTATTTCGAAGAGCATCGTATAAAGAAACACACGAAAATGTGTATCGCTCGTGAAAAGTATTTTGAAGAGTATCATATATAGAAACACACAAAAATGTGTATTGTTCGTGAAAAGTATTTCGAAGAGCATCATATATAGAAAAACACAAAAATGTGTATCGTTCGTGGAAAGTATTTTGAAAAGTATCATATATAAAGACACACGAAAATGTGTATTGTTCGTGGAAAGTATTTTGAAAAGTATTATATATAAAGACACACGAAAATGTGTATCGTTCGTGGAAAGTATTTTGAAGAGTATCCTATATAAAGACACACAAAAATGTGTGTCGTTCGTAGAAAGTATTTGGAAGAGTATCATATAAAGAAACACACGAAAATGTGTATCGCTCGTGGAAAGTATTTGGAAGAGTATCATATAAAGAAACACACGAACATGTGTATCGTTCGTGGAAAGTATTTCGAAAAAAATGGAGATACGTGGCGGAAGAAATTGTACGGAAACATGTATAACTCGGTGGTAACGAAGGTTGAAGATTCTGCGGTAAAATGGTTTGCGGCATCACGTGTCGATGACTCTCGTTCCGATTGTTGCGATTTTCTATTTGCAGTCGAATCGGCGTATGTCTCTGTTTCGCAATTCGTTGGTATTTCGTCGCGACGTGGCGTGAATCCCGCTTTCATCTCAGTGACCGCACAGGTGTAAACGCCTATCATCGCTATATTTACGTTGCGACTACCGGTGGAACATTGACGGTGGGTGACACCGGTGCGTTCAATCGGTCGATATACATATTCTTTTTTTTTTTTTTTTACTTTCTTTTATTTTTATATTCCAACCGCAACCACCGTGACATTAATAGATCACACCATGGGAGTACGGCGGACTCGTGACACAATTTTCGTCGATGACGCGCGTTGAAGGATCGCTCGAACCTCGACACCTTTTTTTCTCAGACGAAACTCGCGTACCTTGTATCGAAATCGATTCTTTTTGTAGTTAACGTCGATCTTCCGACGATACGGAACTTGCAAACGGTAATTTTCCATTTTATTCCTTCGTTCGAATGTATGTTTCGATTCTCGTTCGTTTTTAGGATTGTCGTCTTTTCTTTTTTTTTTTTCTTTTCAATTATCGAGCGTGTACCTCTCGGTTGCGAAAGTTTGGTAAATTTCGCACGGTTCGTAGACAGATGTAACCGAGAGTTCGTTTCCAACGAATGTACGTGCACGAATTCTAATCGATACGTGCGAACGAATGTTCGTTTCCCCTGTTTTTGGAATCGGGAAACGTAGCTGTTATTCGCGCGCGGTAAAAGGAGCTAACGAAACGTTACGCGCGGGAATCAAACAACGATACAATCGACGTTGAAATAGTTTATCACGGTTACATGTTTCGTTCGTTGTACGGGGTATATAACGCGCGGTATTTAATTTGAATTTCGAGCAGTTCTCGAATTACGCGGGAAGTAAATATTCGAATACAGTTTCCAATTAACAAACCGTGGTAATTAATTTCATTGTACAGCGAAACGATCACCGTTTGTTTATAGAGAAAAATTTGACACGATCGAATTCGAGATAACGTTCGATCTTCGAACGTTCGGTTCAACCGAATATTTTTGAGAAATTTAAATCATTGAACTATTACGCTTCGATCTCGGCAGTAAGTAAGATGAAAGAAAAATCAACAAATTCATTCTCGTACGTATTACACGTATTCGTAAATTTGAATAAATTTTAAATCTCCGATTTTTATTCCAAATTATTCTCTATTTCAAAATTTCTCAACTTTGATCGACCTTTGTTCTAACTACAAAAGAAAGAAGATTCTTTCTGGTCGAAGGTTAAGGTTCGAGAGTTCCTTACAGAAAGTTACAAAAAAAATAACGTCTAACTAAATAAAATTAAATAGCACTCTCGTCGCTACGTTTGTTCTGTTTGTTAATTCCCCCAAAAGAAGTATAATCACGTATAATTAAATTATACGTCGCTACTTGTACGCTCTCTGTTAATTCCCCTAAAAGAAGTATAATCACGTATAATTAAATCATACGTCGCTACTTGTACTCTCTCTGTTAATTCCGCCAAAAGAAGTTCAACCATAAATAATGAAACCGTGTTCGCGTTACTCGATTCTCTTTTCGTTACCAATTTTCAAACGAAGATACTATCTCGATACCGATCCTAGCCTCAAAGAGAACTATAACGAGGAACCTATCCGTCCCCTCGAACCTCCCCTTCCCTCTCTCTACTCTGTCCGTGTCCCACGGGAAGGTGTGATCGAACGTCGGTCGTTTCACACGTGTCTAACCGCGAAATGCACAACGTCACGTTAAGAATTTGTCGCACTCGGAGGCATAATCCTGACCGGTTTCGAGGATCGTATATGGGGCACGTACCAGGCTGAAGAAAGCGGCGCGCACACGGCCGAGCATCCTGGCGCGTTGCTTCCGCTAGCAAGAAGGCATCGTCCCGACGATCTCAGTTTCGACAGATGATGATCTTCGGATTGTACACGCAGTGTGCCGTTCGAACTGTAAGACTGAAGAGGTCGCCGGCAGAAGAAGGCTTATATACAGGGTGGGGGTCGGCAACCAGACTAACCGACCAACTTGGTGCCCATCCTCCTTGGTGTCCTCTCCTTTTCCCCATTCTTCTCCGTTTCGACTCTTCAGGGATAATTCTCTTGGTATCCCCCACTTGGTCCCCCTACTAGCCGCGTCGTGATCCTTGCCCGTCTCGGATCCGGAGGACCCTTCCGTTCGATCGAGCGACCGAGAACCAGCCAAGATCGCTATCGATCGTTCCCGCGCGATCTTACCGATCTCGTTCACCGAGCGAGTCACACGCCAGAGGGTTTCGATCCAGACGTTCGTCTACTCCCTTCGATTTTGTACACGTTTCGACCCCGGAATCACGCGAGGGAACCAACCGAGTACGGGGTAGGTTGTTGCGTTTTTTTTTTCTTCAATTTTCTTTTCTTAATTCTATTTCAAATTTTTGCTAACAATGTCTATATTTCGAGCGGACATTCTTCGGTTTCTCGTCTCGAACGTGTCCTATTTCAAATTTCTCTAACGATGTCCCGATTTCGAGCGGAGGACATTCTTCGTTTTCTCGTCTCGAACGTGTTCTATTTACTATTTCTCTAACGATGTCTCGATTTCGAGCGGAGGACATTCTTCGTATTCTTGTCTCGAACGTACTTTATTTACAATTTCTTTAACGATGTTTATTCGAAACAGAGATTATCGCGAGTGTAATATATTGAGAGAGTTAAAGAGATGCGTGGAGTTCGAATAAGTGCGGAAAAGTAACGTTTGTTTCCGGATTGTCTATCTCGAACGAAAATAAAAATGTTCGTTTACGAAAGCGTGGTTTAATCACCGATCGTACGGAAGGTACTTACTCGGTTTATATTTTATCGAATAGGGTAGCTCTGGGAAAACTCTCCGGTGGTTGTTCATTCGACGTTCGTCTATCAGTATTGAAACCGATGGTGCATCGATACGTATCGATACTACTTTCTTTCTTCTATCGAACTGTAACAAAGAAGAATACCTTTTCGATAGATTAACTCTTGTGCATTATTCTTAAACTTCGAACTGAAATCGAACTTTGGTGTTAGGTAACTCTTCGACGAAAATATTCAATTTTCACGAAATTCAACAAAGTTTAACAATTCTTCAACGATGAACGAAGATTGAATCGTTTCACGGGAAATCTCTTCGACGTATTAATCTCTCGGAGTCTTCGTTTCCAGTCTATTTAGTCGCAAATTTTGTTATCGACAGACGGCTCGGTTTGATAAATCGATACCCGATCGAGATCATTGACTTCTTCTCGTCTTGGATTTTCCGTAGCTCTTTCACGTGGTCCCGTTTAAAATCTTCGTTCGTCGTCACGAAAACGAAAAAGTCGAAAAGTGTTGGGTTGTTCGGCGAGTCGTTTCATTTTCCAAAATGGAGAATATATAATTTAATGAAATGTTAAAAGACTCTAAACAAATCGTGTTTCATTCTCACCAAAAAAAAAAACAAAAACGATACGACTTTCCGAACAACCCGATATAATAATCGATATTGGAGTGCAGCGCACACTTTAAAGAAACACTCGCTTAATGTAATACTCGCTAAGCTGCTCGCTCGCGCGAACGATGCAGGTTGCAATATCGTAGATTCGCGACCCGATGTCTCTGGAACTACACTACCGATAGAAGTTTCATTGTTATCGTAATTCAATCAGGCGACCATCTTGTACTTTGCGCGGTAATTAATCACGATCCGTTCTTAGCAGGCGCAAGCAAAAAGTGACGGGTTACAGCATCGTTGATAAATGTTACGGCGAACTGTCTCTCATCGTAGCTAATTTAATATCACAGATGCTAGGTGCGCGAGGCTTTCGGAACGTTTTCGAGTCGACGTCACCGGATCGAAACGAATATTCCACATTTAACCTTTCCGACACGGATGGTTCGATTTCGATCGCGAATACTCCGCTACTGGGGCGTTCGAAGACGTGTACTTGGATGCAGAATCGATAACCGTGGAGATAACGAGTCAATGTTATCGATGATGGGTGGCTATAGTCACTGAGAAGATATAGCAGTGATGGGTGATTATAGTCACTGATAAAATGTAGTAATTATGAATGGCTATAGTCACTGATAAGATATAGCAATAATGAGTGATTATAGTCACCGATAAGATGTAGCAATGTTGGATGACTATAGTTACTGATAAAATATAGTAATGAAGGGTGATTATAATTATCGATAAGATATAGCAATGATGGGTGATTATAGTTACCGATAAGATATAGCAATTATGGGTGACTATAGTCACTGATAAGATATGGCAATGTTGGATCACTATAGTGACCGATAAGATGTAACAATGTTGGGTGATTATAGTCGCCGATAAAATATAGCAATGATGGATGGCTATAGTCACCCATAAGATAATATATGGTGATAGATGACCGTTTCGCAGCAAATATCGAGGGCGAAATTGTCATTGTCCCTCGTAAAAGTGAAAAACCTGGTTTCGAAAAATCTGGGGAGCAGATTTCATCTACCTGCCAATCATGGCAGGCTGTGTCATAAATCAATCAGCCGCGCGGCATCCCTTCGCTGCGTCACAGTTAATCTTTTAATGGTTAAATGTTGCGTTCCACCACCGCTGGAAACTCGTAAATTTTCTTATTGACAGGTCCTATTGCAAATAGTCGTATTGCGACATACAGCTCAATATGATGACTATAGTTACCTATAAAATAATTGTATGGCGAGAGATGACTATAATCGTCTATAAAATAATGTATGACGATAGATGATTGAGTCACCGATAAAATAATGTATGGTGATAAATTACTATAATTCCGTGTAAAATAATGTATGGTGATAAATGACTATAATTCTTCAAAAAATAATGTGTAATAAATGAGTAGTCACAAATAAAATAATGCACGGTAATAGATGATTATAATTCCCTATAAAATAATGCACGGTAATAGATGATTATAATTCCCTATAAAATAATGTACGGTGATAGACTATAATTTCTTACAAAATAATTTATGGTGATAGATGATCATAGTCACCGATAAGATAATGTGTAGCGATGAACTATAATCACCTATAGGATAGAGCGTACGGCGATGGTTGATTATAGCCATCGTTAGTATCAAAAGGATTAAAGAGAGTGCCGCGCAATGTGCGTGTTACACACGATAATTGTTCAACGATCGTTCGCAACGAGTCCTTTGGGACTCTTGAGTGTCGTAAAACCTCATACCCTTCGTTTACGTAACGACGAAAAACTATTTACGTTATAAAATTTTCAATATTCCCACAACGCCGTGTTTTATGCAAAATTAACGAAACTCCGTATGAATGTTCGATGAGCCGTTATATCGTTTTTTAAAAAACGATTCGTTGTACGAATTTTATTTTGAAAATTCGGTAACGCCGCTTACGTAACCCGACGAGGGAGATCGATAAGAAAAAATGGCGCGACGTTTGAACTTTCTACGGGTTCTCGAAGCGACTTAACGATCGTTGTTCTATTTCCACGAGGCTCGATTCCGAAAACGACGATTTTTCGATTTCGCTTTCAATCAACACTTACGATTTAAATTATAATAACGCGTGTCATAATCAACAGCAAAGTCGATCACCAATCTCACTGTCCTCGTGAACGTTAAATTTTCTTCTCGAAAACATTACGTAAGGGTTTCTTTTTCATATTTTCAAGAGAATATATTTGAACGTACGAATATGGGCAAGACTCATCCGTGATTCTTACGTACGATCCGATTTTTTTTATCACCAGTCTCATTGTAGACAAAGAGGTTAGGTCTGGGTTAGGTTTTTAATCCAGGGTTTTTCTAGATTTTTTTTTATCACCAGTCTCATTGTAGACAAAGAGGTTAGGTCTGGGTTAGGTTTTTAATCCAGGGTTTTTCTAGATTTTTTTTATCACGAGTCTCATTGTAGACGAAGAGATTAAGTAAACGCTAGATTCAAATTGCAACGGTTCGATTTCCTAATCTCTCGTTTGCAGAACCCGGTGTATCTTAAATATCGCTCCATTTGAGGACTTTACGGACACCTGATCCCCACTGGTACCATTCATTGACCATCGTAAACTTCGACGCACCTAGCGCAAGCATCTCCGTAAATTGAGCAACCTTCCATCAATCGAGTCTCGTCGCTCTCTGTACAGAACCGTGCACATTAAACGAAACGGGAACGATGGAATTCATTATCGTTATCCCGTCCATAGACGACGTAGACGAATATGCCCTAGGGCCTACGAGAATCTTAACGCGACCCTGACATTGGTGCGCTCTCATCGAAATTTTCGAAGGTACCCCGATATCGTATAAAATCATCATCAATTACCATACGAGAACAGTGAGAAATCCCCGCTATTAGCATAATAAAATACCACGACGAAACGGATTCTTCGTGGTTTCGACTTCGAATCGCTCGTCTCGTCTCCAATTTTGCATCCTGTTGTACGCAGCACCGTTCCGTATCCTTAATTGAACCACGTAAATACTGTTAATTGACACGTTGCGCGAAAAAAAGAAAAATAAAAAAATAAAAAAAAGATTAAAAAAAAAATCGATCCGCAACGGTGACCTATTCCTGACTCGTTTCTTTGATTCGTGCGTTTCTCGCGACTGAAACGAGACGAATCGATGAATCATTCCGTTAAAGATTCTCCGTGCAATTTACTGTATTCGATTCAACGGGTTTCGTGGATAGGTACACAATTGGGGAAGGACACTTGAGAAGCGATACGTTCGGCCTTCGATCGAATTAGACCTCACCTGGTGAACAGGAACACAACGCATTCTTCGACGCGAGCGTGATCCAAAAACGGAGCCATTTACGCACAGGTGCATCCGAGTGTCTCACGGTTCGCAGCAATTTACCCTCGAAATGGTTACAAGATCGTGGGAAATGTTCCGCGAACGCGTAAATAAACAACCGAACAAAAGTGTAGGAGAGAGAGATCTCTCAATTAATCATCGGTTAAATACCGATCGAATTATTGCTTCGGGGTCTCGGTTGTCCGTCTCAAGGGCAACTGTCGATTGACCGTCAGCTGGAAGAACTTCCAATCGTTATGGAATAATCGAACAAAGGCGAACGAGAACGTACCAGTGACAAATAAACGTAACCGTGGGATAAATTATTAATTAACCAAGCCACACGGTGTTTCCGTGGACATTCCGGTTACCAGGTGGAAACGACGTCGACTATACCAAAAATGGCACCGAATCGTGTCTTTGATCGTCGCGCGTGATTTCTCGGAGACGTCGCGAGGAATACGGCGCCGTTCGAGGATCTTGGTAAAATTAACAACGCTGGAATTCCCGGAAATCTCGAGGAATTAATGTCTTTTTTTTTTTTTTTCCTTTCTGTTCTGGTTTCAAACGAGAACCGGCAGCGTTTCGACGGTTAATTGAACGTAGACACACGTGCGAATCGGATCGAATTGCACGATTTTCGTTAAGAGAGACAATGATTAGAATTCTAGCGAGCAGTTCGAGAGGATGCGAGTTACGTTAGGGAAAATTATTTCGGGATGAGAATTGTACGCTTTCGAATTTTATTTTTCAGTTTCCGCTCGATCTAAGCTTTCCTTTATCCGTAAGAGCGACAAGTACACTTCTAGACGAGTTTCCTACCAAATAATCGCCGAGGAGACGTCTTTGAAGATAGTTTTTTAATATTGGTCTCGTAACGTTACCTTTAAGCGAAGGTGATACAGATAACGAGCAAGAAACTTTTCGCTCGACTTGTATTGGGTTGTTCGAAAAGTGATTTCGTTTTCCAAAATGGAGAATGTATAGTTTAATAAAATGTTTACACACTCTAAAAAAATCGTGTTTCATTTTTATCAAAAAAAAAAAAAAAAAAAAACGAAATGACTTTTCGAACAACCTAATAGAAGGACCAATAATTCCAATTGATTACGACCTTTGAGCATATACTAGGTTGTTTAATAAGTCGTGTCGTTCGTCAAAACTTATCGAATAGTGTATTAATAGATTGCTCGATAAGTTTCGTCGAACGACAAAATCGATCCTATTATTCGCGATAATAAGACACTGAAGTTTAAAGATTACTTGGAGATCTTCGAGTCGGTGAGTTTAATTAACGAGTCAAAAGTTGTGCTGCACAGTGGAAACTACGATGTTCGTTGATGTAACCGAGGAACACGGTGTTTGTGCGTGCGCGCGAACGTGCGTCTTGCATAACTCAAATTTAAGGCGTAAACCTTGACTTTAAAACTGGTCCCGGCGTTACCACTGTACCGCCAGTGGCTGCACTTTCTTCGTAAGCGAAGAAATTGTCTCTCGGTGAGCGCATTGAACGATATAATTTCATATTTTGCACACGATGCTTTTCGTACTCGCGAGCTTGTGGTTTTTTATTTCCCCGAATTGACCGCGCTCGCAACTGTTGCTCTGCACGCGGATTTACTTAGTAATTGCACAAAAAATTCAATTGTTTCCATCATTTATATAGAGAGTGTATAAATGTTTATACACTCTAAAAAAATCGTGTTTCAAATATAGAGTGTATAAATGTTTATAAACGTGGAGTGTATAAATATTTATAAACGTGGAGTGTATAAATGTTTATAAACGTGGAGTGTATAAATATTTATAAACGTGGAGTGTATAAATGTTTATACACTCTAAAAAAATCGTGTTTCAAAAATATACATAGAGTGTATAAATGTTTATACACTATAAAAAAATCGTATTTCAAATATAGAGTGTATAAATGTTTATAAACGTAGAGTGTATAAATGTTTACACACTCTAAAAAAATCGTGTTTCAAAAATATACATAGAGTGTATAAATGTTTATACACTATAAAAAAATCGTGTTTAAAAAAAAAAGCGAAACGACTTTCCGAACAACCCAATAGTATCGAACGAAATAATTTTGTATCGACGAGGGTTGTAAAATTGTAAATTTCGTTCCGTGAAAATTTCTCTTATCGTTTTTTTCGCTAACCTTGGATTACGAGTCAAAGCTACACCAAAGATCTTCATTCTGATTCATTCACCATCTCCTTTAGAGTATTCCTACTCAATTAGCATTGCTTTGCATCATTGCAAAATCGTTTCGCCGACGAAAGAGTTAAAACCGAAGTGGAAGCGTAAACGAGTAAACGTGGTTTCTTGAACGAACGAGAATAGAATATTGTACAATACAAGGGATATTTATACACTTGCATCACGATTTGAAAAGGTTATTATTCATTGTAATGGGACATCGTACGTACGTATAAGGTGGAGAAGTTTGTAGTTTCTACTAGAATGCAATTTTTGCAACCTCCTCGAGAAGTTTAAAGGGAACATGCTTTCTAACGATACGAAATGTTTAATGTATAATGTATGTTTAATATATATTTTGCGGAGCTGTGGAAAATGTTACTTTGACTGTATTGTAGCAGTTACTGAGAAATTTTATCCATCAGTTTGAGAAAATTTGTTTCGAGAAAAATGCGTTTAAAGTCGAAGGATTGAAGCGCACGAAGAATGCTGCATATTCGTCAATATTTCGAATTCCGTTGCAATATTTTAGGACAATATTCTTAAATTAAAAAAAAAAAGCAAATACAAAATTTCAATTTTTTAAAAATATGCATAAGTAATATTTCACTTTAAGAGGCGGTACGAAAAAAGGGAAACACGTGTGTGCAAGAGTACGAAGTTTCTATGGTATGCATGAACGTAAAATTGATGCAAATGTGGTTACAAAATCTTCAAAAGACGTTCTCAAAAGACTCGAAATAGCATTAGAACTTCTTATTTTCCTCTCGATTCATTCTTAGTAGAAGTAACGTTAGAACTTTGTCACGTTTACTCCGCACCTTTCACGCCTTTAGTTTCTCTTCATCTTCCTTTAAAAACGTGCGGCGAAAAATGTATACGACGTGTTAAAGTTCAAACAATTCCGTATGCAACCTAAATACTAACCTCTGGATTGAAGCTAAACACACTTGGTTTAAAATGGATTAAATTAATGTCAACGACTAGGTCATTAAACACCGAATTATCGCTGTTTCAAAATTGATACGCATTTTCAAACAATAATTTCTTCGTGAAAAAAATGTTTCGAGTCAGTTCGAGTCAGAGATGGACGAAATTTTTAACCGAATTAAAGTTTTAAACAACGAATAAAAGATTAGCAACTTCTTATCCGCTGCTCGTTGAATAAAAATGAACATTTGAATTATAGAATGTAATATTTCACAACGAAGAAACAAAAATGTAACTGTCCGATTGAATATACGTCGTGCATAAATCTCTGATACAAGCACCGCATACTTGTTTAACGAGCTAAAAATTACCAATTCGCTTTGCCCGTTTCTCCGGCTAAACACAATTTGGTACATTTTAAATAGTTAATACCGATGTAATAGGATCGAAATCACGAATAGTACTATTAACCTTTAAACCGTGAGCAATGATATTCCACATACTCGAGTAATAGAAAACTTTGAATATAAAAACATTTTGGCTCTTGTGAACGATTCTGTAAGGTTTTTTCACTTCCTCGTTTAATTCTCACATACCAGCACAGAGGGCGTCCCTCTAACCACTAATTTGACAGCGGAAACATCGAAGTAGCGAATATTCCAGTAAAGTAGATTTATTAACTAGCAAATCGCTTGTGCACGGTACAACAATAAATTTAATTCCGAGAACTGGCCTACATTCGATATTGCATTACCATTTAACCTCAAGTTGTAGCTGGGGAGCAATTTCGTTCGTATCGATCGTCATGGGTACGCGGAGAGATGAGAGGAGGCACGTGACATTGAAATTTCCCGCAAAAGTTTCTACTACTTGTTGCCATTCCGCTGCGGCAGCGGGTGTATTTCGCATGCAGGATGCGTAGCTCGGTTCCTACCGATGCTGGTCGGCTGATACGAATTTTTTCGCGTGCTTCAACGTACCCGCGTATATATCATATACATACGTACATACGTACGTTCGACTGATTCGTGTGTCTCAGCATTACAGATTTCCACCTTTTTCGATCCCGATCGAGCAACCACCACGTTCGCCAGCGCCATCCAAATGAACTTTATGCACCACTTAGGTTCTCCCACTCCCGACTAAACACGCACTAACACACATCGCGCACATTGTCGGTAAGTTGTCAGACGGAGACGCTAGCTGGTGTTGGTTGCCTCCTTAACGTCGCGCGGTCTCTTTGGCAACGAAGATACGCTGTATACGAAAGGAACGGTTGGACAACGATGTATTGTATGTACGAATACACAATGAGCTAAAATTTGTGGCACAAATAGAATCAGGGAGATTCTATGGCTCGAAATAAACCGAAGATACAGAACAACAAAATTACATCGAAGGTTTCGTTTTCGAGAACAATGCATTTGAAACCGATCTAGTACGCACGTATCTAACCCGATGCGTGACAGTATGAAGTTTGCTGCAAACGACTACTGTGATTGTTTTGTTTAGAATCCAATGTTAAACGTTATTTATTATCGATACTTACTATTAATGTATTCTTAAAGTGTACAGAAGACATTTTAAACGTTCGTAGTGGAATTCGTAACGTCAATTATCGTTTAGGTACACCCGTATCAAATTCAGTTTCAAATGCATTTTTCTCAAAGGCTTCGATGCAATTTTGTTGTTCTTCATTTTCGTCTAATATTTTGAATTATAGATTCTCCCTGACACCATTTGTTCTGCGAATTTTGGCGTATACGTGATTATATACATGTATATACCTTCGACTGATTAGTAATTCTCGATGTTACAGATTTCGACCTTTTTCGACTCCGATCGAGCAACCGTCACGTACACCAGCGCTACCATGCGAAACTTCACAACACTGGGGTTCCCCTACTCTCGACTAAACGCGGCATCAACACACGTCGCGCGCAGCGTCCGTGAGGTTTCTTACGACGGAGATACTCGCTTGTATTGGTTGCTCGCTTAGCGTCACACGGTTTGTTTGGCAACGAAGATACGCTGTGTGCGGAAAGAACGCTTGGAAGGGAAAATGGACGCACAAGGGGCCCCTACGCTGGATAGCAATGTAACCGCGTATGTACAAGTACACAATGGGCTAAACTTTGTAGTACAAATAGAATCAGAGAGATTCTATGGCTCTAGATAAGCAGAAGGTACAAAATAACAAACTTGCATCGGAGGTCGGAAAGGGAAGCGGACGCACGAGGAGTCCCTACACTGGACAATGTTGCCGTACATCAGATGTGCACAAATTAAACTTTACAGCTTAGCGGACTTCTTCAATTTCATCTTTGTCATCTTGCTACTAATTGTAAGTAGTGAACTCTCTCACTCTCTTGCATACTGCCAAATTAACGATAATACGTGGCGTAAAATGTAGCCTAAACGACGTAGCGTTAATCTCTTTCTAAACTATTCCTGTCTCTTACAATCTATGACAATGGTGGGAGATTAAACAGCGTGTGGGGTCTTTTTTGCGAATAGAATCGACGTATACCGACCCAGCGTTTAACCGGGCATCGAAAAACACCTAACCGTCTTAATTTCGTTTCCACGATTTCGTCCAAACGAAATTATCGGAAATTCTGCTCGGAATACGATTATCGGGGCGGTGAAGCAAACGACGAAGATAAAATTACTTTCCCGCCACGTTTCCCAACAGGAAGTAAACGGATGCTTTGAATGAAAATTTAGTCAAGAGTGGGTGGAGAAATATCGATTCGATTTAGTCGAGCGACTACGCCGTGATTTCATAGTTTGAACTCATAAACAAATTATCATACATTGCGAAATTTGCAAGTAACGCCGATTTCGTAAAATTCTATCGATTCGAAGCAACGATTCGAACGATTGTACGTAAAATACAAAAATCGCTAGATTAAACGACGAATCGAGAAATCAGTTGTTTACAAGAAATAATAAAAGAAGGTATCGTCTCGTAAACCGATTTATTTTGGTCTCGTCAATCCACATAATCTGTTTCCAGTTGAAGTACGTCGCATAAACAGACCCGATCAGATTAAGCACACCCCAACAGAAAAAGAACGCGTTCGCAAAACCAATAAAAGCAAGTGGTCCACGAGAATCGAGACTCGAGTTTACGAACGTATCGAACGAGAAGGAAAGGACGAGACACGTTCTTTCCCCAATCAACGTGTCTCATTTTTCTAAAACCATTAAAGTTTAACGAAGTGGTTCAATCTCGAGCGCAGCTTCTAATTCGTTTTAACTTTCGAATACAGAGGAAACTTACGTCGTTCGAAAAGTTTTCTTCCGTTTCGAAAAATCGTTAAATCGACACTCGTCGAGCGCGTTTCAACGACGATTTCATTTGTAAACGGACCGTGTCCGGGCATCGTCGTCTGTTCGTTCTCGTCGAGTATCGTCGAGTAAGAACAGTATACACGTTAACGATGACGTGCCTTTTCAATGAGACAAGCAAGTTAAATGTACCGTAAAACGAATTTTTAGACGACAACGATTTAGCGAATTATCTATCTACAACGCGACAGAAGTTCTGCGCTTGACTCGTGACGATTTTTATGTATTATATTTATGCTCGCTTTCCATGGCGCGCTTCCTTTTCAACGAAAATTAATGACGACCACGGGGCACTGAGAAAAGATACAGCTCTGAAGGAAGTGGCAAAAAAAAAAAATAAAAATAACGAAGAAGTGGGAACGTGGCGAGCTCAACGCAGGTCGATCGATGCGGTTAGGCAACAAATCACTTTCTTTTTCTTTTCATTAGCTGATTGGATCGGACGACATTCTGAGATGCAGTTTTCACTTCGTCGCGATACAGATCGGAAATTGGGCTTGTCGGGGACCTGTTTGTTCTTTTTCTTGCTTTTATTAAAGATCTCTGCTCGTGAAACACGGAACCGATTAATCGAAAATATTTCAAAATTTTATCGAAATAAAAGACGACGAATAAGAGCAATGCAAAACCGATTTTATTCAATCGGGCAGTTATATTTCTATTTTTTCGACACGATACATATTTAAAATTGAAATTAAAACTACTTTTTTGTTTTTAAAACTTTTATTCAGATGAAAATTTTTCCCATCTTTGGCTCTAGCGTTATATAATTAATATTTTATTTTTTAAAAGTAGCTCGAATACATTGGAACGTTTCTGGCTGGATGCATTTGGATTTTTTTCTAGATTCAGTAGAGTTTAGAGCTCTATTAATTGTATGATTATTTACATCGTCGAAAATTGCTATTTTTTAGGAAAATTGATTGCTCGAAATCCATAGGAAATATTTGTTTCTTATAGGTTCACGCGACTCGTTGAAAAATATTTTCTCACCGTGCTAAATCTAATAACGAATTCAGATGTCTATTTCTCGCTACCCGTGATTTTAATTATTAAACAGTCGAAAGGCGTACCTCTGCTGTTTACATGGGTCTTCGATTCGAAAGTTTCAAATAACAAAATGAAACGTTCGGGAACTTTCCAAACTGATTCAGAAACTGTCATGCGCTCGAAGAGATCCCAATCGAGTACTTCGTTATAAAGTGACATGGATATTGTATTAATTGATCGGAGCCACGCGAACATTTTATAGGAAACATTCTGAACAATTTATCAATTAAACAATACTTTATCGAAAGCATTTGGTTGATATTCGAAATGTGAAAGTGTCCCTTTGAAATAAAATATATGTATGTATTTCTTTCCATACAGAGTAAAATTTTCAAATTTTAAAAAAATCACAATCCATGTTTCTACGAATCAATAACATCTACGATCGAAACAAACATTTAACAATTAATTATACACCGGAAAATTCCTTACCTTCAACTACCTTCGCCGGAAAATTCAACCGTTTCGCTAGTGTCTTGGAAAGTTTTACACGGAAGTAATTCACATGGTTGCATGCAGAATTCGTTACTTAACTGTCGGGATCTCGCGGTTGTTTCGCGTTACGTACGTTTATCCTACGTGCGGCAGATGTATAAGTTCGACGTTCGCGCGGTTCAATTAAAATGTAGGATATCGCGCGTTTGTTCGTCCACATTTTTTTCTATTTACATATGTATCGTTGACATTGGCGCGGAAGGAAAAGCGACGACGGGAGAAAAAAGCTTTACCGTTCGTCGTGAATCGCAAACGATCGGTCAACGCGACACAAATCACTTTCTCTGAATGCTTAACGTCAAATGAAATAATACCTTCCGCGTGAATCCCCCTTGATAACGTTCGGGGACGTAATTTACATGAGCTAACTGGTTTGTCGCGGCCGGTGGTGTAACTTTCGCCGAGATGGAATAGAGGAAAGAGCTCGATCGTAGCGATCGTGACTCGCCTGTTTTGTACGTTCTGCTTCCTCGAAGCGCCGCCGACATTGTTATTGTTGTGATATAATCGCACCGTGAACGCGTTCGTTGGCGGCGACCGCTGAAAAGAAATTGGAAAATCTAACCGGGGGAAAATCGTTCTCGTGTAAAATTATTTCACCTTGGATATTCATTGGGTTGCTCGGAAAGTCATTTCGTTTTCTAAAATGGAGAATATATAATCTAATAAAATGTTTCTCCACGCTAAAAAAAATTAAGAACGCGCTAAGAACAACCTAATATTTTACCGTGGATATTTAATTACGTAACCGTAGGAAGTATAACGATATACAGCGAGACAAATAGGGGAAATTTGAACGTGTCTCAATTTTTTTTTCTTTTTTTTATTATATATATATATACGATACACGAACCGATAGTTTTTCATCTTGGTACATATATTTCCGTATTAGTTGTAATTTGAACTCGGTTTGAAAAATTTGTTCCTCAAGTAACGAGGAATTATCTCGCATACGTGGTAACTTGTATAACGATTGAAGTGTAACGATTAAAAATACGGAAGTATTCTCGACGTAATAATTGGAAACAATGTGGTGCAATTATTTTCCATTGGAGCAATATCCGACGAATGTCTACCGCAATGTTTGACCGTTTACCCTTGAGACTTGAAACTCCGAAGATGCAACGCCCTCGTCGAAATAACGCAAGCCTCGTGCACGATCGTTTTTCGTACAATGCATAATTTATAAGTAACACAAGGTGAGCACGTTACGCGCCTCACCCTGTACACGCAGCGAACAATTAAACCGTTGCCCTAAATCTCTTCCACCCGATCCGACTATACGCGTTAAGGTAACTGGGCGATTAATCGTCGTAGAACGTAGAATATTCATTGTTGCGCGCGAAGTAGAAGGTCAGGAATCCTCTCGGTGAACGAGACACGTCGAGTAGTCGCTCCAATCGCGGTGTCGAGGAGCAATTATGTTCGCGGGACCAAAATGAGAAAATCCTTGCCCACGTGGACGTCACACACCGTGCGCAAAAAAAAAAAAAAAATAAATACCTGATCCGTAATCGTCGAGAAACGATCCTTCTCGTCGCTTCTCCTTCGGTTGGGTCGTTCAAACGGGGGTGGTATTGCGCAATGTTATCGCAGCTTAGATTTTTTTATAGCTCTGCACAATGAAACACACCTCGGACTTTGTAAGGTATCGCGCGAAGTGAAACACCTTGGATTTTTTACGGTATCAAACCAAGTAAAACGTCTTAGATCTTTTACAAATATTTTTATATCGGAAAGAATTTGAGGAAAAGATCGATGGTCTGCGAAAAAAAAACCGAGGCGACCATTTGGGAGATATCTTACCCCGTTATTAACTCCCAAGTTTGTACTTTTAACTAAAAGAAAAATATCAAGATTACTCAAACCGTTCGAGTTTTATTCAAAAAGTAAATCGACCGGTGATGATTGGGACACCCTCCAAAACCCATCAATTCGCAAAAATTCCATTATCTCTAAAACCGTCACCGGATTGAAATCATTCAAAAATTTTCAACTTACTTTCGAAGACTAGTTTCTTATCGAACACCTCGCGTGCAAATTTTCTCTTTCGAACCGTTTGCAAATCGCGTTAGATCGACCGAAGCGAGTCATACGAACTCGAGGGTTTCGAGTCGCGGTACGGTGGAATCACGTATTGGATTTTCAAAAAGTGTGGCAAGTAGAGAGAGATTGACAAGATGAGGGACAGTTTAGGAAAGTTTCACGGAGAGAACGAAAGCTGTAACGATTCGAGGGTGCGGATGACGAAGTCTTCTCGTCAGTTGACGAGAGATCTGTAACACGAATTCTCGCATAAGAATATTCGTTTACGTACAGACGAGTCGCGTAGATCGGACGGGTTACATGGTCGATTTTTCTTTGGCGAACGGAATTCGCAGATATGACGTTAGAGATTATTTCGGGGCTCGCGTTGGCGTATCGCGGCGACTTATCATCGCGCCTAAATCATTGTCCCTTTGTGGGAAGGTTAAGGCCTGGTGCTCTCGGCACGAGTGGGCAAACCGGTTCGGTGAAATCTTCCGACGTATACGTCCCGCGAAACTACCGAACATTTTCAACAATTTGTTCCTTGGTTGCGATATCGACGGTTAACGATCTCGGTGGCGGTGTTACGTAACCGCGCACCGCAATCGTGGAATTCCGTGGGTGGCCTGGAACGCAGCTTTTTACGAAAACGAGAATTCCAAGCGCGATGTTTTCCAGCGTCAGGTGTTCGTAGCTCCGAATAGCTTTTAGACTAGTCTGTTTAGCCTGAAAGGGGTAATCGTGCGATCGTGAGTCGTACACCGCGTAGATACGGGTAATAGTATTAGTATTATCCGTATAAGATCAACGCGCGTCGATTAAAATTTTTTATTTGTCGTCGAATATTTCATTCGGTAAATCGAATTCGTGTGCGTGAACGAACGGTGACTTATCTTTCGTTCGTTGTTCGAAGATTCCATCTGGATAGACATTTTGCAAATCTTTATGGGAGGATATTGCACGGTATCTTCTTTTGTTATTTATTCGTTTATGCGTACTTCGAGTAGAAGTTCTGCTCGATGCATTTCGTCGGTCTAGGGAGACGAATCGTTCTCTGAAAAACGTTTCATTCTATAATTCTAACTTTATTCAACCAGCAACGAACAAAAAGCTGTTTACCATTCACTGTTTATTTGTACTGAGAAAACTTTCAAAAAGATCGCAGTCTGAGAAAATACACCAATCGTTAGACATCGAGTCCCGGTATTTGTTTGCAAGGCTACGTTTATTTCGAGCTCCTGGATTCTCCGGAGAACGTAAAACTTTCATACAATGTTAAAGCCGAACGAATAGGAGTAACGTAAATCCTCCTCGTCGCAAGATTTCCCTCTTATCTGCGAAAAGAATTGCATTACACGAACCATAAAATTGCGCGTGGAGGAAAATTAAACGTAGAATTTTACTCGCGTACGAATATTTTAAAAGTACCGAAAACGAGTATTAAAAAAAAAAAAAAAAACTCGTCGTCATCGTTCGAATTCACTGACCGATGAAACAGTATCGAAGAAAGTGTAGATATTAGCCGGTGCATCGGGTACAATAAAACTAAATAAACACGTTCGTCCGTGTAGTGAAAAAATTTCCGAACAGTTTTGTTGCTAGAGCAAAAACATGCTAATGTAGAACGAAGGAGAGGTTTCTCCACTTCGAGGCTGCGCTGTCACCCCTCTTACGGAATGTTGGCTTCTCATGGAAAAACAACCGAGATTTACTCAAAGCAACTTCGAATTATCATAAAGCATGCAGATTGTCGTACGGTTAAGGCTGCGGTAGGTTCTTCTATTTGAAACAGTATTCCCGGCATGCGAGATAAAGTTGAAGAGAACAGACCATCAAAGTAGATTCTCAGATGAGATGCGTCACAACGTGTTAAGGACACTACTTGTAAGGACGGATGAGCCAGCGATTGATCAATCTATTACAGAGATCGAGCGCGATCACTCCTCTTTTGATCTGGCACGAAATGGATTTAGATTCCCGGGACAAGTAAAGAGATCAGTGTCCCCTCTCGTAAATTGTCAATGCCGTTTACAAATCCAAAGTGTTGCAACGCGATCCTTTTAACGATGAACGCTGTTGTGTCAACTGAAATGTTACTTTGCTCGCATTTACACAACCACTTGACACCTCGATTGTGGACAGACTGAGTTTCGTATACAAAATGTTGTCCATTGCTACATGGTGTGTTTTGCGTTGCAAAAATGCGAAAGGATCGCGACCAGAGAATCCTTACAACACATTCGATTCCTACGTACGAATCGATCGACGTCAAAGTTTATAAAATATTTTTAAGATGGACACCACACTGACATTATTCGTGGACATAGAAATCGAAAGATTCATTTTTCGTTGATAATTTCTCGATTTTAAAGACACTACTCTTACAAAATATGGAGAGGAATTATTAATCGTACGTTAGATGGGCTAGTGACTTTTAACTCAGACCTAATCCCTAGCATCTGATTTCTGCTTTTAAATCGTTCACGAGTAATACGATCGCTTATTTAGAGCAGTGCGGTATTTATCGAATAACTTGCAACAATCAGGACCACGGTATTTTGATTATTCGTGTTTGGTCGCGTTTTCGTTCCACGAATCAATCCACCTTTCGTATCTGTGACCAGGGGAGAAGAGTGAGAGAGACAGAGCAACAGCTACCGAGCCTCGCATTATATACTCTCTGCGATCGAAAGTATAAAGCGGTATGTTAACCTTTATTGCGAAAGAATGAGATTTATATATTTTATTGTATCTTCGCAAATGTATCATCGATGTATCGACAAAGCTTTCTTGATGGAAATGAAACGATTTTTCATTTATACGTAGTTGAATGATTTCCGGAAACGATTCGAAGAATGTATAGTTAAAAACGGTCTCGTTTTAATTCGAGGACTCTCGATAATGAATTGTCGATATTATCGCGACGATAAAACGGAAAATGTAAAAGTTTTTAGCTTTCGTTAGTAGCGGTCACGTTGATGGATCATTGCTTCGATGTTATGGTCAGCAGATGGGGATGATTACGTTTCAATTATTCGGGATAAAATTTGTGTTACATGCTCGTCCTTTCCTTTATGCGACGTCTATCCACCTCCCTCGACAAGTGACGAAATATAAAGAATCCGATGAGTTCGAGTGATATTTCATGACAATCATTAATCATCGCGAAATGATTACTTACGCCATCAGCGATTATTGATCAATACCTACGAGCCTGTTAGAAAGTACTGACCTTAGAATCGAAATTATCCCGACTGCATTAAAAATTTACAATTCGAACGAGACGTGTTATCGACGTTGACGAAAATTCAAATTTTCTTTTCTACTGTACCGTAGAATTTCTTAATCGACGAATTAACAAAAAATTCATGCATTCGATAAAATAAGTGTGAATGAATCATGTTAAAAATTATATCTAAATCTCTAATGATAGTATTAACCAGTTCACGAATTAACCAGTAACTGCGATCTTTTCGGAAAGTACCAATTTTGAAAATTCAAATTTTCTTTTCTACTCTACCGTAGAATTTGTCAATCGACGAATTAACCAATAACTGCGATCATTTCGGAAAGTACCGATCTGAAAATTCAAATTTTCTTTTCCACTCTACCGTAGAATTTGTCAATCGACGAATTAACCAATAACTGCGATCATTTCGGAAAGTACCGATCTGAAAATTCAAATTTTCTTTTCTACTCTACCATAGAATTTGTCAATCGACGAATTAACCAGTAACTGCGATCTTTTCGGAAAGTACCAATTTTGAAATTAAAATTTTCTTTTCTACTCTACCGTAGAATTTGTCAATCGACGAATTAACCAGTAACTGCGATCTTTTCGGAAAGTATCGAACTCAAAATTAAAATTATCATCGGACGTAAAGAATTTAAAATGTACAGTTCCTACGAGACACCGTTATCGGTGTTTAACGCGAATTAAATAAATACACACGTTACGCGGCGCGTCACCGCGAAACGTGTAACCAATCTTAAATTCTTCTTATCGAAATGATCAGCAACAACAACAAATAGGGTGAACGACTGCCAGACGACGATAAGGAAATATTTGTACCGTTACATTCGTGTCTTTCCGGTACGGTACATCGCTTCCAAGTGGTTCGTAGTTGGTTTTTGGTCGGAAATTGTTTCACAGATTCAAAGTGATACATGTTTACCGCGCGAACTCTTGTAACTCCGTGTCGTTACGTTTCATCTCGAGAACGTTGTGTCCGTTACCTCGATTAGATCCTAATCTATGATTTAATGAGCGACAACCGATACCGGCGGTTCTCTGTTTCGTGTCATAATGTCAAGTCGCAATGATCTCTCAGCGTGGTCGTTCACTCCGTTCACCGACTCATTCCCGGTAGATTTATTTAATTAATGCACCATCGACGCGCATATTTCCGAACACGATGCACCGTATTCTGTCTCCTTATCGTTTTTCTGCGGCTCTTTACCTCGTTTTTATCAACGTTTATCTATTTATCAGGTACACTTCAAGCGTACAACGTTGCAACGAGCACGATAAAGCACTGTCGTACACTAAATTGTAACACTTGCATTGTTATACGCTAAATACGTGTGCTCGCGTTCCGAGCTGACTTTCTAAAGGTATCGAAACAAAAGTGCAATTCAATACTCACGAATCGGTCGACGTCAAAGTTTGTGAAATATTTTTAAAATGAACACTACGCTCACATTATTCGCGAACACAGAAATTAAAAAATTCATTCTTGATCATTTCTCTAGTCTATATACACTGTACGTTTGCACAAAACTGTGAGAAATTATTAATCGAACGTTAGGTGAGTTGGCGGTTTTAATCGAAATTGAACAAAATTGAATTTAAAGTTAAAAACGAATTTCGAAACTTTTGCAAGTTCGACGTTCTATAGAACCGATTAAAAATTAAACGGGAATACAAACTGGTGCACGAAAAAAAGGGGAGAAGAAAAAGGATTGTCTGAAATGTCGATACTTACGATCTACCTCGATTAAACTTTCGATTATTAATGCAAAACAATTTCAGGAATCTGGTGAACGAATCTCTGGTAAAACAGTGTTCTTTTCCACCCTTAAATGGCTCGTTGTTTCATTCTCTCCCGGTTTCCATAATTCTTCCCACGATTCCATTCCTTTCGTATTTAACATTACTTCGTCGCCTTTATTTCGAGTAATTCGAGTTAAATAACTCCGAATCCTACGGTTGCACAAGTGGAATTAGATCGCGAAACCATTGTCGCAGTACCACGTCCCTTCGACGTGGAACAAACGCTGACTTGTGTATTTTTATGGCGGAATAATAATGTAAAATAAACGAATGAAAATTAAGACAAAACCCGCTCGGTGATAAAGGTGGTTGAACAAACGGACTTTAGCTTCTACGAAACGGAAGGAGGTCGTTCGAGCGAATATTTCAAACCGAAATGTATAGTATAATCGAAGAAAAGTGAAACTCGAAGAATCAAATCATTTATCTTTCATCGAGGCAACCCCAAACGAACAGCGAAGGAAGTTGAAAAACGATGGTTGTGCAACGTATACAACGATCAACCAATCGCCCGATACGAAACCCATAGAGTATCAATGAGACGAAACAAGAACATATTTGGAACAACGGAATTGAAAAAAAAACAAACAAACAAAATGTATACACGAGATACGAATTTCGATTTACCAGGTTGCATCGACTGTTCAAATCAGTTATAATTCCCTCCTGACTTCGTGAAATGTCCAAAATAGAGAACACGTTCTCAAAACGAGCCGTGTAACTGTCAAAGCCGGTCGTTTAAGTAGCATTTTAATTGAAATTGCTCGGTACTCCGGTATCATTTCCTTTTCATTCGACGAATCGTGTATTTTCATTCGGTCGAACTTCACCTTCGTTTCAAACGAAAGGATCATCTGCTCCCAAAAGTGCAAACATCAATTAATTGGCAATTATAAATACTCTGTTCAAGCTGCTCGGAATATTAAATTTGTTTCGAATGTCGCGCAAAGTCTTCGAGTTCGGCCACAAAATCGATTACGTTTTCAAACGGAGTTTACTCGCTCGAAAAGCTTCTCGTTTAACTAACTTCGACACGAAGTTAACAGTAAGCCGTTCCATGGTACCGTTTCCTCTTCCATTGTACGTATATTTCCTCCGTCCACGAGAATTCTACCCTCGTTTCAAACGATGAATCCGTCTCGCTCCAAATGCACCCATCGATTAACCCTACGGTGGTGGTCGTGGTCCAATTCCTCCACGGTGTACGTACCACGCATGGTAATTACTCTTTACTTTTGAAACGATAAACCAATGAAATCGTACGAAAATTGTACGTGTACTTTTAGTACGATTTTTAGTCACATTTCGTGGATAACGCAAAAAGGGAGAAATTTCTTTCGCCAAATTACGAAAGGAGAAATTTTCATCTAGAAATTGAAAGGAAAATAATTAAGAATCTTTTAAATTCTTTTCAATCTGTTTCTAAATAATTTATTTAAACGTTCTTCGAAGTTACTTTCCCGTGTAAATAAACACATTTTGCAACCTTTTCTTTTCCGTACTTTAACGTCTCTGGTTCTTGATACAACTTATAAGTAATTTTCATTGTTACGATTTCTAAGAAAATATTTTCAGTGTCTACGTCACAGGTATCACGGTCACCCATAGTTAATCAACGATAATGAACTATTTTTCAAGTTGCTCCGAATATTAAAAAATTTACCTCCAATTTTCTTCCGATTGTCCGAATTCGTGTACGATCGATTATTCAGTCGCTCGTTCAAAGCCACAAAGCACAAAAATCGTTCGAACGATTTCCCGCGCTATTCCACCGACCGTGTATTTCCATCGTCATGAATCACAACTTCGTTCCAAACGACGTGGTCCCCCGACTCGGAACGCAACAAGTGCAAAATTTATTCAAACTGCGGAGCAATCAACCACCGTGTAAAACTCAAATGTACCCGAAAGCAGTTCTACCCCTAGAGATTTCAGGGCCCGCTATTTCTACTCTAATACGATTAAAAAGTTTCCAGGTGTCGACCCCTGGACACGTAGAACACGTAGTTCTAAAAACCTATATTTTTCGTGCAACTTACGTTTCACAATATAAACTGTGCGTCTGTAATTCGTCGATGTAGCCTTTAACTTAAATTCACCGCAAGCGAAATACACTTCTGAAAGCACGTTAATAAAAATTAAACACCTACAAAATTCTTTTCATAAAATCTGGCGGTAAATAATTCAAGTAACAAGGGGCTAGTATCAAATGCAATACTTCTCGAAAGAGTACACCTTAGTCAGGTGTCCAAACACGAAAATTACGAATATTTTTCACAGTTAATTGCCGAATGAACCGTCAGTTGTTTGCAAATATCTCGAAAATCAAAACCGAACGTTGTACACAAGCATGTCTGAAAGAAGTTCCGGAGATCTTGTAACGTGTTTCGAAATCATCGAAATCGCCGAGGAGGGAAAACTTGTGAATAATTACCAAAGGAAATTCGATTTGTAAAAATTTCCAGAACGATGCGACCTTTTAAGTGCCGCAGGGCACTTGGAACAAGTGTACCATATTCTCCGTGTTGAGGGTGAAGTTCGATCCGTGGTATTCGATCGTGTTTTCCGCGTTAGAATTTATTGCTTCGAAAACGTAACGAGTTTTAACTTATAACGCGGCCACTCGTTCGTAACCGCCCCCGAGGCGTTATGCCCGCGGGCGAATCGTTCGTACGGGCCCCCGTTCGTTCGCTGTGCGAGCAAACGAGCTACGACTCGGTATTCGTAGCGTGTTCCGAGGTTACGTTTCACGACCCGGATGAGATTTTATTTACGACGCCCGTATTCTTTTTTCCTTCTTGTTCCCCGTAACCGACGGTTGACGCGAGATTTTTACGTATTGGCGCGCGTTGATCCTCCCTCTGTCACGTTTCGTTTTTCGGTGGGCTCTGTGGATTTTTCGGGGCGCGTGAAAGCGTACCTCGGACCAATACCGGGCCCGAACGAGTCGTAAAGTACATCCTGGAACACTCGTGCAACGACGAACACCGTTCAACGCGAACCAATCCCGTGTAATTTCTATCGACTTCGGGATCGTGGGCGGGCGTAGATTCACGGTTTACCGGGAACGATGGTAATCGAGAACGTTTTCACAAACCGGGTAAATATGCATACGCAAATATTGAAACGGTGGTAATTATATGGAGCAGTCGGAGAAATATTTGTTTTTCTTTCTCGTGGTTTCGACGAGCCCGAAAGATAGAAAGATAAGAGGTTCGCGATCAATGGGATAGAAACCGACGATATTGGAGAAATTTTGATTAAATTCGTATCGAGGTCTCGGCAAACTGGATCACGAGGTACGCTATCGGAACATGTACCAATAACGCGATTAAATCATCGACGACCCGTTACCCGATTGATTCTACTTATTGTTAATGGCTTCCTGCGAATGGTGCTTTCACTTCAATCGAGTACGCTTGATGTTGATTTTAGTGGAAATTTACGAAGGGCACCGTGTGAAAGTTTGCAATCTTTTGAATTCTTTTTCATCTATTTCTGAATAATTTGTTCAAACATTACTCGAAGTTACTTGCCCTTGGTGGGGCAACGGTGTGAAACTTTGCAAAATATTTTCTCAATTACACGAGATTTCGAAATCACATTTAGGTTTCTTTTTTAAGTAAAAATTCAAGTGTTTTTCATGTTTTCTTTTTCTTTTCTTTTTTTTTGTGGAGCTGATTCGTATAATACAGATTCTACTTTGCAGTTCTTGTACCTCGATACACTTCCGCATTCTTCTTTCAAATCTTGTGTGAAATCCTTCAAAGATACGCGTATTCATTGCTTCACGAGCATTGATATTTAATGCCCATTCTCAAGACTTGAACGTTGCTCCATTGTAACCCACGTTTTTTTCTACGATTGCACGAAGGTTTGTGTTACGTTTGATACGATTACGGAATATCTAGACAATGAAAACGCTGTTCAAAGAATCGCGTAAGCAATTTCAAGGTAATACCATCCGATGTAGTTGAATTTCTAATGCTATTCCAACGTTGTACGTGTAACTTTCGTTGTAACGAGAAGCTCGATTACAATCGGGAAACTAAAAGTGACTTTGAATCGTGGAAACTGCAAATATTAAATTTAGAACGAGAGATTATTCAATAATAAATTAAGTTCGTAAACTGTGGTTTCGATTAACGGTGCTGAATGTTGCAATCGTGGAATTTATTTTGCTTCGAAAGCACCTGGAGCTGGTATTTAAATAATTTTATTACTTGGAAATTTTTTTTTTTTTTTTCATTACTAAAATTATAATTTTAGATACTCTTGGTTAACGCTTGGTAGGACCAGTTTTACAAAAAATGAACACATTTCGTGAAAATTGACTTGTCGAACTCCTTTATCGATAATTTACTTCCTTTTTAGGAAAGAGCACACCCTTCCGGTCGAATCTTTATTTTTTAATAAATGTTACTTCAGCTTTCGATCAGAATATCTAGATTAATTCGTGTGTTCTATCTTCGATGCTGAACTTCCAAAGTACTTCGGGTAAGTTAGAATAAGACAAATTGAATAGTAGCCAGGTGTGGAATTACCAAAACTTGGACGAACTTCGAGGAAACTTCAAGAAGACACTTTTCAACGGAAAGTAGTTTTCGGAACAGATTTCTATAGCAGACGAAGAATAAGTAAGTTCCGTAACAAATTTGCATTGTACCTTTGCTGTTATTCTTACTCTGCAAAAATGTTTCGAGAGGGACGACGAACTGCATTGCCTCGTCGTCTCTCTGAAGATTGAGATGCACTTCGTTGCACAAAAGAATCAAACGACGACACTCGTTATTGAAAAAAACATGGAATAAAATGTAAAATGGAAGAATACAAGCTCAACGAGGAAAATGTAACAATTGTCAAAACCGTTAACGATGTTATCAACTTTGGAGGTAATGCTGCTGTCGCTGTTCGAGTAAAACAATTCTATTTCCTATAGGTGTAGCGCATCTGGAAGTCGACGCATGCAAATACCGCGTGGGAAGCTTTCACTCGAGCGGTAAATGTTTAACATTTAATGGAAATACGAGCTTCGGGGTAATATGTCGTTTTTCATCGATTTTGATCAACGTACGGTTGCAAATACGGGGAATTGCGGCCCATTCGATGAATACACATGAATTTGTATCATAAATATTTCTACACACCGTGGAGCTTGTAATCGTTGTTACTCGGGATTAGATAGAGACATATGTACTCTGCTCGAAAGTCATAGAACCAGATAGATGATGCATACACTCTCTCAAAAGTCACGGTATAACCATTTTAACAAATTTGAACGATACAATGTAAATTTATACGAGCTATAATTATACGGATCAATATTAGCTGGGTACGACAAAAAATATTTAGTCACTCGAACAAAGAAGAAACGAAATTGTCAAATATTAACGAAATTATTAATTACCGACCAATAATTGACGGAAAACGAAATATTCAGTCACTCGAACAAAGAAGAAACAAAATTTCCAAATATTAACGAGATTATTCATTAATAACGAAAAACAGAATATTTAGTCGCTCGAACAAAGAGGAAACAAAATTTTCAAATATTAACGAAATTATTCATCATCGACCAATAATCAACGAAAAACAAAATATTTAGTCACTCAAAAAAAAAGAAGAAACAAAATTTTCAAATATTAACGAAATTATTAACTATCGACCAATAATTAACGAAGAACGTATTCAAACCGTTGAAAAAGAAGCCGTTTAAAGTGACAAAACGGATCCGTGGACGAATAACATCGAATGATATTTGGTCGAACGGATGGGTCGCAAATGACCCGAGCAGCACCGTGGAATTTGCCGAAAACTCTTAACTGGCCTTCATTACCGAAAACCATACCCTCGCTGGCGCGTACGTCGCGATATGCAGCGCACGTTTGATCCCCGTGCGTGAATTTTTAACAAACTTAAACCGATTCCACGGTTTCGCGATGCGTGTGTCCCGCGAGGAACTTGGTTTATTGACCCCGCGCGGTTACGGGGACCGGTGAACCCGATGGCCCGGCGGTTTACGGGCCGGGAGCTTACGTGGTCAACCCAAATTCGACGAACGAAATGTCAATGTCGAGGCAAACCTGTCGAAACATCGATGCACGTGTACATTTGTCGGCAAAACTGCCATTTCCGTGCCAGCGAGTATCCGAGACTCTTGTACGATCGTTACCAAGTGTTTCGCATACTTGTTTCGAGCAACGAGTTTGAGTAATGGGTTCCTTCGAACGTCGAACGCGACGCTCGTTCACCGACGACTTTATCTCGAAACGATACCGGTAACGGTTGGTCTCTGCTCACAAATCGTACCATAAACTCTCGAGAGACCCCTCGCACGGTGCATCGATGCTTTTCGTGACACATCGCTCGAATATCAATGGAATTGCGGATACCTTTGTCACTCGGGAATGGTCGCTCGGGGTTGCTACGCCGAGGATGATCTCTCAGTTGGATTCTCGATCGAAGCTCGGAGAGACGAATACGTCGAACCGTGAACCGAATGTCGTCGCGAATAGAAATATCAATTTTGTACGGTTGATCTAAATACTCTTCGGTCGACAGCTGGCTCTGTGTATATATATACACGTAAATCGGTTAGGTAATCGACGTGGTAAATCTGGTAGATTATACGGTAGGACACCGATTATCTTCCGGGGTGGAAGAGGGATAAGCGAATCGATTATCCGGGCGAAACTCTCGGCAGAAGGAGACGTACACAAGAGAGTAGACGAGAGGAATTTTAAAAGACATTGCGAAACAATGATGTATTTATATTTACGTATGGATGAAAATGTTAGTACGAGTCTTTCCCCTAATTTCGTCGTTGTACCGATTCATCCGATGATCGATTTCTCATTTTTTTCTTTTTAACTTTACGGCGAGTTTGATTCTTTTAGAACGATTTCTCAATTTCAGTTGGTTTTCATTCTAATCGGCGATAAAGGCGATTTAGTAACAGTTTCGTGGATTGTTCTAGGAAGAAAATTCTTTTGATCTTTTTTCTCGTTCGAGAGGTACCTAACACGGATCAGCTCTTCTCGGAGATCCATTTACTTTCTAGAGGCTTTTAGGTACGTTTAGAGATCTTCGTTATGTGTAAAAAAAACTTTGATTTAACTAATAGGTAATATTTTTGGTAAACAGAACAATATTACTGCGTTTCGTCTCAGATTTGCTGGTTAGAGAGATCCTCCCTTGGGTCTGATACGATTAATCGTTGGGTGAACATTCCCCATCACTCGATAGATTACCAATATACAATCATCGCTCGTTATGTCAACGCTATTATTGTCACAAAATCGTGAACCAATTACGAGTTAACGATAACAAACACCAGACAAGCGACATTTCATCCGTTACCAATTTCATCCATTACTGAGGGAATTGATCTCAAAATTCACTCAATACTTTTCCACGATTAATTTCCCATCAGTCTAGACGACACGTGTCGAGTTTCGGATCAATCGGTTCGACGTTAAGAAAATAGCGGGAAATTGAAATCGACCGGTGACGATCAGGACACCCCGTGTACTCGTCCTTTTCTGTGACACGAACCTAAGACGGACCCTGTCCATCATTTTTTTTTTTTTTTTTTGATATCCTGAATCATCGAACTCGGTGTTCGTAAACCCGGACGAACTTTTGGGTCAAGGGTGCCGGTTTAACAACCAGCCAGAAAACAATCGACGAAACGTCGGGCGTGGAAAAAAAAAAGGTGGGGGAAAGTAGAAGCGGTTGAGATAGGCGAGTCCGCCGTAGAAGGCGGAAGCTGTCGTAACACGGTCATTACCGACAATTAACTCGTATACGCTTAACGCGAGTATTATTCAATATCACGCCAAAAGGCTGGCTGGAGGCATCGAACAGTTGTTCGCCGGTCCGACCGGTAACCCCGATTCCAGCAGGCCAATGAGAGTAAGACTTTCGCTTCCACGGCAGGCACAGTTGCCAAACATCTTCCGGAATTCTTCGCGGTGACTCGGGATAATTAACCTTTTCCCCTAGAACCTTTAACGACCTCGATACGTGCTTCTCCCGTGGATCGTTCGTTTCTTCGTTTCGTGAACCGAAACGAGCACTCCTTTTATCTTTCACCTGCGACCAAAGAGTTTCCATTCCACGTTTCGGGCTCGTCTAGGCGCGATTGGTCCCTTTCTCGTCCCGGTACTCTTTCGTCGGTCTCGCCGGCCAATTTCTTACGACTCTCGCAACCGATCGTATCGGTACGTTCGGAATGCTGGGAACGCGTCAATGTCACGATGTCGAAGTTGACAGACGCGACGCGTCCGTTCCTCGATCGCGACATCGACGATTCACAAGCGTACTCGGACGGTACGAGTCCTCCCGAAGTCGAGGATCGAGTCGTGCGATGTTTTCCTTCGCGAGAGATAACAAGGAACACTGGATGACGTTCCGAGACGCGGAAAATCGGGAAGCGCGTATCGTTCGGGCAACGAATTGCAACGATCGCGCGACTTCGTGTTACGATATCGGCGAGCAGTAAGGCTAGAGGTGACACGAACGGGGCACTCTCCTGGCGAATGTTCGGGATGAAATAATTGGAAAACTAAACGATCGTTCTAGTTCCAATTTATATCATTATTTTGTTAGGATAATGATACGAATAAGTTCTTCTCTACGTTAACGATATCGACGAGTCGATGACCAGTAAGGGTAGAGGTGACACGAATAAGCCATGTGGCAAATGTTCGAGATAAAATAATTGGAAAACTAAACGATCGTTCTAGTTCCAATTTATATCAGAAAGATTAATTTGTTAGGATAATGATACGAACAAGTTCTTCTCTACGTTTACTGTCTTTATTCTTTTACCTTTTAAACCAGTGCATTTTTCCCTATTCGTGAATTGGTTATATTCTCTAGCATCGTTCTCCGTGTATATTATTTACGTATAATTTCGTGATTGTTCGACTATTACTAATTTTACATTTGTACTGTTCTTCGACCGATCGATTCAATTTTAGTTGCACGAAAAGACGAAACGAAATTCCGATACATGGTTCGTTGAGAGTGCACCGAGTGTTTCGTGTTGCACGCTCACATGGAAGTAATTTCTTTCAGAGAAACAGAAACGAGGACACAATGTGTCGTATTAAGGAATGTATTTTGTCTTCGAATAGTCTTCACATGCTCGGCCTCATCGTCGAACGTATTCTTGGAATCTTCTCCGGCTCGATCCCTGGAGACCCGAGACACGTGTCTTTCGGCGTTGTTGCAATCGCATTCGCAGTTTTCTATCGGAGATTGAACATAGATTGAAAAAGAAGAAGAAAAAAAACAGAGCACGTGCGTATGTTACGTTGGGTACAATTTTATTCGACTAACAAGCAACGGATTACTTTTTATCGATGAAATACTCATGGAGATTCTGGAGTGTCCTATTCCGAGTCTCGTTATGGTTACCTTCCTTTGTACGTATCAAAATTGATAAAGGTTTTCATCTAAGTCGTATATTTTCGTCCTTTCGATCGTGATCCACATTCTGTTCAATTTTGCTAATAATTTCACGCACGATAACACAAGATACCCGTATAATAATTGTGTATTTGTCGTTGTCGACAAAATCAATACAAACCTCTCGAACGATTCGTGTAATTTAATTCGTATAATTATTTATACGAATTACAAAGGTCACTTGTCCGTCTTCAATACCGTTGAAATTGTTATCCGAATGGAAAAAAGGTCACCTTTCTGTATCCACATTCTTTCGAATCGTCTTTTGCATTGCTCGTTCGCGATAATACGTTCTCGTCGGCGCAAGAATGCGAATTATTTCGTTATTCCTTTGAAACGCGATTCAATTCGCGCGCTTCTGCTTATATTGATTAATTCGCGGAGATTCCAATCTGTATCTTTTATTTGTCGCTCGACCGGACGATCTATCGAAGCTATTTACAAGAAACTGTCGTGGCTTGTAAAATTTTTGTTCGAACCTAGAGGGTTTGTTACGTACAAAAGGTTTAATATCGGGCTCGCGAGTTGCTTGAAATTAAATTAATTTCAAACCCTCTCTCTCCCTCTCTATAGTAACACGTGCACAGCGTAACAAAGGGACGGTCTTAACAACGACCTGGTATTCCATTCTGAAATGATCTCGCATTTTTCCGTACGATCCACGATAGTAATAAACTCGCACGATTATGTCTGACGACAAATCACGGGGCATGACGCGCATTCAACGTTTGGTTATGCCTAAGGTTGTTCCGAGAACATTTTTCTGTCCTTAGTTTCAAGAACATCTCCGTACAGGATGAAAGTCACTGAACTGTTGTTGTTCACTCGCGCGGTACGACACCGTAAAATTGTTAGAGTCGGCCTTGCGGTCTCCGTGCTTCTCTGAAATCTTAATTAGTTCTGACTCGTTATCTCGATCAGTCGTCTCTCTTAATCGTGTAGAAGGAACTCGGACAATTTGAAACAGCGAGCTCCCGCGGTCTTTTTACGATACACTACCGGTCGTGTTGCGTGACCGTGGTCAAGGTGTACCGAGTACCCCTAACTCGATGAAGATGATCCAAACGCGAAGCGCGATTAAAGAAACGGAGTATATTTTCCGCGTAGACCTCGTTTTACAAAATAACAAGACGAAGAAGTGCGATCGAGAACGTGGAATTTAATTTGTGAAATTAAATTTGGCACGGAGTTTCTAATGATATTTTCGCATTGGATTAAACGACGCGCGACGTTGATTATTGAGAATAAAGAAGCAAAGAACAAAATAAATGGTACTCGTTGGCAACTGAAAACTTACTCTGTGGATAATTCTGAAAGTCAAGTGGTTTCTGCGTTTAATTTTTACACGCGTTTGTAAGTACAATTGTTAGAGAATAAATTGTGAAATTAATTCCGTGCAGGGTGTTACTGTCACCGGTTAATTCAGCAGTGAAAATGTTAAATAGCGCGATACCACCTCTGACAAATTGAAATCGAAAGGTATCAGCTGAAACGATTACCTTATGGGAACATCAATGAATAATAGTTACTTTCTAATGCTCCACTCGTGGCGGGAACAACTGGTAGTACGAGTACTATCGGTGCAAAACATTGAACTTCACCACCGTCAAGTCATTACCCGCTACATGTGTCGAAGAGCGATGTGTAGCATTTTAATTTGTTCTGTCAGTGTGACTCGTGTGTAACTCAATTTATGTTCAGGCGTTCCCTTTTCAGACCCGTTTCGGTCGTAAAATCTACCAAACACGTCGCGTACCCTACCGCAAATGCGCGAAATTTACAGGTTTATTCGAAACGGTGAACGTTAAGGTGCGTTCAGGTTTGTGTCGGGTCGAACCATGTAAAGCCACGCCTCCGCGTACGTAAACGAGCTCGATCGAAGTTTGTTACATTTCTACCGATCTTGAGAGCATCTACGTACAAATGACAGTAAATTATAAGTCATGGAAAATCGAGAGTAAATTATTAACGAATCCGACCTATTTAACGTACATTATTCTCGCAGGTAAATTTAAGTTGAAAACTACACTAAAATGTAATCTCCTGAAAAAATACAAGTTTCTGAAGCACACTGTACACCATGGTAACAGACACTCGAAAACTTGTT
Organism: Ptiloglossa arizonensis; assembly: GCF_051014685.1. Lineage (NCBI taxonomy): Eukaryota > Metazoa > Arthropoda > Insecta > Hymenoptera > Colletidae > Ptiloglossa > Ptiloglossa arizonensis. The sequence continues at coordinate 22,560,797 of NC_135050.1, forward strand.
ACTTATATCAAAACGGAAATAACGGACCCGGAAATCTCTAGTTGTAATCTCTAGAAACGGCATTGAAAACTATAAATTTTCCCACGGTGTTCGAAAAATTGATTTTTAACAAATTTATTCGATAAAAACAAAATGACGGACCCGAGACTAAATAAGACTTTGAATCAATCAAACGAGAGTTTTCTGTACTCCAATTTCGACGTTATATTTCTCACAAACTGTGAGACATTTTTCCAAAATTTTCCCTGATTTCCTATACTCCAATTTCGACGTTATATTTCTCACAAACTGTGAAAAATTTTTCCAAAATTTTCCCTGATTTTCGTACGTCGACTATCCTACTACGAAACCGCGTTAAAAAAAATTTACCATTAAAATTCAACATCGAAGTTTCTCAACATTGAAAAAATTGAATTCTTTTCTCCACCTTCGAACCACCACCGTGCGCCGCACCCCGACGCTATCACGCCCTGTACGCGACGCCTCGCTTGTAATTCCAAGCGTCGCGTACGCACCGTACCGCGCGTTGTTAAATCGAAGATTTACGGGTAAAGATCAAGGTACGCCTGGGGGGAATCGCGATGTCATCAACCTTTTATAATCGGCCGTGTTCGCTATCGAATCTTATGATACGTTTGGCTGATAGATCGCGCGATAAGGCCAGCCGGATCTTCTTCGTCTTCTTCTTCGTCGTCGTCGTCGTCGACTTCTCGTCGTCTCGTGACATTCGTGCCGCAACGAAGCAAAGACATCCACGGCACAAATAATCGCGGGACGGGGACGAAGAGGTGCCACGATTCGCGACCAGCTTCGCTCGTGATCCACCATGGATATTAATTGTCCATTGTTTGATTGCTCGGATGCGCGAATACCGATTTCCACACACCGTGGCACGAATATCGGCGAAGAGGTCGACCCGGCTCGAATGTCAGGAACGATTAAAATTGGGGTCCTCGGGGTTCGTTCTACGGAGTGAGTCGCAAAAGGTGCCGCTGTCCAAGCTGCGATTCAATTTTCACGTTGTCAGAACCGTGAACGTTTGTCGGAGACCGACGTCAACATTCTCTTGTATCGTGTGGTCTCGACTACTTCGATTTACAGGCATCGTTTCGACGATCACTGATTAATCTTCGGTTGAACGAACAGTCGGAGTAGTCTTCGTTCGAATCGTTACATGGTGTGACGGAGAGTCTGTCCGACTAGAATGTAATTTTTGTAAATACAAATCGATTTCCAGGGATCGTTTCGATGATCACTGATTGATCTTCGGTTGAGCGAAGAGTCGGAGTAGTCTTTGTTCGAATCGTTACATGGTGTGACGGAGAGTCTGTCCGATTAGAATGTAATTTTTGTAAATATTACACAAACGATGTATGTTCTCCTCTGGTTAGAATTTTCTGGTTATTGGTTTCGTAGATAAGTGAGGTTAACTCTTGTAATCGGAATGTTGATCTTCTAAACTCTACCGATATACAAATCGTTGTTAAAACCAGAATTAGACACTGGGTTAAAAATCGTGAGATGGTTCGGTACACTTTGCCTGTCCCAAAAGCAATTTTTAGAAATACAAACGATATTCTTTTTTTAATTTATAGGTTAGAATTTTCCGATTATTGTATAGGTATAAATTAAAATCAGAATTAGATAGTAGGATAAAAATTATGAAATGGTTTGGTACACTCTGCCTGATACAAAAGCAATTTTTATAAATACAAACGATGTATACCTTTCTGTATAGGTTAGAATTTTTTCGATCATCGTGCAGGTCCACGGATAGGACCTGGCCTACGAGGTCAACTCTTGCAATCGGTTGATTTCACAGACTCCACACGATGTGCGAATCATCGTTAAAATCGGAATTAGGTACTTCGCCGGTGTTCCTTGTTTGATTCACGAGGATGTAGTTTCTGCCTCGTTAGCCGTCCCCGAGTTATCCCCTCGATTCTTGGAACACCTACCTCCCTCGTTTATTGTCGCGGCTCGGTCTCGACCCAACGATAACTAACCGGCATTAGTGTATTTCTTCTTGTACCCGAATAATAGTATCGTATTCTTGTTTTTTTTTTTTTTTTTCTTTTCTTTCCAGTTGCTACGTTGATTTCAGATAAGCTACGTACGATGAAAAAAAAAAATATTAAACAAGTTTAGAAACCGGTTCGATGACTCAGTGGGGGAGATGCGTCTATTACGAAATTCCGGTGACACCGGTCGTCGCGATTTTTCCACCGAATTGGCAAATTTCCACATCGGAGGCATTTATAATTTTATGACTTTCACGTCCTGAATTCGTACGCGCGAGACTTCCGGGTATAAGTTGCGTTCTTTTGAGCAGGCAGATGACTTCATCGGAGATCCGACCACTCGATACGAGTCACGAATTTATATTCGTTAACATCACGTCGCTTTCTTTTCGCGCGTTATTGAAATCCCCACCAAGAATTCTAACAAATTTTCCAAACACCTGAAAGTCTTACGAAATTCTATTACTCGTTACCAAAATCGATCGCGATACTTACACGATCGATAAAAATCCTCTTATCGTCTCAACTTCGCAAAGCTCGCCCTATTTCTATCACTCCTCTTTCTTACTTTAAAAATTCCTAAATACTTTACATATAATCTCAACCCCTATATTTCGTTTCAAAATTTTCGTTTCGTTTACAAAACTTGCAAATTTTCGTCCGTCTCGAGTATTTATTTTTCTGTAATTGTAAGTCAAAAGAGTGGTAATTACAAAACGAGTTTCTCATCGTATTTGTTCTATTACACTTCAATTCTGTATTATGAAAAATTTATCTCTTCATCGACCCCTTAGGGACAAAGATCGTAAGGTAACTTTCGCACGCAATCGTCTTGCTGCGAACAGCTTAGTATACCTATCTAGTGAAGTAATATTTGCGAATAAACTAATTCTATGGTCCGAAGATCGCATTCTTTGGTAAACAGCGGGTAACAGCCGATAGCCGGCTTCGACAAAAGCGATATCAGCGATCATTCACATGGCAAGAATGTTTCAACGATTAACTTGTTGCGGATATATCTTCCATCGCTATTGTACTGTAGCTTCGTTATGCATCCGGATTGCCTTAATTATCGTCTTTATTACGTATCTCTGTCGATGGTACTCAGGGATGGAAAATTTATGATCCTGTTCTTCTTTGTTTACAGAGACGTTACGTCATATTTTATCCGAAGATCAAGAGCATAAGCCAACCTTGACATTCATGTTCACGGACCGTTTCCTGGTCCGGAGAAAGCTGTTATTTAGATTCTAAACGTTATTTGCTTCTTTGACACCACGATCGAAACGTCGTGACAACATTCGAGAACTATTACAGAGAACGATCAACGAAAGAAATTATTTACGAAACGACAATTGGGTAAGAGCGCGGAAAGAGAAAAGTTCCAACGTTTCTCGTGTATCACAGATTTTGTATTCGTCATCGAGCAAGTTGACCTTTTACGTAGAATTTTACCGCAATTGAATACTGCAAATAACTGCATCGTGAAATTCGGTCGTTTGATATTCAGTCCCCGAAATTCACGATAAATATTTCGTTAATTTAAGGGAGAACACACCACCTTCTGGACAGAGAAAGCTCATATTTGGGAATTTTCCTCAACGATACGGAATGTTTAATATTAACGTTTCGTACGTATATTAAATTACAAGCGTTCTCGTACCGCGCTACCTAAATTTCCTACTCGTACGTTCGTGTGAATTTCTCTGGTCTTAACGATGGGAATTGAATAAAATTAGAATTTTTAGAAACTAACAGTCGTTACCTTCCCGCGGAGGAATTTATCGAAATATCGATTTTCTCGAGGACGAGATGAGCTTTTTAGAAAAAGAATAGAAATTTTACCGAGCGACGAACATTTGATTAAATTATATATTCTCCATTTTGGAAAACGAAATCACTTTCCGAACAACTCGATAGTTTCTAGGAAAAGTTTTGATCGAAAGAACCGGCATTCGAAATTTCGTTCGAATACCTCGGTAGCCTCAACACGTGAAATTTACACGCGAGAAAAAGATAACAATTTCTTGAAATCGGGAAGCTGTCCTCTCGAATTCACCATGGAACCTCGAACAGAAATTTTTAAACGTTCTCCGGCGTTAATGCTTCGAGATCGATCCTCGATAGAGTGGGTTTAGCAGTGCGATCTTGTACGAGACCGTAGCTTTTCCCATCGAACGGAAATTTCAACGCATTATTCACCGTTAATGCTTTCAAATCGGTCGATCCTCGGGGAAAAAGTCGAAACGTACGTGAAATGGTACCTTCGAACCATCGAGTAATCCTTTTCCATGGGGAAAGAAAGGAGACCCCTTACCCCGGTTCCGTATCCGTCGATAAACCCTTGACGTCGGTTTCAAATCGAGCAAAGAGAACGTAAAAAGGAGCGTGCAACCAAAACCAGTTTGGTCCAGGAAAATCCGTGACTAAGTGCTCGTTGCCTTTGCTCTCTGTTGGCGCAGATAAAACAAGAATACCGTGTTCACCGGGCCGGTGACCCACGAATTCGAACGAAATCTTATGATTCGTACCACGGAACCGGTTGAAGCTCGACCGACTCGCTTCACACCGCATTCAAATTTTTGCGAGTCCATCTGCAACCGCAAAATGCAAATCGTTTTATGGAACTCGACCGTTTCTGGGTATTTCGAGGAACCCGTACCGCTTCATCGTCGCTTCCTGTCCGGTTTAAATTCGTATTACACCGCCGAACACCTCGATGTCTCGGTTACGTTTAATTAATACAAATTCCTTTTTATTATATACGCGTATTTAAATGACTTTACCATTTTGTTCCCCGTACGGTTTTATCGCGACTTCTCAGAATTTTGATATTAAAAAAAAGGAAAAAAAAGAAAGAAAATTGCTCTTTGGTAATTTTTTTTCTTTTCTTTAATATCAAAATTCTGAGAAGTTGCAATAAAACGGTACGAGGAAAAAATGGTAAAGTCATTTAAATATGAGTGTACAATCGACAAAAATTTGTATTAATTAAATTTGTATTAATTAAATTTTATTCACTTTCTTAAAATTGTGTACAACAGTTAGTGTGAATCGAATTCACGTGAGCTTGATTAAGTGCTCGATGGGAGTGTTCGATTCGAGAGTGTGAATTGTTTGGAACGTAAAGTATTTTTATGAAATTTTTCTGAAATGAAAACTTCGAGATAGTTCAGAAATAATGGAAATTGAGGTTTTGAATTTGTCAATGAAAGAAGGGAAGACATGGAACTGATACGTGAAAATCGAGCAGCAGGAGAAACAGCAAAAGTTACTGTTATCGACACATTTCCAATTCGATGTTCCCTACACTTTGATCTTAACCATAAGGCCGTATTCTTTCCACAGCGTTGTCTTTTATATACCTTTTATCTCAAGTAGAAACAATCGGAATTGCGTAACAAATCATTTATAGAAATAACGTTTGCGGATTGTAAATGCCAATCATACACAGGTTTGAAGGATGTTGACCTTGACTTTTTACAGTCTGACAATTACATCGCGATTTGAAAGACACGAATTACCAGCTGTACACTTGCAAAGATAAGGTCAAACGGGGAAAGTCGTAAACCTTTCCAGAATCGTGATCGACGCAAACCATCGATCGACATTGCACGCTGACTTCGTTTAATTGACAATTAAAACCGCAAGTGATCGAAACGGTGTGCATTTTACAACTGGCCGCGCGATTTATTTCCCTTCGTTCAACCACGAGTGAATTTTTACAAATGTTCGTGCGATAAACACGCCCCGAGAGTTTCATAAAATAGTATTTACGTGTTTATTTTATCGTTGGAGTTAAATACTAAAATTAGTATCTAGCTCGGAAACTAACGAGACAATCATCTTTCGTGAGAGAAAAATTTTTGTCGTTAATTCTTTTTTTTTTCTTTGGCACACAAATATTACGAGCACCTAATTATTTGAGTTCTCCAGCGTATACTTTATATCAGATAGATTCGAGGTGCGCTAAATTCGTGTTGGAATAATATCGATACATAAAAGTTACGAAGTTCAAGAAAGTTCCTCGTCGTGTGTTCTAAAGGAGACACGTTTGTAAGTTATAGAGTGTTATGCAAATTAGAGAAATTTGAGATACTTCGGCAATCCGTGGGTGTCACGATATCGAAATTTATTTCATGAAATCGTAACTGTGATCTATCCTTATCCCGGATCCAACGAAATTAAAATTCCGGAGGATTTATTTATGTAACGTTGCTAAATTCTTGTCTCACTTTACGTCTTGCTTTAAGAATGTCACATTAACATTGCATATTATTCTACTGAAAATGAGAGATCGACGAACGGTAGAAAAATTCGTGGAAAAATATATTTTTAATTTACAAACTTGTCATCGAGAGTTGTTCCCGTGTATATCCAATCAGGTTCGTGGAAAGTAAAATTTTTAATTTCGAAAAAATTTTGCATACAAATAGACTCGGTTGTGTATTCACAAAAAAAAGCATTCTATTCTCGCAATACGAATGATACCGGTTAAAATGCATTTCGTGTCCTGAGAACAATTTGATACCGCGTATTATGCTATTGAATGTCAAAATTGAAGTTTCTTTCTACCAATCATAAATTTATGAATCAAATCGTGACGAATATTTTTTACGTTACTTAAGAAAGATATGTATCTACTACATTTTTATCGACCACGATACCACGAATCTATATAAATCACGCACGAAAGATACGTTTAAACAATACGGTAAATCATAAGGAAAAAAATCTTTTCCACCTATAGTTTCAATTTATTTTTTAACGAAGCACCGTCCATTATCTCGAATCCTCTGGAGTACCATAATTTCTTCATTATTTTTTGCCAAAAGTTTCAAGGTGCACATATCCCTTAGAATTGAATTATTTTGCTAGAAATGTAATTATTTTTCGATCTTTCTCGTACCGTAGGGAGGGAAAGCTTCGATTGCTGAAATTACCGAATCAGGATTCAAACCCGGATGTCCCGTTTGTCAGACGGTTTATCTCATCGATTAAACTATCTCCAGGCCACTGTTGAGTTTTTCTTTCTTCCCGAGCCTTGCATCTAAAATGGTTCCGCCCACAGATCAAATCAGTTTGACAAATGCGACGCGTATAAATTAATGAAAAAATAAAACACGAAGTAACTCTTTTATTCTAGAATTTCTTTAAATTAGAATTTCATTGAATTAAAATTTCTTTAAATTACAATTTCTTTACGCTAGAATTTTTGTACAGTTGTTATAAAATATCTTACAAAAAGAACGAATCAAACGATCGAATTGCTAGATTATGATTTAAAGCCGGATTTCTTATTTTCTGGACGGTTATTCCATATTTTTCTAAATCTCGTTTCAAATGCCTGTCTAGAAAGATCGAATAAAAAGGAACGACAGACATATTATAGTTTTAATTGTTAGACGATTAGGTAGTTTTTCAAATGTTTGTAGATTGATCTAAAAATTCGCATAATTAGTTACCACCTAGACTTAGGCAGGTCTGGGTATTCCATTTTGAAGAAGATCGATATTATGAAATAATATATTATTTTAGAAGATGGATATTATTTCATAATATTGAATCCTTTTATATAAAAACGAATACTACGAAATCATATATTGTTCCAGAGGATGGATATTATTTCATAATATCCATTTTTATTTAAACGGAATTCCCATTCGTTGCGTTAGAAATACGAAGCCTCCTGGAGCAAGAATCTCGGCGGATCGCACCTACCCTAATCCTTGAAAACGTCACCTGGCTCGTGGATTAGAAGTCTCTTCTGCGTCCAGGTTGCTGAAAACTAGCCTGTGATTATTACTCTCGAAACAAACGATTTGGCATTAAACTGTTACCAAGTGTAGAACAAAGAAGGGTGTACATTAATGTCACGAAAGAATGGGCCGCCCACCGGCTTCGATACAACGTGAACTATTGCGAAATGGTTAGGGACACAGAGCACATCCTGAATATCATCTTCGTGATGCAGATCGTGTCGGTCGATGAGACACGGACCGCTTGGAACCGAATTAATCACTCTTATCGGGGAATGAATAAATTGTTGCGCGATCGAACCTCTACTTCGCTTTTTGCTTCTTCCCGTATCCCTCGAACCTTGAAACGAATGTTACACGTTACGAGACGGAACGAGAAACAATAATTAATCGACCGATAAGCGGCTTCCTCATTCTCGTTCTGCATTCTTTTCCTCGATAACGAACCTTTCCACTACAGAACCGGTTGTTTGCGATAATTAACTCGCTGTTTATTGACTAACGATTAATCTTCGATCGTAACTGTTTCGACAAATCAATTTCACTCTTAATTCGCGAAAAAGTTTCTTTCACGGTTATTTATACGAACGATACATTTTTTTTTCAAATATTTCTGCTTAAGTTTTTACAAAATTTCAAACGATCGATCTTGTTCGGAATATTAGAAGAAGAACTGGACGTTCCAGTACGAACTCATCTTCTTCTAATACTCCAAACGAGATCAATTGTTTGAAATTTTGTAAAAGCTAGTTCAATGAGTTCGTACTGGAACTTCCAGTTCTTCTTCGAACATTCGAAACAAAATCGATCGTTTGAAATTTTGTAAAAGCTTAAGCAGAAATATTTGCTGTCGTTGAAAATATTTACCGTCGTTTACTGTCGTTGAAAATATTCGCACGTTGCGTGTTACATTTTCTGCTTTCAATTCGTTGCAATCAGAACATTTACTCGCTTCGATTATACATTTCCACGATTACGCATTGATGTACTGTCGGTCGATAGGAAAAATGCGAGTGTTCGTATCCCCTCTCTCGGTTCGCAATCTATCATCGTGTAGATCCCCTACCATCGCGCTCATCGACACTATTGGCCGCTGTCGATCATCGTCACCGTCCTCGATGATGATAAGTTACCTCTCACTTCCTCGTTTAACACGTTTCGTCTCTTTCTTATCCGTACGTAACTTTAAACGAATGCTACCGAAGAAGACTCGAATAACTCTTACAAGAAATATAAAATTTAAAATGAAATTTGAACGATGATTAAATCCTTCTGAACTCGATATGCACTCGTGTTGCTATACCTCACTGGAAATAAACTAGCAATTGCTTGGGTTGAACTTCGTATAAACTTGAAAAATGATTTCCATCTCATCGTCGAGCTTCGGTCAACGCAATCGACTACTGTTCCAGTAACTGGTAATTCTCGAAACACTTTATTTACGTTAATGTCCACGATAGAGATCCAACGGCTCCAGACATTGAAATCGCAGAAGAATAAATGAGCTCGTTACAAGAAACTCGAGGCAACCTTTTTGCGGCTGTCCATTCCGCTAAGAGAATGGCAAAGAACGATTATCCATAAGAGTGCGTTCTACTAACTCTGGGACCACCTTGACACGGTTGTTCACATTTCAACTGAATGGATCGCACCGCTCTTTGGTATCGTTATAAATAATTACGATTAAAGGAAAATGTCATACTTCGTATCGGTCGAGATCGAATATCGACAACTTAGAATATATATATATATTACAGTATAAGACGATTCATCGTATCAATTTAAATGTCACGTGCAAAATGAGAAACACGGCGAAGCACGGTTCGTCCGAATGAAATTTCGTTCAATTTTATCCGACCTTTCTCCAAACTCTCAAACTCCGAAATATCGACGAACGACGTGATTTACACGAAAGCTTGTCCACGAAGACGATTTCAAATGTCCACGTACACATAAAAGGTGTTAAATTCTGTTCGAAGAAGTACGATTTAAATTCGAGAAATTTTAAGCTTCGTAAGCTCTGCTGAACGTTCGAAAATATTTATAAGAAGATTACGCGCGTAGTTCGCAAGTACCCGATTAGCGGGAACTATTGAACGATTTAAATTTCACAAACATCGTACTCGGTTCATTGTTTCGTAAATTTAACCGTATCCCGCGCGAAATCCTCAAATTGTACACGAAGCGGGAGCGACACGTTATCGGATATCATTGTGCATCTCGATCATACGTGCAGCTTGGCCCGCGATATGCAACACGCGACCATCATAAATCTTAAATAGAGACACGGTGACCTTAATTTCTTTCAACCGGAAGTCTTTCCACCGAAACGCGGATTAAAGCTCCTCACTCATGCGTGCATATCTCGCGCGCAGGATGCACGACCACTTCGCCTTCGTTAAATTAACACCGACTTTCGACGATCTCGTGCAGTCGAAAACCGGACCGAAATGCACACGTACGTGTATACACGGTTGTACACGTATCCCGTGTCCCGAGTTAAGCGGTCGCGTTCAATGCACGCGCGGGAATTAATATTATCGACACGGTTGCTAATTAATAGGTACTGCAAACGCGTTACGTGCTCGCTCTTCCCTGTTTCGACAACTGGGAATTATTATCCTTGCGGTGTCTATTCTCTTTGAGTATCGTTTCGTCCTATGAGTACCTTGGGAGTCATTTTTCGTTTTATCGGATGTGACGATAAATTGAAAAATAAGTTCACGATTCGATCTAACGTTGGTTTAATCAGTTATCATTTTTCTTTTTTAACTGTTACAACTTTGGAAAATATTGAGTTGTTCGGAAAGTCATTTCGTTTTTTTCTTTTTTTTTTTGGTGAAAATGAAACACGATTTTTTTAGAGTGTATAAATACTTTATTAAATTATATATTCTCCGTTTTGGAAAACGAAAGTACTTCTCGAACAATTCAATAGTATATTATATAAACGGGTAAACGATACTTATTCCCTTCTGCTTCGATTATTCTTCGATACATTTTCGGAACGGTTACAACGTTGGAAAAATTCTCTCAACGTATCGTTCGAGCTGTTATCGCAGCTCAAACGTCTCTTTGAGAAAACGTTACAAATGGTGTAAAGCTTGAGGCAATTCGGGAGAATGTGGAGAATAAACTATTTTTATTCCTACCTGTTTCGATTATTCTTCGATGCTTTTTTGAAACGGTTACGACGTTGGAAAAATTCTCTCAACGTATCGTTCGACCGTTATCGAAGTTTAATGTTTCTTATTGAATAAAATGTTATAAACGGCGTAAAGTTTAATTCAGGAAGCTGTCGAGACTAAACGATATTAAATTTATTCCCATACGTTTCAATTATTCTTCGATGACGTCGAGTATCGCGTCAATTTCATGACTTTCCATTCAGGCCGCGTGGGTCAGCGATGGTCCACGTTATTGCAGTCGTTGTGCATCTTTATAAGAGTAGGCTTGCAACATCTGTAAGACTACGAAAATAATTATTGGGAAGAAGAAGAAAGCTAGTCTTCTCGTGTCCGCGGTGGTTTCGCTGCATTATTACCTAACAATCGAATGATGTTAGAAAATATATCGCGATACTATTTTTTTATACGAAATTATGAAAATGGTCCGAGCGCAAAATAGAACGTGTCAATTGTACCCCGGTGTAGTATTTTTCCATTCAAAACTGTTCAGCCTGGTTGAAGGATAATAAAAAGACAACAGTTATGAGACACACATTTCTTAAGATCGCGTCTAAGGAGATATTCTAGTATAAAACTTTCGAAAGATTGATTTTTTTTTAATTTCATTTTCGTATCTCGAAAATATTTCTACCGAGATGTATCGTTACATTTGCAAAATTGAGAAAATTGCGAACGCAACCACGAAGGCACCTTCAACGGAAGGGATTGTACCAAAGTGACCGTAATTCCTGTAATTTTAACTATTTTTACCTGAAAAAAATCGTGTACATTCCTGAAATATTGACGAAAGACACGTGAATAGAGTCGATCTGAAAATGCGTTACCGTGTGGTTGTAAAAAATCTCAAATAAACGCGTAAAAAATTGCAGACTAAAACGAAGTACGCGAGAAGGTGGCGAAGCAAGGTGATGCACTTTATTGCAATTAATCGAATGTTTTCAATGAATGGCAAAGGTTATCGTGCAACGATAATCAACGTTTCGGAATACGTGGTAACGGTTTTACTTTGCTCGAAACGCGCTTGGATACGTACCAAATATTGCGAAAATCAATCGTGGAAACAAAGGAAACCCTCGTATGCAAATAGGTACTTGACCATTGACGTTACAATGCTTGGAAGTGCAGTCTAATGCGACACAACATTCCGTGTCCTATTATTCCATTGGGATTGAAGCGTCGCGGTTATTCATGCTACTGTTAACTGTCTTCTGTTCAATACCGCACGAATTGCAATTTGAAGCACCGAACCGGCACTACAATCCATAATTTAATTGCTATTTAAATGCAATCGTTCGAAATGAGATGTTACAGCGATCTAGAAAACAATAAAAATCACACGTGGAAATCGAAATGATTTTGTAAGTTGCACAAAACGGGGAAATTATTTAAAAAGTTGAGAAACTCACCAGTGAAGATTAGAAATTTCTATTATATTACTCTGAGCGGTGTTTCTAATTTATTGGGACGTTTAATATTGTTATTATCGTTTTCAAAAAGTTCCAAGATTCACAGTTCGAATTTAACTTTCTTAGTTATACCGCATGTGGAAAATTTAATTTAATTTAAAAATAAGCAATGGAAAATTTTCCATTCGCTGAAAGGTACAATTTAATTACACATATTATGTTTTCTGATAATAGTAACAATAGTAATACTACATTCTAATTGAACCAAGATTGTATACATTGAAAAGAAAAAAAATAATGCTACAATAACGAGAGAGAAAAGAAAAGAAAGTAAATAAGAATAAAAAAATTAACGTTTAAGTAAAATTAAATATATTCTTTATTACTATATTACCGTAGAATGTAATAAGAATATAATAAAAGAGTAAAAGAATCGATCGGAAGATTGGACGCTACATTTGCGTCTTTATGTTTTTAAAATTTCGAATTGCAACGTCCTGGTTAAGAACGAGCATTAGAACATAATGTCACGTCGACGAAAATACCTTCGAACCTTTATACAAAATAGATATGTTCCATTGAGCTGTGATATGGAGAAAAAACAACGTGTACATTCTCCAGTCGGGAACCGGTCGTGGAGTCTTCTCCGGTTGTTGCATAATTTGAAAGAGTGCAGTTACTTTATCTGGACCTTTATCTACAGTGGCTTACGCTCAAAATCGTTCGTACTTTCTATTATCGTTTGTATTACAAAATACAATACACAAATGGTAAAATATCAAGAGTTTAACGACACATGGAAAAAGTGCATCCCATTAAAAATTCATTCGTTCGTAAAATTTAAGAATTCTCCAATCCAGGATACCTACAATCGACTATATTTCCGTACACTGAGTTCATCGTCACGTGTGTTCGTTTTCGTTTCGTTTTTTCGATGCATTGCATATTTTCATCAAAAACGAAAAAGATTAGAAACATATTTAAACGATTAAAGTACGAATTTACACGTAATCAATGGTATTTACGTATACGTGGTGTGGCGGCACTACCCACGCTTGCCACCAGAGGGAAACTCACCACCAACCGTTTCCCGCAAGTTCCCGTACCTGCTCCGATCGCTATATATACGACCTCTTACCGATCTTCCAATGTCCCGGCGTATAAGGCAGGGCCTGCTAGGATGCCTTACTGACGAGTCCACTAGCAGGCCCGGGATGAAACGCTTATCCCCACTTCCTTATATTAGGGGGACCGGAAAGTAATGTCGTTTCCCGACATTAAATTCAAATACATAAATTTTTAACGAGTTTTTATTTTTAATCAATGATATAATCACCCTCATTATCAACAACCTTTTGCCATCTAGTGTGCAAATTTTCAATGCCGGATCGATAAAAATCAATTGGTTTTTGAGCAAAATATACAGAGATGGCATTTTGAATATCATCCAAATTTGCAAATCTTTTGACACTTAGAAAGTGTTGAAGCGATCGGAATAAATGGAAATCCGATGGTGCAACATCGGGCGAGTATGGTGGGTGAGGCAGTACCTCCCACCCCAATTCATTAATTTTTGCCAAGGTTCGTCTTGCGCAGTGCGGTCTTGCATTATCGTCTTGCAGAATAACGCCTTTTCTGTTGACAATCGCTGGCCACTTTTCAATTAAAGATTTATTTACACGATCTAATTGTTCACAGTAAAGGTCTGCATTCACAGTCTGTCCAGGTTTCAGCACTTCAAAATGAACAACGCCGCGAATACTCCACCAAACACACAAAAGGGCCTTTTTGGGGTGTAAACCTGGCTTAGCAGTACTTTGTGGCGATTCATTTGGAGAGAGCCACTGCCTTTTGCGTTTTGGATTATCATAAAGAACCCACTTTTCATCTCCGGTGATCAAACGATCAAAAAACGCTTCTGTATTGTGCCGTTGAAGCAATAAGTTGCATGTGGTGGATCGGTTAGCCTTGTTCTCTTCGGACAGATTATGCGGGACCCAAACACCTGCTCTGCTTACTTTCCCAATCTGCTGCAAATGTTCTTGGATGGTCGACCAAGGTTGGTTAAGACTATTTGACAATTCCTCGATTGTCTGACACGGATTTGCTTCCACTTCCGCACTTAACACGTCATTGTCTAACGTTGTTGGTCTTCCTGATCGATACGAGTCGGAAAGATCAAAATTACCGGATTTGAACTTGGAAAACCACCTTTGGCATTTACGAACGTCTAATGCATTTGGATAAACATCGCAAATGTTTTTGGTAGCAACTGTTGCGTTACTACCCTTGCGAAACTCAAAAAGCATGCAATGCCGGATATGTACCTCTTCTGGTATTTGGCTGGCCATTTCACCCAAAATTGTAAAGAAAAATTTTAAATTTAATTATTTACAACTAAACAAGTCACTATAACCTCAGAATGTCTTTGCTACGACTTTAATGTACACAATGAGCTGACAAATGACAATCAAATAGTGACATGCGCAGAAACGACATTACTTTCCGGTCCACCTAATATTTCCGTTCTCTCCTACCTTAAACATCTTATTACCGCCGCCAAACGTGGCATAAATCAAAAATCAAATTGTAACTTTCGTCGCGTTGTAAAGAAAAAAAAAACAAAAACAAATACAGATGTGAATATATTCATCGTCGATATCGATCAAATTGATAGTAAACTTTGGAATGGTAAAAAACGGGAGCGAAAATTCTACGAAACGTTTATAAACTTTCAATCGAGACGCCCGATAACTTTTCAATCCCGCGAATTTTTGTACAATGATACGTTTTAATTTTCCGAAATTAATGTGACCGAAGAATTTTTTCCATTTCGAGATTCTTTTCACGAGTCTGTCGCAAATTTAGCGATACTTTCATTTCGAACTTTGCGATGAACTCTGACTCCTGGTCTGCACCGACGTAAATTGATTAACTGATTAATCTGGCAATTATCAACAAACGTATCGGGCAGAAACCACCGGTTCTGATCCGATAATCGAAACCGAGCAACGTTTGGGCACCGGTGTCCGTACAGAAACACCGGATGTGCCATTAACGAAGTAATTAACTCGCGGTCCACCGGTAACTATAGATTCCCACGGGTGAGCGTAAATCAACGACACGGGAATGCCTTAAAAGTTTTTATTTGTTTGTTGAAATATATCGATAACAAATGTACATAGAAAATAGAACAACAGTTGATAATTCAGTAAAAAGAAATTTACGTCCAAACGAATCAAGCCTATTACATACCGTAATTGGTTGCGGGAAAATATCTAAACGCGCGTGTATCAGGCACATGACTATCTATATATATTTTCTCTACCTTGGACATGTGTCGTCGTTGCACACGTGTGTGTGCGTGCGCGCGCACGCGCGTGTGTGTATATATTTCTATATTCAGCTTAAATCGGCTAATTAGCGGAAAGCGTTTGAGATCCACTGAA
This sequence comes from Ptiloglossa arizonensis, assembly GCF_051014685.1. Classification (NCBI taxonomy): domain Eukaryota; kingdom Metazoa; phylum Arthropoda; class Insecta; order Hymenoptera; family Colletidae; genus Ptiloglossa; species Ptiloglossa arizonensis. Next base: position 22,576,620 of record NC_135050.1, read on the forward strand.
CAATTAACTGTTGATCCGATTGCATTATATATCCGATACTGATCACCGTTTCCTTTGCCTCGTAGCGAGATTTCGTCATTCGAGTAAAGAAATAAATAAAAAGTGTTTATACAATAAGTGTTCGTACGCCGTGTTCCTTCGGTAAATAATACTAAAATTACAATATAAAAAACTCGCTACCGTTGTACTGGCTGGATCTACCAAGTCTTTTGAATAGAAGAACGCGTCGTCGCGCGCGGAGAAATCGTAATTGTGAGCAAATTTACGTGCACGTAACGCAGATCCCGATCGGGAGTCTCATTATTCTAACGAGTCGGTTTCGATAAATCGAAGAGTAAAAGTCAATACGTCGTGGTGATGTCGAAACAATTTTTAACGTTCCAGAGAGCACACGAGACATCGACACCGAAATTCGTCGATAGTTTTTCTATACGCTCGTAACTAAAGGAAAGCGACCCGTACACGATTGCTCGAAGGAGATTTTTTTCGAAGAGAGAAAAGATTCGCTTCTTTTCAAAATTTGAGAAAGAAATTCGTTCCTCGAGCAGAACGATTTGAAAATTTGCAATCGGTGTACATGCACCGCGCGTTGGAGAAGTCGTTGAACTTTTACGCTTTAATTTATCAAGTACTTTCCAATTGTATAATTGTCTAGTTGCCGGATACTTGCATACAAAGTTACAGATATACGTGTGTCACGATGCGAATTCTATGCGATTTTTGTATAATACGCGCACAGTATATGTATGTATGTATGTATGTATGTATGTATGTATGTATGTATGTATGTATATATATATGTTTGGCGTTACAACATTAAAAGTAACTTCTCGTCTTCCTATTTTAAATACGCATTATTGCAACGTTAGAGCGGTCACGAACAATAGAAGCCCGAAATTGCTACCTGCGATGTAAAAAGAAAACGTTTCAATCTCGGTTTTAAACGATAGAAACACAGCAAACTTAATGTAAAAAAAAAATCAACTAGCTGCTCGTGATTACGGAGAAGCTATCGTCCCCATCACAGTTTACTTTTTTTTTTTCACCACTCGTATTTCTTTTCCTTCTTTGCGGATAGAAGAGATTAAAATTAATCGCGATCGGGTTATCGGGAAACGACCAATTTGTCGCGAATCGCGCTTAAAATTAAGTAATGTCCCGGGAAGACTGAACCGAAGAGACTGCACTTTAACGATTATATCGGTGGGCCTTAGTTTTACAATTAACACGAGTTTCTCGAATGAAAAAAATCGCTTGAACAACGATACATCAATTTTGCTTCTTGTATCCTTCTACTTTTACGTTTAATCGATTTTTACATTCCGTTTAAAATACAGTATATGTATACATTGAAACTATATATTCTACATGTAACAACTTACGCCTAATATGTACCAGCTTCGTTCGTTTGCTTCGAAGGTGCATAATTTGCGAATATATATGATACACATTATGTTACACGAATTACACGGAAATAATCGCGATGTATACAGAAAAATATATTACACATTACGTTACAATAATTTAATTATGCACAAAAACGATTATTATCGTAGAATCGAATCGTGTCCTGCTTCGCCGTTTTTAAAAAATAAATTATTCTATTGTAGGATTCCGCGCAAATTATATTCAATAAAGATGAGCAAAAATGTCGCGGCTGGTGTCGATTGACTTGAAGCATTTAACCCATTCGCCCGAATACGTTAAAAACATAAAAGAGAGAGAGAGAGAGAGAGAGAAAATGACTAAAAAGAAATATCCTTAAGAATGTAAGCGTAATCGCGTGAGCAGTTGATACGAAGACAATTATTCTCCTCGAAGATATAATACGCGCTAAGAAAGCTGCAAAGTTTCAAGCTAAAAGCTTCCCGGCTTCTGTGTATTTCATATTTAACATGTACGATTATTTCGGTTTTTCCTTATCTAGGCGCGTAACTTCTTAATACGCTAAGAACTGTACATAAACGTAATTTATAAAATTCTAAAGCTGAAAACTCGTTATCGGATGCTACACCAGTCCTGAACTATTTAAATGTATCGTACACGAAATTGTGTTGCCGATTACGATAATATTTCGTTTGCAATCGTGAACGACAGTGAGACGAATTTTCGCTTTCGAACTAAAATTCTTGATATTACCTTATGAAAATATAACAAAAGCGTCATTGAACGCCGTTATCATTACATATTTTTATATATTCTAACGCTCGTTGATGTGCCCATGGCGTTCTGTGCAATATCTAACACGTTCGAACGGAATATCGATGATTATAAACCTTCATCTATATTTTAATGTACAATTGCTTGATAACAGGTTGCACTTTCCTAATTACACTTCATACAAATGTCCTTCGAAACGTATGCGTTCAAATGATCAGTTTTGTTATTACGAGTTCTTCGATGCTTACACTGAGAACAATCTATTATAATGATCACTTTGGTTTCTCCCCCTTGTTGGCAAATTCGTTAACCAACATTCACTTTACGCAATGTAAAGAAGCAGTGTATAGTGTATTGTTATTGTTGCTTACCAACCTGTTGAGAGGACTTTATTATATTGGACGATTATTGTACGGTTTCACCTTTAAGTCTATTTTGTTTCAACAAGCCAAGGTTTAAATGACTTTAATGTTCGTTTTCGAGTTATTTTTCTCGTTTATGCTCTTTCTGTTCTTCCGGTGATTCTTCACGAACAGCTGAAACCATTCTCAACATAAGAATGGCCAATAGTTTGTCCAGGGGATCCATGAAACCTCGCTGAATCCATTTTGGTATTGTTGTACGAGCATGAGAAAATCCTAGCTTTTGTAAGATGTAATCTATACCGTATGGTTCGATGCTTTTACCAGCCCACGAGAGTAATCTTCAATACGAACAATAAAGATTAATTAGTGCGATGTTTAAAAATGAGAACAGTAAGTGTTTTACGAGTAGCTCAAGTTTGTATTGTGTTACCGTTCATATTAGTCCTAAATATATACTACACTATATTAAGAAGGTTTTTTGTATCATAAACCATATTTTTACCATGTTAAAGCGAAATTTTATAAGATGAGAATAGTCATGGGAAGTCTGTTATTACCTTACGGTCGGTTCTAGGTGCCACGTTTTACATCTGTATGATCGCCAGTCTTTTATAAACATTTCTGATGGATCAAATTGTTTTCGTTTCTTTTCGTCTTCGGAAATAGTCGATATAGCAGCTGAAGTACTGGCCGTGGACGCAGCTCCGCTTCTCCTTCCATGGGAATCCGAATTATGTGCGCCCATATCCTGCATTATAAATTAAACAAGATTACGATTAATAATATAATTCTTCTAGGTACTTGATTCTTATAAAAACGTGTAAATTGAGCTCACCACTTCTTCCTTTACATACGATGTAATCAAATCGTGCAGAAAGAAAAAGGCTTCTGCATCCACCGTAACAAAGATATGGTCCTCAAATTCTGTTATAAAACTACATTCGACTAAAGGTTTTTCACCTGTGAAACAAACACTGCCTGTATAATAGATTCTATAAAATATTTCACCTGGTACTAAATGTAGCATTGTATTATAAATACGAGTCAATACGTTTAGGGCAAAAAATTTTTTTTTTAATTTTTCTTCTAGAATTACACTAATTAATTATCATTATATAGAGGAACATAAATGGTAAAATATGACAAATTTTATATCTAACGAATTCTATACCTATATGAATATGACTTCAATGATTTTTTATATCATATTTTGATACTTTTACAGTGAAAAAATGTATTAGCAGATTATAGTTATACTAGCATTGCTTATAAAGCATTTTCATACTATTCCATTAGTCTTGTACAAATAATTATCAAATATAATATTCAGTTTGAGTATAAAATTAATTCTCCTCTTTGTCTACAAAACATGCACAATAAATAAAAGTACAACCATGAAAATTTACTAATCATAAATAGTTAATAATTTTCAGTACCTTTTAAGCATTTACTGAATGTCTCATGTAAAGCAAATTGTTATGCAATAAGCAATAGAAATAAAATGTACACTATACACATTATAAAGCACTTAAAAACCTATGTAGTATACTCTACAAATTATAATTCAAGAGTATAAACCAAGTATTTCTTACCAGACTTCAAATAAATCAACTTTCACACTGTACTTACTATATAAAATATGCTTAGGCACTCCTAAAAATATAGGAAGAAAATAGTTGCAACACAGAATTCAGAAAGAGACAGCTTCTACTTAATAAAATTGAGTCTTTTACACTTGTGTACGCATTGCATAAAAAGAAATGAATATATAAAAGGTTTTGTTATGTGTAGTTGTATTGAATGCTCCATTGACAATTGTGTATTATCAAACGAACACGTATGTAAAAGAAGCACATTTAAGTTCATATCTATCCATTAAAATAGAACGCTAATACAAAAAATATTATTTACCAATGACATCAGGAGTTTTGGCGGTTTGAAGGTGTTCAGTTTTTAAATGTAATTGCAACGACGGTAGTGCAAATATAACTTCCCTTGCATGAGAATGTTCTTGTAACTTTCCAGAAGTTGTAGATGTACTTCTTCCACGAGTCATATTGCCACTATCAGATGTACTGTCTGTTCGTTCCCTTTCAACGCATGGAAACCGATCCACAGCTATAAATTTAAAAAATTTATCAACGCGTTAAACTAAACATTATAAAATTTTAATTTAAGAACAATTTTTAAAATTCGAAGATTATAAAAAAAAAATTAAAATAATGTTACCATGTACACGCACGCACGCACGCATTTTACGTACCATCGATTTCACTACTAGCAAATGCATAATGAAACCATTCTTGTAAGGATTTAAATTGTGGTGGAAATAGTAAACTGCGACTTAATCTACAGACAGTAGCCATAGAATGATGCCTTGCGTGTTGTTCTTGTTGTTGACCTAAACTGATGGTCAAAGTTTGCACGACATGGACGTCACACGTATTTGGTGCTACAAAATATGTAATTGTTACGTAATTTTGAATAAAATTAGAATCTTACGTGTAAAAATTGTGTTCAATATTTCTTACATTCAACACTTGGAATCTCCTGAGCTTCTGTAGCAAAACTAATACACGGTTCCTTTAACGAAAATAGTGCCCAACTTTTGCTCTTAAAATTAATCCCGTGGAAACATGCTAAACTAATGTTGCACCCATGAAGCTCCATTGTCCCACCGAGTACAGTCCCCGTTGATGGTAAAGAGAATCTTAAACTTCCTAATTGAAGACCTGCTACTTGGGCTAACACTCCTTGCCAATGCCTATGATGACGAGCATCCGATATCGTAGTTTGATTTAAGTTGCATGGGCCTGCGGTATGTAATTTTCAATATATATACACTTCGTTTCAATTATTTGTACTTCATACCAAAGACACGTGTATTCAAATTTACCTTCACAGGTAGATCTATGTTTCAGTTGCCTCCTTTTAAAGCTACTATTGTTTACCCTTTGATGTTTCGGTTGTAAAGAACTAAATACTCGTTTGCTACTTTTAAATTGTTGATTGGAAAATTCATCCAATTTATAGTACATTTTTAATAAATCAGCTGTTGTTGATTTACTAATCATAACTTGCAATTGATCCCATCCTAAGTCACCATGCATGAAAATTATTGCTGGCCTATATTAATATTTAATCAAATAGTTAATAATTCGACCAATGGAAGTCTGAAAAATAGGAAATATGTATAAATGTAACCTTCTTGTTGGCATAAAAGCATCTCCGCTATTACTTCGATTAATTTTCCATTCATCTTTTAGTGTTACATCCAATGAAGACACTCTAGACATTAACACACTAGTACCCATATAATCTAATCGCAATTCTAATGCAAATAACTTCAAACCCAGAGTGTGATCAGGTTCTATTCCAGGTTCTTCTCGAATATGGACTACAAAAATTTACATACATTATGTATCTAAGTTGAATCAAATTATCAATTTTTTAATTATTATCATTAATAACTTACTGTATGTATCAATTTTACTTAATTCTATGGTACCACCGACAATACCACCCTTTGCGTCTAAACTGGAACCTCCCAATCCAACACTTATGTACAAATTTTTATGTCCAGTACTACCTATGGATAGCCTTCCATCAGATCTAAAATCCTTTGCCATCCATGTAACATTGCCCATCACATTACTCATGTTCATATGAACATTTAAACGAGTAAAATTTATAGCAAATAATACTAATGTTTCCCATGCTGCCTCCCTTAATTTAACTTCTGAAGATGTTTGTTTATCAGAAGTAAAACTCCATCCTCTGCCAATATCTAATATAAAAAAAAAATAATATGGTTAAAATGATATTTGAAACTGCAATTGAAGAAAATTATGTTTTACGGCATACCTTTCAGTCGTGCATGTCTAGGTATATCACTCTCTAAACTTAATCTTAGTTTGTCTCTGTTCAATGTTGGACTTCGTTCTGGAGCACTTTTTGACAGCCCATCGGTAGCATGTCGATCGTAATGTTTTAATAAAGAACTGCCCATAACTGCTTCTTCTTGATTTAAGGAAGGACTACCATCACCTTCAGAATATGCAGTACCTGAACTTAAATCTCCCAGAAATAAACGACGCACTATACTACGTCTGTACCATGCTTTCGGAAAAGCCAAAATTTCACTTAATCTTCGCATATCATATTTAAACGATGCAGATCCGATATCAACAATTGCTGTAAGATTATATAAAAATATTTTATTATTTAAGAAACCCTTCCGATATCGTTAGTACGTTAAACTACTATTTCAACGTATTTTAATAATTATACTCACTAGAGAAGCGTATAACTGCACGACTAGTATCCGACATCTTCTTCGACTGTTCACTTTGGAAATTTATTTTGCGACTTCTTGACATATGAAATTTTACAAACTCAACGTTGATACTTAAAGAATCTTTTCTCTCACTATCCGATAAAGGCGACCACTGTGCTTCTTTCAAACCTGTTTTCTTTCCTCCGCCATATGGATGGAAAATATAAACAGAAAAATCGGCGAGACATCCAGTGACAGATAATCCACCAATCGCTGAACTTGCTTCTTTTCCCGTGGACTGTATGCCTGGAGATTTGTACTCTCGAAATTCTATGAGCTCTTCTTCCGCTCGTTTGGACGAAAACACTATATCAAGGGACGGCAATTGAAGCATACATTCTACACGAGAAACCGGTAAACAGGAAAACCTAGAATAACGAACAATTCTCATAACAATTAATATTTATAAACATATCGATAAAATTTATAAGACTTACCTGAATGTAGAAGGTTGCATATGAAAATATACTATCACATCAACTGGGAAACTTGCATAAACGTAATTGCTACTACTTGCTGCAGTAGCAGCCCAAGATGTGCTCTCCATGTTTTCTAATGGAAACACTGCGTTCGTTTGTACAGTACTATGAAAACTGGTTTTACTTGGTATTGGCTCTAATGTTTGCTCCAAAAATTCAAGAATATGTGGACTTATTATAGTTTCTTCTGGTATACTTTGAAGTGTCATCCAAGCAAACAAACTGGCCTTTTTGGTGCTACACTTCTTAAGTGATGTTGTCGAAGAAGGATTAAGCAAACTATTATCAGATGATACACGAGGAGACATAGATTCTTCAGGAAGCGTTTTAGATTCATAATGTACCTAAGAAATATTGTTACGAAAATAATATCAAAAGTAATATTGTCATTACTAGAATATCGCAGCGTGCATTTTTGTAATAAAATGATTTTACCTTCACATCTAAGCCAGGAATATGAAAAATTGTTAAGTCCACTAAGGGTACGTTTGCATGTTGCAAATATCGTAATCGAGACGTACTCGTAGTTGATGATTTTTCTTTACTACTTAAATGTTTTCTACTACTACTAGGACTGCTTGGTTGAAATTCGAAGGTGCCTCCCGAGCATGATCGCTCTTTCTTCATTCTACTCATACTGTAAAAAAAGTATTCATCATCTTAATTACATAAATTATGTACAATTGTAAATTTAGTCACATAATATACACGTACATTTTAATTTCATCATCTTTCCCTGGATCCTTTGTGTGGAGTACACATTTACCACTATTAATTAGGACTGTTACGTCGAGTTCAAAGTCTATATTAGGTTCTTGAGCTTTTTGAGGTGTTACATATGGTGATGAAGTCAATGATGATTGCTCTTTCCCAAACGAATCAAGTAATGGGGCACTGTAAATGTTAAGATACAATAATAAAAATCAAATATACGTATTTTGAGAACATAAATGAGTAACGATAAATTTCATGTTTTATTCTTGTACGTACTTTCCTTCCATGCTATCATAACTTGAGGTGCAACTAATGTCCCTGTTTTTTTTCCTTAACTCAACTCGTTCTCCTTCTATTTCAATAGTTTCTGGCCATTCAAGCTCTCTTCCCGGTAAACTTAATTCTGATCCAGCACTTGGTAATGACGATTGCCTACATAATAAAATAATTTTACTCAACTATAATAAAAATGCTAAAATTACGCAAAGGAACGTACCTGCCTATTGTACGTGTGTCACTAAAAGTAACGCGTGGCCCACTATGTGCTCTTACACGAAGGGAAGCAGATCTATAAATTAATATTCACTATTAAAAATAATATCTATAAATAAATATTCCCTATTGAAATAGATATGTCATACCGGCTTGGACCACTTCTAGGACTACTTTCATAACTAGCAGAATTAGCTGAATTAACTTCCATATTCATATCTTCAGGACTTTCAAGTTGATTTTCAAGTGTTGGTGATGGTACAATAAATGAACGTGAGCGGTACGTATTTGGTTTACCACCAAGCCCTAATTTACCTTTTATTCCAGATGCTTTGACTGACTGTCTTCTTAATTTCTGAATCATATCTCTGCATAATTTATATAAAAATATAAATAACGATGTTTTGTTTCACTGCAATCTATTAAAATTTACTGCATATATACCTTCTAAAATCTTTAAATACCATAGCTTCTAACTCATGCAAACGTTTCATTTCTTGTTCTATGGTACCATGAGAAGCACCTAATGATCGTAGATCATTTATGATCTTTGCTTGTTCGTTCATTTCTTTTTCAATTAATTTTGATCTCTTTTTCGCGTCGAGCGTGGGATCAAAAACAAATGCTGGTAGACTATCTGTCCAATTCTTTGACTTCTTCATTAATATACTCTCCTGCAAACAGACATCGATTAGCGAATAATACATGGACTATTATGTGTGTTAACTAACATAAAGAAGGTTAAGGACATTGAAAAATAAAGAAATTTTAGTTTATAACTATCTTGAAAACTAATATCTACTTTGTAATACATTACCAAACCAAAGGACCGAAAAAGTATTATAGGATAAAATAAATATAATTAAACCATACTTTTTTCTTAACCTGGCTAGTACTATTATCTGGCTGATCCGCGTCGTCGCTATCATAATCTGCAGGCACATGAATGTCGTCTTCCTCAGAACCAGTTAACATGGTTAGTGTGTGTCCAAGTGCAGATAATTGTTGTCCCACACTGACATCTAAGTGAATATCAACACCTTCCATTTGCCACTGTACGTTTAAAATCCACTTAGCATTATCTGAAAATAATTATAATAAATTATTTATGCAGTAGAAAAGATTATTATGATTATGTAATTATATTTTTATTACCAGATTTGTCTTGTTTTTGTGCAATTGTTCTGCTACAAACTTCATAAGTGCCTTCAGACACTATACACAAGTTCATTATACTACTATCAGTCACATCTGGTTTCCAATCATCCAAAGAAGTTTCAAAATCTTCAGCAAATCTTAAGCACAAACCCATAAATCTGCATAATATAATTTCAGTATTTTTAGTTCGATTGTAAAACTCACTAAGTTAAAAATAAATTTAACAATAACATCATACCTTCCTTTACTAACTAAACTACCACTGTTACATGCAGATATGCTTGTATTTTCTAAAGTCACTACCACAGCATCCCTTGATTCGCCATCATACAGTCCTCTATTCATGCCCCAAGTAGGTGGTAAAGGATTAAGGGGTAAACAAATACCCATATCATCCACAGTCAGTTGCAAAAATAATGTTCCCAGGTGAGGAGCACTAAGCTGACTTGTTATCTGGCCAAACGGAACTTTTTCAAACACTTGCTGTGTAGCCGTTAAAACCTCTTTATTCAAATTAGCTCTTTTCTCATTCCAATATTCATAAGCATTTTTATAATTTAACCACACAAGTATAGCTTTATCAATGGCCACCGGTTGAACATATATTAGGGGACGTTTTAACGTAATTAACACAACTTCTTTATCTTCGCCTTGTGCCATCTCTTCTTGAAAGGCATTACGTAATCCAACTCTAGTATTGAAAAAGGCAAATTGCTGGAACTCCGGTTCCGCCTCTTCAAATAAGACGTTCTTCAATAACTGACCAAGACTTAAATTAATATCAACTTGTGCCTTTCCAAATAATTTCATATATGGATTTGGTTGAGTAGCACCAAAAACGTTTTGCACTCTATTAGATAACTGGAGCTCGACAGCACCAGTTTCTAATCGTACTGCCGAATTCGTTGGTGTTGTTGCAGTCAATTGTATTCTCTGCTCATTGAGTGAAAAACGTTTAAAATCGTAGAAAATACGGTTTACTAAATAGTAATGACATGAAAATATCATACCTCAATGCGAATAATTAATGAGAATAATATTCTCTTTACAGCTGTATTATTGGGTTCTTCATCCTCTAACCATAAAGGAACAGGTTTCTCCCCACCATAAACTTTCTGTACAACTTCATTTACTTCCTTCATAAATACTTTTTGCACAAATACTAAATGGTTCAAAAGATCTGTAGTTAAAGAGTGTTCAAAGACACCAATATCAGCAGTAGCACTTAGATAACTGCCTTGCCTCAATACAACACCATCTATGAATTGTAAAATGTTCAATTGATCACATTCATATTGTAAAATACATATTTTTATAATTATAATATAAAGAATTATTTCCTACTCACCAGCTAATTTACTGTCATTCATATTACTGCTACCATCTTGAATATACTCTGCAGATACATGAACTTTTGGAAGTTCAATACTAGCTTCTGAAGGTAAATTTGCTTCTGTCACTTGAAGTTTCGTCGTAAAACTCAGAGTGTGATGAGGTAGGTCTATTGTAAATTTAGCTTTACTACCAGTTATACCAGAACTAGTGACTTGATCCATTTTGTATTGTGCTTGTAAAGATGGTAACAGAGCTGCTGTTATACTCAAACTTTGAAGTATTATATTAAACTGCATAACAATAGGTTCCAACAGACTAGATACAACTTGTGGCTTTTCTAGATCAACTGATGGCGCAGGTGCATAATGATGTGGACTACCAGGTACAGCTACATCTACTTCATCCTGCTGCTGACCTCTGGACATTCTTGAGGACGTCCTTGTTACCCTAAGTTCCTATATAAAAATTGTTATTCGAAATCATAACCAATGTAATCACTACACATAAATATAAATAATACTGTACTCAATTCAATTTTTGTCATACTTGTAAGGTTGATGATAATTGTTTACTGCCTCTGGTCATCATACCATGTAAAGCTACCGGGTGTTGAGGGATATCTATATTTACAGCGCCGACAGTTAACAAACCACTATTCTTATCCTTTTGACGTCTACTAATACTAGAATACAAAGCCTGCGATTTTCCTACGGTTACTCGTACGACGGTTTGTTGGCTAGGCGCTACGCCTTCTAGTAAAACAATCATAGTTCTACCGATTTGTCCAGTTAAGCTACATTCCAAGCTCGCAGGTCTTGATTTTTTACGGCACGTTAAACTGGCATGAAGACTTGTTATTTCTGCCTCAAGTTTTAATCCACTTAGAGTAGCTAACAATCTAGTCCTATGTATTCGGGCAACACCAAAAATAATTAATCTTGTTCGCCCTGTGACAATACCTGTAATAGAGTGTTATTAAAGTGTAATTTTAATTTTAAATATATCTTTTTTTAATTTAATTCCATAGTAAATATCGCGTTTGTACTAACTTAATTCTCGTGGAAGCGGCACCGGTGTCGAGCTATTTTCAGCGTTTAATCCTTTTTCAATATCTGCATCTTTCGTTTCGTTTAATAATTCATACTTTCGACCACTTTTATAGTGCTCCGACGCGTCCGCAGGTATAGAAAAACGATGCGTAATAGTTTTAGTCTCTGGTCGTGTAGCATAAAGATCCAACAAATAATAGATTGTTTTCCAGCACCGTGGCGTCGGATGTGGTGTATCTTTACGTTTATCAGGAATTACGACAAATTTATCTAAACCAGATCCATTAGGACTTGCTCCAAAGTTAGGAGTTATGACTCCCTCACTCAGGTTAATATATCCTTTCACACTTTTTCCAGTGCTGCGTAATTTCTGAGCAAAACTTTGTGGGCGAGATCGAATGCTTGTTCCAGGTGATGTGACTTTGGATATATTAGGTTCAAAATTACTATGAAGTAAAGGAACATCCATTTTTTTACCGCCTAGCAGAAGTTGTTCTTGTAAATCGGATGCTGTTAATCAAATGTAAAAGTATTAAATTTATGCTAAAGTTTAAAAAAAGAACACAATATATAGTATTTACTTGATGATGATCCATTTTTTGCTGTCGTGTCATTGACAATTAAGTTATTGTTTCGTTTACTTTCTGGTTGCTGTTCTTTTAGTTCCATTTGCGTTTCTTTAACATTCTGATACATATTACTAATCTGATGTAATAATCTGAGAAGAGGCATATTTACTTGTTGGCTAATGTATCGTATATTTAGACTAAAATTCACAACTGTACTTGTATGCTTCTTTAATTGGCCCCGAGATATGTACAAAACAGTTTGCTTTTGAATCATATCATCTACTGTCATATCAGCCATTTTTTTCACTTCTATATCAATACCAATTTTTTCACATAAAAATGCAGGAGTTTCTGGTGGTATATCCAAATGGAATTTGTTGTTTCCTTTCTTCGTTTGGTATTTATTACCTAACATGTTTATTAAAATTTGTATTAATTTATGGGTGTAATGCTGTTCATTAGATTTCTTACTAAACATTTTTCTTTATACCTTTTTTCTTATCTGTTAACTTCCCAAATTCACTAACAACTATATCAATACGCATAGTCTCCATACTTCCTACCAAAGATAAGTTTGACCCTAACGAATCTAAGGAAGACACATTGTTCACATTTCCTGAACCAATGGCTGATAACATTTGTTGCGGCATAACAGATAAGGAAGACAGAAGTGGCTCAAAAATTAAATGTGCATCTAACAGTCTGAGTGAATCTTTCATTGGATAAAGAAGAGTGCCACTGTGAACATCAGAGTCTTCTGTATCATCTGTTGTCATTGTATTAATTTTGGAATCCTGAAAAATACATAGATTCACTACATTCAAAGGTGCACTAAAATAAACAAATATATCATAACACACAAGGTGTGAAACAGTAATTGCATAAAGTAGCATATCAAATTCTAAAACACATTTCAAATACCTTTAAAGATTTTTGCTCTGCGCGAAAGACCTGAGGTAAAAGGAATAATAATAGTGACCACAATGTAATGTATATTTTGATCTGATTCTTGTTTAAAATTGCAATTGCTTACCCAATTTCCTTTTAAATTGCTTTTGTCATTGTCCTTAATAAATTCTTGTTGTTTAGCCATCCAACTGTACAAATCTTCACCTGTATTTAAAGGTTTATTGGAATGATGACTTGTTGGAGATGTCACTTGATCCAAGCTTCCAGTACTATGTTGACTACCATGTCCAACTCCAGAATAAATACTTGGATTTGAACCAAGTTGATGAGAATGAGAAATATGAATTTGCGGTGTCTTTTCTTCTCGTAGCGTGCCGTAACCTACCGTAAAACTCCATTTGTATTTACATGAACTTTATTTTAATAAGAGATTATAATATTAATTGAAAAAGTAAAATACAAAACAATGGTTAGAAAAATAGAAACATAAAATTGCATATAAAGGGAAACAAATATGAAACAGATGTCTAATGAGTGCTATGGTGAAATAATAAGCCAATACAAGTATGAAGAAGAAAGGAACCAACACATACAAATATATGTAGTGTTGTAATTGAAGTGCGAAGCAATGCAAACTGCAGACAAACCTAATAGTATTGTATAGTCAATATAGTTAAAACAGTCTGTACACTAGAGTATTCAAGTTATTAACACAAATAACAATTGATACTTTCTTTTTTTATATATCACTTATCCTAACTTTACTATATTTTACTATTTTCACTGTAACATAAATTGAATCAAGTTTTCTTTGATTCAATTTAACTGAGTGAGAAAATTCATATTACACCAATGTATAGACTGCCAATATATAGTCTATGAAGTTTGATTATCTCGCACTTACTTATGTTATTTGGTTCCCGAGTTTGATTGAATAATCCGCCACTTGCAAGCAATGGGAAAACAATACTTGCTCGTGTACTAGCAGGCACTTGCGTGGGTTGTAGTGATTTTCCTTTCTTTGGATGAACTACTGGTGGAGAGGGGGAGGTTAATGAATCCGGGCCTGGAACCGGTGTTGCTATAGGGGTTGTGTCTTTCCCCCGAGGAGAACTTACAGGAACCGTCAAACCATCACCACAAATACCTGGTCATTCCATATCAAGCCATATGTTTTGTTCAAAAAGCCCAAGATTATATTATCAAATTGTATTTGAAGAAAGCATATTACAGTTTCAATGACGTTTAGTATAATGTTATTTACAAAATGTAGCTGTTAATTTAATTTCTACAAATAGTTGCCCAAATGTAGGTTTAAAATTTAATTACTGTAAAGACTTATATGCAGAGTTATGCATCAAATTCTTTTAATAGTTACTTCAACCTCTTAAAGAGTTTTTAGATAAAATATATTATGAGTTTATAAAATCCTTTCTGAAAGTTTCTCAACTTAAAAAACTCTACATACAAGTCTAAGATTTTACTATTATTGGAAGTCAAAGAACAAAATCTGGGAATACTAGTAGAAGCAAATGAAGTGTTTATGTAGCATAATAGAGAATTTGTAATAAAATATTGATGCTAATGCATAAATACTTTATACTCACTAATTCTAAAGGCACATGCTATAATGTGCCTAGACAAAAATGCAGAGTAGGACATGAAGCAGTTATTAAAATTACAATTTAAAGCAGATGCTAGAAAGCTGCAGGTGTATTAAGTTAAAGTTTCATAAAACATTGGATAATCCAATAAAATTGTATCAGTGGTATAGGAATATTAAACAATGTATTTTTTCAATCTGCTGTATCATGGGTCATATAATTAATATTTTTGTTGAGTTCAACTTATAGTACCTGTAGTTTTTTCTTGTCCACTCTTGACATGTGTATGCTTATGCATGTGGTCCGTATGAATTAACATAGCACATTCATCTGTGACTTCCTGATCATCAACTTCTCCTGCACTACCTTCACCATCTGTCAGCAAATTTTCCTGTGGACGAATAAGTTAAACCCGAAATATTTATTCCATATCTTTAGCAATGAAAGATAAAATGCTTTATATATCATTACCAGCAATAAACAAAGTAAAAATCGATGTTTTCTAAATTTTAATCAAATGCGATAAAGTAAACGATTAATTAGTAAATAGATAAATCATTTTGGGAAGATTTTGGTTTCAGAAGTTTTGAATTTCACAGGAAGTCTTAAGATTATAACAAAATGTGTACGTATAATATTCATATTTTCAGTTATACGAAATATGCACAAGCATTAGAAAACCTTCACCAATTACAATTTATATCAAAATAAAGTGTAAATTAAAACTTTGTATTATATACAAAGTAGAATAAATATATTTTAGTCACAAAGTACATGTGTCAGTGGCATGAGTAGGTAACTTTTTTTATTAACAAAGACATGTATGCATAATAGCACTAGCGTATTATTTTATGTTAGAATAGAGTTAATGTTTAGTCACGTGGTAAAGCTTGTGCATTCGTTAGTGTAAAAATAAATTCAAGCTTTTATAAATTTTACTTATGAAAAGAATTTTTGAAGATATTGTGTTAGGACTACTGCTGTGCATATATTTTAAAAATTCTTACTCCATTTTATATCGAACTCATCCTTCTGCATTTCCTTGCTTATTTGCTGAAAAAAAAATTATCTACCGCATTATATTCCCCATAAGATGTATTATGAACTTCTGAATGAAATAAAAAACTTCTTTAATGTCAAAGTTATATTATTAAAAGAATGAAATTATGATACTTAAATATTATTTAAACTATTTACATACAAGAGAAATAAGATAACTACAAACCAAAATATGAAGTGTTAAAGAAAAAGATGTAATGTTAATAATTACTTCAGAAAAAAATTAATAAGGGTCAAAGTATTAAAGAATTTAGTTATTATGTTGCATGAAATTGAATACAACTCCATTCCAAATATGTCCAATAATATGTTCATACCTCATCTGGATCTGAAACAGCAAATGTGACGTTCAATGGTTTCACGTGTTTTGTTTTATAATTATGTTCCAACAACAATGGAGTGTAGAGAACATTTTTCCATTGCCTGCTCAATACTATAACACCCTAATAATAAGGTCATAAACGTAAATGCATAGATGAATTTGGTTTGGAAAATAAAAAATCTTATTCTTATCATGCTTACAATACAACTTACCTGGCGAAGTGTTGATAACAATGGTAAATCAGATTCTTTTAAGTTAACTTCAATATTTGTTAGATCATTTAATAAAACATAATTTTGTAAAATTGTACATAATTGACATGATGGATCTTCTTGTAGTGTTTTTGCTAATGGAGTTAATCTTCCATAACGACTCTAAAATATATAATAATAATGCTGATAATTTTTCAAGAAGTAATTTTTTTGTTACGTAAAAAAAATACATATTAAATACCTTAGCAGGCATATGAATTGCCTGCACATCTAATGCTTCTGCCATAAGACAAGCAACAATAGCAGTCGATCTCCTGTACATAGTTCTGAACATATGCACGATTCGCATTGCGAATTTATTACTAGGATTCATCCAAGCATTTATAGCAGGTGATGCCGTACTCAATAAATTCCAATCTAATCGAGTATAATCAATTTTCCGTGTTATTGGAGTACGCGGTGGTGCTGCAAAATTAAACCATACTGTTTTTAATTCTATGATACAAGAAACGGTATTTCCATTTCCTGCTTTTGAAGCGAGACTGGCACATGTAGCACTGGTATTTATTTGTGCTCCGTTAGGTAAATTCGTTGATGTTGTTTCTGGTTCAGCTGCAGTCACAGTAGGAGCTTTAATATGATAAATAAAATAGTTTGTAATAATATGATATATAGAATACACATAATACGTAAATTATCGTTAATCATCTAATTACGAGTTTTATGTACCAGTTGTATTGTCTAATTCCTCTTGACTCTTTACACTGTCTGTATAAAATAATTCAGCATCGATTTTTTTACTGTCACTTCCGTTCTCTCCTTTTTCAAACTGAGATCTTTTTACCACTTTAAGTTTGATACCTTCTAATCCGCATTCAAACATTATAAAACCCAATCTATCTTCTCCACTTCCTAGAGTAAATTCCTCTGTTGCTTGTGGAGGACCAGTTTGTTTCTGTAATAAATATATTTATAATAAATTAAGAATAATTTACACAATTCGATATAAATTAAAAAGAATAAAAAACGTACAGTTTTCTCTTTGTCATCTGTAAATTGATGCAGATAATAATCAACACATTTTAGCGGAGAAGTTATTCTGGTACACGTAAATAACACTCTTGAATAATGAGCGGGGATGGCCGTTATAACAGCATCTTTTAAAATTGACGATTCATTTCTAAGTCTACGCAACTGTGAATGAGCTTTGCCTGTTACATCAAATGTTTAAGTTAGTTCATTGTGATACATTAAGATTGCTATATTAATATTCAGAATAATGTATATTTACCTATATTTAACGTGACTACAATTTCTTCTTGTTGTTTTTCCGAAGTTTCTATGTAGACTGTCTCTCCACTTCCAATGTCAGCAACTACAGCGGCTGTTTGATGACCAGGTAAGAATGCCTTACTAATTTTGTTAACTTTTTTCTGATTTGGTAATACAACTGGTTTATGAAATGTTTGAACTACTTCTCGGGCTTGTTTTCCAATATAAAACCTTGCTGTTACATCGTCAAAACAAATAGCAAATAATGACACACACGTTAAATCGCGAATGTTCTCAAGTGCAGAAAAGGATATGATTTCTTCCACGACAGAAGCTTGTAATAAAGTTATGTTCATCTAAAAATAAATAATAAATTATAGAAAATTATATACAAAATATTACTACATAAACTAGAAAATTATATATTATAAATTATTAATTACCTTTGGTAAAATAATACTGCCTTGTATTTGAGTCATAATACTTTCTTCATAGACATTTGTTTGTAATGCGATTTTACCTGATATAAAAAAATTAATGTTAACGATATGTGTATACTTCAAGTACAAAGGAAATGTATTTAACAACTAACGTTTGTCGTCACCTTGACCATTTTTAATATTTCTTTCAGCAGTTGATCGTTTTGAACTAGTTTGCACTTGACCCCAATATGATAAACTCTGATCCTGTTTTAAAATATTAGCATCTTCGACTTTTCCAATACATTCATGATGAAGATGATTTAGAATCGTTAATGGATGTAAGGTGGCTAATGTTGGTATGATAGCATCAATAAAACGTTGCAAAGATTCCAACACCATGGGACTTAACATAATATCTACATCTCCTTTAAATTTTACAATAATCGTTGTACGTGATCCACTTTCATGCTGCACTGTTAATAATTCTTCCTCATTATGGGTTGTATGGTCTTCTTCTCCTAAGTATAATAGTATAATTTTTTATTTGTGTATAAATTATAATATAATAACATTTGTTTGATAATAATATCAAAATAATTATCACAAATTTTACCTTCCATTTGATTTAAAGTTGTACTATCCCACAGATATGGATGTGTAGGTGTTTTATTAGATGAACTAGCCACAGGCGAGCCATCGGATCGAGTGATCATTTTTAGTGATGTAAATCCCTCAGTCACAGTTTCAAATTTCGGCACATATCTTCCACCAACGTAAACTAATCTTCCATCTTCACTACGTTGAAAAAGAGGCGTAGTAAATGCACCACCTCCAGCTGGTATTGATGATTGGCTCCAATTTGAGCAACGTACCTGAGATTAATTATGCACGTTGTATTTATCAAAATATTTAAATATGCAATATACATGTGTTTGATGTTACCTGAGTTAAATGACTAACATAACTTGACATCAGTAATGGAGAATCAACAATCGGTTTATTTACTTGCATGTGCAAATTTACAAGGGTAACATCTTCTTGTGAAGATACAGCAGATATAAAACTTGTAGAAGAAACGGAATGACTATCAGACGAATCTCGTAATCCACCATTTTCGTTCGACTCAGCGTCGTTTTGAAAACTAGTGTTTCTATTTACTCTGGGACTTCGTTTCGTGTTTATTGTTTGTGGTTTGGCTCTCTCTAAAGTATGTGCTTTCTCAGACACAGGAACATTTACATTCGCTGAACTTTCTACAATAGATAAGTCCGATGAAAATTTCTTTTTCATGCTATCATTGCGAGTCAATACCGAACCAGATCCGACGATAGATTGACGTAAGCTAGAGGTACGACTTCCACTTAATCCATGACTTGTGTCTTCGTCAGCAGAGTAAAAGGCCTCTGAATGGTTTTCCGAAGACATAGATATTGTTCGTTGAACCTGTAAATGTAGAAATAATTTAATATAAAAGAATATATTGGAAGATAGTTGACAAAGAATTAAATCACACATTGATCCTACCTCTTTCTTTAACCTTTCATCAGACTCTGATTTTATATATAATGAATGACGAGAATCAGAAATGTTAATACCATCTACAGTTTTCGTACTTGTTTGCATTGAGTCAGAAAAATTCGTTTCTGTAGATACAATTGGTAATGATTGTGGACTATTTGATTCAAATGGTTCTACATCTGATGCATTGAAATAATCCACTGCTAATTTAGAATCAGACACGCTACTTTTTGGAGCACTTTCAATTTCAGGAACACTTAAAATGGATTTACTGCGCTCTGTATGTAATTTTGAATCTGAATCCAATTTTTGCGGCAACTGTGCAACAGGACTCGCATCAACTAATCGAGAGTATGGAACATCTTTTACACTGTTTCCACTGTAACAAAAAATACAAAAATGAAGTTCCCTAATATAACAAATGTGAAAAATTATCTAATTCTGCAAAATAATGGACTTGTCACATATCTTCACTAGAATTCATTAAATTTTATGTCATTGCACATGGCATTGTAAAAATGAATATTTGGAAATTAAAAATTATTTTTTACATTCAAAAGGTATGGAAAGCTTGCAAGAAATAGAAAATTTTCGTGAAGACAGGACCTACTGAAACTTAGGATACATTATAAAATCACATTGATGAATAGCAGTGTAAATGATATGCAGTTTTCACATTTTATTATTGTTATCAATTTTTCTTGGAATTTTTATAGTTTAAACTGTATTTATGAGTATATTATAAATTTAAGCATATTTATGCAACCATGCAGTATTTAAAAAATAATTTAAATTATTAATAAGCCAGTTCTAAGCTATTCCGAAGATTACCGCATTGATGTATAAGAAAATCTTCTGCCCAACAGTTTCCTTTCCCCACTGCATGCGAATGGACTTGCTGATGCAGCAATTAATTTTGTACTACTATTTTCTTCAAAACCGGAATCTTTATTATGATCTGTCACAGACCTTGGACGTTCGACACCCTTTTTCGAAGTATGCGATCCATCCTGCGTGGTGGTCAACTTTAATCCTATAACTGGGTGGTCTTGTAAAGATACATCTTGCAAGTTATAAGGCGAGGTATGAAATACCAGTTGCCCATCATGTAAAATAGACTGACCAAATCCTTTTTCTTTTCCAGACTCGTTAATTCTAAAATAAAAAAATTAAAAAATTATATAATTATATTTCTTATTAAATATAAATTCATATATAAATATTATACACAATATACCTATATGCAGCAACATTAATACCATCTTGAAAATCAAGGAAACTTGGTTTAAAAAATCTTGGCCCATTTCGATTATTTCCAAAAAATGCACAGCCACCTATGCAACCACACTTTGTTGGCTTTATACCACTTTCTTGAGGCCACAAAAACCATAAACGTTTTGTGGCTTCATCGTGTAATTTTAAATATTTATTTTGTACCAAGTGTAAATTGTGTTCAGGAGTTGGAAGTGAAATTGCAGCTTCCAAAATGACTGGGCCTAAAGCTACAGATCCTACTTCTAACCAAATATCAGATCCATCGCCTGAAATAAATTATAAATCAATAAAATTATATAAGTTAGTTTTAAGAACTGTATGTTTTCAAAATTGCACATTATTATTATACCTGACATACGACTGCTTGCATTATTATGTGATCTTCCACTACCAGTTGTATTGGTATTACTTGTGTTTGCAAAATGATCAGCCACTGATACAAACTGTCGTATTAATATCCTAGGTAACACACCAGTTGCACCAGATTTGACTTGTTGACCATGAAGATTACATGTTGAAATACGAATTGGAGATATCCAAACGTGTACAGTAGTTCCTACTTCTTGAAAATATAAATCAACTGCATCTATTGCTATTCTTGTCATTCTATATTTTATATCTTCAGAACTAGGACATCTGTAACAATATAATAAGTGTCTGCATGTTTTACAAAAATGTATAAATCTAAGAAATTATTGTGTACCTGTAATGTTTATCAATGTCACTATCAGGACATTGTAAAGGAGGGATACCATGATGACAATGATGTGGTAGATCAGGAGGACGTAAACTGTTTTCATTATTTTTTACCATTAATAAAAATGTTTCTAGAGATGTAATAAGGTGATGCATTTGAGGGGAACTCATTTTCCCAGTTAATTTTCCTAATTGTATTTCAATTAACCATGCATACTCCAAAGTTTCTTGATCTAAACTTCTTCCTTCATTACTGAACATTGCATGTCCTCTTACTTGCAATGCACTCAACATTAAATGTCCTTGAGTTAAATGACGTTCCTTGTTTGAGCGAACAACATTATCAGTAAGTAATGCAATTGCAGGTGAGAGAAGCAACTGAAGTTCTGTTTCTTTATACCGTTTATTCATTTCAAATCCAAACCGTTCAAGAAGTATAACTGGACAAGGTGGATCATTCTCGCCACAATTTTTCACTATATGAGCTTGTATATCATGCATAGTAATTCCAACTGTTACTTCCAATGGTCGATAATCTCTTGGATCAAATGACTTTGATTTTGCATCTTCATCTTCTACAGATTCAATACTGCTATTTTGCACATCTTTGTCTTTGCTTCTTTCTGTACTTACAGATGTAGGATTTGTTCGACTTTGTTGCATATCAGTAAAAGTTTGATAATCACCAAATAAGTTTTCTTTTAAATGTATAAAATTTTTCAAGAGTGATCCATACACAATCAATATAGATGGACCTATTTCAAGATCTAAACTAACTTTATCAGGAGCTATAGATTGTGGATCAAATTTTTGACTACCGTTTCTAGTCCATTGAAGACCAGGCGATTTTCTACATCGAGGAATTCTCATTGGAGATAAAAGAATTTCTTCTTTCTCTGGAGTTGTTATATTTGCTTGTGGGGTAGGTCCTAGAGGTGGGCATGGATGATATGTATAATTAATACTTAATGCCACAATTGGCACGGACCAACAGTCAACCCAGCCTGCACCCTTCTGACAAACGTTTCTCCATTTTTTATTTTTATTTAATTCTGATAAATAAATGTGTGAGCCATCACGTGTCATAATTTTTGCATTTTTATTCAAAGCTAATAAAATTGTACGACTTGTATTGACTTCTGGTAAATAAAAGGAAAGATCAACACTTTCACCTTGAATCCAAAAACATAAAGGTATTGTAACAGGTAAGTAGTCCACAAATGGGAGATCAAATGACAGCTCAAAGAATTCCCCACAAAAAGCAATGTGCGCATTTTCTTGATTCTGTGATGAACAATCAATCCAATTATATTCGTTACATAATGTAATCAATTCAAATTCTTTTAATAATAAATTAAATTTCCACGTATAAGGTACAAAATGTAAAATATCAGGTCTGGCTTTACTGGCCCAATCATTAATCATATCTTGAAAAAACTCTTTGTGCGAATAAACTAAGTTAGCAGTGGCTTTACATCCAGTTAAATTTAATGTCCACTCTTGATGATCATTCCACCTTATTGGATAATGACATTTTATACCAAATTCTAATGTTTCACTTTCAACTAAACTTCGATACTGTAAACTTGTAGTTGCTTCTAAATGTAACAGTTGACCCGTTATCTTTGTAGTATATCCATCTTGTAAAACTATCCAAGGCATAGTAATTTCCAGATAAGATCCAGGTCCTACATTAATATGAACAGCATTTGTTTCTCTATTCTTACTGAAGAGAATGTCAACTGTTGCTTCATTTAATGTTGATAATCTAATATCAAATGATTGAACTTGTCTTTTTTCTCCAGACACAGGTGTTTTTGTAACTTTTAATGGTTGATAATCATTAGGAAAAAAGAATTTAAATAAATGTTCTCTTTGTCTGTCTGCCCAAGGTCCATAACTAAAATCAGTACCCTTTCCACATTTAACATCAATACCCCAAATTGGTGGCATAGCTTCTACCATGTCTCCATTTACCAATTGAATCATTTCTGGATGTTCAGGAACAAATCCAGGTTCATCCATATAGTAGTAAACTTCCATATTATTTGAGCTTAATACAACAAATCCTTCACCCATGTATCTAGGTGGATCATCTACCATTCCTGTATATTTTGGACTAGGTGCTAAAATGACTTTGAAATTTTCGGCTTTACATTTTGTAAAATGCATGAAATGATCATGTCGGGATGCTGCTGGTTTTGTAGAATACACAAAATGCGCTTCTTCCACAGTTATTGACAGTGTTGTTGGTACTAATCGATTACCAAACACCAGTCTTCCCTAAAGTAACAAAATGTTTTAAACCTAGAAAAAGTGTATAACTTACTGAAAAATAATCTATAAACTAACCGTGCATACGTCTAATTTAATAACAGGTATTAAATCTCTCCAAGTTCGAGCTATAACATGAGCTTCTTTTTTCCTAATGTTATCAACATGACGTGATACATCCATTGCATTTATTTGTTGACGATTTTCACGAGCAGTATTATTAAATGATTCTACATCACGTTCATTGATATTAATAGTATGATCTTCGTCAGAAAATATTTGAGGTGTAAGGCCAAATGCTTTTTCTAGTTGTGCATATAGTTGACAGCGATTGTAAACATGTAATTCAAAGCCATTTAACATGACTGAAAGTCGAGTGTCGGAATGTGAAAGATCTAAAAAGAAATATTTTCATTGTTATAAATTTCTTAATACAAATTCTAAATGAAAAAATGTAAATATTATAATATATAAACAACTAATAGATAATAATATTTATATATTATAAAAGAATAATAAATGTTTATATATTATAACAGAATAAATACAATTACATAATTGCATTCATTATACAGAATACCTTCAGATACATCTTTGGGAACGTAACTCCTCCACCACCTAAATATAAGCCACCCATCCTGAACTCTGATACTATAATCTGTTGTGATATAAACTATATCTCTAAACATTATTTTTCCACTTAGTGCACTTAGAGTAAAAGACCCTAAATATAAAGAAATATTACAATTAATTAATCAATTATGATAAAAATATATCAATACAAAACAAATATTCATGTTACCAACACTTACCTACTTTAACATATCCATCCCTAATAACAAATCTATTTAATAATTTTGTTAATATATAACCAATAACTCTGCTATTATAATAGGCTATATAAATAATCCAAGAAATAGCAGATACTAATGAGCAAAGTAAATATATAAAACTACTATCCATCTTAAGATCATCGAGGATGACATGATCGGAATAATTCCAAAAAGCTGGTTCAATTCCAGAGAAACATGGAATTGTAGCATTGTACAGTTCATTCTCCTCCATGATGATGTTTTTTTTTTGTTTAATTGTCGAATCAAGAACTATTAGTCATTTTGTCATTCAACACTAAAATCATAAAAAAAAAGTATTTGTGAAAATGATAAAAAAATTCATTGAGTTTAATTTAAGATATTTAAAATTCTTTATTTATAGCTAAACATATGTACAATCTATGATTTATTATAAATTTTTACTTTTATCTTAGTTTTTCCCATTTTGATAAAAGTAAATATTATTTGTTACTAATGTTCAACAGTTACTATAGAAATGACAAAAAGGAAAATTAGAGTTTGTAAACATAACCTAATCAACAAAGTGTAATTAAAAAATAGTCTTTATAAGTTATTAATCAGCTATATTAAATACTAAACTATATCTCATGACATTTATTATTATCACTAATATTACTAAATGTAGAAATAATATTTCTTCTCGATCGAAAAGATGAAATTTCTTGTAACGTTATTATCAACGCGAAAAAACATTTATTACTGTTCACATTAAAAGATAGAAATTGTACTTCATCATACGTTGATTAACACTGAGTTATTGAAATGATTATCTACTTATCAATGAAAGCAGAATGCCTATACTGTGTAATGCAATCACAGTATTTTTTAAAAATATACTTTGTAAATAAATGTCAAGTCAACCTAATTTGTTTGAGGTATTTACCTTTATTCGGTACTTATATAAGAATTACATTCAATTTTTGTTGTGTCACTCATGGTTTTATGTTTATTAGTATATCAGTTTCAATAGATGTCATAGAACTGTCATCGATGGACAGCAACACACATAACCACTCCATAGTGACTACTGTCATTGACTATAGATTTAGTAATGATGCACTATCCTGTGCTACTGATAAGATTTAGCATATTTCTATTCACTTGACAAAAAGTGCCATCTATACCGTTTGTTAATTATTTCCAAGATTATTTAAATTAATAAAGCAGATTGAAAGTTAACAGAATAATATTTTGTAATTTATAGCTGCTTAAATTAACATTAGTAAAGCTTTTTAACAATATTTACTATAATATCATCTCCTATTTATTAAAAAATTCTGTTTATTTGGATTTATTTTCTCCAGTATATTTTTTTTTAATTATTCTTTTTGGCATATTTTCTACATAAACTTGCACGTCTATATCACATGAAAATGGCACATGATAATAGTGCGCGGTTAAATAAAATTCAATTACATAGAATCTGTACTTTTACAATCATTTCTATTTTTCCTAATGATACATTAAACAAATTTTAACGATTTGTAATGTTTTAACTCGTATAAGTGTTTCTATTTGTAGAATAGTACTTTAAATACTTTAAAATAATATCAATAACAACTTATATGAGTACTCGTTAAACGTTATTCTTTCAAATTCGTTTTACGTGTTTCATAATAAAAACAATTAAAAGTAATTTAAAATATTATTAAAACTTGTATATATGCAATTAAACTTTTTTTTCCTTTTCGCTTTCACGATAAAATGTTGTTTACTTTATTTACAAGTGTGTTTATTTTTTGTTTTTATAGTCATGGAAGAATCTATGGACACATTTGCTTGGACACATAAATTAGAATGTCCACCAACACTATGCAATGATTTAGTAAAAACAATGTTTGTATAAATTTTATTAATTACTAACTTCAGTTTAGTAATGTATATTGTTTAAAATGGATATATTATACAATTATGTATTTTGATTACAGACTATATTGTTGAAGATATAGTCATTTTTTGTAATAATAAATTATGCAATATTTTTGATAGATTACGTAAAGGACTCGTTGGATTTCTGTGGGATGATTTAGCTGATCTTATATTTACTTCTGATAAAGCTCAAATTATACGAAAAAATGTTTTACTACATCAATTAAAACAAGGGCTACCCAATAAAGTTGTTCAATGCGTGCAAAATATATCACACATAAAGTCAAATAAAAATGATTTAAAGAATCGAATATCTAAGTTAGAAGAAGAATACAAGCAATTAGATTTTACAGTGAGACAAAGAGGTATGCTGACTATTGGAAATACAAAAAAAATATCTATTTAATAAGTAATTTTGTTTAGTACAAGAATTACAAGAGGTATCGTCTAAGCATTCACAAGTAAAGGTAAGAAAACAATTGCTCAAGATGAAATACGATCAAACTAATACACAACTTCGTGATTGCAATGACATGAGATTAGTTTGTCAACATTTGATGCCAAACTCATGTAAAGATTTAGATCCTAAAACAATAATAGAAATGTTAGATGTAGTAACAAGTCTTTGGGCTGGAGCAAATAAAAGACAAGTATGTATTTAGGTAATATTTAATACAATAATAGTTGTAATTATAATTGCAATTATATTGTTCAGATTACATTTGTAGGTTTGGGATACAGTATCAAATAATCTTGATAATATTGAAGTAACTACATTATGGCATCATCTCTATCAAAATTTGGTAGAAGCTGTGGAGACATTAATTAAATCAGAAAATAGTAAATCTTCACATGCAGATGAAAAAGATATAAATGCTGGTGTAGCCAAAATATATGGACAACACATTTCTATGGTTTCAAAATGGTTATTATATCGTGCAAATGCAAATAATCATCAGCAAAGTGTTGTTGAATTTATAGAAAAAATTGAGGTACTATACATTTATGAAACATACATAATTTCAAATTAAAATTTATTGATATTTTAGGCAGCTTCAAATAATTCTACAGATATTAGTGAATGGTTAGCATTGGCATTGGAGGTTCGTAAATTAGAAAGTGAACAAAGAACTTTACAAGAAGAAATTGACAAAATTCAAAAAAATTTGGATGATAATAATATGTATACATTTGACCTAATTCAACTGACTTCAGAAGTACAAGATATAAATACTGAAATTGTATGTTAAAATTTTAAAACAATTACAATTTATTTGAGTATCATTACATTTTATATTAATTGTAAATGAATTTAAGGTGGAATATATGCAAAATATACAGCAATCATTAAACCTTCTAAAATCTTCCCCAATGCATCTTACAAAAATGAAAGAAAAGATATGTTTGGAATTAGAAAGAATACTAACATTGCGAAGCAATGGTTGTGACTCAACATGGTTGAATAATAATTTAAATACTGAATTAGATATATTTCAAGACACCTTGGATCTCAATGCTTTAAGAAAAATCATGTTAAAAGGGAATATTGGAGTTTACAGGTTTGTTTGTTTTTATATTATAGAAACTTATGGCAGTTGGTACATTTTACTAACATTTTTTAATTAATTTGTAATTTATGTAATTCTTTTAGGTACACAGAAAATTGCTTTAACAAAGCTTCTTTAACAATTAGTAACTCTCAGACTTTGAATATTACGTGTTACTTTCCAATGATTCAAACACCAATTTACTCTTTGATAGAATGTTATAAGAATTTAGTTTTACAATTTTTTTATAAAAGATTTGAACTATTGAAAGTTAAAGATACTTTAGATATATGTCAAATGCCTACATTAGCATACAAAGAAAATAACTCTCACACAATTAAATTGTTAAATTTATCAAAAGCTGTTAACAAAAAGACAAATGCAGAAATTGACGAGTTTAACGAAATATTAAATGTTTGGTAAGTAATTGGACAGAAATACTATTTTTACTGCACAAGGTAGAAATATTTATTTTTGTATATATATTTGCAGGATACGTCAAACAATTCAGAAAGTAATGGAAATTATTGAGAAAACTGTGGATGATGCTACTTTCTCAACCTGGGTTGAACGTTACAATTTATTATTATATATGTTACAAAATCCTAAACAGTGTTGAGAGTATTAATGTTTTATTTTATGTACTAAATATTTTTCATCACATAACATTTTTTAAATAAGAAAAACTGTAATGTTTAATGCGATTAAAATAACACGTTTGTATATAAATTTATAATAGTAAATATTATATCATTAAACGTCATTATCAGGAAAGTAATAAATTATTATGATTTATTTCAAATAGAATTATTTAACTACACATTATTTTACTCTTCAATATATTTTTTACTATTTGGAGTAGTATTGAAAAATTTGAGTCTTACATTTCGTTAAAATATATAAATATTAAATATATAATGTATGTAGAAAGTATTCGTATACCGACCAATTTTGAATAAAAATTTGGGAAATTGTAATTATTAACTAATTCGTTATAAATAACCAAATTCATCTTTCGAAACAGTCGACAGTATTTTCTTAAATAATAAAATAAATCGTTTTATTGTAAATAATTAAAGTACATAATTATACTTCCTTTATGCAAATAAGTGTATTAATTTTTTATTATGTTACTTTAAAAATACGCTACTCAACTATCATACCACACCATTAACATCCACCAAAGTTGAAATTGGTGCATGCGATCTGAAGTACCGACTTTATAAATGTCAATGATTCTAAAGCACTCTAGCGAAGTTATAAATATAGAAAACTCATCTCTGTATATATTTGTGATTTTATCGAAAGTATCAGTTTCAAAAAGTATTGTAACAATATTTCTTCCATTCATTCTTAAAGATGAAACGTGGAATATTTTATCAATATGCGATTTTTATTAACATTTGCGCATGTTCCGAATATTAATGTTCTTAAATGCAGATGGCGCTCCTGAATCATTGACATTTTCGAAGTCGGTATTTCAGATCGTGTGACACCAGTTTCCGTAAGACGAATCGTCTATTTCATATCTCATCTGTGGCGAGTGTTAATGGTTGTTGTATGGTACTTGAATAGTGTGTTTTTAAAATAACATAACAGTGAGAAATTAAAGCAATTATTTTGCATAAAGGAATTATAATTGTGTATTTTAATTATTTACAATAAAACAATTTGCTTTATTGTATGAGAAAATGCTATCGACTGTTTTAAAGCATGTATTTGGTTATGATGATTTTAAAAGTGATATTCAAAAACTAGCAACTACCGCTGTTTATAAAGGTTGTATATTGTTTCAATTAGACATTATATTGCATATTGTATTCTCTTATTTATTTATGAATACTTACGAATTCGTTTTAATTGTACTATTTTTAAAGAAATTAATTTTTGACATTATTTTTTTTTTAGGTAAAGATGATGTATTTGTATGTATGCCAACTGGAAGTGGCAAATCACTATGTTTTCAATTGCCAGCAATAATGAAAGAAAATAAAGTCGCAATTGTTTTTTCTCCATTATTAGCTCTGATGAAAGTATGTCATCTATTAATTTAATAAAGATATTTAGAAGTAGATTGGAACAAGTTATATAACAATAATTTATTATTACAGAATCAAGTTGATTTTTTAGTTAGTAAAAAGATAAACGCTAATTCATTAAACTCAAATACATCTACTAAAGAAAGAAATGCAATAATTAAGGATTTAACTTCTAATTCACCAAAGATTAAATTATTATATGTTACTCCTGAAATGGGAGCACAACCACATTTTCAAGTAAATTATTTTTGTTATTTTATTTGTAATAGTAGATTTATTGTAGAAAAGAATTTAAATAATTGTTAATATTTTTTTCTGTAGGATATAATAGTAAAATTAAGAAAAGCAGAAGTATTGTCTTATTTTGTTATTGATGAAGCACATTGTTTAAGTCAATGGGGTCATGACTTTAGGCCCAGCTACAGAAAATTAGGTGTATTTAAACAATTATGCCCTTATATTCCTATAATTGCATTGACAGCTACTGCTGCAAAAGAGGTAACATTTTTAGAACTTACAATATTAAAGTACATTTAAAATACATTTATTATGGAATGTATTTTTGCAGGTTAAAGATGATATACTACAATGCTTAAATATGAAAAATCCCTTGATATATTCAGTGCCTGTATTTCGACCTAATCTTTATTACGACATACGGTTTTTAGAAATATTAGACAAGCCATTTGAACATTTGAAGAAATTTATTTTGGAATCTCTTGGTTCTCAAGATGAGTCTATTTCAAAAGTAAATGTGTACAATATAATTATTATATGTAGCCTAAGAATTCATCTTATCACTTCTGATAAGAAATTTGAAGATTTTATTGATATAAAATTTCATTAAAGGTGTTATTTCAGGTAAAGAAAAATTGTGGGATTATTTATTGTAGAAAGAAGGAAACAACTGAAGTGATTGCAAATAAATTGACTAATTCTGGCATACATACTTTAGCATATCATGCTGGTATATGTCAACATTATTTTAAACTATCATAGCACTAATAAAACAAATAAAGTAATGAAATAAATAATTCTGTTTGCAGGTTTAAAAAACCAAGAACGTAATGAGGTGCAGAACAAATGGACGTCTGGTGAAGTACCTGTTATTGCAGCTACATGTAGTTTTGGGATGGGTGTTGATAAAGGATCTGTCAGGTAAATTATTGTATTTAATAAAGGCTGTGTAATGTTATTTTCCTGGGTACTTTATATTATTTAAAGACAAACCATAAACACATACTTTTTAATATTCTACAGATTTGTGGTGCATTGGACAGTCCCCCAAAATATAGCAGCATATTATCAAGAATCTGGTAGAGCAGGTAGAGATGGCAAACCAGCTTTTTGTAGAATATATTTTAGTAATGAAGAGTATGGACCGATTGCATTTCTTATTAAAGAAGAAATTACACAAAAAAATACGGAACTTGTAAAACTAAGATGGAAAAATTTTGAAAAAACTGTTTCATATTGTCTTGAAGCAAAGTAAGGATCATAAATTGTAAATATTTTTATTACAAATGCATATTTAATGTATTCTTGAATGTATATTTAAATAGATGCAGGCATGCTGTATTTTCTAAATACTTTGGAGATAGCCCACCACTGTGTAAAAATAGATGCGATGCATGTGAAAATAAAGATGCTGTTCAAGCAAGAATATCACAATTTGAAATGTCTCAAACTAGGTCACGTAAACCCAACAGTAATTTAGATGGTGTAGCACTACCAAAGTATGATAATGAGTAAGTAATATTTAATACATAAGTAATGTAAACTCGTATAAATTTCATTAGAGTGTGATTATTTAAATATATACAGCGAAGACGAATATAAAGGAAATCCAGTTTCAAGAGAAAAACTCTTAGCAGAAAGTAAACGGGAAGCTAAAGAATTCATTGAAAGACAGTTTGCTATTAGAAGAAACAATAATATAAATGACGAGGTATGCATGTAAAAGCTAGATTTATCAATCTCTAGTATTCTTTTTTGTGTCGTTATATTATTTCAGATAAAAAAACAAAATCTTGAAGATGCAAAGCAATCTCATGTACGTGCTGCTGAAAGTACTGATATAAAAATCAAAGGCTTGACAGTCCAAGTGCGAGAACATTTTTATGTTCAATTAAAATTAGCATTAAAAGATAACTATGAAAACACGTTTTTGGGTTTAAAAGGGCAGCTTCAAGAGAAAGATATACATAATATAGCCTGTGAACTTGAATATAAAGCATTATGTAATACCAAAGTTGCAAATAAGTATAGATTTGATATGTCTAAATTGGTACGTAATTTATTAAATTCATATAAACTTTTATTGTTTTAATTTTACTACTTAACAAATAAATATTTAACAACTTATATAAGATGTAGCAATTTTAATCGAGTTTTCACTTTGTTGATGAATAAAGATTTCTTCTGTGCGGAAGTGCATTACAACTAATACAATTCACGAATCATTACATGATTATAATGCAAATAATGAACAGGAAGTAGAATCAGCATATTTGAATGATGCTACTGTTAGTAAAAATAAACAAGAAGAAAATAATGATAGTTTAGACGCACAAAATAAAAGCGTATTAAATAAGTTTTGTGATAACGATATTCGCGTTTCTTCCCAAGAATCAAGTGCCACAAGCAAGAATAGTTTGTTTCCAACATTTAAGACTGCTTTAGAACTTAAGAATGACAAGAAAATAATAAAAAGCTCATCTAATAGTAATGTGAATTATTTATTTGATACAAACACTTTGAACGATGATAATAAAAATATCAATGTGACAGAAACGAAAAGTAAAGTTAATAAATGTACTACTCATTGTAATGATCGTGTAGATTTTGAAAGAGGTAATGTAAAAGATGATAATCTAAAGAACGTCGAATCATTGAAATTAAATGGTTTCACATGCGCCCGAAAACTTCACGAAGAGAACAAAATTGTATCTAAAAGTCTTGATAAAAAGTCACGAAAATCTTCGCAAGAAGTTCTGAGAAAAGATCTCAAAACTAAAAAACCACTTTGTACGACTAAAACAGTTTATGAGCAAATTTTGTCATGTGCGAAATTGAAAACTAATGCTGCAGTTAAAGAAATTATTGAACCAACTCCAATGAATGACAAAAATGATGATAGTACAAATGTAATTAAGGATTTAATACAATCAAAAACTCAAAGTAAAAGAAGATGTATAGATTCATTTGGAAATAATACAGATACTGAATCAAGTAAAAAGGTAAAGCTTGATGGAGAGACATTACCTTTAGGAAATACTAAAAATAGTATAAAAGAAATTGCTGTCGATCAGAAAAAGGATAAAATTAAAGATACGAAGAATGAAAAAATGTTATCAAGTATAAAAAACAGAAAGGAAGAAGAAACATTGAGAAATGAGAGGGGGGTAACGGAGAATTCAGGAACAAAAATACTTTTGGAAGAGGAACATCGTAAAACAAACCGTTCAAAACAACACTCAAGTACAATTGATAAGAAGGTACTGGTGCCTGCAGATAAAGCCATACAATTTAAAACCGCAGAAATTTTAAAATCATACTTAATGAAGTACTATCCATCTAAACGTATTCCTGATAGAACAACATTTTCAAAAACTTGTAGAGAAATGCATTATACTCTACTAGCTCAAAGAATATTCGGTAAGGTATATTTTAATAAGGTTGCACCGTCAATCTATTTGAAGCAAAGTACATGATAATTGTTTTCAGATAAAGAGGGAATACAGAAATTTGTTAAAAAATACTTGACACAGAATTAATATCTATTAAACAGAATCAGCAGAAATATTTAGCAGAATCCGTGGACTTTGATAATGATTAAGCTACATTTGTACATATGGCTATATACTACATATATATAAAAGATCATTTTTATTTAATTATATTTAAATGTAATGTAACATATAAATTTTAAATTTCTTAAACGCATTTATTAACTCTTGAATTATATTTCTTGAATTTAATATTATAATACATTTATATATACTTATATATTAAAATTTAAGTTTATCTCGCAACTACGTACTTCCTAGATGTACAAAATATTTATTGAATATGATCTTGTTTTTTAAGAAAATTTTTTTTGTCTTTCATAAGAGAAACATAGGGTAAAATAATAAGCATTTTTCAAGTTCTAGAAAATAAAGTACCAAGATATAAAATTTGTATTAAAATCATTTATTGAGCAATTTTTATAAATATTCGCATCACTAACATTTCACTGGCAAGAATTACAGTAGTTGTTACAGTGAAGAAGTTAACAACCATTACATATGTGCACATATGTGATATTGAATAATTTTATTCTTATAAAATATATTGAATATACAACTGAAGGAAACAGAAATTGTTATGTGTACTAATGCATTAAACATTATTTTTTTCATCATACATTAAACATTAAGAGAATATGATTCATAAACATATGTTTATTTTCATACTATAAGAATACTGTTTCCCTAGTTGATATATTATTTCCATAGGTGAGGCAAGATTGTTATTTAAGAAGTGTTTATATTTATTGGCCTACTTAGCAATTAAAAATGATATAATAACCTATGATTTTGAATATAATGATATATATTCCATATGAAAATTATTATCTTTTTAGACAGAATATGTGATATGTGTTTTGTAATTTTTCAAGTTCAATATTAATGCATATAATTTGAACAATGTAAATACTACAAGTATTGATGATTCATAACTTTTGCCTACGTATGTACAATATTTACAAGTGATTCTTTTCATAAAACAGTATAATTTTTTAAATGATTTGTGCAGGTTTTAAGCATTAAGCAATGGTTCATTAAAAATAAATATAATTGTAGTCTCTACTATTGTTTATCCGTTTTTAATATCATTTGTCTATTGTTAACAAGACTAACAACAATAACAATGTATATCTTTTAAAAAGTAATTTAATTATAACTCTTTAATTATAAAATTCGTGTAGAATACAAATTTGTCTATTAGGTATATTTAAATATTTTTTTGAAAACAATAAACTTATAAATTTTATAATTGCATAATTTGAGGTTACAGTAGCACAAATCATTTGGAATGATTATCGTATGCATTATGTACATGCATGCATTACTATGTCTGCACATACTTTTATGAGAAATAAAATGTCCTACCATTAACTATTAATAGGATGAATTGCATCGTGAGATTAAGATAATTAATTAGTTAAAAATTGGAAAATAATGATTAATCTCGCGTCCATTAATAAGAAGATATTGATAAAATAGATACATGAAATAATGTTTGACGAGAAGTTTATAAAATATCTCTTATAAATCATTCTTTTAAAACACCGTCACAAATAAAATAACATGTTTACATATACATATATATATCGAAGTACAATTTCACCGAAAATTCTCGTTTTCTATTTACTCTTCAATAAATATTATGTATAAAAAAAATGCTAAAATAGTGGGAATGTATAAATTCTTTTGTTATTGTTTTTATATAACAAATTTTATATATACTTTTATTTAATTTTTTAAAACTTTATTATGGTATGAAATTTATTTGACTATAAATTAAATTACTTATTTGACAAAAAGTGACAAACGGTGCAATTCCAAATTAATAATTTTTAAAAAAATATTTTTGCATTAACATTTATTTTTGAACTTTTCTAGCTTTTTCTCAAATATTCAGTTCAATTATGGCCTTGTAAAAATCACTTAGTTACTACACCAGTCTATAATAGTATCAGTCTTAATATATTTAATCGTTTATATAAAATTATGATACACATTCTTGTGCATATCTTTTTTATTTTGTCTAATTAGTGTACTAGTTCCTTAACGAACATCATAAATTACTATTCATAAAAAAATGGGAGTTTTTATAAATTTGATGCAATAACGTAGGCAAGGAATCTTGTTAGAACAAGAATTTTTATATGCATGAAATTAAACATTTTTTTCGTATTATTGTTTACTTTATAGATGGAGAATATTCTACGAACTTGCACCGTTTGTATTGATAGATGGTAATTGCAGTTTGATAAGAAAATATATAACGTGTGTCACTACTTACCGCGAAAGGTAATATTTACGCTACAATTGCATTTGAACTATATAGATATTGAGCTATAATCATGTCATGGATACTTCCAGTACATTTTTCAATTAAGTACTTAAAATATAGTTTCAATATAGTTTGATTTCTATGAAACTAGTGGAAAATTACAAAATGTTGATATGAATAAACCTAAGCTCTTGTTAGAGGTAGGAGCTCGTTCAGAACGATTGTATTTTCTCGAAGTCCGAAATTATTCGATACGTTTCATTAATTACGAGCATAAAACGAGTTTACATGAAAAATAGTCTCTTCCTAGAGTTTTGTTTGCAGATTATCGATCATACGATGTCCTCTTTTAAATTTGATATTTCTGTCGTTGGGTTAGACATCGCGTTTGGTTCCTTCGATTCGAGTAATGAACTATAGTAAGTGTCCATTTCCTTGGTTTTACACGAGAGTCGTCCGCTGCTCAAAAATTGTAGCTTTGGGTTCTTTATTTCCGGATTTAACCATTGCCTAGGAGATGCTGATTCTTTTGGTCGGTATAAAAGGATTTTGCGAATACCGATAAGTATCACTACGATTCCGATGAGCATTAAACAGTAAATCAGTATGTCCTGTAAAATTGGTAGTACGTTCAAGTAGAGCCAGAAGCGAGTAGACATTGACGTTGGCAACTCGCGCATCCCCTGAAAACAGCAATTCGTAAATGACACTTTTTTTTAATAATAATTTACACTTTTATGATAGAAATAAATAAATTTGTTACAATGACTTCACAACTATGAAGCATGAAACAAAAAAATGTATGCGAAACTGACGAAATGTATTGTTCATTGTTCATTGAAATAACTATTGAAAAAATTAAGTAAGCGAAAAGAGAAATATCAAAATATCGCTGGATGAATCTGTCAAATATATTTACGATAATGTATGTTAATATTCAATCGTTTTTGCATTAATTTGTAAATATTAAAATACAAGGAATATTGAATACAATTGTGACAAAATATTGCAGTAATCTGAATGCGACTTTACGTGGTTAATGGATCAATATTGATAATATCTACTATATCGATACTTTGTCGATAAAACTATTTCAGTGTTACCTACATCTTAATACTTACGATTTCGAACCATAGGAGCGGTAAAACGAAGTTCTCGAACTTCTCCACCCTGGCCATATGGCCAATATTTTGTAGGGCCATGTTGATTTGAAAACGGAATGCAAGGCTCACAGGGAGACCCGATTTTGGTTGAATATAAGCATAAGACTCGTGAAGATCTGCCCTCGGATTCAAACCCTCAACGGCTGCCAAGACCGATGGATCGGTTTTATAAAAATGCGGATACGACAAAGCGATTGGAAAGCCTGGAAAAGTCATAAGTCGTCGATACACGTAAGTTAAATTTCATTTGATTGTTTTTCATTGTTTTACTCCGTTCTCGATGCCACTAACTATAGTGACTACATTACCGACACGACATTCTCAATTTATTCACGCACGCATTTAGCCATATTACCGATCTGAATCACACGACATATTAATCGTTATTTATCGATAACGAAGACTGAAGACTATTATCCTGCGTTAATTGTTATCGACGTTCAAATCTATTCGATGAATTTTTTTCGTCTTACGAGGATAATTCGATGACGCTTCATTTCCATTAACGTGAATTGCGTCGAACATTATACGAACGATATAAAAAAAAAAGCAACTTAAGCATGTGTTTCAAGTCATTACATAGCGGTAATTCGTAACTGTGCATGTAAACGCGTATCCACATTTGATAAAGAGTACAACGCGAATTATCGATTACAACTTACCATAATAACAGTCGGTAACGTCGATTAGGCCAGCTTTTTGACAGTACCCATGACGACAGAAACACTTGTTTTCCGGGTTGAAAACGCCGTTATCTAATTCATTTTCAACGAATTTAAACATATACGTGTGCAGTCCATTCAAGATTTTTTCTCCACTTTGTTTCTATAACATAGAATTTAACATCGATCTTTATAAAGTTACTGCGTTACCATACGAGTCCATAGTTTTCATTGAAGTGATTTTCGTGCAACACGATCGAAAACAAGTACTTGAAACTTAAATTTAAATTCATACGTGCACCTATAGCGACGTTCGTCCAGTCTCCGAGAATTCTACTTTTCTTTCGTTCTGAGTATCAAGACCGGAGAAATTACATCATATATTTTCCGTACGCATAAATATTTTCTTATGAAAATTTACGAAAATACTGTTCTCATATACTCGTAAAATCACTTGTAGTAGACTTACGGAAGAAATTCTCAAATATCAAGATTTTTCTCAGCCCGAAAGATAGCGTTCTTCCTTAACGTGTACTAAAGTTCAACGTACCATGTAAGCACTTCTGCAGAGACTTTTCCTGAAGAAAAGTACAGTGTCGTTCGGTTGAATGTAACTTGGGAACTTGACTCCGTCGCTTGCACCATTCACATTCGCGCACTTTCCTGTCCATTGCGGTAGATTCACGTCGCCGTTGTACTTTTCAATTAGACCCGTTAGACGAACATCGTTTTCTCCAGTGTAAACTGTTTCATAATCGCCATCAAAATCGTACATCTGCGAGTAAAAAGAAGAGTAAATTCAAAACTACCGTTTACAGAATCGGTGAGAACGTTACGTTAGCTGGATACCTTTTTTGGGGACGATGTGAAAATTTATATAAAGGTACTGTATTTTTATTAACTTTCGGGTGCTGAACGTGTCATATACGACTCGTTGCGTGCACGATTATTTTATTACATTCCGTTAACATTTTTTGGTAATATATTTTTCTTTCTTATATTCAATTTTATCTCTTTTTATTTTTGATGTTTCTTTTATCGTTTTGTAGATTAATGGTATTCTAGTTGGGACTGTTAGGGGTTAAAGTAAAAATTATATTAATAATAGAGACTCACTCTATCGATGAGACCCAACTTGTCGAATTTGATCCAGCTTGGCATTACTTTGTTACCAAGGGTGACAAGGGAGGATTCGTAGCCGAACATAAATTCTCGTGCGGTCATGCTAACCAGTGGCTGGGAGTCAGTATGACTGATCAACATGTTCAAACCGAATCTAGTCAAATACGCTGAATCCTTCATTACATTCGTGATACTCTGGAACAAAAGAAAAAAATCGTTCGTTCGAACAGTCGTACTCGGAGGGTAAGTATTCAAAGTATTATAATCGAGTTTATTACGAGTTTCAATTTGAAATAGAACTTGAATTTCAAGTCGATCAATTCAAACTCAAGCTTTCAAATTTTCAAACTTTCAAATTTTCAAATTTTTAAATTTTTAAATTTTCAAATTTTCATATTTTCATATTTTCAAATTTTCAAATTTTCAAATTTTCAAATTTTCAAATTTTCAAATTTTTAAATTTTTAAATGTTCAAAGTTTCAAATTTTCTAAATTTCACAAAATCGAGTTTATTACGAGTTTCAATTTGAAATAGAATTTGAATTTCAAGTCGATCAATTCAAACTCAAGCTTTCAAATTTTCAAACTTTCAAATTTTCAAATTTTCAAATTTTCAAATTTTCAAATTTTCAAATTTTCAAATTTTTAAATGTTCAAAGTTTCAAATTTTCTAAATTTCATAAAATCGAGTTTATTACGAGTTTCAATTTGAAATAGAATTTGAATTTCAAGTCGATCAATTCAAACTCAAGCTTTCAAATTTTCAAATTTTCAAATGTTCAAAGTTTCAAATTTTCTAAATTTCATAAAATCGAGTTTATTACGAGTTTCAATTTGAAATAGAATTTGAATTTCAAGTCGATCAATTCAAACTCAAGCTTTCAAATTTTCAAATTTTCAAATTTTCAAATTTTTAAATGTTCAAAGTTTCAAATTTTCTACATTTCACAAATTTTCGTCATTGATCCAGATCTTCGATCCCCACACGTTTCTCCAGATATTCCAGAAGATAGTTAACAATGTTCCAAACCTAGTTCGTACTACCCAAAAAATCTATCAAGCCTACGTTAGCTATCGATCTCGTATTTCTCTTCTTTCGTTCGTAAATACATCGATTTTTGAATGGACACATCAAGGCGTTAATTACCAATCGCGCGTTATCGCGAAACCATTGAGGGGTGCGGTTCGTTTCAGATCATTATTCATTTCCGTATCATTTATTATTCGGTTTCATTTTGTAACGTGTCGAGCGACAGAGTCGTTCATTTCCCTAATATACGTAAACAAAGCGGTTCTTGAACTTCCGAGGTTCGTATTGTCTGCGAAAGTTCATTGACGCTGTTGCAATTGGCCGCGCATTTACCGCACCAACGTGTACGTCGAGTCTCTCGTACGTTTTAAATCAACATTCAACCGGCCGCATACATATGCATGCATAACGTATCGATACACGTGTTACATAAGGATGTACTTCGCAAATTATGCCTGGCTGTGCACTTCACCTGCTGTGAACGACCACTAAAGTGTCTCGAGGAACGCACCTTTGATCGTATCTTCGTTCGTCGATGACTCTTTCAATGAAACGTAACAGCCATTGAAATATTGCGAGACGTTTTCAAGTTCGCCAATTGTCGAGAAACTGCATTCGAAATCACAAATAAATTTATCACAAATAATACGTTCGCACCATTTTTTTCCAACGTGAACTCTAAAGAATCTTAAAAAAAAAAGAAACAATTCAAACCGGATCGGGTTTTCTCCATTCACCATTCCTCATTTGAACACTATTGCGAGCAGTGTTCCACTTCCAAACTTGAAATTGCATCAATTATCTTATCACACATTTCAACGACGATTCGAAGGAATATGTTTGCTCTTGCGATTCATCTACTTATCGATTTATGAGCGAGCAGAGTATCGTGATCGAGATCGAATTTGAGAAAGATTTTTTTTCTACAGATAGGTCGTGAGATTCGTTACGTTTCGACTAGAAAGAACAAAGCGTTTTATCGAACGTGCAACGTAGTCGTGTATACAGCATCGCTCTCTTGTCGAATGGTTTGCATAATGACGCGTAATAACGGAAATCGATAATTAAGGTAGCGAAAAAAACACTCGCACAACATCCTGTGCGAAACGTTTGCCATCTCTGAATTCAGGTTCGGTGGATTGTAAACAGTGATTAATTATTTATACGCAAATCTGTCGATCAAAGGCCCGTCGTTTAAGTTGCGTTGATAGAGGTAAATACGTAGGAATTGGACTACAATTATCGACACCGATCGCCGAACATTGAATTTTCTCTTTCGCGATCGGCGTTTCTTAACGGTAGAAGTGCAATGTAGCGTTGCAATAAAGTGTCACCTTTTTCTAGGTCATCGTAGTTATGAAACGCAAGCATTTAGTCGGGACGTGTCATTGTTTCGTTGGGGAATTATGGAACCATTCGATAAAAGTTTTCGATCACGTTCCATCGATTTCTGTGATCTCTACCATAATCTTCGCGTAAATCACGAAAGGAAGTTTCGCAATTGCAGCAAAGAAGGCAGTGGCATACGAAACTATATTGCAGACCAATTTTTCTATCGTTCCTCCGAATAGATTTTCCATCGAAGGGTATTAGATTATATTGAATGATCGGGAAAGTGTGTTTTACGTAGAAAATGACAAGGTGATACGCTATTTATCTTAAGAATATATAATTAAGTTACACACGTTGGAGAATTACTAATATCTCGGTTTCTGAGAACTGCGTGTCCTTGTGCCGTTACATTTTTAGTAAATTTATGCAACTCTGCGAAGATATTGAAAATCAACACCAAGTCAGCGCAAAGTAATCCAAGTAGGAGTAAGATAAACAATTATATTAATTTATGTCGCACGAGTTAAAAAATGTTTCCAATATTTCTAACGTCTCAGTTTCCAGAGACTCCACTGCAATTGTGTTGCATCCTCGTTGCATTTGTACGATTGTGCGTTAGAAGCATCGAAAACTCGTACCGATCCAGTACAAAGTAATTGAAAGAACAGTGATATTAAACGTGAACGACAATTATATTAATTTAAGTCACACACGTTGGAAGATGACTAATATCTCAGTTTCTAAGGATTGCACGTCTATTGTATCGTTGCATCCTCGTTGTATTTGAGTAGCGCAGGAGCGAGTTTGTTTTTACGTGGTTTTCCGTTAGATTAACGACTAAAGTCGAGTCGGTATAAAGCAATCCAAATAGCAATGGTATCGTGTGTAACGATGTTTAAAGTAACTTAACCTCGAACTCAGTACAATGGAACTAGGACCCGGTCCTAGTTACTAGACTCATCGCAACTCGCGATGCTTTCTCGGTGCAAGCGTGATGCACTCGTTAAGAATGCACTTCGTGCGTCGAATGGAAATTTATTGTACGCGCGCAGGAAATTGCGTTTTTTTTTTCTTTTTCTTTTTTTTTTCGAATGTAGTGTGACTCCACAGGTCTCCGCGGTTGTTTCCAGGGAAATCGAGATGCGTCACGCGGTGAACCTTGTCAACCCTCTTCCGTGTTTCAGGGGAATTCTTTTAACAAACAAGGCCACTCGTAGAACCGCGCGTTGTTCTTTAACGTTAGAACTACCAATAGATTTTGGTGTATTGAAGTATTCCTTGTACGCGTCTCAGGAAAATCGTTGATCGAGGAAAAAGAGGAACTTACGAGATTGATTATGTATTTATAGAATAAAATAAGTCGTTACGTCTTTTGAAAATATACTATGGAATTGAAAATAAATTTCTTTGTAAAAACAGCTGACTGGCGTTTCGACTGGTTGGTAAATCTAGCGTTAAAGAAGCTAATACCGCAATGATATGATTTATTACGACATTATATCGTCACTAGATAATTTTCTTAATAATTTTACTCGATCGAAGCTTCGTGACTGCTGGATTATTAGCGAGAATCAATTTTCTTCGTAAGAACAACTTGAGAAAGAATACAAGATGTTGGATATACAGGTAACTATTACAATTTTGGTTACTTCGATCCATAGTATCGTTTTCTGTCGTTTATGGTTGTTCCTTCAAGAGATGCAATACAGTTGAGACTGCTCTAATTCTCAGTTTTGCTACTAGTGAAATAAAAAACCCTTAAGTATAAATTCATAGAGTGAATAAGGTATTGATATAATTCCTCTAAAATTTGTTCTTCCAAGTATCGTTGGTATCTTCTGAAATAAAGTCAACGTATATCTCCGAATACAATCGGTAATTGTTCCTTGATT
Source organism: Ptiloglossa arizonensis (assembly GCF_051014685.1). NCBI lineage: Eukaryota > Metazoa > Arthropoda > Insecta > Hymenoptera > Colletidae > Ptiloglossa > Ptiloglossa arizonensis. Next base: position 22,620,413 of record NC_135050.1, read on the forward strand.
TTCGTCACAAATATATTGACAAATCTATCGAGATCTATTATTCTCCGCTACCGAAATTTCTTAACGATGTTGGCGCTCCAATGAGAAATGAATTTCGTACGTTATCTCGTTAGCTTCCTCGATACCCAAAGAAACGATTAAACATTCGACATATTATATTTACGACGTGCCATCCTGTCTAGCTTTCTGCTTAGCTGAACTGGCTTAGTTAATCGGTTACATCAAGTGGGAGAGATACGCGACACGTTTTCGTGCATATAGCGATGACCGATGAAAGGCACCGCACACGTGAGCAACTTCTCCTTTTAGCAACGATCGAAGATTGCAAAATCAATGATTCCCGGTGCACACGTGATGACAGTTGCGAATACGAATTCCTCGTTCGAAGATACTAATTTCATTCCGAGATTTCTTTTACTCTCTTCCGTCAGGGAACGACATAGTTTCGCATATCTCTCGAACGAGAACGTGTTTCCATCTGGAAGTTGTTCATAAAAAGTTGTTCTCTCGATCCAATCGTGTAAATCGTTTCAAAGATCCCATAAAACAACCGAAAGACGAAATACACCCAGGCGCCATGAATATTAATTCTCGTCATTTTGCGAACGAATAACGAAACGTAAAACACGATCGTTATCGAGGAGGTACGTCTTTTCGTAAAATATGTTAATCTCTGTGAAATCGTGTTTTTGGAATTTTATCGCGGGATTTTTTGCTCTCCGCGTAGGTATGCGGAATCGAATGGTAATTTTGCATTTCGCTGATTTTTTTTTTTCCTTTTCTTCGTGCTCGTGGCAATGATTTCCAGCTTCGCGAGAGAACCTCGCGATTGGTATCGAACATTTTTCGACAGCGACGATTTGAATAAACTCGATCTCTTGAGAACGGCAACGTAATTTTTAAATTCGTTGTAATTGAACGATGTATCGATATGTATCGCGGAGTACCTGGAAAGGAGTCACAGATTGTTACTTCGTCGAATGAGTATTATAATACATCGATAAATTACGATGGGAGTACCCCGTGTTCCTGGTAAGTGTCTGATTATGTAACAATATTATTTTTTTTCGATTCGAAAGAATAATTATCACCAGACTGAATTCTCGTATAATTGGACATATTACGACGCAGTTATGTTAATTATACGATATATTACCACTGAATTATACATTTCTTCGATAAGAAAGAGGGAACGAACAATTATGACAATTTAAACGGTGCTTGGTAAACTAAACTGTTTTTTTGGAGGCATCATCGAAAGTTTTGTTGTAGTCTCGGACCGGAGACGATAATATACAAGTTTGAAAAAAGTAACGTGCAGTGTAAACGGTGTGTAATAAAAAGAGACAAATCTGTTTTTGGAAATTTAACAATACGAATTAGTAATTCGCAAAAGTGAAAATGTTGCGATTCATAGTGGACGAAAAATCATCTCTCAATACCGATCAGTTTTATTTTGTTGGTAGATTTTTATTTATTAAGTGGTTAATAGTACTAGGGAATATCAGTGTGGAATAATATTGTTTAAAATTTATTTTTGCGAACATCGCGAATAAAATAATCAATATTTTTCCGGTTCGTCTGTTGCACATGCATCTAATCTTTGCATCAGACGCATTACACTTCGTTGAACGATTGCACACGATTGCACACGATGCGTTCGGTGATTTTTTCGTCACCTACTGACTTCTGTATATTATTACCTGACCTTTCTCTCTTGTTGTTTTTTTCAACTCTAATCGATAGAATTGAGAATTAATTTTGTTCGGTACTGGAAGACCTTCCCCCCATACAATCTTTTTTAATATTTCAGTGACATAATACATTCCATGATTCCTTCGTCATTCAATGACATCTGTATATTATTACCTGACCTTTCTCTCTTGTTGTTTTTTTTCAACTTTAATCGATAGAGTTGAGAATTAATTTTGATCGGTACTGGAAGACCTTTCCCTATGCATTCTCTTTCAATATTTCAAAAACGGAAACAAAAAGGCTTTTAATATTGTAAAATTATGCAAAATATACTATATATTTTACAAGTTGTTCGATGGCGTTAAATCTTGAAGTTAAAATTAATTTTGATCGGAACTGTAAGACCTTTCCCTATGCATTCTCTTTCAATATTTCAAAAACGGAAACAAAAAGGCTTTTAATATTGCAAAATTATGCAAAATATACTATATATTTTACAAGTTGTTCGATGGCGTAAAATCTTGAAGTTAAAATTAATTTTGATCGGTACTGTAAGACCTTTCCCTATGCATTCTCTTTCAATATTTCAAAAACGGAACAAAAAGGCTTTTAATATCGTAAAATTGTACAAATTTCATTCCAATATATATTGTGCATGTTCTTCAACGGTTTAAAATCTTTTACTTCTATCGGCCGATCGGGTTCACGTGTCACGAGAGCCGAACCATCCGTCGAGAAAATCGATGCAACGATTTGCATAATGAAACGCATCGCTATAAGTAAACGCGTAACACCGGAAAGCGTAGACGATAAGACGAAGTGAATGCACGATTACGCGCATCTTCCATTCATCGTCTGGCTCGTTTAATCTTCGTTGCATCATTTCGCGGACAAGAAAGTGCCACAGTCGTTTCTTTGGTTAGATCTATCGTGCCACGTGTAAGTTCTTTCACAAATAAAAAAATGAGAGGTCGTATTGTTCCTCGGGGAATCAACGTCGATAAATCGTTGACCCGATTGATAGACGTTCATCACTTGGAGAACGAGATATCGATACATTGTGATGTATTGTTCGATTCGCATCGAATACTCCGATGATGCCTCGTAGGAATGATTCTTCCGTGAATATGAATTTTTCGTAATATTCTTTCCACGCATCGTGCACAGTGTTTATATTTACAGTGGATAAATTTATGTTTCTTTAAATGTAAGTGACTTAAATTATTTTCAGGTATAATAGAACCTTGGTCAAACGAACTAATTGGGGAATGAAAATATTTGTATAAGAGAATTTTTACACAATTGAACAAGTGGTTAACCGAACTTGTGGAACTTCACAAGAACTTTTGAATCGCAAATCTTTTTGCAAGAAAATGGTACAATTTCTTCGATTGTTACATCCCTTTTGACTCGATAAAGTATCCACTGTTTGCATTCGCTTCAGATAGTTCTTAGTAGCAGATTTTTATTTTTTATACCGACAATCGTTGATTTTGCAACACCATATTCTCGCGTCAAATTCGTTGCATTTAAATTTCTCAATTAGGTTACATTTTTCCTGATCGAAATTACGATATACCGATATTAACGTATACCTTACTATGTTAATTCTTGCACTTACTATGTCAATTTTGCACCGAATCATCGCATATAAATAGGAAATACAGTATATTCGTATAATAAAAAGTTCACAAAGCGGAATATTCGTAAAATAAAACGTTCACGTACCGAGTGTCCATAAAACAAAGGTTCTACTGTACATATACCCATGGAAACAACCTCTAGCCAGTCGAATTTGAATCGAGAGTATCTACTTTCCTTCGATTCCTTTTTATCTCGTTATCTCGTTCGAAAATATCGTCACTTTACGATATCCAACGAGTGTAGCCAGCAATGTAATTTTATCGAAGCGATTGAAACAAATCGTTTTCTTTTCTCTGCTTTTAATCGCGGTTACACGGGTTATCGATGACCATCGGAGTCGTTTTTCTAATAAAATTACACCGTACGGTGACGTTTAATTGATTTATCGGTCGGTAGTTAATCAACGAGTGTAACGAGGCATTCAATTAGATAGTCGAGCAGTCTCGTAAGATAAAATTCTTCTCTTGGCGATGAACTGGCTTAATGTCTCTGTTGGTTAAGGAACAGACGATGCGAATTTGTAAAATCACGGGGTAATAAAGCAAACTGGTTGCAGCCTTCGAGTGCAACAAGGCTGGTGTAAACGGGGATGATTTATAGCGATTGTTTCAACATTCTAGGTCACAGCTGACAAGTAAGCGCAGTTTAACAAGTGTTTCGGTCGTCGGTTATGGTGGCTTATTAAGTATGAACGGCTTGTAGTTTCACCGCGATGTACGAACATAAATTCGGTGAACGAAAAGGTAGTTCTGTGTGGAGTGAACGGAAGACAATTGCATTTTAAGAGTCACGAGAAATAATTTAACACTAGAATTACCAAAGGGGACAATTCGACTTGTTTCGAATTTCTTTTTGAAATTACTCAATTATTGTCAATTATAAAATAGACAATTAATGGTAGTCGTAAATTAATTGATATTAGTAAATTAGTGATTAATATTAGTAGTTTGCATATTTAGTGTTAATATTTGTTCGCGTTTAGAGGCAAAGTTTAATAGATCAGTTTCTCCGAAGTGTTCGTCAAGGATGAATCGTCAATTTTTGTGAATCATGCATTGTAGGTTGAAGGACAATTCGGATGACTTATGTCTGAATAATAAGAGTTCACAGATTACTCCTACTACCGACGATTTCTCGTTCGAATAATAATAATAATTACGTAATGCGTGCAGCGAAAAATACAAACGACGATACGTACAAATGCTTAAACGAGGTGTCATCTAACCTCGGTAAAAGGTCATGTTCGAATAACTCGAATCGAGGATATCGATTGATTGTGTTGGATATTCCGGTGTAAATTTTCAAGAATTTCCGGTAATAATTTACTTAAATTACGATAAGTGGGTTTTACGTAGAATTTCTCCACGGTTTCGATAAATGTTCAAAATGGACGCGTTAGGATCGTGCGATTTTGCACAGAGAAGAAGAGAGGTATCCTTCGGACGTTAGGCGATGGTATTTAATTGACAGGGAGATTTCTCTGTGACTGATGAAAGGTCTTGACTAAGAATAATAGTGGAGAAGTTAATGACAGTGTTTTAAGATCTTGACTAGCGATAAAAGTGCAGGAGTTAATGACAGTATTTTAAGATCTTGACTAACGATAAAAGTAGGGGAATTGATGGCAGAATTTTAAGGTCTTGACTAACAATACAAGTGAAGTTAATGACAGTGTTTTAAAGTCAAGACTAAAAGTAGGGCAATTGATGACAGAATTTTAAGGTCTTGACTAATAATAGAAGTGAAGGAATCGATGACAATGTTTCAAGTTTTGACGAATAGTAAAAGTGGAGGAACTCCTTCACTTGTCATTAACTGATGACAATGTTTTAAAGTGTTGATCAACGATAAAAGTGAAAAAGTTGACGACTCAGATACAGGCCTTTGTTTGAAAAAATATCAGACGTTCCATTGCAAATCTAGGCGTCTATATTCGACAATTTGAAACTCGCATAAAAGTGAACTCGAATAGTTTCGAATAGTGTTTCGATTAACGTTAACATTGGAAAGTTAATAGTAGCCGTTTAAAAGGCCTTGACTCTTATTTTTATTCCCGAACGCGCAGCAGAAGACAACAAATCTTCCATCTCCGTGAGTTTAATATACTGCGGAGAAGTTATAATAGATGAATGGATAAAACGTTATTTATCGTTGTAATTAAAATGTGTAAAAGTTCTTGCGCTGTGTTCCAATTTTTTTTTTTCATCTCTGACGCAGCCAGTTCAAACTTTTAACCGTGACAAAATTTCCAGGCAAGATTAAACTTTGCGCGAAAAAACTTCTCATTTATCGATCGCTCTAGATTGCACAAACTCGAACAATTTACGAGTTGGATACATTTATATACGTTCTCCAAGGATTAATCAGCGGAAAAAGTATTTTTATTAATTATTCCACTCGAATAAAGTATTCCACTCGCCAATAGTGCGATATTCGATAATATCGTTATCCAACGATTAATTAGTAACAAAATATTTTTATTAAAATCAATTATTCCACTCACCAATAGTGCGATATTCGGTAATATAATTATATAAGGCTTAATCAGCAAAAAAATATTTTTATTAAAATCAATTATTCCACTCACCAATAGTACGATATTCGGTAATATAATTATTTAAAGCTTAATCAGCAAAAAAATATTTTTATTAAAATAAATTATTCCACTCACCAATAGTGCGATATTCGGTAATATCATTACATCTTCCTCAGTTCCATTGCTCATTTCCTGTACGTAGGTCAACGGATGATGAACCAGAGCAGTTACAGTGCCGTTATTGTTGAATTTAACGTTTCTGTGCTCTAACAATTCCCTGAAATTGAAAAAAAAGTTAATACGATGCAACTGCGTCGCTCGATAGAAACGATAATTAATTGTAATTCGTACGAATTATCACTCGATCGATATCTCCGTAAATTGAGCGCGCAATCGTAAAACATCACGTCGAGAGTTCAACACTAGACTACCAAAGGGTACAATTTAACTTATTTCAAACTTTTTTCTAAAATTACTCAATTATTAACAGTGGATCCTTGCCTACAATATTCATGGACAATTATCAAAATGGACAACTTAACGGTACTCATAAATTAATTTGCCCTTTACACATCCAACTTCGAAGATACGTATGTGATATAAATAGTAATAAGTTCACTGTTGGTGGTTCTGATGTTAATCCTATCGTTGGAAATCAGGATCGATATCGACGAATAGAGGAGAACTTCACTCACCTGTAAACGTACGGGCCCCTTTCTTGGAACCTAAGTTTGCTTTCCTTGCCAGACATGTATTCCTCGTGATTCGTCACATTGAAAAGATAGACCTTCAGGTAAAGCTCGATATCAGGTTTCCGCCATATTTCGAAAACCTCGCCGCCTTCGCCGAATATTACCTTCAGCTTGAAGAGCAATTCATACGGTTGAAATACATACAGAATGCATCCGGTGGCGAGGCTGAGCGAACCCAAAGTCATCAGTATGAAAATACCTGTATCGAAAAAGGACATTGATTGAACGTGGGCGATAATTAATACACTGAGAACGATCACGAGACATCTCGAGGAAGGTTTCCAGCGTTGACTAAAATTACGAGGATCGACTGAGAAGTAATGTGTATGTTTATAACTGGAATATAAAAGACTGTTTCGTGTTACGAGATACACAAAAATATAGCTGGCTTCCTTTGCTACAAATATGCGAAACAAGAACGTATAAATATTAATATTATAGAAACGTTTCACCAAGGTACAAATAATTTTAGTTGGTATTTTTAAACAGTTTTGAATTGAATTAAAAGCGTTTGAAATTACAAAGATACAGTTTCAATTCGCTGAATGTAGAATTGTGCAAGTATTAACGAATAACTGAATTTTTATCGTTATATTTTAAATCAGTTCCCTCCAAGGGAAATATTGATTATTTTATGTGCAATGTTTGCGAATATAAATTTTAAACAATACTATTCTGTATTAAGAAATAATTTTTATATCGGTTTACGAGATAGATGAAAAATTAGAAAAACGACTCGCAGAGGTAAAGAAACGAAAATCAAGATGTTCGTTTTAAAATTGATATTTTCAATTATCGTTAAAAATTTATCAGACGCATCGAATGATATTTCAAACGAACTCGAATGTAGCGAATTAGCACAACTTGTACCAAGTTTTTCAGTGAACCTAAAGATATACCGGTCTTGGAAACAAGTTGGGCGAGCAAGACGTCGTACGCAATAGTTAACAAGCAGCTATAAAACTGCTTCATTTCGTCACTCGATGCGTATTAATCGCGCGAGCGAAAAACGATAATAAAAATTTGCGAATAAGAATACTCGACCAATAAAAAATTTTATTGACATCTCGGCACAGTGTTTTATAATGCAGTAAATCGTTACAAGAAGCTCCTTGTGTAACTGTTACAGTGACGGGTAACTTTGTGTGTATTTGTTTTTTTTCTGCTTTGTCGAGCATCGTTGCAAATCGAATCGCTATGGAAGACAATCGTGAAAGCTTTAAACATTTTTAAAAAAGTCCTCTTGTTGTTCATCGACCGGTTAAACGTTTACGTGTTAGTTATTCGATTTATCGCGAGATCCTACCAACGAGACGCGCTATAGAAACATACGAATCATCCTTCTATTCTAATTTCTCAAATAACGTGAATTTGGAATTATTCGTCGAGGCATGGACATTTCCGAAATGTTAACACGTCACGAATAGTTCGTTAGATTTGCATGCGACACACTTGGAATATACCTATGTGAATTCCGGATTAGGTCTGGGTTAGATCCGGTCTACGAACGATCGTGACATTGTAATTTTTCACATTTAACGAGTCCGTGTTTCGGAAATTATTCACCGAGTCGTTGACTTTTGACGTCATTTCGAGTATACGACGCGATTCAGGAATTTTTCGCTTCTTTCGAGCGATTGCGCGCGTGTTATTGCTCGGACCAATCTTAGGAGAAGGTAGACCCGATAAACAATAAAACGTGCCACGTTGATTTTAACAATTTTAACGACACTGTTAGAGAAGGTAGAGAGAAGGTAGATTAATTAATGAAAGAAAACGTCCTACGTCGATTTTAACAATTTTGACGATACTGACAAAAGGGGTAGAGAGAAGATAGATGAAATAAAAAAAGAAAATTTCGTTTCAAGTCGATTTGAACAATTTTGACGATACTGATAGAAAAGATAGAGTGAAGGTAGATTAGACAAGAAAAATGTCCCACGTCGATTTTAACAATTTTGACGATATTGACAGAAGAGGTAGAGAGAAGATAGATGAAATAAAATTCGTTTCACGTCGATTTTAACAATTTTGACGATTCTGATAGAGGAGGTAAAGTGAAGGTAGATTAAATAATAAAAAAAAACCTCCCACGTCGATTTTAACAACTTAGACGATATCGATGGAAATATGCGCTCACTTTGGACCGATTGGTGGATACACATACCGCGAGTTAATTGTGCAATTCGAACGAGTCTCACGTAGTTGCATTCTTCCCGAGCGTTATGTTAATTGTTTCATTTCAGTTTACGATTAAGGCGCGCTCCGCGTTCGGTCAATTCTTCCATTGAAATTTCTCTGAAAATCATTAATCCCGATGACTAGGTTCCTTCGATTTGTTTTGAATAAATCGCTCGATATCCATACAACGTTTACAAGGAGAACGTTTGCATAATTGATGAACTCGCAATTAACGCACACAATTCGTATAATGTTTTCCCGTGACAATTATCGCGGCCGCCGGGCACGACGAACGGAACGCGATGAAACGCTCCACCGATCGACGGTTTAGGCTTGTTTTGCAAAAATTGACTCATTGACACGTGGTAATTAACGAGACACCCGTTTCATTTCCTCGTACGCGAGGCATTTACGTCTCCGGTTACCGAAGACATTGAGATTCTTGATGGAATGGATTTATCGTAACGACATGTAACATATGACAGAGATTTGCTGCGTGTTGTTTATCGATCTGATGAACAAGAATTATGAAAAAACCTTGGATCGTCTTCGAGATTAAGAACGAAGGACTTTTCCGTCACGATCTGCATGATTTTCTATTTTTGTTGCAACAAAGTGTTTCGTTATTAACATTTTCATCTCTTCGTTTCTGTATCGAGAGTGCCGTAGAAAGCCAATTTCTATCGCGGTTTATCGTTTCGACGATAACCGATTTTTTCCTCCGAAACGGCTTCTTATCGATCGAAGTACGTTCCAATTGGCTCCTTACGCGTTTCTGGGAACGAAAATTGGTTTCTCGGATCGACGATTCGAAGGACCTCCTTTGTGTTCGATAAACTTATCCTTGGTGATTTCTAGCATTCTCGAATTCTTCCTCCACTGTTCCCTCGAAAGACGAATTCGCTGCAAAGCCACTCGGAAGATATTTCACAATGTTAACAGTGCGGTTAAATACCGTACTAATTGATTCGATGGATCAGATTCGGTGTAGCGACTTTTGATCATCAATCTGTCGTGAGTACCGAGAGGCTCGGTATAAGAAAAGTTAATCAAAGTCGCCGACGTAAATCATCTTGTTAGAGAATCCAGGTTAATAACAGCCCGAGCATACGCCATTTTTTTCTTACCGCCGCAACATTTACCAACGTAGGAATAGGTTTGTTCGAGCATTGAACACGAGCCAGCTCGCTGCTCGGTTTCCTGAATCTTGAGTATTCAAATCCATGCGGATTATGCTCGATTCCCGCGCATTTTCTCCTCGAAGCTGTCCGGGAGAATGAATTGCACCCGGCACGTGCTGCGCGATTGTGGTCCTCGTCATAGTCCGTGGTGTTACACACCCACACTGATTCATCGGGACACGACGAACGTTATAACCGATTGCTTTGGTAACCGTTAAGTAATCTCATCGTAAATCACGAGGAATACGAATGCGTCACGGAAATGCGACCCGCGAACATCGATTCTGTCGCGGGGATCCGCGAGATGAAGATGTCTCGATGATTTATTAAACAATTCGTGACGCCACCAGACACCAAGCATCCGAAGAGAAAAATAGTACAGGGATCGAAGTCAAAGTCAGTTCAGTTCTCATTTCGCGAACGATACTCTCTTAGATTCGTGGGACGAGGATGTCTCGATGATTCATTGGACGATTCGTGATTCTATTAGACACGAAGTATTGGAATAGAAAAATAATTCAAGGATTATTAAAATAAGGATTGTTAGAATATATAAGGATTATTAAAATGACGATTGTTAAAATATATAAGGATTATCAAAATAAGGATTGTTAAAATATATAAGGATTATCAAAATAAGGATTGTTAAAATATATAAGGATTATTAATATAAGTCAAAGTCAGTTTAGTTCTCTTTTTGCGAACGATACTTTTCTAGATCCTTGATACGATGTTTCGATGAATTATTAAATAATTCGTAGTAACATTCACTGGCAACATTCAATAGCACAAAAATAGTATAATAATACAAAAATTAAAGGAAAAGTTAGTTTAGTTCTTCTTTTTATTCACTACCCCACTCCTTGTGGGGTTATTTGCAGTATGCACTTTCTAGTGCATACTAACATTGCAGGAGTATGTGCACGCGTCCTTATTCTACAATTTGAATCTATTTCGAAAAGAGTATCGATTGACGTTGAATTATCCGGATCTAAAATTTAAGTTAGTTTTGCTTCTTTTTACAATCTATCGTTTCGTTCACATTCAATCGGGACCCCATTGCAACGATTTCGTATTTTAATATTGCACAATTATCCACGACACGTGTTTACAGTGACGAAGAACGATAACGAGATGTCCAGCTCGTCAAGTGTGTATAATTGAATAAAAGAAAAAAGAACCTCGACGAGATGGAAATTCAACGATGGCGTGTCTCCGAGTGTAGGTACTTTTGTAACTGGAACAAAAAAGCGACGTTGGATAGCTTTTGTAATCTTTTTTTTTTTCATTCTGCAAAAAGAAGTACCTTCTGGAATCGTTTTTGCGAAGCCACGAGCAATCGTTCTGCATCCCTGGTGTGCATTTGCGAATTTTACACGCGTTTGAAATCGATGGACGGTGAGTTTCGGTTAAATATACATACGTACGCATAACCGATGAAATCTCAAAGGGGGATTAAGGATTGACAAATAGTTGTTTGTACGTTTCGTAGAAGGAGTCATTTTGCTCTCGACTATTGCAAGATTGCTGGCAATGCGGCACGATGTGGTAATAATTTTCCGACGCGGGTAATCGGGACGCGACTGCAAATGCAGTATCCAATAGAAAGTGCATATTTGCCCCCCGTCGTTATATTTTACATCCATGGAATCGCGGCTCTTTTATGGATGTTAAATCCGTGAAATATCAGCTCCCTGTCCGCGGGTGGGGACATTGCAAAATTATCGCCGCCGAAAACAACATCGTTTTGTTCGATATTTCCAAATCGTCGAACACGGTATGCAAATCTCTCCGCGGATTAACAATAGCTTTGTCGCACCAAACTCTGCGAATAGTTTCACGAATTTTGTGTTACGCGAGGTCTGTCTTCCGCGAGCGTACGTATGCTTGGGAGCAGCAACGGATAAATTGAAATAAATGAAATAAATTATTAGGTCGTTCGGAAAGTGATTTAGTTTTCAAAAATGGAGAATGTACAATTTAATAAAATGTTTATACACTCTAAAAAAATCGTGTTTCATTTTCACCAAAAAAATGAAACGACTTTCCGAACAACACAATAAATAAATTCTTGAGATTGATAAGAGAAAACTTCGAATCTATAATGTTTATCGTGCTATTGTATAAATATTTCATTTTCTACGATTTCATCCGGGAGTTTGGATGAAATTTCGTTCGAATTTTACAGTTGCATGGCAAAAAAAAAAATGGGATAGTTCGCTTAAAATTTCAAGGGTAGTTTTCATCCCTTATGCGTGAAGAGGACCGCCCCTAGAGATTACAGGGTCTGTTAGTTTTATTCTGAGATAATTAAGAAGTTTTCAGGTCGTTGTAACGTACAATGTACTCTAAAAACTAGATTTTCCGGAAAAGTATATTTTACGATACATCTCAATTCCGTTGACACAGTTTCTAATTTAAATTTACTGCAAAATTGATGCATTGGGTGTACAAATTAATTCTCGGCCTTTTCAAAATAAATTTACTCTCGGAAAAAATATGGCGGTTTTTGAGTCGATAAAATCGGTAATTAACCTCTTTCGCACGTCCGCTAAACGATATTGAAATAATCGTAACAAATGGTAATTTAAAGGGGTTAGGTCCCACGAATAAGAGTGAATTTTCTCACCCATGGAATCTTAGCCCCACTGGCGTTAATAATAATTTTTCGTCAGTTGGAATGCTAAAAACACGGTGTCTAATGTACTGTTTCGCGGAGACCATTGTACTCGCCACTGTTTTTTAAGGTTATGTCGGTTATAGAACTCTCCCGTTTCAAAGTTAACCTCTCGCGCATACTTCAGCACCCTAATGAGAAAAAAGTTTTCTTCGAACAATTACTGCGGTTAAGTTAATTTAGCTGTAAGTGTTCATTAAACAAAAAACTGGAACGTTTACATTTTATAAAGTATAAAACTACCAAAATCCGCCATAGTGCCTTGGAATTATCGATGAAGTCAATTTACCTCTAAATGTACATTGATCAAAAAACTGGTACGTTTATCTTTTACAAAGTGTAAACATTAAACACATTAGACAAAAAACTGGTATTATTTTTTATAGTAACCAACAAAATCCTCCAAGAATAGCGTATTGTAATTATCAGTACCAGTATCAAGTAACGAAAAAAAAAGAAGAAAAGAAACAAATACTCGTGTATTATTTTTCAAAGAAGAAAGCTCCCTTCGTGTATCGAGTTTCGTTAAAATCGATGATCGATCGGAGCCGTGTCGCGGCTCGATTAGCAACCTAGACGAGAGTTCCGAAATTGAATTTAATCCCGTCGAACTCATTAACGTCTACGACCTCGGGTCGTTCTCCACTTAATGTGGCACGTTACTCGGAGATAGCGTGTATCCATTAAGTAGATGCATTGTAGCATCGGGGCCGTTGGACGTCTGCACATGCAACCGTGTGCAATTTATCGTCGTGTTGTCTGGGGGGTTGAGGATCGCCGCGCCGCATTGCCATAACGCGCGACACGCAGCGTTCTCCTACCACCGCCGCGGTCTACGATCCACGCTCAGCATTGTCCGCGTTCCGTTCAGTGGCGTCTGGACTTTTTTGTTTAATACGCGGGTCGGCTCGTGAAATTGCGCAACGTAAATAAATCTAGCCGTGGTAGGTACTATGGTCACGTGCGCGCCGTTTGCACAACCCCGAACACGACGAGGCCTTTTAAGAGACGAGGGCGACCGTTTTGCGGAATGTCAGCTTCAATTCGCGGCGAACTGCTCCGCCAGGTAATAACGAGACACGAAAACACGAGATACTGCGCCCACCGATGATTACCTTTCGTAGATTGGGCCCGCGTTCGTGATATTCCGATTGTATGCGTATTTCGTTTCGTATCGGGTCTGTTTCGTACACGTTTCATCGAAAGTGAAACGTTCAAGTTGCTTTTTCAAGTACATACAATTTAACACGTTCGCTACCATCGCCGCGTATATGCCAGGTTAGGTTTCTTGTATCCGAGCTGATCGCGGTGTATGTTCTTTACGAGTTTAGGGTAACGTTTTGCGATAAATTTGTAAATAAATAGTGTTGAGAGGTAAAAAGATTATAAAATAAATGTATTTTAACAAAGGCGCACTTGATTATGGTGTAAGATTTGAATTGGGGTCGTGTTCGTGATTTTTCGATTGAATACGTATTCTGTTTCGTATCGGGTCTGTTTCGTACACGTTTCATCGAAAGTGAAACGTTCAAGTTGTTTTTTCAAGTATATACAATTTAACACGTTCGCTACCACCGCCGCGTATATGCCAGGTTAGGTTTCTTGTATCCGAGCTGATCGCGGTGTATGTTCTTTACGAGTTTAGGGTAACGTTTTGCGATAAATTTGTAAATAAATAGTGTTGAGAGGTAAAAAGACTATAAAATAAATGTATTTTAACAAAAAGCACACTTGATTATGGTGTAAGATTTGAATTGGGGTCGTGTTCGTGATTTTTCGATTGAATGCGTATTCTGTTTCGTATCGGGTCTGTTTCGTACATGTTTCATCGAAAGTGAAACGTTCAAGTTGCTTTTTCAAGTACATACAATTTAACACGTTCGCTACCACCGCCGCGTATATGCCAGGTTAGGTTTCTTGTATCCGAGCTGATCGCGGTGTATGTTCTTTACGAGTTTAGGGTAACGTTTTGCGATAAATTTGTAAATAAATAGTGTTGAGAGGTAAAAAGACTATAAAATAAATGTATTTTAACAAAAAGCGCACTTGATTATGGTGTAAGATTTGAATTGGGGTCGTGTTCGTGATTTTTCGATTGAATGCGTATTCTGTTTCGTATCGGGTCTGTTTCGTACATGTTTCATCGAAAGTGAAACGTTCAAGTTGCTTTTTCAAGTACATACAATTTAACACGTTCGCTACCATCGACACGTATATGCCAGGTTAGGTGTCTTGTATCCGAGCTCGTGTTCTTTACGAGATTACGATAACGCATTGCGATAAATTTGTAAATGAACACTATTGTCGAGGTGAAAAACAATAAAATAGACGTAAGATATCCTTGGTCTAAAGATAATTACGGGATGTAAAAACGGATATTCTCGCAAAAAGCTCACTTGGCCGTGGTGCAAGATTGTCTTCTCGGAGTCTGGTAGCGTACGTGTTAATTTACAATTTATTCTCCTCCATTATTAACAACTTTTTCCCGTGACGATTGTCATGGATCATTACGCGTAAGAGCTTTCAGATTTTCCTCGGTCGACAGTAATTATTTTCATTAACTCGATTAAATATTAATTTATTGGAATTGATACGTAAACAACCGAATAAAAAAAGGAAACAACGATTATTGCACAATTTAAGTAAAAACCGTACGAACTCACCGACCGATCCAATATTATACGTATTGCAACTACGCTGAAACGGGTTTTCTAAAAATAGCCCTAATTATTATAGTGGCTCCGTATACAGGCAAGACAGGAACATTTTATGTTAAGAATTATAAATTTACTTTAACATATTTGAATAAATATATGCTCGTATTAACGTATCAATTTCTCTGATAAAAATATTATCGAGTACGATAATGATTTGAATAATTTTTAATTACGATAAGTGAGCCTCGCTCGTTTATACGAAACGGGGCATACCGTTGTCTTTAATGGCTCATTGCGTGTGTAAGAAGCGGTCAAATCGTCGTGGAACGATTCAAAAGTTACGTTTCGTTCGATTTTAAACGAATGGACGAGAAATCTACGTGCATCACTTTCATTCTCTCGGATTTGCTTTTCTTTCTTCCTTTCTCGTTCGCTCTCCCTTTCTTCGACCGCTCTTCATTCTTTCCCACTCGTTTTCACTCGCTATCCTTTTCTTTGATCGTCGACAGCCACCGGTGAAATATTAGATTGCTGCGTAAGTTCTGTCTACTTGTGTACAACTTGTGCAA
This sequence comes from Ptiloglossa arizonensis, assembly GCF_051014685.1. Taxonomy (NCBI): domain Eukaryota; kingdom Metazoa; phylum Arthropoda; class Insecta; order Hymenoptera; family Colletidae; genus Ptiloglossa; species Ptiloglossa arizonensis. The sequence goes on from NC_135050.1 coordinate 22,636,305, forward strand.
ATTCGTAGTTATCTCAAACTATGTATTATCCATTGTTATTCTTGTCTGTTCTTTGATGCGTTATTCTATGTTAAAGTTGTGTTAATTTTTTTTATAAGTACTGATTGTACGAATGACACAGCACAGATAATTTACGCAGCAAGTCAATATAAAGCAGATCGCGAGTCGTACGCGTTATAAGTCTCTGCTTGGTCCCGAGCAGCGATCTTATAACGAGTATCGATCGTCCGTTGCTTTTCCTTCGATTAATGTTATTATAGTAAACGCGACTGGGTGTTTCTATATTTTCTCAGTCTTATCATTGCATTGTAAAGTTAAAAAACACAAATTTCATACGATAAGTTCACCGAACGCTTCTGTATTTCCTTAGATCGTTTCGAGTAACTGTGAGAACTCTTTTGCGTCCATGTATACAATTATACAGCAAAGTAGACGAAGCTTCGCGAGAAGCACCGGGAAATACTATCTTGTTGCGTTAACACGATTCCATTCCAACCCTGGAAATCTCGGAACTGAAGATTCTGCGGGAATAAAATTAAATGAGAATCTCGAGAAACTTGTGGAGAATTCGGTACATTTTCTGGAGCGCTCTGTCTCATTAGAGCGTACTCTGATTTTGAAGGAACTGTATTCTAAATAAAGAGTCAAATTACAGCGTGTTCATAAAGTAACAAATTCTAAGAAAAATTCATCGATTCCGTTTCCTTGAGATTAATTTTCGAAACGTTCGAAAGAAAAAAATTATTCTCTCAAATTAACAATTGAACACAACAGTCCAGACTTTACCTTGAAAGCTACCGATACTCTTATCGCAAATGTTCTTCCCTAATCGAGGAGAAGCTTACATCGAGTATACCTAAAGCGCAGCGAATAATTCTTCCTTCACGAAGTAACGTTGTTCGATATCCGTGGTTTCCAACCGGTGTATTGTAAAGCACGATCGAAAATAGCACGTGCAGTGCAACGTACGATGCAAAAATGATCGTCTCGATATGGAACGTAGGAGATAATTCCACGAGAGATAATTCCATGCCGCGACAAAGGACGCCGAGTGATTACAGAAAATAGTAATAGCGAGGATAAGTACCGAACGTTTATCCCGATACGTAACAACGCGTTGTTAGCGTTTTGAAATTTTCGCGTAATGATAGTACGCGAGAGCAATTCTTTCACTCGGGCTTTCCGTGTACCATTTCATCGTAAATGCGAACCGTCGAGACCATTTCTTCGTTCGATGCACAACGCGTTGTTTGTTTCCCGTCCGAGAGACCGAGGACGAGTGTCAAAGTTCACCGTGTGTGCAATCGAGTGCAGTTTCGTTGGCAGACGAACCGCAGGACGGGCACACATGAATTTAGGACTCTGATCTTTCGCACGGTGGAAAAGAAAGTAAAATAAAAAATCTCCCACGTTATTGTGCCGGATTAGCATTCCGACGTATCAAATGCCAGCCAATGAAATATCAAATTACCAAGTTTCACTGTGGCATTTTCAAACGGGCACCGTACTTACGTCTTGCACAAGTTGGGTGCGCTCCGACAACGAAATCTGCTTCGTTTCGGATCGATTTCAAACGGAGTATTATTCCTAACGAACACGCGACTTCGCGAAACGTTAAACAACGCGAATGAATCTTTTTTTTCTTTTTTTTTTTTTAAGACGATCGAGATCCTCGTCCGTGGATATTAACGAGATCCATAGATCCGGTTTCTCTCAACGTTTTGAAATTCATTGTTCGATACGGTCGCGAGTAATCGCGAGCGAAATCATTACATGGAACAGCAATCATCGGTGAACTGTAAACGCACGCGAGATCAGTTCCAGTTTTTAGAACGGATCGATGTGACACTGGTTTAATCGATCGATCGATTTTATAGACAATACTTATGTAAAATTGCATAAAATAAACGCAGCTATTGTTGGAAGGGAGAATAACGTTGAATAACTGGACAGTCATTACACAGCGGTGATACTGACATCATTCGTGGAATAAAAACCGTGATTTTATCGTCGAGAACCGGTTCATTATAGTAAAAAGGAAACACGATATTAGAATTTTCTAGACTCGTGATTCTTACTTGAATCCGATCAAATGTAACTCTTTCGGGATATTGGCGATTTCTTTTCGTAATTTTACGTATTTTGCATGCAACTTTGCAACACAGGTGCATACACGATTGAAAATAATTTGAGGATCAAGTATTACAAACGAAAGAAATACTATTTTACTGTGCAATAACGTAGGTGTTATTTCATTATCGTTTACTATTATTTCTATATTCCTATTCGAAGTTTACACAGTATAAATATCGTTTACAAATATTGATCGATACACCGAAGCAGGCGTTTCTAAAATCGAGCGGTATATTTTCATCAAAGACGAAAGTTTACGTATTTTTAATTCTCTGGTTTCCGAACTGTTTTAAAGAACGTTAAAAAGAAACCATATTAATTCAAAGGAGCGTCCTGGTATTATTTATAATTTTTTCTAGTCTTTTCAATGTTCTATAAGGTATCACAGACGAGTAAACGTTTTATGCAGATACAATTTTCGAGCAAGGAACAAAAGATAAAATAACTTTTATTTTTAACTTTAACTCGTCGAATAAAAATAAAAATTTCAATTTTGGAACGCTACGAACGAAAGTTTAATCGTTCGACCGAGCAACCGTTGCACTTATAAATAAAAATTTCAATTTTGGAACGCTACGAACGAAAATTTAACCGTTCGATCGAGCAACCGTTGCACTTATAAATAAAAATTTCAATTTTGGAACGCTACGAACGAAAATTTAATCGTACGACCGAGCAACCGTTGCACTTATAAATAAAAATTTCAATTTTGGAACGCTACGAACGAAAATTTAACCGTTCGATCGAGCAAACGTTGCACTTATAGATAAAAATTTCAATTTTGGAACGCTACGAACGAAAATTTAACCGTTCGATCGAGCAAACGTTGCACTTATAGATAAAAATTTCAATTTTGGAACGCTACGAACGAAAATTTAATCGTTCGATCGAGCAACCGTTGCACTTATAAATAAAAATTTCAATTTTGGAACGCTACGAACGAAAATTTAATCGTTCGATCGAGCAACCGTTGCACTTATTAGAAATTTCAATTTTGGAACGCTACGAATGAAAATTTAACCGTTCGATCGAGCAACCGCTGCATTTGTTTCAATCGAATTCAGCTCGTCTCTGATAAAATAACACGATCGTTTGTATCGTACATTCGCAATCGCGAAGATACGGTGCAACGTTCGTAATTAACGAGGTCTTTGGGCCATTCGTGCTAACAGTTCACTGTCTGATTTTGATCGAGTGACTCATCTCGAATATTGTCGCAAATATATATGTTAATACATTCCGTGTGTGTATCGTGCCATCGATTAAAGATGTACCTGTTACGAATAGGCAACAAAACGTTTCGAATGTGGAATGTAGACCTGGCGTGCGTTTCTGTTTTCACACGATACGTATTCCATCGATGTTCGCTCACATTTCGATTATCGTTATCGCCCTCTGTATAGTGGAATAAATTTCGCGCCGATGAATATTCGAATATTTCGTACGCGCGGAAAATTTCTACTTATTGCGAGTATACAACGAAACCGACGTTTATAATCTCCGTTTATCGTTACATCGAGAATCTAAAGTTCGTTAGTCGATTGGACTTATTCGATCTAATTTTTATCGACCGTGACGAGTTAACGTTCCGTGTTTGTTATTCGCTCGAATTAAATCGATTCGTTCGTTTTCTTTCAATTTCGAACGTTTACGTACTCGCGGTTCGGTAATTCATTCGTTCGTTAACAATCGTGATTCCTGTTAAGTATCGTAACAGGTGGTACGATTTCTTGGAACAAAAATCGTTACCGCCCTGTTATTGTTCGCGTAAATTTGTTCACGTATCTCCGGGACTTTTGTGTCGCGCATTTAAGTGCGATCGAGTGTCCCATTACGAGATCCTCTCTTAATTAGTATTGCTGAAATACTGGTTTCCGGTATTGTACGAGGAAGGAAGCTTTTCATATTCGAGGATTTGATGACGGTCTTACGATTCACCGACACGTGTGTGTCCAGGAAGGATGATCGTTATTAGCATGAACTACGCGTGTCGCTTATTTATTACTCCATTGAATGCTTCATATGGAGACGGGTATACTCTCCTTACTTTTTCCTTTGTTGTCACGGAGAAGGTATCGTAATTGTTTCGTTGGTCGTCGACGCGAGATTTCATAGAAAAACAAACATTCGAAACCGAACGGCGACCAATTGTCACACAGAGTTCAAATATATGAATTTTTGTTTCCAACGATCCTTTAATGAAATTCAAATATACACTTCTCACACGATAGTAATTTTATAATCGAATATGCTTAATCGTTTGCATCGATGATTAAATTAATATTATTTGTGCATCGAAGGATTGAGATGTTCATTCAATCGTTTTGAATAATTCTTTAAATTGATTCAAATTTGATTGAAAACCATCGTACGTTATTGTATCGAGTTGTTCGGAAAGTAATTTCTTTTTCCAAAATGGAGAATATATAATTCAATAAAACGTTTATACATTCTAAAAAAATCGTGTTTCATTTTCACCAAAAAAAAAAAAAACGAAATGACTTTCCGAACAACTCAATATAATAATTATATAGCAAATCGTACGTAGAATTTTCTTCGATAAAATGAGACACTTCTCTTTCACGCGTTTACTTTAATTTCGAGTACGTGAACAATAGAGGGAATTGTTATGATGTAATCATTGTTGTATTGTTTCGTCGATAGTGTAATTTTATTTTACATCGGTTTCGTATTGGTTTTTCCTGCCGTAATTCATTTCAATTTCCCCTGAATCGTGCAACACAAACGAGGCTTTGTCTCAAGCCGAACGCTCGTGACTCGATTGATCGACGATGTACAGTTTGCGATCTTCCGCGGGCGAGTTAATTACTTTTATCGAAATACAATTATGTAAATGTACACAAATACGTGATACGCGATAAATTTAGCTCATTGTACGGGTGGAAATAGGTCGCGGTTTTCTTGTTTATTTTGCAGCGGTAATAAATACACGCGCCGCTATCTATTTACGAAATAATTGACGAACATGGGAGACATCATTGACATTTGACACGGGAATTTAGCAGAGGGCGATAGAAAAGTTAATTCATTGATAAATTCGACGTTATCGCGGTCAATAGACGAATCTCGTACATTTCGTACTGGTCCCAAACGCTAATTGGCAATTAAATATCCGTTAATCTAATAACGTTGAATAATCGCGATACATGTATTTTGCTTTCGCTCGAGAAATTTCTAGGTCAGCGAACAGACGAAACGTCGTTGCGTCCTTAATTTTTTTACAAACGCAATCCGCGATAGACTCGACTCGATCACCTTTTTCCAATTGTTCGATGTTGCAAAAATTTGATTCCTATCGATCATTTTTCCACAAGGCGAAAAGAAATTAGAATTTTCATCGAGTACGCACCGCGATTGATTTTCGTGTCGCTTGTCTATTCATTGGAAGTGTCGTTTAAATATCAACAACACTTTCGTTTCTCGTTAGCAGCGCGCACACGAAGCTTCAACGGGCGGGGCGGGGGAAAAAAAGTTGCAAACTCAACGATGCGAAAGTAAGAAGAAAACGAGCGTAAAAACTTCTATAAATTTACATAATGCGGACACAACCGCGAAGCAATGAACGCGTTTTGTACCACGATTCCGTCTTGTGAAATTTCTACGTAACGTTATCGGCGAATGCGCGATTTTTCTACAATTTCCTGCAATAATTGGAGCGAACTTCTTAAAAAGTTATTGCAGTGTTTCACAGGCCTGGTACCAGGAAGTAATTAACGATCGTTCCCGTATATTTCGGCCATGGATGGTGATCCACGCGTAAGAAAATGTATCGAATTTCGTATCCGCGTTGTGCAATTTGCAGCGAGTGCATCGATTCGTCGGGTGCATCGTTCGAAATTGTTGCGTTTCGAGAGTACACGTGCAACGTTCGCGCGGGTAGAATTTTTGAGCATCTTCGAACGTTGATTTTCATTGAACACCTCGATTCGAAATTCCGTATTCGTTCATGCGTACAGAATCGTGCGAATATTGTGATTCAATGTTATTAACACCGGTGTCTCCGTAAAACCAGTTTATCTTGGGAAAATTGTGCGCAAATTGCCATTGACATTGGCACAGGACTCAGGCTTGTTTACAATTACCAGGAACGCGTATACCTAGGAATCATTTTGGAGAACGCTATCGAGCCAATCGACTTCGGATAATAGGTCGCTCATCCGTTCCTCGAATACCGAGAAATCATAAATAAAGCAATAAGTGACGTATACGAACGACGTGCTATAAATTTCTTTACGACCAATGAATGTACATTTATCGCCGCGGTTATTTATTCGATTAGCGAATTACTTAAACCGTTTTTTTCCCGAATGAATTATCGGAGCCTGTCGCATAATTTTCAACTCCGATCCGTGAGAATTCCGAAGGGTGTGATATTTCGAAAAGGAAGAATGTATTATTTGCAACGCGTGTCGTTTCGTTAGTTAACTTTTATCCACGAGAATTAAATGGAAATTGTATCTCGAAAACAGAGAAACTAATCACAGTTTTTATATATTGTTAACACCATAAGAAGAGTAGTATCGAAGAAAAGAAAGTTTAAAAAGCATCAAGAAAATAATCACAGAAATTGTATCGATAACGTGCTTCGAGAAACGTTTGCAAGCGTATACGATACGTGTGTGTATAACGTTACTTTATCCTCGACTCTGATTCGCGATAAATGAAAGAAAACATTCTCAAAGTGGAAAAAATAAAAATAGAAACTATCAAAAATTCTTGTTCCCGTCATTTTATATTCCCCATTCTCAGTAAATCGAAGGAAATGTTAGTATCGAAGAAAAGAAAATATTAAAAAAATCAAGAAAACGTTTCTAAACGTATACAATACGTATATGTACAACGTTACTGTATCATCGACTCTGACTCGCGACAAATGAAAGAAACCGTTCTCAAAACGAAAAAAACAACCGTAGAAACAATCCTACGTATACAAGTAAGACGATCGTGGTCTCGAGAACTCTTTGTTTATCCATTGTGACTGGTAGACGGTACAATCATCGTTAATAGTTACTCACTTCTAGACCATTTCGGTCTGCCGTCCGAATGCACCGGCAATGTAGCATTGAAGAAGCGGTTCACGACGACCGAGGACTTTCTCCTAAGGCTATTCGTCTTTCTATTGATCGTCGTCTCCTCCGATTCGTTGGTCTCGGTTTGATTTTGATTGGCGGTCACCGACGAGTAAGGACGACCGGTGAAGCTGCACCATATCATCATGAAGTCCTTCATGGTGACACTTCACTCGCACCGTTTACCGTCTAACCGTGTGGAGAACGATCGAGACGCGGGGACGTTGGCGACGTACACGCGAAATATACACGTACGCACGACGAGGGAATTCACTTGGCGTTCGTTATTACGAAAACGGTTACGTTAACAGCGGTGTGTTTTGGCACAGAGAACTCGCGCGAAACGGAACGGGTTTGCCGGTATTACTGTTTACGGAATGAAACTGTAGCCAGACGGGATCGGTGCTTCGTCGGCACCATGCGTGGAACCGATCTAGGAATCCCAAAGTCGCTGAACTTAGTTTATTTATCGTTGGTCGCGGCTCGATGTCGAGGGTATACCGTTCGCGCGACACTTCGTACGACAAACTTCGTGGACCGCCACGTTGTTAAATGTACCGACGATTCTCGAGCACCTACCGAATCCACGGCTCCGTGATACGATTCCGATACGTACTCTATCACCGGACCGTGTATATGTATATGTATATACACGTGTATACACTCGAGAGAAGCTTGGTGTACCGATCGACGTTCCGCACGGACGATAATTTTTTTTTTCCGAACGCTACATGAATTGGCGGGAAAGAAAGAAAATGATCGTATCGTCGACCGACGATCGTTCCCGTCTCGACGAGCGAACTTTCTTCTCGGTGCGTACGCGGTGCGCTTCCGTGCAAAAGTGATGAAAATACTTTCAAAAAATGTGTTAGAGTCGTTGCAGTAACCCCCACCTTGCGTGTTTCGCCTCGACGATCGTGGGTACGCAGCACGTGGACCAATGACCAATCGGTAAACGGAATCGGTGCCCCACCACCGCTGGGACGAGATCGCTAGTTCTAGGTGGAGGATCGGATGATCACCTGGTAGCGAGACAATTGTGGTTCGTCGATCGTTTCGAACGATCAAAGGTCGATCGAATATCGATCGAGACCCGATGACTGACACCAGGTTACACGTAACTCTGTCTTCGAGGTTTCGTACATTTGAACGAGGCGGGGGTTAAGGAGTGGACGTGGCGGTAAATTGATAGTTATGGTTAATTACAGGTTACGATTATTATTCTGTCATGGTAACGCTTCGAACTGGTTTATAGTTGTTACGTGTGGTACATATTGGTAAGTTTTCGATATTGATTTCCTGCGTGACGGAAATTCCCTATTTGTGGGGTTTGAGTATGTTTTGGCTTGATTTTGTTAAATTTTGGTATACGAGAGAAATATTGGAAAATATTGTTAAATATTGAGATAAATTGTTAGTCGTTTGATAAAACTTATGGAACAACTTAGTTGATTTGGATTTGGTAAACTATGTGTAATTGTATATATTCAGAACTAATTCACACTTGACACAGGCTCGATCCAAACTTAACCCAGAAGATTTAACCCAAACCCAATCCAAACCTACTTTAGATGTTCATTAAAAGAGTTTTGAATTGTATCTGAGTAATAAATTTGCGCATTAACTAAATGTAGTCGATACAAAGTTTAATAGTAAAGAGATATTTTTTGTTCGAATCATTCGTTTGAAATTTGTATTACACGCGTGGCAATTAAAATGTTTGTTTACCGGAAACATTTTAGATCCATTTCACACTTTGTGATTTTACAAGACGATGACTTTGCATTACGGCGAGCACGGTCGCATATATTTTAGTTACTTTTTCTCAGCGTAATTATACCGATTTCAATCAATTATTGTATATTAACCTGCCACTTGGGGAGCTTCGTTTTTACAAACTTTTACAATCTTCCACGATCGAGCTCCTTCGATCGTTAAAGAGTATTTAACGTGTTGTTTACCTTTTTGTTACGTTTCAAATTGTACTTCAAATGTTGTTTCTCTTGTACGAAATATTCTAATTGCGTGTTTCAGGTATACACTGTTGCGTGGTTACAAACGACGTGAAAAACAATTTAATTGTTTAAAAACAACGACTCGAACTATATAATAGTTCGTTGACGACATTATGAATTGATTTCACGTTGAACAGTTTCGTAATGCATTTGATCTGTCATCAATGTAATTAAGTGTCGCATTTAGTTACAGGAAGTGAATTTTTTAACCACTCCCTAATCGAGGAGGACAAATTTATCTTGTACGAAAATTATTGGTCGAAACATCGAAAGAACTTCTATATTTTATTTTTGTGCATAAATTTCTAAATGTCAAATTCGATGACAATTCGACGACAGTTTTCCCCGATTCTCGTGTCGTAATTACTATACCTGTTCGTCTTGTTATTGCACAGTCACTCAGCAAAAACACTCGAGCAATTTTGTACCGAATAATATCGTTCGAACTTTTTTCCTGATTCAGTTTTAATTAAGTATCTGCACACAGATCGTAAATGCATTTGTCAACAAGTCATAATACAGAACGCCTACTCGATTGAATTGTAATTTTGTTTTGTGATCTCGGATCTTTTTGTTGACTTCGTTCGGAATCGTACTGGAAGTATATATGCGCGATTATTACGTAGCAAAAGAAAAACACTTTGAATCTATTGGCTGGAGGGTCATTTACGATTCTTCGTTTGAAAGAAACGTCAATTTTCGAGCCAAAAGAAGCTGCCATTTGGAAATATGCATATGTATAATAAATATAATATTTGGAACAATAACCTTTCGCAGAAAAATGCTTGTACAAAGTTGCGTGCTTTACGTCTTTTATAAATCTTCGTTTAAAAGAATCGTCAATTTTCGAGCCAAGAAAAAGTTACTAATTGAAAATTTTCATACGTTTATTATAATTTATAATACTTGGAATGATATTTCTTTCAGCTTTCACAGAAAACTTTTAATACATATCGAAATGTTACATTTTGAAAAAAATATCAATGTTTTCAAGTTTTCTGTTACATCGAGCAAAGTTATTTGAAGTTCGAATAGACGAGTACGTTTCTGGGAGTACAATTGTGCAATGTTACGCGCAAGAATTGATTTTCTTTACGAAGAGGTCAAGAAATAAACGATTTGAAGATTACTGTGCACATTCGGTCAGTCTTTATTCAAGTTTAATGCAACCGAGGGCAACAACTGACACGAAAGAGCGACGGTAACGTGATTAATGATCGCGTTGTTTCGAAATAGCTCGAGAAGTTTAAAAATCGTCGTTTCGAAGGCTAAAGATATACATCTACGTTAATTGAGAACGATCCAGGGTACGCGATACGAGGTATTTTATGCGGTTCGCTAGCACTCAAGGAAGTATCGAAAAATAACCGAACGTGGCATATGGGTCGTGCATAAATTGCACGAAAAGAATTATAAGTTCAAACGGACCAGAAGCCAATTTACATAGTATCGATATTTATTTTTTGTATAAACTACTTCCACATATTTCGCAAATACAGTGATGGGTATAAAAACTTTTCAATATACCTGTTGGGCGGCCAGGAAGTCTTAATTCTTAAAAATAAATCACGACCGTAACCAGTTTCGGAGGCGTTCAACCTTCTTTATACGTTCTGCGTAAAGAATTCATGAATCGTAAAGTTATGAAATCATATTAATACGCGTGTTTCATTCTTTTGTAACATTATCATCGTTCAATTCACTTTAGAAACTCGATACACATTTTTACACATTGCGTTCACGGTGCAAATAGAAACAATACAAATGAATATTTCAAGCCCACATATCGGTAGCTGATTAATACATTCTATAAGAAAGTTTTAATTAAAATATCCGCGAAATTGTATAATTTTTCAATAATACGTCTTCGTCGATCGTTTACAAGAATTGTTAAATAAATCTACCCGACTCTCGTTTTTATAAGCGGTTACCTCGCACAGCTCTCGGTACTTGCATAAGAGTTTCTTGAATTGGGAAAGATTTCATTTCTGTTTTACTTTTACAGTGGTGTGTTATCAGTTTGAAATGAGGTCGAATGATAGGTTTGGAGAAATCCGCGAAATGAAAAGTAAGTTTCCAGACAATTACATCGACCAGTTTCGGACCAGAGAAACTTTCGCGTAATGTAAAATTCAAGGCTGGTAAATTCCGAAAAGATTTTACCGTGTTTGTATGCAAATAAATTTTAAGCCATCGCCCGTTTTCGGTTCATTGTCATCGACTTTTTGCTCGGTGCTGTATTCATCTCAGTTCGTGACTCCTTTTAAAGGAGACACAACCCGACCATGGTCATCTAAACGATAAATTTTCAAATTAAATTTAATTACGATGCACACGTATCGTTTTGCATCGAAAGTGACGCATCGATGGACATAAACGAGACTGTTTTGGCGATCAATTTTCTTTTTCTTCTTTTGAAATACAATTTCGTTCAGTTTCGTTATCTGGTGTAAATTTTTATCGATCCCTCGTCAACGCAACAATGTGCTTTACACGATGTTATTGCACACCTTCGACGAACTCTTTCTTCTTTTCGTTGAACAGGTTTCATTTATTTCGTTTTACCGTTTCGTCTTTCGAAAACGAATTAAATTAAAATACGAATCGAAAGACTTTTCTTTTGTGACAATACTCAAGAAAGTTCGTAAATCAACGAGTTTACGAGAGATTAATTTTAACTTTGCTTCTGTTCTTTTTTTTTTTTTTTTTAACTTCTTTCGAGTCCTTTCGAACAATCATCTCGCACATTACATTCGTGATATAAATAAGACCTTCTCTGTTCATTAATCAACCACACCGACCAACCTACTTTTGTTTTGTTTTGTCGAGGAATAATTACTTCTTCCTTGATCACAATTTTTTCGCGATTTTTACTCGTTCACCTTTGTATAGAACGCACCTATTAAATGCAATTTGTGACGATTTACGTAGTCCTTCCCAGCCATATAGAAAATTATTCACGCATAGAGTGGCTTTATTTGTATGTAATTAATGGTATGAAACACGATATAATTGCAGCTCTGATTCAATGCTCATATAAAATTGTATCGACTAATTTTTTCTCTCCATCGTGTCTTACACGGTTCTTTGATGCATGTCACTGTTGAAGAAACAATGTTTTGCTAATTTTATACGATTCGTATCGCGATTTACATTTATCTACTATTAACGAGGCGAGTTCTTTCAGACAACAATTGTTTCTTTCAGAAACAAAATATAAATACGATATATGAATCTTTATATATACTGTGAAAGATTTGCGTTGAGATATTGCAAAAAATTGCTATAATTCGTAGTTGAACCTTATCTAAGTCACTCGAACTATTGTTTAGGTTTTATTGTTCTACTTTTTAGAACGTGGACAATTTTTGTGTTAAACGAACGAAGCGATCTTTTGCATAATTCATAAAGTATTACCACCCATCGTATATTTATAATTCCAAAACAAGTAACATAAGGTACTGAACGTTCATGCAAATCGTTTAAGTTTATAGGCTCGTCAGAACACCATAAACGTACGCGTTATGACCATTTTTTGACGCCATAAAGTTCTTACCAGAGTTCAAGGTGTCTCGAGTGTTTTAGCTCGTTTTTGTGAAATGCAGCAAATTTCAAATGCATTTTCGAGCGTTACACTCATACGTGTGTATCTTTGTACGAAAGCATTTGTACAAAGTATCTGCAATGTATAAAAATTGCATTTACTACTTTTATACCTGTCGTTCGAGACTCGTAATTCACGATGGATTTACAAAAATATATTTTCGTGACATTAAAGACAGACATTAAAAAAAAATGCATAAATCAGATCCTGATTTGTGAGGGCACGTGTAGAAAGTAATAAAAAGTTTAACCTTGATTCAAGCCTGATTTAATAGAGTAGAAAAATATACTTGCAAATACATCGTTAAGGAGTCTGTTTAAAATGTCATCTACTTCGCCAAAGTACGCATAAACTTTAGATAAACCTTGCATATTAATATAGACTTTAAATTGTGATGCAACGAATTGTATGCACTTATCGTATCGAGTGACAAGCAACCTGATAAGTTTCAATGAAAAATACTGTTATTGTTTAGGATTCATATCGAGTTACAATAAATGTTGTTAAACACGTTCAATGAAAATGATCGATAAACCGTGGTGTGTACCACTATACACTTTTACTCGTCTCGTTTCAAATCGTAACGAAGTCAATAAACACGCAATTAGGTTTCTGTTTTGTAACACTTTATGAATTAAACTATGTTATAGTTATCGATTTCATTGAACAGTTCTCCTACCAAGAGGCTCGCGGTGCAAGGATTCATAATATATGCGTTTTTAATAAAAGTGACACAAAGAATGGACACGTGTCATTTCAAACGATTAACTTGATACGATATGGCTATTTCGAAGACGTTTTACTATAATTTACGAGCACATTTAACGATGATTAAACGGTTACGTAAAACGAGCTCGTTACTTCCTTCTTCGGATAAAATATTTTTTTCATGTAAAATTAGAACCAGATTCCAAACAGAATCTACAAATTACGTTTCCTTCCTGAATTGCAAAGTGCAGTGTAATAATTTCATCGATTCACATCAGTGCAGAATCGACATCCTAACATCATCGATAGATCGAAACTTATCTGCACGTTACCGATAACTTATCGTTACTTACTGACGATATTTTTAATTAGAATTAAATAACACAAATCGTTTATCGTTTTTGTTGTTCGTAAACAAAATTCATCGACGTTTTTCAGCAAGTTTCGCAATTAATTGCGTTTCGTCTTGATAATTTGAACATTTGTTTACTCGTGAATCGTATTAGTGAAAAGTGTCAGAGATGCACGAGCACGATACGTGCTAAATGTAATTAAGAGTCGAACCTTTCATTAATTTTAATCAATGGTTAACGAGACACGTATTATATCGTCATTTAGTGGATTCGTGATTCGACGCGTCGATTGTTTTCGACGTTACAATTATAATAACAAAGACAAGCCTCGAAAGCGGGCCATTCTGGCGTATCCTTTATAACAAATTCGCCCTCGATCTCCTATTGCGGTATAATTATGCGTAATTGAATATCGATTAAAAGTGGTAGGAAATATTCGCAAGAACAACGATCTCGTGTGCATTTTTATCAAGAGAAATAAATTTTACGTGAATGGGAGAAGAGACAGCGTAGTGTAAACGAACTAAATCGCAATTGAATTTCAAATATAGGGGATTTCGAATTATTGGTCGTTAATGTTCACTCGATTTAACAAAAAGCGACTACAAATGTTAAAATTTCGCGAGTATCGTAAACGAGATCGATTGCAAACATTCTCTTGACTTTTCGTTGAATTTTTTTACCGAACAAGATATCGATTTTGCGACATTATTATCTCATTTAGCGAGTATTAATATAAAAAACAACGAGAACATAAAATCTTCAAATTTATTCGAGGAAGATGACTTCGTAATGGTGAAGTCTCTCGAAGGATTGACGGTTTAATAAATTTTGCTAGGTTAATATTCATAAATGCGAGAATCACAAAATTGTTACGCTATTAAAGGTCGTGAATTATTTTCAACGATTCGAGACATTTACAAAAGTCAAATCAAGCGAGTAATATATTCCCAATGATCACGGTATGTCTAAGTAGTGTTTCAACGTTTGGAATGTTTTTTTTAAATATCTCATAATAATGGAAAATTAAATACGAAGATATTATTAAAAATCTGGGAGGATGTTACTTTCAGAAAGGAACGAAGAAAGGTTCAAAATGTTAAAAAATGAATTGAAAGTGTGTTGTGACTATGAAAAATGCATTTCGTACATTTATTTCTGCTATTTGTTATCGTACACGGTGTTATTGGTAGTCTTCTTATTATAATTGCAACGATAATTAATCGTAAAATTAAAAATTATCGATACCTATCGATGACAAATACTAAGTAAGCTACAAGGGGTTGAACAGACTACTTGTTCCATTGATATTGAGTTTCGATGTTTTTCTGGGCATCGAGTAAACAATAACATAATGTTCAGTATTGACAACGAAATCGTGCACGATGTCGAAAGGTCAAAGTTTAAAGAAACGTGGCAAAGTCAAGCTTGTCGGTGTTCACCTTTGCACCGATCTTTTTTTTTCTTTATTTTTGTGCAATTGGGTGCATGATGTAAATAGAATCGATAACTGAAAATTGAACGTAGATTCCGGAAGTAGTCGATATTTTCATAGATAAATAAATAAAGACTCGTTATTTTTATTTTCCAGGTACAAAAGTATCTTTCGTAATATTTCGTTGTTATCGATATTTTTGAACATCAGAGTCGATTGAACACAATTTTCGGCCATAATCATACAGCGTACAAGAATATAA
Organism: Ptiloglossa arizonensis; assembly: GCF_051014685.1. Lineage (NCBI taxonomy): Eukaryota > Metazoa > Arthropoda > Insecta > Hymenoptera > Colletidae > Ptiloglossa > Ptiloglossa arizonensis. The sequence goes on from NC_135050.1 coordinate 22,651,905, forward strand.
ATTATTTTCTAAAGATTAACACCTTTACGGTGGCAGGTTCACCGTAGAATATTTTACGTTCGTTTTATGCAAATAAAATAAATTCGATTCGGGTATCTCGAGAAGTAGGTGAAAATATTAAACGAAAACAAATCAATTACGAATACACAAATCGATGAATTTCACACAGGACTTCGTCGTTGTCTGTTTACTGGCAATTAACATTGATTTTTTACAACGAACGAAAAATTAAATAAACGGTTCCCGGGGAACCGAATAATTATTGTTTGTGGGTAACACGACGTTACGATTCGGTGAATAATTTAGAGGAATCGCGAATTTTTCGAGCAACGAAATCATTGCAAATCTTCGCGTTGTTTCGACGTAGGAACTATTTCAATTGCGCGAGAATGTGAAATATTTAGCATGTTTCCGTAAACACGGTCCAAATTTACGTTCGATGACACACAAACCTCTTTTTGCACGTTTTATATTCCGGTCGAAAGTAACAAAACTGTTTGAAAATTAATTCGAGTCGGACACGTTAAAAAGAAGTTAACGACGACGAAAGTATTTATATACACACGGAATTACAAACTGCTTATTTATTCTTTACCGGCGCGGATTCGAAAATAGAAATTCGTTCCGTTTTTCGAAAGTAAGGAGAGACGAATTTTACATTTTCAAAGACTTCGATAAATGTTTCGCACTGATAGTAATCGTGGTGATATAAAATGAAAATATTTATTTCGTTTAGAGAATCATCTATTACAGAATATTTCATACACGAAATCAGTTAGAAATAACAAACTTTGCTCCATTTGGTGTTTCACATTTTTCGTTACAATAGTGAACCGTGGAGATCAACCATTTCTATAAAATAAACTATTTTGACTGTATATTTTCAATTTTTCCAAATTATTCGTTAACACGTAGAAAATCACAGGTAAATATTTTACTTCGATCGATTAAAATTTTTGGTCAAATTCCCTCGGTACAACTCCGCGTACTTGAACGTCCGTGACCTTTAATTTTCGCTACACCCACGAAAGAAACTCGTGATTTAATAACATAAATATGTGACTGGTCAATTCGTGCGAAATACTGCGAATTAAGGAATATGCGCAAAGGGATAATCTATGAATTAAGCGATAACGAAGAACCGATAACTGGAGTTCGTTAATCGTGTTTTATAAGTAGGTTACTTGGACTAGTTCGATGTTAAAAGTAGGTCAGGTCTGGGTCAGATCGTGGGTTAGATCAATTTTTTTCGACTTATTTTATGTAACTCCCTGGAGTTTCATCTTTCGAGATACTGTGTACGTATTCCCGTTTACCCTTGTACGTAGCTTTCTTAGAAATCGCAAACGTGAACGTAGATCTTGTTAACAACGTCTTAATCGAAAACCCATGTTAGCCCGAGTGACAAATTACGTGGAAATTGCATTCGATTTATTCTCCCGAGAAACACGTTTCGACCGTATCTTTGATCGTTGAATAAATTTTTTCCCGACCGTTAACGGAAAATGAATTGCAACTTTTCTCCAGAAGAAAAACTCACCATCGATATTACATTCACCGTTCACTTTGTTACTAATCACTGAAAATAGTATTGCAAATAAGTTGGCTCGAAATCGACGAAACCTAAGATGTGTTTATTTCCATTAACGAAAGAGCAAACAAAAAGAACCAGTGTTGCCGATCGCTTCAGCAATTATCTTCTTCCAAATAATCACCCGTGAACTCTGTCCGTTTCGGTTCTGACTCGTGTGCATGTTCATTTTTTATTTATGGGAAGTCGTCAAGTGATAGGTAAACTTAACATTCCTTCGCAATGATTTACAGGGTGTCCCAGAAAGAAATAGACTTTTGGAGTTCACTTTGGAGGATTAAGAAACGTGAGTCGAGTGTATAGCGAATAAGTTTTACTTTGTTCTTTATTGGAGAAGATAGAGGATAAATAAAATTCTATCGTGTAAAATTTAATTCTTTTTAAAACTTATTTCAACCATTTTCAAAACATTTTACGAACGAGGAATATCTATCTGGGAAACCACAAGCTTCCAAGAGGTAACCATGATTATCCACGAGTTCATTTTGCTCAGAATATAATCAGATCCCGAGATAAGCATACGAAACTTAAATATAAATCTTCATTGAAATCTATTCAATCGTTTGAACGCGCGTTAACAGTCATACACACTTTTATACGTTGTATAATACGCACGTGAAAAAATTGCATCTGGTATTACAGCGAATAATACTCGTTCGGTACAATCACGATTATTTATTTCTTACAAAATGTGAAAGTAATCTAACGATAAATACAGTGTCCCTTAAGTGCACTACTACAGAACTGATAAATCTACAGAAGCAATTTTTCCGCGCGCTAACTGTACAATCACGATCGTTTATTTCTTACAAAATATGAAAGTAATCTAACAATAAATACAGTGTCCCTTAAGTACACTACTACAGAACTGATAAACCTTCAGAAGCAATTTTTCCGCGCGCGAACTGTACAATCACGATCGTTTATTTCTTACAAAATATGAAAGTAATCTAACAATAAATACAGTGTCCCTTAAGTGCACTACTACAGAACTGATAAACCTTCAGAAGCAATCATTCCGCGCGCGAACTGTACAATCACGATCATTTATTTCTTACAAAATGTGAAAGTAATCTAACGATAAATACAGTGTCCCTTAAGTGCACTACTACAGAACTGATAAAACTCCAGAAGCAATTTTTCCGCGCGCGAACTGTACAATCACGATCGTTTATTTCTTACAAAATATGAAAGTAATCTAACAATAAATACAGTGCCCCTTAAGTGCACTACTACAGAACTGATAAACCTTCAGAAGCAATCTTTCCGCGCGCGAACTGTACAATCACGATCGTTTATTTCTTACAAAATGTGAAAGTAATCTAACAATAAATACAGTGTCCCTTAAGTGCACTACTACAGAACTGATAAACCTTCAGAAGCAATCATTCCGCGCGCGAACTGTACAATCACGATCATTTATTTCTTACAAAATGTGAAAGTAATCTAACAATAAATGCAATGCCCCTTAAGTGCACTACTACAGAACTGATAAACCTTCAGAAGCAATCTTTCCGCGCGCGTACTGTACATACACACGTGCACGGTCGAACGCACCGTGATCAGGGGATTTTAAAACCTGTTTTTCCCTACAAAAAGAAAAAAAGAAATCGTTCCGTAATTTTTATCGATTGCACACGATCTCTTGTGAAAGAGTTCGGTACGTGGAATATTAAAACGTTCCACGGTTCCACCGATGATCGGGATTTTTGTTTTCCACGTCTGAGACGAGGCTGGAAAATTGCAACGGATGCGATTTGCATATCGTAAACAGCCGGCCGTATGCAGCGCGGGATATTTGCGTGCAATTACCTGTCTTGCGAGTGGCGAAAAATATCGGTTGCAGATAGCGCGGCGGGAAACAAAATAAATGAAGAGAAGTAGGAAAGGGTGTTTTTGCACGGTGATGTCAGCCCGTAGGAAGAAAACGACCACGGTCGAGGATTTTAAAGCCAGTTTACGACTCGGTTGCCCTTCGGCCAGTTCCTTGGCAGAAGAACCAATTGTAAAAGAACAGATCGACGGAGCAGTTCGTCTCATCGGTGATTCAATGACTCACTCGCGGCCAATTCTCCGAAAGCGTCGTATTGGCGAAACTAATCGTTCGTTAACGGCAGCCGTGTACGGAGCAGATCTAACAAAATGGCCGACTTGTACCTCTATTTCTCTCGAAGACGGAGAAAGATCGCGGTGAGAAATTTTATCGTTCGTCAGGCTCCCTCGTAAATGTTGCGCGACTTCTTTCAGAAGTGCATCGGTGCACTTGCAGTGTACAATTATACTCGTTCTTATTTTTTTTTTTTTTCGTACGGAGCACTATAATTTTCTCGTGTAACTCTCTTTCGAGGTACTTCGGTGCAGTTGTAGTTGTTTTTTTAAAAAAACGAAACCTTATCAGTTTTTTTGCGCGATTCCTGTATAAAATTTATTAAACTACTGTGTTGATGTATTGAATAGCTTTTAAGATAACTTGATGAAATTCTAATCTCGGTTTTGAAATATTTCTACGGATGTATGAAAAGAGAACACGTAAAGGAACTGCTGATCACATTGGAAATCGATTAGAAAAGCAACGAAGAAGTCTTTCCGAAGAAAAACTTTTATTTAATATTTATTAGAGCACACATAGTATGTTCGCTTACATGTATATTTATTGCGAAAATGCACAAGGGTGAACCGTACGAGACATTGATAGTGATCCGAAATCACTCGTTCTCAAGTTCCATCGGAAATTTTCTCGAACAGTGAAAATGTTGAAATGCATCGCGTATAAGTCCGATCTAACGAAGGATAGACACAACAATGTATAAAAAACATAATAATGTAGATTTTCGAACGAGACTGTTAAAGACCGTGTTAATTACCATTGGCTAATGAGTTATTTCAACACATGTGGTAAAGTGGCTGTTATGTAAGCAGTTTCTGATCTTGAACGCAATTATAGATTTATGAGGGCACTTTCTGAAAGACGCAGTTGTATGGGAAATAACTGGTCTGCCGCTAATGTGCAGTTTTTACGGTTTCTCTCTCCAAGCTTCGTCGTTTTCAATGAACACGAATACTCTGGTAAATCTAGTTGCAATATCACTCGCATGAAATAATCCGGTTTTTCCTGTTCGGACTCAGTTGTCGCGATTAACGATGGTGAGTTCTTGGGGGCCTTCGAGGGCATGGGAGGTTTGGGGAATTCCTATGACCTACGATTAGAAAAGACACATACAAGATCCTCGAAATAAATATTAGTTGAAGGGTTCGTTGAACGTGATGATAAAAATTCTTGCGACACGGACAACATATTTCGTTCTATGATTCAAATTCGAACTTTGACTCGACGAAGAATAGTGTCTTTTATTCGTTATTCGAACGTAAATAAAAATTTTACTCCTCTCTGATCAAACATCTTTTGTATTTCTAGGATCTATCGAACTTTGGATCATCGTATTGGGTCACTTCGAGATCAATAATGGCAGTTCTATCGAGTCCCAACTATGAAGGATTCATGCTCCATGTGAATGGTATCGAGTGTACATCGAAGATAATATCGATGTTATTTAAATTTATATCGAGTTCGATCGGTATTGAAATTTTCTCCAATGAGTGCGAGATGTACCACTCACACATTTTTAAATCGATTTCCTTGAAAATGTAGCCTCGAAGGAACGATTCACTTTTGCATGTATAATAACTCGCTGCGTTGCATCATTGATTGGGGTGCATCCTGCACAATGTCGATCGATTACTATTGGTAGAATATGAGAGATCGTAATCATCTTTTTAGTAATCAATTTTAGACACGATATTATTACACGTCGGTGCGTCAAAGAAGGCGATTGAACAAAAACACGATTGCAATTCGTGATCATTAGCAATGTGGTTTATAAATCTCTTCGAGACTTCTTGCAGAAGTGTTTTTACTTTATTCTCGTTACTTTCTTGCAACAGTGTGTTGCCCGTGTTGATTTACAATTTAATGTCCGAACAATAATGCAGAGTATACATCACCATAACGTCCGCAGTTCGGATTTATGATCATTATTTAACGAATTCATAATTTTTATTAGAGACGTATACTTTTTGTGCTATGTTCGATCGAACTTCCATAAATTCCATTAGCAGCGGTAAGAAATTATTTTGTACGACATATGGTATTGTTATTGTGTCATACGTGATTTTTTGTCTCGTTGTGACACGCAATAAGAAATTCACGATCTCATTTTGAAACAAACTACCGAACGTGTCGTTTAATTTATGGATCGTACGATACATCGAGTAATAAAAAATTGTTTTCATCCACGAACGACACTCGTCAATCGTAAGAAGATGCGATGAAAAAAAAAAAATGGAGAAAAACGTAAATTAGAGATCGGCATAGATCGAGACTACCAAGTGTCATTCTGATTTTCCAGTTTATTTGGTATAACGAACACGAGATAGCTAATTAGCGAACACGTACTAACTATATTATTTGCATATACGATTGTGATATTTAATATGTACAATAAATTTCATCAATTTCTTATTATTCCCTGCATTGATCAATTGTTGTAAAGTTTATTGTTAATTAATCACTGGTAATTACCGTTTCGTAATTTCCGTGCGTAATGATAATTGATTCGGAAAAAGTATACAATGGAAATTTATTTACGTAATAATGAACTTGAAATCATTAGATAATTTTCACAATGATTAACTTTCTACTACGAAATACGCGAACATACAGGATGTTAATGGATAGTTATTCGTTTTTTGATCTTACTCGTTCATAAATCTTCTATCGATTAAAAACATTCAAAATTTCCATATCTTTCGTTTTGGTGAAAGTAAACTGACTCGATTGTGTAAACTAATTCCATTCCACACGAACACTCTCTAAAAAAAAATTTTCCAAACTTATTTTCTGACAAGAATGCAACAAGAACAGATATTTGTTTGAATAAAAAATTGATCGAAAGTACCAAGTATAACCGCGTAAGTCGAATTCGATCTGGTAGAATTTAAGAGAAATTGCACGATTATTTTAATTGACAACAATTATTAATCATAATGAAGAAAATGGCACTGCGATGCTACATTCAACGCCTTACGAATATCTTTTTAAACAGTCCGGGATTGACTACACGTTTCTTTGATTCCGTAATCGCGTTGTTATAACAAATGGCGAGTTCAAGAGTTTCCGATAATTTCTTTTGTACAGAAGAAATTATTGTGCCATATACTCTTTATCGCCAATCGTATTCTCGGACACGCTTATTGAATGTGTTTCGTAATAATGTGTGTATTTCGTCGATAGTCTTCGCAAGTTCACGGTTTTCGAGTTGCAATAACATTGTTCGCGATTAAAATTTGTTTTCATCGAGAGTTTAAGGATATTTCATTTATCTGTACAAATATGCGCGTTTCGTTCGCGTTTTGTCAACAGAGTTGCCCGAGTACACGCGATCGAGGTAAAGCACGATTTCTCGAACAAGAGGGACCACGTTTTTAATTTTCAAACTGGTTCGAAGAATGTTCGTTTATTCGAATAATCGAACTACCTCGATGAAACGGGATACTCAACCGAGTACTCAATATCCGAAATAATCCAAACCGATTCGTTTCTCCCGAACACTCGAATATTTTCACTCACTGCAGAAAACGAGTTCGAAAGTTTCGTACGAAATACATTTCCCGCCAAATTTTCGCCAATCTGTTTATCTCAATATTACTCACGACGTTTCAGAATTCGATGCATATTTCTATCCTTATCGGTTGCTTTGACGAGTTGCACGAATTCGATCACTGACGGAACATTTCAAACCAACAAATACGCGTCACATCGGCACACAAAGAAAATGGCCGGGAAACAGCGTGCCTATGTTCAATTCCCAAAACAGTATCAACTACATTTCAGGTACGAGGAATGAATCTACCATTAAATCACGGTATACCCGACTGGAAGCTGCATTACATCGTGTCCGGTATATGTACATAGTGTTTCCTTCACGAAAGTGTCGAGTTTCTTGTTGCGAGTTCCTTTTTAATAGATTTTTTGCCGATTCTTCAATTCTCCGAGTTTAATCGGCCGATCTAACGAGGCTCGAAGTCGAGTCCCTACCTCTCCACGTGTACATTTCAGAAAATCTTACATTATGTTCGGTGTTACGTGCGAGCATCGAGTGCCGCGGGACTTTATAAATTGTAATGATTAATTCAATGATCTTGATACGAGTTTCCCGCGCGATGTCGCCATGGTAATGATACAATGCGACGAAACCTTCGATTCTTTGCCAGCGATTCACTTGTTAACGTTTTCCAGGTATTTGTACAACGGTGACGCAAACGATGCACCTTTTTTTTTGGTTTCTCGAGCCTGTTAAATAAACACGCGGGTAAAATTCTGTACGATACGCTACTGTTTAACACCGGATTTAATCGATGTCGAAAGAGTATTTGGATCTTCGATACTAGCGAAAGGGCGCTCTAATTTCACTCTATAAAAACACGCGGGTAAAATTCTGTCAGAGACACTACTGTTTAACACCGGATTTAATCGATGTCGAAAGAGTATTTGGATCTTCGATACTAACGAAAGGGCGCTGTAATTTCACTCTATAAAAACACGCGGGTAAAATTCTGTATAATACACTACTGTTTAACACCGGATTTAATCGATGTCGAAAGAGTATTTGGATCTTCGATACTAGCGAAAGGGCGCTGTAATTTCACTGTATAAAAACACGCGGGTAAAATTCTGTCAGAGACACTACTGTTTAACACCGGATTTAATCGATGTCGAAAGAGTATTTGGATCTTCGATACTAGCGAAAGGGCGCTCTAATTTCACTCTATAAAAACACGCGGGTAAAATTCTGTATAATACACTACTGTTTAACACCGGATTTAATCGATGTCGAAAGAGTATTTGGATCTTCGATACTAGCGAAAGGGCGCTCTAATTTCACTCTATCGAAACACGCGGGTAAAATTCTGTACGATACACTACTGTTTAACACCGGATTTAATCGATGTCGAAAGAGTATTTGGATCTTCGATACTAGCGAAAGGGCGCTGTAATTTCACTCTATAAAAACACGCGGGTAAAATTCTGTATAATACACTACTGTTTAACACCGGATTTAATCGATGTCGAAAGAGTATTTGGATCTTCGGTACTAGCGAAAGGGCGCTGTAATTTCACTCTATAAAAACACTCGGGTAAAATTCTGTATAATACACTACTGTTTAACACCGGATTTAATCGATGTCGAGAGAGTATTTTGATCTTCGATACTAGCGAAAGGGCGCTGTAATTTCACTCTATCGAAACACGCGGGTAAAATTCTGTACGATACACTACTACTTAACACCGGATTTAATTGATGTCGAAAGAGTATTTGGATCTTCGATACTAGCGAAAGGGCGCTGTAATTTCACTCTATAAAAACACGCGGGTAAAATTCTGTATGAGACACTACTGTTTAACACCGGATTTAATTGATGTCGAAAGAGTATTTGGATCTTCGATACTAGCGAAAGGGCGCTGTAATTTCACTCTATTAAAACACGCGGGTAAAATTCTGTATGAGACACTACTGTTTACCACCGTATTTAATTGATGTCGAAAGAGTATTTGGATCTTCGATACTAGCGAAAAGGCGCTGTAGTTTCACTCTATCGAAACACGCGGGTAAAATTCTGTACGATACACTGTTTAACACCGGATTTAATCGATGTCGAAAGAGTATTTGGATCTTCGATACTAGCGAAAGGGCGCTGTAATTTCACTCTATAAAAACACGCGGGTAAAATCCTGTATGAGACACTACTGTTTAACACCGGATTTAATCGATGTCGAAAGAGTATTTGGATCTTCGATACTAGCGAAAGGGCGCTCTAATTTCACTCTATAAAAACACGCGGGTAAAATTCTGTATAATACACTACTGTTTAACACCGGATTTAATCGATGTCGAAAGAGTATTTGGATCTTCGATACTAGCGAAAGGGCGCTCTAATTTCACTCTATCGAAACACGCGGGTAAAATTCTGTACGATACACTACTGTTTAACACCGGATTTAATCGATGTCGAAAGAGTATTTGGATCTTCGATACTAGCGAAAGGGCGCTGTAATTTCACTCTATAAAAACACGCGGGTAAAATTCTGTATAATACACTACTGTTTAACACCGGATTTAATCGATGTCGAAAGAGTATTTGGATCTTCGGTACTAGCGAAAGGGCGCTGTAATTTCACTCTATAAAAACACTCGGGTAAAATTCTGTATAATACACTACTGTTTAACACCGGATTTAATCGATGTCGAGAGAGTATTTTGATCTTCGATACTAGCGAAAGGGCGCTGTAATTTCACTCTATCGAAACACGCGGGTAAAATTCTGTACGATACACTACTACTTAACACCGGATTTAATTGATGTCGAAAGAGTATTTGGATCTTCGATACTAGCGAAAGGGCGCTGTAATTTCACTCTATAAAAACACGCGGGTAAAATTCTGTATGAGACACTACTGTTTAACACCGGATTTAATTGATGTCGAAAGAGTATTTGGATCTTCGATACTAGCGAAAGGGCGCTGTAATTTCACTCTATTAAAACACGCGGGTAAAATTCTGTATGAGACACTACTGTTTACCACCGTATTTAATTGATGTCGAAAGAGTATTTGGATCTTCGATACTAGCGAAAAGGCGCTGTAGTTTCACTCTATCGAAACACGCGGGTAAAATTCTGTACGATACACTGTTTAACACCGGATTTAATCGATGTCGAAAGAGTATTTGGATCTTCGATACTAGCGAAAGGGCGCTGTAATTTCACTCTATAAAAACACGCGGGTAAAATCCTGTATGAGACACTACTGTTTAACACCGGATTTAATCGATGTCGAAAGAGTATTTGGATCTTCGATACTAGCGAAAGGGCGGTGTAATTTCACTCTATCGAAACGTGTATCGCGGTGCACGGGTGTGTATCGCGAAACGTTGCGAAAGCAGGTCGTTGTTTTAGGGTTTAACGCGTAATGATCGTTCACGGAATGGTTACAGCTGTGGAAATTACTTAACGACCCGGAGTAAATAAATTGCTATTCATAGGAACGGTAATTAGTTCGTTCGATGTGAGTTTCGTGCTCGATCGATCAAACACGACCGGTGGTGTTCGATTAGGTTCGTTTTGGAACGCAACACCTTACCGTCGACGATCATTTAAATTCTTACGATCGTGGAACGAAGTTACAAAATAGCCTCGGTTTAATTAATAATTAATAAGTTGCGCGGATAGTGATCTAGGGAGCGAATGTACGAGATCTCGTGAACGTGACAATGGTCGATAAGCGTTGGATATGTCAGGTACAACAGATGACAAATTATCGAGAATATTGTTCGAGAATATTGGAGACGAAATTCGAAATATTCCTTGAAGATGTAATTGTTTTTCGTGTCTCGACAATAAAGTGTTTTAAGTAAGTTTTACCAATTGATGGATCGCTTTTTTTAGTAATTAATTATTTACCGTGTATTCGTAGTATTATTCTGTATGGTTGTGAGTACAAACTATGTTTTTTTTTTCTGAAAGTAAATTTTGTGAAAGCTTGTCAGAGAAAGATATTTAAAAAATTGGTACAGGCTATGAGAGTAATATTCGTCCAAGTTCTAAAGATTCTAATTTTATTCGATACTAATTATTAGGACCAGAGAAATCCACGTCACTATGCAAGTGAGAAATTCTGGTGACACGGTACGAGGACCCTTATAATTTTCTGTACAGGTAAACATTTTTTTTTTATGAAAATTGACACAAGATACCGACCGGCGTAATATTCGTACGTGTTCACTATTCGTACGTATTTACGAAACACTTGTATCGAGTATAATTATACATTTATGCGATGTCATTATTTCGTCTATTGGCAATGTGGCGCGAAAAATTTGGAGCAAGCTGTACAAAATGTTTCTGGGTTAGAATGTCCTTCTGTGCCAGTGGATTAGAAAGTTTTCAACAAGTATTTCCGGTTTACAGGATTTTTTCGTTGCGATATTATTGAAGTTGTTGTGTCGAAATTTGATCTCGATCGGTCGTTTTCGAATACTTCGTTTCCTAACTTTCCGTTCGCAATTATGTCCCCCTTGTGCTCTCACCGTACAATTTTGTCACACAAATCGCACGCGTCCGTGTAGAATTATTTAACATTTCGTAAATTCAGTTCGTTGACGCACCCTTAAAATTGTTGGCCATCGCGACACCGGAAGAGTCATAACGCGTTACGTTAAATGACGCACGAAAGAAATAATGGTTGCACAGTAGCAAAACGCTTGCAGCTAGTACGAAAGGAATCCTGTCGGCACAATTATGTCGTCTGAGCACTGAGACAAAGCGACGGGAAAATAACATCGAAGAATCTAGGAAAAGAAAGGCGATCTTTCAGAATTTCTAAAGCAGACCACTTCTTACTGTGACAATTACTATACAAGAAGAAAGGAATCTTACCATATCAGCCATTTATTTTGAATTTTACGTATCTAAATCTTTCAACGACAAAAACGAAAACTATATATATATTGGGTTGTTCGTTTCGTTTTCCAAAATGGAGAGTACATAATTTAATAAAATGTTTATACACTCTAAAAAAATCCTGTTTCATTTTCACCGAAAAAAACGAAATAATTTTCCGAACAACCCAATGTATATAAATAATCCAAAAAAAAGGTCTTAGAATCGGTATTGTGCAACTGTTGATAAAACACGTGTAAAAGTAGACTTTCTGTCAAAACACTATAGCCAATCTAGTCACCCAGTTAAACGTTCAAATATTCTATCGCAATGTCAACGACGAATGCACGAATAAACGTGTAAATAAAACACGTGTCCGAATATACGTACACGTTAACGCTCGTGCAAACGTCTTAGCGAACACCTGTACCCTTTGCGGATACAATGAAGCATGAACGCCAATCAAACGTAAATGTTTCCAGAATATTCATCAGTTTCACACCAAGCACTATTTCCTCGTTGTCGGTGATTTTTTCCGGACGATATACCACGTTCCTCGCGGTTACAATCGTTTCTAAGCCTGTACCAATGGTACGCCAATCCATATTCATCGAGATATATCTCGTTGAAAAATGACAACTGTCGAACACTAATTGTTTCAGGCAAATTTTCATCACAATTTTTCCTATCATTAACCATTTATCACCGCGCGATTTACATCGATGAATTTTAATGCAAGAATCCTCGTCGTACACTTTTAACCCTACAGCGATAGATTTCTGCGCAAATGGAGGAAAAAAATATTCGCGATCGTTGATTTTCCATTCGGGAATCCGTCGCGAAAATAAACCACGATTTATTTGTTGTTCGCAACGCTTACTTACGGATCAGTTTCGGTATCCTTGCGTAGCAAAACATCTTAACTTCCTTTGGATACAATGGTGAACGCGCGACTTGTCACGTCGACGACGATGGGGATGAAAAATAATAAAAAAGAAAAAAAAAAATAACCACGATCGTTTCAACCCTACCGCACCAGGTTTCTGCGCAAATAGAGGAAAAAGTATTCGCGATCGTTGATTTTCCATTCGGGTATCCGTCGCGAAAATAAACCACGATTTATTTGTTGTTCGCAACGCTTACTTACGGATCAGTTTCGGTATCCTTGCGTAGCAAAACATCTTAACTTCCTTTGGATACAATGGTGAACGCGCGACTTGTCACGACGACGACGATGGGGATGAAGAAGTAATGAGAAGAAAAAAAAAAAAAAAGAAGAATAACCACGATCGTTCCAACGATGGATTTGGTGCAGTTACGGACGTCTTCGTCGACGACCGGTCGTGCACTGAACGTGGTGGCTTTATTCATCGTAAACCTTTCTTTTCGAACGAACGCCTGAAATCGTCGGCTGATAACCGACAGTTGCCACTATGAGTAGATAACGAGTCGAATCGTTCGTACGAAGACGGTAACGACTTATCTATTAGTGTACTGCGCGGGTGGAGATTACTGTGACTTTGCTCGCTGGCCGCGTATCTAGCCCCGTTGTGTCAACAATATGGGTGAACACGCATGTGTACGGAAACGTGTTTTCGGTACACGGAGCGTGGTTATCGTCTTTTCAATGAACACGAACAACTAATCTCGTATCTAACAATTTTTCGTGAGTTCTTCAACGATCCTTAGACCTTAAATTCTATCAAGGTCGACACAAGATACTTGCACCTAACAATTTGTACGATCGTTGCGCACACATCGCTTTTCTTAGTAATTATTTATTGGTTTTTGATACTTGAACCGTGTATTCGCAGTATCGTTTCGTACGGTTGCGAGTACAAATTATGTTTTTTTTTTTTTTAAGTAAATTTCGAGAAAGCTTGTCAGAGAAAGAGATAAAGATATTTAAAAGATCGGTGCAGTCTACGATGGTAATATTTGTTCAAGTTTTAAAGATTCTAATTTTATTAAATACTAATTATTAGGACCAGAGAAATCCACGTCAGTGTGCAAGTGAGAAATTCAGGCAGCGAGAATTACTGAAGATTTAGAATGTAGCAGGTTTTTTCTTTCGAGACACAATATCTACCAAGAAGGTCACAATATTGTCTAGGATATTTATAAATTTATAAATCGCACGATAATAATTGCGTATAAGTTTTGCGAACAATTGAATTCTTCTTTGTCACTATTTTGAAACGAGTTACTTCTTAAGCATTTTTAGATGTATACAAAGGGGAGTTGGTTCATAACTAAAGAATTTTTATTATTGTTTTTCTAACTTCCTCGAAGTTGTATAGTTGTAGATATTCGTTGGTGTCGATTGGGGTTGTGTTAAATTCGTTGTTTCATCCAAAGTATACGAATTTGTAAAATTCACAGATAAAAAAAATATTCAACAGAATATTAACGTCGAGCATAGAGATATTGTATAGACAGAGTTCGGTGGATTTGTCCCAGGCCGGTTCGTAGAGAAGAATCATCGAAAACGACCATAACCCGACCTCAGGTACAAACTTAAAACCGAGTATACGTTCGTACGAACATTTTCAATTCTATTCTCCTCTCACGTGTTACGAAACACCCAGTATGTGGAAGATAGTTTGCATATCGAGAATATTCGATTCGAAGATCGTTGCACGATAGAATCGATTGTTAAGTAGCCTCATTACGGATATCTCGAGGTTACGGTTACTGAAATGGAATATCACAGTTTCGATTCTATGGGGCGATAATTCACCTCGAGACGATTTCAACGAGTTCCGTCCCGCGATACAACGGATTCGAGATATTTACGATTAAGTGCGATGCATCTCGTTATTTCTAGTCACAACAGATGCAGCCAACGATACATATGTTGCACAATAAGTGGAAGATCGAGTGAACTCTATTCTCCGTTTTTTCCAACGAGTAAAATCTTCCAATGATTCAATTAATTGCATCCACGATGGAATATAATCGATTCAATGGCGAACAAAAAGTGTAATGAAGTTTTTTCTTCCATTCGTCTCAAACTGATACTTTTAATTACGCCAGTATTGCGTATGAATGGGTCGTGGGTCAGGTATTATCCACGAAGAGAATTTTAATGCGTTCGTCGTGCACAGTAAAAGGAAACGGTGCTGACAACGATGCGAAACATGCATCGGATTCCAGTTTGTTTAAACGCGATACCACCGACTTTGCATATTATTATCAGTTTTTTATCCTAACTGTCGCTTCCGATCTCTATAAGACGCGAACAATAATAAGTGGATAGACAATTTTATCGAGTTTAAGTAACGCTATTTTTAATTCAACGAGACAAATATGCCGTTGCAAAACGGTGTGTAAATTACAGGATCGTGTAATTGTTTCTCGTTCAATTAACCGTACGAAGAAGGTACTTACTTCTTTTTTTCTTTTTTTTTTTTTTAATGTAACGTTCGTTGGCGATCGTTGAACATGCAAAACTGTATTCTCTAACCGTGATTCGCGTATTGATAATTGGTCCCTGTTTTCGATCATTAAGCGAACCATTGCTGCAACGACCATTACGAGCTTAAATCCTTCTTCTCTATCGAAGTAACATAACCTCGTACTCGGGATCAACGAACGACCAAGGATAATACGGATGCGTAAAGATAATTGTAAAAGTTTTTTCGAGGAAAAAACTAATCCGGTTAAGCTTACAACTGTACCGAGAGATTCTGGTGTATCGAGGAAAGTGTAACTTGTACGCGTTTCAGGAAAATCTGAGGAAAAAGAGGAACGGAAAGAAATGGTCGAGGAAAAAGAGGAATAAAGTTGATCGTGTGTATGGAATAGAAATCGTCGTGACGTCTTCAGAAAATACGCCATGGAATTTTAAATAAATTTCGTTGCAGAAGCAGTTGGAAATGGTTATTTGGACCGGTTGGTGAATCTAATATTAGCTGTCGATAAATTCTTCCTCTCGAAGTCTAACGTTCAAAATGGCCGTATACATCCTCGTCCAAAAGCATTAAAACACTTATAGAAAGCGAATAAAAGACTGGTTCGAACTTATCGAGGAACACGAAAGAATCATCCGTCATTTGATATTTTAAATCATAAAATAAGTAGGCAACTATTGCACGTGGATTTGTTGGAAAGAAATTTTAAGGTTAGGTCACCATCGCAATAGAGAAAAATCGAAATTTTTGTTGTACAGAACGACATTTTGGATCTTTAAAGATAATATAGAAAAGGTCGCGTTAAGAAAATTACATTATCGACAAAAATATCGTAGTCTAAAGCGAGGACTGTATTTTTCTTCGAAGAGTCTTCGCCATTTTTACGAAAACTAAACGTCGCGATACTTACGGACGGGGGTGTACCTTCGATCAGGATTCTTTTATAAGATCGTGTTCTCCGCGTCTGCCCACCGAGGGAACCGGTCCTCGGGAAACCCAGAAGACCGCCCAAAACTTTTCAATTCAAATCCATTGGACCTTTCGCGCGACCAACCACATTTACAATCCCCGAAGAACACCATTGAGGGAGTGGCTCTGATAACAAAGCCAGGACTTGGTTTCACCAAGCCACTCTAACTCGTAAAATCCTTCAAAATTAATAAGAGACTAAAAAAAAAATACATTGCACTTGCCAACCAATCCCTTTAGTTCATACTTTCGTCAAACCTTCATTTTGTTCAATCTCGTTCCACCTTTAAAATATTCTCTCGATCAATTCTATAACTTCTAATAAACACATCCAGTAAGTTGCTCGATAAGTTTCATCGTTGCATAAGAAACGGAGCTATCAAGTTCGTCGTTTTATTTTTCCAAAGATAGTACTACTGTTCGATAAACATATGTAAAGTTTCGTGGAAATCTGTCGACTCGTTCGTACATTTACAATTATTCAAAGTCGAAGTGTCATAGTATATTTTTACAATGGAAAACACGAAAAAACTTATCGAACAACCCAGTCAAGCTACACCACCCCGTTTACATGTACGTTCGTTTCGTTATCGATATAACGCTCGTTCGAAACATCTTATTTATTTTTATTTCGGAGAATCGTACAGGTTTGCACTGAATTACAATATAGATTACTATTGCAACGATCTATTGAGTGTTTCTGTTCCAATTTCGTGACTCCATGAGCTGAGTGACACGAACGAGATATATCGACACTGTTTCCGAGTGGACTTCTAAACGATTATCAATATTCTTTAACGCAAAGGGGGCCGGTGTCGTTTGTACCTTTTATCCTGAAATCGGGGATCAATCGAGTCTTTGATCGGGTGAAACTGGCGGAAAGTTCTTTACCACCGTGTAAATGGACACACACCTTTTACGTAGAATAATTCTGGATCATCGGTGCGATTATCACGTACCATAAGGGGCAAGCTACAGAGTAGGTAAAGATCGATTATCTACAAGTTCATCGCATTACCTCGGTATTTTTCCCATCCCGTTTATGCAGAATCTATTACTGCGCTTGATCTATCGTTGTTTGCTTCGTTTCTTGAATTCGACTTCCTTTTTCCGGGTAGTTGATTCGCGCGAACGCCATTCGCAACGATCCTATTCAGCGGTCTCATCTTCGACTAATTATCCTTCCTCGGTTTGACGACGATACTCTTTTATCTTCCTTTTGTCCGCGGTTGTTAACCTTAAGCCTGACGAACGAAAAAGGTCTCTTGGTAATAATAACAACGACACGAATACGAAAGATAGTTTGTTTCAATTTTCGACGAATGATTCGCGTTGAATCGAAGGAAAAGGAAAACCTTAAGCCTGACGAACGAAAAAGGTCTCTTGGTAATAATAACAACGACGAATACGAAAGATAGTTTGTTCGAATTTTCGACGAATGATACGCGTTGAATCGAAGGAAAAGGAAAACACGGATATTCGCCCATTTGCATCGTTAGCGTATACATACGCGCAATTTTCCTGGTCATTATCACCAAAGTGTATACATAGACACTTTCACGCAGTTGGTGAACAGTGGTCGCCGAGAAGAGTTAAATTTTCCATTCTGTGGAAATTTCGTTCGTTTGTTGTCGAAATACAATTGAAAAGAATAATTGAAAAAGAGGATAAAAGAATATACGCATACGAATTTCTTTCTTTGTCGTCCTGTAATATGAAGGTTGTAATATTGCTCGAAATATTTGTACTTGGATTTGATTGGAGATAGGCTAAAAAATGATGATCGAGCATTTTATTTTTAATGTTTAAACTCCTCTTAGTTTTGGTTCTCTTTAACGATCATGTATATATGTAATATTAATTTATCGATATTGTGTATCATTGCCGAGAACGATCAGAAGAAAATGATGGAAACGCTAGTAAAATGTTCGGACGAAAGAAATGTTCGTTCAATAATTGTTTCATCATGATTTCGGATAACTGAAATCGACACAAGTGAAAGTATCGAGGTCGTTTCAAGGTCACTCGCATTTCTAGAACGCAGTACACATAAATAAACACGTTTTGTTTACAAATTTTCCAATTTGTAATATTTCCCTGTAATATTTGTAGCTTTCATAATGTCTTTTATTACCTGGAAAATATACCTACATATATTATGCAAAATATACCTATGTATCTCATACGTGTTACACGTAAACGGGGTGTACTCGTTCTCGAACAGTACATCCGAGTCACGTGCACAAAAATCAATCGTCGAATAAGGGTGTCAATATAAAGTTATTTGTTTTTCGACCTTGCTCGGTCATAAATCTTCATTCAATTAAAAATTAAAAAATTTGCATATCTTTCATTTTGGTAAAAGTAAACTGAGTCGATCGTGTAAACCAATTCGTTGAATAAATTGAACTCGATTTACGTTGACGCGTTCGATAGATTCATTTTCACTTTAAAAGAATTATCGCGCTTAAATTTTTCGCAAGAAACCTTAACCAATTCGACAAACTATATTTCTATCGAAGAAAAATAATAATGTTACCTTCAAGACACACGTAACTGTCGAAGGAGCAAATACTATCGCACTCGATCTCTTTCGAATCCACGAACTTCTTCTTCTTGGCTTGTCTACGTTTTCTCCTCGTTCTTTTACCATCAATATTTTTCTTCGCGTCGTTACTCGTCGCTTTTTCAACTGGTTTCGCTTTTCCCTCGGTTTTGCTTTCCTCGGTTCCATCGTCTTGCTTTTCTTCAGTCTCACCTTTCTCAGTCTCGTCTTCTTCAGCTTCATCGTCCAGCTTTTTCTCAGTCTTGTCTTCCCCGATTTCTTCATCCGGTTTTGTCTCAGTCTCACTTTTCTCGATCCTTTTGTCCTCTCTTGTCTTTTCCTCAGTCTCGTCTTCTTCAGCTCCATCGTCCAGCTTTTTCTCAGTCTTGTCTTCCTCGATTTCTTCGTCCGGTTTTGTCTCAGTCTCACTTTCCTCGATCCTTTCGTCCACTCTTGTCTTTTCCTCAGTCTCGTCTTCTTCAGCTCCATCGTCCGGTTTTGTCTCAGTCTCACTTTCCTCGATCCTTTTGTCCACTCCTGCCTTTTCCTCAGTCTCGTCTTCTTCAGCTCCATCGTCCAGCTTCTTCTCAGTCTGGTCTTCCCCGATTTCTTCATCCGGTTTTGTCTCAATCTCATTTTTCTCGATCCTTTTGTCCACTCCTGCCTTTTCCTCAGTCTCGTCTTCTTCAGCTCCATCGTCCAGCTTTTTCTCAGTCTGGTCTTCCCCGATTTCTTCATCCGGTTTTGTCTCAATCTCATTTTTCTCGATCCTTTTGTCCACTCCTGCCTTTTCCTCAGTCTCGTCTTCTTCAGCTCCATCGCCCGGATTTTTCTCAGTCTTATGTTCCCCGATTTCTTCATCCGGTTTTGTCTCAATCTCACTTTTCTCGATCCTTTTGTCCACTCTTGCCTTTTCCTCAGTCTGGCCTTCTTTCACTTTTTCGTCCGGTTTTGTTTTTTTCTTAGCCTTCGTCGATTTCTCGGCTGCTCTTCCCCTCTTCCGAATTCTTCGTTTTTCTACAAAAAAAAAAGGTAATATATTATATACAATCGTGTGATTCCTTTTTTTTTGATAACACCCAAAGGGACGTGCAGTCTACGGAAGATTTGTCATTGATAAAAAGAAAGATGTTATCTCTGATCGTGTATATATTTCTTTGAAACACACAAATCAATATATATGTCTGTGAAAGGTCTCGATTGTCATTAATAAAAAGAGAAATATTATTTCTAATCGCGTGTACACTTTTTTATAATACCCTAAGGGACATAGTGACCCGTAGACTCGATTATCCTGACACACAAAGTAACTACCAGTGTATATTCATGTATATTCATTATAATAAGTGCATCAGTTTTTCTATAGTAATATTATCACTATTACGTGTATTATAATACACAAGTTTTTTCTTTCTTTCAATAATAATATGCAACGTGTGTAATAATACTCTTGTTTACAAATAGAAGGTGATGTTATACGCGAGATATAATTTACAGATGGTGTATATATATATATATATATATATATATATATATATATATATATATATATATATGTATAATGTACACAAGTTGACAGTATTATTACCGATACTAAGAAAAACATGATCGATGATGAGAAACCAGAAAGTCATCCTTTATAAACTCTTCCATACCAGGAACGTGACGCTATAAACAAACTATAGCGAATGAGACACTTGTTTTGTACTTTTTCTGCTTTGGTTTTTTAATCCTTTGTTCTTACAGTTTTTATATTCTATCCCATTATTTTATTCTTACGTTCGAAAAGATAACTTCACCCACGTATCTTTACAAACGAAGCCACTTTTCTAACGTTTCTCGTATCGTGGTGTCAGTGTGTCTCACAGTGGTTCTATTTACCCAAGAAGTCGTAACTTTATCACTGATTTAAAACACCCGATGATAAATACTGTCGACACGTACGAAACGATGATATTCGAAAAAGAAATATATACATACGTAATTTACACGAACAAAAATCCAAAATACTGTCCTGGTCAATTCTATTATAAATTATCTTAATTTATTCTATTATAAATCTATCGAAGAGTGTTTCTACTATAAATATATCACAGAAAACTCAATTCTTTTCAAAAGAAAAGTAGCTTCACGTATTTCACTCTGTCCTCATTCTTCTCTACAATATTACAGAACAGTTCTACACTATAAATACAATTGTTAACATTTCTGATAGCATTGCGATCCAGCCACACTTTCGTTATTGTCAAGACGTTAATGGATCGATCGACGTTGAATTGAACTAAAAAAAATCAACGAAAACTATTTTTCCAAATTTTACTCGTGATTTCCGTTACGTCTGGCGCAGCTCCAATTGTCGATGAGTCAGTTTGCAGGCAAACGAAATGACGTGGATTGAGAAATCGTTCTCTCACTTCCAACGAGGGTTTAATCCTGTTTAGCAACAATTCTGACAGCGAAACGATTTTGTACACGTGCGTTTCACGTGTCTTCGGTTTTCTAATTTTCTTCTCCTTTTTGCATCTCTCCGAGGAAACCGTTGCAACATTTTCCGCTTGGTATTCGTCGATGCAGTCGGTTACCGAGTTCTTTTTCAATCTATCCTTTTTCACTTCCTTCTTCGGTTTTTTCGATTGTTCTCGTTTCCATTTCCTGTACAACCGGCACTCCGTGTTACGAAACATGTTCCCCGATGCGCGAGTAACTCGACGGAAGTTTATTTAAAAAATGTAAAACGATCCATGGATGGAAATGGATCGTTCGGTCCTACGGATCGACATTTCGATGGATCCTCGGTGTTCGTTGTTGCATCCTTACGTTAAACGCATGATCGAATTTCGACGATGTTTCGATATTTTGGGGTTAAAGTTGTACGGTTACATTTCGTTTGACGAATGAATTTTGTTACAAGGATTGGAGGGAGTGTGATCCTCATCGTTTGTTTTTTGGGCAAACATCACGTGGTTATCACCGCATGCAAATTGACACGTATCTTGTATCGTGTTTCGCAACGTTCTCGACTTCGTCGACGAACTGTCCAAAATTCTTAGTGACGCGAAAGTGAAAATAATCTCGACGAGAATGATAGATATTCGCGACTCTTCGATCCGAAGGGATTCGAACGAATGATTATCGGGAAAATTTTTGGGTGAAGTTTCGCGCGAATCTTTCACTGAAGATGTACGTAGGTTAAACGTTGTATCGAGTGTTCGTTTAAAATGTTGTGAGTTGCAATAATACTCGATTGGATCGCGCGAGTTACGTTCGAGTTAACGGGGGACGTTACGAGGAAATAAATTGTCGTTGAACAATGGAGAAAGGAAAAACGGTGTACGAAATCAGTCGGGAGAAGAAAGAGGAGTTCAAGAACAAATTGAAACAGCTCGCGGAATGCGACGAGGTTGTATCGAGCGAAACGATGAACGCTATTGGTCGCGTGACCGAATTCGTTCGCGGCGCTGACGATAACGCTCCTAGCAGCGACGAGCTCGATAAGGATCTCGAGGGACAGTACAACGACTTGAACTTCTTCCTCGAGTTGCCCCACGACACGTACTCGTTGACCAGAATCAGACCGGAGTTACCCGTATGCATTAAGTACGGCGTACGCTCGGGATTGACTCACATCAATATGACCAAGTTTTCGCCTCTGTCCAGAGGTCATCAGGTAAACGAAATTTTAACTTTCCAAGTAGGGGTGATCTTTCACAGCGCGATGAGAATGGTATAGAAAAGTGGAATATAGTGTCGAGGTGCAAAATAAATAGAAAGATCGACTACTTTGGATATTGTTTTCTGATTATGGTTACAACTGTAAACAGATGATCAACCAGGTGTTGATTTTAAAGAAATTGTAATGAAGTGGGTCCTACACGATAAGAGTTGTTTTGAAACATACAGGTGATCTCTATCAGCGCGATGAGAATATTATAAAAAAGTGTAATGTAGTATCGAGGTGCAAAATAAATTGAAAGATCGACTACTTTGAAAATTGTTTTCTGTTTATGGTTACAACTGTAAATTGATCAACCAGGTATTGATTTCAAAGAAACTGTACTAAAGTGGGACCTACACGATAAGAGTTGTTTTGAAACATACAGGTGATCTCTATCAGCGCGATGAGAATATTATAAAAAAGTGTAATATAGTGTCGAGATGCAAAATAATTAGAAAGATCGACTACTTTGGATATTGTTTTCTGGTTATGGTTACAACTGTAAACAGATGATCAACCAGGTGTTGATTTTAAAGAAATTGTAATGAAGTGGGTCCTACACGATAAGAGTTGCCTTGAAACATACAGGTGATCTCTATCAGCGCGATGAGAATATTATAAAAAAGTGTAATGTAGTATCGAGGTGCAAAATAAATTGAAAGATCGACTACTTTGAAAATTGTTTTCTGTTTATGGTTACAACTGTAAACAGATGATCAACCAGGTGTTGATTTTAAAGAAATTGTAATGAAGTGGGTCCTACACGATAAGAGTTGCCTTGAAACATACAGGTGATCTCTATCAGCGCGATGAGAATATTATAAAAAAGTGTAATGTAGTATCGAGGTGCAAAATAAATTGAAAGATCGACTACTTTGAAAATTGTTTTCTGTTTATGGTTACAACTGTAAACAGATCAATCAGGTGTTGATTTTAAAGAAACTGTACTAAAGTGGGACCTACACGGTAAGAGTTGTTTTGAAACATACAGGTGTTAAGTTATCTTTGACTCAATAGAAATTATTTTTATTAACACGACGAGTATATAATACAGCGTTTTAGAAAGTGAATAGAATTTAGAGCATAACAAGTCAAAAAATGTCCCACACACTATCCCTATCACTATCACTACCCTGTTACGTTGAGATATTATTCGAATAGAACAGTTCAATATTCCACCTAGTAATTACGTATCCAACCGATTAATTTTTTATTTTCGGTTACTTTGTATCGTTTCGTTTACCTTTTCGATCGTGCCCCGAGGAGTTGAAATAATAGTCACGACGTTGATTACATTGTAGCTCCGAGATCTGCTTCTAACTGCCTCCAACTAGATCGTTGAAAGTACACGGTCCAGGGTAGTGGTTACTGGAAGTCCCTCGAGTCGTTACCGGTCTTTTCGATCCATAAACCGTAATCTCGCGATCTGGAATCGTCTCTGAAACGATTCGAACGTTAAGCAGGAAAACCACGGGCGCGTAACCTTCGCGTAAAATTCAGCCGATTTGGTACACGCGCGAAGCGGGTAATAACAGTCGAGAGACTTCGATGCTTACCCCTTGTTACCCCTTATCGTTGTTGTCGATCGTTTCGTACGACAGGCCGGTGCAACAGCGATAGCAGCCTTCGCGACGACAATGGTTTACAAGTCTCGGTGTTGGAACGAGAAGGTTATCGATCAGATCATCGATGACGGGGACACGTTCTACTGCGAGTCGTACAAGAAAGTGAACACCGACGATCGACGTATGTTGTCCATCCTGGACCTGCAGAGGACTCTCTGCGTACAGAACAAATTAACCGTGAACATCAGCATCGAGGACGCGGCATACGCGGGTACGTTCCGATCTAACGAACCGAAGGAGCTGCACCTGTTGAAAGCGTTGGATCTGTTCTTCAAACGCAAGAACGCCGGCATCTTGTGCTCATCGGTGCTCCACGTGGCCATCTGGAAGGAGACCAAGTACTACAGCATCTTCGACGGTCAGGCCAGAAAGGAGAATTGCGAGCCGGCCTCCGACGGTGTCAGCGGTACCGCGAAACTGTTCCACGTCAGAGACCTGATTGGTGTCTTGTTCGTCATTCTGGAGAAGAGCAACGTTCAGAACGAGCCGTTCGTCATCTACGCGATAGCCATCAGCGGTGTGGATCACTATACCCAACCGATCGACACCAACGTGACGGAGAGCTTTTACAGCAAACCGTCCAGACGACCCAGCGGTTACAAGGTCCAGGAGAAGTATCGAGCAGTTGTTCAAGGCTCATACCACATCATGCATCCCCTGGTCCCTCAACTGTTACGCGGTCGTACCCACATGGTGATCGCTATAAGTGCTCTGATTTACTCGCGTCTGGTAAACGCTAACAAATGGACCACAGCTCTGGTCGACTTGATATTCAATCAAGCTAACATCTACTTCGTCGATCTGGTACGTGTACTTGGCAAGGATCTGAAGAACGAGAACTTCGAGCTGAAACTGGAGGAGGCGATGGGAGACGTAATACTCGGTGTCTACTCGGCCAAGGTGAAGATTCGCGCGAACGTTGTCCCAGGTCACGGTCAGATGAGAGGCAAATTCACCATGGACAGCGGTATACGAGAGTTCTTCCAGAGTCAGAGTTGTGGTTTACTGGAGTTGAAAGGGATCTACTACGCCATTTGGAAACACGACGATACGTATTACTACATGGATCCGTACGCCTGCGACGACGAGGGTTTCAGATCGGACACGGCCGAGCTGGATGGCACCGAGAAGAAAGGCGAATCGGCCTGCGTCACCATGAACAGCTCGATAAATCAGGTGCTGGAGACCGTTCTGGAGAACACGCAGAGCAGGGAGAGAGACGCTTTCATGATACACGGGGTGCGGGTTCTTTATGTGAAAACTGGCACCACAGCTGATGGACCGTTGGAAAAGGTGATCTATCGCGAGAAGGGCACCAGTCGCAGACCCCAAGCCCCAATAACCGAACCGTTCGTGAAGGAGTTCGGGGACAGGGACGAGCAAGCGATCAACATGAAACCGACGATGAGGCCCGAGATGGACAAGCTGAGGGACGCGGAGGTTCAGGCGCCATCACCGATGAGGGACGCCGATTCCTACATGATGAAGGAGGACGAGCCAGAGACGTACGTGGTGCTCCCACCGGACGAGGATAGGGAAACTGAGGAGTTACTGGACGAGGAAGAGGTGGTGGGAGCAACACCTTTGACAAAATTCGACCAAGACGAGGAGGAGTTTACGGTCAACGAGGAAGATCTAACTGAGAAAGGATTGATCGAGGAGCCGATCTTGAACATCGTCAGGGGATACAGGCTGATAAATCCTCAACGTTTGGTGGTTCGAGGCACCAAGAACTGCCTGGACGACGGTTTCAAAATAGAATCGAGGGGTAAGCAGGGATTGATCGCAGCTCTCGCAGTTCTGGCTTACAGGAGACTGAAGGATCCCAAGGAATGGCGAAATGTGGACATCGATCAGTTGGTAGACATCAGTGACAGGACCTACGGTGACGTCATAGCGTGGATACGTCAGGGGAGTCCCGCTATTATCGAAAAGAAGGAGATATTGGGAGAGGTGGAGGAGGAGGAGGAGGAAGTGCAAGCGGAGGAGGACGAGGAGGAGGAAAGGGAATTGGTACCGGCGCCCAGCCACCTGGAGTTGACGATGTTACCGGTTAGATTGAAATTGGGCAAACACGACGTCTTTTATCAGACGAGAGCGAAAGTTATCCAGGGTGAGGCCAATCCGCTCGCCAATCTCGCGGAGGCTCTTGAATGTTACTTCAATCGTTACTCCGAGTTGGTATTGGAGAACAAGAGGCTGATGTACGGTATTTGGAAAGAGGGCGCCAATTACTTCGTCTTCAATCCGTACGGTAGCGACGAGGAAGGTTGGAGGGTTCGCGATTACCCCGCATCGTTCGCCGTGACCGGTTCTTTGAACGAGCTGATCGATCTCCTCTACGGAACGATCGAGTTCAACGATCCCGGATTCGTCGTTCATTTCGCGGCGTTGAGCTCGATACAACCGGGTAAGTTCGCTGTCCAGTCGGAAATAAAGGTACCCGACGAGGCCACCGTCGAGCAATTCAAAACAAGATTCCTACCGATCACCGACGACGATCTGGAGAGATTGAAAGAGGAGACCAAGGAGCCGGAGAAACCGAAGGAAACGGAAAAGGACGAGCTGGACGCGATGGATATTGGCGAAGAGGAGGAGGAGGAAGAGGAGGATGTGGAGGAGGAGGTGGAAGAGGAAGGAAGAGGAGCTCGTTACGGTATGGAGGAGGAGGTGGAGAAACCTATAATAGATCCGTTGCTGGAGATCGGTGAACAGGATCAGCCGGATTCTCCCTACCGTCTCAATCTGGTTCTGCTGACGGCTGGTTTGAAGATACCCAAGCAGAACGTGGAGGATATGCAGCATGTGCACGAACAGGTGACCTTGGAGAAATTAAAGTACAACCATCCCCCACCGTACGTCATGCCGTCGAACAAGACCTTGCTGAAGCTTCTCGTGGCGAAGAAGGCCAAGAGATCGGTTCCTTCGTTGGTGTCGAGGTTCACCATCGACTCTGCGTTGGACGTGAAGAAGAAGGGTGGTTTCCCTGTGACGATGATGGGCAAGTCGGCCGTGACGATGCCCGACATCGAGGAGGAAGTTAAACCATCGAAGAAGATTAAACTCTCCCCGAAAAGTTACCTGTTCTCCAGACTCCTACCCATCTGCCTGATGCCTTTGAGGGCGATCAACGATCTCTACATTCAACACGAGGACACGAACAAAGCTCTCGAGGAAGCGGAAGCTGCCGAACGGGCGACGAAGATACGCGATTTCGTTCACGACGACGTGCCAGAGGTGCCAATTGGCGTTCGCATACGACCGGTGTTGATACCTCTTGGACCGGTTATCAGAACGCCTGTCCGCGAGAAGAGGGTGATCACCTGCTTCGAGAAGAAGAAACGGAAGTGTATGCTGGCGAAAGGCGACATGGGGGATTCCTTTACGGAGAAGCTCCTCTGCAATACCGAGAACCTACTGCTGGAACTCTTCTTCCCGGATTTCAAAGCGAAGGATCAGGTTCGTTGCAACAATCGAATAAAATTAACCTGTCGTGAACTATGTATCTCAATAATGATCAATGTGACAAAACTTAGCACGAATGTGAAACAGCACCAAAATGTAGGCTGTTAAAGTGGAGACTTTTGGTCTTCGGGGCAATAATGAACGCAATAAAATGATGAAAAGTGTTAACAATGATATTTTAAAGAATATCATGCTTTATGAGAGTATTATTACCCCGAAGATCGATAAAGGTACGAATAATCGACGATCGTCCGCTAGACGAAGTGTACCGTGGAACAAAAGATGATCTAGTTTTATCAATTGCTAGTTACAACCAGAGGAGAAGAGCATGGACTCCAGAAGCAAAAGTTTGAACAAAGAATTGGTGGATTCTGAGTTGACGACTATCAGAAGGCGAGTCTCCAGTCGAAAGAAGAAGTACCCTGACGAATCCGTCGGTTTGAAAGTGAGAATCGTCTTGAACGAAGTCGTTGAATCTGGTCTAAGCAAAGTTGTTGAATCTGGTCTCTCGTGTTTCTTCCAAGGTCACCGACGATGGGATTGGAATACTCCAAGGTAACCTGTGCCTGGAGAACCGCGCCGAGAACGAAGCCAATCACTTCAAGTCCTGTTTCTTCTCCGCGTTGTTGTGCATCCTGGCGAAGATCAAGCTGGACCCGGACAGGTTTCGCGCGAGCACCTTGGACCAGTTTATCTTCCTCGGTGATAAGATTTACCAACGAACCGGGAAACTCCGTTACAAACCGTACCGATGGTTTCATCGTGTGGAGATTCTCAACACGACGTACAACGTGATCGTTAAACAGGACACTTACGCAGACCCCGAGAACACGAGCGACGATGATCTCGATCCGATAATGAATTCGTTTCTCGAGAAGAACCAGACCGGGATAATAGTGTTCTCCAATTGCTCTTACGGTTTCTGGACCACTGACAAGAGATACTATCTGTTCGATCCTTATCCCTGCGACGAACAGGGAATAGCCAGCGAGGAGGGATACTCCTGTCTGATGGGGTTCTGCGATCTGAATTCTATGATGAAGAGGATCGAATTGAACGTGGGCGAGAACACGAGGAAACCGTATCGCCTATACACGATATGCATCGCTCAAATGGAGTCGAGGAAACGGAAGAAGAAACGAAAGAAGAAGATTGTCCGGTGCGAAGAGATCAAGGAACAGGAGGATCGAGTGGACGAGCCACCCGAGATGGAGTTGTCAACCGTGTCGTCGATGTCGTTGATCGAGTTACCCGATTGGGTGAACTCTGGATCCAGGACCAGTCTGGTGTACGACATGACCATTCCTGGTTTCGCTCCCATCGAGCATTACGACGCCTCGATGCTCGACGTGATCGTTCTCGAGAACGAGATCACCGTTCCTGTACAGGCTCCGTTCAAGAAACTCCGGACAGAGTTGACGGATGACATGGACGAGTCGGAAGCGGTGAAACTACTGGTAAGGAAGAAGACGTTCGACAGAAGGTTCAAGGCTCACGCGGCTGTCACGTCCCCTTTGGACATCTGTATCATCGCCTGGTCCTTGATCCACGATCCGATCACCTGGTCCGTGAGAACCGTGAGGGGTTTGTTCGAAGCTGCGTTGGACTACACCTTCGACAGTATACTGGCAGCGGAGGATTCGACCGTCAGCGAGATGACGGACGGTCTGTTGCCCGAGTTCGAGATAGCCAATTACATCTTTCGCGCAGTATTCGTCCCTTTACACTACGGGACCCTGTACGCGGTCGAAGGCTGGAACCTGTCCATGTCGTTGCAGAAGATATTCGAGACATCTAGTTACACGGGGGCTATTCTCGTTTGCAGCGAGGTGCACATAGGCGTCACGAAGAAGGACGCGAACTATTTCGCTTGGTGGATCGTCAGGGGCACGAAGAATTTACGGATCGTCACCTCGACCAATCTGACGGAGTTCTTGAAGTTGATCGTTCGTGAACTCGAACAGCCCGAGGAAGTGATCTTCACGATAAGAGTGATCACTGTGTCCTACGCTCAGAAGGTGGACCCTGATTGTAGCGATACCAGAGGTCTACACGAGCCCGTGGTACCGTGCACCTCGTTGGCGGAGATTCACAGGATGGCTACTGAACCCTACGATCTCGAAGCGATATTCAGACCAACCCTACCGGACATCAAACCGATCTTCGTACGCGGAACGGTCGCCTTGAGCAACAGGGATACCTTGACGGAGCCAAGAGCGAAACGCTGTTACTTCGTCGCGATTCTGGTGGTGATGGTGAAGAGGGACATTGTTCAGAGCCCGATGCCGGGAATGATAGACAAGATCCTGGAGGTCGCCGAATCGGTCTATAGAGAGTTTCAGGAACCCAAGTTCCATACAGAGCACATTCTGCGTAACGTTACCGTGATGAACAGGATCTTCGATCTGAGGGTCTGCGCGTCGCCTCTGATAACGATCACGATGAATCCTCGAACGCAAAGGAACGACTTCTACGTTCAGGTTAGTTGAAAATATCTAACCAGTGTTTACTTTTTGCTCAATCTAAATTACATCGATCCATTCCTAAGACCTGCTGTGTGTATGCAACTCTATTCTGTGAACAGTTCACTCGACGTGAACTCGACTGCCTTTGTGACATTTTTGAACACTTTGAACTGAATGCTTCACCTAGGATACTTGGAAGACTTTCTTCTATCCGATATTACTCACGATTGTGTACATTGTACGTGTAGGTTGGCCAACGGTGTCTACCATCCTCTAAATATTTTCTGGATCATCTTTTCTATCGAACTTTCTGACCTAATCCCTTCTATTGATATTGTACGTATTATAAAGATATTCTTCTACCGTAGGTGAAGAAACATTTGAAAAGATTCTTCAGGACATACGAAAGCGGAATTATACATTTCACGAACTGCTGTTACGGTTTCTGGTACTCAAGGGGAACGAACGCCTACTATTATCTAGATCCCTACCAATGCAACGAGAAGGGCAAGAAAGTTTCGAACGAGGGCAAAGCTTGTCTGTGCATCTTCTCGACCATTTGCCAGATGGTGAAGCACATGTGCATCAATCAGTTCGAGGACACTTCGGGTTTCTTCGTTCATCGGCTGAACGTTGCCTCGATCAACGTGCCACCGTTCAAAACCTTCAAGGAGGATCCGATGTGGTTGTACTTGGACTATCACTGGAACTTCAAACACGCTCCGGACATCGTGAAATTGAACAACAAGAAGAAGAAAACCAGTCAGGAGGAGGGCGAGCGGGAGATCATGAAGCTGTTCTGGAACAATTACGCGGTCGAGGTGTCCACCCTCATCTATTCGGCATGGGGCACCATCGGCTCGTTCGATTCTCGATTCGGTGATCGAGCTGGTAAAAATCAGGCGGCCATTTGCGTGGCGGTGCTTGCCATGCAATACCTCAGTCACCCGTCTAGATGGGGCCCGGCCATCTTGGATTCAGCCGTGATATGTGGCGACTCGTACTACACGGAAAGTTTGAGAAGCGCCACGTTGAAGTGTACCAAGCACTCAAACAGATACAATCTGCAGCCGTGTTTCAAGATATTCCCTCATTTGTGGACGATCCACTTCAAAGAGGACATCTGCGGGATTCTTTACGGCGCCAGGAACAGATTGACACTGGCAACAGCGCTGAACCATGCGTTCCAGAACTCGCCTAACCTTATAATCGAGTGCGATAAACTCCACCTGGCGGCCTTGTCGGCGAAGGACGGATTCTACGTGGCTGATCCGTGTTGGGTGGGGCCGCCACTCTTCGACAGAGATCACGGGGCGATCTACGTGCTACGATGTCGAAACATGAACTGCCTGGTGTACACGGTGGTGAAGATGTTGAACACGAACCAGAGGTTGGATTTCCGTTTGACCCCGATCGCGTTCACGTTCGAGCAGGAAGACATGAACTTCGTGGACAACGAGACTCCCAAGATCAAGAAGCAGGTTCTGTTGGAGCCTATCGGAACTGTCCCTGGAAAAACGGAGGATCCTGGTCCGCCGATAATCGGAGCCTTGACCTCACCGAACGTGGCTTCCTACCTGGTGTACAATAAGAACCTCGCTCTGGGTATCACGAAGGGCCACGAATTGGAGAATCCCGAAATAACTCACACCGCGCCTGTGTTGGAGGGTGATATAAAGACTAGCGTGCTGGTTAGTACCACGTGGCGTCTCAACAAAGGCCAAGCTGCTCCTTTGGAGAAGGTCGAACCGGTGTTCGATCCAACGGTGCTCCAACCCGATCCGGAGCACCGCGAGTATCATTCCTTCAAACCGTATAAATCCGTGCCGATGTCGATCACCGATTTACTGGCAGCTTGCGACGATTACCCGAGAGTGGTGGACTTCAAGAGCGAGACCCCGGTTACGAGACCTTTGGAGTGCGCAGCCGCGAGTAACTTCCTCGCGGAGACCGCGCGCCAAGAATTCCGCGCGAGGACGGCGGATATGCGCCAGGATAGCTACAAGACGTACAAACACCGATTGCCAAAACACAAGCCAGTGGAGACCGTTCATACGATCGCCGAAGAAGTCACCACCGACGGGGAAGAGGTGCGATACAACTCACCGGAAACTGAAAAAGAGGACGACACGGAAGACGAGAAGGTCATAAAAACGGAAGTAACGAGTGACGACGATTAACACGGTCGTTGAAAGAGAAGCTACGCCCGACGACGATTAACACGGTCGTTGAAAGAGAGGCCACGACGGAAGCTACGATAGAGGCTACGACAGAAGCTACAATAGAAGCTACGATAGAGGCTACAGCAGAAGCTACGACAGAAGCTACGATGGAGGCTACAGCAGAAGCTACGACAGAAGCTGCGACAGAAGTTACGACAGAAGCTACAATAGAAGCTACGATAGAGGCTACGACAGAAGCTACGACAGAAGCTACGATAGAAACTACAGCAGAAGCTACGATAGAGGCTACAGCAGAAGCTACGACAGAAGCTGTGACCGAAGTTACGACAGAAGCTGTGACCGAAGTTACGACAGAAGCTATAATAGAAGCTACGACAAAAGCTGCGAAAAAAGCTACGATAAAAGCTGCGAAAGAAGCTACGACAGAAGCTGCGAAAAAAGCTACGACAGAAGCTGCGAAAGAAGCTACGGCAAAAGCTACGAAAGAAGCTACGACAGAAGCTACGGTAGAAGCTAAGATCGGAGCCACGACAGAAGTTACGACTTACGAGGATTAACACGGTCGTAGAAAGGGAAACTACGACAGAAGCTACGAATCATTTTAACAAACTTTGTTAATAGACAATCTTTGTTAATATTATACACTTATCGTGACGTTATAAATATGCAAACAGTTAAACTAAGAGATAATTGGAAATCGTACAACTCACTATTTTACGAGAACATCGGCTTCCAAGGAAAAAATTATACGGAAACGCATTGATCAAACTGTAATTTATTTGACAAAACAACGTACAAATTAGTAAGAAATTTTCAGTAGTGGACGGCAATTAAGATTAAAATTAAAACTTTACAACAAAATGATACATAAGTGGTGAACATTATTTTATAAAGTTTATTTTATCCACGAAGACGATGACACAGTTACTAAGCTTAATAACGATACAAATCGTAAATGTAATAGTAAAATTGGGGATACATTTGTAAAAAATTACAGAAATATTTGTAAAGTGTATAAGCAATATTAAGATACGTCGCGTCTTAAATATCTAGAGACACAACGTTAATGGCGGCACGCGCAACTAAAGATAACGTTACCTCGCGTTCACTGATCCTTAATAGACGATTCTCAACGATCGCGGTACAAATGAAAATTAATAAAATCTATATAATCTATACCCCTCAAGCATTCGAAAATCCACAATATACAAAACACAGTATACAAACGTTTCAAAGTAGCTCGGATCGTTCTGTTTTGATATGATTGAAAGTGTGTGATCGATACGTCAATTCAATAATTATTTTCAATTACCTTCGGCGTAGGATATCGTAGATAAAATTTCATCTCAAATCATCTCAAATCAATACGGAATTCGGGATTTAATGTTTTTAACTCGGGTTCTCAACATTTACCTTTATATCTTTAGTCGTTCAACCTTCATAAAATTCGATACATTTGTATTTTATTAGTTTATAGGTATCTTGTACGTATTCACAGCAGCTTATAGGAAGCGAACTTTTCAAGCAACTTTTAAACGAACAGCACGTACGATACGAACGTTACACTTAGATTACATTTAAATGCGCGACAACAATATTAACAATAGAATTTAAGTACGTGAATTCGATTTTCTTTCGTGTTTGCGACATTTAGAAACGCGTCGCTATGTTTCAATCCAATACTTTCGAAAGCTTGATGCATTTGTTTCTAAAGAAGCCACTCGATGAAATTTTTACACGAAATAAAATTAACTCTTTTGAACATTTTTCAAATCTTCCAACGTTACCATGAATTTCGGTGAAATTCATATTTATTACAATTAAATGCGTGTGTATTTTGAAATCTCGGGTTCTTGAAAATTAATCGTATTTATCGAAAACATTTCGGGAGACTTTTGCATCACTGAGGAGAGTTGATTGACAATTTGTTTAAAAATTTGCATCAAGTTCCACGTATCTTGGTCTGCACGGTTACAAACGTCTCGTACACGAAAGAAAGAATTAGGCTCGGTCGTTGCATCTATAATATACTTTCACGACGCCGCTGTTGAACATTTAGCTTTTGCAGAGAGTTTATTCTATTTTCTGCTCGCTCAACTTTGAACATTAAGTCTTCTTCGTCTTTGTACGCCATTAGACGCATATCGAAAGGCAAACGGTTAAGATTAATGGTTATGGTAACGCGAATTTATTTACCCGCATAAAGGTGTACATTCTTCAACAACCGGTTTCCTTTTGTGGAATTTGCAATAAACTAGCTCGTTGCGGACCAATGATCCCCAAGCATCGTTTTATTCGAAATTACCGACGAAACCTTCGAATTCTATTCTTGGAAATTACTGTATCAGAATGTTCGCGTATTTAGCTCCTCCTGCGTAGAATTATAATAATTTCACGCTCTCTTCGATCGTCAAAAAAATTTCGGTTCAATAATATCTGTGATGCTTACGAAAATTTGAGCCATTCTATAATAGTTAGAGCCATCTGTTTACGATTGGACAATATTTTGATATACGTATTAAATTCCTTTCTTTTTTTTTTTCTCTTCAATTTCCATTTCCTTATATAAATTTAAACATACTCGAAATAAGTAACTCGTGAGAAGTACTAAACTAGATAGATCCATAGATCCTTTCCAGTCAAATGTAAACGTATGGCAAAAAGGTACTCGTACGATCAACTTTCGATACAATTTCCATTTCCACGTGAATATTATTCTTTCGAATTTGGAATCGTTCCTTCGTTACTGCGATTGCTTCGAATATCGTTCTTCGTCGTTCGACGATAGAATCGATTTTTCAGTGTCTCGCCATACGTTCACACTTTCTTAACGTTCTACGACTATTAAAAATAAATTAGAACTCATTTTTAAACCAGTTATCCTAAGACTAACCGTCGTGTATAAAATATGAAACGAAACATATTGAAACAGTTGCTTATTTCTATCATAAGACGTAAACTGAAAAGGATCGAATAATAAAGCGCGCCGTTTAAACGGCGGAAAGGTAGGAGTTTGATTGTATTTTAGAGCAACCATCTTGCGCGAACGACGAATATGTTTATTCGTTGGGCGTCTCTTCCTCCGTCGTTGGTTTCGTGTATAAAATTTCAGCGTATTCCGTTTTGTCCTCGTTCAAACGGCGTGGAGCAACACCTTGTTGCTGCAGCGTCAAGTCCAATTCCGCGTAAACTATTCCACCTTCGCCCGTGGATGGATTAGCCTTGTTATCTTGCCCAGCCGGTGTTGCGGTCTGCAGCTGTAAAGTCGAAATTACTTTGTTCAACATCTCTGTTTCATCATTGTTTCATTCGACATCTTTATTTCATCGCGAAAATATAGAACAGTAGAATATCGAATGGGCGAGATTCAGCAACAGTTGCATTGCAATTTGTATTTCTCAAAAGATAAACACCAAATACACTGTAAGAACAACTGAAGCAAGAATGATTAAAAGTCTTATTCAGATAAAAAATATTTGATTTCGTACCTGTCAAGTAAAAATTGCAATTTGAATTTTAAAATGAAATTTCAACATCTTTATTTCATCATTGAAAACACCGTGAAAACATAGAACAGTAGAATATCAAATGGACGAGATTCAGCAACAGTTGCTTTGCAATCTATATTTTTTAAAAGATAAACACGAAATACACTGTAAGAACAAGTGAAACAAGAATGATTAAAAGTCTTATTCAGATAAAAAATATTTGATTTCGTACCTGTCAAGTAAAAATTGCAATTCGAATTTTAAAATGAAATTTCAACATCTTTATTTCATCATTGAAAACACCGTGAAAATATAGAACAGTAGAATATCAAATGGGCGAGATTCAGCAACAGTTGCTTTACAATTTATATTTCTCAAAAGATAAACACCAAATACACTGTAAGAACAACTGAAGCAAGAATGATTAAAAGTCTTATTCAGATAAAAAATATTTGATTTCGTATTTGTTCAATAAAAATTACAATTTGAATTTTAAAATGAAATTATATTTCACGTTGGAAGAATAAGGTCTTATTTGTATAACTGATCCATGGAATAAACGTGGCGGTATGTTTATTCGCCATCTATTGCTCGAATCAAATTTTGTTCGTCTCTGAGTCAAAGTGTACGACACTTCGAGTGACTTACACGCATTAAAATCACTCGCGCGACGTCCACATTAATATTACATTCATGAGATTATTGTACGAAAATTAGATGTATTATCCATCAGAATTTTTTACTATTACATTACAGTGTGGTCCTTTAAAAATGTAGAAATTTGCAACCTTTTATTTTAAAAATTTGTAACTTAGAAATAGGTATAAATTCTCTCAGAAATAAAAGTACAGTACGATGAAAACGTTTGTGATGTACAGAAATCGTGCCAGAAGAATATTGTGTTATTGGAGGGTTGTCGTAATTTTTGCACCGTGTTGTAAGAGGGTACAGTACATTACCTTTTCGTCGTCCACTGTAACGACAGTCCTCATGGTGTCGGTGTCAGCGCCGGACACTTTGTCCTTGTTACGTTTGAACAATCGAGACAAGCTGATTTTCGGTTTTTTCCCACCTCGAGATGATCCGTCCACTTCCGTTCTGGAGTATCGACCAGCACTCTCCGTGTCGCTTCTGATCAACAACAGTTAACAATCTTTAGTACTGGTTTGATTTCTTCCAACGTCCTTGCACCCGAATAAGCTTTTGTAAGTAGCGATACGTTGTCCGGAAGGATGCAAATCCGGACAAACAAATGAAAAGCCTCCAAACCGTTCCAAGTAGACACAACAATCGATTATGAGTCCCGTTTTTTTCCACCACGTACACGTGACAATTGAAAAAAAAAAAGAAAAAACTTTTCCGATTATAATACGCGAGCTAACTCGAATAATTCCATAAATATTGACTTCAGGTGAAATTGATCGTAGCGGATGTCAAATGG
The DNA here is from genome assembly GCF_051014685.1 of Ptiloglossa arizonensis. Classification (NCBI taxonomy): domain Eukaryota; kingdom Metazoa; phylum Arthropoda; class Insecta; order Hymenoptera; family Colletidae; genus Ptiloglossa; species Ptiloglossa arizonensis. The sequence goes on from NC_135050.1 coordinate 22,689,299, forward strand.
AGATCTTGGAAATTACGAGTGGCGAAAAAAAATTTATTTATCGACACGGTGCTCGTTAAATTGTTCCATATATTCATGCGCATCAATTAGTATCGAAATCAATATTTGAGAAATTATTCAGGTTCTTCGTGACAGAGAAATATTGAAAACGAGCAATAAGAGGCAGAGTAATTGTAGCATTACGTTAAGTAGTAAAGTAGAATTAGCGATTATCGTCGATGACAACGTATTGCATATGGAGAAACTGACGTTCAAACTTGCAAAAAGAGTTACTGTGTGACGAACGTTCGTAATTGTCGCGTGTCATTTTTTACAATATCTCGTTGATTTATGGAAGTATTAATGACTCGACTGGCGTTGTTTCTTTTACGAGACTACTCTAGTTTTTCCACTCTCGCCCAAACACCGATATACATGCAATAAAATTCAAGTGTATTGTATAGAGGAAGAAACAAATACGCGAGGGAATCCTACCTTGTTGAACAATGCTGAACCAGACGGTCGTAAACGTTTGAGTATAAATATTAATCTCAACCAAAACATCTACACGTCCCCATAAATTAAAATAAAAAATTTTATTTCACACAAATTAAGAAAGTTACAATGTTTTATCCAACTAGAAACGATTCGATCTGAAATATTATTCTCTACTTTACTATTCGTTTTGCTCTATGATTTGCTTCTAATTATGGTTATCCTCGGTTTCAAGAACTATCACGAAAAGGTCCTCGGATTCATAACGCGGAATTACCTCCATTATTGTCAATCTATAGCGTGAGATGACATAGCAACTCGAGTTATTACGACTGGCTGTCGAGAACATTCCTTGTGATTTTTTATTTTCAAAAATATTCATTGTATTTTCACCGATCGTATCCGAATTATTTTTAATTCCGTGCAAGATGGAACGCTTTTGAATTGCACGAGTTCGCGAAAATTGGAGTTAGGTTATGTTTGGACACATTTTTATCGAGGAAACCTCGCCATCGACGATATTTTCATTCGAATAAACAAAATTTTTTCTGTCTCGAGTAAGATAGTTCCGAAAACAAAGTTCTCGACTCGATGTGCCGGGTGGACCGGATTTTTCTCCTTAAAATAGAGAATTATCTTCTATCCGAGCTAAAAGTAACTTATAACCGACCGTTTGAGATTTTTTCGTTATGCTTCGGATAGTTCAATTAACGAGTTCCTTAAATATTCGCGATAGCGGCTATAAAAATAGGGGATTGATTAGCGTCTGAATTGATGAAGGAATATTCTCTTACATGTTATTTTACGCGGCAATTATGATTTGAAAAGAAAAAATGAAACTAGATCAATTAATACTCGAGCATTCAAGGTTGGCTTATTTACCTTTGACAGCCACAGAAAGAGTTGTTGCAACAGATTCAGACTTTTCTTATTGCTCATTTTCAATAACAAGAATTTATGTAAAGCTACGAACCTTATACCAGCAGTGACTCGTCACTTATTTATACGAATTAAAGATAATTTAAAAAAAAAGAAAAAAAAACTCGTTTTACAGGAAACGAAATATTGTGTTTTCGATGGTAAACCGAGAGAATGTAACTTTTTCGAGTGATTACTTACACTTGTCTAGTTCATTTTAATTAAAACCAAAAAAAAAACAAATAAAATATACGACAGGTAGACGTAACAAATTTATCTTGGAATCACGATTTCCACATGGTCGATGAGATAAAAATCTATTAACGGAAATTCGAAGAAATTGAGAGGCTGCGATTGAATTTGATATTCAAATTCTCCAATGAAAAGGTTACTTAAGGCGATCGTTGATGCTCATAATCTTACGACAACGCGCAACATGATCGATTTCTGTCTACCGGCTACTGCAGGATGTTTATCAACGTCTTTTTTTTTCTTCAATTTTTCCCGTAATGCGTTTTTGCCGTCCCGAGTTTTGAGAAGTCGTTAACGAGCAAGTGTACCGCGCACGTGCTCCAAACGACGATTATTATTCTTCCGTTTTCAGTGCGGCGAATAACAATTTGACAAATAGAACACTGTTTCTCTCTCTCTCTCTCTCTCTCTCTCTCTCTCTCTCTCTCTCTCTCCCTCTCTCTCTCTCTCGTCGTCGTCGTCGTAAAATTTCGAACGCGAGTGGAAAAACCTCGCGTTTCCTATGCACGTATGACGCGTACGATGATTAATAAAGCACGCATTTGCGTTGCGAAAGAAACGTTAACGATCGCGCGAAGAAGCGAGCGAATTAAGCGTAAAAAAAGCGATGATGGTACTTCATGCGACGCGAGACACGATTTTTCCACGCATAAGTCCTTCGTGTGAATTCACCTCGTTTCAAATTATATATATGCACTCCCTTTTTGCGCGGAGACCGAACATTAAATTCACACGTAACGCGGCGGTTCACGATGAAACTTTTTCATCCTCGTCCAGCTATGCAATCTCGAATGACATTGATCTCAAAGTTACAATAAAATCATTATCCACGAATCGATCGTTCGTGATTTTGCCAAGTTCGCAATTATCCTGTGGACACGATTCGAACCAAAGCGACATTGGCTGAAAAATGGTATCAACCCTCGCAATACCATCCACGCGTGGGTCAAAACGGACCCGTAGTTTGAAATTATACAAATACTTGGAATAAAAATTCTATTGTTCCATCGTGTCTCTCTCAATTTCCAAGGAAAGTTATACCAGCTGTACAAGCGAGAGTAAGGTCTCTCCGGGTCAGAGGAGGCCTACGCGTGGGTCAAAACGGACCCATAGTTTGAAATTACACAAATAGTTGGAATAAAAATTCTATTGTTCCATCGTGCCTCTCTCAACTTCCAAGGAAAGTTATACCAACGGTACAAGCGAGAGTAAGGTCTCTCCGGGTCAGAGGAGACCCACGCGTTGTACAGCGAGGGTTAACATACCGGACAATGTGGATCGTGGCTCGTGTAACGTTACTCGATCTCCATGTATCTCCGTGGTCCCCATAAAATGATATTTCGACGAGAACAACACCGGTGAATGGCTTGATGGTTTTGTCGTGAAGAAACAAAAAGATAGAAAGAGGCTTGCCTTTGGCTACTGACAGTCTCCGCATTTTTCGATTTCTCGAAACGAAGGAGATTAATGCTCGCCGCTGCATCCGCGATGCTTCTGAAAATTGTGCGTTTTGCTAGCAAATATGGTGAGTACCGATCGGTAAAGATTTCCAACGGGAGTCTAGAACGAATCTTCCTTTAACTTTTTGTTCGATTACGTTTCACTTTTCACGTTCTTCAAATATTGAAAATAGTTCTCGGTTCGAAGATACAGAGGTGTTTCTTTATTCGAGGAATCTACTTGCGGGGATTCGGCGCACAAAATTAATACAAAGTAACTGCTTAACGTTATTTTTGAGTTACAGACATTTCTGGAATAAATTGTACCAGTGTACCGCGCAAATTGTTCAAAACGATCATCATTTTTCGACTAAAAATATTCATTTTTCCGCATTTTCTTGGATTATAATTATTCAAGGATACTGTTCTAAATTATTAATTAAAAATACGAAATATTAATTAAGATTATATTTTTCACACATATGTATATATTTTTGTGAAAATTGGCAGAAATATTGTTCCGTTAACGTTTGTGTGGAACATTCATCTTGGACGTTTCCAAATAATAGTAATTTTTTTGACTCACAAGTAACCGAGAAACTGTCATTGGACACTGTCACTGAGTATTTAATGAACAAGTCTTTTGCAACAAAAATTACTATGCGACAGATCGAGTATTTAATAGTAAAAAAAATGGAATAAATAGTTTCGTAGCTAATAGCTACGCGAAAGAATCGTGTCAGGAATCATTTCATCCAACGACACTGTGACAGTCATCGTTTGACGTAAACACGTATAGGGGCTCTATTGGAGTACTTCCGTATCGATCGAGAGGACGAAAATACCCGTGACTTTCTCTTCGTTTCAACCCGCCGAATTCATATCCACCGTAAATCTCATCGATAAAGAAACACCGTGTACCATTGGACGTTGTTCGATCGAAATTATTTTTGAAACCGACGTCACTTTTTATCGAAACGAAGCAGTGCAACGCCAAGTGGAAAAGTTGTGTCGTCTTTCATCACGTGGGTGCAATAGGGTTTGTCAGCGGAGCAAATTATACTCACTACGATAAAAGTACTAGCGGTGGGTTGGGGGTAAGAGTTAGTTACGGATATCGTTGGAGAATACTGAAACACCAAAGGAGTGCATCGTGCTACTAGAGATCCACTACGAACCCCGAAGGAATGGAATACTCACGACTCGCCGAGGTTCCTGGACGTTGAGCTACCTGAAAACAATTTAAAAGAAACAAGTTTCGTTTAATGATAAAAAAACACACGATCGATGGTAAAAATTGACCGGAACACTACCGAGCGAAAGTTTGGTTGCATTTCTCCACATTCTCGAGAGATACTCGAGACACGGTGGACGTTAAATGGACGTTCGATTATTTTTGAATTTCGAACGTTTCGAAGAAGGGTAGGACGGGATTCCGAGAATCGTAAGGAACGATCGAGAAACGAGTTATACGTATAATGTGTTAGGTACGTCTTTCCATAATTATGGCCCCTCTATGATTATTTATTAATGAGATATTAATACACGACTAGAACATTTTCAAGGCCCCGATGCCGATTAATAAACGGTTATACCGTGGCGGTAGTTTCCTCAGATGTATAAGAAATCCCGGAAACGTTATCGAATCGAAAATGTATCGACGGATGCAGGACGTATGGTAAATTGATCGTAGTTGCAAAAGTTATATAAAACCGTGAACGTTCGAGTCGTTTAGAAAAAAAAAGAAACATTCGTCAGAAAGATGGCCGTCGATGAAAAGCTGCGTTTGCGCGATGAATTTCAAACAATTTGCGAATTTTTCTACTCGTTGCATCCAAACTTTCGAACGGTAGTGTTTGCACTTACATCTATGTGTAAACGATCGACGAGAAAATTAACGAACGAAAATTGAACAACTTTCGGGGGATCTCTCGTGGAGGAAATTATAACCTAATGAATTGAATTTCCGATCGATATCGATCGGTAAGTTGAATAGTAAAAATTATACGTTCAATTTTGTAAATGCAGAATTTCATTTGGAGAAACTTGGCGATGGCAGGATGGCACAGTTTCGTGTACGTTCGTGTGTATTTAAAACAAATGTTTTATTTCAAAAATCATATAATACCTAAGTATAATATCATAGCGATGAATGAACTTACAGTTAATTACATACAGCTCTCTATATATTAATTTCATTTGAATTCTTAATTAGATTTACTCTTGCCTATTGCGTTGTATCTACAAGTACAGATACAAAATGTTCATGTTCTTCTCGTATTTGTTTCTTCGTGTGCTCGCAGTGTTCGTGTACGTGTGTGTACGACTGTGTGTGTTGTATCTATGTGTGGACGTGTACGGTACATAAGTACGCGTGTGTTGTTTCTTGTATTCCATTTATCGACCGTATAACATTCAAACTTCGACTTCTTATTTTCTTATTCGTAAAATCGTAATTTAAATCTGTGTGTGTGTTTTTTTTTCTTTTCTTTTTGTTGTTGTTGTCGTTTGCTGTCGGTGTCGTTTCCCTCGAAACGTGTCGTTCTAAAGTAGCGATCTCTGAAGTATTCTTAAAGTGCTTTCTCCACGGTGATGCTGTTTACATTGGGCCCTCGTTACAAAAAAGTATAGAAAAACGTCGGTACCGAGAACGGATCATCAAAACTGACGTTTTCGAAACGCGAGCATCGCGGCGGCTCGTTTAATTGATACGATTGACTTCTAAAAATGTTTCAGAGAACACCATTTTCAGGTATTCGTAAATCCGTTTATCTTTATAGTCGTATTTAATACCTAAACTTACGTTAACATAAATATATATATATATATATAATATAATATAATATATATATATATACTTCATTGTATGGCCAACGATCATGCTTCTTACAATATTACAGTACTTAACCTTTTTCTTTTCCACGTCGTTAATAAGTATTACAAATTTTCAACTTCGAGCTTTATTTCTAATTTCGTTACAAAATGGGCGAACGGAACGATGGTAATAATAATATCAACAATAGTAATGATAATCGTGATAGTGATAAAATTGCATTCGAAGTGCAACATTTCGTTACGACACACCGATTCGTCAGAAATATTTGAAGAAAAAGAAAAAATAATAAAAATAGAGAAAAATCCAATGTATTCGCTCGTTTCTTGCATGCGCTGGTACGTGTTCTCTACACTTGTGTACGTGTGTACGTGTTTGAGTGTGTCTTCCTTTGTTTGCACGCGCGTGGCGTACGTGTGTGCGTGTCTCTCTCTCTCTCTCTGTGTGTGTTTGTGTGTGTGTACATATACATTTACGTTTCGATGTATACGCGTACAAATGGTAAATCGTAGCATGATCATCGTGTTTTAAATAATTATCGTTACAGTTAATGAATCATAGAAATCAATTACGAAATAAGTGTCTTAATATCAGTTAAAAATGTACCGCAAGGAATTTTTTTGTACATTAACGTATTCTCGCGCGTAATATCCTTAAAAACACCGCGTTACAATCGATTATCGTTTCGACGCGCTTCATTGTCGTGTGTGGTCGCTACGCAGGCTGAACAACGCGTGTCGAACGTCGACCAATGGCCGCCCGATGTTCTTTTTATTGTATTTTTCCCCCAAGATCGTCGCGCGTCGCACGAACGCGTTTCCATTTATGGGCGCAAGGTGGTTGCGTCTTTCACGACGAGATGCAACGTCTTTGAAATGTTTCTTTTTTTTTCTTTCTTTTCCCCAATGCGCAAGGATCGCGAAAATTGCATTGAAATCACCGAAAGATGTTTCAAGGTTTCTCATTTGTGCACGCGCGCGCGCTCGTGGCAGTGATCTTCGTACTATGGTCAATTGGTAAGTTGGCGAGTGGAACGTTGCAAGCAGTTTAATTTTGAAAATGAATCGAATCGCGTGTTCGAGGAGTGGGGAAAGATAGGGTGGAAATAGTTCGAGAAGTAACGAGTGTTTCTATCGTATTATACTTGGGTATATGTACTTAGGTATACTTAGGTATACTTAGGTATACCGTTGTAGCTTATAACTATTATATAGATACAATAGGTACACTCGTTATTTTTTTCTACTCCACCCATTTTGTCTTTCCCCCACTTTTTATACGCGACATTCGAGTAATTTTTCTGGCTGGTTGCAAACGAAGTAAAACTAACGGGTGTGATTATTATATTGTAATTACCATTGTAACATGGAATACCAAATACAATAGATACACCCGTTACTTTTTTTACTCCGCCCATTCTGTCTTCCCCCACTTTTTATACGCGACATTCGAGTAATTTTTCTGGCTGGTTGCAGACGAAGTAAAAGTAACAAGTGTGATTATTATATTGTAATTACCATTGTAACCTGGAATACCAAATACAATAGATACACCCGTTACTTTTTTTACTCCGCCCATTCTGTCTTCCCCCTACTTTTTATACGCGACATTCGAGTAATTTTTCTGGCTGGTTGCAAACGAAGTAAAAGTAACAAGTGTGATTATTATATTGTAATTACCATTGTAACCTGGTATACCAAATACAATAAGTACACCCGTTACTTCTACTATTTCGCTTACATTGCTTTCCTCCATCATTACGCACAACGTTCGACTAATTTCTCTGGCTACACTGTTCACAGTTTCGAGTATAGAGTTTCAAGTAAACAAAGTTTCGCAAAGTGGTGCGAGGAAACATGCAAAGTATACTTTCCGAAAATTGTAATTACTCTAGTGTCTATCCCCCTAGAAACGACTCCGTCAGCATTCTTCAGACCCGCCAACTTATCAGCTCTCTGTAATACGTACACGAGGTCCTCGATATTAATTCCTTGGGACCCCGTTTGTGCTAATTTGTATCGTTTCACGTGTTTCGTTAAGCGTCATCTGGAACGCTCGAGACGACCGGAGACCATTTCATTTACGTGGCAAAACTTTATTTCCCGTTGAGAAGAAAAAAACTAGTCAAGGATTCGTCGTAGCCGGGTGAATGATAAAGCACACACGGTTTACCGTTCTCGATTAAATAAAATTCCGGTTTGTCCCGTAAAAAGAGTGCAACGAACGTCTCGAGAATGCCACCTGGGGTACGTTTAATGCGTATTCAAAAATGTTAATGCTCGGCCGCGTACGTCATCGCTGTTTCCTTTTTCATTTTATTTCTTCTTTTCGAATAGTTGGATCGTTATTTCTGTCGGTGCGAAATGAGCACAAAAATAAAAAAGAAGATTTTACGGCTTCCGTAATCGAGAGAAACGGTCGTCCCGGTCGTAAAGAAAGATTTCGCGATCCCTCGCGCAGATTTCCCAGCCATGCTTGCTCCTCTCGCCGCGAAACGTTTAAAATTCCCGCGCAACGCGCGTACGAAATGGATTTCGGGCGACCATGGGGTACCAGAGTTGTTCGAATACACACGATCGAATAAATCGTCGCGCCTCCGTTGTCGACGCGTCGAGTGGACGCGCACTGGCGCCATTTTCTTCCATTTCGTTTTTTTTTCTTTTCGTTAGGCTCTCTATTACATATACCGATACGTTGTTCTCGTTAGTACACATAATTACATACCACGACGGTTACATGCGTGATTCGCTGGTTAACGAGCGATTGAACGTGTTCTGCCAAGCGGGATCTTTCGCGAGGAGACGAGGTTTTTACGTTGATTCGGCAGGATGAAGTCGTACAGCTAACGTAAAAGAGGCAGGCAACATAAAAACATCGGCGCTTAAGATTTAATTTAAAGTATCAATGGGTCGCGACGCGCGAGATCGCTCGATACGAGTCTCGGAGTATCTCCAGAGACATTGGATCTGTTACGTTACGTTGTCAGGAATCGATCTTTGGGAATCGATTTGTGTTTCTTCGGACGATATTGAAAAAATCGATGGTCGACGATTTCGACGCGAAACGTATGCTCCGTGCGGAAGACCTTCTCGTGTAACGTATACACGTGTACACTGAACGCCTGTAGGCGTTCACCGCACGCTGAGGACCGATTGTCGAAGGGGTAACATTGTCACTGTAGATCTGGACTTGGATCAGTTTGAAAGATCGAATGGAGCGTCAGAGACGAAGGACGACACTATTTTATCAAATGTATAATTGTATCGGTGAAGATTTTTAAGTGTATGAGTGGACGATCGTTTGGTAACTTTTGGTAACATGGTAAACGATTTCTATTTGGCGTGTATATCGTATTCCGTATTTTCAATCCCATCGTTCGATAGAATATCCAAAACCTGCGACGAACACCAAACCCAAGACCCTTAAGAATCTTTAGGTTCGTCGCGAGATTTTAAAAAATCCTGAAAGCAGAGTATCCGAGTTACTTCGAATTTGAGGATCAGTTTGCAACACTCTAGATCTTTTCAGGGCAAGCATCGAAATGTGGTTTCAATTTCGAACCAAGTCCGATCTGTTCCGAGGGTTACTTTCCAAATTTCGAATGATCGAATTATCGTTCTTCGAACTCTCTCGATTTTCATTCAATTTGATCCTCTCCCTTTCGATTCTCGTCAAACACATCGTATCCTGATCGACACTCGGCGCGTATAGTTCGTTGAAAATGGACGTCCCGAGCGTCGCGACCCCGCTAAAAATACAATGCAACGAGAGGCAGTAGATCCGTGCTGGTCTCTCCATCTTGGCAGAACATGGATGCTCGAACGAGCGTTTCTGTGTTGTTTTTTTTTTCTTTCTTTAATTATTTTATTTATTAATTTTTTTTTCGCGGCGATACAGACACTCGGATGCGGCTCAGCCTCTTTAACGGCGTAAACAACACTTTCGACATTAGCGAAACACGATACAAAGTACTTAATTGGCAACATACACGTAATCGATCCTTAATACCTTAATATCCACGCTCTAGTTTTTCTTTCCCTACGTTATCGACCGTACGTGTCACGGACCGCGATCGATCGATTTCTCACCGCGCTCGCAATCTCGGTCGACCCTTCGCGAATTTCTTAAATCACCCTTAAGTGTTAACCCTATACTCTGCCCGATAATAGTCTTCCTCTCAAAAATTCACGGATAACGACAGGTCGCTCGGCAATTGGAGTGCAAATGGATAAATAAGTATTCAATTAATATTTACGAGTTGCAAGCCAAGTGCCCCCGACACAGAATATAATATATTCATTACTATTATTCAATCTCGTACCATAATATTTATAATATATTTATATATATATTTATTTATATATATATATATTTAATATATACAACACGCAGTAATTTCGGTCGTCTTCGTTCGACGAGTTCCCCCGGGGGGGATCAGAATCGCTCCACGTTTCGTCTTCAATCTTACTTTACTTTATTTTATTCATTTATTTACTTACTTAATTCTTTTTTTCTTTTTTTTTTTCTTTTTCTTTTTCGCATACGATCTCGACTGGGAGAACTCCGCGGAACTCGTCGAACAGGACGATCGCCTCTTTGTAAGTGAAAACACGATCGCGTATGGAAAAAAGTGAAGGAGTGTATGTGCAGAATTCGGAAATGTTTCGTCAACGAATGACAGATACAGGGATCGATCGATCGATTCTCTCATTCTTCTCTACTACCGCCATCCCCGTTCGTAATTAATTGTTTCTTTTTCTTTCTCATTAGGGTCACCTCCTCTGACGGTGCTCAGTTTCATAATTCCTCTGTACGACGCCGTGGAGACCCACGTTCGTGAACTTCTTTTCTCCTCTGTAACATATATTGCATCTGTGCGCGTGTGTGTATGTTTGTGTGTATGTGTGTGTCTATGTTTCGCGTGTACGTGCATTTCGCTCTTGCTTCGTTTCTCACGTTTCTCGCGACGACTGAGCTAAGCAAAGATCACCAGTACAAAAGTACAAACAACACTTATTGTCGACGGGAATGATAATGAAATTACGAAATTCACTTTTATCGAAAGTATTCCAGTCGCGGTTAAGTCTTACGGGTTCTTTTGGTTTTTTCTTTTAACGCTAGATTCTCGTCACCCTTTCTTACGGTTGCTTTTTTTTATTAAGAAGAAGAAAAAAAACAATGAAACTTCGCGTGCAGGACGAGTATTCGATGATGTGTGGACCCTTTAAACCCCCCATCCCCCTCGTGTGCGAATCGTCGCGATATTTGCGATCGATGAACTCTTTGCACCGAATGGGACGCCATTTGTGGCACGAGCGAAGAGGACAAGATTCTACCCGCGATGGATTCTACCCGTTTTCAAGTACATCGATGGAGAAAGGTTTCTGGGGCACGCTGCTATCGTTGTTAACGTTCAAGTTCGCCCAATTAATCTCTATCGAGTTATAATCGGTATTATTCAAACGAGTAATCGAGGCTCTTGTTCGATCGAAGGAAAGTGTATACGGTAAATCGAAAGAAATTGTGGTTAAAGAAAAAATATTGATTTGCAAAATTAGTAGAATAGTACCAAAATCTTGTTATGTTATTTCGAGGCAAGTTTCCATCGATCTTTGGAAATAAAAATAGAAAATTTCGTCAGGATTTACCAAGAGTGTACTTACTAAATTTACAAATTTATTTTAATAGAAAAAACCGTCTAAAAAATTAAAGATACACTTTAGAATCCATTTGCAAAGTTATTAGAATAGTAGCAAAATCTTGTTACGTTATTTCAAAGTAAGTTTCCATCGATCTTTGGAAACACAAATAGAAACTTTGGTCACGATTCACCAGGAGTGTAAGTAGTAAATTTATAAATTTATTTTAATAGAAAAAACCGTTTAAAGAATTAAAGATACACTTTAGAATCCATTTGCAAAGTTAGTAGAATAGTAGTAAAATTTTGTTACGTTATTTCAAAGTAAGTTTCCATCGATCTTTGGAAACGCAAATAGAAACGTTGGTGAAGATTCACCGGTGGTGTACGCAGTAAATTTTCAATCTAAATTTATTCTAACGGAAGAAAAACGAAAAGGAAGAAAGGAACAAGTCCTCCTTTTTCGGTCGTACCACGAATCACGTCCCATTTCGTATACGCGCGTTCGAACACGTCCGTTAATTACAAACGATCTTCGCGACGCTATATTCCACGCTAGTTAATCACTCGCGCGCGTTGAATATTCATTCCCGCCTAAACGCCGCGTCCCGCGTCGGAGCGTTTCCGGATACGGTTTGTCTTCGAGTGCTCTTAAATTATTGCCACGTGGACTCGAATTGCAAAACGATAAAACTCGTACCGTTAAACGTGTCTCTCTCTTGTACGCGAAACGACGGGAAAAACGGATATCGATCGACGAAAGATCGCCGACGACGCCCCGAACGAGGCGTCGGGACGAAGAACGCGCGACGAAGAGAACGGGTCCTCGTGTGTAATTTCGTTAAAAAAATCGTTAACGCGACGATACTCGCGAATACTGTTCTCCATATCGCGAACGAAAGGGAGAACACGAGTACTCGCGGAGTCGAACGCCGCCATATTGATCGAACGAAATTTTTCTTCAAAATACAGCGGTCAAAAAAGTATTCTGAAACCGTTCGTTCGCGATCGTTTATGGTACCATTCGCGTCGAATGCGTGACAAATCGTGCGTCAACCCATTTCCCTTCGTGGGACCAAGTTTTGGGTGATTCCAATTATTTTTGAGGTTATCGAACCTTAATAAAATGTTGTTTCAGCGACCGTACGAAAGATTGAGCGAACTTTGTATCATATTCTCTTCCATCACTTATCGATATTATCATTAATTTTTTACGTGGACAAGTGCAAGGGAACAACGGAACGATGAAAATTAATATTTGGAGAAGAAACGGGTTGCAACGTCTTGTAAAATGCGACGCCATTGGTCGTGGGATAATCTCGATGAGTTCACGGTGATAACTCGCGATAAGAGATACTGTCTACGTAAACGTTTCCAGTCTTTGTAATTCCCTAATTGCAAGTTCCCGGTATTTTTGAGGTTAGTTAGCCAACGTGCTTTTACAGATCGTTGAAAACCTCCGAATATTTAGGTTAACTTCGATATCGTAGTTCTCGAGTGGAATTATTTATTATTATACTGCGAGTTTGGTTTCCTTAATTGACACGGAAGATGCAACGGGACAGAGACAACAAAGTCGAAAGTTTGAGAGGAAATGGGTCGAAACGTTTCGCGAAATGCGGCGCCATTGGTCGTGGGATAATCTCGGTGAGTTCACGGTGATCGCTCGTAATACAAAATGCTGTCTAAAAAAGAGTGTCCTCGAACACTTTTGCAAAATCTCGATGAGCGAGGAATGTTTCCAGTCTTCGTCGTGACACGAGTGTATATATAAAAAAGGTTCGCGATGCGGATGGTCGCGACTAAAAGTTAAGAATATCGTTCGTCGAACTCTCGTGTTTCGAATCGTGCCGCCATAACGGTCGCGTTGACCACCTCGGTATAAAGTTCGCTACCCCGAGTTTTATCCTACGTTGTATCTTCGTGCATTTACAGTGTCGTTTCCGTGTAAGAATGTTTACACGATGAGTTCGTTAATGAACACCTCGAGCGTGCTTGTGCAGTCGCGGGGAAAAAGTCTCGTTATAAAAATTTAGCGCAAATGGGAAAGTCTCGTTATAAAAATTTAGCGAAAATGGAACGTTGTCGATAAAAAATGGTTAGAAAACGATTCAATGTATGCAAAATTCGTTAAGAGTGGCCTCCCTAAGCGAGGAGAACCTACGACGGACTTCGACGATATTTTTTCTTAATAGAAATCCGATATGTCGCGACACCATCCGATCGCGGAGTATTATAAAAGCATTCGCGAACAAAGAAAAAAAAAAAAAAAGAAAACAATTGAGTGGTTCGAGCGTCGCATCGTGCACATCCGCGCGTGCGCGCGAAAAAAGTCGCGCGACGTGGAGGGGGAAGAGGAGGGCTGTGTCAAAACCTCCTCCACCCACCCCCCTCGTTGCCTCAAAAATCGAAACGGAAAGAGGATAGCCTAGTTTCGATGCAAAATAATACTGTCCGTGGGACGTTGTAAATTACAAAAGTCGATAGGATCGCGCGTCAGTCGGGCACGTGTGGCTCGTGTACGAAGAAAAAAAAAAAAAGAAAAACCGGCTACGAACCAGAGCTACATCGTGGAATGTGTTCGTTTGTCTTCGAACGTGGTAACGGCTCGATATTGATAGATTTTCCTCGCGCGTGCACGCGAAAAACGCGGTTCTCTATTTTCTTTTCTCTCTCCTGTTTTCTTTTGTCTACTGTTCCTTTTTTTGTCTCGTTTACCACGAATGTAACGATAACTCGTTTTCACGACGGATCGCCGATCGAGTGAGTCGTGTGTACAAAGTTTTCCGAGTTCGAAAGAAATTTCGTTTTTCTTTTTCTCGAGAAAGAAAAATTTCCATAACTGTTTTTCCATTTCTCAAGGCGCGTCCCGTGTTTTCGCATAGGGAAAAATCTCGCGACTCGAGGAACGCGAGATTCTTCGAACGTGAGGAAAACGTTCGAATGGAGTTCGTTCGCGCGTGGAAATTCACACGTTCGTCGTGCGCGCGCAATTCGATCTAGGATTATTTTGTTCTATACCCTCTCCCCTTCCCCACCCCACCCGCCCACCCCACCCTACCCACCCCTTTGACGTAGATGAGTCCCATTAGAAAAAACCTCGACTACACAATTTGATTTGTTCGCGCGCCATCGTGAGATTTCCCCTTTTTACGGCTCTCGTCCACTCGTGTGTGATTTTTTTTCTTTTCTTTTTTTTTTCGTTCACTCGATAGCGTTTCATTTTAAATGCTAGTTTAGTCGCTTTCAAGAGCAACGCGCTGTTTCGTCGCTTTGGAGCGAGGACGACGACCGTCAACGATCGACAGTCTCACTCTCTCTCTCTTTCTCTCTCTCTCGTTCATTCTCTTTCGCGCACACACACACGCACGCACGCACACACACACACTCTTTCTCTCTCTGACTCTCGCTCTTTCTCTCAATACTCGAATCTCCGGATCGTCGTTCCCTATCACGGGAACGAGGCCACGATCGCGCGGAAAAGTTACAGAGCTCGTACGAAAAGTCTTACAATTTAAGAATCGGCTATCATTCATCCTAGAGTAGAACGGTACAATTTTAAGGACAGCTCGTAAACACGTGTTACTTAACGATATAACCTTAGCGATCTCCCTTGATCCCTTAACTCTTCGAGGTCCAGCCGGATGGACGAATTACTATATTTTCCGCGTGTACTATCGCCGATAATAACGCGAGGAGACGGGTGCGGTCTTTTAATTTTTTTTCTTTTCTTTTCTTCTTCTTCTTCATCTTTTCTCTTCGATTCGATCGAAACGCGGAGAGAAAAAGTTGACGCAATCAACGCGGAACGGGAACAGGCGGCCCGCTCTCGAGCGGAATTACACCTCCCCGGTTTCAAGTCACTGTTCGCCGCGTGTTCAGTACCACCGTCGATGGTCCTCGAAAAATTAACGATCGAACGACGTACAGTTGTAATCGGTAGTGTGTATGTAAATATCGTTTACCCAAGCGAATGTCCCCGGTGTTGGTGACGATTATACCCCCTCCCCGCGCTGAAAGGGGGGACGGCGGAGAGTGAAAAACCCGGCCCAGGCAACTCGCGCGACGCGGTTACAACGTCGCTTCGAAGATTCTATTTACAAAACTTACACCGTGTGACGAAAAAAGGTGAGCGAAACAAATTGTGTTCGCGGCGCAGTATCGAGGCGTCGAGGGATAAATCGTGTCCCGATTCGTCGACGAAATGATCGCGATTCACCGCGACGTCGCGTGAGACGTCGCTCGCGCTCGCCGAGAAAAGGAAAAAGAATACGCGGTCGTCGGTAGGTCGGTGGTGTTGGTCTCGCGTGGCTGCCATTGAAGGGACGAAAAAAATACTCCCCCGGTTCGTTCGTTAAAATGATAAAACAACTTTTTCGAACCTCCGCCCCCAACCACCGTGGCGCGAACTTCGAACAACTTCGAACCGCGACTCGTTCCAAATAAATACATCGAACCGAAACTCTTCGTTTCTCTTAAAACTATCGAGATTCGAGTCGAGGAAGAAGCACATGGACCACCAGGTACCTCGCGATCCTTCCGTATAACCCAGACTCGGGACCGAGCATCGCGGATCTCGGATCGAAACGAACCGCGCTCGATGACCGAACAACAAACCGACGCGACCCACGAGGGATTGTACGCGTCGGTGTTGTCTGTGAACGGATTCGAGAACCGAGTAGAAATACTCGGGACGATCGACCCTAGGTGTCTTCTTGGCACGAAAAAAAAAAAAAAAAAAATCTCCAACCGAAAGTGTAGAACGCCCGAACTCGAGGTATCCGAGATATCTCGGATCTATCGACGCGTCGTTGAGAACGATAAACGTAACATCGTTCCCCGTGACCCGATCTCGATAATTTTACCGGTAAAGATTCCAGGTTCGTACAGGATCGAGGTGTGTTTTTCGCCCCGATGGACCCCCACAGCCCCACCCTCTACCCTCGGTTCCATTTTGGTTGCGTTTCGGTTCGTCCAACGACCTCCGGGGCCAACGCATCGACCACCGCGAATGAAATTCTCCCGAGCGAGACGAGCAACGAGCGCAAATAGGGGTCGGTCGGTCGGTCGGTCGGTCGTCGGTTGTTCTTTTTTTTTTCCGGGGGGTTTCGTTTCATTTTATTTTTTTTTTCGTTTTTTTTTTCTCTCGTTAATATTTTGAATCCGCGTCTCAGAATCGGACGAGCGTCGCGCGGTGAACCGCCCTTAAACAGGTGTGTCCGTCTTTTCGTCCTTCTTCGGTTCCTTGACGTCCGTGCGGCCGTTCACGTATTCCGTGCTCGCGTGTATCGGATTCTCCTGGCCACCCTGCGGTATTTTCTCGTCGATGATACGCGGGTCCTCGTGATCCTCGTCGTCCTCGTCCCCGGGGGTGATGTGCGCCTCGCTTCCGGCGCCGACACCGCTCGCAGCTTCCTCGTCGCCCCGACGCCTCGCTGCAACAAGCAACGCCACGATCGGTCAAGGCAAAAGTGTGTGTGTGTATGCGTGTGTGTTTGTGGAGTTCTTTCGTAACGCTCTATTTTTTTTGTGGTTTTTTTTTTTTAATCGTTTTCGTATCGTCGCTCTCCTCGAACGCTCTTTGGGTCGGTGTTCGTTTTTCGACGTCGGAGGATCATTTTTCTACTGGGGTGTGTGTGTGTGTGTTTTTTTTTCTTCTTTTTTTTTTAATACAAACCGTGCACGATGCACGATCGTCGTTAAAGTGTGTCGGGCAAACGCGCGAGTTCTACGCTCGGATTTACGCAGTTCCTCTTTCTGACACGAGAAATGGTCCTCGATCGGTAGTATCGATCTTTGTTGGAGGTTGTTGTCCGATTCGCTCGAGTTTCATGATTTTTTTTCGACTTTTTCGTTACGCGTGATTTTAGGTGTCACGAAGCACGGTCCTGCGATATTTTTTTTGCGATATTTGGTTCCTCGAAGAGTTAGAACAGATACTTTCGAAGCGTTTACGACTGTGTGAATATCGATACCGAACTCGGTTTCAAGGAGTATCGCTTGGAAAACTCTTGGAAAGTAGAACAATTATCGATACGATGAAACGATACCGAAAGTAACATTGCGAAAAGTTTGTCGCGTACTTGAGAAATACTCGAAGCTCGAATCACCGATACAATAATAACACGAACGATAAGAACACAAAATGTGCACTTGGAAAAACGCTCGATTGTAGAAGTTCAAATTGTTTTGTTCTCTCAAGATTGTACAGATTAGAAAATACAAGGAAAAAATAGTACAGTATCCAATAGAAAGAGAAAATAAAATTAAACGTAACTTCATCTAACCGTCACGAGGTTACCGTACGAAAATAATCGATCTTCCATCGTGAAACTCGAACAATCCTCGAAAATTGATTACACTCGAATCGTTTCACGATACTCGCCAGGACCGATCTCGTCGAATATTCTCCGAATTAACGAACCTGTTCTCTCTCTGTACCGATTTCGAAAAAGATAATTTCCATCCAATGTCAGCGAATTCAAAATGACCGTTCAAACACACCGAGACAATCAAATTCTCTCGAAACGTGAGGATGAGGACTGCGTCCCGTGTCGCGTCACTCGGGCGTTTGCGTTATCGTGGGTGGATCGATCCGATCATCGAGCGGTTAATAATCATAGCATTCGCAAGCAGGTCATCGGCACTATACTTAAAACCAAGCAAGGTAAATTTGTGAACGAACGCGCAAACGTGGCCAAACTTCGAACAACCGTGATTAAGTTGAATCGTACGAAGTGGTACGCGTGTCGGGAAATTTCCCGGGAAAATCGGAAACATTGATTCGATATGGATGGGGGTGTTATCGGGCGAATTGAACGATGCAATAGGGGTGAGCTCGAAGGTTTCTGGGGGGAGTAGGGGTACCAGCATGCTCGAACGAACTAAATCGTGACGAAGACTTTCCGTACTGTTCTATCGGTGGGGGTGTCGGGGAAAATTGGGGGGTCGAGAAGCGATAATCGAGAGAAAGAAAATGAACGCAAAAGAGGTCTTGGATTGTTTGACTTGGAACAAATGTCACCACACTTGCCTTCGCCGATTGTTTAACGTTGCTTGTCGCAAAGAAGGAAACGTTCTCCACGTGGCCCACGTGTGGGCTTCGATCGTCCACCGGTTGGTCCCCCGTATGGAATTTGTCGAAACAAGTGTCGCGACAAACACCACCGACGTGTGTCCCCCCTCCCCAATCCTCGGTGTTTTTCAAACGCTCTCCCATCGCGACCTAACCGTGCACACTTCGAATCGAAGACTCGTCGAGTACTCACCGGGTTTCTAAATTTTTTTGCTCTCTCGTCGGTTCGTTCAAACCGCGTTTAAATACACGCTTGTCGGAGAAGTTTTCTTATTTTTTCTCTCTCTCTCTCTCTCTCTCTTTCTTTGTTTTTTTTTTTTTTAATTTTTGCGATGCACGCGTGCATGTTTTAGTTCGTTAACAAGCCCATAGACGTGTTCCCGTCGAGCGATTTTTCATTCGATTTGCCCCGAACGCCACGGTTCGCCGTAAACTTTTCTCTCGCCGCTGTGGAAAATTAGTTTCCTCCTCCGCACCACCGTGGTAGGTGGTAGCAGGCCGCAAGGAACGAAGTTTGAAAAACACTGCGTGAATAATGGTCGAATGCGATATAAAAAATTAGGTACTAGATAATTATTACGTACATGCTGCGGTGGTGTGAACTCGTGAAAGCGCAACGTGCATGCCGCTAATTCTGGCTGACGAAATGTCGATGGAAACGGTTCCCGTTCGATCGATCGCTCTCGCATAAACGATTTTCTCTTTTTCGCTTTCGTTTTCGATTTTATTTTCATCGAGACCAAACGGACGAGACTTTTCACGTTTGCAACGACACCTTCGCATCGGGCGACATTGTTGCGACGAATTTAACATTTTTCTGGCTGCATTTGAAATTTGAGAAATTTCATAAAACTATACACGCCCCCTATCGAAGTGTTCAACCCTTAATCAGTGCAGTAGTTATTTTGACACATATAATGGAATTTGGTAATTTATTAAAAAATAGAACGAATTCTATTCTTGACGATATATTCACCGAAGTTTGTCAAACACCATCGTACCAATTCCAGGTTAAGTAGAATTTTCAGTAATATAAATAACTGTAACGAAACTTAATTTTTTCGAAGAGATATATACACGAATTTTAAATCGGTAAAAATTCTATCTATCTTGTAATTGGTAAGATGGTGTTCGACAAATCTGAATTTATCATACAAAATTCAATTTATTCAGTTTCTTGGTAAATTACCAAGAGTGATTCGCGTCAGATTTGTTGTTCACAAATGTCGACAGATATTCGAACAATTATACGAGATCTTACCCACCGTATCGTATTATACATATGACAAAATAAACACCATACCGATTAAACACTTCATCTCGTGTACAATTCCATGAAAATCCATCAATTCCAAATTCAATCTCTCTTTTATTCTGTCCTACGATTGTCAACGTCATAACATTATACATACGACAAAATAAACACCATACCGATTAAACACTTCATCTCGTGTACAATTCCATGAAAATCCATCAATTCCAAATTCGATCTCTCCTTTATTTCGTTATTCTACGATTGCCAATGTTTACAATTATCAACGGTTCAGTGTTAATTGCGTTAAATTCTCTTATGAAAATGTTCTCGACGCAATGGGCCCGACGCGAAGGGTCGAACACTATATATTCTCGCGGTGAAATGTCTCGTCGAAAAGGGACAGTAAGCGATCGACGAGATTGTACGGGAAACGGTAGATCTTGCCAGCTTTTATTTTCCACGAGCGATCGTTGTCGAGAGCGCGTGGAATTTACGCGAAAAAATATTTGCGAGAAGTCGCGACGCGCTCGCACCGCGAGTCGATAAACGTATCATTCCGAACCATGAAATTTTGATTTGTTCATTCGTCGCGCATGGTCTCGCTCGTACGGTGGATTTCTGCCCACGAATAATCGAACTCTCGCCGCGTTCTTTTTTTTTTCTTCCTTTTTTTTTTGTCTCTTTTACATATTATCGACGAATTTGTACGATTTTTCCTCCGCAACCCTCTCGTGGCAGCTCGACTCGAACGAATTCGAAAAATGTATCGGAAAGCAGCGGAGAATCACGGAAATCGATCAACGCGGAATTTATCTTCGATTACAAAAAAATAATATATATTGTTTGGCACGTTTAAAGCAATTTTCACCCGTGGTTCCGAAGAGACGCTGAAAACCGACAATAAGGTATTTTATCGTTCGTTTTTAATGAAATGTAATCTCATTTTTCAATGGATCGGGTCATTTTATACGCAAGGTACTCGAATTTGCGTTCTTTTGTATACGATCGGAAACATTTCCAAAATGTGCATGTTGGCGATTACGCGCACGGATTTTCTGCGTAAATTATAGATACTTTATTTTACAATCGATAGGTTAACCGTTGATTATACATTTCTTTTCCAAGAGTTGAAGTTGTCGATGAAATTTTTTGGAAGATCTGTTAAATATTTGTAGAATTCTATGAAATAGAAGCACAAATCGAATTGTTTATAAATATCCCAGTTTTATGAAAGGTAATAAACGTTGATCGTGCGTAAAGTAAAGTTGGTACGTTTCCATCGTGACCGTTGGCTTCACAGCGCAAACAGTCGGAAGTTTGTAAATTAAAATGTGCTCGTCTGGCAAGTAACATATGTGTATAGGCCACCGCTGTGCACACTTTGGGAATGGTTAAACACTGAACTTTTCTCAAGTATTGGGTTTGATGTTCAGCAATATTTTCTTATGAAATTACGCGTCCTCCGCCACTTCGAGTGGAGTCGTACAGATTTAAAACACGACGATGAAAATAAAGTTCGTAAAGGTACGAGAAAATCGACAACGTCGTAGTTGTGCGGAATATTTAAAAAAAAAAGAAAGAGGTCCGTATGAAAATTCACGTTCATCTCGAAGCACGCATAGCTCGAACGTTACCACACTTTCACGCAGGATGAAAAATGTTACACGCTAGTCGAGAGTCTCGAGAAATTAACGTGCTGTAACAATCGATCGAGAGGGAACACCACCTTACCAATTCCGAAAAATTGTTATTCTTTTTCGTTCGAATCTTTAAACGAGTTTTTCTCGAGAAATGTTTCTTCGAACGGTACTGTAACTTTTTTAGGAAAAAAAACAATTTTTCTTTTCGCTGCAAGACCACAGAAATATTTTCAATATCATTCTCTATTGTCGATTTTTTTCCCTTAATATTTTTCGAGAAGATTTCAAATTGCTCGATATTTCCTACAAAATTTACATTCCCTCAATTAAAAAACCTATTGTTTCTCGATAAATCAATATTTTTCAAAATCGTCCAGTTTCTAAAAATTCCAATTTTATTCGATTCTGTCTATCACGACCAGAGAAATGAATCTCACGGTGCAATATCAAGAACTTCCAACAACGTTGTACAATCTTGTATTAATATTTGTAATATTTGTACACGTTGACGTAATTTTACGAAAATTGGCAGAGACACTGTTCAAAGTAGGTACTTTCGATCCACGCGCGAAACATTGATACGGGACGTTCCGTATTGTCGAGAAAAAATTCGGAAAATATCAGCTTTTCTTTCTATTCGGAAGACAGTGTTCCCTCTCTCAAGGGGGTGGGTACACGCTGGTATCCAGTGCAGTGATTAAGTGGTCCTCGTCGATGAATCGGGACGAAAACGTGAGATGGCCGAGGAGCTGATAAAAAAGTGGTCGCGGGGAAATAGTGACGAGCAGACGAGCTGATGATGAACGAGGAAACGAGCAATACTTTGCAGACAGAGGGATTTTGTTGCTTTGCTGCCTGAGGTGACTTACCCCTGGACAGTGTCATGCCTAGAGTACGGAATCGCAAGGTAATTGTTGATGTTTCTCCATATTCTTTACTTGGCCCGACTTGCATGCTGTCCTATCGGTAGCGGCACAACACACAAGACATTTGTATACATACAAATATATAAATGTAAAATCATAGGCATTTAAATATTAAGGTGGCATACAGCTAGCAGATATCGTTTTGCTCTCCGGTTGTTACCTATCGCGTTACACTATCGATCTATCTCAGATCGAACCCCTTTTCTCTTCCTCGTGTAACATTATCTCGTTCGGAGACATTTTAATGGTTTCTCGCGCGAAAAAGGTAAGCACGTTGATAGATTTTTGAAAAATACGAGAGATTCAATGGACGAGAATCGAAACACGTGATGCTTGTTTTCGTTTCTCGGGGACGTAACAGGAATCCCGAACTTCTTTTTTGGATCTTTTAACAATTTTCCGTAATACGTGTATCTTTGTCGAACGGAGGGACCGTGAAGATTTATTTCTCAGTTTCGTACAGTGATTTTCTTTTACTTTTCTTTTTCGTTGTATTCAAATACGAGAAGTCTTTGTTTCAATTTATGGCAAATGTCCGATCGTTGTTTGTAGAATTCATTGTCTGTGTGATCACGAGTCGTGGAGAAAGAAAAGGATACATTTGGAAACTTTTTTTTTTTTAACGAAATTGAAAAATAGAAATTCTTAATTACAAGTAGACGCGGTTTCGCACAGCACGAGAATTCTACAGGTTCGCGACTTTCGATCGGATATCCATCGAACACGTTGATTCGTTGCATTCTGATTTACTTGAACGCTGCAACCATCGAACGAAGAAAAAAGAAACGTACAACTCAATACGGCGAGAAGAGTCAGCTACAAGGTGAATGCTATAAAAAGAAAATTAATTTCGTACACGAACAACACTGTCGTGAATACCTACGGCTAGAAAAATAAAATCAATTATTTACACATCGACGCGCGGTACGTCGTACAAAAATCATAAATAAACGTTCTCCTTTCGCAAACAAAAATTATCCGTGTGGATGAACCGCGTAAAATCGCTGAACGAGAGTCGATTCGTTTATGGTTAAAGTTCGAATATTATTATTATTAGTATTTTTCTTTTCTTTCAATTCAACGCATCGCAATTTTTCTTCAATTTATTCGGTTTCACTGCGTCATCGTACACCGTAGTTTCTATCGCTTGTACGTAATTAAACGTAATTAAAAGTACACGAAAACTCGCCAAAATGGGGTAGGGGAAACACGTGGCACGGACGGAATAATTTATGCGAATTGTTGAATGAACGAGTACTCACCTGCGAAGCACCAGCGTCCGGTCGCGCGGGCAAAAATTAGTAGGAAAACGACGAGAATTAGCACCAGGGCACCAACGACGATCCCGATGATGGAACCAGCGTCTAAATCAACGCCTGAAATTTCGTAGAAACAAATTTTTTAGCTGCGGAATGTCTTTTCTTCTTTTTTACAAATTTTCGCGTCGTTCTACCTAGACAAAAAATTTACGATCGATCTCGAAATTTCTCCGCGATTTACTAGTTTTTACCACGTTTGAAAATTTCCCCTCGTGGTGTACTATTCACCGTTTCAAAAGTTACGTATCATTCAATGATTAAAAAAATAGAGAAAAAAAAAGATTCATCGACTCGTCTTTGGTTCGTAATATTTTATATGGAATACAAACTGTATTTAAAAAAAAAAAGATTTCTCGTTGCACGGTTTCCTTAGATTAACATTAAACTTGAAACATAATTGTATCATGCGCCAGCAGCTCAACACGAGTATAATCGAAGTTATTGTAATTTAAAGAAATTAAGAAAAGCTAGTTTGGGCGAGGCTTGATGATTCTTTAAGCGACATCGACAAATACGGGGCGTCCCAATCGTCACCGGTCGATTTGAATTTCCCGCTGTTTCTAAAACGTCGAACCGATCGACCTGAAACTTTACAGACGTCATTTGGACAGATGGGAGATTAATCGTGGAAAAGTACACGATGAACGCAATGTGTAATTCCTCGAACAGGTGATATCAATTGACCATTAAGATTCTACGTTTTGACACCTTTGGCCTTTTTTCTCTGGACTCAAATCAAACCGCGAAAACGTCGTGAGAAACTTTGTAAAAAAATCAGTGGTCTGTAAACAAGGCCGAAGAAACCAATTGGAAGATATCTTATCCCATACTTAACTCCCAAGTTTGTACTTTGAAATGAAAAAGAAAATATCAAGATCGTTCAAACCGTTCGAGTTTCATTCGAAAACAAAATCGACCGGCGATGATTGGGACACCCGGTATTTGCGTATCCGTCGAACAAAGTCACGATAGAATGATCCTCGTGCCGCGTGGAACGTTTAATAGAGAGAATTGCACAGCAAGCGTGAATGTTCCGCGCTGGTAATAAATATATTCGTACAGATTCAACAAGCGTACGAAGCCTTCCGCGCGTTCTGTGCGCGCTCCGTGTGGGACCAAAAACTAATTTTGATGCAAAAGTGTGCAAAGAAATCAGTGCCGCGGACCTGGGTTCGATATCGGGTAAGCGTCAATTCATAGAGAGGCAATCGCATAGAAATTTACACGCCTTTCATGAAAAATATAGATCTGCCATTCACGGTCCCAGTGATACGAATAACAACGTAACGTTAGACATACGCATATTCAGTAGCGCGGAGTTCCATTCAGGGCAGTTTCTATGAAAGATTTTTCTCTTCTTTTTTTCTTTTTTTTTTTTTTTTCATTTCAGCCCGTTTCACGGAAACGATCACGATTCCCAAACAAAATGACACCGCGGAACACGCGAAATGAACGGTTTTTCGTAGTTCGCGTTCACTGTGAAAATATTGATTTCGACAAACAACCACGACGATCGTTCCATCTCGCTAGAGATATCTCGTGCAACGCGCACGTGTTTAAAATATCAACGCTCGCAACTTTCAAGACCTCGAGATTAATTTTTTTCAGTTATTTCTTTTTTCTGCAGAGAAAAATTAAGCGTCGACTAAAATTTCATTTGCACCCAATGGAAAACATTGAGCTGGTTTACAGCGATACACGAGATACTGTACAATGAATCGTGCACGAGTCTTTCGAAAGTGATTTTTCGTGAAGATTCCGACTGTTGTCATCTATGGTGTGAAAAGTTCCAATTGGAGACTAGCTTCATGAATTTCTGTTCAAATCGATACGTACGTTGTCGAAATGTAGTTAAAGACTCTGATTGATCTTTCCACGGAATTTTTGAACGTTTTTATTATTCTCCGTTGAATCTGTCCAGGAATTATCGTCGATGAAAGTTGCAAGCGGTAGAAAAAAACCGAGCGATGAAATATTCAACGTCGATCATTGAATTATAAACATGATTCCCAGTGGTATGGAACTCCGCGCCCGGTTGACTACGATCGGCTACTTACGTATAGTTATTTGAAAGAATGACATTACCTAGTGCGTGCATGTGTTCGGAGAGCTTACCATAGAAGTGACTGAGCGCCCCTGCGTGAGTGCATGCGGTGAAGGATCGATATCGTTAGAAAAACACAGTGAGCACATGTACACGTACGCATACAGAAAAGTATTTTAATTCATATTTTTCGGCGGCACCGAAAACGTAATGATGACTGACGGTACATGAAGGTGACAACGAATGTGACGTAGACCGATAGACAGCGGTGTGAGAGGAGTATGCTCGATCGAACGGAATGGAAGTGACGAACACGAAGTGCGTGAACTAACAGCATGATCGACAGCTACCAGTGAATTCGAATCGTTTTTCATTTATCACTCTACACTCCTTTTATATCTTTTTTTTCTCTCTCTGACCCGCGATATTAAAATGTTTGCTACTACTGATCCGACGTTGAGGTAGAGGATCGAATTATTTTTTCTTTTTTTCGTTGGCTCACGTTTCGACCCTTAACGCACACGATCGTTTCTGCTTTCTTCGTTTTCCGTAGTCTTTTCGATTATCTTCAATCGAAATAAACGATTCCGCGATTCACGGCAGGAACAGGGAGATTTTATTACTCGTGGAGCATGGGAATCGCGAACGACGAAATTGCATCGAAGAAACTCGTTTGAAAATCAGTCGAGCACGTGTACACCTAATGATCGGTGTTACGAGTTTCGTTGTACCGGTCGTTAGGTGGGCGCGAGTACTCGATCGATTTTCGAACGTGTTTTTCACCAAAAAGGATTGTCTTCGGTGCGATTACGTTGTTCTCGATTTTCGTTTCACTTCGAGTCACAAAATTTTCTTTGCTCAGTTCGTACCGTGAATTACTACACTGGCAAGTATAGATAATTACTATTTTAGCGAGTATGGGATTCCTGGGTCGAGGGTCGAAATTCTGCGCCATTGTTACGAAAAATTGAAATATTATCTTTTCTCAAAGTTTAACGTGATGTTTGCCGTGTTCCGTTACGCTACTCCGGTGCAGAGTGCGAGTAAGTGATTCATGATACTTCAGTCGCGAACATTTCGATAGTTTTACCTGCAGGTTCTGTGGATGTCGACAAAACGATACGGTATTCGAAAGCTCCTTCGTCGTTGCGAGCTTCCAGGATGTACTCCTTCTCCGTGTCGGATTTTTGAACGCTGTCGATCGTGAGTATCACGCTCCACGCTCCTCTTCCCTGTAACAATAGATTTCATTCTGTCGTTTGAACATTTTTACATCCCACCGATGAAACATCTTGGTCGTCGAGTCACTGAAAAGAATTTCTCGTTAACGTTCATCGATTTGAATTAAATTCGCACTATAGATTGCTCCGTGCAACGAAGAGATTCTTAGAATAATCGTTGTTAATTTATAGTGTGATTTGCAAACGGTACCATAGAGTATCGGGCGATTCTACTTTCAAAAATGAATAGAAAATATGCAGCACCATTTCTTCTACGGGACATTGTTTCAGAGGAAGTAAATTTCAAAACTGCTTCACTATACTCTCACGAAAATACAAAGAGAACGTATCTTCTGTTGCAGGGACCCGTGGGTTAGGTCGCTTTGAAGTTTGGCGATCGTTCACTCTCTCTCTATCGTACTCACTCATAGTGAATCTCTATCGCTTCTTTCCTTCAACGATGCACAAGCGGTCGAATCAAAGCCTGTGATACGAAAGGTCGATTACGAGAACAAATTCTCCACCGTCCCTCCTTAAAAAGCTCCATTCGAATCTAACTAGCTCTTTGTCCAGGTTTCATTCTCCCACAGAACCGGGGTAACGCGCGAACGCGTTACGTTAAAGTTTCTCTCAAGAGTACCTCTCACCTGACCTCACGTGACCTCATGTGACCTCGCCTGACATCTCGTAACTACCAGTTACCTTTGGCAATCTCACGTGACGTCTAGTGGCCTCACGTGACCCCCGGTGACACCCCAGTGACCTCACGTGACCCCCCCCCCCCCAGTGACATTACGTGACTCCAGGGTAGCCAACGTGATCCCCCAGTAACCCCACGTGACCCCCAGTGACCCCACGTGACCCCCGGTGACACCCCAGTGACCTCACGTGACCCCCCAGTGACATTACGTGACTCCAGGGTAGCCAATGTGATCCCCAAGTAACCCCATGTGACCCCCAGTGACCTCACGTGACCCCCCAGTGACATTACGTGACCCCAGGGTAGCCAACGTGATCCCCAAGTAACCCCACGTGACCCCCAGTGACCCCACGAATCCTCCGGTGACGCCCTAGTGACCTCACGTGACCCCCCAGTGACATTACGTGACCCCCAGGTGACCTCACATGACCTCTGGTGACCTCTGGTAACCTCTGGTGATCTCTGGTGTCCTCGTGCGAAACTCAGAGAATTAAAACAAACCAGACTCGTATGTTCGTAGGACACTTTTTGAAATGCAGCCATGAATTTCCAAATCGTCCACTCATACGTGAAAATACACGTTAATCGTTGCACAATGAACCACGCGCGACTGAATTTACAACAATTCCTAGCGTTCGATACCCGCGTGAAAACGTGACCTCGATCGGTGTCACGACGAATCTCACTCACTTTTAACAAGAAAATCTACGAAATGGTCGCAACCAGTATCCGGGCACCCCATTGCGGTGTACAATCATTTCGATCTACAAGCCTACCCAGCAAATAGAAGGAACTCGAACCTCCATCGAGTGTCCACTCTCAAGAAACATTACTCGGTGATGATTTCCATTCTGTTTTCGTCGAACATTGTCGTTGTTCCCCCGCCACGAGAGTATCACGCGAACTTTGCACGCTCCCATTACTGGTTTTGTTTTCGATTTGTTCGACCGATCGGATGCCGCGATCGGTTATCTCGCGAGCCACCTGGACAAAGATCAACCATCCGCTTTGCGAGTTGCACACGCGATGCGAAACTCACGGGAAGAAAAATCGTCGATGCGTTCCATTGATCGACGCCGCGCGTCCGTGCACGCCCCCACCCCCTCTAACAAAGGAAACGCAACTCTTTCGAAGACCGTAATTGCGTTTTCATTGAAAACGAATTCGCGTTCGTCGACGGCAGCACTCGGCTGCAGTTTTTCACTCGACGACCGCGAGTCCGTTTGAAAGCCATTCACGCTACCAGCTAGACAAGCGGTTTTTTTTCCTCTTCTTTTTTTTTTTTTAACAGAGGAGGGGTTTGACTTTATTGGTTTCTTCTGGAGAGGACGTGGTTAAGGAATCTACGTCCATTCAGAAGACTTTCGAATCGCCGTTTCGAACGTCACGTGCACATATTGCAAAATCGAAGCGCATCTTTGAATTTAACGCCATCGATGGTATTACTATTTCTATTGGAGATGTTTGTTGTAATTGTCTTGTTGCTCCGTTTGTATCGATGTCCGTGAAATTTTCTTCTTCGTGCAAACTAATTGTAATTATCTTTTTCTCTTCAGATTCTTTCTTCTCTACTAGAATTCTCTCTTCTCTGTTAAAATTTTTAATTCTTCTGTTAAAATATTTTTTAATTTCTCATTGGATTTTCGAAAGTGGATGGAGAACAGACGAATTAATTTACCGAATATAATTAGTTCTTTGTTTCGATAATTATCACCGAATATTCTTCTTCCGAAATTTTCTTCTTCGTGCAAACTAATTGTAATTATCTTTTTCTCTTCAGATTCTTTCTTCTCTACTAGAATTCTCTCTTCTCTGTTAAAATTTTCAATTTTTCTGTTAAAAATTTTTTTAATTTCTCATTGGATTTTCGAAAGTGGAAGGAGAACAGACGAATTAATTTACCGAATACAATTAATGAATTCTTTGTTTCGATAATTGTCACCGAATATTGCAGTTAGAAACACCGTTAATAATTGAGCAACTTTGAAAAGTAATTGAAAACGGTTTGAATAATTCCTTTGGTAGTTTGAATGTTGAACGAAACGTGTAATACATTTTTCAAATTTCGTTCGTCGGTACCTTTCTCCCTGTCTTTGAAAACCGTGCATCGCAACTGTACGATGAATTCATCGTTGAATATCTTATTCAAGCTTTCTTACGTATTCTATTACTCGAGAGCAGACTTATTAATTATTTTTCGAGCTCGAGCGACTCATTGCTACTCAACGATGTTACCGAGATCTCGTAGCGATTCCTTTTGATCGCCAGATAAACACGAGAAACGAGATTTACCTTTAATTGTTTCGAGTCGCGGCAGTTGCTAGGAGTTGCGTTATTATTATAGAACAAATAGAGGAGGACGACGAGGAAGATCCAGAGACGTACGATTTTTAAAAGAATTTTTAATCGAATCGTTGGAAAGAGAGTGAATCCGCGACGATGCGTTATCCTCGTTATATAGCGACTCGATTTTGTTTTAATTGTAACAAACGAGAGTTGGTGTAACTACAATTCATCTAAAAATTACTTTGAAATTTATAGTAAACGATACTTGTTACTTTCTCCAAAAATTCTTTTCTAAGAGCATCGATTGCACAATATTTACGCGTTACTTTCACGGAACAGCGATTTTTACAATAAAACGATACTTGTTTCTCGTCAAACGAACAATTACTTCGATTACTTCAATTTTTAGTCACGTTTAACAGTTCGAAGAGACATTTTCCCAACGATACCGATAGTTAAATCGTTCGGAGCAACTACTTGGACCAATTTGTAGCGCCAGAATCCAGAAGGAATTTCATTAAGTCTGTTTGATTAGGAGAGAGGAACTTTCGATCCACGACAATGCGTAAAAAGCGTTAACCGTGTAAATCGAGGTCCCGGAATCCGAAACCTTTGTCCCATTATCCTCGAGTTTCTTTTTCTTTCCTCGTTCGAAATCCGCGCTTAATTGTCTTGTTGCTCCGTTTGTATCGATGTCCGTGAAACTTTCTTCCTCGTGCAAACTGATTGTAATTTTCTTTTTCTCCTCAGATTCTCTCTTCTCAGTTAAAATTTCTAATTTTTCTGTTAGAAAAATGTTGTAATTTCTCATTGGATTCTCGAGAGGGGAAAAAGGTTCGTTTGTTTTAAAATTCCTTGCTTCAATCGTTCGAGAGACAGTGTACCTATTATTATTTCCTCGTGAGAAAACTCCTGCCTGGTGATGACACGTTTTAATTGTTATTAAAACGTAGCTTATTCGAAAATCTGGTCGAAATAAATTTGGAAAAACAGCATCCTACGAGTGTTCACGACACGTGTGGTGTTGTGTTATCGGGATAGGAGTGAACGATCGATGAAACGTTTCGTCGACAACGCTTATTAGACTTTACAAGCAGGGGAAAATTTTACGTCTCGGTGGATACAAGCGGTTGCAACTTTCTCGTACATTCTCTCAACAAATTCATGGTACTTTATACTCCATCGTTTCCCTCGAGTCGCGTACTTTCGAGCAACCATCGGGTGGACTTCTTGCCATCGGAGGAACAGCGAACGATGTTTACCAGTTTCGATACAGATACGAAAAAAAAAACGATGAAAAGAATCGGATTAATTTACCAAATCGACGGCAGTCGAGGTCTCGAGTCGGGTGCTCTCGTCGGTACGACCCTCGTTGATCTTTTCATCGTTCACTCGCCATAAGAAGCTCGGTCTGGGGTTCGCGTAAACGGTTACGTTCACGATACCCTGACGTCCAATTACGTATCCAAAACGCTCGATGATTGGCTGCGGTTGCGGAGGATCTGTGCAAAAGATGGAAAAATTATCGTTCGATCGTCATCTTTCGCGAAAGGTTTCTCAACTTTGTCGAGAGTGTTGCTGAAACTTCGAGCGAAGAGATTCCAAGCTTTTTAAATGAATCAAAAGAGATATTTAGTGTCGCAAATCGGAGAGAAATCTGAGTATTTTTTTCTTATTACAATTTTCAACTAGTACAAATGATAACTTGTTTTAATTACGATTTACTTTTAGAAGGTCGTCGATCTTTTCGGAGCACTTTCGCGTTTAAAAACAATTGTGATTATTTTCCGAATCGGTCAAACTTTTCTCGCTCGAGTTTTGTGAATATTATGAATTATTACTATTTACTTTCAAAGTATCGATACTTTTCGCGTTTAGAAAGAATTGTCACAATTTTCCAAATCGATCTTTCTCTCTCAAATTTCTCAAGACACGTTGTTCTTATTCGAATTTTGTAACTATTATAAATTCCTACTATTTACTTTCAAAATGTCAACTTTGTCGCGATACTTTCGCGTTAAAAAAAATTGTCACAATATTCCAAAACGATCTTTCTCTTGATTTCCTACTTTAATTCCTACTATTTACTTTCAAAATGTCGTCAACCTTTTGTCGATACTTTCGCGTTAAAAAAGAACTGTCACAATATTCCAAAACGATCATTCTCTCACAAATTTCTCGAGACACATTGTTCTCGCTCAAATTTTGTAACTACTATAAATTCCTACAATTTACTTTCAAAATGTCAACTTTTTCGCGATACTTTAGCGTTAAAAAAGAACTGTCACAATACTCCAAAACGATCATTCTCTTCCAAATTTCTCGAGACACATTGTTCTCGCTCAAATTTTGTAACTACTATAAATTCCTACAATTTACTTTCAAAATGTCAACTTTGTCGCGATACTTTCGCGTTAAAAAAAAAAATTGTCACAATACTCCAAAACGATCATTCTCTCCCAAATTTCTCGAGACACATTGTTCTCGCTCAAATTTTGTAACTAGTATAAATTCCTACAATTTACTTTCAAAATGTCAACTTTTTCGCGATACTTTAACGTTAAAAAAGAACTGTCACAATACTCCAAAACGATCATTCTCTCCCAAATTTCTCAAGATACATTGTTCTCGCTCAAATTTTGTAATTACTATAAATTCCTACAATTTACTTTCAAAATGTCAACTTTTTCGCGATACTTTAACGTTAAAAAAGAACTGTCACAATACTCCAAAACGATCATTCTCTCCCAAATTTCTCAAGACACCTTGTTCTCGCTCGAATTTTCGGCCATTGGCGATACCAACGAGTGTTTCGTCGCTTACAGTATACTTGTAACTGCACGTTAGTTTCCTTGGGTTTGTCCAAAGCGATGTGACTGGCGACGCAACGAATAACTTTTCCATTGTCGGTCCAATCCAAGCTACGTGATGCGTTCTGCACGGCCAATGAGTTGTCGTCTACGTTCGAGTCGTAGATCGTCGGTCCTTGCTCGTTCCCGATCGGTTCCTCGTCTGACGAACGAAAAACAATACAAATAACACGTGCAAAAGCTCGACGTTGATCGAGACGCGAATATTAATCGAACGGAGCTAGGTCTAGTCGCTCTCGAGAGGTGATTACCAAGGAATAAGGAAACGTTCGCTGCTGGTCGGCCGGATGGTGCGCTGCAACTCACTTCCAGTTTCTCTCCTTTTCTGTAGACATTTCTGCCGTGTGAACCGGAGCTCAAGTGAAGTTCGGGACTCTTCGGTGGTTCTGTAATTCGAGTTTGTGGTTTTCATTCGTCGAGTCGTCGTGCTACCACCCAGCGTGGATTTGTTACGAGATTCGGAGGAAACAATCCGAAATTAGTAATCGGGGAGAACTACCGCGCTTTGTGACTTATCTCGAAACAAATACGTCTATTTGGATTGTTCAATTCGATCGCGACTCGAAGGGTTGAAATATTTCAGTTAGCGTTATATTTACTTACGGAAGCTACGAAGAGTTATTTTTGCAACGGTGGATTTGCAAAATAAGGAAGTAGGAAGTAGATCGAAGGAAAGGACTAAAATATTTAAGTTCGCGTTAGATTTATTTGCGGAAGATACGAAGAGTTATTTTTGCAACGGTGGATTTCTATCGTAGGAACAGATTAAAATATTTAAGTCGGTGTTACATTTATTTAAGGATTACGCGGAGAGTTTCATTTGTGCAACCGTGGATTTGTGAAGTAACGATGAGATTGAAAACCGAGAACGAAAGTTAAACTCGACGGAACGACAATACCGAGTTCGAGACTCGTAATTTTTATTCGAAATTTTCACAACGATGTTGAGAATATTTAACAAGAATTTAATTTTCAAAGGCGTTCGATCTCTGGGGATTTATCGCGAAATTCGAGAAACAATTCGAAATTTGCAACGAAGAGACTTAAGAAGGATGTCGGTAGTATTTAACGAAAGTTTAAATCTTAAAGAAGTTCTTCGTTGGTTCTGTAAATCGAATTTGTGGTTTTCATTCGCTTGTCCGTGGTATTCAAGCTTCGCGGATTCGTCACGGGAATCGAGGAACAATACAAAATTAGTCACGAAGGAATTTAATAACGACGTTACGAATAATTAAACAAAGTTCAAGTCTCAAAGAAATTCTCCGTCGGTTCTGTAAATCGAGTTCGTGGTTTACAATTTTCTTCTCGGTGTGGTATTCAAGCTTCGTGGATTCGTCACGGGAATCGAGGAACAATACAAAATTAGTCACGGAGGAATTTAACAACGACGTTACGAATAATTAAACAAAGTTCAACTCTCAAAGAAATTCTCCGTTGGTTCTGTAAATCGAGTTCGTGGTTTACAATTTTCTTCTCGGTGGTATTCAACCACCGTGGATTCGTTTCGAGAAACGTTTCGAGATTAACAATTCGGGGAACTTAATTAACGTTGTAATAACCACGTCGAAGAATACTCGAGGAGAGAATTTTCAAAGAAATCGTTACAACGAACGTGGCGTTCATCTCGGTAGTACGGATCGTTTGGTTAAATTCCTCGTTAAATCGGGGTTCATTAATTACCTCGAGCGATCGAATGTGCAAATCTCGATTTAAATATGGCCGAAACATCTTCAGACCCCGATTATTCCGTGCCCACTATCATTTATCTTTATCGACTTTATCCGAAACAGTAATATACTTCCGCGCTCTCTTATTTCTCCGGCCGTAAGCAGTTCTCTTAACGAAGATTAATTAGCTTTCGAATTCTCCTATTTTTGTTCTTCCGTAATATTCTCGTCCCCTCGCCGATGGAATACTTTCCACGGAGAACCGAATTTACGAAGCTTCGGGGGCTCCTTTATTAATTTACAAAATTACGCGCGAAATGTTCAACGATTATACTCGCGAACGCGACGAAATATTAATCTTTCGGAGACGAGCCCTTCTTGATAAAAATTAATTTTCTTCGCAACAAGAAGGGAATTTTTGATCAAAGAATTCGTTATTATCGAGGAAACGCGGTGCTGTTGAGATAACAACCGAGGGACGCGTACGGAAAAAGTATTAACATTACGCAACGATACAACCGTCGAGGAATATCGTCGATATTTCTCCGTAATCGATTCAATGGATGGAAACAATTAACGAAAGATTACACGCGTAATATGTATAATCGATAATGTTTTAACTCGAAACGGAACGTTTAATGCGCTTGAAAACGCACAGCCCGATTTACAGTTGATCGCTAATTACATTGCAGCGCTACCTTCGTCAAAATAATTAATTCCAATTACGAGATCAAATAGTGAAAAAATAATGCATTGTTCTCCCCGTGTTGTAATCGTTGCACTTGAAACTATTTTCGAGCCAATTGTAGTTTTATCGATTAATATCAAAAAGAAATTTAGATTAGATTCAGAAAAGAAATTTCGTCGATTTTATCTTTAATCGATTACATTCGAAAAGGAAATCTCGTCGATTTTATTTTTAATCGATTATATTCAAAAAGGAAATCTCGTCGATTTTATTTTTAATCGATTATATTCAAAAAAGAAATTTCGTCGATTTTATTTTCAATCGATTATATTCAAAAAATAAATTTCATCAAATTTATTTTTAATCCATTATATTCAAAAAAGAAATCTCGTTGATTTTATTTTTAATCGATTATATTCAAAAAATAAATTTCATCGAATTTATTTTTAATCGATTATATTCAAAAAAGAAATCTCGTCGATTTTATTTTTAATCGATTATATTCAAAAAAGAAATCTCGTCGATTTCATTTTTAATAGATTAGATTCAAAAAAGAAATCTCGTCGATTTTATTTTCAATCGATTCAAAAAAAAGAAATTTCATTGATTTTATTTTTAATCGATTAAATTCAAAAAAGAAATCTTATAAAATAAAGATTTTATTTCCAATCGATTAGTTTCTCGACTTCTATTGTCGAGAATACGATCTACGGGGGGGGGGGGGGGCAGAGATTAGATCGGTTTGAATCACACTTACTGGCAACAATGATCTTCACGGACTCTGGCACTTCCGGTTGGTTGGTGGACCCTGTCAATGTGCACTTGAAAATTCCGTTATGGCTTTCCTTGATATGGGAGATCGTGACCCCGCATTGACCCGTCTCGGTGCCCTCCCCGTAATACGCGATACCGTATTCGGATGGCGGTTGTCCTTTCCACAATACGTAACCTCCTTCCATGCCAGGTATCTCGACACGGCAAACACGAAGAGGTTCGCCCATTCTGCACATAATTTGCAAACTCTCGCCGAGCCGCACCGTGATCGGTCGTTTGGGCTCGATGTCCACGACCAATTTCGATTTTGTTCCTGAAACAATGAGAACGAACGAAATTAGACGGTAACCCACACAATTAGGTGGAGATGAATCAAATTGGACGATGATGACCGATAATTCAACGATTGCGGACAAAATTGGGTAGAGACGAACACAGTTGGACGAAGTAGAACAAAATTGGACAAAGTGGAACAAAATTGGATAAAGTGGAATCAAATTGGACAAGGTAGAATAAAATTGGACGAAGTCGAACAAAATTAGACGAAGTAGAACAAAATTGGATAAAGTGGAACAAAATTGGATAAAGTGGAACAAAATTGAACGAAGTCGAACAAAATTGGACAAAATGGAACAAAATTGGATAAAGTGGAACAAAATTGGATAAAGTGGAACAAAATTGGACAAGATGGAATCAAATTGGACGAAATCAATAAAAATTGAACGAAGTTGAACAAAACTGAACGAAGACGAAAAAAATTGAACGAGAACGAACGATCGCAAGCTGGTTTCCTTGCACAAATAAAATTAGGTAAAACAGGCGTCCACGTTTCGTAATATTTCTTAATTCCCGCGTCACGCGCGAGTCTTGCGGATATTTATTCGACTTCTCTCGAACTACGTCTGCGTACACGTGGTTTCATACCGTCGGGGATAACGAAGGCGCGATGTTTTATTCAAAGAAATAATAACACGTTTATTTCCTCTCCGCGAACAGTATTACATACATTTGTATCTGAACAGGCATTTTTTAGTTACTGCACGGTAGAATTAGTTTTTGTTTCATTTTCGAACGCATACGAAACAGGAGAATTTTGTAGTACCCTGTGTAAACAGGATTGTATTTTTCGTTCGATACTGTAGGTACGTAAAAATAACAATAGTTGTGCAAGCAAAGTATCCGGATAAATATATCGAACAGTAATGAAAAATAAAAATTTCAATCACAGGATCAATTTTCCCTTTGCATTCGAGAGTTTTGTTTCTATTGCAGACAGGTCGTTTGCAACTCGAATGAAATATTATAAATAATTTTATCCAGGATTGAAACGATAAAGCGTGCACACGAGGTGAACATAAAATCGCAAAAATGTTTATCGATTGAGCTAACGTACATATCCTTGAGCATCCTTCATCAATCGTGAACGCGAACAAGATGTCCCCCTTCGTAAATTTTCGACTAAAGTAAGTCGATGGAATCGATCGTATTTTCGCGGTCATCGACACATTGCAAAATACTGTGAACGTTCCTCGATATCCCCGTATTGGTCCACTCTCTGATATTAATTTATTCCCCGGTACTAGAAGCTCGCGAAGTCGCGCGCGACACAGACATCAACGAGGGGATTATGCAAAACGTATCTCGGCAGTAAATTTTAATCGACAGGCTCCTGTAAAGGATGCGCATAAACGAAGCGAATTCTCGCGCGGGAAAAGATCGAAAAACGATTCTGGGACCGTGTCGCGCGAGCGAGCGGACCAACTTTCTCGCGCGTGCGAGATTTATGAGACAAAAAAGAAAATTGATTAAATTCTATCCCCCTTGATCGTTGCCACGGTGTTCGTGTATCTCCCTTGTTCCGACACGCTTCGTGAAAGTCAGCCGACAAAGTTTCTTTCGTGTTTCTTCCCTTCCCCTTGTCCCACACCTCGCTTCGTCGAACACTCCCTCTACCGCGTCACCGCTAGCAATTAGGAAATTTCAATATTTTAGTTAACCTTACTTCTATCTCGACGTGTTCGTTCGCGAGGAGAAAATTTGACACGTTTTCTCGACGATATTTCTATCCGGACGGGCTCGAATATCGTTGGCTCGAGCTAACCGTTCGGGAATTCAAGTTTGTTTATTTTTTAGAGGAATTTATATCCGGTAATGGTAATTAATTAGTATTCCGCCGTTAGAATTAATCCTAGTCTTTCGCGAAGGCAAAGTTCGTAAATACATTTATTATTTCGAGTACAGAATTTACGACTTTATGCTGTTTCATTTTATATAGTCACGAATTACACGAACCGGTATAATATTAATATTAATCAATCAAGTGTCCCAAGAATTCCAAACACCTGTAATTATGCAACATTTTTCTACCTCTTAGCTCTTCTGCACAGCCAAGAACTCAAAAACAGAGAAATTTTCACTATCTGCTTTCTCGCTCAATATAGTCACGAATAATCGAGTATAATTTACTCAAATCGGTATAATATTAATCAATCAAATATTCACTTGTCCCAAGAGTTCCAAACATCTATAATTACATAACATTCTTTTACCTCTTACATCTTCTGCACAGCTAAGAACTCAAAAACAGAGAAATTTTCACTATTTGCTTTCTCGTTCAATATAGTCGCGAATAATCGAGTGTAATTTACTCAAATCGGTATAATATTAATCAATCAAATATTCACTTGTCCCAAGAATTTCAAACACCTGTAATTACATAACATTCTTCTACCTTTTACCTCTTCTGCAGAGCCAAGAACTCAAAAACAGAAAAATTGTCGCCATCTGCTTTCTCGCTCAATATAGTCGCAAACAATCAAATATAAATTACTCGAACCTACTCAACGACCTATTTATTCAACCGTCCCAAAGAATTCCTACTCTAATTACCATCTAAGCGCAACGTTCTCTCGTCGATGTCTCCTTCGCACCCGAGAGCTGAAAAACAAAGAAATAAAACGAGACCCGTGGAACCCGAAGGAATTTTCTTCCGTCGGGCGCCAATCATCCCCACCCATCTCCCTCCTTTCGTCGCTTTTCCGAAACTTTCCGTAATTGTGGCGGGTGTGTGTAACGGATAACGAGAACCAGCAGGCCGACAGTCCGCTTGTACTGCGAACGAACGAAAGTTTCGGCGCAAAAAGCTCGCGAAAGTATCGACCCGCCCACCCACCCCCCACTCCGCAGCGCCCGTGAGCGCGGGAGTGGGGAGGCGCGAACGCGTAGCGGCACATTCTCCATTAATAACTGTATTGTCAAACTGCTGTTCGTCGTTCTCCCGTATACGCAACTCGCATTACAAGGGCGTCCGTTGCGCCGTAGAGCGCCGCGGCGACCCCTCACCGTTGCTCCACCGACACTTTTAGCAACGCCATACTTCGGCACGTGCAACCTACCCGGCCAAAGTTTCCTGGTATTTTAATACCACTCGATAATTAATTATTCGCCGTTCGTCCAGCCTGTGCGGCGTTCTCGGCGTGGAATGTTCGAAAATGGTTAAAAGGTAATCTTCTAATGGGCGAATAAAAAGCGGGGCTTTCAGTGTTCCCTTTTTTTTGTCCTTTTCTTTCCTTTTTTTCTTTTTTTTTTTTGTTCACTCAGCACGGCTGAAATTATACGCCGTAGATTCGCGTCGCGAACGTGACTCCATTGTAAGAGGGTTTGGATATTATACGAAACCGGATTTCGTTGGGTTTCCAAGGGGGGTGCGGGCGGGAGGGGGAGAGGACTCGTTACAACGACTGCATACTTCGCGACACACGCGTGCGCGGTACGCGTGACGTGGCGTAAAAACGAGAAACCGCTTTGTCGAAGGCTTGTTCTATAACGGATTAAACTACGCCGGAGAGCCGGATTCGGTATCGTCGTCGAGTATCGCCCGGTGTATCCGTTTAAATTTTAAGGGGACTAGACACGCTCGAGTTGCGAGATCTTCTTTGGGAATTAATTTCGCGGGGACGAATGCGAGTCGAGATTTCTACTTCCGGGGGATGCTTGTTCGTATCGCGGGGAGTCGGGAAATATTTTTTGCCGAGTTATATTTATGCGCGTTAACAATGACGTTGCGTGAAATCGACTCGAAGAAATATAATTCAGGAGGAACAAAATTCATTGGGAATCAATTCCAAGAAAATTACTGCATATCTGGTATTTCTTTTTATTCTTATTTTTTACTTGTATCTTAAGAAGTGAGAACATTTTTTTCAGTTATGTATACCATGGTTGTCAAGACTGACCTCTATTTTTTTACTTAGTAAGAAATAATCAATTTTTCAGAAAGAGAACTTTCTTCCCCTTTATTCGTTACTATGCAATTAATTCCAACAATTACTCGCGAAGAATGAAAATTGTAATTTTACCTACGACTCGAGAGACTCGACGTCGAAATAATCTCGAAGAATATTTATCGAAAATGTTGCTCGTTTAAGGTACGGCTCTCGTGTATCGTACCGATAACGAAACGATTGAAATGCATACTTTTAAATACAAGTGAAAAAATAATTATTCCACAGTTGGCGTGCCGTGTGAAAATGAATTCCAAGTGCACGATGGTGTAAAAATTCACGTAAGGTTTTCGGCGTTAAGTCTGATTCGCGTAGGTGACGTATGCGTCGCATGATGGGGAGATTGCGCTTAAGAGGGTGCGCTCGAATTTCGTTAGAAAGGTTACAGCCAGCATCAATCTCGACCGAGCTAGAAACACTGCTCCCCATCGGGCCGAATGCGCTCGATCCTGTGCACGAGATGCCATTATGATAATGCACCCGAAGAAATATGATAAACCGGGCGTGGCGCGGGTAACGATTATCATATTTCATCCGACACGCTTCTTAACGCATCGAATAATAACTAGTCGCGAATTGTATCGGCGGTTCTTGCAGGCGTTTGTCTTCTCGCGTCGTGGGCTGGTTAGGTTGATGAACGAGCTGCCTGTTCGTTTTTCCAGCACGCGAATAAACGGATCGACTCGCCTAACGTTCCTGCCCTAAACTGTCTTCCTTGTTTTTTCTTTTTGTTTTTGTAGTTATAGACGAGTCTTGGAAAAAATAATTCCAGATCGCAAACTCGGATGTTTCTCGAGTAAATATTTTTGAAAAATGTAATTAATCTTAGCGATGTTGGTAATATAATAGATGCGTAAGGTTGTGAATTAAATTATTTTTTTGTTACTATTTGTTACTTTTTTCTTTCAGTATAGTAAAATTTCAGTGATTTCTCAAATCAATTCTTTTTTAAGTGGAAGTAACCTAGTTGTCTTTGTTAATGATAAAAGAGCTTGTATAAATTATCTTGGTTGTTTTTTAACTATGGACACGGCTCAGGGAAAATTATACCCGATTCTATAAATTTTTCTTTTCTAATATTTAAATCTCTGATATTTGACGATCGAATGTTTTCTTTTTCTTTAATGAAATTGATCTATATTTCGTCGAGCAACGAATACCAAGAAACTCTCGAAACTTGATTTTCTCTAGCCGTTTGATCAGCAATTCGTTTACGCGGGTATTTCGTATTCGTTGTATTATGTTTACGCTAATAATAATATACCGAAAGGTTCGTTAGCGCGTACATCACGCAGGGAAAAAATATATCATGATTATTATGGTCGTTGCTAATACAGTAAGTTATGCATTAATACATTATACATGAATATGGTAAATTATTCAGCGAGAGAGAATGAATGCAGTCATTGCTACGACCGGATGAAAAACTATCGTTACAGACTTTTACCCTTGTACCGTTACGGAACTTGAGAAATGATGTTGTTTCTTCCTTTTAATTTATTTAGAGCGCTTAATTGAATTCCGTCTACCTTCATTCGTGATTGTAATCTCCGTTTTTACTGCGACGGGCAAGACGGTACCTTAATTTCGTTCGGTGAAAGAACTCGCTAAGCGATTTCCTTGAAAGAAAGAAATCCTTTTCGATGTTGATTGTCTGGATTGGAGCGGGCTGAGTTTGATTTGTGAGCGAAGATTTTTGATTCACCGTATTCAATTTTTTTTTTTTTTCTCACAACGACGACGATTCAAACGAGACGTCTCTCGAGGTAACCAAACTTCGGAAGCCTATTGTACCTCGCTGTTCTTATTCCAATAAAAATAAAAAAAAAAAATTCGTACAGCATTGATATTGCGTACTTTAAAAATCGATATTTTTCAAGCAACTACATTATAATACAGTTTCGTTACAATGGAACATCTCGAGTCCCTCGACGAACTACCTAACCAAAATTTATTATAAAAATAACACACTCGAAAAAGTACTCAAAAACGAAAGAAACTTATACGTCTCGAGAAATACAATTACAATTCGTCTACTTTTCACGAAATATACAAGTATCCCACTTCCCCGCTTTCGTGAGCAGATTTCCTCTCCAATGGGTGAATTTCGCCTCTATTGACGATTCTCTCGCGACGATAAAACGAGTGCAAAAAAAAAAAGAAAAAAAATGTTTAGTTCGCCTCGCATCGGTGCAGCGCCGCTTTCAAGTTGGAATCGAAGAACGTAAATAGCGGCGCGGGGTTGATCCGATACGTTTTACCGGGGGAGAACCGCGGCTATTTATCGAGGGTACGCTCGATCCAGGAATTCTCCGACTCCGTGCACGAGTGACGAGTCTTTTATCAAGTTATACGGGTATTACGTAGACGCACGCGTTCGAGGTTTCTCGTCGCGGTGCCCTCGAACGAGAGTTCACGTCCGGCGGGCGATCGTAAACCCATAAATCCCATTTGATTTTCCGGTCATCAATTTGTTACACGGCTGACGTCGCGATCTAATTCGAAGTGGTCCCTCCCACCTCCCACCTCCCCCCACCACCCACACACCCCGTGTCCC
Organism: Ptiloglossa arizonensis; assembly: GCF_051014685.1. Classification (NCBI taxonomy): domain Eukaryota; kingdom Metazoa; phylum Arthropoda; class Insecta; order Hymenoptera; family Colletidae; genus Ptiloglossa; species Ptiloglossa arizonensis. Next base: position 22,732,157 of record NC_135050.1, read on the forward strand.
TACGTTTACCGTTCGAGGGCAGCGTATTCCGAAAACCGCAGCAACAGATGCGATGATTTGTGGACAGTGGCGTGCATCAGGGCACCCGTGAACCTGATGCACTTTGCACGCGAGCGTGCTGCTACCCGCAGCGGGGAATTGCCACGGCGTTCGCCTATAAATTAAATTCCGTGAAATCCGCGGCAAGTCTTGTCCACGAAACCGTGTTTCTCTGTAAGTTGGCCCCCTCGAATCCTCGTTAACAAATGTACACGACAACGCGCCCGCGCGGTGACTCGATACGACCGCAGTCATACCTAACGGAAAATTATTTACGCGCGGGGTGATAATCATCTTCCATGTTTGTACGAAGAATCTACGATCGAGAGAAATTGGGAAAGATTTTTCCTTTTTTTTTTTTTTTTGCTTTTTTACGGAAATATATTTAAACACCACCGGTATAAAATACTTGACTCGGTGTTTCGACGTTTGAAGTTCTTTTTAGAATATTTTTGCAATATTTTTATTGCAAGATTCGATTCTATCTTGAGCAAGGTCTGTGAATAACGATCAAGGATTTTGTAGATTTTTTATTTTTTGTATGAAAGGTGAAACATGTAGGTGAATCTTAGGGATGGAAATTCCAGTTGGATGCACCGGTTATGGAAAACATTGGGTATGTAAACTTTTTGTTATTCACATACACTGCTAGTACCAGCCTTAACGTTTTGAAGTTTCAAGTTTAATATTTTTATTGCAGGATTCGATTCAATCTTGACCAAGGTCTACAACGATTACGTATTTTGTAGAATTTTGATTTTTCTATATATTTATTTGTAAGGAAGAATGTTTGAGATAAATTTCAGAGAGGATGAAAGTTTCTATAAGAGAGTTACATAAACTTTATCCGTATTTTTTCCAATAAAGAAAATATCGAATGAAATGTTCTACCTCGAACCCGAGTAATAATACTAATTTGGATGCTCCGGTTACGGAAAACATCGGGTATATAAACATTTTTTAGCTTTTGTCTTGCAAATTCTATACGATTTTTCCCTCCTCCGTACAATTTCGACGTACATTTAGCGGCGTAATTCTCGAAAAATAAATGGTGAAATTAATTCAGCGCCGTGGTTTCTTCCACCGCTGATTAATTCAGCGGTGAAAAGCTTGGAACAGATTTTTCCGCCGGAAAGTATTATTACGTATGCGTCTCCGTTAATTTTTTCATATCTTGTATTTTATGAAATATCAAGGGAACCTTGCGTTCTCCATACGGGCCCGTGTGCTTTTATTCTCCTAAGTAGTGCACCGTAGTCGATAAAAATGCAAATTCGATGTGTACCGAAGTAATCGTCACGCTTTGCAAACTTAAATTATATCGGTTCACGGTCTGTGGATTTCGATCGGAAATTCACGTTATCGAATCGAGAAATTCTTTCGCTTGGGGAAACTTTGGTGTCAATTGGGTGTCGAACCAACTCGTGAACAGTCGAATTGTTTATAAAATTTAAAGAAGTGAAAATTGGACGATATTGCCGTAAAAGTAGGGCAAAATTCGCGAAAATTTCTCGAAGACAAATTTCGAGATACGCCCTAAGATTAAGGGGGGACACCACTCTGAGAGGCCAGAAAAGGGTAAATTTTGCGAATTTTTTTCCAAGTAGTTACTAAATGAAAAATGTAGTCTTTTTCAGAGAATATAAATATAACTTTCAGCTTCATTCTACAATTTTGCTAGAGTAAAAATCGTACAAAATGGCGAAGCTATTCGCTGTTCCCAGAACCCCTTCTGGTGAACATTGTGTGTTAACCGTCACAGTTGACAAGAACTGGAAGCTTTGAAATAAAAACTGTAGATTCATAAACTAGAGACTATTGTTCAAAATATAGCGTAAGAATTTTCGAAAATTTTAATAATTCTAGAAATGGTCGATGTTTGAAGGAAAACCACTCGTTTGAAAGAAAGAGAAAAACGACTTTAAACGTTTATAAAAAATTGAATAATCAACATACTAAACATAGATAGAACACTCTTTACAGAAAATCTCTATAAAATTGGAACTAAATCGGATGTGTAATTCCGTAGATTTCGTGTCAGTCGAGAAACATAATTTCGAGGAGAACGTAAAGTTTATTAATCTCTGCCATTTCTTTAAACGTTTCACTTTCGAAATATCGTTTCGACGTAACGTTTTAGACGCTTCAAACTCTAAGAAAATAAAAAAAGACGAAAAATTTGAATTTTTTTAACTCGTCGGGGTGGTGTCCCCCCTTAATCCGTGTTTCTATTTAAAGTTCACCGTTCGGGGACACGACAAAGTTGTGGTTCCTCGTCGTAAAGAAAGCACAGAAAACAACCGACCAATAATCACGGAGCAGGTCCTTCCCAAGAGATACTACCACCTTCAGGACCACGATGTTTCGCGCGATGGAGCGGACAAAGAGGAGTAGACGAGCGGTGCCGACGATTCAATTTGCCTGGCGATTTCCACTCTCGGTTTTCTCCCCGCATCGAAATATCGTTGGTGAACGCGTTCGAGAAACCCCTCTCTCTCCCTTTTTTTTTTCCACACACTCGTGGATTTCCGTGTCTCTCATTTTTTCTACATTAAAGGAGAAAGCCACGCGTCCTGTTTCAGAATGCATGTAACCGCGAACAGGGACGAAAAAGAGCAAAGCGAAGGTCGAGAATTCAAAGCACAGGAAACACGTACGCGAAAATGTAATTCTCGCTAATGTACGGGGCAATTAAAAAGTAACTTCGGTGTTGCATAATATTCGGGAGCCCAGGACGAGAAATGTTTCGGTAAGTGATAACGACTTCTTATTCGTGGAGGGAAGCTCGTTTTGAATTTAAAGTAACGCACGATTGGAAATCGAGTCGATTCGGTGACTCGAATAAGAGGGAACGATTCGAAAAGAATGAGATTCTCTCGGGAGAGTTTTCTTTGAAGACACAGAGGGAAGCTCGAGGATTTCAAGCACGGGAAAACACGTACGCGAAAATGTAATTCTTGCTAATTTAGGGGGCAATTAAAAAATAATTTCGGTGGTGCATAATTTTCGAGAGGATATGCGATAACGAGTTTTTACTCGAGGAGGAAGATTATTTATAATTTAAAGTAACATTCGATTGGAAATTGTCGATTTGGTGACTGGAACGAGAGGGAATGATTCGGAGAGAAAGAAATCCTCTTGGAAAATTTCTCTTCGAATTTTACACGTTTGTAAATTCGTACGATCGTTGTCGATTATTGTAAATTTTCTACTGGTTAGATTTTAGTTATCTGTAACAATTATATATCCGAGAGTGATAATTTTTTGAGCGAGTCTCGGTAAGATATCTTCAAAAATTTCTTAATATATTTACCGATGTCTCGGTTAGATATCGTTCATAATTCATTAATTTATTATATTTTGATTTTTGCTAAGAATACTTTTTCTTCATTTAGGGGTAAATTTACAACAAGAATCGATTACAATTACACAGATCTACGAGTGTGCGGAATTTGAAACAAATTCTTGGAGAGTGATTTCGTTCTATTTGAATAAGAAACTTTCACGTGGATGTAGTTAAGTGACAAATAATTGTTTTGTCGCTTCTGAAGTAGCGATAAATTTTTTTTTCCTAACGATAAATGTAAAGTTACATCGGACAGAATGTGTTCATCGAGGTATATTTTTATGCGCGATACTTTTTTAAGTGAAAAAAAGAATATTTGACATCGCACGAAAAATCACGAACAAAATTCGTAAATTGAATTTTTTCCGACGCTGTACATATATTACCCAGCGATGGAAATGTTTAGTTACAGAGTATTTCTACGTGTCCGTCAATGTTACACGGCTGTTAAAATTCACAATTTTTGGAAAAATTCATTTTTACGCCCCGTATCGGTTTTCACGGCGGACGACTCTTAAATGTTATTTTTCCGGGTGACGTAATAACGCGATGAGATAATCTCGGTCGTACGAAATGAAACGTGTCAGGCGTGTAGCCACATACATACACAATTTCTCGCTGATTTCCAATTTTCTCCTTCGTTCCTGTTCGTCATATATGGGTCACCAGTGATATAAAACGAAATACGGAAATACGAAATGACAGATGTATTAATAAAAGTATTTAAAGAGATGTTAACAATGACTTATCGACAGATAAAAGAAAGAACATTCGATGGAAGAAATTAAAAAAAAAATAACTTCGAAGAGACGAGCACAACCAGACTTGAATTTCCTTTAAACATTTAACCAAGCTATTTTCACTGACACACGTTGTTCTATGAAAATGTATCTCGAAGCTTTTCGATATACAGGCTCGAGATGTTCCTAAGAACTTTAACTACGTTAAACGGTATCCGTTCGAATAAATGGATAGGAGAAATAAAGAGAAACCAGTAATCTTGGAGAAGAATAAAGAAAAGTACGACAATTAACTTGGAAAGAGTTAAATAGAAGTGAAACAATTAACTCGGGAAGGGTCAAGGAGAAATACAATAATTAGCTCGGGGAGATTTAAAGGGACAAGAATAATTAACTTGGAAAGGGTTAAAGAGAAATACAACAATTAACTTGGAGAGGGTTAAAGAGAAATACAACAATTAACTTGGAGAGGGTTAAAGAGAAATACAACAATTAACTTGGAGAGGGTTAACGAGACGAGGGGCAAAAAATGGTAGGGAAATACACCGGATGCAAGTAGAATATAGGAAGACAGGATGCATCGGACGAAATCAGGGGGTGGAGGTAGACAGCAGATGCAGGATGACGGCATAGCTGCAGCAAACCGCTGCGGTCAGCTTGCATGTGCACGTTGCAAGGGGTGAAACTAATCCAAGCCAGCACTTCTCGTATTAGATGATATTCCCTAACATTGCTAATTTCGCTTCGTGTGGCGTTACGAAATATGCGAGCCTCCATCCTCCACGAGTAACCTTCCCCCTTCGCCCTTATCCTACCTGGTTCACCGCATACTTGTAGATGAGAGGACGCAACTCGATTTTCATCGTAATCAGACCGAAGTGCTGGGAGTTCCAGCCAACTCGGACGTCAAAATTCAAGGCGAAGATTCATTCAAGAGACACGCCAACGCGAATATTAATTCTCGGTGATTCATTATTCCGGGAACTGTGTCATCGAGGACAGTGTGCATTCACTTTTCAATGAAAAGCGTGTCAACGCGTCTCTGTATTTTTATCAGCACTCGACAAAACGTGTCCCTTAATTTACTTGGTGGTTCAATAAGTTTCGTCGTTCGATAAAACTTATCGAATAGTGTTATACCAGTTTCCTCAATCCTCTTAAGATTAATTCGCATAGAATGTTCGACGAATTTCAATTTTTACAATTCTTCAAAGAATTGAAATTCGTCGAACATTCTACGCGAATTAATCTTAAGAGGATTTTGTTCCAGGGCTTCGACAAACTACACGTCGTATTTTACATATAACTTTTTAATGAAAATAATTGCACAAAGGGAAAACAAGTTTTCCGAAAAACCCGACGAAAATGATAAAACTGATTTTGAACTGATTTTGAAATTATTCTGCAAAATTAAATGTACTTGTAGCCCGTACAAAATTATTACGGTTAACACCGTACTGAAATTACGCGAGAACGGATTTCGAATTCGTTTTTGGAATAATTGTTTTTATTCTCTTTGCGCAATTATTTTTATCCGACGATTAATCGAACGAATTTTATTTTTTATATTTAATTTATAGTAAGCGAACGTGTACCGATATTTTTTACACGTAATGTTACTTTTTCCTGCAAATATTTGTAAATTCCAGTTTGGCGAACTCTCGGGTCCAGAGGGGTCACGGATGACCCCTGGAAATCATTCCAGTACTAAAGTACTCTACCTTCCAGCGATTTCAACAGTAGATTCTTTCTGTATTTCATTTCACACAAATATTAGATTTAAACTTGTGTAAATCAAGTCTGGTAAAAACTCAAGTCCAGGGGTCATCCAAGACCCCTGGAAATTATTCCAGTATCAAAATACTCTACATTCCATCGATTTCAACAGTAGATTCTTTTTGTATTTCATTGCACACAAATATTAGATTTAAACTTGTGTAAATCAAACCTGGTAAAAACTCAAGTCCAGGGGTCATCCAAGACCCCTGGAAATTATTCCAGTATCAAAATACTCTATATTCCATCGATTTCAACAGTAGATTCTTCCTATATTTCATTGCACACAAATATTAGATTTAAACTTGTTTAAATCAAGTCTGGTAGGATCTCAAGTCCAGGGGTCTCGGATGACCCCTGGAAATCATTCCAGAGTTAAGTACGAACGATCGTGTTAACGAAAGTAAGTCCATCGATTGAAACGTCGATAGATGGCGTCTCGCAACGAATTATCGTATCCATTAAACGCGTTGGAAAGCTCAAAGGTAAATATTCTTGGCGTCTGCTAATTTCGAAACATCCGGCCGACGACAGGTGACGCGGTGGTGTTCCGTGAAATGCCGCCGGTCTCTCATTTGCCTCCGAAACGCGCGGAAAGTATTAAACCGAGGGACAAGCATATGCAAAGAGGACTTGACAGAGAAAGTTTGCGCTTCACAGGGGAGGGGGACACGACTATCGAGTACGCTGGGAGAGTAGCTCTCTATGTTTCCAATCCCCAGAGCTTTTTCCAGACCAACCGAGCAAGGAAAAGGGTACATCATTCAACCCGTGGAAAATAGAGCAATCTTGTGACACATGGGAAATCCATGCATTACCTGTACGGTGTGCAGTTACTCACGAATGCATTGCATTTTTGCCGCCGGTGTTCCCGGTGACTGACTTTAGCACCGAAAGAGTCCGCGATCAGCAAATGGATGCATTCGTCCATTCACGAAACTCGTATTTGATGGCTTAATGACAACTGTCGGGGCTGTAAAAATAAAAAGAACAAAAAAAAAAAAAAAAAAAAAAACGCCGCGCGGCAACGTTTTAACAATTAGCGAGCCGCGTAATACTTTGAAACGCTTCCAGATGAAAGGATTCACGCACAGAGAGAGAGAGAGAGAGAGAGAGAGAGAGAGAGGTAGGTACTATACGCAATTTATTAATTCACCGTAACGATCTCGGATCGACGAGAAAAATCGCTCTCGACGCCCGGAGAAAATATTTTCCACGAAACTCGCACCGTTGTTTGCGAAATTATTTCGGTTCAACGGACAGAAGTATTTTAACGAGTTTACGGGAGTCGATATCGAATTCGGAGCTTGCGTTCAAGGCAGATTTCAGTTTACAATTTTGAACCCGGGGGCTTCGTGGATTCGCTGAGTGGCTTGCACCGGAAGATCGCAGTTTTTGGTACTTTGTGACATTTTGCGAGACGACTCGGTGTTTCGCTTAATAGACATATTTGTTTGGAGGACGTGAAATTTTATAATTTGGAAACTATTGGACCTGTGTTCGTTTGTTAAATTTCTATCAATTTGGAAACTCTGTTAGATCTCTAATCGTTTGTTAAATTTCTATCAATTTGGAAACTCTGTTAGATCTCTATTCATTTGTTAAATTTCTATCAATTTGGAAACTCTGTTACATCTGTATTAGTTCGTTAAATTTCTATCAATTTGGAAACCCTGTTACGTCTCTATTCGTTTCTTAAAATTCTATCTATTCGATTGAGTCTACACAAATTTACATATTCTATTTATATTATACAATTTGTACACGTAAGAGAGATCCAATACCTCGTGAAATGATTTCGAATCGTGCAATAACGATATTCCAAGAGACGCACACACGGTCCGTTAATTTATACATTACGTAGATTCGCTTTTTATCGGAATAGATCAATTTCAATATTTCGAATAAAACACTTCACACGTCTCTCCCGGATTTGAGCATCGTTAAACGTTCCGCATAAAATAATAAACGATCTTTGAAGAACGCAACACCTCGCGCTCGAAAAATGCAATACCGCGTATTTCTCGTTTATTTTATCATACGTCGCTCTCGATATCGAGCAATTTTCCAACGAAATGTATTCTCGTGTAACCGGCCGTGTTTATAAGTAATGTGCGCCGCGGAGAATTAACCAACACGTTTTTATCCGGATTTTGTTAAAAGTGCAGCAGGAAAACACGCGAGAAACCACCGATAATAAATTGTAACAACGGAGGACCGAAAAGAGGTGAATTTTATTGCGAAAATTACAGAACGAAGAATGGATCAACGGTTATAAACGATTCATTTAATGCATAATCTCGGAATATTTAATCGTCGTTGGAGAGTTAATCTCGCAGCCGTTACATCGCGTTTAACAAAACCAACGCATAAATTTTTCACTAACGCCGGTCACACTGATCCGAGCATAATTATCATCGCGTTGTAAATCGTATTTCATGCATTAACGGTATGAACTAGGTTCCACCGGCACTGCATTACGTCACGGTGTGTATATATTCGGCTAATTAGTCATTATCGAATGACGACACGCATCGTTAATAATCATTCAAATTAATGCAGGTTACGAAAGGACGATCGGTCGGCGTTTTGTAAATTTTCGGCCAACGAGAGCTAATAAATATTTTGTAATTGCTGGATAGAAGGGAGGGGGGAGGGGAGGGACGTCGACGACGAGTGTACACGCTGCCGCTCGGTTATTGATTTTTAATTTTAATTACCCTCCTCGTTAGCCTGTCGCAGCGAGCAAGTACGATAAACGCGAAACTCGATGCACATGCATCTATGCACGACCGTGCGCGCGAAATCGTGCGATTTTTCAAATGTTATTCGCGCGAAACGCTCCACCCCTCTTTACTTTTATCGTTTCCTTTTTTTTCCTCTTTTTTTCTCGACCGTCCATGAATAATAAAAAATTGAAATTCAAGCTCGATACACAGAGTTGCAACACCGTGGGATGTACCAACCGGGTCGAGAGATCGTTGTGCTATCTCGATCGTATCGATTATAATAAATTCTTGTAACTCGATAGAGAAAATCTCTCTCTGTCTCTCTCTCTGTCTCTCTCTCTCTCTCTCGTGGATGTTTTATACGTTGCAACGTTTAAGCGGCACGGAAAACAATTTATTTGGAAGGAAAATATCCATCGAAAGGGTCTCGCGAAATTTTTGCAAACTCTGTCCACAGAAATTACCATTTATTCGAATATTGCCGCGAAACGAGATGTTGAACCTCGTTCCGTGGTGAAAATTAGTAATCTAAATGAAAATGCACGGAAACGTGGAATTAAATGTTAAAAAATAATTACCCTCGTGTCCCTTCCAAAGACAAATATTAATTGAAGAGATAAGAAATAAAGCTACCGGTATTAAAATTAGACGAACCGTATTATTGTTAAACGTTTTCCAACGAAACTGGGACGAAAAAGGGGAAATACATTGCAAATTACACAACGAAGAATCACCGAACGTACGAATTCAACGGGTCGGAATATAAAACGAATTATTAAACAAATGGTACAAATTGAACACACTGTACACGTAGGTGAAGACCAACCGTGTGAAAGGGACCAGTACCACGCGTATCGTAACGTGATTACGATAACGTCCAGTATTTTTAAATATTGATCGAATTTTAAATATTATGCCGCGTACCTCGTGGTTCGATTTACTTAAGAAAACAGCAATGGAAACCGATCGACCCTTATCGATCATCGGCACTCCCGTACACGGTGAATCGAGTCCCCGTTATTTTTAATAAATTAAATTATTCACCGTCAGAACCGTGTATTTTCGTAACACACCGACGATGTGTTACGAAGAACGATCGAATATCTAATAATTCCATTTTCCCCGTTCGGTCTCGATATACTTCGTTAACACGTCGAGCAAGGTGTTAACGCGACGCGTTTCATCAATCCTCTGTTCCCTCTGCCTCGAGTGCATACACTGTAACCAACATCGAAATGAAAAAAAAAAAATTAAATTCAAACGAAGAGACACGGAGACCAATCTCTCTCTCTCTCTCTTTTTTTTAACCCCAACCGACTGAAAAGGTACTGAATCAATTCTCGACGGTTGATGGACAGCGAAGAAAGCCGCGAACGCCAGCGAAATGATAACAAAATGTCCGTTCGATCACGGTGCAAGAAATCTCCCGTCGAGGTCTCCCTCTCCGAGCGGCAATTTCGACGAAACGGCTACAAATCTTCGCGGAGATTAAGGTCGGTTTACACGGGAGTAAATCAACTCATCATCGGTCGTCCGGTTCGCTCTGCGGCAGCCCCGATCGACAGTTCTTCCCCCCACCACTGTACCCTGACCCCGACCAATCGGCCATTTCTTCGATCACGGGTAAAGGAGAGACCACCACCGCCGCCGTCACCCTCGTCTCGAACTCGATACGAGGGAAAACGTCATCGAGCTTTCCTCGTCGTTCGTCGCCACGGAACGGGCAAATCGGTTTTGCCCGGCCCGATGATAGCGTTGGAATCGAGTTACGCAAAATGGATTTCGCGTTAAATAACTATCGCGTGTCTCGTCGTCGGACGACGCGTCGGTTTCCGTCGGGGTGGGGGCGATCGTCCGAGAGCTTTTCACGCGACTCGTCGGGAGCTCATTATGAAATTTTCTCGATCGATGTTGTGTAAATATTGGAAGGGAGGGAGAAGAAACGGTGTGTAATTCTCACCGTGTAAAACGAGAACCAATCTCGTTGGACGACAGGGGAGGTGTCTTTGATCAATTTTTTTCCAACAGTGTCGCGAAACGAGAGTCGGTGGGTGAAGTATCGCGATCGATTAACGAATACTGGACGCGGTACAGCTCGGCCAGGCGAGAGCGTTGCGAGTGCGCGTGCGCGGAACGGTGAGTGGGATTGGCGCGCGGAGTCTTCCCCCACCACTTCGTGTTCCGCGTTGAGCGCTGGGACTACTCGGTACCGAAGAGAAAAGCCTATTGTAACTGCGCGACAAAGTAGAGAGATTGTAACTCGCTGGGTCTTTTTTTATTTACGTGGAAGATATTTTTAGAAAAACTTGTTTTTGAAGCGGGTCGAGAGCTGTGTGAGATTCTACGTATTGAAAGGTGCAGAGTTTGGAGGTTATAAACCGAACAGATGGGCAAGGTTGTACGATATTATTTATTTGAAATAAAGTGTCCGAGAACGATTTATTAAAAGTTAAAAAATTATACATTAATATTTTCCTTGGTACTTCAGCGAACAAAAAGTACGAAAGTGCTTGCACGATTACAATTATTAGTTATTCTTGTTATTATTATTATTATCATTATTATTACACGAACGTTCACGATCCGAGAGAAATCAAACGACGTCGAGTTATCGTTTGAAGAGGGTCCGAATTTGGTCGAAACGCGTCGGTAGTTTGTTTAATTAGATTTACAGTGGGGTCTCGTTTGGGAAAGTAAGAATACTAGGCGCGTGGATCGCAAATGGAAAAACCGTAGAGAGTCCAGTTCGCGAATTTTTCACGGCGCACGAACGCTCGGAACTTTTGCTTTGCCGTTGGATCGTTAACCGTATTTTTTGTTTCTGTATTAGAAAAAGGAATACAGGCCGGTATTAAAATCGAGAAAGAATTTTTAAAATACCGCGTAATTAGCCGTGGTTTCTTTTATTGAATATATTCGCTTGTTTCAGAAACGAAAGAAAAATTCGCGTTCTCTGCGAACGATGGCTGCTGGCCGAATAAAAACCGTTACACGTTGTTGTTTCGACCTTATTGTTGGATACGTGTGTGGACTCGTATTTACGAAAAATTACCGTCCAGATCGCATCGTTTTTTAGCAGAGAACGAAGCAACAGTAACGAAATACGACAAGAAAAATAGTATTCTTTGTCAAGCTCATGATCCGGGCAGTGTGAATGCTGCATGTAATCGGGAAAAACCTTCTTACGCGTACCTCACTGAATACTCGTCGTTCTTCAAAGTTTTTTAGATTCCACCTACTTTCCAAAAAGATAGAGCTAATATTCCGAACGTTCCGTATTAAATCTATGAACTGTCTCGAAGACTCGAGAATATTTATTTCAAAACGGAGCGACAAATGTATCGATTCTATCGATCTATCAGATTCCATTAAGTCTGAAAAGTAAAAAAAAGAAACTATTTTACTATTTCTTTCTCGAAATTATTCACGTCGATTGTTTGCGTTGATTCGAACGTTTCGTTCACCTCGAACACACCTTGGCACATTGCGCGTGCAATGTTACTCCGTTGTTCTTACAATCCTCCCTCGTGAAAGTATTACACTGTATGCTAATTGAAATAGAAACAACACGGAGATACATTAGTCGGTCGACAAGATTGCCTTTCTCAAAAAGATCGTTCCCTCGAGGTAGTTATCACGATCTCCTCGTTGTTCCCTCGAAACAGCAATGGCTTATAGCAACTCTCGTAGCCGTGCTTCCTTCGAGTTGTTCGAGAAGTTTGGCGCCTCTGTTGCTGCTACCGTTGCTGGCAGCGACATCGAGCGCTTTCTATTGCAAAAGCAGCCATGGTTCGTTAAACCGTAACAATTAAACGGGGCTGGGGATTCTTCGAGCTTTCTGTTCCGGATTTTTAACACTTCCGGGTTAACTGTTCACGCTTCTGGGTGTTAACAGAATTTTCAATTCGGCTTCCCTAATATTTGCTTCCCTGTCTTTTCGTGCTCGTAAATGAGACCCCTTGAAGAGAACACTCGCGATACGAGTTCGCAAAGATTCGCCGAAACTGGTCGAAGAATACCGAGCTTCGTAATAGAAACGATGTTGAACGAGCTTTCTCGTTAGTTGAATATTCACGTTTTTTTAGAGAACTTTTCAAAAATAGAAATTTTAAAGCCTGTAAGACACTCGTGTCGATAATTTCCCAGTGAATCTTTACAATTAAGATGCACTTCTGCTTTTGATTTTTATAGCAATTTCTGATGCGTGCAATATGTGTATCGAAAATGTTATTGAAAAAATACACTTTATACTGGAAGAATAAAATTATTCTCTTCGACGAGCCACAATTATTACTCGTTGCACCGTTGGGTCTTCTCGGACCCGGGTACAATTTACTCGGTTACGTCGTTGGTAGAATCTTCCTCGGAAATTGAGAAAGGTACTTTTCGGAGTTATGGGTTATTAAAAGGAACAACTGTAGCGTGCTGTATTTTACTTTATATTTTATTTATCGTTCTAGAAACTTACGCAGTGCAAAATGGAACTCGAGTGTAGAAGAGGGTATTAGATGCAGTTTTCTCGAGTCCCCTGATTCTTTTCTACAGCGCGAAGTAAATACTTCTAGTGTTTCCAGTACCTCTTCTGTCCATCAGATCGATCTAATGTATATTTCTCCAAAGAGATAAATTATTGTACATAAATACGTATAAACGTATTTTATTTTCATCGTACGATAAAATAAGAGAATTCTTATTTGAAACCTTTGCTTTTATCCCTTTTACTTCGATCTGGAGTTTCGAGATTTTTAATTCGAATCGAGTGGCGATTCAAAGTCGTTCTTTTGCAAGAGAATCGAGCTCGTATCTAGGGTGTTATTTTCACGGTGTTTCGTCGTAGATACGTAGCGATTAGAAACTACGCGGATAGAATTATTTAACGAATAATTGTCAGACAAGTGCGAGACGTACACTTCGAAGCGAAACGCATTTGTTTCGAACGTTTATCCGCGAACGCGATCTCGGCTCAAGTGTGAAATTACGAGTCGCGCTTGCTGGCACGCTCGATGTCGAAGCAAAGGTGTAAACACGACCCGAAACATTATCGTTAAGCCCACGCAGCGGCAAGGGATGCGAAAGTGGACGCAATTGGAGCTGATGACGCCTGTTTGCGGCATCATTTTGCAACGCGCGACACAAGCCTGTTGTTTTCTCGTAATAACCGTGTTCATTCTTACGCGATAGTTCCCGCGCACGAGAGTTATCGTTAGCATCGCGTACACGTTCCGAACGTTCGATGGAAACGAATTTTCCACCATTTCGAGCCGCTGGGAAAATAAAATAGCGGGCAGAAAGAACGACACGCGATTCCGACTCGACAGCGAAACCTGATTACCGATCATTTTCTGCTCGTCGAGCAAGCTCTTTCTCGCGATGCACGAATCGCGAAATAAAAATTCTAGAAATTTTAAACACGTTCCGTGGTTCGGTTTACCGATGTTTCGAGAAACTAAATATTATTTCAGAGATGAAACTTGACGAATAGATAATTTTGAAGGGGATTTAAAAAGATGCTCCAAATATCGGAGAAATGAGATTCAAGGAACAGACTCTCGCGAGACGCGAATTGTGAAATAAAAATTCTAGAAATTTTAAACACGTTCCACGGTTCGGTTTACCGATGTTTCGAGAAACTAAATATTATTTCAGAGATGAAACTTAACGAATAGATAATTTTGAAGGGGATTTAAAAAGTGCTCCAAATATCGGAGAAACGAGATTCAAGGAACAGACTCTCGCGAGACGCGAATTGCGAAATAAAAATTCTATAAATTTTAAACACGCTCCGCGGCTCAGTTTATCGATAATCTGAGAAACAGAGTACAATTTAAGAGGAATGAAATTTAGCGAGCGGATAATGGTGAAGTGAATTTAAAAAACGTGCTCGAAATATCGGAGAAACGAGATTTAAGAAGCAGACGTAGGTAGGTACCTAGTTAAAATTTATCCCGAAACTCTCGCCAACATTATTCGCAGCTGGTTAAAATTTCCCTTAAAATTCGTTCTTTCACGTCTATTGTAAAACTGGCCGGTAGAGTAGTTACATCACCTGTCTGATCCACAATTAATAGATCCAACACGATTCTCATTTAAACTGTAAGTTAGATCCAACCAAAATCTACTCGAGCTTTCAGCAAAGCCAATAAACTCAATTGGATATTAACCAGCGCCGCGCCAGACTCGCCGCCAATCTAATTTGCGTTCAACTAACCACAAACCAAACAATTCGGAAAATAATAACCATCGTGCCATTTGTAGCCGTTTCGTTCGTAGTTTCTTTCGACAAATATTCTATCTTTTATTTATTATTGCATTTTTACGCGTTTTATAATTTCTTGTGCAGACACAACGATTCGTTCCACACGTAGGTACCTTAATTTTGAAATAAAAAATTTCTGGCTAGAAAAGTAGGAAAGAATATTGCATTGAAAGTATTACAATTCTGAAAGAAACTTAATACGGTAGACAAATAAATATTCATTTTATAATTTTACGTATACATAGAGCGAGTCGTTATATTCTCTATTTTAAACAATAGGAAAAAGAGTTAGCTTTTTTTTAAGCTGTCTAATCAGTTTTTGGAACAGAATTCTAAGAATAAAAGTGTAGGAGTACAAATGTCCTAAAAGTAACTGTTCACAAGATATTCGTTCGACAAGTTACTATGCGAACAGTTACTCGTATAATGAACTGCAATAATGCCAGTATCATTTAACGGAAAGCTGTTAATGATACCTTGGAACATTCATAGTATCGATAATTAGAACACGAAGTTGGTAACGATAGCAGTTCGTGGATGGTTATTTCTACATTAATTACGACGCGTGATTAATTTGGTATCCTGTTCATTGACCTTTTGTTTCCCGACAAAACGAGTCACGGACGAATATTCCCTATAAATTGAACCCTACAGGCGGAACAATAGCATTTGTTTAAGCAATCCACGCGTTGTATGTAATTACATACCTGTTACACCGAATGAATTTTCGTGATTGTTCGATTTACCGCGCCGGGATATCCGAGAAATTTAATGAAAATTTCAAATACAGGAAAATCTGTCCCAGTTTCGCGAATCGACGCACACCGAACAGTCGTAACGATCAATTTTAACAATTTCTCGAGATCCATCTGGCAACGAAAACAATTCTTATTCAATCGAGAAGAAAATTTCAAATCCACTATCGTGAATTGGAAATTCTTCTCGAATACTACGATATAGATTTAAAATACTATCTACTACTAAATCACAAACGTTAAATGTTCGAAACACGATGGAAAGATAATTTTTGGAATCTACAAAAACTGTTCGCTACAACGTACGATCGAGTTCTAAAATATATTAAAATAAAATATACACGTTAAATCGTGCATTATAAACTATCCAACGACGAAAAATGATTGAAAAATGAATTTTTCAAATGATTTTTTCGCAATTTACTTACAGATCGAAGTACTTCTATCCACGATGGAAATGGAATCATTTTTCTAAAATTGTTTCGGCTCGAACAACGCATTCTTATTGCGAAGTTTTGCAATTAATGTGTTCCCGTGGAGGCGAAGATTCATCGTTCCCCTGGCCAGACGTCTATTGTGTCTGATCGTCGATCGAACAAGGGAAACAATCTCCTTTTCGAATGGTCGTGTTCGTGGCAGCTCGAAAATGCAAAATCAGCCAGACTGATCGTTGAAGCAACCGTTGAGGGCACGGTAGAATTGGCAACGAGTAAACTCTTATAAACATTAAAGTACGCAAAAAAGAGACCGGCGTAATCAAGGGTCGGGGCGACGCTTCCCATGAATCCCATGGTGTATTACCTTTCTGACGAGGGAAATTGCGTGCTCGCACGTTTGTTCTCAAACTTTTTTAATAAAGAATTTGTTGCCGGCAATGAGGCTTCTCTTTCACCATGGAATAACAAGAGTTCCCGGGTTATATTACGTCGGTGATAAATTGCCCGGGCTGCTAATACAAAGACAGCGAGTAGATTCTGGAAAAAACAGAGCCGGCATTTATATCTCGTATGCTCGATAATTAAAATCGTCTCTGTACGGGGAATTTTCGAAAAATTATTTCATCGTTGAAATGGATCAACACCCGTGGAATCGTTTGAACAAATAACGAAGAAGAAGGAATAGAAAACGGCACAGGCGGATAATAATAACGACGGAATTAAAATCCACTCGAGGATTTCATTTTCCCGTTGAATATTCATTGAAAAATCTACACGTCCTATCGAATAATTTCCCGGTAATGGACGTTGCGAGGAAAAATTACATCGAGGGCTGGTGATTCTTGTGTCGACGAGTTTCGCGCAACGTCGAAAATCATTGAACCGTGTGGAATTAAAATCGTTGATATTGCCTCGGATCGTGAGTGATCTCGAAAATTGTACGTGTATCGTTAACAGGATATTGTTCGATAGCGTACGATATCGTAAATTATACGTTTCCGTTGTGAAATGTTGTGAATATAATTTAAAGTATATTACAAATCGACTTAAGTATGAAAAAGGGACAAGTGCTAAGAAATGGAACGTTTAAGTCTTTCGTTACACGGAGCGTTTCGCGAAGGGTGCTACGATCGAATAACGAGTAATTCTATGTCTAAAAATAAATCGAAAACGTGTGTTAACTTTTGTTCCTCCGAGGATTTGTCGTCGAGAAAATTAATTTTTAATATTCGTACAGCACGCACTCGATGGAGTCTGACCGTTGCTACTTGTTTCTACTTGAATCATCGACCCAAGTAGAAACAGTGAGCAGTGGGCAGACAGTATAGTCAAGTTGCTCGTGTGCCTATTTACATTCGAACTAGATTTTCTCAAAAACAAAAGCTCGTACAACAAATTTTTATTCCACATTTTCGATTCATTTTTACGAAGAAATTTTTATTCCATATTTCTGATTCATTTACTTTAGAAGTAAAAATGTTTCTTTCATTATCCAGTCGTTGCTCAAAAATGAAGAAAAATTATCTTCAATCCAGATTTATCTTCAATTCAGCCAAGTGTTATTTCCTTCCACGGTGAGCGAAAATTTATCAAAGATATTCAATCAGTATTAAATAAGTATATCGATCGAAGTAAAAATGTTTTTTTTCGTTATCTATTCGCTATTCAAAAATTAAGAAAAATATTCGGATCAGAGCGGTCTTAAATCTAACTCGATTTATCTTCAACTCAGCCAAGTGTTATTTACTTCCACGGTGAGCGAAAATTTATCAAAGACATTCAATGATTACCAAATAAGTATATCGATCGAAGTAAAACTGTTTTTTTCGTTATCCATTCGCCACTCAAAAGTCAAGAAAAATATTCGGACCGAAGTTCTTGAATCCGAGAACTCGATTTATCTTCAACTCAGCCGAGTGTTATTTACTTCCACGGTGAGTGAAAATTTATCAAAGATATTCAATCATTACCAAATAAGTATATCAATCGAAGCAAAAATGTTTTTTTTTTCGTTATCCATTCGCCACTCAAAAGTCAAGAAAAATATTCGGATCGAAGTTCTTGAATCCAAGAACTCGATTTATCTTCAACTCAGCCGAGTGTTATTTACTTCCACGGTGAGTGAAAATTTATCAAAGATATTCAATCATTACCAAATAAGTATATCAATCGAAGCAAAAATGTTTTTTTTTTCGTTATCCATTCGCCACTCAAAAGTCAAGAAAAATATTCGGATCGAAGTTCTTGAATCCGAGAACTCGATTTATCTTCAACCTAGCCGAGTGTTATTTACTTCCACGGTGAGTGAAAATACTTAAATTCGTCCCAGGGCGCGGTATTAATACCAACGATAATCCAGAGTTAATTCCAGAAGCAATCGTGAAACAAAGCACGTGATATAGGTAGGGGTGCTTCGATTTCCGAAGGAACCACTCGAGGGCGAAAGTCGATGGAGAGGACCAGGGGTAATCTGACTGCGATTTTTTTTTCTTTCTTTTTTTTTTCCCTCGACATTCTTTGGTTTTAATGGATAGCCCTTACGCCGGAAGGGGGTCCACGAGTGTACTTGGCTGAAGTATCTCCGTGGCCAGGAAATGAAAAAATCATTGAACGACAACGAGGCGCGGGAAGAAAGGCGCGAGGGAACAGTCGAATGAAAGGACGACGGAAGGGCAAACGACGTTCACGAAAAAGACAGAAGTGACTCTCTGTCGATGAATTACAAGTCGACGATTCTCCCTCCTCGAAGGCGCGAACTTTATTCTCCGACGAGGAGGAATTTCACCGTGGGTCAACGGCGCTTTCTCGGTTTTAATTTAGCGAAACAATTGAACTAGGGGTAGAGAGTTCGGCCAAGTTACGACATTTTAGTTTCGCAGCTGTTTCGCGATTTATTACCGACCTCCTCCAGCATACACACACGTGTTTGAGTTATTTCGAACCATTGTACTACAGACGTGACTGCGAAAATTGAAGAATAAACATTTTATCGACGACGCGTCACCGATTCGAAGAACTTTATAGCCATTGTTAATTTGAATTTTCCTTTCGAACGAAAGAATCCGTTCTTGGAGAAGACAAGCTGGAGTTGTAATTTTCAGTCTCGTGAATAATTAACGAAGCGTCTCCAATTGGGAGACATTTTTGCGCTCATGAATTTGAAAGGGTACAATTAAATATACGAAACTAAAAATTTCCAATTAAAAGTTACTATTCGTAAAATACCCCTTTTGTCGTGCAACAGGAATTAAGTGTCTGGAAATAATTAAGAAAAATTCAATAGGTATTTCAACTCTTCTGTTGAATCTATGAACGAACTAAAAATTTCTAATCGAGGATTAATATCTGAAATCTCTTTACGCTTTAAGAGTGTGTTGGAATATTGGAAATAATTGAGAAAAAATAATTAATAGTTCCTTTAACCCTTAATCAAATTGGGAGAAATTTTTACGCTCATAAATTTGAAAGGATACAATTAAATATACAAAACTAAAAATTTCTAATCGAAGATTAATATCCACAATCTCTTTACGCTTCAAAGTGTATCGGCATATTGGAAATAATTGAAAAAAAAAAATAATGAACAGTTCCTTTGACCCTTCTTTCGAACGCATACCTTCTCGGGTTTGTTCCGTCCCGTTCCGTTCACATTTCCGAATAGTTACGATCTCTTTCGGTGATCGTAGGTTGGGGGGGGGGGGGGGGCAATTTTCTCGAATTAGATCGAAAATGGGACCCGATGAAATGATTTTCCCTTAGCTTTTTCCCACGAGTTTCTCTCAGTCGGTGCGCGTCATTTCGAGCGGCCGGTTTGCAAAGTACCTAGTAAAATCAGGGTGGCGCGTGGCTGGTGAGATTCTGCGCTCGGCAAAATTACGAAGAATACCGAGTTTCTTCGAGGGAACGACTGGACATTAATTCGAAACTTCGTGGAGATGCACGAACCAAGGGGTAGCGGGGAAACGTCGGAGTTTGAAACTGCTGCGCGGCAGTTAAACGGCTCGAGTCATCGAAGAACAGAGAACACGTTCTCTTTGGTTCAAAGGGAAAGCTATATAGTCGACGGCATTGTAAGACACACGTAATCCATGGGGTAGGGCGAGAGGATAGGGGTTGGGGAGAGGTACGGATTAGCCGACAGGATTTTGCGAAACGCGGCGCATCCGTGTTGATAATCAGATAGAAGCCGATTAACGTCTAGTGGCTGCTTAAAACGTAGCCAAATATCATCCGCAGTGTCCTCGTTCACAGAGACCGGCGCGACACTTGTGCTAATTCCCTCGCCACGATCGTGACGCTTTGTAATCTTCTTACGCGCTGTCGAACAGGTCTGTTATAATACAAATAACGTTAAATATATGCAAAGTTTCGTTATATTTCTCCATCGAGGGAGAGTTTAACCATCGTCCACCTTGAGAGAATTATTTATCATCGTATGGTCTGTGAGTAATAAAAATATGCATTTGCATAAAGATCTTGCATTTGCAAGATTGACTGACTGACTTGTGCATGTTTGAAGGTATTGGCAGTGTTGTGTAGGGTATTTTAAAGACCACCGTTTGATCACTGGATACTGGCTCTAGTCAAATATAATAAAGAAAAGACACCTGGTGTAATAATTAGTATAGATATACGACTACTGGTTTACTAGGTGTCCAGAAAACCAGTCCCATTATTAACACTGAATTGGGTCACCATTCGATCCTAGAATAGATACTGTCACCAATCGAATGTAACAAAAACGTAACACCTAACGTGCAAGCTTCCGACTATTAAACTCCCGAAAATCAGTCTCTAACAAGAAATCGATCCACTATTTGACCCTAGAGTAGATACCAACTCCGTTCAAATATTGCTCCACGCCTGATAAAAATATAGCACTCGATCCACAAACTTTCATCCTCATTTTCTAACCGACTCGTGCGTTCCACAGTGTTCCAAAAATCATACACTATCGATGCAGGAAACTGAAGAGACCTGGATCGACCGTGTCTCGACAAAGCGGCGTAAAATTAAGTATACGGTTCGAAGGTGCAGCCGTACGTTGCTATTAAGCTAACCTTGTGCCGTTAACCTAACCCCCGAGGATCGATAGAGGCGAGAAAGCGTAGCTCGCGAGGACATTCGCCCGGTGGGGAGCATTGTTCGCGGTATAGCTCGACGAGGCGATACATTCCTGCCAGGTGGAAAGAAAGGAACGTCGTGGACCGATGAGGGAAAAAAAGGTGTCTCGGAAGAAACAAGAGCCCTCGTTACGTGACGCAATGGGGTAGGTAGGTAGGTAGGTAGGTAGGTAGGTAGGTTGGTTGGTTGGTTGGTTGGTTGGTAGCTCGCAAGAGCCGATATTGAATCGCTGTCTCGGTATAGACGCGGTTGCAGGACTTTGGGGTTGGCAGCAGCATTAGGAAGGCGTGGTTCGAGCGAGGGTGGGTTTCTGGCTCGACGATGGATGCGGCACCTCCTGTGAGAACAGGAGCTTGATGCGGTTTTAACTGTCTCCGGTGACACCGGTTATAGGGACCCAATATTCTAGACTTCGTCCCACCTCCTCTACGTCGTTGTTCCTCGCGCCAGTTTTTCTTGGTCGCGCGATGCTATCGATGGAATTTTAACGAACCACCTTTCAGACTGGAAGACGTTAGCGATCGTGGTTTAATCTGCCCCGGACGGTGGCAACGGACAGCGGAGCTTTCAAGACCAGAGATTGGAAATATTTGCATCTTCGGTGTAGGTACGCGCGAGCCATCCGGTTATTAATGCTCCGACGGTGGGTAGATTCGCAACGATGATTCATCACGAAGAGCGACGATTTGAATGTGTATTCGTAAATGGGCAGATGTATCGTGGTATACTTTTCGGAGGTATTCGTAAATGGGCAGAAGTGTCATAGTACACTTTTCGGAGGTATTCGTAAATAGGCAGAAGTATCATAGTATATTTTTTGGAGGTATTCGTAAATGTGTAGAAGCACTATAGTATACTTTTCGGAGGTATTCGTAAATGGGCAGGAGTATCGTAGTACACTTGTCGGAGGTATTCGTAAATAGGCAGAAGTATCATAGTATACTTTTTGGAGGTATTCGTAAATGTGTAGAAGTACTATAGTATACTTTTTGGAGGTATTCGTAAATGGGCAGGAATATCATAGTATATTTTTTGGAGGTATTCATAAATGTGTAGAAGTACTATAGTATACTTTTTAGAGGTATTCGTAAATATACAGAAATACCATAGTATATTTTTTGGAGTATATAAAAATAATTCGAGTACATTCCGCATAAATAAATATCGGCTCAACGTGCAAAGAAAGATCATACTTCGAAAGGAGTGTATTCTAGAATAATTAATTTATTTGTTCGGTGGAATTATCCTTGGGAAAGTGCAAACGCGAGACGTGCTTCATTTTTCGAAAGCACGTTCGGTGCATAAAGAGTAATATTTTTCCAAGACGGAACGCTCGTTTCCCTTTCAAATATTGTAGCAATTAACGGGATACTTGGAAAGAGCGTACGGTTCCCTTTGATCTTTCTACGGTGTTCGTAAGAAAGACTCGAAAGCATTCGAACGTGTTTTATCATCGGTCGGCCGCGAGATTTAAATTTCCAACTGGATTATAAAAAAACTTCGAGAGCAGTGACAAATGTGTGTGTACGTTTATTTCGTTGTTACGATGCGTTCATTGCATGTAAATCGTGGTACACACCACGGTCCACGTTCTATTAATAAACAACGTTTATTCCCGGACGACCTTCGAACGATAACGAACTTATTTATTTGCAAATTTGTATCCCGATCGAAGAATTCGTCGGGGAGACACGACGTGTCGCGTTGTTACGTACGATGTGTCTATTTTTCTTCAGGAAGGAAATATAATAACATTTAATAAGTAAACATTAATAGAATAATATCTATGCCTCGTTTTGCACAAATGTGCGCATTATGTATAGATTGGTTTCTTTTTTTTTATGTTTCTACACTCCATAAATGCATAAAGGGGTCCAGCAGGTTATTAATGCACTCGTTGGAATATTTAACGTTGTGGAAATGTTTCATCTATGCGTGGGAAATACGCCATTGTTGGCCGAGTGGTCCCACGCATGCGCGTGAGAGAAACAACGAGGGGGAAAGGCCGTGCGTGTAGACCCCGATTTTGGAACGTAGCTCTGTGAGCTGATCTTTGCGCAATATAAGAAAGTTGTTCCGTTATAATAAATAATATTATACAGTGTAGTGTGAAATTATTTCCAACACGATATTCTTTACTTTCGTACAATTGTAGAAACCAGGAAAAGTAATTTTTATTCTTTATTTTATTATCGAGACCTATTATTCTTTATTTTATTATCGAGATCTATTATTCTTTATTTTATTATCCAGACCTATTATTCTTTATTTTATTATCGAGACCTATTATTCTTTATTTTATTATCGAGACCTATTATTCTTTATTTCATTATCGAGACTTAAATGATCTTAAACTATTGTTTAAGTTGGAGATAAAGTGGATGCAGGAGGAACGAGATATCCGTGGAGTATCGTACTCGAAATGGTGGTTTGGTTTTCACAGTGATAACAGGAGACGTATGTTGGAGCTTCGACACGAAGAAGAATACGACGCCTTATGTCGATCGATGTAGGTCGTTTCTCCATCAGCTCTCGTTGAAACGACTTTCGCTACCTTTCGTATAATTCATCAATGGGTTCGGTTCACCGTGGTAAGGAATGTGAGCAATGCTAACCCGTCCCATCGGTCACCATCGCGTAAACTCGAAGTGGCCCTCTGTATCTCGTGAAACAACAGGTTCGTGGACCCAGATTTATTAGGACATTTTTCGTGGTTCTGGAGATACAGAATGGGTCTGTAAATATCGTGAAGTCGCACTGTATCGTTTATTTGCGCTCTGATTAAGAAGAATAGAGGACAGACCAAAAACAAACATTCCTCGTAAATTAGAACCCAGACTTAACCTAAACCTCGAGGGTTTCATTAGTATTCGGCTAACAATCTCTCGCGTTTCCATCTCATAGATCTTACGCTTTTGAACAATTCGCAACTGCTATAAAATTTCGAGAAACGATTGACAAACATTCCTCGCGAATAAAAACCAACACCTCGTTCATCGATATTCGTCAGCTAAGTATCTCCAACTAAAAGTCACACGGCGATAACAGCGAACGAATGAGAAACAGAGTTGCACATTTTCATTCTAGAAACTTCCAGCCTTTAAACAATTTATAACCGCTATAAAATTTCAAAGAAACGGTACAATAAAACAGACGTACCCCGGGTATAAGAAAATCGATATCGGGCACGGAATATTACTATTGAATAGATCACTCGAAATTACGACCGAAGTCGATTATGAGACCGAATGGACCAGCCGTTTCGAGATACGGATCAGGAAGAACACTGATCTAGGGCCGAATTTCTCGGTAACCGCTGCAAGATATTGGATTTGGTGGCTGCATCAATGTGCGGCGACCACTTTGGTCTGAACAGAATCCTCTTTAAATTGCCCGGTGTACGATAGAGGTTTCTGTGCGGTCTGTTTCCGCTTCATAAGCCCGACTTCTCATTCTTCCCCTATTTTGCCCCGCACTTAAGAATCCCCCCCGATTTTCCGTTCTCCCCTTCGAATGTCATTATCGTGAACAGAATTTCAGATATCTCCATTCCCCGGGCTTAGTTTCGAATGAAACGAAACGCTCAAGGGTGTTCACCTTCTAGCTATTTTCAAGATACTCGGGGAATATCTCGTTAACGGGAGCTTTTTTTCAGCGACGCCAATTTTACGGCTTCTGTTTGCGACGATTCCCATCCGGGTAGATATCCCGGAGCGTTATTATAATCGATACACCCGTGCTTGAAACGCTCCACGACGTTCCACTGAATTTTTGAAGATTTTTACCAATCTCGTAAGTGTACGTATCGTGATATGTCACAACTACGCCATCTATCCATCACGAATTAATGCGGCGGACTGAAATGTCGAGTCACATGGAAGCAACAGAAAAGTATCTCGTGTTTACGACGTTCATTGAATCGCGAGAACGGGGAACGTTGGCAGTTGACAGGTTACAATTGGTGGACGATAACGTAACCGTTGGTAGGGTAAGTGTCCAAGTTTCTCGACTGGTCGAGACTTTATCGACGAGTAGTATTTTAAAACGATCGTTTTAGAGACATTGAAAGTTGTCTTTTAATTTTTGAGTTACACTTTACTTATCGAGTTTAATTATGGGTTTAATTGAATTTAATTTACTTTAATTATTGAGTTTCGGTGTCACATAAAACGCAATATTCTGAATTTCGTACAGTACCACTCCATAATGGGGTAAATTTCGACATACCGCACTGAAATATTCTTGACACGTATAATTTGTTAATAAAACGTTCAATAATTTCCTAGACGTGTACTGTATCACGTTAACACACGGTAACACCATCTATCGATCTCCTATCAACGACGCGACCAATAGATGTACTGTGCGCGATTGAGAAGAAGTCCTGCGGAAGGAACGCTGGTCTAATTGGTCAAAGTACAAGGCACACGCCTCGAATCTCGCGTATTCTGAATCTACCGGCTAGAAAAATCTACACTAACTGTTTCAAGTGACGAAGAAAGTAAACGAGTACCGTCTCGCAGGACTTCTTTCGAACCGTGCACAGTAGAAGAAAACGTCTCGTTAGGCAGTAAAAAAAAAATGGTGGAACACAGTGTCGATCCAACTAACCAGAAGTTCAGAGACCGAACATACTTTCCACCTCGTTCGCTCCGAACGTTTAGGGTTCTCGAAGTAGCAGCTCGGGTGAAAAACAGTGTTTCGTGGCGAAACGTTCGTTTGTCCAGAAAATACATTACAAAGATCACATCGCTCGATATTTACCTGTGCCACTGTCTGTTAAACAGGGCATCTATTTTAAAATTTCCCTCGCTGAAAATCTCGCCGCGTCTCTCTCCATTTCCGATATCACGCACACATATGTAAAACTCCGGGATATTCGCTCGCGAGTCTCTGAACCCTCCTCTGAACTCACTGACCCTCAAAAAAAAACCTCGCAGCTCGCTGACCACTCTCGAGGACTCTCTCCACGAGCCCACACGTACGAAAACACACGTACACTCGCGCAGAGCTAATTCGATTGCACGCGCCCTCGTGCCTCCTCGTGCTCCCGGATTCTGAACAATTTTTGAACGTTGTTCCTTTAGGAAGATTTTTCTTCACAATTATTATTACCCGGTTCGTTAATGGTAAAAACCCGATCCCATTGTCGTGTCCATTCCGTTCTCGCGTGTACGCACAATTGCCACCTCCGATACGAATCGTCGCGCGAAACAATTTCCAGCACGTACGAGCGAGAGGGGATTTATTACACCGGTCTGGCGTCGTTCTTTCCAGAACGAATGAAATCGCTGATACCGCGGGGCGTGCATCTGCATGTGCAAAGCACAAACAAACGAATATTTATACCTTTGTAGCCGTCCCGTGGAAGCTGTCGCAAATTACCGGCTCAATGGCCACCGCCCCCCTCTCGGTGCGCGCGCGACTAACAACCGGCAATGAAAACGTTATATTAATTAGCAGCTACGGCGACCGAGGCGGACGCGTAAAATGAATCGTCGAGAGCGTCCTCGAAAATATCCCTGAAAAGTGGGTTGGTTGGTTCCCTTGGTCCAGAAGAGCTCAACAACCCGAAACACGCGTGCCAACGAATGTTAATTAAATCACCGCTAGAAGCGGCCCAGTTCTTCCTCGGGGCGCTTCGTCTCGCTATTCTTTTCCTTCACTCCCCTTCGTTTCAATCTTTTGCCCTTTTTTTTAATTTCAGGATAATATAATCGAGAATTCTCCGTCCGTCTCGATTATATTATCCTTGCGAACTATTATATTTCCAGTGAGATAGAGGGGGCCTCGAGCACACACTACAAGGTCCTCGACGCGCAATCTTGTAAGTGCAAAGGGAAAGTGGGTGCATGCACTGCCGTGACGAGTGCACGCTGTCGCTGCACCTAAGCTTTTGTCGTAGCCTCTCCCTTTCTGCCGCTATTCTTTCATCTCCCATTCTTTTGCTTTTTCAAGCCCCTTTACGTGGCCCCATTCTTTCCACCGTTTTTTCCGCTATCTTTGCTTCGTGATGTTCGCCCTTTCAATGCACGTACCGAACTGTCGGTAGTCGGGGACCGAACGAACGAACGAACGCGCGTGCGCGCTGGATCTACCGCGCCGGAGATCGTAAGTTCACTGGCGAACGGGATTGGTCGAGCGACCACGCGCGCTCTTCTTATTGGTCGAGGCGGTCACGTGTACGTGGCAATCGCGCGACGAACGTCGCGATGGTGAGACGTCGAACAGAGCGAGAGCAAGCGAGAACGATGAATCGGCGGGATCCATTGGCGTGGACACGGGACCAAAATTCTTTTACCTTTTGTTACGTAATCGGGATACACTGTACGTAACAATGATTATCGTCGAGAACAAACAGTACGATTAAAGGAAATTTTCAACCCGTGGAACGATATCTTATTTAATGGTTTGGGTGTTGAAGATATCTGAATTTTGGTCACTTTGTAACAGCTTGCTTTAGAGCGTGTTTTGTTTTTTGTTAAAATTTGTGTACTCTTAATTTGATAAATTTTACACGAAGAATTTTGAAGAAATTTTCAATATAGGAATCACTGATACAGATTGGAGGACTTGTCGCAATTTATATACGAAAGATGACGAAATTGATTTTTGAAATTGATTTTTACTATTGTAGATCGTCAGGTACCAAAGTGGGATAAATTGATATTTCACGATAGATGGAAAAATAATAAGTTTTCTACATTTATTAGAATTTGTTCAAACGACCAGGATTCTGTTGAGTGTAGATTGATAAGTTTGATCTTAAGCGAATAGTCACATTATTCGCCATAGTGCTCGCTTTGTAGCACCATGTCGAATTTGCTCCTTTGGAATGTCAACCCGATAGTTAAGGTCCGCTAAGCACTTTGACGAAGAGGATATACGGGGTATAAATGATAATTGTTATTGTTCCGGGAACCACAATTTAATACACACGAATAGT
Organism: Ptiloglossa arizonensis; assembly: GCF_051014685.1. Taxonomy (NCBI): domain Eukaryota; kingdom Metazoa; phylum Arthropoda; class Insecta; order Hymenoptera; family Colletidae; genus Ptiloglossa; species Ptiloglossa arizonensis. The sequence continues at coordinate 22,760,305 of NC_135050.1, forward strand.
AATTATTATAATTTACAAAAAGGTGTAAATCGATAAAAGTGTTTATTACCCTTCTCCTGTTAACGATCGATCAATCTCTCGTTCGTATTTTTATTTTTTATTTTATCATTTATCGTTGTCTACCGTTTCCTGACGGCTCATTCTACGATGTATTACTTTATTTAACGCCCTCGTACAAGTGGAAGGTAACAGACAACGAGCGTAAAAATAAATGAAACGTGGAAGCTCGCTTCACCTATTGTTGGCCCCGAGTAAACCTAAATAAAGAGAGTACTTTTTACTTTACAACTCGGGAATCGTGAATTTCCACGAACTCAAGTATTTACCAAACACATTTCTCTCTCTACTCTGATTACAACTACCCACGTGTAAAGTTTGTCTCATGAATTTACAAAGACCCGGCATATCCCCGAAAACTATACGTGTAGCTTTCAGTTCGCGTTAGAAATTCATCGAGTTAGCCTCTAAACTCTATCATGGCGGGAACTATCGTGCAAACAGTTGACGAAATATGTCTTATTATTACGGACGTAACTTTTCCCTCTTCACGCGCGAGCCCTCGCGAAAGTAATTTCCACGAGAAGTTTGCACAGAGGAGCGGTTAATATTCTGAAAACCGGCAACTCCTCGTTAAAGGTACAGATTCTTGCCTCGATAACAGTATCGAACAATCCCATTCTAATATAATCAAAAATTTCTCAGTTAAACCGGTGCTTCGATATCGTTACTCTCGGATGTCAGTCGTTGTAATGTAAAGTATACTTAAAAAACCAACATTTTTCCAAAAATTTTACACGGAATATCCCAATTCTCTCGATACAGTTTCTAACCACAAAAATAAATAATTCTAAAAGCTTACGAGAGAATCGTAAATCTCGAACAATTACGTTCGCTTTTTTTTTTATCAAACAAAGAACAAACAATAAATACAAGCTCTCTTAAGCAAAAAGGGGGCAGGCAGCAGGTGTCCCGTTCACAATTTCCAAATTCCAAAAATTTGTAATTTTCGAAGATCGTTCTCCACATCGAGCCTCCGATACTCGAGGCGAGAGTTCCAGGCAAGAAAAGCCAGTGGTGGGGTACGGGGTGGTATGAAGGGGTGGGAGGGGGGATCGGAACACGCGAGGTCGAAGCGTCGTCGCTCCGAAAAGGACTAGGCTTCAAAAATCTCGACGTACGCCATTACCGCCGACGTTGGATCCCATTTGAACGCCGCGCACGGTGGCTCTCGCAGTCTGGTCTCTCCTAATGAGGCTGGCTTTTTTCTTTCCTCCGTGCCCCCCTCCGACTCCCATCACCCCCACCCACGGTTCCCTCTCGCTCGCTCACTCCCACCCGTGGCCGTTTCTCGCGGTGTCGGCGCCGTCCCCGCGGCCCGGGCCATTTTTTTTCCATCCTCCCCTTCGCCCTTTGAACGAGAGAAGGTGGCACACGAAGAGAAACCGGAGCGGTGAATGTTATCATCGCGCCGCCAGATGCAGTCTGAAATGGCAACGAGAGGATACGCCACCAGCCAGACTACCACCCGGCATAATTAAAACTGGTACCTCTCCAGCATCTCGAAGGTTAGAAATACGCTTCTTTGTGAATATGTACATCCGCGACTGCCACACGTCGAGGCACTCCCTCTCCCCCTCCACGGTCCCTTGTTTACGTGTCGGTATTATTGTCGTCGTCGGCCGCGTTCGCTCAGGAAATAAGGCTCGTTGAAAATGTGGCGCGGGGAGCCATCTGGATCAACGAACTGACCCTCGAGACACGGCCGAAACAATTGTTTGTTTTATTGGGGATTCGATCAAGGATATTGGATTTTTGATCGCGATCGATAGTTTGTGACAATTTTTTTTTGTAGCATCAGGAATGTATTGTACGAGAATTTTGATACGATCCTCGAGGGGAGTGGCTCAAGCGAGGGGGTGGGGCTTAGATTTGGGATGGAACCGATATGGAAGAGAATTTTCACCGATTCTTTGTGCAGTGGAAAACGTATTGCTCGATAGCTTTAATGTGATCCTCGAGGGGAGTGGCTCGAGCGAAGGGGTGGGGCTTAGATTTAGGATGGAACCAATATGGAAGAGAATTTTCACCGATTCTTTGTGCAGTGGGAAACGTATTGCTCGATAGCTTTAATGTGATCCTCGAGGGGAGTGGCTTGAACGAGGGGGTGGGGTTTAGACTTGTACGATGGAAACGTTACGAAAAAGAATTTTCATCGACTCTTTGTGCAGTGAAATGTATTATCTATCAACTTTGATACGACCCCAGTGGGAGTGGTCAGTGGGTGGGGCTTAGAATTGCAACAAGACCGACACGAAGATGAAAAGGAATGTTCTAAGGAGCTTAAATTGGTATTGGGACTGATACGGAGGAATATTTATATCACGAGAACTGTATTTTACTCGATAATTTTAACACGATTCTCGAGGGGAGTGGCTCGAGCAAAGGGTAAATTTAATTACGGGAAACGGGGACGCGTGATTTAATTCGATGAAAATTTCTATTCTTTAATAAAGGGTAAATATCGCCCTGTGAAAACACCCTGCCTTAATGGCGACTGGATTACGCGTGCAACCGAACGAAAAATTGATTTCGTTATTTCGTATCACGGTGTCGAAGTCCATTTGCTTTTATAACGTTGTTACACGTGTACCGTGTGTTTTCGTATCGCGTCTACAACTGCAACATGTTTTTCAACGGAGAAATTGTCGTTAATTCGCTGTCATACGTTGCCAATGGACAATCCAATGAATTACAATACGCGAATACATAGCACTCCCGAATCCAGCTGCGCGAAAATGTTCCAAAGGGAACGTGTCACGGAGCAAACTGTATAGTTCAATAGCGTGGGGCGTCCGCCACGGAAAAAGCAAACCGTGAAACGTTCGTTTAAAGCCGATGTACCCTGGCTTCCTATTGACGAATGTGGAACAACTGAAATCGGGTTTTAAATCGGGCAACAATTTTATAGAATCACTTCGTACCTCTCAATTAACACGGTACCCGGGGAAAAACTGACAATCGATTATTTAGTATGTCGAACGCGCTCGTACAGAAATTCCATCGTACTTTAAACGGGTTTAATATTGCCGCGCCGAAAACATTACACGATTTAATTAATTAATCCACATCATTTCAACGCTTCGATCTTCCGCGATTCGAATTTTTGGGTAACACTCCGTCGATGGAAACGTTCGTACGATACGTTGCCACGCGTTTCGCGTCGCGATTAACATTAAATTCCGGTAACTCGTAATCACCGACCATAGCTGATTCAATTGTGCCAAAATTACTTATGCTCGTTCCCGTGGTAACTGCGATACACGTTGGTTTTCCCAGTTAATCGAATCTTAACAAACACGAACGCACTGGATATCTGTCCATCGACACGCTACCTTAGGATAATTATTATCTCTTAGTCGGTACTTGATGAATTTTTTTTTTTCATAAATGAATAATAATATAGAAAACTCGGTGTTAAAGTTATCGAATTTACTTACTCTCGGTATAAATCTTGAACGCATTTTCACTTCTCAGCAATACGACACGATGTTAATTACAACCCTCTCTTACCTGCAACATACAGAACGAAGTATTAAGAATCAGTTACAGTAGACAGTTTGAAAATTATTGCAATCTATCGTGAAAGAAAGTTTCTCAAATCTTTACCAGATACGTAACGAACGATAATTTCCCAATTTACAATTTCATACACGTAGAACGAAATTAAAACAGAGCACCTGTTTACAAGGCAAGAAGGATTAAAACATCCAGTCGAAAAAAAAATTAACAACCGGATAACCGGAAGAGTACCGCGAGAAACTCGTCGGATCTCTATCCTCTCTTCCGTATTTCTAAATCCAAGCGAAACATTTAGGTCTTCCGCTTCTCTTGGAATCTCTGCACGTATTCAACTCGACTGTGTGTATATATACATATATATGTTCCATGCAGTTTTGTTTATTCCCATTAATTCCAGAACCGGAACGAAACACTTCAATGGATATACGTGCCCTCTGCGAATCCAACAATAGGCGCATAATTGTCGCCTAATTAACGCCGTTTCCCATCTATTTCCGCGGGAACGGTGTTCCTCTCTCTGTCTTCCAATAATAAATTACCACCCTTGACTTTCGCCACGTCGATGACGTAGCAAGCTGTTTCTGTGATCTTAATAAAGTTTAGATGAACCCTCACGGAGTTTGTGTTCCCAAGGCGGTAGCTACTTAAGCAAGACAAGTGCGATGTAAACAGAGACATTCTCGACGGGCTGGTAACTTCCGGAATAGAGGGTGCACACGGACGTATTCCTAACTAACGAATCCATGCGAGGAACTAACTGCGGAGTGGATTCGTTTCGCCAACGAGTGCACTGCTTTCGATATTTTATCGCACCTTTGCGTTTCATTTTGGCCGGACGTCAAATCGCGAGTTCGTATTAATCTCGTGCCGGAAATAGGATAGGAGAAAAAAAATAAAAGAGGAACGCGAGTCTTTGGTCGCTTCGGAAGCCGAACAGAAGAGCGAAACTTCGGTACAAAACCGGGGATACTTGTAACGAGGAGAGAAACAGAAGTAGAAACGAGCTTTTTTAACGAGTTTCGGCTCGGATGTAAGAGGCAACTGGTAAGAGCTGGTTCGAGATAAAGGGAGAGGAATCGTATTTCACCTTGATCCTTGCGGCCGAGACGAGATGTAACTCGCCAAAGAAACCGGAGACGTCGAGCTGCGCGGTCCAATATCAGGAGTCAAGAGTACGGGGACAAAGTCTGCACGCCTTTTGGCCGTCGGTCTGCGCCAACTGTGTTGGCCGCTCAGTCTGCGCCACTTGAGTTGGCCGCTTCCCCCACTTTGAGTCGCGAACGGGGTTTGATTCAGCTACGTGCACGTAGAAGACTTATACGCGACGCTGTAGCGTGTCTTTTGTTTGTTTTCTCATTTATCATTGTATATTTATATTTTCGACATTTACTTCGAAAACCTCGAGTGGAGAAAGAAACTTTTATTTTTACTATTTTTTTTTTATTATTCTTTTAAGAGAAACTATAGGGGAGGAGCAAATACGAAGGAAACTCATAGTGTAGGGACAGAGCGTGGTGAAACATTTATGCAAAATTGGTTTCCCACGTTTTGCATTTAAGATTATCGAAAAACGAGCGCAGAAAGAAACCTCGACTTTCAGCGATATTAACGGTTAAGTAACGCCGAGTTAATTACAGACGCGTACAACGCAGCTATTGTCGTGCTGCCCCCTCCAAAAAACAGTAACTTTTCATTTCGTTTAATATCGTTAACACGAAACAAGCTTTAAACCCGTATTGTTGTGCAGCAACGGTGATAATTTAATTATGACAGCGGCAGGTGTGTTTCGTTATAAGCCGAAGATAATTTTCAATGTTTAAAATTACGTCTAACTTAAACGACCGGTGGCTGGACCTTCAGGTTCAGAAACCAGTGTCAATAATTTATTTTATCCGCTATGGACGAATTAGCCCCTACTTAAAAACGTTCATAATTTAACAGGGACGGCGACGTATCGTGTCCTGAATTCGCGGTCTTCTTAACGATTCGATACTTCGTTAAATAAATCGTTACGTATAATGCACACTAAAGCCAATCATGAGATTGATACGACTGGATATCGGTGATGCAATCGGGTATCGCGAGTAATTCGATACCTATTTGAAGAATATACAAGTTGTGTATGTTCATACAAGAATATGAAGTATATACAAGAAAATACAAGTTCAAGTACGCGAACTTGCGTACAGAATGACGAACAAGATTTGGACGATTGTTGTTTAGCGAACCAACTCCCCCGTTTCATACGCGAGAAAACCTATTTTGAGTACAAAGTACTTGACAGAGAGTATCGAAAGACCTCGAAATCACGGTTCATTGGTATCAACTTTCGATACCGGTACTTTTCTAACGAATTCATCGATTTGATACAAATATTACACGATACCGAGCAGGCATCGTCCTAAAGTACTTTCAAGGAAACATTAAACAAATATCAAGGGTTTTCACGAGGTGTCGATTCTTTTGTAGAAATATCACGTGTGTTTCGATACTTTCAAAATTGCATGCTTGATACCTAGATATTTGATATTTACATGGTTCGATATCTACGCGTTTAATACCAACATGGTCAATACTTGCATGTTTGATACCTACGCATTTAATATCTACACGTTTGATACCTACATATTTTATACCCACACTTTTAACGTCTACATGTTTGATATCCACACATTCGATACCCACACTTTTAACGCCTACATATTTGATATCCTATATACTATTATTATGATATAAAATTTGATACTGATGATATTCGATACCTACACTTTTGACACCTAAACATTTGATATTGTTCGATGCCAGGTTATACAATCATTTACAGTCTGGTAGTAATGGTATCGATTCGCTACCGTTCCTCATTCCTACCTGAAGCCTTCCTTAATCCTCGGATAGGCTCCTTCCGACGAAATCGTATTAATTTTCTGGTACGGTTATTTATTTTGGAACACGTCGACTGCACCAGTCGCGGAGCATCGTCGTTGCATTGAATTCGTCGAGGCGAACCGAAGCAACGTTACGGCCAACTAACGCCATTGATAGAAATCAGGATCGTTCTCGAAGAATGACGACTACGTTTCTGTCCTATTAACTTCGTGAGACGGCGTCGACTCGAACCGACGAAGATAAAATTGGAGAATTGCTGGAACGAAAGAGATACCATCCCATACTAATACCGCTCCCGTGGACAATAAATGTTATTCCCTCCGATTTTCAGAGAAGCCAGAACAGAGAAAGAGAGAGAGAGAGAGAGAGAGAGAGAGAGAGAGAGAGAGAGAGAGAGAGAGCTCGTTTTCGGCTTATATCTCGTCTTCACTGGCCATTAGACATCGAAAATATGGACGAAAAATATATACGTTCCGTGAGTGACATTATCCACGATGTAACGGTATACTCGTTGCTTCTACCTTGACAATGCTAGTTACTTTTCCGGCGAGTCGTTTCCTTATTTCGGGAAATGTCATTAGCGCTCGGTGCCAAGAAGCGAGCAACACTCCTCTCCGGTTCCAATCTAATGGAGTGGGGTCCTCGGTGTCTCTTTGTGCTCGAGTTGGCGAAGAATTGCGTTTACGTTCCTCCAGCTGTCGCCATTTTCGCAATTTTAGGACATTGAATTTGACTGCAACACCCATTAATTCGTTCGATCGAGCACGGCGATCGATTTTGGGTCAAGTAAAAGAATCGAATCGAATCGAATCGGTGCCCAGCGAGCGAGAACGGTGACGAGAAACTTAGCAAGTATAATTGTTGAGAGAACTCTGAATCTATTTCGAGTACAATTGTTGAAAGAATTCTGAATCTATTTCGAGTAGAAGTGTTGAAAGAAATCTGAACCTATTTCCAGTACAAGTGTTGAAAGAATTCTGAACCTATTTTGAGTACAAGTGTTGAAAAAAATTTGAACCTCTTTCCAGTACAAGTGTTGAAAGAATTCTGAACCTATTTCGAGTACAATTGTTGAAAGAATTCTGAATCTACTTCGAGTACAAGTGTTGAAAAAAATTTGAACCTCTTTCCAGTACAAGTGTTGAAAGAATTCTGAACCTATTTTGAGTACAAGTGTTGAAAGAATTCTGAACTTATTTTGAGTACAAGTATTGAGAGAACTCTGAACCTATTTCAAGTATAAGTGTTGAAAGAAATCTGAACCTATTTCAAGTACAAATGTTGAAAGAACTCTGAACCTATTTTGAGTACAATTGTTGAAAGAACTCTGAACCTTTTTTGAGTACAAGTGTTGAGAGAACTCTGAACTTATTTCGAGTACAAGTGTTGAGGGAACTCTGAACCTATTTTGAGTACAAGTGTTGAGAGAATTCTGAACCTATTTTGAGTACACTTGTTGAAAGAACTCTGAACCTATTTCAAGTACTCGAGACACACTTTGTGAAACTTTACAATCTTGAAATTACCACGAGCCAATGCATTTTGAATTTCGATTCCGAGAGAAAATCAAGAGTGATTCTACGCTACAAATTGTTTCTTTGTTCAAGATCCAAGTAAAATTAACAAGAAAATACAAGTTCAAGTACGCGAACTTGCGTACAGAATGACGAACAAGATTTGGACGATTGTTGTTTAGCGATCCAACTCCCCCGTTTCATACGCGAGAAACGAGTAGTTAATCACAGCTATCAAAATCCGTGACTCTTTTATCCTCCCCCTATCGGTGCATAATGGCGAATGGTACCGTGCAAGGGTCTTTGCTCATGAATCAGCCTAGTCTGGGTAGTTGAAAATTAGCCGGGAGCAACCGATACCAAGCTCATCGGTTTCTGGGCCGAAGTACCAGTCCAATAGGTCGCGCAGCCCTTTTTACATTGTATATTTCAGGGTGTACGATAGTCAATCAACCGGTCAATCGATCAATGCTTATCCATGCGCGCGGTGATCACAGGCCGCGTATTGTCGACGACAAAAGAGGACGAACTTTGTATCCAACTTTGTCGGATACAACATCGATGGTAGGTCACAGGAAGTTCGAACGAGACCTCGAGGATCAAAAAATATATTTTATCGCGCGTTTCGAGAGTGTCGACTTCCCCGGCTAAAGCGTCGCCATTTTCCAAATTTTCTTCCAATTTCAATTTCCGCAACTTTGGTTCCACGTGACGGATTTCGGAAAAAGACCTTTACTTTCAAAGTTCGGTTCACTGCGGGACCGATGCAACTTTTTAAAAATAGCTCTTTGATCGAGAACAGCGTCATCATTAATACACAAATATGGGGCTAAACAAAATTTTTACACTCTTCAAGGTACGAGTGTAATATCGTGCGAGAAGTTTAGATTTGCATTCACTTCGTTGGAATCAATTGTCAAAATTTGAATTTTTAAATTACCCTCCCTAGGAATACTACAAAATAACAAGAGTACATCGACCAATTATCGAATATTTCTTCTTAGACTACTGTGCGAACAAACATCGTGGACATCCTCAACTACCACAGGGATCAATTTGACCTATATCAAACTTCTTTTTAAAATCACTCGATCGTTACTGTTGTCTTCGTCCACGATATTCATGGACAGTTGTCAAAACAGGCAACTGATACTCGTAAATTAATGTACCCTTTCCTCTAAAGGCAACACTTGTTACTACGAGGTTGTAAAGTTTCCTTTCGTCTAACTTCGAAGACACCTATCTGGTTTGATACAAACAATATTATCGGTAGCGTCAATTATGGAAAAAATGGCGCGACGGTTAACGATCCGAACGGATCGTCGAATTTTTTCCGATCCGGTAACCGTGAACACGAGTATAATAGAACGTGACTGGTGTTCTCCGGCGAAACGTCAAATGTTTATGGTACCAGTCGCTGTGCACGTCTCGTCTCCGTTTAATCGGTGTACGTCGTCTTCATCGGTGCCATTTCGTAGGTCTCCGAGACGAACAAACACATTTATCAGGGCGCGTCGATCCATATTGCGCATCGAGCTCACTCTGACGATGCTCTCGACGCGGAAAATTAGCACGTTTGTACGGTCGCCCGTACTTTTACCAAACGAAACGCAATTAACTTTCGTCGGAGCCCTCTGTAACGTATTTTCCCGGTTCAAATGGCGCGCGATTTCTGGGTTGCGCGCGTTACACGTATCAGTTTTAACCGTGGCTCTTTGAAACGATCGCGAACTTGTCTTTGACGCTGGTTTTTGGAACGGGGTGGGAGATGGGGTGGGGGACCGTTTCTCGCTTGAAAATTACTCGCTAAATGAATTCGTTCGTGCACCAGCGGGACGCGTTTGTGTCCTCTTCAGCGCCGTGTGCATTTCAAAGTTTCTTTAATCGGAAACGGGATCATTTTTCGCGAACGATTATTCTTCCAGCGTGTTTCTCGTTACCAGGACGCGGCAAACGGTTTCGCGAAGTGTCGAAATACTTTTCGACTCCGTTTGCAATGTTTTCGCCCACGATCAATCGTGCCTTGAAACGAGAATATTTCAAATGAATATCGATTCGTTTTCTTATTCGTTCTTCTATCTGTACATTTTGATCTATTTTTCCAAGTCACTCTATCGGAATACCATTCCAAGTCTTAATCCTTTGCATTAAAGAGGAGTGTATTTTTTCTAATTTCGGAAGATTTCCGTAATATTTTCTTTCCTTTCTTCTTTTACCTGCAGACCAAGTCCGCAGTTGTCAAAGAAAGACACCAGGACACCCTGTGCACAATCTTAACTATAGTAACCAAGACATAAAACGATCGCTAGAAAGCTTCATATTTCAATATGATTGAAAATGGTTGATTATTTCCAAGGTTCGTTACGCAAGATGCACCCTGATGACCACGGTGCTAAATTATAATAAATATTTACCGATCGCCAGAGAATTCGACCACATTCTCCAGAAAGGGGGTGGGGGGTGGGTTTCGTATTTACACGAGTTCATTGTTGAATCGGTGGTCGCGACAGCTCGAAAATCGATTCACCGTCGACGTTTCCTGGGCTTTCACGATCGCGGAAGCTCGAGCATGTCGTTCCGCGACAATCAGGGCTCATCGTCGTCGTCGTCGTCGACGTTGTCGTTGTCGTTGTCGTCGTCGCCGCCGCGAAACCAGAAAGTCTGAGAGGACGTTGCGTCGACGGATGTCGTTGCGTCCTCGTCTTTCCCTTTTTCCCGTAGCCAAACAGATCGGAGCTTATTTCAATACGAATCGAAAACGGATTGCGGATATCAATGTCAGGAGCCTGAATGAAATTACCATAATAAAGGGCTCCCGGCTCGCTAGAGACGTCGGTGGTACCTGGACGACAGCCTGCGCCAGGATTCACCGAGCAAATGAATTATCGTATCAAACGCAGAATATCGTTTATCGATTCTTTACCAATCGAGTCTCTCTTCGATCATTCGAGCCGACTCGAGAGTTAAACGAACCAATTATACGTTCCTCCTGGATCGACGGAGGTGAGAGACGAAAGTGTCGCGGGAGAAATATTAACGAACGGTCCGTAAACGAATTTCACACATCGGAATTTTAGGGATTTTAATAGTCCTTAGGTGCACGGATCGTGTACGCTTCGATTTTTCGCGTCGAGTGTTTCCGTGGAATTTTTTCTCCCTCGATGGTGCCTCCGAGAGCTTCTCAAGGTTGAGAATCTCTGTTCTAGACAGACGATGTTCGGAATAAAATTGTGGAAGGAAAGGTTTCCCTCGTTTAGAGAATCGATCGTTCGGAGAAAATTTTCTGTTGTTTCCAGGTACCAGGAAACCTGGTTTGCAGTTTACCAGCATCGAAAGGGTTGATTCCCACGTGTCAATATTGTGGGTGTTGTCGAAGGTGTTGCGTATCCTCGACGAATTGAAATGTGAATATTTATAAACAACTCTAGCCAGTGTCTACTTGCTACGATATTTAAAATAATTTGTAAATAAACGTGTGTGTATATAGCAATAAATTCGACCACGAAATAATAATACCCAATATGGGTAAATATTGCTTAGAGTAACACGTGTGTGTGCGCGCTCGCGCGAGTGATATAAAATTCTAACCGATATTTACCTATGCTGTTTGTTAATACATTGTGGTCGAAACTGTTGTACTACATTGGTAAATTTAATCACGAATGTTCATTTGCAATTGTAACCGCTACGTACGTGTTGCGATACTCAAAATAATCACAGTACCGAACGTACACGTATGTGTTCGTAACCCTGAGGAAACTAAGCCAGACAACCGCGCTATCTAAGCGGAGTAACAGAACTTAACTCAACAGTCACCCAAGATTAACCCTCGGTTAGTCGCGCGACTTGGAGACACAAAATTACACACACGGTGTACTCTATACACCAAGTGAATATACGATTATTTACATCGGCGTACCGGGCCGGGGTTAAAATTAAAATTAATTTCAACGGAACGCAATTATTTCGAAAGCAATACCATTTTTCGTTTTCCACCGGCACGATAAAACGTTACGCGTTAAAAATACACCGCCGGGGGTAACTCGAAATACACCATCGGGGGTAGCGAGACGATTTGTAGAGAGTGAGAGAGACGGGGTGGGGGGAATTTTATCAGTGTAATAACCAACGAATAAAACCACCGTGTAACGATTTATCCGCGACGTTTACTCGATTGAACAGTTACATTTTTTATTTCGCTCGCCGCGATATATTTCGAATACATCAAATTCTAATTTTTATTCAACGAGTGACGCATCGAATTTATCTTCTATTCGTTATTGGAAATTTTTATCCGGATAAGAAATTCTGTCCGCCTCTGCTCGTAGATCATCGCTATCCACGACCAACAATAAAATATATTACAACATCGAAGAAAGTTTTCTTCTTTTTTTTTTTGTTTATTGTTTCGCTCGAACGACGTCGAATGATTTAAATTTATCTCAATTTCTATTAAAATTACTTACCTCGAACGCAACTTCCCGTTTGCAACGAAATGAATTTTTTAAATACAAACTCGATACAAGTTGCACAATTGGAATTTACGTAAATCTCATCGTCGTTGTATCTATCGAACCACAAGTTCCTCTAAGAAAAAAAATAGAAAAAGAAAACATAAAATTACCATAAACTTTATTCTATTTATTTTCATAACACAAATTTCATTTTCAATCATTCACATTTAATACTCGATTATCCCATTCGTTTCCACAACGAAGTATTCAACTTCGTCCCTCTCTACAAACTTATTTAATGAACCCAGATTAATACTCAATTATCCCATTTGTTTCCACAAAGTATCCAACATTGTTCCTCTCCACAAAATTATACAACGAACCCAGGTTAGATTCTCCCATTCGTTTCCACAATGAAATATCAAATATGGTTCCTCTCCACAACCTTATTCAACGAACCCAAATTAATACTCAATTATCCCATTTCTTTCTACAAAGTACCCAACATTGTTCCTCTCCACAAAATTATACAACGAACCCAGGTCAGATTATCCCATTCGTTTCCACAACGAAGTATCAAACATGGTTCCAGTTTGCGAAATTATTCAACGAATTCGAAATCAATGTATCGAATTTTTCTCTAACCAGCTTATCCCCGTAGAATAATATCGCTCTCCAATAGCGTTTCTATCTCCTCCGTAGCGTTCACCGTGGCGGAGGATTTTTTAAAAAGCTCGGGTAGCGTTCGGTCCGGGGTATCCGTGACGCGATAGAGAACTATAATCGCCGAGCGATATTTCTCTCTCCGCGGGAGACGAGGACAGCCAGGATGGGCGGTAGGAAACCGAGAGCCAACCTCGATCCTCTTCGCGTTGAAAACGCGGCGGAACGGTCACAAAGAAAGGAACCAGCCTAGCGGAGTATACGTCGATTATCGGGAAAATCCGGTTTTTACACGGTGTGCTCCCTCGCGGTGGAATTAATCTCTTTTCGGGGTGGACGTGGCCGTCGGTCTGTGAACACCGAGTCTGGTAGGTCGTAGCCTGGAGTTGGAGCCAGGAGTTGGAGGTCGTAGGTTGCAGGCGGTGCACGAGCAACGTCGTGGCAACGTCGCTGCGACGTCACCGGGAAAAGGGACGGCGGTGGCGTTGCGTTGTTGCTTTCTGCTCCTCTCAAAGCAATACTCCGCGCTCCGCGCCGAAACAATGCTGAGCGCCGGCCTGCGAGCTCGCTCGAGCATGAGACGGAATGGAACGGAACCTGTTGCAGCGTGCGTCAACGACGCGACGGGAAATTGGATTTTTTAGAACAGTTAGTCCCCCCGTCGGGCCCACCACTGTCGCTGGGATGCATTTCCCGTGTTCGTGAACGACGCATCGTTCCCCCTCCCCTCCCAGTGTCGCTTATGCTCCCTTCCACGTCCGTCCAACGAGCTCGCGATACGCAAACGAGATACGCGACGTCGACTGGTCAACCTTGTTACGTGATTTAGACCGGTCCACCCTCCAGGGAGAAAAGAACAATACCGCGAATTACAGGAGAGGAGTGGGAAGGCACACTGCTGGAAATACCGGTCCAACGTTCGGTACAGGGACGACAATACACGCCGACGGTGTTTTAATAAGCTTTTCGGTGCCTCTTGTTTCGGGTCGAAGAGTCGTTTGATACGGCGAACGACGCTGACTCGGCTGATATTTGCCTCGAATAATGGATGCTCGAACAAAAGCGTCCACGTTCTACCGGGTGAAAAATGTATACGTATGAATAAAGGTTTCGCGTATGACCGGCTGGACCACCGCTCGACTGTTGATCGATTTGATTGTTTTCGAATGTGGACGATGATTTTTTTGTCACCGACGACACGATTTCGATGGAAAGATGCTCGATCTTTTGTTTCGTACGCGTTTTCAAGGTTTTATTTTTGTTTCTTTGGGTTCGTGGTGGTCCAGCCCCAAGCTTATCATTTCTATGCACGTTGATATTTTTAATAAAAATTGACAGATATGTTATAGAAACTGTGCACTTTGGACACACGCGCGAAACATTTGTATGGTAGGTTCCGTACCATCGGAAAAAAATTCCGTAAAAGATATCTAAATAAAGGTGGTGTTCCCCGTTGAGAGGACGTCTCTCCTGCGACAAACGCGATACGGTAAGACTCGCGGATGGAGATTATCGATGTGTTCCGTATGGTTGATTAATATCCGCGACTGGATATACGCGTATCCGTTAGCCAGCAATCATTCTGGTAATGTATAATTGCAGCGACGTAACAGCAATTACAGTTCGCACGTAATCTTCCTGTCTCTGTTCCGGTTGTAACAACCGCCAGCCGCGACGGCATATCTCGACCGTAACAGTCCTAATCTCGGAGACACAGCTAATAACAAGCCGGAGATACCGTGATGCGCGCATATCAACAGATATTACCACGAACGTAACGTATTTCGGGTTGCTTATCGGTCTTCCACTCCTCGAGTCGAGAATCGCCTCGTAAGATGAAAAGCTGGTTCCATCAACCGAGGATTTTCGACGCTGTTTCGTGTCAAAAGCGACTCGGAGGATCGAGTGTTGCTTGTATCCGGATCGGTGGACTTAATGTTTCTTGTATCCGGATCGGAGGACTTGATGTTTCTTATATCCGACTCGAAGGACCAAAAGTTTCTTATATCCGACTCGAAGCACCAAAAGTTTCTTATATCCGACTCGAAGGACCAAACGTTTCTTATATCCGACTCGAAGCACTGAAAGTTTCTTATATCCAACTCGAAGGACCAAAAGTTTCTTATATCCGACTCGAAGCACCAAAAGTTTCTTATATCCGACTCGAAGGACCAAAAGTTTCTTATATCCGACTCGAAGGACCGAAAGTTTCTTCTATCCGATTCGAAGGACCGAGTGTTTCTTGTATCCGACTCGAAAGATCGAATATTTCTTGTATCCGACTCGAAGGATCGAAAGATCCTTGTATCCGGATCGGAGAATTGAAAATTCCTTGTATCCGGATCGGAGGACCGAAAGTTCCTTGCATTCAACTCGAGGAATCGAATATTTCTTGTATCCGACTCGAAGAATCGAAAGATCCTTGTATCCGGATCGGAGTATCGAACTCGAAGAATCGAGAGTTTCTTGTATTCGATTTGAAGAGCCAAACATTTCTTATATCCGACTCGAAGGACCAAAAGTTTCTTATATCCGACTGGAAGCACCGAAAGTTTCTTATATCCGACTGGAAGCACCGAAAGTTTCTTATATCCGACTCGGAGCACCGAAAGTTTCTTACATCTGACTCGAAGCACCGAAAGTTTCTTATATCCGACTCGAAGCACCGAAAGTTTCTTATATCCGACTCGAAGCACCAAAACTTTCTTATATACGACTCGAAAGACCGAAAGTTGCTTGTATCCGACTCGACAAAAATTTGTTTCCGGACAATGTATCGTGACACCTGAATCTCTGCCATTGTGTGGATTCTGTCATTTTATAAATACAAGAGAAACAGAACCGTGGAACTTCGCTCCAGAATATTCTTTCGCCATCTTCTCTAGGTAGGCTCGGATGAATGAATTCAGGGATAGCAATCGTCTCCCTCAAAGTAGAGCTTTCAGGAATGGAAAAACGTGTACCTTTAGTCGCGTCTGTAAAGCCTCGGTATATTCGTGGTCTATGGCTTGATGAATACTTATATTTCGTCAGCGTGTTTCTATTCGTTTCAGGGTACTCGAAACGATGGTGTCCTATGGAGATAGAAATTACACGGTTTCAAAGGCGGAATCAAACGGATGCAACACAATCTTTTTAAATACCAACCGTTTGTAGATTTTAGGATAACTTTTGCTTCATTTTCATTTGTAACCGAAAAAAAGAAGAGGAGTGAAAAATTTTTTTTACCGTCCGTTCTGTATGCGCGATGAAAGAGTAGATTCATTTTCATATAGACTTGAGCAAAATTTGATGTCTTCGAAATAATATGCAATTTTGTAAATTTAAATATTTGGTGTATTTGACTGCAATTCAAGAAATAATTTCGTAAGTTAACAAACTTCTTTACGATCACTTCCATGAAAGAAATTAATTTCGTTCGAACGTACAAAGTAGGTAGATGCAGGTACTTGCTCGACGACTATTTTTCTAATAAAAACTATTAATTCCATCGATGTGAAAAAATTCGTAAATATTCTTCGATGATCGTTAAATACGTGTGATAAATTTCATAACGATCGATGGAGTAGTTTTTTCTTTACAAATCAGAATTTCCTTAACTAACGCACAGAAATAGGTTCTCTTTCGGTCGAAAAAAATGTTTCGGAGTTTCGTGGACGAAAAAAATTGAATTAATTTTGCCATTTTGCTCGCTGAACCGTACGTCGGACCGTTTCGTGTACTGGATAGTACACCGGTGCCTTTTTTGGCGATCATTTTTCCAAACTATGAAAAGCTGTGCGCATACCACGCGATATACTCGTCAACAGTACAAACAGCACGAAAACCGATACGACTCTTAAAAAAAAAAGCGAGTGGAGAAAAAATTACGTCGACTGGATTTGTATACGTAAAAATCATCTTCCAGGAATGAAAGAGCCAGGGAAAATTTTGCGAAACGAGTGTTCGAAATGTATTGAACGCGATATCGAAACAAGTGTACAGTATGGAATACGAACGAAAACGGTCGAAGATCCGGATGGTCGTTTAAAAAAATGTATCGATAAATAACGGGACGTGGAATTGCCGAGAAAATCGTTGTTACGGAAAGAAAAAGAGAAAATGAAATAAAAAAATAAATAAAGTTTCCCAGCGTGTACGTTTGATGCTGCAACGCGACACAAGATGGAAATATAAACTAGGCGAGGACACGGTTGTGAAATATCACGTGATGTCTCTGTCTCTGAAATCACAATGACCGTACACATCGCCGTAGATCAATTCCCTCGGACTGATTTACAGGTTTCGCTCGTAACTGGCCAAAGTGTACGTTATCCGTTGCAATGGATACGAGAAAAGGACGCACCATCAGTTCCCTAACAGACGTTTGTTCAACTAACAACTGGAGGCACGATGTAGGCTGCCACGGTATTGCGGAACTTGAACCAAACTGTACGGACTTGGGGTTGATCCCCGACCAACACTCCGGGACCCAGACCGAACCAGAACTATGACTGAACTGAAACTGAAATTGAACTTAAGCTTGCAATGTTGCATCGGGTTTTAAGGGTTTTGGGGAGTGGGAATAATGGAACAGGGGCGACGTAATATAAGGAAGCACAGAATAATATCGACGATTTGTGATAAAAACATTTATTTAGAAGTTCGTTTTTTAAGGACAAATTTATCGTGTAACATTTTCGAGTGGTGATCGTATTTTTTATTGCACGTATGTACGGTGTACGTTTTATCTGGACGCGATGAAATATCTCGCGAGCAAACGATGCTATCGAAAAATGTTCTCGCGAATGTTCATTGTCCGTGTTCACTTTGTGATTCGAAAAATTGAATAAAAAAATCCTCCATGATAAATCACTCGAATTGGAAAAGCGTGGAACCAAGAAAACGCTCGAGGTTAAGAAAATCCTGAGTGAAAGCTATTTCAATAAACTGTCACGTACAACAACCATCTATCTGGGGCCCGGATTGTCCTAAGCCCCGCCACTTTGACATACTTTATTTTCTTGTATCACGTGTCTCGCAGTAAATGCAACTTTATTTCACGTGTGTAATACCACGATCTTCAATATCCTGTTGAAGGTCTACGAGAAAAATTCTCCCACATAAGATAACTGGCAGAATCCAGTGAAAAATCCTCCTACGAATATAAAAGAAGACCAATCTCGCTTTCAATGTTAGGAAATGATTCGAGTGAAAGCTATTTCGTACATGTATCGTTACCTCACATGTACTGTATAATGTCATAACCTCAATTCTTTTTCAGTTCAGCATTCTCCTCGAAATTTACGAGAAAGAAGAAAAGTTTTCCACCGAAGATAACCAAAATTAAGTCAAAAACCTACAAATATAAAAAGAGACCAATTTCGTAAGGAAAATATGACTCACAATACACAGTATCCTAACCTCAATTTTTTGTTCAATATCCTGCTCAAGATTTCCAAGAAAAATTCTCCCACCCAAAATAACTGTAAAAATCCAGTGAAAAACACGCTACAAATATAAAAGAAGACCAATCTCGCTTTCAAGGCTAAAAAAAAGATACCAGAGAACTCACATTACACAGTATCATAACCTCAATTTTTTGTTCAATATCCTGCTCAAGATTCCCAAGAAAAATTCTCTCACCCAAGATAACTGACATAATCCTGTCAAGAATCCGCTACAAATATAAAAGAAGACCAACCTCCCTGTCAAGGTAGGAAAAAGGTCAGAGAGAAAGTTATTTCAATAAACCGACACGTCCCGAAACCATCTCTTCAGCGGTGGGGATGTCCCGAGTCGTCCATTAATAAACTTAACGACGCTACACGCGCGTTACGCGAGGGCATCGGTTGGTCGTGGTGGGGGTCGGTGAAAAACTCATCGTTTACAAGTTTCCAGTCGGGGGGGAAGCGATCGGTATGCGCGACCTACCCTCGCCAAGACGTCGTCGTGCATATAAAACACTCGGCCGGCATTATCCGCTAGGCGTGTTGCGTCCTCTTCCGGCGTGCATTCTCGCGATGTGCATCGGTTGCACATTCCGTGTGGAACGCGGTCCCTGATAGAATTACGTGCGCCAGCCGCAATAACGATGTTCCTGCTTAGTCGGTATTACTTATATTACGTCGGGAAGTTACGCGGTTCCCCGGTCCGTGTGTCCCGAGACTCAGCCAGTTTCTGCAACTGCAATTGCATTTTCGTTCTCGCCTATGCGCGTCGGTTCGCACACGACGGATCCACCGGATTGTCTGCCGCAGACTCGTGTCCTTCTTTTTTTTTTCTTCGCCTTCCACCGATGAACTTCGACGAGTACGGCTACGTGACGCATTATTCAGGATCGTTGGCGCGCTATCTACGGCAAAGATGGAGTCGTGCCGCGTATAAGGCTAGCGATGGGATTAACTCGTGGCTGAGACGCGTATAGACGGTATCGTACGTTTGACATTTAACACTGGATTACGTATTACCGTTTGCATCGAATCGAATTAATTTACGAATATAATCAGTTTTCTATTTTAATATTTGACCGGTGACTAAATTGAGCAACTTTAAAAAGAAATTTAAAATTGACGAAACTAGGTCTTTGGGAGTTTCAGTCTAAGAGGAATCTCACGACTTGTCCTTTGATAAATTATTTGATAAATATTCGCGAGCAATATTTACCGAACGATTATATAACACAGGTGAGATACTATTGAAGGGAGTATGAGAACTTGTAAGTTCAATGTTAGAGTAATTCGTGAAATTTTTGTAACATTTGCTTCAGAATAACCAGTTTCGGCATACGGTTGTCTACTCCTCGTTTTATATTGAGATTTTTAAAAAATCTTCGCTAGATTTCTTAGACATCGGTAACCGCTAACTACGATGTTTATGTTTCATCGAGGTTGGCGTCATTTCTATGTAAATCTATCGAAATACGTAATGTATTCATATCGTCCGCCATTAAGCAACGCTGCAATAATATCGTCTGTTGACACAGTTGCCTATCGACTTACTGTTCTCGAAATGTCAACCGGATCGATAGTCAACGACCGAGCTTGAATACGGAGCACGATGTAACTCGCGGTATTAACCGATACCGAGTACAGTAGATCGTGCATTCGGAAATAAGTCGAAACTGTGAGGTGAAATCTGTTCGTACGAGGCATCGTTTCGCAAAAAGGACCAGTTAAAAAATTCACCGCGCAAAGGTTGGTTTGTTCACCGTCCAAACCATTGTTGCACCACGATGCAACGGATGCAACGCTACGTTTATAAAAATAGTTTCAATGCGAGTTTCCATGTTACGGGCCAACTTACGTTGTTAGCTGAAAAACTGATAAAAGCGTTCTACTCGTTATCGGGTATAAAATTGAGCTCGACGAATCGTAAGGTGTTAACGAGGAAAGCTCTCGTTGGTTGATAAAATCGCTCCGTTAGTAACATAAAAAATGTTTTTAATGGCCAACAAACACGACACATCTACTATTCTATCGAAGTACGGTTGGGTTTTTTGTAAAGAAAAAAAATAAAATCATCGTGGGTCCTTTGTCCGGTGTTTGCGTACTCGAATACACTTTCGAAGTCAATCTCCTCCGTAATGGAGTCTCTCACCGAAAATATTGCGTTTCATATTTTTCACTTTTCTTCGAACAAAAAATATCCATCGACTGGAATAGTCTGCCGGGGTTTGAAGTAATCGATAAACACTGATCTATAACCAAAGAGAATACAACCCTTATTCGTGCCACGACGAAAGCTATTAGATATCGATTGAAAGCTCGTTTCATTTATAGTACTTTATCGTAGCGGTAATTCAAGCAAACGAGTGCAATGTCGATGGGTAGATATCACTATTGTGAAACGAGGTGCAAGAGAACCGGTAGACAATACGTTGTACAATTTGTTCCACTTGCAATATACTTACGAAACTTGTATAATCGTTAAACAAAAATACAATATAGTAAGAAATGAACGCTAATCGTTCGTATTTGCAAAAATTACTTTTCGATCGAATTACTCTTGTAAGATCACGTGACTTACGTTTTGTTAAGATCACGTTTTGTCGTTAGAGCATTTGGACTTCTCTTGTCTGGCCATAGAAAGGAATAATTCTACTTGCCCGATCATAGACGAGGCAACTCTACTTGTCTGGCCATAGATGGGTAATTCTACTTGTCTGGCCATACACGGGATCACAAACTTGTCCGGTCATAGCCGGGGAAACTCTACTTGTCTGACCATAGATGGGTAATTCTACTTGCCTGTCCATATGCAGGATGACACTAGTTGTCTGACTATAGATGGGGCTCATACTACTTGATCTCGAGTAACGAAGGAAATGCAAGGACAAGTAGTAGGACCACCGTATATGGCCCGACAAGTGGTATTACGTCCGTCTATGGTCAGACAAGGGTAAATGCAAGTGTATAATCAGACAATTATGGATGTATCGTCAGACAAGTAGGTATGCGTGCGTATGGTCAGACAAGTTGAAATGCGATTGTATGGTCAGAAATTTGACCTTAAGGGTGAGTTCCATATTGTGAGTTCCATATCCCCTTAGTATTCACTAACAGTTTGACTACTCAAATTACTGACTTCAGTCGTGACTCCAGTTCTGATTCCAGTTCTGACTTCAGTTCTGACTTCAGTTCTGACTTCAGTTCTGACTTCAGTTCTGATTTCAGTTCTGACTTCAGTTCTGACTTCAGTTCTAACTCCAGTTCTGACTCCAGTTCTGACTTCAGTTCTGACTCCAGTTCTGACTCCAATCCTGACTCCAGTTCTGACTCCAGTTCTGACTTCAGTTCTGACTTCAGTTCTGACTTCAGTTCTGATTCCAGTTCTGATTTCAGTTCTGACTTCAGTTCTGACTCCAGTCCTGATTCCAGTTCTGTCTCCAGTTCTGACTCCATCTTCGAGCAGTTACAAGCCATGACTCTTGAGGTGATCTCTGTCCCCGTATCGGTCACATTGCATTCTCGTTCGTTTCAAATGTCCTTGTTATCGTTAAACAAGTACCATCCATTTAACGAAAATTTCCCTCCATTCGGCAAGACTCCACAGAAACCAACGTACCTACTCTCGCGATCGCTGGAAAGAAGCTCGTGCATCGCAAAAGAAACGCGAACTCTTTGGTTCGCGATCGCGCGAGCTTCGATATCGTTCCCTCCCGCAGTTACACGTGTCTCGCGTTTACGCGCTCGGTAATTACCGACGCTTCGAGAGGAAGACGAAATAAGTTTACGATCCGTAATCGAATCAAACGAGTGCCCGCGGGCTGAGATCCGCGGCCCTGTTAATTACCGCGTTGATATCACGGTAAATTTGGGATTCGGTTTGACGAGAAGCCGAGTAATTAGCCGTTGAATGTCGCGAGGTAGTTTCTCGAATACGAGATGCATCTTGTTTGCCCGCGGAGGTGGGTGCGCGCACGCGAGGGAGATTGCACTTTGACAAGCTGGTCGTGCCGGCGCGGAGCGTGTCAGAGACACATACTCCTCCTCCGCGTGCGCGCCACCGTGTTCCGCCTTTCATACGCGCAGTAAAACTCCGCGTCCTTTCATTACTTTTGAAAGCCTTCCGCGCAGATTCCTCTACCACCGCCCTCCCAACTTCACCCCCTTCACCCCCTGCGGAAACCTTGCGGACTGAATTAACTAATTCTGTTAATAAAATTACAAACACCGGGTCACTCGACAAAGCGGAGCCACTTTGTTTTGTACGATCCCGTTGAACACTTTGTAACAGTGACGGTAAGCTTTGTTGATTTTTGTAATTAAAGAGTGGACCACTGGACGATGTCGTTGGACACTCCCAATTTTGTGTCATGATCGTGCGAAGAAGAATGTGGACAAAATGTGGATCACGATTGAAAGAAATTGAATTTTAAATGCCATATTTTTGACGCGACGAAATGTGACGAGAAAAGAAAATCTTAATTGAGAAATTAAATTCACTGTATTTGCAACTTGTGCCATCACTTGGATTGATTAACTTTCTTAATAAAATTACAAAGATTGGGTAATTGGACCGCTTGACGTGTCGTTGGACACCCCCAATTTTCCGTCATGATCGTGTGAAGAAGAATGTGGACAAAATGTGGATCACGATTGAAAGAAATTGAATTTTAAATGCCATATTTTTGACGCGACGAAATGTGACGAGAAAAGAAAATCTTAATTGAGAAATTAAATTCACTGTATTTGCAACTTGTGCCATCACTTGGATTGATTAATTTTCTTAATAAAATTGCAATGATTGGGTCATTCGATCTACAAAGAAGATAAAGTAATGCGAACAAAATGTGAATCGCGATCGAAAGAAATTCAATTTTAAATGCCATTCTTATCCGTCAATATCGACGCGATCATTACCCAAATTAGAGTAATCTATTATGCAACTGTATACGATTCAACTTGCAAAAATAATTAACTCCCTCTGTACTTAATTTCAATCGCTACACCCGCACCGTGTCCAAATACTCCCCACACCGATAAGATCGAAAATGCGCTACCAAATTCCGTCCAATGTCCGATCCGTTCCCCCTCGCACCTCACCGGTGTAACCCACGGACGAATTTAATTTCACCGGGTAAACTCTGTATTTTCGCGCGACAAGAAATCGAGGAAGAGTCGGCGCGACAAGCTGTGCCGGTGGAAATTTCCAAAAAAAAAAAAAAAAAAACGAACCGTTTTCACCGGCAAAATTTCACCAACGTCGAGTCCGATGGGGAAACATTGCGCGCAGTACAAATAACAGATCCTGGCCGGGATTTAAACGAAGAAATCGTGGAACACCGTGGTCTCGTTCGATAACAAAATTCAGGACCGATACGCCGCTCGTTCCACTTCGCGGTGAATTAAGGGAAGAAGCAAACCGGCAAGCTTTTATTCCGAGTGGGACGATCGTAGGAAATTAAACATCGATCGGGTTTCCACGGAATAGCTCGTGGGTATGGCGGCTTCGTCGTTTCTGCATTAAATTCGAAGACGTTACGGCGAAGTCGTATAATTCTCCCGTATAATCCATATATCCACTGCCTATCTATTCTCGGATTGTTATTCCCGACTCAGGCAGTTCAAGCCGGAGAGTACTAAAATCGAGATATTGCGCCTTGTAAACCGACTATATCCCCCTACCCCACAACCCGATGGATTATGTGCTAACTCAAGGAGCTTACGCGCTGACTTAATAATCCTTCTTGTAAATCAACCAACCGGCTCCGTTCCAGCGATATCGTTTTCATATTTTATCACCGGTTCCTTTATCGCGCGATTGCTCCGTGGAAAGTGTTCAAAGTGTAACTTCTAAACAATTCATTCCGATCGGTCGACCGATCGAACGGTATCTGTGTACTCTTGAGGGTTCCAGTGTGGTATTCCCCGAGATTGGGTAAGGTATAAGGATGTGTGTACTCGGTGATCGCGATTGAACGATTAATTTGAAGGTATTGAGAAAGGAGGTGGAGGTATTATCTTTATCGTCAAATTATATTCAAGGGAATTTATTTGTGGAATAGTTACTTAGAGTGTATTGAATAGTGATGTTCGTTTCGCGTTTGTTATAGAAATTATAGTGTAATTTTTAAGTAGTTAGGGGAAGCAATTTTCTTTCATTTGCAAGTGTATCGGTCTTCATTTATAAATGGAAGAATATCTTTAGTTGTAGTTTTCCAACTGTTGAATTATACTTCACCATCGTGCAGAAACGTGTTAAAACCGGACGAGGATAGGGTGGGTTCTTTTATCTCTAAAAGGATCCAATGTCTACATCTGATATTCTATAAGTTAAAACAGGGAGCAATATCATACTCTGTTACTATTACTATTATTACTATTTCACTTATGACTCCATTATCTACTACTATTATTTCACGTATTACATTTTTATGTATTACTATTATTTTCTTATTACTTCATTATTTATTATTATTTTCTTATTATTACTTCATTATTTATTACTCTTATTTCACTTATTACTTTACTATCTATTACTATTATTTTACTTATTACTTTATCATCTATTACTATTATTTTACTTATTACTTCATTATTTATTTATATTATTTTTCTTTACTATTACTATTATTTCGCTCATTACTTTATTAACCATCACTATTATTCTATCAGCACAGATTAGCCTATTACTTAATTTTCACGCGGCAGTCCGTCGGTTGGCTCCGAGCACAACCTGTACTTTTACGCGACGCGATTTATATCGAGATAACCCAACTCCCTGCGAAAGAGATCCCGAAAGCTACGGAACGATACGTATCGTTCAGGAATTAAAATTTATAATTACATATATTTCGTCGAGCCTTCTCTCCCTCCCTCTCTCTCTCCCTCACCTGCATCGTTCCTCCGTGCACCCGTTGCGCTTCGTATTTTCCGTATCGCGAGTTTCGTTTACGGCGAGGGCGGAAAATTAAATATGAAAGGAGTCCACCGCTCGCGCAGAATCGGGGCTCCTCTAAGGAATATTTCACAACATCCGACGACAGCTGTGCGGTAAAATATTTACACGCGCGCGTAACTCGTACAGCGACTTGAAATTATCATGGGGCCGTCGTCGTCGTCCTCGTCGTCGTCGTCGTCGACGTCGTCTTCTTCTGGCCGCGCGCGTGCCGCTCGTCTTTCCATTTTCTCGTTCCACTTTCGACCCGTTTTCAGCTCGTCCGTGTGTGTGTGTGTGTTTTTTTTTCTCTTTCTCTTTTTTCATTTCTTTTTTTTTTTTTCTTCTTCTTCTTCACTCGGCGCCCTGGTTTCCGCGGATTTGCATAAGTCTGCGAAAGTGTCGAATACCTAGCACAGCGCCGCTGGGAATATCTTCTTAGCTCGCGAGCACTCGGTCCACGTCGTGCGGAATGCATCGATCTATATATGTATATATATTTCTACCGGGTGAAACAATCGATCGAATTTTGCACGATTTGCTCCGACTGCACGACCATCGGACGAGAAATACGGATATTTTCGGTGATTTTTAGTTCCGGTGTCTTGTCTCTTTCGTTTCGATTTTCGTTGTCCTAGGGACTGGTAGATTCGTATCGCGCCAATTTCGATCTTTGTTTGAACACGCGTGGGTCTTTTCGGACCCAGAGAAACTTTACTCGATTATACAGTTGGTACGATATTTCAGAGACATTGAGAAAGTTATGGTAAAACAGTAGAAGCTTTGTGCGAAATTTTTGGTGCGAAATTAAATTATGGGTCCGTTTGGACCCACGCCGTGGTCTCTCCTGTAGATCTTTACTCGAACAACAGTTGTACAAGTATTGATTCGCGATCGTGTGCATTCGATGAAAATTTACCGAACGAATTTTTATTCGACGCGATACAAATGTGTATAAAACGATGTACACGTAATTCGATGGTAATTTTGAACGACCGCACTTTCATCGCGCTATCGTTCTATCTTCGTCGGTGATCGGTAAATCGTTATTTACGCAATTTTTTCATACCTTTTAAATATTCCACTTCCTGAACTCTGGCGGTGGAAGCCATTATCCGTTGTTTTATAAATATTGTACGATCGCGATAGCGATGCGAGACATTATACAAAAGTGATAACGGGTCACACGCTCGTGATGCATAATATTTGCATGTCCTATTACACTTTAATTTCTTATCTGTCGGCGTTTCGTCGGATCTCGTGCCTAAGTAATTGAAAAACACAGCCGAGTATAGATATTTATCATCCTGCGTACCATTATTAAAAGAAATTATTACCAATTACAGTATTACTATTGATTTATACTATTAACGAAAGTGTTGAAGTATTCATCGAAGATTGTACGACTTAACATCTACCCAATAGATACGCAGACTTCTCGCAAATATTGAAATTGTTGTGTACATTAAAAATTGGGTTTCCTTCGTAAATAACTAATCCGAAGCAATTTGGAACGGTTCGGTAATCTCGAGCAATTTTTTTCCACGACGTGTTTTCGCAATATTTATTACGTCTATTAATCGCAGTGATATAATAATCAGGGTATAATTAATTGCTCGAACGCACGACACGAACGCTGATAGTGAATCGGAGCTTGTGCGAATACATACGTTTGTTAATTTCACGCGAATACATTTAACGTACTAGAACGAATACGATCGAGGTCTTTTCTCGAACAAGTCGATCGTCAATTTTGCCTCGATAAAGCGACAATTCTTTCCTCGATTAAGCGACAATTCGTTCGATTTCGTTTCAATCACGCTCCTTTACTCGTTCCATTATTTCACCGAGTGTCGATGTACGTGCCAACGCGACATAATTCCCACCGAAACGAAGATATCTTATTAGGTCAGGGAACTTATGCATTCTTATCGTCGTTATCATCGTGCTTCCGCTGTCGCGCGAGAGCAATTAAGCCAGAGTGCTTTCCTATCTCTGTAATATAACATCTCTATAATACTTCTCCTCGCGCTTTCGTTTCCCGCCTACTGATCCCTCTCGTTGGGTAACTGCGATGTGGATTTGCATAACTCCGAGAAAATTCCACGGACGGACACCTGGTACCGTTTCATTGGCCGAGACAAACCCTGAGCTTCCTCTCTTGTGCACGTTTGAGTAGGTTAGCGATGAAATCACGCGATCATCCTGAAAATTAACGGTACCCGTAGGAAAGAGGTCCTCGAACTTGTTGGTCCCCAAAGCCTCTTTACGAAGGCTACGTTTATACAATGAACATGCTATCGTGGAGATTTTCTTACTCGTAGATTCTATTTTTCAATGTTTATCATATTACAATATGGTCAATGTGTACACTTGGATCCTTTCAATTTTATTCGTAAATACATCTATCAATATTTAACGACACGTGTCTCCAATTGCAGGATGTGCAACATTGTTATTACAGAACACACCCGACCCGAGCAGATGCTGGAATTGTGTTTCCTACAACCGTTTCATCGTAACTGAACAATAGCCGTACGATAATTACGGGACTGCAAGAGCGCTAGCCATCGTTCAGCGCCCGTCCTTGAGGATGCATGGCTTATTCCAGAACCCATTCAGTCCCTGACTCAGCCATGGAGCTTTAGAATGGGAAATAATGTCGTATTATGCGCCTTCAAAGCATTTTCCGAATATATTGTAAGAATGCTATACAAATATACTAGTAATTGTAGGAGTGTTTGTACAAAGGATCTGTTGATAATACGAGTGAAAATGTGTATTTAGAGAAATGACGATGGAAATAGAAGTAGAATCAGCAGTAGCAGTAGGAATAACAGTATCGGTTGTAACGGTAATAATAGTTGTACCAGTAGAAGTGGTAAAAATAGTGAGAGCAGTAGCAACAGTATCGGTAGTATTGATAGTATCTATAGTATCAGTAGTAGTATCGATACTGATACAATGGTAATGTGGATATCGATAATTTCACTAGAAGTAGTAGCAGTAGTAATATAGATATTGGTATTATCACTAGAAGTAGTAGCAGTAGTAATATATATATTGGTATTATCACTAGAAGTAGTAGCAATATAGATACCGATACTATCGTTAGCAGTGGTGGTAATACAGATATTGATGTTACCACTAGCAGTGGTAGTAGTATAGATATTAATACTGTCACTAGCAATAATGTAGCAGTAGTGGTAGTAGTGACAGTAGTAGTAAAGGTAGCAGTAGCAGTAGCACTAATAGTAGCACTAACAAGAGCACTAACAGTAGCACTAGCAATACTAGTAGCAATAACACTAATACTAACACTACTAATAGAAGTATCAGCAGTAATATGAAAGTAGCCAACTGTGTACATCGACCCCAAAGATCCCCAGCCTCCAGTAACGCGATTTGCCCTCGGTTCAACTCAATACTCCTCGGTTCCTTTCAGGGCATATCTTTCCTTCTCCTCCTCGGAATACAAGTGGCACCGTCCTCCTGTCATCTCGTTTCGGGTCAGCACGGTCGGAACGCGGCTCGCTGCGCCTCGAGCCCAATTAATCTGTCTTTCAATTCTCCGACGTTCATTCTTGTCCTAACCTCCTCGCGGCGTTCGGGTGGGTTTCTTCTCTTCAGCCGTCGCGTCTTCCGCCAGAATTCCGGCCGGTGCTCGCCGATTTGCATAAACCACGCCGAAGAACAAATACGGTGCAGCGCCACGAATATCTTATTAGGTCAGGAAGTTTTGATTCCGTGGCGAGGACACGCCTCTTAAAACTGATCTCTGCTGAATATAATTATCCGCGAGCCGGCGCCGTACCGTGAAACGGATAAATGGATTCCGACGACATCGACCCGGCAACAGATGTTCGATCCGTTGGAAAGTTGACTCGGTACGTTGGTATACCTGCGCGTCTTTCCTGCCGGCTGTTCGCTCGGAGAAACGTGCAACGATTCAAGAATCCTACTGTTCCGCGTCCGTCAGTGTGTCCATGTGCGCGTTCAGATTTTTACGCCCTTCCACCCTCCATCCGCTCGATACCCCCGATTAAGGTTAGAAGGTGAGCGAAACTTCCTTGGAAAGTTTCGCAATGGCGTATCCCGGTATACTGCCGTCCGAAATTAGGGAAAATTAACTCGCTCGGTAATCGAGGATCAAGTTACACGTCTTACCTCGATTTCCATCCGGGAGATATATACTCGTTCGCGTTCCAGCTGAACGTCGATTATTGGAATTAACGGAGAGACTTCTCCCGATCGGTCGGAGAACAGGTTAATCCGTTCGAAGTGGTCGCGCCGAGCTCGTCGTGCGAGGTATTAAAATTCTACAACGATCCCGACTCGCGATGGTGGTACGTACAAGCGTTATTTAAAGACACGTGTTCGTACTTTGGTAAGTGAATTTAGACACTTGGACGAGTAAAAAGTATCATGGATATGTATGGTCTACAGATGTTCGACAACTCATTTCGGGACCGTTTGAAATCGATCGTGTGTTCAACGATGTACTGTGCGCAGCTGAGAAATTTACCTCTGGAAGAAACTGAGATTCTTTAGCTAATAGTAAGTGAACATTGCTCGGCACTACATTCCATGTACTAGATCTCTTCTGAAGGAGATACTTTGGTAATCTGGCTTCAAAAAATTGATCTTTTTGTTAAAATTAAATATTTTCTACAATCATTCGTGACTCGTGAACTAAGGTATATAAGACGTACCGTTTACAGGACATTTTTCGCTCGTTTTATTAGGCAGATTCATGTACCGATGTATGGACATGTATTTGTACAATTTTGTAGAAGTGTTTTGCACATTTTAGATTTCATACAGAGTAACTCTAACTACTAGAGTTATCGCGGACATTTAAATACGATACAAACGGGTTAATCGACGAAAGTATTGCGCGTTGAAACGCCAAGAATCGGTAATCCCTGGCACTCGAAGGGAGAGCAATATCATCGATGTCGTTTGGATACGGTCCCGCGTCTACATCGGAGAAAAAAGAAACCAACGGATAAAATGGCGAAAGAAACGGCCAGACTTGCGATAACACCTTACGAGCAACATTTAATGCCAAACTATCCGACCTCTCTTGTCAGTTGTAACATACAAGATGACTGGCACACAGGGAATGGAATATCCACGGAAATAAGACCAATTACCGACCAAAATGAAGCCCAGGGGACTGCCTAGAGATACGAACACAGAGAACTCTAAACGTAGATAGGGTAATGAACATACGACACAAGGGTGAGCGATAAAATGATATCACCTATACGTGACAGCGGCTGTTGAAATTTTAATAGCTACCCCATTTTCGTTCCGATGGTATTGTCTTTTCTTTTTATTATTTATTTCGTAACGAACATCGTGGAACTTCTATTGGTACAATTAGTGTTATTGCTATTGACTCGTTAAACTTTCATCGATTCGCGCTTCTAGTCTGGGTCAGTACAGACCCGACTTTACCTCTATTGTTTACTTTGTCATTCTATCGATCGCTTTATCGGTTCTGAAATAAACAGTTCTCGTCTGAAATTATTCATCGCGAGTCGAGAAGATTGATTTTTTCGCAAGGGTCTGTTTCGACCCACGCTTACTTGACAGAGGCTCGGTGAACCTTCCACGGTAGCTCGTGCAACAAAAGGGATTCGTCATTCGTGGAAATACGATAACGCTCGCCAAACCAGAGCCAACTTTTTAGTAATTAGCGCATAATAAACAGGACGACGTATCTCATGGTCGGTGCCAACCTGGAAAAAATGTCGTACTTCCGCCTCTTTATCGGGGACATACGCCGAGAGACAACGGTGGACAATGGAATTCAATTAAATAATGAAAACTCCAGCCGCGACGTCATCGCGAAAATAACAACGCCCTTGAGAGAACGTCGACCTATAAACTGGTCTTACAAGCGTAAACGCGCGGCTATTTATTTTACGAGCGTGGTCCCTCGCTCGTATTATATGTAAATATACTCTGTATTTAACTTGCGTGGTATACGCGTCGGTTGTTTCATTCTATTTTGGAAAGTGTCTTTCGAATTCGAAACTTTTACTACGGGTGCTTTCGCGCGCGATCGATGTTTCCCAGCACCTCGTGCTTTAACGTTTAATTATGAAAAGTGAACGCTTAATTACGACGAGTGATTTCGTGACAGCGAACACTAACGACGAATGGAATTACTCGACACTGTTCCACCGCGGTAGTGGTTTTCGCGGACCTTAACCACTTAACAGCCGCGCCCGAGTTAACTCGGGACACGTAATCGTCGAATAAACGAGTGAAATACGTGGTCTTAAATATTTGAAAAGAAAAAAGAAAACGTAACCAGGCGAACCGAATTTCTTATTTCTTCCAACTTGGACACGATGATTAAGTTCCATTCAAATTCAACCGGTATTTAATTTTAAATTAAATTTTTGTCCCTTTTTTTGACTCGTGTATTTTCTACAAAATACTTTCCTCTTTTCTTCTGCTCGTCCACGTAATTACATACCTTTTACTTCCCTTCTTTTTGTTGCAAAACGAAGTTACGCTTCTTCTAATTACTGCCAAAGAGGACCCAAGGGAAACGAGGTTGAAATTAAAAAAATATATATATACATATTTAAACAAACACGTCGCACCGTATTGTTCCCTAATTTGAAAGAAATATTTCACAGTAGGGATTCATTACACTTTCGATTAAATTTTGTTCATTTTGATTAAAGTAGTAAAAAAATTACAATAGGTCGAATTCAAAAATATATATATTCAGCAAACATGTCGGACTATATTGTTCTCTAATTTGAAGGAAATATTATCGTTTAAATTTTGTAAATTTTGATTAAAATGGTAAAAAGATTACGATCGTTCGATGAAATTGAAGGTACAGTACGATGAATGTGCACGTTAAAGCGATACAAGCTCTGTCGGTTAAACGACATTACGACAACGATCGTTTAATTATCAACGCTCACCGGTGTGCTCCGAGAATTTCGACCTTCGATAATTAGACTCTTAACAGTTAACGAAGTTGGATGTCAATACGAGTCTGGTTCTCATTGTGCTTTCACAGGGATTTCGGTATTATTGGGACGACATCTCTGTTAATTTAGAGCATTCAATGGCTTTAAGTGATTCTAGATATGTTTAATCAGTCTGTGCTAACGCAACAACGCATATATCACATCATATATATATATGTAGGATCGATCCTATTTATGTTCAAAGCAATTTAATATTGATCACTCCTAATAACGGTGCTGCAGTCTATATACTACGTTCTATAAATTACTCATATTAATCTAAAATCTTTACTGACAGAAATAGAAAGAACATAGTTCACTCCGAATAATATACGTAATATTAACGTAGCTACGGATCGGTCGTCAGAAAATACGTTGTTACCTTGAGATTAAATTTAACGATGTTACTTTCGACGATTACAGGCTGCATTCGTTAAAGAAAAAGAAGTATCGACAGAATTCTACTCAATTGACGACTAACCTACCGTCACATCGGTGAAACTTTGAAATAGGGCTAAGCCAAGGATCCGATCACGGGTTGTGGAAGACGATAATGGCTTCTGGTAAAAACTCTCCGAGGAGTAGCAGAGCACTTACCCCAGAAAGCGATGAAAAACGTTCATGTACAAATATTCTCGACAGTTTTTTACTTATAGCAGGTTCTCGAGATACGATGTAACCAGGATGCTCAAACATTACTTAAGCCTAAGTTAGTTACCGTCTAGATACCCAAGATCTTGTAGTAATTATATTAAGCTTTGCAGAAGACCCGATAGTTTCTAGATTATCCGTAACTCGGTATCTGGCGCCCAAAAACGATGAAAACCTTTATATACCGTTAATACGTAACCGACGATTCCGTTCGCAAATAATTGCTTTCGTTCCGTAAAACTGCCTTCTCTTAAATCCTAATAAAAAGAAACCGCCTCGTAACTTCCGAAGACGCTCTGCGAACGATTCTCGCAACCGATATCCTCCTCCACCCCCCACCCTCCCATCTCCCGCCCTGTTTCTCCGGGACAATGAAATATTCCGCTTCCGCAAGTAGCCCGGTTTCGATATTGCGCGAGCGAGACGCGATCGTTTCATCCGCCGCGGGATCCTCTCCTCCGTATCGTGGAATTAGTTTCCCCAACAGTGACCCTCTGTTCTTGCAGCCGGAATGTTTCCCGGGCGGTGTTTTTCAACGGAAGAAACCACCCGAGGGAATTCCGAGGGAGAGCAATCCAACTCGATGCACTCCCGTGCCAACGTTCGGGCCAACTCCCTCGCGGGTAAGGTAACGTTCCAGGCACCCCCCACCATCCACCGTCGACCCCCCACCATCTACCCACAGTCCCCCCACCATCTACCCACAGTCCCCCCACTCCGCGACCGAACCGCTGCCTTCGAGTCGCGCGCTAACGAGAGACTACCCCCACCACTCGCTCACTGTTTTCCGCGAACTACCGATCATCGCGAGATATTGCCTCTTTAACGGGAGTCGGAGTGGGGGTAGCAGACAGTGGCGTGGCCGTCCGAATATCTCGAGCACGTTTACCTACGCGCGTGTTTGCGCGAACCTCGGGATTTCGACGATATTTGAAAATGGCCAAAACCAGCGAGTTTCGAAACCGGATATTCTTTGCTCCGTTCGCGAGCAATTTTATTCATTTCGAACATGGAATTCCCGATTACACGAGAAATCGATTTTTTCCTCTGGCAAATGGACGAAAGCGCGGGGAAATTTTTCGTGGAATTGTATTCGTTTTGTGGTTTTTCCAACGAAGGAGGTTAGATTCGGAAGGTTGGAAATTTATTTAGGGTGCACGAGAAGCATCGAGTACGGTTTTTAGTCGCGTATTGTGGAATTTAGATACATCGTGATTTTCGCGTATCGCGTTTACGTTTTGTAATACTTCGGTAGAGTTTGTTTTCTACGGTAAAAGTTTTTTTTTTCTGTCTGGAAGGAGATTGTTCACGATTACGGGTAATTATTCTCGGTCTTTTTAATCGAGAATACGAGCAGAGATTTCTGTAACACTCGAGTGTTGCACATTACACTTTACTTTTAGAACAATAATTGTATTTTCCACTAATTAATTACATAGAAGGAAGAATCTGTTTCCATGAAATTTAGATGATTTTATAATCGCAGTAACGGTTATTCCTATAAATTGTTTCGTATTTTTGACTCTTGCATTGGGATGTTCCAAAAGTCATTCCTTTTTTTTGGTGAAAATGAAACACAATTTTTTTAGAGCGTATAAACATTGTATTATATTATATATTCTCCATTTTGGAAAACGAAATAACTTTCCGAACAACCCGATACCACGATATTGAAATAACGTGTACGTATATTTTGAAAGTTTTCTCTTATTTTTATCGCGTATATCATTTTGTCCATAAATAATCGTTCAAGTCGCCTCGAACAGGACCGAAATATTGGAAAAATAACGGTTCATTCGACTCCGAAAAGAAGGTAAAAAAAAGAAAATTGCCAAGCTTTCATTGACCAAGCTTTTAATTTCAAAACGGCGAATAATTCCACGCGACATTCTTGCTGCGATTTCGATGGAACGAAACTAACGATGATGCATCGTTCGAATAAGCTGTACACGCTAAAAAATCAACGAGTTATACGCCATTTAAGATTTACGATACCCGTACCGCAATGCGTGCAAGTTACAGTAAACCCCTTCCGCGTATAATTTTCAAGCTTTATTATCGAGCCGGAACACGGACCGAGTTACGAGGAATTCGAAGTATAGCCGAATAACCCACTTTATGCTCTGTGTCACGTAAGGGGAGCGAAATATGGACTCTTTTAAGGCCGCCGCGTGTCGCTGTAACAGCGAACGTTGCGAATTCATGACAGGTGTTCTTGTTTTAGAATCACTTAGGTCGCTTACGTGTTCCACGAGACAGTAACCCAGTTTTTGCAACCGGAGGAGCGGACGAAATTACCTGAAACAGACAAACAATCGATTCGTTACGAAGGAGACATTGTTTCACCAGCAGAGACGATAATAAAGAAAGTAAAACGTAACAAAAGTAGCTCGATAATTACTACAACGTACTTGAAAGTTACTTCTCTGTTCGAGGAATGATAAATTAATGCGACCGATTTATTAACAATTCTTTTAATACACTTTGATACTTAATTTGTTTGATCGATGAGTCGACAAAATGGTAAACACACTAGATTCTTAATATCTAGCATATTGCGTATTTATCGATATTAGTCACCCTGCAGATATTTTAAAATCGAATTTTCCAAACAGATAC
Organism: Ptiloglossa arizonensis; assembly: GCF_051014685.1. Taxonomy (NCBI): domain Eukaryota; kingdom Metazoa; phylum Arthropoda; class Insecta; order Hymenoptera; family Colletidae; genus Ptiloglossa; species Ptiloglossa arizonensis. The sequence goes on from NC_135050.1 coordinate 22,796,035, forward strand.
AATTTTATTTCAATTTCACGAGTGAATGTTTAAAAGTCGTTAATAAATTTCAGATCTCGTTCCTTGAGAATTTAAACGTTAAGATATAGTACTCTTTCCGCTAAAATATTCGTGGGAACAAAAAATGATGCTCTGAATTTCCTCTTGAAATTCCTTTCTTGACGTTCAAAAGGGAAATTTGTAACGAGATCGGAAGATCGTCGAAAGAAAGTCGCGCGTAACTTGGCGAGCAGTTTAAAAATCGTGTTAATTAATCGCGAGGAGAGACCGATTGTCAATTTTCTGAAAAGTATTCGTCGAGGTTGTAAAATTTCCCCACGGAGAATGTACGCGCGATGACAGAACTTTTAAGGGTAAAAGCCACGTTCTCGCGGCCAACAGGACTCATTCTTATTCAGTAAAAAGTTTCGACCGGCCACAAACTGGTCAATTGGTCGTAGAAGTTAGGCGAGAATAATTAAAAGATTCAACAGGGCCATCGTTCGGGACGTCGAAAAGTGCGCCAAGTAACTTCGTGTTGGGGCGTGTTTGTTAAATATTCATAAGCTTTTTCTCGAGTTGACGTTTCAACATCGCAAACGACCTGCCGTTTTTGCAATTGAAACTTTATCGCCCCTTCGCGAACTATGCGCTGTCTTCGAACGAGAATTGCCGTAAAAATATCGCCACCGGCGATAACTCAATTTTCGAATTTACACGCGGCAACGTTTCCCCATAAAAAATTTCTGTTTCTTTCCCCACGAACGTCGCGAACGTCGATTTTATCTCCCGTCCGGAATAACTGCATCAATTTCGTTTATCTGGGAACGAGATGCACGGACATCGATCGGTTATTTATCGCGGAACAGCCCTGGAAATACGCGTTACACCAAAATAGATAACTTAACCCGACAACGAATTGATATCGAATTTCTTATTGCCCTTGGTACCGCAGAACTGGAATATATATTCCCGTAGCAGAATATACTCGATCGTTGGTCGCGTTAAAAATTCGATTTTCAAAAGAAATGAAATTTTCAAAGTAAAAATCGGCGAGACGAACGGAAATGTTGGTTGTCGCGTACTGCGATACATCGAGGTCAGTATTGCAGATACTTTGTATCGGATTCACCTGTATTATAGCGAACGAAGAATTAAAAACTAAGCGAAGAAACGAATAAAAAGAATTCGTCGCTAGAGATTGTCGTAAGTTGACGCTGATACCGCGTGTTGGATTCGTGCTACGGTGTAATTAATGATAAAATATTGGAAAGAGAAATACGAGACCTTACGAGGTATAATTTCACTAGAAATGGAAATACGCGGTAAAAGAAAAAATTAAATATCGTGAGCGAAGATAATAAATGAATAATACGTTCAAAATGTGCACGACGACAAATGTGTGTTACTATTGCGCATCATATTATAGAATATAAAACTGAAAAACGCAAGTTCTTATGGAACGTAATTTCACTCGAAACGATTCGTCCATGCAGTCGAAATAAAAAAATTAAATATTCAGAGCGGAGCCAACAAATGAGCCAATAAAATCCGCAATATACCGTGACAAAAATGTCTTTACGCTCCAAATTTGAGAATATTAATAAATCCAAGTTCTCGAGGTGCATACAATTTCGTTTAAAACTCTTTAAATATCTAGTAAGGAGAAAAAAGAAGAAGAAAAATATACAGAGTGAAGCCAACAAATGAATTAATAAAGTCGTCCGTAATGTTCCGTGACAAGAGTGTCTTACGCTCCAAATTTGACAATATTAACAAATCAAAGTTCTTGAGGTGCATACAATTTCGTTTAAAACTCTTTAAATATCTAGTAAGGAGAAAAAAGAAGAATAAAAATATACAGAGTGAAGCCAACAAATGAATTAATAAAGTCGTCCGTAATGTTCCGTGACAAGAGTGTCTTACGCTCGAAATTTGAGGATATTAACAGATCCAAATACTTTCGGTGTACACAGTTTCTTTTAAAATTCTTTGAATATCTATTAAGTGGAGAAAGGAAGGAAAAAGTAAGCAAAGACGAGAAACAAAGTTATCTACGATGCACCGCGGGAAATCCGTGTTGTTATTGCATCGCAGGGAAAAAGAAAGAACAGTCTCGGATTAAGGGGAACGCGGTACACCGCGCGTAAGTAGAACGTGGACAGAGTCGAGGCTGACCATAACGTCTGACCCGGTACGTTCGCGCGCGTATGGTTCTTTTTTCTCCATGGAGTACGGTTCCTCCGGCAACTCCATGGTACACCGAAAAAAAAAGATCGAAATTCTTCGTAGGTAGAATCTCGCGCGAAACGACAACCGACGATGACGTTCCACGATCGCACGATGCGATAAGTTATTACCCGAAAAGTCTCCGTGTATTCGTTGCGTGTGTTCTCGTTTGTGGAGATAGGGCGCGCCGCTAACGCACGATTTCGCTCCACGCGATACACTCGAGTCCCGACAATTTCCCACGAGAAGTTCCGCGAAAGCACGTGCGATTATCCGGGCTGTTCGCTCCGATTGTGGTAAGTATATGGAGATACACACATATGCGCGTACGTGCGCTATAACACGTCATACCTCGGTTATGGGTAACGCTGGAAGAGAGGACGGAGTCAGGGGCAAGCAAAGCATTAAGTTTATGCCTCGCGCAGAATTACGTAGTTTAACACGTTGATAACCCGGTAGACGTTGCTACGGGGCCTCGCAATGACAGGAACTTTCATAGAGGTAACAGCTTACCACGGGGACAATATTTTCTATATAGTTTCAACGACCGCGAGATACGTCGAGATTATCGTGTTTATCGGCAAGACGATAAATCGTATTTGTAGCAGGGTTTTTCTCCATTTATTATCGTTAAACGTTCCTTTTTTGTACGCACATGTGGGAGTATTTTTAAATCGGGCCGGAGGGAGTTATTTTTATCGATACTGGGGCCTGATATTTGTCTTTAATGGAACGATGCCTCGATAAAAGGCCGTGCTTCCTCCTCTGTAAAACGGAACATGTTCGTTACTGTATTTTTATTTTTCGTTTTACTCAAATCTATACACGAATATATAAGTACTCGAGTGTACAAGAGGTTAGTACAATGTCTAATTTAATATAAAAAAAACTCTTCGATTTTCTGGTGAAATTATATTTATATTCCTGCTTCTGAATAAAAAGGAATAATAAATGAATGGCAATACAGTACGTATAAAATGCAGATTAGGTACCCACGGTTAGGGGGTTATCGGTTGATAGTTTTTAGCGATTTCAGAGCGAAGCTTCGTAACGCAAAGGTTTTTCGTACCGCGTTCCAAGTTTGTACTCGTTAAGAATAGTTTCTAGAATTATGTAACTAATATGCAATCAACGATACAATGTTTCACGCACTGGTGCTGGTCAACACTAACGACCCGAGAATCGACTCGGTGCAACCAAACGCATCCGCTCCATTTATAATTTACTTTGTTATTTCCCCGCCCAATTATGCAGTATTCGTAATTACAACGACAATTACCGAGCAGCAATGTGTTAATAGGTTACGACGATGATTGCCACACCCTCGACGGAACGTGCACGCAAGTATATATTATATTTCGGTGTACAAATTGACTGCGTTTCAAAGGTACGTGTGTAGCGGTGTATGCACATGGTATGCATCTAGTATGCATCTAGTATGCATGTGGTATGCATGTGGGAATAGAGATGCGTACTTCGTTCCGTTTCCCAGGGGAAATTTTCACAGTAGTTGGCGTAAACTCTGCCCTCTATGATCGTTTTCAGGTGAAGTGACCATCGGCGTTTAATACCGAAGATGGATGAGCGTTGAAGTCATCGTCGAGTACGAAACGAAGTTCTTTACTTCCTCTTTGAGTTAACGAACAATTAGAAAACGCGTCCCGAAATAATACAATTTAGTAGACAGTGTAAAACAGTACACCTTCTTGAAAAGTATTACTCGTGCATTCTCCTTCGTGTGATCTGATACGGATGACTCTGAACAGCTGGAACTCAATAGTAGACGACTTTGGATTGCATGAGCTCGATATAGATGATTTTAGACCCCTGGGATTTAACATATGTCGAATTAGAACCGCTGGAACCTAGGTGACTTTGAATTATTGACTCTTGATTATTGGGACCTAATACAGATAATCTCGACTCTCAGACCTAGTATAGATGTCTTCGAATGAAACTTGGAATACCTCGAGATCACTGATCTAATGCGGATGACTTTCGATCCCTAGGGACTAATATAAATTTCGATTCCTTAGAATTTAATACAGATGTCTTCGGACCGCTGGGCCTTACAATACATAATTTGAAACCGTTGAGAACTAATATTGATAATTTCAGATCATTAGTGTCCGATACAGATGACTTAGGACCATCATGGCCCAATGTAAAAGAAAATATGGGCCACTGGTATCTCGTATAGACGACTACGAAGCTAAAACCTAATAAATGACTCGAAAGTTAGAGATCCTACGTAAACATCTCTAGATCACAGAGGAACTTAGCTCGGATAACTCAGGGTTGTGATGAACACCTAAGATCCGGATCGGTCTCACGGTGCAACTAAGATCTTGAGGACTCCCCGAGGTTCCAGAGGTACTAGGAGTACCAACAGATAGCTAAAGTCATTAAGGTCTCGGAGGTCTTATGAATTTCGGCGCATCGAGATCCCGAAACAGGATCTTCGCCGCGGTAGCGATCCCCTGACCCCTAGGTAGTAGGTATTAGGTCCCGTGGATCTAGAATCTCTTACGTGGAATCCCACGAGTCCCGAATCTTGGGTATTTTGTCGTTTGAACTCGAATACGCCTATACTGTATCATCTTCGTTCTCGATCGTTCGTACTCTCCACCTCGAGCCACTTGTCGCGACAGAGTGAACCAGTACCTTTATCGATGAATCCTCAAACAGGTCTAACAAGTTCGCGAGATCAAAGACGCGACGCATTATTTGTTTCGTATCTTTCACTTTCGTCCTTCGTATCGCGGTCCACGTCGGTCCGTTTTTAATCTATTCCTGTCGTCCTTGCAATCCCTTGACGCGCGATCGGAACGCTTACCGTTGTTCCGAGCCCGATGGAACCTTGATCGACCAAAATGTTGATCTTGGAAAACCCTATTATCGGAAGAGACGCGGCTGTGTTCGTCCGTCTCGCTCGTAAAATATTTGAGTTCGAGGAGAATCAATTTTCTGTAAGCACAGTCGGTGATTATATGCGCTGATGAGGTACATTCCTTCGCGAGTACGATTAAATCAATTGCTGTCCAATTCTTATTCAATTGTATTGCACAGTAGGAAGAATACTCTGTGCGAAGTTTTAGAAAGAAATTTCAAAGATTGACCGAGTTACAGTTAAAATTGTGAGATCGTGCACCGATGAGCAATCGGTGATAATTTTCATCCTTTCTGAAGAAAGAAATTTTGTCTACTGTAATTAAAATTGTCACGCTATACTTGCACTAGACTAACATTACGATACAACTGGATGCTCTGTTTCTGTATCAAGGTGTACCCTTAATCCTCTATCATTCTATTATACACCTAACACAGGTTCCACACACTCGGGGTACTTTTGAACCGAAGTGACTTGGAGTCAATCGAACGGAGGAACCTTTCACGGTTAAAATACGCGAACATCGTCGTCTAGTGTTCTGGGAACTACCCGCGAAGCATGTGTTAAGCGAACGTCTATGTTTTCACAGATTCTCGCGCGCGATGGCTTCTTCCGAAATGTAAAATTGACGATTCAGCGGGCCGGGAGCCGACGATGCGTAAGCGACACGAGCTGGTAATTCAATAAAGCAACGCTTCCGGTCCATTATTCTCGTTCCACTTGCACCGCGGCGCGGAAATCGTTGACCCATCTATCCAGTCGTTATAAATCGGGGCAAGTTCCCGGAATCCTTGGTCGCTCGACAGCTGGTCGATATCGCACGCCTATCCACGACGAACGATTCCGTGCGCGGGAAACCTGCACACCTATTAATCCATTTGGAACCGATTTACCTCGAAAATCGAACCTCGAGCGAATTTCTTGTTTTTTTTTAACGGTGAATCGAAGACCGTTTCGTTTCGAACAATATTTGGCCAGTCAAGACCGGATCGTTTTAATCCGTATTGACATCGTAAGTTTCTTATATTTGTATTTTCTATACCGTTAGACGGTAATTAGTATTCCAGAATCAAAATTCGTGTACAACGAAACACCCGATGGTCGTCGACTGGACGATGGTTATCTTTTGCAATGCATATCTCTCTTTACGTCGTTGCGACGAACAATGTTTGTTCTTTTGTATTCGAGTTCCTAACGCGTTGCTTTTATCGACTCTTCCATCTTGGAATTATTAGCGTCACGCGATCGTTGGTTCGTTGGGTTTCGAGTGGGGTCTCTCTCGTTGCGTTGACGTGTTTTTAATCCATCGACGACTGTTATCACTACGCGTTGATTTGCCCCGGAGATTGTAACGGTTACGCGTCGAGTTCTCAGTCACGAGAGAGCGCGTTAGTACACTCAAGGCGTCAGTGGCGTCACAAGAGAGCGTGTTGGTACACTCAATGCGTCAGTGGCGTCACGAGAGAGCGCGTTGGTACACTTAAGGCGTCAGTGACGTCATAAGAGAGCGCGTTAGTACACTTAAGGCGTCAGTGACGTCAAGAGAGAACGTGTTAGAACACTGAAAGCGTCAGTGGCGTCACGAGAAAGCGTGTTAGTACACTTAAGGCGTCAGTGGCGTCATAAGAGAGCGCGTTAGTACACTTAAGGCGTCAGTGACGTCACGAGAAAGCGTGTTAGTACACTTAAGGCGTCAGTGACATCACAAGAGAGCGTGTCAGTACACTCAAGGCGTCAGTGGCGTCACGAGAGAGCGCGTTGGTACACTTAAGGCGTCAGTGGCGTCACGAGAGAGCGTGTTAGTGCATTTAAGGCGTTAGTGACGTCATAAGAGAGCGTGTTAGTGCATTTAAGACGTCAGCGATCAGTCACGAGAGAGCGTGTTGGTACACTTGTGGTAGTCAATAAATTAACGATAAATTTGAAGACAAAAAGATGTAGAACGTTTTATAGGAAACTAAACAAATATTTCTCGATCATGAATTTCCAACATTGAGATACTTCATTACATTTTCCAAGTATTCCCGACGTAAGTAGCACCTCGTAGAAAAACTTGTGCTTTGTAAACAATTTTCAGAGCGAAAAATATGTAGAAAGTAGAGTTGATTCATCCAATTTCGTTCTTGGAGAGAAAAATCGAGATCAGAAGTATCACATTTGATTCGAAAAATTAACGTCCACCTCGAAAGCATTCACTTTTAAGTTCGATCTATCGAACAAAAAGCGATTTACCGAGGAAAAGTGAGCCATACCACGTTTTATCGGCGCAACAAGGGGATGAAACTGATACTTTCGCGGGATATTTTTCGAGAAGTAAAAGGGGTTGACGGGTTATCCCCTTGATCGCGAACAACCTATACAGAGCTTTTATTCCTTGTAATGGCATCCTCGTACGAAAGGGTAAGCTTTTCCTGTTCGCTAAAGCAGACGCGGCCACTCGAAAACGTTACACGCAAAGCGACTAATCGATTAAGAAAGGACGAAAAGAAAAGTCGAAAATCAATGGGAATTGAAGACGCATCAACGGATTAATTTCTTCTATGGCAAATCTATTCGGAAATGTTTATTCTTTTGTCACTGCAACGCGAGAAAAGATCAAAATTAATTCAATTTCCGACACACGATCGAATTATTTCGTTTCGTAACTTACACGAAAAAAGAAGGGAACATAATTCGTAAAATAGATCTCTAAGAAAAAACTACTGTTAAAAAAGTAGACAACGATAACTAAAGTTTCAAACTGCTCTTTCTAGATTACGAAACCATTCTTCGGATATTACGAACGAATTCCTTTCGTAATTCGCGTTCGTAAAGAAAAAAAAAAAAATTGAAACATAATTCGTGCAATTGCGGTTAAGGAGGCACTGTGACTCGCGAAGCGTACGAAAAGAAACACGACCTCACCACGATCGTCCTCCTCCTCCTCCTCCTCCTCCTCCTCCCACGAGATGTTTAGCCGACCATCCTCGAACCGACCGAGGCATTCCCTCCGCGTTATCAGCGAGTCGACGAAAGAGTCATATCCCTGTTCGGTCGCGTCGTTAACGACGCGCTCCTCGCTATTTTCCCGTCGCCTCGTTATCAATTTTCGAGCCACCAGGATCCATCCAGAAAACTTTCGTTTCCCCGGATGCTCGCTCCATCATCGTGGACCACGATTACACAGAGCCGGTGGAGAGTAGAGGTGGGGAGAGACACGTCGAATTGAGCACGTCGGTTCGAGTCTTCGTTCCTTCGTCGACGTAATCTCTTCCTCGTCGTCGACGGGTCGAGGACGCACGCCGTTGCGTCGCGATATAATAAACAGCAGAATGGAGAAAATTCTAGCGGCCCAAGATCGCCGATACGGAAGACCGACGAGGAGTGGGGGGACTACTCTCCACAGCCACGGTTTAAAGCATCGTTAGCGGTGTCGTACACTGTATATAACCGAGGCTCGAGTTGCAGCCATAACTTCGCCATTATCCGACTTGCCAACTTTCCGTCGACAGTCACTCAGCTTCCACCTCTATCCGTGTCCCCACCCTCGTCCTTAACCTCCTCTGTACGCCGTAGTCTCGCTACCTTTTTTCTCTCCATTCCCATACCACTTACGCTACTTTCTTTTCCTCGCGAATATCCGCTTTCCTTCTTTGCGTCGCTGGTTTCTAGCTTCACGCGTCTTTCGCCCCCCAATTTGTCTACCTTTCGGTCTGGCTGCGATGGTTCCGTCACGGCGGATTGTCTTTGCACGGTTTACTTTTCCTCCTCTCGCTCCTGCAGTCGTCTTTCTTCTATCTTTGTTCTTCCGAAGAAACAACGAAGGATAAATATTGGCCGAACTAGTGCCCGATGAAAGAGAACTACCACTGGACGAACGAGATTCGAGGTTTTGGAGCGATCCGCGGAGGGCAATACCACCGTGCTAGTGCAACTGTTCCATTCGCGACGAAATATACGAACGAGTCTTGGTAAACCACCAGACGAAGGTCAAGTTGCCTTGTAAATAGTTTTCGAACACACGTTTAAACGAAAACTCTATCCACGATCGGATTCTGTAGACATTTCCGCAGAATTCCTCATATATTTCCGCGGATACCGATCACCAAACTACGATGTATTTCTTAATCAATTTCAATTGACAAAAATTTCTTTAATGCAATATTATAAATTCGCAGCCAATTGGCTCGGTACTACCCGCGACGAAGATCGCGATGGCTCTTCAACTATTATTTATACTAGAACATTGTTAATCATTGTTTAATCTGCGGTCCTACGGTTGTTAATAATTATGATAAATAAAGGTCAAGATATTGCGAAGTCTGCGAAGGCAAACAGTTGCGGTGAATAATACTTCGTCGCAGGTAATACCGGGCTAATTGGCTGCGAATTTACAATATTGCATTAATGAAATTTTTGTCAATTGAAATTGACAAAACTCTGCGTAATTACAATTTACACAAAAGTAAGTCGTGTTAAGAATAAGTAAAGACATACGCGATAGATTCTTTGTTCTTCAATCTTTGTTTTTTAGCAGTTATTTATAGTACACTTCGAAGTATTAAACAATGTAGGATATTTGTTGCTGCGATAATCGGTAAAATTTCGCGTTCGAGTTATTATCTATGCTCGTAAACGCGACCGTTGAATTTATTAAACGACGACTCGATGAACCATCAAGATCGACCACTACGAAGAATGTTTTCCCAAGGTGTGTATTTTCCAGAAATGCCTAACTCTACCTTAAAAGTGTTATTGCGGTCCCAGAGATAAAACTAATCTAAATAATCCAAAGGCGGATAAGTTTGTTCTTCTCCCCCAAAAATTACTGTCACCTTCATTGTTTCTCACAAAGAGCCTTTCCTCCCTCGATTGTTACCTCGGCGGTCCCAAGATCCGCAGAGTGGGCGAACGCACGCGGTTCACACACCTCGCGATAACCGACCGGTCGTCTCGAGGTCAGTTGCACCGTCCAGAGCAACTGACGGAATCGCGTCGAATCCCTCCAGTCAGTTATCACGGTTCGCGGAAGGGATACGACGCGAAATGTCCTGCGAACAGTCGCGATGCTTTCGCGTTCCCTTTAATCCACTTAATTCTTCGTTTTTCCCCCACCGGTCCGAGATTCCATCTTTCAACGAGCATCCAGCTTGGTTTTCGCTTCTTCTCGAGACGTTGCCCCGTACCTCCTCCTCGCGTCCCCGCCTCGGGGCTTCCTCGTAACGAGCCCTCCGCGAAAAAGGGACCGCGGAGTCGCGAGATAAGGCAAACTTTCGTTGACGTTTTCGGACGATAACGGGTTCTCGAGAACGGATCCGAGAGAACGAAACGCTTATCGCTCCCGTGACTCCAGCCTGCCCCCTGGCCACCAACCACCCCGTGACTTCGCACCGCTGTTTTGCAGCCCGGTGTTATCGGCACCGATCTTCCGCCTCTCCGGTTCAATTAACCGCGATGTTATACGGCCTGTCGCATGCTTCTTTCGTACCGCCGTGAACTTTCCACACGGTGAAAAAGCCATCGTGTTAATTCCTACGCGCCATTGTCGGGTAACGTCGCTCCGGAAATTCTCCGACCGCGGCGCCATCTGCCCGCACAGTTGGAACACTGACTACCGTTTTTCGAAACGCGCAACAGATTAGAACGACGGGAATTTTCTTACGCGCGTAGAGAAATCGGAGATTTATGGGTTATTTCGTACGGTGACGATGGTTTCAACAAGAATTGTGGAATTGTTAATTAATTTTGATAGCTACGAATCCTCGGTGAATGTCGACTGATGATTCTTTTGCGTGTAGGGATATTAGATACTTTGTTTAAGATGCTTTGTTTAAAATTATTTCAACGAGGATGATTAATTGACCTTAATCGTAAAGTTTGGGATTGCATATGTGTGCAAGAAGAAAAAGTAAAAATAAATTACAGTAACGATAAAATAGATCGAATTGCAACTAATTTTACCTTGCCCACAGGATACTCGTGTAATCGAAGTCGATGAAATACTGTTCAAGATTTTTCTAACCAACCGCAGATAAGTATAACGTAAAGTGACAACAGAAAGAACTTCTTAATGTAAATTGATCTTAACTCCACGATAAGTCAGATATTTCTAACGTATCTACTGCTACTGCGCGAAGTATAGTAATGCCGCATCGAACGCCATCGCGATTTTTCATACTCTCGGTTCTGTCCTACAGAAATTGAGTTTTTAGCCGACATAGGTGTTCCTTCATAGAGCTATCGTTTTCGTGAAACGATTTCCGTGTCACCCATTTTTTTTTTATACCGTACCGTGTACAAGAGTACAAATACCAACCAAATATTTTAGCAGTTTCCGAACCATCCAAGCCGAGGTGTACTACAGATTTCTTACTAACTGAAATATTATACTCAAGCATTTTATCATTAAAAATAGTACAAAACATCGTAGAGATTTTCAATTCCAATTTAGACTCTTCAACGGTCGAGCCATTTTTCTAAAATTATATAAATATAACGTCACACAGTAGACGTAGATATTTACTTCAAAATGACTCGAAACGAACATAAAAATCAAACTGGCTAAGATCCATGAGAACCTCGAGGAAAACGAAGGAAACAGTCAATGAAGTAAGTTTGAACGATCTACCTCACTAATTCAAAAGTATTGGTGCACACTGATACTGATATATACCAATACTATCTGATATTAATCACCGTACAATAATTTTCGTAAACACGAGCTCGAGTGAAGAATATTTCTCGTCGAAAATGGTCTCGATTAAATTCTGGTGAAAACTACGTTTAACAAAAAAAAAAAGAAAAAAAAAAATCTCCCTTCGTTTATCGGTACGTCGTTTAACGACGCACGATAGACGCGCATACCCACTTGAAAATGGCTCGTTCAAAGAAATCGAACGAGCCGAGATCCGAGAGAACCTTTCGGTGGAAACGAACGAGCGAAACAGATGTCAAAGAGGCAATTTTCAATCGGCGGAAAGACAGGCCGCGTTCCTTCCTTCTTCGTAGAAACGTGCGTTGCCGATGGCGAGGGGCTTAACGCGTTTCCGACCGGTTCTTCACGGATTCGATCCACGACTGCCTTCAGTGCCAATAAGAGCCTGCGTTGTACGCGGTATCAAACGAACTGGTGGCGCTGTTCGAGTACCTCCGTTACAAAGGAGGGACCTCCGCGAGATTGCTGCAGGAAAAAGAAATTTCGCGGCCGATTACATCCAGATCGGTGTGAACGAGATTCCGCGCCTGGGGGGCCGAGGGAACCAAAATCGAGAAACCGACTCCACGGAGTCCAAGATCAGATTCGTTCAAGATTTTCACCCATTGCGATTCTGTTAAGACCGATTTCTTCTCGAGTGACAAGTGTACACGTTGATTGTTCAATTAGAATCAATCGGGTTAAGTGTAGTCCGAACTAGCTTCTTCTTTAATATCGAACGTTTTCACTCATAACATTGGGATCCTCTTCGGTGTGCAAGAAGCGATTTGTAAATAGAAATTGAACGCAATTGTCGGATCGAGTGAATGCTTTAGAATTTTTTTTACTGAATTTTGTCGTTACAAGATCGAACGTTCCATTTAAAGAAAAAAAGAAGGAAACCTTGGAACTTTGTTTACCTGACTAAAGAAACTATCGTGATTATACCTCTCTCGAAATTATCTAACTTTTGCAGCAATTCTTTCCTATCGGTTAAAATACACATGTAACGAGGTTTGCTGAATCATCCTGCATAGACACTTGTGCGTATTAAATTTGAACTTGTCTCCGTGTTACGGTCGTTGCTATGATTACTCCATTTCAATGTGCTCGTTAATTATTTTCGATCGTTTCAACGTATTCGTCATTATTTATTCTCCGTATTAATTCTTACTTATTCATCGTATTATTTCTCGTACTCGCGTCGCCATTTTGCCGACTTACCGATTAAATCGGTTATTTATTCACGGTAAATCGTTTCGATCAGCTCGCTTATTAATAATTCGCCGTGAAGCCACGCGGCAAGCAAAATTTCCTTCCCGCTATTACATTACTTTATTCTCGACCTAATTAACCGAAACTGAAACACATCACAGTTCTAATTTCTGAAATTCCATTTATCTCGGGTAGGGGAACGAGATCCGAATCCAGGGGTTTCATCTGCTGCGCGTGGAATGATGAGATAAACATCCTCGCGAACGTTTAAAAATTAAATAATACGCTTTCGCAGGGAACGAAGGGAGGATTAAAAGAATTTCAACGTGGCTCTCAATTTGTCGTAAAGCGAGGAAAACACGAAAGAGAGCTTCTTCCCGGGAGCTTTTCCCCATTTATTATCAATTTCAGTCGACGAACGAATCCCCGCTCGGGGTGTACAAATTACGAGATTCTGATCAATTACACGTGTCTCCATTATCCGGCGCGGAATTCTTTACAATTCTCTCTATTCCGAATTCAACCTCGGCGAGAAGCCACAGACAACCCGGATGAATCCGAACGACGGGTAAAATGAACTTACCGAAAGAAAATTAAGGAGCGAGGGAAAAACAAAGATAATTAACAACCAGACATTAAAATTTCCTGACGCAGCGAAGAATATTTCCAACCAGCTGGATTACCCGGCATTGCCCAACGTAAAAAACACCGAGTGTAAAATTCGTTTCAAATGTACTTTGCGGATACACCGACGCGCGACGATTCACGTGGGTGTGAACACGGGAACCTTGTTATCTCGGTTACCATCGATTCTGTCGAAAATTATCATACCACAATATCGTCTCTAAATTTAATTCCCTATAATTTTCGTCATATACAATTTGGTTCTAGAAATAACTGTAAGAGAGATACCGCGCGTTTTAACCTCGCTGCCCCAAACTATTCCCTCTCCAGGCGCGAATCTTCGAGTAATTGTCGATTCTATCGAAAATTTTCATATCATATCATCGTCTCTAAATTTAATTCCCTACAACTTTCGTTATACATAATTTCACTCTAAAAGTAACGGTAAGGGAGATACCGCGTGTTGTGACCTCGCTGCCCCAAACTATTCCCCCTCCAGGCGCGAATCTTCGGGTAACGGTCGCTTCAATCGAAAATTTTCACATCATATCATCGTCTCTAAATTTAATTCCCTACGACTTTCGTCATACACAATTTCGCTCTAGAAACAACGGTAAGAGAGATACCGCGCGTTTCGACCTCGCTGCCCCAAACCATTCCCCCTCCAGGCGCGAATCTTCCGGTATCACGTAGCCTCTCTGTTTCAAGCGTTACCGTCCAACAGATACGCGACATGTTTCATCGCGATTACTCCATCCGTTTTGTCCGGGATGCGGCAACAAAAGCTGGCGGTATTTTTATTAATATTTCGAATTAACCGGCAGACTTGGCGAGTGGAAAAAAGCATAGAAAAAGAAGAAATTCGAAACTCCCTCGGGGGTGCTTCTTCCCTGTCTCGTTTATAATGCCCGTGCGCGTATCGCGGCGAGGGGGGGTTACGCGAATTCCTTTCACGCGCGTTCACGGCGAGCGACGCAAGGTACGAGAGCTCGTTTGAAAAAAGAACAAAAAAAAAAAAAGAAGAAGAAGAAGAAGAAAAAAAAAGAAGGAGAAGAGGAGAGAAACGAGAAGCAGAGAGAACAGGGAAAGGCAGCATCGAGGGCTGAAGTGTCGTTATCGCTTTAATCGTCGCCCGCGCATTCACGGGCCGTGTTATTACGCGCGCGGGGCCCGCTGTTTAGAAGAAGCGCGAAACAAAACGCGTGTCGCGCGACCTGCCCCCTCCCCCCTCCCCCCTCGTTCCACGGCGGTGGATAATGAGTCGGGTGTCGCTGGAACGAATGGCGCGAATATTTCACAGTGACACACTTCCAAGCGACGAGATCTGTCGAATAAAATCCCCAACATCCAACCCCCATGCACCCCCTAACCCCCCAATGGTAACGTACGATTGCATTAATCTCGGGTTTCGTATGTAAATACACGCGTACGTGCACACTGTGGCGCGTTTCGAAGCATCGTGTATCGATAAAAGGAGAAAAGGGTTCGAATGAGCACGTAGTTCTACGCGAATGCAGCCCCCTTTCTTTCCGAACGAGAAGAAGACGCTGATACCACCGCCGCGGAAAGGGATGAAAGCAACCCTCCAGGCGATTCCAAAGGTGAAAGGAGTAACGACGGGAATATATATGGTTGTTGCTAGAAATGGGATTTTTTTAATCGCGCGATGATGGGTACCAGGGTGTGTCGTTTTCATCGATGGTGAGGTATTTATTGTTAATTTTACGAGAAATGGAGATCATTTGAAATAAACTTTATCGTGGCAATCCTCTGAGCGATTCCAAAGGTGAAAGGAGTGACATTGGGAATATATATATGTGTGGTTGTTGGTAGAAATGGGATTTTTTTAATCGCGCGATGATGGGTACCAAGGTGTGTTGTTTTCATCGATGGTGAGGTATTTATTGTTAATTTTACGAGAAATGGAGATCATTTGAAATAAACTCTATCGTAGCAATCCTCTGAGCGATTCCAAAGGTGAAAGGAGTGACATTGGGAATATATGTATGTGATTGCTGGTGGAAATGGGATTTTTTTAATCGCGCGATGATAGGTACCAAGGTGTGTTGTTTTACTAATGGTGAGATATTTGTTGTTAATTTTGCGAGAAATAGAAGAGAATTTGGAATCCTTCGGAAGAAGTTCTTTTAACGCATTTTCCTAAGGGTATGGTTTTGTAGCTGCATAGTGAAAGCAAAGGTTTTGAATTTTTACGGTGGATAGTGATCACCAAATGGAGCGGAAAAGTTCTAACGAACACGAGTCGAGGAAACTATCTTTAAGAATATTTTTTTGTTTTCGTTCCAGTGAGAGCTAAAGGAGTACCTCGTCGGTTTTTTTATTTTTCTTGATGTAATGTCTCAGAAAGATAATCCTGTGTTGTGATACGCGTCTAGAGTCGAAAGACAAATAATCCATTGCTTGCATACGGTACGATAGCTCTCGAGGTGAGAAAATAATTGTTCGTAACTTTGCAAATATTAATCTCTCGACCCATGTTTATCGGAAAAAGTCTAGAAGTTACGAACATTTTTCCCATCTTGCATGGTACGTAGATTGTAAGGAAATAAGCTCTTTTTAATTATTTTTAAGTAAGCTCGTAAGATACTTTTTTAAGGGAGACGCGAAATGGAGTGTGATCTCATTTATTGCCGAATTAACGAGTGGCAGGAAACGCTTCTCTGCTGAATTAATTTCACAATGTATTCATTACTAATGATACTTGTAAATATATGTACAAATTAAACGATGAAGTAATAAATCGAGAAAATAAAAGAGAGAGAGAATAATATTATTTACTGCGAGTGCACGGTTACAATATTGATAAAATAATGGCATTTTTCAATTTCGTTCTTTTGTAAAATAATACTATATTTGGTGCTATCTTGTGCCACATATCTGCTCGTCTTTCTCGATTACATTTTATGGTAATATTAATGGAAGCGATCGAACAAATATATTCTGAAAAAAAAAATATTCTCTTTTGAAAAGTAATTAATTTAAAACAGAAATATATTTATTTTGCATAGTGTGTAATTTTTTTTTAACCAGTTCGCAGACAACCAATTTTATTGATATCCAAGTGTTTGAATAAATTTCTACGGTTGGTGAAAAACAGTTTCGAAGTGTACCCTTGCGAAGCGTATCTCGCTCTACGTTGTCGTAAGATCTTCGAGGATTTATTATAAGTTTCATGGAAAGAGGGAAGCATCTAGGGTTTGTTGGAACCTGAACCTAAATCTCGGACAAATGTGCCGGCATTAGATCATGAAGGTTTCCGTACACTTTAACTTTTCCGAGCATTACTCTTGGTTGTACAAATTTCCCTGGGAAAGGCGATTTCGATTCCATTTAGTGGCCGTCTTCGAAGAGTAATGAACGTTGAAATCCTACGTATTGCAAGCCAGGGTTTGCATTTACCTTTACAGCACGGTGCCTGTTCCGAGTATAAATCGTGAATTTCGAAAAGGGAATTTAAAAGTGCAAGCTGTTGATAAATGCAGATCCTTCTACGTCTTTATGCAATAGTAATTCCCAATGAATGATCACGAATACGTTCGTTCCGAGTATAAATCGTGATCTTCAAAGTGTGAATTTAAAGCTGAATATTGTCGAACTCTGAAATGTGGAACTCTGTGCATTCTTATGCAATAGTAATTCCTATCGAAGTATCGTTACGCAATAGTAATTCCTAGCGAAGGATCGTTATGCAATAGTAATTCCTAGCAAAGGATCGTTGTACAATAGTAAATCCTATCGAAGGATCGTTATGCAATAGTTAATCCTATCGAAGCATCGTTAACAATGGTAAGTTCTATCGAAGGATCGTTAATAATAGTAATTTCTATCGGAGGATCGTTAACAATAGTAATTCCTATCGAAGGATCACTGTACAATAGTAATTCCTATTGAAGGATCGTTACCAATAGTAATTCCTATTGAAGGATCATTAACAATGGTAAATCCTATCAAAGGATCGTTGTACGATACTAATTCCTAGTATTAGGAATCGAACGATGGCAAATTGGAAGTCGTGATCTACGAAATGTAAATTCGAAGCTGGAAATTGTTGACAAAATACTCGACACCCTTATGAAATATTAACCCCTTCGAGTGGTCACAAATTTCGCGGTAGCATCGCGACGCAAAAATCTTGGTACACCCGACTCGTGGACCAGGAGGACAAACTGCCGAATTTCCGGATGCAACTGTGACGGTGACCACATAATTTATTAATTACGTCGAAAACCGGGTACAAATTTACCCGAGAGAAATTAGCGCTAGTCGAATTCGAGATAGGCGGACAAACGAACGAAACGAGCGCGCAGTTAACTCAAACAGCGATACGTATGATTGACGCGCGACACGAATGTTAACTGAAATTTACTGCAAAAAATGTACACGTCACCAGTTAATGGCGTACACGTCGTTTCCACGAACCATTTCGATCGATCAACGCGACCGCCACGTGACCGAGCAAACTTTCAAACGAAGAAAAAAAAAAAAACAAACAAAAAAAAATACACTAGTTAATGACGTATACGTTTCTACAGTGATGGGTCCTCCGCGAGAGTAATTCAGTGAGGAGGTGAACGCGTGCAATCGTAACGCAATAAAACACGATTATCCGTTAAACATCGAGGCTCGATCGACCACTATCTCCTGGAACACGGTTATTTTTATTTTTACGGTCAATGGAGACTGAACGTCGCTCACCAAAACGGATCTTGATACCGTGGACAGGACCTGGGGATCTCCTCTCGGTGGCTGGGGGAGATGGAGAGCTGTGTACGTGTGTGTGTGTATGTGAAAAGTCTCGCGATCCGTTTACGGCTAGGAAAAAAACTGTGGCGCGATGACGAGGACGAAGAAGAAAAAAAAAAAAAAAATAATCTGAAACGCGGATTTTCGCTTGGATTTCCGAGCGGCACGGATTTCGAGGCCGAAATCATCTCCAACAATGGCGTTCGAACAAACCGACGCGGTGGTCGGTCGTCTGAAATTTTCAAAACTCCAATGAATGGCCGCTAGGATCGCACTGGGGCGTTTAAAAAAAAAAAAAAAGGAAAAAAATATTCTTCGTTTCCTAGCGAAAGAGACGCTCTGTTGAAAATTTCGCGCAATTCCAACGGTGGATATCGCGAACAATGAAATAGACGGATCAAGGATCCAGTTTCTCGAATAATTGGGTGTTTATGGTTTCAGAAGGTTTTACGATTCGGATTTCAGAGACACTGTCGATCCGGCGCGTTATGGTTTCCTCGATCCGTGATTAATACCCGTTTCTATAGCGTATGGTAATCCTTTCGTACCGTATCGAATCGGATCTAACTGGTCGTTAATATTTTCTCTCGAAATAAACAACCCGAAGAATTTATTGGAGCTTGCGTTCGTTGCCTCCTGTGTACGGTATTCTGACTTTAAATCTTTGACTATTTTATTTATCGCACGGATCTTCTATTCTGTAAAATAATCTTTCTCTCGATAATAAATTTATCTTAATGAAACACGAGACATGATTACATTTTTATATAGAGAGTCCTTATAGATCTCGTAAGCGGTATTCATATTCCAATGACGACAGTTTCGTTCTACAAAGCATTCTGTCTATTAAAAATTCATTTTCTTTCCATAATTTCCCTACCCAAACCTATATTTATACATACAGTATTCACGGGTAACGCAACACTATTATTTATATACCGAAGATGACTTCCTGAAATATACATACAAAAAAAAAAAAGAAACTTTAGGAAATAGAAAACATTCTGTCAACTAAAAATACATTTTTTCCCCATAGTTTCGTTCTGTGAATAATTCTCGTCACAGAAAATAATCGAAACCCGTATTTGTACGTACACTCTTCAACAAACGCAACGCTATTGTTCATATTGTGGAAATAGTCTCGTTTCGCGTCATCGTAAAACTTTCTGAATTATATATACGGAAGAGGCTTACTTTAGACGTAAATGGGTTCGTTTCAGGCTCGATTGAATTTTTGAGCGTGTCGTCGATTAAATGGCGAACGGACGCTACCGAGATAATTTATTACCGGGCGGGCGAAAACGACGCGATTGAAATTTCCGCGCGGGCGGCGCGACGCCGGCGAAAATACCGCGGTCGATCGATTCACCGCCCGCGAACGCGTCGCGACGCGAAAGACGGTTAATTTAACAGCGATGTAAACGGTATCGTTGAAATTTTCAATACGCGGCCGTAATGCATTCGGGTCCCGTTTAAATTTCGACAAACTTCCGCGGAATAATTAACTCGCGCCCGGCCGACGAAACGTTAATAAAGAATGGCGGTGGCTGTAATTACAATACAGGTCGAACGAGCCTCGAAGCGTCGACTTTACAAAAATAATCAGCGTCGTTCCGCGCCGCGTCGGGAGCGTAATTATCGATCGCGAGCGTTAACTGATCGCTCCGCGCCACGTCGCGAGAAACGCATCGACGCGGAACGAAATCGAGAGGAGTGCATCGACTGTCATCGAAAGAACGATGCACTTGTCGAGATATAGTGGTAAACGGTGACTGTCGCGAGGTCACGATTGTCCGTGACGAGTGAGTGTTCTTGGGTGAACGTAAGTATAATAACTGAATGACGTAGCAATCCTGTCCCCCTAGAAATCGTGGGGATTGATATTAAGAAGATTATTGCGAAGATATTATATTGAGAAATTTAGAAAAGGTATATTTTTTAAGAGAGTAGATGTTACATCTTGATTCTGTTGGTATGGTCAAGTTATGTGCTACACGAATGATATCATTGTAAGAGTAGATTCAAGAAACGTCTAATGCCTCGGTTAGTGGGATTGTATTATTTATTTAATTTTGTTTAACACGTGGGAGGTGTTTTTAGAAATTTTCTTTCGAAGAAATTTTTATTCCTACGAAAGTTACGGATGAAAGAGTATGTGATCATCGAATCGTGTAAATTTCAAAGAAAGGACAGATTTTGGAAATCTCGAGAGTGGATGGTAAAAAAGTCTATGTTCGATTTTGAATCGATATACACAATGGAGAAATAAAAATGAAAAAAGTGGAAGCGTGAGCGTAAATCTGCTGACGTTGCACACTATGAATCCAGACTTTAGAACAGGATTTTGGTCATTCCCGGATACTCTCAGCCCCTTAACACCTGCGGACAACTGACGACCCTTACTGACCACTGACGACCAATGGTCAACATGGCTGACCACTGGTGGCAATGGTAAGTACCGTTAAACCTCTCTCTCGCAAACCTAATGTCCTAATACACCTCTTTTCACTTATTTATTGTACGTAACTGGTTGGACCTACGTTAACAACGTCGAATTATATTTCTATTTCATTTTTTCATTATTTTTACGAAGATTTACAATCGTAATATATTTTATTTGATCACTTATTACTTTTTGCTTTATTATTCCTCGAATTCTTACAGCTCCTTAGCTAGATATTATTTAGATACATTTAAAGAAAACTATTTACAACGATATAATTTATTCAATCTTTTATTATATTCATTTCTGCATGCTTGAATCTTTTTAAATAAATAACAGTTCTCAAAACTAAACGAATAAATCGGAAGAAGTTTGATATTTTCAATCTCTTCAATTTAGTGATATAATTTCCAAAAATAATGCACGAGTATAATTCAATCATCGAATCAAACTTCCGTTCGAGATCTGGAAATCGGTATTACTCGAAGGATCGTTGCAAATTTAGAATAGTTTCCTGTGACTTATACCCTCGTTTATTTTCATTTATTTTCACTTATTTCTATAAATACAATATCGTAATATGGACAACTTCTGTAACGCGCACGACCGTACGCGATATTAAATATGTGAAAGAAACATAAGAGCATGAACCTAACAACCTCGATCTGTCTCAATAAATGTATTCCAGGTAACATGAACAGCTTTGTCTTTCTTTTCCGGCTTCGCTTCCGTATTCCTTTTATGAGATTCTAAATTACAAACCAAAGAAAGAGATATTAAAGTTCCAAGCATTGTTTGAGTACCCCTTCCTTAGAATCTAAGATATTACAGGGCAGAATCTGAAAATAGATGGGACTTGGAGAATTTCTGTAAGGAGCGCGAGTAGCTGTAACTTTTAAAAATATTCCCCGTTCCGTGTACTATAACACTTTGTTCAAATATTCCGAGTTTCATCTGTCCTCGTGCCTCTGCAATGTCCCAAGGTCCGTTTGTTCCTAACTCCGATGTGTATAATAAAAATCCATCGACGATTTTATTACGAGCGACGTGTTCAAAGGCTGTGTGCCTCCTTCGCAGTTAATCGACGTCATCCCTGCGGAATGGGATGTCGTAATGTTAGGTTTTTCGCGTACGCGGTCAACGCGGATGCATTTTATTTTACGTGCACCGCTTCACATGCCCGGAATGGTTATACACCAGTGATTCTCAATCGGTGTTACGCGAATCCATTTGAAAAATTTCATAAAAATTTAATTCGAATGCCTTGAGCGAGCTCTATAAATTCCAGAGGCTCGTAAACCTTCGAGTGGCTGGATTAAATTTAGAAGGATAAATTATTAAATTCGATCTTCTCCGATCCACCGAAATTATTGCTGAAAAGCCCGAGTATTCGGGTCACAAGTTTAGAAAGTTTTATTATGTGTAAAATATTCGTGTATATTCTCTTAGATGTATGTTTTCTTGGAATTTTATTTTCAGTTATTTTTCTTATTCTTTATTGTTTCGTTGCAGTCTTATTGTACTGATAGATTAAGTTAATATCGCGTGTAGTGTTTGCGCGCGACAAGAAGGCAAACGAGTGTACATTCCCACTCCGGTTTGAAGTCAGTTCGCCTAATATTGCACGCATTGACGCCGAGGAGGGTAAAGAAGATCGACAACGACCAATAGCGACAGTGCACGCGATGATGGGGAACATGGAGTGGGGGAAACTGGAGTGGGGATGTAGAGACTCGTTTGCCTTCTTGTCGCAAACGAACAGTATCTTCTTCCCTTTCTGTATTCGTCTGATATTACGGTTTACAATATATGCAAATATGACACCATATTATTATAAAAACAAAGTAATGTATATTAATAAAAAGAATTGAAAAATAAAATTGTATAAAACATTCTCTCCCTGTGCGGAGGATATCATTATTATTCCGAAAACAAAGTCGAGTATACAAGTAGAAGAGTCGGAAAATAAAATTTTACAAACGAGTCTCCTTATGCGTTGTATTATTATTATTGCGGGAAACAAAGTGGAGTACTCCGGTGAAAGGGTTGGAGAGTAAGATTTTATAAAAGAGTCTCTCTCTCTTTCCGTGTATCGTATCGTTATTACGAAAACAAAGTGGAGTACACAAGTAAGAGGATTGGAGAGTAAAATTTTACAAAAGAGTCCCTTTGTGGGTCGCGTATATACGTCTCGTATTATTACTGTTATTACGAAAACAACACTGGAGCACCCTAGTGAAAGGGTCCAAGAGCAAATTTCTCAAAAACAGTCTCCCCGTGTGTCCCGCGTATTTTATTTTTCTACGATTTTCTATATTTTCGAACGAAGAAACTGGTCGCGATTCAAACGTACATTTTACAATTTATATCATCACGATACAAAAAAAGATCTATTATTACTAGTATTATATTAAAAAAAGAAAATGGACTACTCATATAAAAGGGTCGAAGACCAAATTTCTCAAAAACAGTCTCCCCGTGTATCCCGCGTATTTTATTTTTCTACGATTTTCTATATTTTCGAACGAAGAAACTGCTCGCTATTCAAACGTGCATTTTACAATTTATATCATCACGATACAAAAAAGATCTATTATTACCATTATTACGAAAAGAAAATTCACTACTTCGATAAAAGGGTCGAAGAGTAAATTTCCCTAAAACAATCTCCCCGTGTATCCCACGTATTTTATTTTTCTACGATTTTCTATATTTTCGAACGAAGAAAGAAGTCGCGATTGTGCTCGACAATCCTCGCGAAGGAACACGCGGGAGTAGCGTCGACGAAAAATTGGTTTCGTCGAAAACTTTTTTCAACGGAGGCCCGCGAAAAAGGTTGAAACACACTGTGTTCTATAGGGCGCGCGTAAACGGCGGGCAGGGCTCTCTTGAAAAACGATGGGGGTTTATTGCGGAGCGGGGCGGATTGAAATTGGGGAAACTGCGGGTTGTCGAGCAGCGTGCCCGCCACCAATACAGATTCATCAACTGTCGTCGCGTAAATGGCAGGAAAACCGCTGATACCGATATGGGTTCCGTATTCGAATGCGAGCACGCGGTGTCAGGGTTGTGCCCCGCTCGTGAGTGCGATTCGCGTGCAGAAATAAAAAAAAATAAAACGAATAAAAAATAATAAAAAAAAAAAAAAAAGATAGAAAGGAAGCACGACCCGATTTACGAGCTAACGATAAAATAAATATTTCTCGTTACGCTCATCGCCGTCAAAGATTTCGTAACGCGACGATGGGGCACCGTGTGTCCCTTTAGTGCCCTCATAAACGTACAATCTGCCCTGTCCACGTTTTTACGGCTGCGTAAACGCTGCTCGATACCGCTTTCGTTTCGTTGCTTTCAAATTGACGCTGCTCCCGCAATGTAAAAATCGGTGTTAACGAGAACTCGAATGGAATTATCTTCATCCGTTTGGTACGGTTTGCGTTTCAATTTTATCGAGCCGACTCAATCGTGTTTCTTTGTCAAAAATAGTTCTAGTATCGAGAGTGTAATTTTTTAGAAGGAACGAAGAGTTTCTTCAAATTTAAAATTGAAGGAACAAAAATTTAATTTCTTTTCATCGTATCGATGACCAAAAGTGGAATCCAAATTATTTAGTACACTAGAATATAGAAAATATAGAAAATCAAAAATATACTTTTTTAATGTGTTCTTTCTATTTTCAAGTAGAATATAGTACACGTCATACGCGATAGTCGAGAGAAAGGTAACAATTGAAGAAAACTATTCAATTGTACTATTCTAAAAAGTGTATTGTTGCATTTTTTACATTAACTTTGCATTCTGCGATTTCAATTGTGGTGTACGTGTAATGAAAAAAAATTGTTTCATTGCTTGTGAGGTTGTTTAATCATTGGCAATATCGATAAGGGTGCTTAAATTTTGAAATCGATGGTGCCTCGTAGAAATTGATAGCGGTTCGTTTCTGAAACCTCGACACCCTGTATTCAAGTACTCTGTCGTTTCTGGTCTCTGCAGTTTTTATGATACCGCTGCATTCTTTCCAAGTATACGTATGAATGAAAAATGACTTTTTCAAAAATTACTCGGCTCGTGTCACCCCAGATACGTTTTCTCGCTGGTACGTGTCTTTTAAATTCCGTATTGTAGTCGACTTCTCAAACACAGACAAAAGAGAACGTTCATAGCATTACATCGCAATGCTTTTGTATTTGCGCAACGTACAATGGAACAAAACTCGTAGAAATGGAACAAGCAATTCTACTCCGACGAAACTGATTTTTACACATCATTCTTCCTTTTTAGTTTTCCTTATCGTCGAACGAAAACCTAATATCAATGAACAAGATCGAAGACGAAAAACCCAGTAATGTTCCTTCCGAATAAAAAAAAAACCTCGATAATATTCCTCTCGAATTTAACATACTCAATACTGTTCTTTTCCAATTAGAAATAACTCGACGCATTAAAGTTAAAAATTCTTTTCGAATTGAAAAAAAAAAAAGAAACATTCCATCCAATTTTGAAAGAACTCAACAACGTTCCCTTCGAATTAACAAACAATAATGCTCCTTCCGCATGAAAAAATACTCAAAGTTCCATCTCGTTAAAAAAACCTTCATATTTTCCCATCGAATATAATGCAATAAAAACGTTCGAAGGACCCAGCGAATTTTTCCAACACCCCGGTTATGTAAATTGTTGAAAATTTATTTACGAAAAGAGCCATGGAAGATTCTAGTGACCGGTCGACGAATCGTTGTAATTGCGCGCGAATTCCAGCGACCTTTGAAACGAAAAGTTCGCACGGTCCGCTGTGTAATTGGTAGGAATATTTTATCGGAGGATAATGCCGCGAAATCGATTCCCATCGAGCTTGTGCTTTTGATACTAGATCCCGGGATGCGTATCGCGCGTTTAGAAAGCATTCCCAGAACAATTTCTGCCTGTTGATGCGAAACGGAGCGTTACCTAGCGGCCCCCGCGCGTGAATATTTTAATGGACATCGGACGGACGGCCGTAACCGGTTAAATTCCGCAGATTTTCTATCGTAACGCGCATAATCGACGGGGTTTCATCGAGTATCGTCGCGCAAATGATCCGAAAACCACGGATACCGAGGCCAGATCGTGTATTCGAGCACTTGCCACCGAGTTTTCCGCTTCATTCGATTCTGCACGCGTTAGGAAGCGCCTGTGGCGCGGAGCGTGGATCGCGCCGATATTCCCATGAGTGTGCGCTCCCACACCGCGCCACACACGAACACACACGTCCACGCGCACCTACAACCTTTCCCTGTTTCGCTGATACGCGATCCACCCACTTTCTACCCCTATTCAACTTCGCGTGTCTTTTTTTCCAACCCCCTTCTACCCACCAACGAATCGAACCGTTTCAGGCGCCGAACCACCGGACATTCGCTGTTCAACGTATAAAACGTATTTGAAAATCGAACCTCTGGTGTCCGATTTGAAACAACGAACGAATTCGTTGCGAGAAAAACGCCGGGATATCTATTATTTTGCAAAAAATAATGCTGCTCCGAAACGACACACGGAGAATTATATAATTTACACTTTTGGAATACGAAAATGTACTTTGGTGGAAATTTTCTTAGGATCTTACACGCACGCTTCTCAAGTGGTATTGAATGTGTGATAGGTTGCTCGATAAGTTTTGTCGTTCGATGAGAAATGGAAGTATTAAGTTTTCTTTTGTTTTTCTAAAGATGGTACTACGTTTGATAAACATGTGCGAAGTTTCATGTGGATCTGTCGACTCGTTGGTATATTCACAGTTGTTAAAAGTTGAAGTATAGTATTTTTTTTACAATGGAAAAAGCGACAAAACTTATTCAACAACTCGGTATATACATATGTGGACAATGAAGGATCAAATTGTATAAAATAATTTTTACAAACACACGTTTCTTTAATTTTTGCATCATTTTATCCGGAAGTATGATTAACGGATTTGTTTTCGATACGCGTGAACAACAATATCCCTCGATCGATTAGCAGTAAATGAAAAAAATATTGAAAACGAACGAGTTACGTTTTTTTCAAAACTTTCGGTCTTTCAGTGTCCACTTTGTGTAACGAATGGGGCGAGGAAAAAAGCATTCGTTACGGAAGCGGGTCCATTAGTTTTACAAACACAGAATTTCCACGAGTATATGTTTAAAAAGCCCGTTGATTTTGTGTATAAAAATGTTTCGCGCGGGCTTGAAATTCGATCTCTGTAAAGAGGAAAACGGAACATTCGTTACGGAACCGGGTCCATTATTTTCGAAAACACGGGGGTTTCGCGAGCAATGTTTAAAAAGCATATCAATTTTGTTCGTGAAAATGTTTCGACGATGCGAAATTTTACTTCGGGGGTCGCGTGGACCGATGTACGTTCGTAAAAGGGTACAAAAAGGGGCATACGTTGCGCGAGTGGTTTTATTCCATTATTTTAAAAACATGACGGTTCTACGAGCAATGGTTAAGAAAACACGTTAATTTTCCCTGTAAAAAAATTTCCACGAGGCGAAACTTCCTCCTAATTGCGTTAACTGAAATTCACTTACCAAAAAGGAGAGAAAAAGTATTCGTTGCGAGAATAGTACAAGTCCATTTGTAGTCTTCTTTCTCGAATTAATTTATTTTTTAAACACGCGACAATTAGCGGTTAGTAACAGTTTTACATCTGGAAATAGAGCGACGACTTTACACTTCTTTCGTAACAAACGACCCAAATAAAAGTTTCCGTGTTTGTTTTCCTATTGTGACGTATTTGATCGATCGAGCAAAGTTTGTAATAGTTTTTCAATCGAAATTTTTGTCAGAAAACGTTCATATTTGATAAATTGCAAATAAGACTCGAGAGAATGCAAATGAAAAATATTTAAGAATCTTCTGCAAACACTTAAACCAGGCACTCTATTATCGGGGTAAAAGAATTTGAAAATGAATATTTCCAGTACATTTTTCCAAATTTGAAGAAATTGCAACGGCTTGAAAATGTCGTAAAAATTCGACAAATTTTGAAGGTATGCCGCGGGGATACGTACGAATTCGGTGGAAACTTGTTCGGATAATGGAGTTTTCGTTACGTCGAAATGGCTCGGCGACGAATCCTCTGGGAAAGATAAAAACTTTTTTCTTTTTTTTTTTTCCCCGCCCCCCTCCTCTGTCTCGTTTCCCGGTCAAACGTTTTTAGTCATTAACCGTACACACGCGCCCCGCAAACTCTAATTTCCAGTGACGAAATCGAATTAATCCTCGCCGGGACGAAGGTGAATTAAAAATTGATCGCGCTCGCCCCGAACTTTTTCCATCGAACTCGGACAATCGTGGTGGCGGCTATGGCGGAAGCACAGGAATCGTACTCATCGCGAAAATAGAGGCCCGAGAAGAACGGTGATGAAAATAGACGAATTTTAGAGCGTCACCTGTAATCGAATATTTTTTCGTAGGAAAAAAAATTTCATCGCGTTTCCACGCGTTCTGAAAGTTCAGAAACAATCGTTTCTCGGTTAACGAAACTCGGTTCGGTGACAAATTTTTCAATCGATGTCTTACAGAGCACGGTAACGATTTTCTTACAATGATTAGAGTTTTCAAGACACGTGTGTGTGTACCGAAATAAGGGAAGATACGTTAACCTTTAACCTTGTAGCGAAATAAAATATTTAAAGTTTCCTCGAGTCGATCACGATAATGATTATTTTATTATATTACCATACAAAATTTATCTAGTTTCAACATTGAAAATAAGTCTATCCCAAACTTATCTATTTTCAACAATGAGAATAATTTTATTCGAAACTCATCTATTCCCAACATTGTCCTTCACCCGTTTCTAATCTCCTCCCAGTAGTGAAATCAACGTACAAAACCCGAATCGAATAATTCAATATCGGTACCCACTCCACTAACGAATGACGAATTTCCCCGTATCCGGATATCCGTAAATCGTATTCCCTCGAAGCGTCAGAAACGAAAGGAACGATAAAATTGCAGCACAAGATTTGCAGGGTGAAACGGTGGAAGGATTTCCAAGAGGCGGCGGTGTGGTTCGAAGAAATTCTTCTGGCGAAATCGAGGCGTTCGCTTTCTTCTCCGTAGGCTGGAGGAGAAAAAAAAAAAGAAAGAAGAAAGAAAGAAAAAAAAGAAAAAAGGAAAAGAAAAAACGGGTGAATGTATTCCTTTCCGCTCGTCCCCAACCCTTCACCGCTCTCTATTTCGCCCTCCCTCCCCTAACCCCCTCGAAGAAGCGAAGTAGGCCTGAAAACGACGACCCCGCCGGCCCATAGAACGTTTTCATGCGAGAGTCAGCACAGCCGGCTCGTCCCGTTACAGTTTGTTACCAGCGTATTGTGGATTTCCTTTTCTTCCATCTTGGCTCCTTCCTTCGCGTCTTTTTCGCGGAAAGGAACGACCCAGGGCGCCATCCATCGCTCCGAGCGCTCATTTCCTCACCATAAATCCACCGACGCGGTAATGGTCGGACACGCAAACGATCACGATTGTTCCCGGTAATTTGACCCACCTTCGTACACTCCATGAACCTCCACGGTGATTGTGTCGTGTGTGGTAACAGTCAATCGAACTTCCGGGGACTTGGTCGGCGACGCTTCCTACCGCGTGGTTCCGTTTCTGCGATTTTCCACGGGGAGGCCGCGCGTCGAATCGTCGGTGGAACGGTGAGGAATTCTCAGAAATTGAACGATTTCGTTGGGAACGCGTAGGAAATACCCTTGACGTGTAATTCGTTTAACGGTCGGAGGTCTGCTCGTGAAAACTGTTTACTCGAGAAATGTTCCTAGCTCGTACGATTAAAAAGTTGGAGATTCGAAGACAGCTTAATACGTATACAGTGCGAAATGGCGAGAAAGAGAGAGAGGGGGAAGGAAATTTTATCTATTTTCGTAGAGATAAATAGTCGTATTTTCTCGAAGAACCAGGAATTATCGTGTGATTTAGTTTTAGTATTTTTTATAGCTTTAGGGAAGCTTCAGATTCAATTGTAAGTCGTGTAAACGTGTTAATTATTCTGTACGGTACTTGTTTTTTTTTTATTCGTTTAACACGGAGTATGATAGGCGAAGAGATATTTCACGCAGTGAGAATCGTGGAAACGCGAATTATTATTCTCGATGCGTGACTTCTTTTCCTAGTTTTAGAAAAGCTTTCAATTTAGTCCGAGGTAATGTGAACGTGACGATATTTTTGTGGTACTTGTTTTCGTATTTTTTTGTTTAACTAGTCACCGTGACGAATTAAGAAATATTTAACGGACAGTGAGAAATTTGAAAGCGGCGTTAAATTAAATAGTTAGGATTACCTTTGGTCGAAGAGAGAACGAAACAGTCTCAGGGGAAGGGAAACGTGGTACTGGCGTAAGTAGAATGAGGACGCCATCGTGGCTGACTACAACGTCTGACCCGAAACTTTATTCGGGCTTCTATTTTCATAAACTCTCCTCTAACTTTCCATAATTCTTCGTAATTATATACTCTGAGCTAAAAATTTCTCGATTAATTTATACACACATATTACAGCAACGTACAATAAGTAAGGCATATACCACAGATACGTTTAGTAGTTAGGTCATATTTGTACTTGTACGAGATAACGAGAGCTCTAATCATTGGTCTTCCGCGAGAGGATGTTCGTCCTTACCCGTGGCCCGTGCTAAAATTTTTAACGCACAAAGTGAAATGCACTCTCGTAAAAAAATCCGTGTTTATTAGCATACTTGTGTTCGCTCTAGTTTCCCAGTTTCTCTAATGAAAAATTTTCAATGGCAATGATAATGTAACGACAGAGATTAAGAATTCCCCGAAAAAGAAGGAGAAATAAGTACACGTTAGTTGCGTTAGAAATGTAAATGTTGAGCCAACCCTAATCGATTGATCGTTTCCTCTCAACGAGTTAACAACTCTCTGGGAAATATCTACAAAGATCACCGACGAGTATTCTCGTTCGATTCGTTTCCATTATACAGGGTGATTCAGACGAGTGAAAAATGCGAAGGTATGTTTTATATATCTTGGTTCTCGAGTCGTGAACGATCGAAGAAAATATTTAAAGTATCCTCTTCGTCTTTTATTTTTATTTCAGGACTCTTTAAAAAACTACCGTGTGTTTAATGAAAGCCGACAATGTATCGTACAAATCTAAAAAATTGATCTCTGAAAAAAATCGAGAATCGTTATTACGTTCTCCTAAAGAGAATTTCTTGGCAATATGATTCTTCTTCAAAATTTTCAACAAAAAAAAAATTTCTTCGATCATCCACAAAATTAAAGTACATAAAATCACACGTTCGTAGGACATTTTTCACTCGTCTCGGTGCACATATTTTTAAATCGCGCTGTATGCTCTGAAAATTGATCACTCTTCGTCAACTTTTCGTCATAGAGATACTCTTTGGTGATCCACCTTCGAAAAATCAATTTCTTTCCACACATTGAACACATTCCCCATCGTCCGCAACTCGAAAACCAAGACACGAGTCACACGTTCGTAAGAAAATTTCCTCGGTGCACAGCACCGCCCCTTACGGCCCCATATTTTGAGATCGCGCTGTACCCACTGAAAATCGATCGTTCTTCGTCAACTCCCCGTCAACGCGTAGACAGCGATGAAAAGAGAAAAGCGACCCTAAACCGCGAACTCCCGCTTCGTGGCCACGGTGGACGATTCGAAGAAAAGGTTTCGCCAATTGATTCCCCTCCGGGGTGACTCGAATTAAAAAGACTAAAAAGAAGGTGTCCGGTGGGTCGGTGGTGGCTCGGGGTTGGTTTACCGCAATGCATATGCGGTAAATCAGTGCAGATGAGCAGATATACGTGCACACCGACGGCCAGCGGCCATCGGGCATCGCTGGGGTGGAAAAGGGCGGGTGCGGGTGCATTGGGGTGCAGGTTGACCGATAGTAGGACAGAGGAGGGTCGACGGATGCAACAACGTACCGTACACAGATTATATACGCGTTTGCATACATGAAATCCATGTACACCGTACCCTCCTACCGATGGCCCGGTCTGTGCTTGGCTTATATCACTGGCGCCGTTCGATGCGCGCCGGAGCTACCGCCGACCTACACTACTGTCCCCGTTCGACGAAACGTTTCCACGAGCTCTGAATATGGACGAGCGACTCTCTCTATCCTCTCTTTCCACCGGCATCGCCGGACTGTATCGAAAGTCTATCGAATAATCCGCTCGGTCGGTTAACGCGCGAATAGTGTGCACTTTTCCCCCTTTTCCTTGCGGTTCGCACGTTCGAGCCGCGTGTACCCTCGTAACAGCGCGTGGAAACCCACCCTCTCCCCTCCTCTCCTCCATGGTCCTCCCGCCTCGTACACGGTTGCGCAACAACGTGTTCGAAAATGTAGCATCGTTACCGCGCGACCAACACCGAATAATATTCCTAGTTACGTAGTTTCGGTTCCCCTTTGCTTATTTCCATTGCTTTTCGCGATTATTCGACCGGCCATGGCGCAAGAGCCCGAACTCGAACCCCATTTGTCCCCTTCGAGGAGATATATTTATTCCAGCCGTGTACGAAATTATTTTCAAATCCGTGAACGATGTTTGTCGTTCGACGCGGAGAATTATTTTCATTCGAGATCGATGCTCGTTGTTTATTTAAATCGTGTTTCGGGGAATTATTTTCATCCGTAAATCGATGTTCGTTATTTCGGAAAATTAACCGACGTTCTCCATCGGTTAGACTGGTTTCAACGGGGTTGTGTTTGTTTTTTAACGGCTCGTGTATAACAGGGACGCGTAACGAGGTTCAGGCAGGCGTTCTTTGAGAGTTCGATGTCGGTGATGTTATTTCCGGTGGTATTGCGAGCGGGTTTGTTCGTGTTTGTCGATATTCGTCGAAATTGAACAGGTAGATTCGACTGTTCGCGAGAATGCTGAGCTCGAGGTGTCTTAAATAGAGTGTTACTGTGTATTTTTTACGTAGGTGTAACTAAACGAAGTATTAGGTTATTTTTCACTATTTTGTGTATATTGTCATCGGTGTAGGTTTTAGTAGGAATCTATTTTAATAGAAAGTGAGTGTTTTAATACGAGAGTAAATGTTCCAAGAGACCTATTGTAATCACAATTGGAACTCGTTAATCTTTTTATGCCAAACTGCATAAGCGAAAGAACATTTTCGAAATTGACTACGCACGCAGCGTGTCTATATTCCATCAGCATTTTCAAAATGGTTCTTTTCGAAAAGAGACCTCAGAATATATTAAACTGCAACTCGAGACTGCTGGACATTCATATTTCAGCTTCACATTCATATTTCACACGGTATTTAATCAAACTAATTACAATTGCAAATACAGCTTTCGACCGCGGTATTTCTTCAACAATAATGAAGATACGTGCCGAGTTTCTATTTAGAGCGACGCGTGAATCGTATCGAACCGCTACTTCACTCGTGTTTGTTTTAATTCGATGTTTTTGCACACTAAGAGGAAACACGACGTTCTAATTAAAAAAAAAAAATTATTAGTTTCTTTAATTCTACATATTAACGAAGATACAACGTTTCTAAACATTCTACTTTCATTCAATTCCGATCGTTGGGATACATAAACATTTTTCAATGAAAATTCTCAGAAATACTATTCAAACTATGTACTTCCAAAACACACACCAAACATTTACATCCTTCTTTCGTTCCAAAAACGTATTTATGTACACACAAATAATAATCACTTTTCTACCCAAAACTTCTACATAATTCCCCAAACAAGTCCACGATACGAGTGCCCGAAATTAATTTCCACTCTCCAAAGACCACTCTCTCTAAAACACCACCAACGCTAAACAAAAAACAAACAAAAACACACCTCGATATTTCGACCCAACGTACGCAATCTTAAACAATTCACAAACCCTTTGTAAATCCACTCGTACGATCGACTCTCAGTTCCCCTTAAAAACACAGGGTCCCGTGAAAATAAACTCGGACGAGGCATCGTCGAAACGCAACCGACCCCGTTTAAATTTGAATCAATCGCCCTTAGGAAAATTCAAGCCGGGAGCTCGTTAAGAATATTACCGCGAGTAACATCGTAGTTCGCCGTGGAAATTAAGCTCTCGGGAAAGCAGAATAATCATCATCGCGGAAGACTGTTTCCTTGGTTCCAAGGTCTGTTTGGGCATCCCCTCCCCTAGCCCCATCGCCATCGCCAACCACTGTTCCGCGTTCGCTCGAGAGCAACGCCTCGCGCAAAATTAATACGCTAGAAGTCGCTAATTCGACGAATTACAGCGATAACAAGGAACGCCGCGGTATTTACGTCGGTACGCGTAGGTGCACGCAGACGTCGTGGCCGCAGAATTAATAGTGCGTGTACATTACACGCACACGAACGTGTGCTGGGTGGGGGTGAGGGGTGGGGTGGTTGGTGGGGGGTGCGCCTGGCTATAAACTAAGTTGCTCCATAAACCGGGCTACGAATATGCATGAGGAAGGTGTGGCTCGCGTTGTTGTTGCACCCAGCAGGGTTGATTTCGGAAACGTTATAAGTCGGCCGCGAGTGCATCATGCACGTTGCATCGCATTTGCAAAGCAAAGCACACCGAGCCAGCGCGCGTTTCGACCTGTCTCGGCGAGATTAGCCGGTACTTTGTTGCCGTTTTAAGGAACTCCGCTTCCGCCCCTTTTAGAAGCTTCGTGTAGACCCTGAGGGCCCGTAATTCGCGGCGCCGACCGGAAGGAGGAGAACGACGACGACGACGACGACGACGACGACGATGACTCCTTTCGCAAAAATAAGTCCTCGGGAGAGAAAGAAAATTCCCGAGACTGTGCCGACTTTCTGAAAATCTGGTTTCGAGGTCCTCGGTACTGGCCACGTGGCCGACCGTGCCCTATTTAAGCTACCAGTCTTGCGAAACGGTTAACGGAGAGACAGTGAGACGACATTTCTTCGGGGCACTGGTTTCTTGCAGCTTCGGTTACTCGAGAACGAGTTTTAAGGTCGTGAAGTAGCGTTGGAAATTTATATCGGAGACGATAGTAATTTATAAGGTGTGGTTATTAATTTTTGAGACACGGTTTTCTTCTTTTTTTTAGTTAATAGAAGCGACCGATGGATAAAATATTGACGAATAGTATTTCGGGAGTTGTTAACGAAATACGATGCGATTGTAACAGGAACCAATTTGAATGTATTTTTAACGAAATCTATCGTTAATGGTAAAATATTTGAATTGTTATTTTATTACGCTCCGTGATATTCGGTTGCATCGTGGCATTGTAATAAATCTACAGACACTGAAAATTGAACGTAGGATTGGTAAAACGTATATTCGATTTAATTTAATAATAACGAAACTTCGACGCTCTCGGTTTTGATTTAATAAATTTTCACACGCTTCGGATTTATTTCAATGACCGAGCAACTCGTTCGTAAATAAGGTGGTGCTGTTATAGGTAGCGATTGTCGTCTCTTTTAGATACAGGATCGTTTCGATGCACCGTTAATATTTCAGCGAAGTGTTTTCGTTGAGCTGGATGGCGTTTTCAAAGAGCACGATAACAGATCGTGAATGTTTTACCGTTAATTCTGTCGAGGAGCACTATAACCGAATGTAAATTTTAAATCGAGTTCTCAAGTACGGGGAGAAGATTATTTATGTGGAAACGGAGACATCGGGAAACAGGATGGTAAAATACGCGGAAAGATAACAGAACTCGCGATGCACTTTGCGTCTACGGGTTTCGTTGAACATTTAAAGAAAAGCGCCAGAGATTACGGTAGAAAAAGCTGGCAGGAAATATATTGGTGTCCCGGAGGATGTCTATTTTTGTGTAACTGCCAAAATGAATTAAACATCGGTACCGTAGGGACTGGAAACAGGTACGTATGAAAAACAAATATGTGGTATATAGCGAGCTGAATCGTAGAAACTTCTTCAGCTTCGTAAAGATCGAAGTTAGGAAATCTTTGGGAATCAATCCCAGTAGAAGTGTATATAAAATAATCCATACAATCGTACGAACTCGCGTCTTCCAAATGTACCGCTATACACTCGTGTAATTATTCATTTTTCGAGCTATAAATTCAGTATTTCAATGGGAAAAATTTGATCACCTTTTTTCATTTCTAAGAAAAGCTGAACAAACGTTACGAAAAGACTCCAGATATTATATAAGGGTTAATCACTCGTAAATAAGTATATAAGAGACATCATTTTCTAAAAGGTCATCAGTTGCTTATCATCTCGAATCTGTCTTCCAGAGTCCTATAAGAAAACAAAGAAAAAAATGCTGCTCTGTAGAAGTCTTCTCGGCTCTGAAAAGACCCCAGACATCGTACAAGGGTTAATCGTACGTAAATACATATAAAATACACAATTTTCTAAAGGTCACCAGCTGTTTATCTTCTCGAATCTGCCCTCCAGAATTCTAGACGAAAACAAAGAAAAAAATGCTGCTCTGTACAAGTTTTCTCGGGTCCGAAAAGACCCCAGACATCGTTAGAGGTTAATCGCTCGTAAATAGATACAGAAGACAATTTTCTAAAAGGTCACAGCAGCTGCTTATCTCGTTGAATCTCTCCCCCAGAGTGCTGCGAAAACAAAGTAAAGAAACAGACACAGTTCGCGGACTCTGCGAGTCTCTTTGCCAATTACTGGACTCGAGAGATCTTTCCAGCCTCCGAGTCTCGCGTAGGAATCGATGCCGCCCCGCCGAACAACCGAGACGCGACGCAATTTGTTTAGGTTACGGGTTGACGAGATTCCGTAATGAATACAAAGTTGGCCAGGGCACGTAGCTCGCATTGCTGAGGCGCCGTGGAAGCTTCTGGTAGAAGCCTGAAATTGGAAGAAAGAAATATTTACCCCGAAATTGGTACATCAGCCAACGGGGGTTCAGACGAACGAACTTCTCCACCGGCTGGATAATATCTCAAAGAAGCTTTAAACGGGATTTGGCCGAGCTTCCTCCCGCTCGAATTAGCCGACCACGTTGCAACGAATCCCCTCGTCCGAGCGAAAAAAGAGACCTCGAGAAGGAGTCAGCCTCCCTTCGCCTCCCTAATATGAAGAGGAAAAAGGAAACGGACGGACGAAGGCGCCTCGTTATCGCTTTCCAAGCTTCTTCGGAGGAAATTTGTTTTCCACGGTCCTTCGTGTTCTATCTTCCCCTACTCCTCGACCTCCATTTTCCCTGGAAAACCGAGTCTCTGCTGGTTTACGGCGTGGTAACCCCCTTCGTGCCGGGAACGTTCCGTTGCACCGGTGCATTTTTCGATGAAAGGAACGAAAGGGGTTCGCCGATTGCGCGGAAACCGATTTTACACCGATAGTCGTCCCCGTTCAAACGATTCTCGATCGGTATCGGGGCGCTTGGAACTAGAGA
Organism: Ptiloglossa arizonensis; assembly: GCF_051014685.1. Lineage (NCBI taxonomy): Eukaryota > Metazoa > Arthropoda > Insecta > Hymenoptera > Colletidae > Ptiloglossa > Ptiloglossa arizonensis. The sequence continues at coordinate 22,833,208 of NC_135050.1, forward strand.
ATTTTCGAATTTTAAAACGCAGAATGATTTTTCATTCCGCGGAGTTTTTATCGTAGAATTATTTGAAATCGAATTTCCGCGAATACCGATCTTCCTCGGAAACTGCCATTTTAACGTTTTTTGATCGGTATCGGTGCGCGAGATTAGAGAATTTTTGAATTCTGAATGGAAAATAGTTTTTCAGTGTGTCTGTGTGTGTTGTTCGCGGAATTTTAGAACCGTTTGAAATCGAATTTCCGCGGAAACCGAGCTTCCTCGGTAGCCGACGTTTTAACGAGTCTCGATCGGTATCGGCGCGCGGAACTGGAGGATTTTTGAATCCTGAATGGAGAATGATTTTTTTAGCGTGTGTGTGCGCGCGCGCGTGTGTTTAGAACGGTTTGAAACCGAGTTTCCGCCGAAAGCGGGCCACGAAGTTTCGGAATGGTGTAAAACGAAGAATCTTGCGAAGTGGGACGAGCTGAAACGTTTCAGAATTGTGTAAAACGGAATGTGGAACGAGCTACGCGAGGTTTTGGAATCGTGGGGAACGAAGGATGTCGAAAGTGGAGCTCCGAGGTTTTGAAATTGTGCGAAACGAAGGACGTGGAAACTAGGCCGAGCTGTTGGTATTTTTTAAGGAGAGATACCGGGAAGATCGATGCGGAGAAACGGTCTTTTCGGCGGTCTATTTAGAGAAATACGGTGGTGCCTCGTTAAAACCTCGAATTTGTCCCTCGATAAAGCGCACAGTCTATCGATGTTACGTTCTTCGGTTCGAAGTTCGAAACGACGCCTATCGGTGTGATAATTACCAACGTGGATTAAATATTCTTATTTTTTACATAGTTTCTTCGCGAGAGTACTATAAAACGATTAAAAAGTTTTTCAAAAATAATTCGTATTGGAAAAAATAGTCCTAGTAAGGTCGTGTTTGGTCTCATTTTCATCGGAAGGATCTCACCAATCCGTTAACAACGGAAATAAGAATGTAAAACTTGACTTGAGAGATTTCAAATGGATTAAAATTGTAATACTTGCCAACTAGAAAAAAATTATACGATCGGAATAAAATCGAGAGCATCAATTTCAAGAGTTTCTCGAGTCGTTCGATACATGAAAAATATCGTTCGTACGCATTCAATTCGGAGAACACGATTCGGATTACAGATGGGTGGAACACAGTCATACAAATTACACGAAGCTGCTCGAAGTTCGAGATAAGTTCGAGCGAAGATACCGAGCGAGCTAAAAACTTCGTTCGAATTACGGGAGTGGAAAATTTCTCGAATAAGTATCTACATCGGTGGAATAAAAATAATCGAGTTCTTCGAACTCTTCGAATAACGTAAATAAAGTAGAAGTACCAACATCGAGATTTTCCTTATTTAGATAACGTTCAAGTTCATTTTCGTGTCTCTGAAAATACTTTTCAACCAACGGTGCAATAACTTTTCGACCCGGACGATTTTCCTGGGTCTTTTTCGATCCATCGTGTCGTCTATGTCGTGTATTTTTTTTTAAAATAAAAATTATTACAATAGATACATTTACTCCTATTTACCCATTCCTTTCATTGTACTCTAAAATAAAAAACAATTTCGTACGTTCGGAACATTTTTACCCAATTCCTCGAGTGTACAATCGAACGGAATATTTTAAGATTGAGTCCAGTTCAACGCTTCGTCAACCGATAGACAATTCGTATTATTACACGTTATTCCAACGATCGTTTCGCAATTATCGAGTGTCTCGGAGAAAGTTGCACAGGTCGCGGAAGAAACGTTTAACTCGAGTTCTCCTTCGATCGGTGTTCCGGATGATTGATCCATCGGTCCGTTATAATACAGAGCTGAGAAATTACAAACCGATCGTTCGATTAAAGTTGCGGATCGCTGGCGGGTACTCGAAACGACTCTTCCCGACAGGTGAGGAATCGGAGCTCGAGTAATCGTTGATTTACGCGACAAATTTATCGCCGTTGTCCGAAACTTGCTTTCACGATCGCCTCGGGTTTATTTGAATGCGCAACTCGTGCTCCGACAAAGGATAAACCGAAAGCTCCACGGATAAAGAGTAGCGATGGGATCGAGCTTACCGCGCAACTCGAAACCTCGAATCCATTTCATCTATCGTTTCGCTGGAACCGCGCGACACTCGTAAAACTAAACATTTCGTTTGATTTACTCACCAGGTGTACGATATCGTAAAGCTAACATCGCGAAACATAAATCCCGTAATACGTCGAGTGATTGTACGCGTATGTACATTGGGAAAATTGCATCAATTGTACAAATACGATTATAATCTTACTGCGAGAATTCGTAATTGTAATTATTTAATAATCGGTTTAAAGTTACACAGAGATGAATACACGATACGGTACGTGTCTATTGCTGCAACGTTGATTATAGAAACGCTATTGTGAAAGCGCGTTGGGTCAGAGAAGACCCGAGGAACCTCGCACCAAAGTCAAAAAGAAGATCCATCGTCACTTCGATCACCATCTTTGGTACTTTGTCGCAGTATACTGTACGGTATGTATTTATTATTGTAACCTCAATTATAGAAAAACTTACAGAAGCGCTACGGGTCAGAAAAGACCCGAGGAACCTCGCACCGAAGTCTAAAAGTATCCAATTCTCTCGATTCTGAGATCCACCATCTTTGGTGCTTCGTCGTGGTATACGATACGATATTAATCTATTACAATAACCTCGATTGCAGAAAAACTGTTTTAAAAGCACTACGGGTCAGAAAAGACCCGAGGAACTTCTCACCCAAGTCCAAAAGTATCCAATTCTCTCGATTCCGAGATCCACCATCTTTGGTGCTTCGTCGTGATATACGATACGATATTAATCTATTACAATAACCACAATTACAGAAAAACTGTTTTAAAAGACTGCGGGTCAGGAAAGACCCGAGGAACTTCTCACCCAAGTCCAAAAGTATCCAATTCTCTCGATTCTAAGATCCACCATCTTTGGTGCTTCGTCGCGGTATACGATACGATATTAATCTATTACAATAACCTCGATTGCAGAAACATTGTTGTAAAGGCGCTACGGGTCAGGAAAGACCCGAGGAACTTCTCACCGAAGTCAAAAGGAAGCCAATTCTCTCGATTCCGAGATCTTTGGCGGTTCGTCGCGATGCTCGCGATGCTTTTGCACTCGTTTCTCGGTGACTGGCCCGTACAAGTGGCCGCAACAGATGCAAGGCACGACGAGAAAGAACGCGACACGCTTTTACCCGGCGAGTTACTTACAGTCTCTTGCATTTGCATCGGTGCAAAACGAACCGAATAATACTCGATCGATGAGGGAAACGGGGCGACGAAGAGAGGCTTCCCTTCGTCTTTCAAGGAACCGGGAGAACCATCCTCGAGAACCTTTTCCACGGCGGTTCGCTCGTGGAGACGAACGACGAAACGTCGATCTCGCGTGTTCCGTTTGCGGCGAGCGAACGAACGAACGAACGAGCGAACGCTCGCGATAAAAGAAGAATACCAGAGCGAAAGGTCTCGAGTAAAAAGCGTTTTGTTCGACGGAGGGACGTCTCGTTAAACGTATAATTGTACCACGACGTTTCGTTCCGTTCGTATCGACGAAAATATCACCTCCCTCCTCCTCCTCCTCTTCTCTTTTTCCACGATTATACGAAACAATAATAGTGATCGCGGTCCGAGTAGTCCCGCGTAACGCATTATCCTCGAATATTAAGAGAACATTATGGACCGGGGACAATTAACGTCATCGAACCGATTATTCGCAAAATGGAATTAACGAGGACATGATATCCCGGCGATTTTCATTGCGTACCCTCCCCCTTACCCCCACTTACCCCCGGCCGTCGCTACCGTAAGTATAATAGAAATCGCGAATAAATGAATTCGGGGCCAGTAATTGTACAACTCGTTCGTATCCGGCACCGAATTTATATCATTTCCGATCCGGCGATCGGTATGCCGTTATAATCAAATTCCTACCTCATTACGCGAAATTACGGTAATCATTTAAAAATCCACATATTTTCCATCGAGGGGCAGGGGACAGGTAGAATTTTCAACGAAATTCACCAGCTCCACTTCACGAGCAAATTTGGCCAATCGTAGCTGCGAAATTGTCGTTATCGCGATAAACAATTCATCGAGAAGTTGAATTTCGCGGAAAGTTCGGGGAAATCCGACCCCGAGAATCGCGTCGATTCGAATAAAAATTGAAATAATACGTAAGTTTTCTTCCGATCGATTCGCCGAATTGGATCTCGAAAGCGAATCCTTTTCGTTAGCTTTTGTGATTGAATTCGTTCAGAGATTGGGTTCCGGTATTCGTATCGATGAAGGGTAAAAGGGTTTGAATTTAAAATTTGAAAGCTTTCGCGCGATCGATTTACAATTTTTGCAAACGGATCATTTTCGTTCCGTGGTTCAATTTATTTACGAACAATAAACGATACGAATCGAGTTTAGGGTGAAAATTGTTTCACCGAGTTTTAAATCCCACCGAGTGGTCGATCGAGTGGTACGTTCGTTGCTCGGGGTAAAAATTACCAAGTGAAACAGAACGAAACGAATAGTTGGGTTAATTACAGCACCGTGGAACGTCGTTAATTAACTGTTAATTTATTGATTCAAACCTAGTCGAAGGTTACAGAGTAACGGGACAAGTTTCCATTGATTTCTCATTCGATATCGGGCACTTGGATATACCCGGGGCAATCGAGCAATTTACTCCGATTCGTTATTGAATTTAATTAGCAGTAGGTAAATAACGACGGTGAAGCGTCGTAATTTAAATATAATTCCGTTTTTCAACGAGGATCGCGGATGGAACGCGGCGAAGGACCTTCGAGTCGGCGAAGGATCGGCTTAAGTGCGATGCAATCGCTGGCGCCGATTCTTTCTCTTGAAAACGGAGCGATATTCCAAGGCAGATCGAAGATCTTGCGGAAGATGAAGGACACTTGAAAACGACCACGCCTACCGTAATTCCGCGCTTCCGTCGTCGACGAGTCTCTTTGAACTTTTCATCGACTAACGCCACACCTTTCTGCTTAAAGGGTCGCCAGAGTCAAAAATTACACGCCTCGGGATACTTACATTTTCCATTTACTCGATACTATTGGTTCGTTCGGAAAGTCCTCTCGTTTTCCAAAATGGAGAATATATAATTCAGTAAAATGTTTATACGCTCTAAAAAAATCGTGTTTCATTTTCACCAAAAGAAAAACGAAATGACTTTCCGAACAACCTAATACTTCCAACCCAAATTACCACCATTATAATTACATCTTTGAGAAATTTTAATACATCGAATCGTACCTCTCGCACTACGCCATCGAAAACCTTACAACGAATTTTATTCGTTCCTAACGATACGATGATTTTAACGCGTAAATTATTACACGTTACGAAAAGGTTCGTGACAAATTGATTCGTTTTCGGCCGCAGAGTTAAACCGTAAATAATTCCAGGTCACAAAGAGGCTTACAACGAATGTGGTTGTTTTTGGTAGTAGATTTAACACGAAATAATTCACGCGCAATAATTGATGGATCGTTTATAATTTAAAGGGCCTACCAAGGGATTAATTTCTTCGTGGTAGATTTAACGTGGAATTATTTACGCGTTACGTAATTTCTATATTAAATCTACTACCGAGAGGAAGAAATTAATTCGTTGTAAGCTTCGTGAAACTATTCCTCCAGGCTTCGTAACTTTACGCACACGAAATAATCAATGTATAACCAATTAGGTTTCTTTTACAACGTATCGTCTCGTTCTCGTCCTTCTCTTCTCTTGTATACACGCTCAAATTAATTATTACACGCTATCGAGACATCTGCAAATAACGCAGAGGGAATCTCGCGCGAGGCGACCTAATCGTCCGAAGTTTTCTACGGTGAACTTTTGGAAATCAATTGAAAGATCGCGTGTACGACGAAATTAAAATGTACGAGTCTGACAGGGCCTCCTGATCTTTAATCGAATGTATTGAAACGCGACGAGGCGGTTAGTCCCCTTTAAATTTCGCTTTCCCAGGGGTGATCTCCAGGCCACGCTTCAATTGACTTTGGAAATTGATCGGAACGAGGTAATGCTGTAACGAACCTCCCCTTTTTTCTGGGACACCGTCGCGAGCAGTCGCATGAATATAAATACCATCGACCGAGCAACGTCCCCCGGCTTTCCTCTTTTTTTTTTCATCCCTGCATTTGCATACGTACACCCGATACGGTTCGTCAGTCTCCTGGAAAGAGACGGGAAAAATCCATCGGGCTTTCCTTCGCTCGTTGATATAGCGTTTCGCGAGCCTAAATTTGCCGGTCGAGACCGACCGAACTTTCCCGAGGGAGGAAGAATGAACAAAAAATCAGATTTAGAAAGAGAAGGGAGAACCGAGGAGTGGGGGTGCACGGGGCGCGTAATTTTGCCAACGAGGACCGATTTTTCGAAGCTTTAAATTTCGAAAGTCGTCAGGTTCGAAGGGAAAGGGTACACGTTCGATTGTTCCCGCGTTTTGTAATAGTTCAGGTTAGGTTGCACGATTTGAGGTTAGATTTTAGAATTCGTCATTGGATTTTATAATACAAGGTCAAATTTTATGAGATGAGTTTTATAATTGTGTAATATGTTATTGAATTTTGTAATTTGAGGTCAAATTTTGTAACGTGAATTTTATAATTGTACAATATGTGGTTACATTTTATAATTTGAGGTTATACAATAGAAATTTTACTTCGTCTCTTGACGAAAGAAAATATTTCAACTGAGAACATTTTTTCACGGAATAATATATTTTAAGGACTCTTGTTTTGTATATACTTCTACGTGTACGTAATAAAGGCGTTTAATGATGATAATTGTTTAAGAGAGAAGTTTGTAATTTGTACGATTACTTTAGATTCCTTCGTCGAAACTTCCGATAATTACAGCTGGAACTGCTCGAAATAATTTATTTCTCCGGACTAATGTTTACTACGAACGTTCGAAGTACTCTTAAATTGCACTTTAACGAAAGAAATTACGAACAACCTCGCAAAATAATTTAATTTCATTCGACGGGAAAATTACGTTATACACGTTACTATGAGATTTTCCAATTATTTCGTTCTTTTCTGATTTAATTACGATAATTGACTTAGTTTTCTATTTTCAACCCTCTCCACGGCTTTTAAGATAGGTTTCATTCACAAGCTCTGCTCGGGAATTAAAAAACATTTTATAACGATTCTCTTTGCAGTAGAAAATCAATTTATAAGCAAACTCAGATTGAATCAGCGCAAAATTGTTGAATGGAGATACGTTCTTTTTTTACAGCGATAGAAGAATTAATTGTTTCCTTGATGCTTTTATCTATTAATGTTTCACTAGAAATTGTAGCTATGGTATTAAGTAAACAAATCGGATAATTAATACCGTTTATGAAATATACATAATCGAGAAGTTTCTCGAGTAAATTGTTCTTTCAAATTTCTTTTTCACGAAATATGTTCCCTCTCTCTCTCTCTCTCTCTCTCTTTCTCTCTCACTGTACTTTCAATTATAAAATGCTTTTTAATCCGAAATGGACCACCGTTCTTTCAGAGGGCTTAAAAAACCGAATGTACTTTTACCCCGATAAAAGTAGATTGCGAAAACAAGGGCTCGGTATTAAATTCTATGGAGAAGTCCGGCGAGTTTGCGCGAATTTGTTACTAAATACTCCGCCGTAGATTAAGTCGAGTTCGGTGGATTTTGGCGGAAGCGATATAGGTTCACTGACGAGTGATTTAATTCACTTTTCGGTGAGCATAATTTATAATGTACCAAGCTGTTAATGAAATGGAAAGATAACAAAATTTCACGAATGCATTCTACGTACGCGTGTAACAACATTTTCGGGGTAATATGATAAAATTTAATTAGCGAGAATTTCAAAATTGGAGTAATGTATTTTGATACGCTTGAAAGATGAACGGAGGATGAATTTTACATCGCTTGACGTATAGCGTGTCTCGTATAATAAATTAATTTAGTTTGAAAATAACACGAAAGAAATATTATTTTGGTCGAGTTCGGTTAACTCTTCGAGAAATTCACCCAGTATGGATTTCGATCAATAATTCATTTATACGTATTTCACCACCCTTAGAGTATAAATACACAAAAGCAAAACCTTGAACACTATACTAAAAACAGGACACTCACTTCTGTAACAATATTCCCTATTATTCTCCTATTGTTCATCAAATATTTTAACCTCGTACATCTACCAATATATTTACCCTTGCAATTGTAGATTTTAGTTAATAATTCATCGATATATATTTCACCACCCTTCGAGTATAAATATACAAAACACTATACTAAAAAGAGGACAATCACTTCTGTAACAATATTCGCCATTATTCTCTGGCTGCTCGTAAAATATTTTAACCTCGTGCGTCTGGCAATAGATTTACCCTTGGAAGTGTGGATTTTGGTTAATAATTCATCGATATTTATCGTAGCACAGTTCGAGTATAAATCTCGAGAAAAATGATGTACCGAAAAGAAGGCTCGTACCCCTGTAACACTTTCTCGCCATTATTCTCCGGAAATAATCAAGCGGTCGGTTCGGGCACGGGGTGAGAAATTCCCATCGCTCGAAGGATGCGCCGTGGAACGCGAGGATAATAACGCGCCGGGTCCATCGCAACGTTCTCCACCGGGAGAAGTCCCGCAGGAACGCGTGGACGAACAAGTTCTCTGTCATGGCAGATAGCTCGAAGCTGTCACTCCTTGACCGCACGGTCGTTTATCTGGATCACTCCCGTTTTGCGACCCCTGAGATCCTCGTTACGTCGCCCCGGTTCGATTTTATCCCCCCAGCCCCCAACCTCCGGACACGGTCACCAAGTCGGGTCCGGAATTCGTGATAAGACAGCGTCCCGACGCTGGTTAACGTGACTCGACGAATTTTTGGTGCCCCATCGTCGTGAAGCTCCCTTCCAAATCCTTTTGGGAATTTCTCCAACGTTCTCGATCGTCGATCGTCGATTTTTAACGATCGATTTTCAAGCTCGCGTCGTTACCTCCCTGTTCCGTTCTTAGTTTTTCCGTGAGCGGTGTAAACAATTTTTATACCGAACAGAGAGGGGAATAATCGATCGGCGAAGCGGAAATCGAATTTCGAAAGTTACAACCCAGGTTAACGAACTACGTGGCGGCATGATTGTATTTTATAACACTTGGTGGACCATCAACGTATTTTTATAACACGCAGAGAGAAGCACGATCTCGGTTAACGAGTACTCAAAAAATATAATTACTCGGGATACGGTCCACTCTAAATTTAATTATGCACTTCTTGCAACGTTCTGTAATTTTTCCTTGCCTCTGTAAATTTTGTTACCCTTTGAGCGGTTAGATTATTTATATTCGCAGAAATATATGGCTTCTGACGGGTTCTGCCTCTTGCTTTTATAATCCGCGGACACGATGCAACCGTGGTCCTTTGTTGAACAATTATTAAAATACAACCGGCAACTCGTTGCAACACATTTGTACATAATTAAAGCTCGGTGCAGGAGATGCTACGATATTATATTCGCTATTCGAGCTGTGGATTTAGACAGCGTTTGCGTTATCAAATAAGGATCGTTTCTAAACTTTCGTGTTCCCTGTTTAAATTCATTATCGGAAGATATTGTCGATTATCCACGTTTCGGGGCGAGAATATTCGGAACGATTCGCGAGAAAAAAAAAAAACTCGGCAAAATCAATCCATCTCGCGATATCCAATTGAAAACTAATTCGCGTTTCGTGTCGGGATTTTCGATGTCGACAAATCGGATTAATTACCAAGAAATTGTTGGAATCGACGTACCAGTTAACGCTCGATCCCGTCGACATCGAATGATCCCCCAAAATGCAGGGATCGGATAATTAATCGACAGCGAATCGTTGCAACGAATAATTCCCTGCGAACAATGCCGGTTTTTACGCGCGGAGAAATTCACTCGATACCCCGATTACGGATAACAATGTTATAGTTTAAACAATCCCACGGAATGGGGGAAATATCAAAAAACCGATGTACACGATCGAGTTATTTACTATCGACGGTAAAAAAAAATAGAAAACTTTAGAACGAGCGATATCGAATAGGTCGATTTAACGCGCTAACTAATTTACGAATTACAAAATATATTTATAACGATGTTCGATTATTTTATCAAACGTACCAGTCATTGACCCGAGTTACCAACTCATCTGTTTCACGACTCGAGCGTATACTCCATATTTTCTCTAATATTGATAATTGAACATTTCTGTTACAATCTTGTGATCTCCCACAAATATACACGATCAAGATTTCCCAAGTGATGGTCGCTCTAATCTCCACTATATCGAGAGTCGATCGTCCATCAAAATCATGATCTTCCATAGACCCGGGTCAGTTTCCAAATCCACTGTACTATTCCACGAATCGATCACATGCTCGATATTAGCTCCAAAATTAGAAATCTCTATTACAATGTTATAATTTCTCGGGAATTTTGAATCCAGGACCAAGATTCCCAAGGGATGGTCGCTCTAATCTCCACTATATCGAGAACCAATCCTCGATCAAAATCATGATCTTCCATCGACTCGAGTTTATTACCAAATCCACTAAACTATTCCACGAATCGATCACATGCTCGATATTAGCATCAAAATTAGAAATCTCTATTACAATGTTATAATTTCTCGAATTTTGAATCCAGGACCAAGATTCCCAAGGGACGATTGTTGGTGGAAGCTCCGGTATATCGAGAACCAATCCTCGATAAAAATCATGATCTTCCATCGACTCGAGTTTATTACCAAATCTACTAAACTATTCCACGAGTCGATCACATGCACGATATTTGCTCCAAAATTAGAAATCTCTATTACAATGTTATAATTTCTCGAATTTTGAATCCAGGACCAAGATTCCCAAGGGACGATTGTTGGTGGAAGCTCTGGTATATCGAGAACCAATCCTCGATCAAAATCATGATCTTCCATCGACTCGAGTCTATTACCAAATCCACTAAACTATTCCACGAGTCGATCACATGCACGATATTAGCTCCAAAATTAGAAATCTCTATTACAATGTTATAATTTCTCGGGAATTTTGAATCCAGGACCAAGATTCCTAAGGGACGATTGTTGGTGGAAGCTCCGGTACATCGAGAACCGATCGTCGATCGAGATTTTCGCGAATTGTTCGGTACACGGTCGTAACGACAAGGGCCGTGGACCGATTTCAGGCGCAATATGTATGCACAGACGAAGCGAGACGATTCCCAGAACACGCGGCGAGAGAGGGTCGCGCCGTAAAAAGTCGTGCCGCCACAGCGGCCTGAAGTAGGCATTCAAATAAACCACCTAGGCGCTGGCTTCCACTTTCTGTTATCCAGCAGCGTGGAAGCAACCCTCTTAGAATACTTCCGACGCGAGCAGTAAATTCCATCGAGGCACCGACGTTTCCACTCGTCCCGTTTCTTCCTTCGTCCCTCGCCCCCTCGCCCACTGTCTCCACCAACCCTCGCCCCCATCCCTCCTTACCGCGTTGCTCTTCTTCTTTTCTCGCGACTCTTCGTATTTTGTTTTCAACGAGAAATGTCTTCTCGGCTCGACTAAGATTCGAGTGGCCGAATCGCTATCCAAACCCATCTTTCCCCTTCTCAGTCCTCTTTCGTCTCCCCTTCGAGGGGTTCTTCTTCCCTTCTCCGTTTTTCCAGTACCGCCGGCTCATTTTTCGCCAGTTGATACTCGCACGTGTTTCTGAAGTGTATCGTCGTGTTACAGTGAACGATCAAATTATTATGGACACTTTGCAATCGCTGCTTGTGTTCGTAGTTCGGTCAAGAACGTGTTTGGTGTTTCGAAGAATGTTCTACTCGTAACAACTTCTTACAATTGTTTTGAAGTATCGTTTTACTCGTAATAACATCTTACTACTATTTTCAAGAGTTTACAAGAAATGTATATATGAACATTTTACAATTATTTGAAAGAATTTACAAGAAAAATATATGTGGACATCTTACTACTATTTTAAAGATTTTACAAGAAAAATATATATGAACATCTTACTACCATTTTAAAGATTTTACAAGAAAAAAATTATACACATAAACTTTCATCGACTCGAACATCGATTGTGGACAGATAATTGTAATTTCGTTAGTAATTTCAAAAATGAAGTTTCTCACGAGTCTCGAGTTCATGGCACTACTTGAATCACTAGCACAGAGCTCTTACGGTATCAAGTCGACCAGATTCTGCACCGAGAGTGCAAGATGCATCGCGCGGATCACGTGAACCGGGCCCCTTTCCAGCGACGAAGGGCCCTCTGGGTTCTCAGGTCTCAGAAATTTGTCCACGAAGGGACGAGGCGAACGTTCGTCCCTTTCTCAGCTAAAAGTGTCTTCTGGGGAAGTTTTGCTTTAATTTCTCCCCCTCTGGCGGGTACATCGAAAATTGCGCGCGGATTAACGAGCAGCCGCTCGAGGTTGGAATGGAATTACACGAAATTTGGAGAAGTTTGTAATTTCGAAGATTGGACTCGCGGATACTTGTTTCGCTTTTCCGGGAAACCGTATCCGGGAAAGTACTCACGGAAATCGCAAAGTCTCTGCGCGTTGATTTAATTAACGGTGTTAGTGTCGCGTAAAAAGATTGCAAAGTAAACTAAATATTTCTGTTTTACGACGTCAACATTTTTCCAAGAATCGTTCTATTTTCTTTCGAATGGAAACGAGGCCACGCTCGAGTTAAACGTTGAACAGCGACGAAATTAGTATTATCCCACGGTTGATATTTCAATATTCGGTGTTCACGATTTCGTTTTTACAATGTCGCGAATTCCGATAAATTACCGTCGGAATATACGCAATTTACTTCGAGGGTAACGCGTTGTCAGTTTATTCGCGGCACTTCGGGAACTGAAATTCCTCGCGCAAACTGAATTAATTGCAGTTCCTTGTTGCGCGGAGACAAATAATTTACAAACAATTTAATTCGGTGATAAACTCCGGAATTCTACAGCAAGTAGGTTAAATTAATGTGCGTTCGCTTTTGGAACGCAATTTAGAAGGAACGAAATGTCGTTTCGTAGATTTTGAACTTGTTCGGCTTTTTCTCGTCGTTATCGATAAAGTTCATCGATTGTGATGGTTAAAAATGTACTGGGAGTAGTATTGTAGGGAGAAAGAAAGTTCAGTTTCGAATTAAAGGGAATGTACTACAGTATCACGATTAAGAGTAACGTGGACACTATCGAGTGATCTTTGCTTTATTAATAACAATATAATTCGCAATTTCTTCCAGAAATGTAGACATTCAAACATCACTGACTACTCTATTGCTCTTCCAGAAGTAATCTTTCTTTCTTTCTTCGTACAATACATCAGGCACTTGAAGTTCAAACACAAGTCACTACTCAATTACTTTTCCAGAAGTAATCTTTCTTTCTTCATACAATACATCAGACACTTAATGTTCAAACACAACTCACTGCTCAATTACTCTCCTAGAAGTAATCTTTCTTTCTTCGTACAATACATCTGACATTTAACGTTCAAACACAACTCACTGCTCAATTACTTTTCCAGAAGTAATCTTTCTTTCTTCGTACAATACGTCAGACACTTAACGTTCAAACACAACTCACTGCTCAATTACTCTCCTAGAAGTAATCTTTCTTTCTTCGTACAATACATCAGACACTTAACGTTCAAACACAACTCACTGCTCAATTATTCTTCCAGAAGTAATGTTTCTTTCTTCCTACAATACATCAGACACTTAACGTTCAAACACAACTCACTGCTCAATTACTCTCCTAGAAGTAATCTTTCTTTCTTCGTACAATACATCAGACACTTAACGTTCTAACACAACTCACTGTTCAATTACTCTCCTAGAAGTAATCTTTCTTTCTCCGTACAATACATCAGACACTTAACGTTCAAACACAAATCACTGCTCAATTACTCTCCTAGAAGTAATCTTTCTTTCTCCGTACACTACATCAGACACTTAACGTTCAAACACAACTCACTGCTCAATTACTCTCCTAGAAGTAATCTTTCTTTCTCCGTACAATACATCAGACACTTGTTAACGTTCGAACATCACTCACTCACTCTATCGTTTCTCAATTAAAATTATAATCATTGTCTCGATTAAATATTGCAGATTGGTACACTCTCGATTCGATACACCTTAGAAGTTGATTGCAACGTTCGAGGTTTGAACAAGAGATTGGACGATACGCGGGAAGCACGTGTGTTCAATCTGGCGAATGTCCTCGTAATTTTAGCGCCAAGAGTGGACGAGAGACTTCTCGGCAGAGGGCGTTTTGCTCTTCTACGCGTTCCAGCAGAATTCAATAATGACCTAATACCACCGTGTCGTAAATTAACGGGGAACGTGCAAGCTGGCAATACCCACCGGCCGCTATTTATTGTTGGCGATCGATAAAACCTTCTGCCTGCGAGACGACGATATTGACAATCTGTTTTGGTCGATTATCGAAAAAAAATTACATCCCCCGTCCCACCCTGCGTTCTCCCTACCATTTCTTCAACTTCCTCCTTCTTACAGATTTCATCGACGTTCAAAGTCTATTGCGTCCACGTCGAAGATTTCACCGAGGTTGTATCTCGAGTTTTCTCGATTCAAATGTAGATATTATACACTGGATTATTGCACGGTTCGAACCAATAAATTTTTAGAGTCCTACACCGTGCAAAATTTATCGAATTATTTTTCAACAGACGGGAACGATCTTTCAGAATAGAACAGCTTATCGCACTCTCGATGAAACGGTATCAAAAATAAATTTAATTACACTGGATAAAATAATTTCGTGGTCAAGGGAACAAGGGAAGGTTTCTTCGGAACAATCTACGAGCAGGGGATCGTTAGAAATAATGCACGATAATTGCAGACGAGCTTCGGAGGAATTAAAAAGGCTTTTTATAAGAGCAATTGTAAGATCAACACTTTTATTGCGATTATTGTAAAAGACGTTGAGATATTTTTATGCAAAATGGTTAACTATGATAAACTATGAAGTGAAGTTATAAATACCGTATGTAAAAATCTTAAATATTATTCGAAACAATTTAATTATTTATGAATGAAGATATTATTGGATGAACGTTTAATTTACTCCCCCCTGCCCGTACCGATACGATATTATGTTTGTACGCAACAGAGTATTGCATTACACGTGCTGTGGCAATGATTATTAATAGTGGTTCAACGTTTACCGTACAGTGGTCACGAAACTGCTTCAATTGAAAGAAGTTCGGTATCGATACAATATTGACGATTGATATTTGTACGGCAATATTAAATCGGTCACACTGTAACATTATCTTAACAACGTCAAATATTACTGACTTTCGTCCAGTATTTTGAAGTGAGGCAATTGTTAAAAAAATGTCATAATCGTTCGCTTTCAATCGAGTCTTTCGGTGTAATTGCTTTTTTGGCATCGGTCGCACTTAAGCCAATTACTATTATAGAATATTGTAATTTTATCAAGTATTAGTTCCCTATTGGCGGATCGCACACGCAATTTCCAAATAAAAACGTACTCACTTATCACGTCGTTGTAATTACTCCCGTCGAACCATGTATCACCTAATCGCGCATCGAAGCGAACAAAAATGGTACATACCTGAAACCAAGAAGATTACTAATTAATGGAAATACATACAGTGACAGTGACTGGGTTTACAATAAGCGATTAAACGAGCTCGCGTAACCATAAACGAACAAATTTTAACAAACAGCCGATATTATTAATTGGCGCGGTCATTACGATTACATACAATTTTCGAAAACACTTCATCGATGATAATTACTCGAGTTTGCATTCAGAAATTTACAATCGCCCGCGAGTTACGTGTAAACACACCGTGGAAATAATTGTTCTCTTTCGAAACGAATTTCTTATCGTTTTTAATCGTTGGTTTGCGTCGAAAAATTCGTTTCTTTATTTCATTCTTCGTTATCGAACGATCGTCTTACGAACCATTACCGAGAATTCTTATCGAAAGTGAATCATTTCCAAAACGAACACTCCCGATAATTTGCATTCGCTAAACTCGTCTTTTTGTGCACGTAACGTCCAAACGGACCGGACGTCCATGCAACGCTTCGGTTTCAACCGGTATTTCACCGTGAAAATGTTAATTCGGTACAATTCACGGCGTCCGCAAACGAGATCTGATATTCGACCAGAAATTCGATACTTAATAAACTACCATTCGCTGTATGCCTCTCTCTCTCTCTCTCGTCCCTTTTTGCGGACGAGCACCAACACCGAATCGATATTGAAACAACGGTCTCGGGGAAGCAGCGCTATGTTCCATCCAGAATTATTATTGTTCAATGTCCGTTGGCAGCGTGTAAAGTTTCCAGTCGCAATGAAAAATAGGATCGAAGGAATACGCTATCTGCGTATACTTCGTAATGTTTTTTAACAGAATTGGGATTGCTCCGTTTGCGAATATTTTATTCATCGTGTTCCTATAATAGAGTAAAAAGACGAATTTCGTACATTCGGAGTATTTTTGAGTTGAACACTTTAAGATTATACTTGACCGTGAGATTATTTTAAGGCTAAAGGCGATAAAAAGTTAAGGATAGAAATTTTATACATTCGGAGCATTTTTAACTCAAACATTATGATCGCATAATTGATCATAAGAATTCTTTCTTCAAGGTTAAGAGCAATTAAAAGAATCATCCAATAAAGTAAAGAAGTAGTCAAGGGAAAAAGAGCCATTCGTTTCTTTCATCGCGTCGATTTCTTGGTAGTGAAATTTTTCGCGAATAGAAGATTATAAAATTAAAGACACAAGTTCTGTAGATTCAGGACATTTCTAACACTTACCATAAATCATATAATCGATCATAAGAATTCTTTCCTCGAGGTTAAGGACAATTAAAGAAATCAGCCAATAAGGCAAAGAAGTAGTCGAGGGAAAGAGCTACTCGTCTATTTTATCGCGTCGATTTCTCTCGATAAAATTTTTCAAGATCGTTCGCAAATAAAAGATTATAAAATTAAAGACACAAGTTCTGTACATTCGGGACATTTCCAACACTTGGCTCAAATAATGAACCATAAGAATTCTTCCCTCGAGGTTAAGGACAATTAAAGAAATCAGCCAATAAGGTAAGAAAGTACTCGAGGGAAAAAGAGCCACTCGTCTCTTTTATCGCGTCGATTTCTTGGTAGTGAAATTTTTCGCGAATAAAAGATTATAAAATTAAAGACACAAGTTCTGTACATTCAGGACATTTCTAACACTTACCATAAATCATATAATCGATCATAAGAATTCTTCCCTCGAGGTTAAGGACAATTAAAGAAATCAGCCAATAAGGTAAGAAAGTACTCAAGGGAAAAAAGAGCCACTGATCTCTTTTCATCGCGTCGATTTCTCTCGGTGAAATTTTTCGTGGATCGTCCGCGCACAAAAGATTCCCCTCGCGTTGGTGGGGTGGTGCAGCGTGTGCAAAAAGACGAACGAACGGTTCTCGAGAACACGCCGGGCCCCATATGAGAACCGTATCTTATCCGAATGCGGATGGTGCAAGTGTGACAAAGTGCCGTCCGGCTTCGGTAACCTGTCCGGTTCTACTTGACGTACGAACACGTACGTACACCCCATACATATTCAGCCCCGGCTGCTCGAAGCCCAAGCGGACACACGAGTTACGGGCTAGGAGGACGGAATTACTTTGGAAATGAGCTGGCTCGGCTGATAAAGTCAGCCCGGACGAATGCTATTCCATCGTATGTTTCCGTTCACCGTGGCCGAGATGCGCACGGTGATCATCGTCGTGCACTTAGGGTCGAACGTTCTCCATCCACCCCCCACCCCCCGTCACCACTCTCCCCTTCCTCAACCAATGTCCAGGCTCTTCGACTTTTATCTTCGCGAACGCTGATAACACAAAGCGACGAATCGAACGTACGAGTATCTCGTGCGAGTGTTGTTTCTGATTAACCCAATGCACTCCTGGTATAAATTGTTTCTAGTGCGATTAATTTATACGAACTACTCTAACGTTGTTTTCTGTATGTTTACTCCGTTGTTTGTTGTTCCCAAAATATGCAATATTTTTCCATTGTCGTAGCCTCTCGTCGACAGAAAACAATACCTATTTTTTCGTCTCGGTTCGATGGAAAATGTGATCTCGAGGCAAACGTATCTCGTCGTTGAATTAAATACTTCGCGAAGGAGAGTATATTCCTCGACTTGCGGCTGAATAAATATGCAAAGTTTGAAGAAGTTATCGATAATCGTATACGAGTAGAAAATTTAGTAAGTATCTTATCATAGTACCTTGGAGTAGTTTTAAATTTCAATTCGGACGGTCCAATATTTATAGAAATCGGAATAATGAAAGTACGTATGTGTATACTTGAGAAATAATATAAAATTCACAAATGTATGTATAGAAATGTAGATAAATTCGCTACCGTGATTAGGATGCTATTCGAACGACAACCGGATGTAAACCGAGTCGCGTGTTAATAATAGATTATCGTTCAGAGATCGAACGAAACGTTTATTTTCGTTTTCCATTTCTGGTGAATGGAAGCACGGTTCAAAACGGCCTAGAAATTAAATATAAGTAAATCTATTTTTAAATACGGAGCTACGAATAATAAGGAAATTTATTTTCCAGCTGACAATGTCTTATTAAAATTAATTCAAAGTACGGGTTTCGCGTCGGCGATTATTTTCTCGTGTCACGAGAATAAACGGGACACGGAATAACCATGCGTCCGATTAGAAACGAAAGCTTTGGTTTTATTTCCTTTATCGACCATCTTTTACCGCAGTCTTCAACGCAGGTACGTTCGAAAAGATACACAATACTTTCTAAAATAGGTCAGATACTATACGTATACGATTAAATTTCATAGCGGTCCGGACAGCACCGTAAATATCGAATGGTCAGCACCATAAATATTGCATTATGCGCCATAAATATTTTACCATAAATATTGCCGAAGGTTTTGCGATTATTCGAAAGATATCGCGACGGTCGTCTCTCTCGCTAACGTTTCGAGAAATATTCTTAAAAATTGTGTCGTTCTACTCGCAAACGGTCGAAGATTGCACGAGACGCGTCAGAAATTCTCTATACACGGAGAGTGACGGAATAATGAAATCGATGGGAGTTTAATCTTCTCGCCATAATTGAATCTATAGGTCCAGAGTGGCCGTGGATATCTTTCGACAAGATCTGAAATGGCATCGAGAGTGGAATCTTTCTCGGCGTGTCGAACAACGGAGAGACCAGAATTGCATTTCGAGACCTCAAACCTAATCGCGATCGCATAACGATTTCCAAATAGTGGCGTACTTCCAACCCGAAGATTTCCACGATTTCCAGAATTTCCCTTTCGTTGAATATTGCTTGAAAATTGTCAGAATTGAGAATGTCCCCGGATGCGATCGCGCGTCGAAAAAGTTTCTCGATTCGTGAAACGATTTCTATTATTTTGCTACGTTCTCAAAAATAGCATTGTTCCTTTCGAACACGATTTCACAGCCACGTGTGGTCAATACGATCAATTATAGACACGAATTGCGACGAAATGTAATTCCAGAGCGCTTTAAAATATTTAAAAAATTTCATGCCAGAGAAATATTCAATTACGAGTAACGCGGTACAAAGATCCTTGTACTTTCTACGCGAGTGAACATTTTCCAATGAAAATTGGTAGAGTTATGCTTCAAAGTTTGTACTTTCCACCGATGTACGAAACATTTGTACCGAACGTTACGTAACTTTGGAAAAAAAGTCCCCGAGTATCGCCATTTCTCTGCCACCCGGAGGCGATAACAATTGCGAGTACCGCGGTACGAAAATTTTTGTATTTTCTACACGAGTTAACATATTTTTACAAAACTCGGTATAATTATTCCTCAAAGTGTATACTTCCAACGAATGTACGAAACATTGGGTCAAACGTTTCCCACCTATACTTAGAAGAAAAATTCCCAAATATCGCCTCTTGTCGACCACCCGGATAACAATTGCGAGCAACGCGGCGGAAGAACCTTTGTATTTTCCACGGAAATTAAAATATTTCCACGAAAATTGACCAAAATTCTCTTGGAAGTGTGTTCTTTCGATAAACGTACCAAATATTGTACACATTGACAAGGAAAGTTCTCCGAAACGGTGATCAATCTCGTTGGAGCGATCGAGAACGGTTCATCGGAGAGTTCTACCAGCGGTCTCGTCAGAGCTCGGTGTGTCACAGGTGAGATCTAATCGTTGTCGGTGAAACGGTGTAATCCCGTCGATGTCCCCGGATAGATTTAAATTTCTAGCGGGACGTTGCAACGATATTTCGTGTAAAACGGAAGGGGCGACGGCAAGAAGAGGAATTCGGGCTTCCACTCGAGGCTGTAAGACGTGGCAGGTGGTCTCGAGGGGCGACCCACTCGGCTAGAGAAGGCGTCACGGCTGCAGACGAGGGAGAGGCATTCACGGGTCTTGATTTAACACCTTGGATTAATTACTGTCTGTGTACCCAGCGGGGCTGAGCGTGTGTACGTGGACGGGCCGCGCGCTCCCTGTGCAAGAACTCGCGGCGCCACCTTACGTGAACGCGCGAGCAACCCCGCCCGCTTCCATATTTGTCTATGAAACCGGGGAATGAGAATTTAGATCGGGTCTCGTGACACGTATCCGAGCGCGATTTCTTCTTCCCGTCGTTCCTCTTTAACGCGCGGAAACTATGAAATTTGCCACGGTGACTTCGCGTCGTTTACATTCCGACGTTCTTCTGTTTCGTTTCGATCGCATTTTTATTAGTGTATTCATTATTTTTGCACGAAACGAATATCGGTGAAATTGAACATTGAAATAACAAGTACTTTGTTTAATTTGTTACACTTCTTCGGGATAAAATTTGTCGTTACGAGTATCTCTGTTTGGAATATAGAGAAATCGTTGCGAATGAAGATTACGCGTGAATATAATTTTAGAATAATTTCTATAGATATTGATATTAATATATCGATCTGGTATTTCTATTACTCGGTGTATTAAATCGTTTGACGTTTATGCGACAAGGGAATAAACGAAAAATTAAATGCCGTAGTTGTTTAAGATTCGAATTATCGTTACTTAAAAAGTTTTAGTATTTTTTGTATTCCAAGGACTACAACTTTTTAATATTTCGTTCTGATAGGTTCGCGTGCAATAATTACCAACTTCTTTCACGATGTAAAATACAAAACAGTGGAGTGTACCTTCGTGACCGGTGTAAATAAAATTGAAAGCTGACGAAAAAAATAAGAGAATTTGACAGAGGTGGATAATTTTTACTCGACGCGAAAATACGAATATTTGTGGTCAATTTAGCCGCGACGATGAACTCGCAATGGAAAACATGCGAGGGAAAAGAACATACCGACTAATTTAACGATATCTCGAGGGGAAGTAACCGGTCATGGCGTACAAAAACAATCTTTCCTTGCGAAACACTTAATTCGGAGAAAACGCGGGGGCGGTCTCTGAAAACACGTGCTCAAGTAGAACATTTAATGGCGGTTCGTGACTCGCAGCGTTCCATAAAGCTGGCCGTCACGTTCAAATTAGTTTCGAAGGATCATAATCGAGAGGACTACAAAATCTACGTATTAAGTCGCCCATAAAAATGCTAATGCGGACGATCGAGGGTTTTATGCGCCGCGACCGTATTACCCCTTTCCCGAAATTATATACGCCGGAAGGTTACGTAAATGAGTTTTTAATTTATGAAAATCTTCTTGGCCCGCGTCGGCGTAAAACCGATACATTCGTCGGGCCGGTGGAAACCGAATTAACGCGAATGGAATTTTCTTCGAGGCGTGGGCGGAAAGAAATAACCGCGAATAATTAATCCGGAGCGCTTGTTTAGTAGCTAAATTCCGTCTTCGGTTCACGCGGGACGCTTTAATCGAAACTTTTGTAATAACTTCGTCCAGTGGAGTAAAATTTATCGCGTCTCGTCGTCTTAAATAGGCCCAGACCCGCGCGGCGGGTATCGCGCGATGAAAATTCCGACAAATTGAAAAAGAAAAAGAACTCGAAAACGATCGCGAGACAATTTTATTCGTCGTTCGATAATGATCGTCCGCCACGGACTCGGGGTCTACGCGCACGGTTTCCCAGCACGCGCATGCGCGACACGTGCACGAATAACCTACTTCCAACGACAATGCGTACTATGTACCAAAGGAAACGGATGAACAATTTCTTGAGAAATATTGACACGGTTAACGGAGTAGTAAAAATTCTAAGTTCAAATGTATTATTTATTTCTAATGTAATTATAATTATTTTCATTCCCAGTGTTCGATAGCAAGAAGAATGATATTTTCTCGTGGCAATTCAACGAGTCTACTTGGCGTTTGAAATAAAATTTAAAATCGAATCACCGTCTGAAAATATTTGTCCGGAAATTTTATTTAATCCATCAGCGGTGTTCGCCAAGCGTTCGATTAAAATTCAACGCGGGTCTCCAACAACAATCTTCGTCGAGCGAGTGGAGGGAGATACCGACATCTTCGATCCTGGAAATGATAGGCCACCGCGAACCTAAACATTTTCCCATCGACCCTGTTACTCGACATCGCACTTAGCTTCATTTTTCACGTTAGAAAGGATCCCCGGAAAGCTGCTGGGAAGCTGAGAGAAGGCGCAAAAAAGTGCGATGGTCAGCCGTGGTGAGTAGCTTCGACGTGAGAGCCTCGTTGAAAAAGGAAGGAGACTTTCATTCTCGTGTTTACTACTCCCTAACACGTCCCGCCCATTTTTCAATTCAGGCGACTGCCTTCCCACGTCGATGATTTCTGTATCACCTGGTTAAATATAGCCAAGTAATCCTGGGATTGGCTCGAAACACTTTAGCGAATATTCGAAAGTATTTTCAATCGGACAGAATTTCAGGATTAAGTTTCCTTAAGAAAAAAATGTCAAAATTAAGATAAAAAAATGAGAAACTTCGACCCTCTTATACCGCGGTTGATTCAGTTTGTATTTTAACGAAATCGTGTTAAATACGATGGAAATATTCGTGTTATTCCAGGATTGCTGGAGTTTGTTAAACTTTCAAAACGATTAATTCGTTCCGTGCGGTATCGAAACCGTGTTAAATTAAATCTAAACACTACGATGGAATTATTCGCGTTACTCGAGAATTATTGAAGTTTATTAAACCATGATACGTGGAAATAGTGTTGTAAAAATATCGCGTCACAGGAGAACCGTTATAATTTCTTCACCGTGGTATCAGAGTACCTTGTTACAAGGGAGTAAAAAGTTTCGTGGAATTTTGACGAAAGTTTGTAAGATTTTGAAACATCAACTCTGGGCGCAAAAATATGATTTTCGACTTTCGTAAATCGGAATGGCGAGTTTCAGCAGCGAAAGCATCGGTGCGTTGGATTGATACTCGCATCGAGATATCGTTCGAAGAGAATCATCCCACATCCTCGATTCTCCCATGGTGAAGTGGAATAATGGCGCTAATGATGCTCAACGCTTAAGTCAAGTGCGTCCACGCCGCAGTTTGTGAAGAACCCTTTAACGTCTTCTCGATACGAGGCTTTGGTAGTAGTCGTCTTTGCGAGTTTTTGATAGACAAAGCGGGACGATTTATCACGACACCTTTGTTCGTGCGCAAGAGGAACGCTTCCTTGTGGAACAAAAGCTCTTAGGGTCCTTAATGAGACGAGTAACAACACGCGGAAGAACACGAAGCAAGAAAATCCTTACGGACGGATCATTTATTCTTCGATATCAAAGACTCGTCGTCTTAAACGATGACAAGTATTGTACGTCCGACTTGATAAATTCGATGTATCGATGTCGACGCACTTTCGAGGGAGAATTACCATCAAGATATCGCGTAACATCGTATTAACCGAGTAGCTCGATTTAACGGAAGATTTAACGACGTAGATCAACAGGGAGACGTACCGAGGTGTTCAAATAATAGAGGAATCGCTCTTCCGATATTGAACTTCGTTCGCTCGAATGGAAACGATAGATCGTTCGAGTATTTAAGAATGCTGGACCTCAGCGACGACTACGTGTATTGCGAAAGTAATTGTACGTTAGATCATTCGGATATGGGACACTATTATTCACTCTTTTATTCTAGTATTTATTTTTTTACATCACTTTATAGAAACTAGTATTACTAGGACTGATATTATACAAACTAATATTATTAAGATTAATATTATAGAAATCAATATTGTACAAACACTCGTTGCACGAACATTCTTTACGCAACATTCTTCCACGTGAAATTTCTATAACTCGAACAGAATATTTCCAATTGGAACACAATGCTTTATTTTCCATTTCTCTGAAAAATACGCGATGACTCGAAGTACAGTTCAATTCGAGTTCGAAGTTCAATCCTCGAATCATACGTCACTCGATTGGTTCCTACGACAAAGATTCTACCGCGTGTAGAAACATATTCTCGACGCGATATCGCGATTAGGGAAATATTTAATCCCCCCATTGGCGTCGCACTCTCTCCCTTCGCGGTGTCACGTTCGTCTAGGAAAACGTTAGCCGAGTATCGCACCGTTTGCTCCGTTATCGAACAACGAGAATTTCGTCGTACGGCCGTTATGTATACTCCCCTCAAGAGTTCCATAATCGCGCAACAAGGCAAACAGCTGGCGTTCCGGTAGGTCGGTAACCGTGCATGTACATCCGCAGCCAGTTCATTGCGCGTCGTGCATCTCTCGATATCCTCAAACAGGGGCGTCGCATTGTCAATTAAATCCGGGGCAAATGTTTGCCCGCCCGACCCACTGAATTAAACTAACATTTGCCCACGACAAAGGTATTCCCGTTGATTATCGCGGCCCGTTACAGAATTTCATATTCCAGCACGCACAATGGCCGTGCATTACGAGCGACGGCACGCGTTCCGCTTCGTCCGCGCTGATGCATCGTCGCGCGATCGCGCAAGATAGAAGTAATATGGAATTGCTCGTAAATAATCCAACCTCCCTCCTCCTCTCCACCTCCTCCCATCCCCCATCCTCCACCCCCCGCGTGACTTCGGTCGCTCGGCTCGCGGTATCTGCATTTTACCAAGCGGAGCCAAGGGGGGACACGCAGTACGTGCAACGTCGAGTTGGACATTCGTGACACGCTGAACATTTTTCAACAGTCACTTTATGCGTTGCGACGTTGCTTGTCGAGAAACTGAAAAAATCGCATGCTCGAAGGGTTCCCAGTACTCCGCGGAGGAAACAACCCCGGGAGGGTCGCGGGCATTACGGTGCTTTCGTAGACTCGGTGACGTTTCTGCGCGACGTGGGTAATTACCCTATCGTCGACATTCGTACAACACGGTCCCCTATAACGCGAGAAGCTTGCGCAACGGGGGATTTTGTAATACGATTTGTAATACGATTTGTAATACGACGTGATTTCTCGTAATACGATTTTTCGCGATGCGGTGACTTAATAGGTTGATCTCTAGCGCGAACTAGTGTAACACGGTTTTCTATAACACGGGCTCGTGTAACGCGGTTTTCTTCGACATGGCTCCGTGTAATATGGTTTTCTTGTATATAGACTCATGTAACACGGTTTTCTCTAACATAGATCCATGTAACACAGTTTTCATTAACACGGACTCAGGTAACACCTTTTCTTCTAACACGGACTCAAGTAACACGGTTTTCTCTAACACGGGCTCGTGTAACGCGGTTTTCTTCGGCATGGCCCCGTGTAGTATGGTTTTCTTGAATATAGACCCATGTAACACGGTTTTCTCTAACGCGGACTCAGGTAACACCTTTTTCTCTAACACGGACTCAAGTAACACGGTTTTCTCCAACACGAACCCATGTAACAATTTTTTCTAGCACGGACTCGTGTAACACGGTTTTCTCTAACAAGAACCTACGTAACACAATTTTTTAGAGCACGAACCCGTGTAACACGTTTCTTAGAGCACGTACCCGTACAACACGGTTCTTTAACCCGTACTCGGGTAACGCATTTGTTTGCAGCACGGACTCGTGTAACACGGTTTCCCGGGACGCGAAGAAAAATCGCGACAATGCTCGTGCAACGCGATGAAGCCACGCTTTGAGGAAAGCGAGAGAGACAGCTCCAAGTGGAGCAACCAACCCCACGGTGTCGAGAGCCCCGAGTCGACGTATAGCAAGACAACCTCAACGAGGCCTCGAAGAGTTTAGATTCTGTTAGGGTGTTGGAAGATCCGACAAAGGACTACGAAGTCTGTAGGTTGGAAACTGGCGAGAACCGGTAGGGTTCTGTGATGTTCAACACAGTCCGATGAGTCAGGATCTGTGAAAATTTAGCAGATTTAGCAACAACCTAAGGGGGTTCGAAGCTTGTAAAATTTCCACGCCATTCTCTCGCCGGTTATCGGTAGATCGACGACGAGAAGTACATAGAAACGGAACGAAAGGTTCGCGGTAACTAATCCGCGATGAATCTACATTCAACTTTAACGCGCAATTAAGCTGCTTCTTATTAGCGTACGCTGTAGAATCAAGATTAAGTCCGCGGTAAAACTATTTTACCGGGTTTACGGTACCGTGGCCGATATTACGGGATGAATAGATATGGGAATAATTAACGTTTACTTTCTCCATCCGAGATGATGCGTTTATTACAGGTGGATTACCAGCGTAACGATTTTTCGACGAAGAAATTCAAGTAACGAAACGTTGTTGCGTCGAATACGATACAATCGATATCAAGAAACGATAATAACCGTTGACGATACGCGACACGGTGAAACGCAATATTTTTAGCGAGAAATTAAACGAAAAATATTAATTGTCCGCGTGCGACGATACAATTAAAACGATTCGTTCCGTTCTTTTTCTCTACGCGTGCGTATTTCGTTACGGCTTCGATAGAACATTGAACGCAATTGTAGCTAAAAATGTAATCGGATAATTCGCTGCATTTTCATTTCGGTCAATTCAGCGCGGAATGGAAAAATTTTCCTTGAATAATGTATTTACGCAGCGTGTTCAGCGATAAAACTGTTACCCGGAGCCGTACGCTCATTGTGCAATTAAATTTTCACGTATGCCGCTATTAAGCATCGAATTCGGCGTCGAATAATGCGTCGATCTTGTTGTTTTATAGGTGGCCTTCGTGTATAATTAACGAAACAAAATTTGCCGCGATGACGGCCATGGAAAATTTATACGACCGGTTGTAAATAAATTAAAACGTTAAAATTGATCGAAACGTCGTATACCGAATCCTCGAAACAGTCTTCCGTAACTGTGTCGGCTATCACTCGACGAAACGATTCCTTGCGACGATTTAAAACAGATAGGATTTAGATTTCGTAAAATTGACTCGATCGGTTAAAAACGAATTCAAATATCGAATTGTTAGATTCTCGAAAAATTCTTTCAGAACTCAATGTTTGCCAGTGATCACTCGACAAAGTGATGCTCCATGACAGTTTAAAATTGTCGCGATTTGGGTTACGTAAAATTGACTCGACCGGTTAGAAACGGATTGCAATGTTAAAAACTACTCGACCAGTTGCAAATTAATTAAAATATTCAACGTCCAATTCTCGAAAAATTCTCCCCTAACTCGCAGTACCAACAATCGTCTAACGAAGCGATGCTCCAAACACCTCAAAATTAAAATAGTGATTAAAATATTAAACGTCCAATTCTCCAAAAATTCTCCCCGAATTCGCAGTACCAACAATCGCCAAACTAAGTAGTATTCCGAGCAAAATGAAAATATCAAACGTCGAATTCTCGAAAAATTCTCCCAAAACTCACACCAACAACAGATACTGGACATGGATCACTTAAATCTATCTGTTACAAGTTAATTAAAACTTGTCATTCGATTAAAAATTGAACGTCCAATTCTCCAAAAATTCTCCCAGAACTCACAGTACCACCGATCACCTAACAAAGCAGTGCCCTAAACACCTCAAAATTAAAATAATAATTAAAATATGAAACGTTCAATTCTCCAAAAATTCTCCCCAAAACTCACTGTACCAAAACAATTCCCTGAAGCAAGTTTTACTCTCGAAATAAACACGCGTCTGGTTCGAATCTACTCGAGCACCTACAAAACGAATCGATGCTCTGTATACCGATCCTCGAGTATCGAAGATCGATCTCGAACACCAGCAATCACCCAGCCTAAGCGTAGTCCCGTAACGCGTATCCGCGCGTGGCCAGTGAAACGGGATCGTCTTTGGTCGGACACGGTACTCCCGCGTCCGTGAATTAAGATTTCCTTCTAGGAGCGATAACTGAAGAGAGAGAGAGAGAGAGAGAGAGAGGCATCGTAAACGGCGCATAATTAGGCAAATCGCGTACCACTGTCCGCGCGTCGCGTTTTCCGCGCGCCAAAGCGGCGGTACGTGTAGAACCGAGCCGCGGCGGCAGCTTGATACGCGTTCGTAACATGCAAAAGATGGGGCGCTCAGCTAATGGACGACGCGACTCGACTTTAAACTAGCTGCCGTCTAATGTCCTCGTAAGTGCTAATGAACGCCGCTTGTATCCGGCCGACATTTATCCTTTGAGTCGAGCGTCGCGGTTACGCGAAAGGCGACTCTAATACACGAGCCGGCCGCTCGGCTCGCATGTGCGGCGTGCTTTGAAAAACGAAGGGCCGAGCCAAGGGCCTCGGTGTTCCCTCGCGGCTTAACCAACGGGATTAGTTCTGCGACAGGGGACACCCTTCAACCATCCCCCGTACGCGTCCCAGTGTTCCTCCCCTCCATCGTGTCGGATGAAAAATAAAATCCGGGTTTTAATTGAAAATTTCATCGTCGCTATTTTTGCTTCCGCGACGCGGCTTGAAACGACGACCCGAGTTGGTTTCCCGCGGTCCTTTCGCGAGTAGAACATTCTGGGAACGTTTTGTCGCGACCTGTGTGCTTACCGCGCGAGTTTACCTTTGGCATTTACTGCACCGACTCGTTTACCTATCGCGCGAGCTCGTCGCCGTCGTGGAAAAAAATTTAGTAATTGCTCCACGGTGAAAGTAATTCCACAATTGCTAGGAAAACGTAGCGAAAATCCTGCGCGAAACGCGCCCCGAGACGAACTTTCAACGTTCCCTGGACGACCACTTTTAATCGAGCAAAGTTTGGCAGAGGTTTACGCGACGTCCACTCGGGGGCTGCTTTGGAGTTTTTCTTTTTCTTTTTTTTTTTCCTTCTCTTTTCTTGTTCGTTTCGAGGATGGAAACACTCGTGACCGACCGTGCACCGGTGCATATGTGACCAGGGTGCTTCGAACTCCGCGAACCGATCGAGGAAAGTCAGATTCTTTTTGTTTGTTTTTTTTTCTTTCGTTCAGGTGTACGTGTAATTTTTACCGAAGGAATCTCGTAGCTGGCTATCGACAGAGTCCGGCCGACCCTTTGCCCGAGGGTGACTCGGAAGCGAGGTTTGTATACGTGTGGCGGCGCGAGACAACTTGATCCCTACCGTAACTGTGGCAAACGCGAGTCGACGGATACCGTTTAATTAGTTTTGCAAATTGACTGTGATGTTATCCCTCGCGAAACACGAGTATGGAACCGGGTTTTTACGCGAGCGTCGAGGGTCGCCGATCCCCTCAAGGGGGATAACTACGGTCGAAAAGTAAGCCCACCTTTGCGATCCGACTTTGATCTCGGTAATTACTTTATTATTTCAATTTATTAACGTGTACCAAAACGTTCCTCGTACAGCCGAGTAAGCAACGATTGAAAGATATTTGTTCCGTTCGCAGTTCAAAGGGAGAAATTTCGTTTCGTACGAGATTCAAACAACAAAATTCGTCTCGTTCGAAGTTCGAAGAAAAAAATTCGTTTCGTTCGAAATTCAAAGAAAAACATTTGTTTCGTTCAATGTTAAAAAAAAAAACGATTTGTTTGGTCTAAAGTTCAAAAAAAAGTATTCGTTTCGACCAAAGTTGAAAGAAAAACATTTGTTTCGTCCAATGTTTAAAAAAAACATTCGTTTCGTCCAAAGTTAAAAAAAAAGTATTCGTTTCGACCAAAGTTGAAAGAAAAACATTGGTTTCGTCCGAGATTTAAAAAAAACATTCGTTTCGTCCACAGTTGAAAAAAAAAACATTCGTTTCGTCCAAAGTTAAACAAAAAAACGCAATCTCGTTCAAAGTTCAAAGAAACAAAATTCATTTAATTCGAAGTTCGAAGAAAAATGATCGTTACGTTCGAAGTTGAACGAAAAATTTCGTCACGTTCAAAGTTCGAAGGAAAGAAATTCCATTACGAAATTTCACGAGATTACGAAAAATATCGTTACGGGATACTAATCTCTGGTATCCCAAATCGCGTTTTTTCAACCAACAATTTCTAAAAAAATAGCTTCCAATTTACAAATTTCATACCTTCCCGAAAGTGTCTCGAAACCCTCCTCCAACATATTCTAACCTATTTCTAAGTAACTTTTAAAAATAGAAACCGGTATCGTACAAAATATTTCGACTCTCCGATAAACGCGGTTCGCTTCTGAAATCGTTGTACGATTTCGCAGGCATTGATCGATCGTAACTCGCGTTTTCTCATAATTCCCATAATTCCTACGGCGAGTTCCTTCAATTTACGGGGAAGCGTGCGTCGTTTCCGTGTATCAAACGTACACTGGAACATTTTGTAGTGCAGCTTTCCGATCCGGGTAATAATCAGCTCTGGTGTTTAAGGCACGAAGGAGGCTAACGAATGTAATCGGCTCGTCGCGAGTGGTGCTTTGTAGAACAGGAATTATCGGCGTAATAGGCACGAGGAGGCTTCCGCGTGATTCGAACTACGAGATCACGCATTCAGACTGATCACGCTAATTAAAACTGGCCGTGTTCTCCCTTGCTACGATACGGAATTTATCACCGAAACACCCCCCGACGGTTAACTTCGCCGTCAGGTAAGTAGCTACTCGACTGAAATTACCGAAACAACCTGAAAATAGTAATGGGTCTCCCTCGGTGGCTATGGTTCCGCTTCGAGGAACTAGTTTCCAAACTACGCAGGGAACCGACGTTACGACACCATCCACGGATTGAATTTTAACGCGAACGACTTCCGAACGCTTTCGCGGTACACGTCGACGGCTTTAAGCGCGTTCGTCGAAAACTTTACCAACGACGAATAAATTGTTTTCGTATCGCGATGCCGCATTCGAGATTGCTTTGTCCCGCGAATCGGTGCCCGAGAGCTACGGGAAGTGCGAGAGTTTCAGATTTAGACGTTCCTCGAACGATACGCCGTATCGCACGGAACTAATTTCCATCAAAAATTTCGACATTCAGAAATCTCTAGCCAGAGTGAGCACAGTGTGTAATTATTAAAATATCTTCTAGATTGCTTGGTTTGTATGCACGAATGGGTGGATACTTTTTCGTGGGGAAGTGTGTCAAATAATATATGTTTCTATTTAGAAAATTATAATTGTATCACATTGAGATAATAATTACATCAGCTTAAATTTCCATTTGAATTACGATTGGACATTGTGTATACACATTTTGGAAGTATTCGATCGTGAGTTTGGTGGGACAAGAATTTATTTTTATTTTCCGTAAAACTGTCATCGAACTTGAACAGTGCAATCAATTGTAGAGGTAACCTTCGAAAAATGATAAACTTTTCCATCGAACGTGCCTGTAACAAATTGTGGAATACTTTACAGCGATAGTCGTGCACGTTGAGGTTGCGTTATTCTTTCGAAAAGAATACAATAATACATTATTGGTACGTGTAACGAGGATCGTGGAGTTTCCTGGAGGATAAATTCTTCGAAGAAGGGAATGAAAATAGATGTCGATGAATGGAATCGTCTGGAACCGTTGCGTAAAAGCACTTCGAACGAAAGGAGGTCGTTGATTCGTTTACAGAATTATGCATACACGCGATACAGCGTCTCTAAAAATTGAACGACCATTATTGAACGCTATAAAGTAATTCATCCGGATGGAATTGGCACCGAAACATCGACGATACCGTAACGTAAAAATACGAACAGCTTGAATTTATTATTACGTTTGCAAAACCGGACTTGGCGTCGGAGATCGTCGATAATCTCGACGGCAGGATTCGGGCTAATCGCGCGTTACCTCGTTAATTAGTCGCGCAAACGAAACGACAAATAACGAGGCAAGAAATCCGTTTACGACGCGAGAGACTCGGAACGTCGATTATTCACAATTCCCGCCATGTTTTACGGGCCTGTATCACCGAAGGGAAACGAACGAGAACCGAGGAATAGTTGAACAATAAAAACAAAGGAAAAAGAAGACTAAGAAGAAGAAGAAGAAGAAAAAAAAGTAGAAAAAAAGTGCAAAAGGAGAAGAGGACCAATGGCCCATTAGAATTCGCATGATGTAAGCGGAAACACGAAGGCGGAATGGAGCTTGCAGGCCGCGACATAAAACTCCGCCGCAGCCGGGCGTAGAACAGGAACAAATCGCTTTAAAATTTTATGAGCGGTAACGTTTCTGCCTTTCCTTTAAAAGCTTTTTCTTAAACTGGCCATTAAGGTTTCTGCGGATCTAGGCTGGATGTTACACTAATGTTCTTATCCACTTATTGCGCCATCGCTTCGAGTACGAACCGAGCCAGACATCGACGAGAAAACGACGACCACGTTTCCACGTAAAATCCACCGGACTCTACGCGACAGTTTCACGCGTCCCTTCTTCGTTTTCGAATAAAATCCGTCTTCCATCGAGAACGGAAGACTTTCAAACGGAGTCGTCCTCGGGATGACGGGTCGTTCATCGACCCGTGACGATTCTATTTTTCTTTCGCTAGTGTGTGCGATGACCTTCGATAATTATCTTATTTATGGTACTAGATTTCAACGGATTCAACGATCGACGTGTACACGGCTCTTTCATTATTATCTCATTTATAGACGGTCAATTTTAACGAATCCATTGATCGACGGTCTTTTATTGTCTTATTTAAAAGTCCAGAACGATTCCAATGAATTCAGTGATTGACGTATATCGGTTCTTTATTATTATCTTATTCATTGAAACGAATTTTCGTTATTATTTTAGTCACCGACCTGGATCGATTATAACGGATTCTTTAATCGAGATGCAGAATGAATTCTATTGTTATCTTACCTATCGACCGAGGACTATTTGAACGAATTAATTCGACGAGATTGAAACAGAGTATCTGACGATAAGAAGTTTGAAATAATCGTCGGTTAAAATTGACGATTATGCTATAGTATTATAGTCTTGCACAGTCTAACGTTTGCACAGAGTTACGTATTTTTATCCTTCTTTGCACAGATGTTCGATAGTTTTCAAACAATATATTCTCTCGGTGAACTCGAAGAAACATCATTCCTTGTGCAATATCATAACTGAGGAAAAATAATTAATAACGTCTCCAACTTTCATTTAATTCCATTCCATTCGCCTCAATAATCAAGTTTCTTTATCATAAAATATATCGTAAAATTACTCATAAAACAATTTCATCAAAGTATACTCAACTCAACTATTCTCAAAGAACCCAAGACACTTGGATACCCTTGCGAACAAAAATCGACTTCGTTTAAGAATGATTAATCTCCTTTGTTCAATCTCACTTTCTCCGTTCAGATTTCGTATCGTAATTCCCCTGAAGTCTTTCAATACCTGTTGCAATATAAATTACACCGTCGAA
The DNA here is from genome assembly GCF_051014685.1 of Ptiloglossa arizonensis. Classification (NCBI taxonomy): domain Eukaryota; kingdom Metazoa; phylum Arthropoda; class Insecta; order Hymenoptera; family Colletidae; genus Ptiloglossa; species Ptiloglossa arizonensis. Next base: position 22,866,938 of record NC_135050.1, read on the forward strand.
AGCATAATAAATATTCAACCACCTCGGTTTCCTTCGGAACTATTTAATTCCTAAAATCGATCTAGGTTCACGAGTATCGATAATATCGTCCAAACTGGCTCGCGTTTGTTCGAGATTCGTTCCACGTTCGTGGAAAAGGAAAACGCATGCTCGTTCGCACGCATTCCGTGCTCAAGAACCCGCGGAACGACCGGTGTAACGATTCTCGATAGAGTCACCGTAGCTGCTCGGACGATGGACGAGACGAAAGAAAATGGAAGAGAACGTTTCCTTTATGAGGGAGCTCGCTCTTAACCGGTGCGAATACAAAGCGAGAGGATGGAAGCGGATAACGCTCGCGTCGATGGCCACAGCCTCGAAGACGTCGCCGGATCCTTCATCTCGTCCACGGAATCGCGGCCACGCGGTCTGTTTCCTCGGCCGTGGCAATTCCACCGGGAAGGAAAAGAATAATTCTGCGCCCTCGCCCTCTTACTTTTATCTACGAAGCTTTCGTCCCGTTTCGGTCGTTTTCTTTCTCGTTGCAACGAGATAGGAGACATCTGCTGTCCCAGATTCCGGACGACGAAGATGCGCTCCGAGCCACAACCGCGCGCCAGAACGCTTGAAATTTGATCGTCGGGAGATATTACCCCGCTTCCGCTTTTATTAGCGGTACATACACCATCGATTTCCTCGAATTTCAATTTAGCGCGAAATTTCAATTTCACGATTGGTTTCGTATCAACGGGGAACGAGAAGATTCCGAATCGGACGAGTTCTTCGAGTTTGAAAGGAGAAAACGTGATATTTTTAAATCTGGAGTTTTCTCAGGACGGAGAATTAAAAGTTTGAGTTTCCGAAGAACGCGTCGATACTCGCGGGTACGCGATATTTTGATGTTAATTATTTTGCGAGGGACAATGCGTGAAGTGTTAACGGAAACGTGGAAGTTTCGTCGAGGTCGATTCCTTGGGCAAATGTAAATAAAAAGAGTCTCTTTCCATTTTGCAATCCGAGGCTCCGTTGTCGAGATACGCGCGGTTGAAGTTCGTATGCGCGCGTCGACGCGGTCACGTGGTTCTCGCTCATGCGCACTCACTCGGCGAAGATTCGAACGACGCCGCGAGTCGGGGCTGTGTATTTTCGCTCGTGACTCGGTAACTAAGCTTCGGATCTCGAAACGGTAAAGGACTTTTCGATTTCTTTTTAAACGAACAATCGATCCCGAGAGGAAGAAAATTAAATAAATAAACACCTGGAGCTCGAAACACGCTCGGTGACACACGGTACTGGTAACGCGCGAAAGGTTCAACGATACACCACGTGTATCGGTCTGAAAGCACTCTTCGAAGAAGGGAGACACCTTCCGAGAGACTCGTCGTAGTTCGAGTCCACTTTAATACTTCGTTGCAGAATCGACGCGGTGTGCTCAATTTTTCGCGATACACCGCGTACCTATCAACAATATTTCATTCCCCTTTAACGGAACATTATTCCAAGACGCGAGAAACGTTACGAAATCCCTCGTTCGATTCTCCGCGTCGAGATGGCTTCTCGTCGTACGACGAGTAAAAAGAGACGGTCCAGGTTCAAACGATCCTGATAATTGTCCCGGTCGTGTAGGAGGGAGGTAGCTGGATAGCGGAAAGTTTTTGCCCCCCTCCCCTCCTCCACCCCCCACCGCGTTCCCCGTTCACGTCTTACACACACTTAGCTCCCTCCACCCCGTACCCTGACTCGGTCTATTAAAAGAGTTCAGTTCCGAGACAGGTGAAGGCAGGAGAGATGGCGAGAGAAGCTAAGGAAGAGCTAAAGGAAGAAACAGGACGGATGGAATACGGGGGCGAGGTAACTCGATTTACCCCCGACGGACTCCACTTCCCTTTATTACCGTCTCAAAGCGATCTTATCGTAGGGGGAAAGGCAGAGGCACGGAAGAGAGTCTCGCAGCCAAGGAAAAGAGCCATCCCTTCTTTACTTCGTTCCCTTTACGGGGCAAAGTAGGTTTCACGAGGGACAACCGGGGTTAAGGGACGTCGTGTCGTAAGATCGTCCGGGTTACGATCGGGCTTCGGCTACGCGGGGACACCCCCAAGTCGTTAAATCAGCACACATGGCGAAACTTCCTCTGTCGCGCGCCGCGCCCTCGTTATACGCTCGCTTAAATTCCGCTATGCCAACGGGTGGGGGTAGAAGACCGCGAAAGAACCCTCCCCCTCTCCCTTGCCCCGCCACGCCCCCCATCCCCTCCATAGCGCAAGGGGCCACCAACAGCAGCACGCTGCGCGACGAATAATTACGCCGTTCAACGAGCTTTTTGCTGGAAGCTGTCCCGCTGGCCTCTGGTAACAGATTGTACCGGTTTAAATTGGACCGGCGGAATATTTTGAGAACCTATTCAATGGACACGCAGAGACGACTCGGTTTCTCGAAAGCGACGAAACGTCTGGGAAACGCGCGTTGAGGATTTTCCGGGGACACGATTCGTCCCCCTTTGATTTTAATACTTTTTCACGGGCTGATAGAGCATAGGTTTCTCACGAGATTCGTGGAATATTGGGCGTAGATATTGGGTATTTTTAGAGACACAGGGTAACGATTTGTTCCCCTTCGATTTTAACGCACTTGTGCAGGGTTATAGTGTACAGGTTTGCGGTGGAATTGGTAGAACATCAGGTGTAGATACTCGATAATTTTGGAGGTGGGCTAGCATGAATTTTATGCATGTTTAGCTATTATAGAAACGATTGAATTAGATGATAGAATGTGCGAATATAACACGAATGTAATTTTGAACTTTGTTATATTTTACTCGCGCAACAAATTGAACGAATGTTAATAACCCTGGAAGGTTTCCGTGGAGTATAGCGTGAATAGAATGGCATGCGAAACTCGCTCGGCACTCGACGTGTTAATTACGTATACGTAATTGGAAGTTTTTCAGGAGCAATTCGAATAATTAAATATACTCCGAACGAGGTCGAGCTTGGAATGATTTTACCCGGAAAAACCCCGGCGATGCATTCATAGCACTCTCGCGAAGATACGGCTGGAAAATTATGCAAAAGTTTCTTCGCTGAGGGTAGAATCGATTTTTCTCGAGGAATAATCGATAATTCGCTAACGACACGTTTCGATCGATCGAGTATCGACGATCGAGAAGCTTCGAGAGAATCTTTGTAAAAATGTTCAAAGAACACAAGAGTACAACTTCGAGATTTGGACATCGTTGTTTCAACAATTTACCATATTGTGTACACCAATAAGGAATCGAAGTGTTTCTTCTCAACCAAATATTTTACAATCTGCACTTTACAACAGTGAGTTTCAATCACCAGTATACCAAAAAACCTATGTAAAAATTATATCGCTCTATAACTCTTTATTTCAACTTTATATTCTTGTATGTACAATCACTCTCTACGAGATCCCTGCATATTATAACAAACAATACATTATAATCTGAACTTCACAACACTAAGTTTCGCGTACCAAACGACAAGAACCAATGTATAAGAAAGAAGACTCGCGAGTAAAAACATCGTATCGAAGGAAACGGGAGTTACGACGATTCGTAATGGCGGCCATCATCGCGGAAGTCAGCGACGTCTCCATAGAAGAATTACGTTCGTACAGTTAGGCGATATCCGATTCTAAGCGTTCCGTCGTAAATTACACGGAATAATATCGTTTCGCGATAATGGCTGATAATCGAGTTATAGCGTGCACGGTGGGGAGAGCTGCAGTCGGAAGAGCACGGAGGAGGTAGGGACGGGTTTGACTATTGAATTACGAGGCAGTCGCAGGGAATAATGGGGGCCAGGCAAAATCCTTGCAACTTCGACGGCCACTGAACGGGCGAGCGACGCGTTCCGAACCCGCAACGACAGAGATTGCTATCTGTTTTCGCGTTGTTCGCGCTTTCGGTAAACATGACACGAGTACGCGAGTACAACGCGTGTTACACCGTGATCGCGCGAGATCGAGTGTAGTACGTCGACACGTGACAGACGCGACGCGTTCGACGTGTAACTTTTGCAACGTGTGTATAGAAAACATCGGCAACGGTACAGCAACGTACATTGTTGCGCGACAGAAGCCTTTGTCGACTTCGTTTTTACCGAGGTGCATCCCGCGGTGTAGCCCTCTGAAATCGATTTCGTTTTCTCGATCGAACGAGAAGGTATTCTGGAATTTTTTAAAGGCATCGCGAGTGGAATAATTATTCTATGGAAGTTTCGAGATCGATAGTTTTCCGCTAAGAGACAGGATGAGAGAACGAGCATTGGGAAATTTGAACGCTTCATTTTTGAGCCGCGTAACGATGTTGCAGTGCAGAAAAAAATGGTGAACTTAGCTTCAAAAAAATAAGGAGATACATTAACCGTTTCAGTTCCAGGGGGTATTGAAAAAACACTGTCGAAGAATCCCGAACAGCGCGACCGCGCTTCTTCTGAATGAGAGCGAGAAGACCCAAGCGGCGCGATAGCACTTCGTTTATTTTATAACCGGCCGCGTGGTTTTAAATGCATATAGAATCTATAAGGAAAAAGTTCAGAGTGAAGCGATCGATGAGACGAATCGGTTAGATTTGATTTCGAATATTATTTTTTAAATTGAATGGATGAATACTCGTCTGACCATAGACGGGAGTAATACTACGTGTCTGACCATGGACGGGGACCATACTACTTGTCCGAACATATACGGAGTTATACTACTTGTCTGACCGCGAACGAGGTAATTCTACTTGTCTGATCATATAGGGGGCTCATACTACTTGTCTGGCCATAGACGGGGTAATTCTAGTTGTCTGATCATATGTGGAGTGATTCTACTTGTCTGGTCATATACGGGGTTATACTACTTGTCTGACCATAGACGGACTAATGCTAGTTATCTGACCATAGACGGGACTCATACTACTTAACCTCGTGTAACGAATTTCATGTAAAACGAATTCTCTTTAGCAATGCATTCAATGGTAGCGCGCGATATATTACCTAATAAAACGAATAATAAAGAATATTATTATGACAAACGTACAAAGGAATGCCAGTTTCAAGGGAAAACCGTGTAATACATTACAGACCGTGCACCGTACTGACAAAAGTACATTCGTGTACATTTAACAAGTATTTCTATAATCAAACTTCATTACGAAATAACGGTGTGCGTTAATTAAAAATAAAGAACATCGTTACCGTTGCTTTCCATCGTGCCGTGAGGTAGAATTGTTATTCGAAATTGGTCAGAAAATTATGCAACTTGCGGAAAATATCGACTTCAGGTGGAAAATAAGCAATTCCGATATCGAAAAGAAGAGTCTGAGTAAAAATTTAATGGAAGACAATTTTGTAATTTAGAAATCTGTTCGAATTAACAGAGACGGACTGATTTTACTCGAAATCTAATCAGATCTCGAGAATAAGGATATAAAACTGCAATGCACAACTCTATCGAAATTCCATCGATCTGTTCCGTTGCAATTGTTAACAGACGTACGAAAATATGTAAATGTACGTCTTTTTAACGCTAAAACCATAATCTTCAAACATGTCGCCTGATAAACATTTATCAAAAATGTTTCGTCACGACAGAAACAGTAAAAAGTAAAAGTATACAAATGCAAATGCTACATTTCGTCGGGCGAAACGAAAAGGTCGCTCGATTCCTAACGTCGCGATTATTACACAAATAAACGCAACGAACGACTACTATCCCGGGTGGAAGTTAAACTCGATAAACTGTCAATTCCGTGCGGCGATTGCTTTTTATTTTATCCGGCCCGATCGTCCGAATGTGTCCTGGAGGACTGGAAGGCTAGCTCGTGCGAGCGTTCCGAAAAAAAAGAAGAAAAAAAAGGTAAAAAAAAAAAATCAATAATTGCGAACCCTCCTAATTTCCCAAGTGTACGCCGAGCGAGGCAATTTCGCGCTGGGCCGCGCTATTTGTATTGGTGCAAATAAAAATACGCTTTATCCGGAACGACGTGCGAGGAGGCGATGGAGAGTAACCACGAGGAAGATCAAGGGTAGGAAAGAGAGATCGAGACTGCCGGATCTCTCCGCTAAGTTTCAATGACGGAAGTTGGACTTAACTCGGACGACCCCGGGGCGGAAATAGAAATTTCTTCGTCCTTTATTCCCTTTCGCCGGGCAGGTTTCCTTGTCGCTGTCGAGATAAACGCGAAACTTTCTTTAATAAATAAACATTGTTCCTTGCCCCCTCCCCTCCCCTACGACCCCGGTGGTACCCCTGTTAAACGCGAAGCTCGGATGAGGAGAAATGAACGGGAACAGTAAGGAAACACTGATGAGATGAAATTGAATGTAAAGAAAAGTTTCATTCCGCGCGATCTCCGGCAACAGATTTTTCCGCTCCCGTTGCTCGGTATTCCACTTTGACGTTTATTTCCTTTCCGAATGCGGTTTCGCGTAAAATCTCTGTCCGACCGTACCTCTCTTTTGCTATTTTAAATTGTCAAATAACCTGCGCCACGACTGTTAGGAAAAAAGAATTGCACCGCTCGTACTGTTATCAAGTAGAATATGCCAAATATATGCGTTGGTTTCAGTACGAAAGAATTGAAGATTGTTTCGACTATCAAATTGGAAAATTTGAAGACATTGGTACTTTGTGAAGTTTAATATGTATTTTGTTTCATTGCGTGGTGTGAAGTCGTTGGATAAATGAGAATTGAAAGTAAAGTCGAAAGTTACAATCTATGTCCAATGTACCTTTCTTTTGCTATTTTAAATTGTCAAATTGTCTGGACTACGACTGTTAGAAAAAATATTGTATCGTTCGTAGTGTCGTCAGGTAGAATATGCCAGATGTATGCGTTGGTTCCAGTAGGAAGAAATTGAAAATGATAGTTTCAACTATCAAAAACACAGAATCTCGTCGAGTTTATTGTCATGTATATTGCGTCGTTTTAAACATACTAGAAAACAATACAGATTGGTTTTATGTGTAGCCGTGCATCGTTGCGCCGAGAACACGTCAAAACGTTTTCGGAAACGTTTAAAACGCATGTTTTTAGAAGTGCGACAGAGTGTAAACGGTTTGACGAATACGCAGTCCGTGCGTGTAAACCCCGATTTGATCGGTGTAGTCCGTGCGGGTAGACCCCGAATTCGTGCAGGCCAACGACGTACAATAGAGACGGAGTCGAGTAGGTACGCACAAGCATGAGCGAATTAATAATTAAAGACCGTCGATAGTATGAGCGTTTAATATAAATTCAACGAACCGTACTGAACAAACTCGATAGCTTCTCGAGAGTTTCTTTTTCGCGAAAATCGTCCCTTTTATTGCGTAATCAAAATTGATTTATTCGAAAAAGTAAGAGACAACACGACGATGATTGTAACTTGGAATCTGGATAAATTAAAGTTCCCTCAAAGGGAAAACACCGTTTTGAGAAATTCAAATTCAATATCTTTCTACCGTCGTAAAATTAATTAATTGAAGTAACGCGGTACGAGGACATTTGGGTATATTTTCAATACGCAGTAACGTTTCTTCGCGAAAATTGACACAAGTGTCCCTCAAAGTATTTACTTTCGCAATACCTACGAAACGTCTGTACGTAAAGTGTTCAAATATTAGCATTTTTTTCAACACGAAACGAACGAAACGAATGGAAATGGATTCACAGAGGCCATTAACCGATAAATTTGCGCCACTATTTCCCGTTACAGTCCGTGAAATCGTTCGAGATTGCCCGATCCCGCGGTTATGAAAAGAAGCGACCGTCCGATAAGTGGAAAGTTCGAGGAAAATCGTTGATTATATTCCTTTTACGATGTTCTACAACAGCGATTCACCGTCGGACGCTTGACCGGAGTGGCTTTCGATACACGCGCGTGTATGCACCTAATCTATACAGGTCGCACGTATACAAAGATTGCGGAAAGAAATAGAGAGAGAGTTTGTAGCGAACGAAGAGATTATAGAAGACAGAAACGAGTGGAAACTCGATTCTAAAGGGCAGTTTCGCGATCCAATCTGGCAATTGGCCAATCTAAAATGAAAACTTGGCGGACCCGGTGTTCTGTGCCGGTTCTATGCTGCGGGGGGACGTAGAATTGGCTTCAAACGGAACGTTAATCTCCAAACGTTTATAAACAACGGTGGTATGCGCAATACGTAAATAAATTACCGCTTTCGTTGACAGTTGTCCAGTACCGGAATTCGAGGTAATTTGATTTTCAGTACGAGAGTAATCAAATATCACCGCGACGCAAATGAATCTTTTTTCCTATTACGTTCCGTAACAAACAATATTGGAAATCCATGTTTTTCTCGGTATTTTTCCCAATCGACGACGGGTGAGATATTTCTCATCGAACGTGGGTTCAACAATCGAGGGCGAACGAAGGTATCGGCGAGTCAAGACTTACTTATCGATCCTGTATCGGTAGAATTAATCTCGTTGCACAACACGCCACTAGTTTCGTTAAATTGGTTTTCGTGACTTTTTTCGCTCGAATATCCCACTGTATCATTAATTACGCGGTAGTTTGTACTTTTATCTCCAGATCGGAATACTTTAGATACATTACATACGAAAAAATATCGACGACAAATTTATTGACGAATAATCCCAATTACATTTCGATCTTCGAAATAATTCCCGTCATTTAAAGATTATACTTAAAGTTACTCTTACTTGCACACTTCAATACTTTAACGTAAGAAAAAAAAGTTTACTTTAAACAAGAAACTCGATTGAATCAACTTCTACGCTCAATATTCACGATCTTCGTGCTCTGAATTTTACCTCCGCAACATTTTGCAAGAAAGAAACTTTCATGCTACAAAATTAGTTCATTTCCAAAAGAATACAGTTTCTCGAAACCAAAGCGAGTACGGACTCGATTCTGGAAGCTGTCCCACCCTCGTTCGATAAGAAGGTCCACGTATCCAGCGTTCCTTTGGCGTGGAACGCGATCAAAATTCACGCTGAAAAGTTCGCAATTTAGACGGTGGGGACACCGGTGTACCGAAAGGATTCGCTCGAAAGGCGAACGTGGCGAGGCGAGGAATTCACTTCCATCTCGGGAGCAAAAACCGAACCGCAGGGCACTCGTGTTGGCTAAGAACGTAAAATAATTCCCGGGGTCGAGTCGTCTCCCGTGCCCGTTCGGACGGTGCGGAGATATCCGGTTCGATAGAGCCACGAAACTCGGAAGTTGCGGGGTCCACGAGACGTCGAATTGCAAGCCCGTGACGCTACGCTATGGCAAAACGCGGTCGACGAAGTCGCAGACGGTGTTCTTGTCCATGCTGGGAACACCTGCACCAACACGACGGGAGCCCAGCACCGCGTGTTCTCATCTCGTCTAATTTGCGCTTAGGTGGGGACACTTTAATTTGGTCAGGTAGAACCCACCACCTACGGCCCGCTACTACGGGTAGTGGGGGGAGGGGGAGGGGAGGGGAGAGCCAGGGAAGGAACTTCGCCTCTAATTTACCTTCACCGAGCGGAAGTGTCGTTCCCGCGAAGTCCAACTAGCTGGCTAATACGTTTCGCCGGTACTGGAATATGTGCTTGACGACCACCGAGACGGTCACGGGGGTAGCTTGGGGGTGGTTTCGAGGTGATTCTTCGGGGGGATAAGAAGAGTCTCCTCCCAGGGAGACTCAATTCGAGGCTTTTTCGTTGTTTCGTTACTTTTGTAAGGTGTATTTATTCGATTTGTCGAGAGGGAGATTTTTGGGGAAATTTGAGATTTTTTCGTTGTTTCGTTGCTTTTGTAAGGTGTATTTACTCGATTTGTCGAGAGGGAGATTTTTTCGTTCTTTCGTTGCTTATGTAAGGTGTATTCATTCGATTTGTCGAGGGGGAGATTTTTGAGAAAATTTGAGATTTTTTCGTTGTTTCGTTGTTTTTGTAAGGTGTATTCATTCGATTTGTCGAGAGGGAGATTTTTAAGAAAATTTGAGATTTTTTCGTTGTTTCGTTGCTTTTGTAAAGTGTATTGATTCGATTTGTCGAGAGGATTTTTTGGAGAATTTTTCTGAAAGTTAAGAAGCGAATGGTGGCACACTAAGGGTTGTAGATCTGAAGAATTTTATCGATACGGTATTTGAAAGTTTTGTTAGCGAGGGTTAAGGCATAATAATGTTTTCAGGACTAAAGAATTTGGTACCTCGAAGAGCCTTGTTATTGAGTGTGAAGGAACGAATGGGGGCACAGTAGTGTTTTTGAAGCTAGAGAATGTTGTCGATGGAGTGTTTAGAACTGAAATTGGGAGAAATATCAAATTTGACTGTTAGAAGGGATGAAAGTAAGAGAAGTGGGAGAAATAACGTGAGTCGAGTAGGAGAATATTTTTACTAATTTGTAGAGTACTTTTAAGAGTGGAAGAATTTACCTAAAATTTACTCAGAGGGAGAGAAAAATTTTTGGATGACATAGTGCTCGAACCAAATAGGAGAAAATATAGAATTTCTTAAACAGCTCGAGAATATTTTTATTAATTTTGACCACACCCTACGAAATAAGAAAAATTCGAGAAATTTTGTTGCAATATTGGGCAATATATCTGAGTACTACGAACAGAAAAAAAAATTAAACGGTCTAAGAAAGTCGATGTCTAGATAAACATCGTTACACATTTTGAACAATGCGTTCTAATTTGCAGTCGATGTATATTGACAATGGTACAAATTAGTTTACGCATATCCTGGGCGTTATCGAATAGTAATAGCGTACCGTATAATTCACGGGAAGCTCGATAACAAACAATAGCTTTAGGGATCGTATTTACCGCGATGACTAATTAAACTTTATACGACATTCACAGAGTTAATTAATGTGTATCAAACGAGGACTATCAGCTGTTCGAACAAATAGGCAATTAATAATGTCAACGGCATGAATTTCACATCCATTGATACAATCTTTGGTCGATAAATGAAACGAAAAGAAATGTATCGGGGCGAGACGACGTTCGCGAAATTCGTCTATTTAAATTGCGAATAATTACACGCGATTGTAATGGAAATTAATCTCGATGAGAACCGACGAAATTAATTGGATATTTACAGCTTTACGTTGTGAATATAATGAAGTTATTATTACCATTACGGTTTGTAATTAATTCGATAAATACATTCGTTGATACGTTTATATTAGCATCTATTCGCATAATAAGTATTGCCGAAATACCGTTTCCCCGATCCCATAAACCTTGGATTAAATTTAAATCTATGCATCCCATTCTTCGTTAGAATTCAATTCGAACAGCTGCGGACATTGCGCAACGATTTACATTTCAACAATTTTAAATCCGATTTCTCGTTTCTTCCAAAGCGTTACGAAGCCCGTGGGTATCGACCGACAGATCGAAATTAATCGATCAAATGGTTTCACCGAAATTAAAATTGATGCAAGAAGTTTCCGAAGTAAAACGAAGACTATTTACGCGAACCAACTTCGAAGACTGAAGTACAAACAGTGACGTATCGATTGGTCAAATTTTCCTGGTAAGAATAAAAATACGAAACGTCGACAGAGTTACTACAGTTTCTTATTTAGACTTGTACCAACATAATCTTATGAAATATAAAATATAATTATAACATCACCGATAAGAAAGATAAAAATTATGTACGTATAATATTGACATTATAATCGTGTATGGTTAGTTATAAAATAAAATTTAACGGAAGTAAATTTTTTGATAAGAACAGCTATTATAATTACGATAAATAGATCAATAATAATTAGATTTATAAATAGTACAATCTTCGTGGTTGTCGCAAAGTTACAAAAAATAAATTCCATCCTTTGAAGAAGTTCGAACACTATCGGTATATAAATTGCAAATATATTCTGAGAAACGTTATTGCAATTTGTATAGATGCACTTTAGATACGGTTGTATACGAGCGAACCAAAGTGGTCTCTCGGAATACGAATCTCGAGAAGACAACAATAGACAAGAATAGCTTGCTCTGCTGATCCCGGAAAGAGTCTCGGACTTTTCGTGACCAGATTACGGTGAACGTTATTCGAACTCAAAATATCCCTACATTCGATTGCTTGCAGAGTGGATCTCGTTTAGAAAAGGATGGAGTAAGAGCGGTTACAAAGTATAGGACAGTTGCTTGAAACGGTCAAGATACGTCCAAGCAAGAATTGAACGTATTGTCTCGATTACTTTGAACACGAAGCCCAGATTTCGAGTCCAGATTTATCGTAACTGTCCAAAAGAATTTTTCTGGAAATTTAACGCCTGTTTTGTTTCATTATAAAATGTAAAATCGTTGATTAAGATTTACAAAATTTAACGCGTATTTTGTTTCAATATCGAGTATAAAATTATCTTAACAATTTATCAAACACCAACCTCACCAATGACAACGAACACACGTAACTGACACAGCCCAAGAATAGATAAAATATCTTTAATGCTAGAACTATCAATAGATTCTGGTATATTAACGCGTTCTTCGTAAGTAACTAAGAAAAATTGATGAAGAAGACAAAAGAGGAACTTATGAAAAAGTCGTAACGTCTTTTGAAAATATACTATGGGATTTGAAGTAAATTTATTCGTAACAGAAGTCGGAACCAGTAATTTTCACTGGTTGGTAAATTCAGCGTTAATTATCTACGAGGAACTTCTGAATCAATTATACGCTAAAAGAACCGAATTAGTAAGTCGGTAATGACCTTGATATCGATGCGACATTAAAGTACATTGAAAAAAAAAAATTTAATTTAAAAAAGAAATAAGAGAAAGTTAAATCTAAAATAGAAAATTTAAATAAAGAAATCCTACCGAATAATACAATTTTTCGTTACAAAATAATTCGAACAAAGCGATTGGATTTATTCTGGTTTGACCGAGGAGAATCCACCATACGTATTTCGCGTTGTTATTTAAGAAGCGAGCCGTACACGTTTCGGCACACAATGACCGATCGAGTACATTATCGAGGATACAGCTCCTGTTAAATTCTTCCCCGACGTCACTTTAAACTCTGCAAGCTGCAGCTATCAGGCGCACCAAGAATTCCGGAGGGAGCATCGAGCGTGTATCGCAAGACTCGCGGGAGTTACGCAACTTCCTGATATTAGATCCCCCGAAAGGTTCGGGTTGCTCCACGGAAGTAGTTCGTAAAGTCAATAACAGAAAGCGGACAGGGTATAAAAGGGCGCGTGTTTGCCGGCAACGAATCGTAAAGCAACGCAGCGATTCCTCGGCTCTCGGGTCGCTCTTCGAGCCACCGTTTATCCAGTTATCCGGCTATGGTCGAGGAGAAGAAAAAAAAAAAGAAAAACAGGCAAAGGAAAGAAACAAGAAGTGGTCCGCGGTGTTTCTTACCGATCGAACCGACCCCGCCGAGCGGATTCCACGACAAAAACGCGCGGTCCTCCCCTCCCCCTCTCTTTCAGGATTTATTTCCGGCGTCCACCCAGGGGTTCACCAACGTCTCGGTACATCCGCTCGTAACTCCGGTCTCTTGTCTCCTCTACACCGTGGTCCACGAATGATGCACACACGGTCGCGGGAATTCGTGCCAAGCGGACCTCGTCGCGTGTCACGTGTCGATTTTTATCGAGATCTCGACGATTAACGAAGAAACCGAGAAACGTTGCATCCGTATTCGATCGCTCGAATACTCGATGCTAGGATGTTCGAACGACAAAGATGTTGAGAAGTTATAACAAAATGTGCAAGACTAATTTTTGTGAACAATTGAGATGCGATATGTAAAAAAGTTTCTAATTTTAATCCTCGTATGAATTCACATGTTTCTGGTATTTGTAACTTTCGTTTTAATATCACGACATATTTCAAATCTCAACTTCTGGTATGAAATTCGTATCGAAATAAAATATTGTACAGAATACCGTCGTTCGATCCGTAGAATCGTCTCTTCGATTCTCATAAAATTCCCTCGGGACACAGCTGCAGAGTCCCCTTGCGAATCAGACGTTCCGAGAGCTCCGAACCGCTCTGTCGCACGGTCAGTGGCACACTGACTCTGCGCACCGGTGTCGCGCAGCCGTCAAGGCCCTGCCGGTGACGCGGACGAGTCGGAGTGGGGACGAGCGTCAAGCTGGCCGTGTTCCCCCTCGATTTAGTACGAATTTCTGTAACCGGGTGTACCGTGAAATCGTGAATTACGAGCGCGACTTAATTGCAACCGCGGGGCCCGCCAGATAATAGAGCTCCCCAGGCTCGAGTAACGAACGCGTCAAGTGAAACACAACGCCGTGGAGTGTCTGGGGCTGAATTTTGCATTTTTGATTTCATTAGACGGACAATAATTACGGGGGAGTTAATTAGGCTCGTTAGAATTGTAGACGCTCGGCCCCGCGGCCGTGATTTCTCGCGTTCCCGCGGAAAACGAAATTCGGGACGCGTAGCCGCGCTTCGAACCTTGTTCGTGAATTGTGGAAGGAACGCGCGAAGGTTGTCGAATGAACGCGCGATGAATGAATATCCGACGAAGGTCGACGCACCGTGGAAACTGAATGGAACATTTAATTTACTTTCGAAACGAGAACATTGCGCACGACGAGTTTTTGTTAATTTTTTTACGCCTCAAAAATCACCCTTTCGTCATGTTCAGGACACAAAGTTTCGAGATAACATAATCAGAGAACACAGGGTTCGGCAACAGGAAGGACAAGCAAACGATGATGAAATTACCCACGTTCAATTTATACACACCGATTCCGAACGTTATCTCAGAAGTTCGTTTCTCAGAACGCATTAACAAGACCTGAATTTCCTCGGGTAAGTTTAGCAAACGGAACACACCGTGTCTACCGTAACAATCTCACAAATTGGTTCACGATACTCTCCTCGGAATACGATACAAAAAATATTGTTAGTTCGCATCAGTGGCTGCCGCACCGATATAAACTTCAATCTAGCGTTGAAGTTTCACCGACCGCTTTCGTAATCTCAACGCAAAGAACCCGAACAGCGAGTATTCGTTTTACAGAGGTACAATAACGACGCTTTATCGAGGTACCGTGTATCCTCGTACACGGAACATCGTTCGTGGATGTAGCTGTAGCCGTGAACCGTAGTGGCCCGACAGGGAACTCGCATTAGGGAGCCGTCTCTCTGTAACATATTTGTATCTTCCCGGTAATTACGGGATCCTCGTCTGTTCGATCATCAACGCAGACGGTGGCGGGGTTTGGACGAGGGTAAACAGATCGAGACTCCGGTGATGCGCGCGCATCGCGACCTTACTCGTCACCCGCCTATCGATAATTTAATTGGATCGTTTTATTTATTCGACCGGGTGGAGATTGTGGGGGTGGGGAGAGGCGACGAAAAGAGAGACAGCGAGTCACGATAAAGAGGGAGGGAACACCCGACGAACGACTCTCTCGTCAAAAAGGTACACACCAGTCGGCAGAGTCAGCCTACTTGCGCGATATTTTATGAACTTTCGATTGTTTCGCGTTAATTGAACCGACCCCGTAGCTATCCGACTCCAATGGGTTTTCTGGTTGTCTGGGCGCGGCGCAACGTGGTCGGTGATTAAAGCGATTCCAGTCGACGTCGCCACCTTTCACCGCCGGTTTATCGAATCTTCGTCAATAGGAAATCGGATAAGCGTCAACGTAGGAATCTGGATTGCCCTAACCCCCTACCTCGCCACTCGTCCCCTCGCCGTACCGAACGAAGCGAAACTCGCGCGTTTAATTCGCTGTTGCGGCCCCCCTCCACACCCACACATCCACGCCCCTCTTGACTCGGTCGCCTGGAAGAGATTTACCGAGCGCGTCGCCGCCGGTGACTTTTGTTCCAGGAATTATTCAACAGCCGCGTGCAACGATTCCAAAAACGTCGCGTTAATGATCTCGACGCAACGCGCGTCGGGGACTTCTGAAACGTCATTCGATAATGATCACGACGCGTCGTTAAACGATCGAATCACGCCCGATCGCGAGCCGGCTCGCTCGATACCATTCACGAAGCGATTTTCTACGACGGTGGTACAGTTAAAAATATTTTTCCTCTCGATCGAGATTATTTCCGCGTACCCTTAACGTGGGTCGATTCTCGAAGTTTCAGAATTATTAAAACAGGGATTAGATTATTAATGTGAAATTTAAAAAAAATTTCTGGACCAGAAACACGTGTCGAGATAATTAGAATTTTATTCGAATAATAAATGACGAATGATAAAATATGTACAACTATTTATTTGAAACATTGACAGCTATCCGGATAAGCTTCGATTCGTTCAATGTGAAATATAAATGGACATGATGGATTAACCGCTCCTCGCTCGGGAATGTTTCAATACGTTACGTGCCGGAGAGATACAAATATTAACTTTACCCTCGAAACTTAAGTCGTGACGCTCGCGATGCAATATTGTTATATTTACGGGGTAATGTAACACTTCGAAGAATTTTAGTTTACGTCTCTGGTCATGATATATGTATTTATTTCGTCTTGTATCTAGAATTCTCGGAGCTCCACCGCGAATAGTTCTCCCTCAAGATCCAGTCAACACCGAAGAAATTCCCCACTATGATGCAAATTCTCGACAACATTTACTCACTGGTGCGTACTAGGTAAATATAAAGCTATAATTTACTTACTATTTGCGTATTAAATTTACCGTATGCTATAAGCGATCGATTAATTATTCCACGAGGATTTGGTTTAGAAATATATCGAACATCTCGAGGTGGAAGTATCGAGAGTAAACTATCGCTCGATACACAAAACTTAGGAACCAACCACACTCGAGAACCTAACCGTTCGCTGGTAAATGTTGTATCTGATCCCACGATTCGAACAGCAGGACTCTTTACTATGGAAAACCTCGATTATTGCACGAGCAGTGGTCGTAAACATAAACTATACATAATTATACTATAATATGTCACAAGTTCTTTTTCTTTTTAATTTAAAAATATAGATACATAATAATAATTTTTATAACTCGGTAAATTTTTTCCAACCTAACGTCACCTTCGTGTAAAATATTGATACTATTTTATTAAATTAAAAGTTTTGTATAGATCTATTCTATACTAAATGTATTATTATTATTATTTGTACTATTATTGCTATTATTATGAGTACTATTATTATTAGTAGCAGTAATATTATTAGAATTATTATTATTTGTACTATTATAGCTTTTATTATTACTACTATTATTATTAGTAGCAGTAATATTATTATAATTATTATTATTATGCAAGTGAGCCTACGTCTCATTGAAGAACCTTGATTATTGCAAAAACCTCAATTATTCCAAAGATTTTTAGTCGCGTCTTCCTGCCATAATAGGGACCCTAGCTAGGTATCGATCGCTCGATAAAACCGTGCAACAGTCGATTTAACTTTCTGCGCACGAGCACATGATCGACAATGGAGCAAATGATCCCATAGCTCGCGATCTCTTTCTTCGTTATTGTAGAAGAATGTTGTCGGTATCGTATCTTCTTTACCATCTTTTCGTTCGGTATAAACGAAGTATGTTCCATATGCGTCGGTAAGTATTTAATATAAAATTTAAGAGGTACACGTTCTGCAATCTGCTTCCACAAACACAGAATGTTTCGCAAACATCTACAAACCGTTGCAGATACATCGAACGATAACGTTTCTTACTTCGATCGCATTTTATCAAATATACAGTGGTTCGAAAACGTGTCTGCGCAGCAAGTTTTCTTCGTAACAACACGAAGATGTAACAACGTACAATTTTAACGATACATTGGAAAAGTGTAATACCATGAAAATTTAAGGTTCGAAAAAATATTTCTACGCCTATGCTTCTAAAACGTCGAATTAATTTACTCATTCTTCGACATTAGAATGACTAAAACGTAAAAGTGATACGTTTGTATTAATACGATGTGAAGATAAATTTGCAAACTTCGTACAAAAGCCACGTCTGGAGAGAAAAGTGAAATTTACACATTATTTTGATGTATCGGTGGACTAATCGAGTGAAAATAATTTTTATTAATCTATAATTGGTTCGTTTAAAGTTATCGCAAAAATCTCGGGTGCACGCATATTTATTCGATCCACTGTACATTTGATATCTCTAATCCAAACGATCTAGAATAGACACATTTGTTCTTTTAAATATATCGAATTTTGTAAAAAAATGTCCGTAAGTATACGTGTGATTATTTTTTAACCTCTCAACCGAAATTCATTTCTGTTTCACGTGATCGGGATCCGAATCAACGTGATGCTGATATACACATACTAAACGTTACTCAAATATTTACGAATTGAACGGCGTGTGTACAGTGGCGTAATGCTTCGACGTTCAAGTTAAACATTACGGGCAGAAAGCCAGTTTCGGTTTTGAAAATTCGCGGGACGTCCCTCCCGCTCTCTTTCCCCCTGCACCTCCACCTTTCACCAAATTATCTATCGGTAAAATATATACGATGAAGCGATGCGTTTGTGCGTACACGATCGAATGGAATTTTAAATCAAGCACGAAAAACAACGTAAAATCGGCAACGTTACCATACGAATTAAAAACCGAGAGGATTGTTTCGCAAATAAACGCCGCCGATGTACAACTCAAATTTGAATAAACACCGATACCGTAAACGACAAATTGCGTTTATAATATATGAAAACACAAACGTTCGTTAATATCGGTAACCGAAACGATAAATTCTCGAAATCCGAGGCATGAGAATTTTGTTCGAACGTTCGCGACCGAATCACAATTTCTGACGAAAGGTAAAATTATGCTATACGCGTGTATTCGTGAGTGAGTCTCATCCACCGTATTTGTAATTTTTCGATAAAAAATACTGTAACACCTCGTTATAAGATCGAGCGTCTCCCTCGATAACTGACTCGGAGTCATTCTCACCACTGTCGGGTCTATATTTTTTGATCTCGATGTTCCTCGTTTAATTTTCTCGTCGGATGGTACATACATGCGGGGCTCGACCTCGATCCGAGATAAAGAAGTTCCCTGGGTAACCAAATAAGGGCGAACTCGATTTGCGATCAGTTAGCGGTGGAATACCGTACTTGCGTTCAACGAGGAAAATTCGATCCTATTATATCGTGGAAAAAGGAAGTACAATGATCCTGTGAAACTTACGTTACAAATGTAATTACTTTTCGAGTAAACTCGATAAATTCCAATAAAAACGAAACGTTCGGATACTCGATTCGATTTATTTCTTCCATCGTCGGTATCCTCGTAACAACTTATCAAAATTCGTCTGTTCGTTTTTCCTACCGTTCTCGTAAATTCGATCGCGTTATTACTCCGTTCTAACGTTTTTTTTGCCTGAAAATGCAACAGAGATGGATTGTTTGTTCGTTGCGTTGTTTACACGAACCTTGCCTCAAAGAATTTTATTTATTCGTCCAACGTAGAATCCGAATTGTCTTCCCATATCAACAACACTTCGAAAACCAGGATTTATCCAAATGTTCGGCTTACACGGGAGTCAAAATTTTTAAGTTTCTTTTTCCTCGCGTATTTTTCTATTATTTCGACTCTAATCCTGGCCATACGATCCTTAAAAACCTACGCTTCTTTCAAACGCACGGCTCGTTGTTTTATTCGCCCCATTTCCTATAACGCTTAATTCTCGTTCTTCTCCCGTACCCAGTAGCATTTTATCGTCCGTATACGAGGAGTAAGGAAAGTTTTGTAATTGAGAAAAATTTCGAAAATTTTCTTTCACGGAAATACACGGTTTAAGACCCTCTGGGTCACGTTTTCACCATTAAAAGGGGGACATTTTTTTCAATATCCGTACGTACGTATTTTTCTCATCTAAACGGCCCGATAGATTTCAATGGAACTTTACGTTTCAGTTCTACGGCCAATTTTTAACGAAATCGGCCCGTGAGTTTATTTTAAAGAACTTAAATAAAATTTCAACGATGACGTACTTTGCTTACACTGTCTTAATTCAGTTAAATTCAGAGTTTGGAAATTTGCTTTTTTCATCGCTGTACGTCATATTTGTACGCATTATGGGAGCTATAATACGAATTTATTTCCTTCTCAATGTAGTGAGTAGAGTTGTTAAATAAAACCCCGAAGACAGTCTCATCGATAATTGTTTCCACTTCCAACCTTCTATCGTTCCAATATCGTCGTGTGTGGAATAAAAGAACAGCACGGAAATGAAACACTTTAAATCGGAAACAATAATTGCAACAGGAAACTCTTCGTGAATAAATCAATCCTCGTAAATGCGTTTGAATTCGTGGAACTTCTCATCGGGAGAACTTGAAACGAAGTCATTGACACTCCCCCCAGTAACATACTTGAGAGGCGCTACGGTTATTAGTTACTTCGACATTTTATAAAAAATAAACGAATGTAATTGTACCGACTGAGATATTTTTTTTTTTTTTATTATTTTTGAACGTACTTTTGTTATAATTATTAAATACGGGCAGTATTGCCCTTAGTATCGGACAAACAAAGCACTTGTCCGGGACTCTGCAATTGAGGGACCCATACTTGAGGAACCTCCCACTTGAGGGACCCACACTTGAGGAACCTCCCACTTGAGGAACCCACACTTGAGGAACCTCCCACTTGAGGGACCACCCACTTGAGAAACCTCCACTTGAGGGACCCACGCACGAGGGACCTTCGCATGAGGAACCTCCCACTTGAGGAACCACCCACTTGAGGAACCACCCACATGAGGAACCACCCACACGAGGGACCTCCCACTCACCATTAGTTACTTTTACATTTGATAAAAAATTAACATATGTAACTGTACTAAACGAGGCATTTAATTTTTTTGTTAACATACATTTACTATGATTATCAAGTACAGGCAAACGACACTTGAGGGGCCCCACACTTGAGAGGCCCAGAAATTGAGGATCCGCGAACTTATTGTTACTTCTACATTCTATAAAAAATAAATTCATGTAATTTTATCAGTCGACGTGTCGCTTTTCGTAATGTACTTATACAACTACATTATTCTCATGGTAAATTTAACTCGGGAACTGTATCAACTGAATCGAGGTGCCCCGTGAAGTATAATTTCCTGAAAAATATAGATCAATACAAAGTACAATGGTACGCTACAGCGGACACCACCAGAAGACCTTTTTAATTATATTAGAACACAGTAATAGATACGCCACCGCTTCTCCCTCCCACCGTGCGATTTATTCGATTGATCCGTGCAAACTTCTGGCAAAAATCGACAAGAATCTCCAACTACGACCCCGTCCACCCAGTACGGGGAGAATAAGGGTGGAAAAAAATTCCTCGAGGAAAAAAACAGAACGCCGCTCGTTTATCTTATCAAAAGAACGACTGTTCTGGTCTCTCAAAGAGTTTCGATGGAGCTGCTGATTATTCGACGTAAAAGTCAGATTCATTTCCGCGCGGGGGAGGGGGTGGTTGGTTGGTTGGTGGGCGGGGCGTGGGGGGAGGAAGCAGAGGAAACGGACTTAAAGAAACTTAAAGAATCGCTGCGCGTTCGGGAGAAGTCAGACGCGAAGATAAGCAAAACGGGGGCAGGGAGGGGGGAGGGGGTTGGACGGTCGAAAGAAGTAAGATGGTAGCGAGGGAGAGGGGAGTGGTAGGCGGAGGGGCGAGAGGCAGAGGAGGAACGCGGATGTCTTTACTATTCCGAGCGTAATCCGAGACTTCGACAGACGCCAAAGTTCCTCGCAAGTTTTGATTGCTTTCGCAATGAGCTTTGTTAAATGTTAAATAGGATGACGCGTCATTGGCTAACACGACGGTTATACCCTCCAACACCCATCTGCTCGCTCGATACTCGTTACTCGTGTTCTATCGAGCGGATGTACGCGCGTATCCAGCCCGAGGATGCCTCGACTGGAAATATATATATATATATATATGTATATATGTATATATACATATATAGTTATATCGTGTATACGTATATGCGTGCACTTATATGTGTGTGTATACACGTGCACGTATGTATATGGACGTGCGTGGTAGAAATCGTGTAATGGAGCAGGGTTCGTAACTGCGATGCAACGTTTGCTGAGACAGCAAGGCGATTTCCTGTCAGTTAACTTTCCAAGAAATAATAATAACAATGCACATTCTCGTTGCACCAAGATTCGCTCGGTCGACTCTCTCGGTGTGCATCTTCCATTGAACTTTCAGCGAGTTTTTTTTTGCGAATTGACGAGAGAGCTCGAACGACGGGCTTCGAAACAGCTTAAAATAACAAGTTTCGTTCTTCGAGGGATCAACTGTTCTCCAATGGACGGAAAAAAAAAGAGTCTTGTTTCGATTTCAACGGAACGAGACAAATGCAGCCTTGAACAAGGGTGTATTTACGTTTCGATTCCCCGCTCCGGGATCCTTTTGTTACCTTCCACGAGCTATGAACGCGAAACTGGAACTAAGGAGCAAATCCGATGAATTTGTTATACAAAAATGTGAACAATTCTCGAGAAGAAACTAAGCAAGGAGGGTAATGTGAAAATTTATGTAATTAGAAATACAGGTGATGTGCAAATCATCCCCCCTGGGTATGGTATAAAAATCTATGTAATTAGAAAGGAAGATAATGTGCGAATCATCCCCCTGGGTATAGTATAAAAATCTATGTAATTAGAAATATAGGTAATATGCAAATCATCTCCCCTGCGTATAGTATAAAAATCTATGTAATTAGAAAGGAAGGTAATGTGCAAATCATCCCCCTGTGTATAGTATAAAAATCTATATAATTAGAAATACAGGTAATATGCAAATCATCCCTCTGTGGGTATAGTATGAAAATCTGTACAATTGGAAATAAAAAGAAACGAAATTAATTTGCAATTATGAAAGAATTCTTTTGTAAATTTTGCTCGATCGATTCTCTCTGTACGTAGTCGATACAGGCACAATCGGAAAGAAGTATATTTTGTTTTTTAAATGTACGTTTGTTACGCTTGTCTCGTTTTATTCAATTCACGACAATCTACGAATTATTTGTTTGGAACATCGGCCCGTTCGCGAATCATTTCCTTGAATTGTCCACGCTCCAACGAACTATTCGTCTCAATTATCCACACTTCTGCGAATTATTCGTTTCAATTTCATTTTCGAAACGGTTTAATCGGACAGTTTCCGATATTCATCGTACACGGATAAATTTTCCGCGCATAGAAACGTACTCACTCGGCGAGATACGACGATGAAATTAATGGCTTCCGACAGTCTATTGTTCGAGAAGAAAGGATGCGCGAAGCATCCCGCGAAGGATGTTAATCGATCGCTTTCGAGCGCGTGTGCTTTGAGAAGCCACTGAATTCGATCAATTTAACCGAACAAACGAGACCGCTACCGGTATTCGTGAAAACGTCAAGTTATCGTCGATTATAATCCAGCGACGCGTTCGCGTGATTCGAAACTTTTAATACTCGTGCCAAAGGGTTAGAAGCTCGAAAGCAAAGCAAACTTCGGCCACCGGCGGCGTAATTGTAGCTCTCATCGATTTCGTAGTCGGAGAAATCGTTAGACCTCCGCTCGAGTGCTGTTCAAACTTTACGACAATACTTTCCATCGTCCCCCTCCACCTCGTTTCCTTTGTTATCAATTACCTCGAACGAAATCGGATTAAAAAGTCCGTAAGAATAATATTCTGTTTGTCGTACGACTGGAACGTCTCTTCCGCAATTTGACCATTAAATTCGCAATATTCAACGTACAAGAAACGCGATCGACGAGGGTACCTAACGAGACGAGTGAAAACAATACTCTCGTTCGAACAGGTATCCCATTCTTCGGGTCCTCTTTACCGCGATAACGAGTTGAAAATGTAAAGAAGGTAACCGTACCAACTGTCCGTGGGGATCTCTCGTAATCGTGATTTCTGGAAAATTGAAGTAATTCTTTAAAATATTCTTTTACCGTGTCTCGATCTACCCGGTGGTTTTTCTTCCAAATGAAAACTCGACTTCCCCGTGACATCGACAACGACAAATGGTCGGTTAGAAGTTTTTCTCGTTCCATCGACGAGTAGGTCCTCGAGGGTTTCCTCTTCGTTGAGATCTGTCTTTCGTTGTTTTAAAGAAACAAACCAGTCGGGAAGAATGTAAATTTTTCGAGGATCAACCCGGTAGGCAAATGTAACTCGAACGAAACAGGTCAGCCACCCAAGGCTTGTACCACGACGATATTATTCGATGGTGCGGCCCACTAGCTATTGGATCCCGAGGATATTGGTTTAATACACAAAGGCGAACGTTATGGATTTTGGATAGCAGCCTTTGACCGAGTCGAGTGACCTCGTATCGTATCCCGGAGAAATCGATGTTTCCTTTCTAAACGACGCTCCATTTTTTCACCCCGTTATCGCGATCTTTACGCGAAAGATGGAATCTCCAAAAGAGACACGCCGCATTTAACTTCGTTAGTCCGATTCGAGTTCTGAACGGGGGAATCGATTTTAAGTGGTAACGGAATGTGTAAAGATATCTTCGTGGACATCGATAGGTTGGGATTGAATTTGGTGAAGAGGTTTTTATAGATATTTGAATGAAGAAGGAAACGGTTTGGAAGGTCTAGGAAGAGTGTAGAAGATTTAATGTTTAGAATACATATAGTTTAGAAGATCTAGGAGAATTTAGAAGGTCCAGAAAGAGTGTAAATAATTTAAGAATACATGTTACTAAAGTTTAGAATACACATAGTGGCTAGAAGATCTAGAGAAATCTAGAAGATCCAGGAAGAGTGTAGAAGATTTAAAGTTTAGAATAGATATAGTGTGTAGAAGATTTAGGAGATTCTGGAAGGTCCAGGAAGAGTGTAGAAGATTTAAAGTTTAGAATATTTATAGCCTGGAAGATCTAGAGGAATCTAGAAAATCTAAGAAGAGTGTGGAAGATCTAGAGCCTAGAATATCTATAGCTTAGAAGGTTTAGAAGAATTTATAAGGCCCAGAAGAATCTATAAGATCTAGCAAGAGCTTAGAAGATCTAGAGTCTACAATATCTATAGCCTGGAAGATTTAGAGTCCAGAAGACTTAGAACCTAGAAGATTCAAAGTCTAGAAGATCCATTATCTACAACACCTGGACACCAAATCCTTTATACTCATCTACACTCTTCCAAGATCTTCTAAACTCTTCCAGATCTTTCAGAATCGGCAATATCTATCCAACAACGCAACGTTCCGCTCTTAATGTGCCATTGAACGGAGAATGCTATTTAAAAACAACTAAGAATACGGTACTCCGATCGAGTATTCCACTCTTCGAACCATAACGAGCAAACGCAACCGTACAATGTCGTAGAATCGCATTTTTAATCCGCGTCTATTTCACTCAGCGTTCGTTCGAAATAAAATACCGACAAAAGGACGGGTCAGAGAAATATTATTCGTCATTCGTCACCGAAACTGTGCCACGTCGACCATTTTAAACGACGTTGCCACGTATCTCCCATATTATATATATATGTATACACACACACGCACACCTACATATATATATATATATATACATATACATTTTTTTTTTTATATTCTTCCAACCCATTACGTATGGCATGCGCGCAGTGAACGTATAATCTCGTCACGATTCCGCGGGACCAACGTTATAAAATCGTAGGCACCGCTGACTGTCCGCCATTTAAACACAACGTGAATAATTAATAGCAGCCCGTTGGCCCGGTTTCGCGGGGTGTATGCATCCGTGCTTCTACGGGCGAGACGACACGTGAGCGAACTGGCAATTTGTGCGCCCTTTACTGCCTCGTAAAAACAAACAAACAAACAGAAAACAAAAAAAAAAGGGGGGAGGGAGAGAGGCGCACACGAGCACCCGTCAACGATACACGTGCACGAACAATTCGTGGGACCGGGTGGACGATCGTTCAGCGGGCGAATTTCCATAAAATTTCGAACCAAATTGCTCGTCTTGATCAACCGCCCAGAAACTCGCGTACGTCGAACGAAATTTGCGGAATTCGAAGGGTTACGAGCGATAAAATAAAAATAAAAACGAACGCAACACCAACGAGAAAAATACAAAACCGTGAGCCTTGTAGAGATCGAGGTGAAGGTGTTCTTTCGATGGACAACTTTCGAGGTTCTTTGTACGAACAGTGAACACCACCGGTGAAACAAAATCGTTCGATTCGATTATTCCGAACCGAGAATTCGAAGAACGCGCGCGTGCGCGCGCACGTCAAAGCGACCGAGAGTGGGAGTCAGTTTTCGGTTTCGAAAATTATACAATTCGACGAACGCTACGCGAGACGAGAAACGGTGCAATGACAGAGAATACACGCTGGTGTACAATGATCTAGAATTACAATTAACCACTGTGCAAAACCTTGCCACACGTCGCCGTGTCAACGGATATAAATTCTCGTTTCGAGATACTTTTCGTTACAGACGTGTTCCGGCATTATTAAAAGTTTCGTTTTTATTTCAATTTACAGCCGTATTCGTTCGCTGCAACATCGCGCGTATATATGTACAGACACGAGACCAACGTTTCCGGTACTACGACCTTGTCATTTAATCCCTTTGCGTACGGCGTTTAGACGCGATAAATATTATTTTAAAAATATTACGAGACAGAGGGTAAGAAGAGCTTGAAAGTATAATACTGTTTTGAGGAATAATTATTTCTTCTTGATTCTATTGGGTTGTTCGGAAAGTCATTTCGTTTTCCAAAATGGAGAATATATAATTTAATAAAATGTTTATACATTCTAAAAAAATTGTGTTTTGTTTTCACCAAAAGAAAACGAAATGACTTTCCGAACAAACCAATAGTACAAAGATATCGATATTAGAATGAACAAAAGTACACTAAACTTTCCGAGAAACTGTTACCTTCTATAAAATTCACTATAAAAAAAATATATACGATCGTAAGATGTTAGTACTGCAATAATGTAGCGTTCAAAAATTTAAACGTTCTTTTTGCCCGTATTATTCGTCTCTTGACATACGAAATTTTGTCAACTTTCAAAATTTCCTACCGATACAAGAATGAATAAATATCCACCGAACGTTCCAAACAACGTACGGAACAATGTTACCTATTATAAAATTCACTACAAAAAGATAGAATACGTGGTCGTAGATGTGTGCAAAAATTGACGTTCTTCTTGCGCGTATTGTTCGTTCTCTGAAATATGAAATTCCGCTAAATTTGAAAACTGTGAAAAAAATTCGAGAAAATAGGTGATCTCGACGGGGATCTCGTCACGCGATACGAGACGTCGTCGAAGTGACGAAGCGACGAGATAACGATGTCACCTATTATAAAATTTACTAGAAAAAAATATGTGATCGTAGATGTAAGCGTGCAAAAATTGAAACGTTCTTCTTACACGTATCGTACGTTTCCTGGAATGCGAGATTTGGCTAAATTTGAAAATCGTGAGAAAAAAGTTTCAGAAAATAGGTGATCTCGCCCGGGACCTCGTAATCATCGACGCGATACGAGACGTCGTCGAAGTGACGAAGCGACGAGATAACAATGTCACCTATTATAAAATTTACTAGAAAAAAATATGTGATCGTAGATGTAAGCGTGCAATAATTGAAACGTTCTTCTTACACGTATCGTTCGTTTCCTGGAATGCGAGATTTCGGTAAATTTGAAAATCGTGAGAAAAAAGTTTCAGAAAATAGGTGATCTCGCCCGGGACCTCGTAATCATCGACGCGATACGAGGCGTCGTCGAAGTGACGTGTTCTCGACGTCGACGTTACTTAAAAGATATTCGATATTGCGACGTTCCGTGCGCTTTTCCTTGAAATTTTAAATTTCCGATCCCGCGGCACGGCGCGGTGGATCTCGTATCGTCGAATGAGCTTCTTCCATCGCATTTCCGCGCCCAAGTAGCCCGGAAACGACGCGTTCGTCATTTTTCCGTGTCGACGCGGGCTTCGATCGTTTAAAGCCGCCTCCGTCGGAGGAATACTCGATTCACCGACGCGACGACAATTTCGATGGGAACCGGCAATATGCCACGAAATAGAGGTATAATGGCCGATATAAAAAGCGGGGTGGGGGGAAAAAAAGAAAAAACTGTGGCCGTTTTCTGGCCGGAGCGTAAAACGCAACGAACGTCTGGAATGTGCAGCTTCGAGTATTTACGAGGGCGATAATTTCTTGGAAAAATGTTAGCTATTTTCTGGGTTTGTCGGTTCTCCACCGTGACGAGAGAGTAGCATGCAAGATACAGAGCCGAGTCGATAACATCTGACGTACGAAGAGGAGGAACTTTTTATTTATCGAGTGTGTGGGAAAATAAGTGTTCGGTACTAAGTGTATTTTATTCGACGACACTGTGCGTTTCATTGCAACGTCGCGATGCGATTGGAAGGTCCAATTCGACGATCTGTGAATAGGTGACCGTCTAGTGACTTCGACGAAATCGTAGCTAATTATAAAAAGGTGACCATCGAGTGACTTCGATGAGTCACCGAATTGCTGGTAATAATCGTTTGAATGAAACACAGGGAACAAAAATGTCTATAATCGGTGATTAATATTGTAAGAAAGTTTATGAAAACGTAGTAAATCGAAGTATCTATGGTAATTTACATCGTAAGAGATTGTAAGAATGGAAGTCTGTTTCTTGAGTTTCTTCGTATTGTGACGTTAAGTGAACTGGATTTCGTGTTACAATTTATTTTAAATTATACGAATTCTGAAAATATAACTATCGAGAAAAAAATGTAACCTCGTGAACAATACTTTAAGCACCCCGTATTTAATAAATGTTACCCAGTGGTCTTAATACACGAATACTCGAACAAAGTCCGATCGTAAAGTGTCCGACTGTAACGGTACACTACTACTCGCGCGCAACCGAGTTCGATTCTAAATGGTCAAAATTCGCGCCCGAATGAAAGTTGCCAGTGACCGATAAAAGATGGAAAAAAACTCGAGACGCCTTAAATTAGAATTTTAATTCTACAATGAAAATTTCACAACGAAAAAAATAGAAACTTAATCGTCCTATATTCGAATCGAATTATACTCTGCCCCGAGCTCGAAACGTACGAGTTTCCACCGATTCGATACAACCGTGATTCTCGTATCTTCGAAAATGAGTATTCCCCTCCGAGTGGCATAATAGCACCGAAGAGGGGTACAGAAAATGATGAGAACCTCTTTCTACATTGAATTCCAAAAGATTGCATCTTTGTAACGTAACCGACTAATGGAACGAACTTTCAAATGAAATCGAAGATCTCCGGGAGTAGTTCTGGCACGAACGAGAATTACGTAGGTACACGAGACCGGCAGTCGACTTCTTTGCGAATCGTCAAAAGACATCGGTCGGTGGTATTCCGAGGAGTTGCCATTCAAAGTTGCCAAGAGCCATTCCTCTCGACGATGCATGCGATCACGTAACGGCGCACCGATTCGAAAATATAAAGAACACTCGGTAAGAGGGTACACAGAGTGGCGCAGTGGTGCACATGCACATGCACGCGCGCGCGCGAGAGTGGTGCACATGCACACGGGAGTTTCGTGGTTCTAGCATTACGGCTTGGGAACTTTTCCTACGACAGTACGCCATCGCTTACGCAAGCGATACTTTTCCCCACCGCTTCGTTGGTATTTAGTTCGTGTGCAGTCATTTGTGCGCGAAAGCTCCGGTATCGACTCGTTGGGACTACATTTTCTCGTGGTAAAAGCACAGCAAAGTGCAGTCAATGTTAGCCGCCCTGCTGCTTTTAACGTTAAAGCGATTTCTCGCGAAAAAATGCACAACCGAAGACAACCACGATTGAGACATTTTTGAACAACTTTCAAACTGGGCGCGTCTCGTCGCCAGAAACGATCAGTTCAAACATTGAACCGTTCGTTGATCTCGGTTCCAAGTGCGTTTCATTTCTTTAGAGATCACTTCACAATTGTACCGTTCAGCAATAATTCTACCCGACCATTTACGCGACCACTTTTCAAATGATCTTTCACGGTGAGCTTCAAATCTTTTCATCGTTTCGAATACTTCGGAGCGAGTTTTTTCATTCCTTTTTTTTTTCTTCCGCGCAACAACATCCTTTTCCGTAACGAGGGCACAAAAGAAACACGAATGGAGAAATTTAAGTAGGCGAATGTGGAAAGTTGCAGCAGTAAGGAGGACAAAGTGAAAGGGGAGTTTGCAACCCTAGAACTATAATCTAGCTCAGTGACGCAAGACGAATGGATAAAATGCTCGTAGGTAGGAGACGGAATTGAGTTTGGAACAATCGCGGAGTTATTTCCGCGAAAGATGGTATGCATAATTCTCCGTAGAGGTTATTCGTCGTGTGACGGCGGTCGATGCAATTTCATTCAATTATTCCGTTCTAATTTCCCGGGACGATGTCGAAAAATTCAGGCAACGAGCAGACGGTTTCCACGTGTCCCCGTAAGCGGGAACAACCGCCGAGGAAACACCGTGGCGGATTCAATATGCGCGGTTGGAAAACAATTGAACGTTGTCGCGTCTTTAATTTGTCCCCGATGAAAGGGATACGGGGTAACGGTCACCGTATAAAATCGCAATAAGGAATATTAATGAGCGTGTAACGTCGCGACGGTATGGCGTGCCGCGACGTCGTAGGCGCGGCGTAATTTGAAAATTGATCCAGCCCGGCTCGAGATCGCGTATTAAAATTTCATGAGGCTTAATGACGCCTAATAACGGGAAACGATCGACAGGTCCGCCGTGTCGAAACAGAAATCGGAGAGTATCGACGGTTTCTTTTCTATTTCTCAATTACGTCGTGGAACGTTTCAATTACGCAACAACGGAACAACGATCCCCGAACACAACGGATCGTTCCCTGTGAATCGATCGCGATAAATTCGGGTTCTTGTAAAATTGCGAACGGAATGTGCTCGCGTTCGTAACGAAACGTACAAGGTGGAAAATATCGTGTAAAATCGATCGGTTCGAGACGGTTCGTTTCGCGTCGAAATTCTTCATCGGGTGAATCGATGAACCGAGTTTCGTTATTCGGGGTACTTCGCGCGAATTATTACCGTTCGGGTCGTTAACGGACAAATTGATAAAAATGATACCGTTGTCGCGCGACAACGTTACGAGCGTGCACTTTGTATCGCGTATCAACGAGGAAAACGTTTCCACCAATTTGACAACAGTTATCAAAGCCCCTATGACACCGGTATCGAAAGCGTGTTATGTTACTGCGACAAACGCGACGCGTTACGTACATTCCATTGCGTCGAGCTATTGCTTTGCACGACGCGGCGCAAACCGTGTGACGGATTAACGAAATCAATTGTCTCGGAAAGATAGTACCGAATTGAGTGTCGATTGAAATTGCGAAAAATATTAGGGGTTGTTTGCGGTGAAAATTCTCTAGGATGGGAGTTGAATTAACAAAGCGGTACACGAGAACACCGTGGGGACTCGAGGACGTCTTATACATTGGAAAATCTATATAAGGATACTTTCTATGTAGAGGACCTTCTAGGTGGAAGTCCTTCTATGTGAAAGTTTTTCTACGTAGAGGTCTCTTCTACGTGGAGGTCATTCTACGTGGAAGTCCTTCTAATGAAAATCTTTCTATGTAAAGGTTTCTTCTACGTGGAGGTCATTCCACTTAAAGGTACTTTTTAATTAGAGGTGAAAACACCTACGTAAGGACACCTATATGGAAGTTTCTCTTACGCAGACACTTAAACGAGGACACTGATGTAAAGATTCCTTTTACACGAGGACATCTTATGTATAGGAGACTTTACGTGGAGATAACTACGCGAGGACACCTACGTGAAATCCTTTCTACGCGAGAACGCCTTATTCATAGTCGTTCTATGTGAAGATTCTTCTACCTAGAGACCTCTTTTACGTGGAAATACCTACGTGAGGGGATGTAGAGAACTCTCCCACGTAGAGACAACTAGATGAGGACACTTACGTAAAGATTCCTTTTTCGCGAGGACTCTTTATATGTATAGAGAAGAACCCACGTGGAGACATCTACGTGAGGACACCTACGTGA
Organism: Ptiloglossa arizonensis; assembly: GCF_051014685.1. Taxonomy (NCBI): domain Eukaryota; kingdom Metazoa; phylum Arthropoda; class Insecta; order Hymenoptera; family Colletidae; genus Ptiloglossa; species Ptiloglossa arizonensis. Next base: position 22,898,884 of record NC_135050.1, read on the forward strand.
AAGTCCCTTCTACGCGAAAACAATTTATACACATAAGAACCTTCTACATAGAGACACTTTACACATTGGGAAATCTTCTACGCGAGGACACCTTATTCGTAGTCGTTCTTTGTGGGGATTCTTCTACCTAGGGACCTCTTTTACGTGGAAATACCTACGTGAGGGGATGTAGAGGACTCTCCCACGTAGAGACAACTAGATGAGTACACTTACGTAAAGATTCCTTTTTCGCGAGGACTCTTTATATGTATACAGAAGAACCTACGTCGAGACCTCTACGTGAAAGTCCCTTCTACGCTAAGACAATTTATACACATGAGAACCTTCTACATAGAGACACTTTACACATAGGAAAATCTTCTACGCGGCGATACCTTATACATAAGGACACCTTCTACAAGAGAAGCATCTTCTACGTGTATATTCTACTTCTAAACATCTACGTACACAATCCTAGATAAAGATCCTTCCTACGCAACAATTCCTTCCACATGGAGACACCTTCTTTACAGAAACAAGGCTCTTTTTACGCAAAGACGTTATACACACGGGTGTCCCTTCTACGTTTAAATCCTATCTACGCGAAACTTTTTATACGCGGAACTCCTTCTACGTGAGAGCCTCTCCTACCTAAGAATCCTTCCCACGTAGAAGTACCTTTCGCGCGGAGACCACTTCTATCCGGATCTTACAGCGTAAGCTTCGCTAACCCCGCAACAGACCTCCGTCCGCTGAATCTCTCCCTAGTTAACATCGAAAGACACTCATAGTCCTCATAGTCGCGACATCCCCATCGTCTTATCCCGGAGAATTAAATTCCTTCTGGAAAGCTTCGATTTAACCCTCCCGAGCCGATACGCAAAAGCAGTCGTCGGTCGTAAAGCAAACAAGCGCAAACAAGCACTGCGGAGGTTAATGCGTACGCGGGATAGAGCGCCGGGCCCGAAAACAATTTGTCATTCCGGTGGGATTATTTATTTCGCAGAGCCGATGGGGAAAAAAAAATTCCGACGCGATAAAGCGCGCGGGATTTCCTCGCTACGCGCGCGCGACTTCATAACCCCGCGTAATGTCATAATAACCGCGCGCGTCAGAAACCGTTCGGTATACGTTCGATAAATCCGGCGCGCGCCTCGATGACGGAGGGAGATTTTTTCGGCTTTTTTTTTCTTTTTTTTTCCCTTTTTTTCCACTCTTTTTTGCGCGTCTCCCGTCACCGGAGACTCGCGCTTTTCGTCCAATCGGATCGCGCGCAACCCGACACGGATAATATTATTTCGCCGGTCGGTCGCGGAGTCGAGCAAAAACGATTCGAGCGTCAATGACGATTCGATTGTTGACCGAAAACAAACGACGACCGTGTGCGGCATGCCCGACCGAACAAACGGGTGGCGTCACGGGTGTGTCGCGTGGGTGGTGAACGCGAAGCGATTTCGCGCGTCATCGACCACCCACCGATCGCGGTAGCTACCATGTGAAAAGCGCAACGCGCTCAATTAGTTCATAATCTCGCGCGTTCACGGTGATTTTCGATTCGAGCCGCTCGAAAATTCGACGTTTACGCTTCGAAAACCCGGCCGACGACGACGACGACGCCGGTTGATTGACGAGAACCGGGCGAGAACGCTTTGCGCCACGCTCTGTCACCACCAGAGACCGATTTCGATCCACGAATTTCATCCCCTATGGGGAATTTTACCGTGGAATTCGAGAGCTCGTGCCTTTTGCAGGGCAGTTCTTTTTTAAACGGAACGAGTTTACGCGTCCGCGAATAGGATTGAAAGGGATATTGGTAATAATAATTGCGCGGCTGTCGCGATTGTTCGATGTGATTTTTGCGAACGAACGGAAAGATAAAAAGAAACTTCGAACTTTTGCTAATTTTAGTAAGGAAGATTACTGGTGGTGTCTTAATTTTTAAAAGAGGATAAAATTATTTAGGGGAGAATCTACCGTGCGAGACATAACGGTATTTAACGTCGTATCTTGTATTATTATTCGTTTTACGTAATGTAACTATGTGTATGCAAGTTTGAAAGATAGAAATATAGAAAAGTTCGGAGAAACTCGATATAGGTTGACCCCACCTTTGATCCCACTTTAAGGGACGGGGAAAGACTTTGGAAGATTTCCTTCGGGTAAAAAAAAGGTAAAAAGACCAATGAAAGCGAACAAGTTACAAGTTTTAAACGTTGTTAAGAATTAATCCATTGGAACTCTTGGTACATATATTTCAAAAATCGGTCATTTTTACGCCATGCATCGTACGTGCGTTTTTACGTGTACGTATCTCACAATGTATTTTACACCCTAGGTTTACAATTCGTCCATATTCGAGCGTTCAAATTTGAACCACGAAAGGGTTAAGAAAATAGTTCGAAAAAGTTGCTCGACGAGAAGAAACGAATCCTGTACGAAAAAGTGCACTAAATAATTAAAAACCGCAAAAGGTACGGGTAATTATTCAGAATAAATGTCTCGCTAATGGAAGTGCCTCGCAGCCCCTAATTTCGCAGTACAGAACTAGTGATTCTTCGGGAGTAAAACACGAAATACGACTACCGCGCGTAACTTTCCGCGATCTTCTTTCTCGTAGGAACAAAAAACATCGTGCAGCGAAGAAGGAGCCGAGGGGAACGAGTGGCTGCAGGCGAAGGGTATCCTTGATCTGCGGCTTTTAACTTTCCGGAAATCACTTTCCTCCATTATTTCCTAACGCTCTTTCCTCCCAGACGCTTCCGGCGAGTCCCGAGCCAGACTTTGGGCATTATTTACGTTCTCGATCTATCGTTACCCGCTCGCGGAATATTTACGCGCGACGATAAGCGTTGCGTAGAATTTTTTTTCTCATTATTTATTCACGCGTATAAAAAGCTGTTTAAATATTTCAGTAGCGCCCGCAGCGATGCGCCGAGCGACCGAGCGAAGGAATCGAACGACCTAACCTACAAACAGAATTCTAATGGCAACGTTCGAATCCGCGCTTATCTTGGATACCGCAAAATAAAGTTTAATTACCCGCCAACAGCTTCGCGGAGGATCGACTAACCTAAAAAAAACTATTGGCAATTTATACACTTATCCTAGTTACGATAAAATAAAGTTTAGTTGCCGGCCAACAGCCTCGAAACGCGTTCCTCGCGAAGGAATTGACTATTCTAACCTAAAAAAAAAAAACGATTAGTAACTTGTCCACCCATCCCGAGCTTATCCCAGTTACGATCAAATAAAATTTAGTTACCCGCCAACAGTCTCGCGAAGGATAGATTAACCTAACCTAAGATCTTATCTTCTGCTCGTACATCTAGTTACCTAGTAAAATAAAATTTAGTTACTGGCAAACTACCTCGTTACGAAACTTGTCCCTCGCGAAGGGATCGAGCAGTCTAACCCCCAAAAAACTCTATTATTGAACTTGTACACTCACCCTAGTTACGATACAATAAAATTTAGTTACTTGTCAACAGCCTTGCGAAGAAATCGACTAACCTAACCTACAAAAATCCTATTATCAGCATGAACACTTACACTTAACACTTATCCAAGTGACGTTCAAATAAACTTTAGTCGCTTCGAAGCTCGTCCCTTCGCGAATGCATCGACCAACCTAACCTACAAAAATCCTATTATCAACCTGTACACTTACCCTTAACGCTTATCCAAGTTACTTTAAAATAAAATTTACTCGTTTCGAAGCTCGTCCCTTCGCGAAGGCATCGACCAACCTAACCTACAAAAATCCTATTATCAACCTGTACACTTACCCTTAACGCTTGTCCAAGTTACTTTCAAATAAAATTTACTCGTTTCGAAGCTCGTCCCTTCGCGAAGGCATCGACCAACCTAACCTACAAAAATCCTATTATCAACCTGTACACATACCCTTAACGTATATCCAAGTTACTTTCAAATAAAATTTACTCGATTCGAAGCTCGTCCCTCGCGAAGGCATCGACCAACCTAACCTCAAACGACCTTATCGCCAACCGATACACTCACCCTTCCGTTTATCCCGGTTACGAGAAAATAAAAGTTAGCGTCTCGTAGACGGAGAGTCTCGCGTCGAAGCGAGAGGTCCCTCGCGAAGAAATCATCGGGAAGTCGCCGTAGCCGCGGGACGATTTCTGGGCGACCGGTCCGGGGAAAATAAAGTGGCATCGGCGTAACGAATCGGATAACGCAGCACGCGGAACGAAGTTACCCAACAGCAATCTTAACTGGGTCGTACGAAATGAATTTGGCGCGCGGCCACGTGCAGCAGTCGTCGTCCGTTCGAGCGACGACCCCCCACCACCAACGACTACGAGAAAGCGAGAGGAGTGGTGGGGGATCGGGACGAGGAACCGGTGGAAGCGGAGGGGGCACAATGTTCGCAGCGTGGACCGGAAGTTTCCTCGAGAACCGGCCGGTATCGTTGACCTTTCTTTCGCGGTGTTCACGGGCGCGGCCGATTCAAGAGAAAGAAGAGGAAAAAACAACAAGTTTCGCGAACTCGAAGCGAGAATCCACGGGTTGCGGGCGAAAGTTTAAATAATCCAATCTTCCAACGCTCCACCAGCCCTCAACCCCTCAACCTCCACCCGCTCCCCTGAGTTGCTTTCGTCTCGTGGCACGCCAGTAGCATTCCATCGAAGAAATCTCCCCGGGCGAGTTTCAATTTCATTATCGGCGAGGAAAAGGGATTGCTCGTACTCGAAATGTGAAGAGAATGAACACGCGCGCGCGTGGATATCCGCTCTGCATACGAGCAACCTCGTTACTCGCTCGTATCCCCCTCCTTCGCGAGGGAGAGAGAACCCCGAAAGCTTTCATCCCCATCTAAACCACTGCCGCGTGCGAATTTATTTTTTGGCCTTTCGAACGCCGCGTACCGGGAGGGATTACTCGCTTTTTGAAAATTTTCTATTTAATCTGTCGACTTCTGAATCATTTCTACGTATTTGGAATCTATGCGAAATTGATTAACCCCTTTGAAATGATTTTTGTTCTTGTATGAAAATAAAATGATTACTCGCGTTTTAGAAACTTTATCGTGTTTGTAAATTTTGCGTTTAATCGATGCGTGAATAATTTATATCTATGTAAAATTTATATTGAATGATATAATTGGAATTTTATTATATATGAAAATAAAATAATTACGCGTTTCTTAGAAATCTCTATTTAATTTATACATAAATTTACTTCTAAATACTTTATACGTATGTAAAGTTTATACATGGTAGAAACTGCACGGTGTGTAATGGTTGAGGATTCCAACGGGATCCTGTAAACCAGTGACAAATAGGGGGTTCATCCGGGTACCTAAGAATACAGACTTGAAAATACTGGTACCAGAACTTTGGAACCAAACGCAAATTGAACGAGCCGAGCGCTGTGCGCGATGCGTTAAGAATTTCTGCTTGAATTTTTAGTAATTTTCTTTCAGAGTCACGGGGGACTCTCGAGTCGCGAAATAGATGAAGCAACATCGTCGAAACGGTCCTCGGATTTTATTTTCGGTAGCTCTCGCAAGTACGCGTATAATTGCCATTAAACGAATTACCATTTCCCCAAAATGTTCCGGGTGGTCCTTCGACGAACCCTTTCGAGTACAGGATCGGGCTACTCGGTTCTCGTCGTCGTGGCCACTGTATTTCGTTCGAATATTTCTCTTTTTTTTTCGTTTTAAACGAACGATGATGTTTCTATCGCGCAACCACTCTATTTTGAAGTGGGCCTCTTTTTTTAGGGGTCGTTGTAGTTGAAGTATTTAGTGCTCGAAGCAAAGTGGATGGATCGAGGTAGTTTGCAAAAACGACGTTATCGTGCTGGATGTATTTAAACGATATTATTCATGGCAGTTAATATCGCGATTAATTATTCGTTGTTTCCATCGCAACGTCGCGATTACCGCTCGAATTTAATTATATTTTCACGGTCAATTATACTTCGATAATGATGAGAGTTTTTAAAATATACTGCAGAGAGATCGTAAATTACCGACGAATCGGATTAATCGTCCCATCTCCAATTACACGTATTTTCGAAGCGATAACGAGCAAGTGGAACGCATTCGCGTAGACACCCAGCCGGAATATTAACTATCAACGAAATAGAAAAATACCTATATACCATAATCTCGACGAATTCTACGTAAAGACAATTATTATCGAGAATAAGTATTACAATTTGATAAAGCAATGCTCACCTTACAAATTTTACTTCAATGTTCGCAAGATGAGAGTAACATTACAATTGTAACCATAGTTTCCACTCGATAAATACCAACTATGACCTAAAATTATCAAAAATTGATAATTACGAGTCATTCGTAACGCACATCGATCCAAGTCATACCTACCAGTTCGACTAGTAATTTAAGTCAAAAGAATCCTACGTCTTTACGACTAGTTTATTAAGCAAATAATCAATGTTAAGGTATTTGGATGCGAAGACCACGTTGTTCGTATTTCTGATGAATAACTACCCGAATGGATCGTCGATCTTTTCTACAGTGTCATCGGCAAATAACTCCAACGTGACGTTAAACTGCACGCGTAAACCAAACCACCCCGTAGAGGCTTTGTTCGGCCAAAGTGTTCCGGATTATCCGAATGTCCCCCAATGCGGATATAACCGGATGAAAAATGCGCGATACGCGTGCAGGTAGTGTGTAGAAACGCGTGATAAATTTATTTTTTCCTCCCGACAACCGCGAAACGGAAACAACCACGATTGACTATTTTATCGAAGCACAATACAGGCCTCGATCAGGAAAACGAGATCTCGATTCACGGTGCAACGCGCCAACGAGCTTCGAATCATTACGGTGCATCGTGAACCACCAGTCGTATTATAGTAACTTCCAACAAGATGGTGGTTTTATCGATCGTTGGTCTTTTATTCGCACCTTCGATTACTTACTCCAATTCTTCGTCGGTAACTCGTTACTGTGCAGATTACTCTTTTTGGGATGTTCACTGATAATTTGTTCATCAGTGACAAACAAAGTTTGCGTTATTATTTTCGTAGTAGTTAGTTGCTATAAGCATTGTGCACACGGTAGATGAAACCTTAGTCATTTAATACCTCTCCGAGTGTGTCGAGTTGTTTATTGGGACACTGTTTTTGAAACCTAATCGACTGTATAGGATACGATGGATAACATTTTAAGAAAATATAAATATGAATCATCGATGCAAGAATAAAGCGGTTAAATTTTATCCTCGTTGAATCTGAACACTACTTCCAAGCTTTGTTAACGATAATTAACAGAGCAACCGTAATTATGACTTCACGGTTCGAAATATTTCATAGGACTTAACAAATTACCAAAATTTCGCGCGATGACAGTTTGATTCCAAAATCCTCGTTAACGTCATCGCGCCATACGAACAGAGAAACGAACTCGTGTTAGGGAGTATTAATAACAATTTCGTTCTCTCATAAAATATTGCTTTCCACCGGGAAAATTAATGTTACCAAATTAACAACTGCGCGTATCCAACAGTGTACACTGTCGGATAAAATTTATCTCCCCCCGCGACAGACAACACGAACAAAATATATATCGTTAACAACACGTCGGATGCATTCGTTGTATCGTTCCATAAATCAGGTTGTTAGTTAAGGGGGAACATCGCCTTTTCGATTTCGAAATACACCTCGAATATTGCCTCGCGTCGATTTTTGAAAAAAATTTCAAAAAATGTAACCTTTCCATTCGAAATCACTACGTTTCCAAACGAATCGAAATTCCATCTACTTTATATAAATTCCAAATTAATTCGATTCTGACCATTAACACCATAGAAATCCATCCTACCAGACAATTCAGATCCATCTCACAAGGACCTTTACATTTTCAGTGTCACTTTTTCGAAAACAATTGTCAAAAATATTCTCCGAAGTACTTTCAAAATACACGTGAAATATTAATTTCAGCCGATACAGTTTCTATGTATAATACATCGACTCTTTTTAAAAACGAATCGACAGAAATATTCTCCGAAGTGTGTACTCTCAAAATACACGCAATTGATATTAACCGTTATATTTTCGATGTATGTCGCCACTTTTTAACAATAAATTGACAGCAATATTCTCCGAAGTGTGTGCTTCGAAAAGACCCGTAAAACATCGATATTAACCGTTTGGTATCGCTGTAAAAAATTCCCAGATATCAACTTCTTTTCTGCTCGAAAAACGATGTACCCCTTAACGAATCCTCCAACGACAGTAGCGTCATCAACGAGGAACACTGTGTTTGTTTACCCACACCGAAACGACGAACGAAAGTTCGTTGCTACCCAAGCGTATAGGGCTTCGTAGAGTGTCTTGGACTTAATTGACATTCTTTCTCTTGGCTTCTTGGGGCAGTGGACGAGGGGGTGAGGTTGACAAAGACTGCGCACAGACAGATTCTTTCAGCTTATTGCAGTAACCGTGTATAGTTTATGGACACATTTAAGAGGCAGAGGCTGCATAAACAGGCTGCGGCCGCAGGTGGACTTTTGCACCAACGACCAATGAATTCTTCCCAGGGAAATTGCTCTCGTCCTGGACGAAAATGTTCATGGACACTTTCTTCATCGTGGCGGCGTAAAAGTCGACCGCAAATTCCTGGACTTCGGGCCGTAAAACTGTTATTGACGGGACGACGCGCACTAAACTTCGTTCCTATGAAAAATTTTGCCCCGCTCGTTACTCGATTACCGTGACGCGATCATCAAAAAACGAGCGTCCGTTCGCTCGAAGAGGAACCACGAATCGAGACGGTCTATCTCGGAGTTCCGTTCAGTGGCGTACTTGGGTATTACAAGGCCCGGTGTAGCTAGAGACCGCGGGACCCTCGAGGCCTATTCTGATACAATTAAAAAGTTTGCAAGTGTCGGTCGTTACAGTACAATGTACTTTAAAAAAACTTTTATTTTTTCAGGAAAATACTTTTTACGATGCTTTTCAATTTTGTTAGTATAGCTCCTAACTTGAAGTTACTGTACGAGTAGTGTTGAAAGTACGTTAAACGAAAAATTGGATCCCGCGGTAGTATAGTAACTGCATTCGGTTTTTATCGAATGTAGAAGTAAATATTAATACATGGGAAGTTTCTAACGCGAGAAGTCCCTCAAATGGAGAGTCCTTCAAGTGGGGAGTTTCTCAAGTGGGAAGTCCCTTAAGTGAAGGAACTGAAGGATGCTTCAAGTGGGAGTCCTTCAAGTGAGAGTCCTTCGAGTGGGGTTCCTTTAAGTGGGGGTCCTTCAAGTGGGAATCCTTCAAGTGGGGGTCCTTCAAGTGGGAATCCTTCAAGTGGGGATCCTTCAAGTAGGGATCTCTCAAGTGGGGATCCTTCAAATGGGGATCTCCCAAGTAAAGATACCTCAAGTGGGAGATTTCTCAAGTGGAAGGCCCCCCAAGTTGGGAGTCTCTCAAGTAGGGATCCTTCGAGTGGGGGTCCTTCGAGTGGGGGTCCTTCAAGTGGGGGTCCTTCAAGTGGGAGTCCTTCAAGTGGGGGTCCTTCAAGTAGGAATCCTTCAAATGGGAATCCTTCAAGTGGGGATCCTTCAAGTGGGGATCTCTCAAGTAAAGATACCTCAAGTGGGAGATTTCTCAAGTGGAAGGCCCCCCAAGTTGGGAGTCTCTCAAGTAAGGATCCTTCAAGTGGTGTTCCTTCAAGTAGAGACCCCTCAAGTGAAGGTTCCTCAAGTGGTGATCCTTCAAATGGAGATCCCTCAAGTGAAGGTTCCTCAAGTGGGAGATCTCTGAAGTGGAAGGCCTCTCAAGTTGAGGGTCCCTCAAATTGGTAGTCCTAAACTGAGGGGTCCTACAAGTAAGTCCTTTAAATAGAAGGTCCCTCAGGTGTCAGACCCGGAGCAAATGCCCCATTTGCCCCGTGCTAAACTTGCTACTGCTCGTACTTATCTATCTCGTCGATATTCGTATTTCCAACAGAAGTCTTCGAACTATTTGCGACAAACGTGCGAAACTTACGCTTCGAATGTCTCCCCCGTGTTCTTGTACATATATTCATCGGTCTAGCCTTCGTGTTTTAAGACTCTACGACTATCGCGAGAAAACGCTACGATACATACCAAGAAACGATACGTGAAGCGCCTAAAGCGTAGCGTTACGAGTTATACCCTCTTATATGTACGGTGCCACTGTACCACTTAGGATTCGAGACTGGTTCCGGAGGACAAATTTCTAACACGTAGCACTGCCTGGACAGGCTACATTTTGAAACTTTACGAAGCTCCCCCGTCCGAATCAGTAATTAACGTTGTTCGTGACTATAGTCGCCAGTGTAGCCAGCTCGACAAAATAAGCGCGTACACTGTCATTCGTTTCCCTGTTACACAACGAACGTGTGATCTTGCATTTACAGTGGACCCTTCTGAACGCGATAAAATTACATTGCATAAAATTAGATCATCGAACATCGAGTACACGTGGGACAACTAGACCAAATGCGATCAATTCCATTATTATCGTATTATTTAAATCGACCATGCATATTGTATTCACAATCTGGTAATAACACACGAGTTTATCACAGGTAACAGTGGTGAAATGTTAAATTTAGACAGTAAAAAAACATTGCAACTAAATATAACTTTAACCAATCAAGTTTTTACAACACCGATTATTCGGTTAACCTTAAATCGGTTGCTCGTTTCGTTTCTATTAACGTTGGTCCCGGAGTAATGTTTCCTCCCCGCCACGTTGAAGGAAAGTTTACATACGCAAGAGTTTCACATATCGTTGATATACCGGGAGTCGAGAACTCCTTACGATTCGACGCCACGCTGAAAGTTCGTCGAGTGGCAATAAGAGGACCCCCGAAAACCGAGGAACTCGAGAAACTTTCCCCGTAAAATTCCACCGCCTCGATTGTTTCGATTTGCGGCAAAGATCGTCCTCGAGAGCCGCGCCGAGAATCCGCGAGACCGTAACGACGCTGAAAAATCACGAGAACCATCGTGAACGTTTGCTTTTAACCTCTTGTCGAGATTCTTTCCTCTCGAATCCTTCTCGCACGGACAGTTGGTTCGCCGATACCATTGTTCGACGAAATGCTTTCAAATTGTACGGAGGATATAAGAATTCCACGATAGAGCAAGGGTGGTGAGTCTTTTCGCGAGCCGAGAATTAAAAATTAACAGAGATGAATATTCCGAAGAACTGACGAAGTACAGATGATTAAAGTGTGCGATGAATAAGATTCTATAATTTTATTTTAAAGGAAGCAGGAGAAGTGTTTTTTTAACTTTTCACGTAAAATTTAATTTTCTGCAGTATATTTTGGAAATGTTTTTAAACATTTTTATCAATAAGTACAGTCACCTAATACAGATAGACCCATAATTTTGAGCATTAAAGTTTCAAATTAATATTGGAATAGGTATTATAGGTAAAGAAGTACTTGTTACACTGTGGTGGGCAAGAGTTATATTCCAAAGACTATTACCTAAAAAACAACAAAAAATTGAAACAAGTTACAATTCACTCCTACACAAAATCGAAAACACCAATTCCCAATATATCCCATGTTCTACAATAACAATATTTCCCTCAAAAAAAGAAAAATTAAAACACACTTCAAATATCCCCAACAGAAAAATCGAAAATAAGAATTTCTAATATACTTCTACAATATAGTTGTAACAACCTCGTCGCCATTCTCAACATCCCTACAGACGAACTTTCATCGCTAATTCCTCTTTATCAAGATATTAAACAATACTTTCCTAAAAAAAATTGAAACAAACACCAAACCTCCCCTATACAAAAATCGAAAGCAAGAATTTCCAATGTACCCCGCGTTCTAACAACCCTCGTCTCAAGATCCTCACCGTTAAGTTTCCTCCCCCTATTCCCTCGTCGTGAAAGGGTCAAGAGCGTCGTTAGGTCCCAAGACGAATTCAAGACGAATTCAAGACGAATTCAAGACGACTTCAAAACGACTTCAAGACGAATTCAAGACGAATTCAAAACGAATTCAAGACGAATTCAAGACGAATTCAAGACGAATTCAAGACGAATTCAAGACGAATTCAAAACGACTTCAAGACGAATTCAAGACGAATTCAAGACGAATTCAAGACGAATTCAAGACGAATTCAAGACGAATTCAAGACGAATTCAAGACGAATTCAAGACGAATTCAAGACGAATTCAAGACGACTTCAAAACGACTTCAAGACGAATTCAAGACGAATTCAAGACGAATTCAAGACGAATTCAAGACGAATTCAAGACGAATTCAAGACGAATTCAAGACGAATTCAAGACGAATTCAAGACGAATTCAAGACGAATTCAGGACGAATTCAAGACGAATTCAAGACGAACGTCGTCGCAAACACCCCGTGTGTTGCTCGAACTCGCGCGACCGTGCACCGGACAACCGGGGCGAAGTTTCCGCGAGCAGGAGGCGGATTTGTTCGTCCACGCGAGAGCTTTTAACTTAATCACGTGGTCGCGGTAGCCGCTACCGGCACCGGCCAGGAGGACGAACCCCGCCCTCCGGAAACGGCCCTCCGTTAAGGCGAAGGCGGCAATTGCGAACAATTCCAATATCGGGGAAAGCGTAGGCAAACTTTCGAGATACCGCTCGGTTTCTTCCGCTTGTTTTCGCGCTCCGTTCCTCCTCGCGGCCGTCCGACAATGTTTTTCTTTCGCCCACCCCCCAAACCCCACTCTCCCACCACTGCCCCCTTCCTGGTTCTTTCGATCCTCCCGGTCTCCATTTTTTCTCTCCCTCCGCCTTCAGCCGTATCCAGAAGAGCTCGAACGTCGGCGTCGCGACGCCTAGCGCCCTTCGACCCCCCTCCACCTCGTACTCCTCTTCCTCCTCCTCTCCCCCACCCCCTAAGGAGAAGACTTTTCAGCCGCTTCGCGGAGGAAGATTGCGGGCGCCGCCTTTCATCGGATGATCAAAGTTCCCCCCGGGCGTTCGTGTATATTGTTATGATTAAAGTTAGTTCGCGGATTTTTACGCCCGCCTTAAGTGGATTCTTATGTTACGCGAGCGGGCGAGCGAGCGAGCGAGCGAATCGCTACCTCACCTTACCACCGACGCGGAACCGCTCTCCGCCAAAGAGGACGCGAATAATCTCGCCCCGAGCGGATCACGTGCTCGTTAACTCCTTGAGCGCCCAATCCGCCACCTTCTTCGCTTTTCCAATGTTTTTTTTACTCGTCCACCTCTAACACTTTTATAGTATGTTTTACACGTTTCGCGAATATGGAAATTAAATTTCGTTGATCGGAGCGTTCGTTTTTGTTTCTGGGGAATTCTAACGGGGTTTTTTTTTTTTATTGTATTTGTATTGTGGGTTATGTTTCTTTGAAAGTGGAGAAATCGGGGATCGAACGCGACAGTGTGGAATCTGCGTGTATCCAGGGCGACAACTCGAAGAGAAAATTCCTCGACGAGGAGAGTTCGATCGAACGAGGAAGAGAGCAGCGGGAAATATTGTTTTTTTAGAGGTAGACCGGGACCACGTGAAATTGTACACGGGGTGAGATAAAAAACAGAGGTGTAATCTCTCTGATAACCGAGAGAGGATGTACCTCCGGTCGCTACTAGGAAAGAAACATTGCGGAGACGAAGATTTGGTATAGAGTGGAGCTCTATGATCGTACAGGGCTATTTCTTTCAGAGATGCATCGGTGCAGTGTGCGCTGCACTCGTTCTCAGAACGGAATGCTATAATTTTTCCTTCGCAATTCGATTCTTCTCCGCGTGATTCTGCGCGTAAAAGTACGAAGGTATCGACAAAAATCGATACCCTCCGAGATACTTCTCGCGGATTGTGTCACGTTAACGAAAAGTGAAACGTACGAACGTCGAAACGGAAGACTTTTCGTCTTTTTTCATCCCTGTAGCACGTAAAGAAATACATCTTCTTCCTTGCAATTATAAGTTTCCCTGGTGGACGAGCGTCGACCGTCGCGTCTTGTTTGTTCCTTGAAATATTCAATAAATTCCGAGCAAGTTCTCGCAAATCCAGCGATAAATCGATTACCGGGCGAGAACGTGGCTCGAGAAAGTAGAGACAAAGTCGAGGGCGACGTGGTCGTCTCGTCCGGTGAGTTTCGAAGTGTGGCTAAAAGTTGCAACATCGAAATCGAGGGCTCGCATTACCGAGACGTCTCGCAGCATCTTAAGGGATTATCCGGCGGATCGAATCGAACGTCAACTGCCGCTAAATTTCATCTCGGATAGACGCGGGGAGTAACCGGGTACACGTACGAACCGAGACCGGATGTACTGCGGTTTATCGGGCTCCGAAGTCGTCGATGGGATATAACTCGGGACAGTTTTTTTTCGTTCGGTGCACTCGCGTCTCTTATCAGAGATCCGTGGCTGTAATCGAAAAGTAATGAAAATCACAACTTTTCTCATCTTTCACGGTACACGCCCTGCGCTCCAAGTTCCTCGAGGACTGGAGGTGTTGTCGTTCTTCAACCGATGCGATGTTTTCTTATTGAAAATGAATACCACGGCGGGCTCGAAACAACCGAGTTGCGAACATTTTTGTAAAAGTAGACTCGGGATTTACGCAAGTTCCTTATATCTGTTTATAAATCGTGAAAGTTTGAATAAAGTGAACGTTAGAATTTATCCAAGGTTCTAGTATCTGTTTATATATCGTGAAAGTTCGAATGAAACGAATATTAGAATTTATCCAAGCTTCTAATATCTGTTTATAAATCGTGAAAGTTCGAATAAAACGAATATTAGAATTTATCCAAGCTTCTAATATCTGTGTATAAATTGTGAAAGTTTGAATAAAACGTACGTTAGAATTTACCCAAGTTCCTAGTATCTACTTACGAGTTACTCTATAACGAGTACTTTTCTTTCGTGAATCGAATATTTAAATATTAGTTAGAATTTAATGAAATATTTTAGTTACGATTTAATTTTAAGTCTTTTGATTCCCAAAACGAAAACTGATATTTGGGAATTTTTTCTCACGATACAAAACGTCCTACATACGTCTTTCATATATGTACGAAAAGTAAATACTTTGGACAATATCTCCACTAATTTTCCTAGAAATGTGTTAATTTATATAAAATATACAAGTGTCTCTGTACACCGCACTGTTTCCTCCTCGAGTGGATTCCCCCATTTTCGATTAGAAAAAAATTGCAAAAAACAAAATCGAGTCCTTGAAATCGAAAAGATTTTCCTTTAAGAATCTTTCGACGTTAAAATGAAGGTTTGCGTCACGGTGAAAACGATGGAACAAAGAACTAATTTCTTTCGCAAGCACGCGTAATTCTTCGCGACGAAGAATCGCAAAACGCGACTCGTTGTCCCTCGAAACTGTAAAAATATTATGGGGGTAAACGTTCTCGCTGTCTTCGAGGGGGGAAGGGGGGACGATGATTAATTTCGTTGACTTTCAGGATCGATAATGGAACGCCAATCTTTGACGAAGAACTTCAGCTGTAATGGAGTCCTCCGTTTGATAAAGAAACGAGTGACGCGCGAAGGACCGGTCGACCCTCGTTCCTCGAGGTGAAAAAACTACTCCATAATTCTCCCGTGGAATGGATCCGACGCGAAATAGAATTAAACGGCTCCTGTGGCCGCGAGCGATGAGTCGTGACCAGGTTATTGAAACAGAAACGCGAAGATCACCGCCTGAGAACCTCGGGGATATTCTCCGGAGATTTAACGAATTCACCTCCTCGATCCACCTGGGCGAAGTATGATTCATCGAGGGTATAAATGCGAGATCCTGGTTTTTAACCGTGAGACGGTGCATTTAGAGCCAACGTGCTCAATCTCGAAGCGTTCTTTCCTGCGATTATACACACGAAATCTTTGGTTCAACAAAGTCCTGAATTTATAAAATTCGTATTTTTAACTTCGTATTTTTAACTTTCATTGGATATTGCGCGATGAAAATACTTGGAAATATTCAAGAGACACCCAGTTGCATCTATTGGAATAGTTTTATGTGTAGAAAAAGAATAGATTAGCGCGTAATGGATCGAAGACGACTCTAGAAATGGGATCGAGCAGTCTATTTGGGAACACTAAAAATTGGGCGAGATTTGAGATTTTTTTTTGAGGGAACTGTTAAACGTATCGTTTCCAAACTGTGTACACGTATTTGTCCGTGTTTTGCCAAGCTACGGGAATTTTTTCCAGGTGTGAATAATCGAGACTGTCGATGTAATAAATTGTCAATGTCGAAAAATCAAATAGCTCGTCGCAACGTCGAAACGCCGTTGCTAATCGTCGTGTTCTCGGCGAATTTATTCCGTTTATAAATTGATTCATTAACGTAGCTCATGAGGACTCGAAACGCGGGATAATGAAGACCAACACCAGCCAGAAGAAACCCGTGCAAGGCGTGCTGATATGATTGATGATGGATTCCGTCCGGGAATCAGCAGGTGCCCCGCGCGAGAGCATGCTGAGTAATTCATCGCGTGTACTTTTACCCGGGAGGAGGACGAGGAGGACGCTTCAGAGAGGAGGACAAAGATGGCAATAATTAATCGCCGGGAGAATCGACCCCTTTTTTCCAGCCAACTTCTGCATCAGTCGCGTCGAAAGACCGCGATGAGTGTATTTCGTACAGAAAGAGAAAAAGTTCCCCCGGTTTCTTTCATCTTATCCTCGATGAACTCGAACACGTTCCACCGATTCGCGACTTTCGAACGAACGATCTAGAAGATATCTTTCTCTCGTTATCCACGTGAAACGGAACGATCGCCTTCAAATGAATCTTAAAGACACTGGACAATTTTTAACTCGTACGTGGTTTCTTTCTTCCAGTTTCTCATTTTGTTCGGTGTCAGAGGTGGAACCGTCTTTGTGGTTACTGTGCTGAAATGACCCAAAAGCACACTTCCTTGCACCTGCTGGAGACTAGAAGCAAGGGTTGTTTCTGCGTTTAAGTTTCCCTTATACTTTGTAATTCGAATATGACTATTTATTTAGAGTCCATTGTCCGATAGTTATGGATACTAGAGGCTAGATAACTGTATAGTTGGTGATCTTCGATCAACAGGGTTATTTACGCAAGCCTCTAGACTCGTCCTAGTATTCCAGCAGCAAGAATAACCCAAGAGTAAATTTGCTTAGAATTACTGGAGATTAGAGTCAAGGATTCCTACCCAGTCTTCATGATTTAAATACGACTAGATAAGACCGGTACAACGACTAGTTATTTAGAGTCTATTCTCTCATACTAGTGAATACCAGAGTGTAGATACCTCTATAGTTCGTGATCTCTGAGGAACAGAGTTATAGACGCGAGTCTCTAGACCCGTGAACTCTACAGAGAAGAACTTCGCATTGAACAGAATTCCAGCAGCAAGAACGACCCTAGAGTACAATCGCTTCTTTGCAATTGACGGACACTAGAGAGTAGATACCTCTGTAATCCGCGATCCCTGATCAACGAAGTTCCAAACGATAGCTTCTTCGCAACTGCTGGAGACAAGAGTCCAGAGTCCTCGGTATTCGACCTCGATGATGTTCCCGCTAAATATACTTCTATTCGTGATCTCTGCGGATCGATGCGACAATTCAACAAAAGCTTCTACACCCACGAACCTTACGCATAGCCGAAGAAGTAGACCTTCGTCTTCGCTACTCGTGTTAACGTCGTCGCGTGACAAAACGGAGTTAAAAAGAGAAAGACGAATCACAGGTGGCGCAACGTGTTCGACAGATTCGAGAAAACTATACCGACACAGAAGTCCCGTGCTCGAGAAGAACGAGACCGATACGAAACTCCTCCGAGAAGTTGCCCGTTCCCGAGTTACACAGTCTAATTCCCCCAAAGCCAAAGAAATCCCATACCACGTTGCGATAAGAGTACCCAGAGAACAAAAATTCACAAGTCGACTCGGTCCGCGTCGCAGAAATCCCTCATTCCTCTTCGTGACGAAACTTCGGCACTAGCGTCTACTAAACGGTTGGCCCGCGCCGGGCAAACTTCAACGTCCGCGGAGAGACGTCCATCGAGTCGAAACTTTCGATCGACATTGGATTTCACGATCTCGGTAGGAAAGTCGTCGGCGTTCGTCCTTTCGAGACATCCGCCCGGATAACCAGAATTCCTCGAAGCTGGCGCGACGAGCTCGTTTTCGAAAGTGGCCGCTTTCGATACGACGACGCTACCCGCCATTTCTACCAGAAACGCTCGGTAGCCGTTGTTCACAGTTTTATTTCCCCGACGGAAGTCGTCCTCGTCGACTGGCAACGACTTCGGAGCAACGTCGTCGTAGTCGTCGTCGTCGTCGTCGCCGGGGCTGAGAAATACCGCAACGTCATTGTCAGAGACTGCGGTTGCCTAATCGGAGCTTTATGACCCGGCCAGGTACGTGGCTGGTAATAATGGACGTCGGCTATTATCCGGAACAATCTGTGGCTCGCTTAACGGTCAACTAACGATCCGGCCACGATCGTAGAAATAATTAATATTGGCGTGCGACGGAATTTACACCGGTGTGTATGTACACGGGTGCGGATTTAATATATGTTCGGTGCACGTGGGTTCACGTCGATCACCTCTGGTTGACGAGAGCAGTATTACCTCGAGGAGGTTCTTTTGGACACTGAATTGTCACCTGGTGTAGGAGAGCGACGAGTATGTTGTCGAGTGGGGGAACCGTGGTCACTTTGCAAAAATTGTGAGATATTCGTGTTGGTAGATTACGATTTTTGTTTAGTAGAGAGCAAGCTGTGTCTAGATGGCAGCAGTGTTGCCACAAGGAGGTTCTTTCGACGCCAATGGGTTATCAATGTCATCGATAACAAGCTTTAAAGTGTGACCTGGTATATCAAAACGTGACGAACATGTAGAAGTAGGGGAATGGTAGTCACTTTGGAGAAATGATAAGAAAACAAATTCGTATTGTTAGATTATAATCTTTTTCTAGCAGAGGGCAAACTGTGTCTAGATGGCAGCAGTGTTGCCTCGAGGAGGTTCTTTCGACGCCAATGAGTTATCAATGTCATCGATAACAAGCTTCAAGTTGTGACCTGGTACATCAAGAAGTGACGAACATGTAGAAGTGGGGGGATGGTAGTCACTTTGGAGAAATGATAAGAAAACAAATTCGTATTGTTAGATTATAATCTTTTTCTAGCAGAGGGCAAACTGTGTCTAGATGAGAGCAGTGTTACCTCGAGGAGGTTCTTTCGACGCCAATGGGTTATCAATGCCATCGATAACAGGCATCAAATTATAACCTGGTATCAGAGTGACGAACATAAAGAGGAGAATCATGATCACTTTGATAAATTGTAAGAAAACAAGTTTATATAGTTAAATCTATTCCAATATTTTCTTTCCAGTAGAGAGCAAACCGATCTTTCGAAAGTAATATTAGGAAAAATTGAACTTTGATATTGAAAATTGACACCAAGGTTTCGCTATCTTTCGATAATTCGTATCAAATACTTCGGTATCCAATTGCTCGGGTATGCCTCGTACTATCAGTCACCACGACACTGTTCCATACTAATGATCTTAGACACATGTGTCCCTGACGCAAGTAACGTCGAATTCATGGCCCTGTACAAACGACTCGCGAGTCCTGAGTTGGTCTTATTGCGGTCCCAGGGGCCGGAGACATTAATATCGAAATTCATAGGTCCAGAGTTATTTGTATCGTATTTCATCGGTAGAGTATCGTTCGTATCGGATCCCACGTGTCCAATGTTGGGAGCATCGGGCTTCACGAATCTGATGTTGTCTGTATCGTGTCGTCCCACGAGCCCGGGATTGTCAGTATCAGGAACCGTGTTGTTATCGGTACCGCGTCCCGCGAGGTATTGTCTTCCGCTACTCGAACTCGAACCCTCCTCGTTTCGTTTATTAAATTTTATCCTCGGAATGCCCCGCTCCGATGGATACTCGAGGTAAATATTTAACCTCGATGGCTCGTACCATGCGACGTCGTTTTCGAAATCCATTTAACACGTTTACCGTTTAGCACGTATATTTACACGACACCGATGTTACCGTTCAAGGTGTACGCATACACCGAATAACTATCACTTACCATATTTTTCACGATACAAAATTACTAATTATCCTATAAACTCGTCATCGTTCTCTCGTGTTTCCTTTCTTTCAAACTTGTACAAGCAAATTTAACGCTCATGGTGTACCTATCCACGATCGATTAAAGACACTTGATTAAATCGCTATTCTAAAATTCCAAACCTATTAGATTGTTCGGAAAGTTATTTTTTTTTTTTGGTGAAAATGAAACACGATTTTCTTAGAATGTATATACATTTCATTAAATTATATATTCTCCATTTTGGAAAACGAAATCACTTTCCGAACAACCCAATAGATAGTACAGTTCAGAAAAGAAGATGGAATATTGACTGTCGTGAGAATCGATAAAATTTTTCCCATTTTCCAGTGACCAGAATAGGGTCTCGTCTTGTAATAAATAACTTTTTCCATCTGTAGGAAAGAAACGAAAGCTGTGTCGTCACGATCGGGTTAAACGTGCACGGAATTCCCCTCGTCGCCACTTGTAGGTTATATTTCTGTGTCCGGTCGAGGTCGAAAGAAAGATTCGGTGCCCGGGCGATCGATGTGCAGGAAATCGGGAACCGAGAGCTCGGAAGTCAACGGGAATCTCCCGACGATCTCGTTAGTGGATCGGCAAGTTTCGATTGGCCATTAGAAACTCCATTGTTGTGCTTTCGGGGGAAGAGCAGCGAAACGTCCTCCTCCTGTTGATTCCTACACGGTGGCCAATGATTTCCACGCCGTCGGTCCCGGAGACGCTCTCTGCTCGACCGAAACACTGGTCCTCCTCCCTTATTCCGATCTAATTGACCATGGACGATACACGAAATTGCAGTGCTGTTCGATGCTCGCGACATCGGCTCCGAATGGCTTGGAATTTGCTTTCGAGGAGGACTTCCACCGTACCGGGTTCTCGTCTGGCAGGAAACGATCGGAAAACGGGGAGACTCTTTTTTTCGAGTCTCCCAGACCTAACCTAGACCTAACCTAACATTATTCAGACATAATCTAGACATGATTTAGACGTGATCGAAACATAACCCAGACCTAACCTAAACTTTATCCTCTTTCTTTCGAGGCACGGATAATTCCTTCGTTATCGACTTTTCTTAACTAAACTTAACTTAACCTAAGTCTAATCTAGACCTAACCTAGAGATAATCTAAACATAATCTAGACCTAACCTAGACATAATCTAGACCTAACCTAGACATAATCTAAACATAATCTAGACCTAACCTAGACATAATCTAAACATAATCTAGATATTATCTAGACATAACCTAGACTTAACCTGAACCTAACCTAAACCTTACCCTCTTTATTCGAGTGAGGAAATAACCGAAGAAAGAAATGCAATTACTTTGGAAAGTATTGTACTATTGAATAGTTGATTGGAACGGTATTTTTATCAATGTTAACAATCGAAGTGAAGCTTTCAATCTTTGTAAGTCTTACGTTAGCTTGGAGTGAATCTACTACAACTGTTATTGTCCAATATGGCTCGATATGATTCTATTATAATTGTGATATTATACAGGGTTTTTATACACTTAAATATTGAATAGAAGAGGAAAGAACGGTAGTTTTAAATTAGTCGTAAACGAGATGTACCAGAGAAAAATGAAAGAAAATTGAATGGAACACCTGCACCCAATACGAATCGTTCGAACCGCGATTATAATGTAAATCTTCGAAGTTAAGGCAGTTGGTTTCCCGGCGACACTCTCGCGAATTGCATCGCGCGAAGACGCATCAGAGAGGGAAGTAAACGGTGAAAGAATCGCAACGGGTTTTACAAATATTCCAATGGTTACAGATGTCGTGTTTCGATTAATTAAATTACTGTAGAGGAAACAAACTGGACAAGAAACGAAAACAAAAATTCTTACAACGTGATCTCGAACCATTTCCAGTACTTAATACTCGCTTCGTCGAAGTGCAACATTTGAATATTACTTCGTTTAAAAATAAAGAGGAATCGTTGGCGAGATACTTTGTAACTTTTTTCAGAGATTTACACCTCTGAAACAAATTAAATCGCGAAACCGGAACCATGAACCTGTTACAAGAGATTCGTAACGAAGAAAAAAGTGGAATATTCGGGGCTTCGAAAAATATAAAAATCCCCGAATGGAATTTCAAACTTTCGAATGTAAAAATCGTCGTAAGCGCCACGAATGACCAAAAAGCTCCAAAAAAAAAAGCTCGATAATTTTCATACCCAGCACGAAGTGTCGGCCGATCTACGAACTCCGCATTATTCTCTCGAAATTTTTCAATATCAGAATAATATACGGTCAACTCTGCCCAACGAACTATTCCAGGAGTTCGCAACTATAATGAACAAAGTTGACTTAATTCCGTCGGAATTATCATCGTTGTAGACGAGATTGTCGCTAAATCATAGTTATTATCGAGCACGAGTAATATCGTTGAAATTTCCTGGATGGCGAACCTTTAATCGAATTCACCGGTGAAAGTTCGATCGAGCGTGTTTGAAAATTTGGCGAACGCTGAAATTTTTTTTGAACGTCAAAAGAAGAAAAAAAAGTAATGCTAAAATTGTCGAAAAAAACTCTTGTAATTGCAAAACGAATAATTTTTGAACTCGCGTTCATCGAAACTACTTTACATCGACGAACAATAACGCCTGACTATTGCGCAAAGTTTCGCGTAACTCCGTTATAAATTCAATTACCTCCAATACCGTTTGTGTAGTCAAAAAATATTACACATTAATATCGTTGCATAATAAATACTTTTAATATTGTTTCGCGGGAATTGTAATTCAATGTAATAAAATAACCGCGCGAAGAACGCACACAGGGAAGGTTCAATTTTCTTTAAACGAATTCGTATATTTTTGAACAATCTCTTTTAACTCATTCTCTTGTGGAAACAATTCCAAACAACGTACCACGCAATATGGTAGAAAATCAATATTATTCCGGAAAATACACTTGGAAAAATGAAAAGGTAGTTAATTTCGAGTGGAGAATTATTTAAAGCGGTTCGAGCCTCGAATCGCCCTCGTGATTATTATTGTTATCGTCGTTGGCGCGAAGAGGGAGAGAATGGGAGAGAGTTAGGAGAGAAAATTCGCTGTTTCCGCGGCGAGAGACATCGCAGAACGAGGAACGACGGAAGTTCGTTCGTCCAGTCATTAATCGCGAAGATAGCGGATTCGGGGTAGTTCATTGAACGCGGTGGAACCGAAACGTAGGAGAGAAGGTGACGGGAGGTGGCGAGACACCCGGTAGCAAGGGATTAAAGGACCTAGTCGGCGGTGTGGGGCTGTCATTGATAGTTGTGATTAATGTGCGATACGTTGTCACGATAACTTGATTATGCGGGTGGTTGAGTTTCTCTCTCTTTCACCCCGTCGATCTTCGCTCCCTGTCGCTGTTCCTTTTTATTCGTTTATTTTCTTCGAATCTTGGTCAGTTCCTTTCTGCCCCAGTGTTTTTCGTGCCCGATGTACGTTGATTTCGTGGGGTGACTTAATGGTAGCCCCGGTGCCACGATCGAGATCGACGCGCAACCGAAACGGTAACGGAAGGAAAGAGTTTCGTGAGAACAATAATCGAGGTTCGAAATGGTCTAGTTAAATTGAACGGAAATTTTAGAAACGTAGAATTTTTAACCAGATCGATGAAACTACGGACGATTCGTTTAAGTAAATCGAGGAAGAAGATAAACATTGTTAAATATCGATGGAGTTATTAAATACGCAAAGCTTTGGACAGAACGTGAGGAGATTCGAATGAAAATTGTAAGATAAAGTGTTTCATTCGATACAATTATTTTGCTTTGCAATTATAAAGTTTTCTAGTCTGTTGGCAGTCGAGTAATTACACGTCTAAGATTCAACGTAGTAGTTTAATTAAGACTCAACATCTACTTCGTTTGACATTTCAAAGCGAAGTTCTATCGAAGCACGTTTCGAAGATAATGGATTTTCTTTGTTGTTTACTTCTTCTTGCTGTGTCCTGATAAAAGATTAATTTGTAGAATGAAATCCTTCCGACAGTTGCACAATGACTACAGAAACGATCTAAGACATTTTACTCGTAATACTCGTTAACGATCTTATCGTATTTGTAATCTTCCGACAATTTTCATCCAATGTCTCGTTCGATACGGTTTTCAATTCGGTCGAAATACAGTTATAAAAGTCGATTTCCAAGGTTTTCAAGAATCGAAAATAAAACTTTTGGTTTCCTATTGTACGCATTTATCTTTTCGTGGGCAGAAGCAATTTCGTTGTTTCGACGAACAACACGAATTATCGAACTCGGTTGCACAACTATCGCAATTGCGTCGCGGATGAACAAACAAACAAACTACGCTTTCATAGCTTTTATAAATATAGTGTTTGCACGCCAATCAAATTAGTATAGAAACGCGTCAGGTGGACCTATTCCCCGCAATATATCGCGAGACACTTTCCGGTATTTCGATTCGTACGTAGAAACGAACTGTGATTAAAACGCAAAATATTTTCGAAACGAATATACGCGCTTTTTTTCTGCCATGTGAATGTCTGTGCGCGTGCACTGAACGACAAAAACAAAAAGGTCCGCGATTCCAATCTATACTATCGACATTTTCAATCGCGAACGCATTTCCGTCGAAAGATGCGCGAGATCGGCTTAACGATGGAATTCATCGTTCCGCGCATGCGCGATTACCCGCGTCGTTGTTCCTAGTTTTGCCACGCGTGGGTCTTTTCGGACCCGGGGAGACTTTTACATCGTTACCAATATTATACATCCAACCTAAAACATCAACAATGACATCTCGAGTAACTCGGAACTTATCTCGATTAATTCGACTTTTTGTATAGCACGCGTGGGTCTTTTCGGACCCAGAAAGATTTTTGCATCGCTCAAATATACCATTGATGCAACTATCAGCGAGGATTAAAAAAGGTCGGTGAAATGATAGAATTTAACAAAAAAAATATTTATGAAAGCGAGGTGAAATGTCCGGGTCCGTTTGGACCCACGCGTGGTCTCTCGTGGTCGCTCAAACCGCTGATATTACTCGGTTTAAATAACCAAGCCGGAAGTATTTTAAAATAATCACGAACCCGTACCACGACCGCAAATAAAACACTGTAATGGCCGCGTAACTGATACACTGTTTAGCGAACCGCTGTTTACCCGATAATTAATTAATTATAAAACGACTGCCCACGGTAAATCCCCTGCAGTCGATACGACGAATATCAACGTTGCTTCCCAACTAGGTCGATTCTATTTTCGCCTTATCCTTTTCGTTTTATCAACGAAAAAACGTTTATACGACGTTTCGTTAACCGTCGAATGTTTAATTAAACGCTTGTTAAACGCGCGATCGTTTCTTAGACGTGAATCGCGATGTTTCGACCGATATCTCGATTATTTTCTACACGATACATATCAAGAATAGGATTGAAACAATTTATATTTCATAAAAAAATGTACACACTACGAATTTCTTTTAAATTTTATCCACCACGTTCGTCTGAGATTCCTCCACGTTTCGGGATCTTGATACCTTAAACGACACGATGGTCCCTGGGGACCATTCCGAAATTACAACTTCACTTACAAGACATAAACTCTAATACATGCAAACTTTTAAATAACATTACTGTCATTAGTAATACTATAAAATAACAAGTACATTGACAAATTATCGAATGTTTCTTTCTACACTACGGTTCGAACAAATTCATCATGAACCGTATCATCATGAACTTATCATCCTTAAGTATGGAAAACTGACTGCTGTCGAACACGTGAACCGTGTTCGAATTCACGCGCAAGCTTCTCGCGTGCATCGATCGTCACGGATCGAAAGAGTGCGTTTTAAAGGGTTGAAATATGTCGAGGTTGAACGCGATCGGAAATTCGTCCCGTCGAACTCGCGTCGCGCGGATAAATACGTTAACTTGGAGCTGGCTCGCGTGCAAACGTTTCGACGGATTTAAATCGGTGGCCAGCGACGTTCGAGCTTCGATCGGATAGACGGGATAGAAAATGGTAAATAAAGAACGTCACCGCGGCGAGTGATTGCAACAAACGCCTCCGACGCGATCGGGTTCGATTCGCAGAGCGGAACTTTCGTTCGCGTCGCGCGAAATTACGTCGCGCGAACGAAACGCCCCCTCGTCTCCTAATTAAAAAGGATAAGCGTCTACGAAGGCGTCAAATTTCCATGGGATTTCAACGCTCTTACCATCGCGAACAAATTAACGTGATTTTAAGGGGAGGTTGATGGAACTTTTATGTTTCCAGTTCCGTAATTATGTTCGAAGAACTCGCGATGGTTTCCAAAATGGCGGAGAATGATTTCTGTACTATCAGTGTTTGT
This sequence comes from Ptiloglossa arizonensis, assembly GCF_051014685.1. NCBI lineage: Eukaryota > Metazoa > Arthropoda > Insecta > Hymenoptera > Colletidae > Ptiloglossa > Ptiloglossa arizonensis. The sequence continues at coordinate 22,925,264 of NC_135050.1, forward strand.
CTGGTTGAAGTCACAGTATCGTAGGGATTGTGTAATATTTTTATAATTTCGAACCGCATCAAATACTTGAAAAATAATTTTCATGGGATTTTAACGCTCTTACCACCATGGACAAATTAACATAATTTTAAGGGGAGGTTAATGGGACTTTTAAATTTCCGGTTTTGATAATTAAGTTCGAAGTACTCGCGATGGTTTCCAATATGGCGCAGAATGATTTCTGTACGATCAGAGTTTGTCTGGTTAAAGTCACGATATCGTAGGGATTGTGTAATATTTTCATAATTTCGAGTCGTATCGAATTCTTGAGAAATAATTTGAGCAGTGAATAATTTGTAGGTCGAATCGATGACGTTACAGGTGTAAAGTACACACTCGTTACCGAGCAGCTCGAGTACTGCTTGTAAACCTAACCTCGGAACACGAATACATAAAATCTTGTAACGCGTGTTTACGGTGTAATAAATCATTCTATCGAAAGACGTGTAACATTTCTTGCGTGATCGTATTGCTTTGGCTACAGGTATAACGACGTAAGGTCGCCTATCGCTCTCGACCTAACCTCGAAATGTATAAAGTTTTGTAACCTACGGTCACGAGGTAGTAAACCACTTTATCGAAAGAAAAGTGATTTTTCTTGCACAGTTGCATTAAGTCGACCATAAAAACGCCCATTTCTCTGAATCTAACCTCAAAATATACATACGTAAACTCTTACAACCTACGGTTACGAGGTACTAAATCATTTTATCGAAAGAAAAGTGATATTCCTTGCGTGGTTGAATTAATCAGACCTATCGCTCTAAACCTAACCTCGAAATATACACACTTAATCGAAAGTTTCCTTTTATCGAAAGACAATCTCTGATCCGCCATCGAATCAATTTCTACCATTGAACCATCTATCGTTCTAAACCTAACCTCAAAATATACCCATTCAATATCTCGCAAATCGTGTACGCGAAATAATAAACCGCTTTATCGAACACACAAACGTTACTTCTCTTTACACATTAATTTAACCATAAAACCGCGTCGAGTCTCGTTCGATTCGATTTCGATATTTCACGATAATACTCTCTAAAGGAACGAGGGAAAACTAACCAGCTGATAGACACGTCGCTTTATTATTCGAGTCCCTCGATTGGCAAACTGATTGGAAAACGCTCGATGTTGTCCTCCATTCGCCGAGTAATCTGTCCAACCGGACAGTCGATTCCCCGTTGCTCGGTTTCGTAGGTTTTGAAAATCTGCTTAAAACCCGAGCGAATTTTGGCCTCTCGTGCCATCTACGCTCGGTAGAAACAAAGTTAACGAGCACGGGTTCACGCGAACGCCTCGAAAATTACGTTATTTGGGTAACACGGAAATCGCGGACAAAGCATTCGCGTTAATGAAATACGGAAAGAGTTTCGTCATCGGTTCGACGATACACCGGTTTTTTTTAACGAGTCGAAGCTTCGCGATCGCGATACGCTCGGGACGGCGTAATTTGAAAATAATTACGCGCTGAAAGTTTCTTTAGTTCGGTTGTCACGAGCAGGAGTTGTTTATTTTTTTTTTTGAAAAATACGGGACCACAGTGACGAGGAATTCGAAAAATTTAATCGCGCGTCCGCTGTCGATCCGAGTAGTCAGTTTCGCGTCGGGAATGATAACATTCGGTGAAATTCCAAAAATGCGTTGCAAAGTTTGACGGACCAAAGTTACGGCTTTGGATATCAAGAATTTTTGGCTAGAATAACGGTATCGTGAGCCCAGAGTCGAGAGCCTAGAATCGAGAGTGTAGGTGTACGTATACACGCGAAACGTGAAATGTTTTTGTATTTGTACGCGATGTCACGAATTGAAGAAAGAAAATTTCATACCAGATTCGAGTAACTATATACTATTCTCCGTTATCGTGTAAACTCGAAAGTAGAAGATTTTACTTCAAAGTCAAATCACTTATTTATCGACCGAACTTGGAGCACCGAACAATGAGATCTTGAATAACTTGAAACCTCTTTCGTTGTTCAAGAATTAAAAATCGAACGATTACGCGCTAATTAAAAAAAAAAAACGTGAATTTTACCAAATTAATTAGGAGAATGTGAAATTTTCCGTGTAAATGTCGTTTCGTTGAAACGTTCGAGATGTTCACGAAATGTTAACAATGTGTTCGAAACAATGTGGACCGAGGGTGATTGCTGGTAAAGTACGAAACAATTTAGGTGAATAGGTGGCTTCGTCACGGTGTATCAGAGAAATTGAGAGGAAACTTGCGATCGTCTAATTTGCTCGAAACCCCTGTCTGCTCGGTATCCTAAACATGTCCGACCTCTCGAGAGTCTATGAAGTAATTAATCGCGGAGTAATATGCCAGAGTTTAAGATTGCGGAGTGTAAGCTCTACGACGGACCACGAACACGCCGGATGGTCCTTGTAACGATCGGGTAAATGAAAATCGTTATCGAAAGAAAAAGTCGCGTAAACGAGAAAACGAACCAGCTACGAGGAGAGGCTTTCCGAACGAACGAGACGGCGTACGGCGGCAATTAGACGCGTTTAGTATGCTCTCGTTAGAATTAATTTAAATACTTCTACCCAGCCATTCACCGAACGGGCTTTCTTCCGCTGACTGAGCTTACGGATTAGTTGCAAGTACACAACGCCGGGAAATTTTAACACAGTCTCGGCTTACCGTCTGCTCCCTTTGTTTGTCTGCGACGTTTCAAGGAATATATAAATATCGTAGAATTAAACAAAACGTTGCTTGGAAAAATCGTGCGATTTCTACGATCGTTGCTCTTGGAAGTATTGTAGATCTCTCGAAGAAACGTTAGAAATATCGATGGTAACAATTCAATATTTTCAGATGAGACCTTAAGTGTAACTGTTTCGACACGGTTTGGAATAAATTGTAAATTTAAAAAGTGAAATATATTGCGAATTATTGTCTAATTGTTCACTGTAGATTTTCAGGAGTGTCACTTTTTCTCTCGTGGAATTAAATTTTAATGCTCGAATGTAAAATGAAACAACCTCTTCTCTTAGACTGCGTTAACGTCGAGAAACAAGACCACGAAAATAGACTTCGTCGTGACTATTTGCAATATACTCGTCTTTGTGGAAACGAAAATTCTGAAAAATAGTATTGTCTCGTTTGAAGAGCGTTTGAAACGAAGTGTTTCAAGAATGCTCGTGGCAGAAATACTTGTAGAACCCTTTTACTAGATTTGTAGAACACTTCGCTGTCTTGTGTAAGAACGCTCGCAAGAAACCCTGTAAAATACTACCGGTGCACTCGACTCGATTTGTTTGGGTTCGTAAGAGTGTACCGACTTTCGTTTGAAATTTTTTTTAATAAGGTGAACCCGCGAAACGGAACCGATAGACGCCGACTGTTACGAGGAAATACGAGGGGGTTGAAACTTACCACTTGATCTCGATAAATGGTGGACGGTCGAGACGAAACGAAGAATGTGTATCACACTTTTGTACACTTGGAAAATAGTCTCGAGGAATAGTGACATCGAGCAAAGAAATAAATTTCTGCTAATGTGGACTCCTCGTGAGAAAACAACGGAAACGTCTTCGCGAAAGAACTAATAGTCCTCGATTGTTCCACGTGAACACAATGGGGGTGAGACTCGAGATCGACAGTACTTGAACACACACTTGGAAAATAGTCTCTAGAAATATCGACATCGAAGAAAGAAAGAAATTTCCACCATCGATGTCCATCCTCGCGAAAGAACTAATAGTCCTCGATTGTTCCACGTGAACACAATGGGGCTGAGACTCGAGATCGACAGTACTTGAACACACACTTGGAAAATAGTCTCTAGAAATATCGACATCGAAGAAAGAAAGAAATTTCCACCATCGATGTCCATCCTCGCGAAAGAACTAATAGTCCTCGATTGTTCCACGTGAACACAATGGGGCTGAGACTCGAGATCGACAGTACTTGAACACACACTTGGAAAATAGTCTCTAGAAATATCGACATCGAAGAAAGAAAGAAATTTCCACCATCGATGTCCATCCTCGCGAAAGAACTAATAGTCCTCGATTGTTCCACGTAAACACAATAGGGGGGTGAGACTCGAGATCGACGATGGATCGTCAATACCGAAACTCACGCTTGGAAAATAATCTTTCGAAATATTGACACCGAGCCGGAGAAACTTTCCGCGGAATCTTCTCCTCGATGCTCATCGATTCATTACAGCGATAGCTCGACGGAAAAATATCCGAAATCTCCGACGAAGAGCGTAAGAACGATCCCCTGGTATTGCCCCCATCGAGGGGAATCTCATCGATCACCGTCTCCTCCGCGAACTTAATTACGTAACAGTTCCAAAACGGAAGCCTTATCGGTTCCAGACAGTGGCGGGAGAGAGAGAGAGAGAGAGAGAGAGAGAGAGAGAGAGAGAGAGAGAAAATGGTAAAAAGCATAACGAATACAATGGGGCGAAAGTAAGGGAAAAAACGAAGGAAACAGACGGCTTTGAAACGAGAGGTAACGGTGGTAAAAAGCTGGTCGAAGGGGGATGTAAAGATAATTAGACCGGCCTCGGAGGGCCGCGCGAGCGCCCTGGAAGCCTTATATTTCGAGCAATACTCGTTAAAACAACCGTTACGTACTGATAGCGGCTCATTAACGGAAGTTTCGGTTCTACGATTCAATTACCGCGCCCGGTTTTAATTGCGTCTGTCTATCCGCTCGTTGCTAGTTCGGTTGTCCGGAATTTCGCAGGAGGACGCGCGGGCTCGCCGACCGGGAAAGAGAGGGGATAAATAGATAGACGGAGAGAGGGAGAGACTTTATAATTATTCTTTGGAAAAATCTTCCCGCCGGAAAGGGGAGAACCGGAGAATAATTGGGAAAATGGAAGCCTCGCGTGCGTGCCGCTCGACTCTCGCTTTTTGCTTCGGTCTCTTCGGTCCTCGGATCTAATTTGCTGCTATTTCCCCCCCGTGGAGTTTCTCTCTTGTACACGCGCGCACGCGCGCACGCGCACGAGCACGAGCGAGCGCTCTTTGCGCTCCAATTCCGTGTTACTACGCTTTGGTAATTGTTATTTCCGTTCGACGGGGCTTCTTCGGCGGACTACCGTATCGTTTCGGGTGTTCGAAGCGTTTCCACCGGTTCATGGTTCTGTTTCGTTAACTCACTCCTTCGGGGTGGTACCGTTACCGTGGAAACTCGGATTTTTGTCCCGATTCTAGAAATCGGAGGTGTCGAGCACGTTTCTGGAAAGGGAGGACAGCTCTATGGCTTCCTTGGGGTATTTAACGAACGGTCGTATGTTCAATAATGTTCTCCTAAAATTTAAACTGGAAGTCTTACGTTTGAGTGTTTGTTTGCTCGGTTTTGTTCTCATCTGTGAGAAGAATTATTTGGAAAATTTCTATAGAGAAAATGATATATTATAATTTATTTAGGATTGCTCTATGGCTTCCCTGGGGTATTTAACGAACGGTCGTATGTTGAATAATGTTCTCCTAAAATTTAAACTGGAAGTCTTACGTTTGAGTGTTTGTTTGCTCGGTTTTGTTCTCATCTGTTAGAAGAATTATTTGGAAAATTTCTATAGAAAGAATGATATAGTAGAATTTTTTTAGGATTGCTCTATGGCTTCCCTGGGGAATTTAACGAACGGTCGTATGTTCAATAATGTTCTCCTAAAATTTAAACTCGAAGTCTTACGTTTGAGTGTTTGTTTGTTCAGTTTTGTTCACATCTGTGAGAAGAATTATTTGGAAAATTTCTATAGAAAGAATGATATAGTAGAATTTTTTTAGGATTGCTCTATGGCTTCCCTGGGGAATTTAACGAACGGTCGTATGTTTAATAATATTCTCCTAAAATTTAAACTTAACGTCTCGAGTTTAAAAGTAACAATTAAAAACACAAACTTTATTCCATGAATGAGAAAAATAAATTTTTACAACGTTTAAGCGACAAATATTGTCAATAGTAGAGAGAAAATGTCATAATTGTTAAAAATGTTAAAAATGTCTCCTAGTTCGTTATTCGAAATATTGCCAATGTTACCATTACAATAATTTCATAACGAATCATTTTAAATAGATTCCCACAAAAGAGAACAAACACTGTGCGTGTTTCCACGCAATGTTCCAATAGGAAATATTCGTATAATAAAACTTTCGCGTGGTAAAACATTCGTACAGTAAAAGGTACGTACGTACAGCGAAAGTTTCGTTCTAGAATTGATCGCTGTTAAAATGTGTCCAGAACCGTTTCAATTTGAACGATAGCATTTGCCTAGACGAACAAGACGTTATCGCGTCGGTGACCGGTTACTTTTCCCGGTGCGGTATCAACTGGGCGCACCGATAACGATGTCAACGGTATTACGTTGCCGGTCCACGGTCCCGTGGACTGTTTCGCCCGTAGAATTTCGAATATTACATCCCCTAAATTCCTCGGGAACGTTTCAGCTCAACGTCACGCTCCGAATACTCGTTCGCAAAACTGCACTCGGTAGGGTGGAATGGCTCGTGAGAAGTGGGAAAGCTACAATTAATTGCATCCTGTGGCGTTAAATCGTTACGAAGATTGCATCCTCCGAGTACAGGGGAAAGAGAACCCCGAGAAAGCAATGAAAGGAGGACGGTCGAACGAACGAACGAACCAACCAACGAACCAACGAACGAACGACGTCGACGACTTATCGCGAGGCTAAATTAGAATCAACGAGTCTACGCCGCGCTGTGGAGAATCCTCTCCTCCTCTCCTCCCTCGATTCTAACCCCCTCGGGAGAAACGTTTGGGACTTAAGGGACAGAGCTCCCCACCCGGTATAATTAGACGAGTTAATTAAGCAATTTGCCTAAGTGGGGGCCAGCTTAACGAGAAAAAACATGTGACGTGGCGCGAAACCCTTTTGTTTCGCGAGTTTCACTTTTTGCCAACGCGTACTCGTTCGCGTTGCCCTTCGAGCAACAAAATTCACCGTATTTCTGCTGACTCGCGTCTACGATCTCGATTTTCTTTTTCGACCCAACAACCCCCGGCTGGCTTACTTTAACGCTCGGAGGTTCCTTTGAGCGATGTCGTCGGTAACGAGGACAATTTATTGTACCAAAAATCAACGGGACAAGAACACAGGGGTAGGGGGCGTCTTCCTTCCGTGCTTTCTTTCGACGGTGAAAATGGCCGAAGGGTAGCCCCCACCCCAACCTCGCACGAGGCTCTGTTATTATTTTTCTTTTGTTTCGCGTTTCCCTCGATACACGTTCAGACACACCGTTAAGAAAAATCTCGAGGAACTCGGTACAACGTTTTTCTCACGCCGTTGCAAAATTTCGGAAGAATAAGGGACACAGGGATCGATTTTCCCTTCGCGATGAATCTTTTTCGATTGAATTTATACAAGTGACTTGTTAGTTTACTTCGAGAAGAAATTGACGGAAACGGACATTCATTTATGTATTATACAAAATTCTATCGACGACTGAATTAGACGTGGAATTAGCGATGGAGTTGTTATTAAACATTGCATCGATTAATAAAAGGAGCGTTTTAGATATTTTTAAAAGAGATTAAAATGTCTAACGGTTGCTATATTCGATTGTTTCATTGAATTTGATCTTCCATCTTGTTAAATATTATATTGTTAAGGGAGAAGAACGTTTCGGATGAATATTCTCAAAAGGAATCTATAAAGAGGTCAGAACGGTGAACCTACTTCAGAGTTATCTCGTTGCATTTAATTTATTAGCGTCTTATTATCGAATATTATCGAATTGTTGAATACCAGGAACATTTTAGAAATACTAAATGGAATCATCACAAATATAACACAATATCAAATGATGTTCAACCGAGCGAACTAACAATTAAAAATTGTTACACAGGAGAGATTATTTCCTCGGTATCGAATTATGTTAAAATCTATCTCAAATGTGAGAAATTTATTTTCTTCAAAATTCAACAACTATATCAATTACAAGATCTACCAACCTTACCTCTACGTTACTGTTCGACGTCAATGAATAATTTGGTTACACAATGTTTAAAATTATCTAAAAATACACGCAACCCTAGGTGCAGTTGAAATTAAAAATTCCACTGCACGTTGTACATTTTCATTTCGAAATCCTAGCAAAATTGAAAAATTCTCTTCGCCGCGAAGATCGTCGAATCGCGACCCAAAGAATTTTATCCCCGAGATATAAATTAATTTCACTGATAGAATTTCGTTCCCTCCTTTCTTCTTCGGGTTCAAACTCGAGTTCCGTACAAATCTCACGAAATTCGCGGTGCACTCTCGGGTAAACTAATGAGAACGTAATTAATGACGCGGTGGGTAGTCACAGCTCGCTGGCGGGAGCCGTTTGTGGCCATTTGCATAGATATTATTCTTTTAAACAAACACAGGAACCCCAGAAATTATATCGGGACAATGGCTGGTAGCGCGCGATGCTCGTCCGCTAGCCGTGAATAATTGATGGGCTGTAAAACAGACGAGTGCATTGTTCGACAAAAACGGGCTCCTTTACTGCCCCACTTCCGATTCTGTCGGCGATATCCCGCCCTACGATCACGCGACCAACCTTTCGGAGTGAATTATACGATCCAGAATCAGAAACGATTCGATACGACGTACGAACCGCGATATTTATCAATCGTGAAACGATCTCGTGTACCCATCGTTGGGAAATTTAATAAGGTCTTCGTTCGAAATGTCGCTGGTTATTGCAATATCTCAAGTAGCTTGAGAACCGTAAATACGCAAACGAGCCGTTAATTTTATTTTTTATTTCTTCGAATTATAAATGGAAATTATATCCCTTCGGTATTTCCACGTTTGTAAATTAATCGACACTCGAAAGAATTTTTTTTTTTCTTTTTGGAGTAAGATGGAGATAAAAATAAATCTCGGTTTGAAACGTCCCGTTACATTTATTTCCTCATTGAGCTCTCAGATTGCACATTATTCGGTGGGAAATAAATACGGAAGAAAAATACAGAAAGCCGAATGTACGGTAAATATTTTGCCAATTACGATCCAACGTTGTTTTGTAAATTATTCGTAGAATTTTTTACTCGCGAGGTTCTCGACAAACTGCGAAGTATGGACTTCGCAATTTGTAGCGTCAAAGTTGCAACGTAACATTTACATAGAAAAGTTCCACATTTTACGTGACAGGCTGTGAGAAGAGACAATCTTTCAGTTACAGTGGTCGAAACTTCTTTGTCGCGGTGTGCTCGGACACGAATATCCGACTGGTTTTTTTTATTTTGCAACGAGCAACACGAGTGCTCATCATATACCGAACTAATTGAAATCAACACCTGGATAATGCGCCGATATTATTCAATCTGCGGAGAAATTATTTCGTTGTACAATACCGTAGAAACAAATAGGACTGAACCGATCCATAGACTCTATATTGTCATAAAAATAAAGTGCAAAGTGAGAAAATTTAAATTTTTGCAATAAAACGATTCGTCGTAATTCTATTTCTCATTTAATCATTTTATATCTACTCTAATATTTATATTTACTTCTACACTATTGCGTCTGCACTTACTCTCGTATCTATATTTGCTTCTACTCTATTACATCTATATCTACTCTCAAATCTATATTTTATATAGTCTAATATCTACATTTACTTCTACTCTATTGCATCTATATCTACTCTCAAATCTACATCTACTTCATATAGTCTAATATCTACATTCACCACTACTCTATTACATCTATACCTACTGTCGCAGCTACACCAACTTCCACATCCACTTTCGTTTATCTTTCGTTTAATCACTGTCTTTGTTTACAGCATACGCGCAGCTCCAGACACCGAGTAGCGAGGTGAAACGAGCGACCAAAATTTAGACGCGACAACTCGATTGACATTTAAGCGATCATTACCCGCGTACCGACTATTCATCCACGTCCATCCAGATTTAGCGATCTACTCGACTCGAGTGAGCCAAAAACAAAAAAAATAGTAACCCGAATCACTCGTGCGCAAACAACTCGGCTATTTCCAAGACGAAGGAGACATCTCGCCAGAAAATCGTTAAAAAATCACCGTGACACAGACGATTAGCAACGACTCGTTATTTTCGTTTCAACTCGATCTCCATTTGTCGACGTTTACCACGAGTAATCTATAATCAATATCGTTCTGGTTCGAACCGCGCGGAAGATCCATATCCATCGGAAATAAAAGTCTGACCGTGGAAATGACTCGATTATTCGACAACTTCGGCCACTTGGAGGTACAATTCGACCGTAGGTTTGCGAGCACACGCGCGCACACATTTCCACATCCCTGTCACGAGGGTTTTCTGAGACAATACCCGATATTCACCGCGATCCTCGTCTCCGCTCGATATTTATACGTACAATTAAGTCGCTCCTCGGCGCGTATCTCTAGCGCGGCGTTCGAGCGTTGACACAACGTTCTAGTGTTTGTAGTTAAACTACGTACTGCGCAGCCCTTCCTGTTGAACCTACATGCAGTACGTACAGTGTATATAACAGCTGCCTCGAACGTTGGGGCGAAGACGGACGAACCGGAGACCATGTAAATTCCGCATCTTATCGCTGAGCAACGTAAACGCGATACGTATGCGATTCGACGATAACGCTCGAGGAAACTTACTGGCATGGACGAACGAGAAAAACGAAATAAAGTGACGAAAGTGTAACGGTGATAACGGAAGCGTGGTACATCGAACGAGGAAAATTAACCCTTTGCACTCGAAGCGTTTTTGCTACCTGAAATTGGTGCCTCGGTGAAATTTTTTAAATCGCAAAATTAATGTGGAATGGAATATTCTTATTTCAATACTCGGCATACATATGTTTACATCTTAAGAGAGTGTAATACCTAATTTTCAATTTGAATTTCAAGTCACAAAATTTTCCCGAATTGAAAGAAGTACACTGAATCGAGTGGCGATCGAGGGTCTCCTCTCGAGTTCAAAGGGTTAAGAGTTACTCCGATTGATTTTTAACGATTTTATGGCGAGTCGAGAGAATTAGAAGGAGGACGATGGAGAATGATAAAATTTAAAATAGTTCTGACAACGGAGATTTTTACAGGGAGTCTATAATAAGAAACGATAGAAGTACTGTTATTTGTGGAAAGTATAACGAGAAAGTTATCGAAAAAGCAGATTTTTAACGATTTTATATAGAAGAGCCCGGAGGACTTGAAGGAGGACGATGGGAAATGATAAAATTTAAAATAGTACTGGCCATAGAGATTTTTATACAGCGTCTGCGAATAGTAAGAAACGATAGAAGTACGGTTATTTGTGGAAAACGTGACAAGAAAGTTATTAAAAAAGGCAGATTTCTCAGAATTTTATGCGAGAGTCGAGGGGGAATTATCGTCGAGAAGAGAGTGATGGAAAAGCGGTCACATTCGAGGTAGTTCTTGCGCCAGAAATTTTCACCGAGTATCTACGATTCGAAGAAACGATAAAAGTACTATTATTTGCGGAAAATACGACGAGAAAGTTATAAAAAAAAAAGCGGATAAAGTCGCAGGTGCATCGTGCGAAAAATTGGAAATCCTCGAGGACTTCGAATAATCGTAACTTCGAAACGAATGCACGGAACGGAAAAGTTCGAAGACTGGTCCCTAGATGGAAAATCGGGATTTTACGGGTAAAATCATGGTCCAAAATATTAATTAACAACGGCTGAACTTTCATCGTGAATAGCGAAGCGTGTATTTTTAATTTTGTACTTTACGCACCTCTCGTTTGACGTTTTTTGTAAATTAATGCGATGTAGATCCAACATTTACGAAATGGTGTTCGATTGGAAAGTGAACGAGAATAAAAACGTGAAAAGCGATTAAGAACGGAGTTAACGTTAAAAACGGAAACGAAACGAAAGAATGGAAAGGAAAGAGATTACGAAGTACGCTTTCGAAAAATGTCATAACCGTATGAAGGTAGTTAATGTAAAGTGCACTTGTGGGAAAGTCTGGTAAAGTAATCTCGTCGTATGATATAGCGAAGAACTTTTAAAAAGTTTAAACAACTTTTCCCCTCTCCGGGGATTTCAGATTGTATGGTCGCCGCGCATGAACCGATTGGCTTTTCTCACTTTGATGTCTCCAACGTAAAAGAATATCCTTTCGACAAAAAAAAAAAAAAACAAAAGAAAAATACAAAGCGACCTTGAAACAACCTTCAAAACGCAAGATTCTTTTTTTCGCTCGTATCCGAAGAAGAAACATCCTCTCAAGAAATTTTAACAACAATTTAATTTCATCTCGAAAAACCCTACAATTCGCTTTGTTTTCGCTAATTGATCAATTTTTTCTCAACAAATTTGCACCGATTATAAATCTATAAAATACTCCTACACGGTCCCGCAATTATACAAAAGATTAACAATATTTTCAAAAAATCCATATCGCTAAATTTAAAACCGTTAATAATTACACACATTCACTCTCTCTATTTGCAATCGTGACAAAGCGATAGAAATCACCCCGATTTTGCAACACACCCCCTGTACTGTATTATAATTTCCCATTTTTTTCCAATTTTTTCCACCGCGAAATAAAATTCGCTTCGAGTCAGGGAACCGATTCAAAGGGGGCTGAAAAGTAGGGCAGGAAGATCGAAGATGTTAACGGGAACTGGTATCGGCGCGAGCTTGATTTTAAGCGTTCCGCGCGAGCGTCGAAAAGGGGTTGGTGTCGACACGAGGGGGATGAGGGTCCGTTTCCCGCAGATTCTTACGCGCACGGTCGCGTACACGTGCGCGGAGGGAGCTAATTAGTAAAATCAATATGAAAATCCTGTGTATAAACCGGGCGACTGTGACAACGGTGCCGTTCAAGCGGAAACCCCACCTAATAAAAGCCCCGAAATCCGCTCGCGCTAACGATCGCGGGAATTTCCTCGCCCGAAAGCAAGCGCGCGCTTCCCGCCTGGAACAACCTCGAGAACCGTGTTAATTTCTGACGTGCTCGAGGTGTGCGTGCACCGTCCTGCACGTAGCGAGAAAAAAGAAGAAGAAAAGAGAAAGAGAAAAATGAATTTCCCTCGGTTAAAAAATGTGCCCCCTACCGAGGAATTCAATTTCCACCGGAATGTTCCCCGTTTGCCTTTTCCCTCATTGGTCGAACGTCTCGCGGTCCGTGAGAAAAGTCGCGTGGAAATTCGAAGCGGAACGCACACCGATGTCTTCCCCACTCGCTGAAAAAATGGTCCGTGCTACTTCCACGAGGCGTGGAATATGTGTTTTTTTTTTCTTTTTTATTTTTTTGCGACGAAAGAACGAAATACAATTTAACGAGAAACGGCCACACATCTTCCGGTAGAAGTTTTCTTTTTATCGAGGATAATTATACCGTTCCAAAGGAGGCGAAGGTAAAGACGTACTTTTGAGGAATAAATTACTTGGAACGCGTCTGTGGACGAAGATGAGTTCCAATGCAATTTACCCGGAGCTCAATTCGGTGCAATAACGTAATCAAATGTATATTTAGAAATATGCACACCGCACGAGTGGAATACCAGATGAGAATCGAGCATCGAGAGACAAATTACTCTCGTGGATAATGTACAACGCGAAATCAACTATCGAGAGATAAATCACTTTCGTGGAGTAATAAGGATGAGAAGACGACTTTTGAGATAGAAATGATCAAATAGACGGGCGCGTCTACAAACGAGAATGAATTTTAATCGAATTTACCCGGAGCTCGATTCGGTGCATCGATAGAGCTAAATGTGTACTCGGGTAAACATACGTTCCGAATTCCCGGAAAATTCCTCGTTCGTTTGGATAATTGACGCTGTATTGCTTGGTATTTGCGTCGTGATTAACGTACCAAACGTGGCTCGAAAAACAGACGCCATTTTAAAGTTGATCCTCCCGTTCGTGTAATAAGACGTTCGACACGAGTGAACAGAAGTAACGAAACGAATGACTTCGAAAACAAAAAAAATAAAATAAATAGAGGAGAAACGTCTGGTCGCGTGATTTGGGGTCAATCGTATACAACTGGTCGTTTCGTAAATATCGTCGGGGATTTGGAAAATACCATGGACGCGGTTCCAACGAAATCGGGATAAATCCGGTGCAACGTGATACGGTCCCGCTTACACGATCGTAACTGGGAGCGCATTAATGCCGGCCATTATGAGCTGCGCGTTTTATTTTTCCACAACACGGGCTGGAATTTCAATTCGGCTACGCGCACTCGATTAGGGGTAGAGAAAAAGCCCCTGGACGATTGTTTTATTTAACCTCGAGTGTCGATGGTCATTATTTTATCGGAATTACGAGAGATATATCCCCGGACCGGTTCCAAGGGAGGAAAGCGGAAAGGAGGGCGAACGGGGGGTTGAGCAGGGGGTTGCAGGTGTACGCTGCGGTGTGCGGTCAGCATTACCCACCCGAGCTCTGTCAGCACCTCCCCTAATCGCCGTTTTTGTCGCCGCACTAACCATTTCTCTTCCTCCGAGCTCTTTCGACCCCTTTCAACCCTCAACCCTTCCGTGCTCCCACCGTTTCTCGTATTCGTGTTTATACTTCTCTTCGGCCAGGAAATTTTCGTTCGTTTCCTTGACCACTGTTTTCCCTACGTGTCCCGTTTCCACTAACCCACGTCCTCGACCCTTTTATCGGCGCTCTTCCACGCCCCGAGAGCCACTTTTACCGAACGAATCGCGTCGGGAGAGCCATTCGAGCGTATTCAAACGACGCCCAATAATGGCGTTTAATTATGTCCCGTGGAGAACATTTTTTTACTCGTAAGTAACGGAGCCCCGTATTTGACGGGCAGCCATTTATCGAATTCAACGTTAAACGGTGAATTAACGAAAGGATCCACTCCGAAATAATCTTCCCGGTGATGCTGCTGAACCATTCGTCATCCCGTATTGGCTACTTGATTAATTCCATCGGAGCACGGTTCGGTTCTAACGGTTCCTGCAATTATTCTATTCGATTCTTTTAAACGCGGTAGCGCGACTCGCGAATGGAAATGATAAATTATCCGACGGAACAGTAGCGACGATTTATAAGGGGAAATTGACACCCAATTGATCCTTGTTACACGATCCGCGTACGTGTTTCTTTCTTTCTTTAGGAGGAAAATACACAAGTGTTTTCTTCGATCAAATTAGATACGATTATACAATAACGATCGTATACTTTTCCTCGTAGGTGTACCGGATCGCTCAGAAATGGTCAATTTCTATTCGTAAAAATGAAACAAACCTAGTAGACAACCTTAATAAAATTTACGCGAGCTTTGCTCCGCACAATTGAAAAATCATGTCGGTACGTCTAATGGACGAATCTCGTACACTTTGAGAAAATATTGGGTCGTTCGGAAAGTCAATTCCTTTTTTTCTTCGTGAAAATGAAACACGATTTTTTCAGAGCGTTTAAACATTTTATTAAATCATATATTCTTCAATTTGAAAAACGAAAGGACGTTCCGAACAACCCGATGGAAAAATTTGTTTCTCCGACGTTGAAATTTTCTAATCGGGGTCGAAACGAAACAGGTGTAATCTCAATTCGCGGATCCACTTTCGAAGGTTCGTTCGCGCAAAGCAGCGAACTGTCTCATCAACTTACGCGCCATTCTCGATCCGCGGAATGAGACGTCAACCAGGGTAGGCGGCTTGCAACGAAAGAGATTGCGGGAGAGCGCAGAGATGGACAAAGAACTCATCGTAACAAAGCAACACAGGAATCAGCACTTGCAGCTCTGCGCTCGGTCCTTGAATGAACATCTCTCTCTCTCTCTCTCTCTCTTTCTCTATATCTATCTCTCTCTTTCACGTTGGAAGCTTACCTGAAACAGAAAGGAGAACGAAATATTAATGGCGCTCGTAACGGTTAGTGACAGCGCCCTGTCCCGGCACTTGACCTTATAAATCTCTTTGTATCCGCGTGGCTTTAGCCCGCGATACAATGCCGAGGTCAACATCAACGAACCCAGACAGCGTCGAAAACGCCTAACCGTGGCGTATCGCGTAATGGCTATCGTGACGACCACGACGACAACAACAATGTAACGAATGCATCGTTCTTAACGCGTTAAGCGCCGCGTCAGTCATCGGTGACCGACGCTATACTTTCCATTCAGGTTGCGTCAGTCATCGCTGACCAAACGGTATATTTTTCGTCCAGGTCCTGTCGATCATTGTTGACCGACGATATACAGTTTAAACATTTTTATTCTTCTATCAATGAATTTCAAACAAGTTCGAGACGATCAAAGAACGTATCCGAATATTACTTAACACGAAACATTGCAACGTGCATCGTTAAAGCACGGTACACACAAAAATGATTGTTTCGTGGAGGTTTCACAGAATGTTATTACTTGTTATTCTGGTAATATTTTCAAACTTTGGACACTTTTCCAATTTTTCGTTGCAATTTGTGACACTAGGTATTCGAGATATATCTTACTGAACGGATCTCGCAATACATGGTATAGATTGCGATACATACATAGAAGAAATAAATTTGAAGTATTACTATTTTTGTCAGATCACATATGTATCTTCGAAGTTAAATGGGAAAATATTAATTTACGAGTACCATTGGTTGGCTATTTTGATAACTGTTCACGAGTATTGTAGGCACTCGTTAACGAACGAGTAACTTTAAAAAGAAGTTTGAATCGAGTCAAATTTACACCTTTGGTAGTTCCAGTGTTGATGTAATTGGAAAGTATTCTTGTATTGGAAACTGTAGTACACAATGTACTGTCCGTCCGCGATAAAACGGCAAACGAGCGTTTGTACCCCCACTTAATTTACAGTGGGTTCCCCCACCATCATTGATTCCCCCACCATCGCGCGCATGGTCGTTATTGACGGCGAGAAACTATAAACTAGAATAGAAATGTAAACTCTCGTTTGCCTCCTTCTCGTGGACGAATGGAAATTCAGAAATGTATATCTTTCGGATAACTACAGTTTACGATAAGTCTCGATTCTGTCGATTCGAACTCGGATCTACTGCAAGAGTAACGCAGTTCTGGGTGTACGTTGAAGAGAATCGGAGAACTGGTACGATTACGTTCGTTTATTATTTACAAAACGCAGAAGTGACCAACAAAGCTCGAGTTCGATCACGACACAGAGAACGTGTAACGAACGTAGCAACAATACGAGCCCATTTTTGCTTACGATCGCCACGGTCCACGAACGGTGAAAGGAAATGGAAATATAAAAAAAAAAAAATATACATATACTTTTTCCCATTCTGCGCCGCGCGTAAATACGAAAAATATTCGCAAAACGACCGCGGTGTCGCGGTATACTCATAAGTGTGGAACGCCCTCGAAACTCGCAATTTATCAAGCTTTTTATTTCGGAATTTACGGCTACTTTTTTTTCTCTTTTATTCACGTTTCGTAGAACTGATATTTCGACGGTTATTATTCTTTTTTCCGCGAATCACTTCGAAGAGTACTCCACAAATTTCGTCGTTTCTCTTCCACCGGTCTTCCGTACATTACGAAACCCATAGAAGAGGTTAGAAAATCGCACGTGAAATGAACACGAATTTTTTTAACACGATTTCAAACCGCCTAGCGAAAGAAC
Organism: Ptiloglossa arizonensis; assembly: GCF_051014685.1. Lineage (NCBI taxonomy): Eukaryota > Metazoa > Arthropoda > Insecta > Hymenoptera > Colletidae > Ptiloglossa > Ptiloglossa arizonensis. Next base: position 22,942,845 of record NC_135050.1, read on the forward strand.
ACGAGATATACCGGTCGTTGGACCCGCGTTTCGAAGAAAAACGCGTCAGGATTGTAGTTTCGAGTTCCCCGAAAAACCATCGAATCAGCAATAGCGCCAGGGAGGGAAAGATCGGCCATGAAGATCCACGGAATTGAGTGGTAACCTGGAATCGGGAATGGACCACTTGGCGCCCGAACACCGACTTCCGGGCACCCCACTCTCCTCTGGGAAGGTGCTAGGAAATCGGAAATCGGACGTCCGGCTGGTCCTCGAGAATTAGAGCTCGTCCAAGGAAGGAAGTCTTGGTGGGAACGTGGTCTTGCAATGGAAATCGTCACGCGGGGGACTTGCACCGCGAAATTGCGGCTGTCCTTCGACGGTTCCTTCCCCTTCGTCGCGCTGCCGAGAATTGCAAATTCGTGCATAAAAGCGACCCTACACCCCGTTACCCCGCCATCGATCGAACGTTACCGTTCGAACCGGTTCGCGGTTACTTTGAACGACACCGAACGCTCGAGGCGCGATTATCGGTATCCTACGATCGAGGTTAGGTTGCGTAAGAGGGTCTCTTTGGACTCTCGTTTTGTTTTATCGTTCGTCGATTTTTCTTTTACCTCTCGTTTCATCGTGTGTACACCGTACGCGCAAATCGCGCGATAAAGACGCGAAATAAATAAATACGCGCCGGGGGCACGATTATCGGTATACCACGATCGAGGTTAGGTTGCGTAAGAGGGTCTCTTTGGACTTTCCTCTCGTTTTGTTTTATCGTTCGTCGATTTTTCTTTTATCTCTCGTTGCGCCGTGTGTACACCGTACGCGCAAATCGCGCGATAAAGACGCGAAATAAATAAATACGCGCCGGGGGCACGATTATCGGTATACCACGATCGAGGTTAGGTTGCGCAAGAGGGTCTCGTTGCACTTTTCTCTCGTTTTGTACGATCGTTCGTCGATTTTTATTCAGTTTTCGTTTCGGTCTGCGGTACCAAGCACCGTAGAGGAGGATACGATAAAAGGAAACATCTCGATAATTCCGAAACACAACCCTACGTTGTTCCAAGTGTTTCGAAGAAAATTCAACCGCGATGAAACTCTTCCGGCATAAAAACAATTCGACCGTGATGAAATTCTAGGGTAGAAAAATTCTAGCGTAAAGAGAATTCATCCGTGATAAAAGTCTAGCGTAAAAAAAAATTCACTCGTGATAAAAGTCTAGCGTAAAGAAAAAAAAGAAAAAAAAAAAAGAAATTCTACCTCGATTTGGGAGAGTATCGACGGTCGATTGGTGCGCGTGCTACGATCGATACCGCGAAACGACGAGAGCTCGAAACGCGACGACAGAGACACCGAAGACGGGATCGTCCCTCGCGAACGGAAGCATCTTCTCCCCGTTTGACCGGAAAAACACCGAACTTGTTCCCCTCGGTGTTTCCCTCGTCCGTTATTAACGCAGCGCACCTTCGCCTTTTTCGTAGCTCGAAAGCACTTCACCCCTTTCCACGTTTTCGCGAGCCCGAGAGCAGGGAACGTTTTCAACCCTCAAAGAGAAAGGAAGGTTGCCGAGTATTAGCCTGCGTACCACTTTGTGTCTGTTGCCGTTTCCGTTCCGGCGTCCGCTCGCGCCGACGAGGAAAAACCTCACGGAGGGTAGCGAGCGCGCGAGACTCCCTGCAACCATTTGCGCTTCTCCTCTTGTTTCGATCATGGCCCCCGGCCGCTCGCGAATACGGCCCATAGAAAAGACCACGCGCGGCGATGAATCCGAAAGAAAACTCTGCGCGAGAATTTCATCGTTCCGTGGACGATCGTATCCTTAAACATCGGATCGGTGTTTGCGATTTTTGCGCGAAAATTGGGGAGACCTGACCGACGACTTCCAATCGCGGTGTAGAAATTCAAATCGGCGCGAAACTCGACGAAAGGAAAAGAAATTTTCGTGGAAAGGAAAGTAATTTTCGTGGTAAATTACTCAACGGAGTTACGATTGTAGTAATTATAAAATGTCACTCGTAGTTTGGAAATTGTACGCTTTGAAACGGAAAAGATAACGAAACATCTCGTTACAATGGCAGTTCACACTACCCTTACTGTTCGACCTAAGTTCCTCTTGGGGACTTTAACAATCTCTGGAAATTCTTCTCTAAAACGATAATAATCGTAATTACACACTCGATAGGTGTTTCTCGTTGGAAAAGAAATTCCTCTTCGTCAACGATTGCTCGAGAGTTACGAGCATTTTGTACATTCGTTGTTTATTTCGCGACGATCGGTTGATATTGTGGCACAAATTCGGCAACGATAGGTAAATAATTTCCGTAGAGAGATTTCGCAACGCGTGACGGGATTTTCTTCCGGAACGAGGCAATTGCGCGAAACGTGTCGAAGTGAACGTCGAAGTTCCGGGCGCGGGATGGAATTTTATTTCCTCGCTTTCCTAATTGAACGTTTTCTTGCACAACAAGCGGCACGGAAGGGTGAAAGGTAGAGGGCGCACGTGTTTCACGGAAAGTTGCGGCAACTTTGACTCGGGACGGAAGGATATCGCTACGTTGGTAAAGTTTCGTCCTTGGCCGGCTCAGTGGTGCCACCTACGAATTGCGAAACTGCGATCGCGGTCGCGCGTCGAAGAGTTCGCGGAAAGGACGTTCGTACGATCAAGGGGTCCGGGGTCCGAGCGAAATTACACGAGCCCGTAAATCTCCGGACATAATGCGACGAAATAATAATAACAATGGAAACTTTCAACAATAAGCGGCGCGAGGGACAATCGTATTGAAAGCGGCGAGGGCCCCGGCTCACAATGGCGGCCTGTCTTACGTGGAACTCGGTGAATAATTATTGGCCTCTGTAAGTAACGGTCGTGAAACTCACCGGTGCCATTGCACGCGGACAATAATTCCACCGTGGCGTTGTTTAGTGTCTTATTTCATGGCTGAAAGCGCGTTGTTTAAGATCGCCAATTCACACCCGAAACTTTCCAACTGTTTCTCGGCCGAATTGCTCGTACAACTTAAGAGGCACACGAGTGGTGTTCCCGGATACAAAGAGATTTTTCTTTTTCTTTTTTTTCATTTTTTTTGAGGGGAGCAAGAAACGAATACAACGAATTTAATTTCAATGCGACAAATTTATGGAGGAGCCCGGTTTCTTACCGGGTGGCCTGGATTCGATCCGAAGCTGTAATTCTTGGAAACGACGGTAGCTCGGGTCGAAGAGACGCGGACAATAGCAGGGATGACTCCGGAGTAATAAATTTCATCGATATTCGAGACGTTACGGAGAAAAAATACCAAATTATGAGAGAGGGATGTAAGATCCGTAGCCAAGCGAAGTTTTATACGATCGGTACAGTTTGTCAATTAGCATTGACAGGTATTTGTCCGGTCAGGGACTCCTCTAGATTCATTGGGACCATTGGAAATTATACTAGAAGAGTATTCCTAATTGTTTAACGTTGTACAGAAGGCAAACGAATCGAGAAAGCGTCAGAATCGATCTCGTTCGCGTGAAATTGATCCACGAAACATGGAATTGAACCTCGACCTACGGGACCATCGAAAATGAAACTCGAAAAATATTCCTGACTGTTCACCATGGCCAAAAAAAAGCGAACGTATCGAGAAAGCGTCAGAATCGACCTCGATCGCGTCGATCCACAACGAATTGAACCTCGACAATCGGAACCACCGAAAATGAAACTCGAAAACCGTCGTTAACCATTAAAAATTACGAAGAAGGTGAACGAATCGAGAAAGCAACGAACCCGATCGACGATTGAACCCGCTGGAAACGGGGCGGGGGGTGGTTCTGTGGGAGTGGCGTGCGACGAGGGGGGCGGGGGTATGGATTCACCGTGGCTCTATGGTCGTTAATTCGTAACGCGGTACCCGTGCCCTCGTTTACTTTTAATTACAATTAAATTAAAACTACCCGCCGCCTAATCTTTTCTCGCGCTCCCGGCGTGGCGCAGACACATTTAATGATACCCTTTTGTTGCGTCTGGCACAATGAAAATTGTTCGAAGCGCCGGCTTGTACTTCGTTAGAGATTGAAAGTAATATTTCGCGAAATAATGGCCGGCCTGTTACAGGCCGTCGACTCCTAGGATCCAATTATTATTATCTTTTCCAGCCTTTCCTTTTTCTTCGTCCCGACCTCCGTCGTCGTCGTCGTCGTCTCGCTTTATTTTTTCTTCGTCCGTTGGAGCCGTCGGTCACGACGACTGCGATTCAATAGAGGTATTATCTATGCAGGACGGCGGAAAAATATCAATTCTCTCGTCTGTCCGTAACACCGGTCCGAGTTGAACAATGCGGCCCGAGGACCGATTCAATGCAGATTCAGACGAATTGCATCCGCCCGTGTCGCGGCCGATCGAAGCCTCTGGATACTTTCCACGGGGACCGGGAATATTTCCTTCGACAGCTTTATTGCCGACGACCGACGGGGAATCGGGTTTCATGGAAATAACCGAGTGCCATCCCCGTTCGTGGAAACTTTCTTCGGGAATCGTTTCCCCCTCCCGTTTATTTTTCGCCTTTCGTACGTTCCTCGCCGGTTAATTGACCACGAGTGGCTAAATTATCACGCCAATTTCGTAACGATACGCAGATCCAGCCAGTTCCTCGAATAACTTCCGCGTCTCCTTTCGTTGCCATATTTTTCCAAGTGGAAGGAGAACTTGTCGCTTTCCTCGAAGCTCCTTTTTACGGAGGACATTTTTAATCGCGCGAATGTACAGGTGAACATCTTTTTCTATCAATGCATCCAACATAGAAATTTAACCGTGAGATTTTACCGATCCGCGCCTCCTTTCGTTATATTTTTCCAAGTGGAAGGAGAACTTACGGAGAAAATTTTTAATCGCGCGAATGTATGGGTGAACATCTTTTTCTATCAATATATCGAACATAGAAATTTAACCGCGAGATTGTACCGATTCTTGAATCGTTTTAAATACACTTGTCGCTATGAATTGCAATCCTAAATTAGTGTACAGAGAAATTTTACGAATACGAACCTTGAATGGAACGAGAGAAATCGAAAGGTTGTTTATCAATTTGCGATCCGAGACTTCGTACCAGTAGGTAGAAAATTTTCAACAATTACGTTCGAGAAAGTAAATTTTCATTCTCTAACGATGGAAACGAGACAACGATCTCCTCGAGATTGGAAACGAAAGGATGGACGAACGAAGCGATAGTGGTTCCAGACTTTGAGAAATTTCAAGGCGATACCATTAAATGTACATCTGGCTTTTAATTGTTAATTTCAATCGCGAGCGATTCGTAACGCGAGTTCGTTACCGTTCTAAATTCCATTAATAATTCGCGCGATCGAAACCCTGGCATCCGAAACATTTGTAACAAACTCGTTTGGCTTTCGTGAAAAATGTATTACCTCTCCCAGCTGGATTTATTTACCCCGATGAAAATCAAACAATATTTACCCGACGCCAATACGATCCCCGATGCCGGTGGAGAATATCGGGTATCCAACCAGCGAATCGTTACGAAATTTTCACTATCGCGTTCGATCGATCGTTCGTTCGAGTGACCGAACAATCGTGGAGTCGGTCCCGTCGTTTACGCGCGAATCGTAGGGAAAAAAATGGCCCAAACAATGGAACCAGAAGCGACGCCCAGACATTAGACCGGGTACACCACTTAGCGGTTATTATTCCCGGTAATCTCGGTGATTAAAATAAATTTAGTGGCGGCATTAATTACACCGTATGAGCTCCGTGATTATTTCCATTGAAGCGCGCTTACAACGGGCCGCGTTGTATTAGGCGCGGCTCATATGCGCAAATTCTCCTATAAATTTCCCAAGAACCCGGGGGCCCGTTTTGCTTTCGCCGTGGAGTCGCCCGTTAAGCTGCGCTCACAACGTACGTGTGTCGAATTAACGCTGAATTTACCGTAGTTTCTCAAACTTGCGCGACCAACGCGTCGCCGTGGCAAACTTTCCTCGAAGCTTTATACTTTGCGCGTCGCGCGGATCCACAAATTTTCCGTTCCCACGGAAATGAATTTTCATTGTAAATCCAGCCTCGAGAAATTTCAACACCGTACCGTACGGCCGGTAACGCTGATTTTTTTACGAAATTTTTCCATTTTCTAGCTACAAAACACCTCGACGCCTCGTTTCCTTCCCGAAATTTATATCTATTTGCCGCGAAAGTCGGGTCACGTTCAAATGAATTTTTATACCGGTAAAGAAACCTCGATGATTCTCTAAACAACGCACATTGGACCAGTTGTCGATGAAATATCTTTAATTTTATTACGGAGCAACGATGCTTCTTTGTAAATTCGAAATGAAATTTAACCAAAATTAAGCGTCGGAAGGAACTCGTACGAAGGTAAAATATATTCGACCGTTAATTTTCGAAAATTTATACGTCTGGCGTATATGGGTAGACGAGCGTGTAATCTACGAATGTATTCACGAAATTGTTACATTTTACGGAACGAGCGTGGAATCTCCAAATGTATTCGCAGAAATTGTTACATTTTACAAAACGAACGTGCACGGTTCGCTGTTTCGTTTGCCAGTGTCACGGTGCAAAGACTAACAAAAGAGTTACTCGAGATGGTAACGTTAAGTGGGTTCGGCCGATGTTAATTCGCGACTGCGTATTACGGCGATAAAACGAAATCGTCGGTGGTTTTTCATTGAAGTACGAACGACGATAAAAGTAACTAGAAAGATTCCTGAATGTATATATATATAAAAGTTGCAGGGGCAGGATCTTTCGCGGTATAATGCGCAATTTCGTTCAAAGGAATCTCGTTCGCTTTAATGTTACGAATAAAAAAAGAAAAAAAAGAAGAAAATAAAAGGTAAACAAAGTCACGGGGAGTCCTCACCCGCCGCGGCGGAAGTCCCGAGTTTCGTTCGGCGGTATTCTCGCGAGACACACTCGTCTCTCGTGCAATTTCTTTCCACCGCGGGCTGGTGCGAACTCGCGCCGATATTTATCTCCCTGCATCGGGAGAAAAGAGTGGCGCAATAAATGTCAGCTCGTAAACCGTTACCCTGGATTCCTTTGGCGCCCGAACTAAGGACGTTCCTGTTTCCAATGTATCATGTCGGTGTTGCATTACCATACAAGCGACCCGAGAACCACGATAAACTCAAAATCCGTATTATTATTACAAATTATCGTTGTACCGTGCGACGCGAGGCGCCCTTGAATGGAATATAAAATACCCCGACTGCTTTCGACGATATTGGAACGATCCCCGTGGAAAGAAATAATTCATACGGGCAAACAATACGACAAATGTTCCTTGCAACGTCCTCTTGGGATATTTACGACATCGAAGTGGCTTAGAATTATTTCTAGCGTTAGATAGTGAGTGCTGTTCGTTTTTCTAAAATGTAAAATAATATTTTAATCTTACCTATGGAGCGTACACCCAGATTTGGCATCGTTCCCATTTTCTTCCAATGTCTATGTATACGTGAGTTTAACGTGTTTAACATTTTTTAAACACCTTGTCCATAATTACCTTTTCGGAACTCGTGCAACACGAGATGACGAAAATTGACACGCACTTCACTCGTTAAATATAAAATTCTCCTAACTGTACGATCTGTACTTCTCGAATGCCTTTTATTGACTAAACTGAAGCAGAACAATCACCCGAAGTCCTTCTAGCTCTTTGTGTTTACAAAACGTAACGCGACAAGTACAAACGAGAGATGTAATATACAGTGAAAGGTAAACAGTGTTCTTTCAGTGTGCCTCTACCGATAATTATATTCAAATATGTAAGAAAACTTAATCGAAGTACTTTGCAATTAACGATAATTTAGAATTCGCGCAAGAATTAGTTCTATGGCTAAACATAGTCTCTTGTATTCTCTCGGTGATCACTCTCCCCGCCATTTCTGTTTCACTTCTGCCCTGCGAAGACAAGAGCAACGTGGAACGAGAGCGGATCAGAGACCCTGTGAATTCTGACTCGCTCTCATTTTATCTCTCTCTCGCTTTCGGTAAAAAAGAACCGTGAAACGACCACTCGAGATTGTATCTCTTCTGTGCAGTGGTCGCGGGCTTGCATACTCTCAGAATATTGTATAGTCAATTTCGGCCGAATATTGTCTGCGAGAAACAATCTTGCACCAGGATCGCGCGTAGAAATGTTATTCTCGTCCAAATTTTGAATTGCACCTACGAATTGCATTGCACATATTTGTGTACAAAGTGGAGTAATTATTTATATTAGGAGTCACAGTACCGGTTTCGACGTAATTGAAGTACCTTGTAACGTTCACAATTTCGAACAACTTTTTCCTGCATATACAGGTGATGGTTCGGCTTCATTTTAGGAGATATTGGCAAAAATTCCTTCGATGCCGTTTAATTGAATCTTAAATGACTTTAAAATATTGAAAATTACCTTCGCCGGAGTAAAATAATTAGTATCGTTTTATTCGCCGTTGGAAAATTATATATTTCATTCGTGGAATATCGTTCCCATCGGCGAACACAATGGAAATATATTGGATTCCACTCACATGTGACTGCACTCTTTATAGCGAGCTTCCAACAAAGAGATCCATTGTCAAGAACATTCAAGGCGCGGTGAAATAAATCGCTGAGCTTTTTAATTTGTCGAGGGCAAATTGCAGGCATCGCGAACATTAAAACACATTTTCCGCAAATACTTCATCGTTTTATTGGCACATATCGAACGTTAAATCCGTTTCATTTCCGAGCGACCATTTTTATGTATAAACTATTACGATTTTAATAAATTTAATCAAATCGTACACCACCCCACCTCTTACCCGCCCCCGATATTAATCTCATCTCCAGAACGTCGTACCTCTGTTGACACGCGAATATAATCCTCGTCAAATTGAAGCGTAAAAAACAATTTCGTTTTATTCGTCGCGCTCAGTGCCCGACGGAATAAACGAGAAATCGAATTAAAAATTAGTATTAACACTCACGACCGTGTCGACGTACAACGGATCGAAATTCATCGTTGCGTTTCGCCGTTGGTCGCAAATTTTTTTTTTTTTATTTTTCATTAAAAGTAAACAAACTAAGCGACGACGGATAGGATTCGAAATCCAACCGAGCGGGGCATAAAAATTGAAACCATCGACGAATCGTGTTTTCGTTCGATCGTTTGTCACGATTATTTCAAACAAATGTAAACGAGGCTACGTTCGAACGTAAGCCCGTTAATTCCTTCGATCGACCGCTTTGTTACGCGCACCGAATCAACAAGTGAATCAACCGCGATCATCTTAATCGGGCCGCAACGACGATTTCCCTTATAATTTCATCGGTACGGCCGAACGACCATACACGCGTACAAATTTTCTTTTTTTTCTCCGCGCAACGACACGCGATCGTAAAATCTGGCTCGTTCGGCTCGCGTTCCAAGTTATTTTTTGCCTCCCTTGTGCTTCTTCTCGAGCGAACGTTAAAGTTTCGCGGCATATGAATCCCGACGACGATGGCTGTCGAGCTTCTCAACGTTTTCCAACTTTACGCCAATATGACCAGCTGCCGACAGTCATTTTGCGCTTATTTGCACCCCCGCGCGATGTCATCCCCCTACCCCCTCACGACCAACCGTTTCCGTATATCTGTTCGCGGCACGAGCCACTTTTGCGAAATCGTTCGAACCGCCCGGAACAACCTAACCGAACGGGTTACTTTCATTTCATTTTGCCGCGCGAAATTTCGATTCGGGGAGAGATATTTCTATCGTGAAAAAATTCTATCATGAATAGAGGACGATTTTACCCTCGTGGGCAAGTAACGGATATTTGAAACCGAAATCGATTTCTTTGAATTCGGAAATGCAACGTGGACGATTGTACAGTGTGTGTTTTTGTTTATAGATTTTACATACACGAACGTGCGCATGAGCGAAATAATAGGTTGTTCGATAAGTTTTATCGAACGACAGAACATAGTATTTGAACAATCTAGTATTTGTGTTCGAGAGAAGCGTTATCAACGGACCGAAGGAACAAAGTGAACTAAGAATAACGTTAGAAAGAAACGAGAAGAATATTCGAGAACGATTTTTGTATATTTGTACCTTGCGATATTTATTACCGTTTCCTTTGGAATATTTCTAACGCACGAACTCTAGTAGTTTCCGAAACACGAATGTACAGTGAGTGTAAATATTTTTGTAAATGACTCTCGGCCTAGAGTATTAAAACATCGTCGCTGGTGACCATTTAAGCTCGGATAAATATACACGTAACAAAAACTGAAGCACGAACTCTGTGTACACAGGTGTTGAACATTTGTTTACATTCGTAATGTTTTTGTCTCCGAATCTGGAACCTCCCCGATAAAATCCATTTAACGCATTGATAAACGCAACACGTTTAAATAACGAACAGGGAGGATATCAATTGCTTATTCACGTTGCGTTTATTAATTCGTAGTATTTGCCAAAGAGGACCCACGGTCGTCGTTGGAAACGTTTTGAATAAACGCTCGGCCGTACACGCGGTGGTTTTGATTACCCTCGCGAGACCGTTCTATGGACGAATGATCGCGAAGCGCAAAAATTCTTAGAAAAAAATCTAAAAATCACCGACGAGAAACTGTACACGTAGAAGTGGACGATAAACTCCCGGGAAGTATCAAAATCCGCGTACTGTTTTCTTACTCGGGGTAGGAGGAAAACCTCGAACGAAAGCTGTACCTCGAGCGGGCAAAAAGATCAAGCCGCTCGTCTCAAAGGGTCGAGCCCGAAATGCATGGTAATCAACTTCAAAGGAGCCGAGAGAGAAAGACAGAAAGAGAGAGAAAGCAAGAGAGAAAGACAGTTCTCGATATTTCCAGCGGCGCTGCAGACCGCGGGGCTGGAAAATGGCGGATAAAAAGCCAGAGGACCCTCTTCACGTCGGTCGAAAGATAAGCGTAGGAAGCGACGAGGGAATAAACGATAGTAACAACGGACGTAGTACTAAAAGAATATGAACCCGGCAGCTTATAAGACGGCGAACCCGTGTAGAGGGCGAACGGCCGTTAAGAGGGTAAAAAAGACAGTTCGGTGGCTTCCAGGACGGGGGAACGAAGCGGACGCGAAGAGGAGGCGAAAGAGTAGCAAGAGGAAACGAGGTCGGGTGGCAGCCAGACAGCAGCAGCAGCAGCGCGCGCGCTGGAAAATTGAAAGTGTGAGTCGGAGGGAGTTTCATTAATAGCAGAGGGTGTCGCCCGGCGCGCGTCGACCGGGTCTTGCCAACTTTTAAATTACGTTTTGGCGGGAAAGTGGCGCTAAGACCGTATCGTTCGCCTCGAACCGCCGTGCTTACCACGACAACCCTTTTCCGTGCTTTCGTTTCGGTCCTCGTATCGTCGAATCTGTCTGTCTTTATCCAAGTACGATATCCTCCTATTCTTTCTCGCCTACTTGATTTCTTTTCGCGTAGATTATCGCGCGTCCCGATCTCTGACGTTCCGAATCGATTCGCTCGTTCCCCGTCAACCCGGCCCGAAGTGTTTTGCTCGTACGGTGATACGTCTAAGAACGTTAATCGGGAAACAAGCCGACGTGCAAGTTCTCGCGACAGGTAAATTGTGCGCGCGGTGTCTAGGATACCCTTGACGTTCAAGTTTTAAAGGGATAATTAACGGCTTGTTGACCCAAGCTCGTGGTGGCGCGTACCGCTCGCGAGCTCGAGGATCGAAACTGTTTGCGATGTTACTCGCTCGGGTTCCGAAGCTGGAACTCCGCGGTTATTTAGGATAGCGTACGATATTTGCTTATTTTTGTCAGCGTTCGCTAAACGGTACACACGGCCCGATGATTCGACAGGATTTCCAAGCGGATATAGAAGCGTGTACAATTTAAAGGCTAAGAAGATTAGGGTGCTTAAGCTCGACGTACGAAACTGGCCGTCTCGGAACGAGCAACTCCCGCGAAACAATGGAAATCCGTGAATAAACCCCGTAATAACCAAACGCGAGTTTTTTCGTAACTGGACCACTTGCTTTCGCGTGTACGTCGAGTATCGCGTTGGGAACACTGTGATTTCTTTTGGTGGATTGTTGTTACGTTCGATAATGTATTGCTCGGAATGCAACAAACTCGAGAGACAGTAAATTCTACAAATTCTGTGGAGAATCTGTTCGTGATACACGTCGCAGGTAAGTTGGAAATTTTGTCAAACTGTACTCACCGTTGACGTAACTCGGGTCTAGTCACCATTGGAATGATTCTCTGTTACGGAATCGGTTGCAAATAGAGCAATTTTCCATTCCCAGGGAAAAAAGTCGAATCTAGCTACGAGGTAGGTAAAAGTGTACGAATATAACGTAACGAGAACGAGATACTTTAATCGCGATCGACCAAACGATAGATCTCGCGTATAGAGTCGCGTCGTAACAATCGCTAATTTATTGTAAAATCTATATTTTCGATTACATCTTTACGAAAATATTATCACCGAATCGAGGTATTTTCAATGGAAAGGAGTTCCGACATTTCAACAATCCAACGATACATTGCCACGAAGGTGCAAAGAAAACTATAAAAATATTAACCCTTTGCACTCGATGCTTCTTTGCTACCAGAAACCGAAGTCGTAAAAAACCCTTCAAGTCGTAAAATTAATCCAGAATGGAACATTTTTATATACTTCGCAAACGTACGTTTACGCTCTACGAGAACGTGATATTAAAATTCCAATTTGAATTCCAAACCGCGAAGTTTTCCCGGGTCGGAAATAGTACGGTGAATTAGGTGGCGACCGAGGGTCTCCTCCCGAGTCGTTGGTTAACCCAAATGGTTAATATTGTTAGAAAATGAAATTCGATGCGTGGCAAACGACACTCTCGATTCAAAGGACTTGTCGACACAACTACCAACTGTTCGACTCGTTGTGTTCCTCGCGCTGCGAAAATGTAAACAATGGTAGGGACGATCACGCGCTACCAATCTGCGGACAAAATCTCCTACCTCGAAACCACCAATGACAGTACGGTATTTATTCGTTGAGAACTGGTTTATATACTATTGAACAACTGGAACGTCTTTCTCGTCATTTCTGATTTTCTAGAAAGGTAAGACAGAGATTAAGAGAAAAAAGAAAACAAAGTCAAACGAAACATCGATACTTTTGTATCTCGTTCGGTCTTTCCAACGTTTGCAACTTTGTTCTTCGCGCGCAATAACGTTTCGTTCGTCTCGTATCGTCCCTCGTTAGTTTTCAGTCTCTCCGAGTTCTCTTTCGATCTCTCTCGCGTATCCGACAAGAAAGAAGCGGAAAACGACCACTCGGGAATCGTACTTCCGCTCCGTTACTTCTCGATAGTGATTTTATTTACGCACAGTAAATTTTTAATACACAGGACTTCTTATTTCGGAATATTCGTTAGAGATTGACAGAGCCGATTTGAGATTAGAAGGAACGAAAATAAAATTGTTCCTTTTATCGCGATTTATTCTAGAACGAGAAAGTCCGTGACGATTACAATAACAATGACTACAATAATTCTTAATGGTACCGTGAACGGTGATTTCTTTTTCAGTTTGTTTGGTTAACGCCCGACGAGAGTACCTCGACCGACAATCATCGCGGGGAAAATGTTCAGAAGACGAGCGTTCGAGCGAGTGGCACACGATACCGTTGATCCGCTCTACGATTCAAAGGAATAGCATCGTGCTCGGAATCGATAAAATTTAATAACCCAAGATCGACCCGGCCTAGTCTAATTTCCATCGTCGAAGGAACGAGACGTTCGTCTTCGGAATTACCTCGAGACGTTATCAACGGCGATCGTCTGCACCGTAATCCCTCACGATTTTACGAGGCAGGGTTCACAAGTGGGTCGTACGACCGTTTCGTTTAAATATAAAACTTCTTAACGGAAAAGCGTTTCACCGGCCGACGAACGGCCGAACACTTTACGCGTCCATTACGAGTGCTCGACCGCTTAGGCATAAAGTTTTTAGCACCGCGCCGTGGCTGCAAAGAAGCTTCCTCCTTTCCCGCCACGGTGGTCGTGCCACCCACTGGGAAATTTCATTATTGCCGCGTATTTAATGGCAACCGAGTAACCTCGCTTCCGAGCGGAGACGAGCATCGATAAACTAATTGCTTAACGAGAATGTGTCCGGGGACCACGCGGAGACCTTAACAACGGAGAGGTTAGGGGGGAAAAAAAAAAGAAGAGAAACTCACTTTGTCGAGCCGTTGCGTAATACACGGCTCAGAAATTGGATTGCCCGAGATGTCCCGTACGGAACGTGGCTCGAAGATGCTCGTCGAACGAACGCCGAAAGAATCCGCGTTGTTTTCCAACGGTTTTACGAACTACGAGCACTTAACGGGTAAGTGGTCGGTTAACGAGGTGCGCGCGCATGCGCGACCGGTCGCGATACAACACACGCGTCGTCGTATCGCGATGGCCACCCGTTGTTTGATACAACGGGTAACGTTGCCGCGTTACAAAGAACGCAGGTTTCTCTTTTGTGCTCGAGCCGGTGGATTTTCATACCGCCAGGATTCTTTCCTAAACTCTTTGTATTAAGAACGAAACGGTGTTCCGTGTCCGTACGCAACGAAAGAAAACGTAACGAAATTCAAAGGAACGCTCAGAGAGAGCGCCAGCGTACACGTAAACGTCGTGTACATTCCGCGAATGTTCCCAACACGCTTTCGGAGAATTTTTACCATTGTCGGTCCGCCTTCCCTCTTCTCCAGGTGAAATCTTTTACGAACTGTCGGCCCGAATATAAACTCCGTCAAATTTACAAACTTGTACATTCGGCTGGCTCGAAAGGAGCAACGGATTCGACAAATTTGATCGACGCGGATAGATTAGAGACGTGGCTCGGGTAGGAATGCGGGTCAGGTGAGAATACTGTTCGGTGGGAATCTTTGTCGAACTGGAAATATTTGGTACGAGGCTCGAAATGATTCGACGAGAGCTCGAGTTAACCATTTCCACTCGAGAGGCGGTCCTCGATCGCCTCTTGATTCGGTGTACCTTTTCCGATTCGGAAAACCATCGTGGTTTGGAATTGAAATTAAAATTCAATTATTACTTTCTTGTAAGATGTAAACATATATGTAGGAAACGTTGAAACAAAACGGTTTCGTTTTAAATTAATTACACGATTCGAAGGATTTCATCGAGGTGCTAGTTTCTGGTAGCGAAAAAGCTTCGAGTGCAAATGGTTGCGCTGCAATTTGGAAACTTGATTCGAACAAAGAGGAAGGGGTAACGATAAGTGTACGATAGATGGACATTATTCGATCGAAAGTATGATACAACCATAGATACATCTCTAACGGTGGCAATACAAAGCGAAGTTCGGTCGGAACGATTCGATCGCAATTTAGAGGTTCGGTCAGAGACAAGGTTCAATGGGAGGTACCGTTTGATCGGAGGTACAGTTCAATCGCAAATAGAATTCGATCCCGTGTATAGGTCAATGAGAAGCGCGGTTGGATCGGAGTGACGATCCGATGAGAGGTACAACTCAATCAGAAACAGAATTCGGTAAGAGGCACAGATCAACGAAGAGCGCAACTCGATCAAACGCACGATTCGACTGTGTCATAGACACGATTTAAGCACGCCCGTGATTCGATTATACACCTTGAGTGGCTACGTATATTTACAAGTTCAAAGAGTTCCGTTATTTTCTATAAGCTTTGCGAGGAAATTCCGAGAATTGACTAAGTTATCGTTCAAACTGTGAGCTCGTGCGTGGTAAACGATCAGTAATACTCTAGACCTTTCCATATAGTAATAAAAGCAAATTTTTGTGATATACCTTCAAAATTAATATCTAATTTAAAAAAAGTCGAGTTCATTCATCGAGAAATCCTTCTTGAGTAAATTCTTAGAGAACACGAACGATTGATAAAGAAAAATATAAAAATTTGTATTCACGTGTGTTACAATATACAGAAAATTAAGAAAATGTCACTCGAGAATGTATCACCACAGTATTGTTTCCAAGTTAGATCAAGTAACGAGGTTACGAAATATTTTCGCGTTCGCGTTGTATCGGTGTGCACCGGTAGGTTTGAACGCGTTTGGGTAAAGATTTTCTGCAACGAATTTCCTCGAAATTCTTGGACCGGACTCCCGGATATACCCTTTACGTATAAAAACCACGAGTTGATTCTCGGTCGTAGAAAATAATCGTCGACCCTGATCACCGACCATGACCGAACAAAAGAAGCCCGAAAGCATCGAGGAACGACGAGGAAGCAATTCGTCACGGACAACGTGATGAGAAAGGGGTTCCCGCCCACGAAACGAGGAATACGACTCTGTAGCCGCGCTTCTTCGTTGATCGTTTCACGGTTGAACAAGGCGGACGTCTCGGGACCATGTGCACCTGAGTGTAATCGTTGAACGTTGTAATCACTTGTTGCACTCGGAGTGGTTCCTGGCTGTCGACGACCGTTGGACAGATACGACGATTAAGTGCCATTAAAAACTCCGATCCCGACAGGTATACGCGATCGGTCAAGCTGAAAACAGATTGTCGCCCGATGGGAAGATAGCGGGCGGATGAATGGCGCCGATCGTTGACCGTGAAACGTTTCGGCGCGATCGTTTTCTGTGGAAAATTCTCGAGAGAGACACCCACTTTTCCAGCGTCGAATATACGAGAAATCATACTTCATCGAGAGTACTTTGCACAGCCTTTGAAACATCGAACTGGAGGATTTTCGCAATAACTGAATTTAATCGAGACACCTGTGTCTCAACTTTTCAGCTGTCGATTACACTCGTAGCGCGGATAACGATATTCTGAATAGTGAATTTGGATACACGAGTGTTTCGATTCGCGTTGTCGTACCGTAGGATAAAAATTATTTATCCACGATGATAATTTTCGACTGTAGAATTTCTCCTCCGAGAGACACGTTTTGCACGTTTAATACAGAGTATTTTAATCGAGGATGTTTCCGCGGTTGTTTTGCAACCGTGGAGATTAAATTTCCTCCTGGACGTAAGGAACCAAAGGATGCATGCAAATCGAATGATAACGATCGGTAAAAGGAGTCGCGAGGTACAGATTTCCACGGGACATAAATCATTTCTGTTTTTCGACAAACAGCCCCCGGAGTATGCAAATAAGTTTACAGACAGCCGGTCCCCGGCTAAGAGAAATGAATTTCAAAATTTTCCGCGAAATGAAACGGTCTCTTTCTCTCTCTCCTCTCCGGCCCTGTGTACACGATGTACGTACAAGTACACTTTGTACTCCGTCTCTCTCGCCCTTTCCCCCGTTGGGTTCAACTTTCCTCTCGAATAAGCCAGAGAATTCCCCCTGCGGGACGAAATACATAACTCGCTTATGTACGTACGTGAGTTTCCCCCGAGTGGTCATAAAATTGCATATTCATATTACACGACTGCCGCTTTTAGCACAGTAATGAAATGGCGCGAATAAGACATTCTAAATAAGGCTGCAACTGATTAACCGAGTAACAACATTCTCCAGCCGGCCATTTTCCCTTCTATTTTTTTTTTTTTCGCCCGTGTTTCCATAACTAGAATTTCGATGATCCAGCTTGCGCAAATTTTCGTAACAGTTTCTCGAATACGCGAGAACGAGGTAACGTTCGTTATTTTTGTAAATGAATCAACGAAAATTGATAAGAAAATAATTCCGAAAGAGTGCCAAGGAACAACATTCCGAAACGTTGGACGCTTTAATTCGAATTCGAAGTATCGTTGGTTCAACTCTATCGATTAACTTAATTGTATACATCGTCGGAGCAATTCGTTTGTTTGGTTTTCTTTCTTTTTTTTTGTCAAAAGATCGATCCTTTCGCGATTGGTATTTAGGTAAGACCGGAGCGATGCTCGAGCGCATGAAAATGCAATTTCACCCCGTTGTAATCAGGCGCATTGTCTTTTACTACAGTCCAATGATCGTTAAAACGTAACAATGCTCATTGAAGCAGCGCAATTACAGCCGGAGGTACGTCAGCTCGCGTATGTCAATGTTTGTTCATTCGTAGCCAACGTTTCGTTGCAACGTCACCGATGGCTCGTGAATCGGTATTTTCTAAATTAATAACACATTTCATCGCAAATCGTAGCTGTGCTCGATATTTGCTACAGCAAATGAAGCAAAGCGGTACAAATCCGCGCGAACCGATTAATTCATCTCACTTAATGACTGTTACAAACATAATACAATACTTCGCTATTAAAACGATTGTATATCGGTTATAACAATGCTTCGATTATTCCAACTACCGAGTTCGGTGTGATAATTTAATCGATGTAAATTTCTTGAGCATTCGTTACCACGATGCAATTTATCAAATTCGGTAAGAATGGAGGATACTGGTACTCTTCGACAATATTCAAGGAAAAATTAATATATTTAATTGAGGAAGAAAAAAAAAATTTCGTCCAGAGCTTATACGTATCGCGAGTCAAGACAAAAGTTAATCCGATACACAAAGATGTCCAATGTTTTCATTTAAATTTTCAAACGTATAACAATAACTTCCTCTCTGTTATTTGTTCAATGAAAATCACAATCCGAATTATAAAACGAAATTAAAGTTTACGTAAAATGAATAAAGATTGACCTCGATAATTTCGAGCGAAATAATTTCAATAATTCTATTATACGAATCAAATGTTGCCCGTTCCCGCCGTGGCGAATATCGTACAATCCTGAAATCCAGCCGTGGCAACACAGTACAGTAAACTCACGTTAAAACGTCGAGTTTGTCGACGAAACGTATCGAATCATCCCCACCACTATTTATACTCTTGGACCCGAACTTCGAAACGATATCGAACCGGTTATCGATACGGTAGCACTGACAAATTAAAAAATGTACTTCTCACTGTATCCTCGCTATTACCAAAATCACGGCGAGATTGTCCCGTTGAAAATAAGCCCAAACGCGACCTCGTTCCGACAATTCTCAATTATAAAAATATATAAAAAAACTGATCCAAAAACAGCCGTGTTTGGACTCACCTTCATCGGGAAAATCTCACCGATCCGTCGACAATACTCTCGCGAAGATACAACGAGAAATATAAAATCTGCTTCGTTGCATACGTGTCGTCGCACGACACGCGCGAGACATCGCTTTGAAGTTCAGTGACCAAACCTCTGTAAAACGAGACGCGTTCGCGGTTCCATTCATTCTTGTTGCGTTCTCGTTCACACTCTCGCCTCGAGCGGTTCGCACGTGATTGGGTCTCGATTCGACACGCATCGGTCAATTCCAGGAACGAATTCGCTACCGACCCTCCTTGAAACGCATCAAACGGAACCGACATCGTTTTCACGAGGATTTGCTGCAGCTGCGTCGCGATTCGAATCGACAAATTGCGTCCACGTGGACGAAGCACCAAAATTAAAAGACAAAACCGAAATGCTCGGGTCGATCGTGCAATTTTGCGAAACAAAATTACCCAACACCGATGCGGCGTCCGGTGGATCGCTGAATGCACGAAATCCGCTCTAAACTTTCCATCGCCTCGAAAGGGGTTTCTATGGGATTCGATCCGATTGTCTACGCGGCCGAACCGATTGCTTATCGAAACGTAACAATGCTCATTGAGACAGCATAATTACGGGGCTGGCCTATACACGTCAATGTTTACGTGACGCGCGTGCAACGCGTGGCCGTCAGCCCCTGGTGTAATACAACCCCTTGTTTCGCGAACAATCGCCGAGGATAAGGGTAAAGATACAAGCGCGATGCTGTGCCTGAATATCTATTACACGCCCCCTCATATTGCGCGGTCACACGGAAAAAAACAGCCAGCTCGTTACTTCCTGTTGTGCCTTCTGAATTCCGTACGATGGTTGGTTGTCGTTTGTCAAGGCCAATTGACGCGGAAAACGAGGGTAAGAAAAAGGGGGGTTAGTCGAACGATCGTCTTCGTAGGAAAGAACGTAAGGTTGGTGAAAGAAGGGAGATCGAATTACGAATAAATAAGTAACACGACTAATTTTTCTTCGTCGATATATACTCGATCAAATTTTGACAAAATTGTATCAAGAACGATACAGATTAATTGAAATCGAATATCGTTCGAGAGGCAAACAAACTGAATAATTTTTGTTCCAAGCGATTCCAGCGATCCCTCGAGCATCGAATATTTATTAAAAATTGTTCCCGATCCTACCTTTCGCTTATCTTCGACGATAAAAATATCGACAATTGCTAAAATATGAAATCGCAGTGGTAAAAAGTGAGAGAGAAACTTTGTTTAAATTTAATCTGGCTTACGAATATCGATAAATTTAATTTCGTTTTTAATAATAATCGGCGAATGTGTACCATCGAAGATGGCCGAAGCGACGGTCGGAAAACGTTTCGAATAAATTTCGATACCTAACGAACCGTAATTTGATGTTTATCTTCAATGGTCAATAATACATACGTACAGGAAATTAAAAAAATATATATATATATATAAACATACATAAACGAGTTCGGTGGAATTGCATCGAATCGTAAGGGACGCATTAATGAAACTATAACGGCGGAATATTCGAGTGGCATACTTTGACGCGAAATATTTAAGGGGTTAATGGATTCTCAAGCTCCCCGAGAACCGTAATTAAAATTCTCTAATGAAAAATTCATGAAAAATGAATGAGAACGCTAACTTCGATGGAGGTACGAGACTAACTTTTCACGACCGAACGTCCACGAAGAAGCTTTACAACCTTCGACCAACCTAATTGATTTTACCAGTAATTAGTAATACTTTAATGTGGCAGATGATCGATGGAACGAGTCAAAAGGAGACAGATCGTTAAAAAAAGAAAACAAAAAGAAAAACGAAAAAAAAAAAAACGCACGCAAGAAGACGAATTTCTCGCGTTGTCGTTAACCATTGCAATATTTTCGCTTTCTTGCGCGCAACGGAAATATCGACCAGACGGAAATATTTTTGGTGGAAAAAGTGACCAGAAAACGATTCGGAAGGTAGCGAAATTGTCGACAGGCGGCTGCCGCGGAGTTGAAAGTTTCTGGATGCTAAAGTTTCCTTATTCCAACAGACAGACGCGAACGAGGCCGTTTCCTTTTCGCGGGATCGATGGTGAATAAGCAACACCGAACCAGAGGGTGGGTATCGTTGAGATTTGACGCGGACAAACACCCGCAGCTTTTGAGGCACTCAACGGAGTAAACAGCCACGGCGGAAGTAACTTATTCATGCAAATTTATCATGATGTTCCCTTTTCCTTCAAAGAGGCCGATTGCAGCAGCGTTGTTCTTGCTTACGTAATCGTTTCAACGATCCCGTGCCGCAGCAACAATGTAACAACGTTCGCCCGAACACGATACTGAGCATAAATTTCTGGCAATAGGAAACGCTGAACACGCAAATGCCAGAGCCCGACGGAACGCACCGGATTAATGCAAACTAAACCGGAAGCGACGATTTCTGTTACACCGTGCGCAGTTTTGAACACGGGATTGAACCTTTAAGCGATAATAATAGTCGACGTAACCCAACACCTGTTCCGGGCCTAGTACCGCATCCTTTTCGTTATTTTTTTTTTTCTTTCTTCGGAACCGATGTTCGTGACACGGATTACGTCCAGAAGATCGCGTATTATTAAAGGCTGTCGAAAATTACACGAATGTTTGATCCGTCGCGACAAATTGTTCTTTTTTCACATCTCGTTTCGCTTCCGTGCGAAACACAATTCATTCCTAGTGTATAAAAGTGGGAGGGGGAGAAAAAAAAAAGAGAAAACCTTACGCGTTATATTTTGTAAACACCGACCGATCATACGGGTCAATCTCCAGGGATTTAAAAATGCAATAAACGGAAGTAGACGTTTCATCGCATCAATGGGTGTATTTACACGTGAATTTCGTGTACTCTATTCTGCGAAAACGAATTCGAATGGGAGCTCGAAATAAAAGCCGGGCAGGTTACATTTTTTCAGCTTTTTCACTTTGGCCACGAAATTGTGGAGAATTTCGCGAAAGAAGTGGAATAAAAATTACTTTTTAACGAAAAAAATGCGACCACGCCAGAACTTTCCGCGATAAATAGGGGATGTAGCGTTTCGTAGTTTAACTGCGAAAGAAGGAAAAAAAAAAAAAGAAAAATATATATGGAAAAATCACGTTTGACGAGGCAATGTATAAAAATGGGACGTTTTTGCGCGATTTTTGCACTCGTTCGGTTCAACTTCGAAACTTCGTATCTCCGGTTTTAAATAATTAAAAAAGTAATTAAAAAAAATATCCATTTCGCTTAGTTGGCGAAATTCTGGGCGAAGTTTCCTTTTTGCGCGATCCCCCCGTAATTCCTTTCAACGAAATGAGACACACTTTCAATTATCGTCCCGATAAAGTCGATTAAAATTTCCTCCATCGTCGTAAGTATTCGCGCGTGAAAAATAAACCGCGCTCAACCGAGACCGTAAACATCACCTTCCAAACGAAAAGAAAGAAAGAAAAGACGAAGAAAAAGAAAAAAAAATTCCCCAGTGCTTAGACAAACCGTCTCTGTCACAGTTTTCGATTACCGAATGCACTCCCGAAATCGCGTCCACGAAACGCGCTGTATAAATATTTTGACGGTACATTAACGTCCTGTTGCGTTCCCTCTGCGTCCCGAAAACACCGACACCGAAGCGACAACACCATAGGGAAGAGAGGGTAAAGGGGGCGTAGGAGGTAGGTGATAACTCGCGCTCGCTAGTTTTACTTTTTTTTATTTTTTTATTTTTTTATTTTATTTTATTTTTTTTTTACCCCATCGACGAGCGTGCCGGGAAAATGGACGTCGGGGAGGTTCATCTCTTTGACGTCCACAGATTGATCGACACGGGCAATTTAAAGCTCACGCACGGTGTTTTGGTAAAACTAGCGAATTACCCGGCCGGCAACCGCGAACAGTTCACGACAAAGAGGGGGTGGTTGTACCCCCAACGTCGAAACTACAGCTACCGGCCCGTAGCAGCTTTTAATACTAATGGCCAACTATGTGCCAACTTGGCCCCGAATGGCAAAGCGGCCCAACGGCCCGCCCGGTGCGCGTTTCTGACTACCGGGAACACGCATACCGGTTACCCCTGCAAGCCTCTGACCTAGTTGATCGTCGAAGCTGCAGATTCAATTTAATCTTACGACCGGATCAAGCCGCGAAGCTTAGATTGCGCTCTCGTTGCTCCGGCTACGGAGCCAGCCCGCAGAAACCTCTGCCTCTGCCATAAGGAATCTAATAATTAGATTGTTGCGAGGCGAAACGAAACACGACGCCACCGTACCACCGCCGTAGGTATACGGTAGAGGGGATAGGGATCTCGTAGCCAATGGTGGGGGAAACGGAGCGCCTCTGGTGGCGGCCAACGATAGAAGAAAACTTACCGGACGCTAACTTCCCTCGACGAGGAGATTGTTCAACGGAAAGTTGATTAACGTTTTACGGGTTAGTTCGTAACGCGATTTTCGCCGAATCCCACCGCGTAGGTATGTCGAAATTGAATTCGGCGAGTCGTTTCGCAAGTATTTGCGTATTTAACCGCGGTGAAATTTTGATTCGATGTAAATACACCAAGACATCCGTCGAAGCTGCGCACAGTGTGCTGTTGATGGTCGAGTAGCCTTATGAAGCTGAGACGATTCATTTTGGCGCGCGGTTTTCGGTTATCGGTATTATTGTTTTTTTTTGCGATTGACACTTTCGTCGTAGTCGACGTCTATGGGCGTTTCGTCGATTGGTCGATTCGATATGAGTCCAGTGTGTAGTACGCAGAGATCGTAAGTGTCGACGAATCGGAGTTTGGTCGTCTTATCTCGAATTGAGTTTCGTCGTTGGTCAATTGCAGTTTATCGCGCGAACGTCGCAACGAGAAGCAGAGAAACAGAGCGAGACGAAGCGATAACGAGCGACGACTGGAACCCATTGGCGTAGACTCGGAATGATAAACATTGGCGGGAAAAATTTTCGTACGTTTCTCGATACACACCCGGGAAATTTTAGGCAATAACGATCGTTATCGAGAAATTTATCAAGAGAGTAGAAATGTATGTTTCTTTTTCTAAATGTAAAAGCGTTTCAAACTACGAATCGAGAAGTCGACCAATTATAAAATACGGTCCACTCTTCGAACGATTTTATTTTACGGATTGTTTGCGGCTCGAAGTGTTTTTCGTTGTTTCCATCGAGCAGCGGCCGGAGATTGGAATTAATTACAACAAAAATGGATATCGACAGTTCCGATGGAAAACTCTAAAAACACACCTTGAACGTAAATGCTCGTTGGTGCGATCCAACTTTTCTCGTTTATATCGGGAGCACTTTTATCTTCCACTTTTAGTCGAGAGACGCTGATTCGC
The DNA here is from genome assembly GCF_051014685.1 of Ptiloglossa arizonensis. Taxonomy (NCBI): domain Eukaryota; kingdom Metazoa; phylum Arthropoda; class Insecta; order Hymenoptera; family Colletidae; genus Ptiloglossa; species Ptiloglossa arizonensis. The sequence continues at coordinate 22,967,157 of NC_135050.1, forward strand.
GAAACACTGTGCACCGTAATCCTATATAGTACACCGCGGCGCATGGATGTTAAATTTTCGCTGTGCACGCGGGAAACATTTTTCCCTCCTCTTTTTTTCTTTCATTTATCTCTTATTTTCCGGTCGGCGGTACCCCATTACCTTCCCTTCAGTGAAACTTTCAAGCTGAAAGAGTATCAACACTGTCACGGTGACACGTTAATCTACGAAATGCCACACTCTTGAAGGAATACCTCGATGAAAGTTTCCGAAGCGCCTTTGAAACTCCCTGTCCTTTACAAAACGCTTTTGAGCCCAGCATCAGGCCTTTTCAATGATGCAACCCGCTTGATTCAGTTTTTGACCCAGAAAAACATTTTACCGGCACACTTTCTCGCCCTCTCCTCGCTTATTGGCCCGGCGTAACTTTTTTTCTTGTTTTCCGAGGTGTTATGCTCTCCGGCGGAGAAAGAGGATCTCAGGATACCGGCGCTGAGCGGACTTCGCACGAAAATATTTCGTTCGTGGATTATGGTTACGGAAAGTTGTTTCGTTTCGAGACAATGAACGTGTCGACGAAGAAGAAAGAAACGAAAAAATAATGACATTAGTTCGAACGAAAAGGCAATATTCTTGGCCACATCGTAATTGTTTACTTAATACCCCTGACCTATTAATTTGGGACACCTTGAGAATGATATAACATAAAGAAATACGTGGGGTGAACAAAATATAGAACGTATTGAATTGATAACAGTATATTTTCACTTTGTAATTTTCTTAGTGTATTTCGTTTCTCGTTGTACACTATCACGAAAGAGTAGAGATTTTTTTTTTATTGTTACTGCGGTATAAGATTATAAAAGAGGGACACCTTTAATAATATTAGAAATTAGAAATGTACGATTACATTTGTACATACGCAAGTGTCGGTAGAAGATTCGAAAAGGTCGAAAGGGTTGGATAAATATTGGAAAATATTAAACGAGGAAACGTTCAACTTGATTCATTATTCCACGAAGTTTGCTTATTATTGTCTATTTCGCTACAGCTCTGCCAATTCCCTGCCAGTCTTTTCACATGTTCGACGAAGAGTTGTAAAATTCCTTGTTAGACGGTGTGAACCTCGCGAAAAAGAACTCCGGCTCGTCGTCCCGTGAAAATAAGTATACTCCAGCGTTGAATTCGAGTTCGTAATCCCGTTGGAAAATCTTGAATCGTATGAGAAAATGTACGTGTGCTTGGGAAAAGTGAGAGTAGGTGCGCGTTTAGAGGAAAGAGTCGGTCAAGAGTGAACCGCGGGAGAGTAGGGAACCGGAGAAAATGACTCGTGAATTACGGTCATGGGAAATGTGAAAACGAGAAAGAGAGAGAGAGACTTCTAGCAAAATGTTACACTCGTGTTCTTCCCTGATTTGTTTCTAATCACTGAACCGAACGCGTTTATGGCCAATGCGGAGAACACGTAACGAGTGTACGTTGAACGTGTTTCATAAATCAACGTAACAGCTAGCTTTTTAACCAAAGAAGATCAGTTCTCAGGCACGAAAATTCACACGAATACGGAACTATGTGTAAAATAATGAAATAATGAATATCTAGATAAAATTTTACTTCGAGCGATTCGAATAACCGTAGGAATTGATTCATATCGTTCAAATATTTTTCATTATTTTCTACCTACTATATTTGCGCTAATTTTCACTCGGGTAGAACCAGCTATAGTATCTGGAAAGATGACTTCTGGATTAAAGACAATGTAGCACCGTGTGTAAGGGAAATACTATTTTTTACTCGGTCACGAACCGTAGGTCAACTTCTCAGTTCTGTACAGTACATCTTGGCGATACTTGACGTTTGAAGGGTGTCGATACTAAAAGAAACCTCAACCTTTACGTCTTATCGGTATAAACGACAATGCTTTCGATGTGTATCTCAGAATCCTCGCCATGATACGTAAAAATCGATGCATCTCGCTACTCATTAGCGGGTCGTTCGACAGGTTCCGTGACTTCTCGAAACGGTGCGTTTCGACGACAAAGCGCAAAATTCGGGGAGCGAGCTTTTAAAATCACTCGAGTCTGGTTTACGAGCGGAAGGGTAGTCGTCGTGTCGCCAGGTAGACGTCGATATCCTCTGGATAGTCGTAAAGCGTTAAGTGGGTAATAAGTAGACAGTAAGCTGGGAATGATTGCAGATTAATGGCCTCATTAAGCTCCTCAAACAGCACCAGTTACAGGCAATTACGTTCGGTTGTAAAATTCACGCGTCCCGGAAACGACTTTTATATCGACGCTGCGGAGGCACACACGGATACCTTTGTTACTCGAACGACGAACGACAAACTTTACGATCGACTGACCGATCGAATGAGATCCTCACGTGAAACAAGGCTCGCGAAACGCATCGACGTCTACTGACCGAGGTCTCAGGGAACAGAGAACAAAGACCGGTACGTTTCCTTCTTAAAACGCAGGGTGTATACAAAGTTCTTATCTACCTTGAAATAATTACAATTTTATTAATTCTGTTCCAAAAACCGTTAAAAATTGGAACATAGACTAGAATGTTGTTCCTAGTTGACCAAACAGAGGGTACACGTGAAGTTTACCTCGAGAATTCGATACAATTTCGTCAATTTTGTTTCAAACACCCCTTGGAAATTGGAAATTTATTCTTAGAAGTATCTGTATGAAAAATTCTACAAAATAAAAGCTAGTTTAACAATCACGGGTAATGGAACTCTAGAGCAAAGATTAAATACGTAAAAATCTTCTTAGGTTCTATAGTTTCCACTGTCGAGGAACAAACTGTTGATTTCGTAGAAAGCAAGTATTGGTCCGGCACTCAACGCGTTAAGGACCCGTGAGATTTCAGAAGTGGACAGTGACGCTTCTTTCGGTGGTTTTAATTGTTCATTCGTTCCATTATGCACTTCGGGTAACAATCGTCCCGAATGCACGGTACTTCGATGTTTACATTCGCGATGCGACGAGAGGATTGAGAAAACGCAGGAGACATCGTATCTGTTACGGTAGCGCCTATTAGGGTCGAGAAAGACCCGAGGAACGCATCACGGTTAATCGACGACGTCCTCGAGAAAGTCTCTCGATCGAAACCGAAACGCATCGTGTCCTGTCTACGATGCACTCTGCCAAGTCGTTCGATAATTCGAAATTATATTCGATCCGTTCCTGTCGTCGAACAATGGCAACGAGAGTCCTCGAGTTCCAACAGTCAACGGTATCCTTGCCCCTCCTCACTCGCGAATAACAAGTATTCTCCAATTAGTCGTAACAAGTTTATTCGCTATTGCGATCGCAAATTCTTCGCGGAAGTACCCAGCCGTGAGGTAAGTAAAGCAAACTTCGGTAGCGATGTTTTCATCCTTGTTCGTCTCGGTGCGGCTGCATTAAATTATCGATCAATGACGCGTAACAAGTACGCGCGAGAACACGAGTTAACTACGGGTTGTGGTTACGCGTCTTCGAGATAAGAAAAAGAAAAAAAATGGGAAGAAAAGGGAAAAATCGCTACCGAATCCGTGGTGGTATCGACCAATCGAGATCGTGCCCTCGAGGCTCCGGGTTGGACGATCCCTGCTCGAATCGAAGGTGAAATCACGAGTCTCGATCTACTCGGTGGAACTCTTCGAGAGACAAGTGTCACCGTCTCGCTATCTCAATATCGGGGATTCGAGTCCTCGAAATTGATCGGTCGACGAGATCTCGACTTGCCCCCCTCCCCTACCCTCTCCCGTCGATTGATCACCTTCACCGTGATCGTTTAATTAAAACCGAACCGAATTTATCGCGCATCGAGAAAGACAATATCGGGACGTTTCGCGCTGGTCCCAACCGGCGCTGATTGAAACACCGACCACTGGACATCCGTCCCCCGTTGGTCGCATACTTGTCGACCTTATGACGCGCATTTATAAAGCCAGTCTTCGGTGGCGAGCTTCCCGTGGAACATCTTTCCATTTGTCATCCCCCGAAAGCCTCTGAAAAGCCCACAGAACGGAATTAACTTCGGTTTGTCCGTCGGTTGGACGAGAGAAGGGGGTTCGAGGGGAGGGGGAGCAAGCCAGCAGGTATTTTCGGGAGCGTCTTCCATCAATCGTCCTCTGGTTCACGTCATCCATTTCGACGCTCTTCAATCCGACCCGCTTTTCCTCACCGTCGCTTCCGTTCCCCCTGTTTTCCCGTCTTGGTCGTCCCCTCGGTCCCCTCGTCCCCCGCGAAGCATCGGGTCCTCGGCTATTTTCCACTTTCTTTCATTCCCCGAACCTCATTTGTTATTCTGCCAGGTTGTGTTATTTGCGTGCTTTCAGACGGGACCTCCTCTCTCTTCCCGGGCTACCTTCTCCACCGACTCCATTTTTCTCTCGCTCGCTCACTCTCCTTTACTCTCTCTCTTACTTATTCGCTCAGTAGTATACTCGTTTTCCTTCTGCCTCGCTTACTCGTTTTCTTTCATTTACTCGCTAACTCGCGCACACTCATTTTCAATCTCACTCACCCTCCCTACTGTCTCTTACTCACTCGCTTATTCTCCCTTATTTACTCATTTTCTCGGTCTCTCTTACTGTCACACTTACTCGCCTTCTTGGTCTCTTTTACTCTCACACTTACTCACTTTCTCTTTCTTTTACACTCATACTCACTTTCTCTCGCTTACTCTCACACTTACTCACCTTCTTGGTCTCTTTTACTCTCACACTTCCACACTTTCTCTTTCTTTTACACTCATACTCACTTTCTCTCGCTTACTCTCACACTTATTCACCTTCTTTTACTCTCTTACTCATTACTCACTTACTCATTACTCACTTACTCTTACTTTACTCATTTACTCACTTTCTCGATCTCTCTTACTCTCACACTTACTCACCTTCTTGGTCTCTTTTACTCTCGCACTTACTCACTTTCTCTTTCTTTTACACTCATACTCACTTTCTCTCGCTTACTCTCACACTTGCTCACATTCTCGGTCTCTCTTACTCTAACACTTACTCACTTTCTCTTTCTCTTCCACTCACACTCACTTCCTCTCTCGCTAACTCTCACACTTGCTCACTTTCTCTCTAAAACTCTCGCTCCTTTCTCGTTCTCTCTTACTCTCGCAACCCTCTCGTTCACTCTCACGTTACTCGCTCGCTCGTTCCCTAAAATTCTCACACTTGCTCACTTTCTCGCTCGTTCCCCTCTCGCTCGTGCTCATTCCCACTTTTTACCCGTTTTGCGCCCGAGACCCTTTCTTCTTCCTTGTAGGCAGGCTTATCCGTAGACAAGTTCTCCGGTCCGTGATCGATATCGCGAGAGCGAGAGACGGAGGCCTCGAAAGGCTCGGGGCGGGCTCGCGAGACTTGTGTCAGCACACTTTGGAGAACGGGGACTCGCGAGGAACTTTCGTCTCTCTCGCGGGAGACGAGAGGAGATTCGACGACGATACGCGCAAGAACCTCTCCTCGAGAGGAGAATCTCCCGGTGATTCTTTCCCCGTTTTCGGATCGACGTGGGAGAAAGATTTTAGGGCATCGTGAGGTTTCGAACCGTTGGAAGTCGTATCGATCGACGTGAAAATCTACATTTTATCTTACACGCTTGCAAATCCGCGCGTCGAAACAAATTGTCACCGTGTCGTTGCACTTGCATCGTCATTGGTACTCTCGCGAAATGTTTCTCGACATCCAGAAACTTTTTGCGAATATCTCGGACAACAAACCGACCCCCTATTATCAATTCAGCTGCACAATCTATCTCTCAAATCGTTCCGAATGGAATATTTATATATGATCGTAACGTATTCAGAAAAATTACAAAAAAATGAGAGTACACTTTAGTTGGGTCCTACTTCGCTCGCTGGATTTTGTACTACATTCGAATGAATTTTAATATCGGTAGAAAAATGTTCGTCCGAACGACCCCCGAATGGAACATTGGCACTTAACAGGTTAACCGCGAAATTCGGTGGAACTGTTATGCTATTTGCGTGAACGGTACTGCCAGGAATTCGGGAGGGGGTCCGGAAGCGGATCGCTCGCGGTACGCGCACTCACTCGGTTAAAATGCACCGGGAAGCCAAATTTTTAGCATTCGTTCGATCGGGGTGCAATGATTGGGTCGAGAGTGACCCGTACCGGTAGATCCAAATTTGTACAATTTTTCCTCGCGAATATTCCTGCAACGTGCACGGACAAAAATTGTACGATAAATTCAGAAATCGTCTCTTCACTTGTTGAACGAACGGACATTTTCAACTTTAAACTGCGAACTCGAATTTAAAATCTTCGCACACGGAAACGCGAATCGCCATCGCGTTTCGATATTTCACGAAATTCGTACACGGCTCTTTCCTCCAGATCGCATCGCGGAGAATCCAACCGAGGGAACCGGAAACCGGGGAAAGTCGCGATTATTGCACGGTGCTTTCCAATGAAAAGATCGTGAGCGAAAATTTGTTCACTCGCGCGTAGCGTAGTATACGCAAAGATGTAGATGGTGTGAAGTCGTTCGGGTATCCCGGCCTGTTACGATTAAGTCGTAAAAATCTGTCGCGGGACTTCCACGGGGGTGGTACTCGCGGCAAGAGCTACGGCCGCGTTTACAAGCGGAACGCGGGGCCCGATAATGCGCGACTCGGCTCGAGACTCGACGATAAAATAATCCTATAAATTCGGGCGACGCTCGTCGCGAGCGTGGGGGAAGTTGAAAAATCGTCCTCCCCGCGCGTATCCTTGAAAGGTTTTTCATCTCCAGCAACCGCGCGCGCGTACTTCTCTTCCAGAGAAAAGTTCGCGCATCGTGGAGCGAGAGGCGACAAAATCTTTTCGGCTCGCGTTATTCAGCGCGTCCTTCTGTATCACGAGGTGGATAGGGCGGGGGTGGGGGTACGGGGGCTGGTGTCGGGTCTCTTTCTCTTTCTCTCTTTCTCTATTTCTTTTTAGACTTTTGGCTTCTTGTTCCGCGTTGTATTTTTGTTCCCGGGGCGTAGGAAACTATGGAGGCAGAAGAGAGCTTTCAAAGTCCTTTAAAAACTTGTGTCAACACTGCGAGCGATGTACCGAGTTCCTCGGGGGACTATTCCGAACTAAGTAAATAAGAAACATGTCCTCGGTCGTTTCAGCGTGTTCACGTCATCTTATTACAGGCTCACAAGCGCCGGAAATCGGTGAAATTTCGTTTCGATGAACGACCAACACGTGCGGCCATTTTTTCGCGCCGGGATGATTTTATTCGATCGCGATGGTGTTTGTCTTTTGTTCCAAATTTTCATTCGATTAGAATTTTATTCCACGAGTAACGGATCGGACGGTTTATACGTTGTATGTTACTTGAAATTTTTGTCCGGATAAAATTTTGTTCTACAAGTAATGGATGGAACAGTTTATCTTTTGTATGTTATTTGAAATTTTTGTCCGGATAAAAGTTTGTTCGACAAGTCACGGATGGAACAGTTTATCTTTTGTATGTTACCTGAAATTTTTATCCGGATAAAATTTTGTTCGACAAGTAACGGATCGAACAATTTCTATGTTACATGAAATTTTTATCCGGATAAAATTTTGTTCGACAAGTAACGGATCGAACAGTTAATATGTTGTACGTAACGGGAAGTTTTTATGCGGATAAAATTTTATACGACAAGTAACGGTTCAAACAGTTAATATATTGTATGTTACATGAAATTTTTGTCCGGATAAAATTTTGTTCGACAAGTAACGGATCGAACAGTTTATCTTTTGTATGTTACGTGAAATTTTTATCCGGATCTTGTTCGACAAATAACGGATCGAACAGTTTACCTTTTGTGTCTTACTCGAAATTGTTATCTCGAGGTTCTATTCGACCGGACAGTAAAATATTTTTATTTCAGTGTAGTGCATTTCGGTCTATCGAGAATTTTAATTTTTATTCGAGAGATAAAACAGTTTATCTTTTGTTCGTTAACCGAAATTTTGGTCCGCGTAAAATTTTTCCAATCTCCTACCGCATACATTGCGAGGATTCGACTTTGAGATTTTATTCGGTCGTGAAATATTTTTATGTTCCTCCAGTGTGGTGATATCGACCTGTCGTACAAATTCTAATTTTTGTTCTACGAGCAACGGATGAAATAGTTTATTCTTTATTCGTTCTTCGAAATTTTCATTCGAAGAAAATTTGTCCAATCTCCAATCGTATACATTGCAAGGACAGTTAATTTAAATCGAAAGATACTTCGTATAGTCTTCGTCGGTCTGAAAGTTTCTGGTACACGAATTTTAACACTGATTAAGCAACCGACGATTTCACAGTCCATCGGATTTAACGAACATTCTGACACCTTTCCGAAGAACGTAACCGTAAACTTTGAGATTTAATTAATTAGCGAGCGACAAGTCGCGCGAGCTTTTAACTCCGCGGGAGGAAACAGAGAGGGGCAAGGGGGAGGGAGTTACCGAAATTCGAGGATAATTTGACGTTTGCCAGCGACGATGATAACGTTCAGACGCAATTTCATTCTTTTCAATTTTGCACCGAGTGCACTCTACCTGTAGGACTCTTTCGGAAGTGTAAAGCAAGAGCACGAGGGTTCTTGGTTTCAGCAGTCTACCTCATTTCCTATCTAATTTCCGCTTTTCTACGGAGGATTATACGTTTGAAGTATGCAAGCTGCTGCTACACCCATCCAGTGTTTCGAGATATTAAGTAAAATTACGCTTCGAAGGTAACAAACGGGGTCTCGTGCGAACGGAACGCGGCTAATTGTTCTCGACGCGCAATTCCCGCCGAAGAATAAAACGAGAACGATGCCCCTTGTAGCGAACAATCGGATTTACTTCTTCGAGAACGACGATTCAATTAAAATCTCCAACGGCGCCTTGACGATTTAACGCGACTCGAAGACGCGACGATCGAACCGGTTTTTCTTTTACGATAACTAGGGAACACGATACGGCCGAATGATTGTAATGCTAATTGTTCGACGTGTATGCTGCAGATTTATCATTTAGCTGGTGAATGAGTACGCGAGTGAGGGAATTAGTAAATAAGTAAGTGAACGAGTAAGTAAACAAATGAGTAAGTGAGTGAAAGAATTAGAGAATGAGGGAATGAGTAAGTGAGTGAGTGAGTGATTGACTCAGTGAGTGAGTGAATGAATGAGTAAGTGAGTGAATGAGAGAATGAAGAATGAGTGAGTGAGTAAGTGAGTGAGTAAATGATTAAATGAGTGAGTGAGTGAGGGAGTGAGTAAGGGAATGAGCGAACGTAGTGGTGGAAAATAATTATTGAAACTGGTTCCTAACGTCAATAAAGACAAAACGTACTTAATGCAGAAAATTGAATATAAAAATAATTGATCGGTTATTCCGTGATATAAATATTTTGTTCAACGATAGTACACCGATGATTTTTTTGCCGTTTTATTGCACGAGGTATCTAAGTAACGAGCGTGTTACCGTCAGCGTTAAATTCGAATACATAAATGTCAACACCAGCGCGCATCCATTAAACCGTACAGAATTCGTCGGATCTAATTTGCGTTAAACTGGCCACTTACAGCGTCATCGAAGCACTTTCAGATAATCTCTTTAGGTTGAAATTATTTCGTTTGAAATAAACTGAATTTAAACCGACGTCGACGTCCATCGATCACTCTACAACTTCGTTCTGTCGCATCACCGGATAAATTTACTTACGAATATTATTTGTTTCTCAATTTCGACGGTTATTTTCGCGTCAAGAAATTTAAAATATCTTAAAAATTAAACGTACCCGCCGGTACACCTTTCGAAAGGTTAAACGACCCACTCTGTATTCAGCTATCATTTGAATTGATAATTCCTTTATCAAGTGCAGCAAACCGGGCAAAGCGGTGAATCCTGATCCTCTTGCCTTGCGTATCTACGTAGCTACATGCGTTAGTATTCAACGAAACGTATCGTTCTTTCGAGAGATCTGCGAACTTGTTAGAAAATACTCTTCGCGAAATGTTATTTATCGTTCCTCGAGAATCTTCGAATATTCGATCGAAAGTGTTCTCTCTCGATAGCTTTGCGCATTTTTTACAAAATGGATCTTCGACTTTTTGATTATTCTCAAAAATTTCGAATTTTTATCGCGCAAAGTGAATTTCCCTTGGAATTTCGTCCGCGATAACAGCACCGGCCTACGCTCGGTCCGATTGTCATTTTATTTTCCCGCGACACCCGACCGTCGACCGTAACGAGATATTAATTAATTCCATTGACTACGGTGTTCCGAATGGCGGTTTCGTTCCGTAACAGGGCGAACAAAATGACCGCGCCCGTGTAGTGTCTCCCCCCACCCTTCGCTCTCCCTCTCAGAAGGAAGAGTAGGGGTGAGACAGGAGCGGTCCTTCGCGAACAATGTTTTCCGCGTAAATCAAACGGAACTTCGAAAGGTTTCGCCGCAAAGAACACTGGTTAATGGCGTCGGGAAAGTTCCATTCGTTGGAATATCGAGTTTCACCTCGAATCAATCGACTTTGTTCGACTTGGCCGACACCAGACGAATCCGTCCCGGGAATAACCGACTCTCCGCGAAAGTTAACGACTTTCTTCGAGACCGAATTTCCCGATAACGAAGTTTCAGTCCCCCCAGTCGGCTCCCCCCACCCCACCCTCGACCTTTTCCTGAACCACCGGAAGCGACTTTTCCGCGCCCCCACTCGTATTACCTTTCCTTCTTGGCCCGCATCGCCGCCACCGACTTTCCTTTCTTCTCGATCATATTTACCTCAGCGGTGGAGTCCTCGATAAATCGGTTGATATGCAAAAAAGAAGAGAGAAGCACAACAGAAGTACAGATTGAACGTCTCGCCACTCGATGACAGCGCCACCGTCTGAATACAACAGCGACAATCCCGTGCGATTGTACAATGCGTCGCTGGAAAGATGACCAGCGGACAAAACGCGAACACGATTGGTAAAAATGTTCCTGGTAGATCGATTGTAACGTACACACGTGGTCTTAGTGACGGTGTATTATTGGCTGGAATAATTCTCGTCTACTGTGCACTGGTGGAAAAATGGTTAGTGATTTTTAAACATGGAATTCACGTGTATTTTTGCTCACTAGCGTACATGACTATTTTGATCAATGATACATCACGATTAATACTAGATTTACCAGTCAAAATGGTTGCAACTCCTTTTACGACGAAATTTACTTTAAATTCAATAGAATATTTTCAAAAGACACGATTTTTTCTATCCTACACATACAATCAATTTCATAAATTCCTCTTTTTCCTCGATCATCGATTTTCCTGGAAGACACACAAATAACACCTTAATACACTGGAATCTGTCGATAGTTCTAGTGTTAAGAACACGTGTGGGTGTAGTCATCCACTGTAACCAATCGTACTATATCCGCATTTTTTCTGCTGGTCGTACAGTACCATCGCGTTGAAATTATCGGATATTTTCGCGCAGTGTAGTTAAAACTGTTGTTAAACGACGCGTTTGTTGAGTTTCGTACCTGGTGTGAAAAGTTTAACGTCCAAGGATGAGGTGTTTGTTCGACTCTGTTGTCCGGCCGGTCTTTAATAAAGGCCGTTGTTGTGTGCGACATCCATCATGATCACTTTTGTCACGACACTTCATTAAATTTCATTTCTTCCTTCTTCGTAAAGGGTTATTATCAACCGCGACCAAATTACAAACACCGTTGCGTAAAAGCGGGGTCGCAATCGCAGGGGATTCCCTTTATAAACAAATCCTCATGAATATAGATTGTGGAGTAGGGGACACGAGCTATTCGTGGAATATTTTATCTTTCTCCTTCGCTGTCGTGTAGAATTCCTAAATTTTTGTGCTTTTATTATTACTACATCGAACATTATTACACGAGCAAGGACTTTTTGTACGCGGAGCATTCTTCGGGTAGTAGAGCACCTTATTTTATTTTTTCCATATTTTCTTCATATTTATTCTTCTCGTCTGTTATTGTTACACAAACAAGGACTTTTTGTACCTGGAACATTCTTCAAGTACTGGACCACCTTATCTTTTTTTTACACATTTTCTAAATACATACTCCTCTCGTCTGTTATCATTACACGAATCAAGACTCCTTGACAAGACTTTGGTAATACATTACAAAATTGTTCCAATACTATACTGTACCCCATTTCGTTCCTCCTTTCAATTGTTCAAATTTCCTCGACGTTCGACCGATCGCGTACTCCAAACTATATACATATTCTCCGTTTAATTATTCTAACCAACGAACGTATATCGTATACTGTTACACGAGCCAAGACACTTCGCTAACACTACATAGAAAATTGATCCAATGATAGCGCTTACACTTACTTTGTTCTTTCCCCCTGTCCTCAATTCTTCTCTTCAACTATCACACCATACTCCTCTAGCGGTAGTCCCGTGATATCCCCCGTTTGATTATTTCAAACAATCAACAACGCAGGGTATTCGATACCATGTTGACGTTTCTCGAGCGTGAACAATATTACCGAGCCACCGTTTCAACTCTCGAAACGTACGATTGAACGACGACAACATTACACGGGCGAATCGGTCGCGAGAATCGAGCTGTCGGTTCTAGGAATCGGTCCTTTCGATTAGCGAACCGTTTCGCGCGCTTTTCCAGGAAATTGAAAGGCGAATTGCGTTCGAAAAACCATCAACATTCGTCACCAAAGCTGTGGCGCGATCGTTGCGGACAATACGGAGAATCACAGTCGGTCTTCGATCGTCGCGACGACAACAACGGTTCCACGTGACCGTTCGGGACGTATTCGTCGAACGATTCGCGATTAGTTTGAAAGTTCAACGTGTTACGAACACCGAGGCTACCGGATATTTTGAAACAGTCATCCAAGATTAAATTGGCGGGTGATAGGTCGACTGAGCGCGTCCACGACGAGCAATCCTGGGCTTTGCAACGACAGGAGGATTCCCAACAAATCCACGCGGTTGGCTCGCGACATTTTGTCCGTAGGTATTCCCAAACGGGTAAAAAACATGACAATCGTTTCAGATATAATCTCGTTGATCGACGTTAAGCCCTTGCTCTACGATTTGAGTTTCGATAACGCGATAGTTACGATCACCGGCAAGGTCAGCCGCAACTCTCGCTGTCCTAGCGAACGTTGAATTATCTTTTTAAAGACATCGGGATCTTTTCTAATATTTTCAAGAATATCGATTTTATTACGAGTCTCGCACGATATTGTAAGTGAACAACATTGTAGGATGTGCACGTGGTAGTTTTGGCACGCGTCGTGACTAATTGAAGGGGAGATGGACATTGATTGTTTTTTCCGTGGGAAACAAGGGATCTGGTAGTAGCTATTTAACCGGAAAAATACTCGGCAGGATGTTAAATTTTTAAGGAGGAGTAAAAGATAGTTTGATATAGAATTTTGAGAGAAATGATTTTTGCATTTTCTTGAAGATTTAGGTACAGAGAATATCGATAAGAGGATTGTATTTTGATGATGGATTGCATTTCAGTAGCTGTATTTTGTTATATATTTCGAAGCGTGTAAAAAGAATTTCTAAACAGATATTCCCGAAACAATATTTTTCAAAGAATGAGTAATCGATTGACTCTAAATTTTGTACTCTCTGTAGGACGAGCTAGAAGCAACTTAGTCACAAACGTTCGTTATCGTATAAAAAAGGATTAATATTTGAAAGCATGTACAAGAATTGAAAGCACGCTCTCGCACGTGGATGAAACTTGAAATCGGTTAAAAAAAAAATTCTAAACGCTCTACGAAGCAGCCAGCTACCTCGATCCGCGTTCAAACATTGGTCGATCGTTCCCCGGTAAAATGTCAAACGACGAAAATATCCTCGAACATCGAAGTTGAAATCGAGAGGTCTAACAGATTAGTTAAAAAAAAAGAAAAAAATCCGCGATCTCCGAATCCACCGTTTTGGTCAGTGTTCGGTGGATCGTTGACGAAAACAAATTCAAACGTTCGAAAATATCCTCGATCGTCAAAGTTCGCATCGAGAGATTTAATATCCACTTTGTTCGATCGAATTTACGATCCTTGGGCCCCTTAATACGCGTTCGATCGACCGTTGAAAATTTACCGGAAGAAAAATTCGAAAAGGGTGGATCTTGGAAAAAAATTTCGAACGAAGGGCGATTCTCCGTTTACCTCGACACGCGCACGGTGAACCCGCTAAACGTGCTCCGGGGCCAAGGATTACTCGTCGAAAAAAAGGGTTTTTCCCTTTGATGTGACATTAAACGGGCGTATATATCGGCGGTACGCGTTACATCCTGATTAACGCACCGCGGACGCACGTGCTACGAGGGCAAGGGTCACCGGTAGATAGCAATAAAGAGAAACGAGACCGATCCAGCGCGCGTGGAATTTCTCGGTTCGTTCGTGCGCGATCGCAGGTGCTCGAAGAATTTTATTTAGAGCGACGCGCATCGAAAGCTGCCCTTATACTTTTGATCCGGTCGTTCGTCCGCCCAACGATACAAAAGGCCGCGACGATATCGTGGAGGAAGAGGACCACCACCAGGTACAATTTATCCCGAGCAAATTCCAGGATTCGAAGAGTGAGTATATTTATTCCAACGGTTTCCATACCTCTGCTACGGTACGCGACGTCGTTCGCATACCAACGTTCGTTCGTTCGTTCGAATGCATATAACGCGTCTCGGATCGGTCAGGAGGTTCGAGAGGCATCTCACAATTTTACGGGATCGAGAAAGTGGAGAGATCGAGGAACAATTATTTATATTCGTCGAGTGTTTAGTGGAAAATATACGTGGAGGTTCGTCTCGAGCAATCTCGAGACACTGTCGCGAGATCATTTTTTGGTCGAAAATAAAAATGGGAATAAAGTTTCACAGAGGGACTTGAGTAAGAGTCGTGTGTGTAATAAGTTTGTTTGGGTCTTGGGTGAAGTATTGTGTGTTTTTTAAAATTGTATCATTTTATTTGGACAGTTTGTGTATTATTTTTAATACTTTTGTGTCGTTTTTTGTCACGTGAATTAGTACACATGTCGTCCGTGTTTCTGAGATCGAGAGGATTGTATTTTATAAATAGATTTTGTTTTATTTTATAGGTTACGCGATTTTATCCCAAAGACTCGCGAGTCGAAATGTTTTCTTAGTTTCATTCATTTTTAGCGTGTAAGTTAATACACATTTTATCGTTTGCGTTTCCGAAAGAATCTTACGAGGTTTGTGACTTCAATTTAGCGTGTAGGTTATGTGATTTTATACGGTGTCATTTCTTTCCAAGGACGACTCGAAGAGTCGGAACGTTAAGTAAGAAACTTTTCCAAGATCTCTATATTAGTTTTTACCAATTGGTGCATCATCGACAACCATAATTTTCGGTACGATCGGAGAACGTTTCAGCGAACGAGCGTTAGAAGAATAGCGCTCTTAACAGAGAAATTTATTCGGAGTGCTGGTATACTTAATATCCATTTACTCCCGGAGTAGATTGAAATGAAAAAAGTTTGCGATATAAACTGTAACGTAGACAGAAAGTTTCGTGACGCTTCGTTCTTCCGCTCGATACCTTTCCTTTCAAATTTTTCCAAATTTCCCGTCGCTGCTAACGTAACGGAACAAAGCGAAAAATTTCCTCCGTCGGTTCGTCCGATTCATCGAGTACTTTGAAACCATAACTTCGGAACTTCGGGAATGCCTCCCTCGGCCAGTTCAAGAATCCCAAATTTCTCAAACAGAGAAACTTTCCGAAAGATCGCGCGGCATTCGCGCGCAAAAGTCGTCGCAAAAATTTACGAACACCCGCGGCGTTGGCCTCCGACTCCATAAAAAACCGTAAATAAAATTCCGCACGGCGGAATATTTCCGCAAAAATGAAACGACGATCCTCTGGCCTGAGAAAGTGCACTTGTCTAGCGGTAACCAAATTTGACGATCTAAGCGGACGAAATTATGAAAAGAATGTTTACGCATTCTTGATAAATTCAGCGAAGAAGAATTAATCGCATAGACAAAGACTAAAGTAACAAGAATTGTATTTGTTCAATTGTTTGATTTAACACGACGAAAGTACGTGTATTCAATCATTTATAAAAATTTAATATTTGAATTCTATCTACTTGAATTAAGAGCGAACACTAATTTTCGAGCTGAAAAAAACGCTGTCGTTTGGAATTTTTTCCGACCATACGGAATATCTAATATAATTGTCACGAACGTATACTAAAAGTATATAGTTTGAACAATACTTTTGCCAATTTTCATAACAGAATGTTAACGTACATGGAAAATATAAGCGTTCTGGTACCATGCTACCTGAATTTTCTACTATCACACGACGAGGCTGGATTTCCCTGATTCCAATGGTTAAAAATGAATAAAATTAGTATTCTTAAAAACTAAACGAAATCGTTAACCTCTAGAACGCTAAACTCTTTCAAAAAAAGGGTTAAATTATACCGAAAAAATTTTCTGAAACTTGTTTCTCAAAATATATCAAGCGTCTTCGTTAAATTTATCACTGTTAACGTCCAATGTTCTAACAGCTCTCTTCTCCCGTGCGTTCATCCAACAAACCTAAATCACAGTCTAATCCACTCGTTTCCTAATATTTACGAACCGGAGAGATCGTCTTAAACGCTGTTTAAACACGCTCTGTGCAACGAACCCCCGTGTCCTTCTTCTCGCCCCTCACAGACGGGGATTAAAGTCTCCATTTTGGTATCAGCGAGTCGAATCAGCGAACATAATGGGCTCTGGATGACATCGCTGGGAAGGAATATCTCGATAGTTGAGGAACGATAGGAGCCACCCCTCGGTATAGAGGTTCGAAGGGATGGCGTATGTAAATAAGAAAGGTCCCGGGCATCGACTGGCGAACGAAGTGGCAACGATCTCTCCCTGGGGAGTCGTTGGAGTGACAGCCAGCTCACGACCGTTCCCGATTGCGAGAACAGAGCGACGAGTTAAGACGACCGGGCAGAGCCTCCAACCTAACGCGTCTAGGGGATGGCTCGGGGAAAAATCGTGAGACGCGAGCACACGCGGAATGCGGATTACCCATGGGCGCTGACTCGAACGCGAAGATATTCGCGATACGCGACGCTCGATCGTCTCGTCGCGTCGCGATAATTCCTTTTCGAAGATTACGAGAGAGGGTTGAAACATGGACGGTGGAAATTCGATCCTTTTATTGTGTTCGTCTTGCTTGAAAATTATGATAAGTTTTCTTTAGGTCGATTAAAAATTGTAATGTAGTGTACGCGGTTCACAAGATTTCCTACAAGGATAGGTACTGTCTGATAATTGGGAAAGAGGGTTGAAACACGAACGGGTGAAATTTGTACTTTTTTAACGTATTCGTCTTGCTTGATAATTATGGTAAGTTTTCTTTAGGTCGATTAAAAATTGTACTGTGTGCGGTTCATAAGATGTCCTACAAGGTACTGTTCGATGATTAGGTAAGAGGGTTGAAACATGGACGATGGAAATTCGATCTTTTTATTGTATTCGTCTTGCTTGAAAATTATAGTAAGTTTTCTTTAGGTCGATTAAAAATTGTAATGTAGTGTACGCGGTTCACAAGATGTCCTGCAAGGATAGATATTGTCTGATAATTGGGAAAGAAGGTTGAAACACGAACGGGTGAAATTTGAACTTTTTAACGTGTTCGTTTTGCTTGAAAATTATGGTAAGTTTTCTTTAGGTCGATTAAAAATTGTAATGTAGTGTACGCGGTTCACAAGATGTCCTACAAGGATAGGTACTGTCTGATAATTGGGAAAGAGGGTTGAAACACGAACGGGTGAAATTTGAACTTTTCAACGTGTTCGTTTTGCTTGAAAATTATGGTAAGTTTTCTTTAGGTCGATTAAAAATTGTAATGTAGTGTACGCGGTTCACAAAATGTCCTACAAGGATAGGTACTGTCTGATAATTATGAAAGAGGGTTGAAACATGGACGGTGGAAATTCGATACTTTTATTGTGTTTGTTTTACTTGAAAATTATGGTAAGTGTTCTTTAGGTCGATTAAAAATTATAATGTAGCGTACGCGGTTCACAAGATGTCCTACAAGGTACTGTTCGATGATTAGGTAAGAGGATTGAAACACGAACGGTTGAAATTTGAACTTTTTAACGTGTTCGTCTTGCTTGAAAATTATGGTAAGTTTTCTTTAGGTCGATTAAAAATTGTACTGTGTGCGGTTCATAAGATGTCCTACAAGGTACTGTTCGATGATTAGGAAAGAGGGTTGAAACACAAACGGGTGAAATTTGAACTTTCTAACGTGTTCGTCTTGCTTGAAAATTATGGACACGATTCACGTCGATCGATACAACAACCGTCTGTCTCAACTTTCAACGTCATTTCGCCAGTCTCTGAATAATCAATGATCAACGATCTCGTCATTTCCAACGAACCAGTCCCCGTGCAAACTATCGCCCGTTAAAACTCCAAGCGCCGATCTCCCCGTAGGAATAATAAGTAATTAGGAGATTAAAAAAAAAAAAAAAAAAAAAACACCCACACGTACGCACACGGCCGAAGAACGCATTTATTATTGTCGCGGAGGGGAGAGAGTCTCATTCCGCGCGTTACATTCCATTCTGGAATTAGTGTTCCATTTCGAAATTGCATTCTATCTCGCATGCCCGCGCGGCAGCCCCTGTCCCGTCGCTGACGATAAATTCAGGCGGCTATAATTACAACTTTAATCCACCGACGAATTAATAATATTACATCATCGTGGCCCCTACTCCGCGTCCCACCTCCTCGATAACGTCCCCACCACTCGAGACCGAAGTCGATTTTCCCGTCGACTAACCGATAGATAACTCGCGAGCAAACGAAGAAATAAAAATTGACGACGATAGTCGGAAAACGGTAATTCGTTTCAGTGGACTTCCGGTTCCGGTTTCGAGGCGGCGAACCATCGACGGAAGTGCGCGCGGTGCCGATCCGAAGTTCGAAATAAGCTAACCTAAATTGAACCGCCTCGATAAATAGCCGAAATTAACCTCGATAATTTCGTTTATCGCGTGTATTTTCAACATTGCCCGCGATATCGCGATACGGTATGCGACTTTCGTGCACGGAAGTGCAACAGTTGATTCGTTAACCGATGGAATCCAATTTTGAGGAGTTTGACGCGATATTAAGATCACGCAGGAGGTTCGCTATCTGGAATACATCGTGGTGCTTTATATGTTTACCGTCACGATACGGCAATTTTGCAAAGTATCGGGGAAAGATCTTCGAGCTCGACGAAGGGGGCAGCGTGTTTGTGTTTGAAAAATGTCAGGGAAAAGGTTTCCGCGGAGGAAACGAGAAGAAAGTATAAAAAAAAAACATTTGCAGCGCGTGTAAATACAAGAATCGTAAGTCGAACGTGTATAGAAACTAGGGTGCCTGTAGTCGCGTGCGGTGAACGCCAATGAGCGTTCAGAGTGTACGTGTGCTCAGTGGACGATGAAGGTCTTCCGCACACAGCGTACGTTCTGCGTCGAAATCGTTCCTAGTCGAACAGCCTACAGAAATATATGGATACTATCGTTCATCGGATAAATACTATCATTCTGTCGCGTGTAACCTCGATAAAAAATTAATACCAAATAATAGTAGCTTGGTAAAAAATTAATACGGAATAATAATAATAATAATAATACTCTTCTAAGAAATTCATACGAAATAGTAATACTTTTATAAAAACTGAACACAGAATGAAAATAACTATGGAATAATTATACCTTCGTAACGAATTAACATGGAACAATGCTACCCTTGTAAAAAATAACTATGGAATAATTATATCTTCGTAACGAATTAACACGGTGCAACAGTACCCCTGTAAAAAATAAATATAGAACAGTAATACCTCTCTAAGCAAATTTCAATCCTTTGTAAGAATGAAATGGAATAATGATACCTTTGCGAAAAATGAACGCGGAATAATAATACCGGTGTCGCAAATTGAAACGGGATAATAATGATAATACATTTTTGTAAAATATGAATACGGAGCGGTAACGTTTTTCCAGCGGGTAAGAAAGAGGTCGTCTAGGTTAGGCCACCACGGCCTATCTCATAGTCACGGAGACGGTTGACAGCTGAAGCAGCGACTCGCCAACTGTCAGGCGTAACCGAGTTAACCAACGTTGCTAACAATCGCGTAACGGTGAGCAGACGGCGGCCGACGGGGGTCGGAACTGGGTTAATTTAAAGTATTAGGTACACCGGACGCGAGGAAGGGACACGGGGGAGGAGGGTCGATGGGACTGCCGCGTGAATGCATCGCGGTTTGCGTCGCAGCCAGCAATCTGATTTCGCTCGAGAGACTCACTCGTCCCTCGTTCGTCTCGTTTATTATAGTTTCGCAGCAAAATATTTTCCGCCCGAGCGAGCGGTTTTATCAACGGAAGGAATTTTCCCACGTTTCTCGGTCGGATAGATTTACGGGGGATGAATGAACCGCTGATTGGAGAAGTAATTGCCACCTGATTTCAGGGGATTACCCGAAATATCCTGCGGGATATCGATCACCAACCAACGGTACAATTGCATCACTTTTTCGAGAGCATTCCTCGCGCCTTTCTTCCTTTTGTGTTTCATTTTCGTGGAACTTGTGCACAATATATGTGTATATATAAATATCTGCTAAGATGATAGTGTTTCTTTTGTGTTTTATTTTTGTGGAACTTGTGCACAATATATGTATATATATATAAATATCTGGTAAGATGATAGTGTTTCTTTTGTGTTTTATTTTTGTGGAACTTGTGCACAATATATGTATATATATAAATATCTGGTAAGATGATAGTGTTTCTTTTGTGTCTTATTTTTGTGGAACTTGTGCACAATGTGTACAAATATGGTAACACGATAGTGTTTCTTTTGTGGAACTTGTGCAAAACCCACTCTTCTTTTCCTACGTAAGTAAATGTTTCATGGAAAAGTCATTTATCGATTACAGATCGAGAGAATTATTTTTGATCGAGAATAAGTAGAATGATTTTTTTTTCATTCGTATTATTCGTAACCACTTTCACTAATAATATTTATCTTTCCACCAATCTACTATTTTCCCATCTTCGAAATGTTTCATCGTAAAACGACCAGGTCACAATGGATCTAATGGAGAATAATTTTATGGAAATTTAATCACGAATTCAACAATCACGAACTTTCTACTGTATTTTTTTTATTTACGAAGCGAGGCATTGCTTTCTTTCAGCACGCAAGTATCATGTATTTTTCTATGTCATTGTAACAGTGCCTTTGTTGGACTATAGTTAGCATCCGCTTTATTCATTTTCTAATTACGCATTCTACTTACATTGTCCACCTTTCCGGTTTCATAGAATTTTAAATTTAGAACCGCGTATCTCCTCAAAAGTTTCCGATCAACGCGGAGTGTTCTGGTCTATTTTCGTTTCGGTGTTTCGTTATTTAATCCGAGATATTTACTAATATATTTCCATTAATAAAAGTGTTCCACAAACCTAAATTAAAACGTTTTGCAACAAAAATGATCTTTTTAGACGAAACGTTACCAGAAAACACTCTTCGTTATTTTTCTATTCTTCATCACTTTTTTTACTTACTTTTTACTCACATTGAACTAAATACATATTCCAACCATACCGTTACTAAAAATACAAAATTTCCTATTATTTTTCCCCCTTTCTTTACTCTTCGTTCTTTTATACTCCACCTGTAAAAATACCTCTACAATCTACCTATATAACAAAAGTATCGTCGCAAAAGTATACTCCTTACTCG
Source organism: Ptiloglossa arizonensis (assembly GCF_051014685.1). Classification (NCBI taxonomy): domain Eukaryota; kingdom Metazoa; phylum Arthropoda; class Insecta; order Hymenoptera; family Colletidae; genus Ptiloglossa; species Ptiloglossa arizonensis. Next base: position 22,988,891 of record NC_135050.1, read on the forward strand.
ATCGAAACGATTCGGGTTTACCGAGTCCAGTTCCCATCGCGTGCGATCATTCTCAATTTGTTTCGTTTGGAGAATTAGTTCGGTACGTAAACCGTTCGTTTCGCCAGGAACTCGCGCACGGTGGTTCTCTGAGCGGTTAATTACGTAAATTTCATTCCAAGATCTTCAACGACGCGAGAACATATTTCCGCGGGGCAGTAGCTAGATAACGTTGCGTTAATTGGACCGACGGTAAGTCTCTAAAGTAAGTATTTGTGCATCGCCGAAGGGTAACCGATGCAGGTTGCACGGTGTAACGAAATTTCTCGAGCTGTCCGCGCCATCGACTCTCGAACACCTCGGTTAAACCCGGTTTCCCGTACCCTCAGGAATGTTTTGCGAGCTTGTATCGACGTTTCCGGCAGTGTCAATAATAGCTAAGAGGATGGTCGAGCCTTTTCGGCTTCCTTGTCGTCTCGTTCGCCCACCATTGTTCGCGACTTCCTCGTCAGCGAAAATATTTGCCATCGCGGCGAAAACGATCGAACCGGCCACGTGCCCCCTTTTTACACTTTAATTAAGATCGGCCGCTTCTCGGCTCGCATTGTCATCGATCCGATTTTCAACCGCTCGATTTTACCGACACCGTTGTACTTCGGGTCCGTTGAAACGCTTCAATGAAACTAAAGCTCGGCCATTTTATATATTTTAATCGCGATTGTGGCTCATCCTTTACGCGAATGTATAATACTTTGCTATTTTTAGCAAAAAGGGTCTATTTTTTAGAAATTATCACGATCGCTTTCACAGGGTGAACTTTTACGAAGGTGTTACTATTTTTGTATTATTGTCATCGGTAATGTTGTTGTTATATCCTCGTTATCGAGCTGCGCGAAATACGAATACAATAACGCATAACGTTTCTTTATTACGTTTAATTCTTTCGTTTTAGTATAAGTACATGTACTTCCTCTGCGGCTAGAAATCTTAAACAAGTTCTTTCAACTACATTGTACTAGCTTTACGATACATTTATACGCAATATATATTAAATGAAAGAAATTTAATAACAGTAATAATAGTTCTTGTAATATAATTGAGCGTGAGAAATTTCAGACACGGGTTAACGCACAATCCGACATTTCGATTATTGCGACACTCGATCATAGTCGACTATAGCCGACCATAGTCGATGGACCCACGAGCCTTCGCATAAATATCGATTATAGTCAGATTATCATCACCTCTGACAATTATAGTCAGAGCTAGGAATTAAAGGGCCGATTATTATATTCAAAACTTAAAGCTCCCTTACATTATTCACCTTATCCTACATGGAAACTTATTAAATAACCTTAAAGTAACCCAACCGTTAAATAATCTCCGACGAAGTGAAATAATCTCGGCCAAGTCACGCGCCATTATTCTTAGAGACCACGAAAAAACTATTTCAAGCGATTAGGGAATATACGCGGTATCAGCGAACGGATAAAATCGATTCGATCGTCTTCGTCCTGGTTTCGTCGGGGCACCATTCAACGCCCATTTTGTTATTAAACCACGTCGAGGTGCCACCGTTTCAATTAACCTCCCTAATTTCTCGCGCGAACGCCCGACTCGAAAATGCACCGCGAGCAAATACGCCACGGGCACGTTTCAACCGTCGATCTGATAAACGCCTGCAAAGAGCCGACACGGTAACGAGAAACACGGATAGTGAAATTTCTTGACCGAATTTTGACACGTACTTCCGCCGCGGCTGACACGCTCGTACGTGTTCCTCGTTAACACGCGCGCGAGCTACACGGAGTTTCTTATTATATTATCTAAAATGGATACGAAGCCCGTGCACCTGTTTCTCGACGCTTCCTGTCCCGGAAATTAAATTAAACTGGCGACACGTGGTTACAGGAAAACGATATTCCGCGGGGCCTCGGTTAACGCGACTCGTAGAACTCTTTCCCGCGCAAATTCAAACTCGACCATCCCCACCACCACCGTAACGGATTTTTCGCGAGTAACATCGCGCGAAAATCATCACTCGATTATTATTACCCTTTTTCTTGCGCGTGTGTGTTTCTTTTGAATGGTAAATCTTTTACGCTGGAATTTTTGTACGTTGCTGTTTTTTTAGTGTAATTTCTTCACGTTACGATTTGTTCGAGAAATTTTAACGCGATAAATTTACTAGAATAGAAAAATATTTGCTCGAATTAATTCTATCGGTGAAAAGATTCTGGAGTATAATAATTAATGTGTTTCGAACGTTACTAATTTTCCATGTTGTAATTTTTGTTTCAAGCTACTATTTGTTTGAGAAATTGTAACACGATAAATTTACTAGCGTAGAAAAATATTTGCTCGAGGTAATTCTATCGGTGAAAAGATTCTGGAGTATAATAATCAATGTGTTTCGAACGTTACTAATTTTCAATGTTGTAATTTTGTTTTCGAGCTACTATTTGTTTGAGAAATTGTAACACGATAAATTTACTAGCGTAGAAAAATATTTGCTCGAGATAACTCTACCGGTAAAAAGATTCTGACTACAATAATCAATTCCGTGTTTCGAACGTTACTAATTTTCATTGTTGTAGTTTTTTTTCAAGTTACTATTTGTTTGAGAAATTTAACACGATAAATTTACTAGCGTAGAAAAATATTTGCTCGAAGTAATTCTATCGGTGAAAAGATTCTGGAGTATAATAATCAATGTGTTTCGAACGTTACTAATTTTCAATGTTGTAATTTTGTTTTCGAGCTACGATTTGTTTGAGAAATTGTAACGCGATAGATTTTCCCAGTGTAAATATATTTCGGTTGAAGTAAACTGTACCGTAAAAAAATTCGAAAATAAATTAATCTGCTTGTGTGTTTTCTAATCAATTTTTGTGTTTCGTGTTTTTTCCATTCGATCGATGGTAAGAAATTCGAAGTAAATAAAGTAACTGAATTGGTTGAATTATTTACTCACAGTGTTTCGATCGTACAATTGTACAAACCTCTTCAACTTGGTAGTGGGGGTAACTCGAATAGCACGAATGGCTCGAAAATAATTTGTAAGTGGTTTCGTAGATACCTGTAACAAAAGAAAGAGAAAATAATGCAATCGTTCCGCGCGAAAGAAAAATCCAAATTTTACAAAAGGGGTGATTTTATATTTTATTCCTTCGAATCGATCAGCGAGGGTTTTCCGTATAATACTCTATCTGTAATTTCCTTTCTTTTACACACTCCGTAGAACGATTTCAGCGAATTTATTTAACCACGCTCGATCGAACGATTCCTCGGTTCATATATTTCGCGTTAATTCGTCCAGACGAGAGAAAGTGCAGCAGTCGTTGAACTATCCGAGCCAAAGTCCTTTTGTGGTCCGCCAGGTCCGTAAACCTAGTTCAAATATTTCAATGTACGAAGGAGAAAGTGTCGAGATCTGGGGAACAAATGTCCCGAGACGTTGAATCGCCTCGAAAGTGTCTGGAATTATTCCGTCTATATTTAAACATCTCACCGAAAGATTTCTATCTATTTTACTTCGAAGAGTGGGCTAATCATTAACTGTACTCGTCGGTGAAAAATGCATACAAATGTTAACTGCGTCTTGGTTGTATTTTCAGTTGCACAATGGCGGCAGAAACAGTTACTCGCGCGAAGAACGTAACGGTGGATCTCGATACGAGGTCTGACCTCTAAATTATAACGTGCGCTACTCCTGTTGCTCTCATCGTGGAGCATTGTGACCCGTGACAAAGTTAAATCCGTCAAATTAGTTAGATCGATGCTCCGATTCACGCGGTAAATTATATTACACGGTAATTTCTAATGACCTATGAATGGAGCTCTGCGGTCTGTATGTTTCGATAAATTTTCGACTATGTATGGCACGTTAATGACCGTCGAATGATTACACGGTGGTTCAGTTCCATCACTGAACGCGCGTTAAACGTCCACGGTTTCCATTTACAAGGTTACGGTGTAACTGGTGCAAAAATACACGCGAAAAGGAAGAATTGTCGCGATGGATGGAAAGGAAATGATGAAAAAGAAAGAAAAATTCCGTATCGTCAGTCGCGTATTATGAGGGATTTATTAAGAGCGATTTCCAAGTCGGAGGTACTATTTTACCACCGGTGTAAATACATGTCGGTGGAAGAAAATCTTGTCCCGTATGAAAGGGAAACATTAAGGAGGCCTGTTCAGAATAGAGAAGATGCACTGAAGAAGACTTGTTATGAATGGCGAAGAACCACTAAAGAATGCTTGTTGTGCGGACAGAAGAAGACACTGAAGAAGACTTACCGTCAAGGATAAAGAAACTCCGACGCTTGCTTTCGGACTCTTTCACGATGCAAAGTTTGCCCGAGAGCGACGATACTCGACAGACATGCTACGGACTTCCTTGTAATTAAGTAAAATCGACTCTTCGAGTTATTCCTCCGGTGCGTCTACGAAAGAGTCGTTTGTACCTCCAAGAGCAAACCAGAAGTAGAAATGTATTTCTTTTTAACGAACGATACCGTTTATTAACAATTCTTTAGACTCTCTGTTTTTGGTAATGGCAAACCTCTTCGACTCGTGTAAAATAATCGAGAAAAGAAGATTACTTTTCCTCGAAATATTTTCTCAAAAAAGTACCATTTCCTACTTTCAACAAGGTACACTCTAATACTGAAAGAGTCTTTTGTGTTCTTCCTTTAGCTTTTCAATTGCAGCTCGTCTGTTTATTAATAATTCGTTAGTTTCTAAATTTTTCGTGCTAAGAAATTTTTCGAATTGTGCGAGACAATCGAAAAAATTACTTTTGCTAATATTTTCCAAATATTTTCCCAAAAGCGTACCATTTCCAACTTTCAACAGGGCACACTCCAATACCAAAAGAGTCCTTTATATTCCTCGATTATCTTTTCAATCGCAGCTTTACAAATAATTCACCATGTAACGCGTATTTCGTACCAACAATTATTGCAAAATAATCGAAAAAAAGACTACTCTTTGCTCCAAACATTTCCCCAAAAAAGTACCATTTCCCACTTTCAACAGGGCACACTCCAATACCAAAAGAGTCCTTTATATTCCTCGATTATCTTTTCAATCGCAGCTCGTCTATTTACAAATAATTCACCATGTACCGCGTATTTCGTACCAATAATTATTGCAAAATAATCGAAAAAAAGACTACTCTTTGCTCGAAACATTTCCCCAAAAAAGTACCATTTCCCACTTTCAACAGGGCACACTCCAATACCAAAAGAGTCCTTTATATTCTTCGATTATCTTTTCAATCGCAGCTTTACAAATAATTCACCATGTACCGCACATTTCGTACCAACAATTATTGCAAAATAATCGAAAAAAAAATAATCTTTGTTCCAAATATTTACCTCCAAAAAAAGGTACCATTTTCCTCTCGGAACAGGTTCTCTGTATCCAGTAGTAAAACAGTGGTTCGTGTTCTTCGATTAGCTTTTCAATTGCAGCCGATTCGTTTATCAATAATTCGTCGGTTCGTCCATTTTTCGTGGGGGGTTGCGGCGAGTATCGAGGGGGTGGGGGTCTGGGCCAGGAATGCGGCCGGTGCACCGAGCGACGCGTAATTCGGATTAACTCGTACACGTGACGCGCGATTTGCGCAGCGATCTGGCCCGGAAGCGTTGCGGAATGGAACGTCGAAATTGGCGATACTCAAAAATCAAATAACCCGCCGCGTTCACCGCGGTGGCGTTACGCTCGTCGTGTCCTGCGGCGTTACAAATTAACCGCCGCATATTTTTCGTGTCGGCGTGCATTAAGCGGGTTTCGCGATAATAGCGCCGACCCGAAATAATTTATACACAATCCGCTGGACGGATTCGGTACTCCGGGGCGCGGAAAACCCGTACACCGTCGCGGTAACGAACCATGATCCATGAAAATCGTTTCTTCCGCGGCTGTTACGCGATTCAATAACGAAACGTTTCGACCGATTACTCGGGTCGCGTAAACAATCTGTTCGCGATTGTTCACAAGACTGTTAATTTTAAACATTGCTTCAAAGTAACTAATCCCTTACCGTAACGCACTTTATTTTTTTTTATTAAAAAAATTAGATGTTTGTATATTCGTTTGTATTCTCATTATTATTGAAATACTGGAAGCAAATATTCCTTCGTTTAGCAGTACGATCGAGGGACGATTCTCTATAGCCATTTAATTTAGTGTAATTTTTCTAGAGATCAATATATATATATATATATATGGGGAATACAAAACGTTATAATTTATTTTTATTTTTTATGTAATATGTTTCATCGAAGTGATGAACTTTCTTGTAACGGAAAAGCTTCGAGAGCAAAGGGTTAAGTATTGTACGTGCTACGAATCATTTTTGTTTAAGTATTTTATCGACGCTCATATTACAGTAAAAAAACTAAAAGTGATCAGTATTGAGTGACACTTTCCCCCAACACGATTACTTACACGGAAGTTTCCCTCGAACCGGAAAACGTAGATATATCGCACGGATGATAATACCTATCGCGCGGAAGAGAGGGTAGAATATTTATCGCCGCGAAAATCGATGAAAGTTTCCGCGCGCGATTCGAGCGGTGTTCGAGCTCATAAACGCGTAACGTGGTTCGTTCTTTGGCTTGAGAAACGCGAAACGAACGTTCTCGTTGTAAAAACTATTTAACTTCGATCTCCCCGTCGAACACACCGGTAATTGTATTTTCGGAGAATTTTGTATTCGCTGGTTTCCCAACTTTATTCGATTCTATATTTTTTGGTTACGCGATTATCGACATTGAAATAGTACCTAACCAACGCTCGGGTCCGAAGGGTTTTACGCGTATTTAATTCTCAACCGTGCCGCGACAACATTTCACCTTTTGCGACCCCTGAAACTCGATTCACGACGAATAAAACGGTCCCTGTTGCCACTTCGCGTCGCTTTCGTTCGAAGTTTCTTTCGTCTCGCTAAATTTTTCTTCCGTTTCGTTATTCAAATTGAAGGGGCAGCTCGCGCCCCGCCGTACAATCGCGAGACGAATATTTTTCCTCTAATTTACGTTCCGCAATAAAATTAATTACCGGCGAGCAAAATGCTTCGAATCGCTGTTCGCGGATTCAGTGCAATTAATTATTCGCGCGACGACGGAACGAAACTGGGATTCTCCGCTGACAAAGAACCGTGATGTTTTTGTTTTCTTTTTTTTTTTATTGTTTCTTGTACGTTCGTATATATATATATTTTTCGTCGTTGTTAATTTTCCACGTCGAACACGACGGCACACCTATGGCGTGACTTTCAACTCGCGTGGAATTTGCTCCGTGGGTAGTTTCCACCCTTGAGGGGGTTAGGTGAACGCCCAACTTAATCCACGTGTGTGTTCATCGACGTTACCCTTCTTTCGGCCACACCTTTATTTCCAGGAAGAATTAAACGAACGAGCAGCAAACGTCGATGGTGTCTCTAAGAGGGATAATTCGAAAAATTTTGAAACCAATATTCGTGTTTTATTAATATTCCGTTAATTTTATCGAGAATAATAGAAAGCACCGTGAATTTCGGAATATTTTTTACTTATTATGTATCCCATCGACAAGCGCGGGCTTTGTGTAAATTATGAAGAAATTGAATGAATATTGTATCCGATGTTCGAGAACTATTCATTCTCTATTGATTTTGTCGAGAATAATACGCGTACCAAAATTTGCATCGCGAATTTTCGAATAATCGGTCCGCATTATGTGCTTCGACGATCGAAAATAGTCTTTGCGTAAATTATGAAGAAATTGAATAAGTATCTTATCCGATGTTCGAGAACTATTCATTTTTTATTGATTTTGTCGAGAATAATACGCGTGAAAAATTTGCATCGCGAATTTCGGAATAATCGGTCCGCATTATGTATTTCGATGATCAAGAATAGTCTTTGCGTAAATTATGAAGAAATTGAATAAATATTGTATACCATGTTCGTGAAGCATCAATTATCCATTGATTTTATCGAGAATAATACGCGTGAAAAATTTGCATCGCGAATTTCGGAATAATCGGTCCGCATTATGTATTTCAACGATCAAGAATAGTCTTTGCGTGAATTATAAAGAAATTGAATAAATATTGTATCCCATGTTCGTGAAGTATCAATTATCCATTGATTTTATCGAGAATAATACGCGTGAAAAATTTGCATCGCGAATTTCGGAATAATCGGTCCGCATTATGTATTTCGACGATCAAGAATAGTCTTTGCGTGAATTATAAAGAAATTGAATAAATATTGTACCCCATGTTCGTGAAGTATCAATTATCCATTGATTTTATCGAGAATAATGCGCGTGAAAAATTTGCATCGCGAATTTGGAAATATTCATCATTCACAATACATCCGTATTGTGTATTTCTACGATGAAGAAGAATGGTCTTTGCGCGAATTGTAAAGAAATTGAATAAACACTGTATCCATGAGATTCGAGAGAAAGGCGAATAATTTTCCGGTATAATCGAATAAAAATCTAGCGATTGGTGGTTGTTCGAGGGTCGATCGTTGGAATCGTTTCTATTCTTAGCGTTCATTCGCAGTTATCCCCGTGTCCGAGGTAGAGACGTTACCCACGAAGAATTTCTCCACGGTGGTGCTGCACGTTCGAAAGATTTCAACACAGAGAGGAGATCGATAAATTTCTTCTATTATTCCACGTCGGGTCTCTCCTCAAATTCCTTTCATGCTCGTTCTATGGAGTGGTATAGAAAATCTGAGGTGAATATCGCCGCGGTAGAATCATATCCGGCGAACAATTAATCAACGAAAGCCTAATCGATAACACACCGGGTAGGGCAGAGGTGAGCAGCGAGAGAACAAAATTGAATGGGCTCTGTAAAACGATTTGTAGAGATGCGGGCCATGGAAGGTCTTCGTGTTCCGGCAAATCGCATTATCCCTGATAATAAAGCAAACCCTGCTATTCGTGGACGAGGTTACGTTGCCTCGTATCGGGGCAGCCTTTCGTTCTTTTTCCTCCAATTGTCGCGGATTCTTGGTGCCTCTCGAAAGGAAACTCTTCCATCGGAAGGTCGATACGGTTGCTTGATTCCGTTCTCGAGAAATACGAACCCTTTAATGCGCGGTTGCGACCCATTAAACGGAAGAAAGGGATCTCCGGTTGTAAAATTGAAGTGCAAAATGCTTTTCGAGCGTTGCTAAATGAACTCTGTTCTTCGACCCGGGGACTAGATTTTCTACGGCGATTCGATGAACGTACCGTAGAACTCGAGATACGATAATTTATGGAAAAATATCTGTAGATTTTGTTTCTTCGATAGAAACCGCAAATATCCAGATTTATTGTGAAAATTTGGATCGAATAGTCTGGTCAATTTTTCGGTCGATATTTTGGCCTTTCCTCTATAGAGATGCTCTTGCGAGTCTACTCTTTCGAGGAGCTGTTCTTGTGACACTAGACTGTATAGAGTAGCTCTTGTGACACTGTGCTCTATAGAGTTGCTATCGCGTTCGATAATTGCAATGAATTCTTCAGAAACGAATCACCGAAATATTTGTAATGTATTACAATTATCTAACCCCCGTCACAGAAACAACCCCTTCGCAAAGTACAATGTCGGGTGCAACTGGCGTTCCAAATGCAAAGAATTGAAAACAATTTTTCTCTCAAAAATAAACGCGAGTACACAGCTTGTAAAATTCTTCCCCAAGGAACAGAATAAATCGAATTAAACTCTTACGTATCTTCCGTTTATTTCTTCTCCACGGTGTCGTTACTTTAAACGCGATAAAATACACCGAAACAAATATAATACGATTCCTTTCGAGTTTCCTTCGGTTATTTTCATTTATCAAGCCCCGGAGAAAGAAGAAGCAACATCATCGACCCCGAGGGCTCGGAATAAGTCGTAAATTCTCTTTCTCACCTATTTCTTCGTTCCCCGTCCCCGTGTTCGGTCCCACCGACAGGAAAAAAAAAGAATCCTCTCCGGTCGTGATCGGCGATACCGGAGACTTTTTCGAGATCGATCGTCGTGGTAATTATATCGAGCTTGGGGACAAATTGGAAGTCGGTTTAATCCATCGTGATCCGTAGACTCGTCCCGACAGCCTTGTGTTCTTCCACGGTAAATATACGGATTTCTGGCCCTTCCCGAAGATACGGTCGCGCGTCCTCCCCGGTACCACGGCAATTTCCGTCCCGTACACACTGCCAAGATTTACTCTGACACGTCGCAATGTTTGTCGATAGACAGCGTCGGGTGTACACCATCTCTTCTACACGAGTGCTCGCCTATGCGCCACCAGGAAACGTCGATACGACGACGACAACGACTCCGGGCGACGATGCGTTGCGACGATCCAACGGAAACGCGAGTTCGCGATAAATCACCCTACTTCGCAGTTCCCTCGATTCACGATCGACTTCGCGGACTCCTCGGGATTGAACACGATTGTTTAAAATAGCGACGAGCAGAAACGTCGCGCTCCGTTTAACGAGAGTTTCAGATGATATTGAACAATTTTAGCGAATATTACAAATTAGCCAATATTGATATTTAACTAATTTTAAAAATTAGCCAATATTGATATTTAACTAATATTAAAAATTAGCCAATATTGATATTTAACTAATATTAAAAATTAGCCAATATTGATATTTAACTAATATTAAGAATTAGCCAATATTGATATTTAACTAATATTAAAAATTAGCCAATAGTAAAATCTTCAGCTAATATTAAAAATTTGGTAATAGGAAAATTTGTAGCTCACATGAAAAACTAGCTAATAGTAATACTTTTAGCTGATATTAATATTTAGCTAATATTCAAAATTAGCCAATAGTAAAATTTGTAGCTAATATTAAAAATTAGCTAACAGTAAAATTTTTAGTTGATATTAATATTTAGCTGATATTAAAATTCAGCCGATATTAATATTTACCTGATATTAAAATTTAACCGACATTAACATTTAGCTATTGGGTTTTTCGGAACGTCGTTTCATTTTTTTTTTTTTTTTTGTGAAAATGAAACACGACTTTTTTAGAGTGTACAAACATTTTATTAAATTATATATTCTCCATTTTGGAAAACGAAACGATTTTCCGAACAATCCAATAATATTAAAATTTAGCTAGTTAGATAATCGAAGATTGTGTAATATTTTTAAATAATTTTATATAGAGTATTTTGGGATCGATTAATTGCGACGAGAATACCCAATTGGTAACGTTATCCGTGATTGTAGCAACTGTGTTCTATTAAATTGGTTTTCAAATGTTGGCACACTGGAGAAGAAAAGTTGCTCGTCACCGATTTAAAATAATCGTTCGGGCCCTCGTCGAGCGAACCACCGTGAAATTTGATAATTGCCTCGTGTAGAGCGATTCCAGAAACCGAGACGAGTCCCCGTGTCCCTTTTTTTTTTTTTTTTTGCTCGCGGACAGAAGCCGAGTGGTTTAAAGAGGTCTAAAGAGGACTCTCCGTGACCCCGTTTTGTCCGCCCGTGCAACGCCGTGCCTGCAACTGCACCCTTTTTCGAATAGAATTATAGTTGTTTCATGTAAATTGCATTTTTTCATCATTCCGGGTATAAAAGTATGGCGTGCACGAACAGCGAGATGTGAATACCGTCCGCGAGATGCATACGTATGGAAATAAAACTTGTTTGCAACACAAAGAAGCTGCCCCGACGTTGAAACTATATTTTCTTACGAAAATGATACCGGTCGAACATTATTCGTTGAAATGTTCGAAACGACACGGGGAATTTACATACATTGTGCAACACCGGTCACGAAGCTATGAAAACTTTATTCGTACAATTTTGCAACGATGATGACAATTTTGGTAATATTTGGATCGAAAATTTTCTCGAACATTTAAAAACAACCTACCGATCAGATGATCCTCCGTACTCGATTTATAGAGTACTTTTGTATCATCGATGGTAATTTTAAACAAGAAACGACTTTAAACGACGATTTAAATCAGTCTCGACGCGATTAATTATTTTAGTTCTATTATTCTAAAAAAAAAAAAGAAACTGCAGCGTTGCAAATGTTTTATTCTTTATCGAAAAGAACGAAGGGGACAGTCTATCTTTTCCAGGAGATCGCAGGCTGATAGTGTTCCACGGCATTGAAAGAAAATCCATTCGGACGAATAAGATAGAAGGCGAACGAGAAAAACCGCTCTCATTTGTTTTCATTGCCGTGGACAGACAGATGTCCTCGGGGAATAGGATTGAGCTTTCAATGTTTAACAATTTCTCCATACAATTTCCCCAGGCACTGTGTGCATTAAAACTTCCTCCCCTACGCGCACGTATAGCAGTCTGAGAATTTTCCGGCCAAACTGTGCCAGCATGTGCAACGATGGAAACGAGAAAACTATGTTAGGTAAACATAGGCGCGTAAAAGGAAACTTGGTAAAAATATTACAACTACATCGATTTACTCGCGTAGGAATTTAGACGATAAATAACCATAAATAACCACCTCGATATTTTCTATCCTTCGATGATCATTACACCCGATGGAACCTTGGTAAAATGGAAGTCGATCGTCAATTTATTCCAAGGAAAAAATTACTAAAATTATCCGTCTCTCTGTAACATATATCAAAACTATCGAAATCGACGAAGACGCAATGTTTCGAAGTGTTTGACAAATAGTAAAAATTTAATCGCAAAAATATCTTCCTATCCTGGTTGCTTTTCATATATACTAACATTCCATACACTCTTCAAACACGTTTGAAAATATTCTACAAACAACTAAGAAATGTTCAAAGTATCGGTATTGGCTATAACCGCTCGGTTCGTTCGAACCGTTCGATTCTTAACGAGTTCTCGGTCGTTCGAACCGAGCATTGCTCGGCTTTATTCGAACGGTTCTACAATCTCTTGATTTCGTTCTCACGTGTCCCGTGCAGAAGAGAAGCCAGGAGAAATTATTTTCGTCGGTTATTTCCTCGAGAAATCCTCGGGCGTATCAGCTCCCGAAAATCGTTTACCGATATCCGCAACGAAGATTCGATTTGACGCGGGGGCGGGTGGGGACGGTTGCGGGGCGCCCGATACGGAGTTCCTTCGACAGGTGGCTCGATTCGGTTGGTATCTTCGTCGCGTTATCTCTCCCTCGCTCGTGTAAACAAAATGGTCACGTCAACGTCGTATACCACGTCGAAGTTCGCGGTCTAATTTCCGCGCGCGACCATCTACCTCGTCCCCTCCCTTCGTCCACGGCGTCGTCGTCCTCGGTATAAGAACCGGTGTGCCCTGGTTTCGAGGTTTTCGCACGGGCCGCCGCGATAATACCTACTCGTCGACGTTAACCCTTTGTCTCGGTTGAACGAGCCACGAGAACCACCCTCGAAAACCCTCGCGAAAAATCGTTCTTCGAAGCGTCTGACGAGCTTCCGCCACGGAGATGCTGGGGCCTGATTCCTCGAGAGAAAGAGAGAGAGAGAGAGAGAGAAACCGCGGATATACTGTTTAGCGCTACTTACTTATACCGAGAGCCTCTCTGGCGAACCTCTCACGGTTTGAAATTATTTCGAAATTTATCGATCTCCGAGCGAGATGGAAAGTGGTTCGTGCGTACAGTGCGTGCCGAAGAGAATTGTCCAAGTATCTCGTTTTGTTCATCGATTCGATGGAAAAACGTTCGGTACGTATTCGAAGGATATCGAACGAGTGTCTCTTTTAATCTTTTGCGTGTTTTATTTCTCAAACGCTAAAGCGATATCGAGTGTTTTAAACGACACTGTTCACTTTTTTTCAAAGACGAATTCAGTGACGGTAAAGCGACCTCGAGTCGATCTTTGTAGTTTCCACGAGAGATTCATTTTCTCAAAAATTATTTTCGATTACAATCGACGTTACGTCGAAATCTACGCGTTCGTTGGAACTTGTTCCTTTTCGTTTTCTTTTACACGAGAAATTTTCACCTCTCGTATTTACCCTTCATACGAAACACGAAAAAGATAGACAATTTTTGGATCGATTTTCTCGATTTTACCGGTCGGGAGAGTCACGATCGAAATCATCGTTCTTTCGTTTTCTCGTTCCGGTCGTCTTTGACTTTTCTTCTCGGGCGCAAAGAGAGAAAGAGAGAGAGAGAAAGAGACCCGTGCCGTCGAAGTCTGCGAGGGAGTTATTAATTTTAAGAAGTTATTAATCGTTTCAAGCAGCCCGTTGACTCCGTTTTCTTTGCGACCGGGCGCAACGGCGTTTACGAAGGTTAATTGAAAACGCCGCATCGAAAGGATTTTGTTAGATAAACCGAGTGAGTAGGTAGGCCGAAGAGAGAGGGGGGTAGTGGTAGAGGATTTCTTCGTAAATTCCTTTGCCTTTCATGAATTCCGTAATCACTTTCCTTTGTAAAACTGCTTAACGCGCGGAAGGACGACGCAATATGACGGCGAGTTCTCGGGTTCCCTCATCTTTGGTACCTTTTCTTTTTTCTCCCCTCCACCACTTTTTACTGCGAGTCGCAACAAGGTGATTAAAAGCTTCTTAGGGCAAAAGTTTTAAAACTCTACCATCGTTCCAGGATCGCGGCTGGTAGGATTCTTCGCAAGTTCCCCGCAGCGGCACCGACAACGATAAATTTATGCGCAACAATCCCGCGTCTTTGAACGTCTTCTCGTCTCGTAACGCGAAACGGCCAAGAGATCTGCACAGAAGGAGAAACGAGCCGATAGAGCGCGTACCCCGAGATCTCGTGGCTTTCGTCGGATCGTTTTCGGGGTCGGTGCGGTGGCGCGAGTCAAAGGGGGATGATGGATCTCGTGGCCCGTGAACAACGTGGCCCTGAAACGTTGCTCGAAGAATTTAAGGGTCTCCGGGTCCGTCGAAAGAAATTTCCAAAGCAATTACACACGGAGAAACGGGTCTTCTTCGGGTTCCACGAAACGGAGGAAAAGAGAGCCGCGCTGTGGAACGATTAATTGAGTCGAATCGAGGACCACCGGGCCCTTTGGAATTGCGCGAGTGTAACCACACACGGTGTATTGTTTAGAAAGTGGAACTTTCGAGGGAACGAATCACGATGGTGGAATTTTTCTCGCGAACATTTCTCGTTTTACAATTTCTTCGAAAACGTAACGTTTCTTTATCGAACGATAGAGAATACGTACAACAACGATATTCGCTGGAATGACGCTTTCGTCGAATTTATTCCGTTGAAAGTTTTTCGCCAAAATGATACTTTCGTTGAGTTTACGAAGATTCGAAACGCAATCATTGGACACCGATCGATTTTGATCTGGTTGAACGAATTAAATACACTGCTCGCGAAGTTAGGAAGGTGGAAGATATTATCTTTCATCGAGAATCAATTATTTTCGATATCAGATCGTAATCAGATCGAAAGAATTAATTGGACCACTCGCAGAAATAGAAAGAAGAGGAACAAATTATTTTGCATCGAAAATCAATTATTTCTTTATCGTAATCGGGTCGAAAGAATTAATTAGACCACTCGCAGAAGTAGGAAGAGTAACGAATTATCTTGCGTCGAGAACGAATTATTTTTTTATCGCAATCGGATCGAAGGAATTAGTTGGACCATTTGCGGGACTGGGAGGAAATTATCTTGCATCGAAGTCTCTCTTCGTAATTTAAACAGAAACGAATCGTGGGTATGTTAAACCTCTGTGTGTTTCCATTGGTGGGTATAAAGTCCACGATGTAACGCGCGACGTTCCATTTATTCCAAACGACACACTGTAGTTACGACTATGGAAACGAAGAATTGCGTGTTATTTACAAGACGAACGGCGCCCTCGACGCGCATAAATTAACATCTTCGAATCATTTCGCGCGACGAATAAACCGCAGAGGGAGAACGAAGGACCGTGCAGGGTGAATCGGACGAATGGTACGTCATTCGACGTTGTAGACGCGACGATGGCTTCGCGGATCGTAATTCTATTCAAACGAGACGGGACGCGATCGACGTCGCGATGGAAGAGACTGCCTTTGGTTTTTTTCTTTTTTTTTTTCACCAAGGTTTTACGACGCGAACGCTAACGATATTTCGGATGGATCGGTGGCGAGAGCAAACTCTATTATTCCGAGCACAAAAGGACCATCCGATGGAGCACTTACGCGGTGTTTCGATTCCTTAATCGCATTACGCGCTATAAACCGAAATTGTTTTCTACCTCGATGGCTAGGTGATCCAAACAAGTATACTCGGTCGGTGAACAATGATCGCGCCAACTGTGAAAAAATCACTCGTTGGAAAATACGAATAATTGATAGGAAATACGTGTAATTGAGAGGAAATACGTGCTTTTTGAAAATTATAAAAATATTTTAATTATCAGGTATCGAAACAAGTGTTTTGTCGGTGAACAATGATCGTTCAAACTGTGAAAAAATCACTCGTTGAAAAATACGGGTAATCGATAGGAAATACGTGGTTCTTTTTGAAAACTATAAAAATATTTTAATTATCTGGTATCGAAACAAGTATTTGGTCGGTGAATAATGATCGTTCCAACAGTGAGAAAATTATTCGTAGAAAAATACCGGTGGTGAAGAGAAAATGTGGTTCTTTTTTTTTTTTGAAATTATAACTCGTCGAACTATCGTTCGATGGCTCGAAGAAAAAGCGAACTATATTATTACGAGTACAAAAGAACGTTTCGATAGACCATTTGCTAAAGAATCGAACTTCAATTTGAATAATTTTTCCTCTTTACAAAGATTAATCATTTATTCAACGACGAGTGACACAGAAAGAAGCGCGTATTTTTTATTATCAACTAATTTTTATTCCGTGCTTGCACGAATCAATGGAAACCCTCCTCCGTGAACTATTGGTAACACTGTCGCAAGAATATAAAAAAAAATACAAAAATACGAAGTTTCACCGAAAGATTAAATTTCGAAGAAACAACAGTGATTTCATCCATTGGATAGAATTTGACGAAGAAAAACGTAGTTGTAATGTAATAAAAAGAACGATATTTCCCAAACGTGAATTCTTTCAACATCGTAGCAACCACCGTCGAAAAATTTCTAACTCGTGCAATTCTCGAAACTCTAGAACCGAAACGTTCGAACGAAATTAATTCAACGAACAATCCCAAATTCCCCCGGCGACGAGCTCCACGTCGACGAAGAATTTCGCGGATCCGGCAACGGTGACCGAAGATCGCGATTGCGAACACAATGCAAAATGTATTCGGTCGAGTAAAAATGTAACTGTCGCGAATAAATCGTGGCGTTCGGTTCGGTTCGGTTCGTTGTCCGTCGATCGAACGAACTTTTCCACGACTGTGTTCGCCGTCGGTACAATGCGTTGATAATAAAAAATTCGCGACGACGCTGGTAGGCTGGAAAAATCGCGACTGTGACCGTTTATTCGCCAACATTTCGTGCGACGGACAAAAGTGAACGAAGCCGGTGTCAAAATGGAAAATAAAAGATATTTAGTGGACGCGAGGGTGCAGATCAGCGGTGGTTTGATAAAGTGGAAAAATGCGGGAGGGTGGGTGTGGGGGGTGGCTCGACGGGCTTGCTGGAGGGTGGTTTTGTCGAAACAACGGGTTGGTCATCCCTCAAGCCACCGAAACCCATCAGCTTCGTGCTTGGCCGGTTTTATCACGGCGCCGTTTATCACCGCTTGCCTAGACAATGCCGTTGTTGTTCCCATTGTGAACCGCGCGGGGACGTCGTCCTGACCTATATTCCCTTACCGAATGGTCCCGCAGAGAAAACCGTATTCAGGACGTTTTCGACATTTTCCAGCGTCGAGTAATCGGGAAAGGTCAAAAGGGCCGCTTCTTAACCTCCTTGCCAGCGTTTCTCCAGTTTCCTCCCCTCATGAATCCTAGTGACTGTTGGATGTCCTCGTATATCCCGCACCTCGGACGATATCCCTGAATCGTTTCGAATATTTCTCCGCAAGAATGTTTTAATACGTTCCGAATGGTTCACGTACGCGTAGACGTCATTGTAGAGACACGGTTAGACGTACGTTTTCCAAACGGTAATTATCCAATTTGAATTATATTTACACTTGTTTAGAAGTTACGAAGAGCGACAGGGAGAGACCATTGTCCGTGAAATAGACGGTAGTTCTCTCTTGGGTTTTTTTTTTTCATTTATAGTTGTTGCACAAGTATTCTAGAGAGTGTAACGTACGCGAACAATTAACACGGAACAATCATACAAAATTTCGTTTCGATGGATTCACTTTTCGTCTCTGATCTTACCGAAGAACTATTTCTTTCATTATTTTTCTTAAGATACCGTATCGCCCTCGGTTTCGTGAAAGTTTCTCGAACGAATTGTTTTTCTTTTATAATATAACGAATATTGCGTTCAGTGTCGGTACGAATAATTCATATTCGCGTTCCATTCGGAGCGGGTAGTTTGCGAACGCACGTTTGGAAAATCTCGAAGAAAAGGAATCGCGTTACCCTCGTTACTTTCTCGTCCGGATACGCTACTTAACATCGCCGTTTAGCGATCTCCGTTTCTGCGTTACCACGCGAGGAAGTCGGCCATCAATACAATATTGCGATCTGCGGATAAACATCGCGTCGGCCATTTCAATGCAAATTCGATTGCCTTGAAGGCTGCATGCAAAGATAACGCGCATCACCTTTCAACTACCAAAACGAACGTATAAGTTCCACGGAATGTCAATTCTGTTGATTGTATTGTAATCCTATGCAAATGTCCCTGGTGCAATCTTACAACCGATGTCACGTACTATTTCCTCGCCCGGCGTTTCCTGTATACCAGAATCGTGCGACGAATTGAAAAACGAAGCGCTGCCATCGTCCCGCGTCGTTGGCCGATTCGAAACGTCATTCGATCGTGTCATTGCGAGCAGTTAACTCGGCAGATACGGTACCCTTTTTCTCTTTTTATTTGGAACACGCACATTGGACCCCAAAATCGAGAAATGAACCGATTCTCTTCGAATTTGGATACCACGGCTCGGTAAGCTTGTGATTAACACCAAAACTACCAAAGAGGTCGATTTGATCCGTTTGAAACTTCTTCTTAACGTTACTCAATTATTAACGGTGTCTAGAATATTCGTGGACGATTATTGAAACAAACAATTAATGGAATAATAGAAAGATCAATTTGATCTGTTTGAAACTTCTTTAACATTACTCAATTATTAACGGTGTCTAGAATATTCGTGGACGATGATTGAAACAGACAATTAATGGTATAACAGAGAGATCAATTTGATCTATTTGAAACTTCTTTTTAATATTACTCAATTATTAACGGTGTCTAGAATACGATTCTCGCGACGAAAAAATCTTGGATATTTCAATTTCGTTTCTCCGATTTCTTTTTTCCCTCCATCTGAGAAAATGATTACAGTACACGCGTAATCCATTTAATTTACTCTGAAACGTAGGGCAACGCTCGGGCGTTTAAAAGGTAGCATTTTAAACGCGGTGAAGAGGATTTGCCGAGGAAACGTGTATACAGGAGGGAGGAGGGGGTTGGTCGGAGTTGGTCGGTGTTGGTTGGGGGCTCTACGGGGGTGGCTGCAACCGTACGAACGTCGCGTATCCGTTTACACGGTATTACGCGACCGAGAAGTCGCTCGCGAGTTCTTCAAATTTACGAGGGCAATTTGCGTAAAACGATTTAATGCGAGCCGGAAGACTGCAGCGATTTCGCGGATGCCGTGCTGGAAAGATTGCATAAGCGATCGATCGGGCACGATCGTATCGTAATTCTTTACAGCTACGATAACGATAATCGTCGGGAAATACCTTGAAACGTGTAACGAGAGAGAGAGAGAGAGAGAGAGAGAGAACTCGATTTCTTCGCCGCGTAACGCGGAAATATTTTCGCGTTCAATCAGTCCCCACGGCCCCCTTTTATACCTTCCCCGGCCGCCCCCTTTAAAAAGATTTCTCTTTCGAAGATACGACGAAGGTAGCCCCCTAAAAATTACCTCTTTGTCGATGAATTTATTCATGACCCTGACAAAGTTGTTTAACGATCGCTCGTAAATTTATAGTCGTCCGTGGAATTCGACCCATTGGTCGAATATAAAACGACGACGGTGATTTTCTCGGGATTTTTTTCTCCTTTTTTTTTCTTCATTTTTTTTTTTTCTTTCTTTTTCACTTCGATCATCGATGCTCGCACAGGGGGTCGGGTTAGGTCTTTTTACGCGTTCAACGAACCCGCGGTTGAGGAGGACGAATTCGTATATGTATAAATCGACGCGGTAAATGAACGATCTGCACGGTTATCGGGATAACTTTACTCCGATATCGAGCGACAGGAATCGTTGGATAATTCGCGACGATGGTAATAGAGGACCAGAAATCGGCAAGCGTCACACGAATCAACGAAAATTCCACCCGCGAAGCGATTTATTAACGACGCCATTTACGGACGTCCAGTCTCAAACGAGGATTATCGATTCGTCGAGTCAGTGGAAGCCTCTCCGAGGCGATAAATGGGAAAATCTTGGAATTCTTCTAGGATTCTTTTCAATCGCGATTTTATTTTCAATTGGAGAATAAGGAGTTCGTTAGAATCTTGGAGGTTCGTTAAAGATTCGATAATTATACGAACGATCGTCCGGTTGGAAGTTGCCGGATCAAGAGACGTTGTTCGACTTGGATGGCTCGCGTTAGAAATATTTTAATGGGGAGGAAAACGCGAAAAGTGGGCTCTCCTTTTCGATATTCCACGTTTCCAAGTGGTACGAGTACCGCGATCGTGATGGTAAATACATCCAGAATTACAGAAGAGGATGTAATTCGCTGCGAGTGGATTTTTTATCGATAGAAACGAAGGTACGTGATCGAGTTCGACGAATACCATATTCGCGAACAGTAATCAATTTTGTGTGTTAAATATTAAATTCTGTGTGTTACATATTAAATATTTTGAAATATTAATTTTTCGGTTAATTCCGGAGCAAAGTAGTGAATTGCTATTAAAAACGTTGAATATTTAAAAATTAATACTCGAGATTTAAAATATTAATTTTAAAAAATAATTTACAACCTTTGCCCCAGAGTTAACCGAACTCTTTCAATCTTCTCGGCGTAACAATTTTTACATATTACTCAATGCTCGAACTCATCAATAAAATTTAAAATCGTTGAAAAAAATCTGGAAAACACTCGTTGTGTTAGCTCTGAAAATTAACACGGATCCCCAAGAGTTACTTTCCTCTTTTATAATCGTCTACACTCAACGGACATTCGCGCTAAATTTTCATCGGAAACGGTGTATAATTTCCAGCGAATTCAACGTGTCCGTAGCGACGTTATCCTGTGTCTCGAGATATTCCAGGAACCAGGGGTGCGCGAAATTCTACGTTGAACACCATCCGAAACTCGATTCTCCGGTTCCAGGAAGCGTCTAGGAGCCAATTCGGGTGGCCCGTTTCAATTTTCCGGATTCCGGTCGTTTCCTCGAGAGCGTCGCGCTCTTCGGTGAGCGTTTTCTCCGCAATCGTCTCCGCGTTTCGGAGGCAGACGGTTTTGAATCGACGATGATCGATTCCGTCCGCGAAAAATAACGCTCGGCTAATTGAACGGGGAAAGAAGAGGGGGTGGTGGTGGTGGTGGTCGTTAGAAAGGTTCACCGAAGAGAAAAACCGGCAAAGTGAGGGGGAAACGAAGAAGAAGAAGAAGAACGCGTCGAAAGAGGGAAACGTGTGCCAGAACTACGGTCACTTAATTGCCACCTCGAGAAACTAATAAAAAGTGTCTCGCTGGGGGGTGGTGGAAACGGGGTGTCGATCGAGGACCGCTGTTGGCTAGGGCTCGCCACCCCCGAGCCGTTTCCACGGAACAATGCAATGCTTTTTAGTCGTTGGCCCCGAACCGCCGCTGGTTATCGGGAAACATTCGAGCAACAGGAACCAGAGGGGTGGAAGGCGGTCGGAAGTCGCCGAGGCTCGGATTTTCGATATTGCTGCACGCGGTCCTTTATTACGATTCCGCGATCTTGTTCGCGTTCGCTAAACTCTCGATTAATGTTCGACGACTTTTCGCCATCGGTGTTTATTCGCGAGACCGCGTAAGGGAGCTCGACGCCGTTCCGCGGGAACAAGTTCTTGCGCCGGTGAAACCGAGAGACCGTGAACGCGCAAAAGTTGGGACTAATTTCTTGTATTGGTGCAACCGAGAGATCGTGAACGTCTAAAAGTTGGGACTAATTTCTCGCGTTAGTGTAACCGATAGATCTTGAATATGTAATCGTTGGGACCAATTTCTTCGCGAGACCGAGAAGAGAGGTCGTGAATGCGTAATAGTTGGGACCAATTTCTTGGGCCGGTGCAACCGAGAGATCGTGAACGTCTAAAAGGTGGGACTAATTTTTTGCGTCAGAGTAACCGACAGATCTTGAATATCTAATCGTTGGGACCAATTTCTTCGCGAGACCGATAAGAGAGCTGGATGAAGTTGGGAGCTGGGCGAACGTGCAGAAGTTGGGACCAATTTATTACACCGGTGCAACTAAGAGATCGTGAATACAAAAAGTTAGGACCAATTTCTTGCGTTGGTCCGATCGAGAGATCGTGAGTGATCGAAAGCTTCGAGTACTGCTTTTTCAGTATCTCGAGCCTTCCACGGGCCTGACCAGGGCCCTGATTTGATTCCCTGAATCGCTGACTGGGAGGAGTGGGAGAAGGTAGCACGGTGGGGAACGCCCACTTTCACGCATCGTGCGTTGTAGATATTGGAGTGGGGGAATGACGATTCTAATGTCTTCGAGCGCACAATGTGCAGAGGAGGGAGACTGGCCCCACTCTATTACTTTTTTCCACTTCTCCCAGTCAGTGACCTTCATCGTAACTCTGAAATTTTGAACAAGCATAGCATACTAACTAGAAACTATTGAGAAAAGAAGTTCCGTTGATGGTTTACAGTTTGACGTGTCCCACGAAGTCGAACAAGTTCAATATCGATACTGATAGTAAAATCAAGAGATTAATTCAAATACTAAAGCAAGGGATTGACAGTGGTTGGTTCTCGACCACCGAGCGAACTATCATCTCGTGTCCGTCGAGAAATATTTCCCATCCATCGAGATTTCACCCGGTAAGATACCAATTTACTTACAATTCTGCAACAAAAACATTTATCACCAAAACTGTCTCTTTCGTATCGTGCCTTTCCGCGAAGAGAAAATTTAACGTTCACGGGGACGGTGAGCGAGTTGCGCGTCCGACCTCGATACTGTTCGTAACACGCGCGTTATCGAAACTTGAATCGCGGCACAAGTGGTTTAAAACCGTCGTTTAAAAAATCCAGCGTCGATGGGTCGTTTAACGTGATAAACGAAACAACCGATCGACGGGTGAATCGGGAGAATTATCCGCGCGTAAAGAAATTTCGTTGGCCCGCGTGGTACACGGGGGTGGCGTAATCCCCCGGGGGCGGGAAAATACAAGGTCGGACAGGGTCGATAAACGAGACGATTTCGAAGTCGAAAACCACTCGTAGCGACGCAGTAAGCCGCGTCGAATGACGAACGATCCGCGGATTAACTCGACTGTGTCGTAGCAAGATAGATATACAGAGATTTAAACCGAAGGGTGGAGTTTCCGGCATACGTCGCCTACCGGCGCAAGATTGCAGTGTATTCGCGATAAATCTTGCCTCCGACCCAACCACCCAACCACCCACCCCCGCCCCTTCTCGCTCCGACCTACCTCGCACTCTCCAAGGGGTTGAGTTTCGCGCAGTCCTCGAAATCCTCTTACCCGTATTCCCTCTGCCCACCAGCTGCACCCTTTACAAGGTTGTAAGCATCTTACGCCTTCTGATTATATATTCGATCGACGAATACGTGTATAAGGGGAAACCGGGGGGGTGCGTGGTTCCGTTGCAGCTGCGTGCGCGTTCGCGCGAGCTCCTTTGATTTCGAATTGAAACGCGCCCCTCGCCGCCGATACCCCTCGCCACCCCCTACCCCGCGACGTCACCAAGCCCCTCGTTAGTTGGTTTTCAGCTAATGACGAATTCCGCGGGTTTGTCTGGCCCGGGTACCGGATGGAAAACCGACACGTCGAACCGAATTATCCTACTCGATCGTAGAATACCAGGAGAACAATGATCGGGTATCGTTGCTTCGCGCTCGATTTATTATTTGCACACCGAAAGATTCTTTTCCCGTTCGGATGTAATTCTACGTTGAGAAGATTGCGGAATTCTCGGTGACTCGATTTCTTCGATTTTTATTTACATGGAGGCTTCTTCGTATCGTTTTCGATGCGCGCGAAGAATGATACAATTTTATGTATTTATAAATTAAACAATTTTGGGTACACCTCGTGTATTTTTTACAATGATTTTTCTTACCGGTGGTTGTTAAATATCTTCTACTTCGATTTAAGCACGCGTGTGTCTAGAATAATCGGAGAAATTTATCATAGAAATAACCCGTCTACTCTCAGAGTGCATCGAAGTTGAGTAAATCTGAGAAAAAGGGGTTTCGATAATTGTGCGATATAAATACCGAAGAATGTTCGATATTATCACCGTCTGTATCCATCAAGAATTATTTTTATTTCATCGATGGAATTTCTTTAGAAAGTCGAACGAAAATGTAGTACCCGAGAAATTTGAATTTCCCGCGTCTCTGATTCTCTTTTTCCCGGAGTGGACTCGATTTCTTCCCGAGTTTCGTCCCGAGCGTATTAATCCGTGGCTGCATTTTCGAGAAGACCTTTGCATGGAAAATGGCGGACGGTCGCACATTCCACGCACGCTTTTCTCATTTTCTCGAGGAATACCCGAATCCACGAAGCGTTCTTCTTCGCTGTTCCAGCGGCGGCTGCAAATCTCCGAATCGCTGGAAAGCCGCGAAATTAAAGCAATTTGTCGCCCCGTTGCGGAACTACCGTTCATAGGTTTCTAATTACGCTTAATCGCGCCACTTCGAAACCGGAACCGGTCGCGGTAGACGATCAAATTTATATCTTCCGATCCTTCCTTTATTTCGTCGATTCGTCGTCGTATCGTCGAGAAATCGCAGTAACTCGACGAGCAACGTCACGGGTACGTTCATCGATACGAGACACCAGGTGTAAACAAATGCACGTGGCGGTGTTTCGACGAAACGGAACGCTATAGAATAATCATTTCGAACGCGAATACGAACGAATAATAACAGGGTAACCGAAGGCGAGTTTCGAACGATCGATATTTTCGTATTGAAAACTCGACCTCGTACCGAGTTCGAAATTATTGCCGCTGTTATTAATATTTACCACCAAAGTCTCGATACAATCGTTCCTCGGCGATACAATGTATCCGATGTTCTCTAATGACTCCAATCGCGTAGTTTTTCGCGTGAACGAATTAAAACGTTTCTCGGTCGAATTTAAATTAAATTTCGTTCCTTGGAACGAGGGAACGTTACGATACAAATCGTACACGATTGTTTATTTTATATCCGTATCGCTCGCGAACGATCGCTCTTCGAACACTAGACAGTCGCGTACCATCGAGGCACCGATCGTCCACGGTGTCTGGGATCGACAATTGACTAACGTTTTGCAACTTATTACACGTAATGGGAACGTGTACAGGGGGCGCACGGTTCGTACTCGCGGGCTGCGAACGAGTCTTTTATTCCTGGAAAATGGCGCGCGGGGCCAGCGTAGCGCGAAATTAAACCAATTTGTCGCGGTCGTGGGACGTCGTTGCGGGCCAGGGGAGCGGCGGGAGGGAGGGAAGGGGTGGGGGTAGCAGACCCGCCGCGCTCTCATTTATAGGTTTCTAATTACATTTAAGTCTCGCGATTTCTCAAGATTAACGGAGCAAATGCACCCAAACGAGATTACCCGATCGCACGTTCGCGGACAATCTCGGGTTAATTTGAATTTACAGTCGACCCTTCGCACTTTTCCCGCCCGTTTCTCGCTCGTGACTCGCATGCAGAGCCGCGAGCTGCCCGCAATCTCTTGAAATTTTTTCCCCCACGGACCTCCACGGTTTTTCCGGGCCGTTTTTCCCGATGATTACCAAGTTTCGAGCGCACCGCGCTTTCGAACATCTATTTTGTATGTTTGCAACGGGGTTCTCGTTGGAACGGTCGGAGACTTCCAAATGATTTGTTCTTTCTACTCTCGTTGTGTCGAGGTTTCGTTCGTTAACACTTTACGAAAGAATTAAACTACTTTGAAATTAGGAATTAGAATCGACCGAGACTCTTCTGTTTGCCATCGTGGTCAAGAAGATGGACAAAAGAAAGGCGAAGAGACGCGTAAAAGATTTTAAAGGGTGATCTTTCGGGAAGGCAAGAACAACATTGTAAAACAGTGTATAAGATATTAAAAACGCTTCACTCTCGGTGAGAAACCCGTGGAGAAAACCATACGACGTACGTTGTATAAATTACTTTTTTTTCTCCTGCGTGTTACGGACCACCGGGACAAAGTGTTCGATACTACGTGGAAAAAGTTATTTTCCATCGGATTATATTAATAACAAAGTAGCCTCGGAATACACTTCACTTGCTCGTCTATCACGAACACTTCGCATTTTCTCTGGACCACACGCCAGAATATTCGTTTCCACTCGTTACCATACAAACGATCAGAAATAAGTATCACTCGTACCTAACTCGGACCTAACTATGGCGATCGTTTCGAAGATCGTCTACAATACGAGGATTGAATTACCGAGCACGTAATGTTTCTTATAATTGATTTTACTCCGATTGGACCAGAACGAATTTAACGAACGAAGCGCGCCGACTTGCGGAATAATTAAACGCGATTAAGTGGCGTGTCTCGTGGCCGAGGATCGTCGTTCTGGTGTTTGCTGTTCCATGGTGTAGAAACAGGCGAAGAGAAGCTTCTCGAGAGAAAGTTACCGGTATCGAGTGTACGGGACGTTTGGGTGATCAATGGGCCGCAGTCTTCTCGTAAATGTCAGGCGTATGACGTTGCATCCACTTCTTCACGATGGAGGAAAAAGTTTCGTCCGCGATGGGTTTCGAACGATGAATTTCGTTCCCTCTGGAGAAATATCTGACCACATTTTTTGTACCGTCGTGTCGAGAGTGAACGAAGACCTTGTGAAATTTTTGAACAATTTAACACAAATATCTGACCGCGTTAGTTGCAATCGCGTCGAGATTGAACGGAGACCTTGTGAAATTATTGAATAATTTAAAAAATATTTGCGTTTCTGGTATCATCGTCGAGATTGAACGGAGACCTTGTGAAATTATTGAATAATTTAAAAAATATTTGCGTTCCTGGTATCATCGTCGAGACTGAAGACCTTGTGAAATTTTTGAACAGTTTAAAAAATATCTGAACTCGTTATTAAGACTAAACAGAAACATTTGATGAACAATTTGTTTCGTTAGCTTGGAATACAAATGACAGGATTGGATCTCAGATAATTAAAGAAAAAGAAATCTAGGAATAAAAAATTGTACAACTTTCTCGAGGGAAATTCTCGACCGTGTTGAAAATATCAAGATTTATTTTACGTTTGAAAATTAATAGCAAGTCTTCGAACACGATTCACGATACTGTATTTTCACCGAACGTAATCAAAGTTCCTCTTTTCCGTCTTCCGCGCACCTGTTACGCGCAAGAAAAGCACGGAGTAGTGTATGCACGCTCCGACATTGCAAAGTCATTTTTAAGAGTTTTTTATCTATTGTACGGTGCCTTATGGCAGCGGGCCGTAGATCATAAGCAAACTAGGAAGCAATAGAATCGAACGCTCGTAAAGTAATTTTCTGTCGGTGAAGTTCTCGATGATAGATTCGAGAACTTTTTCAAATAAAACTCTTTCGCTTGCATTCGACTTGTTCTTGACCCGAATCGATCCCGACCCCAACGGACAAAATTTCCTTCCGTATGAGAACCGAGTCGAACGTAACGCGTGCATCGTAAAACAGGATCGTATATTTTTTATAATTTAACGTACGAACGAAAAACGATGCTGCGACCGAGTGTATTTATCTCCGGATAAGAGAAAAATAAAAAAAGAGGGGAGAGATTAAATCGAACCCAAGAGGAAATATATTTTTCGTTACGGTGTGTATATATATATATCTAATAAGTACACATCGTTATTTAATAAAAGAGAAACAGAGGGGATCGCGTAAGATTAAATTCAATACAAGAGCAGATATGTTTTTCGATAAAACGTCTATACTAATAATATATATATCCACACAAACACACACACACTGTAATTTAATAAAAGAGAAATAGATGAAACCGTGTAAGGTTAAATTTAATACAAAGGAAAACATATATTGCTCGACACAACGCGTGCAGTTACAATCTATACACATTGTTATCTAATAACGGAGAAGTAAAACAGACCGTGAAAGTTAAAAAAAAAAAAAAAAAGAATATTAAAGCGAAGAGAAAGACGGAAAATTTATCTTTCGAGAGCGTAGGAGGAGGAAGAGGTGGAGGAGGACGACGAGACAATTTTCTTCGCGCTACGGATTCCAATTTTCGTTATCATTTTCCGGGACGACGGGCCCGTTCTTTCGTCGAAAAACGAAACTGAATCGACCGACGCCCACGAGGAGTCATTATTTTTCAAAGGGAACGATGGTCGCGTTTAAAGCACGCTTCCTAAAATTCCCGAATGGAACCCCGGTGAATCGAAGCGGTAAGTGCGCGAGATGCGTTCGTTAGAAATCGAAATTGAAATCGCCCCGGTCTGACTGGCGGATTCCGTGGATTATAATGCACGTTCGCGTATTGGTGGGTAACTGTGATTCCGCTGATTTGCCCGGCGGGCTTCGTTGGACGGTTCGTTGGTTACGAATCAACTCCAATTACGGGATAAAAAATGTATCAACGCGGACCAAAATGTATTTTCGCGATTTACATTGGACGGGCTCGCTAATAACCGTCGATCGTGGCTGGCTGTAATTGCAACGATAACTGCGCATTTTTACCGTACGAAGAGCTCGATTAAAATCCGAGTTTAATCTCCAGGTGTTTTTTATACCGCGACCGTTCGCTACATTCGCGGGCTGTGCACCGGACCGCCGATAAAAATAAAGAATAAATTCAACAGATTTAATTTACACCCGTACCGTGATCGATTTATACCGTGCATCGTTAGCAAACACGTTTACGCGTTCCCTCGACCAATCGCCTTCAAGACATCGTTGATTAAAATTATTCGTCGCGATTATTTCATCAAGTGCGCAAAGCGTTACTCCGAACTTGAGCGACAAACACGTGCGTACGCGTCTACCAACGATTTTTAATGGCACGTAAGTGCGATCTGTTTCGAATTAATTCGTGGTGATCTCGAACGTACGCGTAAAATTATATTTTCAAGTGTCGATTAATATCTTTCTATACGTACGTCTTGACAATCGTGTTAGTAGTTGCTTCAAACGCAAACGAACGCATACGCGAGACCAACCGCCAGCGATTTTCATTCGTCGAACTCGTCATTAATGATATCGTCGTAGAAAATTGCTTTTTCGAGCAGAATTAATTTTCTTCCACCGACGCAATCTCAGTAACGTTACACGGTAGATGGTTCAAACCAGACGCAAACGAATGCATACACGAGCCAACCATCAATTTTCGTTACCGAAACTCATCATTGAACAAAATTACTTTTTCATGCGCAATTAATTCTCTTCCACCGACACGAGCTCAAACGGTAACGTCGCGTAGCGGTTGCCTCAAACCCGGCGCAAACGAACGCACACACGAGACTACCCAACCATTGGTTTTCGCTCATCGAACACGTCATTAAAGACATCGTCGAAGAAAATTGCTCTTTCGGGCAGAATTAATTTCCTTCCAGTCCGAGCTCGGTCACGTTACACACCAGTCGCTCGCAACCCAACGCAAACGAATGCATACACGAGCCAACCATCAATTTTCGTTACCGAAACTCGTCATTGGAGAGAATTACTTTTTCAAGCGCAATTAATTTTCTTCCGCCGACACGAGCTCAAACAGTCACGTTGCATAGTAATTGCTTCAAACTCAACGCAAACGAACGCATACACGTCGTCGACGACCACCATCAATTTTCATTCCTCGAACTTGTCATCGTTCCGCGCGCCGCTTCGTTACAAAATACACCCAGGAAGTAGACGTTGCCGCGCAATGAATTAAACATCGGTTCGTTCCTGTCTGAGAGCAGATGGGACGGGATCTCGAACAAGTCCAAACCAGGCACGTGGGTCCACGCTATCGAATCGTCCTTAGCTGTCGGGAACATCGCGCGTGGAAATTGTTCGGACGTCTCGACAGGGTGTCGTTCGTTTCTTTTTTTTTTTTTCTGTATTCTTTTTTGTTTTTTTCCATCGTCCCCACGGGCCATCGACTGTTTTTCGGCCATCGAGGAACACCGACTCGACGCAATTCCCCCATTGCGCACCCTCGTTTCGCAGCGGCGGCGGTACAACCCCCGAAGGACAAGAATCAATGACTGATCGTCCCAACCGATCGAGCTCTCGTCGTTGATCGACAAACGATGAAGATTGATCGCGAACGACGTAACCCCCCTCCTACTACCCCCTTGCAACCACCCCGGCGCGATACGTCCCACGCGATTATCGTTTTCGGCAGAGGCCGATAATTCTTACGGCGTAATCGACGCCCCCGGTAATCCTCTTATCGTTCTTCCGCCCTCCGCTCGCTCGCGGACTCGCGAGAGTAACGCGATTGCCAATTAAGATCGCTACTCGGGGAAATTCGTTAAACAAAGGATGGATAAAAATCTCGATTAACCGCCAGCCGAGAGAGAAACCGCCTCCAAACGAGGATTTGTATTTTTCCTCTCCCCTTGTTTCCGCGAGATTCACTCGCGTTTAAAAGTATTCGATCGTTCGGGGGCGGTTGGTCGAAAGGGTGTGAGAATTGTGATTTTTAAATCGTCGATAGGTGTAATTTTGGCCTATCCGCGAGATTACTTAAGCACTTTGCAATTAGAGTGTATTCGAGAGATAGATTATAATGTGTTCTTCGTTTGATCAATTAATCATTATTTAATATACAGATATACTCGTAAATTATGTATACTATCGGTTAGAAGTATTCGATTTATTGTGAATAGTTTCGGTGAAAGAATTCGATCGTGGTTTTTAAGTTGTTTTCGTACGTGTAATTTTACTCCGTTCTCGAAAGTGCATATTTGCAATTGAAACGTATCCACGAGCTGTGATATCGCTCGAAAGTATTCGATCAGTGTAGATTGGTTCGATGGAAGAGCACGAGTGTTCGATCGCTATTTTTTAAGTAGTTACGAATGCAAATGTAATTTTGCTTTTTGCGCGGAAAAAGCTGTTCGATATCATTGAATACTTTCGAGCTGCGGTGTAGGTATTCGCGATTGTTATGCACTTCCAGTAGGTTTTTATTTTCGTTTCGCTCTTTTTTTTCCCCTTCACGGTTTTATTTCGATATAAAAGTACACACCATGGGAGCCACGCCATTGCGGATGGACGAGGTTCGGCAACAGCTGTTTTCCAACCTAACCCTATTCATTTACCCGTGGTGCGGCGATAGTAGATTAGATTATTATTATCGATACTACTACACGTTGGGTATAAATAACATTTTATTAGTTTCCGGTAATTCTCAAAGGTTGCGTTTGCCATTTCGTTTATTTAGTATTCACATAATATTATTTTCGGGTACATTTCGTACGCATAAAATACATAACAACGATACGAAATAATAAATAAATTGAATTCAGCGGCTCACTCTTTATCGGTAATTTTTCTCTTTGGAAATTTAAACATTTCGAATTACCAGCGCGTGAAAAAATTTTATTTTTTCACCCGGTTCTTCCAACGCAATCGTTTCGTTTCATTTTTATTCCAGTGCTCGTTTACGATTCCAGAGTGAATAAGATAAATTTCGTTCGATGCTACACCGAAAATTATTCCATTGATTTCGACTTCGAGATTGCACGAAGCACGAGACGTCCCCGATCTCGAAACGAGGCGATTTCGAAACGCGAATGCTCGAAACTTCGAAACTTGCCCGCCCGAAATAGACGATCAGGTCCATCATACGTACTTTCGAGTTCGAATCCTCCACAGCTAAGATAGTTTTGTAATCTTCGTCCGAACTCGCACGACTTTAAACTTAACGGTTCTTGTTCTACGACCGAACCGTTCGATCTCGCGGTCTCTCGATCGTTTTTGTTAAATTTCCAACGAACTTTTGACAGCTTACCGCGACAGTAAAAAAGAGCAACGAGAAACTTCCCTCGAAAGCGGGGATGTAATTTTAACAAAGCTACCAAATCTTCTAAAACAATTTCGATCTGTACAAGAGGAACACTCGCGTCGATGTATATTTTTTCCTTGCAAAAAAAAAAAAATACTTCCAAGTTGTCACTACGAATTCAACGATACATTTTTAAAAGACCAAAGTATGGTTTCAAGGACACTTTCAATTTCATTCTTGACAAGAATTTAAACGAGCGACAATGTCCTTTCAGTGAAGTGTTCGCGATAATTGGATCACCGACTGTATTTCCAACTCATTCGGAAACACACGGTATATTTTTCTCTCGAACGAAAAAAAAATTTCCCAACGTGCACCTCTGGAATACTGGAGAACAACCCGATCGCGTCTTACATATTGTATTACTTCGATTCGAGGCTGACGAGTCCTGTTTCTCGTGGCAGCGGCACCCGCGCCACGTGTACCCGCACGAAACAGGGAGCGACAGTTTTTCCACGCTGTACGTACATTCAATTTCTTCCCATTGTCATCCGAGAGTACGGGGATGAAAGTTTTCCGCGGTCGTTACGCCGCGCGAAACGACCCGAATGAATCTTTTATGAATTCGCACGTGCAAGAACGTCGTCTCCCTCGGGTAACGTACCGCGCCGGTTTCAAAAGAAACTGAACAGACACGAAACCGTGACAGTCGCCGCGCCTCGCGTTTCGTAACGCGTCACCCGTTACCGATGTCGTTAACAATGCACAGAGAGCCCTTTCTTATGTAAACCGATGCCGATAAATCGACGGACGTTTCGTCGGCTCTCGTTTCGACAACTTTACGACCTGTTTCCATTTACAAAGAGTCGCGTGTCGGGACCCTGCGTCTCTCCCCACCACCATCCCCCAAAGAAACTGCGAATGGTTTTTTTTTCCAATTCTTTTCAACAATGGATTGGGTACTTATTTTCGCGTCTTCGTTTCCGCGTCGATCGAACAGAAACGGTTCTTTTTCCGGGAAACTCGCGGAGGAGCACTAGGGAGACTTTAACCTTTTGTAGTGGCACGCGTGGGTCTTTTCTGACCCAGAGAAACCGGACGAATTGTATCGATGGTACAATTTTTGCGTAGAAATTGAAAAAAGGGGCGATAGAGTAATGGGATTGTTATTTCGGATATTTAGGCGAGGAGAGTGTACACCAGGCGTGGGTCTTCTCAGACCCAGAGGAACTGGGCCAATTATATCGGTAGTAGAGTTTCCCGTGGAAATTGATAAAAGTACTGGTAGAATAATAGAACTTTTATTCGAGATATTTTTGCAAGGAGTTTGCGTAATGGAGTTTGTAACCTTTGTGGTGCCACGCGTGGGTCTTTTCGGACCCAGAGGAACTTTTGCTCAATCGAAAAGTATATTTTGCGTGGTGCAACATTTGATAATGTCTCGAGGGATCACAGAAATGACGAATATACGGAAAAGAGATTCTGTACCGTCTGTTTACGATTCGTTGGTATTTCCGTTACAACGTGAACACGTTACCAATCATCGACGATTTCACTCGTTTTCGTATCGGTTGAATTATTCAGATTTTCCACGCAATGGATGCTCGAATGGTGTCGTTAACCTCGACGAGGACATTTCGTTCGAAATAAAAATTAATCCACGTTTATCGATCCCGTGATAATCGTCACGGTGTTGCGTTACTGGGAAATCAGGGAACGTTTATTCCCGTAACTCTTACGCGAATACGTCCGTGTGAAAATATCTGAAACATCTGTATCCCCCCGAAAAAAGATCGAAGCAGAAATTTTCCATCGAGCGGACTCGTGTTTGTAAAATCGAAACGAGCGAGTCTCTGACGCGCGAATAACTCGATTAAACGGAAGGGTTTGAAACAACAATCCTCCATCGATGAGAACCGTGTTTATGGAATCCAAACACGCGTATTTCTAACGCGCAGCGTTATCCACTCCGCGTTGAAAGCGTGTTACTTTTATCCTCCAATCTTCCAATACCGTTTCGAAAGTCCATAAAATTCTCCCATCGACGATAGATTTCTAGTTACCTGTAATAGCGGCGGTTTAATATCTCCCTCCACCGGGACTAACTTCCATCCTCTGTGTAAACTATCAGCGCCCATCGAGCGACTTGCAGTCAACCCAACAATTCCCCTAACTGCGCTAACTTCGTTCATCCACTTCGACTGTACGACTCTTGTGTTCCCGTGTACACACAAGTCTTATACGCTTACAACGAAAGCGTTAACACGAAGTTAAACCTTCACCCTGGAGCCTGGCGCTGGGTCTTTGTGCACCTAATATTGACCGACTGACTGGACCGGGGCGATCGATAGATTGCAGAACCCTTGCCGTGCTATATCAAAGTGGCGTATAGTCGGTGCGGCGGGGTGTACATGCACGTACACGTAGACACGGACAAGCATAACACCGAATGTATAAACGGAGTAAACAAGCGCGTGGTCAGTGATACGTATCGATGAACAGGGAAACAACCTGCCGAGATTTCGATGAAAGAGATTGCCGCCGCGACTCGACTCTTCTCGTAAATTGGATAATCCGGGATCGAGACCTCATCAGCATGCGAAATCGATTCGGCATTACCCGGTAATCAGGATACCGGTTAAATATCGGTTAATTTGCATTGGTGGATACCTATCCGTTGATAATTGTCGTACAAAGCGCTATCGGTCGATGATCGAATTTGATGGCACACTGATTAAAATAATTAGGGGATCAACTGTCTGGATAACGAACCAGATGTCAGAGATAAAGACTAACACCGTGTGTCGAATACGTTAATGCTTTTGTTAAACGTTTCATTCGGTCGTAGTTCCTAGTGGTTACGGTATCGAGCGATAAACCGCTAGGTACCAGCGATCCTTTAATTATTTCGAGCACCGTGTTTACGAACTTCGCGTTAACGCGAACAGTTGCACCATCGGCAGCAGCCGTAAGACGGGAAACACTTTTCTTCGACGAAGTTTCGATGAAATTTCAATATTTTACCGCCCGTGCGAAATTACGGGTTCGAGCGATCGTTTCGTCGGTTTTCAATTTCTTCGAAACGAAGAGAATATTTTCGATTTTTCTTCAGGTTCGGAAATTTCATTTTCGATGTTCAGAAGTGTCAACCGTGTGTTTCTTCCTTTGTGCGAATCGAGAGGAATTTTGATACTCGGGGATGTATATTTTCTTTAGGTCGAAGGTTGTAAAAATATATTCTTATATTTTAGGTCGAAGGCGTTGAAAAGTTCGGAAAAAAATGTAATTCGTTTCTTTGAAGCTTCCTTGGTGAAATATGCAATTTCCAGCGCGGTTATTTTGTAATTAACATCTTGACGAGTTGTTAAAGGTCGCGGGTGCTCCTCGTTTCGTGTAACGGGCTCGTGCGCCAAGCTGCTACCGGCGACTCAGTTGTAATTAATTTAAAAGCGGTTGAAATTATGTATCGCTTGTTCCGAGATCCGCGCCGACCGACAAGTACGAGTTATCTCGTGAAAATGAACTTGACTTTAGCGCAAATACCATAAGAACGAATTCTGTAAATCGTTGATCCGTTCGAGCAATTTATCACTGTGTAAAATTTACGATTGAATTTTTCGCGTTCGGTACGACAATGTTGAGATATTTTATCGAAAACTTAAAACCTTGTACTTAAAATATTAACGTTTACGATTGAATTATTTTCAGTCGTTACAAACTTCGAACAGAATATTTCAAAATATCGGTCGTTTCGAAAAGGAAAAAAATGAATATACATGGGAGAATTAAATATTCATTTCTAAAAAAAAAAAAACAAAAAAAAACAAAAGAAATAAATAAAAAATAACAAAGCGTGGCGTTGGAAATCGTTCCGTTCAACTGCACGGTGACAGTCGACGTATTAATATCGGGCGTCGAGTTAATACGAGAAACTTTCCCCGATATGTATGCAAGAGGGGAAGCTCAAACGGAAAATTCAAACGAATAAGTTTATTCCGTGAGTCACGAGTAAAAGTAGTTCTTATCCTGATGGCGAAACTAATCCTGTAAGAAGTTCGACGCGAGTAACACGATCGAGTCGCCCCGACAGGGCGGAAACTTCGTCGATTGGATCGCGCGAAAAAACAAAGTTGGACAAAATTGCATTGTACGTCTCGCAACGCGTGTACTTCCTTTTAAGGTCACTCACCGGGAAATCGGCGCCGTGACTGACAGTTAATCCAATGCTGGGAGGACATTTACCTGAAACAAACAAAAAAACGATGGTTGCTTAGTTAAACGCCTTTCTCGACGAAGTGGTTTCGAAGCTGTTAAAATCTCGGGGATAACGTTTTAAAAAATGCACGGTTGGCGAGAGCCACCACCACCACCACGATTGACCATTGTATATCTCGTAATGAAATTCTTTTTTCCATTAAACGTTGACTCTGGTGCTACGCTTTATCGAGTCTATCGTCTACCGTGGTCGACCACGTGGTTTCCTCGAAATTAAATTTTTTTCTCCATTACAATTCGATTTCGGATGTTCCACTTTGATATCCACGTATCGAGACGTCTAGTCGAATTCAACTAAATAATAGAATACCCATCAAATTTTCATTCCGTCACTTTTAATACCGAGTCTCGGAGAACTCGCGGCGCGCAATTCGCTTCGACGTTTATTCTTGAACACCGAAGACCAATCCGAGACGTAATTCCATTTTCGTTCCCCACCTGATAAAAGATTATATTTCCCGCGGTGACGTTTGCGCAAAAACTCGTTCCTGAACCGTAAATTTAAATATCAATTCCTACGGTCGGCGAGCGTTTATTAATTTCATCGTATTTCATTCTACTTCATTCGCGCGCCGCCGAAAGTTATGGAACTAATGATTGCAGCGTCGAAAGTTCGGCAAAATTAATTTCCACGCCTCAGAATGGGAAAAGTTGGACTCGTTGTATCGAGAATGCATCACCCGCGAAAGAAGGACACGTTAACGATTTCCCGAACGAATCGATCTTTTCGAACTGCCGCTGTCTCGCGAGCTACGGTATCGCGTTATCTGTAAAAACAAATCTATACAAAAAAAACTAGCAAGCGACTACTACACGCTGCTGGAAGAATGACAAGCGGAAGGAATGCGGTTACGATGGGCGTAGTGGGGTCAGCCACGCCTCCACGCGCGCGTATAATTGGTCGAGGTGGTTCTCATCGCCAATCGCGTCGCTCGGCGAAGAGAGGGGGCGCGTCGAAACGTTGCGGAGCAGTGGGACGCGAGGAACGCGATAGTGGGGGCTACGAGAGAGCGAAAGGTGGGTGGAGTCACGTACCCCCCTCCCCCTTGCCTCTCCAGCGTCCAACTGATCGTCTTTCCAGCGACGCACAGTAGCTACTGGTCTCTGACGCGAAAATCTGCCTACTTCGTCGAAGTGCGGCTTTCCGTCACATTGATCTCGTCATCGATTTCTGTAACAACGATCACGGTTCGCGTCTCTCGCTCGATGTTGCGTTATCGACGCTCGTTGGATTAATTCGGGGCCATGGGCGCCTTCCTCGAAATCGATGCGTACGGGTCGACGAACGGTATCGCGGAATGATCGCTGAACGTCGAGAGTGGGGAGCGAGTGTTAAATGAACTCGGTGACGCGGTAAGGAATCATTGAACCGAGGGAAACCCTTCGCGCCGCAGCTTCGAGGAGATAATTTGTTGGTTCGGCGACTTCTTTTCCCCGGAGTCGAGTGGCGCGATTTCAAGCGGGTCGCTCGCTTCCTCTCTTTGTCGTCACGGTCCAAACGGAACGAGAGGCACGATAATATCCGCGCCGAAGGGAATCTCTCATCCTCCGTGTCCAATTATTTGTCTCCGATGAGCCGAGCCGCGGTGTTTAACCCGAAACTCGACGATCCTTCCCATCTTCCACTTTCCCTCTCTGTTACGGTTCTTCGGGTTCGGTGTAAAAACCGGTTCTCCGGGTAGCTCGAACAATGCGTCATTTTGGCGACCGATTATCCGCGGAACGTTCGAATGTAGAACGGGTCTGTTCGTAGTTGGAGAAAGGATCTATCGTTTGGACTTTAGGATTTGACCGAGACAGGTGTTTCTGGAATCGAGAAGGTTAGAAGATATTAGAGGGATCGAAGGAGTCTCGAGACTCGGTAGGTCTGGGGTTTGTGTCCCCGGTGTATCGAGTCTCAAGAGTTTGGAGTGGTTGCTGCAGAGTTTCACGCGTCGAAGATCAATTCTAGATCCTGTTGGTCGTCGATTCCGTGTTCCAGGAGCACGAGATCTCGTCATTATCGGGTCCCGCGAGTACAGAGTTGGTCACCGTCGCGTTTCACGGGTCCTGAGTCATCGATCTCGGGTCCCAAGGGTTTGATGCGGTTAATACAGGAGTCGCCTCACCTGTCGAAGATCAATTCTAGATTCCGTCGATCCAAACTCGTCGAGATGGCGGATTCTAGGAGCACAAGATTTCGCTACTACGAGGTCCCGCGAGTCCAGGATTGGTCACACACGTTTCACGAATTTTGAATCATCGATCTCGGGTCCCCAAGAGTTTCGGGTCGTTACAGAATCCTAGGTTTTGAGATCAATTTTAGATTCTGTCGGTTCAAAGTCGTTGCTACTGTATTCTACGAGCACGAGATCTCTTTGTTGTCATATTCCACGAACCCACCATGTTTTACGCGGTAACTTATCCATCTTGAGATCCAACAGTTTGGGATCTTTGGTGTAGATCCCACGTATTAAAAGATTACACGTAAGAAATATAGAATAAATGTTGATTCTGTCGTTTCAAAATCGTTGATAAACTATACGAGAATAAGATCTTGCTATTATGATACCTCACGAGTCTAGAATCGGTCACGAATCCTAAATCATCGCTCTCAGTTCCTAGGGTTTCGTCCAGAGTGTCCAAAGTCCTTGATACAGAGTCTCGAGTGTCCACGGTTATCGTTATTGCAAATAGAGAGAAAGAACAATCTTGAACGAATATGATAATCCTCGCAAGTAGAACGTGGACAACATCGAGGCTGTCTATAACCTCCGACCCAGTACGTTCGCGCGGATGGTTCCTTTTTCTTCGTGGAGTACCGAGTCCTGCTAGGTCTAAGTCGCGAGTATCGACTTCCAGGAGCTTGTCAACGTCGCTACCTAGACTCGAGTGTCCGGTATCGTAATCCTCCGATTACAGATAACCGGTATCGAGTCTCTTCAATTCCAAATGTTCGATTCTCCGTCTCATTGGTCCGAACGGATGAGTATTCGTTTCCCCTCAATTCCCCGCGTTGGTACAAGGTACCACATGTTCCCGTTCAGAGATCATCGGTGTCGAATCCTACGAGTCTGTCGTACATATCGGGTTCCACGAATTCCGGGCAATTAATATCTCTCGGACTCGAACCTTGTCAACAATTCGTCTCACAACCCCGAGATCGTTATTATCCTGTCCCCCGACCGGTTCAGGGTCATCGCTGGTAGCACCCGTTAACGAGTTTCGCGACTGCTGGGTTATGGATACCCTCCCTCTCCTGGTTTCGATCTCCTCTGTACCCGGGTATTATCCGTTGGGTAATTATCGCGCGGGAGTTATCTCGTTACAAATATCGATGTTTAATTACTTCATCGGACCAAGACGAAATACATCGAACGGGTTGCGAGTGCTTATTATCGAATCGTTCTTTTCTATCGCGAATCGTTTATCCAACTTGCTACATTTTCGCACATTCCCTTTATTTTATCTCTCCAACTATCTCTTCCTTTCTTTCTTCTCTATCTCTCTGTTTCTCTCCGTAACCCTCTCTTTCTCTCTCTCACGGAATATTCCACCGAGCTGTACGTTCAGATTTGACTTTAAACGTCGTTTATTCGAGAGGTCGAGTCCCGAGCAGGTGGTAACCTTTTATCCGGCGGCTAATTCGACCCCGTATTTTCCACCTTCGCGGTTCTTGGACTCTCCCTCTCCTCGCTACACGGAAGATGACAGAAAGATGAGAGCAACGAAGAGAGAACGAAGTTGAACGTTCCCTGGTGCGGTGGCTAGCGGGCGAGCGCGATGGTCAACCACCGTCTAACCCTCCCGGTAACTCGGGGATACGTGTCCGTACGCGAAAGGAACTTCTCCGTTAACTTCTCTAATTAAACGAACCTCTCCTTTCCGTGATTACTGACGCTCCGCTAATGAACCCCCTCCGGTTACTTTCGGGTTTATTCGGCTCTCCCGTGCACACCGGGGTCTGTTTCGTTCGAAGTTGGCAACACCGAGTAATAACGCTCACGATCTTCTCTTGTTCGCGGGGCAACTCGTAGAGACGGTCGTGTAACGGGGGTAGGTAGCCGTTAAACCGATCCGAATCGTCGACGCGCAATTGCAACGGAAATGTTCCTCCGTCTTCGTTTCTTAAGATTCCCTCGACTACTAACCTGTTAACCAACCGGACGAATAATCCGGGGATTGTGCACCGGAGGTGGATAGAGCGCGTTAGGGGGTCCGGGTAATCGCGGAGTTCGTTTATAAAAAGCTGGAACGAACTCGGGATCTCGAGATATGCAGATATCGGTGGAATTTTCATTGTTTCCCTATTTCAGTCGGTTCTCGGGGCTATTCCCCACCTTCGCGCGATCGAACGGGCGCGTTCGTGAGACTCTTCCGGCGACACGCCCACTGGAAGCACGGGGGGCTGGTATTCCCAGGGAAAGGTGAGATAACGGAAGTACGTAAGGAATGCGAGACCCAAAGGAGAACGCTTAACGGGATTAGAATCGGTCGCGTGCCGAGCATATCTTCCCGGTATTACGTAATTGCGCCGTTTTCGCCTGCGCGGGCCTCGCGTGACACATTACCCCCACCGCTCGCGACCTGGAACGGCCGTAAGAATGCGCACGCAGCCGCACGCAAATCGCGAACACTTACGAGGTTATCCACGACGATGCTTCGACTCGCGGCTACGGATCGAAATATCTCGGCTAATCGGGGATCGAGACGAATCGTGGATCACTTCGTGGAGGTTCGAGAGACGGGACACTGGTGAACGGAAGTTTTCGTATTTTTTTTTTCTTTTTTTTCTTGAACTTACTAAATTGATAAGTTTGATCGCATTTAGTTGGTTCTACGAATTTACAAGGTCGTTGAATTTTAATTCGGAAGGAAATATCGGGTTCTAGATATTTTTATGGTTTTGTCGAGAATGGAAATTTTTAGAGAATGTTTCGGTGATCGGGACTTTTTAATTCAGATTTTGAAATTTAAGTAATTTTGTTCGGAGTTTCGCGAATTGGAGAAAGTTTAGGAACTGGTCTGAAATACGTCGGGTTCGAAATAGTAAAAATTATTAGATACATGGATTTATTAATACGAAGAAATTCATAGTACAGTGATAGGACGATTCTATTGTGCAAAAATGAAACAAAAGTGCGAAGTAATATTTGTCGATCCGTGGTATCATTCTTGAAGAGGAGAAAATTAACAATTGTACTTACTAGAATTCTCTAAATTCTATAAACTAGTTGGAAGAAGTTGAAACGAACGAGTCGAGGACCAACGCGAGTAGAAACAGCGGGGCATAGTCAGACGCGTTACTCACGTGCTCCGACTTAATTACAAAATCTATTTTCTCGAAAATGAAGTCTCGTAAAGAGTCATTGTACTCTACATTTTCTACTCAATTTCGAGCAAAAAATTGCCGCTGCCTGTTTTTACCGCAAATTTCCCTCCATCTTGCAATTCGGAAACATTGCAATCTGGAATGTTTTTACCATAGATTTCGGGTGGAATATTAATTTTTCATTTCTAAAAAACTGCACTTGCGTCTTCTCGGATACACTTTTATCGTAAATATTTGTCCACGCGAAAATAGTAGAATAATAAAGTGTCTATTTTACTATTTTAAGAGAACACGGACTCTTTGCCATTTTATCGGTGAAATAATTAAAATAATACAACTACAATGTTACAATTCCGTTCGAAATAATAATCCTCTCGACTCACCCTGTAATATCCCCGTACAGCGTTCGATCTCGATTAAATTATTTCGATAAAAACAAACGTCTCTAAAAATATCCGAAACCCCAAAATCCCTGGTAAAACACTTTCCGCTCGCGTCCCGCGGGCGGGCAAATAAAGAAAACAAACACGGCGATACGTCGAGCTCCGATTGATTTCGAGTATCGAGAGTCGCTCGACGAACGAATCGCGTGAAAATTCGTGATTTCCACGCTCGACCGAGAGAGAGACAGACAGAGAGACAGAGAAAGAGAGAGAGAGAGAGAGAGAGAGAGAGAGAGAGAGAAACTCGCGCGCGTCGCTCGCACGGATTTTCCCCTTCCTCGAAGAGGAAAGTCACGAACCGAGGCGAATGTGGAAGCGTTCCGCGCGGAGTTTCTCTCGGAGGCGAAGGACCCCGAAGAAGTTAAACACAAATCATCCCCCCCACCCCCACTCCCCAGTTCTTCGACTCGATGGCCACCGAGACCGTGGATCAGAAGCGAATCGAATGGAACGTGACAACTAGATTTCACGGGGGTTCGTGCCAAGGGAGAACGGGACGGGTGTCGGGGAGGATTGGGGGGTGGGGGGTGGTGTTTTATTCCTTTGGAATTTCAGTCGAAGCAGTCGGGTCCAAGTCGGGTGATACGCGATGAAATATGACGCGCGAGGAGAGTTTTCCACCGCACGTCGGCCGCCGCGAAGGAGCAATAAAATCCGCTGGTGGGAACCGAAGACGAAAAGAGGTGTGGAGGGGGTGGGGGTGGGTGGATGCGCGAGCAGGAGAGGGGAGACGTCGCGCGCTCCCGTAAAGCTCGAAAGCTTTCATCCTGCGTCTGCCTCGAGGATGATGCGTTGACGAGACAGAATGAAATTGCCCGTGGAGTGCGTCATGTAAATTTTCAGCCCGACGTCGCGATACGAGCGTGACGTAGCTCCTCCCCCCCTCCCCCCTCCCCCCTCTCATATGCACCACACCGATACAACGTGTATCGCGTCTGCTTTCCCGCCTCCTGCCGCCTTTCCACCCCACCACTCGCCCACACCCTCTCTGGATGAACGCTCAAGGTGAACAGAGTTTTAAAGGATATTTTTAATACATATGACGTCGCTCAGAAACACGCTCGCATCGTGCTTAGTTTACCAAATGAAATTCAACGTTACGTCGTGTCTGACAAGGAACGGATTTTTCTCCAGAGGTGTAACGCGACAGAGAAAGGGGAACTACGTTCGCTTAACACCGATGAATACATCGTGGACAATTTTTTTTTCGGAAGAATCTTCTTTGGAGGGAGAATTTTTTCCGAAGAATCTTTTTTTAAAGGAATTGTTTCGGAAGAATCTTTTTTAGACGAATTGTTTCGGAAGAATCTTTTTTACAGGAAGAAGTTTTTCGAAAGAATTTTCTTTGGAGACAAATTTTTACGAAGCATTTTCACCGGAGGAAGTACTTTTTACGAAGCATTTTTAAGAAGGAGGAAGAATTTTTTAGTAGAAAAAACATTTAAAACTGATCGATGAATTT
This sequence comes from Ptiloglossa arizonensis, assembly GCF_051014685.1. NCBI lineage: Eukaryota > Metazoa > Arthropoda > Insecta > Hymenoptera > Colletidae > Ptiloglossa > Ptiloglossa arizonensis. The sequence continues at coordinate 23,032,530 of NC_135050.1, forward strand.
AGGATAGAGGGTAAAGTAACGACTGCAAATTTTTTGGTTCTTTTGGAATTGATTTAAGCCAATGGTACAATTTTTTCAAGACAGTTCATCGAAGACTAAACTCGTCTCTGGTTTCATTATTTTTAAGATATTTCGCTGAGTAAACATTCGTTCCACAATTTCGAGGGAAATTTTTGTTAGTTTAAGTCCACCGGCGAGAGAATCGCCCTGTATAAACTAAGTATTAGGTAAGCTCGGTAGCTTATACATACAATGAAGTTAGGTATACGAGCGACGCTACCGCGCAGATGGCAGCACTGCGTTGAAGCTAAAGCGATCAGCAATAGCCATTGCGCCAGTGTCAAAAGTCATTGAAGAGTAAACATCTGCAAATGTACGTTCTATCTGAAAAGTTAGTAATTTACATCGAATATTCCGTAAGAAGATTAACGAGTGTTTACACCACCGTTCCAATTTACAGGTTACCAGCTCCCCCACCATCGTACCCATTGTCGTCATTGGTCGGAAAGAATAACGAGATCGACAGCGGCTTACACTAGAATGGGAATGTAAACACTCGTTAGTAGTTTTCTCACAGACGAACGGTAAATACACAGTAATAATTTAAACACACACTCGTGCACTGATTTTTCGCAACAATTTTCACTCCTCGAACCCGAGTATCCGTCGATCGTTGAACAAAACGGTCGAATATTTTTCCACGCTCTATTCGTGCGCAAAGGTTTGTAAAAATCCTTGTTACTTAAGAGTTAAGAGTTACTTTCTCCAATCTGGGAGAACATCGTGATTTGGCATTAGAATTGAACTTCGAATACTCCACTCACGTGAGATGTAAACGTATATATATAAAATATTGAAATAAAAATATTCCGGTTCCAGATTGATCGCTATTCGAAGGACTTCGTCGAGGTGTTAGTTTCCGGTAAGTTTCGAGCGTAAACGATGCTGCTCGTGCGAACTGGCCCATAAACAATTTCAACCGGCCGATACAACGCGTTGTCTTTGTGGACCGTCTTCACGGTTTATGTCAGCCCTCGAACAACGAATCGCGCGATGACAGACTAATAACGCACAAGGGCTGCACTCGGTATTAAGAACGTATATCATCAAACGCCTCGACGACAATGCAGCGCGCGCCATTATTGCGAAGAAGGTCATCAACGACGCGTAATAAAGGCTTGGTTGTCGTGGTACGGGCGCCACCCTTGCGAGAGGTCCCTGTTTTACACATTTTACGGGCTGCGTTATTGTTGAGCGAGGAAGGTTAACGACCCGCGTTTGTTTCCGTCGATCGGACCACCTCTGATAAATCCATTCCACCCTACTCCTCTTTCGGCGAGCAACAACGACTTGTCGCAGATGCGGATGATGTCCTCCGTCACGCAACATTTACGATGTCGGTTTCGCACGACGAAACGTAAATTGTACGAGTTGTAAATTATCCGGCAAGGTGGTCGAGTCTTGGTTAGGTACGAGAGCTGTATGCCGATCAGTCGTTTTGGATAACGTAAGTACGTCACCGTGGCGATAGTAGATATAGATGGAAGATAGCAGAGAGATAGCGGCGGTGTCTGCGATATTTTTTCAAAGTGTACCACGTCCTGGCACAACTTAATGTCACGAGATAAACGGATTACCCGCGAGACGGTAACCGAGTCTTCGTGTTCGGTTTATCGTAAATAGGCAGGGTGTTACGAAACGTGCGCGTGCGCTTAACTTCGGTGGCAGATGAAATAAAATAAGAGAAAAAGTTCACACGAACCCGATACGATCTTCTCGGTTACACCTGTTTTTGCGCGATGGTAATTCTTGGGACAAGCTGAACTCTTGCGATAAATCGAGCGAGACGACTCTCGGTTTTTGAACGAGCGACTCTCGAATTAATGGATTGCTCGTGAAAGGAGTAATCAAGCGGCTAGCACGATCGCTAGACTCGAATCCTCTGGATTTGCGGGGACACCTAGAGTGTTTGGTTTACGACACACCGGTGGCTAAGGTTGAGGTACTCGGTGTGTTCGAGGCAGTTACCATCGTACTTGGGTACTTTTCAGCGGATTAGGTCTATGACGAGAAGTCTACATTCGAACCGAAAGTGCCCACGTAGACTTCGAACAATTTCGGCGAAGATAATTGGACAACTGGTACAATCCAAAAATAGATATAACTTGGGAAACGAGATAATATCGTACACACGTTCGTACGAACATTTTTCCTATTTTAACACGGTGAATTCGCTTCTAAATTTATACGTTTTGGAACACCCTGTACACTGACTTAGAAAATTTCTAGAAAGAGAGGTGTGACCTATTCGAACGGTTTCAACGAGATTAACCTTTGGATTTTCCTCGCGAGGAAAAAGCGAAAAGAAATTCGAACAGTATTTTACAGAATATCGAACAATGGTGGTTGAGAACCGCTGCCGTGGGTACACATACCTGCACTGTATTATGTATGTTACGACCAGGTCGCAGAATAGTGTTTCAATGTTGACGTACGTGTGTAGCCAGGGTATACTCCTGGTGGAATTGCGCTAGATTCCAACAGCAAAGATGACCCAAGAGAAAACATCCTTACAACTGCTGGAGAGTGAAGAGTCCACGGGTCTTCTGTAGCCGTTACTCTGTGAGCGGGACAACGACGAGAGGCCCAGTTATTTCGAGTCAAATATCTTCCCGGTGGTAGCGAGCCAGGGGTGAGAGGTTTCATTTACGTCGTAATCTTCGGATCAAAGAGGTTATAAGCGCGAGCCTCCGTGCTCTTGAACGCCACCACGCGGAAATCACACTCGAAGTTGACGCATACAGCGATCGGAGAAGACGTTTTGCATCCTTATGGAGGTTTAAAGTCTTTCAGAAGTGACGCGTTGGGAATTTCCCGAAGCCGGCGACTCTCGCACAAGAGCTTACGTAAACCACTTAAAAAGTTAAAAAGCATTCTCCCTGTTCATACCGCTTCAAACGCAGTCCAAACGTCGTTACGAATTCCGTCTGCCAGGTTATTTCTGGACGGCGCTTTGACGGTACGCATTCTTATGGAGTCCCGGACGACGGTGGTTGGGCACCGTTGGTGCAAACACAGAAGGAGACGTTTTGTCTTCTTACGTCAATACACGGCCACGGATTCTAACAATTACACATCGGGATTTCCCAAAGCTCGCAACAGAGGTCTATACAAACCTCTTGAAAAAAAATTTGAAACACATTCTCCCGGTTCATACCGCCTCAAACATAGTCCAAACGTCGTTACAAATCCCCATTGTCGGGTTATTTATAAACGTCGACAAATATTCCAACAAAGTTTCCCAAACACGTACATCCGGGATGTTATCCGCATGTTGTCGCATGTATGCAGCGATTTGACACCTCGTACATTTCGGAAGCGACGCGTTGCAAATTTCCCAAAACCGGTGACATTTGTATAAATCGTTTCAAAACTAGGAAAAGCATTCTATCCGTTCGTACCTCTTCAAACACGGTTCGAACATCCAACACAACGCTTCCTTACAAATCCCGAATGCCAGGTTATTTATAGAAGCACGAGATGGCGGTATCGGTCATTATACCCATCGAAATTGAAATTCGCCGTACAATTGCCCCGAACCGCAATTTTGATCCGGTGGGGAGGTGTGTGTACGTGTTTGTGTCTCCAGTTTTTCGGCCGGAGTATTTTGATCACGATTCCACTCAGTTTGGTATCCAGATTGAATTCGAACGGTCGATCGATGTTTGCACCGAGACGGGGTTGCTCCATTTTTTCTTTCGCCATTGTCTTCGACCGCAGAATCGTCGTGTTGTATTCGTACGGCCACGAAATTCCCCGCGAAGCCAGAACCGAGAATACACGGGGATTTCGCGAGAAATAAACGGCGCAGTGGGTAGGAGGAGGAGGAGGAGGGGGTGGTTTCTTCTTTGTCGCGAAAATGAACGGCTGGCCGGAACGAGGGGCTTGCCTTTCCAGGCCACGAGGCCGATCCTTAAAGTTCTTCATACAAGCCGGCAGCGACATTATTCCAAACACACGCTCATGGACACGAGCCTTAAACCGCATTCTGCGCGGCCCCCTAGGGTGCTTTTGTCAGATGACACGCCGGTGAATAATTCACCTGGCACGCATACAGCGCGATGACGCCCGTGGACGGAAAATCGTGATACCACGGTTTGCCCATAAAACGGGCCTTCGTCCGCTGTTTTCCAGCCAACCGAAATTTATCTCGGCTTATTGTGCGCCGGTTCTCGCCTAACACGGACCGACCCCCGTGCGAATTATACGGGCCGCGGTTTGTAACGCGCGCCTCGCTCAAAGTTTTACGTAATCGCCGCTAAACGGACAGGTTTGCGCGAGTTTGACCGTGTACGATCTTGACGCGAAAGTCAAGTAAACTTTTACGTGCTCCGTGTCTCTCCGGTATTTATACCTGCAAATTACATTCAACTGGGTTCGAATATGAAACTAAAGTTTCTTTTCTTCCGTAAAGATAATATTTGGATAATTGTTTGCCGGTCGAAGTATGTTTGAAAGGTTTATTATCGAGAGAAATAGGTTCTTGGGAGACTTTGACAATTTTTTAAACGTTTCGAAAGTGACAGCAATGAAACTAGAAAAAGAAAGTAATATCTAAAGTACAGACTACAGGTTTGCGCAAGTTTGATGGTCTACGATATTGTCACGGATCCGTGTCGAGACTTCTTTTCTCCTTCGTTCGAAGATAATATTTAGATAATTGCAACGTCAATATACAGAATTCGCTGGTCGAAGTGTCAGAGCACCTTCGCACGTATTCTCCTCCGTTTTCAAATCACAGACCACGAACGTTTCATCCACTTCGAAAACACCATCTGTGTGTGTACCGTTACCTTATCCTCGCCCCTAACGTAAACGTACGTCAACCGCTCCGTGTTTCCCACTTTTATCAGAATCTCACCGTCTCGATTTTATTCCGTCGGAATCCAGAAATACTCCGTGTCGTGGCGCCACGCGGAGAATACTCCGCAGTTGGAATCGAAAGACGAATGGTATCTCTCCCGAAAGAGGAGCAACCTTTACTCCTTACCCCAGTTACCCAGCCAGCAGACTCACTTACGTATGCGTCGCTGCTGGAGATATTAAATCTCAAATATTTAATATCTTCAGATTTTCGTGTGTTTCCAAACCCTGACACCCCCCTACCCCTCTGCCGCGATGTCACCGCCCTTGGGGGCAAATGCGGAACGTGTAGCGATCGTGTTCCAAACAGCGAAACGGCATTCGAGGCTCCTTATGTTATATCGAAGACCGGAGACATTATGAGGCACTTCAGACGCTTCCAAGAACAGGGGAGGAACGTTGATCCATCGAAGACGCGATAGCGTGGCGTGTTAGGGGATCGAGGGCGACGCATCGGACGCGGAGATCGCGTGATTCCGTGGTTATGAGCGAAAGCAGGATACTCGAGACAGCCGTGAACATTCCCCCGGGTAATGGAACGAGGAAACGTGTCACAGGTCAGGAACAACAGAAGGACGAACATCCATAGTAGGTTAAAACATGACACGAACGTCTGAAGATCCATAGTAGGTTGAAACACGATTTCATTTCGATACAAAAATTTCAACGATCAATTGCTCCTCTGACGTTGACATTGATCCACTGAACCGAAAACTGGAACCATTTTCAATAATCCGTTTAATTAAAAAATAGACCGGTTGAGTGTAATATGTTTTTATACTATTCTACTTGTGCTCAATGCCTCCTGTATATTCGCTAATTATTTTTCTTCCGATTAATTGCGTTCCGTACAGGGCAATGACGACTTTATCAACGCAATAATTGCACATTAAAGGGAGTATACTTTTTAGATTAAAAAAAATTGAAGATCAAATTATAATAATCTCGTGGAAGGAGATATCTATATGCGGGTTCGTGGAATAGAAACTTTTTATTATACCGAAATTATACGGACGGAAAGCGTTTTATTAAAGTTATAATAAGGCTCGCTCCGTAAGGAGGAAATTCAATTTCAGGAAATACTTAACGCCGGGAATAAATATTGTAAGATAAAAGTTCAACAACTCGGTAACCGTGTTCGAAGACGTTGTTAACGTTAACGACGGGAACTTGAAAATTTGCTAAAAAATTTGTGATTTTCCAACGGGCGAAAATATAAAACAAAATGCAATTCGACGATCAGGGGACGTCGAGAACCGAGGATTGAAACAAAACGTTGCTCTCGGATGAGAGACTTTCGAGACTGTCCAGGGAGTTGAACAAGAGGTAAAAAGTTGAACTCGTGGTAATTTTCTCTCGAATTTTCATTTCACAGAAGATGAAATATTTCGTAACGACCATGTTTAGTCACCCTAATCGACCAACTTTTCATTTCCCGTACGCGTATTAAAAGCGATTTGCACGCCGACAAAGACACCGGGAACCTTTGAACCGGTCTAATTGGTTATTAGATGTCGACCGAGGATATTGATCAGACTTCCGAACATCCCAGCCGCACAGGAGGCAATTACCGTGGTGGCAGTTTGCTTTAAAGATCACGGGGAAGGTAGTTGCGTCTGTGCTCCACATATTATGCTGCTTAAGGATGCATTCGCGTAGCAATCGCAATGAAAGCTAATCTCCGGGATCCAGTCTAACGCGATTATCGCTGGAAAATCCTATGAATTTTGGTAAACATTTGCGCGCGATTAATCGAGCGCTGTCGAGTTCGGTTAAAATCTTCCGAACGCGATAAAATAATTATTATCGAAGGTTTTCTTAAATTTCTTCGTAAGCTGAGGAATCGAGGGTAAAGAAGGACCGATTTGGGTAATTTAATTGTGCAATATTAGTGACAGTGAGAGAATTTTCACGTACCAAATATTGTATACAATGTTCTATAATGCGTTATAGAACATAATTTTGATTTATGCATCTCGACGTGTATGGAAAATGTGTATCTTGATCCACTAGATAGAATTCCATTGCTTTGCAAATAGTTGGCGCATTATATCGGGTTATAGAAACAGAAACTATGCTACGAATCAGTCAAACATAGTCTAAATCGACACCAAATTGATTGACCGCTCGAGAACAGAGACAGCTATCCCCACCGCAGTCGACAGTTCATTCTCTTGCGCGCATGCGCTGTCTCTCTGCGAAAGAGTCGAACTAGCATTCCAACGGGAATCGTGTCTAACTGTCGGAACTCGTAATCGACCGCTCGGTTTTCTTTCGAATTTAACGTTTCGTTTTAAAATGAAGTTCATCGTTCTACAATAACGCACGAACTGTAAAGATCTTCGAGTCTTGGGCGCACCTACAAGAAACGAGGATGCTAGAAAATGTGCGTGCTATAGAGCGTTAAATAATGGCGGTATATGTGTACGCGAGCCGGAGGAAGGAGAGTGTTCATAAGGGAGGCAAGTGTGCGGAGTATAGCGAGGGTAGCAAGTTAATTCGGGGAGTACAGTGAGCAAAGAGAGAGAGTGTTTATAGCGTGCTTCTACGGAGAGATTGATAGTAAGAGAGCACACAAAGCGTAAAGAAACAAAATGTCTCGTTGCACGTACAACGAACCCTTGTATAATTCAAGGCGAATACTACGCTAAAAACATTGATCAAAAATTCCACGATCACTCTGCTCGTCTAGGTTAGGTTAAGTCTTGGACAAGTTGCGTCTCGCTGTACGTAAACCAGGCAAAAAAGAATTCTTAAACATTACCAGGAAACTACTATAATAAAAACATTCGTCAAACATTCCACCAAGTCGATCTATTCGTCTAGGTTAGGTCTGGGTTGCATCTCGTTGAACAGTGGGTGAAAAAGCATCCTTAACCAGGCGACTAGTATGATAAAACTTGTCAAAAATGTCACGATTGCTCCACTCGTGTAGGTCAGGTCAGGGATGCACCTCGTTGAACAACACAGTGAGCGAAAAGGAACCCTTGAACGTCACCGAACTGTAGAAAAAATACATGGGCAAAAAATTCCAGCTAACTCGATTTCACCGACGGGGATTAAACAGCCGAAATCGATTATCTAGGATCACGAGGAAGTGAAAAAAGTCTCTCTAGGATGAACCCTAGGTGCGACCGTTTCGACGCGAATTACAATGGGACTGGAATCCGTAGAAATACGGCGTCGATAAAACGAAACTCGAAAGGAAAATACGACGCCCGTAGGAAGCCATCGTTCACGCGGAGACAATTTCAGAGGCGATCTCTCGTCTGGTAGCCGCGAACGGCGCGGAACGATACTTCGAATCGGCGAATGCATCGTTTAACACCGTTCAGCCCCGGCCCTCGGCTTTGGGCCGCGTTTATTCCCAGAAAAATGAATTTATATCCCCGCCAGCACCGACACCTACAACCTTTCCCCCTTTCATTTGTCTCGGGGCACACGAGGGAGTGGGCGGAGCAACTTCAAGAGTTGATAAATGCGAAGCCCCGAAACTCATCCTACCGATTGCGTCTCGCGTGCGACGAAACGCCGGGCGGCGGAACGCTTTGTTTCCGTCCGCGCGCGTTTCGAGAACTTGATGGACGGAAAAAGAACAGGAAACGAAAGAGAAACGGGCAGAAATTCTGCGCTGGGTCGCGATAAACGGTGCTCCGTTACACGGAAAAACGAAAATGAAACGTGGAAAAGCAACGAGGAAGAGAGTAAAAAAAAGAGAGAGAGAGAAAGAGAGAGAGGAAAGAAAAACATGAAAGCAGAAACGAAGCATCCAGTAGCGTGCCCCGACAGCGGAGTCCCGATCGCATTTACGAGGGAATTTCTTCCACATTTATCCTCGATAAGCCCGATTTTCGAATTAAAATATCTTAACCGGCGTTTAGGGTGCCCGAGATTGCGAACGATGCTCGTTGCGACAGACGGTCACAAATAAACCGACGCGAGCGAGGTTTGATATTTTTATACGGGTGTTCCCGCGCTCGTTGGATTCTTTTTCGATGCAGGTGAGATTCCAGTAACGTATTTAAACGAATACGAAAGGGTGTAACAGGGTGTAAAAGGTTTGCGTATTATTTTTTCGAATTAGAAATATCTATCCTCCGATAGCCAGCTTTACCGGAGGTGTTTGACCCAGAATAACTGGACCATTGAACTCGAATCATTGTGAACGGATTCAGAGACCTCTGGATTCTAGTCTAGCAGTTGCGAGGATGTTTGTTCTTGGATTGTTTTTGCTGCTAATCGCTGTAGCGTTCGTGGGTACCTAGACCAAGTGCCTTTAAACCCCATTGATCCCAAGATTACGAACTAAAAATACCTACCTCCTGGTAGCCACCTCTACCAAAGTGGTTTGCGAATTGTTACTCTAAGTCTAATTAAACTTCACATCGTATTCGAATCATCGAGAACGGATACGGAAGACCGTAGAGTCCTCCAGTGTCTAGCAGTTGCGAGGATATTTGCTCCTGGGTCATTTTTGCTGCTGGAGTTTAACAACACTTCACTGGGGATACGACCCGGAAGTTTCCTCGAACAATAGACTTCCTGGGTAATGTCCCTTCGCAGTCTCCTTGCATTCGGTTTTGCTGGCGCTCTATAACGAGGAATCTGTCTAAATACATGTTCTTCCACGGACGGTCGGGAGGAAAGCTTGAACTCGACCATGTCGAAGAAGAAAAAGATAAAATATCCTGGTAGCCTACGACACATTAGAATACCTTCAGAATTCAAGAAGTAGCCTATAACATATCAAAATACCCCAAGAATTCAAATGATAGCCTACTACACACATCGGAGTACCCCGAGAGTTCAAATGATAGCCTACTACACATCAGAATATCCTGAAAGTTTAACTACAACACGTTTGACTCTTAGATATCCACTAAGAAATACTACACGAATAATATGCCAACTACCATGGATCGCCAAACACCTTTGTCGTTCACCAGGCATAAGACTTGTCGCGTCAATCGCGCTCAATTCCTTATTGTCTTACATTTTCTTATTACGGTTCGTTTGCAAACAAAGTTCCATTTGCCGGATACTCAACTCGAACTCCGTAGTAGGTAACGAAAACACACACACCTTTGTCCGAAGAAAAATTGAACGTTCGCGTGAACGATCGATCGCAGTGGGTGTATTTTCGTTCGCAAGATCCTTCTTGGATCAACAAGAATGCACGACGTTCGCTCGAAAACACAACCCGATCGTTGTTACTTCCCTCGAGGTGACCGAGGTACCGTGTTATCCCGGGCGTATCAAGAGTCGATCGTTCGGAGTCGGGTGGCCGAAAATGATTCCTAGACGTTCCAAGAGACACTCCAAGTTCAATTTCTGCGACGTTGAAACTCCAACGGGAAGTTTGAACGAGAGCTTTCCTAGGCGAGGAGCTTACGCGGAGCCTTCACGCGAGCTTTCAACTCGGCCCGATGAAACTGCCGTTCTATTACTGTTCCATTTGGGCCGTTGGAAAATTGACGTCTTACTCGGTGGAAAAGTTTTACGAGCCATTGAAAAACACTTCCGGCCCTTCGTCGAAATTCAGCGCCAGTGGCTCGGTGGTTCGTTATTAAGAAACAGACAAATAAAAAACGAAAGAAGAGCGGCACGAAATCCGAGTAACTTCCGTGCCCGAAGTTGCCCGCTCGGTAGGTAAAGAAACATAAACAAGTGCTCGCTGCAATTTCCCTCGCCAACTGTTTCAACCGAGCTCGTGTTTTTCCTGCGGCCTGGTTAATTAGTCGTTTTTCGATACGAGTATCTCGAATTTGATTGCGACCGATTACGGTCCAATTTTACCGCGAGTCATTTTCGCCAACGGATAACAATCGTGGCTTCCTTTTCGGTTCTAGGGTCAATGGACAGTGGGATCGTAACAAAATAAAAAATAAGATACAAGTACAGTGTTTTAAATTAATACGCACGGGAAGTTTAGGTTTCTCTGGATCACACCCCTCGAGTAGAATATTGCCTTTCTACACGAGGGTTTGTAAGTTACGGTGCAAATGGGGTTAGGGAGATTCTACGGCGCAAAATACGGTTTCATTTTCGAGTGGAATGTAGTTGAAAATTGGGAAACGTGTATTTAATGACCAATGCTACGGATTTTATAAGAGATCGAAGAAAATTTTCTATCCATATTGTGTAATACTTTAGGAACACTGATATTAAAGGGAAACGGTGCGCTTAAAAGTACCCTCTCGCCGATAACTGCTCGCCAACATTTTTACTCACGAGTTTCACTTCCGTGTGTTCTTTCTTCCATAGTAGACAATCAAAAAATTTCTTCTTTCTCTATGTTACAGAATTGCAAAATTCATTCCGCTTAATAGTACCCTTTCGTCGATAATTGCTCGCCAACTTCTTCACTCAAAAATTCCACTTTTATACGTTTCCATCCTCCCACACAAGACGTTCAAAAATTTCTTTCCTTCTCCTCGTTACAAATTTGCGAAATCCACTCCGCTTAAAAAAAGTACCTTCTCGCCGATAATTACTCGCCAACATTTTAACCCACGAGTTTCATTTTCGTGCGTTTCCCTTCCTTCCACACAAGGCGTTCAAAAATTTCTTTCCTTCTCCTCGTTACAAATTTGCGAAATCCACTCCGCTTAAAAAAGTACCTTCTCGCCGATAATTGCTCGCCAACATTTTTACCCACGAGTTTCACTTTCGTACGTTCCCGTCCTCCCACACAAGGCGTTCAAAAATTTCTTTCCTTCTCCTCGTTACAAATTTGCAAAAACCACTCCGCTTAAAAAAGTACCTTCTCGCCGATAATTGCTCGCCAACATTTTAACCCACGAGTTTCACTTTCGTGCGTTTCCCTTCGCCCTCGCGAGGCGATAAAAATTCCCCTTTTCTTTCACCTCGCTGTAAATTTGTGAAATCCATTCTGGTTTTTCCAGGTCCCATCGAAAGCCACGGTCGCATCGGTGTTCCCGGCCGACCATAGTTCTCGAGCGTTACCGGTGAATCATAGTACGCTATGGACGCCCCAGAACGCACGGCGTAAAGTTTCCCCGGAGAATTTCTTCGTGGGCGTAAACGATCTACGGTGGTTACACGGTGGTATACGAGCGTTCCGAACGGAGGTGGTGCATTACGATATTCAATATCCGACGTCGTAATGGCGGTCAAAGTTCCGTTTCGTGGCCCGTATCGCGGCCAATTTGCATGTATATCACGGATCTTGCAGCCGTGAGACGTCTCGGCTGCGATCGGCCGAGGAACATTGTTCCGTGATTCTTGGACACCTAATCGGGGTAATTTCGATCTCGGACCCGGTATCTCGAATTATCGGTGGTCTTCTTCACGAGGAAAACGTTTTGTCTTCGCCGGGGCAGCTAAGAGTCCTCTCGGTGGGTTCCTCCATCGATTTCCAACGATGTCGGTTTCGTCTGGCCGTATCTACGACCGGAAGGCAACGTTCCGATCGCTTATGCAGGACTCGAGACCACCGGTGCAGCACTTTGTTGATTAACAGCGGGGATCCCCGACGCGTATCGAGATCTCGGAACTGTTTTCGATCGTATCGATCGCGTTTCTCCGTCGATTTGCAAATGAAACCGGACGGGAATAATTGAGGAGCTTTCTTCAAAAAAAAAAAAGAAAGAAAAAAGAAAAAAAAAGAGGCCTATACAGGGCGAGCCACGAAAACCGGGAAATATCTCTGTTATTTATCGAGAAACTTCTCCAGGGAAAATTTGACTATTTATTTATTTACGGACAGGAATACTTCGGTACAGGATGAAAAGGAATAAAAAGGTGGGTGTAGGTGAACACGATACGAGAGAGACTACATCTGAAATGTTGCAAATGGAATCGGACAGGAATGATTGAAGAGCTTTCTTGAAAAAGAGACCTGTACGGGTTGACTCGTGAAAAACGAGAAATATTTGCGTTATTTGTAGGGAAATTTCTCGAAGGAAAGTTTGAGTGTTTATTTACTTTTATCTATTTATTTGTTTATTGTTTTACGCGCGCTACTGAAAGTAGCTTAAAAAAGGTAGCTTAAAAAAAAACATACACAATTTCAACACGAATTCATCGACCTAGTATTCTATGACCTTGAAGTGATCTCGCACCGGAAAATTTTGAACCAATTAACCGGAGTATTAACGCGTGAAATGACCCGATTCGAATCAAATTGAACGTTGAAAATCCATTTCGAGATGATAGATCGCACGTCAGATACGGAAGTACGGACTACGAGTCTCGTCCGTGAACTACGGAACCCATCTTGCAACCTGTCCGTTTAAATAATTTCCACTCTCCCGCCGTACCGTTCAAACGTCACCGTTCATGAACGTATCGCGCTCTACTCGCTGACCACAGAACGCCCTTGAACCAACCGTGAAAGGAAAATGATTTTCCATCGCTCGAGATCGCTTTTTAACAAAGAATTAAAAAAAAAAAATAAACAGAAGAACAAAATCGAATTTTTCGAGTAACGTTCAATTCATTCGAAAGTATCGCGTGACGTTTGTCCCAAGAAACCGGAAACTCGCTAAATTCGTTAACGATGACCATACGTACACACTGTTGTGTATCCATGACCGGGATATATCTCACGGGAGCGGAGAGCACGCCCGTTACATTAAGGTGCAAAAAACGCGAGGGACGAGGGAGCAACCTCCATAACCTTGCGCGCCATGGATCTCTTATTTTCTCGGGCGATCGTTTTAGCTGAAAGTTCTGTTCCGCAGAGCTGTCCAAGCGTATCGATATCGTCCCGCTCGTGTCCCGTAGGTTCTGTTGCCATGGTGAGCTAACCCACGGTGTGCTCGTAGATTCCATTCTTTACATGTCATTCAAACGCGAGACGAAGGCTCAACCGGCCGGAAATGAGAGAGCCAAACGCAAAAAAAAGAAAGAGAGAAAAAAAAGAGGACTTTTGTACCAAGTCGAACGAGAGAGATACCTTGCGGTAGGTAGGTGGGTACGGCTCGTAGGTCGGCTGGTAGGTACATCGCTCGGGATTCTATCTACGAATAACTTTGGACGCGATATTTGCTTTGTATTCCGAGATGGACGAGATGGACGATAACCGAATTCTTTTCGTAAATGTTCCAACAATTTGGAACGTCGAATTCTGCGAGGTTATTAACGGTGTTGATACCCTAATAATGTTAAAAGTAATTATGTAGGTAGATGAAGTATCTGTACTCAGAGAAGATCGAGACTTGAGGTTTCAGGGGTAAACAGTAGTGCTCTTGTTTTTATAATAAATTATTTTACATTGTCGAATTATTGCAGAGGACATTGCTACGAGAGAGCAATTATATTTACATCGAGTAGCGCACGTTCTCACATTTTCCCACATTTCAGTGGAGTTGGAAAAAGTAAATTTTCTACGAGTTTCGTGTATTCTATTTAATTATGCATACTGTCTATTCTTCTAGAATAAATACTGTCGATGTATTTGTTAAAAAGAATCCAGGTCAGGAAGGTATCCACCGATGTATTATTAATAAATTAATTTGGTCCGTGAAATTTTAAATTATTATGGGAACACGTAGGCAAAGGATTATCGACTAGGTCGTGTTGGTTAAAATTAATTGTAAATAGAGACAACAGCATTCTTAACCGACATTCTTAACCCTGTGGAATACTGATGTTACGATAATATATCGTTCGAAGTTGTGAAAAGTAAACTGGAAAGTTATCGAAGTAATTTAAGAAAAAGGATTAATTCTTCTCTGAATAATTACACGTGAAATTATATTTCGCTCAATTTTCCCATAGAGTTCGAAATTTAAGCGAAGTTTCGATAAGAAGCGTTAACAGTGACCCACAAGCGACCATTCACCTTGAACGATTAAGACCGATTAGGGTTGACTCGTTGGCGAAGGGGGTCTGAGAAAAATTCCCAGTCGCGTTCTTAGATGCGACAAATTAGTCTATATGAAGTAACAAGACTCCTCCTGAACCTTGGCCCCGGTACCATTACGTATTTAACCGCAATGCCGCGATGACGCTCGTTGTTCTAATTGCCGACCTCTCCGCTTGCGTAACTACGTACTTACGGCTTGTATCGCCTACAGGATGTCCGCGTCAACTTCGTCGTTTAATTAATTGAGACATTGCGATTTCGTGATTCGTTATCCGTGTAATATCGCGCGAGAACAAAGGTGATCTTTAAGCTGGACGTCGAATTATAATATGATAAGCGATCCTGAAATGCAAATCGTGATCAACATACCAAAGAAGAATAGAGAGAATGGATTTGAAAATATTCTGCGCGTGTATACGGAAATAATTCGAATTTTCGTTTCGAATGATAATGCAAGTTTTCGATAATAGGATTCCGAAATACGAGACGAGAATGCGAGTAAAGAATAAAAGGAACAGATTTAGCCATGTCGCATCTATAACGAAATCCTTGCGCGACATTTTGTACAATTTGAGAGATTCTAGCACTATTTCCTAACTGTTAGCAATTTTACGAATTCACCAGAAGCTGAATCAACAGGAGATAAACGAAGAGCTTCTGATTAAGTGCTGACACAGATCGAACTCAAGCACTGAGTTATGTATTGTGTACTGGCGGTAGAATTCGATTACATAAATTAAATCGTATCGACAGCTCGGGTTTAGTTTATTTGATCGATAACTTCGAATACTTGTGACCCAACATTGACGATCTCGGACTAGTCAATTCGTGGGACTAGTGACAGATAATCTTGGAACGATGAATCCAGGTACAGATGATCTCAGACACGAGGAACAAAGATGACTCTGGACTCCGAAGATGTAAAATTGACATCTCAGTTTCGCTTACAAGACCTGACAAAGAAGACATCCTGGGACCAAATGTACCAAGAGCAGAAGGTACCAAGGAATCTCCAGGGTTCGTAAAAACGTCAAATGGACCTAGGGGTGCTCGAAGAGCGATTTCCAGGTGACTTTGGAAATCAAGGCCCTCGAGAACCCCAGAGACCACGAGGATTCTTAAATCCCCTGCATCACGAGTCTACGCCTCTGGAGGTCACCCAAACTGTGCGTCATCAGTCTCGAGGACGTCACTGGCAAATCTCGCGCGTCTATCGATATGCCAGGTTGTCTGATATCAACTCGTGGCGGTCTATTGTGAGGTTTCTCGATCGAAGATCGTCGGTATTGTATCCCATAATCCTGGTGTCGTGCCCAAAGATTATGCAATAGGAGTCAACGATGCCAATTAGTGCAAACTCGAGTAATTGCCATCTGACAAGACGATTCACTTTCCAGTCGAGCTATTGCGGACATATAACACATTTCTTTCCGTCGAGATCGAGGTAGATCTCGGTAAGGTCGATCGGCCAGAGGAATAATATTATTTCCCGTCGGAGTATTAACGTCGATTCTTCGAATATTGGCCCCCATTGTGTCCCGGATTCTCTCGATGCCGCGAACTGCAAACTATACGGAAGGCAAAAGGGCAAAAGGAAAATTACACACGCGGTGTATTCTATTTCAGCCACGTCCGTGTCCTGCTCGCCATCGTCGTCCACGTTCATCGAACATGCGCCTATTGTCGGGGTTCGCTCATCCCTGGCGATTTGATTCACCCACGCCCTTTACCTCCGTGGAAGAACGTTTTACCAAAATTGCGTCGGAAGAAATCGTGGAGGACATCGAAATTATATACCCGATGGCCGGGACTTGCCTTCTGGAAGCCGTAAAAGGCTACGCGCGGAGAGCTCGTCCGACTGGAAAGACCTTGATGTACCTCTCCCCTACCCTCCAGCTCCTAAATAACTTCTCGAACCCCCTCGCATCTAGAGAAACATGTCTCTCGTCGGATTAAATTGGAATTGTTGGATACAACCTAATCACGAAGAAAAGGAACCGTACCCGGCATCCTGTAACTTCGTCCCTGCTAAGAAAAGATGTGTATCATCGTTCTCCACTTGAAAAGCCTGGATAAAAATCGCTTCGTTCGGCGAACCGACTCCCTAATCACCGGAGCGAAACACGATTTTATTGTTTCGCGTTTGCCAAGGATTTTTGAAACGGATGTCGCAGGCTGGGGCAAAGTTTGGGAGATTTTTCTCGAAAACGAAGGGGCCGACAGAGTTCACGATTGATCGATTCGTTCGGAGGAGAACTTTTCGATGGAAATTTTTGTATTCGATATAAGCTCATCGTCGGGTTGGACTCCGTCCAATTCAGCTTCGTGCAGGAACGTTTAGAAAAGTTTCGATCCGAAACACGGTTACTGAGACAATTGAGTGCAGGTCGATCCAATGGGAGACAGTTTAACGATCCAGCTCACGTGGATTACGCTCGCGTTCGCGTATAGACGCGCAGCGTTCTTTTAAAGTTCACATTTATTAAAGATTTCGCCACAAAGGCGGAGGCTCGGGGCGAAGTTTAGGAAGATCTCCCTGGAGAAAGGCAACGAACGATACCTCGGCTAGGAGCGACCGGTGGACCCAGCGGGAGAGATTTTGATGAAAAATACCGGTGCTGTTTACTCGATGCGATCTCACCGCCGCGATTCAGCCTCGCGCTTCACGGATCAAGCGCCTACGGGAGTAGCGAAGCGGACCGCGCGTGTTCACGTGCGCCTGCACGTGAATGTGCAGGTGCAGGTTGTGTCTAATGCAGTGAAGCGAGGACTGCGGGGAGTTGCAAGAGACAGCGGGATCGCGGGGGTTTGAGTGAAACGGGTCCCTGGGACAAGGGACGGCCGTCCTGCAGTTAGGTGGCTTCTCCCTGTCGATGGGTATTGTCGGTGCATTGACTTATCGACCAGGGTAGGAAGCATGGCTCTGTCCTACGATGGATTGCGGTTACGTCTGTTGTTCCGGTAACGAGGGTCTCCTCCTCTCGAGTTCAACCAACCACCCACCCACCCGACGAACCACCCTTCGTCGCGCCGCGGACCTGTCCGTCTTTGTCGTTTGAACGCGTCTAAAGGGGGTACCAATGCACGTCATTACCTGTCAACGCCGGGATCCCGTTGATGTCTCTGATAAGGAGCAGCCGAGCGCCCGGAGAAAACTCGAGATGCTCCTCCAGACACGTCGATCCCGTGATCTCGACGGATGACGAGAGCTACGCCGAGTTCTCCAATTTGTAACGTCTACGTTCTTCGAGATGCACTTCTGCATCCGTGGAATTCCGGCGGGGGTAAAACCGAGGAGCTTTTTCCTTTCTTGGAAAGAGGCGACTGTACGGAACGAGTCGCGAGAAACGGGAAACCTCTCGATTGTTCCTCGAGAAAATTCTCGGGATAGGTTCGACTGTTTATTTATTTCTTAATTTACCGACACGTATGCTTTGGTACAGGAGGAAAAAGAATAGAGAGGTAGGTAGGTGTGGATGGACACCACGCGAGAGAGACAATGTTTGAAATGTTACGAATGAAACCGGATAGGAATCACCGAGGAAGTTTCTTGCAAAGGGAACCTGTACAGGGTGACTCGCGACCAATGGGGAACATCTCGGTTATTTATCGAAAAATTTCTCCGCGAGACATCGATCCGAGTTCTTCAATTTGCAGCGTGTCCGTTCTTCGACGTAGACGTACTCTGATCCACGGAATTCGTCTCGTTTCACGTCGACGGTTCTTCTATATTTTTGTATCGCGCACGAGGAAACTTCTTCACGCGAAATACCATAAATATGATTCTCCGCGAGACAAGATACCGTTTTTTTTTTTTTGTAATTCGATATAATAATGGTACGCGTCTAAGAATATCGCGAATGTTGTCGATCTTACAAGATATACGTATTTAATAGTTTTTCTTTTCTACATAATGTTTTGTGGTCGCGTCGTGAATCACAGTCTTGTCAGACACGCAACGTGAAACTCGATGCTGTCGCTTCGTTCGATTCTTGTCGGAGGTGTCGCGTTTCTTACCGTCAAAGGTCATGCACTATTCACTTCGGCATGTTTCTTTCACCCTTAAGTAACCAGTCGTATACGTTGTCGCTCGATACGAACTGGATATTTCTTATTTAAGTTCGAAAAAATTGTGTACATTGTTCGGTAGAGAGCAGTCAGAAAAATTGGTATTTATAATTTAGAAGAAAAATAATAACTCAGGAGATCGCTATGCATTCGGTTAAGAGTTAAAGATTGTAGTGTATAATCGAATACCTCACAGTTCAAGGAATATCAGAAGCTTCTCAACACTATGACGAGAATCTTAATACGAAAGTATCCCGAATCGTCTTCTGACCAGGAATTTTTATAATTCTATCGCATACTTCCATCGTTGAGCAACATTAAACTCAACAAAAGCATTTTACTAAAATCGAGCACAGAGCAAAGCACCAGAGGCAACTATGAATACCAGTCGAAACGATAAACGAAGATATCATTGTGAACTTTCCCTGCACAGGACCAGATCTTGAACAAAGACTCGGCGAGTCGAGTGGATGACGATGAAACGATCGAAAGAATAAAATCTGGTACACGTGACACCGGCCCGTAACCGCTGGCTGACAACGGTCACGTACACGTGACACCGGCCGATAACCACCGGGTGGCAACGATCACGTACACGTGACAGCGGACGTCAAAACGTCGACTCTGGAAAAACGATTTCCACAAGCTCCGCGCAACGTTGTTCGTTTATTCCCCACGTCAACATTATCGTCGCAGGACCTAATTGCCGCACCACTATCCGTCTTTGTCACCCGGCTCGCCTTAGCGGGGGTTCGAGTACACGTCATTACCTGCTGTCAACGAGGGAATACGTCCGATATATCTAAGAGGGAGAATGACATATGCAGAGAGGGAAACACGGCGAATTTCAGGAGAGCCGCTCTGACAGGATTCTGTAAATAAGACAGTACCTGCGAGATAATGGATGCCATGTGGACGTGACGGATGGTGAACCATCCGTGGTGTGACGTATTACGATTCGACGTCACGTGACACGGACGACGATCGTTTCTTCACCGATCCGCGTCGATGTAAGTCCAACTTCCCGGGTAACTGCACACGATTCGTATAACGTTCTTCGACCAACGTTCACGAACGATCCGGAAAGCGAATTCTACTGGACCGGTGATGGATTTGAGTTTGGTCTGGGTTACGTTTGGAAATTCTCGACGAATATTCGAGCTTTTGTAGGAATTGTAGGTCTGTTTAACCTTGGTGCGGTCTAGGGGTCTTTTTTGACCCGTCGTGTTTTCGAAATGGACTATTTTTTATTAGTTGTAAGTATTACGGTAGACACGAGTAGGTGGTTCTCTATTCCATTAGTCCTCACGTTGGATTGTTATGTTAATTTTGTATTGAAAGGCTTTGAATGAATTGTCGAACAAAGAAGTTGTTTAAAGTTAATAGTTCGACTACGAGTACGATCACGTTCCTCGTAATTGTAGCTCGATTCAGATGAGGCTGATTTTATTCTGCGTTGGTTAAAATGTCAGCTTTGCACCTAATGCAAATATTTGCAATACTATTTAACAACTTTTTCAAAGGGACGAAGAACGACAGTTTTATGGAAGAACGTCAACCTTCGCTAGATTAATTCCAAGGAGCTTATCGCGTAACATAAATATAATATTATTCTTGAAATATAATTCAGTAGATTCGCAAATGTCGGAATGGAATTGTTCGCAGGCGGATCGTTCGAAAACAATAGTAACGATGCTGAATCGGATGGGTTCGAAGCGACATGGGTGATATCATGGTTTCCCTTAAACCGTCGAAGTGTATTTCGAGCGACAGATCGAACGAGGGTATTATAGAGAATAATCGAGAAGCGAGAGAGACGAGGAATATATCTGGATTTATTGAAATTCGAAATAACAACGACGTTTATCATCGACTCTCTTCAACTGTCAACGAAGCAACCGGTTAGAAACACGCGCTATAGTATTAACACCGTTAGATCAAACATTGAAAAGGAGACTATGAAATTTCCATTTTGGAAAATATCATCTTGAACGAAGAAACGATTGAAACTGTAATGTAAGACCTACGTTGAAAGATAACATCAAAAATGATAAGATCCACAAACTGTTTAAATTATTGAAAAAAGGAATATTGTCGATCGAATAATATAACAATGTTTCAATACTCCTGTCAGTAATAACCAAGTAGTTTATGTGACTTTAATTTATATTTAAAAATTAAAAAAAAAAAAGGAATAGAAGTATAAATATCTAGGTACAATGAATTACCCTGTATACTATTTTTACAGAGGGCCCACTTGCAAAAGATTTATACGGACACGGTTTTACGCAAAAACTCGAAGAACGAGTTCCAAAAAAATGTATCTAGGTTAAATAGAGTCGGTTAATAACACCGCTTAAGTCTCTTTCGTGCAGAAACTTTGACAGTTGGGAACAATGTTTATGTTCGCTGGTAAGCCTCGAGTTTGGAACGAGGTTCGTACTTCGGTTTCGAAAACCCAGAATCGCGAGCACAAGCAAACGTAAATTTCACGTGAAATATAAATACAATCGATTGGCTACTAGATTGATCTAAATTGCAAATCCGAGCTGAAGCTTCTACGTGTTTAAAATGCAACGATAAAGTGACGATTAAAACTGTGGTAGTACGAATGAAGCCGATTCGTTCAATCTGGCCGTATTTTCAAGAATAATTTCACGGACCAGGTTTAAGGATAAACGAAATTGAATCTTCCATCTGTAGAAAAACGTTGGGTTTTCATACGAATAAATACAACGAAGAGACTTACAAACGATATTCTAACGTTTTTATGGTAATATATTTAGCGTGATTTTCAAAGTTTTGGAAATTCAATCGATGCGCTCTGGTCTCAAAATAGACACGTTATCGCAAAAATATGAATTTCATTGTTCGAGTAAACGCGGCAACACGAGCGAAGGTACACTGGATGAACGCCCGTGTAATTTAGGCTACCTTCGCCCTCTCAATTTTTCAACAACCAAGAGAAAGTAATTTCTCATTTCCGGGAAATTATCCAAGTTCTCTCGTGAAATATCACAGGTAGTTGAGCAAATAAACCTCGTACGAAGCTCCCGTATAATTCGAATTATCTTAGGAATTTGAGTTTTAGTCTCAACAAAGTCGTATTATCGCGAAATTATAGACACCCTGACACAAGTAAACACGACCCACCGACCTGAGCGAGGGTTCGTTGGATTCATCTCCTACGTAGCTTATACACACTTTGGGTTGTCTTTGAAATTTGAGTTTTGGTCTCAGCGTACAGTCTCGACATATTATCACGAAATATACACCTTGACGCGAGTAAACTTGACCCAGAGACCTACGCGAGGGTTCGATGGGTTCAACCCTTGCGTAGCTCCCGTACGATTGGAATTACTTCGCTTTCTGAAAAAATTCCAAATAAGATTAAACTCTCGTATAATTCAGGTTATCTCAGAAATTTGAATATTAATCTCCATGTGGTCTTATCATCGATAAATTCTACACAATTCAATTAAACAAGTATTACGTAAACGAGAGTTCGTTAGACGAACCATCCACGCAGCTGACCATAATTTTTCAATAATAAAGGAAACTAATTCCTTGGAGTTCCTTCGTGAAATGAATAAAAGAAAATAATTCCTCGTAGTTCTCATGTGAAACAAATAAAGGAAAATAATTTCTCGGAGTGGGTTCGTGGAATAAATAAAACAAAATAATTCCTCGTAGTGTCTTCGTAAAATAAATAAAACGTAATAATTCCTCGGAGTTCCCTCGTGAAATATCACCAGTGATTTTCCGGAATAAATCTCTACGTACCGCTCGCATAATTCTGGTTATCTTTGAAATTTGAGTTTTAGCCTCGATGTAGTCGTACAATTACAAAATAATACAAACTCTGATTATTCGAGTAAGTGCTCGCCGGACGAACCCGTCTACACAGCTCCCGTATGCTTCGGGCTACCTTCGCTCTCCAAATTTTTCCAGAATGAAAGAAAATAATTTCTCAGTGTCGAGAAATTATCCCAGTTCCCTCGTGAAATATCACCGATGATACGCTCGCTACACCCTACGTGGCTCCCACATAAATCAGACGTCTACACCTTATCCAGTACATTATTATCAAGTGTTTACATCGTGTCCCGCAAATTTAAATTTCGGCCGTGACGCGTATCGCCAAATTATGAACACCCAGACGCAACAAACCGTAACAACCTAAGCGAGGGTTCGTTGGATTCGTCGAGTAGCCACGATGTATCGTCCCTCCCTCGATTTTTCACTAATGAGAGAAAATAATTTCTCGGTGTCGGGAAATTATCCGAGTTCCCCCGTGAAATATTATCATCGTCGGTTCGAAGAAATGGCGCTCGAAAAAGAAAAAAAAAAGAAAAAAATCCACGGGAACAACACACCGCGCGTTTTCCCCGCGATGTGGCGTGATCTGGGATAAGACCACGAAAACGCTCCTCTCGGTCTCTTTTTCTCCGTACCGTAATCTTTCCCGATGCTTTCGTCTCGACGGATGGGAAACGTACACGAACGGAGGACGCGCGGCGATTCCGATCACGGAATCGGCAGGCGCCGAGACGACGACCGCGTGGAAATCGGTGAAGATCGAGAGGAAGGGAATTGGTAGAAAACCCCCTGACGAAAGAACGGCGATATCGATGGAGAGAGAAAGTCTCTCCACCGGTTCGAAATCGTGGATGGTACAGAGGGGGTGGATCGCGTTTGTACGAGGACCGACAGCGGGAAATGAGAAATAGCGAACCGAAGGGAAGAAGTCGGTATCTACGTGGCCCTCACCGCGCTGGGTCCTCCTCTCGCGAGGCTAACTACGAGAACACCAGGGTATTCCTCGACCAACGCGATGGCGGACACCAAAGAGATCCTATCGCGTATGAAACGTCCGTAATAGCGGCCCCGCTCTAAAACCGAGAGCATCGGGCTTCGCGGCGGGAGGAAAAATTAAATCAGCAGCCAGATTCTTTTTACGAGTGGAAAGTGTCGGTGAAAAGGATTCCTCGTGGAGAGGAGGGCTGTTAGCCCGCTGCAGATTGAACCGACCCGGTTAGGTTCGAGGAGGTTTCCTTCTTCCGCGAGGGTTTCGCTCATTTTTCGTCTCCGATGCGACCTCTGTTGCGCCAGCTCGTGTCTCCGATGGAATTGTGTTCAACTCTGGCGGTACAAACGACCTGAAAGTAACCTTGCAATCGTCGAAGGAGCGAAGGTCTTCCGTACACTTGACGAATGGAACACGAGAGGGATAATTATTCCGAGTCGCTGGCAAAAGATGATAGGCAGGATGACTCTGTCGGTGATCTCTGGATCGATTTGGTAATGAATGAAAGCTTCTGTACTAGGTCCAATGAGACTTGAAAAAGAAAACAAGCATATGGAATTTATGCAATAGAGGGAAACAGACTGTGAGCTCGATCTTGCCTACCTAGCAGGTAGATAACTCTGTCGATGATCTCTGGATCGATTTGGTAATGAATGAAAGCTTCTGTACTAGGTCCAATGAGACTTGAAAAAGAAAACAAGCATCTGGAATTTATGCGACAGAGGGAAACAGACTGTGAGCTTCATCTTGTCTACCTAGCAGGTAGATGACTCTGTCGGTGATCTCTGGATCGATTTGGTAATGTATGAAAGCTTATGTACTAGGTCCAATGAGACTTGAAAAAGAAAACAAGCATCTGGAATTTATGCGACAGAGGGAAACAGACTGTGAGCTTCATCTTGTCTACCTAGCAGGTAGACTCTGTTGGCAATTTATGGATCAGTTTGGGGATATGTGAAAGCTTCTGTGCTAGGTCCAATAACATCAGCCAGTGACGAAAACGAACGTGTGGAATTTATATCGTGAGAAGAGAGAGACTGCGAGTTTGATCTTGTTTAGCAACTATTCTTCGCCGGAGTGATGTATAACTCTGTTGGTGATCGCTGGATCAGTTCGGGGATAAGTGAAAGCTTCTGTGCTAGGTCCAATAAGACCAGTCGGTGGCGAAAACAAACGTGTGGAATTTATATCACGGGAAGAGACGGATTGTGAATTTGGTCTCGTCTTATCGATGATGATAAACATTTGTTTATGTTTGGTGACTCGTCTCGTTGGACCGAGTGAAGATTTACGAGTACTGTGCACGGATCGTGACACCCAATTCTGTTCTCGACGTGTGAACACATTTTGGAAACACTTGAAATAAATTAAATAAAGAACGATTCCCTAGTTAGTGGACTCGAAAAGTATGCAACAGTCTAAATCATTCCAGAGATGATCCCGTGTAGACGTTATGAAACGTTTGGTCCTTCGAGTTGACGCGTAACATCCTCGAAAGATGCGTTGTAAACATTTCGTGGGGGAGCAGAGATACTCGCCGAGAGATTTATAACCAACGACTCGAGGATCCGTGGTCCTCGACGTTTCTGAGAACTCAACAGGTCTGAAACTTCGTGTCAACGATTGAGCGACGCTTCGTACGTCGACGAGAGAAAGAAGTGGAAAGATAGCGATGCGAGTACATCATTTATGTTCCTTCTTACGGTCGTTACTATTATAGAGATGTTAGAGAACCTATCGATAGAGCAAAATCGACTGCAACGATGTCATCTAACCGAGATGATTAAGAAAAAGCGTATACTGAAATTTGAACTCGGTATAATCATCGGTCGCGGAAAGTTTATTGTAATAGAAGCATTTGCCGGTAAAATAAATAAACTAAAGCTCAGGTGATAAAACGTGAAATCATCGAAACTTGCCTAGAACATTTTTCACCGTTAAATAGCTTTTAGATAACACATAGAAAATACATAACAAGCAGAAAGTCGAGCTACGAGTAAATACACTATGACGCGTACAGTGTGAACGAAATTATTATTATATAATTTTCCTAACGAGTATCGAAAGGTAACTGGTGACCCGGAAAGAAGATCTAAGACACAATTAGCGACGTGCGACGAAAGGGGAGAAATTTTCCGAGTACCCTAGATGGAGGATCGAGTTTCATTATTAATAAATTGCAAACAGAAAAAGACAACGGTAGCTCTCAATTTTCCTTCCAACAGGTTATGCACCGCTGAGTGCATTCACGCTCACTTACCATTCACAGTCAGCTCTGAATAGTAGAATTGCATACGTACAGATAACAAAAAAAATTGATCAGTTTTAAAAATATACCTACAATAAGGACGACGATAATACACTTACAATTAGTACTAAATATCGTTCTATAATTGCACACGTATAGATAACAAAGAAAAATTCACCCAGAAAATCTCGAAGCGCTTTAAAAATATACCTACAACACAAAAGACGATCATTTTTCTCTCCCATCGTTCGAACGGATGTAAAAAAATGTTTTCGTCGATTTTTCACCGTGCAAGTTCAAAATTTGCGAAAATTTCTCCCGAGAAACGTTACTTAACTCGTTGATACGCATCGCGGAGAAATTCCGCGCGGATTCGATCTCGAGTGTCATTCGATCGGGGAGAAAGAAGAGCTTTTTTGCGCATAACGCGACATCCGTTCGTAAGCTCGACGTCGATCAAAGAGCTGTCGTTAAAGTGCACGGAGATTTCTTGTACGTTCGACTATCGACTGGCTGAAAATCGAGTTTCCTCCCCCTTGTGCCTTGAGCCGTGTTCCTCGATACGGATTAAATCCCACCGGGATCGTGAATCGCTGAATACGGACGGATACAAGGACGTTGTTTTTTAAACGCGGGGAAACTCCGCGAGAACGACACGCGGAATGGCGTCGAACGCGGAGATCGGTAATTCTAATAGAATTTAGCTTCTCCTCCAAGGAAACGAACAAGTTTCTCGAGCGTTGTAGATCAGCGCGTCCATTCTCGGAGATTTCGCGATTTATCATCCGATCGAGGTTGTCGTTCATGGATCCTTCCTGTCGAGAATCGTACTCGGTTCCTGTCCGTGTCTCGTCCGCGATAATTTCAATTTTATTCGGTACGAATGACGCAGTCGTCCGCGATAATTTCAATTTTATTCGATACGAATGACGCAGTCGTCCGCGATAATTTCAATTTTATTCGATACGAATGACGCAGTCGTCCGCGATAATTTCAATTTTATTCGGTACAAATGACGCAATCGTCCGCGATAATTTCAATTTTATTCGATACGAATGACGCAGTCGTCCGCGATAATTTCAATTTTATTCGATACGAATGACGAATAGTCGTATTCGTTCGAATGCAACCGACCAAACGGATTTTAACGATACTTGGAACGATAGCTTGCGATTAATAACACGAATCGGGCGATTTTATGAGCGAATGGACGCGTCGAAGAACACGTTCGAAATTAGCAATTTTTAAACTATCTCGAAAAAAGAATACAGATCTACGCGTTGGAATACAAAACGGAGCAGAGAAAGTGCCTCGAGTTTAACGAATGCAAATTACTTTTCTTTCTCAAATATCTCAAAGTGTGATTTTCTCTTATCATTCTTCTATTCGTCTATTCGAGCATGTTCTACGAGATTGCTCTCCTCTCTTTACAATTTTCTTTAATTCAGAACTGTATCGAAACAATACAGAAGTCACATTCGTTTACAACAGTTACCAAATTCTAAATACAATAGAATTCTCTAAATCGAGGGTTCTTTGTCCGGGAAATATCCATCGTGAATGAAAAAATGATACTTAAATTCTGCGCGCGACG
This sequence comes from Ptiloglossa arizonensis, assembly GCF_051014685.1. Taxonomy (NCBI): domain Eukaryota; kingdom Metazoa; phylum Arthropoda; class Insecta; order Hymenoptera; family Colletidae; genus Ptiloglossa; species Ptiloglossa arizonensis. The sequence continues at coordinate 23,060,002 of NC_135050.1, forward strand.
TCACCCGATGATTTACCGACGACTCGTTGACGATCAACATTATCTCGCACCGGGCAATTTCTCCCGGCGAATTGCGCGATTTTATCCGCGAATTATATCCGGTGAATAACGTCGGCGCGAGATAATCCGGAAACGATGTTGGTTATTGGGCGCCATCTTGTTAATTCTTCGCCGGTCGAGAAAACACCCTCGGAATCGTCGTCTCGTTCCCCGTTTCGATAAGGTAGGCGACCGTTTGAAACCGTGCTTCTGGCTCGTCTTCTCGAAATACCATCGCCGTGATAGGGGTCCTTTCGAGCGTGAGAAAAGAGATTGGTCCGTCATCGGTGCTCGACCCCTGTATCGAATGCAAATCGATACGCGCGCGCGAGAAACCGTAGGGAACCGGACTCCACGAGACGGACAGCGGAACGAGACCGTAATGGCGAAAGGAAATGGTCCAAGCAGATGCGATGTTTGCCCGGCGCCTTTAGCTGGATTCACGGCGTCGCCCTTTTCGCGCTGTTCCGTGCCCAACAATCGGTTCGATCGCCAACCGGCCAAAGTGCTCGGAAAATCTATCGTTGATCGTTTTTGGACCCGGACCGCCGCTCGATTTCACACCGAGGAAATGAGTTTTCTCCTGTCTGATCCGTAAGATGCCCTTTACACCCCGCCGCACCCCCCTCGCTGCCTAGGTTGCGCGCCCTTCCATCCGCGAACGAGAAAATGACGCGGAACCCCCGTGATCCCGATTCGCACTTTTCCCCCGATTGATTTTTCAATTTTTCCTATCGCCGCTAAGAACAAACGACTAACGTGCGTCACCTTTTTTTTTTACCGAAGAAATGATTTTAATGTAGCTTCTAGAAAATCGAGATGGGGTGTGGGGACAGTTGGGGAACGTGGACAATATTTTGCGAGATTCTGTAACTATTTTAAGAGGATCTTCACGGTTTTTGATTGAGATATTAATTTTCTAATACTTTGGGATATTGGTATACGTAAGGTATTGTAAAATTGTGGAGAATAGTGGATAAGTAGAGAACTTTATTTTGAATTCGTTTTAACAGAAATATTTTACAAAGGTGAGGTTTAATGGGGTATTCTGCGTGTGTAAATGGTGTTCGAGTCTTTAAATTTTATTAATGCAGTATTCTGAATTCGCAGCCAATTAGCTCGGTACGCAATATCTTGATTATTTATTTATCGTGATTATTGACAACCGTCATCGGACCATACTTTAAGCAATTGTTAACAATTATCAACAACAACCGTCGTAGGACTGTAGTTTATATAATTATTAACAATGTCCTAGTATAAATAATGGCTGAAAATATTATTTAATTAAAGTATTCGTTGTCCGGGAAAGAATTTTTCATTGTGGGCCGATTGACATTTTCAAGGCTACACGTATCGATTCATCGAATGTTCATCACGATGAATTTTCGATCTACAAAAGTGATTGATTCAATTCCGGCACTTTTACGTAAAAACTGCAACTTCTACGCGTATTAAATTAATTTAGTAAATAGACAATTATTACTTTCCATGCTTTAGAACTTTACGAAACAAGTTGTTACTTCGAATCTTGAACAAAATTAATTTCTATAAGTTACTTAAACCTTTGTAATGCATAAATAAGATGCACATTGTTCGATTAATATTGGGAACACGCGTAAATGTTAGTAACAATCGCGGAAATGAACAAACATTCACCGAAACGGTTCGCCTTCGCAGATTTCGCAATATTTTGATGTTTATTTATTATACTTATTAACAACCGTCGTAGGTTCGTAGTTTAAACAATTATTAACAATGTTCTAGTGTAATTAATGGCTTAAAATATCATTTTGTTGAAATATTCGTTGTTTGCGAAGGAATTGTTATCATTGAGGTCCAACCGAAATTGTCAAGGCTACACGTATCGATTATCGATTCACAAATGTTCATCACGATGATTTTTCTATCTAGAAAAGCGATTAGTGAAATTTCGACGCTTTTAAGTAAAAAACACAGCTTCTACGCGTATTGTGTAAATTATAAGAATTAAACAAATATTAAATTAACACACGAAATAGACAATTATTAATTTCCACGCTTTAGAACTTTACAAAACAAGTTTTTACTTGGAATCTCGATCAAAATCAATTTCTATAAGTTACTTAATTATTTTTGATGCATAAATAAGATGCACATTGTTCGATTAATGTTGGGAATATGCGTAAATGTTAGTAACAATCGCGGAAATGAATAAACATTCACCGAAACAGTTCTCCGTCGCAGATTTCGCAATATCTTGATGTTTATTTATCATAATTATTAACAACCGTCGTAGGATCGTAGTTTAAACAATTATTAACAATGTTCTAGTATAATAATTGCTTAAAAGCCATGAATTCGTTGAAACATTCGATTAGATCGAACGAAAACAATCGAAGTAACGGTAAGTGACCTTGTGGTGGGTATATAAGGAACCCCCGGTTGTTTAAAATTTCATTGTTCCTGGAGCCTCCGAGGTGGACGGATCTCTTCATTTTAGGTACCTGCAAGGAGGAGGGATGGGGGGGGGGGGGGGGCTCTTGGTAACCGGTACTGACCGCCGATAGGCGGTGGTCAGTCCTGGCGACCACTCTCTTAATCCTCTTCTTTTTTTTTTCAATTTTTACTTTGTTTAATTTATTTTATTTGTTTTCCGATTTTAATTTGTACTTGTTTTTCAATGTTTATTTTTTTCTCACTGCTTCGTTCATTTTCTTTGTCACTGCACGACTGTATTTAATCACTAACCAACTTCATTTCTATTTTCTATCATTTCTTGACTTTAGGTTTCTCTTAGATAGGCACATCGAAGAACGAAGAACGAAGAACGAAGAGGACTCTCTCGTCGCATCCGGTATGGGATCTTTGGTTAAGCTTAGAATAAGTTAGTTTTAAGGCCACCATGTACAAATATCTGTGATCTGCCGAGCAATTATCCAATCTTTAGCTTATTTTTGCTCGCTTCCTCGTTTCATAGTCCGGCCACCTCTGCTTGTTGCATAAGCAAGTGACCGGCCGTGGAGGTGGACCGAACGGTCGATCGCCGTCTCTTCTGGTGCGTCAGCTTTGAGAGAGAACATGCTGCGAACACAGGGGCAGGTGTTCGCACCGGTCCCTGCGGAAGCCCTTGTTCCATAAGACCCTCTCTTCGTCATCCTCCGTGAGTCAGGTCCACGCTCCGCGTGGCTCCTGGCTGCGGAGTTGGGAGAAACGGGGCACTCCCCTAGCGGAGTGGACGGCGTCGCGCATTTCCTTGAGAATCGGGCCCACTGAGGGGAAACGGGACCGACCTAGTAGGAACAACTCCACGGTTCGTGTCGCGTATTCCACAATTTTGCCTCATTTTTCCATAATGTAATTGCTCGGCAGAATTAAACGAGGAGATCGAAGGAACATTGATTCCTTCTATCTCTGCAGTTAGAATAAGTTAGTTTTAAGGCTGTGCTCTGTCAAGCAATTATCCAATCTTTAGCTTAATTTTGCTCGCTTCTTCGTGCCTCAGCACGGTCACCACTGCTTGTTGCGTAAGCAAGTGACCGGCCGTGTAGCTGGTCCGAACGGTCTATCTGCGTTTCCTCCGGTGTGTCCGCTTCCAGAGGGGGCATGTTGCGAGCACAGGAGCAGGCATTTTTGCTGGTCCCTGCGAAAGCCTCCAAAATAAGACCCTCTCGTCGTAAAGGTGAGAAACGGGGCACTCCTCTAGGGGAGTGGAGGCGTCGTTCGTTTCCTCTTGAATCGAACCCACCGAGGGGAAACGGGATAGACCTAGTAGGACCAACTACACGGTACGCGTCGCGTCTTTCCCAATTTTGCCTCATTTTTCCATAATGTAATCGCTCGGCAGAACTAAACGAGGAGATCGAAGGAACTTTGATTCCTTCCATCTACCTGGTTTGGTAATTTCGTTTGTACCGCGTATCGAGGGAGATCGATGGAACCTTGATTCCATCTATCTCTCTCCGGGTCTCCGCTCGCAGCAACCTCCGCGTGGTGAGACCTGGTAATCGGTATTATTCGCGACGAACGATAATTCTTCGTCGCGGATGGTACCGAGCTAATTGGCTGCGAATTTACAATATTGTATTAATGAGATTTAAAGTCTCGAACATCATCTATACAGATTGAATGCCCCATTGAACCACTCCTTTGTAGAATATTTGTGTTAATGCGAATTCAATATAAAGTTCTGTAGTTATCTACTATTCTCCCACAATTTCATAATTCCTTACGTATACCATTAGCCCGAGGTATTAGAAAATTAATATTTTAATCGAAAACCGTGAAGGCCTTCTGACTGCCTACAAATAATTACAGAAACTGCGAATTTAGAATATTTTATTAATGAAATATAAAAAGTTTTTCGAAAAGTGGAAATAATACAGTAATTCGGCTTTTGTATTCTTGATTGGAGAGTGTGGCTCTACAACAATGACCCACTAGTTGGAAGATAAAAATCGTGTTGGACAGTGTTATTTGTCGGTAGAAAATTAAGAAACGGGTCGATTTCTAATTGAACAAAGTTCGCGTCATCGGTTGCTCAAACAGTCTCTCGTTTTATTTTCGTATTACCTTTCTTCGAGCAATGTTGTTACGAACGTCAAAGCGGCGCTAAAGATTTTACAACGCGAAGCGGAAATATCCGGAAGGGGATCGACGCTCGGTGAAAGAACGTGAAATAAAGAAAGAAAGAATGAAAAAAAAAAAAAAAAATTGAAACGATTGAATCGGATTGTGGCAACTTGCCAATACACTGATATTCCGGGTTATGAAAGGGACCGATTGAAGTACGAAAATGCAATTTTATATATCGCGCGCGAATTCTGGTTAATGGGCGTCGCGCAGCGCCATTCAGCCTATCGGATTTCTCCGGTGGAGAGAATTGAATTTTTCGTGGAACGTTCATCGGTTCGTGTATTTATCGGTCTCTCAATGATTTGGAAAAGTCAATTACAGCCGCGATTTCGAACGAACGTATGCGCACGCGCGTTGGTCCGCGCGGACTTAATGGGAAAAAAATGCGCGTGGAACGAGTGTTGACGAGCTCGATTCGTAAAGAGGAATATATATTCTTGCGTGTAAAGGGGATGGGGTGAGGGGGGGCCTCCGAAAGCAACTAAATAAACGCTCGCGAGCATAACGCCGAAACGCGCCCCGTAGATAACGGACCTTTAAAATTTATTCAGCGGCGAATTACGAATTTTGTAATTAAAAATCGCGGCGAGCACCGGGGGAATCTGAATCAAAATTATCTCGCTGTGCAAACGTTTAAACGGAACTCTTGTCGTTCGCGCGCCCTTTTATTTAAACTAGTTAAAAATATTCGTCCACTGACGACGACGACGACGCTCGAGGTTTTCCCTCGCCTGTAAACCTACCACGGCGGGAAATCGTTCGACCGCACGGTTTGTAAATAGCGGTCGAGTTAAATTAAACGCGATTAAGATTAAATATTTCAAGATATCGCGTTTAACGTTATTTTACAGCACTCGATCCTTCGAGGAAAGAAAAAACTACAAGACGCCAGAGACGATTCCTGGAATTTCTATTCGCTACTTTCGCGCTACTTATGCAGATTCATAAACGAGATTGTCGATTGTTGTATTATTCGAACACCTTGTACATCTCCACTGAAAAGCCATAGAACACCTACTAAAATATCATAAAGATCTAAAAACAAGTATACTCTCCGTGTACTTTGATAAGTAAAATAATTTAAGTAATTCACTGTATACGATTGAAATTTTTTTAAATGCGTAAGTATCTTTTTACCAGGAGGTGTCTCCTTGTTAGTTCGAGCAACCGTCGAAATTATTTATATCGAGCCTTACATTGAGCCTAAATTTAGACTAAGTATATTTCCTTAATCCTCTCGCTGCAATATAAAATTGAAAAAAAAAAACAATATCTTACACATTCCAGACATTTTCCACCGAAATTTTTCGAGTGTGCAAACTGAAAAATGCTTGAAGATAAAAAAAAAAAAGATCCCCCGTTTCGCCATTAAAATACGTCGTCGAAACTAGCGCAGCTCGTAACGAGATCGTTAGTCCACTTATCAAGGACGAGCGCAGGAATCCTCGCGAGAATCCTTTCGATTTTGCGACTGGTTCCCCTCCGTCTTTTCGTTCTATACCCATTAATCCGACACCGTAAGTGCGCTTCTCGAATCATCGAAAAATGGAACGCGCCACGAGCCCTACGAACGAAATCCACCTACGAATAATATTTAGAAAACCGTGCGCGTACGAGGCCGCGATTTGTGTACGTGTCTACGCGTGCGCGTGTGTGTATGTGTGGGGGGAGCAACGTGTTCGAGGAACAGCGCCATGAATTTAAATTCCGGCTAATTGTAGCCGTGTTAAGGCAAATCGACTAATTGCCGTTCAATTCCTGCGGAGATCTCCTCGGGTCGCGGTTCCACGCGCTGGTACCGGTTTCCTCGAATAATCCGATAATTATTCTTCGATCGAGCGTTCAACGGGGATCCGGCGATATCGCGCCAGCGATTATTAATTCGATTCCAGCGGATCGGGGCCGGCATTTATAGAAATAACGAGAGAGAGAGAGAGAGAGAGAGAGAGAGAGAGAGAGAGAGAGAGAGAGAGAGAGAGAGAGAGAGAGAGAGAGAGAGAGAGAGAGAGATCGAACGTAGACCGATTCCCGGTCTATCTTTGTTACCGTTTTCGGTAACTTTCAAATTGCGTTAACCTTTCGCTATTTAATTTTGATCGTAATATCGTGCGTCTCTACAGTTCAAATGTAAAAATAGATGGAACATTGGGACAAAAGAGCGATATTTCGGTGTAATTGTACCGGTTTATTTTTAATTTCCCTGCGAAATAATTCCGTTCAAATTTTTCCGGACATCGAAATAACGTGTCTGGGCGAAATGTAAAAATATATAGAATATTGAAACAAAAGAGCGATACCACGGTGTAATTGTACGGTTTAGTTTTAATTTTCGTGCGAAATAATTCTGTCTAATTTTTCCGGAGATCGAAATATCCCGTTTCGTTAATATGTAAAAATACGTGGAATATTGAAATAAAAGAGAGAGAGATTCCACGGTAATTGTACGATTTATTTTTACACTTCACTGGCAAAGGGTTAATCGTTCAATTAATCGTCGAGACAACTGTCCGTGGCTGCTCCAAAGATTCGAACACTCACCACAGACCCTTTCCAATATATATTCTCCGTACCCAAGACTTTCGAGAAAGTAAGTAAAAAAAATCAATGTTTCGAACCACCAAAAACACCCAATGATCGAAGAATACGAAACAAAGAGATTGGAGAATTTTTCCACGAACAATCGAAACGACCAAGGTTCGTTGCTTGGACGTGAATCGATACCACCCCCTTTGCACATTCAGTGGATATTGCAAATGACCCGGAAGGCGCTCTTCCCTTCTTCCGATCGTTCGTGCGTCGGACGTAAATCAAATGGCAAAATTAAAACGATCCCGTGAAAGATCAAATTAAAATAGGCCGCTGTCTGCGCGATCGAGATTGGAATCCAAGGAGCGGATATCTCCTCTCTCTCTCTCTCTCTCTCTCTCTCTCTCTCTTTGCGCGTGTCATTTTCAGTTTTCGGTTCACCGGGTAACTACCGCTCGGCTAACTAGAACTCCCGCCCTAAAGTGGATCAAAATCGTTGCTTCTTTTTCCCTTACTTGTCCGTTCGACTACGGATTATCCGTCCGCGTAAAAAGAGCTCCCGAATCGCTTTTAAGAGCAATTATATCCGGAGAATGGGCCCCCCAACCGGCCCCCACTCCTCCCCCACGAGCAGTATCTAATTGCCGACGGGAAATGCGATAACGGTCCTCTCCTTATTTTTTGCGCGTTCGGGGGAATTTTTTCCCCCTATTTTTCTCCTTTTCTTTCTCGTTTCTTTTTTCTTTTTTTTTTTTTTTTCAACGAACGAAGGGGAAATTATTTCAGATATCGGTTCACAACGAACGAAAGAACATCAATTTCGCGTTGCCTCGCTCGTCCCGACGATAAACACAGAAACCGGATCGAAATAAGTCCGCGCGGGCGTTTCACACGTGTGTGTACAAGTGCGCGTGGAAACTTGTTTCGTAATTATTCGTTTTAATACAGCGTGTAACTCTCGCGATAGGATTGCAGTGGCAAGTTTGGTACGGGGGCGGGGGCATTAACAACGCGATTCAGCTCGATTCTACTTTCACGGACATAGTTATCGTAATAATACGTCCCGAAGCCGGACGTGTTTTGCCTGTTATTGTTCAAATTATGCATTTTGCACGTGTCCAGTTTAAGCTCGTTACCGGTAACGTTTACGGTCTTTTTATTCCGGATTCTGTTATCGGAGTTTACGTTAACACGAACGTTATTCCCGTAAGAAGGAAGCGCGGAGTGTTTTTAAAACATTTTTCCCCCCATTTGCGTATTGTCCAAATTGCGAATCACGTTTAGCTGTTAAACCGTAACGGAATTAACTAAAATTGTTTGCCAAAACGCGACGAATTGATCGAACGGTAGAAAGATTCTAACAAGGAGAATCAATGCACGAGTTTGTCGAGTGTTTTCAATCGTGTAAAAATTATTAGCGATAGTTTTTCCATTGCATCGGAACTGTGACAAAATAAAGAAAATTCCGGCGAGATGTTTGCCGGTTCAAGTTAATTATTTCGATATAACTGTCTTTCTTGGCGCAAGAAACGGCATCGACACCGTAACGACGAACGATAAAGCCCAAGGGATTTCCTCTAACCCCGTGAAAGGTCAGGTCTCGTCTTATGGTAGTCATTAACTCGCTTTTTCCATAACACGACCGATACAGTCGCGTCTTTACGGCTCGCTTGCTTACGGCCCTCTAAAATTATACAGCGGTCGTTTGGTGTACGCGGCACGTGTGCACGCATTATCGAAGAAGCATTATGCAAACTTTCTTCGAAAACAATTACCGGGACCGAGTTGAACGACGACGCTGCTCTCGGGGGATGAAATTTTGCGCCGGATCACGGTGTGCAGCTACTTACCCGTTTACGTGACCGCGTTTAATTTTAACTGTAACCTATCGAACACACACCTACCGGGTCAATGATCTTCCGTTCGATATCGTTCACGCTGGATTTTCGTAGTACTTTGAGACGGTAATGGAAATAATAGTCTCACGAGTGAAGTTTTATTCTCGATATCGAAGAAAGAAAATTATTAAGAGAGTCGAGCTTCGTGTTCGGTGGGTTAGGGTCGGGTACACATAAATTGGCCGCTCAAGGCGATCGAGATACGTCCCCCACCATACTGATCGTCCATCCCCACCGTAACGCTCGACCATTCGCACTGCTGAGACTCTCCTCGCGCGAACCAGTTCGCGTTCTCTGTCTCTCGAACGAAGAGGTGAGTTGACACCGCGCAGAAGTAGAAGTCTTGTCCAACGTGATTCACTGTCGAGAAAGTAGCCTTGAACTCTCGAGCAGGCGCGAGGAGATTCAACGTTGGAACGAAATATCTGGGCTGTCTTCCACACCATTTATATCACTCTGACAAAAATTACGAGGATCGTCTGTTTCTCGAAATTACGTCCATAACGAGAATTCAACGTGTTCGTAAAGTAGAATACGGAAGATAATTTTCAGTTGCCGTTTGTAACCATCGAAATAAAAAATTACGAGTGCAACTCTGTTTAGAACGATTCTCGTTCGAGTAAGCTTCTTGGAAATTCGTTTCTTTTTTACGAATTTAACGATTTCGTGAAACAGAATACGATAATTCTCGATTTTTTTTTTTTAACGTAAAAATTGCGAATGTATTTACATCTGGAATGCTGCTTTAAATAATTTTGTTCAAATTGTATTCCCTTCTTACGAATCGAACGATTTCGTACCATAGAATAGAGATAATTTTCAGTTACCATTTGCTATTACGAAAATAAAAAATTGCGAATGCACCATCGCGTGAAATGGTTCTCGTTAACCTTCGTGAAATGAAATTTCCTCTCTGCGAATTCGAAGATTTCGTAAATTCGAACACGGGAAACAATTTTTAATCACCATTCGGCAACGCAGAAATTGCAAATGCGCCACGACTTCGAATGCCGCTTTAAACAACCCCCTTGGAATTTCATTCCTTTTCCACGAATCGTCTCTCGGTGTCTTTGCGCGATTCTTGGAATAACTCCGCGTACCGAACACCGTTAATTGAACAACAATAGTATAAATACCGTGTCAGTGGCTCGCTCGTTGTACAAAACCTGCAACCGATCGATAGACCGATTACGATCGTTTATGAAAGGTGCTGCGAGCGTTTACTCGACTCGAAGCGAGCAACAATTGACCTAATTAAGAGTCTTCGCTCGAGCGCGAAGATTCGCAACGAAATAAACTCTTACGACGAATCGAGGGCTCTTGCGCGTCGAGAATCCGTGACGGTGAATCTCTACCATTCGACGTAAATTTTAGTCGCTTTTTCCCACGGAGTAATTAGAAATTATTTTCCATCGTGTTTTAAACTGCGCGTACACGGCTAGAAAGTGCAGCGTCGAGACCAGAACGACCGAAACTTAAAGAAATAAATCGAACCCAACGTGCAAGGAACGGGAGAAGATAGCGCAAAAGACTCGGCTCTATTTTTCTGGCTAAGCTGGTCGCGATATTACACGGTCCTCCATTGCTTAAAATGTAATTCCGTCTCTCGAACGAGACATTTTTTCCCAATTGATACTCGAGCCGAGTAATAATCGGTCGTGGCTATTCGATGTCCCGTAAAATTGAACGCAAGAAAAAGAACGATCGCGGAGGTGAGCGGTTCCGTAACACCGTGCAAGCTGTTGCGGAACGAAAAATATCAGGAACGCGATTACGAGGCGCGATGAGCTCTCTACCGATTCCAGGAATATGGAGTATCAACGAATACGTGGAGCTACTTCGTAACGTGGATGGAAATCTGTAAGATGTCACGTGCATGCCCGCATTAACGTCAAGTAATCATTCGTCATCCGCGTTGTAGCCGCGATGGTAATGCTCGAAATTCAAGTGGCTCCTGACACCGCGAGGGCAGCCCAGTGACGTGCTTTTCCTGCCTTTACGACAGGACCGATTCGTGCTTGGCACGTTCCTCTATTCCTGGCTTACTCGTAAACCTGGCGCGTTTAGACGCCACGGTGAAATTACACGGAGGATACGGGTGCTAAACACGCGACGTAACCACCACGGATTCCTCGAATTGCGATTGCATAATGCATCTCGACGTCGAGTGTCGATCATCCGGCGTGAACGTCCACCTGTCCGACGCGCGTTCCCGATTATCGACCGATCGGAGGAAACGAGATCCGCGATAACGCGACGCATCTTCCGTGATCTGCTCCAATTGGCGAACAGAGGAGGCTATATTGTTTCGGTTGATCGCTGAGAGAGAGAGAATGAGAGAGAGAGAGAGAGAGAGAGAGAGAGAGAGAGAGAGAGAGAGAGAGAGAGAGAGAATGTTTAGGTGGACTAGTAGTACTCTAGGGGTAAGGGTATAATATTTAGAGGTAATACTAGTACTCTACATGCTCGAGATAGAGGAACACCGGATATGTGAAGTTTCTTTCTGTAAGTATAAAATTATCTAAGATCTTTTACTTTTTTATTTAATTCCTATACGTATTACAAGTGTGTTAAAAAATAAATCTCCCTGTCTTTGATTACCTCAACGGAGAGGTTGAAGAAAAGACGAACGCTAAAATAACTCTGATTATTTCGCTACAAAAAGGGTGAAAATGAAACAAAGGCTGAAGCAACGATCAAATATTCTAAAAACCCAATCAGCAGTCAACCTTGATTCTCCATCCCACCCTCCCCAAACCTCAACTCTGTTACCTTGTTCGATCGTTCCGCCAAGGTCTCTCACATCCTCGGTCGTCCCAATTCACCAACAATAGACCTCAATTGTTGATCGAGCTTGAAAATGAATTACCGATCACTCTGGAGCACCAACGGTCAACTTTCGTGTCCCGTAAATCGCGAAAACTACTCAGCCACTCCCGAGCGATCCAGTCTCCCATAGAAAACGCTCGAGACGACGAAAGATCTCCCCAAAGCGAGCGATGAAAATTTCCAGACCGTGAGATCGAAATTTCGAGACAATCCGTCACACAATCCAGAGTTCGTGTCCTGGCACAGCTTTTTTCCCCGAGCTGGTTGTCTGGCCGCGCGAATGGAACCTGTTTGTGGATCGTCCATGAGTATCCGCAGTCAAGGAACTTCGAAGTTCCTCGGGAAATTAGTGAAACTCGTTTACAACGCAAGACAGGTAGTTTCGTGGCGGCGTCGTTATAACGACAACGACGACGACGACGACGACGAGCTCGACGCCCCGAACGATATATATATATATATATATACACGCGCGTACACGAACGCGGACGGTTAGGCGAGAGAGGGCGGACAGAGGGGGTTGAAAGTGACGGAAGACCCCGTTTCATGATGGGTCAAGACACCCGTGGTTTCCGTGTATCGCTAACAAGGCGCGTTTCTGGTCGGTTTAAGGCGCATGCGCTTTGGAACATCGTAGTTTCGGAAGTTTCGATGCCCCCCACTCCCACTCTGTGCCACCCCCACTCCCACCGCCGTTTCTACGACGCGCTCGGACCTCCGTCGACGAAACTGCGGACCTTTGCATCGAGTGGACGCGATCTCTGAGCGTCAGCTACGAGGATCAATGCAGTTTCCAACTGGAGACTGCATCCGCCGTTAGAAACCTCGGAGATTTATTATCCAATTTATGTCGCGATGGAGACCGATGTCTCTTCGGAACAGAACAATCCGCTCGAGCGTAATTAACGATCTGTTAAAGGTGGGGGCTCCAGAGACGAACAGCGTTGAATGCTTACGCGCGATTACGGGCTGTAAGTGTTCATTAAAAATCAGATACTTGGTGAGTGGGACTAGTGGGAGAAATTCTATTTGGGTTGAATTGTACCTTTCTTAGTAGTGGTATTATCGAGGCATTTTCGAGGAGAAGGGTGTTGCGGGAAGTATGGTATGTTATGAAGTATGGTAGAAATTCTACCTGGGTTGGATTGTATTTTTTTAGTAGTGTTATTATCGAAGATCTTCGTGGAGATGTTACGAGAAGTACGGTATGAATGTATATCTAAATGAAGTATAAATCGAGCAAGTAGGTGTGTACGCGAGAGGCAGATGTGGGTGAAATTTTATTCGAACAATAATATTTTTATCTAGGTAATAATATTTTGTCGAATATAATAGTATAATACTTGTATCTAGTATTTAGTGCGATACTATTTTTATCTAGACAAGAATTTTGCCCATCCATGGCGAGAGACAGGTGCAGATAAAACGCTGTTGTAAATCCTAACCTCAAAGAAAGCTTAACCTCAATTTATCGCTTTAGCGAAACTTTATCCGATGTCAAAAGACAGTGATGGAAAACTTCCTACCATTACAGGAACGAATAAAGATAAAATTTATTTTTCTTGCGGTTAATTTAAGTTCGCGAACTAAAGCTTTGTTCGATTTTTCCTAAGAAAGTTGGTAAGGATTTCAATACCGAAAGATTACGTATTAAGTGTTTCGTTTTTAAACTTTTGGAGCCCGCGTCATCTTTCATCGCACATCGGTCTGTGAGTCTGGTAAAATTTGTTTTCGATAATCGGGATTAGAGCAAAAATAATTTCGAAAGTGGACATTCGTTTCTTAAACGAAACAGTTTCCAATCGTTGGAATTTACAATTACATTTCGCGGATACATTAAAAGAACATCGCTCTTCTCCTCGAAGTAAAATAAATATTGGATTTGCAAATATATCGTAATTATATATTCGGGACAGAAAAATTACCGATACTGGAAACTGTTTAAGAAGACACAAATCGTACAAATCAAATTATGCAATAATCGTACAAAAAGGAATGTAAGAATATTCAAAAACTAATTTTCTCCTTTAAAAAATAAATTCTGCGCAATATATCCACGGAAATAGAATCTCAAAGATTAAGAAACGCTTCTCGACGAAAAGTTTATCGTCAGATCGCCAAAGAAAAGCGTTTTACATTTACAAATCTAAAAAATAACACTTTCCCAGTCACGTTACAATAATTCAAAAATGTCTAAATCATAGAAGTAAAATCGTGCAAAAATTCCCCCCAAAAAACGGGTCCAAGGAAACTCAAAAAATAATTCTCTCCTTTAAAAAATAAATTCTGCCCAATATATCCACGGAAATAGAATCTCAAAGATTAAGGACACGGTTCTCGAGGAAAAAGTTTCTCGACGTTGATCCGGTTCGATTTTCGTCCGGTCGCCGAAGAAGGGCGTTTCGGATTTACGAGGTTGGAAAATAACACTTTCCCTATTCGCGAAAGCCATTCGGGTAATCGGGGGAACGGTTTTTCAGAATCCATCGTTCTCTTCGATGGTTTCCAGTGGCACACCGACGATAAAATATCGGTAGATGGGTGGGGTGTGTGCGAGCAGAGACGGCGAAACTTCCGCGAACGCGACGGATCGAACACGGCTGAAAAAGACAAGCGTAATGGAGTGTTCCGCTTAATCTGGCGAAGCCCGCGCCGATCGGAGGAGTAACGCGGATCGCGCGCGCGGTGTTCCAGAAACGGTGCCAATGTTCGCGAATAATTGATCCCAATCCCCGACAATTGGGGTGGGTATATACACCAGGCTGCGGGGGAGGGCAAGACGACGCGAAGACACACCGACGTAGTCAGCGAAGTCTCCCGGCTAACTGGAACAGATATTCTATTACCGTCGATTCCGGGGCTTCCCTCGACACATTTGAAACCCAATCCAATTTCATATCGAGCGCGCGCCGCCCGAGTCTCGCGCGCCGCTTACGAATCGTCTCGAGTTCGCCGAACCCGCACCCCGTTTCCCGCGAGTGCTTCTCGTACAGTACGTCTTTCGTAATTTCGAATTCCCTTTCCTCTTTTTCTTTCTTTTCTTTTCCCCCCCTTTAATTGCAACCTCGAAACGAACACCAAGTGACGCGGGGAATCCTCGACGCGACACACGAGCGAATATTTTTATAGTCGCTTTTAAGTCGCATGGGCGTTTCCACGGTCGTTGCAGTTTATTCCAATTGTTTCTTGATTGTCGATCCGTAATTATCGTCCATGATTATATTTGCTTTTTTCTTATTTTTCTTTTTCTCAAATTTATTTTATATATTCCATTTTGCTTCAGCGTTATTTTGACAATAGTGTATCTAGAATTTGTATCAAGTTTTTACATATTTCTTACAGATGTTTCTAAAATGTCTGTTCGATGTTAAAATTACGAGGGTTACGTTTACAATTTGGCGGTGCGTGTACTTAACCTTTGAACGTATAGTTGTTCCGCAATTATGTATATTTAACGGTTAATTTCACTTTCTAAATACAGTATTTTGTTGTTTCTCTTTGATCGGTAAAAAGCAGAACCGTTCAATATTTTAGCTGTGTAGATTTCGTTCCACAATATTTCCAAGAGTAACAACGTCTTTATCGGAAAAGAAACTACACGAGCGGAGCGGTGTAAAAGCTGGACCGTATAATGATATCGAGGGACGAAGAGAATGAAAGCAATTACGATAAAAGAGAAAGAAAGGACGATGAAAGTGTAAGAAATAAGAAGGGAATGAAAGTTATGGTTCTCGAAGATTCGCGAGCAGACGCGAAGCAAGTTGGGTTAAAATAAGGAGGGATAATTCAGGATGAGGGTTTCGGCCGTGTGTTTAAAGGGGAGAATAATGGAGGGTGAGCGGATATGCGAAGGAACCGGCAAATTTGACTTGAAGTGGAACACTGTAAATCCTTATACGGTGAATCTTCTTTTTTTTTTCTTTTATACGCGGTGTACGGAAGAGCTTAGAGCTTTATTTAGCATAGTTACTATTTTCGCTAGAACGTCAGATTGCTGGATTAAAGTCGGTACGAGCGATGGGGATAGACGAAGAGATATAGTTATATATTCCATAATTTTCTTTCCTTCTATATTAAAGTTTATATCAATATCGAATAACTGGTAACTGGTAAGGTGAGGTTCGACACCACCGAATTTTGTTCTTGTCAAAAATTCAATTTATTTAGATTCTTAGTAAATTAATAAAAGTAATTCGCATAAGATCTTTTCCTTTCAAACACTTACAAATATTTAAACGATCACCCCATCAGTTAAATGTTGAACTGTTATTTCTCCATGGAGAACGTTAAACGGTCGACTAAAATCTATCTTTGTGAAGTAAAAATGACATACTCGAATTCAGTCACGCAAGTATAATACAATACAGAGTGGCGGGAATCCGCGTACAAAAGCCATCGAAGCTCAGAAGATATTTCAAAGATCCGCCCGACGAATTTAATATTCGCGCGAGCTTGCTACACCCGGTGTCTGTAACACGATTCTACTTAATTTTTCCCGCATAAAAGGTACATAATTCTTAAGAAAGTAGCTTCCTCCGTTTGCGAAAGAGCGATAACTTTGTTAAATTTCCAGAACCTTTTCTTTCATTTTATTATCCACCCCTTTCCGATGGAATCATCCCGGGAATCATCGGCACCGACGAGCGTGCCCCGAAAGCGAAGTAACGCTCTTCGAACTTCGCATTCGTGGGAAGATGATCGATCCGTTTGGATTGTAGCTCGTACCACGAACTTGTCCAAGTTGGCCGCTTTCTCCCAGTTTTTCCCTGCCGAGAATGCTTCTATGGAATTCTCCAATAGGAGCGATACAATTTCGAATCGAAATAAAACGAAACCACGAGAGATAATTTTCTGCTCGTTGTTTCATTTCGAAGTACATTCGATGACATTGTACACCAAGTGCAATATCGTTTCAACGACCATCGTGATTGGTTTTGGTGTAGCAAATACGAGAAGTTCGAGAAACGCCCAATACTCGAGAGCGTTGTAAGATCGAGAAATTTGTATTAATTAAATTACGCTAGAGGCGAAACGAACAAGTTTATTTAACAAGTAAACGGTGCTATCAAGGTTTTGAAAAAAGATTCTCGGTCCTTGTACCGTTATACATAAATACTATTCGCCCACGACGAGAAGGCAAACGAGTGTTTACATCCCCACTCTAGTTCTGAGCGCGTCGGCTCCCCCACTATTGCGCGCAGTGTCGCTATTGGTCGAAGAGTGTCGTGGAGGAGGAGCTGGTAGGTTGCGTACCAGAGTGGGGACGCAAACACTCGTTGGCACTCTTCTCGCGGACGGACAGTAGTGTTTTAGCCTTACTAGAAATTATACTTCAGAACAGAGTCCCGAGATGAATATTTCGCGAGTCGAGCAAAGGAAAATTCTCATCTGAAAATTACTTAAACCTGTTTCAAACTTTCTGCACCGAAACAATATTAATCTGTTTTAATCTCGCTGTCTTTAGAAAAGATTTTTAGTTCTGTCGTTATAAATACTTACATAATACCATCAACGACAATTCAGTATCACCAGAATTTGTATTCAGAGACTCCGGTCAAACACTTCGATCCTCTTCTCGTCACGAATGCAAATTACCAACGAATAAAAATGTGTCGCGCGCGATTCTGTTAATTTAGCAACAAACGTGACGGCTGTGACGATTCGAAGTTTGATCGTTCTTATTGGAAAACTGTATAGGATCGTATATCCGCGGATTGGAAATATCTGGAGAAACCAAACACGAAATCAGGCATCGGTGAACGGATTTCCGTGCCAGCGAGAGATCTCGTGGTTTTCAGCGCGTTTTACAACGACCAGGGAAGAGAAGTAGGAGAGAGGTGCCAAAGAAAAAGAATAATCGACGACGAACCGGATGAGCGACTGATTTACGATTTCTCACGTATTCGCGGTTAGTATTGTCCGAGGATCGAGCGTATAATTTCTATGATAATTAGGAAGAGCGCGCAAGGCTAATTGGACGGTTCCGCGATTTAATTAAGAAGCGAGGAACGGCTAATTAGAATACAGGATTAAAGAAGCCGAAGTTATGATTTCAACTTTCCGAACTTTCGCGTCCGCGAATCCAACACTTTCCAGCCGGAGGACAAAGGGAACGCAAAACGCTAACAAGTCGGTCACGCTAATTAACCCTTCGGTACGCCGGTGAAAAATTGTAACATGGTTGCGCACCAGTGGAGTCTTTATGACTCCAAACGTAACTTGGAAAAATATCCGACGGACTGTGCTCTTTTTTTCTCCTTGCACTCGTCCGTGTTACCGGTATAGTTTTCAGTTAATTTTTACTTGGTTCGAGGAGAATTCACTTTAGGGTCTATTGGAAAGGAAATGTTGCGTTCGAGAGACATTTAGAAAATATTTATCTTTTCGAAAATGTATGATTTGAAAACCTTTTCGTTACGTTTCGACTAAAGCGGAGAAATTTTATCAGAAATTTT
Organism: Ptiloglossa arizonensis; assembly: GCF_051014685.1. NCBI lineage: Eukaryota > Metazoa > Arthropoda > Insecta > Hymenoptera > Colletidae > Ptiloglossa > Ptiloglossa arizonensis. The sequence continues at coordinate 23,078,363 of NC_135050.1, forward strand.
CCAAACCAATGATATAATTTAACGGGTTTCGAAATTAAAAATTTCTACGGTGAGTGTCTTTATTTAAGATGCATGATTTCTGAACGCAGTGGAGTATTGATTAAAATTTTAATCGTACAAGCGGTACTAGAATCTAATAAAGAAAGTATCGAATCGATTTTACACGAGAAGAATAGAATTCGATGATTCGAATTAAAGAACCGTGCAGCTACCTTGCATCTCGTTGGAGACCAATTTATAGAAGGGAAATAAAATTCAATGGTCCGATTTATGCAATCTTATCCTGTGATAACTAGCTTGCACCAAGTTGCCTTCAATTTATAGAAGGAAAATAAAATTCGAAGACCCAAATTACGCAATCTCATCTTATAGTAACTAAAAATATTTCGAACGAAAATCAATCCATTGACCACAAAGTACGATACAGAAACTTTCGAGAATTATTATTTTTCTATAAAACCATCAAGATTTAGAAGAAATTCAGCGTAGCACAGACAACCATAAACAACATTAGAATATTCGCCATCCTTCTTGTTCCATCTTCTCGAAACATCCGTATCCTCGACTCTAAGTATACCACACTCTTAATATTTCTCTCCACAATTATTACAAATCGATATTCGTCGATCGTGGTCCATCACAGGCACTCAGTTTATTTAATCGGGTAAAATTCCGTCCCGTCTCTTCCCCAATTCCGAGTAATCGTGTTCGTCGCGGGTATCGAGCAGCCGCTCGTTTCTACGAACAAACGGTTGCAGCACGAGTAAAAACAATCTTCGGAGTTTTCTCGTCGTTGACGCCGGCAAAACGAGTCCCTCTCCACACCCCATGGCCCCACCCCCGGTCTCGTCCATGGGGCGGGAGCAATTCATTCGATTGTCAGGAAAGTTTAAAACGACTTGTCACGGGCCGACCGACGTCGTTCGTCTTAACTGCCTCCGCTGTTTCGAGGACTTCGAGTCCTCGGAGGCGGAGGAGGACGTCACGACACTCGGCAACGACGACATAATAACGACAATTATTGTTGCAACTTCGCCGCGCGAAATGCTTCGCGCGTCGACGGCCAAGTTTCCGCGCGTGGAAGACGCGTTCGCGTTTTCGACGTCCGCCGCCTCCGCCGCCTCCGCCGCCTCCGCCGCGACTCTTACAACCCACTTCGCGTTAATCTCTCTCGACGCTCGCAAACGAGCAAACTCCTCTGACGGTCTCTTGTGAATTTCGCGCCGTAAGTTTCGTGAAAATCGGAGATTTTTTCCCCCTCTCCCCTCCCCGAAACGCAAGTAGAAATTTTTATGACGCGGACGAGGACCGTGGACTGATTGACCACTTTCCGAGTGCAAGCGAAACGAAAAGAAGCATTTACATTTTGGATGTACCAGTGACGACGAATAAGGGATTCGTGAATATAATTTGGCGCTTTGAAAACGTGAGAGGAGTTTTTATTTAATTTTTAGTTGGTTCTTACTTGGTTCGATGTGAATTTACTTGGAGATCTATTGGAAAGGTTGTGGTCGAATTTAGAAAATATTTTTCTTTTTGGAAATGTACGGTTTGAAACTCCTGTTACGTTTTGATTCGAAAAGAGAAACTTTGAATCATGCGATGGAATTTTGTATATCGATTTTATATTCTCGTTCGAAGACCTGACTTAATTTTGATAGAAATCGATCTATAAAGTTACCTCTTGCAGAGGTTTAGCTCTTCTGGTATGCATTCGTTATTTTCAGAAACGATAAAAAGTGTTCTTAACGAATCTTAAAGAGAATTCAATTTTGCGTGAAATATTTGAATAACATTTAACGTAAACTTATTCATTGCATACTTAAATCACAATGTTTGTTATTTTTCTTATTATTTTTATTGCAAAGTTCTTGTAAATCTTGAGTTCTTGAAATTCTAGTTTTTCGGTCTAATATATTTATAACATTTGTCACTGTCACTGTATCCAAATGATGATACCTCGTTCTATTTTCTTAAATACATATTGAACTATATACTGCCACCATTTTTACAGAATAAAAAGTAATTTAGATGTTCACAGATTTGAAAATACAAGTCGACGATAATATAGTGTTCTATGCAATAATTTTAAATATGTATCAAGTAACGACTAGTGAAAAAGGGAGAGTTAAAATTGTTCGCGATCAAGGAAACTCGTTCAGAATCACGGACCGGAAGCGGAAGCACCGCGACCAAAATTAAAATTCGCAATTTCAGTGGGATTCGCTCGAGCCACCTGATTCGAATGCCAACGCTGACAATACACGCGTTAATCTTTTTTGCGTGAAGGAGGAATAGAAGCTGCAATTACGACGAGCTTTGCCGAGTCACAGGAAGAAATTTGTCGCAGTAGTTACGAACTGCGATAGTCAGACGCAAAGGGAACAGAGAAGTCGTAAACTCGGGCGATCCGAAATTGCTATCTGCTAACTATTCTTCCAGATCCAATTTACATCTCGCGAAGTAACCACTAACCGTTGCAAAAGTATTATCAACAATATCCAGCAACTAAGTACGCGCAATCTTTTAGACGACTTTGCCTGTAAAATTTCTTTTGCATTCTTTGCGCGAAAAATAAATTTCACATCGATTATGGAGAAGGTGAGAAAAGATAAGCGTAAAAGTTCACCGAGATCGTTGTAAATAAATATTGTAACACGTACAGTCCGAAGTAGCATGCATAATTTTATACAAATATTTCCGAACCTTCGCTGAAAATTCATTTCGGTAATACGTACGAATGTATAAGTGAATAAATTGTACAATAACCTCTGGATTGACATGAATAAATCGGGCACGGTTTTAGTCTCCCATGTGTTCCAAAATGCATTAAACAGATATTCTCCGTTTTCAACCGCGGAAGCACGTTTCGCGAAAAAAAATGTTTGTTCGCTCGACGACTACCAAAATCGACTGTTCTCCGCGCTCTCGTCCATTGTGCGTTCTTCGATAGCCAATTTTTCGCGACTACGAAGCGTGCTCGTGCAGTGAAATGATAAACCGGAAACGAAAAAAAAGAGAAGAGAGAAAAAAAAAGGAAAACGTTCTCGCAGTTTTCCAGAAAATAAAAGGCGAGTCATCGGCGAACACGAGACTCGAATTGCCGCGTCGAACGTGCACGGAAGATTAAAATAAATCTGGCAATATTCCGGAGTCGCGACAACTTCCGTGTCACGACGCGGTTTACCTTGTTAACGAACGAAAGCTCTCGAAGGTTCGTTTCCAGATTTTTTTTTTTTTTTTTTTGCTCACCGTAAATAACGACACGAAAAGCTTGCAGAAATTCCTGTGTTAAATATCGGTCATTAGAGAATTAGCTTGACCGCGTAGTCGCGTTTTATAATTTCGTATTATCCGTTTATACGATGCACTGCGTGGCGGAGACCTGCTGCGAATGGTCGTTGTTTAAATAATTTTATCCCACAAAAGAGAGAACGGCCAATAATTAGAATGCGTAAAATCCAACGACAGAAAAATTATCCGCCACCTTAGTGGTGCATTTTGCTTGCTGTCTCAAAGGCAAGAGAGTTTTCCTTTAATTTTCCAAGGATGCTTTCTTATCCCAGCCGCTTTTCTCGGGAATATCCGAAGCTTCTCGGCGCGAGCTCTCCCCTCTTATCTTCGTCATTTTTTCCCCATCGGTCGCGCAATTAATAATTCAATTTCATTAACCGATGATCGAGCTATCCGATAAGTGAAGTCTCGCCGAGCGAACAAACGATAAATCGATTGCGATCGTTCGATAGTTTAAGCGTCTGCAACTTCGAACGTAACTGAAAGTAACGTTCGGCCTATGCGCGCCGATATCACGCAATCGTGAGCAATGCGGTGTTACACGAACATTCTGTTACAAAAACTGATTTAACGCGCGAAAAATACACGAAATTTCGGTTCATGTTTCTGTATACTCGATACTGCTTTGAGTATCATTTGGACTCAGTTTTATCATGGAATGATTCTCAAGATTTACAACACAACGATCTTGGTTGTTCTCTACTTTATTGTTATTCGATCTTGTCGAATGTTACTAAGAAATGATTAAAGTCGCTGTTCAAATCAGCATCGTTCTCTATCGCTATTATATGTAGGTGACGTGGGGTAGGGAACGTGTTAGTGTATAAGGTGTTGCAAAAAATAAATAACCTTTTCTCAGAATCAATTCCTCGTGTTAAAAGAAATCGAAAAGTCCTGTACCGTTTCGCAATCCGAAGCTTCGTTACCGAGATACAAACAGTTGAAGTTAAAGTTCACCGGTAACATCACGAGTCAGCGGTACGCATGCGCGCGCTCACCAGGTCACGTGTCCACACATTGGCGTGGGCGCGCGAAAATTTTGAACGCTTGTATCTCGACAACGAAGCCTGCGATTGCAAAACGGAAAAGGACTTTTCGATTCGAATTGGCGCGAGAAATCGATTCACGGGTTCTAAACATTCGTTAATACATTGTGTACCTTTCTACAAGCGTTATTTTGTTTCTCGACGTTCGTATAAATACTGTACCGAACGAAGACTCGAATCAATGGAAAATTTCTAGTTGCGCCGCAACGAGTGCTGAACAAGCAAACGAACAATCGATTGCAAATTGTAAAAGGACTTTTCGATATTTTTATCAACAATCTGTGTATTATTTTCACGAGCTGTCTCGTTCTCCTCGATGATTGTGGTCGCAACGATGAAGAAAAAATTACTGTGGCGAACAATACCCGAAGCGATGGAAAATTCCTCGGTCACGACACAATGAGCCTGCCAGCGGGTAAATGAGGAGTTAATAAATCCTACGTAAAGGCACAATGAGATGCTAATTGTATCAACCGAGCTCGTAGCCGAGCATTGTATGGAATTCGCCTTATCCACGCGAATCTCAAGAATGGTACGCGCGCTGGACGATCACAGCTCGAAATAACAGCAATTACACGCTCTGAATCATCGCTGATCACTGTCATTTCGCGGTTAATCGAGATCCAATCAAGGAAACATCTAATTATCCTTCGCTGGGGTATTTACTGTACCGTCTTATTTATGCGCAATTTATTTCTATCCTAGTCGATGTAAATGTACCCGATGTCCTCGAGAATTCTAAATTACGACACATTCAATGATGCACCGTACGCGAATTAATTAAAATAATAACGAAAACAATAGTAGGCCCGAGTGCAAATATTCACGAGATATATTCCAATTATTTTAACCTGTGCGTAGATTTATATATATTAATATCTTTGTAGTATTATTCGTAAGAAACATACTTGTAGAGCTATAATCGACAGAAGATTATTAATCGATATTTTCAAGTAGTGGATCGACGAATTCGAGGAATTAGTATGTGGAGATTTTAAGTTCTTTTTAGCCCTATTTGTGGGTGACGTAGTTGAGTGAAACGGTTACCAGAGGTAAAGCTGAGCTCATACCCAGAGATAAGTCGTATTCGTAATTGAAAAAAAATGTTTCGCGATTTCACCGGTGATAAAATAAATCGCCTACGCGACCATTTGCAACGTAACGTATGAACTCGTGTCGCTCGAGACGACAATTCGATTTAGAAATCATATTCGATGGAAGAGAAGAGGGATCGAGTAGTTAATGTCAAGACTGTTCGTTTCGTGCGAACTTAATTCGTGAATTTACGACGACAACTCGACTCACGAGCCACGGAATAATCGAAATCCCGATCGACGGTGCTGGAGCATGAATTCTTGGGCATAGGTCAGGCTGACATTATCCACGGCGATCAGCGACACCGCATCACGGTTTCGCAAGCGTTTACGAGCGGCACGAGCCACTGTAAAATTGATTTCGCAAACGCCCGCGGCAATACATTTCCCCGCGTACAGAAAATACAGTGTGTCTCGATACTTGAGAAAGGTTAAGCGGTTAAGGAGCCGGTGAAGTATCGAAAATGACATTAAAGACACGTTAGAAAGAATCCGGGGAAACTGCGCGTCGAAGAAAGCGATAACGAGAGGTGTCTGGAATCGATCTTAAAATTAATCGAAATCGAGCTCGGGAAATCGATAATTATGGAAAGATAACAAGACTGTCCAGAATCGATCTAAAGATTAATCGAAACCGTCGAGAAATCGATAATTTTGAAATGATAATAAGAGTGTCCAGAATCGATCTTAAGATTAATCGAAACGCTCGAGAAATCGATAATTATGGAAAGATAATAAGAGTGTCCAGAATCGATAATTTTGAAATGATAATAAGAGTGTCCAGAATCGATCTTAAGATTAATCGAAACGGTCGAGAAATCGATCATTTCGAAAACAACGAATACAATCGTATAAAGATACACAGCTCGAAGTATTTATTTGGTCGGGCGTAAAAAATGGAAATGTAATATTTTTCGTCGATTCGTATCGTTATTCGAACCGTACAGTAGTAACCACTGCGTAAGTTGAATGGTACAAAGTACTTATACAATTATTTATAGGACAGCGCCACCGAGACTCGTAAACTTGACTCGCGAGACAACAGAGGATTGACTGACAATGAGTTTGGCCCGAACAGGTTCTGATTTATAGACTGACGGACGTTCAGTTGACTGAAATCACTTTATTCCTATCTCCGCGTTCGATCGGGGCGACTCGTCGAGTCGCATTTCTTATGGACAGTTAATTTCTAAATCCAACAAAGTCTTTGGAAAACTTTGCTCCATACGATGAGCGATTGTAAAGTATTGTATCACAAAAATTTAGAGCTATTTACCTTCGACAAGTACCCTACGATGATAAAGAGTCTTTAACCCTGTTACATTCCTTCTTTTTCGACTCACCTTCGCAATACTCTTTCTATAATTAAAGCTATCATAACGAGTGCGACCAGATGCTTCTGCGTTAAGTTCTCTCATTGCATTATAAAATTAATAATACGAGTTCCATACATTCAGGAACTTTTTTTCCAAACTCTAAGTGTACAATCAAACCCTTCAAAGTTGATACTTAACACTCGGTTCAGGTACGTGAGCATACTTCCGTAATCATTCTCAATCAGTGATGAACATACCTTGTCTCCACTATTATCGAGAAATTTCTACAATTGCCGGACAAACACAATGAACACATTCTATTCGAAAGTTAAAAAGTCAACGCAGCTCGTACTTCCTTAATTATTCTCGAATCATCGAGAAATTTTCACAACTGCCGCACAAACACAATGAACACTCATTCTATTCGAAAGTTGAAAACTCGACACATACTTCCTTGATTATTCTCGATCAGGGACGAACGTACTTCGTCCCCACAGTCATCGAGAAATTTCTACATCCGCGACACCCACGACGATCACTTATTCCATTCTGGAATTAAAAGCCCAACAAAGCTGAAAGACTTCGTGCAACAAAATGAAAGAACGCGAAGATCGATACCCGAGGTTAGGTTCGCGCAAGATCCCCCAATTACTTGGAGTACAGCTCCATAATTATTCCCGAGCGAGCGTGCTTCGTCGTCGTCTGTTATTATCGAGAGATATCTGCAATTGCTGGTACACGTGATAAACACGTACGTTTCCATTAAATGCGCGAGCGATGTTCCGTGACAATTCGATAGAATCACCGACCGTGGCCATACCCACCGGTCCTAAACCCGTTGAGGAGAGCTCGCGTCGCCTCTTCGCGTTGATCGAGCAATCCCGCGTTAATAGGTCCCCGGTACAAGTGAAAACACTTACAGGATACAAACCACGATTTCCAGGGTACCGACAATCGTGGTCTACGATGAATGGCAGGACGGTGTCTGATGTTTGAATAGAGTTCGGGGATAAATTGAATTCTCCGCGCGAACGCGCGAAAATCGAAGGGAGGGCAGAGCAAAGGTGGGGGTACGAGGACGTTTTTTCGACGAAATTTCGGAAACCGCTGTCCCCGTACCCGATAAACGAACGTTTCTCGTATTTATTTTTTTTTTTTTCTTTTTTCGTCGTTTCCCGGTTTTATTTTTCACTTGGACGAAACGGAATCCAGGTATCGACGAACAGGTACGTACGATGAAATTACGAGTGGTCTGGTCGACGACCGGCGAAACATCGGTGACTTTGCACCGTTGAACGATATCCGCGTTAATGGAGGCTTTTAGTGTACGCGTAAACATTTACAGGAAATGCATCCTGATTTCCTGAGCGTCGTTAAACACCGCGACCATAAATCAGAACACGTTGCGCGTTTACGACCGGCCGAGGGACGCGCTCGTGTTTTCGTTAAATAATTGCCGGGTGTAGGAAACGCGATCGTCGAATGCTCGAAAATCATTACCTGCGACGATAATTATCGTGCGATTCGGTCGAACGCGTTGTCCACCGCTCGTTTCGTCTTACCTGAAACAAGAGAAGGAATACGAGTCGATTAGTCGGGAGTAGAAAGATCGTACGATGGATTGGATTCACTGTTTGGCGGGGGTAGTGGAATAATTTGGAACGATTTTGGAATCGTTAAAGGTTCATTGTTCGGTAAGGAATTCGAGTCGATTCTTATTTTAAACAATCTTTAAACGAGGTTAAAATTTATTTCAATTGAGCGTCGGTAAGGGTTATAGAAGACTCGTGAGTAGGTGCTATTTATGGTTAGGGAGTTTTTATACAAATTTTGATCCCATTCGATGGGAGTCAATATAAATTCATGAAATAAATCGACAGTCAAAGAACACGTTACACCAAAAATTCAAAAACTTTCGTTCGCACTTTTCTCGATCCCAATGTGCAGTTGCGTGCAATAGTATCTACGTGTATTATAATTCTGAGATCATTCGAAAGCGATTAATTTTGGACTGTGCACTGTTCTTCGACTCGTCGATTTGTACGTATTTCTCTGAGGAACTCGTAACTAATTTTTGCTCGCTTGTACATCTTTGCGAAACACACACGTTTTCGAAAGACAATCTTGGAGGAGTAGATACGTAGGTGAGGACAGATACAGATGTATTTAAGGTGGTTTCCTAAATCTTGGGACGCCACCAGGGCCTCCTGTGTCGGACCCCTAGGGACGTCGCACAATGCGGCCATTGTCCCAGAAAACAGACCCATAAATTCTTCCCTTCGGTCTAATGGAGGCTTTCGACGCGTCAATTGCTATTGAGCACACACTACTTTCCACGGGAAACAGCTAACTGACATTTTCCAGTCGTTCTGGAACCTTCGTGATACATATACAAATCGAGGCACGAACGACACCCTCGACAATCGGGTTGTTCCACGTTGATCGCGACGTGAACCCTATCGAGTGACCTTAAAGAATTTGTTTCTTTCTTTCACAGCTCCGAGAGTAACCAAACAGCCAAAAGAACTGATACGTTCGATATTTTTTTTGTAACTCGTGCACCCAGAACGATACTGCTATTTTCAAAACGTTAAGGAATAATAAAAATGGAAAATTCAAGGAAGACACGTTGCTAACGTATTACGGTACATTGAAACGCAAATGTAAAACCGACGTATCTTTTTCTCTTCTAAATATAAAGTCAAAGTATTCTTTTCTTTTATGTAAAATCGGTGTATCTATATTTTTCTAAATATGAAATTAATGTGTCGTTTTTTCTGAATGTAACCTCGATTCTTTCCTAAATATAAAATCAAAGTATCTTCTCTAAATATAAAGTCAAAGTATCTTCTTCTCCAAATATAAGACCAACGTACCTATTTTTCTAAATGTAAGATCGACGTGTCTATTTCCTTCCGAAAATAAAATCAATGTGCCTTTCTTTCTAAATATAACGTCATTTCTTTTCTAAATATAAAATCAAAGTATCTTCTCTAAATATAAAGTCAAAGTATCTTCATCTCTAAATAAAAGGTCAACGAACCTATGTTTCTAAATGTATCTATTTTCTCCCAAAAATAAAATCAATGTACCTTTCCTTCCAAATGTAACATCTACGTATCTTCTTTTCTACATACAAAATCAAAGTTCTCTTCTAAATATAAATTCAAACTATCTTCTTTCCCCAATACAAGGTCAATGTATCCATTCATTCCAAATATAACATCGACGTATCTTCTTTTCTACATACAAAATCAAAGTTCTCCTCTAAATATAAATTCAAACTATCTTCTTTCCCCAATACAAGGTCAATGTATCCATTCATTCCAAATATAACATCGACGTATCTTCTTTTCTACATATAAAATCAAAGTTCTCTTCTAAATATAAATTCAAACTATCTTCTTTCCCCGATACAAGGTCAATGTATCCATTCTTTCTAAGCATACGGTCAACGTCTCCATTCACCCGAAATGTATCTGAATCCGCAACAAGGGTAGAGAGAAAACCTCGGATAGGGGTTTGGGTCGGATTCGCGTGAGATTTTCGCGAAAAGAAAATCTCCTGTCGCGGGACGTAACCGTCCCGAGTGGAGGGGGAGAAAAGCGTTTTCGCGTGTTCAGCATAACTCGAAATCCGATTCCGCGTTGCACCGAGGTAACGCGGCTCGGTAACAAGTCGGTGGGTATAGGTCGTGTCCGGGTGGCTCCGAGCCACGGAGGAGCTACCAGGAACGGATAAGACCTGGCAGGTGGCCAGCCTTCGAGATATTGCACATGTTTCTTCGGCCGCATTTGCATACCAAAGCCCCGTAAAGTGTGAAACTATTGCCGGGCGAAGCCAATCCGTAGATCGCAGATTAAACGGCTGTTCGCGGCCCTCCCTACCCTCCCCCTGACCGACCAACCCCCTTTCGAGCCACCCATCCGCCGATTTTCCCCGTTTCTTATCTAACGGTAAGGAAAGCTCCGATGGAATTATCGCTCGATACCGTATGCACGTTGGCGGTATGTTTTTCCTCAAAATAGTTCCACCGCCCTTACTCTCCTGTCCCGTAAATATTTATGCGGACCTCGGCCGCAAACAGGGAGAGGAGCGAGAAGAAATCATAAATATTTAGCCAGGAATTTATTATATTACATTATCCCGTGCTTTTACAACGGGCCACGTTCGGACGGATTCGCGAACACGTCGATGGAAAATAAACAACGCGGACACGGAGAACCGCCTGGGGAAGAGTGAACAGGATATTGTTGTTAACCGTAGATATGGGAATCGTGGGAGGGGGGTTGTTAGATCGCGTTTCGCTCACGGCTAGTCGAAATTTTGACTCGAAGGATGTTTCGTGTCGAAGGGAGTTTTATTATTGATTTTTGGAACTTGGGAATGATCTTTGAAAAAATCTACGACTTTTGGAATGATCGAGAAATGGTGAGTATTTTTTACTTTTGGAGCAAGGTTTCGTAGTTAAACACTATTTGTACCGATTTCGTACGAGTTGATTTTCTTTATCATGATTTTTAACCTTCAAGGTGATGTTCGATTTTTGAACATTATTTTTTCGTACAAGTTGTCAAGATCAGCTTCAACTTCTTTAGGTACAATTCTCCTATGGTTCCTCGTCTCGATATCCGTTACCCGATAGGTAGAAGGAGTTGATAAACAAAATCCTGATTCGTCCAGCGGTTACAAAAAAAAAAAAAAATTGAGTTCGTCGAGTTGGACGGTCCACTCTGTATACTGATCGACTGTTTATACACATATCGGATACATCGATTGAATATTTGGAAGAGTGCAAAACACGGTGCAGTGTTCACAAAAATAAATATACTCCATCAGCGAGGAGGATCGCTATCACCGGCACTATATATTTGTTCTTTCTATGAAATGAAAAACGTTTAACGTGCATATTCTCGAAACGGAACAGCAACATGGACAATCGAGACAGAAAAAAAAAAAACGTGTCGAAATATCGATGGAAAACGTAGCGAGAGGTGCGACACGATGTCTGGTATTTCATTTTTTTTTTTACACCGTCCCGCTTCTAACGTTACGACTTTCTCTTGCTCGAGGTTATTAATTTTCCGTCGTATATCTCGATATTCGTACATTTACGATCCGAGTCCCCCGTTGTAAACCTCGAGACGGCCGTGGCGCGTCATTACGCAAACAACGCGCGTAACGCGCTCTGCATGCGTCATTTTAGCGCAAGGGGTTAAAAGTACATTATACGGGGGACGAGCGTCGGGACGGTATATCACGCGTGTGAACACAACGAGGTGCAACCCCACAGAACCAACGACTCGTTTCTTTGATAAATCTTGCCGGAATGGAATGCAAATGAGAAGAAAAATGCTTCTACGTCCACGCTTCTGTCTCGAGATTGAAATCGTAGCGGTGAGTCTTTTCGGCTGGCCTCCGAATGTTCGTTTTAACCCGCAGTTCATCAAACTCGAAATACTCCCGAGTTTATGGCAGCGTCGCACCGCCATCCAACGCGACCACATCGCGAGATAAGTTGCGCAACAACCTGGTGCACTTCGTAATTATCAACGGTCGTATCAACGGAGAGTCGAGTATAAGTTATTACGCTCAATAAACATAAAGAGATACGAAGAATTTAATTCGAATGAAAGATGGCGAATGACATCACGGTACAATAATTTATTCGTGACTTTCAACCGAATGGACTATGGTTGTAGGTTTACTGTGGTATATTTTATTGTATAATTCAAGTTTGTTTAGTTGGTATTTTATTTGCGCGAATGTTTCACGTGCACTCGATCTTTCTGTAACGCGATTAATTAGTTCCGTATCGTATCGAAATCGTGTTAAGCGAAACCTAGACAGTGCGATGGAAACATATGTGCTACACGAGCCGTTGTTATAAGAGGACTGTCGCAACGTTTGCATTGTTTTACATCGAAACTGTGTTTTCAGAGTATCGTGCTATAAGAAGGTTCAGTGTGCATTCATATTTTGCCCGCTTCTGTCACCGATACGGTAATCCTCGATTTCAAGGCGAAAAATCGAGTACGTCGGATGTCTTGATTCCGAGGTAGGTCGAGAATTTGTTTTCGGAACTGAACGAGTTGAAACAAGCCGCTAGAAAAGAATAACAAAGGGGATATACCGCCAAGAGTGAACACGCGATCGAAACTTCAAAGCGATATTACCCGCATATCGGTGTGGCAACCGCTACAGTGTTATAAAATTTGGTATATTCTTTACCAAATTTTTACCATAGCATTACGGATCGATTGACTATATTTTATAGACAAACTCGAATCGAAACGTAACCATATTTGTATTCAGAAATGCTCAAATTTAGGCACAATGAAATATAATCCGAATACGGTCGCGTTCTTGATCGTAACAATTATAAATGTAAAGCGTCCGCTCGAGTTCAAGAACAGATGCAACATCTGATCTACGTCAAATCCACTTCGAACAACGAACAAAAGAACGAATCATCTATCGATCGTTACTCGTCGAATTGAAATAAAAATTTGTACAATATCCAACCTCGTGACAAACGAATAAAAATTCCACGAATCACTGACGTTCTAATAATAATTATCGACGAGTCCCTGCGCGTGAACACAAACAATACCAGTGATTACATCGAGTCCTGAATCCGAGGAAGGAATCCCTCCTTGAAACCGAGGATTACCCACTGGTGCTGCCGCCTCGTTTTCACAGCGAACGATCCATTAATTACACCCGCGCACTTGAAGCGGGATTATGCAATTAGTACGCGTTACGAGCGTGGAAAGGGGAGGGGAGGGAGGGTTGATCGAGGAGGAACCGTACCTGAAAACGACTCGTCGAAGAACCGAAGCATCGAGCGATCGGGGCGACACGCGAACGCGTAATAAATTAACGCGCACGGAACTTCGGTCGTGTTAACGCGTGAAAATAATTCGCGTGCTCGCCACCCCCTCCCCCACCGCTCAGTCAACCCTCCCGCGGCAACCCTCGCGCGATATTTCGTCGCGTTTCGCAGACGGCGTATTGCCGACTCGGCAATAACAGTATCACGGATCCGGGGTGGCGATAACACGCGGTTAACGTTCGTAACCCCGTCGGTGAAAGAGGGGTGGGGGGAGGGGGCCCCCCGTTAACGGAATTATATCGGGACCTGAGCGCGGAGGATCTTCGGGGTCGGTAGGTTGTTGAGTTATTAGCTGTTTCCCCTCAGAATTAGCAGTAAATTAGCATACCATTAACGCTACCTGCACGCACTCGGTTTACTCGATAATCCTCTAATCCCCGAGTTTATCTTCGCGTGATCCTATTATCGCCAAGTGAAACACCGTATGAAACGGCCCTACGTGTTGCTCCTCGAATACGAAGAAAGCACCGAAGTAACGATATATATATATATGTATATATAACATACATACATACATATGTATGTACATATAAGCGGCGTCCGCGGCCGGGTTCTCGGATGGTAGAAAGTTAGAGCGCGCTCGGCTCGCGATCCATCATGCGCCTTCGCGGCGAGCATGATCGGAGGAGGCGGGAACGTTCGAAGCTTCGGTTGAGATTCCAAGGAGGAGGGTTGGAGGGGGTGGAGCCCCACACGACCGATGTGTATTTCATTCGCTGATACCGCTGACGCGTAATTGCGTTATCGTTGGACACGTCATTACCTGGGAATCCCGTTTTAATCGATCGACGACGCTTTGGTACAGGGTGGTCATTGAAAGAACGGTTTCGAAGAGTCGTAAATTGTTCGCTTTCAATCGTTTTTGTTTGACGATTATCCCTTTAAAAAAAATACGTCAAGTATATTTCCAAATGAAACAAGGAAAAGTTTCAAAACCATGTGTTTTTAAAAGTTGCTTTTTCTTTTGTATCGTTCTGTCTTTCAGTAGCCAACTTTGATTGTCCGCGATATCGAATACCGCGGGAAAGACGAGAGGTTAGGTTACTCGTGGCATAAAATATTTTGTAATTTTTTAAAGAGACAAGATCGAGGATTTTGTAAACTGTTCGGAAGATTGCGTGTACCGTTTGACTTTGAGAAAAAGGCTGAGGAATGTGTGTATCCCCACCACTTTAGTTTGGAGCACATTAGCTTCCTTCGTTGTTGCGCACAGTGTCGCTATTGGACGAGGATGGTGACAGTAAGCCAGAGTGGGGGTATGAACACTCGTTGGCACTCTTCTTCCAGACGGACAGTAGTACCGACACGTTTCTCAGGTGTTTGGAAAGATCAATCCTTCTGGTAGAAGGTCAAAGTATTTTTGTTTCAAAAAATCGTATTGCAGTATTCTTAGGACCGGCTTACATGTATTTCGAAGCTTTTACAATATAGGAAAAATACACGTAAAGCTTCTAAAATATAAACAAAAATAAATTCCTGAACCTCTCGGTAGGTTTTCCATATATTTTCGACAATTTTCTCGCACTTCTGATATTTTCAATGCCATTCTTGACCTAACCTCGAAATGTTCGTAATAATTCGATCACCCACTGTACAATGTTTCATATCCTTCGCTGATCGAACTTCCTACGTAGATCGATTAAAACGAGTCACCACCGTCTGTAATTAATACAAATTTTAGCTATCAATTTAGCCCCACGGTTATCAGTCACGTAATTATACACAAGACACTCTCTAACCATCAATAATATCATAGGTGTTCGAATTTAGACAAATTCCTCCGATCGCTCGGCAGTCGAAGACGCGAGATAATTCTCGGTTGTATCGAACTTGTCAACGAAAGGAAAACACGGTCGCGCGAAGATAAAGCAACGACGAGTATAAATTTTTCATTGCGTACCACCGATGAGAGTTATTTCCGGTTAGTAGGGAAGTGGGATAATTTTTGTAAGCGTCTATTCCCTGTATTTGCGCGTAGTTGTCGCACTCGACGAAGTTTAAGGTTATTGTTTCGGCGCAAGGGTGCTTCGCGAGGTCCGTAAAAGGACCGGTGTGGTACACTCGTGGAACAATAGCGAAATTGTCCGATTCTCGTAAGAAAGGCTATTAACGCGTTCGCTTTTACAGCGCGGCGCGATTATCGATTTCTGTTGGCGCGGCGGAGCCGCGAAATACCGTGAAAGGAAACGGAAAAGCATTCGCGGAGCTTCGAGGTGCCATAAAATATTATTCGAACGTCGATAAATACCTCGGGACTCCCCGTCCAGCATTAATACCCCGGGTAAGATTGTCCACTCGGCGCTTCTGAATCCTGTAAGTTATAGTTTTGTTTAACGAGTAAACGGAGCGTGAAATACAACGGCGCGTAGCTCTTGTAATCCGGAAGCAGCGGAACGAATCCCATTTAATATGTATTCGCTTCCACGGTTGGTGCCGGTGCTGCTCTACGAGACTGAAATTATTATCGTCCGTTCCGGTATACGACGATAGAGAGAGCTTTTTACAGGTCGTTTCGTAGATTCTCGATTCTCTCCTCTATCTTCGATCGGAAGCGATCGTTTTCTCGTTCTCCCCCTGCTCTTCCACGCCGTGGCTCGCTCTGTCCTTAAACGAACTATCGAGATCTTCTCGTTAAACGACTCTCTCTCTAGAAGTTGCTCCAATCGTTTTCCGACGAGTCGAAGAGATCGTGGACTGGCTCGAGAAACTAAGGGAAAGGCGAGAAGCGGAGAGTCTTGTCCTGGGCCTGTTAGCGAACTCATCAACGGGACTCTGGCTGGCCCGTCGTCAGCACACGTACGCGGGGTACAGGGTGGGTGTCGATAAGAAAACGCTGTTCGAAATATCCCGTTCGTCGATTCGGTCGAAAAACGAGGAGAGTCGTCGAACGAACGTCTTTCGATTATTCGTTTACGTCTTGTAAATTATTTTCAGTGATACCACGGTGACCTTGAGTTTTTCAAACGACATTGCACACGTATTTCAGATCGCAGGGTTGCGTTGCAGTCGATAAACAGGCGAATTCGTTCATCGAAGATAGGGTGATTTTGAGTCGACATTAAGAAATATGGAACGTTGTTTAAAAAACTAAAGAACACCTTGATACTTGTAAGAATATAAAATAACAAACGGAATACGGTGGAATAACCACTTGTTACTTCCAGAGATAAAATTTGAATATTGAAATCTGAAACATTCCGCGTACATTTATTTTTCATTGATTTTGAATAAAGTATTAGAAAATGGTGAATTAATATTAAAAACTAACCACGATTTGTTACCAAAACTTCCAATCGATTTAAATTTTCATCACCGGTCAAAATTTTGGGTCGAAATAATATATTAAAAAATGCTACAATAATACAAAGAAGATACTACCATCAAAACGTTTAACGAAACTTTTCTACAAAATGTCCAAAGAAATCTGAAATTTCACCACGGGTCGAAATGACCCGACGTGCATCGGACTTGGAGTCGTTGCACTCGGTTGTCCGCGAATTAATCGGCTCGTAAGCACGCGGCGCTTGTAATTCCTCTCGTCGCGACTTAATTTCGGGATCCTCTTCCGGGACGAGGAAGAGTTTCGAGCCGAGAAAATGGACGTCTCGCGGGGGCGACTCGTTCATTGGCGTGGCGCAAAGGTCGTGGGAGTGCGGACGATGCACGCAAGACGCGGATACACGCGTCGCGACGTTGAGCGAAGGCGCTAATTTCGGAGCGACCGCGGGAGCAGAGGGTGAGGAGGGGACGAAAGAGAGAGGCGTCGGGGGATCCAGCGCGTTCAAAGTTTCAAGGTCTCCGCGGGGAGATGTTGCGGACCGCGCTGTAGTCGATGTAAATTTTCACCACTCCCCCTCGCTCGCTCGCTCGCTCGCTCGCGCGTTCTCCGCGCGCCGCGAAGAGTCGGAGAGAAGTCAATCCCTCAGCGAGAGAAATGTGTAACGGAGTGGACGGGTAATAACCCCACCTACTGTTCCCCCTCTCCCACGTGTCCCGTCCGGTTTGTTTCCGTATTTACAATTTCGTCCCGTCACGTTCGGGGATTTACGGAAAGAGAGAGGAGACCCCCGGAGTTCTCCTTCCACCTTAATTAATTCCATGAACGAGCGCTGAGGGGGCACGATATTATTAGACAAGTTCGCGCGGCACCGTCGAGCCGGAAGGAACTGAAGATGAGAGAGAAAGAGAGAGAGGGCATGATAGAGAGAAAGAGAGAGAGAGAGAGAAAGAGGGAGAGTGCGCAGGTAAATGGATGAGTGAGCGAGTGTACAAGTGAGAAGGAGAGAGTAAGCGAGTGAGTAAGTGAGTGTACCAGTGAGAAAGAGAGAGAGTAAGTGAGTGAGTAAGAGAGTGTACCAGTGAGAAAGAGAGAGAGTAAGTGAGTAAGCGAGTAAATAGGTGAAGAATAAATGAATGACTGAGTAGATGAGTGAGTAAATGAGTGAATGAGTTAAGAGTGAATAAGTGTATAAATGAGAAAGAGAGAGTAAGTAAGTGAGTGAGTAAGTGAGTAAATGAGTAGGTGAGTAAGTGAGTAAGTGAGTAAGTGAGTAAATGAGTAAATGAGTAAATGAGTAAATGAGTAAATGAGTAAATGAGTAAATGAGTAAATGAGTAAGTGAGTAAGTGAGTAAGTGAGTAAGTGAGTAAGTGAGTAAATGAGTGAAGAGTGAATGAGAAAAAGGAAGAGGGAGGTTGAGAAAGTGCAAGTAAGCGAGAAAGACAGACACAGCGAAAGAGTGTGAATGAAAAAGGGAGAGAGAGAAATAGCACACCGTCTCCTTTCTCTCTGTGTATGTGCAGGCGCGTTCAAGACGAAGATTTTCCGAAAAGTTTGACGACCTCCGTGCCCGGAAGTTCGTCCGAAGCACGGGACCGAGGCGAGGCGTTAATTTCATCCGGAAAGGAAGTCTGACAGCGCGATGCAACCCCGGGGACGCACACGGGGACGAAATGGACGCGTAACCCCGATCCATCCGCAACGAAGTCTTTGCTGGCAGCAACATTTAACCTGCCATTTCTACTGCCGTTCTCTCCCCGCCATCCACCCACTCACCTCTTTCTCTCTCTCCCCCTCTCTCTCTCTCTCTTTCTCTGTCTCTTTCCCCACCTCTGGCTCTTAACTCGTTTCCGGAGATGGAGTTCAGTCCTGGGTCACGTTCGCCGCTATTTCTCTGGGTCGTCGTAATTAGGATTCAGCCCAGTTCGACTCGGCTTCGGTGAATTTATCCCACTTCCGGGGCTCCAGGGTCTCCGTCTCTCTTCCTCTTTCACTCTTTTGGTTTCGACTGGAAGAAACTTCCGTGCCTCGTGGTACTCTCTCTTTCTCTCTCTCTCTCTCTCTCTCTCTCTCTCTCTCTCTCTCTCTCTTTCTCTTTTCTCTTGCACCGGTCTCCCGCACTCCCCAAAGCCCCTCCTGAAACTCTGAGACTCTGCTTTCCTCTTTCCCCTCGTCCCTCGTCCCTGTCTTTTTCTCTTCCCGGTTCGCGAGACTTCGTCTGAGAACGAATCTGTGGGTACCATCTGGTGGACCGAGAAGAGTCGAAACGTGTCTATTCGAGGCACACGTACCCACCAGGATTCACTGCATCTGCTCTCTACCTAGCGTATAATCCGTGATTTAAGATTCGGTCCGACCGTAACGATTAACTCGCGACTGTGTACAATCGGGACGACTCGGGAGATGCTTTCGGGAATTCTTGTGACGATTATGAACACTTTGAGGACGATGACGGAGCGACGAGAAGTCAACCGCTACATCGGCCGTGAATTCGAGCGATCGAAGGTGTACCGTGATCGAGAAATCTTGTTTCGCGAAACGTTGTTCTGCGCAATGTATCTTGTATCGTTTATACCATAGTATATATTCAATTTTTATCATTTATTTGTATTTATGTACAGAACGAACGTAAATGCAATCAGTCGTGACAAAATTCGTTTTGGAATTCTACCTGCAAAAAATCATGGAGCGGTTAAATACGAAATGTATATTAATTAATTCGGATACAGTGTACTCGATCTTATCGATAAGTGATAAGTAACAAGGATGATTTTGCGATCGATCGTTAACTGTATCGTAATTCGAGGAAAATCAACCGAGCAAGATCACTTCGAAGCTATCCACTCGTCGTTATAAATAAACTAATATTACAAACAATTGATACAAGAAGGTGCAAACATTTATTTTGTTACAAATTATCCTCCTTCGAATCAATTGATTAAGTTACCATCTCGAGTTATTAAAACTTGATAATTTCGCTCCGATCTTGCTCGACCCGTGAACATTCGTTGCAATTCGATAAACTTGCAGCGATACCAAATCGATACCAAAGCGACGAGTTCTGATAAACAAATTTCTTACTATCGACCATAGTATATGCATCAACGTTTGAACAACCGAGGTCGAATTTCCCATAAAGTCCCCAAGGCGACAGGAACCGGTCGTTTATCCAAGAACCAGATACCCAACATCGGCTCGTATCTCCGCGGTGGTCGTTAGTGGGAACGAATAGATTTTGAGCACGATGCGATAGTTTTCGTGGAAAGTTCGCCGATCGTTGCACCGATCAGGATGCGGTGAGACGTCGTTCACGGGTTAGTATCCGCTTATCGTGGATCTTGCCTACGGCGCTCTAATCGGAGGGAGGCGTGCGCGCACGTAATTCGGTTTCCTCTTCTCTCGAAGAAATGATCGATGTTTTTCTCTGGCTCGTGAAACCCGCGCGTTTTTCAAACGATCGAGGGAGAAAAATTTACGCTTCCCGGATCGTTATCGCGGACCGAAGACGTATTCGTCTCGAGCGATAAACGATTAACACTATCGGTACGTTGCGTGCTGTAGAGTCTCTCTACGAGTGAAAAGTGAAAAAGATCTCTATACTTCGAGTCATCTACTAGGGGAACTTTTCATCTACTAGAGAAGTGTCTCTTTGGAATGCAAACTTTTATAGAAAAAGAATATAATTGAATGGAAAAACTCGACAGTTTTAAAAGTTCACTCGAAAACTATTGGGTTTCCAAAATTTAGAAACCAATCTAATAGAACACAGTTGCTACAATCACGGATAATATTACCAATCGTCTATTCTCATCGCAATTAATCGATTCCAAAATACTCTACATAAAATTATTTCAAATATTACACAATCTTCGATTATCTAACTAGCTAAATTTTAATATTATTGGGTTGTTCGGAAAATCATTTCGCTTTCCAAAATGAAGAATATATAATTTAATCAAATATTTATACAGTCTAAAAAAATCGTGTTTCATTTTCATCAAAAAAAAATGAAATGGCTTTCCGAACAACCCAATAGTTACACGGAAAAATTCGACAGTTTTAAAAGTTTTCTCGAAAACTACAAAGAATAAAAATAAATCCATGCTTGTAATAATAGAAAATAGTATTGTAAATATACAGCTCGAACTTGGAATCAATCGATAACCAAAGTATGGTTACCCACCGCGTTCGAAAAACACGATTGGAGAGAACTCCAAGGAAAACGCTGTATCTTCGTTAATATTTACTTACTTCTCGATATTTACAATGTTCGCTCTCGAAACGTTTAATTACCAAAGAAGCTGGAAAGTTTCCATTTCGTTTAAAAATCGTTAATAGACGTTTGAATGTTCGCGAATGAATATCGCGCGGCCCGTCATCGCGCGAAGGAGGACGACGTCTCGTAAAAGAAAATTTATTAAAGGACATTAGACACCGGTAATGAACGTCCGACGTAATCGGGAATTATCGATGGAAAGGGAGTCGTACGGGCGCCGGTGGCCGGTAATTCACCCGTAATCGATGGATTTTAGTCGCGTAATCTGCATCGGAACTTCCAGATTTCTCGCGAAAGGAATACGGGTGGTGGGGGGTTGGCGAGGGGTGGTGGTACGCGCACGGTATTTCACGTAAAATATATTATCTTTTATGGGTTGCACCTAAGCGGCTCTCTAATGCCTTTTATCCGATAAAGAGCAGGGAAGAACGACGACGAGGGGGTGCACGGTTCGAGGAACGAAAAGAGAGGACCCTGAAGGGAGAGAAGACAGGAGAGGAGAGGGAAAGAGAGAAAGAGAACTGTCGTAAATCGTCGAATGCAGAGTCCACTTGAATTCGGAGGTGAATTTCCTGGCTGGTTCGGTGGCCGACGACAGTGAAAAAGCGTTAAACGTTTCCGAGATTTGCGACGCGACGGTCGCTCCGGGCCCGAAAAGCGGTTATCGGAGCGTCGGTGGGCGGGAGGAGACCAGAGTGATAAGATCGCCGACAGCGACCGATACAACCCGTGTTCGAAACGACTCGCCCCTCCGCCGATTGCAAACGAAAACAAAGGGTTGTATCGCGTTCTAATGAGAGACGCGTGCGCGTCCCCTACAGCGATCTCCGCGAACGGGTTTATCGTCGTTTCAATTGTGGAAACGTTGCCCGCCGCGTTATCCACGATTGTTCCCCCGGCTATCTCCGCGGGAATCTTAATCGAGAATTTAATGGAACTTGTTTGGAAGCGATCTTTCTTCCTACGGAGAGTTCATTTCAGAAAGTACGACAGAGAGAGAGAGAGAGAGAGAGAGAGAAGGGATTTTCGAATTGGTAAAAGCTGGAAATTATTAATTTTCTCTTTTTTCGAGGGAAATGAACAAGTCTGAGAGATCTTCAGACTCATTGGGTTAATCCATTAGTTACCGAATTGTTCTTTTCAATATTTCACAAACATCGGCGCCCACCTAATCAGGTTAATAGAGAAAAATTCCAGTTTCGGTATTAGAATATTCCGCGACGTTAATTACAATGGTATCTTAATGTCAATTTTGCACGAAGAAATTTGAATGATTGATAGTGGACAATATTAAAAATTGATCCATTATTCATCCAATTATTTCTTCGCTTTTAGGATGGATCAAATGTTAATGATATCGTTCTCGTGGAATGGATCAATATCCACCGACAAGAAATCGTGAATTTGGTTCTCTTCGATCGGAAAAAAAGCGCGAACGTTTCGTGAAAATATTATTTTCTCGCGCGTCGCGACGCCCTGTTTGCCCGCGTTACCGATCAAATCGCGATCGAATATTACACCGTTAGTTACGGTTCCCTCGCGTTCTACGAGAAGCTGGTAACTTTTTGGAACGAAGTCGAACCGAGTATGTTTGTTTTGACTCAAAGCACGGAAGTTTATTTTCTGCTCTCGCTGCTTTCCGGATCTACATACGCCGCGGCCCGAGCGTACCCCGAAACCCGTTCGAATAACAAAACGAACCGAACCCGTTCCGTAAATAAACGCAAATCATCCCTTGGTATTACGTTAATTTTTGTGTCCCTTCCCATACTCGCGAGGAACATCATCGCCAAAGTGCACTCCGTTGAGGAAAATGTTTTTCAAACCCCTAATGTTTGGCGAAATTTCGAAGGTTCGCAAAATGGACAGAAATACGCGATACGTAGTTTTTCAATTTAGGTAACTCGAGCGTAAAAGATACAACTATCCTCTGAAGTTTCGTTCTCTGATATTATCGTAACGTGGAAAATGTAAATTTCTTTCAAAAATTTCCCGGTAGAAAATAAGATATATATAAAAAGAAAATCATTTTTATATCGTGTTCAAAATTCTTGGAAAAGAAGTATAGCGAATTATTTTTATTTTGCAAGTTTCTTTACTAAATATTAATATTGTACACGCGATTCAAGATAAGAAACGGGTAATTATAGAAATCTCTGAACGTGATTTTTCGATTATTGTCGATTATTATCTATTTAAAAGATTTTTTTCTACATTGACTATAATTGGGAAGGTAACATTGGAGAGATAGTTTCATTTATTGATCGTTATCGTCTCTGAAACAAAAATAGGTGTTTCTAGCTGCTCTACGAGCCTAGTTTGGAGAAAATCGAAGTTGCTGGCCACCTTGCGGATGTTTCTTGTCAGTGATCGCGATTTCCTGATACGATAATACCGCGCGATGCTCGCGTTCTATGGAACGTGGACGCGGAAACGAGAAACCGCGATTGTGAGACCGTTCCACGGCGGCTTCTTTTGTCGCGACTTCAAACGGAAAGCCGCAACCGATTTTTATTGCGGAAATCGGTATCCCGTGGAGCGATTCGATTCACTATCGAGCTTCCCTCGGTTCTTTCGAGCGTCACGCATAATTCGCACACGCTCGATGTTTGTTAACCCTCGTGCTCATAATTATTTTTCTTTCTTTTTTTTTTTTGAGACAGAAATTTGTACTCTAAAAAAATTAATTTCTCATTAGATGGTATCGAATAATTCCTAAGAAAACCCACAATAGTTCGTGTTCTTTTACATTGTTACACATTGTACTAAAAGTTTAAACGAAACAGCAGAGAAATATTTAAACTCTACTCTACTAAAATTTCTAAGAGGCGAATATATTTTTTTAAATATATACGTACAAATCGAATGATGATCTAGTTCCAGTTACTAAGTTCCAGTTTCGTTAATTATCGAAATTCACGAACAATGAATCAATAAATCAAACTGTATGACAATTCCACGTGTTTGGACCACTGATACTTTCCCTATAACGTCAACTATGTATGAAAAGCTTGCATGGAAAGTACGTAATCGTTTACTAAACGGATGAAAAATTGTTAAAACGTGAATACGTTCTTGCAGAGATCCGAAATATATGAACAAAGTAATACCAAGACTTAGAAGCTTTGAAAACACCGATGTAACCAATACTGACCGGCATCGTATAATTTTTCGAACCATCGAAATTCCCACACGGTACAAACGTTGCTCCCTGGATGACAATTCCACCTGTTCGGATCCAGTCACCAGCATTCGTTGTTTAAACGTCAACGACGTAACATTATCTCGAACGAACCACAAATTTCATCGCGGAGTTCCCGGAGCGAAAAGTTGCCCGTTGAATTTGCAGAGAAGTTGGCTCTCGCAGTGGAAATTATCACGTTTTCATTCAGCAGATTAAACGGACCTGTCCCCGACGAAAATACGATGTTTATTTAGAGAATTATCCAAAAATAAAAATCACCCGGCACGCGCGTGTCGCTGGGAACGGTGTCCTCGCGAGCGTGCACGCGCTCTCGTTGTCGCGCGCGTTGCCACGATAATTCTCGTCGTGATTAATGCCCTTTCATATTTCCGTGTCGCATAATGAAAATCATCTCCCCTACCCTCTACCGTGGCCCACACCTGGTGACCGATGCACAGAGAGGAGAGCACGGTTCAGAACCGTTCGCCGCGATACTTAATAGCTGTCGTTAAATTCGATTTTTTTCTTTTATTTTTTTTTTTTTTTTTTTGTTACGTAACCGGCCACTTTGCGCGCGATCTATTAGGATTGGAAAACAATACGCGATTACGCGTATAAATTCGTCCGATGATACATCCACGATGCACGATTTCTCCGATTTTCTCATCGGTGAAAAATCGAGCATTTTCGTCCAATGGATTCTCGTTGTATCGAAACGCACAATGAAACAAACGCGATATAATATATTTATGTGTAGATTTTTCCTTTTTATTTCCTTCTTTTTTTTTTATCACCCTTTCGCGTCACACTCGCGAAAGTGCTTCTCGAATTCAGTTTTACGCGCCGCTAAAATAACGAGTTTCGTGTATTTCCAATTAACGAAGTTTACAAACCCGTTACAATGCGCGAGGCCGTGTAAATGTTTTTGACGTTCGTTGATATTTTAACTGCGTTTTCCACGGGCTGATCGACTGTTTCGTTCGCCATGATTCGCAGCACGGGGTTCGATAATAAAAACCTATCGGAAAATTGAACGTACCTGGTTAATTCGTTCGGAGAGGAGAGATTCGTTCGCGACGATTGGTGCACGGTTTCGAGATCAATTTTTCAATTTTAGTAGCGAGCCGTTTCTTCTTTGGGAAGAAT
Source organism: Ptiloglossa arizonensis (assembly GCF_051014685.1). Classification (NCBI taxonomy): domain Eukaryota; kingdom Metazoa; phylum Arthropoda; class Insecta; order Hymenoptera; family Colletidae; genus Ptiloglossa; species Ptiloglossa arizonensis. The sequence goes on from NC_135050.1 coordinate 23,103,894, forward strand.
TCTCATAGAATTCTCATTCCGCTTATAACGACATCGTTTTTCATAATATTTTACAAAGATCGTAAGCGTAGTAGTATCGGTCACTGGGTCCGTGATTAATTTTCATCTACACCATTAGCTAATTACAAAAAGAACAAGAAATAAGAGAAGAAGATTCGTAGATAATGTATAAGACTCATTGAACAAAGAAGTTACCGAATATATTTTTCCCAAGACTCGTGTAACGAAGTTTCGGTGTAATGCCTTCGACGCGAATATTAGGCACATGTGCAGTAACCAGAAAATATTCGTAAAACTAATATTAAATAATACTAACCTTCATTAACATACACATCTATCTTTTACCAACGTAATGTGGAATTATTAACCCCTTACTACATAGTCTACTAACCAAATAACCAGTCTATACTAGAAACACTCTTTATTAACATTTTGCAATAATTTTCGCAAATTATTATCCTTTCTTGGTAACTTTTCATCTACAAAAATCTTTCTCCTTTTCTAAAGTACCGCTTCCATTTTTCCATTTTACCGACTCTAGCCCAAGTAACAACATTTAAAATGATCATTTACCCAGATCGACCTTCCCCTAGATATCGATGTATACGCGCGTAATCGATACGTATCAACGTATGCATCCAGAAGCCATTCCGTAACAGTTTGCACGGTGACTCGTAACCCTGACCCGTTGCGCATTTTGCATTCCTCGTTCGTTAACTATTCGACGGGGCGACGAGTCAAAGAAGAGCAAACACTCGACAAGGGATTCGGTGTCCACTGGACGTGTGTTCTATTATACATTACGTTGGCTAGCCAAGCACGGTGGACGTGCGCGCGTAAGCACGTGCATTCATCACCGAAAATTTCCGCGTAAGTTCACGGAACGTTTCACTCGGGCTATTTCTCTTGTTCATCCTCAACGGCAGTCACTCGGGCACGGTTACGCGGTCTCTCGCGAATAGTTTCGCGCATCCCTTGGCCACGCTCGAAACAAAATTTACCGGGCCACTTTCACGGTTGCGAATCACGGACTCGAGAACCGCGCCGTGTCAATTTGTCTCCGTGTTTGCAAAGACGAGAACAACCGAGCGACGAAACGCTGGAGCGACGATAGCTACTCCCGGCGCTATGAACGATCAACGTTCTCGAAATACGTCGCCTCGCGAATACGGAAACTACGTTTCGGTTCCGCAGGATCGAGGGTAACGGTTATTCGGAGAATTATTGCTGAGAAAAGCTCACTGTGAGACTGTGCGTGGATGCACGTTTTTTTGTTGTTTTTTTCAAGTAACAACGCCAAGAATTTGTTTCTCACAGACTTTGTGTTTCAAGTTTCGTACATTTTTACGCGTAAGAAAACTATCGTAATATAATATTCCACATTTACTACATTTTGATTTCAATTATTACTGTATGCAGTATTGAAAATATAATTGTTTTTTATATTCGTAAAAGTAACAATATATAAATTCTACTTAAGTATTTCCTATAGTGGCTCATCTATTAACCCGCAAGTGAGTCTAAAAATTTAACTAGCCGCCAGAAATTTTAATTTTACATTAAAATTAAAATAAACGCGCGAAGAATTGTCGTTCGTCGCGAGTAGTTCCGAGCTAATTGACTGCGAATTTGGAATATTGTATCACGATAGTTTCGTTACGCGTGAAAATGTACTTATACGAAATACAAAGTCTATGAGAAATAAATTCTTAGTGGAAGTTGTAGTAGATTAAACGGAGAAATTAGCTGTAAAGTATACAAGATATTCAAGAGTAACAGGCATGCGTGAAAGTTGTTAGATGTTGTAACGAAGAGATAAAACAAAACGAGTTGTCGATTCAGTTGGATTTCTACAATTGGAGATTCCTCGAGAAATGATCCATTCGATTTGAGACTGATCCATAAAAGTGGATCGTAACGTTTTAGGAGGGCTTTCAGGATCCTATTGCTGCGCAAAGTCTTTCGGTGCTACCTTCTTGCACCAATTACCAATTCTAATTTCAAAATGATACGTCGCTCGTATAATCATTTCAACAAAAATAGTTGGCCATGTATCTTTTACTCTTATTTTGAAATCGTCATCTGAATAGAAATTTTCTTTATTTCTGAACTCAGGAGGGCATTGGTACACGATCTTCACCAATGGTCGATTAAAATTCTAATTTTTATTCAACGAGAACGATCCTTATTTACTCCTAATTCGAAGATTTCATCCAGACAGAATGATTCCTCGTCAAGGGATGAAACTTATCGTTTCAACCGATCGACTCAAATACCACATTTCATCCATCCATCGAGAAATTTTCCCCATTTCCTGACCCTGGTCTCTTCCGGATACTCTGCACCCGATCCTTACGATCGCTCGATGAAACGCACCCGCATCGTAACAAGCTGCGTATACTTTTCACCGTTGTTACGTACAACGCAATAAAGCGATTTTCGAGCGTTGGAACGAGCCGATCGTCACCCCGTTCGGTTAATTGGCAGCGTAACACGCGTCGCGGGCCATATCGCTTCGCATTACCAATAACAGTATCGTTGCTGTCACTGTGAACAACACCGGGGGGCCCCGGGAGCAGATTACGTTAATTACTCAAACGAAATGAGCCATCATCGGGGCGCAATCTCCATATTTTAAATCTCCATTCTTCCGAGCGATCGAGCGATCCCAGCCGCCGCCGCCGCGAGCCCTAATTGCAATTACAACGACGAGAATTACAATTCGGCTCGATTATCGGCGACCATAACGCGACCTAAACGTAGGTGAGAGAAACGGGGAGTGTTTCAAGGGGGAGGTAGGGGGTGGTTGTACAGGTCGGTCCGCCTGTGAATTTCCCCAGTGCATTAACCCTCTTCGCAATTAAACCGCGATACCGGGTTTACGGAAAACGCGCGACACCCCGTCCCGGTAAACAGAGATTACGTCGATTAATTTAATAGCGGAACGTGTTGCTGGCGGTCGTTTCCGCGAAGTCTGTCTGCGTCGCTGACGGTATTGTCAGCGTTGCTAATTACTAAGATTCTGAAACTGCTCGCGTCACGCGGCACCGCGCTGGAATCAAGAACCTACCGTGACGGGGCCGCCGCGCGTGTATAAGCGCACGTGTGTACGCGCGGAACGCTACGGAGACACGGCACGAAGACGCGCGTGTTACGAGTTAACGACAACCATCGTCGTTTCGGCGTGCGAAAGTCCTTGCAACGTTGCAAGGGGACCGTGCCACTGCTAGACGCCCCGGGGTTCTCCCGAAAGTGCATGTGTTTCGGGCGAGGAGGGTGCAGTGGCTGCGCGCCTACGCTTTGGATAATGTACGGAGTGTCTTCGAAGAGAACGGTGTTCCTCGGGGAAAGTGGCGCGGGGGAAGATTTTGGAAACGTTGGTACGCAAAGTGTTATTTGTGTACACGAATCGTATCCTTATTGTACGACGAGGGTGGATTTTGATTTGGAAGAGTACAAACGCAAAACCTCTCTTACAAGAGACTGTGCTCTTAAAGCACAGAAAGATATCCCGTACAACGTGTTCGATACGATAGCTCTGGTTTGCGTGCGTCAAAACGAATGAGAGAAGATTTCTGAAAATGTAAATCTCGAAAAGGTCGTCCAAGACTACTACCGTGCAGAGACAACGTTGCGCTCAAGTAACCATCGACTTACGCGTACATTAGGCTGTCGCGTTACGCGTGTACGATTAGCGTGGAAATCATTGCGCGACGAGCGCTCCACGAACTCACTGCGACTCCCCGATGATCGCGCCGCAGCACCGATCGCACCCTTTATCCACGAACACGGGGTTAGAGGGAGCAACGCGCGATAACTCGGTTGCAAACCGTGACACTGGCACGGAGGGATCGACCTTCCATCGCTTTCTCCCTTTCTTTTTTTTTTCTTTTTTTTTTTTGCCCTTCCTTTTTCCTTTTACGGTCAGTATTATCTGCGCGGGCGGTGTGGTATCGACGAGGGGATGAATGGAGGGCCGGTAAGATCGAGAGCAGCTTTTTCACAGAGGGTCGACGAGTTCTCATCCCGTCCGAGCGAAACGCAGCCTTTATTGGGCTTTAATCGATGTTTGTACTCGCGCACCGCGGTTAGATTCTTCGCGCGATTCTTCCACGCTCGGAGCTCGAGCTTTCATCGAGGAGAAGATTGCGTTTTCGAACTTTCCTTACCCCCGCCTCCGTCCTGACCATAGGAGAGAGACTCGACTAACGAGAAACACCGAGGTTCTTTTTTACCGTATTTTACGCGGTATTCGAAGGTGAGCGAAAACAAGAAACAGGAATTTTTCACCGTAAGGGAGTAACTTCAATTTGAGAAGTAAAACCGAGTCTTTTGAGTTTCGAGATTCGATACCGCCTTGAAAATTATCGAGCTGGTGAAAGGAAAGTTTCGGTAAGAAATTTTGATCTTCGATCGAAGTATACTTTCGTTTTCTTTGGGAAGGAAATACGTACAACGGGGGAATTATTAGCGAAGAAAGTTTCGAAATTATTTTCACCATTGATATTTAATCGATGAATGTTCCGCACTTCGGGAACGAGTGATTAACGAGAAAGATGGGAAATTAATTCCACCACTCTTGTTCTCGATATTCTTGAGAAAGCGCGCAGCCAATTATATTCATTCCGGTTCAAGATTTCCCCCGAGTATCTTCATTTTCTACCGACGCGTTGCACACGTATCCACGATTATAAATACGAATAAATATTAATTTCATCCACCCAGTGAATACACCTTGCTGTGTAATTTTCCATTTCATATGGGATTTGTTTAAAAAAAAAAATACAACTTCCTCGTTCGCCCACCAGTTGGAAAAGTAACATTAAAAGGGCGAAACTTCGGAGGGTAGTTTCGCCCCTTAAACTCGAGTTATCGCGACCGAAAGAAACACGTATCCCTTATTTTCGTAGGTTCAGGGAAGCCAAGAAGTTTCGACGAAATCCAGAGCGAACGTTTCGGCGGATGTTTCTCGTAAGGACCGAGTTTGTCGTTGATCGCGTCGCGAAACAGACGAGTCATTAATTTTATTAGTCGGACAATCGTTATTCGGTCGACTGGTTCGCTCGAGCAATTGCAATTAATCGTTCGTCGCGTTGACGCCAGAGACGAATTGCTCTCTCGTCGCGCGACTGATCGAGGAAATTAATCAACGATTTGCATGCGCGCAAACATCGATGAATCACCGTGCTATTTTTACCACCGGGATCGGCGGCGACGATTTTCCTCCGTAACACGCGTAAAAAGATTTTCGGTAATTGCGTCGCGCCGGATCGCTAAAAATGCGACGCGTTCGAAATTGAAATCGAGCGGCGTACGGGATCGATCGAAGGAACGACACTTCGAATACTGCAAATCATTTCGTTTTTTCTTTTTTCTTTTTTTTTTTTTTTTCATTAGTCGTTTATAGACGCGTCACCGATTCAAATGCAATTCCACTGTTCAAAGTGTGCCAAACCGTACGACCAATTTCGAACGTTGCCTTTCTCGTCGCTAATAATTAATACTTATCGCTAAAAAAAAATCTATCGAAGCGGTCGGTTCGATCCGTTTCGAATCTCTATTTAAAATCTATCGATTGTTACCAATGCTTCTGTCGAAATATTCGGTGACAGTTATGGAAGTAGAGGAGTAATTATATAAGAATTGTGCAAAAATCTATGTAAAAAGTAATTTTGTAAAGAAGCAATTATATAAGAAATAATTGTGTAAAGAAGTGATTGCATAAACGAAGTGAATACTTCTCTTAGTACCGCTTCTTAGTTTCAAAAATACCGTACACGATCCGGTACAAATTGGGATACGTTCGTCATGGGTGGTTCTAATATTACAATAGTAACATTAATACAGGAAGACACAATACTCGAGATAAATTCACGAGCTGCGTATTACCAGAAATGTAATTCAAAAGGGATAAATTATTTGATCCGACTGTATTCCTTGTATCGCCCGTACTCACGACCGAAGTGCATCGCGTGTTACGAAACACCATGTACACGAGCAAATGAAGCTTCTGAATTCCTAGGAGAAAACTCTGAAGTAGATACGGGATATTTTCGGCCCGTACTAAAATTCACCGACACTTCAGCTCGAGATCGTATTTAAAAAGTGTTTCGAGGGGGTTTGGAGAGCGAGTATAGTAAATCATTCGTTCGCGTCCATTTCCGCGGAACTATCCAATTCAGATTAGACGAGGAGAATCATCGCGCGAACAACTTTCCGAGTAGACAATGAAGGATATATTCCGGGAGCGTTTCGCGGTTACGCCCCATATAAAATCTGTTTACACAGCTGAAAAACACTCACCCCTCGGAAGTGTCGCGCGGAACTAAGCATTCGTTGACTGGAGACAGAGAGAAAAAGAGAGAGAGAGAGAAAGAGAGAGAACTAGGGGGATGCACGCCATCGCCTCCGGAATTTTATTAGCCGGAAGAGCGAGAATTTGCATCGGATGCTCGAATACTCCGGACTTTTTGTTGTTCCGGATATATATTCCCCTCCCCATCGCGGTGGACTCGCGTCCACCCGATATAACCCTCGAATTTATCAAGTGCACGCACCGAGCTCGCCCAAATTTCACGATTTATGGTCGATTGTTGGCGGTTTATTGGCCATCGAGGAAGAAATTAGTCGCGAGAATGTTTTGTCCCCCCTACCCCCGTACGAGCCGCGATTTCGTTTTACGATAGCCCTAAAAATTCATCGCGCGTCCGCAATTCGGGCCAACGCGCTCGTCAAATTTCTCGAACGCGTTCTCCGAGAATTTCGTTCGAAAAGTCGCCGAGTCGACTTAACGCGGATCGATTCGACGTCTTCCTCGATGAACAGTTTCGATCGTACCGATAAAACACGGAAGGGAATCTATTTTAAAATGCGTTTCGATTCAAGTGGGATTATTTAGAAAGAAAAATTGTCTTCGAAACGTTTACTTTTCAAGAATACCCCTCAAAGAGGAGCCTCTTGTTTACGTAACGTCTCCACGCGACTCTGCAACGAAATAAAAAGTAATTCGTGTCGCGAAGGTAGGAATGAATTAGAAATCGAGAAACAATTAATCGTAAACAATGCGCGTAACGTGCACCGTGGGCTTATTCGTATTATCGACGCGCGTACCGAAAATACGAACGGAGGAAAATTTGCTTTCCATTGACCGTGTCGGGGACGATTTTATCGAAATTTTATTGAAATATTCAACGAGTCTCGTCGTACGGAATTCGATGGCATAATTTCGTAGAAATTACCGATACGAATCGTAATTTCGCGCGTGTAAGATTTAAGGTTTTCGAGAAGTTATTACGTGGCGTACGAAAAAGACGAACAGGCTGCGCGGAATATTCGGGCGGAATTAACAGCGTGGCGGTGCGTTAAAAAATGTACAGGGGGTGTGCGAGTAACCACAGAATCCGGGGGCTTTACACCGACCATAAGACGGCCGCTGTATTTTATTAGCCGAAGAAGATGAAATTTGCATGAGATCCCTGAACTTTCGTCCCTGCTGCTTCCAGTTTCACGATTCCACCTTTGTGGACTTGCATAACGCCGCGAAGTTACTGCTAAGTTACGACCTGAACTTTCGGCCCGGTCGACAGATTTATCGCGTACGCACACATAATAAGTGTCGGATAAAGACGGATGCATGACTGAGCGGTTTAAGTGAATACCCCGAGGACCATAATCCGACACACTTGCCACTCGAGGATTCCGGCCGACGTCGCGCGCACACGCGTCACTTAATACAGTTAATAATATAAATGCAGCGGTGCGCGCGCGACGAATTGATTTTTACCGATCTGAGACTTATTAAGGTCACGCCGGGTGTATCGGCTTCGTGAACGATCTTTTCGCGAGCTGAATCCTTCTACTCGCGATTCTGGATATCGGAGAGGAACCTTTTCAAGATTTTCGTAGATTCATTTAAATGTAATAAAGTTTGCAAAAGAGAAACGTGCGTCGATGCTCCAAATGTGTGGTTCATTGACGTTTCGTACGATTTATTGGCGAGTAATTTTCTTGGGAATTAAATTATAATCGTTCTGTTATAGTTACCAGAGAGGAATTTTTCTAGATTTTTGTACATATATTTGAACGCAACTGTAGATGTAATTGAACATGAAAATTTTTTAAAGCAGAGTGCTCCAAATGTGTAGCTCGTTAACAGTTCGATTCGTTGGTCGTGCGGGTAATTTTGTTGCGAGTCGAATTACAATCGCGAGCAATTTTTAACGATTTTCACCGGTGTATACTTGCACAGAGAAACGTACGAAAAAAGAAACAGGTCGATACTCGAAAATATGTAACTTGTTGAACTAATAACAGCTCGCAGCCGTGTGCTCGTCTTTGCACCGAGCGTATACTTAATTCTACTTTCCTTTCTTCGCTCGGCACCGTATTACTTTCGTCTCCATTTTCGCGTTCACAATCTCGCTCCGATAAAGACGTATTATCGCTGTTAAAATCTCCGGTGACCCGTCGTGGCTTCGAAAATCATTTCATCGCGAAATAACACAGCCCGGTACTCGCGACACCAATTATCCGGCTAGCAATTTCAAAAGGTTTTTACAAATGTATTCACGTTTCGACCTTATTCTCCGCGACGATATTTTACCAAAGTAACTATTCTTCGCGATTTCGACAACGAAGGATTTCCAATAATTTCGCTGACGCGGATTTAAGGGCAGAATGAAACTCTAAGCTCGTTAAAATTGACTGCGCGGGCGTATTTCGATCCTATTTTCGTTCACAAAAGGGACGTTGCTCGTTCCGATGACGAAACGAAATATGCGTTTCGCGTTTAGACGAGAAACGAAGACGCGTCGATGTTGCTTCGGCTTGCTCGCGAAAATGTATTTACACCGATGAACGGAGCGAGAACGAAGCGAAAAGAAAAAAACCAGGGTAAATCGGTGAACTCCTATCGGGAAACGAGAAGTCCGTTTTATTATCCGAGAATCGCGAAATACTCTCGTATCGAGACCGTTCGTCGCTCGTAATTTTACATATCTTCGTAATAACGCCGACTCCATCGAACAATTCTCGGAATTTCTCGCTTAGAGCGAGCTGCTGCTCGCGCTCACGATTTATACGCGATTCGCGAAATAAATTATACGCGCTACACTTTCTCGTTATTCCGTTTAAAATACGGGAGCGAAGATTAATTCGTCTTGCACGCTTTACGTACTTGGGACTTACACGGCACGAATCCGCGTTATTATTCCGTCTACGAATTACTTCGATCGGTACGTTTCCACTGCTCGACGAATCACTCGAACGAGAACGTTTTGCAACGTTTATACAAAAATGGATAAACGGCGAAAATACTCGTATCTGGCTGTTAAGAAAATGATCGTGTCTTTTTTTACTCCGAAAGATAATCCAGTGAAGAATTTCGAAAATATTTACGTGTACATTACGCGATTCAGAAATACGTGTTCGTGTTTCTGGGAGTGAGTCTACACATCGAGACGAGCAAAAGGAATATTTTAGGTACTTTAGTTTTCGAGTTACGAACGATCGAAGAGTTCAAATTCATTTTGTATCTTTTCGCGCAGATCGTGTACAGTTCGGAAGTGGAAAGATGACTCCTGGATCAAGAGGTGTGTAGAATTACAGTTGGATGTTAATAGTACCGTGTTAATATTGTTGGTAATCGAGACGTGATCGCAGGGCTTCAGAGGGAATTTCTTCGCGGAGTACATATCGCGTCCTTTTAAATAATGGTGGGGATACACCGAAATAAAATATCAGAAACGAGGGGTGGACTTCGAACATTTTTTACAATCGTTAAAATTATAAAAAATAATACAACCACTATCGTGCGATATTTTGTAGTGCTGAGTCTAGATCTAACTTCTGGTTATAAGACGTTTATTTCTAAATCAACCTGGCATATCGAGAGAAAAAACAAGGCGCATTTTAATATTCCTCTTTAATCGTTAAAAATTATGAAAAAAAATACAACACACGATCGTACGATATTTTGTACTACTTTCATTTGTAGATTCACCTTCCGACTACAACGTGTATTTTAAATCGATCTGTACTTATCGAGAAGAAAGAAAAAAAAAAAAAAACACGTATTTCCCGTTTTCGTTAGTTTTTCGTTTTTCTACGATTTGGCGAGATACGGTGAAGAATGAACGAACCGAAAAAAATTGGATAGCTGCATTCGGTTGATATATATGAAATTCGAACCCCTTTGTCTGGTTTCTCAATTCATCACCCCTGAAAGCTGCGTGGACATTCATGAGGCAATATCGAGCCCCGCAATTTTTCATTGACGCCAAATTTATCGCGTACGTACACACGACGGATAATTCCGAATGCATGCGCATAGATATAAGCAAAATCCTGGCCGGAAGGGTGAGCGTGGTGCGCGTGATTCTTTTGCATTTCCCGTCTCGAGTGGTTTAAGTGCCCCCGAGGGCTGCTTCAATCGAATGGGAAGTGTGTACGGAACAACACTCGTCGAAACCACGGGGACTTCCGCTCTAGGAGGACTGTTTACACTTTCACTCGGCCTCGACACTCGATCCGTGACGACCCACAAATGGCGTGGGGGTTAAAAATTCGACGAGAACGCGAACAGAAAAAACTGAAAAAAGAAACGACAGTCTGACCCGTTCGAATCGAAACGATACGCGTAACTTGGACCCGAAGGTACGATATTTTACCTCCAACCTCGAGTCGAGGTAACTCCTCGAGGAAGTAAATCTTCGAGTTGTCGACTTTCCGATTCAATGAGAGGATTAAGGAAACTCAGAAACATCACAGAAGCGCAAGAACTTTGAATATAGAAGAACGATATATTGCGAGGACGCGACGGGTCGGAAAAATGCATACAGTTGCATACTGCGATGCATTTATTTTTGATTTGTGTAGTTTAGGTGCTGTTCTATTTGTACAATGTTTTGTCAATTTTTATGTATTCGAATGAATACATAAAATAATGAATAAAATAATTCTTTTGGAGCTTATTTGTAATTTTGGGAAAAAGTATGGACGAAAGCATGGTTCCTTCGGTTAACTTGCCAAGGTTAAGTCGATTTAACTAAAAAATAACTTAGGAAAGTAGAGGAGACGTTCTTCTATTTATACGTTGATATTTTCTATTCGGTATATAGCCTTTACAAATACTAGTTTCAAAATCTATGCATATTTGTCTAAACTAAACGTTTTTATAATCATCCCCTCTACGTAAAAGAAATCAACTCCCGATTTAGTAACAAAAGTCTTGTATTTTGTAACGTTTTCATTTACGATGACACACGTTTGAACTTCAAATTAAACTTTTGAAACGACTTGTAGAAACAAAGTAATAACGTTCAACGAAAAAGAAAAGTACCTTTGTCGTATATTACGTTGTCGAATGATAACGAGACATCGAATTAAAAATGTATTATTTTAAACTCGTAGCGAGTATTCTACGGTAGATAAAAAATGTAAATCGTCAATAAATACGAACGGTATTTCGACGATAAGGTACGAATATACTTATGTAAATTCCAACAACTGTACATTTTGATCGAAATAAGCGACAGGAGCGTTGCTCCGCTAGGGATCTAGTGGACCCCACTGTCTCTTTACTTTTTCATACGTATAATACGATACGGTTGCTCAGAAGACACTGAAGTGCATCGACACGTGCACAGTGGGTCGCTTGTTATCCTCTCGCGAGTTACACAGTGATATTCGTCGACGAGAAGCACCACTCTAGTCGCGACGAAAAAATTACTATCGTAAAATTGACTCCGCGTAGCACGATTTACCACTCGTTAACACACAATACGAAGCACGCTAAAAGCACTCGAATATTTCCAATGCGTCCGAACCTACACGAACGGCGAGAGCAACGAAAGCCACGGTAAGAAATCTTGTGAACGAAAATACACGGCAAGAGTCGTTTCTCTTTTTTCCTTTAACGTAACCATAAGTTCCCATAACACTCGACCAGGGCGATTTTCGTTCTCGTCGTTTCCTACGTTCCAATTCCCCGCATCCCGTATTAAACAGAATAGAAATATTTACGAACGTTTTACGTACAAGGCCAGACAACGAGGTTCCCCTACCGGGGGGAGAAAGAAGAAAAAAGAAAAAAAAAGGAAACCAAGTTCGATGGGAACAATTTCTCCGGGGCTGAAAGCGCGCGGGAAATTTCAAGACTATCCGCTATATACGTTCGAATACATTTTTTAGAAACGAGGGTGGCCTTAAAATTCCCTCTGCGCCGCCATCTGGAAAAAAGTGTAACCGTGAAATAAAGTCTCCCTTGACGTTGTACAATTTTCGCGCTACACGAACTAGAGGAAATACACTGCGCGAGTACAGAGGATGGACGAGAGGGTATTCTCGTTTCGTTCTATCGAGTTTAAATTTCAATGGACAATTTCGATCGCTTATGGGGACTCTTATTTTGCGTTTACCCGCGGACATCAACGACGCTCGTAAGAAGAAAAGGAAAAAAAAAGACAAAGACTCCATTCCGGCACAACATTCGATATTTCACGGTTGCGTTCGATCTCGGAAGATTCTCGCCTTCATTTCGCGAAGAGTCTTCCTCTCTCGAGATCCTCGAGTTCAATGAATTGACAAGATCGAGCTCGAATCGGCCCCCGCCATCGTTTTCTCGACGATTTCGGCACTCGATACCAATCGCGTCTATCGAGGTCGTTTCTTTTTTACGATTCGAAACGAAGGGGTTCGACCGCTTAAAATCGAGCTTCCAGTCAGCAATCGCGTCGTAAAGCAGCTCTTGGATAGGGCAGAGGAGAGTGGTAGGGGGGTGTGGGGGGCTAGGGGGCGCGTAATTTCAGGTCCCCATTGCCTAATAAAAGCCTGGAAGCTCGCGCGTGCACCACCTGTTTAATCTCGAGCAACGGGAGCCGCTATTCGAGGAACAGGGGGGAAAAAAAAATAATGAAGTTAATTATCGCGAATTAATGACTACTTTATAAGCAGTGTTTTGAAGCAACTGCTTTCGTTAATGTAATCGTTTCGTTGCATTTTCTCTTTTTTTCTTTTTTCTTCTTTTTTTTCTTTAAATTGTTGTCTGTGTTGCGCAACGAAGTTTCAGCGAAACTCTTGTCCACCGGAAAAACTCGAGAGAATGTAATATGAATTCGATTTCGTTAGGTATCACTCGATGGTGAATGGAAATATTTTTTTAGGAGTTTCGCGGGGTGAAATTTTCATAATTTGTGAAATTATCGTAGGTCGTCGCAATGACGTGACATTGTCGACTCGATATATTTTAAATGTAGGACACACGAAAGGTACACTTGAGTTTAGATACAATGCTTTCAATATCGTTAACAATCGTTTTCGTTCGAACGTTATATTATATTTCCCACATCGTGGCAACAATTTGTAATAATTATATTAATTATTATGTTTCGCGTAGTTTCCAGTAACCAAAAAATCTATCGCTATTACGATTACAGAACTTGACTATTATTCCAACTAATAATTAATATAATTATCAGATTACGTTCTAATAATGATGTCCATTCATCCTGGGCTCTTATTTCCGTTTGCACGATAATACGTTTTAATAGAAATCAAGTTACTCGCTATTGATAAAAATCGATCAAATTTATTTACTCTTTCCCTCTTCGTTAACCTTTCAAAATGTCGCGAATTTTTTTTGAAAGGTTGCAGAAAAGGAAAGAGTCGAATGAAAAAAAATATCTAAAATACTTTGAATCACCATTATCACTATTATTACCACATAATCCAGACCACTATATATTTACGTTCAAATATTTTCCTTTTACGTATGTTTGCGAAGCTCTTTGAATATTTCGCATATTTTTATTTTATCCCCCGCGGTAAACGAATATTTACATTCCACCTATAATACTAAAAACTCGGTGGATTCGAAACGTTAAATAAATAATTGAAATAAAAGTGCTCCGTGAGACAATTTTTGTTCTCTTTGGGCTGGAATTGTTGGTAAATTTGGTATCGAGGTGGATCAGAATCGACGTTTCTGCTTAATAGAGTCCACGCGGTCGGAAGACCTCGTTCAACACTGATACCATCTTTCGACCGAGTCTTCGTTCGTTGCTTTTTAAGGATCGTAAATTCGTTGAGAAAAGCTCGCGGCGATGAAACAAAAACGGTGTTTGCATTACGTTACGTGCAAAGACGCAGTAACGCGCGTCCATAACTCTTACTCCTGTGCTTACTTATTACGCCTTCTACCGACAAATTATTGCCAAGGTATACCGTACGTTGGTGTGAAAAGAACGGAGCGTTATAAAAAATTCTCTTTCTTCCGTAAAATTTGTGGCCAAGTTTGATAACAGTCGTTGGTAAAGATATCCACGGGGAGTCGATGAAAAATACTCGTGAACGACGAACGCAAAAACATTGCGTCAGAGAATTGTCTCGAGGACTCTTATTGTAGTTGCAGCATAGACACGTTGGCTTCTAGTTTGGAATTTTTGTAGTCCAACTTCGTCGGGGGACTGGTTGGGTCGGTTCCTGTGGGCGTTGGCAAGTTGTTGTTCAAAGAGGGCACGACTTCCACCCGAACACTTCCAAAGATAGGCGTACACGACAGTGTGAGTCCCTGTAAACGTCCAACAGTTTCGAAATGGCTACGAGGTTGCTCAAGAACCGAACTTGCAAGATCTGTTAAGTCGATGACTGCGGAGCTTGACGTTCGATGGTGGCTATTGAAAAAATTTCAACTGGTTTGTACCGGGATTGACTTAGTACCGTGCACCACCTATCGTTGAAACGGTCGAGGAGAATTTACCAACGCGAAAGAACACTCGTCGATCTTTGGTTTTTAACGAAAGTCACTGTACTTGTTACCATCGACGACTTAACTATCAACGATACCTCAACGCAACGAAAAATTTTATTTCCGAGTAGCTCTGGTGTTACCAAAATTTACAAACGTAATTCTTCTACAAAGACTCAAACTTACAGTGGAGCTTCCAACTATATTACTCTGTACATTTCCAAACAGAATCTAATTTCTGTGTACAGTTAAATTTACCATGGGCACTTCAAACCATTGTACACCTTCTCAAACAAAATCTGATTTCTACCGATGTAACCAAACCTCAAAAATTCTCATTACACATTTTCACAAATCCTCAAATTAACCACGCAGCTACCAACCACTGTACACCTTCTCGAACACACTCCTCCCAACGGATAATCCTCCAATCGCTTCGAACACCGTCCCCCGAAATATCATCTATTACCCACGACTATACCAAGTAACTGGAACGCGAATAACTCATTCATACGCGATTAAATCCTCGACGACGAGCTCCGTACGCGGTACACCCCTTTCCCTACCCGGATAATTGCACTCGACAATTTCGCACCGAATTACCAAGATGCAATGGCGGCCTCGCCACGGCAGAACGATTCACGGACAAAACACGCGGAAGGACCGCACCGTTTAATAAATCCGGTCAACTGTTGCGAGTAGAGGGGTGGCAGAGGGGGTGTCAGCCTCGAAAATTCTCCCATCGAGGCCCACCCCCCGTTCGCCCTCACCCCGGTACGATTCGACGCGGCAGCTTCCGTGTATTTATCGTCGACGGCGGACCCGTCAATATTTTAGGACAAGATACGTGATCCGAAACTAGTTACGGCCGGAGCCATTGTGTTACAAATGCCGACAGGATGTCGGGGCCAACGAGGGCGCGGGGAGGGGGCCAGGGGGACACAATGTAGCGGTGCGCGAAACCGGAAGCTAAATGCCGTCGCAACGGGGTCAGTTTCACCCTTAGTCCGCGGTGCGTGCGGCGCGCGTGTCATATAAATAAAGTCGTTTTACATTTTTATGGTGGCCGGGGAATGTACACGTATATCGCGGCCAGCAGCGTTTATTTAACCGGGAGAGGGCCCTCCGCCAAACTCCCGACCGTTCTAACCGGCGAGATAAATATTTAAGCGCACTTCGGCCGATTTATGTCAGCGCGAGGGACACCGGGGTGGTTGTTTTCCAACGAGGTCATCGAGCACGGAGGAAATCTTCCCTGGACGATGACGGTTCTCCGTCGTTGGACGAAACCGGAACCGGTGCGTGACACGCGTACCTTTGATAGGAATAATGTTACTTCGAGAGAAAGAGAGAGAGAGAGAGAGAGAGAGAGAGAGAGAGAGAGAGAGAGAGAGAGAGAGAGAGAGAGAGAGAGAGAGAGAGAGAGAGAGAGAGAGAGAGAGAGAGTGTGTGTGTGTGTGGGTAGCAGCCATCTCGTGGCAGGAATAGAGTCGACAAACTCCGACACGGTTGACGGATGAACGTTTTTCACGGAATGGTAAGTTTCTAGAAAGGGGAGGGGGGAGAAGAGGAAATAAAAAAGCACGTCTCGACGATGTGACACAGTTAATTGCGGCGCCATGTTTTGATACGTATTCCCGTGTTGTGTGAATAACATTCGGGACCGCGGTTTCACGGTCCTCTGTGTTGTAAAAATGGCGGGTTGTACAGGTTAGGAGAGACTTGTAACGGATGTTTATCGGTAATTAACACGTTTCGTCGACGGTTTTGCGAAAGTTTCCCTGGGAACTGGGTTTTTTCCCCTCCCTTTGTAATTTATACTCGCGGGGGGAGGTTGTCGATCAAGTTTGTCGGAAGTTTCCGCGCTGGATGTATTTATCTTCGTCGAATTATCCGCTAGTATTTGAATATCGCGGGCCAAAGAGGGCCACCGTGGCCGAAACAGGGCTCGTGCGTGCACGAGTGACGCGTTAATCCTTTCCAGTAGGGTGTCGAGATATACTCGATAATATATCGCGGGATTGGACGATAACGTGTCGATTTAGCTCGTAAGAAAGTTTTCCGAAAAAATTCTTGGAGAAACGTGCGCGTTTGACCCTTCGTTGACCGAGCGTGGGTCAAAGTGGACCCACGCGTGCGAGAACCTCGTCGTCTCGTGAGCTCCGAACGAGAAACACCGATGGTGAAAATACCGTGAAAAATTGTTTTCTGCGATACAATTGCAAGAATAGATCATAGAATTATAAATATTAGCCGGAAGTGTAAAAAAAACAAATAAAGAAGAAAAACATATCCAGACACACGGGTATATGGCTCTCGTGTCTCATCCGGATGACTTCTCGCGACACGCGCACAGTACTTGCACGGAACTTTTTGCAATCCGTGCACAGTACTCGCGCGAAAGTTTTTGCGACCCGTGCACCGTAGTTGCACGAAACACGTGGACGTAAAAATATCAACGAACTACACCAGCGATCCACGAGATGAATTTTATCTTCCATGGAAGGGTGGCACCGTCTACGAGAAACTTTCTCCAACCCTAAGAGATCCATACGCGGAACGAAGGACACGGCTGCTAAAAATTCGCTATAAATTTACTTTCCCGGCTGTTTGCAGTACATTGAACAAAGGACCGCCGAGAACGTAACCGGCGGCGTAATTCTTTCGTACACACGGCAAGCCCCCGAAAACAAGAGGACGCGTGGCGTATAAATAACTTCCAGTTTACATTTCTCCGAAGAGAATCGATGCGTTCTTATTTAGAGGAGACCGACAGAGAGAGAGTGCGTCTGTGTGTGCGTGTGCGCGTGTGTGTGTACCGTGCGCGTGGAAAGAACGACGACGAGAGGGTGCCGTGCAAAAGGTGATGGCGGCGGGGAAGAAAATGTGAAAAGAAGGGTGCTGCCGCGACGGCAGCCCCCGAGGAGAACAAACACGCTTCCGCGTGCGTTGTACATCAGCGAAATAACGTATAAACTTGCGGAGAGCGCGGAAGTATTATTTACAGATAAATCCTGGGGACCACGAAACGGGGACGCTGGACGCCCAGCATCCACGGTTTCTTTATGTCGGTACAATGACTGCGGCATCCATTTCATGGGGGAGCCGTTACTATGGTCGACGGTGAACGTATCCGAGAACTCGCACGAATTCCCCGGAAGAATCTTGTAAACGATCCGGAACGGCTCGACGCTTTTATACCGACCAGATGTAATTTCATTCGCCGGAGGACCGAGGAGGACACCCGCGCGGGAAATTAGTACCTCGGGAGGTAGGTACCTCGGTCGTGGTTGGCGCGGAAAATTTCGAACCATTCGACGAAACAACGCGCGAGACTATGCGCAATTTGGTAGCTTCGAACGTGGCTTCGAGAGAACGTTCCTTTCTGGGGGTATAAGGCTAAGTGTACGATAAGAGTATGGAAAAATAAGGAACAGTCTCCATTGGGTAGTTGTATCGCGTGGTGAATGTCGAGGGTCATTTTTTGGGTACTGATTGGTCTCACTGAGTGGATGAAGCAATGAAGATACGCGAAGTGATCGATAACGATAGAAAGGATCTATTCGAAAGAGTAAAGTTCGAAATTGGATGGTAGAAGTATGGACAATTAAGGAAGAGTCGATTCGATTGGGTACTTTTATCGCGTGGTGAATGTTGAGGATAATTTGTACTGGTTAGATAAAGCTATAGAGATACGCAAGTGTGATCGATAACGATAGAAAGAATCTATTCAAAAGAGTGTAGTTCAAAATTAAGGAACAGTCTCGATTGGGTACTTTCATCGCGTTGTACACAATGAAGGTAATTTTTTGGGCACTGGTTAGACGAAGCAATGGAGATACACGAATGTCATCGATAACGATAGAAAAGATCTATTCGGAAGAGTAAAGCTCGAGAGATCAAGCAAGTAAAACGTACGAAATAGAAGAATTATACTTAACTAAAGCGAAGCTGTTGAATTTAATTATTACATTCTTGTGAAATTCATACGTACAGAGATTCCTGTTAAATTGATTGTAAAATTGAAATAAATATAACACCGTACTTTCACCGAATTAGATTGCCCATTTTCCCAACCCAGTGATTTCAATGCGTGGAAAATTATTTCTCGGATAAACCAAGTCTATCGATAATTAATTCGCAGAGTACTCTCGTGCACGAAACACAATTTACCAAACAAAATCGATAGAACGCGATACCGATACATTCCGTCGTATTAAAATAAATGTATACGACCGAGTGATTTTTATATCGATATTCGTTTCCCGTCATAGATTCTCGAAACCGTCTCGTTAGACCGATAGTCGCGTTTAAGTATATTTCTCAAAGGGTCAAAGCTACGGGAATATCGATTCCTCTACCATCGTTCGTTAATTCCCTATCGAGCGAGGAAATATTTAACAAACGCCCAGTTATTGCCGGTAACGTTCATCATGGGGGTGCTCGTTCGTGCAGGACGATGAACTTAAAAATCAAAATCGCCCGCTAATGGAAACGAGGAAGATCGAGGCAACGGGGAAAGATTGTGTCGACCGATGCAAACTGGCGAAATTGACGAATACCTCTGTGGCTAGCCGCTGGCCAGTTTTGAATATTTCGTGTGCTCGATGGAATGCAACTCCTCGTACACGCAGTTTCGAAAGTTGGACTCGCGCGAGTTTCCTCCAACCTGGTTACATTTAGTTCGTTAACGAATTACCTTCATCCCGTGGGACTATCTTTTATTCAAAGTGCTTGCCAATCCTAACGATTCGCCACAACCTTACGAATTTTAAAGCTGTTACACCCTCGTCGCAGGAACGAGCAGTGATCCGTGATTTAGATCCGGCAAGATGCAGTTTGCGTTCGAATATCAAAGAATATTGTATTAAAGTAACACTTCTCGTCCAGACTGCTAGAATTAAACGATTTTCTTTTTACTCTTTTTATCGTCGATTCGAACCGGAGTCGAAACGTTTCAAAAAATTGTTCAAGCGTTACGGAACGCTCGTCCGCAAAAGTGATAAATCAATTTCTTGCAGATCGTGATTTGCAGAAAATACGATCGTGAATATTCCGAAGCTTGCTCGGTGCATCGTAATGCAGAACACGGTATAATCCGAACGAAGTCGACTCGATCTTACGAAACGTGAAAATTGTGATTTACTGGATAGGTCGATTACGATATTGACTTCGATCGACTACGAATAAGAATATTTTATTCCGATATTCAATTTCGAAGCCGGTAACCTCGGGTCGATCCAATTTCGATATGTGATGAATTTTATATCTACTTTGACATCGAGTGGGGTAATTTTAATTGCAAAGGAAAATTATGCGATCGAACTTATTCTAATTCGGGAACCAGGAAAACGAAGATGCATATTTCCCACGTATTGCACTCCCGAGACCGTGATTCACTTTGCTCGATCTATTCCCCCTTGTACTCGGTTAAATTGACTCCGGGTACTCGGTTCACCAAGAAGCCGGATATTTCGTTAAAGTACTAATTTTTTTGTGTCCTTGTACTCTGTCTTTTCATCCGTAGTCGGGCACCAGAGGAATTCTTGAATTATTGATTCCGCGCCACAAAGGGGATGCTTCAAAGAACCGCGATGAACGAGGCCACGCTTTTTCCTCCTCCACTATTTTTTTTTTTTTTTTTTCTTTCTTTTTAAACTTCCTAGCAAAAATAAAATTTTTAAATCTCTCGCGAGCCCAATGATCCCCCGGTGATACGCGATTTCGATATCGAACCGATGTCGCGGTTGTGGCGGAATATCGTTAACTTTTTGCACGCCTCTACCGAGTCGCGATTGTATTTTGCAAAAAGCCGTGCACTTTGACTCGAACGCGTGACTGTATCGTATCGAGACGTTGTTCGTATTTGTTTTATCGTTACTCTGTTAAAAAAGGAAAAAAAGAATGAGAAGAAAAACGTACAAAAGAAACTCGCGTTATTATTCTAATTATGTTAAACGAAAACAGGAGAGATACAAATGACGAGTCAACGCGGATGTTTCGCAGTAAAGAATAAAAAGAAGAATTAGAAAAAAATTTACGTGGATCATCTGTAGACGAAAGAACTACTATCTAAAAAATAAAGCGTGTAAGAAAATAATGAAAAATAATATTAGAAAAAAATCTAACCAACTTTAGACAAAATAACTACTATCCAACAAATAATGTGTGTAAAAAATAGCGAAGATTTAAAGAAATCTAAGTGGGACCAAATATTAACGAAATAATTGATTACGCCTCTGGAAACTTATTTCCTTTATTTTTCTTACCAAAGTCAATCGCAATCTTGTCGACATTTCTCATAGTCTTTCGTAGAAGCAAACGCAAGAAAATTTTTCCAATTGGTGTAAAATAAACGCGAGGTGCCGACCGGTTGAAAATTCAAATACTCTCGATAATTCCGTTCTCTACATTGTAAAGGATTTCGTTGCTCCGAATAATTGGAAAACCCTGTGTGTGCGCGGGCGTACGGTCTCGCAAGCAGAAATCAAAACAAGGCTACACACCCAAGCGGGAATCTTCGCGTAATCGGCTCGCGCGGCATGAAATTTGCATCGGAGCTTCGTGCGAGTTAGCGCCGGAAGAAGCAGATTCTCGCACGTTAACACGGCTAATCCGTTGAATCGTGCGTGGTAAAGCGGACACTTGTCAAAGTGGAGAGACTTCTCGCGCGTACGCCGCCCGGCTAAATTAATTTTCTCTCTCGTCCCGACTCATTTCACATTCCGACAGAGCGACCGGCCGACCGGGCGCTGCCGGCGCGTGTCAAGTGGCCCGCGGCGTTTAAAATGAAATTCCCCGCCAAATTGCCACGGATTTCATAAAACAATTGAAAAACGCGCTCGTGCATGCACGTAGCTCTCCGACCCTCGCCACGGTTTTCTTCGTTTTTCACCACGTGACAATCTCTGGATGAAAATGTTCCGAATACTCGAGCGCGCGTCGTCGAGAAAGACCAAGAGGAGACGACGGGAGCGAGCGAGAGGCAGTAACGTAGCGCGAGCCTCGCATTACACGAGCTCGATGGTCGAAGCGGGGGAGGAAACTTTGCGTGAATTTTCTTTGAATTTTTGTGAGATTCTTATTACTGAATTGTTACGGATTTTCCGATGAAAATGAGTCTAAACGCGACGTCGAGTGTGCATCATCGAAAATTATATCAACGAGGCGCGAGCCTCGCATTACACGAACTCGGTGGTCGAAGCGGGGGAGAAAACTTAGCGTAAATTTTCTTTGAATTTTTGTGAGATTCTTATCACCGGATTGCTACGGATTTCCCGATAAAAATGAGTCCAAACACGACGTAGAAGGTACATCGTTGAGGAAAATGAAATCAACGAGGCACAAGCCTCGCATTACACGAGTTCGGTGATCGAAGTGAACGAGAAAATTTTTGATAAATTTTCCTCGTATTTTTCCGAAAGCCCTATCATCGGATTGCTACGGATCTCCCGATGAAAATGAGTCCAAACACGACGTAGAAGATGCATCGTCGAGGAAAATGAACGACAGACACCGAGGACGAGCGAGAGGGAGTAACGAGGCGCGAGCCTCGCATTACGTACACTCGATGCTCGAAGCTCGTTGAGAAAATTTCTTTGAAATTTTCACGGAATATTCGCGAAGGTATTGTCCCAAAACTAACACAGATTTTTCCATGAAAATCAGTCGAAACGTATCCTCCTTCTTCATATAGACACCTCGGTCGTAATTAAGCAGTGTAATTAAATACAATCGGATCAAGATCGTGTCTGGATTCGTTTTCGTCGCAAAAATCTCGCCGTTCCATCGGCGATACGGTCGCAAATCCGCAACGAGAAATATAAAAATTCGAAAGATCGCCCCTCGGAATCGTACCCCGTAACAATGAATGTTTAATGCCTCGCGTAAGGACACACGCGCACCGCTCGATAACTCAATCAGAACGATCCGGTGGCCGCGAGACACAACACGATCGTTTAATTGGAGACTGTTCGCGATCCCACAGGGATTTGCAAAGAAATTATTCGAGCCGAGTGACGCGTAATCCCAGCCCCCGTGAATTCGGCCATTAAAAATGAATATAACCTCGAAACGAGGGCGGGGACCGAAAACGAGAGACCGCGTTGCATACACGGACCGCTCTAATCTCCGCATTATGCGTGGAAAGGTTCCAAGCCGCGTATCGACCATTCCTTCCACCTTCGTCTAACTCCTTCTCGTCGGTGCCACGATGAAAATGATATGCGAGACGGTGCGGTAACACCGGGACCGGATAAGATTTCTACAACACGCTCGTCGGAAGAGAAGAAACGAACGACCGAAGGAGAGTGGTAATGCAACGGTCGGACAAAGGACCGGAGGGATGAAAAAGGGGGCAAGATAGTGGCGGCTATTACACAAAGGAATCCGTCGTAATCCAACGACGAAAGTCGACGATACCCCCGTCCGTCCGTTGTCCTCGTCCTCGTCGAGGAGCGACCAGATGGAAGACGGACGCAAAAATACGACCCAACCGCGCCATCTTGCGACACGGGACGCAGAGAGAACCCAGAGGGATTAATTCCCAACGAATGGAAGAGCTACGTGTATTTCAAGAGGTGAAATTGTTTTTCGACCTGCTCCTCTCGGTTCCCCCTCGGTTGATTGCATTCGGTTGTAATTGTAACCGCTCGTATCATCGATGTCGGCTGGCAACGATCAACCTGCACTTTGCTCTCGGATTATTCGAAGCGTTCCACCGGCCCGGCATCCGACCGTTCGCGCGGATACCCCGAATGGAAATAAATTTCTCGACTCCTCGGATATTCTCGAGGAATCGCGATCGAATCTAATTTAATTACCGCGGTGTAGCGTGTTCAGGAGTCGAGTGGTGGTCCCCGTGGTGATTTTTCCCGACGGATTCACCGAGAATCGAGTGCCCAATTCGGTCGGTATCAGTTTTCTTTCAGTGTCCATAAAAACATCGGACAGACCGGCCGGAGAACCTACGACTTCCCACGGAGCAGAAGTTTATCTCCCCAAGACGTGTTTCATTGGCGCTAGCCCCCGCTATCTCGGCAATGAAACATCCCGAATGAGATATCGCGGCGGGTAGGCGAGGAGAGGGGAGCGCCGGATTCAAATTTTACGAGATTTCCAGGGCTCTCTATCAAAGAGCATTTTCGAACGACCCGGACGACGGTGCACCGTTTCTCCGCCCAGAACGAAGTAATTTCAACCGAAGTTTCAACTCCACGGTGAACAGGGGAGACGGTAGATCGATCGTCCGGTTGTGCATTACACCGACGAAACGCCTGCAGGTGCAAGGAAATTTGATACAATTACGAAAATCGACGAGTCACCGGCTACCGAGATTTTCGATGAGTTTTAATCTCGCTTCTCGGGGATGCGCGAATAATTGGCTAATTATGGAGCTGATTCTAATTAGTGCGAGAAGCGTTACGGACGATGGGGTCCATGGCGGTACCGCTGGCCAGATTTCGTTGTTTTTACTGTAGATTTCTGAAATTATTCGAAAAGATTCGTGAAACTACGCGAATAGCGTAACAACGTTTTACGATTTATCGACGTTCCATTGGGTACGTTGATGGATTGAATACGCGACAACTTTAAATTTTGTTGCACTTACTATGAGTCCTAGTGCAAATGTTCTAGCGTAAGAAAATTTTAGCACAAGAAATTGTAGAATTAGAAAATCGTAGGATAAAAAAATTTTAGCCTAAAGAACTCCAACGTGAAAAGAATTCTAGCACAAGAAATTGTAGGATTAGAAAATTGTAGGATAAAAAAATTCTAGCCTAAAGAATTCCAAAGTGAAAAGAATTCCAGCACAAAAAAATTTTAACGCAGAAAGATTCTACTGTGGAGTTCTAGCGCGAGAAAATTTTAACGTAAAATTTAGCGGAAGAGAATTCCGGCGCAAAATTATTCCACCGTGGGAAAATTCTAGAGCAAGAAAAGCCTAGCGCAAGAAAAATCGAGCACGAAGAGATAGTAACTTCGACGCAAGAAAATTCTACCGCAGGAATATTCTACCGTAGAAATGTTCTTCGGCAACGATCCAGTCAACGACAGTTGTCCCCGAGAGTTCAAAGAAACACGTTGCTCTATCGTTCGCTAATTTATATTCCGATAACCTCGCGCCATGGCCGAAGTAACGTGCGTCATTCGATGACAATACCGTTCTCTGCACCAATCCCGTGGAACTTCGAGTCCACACCGGTCCACCGGTTCCCCAACCCCGTACGCATCTCGTTGCATTCGTCATCCTTCTCTTTCCATTGTCTTTTATCCTATCGTCGAAACTATAGACAAAGACCATCGAACTTCGTGGCTCGTTCTACTCTCTCTCGCTAAATGTGCACCGAGCACCGAGATACCATTACAGTTCATCGAATATCGAGCCTAGAATCGATCTTGCTCCCTTAGAAAAAATTCCTATGGAGAAAATCACATTTTCGAAACCATCCTACCACAAGAAACGCGTCGTCGTTCGTTGAAAAGTATCAACAACACCTTGAATCGTAACAGAACGGATAGTTTTAAAAGCAATTAGGCTTTCGCGTAGCTCGGAGGGCACACTTAGGGTCGAAACGGTTAAACGAGAAATCGGGCCGCGTCCGTTAATCGGTTCACGGTTAGTTTGGAGAGCAATTAGGCTCAATTCGCACGGTCGGTTAATTTAATCGTCCTTATCGGGGCGAGTTGTTGTTCATCGTCGTTAAAACGAGTGCTCGAATTATTTGGGCGGTCCTCCTCCCTCGAGTGGTTCGGTGTCGAGGTAACCCCCCCTTCTGCCATACTTCTCGCGATATCCATGTTCGCGATCGGGAACAGATCGCGGCGCGAACACCGTGGAACGCGTCGAATCGGAAATAAATCGCCAGGAGATACGGGACACGCTTTCTGTAGCCGGAACAAGTGGACGCCTGATGAATTTTTCCGGTGAACCTGGAAATGGGAGGGAGCGGTGGCTGGGGGTGGGGCTGGGGGGCGTAAAGCGAATCCAGGGAATTAATAAAGCGTAAAAACGAGAGGTTCTCGAGAGCCGGTCGATTCAGTTAACGGTAATCCGTGCCGCGTCAATTATCGACAGCCGCGATTATAAATTGCAGCCGTCGGTTTCCGTGCAACGACAGACTGTAATTCGCTACGCGTAAAACACGCTTCGGCCGTATCATCAATTTAATCCTTCCTGACGCAGACGAGGAAAAAATGGGAGGAATTAATGATTTATTAACGACTGTTTCGTGTTTCTTTTTTTTTTCCCCCCTCCGCTTGTTTTTCCTTTGTCCTTCGTAGAAGAGGACGGTACGTACGATCGTGCTGAAATTACTATATGGCGCGAAACGAGGTGAAACATTTTTGAAGTTCCAGTGGCAACGAGGCGCTTTCGAAAATTGTGAATTAACAACACTTTACTTTGTGAAACGAGTT
The DNA here is from genome assembly GCF_051014685.1 of Ptiloglossa arizonensis. Taxonomy (NCBI): domain Eukaryota; kingdom Metazoa; phylum Arthropoda; class Insecta; order Hymenoptera; family Colletidae; genus Ptiloglossa; species Ptiloglossa arizonensis. The sequence continues at coordinate 23,130,055 of NC_135050.1, forward strand.
TAGATAACGCGTGATCGAAAGCAAGGTCAGTCGCAACTTTCAGGACCCTTGTGAACGCTGAGATTTCTTTTCCAAGACTTTGCGTAATAGTTTCTTTTTTCTTTTGTATTTTTTTAAGGAAATATATCCGATGGTACGAACGTGGACAAGGGTCATTCGTGGTTCTTACGTTTGGTATAATTTTCTTGTCACGAGTCTCACGTGATATTGTACGAGAGGAGTTAATGTAACGATGTGTACATTATTCGTGGAGAAAGACAAGAAGTTGGAAAAATCGGTTCTGGATCCAGAGAAATATTGTGTCTCCGGAATGTAGACGATGATGATTTTTTTCAATCAGGAACTTTTCGAAGGTTTGCCAAAAAGTCTAGCACCGATTAAGACTCAAAGTTCCTTTCTCTCATCTACGACAATCGCCTGCTGAGATTTTTACCTCGTTAATAGGAATACTCGGTGAATCTGGCGTCTGAAACTCGGCCAGCTCGAAAACTATATCTTCGACCACGAACGAATCGTAAAATTCGAACGTACCGATTCCAGATACGCGCCATCTAACCTCGTATTTGAAAATTGCCGAGAGAAGAACAGTAGAACGAGAGAGCATTGCTAGAAACTCGGATCGTTCGCTGAATCCACCGAAGCACACGTATTTTTGAACGTTTCACTGTACAATCGAAGTATCGAGTCGTTTCTTACGAGAAAATATTCTCTAAAAGTGATAAATTGAAAAAAAAAGAAGTTCCGTCACATTCGTAGGGATTCGTTATCAAAATTTCAGCGTTTAAAATATTCTTTAAAACGTTGACCGACGATCATTCGGGTCGCGAACCTTCATCGTCGAACTCTCAATTGTTGTCGATACTGTTAAAAGTTGGTCGATAACACGCCAGAAAAACTATAAACTCCGAGACACTCCAATACCGAACGTATCGCTAAATACTCCCCGTAAACCACAGACGAGCCATCGAGACTCGTTTTCCACGAAAGAATGTTTTTTATAGGTGAACAACCACGGAACGCAATTTTCCACAAATTTCATCTCCGTTGGATTCCTGACGACTCGCCGTTAAAATGTCAATTTTCACGGTCGAACCTCTCTACGGCGCAATTACCGAAAAAAAAAAAAATATTACCCCGTGGTTCGTTACGTTCGACGAGGAAATAGATCGAACGGGTAAAAACGCTCTCGAGACGCGCGCGTATTCGTTGTCGTTATCCGAAGCGTCGTGGCGAGAAATTTCCTAATAATTGCATCGTTTCGGGTAGCAAAAGAAGGGGACAGGACGGTTTCCATCGAGTCGTGTCGAGCGTGAGAATCGCGGCGAGTCGAACGAACGAACGAGCGAACGAGCTCGCGGTAAGAAATTAGCTCGGTTCGTTTCTCTCGTATCTTCGCTGACCATCGCGAGTTCGCTTAATTCACTCAAATGATCGTTCGGGTGGACGCAAAAAAAGAAACGAACCGCTAACGAGGGTATCGACGACCGATCGAACCGTTCGATTAGTGTCCCGTTTCTGAGCTTCTCCCAAGGACTTCCCCGAACTTTTTATTCCGTTCGCTAAAATCCAACGCGCGGGTTCGGCTTCACCGAAACTACTCTAGGAGTTCTTACCGGTGGACGCTTAATGCCTTCTACGAGGGGTTGGGGACGATCGCGAGTAGAAAACAATCGAGTTCGCGCTAGAATCGCTACCTCGAGTATCTATTGGACGACCGTTCGGGATATTTAAATCCCATTGCACCGTGAGGACCACGGCAACGTCTCGCGTATCGATAAAAACTTCATCGTTCGGATTCGCGATTAGGAATCGTCTCGACTGTGCGTTTCTTTGGAACGAGTCGCCACGAAGAACGAAACCGAATCGAACTTTGTCCCATCGAGGAGGAAAATTCTCTACCGATGTTTCGTATACATCGATAATCGGCGGTATCGGGATTCGAAGATCGGTAAAATGTTACTCGAACGAAACACGAGGGTTCTTCGATCGAAAAGTTAAACGTTTCTTCGTTATTAAATCTTTCCCTCCAGGGAAAGGTTTCTTTTTATTCCTTGCTCGAATACTTTTATCTGGAGACAAATTTTCCTCGTTGTCGAGGTATCGCGACAGGATGCCTCGGAAAATGTTTTTCAGCTTCGATTCGACGAGTCGTGTTACGAGATATAATTTCAAGTGGGATCGCAGTTTTCGTTGCGGCGAAACCATCGAAACTTTGACTTCTCTGCGACTCGAAGAGTACACGAAGCGAACAAACGTAAGCTTTCGATAGAGTATCAATAATTTGATATTAAAATTTAGAAGAAGAAAGAAAAATTACCAAAAAGAACGAGATTCGTGACACACTTACAAAGACTGACCCATAACCTACCGTCTCGGTTTAATCGTCGCTTCTAAAATTCGAAGCTTGCAAGTCGAGATATCGGTCGCGAAATCAAAATACGCGATGAAAGAAAAATTAATACACCAGTATCTCGAAATATTCTTCAAGACACCCTTGTACACTTACAAAAATAGACCCGCAACGTACCGTCTCGATTCAATCATCGAAAATATCAATCGCAAGGTGCAAATGCGCGATGAAAGAAACATCGACGGACCGGTATCTCGAAGTATTATTCAGGACACCTTGTACACTTCCAAAGATAGATCCTTAACCTAGCGCGTCTCGGTTCAATCTTCGTTCGAGAGTACCGATACACGTTCCTTCGCTTCTAAAGTTCGAAGCTTCCAAGTCGAGAGATCGGTCGCGAAACGAAAAGGCGCGATGACGAATCGTTTTCGCGATTACCGTTAGCGCAACGCTCATAGCGAAGAAAGCGTTTCGCTCGTCGAGAGCGTAATCCCGTGCAGCTGCACCTTCCATGATCCGCCGCGGAGATGAATCGTGGACGTAAATAGGCCACGAAACGAGATTAGAAACCATCGATAGAGGAACGTAGGTAGCCAGAGGTATCCACAGGAGCGAGAATTTCGCATTTAGAGAAAGACGGTTTAAAGGTGGCGTCGACGGTGCTCGGGGACCATAACGAGGGCTGGCTCTATTTGGTCCTGCTTTCTCTTCGTTATACAACACTCGGTTTAATCCGTTCGATCGACGCGGTGTTCTTCGACACGATCTCTCGCTCGGTTATCACGATCGACCCGTTTCGCCGCGCTCGATCGTTTAATTTGTCAGCGTCTAGTCGAACGTCGATGCGTTCGATAATATTACGCATCGAGATGGAGGCGTTGCGATTTACAACGATTCGATACGGAGCTGGTAATCTCCGATCGATACGTACCGAGTCGAAGTATCGGTTTATAGGGGATAAGGCGCGCGAAATAATTATTCATTGCTGAACGACCAACAGGAAACGGAACGGTTACAATGTTCCGTTGTAAAAGTAGTTTATTCGACGTGATAACGCGAGTGCGGTAGATGCTGCGTCATCGGAGAGAATTTTTTATTTAATTGCAGTTGACCCTCGAAGAACGTAAATTCTCTACTCTACGGTTTCTCGAATCGCAGTGACTAGCTTCAAACGACGATTATTCTGGTCTTTGATTTATTTTCTTAACTTACTTCATTGGAAGAATATAGAACAATACGTATAAATATATTGTACGTATTGGAAAATAAAATTCTAGATTATACAATATACAGTAGCTTTCTTCTCGTTTCATCTCAAAATTTTACACCGTTAATTGAGGGCCACGATTTATTATTATTTTATTATATTTCTCAATTCGTTCTAGAAGTCGAGAAGATTTCGCGAGACGAATTTGCGCGACCATCAAGCAAGATCGATGGTAGTTCTTCGATTCAATATCCACCGTGGACCTGTTACACGATCCCTTCGTGTTCCCAATAACGGAGTTTGAACAGGTAATTAAAATACCCTTGGTAATTATCCACGGTAAAATTGTGCAACAATTAACAGTTTAGCTCGTGGCCATGTTATAATATGAACGTTCTAGCGCGAGGTGGCCCCGGGAGATCTCGAAGCTCTCGAAATCACTATCGTGGCGCAGCGTTGGGAACTAAGCTTCTTGACATGCACATTGCACTTGCCAGAACCTGACCAGGATAGTCTGCTCTTAATCCCTGGCTCGACCTGGGTCGACTTCGATGAATCCCAGGACAATTCTTGACAGCGAGTAATACACATCGTTCCCGTTTCGTGTGAAGTAATCGTTCGTTTAGAACGCGCGAACGGTGTGCCTGTTTATTAAATTTATGTGTACGAAAATCTCTGTAAACACGGAACTTCGAACCAACAAGAAGACCGCAAGAGTTTCGCTTCGGCGTAATCACTTCCGTTTCGTGTAAAGTAATCGTTCCCCGACCACGCGAATATTAACGAACGTACCGCGAAGTTTGCCAAACACCACGCGATACGTTCTTTAACGTTTAAACAAAAATGTGTTTTCTTCGTGGTATTTTACATCGCGCTTCCGTGGCTGTGAAATACTATAAACTTTCCGACGAAAGACTACCATGCACGCGATAACTAGTTTCTAATCAAGAATTTTCCGAGAATTGAGAAAATTTGAACAGTAGGTTATGGTCATTAGAATTTCTATAATTTTCTAAAAGATTTTCATATTTTATTTCGTATTTTATTTCGTATTGTTTCGTATTATTTCGTTTTACTTTATTTGATTTTTTAGATCGTTTCACGATATATTCTTCGATCGTTCTGTTAATACATCTGTTACGTGCTTTGTTATATTACTCGAAGAAACGAGATAAATAGCTTCGAAGATCGCGTGACGTCATTGTACGAGAAGAGGTTAAACGTTATCCGACGCCAGCGCCGCGCCGAACGAACGAAATCCGGTTTCCTCGCGATCGCAGCGCGCACGATGGTCACCGGGGGTTTCGTTCACCAAACACACCGACAAACCGCAGCATGTTAATTCGAAACGAAGAACGTCTATTTCCGAACGATCCTCGGGTTTCGTCGAACGAGTCCAACGAAATGGTATTTTTCAGCGACTCGTGCAGAACGTGGAAGAACAAGAAAGAAAAAAAAAGAGAGAAAAAGAAAACGGAGTAAAATAAAGTGCGCAAGTCGGTGGAAAAAAAAAACACACACACCGCCACGGGCTAGCAGCGTTCACCTGCTACGCCAGAGAATTCCATTTTCGTGGGATTCCCCCGGAAGAACAGTGGATATAACCTCGCAAGTTTCCGCGTCTCTTCTTTGGCCCGCCCGTGGCGCTCTTTCTCTCCCCGCGGAAAAATCCACCGACCGAAACCACCCCTCACCCCGCGGAAACCGCAGAAACTTTAATCACGGATCATAGGATTCGGTCGACGATTCCCCATTCGTCACAAAAACCAAGAAGTGGGAGACTGTACAGGGCGGTGAAAAAAAAAGAAGATTTCGAAACTGGGAAGGCTCACTGCTCACACGTGAGAAACAGGAATTGTCCAATCAACGTGGATCCTACGATCGATATTCTAAAGGTGAAATTAACGTTTGTTATTTAGGGACTATCTTCTTAATCGAACTGAATATAGAGGAACTGGTGCAGTGGTTTTGAGGTTAGGACAGGAGACTACTAATATAAACGATTATTTTGTAGACTCACAGAAATCGATCAAATATGTAACATACTAGTTACATACTCTACATAACATAGTAGAGATGTACGTTAAGATGGTAGAAAGACACATCGAACTCTATTGTAACAATAACAGTGTGTATCATTGAGGAAGTATGTAATCTTTATTAGCGATCTCGCGACTCGAGCTTGAAATTATATATTTTTCACGGTTCCTCGTTTCAAACGATTCCTCGGTTTGTATCGAACATGAACAAAAAGTCGTAACACGATTTAATTTCTATAAAACGATCGATCGGAGAATCTCTATCGATTACGCATCTCTGTTCCTCTCGATGAGTACGCTATAAATCCTCTAAGTCTTGGACACTTCTTTTTTATCAGCCTGTATATACCCACACCTAGCTAGCTACCTTCGTGCACAGCTTCGCGGAAGCATAAAGGATGCGGCCGTAAATCTCGAACGGACCTCATTTCGCCGGTGCAACACAATAGTTCGACGCCGTGGCGGCACCCGGGGGTGTAAGGGTGGGGGTGGACGCTCAGAAACGTGGTCATTTGATCGTAATACGATTTACGATTAAAACCGTCTCACCCGATTCCCGCGTGTCCCTTTGCTTCCGTTCCGTGCCACCGGTCGCGCGGCAGCTACCTCGCGTTTCGCTTCTCTGACATTTTTTTCCTTTTTATCGCTCCTACCTGCAACCAGAGGAAAAAAAAAAAATACAGAGTTAGAGGGTTGCGCGCAGCCGTAAGTCGAGAAGTATCGCGTAACGTCACGGTCCGCGATGAATTCGCATCGGGGTGGGGGTTCTCGCGCGCGAACACGCAAAACGGAAACGCGAGTTTGGAGAAGTCGTTTCGGAATTTTAGGTTTTTGTTCTCTACGGGTGTAGAGACGAGTTCGAAGCTTTGCTCCGATTTGTTTTTTCGTTCTCTGCCTTTTTCTTTCAATTCGCACCGGGTGAAAATTAGACGCGAGTGTCGGATGATTAATAAGCTGAGATATTATTTTTTGGAACGAGACGAAAGTAAGTGATACTTCCTTGGAATTTCATCGTGTAATTTCTGTTAGCAACGATACGAAATTTCTGGAATAAATAATGTACTTTGAATTAAAACGAGTACCGGTAGAATTTTTAGTAAGATTCTTTTTGTTTTCGTCGTTTTTATTACGCCGGTGCAGAGGTACGCGAATATGCAACAAATTGGACAAGAAATATACGAGTGCATAAGAGGCGAGGTGCAACTGAAACGCTGTTACCAACACCTGACCTAATTTTTTATACCGAAGGGGAAACGCGAAAGCGACGCTCGTGGACGTCGATTCGAATTTAATATTTGCGGGTTTACTCGACCATTTTTTTTTTTACGCGATTATTATTTACTATTATTCTTACTGTTATTACATACAGAAGTACGTGAATATAGATATAAAGATAGAGTATAACCGGGACAAGTATGGAGCTAACTGTACCGTTATAAAAACTAACCTCGAGTAACATCTGACCTCGAGATAACGGTTAAAAGTATCTCTTCTGGGGTGCAAGACAGATAAATTGTAATCGGTTTGATGCAACCTTTCGATCCAAGCTGACAATCTTCGGCGAATAAATATTACAAAATGTAAATAATTTCAAGTTTTCAAATTCAAGGGAATACCGAACGTTCTCGTAATACGATCAATCATTTTTAATGCGAATAATTCCTAATACGACCAGTAGTTTTTAATGCAGATTATTTCTAATACGATTAATTCCAAATACAAATAGTTCCAAATACAGATATAACAGTTCCAAATACAAATATAACAGTTCCAAATATAAATATAATAGTTCTAAATACAAATAGTTCCAAATACAAATAGTTCCAAATACAAATATAATACTTCCAAATACAAATATAACAGTTTCAAATATAAATATAATAGTTCCAAATACAAATAGTTCCAAATACAAATAACTCCAAATACAATAAATAATCCGTGATACATCGATCCATACAATTGAAGACCCCGCAAACGCACGATACCCTTCGAAAACCTAAGAAAACCCCATCAACCGCGTTCAATCTTACACCGAAGCTTTCCGACGCAGCCGCGAGATGTCGCGCGTCCGCGTTTTCCCCCACTCGAGGGGCGCAATCACTGGATCTCTCCGGAGATCGGCGCCGACTTCACCACCCGTAAAGAAACGCGTAATTCGAGCTCCATGAAAAAAAAGACGTTCTCGACCACGGTGCGTCTCCCTCGCCGATCAAAAGCAAGGAAAACTTGAACCACCTCGCCTTCCCTCGGACCCGTGAAACGAAAACGAGAACGCAACGGTCGAGGGAAAGAAAAATATCGCAGCTTCGAGTATAATCGACCTCGCCGTTGGATACTCGTCGCGTTAATTATACTTTCCTCTGGTTCCTCGAAGAGGGGTGGTGGTTCGTCCCCACCACCGCGGACCAAGTTTTTCCCCGTGCGTCGTAACGATTACGCGCGACGAAAACGTCCCGCGTAATTACACGCGCGACGACGACGACGACGACGACGACGACGTCGACGTCGACGGCGAGCAACCCCTTCACTCCACCCCTCCCCCTTCTCCTCCATCGCGAGAGGGCCGCAATTAACTCGAAACCTCGCTCGCGCGTTCCTGGCGATTCAGCAGTTAATCACCCGGGAAGTTATACGGCGTCGGGGCTCCGTGTCGCATCCATCCCCTTCGAACCCCTCCCCTCTCCCCCTCCACTCCTCCTGGTACCCCGTGTGGCGCGCCCGTGCGCGCCAGCGAGAACGAGCGAGCGAGCCAGCGTACGCGCGTGGCTTCTCCACTTCATTAGGACCGCATTCATAAACAATCGCCATTTCGCCGTCCCGTGCGCGACAGGCAACGGCCTACTATCGATGGTTATCGGATGCAAAGTAAGCCGGTTGCCTGCGAACGACTGATTGAGCCCCGCACACGCTCGTTAGCCACTCGAATACTTTTCCCGCGGAATCCAATTTTCGGATTCATCGCGAGCAACCGGCCGCTAATTGCCGTCACCTAATTAGAACGCGTGTTCTTCCGCTTGATCGAGTCTACTGGAACTCTCTCTCTCTCTCTCTCTCTCTCTCTCTCTCTGTTTCTCTTTCTCTCTTTGCTCGTTGGTCCAAGAACTCGAAATTCCGGCATGGAACTTGGGAGGGGACGGTGGACGACCTCCTTCCTACGTTTCTACGTCACGTTCGTCGTGGGGTGGTATTCGACGCGGCGCGTCGCGACGCGGTGACGACCCTTCGAGAAGTATGCCCGACATTTTCCACCGCGAGTCTGGGAATTATTTAATGGAAACCGTCAATTTTGATTCCGCGGCCCCCCCCCCCCCCCCCCCCCCCCCCGCCGTGCGGTTGGATCGAATTTTCGAGGCATACTGGGAGCTACGGTGGGGGCACAAGGGGATGGTATTTATTGGCGGATGTCCCTGGGAACGATCGATGTAAACAGCGAAGCGGTCCGAGTTGCGGTCGGATAACGGGAAGAGGTTTGGTATTTTTTTCAGAAGCTTGTGATTTATATTCGAGTAATTTTACTTTTTTATATGCGGGCGTTTGTTAAGAAGAAACGTGGTATTTTGTGGAATATTGATATCAGTGGTGTTTAACGATGCGCCATGTTGCGGAATTAGTTGGTTAGTTGGTTCGTGTAGTGTGCCGGGTTGAGAAGTTGACTTGTGGGAGAAATTGAGAATCGCGTCGAAGGTGTGGCATAAGGTAAACGTTTCTATTGTTCTATTGACACTGATTCTATTGTTCTTAGAGGTGCTTCTACTGTGCGTTTGCGAGAAGAAGGCTTACGAGTGTAATGCACTCTGCAATGTCTCCACTTTGGTCCATTAGTGTCCCTTCCACTAAGAGTGAGAGTTATTAGAGATGCAAACACTCCTGAGCCTTCTTCTGACAGATGGACAGTACATTCCGATTTGATCAGTCATCTTTCCAATTTCCAACTGTACATATATAGTGATTATAATTTTTGTTACAGTACACACTCCGAACGATGATTGTAACGTTTGGTTGAACAATCGGAAAGAGAACGTATCGAGGTGTTGAAAGTCAAAGGAATCGAATACCGAATAAAATGAATTTAATTGATTCAATTAACGTATTGATCCAGAAGTCGTTTTTCTAGCTTCCAGCTGTACCATGTTCGCACAAATTAGCACAAACTAGTTCCGAATGTGGTAACCAAACTCTCGAAATATTGTAGCGGATGCGGCCCGTCAAAGTTGACTTCGACACGGGGAACTCGTGTGGCCGAGACTCGTCATTTCCTCTCAAAGTGTCAATGAACTTTTGCAGAGCGATGGCCATTGATGTACCAACGTTAACGAAATATAGTTCCAGGGGCAACGTTTCGTCGAGCATCGAATGATCGATAAAAACAATTTCATGCATCCGACGTAAAACTTTGACTTGCACGAACTATATTCCCATCTTTGGTTTCGGGAATAATTTAACAGATCCATCGACTTCTTTTCTAGCAATAATTAGCTTCGATCTGTACCAAATATTCATTCAAAATCGAAAAACCAATTTTCGATAAGGAAAACTATCGTAAATACTTGAAAAATAATTAAACCCATTCGATTGTACGAGGATAAAAATTTGTTATTCGAATAATCGAGTATCATGACTTCGAGAAGTAGAACATCGATTGAAGTCTCGATAATTCTTCCCCATCGTATCGTGCCGATATAAAAAACATCGAATGCATATTACCAACATCAACGACCATGTGTAATTATTTGCGTACAATGTCGATATACAAAGAATACCAAAATGTCCGCAAGAATTTCGAAGTAAAAATCAGATGACCGAGCACTAAAATTTGTAGAAAAAGAAAATGAAAAACGAAATTCGGAACAGAGACGAGAACGAAGATTCTACGAGGTTTGTTATCGCAAGCTTTTGTCCTCGGTGTGCTTCGAGTTCCTTCTTCGAGTGCATTTACATAAAAAAAGAAAAAAGAAGGTTGGGAGAGACTACTCGGTTGAACTACAGTTTTATCGGCGAGTGGCTCGGAGCCGAGTTCGTTCGCGAATTGTCACTCGACGGAATCGTGGAAGTCGCGACGAAAGGGAAATGTTTTTCCCGCAAACAGTTCCAGCAAGGGGCAATCGCGGGATCCTGGAGAGTTCCATCCAAGTAGAACGCCGCGATCGTATCAGGAAATTGTCAAACGACTAAAGAGTGCAAATGGGTTTCTGGCGTCTCCTTCGCCCGACCGTGCGATCTACTTTCGTGTTTCGGGACGATAACTCTCTCGGCGAATCGCCCGAATAAATCTTACTCTTAGGCCACGGCCGGACGCTATCGCTTACAATTAGCTGGCATAAAATTTTACAGTGCCATGTTCTCGCTCCGCCTCCGGATAAAAATGTTAAAAGCGAGTCGAATCGTCCTATGAAACCACACGGAGACGTTCTCTTTTTACCGCGAACGAACTACGGAAAGTGGAATTGGCTTCACCGCAGCGAACTATTGCAGACTTTTGTCACGATACTCCACGGATTGGGTCGAAAAAGAATTGCGAATTTTTATGGCCGGTGCAGTTCGTCCAAATAAGTTACAAATCTTGGTAAACGATTCTAGAATTAATACTCAACGAGACGCGAATAGCTCGAGATTCGACTCGAGGAAAGATTATAAATTTTTGCGACTAACAGAATTTATTTAAGAAAGTTACAAATTTTAATAAACGAATGTTTCATAATTGCTCAGCGAGACACGAATGCCTCGAGAGAATTTCCTTGAGTCGAAGCGTTTTCGAATCGAGGAAAGATTGTAAATTTTTAGAGCTAGTAGAACTTATTTAATATACTTATAAATTACAAATTTTAATAAATGAATGTTTCCTTTTTTTTTTGAGATTTGACTAGAGGGAAAATTATAAATTTTTGTAACTAACAGAACTTATTTAAGACAGTTACAAATTTTAATAAACGAACGTTTCATAATTGCTCAGCGAGACACGAATGCTTCGAGATCCGACTCGAGGAAAGATTGTAAATTTTTAGGGCTAGTAGAACTTATTTAGTATACTTATAAATTACAAATTTTAATAAATGAGTGTTTCCTTTCTTTCGAGATTTGACTAGAGAAAAAATTATAAATTTTTGTGACTAACAGAACTTATTTAAGAAAGTTTCAAAATTGCTCAGCGAGACACGAATGCCTCGAGAGTCGACTCGAGACGGTTTTAAACATTTCTATGGTTGAAATAGAGTTCTTCCAAGTTAGAAATCTTAATTAACAAATACCCAAACGTTAGTACTCATTGAGACGTGGTAAAACTTTCCGTACACAGCTCTACAAGTAGTTCCATTACGAGTTCTTCCCATTCTAAATTTCAATATTGATTGCAGTCTATTATCCATATTCTCAAGATGTATTTTTCGTTCGAGGTGTACGTTTAATAAAATTGGCGTGTAAAAATCTCTTGAAAGATCTCAATATCCATCGATTTCAGAAGGAAAATTACGGCCCGGATAGAGGACCCAATTAAAAAATTAAAGAGTAATCAGAGTTCGTTGGAACATTTTTGCTCGTTCGCATAGAAAGCATTGCAAGTCTTAAAGTTTGTAACTTCTTGAGAAGCAATCCCTGTACAATAATTTGCTTATCCGGGACAGAAATAAGAACGTCGAATCTAATTACGTCCGATAAATCGCGAAATAAAAATCGACCACCGGCGGCTTTTCTTACCCTCTCGAAGATCTATATTTCTTAATAGATTAATTAATCTCGTTTCCTCCGAGAAGAATTTCCACCGTTACTCCCTAACTGTGTTAACTCGTGAAGCGAATTTTCATTACCCCGGAGCATTTCCCTCCGAAGATGGTAATTTTGGCAACCACGTTCGATACACACCCCATAATCTTCGAACTCAAAATCGACAACTGCGCGATTAATTCTGTTCTCAGGAGCTTCGTTTCTACATTCCACCACCGTGAAACGTTAACATTCCTTCGGATCGAATTCGTTATTCCGTGGATTCCACGCTCGCATTGGGTATTCAGGAAACCGTATATTGTAACCAACAAGTCGTTATCGTTCCACCCAAGTAATTTCTCATTTAGCTTTGGTTGTTCGATCTTCGGTGAGCTGGAACGGTCCTTACGTCAATTTGACGAAATCGTGTAACGCGTCGAATGAAATTTCTCAAGTTGACAATTGATTCTATTTTTAGTGGTAAAATTTGTCTTCGGATTGCACCAGGATCGATAAGACCGTGGTTTCCGATGTAATACAAAATAGAAAAGGAAGAAGGTCAACTGCAACACAAAAGGAGTACAAAAAGGTCCAACTACAAAAGCGAGATACAACCTCAAATTCAATAATAGAACCATTACAAACTCACAAATCTCTGTACCTAACCTCAACAATGCAAAAGAAACACCTACACCAAATAAAAAGCAAACAAGAAAACTATAAATACAAGAAAATTATATTTCACTATTTCCTATCAACACGAATTTTAATCCTCGCGAAACGATCGATAAATTCGCTCAAAATAAGGACACAAATTTCCAAAAATATACTCCCTTCGAAATTTCGCTAGAAACGTACAAATATACCTCTGAGTCCTACTCATTCGAGGTAAACTCCGCTCGAAAGTACACCGTGTACCGATTATCGGTGAAACTAATGAAGAAAACCCAATTGTTCGCAGATTTCACAACCGAGAACTGGCGCGCGGTTCGATTTGCGCGTCGAGTTTGCGTTCGAGGAGAAAAAATGAGACGTCAATCTGGTTCGAAAGGAATTGCAATTGGTTCGCGAGGGGTATGGTGGTATCGGTGTTCAAGCGTCCCAGGTATTTCCGGTTGGTTGAAAGGCGGGAAGGCGCGCGTCCGCGGGTGGTTCGGCGTCGTCGGACCGCTATCAGTGGGTTCGCGTGATCGAGCCGAAGCGGAAGAGAAAACCGTTTCGTGAGCGCTAATGGATTAAGGCGGAAAACGCAGTTAAGCCGAAACCAATCCCTTATCTCTCATCTCGTAAGTGTATTGCGGTCGCGGCGCGGGCCTTCCTTTCTGGAGATATATCTTTCTTTATTTTTTTATACGGGCCCCCTCTCTCTCTCTTTCTCTCTCTCTTTCTCTCTCTCGGCGTTCGGCTTCGATTTTCGGGCGATCGCGCGACTTTCGAAATTTCCTCGCGTCGAAGCCACTCGCGAACACGACTACGGTCCCCCGCGCGGTATTGCATTAACGCACGTGAACGCGGGAGAGACGCGCGGGGAGGCCACGCGCAAACCACCGGAGCATCCGTTTAATGGACTTTCCATTTCTTGATTTAATAACGTGATTAAACTCGCTGCACGGCGTCCCGCGCGCGCTTTGTATGCGTCGCCTCGTGTCGAACGCTTAGAACCTTACCGATCCGATACAGAATCGATTCGGGATGCATCATCGATGGAGAGTAGTAACGGGATTTACTATGTACAGGAGTGTACAGGATTTACTATGTACTATGTACACTTTGGGAAGTGTTTCGAAACGTTTTTAAGAATCGAGTGATTGTTTTTGGGAGCAGTGGGAAAATTGTTTTTGTGGAATTTTTTTTCGCGTTGGAGAGGGTACGAGGTGGAGGATGAAATTTTGGGGGGAAATATTTCTCGAGGATTATTTGGTCGTGTTTAGAAGAGTGTAGGATGAAGGGAAACATTTTTTGAGGAATATTTGTTCGTGTTTGGAGGAAGAAATTTTTGGAGAAAATATTTCTAGAGGATTATTTCGTGTTTGGAACGGAATAATGAAAATATTTCTAGAGGATTATTTGTTTGTGTTTAGGAGAGTATAGGGCGAAGGTAGACATTTTTTGGGCAAATATTTCTTGAGAATTATACGTTCGTGTTTAGAAGAGTATAGGGTGAAGGAAAACATTTTTTGGGGAATATATGTTTGTGTTTAGAGGAATATAAGGTAGAGGAAGAAATTTTTGGTGAAAATATTTTCAGAAGATTATTTCGTGTTTACAGCAGCACGAGACGAGAAAAGAAATTTTTGGGGACATTATTTTCACGCAAGTTTGATATCGCGACGAATCGATAGTGAAGTACTCAACATTTCGGCAATGTTTGGATAATTTTTGAAACACTCGAGCAATATTTCTATCGAAGCGATTGGAAAATATTCTTACCGGTCGTATCGTAACGTATTTGGAAAGAGAAAAAGAAAAATTACATTGCTCGCGATGGTGTGCGATTTGCGAGCGTCGAAATAATCACGGGCGATTATTACATTCGCCTTAATGAAGTGTTACTGGTTGCTCGTTATCGCAATCGCTGTAACGATTATCGATTATTCGTGGATTACAAGCCCGTAAATACGACACGAAAGCAACCCAGTTCGGCTAACGAGGACACGAATTTTTCCATCGCGCTCGACGACTCCGTTTCGTTCGATATAAATGTAGGTAACGTAAACGTCCCGCGCGACGTCTACGTAATAATGGCACGCGGTTTATTGGCGATAAAATCCGTTTCATCCAGCGGGAAATAAGCAAATAACGTGCATCAACGCTCCTCGTGGCTACGCGATTTAAGAACCGGCAATCTTTCGGGCGAGATCGACCGGTTATGGACATATAATCGCATGCACGAGAATTCACTTAAAACCCTCCCCGAAACTCGATGGGGCGAAATCGCGTTTCACCTGCGCCCTTTCATTCGAAGTGGAAACATTCGAAACGACGTGCCGTGCGCCACGATGAAAAACGAACCGACGAACAGGCTTATCGTTACGTCGTTGCAGAAATTACTTCTGAACCTACAGTTTACTCCGACGTGCACAGATATCAATCCTCGGGGTTCTCGACGAGCAAAAACACGCAGGATTTATCGACGAGATGGTTAACGACCAGGAATGAAAAATTACGGATTCGCAACCGGTCGGAGCCGCGAGTCTTTTCTCCGATCGTTTCGATCGAAGTCACTGAACTTGCTTTTGTCCCGGGCACAATACCGCGACACTGTGTGGATCGATACCGCCAATATCTTAATCACTCTCGACGATACGAGTAATTATTTACCGTTAGTTTTTCCGACGCGAGAAACGTCTCGGTGCAATTAGCGGGAAACGAAATTGATCAAAAGTTACGTTTCGAATTCGGATTGCGAATTACGAAATATTCAAGAATTACTTGGATCGGTGTCGAGGATTTTCCCGGTGAAAGAGTAGGTTGGAAATGTTACTCGCGTGCCTGTTCGTTGTAAAAAGTCGCACATTTGTGTCAATCGACTGTGCAACTTTAAGAAAAATGAATACGTACGGTATCATTTGAAACGAATCGCGATAACACCGCGGCGCAGTGCTGAGAATTTCGAAACTTTTCGAGGACAAGTAGCTGCAAATGATCGCTTGGCGGCGTACAAAATTTATTTATTTTCGTATCGCGTGCCCTTCCCTTGTAAATTTGTCAACAAAAATTTACTTCGATCGCCTGTGCAACGCTGCGAAGAATAAATCGCGCGATACGATTTCAAAGAGTCAAAATTACCCAACTTCGGCACGAAAAGTAAAGTTTGTTTATCGACGATCAAAATCTGATTACTTTTACACGTAACTTTTCTTCTTACAATTGAAGAAGCTTTATAGAAAAAGAGGCCACGAGATGAAGCGAAGTCCATAAGGTGAATCGACTGAATTACATCTGCGTGTATTTTTATTCAAACGTAAATTGGTATAAAATTGTTCGTTGACATTTCAATGAAAATGTAGCAAATTTTTACGGAAATATAATATTAAAGATAATTTACCGATTAAAGGTATTTAATTTTTTTCAATAAGCCCACAAAACCACAAGAATATATCACAAGTATGATATTAAAGACATTTTACCAATTTCAGGTATTTAATTTTTTCAAATAAGCCCATAGAACCACAAGAGTATACCACAAGTATAATATTAAAGACAATTTACCGATTAAAGATATTTAATTTTTTTCAATAAGCCCATAGAATCACAAGAGTATACCACAAGTATAATATTAAATACAATGTACCGATTAAAAATATTTAATTTTTTTCAATAAGCCCATAGAACCACAAGAGTGTACCACAAGTATAATATTAAAGACAATTTACCGATTAAAGCTATTTAATTTTTTTCCAATAAACCCATAAAATCACAAGAGTTATCGAAACGATAAAATTGAAGGTAAACGACAATTGACCAAAGAAATGGGCCCGAAGACCCACAGGACCCCTTTTCCATAAAACCTCTTGGATTATCGCGAGTGGTTCGAGACGCATCGGCCCGCGTATTTGTCCCGTTTTGCGAAAAGAAGGCAACCGTGTCGTCTGGAGCGTGGTATCAGAATTGCAAAGTTCACGTCGCATTTACATACTTCGGGCGAGCACGTCGCGGTCGAGAGGGACGTTTAAAACGAGACAGACGCATAATACGTATCGCGAGTTGGATCAACGATAGTCCAGAAGGGGGGCATAGCAGCGAAGGATCCTTATCCCTTGCCAACGAAGCCAGGTGTCCAGATTTAAGCGTCCCTTTCTCGTAACGATCCATTTTCATCGCGTCGCTCCTTTAAAGCCAGCTCCGCCCAGAAGGGTAAGGAGCGGTAAAGTGGAAAAAGAAAAATTAATGCACGCCAGCTCCAACGACGCGTGACAACGTAACGTGTACACGATGTTCCAACGCTAATACGACGCGTCTTTGTGAAACCTCGCGATAAAAACCGACCGAGGGTTTCGACGAAGAGAGCGCTTCTCTCGAAATTGCATCGTCGAACGAGCGTGCAACGGGTCCTCTCGTACGAGTTCTGGTTACGGAAATGGAAAAACTTGGGGCACATTCGACGAGGACTTCTAACCACCGAACGGGACCGTGAGATCGTTTCGATTCAAATATGTACTTGTTTACAAACAATTCGAAACGTTAACCACGTTCTACATCTCTTCGGATGAAATTGCATCGGTATTTTTACACCAGAGGGTTATTTTTGTGGGTAGAAAAAAATACAGAATTCGAAATCAATTATTTTCTACTCGAAGATTCTTCCACGACGAAGAGCTATACTCTTGATGGTATTTTTTCGAACAAACGTTACGCGTAGCTAGGAACGTAACTTTTTTACTTCGATGTTTCGTATATTGTTACATTGGACGAGATGTAAACTTTGTACGCGAAGTCTTGCGATGTTTCGTAGCGACTAAATTCTAGCGGCGATCGGAGGTCGTCTTTCGAGCGCGAAGGGTTAAAAATCGACTCTGATATCGGGAAACGGTCGAAGTGTACACGTGCGAGTGGTTGCGGTTCAATTGGACGTGAGATATTCATACGATTACAGAGGGGATCTGTACCATGGGGAGCTAAGAATGTATAAAAAAAAGTGTTCCTTGGAAAATATTTACATAGAGATTTGACGATAGCTACGAACTCTTCCTCCTTGGAACAATAACATTCTAGGCTGGAGAATATAACAAATTTCGTCCCCTTTCTTTAAAATTATTGCATCGGAGATAGCGGAACGACTTTCCAGGTCCTGGGATCGAGTCACAGGGTTGACACGGATCATGAAAATTCGATAGATTAGGAATATTTGGAAAAATGTTTCTTGGAAAATATTTACATCGATTCAGTAATAATTACGAACCCCATAAACGCAGATATCTCAATCCTTTGAACAATAAAACTCTATACGACTGGAAAATATAGAAAACTTTGGTCTCTTACTTCCCCAAAAATAATCAAAAATAATTGCAACAGAGATAGTAGGACTTTCCAGATCTTGAAATTGAGTCACGTTGGTAAAAAATGTTTCTTGGAATATATTTACATCGCGATTCGGCAATAATTATTAACTCGATTGACGTAAATATCTCCCTCCTTCGAACAATAAAACTATACACGACTGGAAAATATAGAAAACTTTGGTCCTTTACTTCCCCAAAAATAATCAAAAATAATTGCAACAGAGATAGTAGGACTTTCCAGATCCTGAAATTGAGTCACATCGGTAAAAATGTTTCTTGGAAAATATTTACATCGCGATTCGACAATAATTACGAGCTCCATGAACACAAATATCTCCCTCCTTCGAACAATAAAAGCATACACGACTGGAAAATATAGAAAACTTTGGTCCCTCACTTCCCCAAAAATAATTTCAACAGAGATAGTAGGACTTTCCAGATCCTGAAATTGAGTCACATCGGTAAAAATGTTTCTTGGAATATATTTACATCGCGATTCGGCAATAATTATTAACTCCATAGACGTAAATATCTCCCTCCTTCGAACAATAAAACTCTATACGACTGAAAAATATAGAAAACTTTGGTCCCTCACTTCCCCAAAAATAATTTCAACAGAGATAGTAGGACTTTCCAGATCCTAAGATTGAGTCACATCGGTAAAAATGTTTCTTGGAAAATATTTACATCGCGATTCGGCAATAATTATTAACTCCATAGACGTAAATATCTCCCTCCTTCGAACAATAAAACACAACTGGAAAATATAGAAAACTTCGGTCCGTCGCTCCTTGAAAAACGATTGCAACAGAGATAGAAGTTTCCAGATCCTAGGATTGAGTCACACCGGTGACACGGTGTGTCCGTGATGAAAATTCAATAGACAAGCTCGTCCCCCTGCATATGTCCGCGTGTCGGGAGGAACGGAGAGGGTGATCCTAATTCTATGGCGAGAAAGAAAAGGGAAAGGAAACGAAGCAACGCCGCGGCGAGAAAGAGAGAAAGGGAGAGAAAAATCCGTCGGAGATGCAATAACGGCGCCATGGGGCGCTTATCCCGGGGATCTTTGTAACCTCGCGCGAGGCTTGCCCTTTGTGCGTCCCTGGCCCTTATCGTGATCGACGACCTCTTGCCCGCCGCGCTCGAAACCAACCCCCGAAAAGCCATTTCTACATACTCCTGTGGGACCGTCGAAAAGGCGCACCCGAATGGTCATGCGTAATAGCTTTCGCCCTGTCTTTGAAACTGGCCCTCGAGACTCCTGCACCGTAATTGCATCGAAAATAGAATTCCGTGCCATCCATCGCGAGCGTCTCCTTGCGTTATTATTAACGCGTCGCGCCATCGATCGGTCAGACGTACCTAACTGTTTCACGGTGCATCATCGGGCTAGATTCACCACTTTACCGCGCACCACTCCTACGAGGGTATTTATGCTAATTATGCGCGATCTGAAACGAAAGATCTCGTCAACGACCGCTGGAATGTAACGTTGTAACGTGAGATCCACTGCTGTTGACTCGTGGAATTTTTTTGTAATTTTTTTCTTTTGTATTTAGGAACAATCTTCGCGCAGAAATTAAGTGGGTGAAATTATCGAGGAAATTGTCGTCCGATACGTCGAACGGTGATCGAATTTTTTTCACACGTCTTTTGTTCAGAGATAGTTTTCCAAGTTGTGAACAATTCTTATCGTTGTCGTTAGAACTTACTAGGAAGAGTAACGGTATTGTTCTAAATTTGGATAAAATGTTCCAAATTTGAAAAAAAAAATACCTTGCACGTGAATTGTTTCCCCGGACGATTCCCCGAGATTGTTCGCTACTTTGTCTAATCTTCGGTTGTCAAATCGCGCGATTACGCGCAAGAGAGATTTTCCCCATCGTGGATCCTCAAGATCAAGAATTCTTCCAGGAGAACTATCTCTCGAAATTTACGAAAACACGGTCGACCCACGTGCATCGAACCCCCGGGCTCTCCGGATGTCGATGGGACAAATCCACAGGGCGATGGAACCTCCCATGGACGTAGAGAGTCCATCGATTTCTTCGATTCTACGAACGTTCCCTTCCGGGTGAAACGGATTCCGTACGCTCTCGTGAGAGCGGGCTGCGCGTGCAAAAAAACAAAAGAGAAGAGAAAAAAGAGGGGGAGAGGGGGAGCAGGCAGGAGAGAAAAAAAAAAAGAAAACGAAAAAGAAAGCGGAGAAATTTCTAGTTATCGCCCTTTTATCAGAGCCTCTCGACCGACTTTGATTAAAATCCGAAGCTCGGGAATGCTCTTCCCGTCCCAGCGGAGGTCGCGTGTATCGCACGAATACTTTGTGTGCTCTGGTGCATGCGGCTTATCGTACGCGAAATTACGGTGCATTTAAAGTCCCGCATTCACGACAAATGTGAATATGGGCTCTCGTGACAGGGTCGCTCCGCGATATTTCCGCATTAACGATGCACGTCATATATCCGGTTTTGCTCAACGTCTGCTCGTCTCTTTCTCTCGGAGGTATCTCTCTCCTTCTCTCTCTATATCTCTCTCTCGCTCTCGTTCTCGCTCTCTCCCTCTCGTTAACCCACACAAACACGCGTTTCTGTCGTTCTCGCTGACCGTGTGGCGCGCGCGGAGAACTTCCAGCGGAGGGGAGAGAGAGAGAAAAAAGAAAAAAAAGAAAAGGGAAAAATTGCACTCTCCAATCAGAGAAATGCGACTGCGATAATGCCCCCGCCGTGTTCACGCTCGATAATACTAACTACGATCGCGTACTTTTTTCCTTACCCTTCGCGTGATTCGAAATAAAGAAAAAAAAAAATGGAAAACAATATCACCAAGGGGGAACGAATTTCTATCTCCCTTTGTAACAAGGATGAAAGCGTGCAACGGAATTGTTAAGATTATTAGCGCGCCGGGAAAATAATGAAATATTCGAGGGTGGAAGCACGCGTGTGACACCGGATTAGTGAAATATTCAACGACGTCACGAAACCATCGAAAACACGAAGATGCATCGGGTGTGTAATTATCCCACGGACGAAGGAAATTAAACGTCCCGATTCCGTACGATGTTAATTAACGAACTTTGGCAATTCTCGTTCGATTTTCGGCAAACTGGTCCGGAAAACCGTTTGGAGCACGAGACGGAAAATCGAACGGAAGACAGTTTTGAAGGGTTGACTGTCGTTCACGATTCAAGAATACGACGAGGTGCACGAAAATCTGACCATTTTGCATTTTTGCATCGAGCAGAAACTCCTGGTTGAAACGACGAAAGAAAAGATGTACTGCGATATCGAAGTAGGTGAAAATAAAATTAGGAATATTTGCAAGGCGTTTACTTGGAACGTCTTGTGTCTGTGCGTAACAGGAATGTTTTAGAAATCCCACGAGCCGTTCGAAAGTGAGATCACTGCAGAATCCCTTGGTTGAACACGATATAAAGTAGCAGATACAGTGAATGAAAGTTTCGTGAAATCGAAAACGATATAGAAATGTCTGTCTTTCTGTTTAGCATGTACAGATGGTAGAAATTAATACAGGTACTAATAAAATGGAAAGTATTTGTAATTGACTGTCGTGTCGTGTATGTGTATGTGCGTATGGTAGGAATGTTTTAGAAATCCAACGAGGCGTTTCAGAGTGAGATAACTGTAAAATCTGGTTATGTATGATGTAACATAGCAGATATATTGGATGGAAATGTTGTACAGTTAAAAGAGGTAAAAAGAAATAGGAAATTTTTGTAACTCGAGTGCATCTACGCGTGACAAAAATGTTTCAGCGATCGTCGACCTACTGTCCGCTTGCGACAAGAAGACTAACGAGCGTTTACATCCCCTCTTTAATGTAGAGTCTACTAGTTCCCCTACTCTATCGGTCCCTAGTATCGCGCACATTGTCACCATTGGTCGATGGAGATCAACGACGGCCAATAGGATAGGGAAGCTGGTAAACACTCGTTAGCCTTATTCTCGTAGACGGAGAGTAACAAAGACGCCTCTATGTTTTATAAAATCGTTTCAATAGCCATCGATCTAAACACCTCTATTTTTCATAAAATTGTTTCAATAGTCGTCAACCTCGACGATCAAAAAGTTACATCTCAATTTTGAATAAAATCGTTTCAATAGTCTCAATGTATACACTTCGATTGAATGGAAAATCGTTTCAATAAACGACCTACACACCTCTATTTCTCATAAAATCGTTTCAATAGTCGTCAACCTACACACCTCAATTTTTAACAAAATCGTTCCAATAGTCGTCAATCTATACACTTCAATTCTATGCGAAATCGTTTCAAAAATCGACCCACACACCTCTATTTTTCATAAAATCGTTTCAATAGTCGTCAACCTGTACCCTTCAATTTCGTGCAAAAATCGATTCAACGGTCGGCAACCTGCGCACTCTTTTTGAAAAAAAAAAAAAAAATCGTCGTCCTGTACGCCTCTATTTTTAACAAAAATCCTTCCGGGAGGCACGAAACCAACCACGCGTCTCCATTCCCCCGATAAACTCGGGAGCAGCTTCGATTTCTGGGAAACCGAGTTCGGGACGGATCGAGCCCGTAACAAACGAAGAAGAATCGTTGTTATCGCGGAGGATCGACGCTCCGGGCCCAACTCCGTGTAACCCCGGGTGGTACCCGGGCGCGTTCAATTATTGTAACAACGTCGGCCGGTATGACGGTAACGATGGTAAATCAAACTAATTGAAACAAATTCGGCCGCAGCCCGAACGCATAACCAACGAGAAGCAATTAATACTCTTTGTATCGGGGCTGACAATGTACGGCGGCTCTCGCAGAAAAGACAAATAACCAGCTGTCCGTGGAACCGTACATATGGCGGACCTAAATCAGAGCACAATATGCGTTACGCGTATCCGATGGATCGTCCAATGAGATATGTGCACGCACACACGCGGCAACATCCACCCGGGGAATCCGGTTATCTGTCCGTGTCCTGATTGGGCCTATCAGCCCGGCGCAGCGCCGTCATTCACCATTTCGTATGCCAGCCAGCCAGTTCTTTGATCTTTCGCGATTTCAATCCAGTTATACGCTCGCCTATGCAGCTTCGTTCCCTTAACCAGAGCCCCGCGTCGCTTCCTCCCACCCTGTCGTCCCTACTCCCCTATATCCTTTTTTTTTTCTTTCTTTCTTTTTTTTTCTTTTCTCTCTATCCATCCATCCAGGATACGCTCCCGGTGGAAACACGTTACCGATGACGACACGTCTCCGCGGATTGTATTCGCCAACCGGGGATTCGCGTAACAGGGAACAACTTTATTCGTTCGTTCCGCGGATCGGACACGGATCGCGGCTGACTGAACATCACCAACGGCGTTCATAGAACGGATTCGCCACGGTGCTCGATGTACGCGTGTTCGGCCAGCCGCTCGTGAGAAGGCATCGCAGAGTTGAAAACCGAGGGGACGATGATTTCCGGAGGTACCCGGAGTGCCCGTTAAACGACCGTGACGGCTCGACCAGACCGAAAGACGACGATGATGGTTCCCCGTCAGAGATCGTTTGCGGTGTGTGAACGTCGAGCGAAGAAGGTTTCGGCTATGGAGTCTCGTTACGCGAGCCTCTAGCCAGCTAGGACACGTTTCGTCGAGTTGCAAGATCACCGGCTGGGTCTACGTGGGACCTGGGTTGTTTCAGTATCGACGAGATCGTCGATTTCGTAGCTGGGAATCGGTTAGCTACACCTGCTGGATGGACACTTGATACGATCGGGTGTGATAAATATTCGAGAGAAGAAATATGTTAAGTGTGTTAAGTATAGAGTATACGAGATGCATTAGGAATATTAATGACACGATAGTACAGAGAAGATGATTAAGTGCTATCTACGTGTAATTTGGAATCGGTTAGCTACACCTGCTGGATGGACACTTGGTACGATCGAGTGTTAGAAATATCCGAGAGAAGGAATAGGTTAAGTATGTTAAGTATGGAGTATACGAGATGCGTTGGGAATATTAATGACGCGATAGTACAGAGAAGATGATTAGGTGCTATTTACGTGTAATTGGGAATCGGTTAGCTACACCTGACTGTTGGATAGACACTTGGTATGATCGAGCGTTAAAAATATTTGAGAGAAGGAATACGTTAGGTATGAAGTATACGAGATGTTGGGAATATTAATGACACGATAGTACGGGGAAGATGATTAGGTGCTATGTAGGTACAGTTGGAAAAGATGACAAACCTTGTATCGTAAAGGTTCATAGTACGGCTGACATTGTTGAGAGACCGTGCCACAAAATGCATTAGCGGTACACAAAGGACCATTTGATACTGTTTTTGCAGGTATAGTCGAAGAAGGTAGCAAATCTTGTATCGTAGCAATTCGTAACACGGTCGACATTGTTGAAAACATCTGGCAAAGGGAGTATGCTAAACAAATTATAGATTGTATCGCAAAATGCATCGGCAATATTAATAACAGGATAGTACAAGAAGGATGATTCGATGCTATCTGTGTAGGTACAGTTGAAAGCATAGTAAATCATGTACCGTAGCAGTTCACAGCACAGTACATGGTCACCTTTACCGTTAGCTCCGGTAACCTTTCCACCCACCCAGGTCACAAACAATAGAGCCGAGGAAAAGTCAAGATTTCCCACTACGTGCAAATTCAGCGAGTTCGTCAACCTCCGTGCATGGAAAACTCGATCCAATCGCTTTGCAATCTATAGTCTTAACTCTAACACTATCGATCATACTACGAAGGCGATATTAGTCAAGATCGAGAAACAATTTACAAATATTTTTACTAGTACACTCTCGAAAAAGGTAAAATAAAAATTTTCTATACGCGACTTCGAGTAGACCAATTAACCCGTACAAATGTAAGTAGACGCATAAATTACGGAGAAAGACTCGCGAATTGATCGAGAGAAGAGTTCGCGTACGCTACACGCTTGAAAAGCTCGAGAGTTTAATGGAAAGTCGTATGAAAGGAACTTGCGCAGATTGACGACTACCTTTGGACCTGGTAAGTACGCTGTCAAGAGGGCCGAGTGCAGTCAGCAATGCGTATTATTCGAGAAATGAGTCGGTGACTATAGAAAAGGATATTCTACGTTTGCAAATGGGAATAAATCGCAAAGTCTGCGTCGTTCGAATAACTATGAGCGGTAACGTGTATTCCTCTATCGCGGCCGTCACGTGTCCTGGGAACAGTACATTTTCACGGTCGGGGAAGATACGAGAGATCAAGAGGCCAGAATGCACCCGATACCCTGTTTTCTCCGCCGGAGTTAAGATTATCGCTTCGTTGAACCCTCCGTTACCACAGTTTGGAAAGACACGTAGCCGAATCGGAGATAGAAGGGAAACCGTGAACACAAAAAGGGTCTTTGATACACTCGTTTCTTCGGAACGACTCACCGAACGCAGCTTGCATCACTTTTGAGAAAGATTCTACGAAACTTGTGTGAAATATTCGCACCGATTGTATCGTTTAAAATCGAGAACCGTGCAACATTGATCACCTTCGAGTGTTGAATTCCTACGTTACACGTCGTAACCGCGCACCGATTCTCGATGACGCGCCACAGGTGATGCAGAGGTAGCGTGCAAGCCGATAAACGCGTCATCGGGCTTGTTGAACTCGACAGAGGCTTTGTCAGACCCATGGGACTAATGTAAAAGATACCGAGAAGATGGATGAGGAGGACGTTCAACGAACTTCTACGTTTCCAGAGAGTCGACAAAGATTGTAGACTCGTTAGATTCGACAGAGATGACACCAGATCGTCGAGGCTCGATACGGACGACGATGGAACGGTTCGTATAGAATCTCCGGGACGAAATTGTAAATTCGACGAGACTGGGTCGTCCACATCCGATCCTACGACTCCAGCTACGTGTCTGGAACTATCTTTATCGAGTCCTGGACGTCCAGTGTCGTTTACACCGGGGTGCTTTAAATTTAGCGACTCCTCGAACGAGTCCTACTGGTCTAGAATCCTCTTTATCGAGTTTTACGAGTCGTTCACAGGGATCCTCCGAATTTAGAACTCTTCTAACGACTTCCACAGGTCTGAAATTATCTCTATCCACTCGGAAGATAAAAATAATTCTCCGTCGGGATCTTAGACATCCCATGGTGTCATCCACATCGGATCTTACGAATCTGACGACTCTCGCGAATTCTGTTTCACGGATTTGGAATTCGCTTTATCAAGGTATCGTGAACATCGTCCACGTCGAATCCTCCGAATCTAACGACACTCGCGATGAGTTCCACGTATCTGGAATCATTTTTATCGAATCTGAAGGCAAAGACGATTCTCCATCGTAATCTGAAACGTCCTCCTGTCATCCACATCGAATCCTCCGAATCCAACGATTCTCGCGATCTACTTTACGTATCCGGAATTCACTTGAACCTCGTACGTCGTTCACGTCGAATCCTCCGAATGGAGAACACTGTTAACGAGTCCCGCAGATCTGCAATCATCTCAGTCGTGTCTGACGTCGTTCACGTGGAATCCAACGAGTCCGAATCCGATCCTACGATCCCGAATATCGCCGGTTTCGAGTTCCACGTCGCGCGTATTAAACCCGACGACACTTGGATCGTCATCGGTATCGCCAGTTACGAAACCGGTGTCGTCGATATTGTCTCCCATGGGATCGACGGTGGTCGTACGGTATTGGTGTCTTCCAACGGACACCGCGAATACATCGCGAGCACGCTCACGAGCTCGTGAACGCTTCGAGAACGCGCCTGCCTCCTCGTTTTCATTTTATACGCTCCAGGTGTCTTCCACGTCGCTTGTTGCAGCACAGAGAACGTCAAAACATTCGTGCGTGCACCGCAAAGGCTGTGCATCTTCTCGCGGGAATGTAAACGAATATACGGACTGACGCACGCCGAGCATTATTTATTTTTCCCTTTCGCATGCGATTCGAACCAAGGGACCTTGCCTCGTGATAAATTAGCGCGTAATTCGCCACGACGGATGTCGTAACGACGTTTTCCACGTAATTGTCGCCGCTGATCGATTTTCGGGTGTTCATAGGACACATCGGTCCCTTATTCGCGAGACGGAGAAAATTATTTTTTCATTGGTGTTTCTTAGAATTTGTCATCGTCGAACGTTTAAAATCGAATTGTTTCGCGTTGGAAAGCCAACGTTCGAACAGACGTTACAGACCACCGTGGAATTTCTTACAGGACGCTCGAAGACTCGCGAATTGCAAATATTGAAAGTTAATTAGCGGGATTACTACGCTTACGTGCCCGCGCAGTGCAAGTTCCGGTGAGTTGGTAACTTTTCGAAACCGTCCTCGAATATTCCACGGTATGCACTCGCGCATCGCTTTATTAAATTGACGTTCGTCGTTGACTTAATTGCGACTCGGTTATATCCTCGTCGTATCGATCGCTAGGTCACGCGTACCTTGCCCGAACGGACACACGAGTGCGAATTAAAATAGAAAACGGAAGAGTTCGTGAACGTCGCGAACAATTGAAACGATTATTCGAGATCCGTGGGAGAAGTGTTCGAGAATCTCTCGCCGGAGAGATCCGTAGAGTTCTCGGTACGTAAATTCAATACTTGATAAATTGAATACTTTCTGTGCGAAACGTTTCTCGTTTATCCCGTATATACGCCTCGTGTGTAACGAGATCTGTAACAAGTGAACCGTGCAATGTTAAAGTGTACGGTTAAATTGTTCGTTGAAATATCAGGAATAGTAATATCGGGGGCGACTACAATAACCGTAATGGTTCGCACGTTAATCCGTCGATCTCGCTTCTAAACATAAAATTACACGTCCAGTTCTGAATCTCCTGCTGCTCTAAATTTAGAAGAACGGTGCGAGATTCACGCATTAAGACTCACCGCGGCATTGTTTATCGCGACTTTGAACAACGGTGGAAAAATCCGAGAACAATTTTACCTTCGAAGAATATAAATAAATATACCTGAAAACTTTCAAATTGAAATTTCCTAGTTTCCTAAAATACATCTCGATTTAAAGTACCTCGAACTAGACTCGATAAAGAAACTCTGCTTTCATCCTCGACAAAGAAATAAATACACCTGCAAAATTTTCAACCGAAATATCCAGTAATATTCCAAAGAAATACCATCCTCGAATACAGCTCAATTTCGCGTGTCCCGAATTGGACTCGAAACTTCGTTCTCGCGTTCGAAGAACACAAATAAACGTAGCTACGAACTCTCGAATGAAAAATAGCCGATAGTGTCCTTTGGAAAAATCCTTTGAACGAATACGGTTCGATTTTTAGTTCGTCAAGCTGGACTGGACGGAGAAACGTTGAACGTAAAAACGAAGGGAAAACAATGGTGTATTTTCGCGCGCAATAACCGTGGACGCATTCGCACTCGATAACAACGCGAACTGCGCATCCATGGAGCCGAGCGGCAGATAAGCGGGTGCGTACGGACGCGATAAGACTCGAATCGCGAAGCGGAGTCGAGCGTGTTTTCCAACGTCCGCGCGTTCTGCGTCCTCTGTGTTGTGCACCCTCGCCGCGTAATTGGCGTGACGATGCGTGCACGTGTTCCGCAGTCGTTTCGGTACACAAAATCACGGCCTCCTCTCGTTCCGTTCCGGCATTGAGTTTTTTTCGCGGTCCGCGCTCTGTTTCATCCAGTTAAAAGGTTCGGTATTTGGTTATTCGACGCGTCGCGCCGCGTCACGTCCTCGTGCCGCTCTACACGCCCGCTTTGAGTCCTCCCGCGCACTCGAAATTAGTTTGTTTACGAACGAGCCCGGCATTCGTCAGGCTCGTCATTTTGCGCGACGAACGATCGACGACGCCGTAACCAGCTCCGAATAAACAATCTTCTGCGCGAGATCGTACCTGTGCAACGATACACAAAATAGGTCCGTACACTTCGGTACAAGATGGTATCTGTGCAACGATAAACAAAATAGGTTCGTCCACTTCGATACAAGGTGATACCTGTACAATGATTTAATAAAAATAGATCCATCAACTTCGATACAAGGTGATAATGGGGCAACTATAAACAAATAGGTCTGTACACTTTGGTACAAGATGGTACCTGTGCAACGATAAACAAAATAGGTTCGTACACTTCGGTACAAAATGGTATCTGTGCAACGATAAACAAAATAGGTTCGTCCACTTCGGTACAAGGTGATACCTGTACAATGATTTAATAAAAATAGATCTATCAACTTCGATACAAGGTGATAATGGGGCAACTATAAACAAATAGGTCTGTACACTTTGGTACAAGATGGTACCTGTGCAACGATAAACAAATAGGTCTGTATACTTCGGTACAAGGTGATACCTGTGCAACGATAAACAAATAGGTCCGTCCCTTTTTGTGCAAGGTGATACCTGTGCAATGATTCAATAAAAATAGATCCATCAACTTCGTTACAAGGTGGTACCAGGACAACGATAAACAAATAGGTCTGTACACTTTGATACAAGATGGTACCTGTGCAACGATAAACAAAATAGGTTCGTCCACTTCGGTACAAGGTGATACCTGTACAATGATTTAATAAAAATAGATCCATCAACTTCGATACAAGATGGCATTAGTGCAACGATAAACAAATAGGTGTCGTACATTTCGGTACAAGGTGGTACCTGTGCAAGGATTTAAAAAAATGGATTCATCAACTTCGATACAAGGTGGTACCAGTACAACGATAAACAAATAGGTCTGTACACTTTGGTACAAGGTGATACCTGTGCAATGATTTCATAAAAATAGATTCATCAACTTCGTTACATGGTGGTACCAGGGCAACGATAAACAAATAGGTCTGTACACTTTGGTACAAGATGGTACCTGTATAACGATAAACAAAATAGGTTCATCCACTTTGGTACAAGATGGTACTTGTGCAACAATATAAAAGAATGGATCAAATTGACTTCGTGAAACGTCAACCTTGGTAGCCATTAACGTAACCGGAAAAAGTAATCTAGATTTCGAGTCGAATGAGTGGGGATAGATAGCGTAACACGGTCGGTTTTGTTACCTCCCACCGTGAAAAGTTGTATGGGGGACATAACGGGTGTACATAATAATTCTGAACTATCAACGCGACGCAGAGCCTCTGCATTGCACCAAAATGGGGAATACACCAGTGCAGTGGCTCTGCGCCTCGTCGCGTTCATAGCTCCGAATTATAATGCACACCCTTTGTAACCCCCACTTTTTTTACATTCAATCTAGCTTATTTATCCTATTACACTGGTAGTCACCCTCGTACTATCCTCGATGATAGCTGCAACGATTCTTCAGCTCCGTTACCGAAGTATCTCCTGAAAGTTCACATCCCCGCCTCGACTCAACCAATTCTTCGGGAACTTTGTCTTCGTTCCGGAGAAGACCTGCTGATTCGTGCCTAACTTTTTTATCCCTTCCGGAACGAAGACGAAATTTTCGCGAGAATTGGCACAGTTGAGGAGATTTTGAAAGAGAACAGTGCCGCGCGAAGAATGCACGAGTTTTTCGAAAGCGTTACCAACTGCGATAGAATCTCTACGAGCATCGACAACTCCCGAGGATTCCACTTCACGAGAGGGCGGCTATTAAGATCTAAAGTGCGTCGCTTCTCGTAGTCCCGGTACGGTAGTGTTTGGTTACCCCGTGTGTTTCGTGTCGGGCACACCGGTCCGGTTACAAGAAATTTCGTCCGCGTGCGCGACGTGTCCTGGCCAACGGAGAAAATTGTTTCACTCTCCCTGGGTCGTTGTAATTTAAACGGTACCCGCGCGAATCTGCGAATTCAGCGCGACGCGCGACGCGCGTTCCGCAAGGTGTCCGGTAAAACACGAAATTGCCGGAATAAATTGAGACAGCCCGCGCGACGCCGTGGGGCAAACAGGAGCTTGAAAAGCCCCGGCTAATAAATTTCCACCGTTGATAAACATGTACGCCGATCCCCGCTCCTGGAAAGTGAGCGAGAACCATTTCTCTCGGGGATCGCGTTGTTCAGAGTCGGAGTCTACGGATCGGGATTCGTTAACTCTTCTCGACTGATAATACCTTTCAGATGAGTCACGTGATAACAGATGTCCTCCAAAGATGTACAATGACATCTTTGAGTCGAAGTCTAAATTTGTACTATGCGTAGCTGAGAAGACAACCTACGGAAGGAATTTCTTTTGACGTTGTTGGACGTTCGATTGAATCAGGAATCGTTAATTTTATTTAATTTCTCTCGGGGGATCGTATTGTTCAGAGTCGGAGTCTACGGATCGAGAATCGTTAACTCTTCTCGACTGATAACACGTGTTAGATGAGTCACGTGATCAGTCCAAAGATGTACAATCGCATCTTTGAGTCGAAGTCTAAATTTGTACTGTGCGGAGCTGAGAAGACAACCTACAGAAGGAATTTCCTTCGACATTGTCAGACGTTCTTTTGGATCAGGAATTGTTAATTATCCTCTAAAGGTGTTATTCAACGTCATCTTCGAAGTCTAAGTTTGTACTGTGCGGAGTTCAGAAATTTATTTCTGGAAGAAATCGAGAACAGTATTCAGGTCAGACGTTCCATTCGATCTTCGAAGACCCATGGTCGAGCAAAAATTATTCGATTCTGTCCACGTTTCCCTTGCACATGATACTACTGTATCGATATCACTCGATGGCAAAGCTTTCTGCCAGTGGACCCAAGATGTAACGCACTTCCCTCCTTTTTCATCTCTGTGACACCTTGTCAATTCTATACAACAGTCGTTACGTCGAAAAATCTTGATGTCTATAGGTTCCACAGCTTCCGTTGATCAGGTAGTCAAAGTCACAGTTCTATGTTCGGTAAAGATCGGTCAGTTTCCTTAAAAATATAGAACACAACCCGGTAGCTGTCTTCCTCCATGAGACGATGGATCTTTCGAAAACGAACGATAGTCGAGGCCCTACGCGACACCTACAGCACGATCTTCACCCACGGAGAAGGGTCCTCGATCGGACAGTCTACTCGACTGATGACTTCAGCGCTCAATCGGATGGTTAGCGTCTATAGCACTAATTACGAGTGTTCCATATTCCTCGGAAGTCCCTGAAGACCGTTTACCACCGTCTTCGGAAGCTGTCCCTGGAATGAGTCCCCGATTCCCTTCTCGATCGCAAATTCCAACGTCGTCGATCAAAAATAGCCGACGCGAGGATATCAAGAAAGCCCCCGAGATGCTGCAAATACTCGAGACTTTTAACGTTTCAGGGGATTTCGATCTGGATTAGGTCCAGGTTAGTATTTCGGTCGAATTTCGCGCGTCAATCGATACCCTAACTCCACTTCGATTTACATTGAAACTTTAGCAGCGGAAACTTAACCCGGTAGATTTAAGTAGGGGAGACTCGAGTAAAACGTTGATACATAAGTGATTTTTAGCAATTTTTCTACAACGTAAAACTTCGACGAAACTTTTCGTCACTTTCCGTACTTATTCTTTAACATTCCGAAGTATCAATTTTTTTTCCGGTTACATTTTATGTATTTTGCGACGTAATAAATATTACGCTCCGTGGACCTTCCTGTCGATGCGATCTAACGTTCTTTACGTCGGTCAAAAATAAAAAATCAAACGGAGTTATTTTCGAATATATTTCGAATACATTCGGATACATTCTGAACCGAGTTCTAGAACAATTCCAAACCCGTGGACTATTATCAATTTTATATTCTTTAAACACTGTTTGTACGACTCACCCCCGATTTATTACTTCCAAAAAAGGCGATAGTTTGTAATCAAAGCGTAAGATAAATTTACACCTTGGAGTATTAAGAAATACACGTGGGTTATAAAAAGATGGTCGAAAATCGTTCCGGTTTTAATATTTCGCTCGAGTCTCGCCACGTCGATGCGTAGAACCGTGGAAAAAGGAGAACTCGCGCGGGAATACCTGGCCATTAGGAAACGTCGACTCCTGCGGAACTCTGGACGCGAACCACGACGAATTTGGCCGTGTTCCATAACCAATACAGGAGAGCCGAGGCGCTATCTGAAAGCGAACCGATTCGTAGCTAGAGAGCGGAGAGATCGTTATCGAATCCCGTGCGTACGTCGGCCGTCCCCGTGGGTAATAAAACACTCGTACACGAGGCAAGGACATTTTCCACGAAGACCCCAAACAACGAGCTACGGCGCGCGCCTTTTGATTTTTCCACCCCTCGTGGCCCGCTTATCGGCCGGATCTACCGTTCAAAATAGGCTATTTATGGTCAAAAAGGGTGGGCAGATTCGCAGACCCTCCTCGTATACCCCTGGTTATCCCCTCGCGGCTCATCCTCTCTCGTATTCGTGCGCGTTCCACGTTCGATGCGCCCTTCGCCACGGAAGATCGTTCTTTCGCGCAGATAAATCACACCGCTTCCGTGAGAAGCTCCCGGAACACGGTATCTGGAACTGGGGCGAACGTTGCTACGTATCGTTGACAATTTTAACGAAATTTCGAGGGTTCGCGGGTCCACGCGTGTGCGACAATGGAAGACGGGACGACGAGCGGTTGCGAACAAAATAAAAGCACAGTTTCGAAAAAACCGTTTAGTTTTGCCAGAGTGGCGGAGCGTTTCAATGGCGATTGCGAAGTGAACGTAGCAAGTTGGATGACGTTTAACGTGGAAACAATGAAAAGATAGCCGCGTACCGCGAACAACTGGTATCAAAATGTGGCTGGTGGTGTCCTGCGCTCGTCACTGCGATACAATTAAACAGAAAGTACGAAACATTGTTTCGAAATAAAAAAAGATTGCCTCGTCTTGCATTTCCGGGGAGTAGGCACGTGAAAGATGGTCCTGAAAATTTGGCAATTTTCCGATTTAGATTCCTAAAGGTGTACAAATGTTTCCGATTGTTCTTGTGTTTCCTTGGTCCTCTCGTTGAACGTGTGTACCTGTAGAACTGATTTATAACCTCACTTTGACTTCATGAAAATATTCTTCTCTATAATTACAGTTATTGTAATAGATATGTCTGGATGTTCCTGTATTTTCGTATGGACGCGTGTACATCTACAGCTAATTTTTAGCATTTCGAACAAAAATATCCTCTTAACTCCGTTTCAATCCCATAGTATACTGCTGCTCTATAATTGAAGCTACTGTAATAAACATGACCGGATGCTTCTATATTTCCTCAGTGCTCTCGTTGCACATACTCGCACAACTCGTACTATAAACCTAAAAATTCTCCAGATCACCCTCCAAATTTACACCCCAGTGTTTCTATTTCAATCCAAAGCATCAAATTGACCGAAATGCTTCTATTGGGTTGTTCGGAAAGTCGTTTCGTTTTTTTTGGTGAAAATGAAACACGATTTTTTTAGAGTGTATCAACATTTTATTAAATTACATATTCTCTATTTTGGAAACCTCAGTGCTCTCGTTGTACACACTCGCACAACTCGTACTATAAATTTAATTATGTATATTCTCCAGATTCGAAACATTTCTCAGCCAAAGACTTCCCAAAATGCACAATCTCACCCTCCAAATTTCCACCCCAATATTTCAGCATCAAATTAACCAGAATGCTTCTACATTTCCTCAATTCTCTCGTTGCACATACTCGCACAACTCGTACTATAAACTTAAAAATTACCCAGATTCGAAACATTTCTCAACCAAAGACTTCCCAAAATGCACAATCTCACCCTCCAAATTTACACCCCAATGTTTCCGTTTAAACCCAAAGCATCAAATTAACCAGAATGCTTCTACATTTCCTCAATTCTCTCGTTGCACATACTCGCACAACTCTATAAACTTAAGCAAAAATTCCCCAGATTTGAAACATTCCCCACCCAAAGACATCCCAAAATGCACAATCTCACGCTCGCAATTTACACCCCAATGTTTCCGCTTAAACCCAGACCATCAATGACCGGTCCGAGGATTGCCCGTTGTTCGAACGAAACCGATTAACCGGAAGCCAACGATGGAATCGTAACGACGGGTCCCGAGAGCGACGGACCGTCCTCAAAGAACCGGAGCGCCGTCGTTTGATCGGCGCCCCGACGCTACCACGCTACCACGCGCGTGCGCGCGCGCGCGAAAGTGTTTTCGCAGCCAACTTACGGAGGAACTCGTCGAAACGGAAGAACCTAATCCGACTGGCAAAAAGGGGTGGAGAGTGGGAATAGCCGCGGCGAAATCCCGTACTTCATCGAGGGCCACTCAAACGTCAGAACGGTTCTTATTTGCGATTCTTCCGAGGGGCGAGAGAGCCGACACCCCGTGAGGATCCCTCGCACCCCTCCACGCTTTCGTCCACGAAGAGAGACAGAGAGAGAAAGAGAGAGACAGAGTTCTTCCCTCGGCTACGATTCCCCTAACCGAGCTAATAAGCAACCCCCAAAGTGACGTCGACCGGCAACTGTGACATGTATATACCGACGCGGGGCGCCGGAGGGCAATTTGCATTCATATTCAGGACGGTAATTAGGGAGAGGGCATAATAATCCTGATACTTGGACGGTGCACCGTGCCCGAATGGATTCGGTATAATCGGGCTCTGACTTTAATAATAATACCACGGCCAGGCGACGGGGAAACCGGGCCACGATGGGGCTACTTTTTAGGGACGGTGGACACCCTTCGTCGCGTGCTACAACCCTTCGAGCGATTTATTATTTGGAACTTACGAAACCGCACTCGAATATCGTAGGCTCCTCGTTCGACTCGTAGTTTGCACTCGATTTGCATCGAAATATTTT
Organism: Ptiloglossa arizonensis; assembly: GCF_051014685.1. NCBI lineage: Eukaryota > Metazoa > Arthropoda > Insecta > Hymenoptera > Colletidae > Ptiloglossa > Ptiloglossa arizonensis. Next base: position 23,166,057 of record NC_135050.1, read on the forward strand.
CCTATCGTTCCAACTACATCGACGACAAAAATACGCAATGTAATCGCGTTACGATTCGACCATCTGCGACGTAGACCTCGTCGATGATACACACCGGGGGTGCCGCGCGACGTATCAATCCCTTCTGGGTAAATATTTATCCATCGGGCAAATATTTACATTCGAACCTGAAACTTGGCCCGCGTTAACCGAACACCCTCCGAGACGAAACACAATTTTCCGTATATACGTCCGTATCGTTCTCGCTCCTCTTTTAGAAAGAAAAAAAAAAGAAAAGAGAACGGGAGAGCTTCGAAGAAACGAACAACTCTCTCCGGTAAAAGTGGTCTTTGACGCGTCGACCGCCGCGTCATGCATATATGGATGACGCTAATGTTTCCGTTACCGCGTCCTCATTTTCGAGGGACACTTGCTGTGCAATAGAAATCCAACGAGGGGTTCAAAACTATGATTAATACGGAGATTTTTCATTGGATTGGGAAAAATAAAGGTGTCCAACGGATGAATCGAAATGGCGGGTGAAACTTTTGCTAAATTGATTTTAATCGCAATCGGCTAGATTCTGATGCATTTCATTTTTTTACCCGTGAAATGAAGTTTTCTAAGTATAAAAATTCTTTTACCATTTGTCAGAGTCGATAGTTAGATGTACCTATTTTGTAATAATTCCAATATGAGAAAATTGCGCTTAGAAATAATTTCCCGTGCATTAAATATTATACACCTTTCGTTCAATATTATCTTCGAAAGAATTGAATTGTAAAACCATTTAAATAAATCTGTGCAAGTTACGAGTGTTAAATAAGAATCAAAGCAGGGTAAAGTTGTTGTGACGTGACAATGAAATTTAAAAATTCAAACTATTAAAAAAAAAATGTTTGCAATGTTCGTTGCACGAAACTACTATTCGCGTTAAGGTGTAGAATACGTCGATGTGTTGTAGAACGTTCGAGAGAAATAAATTGTTCGTTAAGAAATGGTTTAGAACCGAGAAGACAGAAAAATTCTAATTAGGGTTCGGATCCTTTTCTGGTCCCCGATAACAATGGTAAATCCACATGGAGACACAGAGGGTTCGGGATATAGAGGATCGCGGGCCAGCTTTTCCAAATTGAGGACGTATGCAAAATTCAGGAAACCGACCGAAAGCCTCGCATTGGCAACCTTGCGTCTTCGCTTCGACCTGCTATCCCCTCGAGATCGTCTTCAAGGAAGAAATTGGAATTTTCACGGAGAATCTTTAAAACATAGGTACTTGCACTTGGAAAGTATTGAAACTAGCCACGCGTTGCATTTCGAGGCTCCTTCTCGCACCTGCATTCCGACCATTGCACCATCGAATAACTTGGTTCCCTCGTGCGCACTTACACCGGTATTTGAATTATAAATAAGTATTGTTTGCGTTACGAGTCACCTCGGGAATTAGATTTTATAGTACTTCGCTGTTTAAGAATTTCTTGGCGACAATATTAACGACAATGATAATTTATATCTTCGTTTCTTCGGAGAGGTTTAGTCGGTTTGTTTAATATAATCGGTATCGCGCTGACAATGTCGAGTGTCAGTAAAGAACAATCTGCAGATATGAATATTATTAATTATTTAGAAATATTACGCGGAGGAAATATTTAATGGTTTATTGGAAAATATTGATCGTTTTTTGGGGAAATTTTTTAAAGGGAAAATCGTGCAAATTTGCAACGCTCGAACGAGTGTACACGCGAACCGTATATCCTCAATTTGGTTTCACTTTGTAAACGCGCTGTATACACTCGTGTGCAAAACTTGAAACATAAAAGAAGAAACGATCGTTACGCCAGACGAGACACGAACGACCCACGGGTGCGGCAAATCCGTGATACGCGAAACGTCGATACACGAACTTTGCAACAATGTTTCCCCGAATTCTTCGTTTCGTAAAATCCCGTACGACTCGGACCGGAAGCTCGACGTGTACCGTACCCGCGTTAAACGAAGAAAGATAAATTTCGACTTTGTCGCGTCAGATCGACGGTGTTTGCGTTATAGATCGCAAACGCGGTAACGAACGCGAAATCCGGCGCGCGGAATTGTTTACAGTGTCGCGCGAAACACACGGTACAAACACGGGCCTTAAAAGCCAACGAGAAGTGTGAATCGGGAACGAGAGAAAAGCAGAAAACAAAAAAAAAAAAAGAGAGAAGAAAAACCAGGCGTTTTGTATCTTCCGATTTGAAACGGGGCGCGCCATTGAGGTGCGGAAACTGAACACTGTCCGACGCGTTCGAGTCTAAACCTCCCCTCTACGGTGGGACAGAAAAACGAAAAAAAAAAAGAGGAAGAAAAAAAGAGACCGCGCCCCCGACAAAAAGTTCGAGTTCGGAGCGACGAACAGCGAATGTAAAGCGCGGCGCACCGTATGGTTCGCGGGTGCGGCTGAACGCCATTGAGCTCCGCTTACTACGTAAATATACGTGCATCGTTTTGTAAACGCGGCCAACAACAAGGGGTAGAAAAAGCAACCTAGCGCCCCGGTGAGCGAAAGAGTTCCCGCGAGCGATTTGTCGAGCGTCGTGTGTTTATACGCGTCTCGATTATCCGATACGGCTCGACAACCGAGGTAATGGCGGCACCAATGTGAAGTCAAAATCGTGGAAATTGGTACTGTGTAACGTATCGGTCAGTTCCGAGATGGCACCGAATCGAGGGAAGCAATCCGATCGCTCTTCTCCCCACTTTTGACGCTCCCGAGACACTCACACGCGGTACACGTTCACTGTAGTGGCGTCACGATAAATGTGAGACAGGTCCGCGATAAATGTGAGTAAACGTAATGAAAAAGGTCCACGATAAATGTGAGTAGACGCGGGCGAAAGTCCGCGATGAATGTGAGTAAACGTGGTTGAAAGGTTCGCGATAAATGTGAACGGGTGTGTGGGGAGGTCCGCGATAAATGTGAGTGAACACGAGGCAAATGTCTTCGATGAATGTGAGTAAATGTGACGCGACGGTCCGCGATAAATGTGAGCGAATGTGGGAGAGAGGTTTACGATAAGTGAGTGGATGTGGGGTAAAAGTCCGCGACAAATGTGAATAGTCGCGAGGCGAAGATTCACGGTAAATGCGAATAAATGTGAAACAAATGTCCGCGATAAGTGTGGAACCGAAACTTACGATAAATGTGAAACGTTTATCCCAAGTATTACTCGTCAGTTGACTACAATGCGACACTAACCGATAAGACAAATGCTTCTGTGAGTGAAACATTACTAATGCGGAGATAAACTTTTTTTTATTAATATTCAATTTATCAGCGCTGTACTGTACGCGCATGTTGGAAGTTGGTCGCGCAAAAATCACGATTCACTTTTCCGCGTCGAGCCACGGCCGACGTTTCCGCAAAAATTCGAGATCCGTGTTCTCGAATCTAGGCGCCGCCGGACAGCGGTAAACGAGCCTTTCCTCTGGAATTTCAAAATATTCCACGGAAAATCCGTAGCCGTTAAAAAAAATGCAGACACACACACCGCACACACACGGGAGGGTATTCTCGCGTCTGGTTTTCATATTTTTCGAGGCGCTTCCGCGGGATTTCCACGCGTTCTCTACGAACAAAAATACTTGTAACGAGGGCGCCGCTTTGGAACGTTGCATCGGGCCAGAACCGGAGCGGATATTTTCGATGAAACACGACGGCCGCGATGATGATTCGTCGGAGTCATTACGCGGAAAAATCGTCCAACGACTGCTGAAAATTCCCAACCTCGTGGAAATGCAACGGTGGTGTAAATACTCAACCTTTGGGAGTTAATTTGCAACCGTGCGTGTCAAAGTGGAGAAGTGTACATTCTTCGCGCGAAGATCTTTCCAGCTAGGTTTACCGAGTCGATAAAAAAGTTTGATAAATTTTTCAGCAGCGATACAACACGCAAAATTACTACCATATTCCGTAGTAGCTCTCAATAGTAGATACACCATCCCAAAAGAAAAAAATGTCCCAAAGTGCCATGGCGGCGAATTTATACTTTAAAAATACATTTAATTTTTCTATTTCGGATAAGCCAATAGGAAGACACGGTGTCGACCGATCTATCGCGTTGTTTTCGTCGTAACGTTTTTTCGTTGATATCGAAGCGCTCTGTTAGTATTCTAGGTTCCCTTTTCCACGCGATCTCGAAAGTGTATATCATCGACGCGTCGACTGATAATTTAATCGCGATGCGTATTCCTTTTTCGGTGGAAAAAGAAACGATAAACCTCTGCCTTCTCTCGACCTCTACGGTACAACCCCTTAATAACTACTCGCGATTGGCGCGGCGCGGTGATCTCCGGATGAAAAATGTCGCCACGACGAGGAAGCAGGTCCACGCCCCGTAGCATGCGGACGTCAGAAGCGATTTAGGGTGAAGCCACGGGTCGAAGTCAAATAGAAACCCCGTTGCGTTGAAATACGACGTCGGGACATCCCCCGGGCACGGTAATGGAAGAAACGAAACATGTATCTCCCCGTGTAGGGTGCGCGAAAGCGTTGGACAATTTGGTTCGTGTACACGGGAGAAGCAAATATCCTATAAATTACGGTTGTAAGTATTTCGCTCGGCCGAGATGCGCCGAGTCTCCCAATTTCGGACGAAACTCGCAAATTTTCTTTCACTCGACGCATTACGAGCGTTATTCTACAATATTTTATCGCGGGAAGAACAGGCTCGAAATACGTAACCGGAGGCTCTGTTTCGAAATATAATTCCCGTGTTGAAACGTCATTGATGGGTATTATCGTAGATGGGTACAATGGTAGGACTAAGAATTTGTTTTAAAAACAACGAGATTAAAGAAGATTAATATTGTTTCAGAGCGACGAGTATGGAAGTGGTTAAATAATTACGAAGGGTTGAATTTTCCTTTGCTCGACTCTTGAAATATTTATCTTGGGACTCTGTCTCGAAATGTAATTTCCAGTCCTGAAATATCATCGATGGTTAACAAAGATAGTAATATTGTAACTGTACCGCTACTGTTCGTCAGCGAGGAGAGTGCCGAGTTATTAAATAAAATAATGTAAACGATACGCTGACAATTACCGGAACATCCGTATCACGAATCGATGAACACTTTACGAATTTTTCTTCGAATCGAGATTAACGACTATTACAACAACGCGTTACGCAACATCGATCGTTACACTATTGTACAGCATCGTCGCGACGACCAAACTCGTGATTTTTATCGTCACTCGGAAACGTACCTCGACAATCGCGAAACGCCGGAAATATCGTCCGACCCGTACCCACCCTTTGCAACTCACACGCGGAGATCACTTTGCGTCCCAGTGAGTTGCTAGCGCACGTGAAGGGGGAGCGTGCAGGCAGACACATCTTTAGGGGACGGAACCTTCGCGACATTATGTATCACTTAAATACCCTCTCGCCGACAAATAGCCTGACTCATGGGATTTTATTAGGCCACCGTGAACACATTCTATCGCAAAATAATGGCGCCTACCGAGCTTGACGTCCGACCAGCACGGGGTACGACACACACTCTCGCGTACACTTACACGCGTACTCACGCGTACAGAGGCGTGCATCGCGCATACATAATGCATGCACAACATCCTGCGAGACTGCGTTCGCGCGTCTACCTATGTATTTACCCGTACAAGCTCGAGATCGAAGAGACCGAGATGGAGAACGATGGGGTCGAGGAATGGCCATTATATAAAAAAAAAAAAAAAAAAAAAAAAAAAAAAGGAGGGGTGGGGGGAGTTAAGAGGCAAATGAATTAGTTAAGACGTTCTTCTCTTTCTCGTGTTTTTTTTTCTCTCTCTCCTTCTTTTTTCAACGACTTCAGTGCGAGCTCTGATTTACTACCCGAGCGAGCGAGCACTCGGGTGCAATCGGGGACTGGGAAAGAACACCGGAAATGGCTGCTTTTGTGCGCCGTTCCGCGGATAAAAATTATGGCATAGCTGGCAGAAATTGGAGAACGTTTGTCGTTTCCACGCGTGATTTAAGAGTTTTCCCCGCGCGAGCCTCGTTCCGCCCACGGGAGCTTCGCTATGCACACCGGTTCGACTCGTTCTACGCCCTGTTGGAAACCGACTCTAATTTCAACGCGGAAGAGGACGACCGGAGGAGTCTCGGGCAACGTTGCACGGATTGTCGCTAATCGAGATTACGAACGATACTGCCGATATCGAGGATATTCGATTTGAACACTCTTCGATTCGAACACTCTTCGATTCGAATACTCTTTGATTCAAACACTCTACGATTTGCACACTCTTCGATTCGAATACTCTTCGATTTGAACACTCTTTGATTCAAACACTCTTTGATTCAAACACTCTACGATTTGCACACTCTTCGATTTGTACACTCTTTGATTTGAATACTCTTCGATTCGAACATTCTTCGATTTGAATACTCTTCGCTTTGAACACTCTTCGATTTGAACATTCTTCGATTTGAATACTCTTCGATTCGAACACTCTTCGATTTGAATACTCTTCGATTTGAACACTCTTTGATTCAAACACTCTACGATTCAAACACTCTACGATTTGCACACTCTTCAATTCAAACACTCTACGATTTGCACACTCTTCGATTTGAACACTCTTTGATTCAAACACTCTTTGATTCAAACACTCTTTGATTCAAACACTCTACGATTTGCACACTCTTCGATTCAAACACTCTTCGCTTTGAACACTCTTCGATTCGAACACTCTTCGATTTGAACAAAGATGGTCGTCGTTACAGAGTCGAGATGTCTGCATCAATTATCTTAAGCGCGAGTAGAAAGAAATGGTGATTCTTCGATCGAGATATTTTTCGTAAACGAAAGATCGTACATCGTACTAATATTTTGAAAAACTGATCGAATTAAACATCGGGGGATGCTTTCCTCGAAATTGAACGTGATATTTCTACGAGACAGTTCCGGTTGACGAGAGAATTTCTAAACAAGTAACTATCCAATAAATGCCGACGTAACGAATTAAAAAATCAGTGCAATAAAAAATTAAAGAGAAATTTCGTTTCGGATATCTACAATACCGACGAAAAATAACAAGCAAAGAACCACGAGACGAGAGGAAATTTTTTAGTCAGAATTCCACGCTCACCTCGATTAATAACCAAAACTATTCTAGTATAAAAATACCCGGGAACAACATCCAACCGGAGAAGTGTTTATACGAAACGTTTCGCATCGTTTATGTACGTTGATTTCGTCCCCGAAGTTACGTCGAAAATGTTCCGATGCTCGTTGCACGTTTCGCAAAACGAAAACCTATCGTCGTACGTTACGGATTCGTCGATCGAAATTGGATACCTTTTTTTTTTTTTTTAACGCGGTACGAAAAATACTTCGTTTCTCGCAAATATTCTGTTACGCGATATACACGACTCACGGTCGACGTTTCGTGCGTTTCCTTTTCTTTCCATCGTCTCTCTCTCTCTATCTATTTATCTATCTATCTCTCTCTCGTTTTCTCTCCTCACCGTGTGTTTCGAATCCGAAAGAGAAACGAGAGAGGCACGACGGCCCGGAATGTGTTGCGACGCTGGCAGCATGTTCAAATCCTCTTTCATTCGGTCACGATCCTATCTTTCTCGCGCAGTAAAGCCCAGAGAAGAGCCGGGAAAAGTGGAGGGACGTCATTCAAGATTTTTCCCGCTGCTTTTCACGGTGTCCCGGCTAGCTCTCGACGTCACCGTGAAACGAGATCGTACGAGGAGGCCGTTACGGCTAACCAAGGGCCCCGAGCAACCATCTTAACGTTTCCTGCGATGATCATAAATTTCTATTAACGAGTTTCTCTCCTCGCCCTGTCCCCGTAACGCTCCACCACCACCCACCCACCCACCCTAGTGTCGCGAAGACAACGCGGCCGCTTCTGCGGTGTATATTCTCAACTTTCCGCTCGCGAACAAAGCGTTTCTCGAGACCCGTAAATAAGTAGCGCGATAGCTGCAACATATGCCTTGCGCGCGAACCTGGGAAAATTACGCGGGAAAGGGGGAAAGGTTCGCGATTCGTAATTATTATTTTCGCGACTGCCCGGAGTGACTGCCTCGCGAGTGAACCAAACTTTCCTCGACGAAATTCACTGAAACGTCGTCGTCCAATGTCTTCGCGAAATTTCTCGAGTTGGTTTCGCACCGCGGAGAGCTAACAGAGAAATACAACCGAGTGTTCCTTTAAACGGGGTCGGTAGGGATCACGCGTAAGGAGTACGAAAGATTTCATTCGTACGGAAGAATACGTATGTCCAGGATAGAAAATAGTGATTGATTTTATGCGTTATGACGATGATAAATCTAATTGAATCGTGCAAAGTTCTCTCCGCTGTCGACTCTCTCTTCGGGGCACTTGTGGAAAGTTCAACCGCGCGTTCTTTTAATCCTTCCATGCAATTTCGAACGTTTGAATATTTCACGAGGATCGACGCGAAAAGTTTCGATATTAACGGGAGAATGTATCCGGTTTAAATGGAGCACGATCCTTGTAACTTACAAAAATGTGTCTTCTATTCTAAGAGGAACTACAAAACTCCCCTAATACCAAATTTCTCTACCCCATCTTGGTGAAGATCTACAACTCGGCCCAATTTCAATCGTACATTCTCCCATTAATTTTCCAACCGTTAACAGAAAATGCAGTCGTAGCATGTTCTGAAAATAATCGGTACAAAATTTCCCCCGTTAGAAGATTCCTATACCCAGCCTCGTTTAAGAGCTACATCTCGGCCCAATTTCAACTCTCGCGGCGCACAATCATCTCCTATCGATTTTCTAATCGTTTCGTCGATGTCGGATCTCCGCGGTTTTCCATCGCGGACTCGTTTCGATACGCGCAACTTGAACAAACCGGAGCGGACGAGTCTGTGAACCAGAAGTCGAATAATGCGTTAACAAAGAACGGGGTAACGGTGCTGTCGCTGGTAGAGAAACGCGTAATGGGAAAAAGAGGACGCAACTCCGGCCTTAATAACTCAACGACCGTAAAACGCAATCCGACTTTAATAGAAACCGAATCCAGGTAATCGCCACGACCTTCGGGGTGCAGCGGAGGGGGTGTTGGATGGTGTACGACGTGCCAACACGTTGCTCGTTGCGGAAAATCTAAACACAGTTCGTTGCGTCGAAGACGAGCGACCCAGGTGAGCTATCTCTCCTCGACACGTCGGAAGATTATTCAAAATCTCCCCGGCCAATTTTTTCTCACCCTCGTCAGACCCCTTTAAACCAACGTTGGCCCTTGATTAACTCGCAGTTCGCGATATGAATATTTATAACGGCCACGGTGTACGTCTGTGCCCGTCGTCGGCTCGCAGCACGCATTTCGGCCCGGTAATATTTTCGAGCGGAGCCGACAAGGTAAGTAAAAGACCCCCGCAAACCTCCACGACCTACCGGTCAATTTCCACGGGGTCTGTTCAGACGAGTCGCAAAAAGCTCCAGTCCCTGTCTTGGCTCCCATCCACGAGCCGAACAAACAAATGGAACGGAGCCTTCGCGCGCAAGATTGACCGGAGTCTTTGCGCGGCTCTGCCGCGAGTAACGAGCGGACGACCAGGAGAAATCAACCGGAAGACCCGGGCTGAAAACCGTCCCCTTGCAGCTCGCTTCGCGAAAAATATAAAATCCTCGATTCCACCTCGTCTTCTGTTCCACCGCGTGGCGCGTCTCTGCACGAGAGGAGGCGAACAAAGGAGAAACGAGGGATAGACCGTATCGGAGGTGATTGGTCAGAGATTCGAGGAAAATTCTTCGTCGAGGGAAATTTTTGAATGCGAGAGAAACGACGTGTCACTTGGTAGGTAAGAATTTTTATCGAGAGAGAATTATCCAAGCGAATTTTATTTCACGATGAACGATCCAATGGATGATTCGTTGCGATTTTATGATATTTTGTAAATGGTTCTTCGTTTGGAAAGTACACCTTTTGAAAGTCGCTGGAATCCAATCAATAGGTAAGACGAGACGAAAACGGTACAAGTGGTTGACAGTTATCCGCTTTTGAATAATCTCTTCATTTTTCCAAACGTTTCGTGCAATTTAATCGTCGGAGTTGGAATCGAGAACAGGGCAAAAATACTTTATACTTATTAACTGGTCCCTCGGGTTCAACGAGCAGAATTAGGTATATTTATTCCACTGTCCCGAAATGTATTTTTGGATCTGTACCGTTACGATATCAAATCTCCGTTTGTGAAACTCAATGTTAAAAAGTTGACAAGATTCTTTCACTCGTTTGCGAATTATTGAAAGCGTTCTATTACCAGTTTCTCAAACTCAACGAGTATACTTCCATATTTTTCAAGTATCTCGAAGTGTATCTTAAAACTGGTACAATTTTGATAGAAAGTCTCCGTTTGCAAGACTCGAGATGTTAACAAATGAAAAATCCCAGACAAAAGAATCTGTCGTTGGTTCGTGAATTCTTCAAAACACGATTGATACTTTACAGATTAATATTTCTTTAAAATTTCGACAAAATGGTAGCCTTGCAAAATTCAACGATATCCGCAAAGCGATACGCGCGATCGATAGAAAAAAAAAGAAAGAAAGAAAAAAGAAAAACGCTTCCCGTGGCCTGTATTAACGCAACGTGCAAATACAGTTCGAAACAAAGTTCCCCGATCGCTCTCCGTTTCGCGAGAAACCTTTGATCGGTTCGATATGACGCGGATTTTTTTTTCTTTTTTTTTTTTCCTCCGCTCCGACGTGTTCTCACAGATCGACGTTTCCGCGGTGTTCTCGATATCGAGAATCGTTCGATGCCCAGTAAATTCCCGTAGAATGTGAGCATCGCGGCGCGCCTTGCTCGGACGTCGTGAAACAACGTTACCCGGCGAGTTCTTATTCATATTTGCCGCGAGCAAACCATCAAGTAAATTACACCGTGCCCGTGGATTAAGTCGCTCCAAAAACCACACATATTACAAAATGTCTCGATTAAATATTTACCCCCCTCGGTCCAGCCGGTCCCCAAGGCACCGGAACGAAGTTACGGCTCTACCTACCTTGCGCGCACGACCCCTCTTCTGCTCCGATGTTTTAATGAAAATTCATGCACACTTATGTACATTTTAACGGCGTGTACCGGACCGCTGTAATTCTTTGCTCGTATCCACGAAATTATAGCCAGAAACGACGAAGGAAAACAACTCGGGGACATTTATCTTCCATTGTACCAGGACCAAACGAACGAAACACGTGGAACGTTCGTTTCTCGGGTGGACATTAATTTTTTACAAACAAAATTCTCTCCGTAGGAATTTTTTGCCGAGAATTTTCCAGTCCCTTGGAACGTTCGCGAGAAACGATGAATTTAGAACACTTATCGAAACGAAACGAAATAAATGAGATTGTTACTTTCGTATCGGGAATCGTGCAGGAGAAAAAAATTGATTCAAGATCCAAGATTTTTTTGATACTTTTTCTCTCGTGTAAAAGAGTTTCAATTGCGTGCGCACAGAGAGGGATGGTTATTTTAACGAACAGGGAATGTTCGATGTTAAGTAAGAAACTCGTCAGATTCGAAACGAAATCGAGGAAATGAATCGAGTAAATACGTTTCGCGCGTCGCCGTGTCGATTTCACCGCGAGCTCCCGAAAACAGTAGATTCGGGCTGCATGTATTATATCGCGACTCCCGTTGAAACCGTTCGATTCCTTTTTCCTATTTCTGGTTCGCGTCTGGATCAACCGGGGGGCTTTCCATTCGAATTTCGCATTCATACTTTCGCAAATCGCGCCGGTTTTCCATTAACATATTTTCCATCTCATCGATCTGTCGAACCCTATCTCCACGAGTCCCATGATCGACTACCTTTTAATTTTGCACGATCCAATTCCGTTCGCGAAAGCTCCCGCTTCCATTACACGCGCGCGTATGCTAATAGAAACGAACTCGTTCGAATTTCGGATATACTTTAAAATCGCGTAATATCGGAATTACGATATCTACGAAATTTTCAATACACTTTGAATCTTGTACCCTTTTATCATACTCTGTACCTTCTACTATATTTTCTACCTTGTACACTGGCATTTTTCATCATACTTCATATCTCGTGCATTCGTATCTTTTTTTAATCATACTTTGTATCCACTCGTGTCTTTCGTCGTACTTTGTATTTTGTATATTTGTACTTTTCACTCCATATTTTGCCCACTTGTATCTTTTATCGCACTGTTACACTTTGCCTCTCTGTACACTCCTACTTTGTATCATACTTTGTATCTTGTTTACTTGTGTATCTTTTATCGTACTTTGTATCCTGTACACTTGTATCTTTCGTCACGTTTTGTACCTTGTCCACTAATGTTCTTCATCGTGTTCTGTATCTCGGCTACACGTATCCACGATTACACTTTGTACCTTCAACGTTTGTATCCTTCGTCATAATTCGTGGAACTGGAAAAAAGTATACCAAAAAGTCCTAAAAGATACGAGTAATCTGTCAGAATAGGTAATGGAATCGCACTCACCCTTATTAATAGATAATTACGCGCGTAAAATGCCCGCACTTGTATGCAAACTACACGCACTTAGAAGGATTTACATACGTAGGTTCGTGCTAGATTTTCTTCTCGTTTCTACTCGCGGCACGTACCCGCACATTTGACCGTAAAATCCCTCGGACACCGTCGTGGTGCACGTTCTCGAAGAACAAACGGCTGTTACGACTGTCGGCAATTACACGCGTGGAAATTATTTTCAGCCCCGGATTATTTCAATTTTCTCGTGCCGGCGTGTGAATCGATATCGCACGCGCGCGTTTAAACAACGATACCGTTCTCCTCGTGTGCTTCTCTCTTTTTTTTTCTTTTTCTCTTCCACCCTGCACGGATGCCCACCAACCGGATGAAATCGAGAAGAGTGACAGGAAAGAGATGCGAGGGGGCGAGAGCAAGAAAAAGAGAGAGCGAGATTACATTTTCCATTAGCGGTCGAGCCGAGCTTTCTTCGGACTTGTCGCGTTGGCTCTCGTGCTGATTATCAACCTGTTCGGGACAGGAGAGAGCTTTTTCCCCGTGCTTTACCTCATTTTCCATTCCTCTATACGGCGAATATCCGCGCGCGGACGTAATAATAAAGCAACGAGCGAACCCGCGACATTCGCGCGAATACATACTGTTCCTACCGTTTTTTACCTCGTCCCTCCTTCGCGCGCGAATCGCTGAAAATTAGCTGTCCGCTCACACGCTACGGAGACGTGCACGAAACCACGCACCCGCGTCAACTAAAATTCTATTAAAAAACACACCCTCCTTGCGACTGCAAATATTTGAACGAGCACCTTCCGTATTTTTCGCGAAAGAATCGTTCAAGAACGACCGAATACGAATGAACGAAATTTTTCCTGTAAATGCGAACGGTAACTTCCAAATGAAAGTGTAATCGTGCGGAAAAATTAGTGAACGCGTGGTGGGTTTCGAAATATTTCCACTTACGGAACGGTAGAAAAATTTACGAACGTATTGCGTTACACTCAGTAAACATAATTTGAGAAAGACGACTTTTGAGGTTTTCGATGGTCCAAATATTTTTCCTTTGAGTTCGGAAATTTGTATTGCTAAAAAATAAACTCAATTACACAACTATTCAGAATCTTCTCTCGAACCCACGATTTTTCGCGAAAGTAACACGATAAGTGTTAATGCACTAAAAAAGAAACCGTACAATCATTCTCAAACGTTCCTCTTTTATTTCAATATTCAACGAGACACTAGAAAAATTATACTCAATTAAACAGCCACTCAGATTCTCCTCTCGAACCCACGATTTTTCACAAAAGTAACACGATAAGTGTTAATACACTAAAAAAGAAACCGTACAATCATTCTTAAACGTTCCTCTTTTATTTCAATATTGCACGAGACGCTAGAAAAATTGCACTCAATTAAACAGCCACTCAGATTCTCCTCTCGAACTCACGATTTTTCGCGAAAGTAACACGATAAGTGTTAATGCACTAATAAAGATCCGCGACCGTTACCACTCGCGAATTCCACCTCGGTCTTCTCCCGCGAGCGTTTCTCCTCGCAGGACGATCAATTTCCATGGTTTCTTCCCCGCGAAACAGGAAACTGGTATATTTTTTCACCGTTCAGCGCCCGTAACGAATGTCGGACATTTCTTGAAAAGAATGGCGCCGAAGAAAACCGACCGTTTGTAATTTCGTTTCCTCGCGTGATACGCCGCCGTGTCGCGCTGCCCTCGCATCTCTCTTCCGATCTTTCGCGGTATTTCTTCTCCTCGTATGCCCCCCAATCCCCCCTGTGGATACGCGGAAATCGTTAACGGAACGTCGAAAATGTTTACGAGCGCGAATAAATTCAATTCTCCCCCTCCCCGACCCTTCGATGCACACCGGGTGGTGCAATTAGAGACAGAGACGCGGAAAGCCGCGAAGAAAAGAGCCGAGAGCTGATTTTAATCGCCGACCGCCGAGAAGATTCCACGCGGAGAGTTTCCCTTTGTGCGGGAGGCCGAGCGGAGCATCGAAGCGCGAAAATTTCATAAGTTCTCGCGAAGACGCTAACCCCGCGAGTTCGCTGTAACAAATAGCGAGGGAACGGTCTGCCGTTTAAATTATTTGTACGACCAATCCAGATTTAATACTACGTATGGATCTCGTTTACTGGTAAAGGTGTACCGAGTATATGTTTGTTTGCACTCGATACTTGGAAATAAATATTAGGTGGCGTTCGAGGATGAAAAGATACGAGTAACGTAAGTGGAAAGTATGGAAGTTGTCGGACTGTGGCAAAGGCAAATGTGGATGGTTAATACAGAGATAGATAAATAGGTATAGTGTTTAGAAGGGCTTCACGAAATGTCTATTTTTTCTTGGGACGTTGAAAATCTTTGGGTGAGAAATGTACCAAATACAGAGTGATTTAAAAGTACGTGTTTATACCTCGAGAGACGAATCTATAGACTAGGGCGATGAACAAATATTGTGTGAATGGTTCTCTTACGTACCTTACTTTTGATGATTAAATAAAATAAATAAAATATATTTCTGAATTGCCCTGTGTATGGAACTTGTGTGTTTAATTTTAATTAAAAAAAAAAAAGGAAGAATTTATTACGAGTTTCGATGGATCAAGAAACACCCCACAAAAGCACTATATTTAAATGTACACTACCGTTCAGAAGTTCGGAGCACCCTTGTACCTTTCTGAAAATATTACCCTATTGAACGTGGGTGTACTGTATTCGTGTCTAAACGTCAGAGATGATTTTTATTCGGCGAGCAAACTCCTGTCAATATGTCCCCTTCGTAACAACTCGTGTACATTGTTACAACACGACATATTTCAAAGTCACGATACCGCTTCATCGAAAGAACAACACGTACAAGGATCACCGTTCGCTGTACCGTGACGCGGTAATAAAATATACAAGAACGTGAAAAACCGTTGTTATTATTATTCCATTCAGGATTGGCTCCGAGAGCCTGGATCCAGGTCCTGCGGGGACCACCTTGAATCCACTTTGTCTCGTCGTCCCTCAACTCCTCCCCCCACCTATGCCCCTAAGGTGCACGGATGTGTCACGTCCTTTCCCTTTCATTCACTTTCACCAGGTTTCCATCTGCCTTCTTTCCCAACCGTGGAGATACGCTCGGTATTATCGCCGACGAATCTAATTTGCGTATTTACCGGACCCTAGGGGGGTTGGCGGAGAGGACACGAGGCAAGCAGGTGGGAAACTGAATATTTACCGAGCGTGGTGTCTCTCCTTCGCGTTCAAAACCTTCTCTCGTCGTCGTACGCCCATCGTTCGTACACCTAGAACGCTCGAAGCTAACAGCGACTTCGACGAGCCTGGAAAATAAGTACGCGTCCGGTTTGCGAGCCGTTTAAGCCCAATTTTCCTTAATGGGCGTTCTCGCGAGAAACGATTATGTTCCAGGTGGTCCGTGCTACCTGAGAATTTCACGAGACTCCCTCCCCGCTCAACCTTGCCGGGGTTTCGTGATAACAATTCCGAAAAATTCAAACATTACTCGAGTATTCCTTCGCGCGCGGCTGGAATATTTAACAGTTCGATCATCCGATCCTGTTTCAACCTCATTTTTTTCTAACGCGTGAACAATTGACCGGTGAGGAAATGATCGACACTGACGTTTCACTTTCGCTCGAATAAATATACTTTTCGTCGTATTGGTCGTTATTCAACCTTCCGTTATTTTGATACTGCGTGGTAACGGTCTGTCCGACATATTAACAAGTGCAGCGTTACAGTAAGGAAAATGGACTTTGTTGTATAATTTCGGGTAAAAGAATGTGCAGAAATAAGAGAAGCGTCGAACAATGCAATGTTCCAATCTGGAGCGATTTTTAGGTCAGATGAAAGCTTAAAGTGGTAGAAATTGGAACATGAATGGTGGATGTAGTTCTCAGGAGGGGCTTAAGGTAACGCCCATTTTGTTTCTCGGATCCGTCAATCGCAACGCATTCTTTCTTTCAACTCAACACTAAGAGTGTTCAAGTTACAGAACTTCGAATGAGAAATATTCCGAATACAGAGTACGATTCATAGATACACTTTCGTACCTCGAGCGATGAATCCGTACCCTAGGTTGAATCAAAAATGTCCAATGAACGTGTCCGTTGCGTACCTTGGTTCTCGAGTTACGAACGATCGAAGAAAGCCTACTTCCGAATCACCCTGTATACGGAGCTCGTGGTGTCTTTGACTTTCTAAGGTTGAATAACTTCTAAAATAATGAAACGAAGTTAGCAGCGATAAACTGCGCTTAAAGTGGCGGTAATTGAGACATGAACCCTACACGCGAAGAACTCGGCCGGGGTTCCTCGGCGGTAAAAGAGCGAACAACGAGCACCCGGTGGATCGAGAATGCGTCGCGTGTCGTCGGTTTAGAATCCATAGGCTCGCGTATTCGTAACACGCGTGACTGGAGGGAATTCGATGCCTCCTAATGCCGGCCAATGAGCACTCGAGGGGTTGCTAACACACCGGTTCTCTCCGTTCGTTTTATCTATTACGCGCCGTGATGAAACTTTCATCCGTGGACGCGCGGCGTACGCTCTTCTATCGAGCACGCATGATCGATCGATCGAGGAATTCTGTTAGCGTTCCCCACCGCCCCCTCCCCGCCCCCCCCCCCCCCATCGCTTTTATTAGAGGGTTTGGTACCGCTGTTATCCCCCGATTACAAATACTTGCGACGTCTTCCCTTGTTCCGCGCGATTTAATCTCCAATTGGTAAGACGGAGTCGAATTGGTAAACTGTGTTCTTTCGAGACATTTCATTTGATTGGTTACGGTAGTTCTACGATTATGCGTACCGTAAGCAATCGCGAAGAACGCCTACGAGCGACGCGAGACAAATCGATTCTTTCTTTTTTTTTTGGCCATAAATAGGACACGAAACCTTAATCAGCTTTCTGAAATGGTCGCTGAATCTAAATTCCATCCGTGATGTGTGGATCGGAATTACTGCTTTGGGTACGTAAATTGTAAGAAATTGTAAAAATTATCCACGGTTGGACGATATACTTACGTCGTTAGCTTATCGTGTCGAGTTGACGCGAGTAGGATTGGGTTAGACTGTAAAACAATTGTCGAACCTCGTCCACTGTGTATTGCATATTTACCTAGAACAAAAGGAAAACTTCATTTAGTACGAAAAGAAGGGTATTTGAGTGTGCTTAATATCTCTCGGTAATGGATGAACAAAATAAATCTACATGAAAAATTTTTTGTGTATGTAATATTCTATATTCGTGGATCTAGAAACGTTCTAGAAATGTCGATCGGGTGATCGTGAACAAAAATGATGTACCCTCTACTACCAGCCATCTCTACCAAAAGATCCCACCAACCAGACCTCTCTCATGATGTTCCAATCATCGAGGACCTGACGTGACCAATTGTTACGTGATCGAGGACCTAACGTGACCAATAGTTACATGCTCAATTGACTAAACACCGCGACATATTGCACGAAGCATAACTCAACGAATTTAATACCCCTCCACACTCCACTTAGTCACCCGCTTAGACGAGTTCCTAGTCACCTGCTAGTCACCTGTTAGATGCCTAGCTCCCTTCCATCTAACACTGTTTAACTCAAATCATGAAAGGACGACTACTGTCGAAGTCTGGCTCAATTCCATCTAAAATAGTATCCCCATGTGCATCAATATCACGTGCTTAGTTCCGTATCGTGTGCTCTCACGAGTCCATGGACTTCCATCCTACCATCGTCGACCGAGAGATCTCGAACAAAAATGATCCATCCCTGTCAACCACCTCTACCGAACGCTCCCGACCGACCAGACCTCTCGTCGTATTCCAATCATCGAGGACGAGTACCCGAAACTCTCTCACCGGGCAATCGCTAGGGAAGTTTACTCCTGGGTCGTTTTTGCTCCCGATGTCTAACGCAATTCCACCAAGGGGGTGAGAGACCCTTTCCAGTATACTCGAGCCATAACGATCAGGATACACGATGTCCGGGCCATTTACGAGAATATCCAACGCAACGAAATCTCTCGATCGGGACACGTTGTCATCCCCCTGGAACGATCTTCCCCCTGTAACCGTGTCGCGTACGAACGTGATCCATCGTGATCGTCGCGTCTGCTCTTTTATTGCGTTCGGTCGAGTGGCCGGCAAGAAATGAAATTAGTCTCGTTTGATCTGTAACCGCGGGCACGGAATCTTTCGCTGGCCCACACAGGGACCTGTATCTTCTAATACAGAAGCGTCGGGTGCAGCAAGTGGCCAAGGGGGTTCTGTCTGCAAACTCCTACCAGACGAGGATCTCAACAGAGGGGGTTGAAAGCCCGAGGGCGAAGTGAAAGCGAATCTCCCTTCTCTCTCCAACTTCTCTCTATCTCTTTCTCTTTCTCTCTCTCTCTTCCTATACCGGTTCCGCGTGTTATGCAAATACATGTATGCTCGTAGAGATGCGCTGGTCTGCCTCCTTAACGAATATTACCAAAGTTCCGAGGGTGGATGTTGCCGGAGGAGCACGAGAGGGAGAGGCATGTGTGGATTTTCCAGACAGAATGCACAGCCCCCGCGTGTGATTGGCTCGGTGAGCTCTCCTACTTGACAGAAGGAACTGTTCGCTCGTGGTTGCATTCGTGGAATTTATCGTCCGAGGGCGATTCTTAAGAATCCGTCGAGTGGATCGAATGAATTTCGCGTATTTAAACGACCAGCCATTTGGAATATTAATTTCAGAATCGAGGGTGACGGCCATGAAACGACTGTAAGCTACCAGAGTGCCCGGTTACGTAAATATCTACGCGAGTAAAAATTTAATATTATTATTAACGAATTCTTCGTTAGGGGAACCTTTCCATAGGTGTCTCGCTATGGAGGATTATTTGGAGGTTACGATCCAATGAAGCAAAGGTTTACGACACAGTCTTCTCAGGTACGCGTCGGTTGCATTCTTTAAAATTCTTTTACGGCAGAGTTCTCCGGGAAAATACATGGTCTGTAACGAAGCACAAGCTTGAATGTATTTTAAAATTGAGAACACTCCGTACTCGACAAACATGGAGGTAAACCGAAGACCTGCGATATACCGGTTTATCATAAGCTGATAAATTGGTAGAAAGCACGTCGAGACGATGCCGAGCTGCAATTGCTAATGAGGAAGATTAGGCTCGTTATTAAGAGCATATTAGTGCGTTACGTGTACACTCGATCCGTGTGAAGTTTTCCTTTTTTTTTTCGAATAAATTTATATTTGTAGAGCGATCGCCGATACGTTCTTGCGAAACAGTATTCGTAAATTGTGTTTCGTAGAATAAAATTATCTACTAACGGAAAAATGGTAGGGGAAGATTCTATACGTTCGATCGAGTTATTTTCAATAATCGTGGCCAATCGATGATAAATATTTCGTATCGGTCGTCGTGACGGGTCTATTATCGATCTTGAAAATGGAGTCTCCACTGTCGCGTGAAATGTTTCGCGCAACAGAAACGCTGATTCCGTCGGTGCATATTATTACACTTTACACGGGTACGTACTTCACGAATAGTGCCAGAATCAGTGTATAGGCAGTGACAGAATAAAGCGACAAGATATACGCCGATGCGCAAGTACGCATTGTACACAATGCAGCACTTGAATCTTTGAGTGCATTCGTGCACGAGCGTATCGTCGCAGCGGCTCGTGCAATCAAAAGCGATACTTGATCTTTTGATTTCACCGACGCCGAGTGGATGCAGCTATTTATGTTAAATAAAACGTGACGTCTCGCTTGGAAATAAACTCGTAGCGAAAATTACAATGAAACTTTCGTTTCTTCCTCGACGCGAAACAATTCTCCGGCTGTAAATAATCCGGAATTTTTATCTCGCGAATTTCATTTCCGTCCGACCGGTCTGGTTCGCGACAGAAAAAAAAGAAAAAAAAAAAAGAAAAAACGAAAAATCGTCGAGCGAAATTTTCACCGAATTTTAATACCGACGTATTTACAACCGGACGCAATGCGTAATTCGCGAAATGTGAATTTAAATCTCTACGATTATAATATACGTATATAGTCACGCGATTACGTCGATCACAAGTTACACCTAAATTTAATTTCTGCTCGACGGTCTGTTCGTGACAAAAATCGCCGAGCGAAATTTTCACGAAATTTAAACGTTGAAATATTTAAAATTAAATGGAATATATAATACCGCGGTGAAGAAAATTTCAATTTCTACGATTGTAACGCGTAGGCTACAGCGATACATAAAATAAGTTACGCGTAAGTCTCGCGTGACAATTTCGAAACGAAATCGTTCGAAAAATTCGTCACTGAAATTTCGCCAAAATTGAAACACCGAAATATTTACAATGTATATTTAACACCCGGAAATTCTGATTTCTACAAATCGTAACGGATATCCACGTTGCTGCGCAAATACCTAAATTTAATGTCCGGGGGAAAATTAACGAACAAAATTTTAACGATGCGTATCATCGTCCACGGTACACGAATGGAAAATTTCAATTTTTACAATCGTGATAGATTGCACTTTATTCGAAGTTGCGCTCGAATGAAAACTGAACACACGTATCGAAAGAAAGGAGAACTCTTCGCGATGGGAAAATTATTGCAATTTACAGGATTCTAGGAACAATATTGCCAAGTGGTTGATTCGTCCGTGGAGATTCGAGATTCCCGCCGTAAAGTCGCTGCCGCGAAAAGGCACCCCTGATTTATGCGAGCGGTGCACGCACGTTTTTCCCTTATCTCGCGTACGCACAGACCCCAGTCACGCGCCTTACAAGTCGTGCGTTATCAGCGGTATCGTGCCGGTCACGTGGCAATTCGTTGCCATTGTCATCGTTTACGTGCTCCGTGAACGATTGCTCGACGTTCCGTTCCGCGAGATTCCGTCAGGTCTCGAGTGCCCCGCAAGCGATTCCAATCAACCGTAAAACTGTGCGTGGAAAAATTCCAACCGACACACATACACGTACGCACACCCGAATCCGCGGTAAAGCTGTCTTGGCCTTAATTTATTTAATAACGGCTAAACGCCGTTATACTTTCCACGAGCGAGACCGGCCAGAACACGTTGAAAGTAGAATTTCTTTAATTAATCGTAAATTATATTAGAAATCCCCTGAAGTTTCAACGAACGAAAGGAACGGATCGCGACGCGACTCTACGATCACGCGAAAGCGATGTGTCACGTATGAATCGGGAAATTAGAAAATTCGGTCCACGTGGAGTCTGCGAGATTGTTAATTGCGACCATTTTCTCCGAATGGAATTAAGCATTGTATCGTCTCGTAGCGATCCGTTGCGGAGAGGATAAGAGTAACGTAGAAATGGAAAACGCGATTCGGTTGCTCGCAAGAGAAGAACGAGGGATTTTGGAAATATTAGTAAGAAAATTATTAGCGATACCTACTGTGTAAAAATATTAACCGTGCCCTGTTTCGTGTAAATTTTCTGCAACGATTCCACAGAGACGAAATCCAATATTTCAGTTATTCGCGAAAGTGGAATAAACTTGGATAGATTCGCACAGAAAAAGGAAAAATCGTTCCTGATGCATTCTATCTAGAGAAACGATAAATTAGAAAATTCTACGTGTGCACAAAGCTACAAATTACGAATATACCCACTTTCTCTGAACTTAATTAAACATTGCATCGTTTCGTGCCGATCCCTCGCAAAAGGCAAACGGAAACGATCGTTTCGGTTACTCGCAAAAATCGAGTAAACTTAAGTAGATTAAAAAAAAAAGAATTGTTACTGATCCGTACTGTGTAGAGAAACGTTAAATTAGAAAATTTGACCCATATAAGGCTGCAGAACTGCATATTATACCCACTTTCACCGAAAGTAATTAAACACTGTGTATCGTCTCGTATCGATCCTCGGTAAGTGTTTCGCGAAAGTCGAGTAAGGTAACTCGTACCGATAGAAGAAATAGAATCTTATCGATACAGACGATACATCCGTCGACTCGTTAAGAGACCACTTATCGTTGTTGAACGCGGTGAAAGCGATCCGTGGGCACTCGCGATGTCCCAAACACGGTTAATTTCCACTCTCGTTAATATCGTCTCTCTTCGGCTCTCACGGCGATTCCCTCGCGCGTCTTCTTAACATACGAGGGCATCGGTGAATGCACGCGTTTTACCGTATTTGCTCGCGGAAACTCAGTTAACGCCCCACCACTGCAGCCCGTTATTCAATTTGCATTCAACGACGTGCTGGCTAATGCGTCAAGAAAGGACTGCATGTTCGCGCTATAATGGAGGATCTGGAATATCATTACAGGCAAAGGGTTAATTTGGAGCAACGCGCCCGGAAGATGAGCGCCGCGTTTCTATCCGGCAATCCGGAACATCGTCTGCGAAACTCGCCCGCGTAATTCGATTCAAATTTAACGGAATTCCCCTTAAACTGCTTCGAAATCTTGTCGAAGACCGGCGTCGTAGGCCAAACCAGGCGGCGGAGATCGAAAATATTAACACAGCGATCGACGCTACGAAGAAACGGTTCCCCGTTGCAAGGGACGCATTCGGTTCGGCTGAATATTGCAACTTTGGATTACGGAGAAACTAATAACGTTGAAGAAGGAAAATAAACTTGGATTTGGAACCTCGAGAACGCCTATGGATATCGACGAGTGAAGATCTTATCCTTTGGACAGAGAACGATACGAAAGTATAATTAACAATTTCTCGTTACGAAGAATACGTTGTTTTAGATACATACTGCAAAATCGGCACACGGAGAACTTAATAACGTTAGAAAAGAACACAAATTTGAATGTAGAACCTCGAGAACTTTTTCACGAATTGACAAGCGATATTATCTCTCTTGAAAAAATCCACCTCCAAGCAAATGTAAGGTGGGAATGGAACCGATCTTAATAAATAAAGAACAAGCAAACATAAGGGTTTACCGATCGATAAAGTAATAAATAAAGAAACATTCCAAGAGAGAAACAAGTCGTGAAACAAACTTCATCTCATTGTCTAAGACAATATTCCTTTACCGCGCGCCTTTCGTTCGATGCAGATTAATTCGAATTACGCGCTCGTTGGGCTTCTCTCTCCCCGGGAGTTTTAAAATGGCTGCCACCTACGCGTCGAGGAACTCCGACGAACGCGTTGCACCGCGCACAAGCACTCATCCATCTCGAACAAAAAGATTCTCTGGCGAAAAGGTAGCTATCGACGATCATCGATAACTGAATCTCCGCAAACGGGACGCAACCTGGATCAATTTCGATCGCACGACGCATCTTAATTCCATCGTTGTTTCCGGTGCAAGGTTGCAGACAGTATTGTAACCACGGAGAAGTGGTTACAGGATAACCATCTCCGTTATTCTGTAAACCTACTTACGATAATTCGGCGCATTTCATGAATATCTCTCATCGGCGAATAGAAAATCGTAAATCATTGGCTAAGCTTTTTCTATGTAAATTCCCGTGACGCGGAGAGATGATCGGGATCACCTCGATGACTCGAGGTACCGGCTGAAACGTTTTCCCCGGTTAAGGCTTCTCCACGATGGCCCCTAACCCCCTCGATGAATTATAAACGGCAACGAAACGAGGAAGTTGTTTAAAAGGATTTAAATTCTGACACGCGCTCGCTCTCGGGAAAGTTTCGTCTTTCGATCCGCGCGCGCGTGTCGTAAACTTCTATTTCCAGAGGGGGCGGAGAAGAGGCGAGAACGGATGGTGGGGGAGAGGGCGATATCGTTTCAACTTCTGCTGAAATTGAAAGCACCGAGCGAGCCTAGGCGAGAGAGAAGGTATCGCGCGGAAATCAGCCGCTCCGTCCTCCTAGCGGAGTGGTTTATTCTCCGTTCCGCTTCCGCAACGCGAGAGCACCACCATCCTCCTATCCTATCCCCTCCCCGTGCCCCCTTCTACGATGCACGTTCAACCGCCCAGAGACGAGAGATAGTGTTTTACGCGTACGTGCGCGGAAAATTGTTCTTCGTTTCGAAGTTCGAGGGGCCCCGAGGAAAACCGAGAGGGAGAGCCGAGGTCGCGCGGGAAAGAGCGAACGTTGACGTTCGCGGCCGAGTAATCGAATTCGAAAGAAGACGAGAGAACACGAGAGTGGGTGTTTCGTGGATTCTACGCTGTGAGAACGACTCGAAACACCGGGAACGATCACGAGGGGATGGGAGAGATTATTTTTTTCTTTTTTTTTTATATTTCGTCGAATTGTAACAAAGGCTAGTGGGAGTGGGGAGATTTTAAAGGGGAGGGAACCATTGTGCGATTCTTGATAGTTTTTCTTTTTTCGTTTTTTTTTTTGGAGATTTTTTAAAAGATTCTTTCGGAAATGTGAACGTACAACCGGAGCTATTGTTTTACCGAAGGAAGTGAACAGTTTTCAATCTCGCGGTGGACAATTACACGTTTGCACGTTGCTCGTACATTTTTTAGAGCCCTTTGCACCGGTTACCGTTGAAGTTGCGGTAATTAATATTTTGACGAATCGTTAGAGATTCTTTAGACGAAACTTTCCAATTTGCTCTCACGAATTTCTTTGAATACAGCCTTTGCTTTCGATCGTCAAAGTGACAAGAGTTTTTGTATTCTTTTGAAATTAACCTTTCGCGACGTTTCATGCGCGATGTTTGCCGCGTTCGTTTAGTTTATAAAAATTCTAATTTCGTTCGATTCCGATCATCGGGACCGAAGATATCCGCTTCACTGTGCAACGAGGAAGTTCAGGTAGCGTATTACGAGGACGTGTGTATTTTCTGTACGAGTTGACACTTTTTTGCAAAAATTGGCGGCAACATTGTTCAAAGTACGTGCTTTCAACCCACGAAAGAAACATTTTTATTAAACGATAAAAATTCTAGAAGCATCAATTTCCTTCCAGCCCGAAAGACGTTCGCTTTCAACTTTACGTCAAATAAACTTAACCCTGGTGTATCTTCATTCTTGTAAATATTCGTATCGTTATTATTTGCATACCTTACGTTGCTTGTAATAATAATCATTACGTAAATATCAAGGACGAGTCATCGACCAATTCACGACAAACTCCGAAATTACACAACCCACGCACATTGTACCCGGAACGCTTACGGTTCATCCCCTATCGAAGGAAAGCTCACTCTCGCGTGTACGATATCGTTCTCTTGTCTCGGGCACGACAGAACACGTAAACAAACCCGCTAAAAGCCCTATATAAATCAAACGTTCCTCTCGAATAATCGTTTATTCGCGAAAAAGAAAAGAAGAAATATACAACCGAGGAGTACGAATCGTTGACGTAATAGTAATCCGTAGAGAACACCCGGCACGATATCTTCGTAGATTCGAAGAAGGTATTTCTTCGCAGCGAAAGTTAATAAAGCGACAACGCTCGAAAATATCCGGTCTCACGTCCGGTTACACTTTGCGATGGAATCGCAATCGTCGATAGAAAGCGTCCCCGTGAAGGTTAAAAATAAACTTACGGAATTCTTTGGAGACTTGACGGCGGAACATCGGTAATTTCATATAATAATAAAAGTTGGAAAGAACTCCCTCGGATTCTCGTACAGTTTGTAGCGGGCGTTTACGATTTAACATGGCCCCGGGCGAGGGAAGCTCTCTCAACCCTTTCCGCTCTTTTTCCGTCCTTTGTATGCTTTTCCGCCTCGAGTAGCACAGCCCGGGGAGAACGTAGAAAAGAAACACGCGACGAGAAAGAAAGCACGGCAACGTTCGTAACAAGACGAAGAATCATTTTCAAGGATAACATCGATCCACCGTGAAACGTTGAAATCACCGGTGAGTTCTAATTACGAGACCGTAATCCATTTACGAAAATATTCATTATTTACTCCCGACGATGAACAATCCTCGACAGGTGAGAATTTTATCGATACACGATTTGTGTAATTGTTGTCAATTTTTTTCTTCGCTACGGTGTCAAGTATTTCCTTCTTTAAGTTTCCGCGATCGAACCGTGTATTTTTCTTTATGCTCGAAAGCGTTCGACTCGTCGACAAGGAAATAAATAAAAAATATCTCTAGTTGTCATCGTCTACACGAATTATCGATCTGTGGAGCTTCGAGACATTACGACGCATCGTGGTTTCGATATCGCAGAGAATAAACGCAAAATATTCGAGTTTGTGCGCGTTCGAGATTTTTCGGCGACAGTGTTGTTGCAATTATGACATCCTGGGGTCTGTTTATTACACAGGAGTAATTTTATGCTACCACAGTTTTCCACCGCGCAGAAACGCAAAAGCTACGATGGTTGTTACACCACTTTCAAGGAAAAAGCAAAGAATTTAAATTAAATACGAATTCCCCTCTACTGGCTACGAGCACAGAGGTCGACCAAACGCGAAGAAACATTTTTACTTATTATTTTACTCTAAAACGCGTAATAAACGAACTCGAAACGGGACCTATGTCGACGATGTGTACGAGAATTCTCGTTTCGTGGCATCGAAGCTTTCTCGGAACCGTGTTTCCTCGACGGATGCTGCGTCTCGAATAATTCAACGTCCGCGAAATTATCGGGAAATGATTAATTAAATGAAACGTTAATCGTGAAAGTTCGTCGGTGTTTATCTCCGTTTCACTGTAACAATCGATTGCCTCGATAACGCGAAACAGAATCGTTTCACCGGTCGACTAACGAAACGAAACACGATAAAAAAAAGAAAAATTCCACTACGCGGACGAAAATCGAAGAAATGAAATAATGTATCGAAAGTTGGGAAATTTCTCCATGGACGACCGATCGTTGAATCAAAGCTACTTTTTTGCAAAAATTGGCGGTAACATTGTTCAAAGTACGTACTTTCAACCCACGAAAGAAACATTTTTATTAAACGATAAAAATTCTAGAAGCATCAATTTCCTTCCAGCCCGAAAGACGTTCGCTTTCGATCTTGCGTCAAATAAACTTAACCCTGGTGTATCTTCATTTTTGTAAATATTCGTAACGTTATTATTTGCATACCTTACGTTGCTCGTAACCCGGCTCGCGTTCCGCTAAAATTATTTTTCATAAAGTGTTTTCTCGAAACGTTGGACTACGTTACTTGTCACGCATTCGAATAGAACTGGCTCGAAACGAAAGACGAAAGCTTCCGGACGCCACCCTAACCTAACCCTCGACTCTCGTTTCCAGCCCCCGTATGTTTTCCGCTCGGAGTGTCGGAACGAAGAAAACGGGTTTAAAGGGAGTAAAGGACGAAGATGAGACAAGGGAGCACCAGCTGGCCCCCCGGTGGCCCCCTACCGAAACTCGGACGATAAAAATAATCTGTTCGGCAGAGAGAAGCAGTTACCACCAGCAAATAAGGGTGTCGTCTTTCTGATTGCCCCAAGGTAAACGCCCGCCTCTGTGCAGAAGGGGTCTTGAAAACGGGGGGCTGGTGGGGGCCTCTGGAGTGCGACGTAGCGTTGCGTGTAAACCATCGCCCATGGACACGCTTCGCGCGCGACTACGACACAATGGCGGAGATCAAAAGCTCAGGAGACAAAGCGACCTCGCAATATTCCCCTAATTAAACGGACGAGAAGAAACTGCTGATCTTGAACACGAAACGCCCGAGACGCTCGGATCGCGTCGTGGGAAAGTCTCCAGTTCTCTCTCTCTCTTCCTCTCTCTCACTCTCTCTCTCTCTTTGGTTCGTTCTCTTCGTCTCTGCTCATCTATCTAAGGAAGATGCAACCGAGATAATCCCGACACCCTGACACGTGTCGATTATACGCACCCTTCGATTAATTCGAGAACTCCAAACAGTTCCGAACTATTTAGATAAACTGGACTGCCCCCTTTGTAGTCGTTGATCGGGGTGGGAGCACGGAATCCGGTTTACACTCCGTTTCTATCTCCGTTTACGCGAGAATGGATATATTTAATGGAAAACCGAGTTCTCGAGGCTCGTATCGTTCCACGGATAACGTTTCGTTTTTGTCGAGCTGGTTTCGCCGGGATGAGAGACCTACGAAATTGATGATACGTTTTCGTGTTCCGTGGTTAACATAGGAAACGAGA
The DNA here is from genome assembly GCF_051014685.1 of Ptiloglossa arizonensis. Classification (NCBI taxonomy): domain Eukaryota; kingdom Metazoa; phylum Arthropoda; class Insecta; order Hymenoptera; family Colletidae; genus Ptiloglossa; species Ptiloglossa arizonensis. The sequence goes on from NC_135050.1 coordinate 23,194,560, forward strand.
TAGATATAATTACTTATCGTCAAGGGTCAGGTTGGGACTGAGAATGAGGCAGGAATGAACGAAATATTCGAATATTCTTTTCAGATACATTGGACACCCTTTTTCGTGGTAGCTCATGGTTCAGAATGTGGGAGACACAGGGCTAGGGTAAATGGAAAAGGAGGTTCTAGCTGTGATTCGCATTATTATTGACAAACCGTTTTCGTATATTTCCATTTTGCTAGTTTGTCTTTGCGATGTATAAGAAGGATGTGAAAATGATAAATGTATCTTTTTTTAAGTAATAGGTATATATCTTACAAAAATAAGTTCGTTGAATTTCTCGAGAGAAAGGTCATACATAATACATTGGGTTCGGAAAGTCATTTCGTTTTTTTGGTGAAAATGAAACACGATTTTTTTAGAGTGTAAACATTTTATCAAATTATATCAATTCTGCATTTTGGAAAACGAAATTACTTTCCGAACAACCCCTTGTACGTGTAATATAAAAAATACAATATTCATTGATATATATAATGTACACTACGAGTGTATATTCATCCATTTTCGAGAGAAACGTTCTTCGATACTCGCGTTAAATCTGACACGATGTAATGTCCTCTAACTGAAAGACAGAACACGCCTATGACATTTATACATACGTGTATAAGCGAAAACCGCTTGAAAAAAGTCATGCACAATGTAAGTCTATTACCATTTATTTTTAAAGCGAGAGTTCTTCGATCGTCGTTCCAAATTTGACGGAACGTGACAGACGCTAACCAGGAGTGTAGACTGCCTATGACACTCGTGTCAGTCTACTTCAACGTTACGACTATAACCGAATTAAACTCGCCAGCGCTCGTCCAATCCGATGAGAGATGAAAATAAGCTTTTAGCGTGTACGATACCACTTATTCAAAATTACCCGTCGGATGGATTGCAAACCGTGACTTATAACCCTGAAGAAATTCGAGTAACCAGCTTAAAGCTCATTTATACTTCCTCGTGTGTATTAACCTCTGTTCGTGAAAAAATTGTCAGAATTATCGCCCAACGACGCTTATATTTCCCACGGTACAGGAACCTTTGTCAACTTAAAAAAGACCGTCAAGAATATCGTTCAAAGTGCGTACATTGACCCAAGACTTTTTTTACAATCGTAAAAAAAAAAAATTCCCAACTATCGGGATTTCTCTCCACCCGGATGGCGGTTTATTAACGACCGTTTCGTTGAAATCGAGAATACACCGGAAACGTCTAGATTTCCCATTAGCGGCGTCAGCTAGACACGGCAGCGAGATTAGTCATCTATGTTACGTGCTCGTTGCAACAAATTCTCCCTATTCGCAGTTCGTACGTGCGCAGTTCGCACAAGATTAACCTGTAAGTCAGCGGTATCGGTCGCGAATACTCAATTGTTCCTCGTTCGGTGTACATACTGCAGTCAGACACGGAACACAGAGCGACGTAAGACGGCTGTGTACGCCCGACACGACGCCCGAATATAAACACGCGTCGTCTGTTCTCTCGCGGTGTGTACCGGGTGGGCCTATAAACGCGCACAATGGGTGCCAAGTTTGTCCGGTTACCGTGGAAGGAAGCCTCGACGCGACACACCGACGTACTACGGTTCCTTGCAACGGTGCGTGGCGTTAATTCGGACAAACACCGACCGACAGAGAGGAACTGTTTGTGTTTGTTTCGTGCGCATGACGTTTGCGGGACCGCGAACTATTCCGACACGGACCGAGAAATTCGACGTACCCGCGTACGAACCCGCCACTCCGATGGACAGGGATTCGTTACAGCCTGGCAGCGTCAAAATCGATCGAACCTCGTTATCCTCGCCGGGGTACGGAGACACTCTCCAACGGTGAAGAATTCTTTTTTTTCTCGCGCGGTTCTCCCACGAATTTCACGCGAACTTCTACGCGATCAGACGCACCAGTCGAAGTACTTCCAATTGAGTTTTTATCACAACAGATATCGTACATTTATACTCCGAATTGATTTTTATTACCCATATATTGCGAATTCTTTTATTATTGTGTATGTACATATACACTTTGAATCGATTTTTATTACGCATTTATACTTCGAATTTATTTTTATTGTATTTCTCTACTTCGAAATCACTTTTATCGCATTTCTGTAATTCAGAATAATTTTTATCGCACTTCTGTACTTCGAAATAATTTTTATCGAACTATTGCATTTCGAAATAATTTTTATCGCACTTTTGCATTTCGAAATAATTTTTATCGCACTTCTGCATTTCGAAATAATTTTTACTGTGCTTTTATTCTTCGAAATAATTTTTATTGTACATCTATACTTCGAATTATACATCTACTTGATACAATATTTCCATTATCGGAATAAAGAATAAATCAATCCCTTTATTTCATAGAATGTTACCGTGACACGAAATTTCAGACGAGATAATAATTTTCTATAAATCGTAAGCATCCGAGCTCAATTTATTATTCTTCCAAACACTCGTGTGCTTTGGGAAAAACTATGATTAATCTACGCATATCCGTAAAATGGAACAATCACCAAAGAGAGAGTGTTAATAATTGAAAATTAATTATCGTACCTAATGGGTGAACAATTTTTTAACAGACAATCTACAAAAAAATTACAAAAATAAACACTGTAAAGCTGTTACATCTACAGCGATTATTTTTACACGCAAAATGTTACTCGACAAACTGATCACCCGCGCAATTATTCACCATCGAGACACAATTTAAAATCCACGATTCGGGTACTGTTCGAACAAAACACGGAATAAAAACTCGCTCTCCACTCTCGTTGAATTATACGCCCGTAAATACCCGTCCACGATTTTTGGTAAATTTTACAGTTAAATAGGGAAGTACTCGTGACCGGGTCGTTTCGACGAGACGCGTATTAATCTTGTCTTTTTTTCCGACCGTTTGTCACGTCGGGACATAAGTTCGAGTCTCCGCCTATGCGGACACAATGTTCCGGACACAAATTGAATATCGATCAACATCGTCCGCGCGGACCAATATGAGAACAGATACATCGCGGAATCGGGTCAGAGCAAGGATAAATCGTTCCAATTTTACCGAAATCGATGCGGCCCGCGCACTTTTATTAAAGTCGAACTTGCGTGGTGGCTTTCCAGCCGGCTCGACGACCATCGCGCGTTCCGTCCATCGATCTCGGTGATTAAACCGACGGTAACACCGGTGTCTGCTAATTAAATAACTCTCTGCTCCATATACTTAATTAACCGGGTACAACCAGCCAATGGCTAAGGGAACCTATTCCGCCAGTGTCGCGCGTCAATAACCTGCTTCGCGCGATGACGAATTTCGTTTTCATTGTTCGCGTCGGCCTAATTGCGGCCTCGCTTACCCCGTTCCCAATTCTAACGCGCCAGAACCCCGACCACTCGGATTTCCCTTTCTCGTTCGCGAAACGGTGTCACGAATTTTCAAAAATTCCCCCTTCCCCCTCTTTACTTCTGAAAATGGAAAAGAATTAAAAAAGGAAAGAAGTTATTTCGTCGTGGGGAAAATATGGGTCGAATTCGCGTTCATACGTTGGATTTAGGTCTCTTTAAAAGTTACAAACTTATCGTGGACTGTATCGATGAAGAACAGGAGAGATGGTAGCGAGAGAACGTTTCACCGGATGCAAAATTTTAGCTTAGATTTATCGTGAATCCTCGGAATTTTCAAATTTATTCCGATTGAAATAATTGAGAACTTGAAGGAATATGGAGCAGTCAACACGGTGGAAAAATAATCGGTCGCTCAGAGATCCAATTTATGGTCCATATTGTACGACTGGAATATTATCAAGTGTACGGATATTACAAAATATATATTTCAGTGTTTTGTAGATAGTATAAAGTCTATTGTATTCTTTAGGTATTCTTTAACAATGAAAACCTCGTCTCTGGTAGAAATGTTTGGGAAAACGTCCTCCTTTCGATTAATATTATGCAAACGTCGAGGACGAGAATAATTAATCGATTCGAATAAAATTTAACGAGCACGTTTTTACAGCGAATTTCGAGTTGCAGCCACGTAATCACTCGAAGCTAACCAGTGAGTTTTTCTAAGTGTGTCGGAGAAGAAGAGGGAGCAAATTTAATAGCGAGTGCATCCGGTAAATGACTTACCGCGTATATTTTGATTCGTGCACTCTCGCGTGGAAACGAAGGGCAGATCAAACACCGCGATGGACACAACATGTCCGTACTGAACGATAATTGACACAATCTGGCTACTAATGGTAGCTGCCTTCCCCATAGGATTACGGGGAAGGGTACTGCCATGTGACTAATGACGTACGCGAACATGTGATCATTGCTAATGAGCGATACGACACGCGCGCAATATGAATATGTAACGTGGATAATACCAAAGGTGAGGATATTGCAACAAGTTGAGTCTCGCGATACCGTAAAACACGTGTTATTTTCACTCTTCGCTCAACGTCCAATTTCCGCTAGGGAAAGTATCCCTCGTAATTGGAAATTCGAGAGTACCTGGTCTCGAATCGTGTCGGATATTAGTCGGGTCGAGTCGAGTAACGTCGTAGACGTAGAAACTTCCTAACGAAGTATATCCGATACTTCTTCGTGATTCTTCGATCGGGTTTTTGACTTAGAGAATACAATAATCGATCCAAATCGGAGAATTTAAGTTGGAAATGAACTTGAAACATTGAAAATTGTCACGAGCCGAGGCCGAACGTCGATAATTTTCCGTATCCGAGCGATCCCGAGAAAAATCGTGCTAACACACCTTCGTGGAGGGTCTGCTAGGCGCGTGCGAGCGGGAACAACCGAAGAAAAATGTACACGGCGGGAATTCAGCCCGATATAAGCTGTCTAATATTTCTCAGCGTTTCTACCGATACCGTAGGAGGATTCTCGGGTTTGGAGTCGAGTGTCAGCCGGCTAGGAGGTGCTAAAGCGGAACAAAGCAGCGAATTCCGGGGGAAAGAATGCGGTGTGTGCGTGGTGGAAGTCGTGAATGGGGTTTCGGGATACGACATACGACAACGTCGACTACGCGCGGGACCGTGGTGTGGGTGGTACGTATTGGAAAAACTCGACGTGGAATTCACTGATTTTACACGCGTAGTGGAAAGTATTTCTGGGAATCGGTAGCGGGTAACGGGAGTGGAAAAGCTGTGCCGGTGTGCATCGCCATGGGAAACGGAGAAGACCTCGCCCGTCTCGTACGATCGCCAGCTGCGAGGAACACTGGCGAGGATAACGCACGAAGAATACTAACGACGTCCTTTTCGCGGCGTACGAGTCCCGGGATCGCGGTTTCCTCCAGAATTCGGATCCATTCATGAATGCATTATCGCCCCAACTTTCCCGCTGTCCTCGTTTGTTTTCCCTGGCGCAACACCCTTGGACCCGGTGCTGCTATTCGGGGAAAAGTCGCCGGGCCAACTTATACCGTGATACCTTGCGCCCGTTCGAGACCCGTCCACGAAAGTCCTCCGATTTACGAATTCGAGGGATGAACATTGACTGCGCAGACCCAGTGATGTAAAATTCAGAACGGGAACGTTTTTGAATATATTCGTAGATGAGCAAGATTTGTATCTAGACGGAAAATAGAAGTTGAAACGTGGACAAGGTATTTAGGGAAAGTCACTTGCAACGTATAGCGTGGTAAGGGTGAACATTGTGTGCACAGGAGAGTGATGTAAAATTCAGAATGGGAACAGTTTTGAATATATTCGTGGATGAGCAAGATTTATCTGTAGATAAGGACTGGAGATTCTTGTACCTAGATAGAAAGTAGAATTTAAGGTGTGGATATGATATTTAGGGAAAGTCACTTGCAACGTATATCGTGATAAGGGTGAGCATTGAGTGCACAGGAGAGTGATGTAAAATTCAGAACGGGAACGTTTTTGAATTTATTCGTAGATGAGCAAGATTTGGCTGTAGATAAGGAGACTGGAGATTCTTATACTTAGGTAGAAAGTAGCATGTGACGCTTGAACGCAGTATGTAGGGAAAGTCACTTGCAACTTATACCACGATACCTTACGAACGTTCAAGACACTACCGCAGAGAATCCCTAGGTTTACCTCGACGATGGTAATCGAACCGAGGCAATGTAAAATTTAGAAGAGAAATTTTTAAATACAAAAGTGCGATAAGCTTCAATTTAAATAAAACTTAGACTATCAACTACAGAAATTTGAACTAAGACCACTGCCGAGAGTCTCCACATTCACATTGATTCTACCAACGCGGATGATTATCAAAGACGACCGCTAAAATGGAATACAAAATTTAGGGGAGAAATTTTTAAATACCTAATCCGGACAAAAATTAGTACCTAAACCATAGCTATCGCCAGACCCTTCCAATGCACATTTCTACCACTGCCTGTGAACACGTTTAAGAAACAAAATAAGAAAAACACTGACCGAACAAGGAAGTAGACAAAACCTCCCAGCAGGTGGGTCAAAAAAAAAGAAAAAAGAAGAACATATCCATCGAAAGGTATTTTTACGAAACGCACCGCAAGACGCATAATTGCGAAAAGATTCCAACCCCCGGCGCGGTATCCGTTCGCTCATCTAACCGGCGCATTTCCTATCCTGTCCGTTTACGATCAATCTCGTTCTACTCAAGAAAATTACATCCAACTGGAATCCGCAACGACGATACACGTATACGAGAGCGAGAGAATCCAAGCGATCATCGCGGCGCAAAGGAACGATCGTGTAAATGCTTACCAGGGGATATCCATCGAACGGTCCCACCAACCCCGTATACCTCTCCTCCCTCCTCCACGTTCGATTTAAGCCGCGGAGTGCTGTTCAAAGATTCGAGAGTAATCTGAGATCAAACTAGATTTAAATCGCGGAAACCTGGCGAAATTCAGCTATAAATGCGCCGGAGGTCCGCTATGATCCTTTGTAATAGCATTACCGCAATTTCAACCGGCGCGCGGCGAAAGGTTTCTTCGCGAACTCGGTATTTTCCTGCCTTCGGGGGCAGTACCTACAGATTACGTCGAGCACATAGAAGGTTCAATAGCACCGGGGCGAATTGCATCCTCGGCGAGAGTCCGTGGATACGAGCGGGCGAGCGGTGGCGGTGGTTTTGGTAGCTACCGGTACTCACCTACGCTCCGCCGACTTCGAGAGATTTTCAAAATACTGGAACCTCCAAATAGATTTAACCGAATGGAAATTATACGAGCGAGCGAGGCGCGTTGTACTTCCTACGCCGAGGGGCCCGGTTGGGATAAAACCGGTCGGTCGTTTCGGTGCACGGGACCACCGACCCACCCATCGACCACGGTCGCTCGTTGAAACACGGTAAAGTTGAAATTCGCTACAGTAAGATGAAACAGTGAGCCACGGAGAACTTGCTTTTCGGCGCACTTCGTCGCCAGGGAAAAATTATTATTGCCCCGTATCCACGGGGAACGCTTCCCTCCCGATGTAACGCGCGAATGGAAAATTTCCTCAAAGAAACTTTCCTGCCGTAGCAACCGACAATATGGACGACCACGGTGAACTTATTTCCAACGCTACCGCGTCGTTCAACGAACGATTCGTTGCTCTACAAACGGTACTAATACGTTCTTGTAATGCACGGTTAACTTCTGCGAAAATCTACACGGTTAACTTTTCGCGATCCATTCTCGATCCCTTCTACCGAGGATTTCAGAGCTCGAACGAAACCAGAGCCAGCGGAAAAGAAAAGACGCACTCTGTGTATTGCGCAATGTCGCGTGTATCGGGTAAATTAATTGTGGCGCGATTCGGGGCGCGTTTGGACTCGTTTCTGATCGGAAGAATCAGAACGTATCGATACCATTTTTTATAACAATGAGGAGAAACATACGGAACGTAAAATTTTGAATAACGAACGACTTCTTTCATCACAACCTGGGAAACATTCACCGTTGGGTTTCGAATCTTGCGAAAATTAACACGACTTCGATAATTTTCATTCGATGTCTCAAAATGAATTCGATTCTCCAATTTCCCAGGCATTTGGATTTGAAGTAAATGTACTTAAAAAAAAATTTCCTCCTGAATCGCATCATATCGTGGTTCCAAAGAATGCTCCGTTTTAAACGAAAGAATCTTTCGTTCCGTTTGTATTTACACCTCGAAACTTTTCGATTCAATTCCCGGGTTACTCGTAAAAAAAATGCACCGGGAGAATAATAACGCTTGCGCGGGAAATGAAGCGGAACGAAAAGCCAATGTATCGAGGTGCGTGTTTGATGCAGCTGCCGCGAAGTTTGCCACGGTTGGCGTACCAGTAGCCTGATTATCCTCGAGTTTTCTCCGGCTGGAAATGCATTCGTCGGTGAATTCGATTACGCGTTCGCGCGTCTGCAGCTTGGAGAACGCACGCATCGGGAAAAATCTAAACGCGTACTCCCCGTGTAGTAATTTCTCCGTAGAGAAACGGGTTTTTCGCGCGTGGAATTGCACGCGTGCCGTCGTCGCGGGGGATTGACAAATATGATTCTATCGACCGTGGCTGCAGACGTTACTTGGACGCGTCGCGCGCAAATAGCTCCAAGGTAAACGCCGCGAGCCACCGGTGAATATATTAGTCGAAACGTCAATACCGTGTAACGATTCGAAGAGCATCGGGGGTTAGCGCGGACAAATTTCGCGTTACGGTTGTATCTCGATCCTAGTTTCCATCTACGTAAAGATTGCGTTGTCCGCCCACCGTGGACCGAGTTTTCAATTTTCGATAGGAATCAAATTTCTCTCGCTCGGTCCGCAGACGCGTACGTCCCTAGTACTGAGACTCGAGGTGAAATCATTCGACGTTCTGGCAACGACGATAACAATGTTACGCGAATCGATATAAATCCCTCGAAAGAGCTTAACCGTCGTTCCAGTTACAACCACGCGGCTTTCGAAACTTATTTACACGTGCATTTCGATAATTTCGGAAATGAAATTTTTCACAGAAGGTCGTTCGGTATTGTGTACCAAGGGTGGAGTATCTGAACGCACTCGCGACGTGGAAATAACTGTTAACGAGGATAAGGTTTGTAAATTTATTTACGCGTGCATTTCGACAATTTAAGAAACGGAATTTTTCGCAACGGATGACTACAAATTATACACTGCGGATAAATGTCGTTGAAATCACTTTTAACGTGTGTTTTTAAAGATACTTACGCGCCCGTATTAACCGTTTAGAAAATCAAGTATGCCGCAACTGATGTCTCAAAATTGTATACTCGGGATAGAATATCCAGCCGCGTTACTGTCATCGAAATAAACTTTCAAACGTACACCTGCATACGCGTTATAACCGTCCAAATGATAGGTATCTATTGCAGAAAATTGCTCAAAATTATACACCGAAGATAGTGTACCGAAACTAATATCGTCGAAATAACTTGTAAATACAATTCCACGGACCTTTCAACCGTCCGAAAAATCGAATCTCGCAACGCATCGTCTGAAATTACTATACACTCCGGCTAAAGCGTCCGAACGATCTTCGATGGACGAACCGGTGTTTGCAATTTGCATCGAATCGCTCGTAAGAGAATACCCAAACGAATCGACGAATTGCCCCGTCTTACAATTTTCCACGTATTTACGGAACTTCGATCGAAACTCGGGACGCGCAGATTGTTATCCGCAGACCGTAGCTACTCCGTAACATCGTTTCGAATCGAGGCAATTTAATCAGCTCTCAAACGTTGCATCAACGAGAAACGGAATTGCGATTCTTATCGCGGCGGGCTGCTTCTCCACGGACACATTGAAAAAGCTTCCGGTCGCGTCTACCTTCCACCCCTCCCCAACCCTCCCCAACCCTCCCCAACCCTTCTCGACTCTCTCGTCGTACTTTTTACACGGAGGATGGTTTCCTAGCGATTTCTTCCTCCCGACGCGAGTTGTCGAGTACAAAAATTGTTTCGGCATATTACCCGAGCCATCCGCGAAGACAGCTCGCGACGAAAGCTGTTGTACGTCCCGTGGACGTGCACGCGCGATCCTTCCACACCGAAACGGAAACTCGAATAATGACTGTGCGGTTCCAAGTCTGGAAAGAGGCTTTTCCCTTACCACCATCGCCCCTTACCAACGTGTACCCAGCCCGACTACTCGACACGCGGTGAATATCAACAAGTTCGGCTCGCTAACCGAGAACCAGCGAGGCTAGTAACCGACTATCCTGCGAGAACGACGCGTAATTAAAACGCACGGTGTCTCGTTTATCTTCTCGGGTATAAATATAGGTGATTAACGACCACTGCTGCCGAGTCGAGATCATTTTTTCCCGGTGTTACCGAGCCGTTAACGTACCTTCGCGACGACACATTTTTATCGCCGCGATCGCGAACCAAGCGGCGAACTCGAGAGACTGGACGCAATCTGTGGAATTCGAAAAGTTGCAACTATTTCGGGAAAGTTTACTATTCGAGAGACGACTCTCGATCAACGTTTCGATACAATTTTTATAGAAGTCGATTGTGTTTCGAGGGAATCTAAAAATACGAGGAATATCGAAACGAAAGACTTCTTGTAGGAATAACGGTTCGAGTTCAAAGGTGTGAAATTTTCGTGTATTTACGCGTTGGTTGAAAAATAATTCAAATCGACATATTCTTGACGTGGACGAGTGGATCGATCTTTCATAAACGGTGTAATTGAGCATCTTATTCGGGATAAAAATGTGGCAAATATAATTGGAACAGTAAACGATGGATAAAAGCAACTTACAGCGATTTATTCGGGAACGTTAATTCGATCGGAGGTTTCAATTATTAACGACGCGAAAATATTTCATTCGAATGATTTAAAGTTTCATTTTCATTCGACCGGTAACGGATAAAACGATCATCGAGCATAGAATAGGAAAGGTCATTTTTTTTAGCTCGGAAAAGGACACACGCTTCCAAAATAAATAGACCAGAATGTTTGTAGTTTGATGAATCGTATGTAAATTGTTCAACGTATCGTTTCCAACGAGACAATAGTCCCAAACACAGCTCGCGCGTTGGTAGGGATGATTGCTTTATAATGTCCCCAAATTATCGAGGAAGCAAGCCTAATTACCGGATCGTGATCCTATAGATCATTTATGGAGAGAGCTAAAAGCTCGATTTAAAAATAGAAAATAAAGAAACCGCGAAGGAAGACGTAGAAGAAATATGAAAAAACATTCCTATTTCCTAAAACGATTAATTGAATCGACGTCAAAACGTTTCTGCAGGTTGTACTCGTTATTACTCGGTTCCTTAAAAAAAGTATGCTTCTAATATACGTATACGTTCAATTTAGCGACTAGCTGTATCTCGTCCATGTTGTTGCTCAATGTTTTGAATAAACACGCTTCGAATTTAATGCTCAATTTTGCAACTATTTCGTCCATTTCCGCTCGAAAGAGTGTTTCCTGAGCGTTAAAATTCGCGACGAAGTACACGAATGGCGGAAGTGAGAAAATTTCGCGAGGAGAACGAAATTACAACGCCCAGTAACCGACTGGAACATACCTCGGCTCTGCGAGCCGGAGAAACGCGCGCCGTGGCTCTAGCCGTGACTCCAGCAGTGGCTCTAGCCGTGGCTCCAGTCGACGGGACGTCGCGCAGGGATTTCGGCGTCGCTCGAACGCGACCGTGTATCGTTCTCCCGTTAACACGTTCACTGTCACGCCAGCTTCCCGTATTTAAATACGTCCTCGACATTTGTACAAACCGTAGCGTAAAAAGTAGAAAGATTCGATCATTTGTCAGTGTTCTTATTACTCCAGAGTACTACATTGCGATTAATCCATACTTTAAAATACTTACAATTAATCTTTACTTTTCATTGTATTCTAAAGAATTTATCTCCATTAATGAACAAATAATAATTACTATTATCGTAGTATTAGGCATTCAGGCAGGATAACGACAACAACTCTTCGATGATAATAATGTAAAATATATTTAATCACGAAACTCCCACTCCACAATCCACGCGTCTCGACGTTCTGACCACGACCTGTTCACACGTAACAAAACCCTTTCTTCGTTAATCTCCTCCAGTCTAAAAACTCCAAACCCGTTCCCAATGTACACACTAGAAACCGATATCCTACTGTAAACTATAAACATCCGCTGGATGCCTTTCGCCCTGTCCCAAACACTATTATCTCGTACCTACTTATCTTTATCTTTACATTTATCTTATACCTACGATAGGCACACTTGTCTGATCGTATATACCAAATGTTCCTTTTGCTGCGTTACAATTCGCCACAATTTTTACTCTCGAGTGAAAATCGGACTGAACAGAAAGGAAGACGAAACAGGCGTGGTATTTAACGCGTTAAATAGCGAAACCTCCCTCCCGTTTGGCCCAGGCAGCCGAATATGAGGGATAACAGAGTCGGTCGCCCGTTACGGATGAAACGCGAAGACCTGGCCCGGGGCGCAACAGGAATTAGTAACCAACGACGTGTACGGCTAGTCGCACGGGAAACTCGCTGGACGTGACGGGAGCGTGTACGGCCCCGCCCACGCCGCGTACACACTGCGCTCCCCTTTCTCGGCGAGCAGACGGTGGCCGTTATTGAAATTTATATTAATGCCCCGGGTGAGCCCGCGGTCGAACGATTTTCGTAATTTTCGTACGGAAGCGGACACGTGCGTGCGCCTCGCGAACCCACGAGAGAGAAGACGAACGACCGCGTAGGCAAAGGTTGTTCGGGGTCGCGTGTCGGGGCCAACAATGTTGCTGCCTCGCTTAATGAAAAATGTGCCACGATGACGTAACGTTCTTCGCGAGCGAGCACTCCGTACTGTATATACGTAAACAGGAGGCGGCGCCCGAGCGAGCCGATGTTACGACCACGGGGAGCGCGCGATCGGACCAAGGGAAACCCACGCCTACGGGTAGTCATTTCAGAGGGGACGGGGATCCTAGTTGCGGACCAGTTTAATTTTTATAGAAATTAAATTACGCGCCGCAACACGGCGGTCGTTATCTTTTTTCTATTTTTTTTTCTACGAAGGAACGATTCTTTCTTGAGAGTCATTCTGAAGGAAAGAGAGAAGAGTCCAACCGATATCCATTTATCGCGAGTATTTTTCTACGAAGGAATGATTTCTTCTTGGGAGTCATTTTGAAGGAAAGAGAGAAAATTTCGAACCGATATCGATTTATCGCGAGTGTTTTTTTTACGAAGGAATGATTTCTTCTTGGGAGTCGTTTTGAAGGAAAGAGAGAAGAATCCAATCGATATCGATTTATCGCGAGTGTTTTTTTACGAAGGAATGATTTCTTCTTGGGAGTCATTTTGAAGGAAAGAGAGAAAATTTCAAACCGATATCGATTTATCGCGAGTGTTTTTCTACGAAGGAATGATTTCTTCTTGGGAGTCATTTTGAAGGAAAAGTCCGATCAGAATTGACTCTGGTTAGATCGAGACACGGCGTATAATTGTATCCCGCGAAGACACTGATAATCTATGTATATATATATGGTTAATATTTCCGGTGATTCTTAAATCTATACGGATATCATTAATACTTCCGCTGATTCTTACACTCGTGTGTACATGATTAATATTTCCGCAGATTTTTACAATACGAAAGTGTCTCCGGAAGATACTGGTTTCGAAAGCATTGAATTCATTGTTTTGGTGGAACTCCATGGTACTGCAATTATATAAAAAATCCTTCGTCGTGATTACTCAAAGTTTTTTCTTTTTTTTGTGTCATCTTGTTTATAAAAAAAAAAGGTATCGCCAACCTCGAAATCTCAAGGGAGACAACATTTGGAAAAAAATTTTATTCGTCGCGATACCACGACGTCCTTTGAATATTTATAGTCGTCGCGATAAATGGGACACCTTGTGTAGGGTACGTTTTGCATTCCCGTATAAAAGTTACCTACCTATTGTGTCACTTTTACATGCAAGAGAAAGATATCGTGTCTGTTCTACGCGAACAAAAGAGAGTTGCATAACGCAATTGTACATTGTAACAGTAGGAATATCGTGGTTTGGAAACACTGCATCGGGTCCGGGTCCGAGGTCTTCGCTATCGAGTCCCAGGAGCCCGAGGTCGTCGGTAATGGGTAGTATCGTATCATCTGTGTCAAGACCCTCGACTCCAAGATCGTGTACATCGAGTTCCACGAGTCGAAGATGGACGCTATCCTGTTTCACGGGTCCGAAATCAGGTGCATCGTATTGCAGGCCTCTGCGGGACCCTGGCCCGTATTAAAGTGCACTCTTTAAAATACAATTACACCCCTTTCGATACGCTGGTTCGATGTAGACCGTGAACCAAAATTAGCGACGCAAACCAAGTTAGAGAGATTCTATGATCACGAGTAAGACGAAAATATGGAACGACGAAATTGCATCAGAGGCTTTGTTTTCGAGAAAGTTGCACTTAAGGATCGGTTTAGCACAGATGCAGAAAATTGCACGTGTACACACCGTGAATCAAAATTTGTGATACAAACGTGGTCAGAAAGATTTTGCACCTGGAAATAAGACGAAAATGTGGAATAACGAAACTGCATCGAAAACTTCGTTTTCCAGAAAAATGCATTCGTAGATTGATCTGGTGCAGATGCAACCAACTGCTTATGTAATACACCGGGAGCAAAAATTCGTGATGCAACCGGGGTCAGAGAGATGTTGCAGCTCGGGGTAAGACGAAAATACCGAATAACAAAATTGCATCGAAGACTTCGTTTTCGAGAAAAATGCATTCGAAGATTGATCCAGTACAGATGCACCTAACTGTGTATATAAACACCTTGAACCAAAATTCGTGATGCAACCGGGGTCAGAGGGATTCTGGGGCTCGAAATAAAACGAAATACTATTCTATATGCTCCGATGCAATTTTGTTGTTCCATATTCTCATCCTATTTCGAACCGCAGAATTTCCACGACTCCATTTGTATCACGAATTTTATCCCACGGTGTATACTAACCAACGATGCATCGAATAACGAATACGTATTGATCGAGATTTTTCCGCGTAATTTCAATATAATAAACAAACTGTATCGTCGCGGAATAAATTTCAAATTCAATAAGAATAAATACTTTTATCTATGATATAATTTCTTCCATTCAATTTTTCGAGTTATCTTCGGTACGATAATGTTCGTTCGAATCCAAAAAAGGGAATGCTTGAAACTTTTAATCTTTTCTCGTCAAATTTAAAGGCACACCTTAACATTGTCAGCGATGTAGAAAGATATAGAATCTTCCGCATTAATTTGCATCGCGGAATCGGAATTATGTAACGCCACGCCTACCGATAATTCCCGATGAAAAATTACAATAAATGTACACCGTGGGATGGGTCGGGGCCGATCGAAGGCGTTTCTGGAATTACCGCGTTACACGAGCCGTAAAATTGTTTCGAACGTCTCGAAGTTGCTCCAATTACCTACGAAGGTTAAATGGTAATTCGAGTCTCCAATTTCTCAATTACACTAAGGATATTAACTTTTATATCGCCCAGTCGTGCCTTCGTTCCTACGCTTTCACGACCGCGATCGATGGGATCATGGGAAACGGTGCTTTACACACAACCGTAATAACTTCTTAATAGCGAATTAGTCTGCCGGGATCTGGTAGAGTCTAATCGACGAACGCTGATCTACGATCGATAAAATTATAACGCTTAACGCGTTAACTTTGGTTCATTTTCCAAACTACTCGTTGGGAAGGCGTTGATGTATCGTTTCGTTTGTTTTCGAATTTTATACAAGATTTGAAAAAAGAAATGTATACTTTAAGAGATAAATCCGAATACTGAGATAAGTGAAACGTTTAAAGTACGAAGGTGTGTAAACAGCCCCGAAATAAAATTGTTGAAAGTCAAAGAGAAGACTGAATATTTTCTTTAAAGATCTATAACTGAAAAAGTAAATTATATGGAACCTACGTTCGTACGATATTTTTTACTCACCTTTCGAAATATAGACATGTATTTTTGAAACAATTTGTACGCATGAAGCACGTTCGAACGAAATAGACGCGCTATAATTTTTTAATCAGACTACTCCGGAGCTAAAAATGGTTACGGAACATCGATACTTTCGCACCGAAATGAAATCAGCTTCGAAAGAATCGAGTACGTAATGTGTAATGTTCCACACTGTCGTGCACGATTGTCTCGAGACGATTTTAATCAAGTTTTCCATTTTGCTTTATTCGTCGTTCGTTCGGCGACGATATATTATTCCATGCAATTAGACCCTTCGATTCGTAATAAAATCGGCACGAAGTTCGACGACGACGACTACGGGCAAACCCGAGCGACAGATCAATATTGCGATAGGGAAGTTGGAGAAACCCAAATATAGTGATTCAATTTAATGGTACTGACTGATCGTAAACCGCTTCGACGCTTCGATTTGAGTCACGCTTGTGAATTTCGCAATCCTCTAACTTGCTCGCAATTTCATCGTGCGAGAAAGGCGAGGTGACCAGTTAAGAGATTAAAGAGACTCGTTCGAATAGTTCCATTTGAAAGATTGAACATTTTGAATCGATTTAACTCCGGAGAGGAGGAGGGGGCGATTTTCGTATCCAATCGGCCTGTAATTGACAAACAATATCTATCCTATGATCTCGCGATAAAAGCCAGCTTACGAATCTTTGGTAACTTCGAAATCGGCGATTATCGGAATCCATTGTTCCCGGCGAATGTGTCTCGATTATTTCTGGATAGATCAAAATCGAGATTTAATGATAAAAAACATCGCGATAAATAACCTACGATAGAAAATTTTCGATAACAATTTTCAAATTTCTCACCATCGTGATAAAAATCTTCGATAAGAAGTTTTCGATAACAATTTCCAAAAATTATCACCATTGTAATAACAAGCTTCGATAAGAAATTTTCGATAACAATTTCCAAATTTCTCACCATCGTAATAACAACCTTCGATAACAATTTCCAAATTTCTCATCATCGTAATAACAACCTTCGATAACAATTTCCAAATTTCTCATCATCGTAATAACAACCTTCGATAACAATTTCCAAATTTCTCATCATCGTAATAACAACCTTCGATAACAATTTCAAAATTCCTCACCATCGTGATAAAAACCTTCGATAAGAAATTTTCGACAATAATTTTCAAATTTCCCACAATCGAGACCTATCGTTGAATACGTTTCGATCGTGGCTCGATAAATATTCCCAAAATAAAAACCTAAAGACTTCTAACGATAAATACTCCCAAAAATGAAAACCTAACTTCTAGAGAACTCTCAGAACTCTTTAGAACTTCTGAAGAACTCGCCAATATCCGAAGAAATTTTTCACGGTGTTTAAACCAAGGTGAAAAGAAATAACGCGTTGGATGCACGACAGCAGAACATCGATAGCTAAATTACTCAGCAGTTGGGTGCCGCGTTCTGAACGCGGGCAACTACCCCTGAGAAGAGAAATCTCATCTCGGTTGGTCGGTGCTTCAACCTCGCTACCCTTAGAAGCGACACAGTGCTGGCTAGAAAAGAATTGCAATTTACGAAGCAGCGCCGTCGTTAAACAGCTTTAAGCTCGATATGGATGGCAGGGGTTAAGGAGGTCGTTCCCGGAATCGTACGAGGTGCCACGGGCAAAAGGGCGTGCCAGCAGTTGGCTTCTATGATTTACCAGCCAACCCCTGCTACCGTCGCTCGAGTTGTCCAACTGTTGTTCAGACTGTTGTGAGCACGGCTTGCGAGGCCGCTATATCGACTCGAGAATTATGAGACCCGGTGACGAATAGCTGTTTCGCGTTGTCGAAAAAAAGATACTTCGTAGACGATGCGTTTGTTCTACAAATATCCACGTTACCGAAATGCAAATATTACGAGGCGATGTTCAACCTTACGAAGGAGGTAAGATCCAACCTGGAAGACAGAAACCATTCAACTGGATAATTGAAAATTAATTAGTTGGAAACTATCAATAAGGATGGATGCACTTACGTCGCTGATTACGTTCGTAGCGAAGACAATGGGATTGAAATCAACATGTCCGATTTATATTGTTTTTATTATGTTGTTCAAAAATACAATGTATACTTTGTAGAAAATGGGTTTGCTCTGCGAATACCTACGTTGCCTAAAATCCAAATATTGCGAGGCAATATTCGATCTTAGGTACGAGGTAAGATGTGATCAAGAAGACAGAATCCATTGAACTCGATAATTGAAAATTAATTAGTTGGAAACTATCGATAAGGTATGGTGAACGCACTTATGTAACTGATTACGTTGGTAGCGAAGACGGTGGATCACAAAGGGACAAAATATCCGAATTGGAAAATAGTATCGTTGAAAGAAAGATTACTTTGCAGGAGATGGGTTTGCTCTGCAAGTGTGTACATTGCTAAATTGTAAAAATTGTGAGGCAATATTCAACCGTACGAGGAAGTAAGACCCGACACAGAAGACAGAGAACCCATTGAACTCGATAATTGAAAATTAATTAGTTGGAAACTATCGATAAGATACGGTGGATGCACTTACGTCACTGGTTACGTTCGTAGCAATAACATTGCATCAGAGAGGGACAAAATATTCCAAGTATAAAACAATGTTGTCGAGAGAAAGATACTTTGCAAGAAATGTGTTTACTCTGTAAATATGCACGTTGCTAAAATGCAAATATTAAGGATCCTTCGTCCCATTGATCCTAAGCGAAGCGAGTCGAGAGGTCCGGTATTAATTCAGTAGAAACGACTCCAACAATTTTTAAGCACTTAAGTATCTATTACAAAATAGATCGTACCATCGCAGTATGCCCGACACTGATCCAATAGAAATCTCAGTAACAACTCTCCGTTCGCTTTAAAATCTTCTAATATTTACATCGTTAATTGCCACACATTATCGTCTACTATGCACCTAACAGCTAAAAGCTTCCGAAGATCCTCGTACCCACATCGTCGTTTCTAAAACGCGCACGTTCACCAGTGACTGTACCTGTCAAAGAAAATAACTATACAGAAAAGCGCACGGTGTACCAAACATGAAAAACCCTTCGCCCCAGCGAACCGAGCGAGACGAACCCCCGGTGTCCCTAATTCAGCAGAAACCCAAATTCGACGCAAGAGTGCATCGTCGAATGGTCGGTCGCGACCTCCACTTGCTCCGACAAACAGGGAAACGAGCATTTAATACGGGTAACAACGCCTATTCTGTCCACGCTTGACAAAAAGAAAAAAAAAAAAGAAAAGGAGAAGAAATGACGCACCCTCGACCGAGAATCGGGGATTTCGACGCGGGTGATCGTCGAACGATTTCCGTTCAATTTCACGCCTCCTCTGTCAACATTAGCGAAAATACGTGGCTGCGGAGGCGCGGCAGATGCGCGACAGTTCGCAATGTGTACTTACATAAATTGCAAGGGAATCAGGGGAGCGCGGGACATATGTCGCCGATGCATCCACCGTGCCGGCGACAAAAGCGGAAAATATCGACGGCGTGAAATTAGGGCGCGCGTGGATACAGAGTGCACGATCGACCGTGAAACGACGCAATATAGGGGAGTGACACGTCTGCAGACAATCCGGGGACGCGACGCAAACGTACCGGCCCGTTACAGTTAGGCCCAACACCCCTCGAGACAACTTGGCTGTTGTTTCTCGAGGCGTTGTATCGAGCGATCAATTAGAAATCTTGGCTCGTTTCGCGCGACCGATTAAAGTCTCCGCGAACTGGGAAGCGTCTGCGGATTGCGTCCGCAAAGGTTAAGGTCGTTATAACGAGGCGACACCGGACCGATATATCGAGGTTAGCTCTGTAGTGTGTATTCGCGTGTTTGTAACTTCACTTGACGTTCGTAGATCGACGTCTCTTTGGTCGAAGGTCCTTGAAATGTTTCGTAGCTTTCTTATTGTTATACTGGTTGTTGTTAGAGTACTTTGTTTTAACATCGATTGTGTTAAAATCACGAATGAGAAGAAACTGATGTAAGGGAATGCGATGTAGGAAGATTGTAAAGATTCTTTTGTAGATTTTTCATTTTATGACAGAAATTATTTTGGTCTTCTTTTTCTATTGTTAACGATCGAGATTAGTAATGCAATAAATGGGAAAATTTCAAGCTGCGTATTTCTGATAGTAAAATGGTATTGAAAGAGTATGTATCGGTATCGTAAGGGTTAACTCGCGTTTCGTGCAGTGGCGTATTTCGAAGGGGATGATTCGTCGTTTTTTTTTTTTAGATAGAATTATTCGTGTCGGGGAGAAAATTGTTTTCCTGTGAATTTCTCTCTCCACGTTGGTGGAAAAGAACACGCGCTACGAATTACTGAAAATATTTATAAAGTGAGAAAAAAACGATGCTGTTGTAACACGGATGAGATGGCGGTGACACATTTTACGGTTCGATGGCGTTTAAATAATAGCCGATAAAATAAAACCGGTTCCCTCAAAGAAAGAACCATTAAACGTTGATTTCAAAAATATATCGAAATCGAATCAGGTTCCAATCATCCTTCGCATCCGTCCAACTCGACACCATCCTATTTCGTATTTGACCAGACCCGCGTGATGATACAATGTTCATAACGGGAAAAAATTTAAATCCTCCGAAAGACCGCGAAATGCACCTGTCAGAAGGGTTCACGGAAGAAGATAAAAAAATTTGTAACGTGCAACCATGCGTTTGCCCAGCGAATGGGAAAAATATCATCGAATAAATTTATTTACCAACGGAGGATTTTACTCTTGCGTTTTCATTTGTATATTTGTATTACTCCTGCTTTTAATTCGACTATCCGTACTTCTTTTTGCGTTTCATTCATCCGTGTTACTTCTTGCTTTTCCATTTATCCGTATTACTTTTGCTTTTCATATATCTGTCTGTTACTCTCGCCTCTCATTTATCCATCCATATCGCTCTTGTTTTTCGTTTGTCCATCTCTCGTTTTTTTATTCATCGTTCCATCTGAATGAATTTTTGGCTACCGCCAAGAGATACCGGTTACCTCGACCGAGTTGGATCTCGCGAAATTGTCATAAATCGCAGGTGTCGCGCGAGGGAAGAAAGGTATCCCGATGTTTCTGAATACCCGGCAACTGTTCTCGAACCGGTGTAAAACAAAAACGATTCTCTGCCATCCTCGGACCGTTAAAGCGGAAACACCGGGTTGACCGTTCGTTCCCTCGTACGCTCGATAATGCACGCTGAGAGCTAACGCGAGATGTTATACCGTGAAAAACGTGATAATTAACTGTCGGCACGGAACAGGTGGTCGAGATTTTTTTGCCACCGCGTGAGACGCTTGTCCTTTGTACCGAGAGCCGGTTACAAACTATTAACGAAATTAAGAACGTTAAGGAACGTCCACACGACCGCTTCTTTCGTGCAGTGTGCGTCGATAGCGCGGCGCGGTTGTATTTCAGCGACACCGCGACGATCAACAGGTACTTCGTTACGCATTCTCGTTTAATGCTAATGACCGATTCAAACGTGGAAACAATTAGTACGATTCGGTAGACGCGCGGAATCATATCGTATACCATCGAAAGATACAAGAGCGCGCGAGCCGTATCGACTCAATTAAGTTCCAAATTAATGATTATGTTCTGTACGTTGTACTCGACGGCGCGTTAACTTTTGTTGCGAAAATTATCCGTTTTAACATCAAGCGTTTAATAGCGCCGAGGGGTTCGTAGAACGTAAAACGACGAATGGTACTGTAAAATTATACAAATATTTGTATACTCAGTTTCATATTATATATAATTAGTTTTATCCATCAACAATTTGGAAATATTCTCAAAAATATACAAAAAGAATCTTCAACAATTTTAAAAATACTTATTATACATAATAAGAAAGATTACCAAAATTCTTTATCCGAGTCTTAACTCCGCCTTTTTCTACCAATATATTCGAGAAAAGTTCCTCGAGAGTAAAAACAAACCTGTCTTTCCGCGAGTACAATTTTCAAGCTATATGTTCGTCGATATTTCAAATTTCAAATTCCGCCACAATGTCCAGAGGAAGTATTTCCAAAATTCAGAAAGACACGAAGAAGAAAAATGATCGTTTTCGTTACCCCTGAAAAATGGATCGATTTTGTTCCATCGAATCCAGAATAAAATTTCCGGAAGTCGGAACGTATGTATCGTAACACCGTGTTCCATTGCGCGGTCACTATCGGTGCAGAGATAAGGGTCCGTCGATAAAATTTTTTAAAACAATAACGCGATGACTAAAGCTCGATAAGATAGCCCGAGTCGTTAAAGGCAACGCCTATCGAAGCGATGCCCGCGTGGCGTAGCATCGTCTCCCGGCTAGTTGCACGCAGCACCGCGCCACTGCAACGTGTGTGCAGTCACGCAGCATCCGTACACGCCGATACACGCGGCTCGAGCAACGTCAGTGTTGCACCCACCGAACGGTGCAACGGATGGGTGGAAGGAGCAGGAAAGAGGTTGTGAATGTGGAGCAAGGCTACAGATTGCAGCGCGGTAACGCGATACCTAGCACCGAACGAACCGACCGGCGCGTGTACCGCCGATCCTCTCGTAGCTGCTTCGCGTTCTATCCACCGCGGAACGGATTCGTGTTCCTTGTTCCGATACGTCCGCGAACGGACCAACGTCCCTCTAATTAACCCTGATCAATTGGGTAGCCTGGAATCACCGTTCGTCCCGTATCGAGTACAATGGAAACGAATCCAATCGTTCCGAGTTCCAAGAGCGGAGATGACGCGATGCGAACGCATACCTGAACCAGGAACTTCTCCAATTTCACTTCGCGAGATCTGCTACCACCTTCGTCCTCATCCTCCGAGACTGTTTTTCCGTACGAGTTGGAAACTGCAACGGTGGAGGTACCTCGAGTATTTTATTCCGCGTTCGCGTTGCATTCCGAGAACACCGATCTCTCGTAAATTGGCGAAAGATGTTCTGCTTGAAATACACAAATTGTCCCCATTTTGTTTCCATTTGTCGGAGATCCGAGTGAATTTTTCTCTCACGGATTCCACCGAGCGAGTTATACACCCGTTTGATTTTTACGGGAATTTTTCTTTGCGAGTTTTCGAGGTCTTCGTTATATTTTTTTTTCTCTTCTTTTTTTTTTGTGCAAGTACGGTACGACTTTAACGATCTTCCGAGAGAGAAGGAGAATTTATTGTTGTTTGCGTGGGGTATTAGCTTCGTGTATTTTCCATTCGGAACGTTGCGTTTCAACGACACAAATTTCCGTATCAGAGAACAGTCGAAGTTTGTCTCAATATCGTCTAAACGATAAATAAAAATTGTAGGATCGCGCGTTGAAAGAGCGAGTGAATTCGACCCGGATACAATATCGTTTATACCGTTCTCGAACGGTATAAACATTTAAGTTTCCGAGAAAACGGTAAGGATCTCTCGCGAGAGTAACGAATCACATTATTTACCACACTCCTCGCGAGCGATCGAAGATAACACGCTGCACCGTTTACGTTCACATCGGAGGTGAAAGACAATCGCAGAATCGTAATAATTGTAACATCTGTATCTGTAAATATCGCTCTACGCAAAAGAAACGAGAAATACTGCGTTACGGACGGCCCGAGCGCAAGTACACGATAAATGTTACTAGTCTCGAATCGAGTAGAAATGTTATCTATAATTTCTAAAGTTACTGCCCCATTTTTCTGTATCAAGTTTGCCAAGATTCTCCCACTCGTCCTTCTCTTTCGTTCTCGTCGTCTCGACGTTCAAACGATAAACAAACGACCACTAAAGACCATACTCTCTCTCGACTCTGTAGAGTAGACAATAACGGGAGAATTCTCCCGTGTTCGTGAAAGAAACGAGAAAGTAGGAGTCACACGAGTTGCCAATTACTCCAGTCCGTGCAGGAATAATATTTATGAAAAGAAGATTAAACGAGTTCTGATCTACCGGTATCGTGTTTCGTGGTAAGTACTCCGAGGATTAACCCTTTGAATACGGAGCTCTTTGGATTTAAGGCGAGGGTACATTTTGTACGCCGCGTGTTACACGTCGCGTTTTCTCCGCCGAAACGGGGACCGTGTGTTTTAACGCAGTTGACTACACAAGCGTGGAACACGGTCTGACACGCCGCCTGTCACGTGTCGCATGCGGTGACTGAAACACGGCCGTGTTGCTCCTGACCTAAGCGTTCACTAACGACGCGGTAACGCGGTACACTGAGTCCGTATTTCGATCTTTTATTCGCGCTGAATTGAATCGAACGTTTTCGTTTCCCTCGAACGTATATTATTGTTCATTTAAGGATACTAAATTTTAAAAACATCTTAGAACCCTTCGAGCGTTACGATTGCAGGTACGTAAGTGTCGATAGCTTTTACAGAGTATTTGCATAGAAAGTGTTTCTTTTATCTCGATACGGTAAAGTGTCTTTTAAGGAAGTAACGAGAAAAATGTCTCAACAAAAGACGAGCTATTAACATCGATTCGATAGTTTTATACTTTCTTACACACAATACGTTCCCATTGAAACGAATTCAACTTCCAACCAAATGAACGATCGATAATTGTGACAAAGATCAGTAATCGAACACTATATCTCGAGTTCCCCGCTATCGTGTCAAAATTGTTTCGATATGGACGCGATTTAACGTCCCAATTTACATTTCGCCTTAAAATCTCGCCAATGGGAGGAACCATCCGCGAGAAGAACCACAATACTCGATGGAACGCTCTTCTCGTGGATTCGATTTTACAATTAGTCTCTCGAACGAAGAAACGACAAAAGGATACCGATTAAAGGAATTCGTGGAGGGAGTGTAGACGAATATCGGGCTAAAGCTCGACACGCCGGCTATCAAAGCATACAATAAAAGTCAACGAACCGTGAATTTTCCGGCGTCACGCGTCGGTTACTTTTCCGCGCGTTTCTCGGCCGCGGTGAATATACAGACGTCGAAAAAGTACGAACGGGTCAACTCGGCGGGCATTACTCCTACGCCGTTGGCTGGGGGGGCATCGAACGTAACGCGACGCGTCATCCTCCATTCGGTCGCGCGAATAACTCCTCGGCTTACGAGCTTTCCGTCCAATTTCACGGGGCACACTCCGCCCGGAGCGGGGCTGGCCACCGATAACTGCAACGCTTTAATTCGCCGGGCAAAACGTTTATTACGGTAATGCACCGAAAGTTGTTGCTCGAGCGATTGCTGGTACCTAAACGCGCAACCCGAAGGACCGGTGGGCGAATTTCGCTCGCTCTTATCTCTTTGCGACTCGATTTCCTACATCGAGGACGACGGTGCAGCAACGCGAGCGAGCGAACGAGGCGGTTAACGTTTGATCGTCGATAACTATTCAACGACCATCGCGGGCAATTGTAATATACTTGAACGATAGGCGATACGCCTTGATAGTTTTCTTATTTCAGCGTAGAACGTGTAGCGACTCTCGGAAAGGGGAGTGGTCCCGTACCGATCCCTCCTCGATTTTAATGAAATTTCGCAGGCTTCTACTAGCTCCGGGTGTGTAATAATCGTAACCGGAATTACAACCGTGAACTCGGAAAAAATACGTCGAGTTTGAGAGAAAACCGACTAGTGTACTCGTGTAATGAAGCGTCTCGACCAATGGTGACTGCGACGCGATGACAAATGCAAGAGACACAATTTCGAGTATCGTTTCACCAGTCAAATTTCGTTAGAATCGGTCGAATGTACTCTCCTATGGAAAAGTAATCCCCCGTTTCGTGTTAAATTGACTCCTCGTAGCGAGAATAGAAAAACTTGGTCTCTCCGGTCACCGATGATCGTCCAAGCGGCTCCTGGAACGCAACGAAGGGGGGAACGTAGATCGTAGCAACAACTCGAGGGACATCGGGATATTTTCCCGTCGACCTCGGACGAACCTCGTAGCGCGTCGCGGCTCGCGTATCTGTTTCGTTATCCGGCCGTTTCGCTTTTACAGCCGGCGATTCGCGAGATGTATCGGCACGGTTCTAAATTTTATGGATCGTTCATCGTTATTCCAACGTCAACCCTGTGTCCAGGCGGTGCTAAACGATCGCGGAGATAGCGCGGGCCGCCGCCACGATGCGCCCGGCCCCGTCGATGTGCAACACATATCCGGAATCGATATAACGGATCGCAGGAAGTCAAAGCCCCTGGACAAGGAACCACTTCGAGCGGATTTCGCCCCGTATTGGCGCTCCAGGGGCTTCAACGGGTTAAAGGGTGGCGGTTACGTACGCGTTGCCGTTTGAGTACGGTTTTACAGAAGCTACGGGCACACACGGGAACGTCTACACGTACACGTGTTACCGTGTACACCTATACATCCGCAAGGAAGACTGAGAAGGAGCAGAAAGCCTTTGAACGGTGTTACCCCGAGACAAAGCCATCATCTCAGCATTGTCTGGGCCAAACCAAGCAAATCAACCGCCAAGCGCTCCTGCTGCTGTGCCTCTCCACCTCCCTCCTCTTTCCTGCTCCCGTGTCCGCTCATCCTTTGGCCTGCTTTCGCACGAGGACCTCGTGCAGCCAGCAAACCCCCTTTGGATACCTACTAAAGAGAGCATTGCCTCCGTTGATCCATCGTGTTCAACTTACAGAGCCCGTCCCAGGCCCGATGCGTTGTCCAGCGAACGTTCGCAGAAACGGATCAAGATTTCCACCGATCCTTGTCACCGAGTCGGTTGTTCCCTCGTCAACCACTATTTACCTTCCGCTCGTACGCTCCCGGCCAAATCGAATTTCAATTCGTCAACGTTACGTCTTCCTGTGCTTTCGCCTTTGTGCGGTTGTTTACAAAGAAGCGTCGCGATGATTCTAACAGGGTTACGGAGAAGATCATTATATATTGTATTATGTATTCGATTGATATGTGTATTACGATATTCGGTATTTTTATGGAATCGTATAGACATTATTGAACACGTGGTCCACGTATCTTGGGATTACCCTATCGGTTATAGCGTGAGAATTATACGAACAGTGGAAATATAATGAATAAAAAAATTGAAATTAATACGAAGTACTTGTTTTTGAGACGTTTTTAAAAATGTGGTTCACCTCTGCTAGAGGAGCTACCCTATCGGTCATGGCGCGAGAAATATATTTCAGGAACAACGTTACGAATGTCACGACAGTAACGCATAAATAAAAATTGTTTCGCAGTGAAATACATGAATATAATTTCCTAAAGAAATCTAGCCCAATGCACAATATTTTCACGGTATTCAATGTTAACGCTAGATTTACCAATCAGTCGTTTTGACTGGTTTCAATTCCTTTTACAAGAATATTTACTTTAAATTCAATAGCATATTTTCAAAAGATATTGCGACATTTTCTATCCTGTACGTACAATCATTTCACAAGTTCTCTTTTTCTGCATACATTTTCCTGAGATACATACAAGGAACATCTCAATATACTGTAATCTATCGGTAGTTCTCTAGCGTTAAGTTATTCTCAAAACGTGTTTCATCCGTTCCGGTAACGAACAAGTAAAAACTATTTCGCCGAATGATAAAGTACAAAGAGACGATCCACAACAACGAGATCTATCGATCTTGTAAGTCGTCCTATCGGCGATGACATAAGAAAACATATTTCAAAGAAATAGTTACGAACGTGACGGTCCGTTTCGCCGGATGGTAAAACGCGTTACAAATACAAAGACGTTAAACCGTCCCGTACGAATGTACGTGATCCACGGGACATCGATTTGCCGTAGGTTGTTCGTAAGTAATATGGCCGCCGCGTCGTGTGCCGGTCGAAGTAGGCGGCGATTCGGAGAACTTGAAAGGACCGAGACGTGGAATAATGCGTGTCCGTCTCGGACTTAAAAATACGTACGGCGTTCAAATTTAAACTCGAATGGATCCGTGGACGCTAAACGATCGAGGCAACCCCCGTGAGAAAGGATCGTTGGGAATTATTTTTTTTCTACGTAAACAGAAACGCCGTGTTGCGGTTAAACATCGTCGTCGTTGTCGTCGTCGTCAGCGGCTCGTTTCGAATTCACCGGAGTACGTTCACCGGTTTCCGGCGTTACCGAAAAATGGCGGGGAAACGCGCGAATATATTTTTGGCATGTACAACGGACGAGACGGACCGATAATGTGGGAGAATGACTCACGCCGCTCACGTAGGATGCAGAGAGAGAGAGAGAGAGAGGAAAAAAAAAGGAAGGAAAAAAAAAATGGGAAAAAAAACTGCCTGGATGTAATTTCATCGCGTGGCATCGGATTCATCTGGATATATTATTATTCGCCGCGGACTCTTGGGAATCGTAATAAGCGAAGTGAATGGTACACCGTCTTCGAAATAACTTGTCCACGCAGCGAACGTGCCGTAGCGTAGGCGAGCTTCGACTTCCGATTGGTGGGAACGGGGTCGGTGGCGCGGACCGATTGGCGCGACGTTTCCAACGACACGGCCGAGTTTTTTCGAAGCCGGTGTACACCTTGAGCCGGTGACGCGCCGTGAAACAATTCTCACGCGTGACTGGTAATATCCTTCTATTTGGACGCGATACGTACCCGACGAGAGCGATAATCAACCCACTGAGTAACGAATTCGCTTCTACCGATCCGATGTTCACTCTCGTGTTGCGTTCAAGTATAGATTTCCGAACGAGAAATATTCTATTTAAATATGTATTGTATCGTATTAAAATGTACATTACCACGTGAGAAATATTGTACCGAAATGTGTTCTATTAAAATACACGTTACCGAACGAGAAATATTCTATCGAAATTTGTTGCATTAAAATATACATTACCGTACGAGAAATATTGCATTGCGACGTGTCGTATTAAAATATCGATATCCAAATCGGAAAAATAACTCGTTTACCCCATTCGTCGTGTCCATCGGACGATTGGTATTTCGATTGCGATATCAACCGAAGCGGTTTTCTTTCGCGGATTATACGAGTTGTCGCGCTACCGGTAATCGTGTTCGGTGCGGGTAATCGTGTACGTTACGATTTATCAATAGCTCGATAAAAACAATCTACACGGTAATTTTTCTTCTCGCGATACGTACTTGCGATAGAACGAACCGAAACACGCTGATATAATTAACGTTCGTTATCGCGCGTACTACAAATAAGACATCGGTACTCGAAGGGATATTCGCGCAACGTGGAGTGAAATCAAGCTTGTGTAAACATTTTGTTGATAAACGTTCGCAATCGGATTTAATCCGATGAGACAAAATTTTGAAATACGAAAGTTCTTTTCTGTTTCTAAATAACGTAACAAGAATTACGTTACGCTTTCGAATCGCGCGGTATCTTAAAAGTTACAGTGTATTCGAATCGCGTGGTATCTTAAAAGTTACAATGTATTCGAAAAGTTACACAATGTTCAAAAAGTTTACACTGTATTCGAAAAGTTACACTGTATTCGAAAAGTTACACTATATAGAAAAAGTTACACTGTATAGGAAAAGTTACACTGTATTGGAAAAGTTACACTGTATTCTAAAAGTTACACTGTATTCTAAAAGTTACACTGTATTTGAAAAGTTACACTATATTGGAAAAATGTACACTGTATTCAAAAAGTTACACTGTATTTGAAAAATTACACTGTATTCGAAAAGTTACACTGTACTCAAAAAATTACACTGCATTCGAAAAGTTACACTGTACTCAAAAAATTACACTGCATTCGAAAAGTTACACTGTATTCAAAAAGTTACACTACTCAAAAAATTACACTGTACTCAAAAAATTACACTGTATTCGAAAAGTTACACTGTATTCGAAAAGTTACACTGTAATCAAAAAATTACACTGTATTCTAAAAGTTACACTGTACTCGAGAAGGTACACTTTCGATGGAACTCGTGTTGTCACTCGAAACGCAGCGAAACGTTTCGAATAAATTCACCCGTTTAGGAGTTTAGGGCTTCCTAGAACTCGTCGTAGAAACGGTAAAACGGTGAATAAAACGGAGAGTGGCGCGTTAACCGGAAACGCTGACCCGCGAGCACAGGTGGTTGCGTGAAACCCGTCTCCACCCATGCCGCAGGAGGGTTCACGCTACGTTACGCACATTCCACCTTGCCACACGAATAGTACGCGTTCTTCGTGCATACGCAGATGCGACTACGCGCGCGTTCCGATTGACGCGAGCTTCAAAGCGATCGAAAACCGCTTTTACCATCGTGGCTCCCGTTTGCGTGCCACCATTGTTCTGAAAATTATACAGGATACGCAACAAAAATTTGGAGAAACTTCACCCCCTTGCGCGTGACACGCACGAGAAATAATTCGGTGAATCGACGCTTCGTGCGAGCTCGAAACCTCGAAAAATGAACAAAACTCAAAATATCGAGGAATCGTTCCGAAAATGGTGATGATCGGTTCTCTGGATTTGGGTTAGCGAATCCGACATCGGAAATTCAAGATGGTGGATTCGATACAGGGCACAGTGATCCGAAAAGGAAAATTCTTGCAATATTTTTTTGCATCGTTTCTTTTCGACGAGGAACTAATTTCTGCGATAGATTTGGATCAAGTATGTTTGCGGTAACATTTTGGAAATAAGGGTGAAAAGAGAATTGTTTAAATATCAAATAAGTCACTACAAACTATCCAAAAGATGAAACTACAGCCTGGAAGAGTAGTTAGACATATAAATTAGATAAGGTTTAATAAGTAGGAGATATTCGTTCTTTTTATTCTAATAACTCGAGTCAAAGTGACGAAATCAATCTCGAAAGTTCAACCCTCGAAGAGTCAACTTGGAAACGGTCAGAGATTAACAAATTTTTAACGAAAATTGTACACTTTTCGACACGTTGGAACAAGACACGTTCGGTGTTGAAAATTATATGGCAATGTTTTCGAGTCCGAGGAGTTCAAAATATTGTCAAATTTCGACGTAACAGAATACACTACGATGTATCGTACAATCTCGGTATTACAATTTCAACGATGGTTATTTGTAAAGCCGCCGAACGGCCTCGACGCGTGTTTAAACGTCGCTTAAGAATAAAGAGACACTCCATGGATTCAGACAGCGCAATTCCTGAATAATCAACGTATCTTTATCGCGTTCTTCCGCTTATAAGTCACCGTCGCTAAAATGCCCCTCCTGTCGGAAGGATTAAAGCGATAAGATCGAACACGCCTTATAGTAAAGTACACACAAGTCACGTAACTAGTAAAGGCGGTAATCGTTTGTATATCAGGATCGGAGCGAAAGAATCCGCGAATGGTTCGAGCGGTTCAACTGGTTGGGGCAGTTGACTGGCGGGCAAAAGGGTTCCGGTTCAGTAGACCGTACGGCCGATTCATTTTCTTCTTGCTGTTAATTTCAGGATTCGTGCATTCTGGTTCAACGCGTCCGAGCCGATTTCGTAAAATTTTCTCCGAAACCCTCTCCGGGTTTTCGTAATTTCTATCTTTATCTCGATCCAGTTGGTCGTAAATTCCCGCGCGGGCTATACTTTCGAGGGACTGTTGTAATTGGTGTTCGAACGAATCGTCAGTTAAGAAACAACGTTCTCTCGCTTCTTACACGTGGGATTCGATTTTTCTAGACTATCGTGATATTCTACACGAGCAAATCTGAGAGTGCATTTGTTGTATCGGTGTAAAGAGTTTAAGGTACATACTTGATTGAAATACAAAAGGAACACTCGTTGTTTCTCCCACTTTGCCTTATGGTGCTCCCCAACTTACACGTGGAATTTAGCTCACTTTCTCAGCTACGTTCTTTACATCTTACGCAAACAATCCTCAGAGTATATCTACTGGTATACCAAATGTAAGATATGAAGGTATACTTAATTAAAACGCAAAAGAAACACCCGTTACTTCTCCCACTCCACTGTACAAGTACGATACTCTCCGCTCCTTACATTTTCGACTCACTCGAAATGTATACAAACTCGACGCAATTCGATTTATTTTTCCAGCTACCCCGGACTCGTAAATCGTGTTCGTTGAAACATTAGAAAATATACACCGCTTTTTCCACCCGTATCTAAACGTGGTAACCGACCATAAATCTGTCTCCAGCGGTGAAATAATCTCCGATCGAGAGCTCGTACGAAAAGCACCGGTGTTGCGCCCGAAGACGTCGCGAACGTCCGCAATATCCACGGTACCTGCGCGCTTATACATCAGATGGAACCGCGCGCACGAGGAGCAGGAGGGGGTGAAGACAAGCAGGCCGTGGACAGTTACGACGATGACTATGACGAGGTCTGCGGGTTTGCGGTTAACCCTATGTACCGGCCGGAGAGAAATAGGGTCAGTGCGTTGCATGCGAATAACAGCTAATCGCTGTCTAATAAGTTTGCCCCCATAATCGATAACAGACGTCGCCTGGAGCGGCGCGATCAAATAGAGCGAGGAGGAAACCGCGCGGATTTCACGGCAACGTTCGATAAATGATATTCAATTGATATTCCGATTACCCCGACAATCGATTACGTACGGCTGACAGATTGCCGGCATTGTCCGATTTATGTGGACGGAGAGGGCGTGCGTGCACGATGCCCAAACAGATTTATAATACGTAACCTAATTCGAGAACGATCGTTCCGCGAAACAACAACGCGACGATACCATCTACACCTACCCCCTTTACGAGCATCTCGGTAACTTCGAACCGAACCGAAACGCTTCCCGGTCGTCGCGACGGGTAAACGGCGCCGCTCTGTAAAAAAAGAAGGGAAAAAAAAAATCGTTTCGTGCGTCACTTTTTCGAGAACAAAAATCGAAACAAAAATGACCCGGTTGTGTCCTCTCGACGCGAACCGAGCACCCTGATACACGGAGGCGCCTATTGCTGCTAGCAGTCGCGATCGACAGCAATATCGAGGGGGTTATACACTCGTACCTCCATCGATGCCTTTTGCAATCACGCGTACGTAGCTGACGGCAGATCTCGTTTCAGTTTCGACGATTATACGCGATGAGTCGGCAATAATGTCGAGTGCTACGATGCTTTCCCTAGTTCCAGTTTACAACAACGGACAACCTGTCAGAGTTTCGCGATAAAGCCGTCGAACGGTCGCTTATTCTCTTACAAATATAACATTCGCGATGCGTTCTGTATAGCTGTGCAACGAACATCGGATACAAAGAGAGAAACAGAGATAGAGAGAGAAACATTGTAAAATTCTTGCTCTCGTTCGACATAAAAACACGGCGGTCGTACGCAGGTGCAATTTTCTGATCGAAGGGACGATACATCGCGTAGGATTCGATTAACAGGGATTGGAAACGGAGAAGAAAAAGAAAAGGAACAGTTGTAAATCGGGATCGCGGTTTTAATTCGCTTCTTTCTCCACCGGCGCTTCGAGAATTATGATTTCATTAAGAAACGGAATCGTCCGATGTCCTCCGTGCTCCGTTAGCCGCGATCGTCTCGTCGAGAGGAGAACAAGGGGTGTATTTCTAAAAGCGCTGCCAGCTACCAGAGAAAAACTGAACCGAGTTAATTTATCCGAGTTACGTTTATCTCCGGTTACGGGGAATTTACACAGCGGCGAAGACAAGCGGCGAGGAGAGAACAGCGATAGTTGAACAAATTTTACAATCCTCCGTGTATATCCGGACCACACTCCCCCGTGGTGCTATTATTTTTTCTTCCGCGAGACTCGAGATTGTTCTTGCGAACTTTCGTTAGGAAGTCTTCGTTCGGTGCTAAAACGATTTAATAATAGTTGAGATTTCTTGTAAACCTCCTGCCAAGATGGAGGAATTTTTCTAGCGTTGATAATCAATTTTGACGAGTTTGCGCGATAATTCTCCTTTCGGTTATCTCGTGTACGAATGCCTCGATTTTTTCAATTTTCATCGAGAAAATTGCACGAACGCGTTACTCGGATTTTCTTGATTTTTAAAAATTTTTTTTCTCATTGGATAATCTTCCAAAAATACGTCAACTATTGGTACACAAAAATTTGAATTCAAAATCCCATAGTAGGCATACCTTTGGTTGAGTATACACCTTCACAGTAGGTATACCCACAATTTCTCAATTTCACTAGAATATTCCTTTATAATATTTTAAACCTTGTTCATTACCTACAAACTACTCGAACCATTAAATTCTCCAACGTTTCAAATTCTACCATACCTCAAAGAAGTCAATATTAAAGCCAAGTAAATACCCTGTCAATATCCTTCTACTTCCCATTTTGGAAACCACCTTCCAAAACTACATCAACCACAACAGCACCCAATATTATCAATGCACAGAAAATTCCCATTCAAAGTCCCCCGATAGCCCAACGTTTCCCAATTCCGCTACTAACAGTACCTTCGCGATACCATTACCCGTATTTATTATTTCCAAAACAATCCGAACCCTTGGAAGCTCACGAAGTTCGATCCAACCCCCTGGTACAATTCGATCGTGCCCCGAAGAGGAACGAAATCCTCTCTAACGAAGTCGAGGACCGGCTCGGTACGGTAGTCGAAATACACCGACGATGTCTGCCAATTTACGAGGAAAAGAATCGCGGTTCGACTTGATCGTGGTCTTCTTTCCCCCGGCTTACGGGGCATGTCGTTCCCGAGAGCGGTGGGTCTCTCGCGATTCTGCACTCGGCCGCGTGGGCGTCGAATGGTTAGACGGGGGAACCCCCTGCTCCTCGATCCGCGGCAATCTCCCCTTGCACTCCTGTGCATTACGGGCGTCGCTCGGGTATCGTAGACAGACCGCGTCCGCCGTCCATCATGTTGTTAATGTACGTCGTTTTCCCTCCTGTGTTCCCCACACACCACCGACCCGATCCACCGACCCTTTTTCTCTACGTTCCCCCTCTCACTCTCTTCCGTGTATCTTCTCTCATAAATGCATTTATCCGTCTTGCCTCGACGCGCTTCCCTTCCACTTTCCGTACACCCCCCCTCTCTCGTGCGTCTTCCGTGTCTTCCCCCTCCTCCTCTTTCTCCTCTCTCATCCAATGTCTCTTCAACCTGGCCGTACCTACGCGTCTGGATGTTCCACATTCTGCGATTCCACGTTCCAACGTTTTTCCACCGAGCGACGACGTCCTCATCGAGGTTCCCCGTAAACCCCTGTTCCGGTACCCAGGGGTGGAGACACTTACGCGTAACTGCGCATCACCGTTTCACGGGTGTCCTGGACGAACTCCTGGCGAACTCTCTTCCAGAGACCACTGGAGGAGGATTTTCTACGGGGACATCGAGCGAGAAGTACGGGTTGCGATAGTGGTGAACTTTTTGAGAAAGATGTAGTCTTCTCTGGGTACGATACTTCCGAGTTGGTATCGGTACAATGATGAAGACTTCTTTGATAATGGTGCACAGAGGTTTCTGAAGTGTAGGGGTCATTAGTGGATCGAGAGCTGATTTTAGATGGGTCGAAGTTTTAGGGGTCGTGAACGTTTCAAGAGGTAGATGCAGTCTTCTCTGCAATATTTCCGGGGACTTGTGTTTTGCTTCGTTGATATCGATACACCGATGAAGATTTCTTTGATAATGGTGCACAGAGGTCTCTGAAGTGTAGTGGATCGAGAACTGATTTTAGATGGGTCGTCGGATGAAGTTTTAGGGGTCGTGAACGTTTCAAGAGGTAGATGCAGTCTTCTCTGTAATATTTCCGGGGACTTGTGTTTTGCTTCGTTGATATCGATACACCGATGAAGATTTCTTTGATAATGGTGCACAGAGGTTTCTGAAGTGCAGGGGTCATTAGTGGATCGAGAGCTGATTTTAGATGGGTCGTTAGATGAAGTTTTAGGGGTCGTGAACGTTTCGAGATGGAAATGTAGTTTCCTCTACGATACTTCCAGGTACTTGTGTTTTGTTTAGTTGGTATCGATACACTTCTGAAGATTCCTTGGTAATAGTACACAGTAGTACCTTTGTCTTGTTTGCTCGACGATATTTTTGAGGATTTGTGTTTTGTCGTCTTGGTATTGGTACACTGGTAAAAATTCTTTGATGACAGCACAGAGATGTTAATCCTTTGCACTTGAAGATTCTTCCGTGACGAATAACTAGTTGCTCGATGAAATTATAATACGTAGAATTTTAAATATCGCTTCGTATATTTTTACGTTCAACATTTAAAGTCTCGCAAATTTTATGATGCGACAAGAGTTTGAACGTAAAAGGTTAAAATATCAGAGAAATTTTAATATTCGTTAGGGAAGCTTTATACCGTAATCAACTAATAAATTTGTATATTGACTAAGTGTACTAGATGAAAGATGTTAAAAATAGTAAAGAAACATTTTTTATTCGACCCTTCCTTTTCTATTATGCGTTACAAGTGAATGGAAACAAGTGGTAGCGGGAAATTACCATTTTTGAAAATGGGTCTCGACTTGTAAACATTTGAAAAAATGTCCACAAAGAGTAGAATACGAATGCAACATCGAGTTGCAAATATAAGACGGTAAATGTACAATCGTATGCGCGAAATTGCGTATAAGTTTCCTTAACGAGTTTCAAAAGGAACCCGGTGACCCAGAAAAGTATCTAAGGCAACAGTCGACCGGTACATGTGTACACAGTTGTTTTCACCAGTTGCTGTAGCCATTGGGAAACAGATGGTAAGTCTCTCGAGTGTTCCAATTGGAGCATTAATTTTAAACGGTTTAAAAATTTCAAAGCGACTATTAAAACGTTCGAATGCAAACGTCGAATCGACAACAGTTCCACTCTGTTTACGTGTGAACGGTTTCAGAAGTCGTAAGAACCGATCGCGTGCACGGCGCGTCTTTGGTGCATCGCGACGAACGCACTCGTTAGTTAAATGAATAAATAAAACAAGAAGATGGGTGGATTTTGTTCTCGTTATTCACTTTCTCTCGGGCATTACTGCAGGGCGCACGTGACGTCTGCGCGGATCGTATGGCTGAACGACAAGTGTTTGGAACGGAGATCGAGCGAATGTTTATACTGCCATATCGGTTGCGGAAGGAGAACGAATGGATTCTAAGAATACGCGTGAATTTTTCAGCACGTGGCGAGAGGTTGCATCAACGTACGAGGCCGTTTAATCTTTTACATTCGAGGAAAAGAAAGAGAGACATAGAGAGATAGAATGATAAAATTTGACATGGTAACCCGAGTCGCATCGTATCGTGGAAAAATTGCAAGATTTCGCATTCGTAGATTACGTCTTGTAAAATGTACAAGTACACGAAACATCGAAGTAAACAAGTTCCATTTAAAATATATACAATTTTTCATTGAAAAGATTTTATCGTGGTAAAATCTTCGAGCGCAAACGGTTAAAAATACAAGACGATCGAAGACCAGAGAGTCAGAGTATCGAGATAGGTCACGAGTCAATTTTTTTCAACTTGAATACACGTTACTATCGCGTAACGATTGTTCTACAATTTTACACTTTCGAATCCGTATCGGATCTCTAGATCGTGACGATTCGGGATAAATCATCTCGAATTGTTCCACAGAGCCTGCACTTTCGAACCTCCATTAGGTCTCTGCACCAGGGTTAAACCGTTTCAAATTATACCACCGAATCTACACTTTCGAACCTCCATTAGTTCCCTGCACCAGAGATAAACCATCTCGAATTATTCCACAGAGCTTTCAAATCCCCGTTCGATCGCTACACCCGGTGTTGCAGCGAGAGACCACGTTAGTGCCAAAGAAAACGATCCCCCACCGGTAACCGAAACATCGACCTCGGTGTCCACCGTAGCCGCGTTGAAAGAGTTCCTTCGTTTCGGAACGTTCCCTCCGAGTGACATCCATTTTCTTCCGCAACGGCTACGGAAATATCATAATTAACCGTATCTCCTACGAGACTTCTCGAGCGAACACCGTGGCGACTCCTTTCTCAGCGACCCAGGCGCGTAGAGTAGTTCTCTCTCGCTGGATCTCGCTCGGCCCGGTCGTTTATTTCTCGAACGTGTCTCCTCATGAGTTATTCATTGTGTATATGCGGGTGTTTATACGCGGCTCTCTCTCACTTATCTCCACTCATTTCCCCGTCTCCAACTTTCTCGATATATCATATATACGTACATATAGATATATATACATACATACATATCCAACGAACGAAACCGGAGACTATTACACCGATAAGGCGAAGGTCTATTTTCTCGTATTCGTCTCCTTCCCTCCGAGTCTTCTTCACCTCAGGTACCATCGCACTTGCCCTCCTTGTAATAACCCTTCCATCTTACTTTTATCGGATGATCGCGCCGCGTATTTATGCGCCCCTCTCCCCTACCCCTGGCACGCAACCAGTTTAATTATAAATTCCGCGAGCCAATCGATCCCGATAAATTAAACGAGCGTTTCGCGCCGATCGCCTCCACGAGCCGATCGATAAACCTCGTGCTCGTTGAACCGTCCGCAATTTTCTACCGTGATCTCCGCGAGTTGGTTCCGCGTCTCGGCCATTCAGGCCTCGATTTCGTTTCTGGGCGAGTTAGGGACGCGAGAGAGAGAAAGAGAGAAAGAGAGAGAGAGAGAAGCACGTACCGACACACTCGGCGCGTTTGTAACGCCGAGGAAGCTTATCAGCGTTCAACGATGACCGTCATCAAGGAAGAGAGCTCGAATCATGTCGATTGTTAAGGTCATTACGGGTCTCTCTCTCCCGCGTCCCTGTTTCCGGTACCGGATTACGAACCGACCAGGCCAACGTTTCGCTTCTACGGAGCGGTAATTCCGTAGTTTACGATCGGAGCCTCGTGGTCTTCGTCGTCGTGGAATCGGGATGTTGAAATACATCCTCCCCACCTCGATCCGATGAATCTCGGTATCTCTGAGTCATCCGAAAGATGACGAACGCGGAAACGCGCTCACTCGCGGAGCTCGATGGATATCGGTGAACGGAACTAATGCGGTTCGTTGATGATTGGAACGAATGTTTCGATAAGAGAGGTCTTGGAAGAGAGCAGAACGAGACACGACCCAGGTAACAGAGTATTGAGTGATAAAAGTTTCAAGACGCGTAAGTATCTTCCACTGGGTCGTATATAGTAGCGAAGTTTAGGATTTATTAGCTAGCGTTGCAACTGACGCACTGTGTTACGCGTGTCCCGCGAAACCTGCAAATGCACTTCGTGTTAGTAGGATTTCTAATTTTAACCGATGAATATTTGAAGTGCCGTAACTTTGCGAAGGATAAACGTAGAGAAACGTACCTATGCTCGTTTTAAAGGTAAAAGTTTGTACTTTCTCGTGCCTGAGTGGAATTTTTTCAAAGATGCTTTTCCACTCGGATTTGAGACGGAAAAGCGAAGATAGTTTTTTCCGACAATTTTCAAAATTCGAACGACTCCACGGGATTCGAGAAATTTTTTTGGCGACTCGTTTTACAGTGAATTCGAAGGCGGAAGTTTCTTCTTTACAACGAGCCATTAAAAGTTGGCGCACGATTTTTTTTCACCGAGTTATCGCAGTTCGAACGAGAAGTGCGCTGCAACTTCCTTGTAATGTACTTTGGGTTATTTTAATGCGACACGCTTCGTTCAAAGTGCGATCAATCGGTGACAAAAAATCGTACAACAATTTTTAATAGCTCGTTGTAAAGGGAAAACTTTTGCCCTTCAATTCGTATTAAATTCAATTGCGCGAGAAATTTATTAAACTTCGCAGTCTTCCAGAACGAAGAAAGATTCCACCGAGGATATCACCGTTGTAAATTATACGATACCACAGTCCAGTTTTATTTTATTTTATTTATCTAAATACCGCGCAATTGCCAGTAGAGAATTGCTATAAAATTCAATAGTCCGAACAGGTATGTACGGTTTAAAATAAATCGCGAGGCAAGGGGTTAATAGCAGTGCGGTCGAGCCTCGCCTTTCACATCGCAGATGTATTTTCTTCTTGCACGGTATCATAAAGACGTTCTTATTATCGTTGTTATTAATGTAGGAGCTAAAGTCCGACCGAAGGAAGAATCATCTGGATAGACTTTCCAACCAGTCGTCGCGATATGGAGAATTCTACTCCCCACTTCGTCGAAAGACGACCAGCGATGGAATCGAACTAATCGCGAGTCGTATCGAGATGTTTATAATTTTTGCGTTGCAAAACACGACTGCTCGAGCCGAGAGAAAATTTATTCCCAAAGATCGATCATTTCTCGATGAAAACGAGAAAAAGAAGATCTCGATGCGATCGATAGTTTCGGAGATAAAAATTCAATTCTTATTTATCTCGCGAAGTATAGAAGTGTAATTATTACTCTTTTAATAATTGAAATAAAAATCATATAAATGTGAGAGATTTGAACTAAAATTGAAATTAGTAATGGTCGTACAAATTTGGTATTCTCTGTTTAAAAAAAAAAATGTTTAATCAGAACGACTTGAACAATCGTAATTTCACGCGGATTGCAGCGTATTTCAACTTCAACGAAATCCCTGACCTCGTGCGCGGAAAGTGTGATCGATTAGGGGTGGAACGACCCACATATGTTTAATACATTCGCTGGTATCGTTCGGTCGGTATACCGTTCGCCGCAGACCTCGTTGCACTTTTGCTAATTTTATTCAACGCAAATAAATTTACGCGGGCAAATTTATTTAATGCAAATCGGTCAACTGTACGCAACGACCCGTTACACGCAATACTGTGTGCGTATAATAATACAATATGGACAATAATACGACGGACACCGAGTCCATGGTTCTCCGTTCGTATGTTTACAAAATAAAAAGATCGTCGGTGTCGCGCAACGTTGGCCCGTTGCGAGAATTCGGCGCAAATACACAGGGTGTCCCGTAACATCTGGTACCCATTTCGAGAGTTCATTCAACACCCGAAAGACGATATAAAAAAAATCGTATAAAAAAGTCTCACTTTGTGAGATATACAAAATTTTGAAAAAGACATTTAAAATCTATCCGTACACGTCTACCGGAAAATCTTTAAAAAATTACAATCTGGAATAAAACAAAGTAACCGATAAATTCGAGAAAAATTAAGAACCACCGAGAAGCTGACCTGATCGACAAGACGCCTATGTGCATCTACGTGCATTCGCCTGGAATGCAAGGTGGCCATCTTGAACATTCTCCGTGCAACTGATCGAACGACAAAAAATTCCCCGTATCTCGTAAACGTGGAAAAATAAGGCACAAGGTATCAATTTCTTTCTCCGTGTTCGATCGTGCCCCGAACTGTCTCCCAAAAATTACAGGACACCCTGTACGTAGCATCGAATGCGTGAACCATTTAGTTCGCGGTTGCATCAAGGGATCAAGGTCTCAGGACCTTGAACTCGCCGGCTGGACGACAACTCGAAACGAAGATCCGTCCGATATCAATCAGCTGCGAACTTTTCGCTCGTACAGGGTGTGTCAAAAGTTGTGCGACCCTTCGTGCGATATTTTATCCGCGGTTTACTTTTTACTTTTATCCGTTGTTCACCGCGACGTATCGCGCCCCGTAAATTGTTAGGTTTCCGCGAGAAACCGACGAGTCAAAGCGTTAATTTCGCGACTCGGCGCGCACTTTGCCCCACCGTAATCTTACATATGTGACTTTCAATTAAAACTTTTCTCCGTGCTCGCGAAGAGCGTCATTGTGTGCCCGCACTCGAGGCGAGCAGCTGTAACTCTTAATTCCTCGACTAGCGGACTCCTTAGCTAGTTACTGGACCAACACGCCGAGACTCTTAACGCTCGGATCAACATTGTCACACGGCACGGAACACACATTTCTCCGTACCTGTACACCGTGGAATTTCACGACACCTACTTGCCACGTGGAGCACACGCTATCACCGATGAACTGCAATTAAACAGGACGAAAACCGGTGCGAGGGAAGCCCGTAACTCGATTAACGCGTTGATCGCGTTGCGTACTTAACTTTTCGATGAAAAATTCGATAATTTCTTACCAAACGTGCGGTATGTTATTTTAAGAAAGTTATAGCATCGTTTGCAAAATATCTATGTATTCGTTGTATTTATTATTTTCGAATGATGCACCAAATCTAAGGCCATCTGCCTTTGAGAGAATGCGATCTTTGATGTGTTGAGGTTGTGCACGATATTTGTTCAAAGAGTGTAAAAAGTAGAAATAGTCTACAATTTGTTCGTGTACTTATTATTTTATAATATTACCAACGAGAGTAATGTTACTTCAAAGTTTAATATTAGAGTTCGTATCTTGTGAGCGCTTTAGAGAATCGTTGGTCATCGAAGGTCGTATTAACCTTTTGGGGCATAGTGGGTTAAGAAATTTATTTTTC
Organism: Ptiloglossa arizonensis; assembly: GCF_051014685.1. NCBI lineage: Eukaryota > Metazoa > Arthropoda > Insecta > Hymenoptera > Colletidae > Ptiloglossa > Ptiloglossa arizonensis. Next base: position 23,236,699 of record NC_135050.1, read on the forward strand.
AAAATAAATGAAAAATTAAAATAACTCTATACAAGTTTCACCGTGAGACTATTAATGTTTCATCTCGTAATTACATATCTAATTGATGTATTTTTTAGCTTTAGTTATTTCCTACCGTTTCGTTCGTTCAACTGTGCCTCGAAGAGTTAACACCGAAACGTTCTCTCTCTTTCGAAGTGTCCTACATTTTACATAAATCGGAGACTATTCAAATGTTACGGGACAACCGAACGACTCAACTCGAAGGATTAACAGCCTCGAAACCCAGGGAATAAGACTCGCGAAGTATCGTTGGACACCCGAGGTCGTGGACCTCTCGTTGGAATCGCGAACCACCTCCTTGTCGCGAGCCATTTGTTCCTTTGTCGAGGGACATTTTTTTTTCTCCATTCGTGGAAGTTAACGGACTTCGAAACTTACGGACGATTGCGTTACACGCAATCAGCACCTTGTTCTCTCTGTTCGGGACGCGGAACAGTCGAAACGACTCCAACGCGACGATTGTTTAACCCTTTCGCATCGCGCGACGGCCATTGCCCGTCATGGAGTTATTTTTGAGTTACTTGTAACATTTTTCTTTTACTATTTTTTATCCACGAGTATTGAACAGTCTGTTGTATTTGACTTAGAGTAAAAAATGGGGACACTTTCTCGATCGTGTTTAAATATACTTTAAAGAACGTCTTTCAAGATGTCACGTACGCTGCAACTGAAAACTTCGTGACGATACAACGCGGCGGTGTAACAAATACAAAATGGCACTTCATTTGCCAAAATGTTTCAAAACCTATCATCCATTGCGAAATTATTATTTCTTATATCTTTTTGTATAAAAAAAAAAAAATACAGCGGTGTAACAAATACCAAATAGCACTTCGTTTGCCGATACGTTTCAAAACGTATCATCCACAACGTATCATCTTTTCCATACGAAAGAACACATTTGACTTGTACTTTAATCACATCGTGTAAGTAAATTCAATTTTCACCGGCTGAATTTAATTTTACTTATTAATTTCTTCGTACACGGAACATTAAATGAAATCCACAGCCGGGGCGCGCGTGCATCGCGAAGAAGTAATTGGATCGGAATGAAAATTATTCTAGATGGGTGTATATAGCAGGTGATTACTCGAGGCAGGTACGCAGCTATAGCACGCGAAGTGATTGAACGAGATTTTTATTTCTACGAGAGAAGAAACAATCCTCGTCGTTTGTTTCTATTCGAAGTAAGGAGAATAGAATTCCAGGACTTCGCCGAATTCGTGTGATCGATAAGCCTCGTGGAACCGATACAGCGAATTCTCACCGCAACTGTTCACTTTTAAAGCCGCGTTCGAAACTCGAGGAGCCATTTTTTATCGCGACGCGAGGCAAAAACTGACCACAATCGCGCAACCATTCTCGCGGCGAGCCGGCAGCCAGAGTTTTCTCCCTCCAACTGGTCGGGCTGTGCTGTGACCGTTAACAAAGCGCGGTCTCACGATACTAATTAAGCAGATCACAATTTTACGATGTTGAAACTGAGACGACGAAATAATTCGTCGGACGAGAGCCCGCAGCAATTACGCGGCTTACCGCTTCTTCGATTCTCGCGTATTCCCGTGGCGAGTTACGCGCGGCGATAGTAGTACACCTAGACCCTTTTTTTTTTTTTTTTTTTTTCCCTCCCCGGACTAAATTGAAAGCGTTTTTCCCGCTCCGTGCCCTTTCCGCGCGCTTTCGACAAAGCGTACGCCGGTACCGCACGAGCGCGGGAGGTTTATCGTTGTTCAACGGTGCTCTAACAAATTTTTAATCAAGCGCCAGAGAAAATGCCCAAATAACGGGAAACACCGACGGATAAAAAGCCCTCGATGACAATTCGAAATACGCGGTAAAGATAAGCGGAGGGAAATAGTATTTATACGCGATTTAAATGAAAATAAAAAACAGCGACGGATCGACGACAAATATTTACTCGCGTCGCGTATAGAGTACGAGGGTTGAAATACTTTTTCGAATTGTTCGAGTGTGCTATCACCGTCGATTGTCCAGAGATGGATAGAGAGTGTAGGGTTAGGTGTAATTTTCTGGTTTCATTTTACTCGAATCTGCAGAGATTTCGATGATTGTCCAGGAAGATTGTGAGCAAAGACAGCCTTTATCGTTTGAGAAAGAAGTGAAATCGACTTTTTTGGTAGTTCCGGTGTTAATACCGCGTGTCCACCGATCGTACTTAGTGGAAGAATGTTATTTCAGCTTTCATCGGTTGAAACGCAGAAGTCGCGCGACAACGCGGGCACGTAGATGCGCAGCTCTCTTCCCGCTTTGCGAGCCATCGAAGAAGAAGAAGAAGAAGAAGAAAAGGAGGAGGAAAAGCTCGGAACGAAATCTGAAATTCGCGAGTACAAAGGAATGACATCTTCGTAGAATTGCTGACGCAAGCGAACACCGATCGGTCCGTGTCTCGGCGTACGTAACGCGTTCGCCCGGGGCACGGCTTCGAAAGTATGTCGAATATTTCTTTTCCTCTCCGCGAGAACAAAAGCTTCGTCGCGAAGTTTCCGAGGATCCGCTCGGGGGCTTGTCGCGTTAAGGTGTTCCACCTCCCGAGCACCGACCTCGAACCGAACGTACACACGCACCGTGTCTGACGTTCGAGAGAGCGATTGTCTCTTTCGCTTCCGAGTTACGCTGGTAACCCCTCGTTAAAACGCACACCGTGAAATTCGCCGGAAATATTCGAACTCTTAGCTGTCGTCGATGCTTTTTTACATCTAACTTGGTGCTAGGTTGATACTTCTCTTGACCTAACTCGATAAGTTGCTACGTTTCTTGACCTAACTTACTAAGTTGGTACTTTTCTAGAATTAACTTGCTAAGTGGATACTTTTCCAGAGCTAACTTGCTAAGTTCGTATTTTTCCAGAGCTAACTTTCTAAGTTCGTATTTTTCCAGAGCTAACTTTCTAAGTTCGTATTTTTCCAGAGCTAACTTGCTAAGTAGATACTTTTCCAAAGTTAACTTGCTAAGTTGATACTGTTCCAGAGGTAACTTGCTAAGCTGATACTTTTCCAGACCTGTCTTACTGCTAGGTTCATACATTTCTAGACCTAACTTGCTAAGTTGGTATTTTTCCAGAGCTAACTTGCTAAGTAGATACTTTTCCAAAGCAAACTTGTCAAGTTGATACTTTTCCAGAGCTAACTTGCTAAGTTGGTACTTTTCCAGAGCTAACTTCCTACTAGATCGATACTTTTCAAGACCCAACTATAGGGGTCTAGAAAAACTTATCGACTTCACCTGATAAGTAAATAAAAAATGTCGCACAAACACTATTCTACAAAAGAACATTTTATTACGTAAAAACACATATTTCAACATTCTCAACTTGTTGACATTTTTTGTGTCTCGATCGCGTTGATCACGACTCGGTACGTTTTATCGAGGATCGAACGCGTCGTTTTAACGAGGGGTTAGCGTATCGCTGGCGGCAATGCGGCACAGACGGTTCGTGCAACGTGGGAACACCTTTACAGACGAAAACGAGACAAGGTTTCGCGCGTAGCTCGTCTTTTGTGGACCGGGATGGAGGACGTATCGGGCGTCGCGTTGGATCGCGCCCTCGAGAAGAATCGAGTCAACGATAGAGGTGCTTGAGCCGCGTATTGTTCGCGCCTCGACATCCTTGCCGAAGGACAGAGAGTAAATTTTGTCCGTTCCCTCGTTCTCAGCGGCTCCCCGCCGCGGAATGAAAAGGATTTGTCTTCCTTAGTTAATAATGAGTTTCATTCACTCGACGAAACGGAGAACGAACTGCAATGTGCCTGTCGCGGTGCAAGCGGTGCATTTTTCAGCTTCGCCTCCGAGAGACAATAGTCCACGCAAGAAGAGATAATTGCGCGGCAGGGCTTTTTTCGCGAGAAAGCGGGGACCGGTTAAATTAATCATCTGCCGCGCAAGCAAGAATACCGAGCCCGCGCTGCTTTGCGCGTTAACCTTTTAGTTCGTGGCTTTTTAGCGAAAGGAAAATTAGTAGTACGAAATCGTAATTTACCCAGAACGCGATACGTATTCTCTTTCGAATCGAACCGTTGCCCCGAATCGCGATACCGCCTCCACGATCACGATCGTCGAATCTTTCAACGAGGCACACGTTTCGTCGAACGACAATAAATCGACAACGAAAAATCGTACATCGACTTTCAACGGCTCGTTGCAAAGAGGACGCTTCCGCCTTTAAATTCAGCGCAAAACAAATTTCCTACAAAATTTACCAATCCCCGTGCAGTCATTTTGGAAAATATTCGAAGAAAAGAACCTTCTCGCTTTCCCGCCCCGCATTCAAGTATACGAATTTTGTTGCGAAAATTCTATCCACGTAGAATAAAGTAGAATCTTTGCCCTTTAAAACGAACCTAGGTACATCGCCGTACGATGTTTGTTCGCAAAGTTACAGCACCTCGAACATCGAGAAATTTTCCAGCCGAAAATTAGCGATCCTACGCCACTGGACCGGTTCGCCCTCGATAAGAGTCATCGAACGTTCAAATTTCTTTCACGATCGTTGTCAATTTACCACGGTGACCTCTTGCTCGTCCCACAGTCCGCACATTTCTTACGAAACAAAAAACCGATTGTCAGTGAAAACGCGGCTAACCAAGAAGCGACGCGTTTCGAAGTGACGCGGGCTTTTTCGAGCGTAACCGCGGCGACGAACCACGGTTAACGGTTCATTAAAGCGTCCGCGACTCGTCCAAGGCTCGAGTTGCTAATTAACTCGGCAAGATGTCGTCGTTCTTGCCTGGCAGGGAAAAAGGTGCGACCTCTGCCGTAACGGTGGCAGGGAGGGCCGGGCCAGTCGTCGCTACGCTCGCGCGGATTCGTAGAAACACATTTCCGAAAGTTTACGACTCAATTTTCAGCGGGGAATTTATCGTCGCGGCGGTGTGTACCCGCGAAGAAACAGTAACGAGACCGCAGTTTTACGGGCGTTGAAATTGACCCTAGAGACGAGTTAAATTCCCGTGAAACAAGCATAGGGAAACATATTGCCTTATCCGCGTCATGATTGCTGTCCGCTCGCTCGTCTTGCTTTTCGCGGAAATTCCTCCTCCTCCTTCACCTCTTTCACCGTCAAGTCCTCGACGTCGTCGTTGCAACGGACACTCGCTAGGTTTCGCTCGTCCATAATCACGCGACCGTCACACCGTGGTTGCTTACATCCATTTCACGGCGACCATCAAACTTTTACATTCGCGCGACGACGTTAAAGCTCCCGTGGTGAAATTACTCGACACACTCTCGGTCACGAAACCGTCCCGCGGCCGAGATTACCACTCCGGGTGATTGCACCGACGGAATTATCGCGACACGCCGAGGAGAGACCGGGAAATGAATTTAAAACCGCGCCGATACGCCCCGGATAAGATTTCCCCGTTGTCACGGATTTCGATGTCCGCTCTCTACCATTGAAATCCCCATTTAGGTGGCTTCGTCGGAGATAGGAATGCGACCATGGACCGACAATGAACGCGAACACGATCGTATTTCGCGCGATTGCCGATAAACGCGACCATTACGGGCTCGGTGAATTCGATTCGGATTAATCGAGAAAGGGTCGGGTCAAAGTTCGACCAGAGAAGACGGTCGACCCTTTTCCAAGAGTTTCTCGTTGAAATGAAGGTGATGCTCGTGGCTGCGCTGGCTATGGAAAAGGTTTCTGTAAAGTCTCCCAGGGGATGAAACTTGATATTGGTAAACTTTTGAATAACGTTAGCGTGGATACGGATGTTGCGAAATGTGCACGGCGATTAATTATGGAACTGTTCTATTTTTCACGTTACAGATTGAATAATTGTCGAGGACGTGACTCGCTCGATCTTTAGTTATTCGGTGACTTTTTACAATATTTTACACCTCGATGTTTACAGGATAAGGATAATGTTACAGTCTTTCAAGGAATAAACTTTGATATTTGTAAACTTGTGAGTAACGTCAGTGTGATTACCGATGTTGTTAAATATATACATTAATCAATTATCGAATAGTTTTACTTTGTTACAGGTTGAACAAACGTCGAGGATATTATTAACCTACTCAGCCTTCAGTTATTCTGCAATGATATTTTATAACATTTTACTTCGATGTTCGAAATTATGATCGAAAATTGTTCAAGATCGTCAGCTACGTGTTTAACTCGCAGTCTTGACCAAATGAGTCAAACACGAAAAACTGACACGGAATCCGACGTATTAACGTTAAAAATCGGTATTGACGATTACCTTTGAACGAGGGTCGGTGGAGAATATGTTCTCGGAACGGGGTAGGTACGGAAGAGAACAGCAAATGCGATCCAACGATGAGAGTGAACGAGATACTGCGACCAGCGAGGAATCCCGACACCTGTACGCGTGGATAGCTGGAAATTCGATCGCGCACGGACTAAGCTTCAAAGCGATGCCAGTGCATCGATGCTAATGCGGATCAACATTTGTCTCTCGTTAGTATTTTTACATTCGTCCTTTGTATCTTTGTGGGAATACTATCGGTCGATTTTTCGATTAAAAAGAAAACCATTCGTACTGGAGGTTTTTAACCATAATTCCTTCGAATCGTTTCCGATGATCTGTCGAGAATAAAAATGAAGCGTACAAATCCCGATTAAACTTTTCAACCGTGCACCGCACCGTATCGATTAACGAGATCGAACGGACGAGTGATTCGAGTTCACCAGTGACGAAAGTCGGCTCGACCAGCCACGCGAGACCGTGTGCCACATCTCGCCTAATCTCGTCGTTATTTCGATGCAATTTCGTACGCAGTATTCATAAATTTTATCAACCTGGTTCTCTGTTCACTGCACACGCGTGCAGGGGATATTCTACATATGCATGAGAACGATAAAGATCCGTTTCGACGCGTGACGCCGCGTTTCAGTTATCGACAGATCGTCTAATTAAGCTATTATCCGACAGACATGATCGAGTGTTCCGCGCAACTGTCCGATCGTTGTGTTCCATTTTCAGGAATCGTTGCGCAATGGTTATTTTTTTCCTTGGCAAGGATTTTCTTCGTCGAATCTCGCGCAATGTGGATAACTTGTACCCGATCGGTGAATCCAGGTCGAGTGCCCTCGAGAAAGTGGAAAGATTTCGCGTCAAGTTTCGGCACACGACGTGTATAGGCTATGTACGGTTTACGATGTTCGGCAGCTACTTGATAACCGAGTGTCCGGTGCATGTAAGTCACACGCCGTAGGAGCCTCGTTTCTTCCAGCTCGACTTTCAAAAGTTCTGCTAAGACACCCGTGAAAACGAAGACCCACACTGTCGTTGACGACCTCCCGAACATCCTCGACGTACTGCCGGGTTTACGGTAAACCTTTATCCCCACCGTTCCTGACAACTGACCTCGCGCCGTGTGCCGCCTCGACGATACCTGTTCCAAGATAAATAAACACGACCCAGTCGAGTGTTATCGTCTCGCTCGTACTCGATATTTCTCGCTCTACCCAATTTCTGGAACGTATCTTCTTCGAAGGATACGAGAGAGCGAGTTATCGCGTGTTTTGAGACTGCTTCTAACGCAGACACCTAAAAATCCGACGTTATTCGTTTTCCGAGTGTTATACGGTCGGCTCGGACGTGAATAGATCCCTGACACGAGCCACGAATCCTCATCGAAGGGCCCGGTGGTCGAGTGTCGGATGACGTTGTTTATGAAACGTGAGAATTCAAAAGGATCGACTCGACCTTTCGGTGCCGAAGAATAGAGACTTTGTTCATGAAGGATCGGGCCACGTTGGGGAGAAGATCTGGGATATAAGAAACGATAAACATTCCAGCATACGTCTCCGTTTTCGGACCCGCGTTTGTCATCACTTTTCCACCCACTCGGACCAATGTTAACCTCTTTCCTTGGGTCAAGAACGCGGAGATTTGTTCCAAGTTTCCTGTTATTTATTCCAAGTTTCGTATTGCGTACGTTCGTATCGAAGACAATGAAATAAATGTTCATTGCATTCGGTGAGATGGAAGTTAAAAATTATTTTCGTTCGGTGTAGTTATAACAGCGAACAATGTTCAATTTTAAGTAATGAGGAAGCACAGTGTATTGGAACGAGAGAAGTAACGGGTGTTCCTGTTGTATCGTAGTTAGGTATACCTGGTGTAGCAATTCAACACTAGTACACATCCCATTACTTATCCCATTCCGCCACACGGTACTCCCCCTCTTACACATAGAATTCAGTTTACTTTCCTAGCTACGCAGTTCCTATTACATTATAGTTAGTACACCGCCGTACCTTGTACACCAATACGATAGATACACCCATTATTTTCCCCACACCGGCGCACGATGCTCCTTCCCTCTACACATAGGGTTTAGTTTACTTTTCTAGCTACACAGTTCCTATTATATTACAGTTAAGCGTACCGTTATACCTTGTACATCGATATAATTAATACGCCGATTGCTTCTCGCGGTCCACCGCACGATAATCCCCCACCCCTCGCACACGCGATACAACTGACCTTTCTGGTTAGGCTGCTCGCGAGTCACGAGTTGCCGGACCTGCTCTAATCGTTCCGCGCCAGCGTTCCGTTCGATCTGAAAACACCGACTCGCGTTGAGCCCCATCTCGACGGTACAAGCGTGTGTTTTGCCATCGTCGGAGTCCTGTGTCGAAGGGAAGCTCACGGAACGAGATTACGTCGAGTTAGCGGGATGAATCGAGCCGCAGCTCGTGCGCACACGCTCTCGCTCGCTCGCTCGCTCGCGCAATATTTATCTTCCGAAGTCGTTTGCAATTGGCAAACACACGTGCATGTACCGTTATAGTTTCGCCGTTGCCGGTCAAGGAGCTACCTTTGGTCGAGATGCTTGCGTGGCCGCCACGCATGACCAGCATAACGTCGGAGGTCCGTCGTGTTGGAGCTACGCGAACGGAATGGGGTCAAGTTTCTTTGGAATCGACCGAACATCCCATAAATTATTTATTCCATCGGCTCGACGATACCGGCCGAGACACTGGGCTTGGATTTACGCAGCATCTCTGTTCCATCGATTTTTTTCGAAACTCGAACCAGACCGTTCAGGGTTCTCGAGAAATTAACCGTTCGAGAGCCAAGAGTCGCTCGCCAAAAGTGCGGGAAGACGCCTCGGCGTTTACTCACGGTATTTGTTTTTGTTCGGGGGAAAAAAAAGGAGAAATATATAGAAATTGTCGATAAAGGTTTCGCGTCTCGAGCAGAGAAATATCCTTCGCGCCGGTTTAACTTGCCGAACTTGTCAGATTCGTTTGAAAATTTAAACTTAAACTTTAAACTTGAGATTTCCCTTCGAAGCTTACGAGATACTGAACTTTTTACGTCGGTTATAACAGAACTTCGGTGGGTTTTCGAAGTTGCTTCACGGGAGCGACTAGAACGGCGAATGAGTTCAATAGACCTTTTCGGAGCCACTCTGAGCGATGATTTCACGAATCATCGAGTCTGGTACCGTGTAATATTTTCGGATTGTATTATTATATTACATTGTATCGTCCCTGTACGATTCTAAAGGGCTTACTAGTCTGTAAATAAAATAATAATATTAAAAAAGTATGTACACTCAAAAATGTATTCACTGGCTCTCGCTGATAACACGTGCTTTTGTTACCACTTTCTCAATCCCTATTATAAATACAATTAACCATCTTGACCTTTGTAGTCACTTTCGCATACAACAAAACTAAACATTGCTATTGAAACAATACCTACACCGAAATAATTTTCAACCTTTACAACAACAAAAAATAAAATATATCCAAACCCAACGACCTAAAAAGATCAAAACCCATGTATTCGAATTCCAACTAACGAAATTCGAGTTCCGGTCAGATTGGCCTTGTTCGAGGATCAAAACCGCGTGTTGTCACGAAACGAACAAACGGATCTCGGCGAGAAATCTCGAATGAAAGCAAAAAGGACATTTTTTCCTCGAAGAATCGAAGCGAAGCTCCTCGAGGGGACAGGATGGCTTTTCATGGCCCAGACACGCGACACGCTGTTCACCGTATCGCACGCGATGAGGTCAGGAGTTGAAGTACCGCAAGCGAAGCGGAAAACGAGCGGAGAATTCGAAACGTTCGTCGGTGAGAAAATTCAACCGTCGACCAAGCTTCCGTATCGCGTTCCCGCGCGACCAAGAACCCGCGTAACGGAAAAAGCGGTTCGGCTAAATATTCACCTAAGCTTTTCCACGTTTTCCGCGCGGGGTTTATCCCGCTGCGGATCTAATCCGCGCCGATTCGCGTCGCATTCGCCGCCGATTACCACGCGCCGGATAATGCACGAGAAACGGAGCGGATTCCGGCGAGGAATCCGAAAGTGTCGTTCCGCCCGAACGTAAGAGTCGTTCTCGAGCTCGTAAACTCTGAGAGGGGGGCCAGGAAAATACGTTTAGCGGCTCAGGGGTTCCGATACCGTATTTGGAGCACACCGTGACAGTGTACGCCGAGAGATTCGCTGGAAAAGTTGAAATACATCGCGAAGGAGACGCGAATTCGAAGATTCTCGGCGGAGGATCGAAGAAGATCACCGAGGGGGCGTTCAGGGGCACGCGAAGAGGGGGTTGGAGAAGTCTCTCCTGACTCTTACGCGAGGGATAAGTCGGACAAAGTTCAAGCAAGTTCGTCCACCTTAGCCCGTAGCGAAGAAATGTCTGTCTCTCCTCTCGGGCTGCGGCTTACGTCGATTCTGAATAAAATATGCATGTACAAGGTTAGGGGAGTACAATTTTCACGGGGAATGGCCGTGCGTCGCCACGGTTCCCCCCGTAGCGAGTTTTCCTACCGAGGAAGTATAAAAGAAGATATCCACCGGTGTCGGTTCTCGGCTGACTTCTTCGCGGACGAACGCGAAAATCTGTTACTTACAACGCGGCACCGGAAACGCGCCCGCTATGCGTCCATCGCTCGTACACGCGAGCGATTCGCGGTCACAAGGGCTCGTTCGTGGCGGAACATTTTGAAAAATCGACCGATCTTTTTATTTCTTGTACGAGCGACTATTGGGAGTTTCATTCGCGCTTTGAGATGTCATTGACATTGAAGGAAAATCTTAATTTTTTTGTTTTGCTTCTTTGGGGGACTCGCGATGGAGGTTGATATTTTTGTGAAATTTTTGCAAAGATTTGCATCGAGGTGTAGAAATATACTCTGACTAGAACTATGTAGCTCTGGAATTGTAAAATTCGTCGAAAGATGTTGCAGATAAATTTATTTTTGGAGGACTCTTGTAGGAAGAATTTTTGAAGAGCGTGACTCTGATCTTTCTGGTATTTGAGGAATCTTGGAATAGAAATGATAAAATAATTATGTACTTTTGTTCAATAATTCAAATATTTTGAGTAAAGTATTATAATTATGAAACAAAAAGGATAGTAGTAAGTTTCTATAGTATTACCCGGATAACTGAACAACTATGACCCTCCATAAATATACCAAAGATATTACCCTCCATACTTGTACCAGAGATACCTCCATCAAAGCTACTCGACCTCAGCTCAAGATAAAAAAAATTCCATCCCTGTAACAAAATCACTACCTTCTGAATAAACAGTAGTAACTTTCTATAGCATCACCTGGATAAGTAAACTATTTCCCTGCATAAATATCCCAAAGAACAAATATTACCCTCCATACTTGTACCAGAGATACCTCCATCAAAGCTACTCGACCTCAGCTCAAGATAAAAAAAATTCCATCCTTAGAACACAATCACTACCTTCTGAATAAACAGTAGTAACTTTCTATAACATCACCCGGATAACTGAACAACTATTCTCCTCCATAAATATACCAAAGAACAATTATTACCCTCCATACATGTACCAGAGATATCTCCACCAATGCTACTCAACCTCAGCTCAAGATAAAAAAAATTCCATCCCTGTAACAAAATCACTACCTTCTGAATAAACAGTAGTAACTTTCTATAGCATCACCCGGATAACTAAACTATTTCCCTCCATAAATATACCAAAGAACAAATATTACCCTCCATACCAGTGCCAGACACACTCTCCACCAGTGCTACTCAATCTCAGCTCGTGACAAAGAAAAAAAGATTTCATCCCCAAACAAACAAACAAACAAACAAGCAAACAAACAAAAAAAATCGCTACCTCCATCCCCAATAGTATCGATTCTCGATCGCAGTAACCCGAGAATCGTTCTCGACCGAGTTCGATACTTTTTCATCGGTGTGTTCGGTTATCGTGCTAGCAGACTCGGATCGAAGGAAACGGGTTAGAGACCCCCTGTATTCTCCGGGAGTAATTTCAACGGATACCGTGCCCACCTCGGAAGTTATTTCTTGCCAATCAAACGTAGTACCCACGGTGCCACACCGCCGGGTATGTAAATAACCGGACCATAAAGAATTCAGCAACAGGGGCGCTCGTAAAGAAAACGGTGAGCTCGCGCGTACCAGGTAAATATAAGTGCAGGAGGCTGTATCGGATGTGTCGATATTTCAGCCATTTCGAGATCTCGGAGAGTTTTTCCCGATCGTAGCTGTCAAGCCGTTCACGTTCCTGCCGCATTTCAATTTTGCTTCTCCGGCTGCCGCTGGAATTCTTATTCCTTTCGACGCCGCCCGCCGGCCCAGACGACGGTTCAAGCAACGCCGGATTTTTCGATGACAATTTCGGCAGGTGTTCTCCCACGGAACCCGAGCATTCGAATGAAAAGACACAGGGAGCTGGTTGTTGGAACACGCTGGAAATCTCGCGGGAATGTTTCTCCACTGAAAAGACCCGGGCAAGATCGTACGCGACGCTCGCGACGACACTACCGCACACCGTTCTTCTTCGCGCGACTCCGCCCGAGGAAAAATTGAAAACGGGAGAAACGACGCAGTTCCGGGGAAAGAACCAGACCGCGTTGTTGCATCGTCCACCGTTAACTCTTATCGTGCCAAGACAGGGCCCTTCGGAGACCCCGATACGTGCTTTCTCGATACCATTCCGCAACCGTTGGTAATACGTGGCTCGCGATACTTCTCGGTGTTGTTAATCCCGATCGTGAAGGGAAGAAACGAAGTAGAATCATTTTTGGGAAAAAGCGAAGGATCAATGGGGAAAACTGTAGCGATCGGTACGGGGAAGAGTGAGAGAAATCGACCGAAATGATTTTTGTGAGAGAATTTTAAAAAGTGGAACTATTCCGTGGCAAACGACTTCTCACTGTTTTCGAACGAATAAATACTATAGAAAGTCGATATTTTTATTTACCATTTATTTTACGATAGTTTTAGTTTCAAAAAGTAAGCTTTCCTTGAAAATTTCTTTTCCAACTCGTATAGTTTGGAAGTTAAAAAAAGAAAATCAATAATGGCCGAATATTCGAGGGTGAATTTCTACCCCTTGAAGTGAATCAGGGCAGCAAAAGAAGAGAAAGTGTAAAGTCATCGTGTCTCGATAACGAAGCGCGAACTTAAACGGAGGAACGTATTTTATAATTAAGAACTTTGATCAAGTTTTCGAGAAATACCAAGATGCTTGTGTACGTAGTAGAAGTTGAAAAAATTGGTAGAACGCACACTGAGACGATGCCAAGCTACAATTATCGATGGAGTATTAACTCGTTATTAAATAACAGTGTGTTAGTGTTTTAGATGTACGTTACGTCCGTGCGAAGCTCTTTACGAATAAATTTTTATTTACATACCGCCGATACATTTCTCATTTGACGCATACTTGTGTCAACGATTGCGAAACTTGTCCAACATCTGTCTAAAATCGAACTTAACGTTCATTTTTCGTTATCGTCGATTACGAAATATCATCGTTACGATAATATTCGAAAGATAAATGAAAAAATATCGACTTACTTTCATAACCAGCTGTACAATTTTTTACTCGCAACGCTATATCGATCCTTCGTACCGCTCTCGCGGAGTTATTTATTTCCGCTCTTCGCCATACTTCGAAATTCCACGCCTCATTTTTCCATCTTCACGTTCGATAACGACTCCCCCTCCCCCTCTCCACCCTTGAAACTCGTCTCCCCGTTCTCGTACGTGCCAACGAATCTTTAATTCGCTCGCACTTGGTCGAGCGCTGCTCCTCCTTCGTAAATTTCCATCTCGATCGATCGATCCGTTCGTTCGGGTCGCGCTCGTCTTATTTACCAGTTGTTAACGCGTTAACGAACGTTCGCGGACTTCCATCGTGCGATCGGAAACTTGGCAAAACAACGGGGTCCGAGGATCGCTAACGACCAGAAACGCCCCACGGACGTAATGAACAAAATCCGATTAATTCGTCATGCGTCGCAACCAAGTTTCGAAACGAAAGTTTCTAATTGTCCCGCGGCGCGCCGTTTATGGTTTTCCAGCGGCCTGGTTTCCACCGGGGCCCCGAACGATCGACTTTTCCCAACGATCGGATTTAATAATCGAACGGCGCGCACCGTTCGACATTTCGTACGGGGACAACAACAGAGCGAAGCAACGAGTAGGTGATTTTTCCAGAGAGTTGAATTTTGGCAATCGATACCGCGAAAGAGAGCTCTAACGGCGAAAAGACTTTCGGACAAGAGCCACGAATATTAAGGCCTTGTAAAAATTGCACATTACGTGTCCACGGCGGGCCGCGAGCGTTAATAAATAAAATGCCGGGAGTTCTTTATTTCTAGCGCGAGTGACGCACACGAGGAGTTATAATGAATCTCATTTGTCTAGGGAATAAAGAACGGACGGCTTGGACACGGTGATCGATGGCCCTGCCCCGCGTATATATACCTAGTGCTTCAACCACCCGCTAACCGCACTTTCCCATAATTTAAATACGTAACCTGTTTCTTTTTTTCCTTCTCTTTTTCCTCTTGTTTTTTTCTTTTTTTTTTTTTTTCAAAGGACCTTCGTTGAGAAAAACCGACAACGAGTTAAACGCGCCGACCGTACGGTTCTCGGAAGGTTATACCCCACTTGCGAATCGAGATCCGAAGGAAAGATTTTGCACGATAAATGTTACGGAATGGCGGTACCGGGCGATTCAAAAGTGGCGGGGTAAAATTCTCGGAAGAGTGTAACCATTCTGTGAATCACGATCCGTAGGAAAGATTTTGCACGATAAATGTTACGGAATTACGGTACTGGACGATTCAAAATTGGCGGGGTAAAATTCTCGGAAGAATGTAACCATTCTGTGAATCACGATCCGTAGGAAAGATTTTGCACGATAAATGTTACGGAATTACGGTACTGGACGATTCAAAATTGGCGGGGTAAAATTCTCGGAAGAGTATAACCATTCTGTGAATCACGACCCGTAGGAAAGATTTCACACGATAAATGTTACAGGGTGGTGGTACGGACCGATTCAAACGTGGTGATGTCAAATTTTCGGAAGAGTATAACCATTCTGTGAATCACGATCCGAAAGAAAGATTTCACACGATAAATTAAATGTTACGGAGTGGTGGTACGGAGCGATTCAATAATGGTGAAACGAAATTCTCGGAAGGGTATATTTCTTGTGAATTGTGATCCGAAGAAAAGATTCGCGATAAATATTACGGATGAATAGTTCGAGACGATACAGAAATAGAGATCAAATTCTTGAAAGGACGTATCTTTTGTAAATTGTGATCCGAACGAAAGATTCGCGATAAACGTTACCAACAAGATTTACGCGATAAATGTTACCGAATGAAAGTACACGGTAATTCACAAGTGACGCGATTAATTGCAAAGACAATACGAAATTATTATACGATCAATCCGAGGACTAATTGCAAAGACAACGAGTAGTTATCGTACGATTAGTCGCGCGACTAATTGCAAAGATAGTAAGAAGATATCGTAGGATGGGTCGTGCGACTAATTGCAAAGATAGTATCGACTCGTCGTACGACCATTCTGACCATACGCGTAACGACCTATGTTACTACGATTTAGTTCTTTTCCCCGGTAGGGTTGCAATAACCCCGTAAACATTACGATTATGTTCGAAAGGTCGTAACGAACGAATCGTGCTGTAAATCGCACGTCCCGAGAACTTGGAAAACTTTTGTTTTCGAAATATTAAAGTGTATCGTGATACCAAAGAAACGTATTATAACATCGATGCGACCCAAAGGGAACAAAATTTACAAATCTTCTCTTGGTCTCGAACTTCGAGAAAAATGTTACGGTACGAAACTTTCGAATCACCCTCTACGCGTCGACAATCGCGCGAGACAAAGGAAGATGGATCGAACGAAACTTGGAGCATCGATAATCGACGCCACGCGTACGATTTCAATCCCGTCGATTCTCGAGTATGTCGAACACGCCCCCGATTTACGAAAAACGTTCGCAATTTTCGTTACGATCGTCGCGAATAAGACACGCCCCCGCGATTCGAACGCGAGACTCGATCCGTAAAAGTTACCCGGCCGAGACACGAATCGAAGATCGAGTAATTTATCACGAAGCGAACGATGACGCACGGCCGAAACAGCTGACAGAATCGGTGATCGTGTTCCGTGGGCGGACCTATCGGTCCGATCTGTGTAGATCTCTATCGTTAGGATCGAAATTTTCGCGTCATTTCACAATCCGGTCGAGTGAGAAATTAAAGCGGTCCTTCCCCTAAACATCGGGCTGCTTTACGATCCGTGGACGAATCATCTTTTGTGTACACCGATCGAGCGTGTACCCTTTCTACCGCGAACGCGTCGATGCGATCGAAACTCGAATTACATCGTGTAATTCGACGCGAATTTATCGAGCAATTAAGTGTACCGAACCGGTGATTAAATTATCGCGATAAACACCGATTCGATCCGGTGAAATTTAAATCGTACATCGAATCATCGAATCATCTGGGGGCTCAAATATATTGTTGTATCGAGACCGCGGTGGAGCGTAGAGAAACCTTCGCGCGATGTTCACGGGCAAAAATGATCCGTTGTGTCGTTACGTGAGCAACGTACAAAAATTGCCAGGTCGAAGAAAGAAGCCGGCATTTCACAGGCACCGTGGTTCCCGATGGAAAGATTATTCGGAGATAGAGGGACGGACGGAAAGAGAGACCACCAGCCAGAGACGAGGGAGAGAACCAAACGGAGCATACGTAACAGTACGATTCATCAAGGTTCTGTCAAACTAATCCTGTCGGCCTTAGCCACGTGAATGCACTTCCAATCGGTTAAAGGGTCCGTATGTCCCTCCAGTCATCCGAGAACACTTAGCACAAATCATCGTTAGCCGTTGACAAAGTACAAGTTTGGAAATTCCGACCGACTCCACGTCACGACGCAACTCTCGTCGTCGACTTTAATCGCCGAGATAATAACGTTCGTTGTTGGTCGTTAAAAAAAAAAAATAAGTAACAAAAGGTGAAATATTATCGAGTTTATTTCGTCTAGTTTCTTTTTTTTTTGTAAATAAATCGAGGTCGTTAAATATGATTTCGTTCTCGAAGTTCAACCGGGTTAAATATCCAACGTTCGGTTAGTTAATTTTCCCTCGATTTTCGCGTTTCGATTTTTAACGTATCGTAGACAAACCGTAACAACGTTTTGTGGAAACACTTGTCAAAATGGTGAAACTATTAAATATCGAACGTTCGGTTAATTTTACCTCGATTTTCGCGTTTCAAATTTTAGTATATCGTATACGATGCGTAGACGCGTACGCAGAACTGTGAAACTCGATAAACATTGTCAAGTATCGAACGCGCCGTTAATTTCGCAACGATTTACGCATTTGAATTTTTCGAAGGTAAACCGTGTATAAACCGTAGATACGTTCGTGGATACACTTGGCAAAGTCGTGAAACTCGGTAAACACTCGGATGTAACGAAGGAGATTAGGGTACCGAACCGACGATTAAACGTTCAGTCGAGTAGCATAATGGGCCGCGTCATAATTAAACGGCGCAGCGTTTCGAAGTCGCGCCGATACGCGCGTAAACGCGCGGTAAATGGATACTAATCGATGTAACGACCCAACGATTATCAACTTCTCGATATGCGAACGACTGGGAACTTTACGAAACGGAGTCCGGTCGTGAACGTCGTGGAGAGTTTTCGCGAGTATCGACGATATCGGAAAGGGATGGAAAATCGAATAAAGAATTGAATAAAAATCGTAAGGAAAAAGGGCAACTGGAATAATGCAAATCTGTAACGCGATTAACAATCGTCGTGTGCACCGATGTAAATATAGTCGCGAGTCCAAGGTGCATCGGCGCGGCGGCACGTGTTCGGCATAGGTATACGCCTCGATCTGCGATACGATGCGCTCGAAAGTGCACGAAGGTCGAATTTTACCGAATCGAACACGAGGTGCGAGCGTGACTGTCTTAAACGAGACAGGATTGTTCGAAATTTGGAAAAAATTGATTTTTATGTCTCGAATGGTAGTTTGAAGTCTTGGGAATAAAATGTGAACGATCCCGGTCTTCGAGAGTGTATATTTTTTTGTAGGTGGAAACGAGCGTAACAGATCCGTATACGTGGCGCAACGTCTCGCATAACAGACCGTTTGGAAACTTCAAACTCGTTTTTCCTCGAAACTGTGTCCTCGGAAACGGTGTGCAAGGTATCTCGAGATCCAGCTAACCGATTACTTCGAAACTTTCTGGATAGATTTATCGTGACATTTACTCAGGGAACGACGTGGCAATTTTTACTAAATTTTAATTCTCTCCGAAACTATGAACGAAAAACGTACAAACTATTCAATCAAATTCATCTTCTACGATACAAAGAATTACCGTTTTGACAAGATTTTCATAAAAATCAAATTGTTCGAACGTCGATCCCTAAAGAATCTATTGTATTTTTTAGTAGTTTTTGAATTCTTCTTGCACTTCTCGTTTGACTGGAATCGTGCACACCGATAGGTCGTATTGGAAAAGGATCATCGAAAAATAAGAATTGTTTTTCAAAAGATTACCGCTGTTCTTTACAGTTCATTCTGTTGTAAATTAAATAACGAAAAAAAAAAAAAAATATATATATATATATAGCAATTAAATGTTTACTTTCAATTCGGTGTTGATTTATAATATGTATTACTTTTTAACGCGTCGAACAGTCCTGTCACCTTAACGACAGTTGAATGCATTTTCGGGCGGTGCACCGACGCGACGGGACGCGACGCGACGCACCGAGTGCGGAGAATGCGCAGTACCGAATCCAATCTAATCGACTGCTCGTCAAACAATCTCTGTACGTTGTCAATCCCGCTTCGTTTGACGATGTCCACGATACGGTGTGAACCGATCGATTCGACGATTCCGTGGCTAATTGAGTGCCGTCAGCTACGTCGAGTGGTTTTGGCAACCGCGTTCGACTCGAAAGACAACCAACGATCCTGTTCGATCGGAAATCGGTCGGAAGGTTGCTAAAAATATCGTTCACAGTCGTCTCGATTGTTCTCGATCCGTGAAACACTTGTCGATCGAACGACGAGTGTTCCAACGAGTGTCGAAAGGAAACTCGAGTATTACTCTTTAACCTAGCAGCTTGAAATATTAACAAATTTCATCGATACTTATCGCGCCTGTTTGAATCAGCTGGTAAATTTTTACTTAATACTTTTGTAAAAATTATTCAGTGGATATTGTTTCGTGGATTTCGAAGAATATGTATAGATTGTTGCGCTTATGATTCTTCTTTAAATTGGGTCGAAAAATTATCGATATTTATCGGAAAGAAATCACACATTGGTGTTCCATGTTCTACGTTCCACAATTCGCGCGACTCCGCTTTAATAAATTTGTGTGGCGATTCGTTCTACGACGAATTCGAAGGTGAAAGCCTCTGGTTCGCGACAAGCGCGCAGAAATACGAGCACAGGTCTCGAACCGATACACCAAGTTCCCCAAATAGACAGAGCTTCCGACGAAGCATCGTTTTCAATCAATTATCGATTTTCCCGCGCATAGTATCCGAACATTTCGACGATCGTAATACACATAATTACGTACAATTGGATACATAATTGAACGGTCGTGTATCGAGTCGAACGACACGCGAGAACCGTGACCGATTAAATTCAATTGAACGCCCGAATCCGATCGGAGTTTTAAGAAACCCTATCGATACGAGTATTCGTTAATATTCAGGCTGCGGCTGAAAGTTTTCGGGAACGACGCGACTCGTCGGAAATTGAGTACCCGGCCGTAATCTCCTATTAATATCAAGCTTTAAAGTTGTTCCCTCGTTAGGAAGCTCCGACGACGACACGGCAGCCGTACCTTCCACCTCGTCTCTGGATTACGAGGGCCGAGTGACGTCGCTGCGATTAATGCGCGTTGTCGTGCCCAACGAAGAAATTTCGGGCATCGCGCGTGCTGCACCTGCGGTGTGCACCTGCTCGTGCATCCGCGTGAACTTGCAATTGGACGGTGGTGTCCGTCGCCGGTGACCGAAATCAATTTCCACGCGAGCGTTTCGTTCGCGACGATGACGCCAGTAATCGAAAAGAATTACCACTGGAGTAATTACCACTACCTCTAATTTACCATTAGAGTAAAGAAGAATTTCCACGTGAACGATAATGGCCGAAGGTTCGATTGTGCGATGAAAATTATTGTGAGCGTGCAAGTAACGGTTCGAGTTTCGAATGACGGCGACGGGACGTGCGATCGGTAGCGAGAGGATTTACAATTGGTAGCGATGGAATTTTTAATTGGTGGCGATGGAAATTGCAATTGGTAGCGATGGAATTTCCAATTGGTGGCGATGGAAATTGTAATTGGTAGCGATGGAATTTCCAATTAGTGGCGGTGGAATTTCCAATTGGTGGCGATAGAAATTGCAATCGGTGGTCATGAGATTTCCAATTGGTGGCGATGGAAATTGCAATCAGTAGTGATGAAATTTTCAATTGGTGGCAATGGAATCTCCAATTGATTGCGGTGGAACTTACAATTTGTAGCGATGGAATTTGAGGTAAGTAGCGATAGGATTTGCAATTGATGGCGATGGAATTTTTAATTGGTGGCGATGGAAATTGCAATTGGTAGCGATGGAATTTCCAATTGATGGCGGTGGAAATTGCAATTGGTAGCGATGAAATTTCTAATTGGTGGCGATGGAAATTGCAATTGGTAGCGATGGAATTTCCAATTGGTGGCGGTGGAATTTCCAATTGGTGGCGATAGAAATTGCAATCGGTAGCCATGAGATTTCCAATTGATGGCGATAGAAATTGCAATCGATAGTGATGAGATTTTCAATTGGTGGCAATAGAATCTCAAATTGATAGCGATAGAACTTACAATTGGTAGCAATAGAATTTCCAATGGTTGGCGAAGTAATTTCCAATCGGTAGCGATGGAATTTCCGATTGATAGCGATGGAACTTACAATTGGTAGCAATGGAATTTCCAATGGTCGGCGAAAGAACTTGTAATCGGTAACGATAGAATTTCCGATTTACAGCGATGGAACTTGCAAACGGTAGCGTTGGGATTTCCAATCTGTAGCGACGGAACTTACAATTAATAGCGATGAAACGTGCAATTGGTAATGCTAAGACTTGCAATCGGTACCGATAAAACATACAATTGCTAGCGATGAAAATGTTAAATTAAATCGGAGTGCAGATACGGAGACAGATAGTCGAGAAATCGTTCTCCGCACCGTCGAACAGCTTCCATATAATTTCCCTTATCGCGACTGTGAAACGTTTATCGTTACCCCGTAGATCGATTCAAGAGACCCCTAACGACGCGTTACACGTACTCCTAGATTCCGAATTTCCAAATTCGAACAACAGAGTCATTCTCGAACTTATCTACGCGTCGGTTGTAATCACCCGAACGACCCGGACGACTCCGTAAAAAAAAAAAAATGACCCTCGCGGAAATAAAGCTACACCGATCGGGTACACCCCTCGTAACCTAACCCAGAGACCTACGCGGTTTTATTTATAACCCCCGGTATCTAAGAGAGACATTCCCCGGGTGTCCCGTTTCTGGTATCTCGGTCTCTACGTGCTCTTTACGACTCATAACCCCGGGTCGATACAATTCTTAACGCGCCTTCGACTACTTTAACGTTCGGTGGCGTGCATCCCGACACAAAGAGACGCACTGTGCCAAAAGTGCTCCTCGAGAATGCAAAAAGGGGAAATGATTTACGACGATCGAACCGGCGGTCGAACCCGGAGGAGTCCCGGGTGCACTGCCCGACCGGCAAAAAAGAATTGGTAATTTATCGTAATCGAGTCCGATGACTTGAAATATTCCAGCGCATTTGGCCGCGGCGTGCACACGGGCTCTTGCACAACGACCGCGTAAGAAAGCCAAACGGGCTGCTCGAGAGCCGAGTCGAACTCGAACGAGAAAAACTCTTTTTATTCCGAGCGGGCTGCTCGACTCGCGCGAGTCAAGCTACATTTATTTTCTAACGACGAACAATTCGTGGCTTCCAGGGATAGAATCATCTATCCCGTGCCCGAGAAACACTCCGAAACAAATTCGATCCGTAGAGCGCGTTTTGACGAGCGAACGACTCGACGATCGATTTTTTTCTCGTACCTCTTCGTTTCTCGACGTATCGAGGTGTCTCGTCGAGTATCGCGCGTTTCGAGTGCACGATAAAATGCAATTTTAAACGAACCGTCGAACCTCGCGCCGTATTTAATATCGTACAATTGATCGTTACTTTATTTTCGTATCAAACGATCGCGTTGAAAAGGTTAAAAATGTCGTATTTTTAATTTCAATTTTTAATTCGAAAAATTATCCATTAATTATTAACAGAATTATTTTCGTGACACGACCCCTTGATCGATAACAAAATATCGATTACACAGTTTCCCATTTCGTAATCGATTTCCATTTTAAATGTATCCCGGGTTCGACATCTTTTCAATTTCCCGACATTTTCAACGTGTATTCGCTACTCGTGTGTACGAATAATCGTACGGGGAAAACTCGCGAATTAAAACGACCTTTACAAATACTATTTCCGTATTTAAAGGCACGATCACGGCCTGCGCTCGTTACGAGCGTAGTTCGAGCAAGGTGCATATTCCGCGAGACACCGACCCGGTAATTGAAGGTGTATGGAAACGGGGAAAAGCTGGAAAAGACAACGGGGCCAGCGCGAACGAAGGAAGCTAATCCTTTGATATCCTCTCCTTAGCAAACGGCGAAAGAAACGAAGAAGATGGCGCGACGAAAAAGTAGCCGCGATAGCCGTCTTCGCCGGTGAGTTTTGAAGCATCGCATGAATTATGAAGAGGCGACAGAGGGGAAGAAAGAACTTACGAAGTGTTTAAACTTTAAACGGCTGGAAACCATTTTAAGAGTTCAAGCTGCACCTCCCCCACCACCCTCCTCCCACTGTGAATGTATATAGACTTTTCGCGTATATCACCGAGAGATTGCGTGCTTCGAGATCTCACCTAGAAGACGTTTCACCGGCAAGAAAACATACACATCTTCTCGTCACCGATTCGACGCCTGTGGACGCTTTAAAACGTTGAACGTACCTGCAACAAAAATAAGGAAAATAGTTAGTTAGTATCCGGAAACAAGTGTTAAACGAAAATTTTTTCGGATAAGGTAACTAAATGGGCGAATTATTTAACGAAATTTCAACCGTTGTCTCAACACGCACGGGTCTTTTCAGACCCGGATCATGAGTACGAAAACTTTGTCGATGAAAATAATTGATTTGTACATCGGTACAACATCGTGAAGCTTTCCGTTGAAAGTAGTACGACACGTTAGAAAAAAAAATCGTACGCCATTTTTCACAGAGTTGTGGCAAAGAGAAAAGTTTAAATTTCAAATTCAGGGTAATCATAGACGCGCAAAGAATATTTTCAACCGCCCGTGAACCAATTTGAAAGTTTTCAATCGTTCAATTTTTTACCAGAAAACGATCGTTGCTTTTTCAATCGTTTCTGCGGTGTAGGACGATTTTCAGGAGATTTCGTTCCGAAGACACGAGAGTGGAGGGTTCGACCTTTGAAACGACCCCACGATGGTTATTATACGACTATTTTTCACCAAGTTGGAGCAACTCGAAGATCGATAACCTTTCAAGTGGTCAAGTGCCCGGAAACTTTTTTAACGGCGAGTCCGCGAAGGATTTACAATACTGGATCGATCTTGATACAATTCTTCGAGGAGATCGTCCCCGTTTTTCTATTGCAAAAGAGCGTGCACGTTACCTCGCTCTCCCTCTCTCTCTTTCGGACGATTGCGCGCCAAAAAGAAGATCATCCCTCCTTTTATACCCTCGTTATTACCTCAACTTACGGACTCCCCCTGTCTCTCGCTCTCAAAGACGTCCAAACATCGGTGAAATTGAATCCCGAAAAGAGTACCGGCGTCTGTTTAACGTTTGCACGCCCGAGATTAAAGTTTATACAAGAAGGTACACCGTTATTTCGTTAAGCGAACCGAGAGATCGCATTAAGGGCGACCATTTGCAATTCAACGAAGTAAGCGCGCGCGTGTTTCGGTGACTCGGGGCAATGGAGGGGGTGGGGGGTTAGTAGAACTTTTCCAACACGGATCGGGGAGTCGGACGATAAATTGGAAAATTTTTATCGAGCTGGTTGCTTCAATCCCGTTCAATTACTCGCGCTTTTATCATTCGCGGCTTGGTTCGACGCGAATAATCCGGCCGAGATGTTCCAATAATTACAATCCGAGAGATTCGAGGATAGAAAATAGAATTAACCGGCGACTCTCGGCCGCTGATATTCATCGACAAGCGCGGATTAGGTTCTCGTCTATCCGACGGGTATAAAAGGGGAAAAGGGATGCTGGAAACAGAAAGAACGGGGGAGAGGGAAGAAACCACCGGGCGCAAAAACTTTTCACGGAAGTCGAAGTCAGAGGGAAAGGCTTTCAGGATATCGAGAAACTTCGGTTACCGGGGCTCTGCGTTTCCGCGGAAAATGATTAATTGCACTCGGAATCGAGGCGAGAATGCGCCCTCGTCCTCCAAAAAGGACTACCCCCACCACCACCACCATCGCGTTTCTCTTGGACTTCTCCCGGGGTCTTTTGCGTTTTTCACCGCGATTTCCTCCTCAATGGGAACCTTTTCGAACTGTCTGGGTCTCTTTAAAACTGCGCAGAAATTACCCGTTCAATATTCCACACCGTTCAAGGATAATCGTCCTTCTCGATACCCTGGATAGTACCTCCTCCTCTGGCTAGAGCCGCGTGGAAAAATAGGAGAACAATTTTACGCGAGAGGATTGAAAATCGAAGAGCAACCCGGCTTCGCGAAACGATCTTCGAGAGATCGATGCTCGAACCTCGCCAGGAGCAGGATTCGAGATCGAAGAGCGTGGATCCGATCATCGAAATCTCCGCGATACGCGCGATTTCGATCCGAGTGGGGATCGGGGAGAGTCATTTGCGATGCTCCTTGGCGCATCGCTAACGAAGCAATACATCATGATCCAAGGATGACCGCAATCACAGATGAAATTGCATGATGCAGCAGCAACAGCAGCTGGGGTATCGCGCGTGTTTATCAAAGGATCGGGGGATCCCCCCCTCCCTCCCTCCCATTTCGTGGCCCGCTTGCAGCAACACCCCACGAGCCAGGTGCACGGCCTCGAAAGACAGAACCCATTAGATCGACTAAATAGATACTTTACGAGCAATTTCTGGTCAGAGCGGCGTGCAAACCTATTATTTCATTTTACATACTGCCACGACCTCGAACCTATGCAACCGAGCGCGAGAGCGTAACTCATCGTGACCATTCGACTCGCGAGAGCCGTTCTCCTACTCGAAGAATGGATCGTGAATACTCCCGCGACCGATAAACCAGATGCGAAGTGTCTTAATAGGTCGACGTTGCGCTCGCGGAAAGAAATCTCTTCGCGGGAGCAACGCTCACTTTTTGTGTATTTTTTTTTTTTTGTGGAGCGATCCAAATCTACGAACGATTTCCAAAATGGATGGGATCGAAGGTATGGTAAATTATTGGGAATCTTGAGAGAGACTCGAATGTGACTTCGATCTGGTAGAATAGACGTGCATATGCTTTCGTATTGCAACCACGCTGAAAAGTAACATTGAGATAGTTAGAGGTTTGTTTACGAGACTTTTAAAAGGTGCAAGTTTTGAAAAATATTCGAAACCATTGACGATCGTGAAATCTTGCACATTCTTGGGACACTTGAGGATGTTGAATGTTCCTAGATTGTTTTTCAAATTGCTCGATTATAAACTATGCTTTTGCTCGCAATACTCCCCAACAATTGTACAAATAAATTCACCGTAATGGTACGCACGGTATAAATATTTGTAAACGTTGTTGCAATAATAGATAGAAATAATTAAAGAGGAAAAGGAATCACAGATCGTGCTCGAGGAGCGAGAGCGCAAAGTCCCTTGAACTCGGTAGTTTCGGGCCGGATTCTGATAAAGGAAGAATCGGAGCTGTTTCTCTCGGAAGACGAGGGGCAAGGAACGGAAAGAAAATCTGACCAACGGGTGTAGTTCCTTCAGGGTCCAACCGAGCGAGTCCAATGGCCACGAAACGGTATACGAGGACTTCGGGGACGTGTAAACGAGCAGTCGGCCGTAATAGCCGACCTGGAAGAAGCGGAAGCTGGAAAGCCGAGACGAGCCGATAAAATCTACCGACCAAGTGGCTCCGTGCGCGTATTAATATTCACTGTGTCTCCGCTGGTTTCTGTGAACGGCCGGCCTGGCCTCTCTTCGCGGCTGAAGGCATACGCGCGCGTTGCCCTCTCTCGTCTCCTCCATTGAGGATAACATCGGTAAACGCTCGTGCACCCAGAGTCGGCATTCAGCAGCGTCGATGTTACGAAAGCGACCCGGGCCATTTCGTGGCCGGGCAAACGAGAAGAAGAAACCACCAACCGGCGTCCCTTTTTCTCCCGAAGGCTTATTGGGTTGCGCGGCGGGCTAATTAAAAGCGTTCCGTACGGATGCTAATGGCGCCAGAAGGGATTTTCGGTTCCTCCTCGCGATGCAATTCCGTGTGTCGGATATCATCGTTGCTTGCTCCGACGAGAGATATATTTGATGTTATCGTTGTTACGTGTATGGAAAGAAATCTCGGATATCGTCGTTAGTAGCTTCGAGGAGAGATATTCTTGGTGTTATTGTTACGTGTATGGAAAGAAATCTCGGATATCGTCGTTTGTAGCTTCGACGAAAAATATCTTTGATGTTATCATTGTTGCGTATATCGAAAGAAATCTCGGTTATTATCGTTGCTAACTCCGACGAAAGATATTCTTGATGTTGTTGTTATGTCTATCGAAAGAGATCTCGGATATCGTCGATCGTCGTTGATAGCTTCGACAAAAGATATCTTTTTGATGTTACTGTTACGTGTATCGAAAAAAATCTCGGTTATCATCGTTGCTACCTGCGATGAACGAAATTTTGGATATTATCATTGCTAGCTCCACCGAAAGAAATCTCGGATATACCATCGTTGCTATCTTCGATGAAAAAAATCTCGGATATCGTTGCTACCTTCGATGAAAGAAATCTCGGATATCGTTGCTACCTCCACCGGAAGAAATCTCAAATATCATCGTTGATATCTCTAAGGAAAGAAATCTCGGATATCTTCGTTGCTACTGTTCATGAAAAAATTCTCGGATATCGTTGCTATCTCCGCCGAAAAAAATCTCAAATATCAAGTTTGATATCTCCATCGAAAGAAATCTCGAATATTATCGTTGCTACTTCCACAGAACAAAATGGATTTTGCGTAGAACTCTTCTATACTTTTTTTTCTCAATTTACGCCGATATTTATTTATCCGTCGCCTTTGAATCTACGCAAGGGGATCGTACAATAGAGAATTCTTCGGGAGAAACCGTTCGAAAAAACGAAGGTGAAATATCGAGGAGATACGGAGCGAACGAAAGGAGACTACCGTGTTCTCGAAACCGTATTAGCACGATGCACTATAGGCTTTGTACTTATCGATGCGCCTCTCTGCTCGACGTTACATCATAACGGGATCGAAAAGGTTTTTACCAGAGAATATCGGAGTATATCGGAGATTTTTATCAAAGTTTACGATACGTTCTATCCTGTTAAAAAACGTTTCCGTATCAACTATTCGCAACCGAGATACGATTCTCGGTGGCCAGCTAATGCACTCGAACGTTACTAATTTTTTCCCGATCTCCAAGAAAAAACTTCGCGGATAGAAAATAAATAACGTGCCTTGTAAAATACAAGAAACATTTCGACAAGATGAGACCATTCTTTGTGATTTTCGATTTAAAAGATTTCTTCGGAGTTTTCGGTTTCTCGTGGAAAAAAAAAATTCTTCAAACGCGAAAGGTTCTTTCTCGACTTATCGCGTCCTTCCAATGTATCGTTCTTCTATATTCTATTACAGCATATGCAGCACTCCCCTATTCCTTCGGCCCTCGTGGTGTATCGTAAAGTTACCGACGCGAATTTCATGCATTTTTTACCAATGCATCTCGAGTGTACGGTCGAACGAAAGAACGTTTCAAGATTAAAGAATGCTAATAAATGTGCCATCCCAGGGCGGTGGATTCGTCGAGGATCACCGTCGAAGCAATTTAAAGATAAATTGTCGTCGAGAGGCAGACGAGCGACGAAAACGGAATATTTAATACAAATAAACGAAATTAATCGTGGAAGAGGTCCGCCATCTCGCGGCCAACAGCACCGCGCAATATCGGATGGCCTGAATAACAGGTGGCGCACCTGCCAGGTGTGCATGAATATTATCAGCTGGCAATCGTTGACCAGGTAATGCGTGCTACGACGACGTTCACCGTACCTAGGCCCGACCTGGTTAGAAATACACTTTGCGACCCAATTTCCACCAATGAATCATATTACACGTCGCGCTGTTAAATAAAATCGAACGTTCGACGCGACGAGGTGTATTTCGTGTTCGAGTTTAATTGCGCGAATCCGTCGTGGTGGGGAGAGAGAAAAAAAAAGAAGAATTTCTTCAACGAACCGGTATGAAAAAATAAGAACGTATCGTAATATCGATAACATCTCGATACCGTTGCGGTAATCACTCCCTCGTGGATTACGCAATTCGACGTTCGTTTCAACGAACATCGTTATACACGGTTTAACTTCGAGGATACACGCACCTGCGCGGAAGTTCTCGAGTTATTTCAAGAAACGCTAAAAAAAACATTGCGAACAAGTATTCGCGAATAAAATTTCCCCGCGACGGTACGCGTCGAAATTATCGCGAAATTTAAAATATTCTTTCGAACGAACCGATCAGGCTTCTACTATCTACA
This sequence comes from Ptiloglossa arizonensis, assembly GCF_051014685.1. Lineage (NCBI taxonomy): Eukaryota > Metazoa > Arthropoda > Insecta > Hymenoptera > Colletidae > Ptiloglossa > Ptiloglossa arizonensis. The sequence continues at coordinate 23,265,951 of NC_135050.1, forward strand.
ACATCGTGAATAAGCGTTGTTGTGACAGGTAAATAGAAAAATTCGTCGCGAACATTCGTTATTTAATTTTCTCGACACCAGTCCCATGTTCGCAACACTGGAGAACTCTCGGGTAAGTTAGAGCCAGAGCGACGCGCACTCGTTGCAATAGGTAATTTAATTCAATTAATACCCTAATGAATTGCAAACGATGCAAACGGGCCTTGCGATATTTTCTCAAGAGAAGTTTTCCCGGGTTCTTTGGTCGTTCCGGTCACGAAACCGCGAATGGCCACGCGTTCGCTATTCATATCTGTCCGACGTGTGAAATCGCGTTATCTCACTTTCCGTTTCAATAAACCACTTCTCAGGGAACAATTGTTAAACGCACGTCCGTGCCTTTGTGCCTAATCTGGCCTCCCGTGAAACTCTCCGTCCGTGTTCCGCAGCGTATAGATCTTTGCTGCATTTTCACTCGGACGCTTCGTAGTGAATCATCGTTTCCGGCGGCACGAGCGGCCGGCCGGCTACCGACGGTGTTATTTTTCTTATCAAATACCCACCGAGTGTACGGACACGTAATATGTGTACGACCGTGATACGTAATTTCAGAAGCATCACGAGCGCGTAACCTGCAACACACGGGATCGATGAAAGTGGAAATACTTCCGCGTCGCGAAACCACCACCTCTCGCCGATGATTAAATTTACATGGCGGTGAACGACCACGTGGTATCGACGATCGAGCAACGTGCACGGAAAAGCCGCGATCGAGCCGCCGCGGAACATTTTCGACGATACTCGAACCGAGAAACCAGAAAAAAAATTCTCAACGCTACGAAATAATACGTTCGCAGCGACCGTTAGTTAACGCCGGTTCCGGAAACCCAATGGACCGGCCGGTTCGCTTCCCGTTATTTCGAAATCCTTGGTCGAAACACCGTGTACGTTTTCCCGCATGGTCGGCGATCCCTTTTCCCCGCTGATTACGAAAATGTATTTTTCATTCGTTCGCGTTTTCGTTGTTACCGTTGTATTTTCAGAACGAGAAACGTTCCGAGTTTCGTCGAATTCTCGCCGCCATCGCGAATCTAGAATTCCACTATCGAGAAACCAGCTCGGGATTTTTCGCGTCGAACGAACGGAATCGTGATGCCGGAAATTATACCACGTCGCAGTTTCGAAATTTCTCCTGTGTACCGGGGCGATGTTACATTCGTTACTAATCTTTCTTCAAAAATAAATCTGCCTTTCGACGAATGTGCGACATCACAATTTTCAAATGTGTAATATTTTTCAAGGTATGGTAGCTGAATATTTCATCTTACCGGACGATTGATAATTGCTAAATATAGTGTACTATTCGATCCCTTTTTCTCGAAAACGAATTTCCACTTCGAACTCTGTCGAGTTCCGACTTCTCGACTTCGAAATATATATTTTCCGGGGCAAAGATGTTTCATCGCAACGGACGATCGATAGTTACTTTTGCCAAGTTCTTTCTCCGAAAATCTCCGCTCGGAAGTTAGTCGACTTTCGATTTCTCCGAACCGTGGAATCACCCTCTTGGAAATATTTCCATCCAAGCCCTCGCGGTCCATGCGATTCGTCGATCGAGAATTCCACACCTTTCGCCGCGACCCTTCCGTGCTGGGCACAGACACGGAGGCAAAAAGCGCTAAACGAGAAGCGCGCGCGTGGAAGAAAAAAGGAGGAAAGGAAAGAAAGAAAAATGGAAAAAAGGAAGTAGGAGAAATGAATTTCAAAGCGACAGCGCCGCGAAAGTAGCCATTAACTCATTTACTCGGTTCGTTTTACAACGGAAAGACCCTCTTTTCTCCCTTGATTTCAGAAACATTGAAACGACCGAACTTTTTCCGTCGACGGTGTTGCGTAATTCCCGGAGTGCGGCGTGTACATCGCGGGAAACTCTTTGCGCGCAAAGAGTATCGGTGTTAGTGTGGCAACGCTCGGGCTCGCGCCACCCGACGTACAGTTGCCTTAATTATACGTCCATTGCGCGGAACCACTTTCCTCTAACGAATCGTAATTTACTCGGAACGGTTGCGTCTAGTGAAAACAGTTAGTTCGCGCGAGCGTTGCCGTTTAAACGGAATCGGATACTCGCAAGGTATACGCCGCGGCGATCGCTCCTACCGAACACCGGAAATCACGCTCCCACCGGCCACGAACGCGAAACAATATTTCAACCCTTTCGATGCGACGATCCTCTACACTGGAACGCGGAGAAAGGGAGATACGCCTCCAAGATCTACACATCGGACCAATCGTCGTTAGTTTACTTTTTATGCCTAGAAAAATTACTTTAGCGATGAGTTTTCGGAGGAGGAATGTTCTTTGAAGGTTACTTTACAAATAATTTTTTGGGAAAACACTTTTCTTTGAAAGGTATTTTCTGAGTCATTTTGGGGGAAACCATTTTTCTTTGAAAGTTATTTTTGTAACGATTTTTTGAAAGGGGAATTTTCCTTTGAAGATTGCTTTCCAAATAATTTTTGGAACAAGCATTTTTCTTTGAAAGTTATTTTCTAAATAATTGTCAGGAATACCATTTTTCTTTCAAAGTTACTTTTGCAATGATTTCTTGCAAAGGGAATTTTTCCTGGAAAGTTACTTTCGCAATGATTTTTAAGAAAAGAAAATTTTGTTTAAGAATATTGAAAATTGTAAGTTCGAAGTGAATGTACGGAGGAACGTGTACAGTCACCAATTACACAGAAGTAGTGTCTCCTGGAGAGCGACTATAGTTACCCGTTGTAGCGAAAGGGTCAACCCGTTCGACCCGAAGTACGAGTCGGACTCGTAGTTGTCGTTCCCGGACAATTTTGAGCCGTAGTTCGTATTCGTAGCCATCGAGCGGAAAATATTACGGTTGTAATTATAATCTTACTCTCGTCTTGCGAACATCGAAGTAAAATATTGTCAAAAATTGTCGAGTCGATGCCGGGGTTCGTCCACGTGAATACCTGAGGACTGAATGGAACGAAACGCGAAAGTACGCTTCGAAACAAAATCGGTAACCGTGAAGATAACGAGCTACGCTATATTCCACCGAAACTGGAAATCGATGCGAATTTTTCACGACTACGGTTACCGTTAAAATCCAGTTAGCCGTAGTCACCGGAAGGATGCAACGAGTGTGCAACAATGGGTGGCTGTAGTCACAGATAGGATACACAGAGCGTGAAATAATGGACGACTAATCAGCGATAGAATACGTAGAACACGCGACGGGATGGATGACTAGTCGTCGATAGAATACACGAAGCATACTTCTATTTATAAAAAAAATTAATGGAATTGTACTACCTAACGCATCTAATTTTTTAACACACTTCTAGAACCGTAATAATCTCTTGATACATCTAAGTTAGAAACTATACCAACGAAATTAAAGAACATAGGTTCTCGAAGTATATTTTTAGCGACCGGATACCTAAACACTTTTCTAATTATACTAAAACAGGAGTAGCGGACTTACAAGGAGCGATCTACTATAATCGTAATTGGTATCGAGAGTGCCAAACGTTTAACCAGAGCAACTGTCTTCTTGAAAAGTTTTTTTGGTACTACGCCAATGCGAGGAGGCTTCATCCCCTGCGTTAACGCGATCATCGTACCCACCGTGAATTCCACGACGATGGGACACGAAGACGTACCCCGCGAGTAATACGACAACGTACGAATTCGAGGGCCAGGCGGTAGTAGCGCCCGGATGATGGCTCATTAAATATGCAAAAGGTCTGTCCGACGAACGAAACGTAGTTTGGCCGCGAAAGTCACGCAGCCCCGAGAACGTTGCGCTGCTGCTCGCCCACGGAATGCGAAAGAGTCGCACGTCGTTATAAATATTAATGTTCCGTGTGTACACCGCGACGAGACCACCGCAGTGCGTTTGACGCCGTTTATCGTCTTGCTACCGTTCGAGCGAAACACAAAGAATCGGCTACCGTGAAACAAGGACTTTCACGGATTATTCGAGTGTTTGGATCGAACCAACGATTCTCAACGACGTTTGACAATTTTATTTTTTCATTTTTGGAATAAATCGATGCGTCAGGACAAACAAAAGTTTCTCCTTTTCTTTTTTCATTTTCGGGGTAAATTGGTGCGTCAGGGCGAACAAAAGTTTCTCCTTTTCTTTACTCATTTTCGGGATAAATTGGTGCGTCAGGACAAACAAAAGTTTCTCCTTTTCGTTTTTCATTTTTGGGATAAATTGGTGCGTCAGAACGAACGAAACACGTTTCTCCTTTTCTTTTTTTATTTTCGGGATAAATTGATGCGTCAGAATGAAAGAAACACGTTTCTCCTTTTCTTTTTTCATTTTCGGGATAAATTGGTGCGTCAGAATATACGAAACGTTTTTCTTCCCTCTTTTCGTTTTCGGGATAAATTGGTGCTTCGATGAGAGCTCTGTTCAATATCTTACCGCGAGGCAATATCCGAATATCTGTTGTTGCTGGTATGCGCAACGTGCTCGATTCGTACTCGACCGAACACTCGTCGAGTCTAACATCGTATACAATTTCTCCTCTACCGGTGTAGAGGACAGAGTAGTCGCCGATATGGGCAACGTACTCGATTTCTAGTAAACGGTTCAGTCAAGTGGGAATCGAGCACCACCTTGCCCACAGTAGCACCGGTCTACGTCTTTCGTTCCAGTAAGACATCGAACGGAGCTTAATCGAGTCGATAAAAGCCAATAGACTCGACTAAACGGTTCAGTTGAATAGGAATCAAGCACGCTGCGTATACTAGGCAGTTGCCAAGTCCCGACAAATTGAACGACAGAGAGACGAAAGGAGCGAGTCCTTGCCCAGACCACTCCCCACCGGAGAACACATTTCGATGCTAAGAGGTCACATTGCGCAAAGATATACAGAGATCTTATCGAGTAACCAAATTTCTCGTGTGTATTTGTCAAATTAGAGTTACCTTCGTAAATCTCAAAAAAAGTATACCACGCTTCAAAGGAGGATGTTAAAAAGCGATCAAAATTTGGGTGACTTCAACGACTACGATATTAAAACGACATGGTTTCACGGGTTTCAGGAATCGTAGATCCACGATTGCTTGTCACGGATGCGATGGAAATATTATTGAAAAAAGAAAAAACAGACGAAATTCCGTCGATGGTTAATACTTTAGGTCTGTGGCTACGCCACTGCGTTTCAGACGTCGCTCGTTATCGCTTCGTCTCGTTTAGTTTTCTCTCCTTCGGGACATTCGTCACGCGATAAACTTGTACGTGCGATCGTCTTAGGTAACAATGAAAATACGTGTAATTCGAGGTGGGACGACTAATCCGATTCGTTGGCAATTTACGATCTCTGCATAGTGCTGGCCTCGGTCGACGCCTTCCGTTCCAATGAGACATCGAACAGGTTGAATCGATAAAAGCGGTTAGTACCGTATAGTCGAGATGACATTATGGACGATGCTCCACTAAACAGTTTAGTCAAGTAGGAATCGAGCACGTTGCGCATAGTATCGTCTATCGACGTCTTCCATTCCAATAAGACATCGAACAGGGTTCAGTCGAGTCGATAAAAGTCGGTGATATCGTTCGGTCGAGGAAAAGTCGTGGATGACACTCGATTCGACTAAATAATTTAATCGAGTAAGAATCGAGCACATAGCGCAGAGTAGAGACGGTTCACACTTTTCGTTCCAGTAAAATATAAAACACGATTCAGTCGAGAAAAAAAGATAAAAGTCGATAGTACTGTTCCTTCGAGTAAAAATCATAGATGACACTCGATTCGACTAAACAATTTAATCGAGTAAGAATCGAGCACATAGCGCAGAGTAGAGACGGTTCACACTTTTCGTTCCAGTAAAATATAAAACACGATTCAGTCGAGAAAAAAAGATAAAAGTCGATAGTACTGTTCCTTCGAGTAAAAATCATAGATGACACTCGATTCGACTAAACAATTTAATCGAGTAGGAATCGAGCACATAGCGCACAGTAGAGACGGTTTACACTTTTCGTTCCAGTAAAATATACAACACGATTCAGTCGAGAAGAAAAGATAAAAGTCGATAGTACTGTTCCTTCGAGTAAAAATCATAGATAACACTCGATTCGACTAAACAATTTAACCGAGTAAGGATCAAGCACATAGCGCGTAGCAGCGACGATCCACGCCTGTTCCGATAAGACATCGAACGAGGAAGCTCCTCTCGACGATTTCTCCTGGAAGAGTTCGATCCGGAAAACGAACAATTGTACAAGTTTTTTTTAACCCGCGTAACCGCGCGCGACAGAACGTAACGAGCGACGAACGTTTCGCATTTTCGAATTGTTAGCCGTGAAAACGTGCCGGTGCAATTTTCCGCCGCGTTGATCGCAGACCTTTATTTCGCCGAGCGTGGATCATTTGCACGTACACGGTCAAACAAAAAAAAAAAGACGCGGAGAACTTCGAAACGGAGCAGACTTTACAACTTAAGTGGTTATTTCTCGTTGCTCTTGTCGAAGAACACCGTGCCAGAATCCATCCGGCGTAACACGGTTACAAGAACGAAAGCCACCGTGGCGGTAAAATCATCGCGAACGCTACTCGCCCGATCCGTTATCGCGCGCGATGCTCGTAGATTCTTCTTACCGGCGAAACACTAACGGCTTCTGTCTTACGGTGCACCGTTACGTCCACGTTCGAGCCGAAGACACGTAACTGGACGGATTCGGAAACCCGAGTTTCCATCCACACACGCGACGATCGAAGAACACGCTCGGTTCGAGAAACTTCGCGAAACACGGGAAATTCTATCAGCTTCGACGCGAAGAATCGGTTTTGCTCTTCTCGTCATTTTCGTTCGCGTTGAACGTTCTCTTTTCGCGTAAATTCGTTTAGTGAATTATTTTTGGATATTTTTAGCGGATTACCCCGTTCTGTTTAACCCTTTGAACTCGAGAGGAGATCCTCGGTCGTCATCTAATTCGGTGTACTATTTTCGATCCGGGAAAACTTCGTGGTTTGGAATTTAAATATTACGTTCTTCTAGAGTGTAAACGCATGTATGCGAAGTATATAAAAATGTTCCATTCCGGATTAATTTTACGACTTGAAGGATTTTCTCGAGGCGTTGGTCTGTGGTAGCAAAGAAGCCTCGAGTGCAAAGGGTTCATTCGAAATAGTCAAATCGCTGCTATATTTCCGCGAGTCATTTCGTACGCGTCAGGGTGAAAAATAAAAGACTTCGTACCGCTTCGATCGTACGTCGATATACGATAAGAAGATAAGAATATTGAATTTTATTAATAATTTTACCGCGTGTGGTAATTCTCAAAATATTCTGGTAAACTGTGCTTGAAATTGTTCGCTCGTTAGGTGGATCCTTTTTCAATTTTTTGTGAAACACAGATGGAATCTTTTGGTAGATGTTTTGGTATAGATGCTGTGGAGTGTTTCGTTTTTTAAATCGTGACCTCATTGGAGCGTCACTGTGCGAAGGGCGTCGAATATAAAAGAAAAGTAGAATATAAACAATAAGACTTGTTTCCAACAGAAAGAAGTTCACGTACGAAGAAAAGAGACAAATAGCTTCAAAAAAATCACACGTCTTTGAGACGTTATTGTACGGGAAGGGGTTAAGGCATCCGTGAGACGAAACCCTAGGAACTTCTAAATTATCGACCTGATTTATTGCCATACGAGATGGCTCGACGATAACTGATATGCCATACGAAAAGCCTTCTTTGACGTCTTTTTCCGAGCAAAGAGATAAGAACCGAGAGAAGTCCTAAGAAAGGATCGAAAATATACAGAGGAAATAGGAAATAAAATATCACGTAGTAGATTATTTCTTTGGTTTTTATTTTATCTAATTTCAACACACGCGCCGTAATTTCGGGGAATTGTACGAGGAAATTTCCATTGTAGAGATTTTGGCCACAATAGGGGAATTTTTATCGGAACAAAGGACAAAAGATGAAACTAATTTACTCGAAACACGTTTATTCGGTCGGTTAAATTTTCGTTCGTTCGTCGGCGAGATATTTGGTCGATATTTTTTCGCAACACTGGTCGAAATTTTTATCCGGGGATAAATTTTTCTGCCCGAATCTGATTTGATATCGGGTTCGATTCGAAGGAAAAACTCCGAACAATAATATTTAAATAAAGTTTAACTCTGTGCTCTGTGTTCCGTAGCACGGTAGACAAAGTTTAGCCCCCGGACAAATTCGGAACTTCCCTCGAGTTTTTCCGGTTCGCGCGATGAAGTTGAAAACAAATTAAAAAAAATCTATGGGAAAGACTTGTAATACGATTCGTTTCCGCGCGCGTTCGTTCGAGCTCCTCGTGTTCCCATACCAAGGGAACGACTTTACGTAACTCCGATTATTCCAATTTCAAATTACATTAAATTATTCCGATTCGTATAAAAAATATTTCGCTCGTAATTTTCCAAGAGGTACGCACGCGCGTACACGCACCGTACGAAAGGGATGCACGTTAATCCAATGGTGGAGAAAGATCTGTCGACAGGAAGTGCGTTGAACCACACTGTAACCTTGGTGCCGTCACGGTTGTTGCATCCTCGTTGTCAGGTGTAACAACGAACAAAGAGACCCTACCATCGTGAGCCGGCACTGAAATCACTACGTTTCGTTTCCCTTCGGCTCGCTCGACCTTCGTGTCTCCGAGAAAAAAAAATCATTTTCGTTCGTTTCGACGAACAAACGACAATCGAAGACTTCTCACGCGTAGTAAACGACACGGTGAGGATTCTCGGCGAAATTCCACCGATGATTTACATCCACGCTTTAAAAACTAACTTCAACCGCCATCGAACCCGCGAAAGGTAAAACGGCGATCGCCTCGAATGAAAATTCAATCGCTGTTAAATTCTCTTCCCGGTCAATTTTCTCCGTAAATCCGTGCAAGGGAATCGTTTCCCTCCTTTGGTTCGGTTTGGATGAAAATTTGCCGCTCGTTACGCGTAAACACCGAAGCCTCGACACCGAAAAAGATCAATCCCCTCCCCGTATTACGAAGCTAATTAACGCGCGATGGAGTTCCATCGTGTCCGCGTAATTATTCCGGTCGACGAGACACCCGAACACCGATAAAAACAACGATCGCGACGACGCGTTAACGTCCGCGTGTATCCACCAGCGATGAAAAAAGAAAGAAACGGATATGCTCGCGCAGAAATTACAATTAACGATCGGAAGAAGAACGTGGGAAAAAATGCGCGCAAAAAGCTCCGGACTAGACTCCCACGATTGATTGCGCGAAACAGGGGAGGGCTACGAAGCGAGACACACGGAGTGAAATATTCCATCTCGGGGCACGGGCATCGAACAATTTCTCTCAATTTTCATCGGATCCGATCGATCAGCGGATTTTCCTTTTTATCCGGGCGGAGAAGAAACGTATATCGGGGGGAACAGGGCCAGTGTCGCATCAATCCGAGACTATGGCTCTCCGATACGCGATAAAAACAACCAACGACGCAAGAAGAAAGCAATACGTTCCTTTCTTACATCGATGTCGGATCCCTTTCTTTCCCCCACCCGGTTTCCCGCGACTCTCTCCCCACCACCGCCGACTCTTCGTCCCCCCACCACTCTCACGTACTCCACCTCTCTCGCTCTCGCGCAGCCAGCAGTCGGGAGGTGTCTGCAGCGGCTCGCTGACCTGTTGCATGCTCTTTTGTCCGGGACGCAGCGCGCGATTCTGGTTTTCTGAACCGTTCTATACCGCCACTCATTCTTTCTGGCACTCCTCGGCGACACCCGCGAAACAAGAAACCGTATTGTTCCGCGGCTGCAAAATACTGTAATTTCAGTAGATCGACAGCCGAGCAGTCGACGCGAAGCGCGCGCGGTCCTACCCGTTGATAGAACGAACGTATTTGTCCCGTTGGATTAAATTGTAACGTCGTCCGAGCGACTTCCAGAACGAAGCGTGCGCACTGTTCTCGTCGAGTTCGCCCCCCACTCTCTCTCTCGCTGTCTCTCGGCGGGGAGAACGAGGAACCCGTGTATCGGAACGCCGTGGAACGAGACACGCTGCTTGCTCTCCGGACGAACAACGTTGCGCGTAGCGTAAAAATAAAAAAAAAAGAAAAATTGTTCGCGGGGCACGATCCGTGCGAATTAACGTCCGTTTTCTCTCCCGGGAGATTACGGGGGCGAGGAATTAAAACGATCTCGGAACGAATCGCGTTACTTCGCGCGAAATCGGGGTCCAGCTGCTTCGAATTACGCGCGGGCGGGCGGGCGGGCCTCGGGAGCGATACGTACCGGGAAACGTTATCCCCGTTCCGGGTCTCTAATTACGGTGTGCACGGCTCCGCGCGCATTAGCTTCTCCCCTTCGGAAGCAAGAGAAACAAGTGGTCGATGGGCGTAAGATTTAGAAAGTAGATTAACGGAAGCGTAAGGAACGCCGCGGGAAGAGGTGCACCGATGAAAGTAGAAAGAGACGAATTATATTCGATGTGCACCGGTTGGTTCACCGTCGTTCGACGCAATCCACTTTCGTGCTCCAGATATCTTCGGGTAATCGGCGATCGTACGCCGCGTTTATTTCGAGCGTCGAGAGAGCCGCGAGCTGGCTGCAAATTGGTGAAAAAAAATCGCGAAACAATGGGCGCCCTACCGGCCTGCCGGCCGACCGCCCGGCCGAGGGAAATAGGTCGAAACGGGCGCGCATCGATTTCTGTTTTCCGATTACGGGGAACGCAACCGTGCCGAGAGTAGTATCGATCGGGGTCACGTGATCGGCCCGCGTTTCGCGGAGTAAGCGCGCCTCGCCGCGAATATTACGAATAATATGGTCACGTAGATGGAACGTTCGGGTTTAAAAGGTCGACGTTTATTATTCGCTTAAACGCTCGATGAGTCACGCCGTAACATCGATACCGAGGTGGTAGCCGTGCGTCAACGGTGGTAGTTAGCAGCCTCGAGAGACGAATCGTTCGCGAGAATTCTGCTTTAAAGGTGACTCTCGATCGGATCTCTTTCGCGAATCGATGTCCGGCCGCGGCGATGATTTCACTTCCACGAAGAACACGCCTGACGTTGGAATTCATTTCGAAGACGCGCGATCCGTATTTTGCTCGTTAACGGTACTACCACGATCGACGTCGGATTGGTCCGTTTTTGCGCGTGTCCAACTGTAACGTGAGAACAGATGAAAACGAACGTCGGGGTTTAGCGAGTCGAACCGTGAGACGTTCCAGCGAGACCGAACAGTTTACGATGGGGAACGATCGCGATGGAAAATTTTACAACGGGCGTGGCACGTTTCTCGAATTCGATGCGAGAAAACGAATGTGGGATTCGGTTCGAAGTTGGGGGACATTTTTGGAAAATACAAGACGTACCTCGAGACAATACCGAAAAGATAAACTATTGGGTTGTTCGGAAAGTCATTTCGTTTTTTTTTTTGGTGACAATGAAACACAATTTTTTTTAGAGTGTATAAACATTTTATCAAATTATACATTCTCCGTTTTGAAAAACGAAATGACTTCCCGAACAACCTAATAATTTACAGATAGGAATAAATCGTACCAAATAACTCTAAATAACACCAAACTACAATAGGGGTCAATATTATCTATTTCGAATCTCGTTTAAACATTACTCGATTATCAATCGCGTAATAAAAATACTTTTATCCCAAATATTCTGCGACAATTATCGAAACGGTGAATCAATTATATTTCAAAATTAATTTCCCCTTCTGATGTCGAAGATACGTAAACGATCCACTCTTAAATCATACGGTCTACGAAAACTTTGCAAACTCGTCCATCGGTTCTCTTTCGACGATCACGTCGATTTTCATTGCGCGTAATAACGCGTGTTGTTGTCGCCGGTTCGATAAACGAACGTCCCTTCCAGCCGACGCACAATCAGCGTTGTTGGCAAAGTGAAATCGAAGTAACGGTCCGCCAACGGCATTAATTGAAAGATAAACCCCGCGAAGTCGATTTCAATTTCGAAACTCGTTATCGTAACTTCCGCGACGCGGAATGGCGGCACGGAACCGACCACCGTCCCGTGTCACGATGTTTCGGTGAATCGCCGTTTAGGGGGCGCTAGATCCAATTTATACGCGATCGAGTTCGAGCCGCGTTTGCGGATTCGGGGCTACGAGCGGGCGGTGCTTCTTCGGTGCGCCTCACCCCCCCTCGTCTGTGCACGTGGCCACGAGAAGTAGGATCGCGCTCCGGAGAAACCCTCATCGGGAAAAATATTCGTGAAATGCGTGAACGCGCCTAAACCCGCTCTGGCAATCTCGTTCCTACGTACTTTTTCCGCAAAACCGTGCACGAAGTGCTCGCGCGAACGAACGAGCGAGCGAACGAGCGAGCTCTCTCGAGGTGCAGATGTGGTCGGTTGTGTTTCGAGGCGAAGTAATATTTTCTCGTCACGTGCAGAAGAATGCGCGCTCCTCTTACTGCACATCGGCTCGCCGCTACCAACGCGAGTCAAGAGTTACTCGGGATGGAGTGGGGGAAGAAAAAGGAAAAAAGAAACGAAAAGAAAAAAAGAAATGCCCGCATATGCGACGCGCATCGATACACGAAACTCCGGTTCGGTTTTCCTTCTGCGTTTCGCAAATATTTCTAACTGTATCGACGTTGTTTCAGAAAATGCGATTCGCGTTCCACGTGTGCGTGCGTGCGCGTGTACGTGTGGCTGTGTGCAACCGATCGAAGTGCAACATCTGCAATCGCGCATTCCGCGCGCGTGGAATTCGAACGGCCGCGATGTATTCGCGATCGTTTCTCTTATGCACGACTTGTAAAAATTTACTCGCTTACGTGCACGGTGAAACGGTAACGAACGAATCGCGCGGCCCCCGGGCTCGCATAACGCCGGATTCTTCAACGGACGAGCACTCGATCACGATTATGATCCCATTTCGCAAACGTTTCAACGTTTACGCGCTCGAATACCGGCGGACGGCCTTTGATACGCTTTTTATTCGCGATGTCGGAACGTCGGTTGCTCCGATTCGTCGAGTACGAGGAGCTCGGTCTACGCCCCGGGACACCGTACAGGTTGCCTTGTTCCTTTTATCTCGTTCTCTCGAACGTATCGTAACCGAACGACGCAACATTGTCGTGTACATAAATTAGCGAATAACTACGATCGAGTAACTCGTTCTTCGTTATCTCGTCGACGATTAAAAATTACCCATTTGCATTCATCGACGTAGCGGATCTCGTTGGTGGAACGCGATGAAACATTGCGACGAGAATTTTCAACTTCTACGAGTATTTCGAAAAAATCGAAAGAGTACGACCTTGCAAAATAATCCGAACGCTACACGAACCCGTTCTATACCGTGAATAAAAGTATTACCGTTATTCGAGTGCACCGTATTCTTATAACACGGGAGAGTGTTTTTCTCCGTAAGAAGAACTTAGGGGGAGGAATCGAGCGCGCGAAAATAATTAAGAAAAAAGTTTCGCGAAAAGATCGAGCCTACGCGGAAAGGATGACCTAGTTTCCGGTTTCTAGTCGCAACGCGTCGGTTGTTCTCCAACGACGAATACGTATTTTTTTTTTTCGACCGCACCTTGACTACTATTCTTTTCCACTAAATTCGACTCGTTCTTGCACGGTGAGCTTGAAACGTTTCCATCTCCGCGCCAATGTGAACGTCTAAGTGCGCTTCGTTTCCCAGAATCGTAATTTCCCTTCGTTAGAAATACGCGCGGTTGGTCGCCGACTGAGAAACACGACACACGATTACAATAATGATTCACGACGACGCAACGTACTACTGCTAACCACCGGCAACCGGAGCCTGTTTTCCCCCTCTCTTCGAGCGCTCGGTTCTCTCTCTTTATTTTTCTTTTCTTCTTTTCCTTCTTTTTTTTTCCATTCCTTTCTTCCGTCGTTCCACCCGTTACATCTCGACCGCGCGCGGCGGATTATCCTCGAAGCGTGGAAAACAACTTAACGAAAGGAAACACTTTCTCGCAGTTCCCGCTAGAACGACTGCGGTGGACGTACGGCGAGTACAGGGAACGAACGTAGTACCGTACGTCGCGCACACCGGGAAGAAAACGCGGCCACCTTCGCGGACGTATCGCGTTCCAGACGTCCCCTCTACATCCCCCTACCGATCGTGAGAGTTTGTCAAGTTACAAACGACGCTAGAACGCGACATTCGTTCGCTTCGTCGGACGTTTGTTTCTGACACGTAGCGAAAAGGACCTTCGTAACTGGTCCTCCTACTTCTCGGACTCGATTTTTTTCATCGGCGACTTAGCGGCGAAGTGGCTGCGCGCACGGTACACACGTTCGAAACGAACCGAGTTGCGCAATAATTTGATTCGGTTCGAGTGGCGAGTAATTCGAGAATATCGAGTACCTCGAAAAAAATCGAGTGATTCGAACGAAAGCAAATCGTTTCGAAAGCGTTCGGTGACTTCGTATAACGGTTTGTTCGAGTAACGTACGATTTATTTAAAGGATCGAGAAGTACGATTCATTCGAGTTATTTGGTTCAATTCGAGCTACTCGATTCATTCAATATACTTGATTCGTTCAATCTATTCGATTGATTCGAGCTACTCGATTGACTCGAGCTACTCAATTGATTCAAGCTACTCAATTGATTCAAGCTACTCGTTCGATTCAATCAGCTTGATTCATTCAATCTATTCGGTTAATTCGAGCTACTCAATTGATTCAAGCTACTCAATTGATTCGAGCTACTCGATTGACTCGAGCTACTCGTTCGATTCAATCAGCTTGATTCATTCAATCTATTCGATTGATTCGAGCTACTCGATATTCGTTCAATCTATTCGATCGATTCGAACTACTCGATTGATTCGAGCTACTCGATTCATTCAATCTACTCGATTGATTCGAGCTACTCGATTGATTCGAGTTACTCAATTGATTCGAGATACTCGATCGATTCAATCAGCTTGATTCGTTCAATCTATTCGACTGATTCGAGTTACTCGATTCGTTCGAGCTACTCGTTTCAATATAAATCGCTCGATTCGTCGGAGCTACTCGATTCGTTCGAGTCGTTGAACGATTTCGAGTTCTCGGATCTTCTCGAAACTTCGAACCCCCAACTGGGTTCGAATTCCTCGCCGCTCGAATATTCGAGTGCTGAAATATATCTGGCGCGCGTGTATCCTCCTCTCCCGCTCCCGTTCGCGTGCAAACTCGCGGAACGTCGAAACATCGGGAACGTCGAAATAATAACGGGTTTGGTACTCGAATACCTATCAATTTGCTCGTGCGTTTCGCTCGCTCGGGCACGCCGGACCTCGATCAACGTTGTCCCCGTCTTTTTGCCTTAACCGCGATTTGATTTTATCATCTCCCCCACCGTGTTCCATTCGAGGTTAGGAAGTTGTTCGCGGATTCGACGTCTCGCGATAATAGTCGATATCAACGTGACGCGAAACGTTCGGATACCGGTCGTGCCCGATAGTATTTGGATATCGATATTTCGCCGACATCGCAGCTGGCTTGATTAGGGTCGAAATAGACACACGGGTTACCAACGCGGAAACGTCGATATCCAAATATTGGTGGGCGCGGGTACACACACACACACACGTACAGTCGCGCGCGCCCACAAATGCACCAATATGCGGCACGAATCCTATTAAAACAGGTATTTACCCACGGGTCCGAATTATCGTCTGAATGTCTACCGATTATGTATAAAATAACTCGGGCGCGCAACGTTGCAAGAATAAGCGTGTCAATGTTATACCAGCGTAACAGGCGCGTTAACTGGGTTTACGATCGGAGGCAGGGGACTGGTTCTGAAACTACGTCGTCCCATCGGTATACATCTAACGCAACGTTCCACGGGCGTGTATCCGTGGGAAATTACAAAAGGGAACCAACCGCGACAAAAACTCGTCCATTATTCGGTACACCTTCGGCAGGTGGAGAAACAACCACGGCAGGTGTTTCGGATCGTTCCTCGGGTCGCCGAGTTTCATCGAAGAGGAAGCTCGAATCGAAGATCGGATCGAGGGAAAAGCTAATTCGTCTTGGTGAGCGACGAACGTTTCCCGTCGTCTTCCGATCGAATCTTCGACGTTCCATTTGGCCGCGGTTAGATATCCCCGTGGCCCGCGCGATTCATTTGCATGCAACGAAGCCGTTCGAAGGATCGTCGACGACGCCGAGACGGCGAACGTCGAACTTCGGGCCCCTAACGACCATTTTCCTCACCCTGCGCCGCGTCTTCGCTTTCGAGCCAATTCGGAAACGGACAATCACCGAGCCTCGATCGAAAATTTGTCAGGTAGAAATTGCGCGATCCTTCGAGGAATATAAATTCGGGGGAACGCGAAACGAGCGATCGGGGCCGTGTTCCGGTTCGTGTCGTTGGTCCTCAATGATCGACGAATTTATCCACCAGAGGAGTACATTTCGAGAAGAGTGCGTTTCCAGAAGAATGCATTTCGGGAAGAGTGCATTTCGAGAGGAGTGCATTTCGAAAGGAGTGCATTTTGAGAAAAGTGCATTTCGAGATGAGTGTATTTCGAGGAAAGTACATTTTGATAGGAGTGCATTTCGAAAGAAATGCATTTTGAGAAGAATGCATATCGAAGAGACGCATCGATCATCCAATTGTTCTAATTATTACGAACAATGTTGACGAGTTTCACGTTTCAACCGATTTCCATTATTCTTCTAGACTTTGAACGTGTCCAATAATTTTTGGTTACTCGAGATTAATATTAATAAATATTCAGTCGAGAGAATCGAATCTATTGCTATTCGTTTACGCAGCTTAGAATATTACGATCGATTCGTTTTTCAGGTACAATTGATATCGAGTCGGTGAACCCGTGTAAAATACGTTAAACGAAACCTACTCGGCCGAGGAAGCGATGACCGATAATTTACGATCGACCGTTCGGTTCCACGAGCCGTGAAGCTAAACGGTGGAGACCTCGAAGGTCCTCTCCTCTCCGGCATTGTCTGAAAAACAGAAACGCTCGAGATTCCTGAACGACCGACCAACGACCACGTACGCGTCACTCGCGATCACCGCGTTTAATTTATACGTTACGTCGAGAGGTCCTCTGGAAATCGCGAAGCGTTTGAAAAAAGAACCTCTTTGATACGCCTTCGCCAACACGACGGTTGGTTTACATCGTCACCGTGGCTCGACGATGCGCGCGGAACCCACGGAGAACGCAATTACACTCCGAACACGTCAGATCACGTGTCACGAACAACGCATCGGATCCTGATTCTACATCGCGCACAACGCATCACCAATGACACGAATTAGAAACGAATCGCATCATCGTTCAGTTATTTTTAACGTTACTCGAGCCTCGCGATTCTAATATTCAATATGCGTCCTGAGAATCGATGACACAACCTCGTCAGAAGCGAAACGTCGAAAGGTGACCCTTGTTGCATCAATTATACGCAAAGAGGAGACAATCGATCGCTCCACCGAATACCTATTCGTACTTGACAGACGTTACCTCAACGGATGTGTCATTTATTAAAACATCTGCGTCAAGATTGCCCGATGATTACCTCAATACACTTATCGATTTTGAAAGAACCAAAAAATCTACAAGGAACAGATTTCGAAGGACAGGTAACGGAGCTATCTTTTATAAAAGGTTTCTTCGAGATTTCAAGGTCACGGTGTAAACATCTCGACAAAGATAGATACATTATGCACCGACTCTCGGACGACCTTGAACAGCGGATTCGCAGTGGGTCGAGAGTAACGGAAAAGTTTGAAGTGCGCACAGATTTCCAGTGCAAAAAAGTTTACTTCGTCGACCAGCGTTCGAAACGATTTCCATTCGCTCTAATACATCGTCGAAGTGAAAAGCAAACTTTTCCCATTTTCGTTAAACGACAACGCGCGAAATTCTTCCGCGTACACCTATACCCTGTTTACCCTCCCGAGTAAATATCGTTTTCAGACACGAGATCGCGATACGTCGACCGTAAGCGCGCTTCACGAACGAAAATACAAAACGCGCGAAACATTGATTTAACGAAAAAAAATTGCTTTCGCAAGAAATGAAAAAATTCCCTGGCACGACTCACCGAGAAGGAATTGCAAAAATTCGGCGAGCCGTTATTACCTTCTCTCGTTCGTTTTATTCCTTTTTTCCCTGCTCGCTCGAGACGAATGTTTCGTGCGTAGGATCCGTCGTAGTTTATTATGCGTTTCACGGACCGGTCCTCCTCGAAGAAGTTCGAGGAAGGGTTCCTCTCTCCCGTAGGCGAGTCCATTACGCGACGAATCTCTCCGAGAAGGTTGTTCTCGACCTTCGGTGGATCGCGACCAACGAGAGAACGTGTCGCGCGATGCTACCGGAAATCGGTTCTTCGAAGAACCGGTGCAACGATTTCGCGTATATATCCGCGTTACGCTCCGCGCATAGAACACGCGGCGGTCCGCTCCGCGGTGTGCACGTAATCCCCGCGCGAGGGATGAAATTTCAGTTGGCACGGTCGCTATCGTCCCACCACCGGGAACTCCGTTACAATATTTCTCGACTATCAGCCGTTCGTTCCCGTCAGAAGTTACCGGGACGCGTTACTCACTGGGAGAAAACTATGTCCTGATACAGTTAATCAGACGAGCACGGGAATTTTATACGCTTCCGGGTGTGTATACCGATCGATCCACGATTTATCGCGATACACGCGAGCAAGACGGAACGTATCCCGTGCTCGATGGTATAAACAAACCGTGATGGGGAGCTTGTACGTTTTACGAAGTCATCCGGCGATATCCTGCGATACAAAAATCGAGGGACTCGTTTCAATCCGACACGATGCATTATACAAGAGAGGATCCCTGTTCCGGAGTGGAACGAGATCGAGCCCCGCTACAATCTCGATAATTTCACTCGAGATCCGCGACAATAGGTAAACGATCAACGTTGGGATGTTTTAAATTTTTCTTTTTTTTTTTTTGGTACGTAGTTTTTTTAAATTTGTCCACGAGGACGGTACTTTATGCTATGCTGGGTGAAATCCAAAGGGACAGTGTCTACAACGTAGGATCTATCGTGTGTACATCGATCGTGTACGTTGAAGGGAAACGAAGCGTTACGAAGTGTCGATTCTGTTACTTTTGTACTTGTAGATTGTTTTAATTCTTTCGTATCTCTTATACTTGTAGATTCATTTAATTTTCCCGTATTGCTTGTACCTGTAGATCGTTTCAATTGTTTCGTATTTCTTGTACTTCTAGATCGTTTCAATCGTTTCGTATCTCTTGTGCTTGTAGATCGATTTAATCCTTTCGTATTGCTTGTACTTGTAAATTGTTTCAATTCTTTCGTATTTCTCATACTTCTAGATCGTTTCGTATTTCTTGTACTTGTAGATCGATTTAACTCTTTCGTACTTCTTGTGCTTCCAGATCGATTTAATCCTTTCGTATTGCTCGTACTTGTAAATTGTTTCAATTCCCTCGTATTTCTCGCACTTCTGGATCGTTTCGATCGTTTCGTATCTCTTGCACTCGTAGATCGTTTCGGTCGTTTCGTATCTCTCGTACTCGTGGATCGTTTCAATTCTTTCGTATTTCTTGTTTCGCGTCCAGTT
Organism: Ptiloglossa arizonensis; assembly: GCF_051014685.1. NCBI lineage: Eukaryota > Metazoa > Arthropoda > Insecta > Hymenoptera > Colletidae > Ptiloglossa > Ptiloglossa arizonensis. The sequence goes on from NC_135050.1 coordinate 23,285,523, forward strand.
ACATTGTTTCGAGGCGATCGAGAGTGCGGTCCGAGTCGAGGTTAAACGGTTACACCTCCAAGGCTATATTAGAAAGCCGACGGTGTACACTTGGGATGAAATAGGAAACTGTAAACAGGACCACCGGCTTAGAAAAGAGACCTCTCGCGCGGTCGAGAGCCTTCCTCGTCGGAGAAAATGGAAGAGGAGCGTTGAAAGAGCGCATCGACCTACGACGATCGATTCGTCGGTCAGTGGTCACCGGTGACCGGCGCCTCGTAACGTTTATTTAACCCTTTCGCTACCCAAGGGCGAGATATCTCGCTACCACAGTGTTGCGTAACGCGATGAAAATAAAAAGAAATCTTTACGCGTTAAGAGTGGCGAGATATCTGTCGTGCAAAACGTGAGAATCACGTGCCGAATTCTCGATTCAATTACTCAAAATTTATCTTTTCATCGCGCACCAAAAACATGATAATTTTCAGACCGTGTTTATCGTCATCGTTACCATTAACGAAACACGATTATTTTCATTTTTCTTTAACACGTTATTTGTCCTTCTTCGATTCCCTCTTTACGAACGGAAAAATATTTTACAAATCGATTCTTCGGGCCAAATTTTGAAACCGAAGACCTCGTCCTCAAGATGCGCGAGATATTTCGTCGCAAGGATTAACACACTTGCGACAAATACCGTCACGGTCGTTAGCAATGGATTAACAAGTACCGTGCACTGTCCCGTTCTGTTTCGACGCGTCTCGTCTCTCTCGGTCTCTCGACCCAATTAGTACGTGTGCTTTGGCCAATAATACGGTACAGTCGAAAATGCGCGCGAAGCGTCCCTTGCGCTCTCTGACCAATTAGAGCCGCGTTCCTTCCGCGAGACGTCAGTCGTGCGCGCCAACGAACAATCGATCCTCGTGCGCCAGGCTCCGGGTCCACTTTGACCCACGCTTACCCCAAAACAGCCATTAAATCTACATCCCTGCTCGTTACAACCGTTGAGATACAAAAGTAAAAAACTTACAAATCTACCAACGCAGAACCTATGTCGCGATCTGATAAAATTAGAGTTTACGTTAAAACTAACACACCGTAATTAACCTTAAATTGAATACAAGTAAATTCTTCGAGTAAAAAAAATATCCCTAATATATACGAAACTCGGGTATCCGACTTTACAACGCTACGAAACGACCAAGAGAATACCGAATAATTCGCTAACGTCTGTTACGATTGTTTAATCGTAACGATGCATCGCGAGGACACGACGGGTCGAGAAAGACCCGACGATGTTCGGCACCAAAGCGTCGTCAAACCTCGAGAACGTCACCGACGTGGGAATTGTCGCGTCGAACGGTCGGCGAACCGCTTCGAAAGTCGCGAACGCAATTATTTATAAATTCTGGTCTCATTATAGACTCGCAAGGACACCGAGAACTCCCGCGAAGTGTATCACAACCGCACGAGGCACACGTAACGAACGCGCGAACATTTCCATGCCGAAGCAATGGGTAATCATCGCGGACCACCCGGATCGAAACTTTCCTGGCTCGAGTTCGGGGGAATTGGTTGCAAAATCGGTAATCTCTGGCTCTAAATACGCCGAATTAAAGAGTACTGCCTCGTCTGGTTGCCCCGCGTTTATGATCACGGGGCGCGTGTGCGCGCAACGAAGTCTTGTAGACAATGAGCCCATCGATGGATCTCCAGAGAACGATCCCTTCACCGCTACTAGAAACTTCGGTGGAGGTTAACAAGGAGGATGCAAGACCTTTGACGATGAGTCGTGAATTTAGTAGAAACTTCGCGTAAAGGTAGATTCGGTCGTTCCGTTCGCGTAAACGTAGAAGATACCACGATAGTTTTTGATACTATTCAAGTATCGTCGTTACTTTGAAGTATAATTTTAGCGGAACCGTGTGAAAGGTAGTATTTTCCTGTGACAAGGTATCGAAGTTTTCTAGATCAGGATTTATTTACGTGTGCACGAACAATTTTTTTCTGATCGATTTATTTATTCGAATTGGTCAAGTTTGATAAGTGAAATATCTTTTTTAAATTTGAATAAAATTTCTTCGATTTTGTAACAGGGATTTAATTTTGGTTGTTAGCTAAAAGGCAGACAACTGGTAGTTGTCGTTATACGCGAGAAATATAACGCCAATCGTTATCTAAAAGTGTAATGATATAGTAATCGTCTAATTCGCAACATTTTCACGATCAGAAAACCGAATCTACCGGTATGCAAAGTTTCAACTACATCCGTGACCCACAGGTCTTGCACTCTCTATGCAGAGCACAAAAATGTTAATTATCGTTATACATAAAAAGTATAAAATCCATGGTTACCTGCAAGGATGGTGATATTTTAATGGTAAGTATCTAAGAAAATATCTACCCACGTGTTGTGCATTTTTATGGAAAGAACGACGCGATCGATCAGTATGCAAAGTTTCATCTACATTCGTGATCCAAAGATCCTGCACCTTTCGTGTATAACACAAAAATGGTAATTATCGTTAGAGATAAGAAGTACAGAACCCAACATTGCCTAAAGGACAGTAATATTTTAATCGTAAATATCTAAGAGAATATCTACCCCTGTAGTGCTTCATTTTCATGAAGAAAACGACCGAATCTACCAGTATGCAAAGTTTCGTCTACATCCGTGATCCAAAGGGATCTTGCACTCTCCGTGTACGACACAAAAATGGTAATTATCGTTGTAGAAAATAACGATAAAAACCAATGTCACCTAAAAGGCCAGTGACAGGTTAATCGTAAATATCTAAAAGTAGATATCGGCACAAATAAGAGATACAAAATCGAACGTTACTTAAATCAACGATGATACGTTAATCGTACATATCGAAAAGTATACCCAACTCCTACGATACTACGTTATCGTGAACAAAGCGACCGAATGCACCGGTATGCAAAGTTTCGTCGAAAACCGAGACCAGAAGGTCTTGCACTCTCCCCGTAAGTCGAAGGGAAGTTTCGAACTTTGGTTCGCTTCCACGATCCACCTGTTTACGGTCCACGCGTCGCCTTTAATTCACCAAGCAAGAATAACCTCCCCAGAAACGTCGAACTTACATTTTCCCGCTTGATTCGAGCGAACCTCGTCCAGAGCCCTCGTAGAGAACGAGACGACAAAATTTGAAAACGAAACTTGGCGCACCACGGTTCGAATAGGTTTGACGGACGGCCTTAGAAAAGTTTCGAAAGGTGTTCGAGATCGGAAAAGCTAACGAACACCGTCGTCCGTGTACCGATCCGTTGATTCGAGATCGGTGAAAAATCGAGCAAAGATCGAGAGACTCGTTCGGACTCTATCGCTCCGTACGCGCGCGTTACGTTCAACTTGATTTAAGAACACGCCCCGCGATGCAGTCAGCGTTCCTTTTTATTTGAATACCGCTGTAATCAATATACCCGGCACGCTGCTAACTGTATCGCGAGTATAAACCAATGAAAACGTTAACCGGTTTCGATTGGACGGGATCAATTTAATTCAAATTACGCGATAAATATCGTTGATAGCCGCGCAGCAGCACCGAGCACGCGACGAGATCTCGACGCGCGAGAGGATCCTCGGTTGTATCCGTTTGCGACAACGTTCTTGGGTGCAGAGTTTAGTCTTTGTTTTTCTCTCCCTCTTGTCTCTTTCTCACATTTTTTACCCCACAGAAAATTGATAAGACACGCCCCGAGAAGCAACCGGCAAAGGGACAAATATTCCCGAGGGAAAGAAACGAACCCGAAGAATCGGCGAGAATAAAAAGAATCGGAAAGTTTTCTATCGCGGCTCGCCCGGTCCCCCTTTTGGTCATTTTTGGCGTTTGTAAACAGAAATCCTGGCAACCGTCCCGAAAACGAGTCGCTGAGCTTCGTGTCCACTTTCTCGAACTTTGCCCCGAGTCTGGTTTTTCCAGAGACACGGGTCCATGGAAAATACACGGACGTTGTTCCGCGGTTATCGGTCACCGAGGACGTAACTTCTTCTACGATTTCTTCCTTGCGAGAAATAAAGGAATATTTCCTCCGGTTGGTCACCGATCGGTAAAAAAAACAGTCTTTTAAACGGTATTTATCCTACGAATTCTACGTTTCGAACTTTAACTTCGATGTTCGAAAGTTCCGTTGGAACGATCGGTTCGTTCAATGACCAAAATGCTGATCGAGAAATAAATAGCGAAATTCATTCGATACGGAGGTTTCTACGAAACGGTGACAAAAAACTGCCGAAGAAACGATAAACTCCGTAACCGGATAAAGTCCTGAATTTACGTTTCGACCTTCGTCTTCGATTCACGGTAATTCCGTTAAGATTACTGCTGAGTCGAATCACTGAAATGGTGATCGAAAAATAAATAGTGAAATTCATTCGATACAGTGGTTTCTATGAAACGGTGACAAGAAACTGCGAAAGAAGTGACGAACTCCGTAACCGGACGAGATGTTCTGTAAATTTTACGTTTTGTATCTTCGGTTCGTGGGAATTCCGTTAAAATGATGATCGAAAAATAAATAGTGAAATTCATTCGATACAGTGGTTTCTATGAAACGGTGACAAGAAACTGCGAAAGAAATGACAAACTCCGTAATCGAACGATGTCCTGTAAATTTTAAGTTTCGGTTCGTAGGAATTCCGTTAAAATGACTGTTTAGCGTTGCTAAAATGATGATCGAAAAGTAAATGGTGAAATTCACTCGGTACGGAGATTTCCATCATCGATTCAACGTTGAGAAGGTTAAAGTTCCCCTATCATCGTTTCCCAAAGTAACGGGGGAATGATAAAAACTTCATTTTCGTCGAGGAGGAAGCTTTCGAAGAACATCTCGCGAGATTTACTGGCGGAAAGCGAGTACGTAAATAAAATCACTGCGTACTTTATCGAAAGGAAAGACGAAACTGCTAATCGAGTGACAAACTCCGTAATCGAATTAAGTCGTGAAAACTCCACGTTTGACCTTCGTCTTCGATTTATGAGAATTCCGTTAAAATGACTCTCTCGTCAAATTACTTAAACGATTATGGAAGAGTAGCCGGTGAAATTCGTTCGATACAGAGGTTTCTATCAACGATTCAACGTTGAGAAGGTTCGAGTATCCCGATCATCGTTTCCCGAGGTAACGAGGGAAACGGTGAAAAGTTCATTTTCACCGAGGGGGAAGCTTTCGAAGGAGGTCGCGGGGTTTACCGGCGGCAAGCGAGTATGTAAATAAAATCACTGTGTATTTTATCGAAAGGGAAGAGAAAGACGAAACGGCAAGAAGAAACTGCGAAAGAAGCGGCAAACTCTGTAGCCGGATGAGGTGGGAGAGGTCGTCGGACCACCACTGGGGTCCAAGTGGCTCGAGACGCTAAGGCGAGCTTAAAGCTTAAATCGAAACGAGTTTGCGCGCCGACGTACCAGTAAATTTAACGTTTCTCGATACCAGCAGCCATTCGATCGGATATCGTATCGTTCCGCGATATTCTTCGTTCCTGATCAATGGCGCGGAACGCGAACGGGGGTTAGGACAGTCTTTAGAGAAACGCCGACCAACATCCGGATCCTCCTCTCCAGGTTTCACCTTTCACCGTTTTCGTAAACGAAATTCTCGTTGCGACGATAAAATGCGGGCCATTGTTCGAACCCGTCGAGATAAGTAAGTCACGGCCGTCGGGGAGGTTTTCGTTTGACCAAGTTCAAGATCTCGTACGATCCTCTTTGTCGCGCCCTCTATACGGAACGATCCACGACCTATCCGAGCTGCGTACATCGATTCGAATGGGTCTCGTTCCACGGTTACCGAGTTGCAACCCGTTTCTCGAGATAGGTTCTCTTTCGTTCTTGCGAACGAGCCGCGATCTCCCGGTGATCGGGAACGTCCAAGAGAGATTACCAATGTCGGTGAAGATAGTTACTGACTTTTATATCTCGTATAAAGTAAATAAAAGCCTACCAGTGAAGCAAAACCTACTAGTCGCACGACAGGAATACAATACACGTGTACAACCTCGCAATCTTTTCTTCGCGGATCGTATTCGCGCTACAAATTCGACCTTCGGATTTTTAAGATTCTCAACGAAGCATTTTATGGAATACAAAAATCCAGTTAGTTTCAAGGATTGACTTTTCTCTATCTCAAAGTGCAAGTATTTTCACTCTTAAAGCGAATTTGGGTAGCAGAAAAAAAGTTGCACGATACGTATCTACGTATACTCTACTTGTGCTCGAAGTTTCAGAAGTTTTTCAATTTCCGAGTTGGAGATTATCCTCTGTAAGAAGCACGATACAATAAGTACACCCGTTACTTTTACAACTCTGTCTTCCCCCACTCCTTAACCATAAAATTCGGCTTACTTTTCTGGTCATGCAGCTTCCCTATTACATCTCAATCAAATACACCATTTTACCTCAAACCTGGCAAACCGATACAACAGATACACCCGTTACTTTTACAACTCTGTCTTCCCCCACTCCTTAACCATAAAATTCGGCTTACTTTTCTGGCCATGCAGCTTCCCTATTACATCTCAATCAAATACACCATTTTACTTCAAACCTGGCACACCGAGACAATAGATACACCCGTTACTTCTACCACTCTGTCTTCCCCCACTCCTTAACCATAAAATTCGGCTTACTTTTCTGGCCATGCAGCTTCCCTATTACATCTCAATCAAATACACCATTTTACCTCAAACCTGGCACACCGAGACAATAGATACACCCGTTACTTTTACAACTCTGTCTTCCCCCACTCCTAACACGTAGAATTCACGGTTTATTTTTCTAGCTACGCTTCTTCCAACCGAATCGTTGCCACCGATCCCAGACACGGAACGAACGTTGTCTACGAGGCCAGGTTGGTGGAAATTCAAGCGACGAGATTGGCTGAGAACTCTCAGCGAGCGTCGCGGATACGAGTCGTTGAATCGGCCGAGAGAAAAAGGAGGCTACCCGGCTATCGCGTAACCTTCGGGACGCAACACCGTAAGAATACACCGGCGGCGCGGAGCCGAGAGGGTCCGATGTACACCGTTCTCGGCGAATAGTTTCGAGCAGAGAAACGCACAAGGACTTCGGGGATCCCGTATTACCTCGAACATGGCGGGCCAACGTCCGTCAAAGAGGAGGATACTCTCCTTTCGGTCGCTGCTCGTGCCCGGGTGCATTGTCTCCCAAGACGTTTATAAACAGTGATCTTGGCAGGTTTCCCGAAAAAGATGGAGCCACGCCTCGACGACCCGTCGAGGAAGTTTAGAAGATACGTATTATATAGTGGATACTGCGGTAAACGCGATACCGTACAACTGCCAACGATTCCATCGTTCGAAATAAAAAAAAAAAAAAAAAGAAAAAAGGGAAACTCGGACGACACTCTTAGAACCTCGAAATAAGTTCGTCGAAAGGATAGAATCGTTGAGTTGCGTCTACGCTGACGCAGCGTCGAGGAACTTTTCGTTTATGAACAAAACACTTTTTCTCGAAAATGTCAAACTTGAAAAGGTATTACTAGGTTCGAACGACGTGGATACAAGTGTGTGCGAAATTTTAAAAACGTCCATTCGTTAATACAGACCATCGTGTTTTAATCTATTCGTAATTTGTACTATGAATTTCTGACGGTTTAAACTCGGTCCCATATTTTTCGTTTCTCTTTCTTTTCACCATCGATCCTGATAAACGTTGCGAGTCCTCGCTCGTGTTCAATCTTGGTACAAACTGACTCTAGTCCGGAGTGATTCGTTCTCCAAATGATTGAGTTGTTCGGAAGTCATTTCGTTTTTTTTTTTTTTGGTAAAAACGAAACACGATTTTTTTAGAGTGTAGAAACATTTTATTCAATTATATATTCTCCATTTTGGAAAACGAAATCACTTTCCGAACAATCCAATGTATCGCTTCGATGTGACCAGAGATCTTTGTAAAAGTAAATTGAAAACATTTCCATACATACAGCAAGAAGAAACGACAAAACGTTGCTCGTAGTTGTTTACTTAAATATAGAGCTTTTACTCCCAAAAACCTACTTGGATCGTTCCACGCGATCGATACTTCATCTCCGGAAGTAAAACTCATCTTTATCTCTCGACTATTAATTATCATCGACTATATGTATCTCGGTCACGTTGTCACGATACATTCTCAACGATTCTTACCGAGTATTCGTGTTACGTAGACGCAACATCACCTTCGAAAATCTACTCGAATCGATACTTCGTCTCCGGAAGTAGAACTCATCTTTATCTCCCGACTATTAATTATCATCGACTACATGTATCTCGGTCACGTTGTCACGATACATTCTCAACGATTCTTACCGAGTATTCGTGTTGCGTAGACGCAACATCACCTTCGAAAATCTACTCGGATCGTTTCCACACGATCGATACTCCGTTTCCGGAAGTAGACTCATTTTTATCTCCGGAGTGTTCATTATCGTCGGCTGTAAACATCTCAGTCACGTTGTTACGGTATATTCCCGAGGATTCTCGGCGAGTATTCGTGGATACACGGAGCGGAGGTGTCCGAGGCTCTCTCGAGAGTCCAGCCAGCGCCGAGCAAAGAAAGAGGCTAACGGAGTAGAGGCTTTCGCCTACTCGACCCAAGAAACCTGTTCGACCGGTCTTACCTGGCCAATCGTCTCTCGCTCCCACCTCGTCCCTCTCGCTCTGTCTTTACGTCCGATTCACGTAAACCCACACGTACACCGTATCCGAGCCAACTTCGAGAACACAATGATACGGTCAACGACGACGAAGACAACGAAGACAACGACGAAGACGACGAGGAAGACAACGACGACGCTACGTCGCGCCTCGAATCCTTTCTCGGGACGCCGAAGTCTCTCTGGAGCACGTTGGCTTATACATCGAACAACGTCGTATATTATGCGCGGAGATTGGAACGGTCACCATTGTAAACACGCTTTATTCACCGTCTCGTGGCACGCGATACACCGAAATTATTTTCCATCGTTATTCCAACGAATTCTTCCACGAGACTCGACCAACACCCCAGATACATCGTATCGTTCCCCGGACAGCGATCATTTTCTATTACTCTCAGGTTCAAAGCCACCGTTCGATCGATCGTGTATACACACATTCCGAGAAGGCAACACGAAGGTCCCTGGCATTACCGAGAGCCATGAAAGAATGATGCGTGATTATTGGCAATTATCAAAGGGGGTATCTTTCTAGCCGATACGAACGATAGGTAAGGAATATGGCTTAATAACACCGGCACGCACCGTTTCCACGTACATCGTCCTCTAACGTCGGTTCTTCCATAAATAGTTAATGCTCCTCGAAGTGTCTGAACTCCTCGCGAAGAGTGGACCCCACTTCGAGGATCATTGAACCCTCTATAGACAGCCTTGAACTCGTCGACCGGCTTTCCTTGCCCGGTACCTTCGCGAAGGTTCCAGGAAGTATAACGATCGCGGGTAAAAGTGCGGCTTCCCCTACTCCTTCGCTTTGTTCTGTCTTTCGTTTCCTCGAGACCCGAAACGAGGATCCGTTTCTCGTTAAGGTCAACTCCGGCCCGAATATCGCCGGTGGGCCAAAATGCCTCGATGAAACGAGTCTACCCGTAAAAACCTTCCGAGCTGTTCTTCTTCTTCTTCTTTCTTTCCTTTTTTCTTCGCTTCTTTTCTTTTTTTCGCTTCTTTTCTTCTCCCCGGTCGTTCGAACAAATTGAAACAAACGATAAAATAAGTACGCCGGAGCCCTCCAACGACGCGGATTTGGTCCGCGATTTTTTCCTCGACGATTCGACCCTCGCTTGCCGAACGCCGAGATGGACTTTAATCTTCACCGGTGTGGCTTTACGGTACCGAGAAACGATCTTTTGTTAGTTCGCCGACGCTCTTTCCTGGCGCGGTACAGGCAATGTTCGATCTAGCTGTGCGATTATTACTGTCCTTGATCATTCCTCTTCCTGCACTTCTCACTGTGTACTTACCGAAGAGTACACCTAATACGCATAACGTCGATGTAAGTATACGCGTACTCTATGTATCGTGATATCTACGTAATGTAATTTACACCTATACGTACATATATGTATAATTTTCAAACACACTTGTACATTCAGACGAATAAAAATTCTTCGATCGTTGAAATTTTCAAATTGATTTCTCAAACTCACTTCGTATCGGTAGTAGACCACGATAGTCCTTGATTATTCCTCTTCTTGCACTTCTCACTGTGTACTTACCGAAGAGTACACCTAATACGCATAACGTCGATGTAAGTATACACGTACTATATCGTGATATCTACATAATATAATTTACACGTATACGTACATATATGTCCAATTTTCATACACACCTGTACATCTGGAGGAATAAAAATTCTTCGATAGTTGAAATTTTCAAATTGATTTCTCAAACTCACTTCGTATCAGTCGTAACAGAATCTAAGATTTAGAAGAGAGTTTATCAAAATTTAATAGAAATTCTCAACCACGCGAGAAGTTGATTCACCCAAACCAACCCGATCGTTGTCGAAGGGCCCACTGTGTATACAATCCAACCACGGTCGGTCCGTTAAAACTGAAACGTTCGTAAAGCGCGTCTCGAGTCTCGAGCGAATCTTTGGGCGATATCAGTGATGGCGAAATATCGGGCGTATCTCGTTCGTCGAGAATCGGAAATCAGTTTACCGTCGCGCTTCGTCGTTCGCGGAGCGTTGGAACGACCGAGGAACCGTCCACGTCACCGTGGTCGTTCTCCCGCAAATTTCGCGAACTGGAATCTCGAGTATTCAATATTTGTCAGCGTCAGTGGCGGCGTTCATCCGGTCCCAAGTGCTACGAGAACTTCGGTACCGTCTTATATCGATACCCCGGCCCGACAACCACTTAAATCTTCCAACCGGTGGATTCGTGGTTCGAATAGAGTAGGTAATTGACCAGGATTCTCTCATACATCTCCGTTAGGGGATGGCCCGCATTATGTGTACCACGGACGGCCGTCGTCTACGTTCGGCTTCGCCGTGTTTCCTTGTGTGCCTCGGTGTGAAAGTGTCCGATCGGTGTGGTAGGCTAGTGGCCTCCAGAGTGCACTAGCGACGGGGTAATTACGAGCAGCACACCGTCTCCACCACCGACGATGCAGATCTATGATCGCAATGGATGGTCTTACGGGAGTAACAGAGTCGGGTTGAAACGACGGGAGAGCGAGACAACCAACCAGAGACCGACAGGGTGAGAAAGTAAGTGACTGACTGAGTGAGTGAGTGAGTGAGTGAGTGAGTGAGTGAGTGAGTGAAAGAGCAAATGAGTGAGTAAGTGAAAGAGCGAATGAGTGAAAGAACAAATGAGCGAGTAAGTAAAAGAGTGACTGAGTAGGTGAGTGAGTGAAAGAATGAAAGAGTAAGAGAGAATGTGAGCGAGAGAATGAAAGAGTGAGAGAGAGTGTGAGCGAGAGAATGAAAGAGTGGGAGAGAGTATGAGTGAACAAGTAAGTGAGCGAGCGAACGAAAGAGTGAATGAGTAAGTGAGTGAGTGAAAGAGCGAATGAGTAAGTGAAAGAGTAAAAGAGTGAACGAGTGAGAGAGCAAGAGAATGGAAGAAGGGGAGATCCGCGGGAAAAGAGACGAACGAGGGAGAACATTGGTGGAAGAAGAATGGCCCCGAGGATGGAAATTCACCGGCTTTGGGGGCACAAGGAGGAGACAGAAGACTTTATTAACGTTCGAAAGAGGAAGGAGCGGTGGTCCCTGGAAGACGAAGGACCCGTGAAGTGAATCGCGGATCGGTATATACGTGTACATTATAGTCGTCCTTTGTACTCGTCGCTCCCGCGACTCTCGACTCGTTTCCACTCTAATTCTGGGAGATCGTACCCGGGCTCGACGGAGCTCCACAGTCGATGAAACGTTTCTTCCTACAACGGTGAAATTAGATTCGCGCCATTGGATCTATCCGGTCGTTTCGCGAGTCTGCGTGTTCAACTGCAGGGAACTTCGCGCGGACGTGGTTTCGTCGCGTCGAATCGCGCGACGATCGTCGATGTTTCGCGAGGAACGCTACCGGGGGGTCTATTTGGACCCTAATTTGGGCTCACGTTGTATTATCATGCGTCGTAACGATGACGATCAATGATAAGGAAAAAAGAGCGAAACTAGTATAGCGAGGATCGAAATTTGTGGTACAAACGAAAAATGCATCGAGTGCATTTGAAAAGTCGATCTAATCGATGACCGGTATTATCGATTCCGCTACATACGCCTACCACGATTGTTATCAATTACCAATGTAAATGTTAATATTTGCGAACGAACGCGACGAATGTAACATCCCTGACGCAAAAATCGAATCTGTACACTGCTCGATGCAACGCATCGTGTCGCTTTCGTTCTCGCGATTATCCGCGTTGCTCTAGCGACTCGTGGAATGGTAAGTTACAATTAACGATAACCGAGAAATCGTGTAGTAAATTGAGTTACACATCTTCCAAACAATTTTCCAGACCTGAACACGTTTAAGTGTTTCACTGCGCTGAATTCCTCTTTCTCTTTCTCTCTCTCTGTTTCTCTCGAGAGTTGCATCGAGTATCGTCATAGAAACACGTATTTCGAGCTTGTTTCGTTATCGCTCTGAAATATAAACGAACCTCGAATGTTTTACGCGGGAGTGTTAAAAATTAAACACCGTGACGCGATAACGCGTACGCGAAGGAAGTGAAGTGCTGGGTCTCGAAACGTTCATCGTTCTCTCCGACTTGGAGAACGCGTCCTGAGAAAACAGGATACGCCAACGGGCACGACCGATTCGTCACCCTCTTGAGAAAGTATAAACAGACCATTCGACGACAGCGGACCCATCGCCGAGATCCCAAACTCCTAAAACACGTGCACCGAGGGAACCGACTCGTCCACGTTCGCGCGTTTAGTTTTATGTTCGATCTTCTCCGCCGGTTGTTCGAGCACGATGGGTAATACTCGGTTAACCACTCGCGCTGGAATGACGTGCCACGCACGTCCAGAGTTTCTTGTCTCAGAATTGGAGACGACGTGCTACACGTCGAGATCTTTTTTATCTCGGAATTGCAGCCGACGTGCTATACACGGAGAGTTTCTTTGCCTCAAAATTGGAGACGACGCGCTATACGCGTCTATAATTATCTCGAAGATAAGAATAAAATGCACGATGCGTATCCACTGAGCGGGTCTTTCGAAAATCGAAGTCTTGGACAATTTCGACGTGTCGATACTGAACGAGCTTTCGAAAACAAGTCAACGGTAAATAAATTATTTCACACGTGACGGAAAAGTCACTCGAGAAGATTCTTCGAATATCTGTACAAATTCCTCGACTGTAATTTACTATACTCGACCCTAGTTACCCTCTCGATAGATACTCTTTTCCTTAGCTCTCTCGTTTCGTTACAAACTGAAAAATACAAGTTCCATATATTCAAGATTGTCCAATGATCTCACGGATCATTGTTGCCCAATGATCTTACTATATATTATTACCAAAAAAAATCGAGTCGAAAGGAAGGGTTAACACTTCGTCTACGGACGACTTTGACGCAGAACGTACCCTGTGTGCGGAAGACCTTCCCACACATTACGCGTGCACGTACATCGAACGCTCATACGCGTTCACCGCACGAGATCTATCGATCGTGGTGAAACGAATCTGCCAAAGATACACAGACTCTAATCCAACAAAATTTTCCAATCCGGTATATCCAACGGTCAATTATTCATTACGGACGCACGTAATCCCCGAAGAAAGATTCTCGCGACGATTTCCATCGTTGCACACGACTGTAAACATTCGACGAACCTTGGGAGCAACTAATTCGTAATGGAACGCGCCTGGTCGTTGGTAATTTTGCTCACGCGCATCCGGTGGGTAGCGCCGTATTCGTGCGCAAAGAGAACGACATGGAAATGCATCGTGTGTATCGAAACACGATTTTCCTGGTCTCGCTCGAAACCGTTGAAAACGTAAAACGCTCCGTGTGTACAAGATTATTGGAACCGCGAGCACGTAATTCCGGCACGCGAACCGCGGATTAACGAGAATAATGCGATCCGTATCGGGGAAGAAATTGAAAAAAGACCAACGCGGACGGGTTCGTGGAAAAAGTGCACCGATCGCGCGATACCGTGAAAAATAAAACGTCTTCGAATAATGGAACGGTGGTAATCAATTTTCGTTTCAATTCGCGCGCCACTCGGCCGGGAATTACGAAGACACCGTGGCGATTTACTATGGGTACACCAACGGACTACTTACTCTGACACGGAGTCAACGATACGGAAAATCTTCCTTGCAAATTACGCGATCGACGTTCACGAACGTTCGGTTTCTCGTCGAACCGATTGTCTCGTTGTTCGCAGGCATTAATCGCGCGATAAAGTACAGGGACAATTACGAAATTTAATATTCATTGCCGGTGATTCCGTGGCCGGTGGAATTTTTGCCGATTATTGTAGCGCCTTTTCGAGCGCGAAATGAAAACGTACATCGCCGATAATAACGCGCGATATCTGCCACGTGTGATTATAATTGATTAACGTAACAGCGCTGATTAGCGTAATTATTACGTGAGTCGAGATACGTTCAAGGATAACCCCATTGAACGCGAATAAGAAGATTAAGGAGAGGAGGGTTCGATCGAGAGAATTTGTCGCGGATCGACTATTCGAATCGTTGCATGAATTGTAAGGTTTCGTGAGAAATAGAGGGTGATTCGGAGATACGCGATCACGCTTTAGGGGATGAATTCACCACGCGCCAAGGTGTCCTGTAAACGTACGTATTATATACCCAAATACTTCAATTTTCGAGAAGAGGATGATCGATGAAAATGTTCGATGTATTAAAAAAAAGAAATTTATTTTTCCGGAATACCTCCTTAGGGGGTAGTACAATGTTATAGAAGAACGTGGACAGTGTCTAGTAATTTTTAATTATTGTTAGCTGCTCGATTTCTCTATACATACATAAATATTTCAATTTTCGAGACGTGAATGATCGATGAAAATGTTCGAAGTATTAAAAAAAGAAATTGATTTTTCCGAAACTGGATTACCGGAATACCTCCTTAGGGGGTAATACAATGTTACAGAAGAACGTGGACAGCGTCGAGTAATTTTCAGTTATTGTTGGCTGCTCGATTTTCAGTCCCCTCCAGAGGGAAAGTTTCGAAATAGCGAACAACTCGTCGTTACATTGTCCGGCGAAGAAATATCGTCTCTATCTTCTTTTCCGAAATAGGGTATTAAAGCCGCCGAAGACTCGGGCAATCTTTATGGTTCGCCGCGATCATGTGTCCTCGAGCTCACTCGCAGTCTGTCGCACTCGCCGCGACAACTACAAAAACAGCGGACAGGATAGAGAGACTACTTTGTAACGAGACGCGAACGACGACTTATAAAGGGACAATACAGCTGTCCCTCGAACGACACGAAAGATACGTTCTCCTCGAGCAACCGCGTAAAATTTTACACCCTATCCTTCCTTCCCGGCAACTACAATGTATTACTTTGGAATTTTTATTCTGATACGTACTATGTATGTATACTTGTTATCGTGTATTTTTCGTGATAAAGTAAGTTTAAAAAATTAATTTAAAATTGAATCATTGTCCTGTGACATCACTGATCTACGTCGCAGAATTTTGAGGTTAAAGATCGTGAAGAAACGACTGACATGAGACAATATTGTACTTTTCTACACCCTATCCCTCCCTCCCGGCAACTACAATGTATTATCTACTTTGGAATTTTTATTCTAATATATACTATGTATGTATACTTGTTACCGTGTATTTTTCGTGATAAAGTAAGTTGAAAAAATTAATTAAAAACTGAATTATTGTCCTGTGACATCACTGTGATCTATGTCGCAGAATTTTGAGGTTAAAGTTTGTGAAAAAATGACTGAGACAGTATTGCACTTTCCTTCGATTGAAAAAAGTACCTAATCTTCGTTAGGTAACCAAATCGATCGCGTTTCGATGACAACGATGAAGCTCGGTTAATTCCTCTGCGGAAAAGAAAAAAAGTAACCTCGTGTCGAACCGTTAAACGAAGTCAATTACTCTAGAATCTTGATTCTAATACATACTATGCATCTATACTTGTTATCGTGTATTTCTCGTGATAAAGTTTAAAAAATTTGATTAAAAACCGAATCATTGTCCTTTAAAACCACAATGATTTACGTTACGGCGATTTGAAATTAAGGAGACAATATCGCACATTTCCTCGATTGAAAAAGTACTTAACCTTCGTTAAAAAAAAAAAAACTCGCAAAAGTGCTCCAATTCGACAGTTAGGTAACGAAATCGAACCCGTTTCGATGACAACAACGATGAAGCTCCGTTGGTTCCTCTGCGTAAAAGAAGAAGAAAAAAAAAGAAAGTATCCCCGTGTCGAACCGTTAAACGAAGGAAGGCAATTATGTCCGTTCGAAGAGAGGGGTACGATAAATTCTAAACCGAGTTCCATCGGGGCTCAGGCGCTGCGACAAACGAGGAAGTATCGGACTGGAAGAAAGAGCCGAGTCACGACTTTCATCGTGGCGTGGCACGCGAAGATCCACCTTGCTCTCGACGCAGCGAACGTAGAAGCAGCGACGACGCTTCTGCTTCTGCTGCTGCTGCTGCTTCGTTGTTCTTTACGCTTCTCCTTTTTCTTTGGATTTCCTTTTCGCTCGGTTGCGCTGCCACACGGGGAACGAAACTCGACTACGACCACTACGACGAAGACGACGACGCCCCGACCGAGAGGAGTCGTCCAAACGACTCAACGATGCCAATTTATCGAGATCCAGCCGGAGCCACGAATGCACGAATCACCCACGCCGATTCTCGAAAGTCAAATTACTTGAACTCTCTCCTCCGTGCCGCCAAAACTGTGACCCTGGACGATTTCGTAACAACTACCACACCACCGAGAAACGACTCGAGAGCTCGCCTCGAACTCGCGGAAGATGTCATCGCGCGATATCCGGGGGCCTGGATATAAGTTTCGTCGAGATTGTTCCTGCCACGATGCGGTGATCTTTAACCCGCGCCCCCATCTGCCCCCCTCCGTGAAACTGTTCGATCGATTATGCACGCTGCGCCGCGAATGGCAACCGATCCGATGCATTTTGTATTTTTCACGGTGTTTACACGTTTCGTACCGGAATTATTTACGATCGAGCGCGGATGGGTTTTTCTTCGGGAAACCGTGGCAGCTCGAACGGGGTCGAGAATCTTCGAAATTGAACGAGATCGAGAAGCTTGAACTTCTTATCGGTGGATCGAGTCGGTGACAACCTGTGGATCTCCAATCCACGGTCTTGAGGAACACGGTTTCGATTGCAACCGCGGTTCTCTTCGCGGGATAAGAAATCTGTGCGATTTCGGAGGAATTGGTAGTTTGTAAAGGTACTTTCAGAGATGATATTCTTCCGCGTGGTGTACATAATACAAGATGTATAATAAATGTAGGTATATGTATGTACGAGCAAGAAATTATACCTTGTGGATTATATTTTCTTTATTAATGTATTTAAGTATTTAATATTGCGTTCGTCGCGGTCCGTATCGAATACTATTGTAAGTAAGTCATTACGTATTGTACGTAAAGTCATTTCGTTTTCCAAAATGGAGAATATGTAATTTAATAAAATGTCTGTACACTCTAAAAAAATCGTGTTTCATTTTCACCAAAAAAAAACGAAATATCTTTCCGAACAACCCGATAGAAGTTTAGTTTCGACATATCGAGGAACAGAGATTGCTCCGCGTTGAATCAAGCGACAGTGGGAGTAGCCGGAATTAATTTTGCACTTTGTTAGTTGAAAAGTAGATAAGTTGGTACGCTCGATTCCTTTAACACAAGCATCTGGAACGATATCGTTAACCATGCTCGAGTATGTTCGAGCGCAGCAGTCGAAAGGTTAAGAACCGCTGCTTTTCTATCTTTGTAGTCGTTAGATACGAAGCGGAGATTAGCATAAACTCGTAAAACAGTCGAGCAGCCCGCCACAACGGATACGGTTCGTATTAGCAACAATAAGAATTATCGTAGATTCGTTTGCTCTTTGATATCCATGGATAAGAGTCGAGAGAACGTTCCAGGCAATAGACGGCGAGTCCCGTTAAAGGCGTTATCTTGCCAAGGCTGGCGCGCACCCCTAACCAACCTTTCGAAATCGATTTTCTCGAAAACTAACAATCGTTGTAACCTTCGAACGAAAAAAATACTATTCCAATGCAAGAGCGGCACACTTATCGCTCAAAGTGCGATAAATCGAGAACGAAAAATCGTACACCGATTTTTAAAGACTCGTTGTAAAGGGAAGGTTTTCACCTTTAAATTAGTTGTAAAACGAACTACGCAAAAAAAATTTATCAAACCCTGTGGAGACGTTTTGGAAAATTTTTAGAGGAAAGAATCATCTTTGCTTTCCCGCCCTGTATTCAAATATGAAAATATTTTCGAGAAAATTCCATCAGGGGACCAAAAAGTAGAGGCTTTCCCCTTTCGAACGAGCCTAGACACACTGCTGCATGATTTGTTTCCACGAAGTTGCAGCGGTTCAAATATCAACAATAGCATTCCTCCACCACTGACCCTAAGTACACTTGCACGATTTCTTTTTCACAAAGTTACAGTTACAGTTAAAACATCGACGATCTTTCCGCCCGAAATTAGCCATCGTTTAATTTCGGAGGATCCTGAAATAAAAAAGGAGACTTTCCCTTTTTAAACGAGCCTAGGTACACCATCGTACGATTTCTTTTATAGTTACTACTCCACTGTACGAATTTTATGAGCTTGGTATACCGTTGTACCATTCTTTACGAGTCCAGTAGTACACTATTGTAGATTTTTTCCTGGCGTAGTTACAACTACGTCTCAAACACGGACGATCCTTCCCCCAAAATTAACGAAACTTTAATGTTCCCAGGAAGTAGAGAAGGGTCAAAGGAGCGAGAGAAAGTTAGAGCTCGAGGCCGTGAAAGGCGATCGTTCTTTCCCCGTGGCGTAGACCGCAGGGTTCTAAATTATGTCGGGCATATTTTGCGATTTGCCGCGAAAACCAGGAGCCGGTTGATCGATTTCCTGTCGGAAAAAATGATACTGATATATACGAGCGGGACAAGGGGAACCTGCCTCCAGTCGATTCCAATTCCCGTGAGGTCTAGTCGCGAGGAATATAACAGTGCACCGATCTGTAAGTCTGGCCGGCACGGAGCGCTACACTGTTCCCTTTTGCTGCTCGAGTATGTACGTATATGTCCACGTACCGCGTCCACATACCGGGTGTACTTATACGCGCAACCGGCATACCAGCCGACCCTCTCGCGCGAAAAAACACGCTTATGCTTGTCCTCTTCTCGGATCGGGCCACGAGGAGCTCCCGAGACGACTTCTTGCTACGAGAACGAAAACACGAGCGGCGAATTGCTCGCGCAAACTACGCAAGGCCCGTTCTGCGTTCGAATTAAATACGATTAACGGCCGTTAACTCGGTCGTACCAATTAACAGCCAGTGGCTCTCTAACCGAGCGCGATCATCGATTCTTACGTTTTTTCGACGGTTCTCCGACGCGCATCTCTTCTCTCTTTCTCGATCGACCATCCTTCCTCCATTTTCTTTTTTTTTCTCTCTCTCCAACGACGACCCCTTTTCTTGTTTTTTGTTCCTCGAGTAACGACACCTCTTTCTTTTTTTTCTCAAACGACCAGCCCCTTTTCTTTTCTTTTTCTTTCGATTAACCCCCTTTTCTTTTGTTTCTCTCCATCGACGGAACCCCTTTTCTTTTTTTTTTTTGTTCCTTGAATAACGACACCTCTTTCTTTTTTTCTCGACCACTCCCTTTTCTTTTCTTTTTCTTTCGATTAACTCCCCTTTCTTTTTTCTCGATTAACGATACCAACTTTTCTATTTTTTTCGACCAACGACATCCTCCTTTCCTCTTTTTTCACTTAACCACATCTCCATTTCTGTTTCCTCGATCGACAACCGCCCCTTTCCTCGTTTAACGACCCCCTTTTTTATTTTTCTCGATTAACGACACCTCTTTTCTTTTCTCTCGATTAACAACACCCCCTTTTCTTTTCCCTAGATCCACATCCCTTTTTTCCCGATTAACGACCACCTTTTCTATTTTCTCGATCGATGACCCCCCTTTTCTTAGTTTCTTTATTAACGACCTCCCTTTTCTTTTCTTCTCGACCCATAATCCCCCTATGTTCTCTCCTTCTTTCTCGATCCACAACCCTTCCCCCCTTGCGTATCTTTTCCACGATCGTTGCCCCCCTTTTTCTTTCCTTTTTTCCTCAATCGACAACCCACCCCCCTTTCTTATCCTGTTTTACAATCGATGAACCTCATCTCTTCTTTTCTTTCTCTCACAATCGACAACTCCTCTCCTTCTTACACTTTCTTCTCGATCGACGCCCCCCTCTCTCTTCTTTCCATTTTCGTTTCCCCTACGATCGCGTTAACGTGAAAATTCATCAACGAATCGTTCGGTGACCATCTCCAGATAAATCTCGAGCCTCCTGTGCACATCACCGACACAAGATTCAACGGAGAGCTACGAGTCGCAATACAGGGGGCCAGAATGGGACCAAGAGGGGACCAGAAGGGGGATATCGTCAACGTTCAGTCCATCAACGAGCTTTCAGTTACAAGCTCTCGACTTTGGAACAATAATACTCTTCTTTCCTTTCTTTGACAATTGACAACGCCCCTTCTTACACTTTCTTCTCGATCAACGCCCCCCTCTCTCTTCTTCCCATTTTCGTTCCCCCTACGATCGCGTTAACGTGAAAATTCATCAACGAATCGTTCGGTGACAATCTCCGAGATAAATCTCGGGGAAAAAACGCGAGATTCGACGGAGAGCTACGAGTCGCAATATAGGGGGCCAGAAGGGGGCCAGAAGGGAGATACCTTCGACGTCCAGTCCATGAACGCGCTTTCGGTTACAAGCTCTCGACTTTGGAACAATAAACGTCTCTTCTTTCCTTTGTCTAACAATTGACAACGCCCCTTCTTACACTTTCTTCTCGATCAACGCCCCCCTGTCTCTTCTTCCCATTTTCGTTCCCCCTACGATCGCGTTAACGTGAAAATTCATCAACGAATCGTTCGGTGACCATCTCCGAGATAAATCTCGGGGAAAAAACGCGAGATTCGACGTAGAGCTACGAGTCGCAACACGGGGGGCCAGGTGGGGACCAGGAGGGGGCCAAGAGGGGTACATCGTCGACGTCCAGTCCATCAACGCGCCCGTTGCGCGCTTTCGGTTACAAGCTCTCGACTTTGGAACAATAAGCGTCGACCTGGTTTCGCGGAAAAAGTAAATTCCACCCGGTGATAAGTGTTGCGCGCTCGCGGAGATCCATCAGCCGGATTTAGAATGGACGAGACGGTGCCCTCCTACATCTCTCCCCCGCCCTCCCCTCCTCTACGAGCGGCGTACGGAAAACGTACTTACTTTCCAGCATTTCCTGGAACCGGCTTCGAAAAAGCCTTCGCGCGCTCGTTTCTCTCGGGCTTACACGACCTCGTGCGGGATACCTCGTGAATTCAGAGGGAAGCCCTCACTGTTGGTTGCCGCTCGTAACGGTTACACGGTTCACGCTGACGCGTGCAACACGCGCGTGCCTCCGTTGCACACGTTTCGGACCGCGCGCGTACGAGATTCTTCTACCGGAGTCGATTTTTCGTACCCCGTTTTTAATCCACGCTTGAAAAGTCGCTGCCGCGCGGAACGAGACGGTACCGGTAAAGTGCTCGAGATATTTATTTTTATTTCGCGTAGACCTTTGTTTGTATCGTTACCTCCGTTGGGTAGTACGGTGTCGCTTTGTTTTCATTGTAATCACTGTTGCGTAATACAGTACCGTAGACGTGTTAGGTACGCCAAGTTTTGTATTTTTATTGTTTTCTGCCCTACTTTGTTTACAGCAGCGTCTTTGACGGGGAATGGAGTAGAATAGTTGGTAAACGTGTAGGTCATGTTTTGTGTTTTTCTTGTTTCGTGGCTCGCTTTGTGTTTGTATTATTGTCTTTGATGGGTAATAAAGTAGAATCGTATAAAATACAAGTTTTGTATTTTTTTTATTTTACGTCTTGCTTTGTTTATATTATCGTCCTTGTTGGGTGATGAAGTAAAACAGTTGGTAAACGTGTACGTCAAATTTTATAATCTTGTTAGTTTGTAAATTTTGTTCCGTAGTGAAGTAGGTTATATCGTAAACGAATACGTCAGGTATTTTCTTTAAAATGATTTCTTTGACGGTTATACGCGCATTCGCATCGTAACAAACGTGCTGCGTCAACGATTTCGTTCAACGCTGTGTACAGCTGGGTTTCAAAAGTGTCAGGTTGCAACACGAAATTGATAATATTTCGTAACAGTGCTTTGGTATCTCTGTAAACAGAGCCTTCGATTGCCCAAATAGCTTCCGTCGGGATCGATAAAAACGAATCAGCGAAACGGGATTAAAAGTTCGACGCTCGAAATAAGAAGACGTATTCGACCACTTAGCAACAGTGTACCGTAAATTGGAGATCGTTCCTCCTTTAAACGTTCCCAGACACTGGTAGAAAGAAATTTACGAGACTCAACGATACGCTAACACGGTGAAGGTTACGCGCGTTAGAATTGCCAAATATGTAAAAGTGTTGCACAGTTTTAATATCAGCGACGATACGTTAAACAGTGCAATATATCGGGTTGTTCGGAAAGTCATTTTGTTTTTTTTTTTTTTTTGGTGAAAATTGAACACGATTTTTTTGGAGTTTGTGAACATTTTAGTAAATTATATATTCTCCATTTTGGAGAACGAAAATAAACGAAATGACTTTCCGAACAACCCAATACATTATGAAAAATATAAACTTTGATCTCGAATTCAAGATAACAAGATTCACCATCTCCTCGAATATTTAATATACATTAAAGAAATCGACATTTGCCCACCTGATAGTGTAATTTAATAATTGTTCCCACAAATCGTTATATTTCGACATGAACCGATGAATATTTACTTCTCGTAATTTTCGAATCAACGTTCACCTCCAGGTTTCTATTTTCCCCTTAAAATTGACTCGTTACTCGAAGCGATCGGATAACTCTCGTTGCCGACTGTATGTAAAACGCTTCCGCGACACTCGTAGGATTTACCACGCCACGGATTACACGCTTTTCGTTACATTTGAATACGGACGATCTTATCGAGAAGAACGCGAACTTTCCTCCCCTCCCCACTTGATTCCAAACTAGCTCTCGTTCCATGGAAAAACGACGCGCGTCTGCGCCTGCGCCGTAAAAAGAGAGCGTCGAACGCGAATCGTATTTGCAATGCAGATTGCGTAACCGATATTTATCTCGTCCGATATATTTTCAATGGTCGTTGCTTCGTAAAACAAACACCGTTGAACTCGTACACCCGAAAACCCGGTTATCACCGGAGTTACCACGGTGCTCCCCAATATGCGACCAATTATGTATTTAATATTGCAATTTATATTTTTCCGTGTAATCCCGAATGGAAAATCCAACGTCCATGGTTTCCGGGCGGGTAGCGCGCGTGAGCTCGCGGTGATCGCGCATCGTTTTCGTCTCCACTCGCTCGACGAAAAAGCGTTTCACGCGGCGCGAGTACCCGCAAAAATGTCACCGGCGCGTAAAGAACGACGAAAGCGGATCAGAATCCAATTAATAACCAAGAGCGAGGTAGGGGATAGAGTAACGAGAAAAATTCGTCGCGTCGGTGTTATTCGATACGATGTTTACCCGATGTCGGTGAAACGGGACGAGATTCGAAGATTTCCAAGGCGTTCGTAAAATCAAGACGATATACCGACCTAACCTAGCGCGCAAATCCGCGATCAAAAGGAAACTTGGCACCCTGCCTGTGTATATACGCGCGAGCGCCACCGGTTACCCGCTCGCGATTGCATTCGCAACGGGGAGACCGACCAACCGACTTACTCGCTGCCACGACAGTTGCGAAAACCCTGGTATGCCGGTAATTAACTAGGAATTCTTTCGCAGAATTCGCGGATTCGCGACGAAACGCGATTAGATCGTCCGTGCAAAAACCGTTCACGTGTTACCGACGGTGGTCGAACCGCAACGGAGCCAGGAGACGAAAGTTTCCCGCGATAACGTAGTTATTAACAATTCGTTGATTCGAAAACAATATTACAACGTATAACGATATCGAATATGCGATAACACTTGCCCACTCTCGCCTGCTTCGGTAGAACTGTATTAATAACATTAATCATAATAGTTCAATCGAATAATCGTAATAATGTTATTAACAACTACAATAATTCAATAGAACAATAATAATTTAGTCGTCCTGTGTTAATAGAAATCCAATTACGTTGTAACAATAATAATAACAATAATTCAAAGGCAGTAACGCGCGATCGATCGACGCGTCGTTAGCATGCGAACAAAGTCGTCGATACTACACTCGGTTATAGCGCGTGAACGAAATCATCGATACCGTCCTCGATTACAGCGTGCCAAGAAAATTCATACCTCCCTCGATTATAGCGCGCGAAATTCTATACCTTCCTCGGTTACAGCGCGCCAAGAAAATCGATATCTCCCTCGGCTATAGCACGTAGTATTATTTGAAAGTATTTTCATATTTCTGAAAAAATTAAAGTCTCTCTACCGGTAGAAAAATTATAATTTTTTTGCTCATTGATACAGTAAAATGATCGAAAGGTCATTTTGTGAGCATATTTATATGCGAAGAATTAATATCAATTGAGTAATATTTCGTTCCTCGAGTTCTCGTCGGAAGATTTTGAATTATAAATCAGTGACTCGAAAAACCTCAAATTTCTTTGCACGTGTGTATAACAATATTTCGACGTTCTTACAATTTAGGGTTTAATATTGTTTATTAACTGCAATTCATTTACTTAAGAGTGTCACTTTTATACCGATAACAGTCTTTCGTAACGACGTTTCGAAGCGCCCGCTGGAAAAAATCGACGTCTCGCGCGACTGGAAAAAAAATGGTGGAAACTCTTTGGGTTGATTTTCCAGGGAATATTGCGGCGACGGTTCGAGGTGTTCAATCTGTTCGTTAAACTGTGGAAATTGAACCGAAAACGGTGAACACTTCGCAACAGCGTGTATCTAAGAGGTTCGTTGAGAAACTTGGAGGATATGCTCGGTATTTGGAACGTAAACAAATGGTAGATAACTAATAGAACGGGAAAAGCGAAATGTCTTGAAAACGATACAATCCTGGACAATCGTACCTTGGTACTTCCGTATTCATTTTTTAATAATTTGCTGTCCTTTCAAAATGAAATATATAAAAAATGGATCGTTCCGTTTAAATTGATCGTATTCATTTTGCGATAATAGAAGTAATTCGGATGTTCAATTTACGCGAATCATCCTGTATTTATATACGGAGTATCGTGTAACCGATGGTACAATCGGAAAATGGTGGTGATTCTATAGAAAAAACTGTATCGAAAATATGGAATCAAATTTTTTCATACACGGTTTTGTATCCGAGAAAAATGGCTTTCGAAGTTTATCGAGTACGCGCCCGTTTGATTCGCTTCGATGGATTTCACGCAGACAATCCTTTACGAATTTCGCGAACGTTCGCAATTTTCGTACGGCCCGGAACAAGACAAAACTCTCGAAAATTGATTCGGTTTAAAAATCGTAGAAAGCGATATCCCGGTCGTTGCGCGCATAAAATTGCAAGAGGAGACTAAGAAAAAAAAAAAAAAAAGAAAATAGGAAAAAAAAACGTAACACCGATATTATTCGCATACACATCACGTAACGGGCAACGTTCTGAAAATACCCAATAGTAGAAATAGCGTAGAGTTAAATCCGTTGAGAGTCGAGCCCCGATCGAGCGTACGCGTACTCGACAAACTTCCAAAGCTATTTTCCTCGAAAAGAAAGCCTCTTACGGAAAAATGTTATTCAATGTTTTTCATTCATTTTTCCATGCAGAATTACCTATCCGTTTGTACAACCGGTTACACGACACCCTGTACACACACACCCGTCCGTTCCACGGATCGACACCGCTGGCCGACCGTGCGTTAAATAATACGTGGAAGCTGTAAAATTTTTTTCAGGTTTCTCCGCGAACGACCAGACCGACGGCCAACGTAGCTGCGTACAATGAATTCTATTGCGTAACCATCGGGAGGGAAAGTTGCGAGCGTGCGAGCGTTTGGTTCGCGTGCACTTTACGAGGTCCCTTTCCGTGACCATGTGCTCTTTAGGATCGGGTCAATATCCTCCTCCTTTCGTCCGTTTAGTCATCCGCAATTAAACCGTACGCGAATCTCCAGCCGTGGTCGAACAACCGAAATCCGCGTAACGGTTTCAGCACCGTCTCGCGGAGAACTTACACCGAACGCTTGGACATCGAACGTTTCTATGGATCCGATCGGCCGGTAGAGCGAGCCAATTTGCTATCGGTCGGTGTGCTCTAATCGTTCACGTTTCGCGTACATTGTAATAGGAGAAAATCAAAAGCCGGTGAAGTGTGTCACGCGCGAAACTACGGTGACGGCCGCGAGATTGCGATTCAACGTCGGCTCGATCGGAGACCAAAGCGTGGAAACGGAACCGGGGAGATTTCGCGTACCAAACGAGTCGATGCAACCTCCAGGAGCTACGACCTTTCCCGCGGAGTGTAAATATTGCACTCGCGCGACTCGAGCGGGTAATTTTTTTTTTTTAAGTTTCTTAAGGTTACTCTAACCTTGGAAGGTCGTCAGTAATCATGGTTACGTTTATACAAGCTGTTTACGTTTATGTGAGTTGGAAAATTGTTAAATAGGATTTGAGTAATATCCTTCTTAACAATGGAAATATTGCACTCGCACGACTCGATCGGGTAATTTTTTTTTTTTTAAGTTTCTTAAGGTTACTCTAACCTTGGAAGGTCGTCAGTAATCACGGTTAGGTTTATAGAAGTTGTTTACGTTTATGTGAGTTGGAAAATTGTTAAATAGGATTTGAGTAATATTCTTCTTAACAATGGAAATATTGCACTCGCGTGATTCGATCGGATAATTTTTTTTTTAAGTTTCTTAAGGGTCCTCTAATCTTTGAAAGTCGTCAGCAACCACGGTTACGTTTATACAAGCTGTTTACGTTTGTATAAGTTAAAAAATTGTTAAATAGAATTTCAGTAATATCCTTCTTAACAATGGAAATATTGCACTCGCGTGATTCGATTGAGTAATTTTTTTCTTTAAGTTTCTTAAGGTTCCTCTAACCTTGGAAGGTCGTTAGCAACCACGGTTACCGTTTACGTTTGTGTAAGTTAAAAAATTGTTAAATAGAATTTCAGTAATACCCTTCTTAATAATGGAAAAGTACTTGCGCTATTAGATTGGTTAATACTATTTTTAATTAACTTTCACAAGGTTCCCTCACCCTTGAAAGATCATTAGCAACCACGGTTATTATTTACATTTACATAAGTTACAAATTCGGGTAATATTCTTTTTAAAAATGGAAGAAAACACGGTTTTAAAAAGGAAGTCGAACCGTCTGGCTTTCCGTGACGTTTCTTTTTCCACGAGTGTAACCACGCGAGTGTAAAGTGTAATTGCGATGTTTCTTAACTAGTATCTTATACGTTTCTTCTTAGAAAAGTTTCCGTGTTACTTCGCGTGTAAAAATTACGGGGAAGAGCGTTCGAGAAATTATTGCTTTGAGAAATATTTGTACACTTTTCAGACACGTGCGCGCGACGATGGAATGTTTAGAGAAAAATTTTGAATAGAGTTGTTCGTCGAAGTAAATGGGGGTTTGAGAAGTCGATCGCGTGACTTTCAAATCCCTCCCACGAATCATTATCTACTGTGCCTCCACGAGAAGAAGGCCAACGAGTGCCTACATCCCTACTCTAGTGTACAGTCAGCTGCCATCTTACGAATTGTATTACTATTGGCCGCTGTCGATCTTCGTCATCGTTCTCAACCGATAGCAACAATGCGTCCAAGTGTGCTAGAAGACTAAAGAGGGGATGTAGACACTCGTCTGTCTTCTTCTCACGAACAACCAGTACGTAACGTTGACCGGAAATCTTGTTCTATATCTTGTATATATGTATAATATTCTTAGGGTAAAATAGGTTGGAGAAAAGAAAGTGTACTTGAGAAATTGTAGAGAAAGCCCTGTGTCGTCTTTATCTCTAAACATAGTAGCTTGCGAATGACACGTTTTACTCTTTTAAAAGCTTTCGCGTGAGAATAGAAACGAGCTGGAACACATTTTTTTTCGAAATAAGCCTATACTCGTCTCTGAAAGTTATTCCAGAAAAAAAGATCGCCTTGTACGAGGGGTAACTGTACCTCGTGTACTATTCATCGGGAAAAGTTGTACGTGGTTTTTTTCACGGTCTTTGAAGTCACCGCGATGACTTTCAATAACATGAAAAAAAGGTTACCAGTTGTTTAAGACTGCTTGTGACTTTTTTACACAAACAGACACAAGCGGTGCAATTAAAACGGTGGAAGAATTGGTATCCTGTAAAAATATATTCGAGGAATGAAAATTACAATGTACTTTCGCAAAATGTACATAATACACGATACGTAATAAATATACATACATACGTGTATATATACACGCATATGTCATTTAATACTTTCTCGTTCTATGATTTCCTGAACTACGCTTTCTTTTCCCTGACCTACATATTTTATTCCGAGTATATATACATGTATATACGGGAACGTATCGTTTCCGGTCGACAGTGTGCAACTATGCATCCAATAATAATTCGAGGAGCAAGGAGTCTCAAAATTCCTCGATACGACGACTCCCCCCAACCGGTGCTTCGAGGAACTGTACACGCATACGTGCACACGTACGTACTTTCTAACGTGGACCTTCGAACGCCAAAGTCTGTTGTCATCGATGACTTTGCGCCACAAAGTTCGTACGCTTTGGCCTCCCTCCCGATACTTTGTATGCTCCGCGAGACAACACCGAGCGTGACGAATCGGGCAGCCAGTTCCGTTCGATGTCACGAGACGCCTTCAACCCCTCAACGGTCTAATAAATTTTTTAAATGTGGCAAAAAAGTGTGACTACGTTCTTTATGATCTAAATTCATCCTACCTGTGTATAAAATGTAAAAAATTGTACCATAACTATGTTCTACCCGTACACACTTTAATAAATACTTGGTAGGTGTACGAATAGTACTTGGTTTCTCTTCCACTCTTTTTCCATCAGTTCCTCTTCAACGACACGCTACGCATTGTCTTGTTGGCTTTTTGTTTTGTTACCAGTCGTTGGAATAAAATCGATAAATAATCTTTCTACCGATCGTAGTGTACACAGAGTAACGAAAGGTCGACCCAATTTGCTGGTTCTTGATGAATCGGTCACGTAATATTTTGATATCGGTGCATCTATTACTCATAGTCGAAAATGTAAATGAGTTCTTGTCCCGCCTTCTTTCTTATATAATGTAAGCGCTTTCCATAAATGCTCGATCTAAAATCCGCCACGTTTCGCCCGAGTGTCGCTCGTGCTGAGCCGTTAAAGGGTTAAATCCTCGATTCGCGGGTGGATCGAGCTCGATCCTCGAGAACCAACCCCTTCTTTTCGCTTTCCCCCGAATTCCGTCTCCGCGTACCGTCTACCGCGTTCTAAATTCTCTCATGTGTGTCGCTCGATCGATCTCCACGAACGAACTTTTCCGCGTGAATCATCGTTTTAACGCTCGACACGGTCCCTCCTTCCCGACCCCTCTTTTTCTTTCTCTTCGTTTCGATCGAGGTAGCGTATCGACGGTGAAATCGTCAACCGCGGTACGTTGACCCAGCAGCGCCACCGGTTACAGAAGTAACGCGTATCACCGTGAATCTCGATTTTCATTAATTATGCGTGGCTGGCCGGCACCGTGCTGCAACGCGGCCACGTATTTTCGTGGCGGCCTAACGGGTTCCGACAGCTTTAGAAAACCCTCGACCGCGCCGGATCTCGTCGTATAAAATACTGGTGATATCGGCGCACGCACACTGCGCACGCACACTGCGCACGCACACTGCGCACGCACACTACGCACGCGCGCCTCGCCATGCATATGGATGCTTAGGTGCGTGCAATCGCGCGTACACGGGCCCGGTACGAACGACTGGTGAACGCCGCCTAAACAGTGCACTCGCGTAAACTATAGATGTCTTTATTATGACGTTCAGCGTGCAACGAGCGTCGTTCGAACGATGTATTCGTCGCGATACCTACGCACGCGCGCGAGTATGTAAACCCTGCAACTGCTATCAAAGACGAGCCTATTAGCGGCGAAGAATTGCGCAATTTATCCCATATCGCGTGCAACAAGGAGTAAATCTCACCGAGAACGTTTACTACCTCGATCGAGGCGAATGTCCCAATTATCGGGCCTCGACAATCGCCCCGGACGATAATAGAAAATTTTCAATAGCATTTTTCGCGAGGTTGCAATACCAACGGAAATACGTTTCGTTTTCTTTTTTTGTAATAAATGACAGTTTTACGAGTAACCGGTGTCTGAGTGTCTTTAGGTGCTATATTTAGGTACCTTGATTTTGGAATTGGTAATAATAATAGTTGAACATTTGGCATTTACCTTGTTTTGAATTTGCGGAATTGACACTTTAAGCGTATATGGGGGACAGTATGGGAATTGGAGAATACCGGTCGGTCAATATTTGAAATATGCGATTAACAATTGTTTCGCCGAAGAATTTCTCCAAGAAAAGAAATGCATACTTAGCTTATTATTTCGCTTCCAGTTTAACGTTTTATTTAAAGAACAATTCCATCCTGTGGATCCCAAAAAAATGTTATCACTCTAATGAAACAATTTTACCATAAATACAAAATTCCTTGCATCGCTTTACGAGAAAACTTGAAAAACAATAATACCAAGGAGCTCGAATTAGGTCACCTAACTTTGTTTCATTCCATTCATAAAACACGAAAGGAAAACTGACCGATATATTATTCCACAGGTGGGGGGAATTCCGGTCAGAGTTTATTCATCGTTCTCCTCGATATTTCTTTCGAACGATTAACCTCGCGAATTTCACACTTTGTCACGATGCAAAAAATACGCTTACCTCTCTACATAAGCAAAAAAAAAAACAAAAAAAAAGTGTCCAATAAACCCGACGATACGATTTTTCTCGAGCGACTGGTATTCTTCTCTTGTCTTCCCCGCCGAAAAATCATCGAAGTTGAAATTATACGAGATTCTTACAGATACCTACAAAGGGAAATAAATCCACGTTCTCGAACCCTTTGCAGGCGAGAACAATAGAGTAGCATACATCGCGGACGCTTCCAGCTTCCAACTCCCTTTTGGAACGATGTCTCGCATAATAATATATAAGAAGGGGCCACACCATAACCCTCGCGTTTTAATTACGCGGGTCCGACGAGGTCCACGGGTCCCTGTCAAGGGTAAGGAAAAGAAAGGGCCGAGCGTGGCGAGAGACTGCCTCGGTTGAACGTAATTTGAGGAGTTTAGGCAGCGGAGGAGGACCGAAAATAGGCACCGAAACCTGTTCCAGGGAGAACCTGTTGGTCGTCATAGGCGTATATATAGTTCTACAGGCGGCGACACGCCGCGACGTGCGTGTGCGTGGATCTCGACGAACGTACACGCGTGTACGGGCAAACGGGGAACGCACCTGCCACGTAACTTTTCTTCACGGGGCGTTTCACCTTCTTTCCGTCGCATCGAAATGACTTCTCCAGGGTCCCGCGCGAGTTCGAGCCCTGCTCTTTACGACTGTTTCGACCCTTCGACGTGGCCCGGGAGAGACCAGCAACCAACGACGCCTTTGGCCCCGTACGAAACTCTTTTGTCGGGTCGAAGAGGGCGCGCGATCTCCTCCAAGGAGAACCGTGTCAACGACCCGAAGAGTAGGTCGTAATTGTGACGAAACGTTGCACGCCTTTACGCAAGCCTCGTTTAACTCTTTCGGGTACGGTCGCCGTACGTGTGAAATTACACCAAATAACTACAATTTTAATATTTAATTACACAACGGAACGCCAAGTCTCGTCGTACAACTTCAAGTTATTTTAATATTTCACAATGTCTCGACAAACATTCACCGGTGTGCGTATCGTGGTATCGAGAAGATGAGACATTTCTCGAGCCACTGTGCTCCGAAGAGTCGTGTCGTGCAATCGTCCAAGACTTATGCAAATACCGAGACAACGTATGCGCAACAACGTAAGCGGTACACGTAATCGTTGCGATAGACGCGCGCGAATCGATCGAAGTGAACGCGCGATTTGAACGGGAAAGCATGTAAAACTGTAAATGGTAATGGAACTTCTTGGTTCCGTGGCTTTTCGCGGTTAGGTACTTTCGGTACGACGACGGGAGTTATTACAAGTACCGATGGTTACGAACGAGATGTTTAGCGCGGGCTGGCTGGCCGTGTTACGTGTATCGCTAAGATAAAACCTAAGCCTGCGTTTCACGGAGCACCTACCGGTAAGAGATGAATCATTTTACGTGGAAGTACAGACTACCGGAAAACTCATCGCTCACTGTCGGTTCTTACACCGTTTGTAATCATTACGGACGCTAATTATGAAATTCTACGGTGAAGCGTTGTTTCTTGTATACGTCGATGTAAGTGTTCAAGGTTCGACGACGATGCGAAGAAAATATTCTTTCTCGAAAAGAAAAAGGACACTTCGAGTATTAACACCTACGAGTCTCTATCACTTGTCCTTGCGTTAAATAGAAAACTATCGTCGATAGGACGTGTTTGCGTCAAATTGGTAATTGGAGGAATTTCATAGAATTATCTTTCAAATCTTGAACCGGTTCTGAAATTATTTGAATAGAATTTTGAACCTGTTCTGAAATTATTTGAGTAGAATTTTGAACCTGTCCTGAAACAATTCAAATAGAATTTTGAACCTATCTGCGTCGCACCTAAACGAATTTAAACTCGTAACGCAACAGAACAAGAAACATAAGCACGAAAGCGAAATGGATGATAATTCGACTAATGGGAGCAAATGTAATAGAAACATCAGAATCTTGAACGAAGCAACAACTCGACGACTTTGCCCCGAACGGGATTATTTTTGTCCGGTTCTTTCAAACAAGACTGTGTTTTGACATCGAAAAGAACTATAGATCGCGAAGCTTGAAAAAGTAATGCGCTTTTGTCGACTTCGAGTGTTCTAACCGTCCTATGATTATTAATGTCTTAGGACGATTCTATGCGACTACATTGTTCGTAACAACGCACGGGTAAAATTTGTCACCCTTCCAAAAATAACTACAGTGTACTTTTCTACTCTAGAATTTCATTTTCCAATCTACACTTTCTACGCGTTGCTGTGTATCTCGCGATAAAGTGTCGAAATTTTATGAAAAAGTGAAACCAACGTCGTGCTCGAAACCATTACGATCGTTGTCGCGGTGACTCAAAAAGCCGCGAAAAAACCGCATTGTTCGAGAGTAAACCGTACGGTGTAAGAGATCCCGTACACCGGTCGAACGTATTCGGCGTAACGGTCTCGAGCGCGACGGTGTTAACGGCGCTGTTCGATTTCGAAGTAGGATTTCGTTCGAAAATTGTACAAAGAGAACACGAGTATGTGGAAATGCTCGCGAAACACGTAGAATCGGTTAACGCGCGGTACACGTCCACGTATTAGAAATTGCACGTGTCGTAAGCATACAAGCACGAACGTGTATTATGCAGAGCCTTTCTAGTTGCATCAGGAGCGTAGCTATTAGTTCGTCGTTCCGTTATACGTTGCATGACATAATCTACGTTCTTCTGGAACAAATTTCACCGTGTAGCTGAATACCGTTCGTTCGCAATCAATTAAATCAACAAGCTCGCGCGGGTGCTTTTTTGCCAGCTACTTTGACGTATTAACGCTCATGCCACGAGAACGGAATCGCTGTACGAGACCGGGCTGTCACTTTTTCAAGGCCCCTGGGTACACACAACCGCGCTTCGAAACCCGTTATCAACGGATTCCTGGCGATAACATTACGCTTATTTTTCAATGGGAGATAAGTTTGTTTTGACGTAAATCATCGGTGGATTAAACTCGGAAACGATTTCCCTTGCGTTTACAATTCTTTTCCCAACGATACGGGGTCGACGATCTTTCGAAATTTTTCATCGTTTCAACGCGAACGAAGTTCAATTTCAACAAAGTAACGAATTGCGTTTAAATGTATTCCGAACGAAAGGATGTACGAAATTTGAACGTTGAACGTCCGGTTCGAAACGAATAGATCTATTTCTCGTAAAGTTTGTAAATTGTCGAGAGATTGTTTCGCGTCAGAGGACACATTTCACAACCGCCGCGAAGTTTTAATCTCGTATTAAAACTCTGATACTCGGGATTGAAATTTCGAATAAAAAAAAAAAATAAAAATTCCCCCCCGCTCGCTAGTCACTATACTGGATAATTAAATTTTAATACCGCGACACCGCGTAACCGAACATCGCACTTTTTGTTGGTTACACAGTGCCATGGCCTAGATAAAATCTCCTCCTTTTAACTCGGTAATTTTCGTCCGAATAGCCCGGAGGATTGATGGGGTCTCTGACCGACCGTAGGTCGTACATTAACCACCTCTACTATTGGTATGCGTGGGCTGCGAAACTGGATTATCTAGACCCTGAAGCGACCTGCATACAGCTTGCATATTCCGCGCAAAAGACAAATGCTCGAGACCTTATCCCTGGTCGGGTAACTCGCATCCATCGATCAACGTTGTCTCGCCAAATCTTTAGAATCAATATGCACTCGTGGCAAAAGGATGCGGTGTCGCGTAGGAATTACGATTGCGATGCCGGATCTCAGCCGAGTCGCGATCAACAGACGCCATTCGTTTGCAACGTAACGTCCCCGGTAACGAGTAAAACTCGCTTCGTCGCAATCGAGTGCTCGATTATCGTTCCCGGAAACATTACCTCGATGATATTTCGAAAAGTTTCCGATCCGTTGCCTCGAAACGACATCTTGAAGAACCAAGCGCGAGGAACGTGTCGACACTCGGAGGTATTCGCGATTAGTTTGCACTCGATTTTGTGAAAATTGAAAAGGACACTCGTATAAATAGAAATTGAGCTCCTTTTGAGAACCTATAAACGAGAGAACGATTTTTTAATTCGGTCTTGACATTGCGAGATCTTTGTAATTAAAGTACGATCACTTTTGCTAAAATTGTAAAGAGATGCGTTAGTAGAAACGAATCTCTTTTTAAGAACCTATAATCTAGAGATTGATTTCTTAATTCGTTTCAGACACCGAGCAGCAAACCTCTTCAATCCCATATCAGAGTGTTCGGAACGTTTCAATTATTCAAATAATCGAATCATTATTTCCAAGTGCTTTTACAATTCGGACTATTTCTATAGGATACGTCGTTCAAAGTGATGTATCGAGTGACAGATAGAAGAATGTAACTGTATTAAATTTCCACGTTCGTGAAACTTTAAAAATATAATGGATCCCGGATAATTAGGTCACCGGTTAACCGGGTCAACGGTTTATGTAGGTGAGACTTTAACGAACGCGCCAATTGTGAAAAAAATGTTAAAGCCTCGCGCAATTGGGTCAAAGTTTACCGTCCGTGTGTGATCCGATCGAAATTCATTACGGTACAAAATTCTCATCTAGAAAAAAAAAGCCGTTCGTGAATAAAAGATACACGACTTTCGACGAATTAATCGTTCGATAAAAACCCTGATCTTAAACAGATAATTGAATTACGTTTCACATTCTCCACAAAATCTCAAAATGTCTACTCCTCTCCAAATGAAATTCTATCCGCTTAAAGAGCAACGGGGACCGTTTCGAACGATTTTGTAATTTCGAACGAACACCGTTGCGAAACTTGGGAAATTTTTATAAAATACCAAGGAACAATGCAGGCATCGGAATGTCGTCAAACGCGGCTTCCGGTGGCGTTCTTAAAGATCCAAGAAACTTCGTTCGAACACCGAGAGGAGAAGAACGTGTCGAAGCAGTCGAAAATTCGCGCAACTAAGTAACCAAACCGTTGACCCTCCCTCGTAAAACGTATATTTATTATTCGAGTCGTCGCGGTGTGCCCGGACGTGTAACCTCCCACGACTTCGATTCGGACTGGAAGCTTCCACGGGACCTGCTGCATTACCGTTTGCAACGTTCGAGTACTATCTTTAGCGTTTTCGATTGCGTCATTTGCATCGACCTTTCTTCACGGCTCAAGGTAAGCACGAGTTAAGTCCGAGTCGCATAGAGCGAAAGGCATTTCGTGTAAATGTGACCTTAAACTTTCCGTGTACGCGAGGCGTATCCCTCCGCCGCGTTCTACACGCCTGGCGTGCACGTGGGCCGAGATAATAATTCTCCGTGCAATAATTTTCACCTTGACTCTTCTCGGCTGGTTAATTTCGCGAGCGCTGCTACCCTAAGAAGAAGAAGATACAGGAACAACGCTTTACGAATCGTTCGATAAGCCGTGTAAATACACACGGTCGCGCGTAACTTTCGTTACAATTTTCCCGCCGATGATCAAGTTCCTTAAGAGTGATTGCCTTACGACTGGGCGCAGTTTCGCGGTGTTTCCCGCGCGTTACGTTGACCGATGTTTGCTGCAACTCTTTCGCGTTCGCGGATATAGAAAAGCGATCGGTACGTGTTTCGTTTCGAAATTTCTCGCGAGCGTTTAACCGTCACACGTGCGCATCTTAAAAATGGGAAAATATTTCCTCGAGCGATCTCGTTTCTCGAACGCCTTCAAATTTTTACGAGCGAAGATTTCCGTAAGAAACGTAGTTACACGATCTCCGACTCCGAACCGTGTTTACTATATTTCTTGAACTAAGAAAGTGTCTTGTAAATACGTTTCTTACGGAGATCTTCACGTGTAAAAATTACAAGGCGTTCGAGTAACGATCACTTTAAGAAATATTTAAATTCTTAAGAAAATCTAAATCCTTTAGATACCGACGCGTGACGGTTAAACGCGCTTAGAAAAAATTTGAAATATAATTTTCTCGCGTTCATCGATCCGGATTCAAGAGCGTCGACGACGTATGTACTCGTGGGGATAAGTTGTGAGAATTGCCGTTAGATTTATTCTTATCGGGATAAATGTTAAACAATTACGATTTTCGGATACTGTAATGTTTTTGGACCGCTCTTATCCCACGATTGTCGTCAAAAACTAGTGCACCGAGACCTTTCTTGCCTCTGTGACGTCCCGCTCGACGATTTACTAACTCTCTATAGTACCGCGTGCACGAGTTACGCAAAAATTCGTCAAGCCGAAAGAATGAGAAGGAGAAACCTGCCGACGTTGTTCGACAACGTTAACCGCGTTGCAGTTGCAACGATATCCTTGAATCGAGCGAGGAGAAATTACGAAAGAAAAACTCGAGAGCAACGAGCAACGACTGTTCGATTAGTTTCTCTGTTACAACGAATAAGAAAAGTGTGGTGGTTGCTCGATGCCCGGGCATTATTCATAACGCAGATCGATAAATACCAAACGCTCGCGCCTCGTTTCGTACCTACTTCCAGCCGGGTTGGAAGGTAACCGTTTCGTTTTACTTTGCACCGACGCGACGACGAGAAAAAAATAATACAACGTTGGAAAAGAGCGAGAGAGGACGTCTGTTTTGCATGGTAATCGAATTCAAACACGATACCACTACCCCGGCCACTGGAAAATTTATAAACCATCGAGGGAAAATATCCTGACCCTGAACGTCCCCGAACTAGGCTAACGAACTTATCCGAAGCAACGAAGTTTCCGTGTGAAAAACGAACCTGGACAATATTTACGAAATCTCGCGCGAACAGAATTGGAGGAAAGTCGCTTGGAAGTCGTCCTCGTCTCGTCAATGATCCATCAATGTGTCACGATGTCGTCGATAACGTGAATTAATTCATGATTTTGTACCAGGTTAACGAACTTATCCGAAGCAACGATACTTCCGTGTGAAAAACGAACATGGACAATATTTACGAGATCTCGCGCGAACAGAATTGGAGGAAAGTCGCTTGGAAGTCGTCCTCGTCTCGTCAATGATCCATCAATGTGTCACGATGTCGTCGATAGCGTGAATTAATTCATGATTTTGTACTAGGTTAACGAACTTATCCGAAGCAACGATACTTCCGTGTGAAAAACGAACATGGACAATATTTACGAAATCTCGGGCGAAGAGAATTGGGGAAAGTCGCTTGGAAGTCGTCCTCGTCTCGTCAATGATCGATCAACGTGTTACGATGTCGTCGATAACGTGAATTGATTCACGATAAATAAGTTCTGAAAGTTTCATCGAGGACGATCGTTCGCCTAAACGTAGTAAACACGTATCGATCGAAACCGGAATGAATGAAAAGGAAGTAAGTTATGAACAACGACGACAACGACGCGAACAATCTACGTTATACGAACGAGTTGAATGTAGTATGGTCGTCGGTGAGCCACGATGTTTACCAAGAGCAAAAAAAAAAAAAATACTTTTACTACGAGCCAGTGTACGTACACTTTGGTTGAATGAGGTAGCGAAACGGAAGAGAAAGAGAACGAGAAACCGGTGGATTCGTCGCGATCGTTGCTTTCTTACGATCGAACGTCGCGATTTGTCTCTCTGACCCGCTTTCAAGTTCTTCTGGAAACCCGAACCCGTTGCCTCGTAATGAGTCGCACTCGTGACGCCCGAGAAGCGTTTACTTCGTCGTCGTTCGTCTTCGATCCCCACCGATGGAATTTATAGAATTTCCTCGCGACAGTCTCTTCGATACCTTATCTCGCAATTAGAAAATATTGGATCCTTGAAAGCACACCATCGACACGTTGGACGATCCTTAAAATAACATTACGGGGGAGAAAAGTTTGATAGGATCGATACCGGCCGTTTCGCGCCGCGTAGAAAACAATGGTTACGTTCAAGTGTCTTCTATGAGAAGAAATTTCGGACTGTGTTGCACGATCTTGGACCGTGGCACCGATGTAGATGTACGTGCTTGTTTAAAGTACGTAAAATCATCACTTTCACGTCGTGATACGTTCGTACGCAATGTTCGAAGAATGTTGCCGATCGAAGCGATATTTCCATTGGACGACGAACTCGCAAACGTATCGGTCGCGATGCACGAACGGTTTAATTGTAACGAACACTCTCGTTAAGAAATGGTTTGGCAACGGTTCGAATTTCACGGAACGTCTAACGTTTCAACGTCCTGATAAAAGAATTACCGGTAATACGGAAGTGGTTTCCACGACTGCGACAAATTATAACACCGTGCCATTGTTACTCGTACGGATGGATGGTAAAAGAATACAAACTCTACGATCGATAACGTAAAGGAAAGAAAGAAAGAAAAAAAGAAAAATACACCCGGACGAAATTCCGATCGTCAGGGGACAAGAGAAAGAAATCACGTTATCACGAATGCAGAAAGTGGAGCATCGCGATGATAAATTTCCCATTATCACGACATAATTCACACGGGACCTATCCCCGTTCGGATACGCGGTCGATAATTTTTTCGAATCACCAATTTCCAAATCGTATCCGTTTGGGAAAGTAATTCCGGAGATAAGCTATCGGCCACGTATGTGTCAAAGTTAGGAGGAAGACAACGCGACCGGCCACCACTTGTATCGAAGGGAACTGGTTTCCACGAACGTCAATTTCCGAGTATTTTCGAGCGTTTTTCTTTTTTTTTCGTCGCGATGGCTCCCCGCAGTCGATACGATCGCGATCACAGGATACGCAACAACGCTTGACCTTAGCAATGATCGTACGAATTACCGCGCCAGTCGTCGTCTCGCGGCGACGAGACACCATGAAACGCGTAAAGGTTACACCGTTGCAGTTTCCCAGCAATAAATTCAACACACTGAGTCAGCTGTAATTCGTTTGATCGTTTCTGTACCACGACGCGGCGAAACTTGGTCGCAGTCTGGCACCGGTCTGTCTCGTTGACTAATCGACCATGATTTCAACGATTGGCCACGTCCGTGATCAGTCAAATCGTAGTTAGCCTTATCCGTATCTACGTATCGATCGGTCATAATTTTCACCGGCGAGTACGCGCTTCATCGGTCGCATCGAAACTGGAACGATCCGATACGCGTTTTCGTACATCTCGTAAAAGTTACTCTGTCGCGTACGATCGCGCACGACGTATTATTTTTAGCGGTAGCGGGTATATTTTCGACGGTTTCCGTCGTTCCCGCCCGCCGAAACGCCATTTTAAAACAAGAATCCGGCACCGTTCGATAAATCGATCGAAACCGCGACCGAGATCGCGAATGGCGTCGCGTGATGAAAAAAAAAGAAAAGATATTACACGCGTGTCACTAACTCCCGCATCGTTGCTCGGGAACGGCCGTTACATTCCGAAGCGTCGCGTCGTACGATAGATAAATAAAGAAGAAAAGTACGGAGGATGTTACGTCTGTCGCACCTTTAACAGCCGCAGACAACAACAGGCCGATGAGGCAGACCCAGGCGATCGTCATCTTGAAGTGGCTCGTCGATTTCATGCACATCACAAAAAAAATGCACTGTCTAACTTCCTTTTTTGGGCGAAGAAACTGCCGGTGTCGGTCGCGCGTTCCAACCGGACGGAGCACAAAACTCGACGATGAAACTGGCGCGAGTGCGATCAACGTGAAACACGAGGACAAAACGAGGTAGAAACGAGAGACGTGCGACGTCAATTCGAATACAAGTGTCCCGACTCGACACGAGTGCCAACCAGATAGCTCGGCGCGCGAAGACCGTCTGCCGCGCGCTTTGCTTTCGGCCCGCTTCGTGAGACATCGGCAAGAGCCGAGATCGTCCGAACGCCCCGATCCCCCGATAGCGCCGTTTGATATCGTCCACCGTTGTACCTACTTTCGTGCCTAACCTACGTACAACACACGCACTTTACCGTATATCTGGTATTATGTGTTGATTTCGTCCGCACGTTCGCGTTCACGATTTTCTACTCGTCGTATACATAGATTCGCAAGGACACACGTGTACAAGGTAAGCTCGATTTTTCGTTTGGCATTCTTTTTCCGCCGGGATAATTCAATCTTTGCATTGAATCGCGATTAGTCGACGTACGCGACGCGTTGTCGTCTCGCTTTCGATGTATTCCGAATAATATATACTTTCTTTATTAACGGTTTCTCGTGAAACGTCGGATTGAACACGTTTCGGTGCTCACTTGGATAATTGACGCACAATTTTCGGCGATGGAAAACGAACTAACCGTTTACACTCGCACAGTTAACGACCGTATGAATATTTCGCGAGAATTTACGAGAAGGTTACTTCGGTCTACGGGATAGGTACAAATTAAGGGATATTCCGAATTGTACGTCGATAAATTATTAGGTATAAAGTAAAGTTCAAATACGGCCCAGAATCGAAGTCTGATGTATTGCTACTTGCGATTTTTATGTGCACGACCCGACACAAACAGACTGTAATTTTCCACCTTACGCGACGCACTGTAAATCGATATCTCGATTCGTTGCGAAGTTTCGAGATCCACGAGAATTTCGATAACGAAAAGAGGATCGTTTCTCGACTAGACTCGATGTGTCTTTGATCGACCCTGTTTTCGTAATTAAGAAGATACCTTTTTTGCGTGTAAAAGTAATATAATTAAAAAAAACTAAATTTATTAAATATTAAATAAAAAGTATTTGTCACTTAAGAAAAGGAAACCACAGTGACGACCAAAAGTAAAGGCAATTTTCAAAAATTCTTTCGAGGACAATTTTTTCTAGTCCAATATTTTCAGAAAGCTCGTTTCTCGAACTAATTATTATGGCTTTAATAGTAATTAACGTAAGAGGCTTCCAAAGATTATACACCTAATTTTCCACTACGACATTCGAAATGATAAATTATACCAATTCTTTAAAGTACGATGTAATAGCTTCGGTTGCACGTACGGATTTGAAGAAAAAAAAAAAGTAATTTGTTCGTAACAATTCTGAATAACTATCGTTAAATAGAATTACGGCTAAACAAGTTCTAGGTTACGTCGTTATAGCTTCGTCCGATGTAATTTTGCGGGCAAATTTCCAAATGAGACGGTCGGGGTCCTCGTTATTATTTCGAGTAAAAGGTGTTTAGGTACTTACATTTGGTTAATAGCTTTTTCTTACTCGAATCTTCGTAAATGGGTTTGACGGTAGTGATTACTTATCGGTGTTCTTACGAGTGTAATTATCTAAAGTACCTTTTGCTTTCGTTTTCGACCACGAACACCAAGAATCCGAATCCTCCGAGCAACATCGATGCCACGATGATTCGTCGGTGGAACTTTTATGAAGGAGAGTCGCCCAAACTGCTTTATACGTACCGTTTGCGGAATTGTCCTGCTATAAAGAGCGGCCATACTCGAACGTTACGTCACATCCGCTGAAACGTCTATAAGTTTCATAGTTTTGCGAATATTACTTTAATACTTTAAGAGCAACTTTTCGAGAACGCGATAAGAAATAACGACGAAGAATTTTCGATTTTTCGAACCACCGCAGTATTTAATAATTATAGTGCTGCATATTCTAATAGAAAGAAAAAAAAAAGCGGATTGTAACACAATTGCTACCGAACTCGAAGAAAACCTGGTATCTCGGTTCGAATAATAATAGTTAACTATCGTGTAATTTGTAATACTTGTGAGAGCAGTTTATCGAATTATTTAAAAATAGATCAAACGTTATCGCTACGAGTACGCAACTTATCCTTATACGTACACGTACTATTTGCACGTGTTTAAATAATATCAGATACACCGACAACGCGATCGATACAACGTAAGTCGACATTTGACGGGTAAAGGCAAATATTTGAGTTTACGAAACGTGCGGGTAAGTAGATACTTTGCATATGTACAAACATATCATACGAAAACGTGTGGTTTTCTACCGATAGAATGCTGCGTCACACTTTCATTGACCTTTTCCATACACGCAGCATTTGGCACTGCGCCCGTACAACCAGAGGTTATAATTACATGCAGAGAGAAGAAAATCGAGCGTATATTCGTATGCATATTTACGTTCTGCGGCACCGTAGACACGAACAAATTAATCAAACCGTTATACAGCTTCTTTCGAAATTTCCAAAAAATTGTACGAGGAATCAAACACACGTTGATAAAGATCGGTACACTTTTTTTGTAAAATAAAAGGACATCGATAAGAATCGACACGACCAAAATTCCCAGAACAGAGATTGCTAATTACCAACAGCTTTGTATCTCGATGAAAAAAGAATCGAGAGCCTATCGATCGTGAACAAAGAAAGCTATCGAGCAATGACTTCGTAGATAATAGATCTCGCGCGAGATCGATAAAGAAACGTTCAAGATACATCGATTCGAGAGAGACGTTACACGAAACACGCGTTGGTTCGTTACCAGTGCACGTGTTGCAATAGAAGTTCAAG
Source organism: Ptiloglossa arizonensis (assembly GCF_051014685.1). Classification (NCBI taxonomy): domain Eukaryota; kingdom Metazoa; phylum Arthropoda; class Insecta; order Hymenoptera; family Colletidae; genus Ptiloglossa; species Ptiloglossa arizonensis. Next base: position 23,328,989 of record NC_135050.1, read on the forward strand.
ACGTACGCGATACCTATAATTTATTCGATAATAAAAAAAAAGCGCCAATTCCTGGAACATCAATTTTTCGATGATCGCCGGATAGAACACTTTACACTCGGTTCACCGAGTGCTAAATACCTCCCGAGTCTCTATCGTACGGCATTCTGAGCCACGATATCAATTTAGAGTGCACGAGTTTCTAATTACGAACAGTTGGCTTTACAACCGGGCAAAAACGTCAGACCGGTAAGGCGCACAATTATTAGCCATAAACGTAAGAAAAGCGTAAGAAACGGCTTCACGGTCCACAGGTTACGACACACCGTGGTCCGGGAGGGAATTATCACGGTATCGAACCGAAGAAAGGAGGCTAAACGTACGTCAAGATAGGAGTGGTCGTACACAGGTACCAACGATATCGAGGAACGATACTAACCAGACCTAACCCAGCCCCGTCACGGTTAGACCAGATGTAGCTTCGAGAGGCGCAACTCTACGGCCACGTGTATTATGACAATGGTTCCCTATCGATGTTTACCCGGCGATAACGTTGCCCGGGTCTTACGAATGCGATTCCCCGCCGATGGCGTACGTGACCGATACGTCGAAAACGCGGGGACCATAGAGGCTGCATATGCAACAACGTGACGCACCAAGGAGCCACGGTTCCGGAATTTATCAGCCAAGATACCATCCTCCACTTTTAGCCGGCGCGGTACACGTTATTCGGACGAACACGCGGGACATGTACCATATAAGAGTAGGCGTATCCCCTTAACGGAGCCACTTAAAACTTTTATGTTCCTTTTACAATGAGTTTTAGCACGAAATGTAAATTCATTTCCCTTTTCCGATAAAGTTTCGCCCGTTGAGATAGGTAGCAATTTAAAGTTCCGCGCGCCACGTACGTACCGTACGTGGAAGTTGAAAATTTTCGTTGGAAATTTTCCTTTTCTTTTTTTTTCTTTTTTTTTTCTATTTACCCCGGTGTTGTTTTTCGGCGGGATATTTAATTGGAACGATTCCAGGAGAAGTTGTACCGTTCCGTATACCTTTCCATTAAAACGATCGATAAGAATCGATATCGATTCGGCTCGGTAGCGCGACGAACCGTTACGTAGGAACTCTTCCGGGTTTGTCTCCTCTCCCGAAACGTGAAATTAGGTTTATCGCGAACGGGACCACGTTGAATTATAATGTACGGTGATCGCGCTAACGCTATCGTTAAAGTAGTTACGGACACTAAGATCTTTAAAGCGAAGTTCTGGTTTGCGGTCAAGCAATCTCCATACCAGACCGCTGTTCCTGTATCACGACGGAGGAACACTCCTATGGATTCGGCTAATCGAGTTGCCAACTATTGTGTAGGCACACACGTACACGTAATCGTGTTACCGCGAAGCAGTCGAACCCGCTACCGTTCTCGAAAACGGCTATACGAGTAATAACATCTAACGCCACTTTTATCGTACGCGGTCGTGGAAACACCGTGCGTGTATCGGCCGCGTTAACCTACGATTATCGCGCACATTTTCATTTACCGGAGAAACGGATCACATTTCCGTCCTTGCTTTATTATCGCCGTGTTTTCCTTCCATTGGGTTCTTCGAAAAGTCGTTTCGTTTCCCAAAACGGAGAATGTACAATTCAGTAAAATGTTTGTACGCTCTAAAAAAAAGTCGCGTTTCATTTTCACCGAAAAAAAAAAAAAATCGAAACGACTTTCCGACAACCCAATATTTTCCATCGGTGAGATCACGGTAACAGCGCGACGCCTGATCGGAGGCAACCGAAATTACACCGGTGTATTATTCATCGTCCAGTTGTAGTCTCGGATGAATTAACATTCGGGTTAATTTTCTCATCGATTGATCGCCGAACGAATGGAATACTATATCCATGCGTGGCGATACGATCGATGAAATTACGACAACTTCTCGATCGAGTCCGCACAGAACAGCGCTGGTCTTCGATTACGCGCATTCATCGACGAAGATACCCGGAACTGGCAATTTGCTCCCCGTTAAGAAGCCATGTTTTTCTCCTCGTTATCATCGAGCTTTACATTATCGTAATCGAGTCGTGCTTACGCGTTCGATCTATTCGTGTCGCTCGGATGCTTTAAATCCCGTTTGCTCTGATTAATATTGGAATCCTTTCAATCGTACCAAACGGACAGTCGAAGTTGGTATTTATTTAATAGGAGAGCTGCTTTGATATCGGGACAGCGTTCCGGTGCACATTTATAGAAACGCGATAGCGTATATTATATACTACACACATACACTCACACATATATATATTTACCTACGTGTAATAATTTTCACCGAATTACACCACTGCGGCCGCCCGCAGCGTGATTAGAATTAATTACAGTCTCAACTAACGCCGTTATAAAATGTAACGCGTAACGTAGGGGGAGGAGGTGGAAGAAGGTTGGAGGGGGATGGTTAGGGGGTCCAACGCGAAGATAAATTTCCACGGTTGTGCTCGTTAATCGATCGAGTTCGGTTATTGCGCCGTAAACTCGTTTCTAACCGTACCTTGCAGAGTTTGTGCGTATCGAGTTCGGTTAAACAGACCCATCGTAACGTTATTACGCGCCGCGAACCGTAAAAGCTTAAAAAAGTATACGTTGCAGGGCGCTGACAATTTTATAACCGCATTTTAAAAGCTGCGCGCACGCTGCCGCCCCTTCCCGGTTGCTCGGCTGCCTGCGTATCGGCTTTAAAAAGTTATTGGGGCGCGGATTACGCGAGTAAAAAACTTTAAGGGAAACATCTTATCCCTGAGTACGAAAGGGGGTGAGACGGTGGGGGGAGGGAGGGGGGTGGTGTGTATTTTCTCATGTAGTCGTGCGTAACTCGCGAAATACTCGGGCATTCAGCGACAAAATTGGGTTTTTCGTCGAGCAAAAGTTACCCGACGAGGGTTGAACCTCGTCTTATCGCGCACGGGTCTTCCCGGACCCAGAGACTTCCTCGTTTACAGAGCAGACAAGATTTTCCGTGGACATTGAGAAAAGTACGATAAAACGATAGAATAATTATTCGAAATATGAAATATATTTGAGCGAAATTGTTTCACGGGTCAGTTTGGACCCATGGAAGGTCTCCTGAGCTGGTATCGCGAGGTTTGACAAAAACGCTTAAATTCGATCGCGTTACGCGGAATTTTAAACGCGAGCAAGCGAATTACGCGCGCTACTGTCTTAAGAATGTTAATATTTATCGCGCGCGGTTAGAAAAATAGATTCACGAGGTTGTGTAACCGAATAATCCTCGCGAGGAACTTGAGAATATCAATGTTGATCGCTGGAAGAGTAAACTAGCTGGTTAGTTTTCCGTTAATGGTATAGTCGTTGAACGTTTCACACTGTAGGAACGATTTCGAAATCGGTGTTTCCCGCGCTTTCGTTGGTTCGGTTCCGCGACCGATCGAGGGAGAAAAACTCGGCTCGCGTCTGTTCACTCGCGGGAGACCGAAATATTTCACGGGGATATTTCCGGTGCACGGTGGTCGTTCGCGTGTACAACGTCCCGCGAAATACGGGATCAAAGTTCCGTGACGCGGGGCCCGCGATTCGCGAGCAACCGCCGCGCGAAAATTTTCGAAAACGATTCGAGCGGAAAAAGGAGAATTACGTTCGAAATTCGCGGGGAAAAAGCCACGGGCACGTAAATACGAGGTTCGTATCGTTTACATCGGTAACGGTTTGAATAATGGCGGGACCGTGGATTGATAAAAATCCACGGACGAGGCTCCCACCCCCACCCCCGACCCCTGATCTCGGGGGTGGGAGTGAATAAACGTCACCGAACCCGCGTCGCTATCGCTCGGGTTAAATTTGTGCTACAACGCTTCTATCATGATTTAATTTAAGCTAAATTAAATATCGGATACACATGGATTACAAGCGGCTACATTAATGTGCGTTCATTTAAAATGTTCGCTCGGACGTTTTAATCTCTTGCGCGTGTTCATTTAATTTCCTGGCTCGGTTCGATTTATGCTTCGGGTAATGATAATATTTCGGGCATTGCCCAAGCATAAAGGGATTATTGTTGACCGATGCTCGACGATCGAATTCCGATACTTCTTTCGTAGTTTAATTAGCGTTAGTTGCGCGTCGAAATTATTTATTTTCATCTTTTTTTTTTCATGTATATATATATATACCAACGATCCGACTTTTATTTTACCGGGAGGCGTTAAATCGACCGCCCGGCGGTGGCGGCGGTGGCGGCGGCGTTAGAACCCGATGAATTCACTTTGCAGTTACATCAACATTCCGTGGTGTACACGAGGAGGCATTTAATATTGCTACAAATATTTCCCTGGCGTACGCATAAATCGTGGATCGCTACTCTCCGAGTCGGTAACGCCGGATGTAGGTATTAAAATATCCCGCATACCCATCGCCCGGGTATATATGTATCTATTACTTCGAACTCGGGGTCTCAGTTTCCTACGGATTGAACGTCCCCGGTATTCGTCGGGAAATTGGATACACGCAAAAGGAAAGAAAGCGACATAATTCAAGAGTCCCCGGCTCTGGCCGCGTTACAGTGTTCCTTTCGTTTCGCGATTGGCGAGAGTTGTTTTTTTATTATTCGTTTCTTTTCCTTCCGTTTCTTCGCCCTCCTAGTTAAACATCTCGAATTTCGCGCATCGATCTCGCGCCACGGCTACCGGAATTGGAAAGTATAATTACGTTGCCCGTCGACGCTACACCGGGCCCATAAATTACGAAAAAATCGATCCACCGACGCTTAATCTCCAGTGATTAAGAACCATCTGCGCGCGGCTATATCTATACAGGCAGGTGATTCTAGTATTGACCGCGCGTATAATTCTGATCTGTTTGTACGCTTTAAACCAAAAATCAAATAACTCCTAATAAATCTCCCGATATTACCCGCGCCGCTGGTGTAGCCGCGCTCGCCTCCGAGGAATATCGTAGAATTTATCGCGAATTCGTTTACTAAATTCGAAATCGAATACACCGGAATTATCGACTCGATACGTAAATAAGTTATCGCCGGGTTGCCGACAGACTTGCCGCAGAGGTATCCCCGGATTTCTTACGGAACTGGTTCGATATTCATGCTCTGCCTCGCTCTTGTATACATTTCAATAATTTTTTTATCGCTCGAAACGTGCTTCGTTAGGTTATCTCCGAGCAACGAATCGTAAGATTTTTAACGTTCGATTCGAAGCATCGCGTACTTTTGAATTCGATGAACTCTTCGAATCCACTTTCCGCGTTGTCTTGAGTAAATGGAATCAAGGTGAATCTTTAACGGACGAAAATATTATCAATTGTCCACTTTTCTGCAACATTTACATCCTGTTTTTAATACGAATTTTATCTAGTCTCTGGATATTCTAATTTTATACAATCACGATAATCGGGACTCGAGAAATCCACACCGTTGTGAGATGATGATATTTGGGTAGCACGATACGAGAACGTTTATATGTTCTACGTGCATTGACGTATGTTTATGAAAATCGGCAGAAATATTGTTCAAAGTATGTTCTTTCAACACACGTATGGAGCATTTATATTGGACGTTTCATATCGTTACAAGAAAATCCCAAATATGAGCTTTTTTTCGACCCGAAAGACAATGTTCCCTTTTCGGTGTTAAAATCAGATCGAAATTGATTAATCGATCTCTTATCAATTTCTACCGTTGCAATACGCCATCTTGCGTGTTTCTTAAAAGGATAAAGTATCCGTATCAAAATGTTCGCGATGAAAATGTACAAAATCGAAAACAGAATTACCCCTTCGTCAATCTCCAGCGGCCAATTGATTTTGTTTCGACTCACGGGTTCCTTTTACATAACGCATCTGGTCTGAAAATTTCTAAAGCGTAAACGACACAAATATTGACTCGTTCGAGATGAAAGAATGAACGAAATGTTAAAAATGCGCAAAAATTGTCGAGCGTTTGAAGAAATTTCGAAGCGATACCTTTCGGATGGGAAATCGACGTTTCGAGCACCGGACGCGCTTATGTTTTGAAGCTGGCGGAGTAGTTAGTTATGTCTAGTTAGTTGGCTGGTGCCATAGTTGATTGACGCGACCACAGATACCGAATTAGAGCGGCTGGTGAACGGCGACCACTGCGCGGAAATTGAATTTCGATGACAAGCGTAAAATATTAATGAGCAACGCGCTACTATGTCGTTACATAATATCTGAGTACTTTGGTCCCTCGTGTAGTTCTAGAAATTGGGCGCAATTGTGGAATAATTGTGCATAATGGCGTCGGGAAAATATTAACGATTCAGTGAATACGGTCGCGCGTATGCAGGTTGCGGGTGCACGGGAAACAGTTCGGTGAAGCGAGAACCGCGAGTGTCGGCTACGAGTCGTGTGCGTGTTTTTTCTTTTCTTTTTTTTTTTTTTTCAATTTAAAACAACGCGGTTCTTAGACGCTCGTGATTAAAGTTCGACGCGAGGTAATCGATCGCGCGTATAATCGGTGCAAACTCGGGAAAAGTATTGCACCGTCGAGTACAAATTTCCTCCGATTGTTAATTCCAGATGGAAGTAAACGCAATTTCGATCCGGTTGAAGATCTTTGAGGAAACTTTCGTTTCTTCGATTTGAAACATATGAATCTACGAGAAACCAGCTTGTATTTTCCAAAATTTCTATTACGTTTAACGCAATAATTTTACTTCGTACAAGTGTTTCAAGGCAGTGAGTATTTTATAGACATTGAAAAAAGTTATTTTATTATTCGCTACGATTATTTACAAATTGTCGTAAATGCAAGCAGCGTAAACATACGCGAAACGTGTGTTACTTGTCGCGTACTGTACGAAAATAATTTCGAAAAGATCGAAAAGATCGTTTATACCCGAATTGACCGCACTAAATACGTGTAAAAAATTTCACCACTTACCGCGCGCCTCGAAGTACGCGATTCGAGTTTCACGGTGAAATACCCGCGTATTCGAAGACGAGGGTAGGAGAAACGCGACCCACGAGATGTAACCGATTCGTCGACATCGGAATCGCGACTTCTTCGAGCCGAAAACGCGGCGGTGCTCGCGAGTCGAAAGAGACGCAACGAAACAGCGAGGCCCGATCCGCGGAAAATTAACTGCACTCACTTTAAAAGGGTACTCGCGCAGAGTCGATCGATCGATCCACTCCTGTATCGTACGAGGGCATAATCGCATTTGCATGCTGTACTTTGATACAGCGCGCCCGTAAAATCCTCTTTCGAGTGTCCAATGAACGCCGCTATTATGATCACTGGTGCGCGAGCGGGCGGGCGGGCGGGCGGCCGCGCATGCGCACACCGGTCGCCAAATTGTCACAGTTTTCACTCGTGCAGATTCTTTCCGGGCGTTACACCGCGATCGATTTTCTAAATATTTCCTCGCAAATCGGCTCGGTCGAGAGACGAGGGCTTCGGACGAAGGGCTTTTACGAGTCGAGGGAATCGAGGAGGCTGTCGGGAGCGTGGGTCGGTTTCGACCCACGCCGATCGTCGTAGTCTGCTATCCATCGTCCCGATGAACAGGGATCGGACTTCCTCGAAACGCGGTGTGATGCCGATGACTCGATACGTAACCACGTAGGTGGTCCGAAGAATGATAAGAAAGAGGTACATTTTCAATGGAAATCTATCTTTGTAGATAGAAATGGTTCTTGAGGAAATGCCTTCATTTCTTGGAATTAAAAACTGATTCTAACTAGACGGAGTATCTAACGCGTGTACGCAGTCGTGTACTGCGTATAACTCGCGAGAAGTCACTTGAAAGAATCACGGGTTTAATTGGTTACGAGTTTATGTTCTCCAACGTGACTGTAAAGATTAGTTGAAATTGCAAAACAACAAATGAAAGGGCCATACTCGGATACATAAGTATACAGCCCTCTCGTTTCTATGTTCTTCCAAGTAACTTTTTGTAAACCGTGCATACAGACACGTATACACTTGTATACAGACAGAACTTAAGACAGAACCGTCAATATATTTCTCTTAATATCTCTCGACAATAAATTTTCGACATTTTTGATCCCCCTCGTTATAATCCTCGAAACACAAGCTCTCGAACCGCTCCGTAAACCTTCTCTAGCGGTCGTTGAGAATCACGCGTGGGTCAGTACAGACCCGGCGTTACTTTTTTCCTATTTTATAGTTTAATCCATCTCCTGGTCGCTTTCGAAACAAACAATCCACGATTCAAATCACTCATTACGAGTCGATGAAATCGAGGAGGTTCTCGCGAGCGTGGGTCGGTTTCGACCCACGCCGATCGTCGCAGTCTGCTATCCATCGTCCCGATGAACCTCGACCGGACTTACCAAAGTCGGTCGGTCGGTTCGTTGATCATCGAATTCACATGATTCCCGCGCCAGATCCTATTTCAACGATTTCGAAGAAAGAAGGACGGTGAGGTCGGGAACACGTATCGCGGATAAGTTCGTAACAAGTTTCAGCGGTTTCGGAAGCAGCGGTTGGCTAGTTATTGACGAATGTTGGGCCCCCGCGAGAAATCGGGATCGTGCATCAGCGAAATTACGCCCGTAAGAATGGCAAAAGGTTGGCCACACCGCGCACCCGGCTACTTCGTTACAGGCCGAACTTCCGCGGGGATTCAATTTCACGGCGGAGCGGGAATCTGCTCGGAACAGGTACGCGAGCCCGTGGAACTTCGTTCCCACCGACAAGAAAACTTGTTCTAATTCCGTAGGAAAGATTAGCGAGCGGCCTGGTAATCAGATTACCCCAGTTTAAAACCGTGACTTTCGTTTGTCTCGTTTCGCGTTGTCCCTGCTAATGGCCGTCGCTGCGCCGTGATTGCTAACCGGTTCGCCGCACAGTCGGCAACAATTGTACGCAGTTAACACGAAACGCGCGAACGAAGTCAATTTCGAACAGAGGGAGGGGGGACACCCGATGCCTTTGTCGTTAAATTTGAAAGCCTCCCCAGGTGCGAAGAAACGAGTCCAAGGAAACCGGTGTCCCTTTGGAGGAACGTTTCTAACTATAGTTGTGCCTCAGCTTCGTCAAGAGGATCGAATGACGCGCCGATGAAGCTGCTCGATGAAACGTCGAGACGGTTTTCAAAAGGAACGCAGCCCTTGCATTCGCGGAACCCGCCTAGCGATATCGCGCGTAAAAACTCGGCTCGTGGAAGTTTCGAATATCTTATTCGAGTATGAGGGAAAAAAAAATGGCCGCGTTGAATACCAGGAAGGAATCGTGTAATTGCGACTCGTTCAGCGACGGAAATTTTCGTGGAACGCGAGTCGCGTTACGTCTTGTAAACGTATACCCAAGTATTGAATACACGAGCGGAGAGGAGCGGAGGGACGAGGAGGTGACTACCTACGAAGAGATTGGAGTATTGTTTTATTAACTACCGAACGCGATAACAATTTTGAAAACGGTTACGCAAACAAACGAGATGAAATTCTTGGGAAATAAAACAAATGTGTCTCTCTGTTTGAAAATCTTCGTACAGGTGGCAAATTCCCCGCTGTGAAAGGATTGGAATATTTTTTTTATTACCTACCGGACGGGACAAAAATTTTGAGAACGGTTACGAAAACAAACGAGACGAAGTCCTTTCGTAAATAAAACAAACGCGTTCTTCCATTTGAAAATTCTCGTTACGTTGTCAATGGTATATTGATAATGATTTTCCTACGATATAAATAAAGAACACTTTTTTCATTATATACCAAACGTGAGGAAAATTTTCAACGACAGTTACGAAAACAAACGAGATAAAGTTCTTTCGAAGTAGAAAAAATGTATTTCTATATTTGAAAATCTTGGTAACGTCGTCAATGGTGCACATTTACAGATGTACAAAACGAACGGTTAATGTTATCGCGTTAGTTTACAAAACACATTCCGTGTACGTTTCGCGCGCGTTTTCCGCGCTAGCACCGTAAATGCATAAAATACAATCTCACCGATCGATTACTCGCCGCGGCTCGGTGGTGAAACACGCGTTTAACGTTCCCGCGTCGAAAACTCCCGGCTACGGCGGTTTCTACGAGTTTTAAGTTCCCAAAGGGGGTGGGAGGGGCTGCGCAAACAGCTATCGAAAATGATCCGTAAACCGTGTCAGTGTCGACAACCATCCGTATAATTTTGATCGATTACCGCGCCGAGACGTGACGGATGCTAGTCACGTAGCCCCGCGAATCAATAAACGTAACTTCGAACCTGACAAATACACGCTAACGATTCCCGCGTCGTCGACGAGGAGGGAAGATTCCACGAAAGAAGAAGAAGAAAAGAAAAAGAAAAAAAAAAGAAAGAAAAAGAAAAAGCAAGAAGAACCGGAAACGTACAACCGGGAGGAGCGATCAACGCCGCGAACAACAATATTGTTTCTCCCTCGGAATTCATCGACGGTGTGCAAAAAGAGACTGGCCGTCGACTCGGTGAACACAATGTATAATTCATACAATGTGATCTTGTAAGGAAGCCGATAATTGGATGTAGGAAGGCCCCATTGAATCCCGTGCACTGTCCGTCTGGCTTCGATTTTCAATACTTGGTTTTGACAGGCACTTGCTTCCCGACGACACAATACTTCGCGTACACGCATAATACGATCAGCGAACGCGAGGAGGAGGACGCGGAGCGGGTGGCGGCGGCGGTGGCGGCGGGGGCGGCGGCGGATGCGGGCGACGAATTAAATCGAATTTCGGGAGCGCATTTTGTACACGCTCGACGACTGTCAAACGAGCGTTCGGACGTTTATTAATTTGTCAACGATTCTCTTTCTTTCGTCCGGTCGAAACACGGACGGCTCGTTACCGTTTACCGTTTTATCTCGCAGCTTTTGGCGCGAATTCGAGCCCAACGAGCGCCAGGGAAATCAGTTTAATTCACCCGAGTGGAAAAACCGTAGTCGCTAATAATTGACACGTTGCGATCCGTGTAACGTTCGATGGGACGCACCTTGTTAGCCTTGTTAGTTTTTTTTTTTTTTTTTTCATTTTTATTTTTCACCGCGTTGTTGGATTCTAACGGGGGTAAATATCGCGACGGAAGCGAGGAGCAGATTCTCCGATGAAATCGATCGGAAGAGAAATCATGGAAACTATTGATCGTTCAGAGATAATCCATTCTCAGATGACATCTACAAAGTTTACCTTCGTAATGCACCAAAAGAATCCATAGTCAAGGAATGACGGCACTTAGATGACATCAACTGTAAATTCAACGAGACGAGATACCAATGTTTACGTTAATGCCTGCGCGATCGGTTAAATGGTCTGTAGCTATTGATCTATTTTCTTGAGTTGAAAAAACGATTCTCATTCGGCTACAAAGGATGTCCCAATCATCGCTAAGAGTTTCTTAGTCAATTGTGTCGCGTTACCGGTTTACTCAGGACCGAGCCGTGACATTCTCGTCGAGATAACACGGAAGCCGTGAAATTATAACCGAGGGTCTCCTTTTGAGGGCCGGAGAATAAAGCGTTAATACATGCAGAAATTGGCCAGGAAGTCGAGGTCCACTGAGAGAGAAAAAAGGTCGTCCGGGGAGTATAGGCCAGAAGGCACACGGGAACTTTTCCTTATAGCCTAATTACGCGAGACTGTAATTTGACGGGCCAGCCGCGAAAAGAACCGAGGTTTCCCGTAAATTAAACACCCCCCCGGGGACGAAATTATTCGAAAGTCCTCTTCGACGGTGCACGGAAATAATTATTATTATTGTCACCGGAGGACCCTGGTACGCGTCGTAGAAACATTTCGATTATCGGTACGGACGAACGACCTCCCTGTAAAAGATGGATAAACGAGCGAGTGAATTCGACCGTGGATCCTCGCCAAGTGTCAGAGACGAGTGCAAAGAGAGAGAGAGAGAATAATAAAAGATGAAAAAATAAAATGAGAGCAACGTTCAATATGGAATTTGAGCCAACGAACAAACAAACAAAGCGTTTAATACGAACGTACACTTCGATGCTGTTTCAACTCGAAGAAAGGCTTTCATTTACATTGTAGATTTTATCGATAAAAATTGCCCTTTTCCCTCGCTTCTGGTAAATGTTTGACAATGGAATCGATAAACAGGTCCGATTGTTGATATAAAAATTAACGGAAATATTGGTTGTTCTAGATGGGAGGGTAGGAGGCATCGACGAGATCATTAGTCGACGGTGAACGTCGCGACATTTCCCTCGATCTCATCGACCAGCGAACAACTAATAAGCGGCTTTCGATGAATCGAGTCTTCGTTCTATCGATGGAGCAACCCCCGGGTGCGTTATTACTTTTCGAAGCACCATTGAATAAATCCCGCGGCCTACTTTTATTGTCCGTCGTGTATTCGAGAATTCCCGCAAATCGACAGACGCGATAGATAACGCCGCGTTTTAAAAATCGATAATTCGCTCCCGGTACCGATTGAAAATTATTTACGCGCCGATGACTTCGGTTCGCGGCGTTCCGTTCCGGGAGCAGCCGCGCCGATTCATCGAATGTCTGGATTTCCCCTGGAAATCACGGCACGATGATTCAGAATAGAGACGTAACGTCGATATCCCGTCGTTCTCGGTGCACGGTGAAAATCGATTCGTCGAGAGGTAAGAAAACGAAAGGGCGAAACCCTTCCGAGGCTCGACGCACCGCGCGGAAAATGCGAACACGGTCGAATCGATATTAATTGGCCGTTCAAGGCCACCGAGAGGCCATCCCCCACCCCACCGTCGCTTGGTCTCCCCACCAGCTACGCGTTCTCCCCACTCCGCGGTGGTGCATCGGGTTCACTCCGCGGGAGGCCTCGAGCGGCCTCGTACGATCCGTTACGACGCGCGGGATCGCGCGAGATCGATGAAATTGCCTCGGTAATTGTCGTTAAAATAAATTGAACGTAAAGAAACAACGGCCGGTCTCCGAGGTTCGCGTTTATAAAACGTTCGCGTGATACAGTACTCGCGTGATCGTCCGAATAAAAATGAGTGGATACGTGTGTATCCACGTTGAAACGGAGGAAGCGTCGTTGCGCAACCACGAGCAAAAATAGAGCTTTTTCGGGAGACGAGTCATATCGAATTAAAAGACACGCGGAAGAAAATAAACCAAATAAATTCCCGCCGGCGACTGCGGCGACAACGGCCCAGGTTATTCGACACCGGATATACGAGCAGCAGACGGTGTCTCTCAAATTTAATATTATTTTCATTTCACGAAATGAAACTTTCGGGGGCTTCCCTGACTATTTCTCTCCCTTTCTTTTTCTTTTTTTTTTTTGCCACGAACGCCGCACCGCACGGTCATTCGATAGAAATTGTGTCACACGCCGACTCTGCAACTTTCCTTGCATTTAACAGTCCAAACATGCTGCTCGACGATTCCGTTGAACGCGCAAACACCGCGCCAGGTATAAATCAGCGACTCGTCGTTTTTTTCGAGATTCGGTAAAATAATTTTCAAACGTTCATCGGTGAAACGTTAACAATCGTTCGCGTGCGATATTTACGAAGAGTAACGTGCTTTCTGTTTACATTGTACCGCGATATTCGCAATCTCTCGAGTTTGAAGGACTCGGGAATGCGACGCGAGAGCATCATAGACCAAATCCTTGCGGTCGTCCTTAATCACGGATTATGTATCGCCGTGTTCCGCAATTAACGTACCGCTGCGTCGTCGGCCAGGAGAATTACATTTCAATTGGTCGACTTCCCGACTCCAACCTACTACAGGTATTGCCAATCGAGATTAATTAACGCCCGTTGACGGTATTGTTTCCGTCCGAGCGGTATCGTTTTTTCAATCCTGCAATTCGAGCGACCATTTTTGAAATCTTTCAAGGAGATCTTGCACTCGTACGTTTCGGTTACTGTTAATACAATTTTTTACAAATAATTTCGTTGTACAATGTAGCTCGAGCTGCTCAACGAGCAATTCAACGAGCCACCGAATGTTAAGCTCGTGGCAAACGATTTGCAACGTTGTAAAACACGGATAAATACAGAGTGTTCGTCGAACTGAAAATTAACGAGTTATCGACGTTACAAAGTACGGTTAATAAATAGAGGTTGTCGGTGTGGTTACGAATTAACGAATTAGTGACAGCACGAAGTGCAGGTAATAAAATGCACTGTGCGGGTGGAACTACGAATTAGTAAGTTATTGACATTGTAAAGTGCAGATAATAGATACAAGATGTGAACGTAACTGGGTATTAATATGTCAGCGACATTGTAGAGCGCGGATAATAAATATAGGATGTCGATGGTACCGCGAATTAATAAATTATCGACATTGTAGAATATAAATAGTGGATGGAGGATATCGATGGGACCGCGAATTTATAAGTTATCGACGTTAAAGTTCTCGCGAATTCAACGTATCCAGATGACGATATTAAAGATTTGACAAGGGAATATTTTTATCGCTACTCGTTCAAAACGTTGCGCATCGATTGTTGTCTTCTTTTCTGTCTACGTTCTAAAAATTCGAAAACGAAAATAGTGATTATCACACTACGATACAATATTGTACACCTTAGAAATTGAAACGACCCAGTCGATCCTTCGATGGTTATATCGTCGCGCACCTTAAAACCCGATCGAAGAATTCGTCCCTTATCGTCACCGAGGCGAATAAACGAGCAAAGAAATACAATCGGTGGGTTATCCGATATCTGTACTCGTCCGTATCGAAAATTATGGAAAATATCGAAAATATGTTCGGAGATACGATAAACACGGTGTACCGGGGCGACTACCGAAAATGATACGTTTGGAAAGTTGCAGATGGGTCGTTTTGATCCGCTCGGTACTTCGGCTCTCGATACCGTTCGACGTGTTCGAAGCTCTCGGGACGAGCGAAAATATAGGCGTGTCAAACGTGCTCGAATTGCGCGGTAAAGAGGATGTGATACGATTGAGAGAATTTCGAGAGAAAAAGACCGCGTTGAAAAGCAAACGTATATCGTCTGTAAACGGAAAGGCAACGGAAAGAAGGTGGCAAGAAGCACCATCGATTCCCTGGCAGTACATCCGTGTAATCCGGGCTATCCGCGAGTCGACTTTTTATTGCCAGGTCGACTAATTTATCTCCCTAAGCCCTGGTGGCGTCTCATACATAAATCCTACTGACCGTCTCTGCACCATTGCCCTATTCCTGCACCGGTCATCCTGTGCGCCAGCTGAATCGCCCGGGCATCTACTTGTCCCTTCTCTCTCTCTCTCTCTCTCTCTCTTTCCTCTCTCCTCTCTCTCTTTTTCTCGCGTACTCTGTCCCCGGTGCAAATTAGAAAAAACCCCTCCAAGTGTACTTGGACGATGTAAAAAAGCACACTGGACCGGCAGGGTAGTGCAAGGGGTAACGTTAACCCGTTGGGACGCTTAATTTTCTTACATCGTACCTCAGGGATATTTCTCACCCCTTGAAAAATCGAGATTGCTCGACCGCCCCTGCCCCCGCGCGACGCGGAAACTAATCTTTTTCCGCGCGTGTTCGGACTACGTGAAATTTACATTCGCTGAGTCTGTCACACTTTACGATACATTATTTTCAACGAGCTACGGAACGTTTCATGATCACGCGATCGGAATTTAATACCATCGGCCCGAGCGAGGACGAGCGGTACTGCTGACTCCTCGATGCGAGTTAATGAAACGAAGGCACCTTGTTCTCTCGTCCGCGATTCCCAGGAACGCTCGACGACGCAGTAAACTTTATGCGTCGTGTACAGAGCGATCCAGAAATGCACGTCCATACGGAGGGAGGTTGAATCTACGCGCTGAAATAAGTGGAAAATCACTCGAAGACGAGTGCCATGTATTCTTTAATCTCCGTGTTACGAGGAATCGAAGAAAACGTTCCAAAAGTGAACTGGTAGAATGTGAGCTCGAGTGGGGATGTAAACACTCGTTTGCCTTCTTCTCACGGAGGAACAGTACAAATCACCGAGCTGTGGAGATCAATAGTAGTCAATAGCGACGATTTGTGAAACGGTAGGGGAATTCGTAGATTGTAAGATGCAGTGGGGATATAAACACCCATTTGCCTTTTTCTCACGGAGGAACAGTACAAATCACCGAGGTGTGGAGATCAATAGCTACCAATAGCGACGATTCGTGAAACGATGGTGGGGGAATTCGTAGATTGTAAGATGCAGTGGGGATGTAAACACCCGTTTGCCTTCTTCTCATGGAGGAACAGTACAAATCACCGAGGTGTGGAGATCAATAGTAGTCAATAACAACGATCTGTGAAACGGTAGGGGAATTCGTAGATTGTAAGATGCAGTGGGGATATAAACACCCATTTGCCTTTTTCTCACGGAGGAACAGTACAAATCACCGAGGTGTGGAGATCAATAGAGGCTAATCGCGACGATCCGTGAAACGATAGTGGGGGAATTCGTGGATTGTAAGATGGAGTAGGGATGTAAACAACCGTTTGCCTTCTTCTCACGGAGGAACAGTACAAATCACCGAGGTGTGGAGATCAATAGCAACCAATAGCAACGATCCGTGAAACGATGGTGGAGGAATTCGTAGATCGTAATAAAATGGAGCGGGTATGAAAAGACTCGTTTGCCATCTTCTCGCAGAGGAACAGTACATAGTATATACGTTCACAATTTTTCCACCCATTTTAACGTGTAGATTCACCCTCCGTAGCACGGACACGCGTTTATAAATCGCCCTGTATTCCGATTGCGTTCCGGCTACATATTTCAGTTACGATAATTATCGCAACTCCTGGAACTCCGCTCGAACGAAGCACCAGGTTCTTTTCCACGAGTCGTGCGCGAACGGTACCGGCTATCGCGCTATTTCCCAACGTGTATAATTGACCGTACGTAATGGAATTATATCGCGAGTTGCGCGCCGAGAATCAAAAACGCCCGTAACTAGTCGCGATTCGACTGTCGATGTAGCGAGCTGGTTGTTCGTCTCGAGTTCGTTCGAGCGTTTTCACGTGAAACGCGACACGACGACGGAACGTAATAATTCGAGGAACATCGAGCGGAAAGGTTACGGAAATAAATCGACGTTCCGGGTTTCATCGGTGGATTTGTTCGTAACCGAAATGCCAATTTATTTTCGCGACGCTTTCGTTCGATGTTGGAACTTAATTAGGAAATTGATCCACGGTGACCTTCGTTTCTATCGTTCTCGTTTTCAATTTACGAAGAGCGAGATCTCTTCGGGAGGTCTCCGCAGGATCGGTATCGTCGTTGATTCGAATTTTCTTGCGCGACGATAACCGTACACTGCAATATTTATCGGAGCCTTTTCGAAATTATTTTTAACGCGAAGTGTATATATTTTTCGGTTCGAATACTTCCAAAATGAAGGGAACGAAATCGAATCGGAGTGAATAGAAATAGAAACGTTCAAGTTCAATGTCGATAGGAAATAAAATTTCGTTACGTTCTTAGGCGTATTTTTCACCGAAAAGCTGCACAGAAAGGTAGTCGGATCGCGATAAATAAACGGCGGGCACGGGTGCGAAAAGTTCCTACGGTTCGAGGAGGAAAGCTCGAGTATCAACGGAAATCGCGGGAATTACCGTTTTAATCGGTCCACTTTAACTTCCACGAGGGAGTAACCTCGTTTAACGACGTTATTAACAGGATATCGATAACACCGTCGAATACGTCACTTTGACAGACGACTGATTTTATTTGCTCGAGAATCGTGACACCGTGGTACATTTCATCAACGCGAACCGATCTCGTCGATATTTCATCCGATCGACTTATTTCTTTCGGTGCCCTTTGCGAAATAGATCATTCTTTTTTTTACACTATCTTCGTAACGAGACAGACTTCTCTACACGACGAAGGATCGTCGTCCAGTTGACACATGGTTCTTTCTAAATCTCTCTACAAGGTGTTTCAGAAACGTTCACACTTCGGGGAAGAAATCTACTCATCGATGCGCAATCTATACGTCTTGTTTTCCGGGTTACGAATGATCGAAGAAAATATACAAAGTGTCCGCTTCGTTCTTCGTGATTTTTGATTCGAACTCGTTTAAAATCAACAATGTACAGTGCGAGACCGAGAAGTCGACCTCTGCGAGAAATTCAGAATCAGAATCGCTCGACACTGTCCACATTCCTCTACAATACAATACCACAATCCCCCTAATCCACCTTTTCACTTCCCAACCGTGCACTATCAGCGAGAAAGAAACAAAGTAGACTGGAAACTGTTCGTGGAACTTTGAGCATTTTTTCTCGTCGTCCATGACTAGAAAATCAAAGTATACAGAACTACAACTTAAATTATCCTAATACATAGATTCACTTCCTGAGGTATAAACATATTCCGAATCACCCTCTGTAGAACACGCTACATTTTTCTCGGTGCGTAGATTCACCCCCTGAAGTATTCACACGTACTTCCAAAGCACCCTGTACATTATCCCGATATTTCGCCCGAGTGGTCGCTTATGGATGATGTTTTTTTTATGTAGACCGCGTGTCGTTAGATAATCGGTGTCCTCGACAGACCCCCGTCATCGATCACCTAACATCGGCTGCCAGGACTCGCATCGTAACGAACCGTGCGGGATCTCCTCGTGGAATTTCGTCGCGCGAAAATCGCGATAATCGAACGCGAGGAGAACACCGGATCGCACCGGCACGCCACCGCGATACGTTTCGCGAAATTTCGTTCCGCGGTGACAGAGAACAGCAATCTCTCGCGTAGGAATTATCGCGGCGGATATCACGGCGTCAGGCAGTTTCTTTCCAGGCGGTTTCATAGAGCGAGCACCGGATATGTTATAAACATAAGAGCTGATAACGCGTACCTCATTGGTGCTTAGAGAAAATGGAGTAACTACCCCGCTCGATAGCGCCCTTCCATGTGCCCTTCTTTCTTAATTTCATACTCGGGCTTATCGTAGTCCACTGTTACTCGGCACTCGTTTCACTCCTCTCTCTCTCTCTCTCTCTCTCTTTTTCTCGCTACCGTCTCCTCTTTTTCTCTCCTTTTTTTCCCCTTTCTTTCTTTTTTTCTCGAATTATAAAATGTAAGACACCGGAGAGTCACCCCGGCGGGAGCGTTGGAGGTTGGAGAGCTCTTTTTTAAGTGGCCCCAGCCAGTTATCTCGAACAGACTACAGCTTTGCATAACGATTATTACTTTCTTCCTCGGCGAGGCTTTGACCGGCTGCGCGGAGTTCGTATCTTTTCCGCGTCTACGGATCGACCTTTCACCTCTCCCCGCCCCGCCGTGTCATTGTCGCAGCCAATCTCGGGGGAATTAGTCAGTTAACTATCCGGTATTATTAAGACGTACTTATAAAATCGAATGGCTCGACGTAACGATAATTTCCTCCCGGCACGGTAAAGAACGTTTAAGTCGACGTCTCTATTCCGTGATCCAGCGGACGCACGCGAAGATAGCCTACCGACCTCTAACCTCTTTTCGTTTCTTTTCGGTTTCAACGGTTCCATCGACGCACTGACTGTTCCTCGGTACACCGCGGGACAAAATTCGCGGTACGAACGGACTTGGAACGATTCTACTCGAAATAACGAGGAACTAAACGATAATAACATTGCGTTGGAAACTTAAAGAGAGTTGTCGAGAAATGAAAAGGAATTTTTCGATCAAATATTATTTTATATTTTCGTCTCACTTCGACGAGTAGAAATTTCCTTGGTCGTGTTTTTATCTCGAATTTTGTGCCACGGGGTTTATAGGGTGGACCGTATCACTAGAGCAACATAATTTTTATCGGTTTTCGAAGTGCCACCCGTTTTGAAGCACCCTGTACTATGAAACCGTTGTATGATCGAAGTAACGAATAAGGTGGTTCGCGACGCGAAGAAGGCTCTTTATTAAATATAGGGCGTGCATTTGGAACTGGTACACCGGCCGTGGTTACAAGTATATATACAACCATTTTCGGAGCAATAAATAATCAATCTTCTTGGGCCAACGATGACACTTTCTGCGCTTTGTAAATTTAGAAACGATTTCGGTTTAATTTAACGGGCCACATTTGTCGAGTCAAGAGGTTCTCTGACCCACATGGTTGGTCAGTAGACTGGGTACGTGTTAATGTTACATTATTAAAACTCCAGACCATATTCAACTACTCCGACAGCTTCGTTTTTAATTCACCGTTGCGCGAGTTTTCTTTTTCTTTTCGAAAAATCGTATCTCCTTCGCGAGTACAGTACACGAAGGTAAACGTAAAGTTCAACGTTGAGTTTCAAAGTCGAGATCAATTTTACAAAAGTTTCCCTCAAATCATCTTCGTCAATCCAGATGCACAGATTCGTCCACGAATATCGTGAGAGACGTTTGTCGACGTTCTGTACACTCTTCGAACAATTTACAATAATTGTAGCAGTATCGAAGAGGTTAAGTATCTATTAACAATTCTTCAATTACGATCAGAGAATATTTCATTCAAGTTACCACTACCAAAGAAACAATCTTACACACTGTACGCACAACGCATTACTCTGTCCTAGAATTATTATATAGCATCACAATTTTAAGAAATCTTGATCTCCCTAATTTCTGTACTTCAGAATTTGTATTATATTCACCCATTGTATTATAACACCTAACGCGTGAAATTTTCAATTAAAACGTAACAATCTCCTCCATCGGTACCAACGAACGTTTCTATTGCAAATGGCGCCCCTTTTAGGAGAGACGCGTCGAAAGACCCACGTTTGGAGTCTCGTTACCGGATCCGATCGCAGGTACGTTTCAGGTACCAGACCAACATATTTAGAATTCACCGGTGAACGCATATACCTCGCCATGTGTTTTTCTCGCGGTAACGTTGCGTCCTGGTTAACCCGCTCGCAAACATTCAACGGAAACATACATCGTGTGTGCGCAAACTGCAAACTAGCCAAGTATATCGAGTAGGTGGTAGTTAAATATCACGATTTCGAGTAAGCGATGTAAGCGCGTTCACGCGATCGCTGCACGGACCGAGTTCGCGAACGAAATTTGAGAACGCGGGGTGGTTCGAATCGGGATACTTCCCCTCACCATGTGCTTCCCTAAGTTTCACGCGTTTATAGCTGGTACCTGGCAGTAGAGTCGGAACGATATCCATCAGATGATCCATCGAAAATCGACGATCGAAAATTGGATACTCAATTGTCAACTAAGTCTTCTAGCTGGGAAATTGGATCAGTATAGACTCGACATTACCTTTTTCTTTTCATTTTTCTTTCCATCTTATTAGTTCTTAGTTAGCCTTATTAGTTCTGAAATGTTTAACCCCCTGTCGATCGACGTTTCTACCTAAACTGCCAAAGCTGGGTTAGTATAGATTCGAAAATTGGAAACTCGATCGTCAACGGACTCTTCTAGCTGGACAACCGGGTCATTCTAGACCCAACATTACCTTCTTCTCTTATTTTTTCTTTCCATCGATAATCTTACCAGTTTTTAAATGTTTAACCCTCTGTCGATCGACGCTTCTAGCTAAATAGTCATGGCTGAGTCAGTACAGACCCGATTCTATTTTTTTTGTTCGTTTCGAAATAAACAGTTCTCAGTATGCCACAAATTACTCGCCGCGAGTCGAAGACATCGACGAGGCTTTCGCGAGCGTGGGTCAAAGCGAACCCACGCTCGGGTAACGAAGTGCCCGCCATCGTGTCAACGTAACGTTCGTATGAAAATATTTCGACGCGCGATTGTAATCGGGCCGGTTTGCGGGGTCAGAATACTTATTTAGAGATTTATCAGGTTTCCCGTATCCCGACCGATCGTTTTATAAACATTTGTCACGAGCAGTCGAAACCTATCCGAGCCCGCGGTACGATCGATCGATCAACGTTACGAGCCGGTAATTTTCTCTTGCCCCTTGAGCAATTCCGTCGTAAAATAGCACAGCTTGATTTGAAATTAAAATTCAACGCTACGGGACGACGATACGCCCGCCATCTTTCGAATACTCGTGGAAACGATCGCGGGGTAGGGTAGAACAGGGGTGGTGAAATTGTTGCTAAAGTTTATTCGCTTTCGAGTAAGCCTTTAATTGGACGATGTTGCTTTTTTCGTAGGGGAGGAAATTCGGGGACCTTTAAATACGGGTAAAAAACGCGACGTTTCTCGAATTACGAACGGGTACCACTTAACGAGTTTACACACGGTAAAAATCGTACGTTGAAATAATAGGCGCATTTCGATTGTTATTTTACGCGTAGCTTTTAAAACGATTCACAGACTCGGCCCCCGGTCTTTCGTTGAGCGCTCACTCGCCGGGGAATCGATAGGCAATTTTGCGATCGGCCGCAAACCTCGCGCTAACATGGATCTCCGTTTCACCGACGAAACTTTCCATTAGCTTTCTAGTTTTAAATTACTCGTGGCCCGGCCGCTCGCTATCGACGGACCTGGATTTCGATGACGAACGTTCCTTTCCGTCCCGTGACCACCTTCGTTTATCCTTTCGTTCCCAAACGACTTTCCAATTTGGTTCTTTTCCTTTTTTTTTCTTCGAAGTTGGACACGACTTCCGGGGGAAAGAGGACCACCTCGACGAGGATGGGAATAAACATTCCCCGACGCGGAGAAACTACCTAAAAATCTATTTCTAACTCCCTCGTTCTGAACTCGTAATGTACCCTGGGAAAGCGAACGACTCGACAATTTGTAATTTGTCGATCGTTTTCTTCGAAACCTCGTAACAGGAAAATTAGCTAGGGGAAGTTCCGCTCGTTCTGAACTTATGGTTTGTTATCTAAACTTTTCGATCGTTTGTTAACTCCGCGATATCAAAAAGGGGTTACAAGAATCGATCGATTAGCAAGCGGAAGATTGCGATCATCGTGTAATCGAGTATGGTTTATCGAAAGAGGGGTACGTTCCAATTAGACGAGGGTGGGAAAGAAAACATGTTAACGCATAAAAATCACCTAAAAATTCACGAATCTTGCGATAAAAACAATGCAAAGCTACGATTCTCTACTTAAGCTTTCGAATCGATCGTTATCCCTGTGTGGTCAGAAAACTGTTACAAGAATCGATCGATTAATTTACCAGAAGGCGTGGAAGGCTGTAATCACCGAGTAACGGGTTAGCGAAGATAAGCGATAACAAATTTCTCGCGTTATCGTTCGATCGATCGGTTGGTGTGTTCGATGATCTCGAAACCGTTTACGCGTGTCCGTGTCCGCGAAAGGATCGAGGGACCAATGGGGGAGGGGGCGGAGAAAATTCGGTCGTTTCGATGCAGCCAGGTGATTACCTACTCGGTGAAATGCATTTTTGGCGTGAAAATCGGATCCGACGGTGTGTAACGGAGTCTGGACGAAGTCGAATCGCGTATCGATTCGAGGTTAGAGTTTCTCCGCCGCTTGCCATCCATTTTTGCTCGTGTTTTCCTCATAGATTCGCCCCGCCTCGATTTCACTCTGCGCCGCTTCTAACCCATATATTTTTTCTTTCTCTTTTTTCTCTTTCCCTGTTCTTTCTTTCTTTTTTTTTTTTCTTCCTCTTCTTCAAACGTTTATTTACTTCGACGCTAATGAACAGAACCGCCGATAAAAGAGACACGTACTTCGATTTCGCGCGCCACCACCGCGGCGCCTATAAATCAAACGCTTGACGCTCATTCCAACCTTTTTCTCGGTCTTCCTTTCCTCCTGCGCGCCAACTTTCATTCACTTTCGGTGTATGAACCGCGACGTGCATGTGCGCGTTTATCATGGAAGACTTGCCGCCTTTTTGCCCGGGCAGCGACCAAAAGCGGCCAAAATCCGTGCCAGCAAAACACAGCCTTCCGTTGAAAGTAATGCGGGGTCTACGAATGACGCGGGAGTCATCGACACGGATAAGCGGCGTCGTCGAGGGACGTACGCCCGGTTGTAATTTTGGATTTTCATCGATCGAACCTCTTGTTTAGCCGCGGGACCCGTGTTGTTGAACTTTAGGAGAGAAAAACCACACGAGAGTAAATACTATATACTTGCAAGCGTTCAAGACCAGGGTCCAGGATCCTCTGGATCCTTTTCGGTCGAACACGACGAGAGGTGTATTTATTTTCGGGCAAATTCATTCGGTAGTGGTGGATACTAGAAGGTGGATACTATTACAGATGTATTTATTCCAAGTTATATTTACTTGGTTATGATGGATTCTACAAGGTAGATATTATCACAGGTTTCTTTATTCCAAGTCAAACTCATTTGGTAGTGAATACTCGATGGTGGATACTAGAAGGTGGATATTATCACAGGTGTATTTATTCCAAGTCAAACCCCTTTGGTAGTGGTGGACACTAGAAGGTAGTTAGTATCACAGGTGTATCTATTCCGAGTCAAACCCAGTTAGTAGTGGTGGATACTAGAAGGTAGATACTATTACAGATGTATTTATTCCAAGTCATATCCATTTGGTTATGATGGATTGTAGAAGGTAGATACTATTACAGATGTATTTATTTCAAGTCAAACTCATTTAGAAGTGAATACTAGATGGTGGATACTAGAAGGTAGATATTATCACAGGCGTATTTATTCCGAGTCAAATTCACTTGGTAGTGGTGGATACTAGAAGATAGATACTATTACAGATGTATTTATTCCAATTCATATCCATTTGGTTATGATGGATACTAGAAGGTAGATACTATTACAGATGTATTTATTCCAAGTCATATCCATTTGGTTATGATGGATTTTAGAAGGTAGATACTATTACAGATGTATTTATTCCAAGTCAAATGGTTATGATGGATTCTAGAAGGTAGATATTATCATAGGTGTATTTATTCCGAGTCAAACCCATTTGGTAGTGGTGGATACTAGAAGGTAGATACTATTACAGATGTATTTATTCCAAGTCAAATCCATTTGGTTATGATGGATTTTAGAAGCTAGATATTATCACAAGTGTCTTTATTTCAAGTCAAACTCATTTGGTAGTGAATACTAGAAGGTAGACATTATCACAGGTGTATTTATTCCGAATCAAACTCACTTGATACTGATGGATACTAGAAGATAGATACTATTACAGATGTATTTATACCGAATAAAATCCACTTAGAATTGACGAACACTAGAAGACAGATACCATTACAGTTCACGATCTTCGGCTCAATTGAAGTTATAGTCAATGTCACTTCACAAACGTAGTCTCTTTGCAAAGTCCGAAGACCTACTGACCGCTTCTATCGTGAATACTTTACCTCCAATTTACGTTACTTCACAAACGCGTTTCTTGTGAATATTCTACCTCATCAACGCATATATACACAGCTTCGGTTAAACTTCAGAAATTGAGAGGTCTAGCTTAGAGTGTAGTACCTAGGATCTAGGACTCGATCGTCCAGCGCGTGCAACACCTAGAGGTACCCTTGATTCATATTTAAGAAATTAATTTAAAAATCAACCCGTTTCGAGAATGCCAGCAACTCTGGAAGAGCGTCAAATCCCGAGTCCTCGTCGAAGAATTATTTTACCCAGAAGAAGCTGAATCGTGGATCCAGGCCGGAGAGAATTCGCGGTAATAAAGCGGCACGCCTCGTTGGCTTCTACTTTTCGACTCTCACTCGTTCGTCATTATTTTATCGAACGATACCTTCACGGAACTAGTAGAATTTGGTTTTCGTTCGCGACTCTCCTAAATTCGTTC
Source organism: Ptiloglossa arizonensis (assembly GCF_051014685.1). Lineage (NCBI taxonomy): Eukaryota > Metazoa > Arthropoda > Insecta > Hymenoptera > Colletidae > Ptiloglossa > Ptiloglossa arizonensis. Next base: position 23,354,578 of record NC_135050.1, read on the forward strand.
CACTTTTGTCTACCCGTCGCCGTTTATTAGGACTCCATTGAATTCTAGCTCCACGGCCGCGAAATTGGAGTTTGATTTTCAGTCGGTTCGCGTTACATTTCACGGCTGGTCGATTACGAAACTCGTTCCATTCTCGTTCGATTCTCACGTTTTTACGCTCACGACTAATTTGCTCTTTCTTCTTCCGATCCGTCCGGGCCCGTTTACCATTTCATCGTCGACCTTACACGCTCCCGGCTTGTCTCGCGCGGAATTACAACTTTTCCCTGGGCCACGTTTTTCAATTAGTCGGTGTTCCTCGCTGCGCGTCTTCGCGCGAGAACGTGTAACCGTCTCGCTCCTCTTCATCGTTCGAAACAAACGATTCCTCGCGTAACATTACATGCCTTTTGTTCAATTCGTACCGGTGACCGGCTCCGTTCCATCCGAATAATAAACGACGAGTAACCACTACGCGTAATTTATTTATTCGAAACCGTTTATTCGGTCGACGTTCGGAGTACAATTCATTCGTGAAATATAATTCGAATTAGAATTTTTATCGAAGTTGTTCGTCGTTTGTTCGTTACTCGACGCGTTTATTTCGATAAGAATTTTCCACTCGGTGTATTTCAACCGTATTTATTACAATATTCATTTCTACCCAAGTTTCTACCAATGTTGATTGTTTTATCGACGTTGTAGAAGTTCGTTCGTCCTGAACTCGTTCACGATCGATGAGTCGTATCTCCTTGAAATATTCCTTGAAATATTGCGTTAATTTGTGACAACAGGGATCAACAGATTCTCTTCGATGTTGCAAAGATCGGTTCGTCGAAATTGTTCGCGGTGGACGACGATTTTTAATGTCAAGGTACGGAAGGAAAGGTACTGTTAGAAGTACTGTTAGAAAAGCGATGTATTGTTCTCCGTTACTACTCAAGATACTAGTTTCTTCCGGATCGGTGAGCAAGCAGGTAGAGAAAAAGAGATCAATCTTCGACGTGCCGCACCTCGAAATGGATATTACCCTGGTTTCACGGCCTCGTCGGGGACACCGATCCGATACGGGAGAGTTACGAGCGACTCTCACGGGGTAGGTATGGTTTCACGTGAACCTTAAAGTTTAATCTCGATACGGTGTACGTCGCCGCGCGGCACCACGGGCCCGAAAAACCAGAACACCGGACTTCTTGCCACTTTCTTTAAATTTTCATCCGCTTCGATCGTTTTCGGGTCACATTTAATCCATTCTTCGTCCCGCTACTACCTTGCCACAGAATACAATAATTATTACGTGGAAGAAATTTGTTTACGATCACATTGACGCAAAATGTAATAATTATTATTATTTAGAGGGGAGTTATCTAGAATCGTCGATATTTACACAAAATATAATTGTTATCAATCGGGGAAGATTTGGCTGTTTTGGAACACTTGTTCATTTTTCTCTCGTATATAAATACAAGACGTGGTGGAAATAAAAATAATTGAAAAATGACAGGTATCATAACGGAGACGTTGTCATATATTTATAGTGAAGAAATATGCGATAAATAGAGAATCGAGAAGACTCTTAGTGCTCCAATCTACGACGAAAGTACCTTGTCGAAAGTGCGAGGAAAATTGTAATTTCTGTAAATGGTAATTATTACCAGACAAAAATGAATCCAACATCGTTCCTCGAACACTTCAACTTGCCAGCTTGCCACGGTACAAAGATCGCGAAACTCGGGCAAACGAGCCGACTCTTGAAGATCGAATTTCTATCCGAAATCGAGCCACGGAGGTGCACAGGGTTGTTAAAGGACTTTTCGAGGAGAAGATGCAAGTGGGGAGATCGGTGCGGTTAAAGTTCGATGTGAAGAGAACCACCCCCGCGAAACATTTGTTGCACAAAAATGCAGCCACTTATCCGAATCCGGTGCACACTCGAGACAAAAAAGGACCGAAGTTCCCTCGATAGTTTCATCTCGACGATTTCCCGGAACTCGTCCCGCGAGTATTTCGAATCTCGTACGATCGCGTTGGTTCGGGTGTACGAGTATTCGAGTATCGCGGGGTCGTGCAACGAGCGCGGCAATTTACGAAAATAATGCGGCAGTGTAAGTGAATCGCGTAAATGGCGTCGAGTAATAATTCATTGGAGCTTAAGTGCAGGGGAAGAGCGACAGAAACGAAGGATTCCGCCGGATCAAGATTGCGGTTTCTCCCTTCGCCTCGCTGTGATCTGCATCGCTTAACCGTAGTGGCGCGCGGCTACGATGCTATTCCCAGGAGGCATGAAACTTTAAAGAGGGTACCAAGAGCGGCGGAGGTAGAGAGCACCTAGCGCACACAAAAAAAAAAAAAGAAAAAGAAAAAAGAAAAATAGAAAAGAAAAGGAAAAAAAGAGCTCACCGCCCAGCCGGAATCCCATTTACAGACGTACTTTTAACGCGTTTCCGCGATGGAAAACACGTCCGAGCTCGTTCCCGCGCGGTGTGATATTTCAGCGATCCAGAGGGACAAAATTAACGCGCCAAAGGAGCGACAATTACTTCTTGGTTCGTGTCAATCTTTTTTCATCGATGGCGAGCACGATATTGAACAATGGATGGATGTAAAAGGCGACACGAAAGGTTTACGCTCGAATAAAATTAGAATACTCGATACACATTTCTCGTTTTTCTTTCATCGTTTCGAACAACGCGAGTGAACTTTTCGAACTTCCATTGCACGTGTAATTCGAAACTAGAGATCAAATGATACGTTGATCGTTGTAGAGGTTCGAAAGGCCAGTGTTAATATAATGCAGTAGGTTAAAAAAACTCGAGGCCGAAATAAATGTTTGTAGAACAAATGGAGTTACACTTTCGTATCCTATTAACTTCGTTACCATAGATCGTTGTTTCCCAACAATATTTATGGGTTCGGTCAATTTGGTCGTTCTGTTATTCGATATGTAAAAAATGTTACACATTTGCGTCGCTCCGAAAATTCCCTTTTGTCCCGCTGGAGCGCTGAAATATCACACCGTGAACCACTACGTGTGGAGCAGAGCGAATATATCGGTGTCACGATATCGTTTAGAATTTTCAATTATTTAAATTATCAGCTTGACAGCGGATCAAAAATCAGTCACAGAAATTTCACGGAACGTTTCGAGTTCTTCGCATCGACATTTTTTTCGCGATAAATTATCAATTAGATTCAGCTCGATGAAAATAATTGCCAATATTCCACCGTTTTGCCAATATTCGTGACACGTGGATCGATCTCGGAGAAAAATCTCGCGACTGCTTATTCATACATTACGAAAAACGTATAGGGGGGACAGTTTTAATCGCGCATTAGCAATTCAATTTTCTGTATTTTACAAAATCAAACTACGAAGAATTAAAGGAAAATGTACTCGATGCTGATCTGAAATCACCTACGGGCATTCCGCAACATTGTTTTCAACTCGCCATAACTCGGCAAATAATATCTGCATTTATACCGCTCTCATATTTATGTAACACTTTCTTTTCTATTTCACATTGCAGTTTCATTATTCCATACTACATTTTTGTCTTAATTCCTCCATTCATTGAATGCTCGATACACGATTAAATATTTTCTCACATTTCTCCCGTTTTGATCACCGAATATAAAAGGAGGTGCGTCTAAAATGAGAAGGGGCGTGGTAAAAGGTAAGGCGGGGTGATTAAACGGCGAGCGGGCGTGGTCAAAGGCGAAGGGGGAGTGTCCAAAAGGGTAGGGAGCGTAGCCAAATGGGAGGACTGTGGCTAAAATGGGAGAGGGCGGGCTGAAAGGGGGAGGGGGCGTGGCCAAAAGCGGGCATCTTTGAATCAACTTCACTCCACTCCAACCTGCTTCACTTTAATCTGCTCCGCTGCGCCCTACTACGCCCTGCTCCAGTCTACTTCGCTCCACTCCGCCAAGCCTCGCTCCACTCCGCCCGGCCTCGCTCCGCCCCGAGCTGCTGCGCCCTACTATGCTCTACTCCAATCTACTTCGCTCCAATCTGCCCCGCTCCGCCCCGCCCTGTAGCGCCCAACAATGCTCTACACCAATCTACTTCGCTCCGCCTGCCCCGCTCCGCCCCGCTCCGCCCCGCTCCGCCCCGCTCCGCCCCGCTCCGCCCCGCTCCGCCCCGCTCCGCCCCGCTCCGCCCCGCTCCGCCCCGCTCCGCCCCGCTCCGCCCCGCTCCGCCCCGCTCCGCCCCGCTCCGCCCCGCTCCGCCCCGCTCCGCCCCGCTCCGCCCCGCTCCGCCCCGCTCCGCCCCGCTCCGCCCCGCTCCGCCCCGCTCCGCCCCGCTCCGCCCCGCTCCGCCCCGCTCCGCCCCGCTCCGCCCCGCTCCGCCCCGCTCCGCCCCGCTCCGCCCCGCTCCGCCCCGCTCCGCCCCGCTCCGCCCCGCTCCGCCCCGCTCCGCCCCGCTCCGCCCCGCTCCGCCCCGCTCCGCCCCGCTCCGCCCCGCTCCGCCCCGCTCCGCCCCGCTCCGCCCCGCTCCGCCCCGCTCCGCCCCGCTCCGCCCCGCTCCGCCCCGCCCCGCTCCGCCCCGCTCCGCCCCGCTCCGCCCCGCTCCGCCCCGCTCCGCCCCGCTCCGCCCCGCTCCGCCCCGCTCCGCCCCGCTCCGCCCCGCTCCGCCCCGCTCCGCCCCGCTCCGCCCCGCTCCGCCCCGCTCCGCCCCGCTCCGCCCCGCTCCGCCCCGCTCCGCCCCGCTCCGCCCCGCTCCGCCCAGCTCCGCCCCGCTCCGCCCTGCTCCGCCCCGCCCCACCCCGCCCCGCCCCGCCCCGCCCTGCTCTGCTCCACTCCACCCCGCTCCGCCCTATTATGCTCTACTCCAATCTACTTTGCTACACTCCGCCCCGCCGTGCTGCGCCCCACTATTGTTGTTTTTCTCTTCACTTTGGATCACTTGAGAAGTGCTTTTAGTTATGGATCCTGGTACGAGCTCCCAAATAACTGTTGTACACGTGTGGTGTATTGATATATATTTAAGAATATTATAAGTTACAGTGATATTAGTATTAGACGTAGTGTTGGTGATTAGTTTCGCTTTCCACTAAGGTAGATCGACCGCGTATTAAACTAAGCTAATCGTCTTTATGCCCTCGGCACGCGTCTTTATCGTCTTTGTTGCTTAAGTTTTAAACTGGTCTTTCGTCTTAGTGTGTCTTTAACTGTATCGTCTGGTTACGTCTTTCCTCTCATACCGTCCGCGACATACTTTCCGCGTCATACCGTCTTATACCGTCTGTAACATACTGTGCTGTCATAAACTCTGGACACACTGTACTGTGTCCCAGACGTTCCTTTCGCACTCTATATAGGCGTGCACATTCATTCTCTTTCATTCCAATCCTCAGTCTCTCTCACTTCAGGCATTAGGTCACGTTCGGCCATCCTAATTGTTCGTCTTTTCCAAACACATCTCACTTTTCTCGAGCCACATGTATTCCCTTTCATCCCCATGCATTCTTACGCTCGGTCGTCGCGCAGGACCCTCTATAGACGGATACTCGGTCCTATTATAAAAGCTAGCGAACAGATCGGCACCAAATGTTTATCCTGATCCAGGTCTGTCCGCACGTGCTATCTTGTTTAGGCCTGCGCTCCAAGCAGGCCCAAGCGGACTCGGAGAATTCGATACAACACTATGCTCTACTCCAATCCACTTCGCTACACTCCACCCCGCTCCGGCCCGCCCTGCTGCGCCCTACTATGCTCTACTCCAATCTACTTCGCCTCGCCCCGCCTCGCCCCGCTCCGCCCCGCTCCGCCCCGCTCCGCCCCGCTCCGCCCCGCTCCGCCCCGCTCCGCCCCGCTCCGCCCCGCTCCGCCCCGCTCCGCCCCGCTCCGCCCCGCTCCGCCCCGCTCCGCCCCGCTCCGCTCCGCCCCGCTCCGCCCCGCTCCGCCCCGCTCCGCCCCGCCCCGCTCCGCCCCGCTCCGCCCCGCTCCGCCCCGCTCCGCCCCGCCCCGCTCCGCTCCGCTCCGCCCCGCCCCGCTCCGCCCCGCTCCGCCCCGCTCCGCCCCTCCCCGCTCCGCCCCTCCCCGCCCCGCCCCGCCCCGCCCCGCTCCGCTCCGCCCCGCCCCGCCCCGCCCCGCTCCGCCCCGCCCCTCCCCGCCCCGCCCCGCTCCACTCCGCCCCGCCCCGCCCCGCCTTGCTTTTCTAAGTGTTCGATCTATATATTTTTATACTTGGAAAACATTTTCTGATCGATCTTCTCTAAACTACTCGAGAATCCTTAATAGGAAATAATAGGAATAATAGGAATAATAGGAAAGTCTAATGACTTTCGTATTCAAAAATATTATATTTTTGCACGCGCCCCGTTTCCGAGTCGAACAAGTCGGGCATTGATCGGACAACGCTCTACGAAACTGTGAATTAATTTGCGCGTAACGTACCATGAACTTCTCTCGCGTTCTTGAATGTGCCTTCCGTGAGCTATTCAAAACACAGTTTTTGCTTGTAATTCGCGCCAACAGAGGGTTTTAATTTCGAACCGCGTCTCTTACCGTGTTTTTTCATTCAACTCTTCTCATTAGCGTAATTGTTAAAGCGTTCCTTTCGGTTTCGCGCGGCCACCACAATTTACGAACAGAATTGAACCGTTCGGACAAAAGTTACCGCACGAACAAACCACGACGTCAACGTACATTTCTCGAGCTCGTGTCTGATTTATACGGGCGATGATAAATTTCCTAACGCGGGTGGCCGCAAGATTTCTGACAGGTATTGATGGATTAAGCTGCATTACACGCTGGACCTACCGGTCCATCCCTTGTAGCGGGTAAAATTTTTATTTATCGCGAAATGAGCCCTCCGACCAGCGTTAGTTGTATTCTCTATCGTAATTGGCTCGATTTTTAGTCGACGTATCAATCTTCGCGCGTTCTACAATTCCATTTTCTCGGACTTTGGTATAATGAACATTTCCTCGGGGAACACCTTTACACGTACCGCGTGTCCATAGAAAATTATGATAATTTTCACGTCGTGGCGACGTACAATGTGTTTCAGAAATACATGTTCATATTTCGGGGAACGAATTTATGTACTAAGGTGAGTACAAAATGTCCTACGAACATTATGTCCTAATATACATTATTTTTCGAGTTATGGACGATAGAGGACTGCATTCTTATTTCAGGTGCGTTTGAAGTCTATCGTCCATCGTAATATACTGTGCTGAGCTGAGAAATTGACCTCCGAAAGAAATCGAGAATCATTCTTAACGATAAGTAAAAATTACTCGACACTTATCATAGTTACTGTCCATATTCTCGTATAACACGGTTCTGTATCCCCGTTAAGGAGGTATTCTGGCAATTCAATTTCAAAAAATTGAATTAAAATTTATTTTCGCGACACTTTCGACATTTTCTTCGCTCATCCGTAACTCGAAGACTAAGGTATACAGAACGTACGTTCACGGGAGATTTTTCATTCAATTTAGCGAGTAAATCAACCCTCCGAAATATAGACATTCCAAATCACCCTTTATACATACATATATATATATATATATATGTATAATTTTAATCGACGCGCAAAAGCTCCGACCGCGTAAACGAGATAACGCGATAACTATTGAAGAGCACGCGTTACCCGGTCGATTGATGAAATTTTCTCCCCGTAACATCGGCGCTATTCACTTTGAGATAAATCGGAATTAAAACACCGTCTCGTTATATCCTCGTACAACGGTGTGCAATTGCAACGATAACGCCGGCCCACGGAATAATAACGATATCGAATTAATAACTCTTGTTAAATTGTGATATAATTAACCAAATGGTATAAACAATGCGCGGTTTCCATCGCGGATGCAATCTCAATTATCTCCGGTCTGCGTCCCTGCAGCCCGAGAAATTACAATTTCGTAACAATAATTGCCGCCGGTGTGCACGCGGATCTTTAAAATCGTTTGCGATTCGTTTCGAAACTCGCGGCATCGATTGCTAATTGCTTCACGGGGCATCGTAACGCCAAAGTTTTGCGATCCTGGCCACTTGGTGCTCCAGGTAATGGTGATATCGGAGTTGTAAACGAGAGCTACGTAGTATCGTGGAAGCTTAGAAGTGGCTGCACGGGAGAAATGTACCGTTATCCCCTCAATTAATACCGGTCGATAGACTTTGTCATATCGTGTACGGCTCCGTTTTGTTTCCGCGCCGTATTGGGTATCGGAGTCGATTGTAACCCGACGCGAAATTTCTAACATTTGCCACGCCTTCGGACACGAGAGTTTAGATTCGAAATTAAAAACGGTTCTACCTATTGCGATCGGTGGCTAGGTCGGGAAATATCGAGGACAGGATAGAATGGAAAGCGAACGATCTCTTATCGAGTCAACGAGAGTCATTGCTATTTTTGGAGAGTATTGGAATCAATTGTGACTCGATTTAAATTTTTAATATCTTTTACAAATGTTCCGTAACCGTAAAGATTAAATGGATAGAAGATTCGCGTGCTGTGATCTGTGGTTTGGTTGAAAACGATCGAGAACAGGATAGAATCGAAAGCGAACGAGCTCTTATCGAGTCAACGAGAATCAACGAGAGTCGAATCGTGATTCTTTGGATTGTATTAAAATTGATTGCAATTCGATCTGAATTTCTAATATTTTTCACGTTTGGGCAATTACTGAAATTTGAAATTAAAATAACGATCTACGTATTGTAGTCGATGGCTAAATCGGGAACGATCGAGAAAAGAACAAACTGAAGGGTAAGTGAACTCTTATCGAATCAATACACTCTTTGGGGAGTATCAGAATCGACTGTAACACGATCTAAATTTCAAATATTTTTCACAGTTGGTCACCTACTGAAATTTGAAATGAAAAAAGTATAACGAGCTCTTATCGAATGAACGAGAGTCAACGTTTCCATTAGATTCACTCGAGTGGACTCAGTTATTCAGGGAATATTAGAATCGATCGTAATTCGATCTAGATTTCCAATATCCTCCACAAATATTTCGCAGCCCGTGAAATTCGAAATTAAAAATAGATCGACTGCGATCGGTGATCAGGACGAGGACGATCGAGTACGGTACAGCTTGGAAAGCAAACGATCGCTCATCGAGCCAACGAGAGTACCGATTCATCGGTAAGATCCACTCGAGTGACATCCCAGCTACGCGGGTTACACATTCGGTTATATTTCCCGAAGAAATGTATTTTCCGAGCCAAACACTCGATCTCCGTGTCGAACGTGGAAACGTTGATAATACGGAAACGGATGACATATTTTGCATTTTATGTCTGCGTTGCTACCGTGACGCACTTACCCGCGTAGCTTGCATCATTGCAGCCACTCGCGTGGCGTATGGCATAAGGCATTCCGTTCGCAATATTTCTAAAAGCACACTCCGCTGGATTGTGGCTGAAACGCATTTACATTTTCATAAACAGAACTTGTTTTGCTCGTTGACGTACCAACGAAAGGGTCGCATTATCGTTGTTACACGGGGAAGGCCCAACGTGCCGCTTACCGTCCCGGATCGCAATTTTCAATTCGGCAAAACATAAACATACGTATTTCACGCCGCGATAACGTAACGCCTCGACGACGAACTGGTAATGGACGCTACACCGCGATCAAATGGAAACGTACGAGCTTTTCTATATGGATTAGGAGTAACTGCTTTTCTTTCGCGATGAAACCGGTGTTGCTCGATTTGGAGCACGAGAGATCGTTTCGTACACGAGGAACGAGTATCTTTCGTTGCTGAATATTAAATTCTGGTAAGATTAGAAGAATTGGGACACTGTACGAGGAACGAGTATCTTTCGTTGCTGAATATTAAATTCTGGTAAGATTAGAAGAATTGGAACGAGGAAAACGTATGGTCCTAGAACCGAATCAAATTTTGTTTAATTTTTTTCTTAGAGAAGATATAGAAAGAGTTTCGAACACTTTTCAATATTTGTACAAGTAATAATACATCCGGAACGGATACTTTTCGTTGCTAAATATTAAATTCTGATGAAATGAATAGAATTGGAACACTCTACGAGGGGAAAGTATGGTTCAAAGTACGGAATCGAATTTTATTTAATTTTTTTTCAACTAGAAAAGGTACAGAAAAAGTTTTCAACGTTCGAAACGCTAATACATCGGGGAAATTAAATGTTTACAGATGGTTCGATCGCTATCGATGCAATCCTGTCGATTGAAATACGCGAGTCTATTTGTACTGTGCACGGCTGAGAAGAAGTCCTGCGGAAGGAATGTCCAATTGGCCAAAGTGCGAAAGAACACAACTCGATTCGCACACAGTTTCGGGCACGGTGTATTATTATTTGTTAAAGCGATCTATACCGAGTCGATCGACGCGGAAACTAAACCGAAATAATACAAAGCGAACATCTGTCCCAGCTCGCAGGACATTTTGCGAATCGAGCACAGTACATGTATGTACGAATTAACTGGTAAAAAATTACTGGTACAACGAAGCGTATACATTTAAAAAATGAACACAGGATAATCGACGAATTAGAAAATACGAAAAATATTACCGTTACTCGCGCCTTGGAAATACAAATACCTAAAAATAAAATCTATTTCACGGTCTATCGCGACAAGCGACAGTTTCCTCCCGATATAATATTGTTTACTCCTCGAATACGAATCTCTGCACACCGGTTCCTTAAATATCGCGAGACCGTTTTGGATCATCGTTTCCACATCCGCTCGAGCAAGGAGCGTTTCGTTTCGTTGTTAAACTAATCGTACAACGATAGTCCCGTTTCGAATATCTGTATGTCTTTCGAGTACTCGATATCTGTGCGTTCAACGAGCCAAGTCTCGCACAGAAACGCAACGATCGCTCGTACCGTTGCACAGCTCCGAATTATTTCACCGGTGTGTTTTCTACCGCGAGTGAACAATTACAGCCGACGTACACAACAATATTTTTAACGATATTCCTTCGTAGCGGCGTTAATGCCTTTTCCACGGGAACGTTTCTCGAATTTGCGGACGCTTAAGACAACTCAGTGACTGTCGCTTCTGGAAATGTTCGAGCTTAAATCCCAGGAAAAACCTACAGAACAATAAACTCTCCGTCCTTCCTGTTTCCCTCGAAAGCTTACGGTTTGACTTTCGCGCTACCGGGGGTATAAAGCTCTATGGTAGACTGAGTGTTTTACTCTGTTATCCTCTTACCTTTCGCACAGCTGTTTCCGAGCCGGTGGTTATCGTGAAACGTCATTTTATCCGTTATATTTCCGTGTATACTTTTCATACGAAAACGTCGCTATACGTCACCGCGGTTGTTTCCGCGGTTTCGGAATAAATTACTTATCGATCGCGACGCGATCGTACTGGTAGCGTTAATTGCATCGTTGATCGTTCGATCGAACGATTAATCGCGATTCATTTCGATCGCGATCGGATAAGTTTCATCCGACGAACGATCGAGTTTCGTTTCGTCTCGGAGTTCTTCCTGGCTGCAGTGTTTCCTCGATCGTTTCGAATTAATTTCCCCGATTGAGTGCAACGCGACATTGGAAGTGTTACGATGCAACGACTCGACGTTCTACAGACTTGCATTAGGTCAATTTAGAAATCACGTAGCATGATCCACACCGTGTTGCGAACGAAAGTTTCGGTTCGTTTTCAAATTACGATGTGTAATCGCGTATTAAGTACTGTACTACTATACAACTAAGTACTTAAGTACTAAACTGTACGAGTACTATAAATTACTAACGATAGTTCACTATTCACTGTGCGCGTTCTAGTCTATCCGGGCAGTGTTTATTTTTCGTATAGTCTAATAAAGTTATTCCTTTTCTTAAAATAGAAATGAACTCCTTAATACTTGACGATATATTCTACAATAAGGCTAGTGTTATTTACTGTAAAAGTACCAATGCAGTTATTCCTTTTATCGAGGTAGAAATGAACTTCTTATTATTTAACAATATATCCTTACAGGAGGGCTAGCGATCTTTTATTAAAGTAGAAATGAATTTATTATTTAAAGATAGGTTCTACAGGAAGGCTAGTTATTTCTTTTATTGAAGTAGAAATAAGCTTCTTATTAGTTAACGATATATCCTACAGAAAGATTAGTGTTATTTACTGTAAAAATACCAATACAGTTATTCCTTTAATCGAAGTATAAATGAACTTCTTATTATTTAACAATATATCCTTACAGGAAGATTAGTGTTATTTAGTGTAGAAATACCAAGTATTAAAATACCATACCAATAAAATACCAAGTTTCGCGGTAATCAACGTCGGTGCTGCGAGTAGTGGTTTTCGAAATACCAATAAATATGCTCTTTGTACGAAGAGCAGAATAGATTCTAATGATTCGATGGTACTACGGTGGTAATTGCACGATGGTAGAGTGGCGCCCAAATCCGACGATTGTGCTGTGGCGGCACTACCCACGCTTGCCACCAGAGGGAAACTCACCACCAACCGTTTCCCGCAAGTTCCCGTACCTGCTCCGATCGCTATATATACGACCTCTTACCGATCTTCCAATGTCCCGGCGTATAAGGCAGGGCCTGCTAGGATGCCTTACTGACGAGTCCACTAGCAGGCCCGGGATGAAACGCTTATCCCCACTTCCTTATATTTCCGTTTTCCCTTCCTCACATACTTTAAAATAGCGCCGCCAAAGTGGTGACCCCGTCTAAGAACAACGCAACCTTCTGGACAACAGCACAGCAGCAGTACAGGTGCAGCACAAAAGACGATGGAAGGAACGCAACGTAAAGGCCGATTTTTCGTAAATCCCCCTCTCCGAGGGTTGACTCCTCGACCTGCCAGCGACGACACGAACGCTATACTCCCGGCTAACCATCAGGATCAACCCCAGGAGGACAGCAGGCAGCTTTAGTCGACATTATTCACCGACCACACGGATGCGTTTCATAAGTACCGGTACGCTCACGCATCAACGTCGGACAACAAGTAAAATCGCGGCTTGAGCATACAAGGCTCGCCATGCGTATTTCGTAATCGACAGCAGCTGGGCCTTACTACGAAAAAGAACCATTCCTCTCGTCCACTACTCTAGACAACCTCCTCCTGTGCCTTGTTGTGCCACCGAACAACGGAACAAAAATACCTACGCCACTGGGACATCAGGACGGAACTTCAAAGTATCGTTTACCACTGGCAAGGGGGTTATGTGGCGGCACTACCCACGCTTGCCACCAGAGGGAAACTCACCATCAACCGTTTCCCGCAAGTTCCCGTACCTGCTCCGATCACTATATATACGACCTCTTACCGATCTTCCAATGTCCCGGCGTATAAGGCAGGGCCTGCTAGGATGCCTTACTGACGAGTCCACTAGCAGGCCCGGGATGAAACGCTTATCCCCACTTCCTTATATTTCCGTTCGCTCCTTCCTCTAACATACTTTAATTTAGCGCCGCCAAAGTGGTGACCCCGTCTAAGAACAACGCAACCTTCTGGACAACAGCACAGCAGCAGTAGAGGTGCAGCACAAGACGATGGAAGGAACGCAACGTAAAGGCCGATTTTCGTTAATCCCCCTCTCCGAGGGTTGACTCCTCAACCTGCCAGCGACGACACGGACGCTATACTCCCGGCTAACCATCAGGATCAACCCCAGGAGGACAGCAGGCAGCTTTGTCGACATTATTCACCGACCACACCGATGCGTTTCATAAATACTGGTACGCGCACGCATCAACGTCGGACAACAAGCGAAAAACGCGGCTTGAGCAAACGATGCTCGCCACGCGTATTCCGCAATCGACAGCAGCTGGGCCTTACTACGAAAAAGAAGCATTCTTCCCTTCCACCGCTCTGGACACCTCCTCCTGTGCCTGTTGTGCCACCGAACAACGGAACAAATACCTACGCCACTGGGACATCAGGACGGAACTTCAAAGTATCGTTTACCACTGGCAAGGGGGTTATGTGGCGGCACTACCCACGCTTGCCACCAGAGGGAAACTCACCACCAACCGTTTCCCGCAAGTTCCCGTACCTGCTCCGATCGCTATATATACGACCTCTTACCGATCTTCCAATGTCCCGGCGTATAAGGCAGGGCCTGCTAGGATGCCTTACTGACGAGTCCACTAGCAGGCCCGGGATGAAACGCTTATCCCCACTTCCTTATATTTCCGTTCGCCCCTTCCTCACATACTTCAATTTAGCGCCGCCAAAGTGCCATCTCGCGATAGTGCAACTCGTTCGTACGTGTTTTTGGGTTCAACGAATATCGTCCGTACCGTTGAACCGAAAGTTTTTCTAAAACGGTGAGATGTGGGTGTATCGTTGGGATAATGATGCGTATTGTTCAAAGAAGAAGGTAAGATGTATCACTGTCGCCTCGAGGTACCCCTCAAGACGTTGGGTGTGCCAGCGGTGGTCCACGTTATTGCTTTTATCGTGTACAGGGTGGATCGTCTAACTCGAGACAGTCAATTTCTTTGGTAACGGATCGAATTTGTCGAAGAATATATTGTAAAATATTTACGAAGCAAATGTTCATTTTCTTCCCGCGAAAGTAATTTCTTTACGCGGAAACCTTCGGATATTTTCAAAATTCCAAAAATGATCGCAGAGAGGTAGCTTTTTTATATTTAAACTTTGAAAAATCTCGAAGTCTCCGAGAACCATTGCGAAAGAAGCTTTTGTACGCGCGAACTTAAGCGCTGACTGTCCGCGCGCAATGTGTACACTCTCGGCTCTTCGTCTTTCAAGGAAATGCTTCTAACGGACAGAATCGTCGCAGCCAAAGGGTTACGAGCGCGTTCCGGTGATACGTTGCGAAATAACCACGAATGTTATAAACACCGAGCTGCAGAACGCGATTAAAACCGGGCGCATTGGCGAACAGGAACGTACCGAAAATTTCCATCGAACTCCGAGCAAACTCGAAAACGGTAGTCTATAAGTTGGTGGCAAACGAGCATAAAAGCGGCCTCGGTCGACGATACTCCACGAACGAGGAAGTAAGCGTCTGGTAATCTCTGGATTTAAAGCACCGCCGGGGACACGGCTGTACTCGGACAACATTTAACGCGTTCACAGGCACGCGTGCTTATACGTACGTATATATATATATATGTATACTCGTAAATATATACATATATAAATATATATATACATATATAAATATATATATACATATATAAATATATATATACATATATAAATATATTTACATCTTTTGAAGCGGTCGAAAGCGTTCTATAAGCTTCGTAATTAACGACGACACGGCACGTAAAGCGGCTAATAAAAAACTAGTCTCCGGGTCTACCGACACGGGAACACGACGTATCCCCTCGTCTGATATTTTCTCTTTTGCCGGTACGTCGTGCTCTCCCCGCGTTTCTTCCCTTCCGTCCGTGTCCACACTCCGTGCACGCTTTCGCGTCGTGCTTTCGAGTGGCGTGCTTCACTTTTAAAGGGGGAAAACGGCGGCGAGCGATTCCCTTTCGCGCCTAACAGACCTCGTCGGATGGCCCCCGCGGAATAGATACACAAGGGAGGGGAGAGAAACAAAGAAAGTGGGGAGCTATCCAACGGACAGGGACACGCGTGGAAATACCTCCGTGGAGTGGGGATAGTAGCGTGCATTTGTTCGTTGGATGACCTCTGGTAGAATGAATACACAAAGGAGGGGAGAGAAAGAAAAAGTGGGGGGTTATCCAGTGGACTGGGACACGCGTGGAAATACCTCGGTGGAGTGGGGATAGTAGCGTGGATTTGTTCGCCGGATGACCTCTGGTAGAATAGATAGACAAGAGAGGGAAGAGAAAGAAAGAAAGTGGGGAGCTATCCAACGGACAGGGACACGCGTGGAAATACTTCGGTGGAGTGGGGATAGTAGCGTGGACTTGTTCCCCGGATGACCTCTAGTAGAATAGGTACATAAGAGAGGGGAGAGAGAAAAAGTGGGGAGTTATCCAATGGACAGGGACACGCGTGGAAATACCTCGGTGGAGTGGGGATAGTAGCGTGTATTTGTTCGTCAGATGACCTCTGGTAGAATAGGTACACAAGAGAGGGAAGAGAAAGAAAGAACGTAGGGGGATATTCAGTGGGCGGGGACACGCGTGGAGATACCTTGGTGGAGTGGGAATATGAGCGTGGATTTGTTCGTTAGATGACCTCTGGTAGAATAGATACACAAGACAGAGAAGAGAAAGAAAAGTAGGGGGTTACTAATGGAGGAATCACGTGTAAAAATACCTCGAGAGAGGAGAGTAGTGTGCAGTTACTTGTGAGATGACCCTCCACGGAAAAGACACGCATAGAAGGGGAGGAAAAGTAAAGAGTGGAGGGGATCGCACGTGAAAACACCCGAGGCACCGATAGAGGGGATAACAGCGTGCATTTGTCCATGGAGTAACGGACTCGATCCCCTGTAGTATAAAAAAACGAAAGACAGAGAAGAAAGAAAAGTGGGGGTGTGCTCGAGAAGAGGGGTACCCGTAAAAATATCTCGACTACCCATGGAGGGAGTAACGATACTCTTCTGTTTGGCCCTCCGTGAACGAAACACACACGGGAAGAGAGAAAAGTGAAAAGTGATGGGTTACTCGTGAACCGAGGCTCGCGTGAAAATACTCGAAGCAACGATAGAGGGGGGAAACAGCGTACAATTGCCCGTCAGATGGCCTCCCGTAGAATACATACACACGTAAGAAAGTGAAAAGTGATGGGTTACTCGCGAAGAGGGACACGCGTGAAAATATTCGAATCACCGATAGAAGACTGAACGATGTAAATTTTCTCGTCAGATTGCCCTCTCGTACGATAGACACACGAGGGAGAGCAGAGAAAGAGAGTGGTGGGAAGTTTCAGCAATAGTGGGGGATACGCATGGAAATACCTCTGGCACCAGTGGAGGGGGGAGTTGGCAGCGTGCATTTGCATCTTGAAATCCCGTTGTGATCCCGTTGCCGAGGACTCCCGTTGACACGGTGTTGAACCGAATTTACCCGAGATAAGTAGACAAATACCGGCTGCGACCGCCTTCTACGTCCCTTGTAGCTACGTGCGTCGCCGTGGAAGATCGGGGTACTGCGTCCGTATCGATTGCGATGCTTCGGTACAGGGTAATGCTATTTCGACGAATTAGCACGGCTCCCCTACCTCCGCAAATACCTTAGACGCTGATTAGAGAAACGCAGCTGCGCACTGTTAAATATGCGACCGTTTCGTCCTAATTATACGCTCGTGGCAATTCGCCCTGGATGCGACGACGATTGTCTTTCGCGATACTCTTTCTTTCTTTCTTCTCTCCGATCGTGGTCGAAGGTGAATAAATTGCGGCCAGGATTTCCAACGGTTGCAATATTTCAACAATTTTACAGGTCTCGAGGAGCAGCACGATTATTTACGAAACACGAGAATATTGGAGAAAAAGTAGACAACTCGGCGAAGCGACCGAGCAACGTTCCATTGTATCGTAATCGTTCGTCTTCGAGATCGCGTGTTCGTTTCGCGATCTCGATTCCACTATTCGATTAATTCGACGAGACACAGAATCCAACGAAGAAGAGGGTTGGGGAGGTGAATGTCGTTGCAGCGAAGCCACATCGCTCGACGATGCACCCGCGAGTGCATAAACTCGCGCGTCGTTGCAAATTGGTCGCATCAGGGCGCGTTCGTTCGGCCCCGGGGCTTTTATCAATTTCTACGTACGCCCGACTATTTTTCCATTTCTGTTCGGCAACGTGTCACGCTACATTTAGCAATTACATCCTGATTTGCGAGCTGTCCGTCGAACCGGAAATGAGAAACGAAGGTAACTCGACCTTCTTTCCCCGTCGACAATAACTACTGTTTTCAAATATTCCTCGGTTCGGCTCGTCGCATCGAACGGCAGTAGGAGGGTTGCAAGGGGTGGGAGAAGGGAGAGGGTTGGCAGAGAAAGAAAATCCGCTCGTCGATCGAAAGCTTTCCCGGGCTGTTTAATCGTAGATTAAAAAATTTACGTTTCGTTAGTGTCGGGCGTGTTGTTCCGTTGGAAATTAAAATTCTTCGTTTCTCTTTACCCATTTTCGTTCTTAATTCCCACCGATTACCATTTGTACTTGTTTCTAAACGGGCAGCCGTGGCCGTCGCGAACGGGCAACTGGGTGTTTCGGAAGCGCTCCGTGGAAAAGCACACGCGATAAATTAATATTTGCACTGGCTTATAATATTAACTCGAATTTATAATATTGGCGCGCAGTATTAACATTCGAAACACCGTATTAAACTTAAAATATTGATATTATAATACGAAGATGAATCGATCGAATAAATGTAAATTTGTAACGGCCGTTACGGAGGATGATGCATGCGAATAGGCGAGGGTGAAAAAAGGACAAGTGTCGTTGAACAGTTTTTTCGATAAAATTCATTTTTAGCAGTGTATTTTAATCGTTTGTAATTTTAACCGTTTTGTTCGTAAAACGAACGCGTACCCTTTCATCGGACATCGCGAAAGAAAAGATCGACGAAATAATTGTTTCACGGTAATTACAATTTTTCCCAAATTTTAAACGAACGTCAAAAGAAATTCCAGCTGTATTATTTTTAAAATGAAAATAAAAATTCCGTATTTTGTAACGAATATATATATATATATATATATGTATATCGTAAAATGGAAAAGTCACGAAACATTTGAATTTATCGTCTTCTTCTTTTATCTTTCGTACATTTGAGTTATCGAGAGAGAAAAAGTGTACAGAAGCAGAAATCGCGAAGATGCAGCACGCGGAATTAAAGCGAGCGATTTTATTCAAAGAAGTTACTCTCGTAGCTTTTTTCCCCAGTTTCTTCGGCACTGTGCGAACACGACATATTTGCACAGCGAAAAACCTACCTTTCACGTACTATTCCCGGAACCATTTCGCAGTAGGTACGTTAGATTGTATACGTCTCTCGAACGTCAGTTCAGACGTACGTTGGATATTATTTTCCCGACGTGACAATCGGTATTCTTTCGCCGAAGGGACATCAAAATTCTGAATCTTATCAACGTATGTTTTCTTACAAACGACACAATTTTGTCGAGAAGAGAACTTCCGTACAACCCCTCGGTTACGAGTGAATATAAACAGTTTATCATCGACGTTGGGTAAACTCGTTCGGCGAAAGCTGGTACCTTCATTCACAGATATAAATTCACGGGCATTCGTTTATCAATTTTCGATCGACCGAAATTTCCACGTACACCTGTGACTCCTTCCACGCGATTTCGAAGATACACGGTCTCCCGTAACACGATTTATTCACAGTTACCCGATTTTCACCGCCATTTACGCGGTGTCGCTACTCGCGAACTTACTTCACCTATTACGTTTACACAACAACCTGTACACACACGTCTCTATACCAATTCGATAAAATTCATCAACCAATTTCAAATTACATTTTAAATTACTCCTTGTTTCTTTCTGCAACAATCTTCTCCTCGTCGATATTTATCCGATTTCCTTTTCTCTCTCACCCTGCAAAACTAGTCCCAGGTGTGCACCGGTAGAACCGTCGTTGAAGATTGAAAAATTTCACCTCGAAGGACTGTGGTGACTCGAACCTCGTCGTGTGGAATCGGTTAATCGGTGCAGAGACCGATATCGATCATTATCCGCGTAACCACGGTTCTAAATGGAATCCGTACCGATTCGTTCGTAAAATACGAGCGTTCGCGAACGATCGTGCTCGCACGGACACCGGTCCCGGCTCGTATCTGCGTCCAGGAATCGGCGCGAACCGTTTCGCGATACCACGCTTACAACGGGCCGATCATACACGGCGGAGAATTTAACGGCGATAAATTCGTACACGGACGTTTATCGAAACTGTCGCGAGACCCCGTCACCGAGTCGTCGTCGTCGCTGGAAAATACGCGAAAATCGATCGCCGGTTGTTTCTGCGCTACCGAAAGAGGCGAACGTTGGACGTACCCGATGCACATTGTTCGCCCGGGACTCCTTCGTGTACACGGGCCCGTGTATACGCTATTGTTCGCTTACAGACACGGCCGCGTATAGGTACACATGTACACCCCCCCGGAGACTTGACGAAATTTCAGTGTTCCGCGATACGGTCCAGCGTTTTAAGGGAATTTAAAATTCCGCTGACGATGCTGTCCTATTCACGTACACGTTATGTGTAGCTACACGTACCGAGCAGTGGGGACCAGAAGGTGTATACACACATACGTATTTATATATATATGTATATATGTACACACTCGTATATGTATTACACTCGTTGGAACGTATTTTTGCACACAGTGGAGAGTTTGATGTTGGCCACTGCGAAGGTTATTTCTCCGCCGCCGCCAGCTCCCGACTCGTATCTGCTCAATCAATGAGGGTTGGCAGACTGTTACGGGGTTATGAAATACTGGCCAGGGACGTGGTAGTTTTGTAGAATTGCCGAAAAAGCGAGAGGAACGGGCAGGACGAGGCGAAATCTTAGCCTCTCCGGCAACGGTACCGTGATTCTGGCTTGTAGCTAGATTTACCGATTCTTTGAGATGTGCCTGTGGCGATCTATCCCGGTTGCTAGGTATCTCGATGCTTTTTCAACGTGGTCGCGCGGATATCGTCCGTGTCATCGCGGATGTCGGTGATGCGATCGTTTCCGTTCGTGGATTCTTATCCGTGGATGGTGTTGACCATTGCTTGGGAGATGTCGACAATGTTTTCGAAACATTTTCGCGGTGGACTGGGGTGAATTGTCTGGTAGGAAAGTAGAAACAGGACAGATTCGATTGCAGCAACGAAAATCGGAAATAAGTATTCTCGGTTAAGAGGAATTGTACGGCAAGGTCAAAGTCGATCGTGCACGTATCAATGTGAAATGAAAATAAGAGACAGTTGACTCCGACATGGATTCTTCTTTTTCTTTTCTTTACGTAGAACGTTTTGTTCGTAATTGTAACGAAAGAAACGGTTGAGATTTAGGTAAATGTAGGATAGGAGGAAGAAGGGTGAGAATTTTTCTGCTGGTAGAATGCACGATTAATTCTTTGCACTCGAAATGAAAGTTGTAAGATTGTGTAACGGTTTAATAGTTTACGTAAGAAGAGGAGGGTCTCGCAACGGTGTTCGATAATGAATTCTTCCGTGAGTGTATCACTGGATCGATGCAAACAAGTGGTAGTGTTCGATAAAAGTACAATGTCGATACAACTTTCGTTCCGAGCGCAAAGGATTAATACTTGGAATGAAATACGGGAATCGTGGAATGAAAATAGAGGAGTGTGCGAAGGTAACGCGAAAATCAAGGTAGCTCGGAAAATAATTAAAAAAATACCGGAGAACAATTCCCGTTAAAATGCTGCATAGGTTGAAAAGAAAGGATAATTTAATCTCTGCAGTGTGGAGGTCGTTTCCGTGGAAAAAATGTACCGAAATGTTCTACATCTCCGGTGTCCATAGGATTAAAAAAATATATCGTTCCATAGGGTAGCTGGTAAGTTGACGAGTGCGAGAAATGCTGTTAGATTCGTTTTAAATGGATAATATACCCTCTGAATAATTACAATTTTTAGAAATTCTTAGAAATTTTTAGAAACTGCTTCCTGTAGTATCAGACTGTCGCAACACGCGGTACAATTATGTGAAAGGAGTGGGGGAAGACACTAAATACGGGACACTAAATGCAATTTATTTGCATTTCGATTAATACACCAGATTCAACACAATATCAAACTACTGTTTCCGCTGCTTACGCACGAAACTCAATTTATTTCTTTAATTACACTGACACGTACTCTGGACAAAAAGATAAGAAACTTCGCGCAAACAAACGCTCGATACCACTCTCTTTTCGAGTTTCGTTCCCTTTCGCGTTGCAATAATTCCAATAATTCCACATCTACTGTCCGCTCCCGAGAAGAATGCAAACGAGCGGTTATATCCCCACTCCAGCCTACAGTCTACTCCCCACCATCGTTCTCATGGTCGCTATTGGCTCGAGCTCCCTCACCCTTTGCTCCGATCGTAACCGATCGAAATCTTCGACTCCGCAAAATTCATCGACCATTTCACTCGAGGATGTAAAATGTCGTTCGATAAGGTTTTCGAAGCAGGAAAAAAAATCGAATTGTTCCTCGTCGGTGGAGAAGGGGGATCGATGGATTTCTTTTTAAATTATGTATGTTCCCGTCGAATCTCCTTTGGATGTACTTTCGTACCTTATGGGAGGAGAGGGAGAGTAATTCCTCTCGAGCGGCAGATGTTTGTCCCTGTTGCTCGACAGTACGCGTAGACGATGCTCGCAGGAAATTCTTTGTTGCGATATTACTGAATATTGCCCCGGCGAGAGAAAAAGAAGCTGGAGAAGGGAGAGAAAGAGAGAGAGAGTAAAAAAAAGAAAAAAAGTACGAACAACGACGAAGGTAGCGCTTCCCGAGCGCCGCGAGCAAGTCAACCGGATTATATTTTCTCGGTGCTTTCGTCGCTTGCGCTCTCAAATTACGAATCGCCCTTAAGCCCACGGAACTTTCCGTGTCTCGGTCGACCGTAAATTCGCGCGGTTTATTTTCGAGTTCGCGGGCACGCGCGGCGGTGGGGGAAGAGTGAGGGGTGGGGAGGAGGAGGAGGGACGAAAGAAAAACTTCCGATGCGAGGATCGATCGCGGAGGAGACTCGCGGCTACTTCCGGTATGCTCGTTATGGGATTGAAATCTACCCGGGACGTGTTAATTAACGAGTTCCTTCGTTTTGGGTAACGCGATAGGACACCTCGAGGAACTCCTTTAGGAGAAATTAAGAATTTTTCATAACTATTCACTTGAACTGTTATTGCTTAAAAAACCATTTACCATCACCGTTGGTAAATTAGATTATAGAAATACATATAGCAAGGAATGATTGATTACTTGGTGTTGTAATAATAAAAGAACCAGGATCTTGATTAGTATATTGTTTTACAGAAGTACGTGTAACAAGGGCGAATAATTATTTGGTTTTGTAGTGTAGGTATTTGCGAAGTGAATGTATGGTATCGAAACTTTTTAATGGTATATTAGAAGTGTATTGGAGATTGGTATTAAATTGACTGGTTAAATCGAAACAGTGATTTTTTAAGATAGAAGTGAATTAAGTAGACGAGTTTGATGGAAATTGATATTTTAGGGAAACTAAAAAATTCTGTTTCGCAAATTTAACGCAGACACTTGCATTACTCGTATAACACGTACAGGTTGTTTCGCACAACTGGGTCGAGCTCTTAGACAATAGGAGATAGGAAAAACTGTGTACGTATCAATTCTGGAAGTGAAGGCGTTTCAAAAATGTCAAAATCGTTCTTATTTTTGAAAATTATATATACTATATTTTTTCACGCGTTGGGATAGAATATTGAAAAAATAAAGTTCAAACATCTTCGAAGGCAATCAATTTTCTTTCTCTAATATATTTTGTTTACGAAGATGCATCTATCGTTGCACAAAGAAGTATACAGTTTCGTGTAAAAAATAGAGGTGATCGTGAAATTTCTACGCGTCGTCCAACACCGTTTAATTTTCCCCAAAGATATTGTTTTCTATTTTCGACCGTTTAAAAGACGAAACACCGGCCGTTTTTTTCCACCGTAAAATGAAACGTCGCGACAGTAAAAGGTATTGATTTTTCACCGGCCACATTATTTCGACAAATCGACGCGTACGTTCGTTCGGCTCTATTTTTGATTTCGAGGCGAACCCTGACTGGAATCGATCACTGTTAATCCTCGTGCAATGAACGTTCAGTTTCACGACAACATTGTCTGTTTTATTTCAACGAGTCCCGTCCGCATTAAGCTGTTCGCTCATTTAACAGCACATCGAATGGACGACACCGTACCAATGTCAACGTGTTCACAGTATTACACTCAGTTTACATATATAGATCCGTAACGACACAGTGTCGAGGCCTCTCAGCATTGTCTCGATAAGAGTTAAACCCAAGACCCAATCTTCGTATTTTTCTTCAATTATTTTCGTCTTCTTCGAGCAGTAATTCTACAAAGTCGTCTCTTCGATATTAAACTCTGACACACTCATTTTTATGGAACATTAAGCAGTATAGTATATCGATCTAATAACGTTAGGTGTGCAGCGAACAATGTTAACAACCTTTGATCCACGCGCGACAGAACCTAACCTTTTCGAACGATACGAAGGAAGATTCACTTTCAAACTTCAATTTTCGTAACGATAAACATTCCCCTTTCTTACAATACGTATCATTATTTCAACGCTATAAGTATATGTTACAATTTTAGACAAATTTCAAGTTCAACGATAAAGAGCACACTTATCGAACTCAACAACACTTCGACTTACCTGTATCTTAGGAGGATGTAAACGCGTTTGGTCGTCAAACAGGTCGAATGGAAAACACTTTTCACTGATGTTCCTCGAAAGTAACCAATCTCGATCGTTTCTATTACAATTCCCATAATTCCAGACACTTGCAACGTTTGAATTCCTATCGTCCTTCCGAACAGCGACGTGGACATTGACGCGGACTGCAGTTAATCCGCGAAACTCGTATCGATCGTCGCGTTCGCATTCACCTTGGTGTAGAAAAAACAGAAAGGGGTAGGGAGACGTCGGGGAAAAAAGGAGTACCGTAGAAAGAGAAACGGGTTACACGGTAGAACGTAGTACGTCGATGTCGCACCTGTACAAAAGAAAACGGACGATTTTTCAGCCGGATGAAAGTCCTCGAGTAAAAAATCAACATTGCTCCGGAGCGCTCGGACGAATGGTCGCGAGAGATATCTCTGTCAATGGCGCTGGATTTGTCCAGTTTCCACCTTCCCCGAGTTCCAGAGGGAGAAAAAAAGCATCCATGGGTAGGAGTAAGCGTGGAACGAATATTGTTTCGTTAAGCGTGTAGACGACTCCGGCGGAGAATCCTGTTCGTGGATTCGAGGTCCAGGAGGAAGCTAGTAGAGATTTTTCGGAGGACTTCATAAAATCTGCAACGTCCACCGAGCCCCATTGCACGTGGTGTGCAAGCACGAGTTCCGAGGAACCTCGCCAAGTGGTCCCGAGTCTCTTCTTGCGGTTCGTTCCGGAGGTTACGATGCGTCAACCGTCATTGAGTGCTGTACACCTAGAATTCTTTCCACAGGAAGGTTCACGATACCTTCCAGTCGCACTCGAGCTCTTCAAGGACCTGTACGACACCGAAACGACACTAACGGATGTCACCTAACCGTCCGTTTCGTTCGTAAACACCACTTTACGGTGGTGAAAGAATACCGATACTTTGGGAATTTTTTCCCGCGGTATGAAACGTTCGATACTTATGTTTCGAACATGGGTCGAAAGTACGTACTTTGAACTATATTTCGACCAATTTTTGTTAAAAAATTTTTACGCGTGTAGAAAATATAAGGGTTCTTGTACCACGTTGGAGGGGTAGAATTCTTTGATTCTAACGGTCGGAAATAAGTGAAACTAAAGATTTCTAGAAATTAGAGAAATAGCACTTTTACTTACGGATCGTTTAAAGCAGCGATACGAACGTTTTTAAATAGCGATATGGATTATTTAAAGTACTGTTAAATATAATCGGCGAAAGAATATTAATATTCGGGTATTTTTTCCGACGATTCGTAAAATCCGACACCAATATTTTTTATACGGATTAAAAGTACATATTTTGAAAAATATTTCGGCCGATTCCCGTGAAAAAATATTAACGTCGTTATCGGAGCGAATGAAATTGGAATTTTTCGGAACTGGACAAATGTCGCGTCGCTCTACCTTCTGGTGTTTTCGAATACCGATTCGTTGAAAACCCATAAATCTTGAAAATTGTCTCGAATGAAAAACCATCGATTCGAACAAAACCGCGAAGAAAGAAGATATCTTTCGATTCTTTCTACGAAGTGTGATGTCTCCTTGTTAATAACGTAATTGTATTTCCACGTAAGCGGAAATTATACCGAACGCTATGGATACGCGGTAATATTTAATTTTCCATACGATCGCGTATAGTTAACGTCGAAATTTTAATACGAGCCCGGTTAAACGTACTCGATCGAAATCGCGTTAAATTCACGAACGAAACGTCGAAATTGCGCAAACGCGACGTCGGTGACAGTCGTTTAAACATCGCTCGAAACGCGACGCGACGCGACGCGACGCGACGCGACGTACTACGGATCCGGGAATGATTAAAAGGTCGATGATTCCACGGGTAAAATAAACGGATCGGCCGCGGGAACGACGCGGAAAACTTTAATCGCGTTCTCTACGCTAGCGAGATATCGATCCCGTATTATCGGAGAAGAACGCGCGAAGCGCATGCAGATTCCATCTGTAAGTGGAATTGCGGCACGGTCGCGCGAAACTTGCACAGGGTGGGGCTGTCTCGCAATAATATTCGAGTTTTCAACTCAATAAGGGCTTGATTAAAATGTGCCTAGTACGTTCGTCCTTGGCTTTCCCTGTACGCTCCTTTTCTCTGCTTCTTCGAGCAGTGTCAAGCGGCACTGGTAATTTGAAAATGAGACGCGCCTCCGCGAAAGTTTTCAATACGAGGCCGCGTTCCCGCCGTTGGTTTTCTTGTTCCGTTTCTTTTCGTTGTCGTCGTCGTCGTTGTTGTTGTTGTTGTTGTTGTTTTTCTTCGTCCTCTTCGTCGTTGTCGTCGTCTTCTTCTTCTTTCGCGTTCGTTCGCTTCTTGTTTTTCGCGCAGCTTGGACTGTAAAGCCGTGGAGTCTTCCTCCTCTGCTTGCATAAACACCGTTGCACACTTTCCTCGTACACGGCGACCTTTTAATGAATATTTTCAAGGCTTTGTAATCTCCGCCCGGGGAAGAAATTGCGCGTCCATTGTTTCGTGCCCTTCTTTTTGTCATTAAGACGGTGAAATTATTGCTCGAAGTAGCGCGCACCTCCCGTTCTGAAATTTGACACAATTTCCAGCCCGATCTTGTTCCAGCCCCGAAGGAAACGCGGTGATAGTTCGACGACCATAGTCGAGCGTAATCGATTAATTTCCTCGAAGATATCTGGGCTACGGTGAGACGATTCAAATTTTTCCGGTCCGACCTTTAAGGTCAAATTTCCGACCACACAACCGTTACTCAAGATCAAGTAGTATGAGCCTCCATGGTCAGACAAGTAACATGAGTCCCGTCTATGGCCAGACAAGTAGTATGACCCCCGCATATGACCAGGCAAGTAGTATAACCTCGTTTATAGCCAGACGACTACTATTACCCCGTCTATGGCCAGACAAGTAGAATTGCCCTGCATATAGTCAGACAAGTAGTATCATTCCACATACGATCAGACAAGCAGCATTATCCCGTATGTGATCAGGCAAGTAGTATAACCCCCGTATATGATCAGACAAGTAGTATAACCCCAGTATATGATCAGACGAGTAGTATAAACCCCGTATATGATCAGGCAAGTAGCATAGCCCATATATGGAAAAACAAGTAGTACAACCCTGCACATGGTCAGACAAGTAGTATAAGCCCCTCTATGTTCAGACGAATAGTGTGACCCTGTCTATGATCAGACGAGTAATCTGCGCTACTGTAATGGCTATAACATCGTTGAGAATCATCGCACTTTAATGTTCTCGCGCTCGTTTGAAAGACAAATGACTGCGCTATCCGACAATCTGACCAATACTTTACTCTTTTTTCAACCTCTTAACTACTCGGGAACTTTTTTATCGCGGGCAGCAACTCGACGGGTTCGGTGCG
The DNA here is from genome assembly GCF_051014685.1 of Ptiloglossa arizonensis. NCBI lineage: Eukaryota > Metazoa > Arthropoda > Insecta > Hymenoptera > Colletidae > Ptiloglossa > Ptiloglossa arizonensis. The sequence continues at coordinate 23,382,238 of NC_135050.1, forward strand.
ACCACTCGCTAATGACGATTAACGAATTGTAAAATTGATTGCACGCGTGATAGTAACGGGTTGTAAATTTTATTTTAGAACGCGACGTATCTTTACGAGCGTAGAATTTAAGAGTTGACTCTTAGCGCGTGAAATTTTCCTTCGCCTGGTATTCCGCGAGTCATCGACCAAGGTGCGTTATCAGATTACGGAAATAATATGTAGCTATATTGTTCGTTCTTTGTTTAATTTTCTCGGAGCAAACTTTGCAATTCTTCAACGATCTGGTGGCGCGAATCTGTTAAAAATTACTTCGTAGTTGCTCATCCTCGACGAACCGTGGCTGGCGATAAATGTCGATGACGACACGGAGCAAGTGTATTATGTTTAAAATACGGTTAATAGACATTTTATGGTTGCGTAATGGCACATTACCGTGCGTTCGTAATTATATCGAGCTGTCAAAATCAGAGCCAATAGCCGATCACGGTATCGCTAGTGGAGGGGATAAAACGTTCACATTTATCGTGTACTTCGATTTCACATTTATCGAGACAACTCTGCAACGAGCCTGTGTCACTTCCGGAGGGTCTCGGAGGCCTTTTAATCGAGGACTGAACATTTTTCTCGTGAAATCGCGTTGATCGAATTGTTGTTCAGGACGCGTACGACGACGAACGTAATAATTTCCGTCCGAACGGAAATAAAATACGGTGACACCATCGTTCGCCGTTGAAATTCATGCATTATTTCGTTCCTGATACGGACAGTTCGGACATACGTTGGACGGTGAAAATGCAAGCAACGCGCGTATCGAGTTATTAAAGAGTCCCGGAGTCGCGCGAAGGAAAAAGGAGGCGCGAAATTAAAATAATGCATTACGTATCTCGCGTACTCTATTCCCCGTTGTTTCTCTTTCACGCCAACCGTTTCCAACCCCCTCTCCCGCCCCACCAACCCTCAACGACATAGCTTGCATTTATAACGCGCATTGTTGCACACCGTATGCAACACGCCCGCGTTTCACGCGCGTTAAGTGTGCAACACGGCTGCAGTAAATAAAAGCTTTCTACGGAGAACTATTATGCAAATTTTGTTTAAAGGATACTTATCTGTTTTACGAGTCTCTTAACGCACCGAGCACACTGGCCAACGGACCATGAATTTCGGACCCCGTAACCGTATCGATACTATAATTACGTAAAACGATTCGGCGGGGCAATTGTTGTTCACGGAAGACGTGGCGCGATCGCGAGAGGAGGTCGTAAACCGATGTCTTGGGAAGGAAACTTCGTGATTGATTTCCCAATGAATGAGTTTTTTTTTTTTTTTTCATTTGCATCGAACGATTTTCCCGAAATTATTCGCGGAGACGTTACTCGTATCGAACGTCAAACGGAAAACGACGATGATATTATATTTCAAACGTTCGGATCTTATTTTGGGCTCTCTTTGTTGCCGGAAAAAAAGGTGAAGGATTTTAATAACAGAAATGGTACGAAGCTGCACAAATTTTTAATATGCAAGGACGATTAACGGTCAACGGTACAAAGGAAGAACGTCTCGTTTATTTCAATACTTGGAATGTAATTCTCACGAGTCACGAGTGCACTGTTTGCACCCAACCGAGATATTTTAAAATTAATTTTCGTTCGCACAATAGATGTCCGTCGACCGTAAATAAAGCGAGAAAATTTTCCCAAGACAAGAAGAACCGACGTACCGGTCGAACTCGTTTACGATTCGTATTTTATTTCACTCCGTATCGTTCTTCGTCTACAAAAAATTTCTATCCCCTAACACGTTCACTTACCACGGATAACGAAAGTTGTCGATTTGTTAAACTAACCTTTCAAAATTACTAAACGATCGACGATACTATTACCGGCATTGTGCAGTCACAATTATCGAAATCGAACGCTAATCGTATCCGTAAATTAATTTACCCTTTCCCCGTTCAATTTCCTCTTCTAATGCCATCCGGTGGAAATAGAAATACCTCGATGGTCCGTTAGTCCAGTTTCACGTGCCTACGGATCGCGGTTTAATCGATCGGATCGATCGAGTGACATAAAAATATCGAACGCGACAAATTGAATCGATCCTGTCGAACGTCGATCGCTCTGGTCGCGACAAGGGCACCGGATCGCGGGAAACGGGGTTAATAAATCGAAGAAAAGGGAATCGGTCGATATAGACCGCGCGCATGCCTAATTATAACATCGAGGAAACGATTAATCATCGGACGACGCCTGCGAGAGTATCGCGTGCAAAACTACCCCCGTCCCCTTGCCTCGCGCCCCTGGACACGCCGGTTCTCCGGTGTTTTTATTTGTCTTGCCGCGAAACGAGGGGAGGGTGGGTCTGAATGGCGGCCGATACGGATGACTGACTTTCAAAAATGTTCCACGGGCGTGCAGGAACTTACGCCCGGTGGAAAACTCCACCACGGGGCGGTGGACGATCCATCATGGCGGTGGCTCTTCTTCGCGACAACTCCTTCGTCCTCCGGGGGAAAGTCGAAGCGCGAGTGTAATAAAATCCGAGTCAATTAACGGTACGTCCTAGGATGCCATTAATAATTCTGCAAGCTCCATCGTGCTTCTTGGAATCCTTCCTCGGGGCTTGAATGAAGAGAGGGACGGAGAGAAAGAGAGGGAAAAAGGATTAGAGGCGAGAGGGACAGCGAGCTCGGAGGGAAGAACGTTTATCCGTCAATGCTGGCTCGACGCAACCTTGGACCCTGTGCAGTAAAATCACAGGAATCTCTGGGTTGTCCACCTCGAGAATGATTCTTGGTGAAATTGTAATTACTCGTGGCAAGGCGTGGTAATTTTTGTGTACTTATAAGAATATTTATCAGAATATAACAGTACCAGTTATAACAGTCCACTTAACTAGGAATCTCTGTGTTCTCCCCCTCGAGAATGATTCTTAGTGAAATTGAAATTACTCGTGGCAAGGTGTGGTAATTTTTGTATACTTTGCGTTCGACAAGGAGCGTTCGGGTCTTTGCGGACCCGAAGAAGCTTTATCGATTGTACGTCTTGCCTTCGAAAGTAAGAAAATAATAGATAATACACTAGATGGGTAAAGTAATAGATCTTTATCATTGGAAATATTCTCAAGGTGAAACTATAATATATATTGCAGTCTTTTGTTTTTCCCTCTCGAGAATCATTCTCGGTGAAATTGAAATTACTCGGCACGGGACAGGGTGTGGTAATTTTTGTATACTTTGCGTTCGATAAGGGGCGTCCGAGTCTTTGCGGACCCGAAGAAGCTTTGCTCGATTGTACGACTTGCCTTCGAAAGTAAGAAAATAATAGATGATACACCAGATGGCTAAAATAATAGATCTCTCATTGGAAATATTCTCAAGGTAAAATTGCATATTATCCTTTTTCAATTTTTAATAAAGAATATTTATCAGAACCTGGAGAGCTAACGAGTAGCTACGCGTATCTATTGAAACAGCGGTTACACGTAAAGTACAATCGACAACAGAACCAATGTACCAGATACAACAGTCCACCAAATTACAATGCAATAGTAACACCCGTTACTTCTCCCACTACGCCAAACAGTGCTCCCCCACTCCACGCGCGCGAAATTCGACTTATTTCTCGGTCACGTAGCTCCTATCGTATCGTACTTAGATATACCGGTTGTGCCTCGTACCTGGTGCACCGATACGAGGGAAACCCTCGTCGCATTTTCCCGCTCCTTACCCCCGAAATTCGGTTCATTTCTCTCGGCTGTTCCGTTCACGAGGATCGAATCTGTTTCGCGAGGTTCGATTTCGGGAAACATCGAATTTTTCCCGCTAAGAATTCGAGGTATCGGTCCACGTATAAACGGTATCGAGATCGTTCTTTGGCGAAGTACGTTAATTCACGTGGCCAACGACGGTATTAAAGTTCCGGGAATTGAAGAGACTCGCGGCCCCCGCAGTAGAATACGTCCGGCATTGATCCGACAGTGGAAGGTCGACGGTGGTGGCGGTGGTGGTGGTGGTGGCGGCGGCGGACGGGAAACGAAAAAGAAGGGCTCGAAATGTAAGCAAATAGTCGTCTTTCGAAAGGATAGCGGGCTAGGTATACCTGTATAAGCTCTTCTCGTGGGCCCTGCAGCCCTCGTCGTGTCGCGCACGTTGCTGCAGTGCCGGAGCTACTCTTTCCGCCGTCTTCAGGCATTCCCTATGCAAAAAGTAGTCACGAGTCGTTACTCCCCGTGGACTTCCTCAGACCTTTCTTACGTCGATATGTATATAGATATACGCAGTGTACGTGCATCCGCTCTCCAACGTAGCTGCTCGCCTTTGTACCACAGCGGGTACACTTAACGGGGAATTTCCGCGAAACGTTCGATACCGGTATCGACCTAGAGGCACACGTGTACGGGAAATTGACGAAATTAAGGGATATTTACCGCCATGGGTAGCCAACGGACACCAATGGACTTTTCAACGGACGCGAAGTACATCGTGGCGCGAGAGGTAAAAATATTAACAATTATCGAACCTTTGGTCACTACAGAAGACAAATGTATCGAATTTAACGCATTGTTTACACATTGGGAACGAACTTCGCGGCTTGGGATTTCAATCGAGTTTTGAGTATCGTGCTCTTGCTAAATGTGTACGTTCGTGCGCGAAATATTTCGGAATAATAATGTGTTACAGTTCGGGACAATTGTACGGTATAAAGGATTCTGTCGAAGCGCCAGTTTCTGATTGGGGAGAAGCTCCGAGCGCAAAGGGTTCGTTTGTTTTAATTTAATTGCGAACGGTATTATTCATTCGAGCAGAAAATACCTCGTGACAATATTTTTCGGTCGGAGTATAATTTCGTAAAATTATCCAAATTAAGGGACGTATACTTCTTCCACGGTTAATTCTCGATGTTCTTTGATTTTTTGTGCACCCGTGTGTGTAAATGACGTTGTGGTTAAAAATAGCACGGTTACAAAAATTCTAACGATATCAATCTGTCGAGAAAGGTGATATTTCAAATCCTCGAATCCCATGGAAAAACATACGAGACATTTGAATAGAAACTATTTCGCGATGAAACTTGCGAGTTGAAATCGACCACTTTGTGTGTTTCTGTCGATGTTAATTTGCGCCTGTTGTATTTTATTTCGCGTTATATTTCGTAGTTCAAAACGACAAAGCTCAGTCTGTACTGTGTAACGTACTTTACGTTGAAAAGATGAAATTCAAGGGGATTGAAAGAAGTCGAGGGAGATGTGAAATATGAAGCAGAACCGGTGTATTTTCTTAATGAAACGTGGCACGTTTATTGTAACAAGGTCAAGGCGTACATATCGCGTAACTGTATTGGAAAATACGAAAGACTTGTTAATAACGCCCTCGTGCGTACGGTGCGGTGCCTTTTGAACGAAATGTAACGCTCGTTTCTTATGAGTCTCATTAATAGGTGTTGTAAGGTTAATCGTGAACGTTAATATTGCACTTTTACAACGTGCTCGGGAGTCTGTGTTTAATTGGGCGCGAATTTAATTTATTTTCCATCGTTCGTTCTTATTTGCTCGATAACGGTACCTATGAAGCTTAAAAAAGTAAAACGAGGCATTTTTGTACAGCTACACGATTCTATTTTGCATTTAATCAAGGTCTTCTCTACATCCTTTTTTTATTGCTCGATACACTCTTCAAGATGTACAGAAATACGGTTGTTGCCAGACTGTAACCGGCACAATGTACACCAATGTGCAGACAAGTCGTTCCTCCTCGATGTGAGTACATTTTATTCCTCGTTAAATGGATCCGGTTTTTCTATCGCGCTCGTCTCGATTACAAGGTAGACTCGTCTCGGTGATCTCCGTAAACGGAGATACGTTTCCATTCAGAGATCACGTGGTGATCAATTATCGAACGATTAGGGAAGCGAATCTTCTCGGTTAGGCGACACGAATACGCCAAAGGATCGCGCAACGTTTACCGAAATGATTGTAAAAGTAATTCTTCACTGCCGTGATTATGCGAAGAAGGCTCTAAATACTCGTAATTAACGTAATTGGTAAATTAAGTCTCGATGTAAAAGTTAATTTTAACATTGTCCCTTAACGAGTATAACTTTCGTCTCTTTAACATTCACAGAGACAGAGTCGAGATCAAATTAAGTACTCCGAATTGATTTAATGTAAATCGTAAGACAAATTTCGAACAATTTGTCAAATCTCCTGGAAATGTGATTCGACATTTTTATTCTTCGTGGAAGAGTCGTAAAGTATAAAATATTATTGTTCTCCATTTTCGATATCGTTCTTAACGCAAGAGTTAATTTCAATATTATAGTACAACTTTCTTCTCTTTGACAATCACAGGCGCAGAATTCAGATAAAATTAAATTCTCCGAATCGATTTAAAGTAAATCAATGAAACAAGGTTTTGATACCTTGTTAAATCCCCCCAAAAACGTGGTTTCAAAATTTCTATCCTTCGTGGAAGAATCAAAAAGTGTAAAATATTGTTCTCCTTTCTCGATACTGTTCCTCGATTAAAATTTCCCCTAACGAAGAGAAAAGGGTTTATGTGGGGGAAAAAAATCTCGACTCGTTAAAAAAAAAGAAAAAGAAAAAACACCGCGTTCAGTGAAGCGTTCTCGCCCTTATCGGTTATCTATCGAAGGAGTGTCTTCTGAAATGGGACACGGTTGCAAAACAACATCAATTAGAGAAGCGGGGCGCGATGTTGATTGCTCTCGGTTAGGTGAAGCACGGTCCGCGCAAAAACCCTTTAATTAATTCTGCTCACAGCGTACAAGAAATAACGCTCCGGGTTACACCGATATTACTAACTTCGAGTTTTGTATCCTCCCGTGCCCGAGCGAGCGTTTTACACGCGGTCACGGTAAAGAGTCGTTCAACAATGAGGGATGAATCCCTGCGCGAGGAGCGTTCGGTCGCCGAGTTATTGCGCTCGTGGAACTTTCGAAGTTTACGCCCGAACGGGAGACATTTTTCAAAAGGAGAGGGGCAAATCAACGGGGTGGAGCTTCACTCTTCCCGTTGATCGCGCGTCCATCGAAACCGACTCGTTGGGGGTTTATTCGGGGAATATTCAACCCCCGAGGTAACGATCTTTCGACGGGGGCATTGAGTTCTCTCCGAAGGGCACATTCTGGCACGGATCGTTTTCGAGGTTATTCGCGCGAATCGAGGTGAATCGTATTTGGGACCAAATTCTTTCGCGCGAGTTAGGTCCCCTATTTTTGGAGAAGCGATCTTCGAGCTCACGGTAACATTAAACCCCTGAGAAATTTTGTAGTCGATTAACGGTGGCTCGATATTTTTCAAACTTGAGAAACTTTTCTCAAGGAATTTTCATCTTTTCGCTCGCTCCTCGGTCCAAGAGGACTTTTAAGGGGAATTTGACTCGAGGACGCGAAAGCAGAGGATTCGACCACGAAGATTACTCTACGATTATTTTTTATAAAGTTACGGCAGTTTAAAGATCGACGGGATTTCCAAGCGTCGATTCTCAGTTTGAGAAATAAGTGTCCTTAATGTCAATTCGAGGACTAAGTGTTCTCAATGTTAATTTGAGAATTAAGTGTTTACAATGTCAACTTGAAAACTAGGTGTCTTCAAATTTTTTAGCGTAGCGTATAATACATATTTAATTGGAGATGTGTTAAAAATATTAAAGAAAGGTACGTAAGACTTATGCCGACAATACAGAGACAATTCCAGAGCCGAAAGACAAAATCGAACGCGTTATTGGTGGCATTGATCCGAGTTTGTGCTAAAACGTCGTGAAAAATTTGGGGAAAATTTCGGTTATCTGTAAAAAAAACCAAGGCGATCATTAAGAAGATATCTTACTTCATTATTAACTCCCAAGTTTGTACTGTTAAATAAAATAGAAAATATCAAAATTACTTGAACCGTTTGAGTTCTACTCGAAAAGTAAATCGACCGGTGATGATTGGGACACCCTGTACTCCGCCCTCGTTACGCGTCGGCCAATAACGTCGAGCTACATTGCTAGAGGCGTTGCCGTGACCCCCACCAGCGGACCATTCTCCACACCTCCGCGATGTTCCAGCCCAAATTGTGTCAAAATCTTGTCTCACGATAGTACATTGTCCAAGTACGGGAAGTCCTCCGATGTGAAATCCTCTTTTGTGCGAAACAAAGGGTATCGCACGGTAGAAGAGAAGTGTTTTCGGTATAAAGCAAGGTTACCGAGGTCTCGACGCGAAATCTTGAAGGAGCATCGCCGTTCGTTTGCGTTCCAACGACGCTCGCGACGCGCCGTCTCGTTAATGAGTAACAAAGCGATCTTGTCAGCCGTAATTAACTGTTTCTCGGCGACAGTCGCGATGAAGAGTGGCTCAGGGGAGCGGTGGAGGGGGGGGGGGGGGCTGGAAAGAAAGATGCACGAGAAACTCGGCTCGTTTTTATTGAAGGGGCTTGCACGCGCGCGCAAGAGAGAGGGAATGAGGGAGGGAGGCAGGGTGGGGGAGGAGCTTTTTCTTTCGACGTTTCGCCTTTGCCCATAACTAACCAGTGACGTCACCGTCTCTTTCGGAGTATCTAGAGGCAATAGCGAGCGACTACCGTGACAGACAATGCGGCGCTTATACCGGAAAGGTCAATTCCCAGCGAGCTTTCTATTCACCGGCACTGAAAGCTCCCGCTGCCGTGCGATCGTTCTTTAAAAGTTCCATCGTGAAATACGCCGTCCCGTGTCCCGCTTTTTCGAGTCCTGAGACGCGAAGCTCGGGATCACCGATTATTTTCCAACGGGGGGAAACGACGAATTTATCGCGCGGTAATTTTCGAGGAATCGCAACGTTAAATCTCGTCGCTCGGGATCGATCGTCGAAATGGCTTCGATTCGTGAATTCGCGAGTGTGGATAACTCACCGGGATAGGGAGGGTGGAGGGGTAGGGGTAGGTGGAGGAAGGGGAGAAAACCAATGAAATTCGGGATCGTCGAAACGAAATTGTTTACCCCGGGACACGATTGCAGCGCGACGTTTACGAATGCTCCGATTTTTGTTGTAATATGAATTGAAAATTATTCGATCGCGCCACGGGGAACGGTATCGTGCTTAACATCGGACAAACGGGACTCTGCGTTTATCGTCGGTTACTTTTGTTTATGGTAAAGAATACACGATTTTAATCGTATCCAATTCTTTTTAACGTATTTCTGGAACCTTATCGACGAGAATTCAGACGCAACGTAAATTGTAGTTTCTTGAAGAATGTAGATTTCCAAAGTGTACGTTGTAAACCTTTTTAATTATTGTGTATTAGGCTAAGGAGCTTCGCGATCTCGACTTACCGTTTAATTAGATTAAAATAGGTACAGCATCGACGACGAAGAAGTCGATGTAGAGTCGGTGTAGAAATGATCAGGGCACGCCAATCTCTGTGAAACATTATCCAGAGCTACTACAAAGGGGGTTAATCGTAGATTATGAAATTTCAAATACGGGAGGATGAATGTAGAATTCTTGCGAGCACGGAACAACCGCGTTCGGGACGAATTAACGACGAGAGTTGACGAATGAACAACGATTGTCGGACGACGTTACCATTTACGCTGTGGGTGTTCTCGGTTACTGTCTCTGAAAGCTTTATCCGCTCTGTGATCGTCGTTCCCTCAAAACTTTCCCAGTAAAAGACTCTCTTTGCGTCACGCCTCGTTGTTCCATACCAAGGCACTTGATTAAAAAAGAAAAAGTGGAAAAAAGAGAACTCCTTCGCTCGTATCCGCTACACGCCAAATTAAACAGAATTGCGTTTAATTAGACCGGCACGCGAAGATGCTTAATTTACGCGTTTACGTAACAAATTCTCTCTTTCGATTCGAATTTCGTTGGCCCCCAGGGTGATATTTAAAAGTGGATTCTACGTTTCTCCTATTACAGGGTGAAATTTTATCGCGCAGCACAAAATCGCGCAACTTTAACCACACGAACGGAGTTATCTTTGCGAGTACAGAGTGGATCGCGTAACTCGAACAAGTTCAATTTTTTTTTCAACCGGTGAACGAATCGAAATTCTTTTTACTCCGGACGATACGATTTTAAAAGAACTTCGAGACGATGATATTTGATTTTTCGTACGGTTTTCTATTTTTCGCGCGCGAAAGATTTCAAAGTCACTTGTGACTTTTTTACGGATAACTCTGCAATTTCGTTTGCTCATAAAGTAACATATATCGAGACGAATCGAACGAGATAAAAGATGTGTATTCGTTTTGCGCGTAGTATAAATTTTTATATAACTAAAAAGTAACATAATTATCACGTGCTTCGAGGTTTACAGTTACACAGTTCTGTATAAAACTCTTAAGATACGCGTTCGCCAGAAAAAGGGTGACCAAGTGTATTTATCTCCGCGTCTCAACTTTTTCTAAAACCCCCCAACATCCTTAAGAAAAGAAATAAAACTCCAACGACCGATACTTTTGAGAAATAGCTTGCTTTTTCTTTACCCTGAAAAAAGTTGCCAGAAACCCTCGAGAACAGAATCCCCTCGAAAGGTGGCTCAAAGAGCGCCTAAACTCAAAAATATCGCTTACCCGGGATTCCATTTTTCACGAGCGTGGTGAGAGATCACGCGCTCCGAAAACAATAATTAACTCCTCGAGTGGAAACGACGAGTCTCTTTCGCACGATTCTCCGTGCTAAAAGTAACGATACTTAATCTTAAGAGAAGTTTTATTATTTTATAAATTTACCTTATTGGAAACAAAATGACGTTCATATTTTCCTAAATCGATTCTACTATACAATTTTCGATCCTTTTCCGAATTGTATCAAAGGCATAGATATAAAAAAATACTGGACTGATACTTTTATAAAAATATCAATTCCGATTTAATACTCGTATTAAAGTATCATTATACATAATATTGATACCAATGTTATAGTAACTAAGTAGCTGCTCTTTTAGTCTCGATTTGTATTTCGATACTTACCCATATCTCTTATCGAGTACTTTGATTTCGGATTGACCGAACACCATCAATAGTATCAGTATAGATTCCCATTACCAATAGTAGACCACTGACAATACTCAACGTATTTAACTCGTGACAAAAATTACACAACGCGAAAAATTTCTATACATACCCATAACTCTTATCGAATACTTTGGTCTCGGATTAACCGAACACCATCAATAGTATCGGTAATAGATTCCCATCACCAATCGTAGACCACTGACAAAACTCAACGAAATTAACTCGCGACAAGAATTTCACAACGCGAAAAATATCTATACATACACATATCTCTTATCGAGTACTTCTGTCTCGGATTGACCGAACACCATCAATAGTATTGATATAGGTTCCCATCACCAATCGTAGACCACTGACAAAATCCAACGTATTTAACTCGTGACAAAAATTACACAATGCGAAAAATTTCTATACACACCCATATCTCTTATCGAGTACTTTGGTCTCGGATTAACCAAATACCATCAATAGTACCGGTATAGATTCTCATCACCAATCGTAGACCATTAACCAATCTCAACGTAATTAAATCGCGACAAGAATTACACAACGCGAAAAATTTTTGTACATACTGATATCTCTTATCGAGTACTTTGGTCTCGGATTGACCGAACACCATCAATAGTATCGGTATAGATTCCCATCACCAATCGTAGACCACTGACAAAATTCAACGTATTTAACTCGTGACAAAAATTACACAATGCGAAAAATTTCTATACACACCCATATCTCTTATCGAGTACTTTGGTCTCGGATCAACCGAACACCATCAATAGTATCGGTATAGATTCCCATCACCAATCGTAGACCACTGACAAAATTCAACGTATTTAACTCGTGACAAAAATTACACAACGCGAAAAATTTCTATACATACCCATAACTCTTATCGAATACTTTGGTCTCGGATTGACCGAACACCATCAATAGTATCGGTAATAGATTCCCATCACCAATCGTAGACCACTGACAAAATTCAACGTATTTAACTCGTGACAAAAATTACACAACGCGAAAAATTTCTATACATACCCATATCTCTTATCGAGTACTTTGGTCTCGGATTGACCGAACACCATCAATAGTATCGGTAATAGATTCCCATCACCAATCGTAGACCACTGACAAAATTCAACGTAATTAACTCGCGACAAGAATTATACAACGCGACAAATTTCTATACACACCCATATCTCTTATCGAGTACTTTGGTCTCGGATTAACCAAATACCATCAATAGTATCGGTATAGATTCCCATCACCAATCGTAGACCACTGACAAAACTCAACGTAATTATCTCGTGACAAAAATTACACAATGCGAAAAATTTCTATACACACCCATATCTCTTATCGAGTACTTTGGTCTCGGATCAACCGAACACCATCAATAGTATCGGTATAGATTCCCATCACCAATCGTAGACCACTGACAAAATTCAACGTATTTAACTCGTGACAAAAATTACACAACGCGAAAAATTTCTATACATACCCATAACTCTTATCGAATACTTTGGTCTCGGATTGACCGAACACCATCAATAGTATCGGTAATAGATTCCCATCACCAATCGTAGACCACTGACAAAATTCAACGTATTTAACTCGTGACAAAAATTACACAACGCGAAAAATTTCTATACATACCCATATCTCTTATCGAGTACTTTGGTCTCGGATTGACCGAACACCATCAATAGTATCGGTAATAGATTCCCATCACCAATCGTAGACCACTGACAAAATTCAACGTAATTAACTCGCGACAAGAATTATACAACGCGACAAATTTCTATACACACCCATATCTCTTATCGAGTACTTTGGTCTCGGATTAACCAAATACCATCAATAGTATCGGTATAGATTCCCATCACCAATCGTAGACCACTGACAAAACTCAACGTAATTATCTCGCGACAAGAATCACACAATGCGAAAAATTTCTATACATACCCATATCTCTTATCGAGTACTTTGGTCTCGGATTAACCGAACACCATCAATAGTATCGGTAATAGATTCCCATTACCAATAGTAGACCACTGACAATACTCAACGTAATTAACTCGCGACAAGAATTACACAACGCGAAAAATTTCTATACATACTCATATCTCTTATCGAGTACTTTGGTCTCGGATCGACCGAATAACATCGACAGTAACGAAATCGATCCCCATCGCTATTCATAGACCGTTAACAAAATGCAACGCGACTCGCGACAAGAATTACACGGCGTGTATTAGATATCTATCCCGGTGGTTGAACGCTCGGTGGAACGACGGCGGGATAACCTTTAACGACTCTCGGTTTATCTGTGTACACGAAATCGGGAAAACGGCCACTTAAGCTTCATTGCGAAACTACCGTCAGGTTGGCGAACAAAACGGTGCCGTGGCGCGAGGTATCGAGTGCACGGGAACGCGCGAAACATTCGGCGATAGTCTTAACAACGTTCGTGCACGCTCGTTTTCGAACCGTGGCTGTTATGAGTTTCGAGCGGATTGCACACGCTCGAAAGCTCATCGGTATTTCTAAAGGTTCCCCGGCCTTCCGTTTTTACCCTTCGTTATCTTCCTTTTCTCGCATCGAACGGTAAAACCACACCGCGTGCGCGTGTGTGCCCGTGTTCTCCCTCGAACCTACGTAAAAACTATATTTATATTTGCCGGAAATTGGGAACATAATTGAGCAACGTGGATATTGACGCGCGGTACGGTTTTCCATGGAACGAGCGCATCCTCTTTGCGATTGCCATTATTTTTATCGCCTCGATGGAAATAAAGTCGAATTTCGTCACGAATTCGTTTCTATGTCTACACGGAGTAAAATATTTCTCGAAAGAGCGAGCGAATTCTTTTTAAAAATAATCATTGTGAATTTATTCGATAGTCCACAGCTTGGCTTTTTATTCAGCTCGATTTTGTATGCGTCGATCTTTTTTTTCAATTTTTTTTGCTACTTCTTCGATGCATCGCGAGACACGACAATGGGAGAACGATTGTTCGATAGAAATGTTATTGAAAATATATAATCGAAATTTGTGGTATGAATTGGGTCAGATAGATTCTATATCTTTCTTATAAGAATATGACAAAAATTAAGAGTAACAAAATTGTAAGGGATTTCATAGATCGATGTTGCGATCAGGGCTTATTTACTAGGGGAACACGATTATTTCCGACTTGTATCGAATCGAAATGTAATATGCTCGAGCTGATAGTTTCCATCAAACGAGCGACACGGTGCGATGCACGAACGAAGATACGATTAGTTAGTAGGTGGGTATTAATAATAAGCAATCCTTGACATTGCGTGACGTTGATTTATGCAATATATATTTCGAACTATTTCGTACCTTTCGATATACTTTTAGTATCTTACAATTAGACGTGCAAAGTGATCCTGTATCGCAGATCTATTGTCTAATCGCGTTAAATAATCACGAAATTAATATTGAAGTATTTCCAGCAAGGAAACATTAACAATTGCTATATACAGACTGATCATTGAAAGACCGAAGGATTTGAAAAAACTATAACTCGACATTTTAAAAAAATTAATCATGTTGAATATTTTCTCTCGTAAATTTAACGAAAATTTAGAAACTTACAGAATGTAAAATAATTCAGTTACCGAGAGATTGGGTTAATTTATCGGTTAAATTTTTTCGAAAGGAGAAACGTTGCTCGAAATTTGATAAATAAATTATCAGGATTACAAGTGTACAGTACTCGCGCGCGTCTACTACCCGCACTGTACCTTCAATTCCAAAATCGGTGCGCGTTTCTCGGTTTCCTCTCTCCAATTCGATTGTAATACGTGTAATAGAATTAAAGATCAAGACGGAGAACAAGTTCGTACGAGCAATCGTTAATTAACGTATCTACCGGCCCGATTATCGCTACGAAACACTCGAGCGAAAGGAGAATTCGCGAATTATCCGTGTACACTATACACGTACGTGTACCGATAATCGATAATCAGGGAACGTATTTCCGTATAATCGTTGTCTGGATAATAGATGCACGGATAATTGGTATTCTGTTCGGATTCTCCCCTATTACGTTTTATTCGCGATCGTGGACCACTCGTAGCGACTTCGATTTCACGAATGGCAATCGAACGCGAAACCTTCGATATCTTCGCGCGTTTCGTTCATCTCGAGGCGGATTTATCGATTCCTCGATCGTTCTAGTCGCGATTGTAAACCCTTTGTCCCGGTTGCGTCGTCGTTATCGCGATAAATTAATATCGCGATTGCTAGCCGAAATGGAAACACAGCGCACGTTATTACGACGTCTTGTGTACGCGTCGCGACGAAATTGAATATCTTTGCGCGAACAACGAATAAACAAACGCGACGCGTTACGCGAGCACGCGTGCTCTTTGAACGCGTTACCTGTTCACCTATTCAATTTGTTCCGTGTACTCGGTTCCATGTCTGAACGTATTCCGTGGGTCGAGGATTCTTAACGTTAACATATACTCGTGGATAATTTATCGGAGAACGATGGAGTGCTCGCGGTTAAATTTCCTATGAAATTTTGCGAAATACTGTCTCGGAATTCTTGGATACCGATCCATTAGATCCAACGAACGAGTTTCGTGATTTGGTCAGTTTTGTATTTTCTATGCTTGCAATCTTATGTTTTGTAACAATGTTGCGTCTTACATTTTTGGATCAAAGAAATGCATTCGATCGAGTCGGTTAAAGTTACAGATTCTAGAGGATTATGAATTTTGTCGAATTTCGGAGAGAAATTTACAAGGTACCTTCTCAAGATTGTCTATTTTGAAGAGAAGTGTGAAGAAAGTTTTTTTTGTTTTTAATCGAAAGTTTACCGAAATTATGAAAGTGGTCCCTCGATTCGTGCGACGATAGTTTTTGAAATTCATACTCCTCGTGGTACATCGTTGAGACAGTTTTACGTAGTATAAAATATTGCGTTCGCGTACTATATTCAAAGCTTTATATTCTGTAAAGATTGCTTTTTACACTTTTGGTACCCGAGGAGGATCGCTTTCGCAATTTCAAGTTCGTTCGACCAACTCGGTAAAAGTTCGCTATTCCATAGAATTATCAATTTCTAAAATTTCGCGATAAAATCTGCAAGATACCTTCTCGAGAATGCATTTTAAGGATTCTTTTATCCAAAACTTTTACCGAACTCTTACACCGAAAGTACTCTCTTCGTTCCTTTATCAACCATTTCGAATCTACTTTCCTCGGGAACACAGTCGAGACAATTTTTAACAAACCTTTCGCGTTTCACTTTAAAATCTTGAACATATCTTCCATATGTGGTGCATTTTAAGAATTCTTTTATCCAAAATCGTACAACTGCGAGAATTCCTTTACCCAAAATCGTGCAACTGCGAGAATTCATTTACCCAAGTCATGCAACTGCAGGAATTCCTTTACCCAAAATATCTTTTGAATGGTGTACATTTTAAGAATTATTTTACCCAAAATCATGCAATTGCAGGACTTCCTTTACTCAAAATATTTTCCGAATGGTGTACATTTTAAGAATTCCTTTACCCAAAATCATGCAATTGCAGGAATTCCTTTACCCAAAGTATCTTCCGAAGGAGCTGCATTTTAAGAATTCCTTTACTGAAAATATCTTCCGAATGTCGTGCATTCTAAGAATTCTTTTACCCAAAATCGTGCAACTGCGTGAATTCCTTTACCCAAAAATCATGCAACTGCAGGAATTCCTTTACCCAAAATATTTTCCGAATGGTGTACATTTTAAGAATTTCTTTACCCAAAATCATGCAATTGCAGGAATTCCTTTACCCAAAATATCTTCCGAACGTTGTGCATTTTAAGAATTCCTTTACTAAAAATATCTTCCGAATGTCGTGCATTCTAAGAATTCTTTTACCCAAAATCGTGCAACTGCGTGAATTCCTTTACCCAAAAATCATGCAACTGCAGGAATTCCTTTGCCCAAAATATCTTCCGAATGGTGTACATTTTAAGAATTATTTTATCCAAAATCATGCAATTGCAGGAATTCCTTTACCCAAAATATCTTCCGAATGTCGTGCATTCTAAGAATTCTTTTACCCAAAATCGCGCAACTGCGAGAATACCATTACCAAAAAATCGCGCAACTGCAGGAATTCTTTGCCAAAAATTCCCTCGAGCGGCGCCCCCATACCCTCGTCAACCTTTTTCAATCCACTGTCTCGGGGCGACCAATCGAGAGACAATTTTTTAACCACTGTTTCGCGTCACCCTTTAATTTCGAATTCCTACTTGCAGCGATCGTAAGTCGTCGCAGTCGATGAAACTCTCGCCGGTAGAGGCAAACGGCACCGGGGTGCATCGTATGTAATTGCATTATCGCACGGTACTTTATATCGCGGGACCGTTTCCAGCGTGTATTGCAACGGTAAAATCAATCGCGCCGCTCGCTCGTTCTGCCCGTTTTACAAACAAAGCTGTACTAATTGGACAATTTGATTTAACGGAGTCACGTTTACGCGCGCGTGTTCTCGCTGTAAATTACGCGATACGTTTAATTGCCGAGTTCCCGTGTATTCTGACGACACGAGGCTCAAGGTATCCCCACAGGGGGAAGGGGACGAATGGAAAATGTCCCGTTAAATATTTGATCGTCGAACGATGCGAACGGGTTGAGCAGTTCATTGGACGGTCGACGAATGAAAAAGCTTCGTCGTTGTCGTTGTCGTTGTCGTCGTCGTCGTCGTCGTCGTCGTCGTCGTCGTCGTTATGGATAGACGTCGCGACATTTTTCACGGTGGATCGCTCGCGACGGTCTAGCAACCGCGAGTACCTCGTAACGGGGCGTCGGTTTACATAAACAACGACGTATAAAAATAACCGTGATAACAAGTGGACGCGAAGGGATTGTTTGGTCGCCGCGTTCCCGCTAATGATGTAAACGGTTGAAGGGGCACGTACTGGATGTTCCGTACCTTTTCAGACGGTTATCCGCGCGAATAAAAGGATCGCGAGGCAACCCGTCGCGGGATAAAAACACGTTTCTTCCGCTCGCTATTGTAATTCGTAACCGCGACGCGGAATACGGAGCTTCGACGACCACGACGTCCCTCGACGTCGGTGGACCTCGTCTACGAGGATCGAGGAAACGGTCACGAACTCGTGGAAATTTTGTGGCGGCACTACCCACGCTTGCCACCAGAGGGAAACTCACCATCAACCGTTTCCCGCAAGTTCCCGTACCTGCTCCGATCGCTATATATACGACCTCTTACCGATCTTCCAATGTCCCGGCGTATAAGGCAGGGCCTGCTAGGATGCCTTACTGACGAGTCCACTAGCAGGCCCGGGATGAAACGCTTATCCCCACTTCCTTATATCTCCGTTCTCTCCTACCTTAAACATCTTCTTAGCGCCGCCAAAGTGGTGACCCCGTCTAAGAACCAACGCAACCTTCTGGACAACAGCGCAGCAGCAGTACAGGTGCAGCACAAGACGATGGAAGGAACGCAACGTAAAGGCCGATTTTCGTTAATCCCCCTCTCCGAGGGTTGACTCCTCAACCTGCCAGCGACGACACGGACGCTATACTCCCGGCTAACCATCAGGATCAACCCCAGGAGGACAGCAGGCAGCTTTGTCGACATTATTCACCGACCACACCGATGCGTTTCATAAATACTGGTACGCGCACGCATCAACGTCGGACAACAAGCGAAAACGCGGCTTGAGCAAACGATGCTCGCCACGCGTATTCCGCAATCGACAGCAGCTGGGCCTTACTACGAAAAAGAAGCATTCTTCTCTTCCACCGCTCTGAACAACCTCCTCCTGTGCCTGTTGTGCCAAACCGAACTACGGAACAAATACCTACGCCACTGGGACATCAGGACGGAACTTCAAAGTATCGTTTACCACTGGCAAGGGGGTTATGTGGCGGCACTACCCACGCTTGCCACCAGAGGGAAACTCACCATCAACCGTTTCCCGCAAGTTCCCGTACCTGCTCCGATCGCTATATATACGACCTCTTACCGATCTTCCAATGTCCCGGCGTATAAGGCAGGGCCTGCTAGGATGCCTTACTGACGAGTCCACTAGCAGGCCCGGGATGAAACGCTTTATCCCCACTTCCTTATATTTCCGTTCGCTCCTTCCTCACATACTTTAATTTAGCGCCGCCAAAATTTCATCGCCAAATTGTCGAGGATTGCTCAACTCTCTTTGAGATGTGACTCTAGATTACTAACTGATTTGGTCCAATACAGACATCGAAATATCGCGTAAAATGTAAAACTATGTAGAATATCGAGATAAAGTTATTCTCACTTCGTATGCATAATATTTCGTCGGGTTAACCCACTCATCGAACGGTGATGTCATTCGAATAGACGATCTTCTGATAACTCACTTGTCGAATGGCAATATCGTTCGAGCGAACAAATTTTTAATTATTTCGAGCAGTACTCAAACTGGTCACCATTGTGACTTTATATTTTGTGCTACGATTCAGAATTTGTGTAACAGATCCTGTGGATAGCACACTAGAAGTGCAATATACTTCGAGTCTGAAAATATGACACTCTTGGATAAGATAGGATAATTTTATTTTAAATAGAAGTTAAAAACACGACTCTTATATATTCCAAACATTTTCAACCATTGTCACTTTCTACATTCTACTGCGATTCAGAATTTATGCGACAAATCCTATGGATTGCACACTAGAGGTGCAATATCCTTCGAGTCTGAAAATATGACACTCTTAGATAGGATAGGATAATTTTATTTTAAATAGAAGTTAAAAACACGACTCTTATATATCCCAGACATTTTCAACCATTGTCACTTTCTACATTGTACTGCGATTCAGAATTTATGCGACAAATCCTATGGATTGCACCCTAAAGGTGCAATATCCTTCGAGTCTGAAAATATGACATTCTTAGATAAGACAGAATAATTTTATTTTAAATAGAAGTTAAAAACACGACTCTTATACATTCCAAACATTTTCAACTATTGTCACTTTCTACTTTCAACTGTGATTCAGAATTTATGCGACAAATCCTATGGATTGCACACTAGAGGTGCAATATCCTTCGAGTCTGAAAATATGACACTTTTAGATAGGATACGGTAATTTCAATTTAATACGAAGTTAAGAAACACGACTTCCATATATCCCAGACATTTTGAACCCGCAGTATAGCGAACGTAAGAACGTTTTAAGGTTAAACGTGGGATTTCCTATCAGCGTCAGACGCTTTCGGCTACGAACAGCGTCCGTACACGAATGAGATTGTCTATCAGCGTCAAACGCGTGCGTTTAGAATCGTGAAACGAGCATACGATCTAATAACACGTTACTCCGGGCTGGATCGGAAAGCTTTGGAAATGTGGAAGCCGTCGAGCTACGAGATAAATATCGTTGTCACTTTGATGCATTGCAAGAATTGGAGAGAAAATTGTGTTCGAAGGGGTGTAGCGATGTAAAATTCTACCTGCACGGCTTAAAGTATACTTACTTTGTTTTTTTTCTTATTCAAAATCTCTTTGTAAATATAAATTCTGAGAATAACGTAAGAATATTTACGGATTCCTTTCAATTTGCCCGATATAACTTTCCACGTTATTTTCTTCAATAATACAATTTTTCTAATCCTTGTCGTTCGTAAGGGCTACGATAAGATGCAACGAACTCTAATAATTTTTCATTCGTAATAATTTTTCATAGAACTCTAATAATCTTTCACTTCGGAGAAAGATTGAAATTTCGTCGGCATTTTTACCAAGAGATACCTACACACGGTATTTCTTAAACTAGAGAACATTTCTCTCGTAGAAAAATCAAGAGAACATCTATTTGTCTCCAAAATATTTTTCCTGCACCATTTTCACCTCTTTCGAGATAAATCGTTTCCAACGAAGCGTTACGCGACGATTCAAATTTTACAACGCGAACCACGATGCAACGAAAAGGTTAATTGTTACGTGAATCTCGATTATAATCCTATTCGAGTCTTTTGTTCGTGGTCTCTCGACTCTTCGTTGCAGAATCGTTGCGCATCGTCGACCAATCGAGAACGTTCAATGCGTGCATCCGTTCTACGAATAACTTTCGCGCAGACTAAACGTACAAATAAATTTCTTCGTGGAAGAATTTATTTTTCAACTTTTTACGATACCGACGACTATTATCATAGTCGCCTATTATTATCGTTTGATCATTGGTTGCTCAACGACTGATGGACAGAGTCTAAAAATAAGCTTCGAGGCGGGAAAATTTATTCTTCGAGTCTTTACAACACGGACAGATTTTAATTGTTAAATCTTCAGTTGCTTACCAACAGTGCGCGAAAATGAGCTTCGACGCGGAAAAATGTATTTCTCAAATCTCTACTACGTTAACTATTCTCGAGACTCCGATTTTGGTCGTTCGTTTTTTTAGTCAATAGTGAGTAAAAATGAACTTGAGCGTGGAAAAATTATGTTTCGAGTCTCTGTTGAATCGACGACTCCCTAGTCGCCAATTTTGATCGTTTGGTTTCTGGTCGCTCAACGATCGGTCGACAGTGCATAACTAGACAAAGTTGTAAGCTCACGGTGTCCGTCCACTAGGTCTCTCGAGGAAACAAAAAGGTATCGACGTTCGTCGACGTGGATGGGGTTCATTGGCAACGAGAAGACCGACAAAAGCTGGATTACGCTCCTATTAGTCCAAACGCGTCCGCCCGTATTACGGAAGAACCTCGAGACTCTCCGCGACCGTCCAACAGGGGAGTATTTTATCTGCTAATAGTGTTTTCCACTAAAAACGATAGAATTTTGAACCCGTTTGTAATTGAATTATCAGAATTGTGCGACATTTGTACACGTTAATGCTTTGCAAATCGTCGAGAATCGATGCACAGTTGCGTTAAACTTACCAGAATTTATTTTTGAAAATCTTGTTCAATTCGAATATAATTTTCTCCGTTTGTCATTGAATTATCAGAATTGTGCGACATTTGTATACGTAAATGCTTTGCAAATCGTCGAGAATCGATGCACAGTTGCGTTAAACTTACCAGAATTTATTTTTGAAAATCTTGTTCAATTCGAATATAATTTTCTCCGTTTGTCATTGAATTATCAGAATTGTGCGACATTTGTATACGTAAATGCTTTGCAAATCGTCGAGAATCGATGCACAGTTGCGTTAAACTTACCAGAATTTATTTTCGAAACTCTTGTTCAATTCGAATATAATTTTCTCCGTTTGTCATTGAATTATCAGAATTGTGCGACATTTGTACACGTTAATGCTTTGCAAATCGTCGAGAATCGATGCACAGTTGCGTTAAACTTACCAGAATTTATTTTCGAAACTCTTGTTCAATTCGAATATAACTTTCTCCGTTAATTGATATTTGTTACATACGAATGTAAAGGACAGTATGATCAAATATTCATGTATATAATCTTTATAAAATCCTAACGTTATATTTTTTACAAAATCAAAATTTTAAGGGTATCTTCAATTCCATTCTTGACCAAATTTCAAATAAGTAGTTTCGAAGTGTTGATAATAAAATTTGATCGTTCATAGTACTCCGAAAGAAAACAACGATCAAATCATCTATCGTCGTTTTATTCGATTTCGATTCGAAATTGTATCGTTCTTACTGGAAAATACTAGAGATAGGACGGTCTGAACGTAGAAGGAAAAAAGTGATCTCGGTGAGATATTCTTGGAAAGGACTTAACCGGAAGAAGACGCTGCGGGGAAACCGCTACGGGAAAAAATCGACGCGTCCGTTCTCGAAAACCGTGTCCGAAACAGTCGGTGCACGAGGCGTACTCGCGCAGCCGCGCGCACGACCGCGCGACGACATAAATCCTCGGCTTTTAAACGGATTTATGAGGCAGAAAGGAGAATAGAGACAGGGGAAAATAGAAGACGGAGAAGCGAGAGGAAAGAAAAACAAGGGCGGTGGGCGGCGGTCGAAGGAGCGAGAATTTTTGCGAAGCCTCGGCGTCGTCTTCGCGGGCGTACCAATGGATTCGACGCACGCGACGCCGACGACGACGCCTGGTCAGTGGAGGGAGGATTTCCTCGAAACGTGGTCGAAATTCGAGCGATCGAATAACAAATATTCCGGAAGTAATTGTTTAGAAAGGCGAGGAAAGTGATGCTTCACGCGTGGGAACGATGTCACGTGATTATTGTTAAGAAAGTAATATTTGAGAAAGTAATACAAGTTAATCGTTACGAAAAGTCGTGCTTCTCGAGCGAGAGGCAACGTAAGATGATTAATTTTTAAGAATAGTAATGCTTTACCCGCGAGAAATAATGTAAGGTAATTGCTAAGAAAAGTAGTGCAAACAAAATAGTCAATCGCACTAATGTGTCAGTCACTGTCATAATCAGTATCATCTCCACTGACGCTCCCTTTCGAGGTAATGGAATTTCTTTCTTCTTCGGTCTGATTAAGAGATATCTTTGGCTCTCCGAGGAGCAACACGACCTTCGGGGGAAAGCTATTTTTCATACCGCGCTCAGGGGAACGTAAACTACTTAACATCGGGATCCGGCGAAATAAGAAGCACACGTAACCGATCTTTGTCTCTAACTGTTCTTGATGTTTTCCAAGTGAAATTTCCACTTTTCGACTTTTCGAGATTCCTCGGATAATTGTTCAAGTCGTTAGAAAGCTTGCGTCACAACAATACGTTCGTAAACGAGTGTTTTACGAACTGAAGCAGAGGAACAAATCTAAGAATAATTTCTTTAATGTACAGTAACGTTTTAGGTACTGATCAAATTTGTTATTCGGATTCACGATCTCATCTTTATTCTTTGTGGTGTTTGCTTCGAGAAACTATCCGCTTGTGTAACATAAATCATCAATACGGTCTACAGAAATTAATTTCAATCGAGAATCGAAGTAAAAGATCGTTAATGACGCATTGTTTACATAAGTAAAATCTTGATACATAGAAAACAATAGTATTCATTAGATACATTAATTCATTATTTGTTTTATTTTTATATGATACACGATACGCGTAGAAATTATTAAATAATTATTAAACAATTATTAAATAAAATTGAAGTCGTAAAAATATCGTTCCGTTGTAGTGTTTGCTAATGTTTCAGACGAATATTTTGTCTGGAAAAGTAAAACATTCCATTTTGTCTGTTTCGTGTGAAAAAATGTATCTTTTACGCGTATTGTATAAATTATAAGGATTAAACAAATGCTAAATGATGGTATCTAATTAACAATGATTACTTTCCGTGTTTTAAAACTTATTACTTTAAAACTTATTTAAAACACATATCACAAACCAATTTTTACTTCGAATCTCGATAAAAATTAATGTCTATACGCAAATCAATCATTTATAGTGCATAAATAAGATGCATATGGTAACATTAATATTTGGCATATGCGTAAATGTTAGTAACAATCGTGCAGATGAACAAACATTCACTGAAACGGCTCACTTACACAGATTTCGCAATATCTTGATGTTTATTTATCACAATTATTAACAACCGTCGTAGGACCATAGTTTAAATAATTATTAACAATGTTCTAGTATAATAATTACTTAAAATATCATTTCGTTGAAGTATACTTTGTTCGCAATGGAATTTTTCATCGAGGTTCAACTGACATTCTCAAGGCTACACGTGTTGATTATCGATTTACAAGTCTTCATCGCGATGATTTTTCTATCTAGAAAAGCGATTAATTGAATTTCTGCGCTTTTAAGTAAAAACTGCAACTTCTACGCGTATTGTGTAAATTATAAGAATTAAACATATGTCAAATTAATGTATCTAATAAACAATTATAACTTTCCATGCTTTAAAACTCTACGAAACACGTTTTCCTTTGAATATCGATTTAACCAATTTCTATAAGTTACTTAATCATTTTTAATGCATAAATAAGATGCACATTGTTCGATTAATATTGGGAACATGCAAAAATGTTAATAACAATCCTGGAAATGAATAAACATTCACCGAAACCGTTCGCCTTCGCAGATTTCGCAATATTTTGATGTTTATTTATTATACTTATTAACAACCGTCGTAGGATCGTAGTTAAAACAATTATTAACAATATTCTAGTGTAATTAATGGCTTAAAATATCATTTTGTTGAAATATTCTTTGTTCGCGAAGTAATTGTTGTCATTGAGGTCCAACCGAAATTGTCAAGGCTACACGTATCGATTATCGATTCACAAGTGATCATCAAGATTATTTTTCTATCTAGAAAAGCGATTTATTGTATTTGGCCGCTTTTAAGTAAAGAATGCAACTTCTACGTGTATTGTGTAAAGAATTAGAATTAAACAAATGTTAAATTAACGCACCAAATAGACAATTATTAATTTCCACGGTTTAGAACTTTACGAAACAAGTTTTTACTTCGAATATCGATCAAAATCATTTTCTATAAGTTACTTAATCATTTGTGATGCATAAATAAGATGCACATTGTTCGATTAATATTGGGAACATGCGTAAATGTTAGTAACAATCGCGGAAATGAATAAACATTCACCGAAACCGTTCTCCTTTACAGATTTCGCAATATCTTGATGTTTATATATCATAATTATTAACAACCGTCGTAGGATCGTAGTTTAAACAATTATTAACAATGTTCTAGTGTAATTAATGGCTTAAAATATCATTTTGTTGAAATATTCTTTGTTCGCGAAGGAATTTTTCCTTGAGATTCAACTGACATTCTCAAGGCTACACATATCGATTATCGATTCACAAATGTTTATCACGATGAGTTTTCTATCTAGAAAAGCGATTAATTGAATTTCTGCGCTTTTAAGTAAAAAACACAACTTCTACGCGTATTGTGTAAATTATAAGAATTAAACAAATGTTAAATTAATGCACCAAATAGACAATTATTATTTTCCATGCTTTAGAACTTTACGAAACAAGTTTTTACTTCGAATCTCGATCAAAATCAATTTCTATAAGTTACTTAATCATTTGTGATGCATAAATAAGATGCACATTGTTCGATTAATATTGGGAACATGTGTAAATGTTAGTAACAATCGCGGAAATGAATAAACATTCACCGAAACCGTTCGCCTTTGCAGATTTCGCAATATTTTGATGTTTATTTATTATACTTATTAACAACCGTCGTAGGATCGTAGTTAAAACAATTATTAACAATATTCTAGTGTAATTAATGGCTTAAAATATCATTTTGTTGAAATATTCTTTGTTCGCGAAGGAATTTTTCCTTGAGATCCAACTGACATTCTCAAGGCTACACATATCGATTATCGATTCACAAATGTTTATCACGATGAGTTTTCTATCTAGAAAAGCGATTAATTGAATTTCTGCGCTTTTAAGTAAAAAACACAACTTCTACGCGTATTGTGTAAATTATAAGAATTAAACAAATGTTAAATTAATGCACCAAATAGACAATTATTATTTTCCATGCTTTAGAACTTTACGAAACAAGTTTTTACTTCGAATCTCGATCAAAATCAATTTCTATAAGTTACTTAATCATTTGTGATGCATAAATAAGATGCACATTGTTCGATTAATGTTGGGAATATGCGTAAATGTTAGTAACAATCGCGGAAATGAATAAACATTCACCGAAACAGTTCTCCGTCGCAGATTTCGCAATATCTTGATGTTTATTTATTATAATTATTAACAACCGTCGTAGGATCGTAGTTAAAACAATTATTAACAATGTTCTAGTATAATAATTGCTTAAAAGCCATCAATTCGTTGAAACATTCGATTAGATCGAACGAAAACATTCGAAGTAACGGTAAGTGACCTTGTGGTGGGTATATAAGGAACCCCCGGTTGTGTAAAATTTCATTGTTCCTGGAGCCTCCGAGGTGGACGGATCTCTTCATTTTAGGTACCTGCAAGGTGGAGGGGTGGAGGGGTGGAGGGGGGGCTCTTGGTAACCGGTACTGACCGCCGATAGGCGGTGGTCAGTCCTGGCGACCACTCTCTTAATCCTCTTCCTTTTTTTTTTTTTTAATTTTTTCTTTGTTTAATTTATTTTATTTGTTCTCTAATTTTAATTTGTACTTGTTTCTCAATGTTTATTTTTTTCTCACTGCTTCGTTTATTTTCTTTGTCACTGCACGACTGTATTTAATCACTAACCAACTTCATTTCTAATTTCTATCATTCCTTGACTTTAGGTTTCTCTTAGATAGGCACATCGAAGAACGAAGAACGTAGAAGGAAGCACGAAGAACAAAGAGGACTCTCTCGTCGCATCCGGCATGGGATCTTTGGTTAAGCTTAGAATAAGTTAGTTTTAAGGCCACCATGTACAAATATCTGTGATCTGCCGAGCAATTATCCAATCTTTAGCTTATTTTTGCTCGCTTCCTCGTTTCCTAGTCCGGCCACCTCTGCTTGTTGCATAAGCAAGTGACCGGCCGTGGAGGTGGACCGAACGGTCGATCGCCGTCTCTTCTGGTGCGTCAGCTTTGAGAGAGAACATGCTGCGAACACAGGGGCAGGTGTTCGCACCGGTCCCTGCGGAAGCCCTTGTTCCATAAGACCCTCTCTTCGTCATCCTCCGTGAGTCAGGTCCACGCTCTGCGTGGCTCCTGGCTGCGGAGTTGGGAGAAACGGGGCACTCCCCTAGCGGAGTGGACGGCGTCGCGCATTTCCTTGAGAATCGGGCCCACTGAGGGGAAACGGGACCGACCTAGTAGGAACAACTCCACGGTTCGTGTCGCGTATTCCACAATTTTGCCTCATTTTTCCATAATGTAATTGCTCGGCAGAATTAAACGAGGAGATCGAAGGAACATTGATTCCTTCTATCTCTGCAGTTAGAATAAGTTAGTTTTAAGGCTGTGCTCTGCCAAGCAATTATCCAATCTTTAGCTTAATTTTGCTCGCTTCTTCGTGCCTCAGCACGGTCACCACTGCTTGTTGCGTAAGCAAGTGACCGACCGTGTAGGTGGTCCGAACGGTCTATCTGCGTCTCCTCCGGTGTATCCGCTTCCAGAGGGGGCATGTTGCGAGCACAGGAGCAGGCATTTTTGCTGGTCCCTGCGAAAGCCTCCAAAATAAGACCCTCTCGTCGTAAAGGTGAGAAACGGGGCACTCCTCTAGGGGAGTGGAGGCGTCGTTCGTTTCCTCTTGAATCGAACCCACCGAGGGGAAACGGGATAGACCTAGTAGGACCAACTACACGGTACGCGTCGCGTCTTTCCCAATTTTGCCTCATTTTTCCATAATGTAATCGCTCGGCAGAACTAGACGAGGAGATCGAAGGAACTTTGATTCCTTCCATCTTCCCGGTTTGGTAATTTCGTTTGTATTGCGTATCGAGGGAGATCGATGGAACCTTGATTCCATCTATCTCTCTCCGGGTCTCCGCTCGCAGCAACCTCCACGTGGTGAGACCTGGTAATCGGTATTATTCACGACGAAGAATTGTTCGTCGTGAGTAATGCCGAGCTAGTTGGCTGCGAATTTAGAATAGTTTTCGAAGATATAAGAATAAATATCTCTTTCTTTCCCTCCTTTGCTACAATTTTTAGAACCCAATCCTAGATTACGAGTCAAAGAAAGAGGTACGAAACTGTCAAGTATTCTTTGATCATTCGTTCTTTAATCTACAACATACGTATCTCAGAATCAGATTCTTGAAATAGATTGAAAATCGTAGTTAGTTGCCGAGACAGAAGTTTTCTCAAATTTTTGTTAACATACTTTTAGAATTGTATTATTCTTCTATCAAATTTAACTCAGAAACTATATCGATTTGAGACGTGCCGTAAGGTTTTTACAGCACATTGTACACAATAGCAAACAACGCCTGAAAATTGTTCAATTACATTAAATTAGGAATAACAAATTCTCGATGTCCAGAGATGTCCTCTCGATGGATCCCAATTTTTGAACATTACGCGAGACGATGGCTCAGATCTCTCGCGAGATCTCTCGACTACCAGAACCAGAGATGATTTTTCCAGGCTCTCGAACTTAGATTATAAGGCAACCGTGTCCGCCCGTAATTTCATCGCCCGGAAGCCTTAAAGCGCCCGACTGTGTGCACGCTCACGTCAGGGGGTAAACAGGTACACGTGCACAGGAGGACGTGGAAACGTGGGCAGGACACGCTTCGGGAGCCTGCAGGCACAGCTTTAACAGCTGGATTACACGGGTTGAGCCAATGATTAATCAAACACTCCGATGTGCAACGTAGTAACAATGCACGGCTCGCCGCTCAGGTGCCATTAGACGTAGCGGTTGCGGCCTTACGGTTAACCTGTGATTAACCATGTATCCGGATAAACACAGACCTGCTGGCCGTGGACCAACTTCAAGATGAATCCAGGATCGAATCTTCGACGGATTAAAGGAGAAGATCCGTTTCGCGCCAAAGCGAGCTTTTACCCAACCGTGGCTACCACGAACGAGGGTTCAGGATCGATCTGTGCCCGACAGGTTTTGACGTCGGTCCTATTTAGCATTCTGGTAGGGTTCTCTGCTTCTCACGTACCACAAAACGGGGTGACATTGCCCACTTTTTATCTTTCGTGGAAACTTTGACGGTTCTTCGCCTAACTTCTCGACACGTTTTACTTTCCGACGTATAAAGAAAGGTAGCATCGGGCAAGAATTTCGAAAAGTTATTTTACGAGGGAATACATTTCGAAACCTTCCGATCGCGATTAAAGGGACAATTTTGTCTCGATCGCGCGCGTCTATGTACTACGGGGAGTTAGAAAGATCGCAGTCGGATTAAAGGGAGATGTAGTGTCACGTGTAAAGGGAATTTGGACATTTTGCTCGATCGTAGGCTTTCAAAGTTAGCTGTGATGTTTGATTCGGTATCATTCGCAATTTCTGCTAGGTGACATCTTTTGAGATTGTACTATGATGGTTACTCCTAGGTGTTTCTTTGGTTTTCGAAGGCATTGTTATTTGTACAAATTTTGGAATATATTTTCGGTAAATCTTACACAGCATTTTACACGAAAACGATAAGTAAACTTCTCTTCTACCTTTTCTAACCGGAACAAAATTTAATACAATCTATGTATCGTATAATCTACGTATTCGTCCGTGTTAATTTTTAACCACGCATGTCTCTGATCGTGAATTTACTTCTAAAAAACTAATCCAAAGTTGAGACAAATAAAATTCATATTAGAGGAATCGTTCAATATTCTAATTAAATCGTGTCGAAATAGTTGGTACGGTTTGCGAAATATTTTATCGCAGCTTTCGATCGTAATTTCTATTATCCGAAATCGGATGTTGTTATCTAAAAAAAATAAAAGGAGCTCGTTAGAATTTGCATTTAGAAATATAAACAATGAAAACGTCGGGACGATAAAGAATCAAAGGTTGCGTTATATACCAACAGTTTGATTGTATACGTGCGCAATACTTCCATCGTTTATACGTTTTGTAATCATCAATCTATGACACAGTTCATTACGTTCTTGACATTGTTTAATGAAGGAGCACTTGTTACGCGTCATGGTCGCAGACTACTTTTAGCAACGGAGTCACACTCGTGGTAGACTTCGGAGCACTGTGACACGATAATTAACGTTCGATGATTTATGCGAAAACGATTCACCGGAGAGGTCTACGGTCGCGATGAAAAAAAGGATCGAAATTCGTTGCCTGGCCGTACACGTTCGTTTCTATTCGTTTCAAGATTCTTATTATTTAAATAATAAGAAAGCTCTTAACCAAATGGTCAAGGAGCCAACGTTGGTTCCTTAAGAGATCAATATTCTCGATTAATGTCGCAACATCGTCGCTGTTTACTCCGAAACCACTTAATTTCGTTTCGATTCCCTCGGAATGTTTTAACAACGTCTTAATTATTCACGCCATTCGTCGAAGAAGATTCGACGTTAACGATTATTGCAAAACAACCCAAGAATCCTACGGAACTTATATTTTATTAAGAGGAGGAAATTACTCTTTTAAGTCTCGTAATAAAGTATTGATTTACTTAGAGGCTCGGGTCCGCTGAACTTTATCCAACGTCGTAAAAATAAAACGCAATCGTTCTAAAGAATGTTCTAAATTGACATCGATTAGAAATTCAATAGACCAAAATTTTTATTTCTAAGCGACATCGTGCAAGCATATACCGCAGGAGTACATTTTGATAAAATACGAGGAGAATTAACGTAACTCGAACGAACGCTTCTCGCGTCGATTAAAGGTGTCAGAAATAAACAAATATTCCATATTTTGCGAACGCTTGACACATTTATTTCCCAACATCGGTCCAATTTGTCGCTAAATCACGGATCGTGATAATTTATTACGCTTTTGTCCCATTTTGCGCTTTTTTGTATACGTTGCGTCGGAACAGCCAAAAGTGTACCAGCATCGATCGTTAAAATGTCCGAATGTAGTTTATTTCATTTCTTCGAGCGGGTTTTTCTCAAGACTCTATTTCCTCGAACTTTGGCAGAATATCTCGAGAAGTACCATTCAGATCGATTTGAAATTTGGCACGCACGTACGGGAAATGTTCTTTCATTACTGATTACGAAAGCGTTGGTTACAATTAGCAAAATTGTTCACGCGTTGTCGATATTTTTGCAATAAAGTCTACGATCGAAATCGGTGCGTCTCGTACTCATTTGCTACCATTTGTACCTGTGAAACAATTTCAACGAGCTTTCTACTTTAATTTAAACAAGAGGTGTTCTCAGAATTATCAATTCCGACAAATACAACGCTTTAAGGCGCAATACGTTTTGTTTATATTTCACTGGTCTGTTCATCTCGAATCTTGGACGTAGAAGTAGTGGATCAAATGATTGTCGAAATTGTACCCCATCAAAACTTTGGTCCTTTTATTACTGACCGTGGAAATGTTGGTTACGATTACAAAAATTGTTCACGCGTTGTCGATATTTTTGCAATAAATTCTACCATCGAATTCGGTGCGTCTCGTACTCGTTTGCTACCATTTGTACCTGTGGAACAATTTCAACGAGCTTTCTATTTTAATTTAAGCAAGAGGTGTTCTCAGAATTATCAATTTCGGCAAATACAACGCTTTAACGCGAAATACGTTTTGTTTATATTTCACTGGTCTGTTCATCTCGAATCTTGGACATGGAAATAGTGGATCAAATTGTCGAGATTGTACCCCACCGAAACTTTGGTCCAAAATGACAATATTCGTGTCGACCTCTATTTCAGTCTTTGGGAAACTCTCCTATGACACGTTACTGCTTCCTGTAAGTTCGTGCACTTTCCAAGTTGTTGAATTACAAGCTCAATAATCCCTGTAACCGGAAGGGTCGCTATCGTTGCAGGAAACTTCTTCGGAAAGTGTCATCGAAAACGAGGAAATTGTTTTCGATTCCCACGGGTGCATTTTTCGCGGTGGTGAATTGCAAGTGTGGTAATTTGGAGAGTATCGTTGAGAACGAGCAAATAATTTTCTATTCTCACCGAATCTACGATGGTCGCGTGAGATTACACCGTGGGAAAAATACGGAGCATACTACCGGGACACACTATCGTGACAGTGACGAGATTTTATAATATTTTATCGTCGTCCGTTAGAGAACCTCTGGCAAAGCGTAGAATTTTAAAATTAGAGAAGCGTGTAATGTCCATAATATTCCGAATAGAAGTTCAGTAGAGTAGACACTTCGATATTTAAACTTTGATCCTTGAGAGCATTTTCCAAGATGGCGAAGTACATGTATAGTAGCCCTTGTAAAAGTCACGAACACTAGAAGTCTTTGAAAAGTGTCATTGGAAATCAGAAAATTATTTTCGATTCTCACTCTACAATTTCATAAGTATATTTTCCAAGATTACTGTTTTCTCTAAGTTCGCGTGTACATTTTCCAAAATGTTAAATCACAAAGGTAGCGATCTCTGTAATCAGAACAGTCGCTCGGTGAAATTTCCTTCTCCGAAAAGTGTCATTAGAAATGAGAAATTTATTCTCAATTCTCACGAACATTGAAAACGTGTAAATTATTTTCAAATTTTACTCTGCGACCGGTCGATCTCCGGACAAAAAAAGCATTTCGAGAACTTTCATTGAAAACGAATAAATAATTTCTCTAAACGTGTACACACCCATAACGAAACGCGTAATTTTTGGCGTACGAAATCGAAGCAGCTATTCGATAAGCCGCGGTTACGCGTTAGAAGCGTCGTTCCGTTCATCGTGGATGACGTTGGCCCGCATTGCCTTCGACGTCCGGTTTACGAGGAAATTAGTATTCCGCATCGCGGGAACTACGAGCCGGCGTGTGGACGCATTAGTCGATTCTATCTTCGAGCGGAGTTTCGAGTACATACAATGACGAATGACGAGCGCGTTCACATCACCGGAGTTCGTTGCGACGAATTCGCGAACATTAACACGCGGCCTTGCCTCTTAACGTCCAAACGGATTTTATCACGATCGACACGCCCAACGGTCCCGTTCCTCTGCATGCAGTCACCCTTTCTTCCGTATCTTCGACTTTACAAACCATTGCAAAACGAACAACGTTAACTATTCGATGTTAATTAACCGTTCCAACGTGGAAAGAAAATTACCTCCAATCGAGGATCCTCGATATTTATGGAACTTGACAAAGGAATGGAGCGTTGAAAGTTATTGGATTCGGAAAAGTTTATATTTATTGTCGATGTTCAAGAGAAACTACATATTTGTGGATGAAATGTTTAGTTAAATATTCTAAGAATATGGAGATAGAGACAGATGTCCAGTACGAGAAGATATAGTTTTCAAGAAACATTGTAAGATCTGAATAGAAGCTTCACTGAATAGTAGATGGCGCCACTGTGGTCGATTAGAACACTCGCACGTATCTACTGAATCTTCAAAGACTGTGTTCTGCGTGGTGATTCATTTATTCTTCAAACGACGCAAGAACCAACTAAACAGGTTTGTCGGGAATCTCGGTGTCGTAGATGGCGTCACTGTAGCCAATTGGATCACATTCTCGTAAATATACACCGAATCTTCGCAAGTAATCTCACGAAGGATGCTCTAGAGCGATCGTTCTTCAAACGAAACAAGAACGATCTGAACAAGTTCGTTGAAAATCTCAATGTCGTAGATGGCGTCACTGTAGCCAATTGGATCACATTCTCGTAAATATACACCGAATCTTCGCAAGTAATCTCACGAAGGATGCTCCAGAGCGATCGTTCTTCAAACGAAACAAGAACGATCTGAACAAGTTCGTTGAAAATCTCAATGTCGTAGATGGCGTCACTGTAGCCAATTGGATCACATTCTCGTAAATATACACCGAATCTTCGCAAGTGATCTCACGAAGGATGCTCTAGAGCGATCGTTCTTCAAACGAAACAAGAACAAGGTTCTCAGAACGATCTGAACAGGTTCGTTGGGAATCTCAGTGTCGTAGATGGCGCCACTGTGGCCAATTGGATCGCTCGTTCGCGAACGCGCACCAGAAATCGAGGAAGAATATTTGTTGTTCTTTAATAAACATCCATGGGTGTCCTCTCGGTCGGTTGGATTTTCAGGCAAGTTCGTTAGGGTTAGAATCTCGCGAAAACGCGCATTAAAGAACGAGTTCGTCGGCGCAGACGAACTGGTACGAGATGAACTATGCCTGCTCGAAGGAGACCTCGCGAAAGGACCGCTAACTTGCTAGCAAACAGGCCGAGTTGTTATCGCCGATTACACCGGGGAATATTTACCGAGATACGCCCGGGGAAGCGAAGCGTTTTTATATCGGGTCGTTCATTGCTTGGAAGTAATTCGCTCGACCTTTATGAATTCCGCAGGAAATTGAATAAGACGGACTACCGAGCCGAGAACAGAAACGTCGTGGTACCATGGTTGAGATTGAACCGTATTTTTTTTTTTGTTACTATTATCAGTGGCGACTATGGACGGAGGAACGATGGAAGATGGCTGTCGAGCATCCCTTCGTGACTCGGAGTATCGATCGACTCCGCTATCGTAAACTTCGTGGTTTTGATTATTTCGTAGATCGAACGATAGAATTTAACATATTTTAGATTCCATCTTTTTATTTAACTTATTTCTTTTTATTTATTGCAATCGAATTTGAGACGTGAATAGATACTTTAATTCTTTTCTTTCTACTTTAATTTCTACCTAAGATCGATCAGTCACCTAATTTTGTGCTCAATCGTGACGAACTTTATTCGTAAAATCACAAGTAACGATACTACACTTATTTTTCCGGATACTCGTAAGATCGACCAGTCACTTGAATTCACGCTCAATCGTGACGAACTTTATTCGTAAAATTACAAGTAACGACTCTACAGTACACTTATTTTTCTGAATACTCGTAAAATCCACCAGTCACTTAAATTCACGCTCAATCGTGACGAACTGTATTCGTAAAATTACAAGTAAATTTACCTAGAAATCTAACCTCTTAACGAAATTTATAATCCCAAGAAAAATAGTCCACAAGTGTACATCAATGTAGACCCCAAAAATCAGAACCTCTGTACCAATTTCTCTGTATAGATTTCGATTCACCGCGGCGAGAGTCACGGACGATAGACGAATGTTCGTAAATAAGAAAAGTTGCTTTCATGCCAAAAGGATCGATCGTAGGATGTTGATTAGAGATTCTTTGTTCCATTCGGTACGGTACTATAAGCTACTTAAACCTTTTTTCCTTTTCTTGCCGCCCTCTATGAAGCCGAAGAAGGATTCGGGACGTGCCGGTCGTAAAAAGTCCGTGTGTTTCTGGTCCTTTTCTCAGTCCTCCCGAGGGGAAGGACACCATAAACGTTTCTGCTAAGTTTTCCACCGGCGCTGCACCCTTCGACCCCCTCCTCGTCGAAAGAAAGGGAAAGCCGTGGGCAACGCGGCGCGTACACACGCCGTGCTCTATATTCTTCCGGGCGGCGATTTGTCATCAGCTTTTTGCCAGCGGTGGCCGCGAGACGAAGAAAAATGTATGTAAATACCGCGCGGAGATACAAATGGCCCGCCCACGGCGCTAAACTAATCCCGTCCTGGCGCTAGACGTGATTCATGCCCGCGGTAATGTCCAAAATATGGTGCAAGTCGAGGCGATAACGACGCCGTTCTACGAAAGAATATTATTTATTCACCGAGCGCGCAGGAATCGGCGCGCTACGTTTCCTCGAATACGGAGATGACGTTCTCTCGACGCGTGTTGAACCCAGACGGGTTGTTTTCCAAAGTATCTAGAAACGAGTACGCATCGATACGAGGCGATTAGATTAGAAAACATTGTTTGTTTTCGCGCGTAGTATGGTTTTCTCGACGCGAGTTGAACACACATGGATTATTTTTTAAAGTATCTAGGAACGAGTACGTATCGTTTCTGAATACCAGGTGATTAGAAAACATCGTTTGCTGTTGAGCGTAGTACGGTTTTCTCGACGCGAGTTGAACCCAGACTGTTTGTTTTCCAAAGTATCTAGAAAAAAATACGTATCGTTTCTGGATACCAGACGATTAGAAAACATCGTTTGCTGTTGAGCGTAGTACGGTTCTCTCGACGCAAGTTGAACTTAGATGAGTTATTTTCCAAAGTATCTAGAAACGAGTACGTATCGTTTCTGAATACCAAGCGATTAGAAAACATCGTTTGCTTTCGCGCATAGTACGGTTCTCTCGAGTTGAACATACATGGGTTATTTTTCAAAGTATCTAGAAACGAATACGTATCGTTTCTGAATACCAGGTGATTAGAAAACATCGTTTGCTTTCGCGCATAGTACGGTTCTCTCGAGTTGGACACACATGGGTTGTTTTTCAAAGTATCTAGAAACGAGTACGTATCGTTTCTGAATACCAGGTGATTAGAAAACATTTTTTGCTTTCGCGCGTAGTACGGTTTTCTCCGTGCGAGTTGAACACACATGTGTTATTTTCCAAAGTATTTAGAAACAAGTACGTATCACTTCTGGATACCAGGTGATTAGAAAACATCGTTTGCTTTCGCGCGTAGTACGGTTCGCGAGTGAAAGTCGAACTTGATACACAGGGATTACGAGTCCTGGAGTCTCGAACGAACTTTCGAGTACGAGTGTTACGGATCGGTGGTATCGTCCTTGTTTCGAAGGGAGCTACACGAGTCGAGCTTCTCGTTGAATTAATTTCGAACCTTCTCGCTGATTTCCACCGAAACTGTTTTGTACGAGAAACGATCGGAGTGAAGATTCACCGGCGGTAGGATTTTTGAAGGATATTCGAGGTGATGACGTTCGATCTTTCGTTGGTCTTCTTTTATGAAAGTATTTAAAATCACTTGTTTTCCGCTCGATTCGTCTCTGTACCCGATCACTGACCTTCGAAGCAAATTATAAGGGTTAGATGTAAGAGAGTCGAAGGTGATCTTGAAAACTTACACGAAGAGATCAACCGAAACGAATTTCGGTTCGTTAGAGTCATTAAAGAAACATAATTATTCGGATTAAATCCACGTTGTGTTCGAAGAGGACAAGGAGAATTAACCGATCCTAGAGTCAAATACTTCCACGACACGAGGGAAAGTAAAAAAATTTACAAAAATTATTATCCGGCTCGGTCGGATCCCATCGTGTTACAATATTTGACTAATATTCTGGAGTCAAATGCTTCCACGACACGGAGAAAAGTAAAAAGAAAAGAAAAGAAAAAGAGAGAAAGTACTCTGCGAGAGAAAATGATCGATCGATCAAGTTCTCGTACAGACTCCTTGCGTTAACGACGATCCGAACGATCGTCGGGGATGTTTTAAAAATGTCGCGAGTTCGCGCGGGCGCACCGTAGCGTATATCGTGGCTTATGGCTCGATTAATTCACATAATCTGCAGATGACGCGGGGCCAGTTCGGTAACAATGCCCGGTGTTCATGGTCCATCCGCGATTGTAATACTTGACGGCGCTCCGAGCGGCTCTATTTCCCGGACAAAAACAAGACGGATTGGCCGGCTATCTAGAGCAGATTGGTACTGAATGGTTTCCCCCGATGCACGGCCACGAATCGAACACGAGTGGCGCGGCAGCAAAAAGTTTCTGTCTATTGGACTCGATGAACGCGCCGCGGCTCGATTTTCGTCCCCTTTGAATTTTATTGCAGCGGGCGATCGATCGTTTCGGGTATTGACGAGCGTAATAAGAAATCGAACGAAAAACAAGGAAACGAGCCCGGGGGAAAATTAGACGATCTCCGTCACCGAAAGCACGCAACACCGTAAAGAGTTCCGTGTAAAAATAAATCGAAATTACAAAATTACCCGGCCTGTGAAATTTTACGGGAAATCGAATTTGAATATTCGCGAAATCGACGTAAACACGTCAATCACCGATCCGATTCAATTACGACGAATTAGGTCCTCGTTTCCGTTTTTTTTAGGTCGTTGATTCTATTTTGTACTATGAAAAAATACAGACGAACATCGCGACGACTTTTCGATTATTCAGGAGTCTGTCGAGGTATTATTGTATAGCGTGGGTTGAAATTTGTGGTATCGACAAGTCGATAAATCGTAACAAATAAAGGATACGTGTTTAATGAAACGTTGAAGAATGTTTTTAACGGTTTTACGTTGGAAATAAATGATCGTAGAATTACACGTTTATGGTTAGAGAAGTAATATAACCCCGTCTATGGTCAGACAAGCAGTACATGGCCAGACAAGTAGTATAACTCGTCTATGACCAGACAAATGGTACAACCACGCCTATGGTCAGACGAGTAGAATTATCCCGTACATGGTCGGACAAGTAGAATTGCCTTGTCTGTGGTCAGACAAGTAGTATAACATCTATAATCAGACAAGTAGAATTACTCGCCTATGGTCAGACAAGTAGAATTACTCGTCTATGGTCAGATAAATAGAATTACCCCGTCTATGATCAGACAAGTAGTGTGGCTTCCGTCTGTAGTCAGACAAGTAGTATGCTCCCGTCTGTGGTCGGAGAAGTAGTATGGCCCCGTCAATGGTCATACGAGTAGTCAACGCTACTATATGGCTATCACATTGTTGAAAATCATCGCACTTTGATGCTCTCGCGTTCGTTCGAAAGGTAAATGACTACGCTATCCGACAATCAGACCAATACTGTACTCTAATCGATCGAGTCGAGTATAACTCGAACATAGAAAGACTGTCTGGATACGACACAGAGATGGGTTCACGGAGCGAAAAGAAGCAATCTCCGGTGCATTCTCTCGATGGAGAGTTAATTGATCGAAGTGACTATCGGTCGCGAAAGCCAAGCGTTAAGAAAGTGATTTTCGTTGTCAATTGCGTATCGATGCGAGCATTTCGGTTCTTGTAAAATATAATACGAAACAAATTGACGGACGACCAGAGGAACGGAGCTTTTTCCCTCCTGTCCATTATTCGGGCCGTGGAGCAACGGTTGGCGCAACGAAACTCGGAAGGAACATTGCCAGCAGTGGCGAGCTCCTGCTACGGTCGGTGTTCTCAAAATCGTGACAGCTGTAATTAATACATGCTTTGACCATCAACCCAGTGCCACAAGCTCGCCACTCAAGGTCTTACCGTTTCTCTCCAAGTTCCATACTTCGGTGTGTATCACGGGTTTCCCTCGGGGAGGAAAATCAGACCGAACCGAGCGAATTGTTTAGCACGGGGATCGTCGCGTTACTCGCATACGGCGCGAGATGTAAACTAAAATTAATTCAACCGGCTGGGCACAATTTCGAGCGGATTGCGCGATAAATCTCGAGTTGCGCGATTTTCGATACACTGGAATATAAAAGATTCGCAAATTTTGTGAACGTCGACATCGAAGATGAAAAGAAAATTAATTTAAATTCGTGGAAGAAACGAACATCGTCGATCGAGTGGAAGGAGGTCCATGGAGAGTAACATTTGTTAGTTTGAAAAATCGTATACATTTATCAGAAATATATGTAAAAGAATACTCATGGAAAGTGTCGAAAACTATCATCGAGGTTTTACGTTGTAGACAAATTTCCGAAACTCACTTTTATTTAACGTTTCACGTGAACCTACCCTTTAAGTGATAATCTCCGGATAATCCCCGAATAATCTCGATACTCCCCGGATAATACCAGGATGATTCCGGATAATCCGGATACAGCCGATAATTCGGATACACCCGATAATCCAGATAAACCCGATACTCCGGATAATTCAAATAATCCGGGCATTTATTATCTGCTATCTATTATCTATTATCTATTATCTATTATTTATTATCTATTATATATTATCTAATATCAGATAATCCCTATAATCCGGATAATCCCAGATAATCTGGATAATCTGGATAATCCGGATAAACCGAAAAATCCTGATAATCTGGATAATCCAGATAATTTTCAGATAATCCAAATAATCCAGATAATTTTCAGATAATCTAGATAATTCGTGAGTTCTCTTGAGGCGGCGTGAGTTCACGTAAAGTGGCAGGAATTCACGTGTGGTCAGGTTATTATCTATTATCTAGTGTCTATTCTCCATTACCTATTATCTTTTATCTATTTCTTTGTTTCTTTGTTTATTTATGTATCTGGTTACCTTTTTATCCGTTCATCTGTTTATCTATTTATATGTTTACCTTTTCATCAAGAGATCGAAATAGCCAAACGAGGGTTCAAAGAATGGTAGACATTTTAAACGATACTCTACCGTTGAGACGAAATTTTTCACATTCGCGAGAAATCTTCGATCGGCATAAGTTTTTTTTTTATTTTTATTTTTTTAACCCACGTGTTTCCTTTTCTTCTCGAGTACCGATTCTTTCGTCGATTAATGTTCTTTTTGCACGGTGAAACGATTCGAGTAACGCTCCCCGGTTGTGTATCAATGTGCAGCGCCGCGAGTATTCGAAGAGTAAATGTATTCCGGGCAAATAACAAGGGAGCCTCGGTGCAAGATTTCCCTCGCGAAGATAATATGCAAGCGCGCGCACGCGAAGGGGTTAGCAAACAGAAGCCAGAAAATCAATAAATATTGTCTTAGGTCAGATTAGAACCCGGCGCGCTAATACCGCGCGGTGCATCAATCATGGAAAGCTCTCCAATATTAAGGAGTCCCGGATAATCCATTATATCACCGCGGCTGTCCTACATAATAAAGACCTTATCCCGTTGCATCTGGCTTCCATAGCGCGTAGCTACTCGGTGAACAATTTTGATCGTGCGGTGCGAAACCTTAAGCCGCGTTTCGACGATTTCGACACTCCGAAACATTACCCGAGACCTTTCTTCTTTTCGAACGATTAAAATTTCACCATTGTCTCGCGAAGGGTTATCGACGATCGAAAATCCAACGGGGAGAGAAAAAGATTCGAAGAGGTTTCGAGCGTGTTTCGCGCCACGTGTTGCACACACGAGAACGCAGCTTAAGGAAGCAAACCCAAACGGTCAACGACTCCGTACTGGGTGGAGGGAATATAGAGAGGTACTCAAGACACTCGCGCGACGCGTAAAGCTATAACCTCGAGGGTACCAAATGTGTTTTTTGTCATTCGTTGCAAAGCTTAGCCCGGGTCAGTAACACCTACCCCATAGGTGGTCCCGAGCCCTTAACCCGCTGGTGTTTTAAAAGTGTACACGAAGCGTACGGACACTCGACTACCAACCTCATCGTCTTCTATTGTTTTCATCACCTTGATACGTTTCTCTCGTCATTTCGCGATCATCGAGGTCAGACTGCCAGACGGGGGAGTTCTCGAGAATAATTCCAGTTAGTGGATAATATCGCTGATAATTCCAGTTAGGGCATCGCTTTTGCTCCTTGCGAGGGGAGCTTCAAGAGTGACCCTCGTCGATTGCAATAAAATTTGACAGAATGATAGATCTGTGTGCGAAACAAGGGTAACCGTAATTTCGGCCGTGGGCGATCGGTCAATTTTGAGAAAAGTGGATGGAAAAATTTGGAAACCTTGCGATTAGGTATGTTCGTGAAATAAAATGATTTACAGTAGCGGTCGTCGTGTCGTTGCAGGTGGTTTATACGAGTGTAACATTTTTCTCCTGGGTTCAAATTTAACAAGGGGCATTTTTTTCATTATTATTGGTGTCTCGTCAGAGTAGAGACACGAATTGTATAATCTGACGATCGATCGTAATCACGAAGATTATATTTTTCGTGGAAAAGTGTTGAGAAGAGTTATTCCGAGTCACACTACCTGAAAATGAGGGATACTATTAGGTTGTTCGGTAAGTCATTTCGTTTATTTGGTGAAAATGAAACACGATTCTTTTACTGTGTACAAACATTTTATTAAATTATATATTCTCCATTTTGGGAAAGAAAATTACTTTCCGAGCAACCCGATATGTAGATACTTTTATCGTTTCTGTTCTCCGATCGATGGAGTTGTAATCGAAAGCCTCTGGTACCTGTGAGTTCTACCCGTGGAACTTACACTCGATGACGATTGATCGTGTCAGTTGCTTCCGCAATTTTTCGTTCATTGTTTGGACGGAGAAACGGGTCGCGTCCCCGATGGAATTGTATCAGACTGCAGCCGTGAAGCTGACCCAAGAGAAAACTTTCTTAGAACCGGCGGAGACCTAGAGTCTGACGGGTCTTCCGTACCCGTCCCTTTGTGCCTCGGATAACGACGAGAGGTCTAGTTATTCCGAGTTAAATACTCCCCTGGTAGTGGTACGTTACTTTATATTTCCTGATCTTCGAACGAAAGATTCTAGGTGACTCTGCGTAATCTTAAACTCTCCGTAGTTGGAAGATCTTCGATGGATCGTCGATCCAAGAATTATAGGATCCAGATTGATCGATAAGTCTAAATTAGGTCTGGGTAGGTCCAGAGTTAAATAGCCCTTCATAACGGTGCACTATTTTATACTTCTCGATCTGTAAACGAAAAAGGTTCTAAACAGCTCTCAGCATTCTCAAAGTTCATATCGGAGAACAGCTTCGATGGATGGTCGATTCGAGAGTGATGGAATCCAAGTGATCCACATTGATCGATGAGTCTAGATTAGGTCCCGGTAGGTCTCGAGTCAACCAACCCCTAATGACGGTGCACTGTTTCGTACTTCCCGATTCGAAAGAGAAAGGTTCTAGCTAGCTCTCAGTATCCTCGAACTCCATATTTAGATCGAAGAACAGCTCCAATGGATCGTCCATTCGAAAGCTATAGGATCCAGGTGATCCACATTGACCGATAAGTCTAGGTTAGGTCCGTGAAGCTCCCGAATCGAACAACCCCTGATGGTACGCTCACGCTTTCCGATCTTTGAACGAAGGAGATTCAACGTAGCTCCCCTGAACTCTGTATTCGGATCGAGGAACAGTTTCGAACGGTTTCGTTTCGAACGTTTCAAAAACTGTAGGATCCTGGCGATCGTCGTCATTGACCGATATTCCCGGAACGGAAACAGGAACGTTTCCTGGTTGAGAGGATGGGCCTATTAATGGAATCTCCGCGAGAAAATCCAACCTGTACGAGATTGTAGCCACCTCTGACAAAGAGGGTCGGGTGGGGGATGGGTAGCCGAGATTATTCCCTCGCTCCTCGCTACGGCCTGTTCCAAGTAATACACCCCGGTGTCAGCCACCCTCGGCGCATAAAGCCGCATATCAACCACCGCAATAAGAAAACGGTGCAACCGGATTTAATATGACGTGTACCCTGTTATTGCCGGTGCTGTCTTGACTTTCTCTCGTTTCTCTCCGCTCCATTCTTTCGCTGTCTGTTAGCCGGATCCCCGGCCCACCTTTTCACCCCGTACCATCCCCTCGACACACGAGCGGCAGTGAATCTTGCGCGCGTTCCTTACCACCCCGAAACCCACCCTTCTTCACCCGCTACCCACCTCGGCCTGTTTCCTCGCACGAGCGCCGCGGAATGCCGCGCACCGCCGCTGGGATTTCAATATCCCTGCACCGTCACTTGCCCACTGCAGACTTCGGATTTTAATAACACCATGTTTCCGCCCATTACGCCAACCCAGTCCCCACCGCCTCCACATCCCACCTCCCTCGCCTCACTGCTCCTGATTTTTATCTTCGGGGGATGCACGAAGGCAATTTGTAAACTCGTTCCACCAGCATCCCGCGTCCCACGCTCCCACCGCGGGATGAAGAGGATAATCGCGCACTCGTCAACCGAATCGGTCAGGATACTCTTCCTGGGACGAGCTTCAGAGCAGAGGATACGTCGCGGGATATTTCCACGCGAAACATGGG
Organism: Ptiloglossa arizonensis; assembly: GCF_051014685.1. Lineage (NCBI taxonomy): Eukaryota > Metazoa > Arthropoda > Insecta > Hymenoptera > Colletidae > Ptiloglossa > Ptiloglossa arizonensis. The sequence continues at coordinate 23,426,415 of NC_135050.1, forward strand.
ACTTCGTGGACGAACTGAGTGTCTTGTTCTAATAGATGGCGAGTATCGATGAAACTGTGCCGGATAACTGGCACCAGAGGCTTTCGATTACAACTCCATTGATCGGAGAACGGAAACGATACAAGTATCTATATATCGGGTTGCTTGGAAAGTAATTCTGTTTCCCAAAATGGAGAATATATAATTTAATAAAAAGTTTGTACACCTAAAGAATCGTGTTTCATTCTCACCAAATTTCTAGGTTAACACCAAAGCTACCAAAGTGGTCGTTTGACACGTTTTGAATTTTTTTTTAGAGTTATTGTTAATGATACTTTTTCCTGTGGTATTCGATGACAATTATTGAGAATGAAAGTAATTGTATTTGTAGATTGATTCGTTCCTTCAATTCTGTAATACTTTTGCAGATAGGTGTGAAGTCTGGTGGAAACAGGAATACGTTCACCGTTGGTTGTTTTAGTGTTAAAGAAGAATAGGAAAGTTTTACAGTTTTGAGAACTTGTTTCTTAATTTTCTTTCTTTTTGGTTGTCAACGAAAGCCACGTGTAGCAATTGGTTGAATATACGTATTCTTCTCTCTTCTGGAAACATTTTATTCTGTACTACAATATACAATTTTTCTTTTATATCGAAAATTCGTATCTAGATGTAAATTTTCTCCGTCTCTGTTTCCAAGAGGAGAATTCGTAGAAAAAATTAAAGTTTCATTTTAAATAGAAGTTTGTCACGTTCAGAAATTAAGGAAATCGTAAAGTGATCATTTTGTGGATACACGACCGATAAAAATCGAAATGACCCATCGAATGGAATAATGTTTTGTCATCGAAGTACCGCTTAGACCGCGTTCGTATAAATTTGTAAGCGTAGATTTTACGTTCGTTGGTACGAACGTTGTCGGTAAAATAATCCTCTCCGCCGCGTTAACATTCCTAACGGCGATAGAAACAATACGCGGGCGGAATTTTCAGGTATTTCGCGTGGATATTGGAAACCACGTGTCAGCGGTGCGATTTTGATATTTCTCTTACGGTCGCGCGATCGGTCGCATATTTCCATAGCAGATATTTCTAGCGCGGCCGTACACTATACTTTCGATTGAAAACTAACGAATCCTCGTAAAACTCGAACACGCCGGAATATCATAGCCGTTCCATCATTTTTTTTTCCCCAACGAGTAACGAGTGGAAACGCGAAAGTACAAACACACTGGTGGTAAAAATACATTCGGTCGGGCGTACGGATGACCGAATTATGAAGTAACGGCGTTAACGTTACCCTGGACATTAAAAGCAATTTGCGACGTGGTTGATCAGTTTTGTCAAAGCCATCGTAAATTATGGCGTTAAATTCGTACCGGGCGTACGTTCGTTCGAGCGGGGAGCACCGTTATTAAACCGTCGAATGGTTCGGTGAAAAGACCAACCCGAATTCCATATAATTTCACGCAGCACGCGGGAAACTAGCTTACATTGTTGTCGACCGTTCGGTCGTTTTACACATTTTGATTACCTCCGTACGTGGAATATTTCATACGAGCGTAGAACAGGACCAGGTACCGTGTAAAATACGTGTCACCGTCAAATGCGTCGAACAGCATCCTGTCTATTCGTTTATGCGCCATATTGGCCCGTTCATTTTTTACACCAAACTATCCAATCGATTACGTACAAAATCATCGCCACTCCTGTCCGTAAAAGCGATCAATTATTCGCGAATTCGAGCGCCGCGACGTCGAGGAGTTTTTGGAATAGCTTCTAAACAATTTTATATTACTTTCGAAACGTTTTGTCCATTTCGAACGTCGTCGATAAATTAGGTACAATTACCACGTTTTTTTTTGATAGAAATACACACGATGTTCAATTTTTCGCGTAGAAATTGTAACACTTTCCAAAATCATCGACGAAATTGACACACGATTAATAGATTTCACGATAGAAATACACACGATCCACGATCTTTCCAAAATTAATAAATTGTCCTCGATTTCGAAACTCCTCCTGAAACATCGACACTTCCTTGAAGTAATCGTTTTCAAAGTCATCGACGTAACAACACACAATTAATATTGGGTTATTCTGAAAGTCATTTCGTTTTTTTTTTTTTTTGATGAAAATGAAACACGATTTTTTTTAGAATGTATAAACATTTTATTAAATTATATATTCTTTAGTTTGGGAAACGAAATGACTTTCCGAACAAGTCGATAGATTTCTCGATCGAAATCCACACGATAGACGATCTTTCCAAAATTAATCAATTATCCTCGACTTCGAAACCCCCCCTGAAACATCGACACTTCCTTCGAATATCAACTCGTGTATCTTCCAGTGTGTAAATCGTAATCGTTTCCAAAGTCATTAGCGTAATAACACAATTAATAGATTTCTCGATAGAAATCCACTCGATCTCCGATATTTCCAAAAATTAATCAATTTACCTCGATTTCAAAACCCCCTCTGAAACATCGACAATTCCTTAGATGATATTCTATATCATCGACTCGATACTCGTGTATCTTCCGGTATGGGAATCGTAATCTCATTCAAAATCATCGACGGATTAAGCACATTGAACAATTAATACGTTCGTCGATCGAGATGTACACGATTCGCATCTAATTACTCGCGGTAATTTATACTTTGATTGCCTAATTGAGCGGGCATGACTGATTATAATTGGCTGTCGGGTACAGCGTTCCAAATTGCATTCCTAGAACGCTTTCCCCTTGTGATTATCGACGACGCGCCGACGTCGTCGTCGTCGTCGTCGTCGTCGTCGTCGTCGTCGTCGTCGTCGTCGTCGTAGTCGTCGCTCGGTGGATATTTTATTCCGCGACCTGGTCCAACGTTCCGTTTCGCAATAAGGACTCTCAGACGTTCACCTCGACCCGAAATTTAAATTTTCGCTCTCTATTCGTCTCTCGCGGATCATGGGGAAATTTGCATCCCCCGTCCCGTATATATCTATACGTGCATACATACATACATACGTGTATATATATACACATCTCGGTTGCCAATTTTAAAGGACACCACGGGGGTAGTTTCTCGCGCGATCCCGAAAGCAACATTTCCGAGAAAACTTAAAACCAATCAAACTTGGAAGAAATATATGCGCGGCCGCGACTCGCTCTCTGGAGCTTCCAGCGGATCTTATAACCGCGAAATGCAAGACTTCCTGTCCCCTCCCTTCCATCCCTCTCCATACCCCACCGATCTCCGTACTTCGTTCTACGCTCCTCGACTTTTCCACTCGTTCGACCACTCGACGATTTATGCGTCGCGCATAAACCATTTACAACGTCGTATCTTATAAATAAATCAATGCCAGCTGTTGCGGCGCGGTTTAAACGAGCGACGATAAATATGCGATTGAACCAACGACCATCGTTCGTACGATGAGCGTTTTACCCTTTCCTTCCCATCGCGTGGAAAAGTCCACCGAAAATCTTCCGAAAATGAGTATCGTCCCGTCGCGGCTCGATGTTTACGAAAGTTTCACGAAACATCGTGGGAGGAAGTTTCGGTGAATGCTCGAGGAGATATCGGAACGACCCAGAAAATTAACAGACATCCGGTGAATCTCGAAACGATCCGTTCTTAACTCGGATCGTCGTTTCTCAGAGCGTGCTCCCAACGGGCCATCCGAGTTACCAACTATATTTTCGAAATTCGAAGCAACGTAGGTGTAAACTCGAGGGTAATCTTTTTAATAATTCTGAAAGCTTCTGTTCGTATATCGGGGAACGTTCCATTAACTTTTGCAACGTATTATCGCCGACGTCGATAGAACCGGGCGTTCGTATTTTTCCACATTGAGAACATTCGCCGAGACCGTGCACCTCGGATTAATATATCGCACCGGTGACCGTGCTCGGTATTTTGGAAACGACACAGGTGGGTTAATGTACTGCGTTTAAATTAATCCTTTCAACCCTCGTCGTACCAGCCGGGATCTACTTGGATACGGAGAGACGTACAATTATTCCGTTTCACATTTTTTGCAAGGGGAAGCGTATCCGAAGTGACTCTCGACAATTTTAACGAGATTCGGTAGGCTCGTGGGTTTCTGTACATAACAATCGTAATCGAAATTACGGTTGCAAATTGGCAGTTGATTGCGAATAAAAATAAGTGCAAAGTTTAGAAAAATCGCTTAATTGGGTAGATTTGAGTAGTAGAGCATCCCCATCGACAACTGTAGCGTGGTATTTTTCGTGATCGCCTAAATCTCTGGTATTGCAAGGGTTAACGAATATTCTTATAGGCGCTTGTAAGCAATTTTGAATGTCTTGTAAATTAAAGGTTAAGAAAAGTATACGATATAAATAAAAGAGTAGAATCTTCGTTCGAAATATTTGCACGAGATCGAGGTACGGGTCGGTGTAGACCCACGCGTAGTCATCTAAACCGCTACTATTGTAAAAATTAACAAATATGTTGGGAATCGCTCGTAATTAATCCCGTATTTCTCGTTGTAAATTAGAAATTAAGAAACGCGCCATAAAAGAGTAGAATCTTCGTTCGAAATATTCGTGCGAAGTCGAGGTACGGGTCGATGTGGACCCACGCGTGGTCGCTGGTATTCCAAGGATTGACGAATATTCTTGTAATCGCTCGTAAATAACTCCTCGTTGTAAATTAGAAATTTAGAAACGTACGATAAAAGAGTAGAATCTTCGTTCGAAATCTTCGCGCGAGGTTAAGTTACGGGTCGGTGTAGACCCACGCGTGGTCGTTGGTATTCCAAGGATTGACGAATATTCTTGTAACCGCTCATAAATAATTCCTCGTTGTAAATTAGAAATTAAAAAACGCGCCATAAAATAGAATCTTCTCTCGAGATATTCGCGCGAGGTTAAGATACGGGTCGATGTAGACCCACGCGTGGTCGTTGGTATTCCAAGGATTGACGAATATTCTTGTAATCACTCGTAAATAACTCCTCATTGTAAATTAGAAATTTAGAAACGTACGACAAAAGAGTAGAATCTTCGTTCGAAATATTCGCGCGAGGTTAAGTAACGGGTCGGTGTGGACCCACGCATGGTCGTTGGTATTCCAAGGGTCAACGAATACTCTTATAATCGCTCGTGAGTAATTCCTCGTTCAAAGTTTAACAAGTCGCATTCGAGTTTCTTTCGTTCGTAGACTTTATCGCGATTTCGTCGAGATAATTGCTATCGCGTTACCCGGCGTGTATCGTCGTCAAGGTTTCCCTGAAATTTTATCTAATTACGGGTATCGCTCGATCGTTTCAGTAACCGCGAACGTTAAGTCCCGTTAACGAGCTAGAAAACAACATTGGTTAATGATTCACGAGCGAACGTTACGATTCGAAAAGTATCGTGGCGTTGCGCAGCGGCGGTGGTAACGCGCGACGCAATCTCGTAAGTCGATCGGACACACGCAACAAAAAGGAAAAACAATGACAAATTGAGCGAGAGTCGGTTCCGTGTTTTTGCTTTATCGGCTGTGTACAACATGCAACTTACGCGGGCAAGTCACCGCGGCGCCACGCGAGCCGCGAGATACGCTCCCGGCGATTTAATTGAGTAATAAAATACACATATTAGGCGGTAAGCGGCAATTACGGCGACGTTTAGCGAATTTACGCAGCCGTGGTCGCCCCGTGTGATACTCGATATCGGAATTTACGATTCGACGTCTCAATTTTCCACGGTCTCGTATTTCGATTCGTAATAAAGTTTCGGGAAGAGCGATCGCGATCCTCGTAAAACGCCACTTTCGATTCCGCCTAACCGACCGCGTTGAAAATATCGATACGTGTATATACTTCGATACCAGATACCTTAACGAACATTTCGAATCCTCCGAGAGTCGTTCGTCGTTCAAAATTTGAATAAAAATCGATCGACGCGCGTCCATCGGCGAACGTTTGAATACAGATACCGTAGAACTTTGGTAAAATACCGAAACAATTTATTGACAGACGTTAGACACGTTACGTGTTTCCGATCTCGTTGAAAATAAAATTGTGTTCGAATTACACCGGTGTAACGAGTCTCGACAACGGACGGGATAAATTTTCTTCGTTACGCCGCGCAGAATCGTTTCGTTTCAAAATATTGAATCGATTTTCTGTAAAAGCATTTTGAAAATTTTCATTAAAAATTGCCCGCGTTTGACAGAAACGTTTACCATCGACGAGAGTGTAATTGCATTCAATTAACCGGGTAATTCTGTCGAAGAAGCAACCACAAAAGTTCCTTCATTGCCAATCTCGGTTATTATAAAATTCTTTAATTGTGAAATTCTTCCGCTATTCACCGATGTAATTATCACGATTTCCGCGCAACGATCGAATAATGAAAAATATTCCGAAACAGATGTTTACGGGACGATCGAGAGCGATTTGTTCGAATTCGAGTAGAATACTCCCGCTAAGCTACCAACGAGAGGATTTCCAAAGGAAATGAACAACGATTCCCGGGCGAAACGAGCGGATTTCCGCTTCGGGAAGCCTTCATAGGGGTTAATTTCGTATCGCGTTAAGCACAAGGGTAATATGGCCAGCGGTAGATAAGACAACGCTTTAAATTCAATTATTCTTCCACGGTCCCGTGGTGTAGAACCGGGGAAACGTGGAAATGGTAAAACGAAACGTCGTCCGGGCCAATTCTCCCACGGTCGTTTTTTTTTTTCTAGAATTTAAATCATCGTCGAATACGCGATCCTCGAAGATTCCACGATGGAAGTAGGGACATCGAGGAAACTGCGTATAAAATGATCGCAACGTCGTAAATTCATGGCGATGCAAATCGTCAGATGCGCGTGACGTTTAGTTTTAAAATATGCTTTCCGATCTCGATCCCGAAAAGGATGTAGTAAATCATCCCGGGAAAAATGTCCGATTTTTTTCCGCACCGTCGATCTCCCCGTTGCGCAAACGGACGTGGTCAACGGGACCATTTTTTACGCGTCAAATTAAAGTGAAAAGTTCCTCCTCCGCGCGGACACCGCGAGCGGAGAGTCGTTTATTCGTCGACGATTCGGTTGTTAACGATGGCTGCGAGAAACTTGTAATTAAATTCGAATAGTATTCGACGCGAATCGTGCGTTCGAGGCTGTCGAAGCTCTTGACAATTACTTTTACCACGGTACCAATGTAAATTGAGATTCTTGTAAATAATGTGTACAGTTCGGGGTTAATTATTTGGAAGTTTATCCTCCTCGACGATTTCGATTACCTTGAAACAGCTTGTCAAGGTTCGAACAATTCTTTTTTATTAATCACACTTGACTCTAGTAGCGCATATTGTATTCCGTTTGTTACGATGGTCTTGAGTACGAAAATCAGAATTCTTCTGTGTTTGGGTTACTCTTTTCGTTTGGATATTTAATACATACTCTTACCGAGTGAAGTATCTATAAAAGATTTGTAGAAGAATAAATCAGACTTCCAAGTAACACTAAATATAGGTATTTTTATACAATATAGATATAGATAGATTTATTCCAATACTAAAATCGACTATAGGGGAATTTAAATTCGCAAGGCGTGGGCGAGTCCAATCCCACCAAGTTCAACCTAATCATTCTTCATTCTTGAAGTTTAAGGAGAAATTAAGTTAGATTAGATTAAGTTGGGTTTGGTTAGTTTAGGACAGGATTGAAGTTTTAAACGCCTCTAAAGTGAACTTTTATGGGGTGTCCCGAAATCCACGAGGAGCTACCTTTTCCACGGGTTTACCTTTGATATCGTGTTTGATGTCGTGCGAACTTTTATGGGGTGTCCCGAAATTCACGAGGAGCTACCCTTTCGACAAGTTTATCCTCGACATCGTGTTCCTCCGGTGAGAACATATTTGGTAAACTAAAATCGGTTTTAAACGCTCGATTGGCAACAGTCGTTTATCGAAGATCGATCGAGCGCGTTAACCAACAACCGGTCGACATTGGTCGATACATACTCGTGTAACTCTAATTTAGATCGGCGATTAAATTCATATCGCATTATTTTCTTTCAAATACCACTGTACTCGAGATTAATCGGTCGTTTAACGAACAACCGGTTGGACACTGATCAATATTCTCGTCGAACTTTAATTCAAACCGTGTCGAGTTTATAGGCGGTTAAACTCATATCGGATATTTTTGTTCAAATATCGCTACAATCCTTTTCGAGATTAATCGTTCGTTTAACAAACAACCGGTTCGACACTGATCGATACTCTCATCGAGCTCTAACTCGGGTCGAGTTCGTCCACGATTAAACAAATATCGCGTATTCTTTCCCAAAATATCGCTACAATCTTCTTCGGGATCAGTCGTCAATTCCTCCGACTAATTATCGCAAATAGGGTTACTTTCCATCAGAAGTTTCCCACATTGTGCATTTAGATCCTCTCGGACACTCGATCCGCCATTTAAATGGATTATCGAGCAACGAAGTTGTACGAAACGCGCAACTTCTCGAGGATTCGCGTTGAACGCAACAAACACGATCAAAGAGGAACGAGACGCTCCGAAAAACTCTGGAATAATATTTTCTCCGTGAAATTTGCAGCGGTGTGTTTATCCTTGGCGCGATAACGGAATCACGAGGAAACGACTAATAAGGATAATCGTGATGAAACGTTTGAAGCGTTTCGCTCGGGGATGAAGGGGGGCTCGAGCGATGTTTCGTTGTATCGGTTGTTTTTTTTCAAGACTCGCGAAACGCGCGCACTTAAATCAGAAGAACGATTGGGAGTACGTCGTCCAGGTGGAAGCCGATGAAATATATCTGTAAATGGAAACAAAAGGAGAGGAGCGTCGACGCCTGTGTTCCTCGCTCGGCCGATACATTGTGCGCCAGGGAAACGCGCGCGATGTACAGTATATTTTCACCAGTGGTTGCACCCCACGTTGCATCGCTGCTCCGTGATATACACGGTGTACACCCATCGACCTAGAGGGCGATTCAAAGGGTGTCGACGGTCAACGGGATTAAATAATACGCGCGAGAAGACGACTGTAATGCGAATCGAGTTTAATAGGGGACAGCGTCCCCTTCGGGACGAACAATTCGCCTCGATTGGCAATTACTTCCGGATACACGCTCCAGAGAGAGAGAGAGAGATAGAGAGAGATAGAGGGTTACGAATGTGGATGTAGTATTAATTTCATCGAGGAAGCGTGTTTTATATTCAGAGTCGCGATAGAAACGATTCAAAGGTACTAGTTTCTTTCAAAGGGTGCGAAGCTCGTTATACGGCTGCGTTTGATTTAATTTCTCATTAACGATACGTATACTCTTTGTTGCATGGAATGGATATCGCGTGCACGGTCGTATGGAATGTTTATCGCTACCGTATGAATTTTACTAATATTTGTGGGGGAAGTGTAATATCGACGAGAACTCGGTATGGACCAAAATCTCTATCGTCGAATTCTATCGTCGGATAATTGAAGAGAAGTAAAAAAAAAGAAAAATAAAAGAGAGAAGGGTTACATTTTTATATTGGGTTGTTCGGAAAGTCATTTCGTTTTTTTTTTTTTTTTTTTGGTGAAAATGAAATAATTTTTTTAGAGTGTATAAACATTTCATTAAATTATATATTCTCCATTTTGGAAAACGAAATAACTTTCCGAACAACCCAATAGAAGTCATTGATTTATAAAGAAATAAAGTGTAAGGAATCGGTGAATTGAATGATCGGGCTCGGTGCATCCGATGTGAACGGTGCATGTGCAATGCACAGCCCAAGAGTCTATCAATTATTTTATTTGGGTAGTAAGAATAAATATTAAACAACGCTATTCTGTATTAACGGCATAAATGTTTTTAGTCGATATTTATTGACACTATATTCCATCGATTCTGGTCATAGTTACGATGAAAAAAGTCTAAGTGGTCCGTAAAATGGAGGACCTTTCTTGTTTCTTACTTCTTACTCCTTGTTTCTATTTACTCGTATCCATTAGTTTTTATTTATTACTTCTTATTCTTACTTATTCGTATCCATTAGTTTCTACTTATTACTTCTTATTTTTACTTATTCGCATCCATTAGTTTCTACTTATTACTTCTTATTCTTACTTATTCACATCCATTAGTATCCACTTATTACATCTTATTCTTACTTATTCACATCCATTACTCTTCACCCATTACTTCTCACTTACGCACTACTCTCCACTTTCCACTTACTCACGTATTATAATACTTCTTACTCGCTACTCAATGCACCAACGAATCGAGGATCCCTCGCCTCCTCCTACCCCGATTCCCAAACTCCCCCTTACACCTCCACGCGTCGATTCTCCAGTACATCGTTCCCGCGGGCCAAGATTTTTGAAACGATCTGTAGATTTAGGCCCGCGCGTCTGTGTCCGTGCGAACAGACACGATAATTTAGAGCGGGAAGCGAAGGTGTCTAGATAGATGCGCCGTAGAAATCGACAGGTATGATGAATGCTCAACAGGCGCCAGCATATACTGCTGGCAGAGATTATTGCGTATTCCTGTCAAATGCGCCGTCGGTGGTAACGTAGCAGAAGGTGAGGGAAGGCAGGATGGAAGCCGACGCTGGAACATCTGCATTTTCAGAGACGGTGGCTAACGGGGAAAGAGAGACGCCGCGTTTCAAACCCCCACCCCCCACCCCCTCACCCACCCCACTTCCGCCTTTTTCTCTTTTCTTTTCGCTACCTGGCTGTAGTTCGTCGTCGCGGTTCCCTCTACTTTTTCTCCGTGGTTCCCCCTCCCCCCTTTTCGCGAGCACGCTCTATCTCCCGCCCCCTCCCCCACTCTTCGTTTCCTTTTTTTCTTTCTATCGCATTTTCTCGACGCTCGATGCCTCTATCGAAATCCTTTTAGCTTCCCCGTTCGAGTGATTCCAGGTTTTAAGCTCGACGTTCAATCATCCGACACTTCACGTCGGCGGATGGCGTCGCCGCGGAAGACGGCGACGACAACGACGAGAACGTACGGCGGCGCGTCGAAGTTGCGAGGATGATTCCCGCAGAGTTCCAAGGCAGTTCGGGGCTAGGCCGACGTGAATTGTTAGAACCAGTTTTGATGGATTATCTGCCGCCGGGAAAGTCAGTCGATGCGAATTTATCGCGGAAACACGGCGAACACTGGGCCACGCCGCGCCGCGAGCGACGCGACGCGACGAACTTGTTTCGTTACGTTGATCGCGACGGGGATAAAAGTTTTCCATTTACAGGTATCCGAGAGAGAGGAAGAAAGAGAGAGGGAGAGAGTTCGTGATTGCGACGATCGAAGGTGTTTACGGATAATTTTCTGGGAATTAAAACAATTCAGCGTGCCGATCGCGCGAATTATCCCTTCGTGGAACGATCGCTTGATATTTCGAGAAGCGATCAATTTTTTTTTTTCATTGTCTATACAGTTATGTCGATCACGAACGGTTACCAGCGCCTCGAAAGACCATTGAGACTTTCGTCAATGAAAAGTAGTTAAACTTTTTATCTATACTCCGACGATTTGGAAATCGTCCCCCGAGGGAGTGATCCGAGTGTTGTGGGGATGAGACTGGGCGTTTAGATGGAATCGCGTGGCTATCTGGTGTCACTTGATTGTTGTTTGGAAGAAATTAGAGTATGGACGACTTTAGCAAGTAGCGTAGTAATTTGCCTTTCAAACGAGCACGAGAGCATCAAAATGCGATGATTTTCAACGATGTTATAGCCATTATAGCGCAGGCTACTTGTCTGACCATAGACGGGGTTCATACAACTTGTCCGATCATAGAGGGGATAATACTACTTGTCTGACCATCGACGGGGGTCATACTACATATCTGACAGTAGACAGGGCTATACTACTGGTCTAACCATAGGCGAGGGCATACTACGTGTATTACCATGGACGGGACAATACTACTTGTCTGACCATAGATGGGCAATACTATTTGTCTGGCCATCGGCAAGCTCATACTACTTGTCTGATCGCAGACGGGACAATACTACTTGTCCGATCATAGGTAGGGGCCATGCTACTTGTGTGACCATAGGCGGGGATTATACTACTTGTCTGTCCACATACGGGCTGTACTACTTGTCTGGTCGTAGAGGGGGTAATACTACTTGTCTGGCCATGAACGGAGTAACACTACTTGTAGACCATAGACAGGGTTACACTACTTTTCTGCCCTTAGACGGGGTTATACCACTTGTCTGACCACAGACGGGGTAATACTAGATGTCTGGCCATAGACAGGGCTCATACCACTTGACCTCGAGTCAACTTCACGACTATAAATCCCAAGCGCTTCGTTTATTTTATATTCAGCCGCATGATTTCAAACGCATATACAATCCACAAGAAAAGAGCCAAGAGTGAAGCAACGAATCGGTTAGATTTTAATTCGTATATTATTTTTGAAATTAAGTATATTCGGACAAACGAGTAGAGAAAACATGTGGTTCGGTAAAATTGCCAGAACGTAACTCGCGACAACGCGTAATCTTTAGCATCAAGAAAATGCAATTAAAAATCCTCCGAGGAAGACTGACTCCTCCCACTTCTCCCCCACCCCGAACTCTTCCTTTCCAACCAATCCGCAAGCGAAGATCCTTCGCCCGAAGCCTCGATCGCGGGCCACCGTAACCGCTTCAGCAACGTTGATTCGGATTACCTTCGGGTGAGACCGAAGGCCAACTAATTCATCCGGTGACGACGTAACGCCAGCTTCGGTAAATCACACGGATTGGTACATCAGCGTGGCACGGCAGACTCCGTGCAATATCCATCAGCGGCCGGTCGTTCCTACGCGAAACTCCGGGGCGCCGCGGCGTCACGAGGCCTACGAGGCGCCGGAAGGAAATCATCAGTACCCGACTCGCAGAGTCGCGGGAGCAACGGACAATGAGTTATTACCTTCTGGGCCAGCGATAGCGCGGTGTGCATGCTAGGCGACCCATTATGTCTACCGCATTGAAACATCTCCACGAACGGGCAGGGAGTGGTGGGGGAGGGGGCCCCCGTTTAGGCACGAAATAACCAAGATCGTCGCGCTTTGTTTCCGCGACGTTGCGTGTCGCGGCCGCCCGGGCCGGTTTCCGGTGCCGCAACGGAATTCTCATTGTGACGGTAATACCCGACTTCGTATCGGGGCTGACCGCCCCTTTCGTTCGTTCCCTTCTCCGCGATCGCTTAATTCCAACGTGGTGTACGCGACTCGGAGTGGGGTGATTCGGTTCACCCCCCTACTCGGTAGAAGTGCGCGCTCGATTCCGCGCGTTAAGTGATTTACGTTGTTACGAGTTCGAGGATATTGCGGGGAGCGTGAAATCGTTGACCCCCTCTCTCTTTCTCTCTCTCTCTCTCTATCTATATATCTATATATCTCTCTCGCTCATCGCTCCTCTCTTTTCGTACCCTCGTCGAAACGACGACGATTTGTCGTTGCGCGGGCGAATGTTTTCTCGCTGTCGCGACATCGGTGCCGCTGCGACACACCGAACGAAGCACCGCGGAATGTCGCGCACCGTGGCGTTACACACTCGGAACTTTCCACGATTTGTATCCGCGGAGATCCGGGGTGAAAGGGACGGGAGAATTTCGAGGGATGTCCACCGTACCGTGAAAACGGGGACATATTTTTCGAATCGGTTCCCAGGAAACGGAGTGTCAAACGGTTCGTTTCGGAGAGGAGCCGAGCTAACTCTCGCACGTTTCCAGTACAGATTTCGACGCCATTGGAATTCTTACTTCGCGATCCTACTGCTCGGGATTTTCGCGGTATCGACCCATTCGTTCTCGAGGATGTGCGTAATCTGTATATGGAAATCGCGAGGGTGTATTTTTTTGGACAATTGGATGAACGTGCAATCTTCGATGTTGAGGAAACACTAGATTTTGAACGAAAGTAATCGTTGTTTTTACGGTACACTTGTGTGCACGAATGGAAAGAAATGTTTTGTAGTAATGATGGTAGTTCTTATGATAAGTTTAGGGATATATTTGAGCGCGAGAGATTTTAAAATACCAGGTAAATATGTAATCTAATACGTTTTGAGGTTATTGCCATAGTACCGAAAATCGACTGTAGTTGGCGCTAGGATTCACTGGACTTTACGTGGATGCCATCTATACTCAGCGTTTGGATCCACTGGACTTCACATGGGTGCCATCTGTACTCAGCGTTGGGACCTACAGGTCTTCGAATGGATGCTATAGTTTATATAGACCCGTGAAAGTTAAGGTAAGCAACTTGCTTCTCTTTGCATAAGAGATCATAGACGATTATATTGGGTTGTTTTTTTTTTTGTGAAAATGAAACGATTTTTTTAGAGTGTACAAACATTTTATTAAATTATATGTTCTCCATTTTGGAGAACGAAATGACTTTCCAAACAACCCAATAATAAATCACCAAGTAATGAACGCTCGAATACCTCTCTTATATTCAAAGTTACAAGAATTGTGTACAACAAGATTGTTTCGTTTGTAAATTATTCCAAGCTATTTTTTCTCCAGGATATCGCGACTATCAAAATTTTTCTATTCTATAAACTCACTTTTCTTCTCTCGCTCACTGCATTTGCAATCGAGAAATCGTACGATCTTCGATTTAGAAATCCAGAAACAATCCTTGCACATTTGTATCACCGTTGAGCGATTACGAAAACCGTACGAAAACAATTGCAAAAATAGTTCGAACGGTTGTCGTTTATCGGTACGATCGGTGAAACAGCCTGGTGAAGTTTCTCGAAAAAATTCGAAGAACATTCTGTCCATTGAACGCGCACGCTGTTTTATTATAGTTTCGAAAATGAAAAGAGCTTTGACCCACCGTGTTCCCAGACAGCGCGTTTTCCATATAACTCGGATCATTGTTTAACTCGAACCATTTATTTCGGGCAAAAGAAATTCTCGTTCCACCAAAACAAAACATTTCGCCCCGACTTTGTCCCAGCGACGACACATTCACGAATCTTTGCTAATTAAAATGTTGTCATTTATCTCGAGCTCTAGAATTTCATTCCCTGTTTACACTTCGGTAAGATTCGTTGCAAGAGGACGTACACACGCACTTTGCTTAATTTTCCAATTTCCGAAGTTTTCTTTACTTTCACATCCTCCGAAAAGGTAGATACTTTTATCGATACTTTTATGTTACAATACAACGACATTGAATCATGCAGCACTTGAGAAGTCAAGACATGGTGGATGAGCTCGATACCGGCTTTCCTATTTTTTCGGTGGATGTGCCGACGTGATCGTTACACTCTGTTCAGTTGTACATAACGATATTTATCTAAAAATAAACGTCCTATTTACATTTTCTCTTGTGCTAAACAATTCCATAATCCCACATTTTACATATTCTCGTCGATCATTTCTCGAACAAATATTCTTCCGTAGAAATAACCAATTGGTCGATCCACTAATTACAAGTGAAACTCGAGACGTGACATTTTATTTTCTTCTTCTGTCCCCTTTACATTCGTCAAATGTTGTTCGCAAGGAAAGATCATCGGTGACAAAGTATTTATAACTCGGCTGGGCGATTACGCAATGACGAAAAATTGCACGAGAACGATTGCTGTAATAATGAATAAATAAATAATTTTTACACTCATCCTTAGGGCACACCTTAGGCGCCCACTCGCTCTCGATCCTCCACGTCTGGAAGAGCGTTAATTTCTGGAGAACGTCGATCGACCGGTTTACGCGGTCGCTGCACGTCGTTCCGCATTTACGATGGTCGTTTTCCATAAACACGTTTCAATTTCGCATAATAGAAGGAAGAGGTTCGCGAACCGCGGCACATTATTACCGTAGGATCTGAACGGATCACGATGAAATCGTGCACACACGACGGGATACGGGTTATACGTATAGGGAATCGAATGCCCGATCGTGGGGATTCGCTGGCATTTATACTTTTCCACCGTAAACTACTCTAAACAGTTCCACGGCTTTAAATCTTTACGATTCGGCGTCACACGATTCGCCCGTCAAGTTTATTCAGCCTCTCGGCGAATAATAGAGAGAACAAACGTTACCGGTGGAGCTTTGTTTTATATATGGATCACTTTATCTCGATTTTTACACGAGTTTACGCGAAAACGTCGAAATGGCGTTCGAATGGCTCGCGAACAAAAATAAGATACACAGGGTGAACCGTTTCGCTCGACAGGACTCGTTCTCATTTTTTTTTTCTGGTAATCGGTGGACGAGTCAGAATTTTTTTTTATACGAAATAAAAGTAATAGATTTCGAAGAACGTTCGGGGTTATGGTATTCGATTTTCGAGTTTTTCTTTTATGCGAGTTTTTGAGGACAACTTTCGGTATTTTACGCACAGCTCTGTCGTTTTTTTCACACGGGTGCTCGTTTTTTCAGATCGTTGGACGAAAAAGGAAAATAAGAGAGCGGTACGTGAAATGGACGAAGACTTACGTAAAGAAAACTTACATAAAAAATAGAAAATTTGTATAAAAATTAGAGAACTTACACAAAAATAGAAAACTTATACAAAAAATATAAAACTTGCATAAAAAATGGAAAACTTAAATCAAATAAAGGAAATTTACATGAAAAATAGAAAACTTGTACAAAAAATAGAAAACTTACATAAAAATAGAAAGCTTAAATAAAATCAAGGAAACTTACATAAAAAATAGAAAACTTGTATAAAAAATAGAAAACTTACACAAAAATAGAAAACTTATACAAAAAATAGAGAACTTGCATAAAAAATATTAAACTTAAATCAAATAAAGGAAACTTATATGAAAAATAGAAAACTTGTACAAAAAATAGAAAACTTACATAAAAATAGGAAGCTTAAATAAAATCAAGGAAACTTACATAAAAAATAGAAAACTTGTATAAAAAATAGAAAACTTGTATAAAAAATAGAAAACTTGCATAAAAAATGGAAAACTTAAATTAAATAAAGGAAACTTACATAAAAAATAGAAAACTTAACATAAAAATAGAAAGCTTAAATAAAATCAAGGAAACTTACATAAAAAATAGAAAACTTGCACAAAAATAGAAAACTTATACAAAAAATAGAGAACTTGTATAAAAAATAGAAAACTTGCATAAAAATAGAAAACTTACATAAAAATAGAAAGCTTAAATAAAATCAAGGAAAGTTACATAAAAAATAGAAAACACATCGAATAAAGAAAACTTACATAAAAAATCGGAAACTTACACACACGCACAAAAAAGAAAAAAGAAAATTTACGTTTAAAAAGAAGCTCGTACAAAAGATATGAACGTCATCGGCCCGAAAGCGCTTCGAAATCGTATATCGTGTACCGTAAAAAAGAATTCCAATTCGCCCATCGTTTACGGAAAAGAATCGAGTCGTTGGAGTCAGCCGGTCCACCCTGTATATTCGGCGGAAAGGTAAACTGGTCGTTTCGATGGTCCAGCCAGCAACGAAAATCGTGGATCGTTCGTTACGCGTTGAATCATCGACGAGGATTGCGCGTTACGTTGCGCGAGATGTGTCTTTTTCGTTAACTTATAACGACCCGCAATGTTGTCCAACGTTCGAAAATCGGGATCGCGAAAGGGCCGGCCGCGATTCGATAAACAACGGGCGCGTAACGATACATTCGGAAGATCTAGTGCACGCTTTAAATATTATTTTAACGCGCGGCGGGGCAATACCGAAAAGAAGAATCTCGCGTTCGTGTTCGCGCGGTCCTGTTGCTCCGCTCTACGGAGCTTCGTAAATAAATGGAGCGCGGCGAGGAAGGCGCGAGTTGAACTTTTATTTTATTCGTTCCGCGATCTCCACGATTCGAGGGCAGAGAGCATTTATTTTTCTCGCCATCCACGTTAGACCTAACGCGAACTGGCAACGGGCGAAGGTAATTTCCGGCGGCCGAATGGAGTAGATTGGTTTCCTGTTACTGATATTTAAATGGCCCGGGTCGCGCCGGAACGATGTGAAAAATTTATGGCTCCTTCCAGACTGGAATAGTACAGTCTAACCTGGGTGGTTACCAGACCGTAATACCGAATCTTAAATCCGCGCCGGGCGTACCGCGGATAATGGATTAATCGGTCACAATTAGCGATCCTACGGTCTCGTTCGTTTATACGATTAGACGTTTCGTCGATCGTTGCAAAATTCCCGACGTACTTTCGATTTAACGTTACCCAACCTTTCGCGAAACGGGAACGCTACGATCTAAATGTGAAATGATCGGAGAGTTACGTACGATAAAGAAAACTTGCATAAAAAATAGAACACTTAAATAAAATAAAGGAAACTAGCATAAAAAATAGAGAACTTGCTTAAAATAAAGAAAACTTACATAAAAGATATAAAATTTCTATCAAAAATGGAAAACTTACATAAAAAATAGAATACACAAATAAAATAGAGAAAACTTGCATAAAAAATAGAGAACGTACATAAAATAAAGAAAACTTACATAAAAAATTGAAAACTTAGAAAAGCGGGGCGGGGCGGGGCGGAGCGCGGCGGGGCGGGGCGGGGCGGAGCGGGGCGGAGCGGGGCGGAGCGGGGCGGAGCGGGGCGGAGCGGGGCGGAGCGGGGCGGAGCGGGGCGGAGCGGGGCGGAGCGGGGCGGAGCGGGGCGGAGCGGGGCGGAGCGGGGCGGAGCGGGGCGGAGCGGGGCGGAGCGGGGCGGAGCGGGGCGGAGCGGGGCGGAGCGGGGCGGAGCGGGGCGGAGCGGGGCGGAGCGGGGCGGAGCGGGGCGGAGCGGGGCGGAGCGGGGCGGAGCGGGGCGGAGCGGGGCGGAGCGGGGCGGAGCGGGGCGAGGTGGGGCGAGGCGGAGTGAGGCGGGGCGAGGCGGGGAGTGGCGAAGTAGATTGGTGTAAAGCATAGTCGGGCGCAGCAGGGCGAGGTAGAGCGGAGTTGAGCGAAGTAATTGGAGTAGAATATTGTTGGGCACGGCAGGGCAGGGCGAATTGGGGCGGAGTGGAGCGGGGCGGGGAGAAATGTGGCGGAGTGGAGCTGGGCGGCGCTGAACGGAGCGTGGCGAAGTTGATTGGAGTAGAGCATAGTAGGACGGAGCAGGGCGGGGTAGAGAGGGGCGTAGCGGAGCGGAGTTTTGCGAAGTAGATTGAAGTAGAGCATGCTAGAACGCAGCAGGGTAAAGCGGAGCGGAGTTGAGCGATGTAATTGCAGTAGAGCATTGTAGGGCGGACCGGAGCGGTGTGATGTGAAGTAATTGGAGTAGAATATTGTTGGGCACAACAGGGCGGGGCGGCGCGGGGCGGAGTTTTGGGAAGTAGATTGGAGTAGAACATAGTAGGGCGCAGCAGGGCGTGGTGTACCGGAGCGGAGGGTGGCGGAATGTATTGAAATAGATTGGAGTAGAGTATAGTAGGACGCAGCAGAGCTGGGCGGAGGAGGGGCGGAACGGGGCGGAGTAGGGTGGAGCGGGACGGAGCGGGGCGGAGTGTAGCGAAGTAGATTGAAATAGAGCATAGTAGGGCGCAGCAGGGCGATGCGGACCGTAGTGGAGCGAAGTAACTGGAGTTGAACGCTTTTACAATTACGCTAATGAGAAGAGTTGAATGAAAAAACACGATAGGAGTCGCGGTTCGGAATTAAAACGCTGTGTTAGCGCGAATTACCAGCGAAAATTGTGTTTTGAATAGCTCACGGAAGCCACATTCAAGAACGCGAGAGAAATTCATGGTACGTTACGCGCAAATTAATTCACCGTTTCGTAGAGCGTTGTCCGAACAATGCCCGACTTGTTCAACTTGGACACGGGGCGCGTGCAAAAATATAATATTTTTGAATACGAAAGTCTAATAGGATTTTCGAGTAGTTTAGAGAAGATCGATCAGAAAATGTTTTCCAAGTATAAAAATATATAGATCGATTACTTAGAAAAGCGAGGCGGGGCGGGGCGCAGCGGAGCGGGGCAGAGCGGGGCGGGGCGGAGCGGGGCGGAGCGGGGCGGAGCGGGGCGGAGCGGGGCGGAGCGGGGCGGAGCGGGGCGGAGCGGGGCGGAGCGGGGCGGAGCGGGGCGGAGCGGGGCGGAGCGGGGCGGAGCGGGGCGGAGCGGGGCGGAGCGGGGCGGAGCGGGGCGGAGCGGGGCGGAGCGGGGCGGAGCGGGGCGGAGCGGGGCGGAGCGGGGCGGAGCGGGGCGGAGCGGAGCGGGGCGGAGCGGGCGGAGCGGGGCGGAGCGGGGCGGAGCGGGGCGGAGCGGGGCGGAGCGGGGCGGAGCGGGGCGGAGCGGGGCGGAGCGGGGCGGAGCGGGGCGTGGCGGAGCGGGGCGGGGCGGGGCGGGGCGGAGCGAGGTGGAGCGGGGCGGGGCGGAGCGGGGCGGGGTGGAGCGGGGCGTAGCGAGGTGGAGCGGGGCGGTGCGAGGCGGAGCGAGGCGGGGCGTGGCGGGGCGA
Source organism: Ptiloglossa arizonensis (assembly GCF_051014685.1). Classification (NCBI taxonomy): domain Eukaryota; kingdom Metazoa; phylum Arthropoda; class Insecta; order Hymenoptera; family Colletidae; genus Ptiloglossa; species Ptiloglossa arizonensis. Next base: position 23,446,748 of record NC_135050.1, read on the forward strand.
GGCGGAGCGGGGCGGAGTGGGGCGGAGCGAGGTGGAGCGCGGCGGGGCGAGGCGGAGCGAGGCGGAGCGAGGCGGGGCGTGGCGGGGCGAGGCGTGGCAAGGCGCGGCGAGGCGGGGCGAAGTAGATTGGAGTAGAGCATAGTAGGATGTACCAGGGTGAGGCAAAGCGGAGTGGACCGAAGTAATTGGAGTAGAGTATTGTTGGGCTTGACAGGGCAGGGCGAAGTGGGGTGGAGTGGAACCGTGCGGCGCTGAACGGAGCGTGGCGAAGTAGATTGGAGTAGATCATAGTAGAGTACGCCTCGTGATGTTTAATTCCCCAAAAACTTTCATCGTCAGGTTTGCAATTTTTTGTCACACACTTCGCTACAGGATCTATTAAAACTTTATTTTATTCAAACTCCTCGTACCTTTCACAGCTTACGAATTATCGAATCATCGATACCCTACATCGTTGATATTTTCCAAAGTTTTCTGTTCGAATTTTATCTATAATAGTAATCTTTCGCAAGTACAAGTGTGTCGAGAAGAATTGCAAGATTTTCCGAGCGTCCCGTAGAACACACCCAGAGTTTCGTCACAGATCGAACCACCTCGAAGCAAACACAGGGGGTTCGGATCGAAACGAGTGTATCGATTTCGTTCGTCGACAACGTTTGCAAAGGTCGAAGTTCGGGAAACGTTGGTCCCCTCGTCGTACGCGAGAGTCGCGCGTCGATGTTCCACACGCGCGCAATTTACTCCCATTAACGTTTCGCTGGCAAATCGGGCTACCTTTGACTCGATAAACTCGCGAACAGGGGGTAATCCAGATGGTGAAAGTTTTCTCGAGTTCGGCGTCCCGTTGCGGCTCGTACTTTTCACAGCGGTTTAGAATCGTTCCCGTTCTCGCGTGCGCGCCGAGTCGACCCGACTGTGGCGCTTTTAGCGGACTTTAATCGCGCTCATTAGCGTCAAGGGTAAATATAATACCGCCAACGGTTTCCCGTGTACGCACCCACTGTGCGTTAATTATCGACGCATCAGCACCGAAACGTTAATCGAATGTTCGTAGGCTTCGCGTACCGTTCTATGGTCGCCTGGCAGAAATCTGCGCACGTAATATCTACGTCGATGAATTTAAGCAGCGTTTCGAACCATTGTTCGTGGCCTCGCCGTATCTGGAATTGTACAGTACGGTGTGCCAACTGCTGCCACGATCGATGACCAACGCTTCCATTGACGAATACGGGTATCGATCGCGACGTCCAGTTTCGTTGTCTTCGTCGATCGAAACCTGTTCCGCTCGCAACGATAATTCCGCGGGCTCGTAAATCTCCCCGAACGAAACTTCAAGGGAAACTTTTCAAGAATATTTCTTTTTTCTTTTTTTTTTTTACGCATTTTTTCAAATGGTGATACCGCGGGCGATCTTCGAAACGATGGTCACACTTGGACGACGACTGAGGTACAGTACTTTGGATTGTTCGTGTGGTAATGTTTGGAAACGAATGATCTTGCGTGTTGTTCGAGAGATCGTGTTTCACCATTTTTTGAATACAGGACTAGGTAGGTAGGTAACTTCTGATATGTGTGTTGAAAATAAGTAGGTAGAGGAAAGTGGTTGCATTCTCAATGCGAGTGGCTAACTGCACCCGGTTGGAACGTGTGAGAATCGTGAGGTGTTGCGTGTTCGAGAGATTGTTTTGCCAGTTTTTAAATATAGGACTGGGTAGCTCGATTCGGGTAGACGCGTTTTCGCGTAACTTTTATTTAAATTTGTACCTGTAAGACAATTTGAAGAATTGATTGCGAAGATGGTCCAAACGGAGCATACCGTTTGATTATGGCGTTGCTTTCTATTTTTTGGATTCCTCTGCTTTAGTCTTCGTGGACGTTATGTTCGAGATTCTTCACGCGTGTATTGCACGATCAACGATTCCTGGAATCGTTTGCAAGGTTGCAAGCGTGTTGCACGGAATCTCGGGCCTAGAAGTTTCAGATCGAGCGGTGCCGCCCGAAGAAAGAAAAGACTGGTATGCAGAAGAGGCCTAGACAAACTGTCTCAAGAGAGGCCTGCGACGAATGGCACTCCACCTTCGGATTTCCATCCGAAGATAGAGGGTCACTTCTGTTACTACTTTGTCATTGTACCTGTTTGTAGCTTATGTAGCAGTTAGTTAGTTTGTTCATTGGTCGGTGCATGTGTGTTTTATACATGCAGAAACTTGATCCAGTGATGGCCAATTCGCGGTTTGAGTTAGTGTCGCGATTGAGTACTGATCACATTTTAAATTAGTGTTACGAATGATATTTGATCGTGTTTGAAATAGTGTCCCGAACGGGTACTGATCACGTTTGAAAGTAGTGTCGCGAATGAGTACTGATCGCGTTTTAAATTAGTGTTGCGAATGATATTTGGTCGCGTTTGAATGTGTTGCGAACGAGTACTGATCGTGTTTGAAAATAGTGTCGCAAATAAATACTAATCACGTTCTAAAATAGTATTACAAATGAGTACTAATCACGTACTAAAGTAGTGTCGCGAATAAGTACTGATCGCGTTTTAAAGTAGTGTCGCGAATGATATTTGATCGCGTTTGAATGTGTTGCGAACGAGTACTGATCGTGTTTCAAAATAGTGTCACAAATAAATACTAATCACGTTCTAAAATACTATTACAAATGAGTACTAATCGCGTTCTAAAGTAGTGTCGCGAATGAGTATTAATCGCGTTTGAAGTAGTGTCACGGTCGAGTAGTGATCACGTTTGAAAGTAATGTTGCATATTTGAGTACTGATCACGTTTCACAGTAGTGTCGCGAATAAATACTAATCACGTTTGAAATTAGTGTTGCGGTTTATCCGAGTACCGAAAATTTTCCACCGGTAAATCTTTCGGAGACACGAGTCACGAATCGGGACAGACGTTTCAGTCAGTGTTTGCGAGGTATGCGATCGAGCAAACATTACTCGTGCTGTCTACATTCTACTCACTCCTGATACCGCATTCCCTTTAAACCGAGAGTGATCTTTCTTTCTTCCCGCGATGCAATAGTCATCCGTCTTGCGCATACGGGTTTTAGCGTGTAAGTTAGTTTTTAAATCCACATTTATCTCAATTACTTAGACCGCGGTATATTCACCGCTTCTCTCGGGTAATTTTTCTTTGCGCGCTTCTTCTTCTTCTTACTCCTCGTTGTTCCATCGGTTTTATATTCGGTATAGTTTTTGTCGGATTTTCGAAACCTTTGTACAACCCCGGCTATATGCCACGTGTTCCCGGAAAAGACGCACTCTTTGTATTTCTCTCCTCTTTTAGTAGGTATATTGAATTTTTCATTTCTGCTCTTTTACCAACCCCTCCTTTGTACTCGACCACTTTTATTCTCACCACGAGGCCACTACTAATAATTTCCATATGGACGAGCCATTGTTGCGGAGCTCGTTCGCTACTTTCCTAGTTCTCTGATCATTTTGTTCCAAGTGTTCTATTTGGATTTTGATCGATCGCGTGTTACCAATCGTACGGGCTGAAAACTAGGTGCGGATCGACCTGTAACCAACTTCTAACTTTCGAGATCCGTCTTCGCGTTCTTCCGCAATCTCGAAAATCCCGTAGCGTACACAGATCTAACTCCAAATCTCAGGAAGACTCGTTAAATGTCACATAAATTTCAAATACAAATATTCGAACAAATGTACATTGTTCGAACCATCGAATCGAAATCTCCGCCTTTCCAAATCCCCGTAAAAAAATCTCCCCGTAAAAATCGGATGAAAAAGTAAAAAAATTTCCGCATCGCCGAAAATAGATCGCGCCATCGATGCGTTTACTCCATACTTTCGAACGCTTTTTTCTTTTTTTTTTTTTTGTTTTCAAACCCGATTGGCACACTTGGAGCCGACACTCGACCCAGGCGACGTAATAGACGTTCGAGCCTACATTTTCGGGGGTGTTGGCCAGCAACCGGTGTGAATTCGCGTAAATTTGTTGGGGGCGGGAAAAATGGTGGTCGGCTCGAAACGAGGTGGGCGACCAGGCTGCGAGCGTGCACCAGGAGGGAGAGGTGGGGTAGGGTTGGACGAGGGGAGAAAAGGGTGAATCGTGAATAATGCTGCCGGTTTAAACGGCGGGCATCCGGTCATCGGGCCGTAGGTAGGGGGGCGAGGGGATTCGGTGGCGGTGGGGCCTCCTCTTCCCCGTTTATGCCGCATCAGAGTTCGCCAAATTTATTCCATTGCTCGCGGGCCGCGTTCACGTGACTTCCACGATGCTGTGCGCGGGCACTCGTGATGAATGCGCGCATTAAAATTGTCATTGGCGCGCGCGGCACCCGCTGTAAAGTGCACGGTTCGGTGTGCATCGCCGCGGCAGCTCCGGCCCGGATAATGCATTCGCCGCTAAATTGTTCCGCGAGGCCCGTCGTTAAATAGATAATAACAGTTACTATTATTTCAACCGCGGACACGGGGCCGAAAGTACGGAACGACTTGACGCCGCGCTGACGCCCAACGCGAGGCGATGCAATTGCCGCGGAACGGGGCCGCGAATGGGTTGTCGGTTGGTACTTATTCGCGAGGGGGGAACAGAGAGAAAGAGGGAGGGAGAGAGAGGAGACGCGAAAACAAGAGAAACGAGATGGGTAGGGGAGAACCGAAGGATATAGGAGTGAGTTGAAGGAGGAGGATCGAAGGCAACGGAAGATGAAGGAAGAGGAAGACAGGAAGTAACTGAAGATGGAGGAAGAGGAAGACCGAAAGTAACTGAAGATGAAGGGAGAGGAGGACAGAAAGCAACAGAAGTGAAATGGGTAAGGGAGAACTGATAGAAACAGAAGTGAGTTGGAGGAAGCCGAAAGCAACAGAAGATGGAGGGAGAGGAGGACCGAAAGCAACAGAAGATGGAGGCAAAGGAGAATCTAAAGCTACAGAAGATGGAGGGAGAGGAGGACAGAAAGCAACAGAAGCGAAATGAAGAGGGGAGAATTGATAGAAACAGAAGTGAGTTGGAGGAGGAGGACCGAAAGCAACAGAAGATGGAGGCAAGGGAGGATCTAAAGCAACAGAAGATGGAGGAAGAGGAGGATCTAAAGCTACAGAATATGGAGGGAGAGGAGGACAGAAAGCAACAGATGATGAAGGCAAGGGAGGATCTAAAGCAACAGAAGATGGAGGGAGAGGAGAACCGAAAGCAATAGAAGATGAAGGCAAGGGAAGATCTAAAGCAACAGAATATGGAGGAAGGAAGGACCGAAAGCAATAGAAGCGAAATGAAAAGAGGAGAATTGATAGAAACAGAAGTGAGTTGGAGGAGGAGGACCGAAAGCAACAGAAGATGAAGGCAAGGGAGAATCTAAAGCAACAGAAGATGGAGGGAGAGGAGGACAGAAAGCAACAGAAGATGGAGGGAGAGGAAGACTGAAAGTAACTGAACATGAAGGGAGAGGAGGACAGACAGCAACAGAAGTGAAATGGAAATGGGAGAACTGATAGAAACAGATGTGAGTTGGAGAAGGAGGACCGAAAGCAACAGAATATGGAGGGAGAGGAGGACCGAAAGCAACAGAAGTGAGATGGGGAGGGGAGAAATGAAAAAAAAGAACAGAAGAAAGACGGAGGAGGGAAAAGAATCGAAAGCAACAAAAGTGAGATGGGGGGTGGGAGATCAAAAGCAAGAGAAGCGAGATCGTAGAAGAATCTGGTGATTTTTTAACCGTCGAGGTTAACGAGAACGTATGAAGAGAAATTTGTTTAATATATTCTTGTATACGGCTTGAAATATTCAAGTGAAATAAGAAAATAGAGAAAAGAGGGAAGTGATTTTGAAAGCAAATATTAAGGAAGTAAGAAGCATTCTATTTACAAGAGTTCATGATTTTCCGGTCACCGATTTAATTGAAATTTTGAACACCGACAGCACAGATAGCACCGGTAACGCGTAACTTCTGTTCACTGAATTTTTCTCTTATTGTTCCTAAAATATTGCAGCCACGGTGAATAGAACTTTTTTAAATATATTCCCGTATGCGCGAACGTATAAACGAAGGCAAGCGAGCGGTAAAATTTTGAAAAGATACACGGAAAAATATAGTATTCTCTTCGAGAACGTTCTAAATCTTTCCGCAGCGCGCAACTTTGTTCCCATATCTTTCCCTCCGACTTTTACGGTTACCAAGATATTGTAGCCGTCGTAAATAGAAATTTTCAAATATATTTCTGCACACGCCTTCGAACGTTCAAGAATTGAAACGAAGAAATAGAGAGAGCAGAGAAGCGGTAAAGATTCGGAAAGATAAGCACAAAAATATAGAATTCCGTGCAACTTTTTTCCTTTCGCTCCTACTGCCAGAGATTCGAGAAACTCTGGCCACTAATTATTAATTCACCCGGTAGAAATTTACGAGCATACGATAGGAGAGTCCAGCGACGGTTGGCGGAGTTCTGGAATTTTTTGTACTATTCGTGACTGTCAGCCATGCATCGATAACGCGCGAGTCGAGCTCGGTGAACATTTCCCTTGTCCATCGTCGGAGCACGAGTCCCTGTCCTATTCGGCTTAGCCTACGCGCTACATGCCTTTATGCAAACACGTGTTCGTTAAGTTCGACGATTATTCGAAACTTCTGGAGTCGAGCCGGCAACGTATACGAAGTTTCGCTCGAAATTTGGAAAAATAACCAACCGTGCGCTTCGAAGTACCGGCAACGTCGATCGTGGTGAAGTTCGAGGGACGCAACGAGCAACGATAAATGACGGAGGAACAGCTTCGTAGCCGCATTCTTTCGAAACAAGCGATAAGAAAGAATACTTTAGCAACATCGTGGAAGTGTATCGTCCGGTAAAGAAAGCACGTAGAATTTCTCGGCTTGGTTCGAACGAAAATTCCTCGCCCAAGGTTCTAGAGCCAAGTGCACCTGTCGGATCGTCGTACCTCGTCCTCGGTGGTTTGCTAATTCCACGAAATCTCAAGGGCCTTCAAACGTGTAGCATCCGGAATCGCTCGATTCGCCCCCGGGCGTCCAATTACCCACTAACAACAACTTCGCTTAATTTATGCAAGAAACGACTGGCATTGTTCTCGCGCGGTAACAATCAATTTCCATTCCACGAGGCGTCGCGTGTTCGGTTGAATCCGCGTCGATCGAGGGAATCGACCTTGGATCATCGTCCGTCGTTAGAAAAATATTTTTCAGCTGAAAGACGTCGCGACGCTGATCTACGTGTACGTTCTACAGTGGTGGAAAGCTGGTAAATTGACGAGTCCGAGAAATGCTGTTGGATTCGTTTCTGGCGAAATAAACTTACAGTAATTATGATTTTCAGAAACTATAATCTTTATGTTTTCTCACACTAATCCGGTGTTTGTTCTTTTATCGGGAACTGGAATACTAAAATCGTTCGTGGTCTCTGTAACGTCTCGTTTATCATCTTACTAGTTCTGTACAGTATTGTATTTGTTCGCGAGAAGAAGTGATTTATAGCCCCACTGTAGTCTGCAGTCTACTAGTTCCTCTGTCATTGCACTTATAAAGAATAGATCGTCAATTGGGACCGATGTGGATTCAAGATCATCGTCGTTGCACCGTGTACTGCCCGTTTGCGAAAAGAAGGCAAACGAGTGGTTCGTATCCCCACTCTAGTCTACAGTCTACTAGCTCTCCCACCATATTTGTGCTTATATTTCCAAATCTTTACCTCTTCTCTGTCCCCTCTACTTTTTCATTTCATTTCTTAAACATTCAAGGCTCCTAACGATCTGTTCTCGACCAATAGCGACAATGAGTGTAATAATGGGGGAGCTAGTAAACCGTAGATTAGAGTGGGGATAGAAACCACTCGTTTGCCTTCTTTTCGCAAACGAACGGTACACGGTGCAACGACGCTAATCTTAAATCCACATCGCTCCCAATTAAGTATCTCACGACGTTTCATGGTTAAAAAATTCATAATATATTTCAAATTTAAAGTCACCTCTCCACGAAACGAGGAATACCCGCGATGTGAACATAGTTCGTTTCGTCGCTTTGTATCCCTGTTCGTTTCTTTGCAACGTGAAAATTCAGATAAAAATGATTCTGTTTCTTTTTTACGGGATCGCATCGATCTAAATATATTTCACGTCGCGGCAATCTTCCCTTTTTTCGTGAACTTTCGGAATAACGTCGCGCAAAATCGAGCGTTTAGGGAAATATTTTCGAGGGGAAGTACGTCGCGACGTAAATCTACGCGGCGCAACGACAGGTACGGACGCGTTTGGCGCTCGATCGCGATGGTAAAACCATCGGGAATAATAAATAGACTTCCGAAGTTTCGTTGCAGATTATTGCGGCCGCGAGTTCGCGCAATAATTCAAGACGAGCACGTGGAGACGGAGGAAGAGGCGGTGGTGGGGGGTTGGGGGAGGATGCACAGAGCCAGAGGGGTGGAGGTGGAAGTTATTGGGCCACGATCGGTTAGAAAATCAGATATGCCGGGAAGTTTCGCTCCTGGGAGGAAGTGGCCCAGCCGGATGTTTACTTGAAACTCCAACCGCATCCACGGCTGGGCTAAGTGAAGTAAGGTGGGCCGGAAGCTTCTTAAGTAAAACCATCTCTATCGTTCCCTCTCCTTTCCACGTCGAATCAAATCAGCCGACTCCAACAGCGCATAAATTCCACGATGGCGGACCCGGAGATTTGTTTTCTTGTCGTGCTTCACGCCTGGACGGGGAACAACGAAGATTAATCCCGATATTCGGACCCCGGAACGTCGTTACGTCTCGTTGCCCCACCCCCACCCTAAACCGATGGGGGCACGGGGTTTTGCGATCGGTTTCCTGGAGTTCTCATCGATTATGAATTAACGCGGACGACTCGCGATATTCGTTCAACGAAAGAAACCTGGTTTAATCACGGCTCTGAAAACACTCGAGGCACTCGGATAAAAAGTCTGCCACGAATCTACGAAACTCGTGTCCTTAACTTTGCGATTTAACGAGAGTAAGAAAATAAAGGAACGGTACAATCTATCGTTACGGTTTTCATTACGGAGAGAGTACCTAATGGGAACGCGATGAGCCATAAAGGACCCAAAGATCGTAGCAGGGTTAAGTATGCAACGAAGAAAATTTCGTTTAATTATTTTGTTCGCGCTTTGCTTCTCTCTTGTCCAGTATCACTAACGACTGGAAGGAGAACCCGAAGCACGAAAAATATTCAAGAACCTGAAAGGGCGAAAAAATATTCTCAGTCGAGGATATAATTCTTACGTTCGAATGCATTTTAGAAACTTGTGAATATTTTTTACTTCTCGCCGAGAATCTATCTATTCTTACGAGAATCTTTCGAAGGAGATCAATATTTTTGAAAATTCGACGATCATACAATTTTCAGATTTAGATGTCGAAGATCAAAGACTCTCGAGTAGCACTTCGGTCGAGATTCCAACGATCTCGTGTCCCGATCGCGATTTCGTTTCTTCTTCTCCCCCGCCATTAGGTTTGGGGTCTTCCCTCACCGATCGGTCCCGTGTTTTCTCGTCCCGTTACGCTTCCCCACGAAGAATTCGACGAGCCCCGTTGCCGACGAAGACACCGCAGGCGTCTTACGAGGCTACGCGTATTCAATTTTACAAGCTACTTGTTATCCGGGCAAGGAAAAAGTTACGGGGCGCAACGAGCGAATCCATTGGTCGGGTTCCAACTCGACAGTTTTTACTGTTTGCACGAAATCCGAGACTGCCGATTACCTTCGTATTGGACCACATCCAACTTCCCATTTTCACCAGTTTAAGGTCCCCCGTGCTCATCCGGCGCTGTTTTTCTGCCCGATGCTTCATGAATCCGCCATCTCCTCCGTCCACGAGTGGGGTTTATAACCGCATTTGCATCTATCGCGTTCTCCTCTTCCCCCTCTCCAGCGCTGTGCACGCGTGCATTGGGCCTCTACCCCCACCGGTTGCCTTGGGTACGTTGGGAGGAAGGGTGGGGGTACGTAAGCTCGCGAGAAGATTCGATCGAGTCGTAACCAGGGTCCCCGAGAGCGATGACAGTCGCGAAGACGTCGTCGGGAAGAAAAAAAAAGAAAAAAGAAAAATACACATCGTTTGCCCTAAATTCAATTCGGCATACCATCGTGACCATCACCGCTACCATCGCCATTACAGTTTTCGCCGGAAGCTCGCGATACTCCGACGTCGAGCAGAAAATCCAATAATACGTCGGTAAGTAGTAACAATGATTCTCTTTCTGCTCGGAAACAATTGTTTCGATTTCATTGAGGCGGGCATTGAAGCGGGAATTGAATGAAACGGATCGTTGAACTCAAACAACGTTGGGAAACACTGAAGAAGGCGGGTCTGGATATTTCATTGTGGGCTTTCAAACTTCGCCCAGGATCGTAGAAATTCGTTAATTATCATCGTCCGTGAAACATCGCTAATTACTTTCCCTCATTGTTCCGGTACAATCCGACGCGTTGCAAAAACTCTGCGTCTGACCTTACGATAGCGCGCAGCGTTCGTTTTCCAGGTCTACGATTACGTAGTAAATCGTTGCGAGCTCTCGACCACCGAAGTGTTTCGGTCTACTGTCCTCGTACTTTTTTAGAAGCGGGGGAATTTCTCGAGAGCGATTCTCCTTTGGTATTACCGTCAGCGATCCGGTGGATCGTTTATTATCGTTTATTATTGATTCGTTCGCGGGATTAATTCGCAGGAATATTCGTAGGAGATAATGTAGAATAGGAGACGAGTAGGATCGAATAGGGAATAATATTCCTATTCGTAGGAAATAATGTATAGGTGCGATTGGATGAAATAATGTAAAGGAACGAGTGGAAAATTTGAGCTAAAGAAAGCTTTAGAGAATATAAAGATTGATTAAATATAAGTACGGTTGGATGAAATAAAATAAACGAACGAATGGAAAATTTGAGCTAAAGAAAGCTTCGGAGAATGTAAAGATTGATTAAATATAAGTACGGTTGGATAAAATAAAATGAACGAATTAATGAAAAATTTGGGCCAATGAAAGCTTTTGGAGAATGTAAAGATTGAAGAAATAAGAATAATTTCGAAATCACTTTTTAATCGAAAGAATCGTTCTAAATAGGACGAAAGGTAATCTTGAATTTTCAACGCAAACCACAATGTGGAGGGGTAAAATTGCGAAATAATATTCTTATCTCGGAGTTTCGCGAGATCAGCCCCTCAGAGTTGTTCTTATTTCGAACATTTCCTCCGAGACGCAACAACGGCGAGGGAAATTTGATAGTGTAGCAAGGAAAAGGAGCCTCGGGAGCCATTGAATCTAGCACCGTATCGTGCGTAAGAAAAACTTTCGAGCAAAAGTTGCTCCGAATCGGTGTCCTCTTGATATTCGACGATATACCTACACGCTTGGTACCGATATTGGAAAAATGTCCAAGAAATTCGCGTAACTAATCAGACGACAATTTACCTCGATGGTCGTTCGATCTTGTAGAACGATGTTTGAGAAAGGAATCGGTGTTAATACCCGTGGATCGGTCCCACGACCAATATTGACCGAGGGGTCGACTCGATGATCGATACAAATCGACCTAACGCATGTTAACTAATTTTTTTTTCACCCTCTGTGTACGTACACAGTGACACTTTATGTGTACGTAGTTCGCGAGATACCGTGGTTAAAAATTTCGAGAAAAACGCGTTTAATGTTTCGCTTACGGTTCGTAAGTATTTAAAAAAAGGATTTCCGTTACTCGCAACTATTTAGCTATTCCAAGCGTGGCGATTTATTTCACACGACTTTTTCACCACCGTGCAAGGATTTATGTAGTGCGGACCGCAATTTAAATCCTAAACCGCCGACACTTCTTTCGTTAAGAGTAACATTTCTCCTCCCGCGTTTCACGAATCGAAAATTCCCCGATTGTGGATAAAATTGAAAGCAAATTTGAAAATCGATAGGCACGCGCGTTCGATCGATAACGATTTCGTCGTTTTTCGTTTCCAACTTTTCCGCAAACGTGCCGGAAAAAAACTTGCACCTTGTCGTGCGGGTGATGTATCGATTTCCTTTAAAAATACGTTTTCTCTATCATTGTGTGTACGAAAGTTGAGAATTTGAATCATTGTCGATTTACTTCGGTGCTTTCTTTCGTGTTGTATCCTCGATGGGATTGTATTAACCCTAGTGCATTGTTTGGATCTTTTTCGACCCATCGCGTCTTCGTACACTTTTTCTTCGATAAAAGCTATTATTGTAGATTAGACCGGATGCTCCTGTATTTTCTTAGTCATTTCGTTGTATTACAAAGTTGAAATTATAATTTTTATACATTTGGGATCCTTTTTACCCAAATACCTCGAGGGTACAATCTTTAGGTTAAACTCCAGCAGCACAAACGATGCAAGAGTACATATTCTTGTAAACGCGAGAAAAAAAGTGCTGAAAATTGAAGTCCAGAATCCTTCGTAATTATTCTTAATTATTCTAGGGGGGGGGGGGGCGAGATATCGTTACAATTCACGATTTTTGGATCAACGTTGCTATAGATGTTACAGTAAATTTTTCAAAACTGTGACCATCGTTCCATCCATTCAACACTTGAGCCTTCGAACGAGATATTTCTCTACGATAAATGCAACACACAAGACTACCCTTTATCACATTCTTCGTTACAAGCAGTATCTTTCTTTGCAAAACATTCAAACGAGATATTCCTCTACGATAAATGCAGTTCGACCATCATTCCATCTATTCAAAACTGGAACACCTGATATTCCTCTACGATAAATGCAACAGACGAGACTACTCTCTATCACACTTCAAACAATAACTTTCTTTCTAAGACACCCAAACGAGATATTCCTCTACGATAAATGCAACAGACAAGATTGCTCTCTATCACACTCTTTTTCGTGTATGTGAGCAATAACCTCTTTTGCAAATAGTTCGACCATCATTCCATTAATTCAAAACTGGAACTCTTAATATTCCTCTACGATAAATGCAACACACAAGATCACACTTTGTCACACTCCGAGCAATAACTTTCTTTCCAAAACACCCAAACGAGATATTCCTCTACGATAAATGCAGTTCGACCATCATTCCATCCATTCAAAACTGGAACTCCCGATATTCCTGTACGATAAATGCAACAGACGAGACTACTCTCTATCACACTCCTTACCGCGTATGTGAGCAATAACCTCCTTAGCAAACATTTCGACCATCCTTTCAAAATTGGAGCACTCGGATATTCCAGCGCGACGACTTAGAGGGGCCGTGTTTACAAACCGGAGAAAGTCCTTATTAATTTCTCTTTGAACTCGTCTTCGTTTATCTGTGTTGCTCGACTAGACCCTCTGGTATGAATAATGACGTGACGCGGCGTGACACGAATTTCAAAAAGCCATTGGGAGCGAAGGGACCGGGTCTGTCGGGAAATGGTTGGACGCGACGGGGAGGGGATAGGTGTGGCGGAGTGGGGGAAGGTGGCGGGAAAAATAAAAGACGTCACCGAGTTAAAACGGCGGGGGGAACATTACCGCGCAACACGGCCGTGACATAAACACGACTGTCGGTACATCCGGGCGTCCCAACCCCCGTTGGTCGAGGGAACGCGGACGAGGGGCGTCGTCGTCGTCGTTGTCGTCGTCGTTGTCGTTGTCGTCGTCGTCGACGTCGCATGGTAAATTTTTCATTACTCTCTGACACTTTCTACGTACGAGAAAATGACGGGGGCACTCGCGTATGAAATTGAAATACGTCTGCCGATCGAGCGGCCGATCCATTTTCCCGGGAACGCTCGGGGGGCTGTAGACGAGTAGCGCCGCGACGCAGACGCCGCGCAAAAATGACGTAGGATCGCCCAACGTTTCGTGCACTCGCCGCTCTTAGATCAACCCCTTCTTTTAGCCGTGCGCGATGTTTCTTGGAGATCGCGTCACTTCTTACCGATCCTTTACCTTCTATTGGGTTGTTCGGAAAGTCGTTTCGTTTTTTTTTTTCTTTTAGTGAAAATGAAACACGATTTTTTTCGAGTGAACATTTCATTGAATTGTACATTCTCCATTTTAGCAAACGAAATGACTTTCCAAACAACCGAATATTTAACGCGAATCGTAACTGGATCGCGCGAGTGCTCACGAAATTAGCCCCGATGGATGTTTCGGCTTGAAAATTGATACAAAGGGGGAGGGAAATATGTTACCGTTCACGGTGGTTGCACTCGTTTCGGTTGCATTTCGCGCAAAATGGAAACGTCCGTAGCATTCGATGACTGTGATTTATCAGGAACCGTTTACGGCGGTGAAAGGTCTCTCGATCGGTAACGAGGGGGAAGTTGAGAAACTCTCTGCCTAGCGATGCACCGACCGAGGTGCATACAAGGGCGATTTCTCGCGAAAGAAAATCTCTTCGAGCGGGGTTTCTCGAGAAGTTTGCTTTTCGGGAATTTTTATTCAGCCCGTGAGTCGTTGCTCGTTGTTTCCAGCGATGTTGGGTCGGATTTAGAATTTATAAGGATTGTTTACTGAATTGGAAAGTTTCTCGATCGGTGACAGAAGATCGAAATTGAAAAAAAAGAATGTCGAAGTTGAGATACGATTACAGGATGATTTCTTGGGTAAAATTCTATGGACTGAATGCATCGATCAACTCGTTCCATATGTGTTTAACTGGTGAGAAGTTTTTCCATTATTAATATCGCACAAATAATGACTATAGAATTTTCCTTAACGCTCCTGTTTCAACACCGACGATTTCTCGTTCGCTGTACAAAACCTTTAATCTTCGATATTATTTTTAAAATCTATTAATTACTGTGCACACAGGCCTTTGTTATTCGTTATCCGTTGTTCTATTCCACGCGTTAAATAATTTCCCGTAGATAGCTTTCAAAACACTCTAAAAGCACCTCACCTCTTCAGACTCTCTTTTCATTCGTACCACATATTCGATTTTCTTCCATTTCTTTTCGCGCTTTTATTTCCATGTTTGCAATTTTAACGATAAAAACAGGAAAGAACGAAGAAGTAAGCAATACACTTTGTCGTTGGTGTTTTCCTATTCATCCAAGATCAGTTTCAATTTTTCTTCCTTCCACGTCGCGTTTCCTCTTGCTCGTCTTCTCGAATGGTCCCGGAAGTGAGTGCCCGGTCATTCTCAAAGAAGGTCCACCTTCTCTTCCTTCGATAGGTAGAATCGAGCCTTGGGTGCTCCGCGTCGTCTTCCCATTCTTCCGGTTTCCCTCGTTCGCTCAATTTCTCGTAACAGCCCCGCTCGCGGCGGGAACCACGTCTCCGGAATCTTCGAAAACTATGGATCCTGATCGATATTTCCAACGAGAACTTCCACTTGGAAAAAAACTCGGAACTATCGACTCTCGATTTCTCGTCAAGTTCGATTAACGCGTCGTATTTAATTCTGACTTTTAATACCGTTCGTAAAGGTTACAGAATTCGGAGTAAGTAGAAATTACAGGGACCATTGTACCTATTTAATCGAAAAGTTCTCGACTCGTTATGGCGCAAAGTTTACTTCGAAAATATTTCTTTTTCAAGAAATTACACTTTACCCTGAATTTTAATAATTTAAATTTACCAGTAGAGTGATATATAGATTTGAAAATAGGTTAACAGAAATTGGATGTCTCGACTAGTACAGTTACATTCACTTACTTTCTGTAAAATGTTGAAGTAATTAATAATAATTACAAGACCTCTTAAATACGTTGTCTAGGTCAAATCTCCATTTGCCTTCTTGTCACGAACGGATAGTATTTTAGAAACATACAAAACCTCTAAGAAAGCTTTAAAAAGTATCGAATGTCCTCGACTGGTACAATTTGGCCTACGACCGGTACAATACCGTTTATTTATTTTTGATAAAACGCAAAATGAACAAACAAGTGGAAGACACCTTAAGTATAGTGTCTCCGTGGCAAATGCCCCGTGTGCCCCGTGCCAAGGGCAACAATGTCACCTTTTATTGTCCTCGAAGCAACGACAGTTTCGGCCACTTTGTTTTTTGCACCTTGGCAACTTGCACCCATCGGTTCCCCTTTTCCATCTCCTCCCCCCCCCCCCCTTCGTCGGTGTTCCTCGTTAATTAGTCATACTCAATTAAAACTTTTTGCTCGTGTTTCGAGAGTGCACGGTAAACGTTTCGATTACCACCGCCGCCCTTCGACGCTGAAGAGTGCACGAACGTCGAACGTATTAAGGCTATTGTACCGCGCGGAGCAAACTGAACGCGAAAAAAGGAAAGAAAAAAAAGGAAAGGAAAAAGGAGAAGAAGAACAAGAAGAGAATGAATATTGCGTAAATACGCGGGGGTGGAGTGAAACGAGCAATGGTTCGATTTCATCGTCCACCCTCCCCAGTCTCCCCCTGCCCATGTTAATCAGAAGGAACGGGCTCGTTGTTTGAACGATCAATCTTATTTGAACGCTAAAAACGATCTCGTTTGCGCGAACAATGCCGGTTGATGGATGGTGTGTTTGCGCGATGACATTAATTTCTCGGTGAAACGGTATTTATTAATAAAACGATGTTTCGTCCGATGCGACCGGTGCCATTGTAATCGTTTCATTAGCGAATCAATTTTACGCGACCGTGTCCGCTCGCCGCGCTATAACGAGAACCGTTTTCGATTTGATAAACACCGCGCGATGGGAAGATTCTTCTTTTTTTTTTGTAGAAACAGCGTAGAGTGAACAATTCTGGAAGCGTATTTGCTACGAGGTGTCTCCGAAAAACGTGATCACTTTGAGACATTTCGAATGCAAACAATCAGTGGTAATCGTGGTAGTTGTATTTAAATGTCTCGTTGCGATTTCATTTGTCGATAAATCGTGGAAAGGTATGAATAATCAATATTTTGGGTTGGGATATTTTTGGCGTATAATTCTGGAACTGTGGACTTTCCGTCAATGAAGAGTCAAAGGGATGTTTTTTTAATTTTTACGTTGTATATTTTCAAGAAACATCGAGACGATTTTGAGACGAGTGTTAGAAAACTTCAAGGTGTACATTTTCGAAAGTACAAAACGTTAGGAACGAAAAGTACACTCTTTCGATGAGTTCTTTTGAATAAAATGTATTTCGTACGACACTGTTTTTTAACCAATCGATAGATAACGAAATATAACAATTCTTATCGACTCACCCTTGTAAACAATTTTGTGACGCCCAAGAAGTATTATCTATATTGCAACGATAGTTAGTATTATCTTATAAGTCGTTAAAAATATAAAATAAAAACAAACGTTGAAACTGTAAAAGTTACCTCCTTACCAGATCCTCTAACGCAAATTAAATATCGAAAATCGTCCGAATGGTAATTTTTCGAAACGATAAATTCTCGACAATCAGTTCCGTGACACCCGTACAATCTACGCGGCGAGTCTAACCGGAATTTTTAATTTAAATCCCGCAGCCGAAGCTGCGGTTTTAATCGTGGGACCGCGCGACACGGCCGGGGTTATTACGGAAGGGATTAATTTAAGAAACTAAAAACTACTCGGGAACTTAGAAGCCGCGCGACGAAACTCGCGCTTTCTCCGATATCTATCTTCCAGGAACGCTCGTGGAGTACTGGAAGTCGCTAGACCACCCCTGGCTGAAATAAATCTTCCTTCAGGGACACGAAAATATCGTCTCTACTCTAAACGCACTAACGATCCGATAAATCGATATTCTTTTTTACAGTTTTCAACATTCTTGGCGTAATTATTCACGATCGAGATCCGTGGGTGTTTCTTCGAAGAATCGTGAATCTCCTCGCGAGCCAATCATGGACTCAGAAATCAACCGAAGTTAATTTTATACTTATAATTTATTCAGTTGTAAATAATCAATATTTTTACCATAGTTGGATAACAGTAAATAACGTGACTACGATAGAACTCTTTACAACGCTTCACGATTCTTCGCTCGACACTTCTCGGTTCAGCACTACTTTTCCTTCTGGAAAAAGGAAAAGCTTTTACTTGATGTTTCGTTGGGTCTGCTTTGACCCCGACTTTCTCTTTTATTTCCTTAGCTCGTTGTTTATCAAATGTTATCTTAAAGCTACGTTTTTCTAAACCTACACTGAGCTAAAATTACAATGCTACATATATCTTAAAAGTACCTTTTATCTACAGTTTTGCAACCTTTGCTCGATAAAGACGTTAAATAAGAATGTTTTTAAATATTCGTAAAATCGAACGACACACGTACCGTGGCGTGGCAATACACCATTAAAATTGTTTAGCCGAATCCGACAACGCGATACGGTTGAAACTTTTTTATCGTATAGCTCGTTTATTTAATCTCGGAACTTGTAACCGACGAAGAATTACGCGACGTCGGAGTTCAAATAAGGTGTAATAAATTAGTTACCAAGTAGCAAATATTTTTTTTTTACTTACACGGGCGATAAATTGAGTCAATTATTATTCAAAATCTGTAACCGACGAAGAACCACGTAACGTTAAGTTTGAACAATGTAAATTATTACCGAATTGGTAAATATTTTTCGTTCGTACGATAACAAGAAATTAGGTCAATTTATTCACCGATTGAATAATCGAAGAACTGCGTAATAGACGGATTTAAACAATGCTTGTAATAAATTGGTTACCAGATCGAAGTAGGAAATATTTAGTTGACTTACGCTGTACGTAACTCGGTTCGATTTATTTACAATCGTTGGCCACACAAAGGTGGCCGACTCGTTCGATTTTTTCCCCGATTTTACACGATATAATAGAATCGCTTTCGTCGTTCTCCCTTTCGAGGTTCCGCAATTTATCGACGATCGAGAACCTAAAAATTGCTGGTGAATCAGATCTCGGGCTACGTTCGATCATAAAAATTTTCGATGTGCTTGCTCGCCCAATCCTCCTCCCTTCCGGTTAGTTAAACGTATACGCGAGCGCCCTATTTGAGAAAACAGCGATTGCGTAGGGGGCGAGCAAGCGTTTCCATTTTATCATCCGCCATATCGCTCCAGTCCCGAGAAAGAAGAATGACGCCGAGCGGTGAATCGCGAAGGGTGGACCAAACGAAGGGTTGCCTCTGGGACACCCCAATGCTTCGAAGTTAATTGAATGCAGAATAAACAAGTCTACCGATCTTGTCAATAACTCGCCGGGCGTGCGGCCCTCTAATTAAAAAATACCCGAGAACCTAAGACACCGTTTCTAGGAAATCGAGTAAGCTTTTTCGGTGAGAGAAAAGATGCAAAATATTCGCGAATCGCGATATCGAAAAGTAAACTGTACACTTGTGTGTATCGATATCGAAAAGTAAACTGTACGGAATATGTTTGTGTGTATTAGAGTAGCGTACTTTGGTCGAGCGCGACGTACCCTACTTTAATTTGTCCCAAAGTTTCTCGTGTATGTAAATATTTCTCGCAACTTGGAGACACTTCGTACACGGGACACTGTGTCATCCACACTCATGGGGCACCGTGTCATCAGCGTTTTATGAATACAGCCGCGTCCTCTTGGTCCTTTTGACCCAACTTTCACCGTACTAGTTACACTTTGTTCACGAAACCTTTCAGATTTATTGCGACAGTGCGGCTGATTCTTAAATATCGTACCGGTCGCGTTGAATTATTGCGAGTAGTCCGAGTTTTTTCAAACTTTCTTCTCTAAAGTGTCTATGGGCTTAATTATCCTCCGTAGAGATTACAACCGGTATTGCACGACAGTTAAGAAAGTACACCGAGTAAAGAAGTTGATATTTGGGAATTTTTATTGGCGCTACGCAACGTGCGATACAAACGCTTAGTATGTGTATTAAAAGAACACACTTTGAAAGATATTTCCGTCAATTTTCGTTAAAAAGCGTTACCCGAATGTCCTTACTGAGAATTTCTTTAATCGTAACGATCAGACTTGAATCGAATTAAAATTTCCAGAAACCAGACGTGTACGTCAAAAGTAACGATTTGTTGAAGAACGGTGAGGGTTTTCCAGCGAAGGAAACAAATTGTAGCAAAGAAATCGGGAATTTTGAAAGTTTGCCCGGCAATCGACCGAAAGAAACGAAAAACCGTCCCGACGTGCAACGACAGAGAATATTATTGCGAGTATACGGTACGGATTTGAAGTCGGTCGGGTAAGTAGTTTTCAAGAAAAGTTACCCGCCAGTTTGAAAAAAGCTATTTCGAGAAAAACGGGTTCGAGAGTTTCGAGGATCGAAGAGCTTCGGTGTCGTGTCGTTGGAACGGGACGTGCTCCACGGGAAGCGTTGTATCTTCGTTAACGTTTCGAGTTTCGTCTCGGGACGTCGAGACGGTGTTCCGGGAACGTGAAATTAAAAGAAAAAATACGAGATAAGGAAAATGTCCCGTTCGTCGAAATCCGTACGGTGGTTCCCCTGTGACGGTCCCCTGGAAGACCGAGGGGTACACCGATCGCGGTTTATAAAGCGAGTCGGTTTGTAAAGTCGTCGAAAGTGGAACGTAAAGAGTCCACGAGTTCGAAGCGTGTTACGTCCGAGTAAAATTTTACGCGCGGTCGTCTCCCCGCGAAGTTTGAGAGGGCAATCGGTAGCGCGGACCCATCCGGGTGGGAAACTCAAGAAAACATTGACCGAAACTCGGCTGAAGATTCCACGGGTTGGCGTTGCCAGCTAACTCGATGGCTCTCCCGAACCACAAGGGGTCGTCGAGCCAAAACGGCAGGAAAATTTAACGTTAGCCGCCGATTCGTATCGATCGTTCCCAGTCAGAAGTTCGGGTCTAAACCGCAGGACCAAACGTCGGGGGCTTCTCGCTCGAAGTCACCGCCGCCCCGGTTTAAGTCACTCGAACGCGACGCTCGTCCGAATTATAAACTTTGCATCGACTCCACGGGTAACTGTGTCTCTTAGATGAAAGAACACTACCGCGATCCGCTTCATCCCCGAGGCGTCGAATCGTCCAAAGTAACGGAGGAAACTGTGCAAACTTGCCCCTTGGACGCCACACCGTCGTCCCTCCTTTCGAGGTTCATCGGACAGTTTTTTTCTCGCTAACAAATTATGGGGTAAACGCGAAACTTTGCAGGGATATTTATATACGATTCGAGTAGACGTGTGAATTTTTTTACGTCGATGTGTGTAATTTTCTAGGAAGTAGACGAAGTCCCCGCGAGTCGTTCGGGAGACGTTTTAACGGGGCATCCCCGGTTCGAAGAGTTAAGAATTAAGGAATTTTCGAGAATTTTTTTCTCGGTAACAAGTTATGGGGCAAATACGAAACTTTGCAGGGATATTTGTATACGATTCGAGTAGACGTGTGAATTTTTTTACGTCGATGTGTGTAATTTTCTAGGAAGTAGACGAAGTTCTCGCGAGTCGTTCGGGAGACGTTTTAACGGGGCATCCCTGGATCAAAGGGTTAAGAATTAAGGAATCTTCGAGAATTTTTTTCTCGGTAACAAATTATGGGGCAAATACGAAACTTTGCAGGGATATTTATATACGATTCAAGTGGACGTGTGAATTTTTTTGCGACCATATTGTGTTGTTTTCTAGCAAGTAGGTGAAGTTCCCGCGAGTCGTTCGGGATACGTTTCAACGGGGTATTTCTGGTTCGAAATGTTAAGAATTAAGGAATTGGACTGAAAGTAGTGTTATTTTGAAACAGATATATTTAAAAAGAAGGAAGATTAATGCAGAAGATTCCGTTGACATTCTCTTATTAATTGTAATTGACGGAAATATAAAAACAAAGTAATTAAATTATACGAGTGACTTATTCCCGAAAGTACGAAGAAGATATCGAAAATTGTAGACACGATAATGTCATTAAAAGTAGAATTTTATTTTTTACTTACAAAAGAATACTCGTCGAACGTGCGTGTCAAATGTCACTGTTCTAATTTTTAACGCCACTTTTAGAAGATTTATATATTTCTGTAACTTTGCGATTTGACCACACACGATCTTAGAAGCGTATTTTTCAGAACTACTGACTTTACGAGAATGCAAGAAACATTGGTCTTTATAAGGCGATGAACTGGAATGCCCGCTTATAAAGTTCCAATCGTCCAAGGAAACAATTCGCGTATCTAGGACAGATTATGGTTTCCTATTGCGAGGGGGACTTGGTTGCGTCCAATTTAGGCGAAACCGAGTGCACTAAAATTTCCTCGTAAAGTGCGCGAAACTCGTAAATAGCGCAGAATGTATCTCGAACGCGATAAACCGAAGTTAGCTTCGAGCGAAAAAATTGTACTTCTCGAGAAACCGAGACGAAGTCAATTTCGTACGTTGCATACTGCGTTGATCGGTATCGAGAAACGGAAAAGGAAAAAGTTTCGAACGTTAATTTTATTTCTCGTTTCGTGGAAACGAGTATACATGATCCGAGACGCAACCGACAAATTGTTCCGGAAGTTTTGGCAAGTCATTGTGAATCGAAAATGTCGTATTCAGCGAGATAGCCCAGTGACGTCGGTCCGGTGCACTCGAATCGGAAAATTTTCCAAGTAGAAAAATATTCCATTCGTTATCCAACAAGTAACGATAATTAATTTTTATTCGAAGAATTTTAAGAATTATTCTCAACTGAAAATGTATCGAACAATGGAAAATGGATATGACCATATATTTAATGTTTGGTAAAGAAACGTGAGTTTTACAAATTTTAGTTAAAATATATTATCAAGTAAATATATTCGTAGCAGCACCTCCCGGTTACTAATTATTTTTAGACTTCTCGTTCTTGTCCAAACATTTGTGCCAGAAATGTTCTAAATTAGAGGAAATTCAGAGCAGGAGTGATCGCTTCGATCTACCGGCGTACATTATTAATTTTTTCAAACTTAAATTGGGTATCACCCAACCGGTAATATTCAATTTTAATAAAAGTATTAAATATTCCAAAAATGTTCACATAATGCATCGTTCGACGCGAATAAAATTTTGAATATTTATCGACGTTTCGTACGTTCGGCGAAATCCCGGTATCTCGGCACGGTGTACTTGATCAATTTGCAAATCCATCCAGGATTTCGTCGGGATCGTAGATGCCGTATCCGATATGGTGAAACCTTTCTCGTTCTGTCATGTTTATGTAAGGTCACGTAGCATCGTCTGCGAGTAGTTCGGCAAGTCTTAGCCGAGTTTCCGGTTTACGAGCGCGGAAGGCTCCTTCCGCGTGTTTATTGCCCGAGAAATAAGGGACGGAATTAGAGGGCCTCTCGAGGGGAGGTCGCGTGAGCGTGAAAAGCACGAAAATGGAATAAACAGGAGTCGGTGTGTCGAAGAAAGGAGATGGGTGGTTCTCGAGGGTCTCTAATACGTGTAGTCGTTATGCCAAAACCGACCTCGGAACGCGCGATGCTTGTTTCCAAGTAAATTACCTACCACCGATGTCTACCTTGTTTCTTCTATGCTTAACAGAATCCATTTTTGTGTCTCGTCGTTACACATCCGGTCTGTTTCATCTCTTCGAGGAAACGTATCGATGTCGAGGTCGGGAATTTTCATAAAATTTTCAACGCGTCGTAGTCCGTGTGAAATTACAAGGAATACGAATCGTAATTTGACTGGTTTCGAATTTCTTGAAAAAATAGTGGACAAAATTTACGATCCTTGTCTGCTTTCAGAGAAAGGTGTCGCACAAATGAATTTTTATCTCCGAAAGTTACAATCTTTTTCTTCTGTAATTAATTTTCACTCGGGTCGAACGGTTGGTTTTCCAACGAGAGAATTATACAAAAAATGCTCAATTCGCAAATTTCGGGTCGAGGGTCTCCCGTTAAAAAAAAAACTAGAAAAAACGTACGACCCTACTCTTCGAAATTTCTCCTCCGACTATGAAATATGACATTTCTGGCCGCTATTGTTTCGTAATTAACACAGCGACGAGTTATTAAAGGGGGTCGGTGTATCCCGTTTCGGTGTTGCGGAACAATTTTGGTGACCCTCTATATTAATTTAAACGGGAGGTGTACCCGGAATTGTCGATTCCGTGAAATACAACGCTCTAACGCGTAATTCTGTTTACATTCTGCAACAGAAATTTACAAATTCGCAGCAGAAGCAATAAACCGAACGATTGTCAGGATTCTGTTCCACCGAAACCATTGCGAGAGCAAAGAATTTCTACAGAAAAAAGAAAAACAGAAGGGAAAATAAAAATCGCTAGAAAAAAAAAAAACTCGAATCAAGAGTAAATATTCTTGCAAAAGAGAAAACGAGTCGAAGTGATATCAAAGATTGCAAAAAGATATCTAATCGAGAGCTAGTAAATATTACAAATGACAAAACAATGAAAATAGTTACTTATAATAGGATACTTTCGCGCAAGTAGGACCTCCGTGGTGTTTCAACAATCGCGATCAAATTTCCCGCGAAAACAACCGACCCACATTCCAGTTCCCCCTCCACCTAAAAAACACGAGAACCTCGCGAGGAAATACGATCGCATCTCGCGAACTTTCGTTAAACTGAATAGAACGGAGAAACGAATACGCGGTCGTCGTCGTCGCGGTGACGAAAATTTCGGTGAAATTTTCTTATTACGCGGAAACAAATCCGGCACTCGTTACCACCGCGGGACTTATAACTTTAATAAAGTTACTTTTTTTCGGTCCGCGTGAGCAGAGCCTCGCATTAGCATTCGCGCGTCGACAATAACCGCGGCTCTCGCGCGACTACCCCCACCGCTTGCTTCTTTTCTTCTCTGGCTCTGCCCGGGGGGCGGTACAGGGACGTGGAGGGGGAAGGAGGAGGAGGACGAAATCTGTGCACCGTCCGCGGGAGGGAAAAGCGGAGGAAAGCGGAGGAAAGCGCTTTCATTTAAGGATTAAAGGACGCAAAGCGAAGGAATTTCTTTCGACGGGACGGAAAACGCGGTCGCGGAGACGGAGAGAGAAAGAGAGCACGGTAGAGAGAGAGAGAGAGAAAGAGAGAGAGAGAGGGGAGAGAGAGAGAGTATCCCCGGAGGAATCTATATCAGAGACGTTGCGAAAAAAGGCGGTGGGGGAGGGGGATGATGGCTGAATCGCGCGATTTCCCGGCTCGTCTAACCGGAAAATTTACATAATACGCAGAAATCCGTGTTAGGCGCAAGTGAAATATACCGGACCCGGTGACACGGTGGGGGAAGAGGGTGGAGAGTGGGGGGGCCCGGTTAAACGAAATGAAAGGCTGCGCGCGTCATTGTCTTGTAACGTTCCTTTCACTCCTTTTATTCGTTTTCCAATTTAATTCTTTATTCTTAGCCGCGGCCGTGGTAGCCCCGTAGCTCTTTGTCGCTTTTTTCCTTTCCCCTTTTTTTCTCTCTCCTCCAATTTTTTTCCTTTTTTTTTTTCTTTCTTTCTTTCTTTCTCTTCTCTCCCTTTTTTTTCCACCTTTCTCTTCCGCGCACTCACACTTTTCACGTTTTCCCCCATGCTTTTGTGCTATGAGTAATTAAAACATTTTGGCCGGACTATGAGGGCGAGAGTTCTTTGAGCTTTAAACGCGCCAGAAAATTCATCCTTCGCCGCCGCCGCCGCCACCACGGCCCCCTGTCCCGTCCCCGGCCCCCTCGCTCGCTCGTCGTTTCTCGCACCCAGGCCGGGGCCGTCGTTCCTCTCGGTTTCTCTCTGTCTTTATCCGTACCGCGAATTCATGAAAGGATCCACGCACGTTGTACGGAAACAAAACTCTGTTGAAATGATAAAGACAAAGTGTCCAGCGGGGAGAGCTGCCGGTCGTTCGCACGTTTTTACCCCGGACCTGTTTAAATGTCACGATTTTCTTCAGGGGGTGTACTGCCCTCTAAACTGACCATAAGTAGATAATTCCTGGGACATTTTTTCTCTTTTTGTTTCTTTCTTCGTTCGAATTAATATATACTTCAATCAATCGTTTATACATACATCTATGTAGAAATCTACAGTCATTTTGTTAATTTTTTACACGTCTCTGTTTAAATGTCACGATTTTGTTCAAGGGGTATACTACTCTTTAAACTGGCCATAAGTAGATAATTCCTGGGACATTTTTTTTCTTTTTGTTTCTTTCTTCGTTCAAATTACAAAATACTCCAATCCATCGTTTATACATACGTCTATATAGAAATCTACAGTCATTTTGCTAATATTTTTACATCTTTGTTTAAATGTCACGATTTTGTTCAGGGGGTGTACTACCCTCTAAACTGACCATAAGTAGATAATTCCTGGGACATTTTTTTTCTTTTTGTTTCTTTCTTCGTTCGAATTAATAAATACTCCTATCCATCGTTTATACATACATCTATATAGAAATCTACAGTCATTTTGCTAATATTTTTACATCTTTGTTTAAATGTCACGATTTTGTTCAGGGGGTGTACTACTCTTTAAACTGACCATAAGTAGATAATTCCTGGGACATTTTTTCTCTTTTTGTTTCTTTTTTCGTTCGAATTAATATATACTCCAATCCATCGTTTATACATACATCTATGTAGAAATCTACAGTCATTTTGCTAATTTTTTGCACGTCTCCAATTTCGGGCTTTCAACCGCCAGTTCAGAGCCGATCGAACTTTTAAATTTAAAAATTTTTAAATTTGTTGGTCCCTCGAATATTTCACTAGTTTGTATTCCACGAGCAACCGGCGAACAAGAGTTGCTTGCCTTTTATGCCTTCGAAATTTGTATCCAATTTAACAATTTCTCGTATCGTTTCGAAGTGCTAACAATTTAGACTTTCTCCTCATTTGGTTCACGTTTAAAGAACTACTAGGTTGTTCGATAAATTTTGTCGCCTTTTCCATTGAAAAAAAATACTACGACACTTGAACTCTGAACAACTGTAAATACACGAACGAGTGGACAGATCTACGTGAAACTTCACACATGTTCACCGAACAGTGGTATCGTTAAAAAAATAAAATAACGAACCTAATAACTCCGTTTCTTACCGAACGACGAAACTTATCGAGCAACCTATTATTTCGTAATTCTTCCCTAGAAAAATACACGCAACGCAAACCAGGTACACCGTACAACCGCGAAGCCACGAGCCAATATCTTGAACCGTTTCTCGCGTTATGAAATTCCAAGAGGTGTACCAACGGGTTCCTTCCTGTCCAGGTAACCTCTTAAACGAGCCGGTTACGTCCTCGAATTGCCGTATTATTTCCATTGTTTCGCGTGTTTCGTTCCCAGAGCTCCGATCGCGCGAGATTTTTCCTTCGTTGTTGGAAACTCTCGCGGAAACTCTCTCTGTCCACTTGTTCCGGTGGCTCGTCAAAGCGATTCCCATCGAATCGCAGGAAATTTCAACGTCGAGAGCGTACCCTTTGAAGTCGCGGCCGCACTTAAAGTGTCTAGATTGCGCGAATGTTTTTATTAGGTAGACGTTTAATTTCGCTCGCAGCGAAACCTAGGACGTTTCTGCCGCTCGGACGAGTCCCGCCAATTGAACAGAATATCAGCATCTTCGATGTATCGACGCTTGGAAGAAAACGTTTGATCGTTCGGGATAATTTTCCTCGTTGAGAAGCGAAGCAAATCGATACCGATGACGATCGGTTTGTTGTCTCTGTTCGACACGCGTTAACCGGCAACGGTTATTCCTTTGGCATCGGAGAAGCATTCGAACGCGTTTCTGAAAAGTTAAGGTTAATTGAATAATTTCACTGTAGGGGAAACTTTGTCGTTTCCGCGCCAAGAATTACGCGATCGAAATAGAAACGGAAAACAGTGGTGCACCGCGTGGATTCGAAAATACGGTATCGGTTATTTTCGCGTAACAATAAATTTAACGATCGCGGCGATCCAAAATTTCGACACAATGCAGCGCGCGCTATTTCAAAACAAAACGGGCCTCCCCCGACATTTTTTCGCGTTTTCGAGCCCTTTGTTCCGCGACGAGCTCCCCGTGGAGGAAAAAAAAAGAGCAATCATCGCTCTCTGAACCACGGAAACGTTGCGAGCGGAGCGTAAACAAAAATTTTTTCCGAAAAATTACCGGGGAGTTATACAGGGTGACGCGGGGGAAATCGAATTGATCGCGGTGCGAAACAATTTCCTATCCGCTAGGGTTTCGAAATGGAAGTTGGTCCTCTTTTACCAAGGTACGTATTCTTATTCGCACACTGAACTTGTTACCCTCATTTGGATTGTAATCTTTAAATTATTATATATATATTTGTTAAATTATTGTAGTATCGTAATTTTAAGATAAGGTAAATAAAACTTAGCTGTAGAAGAACGTAGTTTTAAGAACCATGCCCGGAAGATGACAATAAAAGAAAAAGTGGGAGTCGACAAGTATCGTGTAGTTGTTATAGGTATAGAATTACTAACTGTTGCCCAGCTATTGTCCAAATATTAATTATTTCAATTAATAAAGAACTCCCCACTATTTTACGCATCGAACGCAAAATACTACGATTATAACCGTAATAGTCCCCTCGTCTTGGGAACATCGAAGTACAACGTTACGAAATGTTCCAAAAAATCGTCCAGTCTGTACCACGGTTTATCCACGCGAAAATCCCTGAAACTCGAACGCGTTAAATCCTCTTTCGATCATCCATATCCAAGTATCAACGATGGAGAAAGAAACAAGTGGTGAGTTTTGCGCTCCTGGAGGCTGCGTAGAAACTTGAAACGAGACGCGAGAATGGGGTAATTTCCACCTGATTTACGTGGCTCGTCACGTATTCACCGTGAACCAGGGATGAAACGTGCCTGTCGGAGCTAATTAAAGATTCTCCCGATTCTCCGGACAACCCGTTTTAATTCACGCGAGTATATCCACCACGTGTCGGTACGACGTTCGAGAGGGTGGACGGGACGGTAACGGCAATGGTGGCGGTGGCGGAGGTGGTGGTGGTGGAGGTGGTGGTGGTGGTGGTGGCTGCAACAGGGCATCTTCTTCGCGGATGAACAACAAAACATCCCCTAATTAATAGCGCCGCTCGCCAGACCCTGCACTTCTCTCTCTATCTCTCTCTTTCTCCTTTCCTCCCTCCTTCCTCTCTTACACACGTTCTCTCTCTGTTAGATACACTCTCTATCTTACACAGACACTCTCTCATATACTCTCTCACTCTTACACACACTATCTCTTTTACACATTCTCTCTCTCTCTTAGATACACTCTCTATCTTACACGCACTATCTCTCTTACACATTCTCTCTCTCTCTTAGATACACTCTCTATCTTACACACACACTCTCTCTTTTCCACACACTCTGTCTCTCTCTTATACCCACAATCTCACTCTTATACACACTCTCTATATACATTCCGTCTCTCTCTTGCGCACACTCTCTATTTGCACACTCTGTTTCTCTCTTGTACACTCTGTCTCTCTCTTGCACACACTCCCTATTTGCACACTCTGTCTCTCTCTTGCACACACTCTCTATTTGCACACTCTGTCTCTCTCCTACACCCAAACTCTCTCTTTCTTGCACTCTCTATTTGCACACTCTGTCTCCTTTTAACACCCAGACTCTCTCTCTTGCACCCACTCTCCCTAACCCAGACACTCTCTCTCCTTTCTGTAAGGCACTCCATTCTTCCTGTCTCCCTTCGTTGCCACTTCCCTTCCACGCTTCTGCCCCTGCCACAGTGCTCGGCTCGACTATTTATCATTCGCGCGTTTCCGTGTGTTATCAATTCCACCGACTCTAACGACTGTGTACCGGCCGAGCTTCTTAATTTTTTAAGACGCCCAACATCGTGCTCGCGCGCGCGTCTGCGTGTATAACAAATGATCCGTGTCCGACCGCGTCTCGGATACCAACGCCGCGTGTATCTTCGCGGTTCGTGGGATATCGGGGTGAATCGGCGCGAGTTACGAGGGATGAATCTTCGAGGGGCGCTTCGTCGTTCCAATTTGTCGAGCACCGGGACCGGATTTCTGCTGCAACTTTCGTTATTTTCGAGCTTCCACCCAGAGAGAAAGAATGCTGGGATTTTACCAACCCTCGCGGCACCAGTGATTTCAGCAAGGGGGAGATCACGTGTGGGTCTGAATTGACCCGTAACTTCGTCTTCGCACGAACGTCTGGAAGAAAGATTACGTTACTTTATCGTACATTCTTTTATTTCTACGGAAAGCTGACGGTACGAACAAACGATGTACAAGTTTCTCGGGGTCTGAAAAGACCCAGGTGTGGTACAGAATGGATACGTAGGAAGAAAAAGGAAATATTGGAACGGATTTGTAACACGTGATGGTACATTAGATGGAACAAAAGGGAATGGATACGTACAGGATGATTCTCTCGTCAGTGGACTCAAAGTGTTATTGGTTGACACGTTCAGAGATAATCGTGTGTTTGTACATAGGGTGAATCGTTCAACCGTGTCACTCGAATTTACTTGTAAACTGTGCGTCGTACAAAAGAACGATACTTGGAGTGAAAAATGGTCAAGGTACCTGGAGTAAAAAATGAACAACTCTCCGAATTGGACGCAGGAGTTACTCGAATCGGAAATTATTGGTTCGAAAAGTATCTCGCTTATTAATTCTTGGCAATATTTCCCTTACACCGAACAACTTTGAATAACCGCCTCGGTATTGATTCGTATAACTTTTGTATCATTTTTTATCTTAGCGATCCAACCCTTCGGTTTTGATTTATATAAATTCATCGACATTTCTTATTTCAATTTTCCCCGTTCGTGTCACAAAATTACCACCCATTATCGAATACATTTTTGACAATTTGTATCCGTACCTTTTTCCATAATATTTACCATTCTAAAATCGTCACCATTTTTTCGTCGAAGTGTACACGCTGCACGGATTTTTAAACGATAACGAAACGCTCATGAGACCGTACTCTTTATTCGCGAAGCGTTACCTCGAGAACGACGCAAAAATCGGTTTCGAACGTAGTCTTCGCGCGTCTTCGTGGAAGAATAATGCACCTCGCGGGGTTACATCTGTGCATCTGCCGTGTGCACGTCGCTCGCGTCTGTTCAATCGGAGAAACGTTCGATCGAACATACGCGCGTCAAAGGAATCGAGAAATCCGTGCTCGGTATCCATAGAGAGAGAGAGAGAGAGAGAGAGGGGCGAGCAAATCGCGAAATAAACGAAACTCGCGGGTTTGCTTACGTCGAACGACTATTTTGCAATTTGTTAGGAATCGGAACGGCCGAGTTTCGCCGTATCTCGAAGAAATTTTCACGATCCGTGAAAACCGCTGGCAGCTTCCATCGAGATCCCACGATCACGAGGAACGTTGTATCCTCTGTACCAAAGATATTCGTAGCGCGCCACAATTGGCCAGACCAATTCCATTACTCTCCGAACTGAAGGATTGCCGCCACTCGGACCGTCAAAGTATGTAACACTTTCCGAAATTGAAATCTCCCGAACTGCGAACCGACTCCAAGTTTAGCGTTGGTATTGGGCACCGCACGAGCAGCAGAAGCAGCAGCAGCAGCACTGGTGCCGCGAACTTGCGTGGTTTCGTTCGAGGTCCGATGGAAAGTCTCTTCTTCGTGGGAAGCGACCGTTGTCGGGAATAAAGCATCGATTCGTTTTCTATGTCGAATAAAACTCGAGTAACATTTCAAATCCACCGCTCGACGTGAAACGTTCGAGTGGAAAGGATCGTGACGATTATTAGCGAGTTACGCAGCAATGGGATACCATCGATGATCTATAATATTTTCCAACTTTATGGGAGAAAATTGCGCGAAAATGTTTAGATCGGCGCTACGTAACGTACGTTTCTCGAATAAAAATTCGAAACATTCAGGTAAACAGTTTTCAACTGTAAACACGAGGACACCTTCTCGGGGAACAATATTACCGTTTTGATTTCTTCAAGATACTTCTTTTGGAAAATTTCTTGAAATTCGAGATATTAGCGTTATCGTATTGTTAGGAGAATCGACGTACGTAAAGTTCCAATTGTCTATGGTAATAAATATCACCGTTTACAAGTTTCTTTCAGGATACCTTGCACAATTCGTCGTTCGTCGATTAAGAGAACCTTTTATCGTACAACACACGTTTTAACCTCTCTTTGGCATTTTTTACAAAAAAACTGTACAACCTTTTCCATCGAAATTTGTTCCCACGCGTTCGTTTACCTTTCTCTAATGTTCGAAAATTTCCACAACGAGGAACAATCAAGATTGACGGAACTGCGAACGCACTCGTTGAAAAGGGTGAACCGTTCCATTTTTCGGAAATAAAAGGTTCGGAAATATTTTCAATCGGTCGCGCGAAATTCACGCTATTCCCACGAATAGTCTGAAAGTCAAGCGTGCCTCTATTTACTCGCAATGGCGGGCGGAATTTCAGATCGGGTGACGCGCGGGACAATTCGAAGGACAGGTGCGGGGAGTACGCGTGATCGGTGTACCGAAGACTGGACGTCGGGGGTATTTTGGGCAGAAGGAATTCTTGGAAGAGTTGAGAAGAAAAAAGAAAGCAAAAATTGGAAAAGAAAAATGTAGAAAACCGGGATCGAACAACGACGAACATTGTGGGTGTTGCCTCGGGCGGAAGAGGCCGATACCCGGCCGTTACAAATACTCGCGCCGGGCACGAGTACGCGGACGTTCACGTGCATTAGAGTGATCGATGATACTCGACGTCGAGCGGCCAGCAGCGGCCCGTTGGTCAAGTAGATGCATCAGCTGCAATCGCGCCGGCCCCGATTCGGATTTCAATAAACGTTCGACGCTCTCGCGAACCAAATCGTATAAAAATGGACGACGGTTAACGCGGCGGGCCGACTCGCGTTCCACGAGCTGGGTATCGCAAAAATTTACCAACCGGCTCCGTGAAGAGGGTCGAAGAATCGACTTCAGAGAGATTCTAGTGGCTCTAAAATTGGCCCCTTGGGGAGAGTCGATGCAAAGCTAACGATTCTGCCATTGTTGGAACGTTCCTTTGAAGGTACACTTTCTTCGTGTTGTTCGGTGGACTAAATCGTACAGAATTGAACGATTAGCGAGGTGGGTAGTATCGTACAAGGAGGCAAAATATCTGATTGGGTTTCGTGAGAAAAGACAGTTTGACTCGGAAGAGATTCTAGTGTTTCTAAGATTGGTTCCTTGGGGAGAGTTGATACAACGATTGTGGCGATTTTACTATATGTGGAACGTTACTTTGAAGGTTCACTTTCTTCGTGTTAAGTCGTATAGAAATGAACGATTAACGAGGTGAGTAGTATCGTACCAGGAGACAAAATATCTGATCGGGTTTTGTGAAAAGTGACAGTTTGACTCGGAAGAGATTCTAGTGCTTCTAAAATTGGCTCCTTGGGTAGAGTTGGAACGTTCTTTGAAAAATCCATTTTCTTCGTGTTCTTCGATCAAATTCGTTGGATCATATTATAAAGAAGTGTGTGACGGTTAACTCGACGAGAAACGAGAGTCTGACTTGAGACACTCGCGGCTAATTTAAATTCCACTCTTGGTAGTTGGCGCAACGGTGACAGCTACTCTGCCATTGTTGGAACGTTCTTCCGAAGGTTCATTTTCTTTGTGTTGCCCGGCCGATGAAATGGTATAGAAACGGGCGATGATCAGGCTCTAGAAAGAGTGACAGTCCGACCTGGGATTCTAGTGGCCAATTTAAATTCCCCCTTGGGAGTTGACGCAAATGTGGCAGCGATCGATCATTGTTGGACCACCTTCCGAGAGACCATTTCCTTCTTCTCGGAGCAATCGTCTCTTCCCGAGTCTTCTACTCACCTGCGTCGAATCTTCACCCGGAGCTTCGTCTTCGTTCTACCGGAGAACCCGATTTGGCCATCGCGTGACTTTTCATCTCTTCTGGAACGAAAACGAAGCTCTATACTTTTTTGGAAACTGTGTTCTCTGTACCGTCGATATGGTAAAAAAGAACACGAGAATAATATACACTTTGTGGCAAAATTAAAGAATAGTTAACTTTCCACGGAAGAATTGTCGATATTCGAGCTACTGTAACTTTGCGAACAAAAATCGTACAATAGTGTCCTTAGACCAGTTTGAAAGGAGAAACTTTCTACTTTCTCATCTCCGAATCAAATTTTTCCGACGCTTTTGTACTCGAGTATAGTATACTAGAGCGAAGATGATTCTTTCCTCAGAAAATAGTACAAATTCTGCAACTCCACAGGGTTTAATAAATTTTCTTCGCAATTTATTTCACAGTATGTTTAAAGGCAAAACTATACCCTTTTAAACGAGCCTAGGTACACTATTGTACGATTTTTTTTCACAAAGTTACAGCAGTTCGAATACCGATAACTTTCCAATCGCTAAATTAGCAATTCTTTAATTTCGTTACGAAGTATACTTCTAAAACACTGTACTTATATATCAGTACAGTTTCGTTTGTTCATCGCTCATAAAAACGTGGAAGTAATCGACAACAATAAGTCCCAGGACGTGTCCAGTTTGTACCGCCGCTGATGTTCTCGAAAGAATTCGAGATGATCGTGAGAGTGGGGGTATCGTCGGGAGCGCTGGGTCGACTCTCGAGGGGCCCGGTTGGAGGGGGTAACGCTCGGTGGTCCCAGAAATCGGACCGAACGTATCTCGTGCGTTTCCGCTCGCTCGTAACCTCCCCACCCTTCCATATCCCCGGAGCGGTGTATTCTCGATTCGCGTTTGAAATTTATAACACCGGTAATGCGGTACACGAGGCAGCGGTGCACGGAACGCGAAGTCGTAATAGCGTGCATCTGTTTTCATTGCGTTGCATTCATCTCGAGTTTACCTTACTTTCTGCTTCGGAATTTATAATCGTTCCTGAAAACGTTGGACGCGCCGCGTGTATTAATGTAACGCGCTACCTGGGATTTATTCGATGTTTGTTTCAAACGCGAACTTGTAAGCGTATACATATATTTTTTAACGCGTATTTCCCCCCCTTTTTCTCTCTTTCTCTCTTTGTCTATCTTTCCACGAATTTTGCATATCGCTTCATTATCGTACCACGATGCCGCGCTAACTTTAATTCCCGTAATAACGTCTGTTTAACTCCGTTGAGTAATTCGTACCGCGAAAAATGGTGGTTCGTCGTTACTTGTAATTTTATTCGGTACGTTTGCCCGGATTTATCATCGAATTCGGTCGATCGAACCGAATTTGCGATTCTTTTTACCGAATTGGCCCCGGCGGCGACGGAAGACAATTTTTGGAAATCGATTAATATGTTAATTTATTTTTCGCGCGTATAGCTCGGATCGTTCGCGTAACCGGAGAACCGATCCGAAATAAAATTTCATTTCGGAGAAATTACACGCGTGTAATTATTCCAGGAACATTGACGAATTACCGACGAGCGTGTAATAAATTTTGAAATTCGATTCCTCTGTTTTCTTTTTTTTGTTTCTTTTTTTCTTTTCGAGTTTAGAATTATTTCGAACGGAAACGTGTCCGGTGGATACGTAAATGTGCATAATTTTTTGCAGAGTAATTTTGAGAAATTTTGTTCAGCTACCAGAGAGCGTATGAGAAATTTTTTAAATTTTGTTCTTTTGCTTTCCATTCGAGGTTAAAATTATTTTCAAACGGGTGCAAACCTATTCTTTTTTCCTCGATGACGACTCAGGATCGTATGGATAGATAAATGGTCATCATTTTCGACAGAGGACTTTCGATTCACAATTGTTCGCGAGCACGGAATTATTTTATCACGAACACAAAGGATCGTAGGCATCCTCGAGGCTGCGCAGACTCTTCGCATCGCAACAATCGATTGAATAATAAAATTTTAGACGGGACAAATATGATCAATCGACGTCGTTATTTTTCCCATAAAAATACAGCACCAAACGCGTTAAATCGATGGACCAGTTCGCTGGAAAAATACGATCGTGCTCCGCAGCCCGATTTTCATTTCATTCCTTGACCATAGAGCTCTAGCTCGTCGGCCACGGAAATTATCGAGGATTTCACAACCGGCCATCGTTGAATATACAGGGTGAGTCGTGAACCGACCACCACGATATTTGAACTGGTACTGATTGTCCAATAAAAGAAAAAAAAAAAAAAAAAAAATGTTTCAAACGGTTCGAATTTATCGATTCGAGAAGAAACGCAGACTTTCTCTGTAAAAAATTGAAGTCATCTCGTGTTTTCAAACGGCATTGTATATTTTTCCTTCCGTGTTCTTGAACTGCGTAAAAATCCAATTCGGTCGTACAGTATCGCGTATTATTTCAATTATCCGATGGTAGAATAATTTATAACCGAAACACAATCCACGAATTCTGGTCATCGATGCGCACCGTCGACGTAAATAAAAACACGTGCAAGGTAATGCAGATAACGGAAAACTAAATACAACGCTGGACATAAATGTAATCGGAGTAAATATTCGGATATAAATTAAATTATTTTAGAATCGAACGGTAGAAATGATACACGATATTCTGTTATCGAATTGGCTTGTTTACGCGGTGTAAGCACGCGGGGAATATACGGTGATATTTGAAAAAAAAAAGAACACAAGACGGCTCCGGTTTTTATCGGAAAAATGATACTTTCGAAGTTTCGTGTAACAAAATAAAAAAGAATTTCTCCCTCGATACAAATTAGTCGTTTCACGCGCAGTGGAACACTAAATGACGCATCGTTTCGGAGTTTGCTCGAATGTAAATATATTTTTAACGATATTCGAACGTATCGCGATGAATTTTAAAAATTTCCTACATTATAAATGTTGCGATCGCTTGAAAAATATTGCTACACTTTTTCTTTCGCTAAAAATGTATCGGATAAAAATTGTTTCGCTTTTGTAAAATAATCGGTTTATTATATAACGGAATAATTTCTTTAATTATTCTTTTTTAATAATTCGATGCCTTCTTATGTGGGATAAATTTTTGTTGCCCCTCAAAATGGGAGAAATTTTTGGTATCCTCCAAAATGGGACAAATTTTTGGTGACTCTCAAAATAGCAGAAATTTCTTGGTGTCTCCCAAATTGAAAGAAATTTTTAGTGTCTTTCTAAGTGGTAGAAATTTTTAGTGCCTTCGAAAGTGGGAGAAATTTTGAGTGCCTTTCAAAATGAGAAAAATGTTTAGTGTTCCCCAAAGTGGGACAAACTTTTGGTGCCCCTCAAGAGTGGAAACAATTTCTTAGTGCCGTCCAAAGCGAGAGAAATTTTTAGTATCTTCTAAAGTGAATTTAAATATAATAAATATAATAGTGAAGTAAAATCAATTTTGAATACTTTATAAATTAGACAAAATTTTCAATGCCTTTTAAAGATATTTTTGATGCCTTCCAAAGTGGGAGAAACTTTTTAGTATCCTCCAAAGTGGGACAAACATTCAAAGACTCTCAAAATAAGAAAAATTTCTCGGTGTTTCCCAAAATTGAAACAAATTATTACTGCCCTCCAAAATGATAGAAATTTTAATGTCGCTCAAAGTGACAAAAATTGTTCCACTCCCCAAAACAAGAGAAACTTTTCATCGTTTCCCTCTTCCACTCGCGTAAATAAAAATCGTTTCGAAACGATCGCGTACGCGATCCACCCGTTATAACCACCTCGTTATATGTCTCGTGCGTGATTCGCGTCTGTCAATTTCTTGGACAAACGTCGAGGCGGACAGGCGCTCACGCCCAATATGTCGTCACCCCTAATATCCGCGACATTGTCTGTCGCGACAGGTACTGCCGCGTGAATTTCGCGCATAAATATTGCCGGTTCCGCAACAAATAGATATGTAGGCCACGAGCGTGTCGTCAGTCAGCGTTGGACGCGTCATTAATGCAATGGAAACCGCGCACGCGCGGGACCGGCCCCGGGTAATTAATATTAACGGTACGGGGGCATCGGCGTAATTACAATTAAATATCGTCTCCCGTAATTAACACTATTGTGCCCGCAGTGCGTGGTCCCGTGGCCGCGTTACGTGCTCGCGTTCGCCTCTGCGCTTTTGTTCGTTCGAACGAGACCGGACGCCACGGTTTTCGAAAAACTGTCGGAAATTAAAGGAGAGCTCCCCGCCAGTTTCGAACGTTGGATCGTGTAACGCACGGCGACGTTACGTCACATCTCCGGGTATAGTGTTCAGCGGTGATGGAACACGGCCGCGAAAAAGGGACAAATTGGCATCCGTGAAACGGCACGATCCTCGACGGAAACGGAATCGTAGGGTCCGTTTTATTAGCGCGGCGAGACATCGAAGAGATCTGGAACAAAGAGGATTTACGTCAACGTGATTCGAGAACTGAAAAATATACGACCGAACTCGCTCGTAACGAGCACCGAGGGACGAACCGAATTTTCTCCTAAACATATGGACTCCCTACGAGTGAAATCCGAGTTTAGGCTTCTTTCGGAGTTATTTTTTCTTTTCTTTTTTTTCTTTTTTTTATCGAGGTATTTGGAATTCGAAAGAACGAGCTACGTGCGTTTTTGTTCTTTAGATCTTTTTATCGAGGTACTGGGAACTCGACAGAACGAGGTACTTGTGCGTTTTTGGATACTCTTATCGAGTTATCGAGTGTTCGAAGAACGCGTATCTTTCGTTTCGTGGATCTAGAGTTTCTTCGAGGAATCGAAAATTTAAGAAGGAATTGAAAAATCTTTTTTTTTTCGAGTTATCGTGCATCTACGTGTTTTTTGCTTCTTGGATTCTATTTTCTTGTCGAGTTGTTGAGAATTTAAAATAACAAAAAGAAATGTTTGTAGTATGAATTACACACGGTACCGACACGATTGATCGCTGGATTTTAAAACAGTACGCTCAAGCCCGTATCTTCGCTCGCCAATGGTAAAATTGATATTTGTTTCGATGTTTCTCAAATTTTCAAACATTCACACGGTACGCGGATACGTGTAATAGCTGCTCTCGTTATAAAAGCAGCGCGAGTAAATTAAAATCGTTATAGCCTTTCGCTCGGTAATCGTGATCTCGCTGTATCCGTGCTCTAACGAGCATATAACTATTTAATCTAATTTCATCGCATTAACCGACACTTTGGAAATATATCGCGCGAAACATATTTAAAACTTTGAGCACGCCGCGTACATTTACGAGACCAACGTTTCGTTTATTCTTGCGTCGTGGATCCACGCACCGAACAACGTTACGTTGAAATGCAACGAGTGAATTTCAATCGATCGAAGCGTTACTGTTGTAAAGTTCACATTATAATATCTAGTTTATTCTAATATACAGGGATCTCGCGTATCTAGTAGTACAGTAATTCTATATATAAGAATATAAAGTTCGAAGAAATGCGTGTACAGTGATATGTCTTGAGTGAACGACGACAGTGTCGTGTGGTCTTTCTGACTCTGGACTTGGTATTCGACTAAAAAGAAAAATACCAAAATTAAAGACAGTTCTTAAAACAGACACCGCCATCTGGCACCCCTAAGATCGTTGTTGCATTCATTCCAACAGTTACGAGTACAAATTCAAATGAAATCTGTTCCGTGGTCGACGTGTCGAGAAACCGATCGCTTTTTCAAACAACGAAACAACCTTACGGTCTCGATGTTCAACGATCAAAATATTGTCTTCGTACGAAAGAGAAACTGATACGAGAATTACAAGAGTATAAATGTCTCGATGATCAACGTGAACCACCGATGATGTAATAATTTTTATTTTCATCCGATTCCCCTCGATGGAGCTCCGTTACACGCTCGAATCGCGCGAAAGGAGTGCCAAGAATCGTAAAAGTTCGCGTCGCAGCGACAGAAGGACGAAATCGTTCCTGAAAAAAAAAAGAATTGCACGAAAGTTCCACGGTTCTGCGCCACGCGAGTTTGAAAACTGCGGGAAGCGGCGGTGGTTCGGTGAATATACGCAATTTGAAAATGTAAAAGTTTTCGATGCCTGGGCGCTCGTACGCGCCACTCGAAAAACTGTAAGCACTTCTCGTCCCGTGAAAGCGTAAAAGCGCGGGAAAATTTCTCGTTTTATTCGGTCATCGGTATCGAGCCCGCGTCAACAGCCATCACGATCGTTAACGTTGTCGTTGTTTCTAGTACCTTTTGCCCTTTCGTCGCCCCGATGAGACCGTTTCCATCCGACTGTCCACACCGGGAATGTCTCTATTTTCCTTTCCTTTTGAAAGAATCGACGACGTACGAAAACAGTTGCTGAAAGATCGCGGAAACAACAGCTCAGAGACAACAATAACTCGAGAAAAATTATATTCTCTGTATCGGAGCACGCAACAGTTTCGATAATTGCACACGGATGAAATTGCTCGTCGATTAATGTTTGCAAGAAGTGACGGTATTTATTCAAGTTCCCGAAGGAACGTCGATAAACGCGAACGTTACGGTAAACGGAAGTTGTTCTTATTTGTTTGCATTGTCCGGGTTACTTTCAGTTCCCAAACCGTATTAAGTGGTCGTCTATATTCACGCGTGATCGATAATTTGGTGGTAAAACTGGAAATTTAATTAATACCGGCGAAAGAGAGAGAGAGAGGGAGAGAATGTTGGCAGTTGTCGTTTTTGAAATAATAAAAGTAGACTTAATTAGTACGATTCTATGATGCAGCGAAACAAGGGCCGTCGAATGTATCATGTTTTTTTTTCTTTTTATTTTTTTGTTTTTTTTTTTCGCCGAGTTTCCGGGGAGATTGTTACGGGAACACGGTGTAACAAAATAGGGGAAAAAATACGCCAACAATAAGGGTAGTTTAAAAAGTTTCGACCAAGTGTTGTCGAGAATTGAAATAATAAATCAAATTTGTTTCGCGCTGGTTCGCCATTGTACAAAATAAATGTCGGGGCCAGATCGGCGCCGTGTATTTACCAAATTAAATTAATGTGTCCATTGATATTTCAAGTACGAAAAGCACGTTGTGTAATTTTAGAGAAGAATGCCCGTAACCAACCCCCACCCCCCACAACCGGCTCGGCGTAAAATGACGAATCGATCGCTCGGTGTTTACCTACTCGCGGATATTTCGCCGGTACTTTGTTACAGAAATTAACTACGAATTAATGTACGTAAACCGGGATTGAAATTTACCGGATAAAATGCTCCGGTGAACGAATACACCTGTAAATTTGACACGAAGCGTCGCACGCGACTCGCGTTGTGCACGAGAAGATCAAACG
Source organism: Ptiloglossa arizonensis (assembly GCF_051014685.1). Lineage (NCBI taxonomy): Eukaryota > Metazoa > Arthropoda > Insecta > Hymenoptera > Colletidae > Ptiloglossa > Ptiloglossa arizonensis. The sequence goes on from NC_135050.1 coordinate 23,487,694, forward strand.
AGAGGAAAAAGAAATCGAAGATCGACGTCGATCGGAGAAATCGAATCTAGATTACATCTAATCGAACATTCGGGATCGATTAATCGAGCGAACGTAGCGATCCTCCCTTGTTAACCGGTCGTGTAAATCGGAGCGTTGAACGTTGCCGATCATTTCCCGTAAGGTTTCGCGTGTCGATGCATCACTCCTGTTTCTTCGTCTTTCTTCGCGGGACGAGGCTGCAATTTCACTAGCGCGAACGAGCATCCCTCACGGAGGATAACGTGGCGTGCTCGCATAAATATTCCCCGTTGGAAGTTTATTACGTCAATAACGCGTATCAAAGGGGTGCTGGGTGGTGGATGAAAAGCATCGGTAACGAGATTGCGGAAAGGAACAGAGAAACGTGACTCGGGGCGAAACCGTTGGATATATAAATATATACGTGTACACGTATACATACGTATGTATACCTCTTTATGTATTTCCGTATCCTTCTTGTTTAAGCATTTTTCTAGCTCGGGGTAAACGGAGGCATCGTTAGATGGTGGTTCGGGAGGAGATCCCGGCCACAATCCCTTCGTCTTAGAAAACACCATTATCGCGAGACGGGCATAGTCGAGGCAGCCATTGTCGAGATAACGATGTCGCCCCTGGATGACGAGTACCATTGAATCAGACCCTCGATAAAGCGTCTAATATAGTCACGGGGCTACCCCCTCCCTTCAACCCTCCCCCCATTATCGCTACGTCGACCGAGAACCTATATAAATTCACACACGACGCGATGCAGCCCGCGTAAATGATTTAAGTCTCGATCCGTTGTGTACGCGTCGCGGAAGTTCCTCTTCTGGCGTCGCTCTCGTGACAATTTTCATTGTCCACGGTTTCCTGTGGTAGGGTCTACTTCTCTGGTAGGGTCCCTCATTGTCGTTGGATATGAAAAGCTGTCCGAATCTTTAATTGCCAGCGAGAGAGCAATTTAATCGATTCAATGCCCACCCTCTATTCGGCTACGTCGATTCTCGTACGGGACGAGACACGCTCGGTTATTCTTCGAGCAAAGTGGGAAATTTTGCGGCTCGTGAATCGATTTACACTTCACTTGGAATTATTTTATAGACGAAAGTGTCTCAAGGTTCTTTCTCGATCGTGGAACCGAAAAGAAAATGAGATAATTGTTCGGAAGTTTGGCCTACACACCGACTTCAATTATTTGCGTATATGTTGCAAAGGACACGATTTGGAATAACTTTCTCCTCTGCGAGTATACGCGGAGAGTTCTAGTTTTCGAGATATTTGCAAAATTTCGCTACGTTGAAATTTCATTAAGTCGTAACTGTACATTCGTGGCGGGGTACGTGTCAATATACGAAACCAAATGGTGGGAAGTATCGTACACTCGCATATATCATGAATCTCCTTGAAAAAAAATTTTCAAGAAAAATAGGTAATGAGAATCTAATCGAGTAAAGGTCTCCAAGGGTGAGAGAAGATCCAAGTAAGATACAACTTCAAGGAAACGTATCGAAAAGTGTTTCGGAAAATTCGTAGCGTTCTTTGAAAGTGTCCAATTTATCACGATTCTTTCCAAGACGATTTTTAATAAAGTCGATTCTCGCAAAAGTTTCCTCCACTTTCGGTGTCGGCCCCCGGTCGTCCTCCTCCGTTCCGTAGATAAAAATCATTTACGTCGGGAACGCAATCGGTGATTTATTCGACGACGAAGTACTCCGAGGTATTCGGCTCGACCTGGAAGTGACTTCGTCTGCCCAACTCCCCCGAGCGCTTCTCCTTTTTTCTTTTTTCCTTCTTCCTTCTTTTTTTTTTTTTTTATCGATCTGCCGAAGAAATTACTCTTACACGCTATCTCGCGATAGTTCGTTCTCGCCGAAGTGGGAGAATTATGCGTTTGTGTTCTATGAAAGGGCGGACCGTCGTGTTCCAGGGTCTCCTTTCGGCTCTTGTCATTTGTCTTCCTCCGAGATAGAACCAAAGTTTCAAAGACCCCGCCAAGTTGCGTCCCAGGCGGTTTACCGGCGAACGCCTCCCTAAATTTTCTCGCTCGCGGGAATTAATGGCGACGCGGGCTTCTAAAATCTTCGTTAGCCTGGCGATAACGCGATAGCCCCGAACCGGATCCACGGTTTCGATAGTTCGCCATTGGCGAATATTCCCTCGTTAACCGAGTTCCACGAATCGTCGCTCTTGGACGATAGCGAACAAGAACATTTGTTCTGATTTTCTTCTTATTTTCGGGAATCGGCCACTCTGACGCGACGAAAGCCACCGAGAAAGTTGGAAATTGAACAATCTGAACGTGGAGTTAACCGTTTAGCTGCAACCAGCAAAAATGGCGACTCGTGAGAATTTGTAATTGTGTAGAGATCGAAGTAGGTAAACGTCAGTATGAATGGTAAATATTATGATTCTTTTCCACGTTTTAGGTGCGTTTATCTGTTTGTTAATTGAATGTACAACATTGTCTATTAATTGTTAATAGATAAATTATATAGTCTATTGTATTACTATATAATTGAATGTACACACTACTGTATTAATGTATAGTTGTACAATTCTTTTTCGATTGACTCGATCTTAAATATTTCCGTATCGAAAATTTAAAAAAAAAATTGGCTAAGGAAGTGACAAGATTTACAGGAAAACCCATCGAAACGTTTACACGTATTATAAAATTTAATAACGAACAAATAACTTTTCACAGCTACGTACGCTGTTCGAGTAAACCTTAAACTGTCGTTTGGTCGTGGTCGGAAAAATCTCTGGGAAATGTCAAAGAAAACTTACGACGTCGAGCAGAAATTCGCACTTCACGGAGTGTATAGTTATTGCCTCGATCGCGTTTCAACGTTCGTGCAAACATGAGTGCCATTAACGTCCTTTCCGAACAAACCGACTAACGTTTCGGTGTATGCAGTTGCACTAGAACAGGTTTACCGGGGCCAAAGGTTACAAAGACCTTTGGTAATTAAATGCTGGCTCAAAGACTGCCGGTAGCTGTCCTCTGATTTCGTAATCCGTTCGCAATTAATTTCCTCGTTTCTATTATTTTATTGCTCGGTTTCGAGCGTTCCTTCTCGTCTCTCCGATTAATTCGCGGAACTGTGCGATTCTGCGACTCGAACGACAGCGACGACGTCGAAAAGAACATTCTCGAGTCGGTGGTTTCGTTAAATTTTTTATTTTTTTATTAAGCTTGCGCGGAATTTCTCACGTAGTCGATCGGTGCACAACTCGATTCGAATTTAACGTTAGAAAACTATCTACTTGGAACGTAAACCATCCGCGGTAATTCCTCTATGGAAATGACCGCGTTTAGAAATTTGAATATCGCGCTTGAGAAGACAAGGGAAGAGAATCGAGTCGACGGCCTGGAGATTTGTAACGTTTAAAGTTTCCATTTGTAAAATTTGAATAAACGCCTCGTCCAGCCATCGTAGACCCTCTTTGTCGCAAAACATCCCCCCTCCACCCTTCTGCGAGTAGTAACGTAGTAACGCAATGTTAAACCGACCCCCATCGCCTCGCTCCTCTCGGTGATTCCAATTTCTGCCGTATAATTGCAATTTACGGCTATGAGCTTGATAGGAGTACATTAATCAAAGTAGAATGAGAGTATGCTCCATCAAACTATTGTACTTTATGCCACGCATATGACTCGTTAAGAAGCAGTTAGCATAATAGGGCGTGACGTACAGAAGCGGGCTGTACACATTCGGGCGACACGTGATGCAGAAAATTGCATTCGAATGACAATTTTAATTAAACTTTAACGCGTAGAACGAGTCCTCGGTCTTTGAAATTATTCCCGTTTGTAATATCGTCCCCTTTTAATGATTACGTTAATTAGACCCGGTGGTACACAGCGCATGTGGAACACTCGCCGCGGAACGTTTAACAATTTCGCGTCAACGTTTACGGAATTCGTGCAGAAACGAGAAACGAAGATCAATTTTTCGGGATATTTCTCCGATAGTATCATCACGATGGGATCGAAGGGGAGTATTGTACAAAATGATTCGAAAATACGTGTACACATTTCAGAGAGTAAATCTACACACTATAGTAAGTGAACAAATGTCCTACATACTTTGGTTTTTTAGTTACACTCGAAAGTAAGATGTATATGTGGATTATTAGTAGGGTGTCTAAGCGGTACTGTCTTTTGATAAAAGAATCATTTTGTAAGTCGCAAGCCTAATTTTTTCAGCAAGTGTGCAACGAAAATGTTTCAGAACACGAGACAGAGAAACGTTAGGCGTTTAAGTGTCGCGGCTGCGTATTATCGAATCGGAACTGGAACACCTGGATCCACGGGTTCAGGTGGTCGTGAGAATTTCCGCAGGACGAGTTTCATCGTTCCGCGCGGAACTGCCGCGGCATTAGCAGGTTTCGGATGAGAAACAGCCTACCGTTGCGTATGGAAACAATAGTCGATACGCTTTGCGTGTACTTTTTTAAAGAAGATCTTAGCCATCACTTTCGTTCAATCGAGACAACTACGAGCTGCTTTTACAATCGTACTTGGAGGAAGACGAAGTTATTTTTATTGTTCTTTTTCGTGTACTTCAGTTACGTCAAAGTTTGCATCCTTGTTAATGTTTCGTCCGTTATTCGTGCTTGTATTGTCTCTCTGCTTCAAATGGGTTCACTCGTAAGTAAATAAATATATATTGGGTTGTTTGGAAAGTCATTTCGTTTTCCAAAATGGAAAATATATAGAATTTAATAAAATGTTTATACACTCTGAAAAAATCACTAAAAATAACGAAATGACTTTCCGAACAACCTAATATAATACTTTCGAAGAAAAATTTCTTTTCCAAAAATTGTTGCGAAAGTAACTTTTCAAACGTAAAACGTAAACCTTTATACTAACGATTGTTTACGTGTAATGTGTTTAGCGGAGGGAACAGACGTAATGACCGAGTGTTCAAGAGTTCTCGTTGGTTCGATAATTAACAGGAGTATCGATTGAAAGTACACGTTGCACGTTTGCAGCCCGATCGATGAATAAGATACGTTTCGTTCCGTGATCGCCGAGGCGGGACAAAATCAATTGGCTGCTCAAGGCCATCCCCACTCCGTCAAACGTCGCACCTACTTTCGTAGAACGCGACGTGCTCGTTTCTTTGTTCGAGAGACGGAAAGCTTGCAGACTTTACGAGGATAATCTCCCGTTGGCCTTGAACGATTGATCGATTTTGTGTCAAATATTGTTGGACGCTTGGACAATGTTTTCGAGGTGTCCACGAACTCGAACGAATGAAAACTTCGACTTCATTTTCCGTAGCTTCTAAGCGGGATCATTGAACGATAAATGCAGGTTGCTAATACGCGAACTCTTTATACCTAAAATCATTGTCAACTTTGATCAATCTTGTCATTTACAAATGTAATAACCTTAAAAGGAGAAATCGAAATAAATCGAGTTGTGCGCAGTACCTTGTTTTTTATTTACACCACCTCTATTTGTATATTTTGTTTGTAATATATTGAGTTCGGAAAATCATTTCGTTTTCTAAAATGGAGAATATATAATTTAATAAAATGTTTATACACTCTAAAAAAATCGTGTTTCATTTTCACCAAAAAAGAAACGAAATCACTTTCCGAACAACCTAATATTTAAAAAAAAAGAAAACAATTAAGAAACCTGGACAGGTTCTCAAATAGGTCCTTGGCACGAAGAAGATTAACCCCTGATGTCGAGGAATCGCTATTAGCGCGTTACTCGTGAGGTTCGATTAAACAAATGGAATAAATATAGATGTGGCGCAACTTGGAAGTGAATATTTAACATCAAATTGTTGAAACGTAACTTAATCGTCGACGTAGTTTACCGTTCTGTGCAAGAACGTCTGATAAAAGGGGAGGAGAGCCTCGAGTCTGCGAATTGCTATACTATCCGGTATGCAAAATATGTTCGGTAACGTCGATATCTCTGTAGAAGGTGTATCTTGGTCATTGAGAAGGAATGTCGCTAGTTTAGCCAGTTTCAGAAGTGTACAAATGCTAGGTATCTTCGTCTAAGATAGATGGGTGTAGAACTATGCCACAATTACACACTAAACGTTCGAGGATTTATGCCCGTGTAATAGAGATTCCTCCGGATTCCGCCACTTCCACCGCGAACGCTTCGTATCGTTGTGGCGTTAGATTATGGAGAACTACCGGCAGTTATTCATCATTTGTCTTACCGAAGGTGTATTACAACTAATCATACGTTGCAAACGCCGACTGGAAAATTCGATCCATCATTTTCCAAGCGAAATCGTTCGTACTTTTCGATTTGTACTTAACAAGGACTTTAGACCGTGTTCGGATGTTCTCGAGAGGATTTGTACAGTTGGGAACTGGAGAGATGACTCTTGGATCGAATGGAACGTAGTACTGTACGTAAAGGAATGTGGTCGAAAGAATTTGTACAGTTGGAAGCTGGAAAGATGACTTTTGGATTAAATAGAGTGTAGTTATGTACGTAGAGGAATGTGGTCGAGAGGATTTGTACAGTTGGGAACTGGAAAGATGACTTTTGGATTAAATAGAGTGTAGTTATGTATGTAAAGGAATGTGGTCGAGAGGATTTGTACAGTTGGGAGCTGGAAAGATGACTCTTGGATCAAATGGAACGTAGTACTGTACGTAAGGGAATGTGATCGAGTAATTTTATCTCGTTGTTTACTAGAGAACCAATATGATTTTTCTCGAGTTAAATTAACTTTATTCGATATTTGATTCCTTCGAATTTTAACATCTTGGCATATTCTTTTTTTTTTTCAAATAAAAATTATAATCAGCGTCCAGAATGTATGACATAATAAAAATTATAATCAGCGTCCAGGATGTGTAATATAATAAAAATTATAATCACCGTCTGTGTATAGTCGGAAGCTGGAAAGATGACTCCTGGATCAAGGGGAATGTAGCCCCTCGTGTAAGGGGAACGTGAACAGTATCGTATAATTGTTGCTCGATCGTGGATCTTCGAAGACCGACTAAAACGTCCGACTCGATTCGCGATTCTTTCCAGAAGTCAACTTCTCAGCTCCGCACGCTACACCCACGGTTTTGTTCGTTCGAGACCGCGTGTTTCCGCGATTTAAATCGTTCTCATTCGAACCGTACAAATTAGAAACCGGTTGAACGTCGTGCACCGTGTTTCCGTATAAATGGCTTTTTGCCCAAAGTGCCTGAATGCAGTTGACGAAAGTTACATCGGTGTATGCAGATTTCAGGCGTCTCTAAAGTTTTCAAAACAATTCCGGCGACGGACGGCAACTATTTTCGCAGCTCGCAGCCCAATTTACCGCGAACCCAACGGAGCCATTACCAGCCCCACTCGAACTGGGAATGGTGATCAAAGTTTAATTGCACCCTTATCGAGCAGTTACACCTGCTAACAAAGTCCAACTTGCGCGGGGATAACTACGATGACGAACTATTTAACTTCGGTGTCGCGGCAAATGTCCCGAAACATTGAATTTGCCCGTGTGCGAATAACTTTTACGTCATTTCGTGATTTCATCGACGACAGCATTGCTTGTCGACGGAAAAAAGAGAAAAAAAAAAGGAAACAGCAACAAACGAAATTCGATTGATGCTGATCATTTATTGGTCCTGTACATCGAATTATACAGATCGACTTAAATGTACAGCACGTTGGACAAATGCATTGGGACGAATAGTTTCATGAAATTATTTTCATTATGTGTCTCTCTCCGACGACAAGCCGTTCGAACATTTTACAAAATATCGAGTAACGAGTGGGATAATAGATTTAACCGATTCGAAAGAAATATATACACATATTGTTCGAGAATAAATACAAACATCGAAGAATAGGGCAGAACGAAATAAGCGTTCGAACGTATCTGTTCGACTCCGTGTGTGTACATGGATCGTTCTGCGAGCGAAAAGAATAGATCGCGTCTTTCCCGATATCGTGTGCTTTCTATTATACAATTCAATTACAATATATAATCGTTTCGTTTCATTTCGTTAGAAATCTACCAATTACTTTCAATCTTAAATACTTGCAGCAATAAGTTCGTAAGGCCTGATCGGACACGTCTTATACATATAAATCGTCGTAAACGGTGGTGTAAAAATTAAATCTCGTTCTTATACTAAATTTATAGTGTACAGCAAAGTAGGTAACGATGCAATTAAATTCATCTATTGGACATTTCCAATTTTGTCCTCGTTCCGATTACGATTCAATATTTTGTGTGCGAATGAATAAATCGGAACAAAGACGAAATCAACGGTGTAAAGATAGGATTTCTGAGTACATAGTACTCAAAATATCGTGCACAGTGTCACATAAGGAATTTAGTAATCGATTATGTTTGTCGAGTACGCTTTTCAATAATAATAGGTTTCTTCCTGTAGAAAATGGCCACCTTCCAGAACAAACGGAAATTGTAAAAATATATATGATAACATGTATCAAGTTTCTCCAGAGTACATGGAGATTGTAGGTAGCTCTTGTAGGTTATGTGATTTTGTGTTCACTTGACTCGTTTCTGTTGTCTTTGGCGATATATATCATTTGCAGGTGGTGGTGGTAAGTCTTCTTCTTCGCTGTCGTCACCTCCTAAGCGTGGTCTTTTACGTTTCGATCCGATACTTACTCCGTCATTGCTTTCGTCAACGATCCAATGAACGGATTTCGCGAGATCGAACAATTTTGTGTCGCATCCGTTATCCGCTATCGGTAATGGGGCTAGAAAGAGAAGTAACTTCTATTATGCCACATGTAAAATAATCTTTCCTTGTTTTGATAATTTTATGCAGATTGAAAATAAATACGCGGAGGTAGCAAAATATTACCATGGTCTGGCAATTGAATTCGATTAAATACGTCCATGAGCAAGTCAACGGCCACGAATGGTCCTCTAAAACAACCTGGTGGAGGTAACATGGTACACAGTTGTGCTGCTGCTGGTGGTAGTGGAAAAGAGCCTCCTGAAATAAAATGGAAAGAGAATATTCATGTAATTTATTCTAAATGTTTGTAAATACAAATTATATTAATAAAGAGACTCACCAGGTACTGGGTGCTCTCCTGGTAGTGGATTTACTTTTGGTTTATAAGGAATCATTTGTGATAAATCGGGCCTAGGTAAAGATGCAATAGCTTCTTCTGGATCTGGAATTCGTGGTAATGCACCTGCTGTATTTCTGGTAACACTAGATACTTCCATATATCCGATAGACCTTAGTTCCATTGGAGTACACGGGTACAAATCCAAAAATTTATATCTATCTACCAGTTGTGCTGTTTCCTTGCCTTCGAATTCTTTAATCTAAAAAATAATTGAGTACAGAAAATAATGTAATCTATAAGAGAAACGTACGAACTACAAGATAAATGTTTTACTAATATTGCGATACCTTTTCTAATACAGCACTGCGCCTCTTTTCGACCTTAACGATACTGGCTAGATCTCCGATGTTAGACTCAAATTCCAAAAAACGATTCCATATGTCGCTAAAAAGAAATTTTGCGATATTAAATGTAGGGATAAGTATCTAGTTTGTGAATAAATAAATATATTTTTTACATACACTGATTTTTCAGGTTCTAAACTGCCAGAAGACAGAACCCTTTCGAACAGAACTCTCGTGTTATTGTCCTCTGCAAGTAAAAAATAAATAATAACGATAAAGTATGAAAAATTTTCTTAAGAATTCGTATATATCTTACCATTTAAATGTGATAAATAGTCTATATAACAAAGTATATAGTCAGGATTATCTGCAAATTTCTTCAAACCCAGTTCAAATATTCGGAATGCAATATTTTTATCCTTTGTACAGTAATATTCCATTAATGCAGCAGCCACATATACATGATGTTTACATCTTGGATCTTCCCTAGCTCTTTTAAACACTGTTCTAGCAGATTTTATACCTTCTGCGCGTCTAGCAAACTTCATGTACTGTACATATGCCTACAAGTCAATTCAATAATATTATTTAATGACACTAAGATCGATAAAAAAATGTCATTTGATAGAGACAGAGAATGAGTACTAACTAAAGTAGGATCGATATCGGGTATATCAAGGAACTTTTGATATATTTGATGAACTTTTTCGTATTTCACTCTTCCTTCTTCAAAATCTGCATGTGCAAAATATAATAACATATTTTTCGATAACAGTGTGCTTGTTGCCCTTTCAAACATAGTAGCTGCTTCGTCGCTTAAGTTTTTCGCGGCGTTTACATCTCCCTTTTCTGTTAATATTTTTGAACTAAGTTCTAAGAAATGTGCAGCTTGATGCCACACTGCAGGATGATGACCCAAACATAGTAAACACTGTTCAATAGCAAACATTACTCTGCGAGCAACTAAGGAAGTATCTTCTGTCCTTAAAGGGTTACTTCGCTCCCACGCAATGTATTTCTTCCACAATTCAACCTAGGTAACACAAAAATAATAACTACCCCTATTAAATGTTGTTCCAATTGAATTTTGATCCAATACCTGCTTGACTTCTTCTGGATGACCAGTTGGAGGTACACTAGGAGCGCTACGATTTAATCCTCTTGTTACAGCTTCTAATTCTTTGGCGACTCGTCGTGCATTCATATAGTCCCGGGAACGCTCAATTGCCATTTTTTCTGCAATTATTGGATTAATATTTTGTTCAAATGCCATATAATCTTTCCATAATTGTTCCATATTTATCATAGGATTGACAACACCACGTTGATATACCTATAATTTAGTAATATTCTTATTTGAAACAATCAACACATATCAATATATTCTTCCAAACATGTACACATAATTAGCAATTACCTTGCGTACAGCGCTAATTTTTTGATTCTCGGCATACGAGCCAACAGCTTCAACACTTTTCAAAAACATGACGTAATCATTCCAAATACTGTAGGAATGTATGTCCATACCAATTTTATCCAACGCAAAATCATATGCCTGCGCCATTTTTTCCCTATGAGTGTATTATTCTTTATTTATTTGTGTCAATGGATCTAAATGCGATTGCTTATCATTAATCGTTTCAAAGATGTTAGTACTTACTTATAAGTTGCAAGACTGGCTTTTGTTTCTTTGACATAAGAAAGGTAAAGTTTCCACAACTCAATATTTAAGATTTTCATGAGGCACCTTTGGAAAAGCTGTCAGAGAAAAGAAGTACTTTAGAGGCAATGTAAGAAAACAATATACTGCCCACATGAAGTCCATTCAAATGTGGTCACAAAGAACATCTACCACCTTACTTACCCATACAGGCAAGTCTATTTTATACACATATTTAAACATTATCAACAATACCAATAAGAATCACATCAAAATATCAGGAAGTAAAAATTCAATAATTTATTGATGCAAATTTTTAATACAGTCACTACTACAATATTATCTGTATATAATGGGAGAAATAATAATGCACCAATGCATTAATTTGAGAATGGTTTATTGCATAAACATATAGTTTAATTGTTAATAATTAAGAGAAAAATTTTTTAGACATGAGATTATAAAGGTAACATAAAACAAAACCCCTTAAAATGAAAAAGTTTATTTATTTTTTGTAATTGGGGTTGATAATATAATTACGTTTGACCTATGTGGGATCGAGAAATGAATGATCCCAAAACATGACAAAAAAATTTAGACAGTGCGAAGCAACACAAGGTGATCAAAATAATCTAACTATCGAACGAATTATTACCAATATATCTTATGCGAAATAATCTTGAAAATATGAATCATAATAAATCATCACCTTGTGCTACCTCTATGTAGTTTTCACAATATTTGAGAATGTTCCTCAAATATTGATCAAGGGAAAGGTAAGTCCTATAATTCTCAAAGCTTATTTGGGAAGCAAATATGTATGCTATAAAGATGTTCTCTAGACCATTATGCAAAGATATAAATGTACCTTGCATAAATATGGTTCCACTACTTTAGCACTGAATAGTTATTTATAATTATTTTATTCTACGGAATAAAATTGATACGCTTTGTAAAATATGAATTTTATCTTGTAACAAGTAACATAATCCAAGCACAGTGAAGAATGTGTTGCAGGAAGGAATATAAGGCTGTTACATTCAGAAAGTTGCCTTCGTAAGTTGATCTATGCTAATAACAAATTACTTATAATATTTATCGTACCGAATACATTCTATCTACGACACATTTTCTAAGGCAATGTTTTATTCAACAAAGAAAACAACCTCCCAAATATATCAACAGAGCAATCATTAATCAATGAAATCTTTGCTTATGGTGAAGTATTGTTTTTATTCACCTCATATAATATGCAAAGTGCTTAGAATCACATTGTATGATAATATTTGATCACAACGAATTAATAATAACCTTTCATTGTTACGCGTAATCCTATTACACTAGAAAAACCAGAATAGATTTTTTAATATACCAATGTTTAGTTAAAAATTTTCCTACCATATATTATGGTTATTTAAAGTATAACCACTCACCATTAAGTTATAAACATGCATATAAATATAAGTTTGTATTAAAGAAACAATTCACCCAACAGTTTTCTACTAATAATATCGGTAACGAAAACTGTTTGTATGTAACTTGAAACAAACAACTTAAATGGTACATATAACTATAAGTTTGGCAATATAAAAAGTGTGTTCATTAAATTTTGAAACTTAAACATCTAATTTTAACATACCTTTTCCACTTTTTCAAAGTTGCGCATTTTCATCTGAAACAGTCGTAAGAATTATAAAATAAAATTTTTTCCCCGAGTATCATAGACATTTATTTAAATTGTATTATCGAATTTATAACGTTTAATTCCATGGTATTCGTTCAACGTTTGTTTCAGAGCACATTGTAGCAATATTGCAGATAATAGATATCCGATCAAACATATAAAATGTTACCTCTTGTTCAATATAAATTTTCCAATAACGACCGGCTGAAGGAAACACAGTGACGAGCTTCTCAAACACAGGTCTCACTTCTGTGATAGGTCTGGTCTGTGCTTCCCGGATGAGGATGCTCCATGCTTCCAAATCATAAGGCGATTCGTCTACCGTTTTTTGAGCACGTTGTAATTTTTCATTTCCCCAATCCTACAAGTAAATATCAATACGAATACAATTCAGAATATAAGCACAACACTGAATACATTAATACAAAAAGGTAAGGTTATGTAAACTCAATGTGAATTACCAACACATTGTCCAATATACTTACGAATTCCGTTTTATCGTCTGTCATTTTGTAATAATTCAGACGTCACTAATGTCCTACAAAAAAAAACTTCCACGTATCGAAGAAAAAACCCGTTGAAGAAAAGTCTTCATCAACGAACTCACAATTGCCTATATTCTTTGGTAAGCAGCACAGTTCGGAATTTCGATTATTTTCGATACATCGTTCTCAGAGGTCGTTCGATATTCGATATACTTGCGATAGTACCATTTCAACGTTTCGCTTACAGTTTCGAACAGAGAAAGTATTTTGAAAAATATTTATTAATTAGAAAATTGTTCAGGAACATGTGGTGTACACATTTCTTAATTAAATGTGAACGCTAAATACAAAGTTAAACGTTATGAAATACGGTAAAGCACTTTATTCCCAACATCTCTCGTAATATTTTTAATAATTACAAAATTACACTATTATTTTAATACGGTATATCGATGTAATACATTTCTTAACATTGTCAAACATTTCAATTTTTTTTAAATATGCCTACTTAAAACATCCAAGATGTGTTCTATAAGAATTGATATGGATCTTCTTCTAAAAAAAAAACAAGTACAATTAATGTAAAATGTTTACAATAATTATTGTATATCATTACACTTTTTTAAGAGAAATTTTTTTCTCGTACAATATAATAAATATTTTTTTAAAAAATAACCGCCCCCGGGTGGGCTCGAACCACCAACCTCTCGGTTAACAGCCGAACGCGCTAGCCGATTGCGCCACGGAGGCTGTTGATTAAGCTTCCTAAGTTTCACGTGATCAGCTCTATATTCAATTATCATTTTCCATTTTTGATAATACAAAATATCTATCGTCGCAATGTCAATTTTAATACAAGAAAATATCAGTTTTGTTATAATGTTCCGTCCTTAGATCTTGTTATTTGAATACCTAGACGTGGGTAAGAATATGCACTCGTGTATGTAACCAGCTTTCCATCTCTGTAGAGCGGAAAGTATACTTACGGCGTTTATTTCTTTTTCAGAAATTGTGCGTGCTTCAGTCTGGAGACTTGACGATGAAAATGAACGTAGACGCGAATGATTTTGTTTCGTTCGAATATATTAACCTACGACGTACTACTGCTCGCAATTTTATTCGAATGCAGAAAGTTATTAAACTAACAATAAATTTATGACCAAATTACGTGTACCAAATTTATATGTTTAAGAATGTCTTTATTTGATAATTTAAAACATGTTTAAACTTATATGTAACATTTCTACCATATGAATCGTAGTTTAACAAAAATTTCAATCGTGTAAACATACAATAATTCTGGACACGTTTATTCCCTTATATGATGGTATAATTAAAAACCATGAGTTTCTTAAGTAACTTTTAATAAATCTTCCTAAAATTTAAAATCGAACGTTCAGTCCAGATAATAAGTAAACCGAAAATAAACCGCCATATATTTTAGATAGATTTAAACAAATATTCCAAGATCGAAGTTGCGAGAGTTGATTGAAAAAGTTCTTGTCGTTTAAAATCTTATTAATCCTTTACGTTTCCATTTCCCTATCGGCGAAGGTGTAAATATTAACCAATGTTTCACGCGAAATAACAAAATGGAGGTTCAGTAAAGCCCGAAAGCTTCGTACTCCCTAAACACTGTATATATTCTACCCAAATAGATATCACGAACGTGGACCATCAAAGGGTTACAATCCCGTTTGTCGTTCGATTGAATTCTGCTTGAAATTCGATCCGAGCAATCGAAAGAGGACGTTTCGATTTTCGAGCATAAATAAGTATGAGAATTGAAAGCTACTACCGGCTCGAGTGTCGGTCACGATCGAGTCAAATCTACTGTGACGAGTTCGCCGATCAGCCCCGGGCAGAAATTCAGCATCGATCTCGGGTGAACACCTACCTTCTGGTACTGTTATGCCATAGAATCTTGAGTGGATGCTCTGGGGGTTCCCATCATTTCGCGGACAATGTAATAAAACATCGATGGTACGAGAGAACCGGCTGAACTTTATTCGAAATTCTCGCTGTACATTTGGCATGAAATGGCCGTAAATAACGGGTAAGATGAATTTCGCAGACTTTTCCGATAGACAGAGAATAGAGCGTAGACCCGGAGGAGCGTACGTATTGGAACGATTTATCGCTTATTGCGATAATAGCGGCGATGTCTCGTTTAATATTATTACGGAATATAGGAAACGCGGAGGAGATTATAAAATCGTGTAAACGTTCAACGATACACTTCGAACGAATCAACGTGGCAGTGTGTAATAACAATGTTACGAAACACGTTCTCGTATCGTCCTTTGGCGATTCGTTTTCGATCGATTTGTTTTCACAGACGCGCGATTCCTTGCAAAGACGAACGAAACATTTCTACAAACGAACCAAGATCGTAATAACACTGGATCGAAACTTACCTATCCGGAATGTTGTGCTTCGCGAGCGTCTCCTCTGAGAGCGTATTGTGATAAAACTAAATCTCTCTGTCGAAAAAAAAAAGAAACTTTAATTTGTTCGAGTACCGTGTCAGAGTGTCGATTCTTCGAAAGGAAATCTGTATTCCCACAAAAAGAGTACCGTGTAGATATTCAACGTGAGATCGATGACACGGCGTACGGTTTTTCGTCACGCTCGATCTTTCACGGAGATTCATTATACACAGAGTTCCAAAGTCGGAGCAGATCGATTAACACATCAATTTGCATTTAAGCGTAACTAACTTAATGCGGGCCACAGATGCATACATGCAAAGTAAGCTGTGCCTTACAAATGATGGCTTCGACTGTGCGACCATTTGTTATTCGCGACCCGAACAAATTTCTATTTTGCATAATGGACTGTGTTGTTCACTCTCGTTCGTCGACGATCCGTGTTACAGTCGTTTCCGTAGCTTCGCATAATTTTCTTTTCGCGTTGACGAAAATTGTATCTCGAGACGACCTTTCTAACGTTGTTCGCCACGACGTTTCGTCCGCGGAGCGACGAGTTCGGTTGTTGGTTGAATCGGAGGTGTTTCTGGAAAGAAATACGCGCGAGCTTGGGACCGAAATGACGGAAAATGTTGAACTTTAAATTAAGACGGTGGCCGGCGGAGCAACGAGGTGTCGATAATGAATCTCAGCGTTAATTAGCCCCCGAAGGTGAGGCGATAGGTAGCCGGTCGTGGCATACCGATATCTTCTTCTCAGTCTGGCGCACACATCGCAAAGTAAAGCCTAACTGAAACGTCACGCCACTTGTTACTCGTTAGTGTGCACGATGCCATCTTTACTGCCGGCCACTCGGTCGAGTTACTCCTACGGCAGCCGCATCGATACCGGCTCAGGGCCCTGTAATTAACAATGTTCTCCGCCTTTATCCGGCCTTGGCCAGCCCGAGCTTCTTAGACAGATTTCGCCGAAGATGCGACTTATCGGTCCCCTCGATGGCGACCCGGGTCGTTTTAAACGGGGACACGCATACCTCGACCGCCATGTTTTCGATGAACAACACACGGTGAACCGTTTGGAGAATTATTCACCCAGTGGAGAAATTATTTTCAATGTACGGAGCGAGCGTTCCAGACGTGGATCGATCCTAACGAAGAATTGGGAGATCGTCGACTAGATGGACCCGGAAAGTAATTTTTTTGAAAATAAATAAGACGTGCATTTGGAGCTTCTTTTGGAGTCACCTTCGAAGAACATGTTTTAATCGTAGAATCCTCAAAGCTTCTCTGTCAGTTTATTTCGATATTCCATCGATTTATAACAATAGTTCCAAATTGCCAGAAAATAGATCTACGTGTTCGAATCGTAGAATCCTCAAAGCTTCTCTGTCAGCTTATTTCGATATTCCACGGATCTGTAATAATGGTTCCAAGTTGCCAGAAAATAAATCTACCTTCGAAGAACATGTTTTAATCGTAGAATGCTCAAAGCTTTCCTGTCAGCTTATTTCGATATTCCATCGATTTATAACTATAGTTCCTATTTACCAAAAAAAGGAGCTACCTTCGAGGAACACATTTTAATCGTAGAATTCTCAAAGCTTCCCTGTCAGCTTATTTCGATATTCCACCGATTTATAACAATAGTTCCAAGTTGCCAAAAAATGGAGCCACCTTCGAGGAACACATTTTAATCGTAGAATTCTCGAAGCTTCCCTGTCAGCTTATTTCGGTATTCCACCGATCTATAACTATAGTTCCTGTTCACCAGAAAATAAATCTACCTTCGTGGAACACATTTTAATCGTAGAATCCTCGAAGCTTCGCTCCGAGCCGTTTAGGCGTTCGGATGGAAGACGGGAGAAATCGTGAGATTTCTAGCGGGAGAAACGACTGTTGGAAGAATTGCACAATTCTCGGTCGGATAAGCTTGAATTAGAGAAATTGTCTGTTAGAGGAATCCCGTAAGGTTGGCTCGTATCAGGTGGAGTTAGTTCGTCCAGCTGGACAAGGGACACCGGGTCCAATCTCGAAGGTATCTTTCGAGCGTCGACAGAGAGTGCTTCCATTACGCTGGGCGGTGGTCCCTCGTTATATCCGGGACAGCCAAGTCCGTGGCTACTCATCTGATAGTCCGAGGATTTATGGCGGCCCTGATGGTTCATTTAGCGCTGACACGGCTGGACAGGGGCGGGTCGAGACGCTTTCGCGTACCGGTGTGTGCGTGCGTTAACGCGACAATACGGAAATATCTTGTTAAAAACGGTTTGAGTGGCGCTATAGATTGGCTGATTTAACTGCATACGCATCGTGCGTCAAGTGCATCAATTGGGAAATAAGCCTAAACTGCGCCTCGAAAAACCGTTATTAAATAGTTGCCGTTGGTTAATCGGGACGGGGGACGTTCGTTTTCAACGAGCGAATCTTTGTTAACCGGGACCACGACGTCGCTCGTCTCGGATCGAGAGATCGCGAACGATGATTCTCGATCGTCACGGGGGGAGGACGAGCCTAACGAGCGTATCACCGTTCGAAGATTTCGGATCCTCGAGGATCGACGATGAACACGGAAACTCGATATCCAACGAGGAAGAGTCCACTCGTATCTTTGCACGCGCAGCGACCTAATCTCCTGTTACAGCGTTACAAACACGTCCTTCTTTTTCTTTCGTTGAACATGTTCTATACCCTCCCGTCTATTCGTGGTAACCTAATAGCCCGCGAGTGGTAGAGAAATATGCACGTTCGGCCAATAAGATCGTTAAATAGGCAAATTAGTACCGTGATTATCGTACACCGCTAAAGTGGTAGCGCATCGAGTTAATTAGTAAATTCGATGCGGCTCGAGTAACGAGAACCTCTCCCGATCTTATTCCGACGTTCGCACGGCTAACGATACCACGGGAATCATCCAACGCGATATTAATAACGGCCAGCTTCCAATTCGCGCGGGTTCAAAATTTTCAATTTATCATCCTGTCGAGTCTTCGCGCGGTGTTTTGCAACATTGTCTCGGCTACGTTCGCAAGGGTATCTCGCGGGCGAGTAGGGGGACTACTTTTGTAGCTTTGCCGAGTGGTCTACGTGTAGCGTCAATGTCGAAATTCTCCGTGGCGCGGCTAAACGTAAATCACGCACGCCCGTAATAATAAAACTCGCGTAAATATGTGTTCGCGATCCAGCTCCGGCGGCGTTTACGTGTAACTTTCGAAGATTCGTGCGCGATAAACGTGAGACCGGTGTAAAACACTCCTAATCGGTTAATGGTACAACCGATGGTAATTTGTAGACGATCGTTTCGGGTACGGGGATCACTTCGCGCCCGTGAGCGTACGATCACGGTAATGAGACTCCCTCAGTTTCGAATTGGATCCGTGGATGGGATTCGAATCTGGAAATTCCACCTGTTGGTCGCGAAGAAACGATCGAAGTTTGGAAATTTACGGGTTCGCGAAAGTGAACTTAAATCTGGAAGTTTTACCGAGCGAGTTCGGAAATGGGATTTAAATCTGGAAATTTTAGACGAGATTTCGGAAGTGAATTTTCGTAATCCTATCCAGGAGTTCGGAAATGGGATTTAAACGTGGACATTTTATTCACGGGGTTCGGAATCGGGGTTTAAATCTAGAAGATTTACCTGTTGGTTGGGAACCGGGGTTTAAACGGTTTATTCGTCGGTTCAAAATTGGAACTTGAATTTAAAAATGTTGAGGATCGCTTCGGAAAGGTACTTGCGTTCAGAATATTTACTCATTGGTTGAGAAGTTGGTTTTAAATTTAAAAATATCACCTACCGGTTCAAAATTCGGAAATTGAATCTAAAAATGTTGAAGATTGTTTCAAAAAAGAAACTTGTATCTGGATGGTGTATCCATTAGTTTAGTGGAATTTGAATTTAAGAATTGAGGCTATTGGTTCAAAATTGGGGCCTAATCTAAAAATGTTATCGATTGGTTGAGAAAAGGGACTCGAATCTACAAGTTTCACCTATTAGTTAGAAGTGAGATTCGAATTTGAAGTTTAAAAATTCCACCCACGAGTTCAAAATTGAGACATAAACTTATATATTTTACCTATTACTTCGGAAAAAGGATTCAAACCTAAAAGTTTCTCCCATTGGTTAAGAAGTGGAACTCGAATCTAAAAAAATTCCACCCACGAGTTCGAAATTGGGATTTAAATCCAGAAATGTTGGCTATCGGTAAAAGCGATTTAAATCGAGAAAAAAGAGCCATTAGTCGACAGGTGGCATATAAATCTGGAACACCCACTCGGGAATTGAGCGATTCTAACCTAGAAATTTCTAGCTACGAGCTCGGAAGTGGAATTTCAAGTTAAATTCCGCCCACGAATTGACACCGTATAATTGTCGGTGTTGGTCGTTGACCGAACGTGTAACGGGCAGAAAAGCATCGCGTGTCGGACACGCTGTTTTACAAGTTCATTATTGAGTTTGACGAGGGGCTGTATACACCGTGGCGTACACAGTCGGTGGCCGCTAACGACCAATAAAGTATAACTTATACTTGGTTCGTAATGTACTTAGTCGGAATTTTCATGCTCGTGTTTTAATACAGGTATATTCGGCGCGAATTGTGCTACATTATCGAGATTGAGTCGTAAGTTGTTGGCCGGTACCATAAGCGAGTAAGCCCGCACGGAGATGTACAGATTCGAGAACGTAGCTCGAGTTTCGATCTCTCTGCACATGGGACGGTTACGATTTTTATAACCGACTCGCACGATTTATCGACGAACCGGATAAGATACGTACGATGGAAAAGAAACACGTCGGTACCGGGTATTATTGATCGAGCACCGACCGAGATCGCATTTTCGATCCTCTTACAAGGATCTTTCCTTTCGGTTACCCGCTTCCGCCTTTCGGTAAACAAACGTCGATCGATACCTTACGTAATCGGTTTTATTTTCAAACGAGGAAGTTTATACCCGGGTATCTGTAATTTCTCGCTAAATCGCCGCGGATAAACGTTGCTCCTAATCGGTCGTGCGAGACTCGAAAACACCGTGTACGCGAGAGGCGGTACCCTTCTAAAATAAGGAAGCGTCAAATCCATCGTTCGCGAAACTACACGGAATACGCGCAACCGCTCGGTGCAACCTTGATACACAACGTGCACCGAGTATCTGGTTAAGGCAAAGCTAATAATCGCAGACACGACGATTCGCCTGGTGTACCTTTCTACGGTGCCGTGCCAGTGAACTGATTTCCGAGAGCAGCATCATTGTGCAACTGAATTCGTTCGGTGGCAACCTTGGCTACCGTAAAACACGCCTCGCCGTGTTATCCTTGCGAACGGAATCCTCGGTATCGAGAGACACACGAGACGCGCGATCGTTGAATTTTCATAAAATTCTAATGTCTCATTGAAAAGAATTTTTTTCCCCGTGGTAAAAAATACCTCGTTTATCGGTTGTATTTTACAGAGAATCGAGGGGAACTTGCGTTTTAGAGTATTCGATGATATTTATGGGTTTCGAGGGATCGAAAATTGTTTTTTACGTTAAATTTTGCGCGAAAAATAAAGAATCTCTTTTCTGTGGTAAAAAGTACTCTATTTCTGTTAGTTGGGTAAATTTTCAGAGACACGTATCGGTTGTATTTTTCACAGAGAATCGAGGGGAACTTGTGTTTCAAGGTACTCGACGATATTTCTGGGTTTCGAGGGATCGAAAATTGTTTTTTACGTTAAGCTTTACGCGAAAAATAAAGAATTTTTTTTCCGTGGTAAAAAGTACCCTATTTCTGTTAGTTGGGTAAATTTTCAGAGACACGTATCGGTTGTATTTTTCACAGAGAATCGAGGGAACTTGCGTTTCAAGGTACTCGACAATATTTCTGGGTTTCGAGGGATCGAAAAATTCGTTTTGCGTTAAGCTTCGCGCGAAAAATAAAGTAAAGTGTACCAACGTTGTGAAAACGCTGTGGGGATACATTGAAACGAAGGCTCGATCGTTTCGATGGAAGCTCCCGAGCGAGCCACGATCGATAAGCGCGTCGAGTACCATCGAATGTTGAAGTAGTTTGATTTTATTCGATCGTCGTGGATTTTTACCACAAGACGGCCAATAACATCGCACAATTCGTAAAAGAGACGAATAGATACGTATAGGATATGGAAGACTGGAAGAAACGGTATCAGAAGTGTATTATATCCTATGATTATGGATATTACTTTAAAGGGGGATGGTACTAATTTAGATGAACAGACACAGATTTTTCCGAAATAAAAAAAAATTGCAAGAATTTTTCAATTACACCTCCTCCTTTCTCACTCGCTTACACACTTCTGCAAAGAACTAAAAACTGTCCAAACTTTTTAATAATTTCTCGTACCTTACCTCCTACTGTCTCACATATTTTTGCAAATAAGTGGAAGAAGTTACAAAACTCGCAAGAAGTCGCAAACTTTTTAATCGCACTCCCTACGTCTCTCACTCTAACATATACTTTCGCAAATAAATGAATGCTAGACAAACTTTTTAATCACACTTCCTACGTCTCTCACTCTCTCGTATTCTTTTGCAAATAAATGAATGTTGGACAAACTTTTTAACTCTTCCTCGCTCTTTCGCATACTTTTGCTAATATTATATATAAAAATTACCCACACTTTTTCATCACACTCTGTACCTTCCCCCTCTCTCTCCCTCTCTCTCTCTTTCTCTCCTCTCTCTTTCTCTCCTCTCTCCCTCTCTCTTTCTCTCTGTCTCTCCCTCTCTCTCTCCCCTCTCTCCCTCTCTCTCCCTCTCCCTCTCTCTTTCTCGAAAACAGTGTTTCAGGTTCGCGCGATTTACATAAGCACCTTTTCATCGAAGGAAAAGTTTCCGCAACTCTATCGGCCGGTCGGTGCACAGAGGCGAGCGTTGCGCAAGAATTTCAGGACGAAAGACGCGACCGGAGAGTTCACTTGAACTATTAAAACCGCGAGTGGACGGACGCCATCCCCGCGGCCAACTCTAACTCGGGAACGGTTGTCGGACAACGCACGAAATAAATATAAATCCGCCTCGCGTTCCTCCTCGGAGGAACGCCGTGGCCCGATAGAAAAGTCTACGAACGTTCGTGCTCCCGAGCTCCCTTTCGTCGTTCGCCTAAGAGGGAACTGCGAAATGCGTAAAGAACATTTTATGGCGGTGGGTTTCTTGCATGCGCGTATGTATGCAACTCGCTAAGCTGCACCGCCGCGCCGTGGGAAACGCGACACGGGCTCGCTCCTAAACCTGAAAAGTTGTTTCGAGATCGCGGACAGAGGACGCACGGAAACCGTGGGTACACGCCGACGGTTCGACCACAACATCCAGAGGACAAATGACGAACCTTTGATACGCGAGTGCAATAAATAACTCGTTCGCTGCTCGTCAAACACGGCCGAGACTTCGTACGAACGTCTCTCGTCTGTCCTTAACGTTACAACTGTCGATAGATTCCGGTATGGTAACCTCTTGCTGGAAATTAACTGGCAGACGCGCGACTAACTCGTCCAAAGCGAGCTTTTACTTGTAATAATTTCGAGCAAAGTTTTAAGTAGATTGCGCGTAAAAGATGCGTACAGTTGCATTATCTTGTATATATCGAAGTGTGTAACTAACGATGTGCATAGCGCGTCTTTCCAAAGGGAGAGATTAAGGTGTTCTTGGTAGTGTCTCGGGAAAATCGATTATTGAAAGAAAGAGGAACTTGTGAAATTAATTACGGAAGTCAATTTCTATACGTGAACGTAAATTTCATTTACTATGGAATTTCAAGCAAATTTCTTTGTACAAGTAGTTGAAATCAGTTATTTTGACTGGTTGGTAAATCTAGTGTTAACGATGTAATCGATGACGATCGATCGAACTCTGACGAGTGCCTCTTCAACGTTTCGAGCACTGAGTTTCCTCGAAGTACGTTTTCACGGGGTCTCGAGGAGAACGATAATCCACTTTCGTGGGTAATTTGAGAGTAATTCGAGGGTAATCCACGAGGGTGAATACTCTAGCGAAGATCTCTTCGCAGGAAGATTTTACGATAGGAAAGTAAAATTGAGAAACGACGAGTTTGAACATTTACTCGCGCGGAAAATTGTGTTATTCGTACAAATTTTTTGGAGCAACAATTACGATCGACTATTGTGATACCAACCGGTAGCTATAGTCATTTTTCATACGTGCCTTTTCTAGGCACGTTTGAAAAATTACTCGGTAAATTGCATTGGGTCCGTATTCAAGTATAACGCAATAACTTTCACGATTGAATTTTTATCAGAAAAGGAGTAGACGTGATTCTCTCTAAAAGAAGACGATTCGGGGGAAAAGGGTGTGCAATTAAAATATAGATAACGAATGAAATCACATTCTTTTATTTAGAATACATTTAGCTTCGAGTAAAAATAACAATCTTCTCAAGAAGAATACTCTACGACTATTTCTACACTAGATAACCTACATTTCCGTACGAATTTACACACTGAAAATTATTCAGAAATGTCGAAAACTTACAATTTCGACTTTACAGCACGACGAGAGGGCCGAGGAAATATTCGAGCATTCGTTCGTCTGTATCCTAATAGTTTCTATAACAGAAAAAATGTATACAAGAACTCGAAGGGTCAGAGAAGACCCCGAGGAACGCACTCAAAGTCGTTGACGATCGTTTAATCGACGCTCGGGTTAATCGAACGAATTTCACGACGCGTCGTTTAGTTTACGGTGTGTCGACGATCAACGATTACTTTTAACAGACTCGCATAACGGAACGTACGTTTTCATTCGGTGGATTCAACTTTGTCGCCGCTTCTTGCAGCGCTATTCCCCCGTAGCCGTCGTCGAACGATCAGCTACCTCGTAAAGATCGCGAGATATGGCATGCGTTATGGTCATACACCGCGGAGTTTCTGCGTTGCAGTTTCGTAGAAATGCAGGCGCGCGTGTCCGCTTATGTCCACCGGCGTCGTCCAGGATCTTTTGTTTCGCAAAGTCGCCTCGTTACACGTGAGTTGCGAGTCCGGTGCCATTTTATCAAACGCGTGTCCGCGCACAACGACTAGGAACTTACAACTACGATGGCACCTTTTTCGCGGTAAGTAAATGGTGCGCGAACTTTGCAATTTGTTAAAATTCGACGAATCTTTGAATTATTTGCACAAGTGTTCGTGGTATCGAGGGTCGATGAGAAAATGCGAATGGTCGATGCAAAGGTGGTGTAAATTATTTGTAAGTAACGATTCTTTTCGTGGTGTGATTGAACAATTGGAAAATTGAAAACTTGGGATGCAAGGAATGTAATATTAAATACTTACGTATATTAATTAAAAAACAATTTAATTTCTTTCTTATTAGATATACAAGAAGTATTTAGGTTACGTCGATGCAAAGGTGGTGTAAATTATCTATCAGTAACGATTCTTTTCGTGGTGTGATTGAACAATTGGAAAATTGAAAACATGAGATGCAAGGAATGTAATATTAAATACTTATGTATACTAATTCAAAAATAATTTAATTTCTTTCTTTCTTCTTAGATATACAAGGAAGTATTTAGGTTACGTTTTTATAATAATTTGTTCAGGTTTCGAAGGAAGTATCGATAAGTTTATTCGAGAATGGTGCATTTATTTACATACATCGGTGGAGTACGATCGCTCGTACGCAATTGAAAAAGCAAAGTACATCGCTTGTTTCGACTTGATGTCGAATTATTGACATATCGAGACACGAACACACTGGTAGTGTCTTTGTTAAAATTGTTACACTTCGACCGAACAAAGTGTAATGTTACAAATACGTAATTGGAGAGTTACTCGTCTCCGCTTTAACGATTATATATATATATATATTTTTTATATTTCTTTCGAATCGACAAATAATTATACTTACACTCCGTCTATAGAAGAAATATCAACCTACGTAGAAATGAGATGGACTTCGATCACGAGAACAGGTAGAATAATTTCCATAGTTTTGTCAATCGTCTCTGACTCTATCGCGACAAATGATCGCGACACTATTTCTAACAAGGGCTTATCGAACAAAAGAAAGCTGCGCCGTTCGAAAATGTTACATTCGCGTGCCCATACGCGGTGAAACAAATATCACGATCCAGGCGGCAATTTTCCCTCGGTCGACGAATCGCGTTTAATTTCTACGACTTGCCGCCAACCGTGGCCATTACTCTTTCTTATTTCGCTGGGTTCGAGACCGTTGCACGGATTTGTATAAAACAGGGGCAATTGTCGATGCTTTGGTCGGGGAAAGGTAATTACGTTTTTATCGATCCTCGAGGGGTGTTCGTGCACGAAGTAGTAACTCGCTCGCGAATCACGTTGGAAATCGCTACGAGTTTCGATCTCAGTGGCTGGGAACGATTGGAAAATTTTGTTTTCAAAATTCTCGATCGCGTTATCGATCGCGAAGCTATCCTTACATCGATAAAATTTTTCTTCAGAACCTTGCGAGATGCTTCATTGCATTCGTTGCAACAAAACTTCGATGGATTCGTAAAGTTGCGAAAGTAAGTTGGGTTGTTCGGAAAGTCATTTCGTTTTTTTTTTGTTGAAAATGAAACACGATTTTTTTAGAGTGTATAAACATTTTATTAAATTATATATTCTCCATTTTGGAAAACGACATGACTTTCCGAACAACCCAATAATTCGATAGACTCGACTTTTTTGGAGGTACTACTTTAATCGATTCGCAATACCAAGCTTATTATTATCGTGTAATATTTCTTTCTCGGATTATTTGTCCGTGAATAAATGAATAAAAATATTGGGTTGTACGAAAAGTCATTTCGTCTTCCAAAACGGAGAACATATAATTTAATAAAATGTTTATACACTCTAAAAAATCGTGTTCCATTTTCACCAAAAAAAAAAAAAAAACGAAATGACTTTCCAAACAACCCAAATAGAAAAAATGTACGTATGCTTTTCGATCGCATATTTTTCGTAATAATTGTAATCGCCATCGTAACGTTTACCGGACTAATAAAATCCATTTCGGGTTCCACGATTCGAGATAATTAAATTAGCGTCTTATTTCGTTTCGACGAACGGGACGGGATAACGAGCACACTCGCGCCGACACGGAATCTCCATTTGCCGGTCGAATATTCGAGCATTCCGTGTTTCGACGTCTGTAACCCCCACTCTGGCGCGGCGCGTTCTTGAAACGCGTAAAATTAAATCTATTAATCGCGACGAGCGTTGCCTTTTTACGAGCCGCGGACGGTTTTCGTAATACGCTTTCTAATGCCCGGCTAAAATTATATCGTCACTTTTACCACGGTAACGGGGCCCTGGCACACTGCGCGGTATCCAATCCCTTATACGCGCGCAATCAAATGGGCTCGCCACGAATGCGCACGGGAGGCATGATTTATAACCGCGAGCAATCCCGCAAAAAGACGCGAAGTTTCGTTCGCGCGTTGCTGAAACGACGTTTAGACCGTGTGGAAGACGCCGAGACGTACTTCTGTCCCGTGCCCACTTTTTCCGTCCTGATAAGAATCGCTCGAAATTTTTCATTTCGGAGGTTTTTCAAATTTTTTCGCGAGACGAGTCGGTCTTGGTTAGGTCTAGGTTAGGTACAGTGTCTGCTTGTCATAGATAGATGAAGTCTCGACATTTTTTATTTTGGAGAGTTTTCAAATTTTTTCGCGAGACGAGTCGGTCTTGGTTAGGTCTAGGTTAGGTACAGTGTCTGCTTGTCAGAGACAGATAAAGTTTGGACATTCTTCATTTTGGAGAGTTTTCAAATATTTTTTCGCGAGACGAGTCGGTCTTGGTTAGGTCTAGGTTAGGTACAGTGTCTGCTTGTCATAGACAGATAAAGTCTGGACATTCTTCATTTTGGAGAGTTTTCAAATATTTTTTCGCGAGACGAGTCGGTCTTGGTTAGGTCTGGGTTAGGTACAGTGTCTGCTTGTCATAGATAGATGAAGTCTGGACATTTTTCATTTTGGAGAGTTTTTAAATTTTTTTTCGCGAGACAAATTGATATTGGTTAGGTCTGGGTTAGGTAGAGTGTCTGCTCGTCATGGACAGATGAAGTCTCAGTCGAATAAAAGATAACACTTAACGATTAAATTTTTGTTTTCTCGTGGAATATTTCGTTCTGCGATTTCGAATATTAATCATTCATTTCTTACGGACCTATATTCTATAGAAATACGAATAAAGTGTGTGGATTCGGAGTATGGGAAATTTTCAGAAATAAGCATATAGTAAGCATATTTATAGAAATGACATCCTTGAGTAATTAAATTTTGGTTTATTCCTTGCGGAATATTTTATTCTACGATTCCAATAATAATGATTTATTTCGTAGGGAGCTAAGTCCCGTATATAAGTACATGTATAAACGAATACTTGTATATACACGTAAAGTCAAAGTACGAGTAGACAAATATTGACGCATACACGCGTACACGAATATTAACAAAAAATGCAACGATGCTAGGAGCACAGGCTCATTCTCAGAACCCTATTCATACAACGTAGCGCGAAAAACGACATACCCGATCGAAGATCCTGCCCCAATTTCCCCAACGAAAGTTTTCCGGGGAACGTTCACCCTTGCTATTTACCATCGTCGATTAACTTTCGTTCGGAGTGTTTTTCCATCGCCGGTGACCGTTACGACGAACACACCGTACGATCTCTAGTAACGCGAACGAACCCGCTTCGAAACCACGATTCGAGTCTCGTTCCATTAAACGCGTAACTCAGTTCCAAGCGCGGCTCCGTTATATTAATTTATAACAGAGACAGGAGGTGTTCGCTGCGCTGTTTCGCGATACGCCGGCCAGACGGGCGTATTTACGACTCGTCGCAGTGACGACACGCCGAACAATGTCTAATCATAAAGCGATAAACAAATTCGTGGCTCATGAATGAAACTTCGCAGCACCGCGAGGCAACGAATTGCGAAGCCGCGGGCACGTACCGCGGCGTACCGTACCGTACGAATATATCCGCCGCTCGCACCCACTAATGATGACAAATCTATATCCACGCGAGCTAGTCGGTGCAATTAATAACGAGCGCGGACACACCGGGCCATTCGTTACGTTCAACTGTACGCGAACGAATATTTCAGCGCAACGGTAATCACACCGGCCGGCCGTCTCTGTACCCTTGTTCGCGACCGGCGACTTTTGCCCGTCGTTGCACGGTACGCGCCACGGTGATAAGAAAAATTCGTTCGGCCTGATAAACGACGCGTGCTTCGGTTTACGCGTTCGCGGGGACACGCGGACGCGTTTGCTCGAATCGTTCCGACTTATCGGCCACCTAGATAGCGAACGTTCGTGTTTACTTTCGCGACGGTGATGTATCGAGTTCGATGCCCATTTCCGCGCGAAACAATCGTCGAAAGAAGCTCGATGTTACGGGGAATTTTTTTCTCGACGATGTGGGAATTATGCAAAGAAATAATATGGATGTTTGGGAATTTTTTTGTCGACGTTGTGGAAATTATGCAAAGAAATAATATGGATGTCTGGGAATTTTTTTCTCGACATTGTGGAAATTATGCAAAGAAATAATATGGATGTTTGGGAATTTTTTTCTCGACGTTGTGGAAATTATGCAAAGAAATAATATGGATGTTTGGGAACTTTTTTCTCGACGATGTGGGGAATTGTGCAAAGAAATAATATGAATGTTTGGGAATTTTTTTCTCGACGATGTGGGGAATTGTGCAAAGAAATAATATGGATGTTTGGGAATTTTTTTCTCGACGTTGTGGAAATTATGCAAAGAAATAATATGGATGTTTGGGAATTTTTTTCTCGACGTTGTGGAAATTATGCAAAGAAATAACGTCGATGTTTGGGAATTTTTTACTCGACGATGTGGGAATTATGCAAAGAAATAATATGGATGTTTGGGAATTTTTTTCTCGACGATGTGGAAATTATGCAGAGAAATAATGTCAATCTTTGGGAATTTTTTTCTCGACGATGTGGGGAATTGTGCAAAAAAATAATATTGATGTTTGGGAATTTTCTTCTCGACGATGTGGAGAATTGTGCAAAGAAATAATATGGATGTTTGGGAATTTTTTTGTCGACGTTGTGGAAATTATGCAAAGAAATAATATGGATGTCTGGGAATTTTTTTCTCGACATTGTGGAAATTATGCAAAGAAATAATATGGATGTTTGGGAATTTTTTTCTCGACGTTGTGGAAATTATGCAAAGAAATAATATGGATGTTTGGGAATTTTTTTCTCGACGTTGCGGAAATTATGCAAAGAAATAATATGGATGTTCGGGAATTTTTTTCTCGACGTTGTGGAAATTATGCAAAGAAATAATATGGATGTTTGGGAACTTTTTTCTCGACGATGTGGGGAATTGTGCAAAGAAATAATATGAATGTTTGGGAATTTTTTTCTCGACGATGTGGGGAATTGTGCAAAGAAATAATATGGATGTTTGGGAATTTTTTTCTCGACGTTGTGGAAATTATGCAAAGAAATAATATGGATGTTTGGGAATTTTTTTCTCGACGTTGTGGAAATTATGCAAAGAAATAACGTCGATGTTTGGGAATTTTTTACTCGACGATGTGGGAATTATGCAAAGAAATAATATGGATGTTTGGGAATTTTTTTCTCGACGATGTGGAAATTATGCAGAGAAATAATGTCAATCTTTGGGAATTTTTTTCTCGACGATGTGGGGAATTGTGCAAAAAAATAATATGGATGTTTGGGAATTTTCTTCTCGACGATGTGGAGAATTGTGCAAAGAAATAATATGGATGTTTGGGAATTTTTTTCTCGACGATGTGGGGAATTGTGCAAAGAAATAATATGGATGTTTGGGAATTTTTTTCTCGACGTTGTGGAAATTATGCAAAGAAATAATATGGATGTTTGGGAACTTTTTTCTCGACGATGTGGGGAATTGTGCAAAGAAATAATATGGATGTTTGGGAATTTTTTTCTGGCGATGTGGAAATTCTGCAAAGAAATAATGTTAATATTTGGGAATTTTTTCCGGCGATACGAAATACCCGATACAGAGGTTTCGTATATATGTTGAAAGAGTATAGTTTGAACGATACTTTTGACAAGCTTCGTTAAGAAATGTTAACGTTTATGGAAAATGTAAGCGTTCTTGAACCACGCTAGCCGAATGTCCTAGTCGGTAGGAGGGTTTATTTTCAGTATTAATAGTAAAAATTGAACAAATTTTGAATATTTACAAATTAGATGACTCTGCCTGTCGTTATCCGTACGAAATTTTTAAAATATTTATTTCGTTAGAAACGACAAGGTTTTTAAGAAATTATTAAATTTCGTTCGAAACGAATTTTCAAAGTTTTTGAAAAGTATCGGATAAGAACAATAGTTAGAAGCAACGACAGAGAATGTTAGAATAAATTTAAATTCGAAACGGAAATTAGTTCGTAGGGTCACGGTTGTCCGTGAAATTTGCATTTTCGATAGCCGTGTCACGATCCCCGATAGATTAATTAGTTCGTTTGGTTATCGTGTATATTTACCATTTTATTCCGCTAGAAATTACGTTCCCTTACACTGTTTAAGTATTCACGGTTCACAGCTCGTAAACAAGTCAGCGCTACTGGTTTTACCCGCTTTTAAGTCGTAACGTGTGCGAACATCGTTCCACAATTTGTCTCTTAATACGAACGTGTATCATAATTCACATCGCGAACGTTTGTCTTATCATGTGTTTCGATCGCGCAGGCTCGTGTTCTTTATTAGAATAAAACTAGAAAAAAAAAAAAACGGTTCGAGTAACGCCGGTGAAATAATTGATTACGAAAACTTTCGAACATTAAGAAATCGACAATAGAATATTCCATAAAATACTCCAACTCGGCGTTGCGTTAAAATTCTCGTTTTGCGTAAAGATCGTGGCCAAAACCGAACAAAAACGATTCGAGAAACCTCGATGGAATAATTAATCGATGGAAAAACTTTGCAAAAAGTATTACTAAAAACTTTACCAAAATATTACGCAAATTCCCATTTTGCGTACAGATCCCGGCCAAACTAAAGCTACGGTTCGAGCCATGTTACTGAGATAATTAATTACAGGAACAATTTTACTATACTAAAAAAATCGATGTTTCAAAAAATACTCCAACTCAGTCGACCGTAAGAATTCCCGTTTCGGTTGGAAAACGAGTAAAACGCAACCGAATGCTCGTCGTCTTAATTACGTTCGATGGTTCCTCGTTAATAATTATGAAGAAGTTATTGAAATTCAATAATATTCAATATACTTATTGAGAAATTTCAAGATCCGAGGTGTCGTTATTACGGTCGGTGCCGCGCGAATATTTCCTCGAAATCGTTCACACCGACGCGTCTTCGAGCGGATCGAGATAGAACCCTGCTACTCACGGGTTATCAATTTATCGCGTATTGTGCACCGTATGCACCGTAGGGCCGCGCGTATCGGTTCCGCTCGTATCGGTGTCGCTAATTGCAACTAAGCGACCGACCCTGTACCCAATAACTCTTCTCTTTCTTTTCTTCCGTCCGTCGACGGTCCAATTACCGGGCGCAACGGTAATCAACGTTCCGTGGCATCCGCCACCCATCGATACCCCGTAATTTCTGTTTCTAAATTTAATTACCGACACGTCCGATCGGTTAGCGGCGATCCGCGATACATTTCACTCGTCGCGGTACGAGTCACGAAACTTCTCGTACCGGCGCGTTCCGTACACCGTTGGCGGGAGTTGCAATTTGTAGCCGTTTTGTTGATAGTTAACGGACGGTTAATAGAAATACCGGTACAACGTTAGGAAGTTTATACCGTCATTAGCGTCGTGGAAATATACACGAGGGCTCGAGCGAGGTTCGGTGGAAATCTCGCGAGGGGCATTAAGCACGTTCGTGCCTCGTAGGGCGATGGGAATGTCACGTGGCCGTCAACAAGACCCCCGTGGAAAATGGACGACTCCGTGTATACGGTACGCGATGCTGCCCGTTCGTAAATTCAATTATGGAGGCCCGATCCCATTAGAAGCCGAGCAGCGGTAAAAAGCGCGCCGAGAGCGTGCACCGTGCCGATTCAGGGATGCGTGCCGCAACCATCGATCGGTTCTATCCTCCGCGGCTACCTCGACGGGCATGCAGATATCGTTCTTTCGAAACCCGTAGCGCGAATGTATTTTCCACGGGGTACGGTCTAGCGTCGTTGTTCCCGCGGGCCCCCTTCACCGTTTTCAATTAACGATACGAGCCGCGCCGGGGCGTTCCACGATCGAACCGCGCGCTCTTTCTTCGAACGTGGAAACACGGGAGGAAACATTGCGGGGGAAAGACAGAGACAGAGAGAAAGAGAGATGTTGGATTGTTGTCGGAGAGACTTTGGAACGTTTTATCGTAATTTTTGAATGTTTTTTTTTTCTGAAAGCTCGAACGTCGAATTTCTCCATGGACAGCGAACCGTGTCGAGAGTCAGAAACGAAGGACGGAGTTGAGGAATCTCGATTTCGAAGGGACTTGATTGAAAAAGATTTGCGTTTCGAAGCGGTTTATTTTGAAAAATTTCTAATCGAAGAATTAGAAAGATTCGAACGATTCGAAAGAGTCGACGCGTTCACACCGACGCGTATTCGAGCGGATCGCGATAGAACGCTGCTCGCGAGTTATCAATTTATCGCGTATTGTGCACCGTATGCACCGTACGATCGCGTATGACTTCGAAGTAACTTAATTGGAGAGGATCTTGATTTCCAAACAAACTGGATCGGAAAGGATCTTCGTTTTGAGGTAGCTTAATTGGAAAAGATCCTGACTTCGAAGTGACTTAATTGGAAAAGATCTTAACTTCGGAGCAACTTAATTGGAGAAAAAAATCTTAATTTCGAAGCGAGTTAATTAGAAGAGATCTTTCGTACGCGGCAACTTAATTAGATGGGATCTCGAAGCGACTCGATCAGAAGAGAACTCAATTTCGGAGCGACTGTGTTTTCAAAAATCTCGCGAGTAAATCTTTCGCGGTGAATTTCAAA
This sequence comes from Ptiloglossa arizonensis, assembly GCF_051014685.1. NCBI lineage: Eukaryota > Metazoa > Arthropoda > Insecta > Hymenoptera > Colletidae > Ptiloglossa > Ptiloglossa arizonensis. Next base: position 23,521,359 of record NC_135050.1, read on the forward strand.
TCGCGAAGGAAACTTTCGAAAAGATATTAATTGCAGTTGGAGAGAAGCGTACCGTACAAGGAGCATACACGAACAGGATAATACCGCATCGAATATACCAACACCCGGGAAAAAATCTAAGGACAACCGCTCAACTAATGGTACCTCGTCGCTAATGACTCAAAATGTCGACGCGACGTTAAATCTCGAAGTCGAAAGAAAGGTAACCTTCGGTTTTTGTTCAACAGGCAGGTTTGTAATTCTTTCTACGCTATGTGAAACTGGCTATCCAGGTTAATTCAACGATACGTGACGCAATAACGTTCAAGGCCACGCGCGGTCAGAAATGAAAGACGCAACGAGAATCTCTTACGTATTAGAAGCCTGGATTAAAGCGCGATTAAGGTCCCAGAACCCTGCTGGAACGATAATGGTGAATTAATAACAGTCGTTACACCAGCGCGTATAAACTAGAATTATTCTAGGGTCGATCGTATTAGATATCCACTTGCAACTTTTCGAAAAGTAAACACCGCGCGATTCTTTTGCAAGATAATTTTACAAATACTTCGAACGCTTTCAGCGAGCGTATCGTCCCGGATTACCGACCACAATCGTATTCCTTACCGAGTACAGTAACGACAAATATCGTTTCTCTCTCTTCGTCTATATTTTCACGAGCTCCTGTTTCTTCGGGAAGAAGAAAAAAAATGATTAAGGTCGCGTACGTAGGTTTAGAAGCGTACGGCTATCGTTAAAAATCGAACGTCGCATCGAATCGATGGTAAGAAATGGTAAAATTTCTTTTTCTTTCGACTTATACGGCCAAGATTATCGAAGACGGGCGGCATGGCCTTTTATATAACGGTTGCCCGTTTACCGCGCGGACGCGATTCGATCTGAAATCAGAATGCGCCTCGATCTTCGTTTTTTCTCCCCTCCGCCCCTTTTGGTGTACTTTGAAGTATTGCCCCGACGAGTCTCGTCGTTTTTACAACGTTTTGATACTCCGCCGCCCTCTAATTTCGACGGTTCGTCGCGTATCGGGTTGCCGGTAGTTTATTTATCCATCGGTTGTTACGCGTTTCTTGCTTCCTCGTTAAACGCATCGTGCTCCAGTTTCTTCTTTCGATAAATAGCATCAATCGGAAGACACGTGGCCGCGATGCGAATGGCACGCTACGGCAAGTACGAGTTTCTTATCGACGCTACCATAAGCGACTCTGTTCCATGTACTTTTTGTCAACATTGCCCGAGAACTTGGCGCAAGTGGCAGCAGCGTTTACTTAATTCAAAATGAACCTTGTAAAACAGAGAGAGAGAGAGACGCATACGCGCGTACGTACACGTGTATGTGCGCCGGGAACGCGTCCGTCGTTCCGCCGCGGATCTACGAGCGTCTATGTGGTTTTCCTCGTGGTGGTGGTGGTGGTGGGGGTAACGCGAAAGATGGAACGACGGGTAAAATGACGAGAATTAATTATATACCGTGGAACGATTCGATCGACACGCTTTCGTTTACAAGTACGGCGTTCACGACGGCGAGGCATCAACATGAAAGGACGTCGTGTCGTCGTTGATATCCACAATTGCACCGGCTCGGGGAGAATTCCGGCGGGGACTGGAATCAACGGCGGTATTCCGCTTAAGTTATGGCCTCGGTTATAGCCGCCGTTCGGACTACAAATTCTCGTGGAGGTATACGGTAGGATTTGTACTTACCTAGTACGGAGGCTACCTACAACTTAGTAGAATACCGGTGTGCAGAAATCTTCTTGCCAGACGGGACAAATACGCGGCTCCAGCAGAGATATTGCGTCTCGGGGTGCTACACTCTGGAAAATAGCCTAATGATCGTATTGTGACTGCCCCGGTCGTCACAAAACATCTACGGGGTTTACCCGGCCGCGGCTTTATTTATCGTACCGCGACCGTCCAACTACCGTGTAACGGGTAAAACGTTAACGAGGATGCAGATGTATTTATATGGGAGCGGGACCGGTAATGTCCTCGGGAAAGGTCACGGTTACGCGACGCTCGATTATTTTTCGTACGACGTTGATCGAATTTCACGCTACGTCGATACGACCATTCGTTTTTTCATTTCGACACGTTTTCCCTTTGCTCGTTTCTTCTTCGCACGTTTACCTTCCGAGTCGAGTCAATTGCGCCTAGGTGGTCATTGACGATCACGAGTTTTAGCTGCAAAGGGTCCGGATGATTTACGAGTGTTGTACACTTGGGCCACTATATTGCACTCGGGATTATCGTAACGCGGAAAATATTATAACGAAGAACAATGCGAAGAATTCTTTTTCCATTCTTTCTCGTAGATGAAACTTGGTGCATTTTAGCAAAATTCTACCAAGAATACTTTCGAAGCTAACAATTTTATCGAGTCCCGATTATTCTCAGATCTTGGCGTATTTTCTGCGTAGCACTGCGTAACGTTCTGCGAACGGTCGTATCTACTGTTTGAACCGATAATGTAGGTATAAAGAGAGCGAAAGCAAATAAGGGAAAGAAAGAAAGTTACTCGAGTTACTTGAAATACATTCATTGAAATACATAATCGCGAATAATACCGATTACCAGGTCTCACCACGTGGAGTAAAGCTGCGAGTAGAGACCTGCAGGGAGATGGAATCAAAGTTCGACAAGCAATACAAACGAAATTACTAAATCGAAGAGAAGGAATCAAGTTCCTTCCGATCTCCTCGTTTAGTTCTCTCGAGCAATTACATTACGGGGAAAATGAGGCAAAACCATTGGTCGATGGAACTTCGATTCAGTCTATATTCCTTTGGGTTAGGTCTGGTTAGGTCAACCTCCACGTGGTGAGACCTGGTAATCGGTATTACGAACGATAATTTTTCGTCGCGAGTAGTACCGAGCTAATCGATTGCGAATTTGAAACAGTTTCTTAAGATACACGATTAAGTGGAATATTGTAACATGGACAACTTTTGTAACGCAAAAACAAAAACGTAACTGATTTGCATTTGAATATATATATTTCAAGTAACTTTCTTTTTTTCCCTTTTTTGCTTCCACTCGTTTCTTACTTACATTACGAGTCCAAGCATTAGATATGACCCTTCCTCTCCCTTTGAATATAAAGTACACGTGTTACGTAGAAGATAGGTATCAGCTCTGAGAATAATCAGGACTTGGTAAAATTTGTAGGTAGCTGTGAATGTGTTCTTGGCACAATTTTGCTAAAATGTATCAAGTTCCATCTACGAGAATGAATGGAAAAAAGAATTCTTCTCATTCTTCTTCTTTACAATAGTATTTTCTTACGTTATAAAAATCATGGACGGTGTTCTATTCGTAAACGGAATGACCCGACGCGACGGTCAGTCGGCCAAGCCGGCTACTCGCAAATCTGACATCAGATCTTTCGAGAACGAAAGAGAAAGTTTCACACTGTCTTTCTTTCTCGGCTCGGCGAAGTTGTCCAAAGTGCCGACCTCGTGATACGCAGCTTTTACGTCGTTTTGTAATAGCGGAGGAAATTTCACGATTCGCTGACTAGCGATTGTACGCTATTTGGCCACGATGATATCGTTTGATAAATTTTAAGACCACCGTTGAAATTCTTCTGCTCGTTTTTTTCTTGTATTCTTCCTCGATTCAACGCGTCAAAAGAACGAAGCGATATATTGCCATCCTTCAAGTTACTCAACCATTTTTAAATATTTGAAAACGTTCATACAACATTTTCCGTTTTCGCGGTCCGCAGTTCCAATTGTTGTCGCATTTTCATGATTCGCGAGACAAGATTTCAGCGTACACTTTTCAGTGTCCCGCCTCGTACGAAGGAACGCGGGATCGGTTTGGAGCGTAAATGAAAAGCGAGACGGGTGTGTATTTTTTTTTTTTTTACGATTTTAATGTCGTAACCCTGCCAAATACAATAATAATAGTAATAGTAGCAATTATAATAAGAATCATAATAATGATAATGATAATAGTATTATCTAAAATATGTAACCATCATTTCGATAATAAGATTATCGACAGGCGCGATGTTGTACCACACAGGACGAATGTGACGCACCGTGCGCGCGTTGACCGCGACTCGACGAATATAATTTATTAACGACAATCGGGATCGCGGATCGCCCTTTACAATACAATAATAATAATTTTTTTTTCCATTTTCATTTTATTTCCACTGTAGGAATCGCGGAGCACAATGTTTAAATACGCGCTGAGCCCTGTCGTCGCGAAAACGTCGTTTTTCATTTCTGTTTAGGACTTTCATTCGCGGCGGGGGTACGCCGGTCTCCGAGACCGTGGCCCACGCGCCGCATAACGTGTATAAATATATAATTTCGTGCGCATTTCGTAATATAATTCGCTATCGCTCCATAATTCATTTCCACAATCCTCCGCGAGATACGTTAATTACACTCTCTTCGTTTTCGTTCGATCGCAATAAATAAATTATCCAAATCAAGGACATCGATATATCGATATAACAGTAATAAGATTACAACCACATTTACAATATATATCTATATTTATCTATATATGTATATATATATATAATATATAGATTTTTGTTCATATATATATAATATATATATATTTTTTTTTTTTATCTTTTAATGCACTAACGAACCTCCCCTGCCGACGTGCGCGCGATACGAATGGGGCGACACCGTCCTCAAGCGACGCGGTTAAAGTAATTAGAAAGTACAAAGTGGTTTTTTTTTCTTTTTTTTTAATAGTAATGCCTTCGTTTATACAGTGAGTCGTAACAATATATTATTATCGATCCTACGCAAAAAAAAAGAAAGAACCTACGCGACATATACAGTTTAAATCCTTAGAAAGTAATAGTTGGTGGCGCGCGACTCACGATCCGTCCACTTCTGAACTTCGTCAACGGTCGGTGCTGTTCGCTCGAACACTGTTCGCTAGCGCGTTGATCCGCGTTCGACGGGAACACGCGCGCCATCTGCGACCCGGTGGGTTCTCTCGAACAGGGATAGGGGGGGGGTGAGGGATGTGGCGGGGTGGGGGTGTTGGTGGTGGTGGTGGGGGACGAGCGCTCGGGTTCTCGCTGGACGTGGTTCGCGCTCGCTCGTGGGAATCGTTGTCACGTGACACGGGCACGATCCTCGTGGCACGACGAAGACGAACCGCGGACGAAGTTCAGCGGAAAAGGTTCACGCCACGCGCCTCGCAGTGTCTAAATCCGTGCGAGATCCGAGAGAGAATTACTGGCCCCCATTGATTACATTATTGCGAAAGAATTATGCTACGTTGATCCGCTGCTTGCTTGTCCATCGACGATGATCAACGGATTGTTGTTTTACCTTTACATACTATTTACAGATAGTTATTGCTCCGCTAGTGTTCGCTACCTTACGACCTAGTAGTTCCGTTTAGTGTCTTCACGAGAATCGCCGTATCGGAGTCAAGAATCACCGCCAGCCTTATAGCCTGGTCGCGTTGTTTCCCGCCCACCGGAGACATTGGACCACACGAATACGCGGAACTATTACTTTTTTTTTTTTTTTTTCTTAACGCGCGTGGCCGATAAAAAAGGAATCGTTCGATCGTCCGCGGACGCTTCCTTCGTCCGTTGTTCGAAAATAATTGTCTCGGCCGCTCCGAAGACGAGGTTGAAATTTCACGCTTGGTCCTGCAACGTACGCCGATAAATTGAGAGAGCCGTGATTTCAATCGTTCGCGCGATTCCCCTGATTACGCGAAATTTTACTCGTCTCTTTTTCCTTTTCGTTCTTTATTTTTTCTTTCGTTCGTTTGTTTGTTTGTTTGTTTTTTTTTCATTTATTTTTCTCTTCCGTGTAGCCTGATATCTCTTGGACGTTAAACGTGCGCGCACACACCATTCGCGGCGATACGTTTCTGCGCTCCTGCGTAATGGATCTTTAAGAACCGATCTCCTCATATTGTCCACGTTGATGTATATCTACGCACGTCGAATTCAACGTACGAAAGCACCAAGAAAGATTGAGCACCGCGCATGATCGCAGATTAAAGACGCAATTTATTGCAGTTGCTTGATAAGGTATGCTTGTGAGTGACTGATGCGTGTACGTATGTCTCTGTATGTATGTAGTTTTCTGTGTACGTGCGTGCATGCGTGCGTGTGTGTGTTTGTATCTTTACTGGCCCTTGAAACGAAGAATGGAAAATTATCGCTACTTCGACGGGCTAACCTGTCAGCTTCGTCTTTGAAAAGCTCGATACATCGCGTTTCTTTTTTGTCTTTTATTTTCCCGGAGGAGTGGGGGACTTTTTTCTTCCTGTTTTTCTTTCTTTCTTTCTTTTTTTTTTTCTTCGTTCAAACATTCCTCGCGGAAGGCCTCCGTGAAAGTTTTCCTAACGATTTCCTAAAATTATTAACACGTTTTCGTGGAATTCATTTCGACAGCCGTGTAAGCGCACGAGAATACGAACTCGAGGATTTTTTATCGACGAGTTTAGGTACGTCGATACCCGTCGAACGTTCGAGCACGATTGTAAAACGATCGAAGTTGCGGGGCTGCAGTTTTCAACGTAGACGCGAGACTCGCGAGACGTCCATCTTCGAAACATTCGTAGATTTCCTCGTTCCTTCGGTTATTTGTGTTTTTCTTTGCAATGAAAAAGTAAGCGTCGATATCTAACTCGTTAAGTACCAGCGTAGGAAAAACATTTTCTATCGCGTTAATTCCCAAGTCGCGAAGTTCAGACCCGAATAGAGTGCAATTCTTTCTACTACCTTACGAATTAAAAAAATATCACACTTAAGAATAATTTATTCGATCTCTCCAGCCCGGAATATTACCGTATTGCTATAATTTTTCGTTAAAATATTCCTCGGAGAAGCCTACGATACCATTACTTATTGTTTTCCACCGTACTCTGCACAAGTGTCTCGACATCGTCGCTTCCAGGTGCAAGCAACCTAACGAAAAATTTCTATTTCCTCTCCGGTAAAGTATATTAGAAGCACACACGGAGAAAAAGATACACACGGAGAGAAAATACTGACGATCTAACGAAAAAGAATTGTATTTCCTCTCCGATAAAGTATTTTCGAAAGCATACGCGGAGAACGTAAATTTCGATAGATAATTTACCATTGAACGAGTCGATGGTTGTCGAAGGTACCCGAATAAATGTTCCGAGACCGACGAAAGCGTTTCGCGATCACGAATCGGCTCGCGCGTCCCGAGCACCGATCACCGACGTGTTCGAATTCCGCGCCAAATCGTTCGCCCCGCCCTTCCCCCACCCGGATACCCAGTCCCGATCCAAAGTGTGCCAACTAAATTCTCGCCGAGTCGCGAGCGTGCCCCGCTCGTTCGTGGAAGGTGATTTCGATCCGAATGCGAAGCCTCGATTAGTTGGTTGTCAGTTGACGTCTGTTAAGGCACTTGAAATGCTAATTTCCCTAGGTGGGGCCCGTTCGTAGAAAATCGGTTCGGAGCTCCGTTGTCCGCTTCCCGTCCCCATTGATGGTTCTCCTTCTACGGGAAATTGAATAGGCTCGCATTAACATGAAACACAAATAGCCGATGCTCGCGCATGCGCGTGTGTCAACTTTTCACGAAACTCTTCCTCTTCCTTTTATTCGCGTCGCTACGCGGCCGGCCCAAGGAATGTGTCTGTGCTCGAAGGAATGTTTCCGCTCGTCGTTAGCCCCGAGAATCGTCGTCAATGGTCGTCCTCGGTTTCTTCCAGCGGATAATTCTTCCGTTTTCCGGGTCTCGTTGTCGGTAACGACAATTTCACGATAATTTAAAAAAAAAACGACGGTCGCTGCCCCGGTGTGTCCGCGCGTGCGCGCGTCGACATCACAGAGGAGTTTGGAATGTAGTTGGAATCGAACGATGAAACTTCTCGGGGAATCGTACTGTGCGTTGCTGGAAAGATGGTCGGCGAGGGGGCGTAGAGGTAAGGGGGACACCTCGTTGATTACACCTGTACCCCACTTTTAACTCTCTCTCTTCACTATCGCGTGCTTCGCGCTGTTTCGCTTCGTTTCGATGCGTTCCCCCTCTGTGTCGGATGATGCGATTAGTACTATTGCGAAACGATTATCGAGGTATCGTCTAACCTCGCCGAGGCTCCTGTAACCTCTCGTATTAGGTCCTTGGTGAAACACGCGTCAACGTAGCTCGTCCAGAACTGTCTTACTTTCTCTCCTCTTCACGTGTTGCATTCGCTCTCTTCGTCGCACGACGCGTTGACAGACACAACCTCTTTGGCCAATGATCGAAAATACGCGCGAGAGTAGATGGATCCGTTGGTCGACTTTCCAACAATGCACAGTAGATGATACCGTTTCGGTGATACACCGCGAACAAGAACACGCGTGCACAGGGGCGTGGCCGATTCACCGCGACCAATCGTAGCCGCGTTCCGCGCGTCGACTTTCCAGCAACGCACAGTAGATGGCGCGACTGCGCTGGAATCTAAGACATCCGCGTCTCGACCAGGTCGAAACGGATCCATGGATCGAGTTAGGCCCCAAAAATTCCTCGATGGACCGGTTGTTGGTAGGTTCTTCGTGCAAAGTGGACCACTTGTTGGCCAATAGGAGGTTTTCCGCGGACAATTAGCAGAAATGAATGGTCTGTAGGCAAACGCCTTGTACGGTGTTGGTACGGAGCGTCGAGATGCGCACGACCCGTGCGCGAGCTCTCGAGGAAAAAATGATAATGATCAAAGAGGGTGTCGGCATGACGTCAGTATGCATTTCTCATCGCCCGCGCCGCGCTCAGATTACTGACGGCTGCCCCGCCGAAGGAATTCCCTCACAGGAGAGGTACAACGGTATCGGTCATCGAGATCGTAGAATGGCATCCTGGGTGGCACCTCGCGTCCATTTTCGGCTCGAATTTCGCAGCGACGATCGTACGAAAATTATTCATACATCACGGACGAGGGGGGCGCGGTCCCCGTGTCGATGGAATCGCCGCGAGTCGTTCGTAGGCTGACGAAACGGGGACCGGCCTCTGGAAACGGTGAGAAAGTCGATCGGGTGACGATTCGTTTCGAGGTTACGGACGGATCGTGAACCGATCCGTACCGCGACGCTCGACGATCGTTTGGAAATTATCAAAATTGCAGAGGTTACCGGAACTCGAAGTGTCGTGGGGGGAGAAACGAGGAATTTCAAGGACACTGAGAATCTCCATCGACGCGATTTTCGATTCGATATCTTTCGCAACGGGGGCGAGAAAGCGTCGAGCGTAATGTGAATTTGTCGTCCACCGATCCCAGCCAGATGTGTAACGCGAGGATCGGTACGATCCGTGGCGTTGTTCCCATTATCCAAACGACTACTCGACCGAGTGAAGCAACTGTTGGGATGTCTCTCGGTCTGGTCCTCCGGGCGAGGGATTCGAAGGGTCGCGTTATGAAACGTGTACAAGCACGAAGATTCGCGTGACTTAAGGCACTAGCAGTATACTTAAGGCCTAACGCAGCGTCCTCCTCTCACTTAAACGTTAAAAGGCACTATTCCCTATGAAAATACAACACGTAACAAATATTAATTTATCAATCTTCGCATTAAATCTTACACGTAGAGGTTTCTCTTTAATGATATAAACTGGCTCTAGCATATACTGGCATCTTGTTCCATCGTTTTAACTAGCTTCGAAATAGTTTCTGCATTTTTCGGCTACCATTTAGTCGTGTTACTTACGCGGTGGCGAAAACACAGGTTCGAAGAAAACGGGGGTTGGGGTTGAGGGGTGGGGTGTTTGGATAGGGGAGGGGGAATGCTACACACGTGCTGTATACGGAAACGTCGTACTTCTCAAGGTTTCTAAATTATTTACAATGCGTCGCGTACGCGAACCGCGTATTCGACTTTCCCGCGATACGTGCGGCCGGGGTCGCGCGCGACGCGCAACGCGCAACGCGTTGCCGGAAAAAAATGCAACGGGCGATGGCTGCCACGCGCGATCGTGTTCGCGCGTTCGCGAGTCCCCGTTCTCGTTTCATTTTTCCCGCGACACGCGTACGGAACGAAATCAGTTGGCCGCTCGAGGCCACCGATCGGCTCGTCCCCCACCACGGTGCCCCATCGTCGCGCCATCTCTCGTTTCTGCGCGCGAACGAGGAGCTCGCGCGGTGTTACCGCGACAGAGGTCGCGTAACAACGTGTTGTTCAACGATCGGAGAAAAACGGCCGCTCGAGTTTCGTCCCGTCGTCGCGCGACACACACCGGTCCTCGTATCGTTTTCAACGCGCCAGTGTCGATGTCTGCATTCGATTTCGATATGTCTCGATAGATAGAATTCCCATTTGATACCGGAACCGCGCGCTTCATCCAACGTAGATCGACGATAATTGAAGAACAGCCGACACGATGATATATATCGATCCCCTGACACACACGACTTTCTCTATTTACAGTTTCGAAACCCGCACGGCGGAACGTACGTACACGCGCGTACGTTTCTCGCGTTTTCTTTCTCTCGAGCGAAAATTTTTCTCTCGTTGGCTTCCTTTTCTTTTCTTTTCTTTCCTTTTTTTTTACTTCTCCCCATCCGTTCACTTATCCGCGCGCGGCGCGTTTCGATTTGGCCGCCGAATCCTACGTACACCTTGAGCTTACCATTTCTTTTTTTTTTTTTTGTTTCTTTATTTTTCGTTGCAGATGCCAAAATAAAATGTGCACGAATCAAGCCTTTGAAACGTTCCGACGAACGCGATGCGTAAAAGCGTTTAAAAAAATAATTCTTCGATCTACTTTCATCTTTCCACGTTTGAGCGCAATGTATCGATGGACGATCATCTCCCGTACATTTGCACCTTCTACTTTGGCACCTTGTGTGGACGAAAGAGCGCACCGATCGGACGGTACGATCGAAGAATTTTTCTTGTCGCGACTAAGAAACGGAAAACGCGAAACGACTCGAAGAAAGCATCGTAATGCCGTCGACGGTATACACATATTATCGTATTGCTCAATGGACACGTAATACTGGCTTTTTTAGAGCGTCTGATTCCCTTGTTTCCGTTGACAATGAGAACGTTGTTGAATGATTGTCCGTCCCTAAACGCGAAATTCTTTGTGCATAACCTCGAAAAATCGCTATTTCAATGCATTACAAAATGTTCACGATCACGATTGTAGTTTATTTAACTGAGCATGCTAAGTCCCAAGCTCCGTCACCGGAGTTCGATATTCTCTTTATTTATTAACCATTTAATTACCTTAACGATATTACTTCATTCCCCTTTACTGGCTCTATTCCTCGCAATAGACGATACATGGTGCTCTAGACTAGTTGAGCTGGCCTTATTTAATCGTACAAAAAAAAAGAGAGAGAGAGAGAGTGAGAGTGAGAGTAAGAGCGAGAGTGAGAGAGAGAGAGATAGAGAGAAAGAGAGAAAGACTGAGAGAAAGAGAGAAAACAAACTGGAAATACGAACAAGTAAAAATTGGCTAGAAATAAAAACAGAAACGACGCGATGTCGCGTGCCGGTTGCACCGAATCTGCAGCAATCGCTTGCGCGGACCTCCGCGGAGCTCAGCTTCGCGGGTATCCGTTCCAAATACGCCACCTACGCGAGAAACGATCAATTTCGTAACGGAATAAATAAATTTTCCACGGAAAAATTTCAAATATCAACAACTCTTATGCCCTAAGTCCGTTCAACAGATTTGAAAATAGAAATTCGTTTCCGATATAGAATCTATGCAACAACGAACAAAACGAAGAAAAGAATGCGTTCCTTTTTTTCCCCAGCGATTCGTGCATCGCGACTGCTGGCAGGTTCGCAACGATCGTCATCCACCAATAATTACAGAGATACTTTCGTTAGACCTCTAAACCTAATGAACGATTGTTTGCTTCTTCGTTTCCTTTTCTCTTAGTTAACAGCCTCCGACTCGCGTTCAAATCAAGACGATTCGAGAGTCGAGGATGAGGCTCTTCAGGTCCCGAATATAATAAAAGAATCATCGTCGTCGTCCACGATCGCGATTCGAGTCCCGATTTTTCGGAACAACGGTGATTTTTTTTCCCCCGTTCGCTGCTTCTTCTTCTTCTTCTTCTTCTTCTTTTTCTTTTTCTTCCGCTACTACCACTTCTTCTTCTTCTTCATCTTCTTCTTCCTTTTCTTTTTCTTCTTCTTCTTTTTCTTCTGCTGCTGCTTCTTCTTCTTCTTCTTCATTCCACTTCTTCCTCGTTCTCCTTCCATCGGCTAGACGGTCCTCTTTATCAGTGCCTTTTCATGTGAAGCGACAGATGATCGCTCCGCGAAAACGATCGCTGACAAAGATGGCACTTGAACGGCTTTTGACCCGTGTGCTTGCGATAATGCCGCGTCAATTCGTCGGAACGTGCGAATTTCCACGTGCAGCCTTCCCATGTGCATTGGTACGGTTTCTCGCCTGTAATGACAAAATTTCATCGATCAATGTTACGTCGATTACCGTGGAATCTTTTCACAGAGATACAAAAGCCTCAACGACAACTCCACTTCAACATTTGCATCGGGGAACATTACTTCTTGTAGAACTGTTATATTTCATATTTGAATGATTCAATATTAATCAAAATGTACTCCATTTTCATCAACACGTACAACGATAAATTTTCTCATCTTTGGAAACTGTCCGTTCTCGATGCTCCACGATGTTAACAGGATTAAATTAAATCAATCAACACATTCAGTGACAATACGGTAACACTGAGAACGATTGTACTTCAACATTCTCTTCGAAACTCGCACGACTAGAATATCGTACACGCTTCGATAATTCTCTACTGCCTGAAAATTACTCCATTTTCTTTTACACGTGTAATGATAATCTTTTTCGTTTCTGATCCATCGCGAACACACACGACTGGCGTAAGGACGCGCAGGATTTTATTGTGAAAATACTTCAACTCGTAGACGTTCCACGACGGATAAAAAAGGTTCTATCCGTCGACAGGATAGAAAAGGTTAATTTGTAAAATAGAGTCGGCGCGTGAAGTGCCACACGAGCGATTCGAACGCTAAGAAACGCGTTTCTGAGCGATTACCCAGTACATACTTCTGTGTCTGTCGGTTCGTGACCAGTGACGCTCCCTCGGAAAAACCAACACCTAGATCGTCTTCGGATTGGATCGATGTACACGGGCGCGAAAAAACACGGCCGTTCGGCGTTATTGTGTAATTCCCATTTAAACGTAACGAGGAGTGTAAATGCGATGCTTCGAGCGAAACATAAAACCACGGGCTAGGTTTGCCATAGATTTACTGCACGGTGCGTCTACAGACATATATCCGATACCTTTCATAATCTCTTTAGAGCGGATACTTATTTTCTTGCGACGCGAACGAAAGTCCATGTCCTTGGGCAATTTATAGGAACACCGGGTTTTATGCGTTTTCAAAATTTACGATCAAAAAGGGTAATTGAAAAGCGACATCTATCATTTGCCAGCTTCGTGCACTTAACCGTGATCTAATGATACTTTTAGGGCGCATCGGAGAGGAACAAAGTATCGATTGCATGGAACTGTTCGATTAAACGGGATAAATTTACTTCCTGTGGAAGACATTTGAAGACTTCTCTAGAGAGAGAAGAGATATTTAGAGAGAAGAGGTATTTAGAGGGAAGAGGTATTTAGAGGGAAGACATATTTAGAGAGAAGAGGTATTTAGAGGGAAGAGATATTCAGAGAGAAGACATCTAGAGAGAGAAGAGATATTTAGAGGGGAGAGATATTCAGAGAGAAGATATTTAGAGAGAGAAGAGATATATAGAAAGAAGAGGTATTTAGAGGAGAGAGATATTCAGAGAGAAGATATTTAGAGAAAGAAGAAGTATTTAGAGGAAAGAGATATTCAGAGAGAAAACTTCTAGAGAGAGAAAAGATATTTAGAGAGAAGAGGTATTTAGAGGGAGAATATTCAGAGAGAAGATATTTAGAGAGAAGAGGTATTTAGAAGGAAGAGATATTCAGAGAGAAGATATTTAAAGAGAAAATGGATATATAGAGAGAAAAAAATACAGAGAGAAGACTACCACAACACAGTCTAGACTCCCATAGTATCTTTAGACAGAGATCTAGAGAGAAGAGATATAGAGGGAAGACCTCTATAGATATAATTTCTATGGAACATTTCCACTGCGAAAGAATTTTTCCGTCGCGTATGGTGTTGTCGAAGAATAGTGTCAAAATATCCTAGAATCAATTTCTAGAGAATATTGCAACACAGAGTGATTCGGTGACTATATTCTACAATATTGGCACAATAACGAACTGTCAATGATAGCTCGAATGTGTAACAAGCACAATGTAGAAAGGAATTGGTAACGATTTAGAGTTCGAACGTGTCTTTTGTAATAATTGCTTGCATTTTTATAGATTTGGTCTAGGAGCGATGGTGATACGGCAGGATAAGGATCAAAGCGCGATGTCTCGCAGCATGAATCAGGATTCGATGACGCAGAGGCACGGAGAATGCAAGATTCGAATGACGTAGGACTTGAAAGGTACAGTTGAAGATTGGTCAACTCCCCATGTCCCCCATCCACTCGAAATGTATACCATGTGGTTCGATCGAACGTTCACGAAGAACAATACGTGTACCGGAACTTCTGTACGGTAGCGCGTGTTCGTTGGATACTTGCGGTCGGGGAAAAACTTCGATGCGTTGCGAATAATTTCCAACATCTGTTTAACACCTGTTAAGTACTTGACTCTTTGGCGAAAGAAATATTTCCGCGTCGAGGTACAAACTCGAAGCGAAATGGCAACAGAAACCACTGATTGCTTCTTCACCAAGCTACGCGGTTGCGAAACACAGGATACCGATCGAGACTTTTCCCAGTTTTACCCAACACCTGTTTCCAAGAAGATTCCACCTTTTCTCTGAAATAGCAATAGGGAGTATCTAACGAGATATTCGTCCCGCAAAAATACTCAATCGTTCAGAATTATCCCGACTTTTTCCATCCACGTAAAATATGTACCAATCGCAGATACACACCTTGAAAATTATCAGTGCAGGAAAATGACAACACCGTATATGATTCTAACAATTTCCTTAACCGTGTCGTTACACACTTCACTAGATATAATTATAGAATTTATAATATCAAAAAAATTTATTATATTTTACTTTCAAAATTCCTCTCGATTGAACGTTCCCAGACGAACGATAAGTGTTCTTGATAAGTGATCGATAGCACGTTTAGTATCTATTCGTGATCGTGAAAAACTTCTATACGTCGCGAATAATTTCCAACACCTGTTCCCTCGCGAATTTTACGCTTTTCCGGAAACAGTAATAGGGAGCACCTTGCGGGACGATTCGAGTCCCAAAAAAGTGCATCGTCCGGTAAAAGGGTGGTCAACTCCCGACGCTTTCCATCCACGTGAAATACCATCCATCTTAATCGAACGTTCGCGGAGACAGAAGAACAACGCGTTGCGTCGCGAAACCCCTTTGGAATATCGGTTTATCGGTATTCCCGTTCGCGTCGATACAGGTACATTTCCCAAGCCTTAGGCCGCGCGTGTGTCCGTGCGTTTATTCTTGGCTCTTATCGAGCCGAGCCCCTCTCTCGTAAGGACGCCGTGACAGCTGTCGCGCGTTGCAACGACTCCGGATCCCTCAGAAAACTGCCTATCACTCTCTTCTATTGTATGCAAGTCACCGAGCGTATTTCTCGGCCCGGTGTTCTGCACGATTTGCCGCGGAAAAGAAGCGGGACGGTGAGTGCTCGCGAGAGACAGAAATGGAGACAAGAGAGAGAGAGAGAGACAGAGTTAAAGAGAAAGAAGTAGAAAGAAATACAGTAGTATCTCTTTTTCTCCAATCGGTCGATCGATTCGGGAATAAAAAAGGTAATATTGAATTCAGAGCTTAAAAGTTTAGTACGATAGAAAAAACGATCGATGAGAAAAGAATAGTGTACGGACCAAATAATGACAAATATGACGAAAAGTAGATTTATTCGAGGGAAAGTGAGACGTTGAGGATCGTGTGGATAATTTTTCTACCGGTAAACAAATAGAGTCAGAGACAGTGACAGGGACTGAGATACGAGAGATATATAGATTGGAAGAAATATAGAGAGGGAAGGGATGCACAGAGAGAAGAGATATATAGAGAGAAGATATCTAGAGAGAAGAGAGCTATTCAGAGAGAAAAGGTATTGAGAGAGAAGACATCCTCCAGAGAGAGAAAAGATATTCAGAGAGATGAGATATTGATGGGAAATATCTAGAGAGAGAAGAAATATCCAGAGGGAAGACATTTAGAGAGAGAAAAGATATATAGAGGTAAGACATTTAGAGAGAGAAGAGATTTAGAGCGAGAATAGATTTAGAGCGTGAAGACATTTAGAGAGAGAATGGACATATAGAAAGAGAAGAGATATATAGAGAGAGAAACATCTAGAGAGAGAAGAGATATATAGAGCCAAGACATTTAGAGAGGGAAGAGATCTAGAGCAAAAAGAGATTTAGAGCGAGAATAGATCTAGAGCAAGAAGAGATTTAGAGCGAGAATAGATTTAGAGCGAGAAAAGATATACAGAGAGAAGACATCTAGAGAGAGAAAAGCTCCAGAGTGAGAAGATACATACAAAGAGAAGACATCTAGAGAAAGAAGAGATCTAGAGTGAGAAGATACATACAAAGAGAAGACATCTAGAGAGAGAAGAGATCCAGAGTGAGAAGATACATACAAAGAGAAGACATCTAAAGAAAGAAGAGATCCAGAGTGAGAAAATATATACAAAGAGAAGACATCTAGAGAGAGAAGAGATCCAGAGTGAGAAGATACACATACAAAGAGAAGACATCTAGAGAAAGAAGACATCCGAAGTAAGAAGATACATACAAAGAGAAGACATCTAGAGAAAGAAGACATCCGAAGTAAGAAGATACATACAAAGAGAAGACATCTAGAGAGAGAAGAGATCCAGAATGAGAAGATACACATACAAAGAGAAGACATCTACAGAGAGAAGAGCTCCAAAGACAGAAAGAGAAGCGAGACGTAGAAAACGAGAGTAAGGGGAGGTTAGGGGTCTGCTGGAAAGCGTATCCGTCGTCGAGTCGTCCAGATGTAGAAACAGCCTGGTCACAACTCGATGACGCAATCGGCATCAAGTTCAGCCGCGGCCGGGGAAACCTGGAAGACGAAGACAACCCGCGCGCGGTGGAATCGAGCGCCTCGATCGGGCGCAGTTCGCGATCCCATTAACCGCGCGAGCAGACGCGGATAATGGGCGACGCGAGTGACGACGGGACGACGACGTCCCATCGCGCGGTTCTATCTATCTCTATCTCTCTCTTTCTCTGCCCCCCTGGGTTGAAAACCACCGCCACCACCGCCGGTTTGATCGATATATTCGCGCGCGTCACCGGAGATCTCGGATCTTGACGGGGACGAGCCGCCTCGGCGAGCCCGATCGCTCGTCCCAGATAAACGATTACATTTTTCGTCGTGCTGGAATCGCTGTAGATCTGGTGCTCGAATACCGAGGACACAATTATCTGTTGCGTAAAATCTGAAATCGAACCCCACGAGTACGTTTCACGCTACGCGAGTCCGCGGCCACGGCGATCGTACCGAGTCTAATTACAACATCAATCTCGTCGTGACTCCGCCGATGATCGATACACTCGCGTTGCACCCCGTGCCAGACCGTGCCACCCCTACCATTCGTAATTAACCTGCCGATCAATTTACACCCGCCCGGGAACCACGTTCGAAAAACGTTCAGTCGTACTCGTTTTCGTCGATCTCGCGCATCGGTGAGTATTTTCGAGCGACGCGAGTTTCTTATTCGATTCACTGCACCGGATCTTTCCCGTATTGCGCTCGTCTCGGCGGTGTTTCGTCGACCGTTGAAAGACACTCGGAACGACCAGGTTGCATCGAGACGGAGAACCGGTGCTATAGAATTCGAGCAACCCGAGCGAGGAAATAGTTTGACTTTTTGTCAGCGCGAGACCGTCGCCGTGGAACTTGACACGGATTGTGCAAGAAGACGATACTTCGACGAACACGTTTCGGGGGAGAGTTTTTACGAACGATGCCTTTTGCCGAACGAATATCTCGAGACGTTCGCGAATCGAGTGCAACGAAATCTCGGTAGCTAACGTTTCGGAAGTATTCCATCGCTCGTTCTAGGTATTTTTAACAAAGGAGTGAACTCACTCATTTTAAGTAACAATCACTATTTTTAAGTATCGATGTACGTAACCTTACTTTTCTCTCTCGAGAGAGAAAAGATTTGCTATGAAGCAATTTATAAGCTTAAAGAAGCGATTACGTACTTTCGGCGAATAAAAGTAAATTTCCGCGAGTATCGAATTCGTTTAAGTGGTCGTTTTACGCATAGTATACCGGTTTGCTACAGCGAATGCACTGCGCTATTACACCGGTCATCTACCGATCGATAGTCGAAGCGCGTCTACGTATCTACGGTAGAATAGACAAGTTCTTTCGGATAGAACTCGCGTATAAATTCCAAGATTTTAAAGTCAATTAACTCGTACGTACTAGTCGCGCTTAGCGCGAGTTTCGATTATTCGAGCGCCGTATTATTGTAAATGTAGATTCGAGAAACAACGAGAAATCTACGACGCGATGTTACGAATTTTCGAAATTAGAATCCTTCGGGGTAGCAAAAATTATTTCACTTCTCGTTTTATTCGTCCCGTATTTTTCATATATTCTACAATTAAATCTAAATGCAATCTAATGCTCCTGTATTTCTTACTTTGTTATAAAATCGATCGTCTTACATTGTTATAAAATTATACTAATAATAAGAGTTCCATACGTTGGGGAGATCCATCACTCGAAGACTCTCAGCGTAAATGCAAGAACGCTTTAACCCTTTCCACTCGAGAGGCGATCCTCGACCGCCACTTAATTCGGTGTGCTTTCTCCGATTCGGAAAACCATCGTGGTTTGGAATTGAAATTAAAATTCAATTACTCCATTCTTGTAAGATGCAAACATATATACATATGAAACGTTGAAATGAAAATGCTCCGTTTTAAATTAATTACACGATTTTAAGGATTTCATCGAGGTGCTGGTTTCTGATAGCAGAAAAGCTTCGAGTGCAAAGGGTTAAGATTGTATCTATGGTGTCAACTAGGACGATTACAACGGACTATTGATATTTAGTTTACGAGTTCCATACATTCGGTAGATTTTTCGCCCAAAGATTTTGAGTTTGAGCTCAACAACAAGCTTCGAAGTTAAGTCCGTGTTCTCAGGTACCAGTACAACGACTGCAACAGGCTGTGAAGTAACATTCGGAGCAAGATCGAGTTACATTATCCACAACAGCGTGCACCGTCCAATTCGAGTGGAGAAACAAGGTTAGTTCTTCTGCCAAAAGTCTTCCGGAGCCAGTTCGTGGTTATATCCTTTGGAATCACCGGTTTCGTTGAAAGTAGGACAGGCTCTCAGAGTGCACCCTATTAGCCCCTCTTCGAAACAAGAACACCAGTTGCACCCGTTGTAATAATGTTTCCCTACTACGCATTTCCTTTCTTCGGGACAACGAACGATAAATTAGAACGAAATTAAAAAAACAAGAGAAATAACAATACAACGTCGTTTCGAACTCACCAGGTTGTTGGTCGACAGCAATCGAGCCAACGATGGTCAACACCAGGACCAAACCGAACAACTTCGACGACACGATTCCCAACATTACGTCTCTTTACTAAGGGACACGAACGATCGACCGACTTTATATAGGATACCGAACGGTGTATTCATTGCCATCGTGTGGTCGAAGCGAGGCATTTGCATATATTTACTCGAATTTAACCTTCGATTCTACGTCGGTCTACACCCACACAAGGAATTCGTTCGCGTCGTGAAACAATTTAGGTGTCGTTATCATGCATCGAGCGTACGGAGCATGTGGCAAGAGAGGTCGTCGGCTGGAGTCGAAGGTTTCGGTTAATATTTCGTTCCACGGTGTGTATAATTCCGGTCCTTGTGTACAAGGCGTCGAGAGAAGGGATTCTCAAAAATCTTGATAAACATAGACCGAAGTATTCTCAGAATGGTAAACAAGTTTCTGTTTCGATCCTCCGTGTCCAGCGCCAGGCGTCTCGTTGAACGGTGACGTTCTAACGGAGTGGTCGCGTGGGGTTAATTTTTCATCGAAATATTTCGAGATAGGTTCACGTCCCAAGGGAAGGGTTCGCGAGTGGAATTGTGGACGGTATCGCGGGAGAATCGCCACGCGACGCCGGTGGACGTCGATCGTCGGAAGTAAATCCATCGTGGCGCGCGGTTCGCTGGCATGGGAGCGGAGGCAAATGAAACGTGGCCGAGGAGAACGATCGGGACAGGTTGTTTCCGCACGCGAGCAATAATTGCTTGGAAAAGATCGAGAAGCGAGCGCACGAAACCCGGCCTACCATGGCAGATCTAAATCGATCGTTTTAACGTTTCGACGCCCATCGGTTGAATATTATTATGCAATTCGCTGGGAATACGAAGAACTAATGACGGAGAAGAAACCTGCTTGCTCGTGGTCGGTGCGTTGCGTAATTGCGAGTAATTAGTCCATTTACGAGCGGTGTACGGATAGGTACGTAGCTCGGACCGTGCACATGCACGCGAACACGGACCGATGTGCAAGCGACGGCGCGAACACCGCCGCAACAGGGCATTAATTCTCCCGTTATTAATGCATTTTGATTGGATTTTTTCCGCGGCAACGTTACGTTTATTGCACCATAGATTCACGCCCCGTTACACCGTCCGGCTCCATTAATTAAACACAACGGCGAACTTAGCCGCTCATTTGTAACGTCGCTTTGATGCCCCGCGCGGCGTCTGTGCACCCGACGTTGCATTAAAGTCGACGCGATGCGCGCACCTCGGGGGCCCTTTCGTTTTTCCCGTACAGGACACAGGGACATCCTAATTGTTCGACGCGCGAGCGTTGTCGGTTTCTCGATCACGAGGGAAAATTGTCTCGGGTGGCACTTCGGGACGTAGAAATTGTCTCACGGAGCGATTCGAGGCGTAGAAATTGTCTCACGGAGCGATTCGAGACGTAGAAATTGTCTCAGGTGGCAATTTAAGACGCGAAAATTGTCTTACGGTGTAATTCGAGACATAGAAATTGTCTCAGGTGGCAATTCAAGACATAGAAATTGTCTCAGGGGGCAATTCAAGACGCAAAAATTATCTCACGGAGTAATTCGAGACATAGAAATTGTCTCAGGGGGCAATTCAAGATGCACAAATTATTTCACGGAGCAATTCGAGACATAGAAATTGTCTCATGGAGCAATTTGAGACATAGAAATCTTTTTTAGGGAGGAATTTGAAGCATAGTGTCTTCGTTGACAATTCAAGGCGTAAAAATTATCTCAGGGAACAATTCAAGAAACAAAAATAGTCTCAGGGGTATCTCGTAAAGAGAGTATTTCAAAATTGGAGTCCCTGTGCCAAATTTGGTAAAACAATCGTTCGAATACACGCGATATAATTTGTAATTGTTGTCTTTAATTTATAATTTTTTGATCAAATATTGCGACGAGTTGAGACTAGAATGAATAGCTCTGGAAACTAAGAACTCTTCGAACTTGGTCTTGGCAAAGATCCCCCCTTGTGGAATAATATATTCGGTAAAACAATTATTCGAATCCCGAATAATTTTCTATCTACTAACAGTTTGTATCGAATGCACGAGTTTTACTTTACCGTTCGAGAACGAAATTATTTCTTCGTTTCGTGCGTTTGAAATCAATCAACCTTCTCTTAAAAGAAAAAAAGAAACAAAAAAAACGAACCGTTCGAATCTCTCGAACAAAATCGATCTCTTGGGGAACTTATCCCGTAACTTGAATTCACTTCGCTTCGCGTTTTAATTATTAATAAAATCAACGGATACCGGCAATGAAGATTGATTCACCGAGAAATTAAATTCGCATTAGCTTAAAAGCATTTTCGGAGCGCGGGATTGGCCACGGCGAGCACGACGAAATAATCTCTCCCGATAAAGTAACCACTTGGTTCTCCGACGATGAAAACGGTGAAATATTTCCGTACTAAAGCGGTACAAATTCGCCGGGAAACGGCAACACGAAGATCCATGTTTGTTTTTCCCGGTAAGTTAACAACGCGGCTGTGAAACATAGAATACTTCCACGGATACCGATCGGGACTTTTTCCCAGTTTTACGATCGTTTTATCGTCGCACGGAACGGCCCCGTGTTCAATTTACATAAAGTATCGCTCGGTGTATCGGTGTCTTCGAATTGGAATTTAATTACGCAAACGCCCGCACGACTCTAATCCGAGAAAGCGTTGATTAAATTAACAACGTTTATTCGTACGGGAATCGCCGTGCGCGGAAAAGGAATCATTTCAATGCAGCTTCTTGAATGCGCCGGCAAGTGGGTTAACGATAGATGCTAATTAAAAATGACGCGGCGTAATTAAGCGGCGCTTTGATGCCATTTCACCGCGCTCTTGAGCGTATCGCGCCTTTCCGCAACCTGCACGGAACACAGCTTAATATCTCAACGTGGAAATACCATTGCAAACGCGAACCGGCAACCGAGCTCGCCTTTTAACGAGGGATTACTCTTAACGACTTTACGAGCGCTCGTCGTCGCGCGAGCTTTCGGTAGCCAACGCGAACGAAATTCGTTCACGGTTTCTCACGTTCCGTTATTCTCGATGATTCGAGGGAAATGATATTTCAATACCAGATACTCTACGTTCGGTCTTCCGCGAAATATACGTCACTCAGTGTTCCTCGCGACCTTATCCGAACGAGTAACAGAATTTTTACGACGAACCTCGTTCTTCACCATCTCTCGACTCGTTTTCGATGAACCGTTTAAAAGTAAACACCGAGTTATTGGGCAATCGTCTACCGTTTTCCTCGTTGGATCGACGAGATGACAAATCGTGGAACTTTATTGGATAATGTACGAATATTTTTTAATCCTCGGGTGGAAACTTTCTGCGGTACAAGAATGTTTATAATTGACTCGTAACCGATGATTGTTTTCACACGTATTGCGTATGAAAAATTACAGTGCGGTGTACAGTAGAAATTATTATACACGTAGATCGTTTAGAAATAGGAAAGATTGTCGAGAAAGTCGTGAGTGTTTTTTTACACGCGTTACGTATTAAAAATTGTAATGTAGTGCGTACTTGTATTATTGTACATGTTTGTTTAGAAATAGAAAATTTATACGTCGAGGAGAGAGATTAAAGATTGTTGAGAAAGTGTATAAGGTCTGTGTTACACAAGTACACGTAAGTTTGTGAATTTTTAATCCGTGTAAAAATCTTGGTAGAAAAAAACGGTCGTTCGTCCCGAGGCTGAAGTTCGAATCTCACCGTTCCCGCGATCTTTTCCCGCCTCAGCTTCCACGGATTATTACATTAATTTACGAAATATATTCCACATTGTACTTCGCTGTATATGCGTCAGAGATTTCGATTACACGTTCTATGTGAATTATTCAAATACTTTTACTTTACTCTCGTCGTGTGGTAGCCATATTTTTTGAGTGGAAATAAAATCAAATTTAACACCGAGAAGTTACCGATTTGTAAATTCTATAATTGGGTAAATTATGTAACAAAGAGTAAGAGAAAAACACTGACTGTAATGACGATAACGACAAAGTAGACTCTACAGACTCTGTGCTGTTGACTTTTACGTTCTTACACTTTCCACCATTATTTATCTATTCGGAAAATATGCCAGTCGCGCTTTGACTGCAGAATCGAGAGTTCCCCTTCTGGTTATCGTTTTCAAACAACGTAATAATTTCTCTTTTTATTCTTAAACTCGACAAAATAGACTAATGGCCATAATGACAGACAATGCTTCGAATATAACTAAAAGTGTCGATGAACCGATTGGAAAAATAAGCATCTCTTCTGTTTTTTAAATTCAATTACCTCGGTAGCAGAGATACGATAAAAACAAGAGCAATTGTACCAATACCGACAATTAATTGAGAAAGGCATCGAAAAACTAACCTTTGCTAAAACGAAATTGTTAATAACGTCCTAACGGAGCGATCAATTAAAATAATTTTTAGCTGTTCTTTTTTAAAGCACCAATAGCAATAATTGATTGAGAAAGGCATCGGAAAACTGAAACGAAATTGTTAATAACAGTCTAATGAAGCGATCAACTAAAATAATTTTACCTGTTCTTTTTTAAAGCACCACTACCAATAATTGATTGAGAAAGGCATGGGAAAATTAACCTTTGCTAAAACGAAATTGTTAATAACGTCCTAACGGAGCGATCAATTAAAATAATTTTTAGCTGTTCTTTTTTAAAGCACCAATACCAGTAATTGATTGAGAAAGGCATCGGAAAATTAACCTTTGCTAAAACGAAATTGTTAATAACGTCCTAACGGAGCGATCAATGAAAATAATTTTTACCTGTTCTTTTTTAAAGCACCAATAGCAATAATTGATTGAGAAAGGCATCGGAAAACTGACCTTCGCTGAAACGAAATTGTTAATAACGGTCTAATGGAGTAATCAATTAAAGTAATTTTAACTTGTTCTTTTTTAAAGTACCACTACCAATAATTGATCGAGAAAGGCATTGAGAATACTGACCTTCGCTGAAACGAAATTGTTAATAACGTCTTAACGGAGCGATCAATGAAGATAATAATTTTTCCACGTTTCCTCGCGTCGTAGGAAATAACGATTTATCGTTTGGGAATCCCCCGTCGATCGAGAGGATCGAAGACCTCGCTCGGGACGCGTCTACGGTCAATTATCGGCGCGTTAGTGGGTCGCGCGATAACGCGGTTCTCGCCACGCGATACCGCGTGTGTAATTAACGCGTCTCGTGAGAAAGCTGGTGGAGCATTGTGGATAAGCGACGCGATGCGTGTCGGTAACGAGGAGCGAACCGACGACTCTCGCGGTGTAGTCGGGAAAAGAAAAAGAAGGAAAAAGAAAAACGGAAAAAACAGAAATAAAGAAAAAAGATAGCGGAAACGCCGGGCGAGGTGAATAAGGGAAAAAGGCGGAGGAAACTCGAGCGAGCGATTCCTGGGTTACACGGTGCGCCGACTCCGCGTGGCGTCCGCGTAATGCGTCCGTCCACCGGCTACCCCCGCGGTGTACGTCACGGTCTCGACCACCCCTTCTAAGTAACAACACTCGTTAACGGCGCAAGAAAAGACCAGCGGCGATCTAATATCCACGGGGGGACGCGCGATTCAATTTAATCGCGGTCGTTACGCGCGATTAATTATTTACGCCGTTGTCGCGGCTTAATAAAATATTATATATCAGTGGGCGCGCGGCGCTCGTGCGTTATCCGAAGCCTCAATTAACCGCGAACTCGATTTATCAACTGGAGCGCCATTAGCGTCGCGGGGAATGCAAGAATCCTCGCGCGGCGGGCCGCGCCGAAGCGGAGACCAGGAATTGGATAATTGTAGCGTACCAGACGTTTCCGCGCGTACAAACAGGGTTTTGCGACAGTGGTCTGGCCGAGATGTCTTCCTCGTGGTCTAATCGGGACGGTTTTCGAACAGCGGGGTGGTTCCGGAAGAGACGAAGAAGAGGGAGGTCTTTAATTGAAATAATTTTGAAATTGTGGGTACTGTACTTATGGGTTTGCACAGGGAATTATGTTCTTTGGAGTTTCTAATTATCGTATATTCTTTAGTTCTTTTATACGAAGAAGAAGGTCTTTACATGGTTTAGAAATAGTGGGTATTGTACTTATGAGTTTGCGCAGGGAATTATATTCTTTGGAGTTTTTAATTATCGTATATTCTTTAGTTCTTTTATACGAAGAAGAAGGTCTTTAAATGGTTTAGAAATAGTGGGTATTGTACTTATGAGTTTGCGCAGGGAATTATATTCTTTGGAGTTTTTAATTGTCGTATATTCTTTAGTTCTTTTTTAATATATTATACATATTATACGTTGAAAATGGTTCGATTGTTAGTTCCGGAAGAGACGAAGAAGAAGAAGGTATTTAAATGAAATAATTTTGAAATTGTGGGTACTGTACTTATGGGTTTGCGCAGGGAATTATATTCTTTGGAGTTTTTAATTATCGTATATTCTTTAGTTCTTTTATACGAAGAAGAAGGTCTATATATGGTTTAGAAATAATAGGTATTGTACTTATGAGTTTGCGCAGGGTTCATTGTTCGAGAGTAGGGTAGTTCCGGAAGAGACGTAGAAGAAGAACGTTTCGAAATCGAATAGTTTAGAAAAACAAGTGTCGTACATATAAGTTTCCGTAACGAATTATTTTTTCCAGAATTTGTAATTATCAAGAAGCAAGAGTGCACAATAAAGTATATACAATTCCGGTAGTTCCGAGAGAAGTGCCGATTTATCCGAAATATCTCGAAATCGAATATTTAAAAAATAGTGTCCGTCACGCTCGAGGATTTGCACGTCGAATTTTTGTCCAGAGCACAAAATTATTTATACATTTACATCGACCAACGTTCTCCTCCAAAATGAACAATTACCCCTACAAACGAACCGTGGAAAGAAGAAAAATAAAATTTCCAATCCCTATCCCATCTCCCAGTATCACAGATCGGATGGATCGTCGTTAAAACAGTCTCGACGAACGAAAGATTGTTTCTAAATTTCGCGAATAATAAAATTCTCCCAAATACGCAACGTTAATAAAATTGCTGTCGCGGTGGTTCGAGTCTGTTGATCATTGTCGCGACCCAATGCCGACCGGTGTTCGCGTTGCTCGTTTTCGTGGAAAATAAAAGAATCGGTTCCCGATCGGCCCGATAATCGCCCACGATGCCGATAATCGTTCGAAATTGCCCTCGTACCGGTCCCCGAAAGCCGCTGGCCGCGGCTCAAACGAAATAAAAAGGGGGGAATTTAATTTAAAACCGCGTCCACCGCGTCCCGGACACGATAACGAGAACACAAGACTCCTGGCCGGCCGGAAATTGTGATCGGAGCGTGGGGTAATCGTGGCCCTCGACGGTGATGCATAAGTGCATTGTTAATGGCAGGTCTGACGGCGCATGGCTGGTGCACGGCCACGGTAGTCACGGTGAGACGTGGATCCCGATCCTCGTATCCTTCGATACACGGAACCGATCGACGCTCGTTGTCTAGTTTATGCCAAGGCTAATTCGCCTTAATTAATACACGAGATCTCACCGAACCTCCTGCTGTCTATCAAGGATCACGCTACCCTGCCGCCGTATTCCGGCGGTTACCCGTAGCGATTCTCATGTCGCGCTTGACCCGATAGCATTTTTGCGAGATCGAGACCAGCCGAGCGTAACCGCATGATACGCGTTCATCGACGGCTACGCGGAAACTTTACCTACCCCGTGCCGATTCTCCACGTCTGTACCTGTGCAGTTTCTAAGACCAATGAACACGGAGGGGAACGTATCGCGTGTAAGGGGAAACTGGTGCGTTTCGGAATTGTTTCGAGTGCTTCGAATAATTTTTAATTTGACGCGGAGCTACGAGACAGAGACCCCTCGAAGATCGAGAGGCCCAGAAAGCTTGTATTTTAGGGTACGTGAAAAATTGTGAATTGTACAATAGGTTTGTTCGTTGGACGGTTTCGGTGAGAACCGGGACCTCCGAGATCGAAAAAGGCTTAGAATATTTAATTTTAGGAAACTATAAAGTTAGGGGTACGTATATTGGAAAAATATTCTAGTTCCATTTGTAGCACGGTAAAGTAACCGATCGATTTTTCTGAGAACTGAAATCTCTCTGAGACTTCAGAAAGAAAAGACTATTAGTCTTTTCGACTAATAAAAAATAATCGATTTCGGTGCGTGGATGTAGAAGTACTGGAACGACAGTTTGTGTTACTTTTGTACGTATTACGATTAATAGGGAAAAGATAGTCTATGTGTTAGGATTTTGCGAGTAGAAAATTGAAAAGAAAGTAGCACGATTTCGAAGTATTTGTATTTTTTGTAGAAAGAAAAATTCGAGACGAGATTACAATGTACGGTGATTCGTACCGAATTTACTTAGTCGGTTTCATCGATAAGGCTTATCCAGCAGATCCCTCTTCGGACGCGACGCTATTAATCGCTCGAACTCTGCTTGGAACTAATTACATGGTAATAAACTATCGAGTAATTGGAGAGCGTTCGACAAACGATTAATAGCGTCGCCTCTTAGGCAGGATCCGTTGGATAAGCCTTACGGATGAGTTCGACTGGCTCTTGGTCGAAAGTATTATTCGTTACGCAACCCAAAATTTTATACCCGAGGACTCTAAAACCGAGTATTTTCGGCCTATTTGGGTCTTGAGAGATCTTAATTTTCATCGAAATCGCTCGATTACTTTTACCGTGCTACAAATGGAATTAGAATATTTTTTTAATATATCGGGTGTCCCTAAAACTAAGCACTCTGAGCCTCTTTCCATTTACGAGGCTCTGGTTCTCATAAAAATCGACCAATTATTTTTCTCACGAAAGAATTCTTACTTACAATTTTTTCAATACACCGAGGGCCTCAAAATTAAGTATTCCGAGTCTCTTTATTTTCCAAAAGATTCTATTATTCACCGAAACGGGCAATTTTTATTACAACGTGAACAAGTTGTTCCACTTTCTACGCAGACCAGAATTTTATACCGAGAGCCTCTAGAACCGAGAATTTTGGGCCTCTTTGGGTCTCACGGAGATTTCAATTCTCATAAAAATCGATCGATTACTTCTACCGTGCTACAAATGGAACTAGAATATTTTTTCAATATATCTACCCTTAACTTCAGGGTTTTCTAAAATTAAAAATTCTGGGCCTTTTTCAAGGCCCCGGTTCTCACCGAAACCGTCCAATTATTCTCACAGTTCAACGAACGAACCTATTCTACAATTCGCAATTTTTCCACCTACCCTAAAAGACAAGTGTTTCGGGCCTCTCGATCTTCGCCTGGTCCCCGATTTCCACTGAAATCGATCGGTATTTTTGTCGCGCTACGAATTATGGGCAACACCCCGCGCGCCACCTCTGTTATAAAGAGCCGTAGCCGCCATTTACCATATCCACGTAATATTTCTGCCCGGTACAATGTAGCTTCCGATGTTCGTGGCGTGTGTTCGGAAGATTCATGGTATCGAAAGCGGTAGCGCGGACCGCTATTACTCCATTATACAGTTTGCGAGCGGCACGATATAAATTCGATGCAAATTCCAGCGTTCGTGCCGTGAGAATCATCAATCATGGTTAGCAGACTGGATTCGGTAGTTTCGGTGCGTTGTTTCGTTACGAGGGCCGATCGATTTCAAGATGATAGCGTTCGTGGCTCCCGTGTGTGCAACCGTGTAGAAAGGAAAACACACCCAGCATCTTCGAATTGCTTCTTTTAATCCCGGATCGGTGCTCGACCGAGAACGATTTCAGGTTTATCGTTCGAGAACACGAAACCGAACGGTCGGCCGGAATTTCCGTTCGCGATAATGGAATCCTTAAAATCGTTTCGACGGTTCGACCGCGAACGATTTTCGACTCGCGATTGTCCACGGTTCGCGTCGTCGCGATATCACATACCTCGTACACGCGAACGGAATCGGTTGTAATTGCTCCACCTCCGATAGACCCCGTTCGGTGTCGAGCATTCGGAACAATGGGTTCTTCGTACGAGACAAATTCCATCGCTTCCAAGAGCAAACGGAACGATCGTTTTGCCGCGAACACGAACCGCGCTACGATTTATGCCGCGGAATGGTAGAAATAACAGTAATCAATGAATTGGCATTTCCCACATCCAGAGTGCCGGTATCCGCCTCTGTAAATATATCTCGATGGCTGGATAATGCCGCGGTGTTAGAATGATGGATATACGTGCCGTATATATACGTACCCCTGCGCCACGATCGTGCCGCGCAACCGTTGAAACAATTATTATAGCGAAAGTTTCTGTACGACGCACTACGACAGCGTTGGCATATCAGGCACTGTTCTAGCGACGGATCGTGGTGCTCGTCGCGATCGTCTTACCCCAATGCGTGAAACCTTTGACCGATCATCGTTGCTTGTACCTATGTAAGGGAATCGTAACAGCGAATAATCGGTAAGGATCGGCCGTGTTGTCGAATTCCGCGAACTGAAGCGCGAAGATCGAAAGACACCAATCGCATTAAGGATTTAACGTTATTGCATATTTCCAGGATCTAACATCGTTGCGTAGGTTTTTTTATTCGCCAACCTGAAAGATTAATATTTCGAGGCTTTAACATTAGGATAGTGTTCCTTTCGTTCATTATTTCGAGGCTTTAACATTGTTGTATGGTTATTTTTATTTACCAACCGAAAGATTAATATTTCGAGGATTTAACATTAGGATAGTGTTCCTTTCGTTCATTATTTCGAGGCTTTAACATTGTAGTATGGTTATTTTTATTTGCCAACCGAAAGATTAATATTTCGAGGCTTTAACATTACGATAATGTTTCTTTTGTTCATTATTTCGAGGCTTTAACATTGTTGTATGGTTATTTTTATTTACCAACCGAAAGATTAATACTTCGAAGCTTTAACATTGTCGCATTATTTCTTTATTTGCCGATCGAAAGTTCAGCATTTCGAGGATTTAACATTATTGGATAATTTTGTAATCTATTATGTTATTTATTATCGTTTCATATATTTACGCGACACTGGAACTAATAAAGTGGTAAATTTGCCCCGTTTCGAAATTCTTTTCAGTTACTCGATTATTAACGGTAATTTGTTCATTATATTCGGTGACAATTATCACGGAAGTGTTCAAACGTGTATTACCATCGCCCGTAAAAACCGTTGAATCACGATCGTAGATTCCACGATGTATCATCCGACGAGTTGTATTTTATTACGTTGACGGCTCGAATATTACAATTACAGCTTCCTCCTTTATTACCTTGCTTTCTCTCTTTTTCAGTCGACTTGGAATTTTTCATCCTTCTGTACAAAATTAACGACGAGAAAAATTAACTGCTGGATTTTTCATCGCGTTTATCGCACATGTAACCGTCGCTTAGATTCTTTCGTGTATAATTTTACAACGTTCGTTCGGTATTTTAAACGAGACGGCTTACGGTGATTGGACAGGGAACACGATAATCGAACCAACGTTTACAGTTTCCAAGATGGAAGTGTAACGAAAATTAGCCCAGAATTTTCCATGTAAAAGATAACAATTATTTTCTCCACTTCGTAAATAAAAAAATGTTTCAAACTACCTATACGCCGCACGGAAAATGTCTTTCAACGTTGAAAACTTTTCCCACGAGTTCACCCAATAATTTCTTTTTCTCCTATGCAGTCGATGTATGCACCCAGATACGTGTGTGCAATATCGTGACCTTAGAATGGCCTTGAACTCTACGATTTAAAGTAAAACGGAGTTGCATATTTTCTTCCATAGCTAGAAGTTTGAACGATAACGGAAGCCAGTGAACGCGAATAAACACGTTTACTATAGCACGTTATATTGCGCTTCCTTAATCAATAATAATTGCCCGTATCTTTCCAAGTTCTCCCAAAGTGGCGCGCATTATTCGAGAACGACGAATCGCAGCGACGTTTCCTTTCTATCGCGAGTACAATGTTTACCGAGTTGGGAAATTGCGCATACGCTTACAAATATGAAAACCAAGCGTGCAAAGACTCCGAGCAGACATTATGACGAATGCTCCGTCTCGAATTTCATCGAGAAAACGATTGGTAAACGTAAATGTTACAATGGTTTCCACGGCTTGTTTTCGCGCGCGATCTTGCCAACTATTGGCGAGCGCGTAAGTGTAAAATTGATAAATCGTTTAACGGAAAATGTGAAAGGTTATCGATACGCGGACAATAAAAACGGAGACGGGTAAGCTATATAAAGTCGTTGAATAAGTTGTGTCCACAGTGGAGACATTGAACGCACGGGAAACATGTCGAGGAAATTTTTCGCTTTCCTTTGCTTGCTCGTCATCGCGAGCTCGGTCGCATCCGGCCAAGAGACTGGTGAGTTTTTCGTTTTCGGAACTTTCGGTACCGTTGGCTCGAGTTTCCATGGTTGTTAAAAAAGGAAAATAAACGAGACTGCGTAGCGATCGTTGCTCGTTTTTAATTCATTGTTCATTCTCACGAAGGAAGGAAATGCGTGCCGGGGAAAAGTTATTTCGACGGATGCAACTGGTGTTACTGTCACAAAGGAGGAATTTCAAGGTGCACGGAAGTCCCTTGTGATTTGGTGAAACCGGAATCGAACACCTTGAACCCACCGGAAGAGTTTTGGGAGAAGAACGCCTAGACTTGTATCCAAGCGCGTGTCGCGATAGGTGTGTACGTTATCGTGGACACTGAATTCGAAGGAAAATCTTGACAAGGGCCAGTAAAATGCCACGTGAAACATCGCGAGCTTCGATCGATGGTTACCGGTTCGCACGTCGGTGAAATATATATATATAAAGAAAAAAGTAACATGCACGAAATAAAATTGTACTCGTGAAATTAGAATCGACGTGTCGTATTATTTTCATCAGCGCTGTCAGGATAGAACCTTTTCCTTTTTCCTTTTATTTCGTTCGACTGTATACTCGAGTAAGATTCATGAACGAAAAATCGTAATATCGTACATGTGTGTTAAGTATGATTTATGAATAAAAAAATTACAGCATCGTATATGGAACCGAGGTTTTTCATTTTATAATACGATCGAGCGTTTAGTTGTTTCTATAGTCGGTCCGATAAGACACTTTGTTAAGGAACAACGAAATATGTGAAATTCGTGCGATAGAAGAAGATAGACTATAAATTCGGTCTTGTCCATTCGTGTGTCGGTCGCATGCATTTGTTTGCATCCACTGACTCGTCTCGTTGGATGATGTGTAGTATAATAGCTTCGAGTGTAGAGTAAACGATTACGTAGGGTCGAAATAGACCCGAGGAACGCACCGAGAAGACGGAAGTGGTTAATCGACAGACCGGATTTGTCGCTTCTGCGCGTAAACATTCTACACGGTTTCGTATCTTTAATTGTAATAAATAATTACAGATCTGATGGAACACGGAAGTGTTCCCTCACCTCTGCTACAATAGCTTTAAATTTCGATACAAAGGAAAATACTTACGAGGGGTCGAAAAAGACCCGTAGAACGATCGAGTTCATCGACACCTAGAGATATCCCTAGAATCGGGTCCCTTAAGTCCCGTGTGCGTTTAAAAACGCACAGTTAATTATTGTCTCGTAATTTAAACTTTGTAACACGATCGAAAGGTG
Organism: Ptiloglossa arizonensis; assembly: GCF_051014685.1. Classification (NCBI taxonomy): domain Eukaryota; kingdom Metazoa; phylum Arthropoda; class Insecta; order Hymenoptera; family Colletidae; genus Ptiloglossa; species Ptiloglossa arizonensis. The sequence goes on from NC_135050.1 coordinate 23,554,571, forward strand.
TATCCGCTCAGCTCTGAATCTTAATTCTCGTCAGAGGAGAGAAATACTCACGAGGGGTCGAAAAAGACCCGTAGAACGATCAAGTTCATCGACACCTAGAGATATCCCTAGAATCGGGTCCCTTAAGTCCCGTGTGCGTTTAAAAACGTACAGTTAATTATTGTCTCGTAATTTAAACTTTGTAACACGATCGAGAGGTGTATCCGCTCAGCTCTGAATCTTAATTCTCGTCAGAGGAGAGAAATACTCACGATGGGTCGAGAAAGACCCGTAGAACGATCACCAGGGTAACCGTGTTCATCGACAGCGAGGAAACGGGATATCCGTATAATCGGGTGCGGTAGAGTCCCGAGTAATGGTTAAAAACGGTCGGTTAATCGTCACTTGAGCGCGTAAAAGTCCCACGGGGTCTCGGGTCGGGTTGAGCACCGCGGTCACACCGTCTCGGTTGAACCATGGACCAGACAAAAGATCCTGGTTCTCACGACCACGCCCTCTCCCCGCCGCCTCTTCACTCTCTTAGACGGCGGCAATGCCTTCACGAAGGTACCTATCCACCGGAAATTCTTGGAGCCGTGGCTTCTTCAACGCTGTGTACACACGTACGCGGCGTCGTGTCGGGCGCGTGTATAGCGAGAAACGAACGGTGTGACCTCTCTTCCAGGTTCTCGCGGGGCGATAATAAATGGTCGGGTTGGAGCGTTCCTTAGAAACGGCGGTGGTCGCGTCTAAAAATGCATTGTCGACGGATAGCAGTCCCCGGCGTCACTTTCGTGCATTATCGAATTTCTAAGCGGCTTCGGGGTCCCGATACGCTACGGCGTTGCGAGCCGTCCGAGACCCCTGACCTTCGTCGAGCAACGAGAGAAGCCATTCTACGGAGACGAATATGCCTGGCATTCCGCGCGAGTCGCGTACCGCACGCGCACGCGCACGCGCGATACCAACCTTACGGCGAACCGAACGCTCCACGAACACCGAATCGACATCGAACCAGTGTATCGCGAGAAAATTTCACGGTAAATTGCGCGACTCTCGCGTTCCATCGGCAAAGTCCGTTCTGTATCGCCCGATCCAGGCTTTTCCATTCGGTTCGGAGTATCTCCGCTTGGAAATCAAAGGCTCGCGATGAGTAATGACTCGCGGTCGACTGGTTGACCCATCCGCGGAGACAGCCCGTTTTACTGCCGGCCATATTTTAGCGTTAACCATTATCGTTATCGGGGTGAATCTCGCCGCGTTATATTTGTTAATAATGCTGTCTCCGGCGAGTTAACGTGGGAAGATTGCTTAATGACCGTAAAGCACGCTAAACCGTGGCCTGCGCGCCTAAGCAAAAAGGGGAATTTCCTTTTACCATTTGCGCGGACTCGCGGCTCGCAGGGGATATCAGCTCGTTCGTAACGCGAGTGGTACGCGCGAAATGATACGCGACAACCAGGAACGGGGGGGATACAAAGGGAGGATCCTTGAACAGAGTGGACGTGTACAGGATGATTCGTCCAAGCGGACGTCTGAACTTCGAAGAATGAATCTTGACGCGGTAAAATGGGAAAAGGATTGGATACGACTATTGTGTAAGTGTTGCGATAGTGTGTAGAAGAAACGGAGGAAAAACCTTGGTGAAGATCTTCGGGAACTCGAGTATCGGTACTGTCGAGTAACGTTGCTCTATCAGAGCCCAGAGTAAGAGCTACTCGTATCTAGAAGGTAACAAACTATCGATACGTTAGTACGACAAAGACTCAACTGTAAGATTCGATTGTGAACGAACCACAAGTTTTTCCCGATGTTTAAGAGCACATAGTTCCAGAAGATCGTCCAGAAACATAAGATAAGGGCATAGATAAGGACAAGATAGTATGTGTTCAGGCACGAGGTGGACACTAGGAACATTTCCTTTAATTCTTCCTAACTCGAAAAGTAAGGGACATGGGACGTATATTTTCGAGTCGTTGTGTATTTATTTCACTGGGTAGATTCGCTCTCTGAAGTACGGATATATGTTCGTGGAAAGTTTTTTATTTATTTTGGTGTTAGATCTACCCCTTGAAGTATAGATATATGTTCGTGAAAAGTCTTTTACTTATTTTGGTGTCAGATCTACCCCTTGAAGAATAAATATATATTCGTGAAAAGTCTTTTATTTATTTTGATGTTAGATCTACCCCTTGAAGAATAGATATATGTTCGTGAAAAGTCTTTTATTTATTTTGTTGTCAGATCTACCCCTTGAAGTATCCATACACGTTCCTGATACATTTTCTACCTACACGCGTAGATTCACCCCTTGACGTGCATTTACAAATCACCCTGTATGTACTGTCACCGAAAATTAATCTCGTCCTCGGATCGTTGCGACGAGCGATCGGACGGTTTCGTCTCGAAGCGAGAAACGAACCCTCGAGGAGGAAAAATCACGTTCGACGATCCACGGTTACGACGGAACGCTCGTCGCGGATGATCGTCGACGCGTGCGCGTGAATCATCCACGGACAATAAAGCGTTTAGGGGCCAGTAAAAATATGGAACGACGATAGGGGATATTTACGGGCGTAGGCAGGAACGTTCCGTGATGGTCGGTACGCCTCGAAAACGCGGTAAAATTGATAGCTCGTTAAATTCTGACCACGTGGGACGTATTGTAGATTCGCGGTGCAACGCGGCTCGCAACACAGTCGAAATTAATGCCGGACGATGATGAGTTCCCGCGTTAGCAACGATCCGATAAACGCAGGAGATTAGATTACGGTTCGCGTTTCGCTAAACGGGAAACAAGAGGGTAATATATTCCGTCGACGGACTTACCGGTATGAGTTCTCTTGTGAGCCTTCAGGTGGGAGCTCTTCGTGTATACTTTGTCGCAGCCAGCCACGTCGCATCTGTGAACCTTGCGTCTCTTCAACGCGTCGCCGCACTCGCTGTCGACCCCTAAACTTCCTCCATTTCCGCCGACGCCGGCGTTACCTCTACCGCCGATCCCGATTCCGGTCGCTAGTGCGGGACGTTTGTGAAATACCCTGGAAACGAACGAGAACAACGATCGATCTTTACTCTTATCGAATTTACAAACTTCACTTACGACGATGGGGAATATACAGGTGTTTTGGCACGTTTGTTTACTACAAGGAAATTCGAGTACTCGAACGTACCGTGTAGACGTAGCATAGAAAACAAAGTGTAGCGTCAAGTTTTCAATTTAACTTCAAAGAGTTAAGTTAAGTGTAGCGTTAAGTATTCAATTTAACTTCAAATCGAACGAGGTGTTTGCGAAATACCCTGGAAACGAAGGAGAAGAACGATCGATCTTCGGTCTTATCGAATTTACAGACTTTACTCACGACGATGGAGAATATATAGGAGTTTCGGTACGTTTATTTACTATGAGAAAATTTCGATACTCGAACATACCGTGTATAAGTAGTATAAAAGACAAAGTGTAGAGTTTAGTTTTCAATTTAACTTCGAATCGAACGAGAAAGAAAATCTGTATTTCGAAAGAATCTTCAATAACGCTTTCGTATCCGTTGGTGTCTTAACATAGTCTCGCAGTAGATACATGGTCTTAACGATATAATATACGGTATATTTTTTACATTCGTTATTCTGATAACGTTTCTCTCGATAAAGTGTTCCACGAAAAGTGCAGAAGGTCGTCGATACGCCGACGATAAAAGTGTGGATAGACGACCTATATAAAGTTAGTCGTTCGATCGTAGAGCTAGCGAACAGACACGAGAAACATGTCGACGAAATTTTTCGCTTTAGTTTGCTTGCTCGTCATCGTGAGCTCGGTTGCTTTCGACCAAGAGACTAGTGAGTTTTCCGTTGACGAAAAATCGTCAACGAGTATCGTAATTCGGAGTATTTCTTGAAAATCGACGATGTCGATGAGCACGTTTCTAATTTACTGTATTTCTTTTTTTTTTTTTTTATCCAGAAGACAGGAAATGCGTGGCGGGGAAACGTTTCTACGACGGATGCAACTGGTGTAGTTGTTCAAGAACCGGGATTCCATTTTGCACTCTGATGACATGTACGATGATCGATCCTGAAACTGGTGGAATGGTGATGATGAAACTGCTCGATCCACCGGAAGACTTTTGGGAAAAGTCCTAATAAAATTAATCGAGCACCCGATCGCAACGCGGTATCGTGCACTATTGGAAATACAACTCGATCGATTGTAAATCGATGAAAATCGATAGAAAAGATACTACTTCGTAATTGTTGTTGTAGATTCGCATCTATGTTTTCATAAAATGACCAATCGAGCTCGAAGTTGTCTGTAATTTTCTTCAATTGTGTTTACATTACCTATTATCGAGTTCACGTACGTTCGATCTTTGTTATTTATTTTCACAACTACGTGATACATCTCGTTGAAATAATTTTCTGCATTTTCGATATCATCCGTGTTCGAATCTATAACTAAAATTTAACGATCTTTATACGACCACATTGTAAATCGATACTGTAAATCGACATAGTTTCACAATCTAACGTGGCCTTAGGCACTTCGAACCCAACATTTATAGTATTACCACACATTAACGGTTTCATTAACAGAAAACAGATATCGATCTGAATTTTTCGCTGTGCGATTTACGATTCATTCCCCGTTAAATATTAAAATTTCATACTTTCTATCTTGGAAATTGCAAGACGTATTATATATTTTTTCATATCCTTAGAAATCCTCTATTACGAAGCCAACGTGCCAGTCATTTAAATGGCGCGAGGCGCGAAGTGTTAATTAACGTATTCATCCACCGATAAAAATGCAGATGAATGTTGAAAGAGCTACAAAGTTCGATGAAAACTTGTTCGTGTGCAAAATAATTACCACCGTTAGAAACATTGGAAATATTCCAGTCTTATAGAATATTATTTAACCGAATAGACCGATCCGGGATTTTATCTAGTCAGAATGGAAGAAGAACTACGCGTAACGAGAAACTAATCGCGTAATTCGTTTAATTATTTTAGAACACATTTGACCTAATAAAATCCTTTCGGATCGAGGCATTACATTGCTCAACGTCTCTTTCGCTTGTGAGAATTTCCAATTTCTATACTTTCTATTCATAATGATTGCATTTCTTATTCTCAAACGTCAGATCAACCTCCTAATATTTATTTTCAAATTTAGTATCGACACGTTGAATGCCATAATGTCCACTAACGACCGGTGAACTTTAATATTTGTAAACTTTTAAGTACCATCACTGTCGTCGTCGATATTATAAAATAAAAAATACACTATCGAATATTTCTATTTTTCAACGTTTGAACAAATGTCAAGGATATTTTCAACGTGTTCAAACAGTTCTATTCGCTATTCTTTGTACAATTTCCAATCAAATAATTTAAATTTAAAAATTTCGATTTTTAAATCTAAATTTTTCAATTTAAATTTAAAAATTTTTATTAAATGGCGATTATAGGGACACTGATGGTTATTGGTACGTGTAACCTACACTCGACACCCGCAACGATTTTAATTACGATCGTTCATGGCCGGTAAGAAATTCGCGAACCAATCGATGATTTCGATTCGGCAATGGATAAGACGTCTTCATCGTTATTTTATTTTTTACGCTAAACGGCCTCGCGACAATCCGCGCGATCTTTCGTTTCACCGTTTCCAAAGACGCAACAGCGAATCGACAAATTCGTCCGCGCTTGTCATGGATTTATACAGAAAGTTTTTGGCATCCATTATTCAACGGGCTCGGGTAACATCGGGTTTATCAATCGATGTAACTCCGTGTTATGACCGGTTTGATGAAGAACGGGTGAAATTACTTGCCGATACACGATCCATAAAACATCCGCGGGACGAGTACACCCGGGAGGCAACAGAAGAAAGAGTTCGCTTATGAATAATACCGGATTCGCCCGGGAATAGGGAACGGGATGGGAGAAAAAAAAAGTAGGAGTCATTACGTTAATCCGCGCGGTTACGTGGAAGCGTGTGCGAAACAACGGAACGCCAGGTGAAACCGCGTTGCTTCGCAGTCTTTTAACGGGACGCGCGATTTGCAACTATGGGGAACGACCTGTGATTTTCCATAACGGGTTCGTGGATTTAGAAACGCGCGTAAATCGGTTATCGTCCGGGAAATTAGAGTGGCAAGATCGTACAATAGCGAAGAAGACACAATTTTCGTGCACGGTTTCTCTTTTTTCGAATTTCGTTGCGAAATAGACGCAAAGAATTGCAAAGAAAATGCATAATCGAGTTCGAGTAATTTTCCTGGATTTAGAAAAGAGCGTGAATCGGTTATCGTCTGGGAAATTAGAGTCAGAACAATTTTCGTGCACGGTTTCTTTATCTGGAATTTGGTTGCGAAATAGACAAAAAGAATTGCGAAGAAAATGCATAATCGAGTTCGAGTAATTTTCTTGGATTTAGAAAAGAGCGTGAATCGGTTATCGTCTGGGAAATTAGAGTCAGAACAATTTTCGTGCACGGTTTCTTTATCTGGAATTTGGTTGCGAAATAGACAAAAAGAATTGCGAAGAAAATGCATAATCGAGTTCGAGTAATTTTCTTGGATTTAGAAAAGAACGTGAATCGGTTATCGTTTGGGAAATTAGAGTCCGAACAATTTTCGTGCACGGTTTCTTTATCTGGAATTTGGTTGCGAAATAGACGCAATGATTTGTGAAGAAAATTCATAATCGAGTTCGAGTAATTTTCTTGGATTTAGAAAAGAACGTGAATCGGTTATCGTTTGGGAAATTAGAGTCCGAACAATTTTCGTGCACGGTTTCTTTATCTGGAATTTGATTGCGAAATAGACAAAAAGAATTGCGAAGAAAATGCATAATCGAGTTCGAGTAATTTTCCTGGATTTAGAAAAGAGCGTAAATCGGTTATCGTTCGAGAAGTTAGAGCCTCGTGATCGTTCAATAGCGAAGAAGAGATAATATTCGTGCACGGTTTCTTTATCTGGAATTTGGTTGCGAAATAGACGCAAAGACTTGCGAAGAAAATGCATAATCGAGTTCGAGTAATTTTCCTGGATGCGATTAATTCGTTTCCCATGGTTCGCACAGAGAAGAGATCGTTTTACGATCGGTTTACAAGCGTTAACTCTTTCCACTCGGAGTTGTTTTTTTACGAGAAGGACGATGTATTTTACATCGAAAAATAAATCGTGCGATCGCATTGAAACTCTCTTATTTCAATATTCTACGAATTCTATAATCTTTTATCCCCGGAGAAATGAAATTCAATTAAACGGCGATCGAGAGTCGTCCGTCGAGCGCGAAGGATCAAACGAGCGATGGATATCCAAAAGAAAGACCATTCAACGAATAACACGCTTCTTCGAACGCAACTGAGGCTAAACGAGAATTACGAGCCTTTTGCAAGAAATTTCATGTACGAAATACGCGGCACGATATTGGCTTTAATATCGTTAATTTTTTAACCGACACGCAATTCACTCGGTAATTAAAACGAAACGTTCGGGGTATTTAATTACGCGGTCACATTAGCCGTCCCGTTGCTTCGGAATTATTTCTAAAATGCAGCCATCGTTCGTGCTTTTTTCTCGCCGCGTACGCATTAAACGCGTTCATAAATCACGGACTTTTTCCCAACCGAACATTTTGCGTGGTGCTCCCGTGAATATCCATGAATCATTTGTCCCCTATAATAGATACCGTGACCGACGGGGTAAACGTTCCATTATCGTTCGCGATCGTTGCTGTTCATTATAATTTTTAAAGACTCTGCCCAAAGAAGAGGTCGATGGAAAAAACGTCCGCGGTTTCCGTTGGTTCGTTTAAAGAACCGCGTGGAATGATATTGCTTCCGTCGAGCGTGCCCGGGTACGCAACGTCGAGGAGGCTTTATCGAATTTTACGAGCTGGATGCCCGTAAGACGATATCGAAGCGTAAAACTCGTCGTTCGTTGCGAGATTTTCTTTCCTCTGTGTTTTCTTCCGGCTCCGTGCGTTAAAAATACGTTTCCCGATTCGAAAAATCGAACCAGTCGCGCGCGCTCGCGACTCGGGCCCACGAGCGAGGATTCGACGCGAGGAGACCAGTCGAGTTACCTTTCCGTGCCGAGAGAATTTCGTTTCGCGGTTTTCGATCGATGAGAATATCAAAAACACCGGTTAGAATGTGCAAACATTTGTGAATTTCAGAAGCAACGAAACTGTAGACAAAATAGCGGTTCGAATATTGCTCGAAGTTGAACTCGGTGCGGAGAACTCGCGCTAAACCAGTGACTCGTTATTTCCACTCGAGAAATTGATCTTTCTAAAAAGAAGTACACGTACAACTTTCAATTCGTAGAGATTAAGGTAATGAGCTAAGGTCCCTCGACTCGTATTTCTTTCATTCGCGAAATTCTCCAGGGAAAAATTCCCTCCGAAGAATCCCTCTCCTCGTCTCGTAGCTTCGAGATCCTCCTGGATTTTACAGGGGCGCGAGCTGGCGGCCAAAGGTCCGCGTAACTCTACTTCGCGATCGCGTAGAGTTCCCTTCCTCGCGGATATCAAGGGCGGATAGGACCGTCACCGAAACGGCCGACAAGAAACGAGTTAGACGGTTCCTCCTCCGTATGATGTACGTTGGTTGTTCTTCGACTTCGTCCTACGGGCTACCGTGGTAAAAAGAAGCGAAGACACATCGGAACCACGGTCGATCAATCTTGGCCCCGACGCCCGAGCGAAACTCGTTCCGCGACCAAATTCGACGCGTGCAGCCGATTGTGTGTCCCCGTGCTCACGGAGACGCGGGGTCCGCCGTTAAAGGATAATTTAAGGTATCGGGACCGAGGTGGGGGACGCGGAGAGAGAGACCGAGGGTCGAGACGATGGGTCTACTCCCCCCTCTGTTCCCTCCCTTCCCTCGAACGAGGGCATTAACTCGGGTATTCGAGGCGCCGCGGTAGAAATTTAAGACGTCGTAATTCTCCGTAGGGGAGGGGCGTTCTGTAACAGACCACTCGCGGTAAACAAAGTCGCGAGTATGGACGATTTTCTCGAAATTTGTTCTGGATATTGTAGAGTGTAGATATTGAGAGTATTTGTGCGTGAAAGAGAGAGAGAGAGAGAGAGAGAGAGGGAGCGTGGAACCCTTTGCGGGGGATCGTGAACAACGTGGCTAGAGTTTGTTCCCTAAATCGTTGATTAGAAGAAGAATGGTAGTCCTCTTCTAATCATTTTCGAAGTGGGGGAAGGTAGTACGGTGGGGGTTGTTCCCCTCCTTCGAGCATTGTTCCTTGAAGACGCTGGAGTGGGAGAAGGTAGCTAATTGCATCGAGATTCTAATGCTTTCAATGCTCAAGGGAGGGGGACGACCCCTAGTCAGTGGTTTAAGGAATAAAATCTAACCACGTTGGTCGTAATGAACGGAGGAACGACAAAGGAAGACTACCCGATGGGACTGGGGAGTTCTCCGACGACATTGACACAATACAAGCCCACAGTATAGTTTTCATCTGGGTAACCACCTTAGACAACTGGTGCATCCGGCCTATGCCTCTCGCATCCCCCACGATGATGCAATCTCGTGATCTAAGTCACGTAGGTCCGAAATTTAGGGGTGTAAGAAAGGCCATTGGCCCGAGTAGCGAGAATTGTTCTGGCTTGTCTCTGGCCGAGGACAGTGTGACCCGGGTCAGAGAATAGCAAGTAGTGACGATTGTCATCGTGTGTCTTCTACGAGTATACTATGTCACGGGTTAGAGAATAGCGATCGCGAGCGAGTAATGACGATTGTCATAGTGTGACTCTGAACGAGAACAGGATATCTCGAGCCAGAGAATAGCAAATAGTGTCATAGAGTGTCTCTGGGCGAGAACAGGATGTCTCGAGCCAGAGAATAGCAAATGGTGACGATTGTCATAGTGTGTCTCTGGATAAGAATAGTATATCTCAGGCCAGAGAATAGCAAATAGTGACGATTGTCATAGTGTGTCTCTGAATAAGAATAGTATATCTCAGGCCAGAGAATAGCAAATAGTGACGATTGTCATAGTGTGTCCCTGAATAAGAATAGTATTGGGTTGTACAGAAAGTCATTTCGTTTTTTCCTTGGTGAAAATGAAACAGGATTTTTTTAGAGTGTATAAACATTTTCTTAAATTATACATTCTCAATTTTGGAAAACGAAATGACTTTTCGAAAACTACCCAATATATCTCAGACCGGAGGATAGCAAATAGTGACGATTGCCATAGTGTGTTTCTGGATAAGAATAGTACACTTTCAGGCCACAAAATAGCAAATATTGACGATTGTCATAGTGTATGTCTGGACAAGGACAGTACGTCTAGAAAAGGCAGTACGTCTGGACAAGGACAGTATGTCTCAACAAGAACAGTATGTCTCGGGTCAGAGAATACCGAATGTTAGTAGCGTAGCGTCTTCGAGCAGAGATCGTGTCTGTAGACGAGAAACGAGGAAGAAAGGTCGCGTACTCTAAATACGTTACTGTTATTTGTTGTCACCCGTGATATCGGTAATCATATTTTCGCACACCTCGTCGAACATGCCACGATATAAATTACGCGATCGCGACGAGTAACGCTCGTCCGCGCCCGAGGAATTCAACGCTACCGCGTCGCGTCTCTCGCGAGAAGACGAAGGAGTGGGGCGAGCCTGGCCCGGGTGGGGGAATTCGCGTTTCAGCTTGACCGGATAAAACGGCGTCGGTTGCCTCCACTGACGCATCCCCGGCCGGGCTATATTTCATCGGAACGAAGCCCTGCCTCGCGCGCTCCGCGCCGTAAACCAGGCCCGCAGCTCGGTGTTTAAACTGGCATAAATCCGCTTCTACTCGCGATAATCCGACTCGCTCCTATCTCGATCTGCGCGCGGCTCGACGAAGAAACGCAACCCTCGTTCACCCAACCCCTCCCTCCTCTTTCTCTTGGCGATTTTCCGATCCTCTCACGGGCGAACCGTGCGCGTATCTTGCGGTTCGATTCCGAGAACGTACAGGGTGTCTCGGATGAAATTGGACGAACGATCGGGTGTCTGCGTTTAAAATCGTGGAGAGAGTCGGGTGGTAATGGATACTGGTCTCTGCATAGGAAAATGGACGATTTGGGGAAAGAAGTTTAAGGATTTTTGTCCATTCGTGAATCCTTGAGGGTGTTCAAAGTTTTAGGAGGTACAAGGACAGGGAAGAAATGACACAAAAGTTCCGAGTTAGTGGTTGACGATTATATCGGGTTGTTCGGAAAGTGATTTTGTTTTCCAAAATGGAGAATATATAATTTGATCAAATGTTGATACGCTCTAAAGAAAATCGTGTTTCATTTTCACCAAAAAAAAGAAAAATGAAATGACTTTCCGAAGAATCCAATAATTACTTTGATTTTATGAAGGAAAGTAACGACGGGGAGAGTCGACGTGCTTTCTGTATGGAAGGAATGTCGGTGTTTAGGTAATCAATCGTGAACGAGGTGGATTCAATACGATACGGATATACGGTAAAATAACATTCTCGGCGGGTCAATCGAGTAAACACAACGTGAAAGAATGTATTTCAATTTATGGAATTTGTATAGAACATTATACACCTTTCTATCGGTTTCTTCGAGTCGAACAAGTATGCAACAGATGACAGCGGATACTAGATAAATAATATTTTCTGCGGATCGAGCGGAGAATCCGCTTGTGAATGCGAAAGAATGTATTTCAATTTATCGAATATTACGTACCTTTCTATTGGCTTCTTCGGGTCGAAGAAATACGACCCGATGGTTAGCGCCCGATATAAAATACAAGATCTCGGTTCAAGATTTGTAGATGCACAAGATTCCCCCCTAGTGGATCGCATAAAATAAAACAATATCTTCTACCCAAGTATCGGTTGAAGGCGAGCGTAAAACAATGTCTTCCGACGTATCGAATTTGTATAAAATATCACGCACCCCTCTATCGGCTTCTTCGGTTCGAAGCTGCAGCGAGTTACCATAATATTGAAATCTTGATCACAAACATAACAACTACCAGTAATATTTTTCAAAACGTTATCCAATCAACAGTGACACTTCCGTAAATCGATTTACAAGACCGTGCACTCGTATTCCGTACGAAAAGAAATCCAAATGAAAGCTAAGCTAATCACGAATGCGATTACAATCCACTGGATGCAATGGAACGTGATCGAAGTGGTTTCGTCGCGAGCGTGAACAGGTATCTTCGGATATTTCTCGACAATAACGTGGAAGAGTCTCCCGGCATCTAAACATCCACCGTGGTGCGTATCCCCGAATGGATCATTGTTTCAAAATGGAAGTCGTAAGCGCGCAGCTCGTTGGAAAGGCGAAGAAGGAACTGGAAAGTACATTTGTCGTGAAGTATTGCCGCAAGCTCGCGGCAGTTCCTCCGCGGGGGGGCCCTGACATGCGGGTACCAATGTACATCGGGTGCGTGTGCACGTGCGTGCCCCCCCACACCCCTCTCTCTCTGTACGTGGAAGTCGTCAGCGTTGCACGTACATCGGGACGGTTACGGGCAACGAACGTGCCGAGATTTATGCGAAACGCGAAGTATAACTATCGGTTAACGGCATTGGGACACGAGAAGACGGACCTCGATCCACGGAGGTGGTGACGATTTCACGGTACGCGCGATCTACGGACACGAACGATCCGAAGGTGCCATTATTGGCGTCGATCAACCAAACCGGGCAAAGGTTCACCAGCCACGTTGCCTTCAAGTACGTAGGACTGTTCTCCGTTCTGAATACCGATCTCGATGTCGAAATAACGCGAAACTGCTGGATCGTGTGTATTCTAATATTGTAACATTGTACAGAGTACCAACTCTGAGTTGAAATCATAGATCTCAGAGTTATCATAGATAACTCGATGATTAATTATTTGGAAACTTTGTCGTAAATGTGACATCAAAGACGATTTACGCGCGAGTGTGTATTCTAATATTGTAATATTGTACCAACGATCATAGATAACTCGATGACTAATTATTTGGAAACTTTGTTGTAAATGTGACATCAAAGACAATTTACGCGCGAGTGTGTATTTTAATATTGTAATATTGTACAGAGTACCAACTATAATAGATAACTCGATGACTAATTATTTGGCAACTTCGTTGTAAATGTGACATCAAAGACGATTTACGCGCGAGTGTGTATTTTAATATTGTAATATTGTACAGAGTACCAACTATCATAGATAACTCGATGACTAATTATTTGGCAACTTCGTCGCAAATGTGACATCAAAGACGATTTACGCGCGAGGGAAAAATTATCATCGAATCCCGAGTCTGCCTGTTATTGCTTATTTCTACTTGCGATGATTTCACTGAATTTTTACCAACTTTCAAAAGATCGTAACATAGACGAAAATAGATAATATTGTATAGATGTTAGTAGTTACAAATAGTGACAGATATTGTATCACTGGTAATAGTTAGAAATAGTGAGAGAAGTACACGAAGTAAGGAACATCGGTCGATCAGGAATTTTCAATGTTGATTTCTCGGAAATCTTCGCGCGAACTTTCTTCGTAGTCGAAGTATTACTTTCTATCTGGACATTTCTCGAAAGGAAATCTCGAGAGAGGATTTTGTCGGATATTGATTATTTATCGGGAAAACGAATAGTGGTCGAGATACGAGATGCACGTAGAAGTCTACGAAAGCTTCGTTTGAAAAGTGCTTAGAGATAAACGAGGAAAGGTTATCGACTGGGTGAAAATATCGATGCACATACGTTATATAAAGTTAGTTTATCATAAAAAAAACTCCCCGGAAGTATATCGGTGATGTTATTTTCTCTCGAAGTTTTTCGTCGTTGGATCGATCAGCCTCGATAAAAAAGCATTTATTTATTTTTTCTACTCGTTTGTCGCGTAGTTTTAACACGTGTCCCTTTCGTGAACTAAGTATATCGTTATTCAACTGGTAACTTCATCGTAACGAAATAGACAAATGCATTCCTACTGGCAGTTTCACCGTTAGCAGCTCTATTTTTAAATAATTATTTTTCATCGACAAACGTCAGTACCGAAAAATAATCGATCACGTGAATAACAGCCAACCACACGTGTTTCGTAGAATGGAAATGAGTTTGTTGTAACACACCGAGAAAAATTAACAATCTGTCAACTCAACGTTACGCGTATGCATGGTAATATTTCTCTGGATAAATTGTTTACCGAAAGGTGCAGAAGGTCATCGATACGCCGATTATAAAAGTTTGTACGGACGATTTATACAAAGTCTGTCGACCTATATAAAATTGTTCAATCACAGGGTTAGTGGTCAAACGCGAGAAACATGTCGTCGAAATTTTTCGCTTTACTTTGCTTGCTCGTCGTTGTAAGTTCGGTCGTTTTCGGTCAGAAGACTGGTGAGTTTTCTATTGGCAAAAAATCGTTAACCAATTCCGTGATACGGTGTGTTTCTTAAAGATCAACGATATCGGTCAGCTCGTTTCTAATTCACTGTTTTTGTTATTCAGACGAAAAGAAATGTACGCCAGGAGAAACGTTTTACAAGAAATGCAACCGATGCCGCTGTGGAGATTTGGGAATCCCATTGTGCACTGTAAAACGCTGTCTGCCAACCGACCTTGATTACATAACGGAAAACCATGAACAGAGATAATTGAGCATCTGATTGAAACGTAGTATCGGAACGCACACCACTCCGAACATAACTGGAACGATGGTCTGAGTTGCAAATATATCGTTGTTTTCGATTGATCGTAAGTCGACGATAAACGCGGCTCTTGTGTTCGTGTATCATTTGGTAGTACACAAGAATCCTTTGCACACTTTGCGCAGAAACTGTTCGAGAATCGAGACTAGTTAAGAATGATTTTGAAACGAACGTTGAAATTTAAGCGATAGATTTTTCCATTCGTCGCTCTTACTCACAGCGTTTGTATTATAATGTACGTTTGTGCGAATTTATCGTCGTCGAGAGATCGATCGAAAAGTCGTCTCGTGTACCCATAAAATGACTAATCAATCTTGAACTTGTCTGTAAGTTTCTCTAATAATGTTTACATTACCGATCATCGAGTTCGCGCATGTTTAATCTTTCTTATTCGTTTTCACAATTACGCAATATATTGGCCACGTTGCGATCATTTTCCACACTTTCGATATCGCGCACGTTTCGAATTTATTTCAAGATTGTTGTTACACCCGAGGAGTACCGTACTTTAAAATACAATTTATCATCGCGTCCGGATTTATTATTTTAGAGTTTAACTTTGATTCAACGCTCTGTACATGTCTTCGACGATTTCGCTGGGATCGTTCGGTTATAAATCCGAGCCGTTTGAAATCATCTGTTATGTAAAAGTAAGTCTTCGACCAGTTCTTCGAGCACCGCGATGATTAGATTATATCATGCGAGGGAAAGTGTCCGAACGTATTAAACGGATACCTTCGAAACACGGTTTCTTAACCGTGAAAGCAGTTTTCGCGCAATATAAATTTCCTTCGAATCTTAACTCAGACTCAAAATCAATTCCACAAACTGCCATACCAAATTCTTAATCTCTTCTTTAACTAAATTAAACACCTTTAAAAGACAATCGCTACATTTTATACAAAGAGCTTCGGTCCGTTTGTAACTAAATAATAAATAACACTAATAAAATTTCCATCGCAAAAAGGGGTTCAATTACCTCCGAAGGACAATTCGTAAAATCGGAAAAATTTCGAACTTACAAATGCTTCTCCGACCAAAAAAAAAAAAAAAACTATCGTTCCAAGAAATGAACTCTTCCCCCAACTCGGTAGAATTTCATCTCGAAACAGATCCAACTATCGCCAAACGATTCCGTTGGTACTCAAAAATAAAAAAAGAAAAATGAAATCTAAAAAACATTACCCACTAAAATCGATCGATCTGGCGCATCGGTCTCGCAAACGTGTTTAAAATCGACCAGGTGGCTGAACCACTCCGGATAAGATTGGTACTCACAGGGACGTTTCCTTTATCCTCTGCAACGCGAGGAGGGCCGCCGAGGAGGAGACGAAGACAGGGTCGAGCGGTTCCATCACGCAGACCGACACGTCTCTGTCCCTTTCCCTGTCCCTCTGTCTCTCCCTCTCGCGATCTCGTTCCTTCTCCCGGTCCCGTGGCTCCCTCTCCCTGATCCCCGATTCTCTCTCCTGTTGTCGTTCCCTGCGCTCGTTCTCCGTACTCCTTTCGCGCACCCTCTCGCGTTCACGTTCCCGGTGTCTCTCCCGATCTCGCTCGTGATCTCTCTCCCACGCTGTTTCGCCTATCGCCGGCAATGGCGGTGTCACTGAAAGCAGAAAAAGGAACACACCCGGAATATTAATCGACCGGTTAACGAGAACATTATTTGAGCATCGCGGCGCCACCGCGTGAATATTAATTGACCGGTTAACGAGAATATTATTTAAGCATCGCGGTCGCCGCGGTGGCGTTTACCAGCTCGCGAGCGCGTACACGTGACCGTGAGCGTTGTCGTGGTCTGCGTAGTCGATGGATAAACATTCGAGGAATCGTTAATCCCGTCGGTGCGCGAACGGATGCACACGCGTGTAAATTCGATGCATCGCGAGAGAGACCGGCGCGGAAAGGACCCTCGTTAGAGCCGCTTGTTAATTTAATATATATTTCGCGCGACAGTGGACGCGACGTATACGGTTCTCCGTAAACGCTACCATTTCCAATGGGAGGATCAAGCTGTACCGTGAACCGATCGAAACGAATAACGAGCCGACCGTTGTCGAGCCGCGTATTTTTCCAACGCGTGTTATTTAAACGAGCCTCGACCTGCCTCGATCCCGGTGCAAACTTGTCGTAAATCTCCCGTTATGAACCGAGTTAGTCCGATGGCGAGCACCGATGGTTCTCAAGGTTTCAGAAAATTGACACGAAAGTTCGATAAAGTTTCACGTGGCGGCGAGAGAGCCCGCGAAAAATTGCGATGCTTCGAGGCGAGTGCTTTCCAGCGTCGCGACGTTCATCGAAAGGTGTACCGGGATCAATGTTGTTGGAAAATATCGCTGAAACTCGGTACCGAGGAACGAGGGAAAGGATCGAGCGAGATCGAAGATCGGCGAGAGGTGCTCCGGACGCGAGGGGCGGAGCAACGGAAGCTACGTCACCGCCCTATCTTCCCCCACTCTTCGAAACCGAGTTCCGAATCGTTCTTTCCTCCGACATTGATCGCTACAGTATTTCGCGCGTGTTCGAATATTTGGGTGAGAATAGTGTTTGCGTGTCATGTATTTTTCGTAGAAAATGTTGCGAAGTGGAAACAAATATTTTACAGGTGTACGAGGATCTTGTTAGGGGACTCCGAGGAGTATTAATCTCGAGGTTAAGCTTCCCGAAAGACTATCCAGTTCTGCGAGTATCCACGTGAGAGAAACCGTGATCGATGGTATATATTTCTTCGTAATGGAGAAAAGAAAAAGATATTGGAAACTGGAGGGCGTGGTTAATCGTTTAGAAAGTATAGCTGGGTCGGGGAAATAATTGGTTGGGAGGAGCTTCGCGCCCGAGAGCCCCTACTCTCTATATTTACTCTACTGTACTAGACATCTCAAACCCAATACCAAAAGAATCGTATAACACGATTTTATCCCCTCCAATTTATACAGGTTTCATCTTTAATACATTTTTAAGTTAAAAATATAGTTCATCGCACTCAGAATCCCAAAACTAGTATCGTCACTTAGAAGAACGAAGCTAAGATTCTTCCCTGTAAAGAAAAGTGGCGGTCCCTGCGTTATCTTACTCGACCACTCCCATTACCAATCGCGTGACCAGTGGGAGGAGTTTCGCGCGCGATAGAGAAATTTGCCTCGCTATACCAGACGTCTTAAACCTGATACAACAAAAATTCTATAACACGATTTCATCCCCTTGAATTTATACTCGTTTCACCTTCGACGAATTTTTAAGTTAAAAATACGATCCATCGTACTCAGAATCCCAAAGCCGAGGTCGTCGCTCGGCAAAGTACGAATCTTCCCGTAAAGACGAGTGGTGGGAGACTTCTACGAATCCTCGTCACTTGCTACAGTCGTATACAACTTGTATCGCTGAACACATTTTTCGAGGACCTTCGACCCCGTGGTACCGCGGTGCACTTCGTTGCACTTCCCGCGACCCATGGCCGACAAGCATGTTAAATGTCCGTGACATTACTATCGCTAATTAATACGCGGACGCAGTCAATAGATTCGCGATCGATCGGGGCCGTAGACGGTATTAGAAGAGGCGGTGAGCCTCGAGACGGTGGTTTAACTTTTGGCCAAGCTCGTTCCATCTGCGCGTCTTTCGCTCGATTATCGAAGTCACCGCCTCGATCGGTCCGTAATCGATGTAAAATTGTAATTTCCAGGCTTACCTCGTTACGTGGTAATGGCTCGTTTGCCAGTAAACGCTCGTAATTAGTGCCGCGTAATTTCGAGATACACGAAATCGCCGTGGTATCGTTACTCGCAATTTGTTCCGGCTCGCCGGGAAGAGAAGATCCTCTCCCACGAATCGCTCGCGATCGAGCGCTAACCAACCGCGGTAGTCCACGCTCCCGTAGTGTCCGTAATCGTTTTTCTACGCGATACTTTTTTCTTCGCGCTGGAAGTTTTCCTCCGCCCACCGCGTTGGAAACAAGCGCGGTGAAACAACGCTGATGTACGTTTATTGAACTGGATCGTACGGAATGGAACGTTAGGATGCAACGTTGAAAACGATAACGAAATAAGGGGATAGAATGGTAGAAGAGCCACGACTTGTTTATATTCATTAACGAAACGAAGATCGTTGAGTGGTGTAACAATGTTTGAACATTTTCGGCGTTAATACCCGAGCAATCGATGCAACGTTAATTTATTTTTAAAAGAAAGGATGGTCTCGATATACGAGGGTAGGCAAGTGACTACATGTTTCTTCTTTGGAATCGGTATGCACGTGTACCGTTTAACGCAAGTGTGTTCTTCGGGTCTGCTTCGACCCATCGCATCTTCGGAATACACTATTTTTATGTAATCAAAACTACTGTAATAGACGTTCCATTTAAAGATAAGAAAAGTATTCTCCAGATTTAGGAGCTTTTTCAACAAAAGAACACACTATTTTTATACAATCAAAACTACTATAATAGACAGTCCCCACATTCAGAAGCTTTTTCAACAAAAGAGTACACTATTTCTATATAATCAAAACTACTATAGTAGACGTTCCATTGTAAAGATAAAAAAAGTGTTCCCCACATTCAGGATCTTTTTTAACGAAAAATCTTAAATGTATCTTTTTCAACAAAAAATCTTAAACGTATCATTTTCAACAAAAAATCTTAAATGCACAATCGAAAAAACGCTCTAAGCTCAACCAGAGTGTCGTTCGCGTACTATTTGATTAATTCCAGCGGCTGGAATTAATTTTCATTCCTAATACTTGCAAACTTTTCAAAATCGTGAAAGATCACCAGGTATCGAATATCGGATGCGAGGAAATTACGACGAAGTACCAAGGGGAAATATTTAACGATCAACCTGTCGGTGTGAATGCTCGAAGGAAAATGAAAAGTTTGTACGACAAAGTACGTAATACCGAGTGTCTCGAAACTCCCGAGTCCCTCGATTTAAACGACACGAACACCCCTCGGCCCCCCACGCCCCCCACGCCCCCGCGAGCTTACACGAGTAAGGATCGCGTATCTTTCCTCCCGTCTCTCTGGAACACGCGCAAAATAACGGGATTAAGAGGTAATCGATTTCGGCGGGGGACACGGCGTGCAGCACATGGAACAACACGAAACATTGCGTAAGACAACGCACGCACGCACGCACGCACGCACGCACGCATGTACGCACGCGAGTCACCCGGTTCCTCGTGAATCAAGAGAGAGATTTATGCAAACGACTATTGTGGCTGGCTGGTCGCGCGCCGCTAGAATCGCGATCCGAAGACTCATGGTCGGAGAACGAACCGCGCCCTTGCTTCGTGGGTTTTGACGAATCGCGGAAGGGCTCGGTGTCCAAACCCTCCCACGCCTTGGGTCGAAGGTGACCCGTGCTGGAATTATTCTCACACGTTCCGAAGAGAAACTTTAGATCGTTTTTTTTTTTTGTATCAGATTGTAATCATCTTTTCGT
Source organism: Ptiloglossa arizonensis (assembly GCF_051014685.1). Classification (NCBI taxonomy): domain Eukaryota; kingdom Metazoa; phylum Arthropoda; class Insecta; order Hymenoptera; family Colletidae; genus Ptiloglossa; species Ptiloglossa arizonensis. The sequence continues at coordinate 23,574,682 of NC_135050.1, forward strand.
TGGATAATTGTTCTATTCCGGAAGAAATTAGCTTTAAGAATTTGCAACCATCGATTGTTTCGGATCGAGTATTTATATTACGTTGCAACGTTTCCAAAAATGGTCTTTTCGTTGAGTAACTATTTTCTTTCGTGGAAAATTGTATTTAAGAATTTGTAACAGTACTTTCAAGTCGGGTTCTCGTATCGTGGCATTTCCTAAACGAAATTCTTCGAGAATTTACTCGTTAAATATTCCTTCCCATTTTCTAAAAATTGAATCCGCAAATAATTTACAAAAATTAGTAATCTAAATCGAAGAGATTCGTGAAATAAATACGATATTCCTCGTTCGATATACCCTCGATAGATAGTTCCACAACCTCTCGTTTCGCGAACAATCCTCACGACCCGCTCCGCTCGCTTCGAACTCCCGCAAAATAATTCTCGGTCAATTTCGAGCAGCGAAATACCCTAAAATCTCGAATAGAGCCAAAAATTCGTGACCCCGGGCCATCGTTGCTTAAACGCGCGTTCCTAAGGCCGGTTCCTACGAAGAAAAAAAAAGAAAAAAAACGGTCCGTCCCCGTTAGGTTAATTGAATTCGAATCGGGTCGTAAATACTCGATTTGACATCGCGCGCACGCCGCGAGCGGCTCGATCGAGCGTCGTTTCTCGATCGATCGATCGGTTTCGTCGAAAAGTTTCGGGACCTCGTTTTCGTAATAACCATGCTGATCACTGTAATCGCGTAACACTCGGGGCAGAACGGAACGTTCGCTCGCTCGCTCGCTCGCGCGTTCCCTGCCCGAAAGAGTTTCACGGTCGTCGCACGAGGGCAATAACGATAATCATACGCGTCTCGCGTTCCAGGAACGTTTTCCGAGTCGCGGTTACGCGATGAAAATTTCAATGTAAAAGCTCGCGATTACCGATACGCATCTCGAAGGGGGGTTACGAGGGAGGAGCCGAAGGCATGGCGTTCGTCGTTCTTATCGCTATGGGGAAATCTCCGGGCGACTCACGGCCGGTTCGATCGTCGTCCAATCGTATCGAGGAATCATTATGAATACAGTCGGTCGGGGCCCGGGACGCGTTCTAGGCTGCTCTCGCGGTATTATTAACTGTAATTTCCGTGCGTCGGCTCCGCCGGGCGGCTTCGCTTAATTAGCCTCCGCTTCGGACACTTCCCTGCCCTCCCCCCTCGAAGTCTTTCTGTCTCTCGTCCAGGACGTCTCGTTAGGGCCATTAACTAGAACCCGCGGTTCTGGTTGAGACCTATGATCCTCGGTATCTAATGGACCACGGAGTCGTCAGAACTTAGAACGCCCTGACAGCGCTCGTCCAACTCTTTGACCCCGGTGGCTCCTCTTCCTTGTTCACGGTCCCCCACTCGGACAAGATGGACGTCCCAGTGGGAGTAACAAGCCGATTTAACGTCCGAGAGAACCGAGGTATACGTACCATACAATTTTTATACACTTGTATACGTGGATCATCCATTGGGGGGAGGTAACTTTTGGCTGGAGATTCGGAGAATTTAAAAAATTTGGGAAATTTGGAAAAGTTGCTCGGTGCGTCGCGGGATCGAGTATTTGTAAAGAACGGTGCACGAGTGAAGTTTGTTAAAATATCTAAACGATCGAATGTTGTAGATTCGGAGAATTTGGAAAATTTACTCGGTGCTTTGTAAGATCAGTTTTTGTAAAGAACGGTGCACGAGTGAAGTTTGTTCAAGTATCTGAACTATCGAATGTTGTAGATTCGGAGAATTTGGAAAATTTACTCGATCTGCGTTGTAAGATCAGTATTTGAAAAGAATGGTGCACGAGTAAAGTTTGTTCCAGTATCTGAACAATCGAATGTTGTAGATTTGGAAAATTTGTTCGATCTGCGTTGTAAGATCAGTATTTGAAAAGAACGGTGCACGAGTAAAGTTTGTTCAAGTATCTGAACGATCGAATGTTGTGGATTTGGAGAATTTGGAAAAGTTACTCGATCTGCGTTGTAAGATCGAATATTTATATGTATTTGAAAAGAACCGAATTTTGATCCACTTGTCGATATCGTGGATCATCTATCCAGAGTAATGTTTGAGTACCGAGTACTAGTGATAATTAATTTTTAGCACCTTGATCGCAAATACGACATTAAGGGTGATTTACGAGCGAATTAGAATCGAACCGATAATAGATTATTACTAAGAATAAAATTTAGAATAGATTTTATCTGGAATAAAATTTGTCCGTACGAGGCTTTGGTTTTTAAAAAATCGATTTTAAAAATTCTCCGGGCCCGCGAGTGCTCCGTTAATCTGTCCGCCCGTTATTCGTTATTTCCACTTGCGTTGATTTTTGTATTTTCACCACCTAGTAGAAAACAGCAACACAGATGAAAAAAAAGAGAACGTTACATCATTGTTGATACTCGCAAATATTTGTCGATTTTCTCGAAGAACCTCTCGTGAATTTTCTTTGCGTGTTTTCCCAACAGGATCTAGGTCAAGATGCAAGGTTCGGTGCACATGGAAGCGTATGAAAACTTTGTTCGACCAATGCTCAGAGATAAGCGCGGAAAGGTTATCGACTGGGTGACAATATCGATGCACATGCGTTATATAAAGTAACTTGGTCGTAAAAAACTCCCGAGAAGCGTGTCGGTGACATTATTTTTCTCTCCAAGTTTTTCGTCGTTGGATCGATCGAAAAGCATTTACTTATTTTTTCTACTCGTTCGTCGCGTGGTTTTAACACGTGTCCCTCTCGAAAACTAAGTATATCGTTATTCAACCGGTAACTTTATCGTGTCGAAATGGACAAGTGCATTCCTACTGGTATCGTTTCACCTCTAGCAGCTCTATTTTTAAATAATTATTTTTCATCGACAAATCTCAGTACCGAAAAATAATCGATCACTTAAATAGCAGCCAACCACACGTGTTTCGTAGAATGAAAATGAGTTTGTTGTTTTACTGGTATCGTTTCACCCCCTTCCTCCTAAAAAGAAAAACTGTAGTCTCCAGTAGCTGCGTTACAAACACTGTTACCTCTGAACAGATTGCAGCTCTATTTTTAAATAATTATTTCCTCGTATTTGAATGTATAGTAACAAATTGTTTATCGAAAAGTGCACGAGGTCGTGGATACGTCGACGATAAAAGTGTGGATGCACGACCTATATAAAGTCAGTCGTTCGATCGTAGCTTTGGTAAACAGACGCGAGAAACATGTCGTCGAAATTTTTCGTTTTCCTTTGCTTGCTCGTCATCGTGAGCTCGGTCGCTCTTGGTCAGGAGTCTGGTGAGTTTTTCATCGGTGGAAAGTTCCGTAATTCGGAACGTTTTTTGGAAATCAACGATGCCAATGAACACACGACATCGTGTTTTTAATTCACTCTTTTCGTTATTCCGAAGGAAGGCGATGCGTGGCTGGGAAAAGTTACTACGACGGATGCAACTGGTGCTACTGTCACCAAGCTGGGTTCATAGGATGCACTAAGAAGGGATGCACGACGACCAATCCCGAAACTGGCGAAACCGTCGAAGTAGAGAAAATCGAACCACCGGATGATTTTTGGCAAACGGTCGAATAGAGCCAATTGAGCGTCCGATTGGACCGTGTATCGCGACGTACGCCATTGCCAATACAATTCGAACGATAGTCCAAGCTGCAAATAGATCGTTGCTCACTCTCGATATTTATCGCAAACTGTTCGGGAATCGAGATAACAACCAGTTAAAAATGATATTTATCGCAAGTTACCATCGAACATTGAAATATTAACGATAGATCTTTGCATTTGTCGCTCTCGTGTACAACGTTTCTATTATAATTCGACAATAGTCGTTATTTGACAATAGTCGTCGAGAAATCGATAGAAGAACTACTGTTTAATTGTCGCTGTAGATCGACGGCCATGTACCAATAAAATGACGAATCAATCTCGAACTTGTCTGTAATTTTCTTCAATAACGATCCCACTATCGAGTTCGCGTAATCTTTGTTATTCGTGTTCCACAATTACGTAATGTATTAATCTCTGTGCAATAATTTCCCGTATTTACGATATCGATTGCTTTCGAATTTGCTTCAAAATTATTATACCAAAAGAAAAGCACGAAACACAATTGATCGCGTTCAGATTAATTATTGTAAAATTTACTTGGATCGAACGCTTTCGTTGGAAACTATTATATATCCGGGCCCTGTTAACTCAAATTTCAAAATTATTTTTATACCAAAAGAAAGATTATTGTAAAATTATTGTAAAATTTACGTCGATCAAACGCTGTCGACGAAGACTCTCATATACCCGGGTCCTGTTTACTCGACATCAAAATGATTTTTATACCAAAAGAAAAGCACAGAACACAACTGATCTCGTACAGATTGATTCTAGTAAAATTTGCATCGATCGAACGCTTTCGTTGAAAACTATTATATATCCAGGCCCTGTTTACTCAAATTTCAAAATTATTTTTATACCAAAAGAAAGATTATTGTAAAATTATTCTAAAATTTACGTCGATCAAACGCTGTCGACAAAGACTCTCATATACCCGGGTCCTGTTTACTCGACATCAAAATGATTTTTATACCAAAAGAAAAGCACAGAACACAATTGATCTCGTACAGATTGATTCTAGTAAAATTTGTATCGATCGAACGCTTTCGTCGAAAACTATTACATCTCGATGACCTGTTTACTCGGGGCGATTATCCGACTTCCTTCGTGCCGTAGGAGTTTCGTTTCGTCCTCTCCCCGCCGTCTCGTTCTTAGCCTCGGTTCTTCCGGTACAAAACGTTTTCCCCGTTGCAAGCGGTGCTCTCCTTCCATCGTCGCCTCGCCTACGCGAGGTTAACGCCGAGCATTACCAGTAATAACGCGGGCTCACCGCGTTTCGCCTTCCTATTCGTTTCAGTGTCCCCCTCCCTCCATCGTCCCTTCTCCTCAATCTCGGACGACTCGTTTCCGTCTCGCTTCCTCGGCCAACGAGTCCCCCTCTCGCCTCTGTACGCGCGCAGACACTTTCGTGACCCCGCGGTGCACAGTCAGGGGGTAATTGATAATGTTAAACGCTGGGGTTAATCTGCCGATTTATGGGCAGAGTTTGTACCGTGGATTTTTCGAATCCGCCAAATTGAGGGATAATAGGCAGACATTAGTGCCTAGCTGGCAGCAATCGAACGGCGCAACCCGTCGGAAGGTAGATAAGTAGACGTCGAGAGTTACGCGCTGCTTCGTGCGCGTACGGTGGCGAATAAAACGTGTACCCGATTAATTTTAACATACGTGCGGGGTGGACGAACAGGATCGTGAATTCGAGGACAATGCGGTACGAGGGGTCGGTGAACCGTTGGCTCGAATTTCGGTACCACGATCCTCCGGTTCTTGAAATTTCAGAACGCTTGCGGAACGCGAAGATTTCAGGGACCAGTTCACGATGTCGTGGAACGTTGTAATTATCGTTGTAATTTATACGCAAGCGAGGAATCGAGAACGAGACGTATCGAAGAGAAGTACGTTGGGTGTACGGATCGCGTCGGTTGGTAATCGATGGTAAACGTTCGCGAATCTTGACTTCGCGAGTCTAACATCGAGAGGATTGAAAATGGAGTTGTTTGAGGTCTTTGCATTGTACGGTCGAGATCTATGGAGCAAAGAAGAGTGTACGAGACTTTTGTAAGTTCAGAGCACGATCGAGGGAGTGAGGGAACAGGGGAGCATATCCAGGGTGTCTTTGGTAGTTTTAATCGTTGAAGAATGATAAATTATGAAAAAGGGCGAAAGAGACTCGAGAAAGGTGGTAGGGTGGTCAAGTTTCTTAAAATTGGCATGTATCGCAAATTTGAAAACAGAGGTTCCATATCTCGATACATGATGTATTATGTATTGTTTTAGTAACGAGTTGTAATTTTTCTATAATCCAAGCTATTACAATGGATGCAATTGAACCGAAAACTTCAATGTCAAATTTACTCGAACTCACAATACATTGAATACCATTCTAGCCTCGCAACGCGTTATTCAGAGTGTCCCAATCATCACCGGTCAATTTGAATTTCGCGCTATTTTTAAAACCCCGAACCGATTAACCCGAAACTTGACATATGTCGTCTAGATAGATGGGAAATTAATCGTGAAAAAGTACACGGTGAAAGAACGCGTGAAAATTATTCAGACGTACTACGATCTTTGACGCTAACGATTCGGGAAGGAAAGTAAATCGACCGGCGACGATTGGGACACTCTCTGTATTATTTTTCTGTAATCCAAACTATTGCAATAGACACAATTGTGTCCTCTTGGTTATCCACTTCTATTTCTCTCTCATCTCGCAAAATTAAAAGCGCAAGATCCGTATACTTTCTCACCGAAAACTTCAAGGTCAAATTTACTTCAACTCATAATATTAGATTGTTCGAAAAGTCACTTTGTCTTTTTTGGTGAAAATGAAACACGATTTCGTTAGAGTGTACATACATTTTATCAAATTATACATTCTCCGAACAACCCGATACATAAATACCACTACAAACTCACAACGCGTTGCGTACAATTTTCCTACAATCAAACCGACCCAATGGACACAATTGCAAATAGTCACACAACCGTCTGACCCTTAGTCATCCACATCCACATCTTTCCAGTCGTACCGAGTCAAAAGCGCGAGATCTTCGCAAACTTTTCACCCAAAGAGCCCGAGGGTACGGTCGAACGTACGGAAGACCGCTTTAAGGTTAAAGTTGTCCCAGTCACGATCGGCAGGAAGCGTTCGATAATTATTTACGCGGTTTGAAAACGGCGAAGACAGCGCGGCACAATGGTAAAATGATTGACAATTATTAAACGCGGCGCGGCGATTAATCAGTATTAATTATGCGAAAAAATTCCCCGCGGTATTGAAATTATGTATAACTTCGCCGTTAGTTCGGCGCGGCCGGATGATGAATCGGCGTTCATCCGGCGGTAAGCTGTCGTGCAGCATCATCGATTATCATACATTGTATGATCAGGCGGACGTAAGCTCGGCCCCGGAGCCCGGAGAAATATGCGCAAACACTCTCTTGAATATGCGTGCGCGAAGACTGCTAGGTGGGTGGACATGCCACCCGCATCGCGGAACTCGTTAGACGCGAGTTTTCAATTAAATTTCCGGCTTCGTCCGGCAAAATGAAGATTAGCCGATGACCTCCCTTGTACCAATTAATCGTAGATTACGATTTTTATCCAGGACCCTTGAAATTTATCGAAACTGCATCCGCCTCCGACACCTAGCGCGAGTTCCCGTACCGTCAGGTGCGATTATAATGCGCCTGGATTATTTAACGCGCACGGTCACCGCGTGGAATCCGCTTGAAATTAAATTACATCCGTCACCGTATTGGACAAGTTCCCGCGGTAATGGCGCAATTAACGTTGGATCGTCGCTGCTCGAGCGAAACATTGCATTGTACACTACGGTGCAAAAGTCTCCGCACGGTTAATGGAATTTATCGAGAATCTCCGAATAATACTTTCGGTGCAACAATTGGGTAACGCGCGACGGATCCTGTTGACGAATTATGTTATATTTGTGGAGAAGTTCGTTGAATGGTCAAAGGTTTGGGTAGTTTTTTTTTTGGGTTTTCCTGTTTGGGTTGAAGTTGATGGGCACGTTTGTGGTTGTTCATGTCGAGGTATATTGTATATTTTTTTATCCGGATTTTAATCGGCTGCTCAATAATGTGTCGTTTGGTAAGAAATGGAGTTGTTAGGTTCGTTGTATTATTTTTTTAAAGACGATACTACCGTTTGATGAACACGTGTGACGTTTTACGTAGATTCGTCGACTCGTTTGTATATTTACAATTGTTCAAAGTCGAAGTGTCATAGTATTCTTTTACAATGGAGAACGGGACAAAATTTATTGAACAACGTTGTGTATTCTTGTATGTACAATTATTATATTACTGGAGACGCGAGATCTTTGCTTCTTGTAATAAACTGCATATTTTGATCTGAATTTTATAATAAATTTCGCAAACGGTGAACAATTTTGAGAAATGGTCGATACTTGCTAAAGAAACGTACGAATGTGGAATTTGACTCGTTGAGAAGCTTATCGAGGGATTGGAAAAACATTCCGATTAATTTTTGTATAGTTTCTATTGTAACAGCTCTCCAATTTTTGCAAAATATACTTTTCGAAATTTCAGCGAATGGAAAGAACCGAATATGGGAACTTTTGTATCGTAGGTATGTTTTTATGCCGCGTAAAAGATCGAAATATATTTTCAATTACTCGAAGTAACAAACTGAATTGTTACACATAATCGTACAATTGCAACATTTGGTAAAAGTGATTCGGAATTCACGATCTACGTTAAATTCTACTCTGTCCAAAAATAGCAATTTCGCGAACTTTCGGCGATAAAGTAGCTCGGAAGAATTGCATCGTGTTCGGTGAAATTCGACGACGTTTCGCGAGGATCCTAGATGAAATTCGAGCCGGAAATCTCGGTGAAAGGACGTCCAGGGTGAAAGTGAAAAAATGTAGAAATTTCTTTCGCATTGGGCACGTACAGAGTCGCGATAAAAACGAGGCTCGAAGAAGGTGCACGGAATACTCGGAACGATTCGCGCAACAGCGAACCGAGACGGGACGAGGGCATGTGTGTATAATAAAATCGTGCAATTTCCGAACAAGCGATTATCTCTTTGCCAAGCGTTACATTAACGTGTCTTTATCAGAATTAATCGCCGCCATGCGCACGCTAATTGACAAGGGCGTGATTATACCGCCGCGGTGAAAGTAACACGGAAACGAAGCTGTGCATGCCAATTCGCATGCGATTACCTCGAAACCCGAGCGTGCCACGTGGCGGTAAATTTCGAAGATCCTCGATATGCAAAGCATTATTCCTCCGAGGGAATTTTACTTTTTTAACCGACCCTCGCTACGTGGGTAGCTGCGTTCAACTTATTTGTATTTATTTCAAACTACCTCCGAGTACCACGCGAGGGGCGATAAACCGGTATCGAAATAATAATCCGTGCGGAGTATCGTCCAGTGGAATGTCAAGTCTCGGGTTGTCCCCCGGAGAAACTTTGAGAAGAAAAGAAAATTTAGATCGACCGGATCGAACGGTTGCTGTTTCGTCGATGAGCGTATCGGAATTACAGTCCGGACTGCAACGACGGAGCGATCGTTTTCAAGATATTCAGCTTTCCATTTTCCGAGCCGAGTTCTTTGTATCATTCCACGTACCGTGAAATGATTGATATCTCAAGAGAGCAGAGTATCAGCGGCTTATTATAAGTGACCTCGACACGTATTACCGAAGCATGTATCGAAACGAACGGTCGGTCGCCAGTTTGAGTATCTATTTTAAACGCACTCGTCACTCGTCGATATTCGTAATCGCTCGCAGAATTTGCCTTTGAAAATTCAACGAACGCGACCACCTACGGATCGAATCGTTCTCCTCTTCCGATTGTTCCCAATACGAATACACACGATCGAGAAGTACATCTCTCAGCTCCGAGCGGAAACTTGAACTTTAAATATTGATTCGTATAGCGAACGTTCTCGAGGACGGGGTTATCATTTTTCGTGGACGATACGTTACCGTGATGTTCCACGGTACGTTGCTGCGCGCGAAAAGTAATATCGCGGGTTCGATAGCGTTCGTGGTCCGAATCGTACGTCGTTGGTGTTTCTACGCCGTGTAGCACCGCGATCGATGAAAAATAATTAACCTATTTTCGGTACCGGTACCGGAGGCAAGAGAATATCTCGAAAACGTCTAGTTCGCGAACTCTACGGCACCCTCTCGTTCGTTTCTCCGTGTTCCATTAGCCGCGTAAGACTTGGCCGTGGTTCCGGTGCACACTGCACTCGACTCTCGATATTCTTTTCACGCGAGCCAGACAATGGTTTCGCGGTACGAACCCGCGATAATAGGCGTACGATGGGCAATCAGCGCGCGAAAACGAGGTCGTTGAATTCGGAGGCATCTTAAAAGACGGTATTACCTCTCGTCAGGTCGTAAAGGCCTGTTAAATGGCCGCGTTCGAGCTGGAGGGAAAAAAGAGAACGAAAGAGAGAGAGAGAGAGAAAGAAAGAGAGAAGGCTCGAGTGTTAACCATTTTGCGAATCGCTCGCGGCGAACCACGAATTGTTCCACCTACGCCGCGGATCTCTCGTGAAACAACGCGGAGCGGAACGACGAGCTCGGATAGAGAAAGGGGAGAAGATAAAAGAGGGGGGGGGGAGACGATACGAAACGGCGAGAAACGAGATAGGGGGTCCTCTGTAATTACAGGGGACCGAAAAGTTTCTGGGTAACGGAGCTCCCCCCTTACGAGCTTCACGGCTCCGGCCTTCCGTCCTGATACCTTCCGGGCTGCAAATGAATTATGCGCTTACGATCGAACGCTCGAAAGTCGTGGTAACGTCTTATTCGAACCACCGATTTGTGGATCTTCCCTGTGATTACCTGGCCCCGGTAGGACCGGGAGTGAGACTCTCCAGGTTCATATATCGCGGTTCCGTAATCGGATACTTGTGAATTGGTACATTTTATGGCTTTTCGGTCGCGTCGCCGGCGATAAATCCGGCAGACCACGGTTGAACAGGTAGACGGCAGGGGGATTGGCTCGACGTTCAGTCGTTACAATTTTACAATTTTGCTCTTATTCGTTCGCAGTAAAGGAGGTTCGATAAAATGGCGGTGATGTTTGGAGAAATAATTCTTTTGAACACGGTTGACCGTGTTATAGGATCGACCATTAAAATGGTGGTAATAAGTGGAGACTTTTGGAACACGTTCGAACAAGTTATATGATCTCTATTTGATATTCGTTCGTAGAAAAGAAAGTTCGATAAAATGATGGTGATTTTTGGAGAAATAATTCTTTAGAACACGATTGACCGAGTCACAGGGTCGATCAATAAAATGGTGGTAATAATTGGGGAAAATAGCTGGGACTATTGGAACACGTTCGAATAAGTCGTATGATCTCTACTTGATGTTCGTAGAAAAGAAAGTTCGATAAAATGGTGGTGATTTTTGGAGAAATAATTCTTTAGAACACGATTGATCGAGTCACAGGGTCGACCAATAAAATAATGGTAATAAGTGAGGAACATAATTGGGACTTTTGGAACACGTTCGAACAAGTCGTATGATCTCTACTTGATGTTCGTTCGTAGAAAAGAAGGTTCGATAAAATGGTGGTAATATCTCGGAAGAATAGCTGGAATTTTTGGAACATCGAGGATCATTCTTTTCAAACGTGACACGATATCGTACTTCCATAGTTTCTGAGATCTACTTTCTGAAATATACACAATGAACATCTATGTGTAATTTTTGAGTTTCGTCTAGGAATTTCTCACGGTAATCGGTCGTACGAGTTGACCACCAATTTCGTGGCTACGGTAGCAAATACAACTATTGGATTGTTCGGAAAGTAATTTCGTTTTCCAAAATGGAGAATATATAATTTAATAAAATGTTTATATACTCTAAAAAAATCGTGTTTTATTCCCCCCCCCCCCCCTCCCAAAAAACGAAATGACTTTCCGAACAACCTAACAATAACTGTTTCTACTTCATTGTCAAGTTTTACGAAGAAAGAAACATTCCCAAAGCACGACAAAGTCATTCGATCCTCCTCGAATTGAACAATGTCCGAGTAATCTTCCCGAATGGGTTCCATCCTCGAGAAGATCAATTTAAAAAAAAACACTATTCAAAAAATATCGATAACATCCTCCTCATAGTTCTCGACCACACAAACACACACCTCTTAATCTTTGCCCGATAGCGTCTCGCAACAATCGACCCAAAAATTCAATTACAAATTCCGAGTTCACGGTTACGGTAGCAACTGTAATCGTACTTCCACCATAATTCCACGAAGACCGTTCCATCATTCGCTCGAATGCAAAAAAACTAGAAAAGAAGTTCGCCGTTCGAATATCGTCGTGCAGATTAATCGGTCCCCTAATCGCGAATCTCGTTAATAGCGATCCTCGGTTGAACGCGAGCGCAACTGAAATATCACGGAGAGGAACGGTACAAGGGATGCGGTTTGAACGCGAACGGGCAACGCAAAGAATACCGAAGTCAGCCTCGACAGTACGACCGGCGATCTTTATTGCATTATCGGCAGATCCGTCGGTTCTTCGATCGTTAGGTGAAAATGATCGTTAGCGGCGGAGCATTCACGCTACGGCCGACGATGAATCTTCCTCGTCATCTGGCCGAGACGTTCGTCGCGGAGCTGTCCGGGGCCCCCGGTTTCAGCCTAGCAAAGGTGTATAAATTGTCGAAGCCAGGCGGGACGCGAAGGTGCCGATACTCGATAAATCTATCCGCTCGTGATAGACGAGCCGAGGTGCAGGTTGGCCTGACCGCGCCGTGTGCAGTCGCTGCACCGACGACGACCACGACCACGACCACGACCACGACCACGACCACGACTACGACGAGAAGAACGAGGAGGACGGTGCACCACTCGAGCGGCTGGATGCACATGCACGACGCGTCTCTCGATGCACCTTCACCTGTGATCTCTCGAGGATGAGTCTCTCGAACGACAGCGTCTCGCGGTACCCGCTTCCAACCTCTTTATTCCCCTCTTTCGTCCTTTTGCTCGGCGTCGCGTCTGTGCTTTTCGTTCGTCGCTTTAATTATCTCGTCTCGTTTCGATATTTCGCTTTTTCCATCTCGACAGACTCCATCCCCCCGTCGTTTCTCACTTGTTTCTACCTCGTGCGATTTACTCGTCGTTTTAGCCCACCGACTCACCGACCAACACTTTTCCTCGAGTTTATTCCTTCGTCCATCGATGACGATCCGTCTCTATTTCTCTTTCGATTTTTCTCACTTCACCGTACTCGTTCCCGTATTTGAAACGCCACCGGCTCGTCCGGATACGTTTCTCTATTCCCGAAGTTTCTATCCGTTAGTTTTACCAGCTACTTTATCACCAGTATCTCTGTACCACGGGCTCGATCTTTCCTTTGTAAATTCCAGTCCGCGTTTACGTTCCTCGGTTTCGTTCGTTATCGAGACCACGAGGCAAATTCCACCGACTTAAGCCCCCGATAACCATTATCGGCAATTCTTAAATAAGATCCGTTCGAAGAGCAACACCTTATACGGTCACGGTTCATTATGTCGCGACGCGGTCGCTGGGCTCTTTACACCGTTCCGCGCGGGGATCCTTCGACGTATGCTAGACGGATGACAGCAGATTAAAATTGAAGTGGAAAGATGACTGTAATATTTCTACGACGTTCCACGATACGGTGATATCATTACATCCAGGATTGAATTTCGTAGTGGGAATTTCAGGGTCGTTGTATAAAGTAACCTAGGCATTTATCTCGTCGATATCTCCGAATACACGGCCACGGGAAGTAGAAAAATTATCGTTAATCGAGAACCGTTGTACTGTTCGCGTTGACAATAATTCGATAAACGTATCGTCACGAGCGTAGTTGTTCGTTAAGACGGCGAGATGGAAGTCTCGAACGATTAACTCGACGAAACGTAGTTTGTTCGACGGTGTTTGCATAAACGTTCGATCAATTTGTACGAAATTAGAAAATAAAAAATGGACAACGAATTGGCAACGAACAATAATTTCGAACGTTTCGACTGTCGGCCGGAGTATTCACACGACCGTTGTGAATTTATCTCGACGTTTTCGATCAGGCGATGACGCTATTACCGCGCATTGAAATCACCGAAGCACGGTTTCTATTACCGTGGTAGAATTCCAATAATTCGCCTCGGGATTATTGAACTGTACTTGGAACGCGGTAAAAAAACAGAGAAACTAATTTAGAAGTGTTATTATATAGCGACGTATTTTACGAATAAAAATATATGCAATTATCCGGTAGAGATTTCTACATACGCGCGAAATATGAGACGCGATTATTATCGGACAATGTGTTCGTAGAGTATAGTTACAATTAGGGATATTTTCAGCATTGTTTCGCGTCGTGTTTGACGAAATATTATAAATTATTTTAACCTATCGTGTTTTCTTACTACGAAAAAAGAAAAAAATGTTTTATAAGTTTTAGATCGGACTCGTCAAGACTTTCTGATAAACATGGGTCGAGAAATTAATATTCGCAAAGTTGCGAATAATTTCGTTTCCATTTTGCATCAAGTCCAATTGTTCACCGATTGCGAAGAAACGTAATTAAACTTTCCGTGGCGATGCAACCTCTCCTAATATGATAATCCTGTGTTACGATACCAGTATGGAGTGAAAATGCACGTAATCCATTGTTAACCAAAGCGAGTAACTCGCTTACGGGAACGAAAAACAATTCGTCGCTTCGTAAATATTAGACTCTCGCTCCATATTTATCGGTACTTTGCTCCATTTGGCGAGTATCGTCTACCCAAAAGTTACAAACCCTTTTTTCCTTTTTTGTATTTAAAAAAAAAAAAAACGTTAAAATAATCATGGATGTTTTTTCACTTAGTTTTTCGTTCCATATTTGTCAGGACACTATTCGACGAGTACCATCTACCCAAAAAGTTACAAACCTTTTTTTCTTTCCCTATATTCGAAAAAAAAGATGGTACGATAAAATAATGGCGGTAGTTTTCAATTACTCTTTTGCTCCATGTAACCAAAAAGTTTCAAACCTATTTTTCTTTTCCTATATTTGAAAAAAAATGGTACGTTAAAATAATGTCACTAGTTTTCCAATTAGTTTTTCGCTCCACGTACCCAAAAACTCTCAAACCTTTTTTCCCCTGTATTTAGAAAAACCTGTACGTTAACGTAACCGCGGAGGTTTCTCCATTGAATTTTTCGCTCCATGTTTGTCACGACACTATTCGACGAGTACCATCCACCGAAAAAGTTACAAACCTTTTTTTCTTTCCCCGTATTTAAAAAGAACGGTTAACGCAATCGCGTAGGTTTCCCCACTTGATTGTTCCCTCCGTGTCAGTCAGGATGGACGATTTGGATCGGACGAGTGCCACCTATCCAAATGGTTCGAAACCCATTTTTCCATTTCACCCAGTACGTTGTAACACGCGACGTGGTTGAAACGGTGGAACAATCGCGATGGTTTTTCGCGCGTGGCTCGCAGGAAACAATTCCAGCTCTCCTCTCGAGCTCGCATTAACGCGCGTCTCGTCGTCGCGGTGCGCGCGGCGTTCCGCTCGACACAATAGCGTTACGCCGGTGACACGCGACACACCGAGCTCGATCCGTGGCGCCGCCGCCGCCGTCGCCGCCGTAGCCGCCGCGGGGACGCACGAAAAGGTCAACCACGACGTTGAGCGTCGCTGTCGAGCATTGTCGCAGGTGTTTAACCTTCGCGAGAACGGGCTCAGGTGTGTTTCACCTGCGCTCGAGCAACGATCCGAGCGAGCACGCGCTCGTACGTACGCGATCTTCGCCGGTCGGCCGATAAATTCCGCATTTTTCCGTTTCCTGTTCCTCCTGCGCTTCCAGCTGAAACCCGCGCCCCAGAGCCCACCATCATCCCGCGGGATCGGCTTTTTCCTTCTTATTTTTCCTCCATCTCCGCCGCCACCATCTCCTCCTCTTTCACGGTTAGCTTTTTTCCCAGGTGGGCCGGGACTCTCGGTTCCCGGCCGCGCGTACGAGGCGCGCAGGAAAAGGACGGCGATTACAAGGATAATAAATTAACGCACACGACCTTATCGAGCCGTATAATTCATCACGGGCTTACGTGCCAGGCTCGTAGGCCGCGAGCATACGTGGCACGGCCAGGCCAGGCCTCTCCTGTGATCCTGGTTTTGCGCATTAACCTCGTAAAACTCTAACAACGCGCGACCTCTACACCTGTAGAACGATCTGGCCCCCGAGCGATGTGAAAGTTCGGAGCACGAAGGAGTACGACGACGACGACGACGACGACGACGACGACGAGGACGAGGACGACCGAGACGACCACGACCAACGGGTAACACATAAACGTACACACGTACACACTTACAGAGAGTGCACGCGGCAAGGAAAAAGTAACGCTCGTTAACCGAGAGCGTTATCGTCCGAGGGGGCTCGTTAACGATGAACCCGGCCTGAATCCCCGGAATTTTTCCCGGATTAGAAGACGTTCCGGTGAACTCGGCGTATCTCGTCGAACGGCTCGCCGGGGATCTAGGATTTCGTTGAACGCGGGAACGATTAGATCGACGAGCGTATATTCACCTATTCGCGGGGAGATACCGCGCGAGCGGAGCGTACCCTCGCGCTCGAGGGAATCTCGTCCGCTCGAACGCCCCGACGTTGCTTTCGGGATGGAACGAATGGGGATTCGAATTGGTGCAATTATACGATTAGGGACCCGCTCTCGTTGCACATCGACGTATGTTAGTCGACGAAACGAGTGGAGGCTTTCTGGAAATGAGTGGGAGATTGCTTGTGAATTGTAATAGCACGAGAATGTGTCCTATACGTTGAGAGCTCTAAACGTGTGTATGAATTTACTTTGTCTCACATTTTCGTAGAGACCTGTTTATTATGTATCCATATGTGTGGTATCATTAAAAAAAAGTGGATGATCATTTAGGTGAATTGTAATAGCACGAGGATACGTTCTACACGTTGAGAGCTCCAAACGTGATACATGGATTTACTTTGTCTCTGGCACCTTTTAGAGACCTGTTTATTATGCATCCATGTGTATGGTATCGTTGGAAACGAGCGGAGGATCGTTTAGGTGAATCGTAATCGCAGGACGGTACGACCTACACGCTAAGAGCTCCAAAGATATTATACGTATTTACTTTGTCTTTGTTACCTTTCGTTCAACGTTCCAGTTTCTCGATTTTCCAGATCGAGCGAAATATAAATTTAAAGTAACTGTATTACCACTATCTAACAAGTAAAGAGGGTAATTAGAGAATCTTATGATTTATTCGCAACACGACCGCCGGTAATTACATCGCGTTGGAACAAGCACATTCGTACACCGATCCTACCAATCCTACGACCGACTCTACTCCTGGATAATTTAACAATTTTCACGATTCGATTACAAAATCCACGGCAAAAGTGAATTTTCCATCGCGAAGCTGCAAAAATATGCTCAACCTCTCGTTTCCTTGACTCCCGCATAAAAAATCACAGACCACTCCGCTATATCTTCCACTGTTCGAGTATCACCGGTAAAATGTTCGAAAACGAGCGAAAATTCCTCGTTAAATATTAAACCGACGAGAGGTACGCAACCGTTTACAAAGTGTATCGCAAATACTCGAGAAACACGCCTTTCGTTCGCGTATCGAACGAATTCCTTCGGAACTTGTTTCGAAAACTCGAGATGAGTATCGGGACTCCTGTATCGCGCTCCTCGCCGGTATTAACTTCCGAGAGGATGTTTCTATCGCGGGAGGCGAGCACCTTCGTTAAATCTCGCGATAATTGCACGCACTTCCGCGAAACAATCGACCGGGAAGTCGAGCGATCGGGAAGCCCCGAAGTCGAACAATGTGTCCCGATAACGTATCTAATGTAAGTTGCGCAGCGGGGGAAGGCATTATGCGGGGCCGGCTGTGTAACGGCGCGGTTCGGTGAAACCAAGTAGATACGGTTCATCTTGATCGGACGCGGGCAATAACGCCAAAGTGGTATCAAACCGCGAGACGGCGAACGATTCGAGAGGGAAATAACGAGGGGCCCACCGTTGGACAGCAGCTGCCATTACCTCCAAAAATAGAAGCGGCCCTATATATGCGGGATCGCGGCCACGTTCTGTAACGCGGTTCATTAAGCGTTCTCTAAAATATCGATCGACGATCGGTTTCCCTTCTACCGTGGACCGATCGAACGGAGACACGTAGCGGACGAATTTCTCGTTAGCCGAGTGGAAACCGAACTCCGTTTACCAAGGGGAACAACCGACTCGCGGCGTTACGATTCTCATAACAGCTTCGTTAGAATTAATTAGACAGCTGTTTCCGCGATCGAGACGGGCCACGATTACGCGAACCGTGTTGTCCCATCGGAAAATTTACGATAATCGTTCCCACGACCCCGGTACGAGGTGTCGAGAGTTCCGGGCTTTCCTCGTTTACCGTTTAACACCGCAAAAGGGAACAGCGAATTACGCAATCGGGTGGTCGGAGCATATTCGCGAGCGTCCACGGTGCCGAGCGTTAACGAGCCAACCAGTACGGTCGAACGGTGATCAATTAGAGACTCGATGCAACGCGGACTAACCACCCTGTTACTGGATCAAGACGAAACCGTGCGGGTGGATTTTTCGCGCCCTTACGATGCGCCAAGGTGTGCTCTCTGGGAGATGGAATTCGTTTTGGAGCGGAATGTGACGAGCGTTTGTATTGGGGTTTTTTGTGCTGGATACGGAGGCAGAAAATGTGGAAGGTTTCGTTTTTGCTGATTGGCTTGGGTAGGAAAAGTGGAACATCTTTCGTCGACGAATCACACGAAGGGAATTTTATTGACGATATTAACGAGCAATGGTTAATCAACGGATTAAGAAATGGCTTAACGGTTTCGTGCAGTATCTAACGTTTCAAAACTATCCAGTAAATGTAGAAGTATTGATAATTTTCCAGATATCCAGATTTTCACATTTTCACATTTCCATAACTATCATATCTTTTATTGTACATTTTTCATATTTCCACATTTTCACATTTTCACATCTTTCACATCTTTCATACCTTTCACATTTTCGCATTTCCACATTTTCACATCTTTCACAGTGTTCACGTTTTCACACTCTCAGAATTTTCACATTTTCACATTTTTCAAATTTCCACATTTTCACATTTTCAGAATTTTCACATTTTTACATTTTCAGAATTTTCACATTTCCACATTTTCAGAATTTTCACATTTTTCAAATTTCCACATTTTCACATCTTTCAAATTTCCACATTTTCACACCTTTCACATTTCCACATTTTTACATTTTCACACCTTTCAAATTTCCACATTTTCACATCTTTCAAATTTCCACATTTTCACACCTTTCAAATTTCCACATTTTTACATTTTCACAGCTTCCAAATTTCCACATTTTCACACCTTTCAAATTTCCACATTTTTACATTTTCACACCTTCCAAATTTCCACACCTTTCAAATTTCCACATTTTCACACCTTTCAAATTTCCACATTTCCACATCTTTCACATCTTCCAACACCACTCGCACCTTTCAAATCATTCACACCTCCACGTTTCCCACGTTTCCCACAATTTCCGTAACGACCAATCCGGACAGTCCCCGGGCCCGATAACCAGCACCCAGTCCCGTTTTACACCGGTTAAGGGTATTAATAAGACGCGGCAACTGTCTCTGCGTTCGTTCCGTGGTATCGCGCCCCCGGGGCGTCCTCGAAGCGCATGCCTTAATCGACTTCCCCTCGCGAGAGTCCCGCGAGAAGAACATGATCTAATTTTACGCGCGCTTCCACGGGGCGCGTGCTTCTTCCGCGAATAATTGTACGATCGGCTCGGACAGTGCTGCAATTTATGCGGACACGGCAATTCATGTGTTTACGTTCAACTCGTTACTTTGTAATCTTCTCGGGCGCTCGCCAGCGCTAGGATCGACCATTCGCGGAGGATCTTCTAAATAGAAATTGCGAATGCCGAGGTTACCCGAAGAGCATTATTCATACTGGGCAGGGCTCGGTAGAGACGAGCGGTTAATACGAATATATATATATACGCGTATGGTACGTATTGTATCGCGCATCCCGTACAAGGAAAACGGGGATAATCGCGCAAAATCGTTCGTTTCCATTGCTCGAAAAATTATTCTTCGTTGGGGGGACGAGTGATCCACGACGAATCGTTGTGACTCTTTCCTCGAAGCCTTTGTCGAAATAAATCAGCGTGGGTCGCGTTCAAAAATGTTTCCGAGTATCCTCTCTAACCCATCCTACGAAACAATGTAATAATCGGTGTACACGTTCGAAGCTTACGACTCGTTTGTACAATTACGCGCTTGTTAAATATGAAGTGCGACCGATATGTAAATTAACGAATACCGAGTAGAACGTATATCGTCTTCGAAATCTCGAAAGCAACCGTCAAACAGATCCTGTCCCGTTGACAGCTAACAGCTGTTCTTCTTTATTTATCGTACACGATGGAACGGTGGCAGATCGCGATAAAAGAAAATAACGCGAATGAGGTTGTTCACTCTTGTCTGGTCGGCTCCGGGTCCACTTCGACCCGTGCGATTTTTACCACACAGGGACCGTTTTCGTGTTCGTTGGAGACAATGGGATAAAAATGTGAATTTGCAGAGAATTCGCGAACGATCGAAATTCGTTGAAAATTATGTTTACTCGACGGTCGAGTACGTTGGACAAAGTGCGTGTATTCCGTCGCCGTATCGCAACTATCTTTCGCGAGATTAATTCGCCACGAAAACAAGCACAGATACAGTCGCGAGTAAATCCCATTGGAGTAAACTCACGGTTCGCGAGTCTGTGCCGCGATGTCTACGCCAAGACACTCAAATTCCTGAGGCTGGTATGCAAATCTTGGTATACGCTCGAACACAAAGACGATGAAATATTATACCTATCTAAATCTCTGTTCTATACATTTATATTAAAGCAGCCCGGCATTGGCGTTATTACCGTGGCATTTAAACCAATCGCACGGGCAATAATTCTATTAGCAATATTGATAACGCTACACATAAATAGCGCCGTGCATAAAGTGATTTCAACATAATTCCTGCCTCTAGACGTTGAGCGTTTACCATTCGTCGATTCGAACGTTTCCCGACTCTTAGTGGGCCTTTTTCGGTGAATTTTTTTTTGTAAATTTTGCGTAAGAAATACTTTTCTAAACTGTGAATCATAGCCCCTGTCTCATTATCGCGAGTAAAAGATTACCAATTTAGAGAGCTTACAGCGAGATGACGAATTCGTCAGAAAAATACTCACGTACGTAATCGATGTATTCTCTTATTCCTCGTGAGATTTACTAGACAAGTTTATCACCGACGACTTACAACAAGGCCCGAAACACGAAACGTTCCAACGATAATCAAATCGAGTTCCAAGATACATTAAAAAAAAAAAAAGAAAAAAATAGAAAAAAAGAACTGTATCGGTCTACTTTAACGCGAGGATGATCGACGATTTATTACGCGTTCCGATGAGTATTTTCTAGTTTTATACGAGTTCCATACGCACGAAATCTATCGAGAAGACGTGTCCCGTTGGTCGTTTCCGCGTAAAAAGGTACGATCCTGTTTTCCTTCTCGCGACGCCGAGACACCGCGAGAGCATCGCGGAAATTCAATTTCGTGGAAGAAGAGGAGTACGGTTCTCGACAAAGAGGGAGCGTTGCAGTACCCGCTGGTTAGAGCCGCGTTTCCTGGTTAAATCGCGGCACGAATAAGAGATCCCATTACACGCGGTGCATCAACAAATCACGGCAACCGATAATCCGTTCCGACCTTCGTCCGCAACCTGCAAGATTGTTGTTGCAGGCCGGCGCGAGCGGCCGGGCCGCGCTGAAGCCGTATCTTCGAGCCGCGGAATACATTATCCCGAAGATTAGTGTGCGAACGATACAAGAAAAGGCATCCACAACACCAATGGGGGTCCAAGTGAACGCGCCGCGTGCACAACCGTACACGTCCACCACGTGCTAGAAGCGAGCACGGCTATTGCGTGAAATTTACGAGTAAACGTAACCCGAGACCGTTTGTCCACTTGGGCACGGGACTTTGGAAAAGTTACGGGGCTTTTCGTGTTGTACCGTCTATCGAAATCTTCTGTGTTTACGGTAGGAGAGATTCCGGTCATTCGTAGACGTAAGGGGCTGGGTACGAAGTTATCAGGGACGAGGAGAAATCGATCGGTTTTAAGTTTTTGGAGGTAGGATTTGCGTTACGGATACGAGATCGGGGATCTTGAGTTCATTTGTGAAGATGGAAGCAAAAATAGTGAAATTTGACTTTGATTAGTTGCGAGAAAGGGTCGTCTATGATAGTTTCTTGAATACAGATAGGATTTGTATTCGAGATTAGATATTGCGTTCATTTGTAAAGATGTAATGAGAAATATTGACCATTTGCGAGGAAAAGTCGACTATAATAGTTCCTCGCTTAAAGATAGGATTTGTATTCGAAATCAGATATTGCGTTCATTTGTAAAGATTTAATGAGAAATATTGACCATTTGCGAGGAAAAGTCGACTATGATAGTTCCTCGCTTAAAGATAGAATTTGTATTGTGGATTCGAGATCAGATGTTGCGTTCACTTGTAAAGATGTAATGAGAAATATTGACCATTTGCAAGGAAAAGTCGACTATGATAGTTCCTCGCTTAAAGACAGGATTTGTATTATGGTATCGAGATCAGACATTGCCCTCACTTGTAAAAGTGTGATCAACAAAATTGAAGTTTGAATTTTATAACTAACGAGAAGATATCGACCATGGTAATCCCTTACTTAAAGATAGAATTTGTATTGTAAATTCTAGAATACTTGCGAAAAGTAAAATTTTGTTTTTTAAGCATCCGGTTAAAATAAACAAGGATTTTCCATAGACCAATTTTTATCCACCTCTCACCTCGAGAATTAGTTTCTTTTTCATCGAAGTACCTCGAAGATTCAATTCCAGGTAAATTTCTCTAATTTTTCTACATCAAATTTTCACGAACTTGAAATAATTCGAGGACGAGACGATCGAACCATAACCGTGCGTAGATCCGGAGCTAATAACAACGATGCAGACGAACGATTCACCCGATTTCTGTGTATTTTTTAAGTCGATAACATCGACTCGGAGATTTCGCGAGGGATATAAATGTTCGACGGATGCATTTGCTAAACGATTGTTTTTTACAGAAACTATTGTACCTTTTATCGCGCGATCTAAATATCGACGAGTGTTAATTTTTGGAAAGATTCAACGATGAACCGAATATCGGGCGTCGGTTCCGGAGAAAATCGACGCGAGAAAACTCGAGGAGAAATTCAGAAGTGAAAATTACGGGTTCGACGTAATAAAGTTCGGAATTAATCCAACCTTGTGCACCGGTAAGACGATACGGTTCACGCCTTGGCCGCCGGTGAACATTCGACTGCAATTTCTCGCGCGTTTCGTGAAGTATTACGGATTTCACCCGTGAAAGTTTGAAATTTCACCCGCAATTGAACTTGAGAATAGTTATTTCCCAGCCAGTGCGTTAAGTGGTTTAAGTGGTTCGAGCGGTTTAATACCGGAGGTAGCCGCGTTCGTCTGCACCGAGTCCGTGAACGTTCGCGAAAAAGCTGCGCGGAGGGACGCCGAAGCGCGAGTTAAACAACTATGCATAAATATCGCGAAGCGCCGTTATCGTGGGCTGCACGCGCTGTCGCGAACCGCCGTAAACTCTACGTATAGTAAATTCACAGCCAGTCAGCCGTGTCAACAATAGCGTCGCGTGAAATATCGACGTCGATGATCCTATTTTGCGCGAACGTGTACCAACGAACGTCAAAGACATTGTCGAGCTTTTACGTAGCTCACGATTTTGTGTTTACCGGTTCGCGTTTCGATATTCGAATAACATGGAAAATCGAAAATTTAACTTTGTTATGGAGTTGGTGCTCGGTGAAATTTTCTGTGTATCTTTTAAGTCGATAACATCGACTCGGAGATTTCGCGAGGGATATAAATGTTCGACGGATGCATTTGCGAAACGATTGTTTCTTAAAGAAACTATTGTACTTTTTAACGCGAGATATTTTATGCACGTTTTTCAGTAGTTGGTTAATATGTGCGAGAAGTTTTGGAACGATCGATACGGTAGATTTCTCTTTATAAATTCCCGGAAGACGACGTTTCTTCTTCCCGTTCGCAATTGTCCACCTAAAATCCTAACGACCGTCTTTAATCCGTCTCGACTGTTTACTCGCACGACTTTCTCTCTCCGGATGAACCGCTCTTCCGTAAGAAATTCGTATAATTTAATCGACCTCCGGGCGAGTCGAACACCGCCCGTTGAAGAGAGTCGGGCCCTCGATCGATCCGTAGAAAATTCATTCGGGACAAAGGCATCTTAAACTCCCGCAAAATGTTCTCCGATTTTTAAATGTTCACTCTTTGGAAACCCTCGACAACCGTCTAGTTCTTAAGATTTAACGTTTAAACTATGCACGAGTGAATTCTTTCCTCGTTACTCGAGATTTTTATCTAAGTAAAAATTTTCTTATCTATGATTTATGTTCAGCTATCGACCTTTGACGCTAGATCCATCGCGAATTAGCCTACATTCGAGTAATATTTTGTAATTGTTAAAAATTAAAAAATCTCGTTACTTCGTGATCTGTACTCATATCTAGGCTTTCGACGTTAGATCTTCCGCGAATTAGCCTACATTCGAGTAATATTCTTTAATTGTTAAAGATTCAAAAATTCTACTAATCTATGATCTATACTCATCTAGAGACCTTTGACGCAAGATCCTTCTCAAATTAGCCTACATTCGAACAATACTTTCCAATTGTAACCATTCAAAAATTCTACTAATCCGTCATCTATACTCATCTACATACCTTCGACGCAAGATCCTTCTCAAATTAGCCTACATTCGAACAATACTTTCCAATTATAAAAATTCAAAAATTCTACTAATCCATCATCTATACTCATCTACATACCTTCGACGCAAGATCCTTCTCAAATTAGCCTACATTCGAACAATACTTTCCAATTATAAAAATTCAAAAATTCTACTAATCCATCATCTATACTCATCTACATACCTTTGACGCTAGATCCTTCTCAAATTAGCCTACATTCGAACAATACTTTCCAATTATAACGATTCAAAAATTCTACCAATCCGTCATCTATACTTATCTACAAACCTTCGACGCAAGATCCTTCTCAAATTAGCCTACATTCGAGTGATCTTTCCCAATCGTCAAAGATTCAAAAATTCCCCCCGTTCGTGATCTGTGCTCACGTTTGGTCAAGATATCGACAACGAGTTCTCAACTGCCGCGCATTTGTCCACTATGGATGAAAAACGCGGCTCCGAATCGGTCGACGAAAGGTCGAGCGAAAAATACGATACGAGCGGGGCGAATGTCCCGCGAACGAGTCGATTCCGCGTCGATCGTTTCCACGTCGTTCTCCGTAGAAGGGAGACGGGGTGGGGGGTGATGTGGGGGGAGACACGCGGGGACGATATCTGTCGGCGCCGGGCAATTTTAAACCCGGAGTGGTTCGCGCACGTTTCAGCCGCGCGTAGACTCGAGACGGGCCGCGAAGCGGAGCCCCGGGGCGGATTCGTTCCGTCTCGTACTACACTCCGGGCCGACTCGTACGATTGCGCAACAACCCCCGTGTTCACGTACGCGGTGCATACGTACGTAGATACGTACGTATCCGCGTAACGTTTCGCGATTCACGCAGACCCCACGACCGACCAGGGAGAAAAAGAAACGAGGCTGATTTGTAGATCGGTCGCGCGCGGTGCGTTGTAAGCGGCCAGATTGAAATCAGAGATGCGACCGAGATTACGTGCTATAAGCACCGTATAATGGAGGATGCAATGAAAGGGATACCGTTGTACCAGCGCCGTGAGCCATCGTAAGGAAATCCTTCTCCCATACCGCCGACCCTCCCCCACCGAACTGACTACCCACCATCTTTTCTTCTTCGCTTTCTTACCGCGGCGAATTTATACGACTTTCTCGATTCTAATTTAGACCCCGAGTTTACTTACCCGACCCGCCGGAAGATAAGTTCATTTAACGCGCCTCGCGGTATCGAGTGTCCCTTGGCTCTCGAGATCGTTCAGATCCTCGATCGATTGTTCTTCATCGCTCGTCCCGTTTCGATAACGTAGGTTAAAGGGTTTTTTTGCTAGGAACCACGGAACTTTGGATGAAAAACAGAAGAAGTGTTACGACAACCGTTCAATGGGATTACGAACGTTTCAGATCCATTTGCCATCGATTAAACACGTAAACTGTGTTTTGAACTATTTGGTTTCAAGGTTCGCTCTTATCGGAAACGTACTTTCTATCTTTAGAAACTGTACTTTTCTTATATTTATTTCTGAGTGTCGATTGAAATATTGGAAGATCGAACCTTGGGAGGAAAAAATGTCTTTTGGGAAGTAGGGTGACTCGATCGTTTGCCCCTTTCGACCATGGACTCTGGAGATCGCTCAGATCGTCGATCAGATTGTTGTTCGTCCCGTTTGGACATCCTAAGGTAAAGAATTTTTCGGTAGGAATAACAGAACTCGAGATGAGAAACAGAAGAAGAATTACGACAACCATTTAATGGTGTTACGAACGTTCGAGATCCATTTGCTATCGATTAGACGTAAACTGTGTTTTGAACTATTTGGTTTCAAGGTTACATCGCTCTTATTGGAAATATTTTATTCGCGAGTGTCGATTGAAATATTGGAAGATCGAAACGGTGGGAGAAAAATATCTTTTGGGGATTAGGGAGATTCGATCGCTGGTTTCTTATTGTTGCTCCAAGAAACTAGTCACGACGATCCTTGTGTCCCGGACGATTGGTTTTCCCTCGACACGGATGACCTCATAGCGTGGAGCTAACGCGTGTCGTTGATCGTCCGCGCTCTCTTAAGATATCTCGAAGGAACAGGTAACGGGTGGTTGTTGAATCTTTATAGTTTCTTTAAACTCGATGCTCCTCACTTTGAATTCTAGAAGCAATCCAAGAGATTCCCTTATCGAGCTGTCACCTCCGGACGTAGGATTTTTGCAGATGAGGTCTAAAACATCTCGAAGGACCATCATCGTCATAGAGAATCACGAGCAATTACTAAATTTTTACAGTCTATTTAAACTCCAAGTCCTTCGCCGAACTATCTCCTTCGAATATCGTAAGATACATTCTAGTAGAGATTAAAATATCTCAAAGGACCGCGGAGATCTTGGATGTTGAATTCTTCCATAATAATTTCTCTAAACTCGATGCATCTAGGTATGTATCCATTTTGAATTCTACAACAATATTATCTTCCAAACATCTCCACCTTGGGTGTAGAATGTTTCCATAATAATTCCTCTAAACTCGACGCTTCTAGGTATGTATCCACTTTGTATTCTAGAACAATATTATCTTCGAGACATCTCCACCAAAGTGTCCCATTCTAATATAAAATATTTCCAAACGTCGATTGAAACATCTCGACAAACCGTATTGAATTGTTCTCGTTCGTTCAAAGTCGACACTTACATATGGATTCGTTTCAAATTCTAGAAACAAGCAAGATCTTCCCAGCAAGATTGCTATTCTTTCTCGAGAATCCAAAATGGTGCTATTTCGAGCGATATTGAAGCTCATCCTCGAGTCTCTCGAGCGCGTTTCAAATTTCAAAGTCGCGCCCAGGGGGCAACACGAATTCGTACTTAATTCGCAAACTCGCGCCAAGATTCGAAACGAAACGGAAGAGACGCGTCCGTGGTTAGACACACCGTAGCCTGGAGGTTCCCGTTATTCCCCTTTTCCCCGCGATTCGATCGCTCGATATAAAATCGTCTATTGCCAAACGACTCGTGACGATACCACCGGCCGAGGGCGGTGGGAATAATTGAATAGGTCCGCGCGCGGTGTTCACGGTTATCGATCCCTCGATTGCGAATCGAACGCGGCTCGATGGTTCGTTCCAGGACCGTTCGATCGCTCGCAATTTCAAGGTCCACGGTATTAAAAGTCTCGCGACGAACTTACGAGCCCTGTACGCGTAAATTGTCCACCGTGGTCGATTCCTGATTCGCGGGGCTCAGCCACGGTATCGGGCATCGTAAAACGCTTGGCGAGCACCGCGTTGATAATAACACCGCGCGTTGTTTACGCTCTCGACGTTTCGCGAACCGCTACGAAGCATAAATTGCGCGTTCGAGGCGCAAAGATACGAGACTCGGTGGATCGGATAGTTAAACGCGAGTCAATTTCCCGGTACGCGTCGTCCAGGTGCACCTGTGTCGCGGTGAAATTATGCTAATACGCGCGGCGTTTAAAGCCGATGTTTATACGCGCGAACGCGACATCGGACGGCGGGGATCTCGCGCGACCCGCGACCCGTCGATCCTCGATCTCTCGCGGTTCGACGTTCCTTCGATCGTGAATTACGCCGACCGTGGCCACGCGACCTACCATCGGACCACTCGACCTCGGGATTCTGTTCCCGATAACTCGATGGAGATAGTTCCTGGTCGCGAGCACACGGTGCTCGTTCCGCGTATTATGGTGGATACTACGTTCCCGGTACTACGAGGCGGTGCGGAATTTTTCAACGATGGGAACCGAAACGGGGGAAGAGTACAATTTTTCAGACATTTTTTTTGTCACGATTTGTTACAAGGTTTACCGTGACCACGTGAACAAGGACTGGAGACGATTTATATTATGAAAATATAAGAGAAACAAAGAGAATAACATTTTTTTTATTTCGATTTCGTTCTCGAGACAATCGAGTTTGAAAATTTATCTCGTGTTATTCGCACTTGCGACTTCTTAGTATATCTTTCGCAAGATTCTTTGCAGTTCTTAGTAACTTCCGTAACATCTTTATTATCGTGATGGTAAACAATGTTTCATGACTGCTGGAATCGTCAGTACTTCGTGGACATTTAGTTTGCGATTGTTTACCACGATGAGTTATACGAATTGAAAATAATAGGTTGTTCGATAAGTTCTATCGTTCGATAAAACCTTGTAAACAAATTTTTTTTACATATAAATTACACTTTTTACGACTCTTCGTGAGATATCCTACACTATAGAGATAAAAAAGAAACTCTGTTTATTCTTTTAAGAACGTTCCATATTTGCAACGTTTAAATATCAGAGGACTTCCTACAATATTCCAAGAATAAAATTAAATTTTTGCAATCGAATCGTTGCTAGATTTTACAAGATTTGAACACGTACTCGTACAAGAATATTCAATACCAGTAGATTCAAATACTTATTGCTATATAAAAATCGATTTATCAACACGGTTCGAACAGTCGAGGAGTACTTAATATATTCAAAGTGTAAAATAAAATTCAAAGTGTAAAATAAAATATTCAAAGTTTACAAGATTTGAACACGTACTCGTACGAGAATATTCAATACCAGTAGATTCAGATACTTATTGTTCGGTTCGAGCAGAAATCAATTTATCAACGCAGTTCGAAGAGTCGAGGAGTACTTAAAATATTCAAAGTGTAAAATAAAATATTCAAAGTTTACAAGATTTGAACACGTACTCGAACAAGAATATTCAATACCAGAAGATTCAGATACTTATTGCTATATAGAAATCGATTTATCAACGCGATTCGAACAGTCGAGGGCTACTTAAAATATTCAAAGTACAAAATAAAATTCAATCCAGGGTCAACTTTCACCGGACACGCGTCCCTCGCGTAAATGCACCACCGATTCCGGTAAAGTTCGCTGGAATCCGTTCTCCGGGCTCCCGCGCGGAATCCGAGATAACGGCGAACGCGACGATTTGATATTCGAGTGGGAACCCAGTCCTTTCCCGCAATTTTGAGCGCAATAGCCGCGGTCTCTTCAATTCTGCAATTCCGTCGAGTTCCCTGGGAACGAAACGTACAGAACGACGGTCCGCAACTCCCGCGAGACACACGCCGTGTATATGATTATCCATAAACGGTTAAATATTGCTGTCCCTAATGCGACCGCTGCTTGGACGAAATTAATTAATCAGCCTGGCGAGTGCTGATTGCTCACCGCTCGTTAGTCCGCTGTATCCGCTTATCGAGCCGCGTTCAATGTTGTAGATCGCGGAGCGAGTTTCGAGGACAATTTTTCACATCTCTCGGTATCGTCGATATCGCGATCTTCTCGATTTAATTACCGTTTACAC
This sequence comes from Ptiloglossa arizonensis, assembly GCF_051014685.1. Lineage (NCBI taxonomy): Eukaryota > Metazoa > Arthropoda > Insecta > Hymenoptera > Colletidae > Ptiloglossa > Ptiloglossa arizonensis. The sequence goes on from NC_135050.1 coordinate 23,604,532, forward strand.
GGATCGAAGAAGAGCAGTTTACCGGATGATCGAGCGTTGCGCGAATTTGGGTTGAAGTTTCCATTTTATTTGTAAATTCGGTAATCGAGGACTCTCGAATATTGGTGTCCTTAATGACGAATAAATGTAATGTGAGTTTTATTCGAGTTTTGCTCGACGTATTCGATTACAATTTGTCTACGATTTTATCCTCATTCGATGTTAACGTAGAGATTTTAGATCCACGGTAGTTTGATCTTTCGGAATCATGGATATCACGATCCTCTCGATCGAGAAGGGAACTACTGTAATAGTTTAAAAAATATTACAATAAACTTTCTATTTCGCTTGATCGACTGTCAAAAAAATCCATGACCTCAAAAAATCAGTGCTCTCTCTATTAAAGAATTCTACAATAATTTAAATAATCCTATAAATACAAAGACTTCCTACCAACCGTTAGAAGATCCATGACTTTAAAAAATCAGTGCTCTCTCTATTAAAAAATTCGACAATAATTTAAATAATTCTACAATGCAGAGGTTTCCTATCAACTATTAAAAAATCCATGCCTTCAAAAAATCAGTGCTCTCTCAATTAAAGAATTCTACAATAATTTAAATAATCCTATAAATACAAAGACTTCCTACCAACCGTTAGAAGATCCATGACTTTAAAAAATCAGTGCTCTCTCAATAAAAAAATTCTACAATAATCTCAATAATTCTACGATGCAGAGGCTTCATATAAACCATTAAAAAATCCACGATTTCTAAAAAATCAGTGCTCCCTCAATTAAAAACTTCTACAACAATTCAAATAATTGTAAAAGTACAAAGATTACCCACCGACTGTTCTAAAATCCATGATTTCTAAAAAAATGAATGTCCTAGCTATTAGAGAATTCCATCGTAAAAGTTTTCCATCCATTGTAAAAGATTGAACGATGTACTTTCTACACCGTTGGGTCAACGTACGCGACATCGACGCCCCTTTGGCGTCGTTTACGTTCAACCGATACGGTCGTCCAAGAAAACGGCACGTTTTCTATAATACCGCTTTCGGGCGACGCGCCCACCGCGGCGCGCAAGCCGCGGACGCGTATAGTATTCGCGGTATAATATTTACCGTGTCGCGAAAAAGGAATTTTTCAAAGGAACGGCGCAACGATTCCGCGAACACCGGCGAACGTCCTCGCCGGCCTAGACAAAGAAAGGCCCGCGTTTTGATTACGTTTCAGACAGGTGAGGCGCGCCGTGTCCTTGGCGGATTTTTCACGTGCGAGCGACACAATGCAACACGCCGCGCCGCGCCGCGCCGCGATAATCGTATTGCACAAGAGACGTGTAACGCTCAAGGTTGCGGCGTTACTTTATTTCCAAGCTTATTTCCCGTAAAAGGCAATAATCGAGCCCCGTGTACAATCTCGGCTATCACCGAGCTTCCCACGTTTCGAGATACAACGAATTCCGCGAGCGGCTGATGGCGGGAAATTTTTACGGCAGCGCGCCTCTGCGAGCGTAATCGTCGTGTCGTTGGAATATTTATGGCCACCGGTCGCGATAATTGTTTCGAAATCCGTGTCAAAAGGAATCGGCACGGTATCGACGACGATAACGAATCCGTTTCGAGAAGTCTGGGGTGGATAGAGATTTTTTTTCCGAAAAATCGTCCCGTTTGCGTATTATCGCGAACGTGAGTTTCGAAGGCGGAAACGAGTCGATATTTAGAATTACGTTTGAAACTCGTAATTGTACGTCGAGTATAAGTACAACGCGGGGAACGAAATTCAGTCCGATATCGGTTTGAATGTACATTTTTTTTTAAACGTTCCGGCCTTCTACCGTTTGACGAACATCGATTTACGAAAATGAAAAATACAAAGCGTGCACGGAGAGAAAAGAAATTTTTTAGAAGAGTGGAAAAAAATACGACACGTCGAAAATTTTGTTTAAATTTCTTCGTGCCTAAGATCGCGTTTCATTTTTCCAATGCAATCTTTCCCTGTTACTTACACGATCTTAGATACATAATACAAGATACAATAGACTGACATTGTTTCGCGAAGAAAGGTTCTGTGTTCTCAGAATCGTTCAAAATTCATTCCACAGTTACAATAATAAGCGTATAATATCAGAAACGACTCAATACTCGGTAAAAATGTTCAATTTCTTCCTGCCAAAAATGGACGCTCCCAGAGAAACAAAAATTCGTACGAGAAACATCGTGTAAGCATCGGTCGGATCTCCAGCCATCTTGCCAAGAGAATAATCGAATATTATACTATAAACAATACTGTCGGTGGTACGATTCAACGTGAAGACGCGTAACGATTTTTCCATCGCGAAAAGTCGCGCGATTCCGTGTGTTCCCGATTTTCCCACGTTCGAGGATTGATTTTAATCAAAGGGGAAAAGAGGAGAAAAGTTCTCGGCTTTCGACGTGCTCGGGCTTGACGAGCTCGTGTAAAACGAACACCGCGTAAAACGCTATAAATCATCGGGCGTATTTCCCATAGCGTTAATGGTACGAGGCGTTCATTAAATTTCACGATTTACGCGTTAACGACGGAACCGAGCGGTCCGCTCGGGAATAATGCACCCGTTTAATGCGTTATTATCGCGATTTTCAGCGAGCCCGTCGAGGTGCGAAGTGGCGAATTAATTCGTACCCGGACTTTAATCGCGGTCGTCGATTCCATTTACGAAACTCGACGAGTCGTCTTTCATCTCGGCGTATTAAAAAATAAAAAAGAAGAAGAAAAAAAGACGAAGAAAAAAAAAAAGAAAAAAAAAAAGAAAAGAAGACGGAACTCGATCTCGCCTGCGATCTTTTCGTACATCGAGATGAGCTACGAACTCGTTTCATTTCGGTGTAATAAGTCGCTTTATCGGTCCGCGATTCGAAATAAAACGGTAAAAATACTCGTGTAAAAATTCCACACTTTCGAAGTAATCTCGGCGACGTTTCGTTCGTACAGGAGTTTCGACTTTCGGAACGTATTTTTCGCTATTTGTGTCTCGAAGTTACTGGAATTGCCAACCAAAGCGTTATTTTTCATTATCTAATCTTCTCCACTAATTATTTCCCGTTTCTATTATTTCAATGCTTTTAAAATTATAGTCGGTATCTTCACCGTGTTTCGAATGCTTTCTTCACCTTGTATCGTTATCGTGTCTTTCTGTTTAATTTCCCTTTTTATCCGTTCGATAGATAATTCGGTTCTATATCTATTTCCTTCTCCGTTTCTTTTATTTCCGTATTTTCTACAAATATTCATCGTCCTCCTTAATGAACGAATTATCCCTCTCGTTATTAACATCGATCCATTTTACACCTATTTTTATCTATTTCTCTAACAAGTACAACGACCAATCGTTCCGAGAATATTCAAAATTCTTCAAAATTCGCCAAAGGTTCCTCTTCGTTCCATAATTGTCACCATACTTTCACGTAAAATAGCGTTTCGAGAAATTCTCTGAAGTCGCTCGACTCGGCTTTCCTAACCATCGGGGCAACGAAACGTCTTTCGCGTGGACACGGCACGAAAACGGAAAGATTAGTTTATTCTTAATTGGTATCAATTTAGCATCGATGGGACGAAATACCGGTAAAATATTAATAGCAACGGAGTGTGCTCGGTGGCCGGTTGCCGTTGAACACTATACGTGTATAGAACGGCGCGATTCCCTAGACACGATTTGTCAATCCACGTCCATTACATCAGCCGAGGGAGACAGTTTACGATCGTGACGAATGCGATCGCGCAGAAGAAAAGTACGGACGGGATTGCAAAGAGCTTGCGCAGGTCCTCGGGAAAGGATCTCGCGAGCGAATCGCGACCAAGACCGTACGTTTGCGCGGACGACAAAAATCGTAACGCTCTTTATAGAAAATATACTCGCGGTTTTTCCGACAATTCGTAACCGAGTCACCGATGCAACGATCCCCGTACTCGGCGCGCGGTTCGTTCGCGATTCGGTTGCGTCGATCGCGTCCAAACAATGGGACCATTATCCAAACGCTTGTTTTCTTGCTCCTCGCGCGATGCACACCTTCCCACGGACCATAGCCGTCCGTCACTCGGTTGGTCTTCTTCCCAATGTCGATTAACTTCTCGGACAACGGGCTTTCGAGCGTAAGAAAATTTTACCGAGATCGTTCCTAGGTGATTTCGAACGTGCATCGATAATCTCGAAGAAGGTGCAATGGGACGTATGGAAATTTAAAAGAGATGAAAGCTTGAGGGTTTAGGAAAACCTCAAAATCAAGGGATTTAGATTGAAATTAAATTAATGAATCGTTACGGACAGATATGGATATCTATGGTTTTCTTCCTAATGTCGGTTAATTTATTTAGGGCTTTCGAGCGTAAGAAAATTTTACCGAGATCGTTGCTAGGTGATTTCGAACGTGCATCGATAATCTCGAAGAAGGTGCAATGGGACGTTTGGAAATTTAAAAGAGATGAAAGTTTGGGAGAGCCTCAGGGTTTAGGAGAACCTCAAAATCAAGGGATTTAGATTGAAATTAAATTAATGAATCGTTACGGACAGATATGGATATCTATGGTTTTCTTCCTAATGTCGATTAATTTATTTAAGGCTTTCGATCGTAAGAAAATTTCCAATGTGGGATTATTCTAATTTATTCTAGTCTAAGATTATTAATGGGTCGAAGAAAATTTTCAAAGTGGGATTATTCTAATTTATTCTAGTCTAAGATTACTAATGGGTCTAAGAAAATTTGCAGAGTGTATCTGGAGCATGCATCGATAATCTCAAAGACGATCTCATGGAATATTTAGAATTTTAGAAGCAAAAGACCCGTAAGAATGTAAAAGAATCCCAAAATCAAAAAATTTGAATAGAAATCCGAATTAACAAATTTCTATGGACATCCATGGATACCACGATCCCCTAATAGTCTTCTCCCCAATCTACATCAACTTCTCCAAACCGTAAGAAAATTTTTCCAAGATTATTACAAAGCAGGTCTGAACTGTGCACGGATAATCTCACACCCTTTACAGTGGTATATTAAAAAACACGATCGAAAATTTCAAGTCCCTGAAGCTCTCTAGCACAACACACTGAGAATCCGAAGTAACCCAAAAAGTCAACCCCAAAACGATGTATTAATAATTCGACGGGATTCAATTACGAACACCAGGATCGCTAGGACGACAGTTACGCGAAACCTTGATGAAACTTTTCGTAAATTTCGATAGAATTGCACGATTCTCTTAGCAATTTACAATTTGTAATCCCCGTCGGTAGTTACGAGGTTCGCGAATCGGTACTCGGCGACTCGGGTCTCGTAACTCTCGCTCTTTTTCCTCGGCTATTTAAAACTCCATAAATTCCTCCGCTCGCGCTTTGTTCTGGCTCGTTGGCCGCTCATTATTCGAGTCTCATCGTATTCGCTACGCGTTGCGATAGAAAAATCACGGTCCGAAGTGAGAGTCTCTTTAAGCGCGCGGCGCGAACGAGCCGAGCCGGGCATATTACCATCCCCGCTGGTATATGCGTGTCCATACGTAATCTACCGGCTGGAGGAGCCCGTCCACGCGAAGGCGGCTAAACAGAGACGGAAAGTGGAGCATTTACAGTGATACTCAACCGGTACCGATCGCCGAGAACGACCCCTTTTTACCACCGATTTTTATACGAAACGCGCGAGTAACGAGTATCCTCCAGCGGACCAGAACCTCTCCGTTTCATCGATTTTTCTACGACGGTGAACGATACTTTCGAGTTTCGTCAGCGCGCGGAAATTTGTGTCCATATTGGACCGGTGACGGGCGAAACGATGCACCGAGACGATTTCACGAGGATGGAAAAATCGTGAGATGGTGCAACGCTCGATTATTTATCGGAGACCAACGCTGGGATTTACATCGACCGTCGTACGAGACTCGAGAGAACCAAACTCGGCTCTGTGTTTCTGCAAATTTCTCAGGGTTGAGAATCGATTTGACGAAACGGATCGTAGAATGTTCGTTTTTTTTTTTTGCATTTTTGTATTACGGAGACGATCGGTTTAGGGGTAATTTGTATACCGGAATTTCAGCGCGGCGAAACGCATTGAGTGGGTAGTGCGTTCTATAATTGTACTATGCAAGTGCAGTTTCTTAATGAAAGAAAAGTATTCCAGGGGATGAATTCAGCGCGGGTGACGAGGAAAATGTTACAAGTGTTGAGTATGGTCGCATGGTCTTTAAAGATTCGTTTCCAAAGAGTCGGTTCGTAGAGTGATTCTTAAAAAATAATGGAGATTTCTTTGGAAATGGTTCTATATTTTCTTCTTGGATGGTAATTTTCTATCAAAGTTATTAGAAACTTCTATCAAGTTCTATCAAGTTTCTAGTCGATGTTTTGTATTGGAGTTGTCTCTGAAGACATCTTCAAACGTAATTTCTCCAATTTTGAATCGAGGGACACTTCCAAAGGTCGGAAAACTAAATATTTATTACACAGTCCTCTCGAGCAAATCTCGGGTGTTCTCTGTTTCGACTGAAATTACCCCAAAAGATCTCGCGAAAAACCTAAAAATTACTATTTTTATCGCACAGCCCTCTCGAACCAAGAGTCTCGAGCGATTCTCACAAAATGGTCTTCAATTCGACTAAAATTACCAAACAAGGTCTCTCAAAACCAAAAAAATTATTCTTACCACACAGTCCTCTCGGACCAAGAATCTCGAGCAATTCTCACAAAGTGGTCTTCAATTCGACTAAAATTACCAAAGAAGGTCTCTCAAAAACAAAAAAATTATTATTTTCACCACACAGTCCTCTCGAATCAAGAGTCCCGAGCGATTCTCACAAGGTGGTCTCCATTTCGAGTAAAATCACCTAAGAAGGTCTGTAAAAAAACCGAAAAATGTTTATTTTCAGGACCGAGTCCTCCCGAGCGAACGACGAGCGATTCTCCGTCGGTGCTCTCGGTTCCGACTGAAATTACCCCGCATCTTCGTTGTTCGGCGGGGCTCTCTTGGACACCTCGTGAAAGGTAATCGGCGATGAAAGAGAGCGGGAGAGGCTCCGCGTCGCGAGCTCCATTTTTGCCCCGAAACGAACCGGCGATCTCTCGCCGCCACCGCGCCGCCTCGCTCCGATCGGTCCACCTCTCCCTCCTCCTCCACCTCCTCCACCGCCTCCTCCTCCACCTCCTCCACCGCCCGTTCCCGTTCCCGGCCGATTTGCCAATAGCTCGTTGATATGCAGAAAGCCCCATCGTTTCGAGCCAGCGAGGCAAAAGGCTCGCCGGGAGAGTAACGTTTCAAAACAGGGAACGCAACGTGTACACCGACGCCGACGCCGCACCGTGCGGCGAGGCAATGATATATGGGAATGGCTTCTGGGATGAAAATGGGGAGATGTATCCGCTCGATTTTCATTCGCGGCGGAGTGAGCGGAGAACGTTGCCTGACACCGCTCGTGCAGTCCTTGAAGACGAACAGAAGGATTTTAAATCCTGGACCGACGCTCCTAGGAAGACCGTTTTCTCGCGGCGCCCGAAGCGTGTGTACGTTTAAATGTTATCGGGATTGTCCATCGGATCCGCCGATGGTACGTATACGGTAGCGGCGATGAATATAATAACTCATTCCCATTGTTGACGCAATCGGTTGCCAGCGTCGTTTCGTCAGCACCCGCTCGGGAGGAAAAGCCTGGAAAATTGGTAGAAATCGGAGTATCGAGATTCCATCTGGCCTCGTTCCTGGACAACCTTTCGAGTGTGTCTCGGCCGAGTTTGTAATCTCTTACGGTATTGTACGGTGATTGTATTCCAAGGGAACGAGGATTCGGTGCGATCTGCGCTATGGGATATCGATCAGAGATCGATTTGTCGTGGAGAGGAGAAAGATTGAACATTTTTGCGACTGTAGAATTCACTTATGAAGATAATCGAGAAGTTAACGATAGTACGCGTATAGAGTCTAATGTTTGGAGTGTAATTTTTACACTCCAATCTCCACCGATTTTACAATCTTCTCCGAGAAAGAGGGCGCTCGAATCCTCCTTTGCATATGTCTACTGTAAAAACATTTGATAACATTGAGTGTAAAAATTTCTTCCGGATAAGTTTCTAATCTGGACTTCCTTTTCAGAATGTCTCGCGTTTTTGTGATCTATGCTGACGTTGTTACGTCGTCGTAATGATAAAGTAGATCGATCGTAAAGACGAAGATTATCGATTCGACGACAATGCGCGTGGAAAATGTGGCATTATTGTTATTAAACGCCTTTGTTGCGCATATACGAAGGTAAACCGAGTAGGTGTACGCGTAAGCAACGAATGCATACTATCTACGCGTTCTTGCATAATCGTCGATCTCTTCTATCTCGAACCAAAAGGGAAATATCTGACTTTGTCACGAGTCAAAGACACGACACACGTTGAGTAACCCTTCCACTCGTCGACGTCATACAACCATCGAGGTTCTATTACGTTACCATTTACCGCATTAACCCAGTTAATGTAGACGTCCTTCCAGGAGTCCTTCGATAACGTTTTTAAATAGTCCTGTTTCTCTATCAAATGCATCGGGTTCTGTTCATTCAAAGGAAGAGATATGTTAGGAATTCTATCGATGATACGCAAAAAAATTTTTGTCAGACTCGGTAACATTTTTAACAATTCCGAAGAAAGTTGACCTTATCTTAAACAATCCCGGTAGCGTTGGTATTATCAAAATTCGAGCTTCCGTTCTACAAGTAGAATATAGAAATGTGGAATTGAAATTTTGCGTGTACATAAATCACAAACACTTTTTTAAAAATAATACCGTTTCGTTAGAAAAATTGTAGACAGATATCAAAGTATTACTTTGTTCGATTTTCTTTTTTTCAATACCACACATCGACGTATTCCACACCCTTTTAAAATTCCTGTCGTCTCTTTGAAATCAAAATTGCAAACAGATATAAATTGCAACAGATTTTAAACGACACACATATCGACGTATTCTACGCCCTTTCAAAATTCCTGTCGCCTAGCCGGAGTCAGAATCGTAAACAGATATCAAAGTATCACGTTGTTCGATTTTCTCTCTTTTAAATAACACACCTATCTACGTATTCTACGCCCTTTCAAAATTCCTGTCGTCTCTCTGAAATCAAAATTGCAAACAGACATAAATTGCAACAGATTTTAAATAACACACATATCGACGTATTCTACGCCCTTTCAAAATTCCTGTCGCTTAGCCAGAGTCAGAATCGTAAACACATATCAAAGTATCACGTTTTTCGATTTTCTCTCTTTTAAATAACACACAGCTATCTACGTATTCTACGCCCTTTCAAAATTCCTGTCGCCTCGCCGGAATCAGAATCGTAAACACATATCAAAGTATCACGTTTTTCGATTTTCTCTCTTTTAAATAACACACAGCTATCTACGTATTCTACGCCCTTTTAAAATTCGTGTCACCGCGCTGGAATCAAAATCAGCGTTGAAGCGACGTGGGACTTTTAAGGCGCGGAAGAGGAACGAGGCTCGCACGCGTTTTTTCTTTTTTACAGTTCGTATTTGCATCTGCAACGTGCCCGTGGCTGTTCGCGGCTGGTCGATCCGATTTCGCAAGCCCGAAGAACACTTTTGCTCCATTGATTTCATTCGCGGCTCGTAGCGGCGGGTCCGCTAGCATAGATTGGTACTTTCAAATCGAGTCTCCGTGAGAATTCACAGAATGCCCCCTACCGGACACCTAGCCGCGATGCTTTACACCATTCGGTAAACTTTTGATCGGGCATCGTTCAAATGAATATGCATAAGGCGGTTTTGCATGCACTTCGGCCCCGGGGACAGGCGGCGGTGTTTCGCAATTCTCGAATGTGTCTTTCCGATTGGGTATCACCGAACGGCAGCGAACGATTCGGGATTTAAACGGCGATATATCAACATTTCGACATCGACGTCGCTACGAAAGAAGCGTGATTTTAAATCGGATATTCGATAATCCGTGCCACTCGAGAAGATCTATCGCGCGCGAACATCGAAACACGACTCTCGAGGTTATTCGTTCGGATTTCTGAATATCGAATACAAAATTAGTCGAGCGATCTCTCGAAACTGTACGTGAAATGCGCACAACTGTGCGTCGGGATCGAGAACAGTGCAGAGGAGGTGTTTTCCGTATTCTGTACTCGTGTTTCGAATAGTTTCTCGAGTTTATAGAGTGCGCGGGAAGTCAACGTGGAAGGTGCGATGGGTCAAGAATGACCCGAGAGGCGCATCGGGGTTAAGCAGGGAAATAAACTAGCGCGAAAATAGTCGCGTTTGACACGATTCGTGTTTGGAAAATGTTATAGGCAATTGTCGAAGTAACGAGCAGTAATAATGTTAGTTAGAAATTTTGTAATTGAACGTGTAAATTACGAGGCGTGTAATTTTTTTTTGAGGCGACTTTTGGGTCTGTATTGTTCTCGTGGTAAGTGTAACTTAGGAACTGTATCGATGTAATCGAGTAGTGCTGTAAAGTATAATTTTCTTGAAAATATAGATTTTCAAAAGTACATTGCACACTACAGCTGCCAACATCTAATAACTTTTCAATTATATACATTTAAGAATAGTAGGTGTTACAATTTCTACTTGCCTTGGACTCTGTACTTAAAAAACGTGGCACTTATTTTTAGTTGCTTCCATGTTCTATAAAAAAAAACAAACAAACATAATTGTACATACCGAGTACAATTTATTTTCGCCACATTCAGTGCCATATTATTCGTGCTGTAAATCAAGTTATAAAGAATATCGACGTAATCCAAACTATATTGTACATCGACAAACATCTAAACATTATTCATATTCCCTACGAATACTCTACTCGCCTAAGTAGTCCCCTGTAATACAATTTCCTAAAAAACACGTTTCCAAACCACATCGTACACATTGACAAACACCTAAAAACCTATTCATATTCCCTAGGAATATTCTACTCACCTAAGGAGCCCCTTGTAACACAATTTCCTAAAAAACACGTTTCCAAACCACATCGTACACATCGACAAACACTTAAAACCTATTCATATTCCTTACAAATATTCTACTCGCCCAAGGAGTCCCCTATAATACAATTTCCTAAAAAACAAGTTTCCAAACCATATCGTACACATCGACCAACACCTAAAAACTATTCATATTCCCTACGAATACCCATAGCCCCTCGTGATCTCTGCTCGCCTAAGGGGCCCCGCAATCTCCTCAAACGTCACTGCTGACGAGCCCCAGACGTCTCGAACTACCGAAACCTCGTAAAACCCTTCTCGATGAAACCGTAGTCCACCCAGAATCCCTCGATTCTGGGATCAGAATCGGTCACGTGTGAACACCGAGTCAGTGTCTCGCGAGCGATTATCGGCCCGCAGAGTTGGAAAAGTCGCGGGGCCCGTTCTCGAGGCTCGAAAAGAAGCGGTCGAGGCTCGTGTGACGCAACAACGCAGCGAAGAGACTCGCCGCGGTACCGACCACGACTATTATGCAAATTAATGTTAATTAAAATCAAACAGACATCCTCGGTGCTCGGCCGCGGTCTCGAGACACGGCTGGTGTGCTCGTGCGAGTCGTACGGTGCCCCAGGGGCACTCGAGGGCGGCCATTGGTGGACGAAAGCGTCGTATTAATTTGTACGAGCCTCGTCTTCGTCGTCCTCCTCGTCATCATCGTCGTCGTCGTCGTCCTCGTCGTCGTCGTTGTTGTCGTTCTCGTTGAAAACGAGTCGACTGGTAACGGTGTCCCCGCGGTTATTGGCGACTCAATTTCTCTTATCGAAAACGCGAGGCGCTCGACTCGTGGGCAATTTAAACGAGAAACGCGCGCGATTCGTTTATCTCCGCGCACCGTGGCCGGCGAGATGCACTTTACGAGGAATAAAAGCGTCGCGTACGAATGAGAAACAGCGAGGGTTTTATTGTCGCTCCGTGTAACCGAGCGTCTCGATCGCCAACGTATCCGGAGCCGGGTTCGAGGAAACCTTAGCCCAGTTTCGAGGACGCCACCGAGACCCGAGCGGAAGAACGCGATAATTTCGTGAAACTCCGATGGAAATTATAACTTCCCGTACATCATAATTTCAACCGGTACACGGAGCCGCTCGTAAACTCCGTCTCGCACGAAACAGTCGGTAGAAAGCCGTACGAAACTTGCCGCGTCCGTCTTTAATTCCCCCTCTTTCGCGGTGGTTGGGCAATCGGTTGGAATTGCGCGTGGATTAATTGCCGTTCTAAACGCGAAACGAGCGAAACGGAAAGCGAACCTGTCCAATTGTCCTGCACAGTTCTCCGGGATCGTTTTTTTCTTTTTTTTTGGTATTTTTCTGAGCGCGATCTTCTAGGTGACGAACGTTTGAGAATTTTTTTCGACGATACGGAACGCGAGATAGAAATTTTTCGTCGATGGGCCGAGAGTAGATACTTTGAACGATACGTGTGTTAATTTTTGTAGAGAAATGGTACAAGGTTTGGGAAGTATAAGCTTCTTCGTAACGTGTTACTTGAATTTTCCAAGTTGTACGGAGCAGTGGAATTCTTCGGTACTGGTGATCGGAATTCGGTGGAATTTGGATTTTCAGAAAGTAGATAGATGTCGCTGTCGTTGGGTATGGAGTTCTTTTAAATATTCGGTGGTTGGATAATTTGAAACGTAAGTTTTCTTACGAGGAACTGCGCAATGAGTAGTCACCCCTGAGTAACGGGTGACTTTTCCCACCTATTCATTTTACATTCGTATATTCACCTTTAGCCGGAAATTATCGTAATTCACGATCCAAAGACTCGTGTGGTTAGAAACAAATGCGTTGAAAATTTACGAGGAAGACCGGAGAAATTTCCCGTTGAATATAAAAAAGCGGACAATGTCGTGCTCTATTTGGCAGGCGAGTTTGCCCATCTCTCTCTCTCTTACCTTTAAATTTTCGCGTTTCCGCAAAAATAGGTACGCCGTTCGCGATCCGGAGAGTGGCGCGGTTAAAAAAGAATGCGTTGAAAATTTACGAGAAGGACCAGAGAAATTTCTCGTCGAGTGTAAAAAATGAGCAATGTCGCGCCCTACTTGGCAAGTGACATTGCCCATCTCTTTACCTTATCTTTGGATCTTCGGCTTTTCGCGAAAATAGGTTCGCGATTCACGAGGCGCGTGTAATTTAAAAAAAATTGCGTTCAAAATTTACGAGAATAAAAAACGAGCACTCTTATCCGTGGATCTTTTCGCGAAATTATTTTCACGATCCAGAGACCCGTAGGATTAATCCTTGCAATACCGACGGTTGGGAGGATCACACTTGGGTCCAAACCGACCCGAAACTTCGCTTCGTTTGCGCAAACATTTCGAATAAAAATTCGACCACTTTACCGTACGTTCCTCGAGCGAAACAAGTTCTTCTAACGGTACAAATGTACGATATAAAAGTCTCTCTGGATCCGAGAAGATCCACGCGTAACAAGGCGAGGGTCAACGGTGCACCTTTATCGAGGAACTCGCGTATCGAGTTATTTTCCTCGACAAAGTTTCCATACCCACGTTACAATTGAAAAGTAAACCTCTCTCTGGGTTCGAGAAGACTCGATAACTCAGAGTATTGAAAGAACGAGTTAAAAGTGCGCTAAGAAAAACCGATAGAAATTTTCTCCGCGGTGAACAAAAATTATAAAATACCACCCTGTTGAATCGAGTCGACTAATTACCGATCGTAAGGTGTAAATCGGTCGCGTATCGCGATACGATCGTATCCGTAGCGAGGTTACGCGATATTATTATTTATTAATTCGAATACTTATCTATTCGTCGAATACTCGGGAATTTACGGAACGTTATCCCGTACACCGTCTTCGAGAGGAACGATCGACGAAATTCTGTCTATCGATCGAACGTACCGGGTCCGGATCGAGGATCGGTGAATTTAAAGGCGCAGGTGATCCTCCGGTGCGCCGGCGTGTCGTGTCGTGTCGGCCTTTGAAAGGAGACGGGAGGCGGAAAAATCGACGTGGCAATCTACATACATCGCGGGGTCGCATTAGAAGTAACGAGAAAGCGGGTCGGGAGCCACGCGCAATTTACGAGCAATAAGCGAGCCCCCAGATCTCGGTGGAAGAAGCGGAGAGACGTCGTTAGGATTGGAATATGCACGGCCACGACCTCGGTGAGCCCGCCTAGGTTCACCTTTCCTCGACAACTTCTCGTCCGTGGCTCGACCCACTCTCCTCAAGTGCACCTTCACCGATACACGTGCACCGCACCGCCGCGCTCGACTTCTTCAGGGGAAGAGGATGCGTCGTAATCCACCGTTGAGCCCGCGTAGGAGTCGATGTAGACGCTGGAGACAAAAGACCTCGTGCGCCGCGATGCGATTAATGCGCGCCGCATCGCCGCGCGGAATCTTTCTACCTGTACCCTCGTGCGTCGGCAGCCCTACGTACGGCTTACGTATTTATGAATGCCGCATAGCGGCACCGTGTTTTAGGAAGTCGCGGTGTACACGGTGTCCCGTAATACCTGCCAACCGAGCGGGAACCGACCGGACCCGATCGAGAACGGTACAGCGGATACGAAGACACGTTATACTGTGCGCGGATGAGAAGTTCACCTCCGCGGGGGATTTCGGAACGAACCGAAGGACGCCTCGATTGACGCGAGTAACGTGAGCGATATTTTTTGTAGCTACTTTGGTTCGAGAGTCGTCTTTCCAGCTCCCAATTATAGTTCTGTACTTTTTCTTAGAAAATGTAAGGCGAAGAAAGTATCTTTGTCGATATTGTTCGTAGCAGCTTTGATTCGAGAGTCATCTTTTTAGCTTTCAACTGTAGTTCGATGTATACTTTTTGTTAGAAAAGTACTCATTACGATTGTAATGGAAATGTAAGGCGAAGAAAGTATCTTTATCGATATTGTTCGTAGTAGCTTTGGTTCGAGAGTCATCTTTTTAGCTTCCAACTGTAGTTCGATGTATATTTTTTCTTAGAAAAGAACACATTAAGCTACAAATGTTATGGAAGAAGTAAGGTGAAGAAAGTATTTTTATCGAATTATAAATTCAAGTAACATTTGCAAGCCATGTACTGTGCCAAGGTGAGAAGTTGACCTCTGGGAGGAATTGAGAATTGCGGAGGACGTTTTAGTTGGTGTGAGTAAGTGATCGATATTTTTCACAGTAGCTTTGGTTCGAGAGTCATCTTTCTAGCTTCCAACTATAGTTCGATGTATACCTTTTCTTAGAAAAAAATTTATTACGCTGCAATTGTAATGGAAGGAGTAAAGTGAAGAAAGTATTTTTATCGAATTATGAATTCAAGTAACATTTGCAAGCCATGTACTGTGCGAAGGTGAGAAGTTGACCTATGGGAGGAATTGAGAATTGCGTAGAATATTTTCATTGGCCTTCGAAGACCTGCGAGTAAACAAAAGGCCCCGAGTATAAATAAAATTCATTTCTCGATCAGAGGTCATCTTCCACTACTCCACTAGATCCTCTACTTCAATTCCAGAGACTTGGAACACCTTACAGAGGATATTTCATCCCTGAAAAATATTCTTACGAGTATTGTTTAGTACAGAAGATCTGCACGAATTATTTATACCATACACCGTTCCCCTTTGTATCGTAAAATTTTTGTAAGAACAAGTTTTCGATATCTTTGAAAGAGACACCCTGTGTATTCCCGTTTGCATCGAACAAGTTCCGTGCCCCGCTTATTGATAATCGACGCTCCCGATTACCGTGCATTGTGCAAGACGCTACCGTATCACGTAACCGAATACATTCGTCCGTGTGATGCATCAATCCCCGTGAACGTTCGCATACATCGACACAAATGACATACCTTTCCAGAAATTTAGCGCGTTCCATTGATCGTCTTCCCCGTTTATGTCGATTTATCTCGTAGCCTACCGATTAAAAAAAAAAAAGAAAAAAACACGAAGAATGTCTTCCACGATTTTGAAAGAGATTTCACACGACATTATTAATCTTTCGACGCGTGTGTGTCTTCAAGGTCATTCGGAGGTCAACTCTTTTTCATCTTGAACCTACATCTTTTACTTCGGAATTTTATTCCACGATAAAATATACGTGACTTTTGCCCGAAACGTATGTTTTGCACATGATCGAACGCACATCACATACATTGGCAATCATTTTCTCCTATCGTTGAATTTCCATATAATGGAACGTGATCGGTCGCGAATCGATAGCTGAGAGCATTCGCGGGGTGTGTTAAGCCGAGCGCTGTTTCCGCAAGAAAGGAAAGTTTTCTCACTTTCCCTGAACGTATTGTTCAGCGATTACCGATACTTACTCCGGCGAACAGTAACGGTTAAAACGATTCATGGTTAGGCCTGCATTCATGTACAACTGTCCAAGAAGTTTTACAATGCTGCCAGCGGCAAATGCTTTCCACGACCACCGTGACCCCTTGAATGCTTAATTTGCGCCGCAGCATCTTGAAACATCGACTCCGCGAACCGACCGCCTTCCTAACGGGGAATATCGCGTTTCCGATTTCGAGCAATTGAAATTCTTTTCCCCACACACAATTTCCTACAAATAAATCGTTTATAAAATTTCACGAACCTTCTCGAAATCTATTAACGAAGATACAGGGTCTCTCAAACTTCGAACACGTTCCTTTAAAACCTTCTTTCGAGAACTCTCAGTAATCTCAAAAAACTATCGATATCTTCCACTGCAAAATTTACATATTTCTCTCGAAAAGCTCACCCTTCCCAAACGACACAATATTTTCCCAAAACTCACTCCGTACACTCAACGATAACACAATTTATCTACCGTCTAAAAATTCTAATCAAACCGGAAGAATCCATCCTACGATGCAACAAAAAAATTCAGCGCGTTGCAAGAGTGCTGGTATTTTCCATACCAGTAAATATTTTTCAACGAACCTTAGCAGAAGTGTCTCTCTAAGTGTATACCTTCGACACACTTAACAAACATTTGTATCGAACTTCTCAATCGCCGGTAAAAAAATTCTCCAAGAGATCGGTATTCACCCTGGAGAGAGGGACAATCTCGGGAGGTTTTCCCCGGAACTGTTTCCCGTTTACGTTCGTCGGCGAAGTCCTCGACTCGTCGAGGGAAGCGAAAGCATCGGTGGAATTATAAGAACACTGGATCGCCGGGCCTCCGAACGGCGACCTCATTGATACACGATGCACCGGAGTCGCTCGTCCGATAAAAGATGCACCGTGCACCGGAGAAGCGCAGCGTTGACCGCGGACGAAGCGGTATCCGTGGAACGGCGACATGGAAATAGTCGCGATAAATCGCTCGCCACGAACTATTCCATTATAAAGGAGCATGCCCCGGGTAACATAGCCGCTCGCGACCGTTGCTTTGTGCACGGCGCACCTACCTGTACGTGCATCGGCTGCCGACAGAGCCGTGGGGCCTTAGACTAACGACAATCGGGCCCGAGGATTTCCCTGAAACCCCTACGCGAATCTTGACGTACATCTTTCCCCGTAGCCGCTTCCTTCGATGAATTTTCAACGGTGAGACGCACGAGGAAACAGAGGGGGGTACCACCGTACAACGTTTCCCAATTCCGCTGGAGTTTTACGGATACCATTCCGCGCCACTTTCCGAGAAACCCATCCACGGTACGGGGAGTTGAATATGCGTTGAATTCGCTTCGGTACGAACGAACTTGAACTCCTGGAGCGCGCTCCGGGTCACCAGGGAGATATTTCTCGCGAGTTTCGACCCCTAACCGCGACTCCTTCTCGTTTCCGCGTTTCGCTCGATTTTCGCGCCAACCGGTAGAAGTACTGTTCGTGGAAACTGAGGATTAATTCTGTGCGCGGGTGTACACGGTGTGGGTATTATTTATTTTTAATGTTTGAAACGGTTGCGGAGAAATATCTATTTCGATCAATTTCGATGGATTGATCAATCGAATGTTCGCAGGGGGATGGATATTAATTTATGGTGTTCGTCGCTGTGCGTTGATTTGTTCCAGAGAGTGGCTCTACGCGTTGAGTCGCTCCGGTGACCGTGAACACCACGCGTTTACTTGCCAGTCGCGAGAGAGCGTATTAATAGACCTAGGGTGTCGGTGGCCAGTCGTAAGAGCCTAGTGGTACGACTGAGGTATTGGTAAGTCGTGAAGAGTGTACTGGTACGTTTTCTAAGGTCGATAGCCAAAGGTCTGTTAAAGCTGATCGTTAAAAATCTGTTAAGATCCGTGGAGGTGGATGACCCTCGAGCAAGTGTCAAGAATGATCTCTGAAGGTGCGTTAAGGTCGATCCGTGAAGGTCTGTCAAAGTCTCTAAAAATCTATTACGATCGATCTCTAAATATCTATGAAGGTTGATCTGGGAAGATCTCGTTAAAATCACCTTACAAGTTGAACCCTTGCAATTCCTAATTAGCGAAGCAGTCACCGTCATTGACAAAGGCCCAAACTATTACAATATTCAAAGGCCCGAAACTATTACAAACCTACTTGAACCGACATCGACGAAAATTCCCAAGGGGTAGCTCAACCCCAATTTCGCGAGCGTCGAAACTTTGTACAAAGCGCAAAAACTAAATTCGACCCACTGCTCGCATTGATCGTTCCTGGACGCATCCCGCGCGTCCTGGTTCGATCGTCTTCGACGTTTATTAATTCATCCATCGCTCGCGGGGTAGTTTCTCAATCGCGTTGAATCGCGGTGAAACGATTCGAGACGTCGCCGCGAACAGGCTGGAACGACGATAAACAAACCGACGGGGCATCTCCGCGGTTAGAATTACAAAATCGGAGGGTTCGGTTTCCCGGCGGGATTCAAGGTACCGGTACCATAGATCCCAGTGGTGCCATGAGCCGCGTTTACGCGAGGACTGTGCCGTGCACCGTTCGGTATCTCGGGCTCACGGGACACACGGATTCATCGCACACGCGCAACGCGAACGAACGAGGCACGCCTGTTATTACTCCCGCAGATTGATGGAATCGGGCAACCAGTCATTTCGCGGTGGAATCAGTGAGAATTAATACCGTGCTATTAATTTCACTCCGGTCGCGGCGGATTCGCCCGGTTCGCGTGCACAGATGAGAGCCAACCCGGGAGGATCGCGATGCGGAGGAGGCACGCATCGGTACACCGGTTCCCATCTACGTGATTTAGACAACGTTTCATTTTTTCCCTCCTCCTCCTCCTCCTCCTCCGCCACCTTCCTCCTTC
The DNA here is from genome assembly GCF_051014685.1 of Ptiloglossa arizonensis. Lineage (NCBI taxonomy): Eukaryota > Metazoa > Arthropoda > Insecta > Hymenoptera > Colletidae > Ptiloglossa > Ptiloglossa arizonensis. The sequence continues at coordinate 23,623,702 of NC_135050.1, forward strand.
CTCCTCATCGTACGCCCATCTTGACCAGAGACGCGGAGGAGCCACTTCGAGGCAACGTCTCGAACTCCCTTACGCGCCTCGGCCACGTCGATCGCTCCCTGATGAGTATCGGTCAGATTCATGGGCGCTTAGCGTGAATTGATGCACGGGCATTAATTACGCGATCGGGTTCTACGAGTCCGCGGCCTCGATCGTGGATCGGCTCGAGGTCGACGAAGGATGAGCCTTGGCCCGCGGATTCATCGCGATTCATCAAACGACGCCGCGGGAGTGCGTAGGCGCAGGAACCTACGATGGATCGTCTTTCGCGTCAAAGTATCGAGGATGGGAGACTAAATGGTCACCGGGTGAAACCGGTGTACCACGGCGTTGCGTGTAACGTGGTCTCTGGCCACCTCGGAAGAGTGACGGCGCTGGAGATGTTTCACAGAGACGATCGTTAGAAATTCCGATACGGTTGATTCGTCTATGGGCGGATCTCGGAGGAGAGAGATTAATTTTTGTTTGGGAGACGACACGGGGAATGGACAGTCTTGTACTCCTTGGGTCTGGGTAAGGAAAGATTGAGTATAGACGAAGCTACGAGAGAAATTGTTATTGGAAATTGTGATACGGTTGATTAGTTTGTGGAGGGGATGATGAGGAGGAAAATTAATTTGTTGGGAGAAAATGTGGACAGTTCGGAGCAATCTTACATTCGTTGGGTCTAGTAAAGATTATATATAGATGAAGCTACGCGAGAAATTGTGATACAGTTGATTCGTCTATGGGGGATTGTGAGGAAGAAAATTAATTTTTTTGGGGGGACAACGCGGATAATTGGAAGCAAATTGAGTATAGATGAAGCTACGCGAGAAATGGTTATTAGAAATTGCGATAAATTTAATTCGTCTATGATCGTGAGGAGGAAATTTAATTTTTTGGGAAACAACGTGGACAGTTGGGAGCAATCTTGCATTCGTTGATTCTATGAAGCTACGCGAGAAATTGTGATACAGTTGATTCGTCTATGGGAGAATCGTGAGGAGGAAAATTAATTTTTTGGGAGACGACGTGGACAGTTGGGAGCAATCTTGCACTCGTTAAGTATTAGTTAGAAAAGTATACATCGAGCTACAGTTGGGAGCTGGAAAGATATCCTTCTCAATACGATTCTCAATTCTTTCCATATGTCAACTTTCAACTCCGCACAATACAAACTTTAGTCCATATTTACAAGAGTTGCTTTAATTCGTCGTTGTTCCAAAGAATTTGTTTTCCCCTTTTCATCTCGAAACTCGCTGGAGAAGGTTTTGTTATTGGTTCAACTACGGTCGAAACAATTGGTGGGAATTGCTCGAATATCCTAACGCGAGTTTGCGACCTCTGTCTCGAGGTTAATCGTTCGTAACAGAGAATTGAAGCAAGAAGCTGGAACGATGATTCCTGGAAGGAATTGCGGGTCGTACCTGGTCAGACCTTCTAATCAGCCCGAAGGTCTGCCATTGACGATATAACGCTGTCCCCCTGTGCGTGGACCACGTTTCACTTACCCAGGGCTCATCTTCTCGTGTGGGTCATTCCGCGCCATATCACTTTCGTTCGAATTGGAATACGTTGCGGTCCATGTGAAAACAGGGGATGTTTAATCGTCTGTTTCCTCCCTTTCGAAATTGTTTAGAAAATCTAGAGCCTCGAAGTTGTCGGTTCTCGACGAAAACAACCTTTGTAAAAGAATATTTGTCTCGGTGATGGTACTTTGAATTTTTTCCATGTAATTCTAAATGATTGTTTCCGTTGAGAAAATTGCCATTGTTAGTTCCAAGGGTAGTTCTTCGTAATTATCGGACAACTGATACAAGGAAGAAATTGATACACGGATCTGAACTCTGATTTTACAACACGAAACGATTAAAGAAATATCAGAGCATCCATTATAACAGTTTTACTTCCAGAAAAACAATATATTACGATGGAACAACGGATCGAAGGAAACTCGAGAGTAGAAGAATTCAAAACGAGTCGAAATTAGGGAGCGATACGGACCAAAAACCAGCCGTAAATTTACTCGAAATTGTATACAAAGCCTCGCGCACCTAATCACCTCCAAAGCGACACAAATTAAAATACCAGAACGGTTAAAACCACCTTTAAATAATTATGCAATAATTTCCCTATCAAATGCAACGAAGATGATTCGAAATTGCCTAGAATCAGTATTTGTAAGAAATCGAACGTGTAATCGAAGCCTCGTTCTTCACTGGAATATATAAGAATCCATAGACGCGTATCGGAGGGCGTCGATCGAGGGCGTTCGAAGACGCTCGCGCCGATTGGGACCGGGCTCGCCTAATCGCGTCGGTAATGACGCCGGGACCCGGCGCGTTTAATATTATCGTCGGTTCGCCGACAATAAATATCAGTTTCTCGGGTCGGGTCCGCGGCTCGGTTTTCAGTGTAAATGCAAAATCGCGCGTAATTTATGCTGGCAAGCAACACGCCTGGCCGGTCGAACCCCCGCGGCGAACTTGCAACGGCTTCATAAAGCGCGCGTCTGCTCGTGCACGGGCCGCGCCGCGCGCCGCGCGCCGCAACCGCAGACGTGCCACCGCCATGGCCGCCGCTCGCTTACACATACCGAATAATGCTAACCTACTGTCGGAACCAACAGTTCGCGGGTATGTTAATTTATTTCGACCGGGTACGCGTATCGGTATATACGTCAGTTCGAAAGGTCTCGTTGCGAGGATCGGGTGGTCTCGGTTAACACGTTGACCGCCCTGTGTATCCAATTGGATACGCGGCTGTGCGGTTACGGGGCGCCACCGGTGCATCGCTCGGAAAATACACAGAGTTGTTCGAATTTCGAGACCTGGGGACAACGTGGTTACTTTAAACGGTGCAACGGAGAGCTTCGGGTTTTTGGGGATCGAGGGAGGAATCGTGGTCGAGGAAAAGATCGATTTTCTTTTTTTTTCTCAGAGGACCTGTTCTTTGAGTCGAAATCAATTTTGAAATGTATTTTCTGTTTGGAGTTATTCGTTTGGATAGCTTTTTGGTAGTTTGTTACGATTTGGGAATTGGTCTGGAGTCAGGGAGAAGATTATTTTGGAAGTAGGAGTTCTCGGTGTGGAATTTGACTTTGGAATGTATTTTAAGTGTTTGGTTACCTTTTGGGAGTAGTTCTATTATGATTTGGAATAGTTTAAGTATCAGAGAGATTATTTTGGAAGTAGTTCTCTGTGTCGAACTTAACTTTGAAATATATTTCACGTGTTTGGTTACTTTCTGAGTATAGTTTTCTATTACGATTTGAGAATAGTTGTTACCATTTGGGAATAATTTGATCACCATTTGTGAATAGTTTTACCGCTTAATTAGAAAGCACATAATAATAGCACATAAATAATTCTAATTCTAAGTAGTCCGCGAGAAACGAAGTTACATTGTACTCTACCGCGGGCAAATGATATTCCAAGAGTTTCAAACGCTCAACACCGACACCACGATTTTCAGTGACGAAGCACGCGTACAGAATGATTCTCGCTCAGAACGTAATATCGCCGCTAACGAACACTTTGTCATCGAGTGGTTAAAAATTAGCGATTTAAAGTGCCGACAACCTACGCAATCCGTTGCGCAAAACTAAACGATACCAATTTGCCGGCGAATCGCGAACGCGAAAATGATTTTTCCAACGACGTCGTTCCCCGTAACGAAAAAATCGATAACGCGCAAACCTCGCGACCTCGTTGCTCGCGCGGAAAATCTCGCGTAAGGTGCGGCACAATTACCGTGCGTGTAAATAATTTATCCACGTGACAACGCTAATTCCTACCTAGCGACGAATCGCATCGCGCGTAACTCGTCCACCTTGTTTCGCAGCTTGCGTTCCTCTCGCCCGCGAGGATTTACTCGCGTCCCGAGACGCGAGTTCGACGATCAAAATTCGTAACTTTCGCGGCTACGAATTTTACAGATGATCGTCGGCTCGGAATCGACGTCGAACGTTTATCTTCCGCGGTGGACGAGCGGCGAACGAAATTTATTCGCGAACTTTAACGATGTGTCCGGCGATCGTCTATAAAATTCGAAACGAACCGAACGGGATGATCGAACGATACGATTCGGTTTTATAAATGAACCCGAGGGATGAATAATCAGCGTTCCGCGCGATATTAATGCGAACATAAGGGGTTAATTTAACGTTGTACCCGGAGCGACCGCAACTCGGGCTCGCGGCATTACTCTAATTGATTCCCAATTTCCTCTATGCCGAAGAATGATAAATTGGGCGTAATGGCGTGCATTTTCCTTGAATATACGCAATCATAGTTCGCGGTCGGTAATGGTCAATTACGGGGAACGCTGGAAAGGTTCCGAGCGGTTCGGAACACCAAATTGAGTGCCTATTGATCAAGAGCCTTTCCATCGCTCTCGATGCCTGCCACTGAATGAAATACTCACCGCGTGTCTAAGTGGAAGACTAATTGCGCGTGTTGTGGACAGGTGGAACCGTCATTCGTCGTGCATCGGGACGCTAATGAGCGCCGCTTCGAAGGGAAATTTAGAGCAGAGATCTCGGCTTACCGCGAATTTCCCTTTTGACGAACCTACCGCGACCGATCCTCTCCGATTCTTCGATCCACCTGACATTTTCGACCACGGAACGCGAACGTCTACATATTTTTCCCAACGATGAAAATGTCACGGTGCTTTCTCATTTATACGCGGGGCCCTCCACGAAATCGAGAGCAGTTTCACCGTGCATCGGTCCAGCTTGAAATTGCAAAATACGTGGGACGATTTCCGTTTCGACTTTGAAATCGTCCGAGTACATTTCATTTCTTACCCATACGCGCTTAGAGTCGAGCGTGATGTATTTTCAATGGGTGAGACAATTTTTTTGAAAATAAAAGATCATTTAAATAGGAATGGGAATATTTAGAGGTACCATAGTTTTAAGGTACTAACACAATTGATTTAAATGTAAGAACGATTCTTATGGGTAGTGCAATCGTATTTTCGATGGGCGAGACAATTTTTCCGGTTAGAAAAGATCATTGAAGGAACTTTGATTCCATCTATCTCCCTCCGGGTTAGGTCTGGCAACATCCTCCACGTGGTGAGACCTGATAATCGGTATTACAAACGACGAACAATAATTATTCGTCGTGGTAGTACCGAGCTAATTGACTGCGAATTTAGAATAGTAATTTTTATAGTATAGTAGAGTACTTTACAGTAGTGTACTTTCTACAAGTAGAGTACTTTAAAGAACAACATTTTTGTGACGAGTATGAAAGTGCGAATACGTTAATGGATCGAAGGAAAGCGATTGTATCTTCGATGAATCAATGTATCGAAATAAAATCAATTTCACTCACAACGGAAACTTTATTTTTGTCCATTATTTCTTTCCATTTCCTTAATCGGATCCTATCAAACTGCTAAAACTGCTCAAAACTATGTGTCCTCGACTATCAACACAGGGGCAGGTATTTTTCTCTCTTCGTCATCCTTCGTGAGTCAGATCCACGTTCTGCGTGTGCTCCTGATGCGAAGTTGGGAGAAACGGGGCATTCCTATACCGAAATGAACAATGTCGCGTATTTCCTCTATTAAGTAGGAATGAGAATATTTCGAGGTAGCGTATTCGTAATTTTAGCAGCACAATTGTAAATATAAGAGCGATGCACCTAACTTGTGCTCGCGATTCGAGATTAATCACCGCTCCGAAACTTCACGTCTCTTTGACAGTGTAAAAAGTAATCGAGAGGAGATCGTTCGATTTGGAGCGGCAAGTGTTAAGCTCGGTTGATAATCTTCTTGAAAACTTGTATCGTGGTTCGTCGATTCTCTATTGTATTCTGTAAGAAATTCTCACCAATATATTCACACCAGCGGAATAATTTTTCTCGCGCACGAGATAATCGATCTCACGGATGGATCGTGTCCATAAAGAAAACTTCGAACGCCTCTTAACGGTATAAACGGTGATTTCAGTCGTGAATCGTAAATGGAACTGCTGGTAAGCTCGTGTACGTCTTCTCGAAGCTCTTATTACCGTAACAACCTTTGTTCGGGAAAAATATTCCCAATAATACACATTTCAAGAGTTACAATGGCATATAAGCAAGGTATGATTGACCCCAACGATTACATCGCGAGGGAGGAACAAATTGTAAGAGAAAGATAGGTCAGAGTGCAAGGGAAAGCGGATTGTCTATTGTCAGACGCATTTTGAAACCAATATGACAAGCGCTGCGCGCGTCTTCCTCTTACTATCGACGCGTATATTATTTTGAGAACCGTTTTCGTTCGAAGTTATTCAAATTTTCGCAGACGTAAACGCGTGTAAAAGAATTAATAAAGATTCTACTTTAAATTCTCAGGATTTCTTCCCGTGCAGAATCTAAGTAAATCTAAAACACGAAACTAAAGAAAAGAAACGGTATCCGATCACAGGATACTTTGGCGGTAGTTTTCGAATTTGAAAAAAGTGTTCTAATCTGGTCTGATTCAAACTAGTGACTCTTCGATATTAAATTCTTAAGTTATCTTCTCGGTACAGTGTCCATGCAAATTTGGAGCTCGAAGGTAGAATAAAATGTTGGACAACCGTACAATACCCAACAATTTTCAAATTATGATAAATTATTATAGAAAAGTAACCGAATATTTTCTCATATTACAATTTTTCCAATATCGATACAAAATACTGGCCACTCCGTAACTAATTACAATCTACCGCTTCTGTAACCCAATAAAACACTTTCTCGCGCTCCAATTTTTTTTTCACTGTCGATACAAAGTATCACGCGCTCGGTAACTGATTACCTATCATCTCCGCGTGAAATAAAAAAAAGGAACCAAACGTTTCGATATATTACCACCGGTGACACAGCATCAGCGCGCAATCCATAGCGCGGCGCAAACGCTTTCTTCGTAACTCGAAGAACGTCGTAGCTACATGTATACATGTATTTTTCCCGCGTTGAAATTTACCGCTCGAGGTGTCGACGTACAATTAGGAATCGCCCTATACGGTGCAAAACGTACGGCGTAAAATTCAAACGTGCAATTATGTCAATACCGTTAATAGGTACCACGGACAAATTTTCAACGCGGATAACGTCACGACGACCGACCGACCGACCGACCGACCATCGACCACGTTCGCCAAATTTATCGAAACGGATAAAATGATCGTTTCCGCGACCGTACACGAAACCGCTGGAATTCTAAGAAACTCGTCGTCCCAGCGATTATTAGCTCGCTCGCGTCTCGGTACCCATTGTTCTCTCGTTAGGGCGTCGTTGCAAAGAATTTGTGAGCGTGGTTCTCACGTGCGGGTAAACGGCGTACAATCGTACGCGGTTGAAATACAAGCGGTGCCCACCGTAATGGGGACGAATCGCATTGGCAGATGCGGTAACGCGAAAACAGGAACTCTCCTCCACGAGTCCTCGTAGCCAATAACGCCTCCACGTGGCGGATCGCTAAATAAGGCAGCCGGTCCAGTTCGAACGTGGGTCGTTCGGCGGTTCTAGGATTTTTCATCGAGGTTCGAGATAAAGGTAGAAAATTGCCGACTCGAGAGAGGAGTCGGTATCCCCCACATTGTTCGCGTTATTGTGGGAAACCGTTGTCGATCAAATCAATACGAGGTTATTAGGCTCCCCGACGCGCTAGTTCCATTCTTACTTCCTGGCTGGCCGGGGGATTAAGTGGACGAAGCGAATAACGGAACCTCTCGACACTGTGCTTCGTACCGTACTCAAAAGAACCTCTTATCGATCATTTTGAGAATCTGGCTAACATCTTCCTACTTCGAGTTCCTCTCTGGAAAATATTCTTTCCACGGATAGGAAATTTTTCTACGGAGAAAAATTATCTTTTGTATTAATCTCTCGACACTGTGGTTCGTAGATTCTCAAAAGAATTTTTTATTTATAATTTTGGGCATTTAACATCTTCTTTCTCGATGAGTTAAAATTCATGTAGGTTTTGTGTTCTGTGGATAGTTCTTCTTTGAAAAATATTCTTTCCACGAATAGGGAATTTTTCTCCGTTGAAAGCTTCTAGGAAAATTATCTTTTGTATTAATCTCTCGACACTGTGGTTCGTAGATCCTCAAAAGAATTTTTTATTGATAATTTTGGGCATCTAACATCTTCTTTCTCGATGAGTTAAAATTCATGTATGTTTCGTGTTCTGTAGATGGTTCGTCTCTGAAAAATATTCTTTCCACGGGTAGGTAATTTTTCTCAGTTGAAAGCTTCTAGGAAAATTATCTTTTGTATTAATCTCTCGACACTGTAGTTCGTAGATTCTGCAAAGAATTTTTTATTGATAATTTTGGGCATCTAACATCTTCCTCCTCAATGAGTTAAAATTCCGTAGAAAAATATTTGAAAATATCTTCTAGAAAAATTATTATCTTTTGTAATATTTCTTAGCTAACTGATTAGCTAAAAAGAGCCTTTCATTGATGATTTTGGTTAAAACTCATGTATATTTTATATTCAATACGTGGTTTATCTTCAAAAAATATTCTTTTCACGGATGAGAAATATTTTTTCGTAGAAAACGACTGAACAATATTTCCCATGAAAAATGATTTTTGTGCTCTTTTATTTCTACACAGAAAAGATCTATACCGAGTAATAATAGTTCACCTTTACGCAATAAGTTTTAAAAATGTTCATTCTTGCTTTCATCTTGCAATTTTACCGGTATTTTTCACTCACCCGTTCCGTACACTTCAATCGTGGCTTCAGCCCTTGATAAATAAACAATAAATAAATAATTCGAGAATCTTCCACAATGTTGTCCCCCTACTCGGATCTTGGCGCAAAATTTAAATTCCGAATTCTTCCGCAATAAACTCACCACTTAGTGTCGTATTTCCACTGTCCAGAGAAACTCGGTGAAACTTACCTGCAACACAAAGAAAAGTGAAACGTTAAAATCGATCGATGTTCGAAGTAAACAGGAAAACTCGCGTCTCCGTATCATCGATTACAAAATTTTCCACCATCACTGTTATCGCACGAAAGTCACTCGACCACCATACGAGCCTCTCGAAAGATCCACCTCGATCGTTTAACCACCTGTTCGCTCGGTATCGAAATCCGAAAACGATAATTAAATAACGCATTACGTAGGCGGGGATTCGCAGGCGTTGCAATCAGGAAGAGATTTCGAAATTCCTATAGTAAACCAGGCGCGACGCGTTATCGGATTTACCGACGATATCGTCCGCTGGTTATATCTATATCGACGATTATAATCGGGCCTGCATCGCGCTCTCCTCGCCTCGTTAGCGCCGAGCATATCGTCTTAACCAACGAGGTGTTTCCTTACTGCCTACCATCCAGATAGAGAATCTTCTTGTTCAGTCACTTGTTCTTCGCCGATTACATCGCTATGTAAATTTATCGTCGCTACGTGTGCGCAACTGCCCTTTTTTCTCCCCTTCTCGGGGTTACTGTGCGTTTTTCACGTGTATGTGTGTGTACGCGTTCCACCACCGCGACGATTACGCTGTCTCGTATTCGACTGTGACGTACGAGCGATTATTCGTCCGACAGACCCAACTTGGTACGCGCTGAAAGCGGATTCGAAGCGGAGGATCCCTCTCGCGGGAGACGTTCTACGTTACATTTCATTTCTATTGGTTCTCGACAACCATACACGCTCCACCGTGTCGGTAGTCTTCTCTTTTACCCGATCTGACGCACGAAACACCAATTTTGTTCTTTTCCTGCCGGTTGGTGACTATTGAGGTCTTTTTGAGAGTCACCCTTAGAAAACAAAGGAAATTTCCGTACTCGAGGTAAGAAACTATAGAATATTGTACACGTATTAATGTATAAAATTATACGCAATATATTGTACATATATTTGAAACTATAGAAGAAACATATGTTCGTTATTGAACCCTTGACGATGTATACTTGCATGCATCGATAGCGATGCTCGATTGAGAAATCTATACGGTGAACTCTTCGTGTTGGAAAACATATTTTGAAATATTTTATAATATTGTGAAGATTGAAAGAAAAACTTTGGAATCTTTTTTACGGTAAAATATGAATTCTAATGGTCAATAGTGATCGATCCATAATGTCGCACACGTTGATTTATTATATATATAAAAAAGTCCATTTTAACAGAGTGCAACTGCCAACAAAACGACTCCTCCCACTCTCGACTTACCGAAATCACGAGCAAAGATATTAACGTCCCGATCTCGATTCTGCATAATTGGATACTTTGTCGGTTAATCGGGGACCATTTCCCTACCTGTTCTAACGAGGCTCGAATCAGCTACCGATAAAATGGCTCCTCCCATCCTCGATTTATTAAAATCTCCAGTCGGAATATTAACTTCCCGATCTCGATCGCGCATAAATGGATACTTTGTCGGTTAATCGGGGACCATTTCCTACCCGTTCTAACGAGGCTCGAATCAGCTACCGATAAAATGGCCCGTCTCGTTCTCGATCTATCGGAATCTCGGATAAGGACAATATCATCCGTGATCTCGATCGCTGCATAATCGGATATTTCGTTCGTCGATCGGGGACCATTTTCACGGTACCTATCCTCGGTTGGTCGACGATCTGGTAGCGGGTATCGCGAGCCGTGGACTGGACCTCGGTCACGAAATATCTCGGTAAGAATTTTTGTCACGGTTTAGAATGATCCAGTTCGTCGAGGATAGACCATTAAAACGTCCCCGTGCTGGCGTAATTGCAACCGCGAGCCCCGAGCAACATAATCGTCCCGTTTAATACACGATCGATTAATTAAGCCGACCCAATAGTCATCGTCCGCACGATGAATAGAGATTTGTTATTCATCGGTGAAGGATGCTGAGCGGGTCCGCGGCGCTACGTGCGTGCAAACGCGCGAGTTCGCGGGTCGAGCCATTAATTATGATAATTGATTCGCGCGCCTTTGCGTTCGGGAACCAAGCCGAACGAAATACCGGGGCCGGCACGTATCGTGGGAGACCGGGCTCGTGATCTTTGCGAGCTCGCATGAATTTTAATCGCGCACCCTCTGTGCATCTCCGAGCGAGCGAACGAGTTCGAGCTCGTTTCTCGTCGTCGTGGAATACGTCGATCTCGATATAACGATGGATTTGTCCCTCGATGTAACGAGGGATTTGTACCTCGATGTAACCACGGTTCTCTGCTACGATCCAACCGGACGAATTACTCTTCCTGTCATCGAGAATAATTACGCGTTTCCTACATTGTAATTGGATCGAGACGATCTTAAATTATTGGAAATTAACGAGAAGGACTTTTTGGGTATAGTGTCGAGGAACCTAGAGGTTTTGGAGTTTCTAGGATTTCTGGACCGTGAGAGTCTCTGGAGACAGGATAATGAAAGTATGGTATTTAACAGGGTTGATGGCGGATTGTTTGCATTCGACAGAGACAGTTCTCGATTGGTATTATTGGATGTAGATAATTCTAGATTCTTGGAAGTTGATGAAAAGAATTTTGTAGGTCTAGATAATGTTGAGGAACTAATGCCTTTAAAGATTCTAAGACTTCTGTGTCGCAAGAGTCTTCAAAGAATAGATTCTGGAACCATAGTACCTAATAGAGCCGATGTCGAATCTTCGAGACTTGCCAAAGACAATGTTCGATCGGTATCATTGGATACAGATAATCCTAGACTCTTGGAAGTTGATGAAAAGAAGTTTGCAGGTCTAGATAGTGTTGAGGAACTAATACCTTCGAGATATCGAATCGTTAAGACTCGCTGAAGAAAATTTTCGATCGGTATCATTGGATATAGATAATCCTAGGCTCTTGGAAGTTAACAAAAAGAATTTTGCAGATCTAGATAGTGTTGCTAAACTAATGCCTTCAAAGTTTCTAAGACTTCTGTGTCGCAAGAGTGTCTAGAGTACCTAACAGAGTCAATGTCGAATCTTCGAGACTTGCCAGAGATAATGTTCGATCGGAATCATCGAATATAGATAATCCTAGACTCTTGGAAGTTGATAAAAAGAACTTTGCAGGTCTAGATAGCACCGAGAGACCTAAAGGTATCGAAGATCCCAAGAATTTTGCGTCACAAGGGTCTCTGACAATTTCTCTCGTGGATCGTGTCCGAAAACACTTCGCGCGAATCCTAGATCGCGAGTCTAGGGTTCTAAAATCTACGATTTTTCAACGCGATAAAGTTCTCCTCTCCTGTTCCACGTGTCGGCGAGAAATCCTTAAGGAAGGACGCGGAAGCGAGGCAAGGATGGAGACGATTTGAACGGCGCGTAATCAATGCGCGTCCACGAGGAGGAAAACGTTACAGAGTTCTGCTCACGGCCGATTACTCGACCCATGAAGTGAATCAACGCTTTAATAAATGATGCTTCCTATTATAAGGATGGACAGCGAGCGGATACCTCGATAGCCTCGATCCTCCGGAAAAGGGAAAGTCGGCCTAGGCCGGATCGCTCGTACGGCGGATTCTTCGCGACGGCCTCGGAGAACCTCGGCCAGGTCGCTTACGAATGATCGAATCGACGATTATACCGGAACACCAGGTATTTCACAGTTTTTTGTTCTCCGGATTAAACGTCGCTCGGTCACTTTGGAGGTCTTCGTCTTGGAATGTCCGGGACACGTCTCTTCGTATCACCGATACACGTACACCAAGCTCTCGTACCGTTTCACCAAGATCCATTCTCTTAACTACGTCCATCTGTCCCAGTCCGTCCGGTACTACCAAGTTTCGAACCTCTTTCGAGACAGCTGCGCGCCAGAACGATTCTCTTGCCTCTAATATACGAAACTGTTCGACCTGTACCTCTTCCAGAGCTCCTAGACGTCTTTTATCCTTAATCACCGTACCTAAATCCTTCAACGCGTATTCCCCGTACCAGGGATCGAAAAAACAGTTGTCTCGTAATTCTCGAAGATACCGTTCTTGTCCTCTAAAAACTAATCTATACACCAAACTAAACCTATACCTCTTCCGAGCAAGTTTCTCGATCCGTTATCCTCGATCACTGTCTCTAACTCTTCCGACTTGTATCCCTTGTATCGGGTTTCGAATAAACGGTTCAACTCTCACATCTCGAGAACACTGTTCCCAGATTTGTACTCGTCCTTGGAAAAATCATCGGTTGTATTCACGAAGGAGAAATATTTACCTCGGGAACGTTTTAAGAAATTCTTCGCAGTAAATATTCCACTCTCGTGTTTAAATTGCATACTCTCAGAACGGTTCCGAAACAGTTTTCTATCTTTCTATTCTTACTTCTACCGTTCATTCCCTATTCCCTATTCCGTACACGTTACCACTATCGTTACCATTGTACATTTTCCATCCATACGCATGTTTCTAAGGTTACGTTTCGAAACAGTGCTTCGACTTCGCTCCGGCTCGCACCGCGCGTTTTATTTCCTCGTATCTGTACGTTTTACACATATAACTCACCGTGGCTATTTAACCCGGTTTAACATTCCCGACTTATCGCTACGGACTTCGGAACAACGCATTAACAATACTCCAACGTTTTTATTACGGCACGGTAGTCCTTCGCAGCGTCGTTTAAAAGGCAACGAAGACGGAAATTATCTTCGCTCGTCGCGCCGCGCCGTTGAATTCATAATTGCGGACGAAGGAAACCCAACGATAAAGAGAACTTCTCTCTCGATAAAGATAATTGCTCGAATCCTTTTTTTTTCTTTTTTTTTTTACGCGTTCCGCCACGTTGGAGCGGTACAAAGGGGGTTACGAAGAGGGCTCGAGGGGGGTTAGGGAACAGGTCGACGCGATTTCAGCGTCGACGACGTCCTACGGATTCCATCCGTCGTTAATTAGCGTGAACTGTGAGGTTAACTACGAGGGGACACGAGAAAAGCGCGATTAGGGACCCCGGCATCCGTCTACATCCATCATCGCCTGTCATTTTGATTTTCCGTCGTGCAAAAATCATCGTCGAAGCCGAGGGGAGGCTCGTCTGACTTTTTCTTTTGTTTTTTTCTTTTTTTTTCTTTTTTCGAACGCCATGGACTTTATACTCCCGCGAAGTACTAAGTCACTGCGGAGGCAATTAACTTAATTACCCCTCGATACGCCAACGAGCCACAGCCACGAAGGAACCGCGAGAGGTATGACGAAAATAAAAAAATTTCAAATCTCTACGAATCTCAAATTCTTCTGTATTTATCTGTCGATAAATAAACGTGGTATTTTTTAAACTGAACGTTTGTTATGTACATTCAGTTCTTGAAATTATGTTTAAAATTTGAAACCTTTAACATACGTCATTAGTGATAGATTCGTTCGTTTAATTTGATTTGTATAATATTAGGTTGTTCGGAAAGTCATTTCATTTTTTTTTTTTTTGGATGAAAATGAAACACGATCTTTTTAGAGCGTATAAACATTTTATTAAATTATACACTCTCCATTTTGGAAAAGGAAATGACTTTACGAACAAGCCAATATAAATCGAATCGAGTATTCTAGTACCCTTGAAACAGGTGTATATTTTTAACAGTTCTAATTAGTCGAGCCTGAGATCTGTAAAATTCTAATCGACTTTTAAAAAATATACTGAAAACTACCTCGTTGATTTCGCGAATAATACAACGATGAAAAATTTCTTTCGTTTTCTCTCTGAAAAAGTATCGGAGTATTTAGGTCGAAAATTGATCAGTTTAGAGGTTAGGATTTTTCACGTAGGCAAACTACGGTCGTCAGCCGTTATGCAAATGGATTTTGCAAGCTGTTTCTCGGCGGGTACGAAGCGAACACCTCCGCGGAATAATTGTCCATGAAGACGCGGTGATTTTTACGTAAGTCGTCAAACTCACAATTAGAAATCGCGGTACGCGCGGAGGTTGACAGCCTTAAACGCGTTGAACGCTGCCGTGCAGTTAATTATTTTCCAGGAAACCGTCGTAAATACGACGATGGTGGGGGATGCAGAGGAGAGAAACGTTTCCGCGGGAGCGTTGCTCAAGTTGCTTGCAAACGACGCTTCTGGCGAGTTCCCCGTATAATAAAATTCTCGTAACCGGGTGAGGAGGAGGAGAAAGAAACGGTATGGTATTTCGTCGAACGGAACGAGTAGTTAGGATGAATTATCAGTTAGTAAATCACCCGCTTAATAGATCGCCTCAGCGACACGCATCGTTTTCGAAAAACCGTAAAATCGAACTACCGCGACGAGATTATCACCCGAGTCTCCGTGATTGAACGCTGTCCCATGCACGGAGACGGGTAATGGATAATTCTTAGAAGTGAGATTAACTCGTTACCTCGTTATTAGTTCCAAGCGCCGGTTGCGCGACACGAGAATCCCGGGGCGATGTGTTTTCAAACTTTCGAAAGAAAATTTCCTGTCATAGACAGAAGATAGAAGATCTTCATAGAAGATCATTTCCTGAAATAGAATTATCGGTTTGGTCGGTTTGAAGTTCGGTAACGACACCACTATCGGATTCAAGGCGTTACTTCGCGCGTAAGAGGAAATTGATTCGTCGTTGCTGTTCCAGTGTGTAAATTTCCGATTATTTTTTCAAAACACTCACGACACGTGCACTTCTTAACCAGAGAATCTGTTCGGAGGAAAATGTCACGTTTGTCAAACTTTTCTCACCGACTGTATAATACCATGAATCGTGAAAGTAATATAGAAACGTTACTTCGGTAGCAATTCTGAGCTCGAACTGTCCGTGCAATTGGAGAAAATGTATCTTTCGAATCGATACTCGGAATTGCCCCGAATAATGGTCACACGAAAACTATCAATATTCGACGCTGGGAGGAATTCGTGACGTTCGAGGATCGCATAATTTCGCGAACGCCACCCTCACGAGTAGTAATAGCCACGAAATGGGATAAGGTGTACGGTGTAATTTCCCGACCACGGTCGTCTATACTCTTGGCAGCTGTAACATGCTCGAAATACCCGCCGCGAGGCTCTTCCCTCATTCTGGAATTTCAAAAGCGAACCACCACCGTTCCTTCCGTCCATGCGCGTCATCGGCGATCGACGATCACGCAGGTGCATACGCTCGAACGAACGCGGGGAGTCGTTGATCGATCGGACGTTCGGTTATTAGCGATTATTATTCATCAGCGTGAAAGTTGCTTGCCTTTTGCCACGAGGCGTGGCGTGGGAGTCGCGTGCACGCGCGCGAAATATGCAAATAGCTCCTCTTCGGAAATTTCACGGCTGGTCGTTCGTTCATCGCGAGTGTAACACGAGAATCGGACCATCTGTTCGGGAATCTTACTTGGGATCGAAACAACGTGCACACACATCGAAGTTGAATTATTTTTCTTCTTATAGGAGAAACGAGAATTTAAGAATTTGTCAAAATTGTTTCATTTTTACCCGTTTTCACACTTAGAGGGACAATTAGCTTAAGGTTTGTAATATCAGGTACGAAAATTTACATTGTTGAATTGGAAATCGTTGCTCTGGTCGTTAGTCACTCTTGTCGAGGTATGTATTATAGATAAGGGAAAAATTACACTATCGACTTGAAGATCGTTGGAAAACTTAATACAAATGTAATTTACATCGTTACTTGTACGGATGTCGTTCCGATGATCGTTACCCTTGTCGAGGGATGAACCACCCTTAATCGTTTAGATACGTATTTAAAATCTGTGAGAAAATTCTTAAATTCCTAAGAAACACTTGAATTCTTTAGGATTCGTTATTTCGGTATTTGAACTACCACATCGCGAAATTGTTCGTACGTTGGTACAATAGACGTAAGAAAAAAATATATATTGCTACCGTTGGCTAACTTAAAAAGAAAATGATACAAGTGAACGAAACACCCACTACAAGTATTACATTTAATACGATTAATAATACAAGTGTTGATTAGATAGAATAGAGTTTCGGTGCAGTTGCATCTGCAAACTTTGCAGCTCGTGTTGCATCCTCTGTTGGTGCGTGTCGTCGCGAGGAATCCGCGAGCGGTTCAGGATGGCTCGTAAATAAATCGAGGTTTCAACTCGAACGTAGAATCGTATTTACGAGTCTCGAATCTCGTCTAATTATAACGTTCAACCGGCAAAACTCCGTCGGTTTCCAGGGCCTATGCGCCGGGCAAAACGTTTGACGGGGGCGTTGACACCCACACCGGATGGACAATGAAATGCACAAGAGAGATCATCGGTTTCCACGCCCAGACGGATATCTTTGGTTGGTTCTTTCTCTTGTCTCGGAGCCACGCAAGCGTGGCCAATTAAACGGTGCTCGCCTCGCCTATACACAAATTGAATTTTTCTCGTCCCGAGTGTATCGGAGATTCGCGCTCGAGCCTGAAAAATTTTCTTTATTTCTAATCCACGTGTCGACTCTCCTTGGAATTTTAGCAAGATTGTTCACCAAATTCCTAGTCATCGATGGAATCGATCTATTGTCTCGAGTCTTACGTATTCGAAATCGGCTACCGTACACCTCGAGAAATTTACTATCTTTGATCTTTGAACATTTTTTACTCAATTTTTAATCAGCGTTAGAATCAATCTATTAACTCGAGTCTTGTGTATTCGAAATTGGTTATTATGTACCTCGAGAGATTTACAATCTTTGATCGCGTAGAGAGGTTTAGTAACTTTTTACTAAATTTTTAGTCAGCGCTAGAATCAATCTATTACCTCGAGTCTTGTGTATTCGAAATTGACTATTATATACCTCGAGAGATTTACAATCTTTGATCGCGTAGAGAGGTTTAGTAATTTTTTACTAAATTTTTAGTCAGCGCTACAATCAATTTAATATCTCGAGTCTTAAGTATTTGAAATCGATTATTATTGCTACCTTGACGAATCTATCGTCTTTCATCGCGTAGAAAGTTCGAACAACTTCTTACAACGTTTTTGATCGTTGTTAAAATTACTCCATTACTATCGTCAATTTCCAAGTTTAATATTTGAAATTGGCTACTGTTGATACCTCCGCGAATCTACCGTCTTTGATCGCGCAGAAAGTTCGAACAACTTCTTACAACGTTTTCGATCGTTGTTAAAATTACTCCATTACTATCGTCAATTTCCAAGTTTAATATTTGAAATTGGCTACTGTTGATACCTCCGCGAATCCACCGTCATCGATCGCGTAGAAAGTAGCAAAAATCTCGTAAAAAATGTCAGCTCGCTGTTAAAATTAATCCATTACCTCGATTCCCATTCCTCGACAAATCTACCGTTCTCGATCAATCGTAGAAAGCCTCAACAATGTTTATTCGACAATCGACCGGATCGTTGGTATCGTTCCGTTAATTTTCTCGCGTCCCGTGTACAACATTCGTCGAACGGATTAGTAGAAAGTTCAACGGAGAAACACGGAATCTTACTTCGGAAATCTGTGTAGGAAAGAATCGGTCGATCAGATTTCTAGATCAGATTCAATCGGATCGATTGAGCTGTCCGAACTGTAAACATATTCTTCGAATCCACGAGCCGTTGCTCTACCGGCTTCGCAGTCTTCTTTCGAGCCGTACACCAACGTTGTTACCATTACTTCCTTTATCTCTTCGTTATGGTTTCTAATCGTGGAACCCGGGAACGAAAATTTCCGTAACACGTTTGCGCGCCGAGCGAAACAAGGACGAAACAATCGGGACGATAATTGTAAACGGGTTCGACGTTCCCGAGTGATCTATGATCCGTGTCGTAGATCGAACCACCGAGCTATTTCACGACCAAGCCTCTCCACGTGAACAGTGACGGAACGGGTGTTACTTTTGCACCGACGTATATCACTAATACGACGTTAATTGCGAGCCAACGATTGTCTCGCTTAATGAGCGCATCCTTTCCGCGAGTCGCTTAGAAAGGTGCACCAATTACGATTGTCTCCTGGCGGCGAGCAACTGATTTGGAAAGATTTATCTTTAATTAGTTCGATTCGGAGCGTTACGCGCGCTCGAGGAGAACGAAAAGTGGGGAACGGTACCTATAGAAAGCTCTCTAAGCGAAGTTGGGCTCGTGTCGTGGAAATAGCACCGATCAAATAAAATCGAACGTCCGAGTTTATCGCGTATCGACCATCGAACGAACGAACGAATTTGTGAAAAATTACCCCGCGTTGGGATTCGTACGATGGAAAGGAGTTTCGTCGATGCAAAAATATTTCATAAAGAATTTTCACCACCGTGAGAAGCTGCGAGGTACAAGGAAAAGGGAGGAACCGTAGTTTCGTTCCGGGTCTAACCGACAGACTTGTAACCGAGTCTGCCGTGGAGATTGGAAATACTAAATGCAGGATCGTTATTTTAACGTAAGTGCATTTAGCCATTTCATCAATCTCGGGAGAACAATAGATTGACGTGCTCGTGGTGCGCATTCGAGCAACATTACGAGTACTCCTTCCCACCTTCTACCACTGGCAAATTACGATACACACGATCTACTTTCACGTAATATTTTTTCCATACTGTCGATATTTATTTACGATAGTTGTCCCGTTTGTTTTGTATTATGTAAGCGTTGCACGGATAACGATATCGTTTTATCGTGTATATCGCGTTCGAAAGGCCGCGTACGAAAATTTAATAACGATTCAACCGAGGATTGAACTTTGTTCGAATCTTTCGTTTCGTTTTCGTGATCACGAAGTCGTTCGAAGTTCGCCTCGAGGCAAGCCACACGAATCGGGCGTACCATATCGTTTCGGATATACCACGAACAGACAGAGAGAAACGAAGACACGGAACCGCGTAAATCCCGCGAATTTTTTCAGTACACATCCGCCTTTTATGGAAGGTGGATCCCCAAATTTCAGAGATGCTTTATGCCACCGCTTTCTACGAGAGGCTCCCCGGTCTCTTTTAATCCAACACACCTTCTCCGTAGGCGTCGCGCCGGTTTCGCGCTGCTCAATAATTTAAGCTTTAATACTGAATTAATGCGCGATATTTATTCCAGCGCGGCGCGCGCGCATCGAATGATTTATGCCCTCTTCCAGTGAGCTACGATCCGTGGAAACGGTGGTTGTCACGTTCTAACCTTCGTTCCACGAAACGTAAACGTCGTTGTGGAAACAATCGCGGGAATGTCGATGAAATTACGCGTATCCGTATTCGGATTATTTTTCTGTAAATCTATGAAAATTTATTTCCTTAACGGGGGGACCGTACCTTTGCTATTTCGAAGAAATTTTGTTTTTATTTAATCGTATATAGTGCGAAGGAAATTCTGAAATAGTTTTACGAAAGAATTCCGAAAATTGACGAAGTTGTAATTAAAATTGTAAAAGCTTGCACGGTGAGCAATTGACAATCGTGCTTGCAGGGACAATGCAGCTATTAAATGAAAGAAAAATCAAGTCAATTCATGGACAAGTTTTTCTTAAATAAATCCTCGAAGAAACTCTCTCTTCTACGGCGACAAAAATATATTTTTTAAATATTTATAAATATTTAATGATATAATTTCTTCGTGTAAGGAGTTACCACACTTCGAAATTTCGAAAGAAGTATTCTTTCTCTTACACAGTACTTTGAAGTCCTAAAAACAAAATGGAAGAATTTCCAGCCTTTAAAACAAATCATTTTTGGAAATAAGCGGACCCTGAAATTGAAACTATTTAAACGAACAATTTTTCTCGTTAGACACACCATTTTCACATATATAATCTAACGCAAACTTTTTCCATCCACTTGATCTCGTTGATCCTTCGACCAACTACGACTCGAGCGCAAAACGTACCCTCTGTGCGTAATACCTTGAGGTACATTCAGTATACATACACCCTGAACGCCCATAGGCGTTCACCGCACGCGATCGACCGACAATCCCGTGTATCGTAGTCAAAGTGTTAACTCGTCACGAGTTTCATTTCTTCGCGTATCCGTGCGATAGAGAAATTCGACACGGACCGAGGAACATCCTGTACGACGACGTCGGTGGGAATCGAATCAGAGCTCAGTGGGGTGGCGAGATCATGTCGCTTCTTTGCATGTCGGTGTCATCAACGGGACCGCAATTTTCACGGCATCTCGTGCTCGGTCTCGTCCACGGTTCACGGGAATCGCGTGTTTTATCGCGATACGACGCGAATCTTTTGCGTTTCCGGGTGGTAATTTCAATTTCCAGCGGTAGTCGAGCGCCCGCGATCAGCTCACCGCGTTACGTCAACCGGAGGCGTGCTAAATGGCTGCTCTCTGGTCGGCGTAACACGTAATCTGAAAAGCTCGTGAGAATCGGCCGTATATTAATCGACATGGACGATGTGTATATACTTACTCGTGTACATACGTATGTACATAAACATATACATATCTGCGCGATACAAGAAAAGCTCGTGAGAATCGACCGAATATTGATCGACGTGGACGATGTCTATATATTATGTACATACATACATACACGCATAATAGATACGTAGATGCATATATACATAATAGATACATAGATACATACATACATAATAGATACATAGATACATACATACATACATATGTACACGTATACATACGTACACACGTAATGGGTACATACATACGTATACACATAATAGATACATAGATACACAGATACATACATACGTGCATACATACGTACACACAATAGATACATGGGTACATAAATACGTACACACATTCATGTGTGCATACATACGTACACACATAATAGATACATACATACATACATCTTACACATATATATACATACATACCCACATACGTATATATACATCTGTGCGAAATATAGAATAAAAGGAAAAATGGCGGCACGGAGTCGGAGCTTTTTGCCGGGGCGAACACGTGTTGGCACGTATAGAAGAGCGGCGATATCACGTATCGTACCGCATATTAATCGTCGCGGTACGTGCGAGTTGTTCGCCGTCGGCGCTCCACGCTCTCCCGCCTCGCGTTGGTAATACGTAACGTAGGTAAGTGAGCCACTAATGCACGAAGATAGCGTGTGTGTTAACTGCGCCCGCCACACCGAGCGGGATTACGTAAGGATGCGTTTACACCGCTGCAACACTATGTTGCAGAACGCGGCGTCTGAAAGACCTGAAAAGGCTCGAGTGTAACAGAAACGACGATGGCCACGTTGGCGTGCCTCTGCCACCGCAACGGTCAAACGATCTTCCGTGGCGTATAGATACACGGATCTTCGAGTGGATTTCTTCCCATTTTTTTTGTTATCCTTACGCAACGGTAGGTGTGTATTTTATCGTAGCACGGATGGTACAGGAGTTTCGTAACGGCGGCAAGGTGGGCGGATGATTTTCCAGGTACTCGATTCTGTGGAAGTTCTTCTTTTTTCGCGATACGCGAACGCGGGGAAGACGATTCTCGAATTATAGCGTGCAACAGAGATGACGTTGGTTCGTTAAGAATCGATAGAGATAATTGTTCATCGATGCAGTTGGACGAAGATTGCTCCAGACTCGTGGAAGTTTCTACGAAAGGTTCCGTAGGTCTGGATATTGCCAGGGGATCTAGCGGTTTTAGAGATAGTAAGTATTCCAAGCCTTCAGAGTAGGGATTCTGGACTCGCGGCATTTCATAGAGACGTTGTCCGATCTATGGGACTCGATAGAGTTTTCAATCGATGTAATCGGATAGAGATGATTCCAGACTCTCGGAGGCTAACGAGAAAGACTTTCCAGGTTTGAATAGTACCGGAGAGCCTAAGGGTTTGGGAGATTCTAGGATTTCCGTACAACAAGAGATTTTGAAAGCAGAGAACCTAACAACTGTGGTGTCGGATCGTTGAGGCTCGATAGAGTCAGTTCTCGATCGATGTAATTGGACGAAGACGATCCTGGACTCTCGAAACCTAGTAACAAGGATTTCGTAGGTTCTGGATAATACCGAAGGGCCCGGGGGTCTCGGATAATGTTAGAAATTCTATCTCGAAGGAGTCTCGGATCGCCTCTATTTGGACCGAGTCCAAGAACGCACAGCTTGTGCCAAGATCGTGAGTTTCGGACCCCAGGAGCCAGAATCATCTCCGTAGGGTGCCACAAGCTCGAACTTACCTCTCTCACGCGTTCTAGGATAAGTGTACCGAACGTGCAATAATACAGAACCCCCTCTATCGTCTACCATGAGTACGGAGTTAATCCTATCGACCCCTACGAGTCCAAGATCTCTTCCCACGGACTCTTGATGATCTCGGTAGTTTCAAGATCGTCTCTATCCAGTCACGAGGATTCTCACTCGGTAAAGAAAACAAGACACATTGTACCGCGATATTTTTCACGTCGGACGTTTCCTACCGTCTTCCGCGATAAATGAAAGAAAATCTTTCGCTGGAACGTTGCAGCTTTCGACGATTGCGTACGGTTTAAGAAATTCTCTCGTTTCTAGTTTCACGTTTGGTAGTTCGTTTAAATCGTGTCGCGATAATGTATCGTTCATTGTGTTTGTTCGATAACAACGACAATCGTTTTGTTAAGTTTCCCACGAGAAACGAGAAAGACTTCAGTCCCTCGGCATTTTAGGTACGAATTTGATTATTTAACGCGGCGAACCATTCGGGCAACGGCTCACCGAGACGTTGATGAACGGCCAATTGGAATTTGCACGCCGCTCAAAGTCGCGGAATATAATTGCAAAACGTACGCGCCGCTCGTAGCGTGCATATTTTCGCGAGGGAAGCGATTATTTCTTAATTAGCCAGGAAACTGGTGACTGTCGGCAAAAACGGAGACAGCTAGACGGACGTAATAACCGTGGCGTTAAGGGAAGATTCTAACGACCGGAATATTAACAGGAGTGGGAACGTGGGTAATGAAAATGCTTCCATCGGCTATTCCGAATAAACAAAAGTGGGAAAACTTTTACGTAGATCGCGACGAGGAACAAATTTTGGAACGTTGGTCGAAAATAATGCATCTCGTTTCTTTGTTCGATCTACGGAACTTGAATCGCATACGATAAACGAAAATTAAACAAAATTTGCAACTTAACATAAGAAGATAGTGTATTAAATAGATCGTGTACGATGAACGACTGAATTCGATAAAAATTACTTTCACAAAATCTACTATTTAACGTACGAAGATCTAGGGATGTTAAATTGTGCACTGTAAATACCAATTCCATGAAAATTACTTTGACAAAACCTGCAATTTAACGTAAGAAGTCACAAGGTTATTATTTAAATTATACACAGTGAATAAAAATTCTATATTAAAATTACTCTCACGAAATCTGCAATTTAACGTAAAAAGATGCACCGTCTCGCTCTGTCTTAACTTACAATCCTTGATACCCGAAACACACGATCGGACGAATGGTAGAACAGTGTCCAATATCGTTGCAAATCATTGGAAAAATTCCATCCGCTCGTATCGAATTGTTCTCAGCATGGACGCGCAGCTTTCGAGGAATCTGATTCCGCGTTCAGTCAGTTCGGAGGGAATATTCCGGGCGGAAAGAATGGACGATCAAATGCGAGCGCTCAGGCAAGGCCAGGTACGCGATGCACGGACGAGACCAGATGCGAGATAGGTGAAAAGAGGCACGAGCGAGAGGGAGAGGTGGTCGACGGTGCAAAGTCGATGCGAAACTTTCGAGCGACGTCGTTGGACGCGCGGACCGTAAGTCGGGGTCAAAGGGTTAACCCAGTATGCATGCACGCATCTAGGCGAGTCGGACGAGGCTAAGCTGGACGAGTATCGTCGCTTTTGCCTTTTACAGTCGCCCGAGCGCGTCTACATAAAATCACCGACACCGGCTCCACGACCGAGCGCCACCAATTTTCAAGTAGCTTTATCGTTCCCTCGTCCATTTTCAACTCGGGATAATTCGAAAATACTCCGTTCGAGACACACCGAGCAGTGACGCCCCCTTTGCAGTGGACACACGAGGCACTCGTCCCGGGACTCGTCGCTTACTTGTTCCACGTTTCGCGAAAACAACAATCGAACGTAATTGTACCAATTTTGGTATTCAATCTTTTTTGTTGAGGTGCTTCTAGAACCGTGATACCATTCTTGAGGGTTTATTCGAGAGAAAAATTCGTATCGACAAAATTGAATTTTTTTTCGTGGAAATTGTAGACTTTTTTAAATAGATTGTATTTTTCATGACGAATGGATGAATATTTTTTGATTGCATCGGAAAAGGAACAGATAGTCCCGTGATCTTCGGTTGACCTGGGCACTGCAATCTCCAGGTACGGCACTGCTCTCGGAGCCAGTCCGAAATACACGAGCTGCTGAGCTTCCGGTAACTCGTTAAATAGGAAATTTGAAACGTTGGTTTTCTTTCACTTCGACGAAACGACCGGTGTTTATTATTTCACGATCTCTCGTGCATTCCTGCAGACACTTTGAGAAGCGGGGAAGTCCCGAAATAGTCACCAACTATGCTAAAATACCAGGAAACAAGTTTTGAAAATAAAAGGTTTTCAAAGACAAACCTGTACTTCTTTAAACCAGATGCTACAAAATTTCTCCGATGCGAATACACTAAAAGAAATCGCCGTAAATACAAATAGTAACGACAATTCTTTTTTTAAATAATTCAACGCGAAATCAGTATTTGGAGAATTGTAGTAAACGCGAAATTAGTATTTCGAGAGTCGTATCGGCGCAAAATTATTATTTGGAAAATCGAATTCGCCCCAAAAATGATTATTTCGAGAAGTATATTCACCCGAAAACGATTATTTCGAAAACCCGGAACACTCGATCGATCGTCGCAATTTAATCATCGTTCCTAGAATGAATCTGTTTCCGTGATGGTAACGCGACTGGTATCTCAGTATACTTTTCCGCGAATTTATGTAAAATCGGGCGGTCGCACCCCGTTATACGTCCGTTTCCTCTTTCGCGCGCGGTTTGACATCACAATCGCGGCTCGCGCACGATTTTACATCCGCGGCGCTGTATCTGGCTCTCTAAGAGGATTTCTAAACGAAATGAGCGATCTTAAACCATTTAACGTGTTATGCTCGCATGTGGGTGTCTGCCGTACTCCGAGGCTCGTATCCTTAAACGCGTAATTCCACCTCGTCGTTTCTCGGAACGCGAAAAGGTTTCACGAGCCAATCAACCGCGCCGTCTGGCACCGAGGCGAACACTTACGATCGCCAATACCGGGCCCGATAATTTACGAATTAGATACCAGACGGTGTAACGAGGATACGGGTTACACGGATAACGAGAAACTTTCGGGCGTAATCGGACTTTAAACTCGAGCATCGTCGACCTTTCTCTTTCGTGCTCGTCCGGGCCCATAACCGTAACGAGACACGCGACGATCGTCGCTGATAAGGCGTCACGGTTGTCGCAGAATTAATCTCCTCGTCATTGTTACGAGCATCGTATCTCTATCCTGTTAGAATCTGGCGTTCTTAGTATCGCGAACGGTTTCTCGCACGAGACGTTTCGTACGTTCGGCTAGAAACTCACGAAACGAGAAAACAAACGTTCGGTTACTACCAAACGGATCATTTTTGAGACTGGAATTTTTGAGAATGGAAGTTTCGAGAATGGAAGTTTCGAGAATGGAAGTTTCGAGAATGGAATTTTCGAGAATGGAAGTTTTGAGAATGGAAGTTTTCAGAATGGAATTTTCGAGACGGGAAGTTTTGAGAATGGAATTTTTGAGAATGGAAGTTTTGAGAATGGAATTTTCGAGAATGGAATTTTTGAGAGTGCAATTTTTGAGAATGGAATTTTCGAGAATGGAATTTTGAAGAGTGGAAGTTTTGAGAATGGAATTTTCGAGACTGGAATTTTCGAGAATGGAAGTTTTGAGACTAGAATTTTCGAGAATGGAAGTTTTGAGACTGGAATTTTCGAGAATGGAAGTTTTGAGAATGGAATTTTCGAGAGTGGAATTTTCGAGAATGGAATTTTCGAGAATGGAATTTTGAAGACTAGAAGTTTTGAGAATGGAATTTTCGAGAATGGAATTTTCAAGAATGGAATTTTTGAGAATGGAATTTTCGAAAATGGAATTTTCGAGACTAGAAGTTTTGAGAATGGAATTTTCGAGACTAGAAGTTTTGAGAATGGAATTTTCGAGAATGGAAGTTTTGAGACTGGAATTTTCGAGAATGGAATTTTCGAGACTAGAAGTTTTGAGAATGGAAGTTTTGAGAATGGAATTTTTTTTAGCGAAAATATGGAAAGACGTTTTAAGAGGATTGTTTTAAAGGACGTGAAACCAACGGGAAGGATATCTAAAACAGGGTCGAATATTAGATGTTCGATCTAGCGATTTCTCGTGATAAAATATTTTTTTTTTTCCATGCAACGTAATAATCGTGTAACGAATTTCTACGGTTACATTCTTGCACCGTGACATTTTCACTAAGCGATATCGAATACTTCGAAACGAGTTGCGAACCACGCGACTGGTTTCCAATTTATGGTAAATTGTGTTGTAAATTTAATTCTTTACACACCGTAATGGGGGAACGTGGAGAGGGAAAATGCGATGGGAAGAAATTTTAGACAGTTGGGTGGTATTTTTTGTTGGAAGGACATGGAAAAGTATAAACGAACAAATTTCACGGTTGCACGATGGGTAGGATTTTTTTGGTACTAATTTTCCGGAAGAGTATAGAATTACAATTTTTAGAAACTGGATAAACTATCGATTTGTTCAGGACTGGAAAGTTTTTTCAAGAATAAAATGTAAATTTTACAAGTGTGTAAGTTTTTTGGTTCGTTTTCGAAGATTTTATGTACAAAGAAAAAAGCAATAAATCCGTATACGCAAAGACAACAAACGTTATTACGAATATACGGTTCAAATTTCAAGATACACGGACAAGCATCGCTAGTTTCCGAGAGAAGTGACTCAGCAGTTTGAAAAAAACCTGTTTCGAGGAAAATGTTTTTAATATTCAAGGATCAAAGGCAGGTCTTGCTCGATTCAAACTACTGTACCTTCGTTAATATGTCCAATTTCTCCTTACTATTTTAATATTTAGAATATTCTCAAAACCTGAAAATAATATCCTCCCTTAAAATTCAAGGATCGAAATCTGACTTGATGTACTCGAAACACTATACTCTCGTTCATACGTCCAATTTCTCCCTACTGTTCCAATATTTAAAATACTCTCAAACTCTAAAAAAAATATCAACCTCTAACTTCCTATAAAATTCAAAGATTAAAGTCTGACTTGATGTACTCGAAACACTATACTCTCGTTCATACGTCCAATTCCTCCCTACTGTTCCAATATTTAAAATACTCTCAAACTTAAAAAGAATTTCAATCTCTAACCTCCCTCAACATTCAAAGAACAAAGTCTAATTCTCTCCGATGAAAACACTATACTTTTAATATATCAATACGTCCAATTTCTCTCTACCGTTTCAATATTCAAAATACTCTCGAACTTTAAAAAAAAAATCAATCTCTAACCTCCCTCAACATTCAAAGAACAAAGTCTAATTCTCTCCGATGAAAACACTATACTTTTAATATATCAATACGTCCAATTTCTCTCTACCGTTTCAATATTCAAAATACTCTCGAACTCTAAAGAAAAAAATATCGCCCTCCAACCTCCCTCAAAATTCAAGGAACAAAGTCTAACTCGCTCCACTTAAAACACTCTCCTTTCCTTAATAAATCCAATTTCTCCCCAATGTTTCGCTATTCAAAATACTCCCAAACCCTAAAAAGAAAGATATCGACCTCCAACCTCCCTCAAAATTCAAGGAACAAAGTCTAACTCGCTCCACTTGAAACACTCTCCTTTCCTTAATAAATCCAATTTCTCCCCAATGTTTCGCTATTCAAAATACTCCCAAACCGTAAAAAAGAAAGATATCGATTTCTAAACACCGTCAAAGTCCCAACGGGAGTTTGCTCACGGAGCAAGATAATTCGATCGTTGTTACGAAACCGCGAGAAACCGAATTGAAAAATGATCGTATAGTTCGGCGCGAGGTATGTATACGTTCGTCAAAGGTTTGCAACAACGGGCACTAGGATTAATGGAGCTCGTTCCTAAAAAGGAGGCGCGTGCTGTTTCGCGAGGTTCTGGCGCGGGTATTCCTTGAATTTCCACGGCGATTCCTTCTCGCCTCCCTTTCTCGTTTCCAAGAGGCTAAAAAGATTCCCGTGCCGATCAAGCTCTGCCCGATGGCAAAAGAAAGGACGCGCCGGCGTGCAGAGGCCGCCGCTCGTTAGCACAGCGCACCGGCAATAAAGCGGCCCCGGCACGTATTATTGTTAAGCGCCTCGCGGAAAACAACCCGGCCGTGAAAGCTGGAGAGAGACGGAGAGGTGTACCGTGCTAAAACTGGATATTAGAAGTCTCGTCGGTACGGAGGCGGCACGTAATCTCTCCATTCGAGCGTACGTGAGCGTTTCCTTCTTCAGATTTTCCCAGTTTAATGATTCGCCCGTGATATTTAACGATTCTACGTGCCCCGATGTTGGGCGCTCTGTCGGTCTTCCGACGCGAGATCGTTCCGAAACCAAGACGACGATCTCGGGGGTGGAATGGTAAATACGTGTCTCTGTCTACGACCACGCCGGCTAATTTCGCGATATAGTACGCTCGGACAACGGATACTCGCTTCTCTCCTTTGATCCGCCGTGCGTGCAAATATCGTTTCAACGCCGCGCACGAACCTCGAGATCTACCGGGAACCACCAACTGGGAATATTTATTCGCGCCATTGTGATCGGGGGAATCATTTCGATTATCAAAAATAATTTTTTTGAGAATTATATTTCTTAGTGTCGTGGATAATGTTTTCGTGGTTTCTGAGTTATTTATGTTGGGAATTGATGTCGGTAGCGATTCGTGATCGGAAATTATTTTTGCACGATCGAGTAATCTACGGATAACGGTTTCTTCTTGGTTTCGAGGAGAGAACTACGTTTACGGGTAACGATTGTCCTCCGAAGCTTAATATCCGCGATACAGGTAAATTCTTCGGTAAGAGAAAAATTTTATATACAAGGCTTCATATCTCACGCGTTTAGTCTCTTCTGGATCGAGTCTCTCGTATCTTCGAATAATGGAAAAATTTGTATTTATGAAAATTCGTATTTCATATATAATATTATTCTTCTATCGTTGTTCACTAGAAAATTTCTACTCGCAAAAATTTCTATTCCACGTATTACTGTACAAAATTTCTATTCACCTACAAAAATTTATACTTTGCTTATCCAGTTCCTTCTACATCCAGTCTCTATTATCGCTGTCAAAAGTTTCTATTCATAAGGATCCATATTCCACGTATTACTATACAAAATTTCTATTCACCTACAAAAATTTATACCTCGCTTATCCAGTTGCTTCTACATCCAGTCTCTATTATCGTTATCAAAAGTTTCCATTCCTAAGGATTCATATTATTACGATAAAAAATTTGTATTCACCTACAAAAATTGATACTTCGCTCCTCCATTTTTCTTCTACGTCGAGTCTCCATTGTCGAAAGTTTCAACTCGTAAAAAATATCCCACGTATCGCGAAAAGAAAAAAAAAGTCTATTCACCTAGAAAAATGTATACACGGCATGGTATCCGGTCCCCGTGGAACACCGGTTAACCTGTAAACGGGGACACGTTCGCGGGACAGCTCGCGCGAAATCGCCGAGTGTCAACGTGGCGGGGGTAGAACGGCGCGGCGTGGCGTTCGCAGCGAATTACATCGCGACTTTTAACGAACGTGGCTCGCGAGATCGAATGGCCTCGCGACACGCAATCCCGTAGGCACCGGCCCGAACCGGAAGTCGTGCGTTGTACCGCGATAGCGGACAAATAAGCCGTTTAACTCGCTTCGGGTCTGCCCGGAGCTTTGATTTGCGACTCCCTCTCTTTTCACTCGCGCGCGGTTTTCTCCCACGGGCGAGAGGAGACGCGGAAAAATCCTGGAACAATCGCGACTCGCGACTCGCGCGCGCATTCGTGACGCCGTTTAATTATCGTATATCGTTATGATAAAAACACGAATAACCCGGTGACACGCGAGGCGCAGACGTCCGTATCGTTTTAACCGGAAGCACCGTTGACGTAGGAGCGTCACAGTCGATAAATACCGAAGCGTGTGCACTACTTTCTCGCGTATCCGCTCGCGAGAAACTCGAGACCGCCCCGCTCGCTCTTGAATAATTATTTCGCTCGCCACACCGCCGGGGGGGATAACATTTCAACGCGAAACTCCGCGCTCGTGAATCGTCCCTCCCCCCACCCTTGTGCTCGCGTTTTCCATCGGAGGATCGGTGCAACGGTCCTCGGGGCCGAATGACGGTCATCTGTATCGCAAAATGCTAACTTTAGAAATTTTCTCCGCCGTACGGATGATAATAATAATCGAGATCAACGGGAAGGGACCTTCGTTACGGAAAGTGTACGTTTATAACGATACGATGGAACAGAGATAACGGAAACAAGTCGGGCCGAGTTTCTACTGGCAGAATGGGTTTTTCGTAGCGGAGTGTAATTTCAGAAATTTTCTCTCCCGTATGGACGATAATATAAATTATTATATATTATTATCGTAACGTAATTATTATAATATAATCGACGATCAACGAGAAGGACCCTTCGTTGCGAAAGGGTACGTTTATGACGATACGATGGAAGAGAGGTAATGAAAATAAGCTAAAATGTTGAATTATTTAAAAAATTAAGAGTCACAAGGAGTAAACGTCAACTGCATCGAGAGAATCTTTGTTCGATGTTCTCGACCACTTGATTTTTTATCACTTGCGAAATTCATCGATATTTTTCCCCCGTAGTAAAAATGTTAATTATACCGCTTTGTAACGTTTTTCCAATTTTTCGCTTTGGATGTCTTTGGAATTTTATAACATGCGAGAATACACTGCTCAAACAAATTTTCTCGTCTCGTTCTCCCCCAAAGAAGAACACCAACTCCGAAAAAAGTTTCTCGCGCGCGAAATAAAATTTTGACGACACCCGGAAAAAGGATTGCCAACTCGAAACGAAGAAAGTGAAGTGACTTCGGAATTAAGAACCACAGAAACGTGTTTCCACGGGCGGCTCGGTCGTATTAACGCTTCACCTACGTACCGCGCACACTTCTATGGTAATGGAGACATTTACATATATGGAAATATTTTCTATTCCCTATTTACTAATCACCATTAATTACGTTTGTTATAGGCAAGAACTTCCTGTCAAGGAACTGATTACTCATTAATTTATGTCCTATAGTAAAACTTTTTACATTAACAATTTTACATCCAACAATATCTTCTTGTTTTAACACCGACTCTACGTTTTTACGCACCCTCGACACTAAGTAAGTAATTTCCATTGAATTACTTCCCCGAGATTTATCGAGAGGAATATTTAATTAAACGACACCCACGCGATTGTCACGTCTCCTCGCCTTTAACCGCGAACATTTATTCACCTAACGCACAACCAAACGGAGACACAATTTCATCGATCGAATTATTCATTCGTTTCGATGATCCATCCTGTACTCGACTCGAAATATTTCAATCGATCGATTCGGATTTCGAGTTCCACCGATCGTGTAACGATCTTACGATATATAAAAAAATGGTGTAATCTTACGATATATCGAGTAACCCTTGAGACAAGTCCCTTTCGGGTCCTCGATCTTTCTGGTTCCTCGTGCCGAATTTGTATCCGGATACAATGTCTCGTTCCCCCTCTACCGTGCACCGGTCCCTCGGGGATCTTTTCCAAGTTGTCGAGCTGTAGGTTCGTTTTCTTGCCCGGTCGCTACGCAAGAAATCACCAGGCCGCGTTCTCATCGAACGGGTGGAGATCCAATCGCGAATCCTGTCTCGACGAATCGGTGTTGCCTGTCCTTCCTCCCCGCGCGCGTTATAAAATGAGAACTAAAAACGCGCCACGGACCCCTCTTCCACCCGTCCCGAATACGCGAGCCGGTGTTCTCGTTGCATCGGCGCAGCGTTGCAAGTTTGCACGCGGTTCCGTTGCACCTTAATATCGGTGCACCGAGGAGGCATTATATCATTCGCAATTACGGGCGTATAATTATAATTCGCCGTCCGTGGAACGGGTGGACAGGGCAATAAATTAATGCCCGGGCCCCGACGGTGGAGCGGGACTGTCGTTTACAAGGTTCAAGGATCGTGTTTCGAAACTCAATAATTCGCGATAAGATCACCGCGTGACGGCGAGCCGGTGCCCGTTCGTACGGAATACGCGGCGAGCAGTAGGCGATGGGCGTAGCTGCCGAAATCGTCGTAATTTGCAGCCCCGTGAGTACGCCAGCGGAGCACGAGGGACGAGGAAGTTGGGGCCCGGTGCGGCGACACTGCCACTCGGGAATTATACGATCCCGCGTACCCCACTCTCCACCGCAGGGCCGTCGCGCGACCATCGAACCGCCCTTGCGCTACGCGAGACCGAATCACGATTTACAGAACAAAAATTTTGATGATAATTGCAATTGTACAACGTACAATGTGTAGTTTTACAACAGTAAATAACGAGTAATTGTACAACGAGTGGAATCATTCTGGGACCGATTTTTAGCAAAAGGATACAAATTTCGATGGTCGAATGTATTTGTTACGGTAATTGTACGAGTATTTTTTATTACGAAGAAGAAAGAAAGATAAGCGAGAGTGGAATAATTTTGGGACCGACAGGTAAAAGTTCCCTCCAGTAGTCCGTTTATATTTTCACCGTCACGGAACGAGCGATTACTAACGATACAAAGAAAGAAATAGAAGGAAAGACAAAATAATTTTGGGCCCGGTAGGAAAAAATCTCCTCCAGTAATCGATTTACGTTCGACAACATACTCTCCGGTTCATAAACCTGTAACAGAACCTTAAAATTCCTTTGGAAACGAAATATTAAACAACAACAAAGAATTCTCAGTGGCGGAGATTTCCTTCGCGGAGATTTCGGGTCCCGTTTAAGGCCCACGTTAATACGAATTAGCGTTCGCTCGTGTACGTCCCGCGTGACTCTTCTACCATTCGCTGTTACAAGAAGTTGCGAACAAACCTCGAACTGTTCACCGATGATGGACACCCGCGGGGCCCTCTCACCCCCATCGGCCCCAGTTGGTCGTTAAAGGGACGGACGGGGAGTAGAAACAAATTTCTCGAGGGACGGTTCACGATTGTAAATTCGCTCGCGCCGCGGGCAAAGCGCGCGCGGGACGAGGGTGTGGGGGGAGGGGGGCGGTCGCGTTAAGCGTCGCGCCGGCAAACATAATAAGGGGATCCGTTTTTAAGGCCTCGCGGCGGGCGATCCCTCGCGGTCCCAACGCTCCGCGCGCCATGCGGGGCCTTCCCGAAACAACACGCGGCTACCGCGAACCGGTTCGCTTAACTGCACCCGTAACACGTATGCGCGCCGGCAAACGTCTTATTTATCTGACATTGCCGGTTAATTGCGCCGGTTATAGCCGACGATATTAATATTCGACCGCCCTTTCCGCCCCCTACGTGGATTCGCACCGCTTCGAAGCGAGCCGAGTCCTTAAACTGCCGCGGAATCGTCGTCCGTTACTCGCTACCGTCTCGTAAAATTAACTTAAATACGCAACAATGTTGCTCTCCGGTTACGTTCGAGTCCTCGAAGGTGTTCGAGAATCGCGGAACGCGTGGGAGATTTTCAAAACGAGGACGATCGCTAATTTTTGGAATTATTTAGGATCTCGAAAGGGTAAGATCTTTAACGGAGATCCAACGCTTTTAGGTTTTCTTGGAAGAAAATAATGGTGAATTTTTTTACCGTTTGATAACCTAACCTAACGGAGATCTAAGTGCGTTTTTGGTTCCTTGGTATTGAAAAAAATAACGGTGGATTTTTTTTACCGTTCTATATCCTAACCTAATGAAGATTTAGTGCGTTTTTGGTTCCTTGGTATTGAAGAAAGTAACGATGGATTTCTTTACAGTTTTATAACCTAGCCTAACGAAGAACTAAGTGCGTTTTCGTTTCTTTGATATTGAAGAAAATAATGGATTTTTTTACCGTTTGATAACCTAACTTAACGAAGGTCTAAGTGAGTTTTCGGTTCATTCTCGGTAGCGAAGAGAGTATCTTTTACTTTTCGAAATCAACGAGCCTCGAGACGCATCTCTTTCTTCTCGAGAATTAGTAACTCTCCTCTCCAGAATTAGTAAGTTTCCAATAACGAGACACGAAGGAAATATATGCGCAAATTGTAGTTCGATAATCGGGCAAAAATAAACGGGGAGAAGCAAATTACGCAACGAAGGTAACTTATTGGATAAAGTTCTGCATGGTTTCGGATTACAAGGCGAAGATCGTCTTTAGATATGGGAAGCTCTAAGATATATCGGTTCAAGTTTTCTCGTAGTATGCGCTCGTACGTGTATCGTGAGCAGAGTCGAATTTATCGAAGCGATTTCTTCGAAGATTGGAACGTTGACGTCACCATTAGCAGGGATATTAATTCCAGAAGGAATTTACTGGAAAGAATGCTACCAAATCGGTATTACGAAATATTTGAAATCGAAAGAATAATTCGCGACGATTTTGTCATATCTAACGTAAAACTCCTCTTCCGAATTACGTTGTGTAAAAACGTGGATTTAATTCGAGTACGCGATACAACTCGAGTATCACGAAAATAAACTTCTTTGCATAAATTTTGCATAAACTTTGCGTAAACATTTCAAAACCGTTTCTTGTCGTAAGTATATGTTCAGCATCGCGTCAACCACGTCTGGGTGGTTATTAGCCACGAGGCTTTAATATTTGACACGAAGAGGGCGTAACACCGATCGAATACCAACGAGAAGCATTGTATTTTATATCTTCCGAAAAAAAAGAAAAAAATCACACAACGCTGCTCGGTAAATTTTGCGATAGTCGTCGAAATTTTCACCGACAATTAACGACGTTTAACCGCAATCGTAGAATACGTTCGATTACAATTTATCCATCGCGTTCCTCGCAAATTGGGAGATTTATTTCGAACGTTCACGAGCGTCCGGGTCGAGAGAAATTTCGTAAATTCTTTCTCGTTGCAAGGTGACTTTAACGTTCAATGTTTCGTTTGTAATTTCTCGTGTGGACGTCTCGGATGTACACACGGGAAAGCAACGATTACTCGGGGCGAACGAAAGTACGATGTTAATTGACTTATCGTTTGACATGCGGCTTAATTTTTTACGCCGCAAAAATGTAACGCGAAAAGCGTCGTCTGGCATGGGCGATGTTTCCTTTCTTTTTTCTCTTTCCTCCTTTTTTTTCCATTTTTTCGTTTCTTTTTTTTTTTTAATTCCTTCTCTTTCCCGCCGATCGATCGTTATTTCGTGGAACCGTGCGAAACGCAGTGCCGAGGGACGGTCCGTGAAATTAGCCCACGTGTAATGTAAAGATACGACGCGGTTACTTAAATTACGCTCTCTCCGCATAATAATTGTCGATGCGTGCGTTATTTTAAAGAGCATCGCGAGCACTGCTCTTAATAATCGTTCTTTGCGACCGGATAGGTGGTTAATACGCGACGTAACGTCGTGAAATTAGCTTCGCA
This sequence comes from Ptiloglossa arizonensis, assembly GCF_051014685.1. NCBI lineage: Eukaryota > Metazoa > Arthropoda > Insecta > Hymenoptera > Colletidae > Ptiloglossa > Ptiloglossa arizonensis. The sequence continues at coordinate 23,660,140 of NC_135050.1, forward strand.
TTAATGAGCGTCGCAAATCGTGCCGTGAACACGCAACAACGAGACCGCGCCGAGTAAACGGGATGAAAGTCGGGAGCGTAACGGTAAAAATTGTGAAAATATTCGCCGGCGTCCTTTAAACGGGGCGAGTGGAGTGTGACGTTCAGAAGAAATCCGGTATTGTTGTTTTGCAAGCTGCGAACAGAATACCGAATGTACGCTATGTGTGAGCATAGGGTACATTTTCTGGGCAACGAAATAGAGAATTATGGACCGAAAGGGATTTTAAAAGTTTTATTAAGATCGATACAATCTCGACTCTTTATCGAACACGTGGATATTTGATCGGTATACGCAATTAAATAAAATTTGTCGATCGATTCGAATGGTTGTGTATTCTCCAAGATAGAATAATAATAATAAATTTTACTTTGAACTATTTCTTTTTCCAAATCGTACTTCTCTGATTTTCCACCAAGAAATCTCAAGTATTCGTGAATTTTACTATTAATTCTAATAACAGTAATAAATTTCATTCTAAACCGTATTTTTTCAAATCATAGTTCTCAAACTCACCATCGAGAAATCGTCCATCCGCGCCCATGAATTTTCCCTAATAATTAACAATACAGATGAATTTAATTCTAAACCGTCCCTCTTCGAGTGATAATTCTCCAACTCTCCGTAAAATAAACCCCGGTAACCGTACCCACGAATTTTGCTATTAATACGATCGATTCCCCAAAGAAGCCATTATTCTCAAATAACACATCGAGCGGTATCGTTCAGCGTATCGTGCGGCTTGTAGCTTTTAATTACGCGCACGTACGGTTCCGACCACGCGGCAAAGTGGACCGTCGTGCGTTTTTTTTTTTTATTTTATCGATCGCTTAAAATCGAGAAGTCGCGAGAGCAAGTGTCGCGGTACCGATCGTTAAATCGAGTTGTAAAAACCGCGAAACCGTCCGCGGCGCTGTGTGTATTTAATGCCACGTCGAATCGCGTTTTTCGCTCGAGAGTTTACAAAAATCCGTGTCTCTTTTAACGCTTCGAGAAATCGAAGCTGTAGCGTAAAACGAAACCGCGAGCACGCATTAAAACGCGATAAATCGTCGTCGTTCCCTATCGACGCACTATGAGATCCTTTTTAATAATGCAAACGTAATTCCCTTTCGCCGCGGCGGCGGCGTCGGCGTCGGGGCACAGCAAGGATCGGCGTGCACCGGGCCCCCCGATTATACAATCGAAGAAATCAATTAACGTCGACGAGAGGTAACGAACGCCGAGCGCTCCGCTCGCGCGGCGCGTAGATTCGAATCGCTGATTCATTGCGGAGGCGCTAATTGATAGTAAAACTACAGAAATGAATAACTGATCCTAATCGATCAATCGCTACCGCCGCGCCGCTACATCCATAAACCACGAAACCTCGATATTTCATAAAACCCACCGGTTTTAGCCAACCGATACACCACCGAAACGACGTGTACGCGATTATGCGGTTCGGTAGGAAACGATTGCTTCTGGCGCGAGTTACATTTTCGAGAACTGTGCGAGGAGAACGCGATTTCGACACTCTCGATGGCATTACGCTTTTTCATTTACCGGGAACGGATTCGATTTCAAGTATGGCGAATATCGACCACTCGGTGATCTTTATTTTGTACGAAAGTGTTCAGTGAAGGGAAGTTTCTTTTTGAATTTGGTACAAAGTTGGGGAGATTTTTGTTTTAATTTTATGAATGAATTTTGGAAAAGAGATATGTTTTTTTTGCGATACTTTTGGCCATTTGTGCGTCAGGAGTGAATAATCGTATTTGGACGACACGTTTTCGAAGAAGTTCAATGTGAATGTTATATTAGTGAAGAAAGTAGAGAACATTGCTCGCGTGACTTAGGTGAAGAGTACTCACAATTTTCTAGTATCTTCCAAAGTGACGATTGTCGGAAAATGTGTCGATAATCGAAACGGTTCTTTCGACTTCAATCTTGAGAACAATTAAGTTAATTTCCGTTACAAACTCGATCCATTTATCGTCGAGTCGTACACGATCTCTATGCGTATAATTAATTTCAAAGGTCCCGTAAAATTACGAAAAACGTATACGTCGCGATACTTCGAGGAAGGTTCGATTAAACCATTTAATTCTTCGAAATTCAATTCTGGTCGGGGATCGTCTCAAAAAAGGGTACGAAAAAAATGCCACGAGCAACGAGTGCACACGAGAGAAGTTAAAAAGCCAGCAGGGTCGGGCATCGTTATCCGTGGGCCGATTTTGGCCGAACCTGAATCCGATGCCGAGATAAGAATACAAATTACAAGTCGGGAAGCAAAAAGTATAGAGTAACTCTCGTATCGCGTGACCAGCTGCTCGGCGAAAAAGAAGAAGAAAAAAAAAAGAAACACCTACTTATTTTTCCAACGCATAACATTACGGGGACATCTAGTAACGCGTACAGGTTCGAGCGCTTATTAGTCGGGAATATTAACGAACTCGTGGTTACACGAGTAACGATCGAGAAGTAATTTCTCTTCGGTTCGAATGAAACGTGCACGAGCAAAAGGGGGTCAAAGGCACGTGAGAGAAAAAGAAACGTCCGACGGTTGTTGAACGTCCCTCGTCCGAAACCGGCACTAAATAGTGCCGGTCCGTTCCTCGTAGCCTTGCACCTGTACGCAAATCGAGCGTCTCTTATCTCTCGTATATCATCTCGTATTTTTCCCGCGGGTAGTTTCGCCGTTTCGAAAGACAGGTCAACAGCGGTAGAGTCGAGCAGACCAGCGTGTCTATGGGACGTGTAAGATCCCGTTTCGCGATAAAACGAAATAACAAGTCGACAGTGAGCGGTAATCCGGTTAATCGATCGCTCGGAGATAATCGATAATGTCGGTAATCCATTCTAGGTGGTCCAACGAGCTCGGTGCAATCCGAGGTAAATGATGCGTGTAATGGCTGTCAACGGGTTAGATGCTGCACATCTTCATTCGTTATTAATACCCCCGCCGACCGATCCGTAATGGATCCCGCTAATTAGAACGGTTCTTGTCGCGAGACATAATATTCTCGCGGTGAAACACGTTTCAGGATATTACGGATCGACGTTTTAATCCGTTCCACGCGCGAGAACCCGGTCTAATTGATACCGCCACTCGCGAATGGTATTCCGCGTTGACTCGCGCTATTAATCATGCGCGATGATTCTTTACGTTAACTCGCGGAACGAATCGAACGATTGTTGGCGAGACGTCTCCATCCGAGATGGTGATTCACGACGGTGATTCTTTTGTAATTAATTTGGGTCGAGGACGGGGATTTACGCGAGTACGGTGACGAATGCAGGTATGTTCGTTGGATCGCCAATTTGTCGTAACAACGCTTCTCTATTTAATCGAACGGTTACTTAAGGGTAAAAATAATATCTATGCGCGTTACACGAGAATCGAGGGTTACTTCGATGTTCTCCGAACCTCGATGTAGCAGAGTACAGCGTTCGCGCGATTTTTGTCTCGAAATTTATGAAAAACGATTATTTACGATATTTATAGTTATCGAATCGCAGTTGTAAGAAGTTCGAAGAGATTATAGGTGTAGCGTCTCGTTCGACTCGTGTGTGTCCGGTCGAATTAGAAATTTTAAATTCGAAACTTAAAAATAACGAAGAGTGCTACAATCGACCGTTCCGAGTTTGTTTTTTATCGGTCTCTTTGAGGCATTTCGAGAACAGGCAGAGGGTTGGGTGTGTAATCTCGAGAACGAGACTCGAAGTATAATAACATCGATCGTACGATACCGATTCGGTAACGTATAGAGGAAACGATATTTCTTCGACGTTCGAGATTGCGGTCAACAGTCTCACAGAATTCACACGTACCAAGTTACATACCCGGTGGAGAGAAAAAAAAAGAATATTAGAAAAAACCGCTACGCAAAATTAAATTCCACGATTCATCTCGAGCACTCGCAAATACGAAGAAAAATTGAACAAAACGGAGGAAACGTCTCGTAGAGTTCTCAGAGAAGTAACGTACCGGGTGTTGGTCAGAACCGGAGAACGATACCATAAATTGGGGAATTATTCTCGATTAGCCGACCGGTCTGAAGGCAACCTAGCGCCGAGGGTCTCGCGGTCCGTGATCGCGGGAAGCAACGCAGCCGAGGGGATGGGGAGGGGATGGGACGAAAAAGAGTCTAAAGGCCCCCGAAGGAGGAGGTGGAGAATCGGTGGAATCCACGGCGATATCAGCTCGCCGGGGCATGAAACGTCGGGGAGAGAAGTAAGCGAGCGAGCATCGTGGGCCCGGCTCGGACCCAGAGAATCTCCCCTCTCTCTCTCTCTCTCTGTTTCTCTTCTCTCCACCGATCGATCGTTAAGACCCCGCGGTGCGCGAACCGCCTCCGTTTCCCACAAGTGGCGCAGCGTCACAGAAGCGCCTGTTGCAACGACGCCGGGGCCCTCGGGCCCGAACGGGCCCCCGGCTCCTTATGGGGTTGCGGGGCCGGCGCGGTCAATTTGCGTCTAGCAGAAGTCACGGGGTGCCTTCGTGCGTCCGGAGCCGACGTCATAGCTGGCGCATAGAAATGTCAACCGCGGTGAAGCGCGCGTAAAATAAGATGTAGCGTCGCTGATAACAAGCGTCCCGTATGCCTCTCCACCTCCCCCCCCCCCCCGCCCCTCCTCATCTCTCCGACCCCCGCCTAGCCGGTACGGCGTACCTCCCTTCGCGGTGGACCGAGCCGCGACGCAAACCAAGCGGGGAAAGGAAACAACCGTCGAAGAGGGATAGGGCCCCGGGGAGGAGTCGGTACCAGGGGGGGGAAAGGAGTCGATCTGATACCGCGGGAACCCGGGAGAGGAACCGCGCCGCGTCCTTACGGGTGTCTCTCCCCCTACGGTCCCCTACCCCGGTGCAACGGGCCCTCCCTCCTACCTCCTCGCTACCGTCTTCTGCTCTCGTCTTCCCTCCTTCCTCTTCCTCCTCCGCGTTACCCGTTCCTCCACCCCTTCACCCCTCCGCCCCTTTCTCCCTCCCTCCCTCCCTCTCTCGAGACTCGTTGCAACGTTTCTCGTTGAACAGGGTCGAGCTTGTAAATTTGTGCTCGCCTCCCTGATAAAGGCACAAAAGGGCCGCCGTTTCTCCGGCCCCGCATTTGCATAATGCGCCGCGAGAGGAGAAGGTGAACGACGACGACGACAACGACAACGACGACCACGACGACGACGACGACGACGACGGCGTCGGCGCCGATGTGATGACTGATTCAAGCCGGGCGTAACCCAACGCTCCGGCGAGCTCGCGGAGAATCGTTACGGTTCGACCACGGTTTCGCGACCGAAATCCCCGCTGGTGGGAGGGGGGATAGTCAACGGGTCGATGCAAATTTCACGTCGGGACGACGAACGAACGTACCGCCAGAGGGCGCGCCAGGATTACTTCTCGGTCTCGGGTACGTGTGTCGGACTCTGGTGCCTCTTTTGGGTCTTTTTCGATCCGTGGATTTTCTTTAACAATCGAAGTTATCACGGTAGAGGTGTTCTGAGTTTCGTTTAGACATCGTGTTATGAAATTAGAAATTGAAATTTGGACACGAGAATTTTTGCACGTGTGTAGTCCATTGGAGAAAACCTGGAAACTGAAGTCACTTTCGGGTGATTTGGGAATCAATCATTGGGTGCTTCGTATCTTTCTCCCATAGTGTCCTCACCTTGTGTTATTTTTCCGTACGCGAAACTGTAAGAGCAAAGACAACTGGATTCGCGTTAACAAGTTGGAAACTCGCTAAGCTCCTCGTCGCGTTAGAGATACCCAATTTTCGAACTCACTGTGCTCTCAATCGCGTTGGAAAGTCGTTAGAGAGCCAAATCTGGGACGTTTCCGGAAGACTTTGTACGCGTGTAGCCGAACGGAGAAACCCTCGAAGGTTGAAATCACTTTCGAGCGATCCGTCGATACCCTCGTCGGGTTTTTAAATAGGTTTTTCCCCTGATAGCAATCGGGCTGACAACGAAGACGATCCACCCCTCCTGGTAACGAATCGTTATCGCCCTAGGTTCGAGGACCCTACCGTCTGGGTAGCCACTTTTTACGAGATTGCTTTATTCGCGCCACCGAGTATACTCGCCCGATGTCTCGAACGCGAGGTAGGTGTTTTACTCGCGGAAGGGAACCAAGGTGAGAAGCTAACCGTTCGAACTACCTACCGTTTGTCCCACTCCCCTTGTATGTTAATGCCGTCACCTGTCACTGTTTCTCTCCTCTCTACCTAATTACCGCAATGTACTTCGATCCGAGTAAACGACACCCTTCTTCCACGTCACCTTTGTCTCCGCGTCCTTTGTTCTTCCCGGACTGTTATCGATTACCGCGCGTTTGCGCGAAAATTAAGTGCGCGTGCTACAAAATGGTCTTCCCCTATCGGGTACGTTAAATCTTGCTACTCCCGATACGGAAGAAACTCGTCCACGGGTTTCTCGCTACCGTTCCAGAGAAGTACACTTCGAGAAGTGTCTAATACGCAACCGATCCCCGTGAAAACGGTACACCTGAGAAACAGTTGCGCGTTCTTTCTCGACTACTTTTTCCTAGTTTATCCTAAACACCAATCTCGGACCAAACACCCTCCTTTCTGGACCTTTCCAATTATCTTTTCGATTATCCATCGCGTACCGCTCGAAAATTAAATTCACCTGCTGGAAAATACCTACTCCGGCTACTCTCGTTCAATCGCGATCAAAGATCGGGAAGATTCTATCCGAAGGAAAGAGCAGAACCACCGCAACAACGTACTCCCGAAATGGTACCCGGTGAAATTCTTATTCCTTCTCATAAAACATTCGATCTCACAATTCGAGTTCTACGTCGCACATCGAGGCACTTTAGCGAAAATCCTACCCTCTTCGTAGCCTTCCCGCGATTCGAATTCCTCCCCTCCTCGTAACCTTCCCGCGATTCGAATTCTGTTGTTTACAGACCTCGTTGTTCGAAATCCCGTGGAAAATTCACGGTGAATTTCCAGCTGTCGGTATCCCGCCAGCCTTGTATCCCTACTCGCGAGTCCTCGAGAGCCACGAAGCGGTCGAAGCTCGCGGAAGAAGCAAACAGAAATCCCCCCGGTCGGAGCCCGGTCGAACTTGCGATGTTCGTGGCAGGCTTCGAAAGCGTCGACGAAAAAGGCGTCGAGGGGCAGGTCGGGGCGGTGGGGAGGCGTTTGAGGTTGAGTAGGTTAGGGTGGGGAGGTAGTAGACCGGCGCGGTAATTCAGGTCGAGAAGCCGAAGCGGTACGGTGGCCGAATCGGGGGGTAACGGGGCTACGGGGCGAAAAGTTACGGCTGTCAGAGCGGCGGTTGGATCGTTCGAGTGGAAACGGCTCTTCCGTAACAGTCAGCCAGGCAGTGGACTTTCTTCCCCCGATTCGATCGACGATATTCGCGAGTCGCCGCACGTTTCTTCCATTACCGGCACGTCGTAAATAAGATGCGACGACGCTGAGAAATTATCGCGGGCATCTTTCAATCGACGTTCTTTTGCGCCGCGTGGAAAGCGGCCACGCGGTCATACATCACGGGGACGATGTTCGAACCCGACTCGGTTTGATAACGTGGCCGGTGTTCTTTGCCCCGTATCTCGGCCGGGGCCCCGCGCCCGGGAACAAATTGCGAGCGTTTATAACGCGTGTCGCCTATACGTCACGACTTTCAGCGGACCGCAAGCGGAAGTCGTGGCTCCGGTGATTTATTTACCGGCCCGGTCCACTTAGCCTTCCGGTATTAACGAGCCAGTCTTTTTGTTCCGGGGTTCGTTACGACGCGAGGAGATACCACTACGGAACGATTTAATACGAGGGTGGCTCGAAGACGAACGACCACCTTCCTTCTTTAGTTTTCTTTTCGTTCTCTTCTCTTTTCTTTTCTTTGCTTCGCTTTTCTTTCCTTCTCGTCGAACGAATTTATCGAACGTCGACCAGCACGGACAGAGAGGGTTATTCTTTATACGGTCGATGCCAACCGATGCACTTTCAGCCGGACTTTACCCGTTACGTCGCGTGTCTTAATTTCGATGAAATTTACAGACCGTTGGCTTTCGCGTGCGCGTAATAAAGACGTATCACGGACGGTGGTAATCATTTTTCTACGCGTTAATAAAGACGTACGACAGCGATTATAATTTCTCTACCCGGCCTCGTAACAAGGACGCACGATAACGATGATAATTCTCTGCGTCGTAACGAGGACGTACGATAATGATAATTTCTCCAGCTGGCGTCGCGATAAGGGTAATAATGATAATTCCTCCGCGTTGTGTCGCAGTGAAGATCTACGATCGTTTTTATGCGCGGTACAGTGACAACGAACGCTGAGTCGTAATTGTTATTATTGATTACGAACGACCACGGTAACGCCTCGCGTAACGTTTCGAAACACGGACCAGTGATTATCGATACGCGAAACACGGTCAGGGAACTTTTTACCAAAGCTTCTTCGATTCGAACGACCCGGAGACGACGACAAATGAGATACGATATACCGGGAGAACATTTTCTTTCTTACATATTCTTCGTAGATGCGCACTCGCGTGATATACACTCCTAAGGACAATGAGTCGCCCGAAGAAACGCGAACAACGATGAGAATGTCTTTATCGATAAGCGGGGTAACTGCCATATCGCCATAGAGTCACTCCCGATCTCGAAACCGAGCACAAAAAGTTACCAATAATCACTCTACAATATCTACGTACACCTAACGCTCTTTCGTCTCCAATTCCTCCCTATTTGAAAATTGTCAAGATCGTCTACCAACTTCGAATCGACGAGGTAATTTTTAGTCGATTTCTCGGTGCATCGACGTGCCAGTGTGTGCATCGATCGCGATCTCTGCGTGGAATTCCCTTCCCGATTGGTTCGATCCTCGTGACTTCGCCGATCGACACCAACCCTCGCTCGTCGATCGAGGTGTTCGTCGAGCTCGATTCCAAACATAAGCGGGGTCAGAGGTTCTCCTGGAAACTGTACGGAAATACGTGTTCGGGAAGCGAGCCACGCGGCGGACCAAAACCGGTAGAAGACTCGATACCGAGATCGTTCGCTGAATATCGATTGACCGTTGCATTCTTCGACACCGGGGTCGCGGGGTTGGCTGGAAACCTGGAAAGGGCTACGTGTCCGTGGTGTGGCTCACGTTGCAAGAAACTCGCATTAAACCGCTAGTGAACATCGCAAGAAGTTTTAATCTCGGCCGGATGATAACGAATGCCGCGCAACTGGTTACGAATGGTCCGTGCATAACCAACGTGGATATTTTTCCCGCGGCGCGTACGTGCGGTTACGCACTCGCGTACTTTATGATTATTAGAGGGCGTAGCTTGGTTACCGCTCGAGGAGGATATCTCTACCCTAGCCCGGAGAACGCCCGGGTCGTACGAACCGGTCGCGGGACGACGATTCGCACGATGGAAAAGAAAGTCCCCGTGCTGAATTAACCCTTCCCGGTGAACGAGTCCCAGTGGGGCCCCGTCTCGAACGAATTACGCTTCTTCGTTCGCTCGCGGGAGTGTTTCTTTTCTTCGTTGCGCGCATGCTCCAACGGTGATGACATTATGACGGGGTTTCCGTGACTCGTAAGTGAAAGATCGCCGGTTCTGGTAATTCGATGCGTGTACAACGTATTAGGCGGTTTCTTGCCGAGTTTCTTGGCACGGTGAACCCGGCTCTTTTCTGGCGCGATCGAGAGATCGGAGATGGGTAGAATTCGATGTACGGAGGATGGGTAAAAACTACGCGTAAACGGTCGTTTTTCATTTAAGATATATCCGATCGTGATTTTTACGTGTGTTTTTTAGGTTTATTGGCTGTGTTTTGTGTTACGTGGATGAGAATTTTAGATTAGAAGAAATCCTGATAAGATACCTTATTATCCTTTTGGTACGTGCTTTATTCTATTTAGATGTTAAAAGATTGGTGTACGAGTAATTGATCGAGAAAAAGTTTCTGTTTAAAATTATTCGAGAATAGGATAAACTTTGTAGCTTTGCGAGAGGTTACGCAGGGACGCGTTTAGGATCGTGGAAATGGATGAAAAACACTCTTCGATGCCCCGTGGTTTTGTCGCGTATAGAGTCATCTAAATCTACGACTCGCGACATTCGAGTACTTCTTTGAAGCATAGAAGAATCGTGTACATTGGTCTCGAAAAAGCTTGTCCGTACGGTTACAAATGCACCGGAGTCGTCGCCAATCAGCTGGCGCGCTCGGCTGCATTCTACGGATAAGTAGCTGGAAAGTAAGGTCATGGTGGACATACGTTACTGTCAACCTTCTTGTTTTCCGCTGCTTCCCGAGTCCACTTACGTATATAGTACTTCCCACACGTTAAGAAACACTCTGCATACTTATCGACGATAAATACCGATCGCTTCGGTTGCGTTATTTTCTTACGTATGTTTGTTCAACGACTTTGCTCCAGAGACAACACGCATCATAGAGGACGAAGCGAGATGACAGAACGGGATAACCTTAACATCCTCTGTAAAAAATCGAAAGAGCTGGACAAACTCTTGGAAGGATCGTTACCTTTCCAATAATATCAAAAGGACCTATAATCGCAAAAGTGACACACACACTCCCCCTTTTCTCTGCGCCTTAATCTCACGAGAAGCTAACCTCGACACTAAAAATATTCAAAGCAGTAGAAAAATTTACATAGAAGAATCTTTATCTCTTCAACAACTCAAAAAGAAGTTCCTCAAATGTGCATCTCCTTTCGATTTATCGATCGAATCGACTAATTCTTTTTCTCTCCTCTCCAAGCTTCGATCTCGCTAGAAAGTAACCTCAACGCTCTTTAGAAATTCCAAATAATCAATGGAAATTTACACAGAAGGATCTCTCTCCTCTCGACAATCTAAAAAAAAAAAAAGAAAAGTACCACCGTAAAAGTGCACCGTCCTTGGCCTCGCGGTTCGATTCGTTGCTTTATCCTTCACCCTCTCTCTCTCTCTCTCTCTCTCTCTCCCTCTTTCCCACGCCCACGGTTCCCTGGTACCGAACGAAAAATCCCCGCACCGAAATCAGCATCGATATAGCGCGCGGACACAATGAGTCAGCGTCGCGAATCGCAACGGGCGGGAGCTTAATTGTGCGCAGCGGTCGGCCGCGGAATTATGCGAATAATTAATTTGAATTACAGGACGGTGGCTGGAAGGGAGGAGTTTATCAGAATATGCTCTTACCGTTGGGACATTTGAATGGGCATGTAAGACAGTCGTAACGTCGAATCGGTCGGCGAAACTGTTGCCAGCGAGGAGAGCTCGCCGGCCGCGGAAAAGAGAAGGCGAGGGTGTTTTACGAGCAAAAGGGATCCCATGCGTGTCCTCTCCTCCCCCCTACCACCGCCGCCCCTTCCCCGTGTGTCCCCCCACCCCTCTCAAGGCCCGGGATACCTCCTCCCCTTCCACGGTGCTCGTTCCACGGCAACGCAGAGGCAACTCTCGTTAGTCGGCTTCTTCCAACTTCTCGCACGCATTGTTAGATTAATTAATAGGATATAATGGGCGTTCTCGCCGCGATCGTTGTCTTCCCTTTATAAAGCCGAGGAGAGAGCGGTTCCCTTCGAGGGAGGAACACCGCGTTCTGTAAAACGCGCCGGTACCAGCGGGATAAACGTCGATTCACCGGGGGCCCTTCTCCACCGTACCCCCCACCACCCCTCCTCCGTCTCTCTATTCGCTTCCGTTACGTCCGCTTTTTGCTTCTCGCTGGAACGACATAACCTCTTCGGTGATACCGCCGCGCACGCGCAGGTACGTGTGTTAGTGGTCCGCCTCGTTATTGGAAATATTTTAACCATCGAAATTTCATCGAGAAATTTACAGTTTCGAGTTAAATAATTTACGATTTGGTAAATTAATTTGTAAAGTATATGTTTGATGATTATTTGGATCTTTGAGTGTAATATCATTTGTATGTTTTTTCTTTATTTTTTGTATAGATTTCGTACGAAGAACTTTGATCTATTTATAAATAAATAACAATATGCGAGTGCACGCTTGTACAAATATTTTAACGTAGAAGTAACCGCTAAATTTCTAAATAAATACTCGTAATTAAATATCCCGATAAAGTAAGGACACAGGAAGAGTGTCTCGACACGTTGAAACGTTGTGCCAATTGTAAAGAAGTGAGTCAGATTATCAAAAATATTTTTTTACGAAAGTAGTTGTAACATGTTACTAAGAATACATCACGATTTTTTAAGCACAACAGTACCTTTTTAAACACTTTTAATTCCATTCCTGACCAAACTTCGAATTAGTACAGATTCTTAGCGTTGATAATACAATCCCGCTATAAATTCTACCCAATTTCATCCTTTCGATTCAATACACATCGAAAAATGGCCGCTCGGGATTCCACCTTCGTATTTTCCAATACATCAATTTTGAAAAACAGTAACTCCAGATACATACAAAGCGATCCAATTTCTCTCGAAAAAATCTCCGCAGTTACCCACCCTCCTGTCGACGTCCTTCTTCCACCTCCTACCGGTCCCCTTTCGTCGCAGAGTTTAATCTCTGGCGTTTCACCTCCCGCTGTTGTTGACCAACCACCTTCGGCGCGAGATAAGTCCGCGGCTCTGTATCACGCGCGTGAGCGAACACGCTCTCATCTTCGCGCGTTGTTTAATTTACAAACTTCTCCGCCATTTTCCCCTTCTCCAGTATCTCGTATCGCTTGGTTCAATATTTAAGCTCTCGCGACCCGAAAATCCGCGACGGAAATCACTTTGGAGCACCGGCGCCTTTCGCGGTGAATTTTTGTTCTCTTTCACCTCGCGCATACCTACGATCCAGAGTCAGCCTGGACGCGCACGCGCGATTAATCGGACGGTGGAATTATTTAGCGAGGGATCGCGGTCGTGAGGGAAGCTCCGACGATCGCGGCGACGGGGCAATATTTCGTCAAGATTCATCATTCCGTACGGGTGGGCTATTGCGGCCCATTAAAGGAGGCGAGAAACCTGGCAAATGATAAATAGTGCGATTACCGGGCAGCGAGGATGCGAGGCTCGTGGCCACGGCACGTGAAATTGTCCAATCATCATCAGTCTGCGAATGCCTCGAATTATTCTTTCGCGGGGTAGCAATCCGCTCCCGCGATACGAGCATTCGTCTTTTGTGCCGGAAACCGACGGTTTTTAGGAGGGATGCCTCTGAGGGACGATCGAGAGGGCACGGTGACCCCCCTCCCGATTATCGAATAGTTTTTTTCATCGAGAAATTCTCGACTCGTTCGAAATCTCGAGAAGACGGTACTCGCGATACCAGAAACTCGGACGATCATGGGGGAGACCACGCGCGGGTCCAAACTGACCCGTAGTTTCACCTCGTACAAACATTTCGAACGAAGATTCTATTTGTATTACTTTACTTTGTTTTAATTTTCACGGAAAGCTTTGTTAGCGATGTGTTTCAAGAAAATGTCTATCCGGGTCTGAAACGACCCATAAGTGGTAAAACGTGTTTGGTACACTTTTATCGAGGAACTTGCCTATCGAATTATTTCCATCGACAAAGTTTTTATACTGACGGTATAGCCGAACGATATGAAAGTCTCCGGGTCAGAAAAGACCCAAGTGTGCGTTAATTAGAGATTGCTCGATTGTAAGTACTTGTTCGCGACGATATTTCCCGCACTTTCGACGCGAGTATTTTTGCTACGAGGCGAGCGTTCATCGAACAATGTGTCCACTATGGTCGAAGTGGTCTAGAACTCGAAATTGTGCACCGTATTTAAATATAATAATGTGAAATACGGAGTAAGACTTTCTACTCGTAAACTTCCTCCGGTAGACAACCTCCGAGCGACAAGTGTCGTTACACTGTGAAAAGTAAAACAATAATCTGTACTGGAATCTTTGGTTCGCAAATGGGCCAACAAGGGGCGAGATTCCTTTTACGCGATACCAATCTTTCGGAACAGGTGCTTACGAGTGACGTGCAACATCATTCTTCGGCCGATGGTAAATTAGACGTTTCCGTGAGGGATGGAAACGTTATTCTTTTCGCAGCGCCGTAGATTACCGTTAACTCGTATCAACCCTTATAAAAATCGTTTGCAATCTACATTTTTATTCACCGTGCACGATATTCTCACGAAGGCTGTTTCCCTCTTTCTCGAGAAAATAGCAGCCGTAAGAGGGAAAAAAAGAGGAGAATACACGAAATCGTTTTTAATTCACCGGTCAGGGTTCTAAAAGTCGCGAGAGTCGAATTTGCAATTCGGAGACCGGGCGAGGTTTTAATGGCGCTCGATAACGGCCACCGTGGGAGGGCTTGACGCTTGTTAGACACCGTATCGGTCGTACCCACGCGAGTTTTGAAACGTAAACCAGAGCGATTTGCAGCGTGCCGGCATAATGAAGGAGGTTGCATGCAAGATCGTATTTATACACCCGGGGCACTATACGTCGCGCGTGCCAGCACTGGCACGAAATGCAATGCGCCGCTGATGGAGGTAAGCCGCATGTAAAACACCGTGTGGGATTTCATGGGATCTCAGGTTCACCTTGCTCGCTTAAACTGTCTCTCTCTCCGGCGGCTTCCCTCCCTCGGCCCCCCCTTTCTTTCAGCGTCTCCTAGATCTTGGTCTTGCGCGAACGATCTCGGTGACAAGTTCGGTGCGATTTCACCTTTAATCGTCGGTACTGTTTACGAACCGTGCGTTGCTATTTGATGAGATTCTTGGACAAATTAACGAGGATTTTGTACTTTTCAGCACCGTGAATAGTTGTCGATTTTATTTTTCATTGGATATTTTCTTTCCGAGATTTTATCTCATAGGAAATAAATCAACGAGGATTTTGTATTTTTGACAGAGTGAAGAGTTGTCGATTTTATTTTTCATTGGATATTTTCTTTCCAAGATTTTATTTCATAGGAAATAAATCAACGAGGATTTTGTATTTTGGGCACGGTGAAGGGTTGTCGATTTTCCTTGTCATAGTTTCTTTTTTTGAGGGTTTATTCCATGGGAAATAAATTAACGAGGATTTTGTACTTTTGACAGGGTGAAGAGTTGTCGATTTTCTTTCTCATTGGATATTTTCTTTCCAAGATTTGATCTCACAGGAAATAAATTAACGAAGATTTTGTATTTTGGGTAGAGTGAAGGGTTGTAGATGTTCCTTCTGATCTGATACTTTTATTTTCTGAGATTTTGTTCTATAGAAGATATTTTTTTAGTGACTTTGAGACGAAATTTGTTATAATGCGTGAGGGCTGTTAAACGATCAGAACGGTTGTTTTATGTACGAAGGGATGAGGAAGACCTCAAAGTCACCTTTTTTCTGGGTGAACTTTCCTTCTTCCTGAATTCCTTAACACGATATTTTGTTTCAAATATCTTCCCCTTTCCCTTTAGAGATTTCAAAGCTCGAAGGTGTATACGAAACCAGTTACAAAGCATACTCATTTGAGTATACTTTTGAGTATACTCCTTTGGGAATGTTGGACAATAAAAACGGTTGGTTTATATATTAAAGTATCCAAATCTCAAAGTGACCTTCGCTCCTTTAAACTGTACACCTTAAGTTGTATCTTTCAAAGTGGCAGTTATCTTCGAAACAAATACAACGTACACCCCAAGGTCATCCAAGGTCGTTCAAGATTACAACCACTTACTATTATTTCCTACAACGCTCTAATTTTCGACTCCTTTCCAAACCTTCTGCTCCACAAACTCTCGATCTAAGAATACAATTCATCGATCCTAAACGAATCTAAATCAAACCACACCCTTAACCATATCGTCAACAAGCATACACCCCAACAAAACGACACAACACCTGAAGTAGAAAAAAGATCGAGTACAGACCTCGAGAAACCCTCTCAATCCCTTCTCCTAAGAGATCATCCCTCTACTAACCCCTCTAAAACGCTCGTCTTTCACACGACTCTCTCCTGAACACTCGCAATTTTCAAAGACACATCTCCTACAAACAGGAGATTCTCTTCCCCCGGCGACGTACACCCGAACGGTCGAAAAACTTGTCTCTCGAAATAATTACTCGGAAAGTAGACGAGGTTCACGTGTGAGGTTTATATCCGTCGAACGTAGGAAGCAATAACTCACGACTCGTGAACTCGATTCCGATCCCGTAGCCGGCGGTCGTACGTTTGCATAAACATTATCGGGCGTAACGCGTCGGAATGAAATCAACGACCGCGAGGCGTTAACGCGCGAGCGTTGAACGCTCCTCCTCGTGGCTCGTTCGGTAGATCGTGTGTTCGCTGGACAAAGACGGTTCGATGTATTCTTGACTCGTTTCACTTGAACGTCGCCCGAGGGAACCGGGCGAGCTGCCCGCGTATATGTATATTAGGTCTGGAATCGTGGTAAACAGGCACGAAGCAACGATCGAACGGGCCCGAAGGAAAAGGAGATTGCTCACCTCAATCGAAAACGATACCTTCACGGATTACGTACGATCGAGATCGTAACTTCACCCCGAGGACTTTACTCGCACCGGAATCGGATCGTTCGAGCGTTTTAGATACATACCGCCGTGGCCTTCCAAACGTCTCGAATTACCGTGCGTGCGCGGATACGCGTTCGAGGGGAAAAAGCGTGGAAATTATGCGTTCATTTTTCACGACCGACCTCGGCCCTGATACCGCTTTCTCGAACGCGTTTCTCGAACGTCACCACGAACGAGAAAGACACGCCATTTTTCTCCCGACTCTCTCTCTAAGACGTTCATTTTTTACACGACTCTCTAGAACACTCGTCGAATTTTTTTGGATAAATCTTTTGTAAATATCACTGTGTACGGTCTCTTCTCGAATGAAATTCTCTTTTTCTAACGGAGTATTTTCGTGTCTTCTATGGACTGTTCGAGTGTAATATCGTTGTCGATTCTTTCGTGATTTCTAAATCGTTTCGAATCGAATCGTAGAACAGAGAAACTAACGCGGAGGAATTTATTATTCTTTGATAATAATAGTGTAAAATGTGTTTAATTATTTTTCGTTGAGACCTATTAGCAAGTCGGAATTTCTTACAATTGTGTATTTCTTACAATTTAAATTATTTCACTTTAGATTATACATAAACAGCTTGGGAACCATTTATAAGGCTGCATTGGTATTAATGTTTCGAGTTCCGAAGAAATTAAACTTAAATAAAAATTGTCGTCGCAAACACTTTCCATTCACACCCAGTCATACCGATATTTATCTCGTACCGACATTAAAGTGGAGGATTTTTTAGTCTTTTCGAGGTGAATGTTTCTTTAAGGACGACTTCGGGTACTGAAGGTTGTTGGTAGAGATTAACACGATCGATTCTCAGGTACGTGTTCGTAAAATGGAGCGAGTGGAAAGTGGAGCGAGTTAAAGAGTAGGTACATTGGTATTTCCTACAAAGGTTTCGATATTCGTAAATAAGTTTCTTAAATCATCCTACGTTCTACACTACGCGACTGTGAGTTGCCAGGCATCGATCAACGACCGCCCATAAGGATGGCGTCTGTCAAGGACCTGTCTGTCTCAGCCCTTGACCCAGCCCTTGACCCGGTCGGATTATTTGCCTCGGCAACGTTCTCGAAATACGCCTGTTATTGTACAAATATTTAGTAAGATTACATACGAATCTTTTGCCAATATTTCGAAAATTTTTAATCGTCGATTTTCTAGAAATTACGATACATTTTTTGACATTGTGTTCCCCTGGTATAAAAACGAAGGAGTCTACGAAACGATTTTACCAGTATTTTGAAAATTTTAATGTGTGGAATTTCCTAGAGATGTGCCAGTGTGCGGTAATGTGCAGTAGTGACAGTAGTAACAGAAGTAGCAACAGTAACAGTAGTAGTAGTAGGAGTAACAGCAGTAATAGTAGTAGGTGGATCATCAGTAGCTGAAGTAGCAGCAGTAGCAACAGTAGGAGGAGTAACAGGAGTAGCAGAAGCAAGAAGAGTGGCAGAAATAGTAGGAATAGCAAAAATACTGGGAGTAACAGGAGTAGGAATAGTAGTGGCAGTAATGCAGTGGAAGTAGTAGCAGGAAGAGGAATGTAGTAGTAGTAGTAGCAGTAACAGCAGTAATAATAGTATCTGTATCAGTAGTAGCTGAAGTAGCAGCAGTAGCAACAGTAGGAGGAGTAACAGGAGTAGCAGAAGCAAGAAGAGTGGCAGAAATAGTAGGAATAGCAAAAATACTGGGAGTAACAGGAGTAGCAACAGTAGTGGCAGTAATGCAGTGGAACTAGTAGCAGGAAGAGTAATGTAGTAGCAGTAGTAACAGTAACAGTAGTAGCAGTAATAGCAGCAACTCTATTAGCAGTAGAAACGGTAGCAGAGATAGCAGGAATAGTAGAAATGACAGAAAAAATAGGAGTAGTAACAGAACTAGCAATATAGTAGAGATAGTAGTAGTAGTATATAATAAATGTTCTTTCTCGTAAAGTATCCCAACCTTAACAATGATTGCAGCCAACAATAAGATTTATCTGTTCGTCTACCTTTATCGTCCAAGAATATTTTCTTTCGAGCACAATTTCACAGTCTCTAGGCTACGTCGAGCACACGGTGGTCTATTAAAGTTCAAAAGTAATCGTGGAAATTAAAACCGTGGAAATTAAAAACGCTTACTCGCTTTAAAGAAAGCCATCTAATGGAGAATCGTACGCACAAGAAGTGAATTATGCCGTGGGATCGACGCTTCGAATCCCATATTACGTTGGCGAGCCGCGTTACGTTCGCGATCGAGAAATTGTTCGTACAAAAATTATTAATTCTCCTCGGACACGGTAAATACCGCCCGACCGACCGACCGCTCGATTCGACCTCGTTTATTAAATATATATATTTCGAGTAATCGGTACTTTCGATTCGAAACGGTTACGCGGACACCGGATACGCGTGTGCCCCCACGAGAACATTCGCATAAGCGTTCGAAAATTTATACCGACCGTTCGTTATTTTATACATTCGTTAGACTCTGTTTCCCACGGGGCACGGTTCGACTCGGCATTAAACGTTAAATTCGACGTGCCACTTGGAACTGCAACATTGTGAAGCCTTTAATTAGTTCCTTTCTCCGTTAATCAGTCGCGTAACGATACGTCGAGCGAACGAAGGCGCGCGCGTGTGCGCGCACGCACAGACCATCGTGAAAACTGACGAACCTCTTTATCGGGGTGTAGGAGGAAATTCACGTTGATTTTCATCCGCTAGGAACGAGCCGATATTATCGTGTCGATTCGCCGCATAGTTGGTGCGCGAGTAGTATGCAACGAATGCAGCCGTAGACGGAAGAACGACCGTCTTCGGGAAAATCTCACCGTCCCGTCCCGCGGCCTACCAGCATTCTATTGCCGCGAATACTGCCTGGAACGACAATTACGCAGTTCGTTAACTCCAACGCCATTAATATTAGCGTTTCAATACGATCGAGCGTGTCCACGGCGCTGCAAACGTCTTCATTATCGGCTTATTTACGCCCACGTTACACGCCGATTTTTCCTCGGCTCGATCTCTCAAACTCTAATCCCCCAAACCCCCCTCACACCCTCCCTGTGTGTGTGTGTGTGTTGCGCCGTTAGCCCCACGGAGATTCCAACGCGAGATATAATCCCCCGATCATGAGAATTACGGTTCGCCGACGTCGATTTAAATTACGATGTAAACGACGACGCGCGCGGAGGCAGCTGAAAAATTAATTTGCTTTCTATGGTAATTTTTACATCGGACGGTTCCCGGAACCATGGCGGAACGTTACCGGGGGGATTACGGCGACGACGACGTTTGCAATTCTTTTTCTTCTTTTTTTTTTCTTTCTTTCTTTCCGCTTTTTTCTTTTCCTTTTTCCAACCGGATAGCTTCCTTCGTGTTTCTTCGTAGAGAGCGCGGGAAAACTACGAGCGTAGGGATTACGATGTTCGCGATGACGACGAGTTCGAGTGTCGAAAGTCGAGTGTCGAGGGTGTATCGAAAGTAACATTCGATGGATTTGTTTGTGGAGATTTACACGTTACAATTTGTACGTCAATTGTACGTAATATGGAAATGTTTGGTCACTTTGTCAGCGAATCGAATTGTGAAACTGGAGACATCCGAGTTTCCTGAGAAATAGTTACTCGAGGATGTTAGTTAATTTTCGGAAAATGATATTGTAACAAGATTATCGGAACGGAGACTACAAAACGGTGAACAGTCGATTTGAGAGTGCAAAGCTTCTTAATGATGAAAGATGGCGAAAAGAAAGAAAGAAATACAATTTCCCGGCTGCCCCCTTAAGCAGAGATTACGGTAACGAGGATATCGAGTAGGAATTTTAATGCAAAATTAATTACATCTTAATCGTGAAAAATAAAGAATTTACTTCTCGACTGTCTCCTTGAGCAGAGTTCACGACACTTTGTCGAATGAAGAACAATCGCAACAAACTTGAATTTCGATGCAAACCGAATGACACTTCTCGGGAAAAATAACCAAAAGAAATTTTTAAAAAACTTACTTTCTCGAGTGTCTCTTTCACCAGAGTCGATCAGGTTTTCCAGTAAAACAACGAAAATAACCAAAAGAAATTTTTAAAAAATTAATTTCTCAAGTGCCCCCTTCACCAGAGGTCGATCAGGTTCTCCAGTAGAACAACCAAAATAACCAAAAGAAATTTTTAAAAAACTTAATTTCTCGAGTGCCCCCTTTCTCAACGCCTAACAATCACCAATTTCTACCAAACGACATTTCAGAAGGAACAGATAACCCCCTAGAAAAAAGAATAAAATTAATTTCTCGATTGCCCCCTTGAACAGAGACGACGACATTCTCTCGAATAAAGAACACCCGCGACAATCTTTAATTTCGATGCAAACCGAATGACACTTTGCAAACCCCCTAGTAAAGATAAAAAAAACAATATCTCGGCTACCCCTCGGAGCAGAGGCCACGCAGGCAGTTCCCTCGTAAGAGGAACGAGCGTACCGAACGCATCCGTCGAAGCAACAGTCTATAGTGGTATCGAAGCCACGTAACGGGGCCCCGCCGCGGAACGGCAAATAATAATCGGCGGGAAGAATTGAAATCGGTAGGCGCAACACGCACCGCGACGCAGCTGCATCAGAGCCGTTAATCATAAAGCGGGGAGAAGTGTGCGAGATGAGCACGCCGGGATAATAGTACGCCGCGTCGAAGACTCGGGGAACGTTGAACGACGACGGAACGGGACGGTGAGGATGGGGAGGGGGAGGGGGGGTTTAGAAGAGAAAAGGCCACACGGCTTACGGAAAGAACACGAGGAAGCAGAGGTGGAAAGGAACGAGAAGAGTCAGCGTTCACAATCGGATTGTGACGCGTACGTCGAGCACCTGTTTCCATAATTACGATCTCCTTAAGATCCGTATCGGGGCCCGCGGCCAGCCGCATTATCGTCGCCGAGCACGCCACCGACGGCGCCGGAATCGACTAGGAAAACGATACCCGTGTCCCCCTGATCGAGCGACTCGTTGCAATTAACGATTACGCGCAGTTACGATTTCCTGACGCTTCGTTCGAGCCGTCTGGACCGCTCGAAACGTTCACGTATCTACGCACCGTGTTTACCGGCGTGGAACACGAGTTTCGAGAGCTTGAGAATTGTTCGATTTTTAGTAACGGGTGGAATTCTTCTTCTTTTTATTATTTTAAGTTTTGGTATCTTTTATGAGTCTCTGCGTGTGAGTACTGGTATCGGTGAATTTTTTGGGGGAAATTTTGGAATGGTAGAATTTTTGGTAATGGTGGATTTCTTCTTCTTTTTCTTTTTTTAATTTCTATTATTTTTTACGAGTCTCTGCGTGTGATTACTGGTCTCGGTAAATACTTTAGTAAATTTGGGAACGGTGAATCTTTAGTAATGGTGGATCTCTTTTTCTTTTTATTATTTTAAGTTTTAGTATTTCTGACGAGTCTCTGCGTTGATTACTGGTATCGGTGAATTTTTTTAGGAAATTTTGGAATGGTAGAATTTTTGGTAATGGTGGATTTCTTCTTCTTTTTCTTTTTTTAATTTGTATTATTTTTTATGTGTCTCTGCGTGTGATTACTGGTAGCGGTGAATCCTTTAGTAAATTTGGGAACGGTGAAATCTTTAGTAATGGTGGATTTCTTGATCTTTTTTCAATTTTTATCAGTTTTGATGACTCCTTGCGAGCGATTGTTAGCTTCGGTGAACCTTTTAGTAAACTTCCGAACGGTTAAATTTTTAATAATAGTGGACTTCCTGTTTTGTTTCTTTTCTTTTAATTTTGAGAACCTTTGGGGGATCTCTGTGGGTGACTGGGAGTATATAGGATTACAGAATTGCATTAAAAAGATTCTGGTCACATTTGTTATTTTTCAATCAACGAAACACCTTATCGACTATTTTTAAATTTAGAAAATTAAATTATACCGAGTGGAATTCAAACTTTGTTATGGAAAATACTACACGAATCACCATCGACTTCGTCTTGGGAACCCTTTGTGCAACATTCTTACAGTTTTTAATAAACAGATCCTTTCACGGAAAATAAACCAGTAATTCAGAAATTCGAAGCAGTCGTGTCTTGGATCTTGTTGCCTCTGACGCGTAAACAATGCTTTGAAATTTATTTAAATCAGGCCGGGAAAATGCCAAGATATTTCCCAAAGAATGAAGAAAATTTTCAAACAAGAATATTACTTCTTCGTCGAAGACTTCCGGGTCACGCTTTGCATACTTCTTTGCATTAATAGCACGAAAGGTATTTAAACGAAGAAATAACGAAGAAAGTTCTGCGTTACTTTTATTAAACTTCCGAGCCGAGACGGTGGAAACTGTTGAATAAAATAAATATTTCTTCGGTGTCGTACTTAATTTATAATAGTAGTAAAAGCGAGGTGAAATCGAGAAATGCAGTTCCTTTTAGTTATCTTCGTGGTAATCGTCGCGGTAATTTTGTCGTAGCCACTTGAATGGCCACGTCGTCGCGCCAGCCGACTCTTTCTACTTTAATTTTCAAACGTTCGCTCGGCTTAGCGGGCTCGTGAGAAAAATTTGTTCGTTTCATCGATATTAAAAGGTTTCATCCTAATTGGCAACGGTAGTGAATCGCAGCCAACCCGAGCCACTTTCGTTTTTCCTTTTACATCTGCGCGGAGAAAAATCTTCCGGATTTATTATACGAATTACGTAACGTCGTTATATTAATGCGAAGGGAAATATTTAAGATCCCGCTTTCACTTCAATTAACAGCTAGTAAATTATGAAATCACCGATTCGCTTTTATCCTCTTACGTTACGAATCGCGTATTCTTGACATTCGTTAATCATGCGAATTGCGTCACCGCGCGATCAATTTTTCGCCAAGTACGCACGATCGTCGATAATCGGGAGCGAAAAAATTCATAAAGTTCACGAGTTACGCGAATAAACGGACTCGCGCGAAACGAATACGTGAAATTAGATTTTCGTTGCACGCGTTACGAAACAAAGCCGATAGTTTCGGTGTATTTTTTAACGCATTGAGAAACGCGCACGGAAAATTCGATTAGAAGGTAAAAGACAGGAAACATTCCATCTTGCGGTATTTCTCGTCTCGAAGACGGTTTAACAACCGTATAAAATTCACTCCAGCAGTGATCGTTCGAACGCAGCGATCTCTGACATAAATTCTCGCGTGCACCATCAATCGCATCGATTCGATTCGATGCTTTCGATTTACGTTCGAGCGTATCGACGAACATGGTAAACATCTACGAGGGTTGATCCGTATAAAGACACCGATCCAACGTACCGATTTCTTTTCTCGATGTCGATTACAGGAATTTACGCTGGATGCATCGTTAATCGTCCTCCATGCCCAATCGTATTCCACCGTACGCAGAAAGTTAACACGTGCGTGTATTGTAGGGAGAGAAAAAATTGGTCTCGGGTTAAGGGGAATGTGGTGTCACCGGTAAGTAGAATATACGATGGCTGACCAAAACGTCTGACCCGTTACGATTCGCCATTCCTTTCGGGACCGATCTTTCGTTCGTTAAATTAATCTCATTCGTGTACCGTTCGTTCGAGCGAAAATTTCCAAATTCCTTCATCGATCGTTCGCGTATCTTTACACCCTCTTCCCATGAACAATTTGATCGAACGATAAAATCAATTCCAATATTTCCGATCAACGCATTCGAGAAATGAACTCCAATATTTTCGAGAAGTAAAAAAATTACGATACATCGATATCTTCGATCTAGAAAACCGAATATCTACGAATAGAAACAAGTCGAACGATAATTAAAAAATCAGACCGCGTATGAAATATAAAATAGAAGAATTTTAGAAGGTGAAAAAGCGTATTCTTCATCACGTACCGCGCACATTTTCGACAACTATGTTAATACATCCCCAAATGGCACGCAGAAAGAAAAAGGTCTGCACAACGTACCGCAGCGGTAGCAACGCGCAAGATGATTATCGAGCCTCCCTTGCGATTAGAATTCTCAAATTAATCGCGTCGGTAGTTCCCACCGGTGAAAGAAAAGATAGAGAAAAAGCACCACTTTTATTTTTTCTCTTTTTCCCGCGTAGGATACCCCCACCTTTGGTCCCCCTTAATGGACTCCGGGTGGCTCTTTTTCCGCGAAGCAGGGCCGCGGTTATCCGCGCGGCAGCGTATCGCTTTCCCATGGCCGATAACGATCGCGTGAGTTACGCTACGGGTCGCGTTAACGAACGACCGCGAGGACGCGGGCTGCATAAGGCGGACCGAATTGCATCACCAGGCGCAAGCTCGATGACGTAGAGATCCGCGCGCGAACCACCACCGATGCGTTGATATTTCACGGCCCCTCTGGGCGATTAGAGAGAAAGAGAGAGAGAGAGAGAGAAAAGAGGAAGCTTAAGGGAAGAGAAAGAGAGGAGGGAGGGTTCGAATGAGAGAGAAAGAGAAAAGAGAATGTTTAAGGAAGAGAGAGAAGAGAGAGGATTTCAGTAAGAGAGAGAACAGAGAGGATTTACAAGAGAGAGAAAGAGAGTAGAGTTTTAAGAAGGAAAGAGAGAGACAAAAGGGGGTTTTAGGAGGAGAGGGAGAAGGAATAGGGGAATTAAGGGAAAGAGAGAGAAAAGAGAAGGCTCGAAGGGGAAAGAGATGGAGAAGATAGGGCTTCAGGAGGACAGAAAGAGAGAAGAGAGAGCTTCAGTGGAAGAGAAAGAGAGAAGAGAGAGCTTCAGTGGAAGAGAATGAGAGAAGAGAGAGCTTCAGTGGAAGAGAAAGAGAGAAGAAAGAGCTTCAGTGGAAGAGAAAGAGGAAGATAAGGCTTCAGTGGAAGAGAAAGAGGAAGAAAAGGCTTCAATGGAAGAGAAAGAGAAGAGAAAGCTTCAATGGAAGAGAAAGAGAGAAGAGAAGATTTCAATAGAAGCAAAAGAGAGAAGAGAAGGCTTCGGAGGAAAAAAAAGAAGGAAGAAAAGGCTTCAATGGAAGAGAAAGAGAAAAGGAACGTTCAATGGAAGAGAAAGAGGAGAGGAAGCTTCAATGAAAGAGAAAGAGAAGAGGAAGCTTCAATGGAGGAGAAAGAGAGAAGAGAAGTCTTCAGAGGGAAAGAAAGAAAGAAGAAAAGACTTTAATGAAAAAGAAAGATAGAAGAGAAGGCTTCAATGGAAGAGAAAGAGAGAAGAAAAGGGTTTAATGAAAAAGAAAGAGAGAAGAGAAGGCTTCAATGGAAGAGAAAGAGAGAAGAGAAGGCTTCGGAGGGAAAGAAAGAGGAAAGAGAAGGTTTCAGAGGGAAAGAAAGAGGAAAGAGAAGATTTCAGAGGGAAAGGGAGAGAGTGGAGAAGGCTTCAAGAGGAAAAGAAAGAGAGAAGGGAAGGTTTCAGGTGGAAAGAAATGGAGGATAGCGGGCACATCGGTGCGCGAGAGAGAGAAAGAGATAGAGAAAAGAGTAGGCTTCTGTCGGTGGAGAGAACGACCGACCGATGGAAAATGACGACGTCGAACGGTCTCGTTAGCTCGAAGGACGAGAGCCGAGATGCGATATCTGCTGTTACTTATTGCCCATTGTCGAGGTAGGCCGTTCGCGTCGCGCGACCGTGTCCCTCGCGCGCGGGAAGCAACGCGCTGTGAAAAAGCTATTAGCCGCGCGGCTGGACGCGATCGGTGCCTCGTTTTCCCTCCTACCTTCCAACCGGTGAACCGATATTCACGAGCCGTGCCTCCCCCGCTTTTCGTGATCGCGTATCCAAGCCGCGCCGCGCCGCGTGCAAACGCCAAGTTTTCATCGACGATCGCGGAATCGCGTTACGTACGCGGAAGAGTCGCCGCTCGCGCGATTGTTTCGTACACGGGGGACAGAGGGCCGCAGAAAGATTGTGGTTTACGTTAACAACCGTTTATTATTCGCGGGAGTCCGGGCAGGTGGTTCGTAGCGGTGATTCGCAACACGCGTAAAAGGGCATCGATTATATCGAGACCACGAGGAACAATTATTATTAATATTCTGGTAAACGGATGCTCGAACTCGGGAACTCGGGGGACGGAAACACGAGGGTGCGGTACTTTTGCACCGTTCTCGATCCTAATGTGTCCTTTTCTATGCATTTTACGTATGTTATAAATCATTCTTTTCTAAATTTTGTTAAGGAGATATTTCGTGTTGTAGCTTCGAAGGTAAACTCGAGCAGAATTTTACCGGAACGGATGACGAATTAATATTTGATTTCTTCGCAATTATTGGCGCAAGCTTTTAATCCATATAATTCCAATTTTTATTCAGCTTGTAAACAATTGTTACTCGCACAAGAATGTTACTCAAATCCTTTCAATTATATCTTCCACCCTTCGAAATATGAATCTCTAGAAAAAAAACATTGTCCAGCATCGCAATTTTTATTCCATTGATAAAACAAATGTTACTCGCATACGAATATCACTCGTCTCCTTTCGAGCGTATCTTCCACCCTTCGAAATATCAACCTCTAGAAAAAAAACATTGTCCAGGGTTGCAATTTTTGTTCAACCTCTGAAAAATTCTCACCGACGCAGGGATTAATGCCCATCTTCTTCCAAGGGTAGCTTCCATCTTTCGAAACATCAATCTCCGAAAAAAAAGAAGAAAACCACGATGCAATATTTTTCCCCGACGAGTTTCATTCACATGGAAGATCCTCGATCGTCCAATCTCCATGATCCCCCCTCCCGTGGGACCAGAGGACGCTAGCAACGTCGCGCCCCCGAAGACGAGTTCGAGGAAAGAAAACAGCCGCGTTTCCGGCCGATATAAATTATACGTAATATCACGTTACCGGGGCGGTGTACGCGCTCATATCGCGGCCGTCTGGTTCTCCGGCTGTACGCTATTTTTCGAAACCCGCGGAATGCAAAACGCCGGCCAACAATACCAGACAATAAGCAGGCATTGCCGGAAGGCTCAAAAGTTATGCCGAAGTGGGTGTCTCGTGGGTGGGACAAACCCGCGGAGGTATTCAGGCTCGATCGAGAGGAAGAAGAAGAAGAGGAGGTGGAGGAGGAGGAGGTGGAGGAGGTGGAGGTTGGAGGATGCGAGGCGAAGGTGGAAGAGGAAGCCAAAGGCCAAAGAGGGAGCGCGGGCGCGGGCGCGGACGCGGGTATATCTCCGTGAAAGAGATCTAACGGATCGGGCCGAGTACGCAACAACGATAACAACCACGGCGGAAGCTCTCGTTCCTTTGTCGTTGCACGCGTATATACGTAAGACTAACCACCGTTCGCGGCCTGCTTCCACCGAGCGTAACACCGTTCTTCCATTTAGCTACTCGGAAAAAACCGGAGCGGGTGAACTCGGTCCGGTTTGAACGGGGCCGCTCGTATTCTCATTGGTTTCCCCTTTGATCTAGGAGAACGACGACCAAACCGGGACGAGGAGCTTCCGTGCCGGAGGATCCAACTGAGGAACGTCGAATGAGTTTTTCCGACTACTCCGTGGGGGATTGAGTCGTTACGAGTAGACACGGACCGATAAGATTTGAATCGACTGTGTTCAACGGGTGATTGCTTTTTAGGGAGGGTTCGACGAGTGGGTATTTCTTGTCGATAAATCTATCGCGTTTGGTATATTTTGAGAATGGTCCAAACGTGGTGTAGGGTAAGCGTAATTGTGTACGATCGTTACAGTGGACTATGTTGTTACGATATTCGACGTTGGGAGTAGACAAGGAGCGATAAGATTTGAATCGACTGTGTTTCAAGGGTGATAGCTTTTTAGGGAGGATTGACGTCGAGTGGGTATTTTTTGTCGATAAATCTATGATGTTTGGTATATTTTAAGAATGGTCGAAACGTGGTGTAGGATAAGCATAATTGTGTACGATCGTTAAAGTGGGCTATGTTGTTACACGTTAGGATACATCGTATTTAGTTTGAGAATGGTGGAGAAGAGATGTAGGATAATTTCATAGAAGGGATGTTAGGTATTTGTGACAGTAGGTTCGATTTGAACGAGGTAGTTTGTATCTTCATTGACTGCTCCCTTTATCCAAGAAACGAGGACGAGGAGCTTCCATGCTGGAAGATTCACTTGAGAAAAGTCGAATGAGTTTTTCCGACTCTTCTAAGAGGGATTGAATCGTCACGAGTAGAAACGGAGCGATAAGACTTGAATCCTCTCTGTGTTATACGATGAATATTTTTTAGGAAGAATTTTATCATCGAGTCAATCTTCGCCAAAGATGACGAACAGAAACCAAATCGTACCCGTCGATAACCAATACAAGAAACATATCCAAGTGTTTCACAAATCGCTACGAGAATATTAACCCATTAACTTACACAAGTACTTACATTTTTCCATAAATCTTTTTTCGCTTACTCACCAAGTTAGATTTTTCGCACGGTTCACATTTTCCACATCGTCCGTAGACCGCGAACGCGCATACTCCCCCGGATGCAACGATCCGAGACCCCGTACGGTTCAGAATTCACCGGAAAAATGTATTCACCCCGTCTCGAGTCGTCACCGAAATCTACCGTGGATCCATAGCGTAGAATTACGCTCGACGGCAATTAAAATCCCCCGGAGTCCGCGTCGCGCGCGCCTCGTTCCTCTTACGGTTCTACCGGGAATTGTTTCTCAGCGTTCTCGAACGCGTTCCGCGCCTGCCGCGTTTCCCTGTCCTCGTCATTAACGATAAACCTTCGACGAGTGACGCCGCGGCGGAATTAACGAGTCGACCCACACAATGCTAGAAATAATTACTATAAAACGCATAAGGAAACCGATTCTTGCGCAGGTGTATCGGCCGTGCGCAGGTTTCGATCTCTGAGTCACAAAGATGGGCTTGCTTCTAAATCACTCCTTCGCAGCTCATTGTTCCGCGACAATACATTATCGGTAAAAACGGACGTGTAATCCTCCTTCGGCCGAGGAAGAATGCGTCGACTCGTGTCGCGCGTTTCTCACCGGGGACACTAATTATTCTCCTCTGTACCGCGTGCTGCTGGTACGAACAGAGAACCGATCGAACCGATGATCTTTAATTAAAATCGACGCCAGTGCTCGAACGCGATGGAAAATCGAACGGGTACCTCCCTACCCTGCTCTCGAACGGAACACGGGACCGTCAGATCATAATCGCGGGATAAAGGTTAGCGCAGCCCTCATTGTTGCACCGGGGATTTACAACGACCACGGGCTCGGGGTAGCTTCTCAATTATCGTCGAAAGGTTGACGCTTTCGCTGTCGTCGGCGAGGTTTATACCGGCACGGTGCCACGATGCTCCGATGTTACGGTTTGTTTATTGCTACGGGTGCACCGTGATTCGTGGTGGTGATGGTGGTGATGGTCGCGCTCCGTTGCACCTAGCCAGATCGGACGCGTCGAACGTGATTGGCCGGACGGGTTTGTTAAACGGTGCACGCGAATCCGAAACTGTTTCGCGTTTCGAAAGCCACGGCTGTAAAAGTTGCTACGGAGATAACGAACGCGGGAATTTCAAAGCGATCCGCGTCCCGAGGGACTGCGAAAGCCGCTCGAATGATAATGGCGAACGCGTGAATACCGAACAGTGGCCGTGCTTCGAAAGCCGGGCCTGTTCGAAAGATAATGGTCCGCGCGTGAATTCCAAACCGATTTCCCGTTTCGGGGGACCGTGAAAGCTGCTCGAACGATAATAACGAGCGCGCGAATCCCCGAACTGTTTCGCGTTTCGAAAGCCGAGGCTGCGAATGCCGCTCCAATGATAATGGTATACGCGTGAATGCCAACTGCGCCTCTGCCTCGAAAGCTGAGCTTGTTCGAGAGATAATAGTCGATGCGTGAATCCTAAACTGCGCTGTTTCGAAAGCCGAGCTTGTTCGAATGGTAACAGTCAACGCGCGAATGCCAAACTGTTACTGTGTTTCGAAAGCTAAGGCTATAAAAACCATTGGAAAGGTAATGCGAACTGTTCCAGTACGATGAGTCTTTTAAGAGGATTTTTTATAGATAATTTTGAATACCGTTGAAGAAGGAAGTAAACATTGAAAAGGATGATAAGTCTGTTGAGAGAAACTCTTACGGATAAATTACAATTTTCATTACCGTTTGCCGAAAGAAATTAATTCGTCGCTTTGCAATTTATCCACGATTTTTCTGCGCTTTCCAACACTCGACGGACAAATTCTAGACCCACGATAATACACCCCGGAACGAAGCCAAAAATTCGATTCCAATTCTGTACCAAAAAGTAACGCACACTTGCGTAACGCTACTTTCGCAACTTCCGAAACCTTATTTCGTACCCGAGTTAAGTACAATCAAGACGAACCGAAATACAACAGTACACGTTTCCCTCGCGTCGCTTCGAAAGAAATATACACAATTTTCCGTGCAAAGAAATCGAGAAACATCGATCGTATTCGATCGAACCGTGAACGTTCCTCTTGAGCGAAAATATTCGTAGAAAATCGCGGAGAATAATTGTCGGTCAGAAATCGGCGTTGAACTCGGCTGGAAAGTACACGTTCGATCGTTGGAGAAAAATCATCGAGCTCGAAAGGACTCGAGAGTACATCCACCCCGTAAACCCCGCGCTCCCCGTCGCGAATGGAAAAAGGAACCCCTCGAGGCGAGGAGTAGGTATCTGGAGCCGGTGATCTCTCAACTGGATCTAGCCGCGGCGTTTAAAATTGCATTTCTCCCAACTACGGGACTTCCTATTACCGGCAGGTATCGTCCGTTGTATCGGCTCCCACACGAGAACCGATTATTCCGCAATCGGCGGAACGACGACGACGCCTTTCTACACCTGCGCCACCGTGTGCTTATCTCTTCGGTTGCTCTCTATTTCTCCCTTCCTCGGTCCCCCTGTTCTCTTTCCCTCTCTCTGTGTGTGTCTTTCTCTCTCTCTATGGTGGAAACGATAGAGGAACCGAGGAGAGCGAGCGAGAAAGAGAGAACGGTGCTCCGGTGGAAGCGGTGTCGTTTATTCCCATTTAAGTAAAGTCAAGGTGACGGGACCTTGCGCACACAAATCAGTCAACCCTCGTGGCGAAGGCTCTGCCGAGAGGCGTCCAATCCATCTCGGTGAAATCACCCTCTCTAGTCGGCCCTTCTCGTCCCCCGAGCTCGTCCGCGTCCGCGTCCGCGTCCGCGTCCTCGGCACGCCGGACACCGTGAGAAAACCGATCGCCGACGCGGTATCGAGCCTCTATGCATAAATACCTCCAACGTTCCACGGAGGGAGGGAGATTCTGGTT
This sequence comes from Ptiloglossa arizonensis, assembly GCF_051014685.1. NCBI lineage: Eukaryota > Metazoa > Arthropoda > Insecta > Hymenoptera > Colletidae > Ptiloglossa > Ptiloglossa arizonensis. Next base: position 23,691,814 of record NC_135050.1, read on the forward strand.
TTTTATTTTCCTTCTCTTTTTCTTCCTCGTTTCGTTTTTTTTTTTCTCTTTTCTTTTTTTCCCTCAGGTGTACTCGGTGATCTCGGATCGGGGGCGCTCGCACGGACAATGATCTTGCGTCAGTCACTATTTTTGACTCGCGCCTCGGAACGCTCGAATAGCTCCGATTCCACGACCGATAGCCGCTTCGCTTTGATCGTGAGCGCGCTCCCTGATCAAGGATAATCTGCGCACCGATGCGCGAACTCGTTTTCTCGAGATTCCAGCTACCGCGTTTTTGGAATCGCGAGGCGAACGAGCGGAGACCACGCGCGATTTTTTCACTACCTTCGTGACGAATTTCCCGATATCGAATTTCTACGAATGGCTTCGTCATCTCGGACCACCAGGAACAGTGCATCTCGATACCCAAGCTCGAATTCGACGAACGTCCTCCCGATAAGACTTACCCCGAAAATCAACCGTGCGAAACTTTTCCGCCTGTACTGTTCTTTAAGATAGCAACTGTATATAAACCCACCAAGCTCTCGAATAAAGCAATCTATATTCTGAAGTCAACCGGTCGCCACCTCGTTACGCTGTCCGTTTCAACCCATTATTTCACGAATCCGAATAATTTTCAAGTAAAGTTCTTCGTTTGGATTCGTCGCGACTCTCACCAATGCTCGCTAAATTTACTTACTTTTACATTCGAGTGCGACTCGAAACCTTCGCTAAAAAGTGACAGTTTGGAATGTTTTCGATCGAAAGAACCAGGAACAGTGTGGCGAAAAGTGCAACGAAACCTAGCTGGTTTGCACCATGATCGAGGAGAACGTTCGAAGAATCGAGACACTTTTAACGAGGTGCCTTCGTCGTTGGGAACAGAAGCACCTTTTTTCGGGAATTTATTTCGGCTGAGCTGCTCGACGGATTTACTCGATTGTTTTTTTACGCGAGAGGGGACACATGGAAGATCGTTTGGGAAAATTGATAGAGTTTCGCGTAAACAAATACCGGGGACGAATTAAATTCTACGCGCGCGAGTGCACCGTCCGCGTAACGTTCCCACGGTGCATCGCGGTGCTTCGATGCGAAATTGAACGAAACTCTGTTTAATTTTATCGTATCTGTTTCCCGCTCGAGGCCGAGTTTCAAAGTTTCGAAAAATCGTTAAAATCGCGTCGTGTTTTATCCGACCCGAATATTCGTCACCGACGAACAAAAATTCGAAAGAATACTTTTTTCACGTGTACGCGAAATTGAACAAATATTGAAACCTGACCGAGTCGTCGATATTTCGCAAAAGTTTTACTTATCGATACAAAATATTGTGAAATGCACTTAGGGGATGTTTTCAGTGATTACTCACGTAAATCTGTAGTTACTTCAAATTTCTTGCAGCAAATCGACACAATATACGAGCAACTTAAAATCGTTGAAAATATTCTTCGTTACATTTCCCATAATAACGTTACATTTCGAAACTTCTCGACTCCGCGATTTTACTTAAATCAAACATATTCGCGCGATATTCACCAAACATAATTGGCAAAAATAAAAATAAAAGAAACTACGTCTTCGCGTTTCTGACAATTCCACAAATTCCTCGACAAAATACTACCCCGTACATTCATCGTCGCACGGTTACGACTCGGTCTCCCGTATTTTTAAATTATTCGCGCGTGTATTCCCCCCTCGTCTCAAAAAAGAAAAAAAAATTCCTTCTCCTCCCTTCCGCGAATCAGGCGCTCGTTTTCTCACGCTCGAGATTACGTCCAGGTTTCGCCGCATGGGCGCGCGTTACGATTGTACAGGCTTCGTTCACCGAAATTACGTAAAATTAATTCCCAGGAAAAATTACGCGACCGTAAAAGCTTACGAGGGATGCCATCGGCGTCGAGTGTCGTCCAGTTGGTGTCATAACGTACGTCACGGCTCACGAGGTTGAAATTCAGGGCCCCTTCCCCCACCCCGGTCACACCGGTGTCCTCGCTCCGACGCGATAAGCGTAATTCAAACGCGCGCCGACGCATCCTCGTGGCGCAAAAAAAGCGAGCTCTTTAACGGGGGAGACGCGCGCGACTCGAAACGGGGGCCCCCTCCTCTGTAGGAATGCGTGAAAAAATCGAACGCATTAGCGCGACGCGCAGCGTTCGTTCACTCGCCGAGTCATGGTGCACCGTAAACCGAGAGGGGGATTTCACGTTTTTCTTTCACCTTTCTTCGCACCTGTGGTCATCGCTATCAATTCTGGGCAATTCCAGTCGTCCGAGTCGAGCGACGAATCGCCGCGATTCGAGTCGACGGTCGACGCGGTGACCCTCTCGATTATCGTTAATTAAAAATCTCGAGGACCGCGAGGCGTCTCGAGAGCGGAAAGACTCGGTCGCGAGGAGATTCCAGGAATCGAGAAGGATGGGAGAATATCTAGGGAGATCGAATCGAGAATCTCTTGAGGAGTTGTTAGAATTATTATTATTATTAACGGTGTTTTATTATTCGTGAATGGAAATATACGTGGCGAGATCGAATCGAGAATCTTTGATGGGTTATTGGATTATTGTTGTCGTATTGTGTTATACGTACGTGAAAGAATATATAGCGCGATCGAATCGAGGACCGTGGATACTATTGTAATTATTAATTTACTAATATAGCGCGGTTAAAAAATATTATAGGTATAGCGCGACTGTTCAGAAATGTTTCTATCTTAAATAAGAACTATTTTGGTAAATGGTTAAGAAGAAATTTTTTTCTTCAATTAAACACTATAGTCTCGAAGGCGATTCGAAAGGAAAATTAAATGATTTTTCAACATGATGGAATTTAAGATTGAAATAAATGAAAAGCTCTGCTGTGTTTCCAGCGAAGAAAGAATAAATTCGAAATATAAATACACATAGAAACATGAATAATTAAAAACAGACACGATACAAGGAAACTGTATAACGATACAAAATGTCATTTTTTTTTATTTACTCACGCTCCTGAAAATTTCTATTCGTAACCCCCCTCTGCACGATACCTCCTAATAAACAATCCCGCTCGCGGTAACATTCAACCTCCCCCGTTAGACGCCACTTTGCAAACTCTTCAAACTCGTTCACCACCGCCCCCGATAGAAGCGTTTTCAAGGAATATATTCGCAACGGCGTAAAAAAAAAAAACGTAAAACCGAGAGGCACTCACGGCTCGGCGGAACACACGGCTCCCGGTTCAATACCACGGAACGCGTTCCTCTATTCATAAATAATTCACATACGCGCGCTTACGCTTCACGTATACACGGCCGGTATCTCTCGCGCGAAATGTGTACCCGTTGCTACCAATTTATCCCAAAGGCGGAACACGCGCGCGCGGGATATTTGCGTTGCGCTCTCGTTCGTTCGCGTTTGATGTTCTCGCGGAATTTTTCAACCACCGGAGAAAGTAAGAGAGAAAAATAAAGAGAAAGAGAGAGAGAGAGAAGAGGAAATTCTCTCCTTTGAAATCCAAAGGGGGCGCCCGCGAGTGTTCCGCTTCGTGCGTCGGGAAACGCGCGCGTATCGCGCGCAAGAGGTAAAAACAAAAAAAAAGAAGAAGAAAAACAAAGAAAAAGGTATCGTGGGTCTTACCGAAAAGTATTGCCGACGATCGCCAAACTGCCTCGAAATGGGATACTCGTGTACTCGCTACTCGTGAAGATAAAAGAACCGTCGGTTTCAAGCACGGTCGACGTAACATACGGTTTCCGCGATTCCACGTCGGGGACCGGGCTCGTTCTTGCTAATTACACTCGTAAAGATTAATTAGATTAACGCTAACCTATCGACCCGCGCCTTCCGTGCGCGGCGCGCCTGTTCGTCACCCGCTTTCGCGAAAAAGGAACAACTCCTCATAAGCGCGCCTTAAGTGGTCGTCTGTCCCTGTGCGTGGACGCGAGTGCGCAGCCACTCGTTTGAAATTGATAACGAAATCGACAGAAGTAACGGCTCGACGATGGTAGATCCCCGATGAAATCGAAATTAACGCATCGGTGTTTCCACCGCGTTGCCCATAACGGAGCTTTAATAACCCAATTAAGTCGGTTAGGTTCCACGATAGGGAAAAATCGCTCCACGATCTATCGAACGAGCTCGATCCCAGGGGGGAGACTTTTAACGTCTCTGGGAAGCGAAGAGATCTCTGTTGATTGGATTCCAAGTATTGTCGGGTGATCGGTACTTTTTGGAATGTTTCTTCGAGCCGTGCAGGAGGAACGAAAACTGACATTTTGTAACTTTCGAGTAAAGTTACGTAGCGATATTTTAGAAGAATAAATACACCGATGGACTATCGAACGCTTCTATTTTTCGTGACGAAGTTTGAACAGACGGTGTCAGTCAGCTGTTAAACAGTCTTCCAAAGGAGAGATCGAAGTTGGTGGAGGTCCAAATTTAATCTAATTTAATTCAGTATTAACACGATCACCGGTAACGGCTCTTCAAACTCACGTTTTGTTAAACCTCCTAATGAACTCTAACACTGGCAAACTTTCGCGCAACTGTCGCCATCGATGCTGCAAAATAAAAAATACCCTATTTATATTTCTCCCGTTTCAACGAACATCGCGGACATCTTTGAAAACACAGAAAAATTAACCTGTACAAACGCGTTAAAATTGTTCCATTCGTCTAACAGAACAAATGCAAACTACAATTATATTAGATCGTTCGGAAAGTGATTTAATTTTTTCGGTGAAAATGAAGCACGATTTTTTTAGAATCTATAAACATTTCATTAAATTATACATTCTCCATTTTAGAAAACGAAAGAATAGAAACACTTCCCGAAATTCACTTCCGAAATCATCATTGGTGCTATCTCGAACCTTCGGTTCACCGAGCGGTGAATGGAAAGTTCCTGTCGGTCTCGATCGATTCGATGAACCATGTTCGAATCCACGCGTCGCGACGCTTCCTCGTTCGTCCCGGTATCAATTAAGACCGCGACGAAGAAGAGTGTTAAACACGCGTACGAGGAGTTCGACGTACCGTGTTCTCTCGCGAGGCTGATTACAAGCCGCGGCGCGGCGGACCCTAATGATAGCCAGGCTAATACGCCTAATGCAACGTAACGCGTGGAATTACAGGCTACGGGCGAGTTGCATAGGTGTCGCGTGTAATACGGTTGCACCGCCCGCGGAAACGTCACGGGTACCGAGACCCTTCGGCTGGAAAAGGAGGAGTACGGTTGAAACGCGAGAAGAAAAAGGATATAAGAGGAAGAGGGTGGGGGTGGATGGAAGGGGGTGAGGATCGTCTAGTCGCAGGATGAAACGCCACGCGGTAGAATCCAGGCAATTTAAATGCTCATCCCGTGGAACGTTCCGATCCAATCTGCTCGCGGCTGAGAGACCACCCCGCCCATTCGCGTCTCGCTTCTCGTCGGCACGATGATAATTCAGACCGAGGGAATCGCGTCTGGGTCCACGGTAAACACAGTGATTACGCCTGGTATTTAGACGATACGTCCACCCTGTGGAGGATGCGTGTGCCCCGTGTGTCGCGCGTCGCTCGATCGAGCCTCCGAACGCGATGTTCGAGGACGGAGAGTAATTGTAAATTATCGGAGACGGTGGTTCCTGGCTCGTTTCAGACTTGTTTCGCGGATTCGCGAGTTGCTCTGGGAATTAGCGTGACCGTTTCGACGCGAGATGACGAATCGGGTGTGGAGGTTTCCTGATTGGAACGGTTGGGATGTGGTGTAACGGTAGAGAGGGTGTAGAGAGGTTGTCGGTGCAGATTTACTAGTGGTCGAGATGGAATCTTGAGGATGTACTGTTCGTGGATGACAAGAAGGCGAATGTTTACTTGATCACTGTTGTGTAGAGGATAGAACCTTGTTATTACGTGTATTGTCGTTATTGGTGGTTGTTGATCTTTTTTCTCCTCGGTGATTTGTACTGTCTGTATGTGACAAGAAGGTAAATATTTCCATCCCCACTGTACTGTACAGAATAGTTCCCCCACAATTACAAACATCGTCGCTATTGACCACTGTTGATCTTTTTTGTCATCCTCGGTGACTTGTACTCTCCGTATGTAACAAGAAGGTAAGTGTTTCTATCCCCAATGTACTGTACAGAATAGTTCCCCCACAATTACAAACATTGTCGCTATTGACCACTGTTGATCTTTTTTGTCGTCCTCGATGACTTGTACTCTCCGTATGTGACAAGAAGGCAAGTGTTTCCATCCCCACTGTACTGTACAGAATAGTTCCCCCACAATTACAAACATCGTCGCTATTGACCACTGTTGATCTTTTTTGTCATCCTCGGTGACTTGTACTCTCCGTATGTAACAAGAAGGTAAGTGTTTCCATCCCCACTGTACTGTACAGAATAGTTCCCCCACAATTACAAACAATGCTGCTATTAGCTGCTGTCTCGTCAGCGACAAAAGTGTTTCCATCCTCGCTCTAGTTTACAATCCATTACTTCCCCCACCATTGCACACATTGTGGCTTTTGTACTGTCCGTGTTTGACAAGAAGGCAAGTGTTTCTATCTCCAATCTAATGTACGAGCTACTAGTGCCCCCACCATCGCGCGCATGACTACTATTGGTCGAGAGACGATGGTGGGGGAGTTAATAGCCGACGAATCGGAACGAGGATGCTTCTTTCTTCTCGTGAGACTTCTACTAGCGCTTAGAGAGTGTTACTCCGACACCGAGAGTACTACGATATGCCAAAACAATGAAAAGAAATATATCTACTCCACAATGCGATAGAAGGAGAACTGGTAAACTCGCCTTCTCGTTACAGACACACAGTACACTTAATCGTTTAACGATTGGGATCGTTTAATCGAGATTTACATACCGACTCGAATTATTCGACGAGCCAAGATCAAACCGAGGCCTTGAAATTATACTTACAGGTGCTATGTAAATGCACGAGTAAAATTTCGACGTAAAAATATATTATTCGATTTTGTACGCTTCTTTGAAAACTTCCGCACACATTTAAGGAGTAAATTTAAACTTCCTACGTTTAGATCCGAGTCTATCGGGATCACTATGGGATATTTAAATACAATGCAAACATTATGAAACAGTATTCTTGAAATACGCTAGATTATGGAATCTTTCCGAAGAAGACCAGCAAAGATAAAAATACAAAACTTCGCAGGAATATTCGTCTGTAATTTTTAATCTCGAGAAATTTTGGCGGTCATTTTCCCTCCAGGTGAATTGTCCCAATTGATCTTTTGTTCTTTCCGGTGTTCGTCGCGACAATCTGTTCACCTTGGCGCGCGCGATACGTATTAATAAAGACATCGGGAACCGATAATCGCAGATTAACCTCGGCTCACCGGGAGCACTATGCAAATTCTCTATCGGAGGAAATGCAAATGTCGTATCAAGGCTATCATTCTCGCCGACACCTGTCGTAAATTTCGTATCGGCTCGTGTCGCCTATCGTCCGTGTCGTTACCTTCTAAATCACGTTAATTGACGTGGAATAATTTCGCGCCGCGATATCGCGGTAATAAAGCGAAACGGGGCGATATCGAGCCCGGTGGATATCTATAATTAACGTTCCGGAAATCTACGCGCGGCATTTATTCCAAGTGACTGATACCTCGTCGTTGGATTCGCAGCCTCGCGTGTTCCCTTATCGTCGAGCTCAGAGTGTCAACCGAGTGTCGTATTCCATGCGTGGAAACTCGTTGCGTACGACTCCTTTATCATTTTCTTCGTGATAAGACGCGAGGTATCGAGGCTGCTACCCTTTAACCGTGACAAAGCGTTGCGTAACAACCGATATTATTATCTGGACATGGAAATGATTTTTAATCTACCCCCTTTACGACCTTCTTTATCGTTGCGATAACAATATTGCGAGGTATCGAACGCGGCTGCCACGTTTCAACCGTGACGAAACATTTGGTAACTACCGTGGATCTTGTTATCGAAACACGGGAATGATTTTTCATCTCCTGTGTTTTGTTTTAATTTTCATTCGTCGGGTACGATCTAAAAAAATTGCGAGGTGTCACGTTTGTCGAAGGTACTTTGTACATGTGACAAAAAATTGCTCGATAAACTGTATTGTTATCGCGAGAGTACGCGTAGAGAAACAGTACAAATATCGCGGTTAAAGGATTGTTTATAGGTTTGTTTACAGACATCGGATAGCGACAATTTTAGATCGAAATACCGGGGTGCTCCGATTTGTAGAATTCCATAAATCTACGGAGTGTGCTACGTATCTGGAGCAGGGCTTTCGAACGGTCCGAGATTGAAGAAAATGTCACGAGGCGAAACCGAATGGTTTTAGGTACTCGGTATGCATTTATACGCACGCGTGCGGTTGCAAAATGCGAGTGCACTTCTTTTTAAACGGAACTCCATACTTCGCGATGTGTCCGTGCTACGGTACTCGAATCTAAACACAGTTCGAGTAATATTTTTACTCTTGTATGACACACGTATTTACGAAACGAGGTCGAAGATAGATTCCACAGTTGTTCAAAAAGATTTCGATTTCGATTTTGGATCTATCGATTGATTTTATAGAAGACGGTTTAATATTCGAAGCAAAAAAATTTATCGCAAATCGTAGGTTAGTTTAGTCTTTTATTAAAGTAAAAAGACCATTTTTTCTCTTGGAAAATATTCTTGCAAGTTCCACAAATTTTTGATTCTCAAGTAAGGTTAAATATAGTCGTTTTTTATCAGCTACCTTTCCACGTGATAATCATCATATCGCTTTCGCACGTTTAAAGTTGTTTTTAAGTTATTAAAAGTCTTTCGTTAAAGTGAAAACACCATTTTTTTCCCTTGGAAAATATTCCTGCAAGTTCCACAAATTTTTGATTCTCAAGTAAGGCTAAAAATAGTCCTTTTTTATCATCCATCTTTCCACGTATTAATCATCTATAGATCGCGTTCGTGCGTTCAAAGTCGTTCTTGATAACTTTTCAGCCTTTTTCGTTAAAGTAAAAACACCATTTTTTTCCTTGGAAAGTATTCCTGCAAAGTCCACAAATTCTCAAGTAAGGCTAAAAATAACCATTTTTTTATCCTCCACCTTTCTACATGATAATCATCTATAGATCGCGTTCGTGTATTTAAAGTCGTTCTTGATAACTTTTCAGCCTCTTTCGTTAAAATGAAAATACAATTTTTTTTCCTTGGAAAGTATTCCTACAAAATCCACAAATTTTTGATTCTCAAGTAAGGCTAAAGATAACCATTTTTATCATTTACCTTTCCACATGATAATCATCTATAGATCGCGTTCGTGTATTCAAAGTCATTCTTGATAACTTTTCAGCCTCTTTCGTTAAAATGAAAACACCATTTGTTTCCTTGGAAAATATTCCTACAAAGTCCACAAATTTTTGATTCTCAAGTAAGGCTAAAAATAACCACTTTTTATCATCCACCTTTCCACGCGATGATCGTCGGATCGATGACGTTGTATCGCGCCGCGTGATCCGAATGGTAATGAAAAGGGTACGGGCAGGCCGCGCGGCGCGGTGCCTTCAATACTTTTACCATGGCCGAGAGCGAGTAAAACGCACACGCAGCCTTGTGCCAATTGCAATGGGCACCGTGCCACCGTGCGCGCGCGGTCCCCTTTTACAATGCACCGCCTGGACGCGGTACACAAATGAAAACGCTCCCGAAGACGAAAATACGCGGGGGTTCGTACTCGAGCGTTGCTCGGAGCATCGTCGACGAAAAATCGGACACGGCCGTGTACTCGCGGCGAGGCGCGGTGAAAAATAAAAAAAAGAACAAGAAGTACGGAGTATCCTCGGTTAAAAATAAAAAACAATTTCACGCGCAGTCGCTCTCTAACGTTCCGTGCTCGATACGCTCGGTGGTCGTGCGCTACCTTTCAAAAGTCCGGCGTGTGTGTGCGTTCGTGTGTGTATTATGCGCAATGAGATACGCGCGAAATTGGATTTAACGGTATTCGTACTCTCGAGCAATAAAATTGTGTTCGACGATTCCAAATCTTTCATTTTTTCGGCGCCAGTGAACTTTTTATTCGAGTTTAGAATTCGTGTTAAGAAAGATTTTCAGTTTAATATTGAAACACGTTTCTTTCTACTATTGGTAGTAACCGTGGGTATGTGTATTTCTATTGGTCGATTTTAAAAGGAATTTCAAATTTGAAGATCTGAATTTAATTATACAACGTCGTATCAATTTTTATATTCGACCAAATATGTAATTATATGATTCTTTGATATCTCGGTGATGGGAATTTTTTCATACGCGCATTGAAGTAAAATTTAAATTCTTCACTCTTTGGACAATATTTGTTTAATACGGAGAAACAATGAAACTTTAAAGTAAATAATCGGCCGATCTGCACGGGATACTGCTACTCGCGATCGTTCTACCTACGAACGCTGCAGCTTCGTGTCGCGCATTCGTTCGAAATTATGCAGCAATAATCGATAACTTTTCATGCAAAGACGTTTCGTAAAGCGAGGAAAATAACACTCGTAAAGTTCGAAGAGGAAAAGCGAGAAATTATTCCTTGGAAATGATTAAACCGTAAATAACCAATTTGGAGTCCGACCGCGGAATAATAAATAGAAGAATGGAAAAAATTGCGCCATGGAAGAATAATGGCAGAGGAAATTATTCCAGCTCTTTCGGCTCGTATTTTATCGTTTATCGAGGCGTACCACTGTTCCACGGCGAATAAAATAAAAATCTTCCGCGAAACATTTTTTTTCGATTTCTTCTTCCTTCTTTCCACGAGGTGACCGTAAATTTCCGAGCGTAATCGCATGTCCCGTATTGTAATGTCCTCGCTTAGGGAAAAGTAATCTAAGAAGGTGTGGCGTGGAGTATCGCGTTTCGCGACGGCCGACAAATTGCGAATAAAAGCAACGTGCGGAGGCTTTAAAATCCATGATTTTAAAAACGCTCGTAAAATCGATCCTTTAAGTGTCTCGCTTCCACGATGTCCCGCACCGCAGGGGAGAAAATCGCGGCTTCGATTAACCGATCCGACGTTTCCATGAATCAGTGTCCCGACATTAAGATACTCTTCGTATTTTCGGAACGATACGATAGCGTAAGTAAGTAAGCGATAAAAATCAGCAAAGAGGTATTAAAATTTGGACCGAGTTCCCGATACGTCGCGATTACGAGCGCCGTACGACCGAGCGGTGAGTCGATCGGAACGAGTTAATAAAAAATTATCGAAAGATTGTCTTTGCTTCCAGAGGGGCCACGTAACTCCTGTTAAAGATTTTTATAACTGTATTTCGTCTACACTTTTTATTATCGAAGATTTTATCATCGTGTACCGTTCAAATCTGGAAAGAAGTTTCTGGAAAACGGTTTATTATCTATCTAGTGGTACTACTTATTAATTTATTCATAGGTACTGTTTACCTATTTTACACTGCTTAAAAATTTATTAGTAATTATGGCTCATATTTTATTTGTTAACTCATTGGCAAATATTATCTATTTTATACTATTTACTAATCTACTAGTAGGTGTTACTCGTTCATTTATCACTTACTAATCTATTAGTAAGTACTACTCGTTTATTTCGTACCATTTACTAATCTATTAGTATTACTCGTTTATTTCGTACCATTTACTAATCTATTAGTATTACTCGTTTATTTCATACCACTTATTAATCTGTTAGCATTACTCGTTTATTTTATACCATTTACTAATCTATTAGTATTACTCGTTTATTTCGTACCATTTACTAATCTATTAGTATTACTCGTTTATTTCGTACAACTTGCTAATCTATTAGCAAGTCTCACTCGTTTATTTTATATCACTTACCAATCTATTAGTAAATAGTATTCATCAATTACTTATCCAATTTACATTCCTTACTACTCTGTTTTATAGACTTTTTACTACTTACTGATCTATCGGTACTACTTGATCGTCTCGCCTAAATAGGCAAAGCGATCGAGGGACCCCTTTTCCCCTCCCATCAGCCATCTTTCCAGCTCTGCACAGTAGCAACGATACAGTGCACCCAAGAAATTTTATCTTGGTGAAAAAATAGTCTCTGTTTCGAGAAACTCTTTCCAATACAATTATTCCCCGGTATATTTTCACTGGTCGTCGCTCACCTCACCTAATCTCGAGTTCTCGATTCGTTGCGATCTAACAATAAGTCACACAAGCGAGCAAAATCTCAACCGACACAGGCCGGTAAAATATAATCGAAAAATAATCTCCAAGTTACGAGAAACTCCACGCCACTTGTCTCAAAATTTTTCACAATTACACTTCTCACTTAACTCTCTCCCTCCATACCCTACTATCATTACCGTACCCCGATCAATTTCACCGAACGTCTTCACTGTCTCTATCCTACTCCAGGGGTCGATCAACCCCCGTGTAAACGCAACACGAATCTCTCTCCCCTCGATTCGATCGCGGTAAACTCGACTCGCCTAACCTCGAGTTCAACCGGGATTCCCCCCGTCGCGTGGATTTACGCAGCGGCGTAACTTACCCCGTAAACCACGGGAAGATACTGGCGCCGAGGTCCGGCGATTAGGAAGTTCACCGTGAATCGTAAAAATATTAATCGCACACCTCGACGGTTTCAAAGCTGAGAATTATACGGCTGGAACGACGTCTATGCCCTGGCCCCTACCACCCTCGAAGGAACCAGAACCTCTCTTCACCGTAACGGAGACCCCCGTGTTCCCGTGCGCGGTCCGGGAACGCTGGACACGCGCTAAGCCAAGATAACTATAAAGATAGCAAGTTAGGGAGGTCACGGTGCATTGACTGAAGCTTTAATCAATAAACTAATAGCACCTAGGGGCCCCCGCTACCGTGCGGAACTCTGACCCCGCGCGCGCTCCACGCGGTTTCAGAAAACGAAAATGAAACGATCGAGGGATGGGATCCGGCGCGGGAACGGTGAACAGGGGGGAGAACGGCGAGGGGAAGGCCGCGAGGGGGGAAAAAACCTCGGCACCGGTGGGCAATAACCGTAAAACCGGCTTTTAACGTTCCGTGCGCGTTGGGCTATCGTGCATCGTGATCGGACATTTTCAGAACCTCTTACCGGAGACGTTGCGCGGAGGTACCGTGTATCGGCGGCGGTTTCGTTCCGCCACGCGTTTTCTCTCGTAACTTTTACCGTACGGGACCCTTACGATGGCCGCCGCGCGACCGCGTATTCGAGAAATCGGGGAAGGGCTCCCTCACCGTACGGGATTGCGTCACCGAAAATGCGGATGTCTCTCGCGAGCGCGATCCTACTTCCGGTACTCGTGAAGTTTCGCGAGTCTTACGCGAGAGTTCACGTTTCGCTGGACGAAACACGGATGACTTTACGGAACGTCCGCGCGTGGAGAATTTCGGTTCTCTAGGATTTCTTGCATGGGATTTCAATTGTGGAGTGGTCGGTTTTTAATTGAGTTTTTTTGCGGAGGGAAAGAATTCCACGCGTGGTAATTTTTTTTGTTTTTTTGTGAAGGGGAAAAATTCCACGCGTGGTAATTTTTGAATTGTGTTTTTTTACGGGAGGAAAAAATTCTACGCGTTGTAATTTTTGAATTGTGTTTCTTTGCGAAGAGAAAAGATTCTACTATGATCGTGTAATTTTTGAATTGTACTTTTTTGCAGAGGGAGAAATTCCAGGCGTGGTAATTTTTGAATTGTGTTTTTTTGCGGAGGGAGAAATTCTAGGCGTGGTAATTTTTGAATTGTGTTTCTTTGTGGAGAGAAAATATTCCACTATAGTCGCATAAGTTTTGAACTGTACTTTTTTGCAGAGAGAAAACAATTCCACGCCTGGTAATTTTCTAATTGTATTTCTTTGCGAAGGAAGATAATTCCGCGCGCGATAACTTTTCAGTTGTATTTCTTTGCAAATAGAAAAAGTTTCTAATTTCTTTTGTACGCGTTTTAAATCCAAGTGTCGTTTTTTCAATTTCGAAAACGAGTAACGAAAGAGATTTAAGTGGTTTTGCGTCTTCTTTCGGTGTAAATCGAAGAAAAACTTTAAATAGAAAAGTCGAGGAGGTATACCATTTTTTTTTTTTTTTTTTTTTTTATTGACACAAATTGTTTCTTTTTTCTTCAATTAAATAGAATACACCGTCGTAAGATATTAAGAAGAAATATTGGAGCACCGTGGAAGGCACGATGCTTTCCTCTGAGCGCGTCCCAGCGCTCCGATCCTTAAACTTTAAACGCGTTTTTCTCGAAACAGGTTTTTCCAAACTGGTGAGTAACTTTTCTCGGAAACTATTTACCCGATTGACTCGAAAGTTGAGCCGCCTGTCCGCAACAACATTCCCCGTCCAAGTTGCACGCACGGATTTTGTTTTCCCTAATGGGTTTCGAGGAAACTGCAAAACACTCCGATGACGACAACAAGATTCCATCCGGTTTCGAGAACCTCTAATATTTCGACCATCGGGACCAGAGTCTCTACCTCCCTCCCCGTGAAACTCGACCGTCGCATATTTTCCATTCACGTTACAATTTTTCCATAAAAATTCGCAGAAGTATCGTCCAAGAGATTCTTTCGATACACGTACAAAAAATTTATATCACCCACTTCCACGTAACCCGAGAAAACTTCTCAAAACATCTACAATCTTTTCATCCCGAATACTACTACTGCCTCTTAAAGGGGGACGACAAAATGGAACTCTACTTTAACATTCTATCCATTTATTCAATTATTTGCTCAGTGAATTTACAAGCAAGAAGCTCTATCGTATCTTTAGCAAACGCTCTATCGTATCTTTAGCAAATACAATGATCATATCACGAAGAAGAAATCGAGTTTGGGATCACGTGCAACCTGTAACTAAAAATCTTGAAAACGAATTCCTATAAATTGAAATATTCCAAAGCAGCCATGCAATGGAATTATGGATTTTGGAAAATATTCTCCGCGAGGAAACGAGCGATTTCGAAAAACGATCAGCTCGCACAGTATACGATACTCGCGGCCATTTAAATAGCTCGGTAGTCTTTTTTCGTGGCGCCGGAACGAATCGGTAGCGACGAGGGGTTAACGCGCGCTGGTACCATTATTCCCCTTTCCGAGAGTGTACGAACGCGCATTAACGCGCGACAAAACACGCGCCTGAATTTTTTATTTGCCCCTCTCGCCCTCTCCCCGTCCTCGTTTCTTTCTTTCGTTCCCTGCCGGGGACAAAGTTGCGGGCACCTCGCGCGGTTTAATTTGCAAAACCCGGGACGGAATAAATGGTCGCGGCCGATACGTGATCGAATTGCAAAGAACGCGCGCGTATCGAGACGATTCGTTCCACTCCGCTCCTCCGTGCGGTGGACTTCCGCGCTTCGAGGCTCGGTTTTCAACGCGGCGAGCGGACCGGAGCGGAGCTGAGCGCGGTGCGGTGCGGTGCGGTGGTTTCGTGCTACGTGGGCACGAAAATAAAGGAATAAAAGAGAAATGTCATCGAACGACCGGATAAGAGGCCGTATAAGGCAGTGGCGGGTGTTGTAAATGTAAATGGAGGTGGCCACCGCCCTGTAAGGCCACGCGCCTGTCATCGAGACTGCTCATTTTGTCCCTTCTCCGTGGCTTCGCTCTCTCGCTCAATCTCTCCCCACCGTGCGTCCCTCTCTTCCCCCCTGCTCGCTCCTGTTCCTTTTTTTCCATTCCTTTTTTCGTTTCTTTTACCTCCCCACCCACCCTCTCCGACCCCCCTGTCTTTCGAGAGAAAACCTCCTAAAGGATTACTTGCCCTCGGACGATCATCGATCTCCTCTGCTCCGCGGTTAGAGTAAATTGACTTTGGCGTACCGAGACCAACGCGACAAAGACGACCAACACGACCAAGACCACGACCACGACCACGACCACGACCACGACGACGACGACCACGACGACCGTCGATGGAATAGAATCCTTGCCCCCCTTTTACAGCGAACGGGGCACCCGAGTTAACTTTATTAATCAAGGAAATCGGGCCACGCGTTGAATCTCAATGCCGACCACGGCCGAGTCTAATTCGAGCCTTTGTGTTGTTGCAGCGGATTTCGAAAGGCAACGAATGGAAAACGCAACGGGACACGCCAACCGACCGACCGACCGACCGACCGACCAACCAACCAGCCACGTCGACGTTCCCCGACACCGTGGTGAAGGGAACGGCTCGAAATCAATTTTCTGCGGATGACAATTTTCTGGCGACTTTTGATCGCGATCGACTCTGGGAACCGGCCGAGAGATACCTCGAAGACGCAAGGCGAAAGGTTCTCGAACGAGCCTAACGATCGCGAACGAGGGATTCAGCGGCGCGAGCCTCTCGACGAGATGGCGTTGATCGATTCTGATCGTCCCTGGGTATCGTCGATGCATTATTGTAGTTACGAGGAGTATTAATACCGAACCGGATTCAAATCTTGCGTATTAAAATTTCACCGTACGTACTCGACTTGGATCTTTCGTCGTTGGACGAGGAAAAATTTACTCTTGTTACAAACGATACCCAGAAACCTTCCTGGTACACGATTCTTCAACGCGTTCGTTTTTCGTCCGAGTTTTCGAGGCCACCTTCGTTTCGTTTTCGTCGGTCAGTCGGCAGATATCGCGACGAATCCAACGAGTCGAAAATCGAGCGTACGCAAAAACTTGTAGAATCGTGCATAAACAAATCGATGGTGAAGCTTCGAAACTTAACCTCTGAAAGCGAAATATCGCTCGGAAGGTTCCTCGAAATGAGAAGGTTCCTCTCGTCGGCGATGAGAAAAAAAATTTGAAAAGGATCGAGTCGCGCGAGATCGGTCCACCGGGCTATCGAATGAAATTTATCAACGAGATAGGACGCGACGATTGTTTAGAAACTTTCGATGGAAGTTGTTCGTGGTAATGGACGATCAAGAAGCGCAGATCGCGAGTAAATTTCTCGTCCAGGGCTTCGCAAACACGAGGGTGATGCGATCGTACGATAATTAGCGATTAATGGCGGCTACCCCGGGCGCGCGTAATTCGAATGATTTTGTCGCGGGCAAGATTGGTAATTGGCCACGACACGCTCGTTTTATGGAGTTTTAATGTCGTCATCCGTTGGTATCCGAACGAGCCGAGGATAGCCGATGCTTAATTGTGAGTAGTGGATGCTCTTTATCGAAACAATTTGGCTTAATGCACGACGATCGGTTTCAATTTCCTTCCTTCGACGCGACCAAAACGAACAAACCACGAGAGAGGTGGGGGAGGTCCGAGCGTTTACGTCTTTCTTATCGCGCCACTTCTACTTTGTAACGTTTCGAGAATCGCGCGTATGCAAATCTCGAGGAATCGCCAAGGACTGAATTGTCATCGAATAAATTGCCACCAATCCCACTGTAACATCTACGAATCAATATCGTGGTTTTGCAACCGATTTTGCGGAACGTGTGCTTTATCCTAGCAACGATCGAACCTCGTGAAGGTTTACTCTGGCAAAAGACAAGTCTTATTGAATTCTTTTCTGGAAACTATCGAACCTCGTCTCGTTAGATTAATCTGTGCAATGATTAAATTTCGTTGAGATTTGATCCTAGTAACGACTAAATCTCAACCTGATTTCATTTAGCAACGATGGAACCTCGTCGAGGTATGGTTATCATAGCAATAACTAAACCTGGTAGAGATTTGGTTCTAGCAACGACCAAGCATTGATTTATCCTAGCAAAAATCAAACCTCGTTAAAATTTCGATCTTGCCATAACCAAGCATTGATTTCTCCTAGCAAGGATCAAACCTCGTAGAGATTTATCTTACCAACGATCAAATCATCGAGATTTCGATCTAGTAAGAACCAAGCATTGATTTATCCTAGCAAAAACAAGATTTCGATCCAGCAACGACCAAGCATTGATTTCTCCTAGCAAGGCTCAAACCTCGCAGAGATTTATCCTACGAACGATCAAATCATCGAGATTTCGATCCATCAACAACCAAGTATTGATTTATCCTAGCAAGGACCAACCTCGTCGAAACTTATCGACACCCGAGGCAAAAATATAACATTACGAGCGATCGATCGAGACTCCTCTCGAAAGCTCCGCTCGGGCGCGAAACGTGTCTAAGATCGAGTCGTTTACCTTGGTACGGCGATTGAAAATTCACGAAATCCGCGGCCGGATCTGTCGGTTTTTCATCGAAGGGATCGCGCGGCGCGAAATTATTCACGGTTCATCGACCATCGATGGGCAATAACGTTTCTCGCTCTGAGAACCCGAACGATACCAGCCAGCAACTGGGACACCGATGATTAACCGTTTAACGACGGTCGATCTCATTGCTTTTAATCGATTTTCTCGTTTACCATCATAATAAGAGTCACGGCTATTGTCGAACGAGTCACCGTTCACCGACAAGCGGCACGCCGCGGCGGTGCACGCGGAATTCATTCCGCGCGGTGTGTCGCAACGCGCGTGTTACCGCCTGCGTGCCGTAATTGCGGTTTACCGGGATATTACGCATTATTTTACGTTGTATTAACGGTAGCATGAAATCGGTAATTGCGACCATTTGCCCGTGTCCAGCCGCCCTAACGAGTTACATATCTTACGAATACTGGACAAGCTGAAAGCAGCTTTGATACATCAATCCTAATGGGAAAAATGATAACGATGTAAGGGAAAACGACTCCTGGAAGTCCGTATCTCACGCTGCTCGCGCCGCTGGACGTCCTCCAGCGGTACCGTTCGCATCGCGATCCACGGTCATTTGTTTCCTTTGACGATCCCTACCAGCCCTCAGGAACCGGCCACCGAGCGGCTTTCGCGGCGTTTAGTAGCAATCGACTCGCCGTGAACATTAATTTATGCGGCGATCGCTGCGTGTTTCGTCGAAGGGTCGTTTCACGGCTCGTTGGAAAAGCTCGTGAACCAGAGGGAGGAACTGGACGGAGAGATATTTACGTCAGGGAACGTACAACGGATAGGGAAATCCTCTTCCAGTCTTTTACACGAGCTCTATTCGAAGACCGTTCTCAAGCGGTTACGAGGGAGTGACGTTTTCGACGTTTCACGTCGTCGGGCGGCTGTGCAATTTCGGGGAACGTTTATTCGTTACCCGAAAGCACGTTCAAACGTATACATTTGTGGTATTTTATTGGATAACTTTCCATTCGGGTGGAAGTGTTCGCGCGGAATCAGTCTCGGGCCATCTTTAGTCATCGAAATGTTTGAAATCGAACTCAAGATCGAGATATAAATTTCGGACGTTATTCTCGAGCTTGTGGATTTTGAAAATTTCTATTCTTAAATTCGTGGAGTTATTCCCTAGCTTGTGAATTTTTAAAATTTTTATTCTTAAATTCGAGGCGTTATTCCCGAGCTTGTAAATTTAAAAAAATTGTTATTCTTAAATTCGTGGAGTTATTCCCGAGCTTGTAAATTTAAAAAATTTTTATTCTTAAATTCGTGGAGGTTGTGAATTTTAAAAATTTTCATATCGATTCGAAGTGAGAATATTGGATTTGTTGCGGTAGAGGACGTTCGATGATTATGAAATCGTTAACAGCGAGAGGATGGTCGTTTCGAGGAAGAAGTGACGTATGAGCTTTAAACTCCTTTAAATTTCTTATCTCGATAGAAATTTATCACCTATGGTATTTTGCGATCCGAGGTATTATTTTCGGTAAAAAATTCACGGACGACGTACTTTCGCAGTTTTTCCACGGCTCGTAAACTCGACAACGGTAAGAGAATGCCACACGGAAGTCTTCTCGGGTTAGAGGATGCACCGAAGACGCAAAACGAGAAAGATGGCGCACCACGTGCTCGGTAGTGGGCAGCAGAGGAGAATCGCGACGATATACGAAGAGTTTCAGCGTAGAGTGCGAAGCAGCAATATTTGAGAGCAAATAATCGCCGCACAATGGGCTCTTTGTTTCGCCATCCGGAAGTAGAAGTTCCAGCCATCTGCTTCGTGCCTTTTCCCATCAAATTGCTTTCAATGATTACCGATCCTTTCTGACGTTTGCATTCTGCGCAGCGCGAGCACCGTATAGACTGTACAGAGTGCACCATAACACGTGGACACCGTTTCGAGAAAATTTCCAGACATCGTAAAGTGATCAAAAAATCTCTCGTAGACCTCTCCTCCAAATTATACTAGCCTGTATTTCCACGAATAGTATCATCAATTATATCCACGTCATTTACCATTATTTAGCTATTTCCAAAGCATCAATTACTAACAATAGAATAAATCGTACCACGTGAATGTTATCATTTAACAAACCTCTTACTTATTTTCTCGAAACAATATTATTTACCAGCATACCCACGTATATATGAAAGCCCTTCGAGACGACTCGATCGCCATCAATAACTAAAAACATTGTCGCGTTAAACCGTTCGAAAGGAGCGTACCGGTGCCGTTGAGAAGAAGAGAATTGCCACGTGTAAACGTTTGAAAAAGTTCTCTCACCGTAAATTTACCGGGTATCGTTCCTCTCCTCCCACGAGACGTATCGCGGTCTCCAAGTCTTTATTCGCGATCGCTCGCAATTCGTTTACAGTTACGGCGGCCATTTTTCTCGGCTCGTTTAATTATGGAGGCGCGAGGTCCCACACGCTAGGGAGCTCGCTTCTTCTTCTTGTTCGCGACGCCGCGGACCGATACCGTTACTGAAAATCGCGCGTTAAAACTGCAAGAAACGTTGATTGTAAAGTCTACCGGGCGCAATAAATAATACGTAATTACCGGAGCCGCGTCGCGGCCCAATGGGCCCTACCCCCGTCCGCGTCCCCCCGCGTCTCACTCGCGCCGCGCGGAATACGAATTACTCGTCAATGCGATATTAATCCCCGCGCTCGATGTATTCGACACTTGGCGATAGCCGATAATCATGGTGATTATACACGGAGACGTACGGCCACCGTCGATGGAACAACGTCGCCCCCGGTTTCTCCCATGGTAGCCGTAAACTGTCCCGCTTTCGCGAAACTCGAACGATCCTCCTCGGATTCGTGCGGGGCTAACGAAATTTCTTCGCCGAGGTGTCGATCGGTGTCGCGTTTCGTTATGCAAATCGAGTTTTTCGAGTCGCGACCGGATTTCGATTCGATTCGATTCGATCGAGCGTGGAAAACTCGAGGGGAACGTTTCTCGAGTGATTTCAACGCGTGGTAACAATGTCGAGACAAGTATCGAGATAAGTACACGAGTGGAATTATATTTTCGGAGTTTGACCGTACCGAGCGACTTGGGAAAGAAAGAAATCCGATTTTTGTGCACTATCGTAATAAATGTTAAGGAATAGTATAGAATTTGAAGGAAGAGGTTACGTTCGAGACGAAACGAAACGTTCGCGGTTTGTAAAGATTAAATGATCACAATTTTGCGGATAAGATACCGTCTGTAAGAATTCTCTCTAGAACGTTAGACGTAACACCTACACGATACAAACACTTTCTAGTTCCTGTCTACGTCCCATCCACTTTTCACCGACCCGCGAATCTAATTCGTTACATATATTCTCTTTCCCCCGTTTCTTAAATACAATACCACTTTCTTCGCTTTTACCCATTACCGCACTCTTCGTTACAACCATTTGCAGAAAAGTTGTCGATTTTCCTCGCGAAACAACCTTCGTTAACTACCACGCTACCGCGTTTACTCTTGTTCTCGATACCAATTAACTTACATAAGTGGACGTTCATCGCTCTCGCGAAACGATCGAAGAGCGAATGATTTTCCTTCTCGGTCTGTTATTTCAATCTCGAGTAAAGAAAACGAGCGTGCCGCGTAGCAAACGCAATTAAAATTCAATTGTTCCAATTACCCGCTCGTGAAGGTATTTCGCGCAACGATCGTACCACCGTTACGAGAATATCGATCGAAATTCCAGCTCGCTGTATAAAAGCACCGATCGATTTATTTTTTCAAAAACGATCTAGGCAAGAGTTGAACGCGAACGGTTGAAAATCTCGGTTGTTCGTCGATTCGCGGCCGTAAACAATGCATAAATGGCGATCGTGTTTGTTCAACGAGCTCTATAAAGAGGGCCGCGTGTAAATACCGTGAATCCCGTGTTTTATCACGGTAACGCGACCAAAAGTAAAAGATCACCTCGGTTGAGAAACGAAGGATCGAGCCGAACGAACGCTGGCGATTATTTCATTATTAATCGAGCGATTTAAATGAAAATACTCGTCGTGGCGATTTATCGCGTCGCGTCTTCGCGCGGTTATTCGACGATCGTAACGGGAACAACGATGAGGAGGCGACTCGGGGGCAAAAAAAAAAAAATTCGAGCAGGAAACACTTCCAGCGAAAGTTCACCGCGCGTACGCGTTCGCCGCTCGGTCCCGCGATACCGAGTGCCACCTGCGCCGAGCACTCGCGACCCTGAAACCGATACCGCTCGTTGCAGTAACTTCGTTTCGCCTTCCCGCGGTCGCATAAATTCGAGTTGTCGCGAAACGGCAATGGATCGTTCCGATGGTAATAACACGCTCCTCTTTATTCAAACGCTGCCCGGTGCAATTTAAGGGAGCGCGATTTATCGAGGCGACGCGCCCCGAACCGTCGGTTTGCATTCGGGACCGATGCACGCATTCGTATCGGTATACCGGTGGGATATTTTTCTTTTGGGCGTACTGACTTTGGATATTTGCGAACTGTAGACTCGAGGGAGTTGTCTTTGTTCTTGAAGCTCGGATCAGCGCGATCGGGATCGAGATTTTGCGAAAATGTGTCCTTTAGTGTTTGAGTTGCGATGGAGATTACGTTGGGAAGAGTTTTCTTTAGTTTTTAAGATACATAAGAAGTTTATGGCAAGAAAACGTATTCTCTAGTTTTTGAAGTAGAAATGAGGATTGTGTGAAGAATGTCTTCTTTACTCTTTGAGTTTCGAGTGAAAATTTTGAAAGGAAGGCTTCTTTACTTTTCAAGTTACGAGGGTAAATTTTGAAAAAGGAGTCTTCTTTTCTTTGTAGGTTACGAGTGAGGATTATGCAAAGAAGATTATATGTATTTACGTTTTAAGATACAAGCGAAGATTATGCAAAAAAATGTATTCTCTAGTTTTTGAAGTACAAGGGAAGATTGTGCGAAGAATGTCTTCTTTACTCTTTGAGTTTCGACTGAGAATTTTGAAAGAAAAGCTTCTTTACTTTTTAAGTTACGAGGGTAAATTTTGGAAAAAGAGTCTTCTTTTCTTTGTAGGTTACGAGCGAAGATTATGCAAAGAAGATTATGTATATTTACGTTTCAAGATACAAGCGAAGATTATGTAAAAAAGTCTTCTTTACGCTCTGAGATACAAGCGATGATTACGTAAAAGAAGTCTGAAGTTTTCTTTAGTCTTTAAGGTACGAGTAAAAATCGTGCAAGAAGAACACCTTCTTCGGTACGAGAGACGAGTAAAAATTAGTGAAAATTATTTTAAAGGAAAGTTTTCTTTACTCTCGAGACACGAGTAAAGATTACGTAAAGAAAAGTTTTCTTTACTCGTCAAGATACGAGTAAATATTATGCAAAGGAAAGTCTTATTTACTCTTCAAGATACGAGCAAAGATTACGTAAAGAAAAGTTTTCTTCGATCTTCAAGGTACGAGTAAACATCGCGGACAGGGACAAGTCTGCGTTGGCATTCGTTTTTGTTCTTTTTTTAATCGATTCTTTTTTTCTCCAAGATAAAATGTTTATTTCACTTGACGACAATTTCACCACTAACTCCCCTTGAATCGAACCCCAGTGTTTCGCGCAAACGTGGATACAGAAAACGAGCAAACGATTCAGTTCTTCCGGGATTCGAAACTTCGATTGCAACTTGGTCGCGCCCAAAATCGAGCCTTCGTACCAATCTGCGCATACTTGGCTACCAAATGATGATTTTCAGTATCTCGTAGCCGACGTTTCGCTAAATTGTTCCATTCCGAGTCGCAAAGGCAACGCCGAATCGAGTTTATATGACAGTGACGTGGACATATGTCGAGAGCGAAGGAGTTACTTTTTGCGCCGAGTAGAAAATACGTCTGTAACGGTCGAGAAATGTTGCACGAGAGTCTGGATTACCTAAAATGTATGAGTACACGGCTGAAGAAAAAGTAGATCGAAAAGGTTGCATCCGGACCGCTGATCGCCTTTCGCGATTACAACTTCATTTACTCCCGTTAATTAATTTCGTTGCGAGCCTCTGTCCCGTATCGTCCAACAAAGCGATGAGAATAGAAGTGAAAAAAAAAAGGAGAAAGATAAAAAAGCAGCGACGAGAATGTTTCCCTTGCGAAACAAAGATTGATCACCCGGACTAATCAAACCGTGGATTATCTCGTAGATGTTCGCCGGTCTGCCGCTTGCGATCACGTTGAGTCCCCGACGATGCAAAAACTAATTGCTAGGAATTCGATAGGCAGCGAACAGTCCCTGTGTTTATGCGACGACGGCTATAATACTTCGCATCGAGGCACGATACGCATAAACTCGACGGTGAAACTCACACAACCGCATTCCGCGCGTTTCTTCTTTTAACTCTAAATTGCTGTCCAGGAGAGATAAGTGGTCTTTCTTTGGAGAATCGTAGCTTAAACAGGATCTATCTACATACTAGACGAGCCATCTCCGTATCTTAACTCGACGACATCGGTGCGAACACCTGCGTTTTCAACGGGCCGATTTTTACGGGAGGATCGAGGTGTTGGATCGGCCATTAGCCTTCCGAGGATACATCATCGAAGCGTGTCACTTTTTCGACGGTTCGCCGCGTGGCATTCTAACGAACCATTAACGAGCCCGGTGCAACCGCGACGCGTCACCGTCGCGGAGTAAAGCCTCTATTCTCTAGATTGATGGTCGAGTGTGCCGCGGAACACGTGGAAAATAATTACGGTTAATGAGACAAATGACTCGTTACCGGCGTCTCCGGGTCGCGAGCCGCGTAACTCCGCCGCGTCGCGCTCGCCCCGCGTAAACTCGCCGCTGATTTAACGCCCGTAAACTTCTTTCACCGGTAGGTCTTTTAATTCGTAATGGTCCTTCGTCGATCGACGCTAAACGATACGCGACAGGATCGAGGAGTCGCCGACCGTTCGTACATTCGCGAGGAAAATGACCACGGGTTATTGAATCGTCGCGAAAAATATTGAAATTTCCAATGGGGGATTTCCGAAGTAACCTAAATCTTGCTTCGAAGCGTGCGAACTGGGTTACCGAGCGAGGAATCAATTTACGAAAGTGGATATCACGAGCGGGGATACTTTTCAATACTTTTAAGGAGAAATACCTGTTGTTGAATTACGGAAAAAATATTTTACGTATCAGGTTGTTTCGAAAGTCGTTTTCCAAAATGGAGAATGTATAATTTAATGAAATGTTTATGCGCTCTAAAAGAATCGTGTTTCATTTTCACAAAAAAAAAAACGAAATGACTTTTGGAACAATACAATAATAGCATAGACTGCACGTATTTTTGCAAATATTAAATCTCGGTTCTAATCTTACTTTCGAACCTTACTTTCGAACCTTGCGACTAGATCGTTCCACGAGGATTAATTTAAAAACTGTACGGCTATATACATTTTAGACCTTTGTGTTTCTAGATTAATAACCAGCAATATACCGGGACAGTACGAGACTCGAGAATATCCCCAACACGGTCGAAGAGGTAATTCTCGGGATCCCCGGAAGAAACATCCCACAATTACTAACATCGAGTGTCGAACAACGGTACCCATTACCAGCCATTGAATTCACCGGAGCTCGTCCTTTATTCTCCGAAAATCGATTTCACGGTGCGAGGACGCATCCACGATACGCGCGTTGCAACTCGGACCGGTGTTGGACGAACGTAGAAACGACAGATGTGCGTACGTCTTTCTTTCTTTCTTAGCCAAGACGTCTTTCTCATTTTATTTTTAGATAAAATGTCTTCCTTATTTTCTTCTTAGCTGAGCTGTCTTTCTCATTTTCTTCTCAGCTAAAATATCTTCCTTATTTTCTTCCTAGTTAAGAAAACGTCTTTCTCATTTTCTTTTCAGCTAAGAAGACGTTTTCCTTATTTTCTTCTTAACTAAGATGCCTTTTTTTTCTCTCTTCTCTACTAAGAAGATATCTTCCTTGTTTTCCGTTCAGCCGGGAAGATGTCTCTTACTTTCCTTTTAACTGAGACGTCTTTCTTTCACTCGGCTTAGTTAAGAAGATGTCTCTCTTTTTTTCCATTTAGCTAAGACGTTTCTTGTTTTCTCTACTTAGCTATCTTCCTTATTTTCTTTTCAGTTAAGAAGATATCTTCCTTTCCCTCTTCTTAGCTTCTCTTCTTCTCCCCTACCCTAAGAAGATATCTCCCTTTTTCCATTTAGCTAAAATATCTTCTTTTCTCTTCTTAGCTAAGACACCTTTATTCTTTCCTCAGTTAAGAAGATATCTTCCTTTCCCTCTTCCTAGCTTCTCTTCTTCTCTCCTACCCTAAGAAAATATCTCCCTTTTTCCATTTAGCTAAAATATCCTTTCTTTCTCTTCTTAGCCAAGACGATCTTCCTTATCGTCTTCTCAGTTAAGATCTCTTCCTTTCTCTCTTCCTATCTAAGATCTCTCTCCTCTTCTCTCCGTCCCTAAGAAAATATATTATTCTTTTCTCGGCTAAAAAATCTCCCTCTTCCCTCCACGGCGAAGAATCGAAGAAAGATACGGAAACGTCCGTAGCATCCAGTCTCGTCCCAGACCGATTCCGCGGACTCGAGTCCTCACGATGTCCGTGGGTCGGTACCTTGGGTAGCGCGTGCATAGATCGCGAGCGTGCCGTGGCGCGCAACAGTTCTCTCCAGCGGAACGTCAGCTGCTACCACGCGCGACGAAACGCGATGAACTTTTCGCAAAGGCAGTCTCCCGGCGTAATTACCCGCGAAGTGACGAGTTCCCGATTCGCCGCGAGCTCTCGGCCATGGTTCGGCATCGATCAACGTCGTCGCCGGGCATCCGGGGCGCTGGAATGCAAGAGGAATCGGTGTCCATCGATAATAACCGTCCCACGATCGGCACCGACGTGAAAAGGTCTCTTTTACCGCTAATAACGTCTTATTAGCACCGGTACGGTGACACATGAAGGATGACCGTAATAAGGCCCTTTACGTTTTAACGTGACAAATTGCGATTGCGCATGTTCACCGGTCTAACGTCCGGCTGTCCGAGACGACCAGCCGGCCGGCGTACGGTGAAACCTTCGCGCGCGAGCCAACGACGCGTCGACGTCGAGTCGAGTCGAGTCGAGTCGAGTAGCGTCGGTCTCGTGTGGCGAAACCGGTGCCTCGTGCTCGGTTTAGAACACCTTCCACCGACCACTGTTAACCCATATCGCCTACGTGCCGTGCCGCGTTACTATATTACCGATGCGAAACCCGATAGGAATTACCCGCCGGTGACACTGTTAATCGTTCCATTGTACCGCCCAGTCGCGCGCGTACTACGTGACTGATTAATACGATCTTGTTACAAATGTTGGACGAATGGAAAGAAAGGAAAAAAAAAGAGACGAGGGGGAACAAAAAAAAAAGAAAGAAACAACGGACAACTCTCGCGGCGCGACCGAACGAGAGAGCCGTGCACGTTGCCCTTGCGCGGAATTGTACCGCGGTCGTGGCGTGGGATAGACGTTACGAGGGGACTGAATTATCGACGGGCTGCGAACCATGGTGGATACACTCGTGACAGAGAAGTCCGCGGTGTTGCGAAGGTTTCGATACCGTTGGAGAAAACCGTGCACGGAAGATACTCCTCGAACCCGAGTTTCGAGCTTCGGTGCAACGGCGCGAACGGAGATCGACGGTGCACTCGAAACGGTGCAGTTTCTACAAATTTTTTTAACTCCGTAATTACGACGATCGATCTCCAACGTACCTGACAAACGAGGAGATTGAATTATCGACGGGTTACGGACCACGATGCTGGATATATTCGCGATGGAGAGGTCCGCGGTGTTGCGAAGCTTTCGATACTGTTGGAGAAAACGGTGCACGGAGATGGATACTCCTCGGACGCAAGTTTCGAAAGCAAGTTGCAAGTTTGTTGCAGTGGCGTAGGTAGAGATCGAAGGAGCGCTCGAAATGGTGTACTTTCTGAAATTTTCTACATTTATTGCACTAGGATCGACCTACTGTGCCTGACGAACGTTACGAGGAGATTGAATTGTCCACAGATTACGAAAGATATGTATATATATATACACGCTAGAGAATGTGGCGTTGGAGAAAACGGTAAATAGAAATATTTTTCCAACGCAAGTTTTCAACTTCGGTGCGATGGCGTAGATAGAAGCTCGTAGAGAACTCAAAATAGTGCACTTTTTAAAGAAATCTCTAAGAAATCTCTAAGAAAGAATACTCTAAGAAATCTTTAGGTACAGTAGGTCGATCTATAAATTTTCTAAATTTAAATCAAAGATTTCTTAGAGTATTCCTTGCGAGGGCATCTCAATCTTCACGTGGCTCTATTATGTTAATTCATAGCAGAGATCGTGTACTCGTTGCGACCATGCAACAACTCTCAACGTGTGCAATTATTTTTCCCTCTCAGTAGTCTCTCTAGCCTCTTGCCTGTCACCGTTAACGAAACTTTGGTAGATTAATGTCCAGGGTTCTAGATATTGGAATTGTTCAGGGCGTTTTGGAATTTAATGCTGGTATTTTCCACGAGTACCGAGGAAAGAGGTTCCTTGAACGCAGTCGAGACCACGGTCCGTAGTTCCGATGAGAATAACAGCAACGCGTTACCGAACGCGGACGATCTTCTAATCACTTTGAGCAACGTATGAGCGCGTCTGTGCTGCGCTTTCACATGGCGTGCTTCGTACAAAAACGCAAGATTTCGCAATCTACGCGTCTGCTTCCTATACGGTGGGCAAACGAAACTCGGGAAGAAACGGTAGGGTGAGAGACAGAAGGAGAGAAAGTCTAACGAGTACCCTTCCTAACGAATCTCGTCGACAGTGATAACAGACTCGAAACGAAGTTTCTCTCGCAGCTGGCCATCCGCTCTCGGAATTACGAGGCCATACTAATGTCCACACCGTGATGAATCCGACGGATCTCGTGGTAGTAACCGTAACGAAGAGGACGAACGATGCCAACGAACCGGCCAAGGTGGCCGGGGGAATCAACAGCGAGCTGCTACGAGAGCCATCATCGTTCGCTTTCAAACTCACCTCTCGACCCGTCGAAAGACTCGCGATCCGAGATTACTTCGAAACACCTGTCACCTAACGACCAGAACTTTCAGAGTTCCCTCGCGTTATTTATTCCACCGTGAAACGCGAACAACTTTCTATCAATTAGGAAGCGTGTATTGGCCGACGTTACGAAGACGCGTCCTCCATTTGTCTCGCGTCTCTCCCGAGCGGTTCGCTTACTGGAAAAAGTAAACAAGGTTGTCGGTTCGTCCTTACCGGTCACCGAACGAACAACAAAATCGTCGCTCCTCTCGCATACCCTGCCAACTTCCAACTCGCTTGAAACGATACTTGGAATCTTCTTTGGGAAATTTCGAAAAATATCCATTCGACGATATTCAAAAGCTTGTAATAGAATCGTAAACCCATTCGAGCGTAAAATCTACAAATTGCGAGTATCTCGTAAAGAAATCCGATCGTTCGACGCGATAGAGTGTCTATAAAATTTCCTTCCCGGCGAGACGACGGTGTCCTAAAGTCGAGGTCCGTGTACCAGTCGCGGAACGTAACGAGTCCAGGGTCGTGGAAGCGTTCCCTCAAAGTTTGCCTTTCGTTCTGTCCGGGAGGCTGGAGGATCGCGAGAGCAAACGAATCGGTAGTGGAGTAACGTGTATATCCTTCGCGAGACACGGAACGAATGGTCGCCAGCAGCCGTACGGGCAAAGGTATACCTCGGTTACACAGTGTACGGTGACTAATGAACCTTTACGGTCACCTTTACGTCCTACTGCCGGCGCAGCGTAACTGGCTGAGTTTATTGCCGATGCTAATTCACGAGTTCGAGCAATTAGAGGGCTCGACGGAAGCGGATCCTTTGAGATCCTTTCCTCGTGCTCCTGTCGCCGGTCATCGAAGCCACCGATACCCGGCGTTCGACGCCGCTCTATCGATTATCCGCGACGCAGCCTGCACTAATAACCCGAACGATCCAACCGGTAAGTGGAATAACTGTAACCGAGCGCAGATACCGAACCGTTCCGTGTGCGCGGAAAGAGGGAAAGCGATCGCGAACGGGGCCCTCTCCTTTACAACCAGATGGATAAATGGAGTCTTTAAAGTTTTCACGGCCTCGGGAACTTCCTTTTCTTCGACTCCGAACTTTACGAGTCACGGTGGATATCGTTCTTCCTAATGGTTTCCGATTGTCCCGCGTAAATATCACCCTTCGGTCGCGCGTTTACGTTGCGGTTCGCCGAGTTTTACGGCTTCCCTCTTTCGATCGCGTTGAACGAGTTTCGTGGTACTTCGATCACGCGGGTTGCGATGTCTTTGAGTCGTTGTGCGAAAATTCGGGACAGTCGAGACACGTGGAATCTTTAAAGATTCTAATCTCGCGTTTCGGTCACCGAGGACGCTTCAGGATTGTATCGAGTTGGAGATCTTCGAAGAGAAGAACTTGGAAGCGTCGAAAGATCGAGAGTGGAAATTACAAGATTTGTGACTTTTTTAAATTTATCAGAGAGACATCCATCGAACGATACAATGATTGTCTTAACCTCGTTTATGATTGAAGAATCGTCGCTGTGTTAACTTATATTTAAAAAAGAGCCTTTCCACGGAATTTCTATCGTTCAGAAGTAATATTTCGGGTACTTCTACGATCCAATTAACTCTAGGTAAACGAATGCTTCTGAAGAATTAACGACGCAAGGTTCACCGTTAGTAAATAAATCAGCAGAAAAATTAATTAATCTCTACGCGTGCAATTACATTGTTGACTCGTTTATGCACACGTTTTCTCTCAATTCCAGTGCTCCTCTCGCAGAAAAGGTGTAACGAAACGTTAGAAGGTTGCTTCGTTTGCCTGTATGTCTTCGAAGGTACTATCTCCGACATTGTCACCGGTTCTGCGTCATTTCCACCGATCGAGAATTGCACCAATGACTCTTGTCGAAAACTCATTTGAAAATAGCGAACGAAACGGTTTCTTACGCGCCACACCGCGACGAGGGACACGCAAGGGCACAAAGGAGGAGGCGGGGGCGAAGAAGAAGGGCGATGGAAGGTCGGCAAGAAAAACCGGTACACCGGTAGCGCGTACGCCTAATGACGAGGCACACCGGTCATCGGGATACGCTACTCGGGGTCTTCGAGATCGGTGACGAAGACGAACGGTGCGACTGGACGCGGTCCGGTCCAAAGAAACTCGTTGTCGCCGAAAGGAATATTCATACGACCGGCTGGCAGAATCGTTGATGCGATCCGATGACTCTCGAGAATCTTCCAACGACGCGAAATCGAGACTCGATCGCTTCAGGGACGATGGAGCCCGCGATAACCAACTGTTAACGATTACGTTCAAGCGGAGCCAAAGGTCGACGAGTGAATTTTTTTTTCGACGAAGAAAAAGATTCTGATAACAATTCGTGTTTCTGCTGATATTGCACCGGCCGCGACGAAACGTGGTATAGAATTGTCAACGATTCGATCGAATTCGAGACAATGGACGACGAGTGAATCTTTTTCAAGGGAGAAAAAGAATTTTTTCAACGGAGAAAAAGAATTTTTTTCAATGGAGAAAAAGAATTTTTTTCAATGGAGAAAAAAAATTTTTTTCAACGGAGAAAAAGAATTTTTTTTTCAACTGACAAACGTGATACAGTACTGTCAACGATTCCATCGAATCGGAGACAATGGGCGACGAGTGAATTTTTTTTCAACGGAGAAAAAGAATCTGATAATTAAATTACATTTTTTCAAAGAAAAAAATAATTTAAAAACACAATAGAGTTTCCCATATTCGTACTAATTGGGCGATAAAAGTAGATGGATAAAGGAATTTTTGTACAGTAGAGAAATTATTTTTTTTTTATGTTAAAGTTTCGATATTTAAGGACTTATGTACCAGCAACGATAGAACAATCAAGTTTTCGAATTTCTTTCAACGAAAAGTAATGGTGTAATAACAATACATAAAGATGTATCGTTAGTATATAAAGTAGTTAGTATTTTTATCGTACGTATATAAAGGTACCAAGAAGAAAGGAACGAAAATAAAAATAATAGGTTGCTCGATAAGTTTTGTCGTTGGATAAAAAAATGGCGCTATTAGGTTCGTCGTTTTATTTTTTCTAAAAATGATACCACTATTTATTAAACATGTGTGAAGTTTCGTGTCGTAGTATTTTTTTATAATACAAAAAAAACGACAAAACTTATTGAACAACTTAGTACAATATCGAGAGAAAAAGTAAAATGGAGCCTGACTTCGAAAGTGCGATAAGAGAATATAAGAAACACAAAAGTGAAGATCGAGAAGAAATTACCTCGACGAGATCAAAACGAAGTAAAATCCAAGGATCGACGATCGAATCGCGTTCTCGCGGAACAAAAGCTCGCGTTTCGAACATGGTCGCTCGATGTTCAATTTCCGAGGGTTCGAATATTCGTTAGAATCGATCACGGCCTCGCACGACATCGATTAACTCCCTCCCATGATGTCGGACAACGATGTCGTATCTGACGGCCCACACTCGGTACAGGTAAACGCGTTTCCTATAATACACGAACGATCTAAATAGAACGATCAAAACCGAGTCAATAATAAATACCGCGTAATTACGCTACATTATATATATCAACGCGCGACACGATACAATAATTGCGCGTCATTACACGGTATCGCCGGGGTAATATATTATTAGGACACCGATCTCGCGCATAATGCGACGCGACTTGGCGCGCGTTCCTACATATATACTATATATATATATATATATCGGGCACGTTTCTACGATATTTATACGATCGATGCCCACAGGTAATTAAGGAAAGCGCCATAAACGTCCCCTCGAGTGGAAAGGAAGACGAGAGAATAGCTACGGAAGAGAAGAAATAAAAAAAAGGAAAAAAAGAAAGAAACGAAACGAAACGAAACGAAGACAGGGGGATAAGGAGCACCGGGGGGACGAGATCGCGGTCGCTGGGAGGCCATGAACCGATCGGATGGTACTGGGAGAAAAAGTTGGTACGATCGATCTTTCGCTGAAATGACCATAGCGGAAGGCTAACCCCGATGCAAGTAAAAGCGATAATGCCTCCTGCGACCGGAGGCCTCGAGAACGTAAAAGTACTCGACTCCCTCCATCGTATCGCGCGCGCAAACAACTGGCCACGGACTTGCGTAGCCCGAGAGTAACGAGAGAGACGCATGTGAGCGCACGCAGTCGATACACCAGATAGTGATTGATGATGATTAGCCGGCGATTTGCCGATAAGGGAATGTACCGCGCCAAGGTAAGCTCTCCCGGGCCCGTGCTGTTGCCGCGCTATGATACAGGGTACGATATTGGGCCCCGGCTGTACAGTCGTGTAAATTGCTGTACAATGAGCAATTACAATGAGTTACGCAAGCAAGACCGCGTTCTCTCTCGCGATGGCAGCCGGTGAACCTTTTTTCCTTTTTTTTTCTTCTTCTCTCGGCCGGTCCCTCGGTTTCGCCGGCCTTAGGTAATCGGAAAAGAGTTTTTAATTGCTTTCGGTTCTTTTTTCTGGCTCGAGAAGGAACTCTTTTACACTGAAGGAGAGTGTATGAAGATCTGTAGGGGGAAACTTTGCGTGGATTATTCGAATTATAGCTGACTTTTCGGAAATAAGAGGAGAGGTACAGAGTTTGAGAGTTTGGTAAGTTTTCGAACGAAGCTTTTGGGTCGATTGTTTGAGGTTTGTGTACGTTTCTCGAGTATCTTGTAAGGTGTGATCGGGTTCAAGAGGAGAGATCGGAGCGTGGTTACGGCTTTGCGACAGTACCACGCGTTGAAATCTCCCGAGTGTTGTATCGTCGATGTGGATTTTTCGTTCTACGAGTCTCTTCTCTTCCAGTGTTTAAGGGATTTTATTTTAAAAGTAAACATTCGTTTCATTATCATGAATCTATTTACCAATAGATCATTTACCAATACCGAACTCACGGTGGTTAAGAATATATATTCTTAATTAGAAAGAATCACATACGATTCCATTGTACCTGATTTTCGATGAAAGGGAATCAAATTCTGAAAGAATCTCGGTCAAATTTATTTCTAAGGTGAACGAGAGAAGTTTCAATCCAAACTAATGTACATATATTCGAACTTTGTTAGAAAAAAGAAGCGAATAAAATTCTCAAAATCCTCTATCAAGAACCAAAGAAATTAACGACACTTCGCATTCTTGAGAATACACTCACTTAATTAAAAAAAAGTCACAGAAACTACCACTGTACTCTCGAACAACGAGATTGAAATTCCCGAAGAATCTCGACGAGTATTCGTGCTTCTCTAATAAGCCGGGTAATTCCTATCGAGCACACACAGGAATCGTGTTACTTTCTAAAAAGGAAGAAACCTATACAATCAACCGAGTGTTATAAATCGTGTTACACCGTTGAGGAGGAAACTCATTCAATTATGATCTCAGCTAGCCGATCGTGTACACTCGTCACGAGCGAACGATCCATCGCGGTCGCCGAAATGCGTCTGACTTAACGACGTCATATTCCACTTGGCTCCGGTGGCACGTCGAATCGTCGTCGTTTCTCTTCGCGGCTTGCTTGCTTTATTTCCCTATTAAGTCCCGGGCCGACGGGAGAGCAGAGATCAGAGCGGGGTGGGGTGGGCTGGGGAGGGACGGGGGGCATCGAAACGCTCGATTTACCGCGTCGATTTAACGCGAGTTTCCCTTCGGCAGCGAGCGCGAAGTCGCAGGTGCAACCTGAACCAGCGTCCTCTGTAAAGTACGACGGCGATACGGATCTACCGGCGTGACAATCTTCCGATAACAAGCAGAGACGTCCAACTGAATCCGTGGAAGGTCGGTGAACGCGGTACGATCGGCCCGCTATCTATTACCCGTTCACCGAGATACGCGATGCGTAGTGATAAGCCGTATTGTTGTCGCGCACGATTGCGTCCCTTCCGGCACGATCGTTGCTCCGTGTCGTACTATAAATTCCGAGCGTGTCGATACCCGACTCGATCGAGCCAATTTCCGTGTAAATCGATTGTCGACCGATGCCCTCCTTTGCATAATATCTTTATATGCACCCTGGCACTCGAGCGTCTCTATCCAAGGTGCGCGCTAACCGATGGATGAGCTCCGAAATGAATTTTTACGAGCGATATTATTTGTAATTTTTTTTTCTCTTTTCTCTGGTCAACGTTCGACGTTCGTTTTCCTTTCAGTTTCCGTATTTCAGAGACTCGGGGTAATTATTTCTTAAGGACGAAAGAAACGAACATTTTGGACGATACGCGTGAATAGGCGTTGTATCGTTGATAATGTGAGAATCGGGGCGTGGAGAGTTGTGAATATTTTTTACGAGATTTATTTACGATAGTTACAACTGTACCGTGGTATATCGAGTCTCTTCCTTAGGAAACTATTTTTAACAGATGTGGTTATCGTTGACGAGATCTTTTATCGTAGAGATGAGCACACTTGGCTATAAAGTATCGTAGTATTGCATCATCGGGAATGTTTAACCGAGAATGTTTATCCACAATTGTATCAATTGTATATATGTTGCACTGTACGTAGAGAAGAGATTTGAAGAGAACTTCTTCGATAAGGGAACAACATTAACTTACTTATTACATTAAGTACCTTAATACGCTTTCTAAGCGACTGGAAGTACTCGACAATCTCACAAAACAAACCCACCACCATCTAACGCAAAATAAATTCCAAACGTAGCTAAAAACAACGAAAACCTTCCTCCTGAAATCTAGAATCTTTCATCGTACAGACGATCATATCGAACTACAAAACCTCGCTGTTCAATTAATTCCACAAAACTACGGAACAACTCGCGAAACTCGCAAAGCAAACACACATACCCAAAATGAATCTCGACCGCTAAAATAACATCAATCCTATTCCCATGCTCTTCGAAATCGGTTAAATTCCCATCAACGTAGACCACGCGCACCTCGCATTTTCATCGTGCCTAGAATTTCGACCGTTTCCGATCGTCGCGATATTTTCGTTGAATAAAAATCACGAAACGTTGATAATATAGAAGAGCGGGTAGAGGAGGGGGTGAAGGGACAGCGCGTTTGAAATTCCATTCCTATCGACGCATAGTTACGAACGAGTTCATCCGCGTCAGCGTACGTTGAACAAACGCGGCGCCGTCAGCCAGCTTCAGGCATTTACCCGGATACTTTCACCGGACAACAGAATCTCGAGGATTCGAGGCTCTCTCAACCACCACCACCACCATCACCACCATCACCACCATCACCACCAACCCCCCCACTTCTCGTGCAGGTGGTATGCAAATCAACGATGCGTCGTAAATAAATCTCCGGGGCGGCGCGATGCTTTTCGAGCGTGGCTCGCGCCCGCGTGATTTAAGCACCTGCTAATTACGCGGTGGGTAATTTACGCCGCGTAATAATATTCGCGATTGCCCGTAATTAATTATTCATAAGATCAGTCGTTAATTATGCCAGGCGCGAGCGCGCCGGGGGAATCATCCGCCTCGCGCAAAGGCTGCGACGGCGGCGGTGGCGGTGGTGGCGGCGGTGTTGGTCCCGGTTACGTTGGCAAATCACGGAAGCCGCTGGCCCGAGGCGAGAGTGACGCGGACCGACGAGAGACCGACACATTTAAGGGCCTCGACGGACACCCGGGACACATTAAGTCCGTGTATCGCTGCCCGAGGGGGCAGAGAGGAAAGAAGAAACGGACCGTACCTCGTGGATCACCGTGTGCCAGCGCGCCGCGAGGATCGTTACGCCGAAGAGACGGTAAATAAAACTTGAACCACCGATCCTTCCCCACCACAACCCAACCCAACCCCCTGCTTGCTCTCTGTCTTTGTCGTCGTCGTCGTCGTCGTCCTCGTGAACGACCGATAACGCTCACCGCACGAGAGAGCGAAGGGTACGAACCTGCATTTACGTGTTCAATTCGACGAGAGGATCCGGTGACGATCCTCGGGGGAGAACCGAGACGAGTCGCGAGGAACGTGGTCTTCGTGACCGGTGAATTGCCTTTTTTTACAACACCGGATCGATTGAGACGTAATTGTTTTCCAAAGGTGCGAACTCGGGTCAAATTGTGCGAGATGCGACTCGTCCGGTGAGCGAAGATAGAGGACACTTAATAGGAGTACTATCGACAGAATTTGGAATACCGAGGTATATTTAGGAAAATCGATCGTTGTGGGGAGAGAGGAAACAATTGATCGTATGTGTGGAAGAGAAAATATTATAACGTTTGCAAGAAGTATGGTATGGAATTTAAAGTAAATCTGGGTTAGATGGGATATGTCTTTTTGATTGACTGGTAAATCTTGAGTTGAGAGTGGTCTGTAGGATTAGATATTTTGAAGCTTTTGGTTGGAAAAAAGGTAGGAGCTTTGGTAGGAGCAACCAGTTGCATCTGTTATTGTAGATTCGGTTGTAGAAAAGTGATGGGAGGATGCAAGGAGTCGAAGAAGACCCGAAGAGAGAAGATATTCTAGCTCGAGTAGACGTGGAAAGAAGATGGATATCTAAACAAGCTACGAAAGTCGTAGCGTGAGAATATCGTTGCTTTTTGTTTGGTTTGTTTCGATAATACATCGATCTTTGTCAGCTCCCGTGGTACAGATCATAAAACACTCTGTGGGAGCTTTGTAACATACAACGAATTGAATGAAACTTATGTTGGTGTTCTTTTCAGTGTCGTTGAAAGACTTTTCGTGGGCATTTTGCGGCATACTGAACTTCTTTACACTATTTTCGTCCACTCCTTCGTTAATATTAACGTAAACCGTGACCAGTTCGAAACGTACGATGGTTCTTGTACTTGGCGACACATTAAACCCTCCACTCTTGGCCGAGACGTTAAAAGGCTTCTTGTATAAGTTGGAAAAGTTACTCTCGCGAAATAGTCAGTGTCTCTCGAAGACAGTCTCTAGTCAATCCCAGAGGATTCTTGTACAAATTGGTTAAAGCTACCCTCGGGAAGTAGTCAATCTCCCGGAGACAGTAATCTCTTGTCAGTCCTGGAGGATTCTCGTATAATTTGGTTAAAGCTACTCTCGCGAAGCAATCAGTCTCACGGAGCCAGTAATCTCTAGTCAATCCTAAAGGATTCCTGTACAAGTTGCTCGAAGCAACTCTTAGCAAGTAGTCGATCTCTTGGAGTCGGTTAGTCTTTCGTCCTACCTAAAGAATTCTTGTACAAGTTGCTCGCAAATACTCTCGCGAAATAGTCAATCTCTTGTACTCGAATAGTCTCTGGTCGGTCCTAGAGAATTCCTATACAGTTTGCTCGAAGTACTTTCGCAAAAAGTAATCCCTAGTCAACCTTATTCAATTGTTTCGAAGTTGGTTACGGCTCCTCTCGCAAAGTAATCGAATTCTCTTAGTATTTGATCAGAGCTGCTCCCACGAAGGAATTCCTTATACTTAAAGCTATTCTCGCAAAGTAATCGAATTCTCCTAGAAGTTGATCAGAGCTAC
This sequence comes from Ptiloglossa arizonensis, assembly GCF_051014685.1. Taxonomy (NCBI): domain Eukaryota; kingdom Metazoa; phylum Arthropoda; class Insecta; order Hymenoptera; family Colletidae; genus Ptiloglossa; species Ptiloglossa arizonensis. Next base: position 23,730,378 of record NC_135050.1, read on the forward strand.
TCTCGCGAAGTAATCCCTCATAATTAAAGCTACTTTCGCGAAGTAATCGAATTCTTCTAAAAATTGATCAGAGCTACTCTTACGAAGTGGTCAAATTTCTCATACTCTATTAGCCTCTAGTCAATTCCAAAAGATTTCTGTACACTTCGATTAGAGTTACTATCGCCGAATAATCGGTCCCTAGGGTGCTACTCTCAGAATTTTCAGCCATACCCAACGAGTTCTTTTACGAGTCGGTTCGAACTACTCCCACGAGTCGGTTTCGCGTGGTTCGGTCTCGTCATTCCCGTTGAATTCTTCGCGCGAGTAGCGACGGTTAACATCTGGCGGTCGGTTACCTCCGCTCTATCCCGTGTAGGAGAATTTCCAATGATTCCGATTTGGTCGTTCGCAGGAACAGGATCGCCCGTGTAATTGTGCATAAATCCCACCGTGGCGATTTAAATAAATCGCTCCCGATCGAATCCGCGGATCTCTCCGGTGCTCTCGACATTGTTAAAAACTTGTTTATTTTAGGTATAGCTAACCCGCGCGTAAAACCGTTTTATTTGTTTCGCACGGGCTCGGTTCCCATACGTGAAAGTTTATCGAGGTGACGCGGAGCGGGGCGATCGCTCGATGCGCTCGCACGACGGAATAATATAACGCGTATTCGAAGAAGTAATCAAGGGAAATAGGCTCCGGATGTTTGCCCTCGTACAAACGTTTTACAACCGCGTAAATTTTCTGCCCGATCGCTTCGCGCTCGTAAGCGATTTACGATACGATCTTGCCACGAACACGACGGTGGTACCGGGATCAATCATGCACACACGCAGGACGAACACTGTGGTCCTCGGGTATCATCGTTGAGATACAGTTTCGATCGAGATCGTTATCCGTCGCGTCCTCCGAGTCGAGCATCATCGATGGGAAGACTCGAGAGTTGATCTCGACCGGGTGTAATCGTAATTACCCGACCGTGATTAGGACATCGGTTAGGTCCGAGTACGTAGACGCGCGCCTGAATGTTACAATTCGAGAAAGAAATCCAGTTATTTACACCTCTACGAATCGATCCAAGCTGAAACCGACCAGTAGGTGAACCCACAGATTACTGGATACCCCCATAAGGAACTACCGATTAGATATTCCAGTAAGGAAGTATACAAGGTACGCTTTAACTGCGCAGAAATAGGCAACGCAAGTTGGCGTCAAGAGATGCAGATTTAATTCCACGTATCGACGCTACCTAATGACTACTTCTCTTAGAACGACCCTTCGACCAACCTAAGGCAAAACATCCTACACTCCGTCACTCGATATTCTATAATTCTTTTCCGACTCTTCGAATCCTACAAAGTCTAGATCCACCGTACCTCGATCGAAGAAGAACTCTACAATTGTATCCACATCCAAATCGCAAAATCAGTCTCGGTAACGTCCCAATTGATCTCTAATTTCGTCCCCAATAACCTTCCCGTTCGATTTCCAGCTACCCAAGAATCCTCATCTACAACAGGATTCGCTTCTTCTAACCAATCCTCGACCGAGTCTGGACTCGCGAAGTCCTCGATCGAACCACGTCCATCTCGAACTCTCCGGAGCCTTCTAGCGGTTACGATCGAGGCGATAGATCTGTTCACTATCTTTTTTTCGAGCTACCCTAAACCACGGTGAAAAAAGTGGTAAGCGCGTGACGGAGGCACCCGTGGAAGTATTCCGTACGTGCGAGTTAAATCTTTCCGTAGCGAGCGGCGAGCGCTGTGTGGTCTCCCGGGCCGATCGGTCTGGCCCCTAGTTAGCGTGATTCAGTCGCGGTCTCGGGTGCACGCTCACACGCTCGCGGGGCCCCTGCGAGGGCTCGAGGGACCGCCGCGGTAGTCGATCGGTGATTAGACGGCAGCTTGTTGTTTCCGATCGCCGCTAAATATCTCGAGCGCGCCGCTGGACGACGCTCCTGCCGGCGCGGATCCTTCGCGCTGCGCGGACCATCCTCGCGTTGCATCCTGCTTCACGTTTCTCTCTCTCTCTCTCTTTCTCTCTCTGGCTTTTTCTGTCTTTCTTTCCTTCTCTGTATGTCTCTCTTTTTCTCTCTTTACCTATATTTATCCATCTTTCCGTCTTTGTCTGCATTTGTTTCTCTTTCTTTCCTTCCATTTGATTCTGTGTTTTTTTTTTTGCCTATATATCCATCTTTCCTTCTTTGTCTACATTTGTTTCTCTTTCTTTCCTTGCATTTGTCTCTGTGTTTTTTTTTTTTTGCCTATATTTGTTTCTCTTTCCTTCTTCCTCTATATTTCTCTTGTTCTCTATAGCACTCTCTTTCTTTCTTCACATTCCTCTCTCTTTCTTTTTTTATACTTCTCTCTCTTTTTTTCTCTATACTTCTCTCTCTTTCTCTATACGAGTCTTTTTCTTTCTCCACATTCCTCTCTCTTTCTTTCTCTATATTTCTCTCTCTTCTTTTTCTCTATACTTTTCTCTCTTTCTCTATATTAGTCTCTTTCTCCACATTCCTCTTTCCTTCTTCCTCTATATTTCTCTCTTTCTCTACATTCCCCTCTCTTTCTTTTTTTATATTTCTCTCTCTTTTTTCTCCATACTTCTCTCTCTTTCTCAATACTACTCTCTCTTCCTTTCCCTACATTCCTCTCTCTTTCTTTCTCTGTACTTCTCTCTCCCTCTTTCTCCTCTATACATCCCTATCTTTTTTCTCCTAGCATCTCTCTCTCTCTCTTTTTTCTCTACACTCGTACTCTGCGCTCTTTCTCTCTTTCTCTATGTTTCTCGCTCGTTCGTTCTTTCTCTATGCTTGCTCCTCTCCCTCTCTCTCTCTTTCTCTCTCTCACGTCGGTCACGCACACAGAACGATCCATCCTTCTCCCGCGCGGGAACCTTGAGAGCACGCCGCTTCACTTTGCGCGCACCGCGGCCCCGGTGAGAAAGTTTTACGACTCACTCGTGCGAACGCCTCGCCGGAGGAATCGCGCCGAGGGAATCTCGAATGTATATCGCCGGCCCCGTGTGTGTCTCTAAATACGTAGAGAGCTCGCGCGTTGCCCCGTCCTTGGCGGATTTACGGCGGCCTACGAGCACGTCCGGCTTTTTCTTTTTCCTTCTTTTCTTCAAACCCCCCCAACCCCCACCCACCCTCCGTTCCCCTATTTCCGAGCGAGCCTCGACGTTACGGACGGATCGTGGAAGCTGCTAGACCAACGTTTGTCAAATTCTGCAGCCACGTTTTCGTTATTTCTGCTCGTTCGAGGCGTTACCCGTACTTGCGCGGGATCACCGCGTCATGGTTTTTTAACAGCTTTCGAATACGGAATTTCAACCTCGGGTGAAAGCGCTAGGGGTCGCACGGAGGTGTGAATTTTCTAGTATCTTTCGGGGAAGATTTGTGGCGGGTTGAGATACCGAGGGAAAATTTACAACGCAAATTTACGGCACGGGGCGAGTCGTTTGGAGCAACGTGAAACAGTAAGCGGGGAAGTGAATATCGTTCATGTTCCTAATTTAATAATATGGAAGATACATTCTTCGAGGAAATTTGGCACAAAATTTACCGATAAATAACAACGATAGGAACAAATAAATAACAATAATAGCGAAAGTTCGACCGGTGTGGTCGGTAGGGGTTCTTTGTTAATTTTTGGGGGCGAATTAAGGGTGTTAATGTACACAGAATTGAAAGTACAACTTACGAAGAAACTTAGAGCCCAAGTATTGCAGAAAATAATGTAAAATAAAAAAATATTCGTGCAACTAAATACACCATTAAATATTTCTAATTTCCACATAACCGTTTCAATTACCGGTCATATACCCCCGGTAAACAAGACAGCAATCCATTAAAAGAATTGACAAAAGTCTTGTTTCGTTCCAAGGATACCAATAATAATTCGTCCCCGTGGTAGATTCCGTGAATGTCGCGTGCGAGTCGAGAAGGAGGGTTTAAAATTCGACGTAAACTCCGGCTCGAATCCCGCCACCTCGTTATGTAAATGTCCCGGCGCGTCCGCGTCTCTCTTAAAATTCCAGAAAATTTCGTTCGCCATTCATCAGCCGGTGGAAGCTCGGGGATCTTCCGTCGGAGACAAGTGACACGGGCGCAACAAATTTCGGGGCGGTGTTTCGTGCACGGCGCGTGTCCGCGCGGTGTCTCGCCACGGCGATGCGCTTTGAAGTCGCCCGGTTTCGTGCAAGATACACGAACGCCACGCGCGCGATGTTACCGCTACGATTAAGTCCAAACGTGGTGCGAACGAGATATTATCGTTTGCCGGTGTGTAGTCGTCGGTGTCTCGTTAATTACTCCGCGAGCTCTTTCGTGTCCCGGAGCGGACACAGGGAACACACCGCGCCTTTCCGTATCCAACCGAGAAACATCGGGATTCCGAACCGATCGAACTCGTACCGCGAGGCATCGGTAAATTTACTCGCAAAAATATTCCGTACTGCCGTTACACGCGGAATCGTGTTCGACGAAAGAACGAGTACGCGCGAAGATCCAGCGGTCGGATTATGGCTCGCCAAGAATGAGAGATAACGTTTTCAAAATCCTTCGAGATGGATTTTACGTCGTTTTATTTTCTATAGAATTTTGTACCTAATCGAGGTTAGCGACGGTAGGTATTTTGATGATAATTATTTTTTTTTTGAAGTTTTGAAAATCTATCAACGCGAATCTTTAGTAATTTCCTTTCATATCGAGTTTTATATCTCACCGAGTCGGTAGATTTTTCAATGACCGTTGTATCATTTGGAAGTAATTGGAATAAAGCTTCGAATAATTATTTTGCAACGATTTCGTTAACGTGCTCCGTTTCGACGCGCATTGTTCTTCGAAAGAATTTTTGAGACACGAGCAAAGTTCGAATTGAGCTTGGGAATTTCGAGTTACGGAGAACCCGTAAAACGAGATACCCGTGCGCGCATAATTATCCGTAAATCTATTTCGAGGTTCTTGTAGCCTATTGGTAAACTTCATTGGGAAACAATTTTCGCGGAGAAGCGTACCGAACTTAATATTCCACGATCGTGGAAAAAACGAAAAATGCAGCCAGTAAATAAGCAAGATATACGACGACCATCGGCGTTGTCGAAACAGATGTATAGAAGCATAATCGAGCGTGCCGGTAATTTTCCTACCTGTAAGCAGCCGCGTGAAAAATTCATCGTCTTTTTATGGGGATCCCGTATACACAAGGCAGCTAGCATCTACACCGGCAGGAGTTTCGTATAAATCAAAGCTTCGTTTCGTGGCGAGTCGCTGCACGACCATAGATAGGCATAATATCTTACGTCGAGGTCAAGGCGAATGCGTCAGGCTCGTTTACGGCTCACACACGTGCTGGTATTAAACGCCACGATTCATCAGAGGGAGAAGAAAATAATCTGTACCTTGTGCTACGAGATCTTTGGAAAAGTCTCTACGCTAACGCTCGGTTTACTCTCGCGAGCGAGTCCACGAGCGAATATCGAGGAACATCGGAGCCGGTCGGTGCAACGTTCGAAGACGCGCGGTTACGAGCAGTTAATTGGGGTGAAAGTTATAATTGCTATAGAGATATCGGAACGGGGACTCGAGTGACAGCACGACGAAGAGTAACCGCAAATTGGAAAAAGGTTTCCACGTGTATCGGGACCCCGGCTTGATTTATCACTTAACCCAATAATTTTACAAATTGAAGACAGTTTCGAAAGTCTTCAGTTTTTTTCAACCGACACGGTGCGCAACAAAATCGTTACCCGACAGTCCTCGAATACGATGCGCGCCGTTTGATTTACATCGATTACGATCCGAGTATCGGATGTAATTGAAAATTTTCCCAATTGGTGTATTTACGATTCTGATTTCTCCACGGTGTATCCAACGTTCGAAAAACGATCGGTGTACGATTATAAAAATCGAAACACACTTTCGAAAGTTTCAAACCGACACGGTTTGCAACTAAATCGTTCCTAGACGCTCGTCGGAAACTAAAGTTCACCGTAGTGTTCACATTACGTGATCGAAAATCATCGGAATTATCGTATACACGACTCTGATCTACGACGAAAATCATAAAATCTCATCTTCTTCTCGAAACCGTAGAAAAGAACAGATACTATAAATAAGAATCGAGGACAATTTCGAAAATCGTTCCTCGACGATCGTGAAACGCGAAGTTCATCTACGTATTTATATCACACAATCTGAAATCATCGCGATTGACGTATCTATTATACAATTCTGATCTTTCGATCTAACAATCTGCGAACAAAGTGTACAAAAATTACAAGATATCATCTTTGACCTAAGCGTGTGGTAATTTTCAGCAACGATACGCGAAACGTTCTCCATCTTATTTTTTTTCTCCGTTAACGCGTTCCTTAGATTCCTCGTTAAAAGTCGCGGTGTCGCGCGCTTTTAACAGCGACACTGTTGCGCGTTATTATCGAACGAGGCAATCGTTTTCGGATTACGTTGCCCGTTCGACGAATCACGATGCAGGATTCTTGACGCGCAACGCGCAGTCGCGGGACAAAAGGCGGGCTGGTACGCGCGTTTCGAGGGCAGTTCATTAAAATTTATTTATGAATGCCTGGTAAGGGCTCGGCACCAGGTCCCGATGTCCCCTTGTCGGCGTCGCATTATCGTCGTTGCCCGCCGCGGCAACGAGTTTTATCGACGCGAGGTGTGTCATTGTGCGTTTCGCGCCGCGCAATTTGTCCCGATTCTTTTTTTCTAATCGTCCCGTTCTCCGTGCACCGATCGTGTAAACGTTTTTCTCGTAAACAGGCGCGCCGGTTCGTACGGAGATGACAAAGCAGCGGCCGACAGCATCAAAGGATGCGCGCTGGCTGTGATCCCGATCGAGCGATTTAACGCTTTCGAACACGATTTTTAACACGGGACGTCCGTTTCTCGCGGATACGGGGTGACGTCAATTCTACACGGTGGTTTACTATAATTTTCACCGAACGCGAGCGTTTCTTTCATCGTCAGATATTTTCGTTGTAACGTTTGCCGGCGACACACAGGTGGTTTCGTTGATAAATATTTTCCCTGGAAATTTTCAACAACGGAAATGTCTTCGTCGTTAAATATTTTTACTATAATTTTTTGGAAAACGCAAGTGTTTCCACTGGCAAATATTTTCACTGGAAATTTTGAAAAACAGAAATGCTTTTATCGTTAAATATTTTTACTACAACGTTTGCAAAACACAGGTTTTCTCGTCGCGAAATATTTTCCATAGAAATTTTGCAAAACGCGGATGTTTCTGTCGTTAAATATTTTGACTACAATTTTTGGAAAACCCAAGTGTTTTCGTCGCCAAATATTTTCACTATAACGTTTGATAAACACAGGTGTTTTCGTCTGCAAATATTTTTGTTACAAATTTTTGAAAACACAAGTGTTTTCGCCGGCAAATATTTGGACTATAATTTTCGCTAAACACGATTTTTTATCGTCAAATATTTCTAATTGCTTTGCTCGCTACACTCTGAGTCAATTCTGAGTGTAAATTTGATAGAGTTTCGAAAAGTTCCATTGAATTTCATTCTAATATTTAATGAAATTCCAGACACATGGCTCGCTGTACTCTGTTAACTCTGATTCTAAATTCGGTTGAATCTCTCGTAGATTGTGAATAAAAAGTTCGATCGAATTTTATTTTTAATGTTCAGCGAACGCGAATGGCAATTTTCCATCGTTAAATCTTTCCAAACGCTCGCTGAACACCGTAAACTCTAACGTCTATAGACTCTCTCGAGTATCGCGACTCTCGCCACACTGTGATCGGCTCTCGAGAATTTTCACACTCGTGTACGAACGTACAAGCCTCTATTTAACCGCTCCGATGCACGCACGCAATCCCTGACTTCGAATTCGAAACTACTCGCTCACCCTTGACACTCGAAAGACTTTCACTATTGGTGAATATTCTAATCGGCAATACTTGCGAACCTATAGATGTAAGAACCGCATAGTAACGTATCGTCTGTAATTATAACAACCACGAGCCTCGTATCGAAACAATCGAGAACGTTTTCGCAAGATCTGATTCCAAATAGACATTTTTCATTCGACGATAAATACATTGGAATCCACGAAAACAGAGCCAACATCTACGCAACACCTATCGAAAAACCGTTTCGAACGACACACGTACCGTCCTTTCTTAAACTCTAAACAATATTTACAAATAAAAGAAAAAAAAGATCCTCCAAGTCCACGAAAGATAATTCTAAGTAATCGAACCGATTCGTACGACAACTCCGTGTCATTGCCTAGATTGATATCACGCGGTAAGTCGAGAACGAAACGCGATACGAGCAAAACGAGACCTTAGAGAAGGTTAAGTGGATCCCAGAAGGCCTAAATTCGGAATAGACGCGTCAGAAACGAACAACGAAACACTCCTCGTTGTAACAGAGACTAATCGTTAGGTTGCTCGATGTAAACGAATTGGTTTTTTCGTTCGTTGGAAAAGCAGTGGTTTCCTCGAGCAATTAGATTTTACAACGCAATGACCGATTTAACACGATAGTCGAATGATTGTGCAAGGCCTAGAGAGACTGAGACCGCGATCTAATAGTGTTGTAGAAACGGGATTAGTGAGTCGGTGACGGTAATTTGTCACGCGTGCATGACGTCGCTCTGCCTTTCAACGCCGAGTCCTCGTTATTGGTAACAGGACAATCTGAATACCCGGTGACACAGACCCGTGTCCTGGTTCGCACGTCCGTCACCCACACGTGACGTCCCACGCCTCGTTTGCACGAGCTGTCGTCTCTTCTGCGCTGACGCGGATGCCTTCGGCCATGCTCGTGCAATGACCTACACCAATTCCTCCGAGTAGCTAACGCGAATCTTCTCACTTTCTTCTACGAATCGAAAAACCACCTTACAGTTTACCAGAGGAGAATATATTCTGTGGTAAATATTATTTGTACTCTATTAGATGTATTTATATTATATGTATTTAAATATAGAGCTGGGAGATTCTTTTGAATTGTAGAGAAATATTGGATTGTTCGGAAAGTAATTTCGTTTTTCAAAATGGAGAATACGTAATTTAATGAAATGTTTATACGCTTTTAAAAAATCGTGTTTCATTTTCACCAAAAATAACGAAGTGACTTTCCGAGCAATTTGATATATATATATATATAATTCGATGGAAAATGTGATGGTACCAAACTGGATTAGATACACGGGAATTTATAAAATTGTTCAGAATTGAAAAAATTTGTATTGAAGTTCCGTTGTAATCTATAGTAAGATTCCAGGGAAACCTTAAGTTTCATCAGAGATCAGGTGCACGGTCAATTATAGAATCGAGGATCTTGAAAATAGATAAGTGGATATTTTTCTTAGGTTGGGAAAAAATATTGTTTCGCGAATGCACCGTGTACTTGCAATTCCATCGTTTACAGGGTGCAAAATTTTCACGTAACGGGAACATATTTCCACGGGATCACGAACTCAATGATAATGCTTCTAGAGTGATTTCAATGCCGGTATAGAAGCGACAACTAACTCTTCTTGGGTTCTAAGGAGCTCGATTGGTGCCGTAAATTTTCAATTTACGCTGTGAACGATTTCGTATGATGAAATGTGAAATTCTAATTGTAATTAATATTGCCAGTATCGAATAATCGTATGGTTAATAAGATATTTAAATAAGTCAAAATTACTGAAATTTCGTGCCTTTCACTTGGTAGAAATCTAGGAATATTAATTCCTATTTTTATGTCATGGTTAATTATTTCCAAACTAAAAATTCTCGAGTGTGCTAACACTCTGTTAATTTTATTCCATTCCACCTGATATACTAGATTGTTCAATAAATTTCGTCGTTTCCTCCATTGTAAAAAGATACTACGACACTTCAACTTTGAACAACTGCAAATATACAAACGAGTCGAAAAATCTGCACAAAACTTCACACATGTTCATCGAACAGTAGTACCATCCTTCGAAAAATAAAATAACGAACCTAACAGCTCCATTTCTTAACGAACAACCTCTTCCATTCCCCGATATTCTTTACTTTCATCAAAGAAACGTTAATTGTTCCATTCTCTCGTGATTCTTCCTGCTCTATTCTTCTCCTCTTCCTTAATTACCTTCACGAGCCTAGATAGTAAACCAGCGTCTGAACATCGCTCTTTCGTTCCAACTCAGTCAATATTTATATTTTCATCTGTATTCCACGGCGATGCAACAAAGTCGTCGAATAAAAATTAAAAAATAATACGAACCCGCTACGCATTTCGCATCTAATTGAACTCGCTGGGTTTCACCAGCCCCTTGGCCCCCTCGGCCCAGAACGCACCAGTATTTTCACTACATTCCGTCCCGTTGTCGCATCAGCATATAAATCAGGCGTGGTTCGACGTGGATCTATCAACCGGTCGCGGCGCGGGCCGGGCCGGGCCGGGCCGGGCCCCGATAGGAAGAGAACGGGCCCCGTGACAGATTAATCTCGAAGTGCAGCGCGCGCGTGCACGCACGCTGCAACCTATCGAACTCGTTCCCTCGCCGCATAATTCATTATTTTTCCGTTGTCCCGGCAGGCAAGAACAATAAGGGATCACGTCAGTTTCCGGCTGCTGTGTATCGATAGGACGCTCGATCGACTTCCCGCGAGCTTATTATCGATGCACCCAAGGACTCCCCCCTTCACCCCCCTCTTTCTGTCGTATTAGATAGACGCGCTTTCGATTTCCATGCGCGGACAGTGGCGCGTTATAGGTTCCCAGAACCTGGGAGAAAATGGAGTTTGGGGATCTAGTGGAAAGGAATTTTTTTTTTCTCCTAGAACGGAAGGAGAATATTTTTTAATTAATGGGGATCTAGGTTGAGAGGAAGAATATTTTCTTGATTTGGGAGCCTTTCTGTAAGATGATTTAGAATAATTTTGGTAGAATAGGAATTTTCTTTCTTATCGAAAGAAAATCGAAGTGTTTCTAATCGATTTTGATTGGACGAAAGGAGAAACGAGCGAAGAATATTTTTTGAATTATCTTGGAAGCCGAAATAAAATCCAAGCGAAGAATATTTTTTTATCAATTTGAGGGAGTTATCGAAAGAAAAGAGAAGAATAGTTTTTGAATTATCTTGGAAACCGAAATAAAATCCAAGCGAAGAATATTTTTTTATCAATTCGAGGGTCTTATCGAAAGAAAAGAGAAGAATACTTTTTAATCTAATTTCAGGGGGACCATTGAAAGGAAAACCGAGCCAGGAATATTTTCAAATTGTTTAGAAGCTTCAACGAATGAGAAACTGAGCGAAGAATATTTTTTAATTAACTCGAGGACTCCGTTGAGAGGAAGACCGAACAGAGTATTCTTCGATCAATTTGAAAGTCCTGTAAAAAGAAAAAACGAGCGAAGAATAATTTTTCGATCAATTTGGACCAAAAGAGTACCCAAAGAAGAAAGAATAATAACTTATTTTTAAATTACTCGGAGCACCTACGGAAAGAAAACCCGGACGAGGAGTATCTTTAAATTAATGCACACCTAACCTAACAATTTTCTGTTAAATGTATCCACACCTAACCTAACAATTTTCTGTTAAGTGTATCCACACCTAACCTAACAATTTTCTGTTAAATGTATCCACACCTAACCTAACAATTTTCTGTTAAATGTATCCACACCTAACCTAACAATTTTCTGTCAAATGTATCCACACCTAACCTAACAATTTTCTGTCAAATGTATCCACACCTAACCTAACAATTTTCTGTTAAATGTATCCACACCTAACCTAACAATTTTCTTAAGCTTCCAAGTCAATTCAGAACCCAATATTTTTCCAGAGTTCGATTTCAAGGTGACTCCGTGGGCCCTACGCGGATGTCTCGTTTACCCGCGGGGTAACGCGTCGCTGCTCAACGGGGCCTGCTCGTTTATTTCGCGAGCAGTCCCCGAGAAGTGGCCAGCCAGTTATACAACCGCGCTCGGACAGTCTCGATTTCGTGAAACGTGCACTGCCAACCGGTTGAAATCGGAGGGGGAGTCGAACCGTGCTCCGATATGGTTAATCGTATCGGTCCGCGGGAATGTCGAAATCATCGCGCATGCTTCCGCCTGCAATGGGCATAATTACCATTAAATGTGTTATTACTCGTGTTTCGGACAGTCGTGCACCTGGTGCTCGTGCTCGCGTATCTCAAAGGGAACACGGGGTAGTAATAATATCGCCCGCGTTCGAGGAATCGACCTTATCGTCCATTGAGAGATCCCATCTCCCTCGAGTCAATCGTTAACGCGACTTGGACATTTTTTACGAGCCACGTGGGAAGATCGAAACGTTCCACGTGACTTTGATACCGAAACTTGTGGAGGAATTTCACCGCAATGGGTACCTTAAGTACGATGTGTCCAAAGGGAGTCGAAATTGTACATTCTTTCTCGCTGAAAGTGTTTCTAAGGAGATCGATCGTACAGATCGAGTCTCTGCCCGAAATTAAGTGAGCCAGAGGAGTGATGTTCTTAGAATTGACTAACGGAATTGAGAACTTTCCAATTTTGAAGAATTCAACCCGATTGAGAACTTAATCGGAGAAGGATTGTGTCAGACATTGTTCCATTTTGCAAGAGAATTTTGTTTAATTTAGCGACTTCAGGAAGGCAAGATTTATCGCACTAAGCTAACAATTTATCTGTCGCTGTGCAAATTCTTTTAGAAGCATTGCATAGGTTCGCCAAGTAGAAAATAACGAATTGCGGGGGAAATTTTCTAAAATTTTCTTATTTGTAAACAATTTTAATAATTACGGTTTCTGGTATAAGTATGATAGAAGTTCGGAGGAAAATTCATCGCCAGAAATGGAATCTTTTCCGTCGTGTTCGATTCGAAAAAAATCTCGAAATTTTGATTTTCGAAAGTTAAAGAAACGGTATAAATTTTCCTCGAATTTTCACGTTCGAAGAAACAAGTACGAGATTGCTCTCGGTGTAGACGAAACGCGTCACGCGACGCATCGAGACAATGCACCGCGTCAACGCGAAGAAATGCAGTTTCGCGGCGAACGGATGCACTTTCCGATCGGTCGTGCTACAACGTGCAGTCTGTTACGACATTCGATCAAAATCGACTCTCGGCAGCGGAAAAGAAGAAAAAAAGTCTCTTCGACGTCTCGGCGGTATTATGAGCGAAGCAATGCACGTGGGTGAGCCGACTTATGGGAAAGCCACGGTGATTCCGTTCGTTGCCCATTGTGTAAGCGATGATAGAAGCCAGACAGAGATTTATTCGCGATTTCGTGGACACTGGCGACACTTCGTTCCCGATTGGCGCAATAGACACCTACGTTCATTATCGAGAATCGACCCAGTGAGCACGATCGAATCGACTTTCCTACGTCTCGGAGATAGCGCGTTGATAACACGACCACGACGATGTGGACGTCGCAGTCGTGGAAGGAGAAACAGCTACGAATGTTTCTAATTGTTCATTCGACTAATTACGGGAAACAATGCATTCGTTGGGAGATTGGGTTGCGATAAGACCATACGCGAATTCCGAACGTTGCTCAACGATTTCGTTCACCGAGATTTCCTACGCTTCGACGCGCTGCTTTTATTTAAGTACGATTTACGCTGGCCAGGAAAATACCCGGTGATTTCTGCAGCGTATTCAAATTACCACGAAATGTACAACGCCCGCGATTATCATCGACTTTCTATCGAATCGAGCAATTCTCTCGCGATGGGGGAGTTTCCTTGCTTTCTTGAGATATTTTTTGGAAATGAAAATTTGAGAAAATGGTATCAATATATTGGGACTTGGTTTCTGGTGACAACTATTATATTGCAAACCGTTGCTTCTGGTTATGAAATTATTTGTAAAACGACGACTATTAAATAAGTAAAAATTGAGGGGAAAGTAGAGAATGTGTAAGTAGCAATTAACATAGTCCAAAACGACACTTTTTTTATTGTTAAATAATGTATAAAATGGCAGCCCTTAAATGGATAAAGATTGTAAAAATATAGAGAATATATAAATGACAATATAATGTAGAATGACACCTTTTCTATTTGTAAGTTACACCCTTTGAAAAGATAAAGATTGGGAAATCTAACGATAGAGAATGTACAAATGGTAATTAAAATTAATATAGATGCAAAACGACGTATTTTACGATCGCCGAATAACGCGCGAAACGACATCCTTCGAATAAATACGCTTAGGAAAAAGGTAGAAAATTATCCACGCAACGATAAACGTTGGCTCTGTTTCGCAAAGAATGGAAGTTTCTTCCTTCGAATGGGAACCGAGCTCGTATTTCTGTACACGTGATATTTGAAGCGTTTCGAAATTGGCAAAATTACGAGGATACTTTTATGCGCGAACGCGCCTTCGAATAAAACACGCGTTTCGAAAGTCTCCCGCGTTGGACCAACGAATGCGCATTCGACGCACGTGCGAAGATCTTGCAACGTAGATGCAGCCTTTATGCAAACACGTGTCTGGTCCTTACTAAGCGCGCGCTAACTCAGTTACCAGCGGCCATGCGCTTCATAAAAGGAAGTTATAATCCCGAGCCCGTTCTCTTTCGAGCGTAAAGCACCTTCGAAAACAGGAACGTAAAACGAAACGTTGAGCGGAAAACCCGAGCGTGCGATCGAGGCGATCGAGAATTTCGAGAAAAAAAGAGGCAAGAACCGTGCCGTGGGAAGAAATTGGAAAATGGCACCGGTCGATGGACGTCTATTGAAAATCTACCACGGAGGGAAATTTACAATAGGAGCGAATCGTTGAATTTTGAAAACAAGATTTACCGAAGCGACAACAATATCACTTTACGTAAGTTTTAGAGATTACCAGATACGTAAACTTTTGAATCTTTGTGGATAATTTTTGTCTACAGCTTTGTTTCTATGTATAATATATTTACAAGTGCAATCGTTGAAGGACAAGTGCAATCTTAAAGGTCGTTTCGTAAAGAAATATCAAAGGCCAAATCCTGTGTATATACGTACGTAAATTAACTTTGAAAGAACAAATAGTAAAATTAAAACCACGCAAAAGCTACTCCCATCGGTGATTAATTTATCGACGAACAAGTCGATGCATTTATAAAAAAATTCGAAAGTCAAATCCCGCGCAGATACACAAACCAACTCAGAGAAAATATACCAGATATGTAACTTTTACATTTCCGTGTACAATTCGCCGAAGAACAAATAGTAAAATTAAATCCACGCAAAGACTACTCCCATCAGTGATTAATTAATAGGCAAAGAAGTCGATGGATTTATAAAAAAAATTCGAAGAACAGATCCTGTACAGATACACGAATTAACCGAGAAAGAAAATACCAAATACGTAACGTTTACATTTTCGTGTACAATTCGCCGAAGAACAAATAGTAAAATTAAAACCAAACAAAGGCTACTCCTATCAGTGATTAATTTATCGACGAACAAGTCGGTGCATTTATAAAAAAAATTCGAAGAACAGATCCTGTACAGATACATGAATTAACCGAGAAAGAAAATACCAAATACGTAACGTTTACATTTTCGTGTACAATTCGCCAAAGAACAAACAGTAAAATTAAATTCACGCAAAGGTTGTTCCCACCAGCGATCAATTTATCGACGAACAGGTCGGTGGTTTCGCGAAAAAATTTGCAAGGCGAAATCACGTCCAGATACGCGTACCAACTCGGCCAGTTCGAGCGGTAAACTTCGCGACGAACGGAGAGGGTTATCGTCACGCGTGCGGCAGCTACGCGAAATTAATAATCCGTCGTTTCTTATGCCTCGTTATCGCGCATCGTCACGTCTTTATAACGCGGCCGGGGCTCGTACGTCAGATGGTATCGTCGTATCTCGTACGGCTAGCAGCTAGTAAAGTAAGTGCGAGTAAGTATAAACTACCGCGGTGAGCCACCACCCTCGATGTTCCGCCCCAGCGGAGAGATAACATCTTCGTGCGCACTCGGCGTCTCTCTCGCCGCGACCTCTTCCTCCCTTCCACAACCCTTTTGCTCGCCTACCGTCCTCGCCGATCGGCCGGAGGCTTCCCTACGATCGGCTACTTCAGTAGCCGCACCATCTGCCCTCCATAAATCCTCTCGGCCGTCTATGCTACGCCGATATCCTCCGAACCTGACCGCCTCCGTTTCTGTCCTTCCGTTTTCACGATTTTCTTTACGTTTCAACGAGCCGAATTCAAGCCAGCTTACCACCAAGAAGGCTTCGCGACGGTCACATTTTTCAAGCGAGGGAAATTTTCGAGATACGACCACGATCGCCTTGGGTAAATATTGGAATTTTGATCGTTGAAATTTGAAAATGTTGAAGTTCGAGTGTTCGTGGAACGAAATTTTTTCCGTTTCTGGTTCACATTAAAGGAGCGATTATTTGGTTACGAAGGGTGAGAGTATTCTTGGAGTGCGATAGAGGGATTTTGAGTTCGAATAGGTGGGAGGATTGTGGCATGGAATAATTGTGAGAATTTTAAATTTGAGTAATTTGAGGAACTCCAAGTTTGGATAATTGTAATGGATCTAAGTTAGTTTCGATTTTGACAACATTGATTTTGCAATTCACTCGGTATTTTCTACTCGGTTTAGCGACTACTGTATGACATCTATTGTTTGTAAATGTATTTTTTCAACACCCTACGTACGTAAATCATAATTATATATCTGAAAGAGATCACAAATACTTTCGTTAGACGACTAACGAATTTCAAACGGTTCATTTGGTGTTCGATGGTGTGTTTAAAAATCGTTGGGATATTTTTGAAAATCAATTTGTACTTCCATATACACGATCGATCATTAATCATCGAGCTGCGGTTGCAAATACTCGATGCACCAGGTTTCTACCATGTACGAGTCTACGTTGAACCAAATTCCATTAAAAAACTCCAAAACGACTCTTCCTTAAATTTCTACAAATTCCACTTATCTATATTCTGTTCACCAATAATCCACATCTACGCACACCTATGCACAACAACTTACTCCTTGAAAAGAGGTCAAATCCAACCAACATCCTCCATTAAGAAACTTCAAAACGACTCTTCGTCGTATTTCTACAAATATCGTACATTCTGTTTACCAATAATCCATATTTCCACATACCTACACACTCTAAACTAACTCCTGAAAAAAGGTTACGTCCAATCGGCATCTTCCATTAAAAAAACTTCAAAACGACTCTTCGTCGCATTTCTACAAACTTTGTACATTCTGTTTACCAATAATCCATATTTCCACACACCTACACACTCTAAACTACCTCCTGAAAAGAGGTTACGTCCAATAGGCATCTTCCATTAAAAAAAACTCCAAAACGACTCTTCGTATTTCTACAAATATCGTACATTCTGTTTACCAATAATCCATATATCCACATACCTACACGCTGTAAACCAACTCCGTGGAAGAAGGGAGAGAAAGGTTCGAAAAAAGATTTCAAAGGAAGTTCGATCCCATCGGTCACTCGCATCAAATATTCGCTCGAACCATTCTCGTCTGGCTGGTCCGCGATAATAATTGCAAACGCGGCTTCAAACAAACCGACCCTCGAACACGTCGATCCATAGAACGCCATACCGGAACGGGCATACGAGCTCGCCACCGCGTGGGAGAGTGGAGCTCGGTTCAGCGTTTGCCTGTGTCGCTTCTTCTTCTTCTCCTTCTTCAGCATCTTCCTCCTCTATCTCTTATGGGAACCTACCTACCGAGGGGGAACCCTCCTCGCGCGAACGGCGCAATATATTGCCATTTGTTCCGGCCGCTATAAGGCAATATGTTTGTCAGTATCGCGGAATCGAACCCGAACCCTCGAACCTCGGACGAGTGGAGGCCTAGTAGGTTGATCCTGACCGTTATTTCTCGGGTGCATATGGTCTCGGGCTGCCGATACCACCTCCCGATATCTACCAAACGCGATCCGCTCGGCTCTCGATCGCTCTTCTCTCGCTATCGATAAGTCTTACACGAAGATTCTTCCACTTCTTCTTCTTCCTCGTCTTAGGCTTGTTATTCATTTGTTGCCCGTAGATCTTCCGCCAATCGGCGCACCAGCTACACCGAGTTAAGGCTAACGATCCACGGGTTGGGATTCTCTATCGATGCATCGAACGGACCACAGGCCGGATCGCTGATCGTTATTCCAGCCGCGGATAGAGGGGATAAATTTCGTTGCACCGCTTCTCTCTTGTTTCAGCTGGAACGAGACCGTTCACCGATTTCCCTCGAACGTTTCGCCGATAGAGAAACAGAGAGTATATGAGAAAATATTCCGTTTTTCTCGATCAAGTCGTGTGGACGATTATGGAACGGACGTGGGGGAAAAGGAACCTTCTTTCGCTGGTATTTCTATAGTTTTCGACGTTCGAAAGTTTGCAGCAAGTTGATACGTTCTTGGGGAAGATATCGAGATGGATGGTCAATTTTAAGGGTGCAGTTGGACGTTCTTGAGATTATTTTTCAGAGACGACGCGTCGAGAAACGTGGCTGAGAAACGTAGACCGAGAGATCGTTCATTTGGAGCTTAGTAGAATCTTTGGTAGAATAATATTAATTATAAATCGTATTCTCGAGCTCGCGCGTGAAATCGCGTACCAGATGAATCGTCAAGAATCGCTTATCATAAATACTTCATTGTCTACCAATTTACTCGAAAAACGTTCCGCACGAAACACTAGGTTGTTCAATAAGTTTTGTCGTTCTATAACAACCTATTGTACTGCAATCGAGGGGTAACATCGAACGATAGTCTCTTAAATTTTGTGTCATATACTTTCGATAGATATCGAGGTGACTTTGAAAGTTTCTCGACTACATATTTTTCAATAATATATCAAAAAGACCATCGAATGCAACGCATCTTCGTACAAAACATTTTTTGATCGAACGAATAACAAGATTATCGATTCACCCTGTGGATAGATACCCGATAGATGAAAATAACACGCCAATCTTACCGCCTTTAGAATTGCACCTCGATTAAATCAAAATGCCGAGAATGTTCAGAAAACGTGACGTTACTCTGTCCAAGGATGGAAATATCGATAAATGAAAAATCGATAGACGTTCTTTGAATATTTCGGTGAATATCATCGGAGGATCGAAGAGGTGAGAAATAATACGCGTGGTTGTCGATCCTCGGACCGTTTTCGATTATCGTGGAACACGTGCGCGCGATTCGCGAAGCTTTAGCGACGCGGCGGGTCGAAGGTCGCGAATCTCACCGCGCGTTTCCGCGAATTTACCACTGGCTTTATCCCTGTACACGTCCGGGGATGAATGGCGACGGGGAATTAAGTAGTAAAGGCATATCGAACGCGAAATCAGACGCACAATCCTGTCCCGAGAGTTTCGTTGCGCGTGCTACGGGTCTTGCGAACTTCATCGAGTAATTACCAGTTGGCTCGCGAAATATGGTTACCGGCGCCAGTCGTCGATGAATCGCCGCGATGCTCGTACGTCTCGCGATAACAGTTCGACGCAGGAAATACGATCGTTTCGATTTTTTCGGATTATCGCAGAAATTCCGTATCGTTCGAGACGATCTCTCCATCGAACGTTTCCTTTTTGCCTACTCGATTTCGCGATAAGTTCAACCGGGAAAATACGATCTTTCGACCGTTTAGAATTATCGTAGAAATTTCGTATCTATGGAAGGAACATTCTTTTCTTTCTGCTCGATTTTACGGAAATTTCTACGGGTGAAGTACGACTGATTTTGTACGATTATAGTTTCAATTTACATATCGTTCGAGGGATCTCGATAACTTTATCCAAAGTTTTCTTCTCGACTACTCGATCTTGTAACAGTTTCCCGAAAAATGATATGTATCTGTACTGTTCGATCTCAATTTATTGGATCGATTTAAAAATTCTGTAGAAGACTCCCCAAATACTCGTGTACCGGACAGGTCACAATTCTGCTCGACACTTTCGACAATTTACTTCCACGAGTACCCACTGCCCTTAGATTTACACTGGATCACCAGTACACGAAAGAAATTTCAAGCTAATGGAATTCCAGTCGGAGATTCTTCGAAGGTGAAAAAAAGACTTCTTTCTCGAGGTTCCCATTCGAGAACCGTTACGAAATATTTTCCAAGGCTCGCACTTTTCGCGATCGCGGCTCCAGAAGTATCCTCGCGATTCCCCTAACCGCGAATAAGAACAACTTTCTTTCGCGGCGGTATTTCCGATCGCGAGATTAACTCCGCATTCCGACGATTCGTGGAAAAGTTCCATCGCGAGTAACGAACGAAACGTCTCTACTACGGGGCAGGAATCCGACGTACTCGTGGCGCAGGATCCGGCTGCTCGGGAACATCGAAGAAACGGCGATACTAATCGCGGCAGCACGCTGCCTATTATAAATAGCGAAATTATATCGAACGGATCGTTGAACAGGTTGTACGGGGACGGGGTACGGTGACGATCGCGACATGGGGACGATCTCTGGTACGATCGAATCGATGATAGATAGCCGTGGACGTACGCGACAACCGTGGACATCTCGCGTACAACCGCTACGCTGCCAATCGGGTGGAATTCTTCAGGTTTCTTTCGTGTCGGAGAAAAATCTCGCTGGGACGACTCTTTGTCGACGGTGAATTATTATGACGTTAACGGGAAGCACGACCGTTGGGATTGCCGGTTTCTTGTACCGTTTTCGATGCTACGCGTTTTCCTGTTACGTTCGATAATCATCGACACGATTGTTCGTATGTGACCGAACTGTCAACGAACACCGAACACCGAGCGGTCCGGCAGCTTTCAGGAAACATCCGTCGAACCGCGTGCATACCTACCTAAGCGATATCATCTACGTCGCGTTCTTTGCTTCCGTGAAAATAAACATTCACTCGCGGTGGATGGGTTTCGCGAAGGTGGTGGTGCTCTTGTAAGAAGAAACGGAGAACGTGTCCGAGTAGGTACATTTTTCTTCTTGAATTTCATTTCGACGATTCCCCGCTCGCGCGCCGAACGTTGGAATCTTGCGGCTTTTAAATCCCCATCGAGGTGGAAGCGAATCGGTTACGCGCGAGGTGAAAAAACCTTTCGATCTTCGTCGACGATTATGTTCGATGGTAATTTCGCGTTGGTATACGCTACGTAGGATATCGAGCCGGTCGGTGTACGGTATACAAGGATGTAATTATTACGAATGCGACAGACGGGATGGAATCGAGGATGGACGAGCGTTTATTCGCGAATGGGTTAATCACTTATGATGCGGAGTTGGAGCGACGAAACGAAGGAATTGCGTCGGATCGTTCTCAAAGAGCCATTTATGAAAATTTCTAGCGTTGGATTTGTGAAAATTTCACAATTTCTATCGTTTCGAAGATAAATATTCTTGAAAATTTCCAGCGTGCCAAATTTTTAAATTTGTGAAAATTCCACACTTTCAAACGTTTCGAAGATAAATATTCTTGAAAATTTCCAGCGTTCCAAATCTTAAGATTTGTGAATATTCCACGCTTTCTATCGTTTCGAAGATAAATATTCTTGGAAATTTCCAGCGTTCCAAATCTCAAGATTTGTGAGCATCCCCCCTTTCTATCGTTTCGAAGATAAATATTCTTGAAAATTTCCAGCGTTCCAAATCTCAAGATTTGTGAACATTCCACGCTTTCTATCGTTTCGAAAATAAATATTCTTGAAAATTTCTATCGTTTCCAAGATAAATATTCTTGAAAATTTCCAGCGTTCCAAATCTCAAGATTTGTGACCACTGTACGCTTTCAAACGTTTCGAAAATAAATATTCTTCGTCTCTCTCTCTCTCTCGAACGTTCCAAATCATAGTGTCCCCCCTCGATCGTAACGCAGCTAACCGATTCCCTTGGAGACCATTGTCCAGGACGCGGACCAATCGACGAAAACGGCGACTGGAGTATTCACGAGCCGGTAGTCGGGTCGAGTGAATCGTTTCCGGTGCATCGAATCCGCGAGAATAAGTAGAGCCGCAATCAGATTCGAGCGCGAGTCTCGACGCAGGGTCGAGAGCGGCGGGCATATACATATACACGAGTACGAGAGAACGGAGGCTGAACGGAGGATCGTGGCTCGCTAATCCGCGGGGGCGAGCAGAGATGCACCGATTGGCGAGTAGCGAGGCGATTCGCGGGACGCCTGCAGGTGAAGCCGATGCAACCGGTGGAAAGAACGAGATTCGAGGCCCGATAGGGCGACGAGGTCGCGCAGCAATCCTTAACAAGGACTCAAATGTCACTTCTGGGTCTGACCCTGGAAAACTGCTCTAACGACCCCCTCGATTTTTTACGACGCTTCGATCGACGTAGAGAACAAAGGGGAGGGGGCAGAGATCGTTCTCGGGAACGTTCTCAGGCAATTTCGTTCGATTATTCTCGCCGTGCTCGGGCGTAATTTCAGGGGCTTTGCGCTGTCTCGTTGCGAGATCTATCTTTTCGAAAAGGACCATTCGCGTACTGTAAGTTTCCGTACTATTTACCAATCGAGAATTAATCTCTCGAAACTCGTTCTACCGGGGTGATTGGTTCTTGGAACTTGTGGTTCCTAGGATCAGTTTTATTATCGTTCCCGAGACAGAGTCTCGAAGATTGGGACCGATCGAGCGTCGGTCTTCTACGCGCGAAAGACGCGTAGTTGTTCTTGGAAAGTAACATTAACGAAGACTCACTGGTATTGGAACTTTCTTGGACAAAAGAAAGTTTGTTCGTTGTCGATCTTTCGACTGAAATTTACATTCCGAAAGGGGATTTCCATTTTGGGGGAAAATTCGTTTGGAATGGAATGTTCAGAGATTTTTTCAGCTTTTTTTTTAAACAGTCGCGTTAAAATTTAACAATGACGGGACTTTGTGCATACCGTTCAGGTATTAAAAATTCAAAGACAGAGTATACGCATCTTGCATCGAAAAAGATTGTTCGCGGTACGTAATCGTAGAGCTACCAGTTTTCGTGTTACAGATTCTTGCAAAAGTGAGAAATATTTCTATAGAGAAAATCTAAACTTGATACCGAAAAATAATAACTCGTCTGCGACGAATAATTCTCACCGGTTAGAAATTTGAAATAAAATGCGATACGTACGGAGAGAAGGCGGCATAAATTGAAATACCCGTTTTCTTGGTCCAGCAGGTAGGAAATGCAACAAAAAAAGAAACAGAAAAAATGCACCTGCGAATCCTCCTTGCGTGGACGGTAGGTATTTATGCGGATGCGGGGTCGCGAGACGCGTAATCGCGATCTAAGAAAAGGGTCCCAGCCGCGCATTTTTCGGGGACATTGGTCATTTACGTGCACGTGACCACGGACGGACTTTCTTCGGATATCAGACGCATCGAGACAACTCTCTTCCAGCCAACGACGACGATTCTTGCCACGTAACGGGGTGTGTTCACCCCCTTATCTCTCGGCTGTCGTCCGCACGTTCCTCGTTTTCCATAACTTTCGCGAACAATTTGCCTGCAAATCCTCGTCCCGTAAAAAGCGAATTCTGGTCTCGAGCGCTTACCGGATACACGCGAAAAGAAACTGGTCGTCGATGATGCGTTCTTGGTGAAACTTACCTGGAACAGAAAATAAAATTTCAACGATCAGAAACGTAGAACATCGTGGACAGTGTTGTTAATTGATTAGAATAATTCGTGGGTAAACTTGGACTTTACTCTACTGTATCGAAAATTTCACCACTGTATCAGAGACAGAAACACCATGGACCGTGTCGATAATCAATTAAAAATACTCGTGGATTCGAATCGTTCGATAAACTGTAAAATCATCTTCCTTTTCCCCTCGTGAACTTCCTCACGCGAACTTTACTCTACTGTATCTAAAATTTCACCACTGTATCAGAGACAGGGACACCATGGACCGTGTCGATAATCAATTAAAGTTACTCGTGGATTCGGTTCGTTCGACGAACTATAAAATCGTTTTCTTTTCTCTCCCCTCCGCGTTGTACTTCAACCTGCTGTATCTCAAATTCGATTACTCCGCAATTCACTGTAAATTACCGTTTGGCTCGTTCGAGGGTACGAATTCTCTCCGTTCGAGAAGTTTATGTTTAAATTACCGGCTGGAACCTGCAGTTCCCACGTTTACGCTCGGGTGTATGCACGATAACTGCACTTCGGGATCCATGCGAATAGTCGCGCATAAGCGTACGGAGAGATATGGTAACGAATTTATCAGAGATCATGGGAAACCGTGCATCAGAAATAAAGGAACGCGATGGCGATCCAGAAGGCGAGGAATCCTAACTTACGCGCGTTTATAAGCCACGTCTGTTCGCTTCCTTTCGAACACGTTGTTGCTCTGGATCCGCGGTTAGTTTCCTCGTTCCGACGATCCGGGACTCGCGGAGATATTGTTTCCCGTGGAACGTTGGAATTTTCTCGTTTTTAAGCGAAATCACCGCGCTGGAATTTTTCTCGCCTTTGAATTTTTCCGCGATCGAATTTTATTCCGCTACGAGGCTTTCGTATTGGAAGTTTCGCGTCGAACGTACACGCGTGAAGGGAAACTGGATTCGATTCGAAGATTCGAATAATATAAATACGTCTCGTGACGTAATCGTGATCAACGAGCGTAGTTACAGGCGCTGCCATGCGTCGAAGGAACACGGGTCTGTGAGACTTTGATACAGATGATGACTTTTCGGATAAAATTATCGCAGTTTCTTCAAATAATATGACGTAAACTTCGAGTAACTTATTGTGTTTCATATTGCGTGTCCTTTGAAGCGCTTTCTCAGATTCTTATATTTATAAAAGAATTCTGCATATAATGTAACAAAGTCACATGGAATAAAAACGCATATAAGGTTGAAAGATAGTGTATTTCATTGGCAAATTTCAATCGTTTACCAAGTTGTATGTTGAGTATCTTTTGAAGTATTTTCTCGCACTTTTAGTTTTGGAAAAGAATTCTGAACAAAATGGAAAGTTTCCAATCGTTCGTTTCAAGTAAACACAGATTTCTTAAATCATTTTTTTACATTGAGGTTATCGTTACGAAAGAATTCCGCAGAAAATGTAACGTTTTTGAGTACTAGTTTCGTACGATAACCCTTCATACCGTTGAAATACAACGCGCGACAGCTTCCTTTCTAAAAAATTACTTCCTCTGGTATAAAAAGTTTCAACGAGTCGCGATAAATCGGGTACGGTAAATTGCTCGCGATAAAATAAATATTGACTCGGTGCTCGGGCATAGGCCGATCGCCACGGATGAAATATTACCCCGCTCGTTCGAGTAAAAGCTGAAAGTTCGACAATAACGCGGACGATCGCGTACACTTGGCGGGATAGCGTAAATGTACTCTAGAGAGGATGCTCTCTCGAAAAACCGTGGTTGTTCGTTTCCCTTTATTCGAAATGAAAAGCATCGATCGAGAAAGAAAGAGAGATTGAAATCGAGAGTGGTCGAAAGAGAAGGAAAGAGATTAAAATCGAGGGAGATCGAGAGAGAAGGAAAGAGATTAAAATCGAGGGAGATCGAGAAAGAAAGAGAGACACTGAGATACGAAGATATCGAAATCGAGAGAGAAAGTGAGAGACTGGAATCGAGAGAGATTGAAAGAGAAAAAGAAAGAAAGATTGAGACCAAAGAGAGCGAAATTGAGAGAGAGAGAAAGAAAGTTTGAGATCCAAAGATCGAAATTGAGAAAGTAGGAGAGAGAAAGACTGAGATCCAAAGAGATCGAAATTGGGAAACAAAGAAAGAAAGAAAGAAAGAAAGATTGAGATCCAGAGAGATCGAAATTGAGAAACAAAGAAATAAAGAAAGAAAGAAAGAAAGATTGAGATTCAGAGAGATCGAAATTGAGAAACAAAGAAAGAAAGAAAGAAAGATTGTGATTCAGAGAGATTGAAAATGAGAAACAAAGAAAGAAAGAAAGAAAGGAAGATTGAGATCCAGAGAGATCGAAATTGAGAAACAAAGAAAGAAAGAAAGAAAGATTGTGATTCAGAGAGATCAAAATTGAAATAGAAAGAAAGATTGAGATTCAGAGAGATCAAAATTGAAATAGAAAGAAAGATTGAGATTCAGAGAGATCAAAATTGAAATAGAAAGAAAGATTGAGATCCAGAGAGATCAAAATTGAAATAGAAAGAAAGATTGAGATCCAGAGAGATCAAAATAGAAATAGAAAGAAAGATTGAGATCCAGAGCGATCGAGATTGAGAAAGAAAGAAAGAAGGAAAGAAAAACAGAAAGAAAGATTGAGATCCGAAAAGATCGAAATCGAGAGAAAAAGAGAGAGATCGGGATCGAGAGAGAAGAGAAAAGAAATAAATAAAGAAAAAAAAGAGAAAATAGAAAGCCAGAGAGTAAGAGAGAGCTACCGAAGAAGGGTTGGTATTCGGAAGGAGACCAGATCCGAAGTAACGAACGAGTCGGTTGAAAAACCGTGTCACGGTGTGTTCCTTTCCTACGAACGGAAAACGAGCATCGAGGAGAGAAATACACTTAGCCAGGGGTTGGTAAGGAGAGCGGAGTCGGGGAAGGAGGTATTCGTCCCATCGTTAGGAGGAAAGCAGCTCCTCTGGTCGCCCTCCCCGTCCTTTCTCACCCGAGGATGCGCGGCTCTACTCGACGGTCCCCGGGTTGCCAATTCCGGTTCCCACGTTTACATTTCGTGCATGCGCAATAGGTATACCGTGTGCCCGGTGTATGTAGCGGTGGTAGCTCGTTAACCGGATAACGGTAGGTCGGCTAGCAGCACGTTGCAAGCGCGCAACCACCGGGAGTACCAGCCGGCCGCTCGTAGCGCGGCACACCGGACCGGCCGAGCGGAGGGACGGTGGGGGACCACGGTGCCGAGCCTGGCTTTACAGGGTACTACAAGGTACCGGGAACGTCAGCCGCATATAGCAATCCCCGTGGAAGCCCTTAGGCTCATACCAGTGCCTACGTTAACGTGTCTATTTGAGATATCAGCGATCGGTCCGGTACACGGCTGCTGCACGACGCGACGAACTCGCCCTCCGGTCGTTTCGCAGTACGCGAATCCGCGCCTCGAAAGCCCCGAGACCCTCACGGGACGAACGTCGCTGGAAAAGGACTCGCTCTGCGGGGTAATTGGTGGTCCACGGATAAATAAACGAGAGACCGTAAACCGAGGCGGAACAACGTGTTTCGGAGTTTCGCCTTTCAAAGAGAACCTCTCAACCTTCTCGAGATTTCGAACTTTCCTTTGTCGTCACCTGAGATTCTTCACGATCGAAGATTCAAGATTTCGGGCACATTGCGCTGGTCTTGATCGTTGCTCGAGGTTGTCTCTTTTTACATTTTTACGTTAAAAGTACGATCGGACGAGCGTCAACTGAAAGAACTTGCTCTGTGGGTAATTGGCACAGCTCAGGTTACAAATGAGAGATGGCGAACGCTCTCGAAAGCTTTCGAGATCCTCGAGATTTCGGAGTTTCCTTCGTCGTCACCTCTGAGACTCATTGACGATCGAAAATTCGAGATACACTACCCTGGTGAACGTTTTTCCTTCTTTTTGTCATTTCAGAAACACTATCATTTCAGAACATTGTCACCTGAGATACTTGGACGATAGAAGACTCGATCTGCACTAGTCGGAATCACTGCTCGATGTTTTCCCTCTATTCTTGGGACTTTCGTCCAAAAGGTGAAACACATTGGGAATTTTCTCCAAGACGAACGCCGAAACTCCGATGGAACGAACGTTGTCGGAAAAGGAGTCGCTCTATGGGGTAGAGCTCGGGTTATAAACGAGAGAACGCTCTCACGGAACGAGGTGTCGGGAGTATTCGTTCCGAGCGATGCTAGACAGAGGACTCTCAAGGTCCTCGAGACTTTCAGCTCGGTGTCGTTTGAGATTCTTCAACTCACCATCTCCCTCTTTTTACATTCTCGTCCCCCGAAAACACATCTCTGCGAACGAGACTCTGATGGAACGTTCTCGGAAGAGGATTCGTTATATAGGGTAATTGGCGGAGCTTGGGGAAATAAACGAGTCCAGATGACACGAGAGTTCGTCCTGCGCGAAGTTAGACAGACGAGGTCCATCGAGGTCCTCTCGTGTCTCGGTTCTTCGTTATCTCCGGAACACTGTCATCCGAGATTCCTGGACCATCGAAGCTGCTCGTAATCGCGTTGACAATTTTTCCCTCGCACAGAAGATATCTGAGAATCTCGCGAAGATTACAAAGGAAAAGCTACAAGTTCTTGCATTTTCATCCCAAAAATACAACACATCCTCACGATTCTGCGCTCTGGACGTGCACCAAAAGCTACGGAACGAACGTCACTGGAAGTGAACTCGTTGTTCGGGGTAATTGGTGGTCGAGATAAACGAGCACTGCCGAACATTCTCGAAACCAGGTGTTCCCGAGTTGTTGACGCGAAATTCGATACGGAGTTCGTAAACCTGGGAGAAACCACATGCGAGCCGTGCTCAGTCGAGGGGGAATATATCGCTGACGCGCGAACCCGTGAAATAGCACTTTCAGCGGAAGCCTAAGTTTTGATCGATGGTTAACGAGCCGATTGTCGAAACTTAACGACTATCCGTTCCGCGTGTCGTCCAAGCAAACAGACCAGGATTCCTTCATTGTCTCTGAAACAATGTCGCTCGATATTCTCGAATGATCGACGATCACACTGAGCTGGTTACAGGGCCAATTTCTTTCCGTTGCCTCTTGAGAATCTCGAGGATCTCAAGATGATACAACGAAGGGATAGTTCAGCTCTTTCCTCTGTTTGTACATTTCTAAGGAAAAACGTAACACCTAATTACATCCCAATCGTTCGTGCACAACTGATACTCGAAGACGTACTCCGTGAAAAAGAAGATTTCTTCACTGTCTCCAGGGACACTCGAGATTCATGGATGGTAATAAACGCCTATCAATTTTTTCTGGTACACTCTTTAAGATGATCCAATAAAGAAGAAGTTAACTTTTTTTAAGTTTCTCTGGTTCTACATTTTCGCAAAAAAAAAAACGAGATATTTAACTTTACCTCGATCATCTACGAAAACTTCTCGAAAACACACTCTCGTAATTAATTGCCTCTTCAAGATGTGCTCTGATCATTTTTATTCGATGTTCAATGAATAGACTTCTCCAATGTCTCCAGAACACTATCCAACACTCGAGATTTTTGGTCTAAAAACAACACTGGTAACAATCACCTGTCAATTTTTTTTCCTACCTACCCCTAGAATGTTACCCGGAGATTTGAAGACACAGAGGAGAAAGTTAACTCTTTTTACATTTTCACCAATAAAAGCACTTAGTATCATCTACGAAAACTTTTCAAAAACAAACTCTCGCAATTAATACCTCTTCGTCTTATAATTTTTACACAAATTCTCGAGAAGGTACTCCGATCATTTTTACTGGAGAAATCATTTTTACTTCCCTCTACTCTTTTTCGCGTTCGAGGTAACCGAGGATGCTCCGATAACTCATCCAACCTGTCCGAAGAATCGGTGTGCACCGTCTCTCTCGGTGGTAGCGTATCGTTTCCTTCGCGGCGATAAATCCTCGAAAGGGTTTCGTGACGCTTTGGATGGCAAAATCGAACAGGGAGGGAACATTCAGGGTAGAGAGGGCGAGGCACGGCTCGCTACACCTGCAATTTAATCAGGTATAAAGTCATTTACGGGCGTAGAACAATTTACCCAGAAAGAAAGCAGCCCCGCGGAGGCAGGGCTCGCATTAAATGTATAATGAACATGGAACCGCACACTTGGTCCGGGTACCATTTTCCTAAGGGTACTAATTAACGCCGCGCCACTGTATTACGTGCAAGAAGCGGCGCAGTTAAGAGTCGCCGTGGCTCGGCCACCGGGCACCTCATTTCAACTTTTATCCTCTCTCGTCCTTTATTCGCAACACGGGTTTCGCCAACAGTTCGAACCGGGATCGCGATTAGTCCACGACGGTCGAAAATATTGCTGCACGCGAGGGGAGCTCGATAAATATACGAACAAATAAGTCTATAAATAATTCCACGGACGTTTATACGACAACCGGCCGTAACGGAGAAAGGAGAACGTGGAAGAGGAGCGTATCGATGATTGCGAGCAACCGATCGCGGCTCCCTGCAATTACTTCGAGATCGTTTCCCTTTCCCTCGGTAAACCTCGCAACGGGATAACCGTGTTGCGTTCAACCGATAACGATGTTTAGGGGGATAGCGGTAGCTTGGGAGGGTTAGAGGGTTGCCACGTTGATGAATGTACTTTTAACGAGGTCGAGGTTGAAACACGGATGTGAGGAATTTCATCGAATCGACGCGTGGAGTGCTTCTGCGCTGTTTTTTATTCCAGAGTGTCGTTCTGTGTATTTTATGTGTATAATAGTAGTGTACTTTTAACGAGGTCGAAGTTGAAACACGGATGTGAGGAATTTCATCGAATCGACGCGTGGAGTGCTTCTGCGTTGTTTTTTATTCCAGAGTGTCGTTCTGTGTATTTTATGTGTATAATAGTAGTGTACTTTTAACGAGGTCGAAGTTGAAACACGGATGTGAGGAATTTCATCGAATCGACGCGTGGAGTGCTTCTGCGTTGTTTTTAATTCCAGAGTGTCGTTCTGTGTATTTTATGTGTATAATAGTAGTGTACTTTTAACGAGGTCGAAGTTGAAACACGGATGTGAGGAATTTCATCGAATCGACGCGTGGAGTGCTTCTGCGTTGTTTTTTTATTCCAGAGTGTCGTTCTGTGTATTTTATGTGTATGATAGTAGTGTACTTTTAACGAGGTCGAGGTAGAAATATGGGCGAGAGGGATTTGAATTTGATCGAATCGAAGTGTAGGATACTTTTGTATTGTTTTTTTGTTTTATTAGAATGTGATCGTTTTATGTATTTTTTGTGTATATAATGATAGTGTCGGTGGATGTACTTGTGGCGGCACTACCCACGCTTGCCACCAGAGGGAAACTCACCACCAACCGTTTCCCGCAAGTTCCCGTACCTGCTCCGATCGCTATATATACGACCTCTTACCGATCTTCCAATGTCCCGGCGTATAAGGCAGGGCCTGCTAGGATGCCTTACTGACGAGTCCACTAGCAGGCCCGGGATGAAACGCTTATCCCCACTCCTTTTCCTATTTCCGTTCTCTCCTATCTCAAACATCTTCTTATTAGCGCCGCCAAAGTGGTGACCCCGTCTAAGAACCAACGCAACCTTCTGGACAACAGCACAGCAGCAGTACAGGTGCAGCACAAGACGATGGAAGGAACGCAACGTAAAGGCCGATTTTTCGTAAATCCCCCTCTCCGAGGGTTGACTCCTCGACCTGCCAGCGACGACACGAACGCTATACTCCCGGCTAACCATCAGGATCAACCCCAGGAGGACAGCAGGCAGCTTGTCGACATTATTCACCGACCACACCGATGCGTTTCATAAATACTGGTACGCGCACGCATCAACGTCGGACAACAAGCGAAAACGCGGCTTGAGCAAACGATGCTCGCCACGCGTATTCCGCAATCGACAGCAGCTGGGCCTTACTACGAAAAAGAAGCATTCTTCCCTTCCACCGCTCTGGACAACCTCCTCCTGTGCCTGTTGTGCCAAACCGAACTACGGAACAAATACCTACGCCACTGGGACATCAGGACGGAACTTCAAAGTATCGTTTACCACTGGCAAGGGGGTTATGTGGCGGCACTACCCACGCTTGCCACCAGAGGGAAACTCACCACCAACCGTTTCCCGCAAGTTCCCGTACCTGCTCCGATCGCTATATATACGACCTCTTACCGATCTTCCAATGTCCCGGCGTATAAGGCAGGGCCTGCTAGGATGCCTTACTGACGAGTCCACTAGCAGGCCCGGGATGAAACGCTTATCCCCACTCCTTTTCCTATTTCCGTTCTCTCCTATCTCAAACATCTTCTTATTAGCGCCGCCAAATACTTTTAACGAGGTTGAGGTAGAAACACGGATGCGAGGGACTTGAATTTTATCGAATCGAGAAGTAAGGTACTGTTTTTTATTCCAATGTATACTTTTGTGCATTATATATGCAATGATACTTTCAAAGTTATGTGAAAGTGATTAATTTTGAACTTGTACCGTTTTTCGATCGATTCAAGGATCGAAAGAGTTATGGAACTCTATCAGTGGGTTCCGATGATATTATCGAAAGAAAACTTACACGATAAAAGTTACAAGTTTCAATTAGAACAGACAAATAAAAGTTCTAATTTGGATAGAGCTTTTTAAGAAAGTTCCGAAATTGTTTCCACGGTACCTTTATTGCAAGTAGTACTGAAATATCCTGTTTCGCAAGAACAGCCTTTAGAAAAGTTCTCAAGGTGAAAGTTTTATGAAAAAAAAAGAATTATAATTACCGTCCACGATGGGTATTATAAATAATACGAAAAAATTATAATCGCCATCCAGGTTGGGTATTATAGTATAAAGAAAGTGTAATCACCGTCCAGGTGCCATAAAAGTACAATAAGAAACCATACTTTTTTCCAAAGAAAAGTATAACATCGTACTCGATACATAAATTAAAAGTTTACCGTCTTCCTCCATCTTTGGTTTAACGAATTTCAAAGATGCCGCGAAATATCCGTCGTCGGGTTACGCGATCGAGATCGTTAACCCGTGGATATTTTCGTACATAAATTATTATAATTCCAAGAACAAACGTTTCGATACCTAAACTTTCAGTGTTAATCTGCGTCTCGAAAATGAACTGCTCGTACAGAACAGACGTTGTCGATACACCGTGTAAATTTCGAAACGGTCACCCTTTGAAATGGTACTCTAACCTAGAACGTGGCTGCGCGCGCATAAAATTTAATCTCAATTAGCACGAGGCGCATTACCGCGCGTTTCCAAAGAAACCGCGACGAAATAAACGCGCATCGACGCTTCGCGCGGATCGAAGTCACCGTGCACCATCGCTGAAAATTATCCATTTACGCGTCAGTTCGCGTTAACGCACTTTTTCACGGTAATCCGTACATTTGCACAGTCGTATTACACGACTTGGACGATAATCCTATTCATTCGCGGCTCCTACGTTTGCGCGATTGTGCACGCGAGTTAAGATCTCCGGGTTAACTGGTACCCATTGTCTACGTTATTTTTACGCGGTTCTGGTAAGCGGTATCGCAATTACCGGTTCACGCCCCGCGAACTCGCGCAGCTTGCTTCTGCGATTGGGTGGCTCTAATTACCGCGTAATTGCAGGGGCATCGAGGAATCCGCCGCATTCTTCGACCTCCTACCGATCACAATATCTACTTCTCTTTATTTCGTTGCCGGTTTCTTTTATCGCAGCGTTCGTATCGCCGTTGATAGAACGTTACAGGTAAACGATATAATCGTACGAATTGTTCGCGCGGGTGTCTACGTTTTGTAAGTAGAATTCACAGATTTTTCTCGAGCGACCAACTTGACATTACTACGTTCAAATGTGCATGGAATTTTTCAATACAGTTGTTTTCTTAAAGAAAGACCCAAGGAATAGATAGGTCATCGTAACCAGAAATAAATTCTAGAAATTAATAAAGTTTTTTAGAGTAACTAATTTAATGCTACTCTCTGTATGTACTGCTGATGCAGGTAAACAATATAATCGTACTAATTGTTCGCCCAGGTGTCTACCTTTTATAGGTAAAATTCACAGATCTTTCTCGAGTAAATTTTTCAATACAGTTGTTTTCTTAAAGAAAGACCTAACGAATAGATAAGTCATCGTACCCAGAAATAAATTCTAGAAGTTCATAAATTTGTCTAGAATAACTAATTTAATGCTACTCTTTCTAGGTACTACGGATGCTTCGTTTATTGTCGTCCTCTAAGAATTCTTGAACACAGTTTTTCCATTTTTAAAGCAAGGCTCAAGAAACGAAGAATTCTTTTCGGAATTCTTACCTGACACGAAGGAAGTTTCCTACCACTTATGAAAGTAAAATTTCTTTCCAACGTAACAGAAAAAATAATAGTACATCTTCGTATAGAAATTAATACACCCCTCCCCCTCAATTGAGAAACATTGAGACACCTATCGTCACTGAATCCAAAACCATACAAACTTCTGGAAGAACCCCGAGTAATTCTTAATATCCTAATTCTTCATTTTAGAAGAGAAGAAACATCTTAAAGGAGATGGATAAAAAATTGAAATTTTTTCATACAAGCCGATACTTCGAATTCTTAAAGATAATATAAAAAAATCCACATTGCAAAATTCGTATCAAAGACCAAGGTACGACGCTCATAGTAAAAACTATATCGTTCTCGAGTCAGTTCTCATCTCCTTTTTACGAAAAATATCCTAATATTTTAGTTCTATATCCACCTAGTATCCACTTAGACAAGTATGTGCAAATTTAAATACCACAGAATACAATTATTCACCAAAGAAACGTTTCACTGTACCGGTGGAAAGATTTGCGTCTTCGTCGATCGTTCACCGGCTGGTGCACCGAAAGATGCACCCAAAGATGCATCCATGCAAGTACCCCACCTAGTATCCACTTAGACAAGTATGTGTAAATTTAAATGCCACAGAATACAATTATTTACCAAAGAAACGTTTCACTGTACCGGTGGAAAGATTTGCGTCTTCGTCGATCGTTCACCGGCTGGTGCATCCAAAGATGCACCGAAAGATGCACCCATGCAAGGAATACAAGTACGGTCCAATTAAACGCAAATGAAAATTCGTCCCAGTTGGTTGGAACGACTCCCGAGATTCCACGCGAGAACAATTCCGTCTCGTGTCTGAGCGCGAGTAGATTTACCCGCTCGGTTCCCGAGTTTTCATCGGCGCGAGAACGCGGTGGCCGCGCTCGCGAGAACCCGACGGAAAGTATTTCCCTAAAGCGACGCCCCGGGGCGAACGAAGACGCTTTTGCAATTGCTTCGCGCCGATCCGGGATAGACTCGAGTTGCGCAAAAGTCCACGTTGCCCGATGAGGCATCAATATTCGTCATCCCTTACCGTGCGCCTTCACGGGTGACGTGTAATCGCGCCTGTTCATCGACAATGAAGTTATCGGCACCGATTGCGGGTACACACCGTGTGTACGTCGATCGTATCTTTCCCTCGGCGCACCGTGACGGGCATGCGAGGAAAATTCTAATTAGCCGCGGCACGATTTTTTTTCGAATAAATCAATAACACCGACGGGGACTAGAAGAGAAAGATCGAGTAAGGGAGAAATAGAGAAAGAGAGAGAGAAAGAGAGAGAGAGAGAGAGAGATCACGAGCAACGACGACGGACACACCGTACCGGAGAGAAGGCTATCAGAATTTATGGGCAGTGTCGATTGAAATGTTCCAGCGCGTTAGCGATGAATACGCGTGGAAATTGCGCCCGCAAGAAGCATGCAGCAATAATCCCGAAAGGTTATGACATCGTATTACAACCGCGGTTATTATGTAATTACATACCCGGCGCACGTGCATCTTCCCTGCTTCGGGGCACCATGGTTCCAGAAACGACGACCGAACAGGGGGGAGAGAAAATTGACCCGAACGAAAAGACAATTTTTCGAAAATTTATTTCGAGTCTTGCCGCGAACGATATTGCGAGAATATAACGGTACGTTTAGAGAATGTTAACGGAATGTTCAGAAGCAATGTACGGTTCTGAAGAAACGCGAAGGGTGTTTGGGATAGATGTAAAGTGTTTTCGAAGAGTGAAAGAAGAGTGCTCGAACAGAACGATAGAACGTTTGAACTGAGATACGAAGGACGAGTAATTGAAATGACGTCAGAATGAGGAATTTTTGGTGAATGTAACCAGATGCGTGGAAGGAGAATGGTTAAGGATTAGAACGAAAGGGAATGAATACGAATGAATACATAAATGTGAGAATATAGGGTGCGAGAGAACAGCGATGGGGGCAGTTTGAGAATCGTCGAAGCGAGTCAGAGTCGAAGAAAGTCTATCGAGAGTTATTACGAGCGAGTGTTTTCTTTTTAAATAAACGTGGCGGTAACGTTGAAAAGAGTTTCTTTACTTTTCGAAACTCTTGAGCCCTCTTGGTCACGCGAGATTCAATAAAGGTGAAATCGCTACAATATTGATAATCACCGTGAAACGTCCGCGGTACGTCGATGCGTAAAACGTAACGTGGCTCGTATATCACGTCAATTAAGATAGAAAATACCGAGTGTCATAAGCAAACCTCGTCCCGGGTTTAATTATCGGCGCGGCGTTCGTTTGCGCGCTCGGACAATTACCGCTCGGAAGCGGCTACCCAATAATAACAGCTCGCGTTACAATAATAACTGTTATAAATAATTAGTCGGTACGGAGCTCCTCGTAAATCTGCCCCGTTGAATCGCGAGAACGAGTGGCTACCAGAACCCTTCCGAGTCCCGCGGCGGTGCGTCTCTCTCGAGGCACTACTCGCTAACGCAGCACCGGTTCGCGTAAATAAACAAATTCGAGCTACCCGGGGGATATTTACCGAGCGCGTGCTGCGTATCGCTGTGTCCCGGTTTAAAATTTTGTCGATTACGCTCGAACGGTGGAACTTTTACGATTGTCGATGAATTTTTATAATTTCGACCGTTTCGATCGGAACATGATTTGTATTTTTTTGTATTTTGTTTACCAAGGATTGAATCTGTTTAAAATCAAATAAAAAGAGAAGAATAAGATAGGTATTCATACCGATCGATCGATCGGTGGAATTTTGATGATTGTCGATTCATTTTTATAATTTCGACCGTTTCGATCTGAACATGATTTGTTTTTTTTTGTATTTTGTTTACCAAGGATTGAATCTGTTTAAAATGAAATAAAAGAAAAGAATAAAAGAGATATTGATACCGATCGATCGATCGGTGGAATTTTTATAATTCCGACCGTTTCGATCTGAACATGATTCGTATTTTTTTTAATTTTGTTTACCAAGGATTAAATCTGTTTAAAATGAAATAAAAGTAGAAGAATAAGATAGGTATTGATACCGATCGATAGACCGGTGGAATTTTTATAATTGTCGATGAATTTTTATAATTTCGACCGTTTCGATCGGAACATGATTCGTATTTTTTTTGTATTTTGTCTACCAAGGATTGAATCTGTTTAAAATGAAATAAAAAGAGAAGAATAAGATAGGTATTCATACCGATCGATCGATCGGTGGAATTTTTATAATTGTCGACTAATTTTTATAATTCCAATCGTTTCGATTCGAGCACGATTCGTTTTTTTCTTTGGATTATGTTTACCAAGAGTTAAATCTGTTCAAAATGAAATAAAAAGAGAAGAATAAGATAAGTATAGATACCGATCGATCGATCGGTGGAATTTTTATAATTGTCGACTAATTTTTAAGATGATACATTTATCATCGATACTCGTAATTTTCAAAATAGAAGCTTCACCCTTCAAAATGGTACCATAATTTTGGAACTCTTCAAATTTTCCATCCTTAACAGACACACCTTAAAATAAAACACTTATTTCGTACGACTCCTGGTCATACATA
Source organism: Ptiloglossa arizonensis (assembly GCF_051014685.1). Lineage (NCBI taxonomy): Eukaryota > Metazoa > Arthropoda > Insecta > Hymenoptera > Colletidae > Ptiloglossa > Ptiloglossa arizonensis. Next base: position 23,767,821 of record NC_135050.1, read on the forward strand.
GACGACAGTTGTTTCATCGACAGATTATCTTAACTTTAAAAACACTATTCCAAGCCGTCTTGGAAAATAGAACAAAACCGAGCTCGTTACGTCCACGTCTACATTATTTCCCACTCGACTCTTTCGTATTCCCTCACCGTATTAACTGCGATGTTTTCTCAAACTTGGATGGTAAAAATCCTTGTAAACTTCGCAAGAGCACGCCAGTACCCAAATAAAGCATCACCACCGGGTAACCATTAGCCAGTAATTGATAAATTATTATTACCATTACAAGGAAAGGATGTTGCTGGCAGAGGCTTCGGAGTCCCCCGCGGCGGTGCATCCTCCGTAGGGTCTCGTCGCTGCGAGGTTACCGGTTCGCGTAAATAAACAAATTCGAGGTACCCCGGGGGTATTATTTACGGTACGCGTGCCGGTAAACGTGGCGTCGCGGGACGTTTATTTCGCCGATACCGATCGATCGGCGAGACGTCGTCGCCCACGGCGCCTCGCGGACGCTCAAAACCCCGTTGACATTAATTAAACGGCGCGTCAACGCGCGCGCGGATTACCATTTTAATGGATAGTCTCAATTAACGGCCCAACGCCAATTTAGCGGGCAACGATTAAGCGGCCCGGCGCGGTGTTTAGTCCCGCGATACGCCGGCACGCGAACCACCGACCGTCTACCACGAACCCAGTCACGCCTCTGCTTGGAGCTGTTTCTACACCGGTGAGAATATTCGACGAAAGCTTCCAACGCGCTGGAATACAACTAAACGAGACCGAGCTCCGATTTTTCACCGTAACGTGTGCGTAAAATGTCACAGTTTACATCTGGGTAAGTTCAGATACGAGGTGGATCGATTTGATACAACTGCACGAGATCGAGCACCGATTTTTCACCGTAACGTGTGCGTAAAATGTCACAATGTACATTTGGGTAAGTTCAGGTGTGAGCTGGATCGATTTCATCGATTTGATACAACTGCACGAGATCGAGCACCGATTTTTCACCGTAATGTGTGCGTAAAATGTCACAATGTACATTTGGATAAGTTCAGGTGCGAGGTGGACGAATTTGATCGATTTGATACAACTGCACGAGATCGAGCACCGATTTTTCACCGATCGATTTTCTAAGAAGGAGAATTCGTTCCGTTGCGACGCGACGATTTTCCAAGAGTAAAATAACATAGAGAAGTGATGTAGAAAACTTGTGCGTAAAATGTCACAGTTCATATTTGGGTAAGTTCAAGTGCCAGGTCGATAAATTTGATCGATTTAGTCGACGAAGAGAATTTGCTAGATTTATATCTAACTAGTGATTCAATTTTAGGAGACTGTGTGCAGTTTTCTTGAATAGATACAAGAAATATGTACAAAGTGTCACAGATTGTGATATACGTGGGTAAGTGGAAGTAGGTATGTTTTGGTGTGATTTTCGAGGACAGAGGGATGAAATTTGCTTCGGATTTTGAACCTCTATGCGGAAAGAAACTTTCGCGAGTAACATTGATGTGATTGCACGAGATACAAAGATTTTCTTCGTGTGCAAGATATTGTACGAAACGTTACAAATACGGTATTCTCAACGTAAGTTATTCGCGACGATGGAACGATCCAAGGCGCGAGGGACGATCGAAAAGTGTTCTTTCGAATTTTGAGCGCCGGTATCGGCGTAAAACAACCGTCGAGAAATTACAACGACCGTACACTGGTAACGCAATAACGTTTCTTCGTCGTTTAACCACGACGTTTCTACCCTTCTGGTCGGTTGGCCGCGATCGTGAGCGAGGATCTCGACGGGTCTAACGAGTTTCGAGCGGAGAGACGAAAGAACCGCGCGGGAAAGATCGAAAGAAACGCTCGGACGACGATGGCGTGAAATTTCAACTTTCTTTCGATGGAAACGGGGCCCTCCTACGACGGATTAAAGGTAATTTACGGTCCCGTGTTGCAACGCTGCGTAACGTTAACGGCGGCTGTGAAATACCGCCCGAAGTCTACGGCGAATCGTATATCAGCGCAATTAAGAGCGATTTCTCGTGCACGAACAAGCGAAATAAAGCCGAGTGGGGCCGGGTGCGTTCGCGGCAGTTTTGTATTTCAAGCGGATAGCCGGTTAGATGTATCGCTTGAGTTACGGCCTACCGAGCGGGCACGACGTGGACGCGGAAATTCGGACAACCGGTCCCTCGGGTGCCGTTTTCCTCTTTACGACTTCGCGACGCTTGAATTCTTAAAATTACCGACCGTCCGGAGAAATTATATCTTCGGCGTACGTACGGAGAAACGACCACGAAGGTCGACGGACCTGCGCCCGCGGGATCGGAAATAAGTGAACGTTCCGAGAGATTCAATGGTTTCTAAATACTTCGGCAGCGAAAATTATGGCCCGACTTTTTATTCCACGGGTCTCGGTTAGCTACGATCGTTTCAAATTCGTCGAAGATGGCGACGATATTCGACCAGTTTACCGAACACACGTTCCCTCTCGATGGTAGATGGATCAATGGTACAGTCAACGAAGAGTGCTGATTCAATATCTTTGGAACTTACTCGATCTATCGTAACTTTACTAAATTACTCGATCGTCGACACGGAGCTTCAGATGTCAATTGCAGGGATCGAGTGCTAATTGTATTCGTAAATTGATTTATCTTTCTGTGTTTTATATTCAAAAATAGGTGGTTCAATAAAGATAGAAATAGGGTAAGTCTAGAGATAAACGAGGCTGTGATCAACACGAAGTTTACCAACCGTTCGAAACGACAATAATTACTTTTGTAACAAAATTGTACTCGGGATGACACACGACCTCTTCCATTCTGTACATACGATCAAGTTTACAAATTTCTCTTTTCCTCGACAACCCATTAATTATTCCTTTCTTTCCATAATCACTCACGATTCTTCTCTCTCCTCGATCTTTTCCTCGATCACTGTTGTCTTCCTTTTAATCATGAATTTTGTCCCGAGATGCACACTATACCCAACATATATAACTGATAGTTCCACGATTGAACTCCAGAATACCACCGAAACCAACCCGGCGCGAAACAATCGAACAATTCCAAAACGTAACTTCGATCGTCTCGAACGTAACATTCGAACGGTGAAAATCAACGTTACGTAAAATTAATCGCAATTATCGAATCCACGATCCATCTGCGATCCTCGACTCCAACGGAGACCGATTTCGGAAAGAATCCTCGACTTTCCAAAGAACCCGATCTCTCCCTATCGTAGCTGCGACCATCGCGGCAACGTCCCAATGAGAAAATCGAACATTGAATTCCGCTCGCTAAAATTAGCCACGTACATTACCAGCGGAATATGCGCGTTAGAAGCTAACCCATGAATTACACCGCGTCCTAATGAAAGACGCGGTCCGTGCGTGAAATTAAACGACGATTACCGGTGGGTGCCCTCTTCCTCGTTCCCTCTCGGTCTACCCCCTCCTGTATCACGGCGAGGAGAGTTCCTTTTACCCTGTTCCAGCGGTCGTAACGTTTCCACACCGACGACTCAATCGCGGTTCTCATCCGCAAAGGAGAGAGACGCTCGTTCGGCCATCAGGAGGATGTTTTACGCAACCGTTCGCCATTATCGAATATCTTCTTTCTCACCCGGGCCCGTTGCTTCTTCTGCTTCTCCTCCCTCGCCTCTCTCCTTCCACCCTACCCCACCTGGTGGTGTCCTTTCTTTCTCCAGCCGCTAACGATCGCCGGTCGTTACGTCCGTACAACAAACGCGTACACTCGCGATGAGGACGAGAGGAGCGCTCTCGAGACCAGGTAACTCTCCGCGCGGTCAGCGCGAATCGTCGGGCATCGTCGTCGTGGCTGCTTTGCAACCTGACTACCGACGGTAATCACCTGCCGGTAAGCTCTTCCTACCCGGATGGGGAATAACAAAAATTCACCAATCGCCATCAATCATGGAGAATTAGAGAAAACGGACTCGTCCGCGATCCCTCTCCTCGCTCACCATTTTCGTCTCGACTAGGAGAGACGGAGGTGTCTTCGGGTCTACGGTTCGCCAGGAACGTGTCGTATTCGCCAATTCGCCGTTCTTTGTCCCTCCTTTTCTCCGTTGCCCCCCTGTTTCGCTGTTTTTCTCCCCCCTGGTTCCGTTTCGCGGAGGTACAACACGGAGGTCGTCCCCTCCCAACCCCCTGTGTGTCGTGACCGGCTCCGCCGGCGAGATTTCCTCGTTATTGCCGTTAAACGCGATACCCTACGACCGTGGATCGAAACATCGGAATCTCATTTGATAACTCGTTACGAAGCGTACATCGCCCGCCATCGTACACTCGAGATTTAGCGGCGACGCGATTACCTTCGAGAACGGGACATGTCTGACGAGATTTTTCACTGCGCAGGGAGAGTGGTGAATCGGGTGACTCGTGGTACAAGGTGTGATTGGGCGAGAGTAGTGGGTAAAAGTAGTGGAATTTAAGTAAAATAATTTTTATTTAGGAGAGAAACGATTTCGATGGAGTACGAGGTAACCTAATAAAATGAGAATAGACTGATGAGATTTTTGGAGGGCAGAGAGAGTAGTAAATTTAGTTACTCGTGGCACAAGGTGCGATTAGGCGAAAGTAGTGTAATTTGAGTAAAATAATTTTTAGGATAGGAACGTTTTCGAGAGAGTTAGAGGTGACGCAATGAGATGACTATAGGTCGATGAGATTTTTGGAGCGCAAAAAGAGTAGTAAATTGGGTCACTCTTGGTACAAGGTGTGATTAAGTAGTGGGTAAAAGTAGTGTTGTTTGAGTAAAATAATTTTTATTTAGGAAAGAAACGTTTACGATGGAGTCTAAGGTAAGAGGATAAAATGATAATAGACCAACGAGATTTTCGAAGCGTAGGAAGAGTAGTAAATGGTAGGTTTAAGAGACGTAGTTAATAGTATTTTATAGTATTTCTACTTGAGAAAAGAGCGTTTCCATCGATAAAGTGACGATGCTCGAGCAAGTTCTCGATCGAGAGGCTGATGAGACTTTGGGGCGCGGAGAGAGTCGTAGATCGCGTGACTCTTGGTAGTAACGTGATTAGGTGAGAATAGTGGAAATACGAGTAAAATATTCTATAGTATTTTCATACAGGAAAGAAACACTAATGCACCTCCTTTCTTCTTCGAGAAAGGAGCGTTCGCAGAATACACCGAAATGTTCATATCCAAGTATCAAACTATAGAGAAAGAACTATTCTTTCATCTTACAACTGACAAAATACATCGAAAGTTTAGTCGAAACATTCAAGGTACCTTGTCTCGTTTCACTCTTTTCACGAAATATAGGAAGTTAATTTCATGCTCGAGATATTGCCCACTCGTTGTTAAACACCCCGTGTATCGGCTCCAGGAATATCGAGCTTCTACGTACGTTACAGTCTGAACGGAGATTACAGCGACTCTGTTCGTGAAACGCGAGTAAACGCTACAACTGTCACCGGATTGCAGAACCATGTACAGATTTAATTACACCGTCTCTCAGAATCCAGGGAACACACACACACGCGTACACACAGACACATATACACAAAGCGAACGCGGAGAACGAGCACGGATCGAACGAACGAAAGAAGAAAAGAAGGTTCCATTCGCTAGACAATCGCGTCCGATTAATGCGATTCAATTGCCCGTACGATGTGGACCATTGTTCCGTATCGAAAAGAGGTACATTGTCTAAGATTTATAACGAGCGAAATGTGAATCGAAACGAAAGAATCCGAGCAACTTCTCCTCCACGGTATTCAAGCATTCCTGGCGCTCCGCCGGAAGAGAGCCCCATAGACCGGCCGTTCAGACGCCGCCATTTTTCCCAGCATCGGACTCTTAATATTCCCACGTCACGTTTCCAAAGCGATCCAGCGATGATCTCGCGAGACGTTGCAACGAGAACTCTGCTTCCCTGTCGCGTACAATTCGCCGTACCGTGCAACGCTTCTTTTTTTCTTTTCTTTTTTTTTTTCTACGGAAGAATTACGATAACACCTCGACGAGACGCCATATTGGATTCCAGGACGCGTCGGTCCGGAACCGAGAAGAGACTCGGCGGTACCGATGGAGCCTTACGTCTTCGAATACTTCAACGTAGTGTTATTTAATACAGAGGTATTGTACAGTAGTTATGTAATGTAGTGATTAGTCTCTTCTTTTCTATACCAAGGAACGAAATTTAACATCGGAGGAGCGATTGTCTATGGAATAGATAACAATCTGAACACCTTATACGGTTGAGAACTGGAAGGATGACTCCTTGGTCGAGGAGAGTGTGTACCACGTGCGAGGGAAATGTGGAGAATAATGAATAACTTTTACTCGATCGTAGGTCTTCGAAAACTGACCAAAATGTCGAAACAAATACGATTCACAAATCCTTTCTTACATAGTACGTCTGTTAATTCGAATACGAGAGGAACACGTTTCAAGTGGGTCGAGCGACGAAGAAAGTAGACCAGAAGTGGACAAATAGTACTTCGATGAAGGAAAGTAGAGGCAAAGTATAATTATAAAACATTGAGGAGCTTCTTTCGACGCAAAGATAATTTTTCAATAATTTCTTACTATCTATCAACTTCTCTATTTGTTTTCAGCTCTAAACATTCCACGATACTCGACGAGCAAAAGTACAGGTAAAATATAATTTTAAAACACTTCGAAACAAGTTTAGTAGCTTCTTTCGAAGCAAAGACAATTTTACACTAATTTTTTACTAATTTTTTACTCTCCCGTATCGACTTGCTGTTCGTACTTGCGAGCAGCTAGGAGTAGCGCGCCGAGGGCGTCGGTCCCGACGACAGCGTTCCGACGCGACGAGGTGATTAAAAAGAAGATAATCTCGCGAAAAGCAATTTTCACAGCTGCGCGTGCCGGTGTAGGGTAATTGACACCAGTCGACAGGCTGTATTATTTACCGATATTTAAGAAACCGTTGCTCGGGGCGACGACGCGTTCGACCGGTAGCCGCGGGACGATCCTCGCGCTTCACCGCGGGCTGTAAACAGGGATTACCGGCGGACGCCTCTTTGACAACTTTGACGGGCTTAACGAGTTTCCCTTATACCGGAGACTTGAGGAACTTCCACGGGGACTCGGAGAATTTAGAAGGTAAATACTACGAATAAATTAAACGCGCGAAGATAACATAGTTGCGATCCATTGTACCGAGTGGCGAATGGTATGCTGGGAACCGCGTGACGAAGAATGCGCGCGATGTGCAAATAGGATTTTTTTTCTCTCGAGTTTAAGGGGGGGTGGTCTCGGGTTATACTGTTCTCCGCGAATCGTTCTCTTCATTTTGTTCTCGTAGAAAGTGCGTGATAATTTTCGTTACTCCTCGAGTCGAGTGTATTTTTTCATCGTATCGCGTGACGAGGTGGCAGTCGAGATTTTCAGGGTGCGTAACTATTGCTAGTGTACCTCTCGAGAAAGATTGCATTTCGTTGGAACGAACGTAAGATTCTACATCGCGTTTCAAAGGTTTCAAAGGTAGAAATTAACGATCACTGGAAAGAGGATTCTACTTATCCATTCTCTATTCCAGAAAGGTTTCCGTACTATATCCAATGACAAATTTCCAGAAGTGGATAGATCGTTTAAATACTTCACGTTTCCAGAGTCTGGATTGTACACTTGTAATTTGATTGTTACTACTCGAAACTTCGCATCTCGATCTTTTTTCTACCGCAGAGAAGTTGAAAGTTCTCCTGTGCGATTATGATAATTGAAGGGCATCATCCTATGCAACTATGACGATCGAAAGGCATCCTATGCAACTATGACAATTGAAAGGCATCCTATGCAACTATGACGATCGAACGGCATCCTATGCAACTATGACGATCGAAAGGTCTCCTACGCAACTATGACGATCGAAAGGTCTCCTACGCAACTATGATAATTGGAAGGTTCCCTATGCAACTATGATAATTGAAAATTCTTCTATGCAACCGCAATTCTTAACAGACACCACGAGTCGAGGACACCGAAGAACTCCCCGGTTGCGTAAAATCCTTCTTCGACTCGCGACCTTCTCAATGATTCTCCAATAAAAACCGACAATTCACACTTTCCTCGAAAACATCGAGAAACTCACCGCTCGTGCAAAATCCTTCACCTTCGACTCGCGATCTTCTCAACGATTCCCTAATAAAAAAAAACCTGATGACTCGCACCTTTCTCAAAATCGTCGAAAAACTCACCGATCGCGTAAAATCCTTCTTCGACTCGCGATCTTCCGAATCGCATCCCAATAAGCACCACCCACGCCGTAAAACCTGACAATTCACACCTTCGTCGAGAAAACTAGGAAAAAGTTTACACGGTCGTAAAATTCTCTCAGATCTCGAGGGCGAATTTCTCAATCGGCACGCAATAGCGAGCGGGTGGGGGATATCCCGCAAAGATCGAGGGCAAGAGCGAGGTCCGCAACAATGGATTTTCCCTGGTACGTTTACGGAGTCGAATTAAGGGCGATAAATTATTAATTGCAGGAAAGGGATCGGTTCACCTGCAAGCGTGGGAACGCTCGAAACGGCCTTGGGGGAACCTCCGCGAGTGACGGCCCGTAAAAACGCTAATGATATCTGATTGCTCCCTATTCACGATGATACCTCGGTGCACGGCGTTCGTGCAGACTCGCCTTCGGGTACCCGTTCCTCGAGCACGCTTATCTGCGTCTTATCATCGCGCCGTCTCCCGGCGTGCCTCGCCTCGTCAAACGCTTGCTGCCAGTCCCATTAGAATCGCGGCTGGCTGCTCGAATGGCTCGCCTCTACCACCTTCCGACAAATGTCACACCGCGCGCCGCCGCCGCCGCCGCCGCTGCTATTACCAGCGACAGCGATCCGAGACGATCCAGCCTCGATTATACCGGCCCGAACGACGACCACGACGACTGTTCGCTAATTTTCCAAGAGCGTGGCGTGGCGTGGCGAGGCGAGGCGAGACGAGGCGAGACGAGGCGAGACGATAATTGAGGCGTTCGGTATCGCCTCGAAAGAAGGGATTTTCTACGTTCGACGTGTTTCCCGAGGACATTATCCGCCCGTGTGAACCGGGAATGGCACGTTCGCGCGCCGCGGCACCAACGTAATGAGTCGACGCCGCGGCTGTAAAAGGATTATTCCACTTTTCAGCGCGACTAGTAGCGCGAGCGCGACGCGTCTCCGCGTCTCCGCGTCTCCGCGTCTTCGAGACGTACGAGCCGAGGGGTTATTTATAGCAGAACTTTATTTCCTGTTAATAGAATCTGCCGAGTTCCGAGACCCGGGGAAAATATCGTAGAGGTACGTGGGAAGTATCGACTTGTTTCGAGTCACGGAGAGAACTTACGAGGAGTGTTTTGCTTTTTTTGTGGGCTGTTGTTTTTTTGATTGAAAGAGTATAGTATGTAAGTAAGTAAGTAAGTGAGTAAATAGAGAACTTTATTTTCTGTTGATAGAATCTACCGAGTTTCGAGACCTGGTGAAAATATCGTAGAAGTTCGTGGGAAGTATCGACTTGTTTCGAGTCACGGAGAGAACTTACGAGGAGTGTTTTGCTTTTTTCGTGGGCTGTCGTTTTTTGATTGAAAGAGTATAGTAAGTAAGTAAGTACGTAAATAGAGAACTTTATTTCCTGTTGATAGAATCTATCGAGTTTCGAGACCTGGTGAAAATATTGTAGAGGTTCGTGGGAAGTATCGAGTAGTTTGAAGTCATGGAAAAAAGTTACGAGTTGTGTTATTTTTTTCGGGGTGTAGTTTTTTGTTTGAACGAGTATACGCTAAGTAAATAAGTGAGTAAGTACGTAAGTGAGTATGCATGTGTAATTTTGAAGGAGAATTATAGCTGGTGAATAGAATATTTATTCAACAGACCGTTTTAACCTTAGTGCGTTAAAATCTACTGCATCCTCATAATGTATTCTATTTTTGTCATTGAAAACTATTGTAATAGTTTCGACTGGAAAGCTAAACTTCTTTAATCCAAAGAGACCAGTGTCGTAAATATCACTTCGAGACAAACTCTCGAGTGTCTTTGGCAAACGTTTAAAAAAATTGCAATTACAATCTAAAAACCGTTCAACGAGTCAAACATTCGCAAACCGTTTCAAACTCGACAATTCCACGCGTTCACCGTCCGCGAAAGCTTCCGAAAACCGACACCGCGGGACAATCCTCGAAAAATTCCACCCACGGTTGGAAAATCGTTGGTCAAACGTTCGCAAACTATTCCAAACTCGACGATTCGTCGCGTGGACTTCCCCGGTTGCGAAACTCCCCGAAAACTGGATCTCGCGCGTGCACCGCCGTAATTGCGGCCAGAAGTTTCGCGTTTCGAAAAAACTATGTGTCCAATTACAGGCACAGAGCTCGCGACGATTATCGATCCGCGCGCAAAACGTTCCCGAACCTCTATTCCGAGAGATATCGAACTCACGCGACCATAATCGAGGCGCGAAAGTTTCCTCGCGGGACAGCCCTCACGGTGAACTTCGAAGGATCCTCGAGCGATCGCTCGAATCGCTCGAAAGAAAAAAACAAAAACATACGAGGGGGAAAACAATCTTCGATCGAAAACTTCGCGTAGAGTTTCATTAACCCCCCCCCCCCCCCCCCACTAGAAGTAAACAATTCGAAATCGCGAGACGAGGGCAAAATCGCGCGAACCGGACTCGTCGCGGATGAAACAATACTCGTAAGCTCCTGTCGGGCTGGCCAAAGGGACGAAAGGAGTCCCAGGGGGCACGAGAGGGGGGTAGGACGGGGCCAGTAGGTAGAGGGGGGGCATAAGACTGGCCGCGGTTGCTTGTGGGAGGAAACCGGCAAACTCATTCCCAGCCGTTGGAGGACCTCGACATTTCCCGTCATGGTGTAGCCCCTCACCCCCTCCCGGCGGTGCCCTCCGTGCCCCCCCCTACGTTCCTCCAGTGTCTGTCTATTCGTCCGAAACGTTTCGATCGCGATACTCCAGAAAGAGACGAAAGATTAATGCCTCGCCCGTCCGTCTCTCTCTTACGCGCGGTCTTCCTTTACCTTTCTGTTTTCCTTCTTACCTCCGCGGGCGGCTCGCTTCGACAAATGATACTCTCGACGTGGACGATTGCGCGAGCGGCTGTCAGTTAAATTATTATTGCGTTTACTCCGGCCGGCTACGCAATCACGGAGGACTTTGTAATACGTTTCGAACCGTAGGTATCGTCGCCTCTCGTAATTATGCGCCGATCGTGATCGAACGATCCTACCACCCTACGTTCGGAATACTAACGTTCGTGGAACGCGAGCCAGCACGATTGTCGTTCATGTTGTTGTTGTTGTTGTTGTTGTAAGAGAACGAGCTCGGAACTGGCGCTGGATTAACCATTTTTGCGCAAGGCGTTCCTTTTAACGTCGCTGACACCGAATCTTTCGACACGTCCACGGAATTACGTATAGAGGTTTCGTCGTTGATGTTTGGGGAGTGTCGCGCGTGTTTTTCCGCGCGAATGCGAATTAACGTTCGATGATTAGGTCCTGATTAGTCTATGCGTGTTTCTAACGAGAGTAACTCGTGGAGAGGACTTTAACGATTCTTATTTACCTGTCGAAATTACGTTTCGTTGTAAGAACGAACTTTCTGGTTCATTTGCGAAGTATCCTTAAATCGGGGAATAATTGGGGAAATTGATCGATTTTTATAGCAAGATGTCTACCTTTTCTTTCCAATATAATTTTATAGTTTTGGAAAGCTTCCGATTTTGTTCGAAATAGTCGAGCAATTGTCACAAAAATATTCCATTGAATGTTGCCCAGTATGGATAATTAGTACGTCTTTCTTCGTATCGAACGATTTTTCGAAGAACTTTCGATATTCTCGGTTCTTCGCGAGATATTCCACCGTGTCTAAACGAGACTACGTATGTCGAATCTGAATGAAACGGGTGGATGGAGAATCGATAGTAAAATAGAAACAAAAATTTATCGATCCACATCGGGATAATTTCTCACGATTAGAAACAAAGTACCGTGTTCCCAGGAACAACTGTATCGTCCTATATCGAATAACTGCATCCAGTAAAATTCGGGCACGAGTAGGCTCGAATTTCGCGCAGGTACACGAACTCGAAGTAAACCACAGGAATATCATTCTCGAATCGCGGATCGAACGAACAGAATTTGGTTATTTCGTCGCGGCGTGTAAATAAAATTTGCCTCGGCGGCGATCCATCCGCCGCGTGCTCGAATAAAACATCGAATTAGCGTTACGGACGGCCGGTACGCGAAATAATATAACATCGCAAAAGTGAATAGAGAAATCGATGATGTTTCATTTTAGTCGGACATGCAGAGTATCGAAATACCCAAGTCCGTGCTATTAATCAACAACAAAACCGAATGGGAAAAACTGACATTGAGAACTTAGCGCAGCGAGCACCGGTTGTCAAGCATGATGGATTAATGCATTCGAATTCCCTCCGAGCGTCGACCGTTTTATCGGAAAATTTTTACCGGCCCATTAGGAACTACGTACACCGCATCGAGAGTTCCACCATAGTTGAACCGCGCTCGAGATTCGTACGATAGAAGCAACACGATCGGAAACACGGGGCCCCCATTGTCGAGAACCAAATACGCTTGGAACTAGGAAGCGAACCGGGACTCGGGAACCTCCGGCTCAGGTACGCCGTGTTCCGATGGGAATGCTTTCCACGAAGAAAAACACCGAAAGAAGAAAAGAGAACCAAAGTAGAAGAAAAAAAAAAAGAATTAGTGCCCGCGAGTTGCCGGTCGAGGGTACCGGGGAATCCGACGCAACGAGGACTCGAACCGTGAGGAATTTATGCAAGCGACTCGCCCGCCCGGCCGAAGAAAAGTCGACTTGTCTTCCTTCACTGACAAGAATCAATGGACAGACTACGGATGACATGCCCGATCCCTGAGAGCCATACCGCGAACGCTCGAGATCAATCAGAGTTAATCATCCGAACCTCCTAAGTCCTTACGGTATCCAAAGTGACAAATCGAAACTCTGTTTACACGTACGCCGGTGAAAAGAAACTCTCCTCTGGCCGTCGTCGCCACGAATTCCACCCGTGTCGTCGTTTCGTCGCGGCGCACCTCCGTCGTAGATCATCCGGGACGCCCGGCGTCGCGCGTCCCGTTCGTACGCGTCTATCGTGCCGTGTCGCGGAAAAACGAGGTCGAAAATCGAAACGTGAAATCAGAGAAAACGCGGTTATCCGCGCGAGGCCTAGATACCGTGGACGGAGGGTGAAGAGAACGAGAGACAGAGAGTGAGAGAGCAGAGAACGAGAAAATGATGATCCTCGTAGAAAATCGCCGGAAGGGGTTAACCTGGAACGAGCGCCAGTCGTAGAGCGCGCGTATAGACGGTCACGTGGCCGGCGAGGTAGTCCTCGCATTAATTCGTTATTTACTCGAAATATACGGATCTACCTCGTGTTCAGCTCCTCGGGGCGCAACAACGTAAAACGACGGACATCGGTGGGCAGCGCTCTCGAGAACGTTTAACCTTAATGACGCGTCTTTAATGACGTACAACCGGGTTCGAGAGCCCGCTCTTCGGGCACCGTTGCAGCATCGTTTCCCACGAGCCTATCCAGGGGTATCCTCTTTGGTCCATTGCACGATCTCTTAATTGTTAGTTCGGTGTACATCATACAGGAGGAGGGGACTCGCGCATGCCGGTGGACGACGACGACGAGACCGGGAGCTCTGTTCGAAACGCGAGTTTATCGTGGCTCTGACTCTAGGACGCGGGTCTTTTCGGACCCCTAGACGAATATCGTCTTCCGACGATCGGAGTCGTTGAAACGGAGACGATTGGGTATTACGATGATTGTTTCGGGTCGTTTTATCGCGTCGCGAAAATTGAAAATTTGAATTTTGTTGGGGCATTTTTTACACGTAGAATTCTCACGCATTGTTGGATGGAATAATTCTGGATGGTAAGGGACTGTTTTACATTGTTGGTCGAGGAGGAGGATTTGGGAATTTTTGCTTGTTTGGAAAGAAAGATTGTATGTTACGGATTTCAATTTTTGTAAATTATTTACCATTTCTCGGTGGATATAATTGTATTCCTTTCTTGAAGTATCTTTTCGCGAAACTAGATTTTCTTTCGAAAGAGTCCGAATAACGTTCAAATTATTCCGAAACTTTGATTTTTAAAACTATAACGGTCATATGCGAGCAAAGGTACTATGCCCGAAATGTAGAAGCTAAAATTTCGAAAAATAACCCTAACTGAGAGCTAACTCTTTGTCCGAGGAAACTACGATGCAGACTACGATGTGTACGTTTAGAAATACTTGTGAAAAGATCTCGAACGTATCTGTCGGATCAACCATGACCTCCGTGGGCTTAATGGTGTCTGCGTGAATGGCTCTTTTAGGCTCCGGACCGAACCGTCGAGAAAGATGACACCGAGATTTTCGAGAAGGAAGCAAAACGCGACGATGATTTCGTAGAAAGTCTAATTCCATGGTGGAGAACCCGAAGAATCGAAGAGCAACTGGAGTGTGTCCCGATGCCCAGTCAAAGAGGTTAGGTTTCTCTTCTAATCTCGATGTAGAAAAGTGGGTGGCTTTTCCAGGTGAATTACATTAACCCATTGGCATCAACAGCCGTCCGAGAAACGTTCAGAGTCGTTAGGTTCATTCATCAACGGTCTCTCGGACGGTTGCCGTATCGTTATTATTTCTTAATTATTTTTACCACGTTGTTAAAAAATGACAGCGCGCAGTATCTACCGTCTTCCAGAGGCAACCAGTGTGTCCATAATTTATTACCTTTGTTGAGAATAAATGGATACGATTTATAATATTTCTAGGTACCAATATGGTCGCCCGCGACCTCTTCTTGCTGAAATATTCGGTTTCTACGGTAACGACGGGAGAAAATAGACGAGACGTTGATGGGTTAATAACTGCGGGATCGAAGATGGTTTTTGCGGGGAAGTAGTCCCGTGATCTAGTTTCGGTCGACAGCCAATAATTAAAGTACAGTTTCAACGATGGCGAATATTGTAACAATCTCGAGATAGCGGACTCGTGTTTATTTTAAAATACTTTGGAAAAGGTGGTTCCGATACCTTTGCAAATAATACAGCGATACGCGACCTCGTCTATTTGTACATCGCGTATCGAATTAATCCGAATAATATAGCTACGAATACATTTCGAAAGAGCAGGATACTTTTAAAATTGTAATTAACTCTTCGCGATAGTTCGGTTAAATATAAAACGGTACCGAGAAAAAGACGTCGATCGAAATGTTTTAACGAATAATATAGAAATACTAAGAAAGGCAAAGTCGGTCGATAAATAAAACAAGAACGCATCGAGAAGCAGTTCGGCTAAAATTCATAAAAAATTCAGCGATACGCTTTTCAGAAGTCGTTACGATGTTCCGGTACGCGAAGCCGGTCGATGCAAAAGTGAAATCGTACCGAGAAGAAGGCGTGGATCGAAACGTTTAGAATAATATAAAAGTACGAAGAAAGATATAAATTGGATCGATGAGTGACACAAGAACGGATCGAGAAACACTTCGGGACAAATTTCTGGAAAATTTAAGGCTTCTACTTTTCAGGAGTGGTGGAGTAGATCAAATTCAAAAGTGCATCCAATAACAAAAATACACGAAAGAATACATAAATAATATCGACACTTACGAATTAATTGCGAATTAATTAATTTCGTTTATATTTCTAAAAAATCTTCTCCATGTTGCATAGAAACATAGACCGGAACATTTCGTCGAATAATAAAACTAGAAAAAAATATAAATTCTCGTCTGATACTATAATATATACCATTTACTTTACCTAAATTAAAAAAAAAATTCATTTACGTACTTTTTATAATAGTATCGCTGTACCACAATACTAAAAAACAGTGCATATAAAAATAAAAGCTGTCCATTTCACCGACCAGTACAACAGAATAAACCCGCAAAAATTCTCATTTCGAAACCCCCATGAAAACTCATGGATCGTCCGTCGAGAATTGTCTAAAAAATGTTTCGTAGCTTTCGAAAAGCCCGGACTGGCGAAAACCGTGCGATCGTTAAAAAAAAAAAAAGAAAGGGGGGCCCGGGGGGTCACGAGTCGCGGACACGAGCCCGATCAGGAAGCGTCAGTTGGGAGCGCGGCGTAGTTTCGAGATCGTTGGTCGAAATCGAGGAACGACGGTAGGCCGTGTATTTTGCAATGTCGCGCGACTCGGCACGGTGCGCTCGTAAGCGTCGCGCGGATAACAGGCGGTCGTTCGTTCGGCATATGCAAATGCCTTGGGAGCAACGCCGGGCACCGGGTGATCGTCCCGTGATTGGTCGGGTATCTTTTTTCGCGACGCGGCCGATGCAAAAGGAGCACCGGGGGCCTGGCCGCGGATTGGCCGGCGGTCTGGCGCGGTTCACCGCGACTTTTCCGATTAGAAATCAACGCTGCACTGGATGCCCCTCTACTTAGGAGGAGCCTGCCGAAGTAGGTCATCCTATCTTGCCTTGGACTAGCGGTAAAATAGCCTCTCTCTCGGTCCGAGTGGGGGTGGCGTGGAGGGGTCTCCTCCTCGGCGACGACCAGCTTGGTAGACCGATCCGCTTTTACTCGTATCTCTCTGTTTCTTTCTCGCCTCTCGGTCGCTCTCCTCACCTCCCCTCCCGTACGACGATCCTATTTCTTTTAGAACGGTTACGGACCGTTCTCTGTCCTTTCGGAGGACGTACACGGATCGAACCGGAGCGAGAGAGACGGAGCGGGGGGGGGGGGGGGGGGGAGGGGGACGAGGACTCGGCTCGCGGGTTCGTGATCGAGCAAGAGACATCCGATTCGGCGGTGAAAAGACAGAGGGAGACAACGAGGGAGAGATTGTCGGCGGGCGTGATGGAGGGGTCGCACACTCCACCACCTGCCGGGTAAATCCCGGATCGGAAAGACCTCTCCACGTGCCACGATTCGCCGATTGGATCCCCGCCAATACGCGTCCACCGATACCACCGTGCCGAGTAATCAAGCGGAGGCGATACCGTCGCCGCGGCTGCATGGAAATCCCGTTTCGATGCTCGTTAACGTTTCCAACTTCTTGCCGCTCGCCCGTTTTACCCGTAACCGAGGACGACCATCCGGTTTTCTTACAGTCGGACCCACCGGTTCGCCTACGACCCCGCTCGGTTCACGGTTTTCGGTCGACGAACACACGAGATGGATACGGTGTTTCGCGGAACGATCGTAACGTTCATTAGGAAAAGTACTCGTTCGGGGAGGGAGAAAGTTGTTGCGGGTAACAGGGTACTCGGGTGTTCGGGGTAACAGCGAAGGGAACCGAGAGAGCGATGAACAATACGGGCCGAATCACGGAAGAGAATTTTTAGTTCGCATTATGATCGAATTGCGAACAATTTGCACGATTTATGGTCGCACGGTTGTTCAGCTTGCTCTTCCATCGACTTGTATTTTTATCGGGGGTTATATCGTAACGCGAAGTACGATGGTAGGTAGTTGGAGAAGGTTGACTTTAAATTGATGTGTCTTCGAGGTTTGAAGGGATAATTTTATCGCGCGAATGGATCGACGAAATGTCACTCGAACGAGGAATGGAGAAATTATGAGTCGATTGAGATAGTTCGACTCGAAGTGGATTGATAGATTCAAGAAGGTATAGAGAGTTCGAGGTATCGTGGTAAAACTTGGTACAAGTATTTCAATTTGTGCAAGTATTCCTCTTGGTACAAGTATTTTACTTGGTACGAATACTTTACTTGGTACAAGTATTGTATTTGGTACGAGTACTTTACTTGGTACAAGCTTAGTACAAGTACTCCGCTTGATATGTGTATTCCCATTGGTACAAGTATTTTACTTGGTACAAGTACTCCACTTGGTACAAGTATTCCACTATATATATACACGTATTCCCATTGATACAAATATTCCACTTGGTACAAGTATTCCACTATATATACGCATTCCCATTGATGCAAGTATTCCACTTGGTATAAGTGTTTTACTTGGTACGAGTACTCCACTTGGTAGGACTACTCCGCTTGATACAAGTATCGCGCTTAATATGTAAATATTCCACTTGATATACATATTACCCTTGGTACAAGTATCCCACTTGGTACAAGTATTCGCGCGATACAAGTATTCCGATTGACTCAAGTATTTTCTGCTCGGTGCGGGTATTCGAGAGCCCGCCGGCACCGTGGTAAGACTTGCCGCAAGTATTCCATATCGAGCTAAACCTTGCTCCAAGTATTTCACAACGCGCTCAATCTCGGTACGAGTATTCCGAGTAGTAGCGGCCGAGGCGATCCACTGCGCAAGAGGTTCGAGAACTACGGGCAGTCGAGAGATCGCACGTGACTCGTCACATTTCGAAATTAATTGTCTCCGGGCGCGAGGAAAAATAAATGACACGTAGCGATCATCAGGTCGATGATCCACTTGAACGAGCTTCTTTCGCATCTCGACTAGGACTCGCGCGGCGCTTTCACAGCCACCCGATCCGCAGATTCATCCCGCGGGGTCGCTAATTCTAAATAATAACCCTTCCTCCTCCTCCTCCCCCTCTTCCTCCCCGGGGGGGAATATATTTTATTGGGGTCACCCGCGGCGCTGAAAGTCACTCGGTTATCGTTAACGCTTAAAGAACCGCGTGTCCCGTTAATCACGAGTTCCAATATTTCTCAATGTCTTAATGAGAAGAAGCATTATCGTGCGCGGCCTGATGCGGCACGGCTGTGAAATCGCATATATAGATCGCGTGTTCACGTGCTATCATACTCGCGCGCGCGCACGGTATCTAAATATCCTTTCTGAAGGGAGGACACGGACTTCGTGATACTCATCGATGATCCCCCGACCTCTCGTGTAACGATAACACCGCGAGCGCACCTATATCCGCTGATTTACGGCCCGATCCTCGTTTCGGAGATACCGACCGACGATTAATCGAGGGGACCGAGAAGGCGAGTGACATCGCCCGCGTCGAAGTAAATCTTCAATTTTAACTTTGGATACCTCTGGATAGAAAAGTACTCTAAACGGAGAATTCGCGTTGATCGTCGAGAAAAAACGTCCTTTCATCTTCGAGTATTATCCGATACGCGTCTAAGTCGTGTATGCTCTCCTTGGGAAAATTTCTTCTTTTGGAATCGAAAAATACGGTTAAAGGACTCGCGATGATTATACCGGTTGAGAAGAGTTCGAAACGATTCTTGTTTTACCTTCGAGAAGCACGGTTAACGAAGGACTCGCGATGATTGTACACTCGTTGAGAACAAAATTTAAAAATTCTTTTTTTATCTTCGAGAAGCACGGTTAACGAAGGACTCGCGATGATTGTACACTCGTTGAGAACAAAATTTAAAAATTCTTCTTTTATCTTCGAGAAGCACGGTTAACGAAGGACTCGCGATGATTGTACACTCGTTGAGAACAAAATTTAAAAATTCTTCTTTTATCTTCGAGAAGCACGGTTAACGAAGGACTCGCGTCGATCGTATACTGCTGAGATAAAAAATTCTTTTACCTTCGAGAAGTATGAAATACGCATCTAAGTCGCGCGTACCTTCGTCGGGGAAACTTTTTCCGTTACAGTCGAGAAGTACGGTTAACGAAGGACTCGCGATGATTGTACACTCGGCGGGAAAAAAATTAAAAAAATTCTTCTTTTACCTTCGAGGAGTACGATTAACGAAGGACTCGCAACGATCGTACACTCGTCGATAAAAAGATAAAAATTCTTCTTCCGCGCTCGATAAGTACGAGATACACCTCCGCGATGAGTAACCCCAGCGGTAGAATTTAAATATTTAAATAACGGAATCGCAACAACGGAATAATAAATACTTTACGTCGAAATTAACGCACAATTTTAAAACCGTGAACCAATACGAAGGTAGAAGGACAATTTTAAACAACGCACCATGATTTTAAGTCCTCGCAGTTACTTACGTGCTCGCTAAAAACGAACCCTGATCCTCGCGAACTTTTTAAATAACCCAACTATCGTCAAGAAAACTACGCGATAAAAACCCTCACCGACAAACTATCCAATATTTCTACTTCTCGTGTCACACTTTCGACAAATATATCCGATAATCTAGAATTCTAAAATATGCAAAACCGACGCGACAGTGAACGCGTAAACCCCGGTAACGAGACTCGTTGAAAACCCAGGAAAAGTAAAACGTTCGATCCGTGGCGATCGACGCGTCCCCAGGACCAACACCACCTGTTTCCATTTCGTCGATGTAAATTCATCCGCCCTTTGTACCACCCTCGCCGTTAATTAACAAACCCCCGTCGTTCGCCGCGCAATTTCCCCAGGTGTCCTCGACGTTCCCGATAGGGCGAAAAAAAAAAGAAAAGAAAAGCCGAGTAAAAGTCTAGTCTCGCGTTTAATAAGTTCGCAACGGTGACACGGGCAACCCGCCCACCTAGGATACGGTCGACGTTGAGCAATCCCGACGAAACGATTATAAAGACCCGAGGAGAGACCGGGCCGCGCGCGAGGACGTGCGCGCAATTGATGATTATAATTAAGAAGCAATTAAACGTGCTTATTTGCGCGTCGGCGGACCGTTATGCAGAAGGAGGTTGCCGGGGTCCGCCGCTAATTAAGGGTTAACGTTTCAATCCGACGACCCGGGTAAGCGCGCACGAGCGCGAGCGCGAGCGCGCCAGAGAGCTCGTCCGTGTTCGCATTGCGCAAATAATTGTACAATGGCGGGCTCCGGGTGACTTTGAGTTTTTATCACGGTGCCACCGCGTTAACGTAAACGCGCCACGCTCGTTTCTTTCGCTTCGTAGAGCTACCTCTCTGTGCGTCGCTTTCGCACTCGAGACGCGATCCGTTCCTGGATCGATGCGGGTTCGTTGTTTCAGCGAAAAAAGACACTTTTGGAGGGTGACACTTTTGGAGGGTGACACTTTTGGAGGGTGACACTTTTGGAGGGCGACACTTTTGGAGGTGAGAGACGGTGAATTCGAAGAAAAGTAGATGATATTTTGAGGAAAGGTCGAAGTGTTCAAGAGGTGGGCAATATTTTGAGGGTGGAAAGCTCGAAGTCTTCGAGAGGTGGACAATATTTTGAGGGTGGAAAGCTCGAAGGTTCGGAAGAGAGAAAATGTTTCGAGAAAGTCGGTGAATTTTGGGAAAAAGAAACATACTTCTGGAGGAAGAGAAATTGTTTGGGGAGACAATTTTTTGAAGGAGGAAAATGTAGAGGTTTCGGAGAAGAGAAAAATTATTTAAGGGAAGGGTGGTTGGGGTTTTGGAAAAGGGAATTTCTATTTTGATGAAAGAAAGCTTGAAGTTTACAAGAAGAGGAAATTACTTTAAGGAAAGAACGTTTGGAAATTTAAGGAAGAAAATATTTTGAGCGAGTCGGGGAATTTCGAGAAAAAGGAAAATATTTCGAGAGATTCGAAACGTCAATTGAGCCCGAAGCTCGTTCCGACCGATTAATTGTATTCGTTGCGTAAAACAATCTAGGTAGTTCCATTAACCGAGAAACTTTACACGAACGAGTCGGAGTGACTTTAATTATACGGCTGTTCTCTTAGACAGATATTAAACCGCGAACTTGTTGATAATCACCCTCGCTAATTGCACAATGTAAACGCGGTACACGAAGCGGAACAAGCGAAAGCTCTTGCAGCGTAGAAGATAACGTAAAATAGCTGTTTGTGTATCCACTACGATGATAAACTGGGGTCAGTCGGCTGTCGTCGATGCTTAGAAGGAATAATAAAATCGTTGCAAAAATTTCGTAATATCGAACCGAACTTGCATCACCCGTACAACTGTTTAACCTTCGAGATAAAAGCGAGAGAGATCGTCTACTCGAGATCTCGCCTACTTCTCCGCGTAATCTTTCTGTCGTTGGTTTAAATCTACTTCAAACTTTGCCTACTTCAACTTCCTTTCGTTAAATTTTATATCGATCTATTATACAATTTTCTAACTTTGGTGTACACTTCCCTAGATTCTTCCCACCTTGTGTCGTTACCAACGTAACATCCAAGCTTCTCCATAGAATCTAATCGACTCTTCTTCGCGCACACGTGGTCTTCCCCGTCAAACGAGGATCGATGAAAAGGAAAGACACCTACTTCGAACTTCTTTGCCTGCTCCGTCTTCCTTTCGCTAAATTTTATATCGATCTACAATTTTCTACCTTTGGTCCACACTCCCCTACATTTTCCTCGCCTCGTCGAGCCGCTTCGTTACCAACGCAACGTCCAACACCTCCAAACATAACGCAAGCTCGATCTCCATGAAATCTAATCGAGTGTTGTTCGCGCACAGGTGCGATTCCCCGCCAACCGAGAATTCGCGAAAAGAAAAGAAACCTCGCGATCCTCTGTGCGACTCGTTCGCGATCCTCCGCGCGAAATGGACCCAACAACGGGGTAACGCAATACCCCTGGGCCGGTTCCGTGCCCGTGGAAGAACGACAAAACAACGAAACGAAGGAAACCCCTAGCCCCCTCCAAAAGGAAATAAAAAAAAAGAAAAAGAAAGAAAAAAAAGAGGTGCGCGGCTTCTCGAACCCGCGCACAATACACGCGCGAGTTCGCGAGCTCGCGTGTGTCTCGAACCGGTTTTAATTGCGATAACGATCGGGGGATGACGGGGAGGTATTGTAACCCCGGTGGCCCTCGCGAATACGAACGACACGCGCGTTACGCGCCGAGTTACAGCACCGTTCTGTGACGTCGTCTCCGCGCGGTTCCAGTTTCCAGGATCAGATACCAAATGCGGTGTAACCGATCCAGCCGGTCGAGCCTCTTCGATTTAGTCCCGCGGCTCATTTGAATTTCGCCGTCTAGGCGTATCTCCCCGCGTAATCTTTACCCAGCTACGTTCCTCCTTCGTCTCTTCTCTTCCGTCTTCGTTCTTCCGCGGCCAACCGGCCCTTCGCCCTCTCGCCTCGCTCGTACACCGAACAACCATCCCCCACCCGGTTCCCTTTCGCTTAGAACGCCCGGCACCCTACTCCCCACTTCTCAACGCGTCCCCCTCCCTACCCCCTTAACGGCCAGAGTCTCTATTTCCAGCTATAGACTTAACCTCACGACCGATGATCCCGACGGGATAAGGATTCACCTCGGCCGCGACATAATCGTAGGGACAGAACGCTGACATTCCACGGAACTTCCTGATCGCGGTCCACCGTCTCGTTTCCTGATCAAACTTTTGCACCCGCGTAACCCCTCCGTAACCCCCCCCCCTTCCCCCTCTCTTACGTCTACTGTGACCACCCTATCACTGGGACCGTTGCGTCCCGTTAACCCAAGCGCATTCCCGCGACCCCCTTCGTCGTTACGACCTTCGCATGGATTTTCATTAACCGAACACGACAAGAGGAGGGGAGCTTGGTCGCGATTTCGCAATCTAACGCGTTCTACCTTTTGGGTAACGTTCAGAGCGATGGTATCGCTTTTCGTGGTTCAACACACGGAATGGAAATGTGCGTTGTTGAGTGGATGGTGGAGAACAGCGAAGATGGATGGATTTTCGGGTTGAATAGTGGAGTTTTGCGGAGAGTTTTATTTTTGATGGATGTTGAGAATCGAGAGTGCGTTTAGGTTTGCTTTTTTACAGCATCGATTTTACGAGAGGTATTCAACCGTGGTATTGAGTACTGGGTATTGTTGTAGATGATGTACAAGAAGGACAAGTTAACAGATGTAACGGAGAATTGTGATTATCTGAGTACAGGATCGAATAGACTTTTATTTGCAAGTAATACCAGGGAGTTCTCACATCGACGAGAAAAATAATCCGTTCGAAGTGGAAAAATTCAAAGTAGTTCGCGTTGGGGAAAAATCGTCCGTGATCACTCTTGCGCGATTGTCCGTGGATAAATAAAATTCTGAACTAAATATACCAATGCATACATTTTTCTTTCACAAGTGATTCAACCATGCCGAAACACCTACTACTCCCCCAAGAAAAGTAACTGCTTCGAAGCGGAAAAATTCAAAATGCCAATCGTGAGATCATTTCCATAACTTCGTTCGTGACAAAAAAAAATTCTAAACTAAATACACCAATGCATACATTTTCCTTCACGAGTGATTCAACCATATAGAAACACCTGCTACTACGTATACTACTCCTAGAAAAATAACTCGTTCGAAGCGGAAAAATTCAAGATGGCAACTCGCGCCGACAATCTCGAGAGAATCGTCCACAATCGCGGGATCACTTCCGTAAGTTCGTTCGCGACAAAAAAAAATTTAAACTAAATACACCAATGCATACATTTTCCTTCACGAGTGATTCAACCATATAGAAACACCTGCTACTACGTATACTACTCCTAGAAAAATAACTCGTTCGAAGCGGAAAAATTCAAGATGGCAACTCGCGTAGACAATCTCGAGAGAATCGTCCACAATCGCGGGATCACTCCCGCGCGTTCGTTCGGGTCTAAACAAAATTGAATTTGAATCGCGAGCAAGAAGAACCGTCATTTACTCGATGACGAGAGGTACCGCGGCAGTCCCGAGATTACGATTCGCGACGGTGCATCGTGGGCATGATCACGGCGCGTCGCAGCGGGTAAAACGAGAAGCCGATGCTCGCTGGAAGAATGGCTGAAGGGGAGAGAGACGAGCTGGTCATTACCGAAGGAACACCTAGCATGACTTATGGAGACTCCGTACCGAGAAAGCCTTCCAGGCAAGAAGTCGCGAGGATTGGATCCCGCGGCTGCGACTCACGCGATGCATAATTCTTCGACTCGCGGTCCAAGCCTGAACAAACTGCTGCCCGTGTCGTACTCGTCGGCCACCATTGTACCGAAGCTCCCGAGGGGGAAAAAGCTCGTTCGAGGGTATATACGCGTATTCCTTCTGGCCGTGGACAAAATTGTACGCGCGTTTGCGCCTCAGAAGCCGACCGACGCCCGAGAAAACGATGTTTTGTTCGAGACCGAGGGCCACGAGTGGGAACATCATTTCTTAACGAGTTGTGTATCCAGACTGGCTCAAGACACACCCTCTGTTTCAAACGTATACAACCCGGGTAGATACACTGGACTTTGTCCTATCGCTTAATGATTAGTTTAATTATTGGAATTAGTCTCCTTAAATTCCCTCGGTATCGTTTTTGGAATTTTTAACGTACCTCTTAGGCATTGTTCGTTCGAAAAGATGACGAGAGATTGACAAGTTGGAAAATAAGGGTAGCGTTCGGAAAACGTTTCTCGTTCAAGGAAGAGAACCAGAAGTGGAAACGTGATTTCTCAAGTTGCGCTCGAAATGCTCCAGAAGCATTCAATTTCATAAATTTGACTCAATATCCGATCAATTTCATTATTGAAATTGGTCCCTTGAAACTTCCAGCAGCGTTCTTCGAATAGGTTACGGCAGAACGAGGAGCCAAAGAAGAGGATTAACTATTTGAGATTCTTTTCGACGATAAACGTACATATAATTTTGTAGAAAATCGTCGGCGCTTTCCAGCCAAGAAAACGATGTTTCGCCGAAGATAAAATACCAGAAGTGAAAACGTGATTTCTTAACGAGTCGCGTTGTAAATTATAGATGTCCAACAGCCACGGGACACGCCCCTTGTTTTTGACGTATACAGCCCAAGTGTATTTGTATCTACCTAAACTCCGTTTCCTGCCACCGGTACTGGAATTTCCAACGACCATTTCGAGCACTGAATTATTTATACGAAACGGTTACGACACCGGGGTTGGAAAATAAGGGTAGCGTTCGAAAGACTCGTTCACGAAACGAAGTGTATCTCGTACGTACACTGTCGCGTAAAATTGTACGCGCGTGCGTGTCTACGTAGCAACCAGTTTCTACCCGAGGAAACCACGCTTCGTCCAACCAGAAGTGGAAACGTGATTTCTAAACGAGTCGTACCTCAAATTGTAGGTCTCCGGTCGTTCGTGACACGCCCCCCTTTTAGGCGTATATAGCCACTCGTTCACGAGATAGATAGGATCGAAACGTACGAATTTTCTGGTCTTTACCATCGACGCAACATTGATATCAATCGTAATTTGCCCATTAGTCGCTTCACGACCGTTAACATAATCATAGATTCGCGCCACGGTGCTCGGCAACTCGATCCAGACGCGAATGCCTTAAGTACTCGACCGTTTTGTGTATCGCAAATAGATTTCACCGTTACTCGACAACGGGTGTTCCGTAAGACTCGCGAACAAGAAACAAAATCGTTCGAAATTAATTCCCCACCCGTGGCTAGGAATGTATCCTTTCGTCTCGCCCGTTCCGCGATCCCTATTCAAACGAATTATTTTATTCTTTTATTTTATTCGTACGTTCGGATCGTATCCCCTGCAATTCACGGGAAGAAGAAACGGTTAAATCGAGAGGATGACTCTCTTCTTCGCGTACTTCCGTAATTAGCTTTTTCGTTCCCGCGTTAAATGAAATTCTTCGGCTCCGGAATAAATAATCGACGCGGTACGGGAGTAAACGAAGAGATCGTTCTTCGGTACGAAGTAACGTGTTTCTTAACCCTTGTGCCAATGGGGGGTCCTCGGGGACCCAGATACGTTTTTTCGGTATCGTTTCACAACCGTTGGAAATACGTGGCTTGGAATTTTTCCATGGATTTTGTTATCAATTTCGATCAGAAAAGATCCAAAGAGGAAGAAATCGAGCGAATAATGATACTTACGACGGAATAACGTATCTGTACGATCTTCGCGTATCGCGTTCTCGTGTCTCGGTTTCTTTCCTCTTACTTTTCTCGGTAACTGAGTCGTATCGTTAATGAGTCGAGATTGTATCGAAATAGAGTAGTAGCACAGAGTGCACAATCTGTGTACGAATAAGCGAGAACGAGTCGTTCGATGCACTAATCGCGTCTGCTTTGGATTGTTGTAAATATAGAACGATAACAATGAGTAGATTCGAGAATCTCGGTTGAAAACGAAGTCGTGGAAAATTTATTTTCTGATGCTTCTAAATGATCGTCGTTGGACTCGAGAATCTCGGTTGAAGGAAATATATTCTCTGGAGCTTTCAAATTATCATCGGTAGATTCGAGAATCTCGGTTGTAAAGGAAACGTCGAAGGAAATATATTCTTCGGTGGTCTCGATTGATCGTTGATGAACTCTCGAGGATCTCGATTGAAAACGAAGTAAAAAGAAATGTATTCTTCGGTACTCCCGAATTATTATCGATAGACCCGAGAATCTCGATTGAAAATAAAGTCAAAAGAAGTCTATTCTTCGGTACTCTCGAATTATCATCGATAGACCCGAGAATCTCGATTGAAAATAAAGTCAAAAGAAGTGTATTGTTCGGTACTCCCAAATCATCATCGGTAGACCCGAGAATCTCGATTTAA
This sequence comes from Ptiloglossa arizonensis, assembly GCF_051014685.1. NCBI lineage: Eukaryota > Metazoa > Arthropoda > Insecta > Hymenoptera > Colletidae > Ptiloglossa > Ptiloglossa arizonensis. Next base: position 23,795,163 of record NC_135050.1, read on the forward strand.
AATAAAGTCAAAAGAAGTGTATTCTTCGGTACTCCCGAATCACCATCGATAAATTCGAGAATCTCGGTTGGAAACGAAGACGTTTCGATTCCTCGTCTCGAAATGTAGCCGAAACGAAGCCTCCGCGATAAAATAATTTCCACTTAACCCCCGACCCGAGAATCGGGACGCACGACGAAGAAAAGAGCATCAGGGTCGATGTCGTTTCCGCGAGGCGGTAGACACCGTGGATCGAAGCCGATGGACTCGGAGAACTCGTGGTATTTCGGGTTTTGCGAGCGTCCTCGAATTAAATGCATCGCTAATGAGCCGAGCTCGTGAAATTGCGTCGCGGCACGCCGAGCGCTCGAGTGCGTCACGCATTTGCCACCTTTAACGAGCGTGCTTAATAGGGACGAAGCCGGGTAATCGCGTTGGAAAGAAAAACGTCGATAAATCACCGAGGCAACCGGCCACCATGCAAAACCGCCTAACAGAAAACTGCTCCGGACGTGCCCCGTGCATTGTTTCTCGCTCGTCGCCATTAAATTCCGTATCCGGCGTGACTTTTAACGTCTCCCCCCCGCCACACCGTCCCTGATAATGGCTCCCGAGAGTTTCTCGACACGGTGGTGAACGTTGGACCGATGTTCGCCATCCAACCGATCCGATCGATCCGGGAGAGTTCGTAAATTCGACGTACCGTCTCTAATCCGGCTATCTTCTCGCAACGATTGCAACGCGTCAATAATGGCCGCTCTCTTGTCCCAGACCTAACCCGTGTCTCGAGAAACGACGGTGGTGTTGCAATTTCTAATAAACGAAACTTTCTTTTCGCTGTTTCACGAAATCTTGTGTCTCTTTATATTTCGGTATCTTTATTTTGTACTTTTATCTTTTCTCGTTCCTTTTCCGTGTTTCGTATTGTGAATTTTAAGTATTTAGGATTATTTATAAATTTGATGTACCGTCTTTATTCTGGTTATCTTTTAATTATAATTGCAACGCGTTGATAATTGCTAGTTTCTGTTTAGTTCTGGTAATCGTAATTCTATGTACTCGAAAAAACGACGTTGCAATTTATATTAAATAAATCTCTCATTTGATTGCAATTACACAACTGTGCATTCTTATTTTCTAATTTACTTTTTTCTCGTCCCTCCTCCTTATTCCATATTCCACGACTCTATTCTTATTATTATACATTGCTTTCAAGGTTAGCAGCTATGCACCTCGCTTTTTCTCCGTAACGCATACTTATTTCTACCTCCACGTATTAATTTCTTATTATCAATTTTCTTCCTCGGTACTGTATTTTACCATATGCACAAGTATCGTTACATTATTATAATCACTTTAATCGACGTACGTTCTTCACCGTTACGTAACTTCTTACGCTCCGAAACATCCATTCGGCCTAAATAGTTTTTCATTTCCTACAAAAGTAAAGTTCTTCATCGTTGCGTGACTCTTCGTACTCCGAAATAACCTCCCGACGTGAAATATTTTTTCATTCTCCACAAAAGTAAATATTTATCCGCACGAGATCAAACCACACCCATCGTGTCAAAATTGTCGCGGAAAGAGTAAAAATCCGTGTTCGTTTCGAAGTTACTTCGAAAAATTCTTTCGTCGCGTTTCACCTTCGTTTTTCCAGTGTTCCCTATCGAAACGAAGGATCTTCCTTTGGATAAACGATACCGAAGAATAACCAGACCGAGCCTTGAAAGGGGAAACTCCCCCACGGGGTTCGTTCGCAACACCTCGCGCGAAATGGACGAAGAAACGTATTATTATTCCGTTATTAATCAAGTTTTCTTGCCGCGCGAGACCGGTAGCGAGATGCCCTTCTTGCGTGGCAGCAGAGCAAACACCATGGCGAGTTATCGACGCAGGAATATGATGCATGGGGCGCCACGCGGCGTCAACCGTTTCTTGCGAACAGCGTGGCTAATGCCTGGAAACCGATTACACGCGGTGCGTGCACACCGAACACGGACACGGTCAGAGGTAAAACCGTTGGATTCTGTTTTCCAGAATCTCCGCTGCGACGCGTTTTACTTCACGCTAGCGGCCCGGTAATCGCCCAACTAGCGGGAAGCGCGTTAACTTCGAACGAAATCGTTTCCTGCTCATCTGCGAGCATTTTCTTCGGAATATTAACCATCGCGGCAGATTCCGTGCGATTCGACGAACGTTACGACGGAGAATACGTTATCGTTATGGAAAATTATTGCAACGCGTTATTGCATATATAGCTGGGTAAGTAGACGTTAGCTTTGGGATAATAGTATCCCGTGATGGTGTAAAAAATATTAGTGCGGGATATATGGATTTTTTTTTTGAATTATTTACATAGAAACTTTGGTCTTGAGGGTTTTCTTTGGAATATTAACCATCGTGGAAGGTTTTCCAAGAATATTACTACGGAGGATACGTTATCGTTATGGAAAATTATTGTAACGTGTTGTTGCATGTATATAGGTAAGTAGACGTTAGGTTTGGGATAATAGTATCCCTCGATGGTGTAAAAAATGTTGATGTGGGATATATGGATTTTTTTTTTAATTATTTACATACGAACTTTCATCTTGAGGGTTTTCTTTGGAATATTAACCATCGTGGAAGGTTTTCCAAGAATATTACTACGAAGGATACGTTATCGTTATGGAAAATTATTGCAACGCGTTATTGCATATATAGCTAGGTAAGTAGACGTTAGCTTTGGGATAATAGTATCCCGCGATGGTGTAAAAAATATTAGTGCGGGATGTATGGATTTTTTTTTTGAATTATTTACATAGAAACTTTGGTCTTGAGGGTTTTCTTTGGAATATTAACCATCGTGGAAGGTTTTCTAAGAATATTACTACGAAGGATACGTTATCGTTATGGAAAATTATTGTAACGTGTTGTTGCATGTATATAGGTAAGTAGATGTTAGGTTTGGGATAATAGTATCCGTCGATGTTGTAAAAAATCTTGATGCGGGATATACGGATTTTTTTTTGAATTATTTACATACAAACTTTGATCTTGAGGGTTTACTTTCTAATATTGACCATCGTGGAAGGTTTTATGCGAATTTTGATCTCGAGGGTTTACTTTGAAACGTTAACCATCGTGGAATTACGGAGGATAAATTATCGTTATGGAAAATTATTGCAACGCGTTATTACACGTACGTAGGTAAGTAGACGTTAGGTTTGGGATAATAGTATCCCTCGAAGGTGTAAAAAATGTTAGTGCGGGATACACAGAACGGTTTTTTGAATTATTTACATACGAACTTTGATCACGAGCATTTTCTTTGAAATATTAACCATCGTTGAAGGTTTTCTGCGAATATTACGACGGAGAATAAATTCTCGTTACAGAAACGTATTACAACGTGTTATTATATATATGTAGACGAATGGATGTTAGGTTCGGGATAATAGTATTCCCCGAGAGTGTAAAAACTATTACTCGTGCAATACATCGAGTTCTCGTAATGTACAGGTTGGTTAAAAATTCGTGGTACGGACGAAACGAAGAGCGATTCTTTCGGTGAAAATAAATGGAAAATGTGCAATGAAATTGAATCGCGCGATGCTTCGTTTTCGAGAAAATCAATTTGAAAGATCTCCCCGATGCGGGTGTGATCGAGTACGACTCGACGAACGTGTTTGTTCATTACTCATTATTTCTCCTTCTGTTCGGGCTTTGGAAACATCGATGGTGGTATGCTATTATCTGTTTTCCGTCGATTCTACTATCTTGTAACCAGTTAGAACCGGTTAAAACAGATAATGCCACCGTCAATGTTTACAAGCACCAACACGAATAGAAATAATGAGTAATGGATAGACACGTTCGCCAGGTCGCACTCAATCGCGCGCGTACTCGATGAATTGCGCGCAGATTCGTTTTACCGCGTGGATAATAAATCACTGGATATTAGGACATCGAGAAACGCAAAATTTATAATATTTGAGCAAGCGTTAAATGCTTCGGGACGCGAAGAATAATATTTGAGAAAAGTTAATCTTCCGGGCGCAATTAAATGGTAACTCGCTCGCTTCGAATTTGCGATAAATATTTACTCGGATACTCTGACTTATAATTAACTTCACCGTCGCGCTATCGGAAACTTCGATCAACGATTAAAATTCTATCGATCTTCGAAACCGTTTGCTTGAAATTTATGCAGTAGATTCTTCGAAACTTCATCGATCGTATTCCTTCTTTGCATAACAATTTATAAAACTTGTCTTCGTCTAATAAATTAAAGGCTCGAGCGAAACTCGACGAATCTTTGGAATCACTCGGTTGAAATTTATATAGAAGATTCTTCGAAACTTTGTTTATCGTCTTGCATCTTTGCACAGAAATTTATAAAACTTGTCTTCGTCCTATAAATTAAAGACTCGAGTGAAACTCGACGAATCTTTAGAACCACTTGCTTGAAATTTATATGGTAGATTCTTCGAAACTTCGTCTATCGTATTAGAGATCGTATTGCATCTTTGCATAAAAATCTGTAAGCTTGTACTCGTCCAATAAATTAAAGGCTCGAGCAAAATTCGACGAATCTTCAGAACCATTCGCTTGAAATTTATATAGTAGATTCTTCGAAACTTCGTCTATCGTATTGCATCGTTGCATAGAAATTTATAAAACTTGTCTTCGTCCTATAAATTAAAGGCTCGAGCGAAACTCGACGAATCTTCAGAACCACTCGGTTGAAATTTATATAGTAGATTCTTTGAAACTTCGTTTATCGTCTTGCATCTTTGCATAGAAATTTATAAAACTTGTCTTCGTCCTATAAATTAAAGACTCGAGTGAAACTCAACGAATCTTCAGAACCACTCGGTTGAAATTTATATAGTAGATTCTTCGAAACTTCGTCTATCGTATTGCATGTTTGCACAAAAATCTATAAGCTTGTCCTCGTCAAACAAATTAAAGGGTCGAGCAAAATTCGAGAAATCTTTAAAACCACTCGATTCGAATTTGTCCAGCAACCTGCTCGAACCTCGTTCGCATAAAAATCTCTAAAGCTTGTCCTCGTCGAGAAACTAAAGTCTCGATCGAAATTCGACGAATGTTCGAAACCACTTGTCTCGAATTTGCACAGCAACTTCCTCGAGCCTTCTCCGATCCGTATCGCATCGTTGCGCAATATCCTATGAAACGTTTCTCGACGCAACGAATCAAAGAATCGTATCAAAGAATCGAAGGAAGTCTAGGATCGAAGTCAGACACCGCGTAACGTACTCGGATTTCTCCTTCTCGAGCGCCAAAAATTGGCGAACGTTTCGCGTCGGATAATCTAAGAAAGCATCTCCGCGAAAGGAAGCTCCGCTGATAAGATACCAGAGGGAAACGCGGCGTTTCGTAATTAATTGCGTCTCTCGAAGCCAGGAAACACAGTTCCAGGGTGACGAGATTTACTACTTAAGGGACCGATACGGGCGTCCAAAGGGGGGAAGAAGAAAAAGAAAAAAATGTAAAAAAGAGAAAGAAACGAGGAAAAAAAGGAAAAGAGGAAGAGAAAGAAAAAAAGAAAAGAAAAACCATTCGATATGACGCGGAAGACGCGTGAGGGTGAGGGTAGGAGAGAATAAAGGGGGACAGAGCGCGCGGGGGGGCACTATATCAATGTAATTGACGTAAAGCCATGGCGTCCTCGACGACCTTTCACCGCGAAGCATATCCACCGTTATCGTCTTCCGTGGTTCCTGCTTTCGAGCCGCGTTTCCTGAAAGCGCGCACCTACACGCCGATCGACCGATCGTCTCGAATAAAACGCGAGAAACGACCACGAAGACCACGACGACGAGCACGTCGTACGATAACCGAGAGCATCCGCGAGACGAATGCTCGACTCGGGGATATCGATCTCTCGTCGGTCATTTTACAGGCCCTTGACGGCAGATTAGATCTTCACAGCCGCGGCCGTCTGGCAGGATTCGATGAAAATCGGTGCTACGAAGATTTCAATCTAACCGCCTCTCGATCGTCCAGCGAAATCGGGAAACGATGGATCGACACGGAGTTACCTCGAACCTGCTATCGTTGTTCTACTTTTTCTACGGGGTATCTCGCTCGAGGAATGTTTAAGTGCAGGAATAATATTCGACGGGTTCACTGTCAACCAAGAGTTATTTCGTAATTCGTTTACCAGAGTATATTTGTGCAGCTACGATGAAATTTGAAATATGAAGGTGTAAATATGTAGAGATAGTCTCAGGGGGAAGAAAGTATGCTCGATGATTACTGTGGACTGTAATCAGAGTTTTTAATAATGGTACGTGATTGAATAATTGAACTGGTTGTTTAGAGAGGGTATTTGAATAATTGGAATTTGAAAAATTTTGGTGCTGTTTGATACAGAAATATTTGTAATACTTGAACAGAAAATTGTAAGGATTTGTCTCAGAAAAGGTTCAAGAAGGTTTCGTGATAGGTGTATCGCTTTTTCTATGTGAAATTCTTCTTTCAAGGATGTGGTAGGTATAGAAAGGAAGAGAAAGTTTAGAAAAAGGTGGAAAAAACGTAGGTCGAGCTTTTAGTTGATCGATTATTTTTTATAATTTTAACTTTCCCGGTCAATCAATCTCTCGTCTGTGCAATAAGTTTAAAAACCAGAGGACTAAATACACATACGCATCGATGTTGTAATCTTTGGTAGAAATTTGGACAAAATTTCTTCTCCCAACGCGAGTAAAATTTATATACAATAATTAACCTCACTCTTATTGGTTGTACCAGATTCAACATACACCCAGACTTCTCTCCCTCTGCATCGAAGAAGATCGAAAGCATCGTGATCCAAAACTTGTTACTCTCTCACGATTATCGTAAATTCCATTTCACAGTCGAGTTATTTCATTCGCAATGTTACGAGCCGTGGTACAAAAGCACCTTCAAATTTTAACCAAGAACGAAACAATACAATTCCACGAATACCGTTACCAAAATTTGATTACATCTCTGGTTTCGATTCATCGTTGGAAACATTGGATTTTTCCCACAAGATTTTCCATTTCTTCCAACGGATACGCGATTCAGAATTTCCCGTAAAGGTACACCGCTACTCCATATACGTGGTTCGTTATTGGCGTAACCCGTCGCGGGATCGGAAAACTCGCGGCGCCGAACTTTACGATGTTAGTCCACGCATGGGTGTACGGTTGACAGCAGTCGTCATTAGAGTTTCATTGCCGCCGTTACGAAACGCGCCGGCGTACATGTATAATTGGCCCCCCGCGGGGTACCGGCACGAAATTTTATACGGGCGTATACGCCATACGCCATTCCCATATCGCCGTCTATGGGCAGCGTGGTTTCCCCTCGTCAGAGTCCCGGCGAGTATCGCCTTAACGCGATCCGGGTACAGTGATAATCCTTTGGAAGCGTCTCGGGCACGTGTTTGTTTTATCAACGGGCGATTGTACCGTCACGGTACCGCGCTTGCGCGAGAATTGTTCGCGAAAAATCGTATCCTGGGTGTTCTTTGTAACTTTGAACGTAAAAGGAAACGTTTCGTAGAGAAAGATTTCATTTGGGGACGATTGGACTTATTTTGCAACTGCTTGAGAATAAGTAGAGGAGTAACCGAGAGAAGAAGACACGAATCCTGGAGAGAAAGAGCAGCAGAGAATACGTGTTTATTTTATAAACGCGTGATTAATCGTATCCTGGGTGTCTTTGTAACTTTGAACGTAAAAGGAAACGTTTCGTAGAGAAAGATTTCATTTGGGGACGATTGGACTTATTTTGCAACTGCTTGAGAATAAGTAGAGGAGTAACCGAGAGAAGAAGACACGAATCCTGGAGAGAAAGAGCAGCAGAGAATACGTGTTTATTTTATAAACGCGTGATTAATCGTATCCTGGGTGTCTTTGTAACTTTGAACGTAAAAGGAAACGTTTCGTAGAGGAAGATTTCATTTGGGGACGATTGGACTTATTTTTCGATTGCTTGAGAATAAGTGGAGGAGTAACCGAGAGAAGAAAACACGAATCCTGGAGAGAAAGAGTAGCAGAGAATACGTGTTTATTTTGTAAACGCGTGATTAATCGTATCCTGGGTGTCTTTGTAACTTTGAACGTAAAAGGAAACGTTTGGTAGAGAAAAATTTCATTTGGGGGCAATTGGACTTATTTTTCGATTGCTTGTGAATAAGTGGAGGAGTAATCGAGAGAAGAAAACACGAATCCTGGAGAGAAAGAGTAGCAGAGAATACGTGTTTATTTTGTAAACGCGTGATTAATCGTATCCTGGGTGTCTTTGTAACTTTGAACGTAAAAGGAAACGTTTGGTAGAGAAAGATTTCATTTGGGGACGATTGGACTTATTTTTCGATTGCTTGAGAATAAGTAAAGGAGTAATCGAGAGAAGAAGACACGAATCCTGGAGAGAAAGAGCAGCAGAGAATACGTGTTTATTTTATAAACGCGTAATTAATCGTATGTATCCTGGGTGTCTTTGTAACTTTGAACGTAAAAGGAAACGTTTGGTAGAGAAAAATTTCATTTGGGGGCAATTGGACTTATTTTTCGATTGCTTGTGAATAAGTGGAGGAGTAATCGAGAGAAGAAAACACGAATCCTGGAGAGAAAGAGTAGCAGAGAATACGTGTTTATTTTGTAAACGCGTAATTAATCGTATGTATCCTGGGTGTCTTTGTAACTTTGAACGTAAAAGGAAACGTTTGGTAGAGAAAAATTTCATTTGGGGGCAATTGGACTTATTTTTCGATTGCTTGCAAATAAGTGGTAGAGTAATCGAGAGAAGAGAAAAATGGAGCAAAAGGGTAGCAAAAAATAGTGCAACCTTTGTTAAAAAATACGATTTTAAACATTGTAGATAGGTTGTTAGGAAAGTCGTATTTTTTTGGTGAAAATGAAACACGATTTGTTTAGAGTGTATAAACATTTTATTAAATTATGTATTCTCCGTTTTGGAAAACGAAATCACTTTCCGAATAGCCCATTATTTGTGCGTGTTTTCCCAAGCTATGAGAATTTGTGCGAGGAGTTTGGAAAACATCATTGGGAATTGAAAGAGTTATTCGTTGAATATTCTCGTTGCGAAAGAAATCGATATTTTAAAAACTCGACAAGTGCAACAATAACGACGTTCGTCCAGTTTCTAAATATTCAAATTTCGTCAAACTCCGACCATCGCGATCGAAGAAATACCCTTCTCCGCGCAATTGGAAAATTCCGTAAATTTTTATTTCCCATAAGGATCGACGTAAGTTTCCAAAAATCTGTAGAAATCTCCCTGAAAATACATACATCCAATACACCTACTCGAAATTTGCACCAAGCGTTCTCTATCCCCGAAAAAAATTCCCAAACGTCTATCCTATCGACCCGAAGATTCCCTTTAAAATGGCTCGTAGTCGATCGAGGCCGATTTTAATTCACAATCTCGAAGCAACGATACATCGATCGGTCCCTGTACACGCGCATACGCGTCCTTGTTCACGGTATCGATGAAATAAAATTCAGTTTGCGTATATCGAGCAGGTGTTTCGTCCACCGCGCGGAGTTCTCGTTTTCGGTCCCACGGTGCCATGAATCAACGATCGAAATTATATTCCTCCCCGGGTGGAAAGGAAGTTTCCCAAAGCGCGGATAGCCGCGATTAAATCGAGCGAGGGCCCGTAGAACGTGTAGCAAAACCGGAAGGTGGCGGATCGTCGATGGTAATGCAAAGCGACGCGACGCGACGCGACGAGGATGCACCGGGCATTACTTTGTCGGCGCGATAACCATTGGGCATTGAATTTATTCCGCGAAGGATAACTCGAACTTAGAACGGAAGGAGGGAGCGCGATAAGATCTAGCGCCGGCATCGGGCCAAAGTAGCTCCTCCGCGGTACCACGATAACAGATACCAGCCGCAGATAGGCAACAGCGGGTGACAAATAGCGCGTGGTACGTGCAACCCGAGTTGCGGGCCTTTTTTTTTTTATCCAGATAGCAATTCTCCACTGTCCTGTCTCGATGATAAACGTTTGTAAACTCCGCGACTCCCGCTCGCAGATCCACCGAGCTCGCGTTGGGAGGTTCCACGCTGTTACGTGGAATGATAATTACGCGCATGCGATGCGATCCCAGCGATTATTCGTTCCTATTGGCCCTGACAACGTTAACGAGCCTATTGGAAAACTCGCGTTCCTTTTACTTTCTGCTCCTTTTTTCGCCGAATCTAATCGAAGCAAGTGTGGGAAATAAAATGTTGACGGAGAGTTTCGGAACGGGGGAGAATGTTTAGAATTTTTTTTCAGAGAGAGATACATCGCTTTGTTTTTTATGTTTTTCTTTTGCCAAATCTAATCGAAGCAAGTGTGGGAAATAAAATGTTGTCGGAGAGTTTCGGAACGGGGGAGAAGGTTTGGAATTTTTTTTGAGAGAGAGATACACATCGCTTTGTTTTTCGTTTATGTTCTTTTTGACAAATCGAATCGAAGTGTGGGAAATAAAATATTGGTGGAGAGTTTTGGAAAGGGAAGAATGTTTAGGGATTTTTTTTTGAGAGATACAATGTCACTTTTTTTTTTCTTTATGTTCTTCTTGCCAAATCTAATCGAAGAAAGTACGGGAAATAAAATATTCGGAGTGGAGCATTTTGAGATCGGAAAGAATTGCAATGCTTGAGAATTTTTTTCATTTACCCATTTTGAACAATATTTCGCACCAAGTTTTGTACAAAGATGTTAACGTATATGGAAATCAAGAACTCTGAACTTAATAGTTGGAATTTAGTAAAATTGGAATTTTTGGAAACTAGAGGATAAATGGCAAGCATTTTCAGACAAAAATTTCCTTTGGATATTTTCGAACGATACTCTCGAAATATTGTATTTAAAAACAGAGCAGAAAAGTATGAGTTTTTTCGAATGAAAAAGTCAAGCTGTAAAAAACTTGCGACGAACAATTGCGCAAACGTACTGTCGAATTTGACATAATTTTGAAACTAGGATAAAGAACAGTACTGTAATCGAAGAAAAAAAATTGTTCGAACCTTGAACTACGTGTGAACTGGCATTAACCGAGCCGAGGACACGCAATAGTTTCTAAAGATTTTGGAAGTAGGGAGTGTAAGACAGGCCAAGGTTTATCAAAATGGCGTCGAAGCTTCGCAAGGCATGGACGAGGCGATGCATTAATAAATAATAATGGTATTAACGATAATAAATTACAATAGAAGCGTTGTCGATTTTATGATCGATGTTCGCGTCGTGTATACCATCGCGTTTCAGTTGCCCGGGAATTTATAATGCGGACGCGCTTTTCTTTTTTCGATACGAAATAATTTAAAATTTAGATAGCGATTCTTCAACGTCCAATCCCAGCGACGTTTACGAATTCAGAAAAAAGATCGAGCGGACTGCCTTGAACGTTTCTACAATGCTACAAAGCATGACATAACTATAATTTACCTGCACAATACATGATCGATTCCTTAATTTTTTGCGTTACCGGCGCTCGAAGAGAATATTTATAGATGTCTTTTCGCTTAAAAAACGCGGAAACTCGTAAAGACGAGGAATAACACTTCGATGGAATTCATTTCCAAAGTTTTTTCTATCTCGTAAAAATCCTCTACGATAATATGTTTACACCTCGTAAATTACTACAAAGAACGTATACATTTGTCAGTTTGTAAATCCAGGTAGCTTCGAAAAGACAGTACGCACAATTTATATATTATTCTTTTACGCCCGACGTTTATCGCGGTCCCTAAGTGTAAAATTATTTAGTCGGGTCGAGCTGTCGAGGCAATTTTAATTATTTATTCAAGATCGAAGGAAGGCGCCACATTTTCAAAACAAACTCAACGACACAATAACGTATTGCAAAGACACTTGCAAACGAGTCTAACAAAATGCACACCTGTTCGATCGATTACGAAAGAAACGAACCTAATTTTCTGGACAATATTCTCTTCGAAAAATAACTGTAAAACGAATTGTTTTCTTCCATATACAAACGAGAAGCTCAAAGACCGGCATTCTTCGCGCGGACATGTTTTGACTTTCATCCGGAACATCGCAGACAGCAGACAAAGTTGTCAGATATGTTTCAATCGGCGTCGCTTATATTTCACTCTTCGATAGTTACGTTTCAATCGCGGGATTTGCAATACTTAACGACGAGGCTCGAAAATTACGCAACCCGATCATCTATCATATTCGTTCGTAAGCAGAACTAGGATAGTTATGAATTGCGAAACATCCAACAATCTTCGACACAAGGGAACGATCATCGCTTTCAACAGGGTCAATACAGCCATTCGTTTCTACTGTCCGACTACTACATTCTGACCACGGCTGTCCACTACTACTTTCTCCGGGCAGCGTGCAACGAGGGCAGTAAGTAGTATAGGACCGTGCGAATCAGCCGCCAGCTCGCGACTCTCCTATCGAACAGGATCCTCCAAATCTCGCAGCTATTAACGATCGATAATCACCGATTGTAAACTGACTCTGAACCGCACCGCGCGAAATATGAAACAGAAACAATTCGAATAGGTGACAACTCGACAAAAGTAATATAAAAAGTTCTCGACTTTAAGAAGATAACTAGAAGGATGCTCGAATTACCCGATGTGTCATTGATTTGGAATGTTCTTAACGAAATGACCATAATTTTTATTTTCTGCGCAGATTTTGTTCAATTGTAAAAGTGTCCATACTTTTTCTTCTAAATATTGTTTCTTCTTCCGAAGAAAGACACTATATTGATCATCGTATAATTAAAGTCCTACAATTATTAATATTTTTTAGTGGAGTTTAACGAAGCATTGACTAAACAATAAATAAATCAACTGGATTGAAAAAGATTGAAATCATTAATTCCACGAATCAAAATCCAATTAAATATTCTAGAGTCGAACTATCCCCTTCATTATAAAATCGCTCTCACAGACAATTATTAATGTTTCTCAAAGTAATTCAACGAAGCATTGACTAAACAACGAATAAGTGAACTAGATTCAAAAAGATTGAAATCACTAATTCCAAGAATCGAAATCCAATTGAAAAATTCTAGAGTCGAACTATCCCCTCCACTATAAAATCGCTCTCACTGACAATTATTAATGTTTCTCAAATTAATTCAACGAAGCATTGACTAAACAACGAATAAGTTAACTGTATTTCAAAAAACCGGAGTAACCAATCCCACGAATCGAAATCGAATAAAAAAATTCCAAAGAACCACCCCCTCCACTGAAAAATCCCACTCGTTAAAATCGAGAGCCCTCGAGAACATCTCTGCACGATAACCTAATGGATGTTCACCCGTATGATAAAAAAGTGATCGAATAAAATGAAATCCCGCTCGGACGGTTGCGAGCAGAATCCATCGTGTACGTCACGCCCCGCCGCGCGTCTAAAAAGCCGGGCAGCGGAACGCTCGTCACCGCGTGGACGCGCGAGCGAGCGAGCGAGCGAGCAAGCGAGCGAACGAGCGAACGAGCGACAGGTGACACTTGTTACACGACTTTAATACAAAGCGGCCGACCCTACCCCCACTCTCAACCCCCGTTTGAATTTCAGAACAGCCGCGCCATGTAAATCCCCCGTCATGACTCGAATCGAGCTTAGCACGCGCTCGAGCGCCACGAATCGTGCGCTCCGCGTACAAAACACGCGTCGCGACGTATAGGAAGATCCTCGTTCGACGTCTACGTCGTCCACGTCCTCTCGATTCGATCCTCTAAAAATAAGAAACGGCTCGCGCACACGGTAACGATTGGTTTCTCCCCCTCCGGAGGGGGTTCGCGCGGCAAATCGCGATACAAATCCACCAACGTAGGGGGGAGCGACGGAGGGGGCCTTGTACGTACGACGGATTTCCATGAGTATCGTCGTAGAAAAACCGAGCGAAGGAGGAGCAGAGGCGGTGAGGAACGGAGGCACGAGGCGAATAAGAGAGCCGCATAGTTAGTGGCACGAGTTAACATTTGACGCAGAAGGAATACTAAGGTTCTCTGCATGCGAGAGAGAGCTCGTTTCGTCTCTGTTCGATATCGAGCGGTGTCCTTTTCCATCGAGTTCCCCCGTTCTGGTGTCCACCGTCTCGTTTCTCGTCTCCTTTCTCTTTCGCGGTGCGTCGTCTGTCCTTGTCGTTCGTTCGGTATTTCGCATGGAAAGGCGGACGATAGATAGAGAGACAGATAGAGAGAGATAGCTGGAGAGAAAGAGAGTCGAGAATCGAGTCTCGGTTTCTCCCTCTCCTGCGTCTCGGGTTGATTTACTTCGTTATGCGAGCGATGTCACAGAACGCGTGTCTCGACGAGGGCCGCGTTGCCAACTACGGTGGACCCGCGAGATTGCGGATAACGAATAGGTAACGATCGGATTGTGTTTCCAGAGATGAGGGCCAATTATGGGTATAACGTCTGCCGCACGAGCTCGGGTGATCTTTGCCCGTTAGCGGTACACCCACGCGTGCGGAGTGAAACGACCGCTCGGAGGATGCCCCCTACGATCCCCCCCACGCCCCCTCCCCGCCCCTCACGTGCCCGCGGGGATGATATCGAGGAGAATGATCGATCGATCGATCGATCGTTCGCTCGCTCGCGGTCGTTTCACCGCGGATCGCATCGCGGGAATTGGGGCTAATCGCTGCGCGAGGGGACGACCGTACGATCGCGATTTCGAGACGACCCCCCCTATATACGGAGGGCGGGGAATGTTGGTTTTCCGTTTTCGGCGAATCGAAAGGAAAATCGAACGCGGAGTTATGTAAAGCGGGAGCTAGGAACGGGTACAGCGGGGATGGAATGTCGATGGAGGATCTAAGAGTTTTTGTGGCAACGTGGAGCAAGAGGGGATACAACGATCTTGAACGAGTTTTCTTTTTTCGGAGGGTGGAAACCACCCTTGATGCTGCACAGGGAATACTTGTTGCGGGTGGATCGGGAAAGGGTCGAATGTGGAAGTAATTCTTGAGGAGGAATTCCAAGGTTTCAACAGGGATTTCGCGAGGAGGTAGCGTCAATTACGCGAAAGAAAGGATCACTTTTTTTTATAAATATCTCGAGGATAATTGTGCGGAGATTAGATAGCGTCAATTGCGTGGACGATAGGGAGGCTTTGTTTTATAAATCTTGGAACGAAAATTGTAGGAGATTGTAGCGGTCACTGTGTACAATAAGGTTATTTTCTTAATAAATATCCGATTGAAAATTGTAGGAAAATGTAAGTAACGTCGATACAGACGACAAGACCATTTTCTTAGTAAACATCCGATTGAAAATTGTACAAAAATGTAAGTAATATTATTATCGGCTATAAGGTGTCTTTTCTATAAATATCTGAATAAAAATTGTACGAAATTGCAACTAACACTATATTGGACGATAAGATCGCTCTTCTATAAATATCCGTATAGAAATTGTACCAAATTACAACTAACACTATATTGAACGATAAGATCGCTCTTCTATAAATATCTGTATAAAAATTGTACGAAATTGCAAGTAACGTTACGGTAGTTGATAAGATCACTTTTCTATAAATATCTGATTCACAGTCGGTGTCATCGGTGACTCGGTGGAATTTCGATCAGGATCTCGAAACTGTTAGGCGAAACACCGTGAGATCGAAAGAGGGCTTACAGAAAACCAGTACCGCACACTGTTGCAAATTAGGTACTCCGGGACCCCGTTTGTTAGCCTCGTACACGGATATTCCTGGCTCTGCGTGCACCTAATAGGGACCACAGACGCAACGATTTATTCTACGATTAGTCGCAGGTAGAGTTGCAACGACGCTCGTACGGCATTCTGCCATTCAACGCGATCGTCCGTGACAGGTTGCACGGCAACCCTGTGTGTTTTACAATTATCGTTCAAACGGTCGTGTAAACGACGATCCTGGAGATTATCGTACGAAAAATCGTTTCGTCCGTGGCTTTCTCGGACTCTGTGCACGGCCTTAGCGTCGGCCTTTGTAACGGTTATCGGTGTAGGTACGGGAGTAATTTATGCGTTGTGGATCGTGCGACTAAGTGTGAATGGCGAGTGTTCGAGACAGCGAAGCGCACGTGGGAACGAATTCCGAGAACGTGTGTACCGAGAGTTTAGGGTGCGAGAAGTCGAGCGAGTCTCTTAACGAGGTGGAAGGTGTCCTTTCGAGAAAACCGAGTTCAGGGTGATATACACCTGCATTCCGTTACTAATCGACGACACTGGGCTCGATATTACCGGTCGATCGACGAACAGACCTCGTAGACGACATTTACTTTTCTTTATTTAACGATACATCATTCATTTCGCCGTAATAATATTCCAGACCGAAGACCACTGTCTTCGGCTGCTCGTCGAAGAACGCGACGAAACCTTGAACGAAATTTTCATTCCGGCCGCGCGAGCACCGAGACGACCAATTTTCTAAACACGTTCCAATAGACGCGATCAAGGCTACCGATTGATTAATAAAAATTACCAATAGCATTTGTACGACTCCCACGTAGACTTCGGTTACCGTGTAGAAGCTGCCTTAAGCGATCGTAGGCCCCATTGCGAACGACAAAATCGTTTTCTTGATAAATCGTTTCTTATGAAAATCGCAGAGAAACGTAAATAACGTCAATGTGGACACGAATCGTACATAAAACTACGCAAACTCGTGAATCCCCTACCCTCTGTATTTTAACACTTGGAGGTACACTTGCCGAACGTTACAAAATAACCAAAAAATAGATTACTTGGATACTTGATTCCAAGATGGAATATTAACAATCTAGTCGATGCAACTTGTTTCAATATTTCGTGTAAAATCGAAAAATATCCCACCGTGAGTATTAAAAAGGCGGGACGTACATTCCTTAACCCAGTATACCCCGAAAGGGGTTAAACCACGTGAATCCGTCTCGTTTAGCTTTTCCTCGTTTTCCCGCGTGTTCTCGGCGCACTCGGAATTCCCCTTGTTCGAATAATCCGGCTGAAAGCTCGAGGCGGCCCATTAGGAACCAGGGCCGCAAAAGAGCGAAGCGAGCGAGCGCGCGTCGCCTAAGAAACGCGTATTGTGTCGGCAAATGGAATGAGCCTGGGTGCAGCAGCCGGTGCGCGGATGGTTTTCCCCTCTGTCTCGCTCGGTGGCTCTCTATCGGTCCATCTATCCGTCTCGATTCGTGGTCCCTCCCTCCCCACTGGTCCGCCAGTGTCGCTCTCTCCTCGCGCGGATCGTTGCGCAAGGTAGAAGATGCGCGAGCGAGCGAGCGAGCGAGGATGCCGGAGGAGCGGCTCCGCTCGGCGCGGCGCAGCGCAGCCTCGCAGCCGTGCATCCGTACCAACAAACGGCGTGCTCGCGTGCCGTAAATTTCGAGCTCGTGCGCGATGCTACGGCGTACGTGTGCCCCGAGTGTGGCACGAAGTGTGCCAGATCGTATACGAGAGGTATACGGGGCCCCACGGTGCACCGGGACCACGGTTGCTCGAACGAGCCGATCCTTTTCGCCTGGTGGCGCGCGAGCGAGCGAGCGAGCGAGCGAGCGAATCAACGAGAGAACCAACGAGCGAGAGCAGCCTCGAGACTACGGCCAGCCAGTCCGGGTCGACATTTAGGACGAGATCAGGGGGAGGGGGCATCCAGCGCATCGAAACGCCAACTATTCCGTGGACCGATGGAAAAATGATCGCGCGTCGGTCATCCTTGCGTCAGCTCGTTTCCGTCTACCGAGGAACGAATTTCGACCGAGTGTGGAAACATTCCGCGTGGTTATTATCGCGAGAAAGTTGCGCGAGAGGAGTGGATCGGGAGAAACGGGGAATCTTTTCGTCGAGACGGAGTCGATTCCTCGATATAAAGATGAATTTCTCCCTCCGTATAAGGAACAGATTTTGCAGGAAGTTGTACGAGAGGTGGATCGTCGATCGAGAGAGACGGGGGAATTTTTTCGTCGAGACGGAGACGACTCCTCGATATAAAGATGAATCTCTCCCTCCGTATAAGGAACAGATTTTGCAGGAAGTTGTACGAGAGGTGGATCGTAGATCGAGAGAGACGGGGGAATTTTTTCGTCGAGACGGAGACCATTCCTCGATATAAGGACAAATTTTTCCCTCGGTGTAAGGATCAGATTTTGCAGGAAGTTGTACGAGAGGAGGATCGTGGATCGAGAGAGACGGGGGAATTTTTTCGTCGAGACGGAGACGACTCCTCGATATAAAGATGAATTTCTCCCTCCGTATAAGGAACAGATTTTGCAGGAAGTTGTACGAGAGGAGGATCGTCGATCGAGAGAGACGGGGGAATTTTTTCGTCGAAACGGAGACGATTCCTCGATATAAAGATGAATTTCTCCCTCCGTATAAGGAGCAGATTTCGTAGGAAGGAAATTCGAACGGAGAACACGGAATCGTGTTGAGGCTCTTTTGGCTCATTGTTGCGAGAAAGTTGCTCTCTGTGTGCTGAGGATTGCAACCTGGAAGATGTTTCCTAGTAACGACGATCCCTCGATATAACGAGTAATTTCTCCCTCGATGTAACCACGCGTATTAGCTTCTGTACAGATGAGATTCGAACGAGTATGGAAACATTTCTTCGATCGTTAGTGAAAGTCCTGTCCCGTGTTGGGATCCGTGAATCGATAAAGATGAAAAAATTCTTTCGCAGAAATATCGACAATACTTTTCCAAACATTTTTTCCTACCAATCTACAAGCTTCCAGAAATCGTACAATTTTTGTTCGAAACGGTCCATATCTCTCCTAACGTAAGAGTTATATACGGTAACAAAAAATATAGTGCAATTCTCCAGATGGATCAACGAACTCGACTTCGATACATAATCGATAAAATCTACGCGAGACGAGACACAAGGCACTTTCTACCTTTCAACGTATCCCTATATCGTGCTCCTAATATTTTATTTTGCCACGATTAATACTACAATAATAAATACGTCATTTTGCTACCACAAATACTACAATAATACAAAGCTCATTTTTCCACGATTAATACTACAATAATAAATACTTCATTTTGCTACCACAAATACTACAATAATATACAGCTCATTTTTCCACAATTAATACTACAATAATAAATACTTCATTTTGCTACCACAAATACTACAATAATACACAGCTCATTTTTCCACAATTAATACTACAATAATACTTCATTTTGCTACCACAAATACTATAATAATACACACCTCGTTTAGATTAATACTACAAGAAGAAATACCTCGATAGTACCTCGTTCCTCTGTACTCTAAAGTTAAAAACACGAGTTCAATACGTTTATTCTTCGACCCAGAGACTCGGTAGCGGTCTCGACCGCTTGGAGGTTAACGCGTGGCTTGGCCGATCCTTCCTGGAGGCGAGATCACCGAGTCTAAGGGCGCGCGAGCTTGCGTCGACATGCGCGACCGAGAGACAACTCGGCCCGCTAACGGGAGCTCGAACATCGAGATTGTCACGCCACTGGGAGATCTCGTCACGATCGACCCGCAGACATCCTTCCTGGGACGCTCTACCCCCTTTTTCGCGCGTGTTTCTTTCTCCCGTATGAAATACGGAATCGATTTCACTCCGCGCCCGTACCTATCCGTAACGCCACCGGCAGCCACCGGTACTTAATAAAGAGTTATTTTCGGGACGAAACACATCCGCGAAGTTGACGGGGGTCCGTGATTCGGAATTAGTATTCCATCGATACACTTGCAGCGCGGTTACCTTTGGCAAGACAGGTTTCGGAAATTATTCAGCGGTTATTCCGGGAGCGAAACGGATTCACTGGGTTTCAGATCGTGTCCACGACTCGACATCGGGATTTTATCGACGTACACGAACCGTGGAATTATTTATCGGTGTATATGGAAACGTAACGCGAGTCGGATTTTTCCCGCGCGAAACATCGTAAAATTGTCGAAAGTATACGACGACTAGTACGAAGCTTTCTTTTCGTCGAAATCGCCTTTCACCGATTTGATACAATTTTTCGAGAAAGACCGTATTAACGATTCTACCCAAGTATGAATCTTCAATCTCGAGATTGTTCATTTTTTGCGAGAGTCTATCGAAGTTTACGCAGAAGGAATCTTGACGATTCGACGATTCCTTGCGCATAGAGAAATTAACCGTTAAGAGTACAGTTTAATTTCCAGTTGGTTGTAAAATTGTACAACTCGCGTTAACGAACATTCTTGAAATATCGATATTTAAACATTGATCCCAGTGAAACGAGTGTGCAATTTGTAACACTTCTACGAAAGGAAACCACCAAGATGGTGACTACTCGAACTGCAATAATTCGCATAGTTTTGAAACCTTGTACCCGTTTCGTGATAAATTACTCTGGGAAATAACGAAAGGTAAAATATTCATTGCAAACGTTAAACTTCGATTTCGAATCTATATTCCTAACAACGTACACATCTATTACCAGATTGCAATATCGTACAAATTTTAAAATACTCAACCGAGACTCGAATAACGTATCCATACTTTTCCAAATAATTAAAATATTTCGTTCGAAGCGTTTCAAAATCGTCGTGTAAAAAGAATTCACACATTAAGATACCGTCGTCTGTCAATTTTCAAATCGTGATAAAAATTCTGCCCAAACGTACAACTCCGTAACCAAACCTCGTTCACATCGTAAATCGAAATTAATTACTCATCGAGTTACCAATACCACCGAATGCCGAATAATTCGCAACATTGTCCGCGAGTCATTCACATCGAAACGTACCTCGAACTATCCGTGATATCATTGTCCGTTGATATCGTGTACGTAAAACATTCGGAGCACGTGCCGCGCGGAATACTCCGCATCCGAGCGCAGAGTCTGTTCGAACGAGGCGTACGGAAAACGAAGACGAAATTTCGTAGCAACGATTCGGTATTCCACGTTTCCACGACGTCCACCAGCACGAGATACCTCGAGGTTAAGAAGAGGCGTGATGTTTCCCGCGCAACGAAAGACGCGAGATGTTTCTCCGGTCCTCGGGCCAGCAAACTTCCAAAAATACCTGTCGGCTCGAAGAATCGTTCTGTTTCGGGCCGGCAGGTATTCCTGAGCGAGTACATTCTCCGGTTCGTCCGATGTACCGGATGCTCGCAGAAATCGATTCGTCGAACGACCGTGTCGGCGAAGGGTCGAAGGCCGAGGTGGATCGGAACGGCGCTTGTCGGGCGTTTCACAATGGAGCGAATCGAACGCGTGCCGTCCTTAGACACAACCCGTGAACATCTGCATACTCGGATTCCGATACACACCGCACGAGAAAATAATCGACTGCCTACGAATGTCGCTATTTGCCACGATAAACGCTTCTTCGTTCGCGAGCGCCGATCGATCGTATTCCACGCGACACGTTCGGTATCGCGTGAGCCGTTTAATTATTTTCTCCGCGAGCTTGCTTTCCTCGCGAGATCGCTTTCGTCGTCTACGGAACTTGTTTCGAGGATTTTTCCACGATGGCTGGGTTTCACCGGTGGGATGAAACGTGGATTTTCAGCGACTTTCTACGGGGGAAATTTTCGTTTCGAAAGGATGAAAGTGAGACGAGAGGGGGGAATGAGAACAGTTGAGCAAGTGCTGGGGACGAAAGAGTGGAAAATACGATGAGGACGTTTTTCGGGGCGATGTTTATTTTATAGAGTGATCGCGAAGGGAGGATTCTGAGAGACGAATTTTATTTTAGCGAATCAATCGCGAAACCTTCCTTGGGATCAATTTTATTTTATCGAATTAATCGCGAAAGTTCGCTTTTTGGGACGAGTCTTGTTTGATTAAATTAATCGCGAAAAGGTACTACTATTTATGATAAACCTCATTTTGAAAAATTAATCGCAATAGATACACCCTTCCACGTAAACCTAATTTTACAAACTTAATCGTGAAAAAGGCCTCTTTCTGATATCATTCTATAAAATTAATCCTCTTCGGTATAGATCTCATTCGACACAATCAATCGTTCTCGTGAGAGAAAATTCTACTTTCCCGCGGGACGATAAAATCTACGGGTAGTTTCCATATTTCGTAGCGAGCGTCTTCTAGAAGAGAATATTTACAAAAAGAGACAACTTTCGTTCCTTCGACGGAAGATGATGATTTTCGAAGGCAACGAGCGCAAACGGTACATCTGGTTTCCAAATCGACGATTGAAATTCGTTCCGTCATCGCGCGAGTGTTGCTCTTCATCCCCGTGACATTTCGTTTCCTTTCGGTCTTAATCGAAGTACCCAACCGCTCGCCCCTACCTTCTTTCTCCGTTCTTTCCGCGCGGGCCGTGAGCTTTCGCGGCCGAGTAATAACGTGCATTATCCCGCGGATTTTCTTCGTGACAAAGCGAGAACCTCCTACGAGAAGCAGCCGGAGGGCACACCGACACGGGGATCCGAGGTATCGACGCGCTGGTCCCTATCTCGAGAAGAGTCGGAGGCGGCTGGCAAGCAACGCGGAGGAGGCGCTCCGAGTTCCTGGTTCACCTGTATGCCTCATCCGTGGCTCACCTGAGGCTCACCTGGCCGTGTTGCCACTCCCGCGGCTGCGGCACCACCTCCGCGACATGCCGCCTTTTCACTCGCGGCGGCGTTATTATCAAAGGTCAGCCGGGAGGTCGTTCGGGCCGAATTACCATAGTATAGGTCATGGAAGATGCACAGCTTAGGAGGACCTGCGAAGACGAGGAAGAACACGCGCGAAGGCCGAGACGTCCGCTACGGGATGCTGCGTAATTTATCGCGGTTTCGACTCGACGGTAGTCTGCCATTTTCGAAACTCCACGCGATCGAAATGAACGCGGTGCGACTCGATCATTGTCCTATCGTGTTTCGTGATTTTGTATTTGATTTGTCTAGGGAAAATTTGGACAGTTTTTTGGAACGATCTGCAGTGTAGATTTTTCGTATGAAAATATTTATCGCGATTTCTACGATGGTAATCTTTGCGACCGAAATGAACGTGGTGCTACTCGATCATTGTCGTATCGTGCTTTGTGATTTGGTATTTCATTTGTCTAGGAAAATTTGGACAGTTTTTGCAACGATCTGCAGTGTAGATTTTTCGTATGAAAATATTTATCGCGATTTCTACGATGGTAATCTTCGCGACCGAAATAAACGCGGTACGTCTAAATCATTGTCGTATCATGTTTTATGAATTAGTATTTGATTTGTCTAGGGAAAATTTGGACAGTTTTTTGCAACAATCTACAGTGTAGATTTTTTATATAAAAAAATTTATCGCGATTTCTACGATGGTAATCTTTGCGACCGAAATAAACGCGGTGCGACTAGATCATTGTCACATCTTGCTTTGTGATTTAGTATTTGATTTGTCTAGGGAAAATTTGGACAGTTTTTTGCAACAATCTACAGTGTAGATTTTTTATATAAAAAAATTTATCGCGATTTCTACGATGGTAATCTTTGCGACCGAAATAAACGCGGTGCGACTAGATCATTGTCACATCTTGCTTTGTGATTTAGTATTTGATTTGTCTAGGGAAAATTTGGACAGTTTTTTGAAACGATCTAGAGTGTAGATTTTTTATATAAAAAAATTTATCGCGATTTCTACGATGGTAATCTTTAGGATTTTTCGAAACTCTACATGACCGATGTAAATGCGGTGCGACTCGATCATTGTCGTATCGTGTTTCGTGATTTAGTATTTGATTTGTGTAGGGAAAATTTGGACAGTTTTTTGCAACGATCTACTATGTAGATTTTTCGTACAAAACAATTGACGATAGCCTTTGCGATTTTTCGAAATAAGCACGGTGCGAGCCGATTATAGTGACTTCTTGCTTTGCGATTTATTATTTAATTTCCCTGTGGAAAATTTGGGCAATTTTTTGCAACGATCTACAATGATGCAGGT
Source organism: Ptiloglossa arizonensis (assembly GCF_051014685.1). Classification (NCBI taxonomy): domain Eukaryota; kingdom Metazoa; phylum Arthropoda; class Insecta; order Hymenoptera; family Colletidae; genus Ptiloglossa; species Ptiloglossa arizonensis. The sequence continues at coordinate 23,818,998 of NC_135050.1, forward strand.
TTGCAATATAAAAAACATAAATTGATTGGACGAGTGGTTTTGCTCGAATAAATTCTTGAGAAAATATTTTCCATTCCGATGACCAAATTGATGGCAATTTCGAAATTCGACGAGGTCAAAATGAATGCAGTGCGACTCGATCGATCTCTTGCTTTACGATTTACTTTTAATTTGCTCTTTGCCTTTCATTTGCTCGGAGAATGTTTCAACAATTTCTTGCAACGATGTACGTTTCTAATAGAAGAAAATAAGTCGATTCGTCGAGCAGTTCTGGACGAATAAATTCTGGAATAAATTCTTCATCACTGTGGCAAAAGTATACATACATGTACAAGCCCTTAACCCAGTTAAGGTTGAAGTCTCTCCGTACACCCTTCTTCGATTTAATTTTTCAATATACCTACTTCTGTAACAATTTTAATATCCTCCTAAAAGGAAGAGACACTCGGAGAAATTCTCGTTCTAAAATTTTCGCACAAAAGAATCGGCATTGTACCGGTTTGAACGAAGAAGAAAATTGAACACGATCTAAAGAACGTGTCTCGAAACGAATCGCCAAGTGGGAACGTTCCGCTCGGAAATCGCTAATTAAATCACGAGTCGTCGAAACGAGTTACCGAATCTGCAGAAAGGTGGTATTGTCCGAAGAGGCGGTCGGGTGGCTTTCGTGGTTCTTCGAGAATCGTTTTCCAGTAATTAATTATACTGGAGAGTCGCTCAAAAGCTGTCCCGGGCGTCGTCGTTAATACAACGCGAAGCTTCCACCGTCCGCTTTAATAATTCCCCGGCTGGAGCTACCGCAATGCGGGCGCCAGTCAACAGGCAAAATTTTCCCTGCTCGCCGAAGGAACAGCCGCCCTTAAGTCGATTTACTTCGCCAGATATAACCGTTCCTCGTGTCCGCATTGCAGTTACGTGTGCAGCGAATTTGAAACCGAACCGCCGTGAAACGCGAATCGCAATTTCAACGGGTCTGCTCGCTTGGAAACGCACACCACCTCGCCCGTACCCACCTCTTGTAATTAACACTGGAACTACCGCCGGTGAACGAATTCCTGTAGTATTTGTCTCAGGTCGCACCGACGACTTCGAACTTAGATACGAAAAGGAGAAATTAATTCACGAGTGGCTTTAGTTGTCCATTTCGATAACTGTCCACGAGTATCGTATAGAGAGACATCGTTGATAATTGAGCGATTTTAAAACGAAGTTCGAAACAAGTGAAATTGACCTCTTTGATAGTTCCAGCGTTAAATGGTTCTGACACGAATGATTGAGTGGCTTGAGGAATAGTCGAAACGTCGATAATTTTGGAGGCCAGAATCGAGTTTGATTCGGAGAAGTTTGCGAGAACTGGTACGAGATAAGTTTCCGTTTACTTAACAGTAGAACTGCTATTTGTATCGGGCACAGTATCTTTGAAGTTCGGTGAGGAAAGAGCAAATTAATTTACGAGTAACATTACTTGTCTTTTCCAATAATTGCTTACAAATATTGTAGGTAAAGTCATCGTTGATAGTTAAGTAATTTTAAAAGGAAGTTCGATGTAGGTGAAATTTACCCTTTTGGTAGTTCTAGTGTCAATACTGAAGCGCTCCAATAGGGTCCCAACAGACCCAAATCGACGAGTATCGCTTTATAGTCGGTAAACACGTGACAACTGATGCGACGAGTGACTCTGACACCGAAGAATGTGTCGCGTGAGTTGAAGAGCAAAACCAGTATCGAAATCAACGTTCTGAATGTGGAAAACTGTTGTCAAATGTGCAGAGAAAGAATGCAGAGTCGAAACGATTATTTGCGACGAACGTGTCGCAAAAATATGCAAACTGCGCGCGGAAAATTCGTCACAGAGTAACGACCGAGAGAATTAATCCTCGGACGGTGTAAAAATTCCCATGAGAGACGGATTAGGATTGTACGCTTCTCTTTTGAATTTTACTTGCAATTGTTACAGATTTTTCAAGCGTTACGTTTCCAGATAAAAGACACGGTCTATGAAACCGGAATGTTTCGAATAAAAATTTCACAAAAAAGTTACCTCTGAAACAAACATTCCATTGTAAATAAAATATTCTTTCGCTGTTAGTTACTATTTTCAATACTCGATCAAAATTTCCTCCCACTTCAAATTACTTCCCAACCTCCCTTAATTCAAAAACGGTAATACATCGATCGAAAGCTCGTTTCGTCGACATTGTTACAACGTAGTTATAATTTTCCAACAAAGAACAAAAGTACAATACCAATAAACGTGTATCAATCAGGTTCAATTGGACCAAAAGCTGACTGATAAATACACCCAGCGTACCTTAACCACGCTACCAATATATTAGTATATTATACAAAGAACAGTACACATTGGAGAAAATTACCAAGAAAATTGCACCGTGAAAAAAAAGAAAACTATCCAAGTGACCTTCGGTAGACGGGTATCCCCGTACCGAGGCGATCGCGTTCCAATTTTCCAGTGGATGCAGCTACGGGGTTAATACGGGCTACCATTCGAACAACAAACACGGGAAAAGAAACGCCCCGTTCCCGCGCGCGAAACTATCTCTCGTTAAACGTATATTACATACTTAGCGTATCCGGCATTACGGGTCGGGGTATCGTGCGTACCGCGCGGTCAGAGCTAGTCGGCAATTTCAGTTCAGAATTCTCGAACTCCGGGGCTAGAAGTTCAGAGTTCACCCGCGGCACAATGAACCGTTCATCGATGCCTCGGAGCGGTCCGCTCGTGCTGCCCCCTCCCCTCCCCTACCCTTCTCGCCCCCCCTTCCTCGCGGTTCGAAATAACGGCGCGTCAATGGAGCTGTTGTAACCTCGTGGGACTCGTGGCGCGCGGGTCTCGTTCCCCGTGGTAGACGGGGGGAAAAAATCGAAGGGAAACGAGGGTTCGAGGCGCGCGAGCGACAGGGCCCGCGCAAGAAACGAACCTGGACGCTAATGGAAGTCGATTCCCACCCGCTGCGCGTCCTACGGAATCAGAACCGTGTTACGCGTCGACTATTCATAACATTTACAATCGAACCGCCACGGTATTGTGGACCAATGACGAGGCATCGTTCGTGGCTTGACCCCCTGCGGTACCGGACATTGCGCTTGAATTACCTCTAAACCTAACCGCGCACCGGTATTGCCTCGATCGTGGGCGAATATACTTAGCGAGATCGGTGTCCGCGATGGTTAGCGGGTTAGGGAATTAGCGTTGTCGCGTGTCGTGTCGTTGGAAAAATTAGGGAATTCTTTCTGGTGGATTTTGGATAGGGTAAACAATTTGGGGCAGTCTTACCTAACTGATATTGTTTATAGTTGCGCGTCAAGTTATTATGAAAAGAAGGGAACTCTTTTTGGTGGATTTTGGACCGAGTAACCAATTTGGAAGATTCTGACTTAACTAGTACTGACTTTACTGCTCTAACTTAACTGCTCGGTGTTTGCGATAGTTTGAGGAAGTTGACACAGTCCAAAGTTAAGGATAAATGAAGTTCTTTTCGTCCGTTTTTGAATCTTGTAACAGATTCGAGAAACTGACCTAACCGGGGTTAGCGTTAATACGACCGCGAGTAAAATGGTCGAGGATAATAGTTGGCAAGTTTGAACTCGTGAAACACAGGTAACTTGGATGAAGGATTCGACGATCTCGATAAAGGAGATTCGAAGATCGAACGTACATCAGCCTTTGAGAAGTTCACGATCGTTCGATAGCCTTGAGATCGCTGAAACTCGCGAGACACCCAGTATCTGGTACCTCCGGGTACTCCGAAGATCTTGAAACCTGTCTCGTCTCTGGGTCTATCTTGTTCAATGAACGCAGAATCGTCCGTGTCGTGTTTCAAGAGTCTAGGATCGATTGCATCGGGTTTTCCAAGTTCGACGTCGACCGTATCGAGTTCCACGCGTCGAAAATCTCTATTGACTCCCATCGATACGAGCTCTTTTGTACCAGGTTCTAATGACAAGAGGTCGCCTATACAGGGTTCTGCGAGCAATCACACGTATTGGGTTTTAACGGTCCAATGTCGTCGGCGGAGGACTCTATCGATCACCAGTTGTCTGTATCGGGTTCTACGGAGTTGAATGTTGTTGGTATCGAGTGCCACGAGTGGAGACCATTACGGAAATTAATACAGCGATACGAGTTGACCCCAAGTGTTCGTTGCAATTGGGTGAATCCGCTTTGAAATTCACGAATATCCGGCGAGTAGATAGTTCACAGTCGAGAACGCACACTTTCGTGAAATTTTACAACTTCCACGTTTCGATAAGCTATCTACCGCTGTTTCAGGAGGATTCGTAGGTGTCTGTTGCTCGCTCGCAATCTGTTGGTTGGATCTGTTTCGTTCACCCGGGAATAAAAAACTACTCGCGATGTTCCGACAAGACCCTCCCAAGGAAACTCGACGATCTCGCGCTGAATAAGAAAATGCCTACGAGTCTCTCTTTTAACGATCCGTGCCAACTTCATCAAGAATGTGGCGCGGCAACTTCGTAAAGTTAACGACGAAAGTAGCAGGACACGCCGCGTTTCGAAACAATCTTGCACTCAAATGGCGAGCGGGAATCGAAACTGTCTAGTTTACAGCGTCGAGTCTATAAACTCTCGACTTCACGTCGTCATTGTGACTTCCTTGCGGTCCGTGTAACCGTATCGGGAATACGAGCGAGCTGACCAAGGGGCGGTGTTCGTTGCGCGAAGTATCGCGAGCCTCTTCGTCTTGGTTACCCGGACGAGTCGAGAAAATCCTAGAAAACTCGAATACGGACCTGGAAGAGGGTTTATGGGGCGACTTGTTCGAAGAGTTTCTGAACTCGTTGGTTAGAAGAGGGAAGGGTTCCTAGGCTCGCTGACTAGAAGGAAAAAGGGTTCTTGGGAAAATTGACTGCAAAGGAGAGTTCCTAGATCAGTTGACTAAAAGTGAGAAGCGTTCCTAGAGTCATTAGCTAGAAACGAGAAGGGTTCCTAGGTTCATTAGTTAGATAAGAGAAGGGTTTCTAAGTTCGTGAACTAGAAGAGAGGAGGGTTCTTAAGTTCATTGGCTAGAAGAGAGACGAGAAGACTTTGTAGTCTCATTGATTAGATAAGAGGAGGGTTTCTAGTCTCCTTGGGTGGACAAGAGAAGGCTCATTGGTCAAGAGAGAGAAGGTTTCCTAGACTCATTATCTGCAAGAAGTGTAAAGTCTAACCGAGGAATCGTGAGAAGGGTTCTTAGACACCTTCCCTGGGTTCGCTAACTAAAAAAGAGAAGCCTTCCTGGGTTCATCAGGTAGAAGAAAGAAGGACTCCTAGACTCATTATCCGCAAGAGAGAAGGGTTTCTAAGCTCACTGTCCACAAGTGAGAAAACTTTCTAGATTCGCTATACAACAGAGAGGAGGATCCCTAGCCTTACTGGTCGGAAGAGAGAAGGTTCCCTAGACCTTCTAGGCTTCTAAGCTCATTTTCCACAAAAGAGAAGGGTTTCTAGACTCACTGTCCACAAGAACTTTCTAGGTTTGCTATACAACAGAGAGAAGGATCCCTAGCCTCACTGATCGGAAGAAAGAAGGTTCCTTAGACCTTTTAGGCTTCTAATCTCATTCTCCACAAAAGAGAAGGGTTTCTAGACTCACTGTCCACAAGAACTTCCTAGGCTCGCTATACAACAAAGAGAAGGATCCCTAGCCTCACTGATCGGAAGAGAGAAGGTTCCCTAGACCTTCTAGGCTTCTAGGCTCATTCTCCACAAAAGTTTCTAGACGCACAGTCCACAAAAGAGAAGGTTTTCTAAACTCACAGTCCACAAAAGAGAAAACTTCCTAGATTCCCTATCCAATATAGAGAAGGATCCCTAGCCTCACCGGTGGCAAGAGAGAAGGTTCCCTAGACTGGTCGGCTAGAAGGGAGAAGGCTTTCAAGTCTCATCGGTTACGAGAGAGAAGGGTCCCTAGACTATCCGGGCAGACCGTTTCGCAGCCGAGGATGCTACGCCTAACGCGGAATCTCTCTCGAATAACAAATTACACGCGATGCGAACAATCGAACACCGCGGGACGCCAGAGCACGCCGACAATTATCTCGCATGGAAAGTCCGGTGTATGTGTACGTGTATGCGTGCTCGCGAGGACGACAAGGCGGAGATTGCGGAATCGCCTAGAATGCAGATCCACCGTCGCCGCCGCGCCGCGGCGTTTTCTACGTGCCGACAATCCGCGACGTTCCGCGGAGGCTCGCATTTCTGGTTTTGCCTGCTTGCTTGCCTGCCTGCCTGCCTGCCTGCCTGCCTGCTTGCCTGCTTGCTTGCCTGCCTGCTTTTACACCCATGCATCGTCCTGCGTTATGCGCCGCGGTCGTTCGAACGTTCCCCCCTCCCTCGGTGTTGCCCCAACTCCCCCGCTATCCCTCCCGCTGCCATATGTTCCCTTTCCAGCACCACCTACTTTTACCCCCTTCGTTCTAGCTCTCTCGCTTCTTCCACCGTGTGGCTCGGTGTCCCTCTTCGTTGCACCCACTACCGCGCAGACGACGGCCTGTCGTTTCGCAAGGATGCACGTATCGCTTTATCTCGAGCTGCATTTAATTCACGTAGGTAGGGACTAGGAAGAAGAGCACGTGCATAACCCAGTCACTTTCAAAGGTTGGGCGTTCGAACGGTTTGCGCAAACGCAGGAGCATACCTGGCTTCTCCCATTTTTTTATACCCCCCTCCCCACCCCTCGGTTTTTCTTTTCCCTACGGTCGTTGCTGCTCCTCACCGCTGATCGTTGCCGCGCGGCGAACACGCGTCCAGGACGGCTCGTAAATCGCGATAAAGTTAAGTAATTCCAGGATCGAAAGTCCGCCAACGTGACGCAACGGGGAGTTTTGACGATCGTCACGCGCGCGAGCGCGTACACACGCTCCGGTTCTGCTTCGGAGGCAACGCTCCGCGCGCGAACGCCAGCCAACCGCTTCTTCGGACGGGATTGGCCGCCACGAATGTGTCAACGTTCCAGAAGAGGAACGAGCAGATCAAACGAGGCTAGCTCTGGATTCTATCGTACAAGGAGGATCGCGGAGATACGCCAGGCGGAATTCAAAGCGGATCGATCCTATTATAATTCCAATTTCGAAGTAGGATTCTTTGAATTTTAATTTGCTCTGGTAATCTGCTCTGTTAACGTTTTGATACGTGGTGAACCTAGCGGTTCGTTTTATCGGAACGTTGAACGAAACCTCGAAAACCGAGGTTTGGTAGAATTTATACGCCTAAAAAAGTGCAAACTTGATATTTCACTCTGCTCTAATTTGAACACGTTCAAAGGTTTGCTCTATCAAATGCAAATCTTTCCCATACACGCGTATATACCTAGTGTACTATACCATCGTACACTCTATCAGGTTCTGAACACAGACTCGAACAATGGTTCGAAACCAGATCCGCCCTATAGACCTACTCTACAATTAGAATCTTCTCCCTCTTCGTGCACCTATCCAAAAGGACTCGTTCTAGAGATTTCCTTCGCTCTAATTTAGAACTACACATTCGAAAATCTTCTCTACTAAAATTTAAATTCAAATCTTTCCTATTCATACTCAGATACCTATAAATCTAGCCTATAGACTTACTCTGTAATCAGAATCATATCCTTCGTCACACACCTATCCAAAAGAACTCGTTCCAGAGATCTCCTTCGCTCTAATTTAGAACTACACATTCGAAAATCTTCTCTACTACAAATTTAAATTCAAATCTTTCCTATTCACACTCAGATACCTATAAATCTAGCCTATAGACTTACTCTGTAATCAGAATCATATCCTTCGTCACACACCTATCCAAAAAGACTCGTTCCAGAGATCTCCTTCGCTCTAATTTTAGAATCTTAAAATCTTCTCTAAAATTTAAATCCCAATCTCCCCTATACACACGTACACAGCTACCATCGAAGCAATTCCGAGGCCAGACTCTACTCTACAATCAGGACCCACTCTCTCTGTACTTCCTCGTCCGAGAGGAAACTCCTCGTGCCAATCCCTCGGTAGACAAACGGATCGTTAAACCGCTCGAAACACCCATACCGACGCTTCCGCTCGGCCAGGATCGTTCCCTCGCGTCGATCGCGCGTACCCGCGCGGAACCATCGAGCGTTCGGAAGCGATCCTCTCGGCCAGCCTCCGACCTTCGTGAGCTCGGTAACCCCGCGAATTCCGTGTCAACGCGCACGAATATCCTGACCTCCTGTTCCCGATCGTCTCGACGACGACTACGAGAAGCAGAAGACAGTTACGAGGTGGAATGGAAACGCATCACCGAAGCCACGGTGCACCGCTTCACCGCTGCACCGCTGCACCGCTGCACCGTGCCGCGGCCTCGATGGAAGATGCCATAGGTGTAGGAGGATGAGTTGTGCCTCATTGTCGGGGCGGCATACCATTAGAATACATTAGAGAAACCTTCGTTCGTTCCCGCGAACGCTCCAACTACGTCGGGGCCCCGCGTTAGAAAGAGGAACAACGGGCCCGCGAAGTCTGTCGGGGGGTCAGGTGGGGGGCGAACCGACCGAGGGTGGGATCGATCGTTCATGATTCTCGATGATTAAACGTTCGCGGAACCGTTGAATTATGTTGTGAACGTTGCCGGACTCGCGAGGGGCGTGATCGATCGTGGACCGAGATGCTAACTAGACCCGCTCCGGACAGCGCTTTATTAAATAACAACGCTCGCGTATTATTGTTTCCGCGTCCCGGTTTAACCTTTACGCGTGGGATCGCCGCGAGGTTTTTGTTTTGTTTTTCTCTTTCTTTTTTTCTTTCTTTCTTTTCCCCGCGAGAAATTACGATTCGAGGTCCGATTGAACACTGAGGTGTACTCGGTGGGTAGTGTGGAAAGGTATTAATTTCAGTATTAATTTTCGTAGATCGGTACTTTTCTGACCAGAAAGATTCTAGGGTAGTCAATATTATTGTGAAAATTGTGACGTGAGTTCGAAGGAAATTGGAGGGAAGAATTTTGGGAGTGAAATGTAGATTTTGGTTGCTGGAATCTTTCTTTTCCTCGCGAGCGATTACTATTCGAGGTCCGATTGAACACTGAGGTGTACTCGGTGGGTAGTGTGGAAAGTTATTAATTTCAGTATCAATTTTCGTAGATCGGTACTTTTCTAATTAGAAAGACTCTACGGTAGTCAATATTTTTGTAGGAATTGTGACGTGAGTTCGAAGGAAATTGTAGGGAGGATTTTTGGGAATGAAATGTAGGATTTGGTTACTGGAATTGAACAATATTATTGTAACAAGGTGCTTTGGAAGCTCCCCGCTTTGGTGCGCGTACAAAATCGATGATACAAAGGAGCGAGTGTCGATACGCGAAGCATCGGTACTTTTCTGAAGATAAAAAGCACGTGTCGATATTTTCGTAGAAAATTTCACGTAATTTTAAGAGTACTTTTGATTCTTACGCTAAGAAGATCGATATCGACATCTACTAATCTCGCGAAAATATTTCGATTTTCAATTTTAATAATCACTTTCGTGTTACGATATTTGGAACAGTTTAAAAAGTACACGAAACGATAAACTAGAAAGTAAATTTCGCGAGTAATACGAATTTCAGAAATTTAGCTACTCGTGTCGCTTTCAACAATCATGAAAATAACGCAATACACGCGTTTGTGTACTGTGCAACTATTTCCTATTTACACTCGTGTGCACTAACGAGGACCGTTAGTATAACCACCCCCGTTTATCATCGACGAAGAGAACGACGCGATCGAAATATCCCTTCGAGTTCATATTTCACCGGATTTTACGCGGGGATCGAGCATTCCGGACGATGTAAAAATTGATTATCACTCGACGAAGAACGAGCGAATTCCTTTACCCTCGAGAGGATATTTCACGCGAGCCGAAAGCGTGCAAGGCGTAAGCGAACATTCGCGTGTGCTGGTGGCGCTCGCGCCGTTTCTTACACGGGTACAAATTGCAGGCGCGTTAAGGTAGCACCGATTTCTCTCACGAACGATACCCAGATCTGTTCCCCGATCTTTCACGGTTGACCAAGTGGAGGCGTTAATTAAGATATTCTCCTGGCTAGATGTCGGGCAGCCGGTAAATCAGGCGAGGTCGATCGATCCGATCGAGCGAACCGTCGTCGTCCCCGTTAGACTTTAATTAAATCGAATTAAATAGACAACATAATTCCAGGGATCAAAGAAGATTGTTGAAACAATCCCGCGCGATTAGTATAGATCGCAGCTCGGACCGGCGCGTAATTCGGCCGAGAGAGGAGAATTGCATTTATGCAGTTTCCGGCCCTCTCGATGCATCTAAACGATAATTGTACGTACGAATGGTTGAATACGGCAATGTAATCGTTTCTCGGGGGAAAAATGATTCTTTTTACACAGTTGTGAAGATTTACTCGGGTGAAATCGTGAATTTTAATAACGTGTGTCGTCTATAATGAACACGTGTGGATATGTTCTTTTGTAAAAGTGAACAGGTTCCCTCGGATCGTTTTCTGGGGGGAAACTTATCTTTTTGGTAAAGTTGAAAATATTTACTTCGGTGAAACCGTGAATTTTAATAATACGTGTCATCTCTAATCAATCTGCGCGTACGTATGTTCTTCGTAGAGCTGAACAGATTCAGGTTGAATTTACAGTAAAGTTACGAAGGCGTTAAAGAAATATTATATTGAAATTTTCTTTCTTCGAGTCTACGATGTTGAATCACAAGTATTTTCTGTGATTTAGATACAGGGCAGAGTTAGAAATTTTCTAATATTCTTTTAAACTCGACCATATTGGCAACCAGCGATGACAAAAGTTGCAAGCAGGGTCGTCGAAGAATTAATCTCGTAAGACGAAAGGTCTTAATGTTTAAGTCGGTTTAGGCGATAGCGAGCAACGACGACCGCAGCCGGTACGTGAGGAAATTGTTCTATCAAGGACCGTGTGCTAGCAGCTGGTTCTTAAATCGATACATTTTCTCTATCACTTGGTTTGTTAGTTCCTTCTTCGCCCTCGACACATTGGTACTTCTAATCCGCCAATGATAGCTGTTACACTATTAATACAATTTAATCCTAAGGAAAATCTACAGATCACAAGTTAGATACGAAAAGATTATTATTGAATGTTCTTATTACGTACCAGGAAGTACGTGCACGAATATACAGGGTGTTCTGTAAATGTTAGTACAAATTACAATCGTTTATTTTCAGGAGTAACATTTTTTCTATCAGGTGGATACTAAGAAGAATATCTGCAGCAAAATGGACACCATTTGCAACATTTTTTAAACAGGTGACAATATCAGAAGTCAATCGAATATGATAAACATCCTGAAGAATGAAAGTTCTGCTCAAGTACCGAGTAAAATTAACACGAATATAAGTAAATGATGAAATCCATCTCGTCGATCGAGTATTCTAGGGAGAAAGAAAGATCTGTTTCTGGTTAAAGGTTACAAGGTACTACGAATAAGTAGAAACTGGTTTTTAGTCTCAAACTTTATAAAAGCTGACTGAAAATAAAATTTCTCCTACGATGCTCAGGTGTTCCCCAAAATATTCAAAGTCAGTTTCCTCGGAAACAATGCATTCTACCCGAAAATCTTGACTCTATATTTCCATACAAAGTTATGGTATTAAAGTGTGTACCAAGAGAAATAAACTACAACGATAATATACTTCCAGGTTGTTTGTAATAAATGTTAAGTAAATTGAGCAGCCTTCACCCGCGTGACTTTGATACACGATACACCCCACGAGAGCATAATGCAGAAGATATCGATCACCTGCAGAATTTTTCGTTCAACTGAATATTATTTTCAGGAAAAAGTTCTCAAAGTAATTACAACATCTGCCTAACGTCACTGTATTTTAACGTGGATCATGGTACACACGTTACAAAATTTTCCAGTCAACAGATACAATTTTTAAAACTTCTCAAAGTAATTCCAACATCTGCGCAACTTCTCTCTCTTCCAATGTGGATCATTCTATACATGTTGCAAAATTTTTCAATCGACAAATATAATTTTTAGAAGAAAGTTCTCAAAGTAATTTCCACATCTACGTAACGTCTGTCTTTCAACGTGGATCATGCTATACACGCTACACAATTTTTCAGTTAAGAGACATAATTTCTACAATCTCTCGAAGCAATTTCAACATCTGCCTAAAGTCTCTATCTTCCAACGTGGATCATAGTACACACGCTACAAAATTTTCAGTCGACAAATATCATTTTTTGAAAAAAATTCTCAAAGTAATTTCCACATCTGCCTAAAGTCTCTGTCTTCCATCGTAGATCACGGTACACACGCTACACAATTTTTCAGTCAACAGATATCATTTCTAAAACTTCTCAAAGCAATTTCAACATCTGCCTAAAGTCTCTGTCTTCCAACGTGGATCATGGTAGAGAAACTATACAATTTTTCAGTCAACAAATACAATTTTTAAAACTTCTCATAGGAATTTCTACGTCTGCGCAACGTCTCTGTCTCCGACGTGAATAAAGGCCGGTTAAAAGTCGGTCGACTTCACCTTTGGTCCCCACTCGAGTATCCACCCTGTCGATAGTATCGAGCAAGCGGAACGCAGATCGAACGACCGGTAATTAAATAATTCATACGGGACTGGCAGGGAACAATAAGCGACGAAAAGCGGGTCTCGGGAGTGTCCCCGCCTCCTCTGTCCCCCTGGCCACCCATCCACCACCCACCCCCCGCGTGAACGGTTCGAGAAGGCCGGCCACGGGATTCGAATTAACTCGACAAAGTATCGGCAGGTAGTCCTTAATTAGCAGAACTAATTGCGCGCCGACTCCGCATGCAGAAAAGGTTACGCGTCGTGATTTATTGACCCTCCCCGCCACTGTCCTAATTAAGTGCAAGCGAACGCTATTGTAGCCAGCAGCAGCAGCAGCAGCAGCGAGCAGCACCGAGCACCGAGCAGAAACAATTACCGATCCGGCAGACGACGACGGCGAAAAAACATAGCATTCACGGGCACGGAACCGACGAGGAAGAGGAATCCGAACCGGCGTCTCCGTGAGCTTTAAAGGGTTCGTTAACCCGTTTTGTCCTCCCGGATGGTACGCGTACGATACATTTGCCATTTTAGGTAGGGCCCGTAACACACTGTTTCGCCAAACGGCCGCGATCGTATTTCACGAATACACACCTTTACCTACGCGGGTTAAATTACCGCGCGGGGCGAGAAAAATAACACCCTTTACCGGGAACCGGACCGTATTAGCGTTACGGATCGGCTCGCGACCGACACGTCGGGACAATTCTACATCCAGACGCGTAAAACGTTGTTGGATCACGAGGACGACGATCAGAGAATACGCGGAGGGGACACCGCGCTCGAAAACCTATTCGTTTTATTCGCTTCTGCGAAAGATTCGGTCACGGAGAACGGAAACGGACGAGATCGCAAGAACAGGCGAGACGCCACCGAGACTCGTACGCGATCACGTCGTTCCTGGGCTCGCTGGATTTTTCGAGACAACTTCCGGGGATTCTGTTTCTTTTAATCGTCGCGAATTGGAATTCGATCGTTTGGAGTGATTTGTACTTGCACGAGGTGGCTGTGGTGAGTCTCCAGGATTCAAAGACGAAGATTGTACGTTGTAGGTTGTTAGTTGTTACTCGAGGAAAATTTTCAAGGATCGTACTTCTTTTCAATTTAGTATTCTAAACGTATTTTATATCTACTTTCAGGGATTGGAAATATTACGCAATCTTGATTGTTTCTTGACCGTTTCGTTAATCTTTGGTTGTACAATGTTCCGGTGATTTCTGGTGAGTTTCGAAGTTCAATGACGAAGCCTGTAGGTTTTGATCACAGGTTGTTTCTGAAGAGAAACCTCGAAGGATGCAATTTTTCATATTGCAATCGTACGCTCTCACGGATTGGAAATTTAGGTAATCTTCCTTGTATCGAGCAATCTCTGGACAATGTTCTGGTTAGTTTCGAAGGTTCAAGGACGAAGCTTGCAGGTTTCGATCGCAGCTTGTTTCCCAAGGGAAATTTTAGCCGATTGTATTTTCTTGAAATTACGTTACACTCTTAGGGATTAGAAATATTACGTGATCCTGACAGTTTCGTGTGACCTCCGTTAAAAAAATTTCTGAATTTAAGTATACAGACCCAACGGTTAATACAGTTTACCTCGGGGAAATGAAACGTTCACCATATCGATGTTGATACAAACTAGAAATTTTTCCAACCGCAAACGCCGAGAATACTATATCCTCGCGTTCCTCGCACTTTGTTCGAATTCGTTTTGGGGAAGCAAATTAAATTCTAAAATTCAATACCGAAACGCTCCATCCGTTTAATCGTCTACCCGGCTGATTAAAAATTCTATCTACGAGATACACCGATGCGATAGACACGTCCGATAAATGCAAATATACTTCCATTTACTCCAGATCCAACGATACGATCGATCCGTTCTTTCTCACCTTGGTAGAACCTCACTTTGGATACTTGCATTAACATGTAACATTATTCAAAGATTCGAACAAAATGATCGCACGACCGTTAATATATATATTACTTCTATAAAATAAATAACCGGTAGACGTCCGCACCGAGAATCTTGAACGAAAAACATCTCGAATGCGTAACCGATATACTCCGTGTTAAATTCCTGCGAAAGAAAAGGAAAAACAAGCCTCGACTCGGTAGAATACTCACCACCCTTTCGCAATCCCGCAGCGTTGTAAACCGAAGCGGAAGAAATTACCGCCGGTTCGTAGCACGCGCACGCGCTGGTACGAGTCATTAGCCAAGTCGGGTGCAACGAGCTTTCTTCCCGCGGTTGGTGAAAAATTGAGATTCGTTGGTACGTAAGCGCGGTTTCGTACGATACGAGTAAACACCGACGATAATCTCGCGGGGCCCCCCGCTCGTTCCATCCCTCCTTCGGCGAGGAATCACGCTGGGAGGAAGCGTGTACCGGCGTTGGAACAATTGCGCCTTGTGCTCTCGCAACTCGGCCGCTACCGTATCGATCGATTGGATTTCACCGGCGGCGGCGGCGGCGGTGGCGGCGGCGGCGGTGGAATCGCGTTGTTCATCGAGATCGATCTCGGTTCGGAATAATGTTCGATATGATTGCGCCGACGGACCGGAAGGCGAGTTGCACGCGTTGCACCATCGCGAACGCCGATCTGGCACACAATTAAACGCAGTCCACCGCAGCACGGCTTCGCGGAGTTTCGTGCGGTCGAAAGTCCGTCGGTGAGTTATTACGATTCTCCATTAACGGTGCCGACAAGCCATTATGTAACGACACCGACGATCGATCTTAAAAGCGAGATAATGGATCGCGGTTCAGTTCCGTATTTTAGAGAACCGAGCGTGAGCGTGCGCGCGCTCACCAGCGCACCAGCGCACCAGCGCACGAGCGCACGAACGGTCCGCAGAGACTCCGACACGTCGGGAATCTGGATCCGAATCTGTTCGAGAGGAATTAATTTTGAAAGGAGATCGGGACTCGGTCCGTGTCTGAGATCTCCGTACCGCGATCTCGCCTTCGTGGAATTCGACGAACGTCGATGGGGAACATCTCTCGCGCCGATACCGAGCGCACGAAATTCGTCGAATTTCGATCATCGACTTCGAGGTCTCGCGCGGAACGGAGAACGGTTGCGGTACACCTGCTCGAGATCTCGGATCGACCGAGATCTCGATTAACGCTTACGTCGCGTTGCAACGATCGCCTAGATCGCGAAACATCGACAGCGAGAACGATTCTTTTCTTTATCGAGCGATTTATTCGATTTCGGCCGAGGGAAATTGGACGCTTTGAATTTTCGTTTAAATATTTGAGGAAAATGGAAGAGGGTGATGCGGTGTGCTATTTGGAACGAGGTAATGGAATTTTTAGAGGATCGCGAACTCTAATCGTGGAGCGGAGATGTTTCTTTTTGTTATTTTTTAGATTTTCTGAGGGAATTTCGGTGCTTTGAATATTTAAATATTTGAGGAAAAAGGAAGAGGGTGATGCGATGTACTGTTTGGAACGAGGTAATGGAATTTTTAGAGGATCGCGAACTCTAATCGTGGAGATTGTGTTTTTTATTCTTTGTTAAATTTTGTGAGATAATTTTGGTAGTTTGAATTTTGATTTAAATATTTGAGGGAAAAGGAAGACGACGATGCGTTATACTCTTCGAAACGAGGTAATGGAATTTTTTAAGGATCGTGAACTCTAAACGTGGAGCGGACGTGAATCTTTTTTACGATTTTTTAGATTTGAAAGAGAATCGGGTGCTCTTGATTCTTATTTAAATATTTGAGAAAAAGAAGAAAGAGGACGATGTATTACACATTTCAGAACGAGGTGAGGAAACTCTAAACGTGGAGCGGACGAGAATCTTTTTTTACGATTTTTTAGATTTGAAAGAGAATTGGCTGCTCTTGATTCTTATTTAAATATTTGAGAAAAAGAAGAAAGCGGACGATGTATTACACATTTCAGAACGAGGTGAGGAAACTCTAATCGTGGAGTGGAGACGATTTTATTTTTACGATTTTTGTAGACGTTGCGAAAGAATTTAAATGCCTTCGATTCTAACTTGAACATTTAAAGAAAAGGGATTCGCGTCGAAATTACAATAGTGAACCGATTTTTAACATAGACAGAATTCGGAAAATACTCCGAGAATATCTTCAAAGAGAGACTCGAAGACTGGGCACGATAGGATCGGCTTCAAGAACGAGAAATGTTGGAGCAGGAGTACGTGTGCCGATCTGCTTTGAAATTCTTCGATTTAAATATTTGAAGACGAAAGAGATCCACCTTGTAAGCCGAGCTCCGAGGATTTGGCATCGATATCCACTTCTCTGTTCCACTGCAATGATGGTGCACTGATGTTTCGCATCGATGCACAAAATTCAAGAAACGGTCGAGGAAAAGCCTCGTTGGCGTACTGCCCTTGTCCCTCCCTCCGACCTACAAAAACATCTTAGAAAGTAATAACAAAGTACCCAGTTCCATTGTGCAACGAATGAAACGGTCGTAACCGATCGCCTAATTTCCGTCTAAACAAACTATGACCTACTTCGTAGAAAATCAAGCTTCAATATCACCTCCAAGACAAAATCGAGAAACAGAAAATACAATCTACTCAGGTTCATCGAAGAAACTAAAATGATAATACTTCCAACAGAAAGTAACTCTCCCGGTAACAAACCCGAACCTAAGTGATAAAGTATCCAGTGCAATTAAAATCCCGAGAATCGATCCTAAAAGTCACTCCTACTTCCGAATCAACGAAGATCGACTCTGTGTTAAGAATCTCGAACGTTCGACAAAACGAACCTAGTACATTTCCAGGTAATGATTTACCTAGTAAACGAATTTAAGCGCGGATCCGATGGAATCTAGATCGCAAAATTCGATACCCGACGATCGATTGCGAACGAACGAACTAACCGAGATTGCCCGAACAAATCCAGGTGACGCCGAAACGCCAGCGCAATATGATCACAATCCGTATTAATAATTATCGGCTCGGCGTATGCCCCGTTCACGGTTGATTTATGCAACGATCGCCACCTTTACCCGCGGTTCCACATTGTAAAATGTTAACGTTACTGTTCCTTCGCCTTGAAATGCTAATGCGGCTGTTCTCATGTCCCGTATCGATCCCGGTAATCTCTTATACGCCGTCACGCAGTGTTCGGTGTGGGGCGGAGAGGGAGGCCGTGGGGTGGGGAAGGAATATTGAAATATCTCCGCGCGAATGTATCGCACATCAGATGTCTTACGCGGGAATGGCATTCATACGTACAATTAAATACCGATTAAGTAATTAAGATAGAATCGCTTAATTGGATACCGTGCCACGGTTAATCAAACCGTGTCCCGCGCTCTTTGTGCTCGGACAAAGCGGCCGCGATAGTAAACGTTTCCTACCGTTCCTTTATCGAGCCAACGATCGATCTGTAAACGCGGCAAATCAACTATGACCGAGCCCCGAGTCCCTCGTAGCGACTTCTCGCCGTCTTGGAAACCAACCGTTTCGAATGCGCTTGCTATCGTCGTATCGATCTACACGATGGAAAAGTGAATATCGAACTTCGAAGGGATTTTTCTTTTACTCTCGAAGATTCGAAATCGACTTTTCCTCGAACCGTTTCTCGAATCTTTAGGCTCCTGGGTCCAACGAATGCTTCGAAACTGTTTCGAGGACTCCGATTGTGAGAAATATCGACTTTAACGTAGAGTGAATTAATTATAGGACACTGGAACGATTTTCTAGGGAAATGAATAATTTCACAGATTTTGTATCGCGAATACGAGATCGAGAGAATTTTTCTTTTTCTATCTCCATTTTCATAATTGTATGTAAGTTTGAACAATTATACACATTTCATATTTCCAGATTTGTGTCGTGAGTATCCAGTTGGAATTTTATTACTTTCATAATTTTCACGAAACAATGTTTCGTTGTTTATTTTTTTTATTCCGTAGCTGGTACATCGAGACTTGAAAATTTTCGCGAAGAAAATTCAAGTGTACCGGTAACGATTGTTAACCACGCGATTCGCCGAGACGTTTCGGCTCGTATTTTACGAAGAAAGTGTTTACGATGACGAGAAGTGGATGCGATGAGATATTTCCGAGCTAGGTGCGTTTGTGTGCCGTACGAGCGTGGCTAATTTCATAGATACGAACGTCGACATTTGTATGTACGATCGTTCGATCTGGGAATTCGTGTTTAGACGCGATACGGTCCAAGGAAATATGGTACACTCTCTGAATCGAATCCTAGATATTGAAGTCTCAATTCCCACGTCCGTGCTTCTCGAGAAGTTTCCTCGCTGGTACATAAGTTTACTTCGTAGTTTATCGGTGCAATAGCTAAGTATCTGTACACAGGTACACGAGGTTGAACGTTTAGGTTTACTTCGGAAACATCCTTCGGGGATAACATTCTATGGTAAACGTGTTGAATATTATACAACAATAGCGAATATCTCGATGTATACGCAAGGTGTACAATGTATCATGTATGTGTATAAAAAAAAGTGGTTGCTCGATGGTCGATAAATAAATCGAGGATGATAAATTTCGGCTGAAATTACTTTCATAAATTCTACGTTTCGTGTATGCACAATTCTCTCGTCGCTATAATAACCATCGGTTTTATTTACACGGTACAAAAGAAACTCGTAAAATAATCGGCTCGCTCTTTGAAACTCGTTTCGGTAACAAAAAAAAAAAAAACGGGAACGATGAACAAAAATCAATCTGTTCGGATTTTTCAATCAAAGAGAAACAATATTTATTTTCAGCAACAACGATAACGTGCTACAACAGACTTGCACTCACCGTTGCATTTTACTGCACGGTGCACCGATGCACACGGAAAATCTGTTCGTATCTTCTCTATACATTTCTCGATTATTTTTTCCCGAAGAAGGTAACTTCCCCCGGCGTTTTCCATATTTTTTCCAATAATTTTTTCCCACGAAGATAATTTCCCTGCAGAATCACTCCCGATGAGCTACGAAAAAATCGATCCGTGTGCAGAATTAACATAATATCCGATTCCACGAAGCGGAATAAGTGCACCGATCGAAAACCTCTATCGATGTAAAGAATAATCCTCCCTGTATACACAACGAGTACATTCGACACTATTACTCTCGCGTGACACGTAACATGTCTGTATTACACAATTTTATCCCCGAAGAGGACTTTCACCATAGGCCAAAACGTTGAATCTTTCATACGTATAAATCCCGCGCAAACACTCGTGCCCGATAAATTGCAAAATGAACTCGTGTTATAACGTTACGATCGCGAGGAAAAAATTGCTGAAATAAAATCGCGTGGCTGTCGAATAATCGACAGAGGAGGAGAGGAGAGGGAGAGGGTGGGTGACGTTTACCCGGCTTCAGTTGATTTCAATATTTTCGAGCCACGAGGGAGAAAGGGAGGGGACTCGAAATTTTACCGGGGCACGAATTCGTAAATAATTCTCTCTCTTTGTTTCTGGTTCGCGCGATTGTGTAAACAAAACCGAGCGAACTATGTACTCGCATTGGCAAACGCTGTGTTGTTTCCCAACGGCACGAGTCCCCCATGAGACTCGTCCTCCTCGTTCCATCCGTCCCATAAAGCCTCGATTTCGCAAGCTTTCTGCCCTCCCTACCCATCTGTCCCTCGACACTCTCTCTCTCTCTCTTTCTTTCTCTCTTTCTCTTTCTCTCTCTCACCCTCGACGTCAACCATCTCGTAAAGTCTCTCGTAAAAGCGACGACAAGATAGGATCGCGAGCGCGTCAGGTGCAGCACGTCGCGGCGACCAGCTACACCTAGACGCGATGCGCACGATCATAGGATCCGATTTATATTTGCATGAAATTTATCGGAGTCGAGGCCGACATGTGTTCGCCCGGATTATCGCGTCTCATCGGGGATACCTTCGATGTGTCGGCCTCCAGCCGATACAGACAGAACAAAACACGAATCGGAGGATATATTGTTCTTGCGCAGACGCTGTCGTTTTTTATCGATCCCCGACCGGGGAAAATAAATAACGAACGCTGTGCAAGTTCCAGCCCCGCGCAAACTTGAACGAAAAGCCCCGGTTCAGATGAAAAGCAACGATAGGGGTTCATGGTGTTCGAATCGGAGTCCAGGGAAATTTTATTCGAACGAAAGACAATGGAAAAATTCAACGTACGTCTTGAATACAACGAACAGACTTTAAATTGTATTCTCCAAACGAACGATTAGAAACTACGGTGTGTATCGTTGGAACGTTTCTCGATCGAATTAATGAAAATTATGATTCGAAGTAACGAGAACTGTTTAGTCGAGAATTGCAATTGTTTCGAAGCTTTTCGAATCAAAGAATATGTTTACGTGTCGATATTTGGCTATCTTTCTCATCTGTGATTCGTTTGGTTGGGAACATTATTTCGAGACGATTTAAATTGTAGCTTTTGTTCGGTGGATGCAAAATTATTTGTATTTCGTCGGTTGTTCCGTGGTACACGTGGAAACGAGATTCACGAACGATGGCGATTCGTGTGTACGCGTGTAGAGCGTTGAATTCGATTTTAAATTGGACACCGTGCAAAGTTCATTAACGGTTACGTGTACGAGTTTACGATAAAGTTCGACTTCTCCTATGAGGCAACGATACCGCTGCTTTTATCGACGCTCGATGTCTCGTTAGAAAGGTTGTATACCTCGCTCTGTCAGTCACTGCTAGTCATAGGTATTTAGAGCCTATTCAAATTATTGAATTCAATAAATGGCGTTACCGGCTAGACGTAACGTTATTATACTCCACGACCGAGCAGGACCTTGTATTGCGAAAGACTCGTAGAAACTACATAAATTGGACACGGATTCAATATATTACGATTGCTATAACGTCTTTAGTTGCGCTTACATGAAACATCGTCCGATCGACGAGTTTTACGTATACGTAGAGAGGATATTGAAAAATATTACCCACATTTTTATACGGGATAATATTTAACTTCAAGAGGGGTGCAATAATGGTGAAGAATACAGAAAAAGGAAACAAGAAGTGGATAGGGTTTATTGCAAATATCGATAGAATGGCAAGAGAAGATGCTACAAGATCGAGGAGATAAGGAGACACTGGTTTCTGTGTAGAATAGAACGAATACTATACGTCATCTTTCGATGAAGACATCCATCTTTTAGAGACGAGAAGACTCTAGTTTTCTATGTAGAATAGAACGAATATGTCATCTTTCGATGAAGATATCCATCTCCTGGTGATAGAGAGACTCTACTTTCTACGTAGAATAGAACGAATATGTCATCTTTCGATGAAGATATCCATCTTCTAGAGACGAGGAGACTCTAGTTCTCTATATAGAATACTTCTCCCGGTGATAGAGAAACTCTAGTTTCTACGTAGAAAGAATATATCATCTTCCGATGAAGATATCCAGCTCTTAGAGCTAGGAAGACTCTAGTTTTCTATAGAGAATAGAGGCTCTAGTTCTACGTAGAATATTTATCTTTCCACGAAGACATCCATCTCCTACAGATAAGAAGACTCTAGTTTGATATATAGAATACCTCTCTCGATGATAGACTCTAGTTTCTACATAAAATAGAGCGGATATGCTATCTTCCAATGAAGATATCCATCTCCTAGAGCTAAGAAGACTCTAGTTTTCTATAGAGAATAGAGGCTCTAGTTCTACGTAAAATTTTTATCTTTCCACGAAGACATCCATCTTCTACAGATAAGAAGACTCTAGCTTGCTATATAGAATACCTCTAGACTCCATTTTCTACGTAAAATAGAGCGAATATCCTATCTGCCAATGAAGATATACATCTCCTAGAGCTAGTAAGACTCTAATTTTCTATACAAAATAGAGGCTCTATTTCTACGTAAAATATTCATCTTCCCACGAAGACATCCATCTCCTACAGACAACAAGACTCTAGTTTGCTATATAGAATACCTCTAGACTCTACTTCCTACGTAAAATAGAGCGAGTATGCTATCTTCCGACGAAGATATCCATCTTCCAACGACAAAGAGACTAAACTCCACATAAAACGGATCGAATACCTCCTCTCTGATCTCTTCGAAAGATATAATCCACACCACCGAGTCTTCTTTCCTCGCCCAAACCCGGATCCCAACGCACGCCCAAATTTCAACCGTACAACGACCGTTCGATCCCAACGACGAACCAAACGATCTCCGGAATACCAGCTACACGGAGACGCGAATTGACGCGCGTGATTGACTTTTACTTTTGCTACCAGGCGCACGGTTTTATTCCGGAAACACCTGTGTCCATTCCGAGGGGGCGATTGCGCAACCAGCAGCAACAGCGGCCGCCAGCACAGACTTTTGTCGATGGCAAAAGCGGCCGGTCCATTTTTTTTGTTTTTTTTTCTCCCCCCTCGACCGCGAATATGCAGATCGACCGGATCGCCGGTTAACGAGAGTCGAATTTGGCAATAGTTTCGCGAAACGGCGCCGAACGAAAGCAGAAAAACCGCGGGCACGCCGGTTGCGCAAACCGTCGATCCATCGTCTGTCCCTCGATTTAGGCGGCACGACGCCCCAAATGCTAAACCGTGGATAGGTCCGGTGAACGTGGACGCAGCTGCGCCAATGGACTCTCACCGGGTCGTTACCTTTTGTCGGTGTGCGTTACCGCGCGCATGCGTGCAAGGGACCGGCCGGTTCGCGCGCTAACGATTATTTTCCAACGATCCAGATTCGATTCCCTTTGATTTTTCCCGCGCCTCGCTCTTCGATTCGCAACGCCGATTGTGACGCTCGGTGCGCAAACCTTGCTACGGTATTTCTCGCAGCTGAGGGATTCTGTGCGTGGATTGTGCTACGAGACCTCGAGGGGGGAAAAATGGAGGAATACTGCTGGGAAATGTTGAGAAATTTTGTACAGTTGGAAATTTCGGTTTGGCGAAGTATTTAGTGAAATAATTCAACAAGAGTCGCTTGAGCATCGAATGCGATTTTTTCCTGTTTTTTTTTCTTTGAGTTGGGGGTTTGAGCATTGATAAAGGTACACGAGCTGTTGGAAGAAAATTAGAGAAATGTTGTTGGAAGGTTTTGGGAAATATTGTGTATTTCGAATCTCTGATTTATCAAGGAATGATTAAGATTAAGTAATAAAATACTGATAAAAAAATTAATTCAAGTATATTCTCAGATGCTAGTTTCAATGTACAAACGGTTTAAATTCAAATTTTACCAACAGTTTTCCCTTATAGAGGGTTCGTGAGATAGTGAAGATTGAGAAATACTGAAGGCAGATGCAATTACGTTCATCTAAGGTACGTTAAATTTTTATTAGAGTACTATCGGTGTATTGAGGAAATTCTCTCGATAAAAACGAGTGCAAATATGACCCTGTTCGACGATACGCGTACCGATGGAACGCAAAACAATTAAAAGTACGTACATCCAAATAGAATCGTGTTTGCGTTACAAGTCCATCGATAACGCTACCACAAGCATAAAAAAAAAATAGAATTTAAAATTCAAAGATCATCGATAAATCCGAAATAAAAGTAAAAAAAAAATCAACTCGTTCCTAGCGTCTGAAAACCAGATCTTAACAAATACCCACCGAGGTGCTGGAAATTTCACTACCGAGCGACCGACGCGCAGCTCATCTGTGACACGTTTTATAATATATAATTCGCCAAAGTAACGACGTAGGAGGACGTATCCAATTCCATCGACAATTTCCATTTCATTTCCATTTAATCCACTTACCGTTACTTCGATATTCCCGCGTTCCGAATCTCATCAGAAATCAATCTCGCGTCGCGTCGAAACAAACGGCGGGGAAACACGAGATGGAAACGGTTCGGAAAAGCGGGGCGAGAAATTGTAAGCCACGCGGATCGAGGATTCCCCGACGACTCGGCGGGAGTTGATTTATAAAGAGCTCGCGAGGCTCGCTGGTAGCTCGTCCAGCTAGCTCCCTCACGCAGCGTTAATTTCGACATCGCCGCGCCGTGCCGCGGCGTGCATTAGGAGCGTCATCCAGCGAAACGCCGCGGCTTCCTCGTCGGCGTCGCTAATAATATTTACTGGCCGTCCGGGCGACCAGCGAAATGGTAGCCAGATACACTTCCCCGGTGGTAATGACGCCGCTACCGATGCGACGCTGCGATAACTTTATAATTGCGTCCCCTTTCTATTGTCCAGCGGCGATCACGCGCCCGAAATTCGCTTCGCTACGTTTCCAATTTCATTTCGTTCGGGGATATATCGTCGAATAAATTTTACACCGCGGTAATAACGTCGCGCGCCGCTTCCGCGTTAAAACGTCGCGTTCGCCCCTCGATAAAACGTACCGAGCAATCCCCCGCTTGTCGTTTATGCGTTATTACGTACCGAGACGTCGGATAAATTTTCCATCGGAGTGGTAATATTGCGTCGTAACTCCTCGTTAAAAGGTCGCGGTTACACCTCGGTAAAACGTTCCGAACTGTCTCGCCCGTTTATGCGTTGTTAAGCACCGAAATTCGAATCGACGATCGGTAAGATGCTATTACGACGTTTATCTTCTTGTCCGTGGAAGCCCACTTCGGGCGATGAAAACAAAAACAACTATATTTGTGCAGAATTTCCTCACCAGCTGGCGTCCAAGTTGGGCCGTAACGCTTCGGAAAGATCTTCTGTGTCGTTCCTTATTTTTCTATTTTTATTCGACCGCGCCAGACGCGTCATCGGGCCCGCTTCCCGGAATGTTGCCTTCGATCGAAACTTGATTACACGTAACGTCAATTATTGCTCGCGATCCCCGGTCGAGAACAAGCTCGCGCAATTTATTGGGTAGCCGCGATTGACGAAACGTGTCCCTGTTACGCGACTGGCTCTCGCGCAACGGTACGCTCGTTTAGAACGGTGAAGTTGCTTCTTCTCGCGGTGTCTTAATAATACGGTATCTACGATGCAACCTACCGCGGGGTTATCCTTAAATACTTCGCCGTGAAAGTAGCCACGAAATTACCGAACGAAGACACACCGAATGAAATTTCTCTCGTCGCAAACTTCTGTTCGTCTCGTACCGGACGAGTCCTCCAGGAAGCTCGATAGAGTCGTTTGGGAGTAAACGATAGTCAACGCTAGGAGTAACCATTAACGCGGTACCTAAGATGCAACACTCCACGCAAATATTTTAAATATTTCAGCGTAAAAGTAGCCGCAAAATTTCCAAAGAAACACGCACCGAGTTAAATTTCTCTGGAAACTTTATACGTTTCGAGCCATGTGATTCATCCTTGAGGAAGCTCGATAGAGTCGTTTGGAAGTAAACGATAACCGTAGTAGTTATGGTGTACCTAAGATGCAACACTCCGCGCAGATATTTTAAATATTTCAGCGCGAAAGTAGCTATAAAATTTCCGAACGAACACGCACCGAATTAAATTTCTCTCAAAACTATTTGTCTCGAACCATGTGATTCATCCTCGAGGAAGCTCGATAGAGTCGTTTGGGAGTAAACGATAACCAACGTTAAGTTTAACTACTAACGCGGTACCTAATACGCAACACTCCACGCAAATATTTTAAATATTTCAGCGTAAAAGTAGCCAGAAAATTTCCAATGAGACACACACCGAGTGAAATTTCTCTGAAAACTCTATTCGTCTCGAAGCGTGTGACTCATCCTCGAGGAAGCTCGATAGAAACGTTTGGGAGCGAAGCTAGCCGGTGCATCGGTGCTAACAGTAACTACCATCGCGTGTACATTGAAAGTTTACATTCCATCCTCCTTTTGTCCCGCGTGAAATCGACCCCACCCATCTTGCTTAACAAGAATCCCACCCCACGGGGGTCGAAGGTCCTTATCGAGACGACACGAGGCGGAATCGCGCGCGTCGCGTTCCAGGTTTCCAGGCGGGAATCCTAAATCACGTGAACACCGTCAACGCGTTTCCCAAAAGAGACCGACCACCTAGAGTCTCTCTGGCGGCGCGAGTAACCGCAGTTTGTTAGCCGAGTCCCGGGTCCCGGTCTTCGCGTCTAATCAGAAACGCGAGGGCGAGGACGCGTATCCACGGCTCAAATACGCTGAGATACGCGCTCGTACACGGCCTGGTACCTGCCGAGGCGCTCATTAACATGCATTCACGCCGCAATATTTATCGTTTGCTGGGTTGCTGCACACAGCCCTGCCTCTGTTGCGCGTCTCCGCGTCCCTCCCCCGCCGGCCTACCGCCCTCGACGCGGCCACGCATTTAGATGCTAGATAAAACCGCGGACGTTACACACCCGTCCGCCGCGACACGCACCGTGGAAACCGCTGTGCTCCCATCGCGTTCCCTAGCTTTCGGACCTACGCTCGAACGACCGATTCCAGGCTAGGTTCTAACTACGGATCGTAACTTGTAACTGCTCAACACTCGCGATTCTACGTAATGGTCTACGATCATTCGAGAACCAAGGTTCTACGTTACCTTGGTCTTCAGTAGCAACGATTATCCAAGAGTAGACATCCTTGTAATTGTTGAAGGCATGTGATCGTCCATAGTGGTCTACGATGATTCTAGAACGAAGGTTCTATGTTGCGTTGGACTTTAGCAGCAACAATTACCCAAAAGTAGACATCCTTATAACTGTTGAAGGCTTGTGATCTTCCATACTTGTTCTCGATGGTTCGAGAACGAAGGTACTATGTTGTATTGGACTTTAATAGTCCAATTACCCAAGAGTAGACATCCTTGTAACTGTTAAAGGCTTGTGATCCTCCATACTTGTTCTCAATGGTTCGAGAACGAGGGTTCTACGTTACGTTGGACTTTAGCAGCAACAATGACCCAAGAGTAGACTTCCTAGGTAACTACTGAAGACTTGTGATCGTCCATAGTGGTCTTCGATGATTCGAAAACGAAGGTTCTACGTTGCGTTGGACTGTAACAGCAACAACGATCCAAGAATAGTAATCCTCGTGACTGCTGGAGGCTTCTGATCCCCGATCCTCGGGATAATACGAGAACGAAGCTTCTAGTTCGAAAGTCCTACTCCGAATGAAGTTGTGTCGAACACAGGCGGCAAAAGTCACCCAGAAGTAAACATTCCTACTGCTACTTGGAGACTGGTGTTGTGGTGTCTTTCATACCCTGTCTCCGTTGATTCCGATCCGACAGGAGGTCTTGTTATTTCGAGTCGAACTTCCTGATAGAGATAGCTACTATATACTCGTGACATTCAACGCGTTAAAGAGAAACACTACGTTTCTGACCGAAGGCAGCTGGCATTTGGGAACTTCTCTAACCTCTAATATAAATGTTCGATCTTTTCTCAAAAAAGAGTATCAATCTACATAGAAAATATAAACGTATTGACTCAATTGCACGATATGTCTTTTCGTGTAGAGATTTTTGAAGTATATCGTAAACAATGAAATAATTCGGTAGAATTTACGAGTCTAGATAATAATACACCCCGTTTCTGGTCGAATCGCGTTCGAACTTTACCTTCGACGTCGCGAATCGTTCGCCAGGGTCGAGCAATCGCCGTTGCGAACGAGAGGCGTGACTTCGAATCTCGATCCGACGCTGTAATCGGGCGACTTTTTTTCACCCGCAAATTACAACTTGAAGTCGGTTGTCAATTTGTGCAAAATTTCACGTCAGGTTGTCGACTGTGCGAATTAAACCACGATGACGCATAGACAAACGAACCGAACGACTTTGACCCAATTATCGCGGCTGCTTGCGCAATGTTTGCAAAGATCCGCGTCAGTCTAGAGAACACCGCTACGAAGAATCGATCAAACGATCTCCAAGCCGAGAGACACTAGTTGGATCTCGAATTCTGCGATCGATTGAAAGAATCGTCAACGAAATCCTCAAAAATTTCTCCCGGTACAATGTACGGAAAATTATTCGCAACGCGATACGCGGAACACTCATCGTCGAGACAACGATCGATTCGATCGAGCGATCCTAATTACCCAGAATGGTACGCAAACCGAGGAAATCGCGAATGGAACACAGTTCCCAGAGAATCATACACAAACGATTCTAATTGACAGCGGGCCGACGCAACTCGGACAGAACTCGCTGGTATCGATATCGAGCCATTGATTGAGTATCGATCAAGATCGTCGATAAATTCAACGGACAAGGAACACATCGTAAAGTCTTGATTAAGACGATAGCGTCCGAGATCCCCATCGAGCTCGTTCGTCCGAGTGTTTCACACGCGTCGTATCCACGGCTCGAAAAGGAGGTTTCAGGTAAACGCGTACAACGGAGAGGGGACGATTAATCAAAGCGATATTAAGGTCGCGGCATCGTCTAAGCCCGCGCGTAAAGGCGGAATCGAGCTGGATAACCGGTCCACGCCGAGACTTGGCGCCAACCACGCTTACACGCCGGAATATGATGCCCGTTGAACGTGAGCAACGCCGAGAGATCACGACCTCTACACCGAGACGAAAGATCGATTCAAAGGTTGCGAAACGCTCGTGCATATCTGGCACGCACAATCCGCCTCTGACACATTCGTGGTAACCGGTGGTATTCCCGAAGCGAAAGGACACGCTCTGCCTCGAGATCGGATAGGAAATTCAATTTGCGTTCAGAGAGAAAAGGGAGAAAAATTTTTTTAATTTCTAACGCGTGTGTGTATATATATATGCATCGAAGTGCTTCCTCAAAAGGTTATCGTTAAGAAATTTCTCGGCCCAAAGGTTGTTAAGTGCCGTTGCGTTGGCCCCTTTGGTGCAATAATATTCCGACCACTGAATACGCACGATGTTCGTCGAGTAACGAATCCGTGTATTTCAGTTTCTTCGCGACGATGATACGCGAATTAGTCGGCTGTGGTATCGAGGATCGTGGTAAGCGAGCTGGAACTTCTTTTCGCGATAACCTGGCTATCGTTTAGAACCTTTCACCGGGAGTCGTCTGTACGGAGTAAATCACTTTCTTTTGACGCGACTTATTTTCGTTCGGAGGTGAGCAAAAGACGTTCACTGTGCGAGAGAAATCACTCTTTTCGACTCGTGAGTTGCGCGCGAGTGGTAGTGTTGGTCGTTCGTGGGATACGGGATTCGCGTTCGGGGATATTCCGATTCTCGCAACGAGTACGTAGAATTTTTCAAAGAATATAGATTTAACAGGCACAGGACTCTGGTTTGGTAAATATTAGAAGAAATTTGAACAAAGATGAAGCTTTCGGTGGAACTCTAATCGCACTTTGAGAGTTTCTATATAGAGTAGAAGCTGGAGACTAGAGAGTAGAGTAAGCTAGGGATTTTTTCATGTAAAGCTACGTTGCAAGTAGCTTATAATATTATTAACTTATTTTTCGGTAAATGTTGTGTGTAAGCTTGATATCGATCACACATGGAGTTGATCTTTACAAGAAGCATCAATTCTTTAGAATTCAATCGATGATTCCTGTCTCAAATTAGGAAACATCGAATTGGAAGAAAATACAAATTCAGTGCACAAGAGACTCCAATAGTAACTATTCGGGATTTAATTTAAATAACGAGAAAATCTTGAAATTTTAATAACACTTTGGTATTATAACCTATCTCTGACTTACGCACAAAGCTAGAAATTTTTCCATCGATACCACGTGGACTTAATCTCTAGAAACAATAATCGATAACGATCGAGTGTTCAACCGGTACAAAATCTCGTTTCGAATTAAAGCGCGTAAATTAAAAAAAGCAGCTTCACCTTGCACAGAACTCGAAGTCGATCCAGAGCCTCTGTAACTCTAACAACGCTTCGATGTATTCCGAAACAGAGAGCTATCTATAAACCTCTTCAACGATAACTGTTGTTGGTCGATCCGCAACCAACAGCGCATGGACTCAATCTCGAAGAACGACACGTCGAACAGATAGGGCACGTTCGACGATTCAAACGAAGTGCGCCAATTCACCAAACGACGAGTATCTCGCGTTCACGTCGTTTTCATCGGTGCGAGATTGCGCAATGAATTATAGCGCCTTATAGGGACGCAGCGAGTTCCGAGGGCGAGCAAGTGCAAGGCGATACGGAGCTGCAAGGGGAAGCGCACGACGTATATGCTAATCGGCCGAGCGTGTCAGATTCTTTCCAGTATGGTGAACCAGCCCAGCCCGCTTTGGGGTGAACGAGCGCAATGGATAAACACGGATGAACATGGTGCCTCTTATAAGGGCACCACGTTTCCTGTCTTCCCCCTAGTTTCAGGGGGGTTACGATTCTCACGCGCGATATCCAGCTCCTAGGATTTTCAGCCGCGTGGTTATGCTTCTAATTACCTTTCTCGAATATTAATAACGACCCTATCGAAAATCCGATCGGCTCCTTTCACGGGCTTGCGGATGGATTCCCGTGGAAACGGGGGATATCTCGATCTGGGTGCTCTTTGGATATTAAAATTTTGAGAGTCATCATCGGATGGCAAGGACGACGGGGAAGATTCTGGAAGATTCTGGAAGTTTCGAGGAAATGGTAAACGGTCTCTCGGGTGAAACATTAATCGAAAAACGAGTAAAATATTCGTTAGATAACTTCTTTCGAGGAAACCTTTCGTGGACGTGAGGGGTTTCGAGTTCGTCGGTGTTGTTTGTAATTATTTTAAGGGTGTTCTTGTATTTTAAAAATGTGATTTTTGTATCTATGGATGCAAGATACAATGCATTCTTATTTACCATACTTCATTTCGAAATTAATCCACATGTACTCGTAAATATCGACTATGATTTATAAGTAAATTTACTCCTCGAATTGACCTAAAGTTAAAATTGCAAGTAGCTAGAGCCCGATAGCGAAAACAATCGTGTTCGAATATTACCTAAAAAAACAAATAAATCTAGAATCAAGACAACGAATCGTTCCGCGTATCCCCGCGTGACAAATTGCTCCATACGTGCACAAATCGGTTACAACTTGCAAATAAATCTACTTCTCGAACCAACTTGAAATCGAAGACCGATAGTGAAAACAACGTTCGAGTATTACCTAAAGAAAAAGAAAAAAAAAAGGAAAAAAAACGGAATTGAAAATCGGACGCGACCGGTGTTCAGCTTGGGTAAACTCCGCTCGAGTTAAACGCTCTCGAAGGACGCGCGTAGGTTCGAGAATCGATGGAAAAAGTACAGACAGAGCGCGGAGGTAGTTCTCGGAGGGCACCAGGTGGAGACGTTCGCAACCTGCAAATACGTGGATGCAAATCAAGCGGAGAGGCGAACCTGACCGCGCAATTGTGCCGAAGCACGCGAAGCGTACACGGCTTCCGAGTGCGGGATCTCGTCGTCGCGAGGGTCAACGGGAGCCTAAAAATACGTCCGCCTCGTAAAAACGTTCGGTCGGTAATTAACTCCTACGAATCGGGATCTCCCCTCCCCTCACCCCTCCTTCACCTTTATATCCCTTAAAGCTCGGCATTAAAATGTCCAAGTGGAATGCAACAGCGAGAAAAATACGACCTATTCTCGGCAACGATTAAACCGACTCGCGTGGTATCCGTACTTGTCGCAAAGCCACGGAGTAGGCTACTGTTCCTTCCATACGTTAATGCGAATAGCGTATCAGTCAGCCGGCGCGTTTCGAGGTAATTAAATTAATTGGTGTAATTGCGAGCCGTAACAGTCGCGGGTTTTAACGCGTTACGCGACCCGCGCCGGCATCGGGTGGATGTAAACACACGTTATCAAATACTGACAAACCTTTTCCACGGCGATTACGAACAAATTACGGGTAATCATCGGGGAATGAGGGTTCGCCTATCTCGCCGGGAATACATTAATAACATCATTTCTTCCCCATGAATCGACGCGGGCTCGTGGTGATTACCGTACGTGCCAAAATGCGGCTTAGGCTTAGGCTTAGGCTTACGCTTACACGGCGAAACAAGCGTAACGTTCGAAAGTTGCTCGCTTCCGCGATTCTACGATCTACAGCCGATCGGGGCACAACCACCCGGAACGATCGAATCGTCGCTCGAAGAGTGGCGAACTGCGCTTTGGAAAAATTGGGAGATTTCTTTTTATTTTTATTTTATTCGCGCGTTTGGTTTTTGAGCGTTTGGCTGAACAGGTGGAGTCTTTGGGTGGAGAACGCGTCGCGAATGGAAATTGTGTTGACTTTGCAGTAAGTGGAAGGTGACGAGTGTGAAAGTGCATTTAGGAGCATTTGGGAGCATTTGTTGCAATAGTATTATACGTTACCGGAGCATCTGTTGGAATAGTGTTACAGGAGCACTGGGTGGAACAGTATTGTGTTACAGGAGCGTTTGTTGCAATAGTATTGTATGTCACAGGAGCATCCACGAGTATTTGTTACGATAGGTTTGATTGTAGGAATTGGACACGATGGGTCGAAAAGGACCCGATGAACGTACCAGGGTCATCGTACGTTCATATAACAGAGGATGTATTTTTACGTAAAGTAAAAAACGAGCAACAAAACATACGCTTTATAAATATCTACTTACAATTTTCGTGGTTATTTCTATGTTGGAAATATTTAAAATAATTTCCGCACCAACGAAAGTATTCTTCATTTATTTCGAAGTTTCACCGTTTTCAATATTTTACAAAAGTTTTAATTGGCAATTGGATAAAAACAAAGAGACACAACGTCTCGCGAGGGCGTTACTGTTCTTCCGATGTCGAAGCTCAATTTTTCTCCAAACATTATCCATGATACAATACTACCTTAAAAAACTCAAGTTTCAAATTTTCTAACCGAGATCCTCGAAACGATTTCTTCGTCGCTGATAAAAATTCCACGCCGCCGAAAATTATTACAAAATCACCCTCGCTGATAAAAATTCCACGCCACCGAAAATTATAACAAAATCACCCTCGCTGATAAAAATTCCACGCCGCCGAAAATTATAACAAAATCACTCTCCCGAAAGTGCACTTCATCCGCGAAAAGAACGATCACTTTCCCCAGAGTACCAACACAAAAATTCCGCTTAAGATTCAAATTCACCAACCGAGATCTTCGAATCCCTCGCTAATAAAAATTCCACACCGCCGGAAAATTATAACAAAATCACTCTCCCGAAAGTGCACTTCATCCGCGAAAAGAACGATCACTTTCCCCAGAGTACCTACACAAAAATTCCGCTTAAGATTCAAATTTACCAACCGAGATCTTCGAATCCCTCTCTAATAAAAATTCCACACCGCCGGAAAATTATAACAAAATCACCGTTCCGAGAACGCGATTCATCCTCGAAAAGAACGATCTCTCTCGAATCCCTCCCGAGGCCCATTACGCGGGTCTCCTCGAATGCGACGAGGTTAAAATTTGGCAAAATGGTTGTCCATGTCGCGAGAACAGTCGTCGGTGTAACGGAGGCTCGAGAAAATCCACAAAAGGCGCCGTCCCCTCGACAGAGGAATCAGGATGCCGTTCGAAATGGAGCAAAAGCCGGCGTGCCGAGCGCTCATGCAAATCATACTCGTTCCTCGTGAAAGGAAAAGTTCGCAACCTCTAAATGGGAGCTACTTAACACGCTCCGGACGTCGGTGGTTGCGTACAGCGTGCGCGAAGTATTTTGATTGGCCAGATTATCGTGGAAATTTACGTTACTGCGAAACAGAACGCGCCGCGGCGCAAAACACGACGTCTTCATCCTCGTGGCGAGGCGGCGGCGGTGGCGGCGGCGGCGGCGGCGGTGGCGGAGGAGGAGGCCGCTCCTCGCCCGTTTCTCGTGTAGACAATAATTATCAGGCTACGGAGTCAGGTAGCCGTGCAGATGCAACAGTACGTCGTGCAGATGCAAATAAAGGTGATCTACAACGGTGCAATCTCGCGGTGGGCAGCTCACGATGGGGCCCGGCGTACAGACACCGAGACCCATGGAGGACCATCGCGACGCCGCAGAAACCGACGAGAGAAACCGCCGCGGCGCGGCCTCCAGATTCTATCAGCGGCGGAGAAAATCGTCCCAAGGATCGTAAAAGTGTCCTCTTTCGATCCAACGACGCTTATCGCGCGGTGGATGATACTTCGAACGACCGCGCGAGAAAAATTGCTAACCGTTCTCAGCTGGGGTGGATACTCCCGGCTCGCGGGACATCTCGTGTAATTAATTGTAATTATGGATGTGTTTCGTTGACCACGGAAGCGAGCTGCGTCGAGTTGGCGGGAAAATTTATTCGCCGTGTGCAATGCTAGTAGATGGGACCGATACGATTAGGCGTACTCGAGCGATACGAAAGTTAAGTGTTTAATGGGAAGAAAGGTATCGAGAGTTTTGATAATTGGTGGATAGTTTTCGGTGAGTTCTTTGAGAGAATTCAATGGGATTGTCGTAAGGTGTCGAGCGGTGACGTTACGGTGTGTATCGTAGCAAGTGCGTGGAGGAGGAAATTTTGCGAATTGTTAATTGTTGCGAAAGAAATAGCGAGAAACGTTTTGCGAGCGAAACGTAAAACTATAGCGAGTATGGATGTTTTTGAGAAGTAGTGATATTTTTGGGAATGTGATAAACGTGTACCGGTATTTCTGATCGTTAACTGTTCCTATTATATTATCAGACATAAATGTACTTTTTCGAAACATTTCACTAACGAATACTTCTCTTCCGGATAAAGAGACAGAGAGCAAAGAATCGAGTACGTCTTGACACATTTTAGGTAATACAGCTCTCAAGTGCCTGGTGGAATAATATATAGTTCTCTTTGTAAAAATCCATGCTGAATTACCAAGGAACTCGTAAAACGACTTATCGTAAATAGTACGATATTTTCTACTCCATTGATACGCAATTTGCGGATCGAAAAAATAAAAATAGCCACGATTAGATAGAATATATTTTGAACGCTACCGGAGTATCGTAGAAACGAAAATAAACGCGACCGAAATTCGGGTATTCGACTTGAAGGTCGATGCTCTTTCGCGAAGAAAATACCATTGCTTCCAGACGAACGACACCGAAACGGGAAATAATTGAGATCTTCTGAAAATTGAAGTATTTGCCCCGTGAAATCTAATCTTATTCGGTCTGCGCGAGTAAAATTTAAACGGACGATTCGCGTACGATGACGATCGATATTCGCGCGGCAGCTAGCTGCTCGAAATTTACCGTGATTTATTTATTGACCGACCCTGTTACATTTCTGCGCTAATGAACGAAAAGTCACGGGATTCGATATCGCTCCGGATCGATCGATTCGTCGCGAAATGTATTATTCAAATCGGACGATTTCCACGTCCAGTGGGATTGAAAAATGAACCAAAAATCAGATATCGAGTGAAAAATGAACCGAAAGTCAGATGCATTCTACAAAGTATACTAGAGATAGTCCGTGCAGGGTATTGCGCAATTGATTAACTTTTACTCAACTGTTGTGGAAAATAGAGACTCGAACGATACTAAAGACACGAATAATATTATTATATTAACGAATATAATTTTATAGACACGAACCTGATATTACGGATAATTAATTTGGAAATTAATCACGCGCGTTCGTATTTAAAGATTCCAAGTATTGAACATTGAAAAATGTAGAATAAATCAGATATTACAACGCTACAAACCCGAAAATCACGCGCGGAATTTCCCCTCCAAATGGAACTCGATCAAAGATAAACAAAAGCATCGATTATCAATAGTTATCGTTTTTTCGAGCACTAGGTGGAGAAAAATTGTAGTTCGAATCCTCCCATAGCAATCTTTTCTCTAATTCTCGACTCTAAGAATTCCATAACCCCCATCGAATTTCCTCTCCACGTGGAACTCGATCAAAGACAAACAAAAGCATCGATTACCAATAATTATCGTTCTTTCGAGCACTAGGTGGAGAAAAATTGTAGTTCGAATCCTCCCATAGCAATCTTTTCTCTAATTCTCGACTCTAAAAATTAAAACCCCGTACCGAATTTCCTCTCCACGTGGAACTCAATCAAAGGTAAACAAAAGCATCAATTACCAACAGTTATCGTTCTTTCGAGCACTAGGTGGAGAAAAATTGTAGTTCGAATCCTCCCATAGCAATCTTTTCTCTAATTCTCGACTCTAAAAATTCCATAACCCCCACCGAATTTCCTCTCTACGTGGAACTCGATCAAAGGTAAACAAAAGCATCGATTACCAATAGTTATCGTTCTTTCGAGCACTAGGTGGAGAAAAATTGTAGTTCGAATCCTCCCATAGCAATCTTTTCTCTAATTCTCGATTCCAAAAATTCCATAACCCCCACCGAATTTCCTCTCCACGTGGAACTCGATCAAAGGTAAACAAAAGCATCAATTACCAACAGTTATCGTTCTTTCGAGCACTAGGTGGAGAAAAATTGTAGTTCGAATCCTCCCATAGCAATCTTTTCTCTAATTCTCGACTCTAAAAATTCCGTAAACCCCACCGAATTTCCTCTCCACGTGGAACTCGATGAAAGCCAAAGAAAAGCATCGATTACCAACGGTTATGATCGTCGAGTGGTCGAGCAGACCGAGTCGTCTACGCCCTGTGTATTCCCACACGGGCATCGTCCTCCGTGGAGCATCCACCAATAATTCGATAGCCGCGCGAAAAAACGTCGAGTGACACCGGTACTTCGTTACACGAGCGACCAGTCATACCAGTCTTGACCCGAGGAACCGCTTCGAAACCTTTCCCAGCACACCTGGGGGAAACGTTACGTTACCTGCCTCAACGTCCCGTGCATCGACGAAACGATTCAACGCCGCCTCCTCTGCCTCCCCGTCGGGCGTCGTTCCCCTCCAGAGCCCCACCAACGTCCCAATGATCCTCCCCTCGTTATCGATCTCGTACGCGCGAGGAACACAGGGGTCGCGGCACCAAGACGACGCACGCGCCGTGTTCCCGTAATGACGGAGCACCGTTTTCGCTCGGTAAAAGTGTCAATTCCAATGGGGCCGAGGGGAACGGGGCACGGTGGCCCCCTCTCGGAGGGAACTCTGCTGCAAACCGCGACTCGACTCGACTCGAATCGACTCGACTCGATTCGAGACAGAGTTCCGTCGCGCGGAAGAGAACAAGAAGAAGAAGAAGTAGAAGTAGACGAAGAAGAAGAGGAAGAGGAAGAAGAAGAAGAAGAAGAAGAAGAAGAAGAAGAAGAAGAAGAAGAAGCTACGCGCGAAAAGACGTACCGTGGCGTACGTTAGCTGAAAACGGGTACGTAATCAGGCGTAATTAGCCTGTTGTGCCGCGGTAAAAGGCCGTCGTCGTGGAGAGAGAGAGGAATAGGTGAGTGACCCTTCGCCTCGGGCGGGGTTCACCGTTGGGGTCTTCGGCAGGGGTCGAAAGGGGTCTCCCGTGGGTCGTCTCCGTCTTTTTCCGTCCGCCTCCTCCTCCTCCTCCTCCTCAGGTGCGTGTACCTTTCTAGCTTCGGGATTCTATCTACCTCTCTTTTCCCTACGGGTGTCTTTGTCCCCTTCTATCGCGAGGCGATATATCTTTCTGCGTTTTCTCTGGCCGGGGGCAATGCCCTCGCGAGCACCGGCATCGGCCGACCGATGCTTTTCCACCGATACGAATTATTTTCGAGATTCGAATTGACTCTACTTTCGGCACGTGGACGGTGTATGCGTCGAGGTAGACGCCAGGCTGTTTTCACGGGAGTTGGCGAGAATTTTCATCGATTTTTCGATCGGAGATTCACGAGAAAGAGGAGTTGCCTGAAATTTTTCTTTCGTTGGAAAGTGGGCTCATCGGTTCGAATCACTGGTTGGAGTTTTCAAGGAGACGGGGATCCGTTTACGTCGATTTTCATCTCGGAGGATGGAACAGTGTTTCCACGAGAGCGATAGATCTTTTAATCCGAGATTACGGGGAAGAGGGGGGTGTGTCTGAAATTTTTCTTTCGTTGGAAAGTAGGTTCGTCGGTTCGAATCACCGTTCTGAGTTTCCTCGGCAACGGGGATCCGTTTATTTCGATTTTCGTCGCGGAGAATGGAACAGTGTTTCCACGAGAGCGATAGATTTTTTAATAGGAGATCATGGAAGAGACTAGCGTACCTGAGATTTTTCTCTCGTTGGAAAATATGAAAGGCGATCGTTTTAAATTGACACCTCGTGGTTTCCTTGGTAGTACAAATTCCTTTTACTTTAATATTTTTCATGGACGACGTACTGGTGTTTCCACAGCAACGATGGATTTTTCAGTTTGCAATATTACGAAAGCGAGATATATTGTTCTTTCCTTATAGAGAACGATTATATATGCATATTGCAAAAATATAAATAATCGGTAAGCCTTCCTATCGAGAATTCTCCAATCGGTTCCCTCGCTGGCAGTATTTCATCTCGTAAAATAAAATCTAAAAATTATTCGCGCAAGAGCGTAATAATTCTTTACTTTTACGAGTTTTCCAACGAACATTTGTTTCTCGTTACCCCCGTGTGACCTTTCTCCCTTTCCACGGTCCATGAAAACTATCCTACAACACTGGGATAGATCACCGCCGGAGTCGCAAATATTTTCGACGATCGATCGTGGAAACTTCTCCATCGGTGATCGATGCGAATTATCGCGCGGCCAATGGCCGACGATCCGTCACTTCTCCATGAGAACCAATGGAAGAATTCGATGGTTCGTCTCGCAACATCCGCGTAAGTGATAACTCGACTACGGTGTCGAGGAACAAAACTTTGATCGATTTGTATTCACTGTGACAATTTTTTCTTAATTTCAAAGTCCAGAACGCGCGTGGAAATTCCACATCGGATCACCATTCGATCACCCTGTGCATCTCTCGAATCCTTCGATCGGTGAACTTTAAACGAAAAATAATTCTCATCGAAATTTCTTGCAGGAACGATTGTAAATTCTGTGTGGAAATTATTTTACAGGTGCAACGGTTTCGTTGATAAAGTCGATGGTCGCGTATCGCTCCTTTAAACGTCCCGATCGTAGAATAAGCAACTTCCGGATAAAATTGAGGAGACTTCGTCCCACGAGGGGTTTCGAAGCTATTGGCGTCGGATCGTTCGAGTGTTTAATGTTCGACACGGTCGACGAAGCGAAAACGAAGGAAAAAGAGGAAACGATACTGCGTTTTACTACTGGCCGAGCACGACAAGCATAAATTAATTTTACAACGTTTCAGCGTGTTAGACGCGCCGGCTTGGATGCGGTCGAAGGAAATCATCGATATGAAACACGTCTAAAAAGACAATTGAGGACACGGAGTATCTGGTTACCGATTACTTGCCATTGGATAAACTCTCGCTTTTAATCTTAACCCAGTCTCGCATTGTTTAACGGAGAAGTAAATTACAATGGAAAAAATCGAGTTATTTATAACTTCGTACGGTGATTGTCAATTCTCCGGTGAAGATAATTCGAGACTCGAGTCGAACTCGCGATGTCGAAGAATCCATATCTCTGTATTACCTTCGTATCCAGCCAACCACCGAATCCATTTCGTATAATTGCCCTCTGTTCGATATAAATATCCGTTAAAATTTCAACAATATGCATCTTCTTAGTCTGGATTACCCTCAATCGTGAATCACATTGAATAAGAAACAAAATACTTAATCGTTTATTTCTACTATTTTATCTCTTTTATTCTCCAGATTATTATTCATATATAAAACAAGAAACGAAAAATTGTATTTCTTTATTTGTAAAATTTCACTTCTTTTATTCTCCAGATTATTATTCATATATAAGACAAGAAACGAAAAATTGTATTCCTTCATTTGTAAAATTTTACCTCTTTTATCCTCCACATCATTATTCACATATAAGACAAGAAACGAAAAATTGTATTCCTTCATTTCTAACAGTTTACTCTTTTATTTTCTAGATTATACACAAATCCAATTCGATAAGCTCTGACCTCGAAGTAAAATCGTAAATTAAAATTAATTTCGTACATTTCCTACGATCGATCGAAAATTAAAGTTAGCTGAGGAGAACGATCGGTGAATCCTCTATTGGTTTCTTAAAGACGAGGAGCGGAATTACAGGGCGGCGGGAGGACGCGTTTCGGCGCCGAAACCGTTGGTTGATTCCTCGCGTGGTCTCGTTTCGGTTTTCCATCGCGCGTTACGATACGATACGATACGATACGATCGAACGAACAAACGAACGAAATCGCGGTCGTCGCCCATTGTTGCACCCGCCACGCGGTACCCGACGGCATGTATTAGTGTCAATTAAGCGATGATAAGTCCGTCGAGTAACGCGATATCTTTTTCTTCCACGTTCGAACGGGCTCGGGCGGCTTAATGACGCCGCATCCTGCTACTTGATCGTCGCATCCTGACTAGTTCATTAGTCACGATTGCTCAATAACAACGGGAGCGGAATTGTTACACCGGCGCGGTGAACTTATAAATCACATGATCCACGACGTGATAAAGCGTAATGATCCCGCAAGAGAGCGTACGCGCTAATTCGAGGGACTTGCCTCGCGGGTCAGAGCAATCGTCTACCCGTAGGTAATGCGCGCACCGGGATGACTCGCGCGTTCCCTCCGCGTTGTTAATATTGAATTTTCTCGAATAACAAACGGCCCCGGCTAATACGTCGGCCAGCTGGAGAAAATTGTTATTCGAATAGGATTGATCTACCGAGCGATCAGGGATAAATATTTAACAGCGTCGAGCCAGCGAGCGCGAGCGCGAATTCGTCCGAGGGGAATCCGATTCGTCGAGTCGTGTGTGCAATGGAGCAACATCCAGGGACATTTTATCGATGGTTCGCGTTTGTTGAAAAATTCGCCGCTGGTTGGCTAATGTTTGCCGGTTTGCATCGCGCGAATATCGCCGATTGTGTTTCCAATGGAATTGGTAATGATCGGAGAAAAATTGGAAAGAGGGTTTTAGTGCGGGCGGTTTGTCTGGTTCGAAAACGCATTGGCGTAATCGATAACAGCGCGGAGAGGAGTACACTGCTTTGCAAAAGTTTGGTATCACTTGCTTGTTTCTATCGAAATTCATTTGTGTTTTTGTTCGAATCGGTAAAGATCGAAGATACATAGGAGACAAATGTTCTTCCAGTGTGGACGGTTTATCTGGCTTAAAAATGCATTGGCGTAATCGACATCAACGCAGAGAGTACACAGCAGTGCAAAAGTTTGTAATCACTTACTTCTTTCTATCTAAATCCACTTGTGTTTTTATTTGAATCGGTAAAGAACGAAAACAAATGTTATTCCAGTGTGGACGGTTTATCTCGTTCGAAAATGCATTGGCGTAATCGTCATTAACGCGAAGAGAAATACACAGCTGTGCAAAAGATTGTAATCACTTGTCGATTTCTACAAAAATCGTATGCTCTGATCAATTTTCAACTCTTCCATTGTTCACGTACCACGTGTTAACAAGAACAGTTATATTTTCACAGATTTTAACGTTTCTATCCACAATACCTCGATATAAGTCGCGCATTCGATCGAAGCAACGCTCCCCCTGGTTTTGTCAACTATCTGCAAGATATTTATCCACCTTGTAGCTCGCGATTCTTTTCTTCGACCAATGAACACCCAATGCCACGACATTGGATTCTAATCGATTACTTCTGAGACCGAAGAATATATAAATCGAGAGTTGGTCGTACACGGTTCTCGCTCAAATTATTTCGAAACTTTGAATTCACTTACGAACACAGTTTCGCGGTTTTTTTATCTAAATGGTGAAAATTTCGAGAAGAAACAATGCAAGAGACTTTTCACACGAAGGTGCACGCGTGTCGAGTCACAAGTACACGTTCGTACACACGAGCACCGTGTCCATCGTCCAGCTTCGTGGGAAGTGCACGCACCCCATAAAGAGAGTACATCGTGCCGGTAATCACGCGGTCCTCGTAATGATAACTATCTGACGTAATTGTGAATTCGCCACGCCGTCGATAAAGGTTATTCGCGAGTCATTATTCCGATTTCCCATTACCCGCGCGCCTAAGTGTCGGTGCATCTATGCTTTGTGTCGCGAACAGTGCCGCAGCTGCGCTCGACGGAAGAGGAAACGATTAATTTGCAAGAATTAGCCCGCAGTTTCGTACCTACCTCGGCGACGCTAATCGCGCTTACTTCAAACATCGGTTCGACGACTTAATGCGACCATCGATTTTCCATTTCTTTCGGTGAAAAAAAGAAGAAGAAAAAACAAACAAACACCACCTGCGCGTAGACACTTCCGAGAAAAGCATCCATCGAAAAATATAATCGCTAGAAAAGGAAAACTGCACCGAGTCGTTGGCAGTGACCTAGGTAATCGATAGAAAAAGAAAGTATTTGATCGAACGTAGTTCTATGTAAGATCGAAACGACAATAGAAACGAAAAAACGTCGGTGCGAAATATGAAAGAGTGAAACGAGATGAAATAAAACAACGTGCACTATAGACACCCTGAAACACTGCCAGAAAACATCCACCGAAAAGTAT
Organism: Ptiloglossa arizonensis; assembly: GCF_051014685.1. Taxonomy (NCBI): domain Eukaryota; kingdom Metazoa; phylum Arthropoda; class Insecta; order Hymenoptera; family Colletidae; genus Ptiloglossa; species Ptiloglossa arizonensis. The sequence goes on from NC_135050.1 coordinate 23,861,834, forward strand.
AACCTCTAAGAAGAAAAAACTACTCCGGAAAGAAAAGAAGTATCCTTAGAATACAATGAACGAGTGTACTTTAAGTACACTTTCGTTTTAAGTATCCCTACTTAAAATGAAAACAATAAGAAAAAGAAACCTCTGTACAAATTACGAAAAACTTGAAGAGATCCGAATCGGTGATTCCTCGAATACAATACAATACAAATAACTGGCTAATTATTTCGAGTTATTTTGAAAAAGGAACGTTGAAAATAAAATTGAAGAATAGGTATTGTTTGAACGATCGGGCGATAAAAGTATTCTCCCCGAGCGATTAACACTCGATAAGGAAGGGTCCAGCTGGTCGGCGTATTCGTAGCCGGCGCGATCGTCTCTTCTCTGTATCTTCTCGTAGTTGTACGGTTGCGCACGCAAAGTTCACGCGTCGCTAGAAGACGGAAGTTCGATCACCGATCGATTATTCGTCAGTTAACATCGATCAGAAGTGCGCGTTGCCCGTTGCCGGATTCCCATAGCAGTCGGCGGTGTGTAGTGTTAATCGTTCGGCTCGCAGGCGATAAGGTAGAATAGGAAGGATACACAGCCGGCTGGTAACGAGGGGTCCGTGATCCTGGCACGGAGTGGTAGGAGGGAACATCTATGGGAAACTCAGGATCGTGGCCGTATGTAGATGGCCACAGGAGGCGTTAAGAGGCCGTGGTACGTGGCCACGCCACGAGGGTCGCGCACGAAGAAGGTGGTCTATTAGTTCTGTAACCTTCCCGAGCAGTCGAGGAAGGCACACCATATCTGCGATCACCACCGATAAGATACGAGACGTAACAGGAAGTCCGTGTGCTATTCTCACCCGAATACAAGCGTTTCGTTTTAGTAGCACCGTATTGGGCGTGCGCCGCTCCGTGTGTCGAACAACGAGTCGACATTAAATTGTCGGAAAAATTCGAATCGTGCCTCGTGGAAAAATTTCTTCCAGAGAGGAATACGAACGAGTGCGAACGCAACGCGTTCGATTCAGAACTGCGAGAGGAAACAGGTCCGAAATGCTTTCGTAAGGGATTTGGGAAATAATTGTTCGGATCTGTCGAGGTTGCAACGATGTTGTCCTACGACAATGGGAAATTTGCGCGCGAATGTTTGCAGAGCCATCGTGTTTGTTCTTTCGTGCTCAGAATGACAATTTAGATGAGATACAAGAGTCCCTTAGGATCGATGTTACTGTTGCGAGGTACAGTAATTTCTTTTCGACGTGGATAATTACTAGACGGGTCTTCTATAATTGGTATACTTGCGAAATGTATTATTTAGAACGGAAGGAAAATGTACGAATAATAATCTTTGGAAGAAAGACGTTATACCATCGATCGAAAGTATTGGACCACTTGTTACTCTGGAATGTACTCTACTCGATTGCACTTTTGTGCGGTCATGTACACAAATGTAAACACTTCTCAAAATTGGATAACGATCGATGCGGAAAGTGAACGCGTAAGTTGCCATGGAATTTATTATGGGAAAATTGAAAATTAAATTTTTCGAACAGTTCTACGACATAATTAAATTTTTCGAACCATTCTACAAAGTAATTCAATTTTCCGAACCATTCTACAAAATAATTCAATTTTCCGAACACTCCTATGAAATAATTAAATTTTTCGAACCATTCGACAAAATAATTAAATTTTTCAAACCATTTTACAAAATAATTAAATTTTTCGAAGACTCCTATGAAATAATTAAATTTTTCGAAGACTCCTATGAAATAATTAAATTTTTCGAACACTCCTATGAAATAATTAAATTTTTCGAGCACTCCAACGAAATAATTAAATTTTTCGAACACCCCTACGAAATAATGAAACTTTTCGAACCATTCTACAAAATAATTAAATGTTTCGCTCCTACGAAATAATGATCTTCTTACAAAGTAATCAAATTTTTGAAACACTACAACAAAGTAACACTTGAATTCGTAGCAACGTCGCGATCAACGTCACGATACCGGTCCACCCCCCGGCGTTAAACGATCTACCCTGCTCCGATTTATGGCGACGTAAGACCGCTCGTACTCGGAAATCCGAAGCGTCGGTATTTCAAGGCGCAAGAAAAGCCACCCCGGTGAGCGTCGCGATTTTTCCCTCTCCCCCACCTCTCTCTCCCTCTCTCTCCCTCTCTCTCGAGGGTTAACGAGCCGCGACGCGATTCGAGGATCGGCGAGAGCCGGTCGAGGAGAGAGCGAAATATAAATGTATGATTTACGAGCGCCTTCCGCGTATCGAGCGGGGCTCGTTCCACGGCGGGCCCCGAACACGAGCGCCGAACGGACAGGGGCAGGGCAGAGAAAAGGGGGCACACACAGCGGCCAGGGTAGGCTTGACCCCGCGCGGCCACGCCACCGGTTTTGCATATTCGCCACTGCACAACCCGGTGGCGGATATACATCATGCATCCGCCAGCGGTCCTGGCGGGTCGTGGTGCAAGTGCAACGGTGGCTGCACACAAACGGTGGCCGATATATCCCCGCGGTTGGGGAGAAAGGAGGCGGCGGTGGGGCCACACGGACCCTCGTGAGGCCCCGTTGGTGTGGGTGCGGTTGCACGTACACGGTCGTCGTCGCGATCCTGCGGACGCTCGGTTCTTATATTCGTTCCTCGTTGTCTTTTCCCTTCCGAACCGAAGAAGAGGCTCACGATGCGGCGATAGCTCAGGCGAATTTGCATCCGTGGAATCCGTGGCGTGGGCCGTGCGCCTCCTGTCCCCCTATCCCCACCCCTAGCCCCGTCGTGTCGCTACCGAGTCCTCTTAAACCCCCCCTACTTCCACCGCGGAGGACCCCTCGCCCCGCCAACCGTCCACCTCCACGTGGATTCTTTTTCTCGGTGGAATCGACACGAATTCTACGTGGCTCCGCGGACACCGGTATCCAGGTACCAGGATACGCGAAACTATTCGAGCTTCACGAGCCACGATCCTTCTCTGCATTCGCGGATACCGTGGAACCGATCCCTCGAACGACTACCGGTCGAGAAAGAGACCATTCTGCCGAAGAGTCCACGGAATCCTTGGACCTAGGACGTTTTCGGTTCTACCGAGCGAGGAAAAATTAATCGACTGTGTTCACGGTTCAGCCAGATAGTCAAGTAGATTTGTGAAGCACTTCCAAGGACCGAACCTTCTACCAGGTCCAGTGTCGAATTTTTCATCTCTCTCCGCCACTCTGTGTTTCCTTACGGAGAGTAAAGAAACCGAGAGACGCGCGCGCTTCGTTTTTTGTTTTCTTTTTTCAGTTTTAGACGATAGAACTTTTGACGTTGGACTCCACCGTGCCGCGGAAGTAGAACGAGTGGTTGGAAAGGTCTTCGTGGACGGAGAAGTGTCCTCGAGCGGTCTACTCGAGTACGACTGTCAGAGATGGTACCGAGAGGGATCTTGAAGGTTTCGGAAAATGGAATTATCTTGCAGCAAAGTACGAAGGGTTGCGGCGAATGGTAGCTTCGAAGCGCAACTTCTCGAGGATTTGAGAAAAATGAAACTTTTTTTACTTGCACTCGGTAAATAGGCGGAATTTCTCCTGTCGCGTTCCAACGATGAAGTTTCTAAGCTCTGAATGAGTAATCGATAATAGAATCTGTAAAATTTGAGAAATGGAAAACATTCTCAAAGACGATATCTTTTTTCCAAGTGTCAAAGTCTACCATAGAGGTTTAGAAAAAATGGAACTTCGTTGTCTATACTTTATAAAAATATAGTATGCGTAGAATTCTTGCCTCTAAAAAATTTCTATAGACGCACCAGTCCACGCGACACAACTTTTTTTCATTGTGCTCTAAAAATAGCAATCTTAAACCTTAATTAAGTAATCGACGAAACGATTTACAAAATCAAAAACTTCGTTATTTCTTGCACGGAAAGAATTCTCAAATACCTAATTTTCTCGTAGAATTCTCTTCTCTAAAGTATTTCTATAAACACATCAGTCCACGTGGCGCAACTTTTTCTCATCGTGCTCTAAAAATAGCAATCTTAAACTTTAATTAAGTAATCGACGAAATGATTTACAAAATCAAAAACTTCGTTATTTCTTGCACGGAAAGAATTCTCAAATACCTCATTTTTTCGTAGAATTCTCTCCTCTAGAGTATTTCTATAGTCGCACCAGTCCACGCGATGCAACTTTTCATCACCGTGCTCTAAAAATAACAATTCTAAATCTTGATTAAGCAATCGATGAAACGATCTACAAAATCAAAAACTCCGTTATTTCCTACCCGAAAAGAATTCTCAAATACCTAATATTCTTGCAGAATTCTCTCCTCTAGAGTATTTCTATAGACGCATCAGTCAACGCGGCGCAACTTTTTTTCATCATGCTCTAAAAATAGCAATTCTAAATCTTAATGAAGTAATCGACGAAATAATCAACAAAACCAAAAATTCCGTTATTTCCTGCCCGAAAAGAATTCTCAAATACCTAATATTCTCGCAGAATTCTCTCCTCTAGAATATTTCTATAGATATACTAGTCCACGCGACGCAACTTTTTCTCATCGTGCTCTAAAAATAGTAATCTTAAATCCTAATTAAGTAATCGACGAAATAATCTACAAAACCAAAATGTCCGCTACTTCTCCCTCGAAAAGAATTCTCGGTTCATTTCTCTCCTTCGAGCCGAAAATGCTTCGTAGAGCCGCGCCACTCTACCCTCCGTTTCGAGAGGCGCATCGCATCCGGCAGGCATCCCCCGGCGCGTTAGAAGCCGCGAACACGTATTCCCTCGACGAAACAGAAGTCGAATTTCCGAGTGGCTCTGAACGTCGGAAGGCAGGGTGATTTGTTACGGAAGATTTCGCCCGCAGATTCTCGCCGCGGTGCGCGTAGAGAGTTCGCGAGACCCGGAGATCAGCGTCCCGATAGGATTTGGATCGGTCGATTCCAGGAACACCGGGAAAATGCAAACCGCGGCGAGGCGGGGAGTTAAATGGAAGAAGAATCGATATCGCGTCCGATAACGAGCCACCGCGGCGGAGGAAAGCACGCGGAGACGTCGCGTAAAACGTTGGTAAAACGCCAGTCCACGTTCACCTTATCTCCGTGGATTTCCTCAAACTTGTCTCGCGGACGGTTGAGGTAGACAGACATCTTCCTCGACGACATTAGCATTATTCAGACACGAGGATTCCAACGGTGGGGTATATCCTTCGATCTCGCGGGCCACGAGACGAGAGAGCCTGGACGGCTCGGCTCGGCTCGAACCGGAACTCTTCGCGGATCGCCCGTTGCATTCAATTGCATCAAAGTTTAATGCCACGTCGAACACCGGGACGTACAGAAACGGAACACCTTATAAAGCCGCGCGTTATCGCGCGTGCGATCTTATCCGTCGACGATGATCCGAGACCATTTGGGACATCGCCGGAGAGAGATAGGGGAGTCGTTCCAAGCGTAGAACGCACTCGCGCGAGCGCGTGTGCACGCGTTTCGGAGGCGCGAGCACCGGTTACCGGAGCCGAAACGAGAACCTGTCGTACGCGGCTTGACGCGCGATCTTACGATCGAGGATCGAAAAATATTCGAGGACGAGTCCCCACGGTAAACCGTCTTTCGACGAAGTGTACCTGTATCTGGGTTTACGCGTATTATTGACGAATATTACGATTGGTATCTACGGATTTGTTTAATCGTCTCTTCTCTGTGGGCACGTTTATCGATTTGGTGCTCGACGAATGACAGTTTAAAGTATGGGAAATAAATTCACGATTGTTCGCGAAGAATTTATGGGATTTTTGTGCGTTTGCGCGTGATTCATCCGTCAGTGTTTGGACCTAGTGGCATCCATGTAGGAAAATTATCGATAAATTGTGCAAACAGACTAGCAACGCTATTGACAACGAATCTCGACGATTCTTTGGACGGCCTCTTTTGTACGCAAGTATTTTTAAACCTGTATGACTTAGGTTAAAAAGATAAAGAATGAGGTTTTTCACAACCTCTTTTTTACACACAACCAAATTTTCATAAATCGAGAAGCATGTTTTCGATCGTTCTCTCGTTGAATCGTCCAATTATTTGGCATACTCAACTTGTCCATTCGTTTCAAAATTTACAATACTACTACCTTCTTACGATACACTACGATCTGGAGAGAATATATTCGTCCAATGATATTCGACGTACGAATGTAAGTCTACGGGAGAGATACTTTCGTGCGGTAATATTCTACATACAAATTTAAGTCTACGGGAGAGATACTTTCGTCGAGTGATATTCGACAGAATAATTTAGATCTACGAGGAGAGATACTTTCTTCAAGCGATACTCGCCGTAAGAATTTAACTCCACGGAAAAATTACTTTCTTCCAGTGATACTCGCCGTACGAATTTAACTCCACAGAAGAGTTACGAAAGGTATCAAGGATCATCAACTAGACACAGAAGAGTCACAATTGAGGCACGGAAATACTCTTATCGACATTAGAGCAACGAGAGAGGCGAAAGAAATACTCTTATCGACATCAGAGCAACGAGAGAGGCGACAGAAATACTCTTATCGACATTAGAGCAACGAGAGAGGCGACAGAAATACTTTCATCGACATTAGAGCAACGAGCGAGGCGACAGAAATACTCTTATCGACATTATAGCAACGAGAGAGGCGACAGAAATACTCTTATCGACATCAGAGCAACGAGAGAGGCGACAGAAATACTCTTATCGACGTTAGAGCAACGAGAAAGGCGACATAAATACTATTATCGACATTAGAGCAACGAGAGAGGCGACAGAAATACTCTTATCGACGTTAGAGCAACGAGAGAGGCGAAAGAAATACTCTTATCGACGTTAGAGCAACGAGAGAGGCGACAGAAATACTCTTATCGACGTTAGAGCAACGAGAGAGGCGACATAAATACTCTTATCGACGTTAGAGCAACGAGAGAGGCGACAGAAATACTCTTATCGACGTTAGAGCAACGAGAGAGGCGACACAAATACTCTTATCGACGTTAGAGCAACGAGAGAGGCGACAGAAATACTCTTATCGTCATTAGAGCAACGAAAGAGGCGACAGAAATACTCTTATCGACGTTTCGTTCGACGAATAAATCCAATAGATTGAATTCTTCCGAAAGATACATAAATACTTCGAAGAGATACTCGTGGTCCAGAAACCATCGACTTCTTCCTCGAAGTAAAAAAGAATCTTCGCCGAGGATGGTTCCGTTTCTCGAACATCGAACGCTACCTTTTGTAGCAGGTTTGCGGTTCGTTGAGCCCCGAGCGTGTAATTTCAGGGGAATTCTTACGTCCGTTCCGAGTGACTCGAACACCCGTGAAGGGATAGCCGAGAAAACGCTACGCCTCGGTTGCTCTATGAAAAGATAAGCGTCGCCGCGCGCAATTAACGCGCGATCGACGAGAATCGGAGCGAGGAAATATCGATGTTTTAAAGAGAATTTGTAATGATAGGCGCGGGGGTCCATTAGGCGAGATCGATCTACCGCTGCGAACGGGTCTTGCGCCGGGTAAATGATGCATGTGGAAATGATTGCGCCGCCGACATCGATCCGGGGATAATGGCTCCCCAAGGAGAAAAGCGGTGTTTTCCCCTTGGAAACGCGCCAGAAACTACGCCGCCCGATGGAAAGGGTCGAACCGTGGAAAGTAAGGAGAACGATGATTGGTCGAAATAGAGCCACTTTGCTATTACGTGATGTACAAGGCATTCGGTACGAAGAAATGAGACGAGTTCCCGCGCGCAGGATGTCGAGAGACATCCGAGATTGAGAATTAAAAGAAACCAACCGAGCACCGATCTTATCCTCGAAGAACGTCCAGTGTGTAGTTCGGAGAGGGGGAATTTATGCTTTCGCGCTTTGGATGTGCACCGTGAACGATTCGTTCACGGGAGGGGAGACGAGTGACGGGGTATTCGCGATGGTTGTTCGATGGTTGAATTCGTTTCGGTTCTGTTTTTAGAGCGTTGTCCGAAGCGCGGAGATCGACGAGTAGGTACGGAAAGAACGCGACACGACGTTGCAGAAATACTCTCGTCGATGGTACTTGTATGAAAAATTAATCCTAGACATTAGAGGGTAGATTGCAACGGTCGATCGGTAAGTACGGAAAGAGACGCGACGCGACGATACAGAAATACTCTTATACTCTTCTCGATGGTACTTGTATGAAAAATTAATCCTAGAGATTAGAGGGTAGATTGTCGACGATCGACGAGTAGGTACGGAGAGGACCCGACGCGACGATACGGAAATACTCTTGTCGATGGTACTTCCGTCAGAAATTAATCCTAGAGATCGGAGGGTAGATTGCAACGATCGTCGGGTAGATACGGAAAGAACGCAACGGGACGACGAGACGGAAATACACTTATCGGCGCTCAATTCGGTAAATAAATCGAAAAGATTAAACGATAGATGTCGAAGATCACCGAGCTGGATGCAACACGTCGAGGATACAGAAATACTTTTATCGACGTTTCGTTCGGTGAATAAATCTAATAGATTGAATTCTTCCGAAAGATACAGAAATACTCTTATCGATTATACGTTCGAGAAAAATGAATCCTAAAGATCGAACGAAAGGTATCAAAGATCATCAAGTGGACACAGAAGAGTCACAATTGAGGCACAGAAATACTCCTATCGACATTCAAGCAACGAGAATACTCAGACAGAAAATACAGAAATACTCTTATCGACGTTTCGTTCGGTGAATAAATCTAGCAGATTATATTCTTCTGAAAGATACAGAAATACTCTTATCGACGATACGTTCGAGAAAAATTAATCCTAAAAATCGAACGAAAGGTATCAAAGATCATCAAGTGGACACAGAAGAGTCACAATTGGGGCACACAAATACTCTTATCGACATTGGAGCAACGAGAGAGACGACAGAAATACTCAGATAGAAGGTACAGAAATACTCTTATCGATGTTTCGTTCGGTGAATAAATCCAGCAGATTAAATTCTTCCGAAAGATACAGAAATACTCTCATCGATGATACGTTCGAGAAAACTGAATCCCAAAGATCGAACGAAAGGTATCAAAGATCGTCGAGCAAACGCAAAAGAGTCGCAACCGAGGAACAGAAATACTCTTGACGTTCGGCGAATAAATCCAAACGATTCAAGATTAAATCGCAAAGATCATCGGTCGTAAAGGAGACGCGACGAAGATGGAAAAATAATTTGATCGGTGGCCCGTACGGTGAATAAAATCCGAAAGATGAAAGAACAGGTCGGGAAGATCGAGAAGCGAGCGCGAAAGAGACGCGAGGAACGTACGAAGCTCGTGACAAATTTGATCGGTCGCAGAAATCCGCGGCGCGAGGCGGCCCGCTCGCTCTTTTTGCGACGATTTACGCGCATCGTAAACACTCGAGCCGCGGACGAATTAATTTATTTTTGCGGCCCGTTAATCACCGAGCTCTCGTTACTAAGTGTTGCTAATTTAATACCCATCCGCGTATATCACGGCGACGGTTCCCGGTTCGCAGGCGGCCATTTTAATAAAGTAATTTATTATTTGCGCGGGAATTTTTTACAACGTCCCGACCCGCTCTTGTCGCTGATTTACGCTAATGACCCGGCGAGTCCGGACGGTTTTGTTAACGCGGCAGCGGCACCAATCACACGCGCTAAGCGTGATAAATATAGATTCTGACTAGTCGTTAAAGGAGCGCCGCTCGCGGTCCCGACGCCCGAGTCGATCAAAAGCAGCGAATCGCCGCGGCTGATTGAGATTTATGTTGATAATATCGCTCGAACCGCGAATAACGCGCCCGGCCGGAAATTACATAAATCCATTAGGGACGGTTGTTCCGCGGATCGAACCTTCCATTTCGGACCCCTCTTCCGTTCGTGAAATGGCTCCTCAAATTCGATCAACAGGTACCGCTCGTGTCGTCGTTCCGCGAATTTATAGCTTTCCGATAGAGCGCGAACCCGAAACCATTTTTCATCGACGATGGGAAACAGTTGCTCGTTCGCGACGGAGGGACCGTGCTTGCGTTGCTCTTTATTTAGAGCGATCGCACCGTCGAACGTTTGCAAACGCTGCGAGTCGATCGAACAGGATTTTATAACCCAGCTTCGAGAATCGTGACGCATTTGTTTCGCGAAAGGTAATTCGGTTCTGGTACCATTGTCCTCTGAAGCGTGACGAAGTAAATCCTTCACTATAGATCACGAGACGTAAATACTTCGAGCAATCTCTCTGTCGGGTATCTGCAGATTGTAGTACCCGAGTACCTAGAATGCGAATTTTTACGATTCCGAGAACCTTGAAAGAAAAGTATTGCGAAAGGTAATTCGGTTCCGGTGCTATCGTTCTTTCGAACGCGATAGGATGGATTAAACTCTTAACTGTAGATCATTAGACGTAAATACTACTTTGAAAAATCTTTCTATCAGGTGCCTGCAGATGCTACGGGTACCTAGAGTATGAAATTTTACGGTTTCGGGAACGGTGAAAGAAAAAGTATTGTAAAAGGTAATTCGGTTTAGGTACCACCGTCCTGTGAACAGCAGAATAAGTTACATTATAGACAACATAAATACTACTTCGAAAAATCTCTCTATCAGATGCCTGCGTATACTACGAGTACCTAGAATACGAATTTTTACGATTCCGAGAACCGCGAAAGAAAGTATCGCGGAAAGTATTTCGGTTCCACCACCCACTGGACCGCAGAATAAGTTAGACTCTTGGCTACAGATTACAAGGCACATGTAATTATACTATAGTATACGTTAGAACTGTATTTTCCATCGTGTACATTCCCCCTTTCGAAATCTATCGACAAAAGTTGTTGCATCGTTGGTGTAATTATTCAGGTCCAGAAATAAAACTGAAAATAATAATTCGGTTCCGGTAGCACCGTCCACCGGGCCGCTGGATGAATGAAACCCTCGTCCACGGATTACGAGACGCATACATCACGCCACGGTACACATTTATAACTATATTTCCCGCCGTATATCTTCGTCCCTTGAAAATTTGTCAATCAACGAAAGTTATTGTTCACGGGGCGGAGAATCGAACGGCGCCCCGAGACGATTATGAAAACATTATTCTACGCCGGATCAAACGGCGATTACTTATCGACAGGTACAATTAAATGGTAATTGCGGCAATTTGCATATTATAATACAAAATATTGCCGAGCGAAAGAGGGCGGCCTCTGACTTACGGCCGGTAGCGTACATATTTCATGGGATCTTTCGGATGCTCGGCTCGTTAATCGGCCTTTTTTTCGCGCGGCTTTCGTTAAATTCCTCGCGTGGCTTGATTTACGGGCCAATATTTTTTATCTCGTTGCCCGGCACGATCTCCCGCGTATTCGTCAAGGAACGAACGGTAGTCAGGCTGCTTGCCAGATTTCTACGTTACGTCCTACGGTATTTATTCCTGCATAATACACGACTGACACGCGTAGAATTATGGACGCGCGCCCGCAGGGACACACGACCGGATAAGATCTTCTCGGTACGAGCGCTTTCTTTTTCCACTCCCGCCGCACAGCCTCCGTACAATATAAATTAACGATCGAGCGATGATTAACATTGCGCGACGCGATCAGCATACACGATGTCGAGCCACCATAAACCCGCCGGGACGGAGTTTCTTCATTGTACGTATTGATGAGAAACTGCGCGCGGCTGAGTTGCAAATCATCGGCCCCTGCGTGACTTTCCCGCGGATGTCGGAACGAGTTAATGACCGACCGAAGCTGTACATCAATCAATAAATTCCATCGAACGCGAGGACGTCCAACAGGTGACTTCGAGAATTTAAAACGCGTTTCGTCCGACTCGCTACCTCGCTGCGCGAAAAGACCGAGCGACGAACCGAACATGCGGCGACTACGCTCGAAACCTCGAGAGACGACTTCGTTGCACGAGGTTGCAACAAGAACTTCGGATTTCAAATTTGCCGCCCAATTCGCGCAGGATCCGCCGACAGCGGCGATTTCGCTTAACGACTCGTGCAAACGCGTTCAAATCTCGATCAAACGGTTGTGTATTCGTTAGTATCAATGGTTGTTGCGCTATTGTATCAATTGGAACAAGAAACACCGATTCGACTACCCGAACAGATGTACAAACATATACAAACGTGTACAAATCTCGATCAAACAGTTGTATAGTTTTTAGTATCGATGGGTGTCGTGGTATTGTATCCTTTGGAACAAGAAACACCGATTCGACTACCCGAACAGATATACAAACATATACAAACGCGTACAAATCCCGATCAAACAATCCATTTACCGATATTTACAATTACTACGTTATAGTTTACCTTTAAACGACTTGTACATTTAATCGACTCGATCAAAACACACCGATTCGGTTACCATCGCTCGATACAATCGTACAAACACGTTCAAACGCGCGCAAATTCCAATAAGTGTACACTTATTAACCGTTCGCACTCAAGAAGCGACTATCGATCGCCAACTGGTACACCGAAATCTTTTTAATTTGTCTACTTTCCATAAGAAACTTTATAACTCGAGGTAAAAAAAATGCTATGTAAAATATACAAAGACACAAAATCGAAATTAATTCTAAGATTTATTCGTACTCGGTTGATTCAAAATATCTCTTCGAGGTTTTCGGTTTCTCGTGTAAATCTTACGTTAACCTTTACTACAAAACAAGTTCAATATTTCATCCAACCATCCGAAACACATCGATTCTATCATAACCAAGACCCCTAGAAATTCAAGAAAGATTATCCATATCTCGAAGAGTAATAAAACTAATTTAAGTTCGAACGAATAAAAATATGTATATATAATTAAAGACAGAATGCAACAATAATAAGTCTCTTTCTGGTTCTCTCAGTCACTCTCTATCCTTCTCTCTCTGTACCCACTGTCTCTCTACCCCGTGTCTTCGTCCTGACGATCATTCCCCGTAACAAATTTTCTCCACACTCTCGCGAAACTTACCTACACCCCATACCACGGACCAGTAAACAAAAGACTCGTATCCGTCGTACACACGCGTAAAAAGCAACACTCGCTCACCGATCTCCGATGGGTTAGGGGAGCAAAACTCGAGCTCATCGAAGTCGATCGGCCATCATCCCGGTATGCGCGTTACGGAGCGTTCCAAACATTCTACCGAATGGGATCGCGGATGAAGTGCGCGACCCCTTCGAAATCGTAGCCAATCGAGGTGGAAATCGAGGAGGCATCGCGATACAGGTGTGCGGCTCAGGTGCAATGCCAACGCGAGAACGGGCGGGAAGGGATGCTGAGAGAAGGCATTCCTACACGAGCCGGGACCGAACACCGTAATGATACCGAAGTAGAAGAGAGGTCGAAAGGAAGATCGGTTCGAACGGAGGTCGAGCACGGTTGCACTCGAGCGCACAGGCCGTCGACTTCGGTTTGAGCGATCTCCATGGCAGTTATCCACTTGCGAGGGACTCGCAGTCGGCCGCATCGCCGGCTACTGGTACTGGGTCAAGCGTCGGTGCCTACGGGGCCACGGGAATCTCCGATCCGCTCGAGATGCACCAGTTTCGTACGGAGAAAATAATTATGGCTCGCGTGTTTCATCGGGCGGAGCGAGGCTGGTTTTTCGCGACGCGGGTATTCCAGGCACGCCCGCGATTCGGAGTGGACGATAAAGAAACGACCGATCGTGAACAAATTGTCAACCAGGGACGATCGTTTCGCGTGTTCGATGATGTTACCCACGTTAATTCGGGGGAGATCGATCGCGAACGCTTCTGGTTCGCGTCCACGGAAAATTTAATTGAAAAAACTTCAGCGGGGGAATCGGACATCTCTCGAGGGGAATTTTTTAACGGTACATACGCGAGCCAAGCGTGGTATCGGTCGAGCGTATCGGGCATCGATCGATCCCCGGTATCCCTCTTAATCGATTAATACGATCGAGCGACGCGATTAAAAATTTCGTTGTCGGAATTAATCGCGACGAGCGTTAGTCGATCGCCGGAATTAATCACCCGCGACGAAATAAATCGTCGGGAGTGTATGCTTAAATAAGACTCGATATTTTAACGGCGCGAGAAAGAAATTTTCGATGTTTCCAACTCGACGCTAGCGAAGAACGACCATTAATCAACGATGGTCGCGAGCGAACGAGGATTAATCGTCGGTCGTTACTTCGATTAAAATTTGCCCGACACCGGTGAAGAGAGAGCGAAAAACTCACTTTGTATTTCTTTCGAAAATGTATTTTAGACCGATGTAACGATGTTCTTTCTTTTTTTTTTCTCTCTCTCATTGAAAAATTTACTTTTCTGCGGCTCGCAGGCAGGGAGAATTTATGGGGGGGCCTGGCAGTGTCGAGTACGCGTTGCAGTAAAGTCGATATTATTATTATCGTCGAGCTCCGTGTTTCAAAGTGTCTCGTTTCGTGCAATCTAGTTTCTCCCAACTCGTTGACCGCAAATGGCGCGCGAATTCGCGCACCTCTCGCTGACGCGCCCTTCGAAGAAAGTAAGTCACCTTTATTTTCGGCGATTTCGCGCGCAGATACCACGAGTTGTTTAATATTGCACGGAACACGCTTTGTGCAACTTAATTTCACTCATCCGAGTTTCTCCTCGCGGACGTGTCCTTAGAAGGAATCCTTTGTTCGATGTATCTTCGGGCGAGACACTCCCTCGGAATATTTCGTAAATATTAGCGTTTCGTGAAATAATATTTCTTTTTCGCTTCGCTCGAGTACACGATCACGTGGCCGTGTCAACCACCGAACCCTAGATAAGACGAAACCGAGCGATATACTTGCATTCCGACCGTTACCGTTGTTCCATGCAAATTGAAAATAATTTTTTACAAATGCAGGTGCGGACGCATTTCGAGGAGCGTCTTATCTCGACAAGAGACCCCACTTAACAAAAGGGGATACGCGTGACTCGTTCTCGTTATCCTCGAATTAATATGAAACTTCGGTAACACGGCCGAGTAGACAACCTAACCCTAGATAAGACGAAACTTAATTTCGTTCGAGATTGTTAACGTATCGTTCGAACGACGAAGCGACTTTTATTCTTTTCGAAGCGACTGCTATATAAATAGAATACACTACGACTATACGTTACGTTTCGAAGTGTCTGCTATATAAATAGAATACACTACGACTATACGTTACGTTTCGAAGCGTCTGCTATATAAATAGAATACACTACGACTATACGTTACGTTTCGAAGCGTCTGCTATATAAATAGAATACACTACGACTATACGTTATATTTTGGCTAGCATCTGCTATATAAATAGAATACACTACGACGATACGTTACGTTTCGAAGCGTCTGCTATATAAATTGAATACACTGCGACTATACGTTACGTTTCGAAGTGTCTGCTATATAAATAGAATACACTGCGACTATACGTTACGTTTCGAAGCGTCTGCTATATAAATAGAATACACTACGACTATACGTTACTCTGATCGAATTCAAATCGATATTTTTACATTGTAACATCGTTCCACGAAAATCGAAAACACTTTTTACTCTGTCGTCTACCGATATACCGATTCAAGCCAGGGTCGAGATTAATTATAAAATGAGAATGGAACGAAATCCGAACCATGTCCAAAGAAACAAAAATTTGTACTGTAATCAAATATTTAAAAGTATCTTAGCGAGAAAAGCACATAATTGTATTATTGTAGAATCACTACCGAAATTCTCACAGTTCACGGTACACTATACGAACGTCCAGAAACTGAACCACAAAGACAGAAATTCGGCATAAAACTGGTCCCAGCCTTAACAGCCCAGGACCATATAAAGAACACAATAAACTATCGCAAAGAAATAAATATATACGACAAAGTACAGAATTCCAAGAGACTCGCCGTCGCTAATGACCTCGTAATCGATGCGACGCAAAACACGTACGAAGAAAAAAGAAAAGAGAACACTTTTTGTAAGCGCAGAATTCCAAGCTCGACTTACGCGGCACAAGAGACACGGCACTTGATGCGAGGAAAGAACGTGCGTGACTCGTTCTTGTTATCTTCAAATTAATACGATACTTTAAACGTCGGTAACAAAGCTGAGTAGACAACCTAACTCTAGATAAGATAAAACTTGCGTCCAAGACTACCGATGTATCTTTCGAAACGTTTGCTATATAAACAGAATACAATACTCTACTTACTGTACAAATAATGCAGAATACTTTACGAATACTTACTACATAAGTAGATCACAATACTTTATTTGCTATACAAATAGAGTACAAGACTCTATTTACTACACAAATAAAGTACAATGCTCTATTTACTATACAAATAGAGTACAATGCTCTATTTACTATACAAATAGAGTACAATGCTCTATTTACTATACAAATAGAGTACAATGCTCTATTTACTATACAAATAGAGTACAATGCTCTATTTACTATACAAATAGAGTACAATGCTCTATTTACTATACCAATAGAGTACAGTGCTCTATTTACTATATAAATAGACTAGAGTACTCTGTTGACTATACGAATAGAGCACAGTACTCTACTTACTATACGAATAGAGCACAGTACTCTATTTACTATATGAATAGAGCAGAGTTCTCTATTTACTACTATACAGACTACAATACTCCACAGTATACAGTACAGATCCACACGTTTCTCCCATAGAGTTCAAATCGACATTCTTAAAATACTTTTTCGTAAACGCAAGCACGGATCACCTTTCCGCCCTTGACAAAGGAACCCACACGTGCGTGACTCGTTCTCGTTACCCCCGAAATTAATACCGAGTTTCTTCGGCCCCCTACCGGAAGCGTACCCCTCCCAAAAGTAAACCCTGCTCCGAGCGTTCCACCCATCGTAGAAAATGCAGGTTCACCGGTCGCTCGTAAAATTCCGCGCGCAATTACCGCGGAAAGCGCGAAACGGAACGCGGTACGGCGCGGCGTGGCGCGGCGTGGCGCGGCGTGGCGCGGCGTGGCGTTATTACGGCTCTCGCGTTCTTATCGCGGGGCCCAGTGAGACGTAGCGAGTCGAGTTAACGCGCCCCGGGACGGAAAAACGTTTCGTACGTGACAGTGGGAACGTCATTACCGTCCGCTCGTGCAAATTATACTTCCCGAAACGGGCCGGTCGATCTTTCGCAACCTCACGCGTTCATTTTTCAAGGCCGTGACAGAACGAACGACGCGCGGGGCGAGCACGCGTCGACGAGGAGTCGCCCGAGCGCCAATTTTCCGCGGCTTTAGCCGGCTTAATGCACGGTGTAAGCAGGTGCCAGCGGATACAAAACGGGCCCGTTTAGCTTGTCTGCCACGTCCCGCGCGGCGTTCACCGGGCAATACCCGCGCGATAATACGTTTATTACGATAGGCAATTTACGATACACACCGCGCGCCGGCCGCGGCCATCGCGAGCGCGTCTCTCTTTCCTTTCGACGGGGCTGGCACCGGGACGAGGAACACCAAGGCGAATACCATACGTCGATCGTGCACCGTGGTCCTTCCTCACCGCGTCCCCCGTCTATAATGCAAGCGTGTCGACGCACTTCCTTCGCCGGATAGACCGCATACGCAACGTCATTACCGGCCAGTTTAACGCCCCGTGTCTCGGTCACGCTGCGCCTTGATTATGATCTCACGCGGTTGTCCGCGATACGGGACCGAGTTCGATCGGTTAACGGTCGATCTCTCGATATACATATATATATACGCGCGAGATTGAATCGGAAGACGGTGTGTCAAGGACGATTATGTCCGAGGAAGTATGTTACCCCGCTTTTATGTTTCAGAATGTGAAAAATCATCGTTGGGATTAACTACGCTGTGCTCTGTATCGATAGGGATGATTTTGAGTGGAATGTGGTGTGTCAAGGACGACGGTGATCGAGGAAGTACGTTACCCCGCTTTTATGTTTCAGAATGTGAAAAATCATCTTTGGGATTAAGTACACTGTGCTCTGTATCGATAGGGATGTTTTTTCGCGGAATGTGGTGTGTCAAGGACGATGGTGATCGAAGAAATATGTCACCCCGCTTTTATGTTTCAGAATATAAAATAATCGTCGCGGGGATTAAAGACGCTGTGCCCGACATCGATAGCGACGATCCTGCGCGGAATTGAATTAGAAGACAGGGTGTCGAGGACGACTTTGATCGAGTAACTGTACTACCCCGCTTTTATGTCTCAGAATGTGAAACAATTTAGTAATCCTTGTACGTGTAATTGAATTGGAAGACCAGTTTTGTCGAAAAATCATTGGATACTGGAGATCCGATCGAGGAACTATATTCCCCTATTTTTGCAATTCGAACTGTAAAAAATCAACGTTGGAAGTGCAAACACCGTGGCGAGTATCGACGAGTATTTCCACTTTGGCTTCAGACGCAAGTTAAACCGATTCGGACATACGGGATTGAATTGTAGGGCATGGCAGCTCAAAGCCGTATAACCGAATTAAACCATGGTCGATGCACTACCTGCGTAACAGATGAAATATGCAAAGATCTTCGGATTAAATTCGTAACGGAAGCAACTGAACTATGCGCCAGATACGGAACAAGATTAGAAAATCAGTCGAGCGACCTAGCCAAGACACTACGCGCAGTACGTCTACCTGGAAGACTACACGGAAAACATCCAAACGACATTCTTCCTCAACAATATACCTTGTAATTACTATACGAATGCTTCCTAATGGGGAAACATCTGCGCGATGTGAACGGATAATACCGTTGAAACGATTTACCGAGTGTCCTTACTGGACAAATTGTAAACTTGAAGATAAAAAGAAAGTTGACACAGACCAACTTAACGACCGTGCTTTGGTCACGCTAAGCCTTGATTATGATCCCACAGTATCTGGTCCGCTTTGGTCGGCTAACGGTCGCTTTCACGAATCTTTGCGCGGAGAATCGAATTGGAAGATGTCTCGAGGACAACAGTCTCCCGAGATAGGTACCAAAGATTAAACAATAATGTGACTAAAACTAGCATTGCGAGTCTAGGTCGAGAAAAAAATGGTACCCTAGAAACGTCTATGAAATATAATTAAACATCGAGCCTTGGACTTCGACACAGGACACTCAAAATACCAGACTGTGTTCTGGTAATTCTCTGTTTCTGATTTTTTAACAACCCACCTTCTACCCTCAACGACTTTGCACCGAGGCTGAAGTTAGTTACAGAGCAGTTGCAGTTACGTTTAAACCATCTTGTTCTACCCAGCACCGAATCCTTGATTACCGTAGTTGTTCGATAAACTACGGTAACGAGCTAGAAATGCATTTAGACTTGCAATTCGCACGAAAACACCAGATTCGAGCCAAGGTAGACCAAATTCGCATCGAAAGAGGAAACGGCTTATCAGCAAATGTTCAAAGTTAAATCTGGGAATTTCGACCTTAGACGTTAACGTTCGAGGATCACCTTTGTCCGAATCTAGGAAACCTACCGAACGGTCGTGACGAAATATTCGTCACTCCTTTTTCAAAATCGTTAAACGTCCATACCTTCTACCTCGCTATAAGTCACGTTCGCGTTTGACATCATTTTCATCTCGAGAACCTCATTGACCCCACAGAATAAAAGATGTTCAACTTCGATGATTTGTCAAGAGCCTCAAAACAACTTTCTACTTTAGTCAATAGCTTTTGTCATCCTCGGTACCACACATTAACAAATACAACTTTACACTACTTTAGTCAACAGCCTTCATCATCTCCAGTCCCAGACAGTAACAAAGATAACTTCGTACTTTAGCCTTCATCGTCTCCAGTCCTAGACAGTAACAAATACAACATCGCACTTTAGTCAACAGGCTTCATCTTCCTTAGTCCCAGACATTAACAAGGACAACTTCGCACTTCAGTCAGTGGCCTTCATCATCTCCAGTCCCAGACAGTAACAAATATAACTTCGTACTTTAGCCTTCATCGTCTCCAGCTCTAGACAGTAACAAATACAACATCGCACTTTAGTCAACAGCCTTCATCTTCCCTAGTCCCAGACATTAACAAAGACAACTGTGCACTTCAGTCAACAGTCTTCATCGTCCCCAGCCCTAGACAGTAACGAAGGCAACTTCGCAGCAACCTGGGGCCACGAAATTACCAAAAGTCACCCATTCTCGAGTACAGGGATCTATCAGGGGTATACCAGGCACAGAGATTCGTTCGGTTCACGGACGAGACCCGGGTAGGAAGCGCGAGTCCCTCTCGGGGAAGGATCGAACTCTGCGAAACTATTCCTTAATTCCTCTACCCCCTCCCGTCGCGCCGAAAACGTGGCGGAGGAACGCGGTGACCCGAGCCACGGGGCAGGGGCCCGGGGCCCGGGGCAATCGGAACGGAAACCGGTGACCCCGGGTGTCCCGATCGGGCAGGCGGGTAACGAGCCGGTCGAAAGTAACGCGAACGCGCGCGATACAAATTGACAAGGATCTAGCGCGGCTAACCTTGAGCCGGCAGCATTATTTATCGAATTAAGCGCCGGGCAACGGAGTAGGTAGACGGCCGGGACGCAGCGTCCAGACGAGAAAACGGTCCGAGGCCGAGGCTGGAAGGTGGATGCTGGTGCTAGTGGGGGCGTGCGATAGTTCAAGTCGTGAGCGGGCAGCCCCGCCCGACACGACCGCGGAGCATCTCCGTTCTGACCCCCGCTGACTTAGCCGAGGGGGCCCTCCACCAACCCCCCGTCCCGTCCGCCACCCCATCCGCGGTCCCACGAGGTCCGAGAGACGACCTCCGTCTCTCTTCCACCGCGGTCGGTTTCCCTCGCGGACCGTACCTCGCCTACGTCCCGTTCCCCCCGTTCACCCGTGGATCGTCTTCCCGTACCCCCTCCCCCAACCTCTTCCTCTCTTCCACTCCCTTTCGGTCTCGCTCCTATCCACGGGCTACGAGACGGGCCCAGGCTCGAGCCACCCCACCCCGAGGCTCGGCGTAACGCCAAGGGCACCGTGTGCTCAGGCACCGTTCCAACGAGCCTCACGGGGCCCCCTTGTTCTAGGGTGGGGATTCCACGCTAACTCTCCCTTCCACCGAGTATACCTATATATATGTATGTATATATATGTATGTATGTGTGTGTGTGTGTATATATATATCTATATGTATGTATGTATGTATGTATACATATATATATATATATATGTATGTATATGTACGTCTGTCTCTGTCGCGGCTAGAAGAGAAGCGAAGAAGGGAGAAAAGAGGAAGAAGACACCCGTAGGAAGGGGAAGAGGAACGAAGCGGACGAGGAGGAAAGAGAAGAAGGAGGAGGAGAAGGTGGAAGGCAGTGATAAGTGTGGGAAGGGCAGGTTGCATAAGGTCTAATATTATGCAAGCGCACACAGGCCTGAATGCGTTAGATCCCTTGGGTCCTGGTGCCCCCTCCCTCCCCGCGCGGCAGCCCCATCGTCGCTCGGCGTTGCGCGCCGCGATACTCTTACACGGCGTACACGCAGAACGTAAGGCCCAACGGGTACAACGGAACGGTTCTCCTGAACGTCAGGGTTCAGGGTTTTGCACGTGCACGTATAGAGACGGCGCGGACGCGGGCGCGGGCGCGGATGCGCGCGCGAGCGCCCGAGCGCGCTCTCGAGCGCTCGCGCGGACAACCGTGCGAGGCCCTCCTCGCGGCTCACCTCCTCCGTGTGTTTGCATTCGTGTGTATACCTTTACCCTACCTGCATAGAAATCGCAGGAGCGTTGAACCCAGGAAGTGGCCATGAAATAGTCATTCCTGAAAGGTTAACTCTCCTACCGCATCTCGCGGGGGCCCCGAGGTCGAGCCTGAAAGTCCGGAAAGTCCGCGACTCGGCGTGGACCAACGGGAGAGACGGATGAGAGATGCGAGAGGGTCGACCAAACGGATGAGAAACGGGGGACAAGACGGTGCTCGCGGTGGTGGATGGCGATGACGGTGGAGGACGGGGAGGTGGAACCTCGGGAAAGTCCGAGTGCTCGGTTAGGGATACCCAGTCCCGGGGGATTCGACCGTGTGCTCACCGGCCGAGCCAGAGGGTCGTGCGATCGTCCCGCGTCGGTACCGAGACCGATCGACGAGGAAAGATCGTTCCGAGAGGAAAGAACCGTGGACCGAGAACGACCAGTGGCACCGTTCAATGGATTTCGACGCCATTCGGGGGCCAAAGGGTCTAACGGAGGCACGTGTACCCCTGTGAGAGGCGATGCGAGAAAACTCGAACGTCGAAGCTTCGCGGACCCTGGATCCACTTTAATATCCTCCGTCGGAAGCCTGTCGATTTTTACCCACAGGTTGCAATCACGATAGGAACACGGTGAATCAATATTCCGTTCCCACGGGCGAACTATAACCCGTCGATTCTCGAATCAGGAGGTCGAAGATCGAGCGAAACGTCGAACGTGTCAAAATTTGATCGGACCGTACGGTTCTCGACCGACACCGGACGAACCGAGAAGACCGCTTATAGACCGACTGCTCGTCTCTCTCGTTCGCTCTGTGTCTCTTTCTCTCTCTTTCTCTCTGCTCTCTCTCTCTCTCTCTCTCGTACTCTCCCTCTCTGCCTGTCTCCCCTCCCTCGTTGCACGATGTGGCTACGTCGAGTACCTACGGAGGAGTAGTACCGGGGTACCCTAGAGGCCACGAAGGTCACAGGGCTAAGGCACTTCTCACGCCCCCGCCATGTCGGAGAGGTGCACCCCACTTAGACAGACTGTACATACCTTAACGCGGCCGATTAGTATACGTGCTTAATTACCGGTAACGTGCGTGCACGACGCTGGGTATCGATCATACCGTGCGAGCACGCTAGAATGGAAAAAGGGGATTAGACCCCGGCTAGGATACACTTCCTGGAGGAGATTTCGAGAACGATATCTTTCTAACCGAGCTCGCGTTACGGGGAACACCGACGAGTCCTGGTTACCTAATTATAGCGCGGAGAATAGTGGAAAGTCCTGGTTACCTAATTTCAGCGCCGAGAATAGTGGAAAGTCCTGGTTACCCAATTTTAGCGCCGGGAGTAGGGAAAAGTCTCTGGCAGCGAATCGTATCGCAGGGAATCGAAGAGTCCTCGTTATCTAATTTTGTTGCAGAGAATGGTGACTAATATTCGTCACCTTGTTCTATCGCAGAGAATAGCGAAAAGTTCCGATTATCCAATTTTATCGTGGAAGATGGTGAGAAGTTCCGATTGTCTAAATTTATCGCAGAGAATAGTGCAAAAGTTTCGATTGCCTAACTTTATCGCAGAGAACGGTGAAAAGTCCTTGTTACCTAATTGTATCACAGAGAATAGTGCAAAGTCCTAACTACAATACCCAATTCTATAACAGAGAACAGTGAAAAGTCTCGACTATCTGATTCGATCGCAGACGATACTGAAAAGCTCTAATCATTTAAATTACTCCATTACCTAATTTCATCCCAGAGAATATCAAAAGTTCCGATTGATTAATTTGATCACTTAGAACAGTGAAAGATCCCGATCGCTGAATTCTAAGCTGCGATCTTCTCCGAGCAACCGAATTGTTTTTCATCGTTGGAACCGTCTAGCGTTCCGATTCCTGTAATCGCAGAGCCGCGAGGCATCGTTCGGTTCAAGGCCGTGGCGCTCGTCGCGATACGCAAATAAATCCGATATACACCTGATCTAGTCCGCAAAGATCAACGATCTTGGCGACCGGCTTCGATCCTCGAAATGTCAGCCGACTATCGCTTCTCTAATAGAGTTGAGCAGAAGCGGTTAGTACACAAGGGGACATAATGTCAAGGGAACCGCTTCTAGCTCGCGCGTGAGAGAAAAAGAAGAGGATCGATGATGGTTCCGGGTTGAAGACGGTCTTCCCCGAACGGTTTTCGATCATCGTCGTTCTCTTTCCCCGACGGATGGACATCGCGTAGGCACACGGGTGTGCAACCAGCCTGCCGAGTCGGCGCGCACCTTTCGATTCTGCTAATCAATCGAGCAGAGCCTTTCTAGATCCGGGGGCACGTCAAGGATTTTTGACGCTCTTCTGATCGTCCCTGTTATATCATCGCCGGTATTTACCTCTCCATTCCTCCGACCAATTTAACCGGAGAACCGTCGATCCGATCGCGTGTAATTTCTTCGAAAGTGTGTCGCTACTGGTCGCTCGTGCTACATCTAGGGACACAAGTCGATTTTGGTAGACTTCTGCCTTCCTCGCGAATACATGAGAACTATCTTAGCACGATCGCTGCTAAGATAGATCGACGTACATCGTGAACAATTACGCTACTTTTACCATTAAAAATTAAAAGATTCTCAAACGTAGAAACTCTTCAATTCTCGAGATCACAATTGTACAATTTCGTCGAAACTTTCCAAACACCTTGCAAAGTTCTCTTTCGATCACTGGCCTGCAACTTTCGTTAAATTCTCTCTGAGAACGGATCCAAGTTTCTCTACAATTTACACCGTTGAACCAATACCTTTGTTCCGCCTTAAAAGGTTGAAAGTTTCCCCAGACACATTTTCAAGAATGAAATTTTCATATCGCTATATTCGTATTCGAGTAATGCCCGTGTCTATTACGTTCGAATCCCTCGGCCACGAACTGTGTTAAAAATTCGAGTTTCGGTACTCGAGGTAACGCAGACTTTAACGCGAACGTATTTTTTTCCCCTGTAAATTGGTCCCCCGGGGATAACGTCGTTAAACGAAGAAGAAGAAGCGTAATCGAGTTCGCGAAACAGGAAGCTGAAGATTCTTCCTACGGAGGAGACGCGTTTCCATCGCCACGGCTTACACAAGCCGGTGGGTTTAGGCACTCGAAAAGAGTTAGCAAAGGCTGGAAAGGGGAGGTGGTGGAGGCAGAGGAAAAGGAAGAGGAGGAGGTCGGACACGAAGAAGGAACGGTACCGACCGTTTACACCGTGACGAGAACGAAAACGTGGCGCAACGGAACGTCGGCGTTATGTAAAAGCGTAAAACGACTTAAAGATTCGCCTCACGCTCTGCCCCGGCTAAGAAGCTCTTCTCTCGACTTTCGTCTCCTCTACATCTCTAATGTTTCCCCGTTGTTTCGTCCGCGCGGGTTTTTCAAACCACTCGTAACCACTCGGTGACTCGCGACCGAAAGCTTCGCAACGCTTCGCCGACGGGTTCGTCGTTTCTGGTCGTTAACCCTCGGTTCGGCAACGTACGGGTCTTTATTGACCCGGATGGACCTTCACTCTCGATCGTACCGTTTCCTTGGAACCGATCGACGGAGAACTTTGTAAGGTGTTTGAAAAGATTTGACAAAATTGTACAATTGTGATCTCGAAATTGTAAAATTGTGATCTCGAAATTGTAAAATTGTGATCTCGAAATTGTAAAATTGTGATCTCGAAATTGTAAAATTGTGATCTCGAAATTGTAAAATTGTGATCTCGAAATTGTAAAATTGTGATCTCGAAATTGTAAAATTGTGATCTCGAAATTGTAAAATTGTGATCTCGAAATTGTAAAACTGTGATCTCGAAATTGTAAAAGTGTATACGTTTGAGAATCTTTTAATTTTAAACGGTTTCTCAAGAAACTACGACTTTTCTTGGAATTTGACAAAGATACGGTAAAAGAATGGGACTTTTGTTGGAAATCACGGGTCAGTTTTGACCCACGCGCGGTCTCTCCCGCGGTCGTTTAACAAACGGCACCGCGAGGGTGTTCGTATCGGAATTGTTTTACGGGTGATTTATAATTGCTCGTGAAACGACCGTTATCCGTTTCTTTGTTTTTTTATTTTTCGTTTTACGAGGTAGAAAGAAAGGCCATCGTTTACGAGGCACCGATAACCCGGTGTATTCCGTGGCTCGCGTTTCTTGCGCGAAATCGAGACGCGAAGTCAGAAGTGCGGGCTCCGTTTAAAGAAGTCAAGGTAAACGCGAAAGCGACCGGTAAAAAAGAAGATAACGGACGACCGATTCGGTGATTGCGTCGAGGATCATCATCGTACCAAATGCCCGTTCTCCGATTCTCGAAACGGGTCTCTCCGCGTTTAGATGTTTCCATTTAATCGTACGATTTGGCAAAGTTCGATCGCCTTCGATTACGATGTCGGTGCGTTTCCTGTTTTCGCGAACTCGCTATCTCGAAAGCTGAAAATTAGTTACTTTGGTACCATTCGTCGGGGAAATTGAAATTCGAATCGACGTTTAACGATCGACAAACACCGGTAGGAACCATCTTCGTCGTGCAGCGCGCTCTCGACAGTACATTAAAATTGTTTCTCGCACAATTTTGCCATTTTTCCATTCACCGAGAAAATTGAAATTCGAATCAACTTTTGGCCAATCGATGAACGCTAATTGGAACTCCCTCGTGAAACGACTATACATTAATAATATTCCTCGCACATTTTGCCATTCTTTCCATTCATCGAGAAAATTGAAACTCGAATCGACTATTTGGCCAACCGACGAACCCCCAATCGCTCGGAACCATTCTCCACGGGAAATGACATCGCTTTCGACAATAAATTCGTTTCGTATCTTACACGTTTCTCTATTTTTCCCAATTATTTTTCCTTCGATTATTTTTATTCTCCCTCCCGTCTCGCCGTACAGTTACAGGCTAGGTTTAATAACAGCTCGTTCGAGCCCCGCCTTTTGCATCGCACACGTATTTTCGTACGTTGTAATAAAGTCGTTACTATTATTGTTACATCGACACGCTGCGTATACCGACATCGTTCGCCGACGCGCAACCTTGCAACTCGCGTGTTCGATACACCCGAACGATTCCTTGTCTCGATACTATTCGTCGCAAAGGAATACACAAATTCGAGTACAGGTCCATCGGAGTAAACGCGAGTGAAATTCTATCGCGAAAGACGAGAACAATGAACATCGTTCGATCGAGAATATTTCACTCGGTCCAAACTGTATTCAACGAGTAACGGATAAAAAGTCCCTCACTTTTTCTCCTCCGATTTTCATTTAAATTCTACCCACCAAGGGACAGTGTTTACAACCCTAACCCTAACAATCTCGGCGAAAGTTCCCCTTTCATCCCATCGAGGAACGGTTCGCAATGATTTACATTTTCGCTTGCCGCGTTGCTCCAATTAACGCGGGGAAAAAAAAAAAAACGAGGGTGTCCGCGATGAAAGAACTCGGAGAGAATGGACGACGAGAGGGCTCTCGAGGAGCGTTGGAGGGGGCTCTTTATCCGAGTTATCTGCTGACGGTGTCGCGGGGCCCGTTTCGGGCCCGCACGACGCGCGATCGCTTACGAGGGCCCGTCCGATTCGAACTATTACCGACGTTCAGTGTGGCGATAATCGGTGTGTGTTTCATGGAACACGCGCAGGTTGTGTGAACGTGGATGCATGTATGTATGTATGCATGTGTGTGCAGACGTGTACGTGTACGCGTACCCCTCGAAGAATCTAAGATCCTATCGTGAAATGCTTCGAGCGCGATATGACCGCCGCCTATTGCTACTCGTCTTACCGGCGACTATCTCCGTCCCTCTCTCGCTCTCACGGCCTCACCTTCTCTCGATGATCGTTTTGCCATTCAGCTCGTGGATTTATCTCGATCGACGCAACATGCCCCGCGGTGTGCTCGCTCTCCCCGATCGAGCCCCGTAAACGTCGCCTTAATTGCCGCTAATAAAATCGCGACGTCTCTTCGAGTCCACCCCCTCCTCGCCAACCGGATTTCGCGAAAATTAAACGCGATTTATAAATAACTCGCTGGATAATAAGAATCAATGAAACGCGAGCCACGGAACCCGGATCGCCATATTTGTTGAGGGATCTTGCCACGGAATTGGAATTACGGCTGCAGATGCGATCCAGAGAGTGAATTTTCTTGTAACGATCGGGGGTCTAGGGTTTTTTTTGCATCGCTTGGTAGTTTGAGTAAATTAAGATAATAACTTCGAGACGAGAGGAGTTACCCGTCGGAGACTATATTTGTGGATACCGGGGGTGGATCACGTTTTGATCTACCAGGTGATAGAAGAAAGAAGAAAGACTTGTTAACTTTGACCACAATGAGGTGATAGGTGTCGGAGACACTGATAGTGGTGGATATTGGGAATTATTTTTTGATGGCGGTGTATCAGGTGATGGAGAAAGCTTCTAGACCCATGAGCTCTACAATATGCTGAGTTTAATCTATCATTGAGGTGATAGGTCAAAGCTTCTAGACACGTAAACTCTACAGTGTGTTAACTTTGACCACAAAGAGGTGGTAGGTGTCAGAGACACTAGTGGTGGCTGTTGGAATGAATGCAACAACGATCTTAAGGATGCCAGATGTCGATTTTTGGGACTGTCTCCGTATTGGCGCGTAAGGGTCGTCCGCCGCGCGGTCAACGGTTTGGCCGTTTACGTTTTTGTTTTTCCTACCAGTCGAGTTCCAAGTCCAGAGTCACGAAGACATATCACATTGTACTCCTCGAGTGCCTACATTGTATTCTTGTGTGTACGGGAACTATACTACTAGATACGCGAGATCCCTGCATATCATAATAAACTACTTATTATAATCTGAACTTTCCAACAGTGGCGAATAATGGGGGATGGATCACTTTTTGATGGTGATGTACCAGGTGATAGAAAAAGCTAGACCCATGAGCTCTACAACGTGCTGACTTTGATCACAGAGAGGTGATAGGTCAAAGCTTCTAGACACGTGAACTCTACAATGTGTTAACTTTGACCACAGTGAGGTGATAGGTCAAAGCTTCTAGACACGTGAACTCTACAATGTGTTAACTTTGACCACAAAGAGATGGTAAGTGTCAGAGACACTAGTGGTGGTGGATGATATACCAGATGTGACAAAAGAAAGCTTCTATATGCATGAACTTCACAACGTGCTAACTTTGACCACAGTGAGGTGATAGATGAAAGCCTCTAGATCTATGAACACCACACTCGATGTTCCTACTTACCAAGGGTCTGATCTCTGCTGGAATAGTGTTTCAGCAGTAAAAGTGGCCCAGAGTGTAAGCTTCCTTGCAGTCGTCGATAAGCAGAGTCTAGAGTCCTCCGTACCCTTCGATGATTCGAACAGACGAGGAGTTATGAGTCAGACCCCCTAGTAGCGGTGGATACTGGGTGGTAGATCATTTTTCGTTAGCGATGTCCCGATCAATAGAGTTACAAAAGAAAGCCTCTAGACCCACGAGCACTACAACACGGACCCTCGCACTCGATGTTCCTACTTACTAAGGGTCTTATCCCCGATCACATTGTGCATTAAACTCCAAGTACATAAACGACACGAGAGCAAAGTCCCTAACGATCGACGAGACCAGAGTCTAAGGTACTCTGTAAGAGAACTGAAGTCTACGAAGACTCCTGTCTACTTCGTTAATAATTCGAATACAACAAGAAGATTGGTAATGATAGATACCGAAGGGCAGATAATGTTTCATCGACATCCTTATTAATAAGGTAACAAAAGGAAGCCTCTAGACCCATGAACACTCAGTGTTTCTACACGCTAGCGTCTTATGCTTGCTGCAGTTCTGTTTCAATAGCAAACTTTCGCCAAAGGGTAAACTTTCTTACAATCGTTGGAGATTAGAATCTAGACTGCTCCGTACAGAGGATTAGTTACGAGTCGGACCTCTCGATAGCGATAAATACCGGGATGTGGATAATTTTTCGTCAATCTTCCGATCGATAAGACGACGGATGAAAGCCTCCGGAGCGACTCGCTCCATAGTTTCGCCCACTCTGTCTGTACCCCTAAAACCTTCGATTCTTCCGGGTTGAAGCTTCGCGGAAGACCTCGAGGAACGCCCCCTATTTTAATTACACCCTGTGCGACGCGGTATGCCGAACGCGTCGAATGAAGAAATCGATTCCTCGGCGACTCGGCGATGATAAATCGCGGCAACTTCGAAGGCCTCCGCGCCATTGGTAGAAATCAATAGTCGCTGACATCTACAAATCCAACCTGCTAGCTACTACAACTCTTTTATCATCCGATCAGCCACTCAGTCACCGATAATCGTTTTACCATTCGCCCGGTGGATTTATCTCGATGGTCGGTACATGCCACCGGCAGACTCACTGTTCGCGATAAGGAAACGCTATGATAACAAGCCATTATTTGCTGGAACAACACGGTCGTCACGCCGCGACCGCGCGGCTTGCACGTGTTTCACCTTTTTGTTTAACTTCTAATCGGCCGCAAAAGCTGTCGCGCGATTCCGTTATCTGCCCAAACAGTTGTCGCGGAACGCGTAGGACGCGTCCAATGGCGACCTTTTATACGACGAACGCTCCCTCCGCCCGGTGTCGCGGTAAACACGTTCGAATTCTACAAGCTTTCAGCTCGGTTTCGATTCGTGCTCGATGGAAAAACATCTGTCAACCGTGAACGATGATAACGATACGTACGGCTGGGCGAACGATGGATTTAATGCCACGACGCGCGACACCGTTCTCGTTTCTCGAGATCGAGTACACGGTGTTTCCTTTTAATACCGAACGGAAAACGTGATCACCGAGAATGTTGGAGAATTTCGAATCGATACCAGATCGATGGCATTGGAATATCTACGATTATGCATTCCTTATATATGACAGAGTAATGTTCTACATCGATGGCATTGGGATATATACACGGTTATGCATTTCTTATGTACGTAATATTCTGTATCGTTAGAATTTAGATATCCACGATTATGCATTTCTGGTGTACGATAGAGTTATATTCTGTATTGTTAGAATTTAGATATCCACGATTGTGCATTTCTAATATGCGATAGAGGCGTTACTAATGTTCTACATCGATGGAATTGGGATATCTACGATTGTGCATTCCATACGATAGAGTAACATTCTATACTGGTACAATTTAAATATCTACGATTATGCATTTCTAATATGCGAAAGAGTAATGTTCCACATTGATGGAATTGAGATATCTACAATTACGTATTCCTGATGTACGATAGAGTAATGTTCTACATTGATGGAATTGAGATATCTACGATTATGTATTCCTGATGTACGATAAAGTAATGTTCTACATTGATGGAATTAAGATATCTACGATTATGTATTCCTGATGTTCGATAGAGTAACATTTTATACTAGTAGAATTTAAATATCTACTGTTATGCATTCCTAATATGCGATAGAGCAATGTTCCACATCGATGGCATTGTGATATCTACGTTTATGTATTCCTAATATAAAATGGAATAATATTATACATTACTAAAATTGCAATATCTACGATTAAGTATTCCCAATATATAATAGATTAATATTCCACACTGGTAGAATTAAAATACCAACGATTATGCATTCCTAATATATGATAAAGTATTATTCTACATTAATGGCATCGATATATCTGCGATTATTCATTCCCGATATAAAACAGAGTGATTAATTAATTTAAACGACGATTCGATAATTATAAGCATTGTTACCAAATATACTTACAATATTTTTAAAATACGAGGTTTCGTAGTAATACCATCAACGTGTCGCTGAAATTTTAGCGTCGACCTGAGTTAAGCCACGAATAGATTTCGAGAAGTATGTTAAATAGAAAGAGCCAAACATTCGAAGGAGGTTGACAGAGTCATTAGGATTTCACGGAAAAAATTGGTGGAGCCGAGAACACATCAAGGTCGACTTTATTTTTCGAAGATTCTTCTGAAACGAGTTCAACGACCTGTCCGGCGCGTAAGGGGTCATCGTGGGTCATAAACTTTTGAAAGTACACCTTGCATCATTTTTCACGATAGATGCTCGAACTTTCGAACTCCACCTCCATCGATAGACGCATACTTTCGAGCACGGTGTTGCGTGTTTCTCATCCCGAACGACCTTGTAGGTATGATAAGCCTCTCCAATCGTCTTAAACAGCGACTACCATCCTATACAATAAAACGTGTAATGGTCCATTTAAAAAGACGCGGTTGGCCATGAAACGTCTTCGGTTGTTTCGATGAAACGCGACGTTCATCTTCGAACGTCTACGAAACGTAGATATCGATGAACATTTTATTTCCTCGTTCTTACAAAACGATCGTGTTTAAACTTCGTTCCATTTTCGATAAATAATAAAAAAAAAAAAAAAAAAAGAACAAAAACTTCAGATCGAAATCTCCGATAAAAATTTCCATTTTTTTTTCATTCAAACTGACACGATCCGTAAATCACCGAAACGGTCCTTACGCGATCAATCTCGAACTTATTCCCAATTTAAATAAATACCGATACGTATCCAAGTGGAAAAATTTCACGTTCAACGATTTATTTAAATCGCTTTCATAATTTTCAATTAGAAGTACCACAAGGGGCTCGAAAGAATGCCCCCAGGCGATGTTCGCGATGCGAGAGGCATTCGTCTCCTCGTCCATAAATTGCGTTTTTATGCTAACAATGTTAATCATCGAATTACGTATCTGGAAACATTGACTAACCTTTTTCAAAAAATTCTGATCGTCGAATCCGAACGTCGTCGTTACTCTCGGGGAATAAAAGATTTCTCGACGATTACGTACTAAAATAAAATCCACTTATTCGTTCTTAAATATTGCTTTCGCTGTGGTAACGCTAATCGTCAATCTATACAACACCGATAACCGTTCTGAGAAACGATGGTCCTCAAATTCAAACTTTTCTCGTTACTCTCGAGAAAATAATAAAATAGTCTTCGAACTATTCGTAAAATAAAATCTACCTTTTCACCCTTAAATTTTGCTTTTGTTGTGGTAACGCTAATCGTCGTTGTATACGACACGGATAACCGTTCTGAGAAACGATGGTCCCCAAATTCGAACTTTTACGTTACTCTCGAGAAAATAATACAATACTTTTCCAACTATTCGTAAAATAAAATCCACTTTTTCACCCTTAAATATTACTTTCGCTGTGATAACGCTAATCGTCGATGTATACGACACGGACAACCGTTCTGAGAAACAATGATCCCCAAATTCGATCTTTCACGTTACTCTCGGGAAAATAATAGAATACTCTCCCAACTATTGGTAAAATAAAATCCACCTTTTCACCCTTAAATGTTGCTTTCGCTGTAGGAACGCCAGTGTTGCGCAATAACCGATCGGTGTGAAAAATACGTTCACTGAATCTTCACCCACCAGCATTCTCTCCGAGCAGACGTAACAACCGATTGTTCTTGGTTAGTCTCGTACGAAAAGGATTCCTCGAGGTATCGCGGCGAACGGTTGGTAAGGCGAAATCTCTCTCTCTCTCTCTGTGTGTGGTGCGCACGCGCGCACGCGCGCACGCTCGATAAACGCAAATCCATCAACGAGTCGCGTTAAGAACGTGAGTCGGCGCCGAGAGCGATGCTACCGATGCCTCTTTTCACTATTTCCATCGAAGCTGAAAGGTCGCCCGGCATCGGTGATACCGGTGTTCTCTCCTCGAAGACAAAAAGATTACGCCGGACCGTTAATACGGTTACGCATTATCTAGATTGCTACCCGTCGGCTTCCGCCGGCCGAGAAACAGCACGAGTAATTAATCAAAGACAATCAAACTCTGGGAGCGTCGGCTTAGGCCGACTCCCAACAAACGGAACGCTATCCGTCATCTTCGCTCCGTTAAAACTCGCGGAGAGGGGGTGGGGTGGCACGGTTAGAAGTGGGTAGGGAGGGGGAAACGAGGAGAGAGAAGAGACGGTCGCGAGAGAGGAGAGGAGCGGAACGGTGAGGAGCAGAGAGAGGAGAGACAGAAGCGCGAGCGTTCCTCTCCCGGATGTGAATTATACGAAAAGCTCGTGCCTCACGAGCCGACTCGCGACTTTCTCCGGGAAGGTTGCACGAGATACCGATCTGTGCTTTTAACGAATAAAATTAACGCCCCCGTCCCGGTAATCCGGATGAAAAACCGGCGCGGAACTCTGCGCCGACGATTTGGTTCCGGGCTCACGGCCGCCTCACGGTGCTTTCTTTAATTATTCAACGTCGTAGACAACAAAGGCGTCTCACCCGGGCAACGCCTCGCAATTACGCTTAATAATATTAATTGCGGACGTATCGCGCGATTATACGAACGCGGGGGCCGTTTTTTGATACTCACATACCGGTTAATTCGGCGACCGTTCGTCGTTTCGTATTTCGCGCGACGGTTCGGTGATAATGTTCCCTGCGCTCTTCACGTATCTTGATTGCGTTTTTTAGTCTTTTAGTTCGATTTTAACACGAAGAGAACGTTTATATTTTTTTTTGCGGGCGGATCTTTCGTAAGGGTTCACGATTAAATTATTTTCTGCGCGCTGAATCAATGTTGTTGATATTCGAATACTCGTCTTGAAATTTTCAAACACTGAGGATGTTTATATTTTGTTTTGTATTGATATTTGGTACGAGTTCGCGATGGAATTATTTTGAGAACGCGTTGAATAAGTATTGCTGATATTTGAATATTCGTCTTTAAATTTTCAAACACAGAGGATGTTTATATTTTGTTTCGTATTGATATTTGGTACGAGTTTGCGATTGAATTATTTTGAGAGCGTACTGAATAAGTATTGTTGATATTTGAATATTCGTCTTTAAATTTAAAAGTAAGAATGTTTACATTTTGTTCTGTACCGATCTTCCGTACAAATTCCAGATTAAATGATTTTAAGAGCGCGCTGAATAAATATTGCTGATATTTGAATATTCGTCTTGAAATTTAAAAATAAGAATGTTTACATTTTGTTCTGTACCGATCTTCCGTACGAATTCCAGATTAAATGATTTTAAGAGCGCGCTGAATAAATATTGCTGATATTTGAATATTCGTCTTGAAATTTAAAAATAAGAATGTTTACATTTTGTTCTGTACCGATCTTTCGTACGAATTCCAGATTAAATGATTTTAAGAGCGCACTGAATAAATATTTTTGATATTTGAATACTCGTCTTTAAATTTTGAAACACAGAGTACGTTTAAATTTTGTTTCATATTGATATTTAGTACGAGTTCGCGACTAAACGATTTTAAGAGCGCGCTGAATAAGTATTGCTGATATTTGAATATTCATCGAGGCAGGAATTAAATTCGTGAAGGAGAAGGTACGTCTTTGATCGACAGGTGATTATGGAATATTTAAGCGGTAATATTCTACACGACCCTTTCGTTCTTTAATAATGTTTTAGCATCCTTTACTTAAATTTCGAATTCGATTTAAAATAGAGAGGAAAGTTTGATTTCGTTTTCAGCAAGCGAGGACTCGTTTCTGATTATGCTACCTTTCGAAATTCGATTTTGATCGACAGGTGTCTATCGAATATTGCTCAATTTTTTTAACACACATACGTATATATAACATCTGGGAATCTTCCATGGGACTCCACGATTGAACAATTTTAATTGTGCTATCTTCGGTCAAAATACGATTAACGTTTAAATATTCATGGAGTCGGAGCACGGATTAAAAATTTTAAACGAAAAGACGTGTTTTTGATCGACAGGTGGCTACAAATATGTACATTAACATACGTATATTAATATTACTATTATGTATACGCACAGCAGCGTGGAAGTAGGACACTCGAAATAATTTTAAATCGTATTTTACACGGAAACTAATAACGAACGAAACGACTCGGTGGCTTTGATAAATTACACCGAAGTAACTTTTTCTAGAACGAGCATCGGGTAACCAAGTTCCCTCGTTAAAAGCATCACTCTCACTGTATCGCTAATGAGTTAAACGTACGTCCTATTTTTGCTTAATCCCCGATAACTCGATGGCTCGAAGTTAATATACGAAATATTGGTCAAAGTAACGTTCGACAATCGAGTTCACGCAGCTGAAGTTTCTCTCGTGCGTGGTGCACAAGGACGACGCTATGATGTTCCGCGTTTGTAAATTACGCAAGGTATATCGGAAGAATCTTCGAATAATTTTCACCGTACGGTTACTCTTCGGAAAATTTCGATTCGTGGGACGTGTCGATCGTAATCGTATCGGTGTCGTCGACAGTGTCGGTCGATTCTTTAAAATTACGGCGACATCTTTTTTCCAAAGCCGATAACTGGCCGCGAGTCGTGTCAAGTTCCTTTTTATCGTCCGCTGTATATTTACTGCGCTGCATCCCGAAGATCCGCCCCGATGAATAATACATCCGGAATTTCTTACGGGCGTCGTAAACGTAATGCGCTCTCTTTGGGCGATACCATTCGTGTCGCAAGAAGCGAGTCACTCGCGCCCGGAAATTTACGAAAATAATTGTACCCTAATATCGAGCTCGAGAGGGGGCCCGTTCGTCGAGAAACACGAAGAAATGAACCGCTTCTGGTTTTTCGACGATAAATCACCCGGTCGAGATCTTAGCGGCCAAAAATCGGTGAACCGTGTTCACGAACGTTCACGAAACTTTTTCACCTCGTCGATAGAAACTCGCCGCGGATCGTTATGAATGTTATCGTCCCGTAGCGAAATCATAGCACGAAAAAGAGCAATTAAGAACGCGGAATTCTAAAGGGGGCATTTACGCGCGCGTGTGTGCACGTGTGTGTATCTATGTATATATATATATGTGTGTGTGCGTGTGCGAGCGTGAGCGTGTGTGTGTGTTCTTTTTTTTTTTGCTTCGCCTCCTCACGGCCGAGTCGTTAACTGTTGACTTTCTAGCGTGTTGGCCGTACAATCTCGTAAAACTTGACGACCACATTAGCGTGGTCGGGTCGTTGTTACGCCTCGCGGCTCTCATCGGGGGCCCCCTTTGACTCCCTTTTCGAAACGTTCCGAGTTATAAAGGAAACTTGTCACGCGTTCACTCGAGGGATACGAATGTCCCACGGATCTAGAAGTGACGTCACTTGTTTGTATACGTGAATGTCCGCGAGGCGTGCAACGATTCGGTAAAAGGGCCACCGCGCGAAAGTGATATACCCGGACCCCCTTCGTAATACCCCGCGCATAAACAATCGGGGCGAAATTAGAAATTCGCCGAAGGTCGCCGCTCATTTGCATTCCGCGACGGATGCAACCGAATCGAAATTAATACGAGCTTCTCCAATGCGATTAGTTCGAACGATTGGCGAATCTTTTCGCTTTTGGTTTACGGTCGATTGGATTCTTTTTTCAATTGTTACTTTCATTTTTAGTCTTGGAAGAAATTGTACATTTGGAAAAAATAGTAAATTTACAATTTTTTCTTCGGACGAAAAGTTTCCATTCCTGATTCTTTTTATATATTTTCTTTAAGAATCAAAACACTTTGTTTTTGTCTTGAGAAAAATTGCAAACGAAAAGTTTCCATTTCTGATTTTCTATAATATTTTCTTTGAGAATCAAAATACTTTGTTTCTGTTTTGGGAAACATTGTAAAGTTTTTCTGCAAACGAAAAGTTTCCATTTCTGATTTCTTAAATATTCTTTTTCAAGAATGAAAATATATGAAAAGAGCCAAGATCGAAAATTGGTAGAACAGAACGAAAGATAGTATGGAGTATTTTTTAAAAATGTTATAAAACCTAGAAAATATAATCTTTACTCTACAGTTAATTTCGACTAGTATTCTACCTTTGTGTTCCATCCGTGAGAAAAAGTACACTTGTAAAAATTTACATTTTAAAATATATATATATACACAAACCCAAGCTTCGAAGGTTTTCAGGTAATCAGAAAGCAGATTACGTAATTAACATCTGAACTGCGTTATTTGCATTTGTTTCGTTAACTTAAATTAATCGTAAATTTACTACCAAGCTTGGTTACGCTGCTCTTTTGAGTTTCCCTTTCGAGTTACAAATACTCGAGGAAAAATTCTTGGACGAACCAAGAATTGGAATTCTTCGTGTAAAAATTTATCGAATATGGAGTAATATTTTTACAAGAAAAACAGGTTTAAATATGCCTCGTGTACGCACACGATTACGACTCGACGAACGTGTCCGTCCATCGCGCATTATTTCTACTTGTGTCGGTGTTTGCAAACATTAACGGTGGCACGGTATTATCTGTTTTCGCCTATGTTGGTATCTGTTCGAACTGGCTAGAACTAGTTAGAACAGATACCAACACACCACTGTCGATGTTTCCAAACACCAACGCGAGTAGATAGGAGCTATGGACGGACACGTTGGGCGAGTCGTACCGAATTGCACGCTTGCACGACGAATGTTCGAAACTCGATATAAAAAGAATATTATTCCGCACTTTCTTTCAATTTTTACGCGAAGAATCGCATCCCCTTCTCGATAGTAAGATTACAACACAACTTCTACCAAATCCTTGTGTTCATTTTCACGTACACTTTCGTGTATAATTACAACGAAATAAAGTCGTCGAAGAAAGTAAATTAAAATGTATTCCAGAGAGAAAGAAAGATCAGTCTCGAATTAAAAATCTCCAATCGTTTATAAGTAGAATACGAACAGTGTCTCGTCATGGCTGACCGAAACGTCTGACCCAACACGACGCGAAATTCCTTCCAAACTCGATCATCCTCTCTCCCTACGATAGATACTGACTCGAAAGTAAGTACAAACACTTTCACACGTGCAACGGTAAATCCCTTGTTCTTGCATAGAAAATACTACCCAAAACTTTATACCGTATACTTCCAACCTCCCTATTCTAGAAAGAAAGAAAAATCATCCCCAAGTTTGCTTCGTAGTGATCTCTTCTTTGTACAACTTAATTAAACCCAAATTCAATTCCCCTTAAGAAAAAAACTACACGTTTTACAAATAACGAGAAAATACAACAGTATCAAGTTCGCGTACCATCGATTGAATATACGTCCGAAAGGAAAGTGAATTTTCGCAAAAGTTTTCTCCCCTACCGGAACGTGGATCGCGATCGTCTAAATATCCGGGCCCGGGTATGGGGCCCGTCGAAACGCGCTCGAGTGCGCGGTCCTCCCGTTGCGTGCGCGCGTGCGCGCGCGCGACCGGTGTCAAGTCCTCGTTCGGGCGACAACAGGTCGCCGAGGCTGTCCGTTTCTCAAGGTGTTTCATTTTTCGTTGCGTCAACAGGCCTCCGGACATCCCGAACGCAGCCGTGGCACGGCTGAATGTGCAACGAGAACCGTAGTCAGCCGGTTCGATCGACTCCGTGCGCTTTGCACGCGTATATGGTATCCACGCACGATCGGAATTTTCCGATAGCCACCAAGCGGCGATTTATGGACGCGCGAGGAAACGGACGCGAGCCGTTATACAAGGCCTCGGCTCGGGCCTGGAAAGGGGACGCTCGACGTTCAAAGTCGATGTTCGATATCTGCCTGTATTATATCGCCGCGGGGTATCGCGCAGCCAGCGGAAAACAATGCCACCGCGAAGCGCCCGATCGGCGACCACCGGCGTGGCTCCCCGCTTTCAAGCAACCAATTGCCCTTTGCACCAAAGCGGGCCGCGACGAGTGATCGCTTCCTTCTCGCCAGTCGTAATCAATGTTAGATTTACCAATCGGTGGAAATTACCGATTTTAGTCGATTTTACGAAGAAATTTTATGGAAATTTTATTGCAGAAGCGATCGTTCCGGAGTTTTTCACGAAAGCGGGGCGTGTCGAGTCGTCGCTTTCTTCTCGCCAGTCGTAATCAACGCTAGATTTACCAGTCGGTGGAAATGACCGATTTTAGTCGATTTTACGAAGAAATTTTATTGAAATTTTATTGCAGAAGCGATCGTTTTGGAGTTTCTCACGAAAGCGGGGCGTGACGAGTCGTCGCTTCCTTCTCGCGAGTCGTACTCAACGCTAGATTTACCAATCGGTAGAAATTATCGATTTTACTAGATTTTACGAAGAAATTTTTATTGATATTCCATAGCAGAAGCAATCGTTTCGGAGTTTTTCACAAAAGCGGGGTACCACGAGTCGAGTTGTATTCAACGATAGATTTATCAGTCAGTAAAAATTACCAAGTTTAACTGATTTTACAAAGAAATTTCATTGAAATTTCATAGCAGAAGCGATCGTTTCAAAGTTTCTCATGAAAGCGGGGCGCGACGAGTCGTCGCTTCCTTGTTGCGAGTCGTACTCAACATTAGATTTACCAGTCAGTAAAAATGCCCGATTTTAACTGATTTTACAAAGAAATTTAATTGAATATTGCATAGTTTATCTTTGAAAAACGTAATGACTTTTTCTATTAGGTTTTTCGGAAAGTCATTTCTGTTTTTTTTTTTATGGAAATGAAACACGATTTTTTTAGAGTACATAAACATTCTATTAAATTATATATTCTCCACTTTGGAAAACGAAATAACTTTCCGAACAACCCAATATTTTATACATATAATCAAGCTCGTAAGTTTCTCTTTTTCCTCGATCGATTTTCCTGAGATACGTACGAGGAACATTGATATACTGATAATTCTAGTGTTAAATTCGACGCGAACGCGCGTTTGAATTTTTATTGTGCGCTCGAGCACGCGTTTCCATTTCGAGCTTCTGGGGTAAGTGGCCACTGAAAGTGGTTACCGGAAGGCAGGGTACTTCAAGCACCGAGGTCTTGTAGTTTGTTGGTGCAACGTCTGATATCTTTTTTTAGTCTCACGTTTCGCGAATAATAGTACGTAAATAGTATTTGTTTGATAATGTTTGTATTTATTTAACCTCTAATTCAGGTTGGTCTTTGGAGGACTTTCAAAGGTAAATCTTGAAAGCGGGTACGACTGAGCGTTGGTGGTACAACGTTTGCTACCTTTTGAACTATCACGGTCCGTAAACAATAATCAGTTCCCTTGATTCGAGTTGGCCTTTGGAAAACTTTTGAAAATAGATCTCCAAAGCGGGAATTACCACGCTTTTGTGATACAAAATGTTGCCCTTTTGAACCCTTACGTTTCGCGAACAATATATTGTCCAGTGATTAACGTCAAATGTCTATTTAGTCCCTCGATTCGAGCTGGTCTTTAGAAAATTTTTGCACATAGATCTCCAAAGCGGGGATCACCGTGCTTTGGTGTTTCGACGTCTGCTCTCCTTTGAACTCTCACGTTTCGTAAACAATACAATCTAGTGGATAATTTACACCAAGTAGTTATTTAGCCCCCTTGATTAAAGTTACTCTTTAGAAAATTTCTACAGAATAGATCTCCAAAGCGGGAATTACCGTGTTCCGTAGCTAGAACATTCGCTATCCTTTTAAACTCTCGCCTTTCGTAAACAATTCCGATGGACGTGCACCGAGAATCTATTCAACCCTTGATCCGAGTCGAGCTTTGGAAAACTTCTAAAAATAGACCTCGAAAGCGGGAATTACCGTTCTTCGACCACGTACGCGAAGTTCTCCCTCTCGTCGAGGAGTACCGTACTCCAGACGACCCGTATTATTGGGAATCGTTCGTTCATCGATTCCAAGGAACTGACAGTGTCGCGACAATCACGGAGTAACATTGGATCGTTTCCGAGTTTCAGAAGCGGTACCCCGTTTAATTGTAAAACGAACTCGCGGTGCGGCGACAATCACGGGGTAACGTCAAAGCGATCGTTCCGAAGTTTCTCAGGTACTAGCCCGCTTAATAGCAACACGAGACCGCCACCGATGAAAATTACTCGAGCCACCGTTGTATCTCGTACCCGGATCTAATAAACGAGGGAAGCGTGGCTCTGGAGCAAAATTCATCCCGGTTATTGTCGTCTTGCAATATTCAACGTAGCCAAGAATGTTCCCCGACGATCGTCGAGTGACATCGGAGCGATCGTTTCGGAGTTTCTCGAGTAGTACCCCGGTTAATAGCAATAGAAACGCTACCGATGAAAATTACTCGAGCCACCGGTGTATCTCGTACCCGGATCTAATAAACGATGGGAGCGTGGCTCTCGAGCGAAATTCAGACTCGGTTATTGTTCTCGAGCGATATCCACCGTACGTAAGAATTTCGTCGTACGGAATCGGGACGGAATTGGTCCCGGCGCGGTTTTCAAGCTCGGACTGGTCGGAACGGAGGTCCCCGGTCGCACCTTCCACCGAACAAATTGCCTATTCCCGGCGTGCAAACGGCGATTCGCAAGAGAAAAATATTCCCAGCGTTTCGAGCGACGAACACGGCTCGCGACGAGCCCGGTGACTATACGACAACGATGCCCCGGGGCAAGGACTACGGGTTGCGACCCCAATCGCATTCGGATTCTGCTCTGCGCAGGTGTGCGTGGTCATTAATCCAGAAATGGAAGTGAATGCGGGTCCAAATGCTGGCCGGGGAGCGCGGCACGCCGCTCGCGTCTCTCTTCCCCTACGGTCTTTCGTTTCGTCGCTTTTTTTCTCTTTCTCTCTCTCTCTCTCTCTCTCTCTTTCCTTTTTTCTTTTCCTTTTCCTTCTTTTTTTCCCCACCTTCTTTCTCTCTCTCTCGCTCATTTTTTCCCCGTGCGTCTGTGATTCCGGCAATAAAAAAGGGGCGTGGCCCGTGCCCACAACCGGGCGATTTCGCGGTTCGAACACTTAAACCGTACCCGTGTTGCACGGTACTTTACGCGAGAAACGACTTTTTACCCGTGCGCCTATGAAACTGGTAGTTCTCTCTCGTGGCCATTAAGGTCTCTTAAGATTATTTCAGGAATTAGCGGTTTTTTTCCGTTACGGTGTTTCAGCGCGCTGCACGGTCTATCGGAACGTGTCGGTGTAATTTCATCTGTCTATTTTTTTTTTTTCTTCCACTTCTTCTTCTTGGGAGAACGTCGAACCTCGGGGAGTCGAAAATACGCGACACGGGCTGCTAAATTTTTTTGAAAGGGACTAATCGGCCCTCTGGGTTTCGAGTAGCGTACCGCTTCGAACGAATCGGTTGGTGACGATTGAACTACTATATTTTTGATGGTGTGTCGATGTAATTTTATTTGTTCTTTTTTTTTATTCTTCTTGGGAGAAGGTTGAACCTCGGGGAATCGAAAATACGCGACACGAGTTGCTAAATTTTTTGGAAAGGGACAAATCGACCCTCTGGGTTTCGAGTAGCTTCGAACGAATCGGTTCGTGACGATAGAAGTACTATATTTTCGATAGTGTGTTGGAACGGGTCGATGTAATTTTATTTGTTTCTTTTTTTTTTTTCTTTTTCTTCTTCTTGGTAGAACGTCGGGGAATCGAAAATACGCGACACGAGCTGTCAAATTCTTTGGAAAAAGACAAATCACTTCAAGTTTCGAGTGCTTCGAACGACTCAGTTGGCAACGATATGGATATTTTTGACGATCTATCATCGAAGGGTAACGCACGAGTGGAAAATGGGCGTGACCATTGAATCGAACGCGGAAAAATAACTTTTAAAATACACACGGATGTTCCATTTCGACTTCGAGATACGATTCTTCACTAAGGACGTTTCGACGTTACGGTCGAAGTTCTTAGAATTGCTTCCTGTTTATTTATTTATTCTTCCCATCGATAGCGACGAAGGAAAAGAATTTACGAAAATACTTCTCAAGAGAGAATACGTTGGAAATTTGGAAGTTGGTAATTTCGAAAAATTTTGAAATATTCTAAACACTGGATTCTTTTCAAGAGGTTCACCCCCTCGAAGCGTGTTGTCAAGGTAGAGACACAGACAAATACATAGAGATTTCTCAAATCTACTCTTTTCAAGTTACATTTACTACCCTTACAATCCTTTGTAAAACTATCCAAAAATATTTTTCCTTATTTCTTATTTCTATATCAATAATCTTCCTACCCCACTTCCAAACTTTCAACCTAATTCCCTCCTTACCTCTTCAAAACAATAAAACAACAGAGTTTATTATCTCCTCGCTCCTCCTCGATCTCAAAAATCTTGCCCACTGGTTTCCAAAGAACCTCCCCCATAATTCCACACACATTACCACCCCCCAAAAACGTTCAAAATATTTTTCCAAAGAACTCGAGCGTAAGGGTAGTACAGATAACTCGAAAAGCACGTATTTGAAAAACGAATTCTTTCCAAACCTCCGATTCGATAACACGATTCAAGGCGGAAGAAAGAGGGGTGAAAATACCCGACAAAAGGAATGCGACTCTCGTGGTTTGAAGTTCAGGCAAGATGAACGCGTCTCGAACACCTTCCCCGAACGCACGGGGCGCGTATACGTAGCAACCGAGTCCACGGACCGGTTCGGAGACATTTATCGCGTATCGATCGTGTGGCTAATCGCAACGAGCGAGGCAAGGACGCAAACCTATCGAGCAGCCTTGGCTCGTTCGTAAAACGCGCGCAAACCGAGTCTCGGTCCGCGGCGATTGCGACGCGCATCGGTTTTCCATAGAATAGCCGGGGTCGGTGGGCTCGTCCGCGAGCGGTATGCGGAAAAAAAAGAAAAAAGGAAAAAAGAAACTCGAACATAATTAACCCATAAAGCAACGCAATCGGCGGTGATCTCCGCGGGTTTAACCATAAGCGAGCGCGCCCAGCCACTTTCGAGCGGCGGTATTCCGCGTTGCGCTCGGTTGTATGCACCCGCATGCACCTGCATACGCGAGCGTTGCACACGCGGTCACAGGGACGGACGGCCACGCGTGCACGTACGTACAGACGTGTATAGAAACGCGCGTAGGGACACGCAATACCCGATAGGCGGTTTCCTTCGCCTTCGGTTCATAACGTAC
Organism: Ptiloglossa arizonensis; assembly: GCF_051014685.1. Taxonomy (NCBI): domain Eukaryota; kingdom Metazoa; phylum Arthropoda; class Insecta; order Hymenoptera; family Colletidae; genus Ptiloglossa; species Ptiloglossa arizonensis. Next base: position 23,906,306 of record NC_135050.1, read on the forward strand.
AATTCTACGGTCTTGAGAATGGTGGAATTTTAAGCGCGCCTACACGAACGCTCCTTCTGCGCGCGGTTATCGCGAACGGGCGTTAAACGCGCTACGGGGGCTTCCTTCTTCGAAACGTGGACCAGGAATTAACGAATTTCATCCGATCGATTGGATACTTTGTGTACCCCTTGCCTGGAAAGAATGGAACGACGCGTTGCGAGTTGGAAACGAAGATCAGGGGGACAAGGGTGAATATTTATCCAGTGGAATTGTTTCGTGAATTTTTGCATCTTTTCAAAGTGTCGTCGGTAGAGAAATGTGACCATAATTTGGAGCGTTAAACGTGGTTCTAGATTTTTGACCAATTTTTTGAAAGTTTTATCAGTGCAGAAAGGTGATTATAAGATTATAAGTTAGAGCGTTAAATGCACTTCGGGGGTTTCTTCGTTCAAGACGCAGAGCAAGAATTAACGAATTTCATCCGATCGATTGGATACTTTGTGCCCCTTTTGTTTCGAAAGAATCGAACGACGCGTTGCGAGTTGGAAACGAAGATTAGTGGGACAAGGGTGAATATTTATCCAGTGGAATTGTTTCGTGAATTTTTCTGTTTTGTTCCAAGTGTCGTCGGTAGAGAAATGTGACCATAATTTGGAGCGTTAAAAGTGGTTCTAGATTTTTGATCAATTTTTTGAAAGTTTTATCAGTGCAGAAAGGTGATTAGTTAAAACGTTAAATGCACTTCGGGGGTTTCTTCGTTCGAGACGTGGATCAGGAATTAGAGAATTCTTCTCGATCGAATTAGTCATTTGTAGAGAAGGGACTGTAAGTTGGTTGGAAACGAAGACGAGTGGGACGTTTGAATATTTATCGAAAGTAATTATTTCGTTCGTTTTCGGGCATCGTCGAAAGAGTTATCGACGCACAAAAGTGATTACAATTTAGAGACGAAGACGATCGAGATGGCGGTTCGTTCGAATGTTTATCGAGTGTAATTACTTCGCAGATGTTTGCGCTTTGTTCAAAGTATCGTCAGTAGGGAAAAGTGGCTATAACTTGGAGCGTGAAACGCGCTCCAGGAGCTTCCCTGTCGGAAGTACGGATCGAGTGAGCGAATTTTCTCCGAATCGATTAGGTACTTTGTGCCTCTTTCGCCGAAGGAATTAGTAGCGTGCAGAAGTGGGACCATAAGTTGGAAACGAAGACAAGTGAAACGTTTATTCGCATATTTATCGAAAGTAATTATTTCGCGCCTTTTACACTTCAACGAAAGAGCTGGCAGCGCACCTAATGTCACTATAATTTAGAAACGAAGACAACCGAGATGTAGGTTCACCCGAGTATTTATTCCAATTAATTATCGCGCGCGTTTTTCACCTCGTTAAAAGAATTACTGTCACGCGAAAGTGATTACAATTTAGAAACGAAGATAACTGAGACGCAGGGGTAGCAAGTACATATTCGAACTAATTGTTTATTACCATTTTTTTTTTCACTTTGTCGAATAGCGACTGTAATTTAAGAAGGAAGACAAATGGGACGTGAGTTTACTAAAATTATTCTTATTGCTTTTGCATTCGGGCTACTTACGAAAATTATGGGAATTTAACAATGGAATATTTCATAGATTTGCTGCGAATGTACTTCGAGTGCTGATCAAAAATAAAGTTTAAAGAGGAACAATGTCCTTGACAAAGTTTCTTTCCGCGAATATCCAGGTTACTCAATCGAAGCGCGAAATATTCGAAAAGTCGAGTATCCCAACAAAAACGAATTGAATAAGTAGTCACAGCCTTAATTACAATACAGAGACTGTAAAGTGTTTCGTTTCACCGTAAAAGAGTTCCCGATAAAAATATAAGGACCTCGAAACGAGGTACTTTACACCCTCGCGCACGAGGTGAGATACTTTTACACCCTTGCCTACAAGCCGAGGTACTTTTACACCCTCGCGTGCAAGATGAAATACTTTTACACGCCACCTCGACTTGTAAATCGTGCCCTCTGCGAAAAATTCTCCCCCAAGAAAAATTGCACGCTCGGACACCCTATTTCTTTCCTCGTGCAGTTGTTTCGAAGACTTCCTGCTCGCTTTCGATTTTCCGGAATAATGACAAATTGTTTGATAAGTTTCGTCGTTCGATGCAACCTGGTACTACATTATCGAACAACCGCCTAGTATAAATACATCGCGCCAGAAATATTTCACAATGTTGGAATGAATGCAACAACGACCTTAAGGGTGCCAGATGTCGATGTCAGTTTTAAGGACTGTCTCAAGAACTTTCCTTCTGGTTTTTCTTTCTAGTCGAGTTCCAAGTCCAGAGTCAGGAAGACCACACGACATTGTGGTCGTTCACATCAAGACACATCACTTCGGACTTTATATTCTTATATGTACAACAACTGTACCACTAGATACGCAAGATCCCTGCGTATTACAATAAACCAGATACTATAATCTGAACTTTACAACACACAATTGATCGGTGTGAAAAATGTATCGACCTTGGTCGACCTTGAACGATAACCAGACTTTTATTTCCCGTAAGAGACGGTCGATCAACGTCTGAGAAACCGTCGTGAGTGTTCGCCGGTTAAACGAATGGATCGTTAAATTTCGTTCGCTCACCGGTAGATATGGAGAGCGGCGGTGGCGTGGGCGTCGTCGAAGGTGAAGGGATTCTTCTAGCCGCGGCGGTAATTATAGCCGCTGGACTGTACCGAGGCACCTGCAACACCACAGGAGTTTTCACGGACAGGTCCACTGGTTCCAGCTGCACCGGCGGTCCCGCCGCCTGAAAACAAAAACAAACGCGGTCGTTAGTTAACGCGCGACAGGTACGACACATTTTTCCAGAAATTATACACGGAGACACAATACAGCGAAACGCCAATTATCCGGACAGCGTGTATATCGCGCGGACCCCGAGACTCCTCGGATTTGTGTGCTCGGGAACTCTTCGCGATCACGGTGCGTCGATCGAATAATGGAACACGAATATCGTCTATAATAATACGGAGAAAGTTTCCATAAGGGCCAACCTTCCACCCCATACATCATTCCTAAGTGGTAATTATTTTCTAACAAAGTAGAATTTTAACTCGATTTGTCCCTTATCGTTGCCAACGATCCGAGCACTCGTTCAACGCGAGATTAACGATAACGTCTATTTCGCGAGATATCGAGTCAAATATTTTGGTCGATTAGTCGCGTGCGAAGTAGACTAGGATATCGTCGATCGGTACAAGTAGATCATCCGGGGGTAATTGAGAAAGGGATCAGATATATCGCTGTATTTTTGTTACGAAATTTGTTTCTTATTCTGGTATTTAGTAGACAAGTGGAGGGTATGTTTCGGTCGATCGATTTCCATGTAATGTTATACGAATTAGAATTATCGTTACACTTCGAAAGATTAGAAAATTTGTTTCTTATTCTGGTATATAGTATACAGGTATGTTTTGGTCGATCGATTTCCATGTAATATTATACGAATTAGAATTATCGTTACACTTCGAAAGATTAGAAAATTTGATTTTTTATTCTGGTACATAGTATACAAGTGGAACGTATTTTTCGGTCGATCGATTTCGATATAATATTGTACGGATTAGAATTATCGTTACACTTCGAAAGATTAGAAAATTTGATTTTTTATTCTGGTACATAGTATACAAGTGGAACGTATTTTTCGGTCGATCGATTTCGATATAATATTAATACGCGAGACAATAATTACGAATAATTACCCCCTTTACAGTTTTCGTTAGACCACTTCCACGGTCTCTCAACATTCCCTCTCTGAAAACTCTCTTGATGTACTCTCAACTCGCTATACTCACTACACTCCGCTCTCATAACGCACTGGTTGCTCTCAAGAACGCACTTACCTCCACACACGTGCACACACGTACGCTCGTTGCTAGCACTCAACCATTCTGAAGCAGGCACATTCCTAGAATCCTCGTTTCCTAGACATCACGGCCGTACTAAAAACACGAAAAACTTTTCCAAATTCCGTGTAATATTTTTACAGACAACGTACGACATTACAGCTACACGGGGCGTCGATATTAAAGATAATCGACGCGCTCCTGTACGATCGTTTTAACAATTCTCAGTTACGTTCCGTTATTTCTAAACGACCCGTGTAATTTTTCAAAAATGTTAACTACTCTTAAACGTTTACCACAAAAATTCTCTCCTCCCAGAAGATGTATGTTCAAATTTCTAAAAGTGGCCCGTGTAATTTTTAAAAAATGTTAACTACTCTTAAACGTTTACCACAAAAATTCTCTCCTCCCAGAAGATGTGTGTTCAAATTTCTAAAAGGGGAACATGTACACTCTTCATTCATAAGTACTCCATCTTTGCGATATCGGATCATTCGTAGACAAACGATAAACTAAAATTGTTGTCGATTCGGTTACAATCTTCCTTCCCGTCGATTATGACCCTTGAATGTACAGTTCTTTCTGTTCTCAAGTTACAAATGAAATCGTTCGAAATTAGAGTAAGCAAGGTATTGAGAAATAAATGGAGGAAAATATGTTGCAGAAACGCAACACGACGAACGAGAGACACTAATGCCTGATAACGCGTAAAGATTTATTTCACGTTGGAAGTAAATGCGGTTCTGCAAACCGTGTGCAACGAAAGGTTAGCGAAAATTACAATCGAATAAAACAATTCGAAGGCCTGGACATTCGCGAAGCAAACTTCACGGTTGTCGAAAGGAATTCGCGTATTGCAGTCGGAGCTATCGTAGTCTAGTGATCGCGCGGCCGATCTGAAATCCCTCCGAGGGAGTGAGTCTCCGATAAATCGATAGCCAAAGGTACTACCTTCGTACCTAGCTTATCTCCGGCAGCGCTCGATGTTGGTAGCAGGCCGAAGTGCTTTCGCGCAATTAGCATAACTAGCGTTGCTATTGACGTGGACTAATCACGACCAGTTCCCACGAGATCGGAGTGGCCCGAGCTGCCCACTTGTTTATACGATTGAGGCTATCCAGTTTCTTCGATCGTCTTCGATCGTACGAACGATCGATAGGGTTGACGGACAGATGACGAACGCGCGACGAGATCGTTTCTCGTTGCCGAAATAACTTACCGATAAAGAGAATATAGTTGCGTTCGACTTCGAGACACTCGCAAAAGGAGCTTTTTAGTATAAGAGTGTCTATACCAAGGAGCTTTTCGGTTTAGTTGAACAACTAGGTACTTTGGTAAGTTTTGTCGTTTTTTCCATTGTAAGAAAATAATAGGACACTTTGACTTTAAGGAAATGTAAATATGCGAACGAGTAGACAGATCTGCATGAAACTTCACACACGTTCATCAAACAGTAGTTGATCAAACAGTAGTTCATCAAGTAGTAGTAATACCATTAGGTTGTTTAGTAAGTTTTGTTGTTTTTTCCATTGTAAGAAAATACTATGACACTTCGACTTTGAACAATTATTAATATGCGAACGAGTAGACAGATCTGCGCGAAACTTCACACACGTTCATCAAAGAGTAGTACCATCTTTAGAAAAATAAAACGACGAACCTAATAGCTACATTTCTCATCGAACGATAAAACTTATCGAGCAACCTATTGTAACAATAGCGAGGAGGTTCGTTGATCTTTGCGTTAAGAATTTATTCCATGCTCTCCAATTTCAACTCTCGCTTTGCATATTATTAATTCATCGGTTCTCTTTCTCCATATTATCGTAATCCGTCGATCTCTCTAACTTTAAATCGAGTTTTATTTCTAGTCGAAATAAATAATTCCCGTAACGCGTTCACTTCGTTTTGAACAGTACCTTTCGAATTACGAGTCCTTCTGTAATTTTAGATCGATAATTTGACAATTTTCTATCATTTTTCTACCAATAGTTTTGTAATTTTATACAATTCCATATCGTGTATTTTATATTTCTATGGTAATATACTACAGATCGTTGTATTTTCTTCTTGTAGTACGTACATTTTTGGAGAGGCTTGGTTCACGAGGAAATGGATGTTAAAAATTATCGAGACACACGCTCGGTTATCCGATACTCGTTATTTTTATTGCAACATTAACGACGGTGTTGCACGTTCGATTTTACTGTCTTGCGACTAATTACGGTTGAACATCACGGTATCGTCGAGATTTACGAACATCGAGACCAGTGGAAAGTGTAAGCGATAGACGGACACGTTGATCGAGTCGAGTAAAAAACGACACGTGCAGGAATTTTCGAAATTCGTTTCCTCGGCGACCGTGCCACGTGTGAACAAAATTTCGTCTCGCATTTTCGATTCAATTCCACGCGTGTAATCGTGTTCCGTAATTGTACCCCGGAACAACCCGTGTACACACAGGCTGCGTTAAGTTCGCGGTATTCAATTAAGCTGTTTAATTGAAACGTTCTCTCGTAAGGTGTGTTTTTCTTTTTTTAGAGATCGTGGAATTTGTCCTAATTGTTCGGGTTTCGATAAGCGTACGCGTGTATCGTGCAACCTGTGAGAACGGAGGGTGGTGTTTACGGGTATAGCAATTTGAAGAAATCGTAATTTCACACGACGCGGGATCCAAGGCGTTAATTTGTCTTCGTTACGTTTTTGCGAGCGGGATAATTATACGATCATCGTCGGTGTTAGCCTGTCGCGCTTAATTACTTGCGTATTTCCCTCCATTTGAGAAGATTTATGGCCGAGCCACACGCGAGAACGACATCGAACACAAAGTTGCATCAAATTTTTAATCTAGATCGTTGAACGCTAGTCTCCTTGCTCCGAATTAATCTCGCGTTCCAATGCGCAGGCAGACCAAAAAGACAGCGATCCTTGGCTATGTCAAGGTTTGGATAAACTGCTAACATTAATCATTCATTGATCAGGTTACGTACACGAGAGAAAACATTGAATCGAAATCATTTTCCTTCAACGTTTCGACTGCTCCGCTCGAGTACACTCGGGGTGAATAACGATGTTACTCGAAATACTCGAGTTAAATAAAACACTAGGTAGGTGTAAGTTTGTTAACTTTCGTGGACGACTCCGAATGGTATCCTCGTTTAATTTTTACGCGCATTTGCGAGTATAATTGCTGCAAAATAAATTGTGAAATTAATTCGACACAGGTTTTTTCTAGCGCTCCATTCAGAGGTAATTGGGTTGCCAAGTTGGGAGTAGAATTGCACAGAAATTGTAGCAACAAATGGTCGCGTTTATATTCTGTATTCTACGTAATATGCTCGAGTTAAAAAAATTTAATGGAAAATTTAATAGGACTTTTTACTTCCGTGAACAACTCCGTAAGGTTTCCTTATTTAATTTTTATGTACATCTACGAGTGTAATTGCTGTAAAATAAATTGTGAAATTAATTCGGTACAGGTTTTTTCTAGTGTCTAATTCTACGGTAATTGGGACGTCGAGTTGGAAATTGGATTGCACGAAAAGTGTAGCAGTAAATGTATTCTATTCAATTTTGTGTTCTGTGTAATGTACTCGGGTTGAAAAAAAAATTCCAGGCACGTAAACATTCATTATTTCACCGAACTCTGTAAAATGTCGCCTCTGACAAATTTAATTTTTCCACAAGAATAATTACCAAAAAATAAATTGTGAAATTAAAATTCAGCAAGAAGTTTTTCCTACTGTCCAATTTATCAAATGGAACGCCATTGAATTTTTCCACAATTGTAACTACTACGAAATAAATAATACAATTGAAGTTCAACGAATACTCTTTCTACTGTTCAATTTATCGAATGGAACCCCATTGAATTTTTCCACAAATGTACAATTGAAATTCAACAAATACTCTTTCTACTGTCCAATTTATCGAATGGAATCCCATTGAATTTTTCGACAATTGTAACTACTACGAAATAAATTGTACAATTAAAATTCAACATATATCTTCCCACTGTCGAATTCGTTAAATCTAAATAGAATTTTGGAAATAGAACAGCACGATAATTGTGCTAGCTGGCACTTACACTTTGTATTCCACGTACTCGCGACGAGTCGTGTCGGTGTCGAATTTACAAAACAGTCGGACGGAAGATCGTATTTACAGCGACGCCGCTTCGACCACCGAGAGCGATTGTTTCTAGGTTATGTCTTGACGAAACGTGGGAATGCTCGAGCATATATCGACAATGAAAAGCGAGCCCCCGTAGCGTGCCTCTTGTACACTCGGACGAACGGTATCGCGTCGTGAAACACGATACACGGCTAATAGCGTATCTTCGTTCGCGTTGGATAACTCTATAAAACTGTAACGCCGCGATTAACAAACCACGGGGCAAAGTGGCGGGAAAATACGTACAATGAAGAGTCGTGCCGATTGTCCGTCGACTTTCCGTGTTTACGAAGCGTTTCTGATCGTGGAAATCGTGACACCGTGTCGAAACCACGGTGAATCGAACACGAGCGTTTTTGGGGTACAATAAATGGATATCCAGTGAGAGTCAACGCACCATGGATAGATCGAGGATATGCGTGGAGGTATCGAGACACTTGTTCGATCGTACGTGTGGACAACTACGCGTATCTGGCAAACGAAGATAAAATATTCGTGACATTTACGACATTACCAATACGTGGAATAAATGTACTTATTATTAGGCAGTAAGTATAAAATTACTACTGATGGTGTTACTAGGGTTATTACTACTGTAATAATTTCTATTAGTATCATTGATACCAATTTATTAATTTTATCATATGTATGTGTATTTTAATAATCATGTTTACTTTAGATCGATGGTTGCGAATTAATATATTTTAACGACCATAAAATTGCTTGCAAATCAAATAAGTCTTATTTATTTTCCACGTATCTTCCATTACATCTGTCGAAATGTTGCGGATTGTTAAGATTCTACTTTCTCGAATTCGAGTTTTCGAAATTTTAAACGAGACACTTCAATCGACTTTAAATTTCAGTATCGAGGGAGCACGAGCACCGAGGAGGTGGCACTGTTTCACGGATTTCTGGATTTGCAGCGTCGTTTCCAAGCAATGCTGTAAATTCGAATTTTCGAAATACAAAAACAAAAATCTCCAACGTAATCCGAGTTTCGTATTTACTCTCGCTTAACCAACGAATTATGCGACATAAACAAGCGATTGAACAAAAAAGAGAACAAAAAAGTTCGATTACGTGTCAATGACAAGTGCCTTGTATAAATATTTGTGCAATAATAGAAATATTCATACGGTACTGTCACCGTATTTTGAGATCGTTTCGAAGGCAAATAGTCCGGCGCTGTCCCGAGATTTATGGCTGGGTCAAGGGCTGAATAGGTCCTTGAAATAATCCGCCCATCCTCGTGGGCAGCCACTGAACGATGATTGGAGACTTCCAGTCACGTTTGAATTGGATATCTGGCGATATTGTTTAGGAATATCGAAACTTTTCCTGGGAACACGACTCCTGCTGTTACAGTAAGCGTTTCGTTCGTAAGAAACAGCGATCCCTGTACGGAACGAGACTTTCTACGTTTCCAAACTTTACCGATTTCGGTGGTTGTATCGAATACAGTTCCCAGAGTCACCATTTTCGAACGTAGAATGCGAAACTACTTCGCAAAGAGGCTCGTGCGATAGAAACTGCCATAAAACGAAATGTCCGTTCTGTGTCTGACGTGAAATTAATAATAAATGTACAAATTTGAAAATACTGCGATTTCCCTTAACAAAATTATACGTCCATCTGTAAGTTTAAATTCTCCATACAATTAGAAGAATTGATAAATATATATTCACCCCGAAGCCTGATATTCAGTTTCGTAAATTTGCAAGGTTCGAATTCTAATACAGTAAACATAGATTTCCAAAGACTTTCATTTTTTTCGTAACTTCGTAATCGTGCTAGATGCAAGAAAAATCTTACAAAAATGTTCAGCTTGTATTGTTCTATAGTTCAACTGTGCAAAATCTCCCCCAAAGAATTGTATCAAAACGATGAAAAACCATTGAATCTTTGCGTCTCAATTTTACCTCTCGAGAACATTTTCTGTCGACAAAAAAATAATGTCGTATGCGAACCAGTATACTTTACAAGCACACAAGCTTTCGTTGAAATAAAACACGTAGGTTAGGTGAATTTCCTCGTAATATGGTGTACAAATCCTTTTTCGATCCACTGTAGATAATCTACCTAAATCTCCATAAACTACGCGCACACTGTAGACACAATTATACACACACCTCTGTAAGTTTTCAAGATACGAGTTTCGAATATTGCAAGCTAGCGAATGCAAATATCGAGAACCTACAAACGAACTGATTCCGGCGGGAAAGTGAACCTCGCGGTTATATTTGCTGGATTGCACATCACGAGTGATCGGGGCTGCTGCGACCGAGTAAAAATAAATTAGGTATTCTTCCTCGCATATCCGTTACGCTCGTTACGGATCGATGAGTGGGTTATTTATGATAATGATGTTCGTAATCGCGGCTCGTGTCGCAAACGGTACGGGGCTTTTGCGAAACCGGGCGGTGGAATCGATTCCGAAAAGGAGACACTCGTCACGCGAGACACGCCCGTGTCGGCGTTCTCGTTTTCAGGAAACTCGTCGTTACGCGCATTTGTTATTCATGACGGGGGGACGGGCGTCTAGCAGCGTCGCCCGTAGTTTCGGCCACGACAATGAGAACGTAATGTCATGCGCGTCACGACGCACAAATACGCCGGTGTCGTTGCAATTCCGCGACTCCGATCGAGTGATCCGTGGAACGATCCGTTGCGTTGAAAATTTGTCGGTTGGACGAATTTTTGAATTTTTGAATATTTGAATGGTAGTAAATATATTGTGGAATAATTTATCAAGTCGTGGACAATCAATACTTGGACGATAGATGACGGTAAATAAGTGTTGACCGTGACACAACTCTCTGCGACACTTCTCGACTCGAATCGACGACACTGCTCGGTTCGACACTGCTTTTTCTTCGAAAATACATCGGTTGGACGAATTTTTGAATTTTTGAATTTTTGAATCGTAGTAGATATATTGTGGAATAATTTATCAAGTAATGGACAATCAACACTTGGACGATAGATGACGGTAAATAAGTGTTGAGCGTGACACAACTCTCTGCGACACTTCTCGACTCGAATCGACGACACTGCTCGATTCGACACTGCCTTTGCTTTGGAAAAAGGAAAAATTCTTACTCGGTTTTTCATTGCATCTGCTCAGACCCATACTTTCTCTTTTATTACCCTTGAAGCTACGTTTTTCTAAACCTACTCTATCCTGAAATTACGATACTGATATATAGTAAAATCATTTATGCGTAAGAATAGCAGAGGTTGTAATTACCTTTATCGTTTGTAGATAAATATCTTACGAAACACTCGTGGGCCTTTGAACTGGCAACCGGTTTACCTTATCTAGTTGCCAATGTTGGAATACTTTGTTCTCGAGAATGTAAATACTCGTTAGAATGTATAACGATATTAGTAATAGCTCTTATCTTATATATTTATATTTCTATTCTGTGTACTCGAGTGTATCGGCACTGCTGATAATCCCGTAGAGGATTGAACAGCTTGGCAACGAATAAGAAAGAATACGAGCATTGCAGGTTCGACATTGAGCGCGAGTCTCGCGCAGTCACGAGCACCGTGGCTTTCGCCTATAACATCATTGATCAGGAGATCACGAACTGTCGAAGCATTTACCAGCTAGTATTCTTCGCTTCCAAGGGAATTTTCCGAGTGTAAGTTTCGCGCGTAACGGTCGTAGAGGCTGAGAGTTACGCCTGTGACCTCATTGATCAGGAGAACACGAATTATGGAAGCGTCTGTGCTCTAATATCCACCAATGAATAGAGGTCACGAGTATCGAAGTTTTCGTTTACAAAACTATTCATCGAGGATCACGAATTGCAGAAGTATCTACCCCCTGGTATTTTTCCTATCGAGAGATACTTCGAAGTGTGAATTTTATACGAAGTGGTCATAAGTATCTAGGTTTTCGCACCACTATTGATAAAAAATCGTGAATTATAAAAGTATCTGCCTTCTAAAATCCACCACTACCAGGGGATCGATCCGAGTGCGAATTTGGCGCACAGTGGCCATGGAAATCAAAGCTTACGACTGTAACCCCATCGAGCAGGAGATCACGAAGCACAGAAGTATCTGGGTTCGCTTTCTTTGAAATATTTTCAGGTTTTTCTACATTCTCTCACCTAAATCTCTCCCATGATCGTTTTTCAATCTTCCACGCATCAAATTCAGTACCGACCATCCCTCAAATTTTGTTCTTACGGCTCCTCTGTCGATTAAAAGCGACAAGAGGTCACACATTTCGTTCAGAAAGCACACGAAATTTACGATTGGGATAGTTTGATATTTCGACGTTTAAAAAAATTTCGATCGCAGATTCCAGCGATTCGGTCGTTCGATTCGTTTTCTCTTTAGCAGTTTTGGAAGTGCAACGCAATCTCGTAGTCGTTGCATACGGTTTTCACGTTACTCCGAAACGTTGCGGTTGCTGAAACGAGGATGGCCACGTTTGTCATGCCGGTTGAGCGGTGGACGGTCACTTTCGAATATTAAAATTCGCGAGAAGGAGTCTACGAGTGCTCGATCGTCGCGGGCCACGACCGTTACGTTTAGAAATACGATCTCTGCGGCATTTAACCCTTTCATTTTCGAGCGAATACTTTCCATCTCGGTGTACGAGTGGTACGTATCGGGTGTGTACAGGGTGGACCGTAATTCACGGTACGAACGAGGTCACGAGAGATTTCGCGCGGACGAAAGTACCGGCACGAAGCGCGCGCGGACGTGAAAGTGTTAACATTACAAACATAATGTTACATTGGTACGAAATACGTCGAATAGGTCAGACGAACGAGTAGCTCTCGATGTATAAACCGTCTACCGAAAGAAGTACATTTATAAATACGAGCGATGACTTTTTAAAAATTCGTATACAAAAAACAACGGGTTAATGCACGGTTCGCACGGAAAGGTGTCTATCGTATGGGGAGGGAAAAAATCTCCCATTACCGAGTTCACGAATTACGTCATACCTTCCAGGATAGTGCATCGAACGTAACGCACGATACGAGAAGAACGTTTCGTACTTAATGGCGTGGATACACCACCGACCAAAAGTTTCGGACCACTCTGCAAAGAAATCTTGCACAATTATGCAATCGTCCATCGAGAGCCACCGATAGGAAACTATTTTAAAATATAAAATCACATCACGCACGATAGATACGAAATAATTTTACCCCGGTGTTGCCTCGAACTTCTCAGAACGTTCTCCTTAGGACTTATTCATCGATGAACAATTTTCACCACACTTTCGATCAATCTCTCGATCGTAGCTCGTGCAAATGTGTTTCTAAAATTCGTTCAACGAATTCCACGAGCTGTTCTTCGACGTATTTCCCAATCGTCGATACACTCTTTGGGAGGATTGAATCTCCAACCCTGACGTTTCTAAAGAAAACAAAGAATAGATGACCAGGAAACGTTAATTGAACAATCGGTGATTTTTACGCACGGATGAAAATAATCGAACACGTTCAGAGTGTTCCAGACCGTTTGGTAGCTACCGTGTGCCCGATACCCGTGGTAACGTTAGGGTCGATGAGAATCCCTCGTTAAAACGAAAGGCGAAATACTCCCAGTTCCTTCTGTCTGTTTCTCGGTGCATTCTCGTTCCATTTATAACCAGCAACGACGCGTAAGCGATAAGTAATTCCAAATTAATAAACTTCAATGGGAATTCCACGAGATCTCTCTCGGGAGCGATCGTTTTGCACGATTTGTCTCGCGCGCAAACGGGAATACCGCAGGCCTGCCTCGAAAAAGGAACGAACACGAAAGCGAGTCGAACTTCCCGACGGATGAAATCAAACGACGTATTAAATCCGCGATGACTAATGAAAGAGCGGATAAACTGTTCTTAATGATGCCATTGCTCTCGAGATGTATAAGGAACATGTGTACGTTCCGTATACACCGTGTATTATACGCGCGTATGTTCCCACAGTAGCGACTGGTAATGAGAATATAATGGTCATCAATCATTCGTCGGGTAATCCGCGACCGAACGACTCCCGGTGGAATTAATTTAATTACTACGAATGTTTCGCGATAAAAATAGTCCGGTGATACGGGGCACCGTCGACTCGAGGGGGGCTCCCTATCGTACGCGTGGTCCTCGCCGATTATTTATGCGAGGTGAACCATCCTTGGTGAACCGAACGGAAGAATTTTTCATCGTTAGGTATCCTCGTAAATTCCAGGAGAATATTTCTCAATCGTGTACAATTTTCGAGAATTTGTTGATTTCTTTTTTTTTTTATTCGTTACTTCCACGTTTCGAGGGTGCACAGCTCTTCTTCTTTGCGAAGAAAATTTTCTTCAATTTTGAATTTTGATATTTCTTCAAGATTGTAATTAAAAAGAAATATTTCTTCGTATATTGTACTAGCTGCTTACAGGTGTGTATTGATGAAAGTGTCTTTCTGTTTCTGAACAAGGAAATTATTCCTTGTTTTTTCTTGGACGCGTTGTACGATACGATTGGTGTTGCCAAGAGTGGAAAGTGTCTTTTAAAGTATTCTCAAGCATTGCAAAATAACTAAGACCGCGTGGTCCTCGCGAATAATTTACGCGAGGGCCCTCCTTCGAGAACCAAGAGGAGAATTTTTCATCGTGGAGTACGGTTGTTAATTCGAGGTGCAGAATAATCCTAAATCGCGTACGATTTCCGACGATTCGTTATTTTTTTATTTTATTATCGACAGTTGTTTCGAATGTTTGATACTCTCCCAAAATTATAATATAAAAAAAGAAATGTTTGTCCACGTACTACCTACTTACACGTACGTGCAACAATATCTTTCCGTTCGTTTCCATGGAAATTACCTCTTCTGCTCTAATACTCTAATTATAATATAAAAAAAGAAATATTTGTCCACGTACTACCTACTTACACGTATGTAAAATAAAAGTATCATTCTGTTCATTTCCATGTAAATTACCCTTTCTACCCTAAACGTATCATACAACTGTTGTTGCCACGACCAAAAAGTATCCCTTAAAATATTCCCAACCGTTACAAAATAACTATGCATCTTCCCTGTTCTTCGTTTACTCCACTCCACGTCACACGTCATATAAAAACACTACTATTTGTTCTCCTCTACGCGTTGACTCCTCTCTCCTAAATTTCGCGTGCAACGAGTATCGACAAAAATGTCCTAACCCTCGATACACGTACTCCACGCGTACCACCGACCCTCGCAACCTTCTCGTAGTTTAGATCTTGGATAATCATTGGACGAAATATCCGCGAATTGATCGTCGTTGAAAAAATGGATGTATCGACGAATAACGTTTCGAAAGGATTCTCTCGAAAGCGGGTCTCGCTCGAGAGGAATAAATTAGACGGAAAGTTGTGCCCTTCTCGAGGATCACAGGCGAGCGTGCGCGCAACGGCACGGCTTATGGCTGTCTTTGAAATTATCGGCAAGATCTACCGTGGCCGAAGTAACTACAAGTTATTACGAAGATAGGCCCATTATATATTATACACGGTTTCTTTTTATTACGATCGCCTGGCCGTACGCGCCGCGGCCGTGCTAGCCCGACGTGCGCGAGATTAGGTTAACAGCCGATGTAGACATTACCGGAGATAGGGTGTTTATAGAGCAATTTTTGAGCCGGCGAATCGGTCTGTCCGCGACGACCAACGATCGCGGTTTACCCTTGAACGTCGGACCGTGTTTTCTCGATGCTTTTTCTCTTAATACAACCTTATCAAAAATTCCGTCGAATTGCCCGCTGCCTGGTATTCTTCTCTACTCAACGAACGAAAAAGCGTGGAGAACAAAATATCGAGGAAACGACAAACGAATCCCGCTCGAAACCAACCGGAGAAAATATTTCATCGTGGTCTTTCGCGCGTTAAGGGGATCAAACGGTCGAGTTGCTCCGAAATGAAATTTTCTTTTGGTAATTAATTCCATGGGAGCGGAACAACGGCCAGAAATCTTGTTCAAAGGGGGACAACAACGTCTTTTGCGTTGGAGAAAGTGCCTCGTTTGGGAATTTTTTTTTTCCCGACGACACGAGAGAGAATAAAGTGGAAAATAAAAACGTCGTTACTCGAGTTTCTCGGTTGCATCGCGCGGTGCATTTCTTCCGGCAGTAGTGCTCCGAATTGAACGAAGTTTGAATTTTTTGCAATTGGCGTTTTCGTCGACGCGGTTAAGAAATTTTTGAATACGTCGATGAAATGTTTCGAAGAGGAGAAATAAATTTGAGAGAGTATAAAAATCGAAAGTGTTGAAATTTTCTCGAGTTGATCGAGATAGAAAGAGTATTCTTGAAATGTTAGAGAGAGATACCTTCGAAACGTTCAATCATAAAAAAATGTAACAAAGAGAAAATATCGTTTTCTTGGAATCCAAAAGGTGGTGTTAAAGTTTTGCACGCTCTATGAAAAACACCTACGAATTACAACTTTGTCCATATTTCGAAATTCGTCTCAATATTTTCAGAGAAAGGAATATCGATTCCTTGAAATCGAAAAGACAATTTTCGAATTTAGTACACTGTATGGAAAATCACATCTTCGTCGACCTTTCGAATCTCGACTTTCATAGTTTAGAAAGTTACCCTTGAGATGTTAAATTTCAAAGAAGAGTAACAAAAAAATATCGATTCCTTGAAAACGAAAAGACAATTTTCGAATTTAACACACTCTACGAAAAATCACATTTTTGTCGACGTTTCGAATCTGGATTTCATAGTTTAGAAAATTACCTTTCAAATATTAAATTTCAAGGAAGAGTAACAAAAAAAATATCGGTATTTTTTAATCGAAAAAACGGTTTTCGAATTTAATACACTCTACGGAAAATCACATCTTCGTCGACATTTCGAATCTAGACTTTCATAGTTAGGAAAGTTATCCTTGAGATGTTAAATTCTAAGTAAAAGTAACAAAAAAATATCGATATCTTTTAATCGAAAAAACGATTTTCGAATTTAACACACTCTACGGAAAATCACATCTTCGTCGACGTTTCGAATCTCGACTTTCATAGTTAGGAAAGTTATCCTTGAGATGTTAAATTCTAAGTAAAAGTAACAAAAAAATATCGATATCTTTTAATCGAAAAAACGATTTTCGAATTTAACACACTCTACGGAAAATCACATCTTCGTCGACCTTTCGAATCTCGACTTCATGTTTCAAAAAGTTACCCTTCAAATGTTAAATTTTAAACAAGAGTAACAAAAAAAAAAAAAGAAGTATCGATTCTTCGAAATGGAAAAGTCAACGTTGACCCTTATCTCGTCGAGTTGTACGCGCCCGAACGACGAAACTGTCTTCATTAACGTTCTGCCCGGAGTGGTGGTGAACAAACGCGGATAAATCAGTTCGCTCGGAGCTGTAAGTCGTCCGGGGCTAATCGAGGCTGACCAAATTAACCGACAGCGCACGGTGCACGGACCTTTGGAACGCGGCATTACCCTTATTTACAGAGAGCGCGGCGAACAGCGTATACCAGCCTCTTTGCATCGGCCCTTTCGCGAGCCTGCCGAACGTACTTCTCGATAAGGATTTATAGGTACCATTGAGAACGAAATTCGCGTCCTCGTTTGTATTACGCAAATTATTCGCCCGGGGCATCGAACAAATTGTCGCTGGGTATTGTTGCACCCCATCGAAACGGGTAAAACGTGTTCGCGCGAAATCTTCGAGGACGACGTAACGCGAAAAATTATCGAGTGCTGGTTTCACGTAGCGTTAGAGATTCATCGTGGACGAGATTGCATCGAGGTTACAACGAGCGATCGAATTTACGATCGAATCGAAGAGACGGTAAAAAGTTAGGAGATCGTTTTACGACGAGTGTACGCGCAATGTGTAGAAGTTCGTTTTAACGAGTTTAAAAGTCTTAGAACTACCCGTAAACAAATTTCGCTTTCTCCTATCGAACGTTTTATTCGGTTTTAGAAACTGCTATAAGAAAAGTAATATTACGATAATGTTTCGCGAATGTTGTACGTATTCACTTTGCGCGTTAAATTTGAGATCCGTCGACTCGATTTTTGTAAATATAATGTCTACAATTTCTTATCTTTACCGATTATTTCGTCCAACTTTAGGGATCCCCGTTAAGAAAAAAAAGTTACAGAAATATTTCACCAATATCGTACACTGACATTTGTAAATCCAGCGTCTAAAATTTCTCATTATTACCTCGTCTAATTCTACAGATAGTATTTCATCTAATTCTACAGATTCTCGTTATCTAGGCACCCGAGTAACCCACAGAGTACATTTCCTTTCAGCGCGAAATTTAAAAATGCCCAAAGACAGATTCAATATCCCGATTCCAAAATTTCTCGTTCCTTCACCGATCGTTGCGCCCAACTTCAGAGACACCCCATTAAAAGAAAAGTCGTAGAAACACTCTAACGGTATCGTACTTCGCGCGCGAAATCTGAAATCCAACGACTGGCCTCTCTTGCAAATCGAGCGTGATCGTTACAAGGTATCCAGAGGCGGAAAAAGGGCTCGAGTCACGGTTGGATCCCGACGAACATCGAATTCTCGCGGAGCGGTTCAGGCGCGGTTCGTATTTCGACGAGACTTGAGCAAATTAGAGCCGTGGTTCCGCGAAACCGAATCGTCCGTCTTCGAGCGGATCGTTACAGCCCGGACGGGCCTTTTTACGAAACTGTCAATCGCGATCGAATACGGAACCATCGCGGACGGCTCAATTCGAGCAACCGGGGGAATGTTTATGACACCGATCGTTCGTACCCTTATTTGGCAGAGGGTGGCGCTCGTTAAGCGCCGCGAAACGAAATAAAAAAACGAAGAGACCTCTCTCGAGAAGGGAGCGCTAATTCGAACCGCGATTCGAAGTCGAAGTACTCGCGTCTCGTCGCTCGATTTCCATCGCGAAAAACCGGATCTTTTTCTCACCTGGTACCATCGCTCTTCCCGACTTTAATTTAACTTCTTGCCGCGACATCTGCGCCCCGAGCTCTTCTTTCGTACGCGATCGAATTCAATTAAAACGGAAATCGTGGAACTTCGACGGTGGTCGTTGCTTCGACCGCGGTATCGCTGACGCGGATCGTGCACACCGATTCGAAATTTCTCGCGAGATTGTAAATACTTTTTCCACGTCGAGGAGAGGGGAAAATATAGTTCGATTCGAATCGTGGATGGTGTTCGATTCGAAGACACCGAGTTGAATTGTGATAAAGTAGATGTTCGCGTGATGAATTAAAGGGTATCAGTCGAAGGGTGTTGGGAATATTTATTTCAATTGCGCGCGACGTGAAAATTATAGAGATTCACCGAAGAAAACAGCGTTGTCGAAGGTTTAAGTATTGGAAGTTGACGCAGGACACTCGACGCTAGAGATACTCCATTTTCCAATTTTTCTACGCCCAACTGCTTCTTCCAGTGACTTTCAACAACGCTTTTGCGAAAATCGATCCCGCGAGCTTGCTTTCAGCCTTGCGCGACAAAATGTATTTTTCACCCTTTGTACGGACACGCTCTTCGCCTTTCACCGACGCGGCGTTTTGCCCATAATTGATTCCCACTTGGAAGATTCTCGTCCCAATCCTCGATAATTGACCCGAGCCTAACCTCCTTAAAGAAAATCTAAGGGAAGGGGTGTCAGGGTGGTCGAACGTCACGTGTCTCTCGTTCTGTCGCGAAACTCGATTCTCTGCCCCCTCCCCTTGCGGCTCGACGGGCCCAGAGAGAGAAACACAGACAGACAGAGAGAAAGAAAGAGAGAGAGAGAACTGGAGTGCGGGGTGGGGGAAAAAAGAGAAACAACGGGATAAAAAATCCCGCGCACGTTTCGCGATACGAGACACGCCTCGTGACATCATCGTCGCTTGATCTCGGGCTCCCACGAGGACGAAATAAGAGAAGAGACGGAGAAAACGCCCTCGCGAGGGGTTACGAAGAACCCGAGCGGGCCGAGAGGGGGGAGGGGGAAACGGGATGCCCGAGGAGAGACGAACGAGCTCGAAAGCGGGTTCGCGGGCCCGACGAGAATTCGAGACGATGTTCCGGCTGATGCGAATTAAGCCGCTACGGATTTATCATGCAATACCGGAGACACTCCCTGGTTGTCCCCCGTCGATGTGTCACCTGTCCCCCTCCCCCCTCCACGGTGCAACTCCCCCTTCCTCGTCCGCAGGTTTCTCGTTTCGACCTTCCGCTCGCGAGAGCGCCTCCTCTCACGGAATTCACCGGCTTATCGCGCTCCTCGTAAAGATGTCATTGATTATACGCACCGTCCGCGCGCTGAGATATTACGCCTAGCGCGAATATACCGTGCAATAAAGATGCCCGGGCGCCCGGGCGGCGGGCTCGCGTGTGTGCGAGCTAGCCCGTCCACGTGGGTGCGAACGCGAGCCGAGTACGTGCCCGGACTCTTGTCACCGTGTTGCCGAGTGAGTGTCTCGCGACGTCGATCCAACGAGGGAGTACGCGTCCCGGTGATTTCGAACGACTAATTGCTCAACGGACGAGTGCTCTTAACGCGGAGGAAACTCGACGGAGATGGAATTCCGTGGTTTTCACTCTATGAAAGGGAAGAGATATTTTTGAGAATAATTACAGTCGATGATTTGGAAGATTTTGGATAAAGAGAAGCATAGGTTTAGAAGTGCACATCGAAGAGGACGATTGCTCTTAACGTGGAGGAAACTTGAGAGAGGTGGAATTGCGTGGTTTTGAATCTATGAAAGCGAAGAGATATTTTTGAAAATAATTATAGTCGATAATTTGGAAGGTATTGGATAAAGAGAAGCATAGGTTTAGAAGTGCGTATCGAACGAGGACGATTGCTCTTAACGTGGAGGAAACTTGAGAGAGGTAGAATTGCGTGGTTTTCAATCTATGAAAGTGAAGAGATATTTTTGAAAATAATTACAGTCGATAATTTGGAAGGTATTGGATAAAGAGAAGCATAGGTTTAGAAGTGCGTATCGAACGAGGACGATTGCTCTTAACGTGGAGGAAACTTGAGAGAGGTAGAATTGCGTGGTTTTCAATCTATGAAAGTGAAGAGATATTTTTGAAAATAATTACAGTCGATGATTTGGAAGGTATCGGATAAAGAGAAGTATAGGTTTAGAAGTGCACACCGAAGAGGACGATTGCTCTTATCGTGGAGGAAACTTGTAGAAAAGTCGAACCGTGTAATTTTAGCCATCGAGTCGATGACCAATGGTTAATTGCCCAAAGGCCAATTGCTCTCAACGTGGAGAAAACTTGGAGAATAGAGTCGACGACCAACGAAACTTCCTACGTACATTGGTGAAAACAATATTTCTGTAAACATCGACGATCGACGATTTACAAGATATTGGACAATTGCTCTTAACGTAGAGGACACTTGAGGAGAGTTGAAAACGCGTGATGTCAACCCTCGATGTCCAATGAAACTTTCCAAAAGGATCGACCAACACACGATTTCAGTCGTACACTATTGACCCGAGCAATCGCATTTACAACCATTCACGATCAATCTTTCGTAGACGAGGCGAGCGACCCCTCCAAATACTAAACACGTCGTAACAATTATTTTCATTACTTACACGAAGAATGTTCAACCACGATTTCCCTATCACAGATACCAATGTTCCATAAAAGCTACCCAGATCGTGCACAGTGTACGCAAAAACGCATCGTCCCGTTCGAATTTAATATATCCTCGATATCCGGCACCGCACCCTCGAAATCCTTGGAATCGCGAACCACGTGTGTTTCGCGCGTTTGGTCGCGTTCGGGGCGAAATCCTCCCCGGTCCCCAGGGAAATCTCGTCCGGAAACCGTGGCGAATACAGTGATCGTAAAGACACCGAGTGCATCGACGAAACGGATCGAACGCGGAACCACCCGCGACTCCCGTGACCCGGTACAATGCGTCATTCGTTCCCTAATCGCACCGAATCTTGAACAGTTCAGCTGGTAATTACGGTTACGTCTGTCGTGAAGCACGGTCATCATCGTGAAAGATTTCCAGCTTGATACACGAGCTCCACTTTCGAAGGCGCGAGGGCACGTCCGAGCCCCGTGGATGCGCCTTTCAAAGAGAGGCTGCGCGGCCGCCTAGACCAGACGCGGTTTCGCCATCTCGGTTTTGCCCCATTCGTCTGCCCGCTTAAAGATGTCATTGATTAAACGAGCAGGAAGCGCCGAACGGAATACTCGTGCGTGCGTTTCACTCACCCACACGTAGCTACGTAGGTACCTTGGTCGCGAGCACCAAGGCCTTCGTGCGGGCAACGCATTACACCACGGTGGAACGTATGAATAGGGCCCCCGGTCCCGAGAGAGATGCGCCTGGGCGTGTACCCTGGGCCCTTTTATGCGCCGCGATACCCCCTGGCATACCAGATCCGTCCGTGGAAAGAAGAATAACCAAGGGAGAGCCGCGACCTCGGGATCCGTCACGCCCGAGTCCTCCTTGCGAGCTTCGAGATTCTTTTTATTCGTTTGCCGAAATCCTATTCGGGTACACGCGTCATGTTTCTGGGATTCGTCGATGGAGATCTTCTCCGGTACGGTCGACACTTCGCGCTCGATATTTTGTATATTTTTTTTCGCGTTTCGTCTGTTCTTCTGCGCGAGACTCGCTCGGCTTGTTTCGATCGTTTGCTTTTGCTTCTATTGGTAGGTCGAGTACACGGGACACTGCCAAGGGACACTAGGTAAGCGACGAGGGACACTCGACAACGAACAAGGGAACTAACAAGGGATGTTAAGTAAGTAGTAAGGGAATTAATTAGGGACACTGAGTAATTAACGAGGATACCAACAAGGGAACTACCAAGGAACACTATACAACTAGCAAGGGAACTAACAAGAGACATTGAGCAATTAACAAGGGAACTAACTAGGGATACTAAGTAACTAACAAGAGAAATACCAAGGAATACTACACAACTAACAAGAGAACTAATAAGGGACATTGAGCAACTAACAAGAGAACTAACTAGGGACACTAAGCAATTAACAAGGGAACAAAGAAGGAATACTGAATGACTGAAAGTTCTAAATATTTTGAAATTTGGTACACGTGTAACGTGAATCCTCGATAACACGAAACTATTTTTCTTTCGTGCCAAATTTCATTTCAAGAAACTGAAATCAACCCCCAAACATTGTTCATTTCTTTTGGGTATAAATTTATAACGGTACGAGTCAGAGCATGGATTTCAGTAGAGAAATTATAACCGTATGAGTATAACGGTGATCAATCGTTTACGACGAAAACTTTTAGGTTGGAAAAGAATCTGTGACTATACCTCGTCGTTGTGAAAATTATTACGTTTACGCGCGACGAAGACCCTTTAATAATAATGATAATTGATAGGAAGGGGAAAAATTAGACACGGCGATGAAAAATATTTCACTCGACGTTAGAGACGAGAGCTATTAGTACTTGTATAATGGATGGAGATTGAACGAAATTAAATACTCGGTGCAGGCTTCGTTGCGACGTGCACCCTCGGGTAGGTCAACCTTTAACCTTAATGCGTTCTTCCGTTCCACTGCACGCTCAAGGTCTTCGGGTCGAAAATGCCCCGAATAGACGAAACTCGTGTTTCTAACTTTATAGTACAGTGAGTGTAATAGTATAATAGCTCTAATTATAGAAAGAGAATATATTACGAGAATTCAATGGACCGAACAAAATTTCAAGGACGCATTTGAATCAACGCACAATTTAATTTCTCAATTAAAGCAATTTTGAGTCAACGAAAATCTAAATTAGAAACTTTTTCAAAGCTACAAAATACACAGATTACCTTACAGAGATATTGCAGAGATTGTTGAAAGAAGAATATAAAATATTCACCGCTACGAAAATCGATAAGATGCGAGTAGCATTCAGGAGCACGGCTTGTGAACTCGTTGACCAGGCTTTAGACGTACGCGTGGGCGTATACCTAAATTGGATTACAAAATGAGCACAGGATGTCACTGAATTTTTATGGAACAATGGCCGTACCCTGGCAGCCCAGCGACCATGGACGATTTCTTCTTGGCAGCAATCCTAGGAGAACAACGCCAGAACTTCTCCGCGTACCGACACAGTACTACCGAAAGTTAATGCAAACGCCAGCCATTCGGTTAATAACAATGTAAATGGTCATTTCCAAGCACGCATAAATTGCGTCCGAGGCAATTGCTTGCCGCAGTGGCCTTGCCAATAAGTCCACCGGCATACTGGGACAGCTATTTTACTGGAATCCATCGGATTCTCCACGGAGAGCTTCTCTCGAATCGTTCTCGAAAGAAAATAATCCGTAAAATAAAATATTACTATTGACTCTCGACTGTGAACGATTTTTACGCAGCGCGTACACCGTGTGCGGAAGATCTTCTCGAATATCTTACATACACACACTTTGAACGCCTATAGGCGTTCAACGCACACGATCGACCGATCGATAGTCGAAGGGTTAAATCGATCGTATTGTAAAAAACAATGCGAAAATCGCAACTTGTCTATCGCGAGAACGGATGGAAACGATTCTTACAACAATCTAAGAATATGTAAAAAGTTCCTATTTAAATTGCCTATCGATTGTCCGACAAATTGTACAGCGTACAGTTTCGAGATTAATTCGCGAAAGAAAACGAACAATCGAATGACCAATAAGTTTCGTACGATTAAGCCTTCTTTCCTCATCAGGTACATCCTCCTCCCATTTTTCTTTTCCCCTTACCTCGCAGTTTCCGCGCGCCTCTCCTCTAGGGTACGACGGAACACAAAGTATGCAATTCGAAAATGGCTCTTGAGAAGCTCGACCGAAACGATGCACTCGCGATTACCCAGACATCAAATGCAATTTCGCTCGGTCGTATTAACCGTAAGTACATGAATCCAGTGTCTCGTGTTGGCCGAGCAGAAGCCTTTAGGAAAATAAGTCACGCACGAAGGCACTTCATAAGCATAATGCTCTTCGCGCGCTAGAGGGACAGAGTGGAGGAGATGGTAAACGAAAGAGAACGAGAGAGAAAGAAAGAGAGAGAAAGAGAGATAGAGAGAGAGAGAGAAACGGATAGCCATCGATATACTCGAACGATCAGCTACTGGCGTTTATGAAACTCTTCCCCGCGGTGGCACTAATTCAACGAGAGTTTAATCCGCGTCGAGGATGCCTGCCGCGAACTTCGTTACACCGCGACTAATTGCCGGCTCATTAACGGTACCCGTGTGGAGTTTATTGATTTCAACAAGCGTTTGAAAATATGGGTTTGCGCCGAGACCGAGGCGGTTTACTGCGCCACGAAATAAGGAAAAACCGAGTTACGAGGCAGGCGGATTACGTTATAAACTTTCCCTCAATTTCTGCACAGGAAACAGCGATAATTAGTTTACATCGCGAACAGAACACATCGGTAATAAAGACGACTGCCGGTATTATGGAAAGTACGGCTCTTGGAAAGTACGAGTTCCCGCACGATCGCGGCGAACGTACCGCGCGGTGTGCAATTCGAGTCGAGGCGAAATCGATTGGCCGTTCAAGGTCACCGAGGACCCATCCCCACTTTCGCGAATTTTCGAGCGCGTCGTCCGCCTTCGATATCCGCGAATATTTTTCGAACACATCGCTCCAAGTTGTTTAATTCTCGCGTTGGTTTTCATCGCGAGACAATGTTGTTACAAGTGTTGTAAATTTGGAGGAAACAGTACGCTGAAATAGTTTGAACAAAAAAAAAAGAACAATGCACAAGTCTTGGACTGCCGCGCGAGCTTCGTTATAAACAGTTACTCGTGGAACACTCGAAACATTGTATGAGTTCAGTTGCTAGAATTTTCGATCATTGACATTCCACCTCCAATGATTTCTCACCGTTAATGACTCACTCTCGCTTATACCAAGTTTAAATTATTACACTCCAGCCGTACGATGACCACGATCGAATTGTATTGAACCCAGTAAAAGTCGATGCGGAATAAATTGGCCGCTCAAGGTCACCGAGGAACCATCCCCACTATTTTTTCTCAAATTTTTCCTGCGTTCGTTTTTAATACTATAGTATACGCTGATTTATTTACGCACTTTGGATACACCGCTCGAAGCTATTCAATTCTTGCATCGATCTTCATCGAGTGATCCACGCGTCTAAGATGGAGCGAACATCGGAAAAATGACTGCACTGCTGCGAATCGTTCGTCATCCCTCGATTAGCTCAACGGGACGACAAATAGGATTGCAAGTCATTCGATCTACCGTTCCAGATCGTCTCCCCGTGGTAGCCGATATCGACGATCGACCGGATAATCAATAATACGGACTAGCAAATTGTAAATTCCCCATGAAATTAGGCGAACTGTCGGTTACTTTCTCCTTCGAACGAATCGATCCCCATCTGACTTTACAGTATGTGTACAGCGCGCATTGGTGAGTAGATAGAGATCTACACGAGTATCGGAATCGAGTTCGACGTCTAATTAGAGTAAATACTAACTCTTGGAATTTCCAAGAGATTTTTCAAACGTTGGAAATTAAATTTAAAATAATTATTTCTGTGCAGAGATTACACCTTTAAGTTCAAGCGAGTCCAAACGCACCCAAAGAATCAGAAACTGTAAAAGTATCTACTACTTAGTGTCCACCACTACTATACAGTGATTCGACTCGAAACAACAGAATCCTCAACAACAAACAATCCTCTCGTCGTGTTCTAATTATCGATATATGGATTCTGACTTTCATCTCCAGCAATTACAAGGATGTTTATACTCTTGGGTAATTTTTCCTGCTGGATTTTAAAAAATAATTCCACGAAAGATACAACACTTACGTTGCTAGTACCTAATAACATTTGTCAAACGAAAGATAAACGCGTCTAAACAACCAATCCTCTCCATCGTCTTCTAATTATCGATATACGAACCATGACTCTACTCTCCAGCAGTTACAAGGATGTTTATACTCTTGGATAATCTTTTCTGCTGGATTTTAAAAAATAATTCCAGTTGCTAGTACCTAATAACATTTGTCAAACGGAAGATAAACGCGTCACAGTTGTACGACCATACTCACTCAAAGTTCAGCGTTCGTTCGATCGTTCGTAGTCTCGAAGTCACGACGATCGAATTTAATGCTCGATCGTGAAAGAAGTGACGCCGATTCGTCGCGATCGCGACGCCGGAGACGCGCGATCGAATCGACGCGTCGCTTTGATAAATCGCCGCGGCCTTGACAATCCATCGGGTCGATTTTCTTTCGCGCGATGATTAAGCGGCCATCAGGGTGTCACGGAAATAGATTTCCGTTCGTCGATTACCCAGCGGAAAAAGCTGGATTACCAACAATCAAAAAGTACAGCGATGCGTGGCTAAGGAGCCGATGAATGATGCGACATTAAAGGGACGATCAATAACCTGGTCGTTGTTTAATGGGGTAGACCGAATGACGCCACGATGGAGTTACGATTGTCATTAACCGGAGAAGATCGTGGCGCGAATGTACATTAATCTCGAAACTCGATGCAGCCTCGACGAAACGTTGCGAAACTTTATGGAGGAATTGGTGTGGAGAAACTTCGAACGAAGAAAAATCACGCTGTACGTTTATCAAAAATCCTCTTTCGTACGTTAGAGTGTTTCGAGCGGACCACTAGTTGTCCAACCGGTACATTTTTAAAGTAGAAAAAAAAATTATTGCGCCGAATGACTAAAATAAAAAAGTAGTAGAGATGGTTCCTCGGTAAATAGAAGAAAAGGCAAAAGTTTATTTCTTAACATTCCTCGTTGATAGCTCCTTGAAACGATATATTTTATTTATCCTATTACAGAGGTGTGCCAAACAAACGCAACGACCTACAAAATATGAAGATCAAGATCAAGGTCATCGAAGGTGATCGAAAGAAATATTTTCGAAAGACAGACGGTGAAATTTGCATCCGTAAGCGTTTTACTTCCGCTTGGAGCGTTCGAAGCGCGTATACGCTTCGAGTTCGATCGCGTAGTACGCGTCACACTCGTCGTAACATTTTAATACGAGTCCCCGATGATAATCTCGTTACGGCAGGGAACCGAAACCGATCGTCGACAATACGATCGATAACCGGCCGTCGCGCGACTCGTTGATTAATTGCCAAGCGGTTGAAACGCAGCTCGGTGCGCGCCAGGATTAGGCGTTTCTGAATTACGATCCAATTATCGTCAGGTGGCTCGACGAGGCGCATCACGGAACGCGCTAAGTCGCCGTGTAATCGCTAATTGGAGAAAGAGCCCTGTGAACGCAAGTCAAAACCCGAACAAGAAGATTACACTCCTAAATGTAATGTAATTACACGCCGCGGCGCGGTGTTCGAGCGCGGAGCAGCGAAAAAAGCTTGGCAAAAACCGATCCCATGGCACAACGGTCCATGGAAACGGACCCTGTATCGCGCGTACCGTATTGGAAGCGGCGGATCGGTCTTTCGGGTACCTGTTGCGGTGCAAATTAACCATTCGGCGCCACGAAGGTCTAGGAAGCCGTTCACCGCCCAATGGCATCGTAGAGCGGAATCTTCGAACAGCTGTGCACCGTGTGTGTTCAGGCCCGAGGTTGTTTCAAGTGTTACCGATCGATTCAGATCGTCCAGTATCGTAGAACGCGATTGAGAAGTGGAAATTTTCTAGAGAGTTGCGTAGAATGTAGAGATTTTCTGATCACTTGCATAGGGGAGAATAACAATTTTCTACAGGTTTATTTAGGCGAAAATAAAAATTTTCTACAGGTTTATTTAGGGGAAAATAAAAATTTTCTACAGGTTTATTTAAGGGAAAATAAAAATTCTCCACAGAGTTGTACAGGGGAAAATTAAAATTCTGCATAGAGTTATACAGAGGAAAGTGAAAATTCTGTACGAAGTTATACAAGGGCAAATAAAAATTTTCTATTGCGTTATATAGGGAAAATAAGAATTCTTGTCAGGATTATACAGGGGAAAATGAAACTTCTCTACAGAGATATACAAGGAAAAATAAACACCCTCTACAGGGTTAAACAGGAGAACATAAAAATTCTCTATAGAGTTATACAGGGGAAAATAAAAATTCTCTACAAAGTAATAAAAGGGAAATAAAATCTCTCTACAGAGTTGTACAGGAGAAAATAAAAATTGTCTAAAAATTTAAGTAGGACACAAAATAAAAATTGTCTAAAGACTTGTATACATTAAAATAAAAATTCTCTGTACAGTTGTACATAGGAAAATAAAGTCGAGGAATTCCACTAGGGTGGAGCAAGCCCAACTTTACACCCGTCTCTGACTCTGCCTTAATATTAATTAACGGTGAGTTTGATAATGAACAGAATCTCGCAGAAACTTCTGTAATTTAAAGATTTCATCTTAGCGGAACTTCTGTAATTTAACCCAAAGATTTCATCCCGCTCAACGAACTCGGGCGTTTATTACCTTAAAGCGTTTTTGAGTAAAAAAAATCCCGAACTCGTATTTTTAATTTCGTAAGAGAGAACTAAGGAAATATATGAGCATCTCTGGTATCTATTGTAATAACTTGAATGTATCAAAAGGGGACAGTAAATCGAAAAAGATCCAACAAACGCACTGGTATCAACCCTACATACTCGAAGCTTCTTTGAAAAGTTGAAACACCTCGACTATTTCACCCGAGAAGTAAAAATAATTGAACAATTACTACGAATAATTATTCACCAATTCCTGCAATAGAACCAATTCTCCTCTAACAATTTCACAATAACGCTCTTTCATTACCATCTCGACGTATTCTTCGAAACATCACACCAACTCCACCCCAAAGGCAAAAACAATCTGTAATCTGTAATTTCACCCCAAAGGCAAAAATAAGTACAATTACTCCGAATAATTGTTCACAAATTCCCCCAATAGGACCAATTCTCCTGCAATAATTTCAAAACGTCGCTCTCCCATTACCATTCTCGAGTGTGCTCGCATTTGACCGAAACACGGTCCTCGAACCAGAAAAAAGAAACCAACTCGAGTCCCCTCTCGCAAAGAAGGAATCCTTCGAGGACTACGAGGATCCACGGGGTTGGAAATTCGATCGTGGATGTTTCAGCCGAGAAAAACCCGGGGACGACCCTCGTTACGTTCGCGGAGAAACTGAAGGCGTATCGCGCGCGCGTATCTCGATCCACGAGGTCCTTTCCAAGATGTCCGCGGGTCGAAAAACAGGTACGCGTAAAACTAGAGAGAACCACTCGAGCAGGCTCGTCCGCGTTGACATTCAAATGTACCGTACGGCCCCGGTGGGCAGCGTCCGGCTGCAGGAAGTCGCGAGCCGGCGTCCAACACAAGCTTACTCGGCTCGGTCTAGGGAACCTGTTTGATTGAACAAAAATGTCGCCTGCGATGAAAAGAGCGGGGAACGGTAATCGTGGTCGTAGGAGGAGAAGGAACGAAACGGAGGGAGCTGTTCGTTCTGTCCGCGAAGAAAAAGAGCTGGCTGAAAGGGTGAAACGGGAAAGGGGTAGGGGAAGAAACCGGGAATGA
The DNA here is from genome assembly GCF_051014685.1 of Ptiloglossa arizonensis. Lineage (NCBI taxonomy): Eukaryota > Metazoa > Arthropoda > Insecta > Hymenoptera > Colletidae > Ptiloglossa > Ptiloglossa arizonensis. Next base: position 23,936,829 of record NC_135050.1, read on the forward strand.
TCGGTCCGAGCGCGGAGGTTCGCGGTGCTCGAACGTGTCGCGAGACGTGGAAGCGTTTCGCGAATTTTTTTTCGTCGAGGTTGCCGGCAAGCCAGCAAGCGGCATCGAAACTAATGGCGGAATATAGATATGGCGCCGGTGTGACCGCCGTGTGGCGGCGATACCACCGTGGAAAGCCGATTAAAACGACCGCGCGCGGCACCGTTTTTCAAGCGGTGTCGGTGCCGCCGCGCGGAAAGAGTTGGGATCCCTCTATAAGGAAGTGAACCAAGGCCCCGACGTTCAACGGACAATGAGCGTGTGCCGCACTGGAAATGACATTTGAGCGCCTCTCGGCTAGGCCTGGGTTAGAGGCTTGCCTCGCCGCGGTGGACGCGACGCGTAGACGCTCGACAACCTCTCGAGGCAAAGGAGAGGCGCAACCACACACCAATAAGAACTATCGGCTCGTTATTGCTACCTGGCGAACGACGATGTTTAAAGATCGTGACTTCTGTCGGTCTGCCGACAGCTTTACGAATAACCCAACCTTGCGCGAATTTCCGCGATCCACCGCGATCCACCGCAACAGAATCGTACAACACGCTCGTAGGTAACTTGGGATATTTTACCTCGCGCCGACCAGTCCCTCTATAAATTCTATTCCATCCCGAGAAACTTTGAACGACCACGCGAGCGAACGAGCGAACGAGCAAGCGCGCACGCGCTTATCAGGCGGTACGTTTCAATGGCGAATAAACACGTTACGGTACCATTAATATTTCCTACGTCGATACTCGATTTGTCCCTGTCCCACCGCCCTCCCCTTACTTCGATCGTTGTTGTTTCGTATCCCCCTCTTCCAGGAGAGAAAGTATATCGGGACGTCCGACAATCCCGAACCGTGGTCCCGTACATTCAGAAAACCACGACTCGCTGAGAATAGTCACGTACGCGATTACTGACGAGGTTACCCTATCGAGGCGTTGAACGAGCGATAACGGAAAGAACGTCGATAAATCGGTAAACGATAGCATTGTGCGACATCTGTACAACTGGTGACGACTTCGTGTAATCAGGATTGTTTCCAGTTACAATTGTAGTTTTAGGGAAAGTAACCACTCGCGTGCACAGGTGAAATCACTGGCGTGACGATAAGAACGATTGTTGATTGAGTAAAGATAAAAGTACACGGTGTAGTGTATTTTTCTGTTTGATTTTAACCACGCGAGGAATTCAATTATCCGGTGTCACTACCCCGATGAAATCACGTCCATGAGCGACAGGAAATTGCGCGAGAATAGTTTTCTGTCTGGTGTTTATTTTTTACGGATAAATCACGCTAACGAGTAACGCAGTCGATTGGTCGTGAACGAAAGATACTTGTCGAGATACATCCAACGAGAATCGTCAAGTGGCAGTACTGCCCTTGACGCCCGGGCATATGGGCACTTGCCCTCCAAGTATTTGCCACGGTTTGTAAGAATCGAAAGAACGTTATTGTACGATACATCTGATTTGTTTTTTTTTCTTTTACGTAGTTTTACAATATTCTTGTGGTAAGTTTAAGTTAGATCATGCGCAGTGAAATATACTTTTCTGGAGAATATAGGCTTGGATATTTGTTAATTATATCAGAATAGGAATAGCAGGCCCTAGGGGTGGAAGAAAATAAAATAAAAAACGAATAATAGATGATTTTATCGGAATTGAATAGTTCAACAGCGCTTTGCAAAATTCTTATTTTCAATTTCTTTCAACGATCGAGACTACGCTATAGTATACGCGTAGGAGATACTAAATCGATCTAAATTGTCCATCGTTCAATGTAGGATTGTTAATTTTCCTCGAAAGATAAGAAAAGCCACAACTTGAAACAAAAAATATCTTTATGTGAAATTTATACACGAGGAATCGCGTACACCGTGCAGTTCTATACTCCATGGTACTAGGTTGTCCAATAACTTTTTTCCATTGTAAAAAAATACTACGACATTTCAACCTTGAACAACTGTAAATATACAAGCGAATCGACAGATCTAAATAAAACTTTGCACGTGTTTATCAAACGGTAATACCATCTCTAGAAAAATAAAACAACCCAACAACTCCATTTCTCATCGACGAAACTTATCGATCAATCTATTATCTCCTATTACTCTCGATCGTCGTCTCCGTCTCGGAAAAAACTTAAAAATAGAAATTAAAAATGATAATTTCCACCTATCTCCACCATTGCTAAAAAAATATCCAAAACGACGTTCCCTAAGAAGAAGAGACTTCCGACTCATTCGCACGAGCCTAACCCCGCAAAACCGTATCACTCGTGTCCACTTCTCCCCCACGATAACGAAGATTGATCCTACGAAGAGGTCGTGTAAGGATAATAACATCGATTCTGTTTACGTTCTTGTAAGTAAATGGTCCGGAGCAGAAAGTCGTACCCGGTGCAAGGTTGCCGCACGAGCAACAACGACGAGCAACGCTGTTTATTCAAATGAATTCCGCTCCGTTTCAATATTTATTCTATCCTCCTGGCGGTTGTCGCGCGACTAATAATCACATCGTTATAATACGGAGCCGCGATCCGATCTATTCCCAATATTATTCTTAACGCGCGGAGCGCATTAGACGGATCGGGGTGAGGTAAGGTAACTACGCGCGTGTCGTGTATCACGGGTGGCTAATAGCCGGTCCCCTCTACCGAGGCTCAGCTCGATCGAACGCAAACAGACCGTCTCGTTGTCGGCGCGGGCAAAAACTTGTTCGCGTTGCAGCTTCGACAAAGAGAATCGGCGAGAGAGGAAATTTGCAAACATTAACGTCGACGAGCACCGTCTGTGCAACTCGCAACCGCCGCGCCACTACCGGCAACCACGGATGAAAAAATGCCGCTTCCATCGTGGTATCCCGTTAACGACGTAACACTGGTATTTTTATGGTTAGCCCAGGTATATCGGGTACGACGCGCGCGGTGCAAAATGGTGAATTCTGCTCGATTATCCGATACGAGTCCTCTCGGTGTTTTAAAAATCGACTGGATCCGGGTGTTGCCACACCGGAGGAACACCGAGTTACGCTGGGATCCGACAGGTGGGATCTTTCCATTCTTCGGGACCCGGTTGCCGAACGAAACGATGGGAAATAAATAAAATTAATAATAGATTAGTTTTTATTATAGATATACGCGATTGCGAGACGGAGCATTAACGGGGCTCACTGGGCAACTTGCACGGAGTTGTTTTTATGTTTCACGGTGGCTTGGAAAATATTTCTCCTTGTATATTGGAGTGTTAAAAAGATGGGATTTTTCTTGACTCGATTTGCAATTGGTTAAAGGTTTGGTATTTAGTTTGTACTGGTTTTTTAGATGGAATCTTTTCTCCTGGGATTATGTGTGGGATAGAGGTGGGTGGTTCACGGTGGCTTGGAAAATATCTCACCTTGTGCATGAGAGTATTAAAAAGATGGGATTTTTCTTGACACGATATGCAATTGTTTAAAGGTTTGGTGTTTAGTTTGTACTGGTTCCTTAGATAGAATCTTTTCTCCTGGGATTATGTGTGGGATAGAGGTGGGTTAGATTAGAGGTGGGTGGTTCACGGTGGCTTGGAAAATATCTCACCTTGTGCATGAGAGTATTAAAGAGATGGGATTTTTCTTGACACGATGTGCAATTGGTTAAAGGTTTGGTATTTAGTTTGCACTGGTTCCTTAGATGGAATTTTTTCTCCTGGAAGTATGTGTGGGATAGAGGTGGATGGTACGATGGATTTTTGAGTAGAGGAATTTTTAGAAACCTAGAATAATGTTACTTTGGAGAGAAATCGCGTGGGTATCTTTCTTCACGATTTCTCTACGAATTGGAGACTGTGATTGTTGGAAGTTCGGTATTTATTTTGCGATACGAGTTTTTCACTCCACAAGCTTTTCAAGTCGGAAGCTCTTTACTTTGGAAACTTTTACGTTAGATGTTTCGAACGCTAGAAATTCTCTACAGAGGATTCATTTACCCTAGTTTATTACGCTATCATTTTTTTACTCTAGAAGCTTTTTTCGTTAGAAAAACTTTACTGTTAAAGAAACGTTAGAAAAACGTCAATTCTTGACGGTGGAATTTTGTTCGCTAGAATTATTAGGTTGTTCGTAAAGTCATTTCGTGTTTTTTTTTCATGAGATTGAAACACGATTTCTTTAGAATATATAAACATTTGATTAAATTATATATTCTCCATTTTGGAAAACGAAATCACTTTCCAGACAACCCAATATATACACAGAATAGAAGTGCAACGCATGTGGGTGGTACGAAAATGAAACACAATTTTTTTAGAATATATAAACATTTGATTAAATTATATACTCTCCATTTTGGAAAACGAAATCACTTTCCAGACAACCCAATATATACACAGAATAGAAGTGTAACGCATGTGGGTGGTACGAAAATGAAACACAATTTTTTTAGAATATATAAACATTTGATTAAATTATATATCCTCCATTTTGGAAAACGAAATCACTTTCCAGACAATCCAATATATACACAGAATAGAAGTGTAACGCATGTGGGTGGTACGAAAATGAAACACAATTTTTTTAGAATATATAAACATTTGATTAAATTATATATCCTCCATTTTGGAAAACGAAATCACTTTCCAGACAATCCAATATATATACAGAATAGAAGTGTAACGCATGTGGGTGGTACGAAAATGAAACACAATTTTTTTAGAATATATAAACATTTGATTAAATTATATATCCTCCATTTTGGAAAACGAAATCACTTTCCAGACAATCCAATATATACACAGAATAGAAGTGTAACGCATGTGGGTGGTACGAAAATGAAACACAATTTTTTTAGAATATATAAACATTTGATTAAATTATATACTCTTCATTTTGGAAAACGAAATCACTTTCCGGACAATCCAATATATACACAGAATAGAAGTGTAACGCATGTGGGTGGTACGAAAATGAAACACAATTTTTTTAGAATATATAAACATTCGATTAAATTATATATCCTCCATTTTGGAAAACGAAATCACTTTCCGGACAATCCAATATATACACAGAATAGAAGTGTAACGCATGTGGGTGGTACGGTCGATTTTGGAGCGTAGGAATTTCTAGAGACACACCTGGAATAATCTCGTTCGGTCGAAAACCAGCGGCAACCTTAACCACAAAAATGCCACGTCCATCGAGGCGATCCCGTTAACGACGTAACACCGGTATTTTTATGGTTACCCCGTGTCTATCGGCCTCGATGGTTCGAGCGCGAAATAGTAACTTCTGGTCGATTCTCTAAGTCGTTTCGATGTTTGCAATTAAAAACGGATTAGCGTTGATCCAGCTGTTGTAACAGCGAGGAACATAAGGTGAGATTTGTTTAGTTTAATCTGGCAGCGAGCTAAAGTCGACGGGAAGAATTTCAGTGTACCGTTATCGGGTATTAAAACTCGCTGTTCGATGCTCGTTCGATTTTCTACATTGTGACTTCGCAGATCTCGAAGTCGATCTTCGGTTCCGTGGACCGAGGAAAACTGATTTTCAATTTCAAAGAGGAGAAAACGTGTCGAAAGAATGATCGCTGCCATCGTTGCACGTTCACCAGGAATTAATTAACCAATCGAATGTTTCTTTCCCGCGAATTCATCGTTCTTCGTTAACAAAAAATCCTATAAAAAAAAAAATAATCGTATCAATGTACACATCGTTGATAGAGATATATCTTGAATTTTCGAAACATTTCGCTGATTCGGAGTACGCGGAACGTTCGAGATTTATCGGTGCAGTGACAAATCTGGAAATGATTTCTTTTCTCTTGGAGATTCGAGCTGATCGAATCCGTTCATATCGATAAAAAATCGACGATATCGATGGAAAGTCCAAGCGGAAGCGAGAGGAGTGGACAATCGTAGAACAAGAGTGTGCGCTCCGCTATGGTCGACCTCCGTTCACCTCTTATTTATGAGGCACGCAACGCCACTTCAGGAACGTTTTAACGAACGAACGGTTCTCTTTTATAACAGCGGTTGCTCGTACAAATTAAGTGCCTTTCTTCCGATAATAAACGTCCGTCGGTAATTTAGAGATTTAGAAATTGTGCTGCTACCGCTGTTGCCCGCTGACGTCGGCCGTGTACGGGACGGAACGAGCACCAGTAATGACGTCCCTTTCTTCCAGCGGGTCGACCGATGAATTCATTTCGACCGCAATTCGCGCCTCGTCCGCTTTCTACCCTGTTTATCGCGCGTTACGCTACGCGGTGAACAGAACGCGCGTGCGCGCGCGCGTGCAACACGCCCGTGAACGTTCAGAGAACTCGCGTCCAGGACCGAAATCGAACATCGACGAATCGCTCGAAAAATACGCGCGATCGACGTCAGACTTAGATCGATCACAGTGTTGCACTATCGACAATTTTCAATATTTTTAACGCACATTCGTACGTTCGTTGATGTAGGTTCGTATGTCGTCGATGATATCGGTAGTTTGGGCGACGATGTAGGGACGAAGTTGATACACTTTGAATAGCTGTATAATGATCGATCTTTTAAATTTGGAAAAGTTTCTGGAAGATTGTATTGTAAGGCGTTAAGGTTGCTTAGCTAGTGTGTGTAGGGATTCAACGAATTAAAATACGTTTTAATTTGAGTGTGTGTATGTAATAGGTTGTTCGATTAGTTTTGTCGTTCGAATATAAAACTTATTGAATAGTACTAGATTGAACAGTGCCACATTGAATAGTACCATATTGAACAGTACCACATGAAGCAGTACCATATTGAACAGTACCATATTAAACAGCACTACATTGAACAGTACCATATTAAACAGCACTACATTGAACAGTACCACATTGAATAGTACCATATTGAACAGTACCATATTGAACAGTACTATATTGAACAGTACTATATTGAAAAGTACCGCGTTGAACAGTACTATATTGAACAGTACCACATTGAACAGTACTATATTGAACAGTACCATATTGAACAGTACCACATTGAACAGTACCACATTAAACAGTACCATATTGAAAAGTACCACATTAAACAGTACCATATTGAAAAGTACCACATTGAACAGTTCCACATTGGACAGTACCACATTGAACAGTACCATATTGAACAGTATCACATTGAACAGTACCATATTGAACAGTATCACATTGAACAGTACCACATTGAACAGAACTGTTCGATAAGCTTTCTCGAACAACAAAACTTATTGAGCAACCTACTACTATACTGTACAATAAGTTTTATCGAACGACAAAATTTATTTAACAACCTAGTATGTGTATGTGAGTAACATAAAAGATACAAAGAACTATTTCGACAACGGAAAAGAGAAAAGAACGCGAAAAACGTAAAACGTAAAAACTCGAACCGTTTCTCGTGAGTGCGACTTACCTCGACGAGAGCTCGATCAAGAGTCCAGGTTTTACCGATGAGGTCGAACGCATTTCGACTCCTTCTCTAAACAAAAAGGCCGTCGACCCCCCAGGACCACTCCTATTACGCACGTTCGAGGAACAGCGATATTTGAACGCACTTCAGCTTAAACCTAAATAAATCGACACTGAGAGCAATAGCGAGAACGCTTCTCTCCTCGTGTCAACGACCCTTGGTCATACATATCTTGCAGTACAGCGTCAAAAATCTACTCGACTTTCAACTATATTGACTAACGAAGAAAGTTGATACCATTTATCAACCAGCTGCAAAAGCAACAATTCTCAAAACATTGAGATATCCTTCTCTCTACGGTCAATTATTATTTACCAAAGATATATTCAAATTTCAGGTGGAATCTACCAACAGAAAACTTAAAATATTTTTCGACGTCTGTTCAAATATTTCTAAAAAATAAATATTATAAAATCGACAAGTGCTTCAAAATGAAATATATCTCCATAGACTGTACCCACATTCCCCTAAATTCCACGAATCAGCTCTCAAGAAGCATTCACAAATCTCCCAAATTAAAATATCCAAAAATATACTCAAAGCTCCAACAAATTCTACAATTCAGCTCTCAAGAAGCATTCACAAATCTCCCAAATTAAAATTTTCACAGAGACTATACTCAAAGCTCCCACAAATTCCAATATTCCAGCTCCGAAATTAAAATATCCACAAAGATCCAAAAATATACTCCAACCTCCCACAAATTCCACGATCCAGTTCTCAAGAAGCATTCACAAATTTCCCAAATTAAAATATCCACAAAGACTATACTCAAAGCTCCCACAAATTCCAATATTCCAGCTCCCAAATTAAAATATCCACAAAGATCCAAACTTATACTCAAATCTCCCACAAATTCCACGATCCAGTTCTCAAGAAGCATTCACAAATTTCCCAAATTAAAATATCCACAAAGACTATACTCAAAGCTCCCACAAATTCCAATATTCCAGCTCCCAAATTTAAATACTCGCAAAGATCCAAAATTATACTCAAATCTCCCACAAATTCCACGATCCAGTTCTCAAGAAGCATTCACAAATCTCCCAAATTAAAATGTCCACAAATACTATTCTCAAAGCTCCCACAAATTCTAATATTCCAGCTCCCAAATTTAAATACTCGCAAAGATCCAAAATTATACTCAAATCTCCCACAAATTCCACGATCCAGTTCTCAAGAAGCATTCACAAATCTCCCAAATTAAAATATCCACAAATACTATTCTCAAAGCTCCCACAAATTCCAATATTCCAGCTCCCAAATTTAAATACTCGCAAAGATCCAAAATTATACTCAAATCTCCCACAAATTCCACGATCCAGTTCTCAAGAAGCATTCACAAATCTCCCAAATTAAAATATCCACAAATACTATTCTCAAAGCTCCCACAAATTCCAATATTCCAGCTCCCAAATTTAAATACTCGCAAAGATCCAAAATTATACTCAAATCTCCCACAAATTCCACGATCCAGTTCTCAAGAAGCGTTCACAACTCTCCGAAATCGAAATTTCCGCAAACACAACACCCCAAGTTCCCCAAAATTCCACGATCCAGCTCTGAAGAACCAGGTCCCGTTGCACAAATCTCCCAAATCGAAATATCCCAAGAAAACCATGTTCCCCCGAAATCGAGCTCCCGAGAAGCACCTCGATCCGTTATAGTGGTCGTTCCTCGACAAGGTTCCACGGATCGCGAGTTTTGGAGCCGATCTGGGTAAGCGACGCGGCGCGGCGCGACGCGACGCGACGACGAAATTTCATCGACGAATGCCCGCCGGTGTGTGTGCTCAGCTGACGTCCGGATGAAGCATCGACGAGCCGACATAATTAAACGCCGTCGAGATGGTTATCCGATATCGGCAATAAGCTCCGCGGATCCGATACGACACTGACAAATAGCCGTATTGATTCGTTCGTGTGAGCGGCGACGGAGCTGCGCTGCCCGCCCGATTAGATTAATTAACGATTTCGAGAACGACGCCGTACGTTCCGGCGTGTCGTTGCACGTAGGAATCAATTTCGACGACAGCGCTGAAAGCCGTGTACGAGCCACGTCGGCGTCGTGGCGGCTTCCACCGATCCCGGGGCCCCGCTCCGCTTGGAGAAGAACTATTTCACATGAGATAGGATCTACGGAAATGCACGGCGCATGGCGATCGTTCGGGGCCCCGCGGGTTCGACGTGGAATCGGTCGGTGCTTACGGTTGCACGAAGTCGGATTCCAGATATCACGGTTCGTTATCTCATCTAACTTGGTCGGTGGTCGATCGTTACGCGATCATTACGGTCACCGGGTCATTGCCACGATCGCTTAGATCTCAATGATAGCGTGCGCGATCGAAAGGAGGGGGTCAATTAAAAGCGTAGCGCGGAAACGATCCGCGGGGCGGACCGGAGAAACGAAGAGAAAATTAGCTGGCTCGGCCCGCCGATGTTCCTGCTCGTGTTCGGACCGATGCCGTGAATCTGTTCTTTTCTTTTTTTTTTTTCAACGGTTGCAACAACTGCCGGAGCTCGTCCGAGAATCGCGTCGAATGGTATTGTGTATTTTGGAATATCGACTCGAATCGAAATTTCTTTACGCGATTAGTTTCCAGGCAAAATTTCACTTTTAATCGCGCGCCATGGAAATACTTCGTTGGGTAATATCGAGACTGACAATGTTCTTTCGGTCGAGTGTACGAGTCTTCGGGTAAAATAGGTCACGGAATACACGGAGGTCCTGTTTTTAAATTAATTTTGTCGAGCGCTGGTGCGAATTTTCAAGGATTGTAGCAGTTGCTCGAATTTCTTGAAGAATTCTCCGGAATTGTACCCATGTGTCTTTAGGGATATTAAGTTGCAACGAAAGTTATTTCTGTGATTTTTAAAAGGCATTCCTGTATTAGACAATATTGAACCTACAAGTGTTCTGATCGATTGTACGAGTCTTCGGGTAAAAGAGATCCCCAATACATGAAATTTGTATTTTTAAATTAATTCTATCGAATGCTGGTGCGAATTTTCAAGGATTGTACCAGTTGCTCGAATTTCTTGAAGAATTCTCCGGAATGGTACCCATGTGTCTTTAGGGATATTAAATTACCCCCTTTCTTTTTCCCAAGTTCTTTCCCTAATCCTCAGACACTGCTTTATCGAGCACGAGTTATTTCGTTAAAATCGTTATTTCTTCTAAAAGAGTTCTTTCGTTCGACTATAGGAGCCTTTATGTAAAAAATGTTCCGAATGTACGGAACTGTCCCCAAACTTTCAATTTTAATGTCACGATAGAATAAGAGAACCAAGTGTCTTTAATTTTATAATCCAAGAGAACTACACAAATATATGAGCATTCTCATCCATCGTGACAGCTTTGGAAAATAATGAATTCCTTGACTATGGAAAAACAATGTCTTACGAGGACGCGCTGGGTCCAGAAGGACCCGAGGCACGCACCAGAGTCTGATAACCCTCCAACCCGGTCCATTTAACGTCAACGTTGTAGTCTTCGGTCGTCTTCCGAGCTCCCAAAGGTACAGAGAGCAATCTCCACATCGGAGTTTCCACTGGCAATTTACGTAACGAGAGAAACCCCTTTTTGAAGAAGTTGGCCACTGGGGATGAAAGTTGGATTCCCCGCGATAACGCGAAACGCAAACGATTCCGCTCTACGAAGACACCTATTGCTACACTTCGCCCGAAGAAAGTTTTGCTATTCGTTCGGTGAAACTGGAAGGGTGTTCTTACGAGTCACTTTCACGCAACGCTTGACTCCGTGAGACACAAACAGGTAAACATATTTCGAAAACAACACCGCGAGGAAATATATCGCAATAGATCGCGAAATATTCCAGCGTCCAGAAAGAAAACAAAAACCATTGGAAGAATACAATATTTTCGACTTACAAATCTCTACGTACTCTAATAGGTTGCTCGATAAATTTTATTTTTCGATAAGAAATGGAGATATTAGGTTTGTCGTTTTATTATTTTAAAGATGGTACTACTGTTTGATAAACATGTGTAAAGTTTCATGAAGATCTGTCGACTCGTTCGTATATTTACAGTTATTCAAAGTTGAAGTGTCGTAGTATTTTTGTACGATTGAAAAAACGTAAAAACTTATCGAACAATCTTGTACGTATCCAAGATATCCTACCTTCCGTGAAACTTTCTAACCTCACCCTCCAAAAATTATATTTTCCCCACAAAACAATTCGAAATCCTAATCCTCGAACGATCCACGCATCGAAAGAACCAAGTGTCACGGTCCCGTGGTGAACGCGAGCTGTTCGAATCTTCATAGTTTCTCGAATAAAAAAAAACAGAAGAAAAGAAAAAGAAAAAAAAAAAATTAAACGCGCTTGAGATTTCGCGCCGGTGACCGGTCGAATGGTCCGCGAGCTCGGTGTCGAGGTTTCACGGGAGGACCATGAAAAATAGAAAGCACTGATTTCTCCAAATAGAAACGCCGTTTAGGCTGGCCTCCTTCCTCGCCTCGCGTCGCGTCGCCGCGAAACAGTTTATTAGACGAAACGCTCGCGACGCAAAAATCTTCGAACGGAGTACGAGCCGAGTGGATCGAAGGCGCAGCTGTCGACTCCAGAATCGAGCGAATAAATATTTAACGAGCTGTCTCCGTCGTGGAACGAAAACAAGAGACGAGGAGACCCGCCCGAGCCGAAAGCTTTTTTCGTTGCGAGCCACGCGGTTGAATTTCATGGGCGTCCAGACCTGTCGATCACCTAATTTGGGGGATCGATCGTCGAACCACCGATCGCTGCACGGTGTAATTGTAGGCTCGTCGATTCCTTCAGCCCTCCTCTTGCCCCTCATTGGCCGCGGTCAGCTCGAATAAACACACCCGAGTCACAGCTGCGTCCACGGATACGTTTAATCGAACGATGATATTTAATTACAGACCGTCATACCTTTCGGTTGATTAATCGATCGACGGAAAGGTGCCACGGTCGGGATTTCGGGCCAGCCACGGACCGAACTTGCAATTAACGCGATGAATTGCGGCCCTGCTATAATTCGAAAGGTAATTCGCACGATTTTCAACGACATCATAATCGTCGATGGATTTCACCTCGCTCCTGTTCGACGTTTCGTCGAGGATCGATTTTTCGGTCGTTGAGGTTTCCTGGAGATAGACTTGGAACGATTTTTCCAGAGAGAAGTCGGTGTGGAGTGGGTATCCTTGGTTGGTTCTCTACGAAGTGTCGTTCACGTGAACCGATCGATTTTCGAGTATAGGAATTTTTAGAGACTAGAATCATTTTTTCCATCGAGAAGTCTGTGTGGAGTGGGTATCCTTGGTTGGTTCTCTACGATTTGGAGTTTATGAGTGTTAAAGGTTCGGTAGGATGGAAGTGTCGTTCATGTGAACCGATTGATTTTCGAGTATAGGAATTTTTAGAGACTAGAATTATTTTTTCCATCGAGAAGTTTGTGTGGAGTGGGTATCCTCGGTTGGTTCTCTACGATTTGGAAGTTATGAGTGTTAAAGGTTCGGTAGGATGGAAGTGTCGTTCACGTGAACCGATTGATTTTCGAGTATAGGAATTTTTAGAGACTAGAATCATTTTTTCCATCGAGAAGTTTGTATCAAGTTGGTATCCTTACGTGATTTTCTACGATTCGGAGGTTACAAGTGTTAAAGCTTCGGTACAATCGAAACGTCGTTCACGTGATCGATTTTCGAGTATAGAAATTTCTAGAGACAAACTTGGAATAATTTTCTTTCGTTGAAAAATCTACATCACGCACATATCTTTAACTACTCCTCTACAAATCATAGGTTGCAATTATTGAAAATTCCGTTCAACAGAAATGTCGTTCCGCTGGACGATCAATTTTAGAACACAAGAATTTCCACGCAGACGCCATTGACGCTAATTTTCTTTTCACGGAAGTGTGTATCGTACGAACACGTCGATCAGAAGTTCCGCAGATTTATTTTCCATACGCTTCGGTACCAATTACTATACGCAACAGAAGCGTACTACCTATGAAATAACCCGATCCAAGTTCCAAGAATTATTTCATAAAGCATACCGTATCGATGTATCGGTAAAAGAATCGATGAAACCGATGGTGAAATCGAATCGAAACTACGTTGGACGATCACGACTCCTCGTAACGCGCATACGCGATAAATCCGAGATATCTCGAACCTTTACCATTTTTAAACTACAAACCGCGGATAACTGACGCACCGTGGCACTTTGATATTTTTACGCGAGCGTCACGTCGCGCCAATCGCTTCGAATCTACGATCATCCACGGAAGATACGCGCAACAAGTACGATGCAATTAGAATGGAGAGGCCGGATTGCTCGAACGAGATTGAAAGTGACATCGGAATCGTGTAAACAGAACCACCTGTGTATCCCTACGATTTCTGGGAGAGTCGACTCGACTCGACTCGACTCGACTCGACTCAACATTACCCAACCGAAGATTCGACCCGAGACAGCCTCGATATACGCAGATAGTTCTCCAGCAGCCGAACCGCTCGTCCCGAGCGCCGCGACGCGTGTTTACGACGCAGGGGGCACCGCTACGCGCGATGCAACCACGAACAACGATAAATCTTATCCAACGCACCGTATTCTAATCCAGAATGGACACCTGATTAAACTCGCTTTCGAAAACGAGGAGGAAAAATAATTTCCAGGGAAAACAAGCTCTCGTTCAAGACGAGTGCAATACTGATACCCTGGTTCTTTGAATCTTCACGTTATCCGATATATTTAAAAAAACATTTTAGTCGAATCTGATCGACTACTTTAAATACATACACTTACGGAGAAACTTCTTTTTCATCATTACCATCAATCCAAATGCGTAATTTTATGAATTTGATCCATATTCTCGAGTGTATTCAAAGATGACTAATCTAGAACTCGTTCTTTTACTCGATTCGAGAAACATTGCTAAATTTTCTTCTCCTTCCACATTACTTCTGTCGAAAACGCACAACGATCAATTCTCAAAAGATTGCAAGTGCTTCCAATCGCAATGTTTAAAAATTCTCAGGTGATTTACCTCCCCTGTCAGCGTGTTACCCTCTCGCGTAGTACTTTATCGCAATCGGTATCGATAAAGGGTGTACTCGCTTCGAAAATTCCTCGCGAGTAAATTCGACGACACGGACGTCTGCGCGGTACGACGACCGAAAGTTCAACTCGTTTCCGGAAGATCGCGACGCGATTGGTCCCGGTTGGCAACGACGCTGATCGCTCGTTACCACGAGGAAGAGGAAGGTGCCGCGTAAAACGTGGATTTTTTTTCTTCTTCTTCTTCTTCTTCTTCTTTTTTTTCGTTTCTTTTCCTTTTTTTCCTCTCTTCGTCTTCTTCTTCACCGGCCGACGAAATATGTCGAGTCAGTCGCTTCTAGCCTGTGTTACAGTCGTAACATCTGCCGTCGCTGATTGTCGAGTACCGGTGCCCGCGCGTAGCTAGCGAGCGTGTGTTGGTGCGTGTCATCTTCGCTCGCTGCCGCGGGTTTTATTGCGTTTCGTCGCTTAAATCATACCGTAGTCTCGACGAGTGAATTCCACCGGACGGTGCGAATTACACGTTGTCGGAGAAAGGGCCCCGTATGCAAAGCCGCATCCTTGATTTCGCTTGTTCCGTACCGATGGGCGACGTGGCCGGCCGGTGGTCGGCTCGTTGGGCTCGATTCACGGTGCGCCGCCGTCGGCGTCGCGTCACGGGTCGTCATCATCGGGATAAAGAAAAAGGAGCTACGTGATTGCCGATTCACCGCTAGCCACACGCGTACTCGGCACCGGTGGTCGTCGATCGGCCGGAGTGACGATCGTTGCTCGATTCTTTCCGAATCTGTGTACCTACTGTTCGTCGCTGAGATAAAGGCAAACGAGTGTTCGGATATCCAGTATAATTTACGATCTACTGGTTCCATCGTCGTGTGGCCACTGGCTGTTGTCTTTCTTACTGTCCTCGGTTAACTTCTTGCGTGTTTATGGTACTGTTCGTTGGTGAGAAGAAGGCAAACGAGTGTTTAGATATCTAGTTTAGTTTACGGTCTACTAGTTCCCTCGTCGTGTGGCTACTTGCTGTTGTTTTCGTCATTGTTCTCGGTTAACTTTTTACTTGTCTATGGTACTGTTCGTTGGTGAGAAGAAGGCAAACGAGTGTTTAGATATCTAGTTTAGTTTACGGACTACTAGTTCCCTCGTCGTGTGGCCACTGGCTGTTGTCTTTGTTACTGTCCTCGGTTAACTTCTTGCGTGTCTATGGTACTGTTCGTTGATGAAAAGAAGGCAAACGAGTGTTCAGATATCCAATATAGTTTACGGTCTACTAGTTCCCTCGTCGTGAGACTACTGGTTGTTGTTTTCGTCATCGTTCTCGGTTAACTTTTTGCGTGTCTATGTACTGTTCGTTCGTGAGAAGAAGGCAAACGAGTGTTTAGATATCCAGTCTAGTTTACGGTCTACTAGTTCCCTCGTCTTGTGCCTACTGGTTGTTCTCTTCGTCATCGTTCTGGGTTAACTTTTTGCGTGTCTATGTACTGTTCGTTGGTGAGAAGAAGGCAAACGAGTGTTCAGATATCCAGTCTAGTTTACGGTCTATTAGTTCCTCCATCGTGAGTACGCTTTGTGACCATTGACTGTTGTCTTTCTTACTGTCCTCGGTTAACTTCTTGCGTGTTTATGGTACTGTTCATTGGTGAGAAGAAGGCAAACGAGTGTTTAGATCCCCATTCCATTAGTTTACAATCTAATAGATCCTCCATCGTGGCTACGTTTTGTGGCTATTGGCTCTTGTCTTCGTCATCCTTCTTGGCCAACTTCTTATGCGTTTTTGGTACTGTTCGTTGGTGAAAAGAAGGCAAACGTGTTCAAATTCCAACTATAGAGTCTACTACCTTCCTACCATGGTACGTTTCGTGACTATTGGCTATTGTCTTTGTCACTAGCCAAAGTTACCTTCTTACGTGTCTATGGTACTGTCCGTCAATGAGAAGAAGGCAAACGTGTTCAAATTCGGACTTTAGAGTCTACTACCTTCCTACCATGGTTACTAATCGCTGTCTTCGTCATCGTCCACGGCCAACTTCTTCCGCGCCTATGGCGCTGTTCCCACGAAGAAGGCAAACGAGTATTTGCATCCCCACTTTAGAGTATAGCAACTCCCCAGCCATATCGTAGGCGTTGTGTCTACTGACCACTGCCTAGACTCGTCTGTTCTTCAACGATTCATACGTATCTATCCTATTGATCGATCATTAATTATCCTTTACGTGATTAATTTCTTTTTGCCTTTGTACGGGAGCATTGCCACTAAGAGAGTACACATTATTCTTGACTTTTATTACAAACAATAAAATCTTCCTTCAATGGTCATAAAATATTTCAAATATCGCCTTATTATTACCAGCACCTTATTTCGTCATTACTTCTCGTATCTCCCTTATTCACGTGGGGGTTTACTAAAGCTAATCCCTGTAGTATCGTCACCGAACGGAACACCGCTGCACCGTGACCGAATCTCAGGTATCTATAATACTTGACACTTCCCCCAGAGGGAAGCACCGTCGCGGAGCAGAGCGCACGCGCGGAAGATCGGGTACGGGGCACCGAGTAATTATCCGCCGAAAGGGAACGAAAGAAGAAATCGCGGCAGCATCCACCTGTCGATCGATCGAAGGACGCGTCTACCCGTGCGGAGGATCCGCGGGGCACGATCCAGCGAGGAAAGTAGGCGCGCGCACCGCGTTTCAGCACAGAGGCGTCGCGCGCGGAACATCCACGCGCGAGGAACGATGGTGGTGGTGGTTATGGTGCGCGTGTTCGTTCGTACGCTCGCCAGCCAGGAAAGATCATCATCGATCGTGAATCCGTGGGCCGCGTGTGAATCGTCGGAGTTATGCCTTCGACAAAAGCCACCGGAGAGCCTCGACAAAGCAATTCCGTCTGTGGAGGCACAATCGAACGAGACGCGCCTCGTTCCGACGTGTTTTGCAGCGGGGGCCCGCGCGCTCCTCCTCCTCCTCCTCTTGTAAAAGCGGGCAACACACGCGCGCGAGAGCTGACGCGCGCGCGAGCGAGCGCTCGTTCACGTCCGTGAGAAAGGAACCGGAGGAGAGCTGAAACGGTAGACGCGTTTACGTGTGCGTTAACGTTCGGAAAATATACACACGGTTCGACAACGTGGATACGTACCAGCGCGCGTCAGCTCGCGCCATTAAGGATGCGCGTGTTGGTGTGGCCACACCTCGAGAGGCATGCGGTGCTCGTTGCGGCAGCCCGCTCGACATGTAAATTTCGTAGACGTAAAACTCGGAGCCGCGAGCCACGCGAAACGATCAAGAAGAATGCGTTGGTGAAGCACGGGGTAGCGACCACGGCAAGTAACCGGGATCGGGGGACAGTTGGCTTTACGGACGATCGGAAACCACGATCGATGAAAACATCGGGGGACGTCCAACAGCGATCCTCGATCGAGGTGGATGAAAAAGGATTCGAAGACCTTTGGTTATTTTTCGGTAGCAGTGTCCTTGGTAAAGCGCATAGGGGACACAGTCGTTTCGCAATTTAGGGAAAATGAAGGAGTTTACTGGGTTTGCAAGTTTCTTTCGCCAACTTTTACAGCTGTATTTTATCGACGAATGTAATCGTCCGAGTGATTCGATTTTTTCTTCAAATATGGAAAAGGTTTGGAACATTGACCAGGTTACGGTTTAAATCTTCCAAGACTTTTCCTAGGGTAAGAGAGAAATTTCTTTTTCGTACGCGAAAATGTAGTTTGAACTCTATAGGATAATATAGAAAAGAGTTTCACGAAAAAATCGAAAAGGGCTCAAAGCAGTAGGGTTACTCTACACTTGGTCGTGTACAATGATAAAAAATACAGTACTCAATGGATTGTATTCTTCTGAATTCTTCTTCCATCGAATGGTACCCGAGTCCGCTTTCTGGGGTCATCTTCGACCTTCTCGCGCTATAAAATTAGAAATCCAAGTACCACGCATTCCGAACATTTTTGCCTCGGAGCTTTTACACGTACAATGAAACGCTCGAAGTTTATCGCGAAAGGAAAATACACAGATCTCTGTAAAACTGTCCTCGTCGTCGTTCGCTCCGACCGATCGCTCCGACGTCACGACGTCCTCGTTTTCGCCCGATCAACGTCTAACACTGCCAACGGTGAACGTATTCCCATTTCTACCTGACTACTATATGTGCGTACGTTCGAAAATAGAAGGGGAAAAGTCGGATTAATTTACGAATATAATAAATATTCCGTTCCAGTAATTGTCACCGAATATCGGGGGCAAAAGCGCCGTTAATAAACGAGTAACTGTCCGCACCGATGGCAATTTTATTAACACTAAAACCACCGAAGACGAACGTACTCTCATTTATACCGGACTTGGTGCGTACCTTCGAAAATAGAAGGGGAAAGGACGAATCAACGAATTAAATGAATTTCGATTTCGGTAATTGTCACCGAATATCGGGGACAAAAGCACGGTTAACGATCGAGTAACTGTCCGCAACGAGTGCAATTATATCGATACTAAAACCACCGAAGACGAACGTACTCTTATTTATACCGAGCTTCGTGCGTACCTTCGAAAATAGAATGGAAAAGAACGGATCAACGAATTAAATGAATTTCGATTTCGGTAATTGTCACCGAATATCGGGGACAAAAGCACCGTTAATGATCGAGTAACTGTCCGCAACGAGTGCAATTATATCGATACTAAAACCACCGAAAACGAACGTACTCTTAATTGTACCTCTTATTTGCACATACCTTCGAACGTGGTAGGGGAAAAGCAGAATCGATTCACGAGTATAATTGGTTTTCCATTTCGGTAATTGTCGTTTAATATTACTGGGGAAAGCGGTGTCAATAATCGAGTAACTTGGAAATGAAATTCAGAAGCTGAACGTCGAACGATGACACAGAGCAAAATCGTCCCTTTGGTGGTACCGGTGTCAATCCAATGTTAAACTCGAAACATTCGGATACCCCCGAGTCTAGCCGCTCTGGATACGGATTTTCCAGGTCTGGGTTAGGTCTGGGTTAGGTCTGGGTTAATACTACGGAGGAAAGCGGTGTGAATAATCGAGTAACTTCAAAAGAATATCAGAAGCTGAACGTCGAACGATGACACAGAGCAAAATGGTCCCTTTGGTGGTACCGGTGTCAATCCAATGTTAAACTCGAAACGTCCGGATACCCTCGAGTCGCTCTGGGTACGGATTGTCTGGGTCAATACTACGGAGGAAAGCGGTGTGAATAATCGAATAACTTGAAAAAGAAATTCAGAAGCTGAACGTTGAACGATAAGCACGTGGAGCAAAATGATCCCTTTGGTAATTCTGGTGTCAATCCAATGTTAAACTCGAAACGTCCGGATACCCCCGAGTCTGTCCACTCTGGATACGGATTTTCCAGGTCTCGATTGGTAATGGCCCTCGCCCCTCCTCCGATGATTATAATTCGAAATGGCAGGGAGCGTATACGAGCGGGCCGAGTTTAACGCGTCCGTCGAACATATTACCCTTCCCGTTATCGCGTACTCGGCGTGCATCTCTGAGCTATCTATCCGCGGGATGATGCATCGCGCGCATCGTGCAAAACGCTTTCGAAGCGGCGCGCACCGGCTTCCCTTGCCCCGCCCGCGCGAAACACATAGAAAACGCACCGACAATAGATATTCCGCAACGCCCACGTTAGCGGGAGACAAAGGCCTGAATGGCCGGCAGATGCACGGGTTGCGCCGACGTAATGCACCGACGTCCGTCGATTTAGAAACGGAACGATGCGCTGTAGGTACGTACGTACCTACGGTTCGTTTATTCGTTCTTCGTGACGAAGGTGCGGTACGTAACAGGCACGAACGAACGCGCGGGCCCGGGCCCCGGGCCCCGGGCCCCGGGCCCTGTGGCGCGAGGTGTACACGACGACGTGGTCCCCGTGTGTTCCTTGGGCGTCGCGGCCCGACGTGTGCGTCCCCCCCTCCCCTTCCCTCCCCTACCCTCCCCCCCGGGCACACGTATGCGCGTAAAGTACGCAGGCAGCGCGACGGTTACGTAATTCGGAGAAGAGCACGCGGCCGGAGGAGCGACTCGGTGACGACACCTTCTTCGGAGAGAAGAGAAAGAGCGGATCCGGGAGTGTCCACTCCGCGCCGGTACACGGCCCAGCCCACGTTCCACGATCGCCGTTTCTACTATTCGAGAGACTGGGGAACAGCGAGGTAAAGGAACGGGGGGAAACGAGCCACGGAGAGAGATTCTCGGGAAGAGAACATTTTAGAGAGAGAGAGAGAAGCGGAAATAGTTAGAGAGAGAGAGTCGGAAAAAGAGTCAGAGTGAAAGAATCGGAGAGTCGAGGAGAGAGTCCAAGAATCGAGAAATTAGGGAAAGTCAAGAAGTCAGGGACAGAGTCAAGGAGTCAGGAAGAGTAGGAGAGAGTGTCAGAAAGTCAGGGAGAGAGTCAAGAAGTCAAGGAGAGAGTCAAGGAGTCAGGAAGAGTAAGAGAGAGTATAAAGGAGTCAGAGAGTCAGGAAGTCAGGGAGAGAGTCAAGGAGTCAGGGAGTCAGGAAGAAAGTCAGAGAGTCAAGGAAAGATAGAGTCAAGGAGTCAGGCAGAGCCAGAGAAGGAGTCGGGGAGTCAGGGAGTCAAGGAGTCGGATAGAGTCAGAGAGGGAGTCAAGGAGTCAGATAGAGTCAGAGAGGGAGTCAAGGAGTCAGATAGAGTCAGAGAGGGAGTCAAAGAGTCAAATAGAGTTAGAGAGGGAGTCAAAGAGTCAGATAGAATCAGAGAAGGAGTCAAAGAGTCAGGGAGAGAGTCAGAAAGTCAGGTAGAATCACAGAGAGAGAGTTAAAGAGGCAGAAAGTCAGGTAGAGTTACAAAGAGAGGCAGAGAGGGTGTCGGGGAGAAAAATAACGAAAAAGAGATTCGTTTCACCGATACAGTCACAGACAGTTTTCCACCGCATTCTAATTAGAGAGACCAGTTTCTACGGATCGTCTATCAGCGTCGAGGTCCCGCTGAGTCCGCTACCGAGCAGACCGAGAAAAGCCCGAGGAGTTACAACCGAAACGTATGGTACCGTGGTCCCGGACTTCGGTGGACGGTGCCCGTAAACCGGTCGAAGGTGTCGGAGTATTCACGAAACACCGTTCGGTGAAACTGAACTCGTGAATCGGAGGTACAGCGAGGATAGTTGGCTACCGCTCTCGAACAACACCCGAAGTACCCTTTGGCTAATTTTTGAACGACCGATCGATCGAAGATCGTGATCGACGTTCGCGTTACGGGCAACGCGGATAGAAGACAAGTGGAAACCGTACGATCGTGGTTAACGGAACGTATTTTCGAGCATAGGGGCACAGAAGGAGTGACCATCGTTCGAACGACACCTGGAGTACCCTTTAGCTATTTCTCGGCCGGCGGACCGAATAAAACCACACGTAGGAGGCAACTGTAAATCGTACGATCATGGTCGAGCTGGAGGGACACATTCCCGATAAGTACGAGGACACGGTGAGAGTAAACGACACCTCGAGTATCGTTTAGTTATTTTTGGACCAGCTGACCAAATAGAAACATAAATAGGAGACAACTGTAAATCGTGCGATCACGGTCACATGGCTGGAGGGACACATTCCCAACGAGTACTAGAGAAACGGAAAGACCGGCTACCACTTGAAAAACACCTGGGAGTACTCTTTAGCTACTTTTTGACCAGTCGACCGATTAACGATCACGGTCGGTCGTCGATGTCCCGTAGCACGAGCATGGACGACATAAATAGGAGACACCTAAAACACTCCAGTCACGGTCGAACTACAGGGACGCGTTCTCAAGAAGTATAGAGAGCCGGATAGACTACCACTTGAACGACACGTGGAGTACCCTTTGGCTACTTTTTCAATAGTCGATAGATCAAAGATCGTGAATCGTTGGTCAACCATAATTCGAGCACGCACCTCGTAAACAGAAGACACCTGTAACGCTCGTATCGGCGCATTCGATACCCGACAAAGCTACCCGCGACAACCTTCAAATTATTCTCGGTAACGACAAGGCTTACCACGAGAAGCCTTGTTCTCGCTCTACAAGAACAGGAACCGGTAAAAGCTTTAGGGAAGTCGTATATCACGAAAGAGCGACACGTATAGTCCACGATCGTACACAAAGTACACGACGTACAGTCCATGTACAGTCAGTGACTGTACCGGGACCGTATACCGACAACGATCGAAATGACTCGTTCCTCCTTAAAAGGAAGCTTTTACGTGGCTCTTTAATCGGACCGACGCTGCGTACAGAAAAAATACCGCAAAATGGATAATTCCGTTCAAATCGACTTCGCGTTCCCGCCATTCGTAAACCGTTAATTACAAGAAGAGACGCGCGTTCCATCCTCGCTTTAACTTCGATGCAATTTGTCTCGATCTCGGCGCAGTTTCACCGTGTCGACCATCCGGGAAAAACGATAAATTTCACGCGTCTCGAGGAAGATTCAACAACGAATCGCGAACTCTCGGGTGGACAACGAGTGTTCACGTACAAAGCCAACGGGCCGTTACACGCCAGTTTTCCATAATCGCGCGATTTGTTTACGAGCTATAAAACGATCGAGTCGTCGGTTTCCACGTAGATCGAACGTTTTGAAAAAAATCAACGATCGGCGCGATAACACCTAAACGAAGAACACCGGCGGCACGGAATCGGCGAGCGTGTCCAGAGGGATCGCGTGGGCGGCTATTTGCCTATTTACCCACATCCGATGAGAAATCGAAATTAGAAATCAGGGAGATGTAGGTGCAGATCCCTGGTATTCTCAACGACGTGAAATCATGCTCATCGATCGCGTGATCGCGGAGCGTTCGAGTGTCATAAATTCTTCCGTTCGACGCGCAAGAACGGAACGCCGATGACGGTGCGGAGACTCCTGGTGATCCTACTTTTCAGCTTGTCCCGGTTTCCACATTTCCGTCCGATTCAATCTGCATCGCTATCCGCGCGATTCCGTGACCAGCATTCGCCCAACGATCTCGATAAACGTTTTCCCGCGGAGACGTTAACAGGACTCGCCGAAAGTCCACGAGAGGGAGAAGTTAAGACGATTCGCGAAACGAGGATTCGATCGTCGTTGAATTTTTACCAGTAGGAAACAACGAATTTGCGACTAGGTAAGGTAACACTTGCCAGAGGATCGATTAACCTTTTCTGAAGGAGGGAAGAGTCTTAAACGGAGAGTGTAAAATTAATACTAAGGGTACGAATCTGCGAGGATAAAATTAATATTAAGGGTACGAATCTTCGAGCGTGAAATTAATTCTAAGAGTACGAATCTTTGAGCGTAAAATTAATATTAAGAGTACGAATCTTCAGGGGAAAATTAATATTAAGAGTACGAATCTTCGAGCGTAAAATTAATATTAAGAGTACGAATCTTCGAGGGTGAAATTAATATTAAGAGTACGAATCTACAAGGGTAAAATTAATATTAAGAGTACGAATCTTCGAGCGTGTAATTAATACTAAGAGTACGAATCTGCGAGGGTAAAATTAATATTAAGAGTACGAATCTGCAAGGATAAAATTAATATTAAGAGTACGAATCTTCGAGAGTAAAATTAATATTAAGAGTACGAATCTTCGAGCGTGAAATTAATTCTAAGAGTACGAATCTTCGAGGGTAAAATTAATATTAAGAGTACGAATCTTCGAGAGTAAAATTAATATTAAGAGCACGAATCTCCGAACACGAGTATAAAATGAACATTAAAGAGAGTAAGAATCTTTGAATACAATTTCATCGAAAAGGAAGTTACAAAGCATTTATTTTTAATTTTCCGTTCAATTTGTTAAAAATTCTATAGAAATACTCCCCCGAGTAACATCATTGCTTAGGAATGTTATCAACGAATCAAGTGATATTAAACACGATGCTTCGAAGAGTTACGCGCATACCTCTAAAACTCGTGGAGCTTATTCAAACGAGCGAAAGAATCTTCGCGAATACATGCCCCGAAACTGATGTACTTATCAAGTTATGGATGAGTTCTCCCGTGTTACATCTACGGAGCAGCAGATGTTTTATGCGACTTCCTCCCATTTCGAGGTAAATTTTAGCTCCCCGTCGTAAAGAAACGCGTGGTCATTGCTGGTGTCCGCATTCTTGTCAGTATGTTCGCACCTAAATGGTAGAACTAAATAACCCGTTGTAGTGTGCTTCGTGAACAGATAACGGATTCTATCTTCGTTATCGGTCGTGTCTCGATAAGTACTGAAAGTTACTCATTTTTCGAAATCGCGACGATTGAATTCTTACAATTCAAACTCCAAGTTTCCACGGATAAAAAGTTGTCCTTCTTTCGTTTGTTAGTCAAAATATCAAGATCGAAAGATTTCCCATCTACTATATGTCGACGCCATTGAGCTTCGTTAATGCGTCATTATCAAAAGGTCGAGAGTCTACTCGACCTAAATCTTCTCCAGTATACTGTTGTGAACAGCATAATCCAGCATTCGATTAATTACTGTTCAGTGGTCATGGTTGTCGAAGAGTTACTAATCTACAACCCTTACCTCGAAACGTCCACGTACAAATCTATCGCCATATTTAAATTTGTAAAATTCTAATTCCAAGCTCAAGCGTATAAGTTCTCCAAAACTTACACCTACGAAAAAATTCCTCTCGTCTCCATTGACGTCACAGTTCACTTTTCATCATCGCGAAAGCATCAAAAGACCACCCTTCTCTCGAAACGTCCACGTACAAATCCATCGCGATATTCAAATTTGAAAAATTCTAATTTCAAACTTAAACGTATAAATTCTTCAAAAGTTACACCTACGAAAAAATTCCCCTCGTCTCCATTGACGTCACAGTTCACTTTTCATCATCGTGGAAGCATTAAAAGACCACCCTTCCCTCGAATTGTCCACGTACAAATCTATCGTGATATTTAAATTTGTAAAATTCTAATTCTAAGCTTAAAAATGTAACTTCTACCTACGAAAAAATTCTCCTCGTCTCCGTTGACATCACAATTCACTTTTCATCGTCGCGAAAGCATCAAGAGACCACCCCTTCCTGGAATCGTCCACGTACCCTGCAAATCCGGCCCGTCGCTGGACCGAAATCCTTCGAGGTTGTCCGATACGCCGAAACGCCCGGAGAAGATCTCGCGGCGAACGCGTCTGTTTATCCCGGCAACGGGATCGTTAAATCACTCGAAAGCTGCAATATATATCCGGGCACCGAGGTATCTCTAACGAGCATTCGTATCGTCTCCCTCGCATCGGTCAGGAAAATCCGACGAGCAATCAAACGACGAAAGATTCCACGGCTACCAAAGGCAGGCGACGAGAAGTTGCGAGCAGGGAAGAAGAAGCCACGATAGCCACGATGGAATCCACGACTATCGGAAGCGATCGCGAAATCTTCGAGCAATAATTCACCCCCTCGCCCTCCACCTCCGTATCCCTGTACGACGACGACGACGACGACGACGACGACGACGAGGAAGACGACGAGGAGGACGATGGTCTCGTAGACTTCGGGGAGAAGACCGCTGCCGCCGCATCGTTGAACAGTTAATGCTCGCATAATACGTGCACGGCACACACGAGCCGGAAGGGGGACGGGTATTGTTACTAGTTTACGTACCGTTATTTTGTTGCAGTTGACAGAAATTCCTTAAAGTACAAAGGTTAGCTATCAGCGAATCTACCGGTTTCACGGAAAAACGTACACGCGCTCGTGCGCGCTCGCGAGCGGCAGCGTTCATTTTAGCATCGCCACAGGATGTTGACCTCTTCTCGAGTTACCGCCTCGATGATTCCAGGTCGATCTTAACGTAATTCGATGTTCGTGGCACCGCACGTATCGAACAAAGTTATTAATTTCGATCCGACGCCGACGATAGAAAGGTCGCGAATCTCACTGTCCGCGATTTTTACCAGCACTGGCGACACCTATAATTAATCGGTAAAGGAAACGACTACGCGGATCGAATAAATATTATCGAGAAAATCATCATCGCGATGATTAATTGTTCACCGTTCCGGTGAACCTGTCCGCCGAACACCATTAGTATACAAATTATACACTTTTTACGCGCGTCGAGGTAGATAGCTACGTACTGGAACCATGGAAAACGGTATTCTCCGCGTACGTAAGACCTTGCTCCGTAGCAAGATAACGTTTCGCGCGAAATCCGGCTACGTTCGTGCGAGTGAACCACGCTCGGATCGGATGTTACTCGTTCGACGCAGTGAACGACGAGTCGAATCGATCGCGATCGATGAACCAGTGGATACGAAATTGGTTCAAGTTTAACACGGTGTAACCGATACTTGCGACGCTAGAGCGAGCGAATTGGATCCGAAACTCTACGAATGCGGAGTATCCGAAAGTTGACGACGAATCGTCGAGAGAGAACTCTCGTGGTGATGTATATTTTGTAGGATTGCTTGTACGCGGTTAAATACATCTCACAAACCAGATAAACGCAAATGTGGAAAAGAATCGCGATATATTCCATTCGGATCGATTTGTCTTTAGTTCGATCGTCACGAGAGAAATACACGTTCTTCGAACTTCGAACCGTCATTGGTGAACTCTCAGAGATGTTTCGAGCTCGGGAAATTTTTGAGATCACGAGATTTTTCAAGTTCGGAAGATTTTTTGGAGTTTGGATGATTTTTTGAGCTCTGAAGGTTTTCCAAGTTCGGGAGATTTTTTGAGCTCTGGAGATTTTCCAAGTTCGGGAGATTTTTTGAGCTCTAAAGGTTTTCCAAGTTCGGGAGATTTTTTGAGCTCTCATGATTTTTCAAGTTCGGGAGACTTTTTGAGCTCGTGGGATTTTTCAATTTCGGAAGATTTTTTTAGCTCGTGGGATTTTTCAAGTTCGGGAGATTTTTGAGCTCTGAAGATTTTTCAAGTTCGGGAGATTTTTCGCACTCGTGGGATTTTTCAAGTTCGGGAAATTTTTCGAGCTCGTGAGATCTTTCAAGTTTGGGAGATTTTTCAAGCTCGTGAGATTTTTCAATTTCGGAAGATTTTTCAAGCTCGTGGGATTTTTCAAGTTCGGGAAATTTTTTAAGCTCTGAAGATTTTTCAAGTTCGGGAGATTTTTGAGCTCTGAAGATTTTTCAAGTTCGGGAAATTTTTCGAGCTCGTGGGAGTTTTCAAGTTCGGGAGATTTTTCGAGTTCTGAAGATTTTTCAAATTCGGGAGATATTTCGAAATCGAAAGATTTGTCAAGTTCGGGAGATATTTCGAAATCGAAAGATTTTTCAAGCTCGTTAGATGCCTCGAGCTCGCTAGGTTTCTCGACCACGGTACCCGAGTACGCCGAAAAAAACGCGAGCGGTTCCCGCGGTCTAAATATCCGCTGGTCGCGCGTAATTACCGCCGGTGGCCGAATTAAAATGTAAACGTCAAAACGAAGACCGGTAGGGCGATGCATCTTCGCCGTGCCGCGAAGTCTTTACACACAATTACGCGCGCCACGTGAACGAAGAGAAATATTGCGGCACGGCTGGCCGGTGCACGGCTGGCGACGTGCAGGTTACCGGTACCCGCGGTAATATCGCATTGCGAACAGCCAACGGAGAAAAGAGGATGGTCGAGATTAGTTCCGATTGCCTCTGCGCCGTAGAGTTATAGAAGGGTTGCCCGGCACGGCCAGGCATCGATCCACGGCTACCGGCTTCTGCCCGTTAATGAGTCATGTTTAATTGGCGTGGGAAGCCCACGGCTACGTCCACCTAACGGAATTGAACCGTACCCGATGCAACAACAGTGGTTCCAGCGACGTAAATAGCCCTCGCCGGCTCGCCTCCGCCCGCGATCGACCTTACATACCCGTACCACGCCGGAACGCTTCGAATAATGGAACGAAAGAATCCCTAATTGGAAGCAAATCGCGCCTGTCGAACCTCGCGTCGAGTGCTTCGCGATATCGATCAAAATGCTCCTTGAATCGCTACCGGTGAACAAACCGTACTTCCAGTCTCCGTGCTACGTTTCGGGGAATTCGAATTCCAAACGAGGATTTCGATTCTTTTCCATGGAAATTGTTCCATACTCTCACGATACTTTTGAAAGAAGATTGTTTTACATTCACGATTTGTGCATCTTGTTTAGACTGAAGTATCTGTGAGTTTTTATACGAATAATGGTAGAAGGGTGAATTTTGTGATTCCTTTTGGACGGTTTTGACACGAATAAGGGTAGAAGTGCGCTTCTGTGACTCTTTTTAGGTGATTTTGTTGCACGATTATTTTTAACGCGATTTATTTACAGATTTCCTGCTCGCGAAATGGAGAATAACAAGCTTCAAGTTTCAAGAGTCTTCTCTGGAATCGTCTCGTCCTCGTAATGTATCGTTTGTCCGTGCTGGAAGTTAATGTAACAAATTTGACCGTTTCTGTATTTTTTTGTTCCACTTTGTTGTATTACAAAATTAAAAACCCGAATTCCACACGATCGGGACAAGTCTTGTCCAAATTCCTTCAGGGTGTAATCGAACGGAAGAATACGCATTATGGTTATCCCTTTGCATTTTAAATTTACCGTTATGGAAAAATTTAACACGGACGAAATATCATGGATAAACATTCTTATTGCGATAGAAAATATTTGTGACCAAAATACAAAACATTAAAATTCTTATTTCAATATTTCCTGTACAATACTTTTATCCAAAAAATGAAACACCATCGATGGAACTTCAAAATTCCTATTTTAATATTTCTATTCAAAAGATAAAACTCTACCGATGAAAAACCAAAACTCCTATTTAAATATTTCCTCTACGATATTTCTATCCAAAAGATTTTAAGATCGACGAAACATTAAAATTCCTACTTCAATATTCCCTCTACAATATTTCTATTCAAAAGATTTACAGATCGACGAAACATTAAAATTCCTACTTCAATCCTACCTATACAATATTTCCACCCAAAATATAAAACCCTATCGATGAAAAACCAAAATTCCAATTTAAATATTTCCTCTACGATATTTCTATCCAAAAGATTTACAAATCGACGAAACATTAAAATTCCTACTTCAACACAACCAATACAATATTTCCATCAAAAATATAAAATACCCCATCGATGAAAACCAAAACACTAAAATTCCAATTTCAATATTTCCTCCACAATCTTTCTATCGAAAAGATAAAATCCTATCGATATAAAAGCAAAGAATTCCTATTTACACGCGACTGATATTTTCCCCACAACATCGGTACCCGGAGCCTCGATAGATTTCCCTCAGTACCCGTCGCGTGAAATCGAGCGTCGACTACGGTTCGCCCCGTGGTGGTTAAAGGGTTGCCACGAAACTCGCTCCGCGATCGTCTGGCTCGAGAGGCGCTCGTTCCGAACGCGTTCGAACCGCTCGCGAGAAGCGACGCCGGTGTTTCGTCGGCCGGCTCGACGACAGCCGAGGCATTCGGCGTCGAATCGCGATTTCTCGGGCGACGATTTAACGCGCGGCGTCGTAACGTTCGCCGAGCGGAAACGGCGCGTCTACGCGCGGCAGATGGTACGCGACAGGGGCCGTTTCAAAGGATTACTGTTACGCACGAGTTCCCGGGAGGCTGGTACACTCGCGCGGATACCGGGCGTACCGGTATGCAAATAAATGGCATCAAGTGGACGCATTAAGAAAAAAAGCTCGAGCACGCGCGCCCGCGCGCCCCGCACAATACGCTCGCACACGCGCGACCGGCACAGCGCGTGGCTGGAAGCATTGTCTACGGAGTCTAATCACGACTCGTGCATTTACGAGCCACCGGTTAGACGGACGCGGAGAACCGCCACGGAGAAAGACTACCTTTTGCGAGAAGGCGGTTCTCGTATTCTCCGCGTTGCCCGCACGACCGTGGTAATATGCATCGCGAATACCAACGCCAACAGTCACACCCATCGCGGGGCCCGACCCTGTGGGTGGCGCCACGTACCCGCGAATAAGTCCCCGCGATACGTACAGGCCATCCAACCTCGCCTCGCTAACGACTACGAATATCTCCGGCCAGAGATAATACCGCCTTTGTGCCGACTTCGAGTACGTAATAATCGAACGATACGAGCTACAGAGTTACAGAGAAGCATTCGCGGACCACGAACGATACACCGAACAGTAGCGATGTGCTTTTCTTTCGTGGGAGGATAGAATCGGAGGGGGATCGGGATATCAAATTGGAGCGTTTTGGGGTTGGAGGATGGGTGTGATTTGGTTGCTGAATTGGAGTTGTCGAGGGTACTTATTTGGCTGAAGTTTCTACCGTTGTACGAGCGACAGATGGTGTGTAACAGAGAAATATCAATTTGAGTACAATATGTTGTTGCGGATGGATTACTCGAATAAGTTTTGGTAGATAGGTTGCGACAATGTTGAGAGAATGTAGGTGAATAATGCTTGAGAAATTGTGGGTGGTAGAGGAGCACATTGGCTGCTCCAACAACCGCTAAGCTGGATTAGGTTGTTGAGCGGTTTAAGTATAGAGATGTCTAAGAAGATCGACGATTGCTTCTTTTTGTAAGTCTTGTAATACGTTGAGGCTACCCAAGGCACAATTTTTTGAGTGTATTGATGCAAGAAAGTGTGGAGAATATTTCTTATTACGAGGTTGAAATACAAAACATTTGCCACCCAATAGCCCAAAAAATCCATACAAAATAATTCCTCTGTCCAAGTTCCTTCTCGATCTCCAGAAGAAAAAGAATCCCTCGATCGAGTCCTCTGTCTACCAAACTATCCTAGATCATTGTCAATCTCTCCTTTGTGTAAACTTTCCAATATAATAAATCTACCCAAAAACAAAACATTTGCCACCCAATAACCCAAAAAATTCATACAAAATAATCTCTCTTCGTAAGTTCCTCCTCCACCTCCAGAAGAAGAGTCCACCAACGATTCCTCCTCTCCATAAATCCTCTCCTAGGTCATCTTCGATCTCTGTGTAAACTTTCCAATATAATAAATCTACCCAAACACAAAACATTTGTCACTCAATAACCTAAAATATCCATACAAAATAACCCTTCTTCCAAAGTTCCTCCTTCACCACCTGAAGAAAAAGAATCCACCGATCGAGTCCTCCGTGCTCCGAACCATCCAAGATCCCCATCGATCCCTCTCAATCCTCCCAATAACGCAACGTAACCTCTCTGCAGATTCTTCGTCGGCTAAATTCGAACGTACCCTCGCAGAAACTCTCGACCGCGAGCATTGTAAAGAGAAGAAGAAGAAAAAAAAACAGAATTCACAAACGAACGAAATCCCTTACAAAAAAGCGTGGAGGTATCGGCGTCGGGGCAGGTTCATCGGTGCAATCGTTGCACGATCGCGCGACTAAATCGACGCCTCGCCTCGCCTCCGCCTCGAGTCGGCGTTAATCGTCTTTCCGGGAGTGACGCGCCGACATACCGCCGGTTTCTTGCTAACAACCCTGACGCTCCCTATTAGCGGCCCATATATACGAGCCGTGCAATGGCCCGACGCGACGCGACGCGACGTCGACACACAGCGGCCGCCGTCGCAATTCGGGTGCCATCACGTACACCGCGGAATCGAGCGGGTTTCCATTCGCGGTCGATCGACACGCGCGCGCGCCCCTCGGATCGATA
This sequence comes from Ptiloglossa arizonensis, assembly GCF_051014685.1. Taxonomy (NCBI): domain Eukaryota; kingdom Metazoa; phylum Arthropoda; class Insecta; order Hymenoptera; family Colletidae; genus Ptiloglossa; species Ptiloglossa arizonensis. Next base: position 23,968,956 of record NC_135050.1, read on the forward strand.
CCGATCGCGCGGACTCGGCGTAAACAAATGGAGACACGCTTCGCGAATGGTCCGCGCGTACCGTGGAAAAACAACGGCACGTTGCACACGGCTAGAGCACCGAGCGTGCTTCAAATTTGTACACGATGCAAACGACATTGCGATTCCCAAACCGCTTTTTACCAACCGGTCGAGGAGGAGCACTGTTGCCTTCTCGCGGTGCCGGACAACCTCTCGACCGATCTCGCTACGCGGATTAACGTTCGCGAGTTAATGGAAAACAACGATCGTTCTTTTTAACGCGACGCGTCCTTGGATCGAGTCTGAGGGGACGTTACACGTACTGGATCTCGCGTTTACGGTTTTCGGTGTCATTTCAGAAATCGTTAGTGTAACTGTGGCGGTTTTCGGAGCGAGTGAAAATTCCGGACGCGGAATTCTGTGGTATTCTCGACCCGAAACCGTTCAAGGTCATCCGTGATTACTTCTGTGCGTGGAATTCTACACCGTTCTTGACCTCGAATCACCCAAGGTCATGGACAATTCACTCTCTACGGGGAATTTCACACTAGCCTCGATCTCGAACCGTTCAAGGTCATCTACGATCACTTCTTTCGGCGAGTCTTCCGATATACCAAGGCTACCCGAAACACTATTTTTCATCACCCAATGAAAAACACGAAAATGAACAATCCCATTTCCAAAGTCCCTTCTCCTTCATCCCTAACGGAAAAGGAATTCAGTATTGCTCTGTCCGCCGAAAATTATTCAAGGTCATCGACGATTACTTCTCCTCGCAAACCTCACAATTTTTATCGTTCGATGACCGTGAGAAACCAGGGTAGAGAGTACCAGAACGAACAATCCCACTTCCCTGGGGAAAGTCTTTGGAAACTTTCCTCCGCGTGAAAGAACACAAGGAGACGTTAGTTGGAAATCGTTGAACGATCGATAACTCGCGACGTTGGAATCGATCGTTGAAATTTTCGATCGTCTATAGAAGGATCAATTCTTTTCCGCGACGTCCATCTATCAACGAAACAGTGAAGATAGTCTACGTACCTCCCTAGACGTTGGTGCCCCCAGGACGCAGGGGCTGTCCGGGCGGCGGGGCGCACTGGCCCACCGCTTGCTCGAGAGCTCGCTCTCATCCTGAAACAATAAACGTGACCTGTAATTAGACAAGACGAAGGTAAAGGCGATAGACGGTTAGGCCTGATGAGCGCTATTATAGCAATCGTAATGGATCCCTCGGAAACGAAATTGCTCTTCGCAGAAAATTAGCGAGGGAACAATGGCAGGGGGGGGGGCACGACGAAGAAGAAGGGGGACGACTCTGTTCTGCCTCTCGACGACTACGGACTACGAGAATCGTCCCGATTCTTCGAACTTCAAAATTCGTCTACGAATGTTTCAATCGATGCGCTAAGTTCCACGGAAGAAACTCGGGACTTTGTAGTGTTTGTAAATTATTCGGTAATCTTTCGAAATTGTTCTTTGAGAGAAATTAGGGAATACTGTCTCTCGGTGTTAGAGACTACAAAAGTATCGTAATTATTCCAACTTAAAATTTGTCTTCGAATATTTTTGCAATTACTTCGCTAGGTCTGTCAAAGAGACACGGTGGTCACAGTGATTGTAAATTCGAATCTTTTTGCAATTACTTCACCAGGTCTGTCAAAGAGACACGGTGGTCACAGTGATTGTAAATTATTCGGTGATCTTCCGCAATTATTCTTCGCGAAAAATTGGGGAGATAACAATGTAAGGGAATACTGTCTCTCTCTACAAAAGTATCGTAATTCTTCAAACTTAAAATTTGTCTTCGAATCTTTTTGCAATTACTTCACTAGGTCTGTTGAAGAGACACGGTGGTCACAGTGATTGTAAATTATTCGGTGATCTTCCGCAATTATTCTTCGCGAAAAATTAGGGAGATAACAATGTAAGGGAATACTGTCTCTCGGTGTCAGAGACTATAAAAGTATCCCAATTCTTCAAATTTGAAATTTGTCTTCGAATCTTTTTGTAATTACTTCACCAGGTCTGTCGAAGAGACTCGGTGGTCACAGTGATCGTAAATTATTCGTTGTTCTTTCGAAATTGTTCTTCGCGGAAAATTAGAGAGATAACGTCAGAGAATACTGTCTCTCGGTGTCAGAGACTATAAAAGTATCCCAATTCTTCAAATTTGAAATTTGTCTTCGAATCTTTTTGCAATTACTTCACCAGGTCTGTCGAAGAGACTCGGTGGTTACAGTGATCGTAAATTATTCGTTGTTCTTTCGAAATTGCTCTTCGCGGAAAATGAACGAGGAATCCACGAAAGGAGGCCTGCGTGCTGTCTCTCGGCGTTCGAGACTACGAAAACTATCCCGATTCTTTCGACCCGAAAATTCGTCTTCGAATCTTGCTGCGATCGATCTCCCAACATCGCGTCGAGGAGACGTGCCCCTTCGCGTTGATTGTAAATTATTCGTTGTTCGCTCTACACGCGCGGTTCTATGATTTACGAGCACTTAGGGCCTGCCATCGCGCGGACAACGGTTTTCCATTAAAACTCCGAAACCGTGCGACGCGTTTGGACATCGCGATGACCGAGCACCGTTCAACGGATCGATGATACATCGTATTTATACGCGCTTACGTTTTCAGGTTCCGTCGAACGACTCTCGATAAGCGTTCCTTAAAAACTGTAGTGGTTTACGACCGCGATATTTCACTTTTTCTTCTCCACCTCGATCAAGATCTATCGTCGGATTCGTGACGAGCGTAGCCAGAAAACTAACTCGAATCCCCTGGGTAAAGAGTGGAGATAAATAACGGGTGTTGTGTTGCATAGTGATTGAGTATACCTTATACCTGGTACACCGAAACAATAAATGCACCCGTTACTTCTCCCACTGCACCGTCAGATGTACCCCCACTCCTTGTACGCAGGATTCGGGTTATTCTTCCGCTTACGCCGCTCGTGACATCCTAAACGCACAATCCTAGGGGTATACCTATTCTATTGGCATACCAGGTGCGAAGTATAACGGTACAGTTAACTACAATGCAATAGGTACACCCGTCACTTCTGCCATTCCTCTTCTACTGTCTTCCATCGCTTTTCATACACGGAAGTTGGCTTATTTTTCTAACCACATTGCTCGTAATATCCTACACGAACAATCCTCAAAGTATACCTTATTGGTGTACCAGGTACAAAGTATAACGGTGTAACTAATTACATTACAATTAGACACCCGTTACTTCTCCCACTCCGGCGCACGGTACTCCCTCGTTCCTTGCACAGGGGATTCAGCTCAGTTTCTTAGCTACATTGCTCGTGATACCCTACACGAACAATCCTGAAGATTTACCTATTGTATCGATGTACCAAGTACAAAGTGTAACGGTGTAGCTAATTACAATACAATAGAACACCCGTTACTCCTCCTGTTCCGGTACACAGTACTCCCCCATTGAACAGAGGATTCGGCTTGTTTCTCCATCTACGTTGTTCGTAATATTCTACACGAACGATCCTGAATATCTACCTATTCGATCACTATAGCAGATACAAGGTATACAAGAATACACCTAACTACAATAAAACAAAGCACCCATTACTTCTCTTATTCCGGTACACAGTTCTCCCCCACTCCTTGAACAGAGGGTTCAGCTTATTTCTCCATCTACGTTGTTCGTAATATTCTACACGAACGATCCTGAATATCTACCTATTCTATCACTATAGCAGGTACAAGGTATACAAGAATACACCTAACTACAATCAAACAGAACACCCATTACTTCTCTTATTCCGGTACACAGTACTCCTCCACTTCTTGAACAGAGGGTTCAGCTTATTTCTCCATCTACGTTGTTCGTAATATTCTACACGAACGATCCTGAATATCTATCTATTCTATCACTATAGCAGATACAAAGTATACAACGATACGCCTAACTACAATAATATATAACACCCGTTACTTCTCCCACTCCTTGCACACAAGATTCGGTTAATATTTCTCGCCACGTTGCTCGCGATATCCGTTCGTCGCTCGCTCTAACGAACACTCGCGCACTCGCTGTCCGACACGGACCACGAACAAACAATCGAGCGCAATTTTCCATCGGCGTCGGTGGCGGCGGCGCCGACGCAAATCGATGCGACTGCAAACGCCTCGGAATTACATTCTGCGACACGATTAAACCCGCGGCGTTCGTAGAGCGTGCCAGGAAACGGCGGGGGCGCACTAATGGATCAATTATACCAGTCATTTCGGGCCGAAACGAGAGAAAGAGCGGGACGGTATGCGCGCCAGGGTACACCGGAATAATTAAGATCGCATCGCGCTGCGGTGTCAACGTGAATCGCTTCTGCGCGAAAAGCCCACGGTCTACGAACCGGAGGAGACGTATATACGTGTACACGTCGGTTCTACACCGTTCTCCAAAATCTGGTGAATTTCGAACACGAGACACACCGAACGTTCCTCTCGATAACGGTTATCGGTCGTTTACCCTCGAGATGTACAAATGAGAATTAATCACTTCGGACCGGTACAACCGTGAAAGTAATTTTTCTAAATACGGGATGATCGCAAAATTTGTCTTAAATTTATTCTTAAATGATTTCTATGAATGAAGTGTTCATTCTAGGAATGAAGGAATTATACGTATATTATATATTGGAGGTTGTTTCTGAAGAAATATTTCTAATTTTACTGTGTCTTTCAGCGTAGACTTTTTTCAAGATTCGCCGAAGAAAGAAACCGAGGGTTGTCCACCACTTTTGGATATTAAATGTGTTCTTCGGAACTTGTGTCGTACACGTGAATAAGTAAATGAATTAATTTCTCGCGTGTCTGCTTCGCGACTATCGAATAAGTGTCGGTGAAACCACGAGACTGATTTTCGGAACACCCTGTACCAGCTATGCACGTTCCGTTTCGTCTGATTGTAGTTCGTGTCCCGCAAATATACCGCGAACGGGGAAAAAAAATGCATTATGCGTATTTACCAGTCTTTTTACGCCTCGTTTTACGATAGAATACGGTGTCTGCCTATTGACGTTGCACCTGCGCATATTTGTCGAGATTACCGATAGATTCTCCTTGTTACGAAATCACGGTCATGCTACGATAAAGTGGGTGAAATAATAGCTTTCGACTCGATGCGAAGGAGCGCGATATAATTAAGCCGAGAGACGTGGAAATTTACCGCATTCGGAGCAGAGTTGCACAAAGTAACGTGGAAGCTTAATAGCGCGGCCAACGTATATATATATATATATTTTCAGATCGCGTTTCGTCCGATAATATTGCGCAGAACGTTCGCAGATATCGTGACAATAACGCTATTTATCGTAACTGGGAAACGCGTAAAAATATTTCACAATAAATAAAACACGTGCACGGGTACACTCGATACGCCGGAACGAAAATTATTTAACACAGAGGGGGACATTGAATCGTTCTTCCGTTACTCTTTGTATCGAACAACATACCTGAGAATATTTTTTCCGTACCAACGGTTGCTCTTGAGATATTCCATAATGTCAAGACACAAGAGACAACTTGTTTAAGCACCTACAAACCTACTCTTCGATGCAAGAAACATTCTGTATACACACGTACAAATCTACTCTTCGATGCAAAAGACACACTGTGTACACACTTATAAATTTACTCTCTGATACAAAAAACACTCTATATACACACCTATAAATCTACTCTTCGATACAAAAGACACTCTGTTGTATACACACCTACAAATCTACTCTTCGATGCAAAAGACACACTATATACACACTTATAAATTCACTCTTCGATACAAGAAACACCCTATATGCACACAAATCTACTCTTCGATACAAGAGACACTCTGTATACACACCTACAAATCTACTCTTCGATGCAAAAGACACACTGTGTACACACTTATAAATTTATTCTTCGATACAAGGAACGCCCTATATACACACCTACAAATCTACTCTTCGATACAAAGGACACTCTGTTCTATACACACCTACAAATCTACTCTTCGATACAAGAGACACTCTGTATGCACACCTAGAAATCTACTCTTCGATACAAAAGACACCCCGTATACACACCTACAAATCTACTCTTCGATACAAAAGACACCCTACAATCTACTCTTCGACGCGAACGCTCCAGCAGCTTGTAGGTCACTTCCATCCATCGACAGCTGCGTAAGGTGTACAAACTGTGGCACTGGAAGCCGTATTTTTTCTCAGTGACGGAGCAATGTTCATCGACCGGGGTCTGTCGGACCCCCCTCGGACCCAAGATTAAACGTTCCGCGTGTATCGAAGAGTCGTGAAAATCGGTTCTGTAATAGTTCTCGACGACCGTAGACCTCACTCGACGATAGTAATTCCGTTCGTCGAGTTAGCACGACGCTTGGAAAGAGCTGTACGAGGAACGCGCGTGCAGACGTAACGCGTTTCAACTCGAGCCCGCATCGTCCGGGAACGCTCTTTTATTATACCTGTACGCGGTCTCGAGCGGCCGTGCACGCGAGCGCAGTTATTAAAACGTTAAAACAATTATGCCCGTCTCGTGACAGACACTGGACGGGTAGAGACGCGACGCGCTCCGGCAGCAATTATAGCGTCGTTTCTAGATGCCACGGTGGAACGTCGACGTCAACGGGAGTGACGCGGGAGAGAACGACGCCGCTCGTTGGATTATAAACGGAAATCGAAACCATCTACGAAACCCCGGATCACGCGACGTAAACGTAAATAGGGATCTAGACTTGGAATTATCGGTTTTCGATCGGACCGGCACCGTTCCCGCGGAATTCCCAATTTTTCAAGACCGATCCTGTCGATAAATTCTTTCGAGCGAACCGCGATTGCGTGAAATATTCAATCGACGTTACGGAAGAAGAATCGACCGATTCGATCGATGGACCGGGATTCGACACTTGGATTCGTACCGGGAGATTGATTCAACGTGCACGAGAATCGCGAACACAGGTCTATTGGAGAATTGGAGAAGTGAAAATTAATAAATTCATTTTTTTGATAGTTTACACAAGCTTCGAGGACAAAGATTGCACGTTGCGCAGCGATGGAACAGGTAGTTCGAGGAGGTACTTACAGCTAGAGAGTTAGATTTTGATATCTTTCAAGTGGTATCGACCAGGAGAAACCGATAGATGACGTTTACAAGGATCGATAACACGAGTAGAAATGACGAGTAATGGACAGACTGTGGACACGTGTTGGACGATGTTTCCCGCGTTTGAGAATTTTTATTCCACGTTCTTTGTGCATCTTTATGGGAAGAATCGCGATAAGAGGACAAAGAATACAATTCACATCGATTCGTCGCCTTCTGCACTTTCCGCAAGTGCAGTCAATGACGATACAACGTTGTTCGGTGCTCTAAAGTAGGTGTTGGACGAACGTGGAAACGACAGAAGTTTGGGTGTCTTTCTTTTTTCTTCCTTAGCTGGAAGAAAAAAGTTTGTTCTCCTTCTTAACTGGAAAAGAAGCTCTTTTATCCATCTTAGCTAGAGAAGAAACTCTTTTTTCCCTTCTTAACTGGAAAAAATCTCTTTTTTCTTCCCTAGCTAGACAAGAAGCTCTTCTTTTTTTCTCAGTTAAAAAAAAAGCTCTTTTATCCTTCTTATCCAAAAAAAGAAGCTTTCTCCTTCTTAGCTAAAAAAGAAACTCTTTTTTCCCTTCTTAACTGGAAAAAATCTCTTTTTTTCTTCCCTAGCTAGAAAAGAAGCTCTTCTTTTTTTCTCAGTTAAAAAAGAAGCTCTTTTATCCTTCTTATCCAAAAAAAGAAGCTTTCTCCTTCTTAGCTAAAAAAGAAACTCTTTTTTCCCTTCCTAACTGGAAAAAATCCCTTTTTTTCTTCCCCAGCTAGAAAAGAAGCTCTTCTTTTTTTCTCACTTAAAAAAGAAGCTCTTTTATCCTTCTTATCCAGGAAAAGAAGCTTTTTCCTTCTTAACTAAAAAAGAAACTCTTTTTCCCTTCTTAACTGGAAAAAATCTCTTTTTTCTTCCCTAGCTAGAAAAGGAGCTCTTCTTTTTCTCAGTTAAAAAAGAAGCTCTTTTATCCTTCTTATCCAAAAAAAGAAGCTTTCTCCTTCTTAGCTAAAAAAGAAACTCTTTTTTCCCTTCCTAACTGGAAAAAATCCCTTTTTTTCTTCCCCAGCTAGAAAAGAAGCTCTTCTTTTTTTCTCACTTAAAAAAGAAGCTCTTTTATCCTTCTCAGCTAGAAAAGAAACTCTTTTTCCCCTCTCAATTGGAAAAAATCTTTCTTTGCTTCCCTTCCAGCGAACAAAAAAGAAGAAACGTTCTCCCCCACGACGCTCTGACACCGATCCAACAACAAGGGTTAACTCTCGAAAGAGGCAACGCGTTCGCGTCGTCGCGCGTTACGTTACAAAGTATCTCACTCGCTCGCTTACTTACTCGCGTTCCCGTGACCGAAACGACGATCCGTAGAAATATTTTCCAGCGTTTCGAAACACGCGATCCTCGAAACATCGCAGATTGCGTAACGCGGCAACGGAACGCGGCTGGCTGGCTCGTTTCGCGGCACATTTTCGATATCGCGCGATTAACGAGCGTGTTATCTACGGATTCGAGACGCACGGCGTCGCGTTCGCGAGACGTCTTTGTCCCCGCGAATCGTTCGTAAAATTAGAGAGGAACGATTCCGAGGCGTAGCTAACGGGGTGAAAACGCGTTTTGCTCCGCGGTTCGTTATGTCTGCCCATATTCCGGGTGCCCCGGTGGCGTTATTATCCCCCTTATTATTATTACATATTGCATTATTACGCGGCGGTTGCAACAGCCGTGGCCGATGTTACGTTTACTTTCGCTAGATTTCTCCAATTTTCCGTAATGCGGCGTGATTGCCGCTGAAATTGAATCGGCTCCTTTGGACACGGCGCGGGCATTAACGAGCCCAAATATAGGCGCGTTCGTCGTCAAAATGCATCGATTATGCCACCGCGCGCCAGACCTGACTCGAAAATTCGTACACGGGACGAGCATACGCATTTCCGGGTTCGAAATCGATAACACGATTTCACCCCACGCGCGGGGTTATTGCTTTGTTACGACCGAGAAGACCCACCAATTGGAGCGAACGATCGAATTACCCTGAAAATTTACAGAAATTACGCACGTTTACATTTTCGGAGCTATTCGTATATAATGGTGTACTGTAACTTTTCTTCTTTTTTCTTCCAGAGCTTCGATTATAGTTTCATACGTATCTAATGGTTATTTGCTTAACGATTATTTGTTTAGACGGCTACGAATGAAACTATATACTTGGTCCAAAACGACCAAATATTTTCAAGAAAGATTCTATTATTTTAACTTACTTTTCTCTAGGTCAGAAAAGACCCAGATTGGTACAGCGAGGATCGGCTACCATGCAACATCATCGACCAGAACGACAGAAGATTAAAGTATGGACGTTAGAGAACGATCATTGACCGAAATTTAGACAACGGAGAGTAACATTTTGTAGTTTATTTATATTAAAATCAGTGCTCGCGATACACGGACGATAATTGGTATTTGACATTGTCTTGTGAGTGGTTTCCGTGCTGCTGGAAACGTACCACGATTTTCAAACGACTAACAAGCGACCGTCACGAGAAGCCCGACACGATCAATCGCTAGTTGCACGAATAACCAAACATCGCGACACGTTGGTTGACAAAGCACACAATTTGAGGGGTTTAATACGATCTACGTGATAGCGGCTCCAACCTGGAGTAACGATCGGTGGGCTTGAGATTAAGCGACTGGACGATGATCTTGGTCCACAGTGATCTGTCATCCAAGACTTCAGACCATGGACGAACAAGGACCGAAGCTATTTCGACTTCGTTCCAGATGCGTACAAAGGGCTCTAACATCGATCTTCGACAGTTGCAAGGATGTTTATTCGCGAATCATTGTTGCTGCTGGAGTTCAACCTCCATCTGTGACTCTCTTAACAATCCACGATTCGAATTTTGGAATATTAAGCGGGACACTGGAAAGATTCGGACATTTGAGCGATCGTCGACCATCTTTCCGATCTGGACTCCAACTAGAAACCCTAACTCGCTCGTTAACGATCTATAATTTCAATTTTCGAACATTAAGCGAGGCACTGGTCTACAATTGCAAAATTTTGGACATCTATGCGATCGTCGATCATTTTTCCGATCTGAATTTCAACTAGAAGCACTAACTCGCTCGTTAACGATCTATAATTCTAATTTTCGAACATTAAGCGAGACACTGGTCTACAATTGCAAAATTTCAGACAACTATGCAATCGTCCACAATCTTTCCGATCTCAACTCTAGTGACGGATAGTTACAAACTCTACCTCGCTCGTTAACGATCTATAATTCTAATTTTCGAACATTAAGCGAGACACTGCTCTACAATTGCAAACATTCGGTCATCTCTGCGATCGTCCACAATCTTTCCGATCTCAATTCTATTAACAAGTAACCACAAAGTCAACCTCGCTCGTTAACGATCCACTAGTTCAAATTTTCGAGTATCAAACGAGACACGGATCTATAATCGAGCGAACACTCGTACACACCAAAGCGACCGTCGACAATCTTTCCGATCTCGACGCTCGATCTTCCGTTTCCCCTCGATCCTCGCGTAAAAATGGTAGCCAATCGTCGACCGTTGGTATTCTACGAACGCGTAGCTAAGCGAGTCCCCGGCGATCGTCGATTTCGCAAACGAGGTAGCAATTTCACGGGCTGCGGAGCAAAGTCGTAACACGACGAAACACGCGGGTCTCGGGCTCGGTCTCGGGCTCAGTCTCGGGCACGGGCTCGGGCTCGGGCTCGGGCTCGGGCGCTGTGGTCGCGATTAAATGCAAATGAGCCACGCGTAAAAATGACCACCTCGAAAAGGAAAATTCCTAATTAACGAGCCTGGCGAACGAAACCCGGCTCGCGGACGAAGGTGGGTCTTAATTATCAGCGAACGCGGACGCCCGATCTCCCGCGTTTATGAACGCGGACACGAACCACCGGGCTGCGCCGCTTCGGTCCGCTCGAGCGGTACGGAGGCGTTCACGCACGGTACCGGCCGTCTTCGCTCGTTCCCACGCCGTGTCTTTAAACTCGTTAATGGATTACGATTTTTTTTTATACGGTAACATCCCCCACTCCGCTATCTCCTCTGACCCGAGCACCGGCGAAAACGCGTACCGCGAACCGATTGCCCCGCGTAATCCGTTTCGCGCGCCGCGTTACGCCGATCCGGGCTGGACGATAAATTATAACTTTCGGTCATAAAAACGGGACTATGAAAGTGATTTGCAACGCGACGGAGAGAGATACGTGTGCCCCCCTCCCTTGCAGCACCGCTGCCCGGGGCCCCCTTTGCGCGGAATACACCGAACGGGGCGGCTTTGGAATAACGTATGAAATCATCGACGAATGCGTGCATGCGCGTCCGCGAGTAAGCGAGCGAACGAACGAACGAACGAACGAACGAACCGTTCTCCGCGTGCAGCTGGTAGCAATAAGGAGGTGAAACTCTTACGTAACACGGGGCATTAGCGGAATATTTATAACGTTAATCGTGCAACCGCGCTGATTACGCGGACCTCGCTCGACGGACGTGCGCGCGGGAAAGGGCAATCCTCGGTAATCCGATTTCGCCCCCGATCGTTTCGGCGACGTTGCTCGCGACAATTTTCGACACTGGGACCAACGTACCTTTTTTCTTTTTTTTTTTCAATTTGTATAATATGTAGCATAATGTAGTACAATGTGGGGGAAATCTATTTGTAGAATGTTTTTGATTTTAGAGATTTGTATTTGTAGATTTGGCCCCCGATCGTTTCTACGACGTTCCTCGCGACAATTTTCGACACTGGGACCAACGTACCTTTTTTCTTTTTTTTTTTCAATTTGTATTAGGTGGACCGGAAAGTAATGTCGTTTCCCGACATTAAATTCAAATACATAAATTTTTAACGAGTTTTTATTTTTAATCAATGATATAATCACCCTCATTATCAACAACCTTTTGCCATCTAGTGTGCAAATTTTCAATGCCGGATCGATAAAAATCAATTGGTTTTTGAGCAAAATATACAGAGATGGCATTTTGAATATCATCCAAATTTGCAAATCTTTTGCCACTTAGAAAGTGTTGAAGCGATCGGAATAAATGGAAATCCGATGGTGCAACATCGGGCGAGTATGGTGGGTGAGGCAGTACCTCCCACCCCAATTCATTAATTTTTGCCAAGGTTCGTCTTGCGCAGTGCGGTCTTGCATTATCGTCTTGCAGAATAACGCCTTTTCTGTTGACAATCGCTGGCCACTTTTCAATTAAAGATTTATTTACACGATCTAATTGTTCACAGTAAAGGTCTGCATTCACAGTCTGTCCAGGTTTCAGCACTTCAAAATGAACAACGCCGCGAATACTCCACCAAACACACAAAAGGGCCTTTTTGGGGTGTAAACCTGGCTTAGCAGTACTTTGTGGCGATTCATTTGGAGAGAGCCACTGCCTTTTGCGTTTTGGATTATCATAAAGAACCCACTTTTCATCTCCGGTGATCAAGCGATCAAAAAACGCTTCTGTATTGTGCCGTTGAAGCAATAAGTTGCATGTGGTGGATCGGTTAGCCTTGTTCTCTTCGGACAGATTATGCGGGACCCAAACACCTGCTCTGCTTACTTTCCCAATCTGCTGCAAATGTTCTTGGATGGTCGACCAAGGTTGGTTAAGACTGTTTGACAATTCCTCGATTGTCTGACACGGATTTGCTTCCACTTCCGCACTTAACACGTCATTGTCTAACGTTGTTGGTCTTCCTGATCGATACGAGTCGGAAAGATCAAAATTACCGGATTTGAACTTGGAAAACCACCTTTGGCATTTACGAACGTCTAATGCATTTGGATAAACATCGCAAATGTTTTTGGTAGCAACTGTTGCGTTACTACCCTTGCGAAACTCAAAAAGCATGCAATGCCGGATATGTACCTCTTCTGGTATTTGGCTGGCCATTTCACCCAAAATTGTAAAGAAAAATTTTAAATTTAATTATTTACAACTAAACAAGTCACTATAACCTCAGAATGTCTTTGCTACGACTTTAATGTACACAATGAGCTGACAAATGACAATCAAATAGTGACATGCGCAGAAACGACATTACTTTCCGGTCCACCTAATATAATATGTAGCATAATGTAGTACAATGTGGGGGAAATCTATCTGTGGAATGTTTTTGATTTTAGAGATTTGTATTTGTAGATTTGGCCCCCGATTGATTTGGCGCCATTGCTCGCGACAATTTTCGACACTGGGACCAACGTACCTTTTTCCTTTTTTTTTTCAATTTGTATAGTATGTAGCATAATGTAGTACAATGTGGGGGAAATCTATCTGTGGAATGTTTTTGATTTTAGAGATTTGTATTTGTAGATTTGGCCCCCGATTGATTTGGCGCCATTGCTCGCGACAATTTTCGACACTGGGACGAACGTACCTTTTTCCTTTTTTTTTTTCAATTTGTATAGTATGTAGCATAATGTAGTACAATGTGGGGGAGATCTATTGTGGAATGTTTTTGATTTTAGAGATTTGTATTTGTAGATTTGGCCCCCGGTCGATTCGACGTCATTGCTCGCGTCAATTTTCGACATTGGGACGAAAGTATTTTTTTTGTTTTGAGGGGGAAATTTGTTTCGATTTTTTGTAAATTATATAATATAATGTGGGAGAAATCTATTTGTAGAACATTTTTTATTTTAGAGATTCGAGATGGGAAAAATTGCATTGGTAGATAACGCCTTCAATCGCTTAGGGAATCAAGTTGCAGTTCGATAGAAATCCCCTCGACGAAAAATGCAACCTATATTCGCGCATTGTTTATTTTACTCCGATTGTCGATTTCGTAAGTGTGGTTCATACGCAAGCGACAACTATCTTCGACACGTACACACTTACTGAACAATCCTTTACAAACAGCGTATCGATATATCCTTTACACGTACATCCTCCTTCCACCACTATCTCCTCAGTAAAAGTAAACAATAATTTACGAACGATCCATGAGAGAAGACAGTCGTCTACAAAGAACGTATTCGCATCGAAGCACGAAAGACGACAAGAGACTCTCCTTTTGATATCAATAAAACGTTTATTCGTTGAATCGTTCACGGAAAGTCCGAGCCAACGAAGAATACCCGAATCGCGTTTATTTTCCAGCACGCGCCTCGGTCAAAGGGTTAAACATCTCCCAAGGAATCCATGGAGGGCCCTCAGAAACGGATCGATCGCGTGGAAACACCGGTTCGAATCCATCGATCCGAGTCCACCGTTTCCTCCGTTGGTCGGCGTATACTTTACCAATTGAAAGAGAGACGATTAAGTTAATGCCCGGCTGGGAGTTCCGCACCTGCTCTAAAACGGAGCTGAAAAACGATCGACTCGCTGGCGCGTAGCTTCCAATAAGAAAGTCTTGATACTCGAAACGCCAGGATTTATACCGGATGCCGGGTAATATCCCGAACAGAAATATGGAATGCGGGAGAGACTACCGTGCAGCAACGCTCGGGTCATTCAATGAAGGAAAACAATGGAGGGCCTGATTTATGAGAGCATTACCGACAACCCACGTACATGCTTAGATCTACATATTATACCAATATTCTCGATGTTTACTGTGCAAGCACTACCGCTATTCGCGTACACGATGTGAATCACGTCAGGCTCGCCGTGTCTTCCGTAACAGCCGCCCGCCACGGTGTCCCGCATGAATAGCCAAATTTTTACGTCAATTTTCTGGGACGCCTTCCGGGAATATTCCAGGAATCCCCGACCCTCGCTCGAGCTCTAATTCTTCGCCGGCGTTCAAGTCTCCGGTATTAATCGTTTCGTATCTCGGCTGCACGAGACACTGAGCTCCGTTCGTGACAGTTGCAATTCGATCACTCGTCGATGTTTCATTCTCGAGTATCAAACGTTCTAAAGCGACTGTTCGAGAATGCGTTGCATTTGTGACGGTTGCAGTCTGATTTCTCATCGATGTAGAATTCTCGAGTATTGTAACGACTGTCCGAGACTGTGCTATGTTTGAGAGAGTTGCGGTCTAATTCTTCGTTAGCGTCGAGAACTTTTAGTATTTGATACTAAATTAATACTAAAGTTTGTATTAATAGTAATAATATTAGTATCGATCGTTCTAAAGCGACTGTTCGAGAATTAATTGCATTTGTAACGGTTGCAGTCTAATGTAGAATTCTCGAGTATCGTATCGACTGTCCAAGACTGAGCTATATGAGAGCTGTTGCGGTCTAATTCTTCATTAGTGTTGAAAACTTTTAGTATTTGACACTAAATTAATACTAAAATTAGTATTAATAGTAATAACACTCGTATTGATCGTTCTGCAACAATTGTCTGAGACTAAGCCATACCCGTGATTGCTGTACTCTAATTCCTCATCGGTGAAGAGTTCTCGGATATTAATCGTTCTGCAACGACTGTCCAAGACTGATCTAGGAGACTTCTCTTTCTTCTTCGATGTATTTCAGTCAGTGAGAACTTCTCACGTAGACCAAAAACGAGAAGAAAATTTTCAAGTGTATTTTAGGTCAGATGCTTCGTGTCTCTCCAGGACAGCGTGATTCCATGTGTTACAAGATTCTCCCGAGTGCTCGAAATTGCCCAGATTTGACACGATCACCGTCCCGAGCGTTCTCAATTGGATATCGAGTACACGTCCCGAGGAACGATAACTTTTTCCTTGGAAGTGACAGACAGACTCTCGTTGGATTTTCTCGAGAAACTTCACCGTTGTGATAAATTTAGAGCGTTCGACACCGGATGTCGGAACCGTACTCAAATGTGGGTCACCGGCTAGTGGAACATAAGGAGGAATCTCGAACCATTTTGTCCAGCGATAGTCCCTTCGTATTATTACCTTCTGGCACAGTTCTGGTTGCGCTTTGGGTAGCTTTCGAACCGGGTGAACGCATTGGCATCGAGGTCGCGAGTTCCCACTTGAATTCACTCCAGTCACGATACAGGAGCCACTTGACAAGTCAAACGTATCCTAGGGAGGAAGAAACATGGACGACGCGTGTAGAGAAGAAACTTTAAACATCGTACACGTGACCTATCCAACACAGGATGAACGCAAAGACTTTACGTTTGAAGTTTCGAGTTTACGTTTACATTCTCTCTGATCACAGTACAGAAGTCACGTGATAAGTTAAAGACAAGCTAAAGAACCATAAATATCGTGCAAATGACCTACCTAACTATCCTCAACCAAACGTGGGTCAGTGGATAGTGAACAATTCCAAGATAATTTCGTTCACCTATAATCCCTCTAAACCACCATTATCTTTCGCTACAACTTCCATCTCTGTCCACCCTTTGCTCGTCTATCCAACCTATACGTCCCTATCTGTCTAGCCACAACCAAAAACTACGCAATAATTCAAAGATAACCAACGTACTCCTGACCTCTCCAACTGTCCTCTACCAAACGTACATCACTGGTAAGTGAACAAATCCAAGATAATTTCATCCACCTGTAATCTCTCTACACCAGCGTCATCCTCCACTACAGCTTCCATCTCGCCTCTATCCAACCGATCGTACCCGAGCTTTCGTGTTCGAGTGTTCCCATTCGCATTCCGGCCGACCACAATACAGAAGCCGCGCGATAAGTCAAAGATATCGTACGAAGGAAAATAAAAACCGTCGACGAGCGTAAATAAGAAAGCATAAACATCGTCGGAACGGCATTGGCACGTTGTATCAAACGGAATCACCGACGAACCGAGTCGACCATAAAAGAGAGAAAAGAACGGAAGTGAAGCAGGTCGTTGGATATAAATCACAGGATACGGTTAACGCAATAAGGAGGATATAATGATGACATATATCACCGTACTAATAGTAGGACCCCGATACCATCACGCTGGGCGATGGTCGCTAAGAAACAGCCAGAACTGCCCCCCAACTGCGCGCAACCGCCCGACCGTTTCGTACGTTTATAATCGGGCGGGCTCGTCCGGATAATTAGATTCGTTAAAATAACTCGGTCTGCGCCCTGCCGGCGTGGCTACGCGTACACTACCCCCACTCCTCTCCACCGATCGGGGCCCGAGCAACGCGCCGATTTTTTGCCACGTTTCTCGCCGCGATCCGGAATCGACGGTGAGAGAACGTTAAGGGTGTCCCCCGAACTTGTAAGAACGCTTTAACGAGATTATTCGATTCGAACGAGGCGAAGGGTGGGGGAATGGGGCCCGATCCGGGCCCGTGGAACCGGTTGAACCGTCCGACGAAACTTTTCCAGCCTCCACCGCCACCCCTCCCACGGTTCTTAACGTCCCGATAAATTCACTCTCGTATATCTTCGTTGGACAAGGGCTACCCCACTACGAACGCCTAACCGCGCATCGATATTATCTCGGTAAGATCTAGCCGAGTTGCGTACCCCGTGACTCGTTTTACGCGCTCGCCAGCACGGGCCAAGTAGTCCCCGTGATTGCAAAAAGAGACGAAGCGTTAATTAGCGCCGCGCCACGGCAAAGGAGAACGCGTGTCGGGGCAACTTAATTGCGAATTTCGAAACGCTGCGCCGCGCCGCGCCGCGCTGCACTACGCTGCACCGCGCTGCATCGCGTAGCGTTGCACCGGACTGCAGCCGTGGGTCGAGGTAATTAATTTCGGGGGAAAAAAAAGCTCCGTCGCGAGAAATACCTAGGACGTTTCGCGGAGGAGTCGCGAGTTTCGCAAGGGAAGGTTGTCACGGTTTGTAGGGATGTTTTTCTTTTTCTTTTTTTTAATTATTCGATGTGGAACGAAAAAAAAGCACGACGAGCATTTGCAGTGATTTGGGAGATACTCGACGCGGTGAATAGGTTCGAGAATCGTTGCGGAGAATTTTAGGAATTGGTTCATGGTGATATCGAATCAGGGGAGGAAGTTACATTGGGGTGTGGACTCTCATACTGTGTTGAATTTATATTTTGTTACCGGTTTTTATAATTATATTTTCAGAATTGTATTTTCTTATGGAAGAAACACAGAGTGGGATGCTTTGGTAGGAAGACTCGAATATCTAGGTTGTTCAAGGTTCTAGGGGAAGATGGAACTACTCTAGGGGACGAATGTGCATACTTTGAAAGGGCAGGTGTAACTTTAGGGTGATACTCTTTCCGAGATAATATTTTAGGAGAATTTAAGGTCGTCGATAGTTATTTAAACAGCATTCTATAGATAGTTTCGTACGTAAGAATATTTAAATAGAAAAAGAAACTCTGGGACGAAGTTGCATCCTTTAAAGTTATGCTCTTTCCAAGGTAGTATTTTACGAGAATCCAAGATCGTCGATATTTTCTTAAACAGCGCTCTATAGATAACTTTTAACGAAAATCCAAGATGACCTACAACTTTCTTAAACAGTACTCCATATTTGTCTCGATATCTTCATAGAGCAAAAAACAAATCCCACGCACATATTACCTGAAAACGTCCCAAATTCGAAGAAACTACTTTTCTATCTATTCACTTGCCTTTATTCCCCCCTTAACGAGGAAATAATTCATAAAGAAAAATCTTTCTTTCATCTCAGACACTTGCTTTTATTCCCCCTTAACAAGGAAATAATTCATAAAGAAAAATTTTTCTTCTCTCAGACACTTGCTTCTATTCTCCACAACAAGGAACTAATTCTGAAAAAAAAAACTTGCAATATTTCTGTTCATTCCAACTCCGATTCGCCACGGTGTAAAACCAAGAGTTCAAGTTCGCGGGTGGAACGCACGCATCGCGAAGAGGCAACTAGGTGAAAAGGTCACGCGATCTTTCGTCGAGGAAACTAATTCCCGAAGACACGAATTTTCCAGGTGGTCGCGTACGATCCCTCGAACCCAGACCTAACCCGGGACGCGGGAACCCGGTCGTATCGCTTTGAATTTTCCCGAGAGAAACAGTTCGGGTATATTTTTCGCGGCGAGAACGGTGAAAGTCTCTCCGCAGCCTCCTATTTGCCGGCACGAAAGCTGGGGAGAGCAACCGCGAAGCCGACAGGTCGGGAACCGTTTCTACGTGTACTCCGCGAATCCTTGCGCATGCACGTAACGCAAATCATGCGGCAGAAGTGTGGCACGTGTTGTCAGCGCTCCGCGGTGGCCCTGTGTAGGTATACGTGTAATGGAAGTTGGCTCGTACAATTACATAACGAGGGGGATTTCAGTTTAAATATGGAAGCTGTCAATCTCCACCCGTTGCACGGTGTAATTAATAATAATTGCCGCTCTCCTCGCCGCTCCACTTATTACCACCGCTTTGACGGCTGATTAGCACGCTTTTAACCGCGTGTGACGCAACCGTCGCTGTAAGACGAATCGGGAAAAATCACGCTCGACGAATCCTGCGGGAGAATCGTCGAGATTCGATCGTTCCACGGTCGAAGGGGAGTTTTCGACGATACGGAGGAACATTTTTCTTTTCTTTTTCTTTTTCTCTTTCCTCTTCGCGCTCGACACAAGAAACTGGTACGAGCGAGCACCGATTATGTAGACTCGCGCGAGCGAGAGCGATCGCGGCGGATCATGCAAGTAGAACACGGCACGTGTTGTCAGACTCGGTGTGTACGTGACCGTAGGTGTATCGAGCTCCGTGAAGTTTCCTTCGATTACACCAGCGGAACGTGCTCGAAATAAATGTTAAAATCACGATCGAGCCCGTGTTAAATGCGGACGGATCGCAATTCGATCCCCCGATATCGTTCGCTCGAGCCATCCAAGATGAAAGTGAAACGTTGTTGCCTTCCGTCTGTAAAAAGACGGAGATAGTCTCGTACGGTCGAGGCAAATGCGACTCGAACGTCGCTGATAATATATTCGATATTCGGTACGACTCTATACCACGGGAATTTTAATCGATCGAGATCGAGTTTTTCGATTACGATGTTACGAGTTTTGTACGTTCGAGAGATCGAATCGAACAATTTGGGAATGAAGTGAAAAATTCTATTCTTTCTTAATCCGTGCGAAGGATATTTGTACTCCAAATAAAGTATTTTCAGAGCCTTGCGCCTTGTGATTTTAAAGTTCGCGCCTTTTTTACGAACGATATTTACCGTTTGATAATAGAAGTTTGTGGTCGGTTTAAAGGGATAAATTGTGTCCGTGGATTGTGCAATTAATATTGTCGTTGTGTAATCATTAAAGGGTTGGATAGAAACTTGTGTTTTTATACTTTTGTATTTAATATTAATTTCTTAACGCAGAAAATAAATCTTTCAAAATGTATTCCTTTCAGATGCAATGGATCGATTGTATATTGTGACGATAATGAAATTTAATCAAATATTCTCTGACTATATTTTTATCGATAATAACAGTGATGTATAAATTAGAGTACCAATTTGTTTTTGTTGATATATTTACGCTGCAAGGGGTCGATCTCCTTTCAGTAGTACGACTAAATATCATCGTGGACCACCTTGTCTAAGGTGGTTGATGATTTTAATACTCAAATATGGGAAATTAATTCACAAGTGCATAGATGAGTCACCGATAAACAAATGTCCGTTTCTTCGATCGCAGTGTGGTAAAATTATAAAAAGTAATTTTAATTTGCTCTTGTAGATATACATATAAAGATATAATTCCCTTTTGAAGACATTGGAGCATTTTTATGCATCCATTTTATAAATTTTCATTTTTTGTTCCATTTTATGTTATGTAAGATGATAGTTCTTAAACAGAGCTACGCCCCCGTTTGATCGAAACGTTAATGGGTACATAATTATTATTTTATAATTGTTAGGAACGTTAAAAATTCCCCAGTGATACACGAGTCTAGAAACATACGCCTATAATCTCCTCACGGCTAATGATCACGAGTTATAGAAGTATCTATCTTCTAGTATCCACCTATGGCGGTTATGAATACCGAGACTTTCCTCTATAACTCTATTTATCGAAGATTACGAATTATAGAAGTATCTATCTTCTAGTATTTACCACTATATAGCGGTCATGAATACCAAGACTTTCATCTATAACTCTATCTATCGAAGATTACGAATTATAGAAGTATCTATCCTTCTAGTATTCACCTATAGCTGTCATGAATACCGAGACTTCCCTCTATAACTCTATCTATCGAAGATTACGAATTATAGAAGTATCTACTTCCTAGTACTCATCAGTATATAGCGGTCATGAATACTGAGACTTTCCTCTATAACTCTATCTATCGAAGATTACGAATTGTAGAAATATCTATCTTCTAGTATCCATCACTAGCGGTCATAAATACCAAGACTTTCCTTTATAACTCTATCTATCGAAGATTACGAATTATAGAAATATCTACCTCCTAGTACTCACCAGTATATAGCGGTCATGAATACCGAGAGTTTCCTCTATAACTCTATTTATCGAAGATTGCGAATTATAGAAATATCTACCTCCTAGTACTCACCAGTATATAGCGGTCATGAATACTGAGACTTTCCTCTATAACTCTATCTATCGAAGATTACGAATTGTAGAAGTATCTATCCTTCTAGTATCCACCTATAGCTGTCATGAATACCGAGACTTTCCTCTATAACTCTCTCTATCGAAGATTACGAATTATAGAAGTATCTACCTCCTAGTACTCATCAGTATATAGCGGTCATGAATACCGAGACTTTCGTCTATAACTCTATTTATCGAAGATTGTGAATTATAAAAGTATCTACCTCCTAGTACTCACCAGTATATAGCGGTCATGAATACTGAGACTTTCCTCTATAACTCTATCTATCGAAGATTACGAATTGTAGAAATATCTATCTTCTAGTATCCACCGCTAGCGTTCATGGATACCGAGACTTTCCTCTATAACTCTATCTATCGAAGATTACGAATTGTAGAAGTATCTGTCTTCTAGTATCCACCACCAGCGGTCATAAATACCGAGACTTTCCTCTATAACTCTATCTATAAAAGATTACGAATTATAGAAGTATCTACCTCTTAGTACTCACCAGTATATAGCAGCCATAAATACCAAGACTTTCGTCTATAACTCCATTGATCGATGTACACAAATGATACAAGTATCCTCCTAGTATCCACCACTACCATAAGATCCTTCGTGAGTTCCACGCGTAACAGTCATGAGTACCAAAGCTTTCGCCTATTGTCTCACCGATCAGGAGATCACGAACAAAGATATCTATCCCCTACCAGTCACCTCTATCAACGATGTTTGTCTCGAAGTAACTAATTCTCTCGTCGTATACGAATCGTCGGACTCTAGACTCCAGTCTCCACGAATCACAAACAAGATCACCCTCGGTGTCTCTCTCGCCTCTAAAGTTCAGCACAATTCTAAAACATCTCCTGAACGGACACTCCGCGTACACGAAACGATCACCAAGCCGAATCCACCCACTAAAAACTCACGTTCGACGATTTATTTTCATCGCCGTAGCGAAAAGAAACATTTCATCCCCTTTACGACGTCGTTCGTGTTTCCACGAGACCAGCGACGTTTAAATATCACGATGCACCGAATCGTCGCGATCCTCTTTGCGCGAGGCACTAAAATTCGCGGTGCCTCGTTACGTTTCGTTTTAACAGCTTCTCGTCCGGAATAGGTAAAGAGGAGGATACGATCTCGTAAAGAGGATCCCTCCCGGCATCGTTCGAAACCCGAATCGTACCTGAAATCGTGCCTGTAATCGTCTCGTCGAGGATATTCGGTTCGAAGTCGCGCCGGATCGCGATCGCGCTCCGCGTTGTTATTTATCGGCAATATCGGCCATTAACGTCGGTAAAAATTCAACGGCGGAGGTACCCTCGTGTTTTACGAGTGCCAACCCGCCGCGAAACGTTTACTTTTTCAGCGGATTGTAATTACAGGCCGCGTGGAATGGTGTATTTATAGGTTCCCAACGGCGCGCAACAACGCGTTTTCGCCTTTCGCGTTACGGGGGAGCCCCGTGAAACAATGCGCACCCGCCGCGTTGGTGTAACAACGTATTGGCGCCGGGAAGGCACAATGATCTATCCGCGTGCCGGGGTCGCTTACTTAAACTTCATTGAAACCGCGAACAACAATGACTTTCTCCGCGTCGAAAGGAGGAAGTCGAAGCCTAGTTGGCCGGTACCGGCTCTACCCCGCTCGTCACGCTCCTGTGTCGACCGAACCTGGATCGAGGGAGGGGGAAAAAATCAATTATTTATTTCGCGCGAACCGAACAACGGCCACGACTCGTGTCGCGAAACGGTGAAAGGACGAATCTCGAGCCCGAGTCGTTCTTTTTCGTTCCCCCCCGACGGGGGATGCGACTTTCGATGAAATTGCGATCTCGCTCGGCCAGGAACGTAAAATCTAAGGATTTGAGAGAAAGAGAGAGAGAGAGAGAAATAATTCGATACGATTCACACAGTGCCATTGCGTACATAATGTTTGTTAAGAAGGTTCGCAACGTTCAACCCCACCGCAACCTGGAAAGTTTAACGGCTCGTACGCGACGTGATTTATAACTCCCTGTTCCCTTGTTACACCGTGTTCGCGGCGATAATATTCCCGGCCTTTGGTTTCGATAACGCGAGCTGGCGTTTGAAAAAATTTTTTGAAACATTCTTTTGGAAAATACCTCGATGAGAGGATATTCGATCTCTAGATGGGTGGTGCGTTGGAGACGGTAGAAGAGACATGCTGCGGATGAAAAAAGATTAAAGAAAGAATGTGAAAATATACTTGTGGAGGTTGCAAACGATCCAGGTATTGATCGGAAGGGATGTTGAGGTGGTTTGGAATCGTCGATCGCTCGTAATAATGTAGAAGACTTTCCAAAATTTGTCGAAGGAACCACTCTTGAAGAAAAAAAGACACTTGGCGATACGATTAAATTTACAAAAGAGAAGTATGATTCTAGAGGTCGTAAACAATGAAGGTATTGATCGAAAGAGGTGTTTAAGCCTTCTACGTGTCATCGATCATTGTTAACAATATGGAGCAGTTTCCAAGATTTTCGAAGAAAAAATCCCCACTTAGAAAAATAATATATCTACCCCGGTGGGGAGATTAAATTTACAAAAGAGAAGTATGATTCTAGAGGTCGTAAACGATGAAGGTATTGATCGAAAGAGGTGTTCAAGCCTTCTACGTGCCATCGGTCATTGTTAAAAATGTAGAGCAGTTTCCAAGATTTTCGAAGAAAAAATTCACACTTAGAAAAATAATATACCTACCCCAGGTGGGGAGGATTGAAACGATGATAGAGACACGTGTATCCATGGTTCGTAAATCAGCAATGTATCGATCGAGAGAGGTGTTTCATCCATCCCCGCGTGTCGTCTATCGCTTCGTTCGTCGAACGAGTCTCGTGTCGTAATTCGACGCTCGATCGATCGGGTACAGCGTCGCGACCGTGCGTAGCTTAAATTTACAACCTTGCAAAATTCATCGTGAATCGCGATGAACGATACCATGAGGGTACGGTCTTCATCCACCGTTTGCGTTACACCGTGTATTGCAGCGACCACTCGGTGGTTCTCGTTACGAATTTAGTCGCTTTAAAGTTCGAGAAACGCACTCGTGAAAATCATCGTGAATCGGTATGGACGATACAGGGGTAATTTTAGCATCTGTCGTTTGCGTTATACTGTATCGCAGCACTGGATGGTTCTTGTTGCGAATTTAGTCGCTTTAAAGTTCGAGAAACTTTCTCGCGAAAATCATCGTGAATCGCTATAAACAATAGAGGTGTAGTTTCATATTGCAGCACTGTGTGATCCTTGTTGCGAATTCAGTCGCTTTAAAGTTCAAGAAACGCACTCGTGAAAATCACTCGTGAATCGGTATAATCGATACAGGAATACTTTTATTATTTATCGTTTGCGTTAGATCGTGAATCACAGTCCTCGATGATCCTCGTTACGAATTTAGTCGCTTTGAAGTTCAAGAAACTTCCCCATGAAGTTGATCGTGAACCGTTAAAGACGATACAAGGGTACTTTTATCATCGATCGTTTGCGTTAGATCGTTACAGCACGGTCGTTAGAAATTTAGTCGCTTTAAAGTTCGGGAAACTCCGTCGTGAAATTCATCGTGAATCGGTCTAAACGATACAGGTGCACTTTTATCCTCCACCGTTTGGGTTACTCGGTGTATCGCAGGTAATTGATGATCCTCGTTGCGAATTTGGTCGCTTTAAAGTTCAAGGAACTCCCTCGCGAGTGGAAGATCACCTACCGCGAACACAGAGATACTTTTAACGTTTCGCGTTACACCGTGTTCTCGTAGCACCGTTGGTCCTCGTTAGGAATCTAATCGCTTCAAGGTCCAAGAAACACTCCCCCGCGAGCGGAAAATTATCGGTCGCGATAAGGTGAATTATCCAGTCCGGTTGCAACGGATCGAACACGATCGAGTTGTCATTATCTCGGGTGGTTCACCCCTCGAACTCGAGGCACCGGCACGAGTCTACTCGCGTTACGACACGGTGCCGGTAGGCTTGATAATTTATTATTGCTGAAGAAATGGAAGCCGCCAATCTATTAGCACGCTCGACAATAACAGCACGGGCCGTAAGTAACCTAAGTGGTTAAGTAACGTCAATACGGCTTACCAAACGCCTACGCGAGCTTCTTATAGATATACGTATGCCATCTCCGGCGATGCGGTCGCACGCGTTCGGGCCCGTTCAACCGGTATCGATCACGACGATACAAAGCTGGTACGAGCGAAGCTCGCGCGAACGGAGAAAAATTAGCGACGTGTGGGGAACGTTTTCTGAAAATGATCGATTCCTCGAATCCCCGTATCCGGCTTAAACTCTTAACGCGTCGCGCGAAACGGTGCCTCGATAGCTGCTCGTGTTCCTCACCCTTGTACCGTACTATCGGGTGTACGAATTCATCTCTCTTTAAATTATTATTATTAGTAGTATTTTGTTTATGGTCTGGTAAACTTTTTAAATGGTAAAAATGCAAGATCCGGAAAGTAAATGTCGCAAGGATTCGATAACACGAAGAAATTTGTAAATTGTCTCCGGAGACGTCGAGTTGTAGAATTTATTTGCAAACTCGTTCAATTAATTTAATCGCGGATTCGAATTAAAATTTTTTCCCGTCAGGTTATTAAATATACGTGCAAGACCAACGGTAGAACACGATTGTGTAATACACTGTGCTTTTCGCGTTTCAACTAAGAAGAAACATCGAATAATTTTTACGAATGTAATCGGAAGAACGATAGTTTGCGAAGACGAGAGTTCGCTACACACGTTCGAAACTCCCCGATTAGCATCTCCCGTGGAAATAGAAACACCGGTATTCTCCCGTGTTTTATGGGCATGCAGTTATCGTTCCTCGCTCGTGCTTTACCGCGCATCCCCGTGATATACAGGGTGGTCCAACTGATCACCGGAGATCCACCGGATAAATTACCGAGAATACGGTTCGTTAAATTAATACTTCACGAGGTATCCTTCGACGAACAATAACGAACTTTCGCGAATGTAAAGTTCGCGTTCTCCAGACTCGGTGTCACTGAATTACTCCTTTCTCGAGCGTTGAAAAAACATTATGTGTTGTAATACATTACATTGTAAATCAAAGAACAGTTGAAAATGTGTTTTTAGCATTTACTCGTACACCACTAGACGGATCACGATGATCAATATTTCGAGCAACTTCGCAGTAAATACTATTCAACGAATACGTCGAGCAATACTTTTCGGATCGGTAAACCTATACACTGTTTGACTCGGTGTTTCCTATTATTTTCAATAGTATGTTCAAATTGTGTGCGTTTGAAAAATTCAAAGTTCCTTCAGTAAAGGAACAAAGTGTCCCTCGA
The DNA here is from genome assembly GCF_051014685.1 of Ptiloglossa arizonensis. Classification (NCBI taxonomy): domain Eukaryota; kingdom Metazoa; phylum Arthropoda; class Insecta; order Hymenoptera; family Colletidae; genus Ptiloglossa; species Ptiloglossa arizonensis. The sequence continues at coordinate 23,995,827 of NC_135050.1, forward strand.
TAAAGGAACAAAGTGTCTATCAATAAAGGAACAAAGTGTCCCTCGATGAAGGAGCAAAGTGTCCCTCGATAAAGGAACAAAGTGTCCCTTGATAAGGAGCAAAGTGGTTCTCGATAAAGGAACGAAGTGTCCCTCGATAAAGGAACAAAGTGTCCCTCAATAAACGAGCAAAGTGGACCTCGATAAACGAGCCAAGTGTCTCTCAATAAAGGAGCAAAATGTTCCTCAATAAAGGAACAAAGTGTCCCTTGATAAAGGAAGAAAGTGTCCTTCGATAAAGGAACGAAGTGTCCCTCAATAAAGGAGTAAAGTGTCTTTCGATAAAGAAACAAAGTGTCCCTCGATAAAGGAACAAAGTGTCTCTCGATAAAGGAGTAAAGTGTCCCTCGATAAAGGAACAAAGTGTCCCACGATAAAGGAGCAAAGTGTCCCTCGATAAAGGAACAAAGTGTCCCTCGATAAAGAAACAAAGTGTCCCCCGATAAAGGTACAAAGTGTCCCTCGATAAAGAAACAAAGTGTCCCTCGATAAAGAAACAAAGTGAAGAAAAATCGAACGCAGTGACTTCACAATTGTACGTTCGGGACGATTCTGCGCAACGCGTCTCGGTAGAGCACCCGGTATAAAGGTAAGCGAGGCTATTGGCGGGACCACGTTGGCGCACCACGCGGCGCGTCATTTCCGCCATAAGCTCCTAATTAAATCAAAGATAGGGAACGACGCGGGACCGTTTAAGAAGGCCCTAAGACTATTCATTTATGTGCATCGTTCACCGGCGCGCGGTGCACAAACGCGGCCGCCGTCTTCTGATCTACGTGGACTCACCGGCGTCGTTTCCGAGCGTTTACGTGATTGTCATACCGCCTCTCCGCCCCGTCCAGCCACTGAAACGCAGCCAAGTTAACCAGCGAGCGGAAGGCCCCGGTGTGTCCGAGCGAGTCCACCGTGGATTTTCTCTCTCGTAAAGAATCGCGAGAGATTCCTGACCGGCCCGCCGCCGCCGCCGCCGCCGCCGCGCGAGTATGTAAAAGGCCACTATTCGAGAAATTTTCTCAGCGGTTTCCCGCCGAGAACCATTCATAAAACATAAAATCGCCGCCGGAAGCGTAACGTTTTCGCCAACGATTACGAGACGCGTAAACGAAACTCCGCGATACTTTATTGCCGGTGTAAATCGTGTTTTTCTTCATTTTTATTTTTGTTTCTCTTTTTTCTTTTTTCAAACACGACTCCACCGGTGGAAAAATTTCCAGAGACACCGATTTCACGAAAGAGAGAAATAGAATTCGCGCGGATGTCGCGCGCGTGGATTCGTTTTACAATGTTTTCTCGCGTTTCGTGACGTTTCACCGGGCATTTGTCTTACGCGCGTAGACGAAGCGTTCGTGAGACTCGCGAGCGGAAAAGCGAGAGCACCGAGTCGGAGCGCAAGCGACGAGACGGAGAACCGTGCCGCGGCTTTAAGAGCGGCGCCGCGCGGCCGCAAATGCGATTCGCCGCGGCGCGACGAACGTTTTGTCGCCGGTGATTGGCGTTTGAAAGGACAACCGCGTACAATGCAATTACCTTGGCCTTAACCGCTTTGCCCCGATAGGATTCGATTCCTGCTGCGGATAACTATACGCGTGTAACGCGGCCGCGCCGGTTTTCCTTCCGCGCGGAAAACACTCGAGAGGGTTACTTCTCTTCCGGTGGGTCAACGACCATTTCCTTTTGCATTTTTTTTTTCTTTTTTTTTTTAACGCTTGCGAGAGAAATTAATATTAAGTTTTTCGGTCCGATTCGATTTTGAATCCTTTCAACGATCATTTTCTTCGCGTCGATTGTACTTTATTCTTTCTTTACAATTTTTTTTTTTTCAGTTTCTCTAGATACTGGCGTATCGAACGTACCAGAGAATTGGCCGTTTCTGAAACGAGTCGAGGTATTTGAAAACGAAAGTACAGTTTTGCATCGCTAAAATCAATCGTCGAGAGTACTCGACGTGGAAATATTGAAAAAAAATGCTACTGCGTGTACCTGGACAGTGTACTTGAATAAAATATGTATTTGGAAAGTGTGTGGGTTTTTCCAACACTTTCTTCCACGTGTCGTAGGAATTCTGAAATGATAATTAATTTCTGAAAAGCAAAATGTATGATTGGTGACGCGATTGGGTAAATTTCATCGAAACGAATGAACTGTAAAAATGTTACGCAAGAGAACTAGAGCTCTCGTCTGAACGAATCATCCTCGTAGGTGTTGATACCGTGAAACGTGTGAAAATATTCTCAGCTTCGACTTTGAGAAAACACCACCCAGGCTCGTGGTACGATTCGCCTGTAACCGTTCCGTAATGAGGCAAAAATCCCCATAAAAGTGTGCCGCGTGGTAATAATAGCGCGTCACGGTTATTCCGCGGAATTATTTTATCGTCACCGAAGAAGTCTTTCCAGGTTAAAACGAGATTGCCGCGAAGTATCAAAAACACCCCGTATAATCACGCGAGACGTAACGAATCCCGGCTTTTTGCCTATTTCTTCGGCGAGCTCTTAACGAACCGTGAGATCGTAACTCGTTAAAGGGTCGTCCCCTTCTCCTCGTTTCGCGCCTAAACTAGTCCGCGATGGAAGAAGGCGTCTCGACGTTGAGTATTCCGGGAATTTTTGAAAAAGTTCCAGACTTTCGTCCGACGCGAATCGTCTTCGAACGCGCGCGAGGAGAGTAGGCGGAAAAATAAGCCGAACATCGTGTGCGAGGAATGGGAGCAGATAACGTGGGCAGAATTGGAGAAATAACGGGTGTTCTTATTGGACCGACACATTCGTATTTTCCCCACTCTTTGTAGAGCAAGAACTTATAGTAGTTAGGTACACCGTTGTACTTTAAAGGTAATAGTGTACTAGAGTAATAGGAACATTCGTACTTTCCCCACTCTTTGTAGAGGAAGAACTTATAGTAGTTAGGTACACCGTTGTCCTTTAAAGGTAATAGTGTACTAGAGTAATAGGAACATTCGTATTTGTCCCACTCCTTGCAGAGGAATACCTATCGTAATTGGGTAGTACTTTATACCTGGTAGACCAGTGCAATAGGAATACCCGTACTTGCCCCACTCCTTGTAGAAGAGTACTTATCATAGATACACCATTCTACTTTAAAAGTAATTGTATACTAGTGTAATAGGAACATTCGTATTTGCCCCACTCCTTGCAGAGGAGTACCTATCGTAATTAGGTATACCATTGTACTTTATACCTGGTATACGAGTACAATAGGAGTACCTGTACTTGCCTCATTTCTTGTAGAAGAGTACTTATCATAGTTAGGCACACCACTGTACCTTAAAGTGGGTATACCAGTGCAATGAGAACACCCATATTCCTCTACTCCTTAAAGAGGAGTATCTGAAGTAGTTAGGTATGCCATTGTACCTTGTAGTTGGTATATCAATACAATTGGAATACCCATACTTCCCCTACTTCTTGCAGAAGGTTATCTATCGTAATTAGGTATATCGTTGTGTCTTGTACCTGGTGTACCAGTACACCAGAAACACCCGTATTTTCCCTACTTCTTGCAGAAGGTTACCTATCATACTTAGGTATATTATTGTGCCTTACATTTAGCATACCAGTACAATAGAAACCCTCGTACTTCCCTTACTTCTTGCGGAAGGGTACCTACCACATTTAGGTATATCGTACCTGGTATACCAGCACAATAGGAACACCAGGGCTTCCTCCGCTCGTTGCACACGGAATTCCATCGCTGTTTCTGACTACCCTATTCCCGCGCGGGTAAGATCAGAGGCACGAGGTTGATCGTTCGGTGATCATTTTTCGCAGAAGCAGCGCACGGTAATTCCTCTTTTTCGGAACAATACCGGCGCGGATAAAGACGCAACCACGACTTTTTAACGCGCAATCTTTATACCCGGGGATCCCTCGACAAGGAAATACGCGGGAACGTGGGCGTTATTGCCTTTAATGCCGAATCCGCGATCGTAAAGGGTCATCTCTGCGTCACGATTCCATGTCGTTTATTACCCCAAAGTGGCGGTTCGGGGCACCGCGTAATCATCGGATACATTCAATTTTTCGTAACGCCACACCGGCGATTATCGCGAATCTAATTAACCGGGTCGGTCTCGTTGAGAAGCTCCGCCGACCCCCGGTGACCCCGATGTTGAGACTATACGAGAAAAATGAAACAAAAAAAAAAAAAGAAAGAGAAAAGAAAAAACATACCGAAAAGAAGAAACTATACCCCAAAAACGAAATTCTCGTAATAACCGTACTACCCGAGGCAGATTGCGCGCACGTACGTCGATCACGTACGATAAGATCCGGTGCCCGTTAGGATAAACGATCCGCCGAATAACTGTAAGGATCGATCGTTCTTCGGGAAACGTCGCTGGTCCGCGAAACCGATGTAATTGCACGTGGTAAGAAGGATTTATGGAACGAGGATCGCTCCTCTCTGTCGGCTCGAGGTTTTACGCCACTGCGGAGATCGTGCGATTGCAACTTTGTTCGCTTCAACGTGTATGGATATTATCTTTAATGCTCGGCCTGACGAAAACGCCGGGTACCCAGAGCTAGTCGACTTTCATGAACCCTCCACGGGATATTCTGTTACTTTGTTTCATTTTCAAGCGCGTTCGAGTAATTCTTGAACACGATTATTATCGAGGAATAAATTGTAAAATTAATCCGGCACGGAACTTTCCCTTACCATCGATTCAGCGGGAAAGCGAGCAACCGAGCAGCTGACGCACTGCGCCCGAGTTTTGCACGGCAGTTGCAACCTCGTCGTTTCTCACGTGTAAGAGTATCATTCTCGAGGCTTGAGTCAACGATAATACAAAGTGTACAGATTTGTTCACTTTCGGGGACCTTCCACAAGATAATTTATCACTTTGTTTCATTTCCAAGTGTATTTATACGTGACTACTACGCGAAAGTTTAACGTTCGAACTTGCAACAAAAAAATGTGAAATGTTCCGTAAGAATTGATATGGATGAAGGTATACAATTCTTTTAAATAAAAGTAAATTTCCATTTCTTAGGTGCACACTTATAAAAAGAATGATGTAGAAAAATAGACATATACAACTTTTCCCTCCACAGTATCACTCTGCCTTTCGCCAAATTCGAGATACAACCCTTCCCAATTACACAACGCACCCGGTAATACCCTCACGGTGTCACGTGTCACCGTTAAGATTCTCCGGAGCGATTAATAAATCTTCCCCGAATATTTTTAACGAAGCACCGACGATGGCTGCAAAGGTCTCGATCCGACACGGCTCTTGCATCGAGTCCCACGACGACTCCGCGAGTCTCGATGCTCGTCCAACCGTGCGCGGTCGATTAAAACGATTCTCGAGCGTCGTTCGAAGCTTCCGAGACATTCTGAAGGTATCTGCCGTAGATTCTGAAACTCTCTCTCGAAAATATCGCCCATGGAGCGGTGGTAATAACGACGAGATCATCGAGGAAAAAAATTCCGTTGGAGATTCAACGAGGACGCGAGCCACCGTCGAATCATCCATAACGTTTCGATGAAAAAATGTTACGACTCGAGTAAGAATCGTTTTCTCCGGTGGGGTCGCGATATTTTTACCAAGAATCCAGTGACATCGCGAGGACGACCACGAGGACGCTGTTAAAACCGTCGTCCCGATCCGCGATTAATTTCATCGGCCGCGAGTCGGAGTTGGCGATCGTTTGTCGGCGATTTTACGAGCCAGCCTCGGAGCGGAAAGCAATCCAGGGATCGAACAATAAGACTGTACCGTCTATTGTGAACTAGTCCCGAGTCTAACCGGAACAAAGAGGGGAAAGATGGCGAGAAAGACGCGCAGAAAGGTTCGAGGCAAGGGAGGCGCACAGGTGCGGAGATTTACGGGTTGCCAGGTAACGAAGGGGACTCATCAGCATCGGTAATGGCGGCATTAAGCCCTCTCTCACTCACTCTCGTTGTATTCTCGGCCTTTTGTGCTCGCTGAGCGTGGATTTCTCGGTCCTGGACGTTCGACGATACTGCGGGCGAGTCGCGAACCGCTCGATCGGTTTAATTACGCGAACTGGGTGGAGACACAGTGGCCCCTCCGTGAACGATTATCAGAATTCCGTTCCAGACGAATCGAAAGAACTGTAAGTGACTCGAGTGACTCGTCCGACACGGTAGTACTATATCTCCTTTTTAAGTGGATGGTTTGAAAATCGCGAGCAAAAAGGACCACCGACCGATCGACGTCTCGTTGCGAATCGAGACCTCGGGGAACCGTGAACTATCGGGACTTGGGACTTGGTGAATTTTTGGGTACTCGAATACTGTTGGAATACTTGGGAATTTGAATATTTCGCACGTCGAATATTCAAGTTGGTCTTTCACCGAATTTATTATCGTTTGAGTTATTCTACTGCTCGTTGAATTTTTGTGTACTCGAATTCTGTTCGAATACTTGGCAATTTGAATATTTCGCGCGCCGAATATCCAAGTTGGTCTTTCACCGAATTTATTATCGTTTGAGTTATTCTATTGCTCGTCGAATTTTTGTGTACTCAAATACTATTCGAATATTATTCGAATACTGTTCGAATACTGTTCGAATACTATTAGAATACTGTTCGAATGCTATTCGAATACTATTCGAATAGTATTAGAATACTGTTCGAATACTGTTCGAATACTTTTAGAATACTGTTCGAATACTATTGAATAATGTAAATAGATGTAATCCAAGTTCGTTGACTTATTTCTTTACCAACTTTACTTACATTCAAAGTACTTCATGAGTCGTTGAATTTTTGTGTACTCAAATACTGTTACAATACTCGGGAATTTGAATATTTCGCGCACCAAATATCTAAGTTGATCTTTCACCAAGTTTATTCTCAGTTAAGTTATTTTCTTACTCGTCAAATTTTTGTGTACTCGAATACAGTTAGAATACTTGAGAATTTGAATATTTTACATACCGATCGTTTGAATACTCGTAGCATGTATTTATTATCATAGATACAAATCTAATTCCAATACTACTCAAATACTTGAGTGCTTGTACACATTGAGCAGTGATCGATCTGAATATTCCTACTCGAATAGTCCGGTATAAACTGCAAATCGAATTCTTTTTAAAAACTTTATCTTTCCCTAAAATATTCTCTCAACAATATATTGCGCAATATTTTTATTTGGTTAGAAAAATACCAAGGTAATTGACATTTTCAGTTGCAGGTAGCTTTCTTTTAGAGAATAAAACCACTAGGTCGTTTTCGAAGCTTATCCGGCAATTAGCGGACGAATTAGTTAAAAGTTTTTCTCGCGTTAATTGCGAAATAGCACTCCGACACGCGGATACAGGTTACTGTCGCTGTTTTACGAGCGTCTTAAAGCTGTCGGGAACACGATGACCGATGAAATCGGTGCGTGCTAGCGCCGGTCTTCCTTATAACTTTATGACTCTTACGCAACGATACGCGAAAAGAATCGTGTACGCGTCTAGCCTGAATTAGCTTGCGATCTACCCGTAGACTACATTCCCACAGGCCTCGATTTCGTCCGTGCGATCGCAAATGTCAATTAGAAAGAGGTCAAAGGGGGAAATAATTTTTCACGGTGTTCCAACTTTATTCAAACACATTTTCTTACTCTTTACACCGATAGATATACCCGTGCTCCCGGACAACGATTAAATAATTTCATTCGATTCCCATCCGACATCTTTCCATCGCTCGAAATATTTACTCCGACTGGTTAGAACAACTCAATAGGTAACTTCACCGGTCGATGATCTCTACGAGAGTTCAGATTTGTATTCTTCGAAATTATAGAGAGTAAAGAATCGCAATAATTATTCAAGTGATCTTCCTACCAGGTAGTAGGTGACTTTGTCAATTTTCAGAAATGTCTCGCGAAACACCTCGTAAATATTCTTTGCTCTGTCGAAAAAATCGATGAAAACAATCGATCGATTTTTCGAACTCATAGAAATATCGGTTCAGATTTGCATTCTTTGAAATTACGAAGAGTAAAGAATTGCAATAATTATTAAAATAATAGTCTGCCTGTAACATTGTCAATCTCTAGAAATGCCTCGCGAAACACCTCGTAAATATTCTTTCCTCTGTCAAAAAAGACGATAAAAAAGAAACAATTTTTCAAACTGACAGAAATAGCCCCCTCGGTTGATATTTAAATTCTCCGAAATTACGAAGAGAGAACAATCGCAATAATTATTAAAACAATCTCCCCACCAGGAGTGCATCCACGCCTCGAACGAATCGTGCAACTCTACTGAAAAAATCGATGAAGAAAATCTCGAGGGCGTTTCCCCGAAAATCCGCGAAAGAAGATTCCTCGTCCAGATGGGCGTAACGACTCGTCGCGGAATTAGAAGTGGACACACGCTCGCGAACACGCGTCACGATCGCGATCCTCGGATATGGTAAACGAGCTTATTATAGCAGTCAATTGTGGCATTGTTCGCGCGTATCTAACGACGACGATTTGCATAACGCGTACCGCGCGTCCTCGCCGCTCGCGCGCCTCTTATGTAAGTTTTAAGTTTTTTTCTTTTCTTTTTTTTGCGATTAAACCGGCATAATCGTCGGGAACGAGCTATCTAGAAAGAGAGAGAGAGAGGGGAGAGAGAGATGCGCGCACAGATGTAAAGAGAGAACGATGGAAACGGTAGACGACGACGTTATTAATTTTCGATCGCACGGAGAGAAGCTCGCGTACGCGCACACGTAGAAGCGGAGGACGCTGGACCCCGCGTCGGGCCACGCCTTAAAAAATGATTAGCGTCAGATGGCATGCGAAACCAGATACTGGAATCGCTGGAATCCGTGGGTCGTTCGCGTACGCCTGACGTCCCCGCGTATAATTATGCCCGCTGACACATGCCGTTTCATTCGCTTTTAAACACGCGTTCCGTTTAATGCGCGCACTCGGCGAATCGCGGAGTACAATAACGCGCGGCGAAGAATGTAATTGCATCGTGATTTAATGAACGCGCCACGGTGGGGCGGCCGTAAAATACTTTTAAGTACGTTGAAGGATTATCGCGAAAGTAAGTCCGCGAATACGCCGGTATAAATTTGATTATATCCGCTTGGAATGCGGGAGCTTTTAAGGTGACTCTCGCCCCGGACACCTTGGACGAAAATATTTAATTGTACGTCGAGCAGCGTCACCGCGGCCACCGCGAGGACCAACACGGGACGGAAACCGCGTTGGATTTTCCTCGTCGAGTTTTATTCGATTTTTATTCATTTCCCGCGACGATACGACCGTTCGCGATCATTCCACGCGGCGACGCAATAGTTCCTCGTACGATCGGAATTATTTCACGAGTCTCGAGTCCGATCGAAGTCAACGGTTGTCTTTGGATTCATTAATCAGACGTCTCGGCCGTCATCGCGCCAGTGTAGCTAATTTCGACGCTACCGACGCGTGCCTCGTCGACGTTTCAACAACGGAGTCCGATTATCGAGTCACTCTCGAGCTGAGTTTTTCGAACGATCCGCCGATAACGTTACACGACGGATAATAACATAATTTTCGGCACGACCGACGCGATACTTATCGATGTTACGATTTCATTTCGGATCTGGTTATTGCGTCACTTTGCGAGTATTATTTTAGAAGAATGATCTGTATGATAACGCAGTGGACGGTGGACAATTTCGACGTTAAACGATGATTTCGATTTAGTAGAGAATTTGGTTATTATGTCACTTTGAAAGTAATTTTTTAGAAGAATAATAGATCGATAGCTTTATATAGTGAATGATAGACAATTTCGATGTTAATCGATGCTTTGGATTTAGTAGAGAATTTGGTTATTATGTCACTTTGAAAGTAATTTTTTAGAAGAATAATAGATCGATAGCTTTATATAGTGAATGATAGACAATTTTGATGTTAATCGATGCTTTTGATTTACTATAGAATTTGGTTATCATGTCAGCATGGAAGTAATTTTTTAGAAAAATAATCGACAAATTTTAGAAAAATGATAGACAATTTCAATGTTAACCGATGCTTTCGATTTACTTTAGAATCTGGTTATCGTAACACTTTGGAAGTAATTTTCTAGAAGAATAATCGGTCGATTAGGTCACCCAGTGAACGATGGACGATTTCGGCGCTAACTTTCGATTTACTTTAGCATCTGGTTATTAGGTCACCTTGGGACTAATTTTGTTACAAGAATAACCAACTGATAGAGGATGATCAATTTTTATCGTCGAACTCAATTTACTACAATTGGACCGCAAATTTTTACGTTACCGTTTTACAATGCCACTCTTGTGGCATACTTTGCTTTCACTGTTGCGAAAGACGGTATGTTAAACCGTCAGTTTCGAAGAAAGATCCATTTAGTACGAATTTGCTAAGAATTCTTATCTGTTGTCCCTGTGTGTAATTATTGTATCACGATCGATAAAAGTAGTCGAATTTGGGACCAACTTGCGAATCGATGTCAACGAAATAATTATGTTTTTCGTTACGGTGTGGTAAATGCTCGTTGAATACGATTATTCGAACATTGGCGAGTTACTAACGGAGTATACAAACGCGAAGTAATTACATTTATAAAAGAAGAAAAACGTACCGTATACAGCTCGTAAAACACTTTATGTTCTCGTATTATAATATAGGCAAAAGGTAAGACCCACAATTTTCTATCGTTGGGCAAAGTGGCGATAATTGGTACGTTTACTTGAACGTAACAAGGACAGTATCTGTAACGATTTAATTAATATAAATAGGATATTTACACGGTGCTACGATCGACTTCAAGAGCCGTCTTAGAAAAATCTCGCATCGATGTCGTCCATCGTGTATCGTAATTTATGGAAACCAGTTCGACGCAAACTTTTCAAAATGCCCGCGTATAAATTGGATTCACCTCGATTAATCTTTATCTCGGCGAGATCGTAATTGCGATCCAATCGTAGCGGAATTCGATACCAAAACCTTGAGAAACGAGATGAACAGCTGCGTACTTAATAGCTCCGTTCGAAACTGCAAATGACCGACAAAATATAAAACTACTATTTAATTAATTTCTACGCGCATATGTTACGCGAAACGTTTAATATTTTTAGCTTTCGGTCGTCTCCAGTCGTCGATCTCTCGTTTCTTATCTTTCTGCGATCTTGCTACTTTCGTTACAAAAAATGTACATTAAACATCCGTTAAACAACCTGATATCGAAGTATTGGCAATCACGAAACACGGTCAATATTTCAATAACGCGCCTGATTACTGTTTACGAATCGTCCTGTGTTCACAAACCCCTCGAATTCGGTTACGCGGTTTCCGTACAACCGAGAATCTCGGATCTAACGAACACTTGGATATTTCATCGCGAACCACGATAAATATTTCAATAAACTCCCAGATTGTTTTTTACCGATCACTCTGTATTCACAAAGCCATAGAAGTTGTTTCAATTATGTGTTTCTCATACGACCGAGTTTCTCGTATCTAACGAACACTTAGATATTTTACCGCGAACCACGATAAATATTTCAATAAACTCCCGGATTGTTTTTTACCAATCACTCTATATTCACAAAGCTATCGAAGTTGTTTCAATTATGTGTTTCTCATACGACCGAGTTTCTCGAATCTAACGAACACTTGGATATTTCATCACGAACCACGATAAATATTTCAATAAACTCCCAGATTGTTTTTTACCGATCACTCTGTATTCACAAAGCCATCGAAGTTATTTCGATTACGTGTTTCCCGTACGACCGAGTTTCTCGTATCTCACGAACTCTACGATATCTTGGCCAGCAATTCCAAACGCTCCGGTAGTCCCATTTAACGCGCAAATGAACGAATAGACGTACAAATTGATCGCGTTTTCGATCGTGCCTCGAATGAACGAACAGATCCAGCGGCGACTTTCGAAATCGATCCACGCACTCGTTCCGAGAGTTTCGGCAAGCTTCTTCGAGGCAGCGTTTAATTCAACCGAGAGACAACGTTCCGGCCGAGGTGAGCTTTGATGAACCGATATCGTCCTATTTCACGTTCGAGCGAGAGCGCGCAATAAATATTCACGAGGCTTCCGCCGTGGATTGTCGCGGAATACCGACCACTGGGATGCGACGTTGTAACGCAGCTGAGTTTCATAAACAACCACGGTGTACCGGCAGGTTGGTTAGTTATGATCCCCGGAGCTGGTGGCGGGCTACAGCGTCTCGAGGAACCGAAAGACGGATGGCGTGTACGACCGAAGAAGAACTCCGAGAGGCGTATCCGAGGCGCGCGACCTTTAAAATTTCCAACGCGGGTGTGTAAGTACGTGCGATAGTGTGACGTGTTTACACGCTTGGCCAACACCTGCGCGCGCACCCTGATCACGTTACCACCGAAGCAGTAGTTTAACATTTCTACCGATAGTCGATTCTACGATTTTCCTGCTGGCCCGTGTCTCGAGGAGAGTTACTTCTCTTTCGGGGACCTATCGAAGATTTTCTTTCGCTATTAAAGTTAATATTAAATATTTGAAATATTATGATGCGCAATAATATTAATTGCGTAATGATTTTAAATTTCTACCGATTGTCAATTCTACGATTTTCCTGGTGGCCCGTGTTACTTTTGTTTAGGGAACCTATCGAAGATTTTCTAGCGCGATTAAAGTAAATATTGAACATTTGAAATATTATAATGCGCAATAATATTAATTGCGTAATGATTTTAAATTTCTACCGATTGTCGATTCTACGATTTTCCTGGTGGCCCATATCTCGAGGAGAGTTACTTCTCTTTCGGGGACCTATCGAAGATTTTCTAGCGCTATTAAAGTAAATATTGAACATTTGAAATATTATGATGCGTAATAATATTAATTGCGTAATGATTTTAAATTTCTATCGATAGTCGATTTTACGATTTTCCTGGTGGCCCGTGTTACTTTCGTTTAGGGGACCTATCGAACATTTTCTAGCGCGATTAAAGTAAATATTGAACATTTGAAATATTATCATACGCAACAATATTAATTGCATAAGGATTTTAGACTTCTACCGATAGTCGATTTTACGATTTTCTATGTGGCCCGTATCTCGAGGAAAATTACTTCTCTTTCGGGGACCTATCGAAGATTTTCTATCGCTATTAAAGTAAATATTAAATATTTGAAATATTATCATACGCAACAATATTAATTGCGTAATGATTTTAGACTTCTATCGATAGTCGATTCTACAATTTTCCATGTGACCCGTGTCTCGAAGAGAGATTACTTTTCTTTCGGGGACCTATCGAAGATTTTCTATCGCAACAGAAGCAAACATCGAATACGCGAAATATTCGAATACGCAATAATTATGAAACCTTTTGGAAATATCCTATTGGTTGCACAATGGTCTTAGATCTCTACAAATACTCGTTCGATTCTACGATTTTCCCGCTGGTTCGAGCGAGCTGAACAGTGTCTCGAGATCAATTTCTCTTCTTTGGGGGACCTATCGAAGATTTTTTACGGCGAGATAGGTAAATATCGAACACCTGAGATATCGGAATATGTAATAATTCAATTTGCATAATGGTTTTAGATTTCTACAAATACTTGGTCGATTCTACGATTTTCCCAGCGACAAATGCCTCTTTCCCATTTTGGGACTCGTCGAAAACTTTCCATCACGGTACGGACACCCGCAGTATTTGATCATCCTATCGCAATTATGGGTCGTTTCGAAAAAAGTTTACTACCACCTGGTGATTTTACATTTCTATCGATAATCGAGAAATTATACGATTTTCCCGGTGATAGGTGCCTCCAGGCCTTGATCACTTTTCGTTTGGCGACCTATCGGAACTTTCTATCGCGATACGAACGTTCGAACTATCAGACTATCGTTGAAAAGGACCTATCGAAGACTTTCCATCGTGATACAAAATACCTGAAATACCAAAATAACCTACCACAATTACAGAACCTTTCGAAAATGGCTACTTTTGGTACTCGAAGGAAAAGAAAAATTCTTCTTTCCCTCCTGGAAACAAAATGGCCACTTTGAGACATCGTCTTCTCTAACGTTGAAATTCCAAACTATTTAAACACCACTACTATTGCTTCCTTTCCGATACCTGGCTGGCTTCTCCCAGAGTATTCATCCTCGCCTGGCAAGCTGATCCTATTGCTGTCACCTGTATTTCTCTCTGATTTACATACTTCCCTGAAGTAACTCTGAGAAACAAGGTTCTCGACCTACTTCACCTCTCGACCCGACCATCGCTTCAATTCGTTCCCTTTTTATTCTATTTACAAATCTACTGTTCTTTCATTCTACCCGGATCGTAAACCAGATCCTACTCTATCCTCGAACTTCTTCTCTATCTTTATAAAAATACGGAAGAAATGGTAGAATCTGTAGAGATTCGATTAAAATTCGTATCCATAATTAAAATCGTCTTAAATACCCGTATCTTTCTCTTCGACTTTCTCAGAATGCAATAAAAGATTTCTTCTATTCGACCATATGCCGTTCACATCGATGGACGTCTATTGCAAATATTCACTGTACCATCGAGAAACACCTGGTGGAAATATGTACGACAGAGCTCTGGCCAAGCACTCGCATCGAGACACTGGTAGTCGCTTTATTGTCGCGAATCTTCCGCGAGTTGACTACGTTTCCAGCGTCTTGTTTCCGAACAGCGATCGATGCATCGTAAACCGAGGACACGTTGCACGCTGTCAATGGCCCAGCGTGCAATCCATGCGTGCACTTTTCCAGCAATCTTTCGCATGGAAGACCTACGGGTCGAATTCGTCGGCTGGTAAAAAGTTTCGAGCGTGACCAATAACGAATTTCAGCCACCGATTTGTCACTCGTATCACGTAGCTCCGGCTACTTGCGAAAAGAGGACCAAAATTGCAAAACACACTGTTCAAATAAGTCGTACCTCGAACCGACCCGACCCGACGAATCGTACGTGGAACGCCCCCTTTTAGGCGTGTGCTCGTTCTCAAGATAAACCGGGTCGAAGATCGAAATTTTCAAGGCCGTTTCGTCGACGAATCGTTAACGACATCGGGGCCACCGAGCATCGCCGTGAACGGAACAAAGAGGTCTCGCGACGTTTCATTCTAAAATGAATATTTATACATGGTCAAATGTGCAATTCTTCGCCTGGACGTCACACAATATGGCGTGCATTGAAATAGCACGAACGCATAAAGCATCGGTCACCGATCAAGGCGACGCGTCACGTCATACGACGCGCGATAGATGAATCGTATTTTCAACCATAAATATTCACTCTTGAAACGAAAGAAAAAAAAAAGAAAAAAAATGATGTACGACTTGTTACTTTCAGCGAGACTCGCGATACTTATTATTGCATTTTTTTTTCGATACGAGAACAATACAAAATTTGAAACGTTCCGTGTTCGGGGAACTCTTCTAATTTGTTGCTAAAATACACGGACCTCGCATTAGTATCTAACGACCGCGTTTTTCAATCAGAAATAAGGACAAAAAGTTTGTACGTACGAATTTCCTTCTTTATGATCATCCTCCAAGAATCACTCAAATATCAAGCTTGTAACACTTTTGGAAATTGTACTTGGATTTAGTATAAACAATTCGACGATCTTCACTTTTCATTATTTCGTACCATGCAAAGGGATAAATAGTTCGAATCGTGCGACTCGATTCGTAATTAATTCCTAGAGAACGTTTCTATTTCTAGTTCTCCATTGGTAGAATTTCATATTCGTGTACAATGGTTCGATTATTATTACAGCATAGTACTTTGGAAAAAAATGCAATGCGAGCTACCAACACGAGACAGTACATTTTTCGACCAAGAACAAATAGTCGACTCGAATCTATACTTAACGAATTACCAACGCGAAAAAAGTACATTTTCCAATCAAGAACAAATAGTCGACTCGAATCTATACTTAACGAATTACCAACACGAGAAAATACATTTTTCGACCAAGAACAAATAGTCGACTCGAATCTATACTTAACGAATTACCAACGCGAAAAAAGTACATTTTTCGACCAAGAAGAAATAGTCGACTCGAATCTATACTTAACGAATTACCAACGCGAAAAAAGTACATTCTTCGACCAAGAAGAAATAGTCGACTCGAATCTATACTTAACGAATTACCAACACGAAAAAAGTACATTTTTCGACCAAGAAGAAATAGTCGACTCGAATCTATACTTAACGAATTACCAACGCGAAAAAAGTACACTTTTCGACCAAGAACAAATAGTCGACTCGAATCTGTATTTAACGAATTACCAACACGAGAAAGTACATTTTTCGACCAAGAAGAAATAGTCGACTCGAATCTGTATTTAACGAATTACCAACGCGAAAAAAGTATATTTTTCGACCAAGAACAAATAGTCGACTCGAATCTATACTTAACGAATTACCAACGCGAAAAAAGTAGATTTTTCGACTAAGAAGAAATAGTCGACTCGAATCTGTATTTAACGAATTACAAACGCGAAAAAAGTAGATTTTTCGACCAAGAACAAATAGTCGACTCGAATCTGTATTTAACGAATTACCAACGCGAAAAAAGTAGATTTTTCGACTAAGAAGAAATAGTCGACTCGAATCTGTATTTAACGAATTACCAACGCGAAAAAAGTAGATTTTTCGACTAAGAAGAAATAGTCGACTCGAATCTATACTTAACGAATTACCAACGCGAGAAAATACATTTTTCGACCAAGAAGAAATAGTCGACTCGAATCTGTATTTAACGAATTACCAACGCGAGAAAATACATTTTTCGACCAAGAAGAAATAGTCGACTCGAATCTATACTTAACGAATTACCAACGCGAGAAAATACATTTTTCGACCAAGAAGAAATAGTCGACTTGAATCTGTATTTAACGAATTACCAACGCGAGAAAATACATTTTTCGACCAAGAAGAAATAGTCGACTCGAATCTATACTTAACGAATTACCAACGCGAAAAAAGTACATTTTTCGACCAAGAAGAAATAGTCGACTCGAGTCTATACTTAACGAATTACCAACGCGAAAAAAGTACATTTTTCGACCAAGAACAAATAGTCGACTCGAATCTGTATTTAACGAATTACCAACGCGAGAAAATACATTTTTCGACCAAGAAGAAATAGTCGACTTGAATCTATACTTAACGAATTACCAACGCGAAAAAAGTAGATTTTTCGACCAAGAAGAAATAGTCGACTCGAATCTATACTTAACGAATTACCAACGCGAGAAAATACATTTTTCGACCAAGAAGAAATAGTCGACTTGAATCTGTATTTAACGAATTACCAACGCGAGAAAATACATTTTTCGACCAAGAAGAAATAGTCGACTCGAATCTATACTTAACGAATTACCAAAGCGAAAAAAGTAGGTTTTCCTGGGCAAGAAGAAAACTTCCGGTAAATTTATATTTAACGATCGCACGCGTAACCGGTGCACGGCAAGAGTGTGGAGATTTTACGCGAGCCTATTCGACACGAGTTGGCACTACCGTGGAACGTCTCCTGCGGCTTCCTTCCGTAAGTAGCGGATCATCGGAGGCGGCGTCCCGCTGATGCAGCAAAAAGCACAAAGTGCATTGAAAAAACTGCTACGGCGAGGCTGGCTTGCGTAACGCGCGGGATCAAACGAGCGGAGTAATAAAATAATCGAAGGAAAATAACCGGTCGAGCTTTTACGCGAGGTCGTCGATATTCAACCTGAAATTACAACGCGCGAAACCGCGAATTTCGAACGAACTCCTCGAACATCTAACGATCTTGCGCATTAGCCGTGCACGAGCGTTCGTGTAATAAATTTAATAGAGATCGCGAGTTCACACGTCGGATATAAGTAGGTGTACGATGATACGCACCGCTTTGTACGATTTTAAATCATTCTGGCGCGGTTATTCCCTCGAAAACGATCGAATATTTATTCGAGGGTACAAATATTTTTGTATTTTTATATATTGCGCGGGAAAATCGAGCTTTGTAATTCGAACAAGAATTACAACAAGAGTTTTTCGAACGAAGTTATCGGTAGTACCGCGTAGTACAGTATTTTTGTATTTTTATACTTTGCGCGGGAAAATCGAGCTTTGTAATCCGTATAAAAGTTTTTCGAACAAAGTTATCGGTAGTCAGGAAAAATATAAAACGAACGATATGTATGTATATCGATATCTTATATATTGATTCTTTTCTTTATTTGTGAAATTTCTAATTTACCTGGGAAGCTTTTAAGACAATAACCTATCGACGAGCGATACTTCACCGTGATTAGTTAACAAATGTGCGTAGATACGAGAAATTTATACTCGGTAATGTCACTCCGATCAAAGAAACTCCGATCTACGCCGGAAGCTTTCGAAGCATTCGTGTACCCTATCGATAAACAAGACTTCGTAGTAATAATTACTTACAAACTTCCCCAAATTAGACTCAATTCTGACCATCAAGATTATCGAATGTGACTTTTTTGAGATAACTCGGATCTACGCTAAAAATGTAAAGCGACTTATCGTTTATACTTCCAACCCGATACAAACACTAGTTCTAGCGTTAAATAAACTAAAGTTCATCTCGCACCAGTTCTCGCAAACCTCCCCAAACCAAATCCAATTCTAACCCCCAAGATGATCGACGTTTCGAATACTCCGCAGTGACCTTTCCGAGATAACTCGGATCTACCTAAAAATGTAAAGCGACTTATCGTTTATACTTCCAACCCGATACAAACAGTAATTCTAGCCTTAAATAAACTAAAGCTCATCTCGCACCAGTTGTCGCAAACCTCCCCAAACCAGATCCAATTCTAACCCCCAAGATGATCGACGTTTCGAATATTCCGCGGTGCCCTTTCCGAGATAACTCGGATCTACGTTAAAATTTAATGTGACTTATCTTTTATACTTTTATACTAAAGCTCATCTCGCACCAGTTGTCGCAAACCTCCCCAAACCAGATCCAATTCTAACCCCGAAGATGATCGACGTTTCGAATATTCCGCGGTGCCCTTTCCGAGATAACTCGGATCTACGCTAATATTTAATGTAACTTATCTTTCATACTTTTATACTAAAGCTCATCTCGCACCAGTTGTCGCAAACCTCCCCAAACCAGATCCAATTCTAACCCCGAAGATGATCGACGTTTCGAATATTCCGCGGTGCCCTTCCCGCGATAACTCGTCTCCACGTTAAAATGTAAAGCGAACGTTATCTTCGGTAGCTGTAACCCGGACAGACCCGTTTTACGGTAGGTTGGTAAGAAACGGCACGTCGAAACAGCGCGATTCGCGCGGAGGACAGTTGAATCGTAGGCACGGAACAACTCGATCGGCGGAGCGATCTCCCTCGCGGACCATCGTCAGCGTTGGACACTTGTCTCGTTTAATGTTAAATTGCATGCTGCGCGCGGGCCACGGCAAAAACGAGCCAGGACGGGACGCTTTAACGAGCGGTCGCTAGGCAAGAAAATCAGCACCGCCACCGCCGGCAGCATCCCCGGGTACACGTTATCCCGCTGTACGCTAACGTTCGGTCGCCGCGCGCCAAGAAAAAGGGCTACCGGTGAACACCGAGAAGAGACAAATGCCATTTAATCAGGAGCACTCGCTCGCTCGCTCGCGCACACGAGTTTACGACACTTCGGAACGTGGCGTTCGCCGCGCTCGTACAAATGCAAACCGACCGAACCTGCAAAGCGAGCAAAAGCAACACCAACACCGACGTGGTTCACCCAGCTAAAGAGAGAGAGAGAGAGAGAGAGAGAGCAACCAGAAGCACCCGAGCACCGCGTTAATTAAACGCGAGCGATTAGTTAGCGGCAGTTAATTATATAGATTAATATGCAAATGAATTCCCTCCCTCCCTCCCTCCCTCTTTCCCAACGGCACCACGGGTGAAGGTAGACGCCGCGCAACGAGACCCAAGCCCGGTCCTGATTACATTACGCTCCGAACCGCTTCGACTTTCAGCGCCCACTCGGTTTTCCTTCGTTTCACCGCCTCCCTATACAACCAGAGATATACCGGTGATTAATCTCGCGGAACTCCCTCGATGAACGTCCACGAACCTTATTTCGACCACCGAGTTTTCAAGTCGAGGCGAAACTTCGTGAAGAACCTTTACCGAAGCTTATTTCACGAGCGATTTTATTGGGTTTTTCGAGAAGTTTCGTCGTTTTTTCATTGTAAATGAAAATTGTGTGACAGTTTAATTTTGAACAAGTGTAAATATACGAACTGATCTACGTGGAACTTTACACGGGTTCGTGGAAAGGGAGTGCCGTTTTTAGGGAAATTAAAGGATGAAATTAATAGTCATTTTTTATCGAGCGATAGAAGTTATCCAGTAATCGATTAGAAGAGGAAAGGTATTGAGAAGTATCGAGAGAAGTTGAGAGTTTGTTGAGAATGTTTAGGAGGAAGTTTCTTTTTGATTTTTTTTATAATTTCTCGAGTGATTTTCCAAGCGTTGAATTGGTCGAACTCAAAAAGTAGGAAACGTTTCGGTTAGTTTTCCATTTTGAGGGAGAAATCACCCTTTGTGTTAACAGTAGCCATTTTACAGAAGATACGAGGTGTGGAGAAGTAATGTTACAACGCTTCTGGAGGTTTGTAAATCGAGAAAATTCAACACGAATACTGTACCTCGTGTCGTTTTTACTTTTCGACTCGAGAGGAAAAATAGAGTTCCATTTTATTCGTGCCTCTATAATTCTTAAATTATAACGAACATTGAGAAACGTTCCAAGCAAAAGTCACGTCGTTTCCAAACTGCTCCAAAAATTACAAACAGAAACATTCTTCGAATATTTTCTCCATCTAATTATCCCATACCTAGTGATCAAAGACACCGTTGAGAAGATAATTTCCCAAACACGTTTCTCAGAAAAAAGAATTACACTTTCCATAAAATTCAAAGTCTCGAGAACATACTTACAGAGATCCATTAGGCAAAATGGGTATTTGAAAAAATTGGAGTCACTTCGATGCATAATGATTCCAGAAACCAGGGACAAACTCTCTTATCGAAGGAAAACTACGCAAAATACGATCGGGAACCATTTTTCAACGATATAATTTCATTTACCGTGTGCGAAGAACAAAAAAAGAAACGAAACGAGTCTCGAATGTTCCACACTGTTCCACGCTGTTCCACGCTGAGTGAAGATCGATATTTCGAGCAAGAGCACGACCGGACGTTATCCTCGACGCGTAATTATTTTCTAAGATTCTTTTAAAGTTAAAACATACGAATCGATCCTTGCCGGTTAAAAATCGTCTCGACGAACGTTCATAATCTCGACAAATCGTACCCAACTCGAAACAATGTCTAATCGAACCCGAAGGAATCTAGTAAAAACGCTCGGAGCAGGTGAACCGGGCAACGTGTACCCGCGAGTGCGTCGATGCGTGGAATGCGTGCACCGGAACAAAGTCGCGCGCAGAAGTTAATTAGTTGTACAGTCACGGAATCCCGTGGCTCCCCGTTACCAATTCCCAACGTGAAACGTTATGTCAACGACTATTCCCCCGTTTTGAAAACGCCTCGATGTTACCATTTCTCCGCGAGGCTTTCGTCCATCGTGTACCGCCTACACTTTCGTTTCGAGCGAATCTATTAGAATGAAATACACGAGCTCGCGGTAGCGATCGCACACGTACCGTGGATCGCGATCTTTGTCGTTCCTTTTTTCTCACCACCTTCGTCCGGGCAACTGGAATCGATTCCTGAGTACACGAGCATTTTCGAGGTACGTTGAAACCGTTTCAGCAAATTCTATGAGTTTTGCCCGGCATTCCACCGACCGAGGGAATTCTGGTTTCTAAACGAGCCACTTCTTTTCGCGCGACACCGATAAAAACGCATTCAAGCTGCGAGTTACTACGAAAAGGTATCACAACGACACGCGTGACGACTCCACCTCGAGTTTTTCCCATTGCTACGGGAAACCACCGTGGCGACACTGGGCCCGTAACGCCGACGAACACCGAACGTACGCGAGACCGTACGAAAACCTCTCCGAGACGTTGAAACGCGCGTACACCTTTCGGTACACCTATCCGGGGATTACCCAGCTCGCGAATCCGAACGGGAAATTGACAAATCGGCCGACTGTTTACCGTAAATTGGCTTAACGTGGTCGCGTCAACTTCGTTAATTATCGCTAATGAAAACCAATTAGACGTTCTCGATGCGTGGCAAGACGGGTCCATTAGCCCGTTGCAAAAGTTCTGGGCTACTTTCGGACTCACTGTCGCGCAAAAACGTGACGTTGCATTAATCGGCCGCGAGAAAATCGCTGAGAGCCAGATTTCACGTGCACGGGCAACAACATTATACGGTTCCGTTCGTCGCCGGAGTTGGCTCCGCGTGTGAAGAAAGAAGAAAAAAGAAAAGAAAAAGAAACGAGTCTCTGAGTGTTCCACGATGGCTGAAGATCGATATTTCGAGCGGGAGATCGCGTAATTATTCTCTGGGTTACTTTTCAAGTTGAAACGTGAAATAAATTTCGGTGAATTCAAAGCGTCCGTGTTAGGTGTCACGGGAAAATCGATCGAGGAATGTGAGAAACTCACGAAATCGATTAGATAAATAGGATGGAAACTCGTGACGATTTTTGAAAATGTAACGTCGAGTAATTGAAACGAAATTTCTTCGTAAGCTGGTTGGAACATCTAGCGCGAAAAAATCCAAGTTTCGTACACTTGGACTATTTTTTCTCTTTTCACCGATACGGCTAGACGGGACTAGTTTGCGACTTTTTTTCGTTATCCGCGCGTGTGCGTTACCTATTATACATTCGACACTAACGAGTGTAAATGACGCGCGAATACACCGAGCGGTACATCGCGTGGAGTGTCTTGTTTTTCGCTGGTTCGATGGATACGGTCGTAGGAAAAGATTGGGGGTGTCCACGACGATCGTGGATACTTCTTGCCCGTGATAATTGGGATTTCTCGGTAGGTACGACAATTAGAATTCTCCGTGTGTACGTCAATTAAGATTCTCCGTGTCTGTGATAATTATCGCGCAACATTTTTACCGAAATATTAACCGTGAAATGTTATTAGGTTGTTCGGAAAGTCGTTTCGTGTTTTCTGGTGAAAATGAAACACGATTTTTTCAGAGCGTATAAACGTTTCGTTAAACGATATATCCTCCATTTTGGAGAACGAAACGAGTTCCCGAAGAATCGAATATTTCGCAAGGTGGATCGCGAGCTATGCAAATGTGCTGCACAATGGATCCGTGATCGTCGACGAGGCATCGCTCGTCAAGGTTCGAGTGAAACGCAACGAACCGCGCGCTTGTCAACGAGAACGTTCGACGATCGTGTATTCGACGACGTTTAAAATCCGGAGGTGTGTACGCCGCGTTGAAACCGCCCCGGCTGCAGGTGAAGAGGCAAAAGAAGCAGCTAAGCTCTGACGACAGGTAGACACGTCGGTGTCCGATCTTATAAACTCTGAGCTCTGGGAAGATGGGTCTAGCGCCTTCGTATACCTCATGTAACTAACATTAGATGCATAATGCATGGATAGGTGGCCAAGCTAGGTGTCGCAGCGACAAGGCTCTACAACTCCCCGACGCCCCTCGTGTTGCATCGTGCCAACAACCCAAGCATCTCGAAGCGCCGCAGTTCGGTCAATATGCACCGGCAACACCGCGGAATCGATTTTCGAATCGAATTTCCCGCCTTTTAATTTCCAACTCCTTAACGCGAACCGTGGATCCGCACTTGCGATCCTACGGAGAACAATTTGAATTTTCGAAAGTGGAACGAAATGCAACAGTGTCTAGGTATATAGGTCGTGCGTCGAATTTGGAAACACGGCTACCTGGCAGGAGCAACGTTATTCTGCAGATTCTCTAGACAGTGTACCGTTCTATGGTACCTGGAGGAGCTGGAATACGGATCGTGTATCGGACTTGGAAATTTGAATCTCACGTGGGAGCTATTATATTATTCCATATATTCGACGAGGTGTGTATTATTCCAGGAGCTGGAATGTGGGTCATATATATTGGACTCAAAAGTGCACAACAGGGTCCTGTGGATTTGCAATTACAGAGAGTAGGACGATCGACGTTTCCTGATTCGTGGAACGAATCTTCGCGACGGTTTTTAGATATATAGGTCGTACACCGGGACTTGAAAATATAGGTCCCTAGTAAGAGCTGTACACCATTTCGTAGGTTCCGTAGCGTGTACGTTGTTCCACGGGACCTGGAGAAGCTCGAGTATGGATCGTGTATATCGGACTTGGAAATTTAAATCTCACGTGGGAGCTATATTATTCCGTATATTACACCAAGTGTATTATTCCAAGACCTAGAGGAGCCAGAGTGTAGGTCATAGATTGGACTTAGAAATGGTCGTGCAATGGGTCCTATACGGGGGACGATTTGCAATTATAGAGAGTACGATTGAAATTTGACGCGGAACGAATCTTTGCAACGGTTTCTGGGAATCTAGGTCGTACGTTGGACCTGAAAATATAGGTCCCTTGTAGGAGATACGTTACTCTGTACGTTCCGCAGGTCGTGTATTATTCTACGCGACTTATAGGACTTGGAATATAGGTCCTGGACGTTCTATACATATTATTCTGCAGCTTCTGTATCATTCTACAGGACCCACACAAGCTAGAATACAGGTCATCGAGATTTCCAAACTCGTAATCGCAGAATCGGCTCGACGCGAGCCACAATTATCACCCGGACGAATTCTTTTCCATCGTATCCGACAACGACTTATCATTTCCTATTCATCGCGCATCCAAACACTATGCTTCGTTCTCCCATTGTTCCACGCATTACCGTAACTCCTTTTCTCCCGTGATTCGTTCATTATAAACCTTCTACTCCTTCAAGCGCGCAGTAATTGCATTCATCGCTAAACACCGCTAATGATAACTATTTATTCACCTTCTGTTTTTCTACCCCTTCGATTATACCGCGCGCTTTTGTCTCTGAACGTCCGCAGTTCGCCCCTCTTACCCTCTTATCCTATTATCGCGATTGTTTTTCACGTTTACCCTCCCTCGGCTATTACGTTAATACGCGCGTTACGTTCATCTTCTCGCGATCTTCCACGTCGAATCGTTAACCTTTGTGCTCCAGCCATTTGCGAGGAGCAATTAAATGGGAAAAATAAATCGCGCGCGTACGAATTCACTCGTTGCGTCGTTCGATCGTTCGAGAACGAAGCGATACCTGCTGTTAAAGTCGTATCGACGAGAAACAAACGTCTTCGCTCTCCGCGGCATACGATTCTTCGTTTCTCGTGCTGGTTGCGCCTCGTATTCGCATTGTTTTCGAAATTGTTCGTGTTCCGTTCGGGGTGTACGCGCGGACCGTTGAACAATGTCGGGTAATCGTAAACGGAATCAAATCGGATCCCCGTGGCGAAATTCAAATAAAGTAAAAAGCGGTCGGATCGTACGTTGAAAGTTTTAGATGGCACGGGAGCAACGACAGGCCTTAGGCCAACTAGTAGAGCCGGGCAGCGCGGATAAGCTTTTTCAAGGGACACGAAACGGTGTGTAGCTAGCGGCTGGCTCGTCCACGTGAGATCTTGGCCGATAGAGCGTTGTAAACCATTGTAATGGTAATATGCGGCGCGCGCGGCGACCCGATACACATCGCCGGCATAAGCGCGACCGTTTTGCCCGCGAACGTGTCTCCGCGGCGTAATCGTCGCCGAGCCGTATGTAAAGCAACAGTTTTCGTGGCTCGTTCCTTATCGATCACCGAACACGGCGAAAAGAAGCTACACGGCACGAACCAACGTCCACGTACCGTCTTCGTCCTCGTCCTCGTCCTCGTCCTCGTCCTCGTCCATCGCGGTTCTTAAGAATTTCACGATGTCGTGGATCTCGCTACGCACAGTCACCACCACGACCACGACCACGACGACGACGATCGGTAGGACGTCGAATTAAAGACCGGTTCTACGATCGAACGAACGATCCTCGTCGACGAACTCTATAATTTAACAAGTAACGGAATATGATAAACCGTCCGGTGGACGCGCAACTGGTACGGTGTGTATTTGTACAAGTTGCTCGAGGGAACGGTCGAAGAAATTTCTTCTTTGTTAGCAGTCGAGTGTCTTTCGATTCGCGTTGAAATTTAGAGGTAAACTATTTTTCGTTTTGAACGGAGTGTATAGGATGTCTGCAATTACTTGGATCGAAAGTTTGATCAGTTTTCGGCGAAAGAATGCGGATCTTTCTTTTTTCAAGTAATTTGGGAAGTAATTTCGTTGTTCCGGAGTTGCTGTTTTGATAGTTTTGTTTGATTTTTTTTCTTTAGAAATGATTTGCGCAAAGAGATCGCAGATTAGGAAAGTATCTATGGCTGTCGGATGGTTCAATTCGAAACTAGTAGTTACGGTCTAATTAACCGAGGTACAACAGGTTTCATCGATGAGCAATCGGACACTTTCATCTGCGAAATTATCGCGCGTTTGTTCCTAGATCTTCTCAAAGAGAAAGAGTACAAACTAATACTCGTATTTACAAAAGGGGGTATTTTTGTGCATCGAGATCCCTATGCCACGGAAGATAGTCGAAGCCTTTCGCGACACCGAAACAGAGCAGATGAAAGAGGTTTTCGTCAACGAAGAAGTGACCTTGACCTTATCTGTCCCAAATTCCCTCCCAGAATCCCCAAATCCCCTAAACCACCCTGCAATCTCCCCGAAATGTATAATTTTGCCATACGGAGACCGTTACGAAAAAAATAATCGACATTCGTCACCCCACCAAAAGAGAGTAGACGAAAGAAGTAATTCGACGACGAGGAATCGCCCTTGACCTTCCCCGTTCGAAATTCCCTCCCGGATCCTCGAATTCTCCGAACCACCGTGCAATTTTTCCCAAAATGTATAATTTTGCCATACAGACACCGTTAGAAAAAAAAAAATAATCAAGATTCGCCAGTTCCACGAAAACAGAGAATAACGATCGAGACAGTCGACGAGAAAGTATCCTCGACCTTGTATCCCTCCCCGCTGTATACTCTCCGTTCCACGTTCCCTCCCGAATCCCTAAATCCCTCGAACCACCGTGCAATTTCCCCGAAATGTATAATTTTTCGATCGAAAGCCCGTATCCGATCTCACGAGGATCGTTCTCCTCTGTATCGTTGTTCCTATCGGGAGTCGTGGCGGTGCTCGATCCGTAGCTCGGTCCCGTCCGTAATTTCAAACGGCGAAACGGTGCGTCTCGGTCGAATCCGAACGGTAGTCAACCCGGGAGACTTATTGCGATCGCGCGGAACGAGCAAACGCGTATTCGTAGCCAAGGAACGAACCGAAAGGGTACCGGAGCCCACGAACGAGGAATCGAGAGAAACGGAGGGTTGCCGTTCGAGGGAAAGAGAGACTCTCGGCGCTATCACCGGGGTAGAGAGCGAGTACTCGGGTGGCGGGAGTTCGAACAATGGAGTAAGCGCGACGCTGAATATATCATCGGGCTTGGCGCATGCCCCGGCGCAATGCATCGCGCCGTAACTCGTACCAACGCATGAATATAATATGGGCATTAATAAATCCAAGCAGGTATTAATGCGGGCTAATGTATGCGTGCCGTGCATTTGTTATGCGTCCACTTTGTAAAAGTCGCCGGTTGGTCCCTACCACAATGGCCGGCGCGGTTGTTAGCTGTCCGTACCCGTGGAAAAGCGTCTCTGGAGCCGCGGTTACCGAGTTGGTGCACGCTCGGTACCCGGCCGTTGTTGCCTGTTTGCCCGCGAGCAGGTACAACTGCGCCGCGGCTTACTCTTCCGGTCCGGGCAGCGATTGTTGCGAACGGACTTGTGTCCTTAATGTTCCGCGGACCTCGTGTCCGACGTCCTGACAAATCGATTTAGAATCACCCGGCTCGGAATGGTACACGAGGACGATCTTCCGCCAGCATGCGTGCACGCTTGTAATTGCCCGGTAACGCTGCGCGCTTGTTAGTAATGCGCTACCGTTCCCTTCGTGAAATATGATTGCGTCTCGGCCCGCGAGTGATTTATGTCCCGTTTGTGTTTCGCCGGCCGGGTACCACCGCCCGTCGTAGGGAAAATCCCTCGGGGCGTACCACGCTCGGTAACGCCGTGCCGTGGCAATCTTTGATTTCGCGATCCAACCAGCCTTCGGTACAGAACTGGACACTGCCGATCGAACGATGGGAAAATGGCTTTATCGCGCGGAGTCAGAGCGTCCTGGCGGGAACGGATAGATGAGAGGATTCGAGGACGTTTTTCGGGCGATTGGGATCTTTTTTATTTGGGATTCTTCCGGTGCGGTGGTACCAGAATCTTGGGTGTCTTCTGTGATAGCGTCGATGTGGGAAAATTGTATATTTTGGGAAAACTTGAGGGTGGTTTAGAGGATTTTAGGATCCGGGGAGAATTTGGAGTAGATAGTAGTTGAGGACACTTTTGTATCGATGGAGATTTTTTTGTTTAGGATTCTTTTGGTGCGGTGGTGAATCCTGGGTGTCTTCTGTGATAGTGTCGATATGGGAAAATTGTGTATTTTGGAAAAATTGCAGGGTGATTTAGGAGATATAGAGATCTGAGGGGAATTTGGAGTAGATAGTAGTTGAGGACACTTCTGTATTGATGAAGATCTTTTTTGTTTATGCTTCTTTTAGTGCGATGGTGAATCCTGGGTGTCTTCTCTGATAGTGTCGATGTGGGAAAATTATATATTTTGGAAAAATTGCAGGGTGGTTTAGGAGATATAGAGATCTAGGAGGGAATTTGGAGTAGATATACAGTCGAGGGCACTTTTGTATCGACGGAGATCTTTTTTGTTTAGGCTCCTTTTGGTGCAGTGGAAAATCTTGGGTGTCTTCTCTGATAGTGTCGATATGGGAAAATTGTAGAGTGATTTAGGGGACTTTGGGACCTGGAAGGGAATTTTGAGTAGATAGTACATAGCATAGACAGATAAAGTCAAGGACACTTCCTCGTCGATGAATTACCTCTTTAATTTTCTCTCTTTCAGGTGGTGGTGAATGTCCATTATTTTTGCTATTTACCGAAGTAGGTATTTCGATCGAGTAATGGGAACGAGGGGTTGGTTGGATAATCGGGGTAAATCGAGAGGTTTTCTCCGTAGAAAAGGTAACAGTAAGGTAAATATATAACTTAGTAAAATACTATCGGATGGGGATAATACGAGTCTTGTATTCGTGGAGTTGAATTTTGAGTAGATGGGTAAATAAGAAACTGACGATACGATTTATCGGTATTTTAGAAGCCTACTCGAATGCTGCAAAACGACACGATTCAAAAGACTACAGCCATAAAGCAACGTATTACTATTACACTAAATGAACCCTTTGTCCCACCGTTAGGTGTTTGGATTTCGTATTACGAAAATCTAAAAGTAGACAAAAATAAAAAAAGAATAAGAGTGCTGATAAATACGCAACTTCTCTCTTCGGAGAAGTCCAAATTCTAGAGTGGCGAAAGTTAGGGAGAGTTGACTGTACAACTGTTTCAAAGTTTCGAGATCAAGAGAGGGTGAATCATCTCCGTTCTTTCCAAAGTTAACACCTACGTAAAATCACGTGCTAGTAAATACCACGCGGACGTATTGCAAAAGTTTGTAAAATCCTGTCGAAAGTGGCCTTTCGAACGAGTCCTTCGAAAACGCTCTCGGTTGGAACTCGCGATAAAGAAACGCAACCGTGACAATTAGTCGTCTATTTGGTTCAACATCAAAGGATGCAGGAGGTATGTCGATTAATTTTTCTAGCCACTCTCGTTCCCTTGGATCGCGACGACGTCGGAGACTTTCACGAGAGACTCGTTAAAGATCCTCTCGAACGTGGATTCGACGGTCCCCTCGATCGGTGAACGAGAGACGAGAAAAAGTGCTTTTCTTTCGACGCGACACTTTCGCGCGATTTTCCCGTCTCGGCGCCGGTAAAAGAGACTTTCGAAGCGGAACGAATCTCTCGCTTCGTCGAAGAGGTGCGAACTATGTCGATGGTTTTTTATGAAATCGAGAGACTTACGAAAGACGGTGTCGATCGAATCCCGGACACTCTCGTACGCGACAAACGCCTTTCTTTCGTTAACGGTGAGGAAGAATTTTCAGAATTTATGAATACGAACGTGAGATCTCTCCATTCGATAACTTCGCTTTTTATTCTGGGGGTATGTTTGAAATCTATAAAGAACTAAATCGAAGATCCAAATTTAAGATTCCTAATCGAAGGACCTTACTCGACTGACCTCGAACGTCCCCGATCCAGTGTCAGTTATTTTACAAGAACTGCTTTGATATTTTCAAAAAATTGTAGTAACCGTTCCACAATTTTTATATTGTCTCTATTCGGAAGATGAAAAGCTCTCCCTATGCTCAAAGAATCAATTTATGAAAAATTCTAGAGGGTCTCAATCCTATTTAAATAACAAAGAAACAAAAATCAAGGAAACTCAAGTTTGATGGAGATCTCTCATCGATCGACTTTGAACGATCACAATCTCCCCACGTAACATCAATAATATTAACCACTCCACACTTTTCATATTTCTTTTATTCTGTAGATAAAAACCTCTCCCTCTGTTCAAAGAATCAATTTACGAAAAATTCTAGAGGGTCTCTCTCCTACTTAAACAACAACAACAAAAATCAAGCAAGCTCAAGTTTGATAGAGATCTCTCCTCGATCTGAACGATCACAATCTCCTCACGTAACATAAATAATATTAACCACTCCACACTTTTCATATTTCTTTTATTCTGTAGATAAAAACCTCTCCCTCTGTTCAAAGAATCAACTTACCAAAAATTCTAGAAGGTCTCAATCCTACTTAAAGAACAACAAAAATCAAGCAAGCTCAAGTTTGATGGAGATCTCTTTTCCATCGACTTTGAACGCTCACGATCCCCTCACGCGACACAGATCGCTTTCCAAGAACCACCCAGCTACTCTAAAAAGAAAAATCCTCTCCCCACCGTCCGCGTTCCGAAGTCCCGAAACATTACTCGAAACATTAGGCTCGAAAAGAGCGAGGATCGCCGAGAGTCACGGTTCCGCGATTGAACGTCCGATCGAAGGATCAGGGTTATATCGGCGAGCACGGTAGTCCGTGGCGTGTACGTTTCTGGTATGCATTTCCTCGTACAAGCGGCGGCCTTGTTAGCCGCAGTCAATAGGTCCAGCGGTGCACACCGCCCGGGTGCACCGTGGGATCCGCGATATATAAGGCCGGGAACCGCGAACTTGCACTTTAGCGCGGTACGTCCTCTCGTATCCTCTCACGGGGATAAGAAACGCGCGCGAGTCCGCTTCGCTCGAGTGTTGCACGGCCGTGGTACGACCGTCTCGAGCGCAAATACCGACCGTGGAACGACCGAGTTCGGCTTTAGGTGGCAATTCAATGGCCGTCCACGCGTAGCGAGCGGAAGAGGCGGCGACGGAGAGCCCTCGAGGTACGAGGGCCTCGCCGACAAGGAAAAACCGAGGCGCTGATCAATAAGAACGGGCCGAGCCCGCCTGGTTCTACAGAGAGAACCGACCCGTGCACCGATCCCTCGAGCAACCTGGACACAGATCCGCGACACGCCAGATCCGCCGGCCACGTCGATACTCGTTAACTGTAACACTACGCGCCACCGCCTTCTCGGCTCCCGGTTTAACCGACTCGCGCGACGACCCGCGCGCACCCAACACCGACCACCGATACGCACACCGTTGCAAAAACCGCGCGCACCGGTGCCCCGTTTATCCGTGGATATCCAACGATATCCGTATCGAGACGAGCCCACGGGCTCTTGGTCGAGCGAGCGAACGAGCGAACGCGCGCGTGCTGCCCGCGCTGGAACTCGTCGTCGCGGACGACACAGGCGTCGCGCGGACGTGCTTTACATTCGTGATACGTCATCGTCCTTATATCCTTAACTCGACGCCTCGAGCCGGTAGATCGAAGCGGGACAGAATTTCAACCAGCTCGCCGATACTTTAGATCCGGATCTACCGGGATTATCCGCGCGCACGGGATGTCTCTGTTCTCCTGGTGTCTTCGAGGAGACTGTGACTCGATGCTTCGGGATACGGCGCGATTTTTCGACCTGCGGGTTTTCTTGTTTGTTCGATCGAGAGGGATCGAAAAGGAGGAGATCGTGGGGTCTTTCTTTTTTTTTTTATTAGAAGTGACCAGGACTGATGTACGAGTTTTCTTGTTTTTTCGATGGGAAGTAACAAGCACAAATGTAGGAGTTTTCTTGTTTTTTCGATGGGAAGTAACAAGGACAGTTGTACGAATTTTCTTGTTTATTTCTAATGGAGGTGACAAGAACAGATGTATGAGTTTTCTTGTATTTTGGATGAGAAATAACAAGAACAAATGTAACGAATTTTCTTCTTTTTTCTAATGGAGGTTACAAGAACAGATGTATGAGTTTTCTTGTATTTTTGATGAGAAATCACAAGGACAGATATATGAATTTTCTTGTTTTTTCTAATGGAGGTGACAAGAACAGATGTATGAGTTTTCTTGTTTTTTCGATGGGAAGTAACAAAGACAGAATATGGGTTTTCTTGTTCCTTCGATCGAAAGCAACCGAAAAGTAATAGATCGTGGGTTCTTCCTTGTTTTCTCGATGAAAAATAACAAGGACAGATATATGGGTTTCCTTGTTTTTCGATGGGAGGTACCAAGCACAGATGTACGAGTTTCCTTGTTTCTTCGATGGAGGATAATAAAAAAGTCTCATGGTTCTTCTTTGCCTACTCGATTGAGAATAACACAGAGACAATTTTCTTCGTTTTTTCGATCGAAAGTAACACGAACGAATGTACGGGTTTCTTCGAGAATAATAAAGTCGTATGGTTTTCCTTCGTTTCTCCGATTAAAAACAACAAAAACCTACAATCTTCCTTGTTCTTTCAATTGGAAACAGCAAAAACGTCAACCTAATTTTTCCTTCTTCTACCAATTGAGAAGAACGAAGTGCAGTGAAAAGTCACTTGGAAGCATCGAGTCTCGAGGCGAATTTCCACTTTACTTTTCTCCTGAAAAGAAGAAACAACCGTGTCCAGATCGAACGGAATGTTTCTTTCCATCCGTTGTTTCTTTCTCGTGTGTATCTGTCGATTCTGTCGCTGTACGACCCCACTTGATCCTCGTCCTTGGGCTACCCTAGCCTATCAACATCTTCCAATGTTACCCGTTCTCGATGTACGGGACATAACCTCAAAATCTCGTCCGTTCTTACACTTCGCGCAACGCATCGCCCAAATGTTGTTCAGAACAAGTGCTCGGTGTAATTGTGCTCCGTCTGGTGCATAATCGGTGTTACCCGTTACCGATGTAAACTCGGCTTTAGGCGTCGGGCGATCCGCTTCCTCGTCGCGCGGAATAGCTCGAACGAATTCTCCGCGGGAACCGGGATAATAAAATTACAATATAATCGAGGGCGGGTAACGCGTGTACGGAAAGGGTTCGGTGATACGCGTACGCGGAAAGTGGTTTTCCATCGGTACGAGATAAACGCGAAAAATAAATTAACGGGGACCGGGGCCGTTAACTAACGCGTGCATCGCGGCGTTAACGGCCCCCGCGAGGAGACGGCCCATTTTATCGGTCTAATACACAGGCGCGCGCATACTTAGCGGCACCATTGCGTAGCATT
The DNA here is from genome assembly GCF_051014685.1 of Ptiloglossa arizonensis. Taxonomy (NCBI): domain Eukaryota; kingdom Metazoa; phylum Arthropoda; class Insecta; order Hymenoptera; family Colletidae; genus Ptiloglossa; species Ptiloglossa arizonensis. The sequence goes on from NC_135050.1 coordinate 24,029,502, forward strand.
AATCGACGATAAAGCTCCACGGGTCTCGGTCCGCGGCCATCGTGCCGATAAACTGGCCAAAGTTACAGCCACGGCCGGCGTACGTGTACGCGAAGCGGCAACAAGCCGCGGAAGACGACAAAAAGCCTATCATTATTAACGCGTTAGCATAAATCCCCACCAGGGGCACCGACGTTCCCTTCGCGAGGTGGCAAAAACGATTGTCCACGGGCGTAAGTGCCCTTAGGTTGACAATGACCGTCGCCGAAGGACCCGTGGTAGCCATAAAGGCTCGTTGAACACGACGACGTGCCACCGCGGAAACTACGGGAGTTACGGCCGCCTGGAGGTTGCCTCCGCTATCGAGCCACGGACTTACGATACGTCCCCGGAACCGTAATAAATGCGACAAAAAGGGAACCGCCGCCTCCCTTCGCCTCCCCTCGCCTTCCCTCGCCACCCCTCCCCTCGCCCCGCCTCGATTCCGCTTCTACCGTCCTCGTTGCAGAAGTCACGGCCGAGCGAAAAATCTACCCGATCCCCCGGAGGGGAAAAACGCTCCGAGTCCGTCGCGCGCGCTTCCTGTTGCTTTGTCACTCGTCATTGTCGAACCGCCGCGTCTTGCCGATGCGAGAGGGCCTTATTCGATTCTTATCGAGCGCCGTGTCGCGTGACGCCGCGGCGCGAACACAGGAGGTGTTTCTTTCGAGGTTTATTACTCTTTTTGCCCGGAGCTGGAACAGCGCCTCGAGCGTTCGAAAATTGAGTGGATGAAAATGGGCCTTAAACGATTTCTACGGAGCGATTTGTACGGAGGAAGAGTGTGGAAGTGTGTGGAGGATGGTTCGAATTCTTTGACGGGGAGTAGCGGCTTGAATGTTCGAAAATTGGGACCGTTGGTGAGAATGGGTCTTGTAGGATTCTTACGGAGAGGTTTGTTCGGCGACGCGGAGGAAGTAGAGGAATTGTGTGGAGGATAGTTCGAATCTTTTGGCGTAGAGTAGTGTCTTAAATGTTCGAAAATTGGGACCGTCGGTGAGAATGGGTCTTGTAGGATTCTTGCGAAGCGGTTTGTATCGCGACGCGGAGGAAGTGTGTGGAGGATAGTTTGAATCTTTTTGTCGTAGCTAAAGTAATGCTTCGTTTAATGTTCGAGAATTGGGACTGCCTGTGAGAGGGCCTTATTCGATGCTTATCGATCGCTTTGTCGCTTGACGCATAGCGTAATAATACTTCGAATCCTTTTTGTCATGGATAGAGTAATGCCTCGTTTAATGTTAGAGAATTGGGACCGTCGACAAGAGGCCCTTATTCGATGCTTATCGTTTTGTCGCTTGACGCATAGCGTAACCCTGGAGAATACTTCGAATCCTTTTTGTCGTAGATAGAGTAATGCCTCGTTTAATGTTAGAGAATTGGGACCGTCGACGAGAGGGCCTTATTCGATGCTTATCGATCGTTTTGTCGCGCGACGCATATCGTGACCGTGCCTTGGTAATCGAACTGAAATCATTTCGATCGTTCAATGAAATCGTGGAACTTTCTCCATTGGCCACCAAACTTACAAAAAGGACAATTAAATTAACATCGCGTTCTATTGTCTCATAGTACGAAAAAATAGTAAGTTTCACACCTCTAAAGTCTGAACTGCATTGCAACATTCGGAAAATGTTACAAAAGTATCGGACTCGAGTCGAAGACACGATCAAAGATCTTCGAATCCAACGATCTACGTTTTCAGACAAAAATAAAGATATTTTCCTTATTCGAGGATTTTAAAGGTATCCTTAAAATACGACCCTACTTTGCGTATCATTTTACAACCGTTTACAAACGCAAAAAAATCACCGTACTCGCAACCATGCGAGACAACTGCAACGGAGAACATATTCAATTAAAAGACCAATCGACAAGTAGACCTCGCGGGACCATTACTTCGTCAAACATCCTCAAACATCCTCAAACATCCTCAAACATTGTCAAACATTGTTCGTCACCGACTCTCCGCACAATCGCCGAAGATCGTGAGCCCACGTACACCAACCTGCCGATACCGAATCTCGAGCGGAAGAAACTCTCCGGGTCGCGTTTTGAGCAACCCTCGGCGCATCCGCGATGACGAAAAAGACGTCGTTCGGAGTCGCGACGATGCGTCTTCATAAGTCGGTCAACGGACAAAAACCGCGAAATGAATTGAGCGATTGACCCGAGCGAAACGCGGGAATATGAAGAAATATCCGGTTTCCCGGGCCGTTGGAATTGTGCATCGGAGCCGGTTGGAGAATCGTTGCCCGGTCGAGGAGGCGTAGCAACCACGCCGCGAGTAGTCGCCGGTAGAAGCCGACCGCTCGCGGATAGAACGTATTAGCGGATTCCTGGACAATTTGTAACGCCGTCTTACGTTCCATCGGCGCGTAACAATGTAACCAGAAGCCCGTGGGCACCGTAGCAAAATAAATGATTGGGCCCGCGGTACGTCGTAAATCAATCATCGCGGAAACGGCCGTGAGCCGTTTCGAGTACCCGGCCGGATGACACTCGAGAGGGTGGCTGCTGCCGGCGATCTGATACGCGCAGGTGGACGACGACGCGGATAGTGTTTTACGATGGTCGGAAAAAGGTTGGCATCGATGACCGGGACCGAATTAAAAGCGCGCCGCCGCGGTAAGAAGCGATAAATACCTCTAGACGGGGGCTAGCAAATAATCCTTTAAAATCTGATGCCCGGAGGCGGTCAGAGGCGGGTCATTATTCGAGGCTCGTTTAAATAAACGTCCGATCGCTCGGCCGGAGCAAATTCAAAGAAAACCGGCGAAACCGTGGCGGTGAGGCGAAGGGCAGCCACGGATAGGGCCCCAACGAGGCCAGCCCCGGCAAGAAACATCGCGGTTCCCGTCTGTCCGCGCGCGGCAGCTCCTTCTTCTTCGCGCGGCGTGTTTAGGAGCTGTTGGAACGCGAGCCACCGGATCCCCGAGTACCACGGGAAAAAGCATACCGAGCAATTTGTGACGACGCCGAGGTGCCGCCGCCACTACCGCCGCCGCTACCGCGATATAAGGCCCAGCACGGTCCCTCCGAGCGAACCGACACGTCCGTGTGAGTTTTATACGTCCGGTGGACACGTGTATATATCTTTATATACGTGCACGGAAATATATGTCGCCGATGGCGGCACGACTGCGGCGGCATTCGACCGCGGCAAAAGACACGAGCCCCCGAGATCGCCTGGATCGCTTTCATTAGCCCGTAATGCCTAGATAATTCGATAAAACTGAAAAATTCCGATGTCGCGTAACGGAGTGATGCATGGGGCACCGAGCACCATCCGTCGACCCATTTAAGGCCACACGATACCCACGAGCACCCTACCCTGGCCCCGTGCACCCCGCGAATTTGTGTATTTAAAGTACATTACCCGGTTTCTTGTCCGCGAGACCGGGTTCCCGCGTTCGTTCTTTTTCGGACGGAATACCGGGGACCGGGTACCTTGTGTTTCTATTTGCTTACGCACGAATTATGTCTGTCGCGCGTCACGTGGGAATTGAAGATACACAGGGAGCTGCAAACGCGGTACGCTTTGCTTAAAAACTGTTTCCAGGGATTCAGTGGTATAACGACCGGTTGTATAATGATACACGGGTATAAAGTCGAGAATGTATAAAGATATGTAATTTTAGACACTTGGCGCAATGACTTTGGTTGCGGGGTTTAAGGGTAGAATTATCGGTGGTGCACGTGTTCGTGTTTGTATCGGATGGTTTACGTATCTTCGAGTTCGATGGGAGAGGGATAGATTAATTTGTGTGTATTATTAGTTGTCTATTTGGTGAATTGTCCAAATGCGCGTTTAACGCTGGAACTTTTGGCGGTGGAGGTATTCGTAGTTGTATCGGATTATTTACGTATCTTAGAGTTAGATGGGGATGTCGTTAGTTGTCTATTTGGATAATCATCCTCGAATATTGTAGGTAAAGATACTGTTGACAATCCAGTAACTTAAAAAAGAAGTTTGAGATTGGTTCGATCGAAACCTTTGGTAAGTCTAATGTTAATCAACGCAAATAAAAAATATTTCTGCGTCCAGGAAAATCAACCCAACGCACGAAAATAACTACTGCCTATAAAACTCTATATCTATCTATGCTATATTTCGGTATCCTGAACGTCTCTATGATAGTATCTACAAACACTATCGTAAATAAAAAGTATTTCTGCGCCCAGGAAAATCGACGACTACTACTTACAAAGCTCTACATCTACTTATGCTATATTTCGGTATCCTGAACATCTTTATGATAGTACTCTACAAACACTATCGTAAATAAAAAGTATTTCTGCGCCCAGGAAACTCGTCAACCCAACGCACGAAAATGACTATTGCCCATAAAACGCTACATCTATGCTATATTTCGGTATCTTGAACATCTCTATGATAGTACTCTACAAACACTATCCTAAATAAAAAGTATTTCTGCACCCAGAGAAATCGACAACCCAACTTACAAAGATCACTACTGCCCACAAAACGCTACACCTACACACACTATATTTCGATACCTTAAACATCTCTACGATAATTTGTACAAATTCTATCGTAAGTGAAACGTATTTTCACCCGTAGGAGAGTCGATCAAGATTCACAGAATCGCGCGTAAGGGATTGGCGGCGAAATATAAAATACGAGGTTGGCGATTTCGGTGGTTCGTGGCCGAACTGTCGTCGTCGGTCGACGAAAACGGCCCTCTTCACCGGCCGGATACGAAAAACACGATAAATCCTGCGTCACACGTAGGCGTGCCCGCCTTCCGCGGTACCCGCAACACGAGAATCGCGGCACTACTAAATTACGAGGACGAGTTCGGCTCTCTCCTTAAGTAAAGTGCAGGTTGGCCGTGCTGGCGTCCTCTCGTCCTTGGCGAGAGGCGTTACACGGGCTTTCGCGCATTTAAAACGGTCACGTTGCCGCCTTACAAAACGTTTCGTCCATCAATAACCATCGGCTAGACACGGACGGACCGGTGACTCATCGAAACGATCCTCGTGCGTGCACGAACCGAAAAGAAGAGAAAAAAATGTCGGTCAAGCATCAACAACCGAATCCATTAATAACGTTCAGCGACCGGTACTCGAGCAACAAGAAGAATCTCTCTATCGGAGAACAATGGTTCCCTCGGTGAGGTAAGCTCCTTTCGCCGGTCCGAGTAATAACTTCGATTCTTTCGAATATTATTGTCGTCCAATTTAATGGTACCTGGGTACAGAGGGCCTCGGGGGTACAAAAAGGTTGCTTCGTACCGGGATACTAACTGGTGGAACTAGATTTGCTCGGGAGGGAACCATTTTCCTGCTGAAAAATTTGTAACCTGGAATGTAGACACTGGACACTTTCCCTTTCGCGTATGGAGAGGTGTGAAAAGTCTACTTAATCTTGTCAAATCGAGTTGGATTTCATTGAATCGTTTCCGTTCGATTCGAGGACGATTCAGAGCTTCTTAGATATTTGTGATAAATAATCTAAAGAAGGTAGTCTCGCAGCTCGAAGCATCCACTTGCGTGGTGTACTCTCTTTCTGGACAGTTGTGACTTTGAAAACTGTTCATCGTGGCTAGGTACCGATTCACGATGGCTAGCGAAAGAATTTCAACGCTAGTTATTGAAATGTTCATCGAAAAATGTATGCACTAGGTTGTTCGATAAGTTTTACCAAACGACAAATACCACATTGAAAGATAATGTTCGATAAGTTTTATCAAACGACAGGTACTACATTGAACAGTACTGTTCGATAAGTATTAACGAACGACAAAACTTATCGAACAACCTATCGAATTGTACTCAAACTTCCAAAGTGATATCAAAACTACGAAAAGACACAACTACGTGGAACGTATACGTAAAATTCCAAACGCATCGAATTGATACTTGTCCAGTTAAAAAATCATTCGTCGTAAAAGTGCGGTGAAACCCACGCTGGGATGTCGTCGGAATTCCAGGAAATCGAAATTGCAAGTGCAACGACCAAGGGTATGAAAAACTTCGCAAAGAAATAGCCAATTTCGTCGTTAGAGTATCCACAGCGGCGCACGCAACACGCGTACACAAACACGCGGAAAGAAAGATAGAGGAAAAATGCATAAACGAAGCACGTAGGTTGCCCGAGAGTAAAATTTCACGCTGGTGAGTCGCAAGGACGGTGGTGGCCGCGTCTCGATCGATCGAAGATCGGCTCTGCGATTCTATCGAGCGGCGGTGCGGTGTTGTAGTTTCGACGTTAAATCGATCGTAGCAGATTGCGCGAGCAACGTCCCGTAAAACCGCGCTGGTACGGCCGCCTAAAATTCTGGAAGCGCGGACCCACGGGACCCCATCGTCGTGTGTCTCGTCGAGGATGTTCGAGGGACTCCACCCCAACGTGTACTTGGCTTTATCTCGGGATCGTCCGAGCGTTAATGAAGCGAATCGGCGCTCGGCGTGCTCCTAACCGACTCGACTCGTCGTCGAGCGCGTCGTGCGCGACGCTCACTTGCTCGACATTCCATACAAATGTTCCAGTCGATCAGATTACTCGTCGCCCTGCCCGATTTCGCCTCCTCTCTTCCTTTTTTCGCCGCTCGACTTTTTCTCCTTTCTTTTCTTCTTGTCTTCGTTTCTTTTTTTTTTTTTTTGGTTTGTTTCTTTTTCTTTTCTTTTCTTTCTTACGTCCGTGCAATTTGGTCGCGCAACGGTCCGCGAGCAGTCGGACCGCGAACAGCCACGTATATGTGTCTCGATCGCGATACCGGATCGTGACTTTCCAATTACCGGTTAACGATAAGAATAACCACGCCTCGAACGAGTCTCGCGAACGAAGCGATCTCCGTGCAACGAATCTATTTACCACGAACCATCCTCCTCCTCCTCCTCCTCCTCCTCCTCCTCCTCGTCTTCCTTTGCGAGTGCTCCGACGCGGGAATAGGGAATAGATTATTTTTATAGTTAATTGAGTTGCTCGACACTCGATTCGCTCCAGGGGGGTAACGTACCGGTGCAATTCAGGTCTCACGAGGGAAATTGCGAATAAATAAGATTCCCAAAGGTCGATGGAGCGTTCTGGAAATAATCAATTGTGTGTTTCGCGGAGCACAATCACTGTGGATGCAAAAGAAAAAGTATTTACAAGTGCGAATCTCGAGAGATACTTTGAGGAAAATGATTCGAGAATCACCGTATCGGTGTAATTCAGGTCTCACGAGGGAAATTGCGAATAAATAAGATTCCCAAAGGTCGATGGAGCGTTCTGGAAATAATCAATTGTGTGTTTCGAGAAGCACAATCACTGTGGATGTAAAAGAAAAAGTATTTACAAGTGTGAATCTCGAGAGATACTTTGAGGAAAATGATCCGAGAACGTATCGGTGTAATTCAGGTCTCACGATGGAAATTGCGAATAAATAAGATTCCCAAAGGTCGATAGAACTTTCTAGAAATATTCAATTGTGTGTTTAACGAAGCACAATAGCTACAAATGTAAAGAAAATACTAGTAAATTTCAAGAGATAAAATCTCGAGGAAAATGATCTGCGAAAATGTCTCAGAAGAGTAACTTACCGTTGTAATTCGAGTCTCACGGTGGAAATCGCTAATAAATAGAATTTCCTAAGGTCGACGGAGCGCTCTGGAAACAATCAGTCGCGAGTCGTTCCGCAGAGTACAATGGCTACGAATGTAAGAAAAATACTCGTGAACCTCGCGGGAGACAACCTTGATGGAAATGATCCGTCGGTGAAAATATTTACGTCTTTTGAGTAAACGTCTCACTCGAGACATTTTGTCCTATCGTCGAGAACAACAGAAATGTTTTGGGTCATAACACACAATGCAACTGTATATGCAGCTGCTACCTATCGCAATGGTGACTGCACTTTTTCTCCGTTATCCGGACAATTCTCTTTCTCTTCTTCTTTTTTCTTTTCTTTTTTCTTTCTCCGCCTCGAACGTAATTTATTTCTTTAAATAAAGTCGATATAGGGTATGAAAATACAACCGGCTCGAATAACTTGTGTACGATCGCGATAGAGATCGCAGAATATGGGCTCGCGAGCCGACTCGATACGAATCTCGGTCGCTGAACAACTTGTTAGTAAGAGGACTCTTTCGATAAAAGATATTCCGAATGTATTACGAGTGACGTCGCTGCAACTTGCTCGAGATCGACCGATTCCGCGGTGCATCCCATCCGTCTTTATCGCTCCGCTTCTTCCCCGCCGCTCGCGGTGCTCCAAAAACATGTTTTTCACCAAAGTTATTGCACGATGAAAATATTGTCGTTCTAAGCGGAGGCGCCACGGTGGTGACAAAGGTCACCTTGCTCGCGTTTTACACGGTACATTTGTTTCATCGATGCGCGATAACGGGACTTGAAACGAGTTTTGCGAAAGCCGACGTTTTCCGTTTCGATTTTCCAAACCGTTCGAACGAATCGAAGTATTCTTTTCAATTGTAGGTGAGATTTTTGAAAATAATTTTTGAAATTAATTCTAGAGTAACGAATCACGTGCGCGATGAATCTACTCGAGTGCAAATTCAGCCTCTGTGTGGTAATTTCACACGAGCCGTGACAGTATTTAAAATCATCCGTGACGGTATTTAAATTATATCGATGAACGATCGAGAGCAACGCGACAATGTTCAAAGTGTGCAATTAGTCCAAACTGATGGATCGTCGCAACGATTAACCCCTCGATCAGAAATCTCACGCCTGGTTGAATTCTCCGCGTGAAATTCAACTTTGACAGTATTTCCAACTATTAAATACCGTATTTCACGACCAATGTACCATTCGGCGCAACGACTGACCCTTCAAGTAGAAATCACCTCTGCGTCGAACCTCGATTTTAACGATATTTAAACCGCATAGTTGTCAAATTTTGTAAAAGTTCATCGAACGTTACGATATCGATCCCTTCAATCGTCACCCACTCGCGCGGGATTTTGACAATTTTGACAATGTTCGTGCGGGATTATGGAATTGTTAACACGAGAGAAAAATCTAAATAGAACGTTTATTTTTAGATAAATATATTACAGTCATTTAGCGGAGTATGGTTATGAACAACTGAACAGATTGTAACGATCACGTCGTCACACCAACTCAAAAAATAGAAAAATCAGTACCGAACTCGTCCACCAATTCTCGACTCCCCAAATACTGCATGGTTCAATGTCGTATTCCAACAGTTCAAATTCCGGTTACCACGTTTGGCAATATTTTTCGTTAATTCTTCGCACCGAATACAAATAATTCCCCGACCTGTTTACTCCCCATGTATGACAACACCGAATCAACAGTATCGTCGAACAGAATGAAAATTTCCCTAGTAAAAAAATTCGCGATACATGAACAACGACGAAACGAAACAGTCGCGAATGAAATGCAGTTCTCGCAAAAATCGCGAGGCGAGGTGAATTTTCTTGGAAGAATCGTCGAAGGTTCTCCACAGAAGCGAAGTACCGGGTAATCGAGCTCACCGTACGAGATAACGCGACAAGGTTGCGCGGTAAATTAGTACAAATTGGAAGAAGCACAATTAAAGCCGTTTACGTAGCGATCGACGTATCCTGGAGTCGGCTCGAGTCGGGTTAAACGGGCCCGGCTCGATCGCGGATGCTACGCACGCTTCGATCGCGATTCTCGGCCGAGTCTTAAATTACTCTCGCGCCTCAGCGACGGGTGCGCCTCTTAAAAGGTTCGTACGGAACATTCGTTTCGTTCGGGAGGCTTATCGGCACGTAAGTACACGGTGTTACGTCCAATTCGGTCCCCAGGAATGCCGATACGCGCGCGATACCGGTACTTCGGCTCGGCAAGAAAAGAGCCTAACAGAAGATTCGAGGGAAAGAAACGCGTCTCGCGCGGGGTTACTATCTCGCGTAGACCGCAGACCAGGCGTAACGATATAAGAATAACATAACCGACTCGGTGAATCGACGATGGAACGTTTCTCGAACCGTTATTGGGATTTCTCGATAAGGAGGTCCTACTGTACGGGAGGGGGACCGGTCGAGTTCGGGGTACTTGATTTTTTCGAGGGGGGGGAATTTTCGAGTGAAATTTAGCGGGAAGAAAATCATCGATTGAAGTTTCGAAGGAAAGAAAATCATTGGTTGAAGTTTCGAGGGAAAGAAAATCATCGATTGAAGTTTCGAGGGAAAGAAAATCATTGGTTGAAGTTTCGAGGGAAAGAAAATCATCGATTGAAGTTTCGAGGGAAAGAAAATCATTGACTGAAGTTTCGAGGGAAAGAAAATCATCGATTGAAATTTCGAGGGAAAGAAAATCATCGATTGAAGTGTCGAGGGAAAGAAAATCATTGGTTGAAGTTTCGAGGGAAAGAAAATCATCGATTGAAGTTTCGAGGGAAAGAAAATCATTGGTTGAAGTTTCGAGGGAAAGAAAATCATTGGTTGAAGTTTCGAAGGAAAGAAAATCATTGACTGAAGTGTCGAGGGAAAGAAAATCATCGATTGAAATTTCGAGGGAAAGAAAATCATCGATTGAAGTGCCGAGGGAAAGAAAATCATTGGTTGAAGTTTCGAAGGAAAGAAAATCATTGATTGAAGTGTCGAGGGAAAGAAAATCATTGATTGAAGTTTCGAGGGAGAGAAAATCGTGGGAATAAAATTTCGAAGGATGGAAAATTACGAGATTAAAGTTTCGAGGGGAAGGAAAGCAAGAGTAAAGTTGAATGGGATGGAAAATCGTGAATAAAATGTTTAGGGAAAGAAAACCGTGAGAATGACATTTCGAGGGAAAGAAAACCATGAGAGCAAAGTTTCTAGGGGAAGAAACTCGAGAGAATAGAATTTCAAGGTAGAGAGAAACTTGAATAAAATTTCCAGGGGAAGAAAACCATGAGAATAACATTTCGAGGGAAAGAAAACCATGAAAAGAACATTTCCAGAGAAAGAAAATCATCAGAACGCAACTTAACGGGAAAGAAAATCATTCGAGTAACATTTCGAGAAAAAGAAAACCATGAAGAATAACATTTCGAGAGAAAGAAAATCATCGGAGCGCAACTTCGATGAACAGAAAACAAGGGGAATAAAGTTTGAAAGAAAAACGAACCGCGATATTAAAATGTCAAAGGGAAAAACCACCAGACGAACAATTGAAAAGAAGAAAAAAAAAAAGCAAAAAGAAAACCATGGAATTAAAATTTCCGGGAGAAAGAGAAACCGCAAGAGGAACGTTTCACCGGAAAGAGCGAGCGGTAGTAGAATAAAAATTTCTACGGCAAAAAATCTCATCCGTACCGGGATCCCGCTTACGCGCGGTGCGCGTAGAGCAACCGAAGCGTTGCGACAAAAATACCATAAGCGCGTCCACGAATCGAACGAGAGAGCGTTCCTCCGACTGTTATTACTATTTCCCGGCAACGAGGTCGCGGCGAGGTATCGGTGTTCCGATCGGGTCCAGGTTGCCCGATTTCCTATGCGAAAACCATGAGAATGGCTCCGCAACAATCGGCGAATGTATCATTAGCCGCGTGGCTGGCCGTGAAACACAGGGAGGAAGAGGATACTTCCAAGGATCGGGAATTAATTGGAGGGTGTCGATTTTATGGATAGAAGCGGCAACTACCGCCAGCCCGGTAATTTCACGAGCGAACTCGACCGAGAAGGGTCGTGGTGGTGGGGACGCGCTGTGGGAACCTTAAGTAATTTATAGGATGTTGTAACGGGATTTTTACAACATTGGACATTGCAGCATGGGAACGGTAGACCGGCAAAAAACTGGGGCTACAATCGAGGTCGCGGTTTACCCGCGTACGCCCACGAGCGCTAGACGGCCATTGTCTCGCGCGGTTAAAAACCTACTCTCGTTTAAGAGGAGGCTACGCGCGTAGATTCCCACCGTAAATCACACCGATGATCTTAACCGACGCACCACGGTAAACGGTGACTACGATGGATCTACCGTGCACGCGACGATCCCTCGATCGTTAACGCGACCGACCAAATCGGACACTCGAACACGATTCATTTGTCGAGATTTCCGAAATCGACTCGTAGCGGGTTCAGCGATGGAATGCTATTGCAACGAGTACTGTTTTATTACAAAGTACTTTTCAATCGAGATATTCATCGACATTTATTTACAATTTCTATGTCGTTGAGGGGTACGGTGAATCTGGACTTGGTAAGATGCACTATATACGTAGATATAGATCAAAGAAGGAAACGTAATTTGTGATTGGAGGAGAGCAACGTAGAGTGTCACAGCTACGATTCGACCTTACGTGGATCTAGCGTTAACGTTACAACTACCGATAGATTTCGGAATATTAATGTACACTTTAACACGAGAAAGAGTTTCTAAGATTGACCACCTATGTAGAATACAAAAAGTCACAAGATTTTTAAAAAACATGCGACGTAATTTAAAGCGAATTTCTTTTGGTAAATCTATCGTTAACGAAGCGCTCTAGAGTGCGAGATACCGAAAAGAAACATCGATCGAAGAAAGAAAGAAAACCGTTAATTACTCGAGCAGGTAACTCTCGCTAGAACCAGCTGAGCTTAAAGTTAATATAGTCGGAGAATAGACATTTGGAAAACTAAAATCGATAATTGGTTACTCGAAGGTTGGTTCGTTGTTCGATTAGGACAATATCAACGAAGACGATCGTTCGTTGGGCGAGTTCGCCTCCCCTGTGCCGCGAACTCGTCAATTTCACCGTGCCGGAACGTACTCGGTACCCGGGTGTTAATTACACCCAGGCCACTCGGTATATTTCAAGAATCACGGTCACCGGTTCTCGGATTGTTAAATTAAAAGCGGCCGTGGTCGGTCGCGCGAGGCACCGAGTTTTGCGATAATTACCACGCGCCCGGTGTACGAACGCACGACGCCGGTGTCCCGTGGTCTTTAATAGGACGATAATTATACGCACGGAGACACCGTAAATCGGCTAATCGTCCGGGGAACCGTTGGGATTCGGCCGCGAGAGCGTTCCACGCGCGAAGAAAAGAAGAATCACGGCCAGAGTTCACGCTCACGGCGGTTAACGAGCGTGAATGGTAACTCCTCGCTCGGTGGATGTCCTTTTCTATTTCCGAGTTGAATGGCACCGTGGCTTGGCGTTTGTGAGCGCGTGATGTCATAATGCCGCGCGGAAGAATAACGATCTCTATGGACGAAGAGAGAAAAGAGGAGGGAAAAGAAAAAAAAAAAAGTGAATAATAATAATAATAATAGAGAAATAAAAAGAAAACTATGTACAGGGTGTCCCGATCGTCACCGGTCGATTTCGATCGCGCGCTACTTTTCGAACGTCGAACCGATTCATTTAAACACTCGACGTGTATCTTCTAAATGGATGGGAAATTAATCGTGGAAAAATTCACGATGAACCAACGGGTGAAAATTATCCAGGCGTATCGAGGAAAATTGCGATCTTTATCGCTTACGATTCGGGAACTTTGTAGTCATTCTTCGACAAGATTATTCTCGGTGAAGGATACTTTCTTTACGAACGATTTCACGAACAAAGTTGTTACATATGGAGCTTGGAAAATCCGCGATAAGTTGAACGATTGCCAATGCACGTAAAGCGTGTCACTGTTTGGTGCGGTTTTTTGGTAAGAAGAAAAGGCGACATTGGGCCATTTTTCCACAAGACGACTATTCGGAAGATATCTCGTTCCATTGTTAACTCCCAAGTTTGTACTTTTAGTGAAAAAAAAGAATATCAAGATCACTTGAACCGTTTGAGTTACATTGAAAAAGTAAATCGACCGGTGATGATCGGGACACCCTGTATATAGATATATACATAGGTCTCGTATGGTGAATGCGTGTCGTCGCGAAAGAAAAGGAAACGGAGAGTGGGAGAAAAAAAGGCCCGAGTCGTTCGAGCGAGTCTAGATCCCCCCAGTTCGACCCCCGTTTCGTTGCCCAATTTCTTAATCGGCTTCTGGGAACCGGGGCCCCGCGATACCGTTTAACTATAATCCGATTATAGGATAGAAACGGCGGGGCAGGTGCGCGTAAAGGTAGACCTCGGTTTTCATGGGAATATAATACCATAATCGACGGCAAGGAGCGGCATCCCGACCCGGTCTCGCTTCTCTTCCTTCGACCACGCTTTTGGGCCGGCTTCCGCCGTGAAATCGCCGAACCGACTGTTCGACGCGTGCCCCGCGTCGTCGAAGCCCTCGACCCGTCGATGTTTGGTAAATACAGGGTGTCCGTTGGCACGTGGAAAGTACCGTGGGTACGGACCAACCTGGTCGGATGGATAAAGCGAATCCTGAGTGTAAGAAGTGGAGGAGGACGGTAGGAGCGGAGTGGGGGAAGTAACGGGTGTGTTTACTTTATCGGTGTGTCAGGTGTGAGGTATGATGGTATATCTGAGTAGAGAAATAAGGTGAATTTCTATGTGTAGAGAGTCGAGGAGTACTGTGAAATGGAGTGGAGGAAGTAACGGGTGTATCTACTTTATCGGTGTGTCAGGTATGAGGTATGATGGTATATCTGAGTAGAGAAATAAGGTGAATTTCTATGTGTAGAGAGTCGAGGAGCACTGTGAAATGGAGTGGGGGAAGTAACGGGTGTATCTACTTTATCGGTGTACGAAGTATGAGGTATAATGGTATATCTAAGTAGAGAAATAAGGTGAAGAGATGTGTAGAGAGTCGAGGAGCACTGTGGAATGGAGTGGGGAAGGTAACGGGTGTGTCTACTTTATCGGTGTACCAGGTATGAGGTATAATGGTATATCTAAGTAGAGAAATAAGGTGAAGAGATGTGTAGAGAGTCGAGGAGCACTGTGAAATGGAGTGGGGAAGGTAACGGGTGTATCTACTTTATCGGTGTACCAGGTATGAAGTATAATGGTATATTTAAGCAGAGAAATAAGGTGAATTTCTATGTGTAGAGAGTCGAGGAGCACTGGGAAATGGAGTGGGGGAAGTAACGGGTGTATCTATTTTATCGGTGTAGTAAATATAACTTGTAATGGTATATCGGATATAAGGTATACCTAAGTAGAAAAACAAGGTGAATTTCTATGTGTGGAGAGTCGAGGAGCACTGTGAAATGGAGTGGAGGAAGTAACGAGTGTATCTATTTTATCGATGTACTAAATATAAGTTATAATTGTATATCGGATATAAGGTATACCTAAGTAGAAAAACAAGGTGAATTTCTATGTATAGAGAGTCAAGGATACAAGATATATTGTATACCGGATATAAGGTATACCTAAGTAGAAAAATAAGGTGAATTTCTATGTGTAGAGAGTCGAGAAGCACTGTGGAATTGAATGGGGGAAGTAATAGGTGTATCTATTTCATCGGTATATAAGGTGTACCTAAATCCCTTATACCGGATATAAGGTATACCTAAATAGAAAAATAAGGTGAATTTCTATGTGTAGAAAGTTGAGAAGCATCGTGCAACAGAATGGGGGAAGTAACGTGTATATATTGTATTGATGAACCAGGTATAAGGTATAATGGTATATCTAAGTAGAAAAAGAAGGTGAATTTCTATGTGTAGAGAGTAAAAGAGCACTATGGAACGAAGTGGGAGAAGTAACGGGTGTACTAATTGTATTGGCATACCAGGAATAAGACACAATGGTATGACTAACTACTTATTACACATGGGATTCGGCTTATTTTTCTGTGCACGTTGGTATAGACTCTAGTCATAAAAATATGAAGAAAGTTCGCACGAACAAATGCGATACGACTGTGTTTTCTAGTTACAAATTGTTCGTAACCATACGTTGCGATAATTATACATCTACTGTCCGTCCGCGACAAGAAGGCTTCCATCCCCACTCGAGAAAATGCGTCCTCGAGTACTCTAATCTAAACTCGAGTGTGAATTTCGAAACTTTCGAAATAAATAGATAACAATAATACAACGACAATACCAACTTTGCAACGACAAGAGTTCAACTTTTTATTCGGTCTATAGTTAACCCTTTGGACTCGAGAGACGATCCTCGATCGCCACCTAATTGTATTAATGTATAGTACAATTCAGTGTACTATTTTCGATATTTTCAAATTGTAATTGAAACATTACATTCACGTAGAGTGTAAACGCGTGTATGCAAAGTATATAAAAATCTTCCATTCCAGATGAATTTACCGACTCAAAGAATTCTCTCGAGGCGTCGGTTTCCGGTATCAAAGAAACCTCGAGTGCAGTGTTAACATTCTTGATCCCTCGGTCCTGACCAATAGCGAGACGCAAACCGCGAGATCGATTCGTTGACAATTTACGATCCCTGCACAGCAGAAATTCACATCGACGAAGGTACACGGAAAACGATACGCCGATCGTCAAATTCCACGTGCATCGGTTTCGAATTCCACGAACGACGAACACCCCGTTCGATCGTGGTCCACGCGCGAGATTTCGGTGTATCGTCGCGGACACGTCGATGGTATTTCGAAAAGTCTCGCGAATGGAAAGAGAGACGCGTGGAAATTTCGCAACGCGAGGTATGCAGCTTCCTCGCGCGTGTACCAGCGTCGCGAAATTTACGAGACGATTTTCAGCGTCAAATTAACCGAAGAGGCGAACAGGTAGAAGGGACCTCGTCTTCGCTAAACGTGGAACGAAGAAACGTTGCTTGGGAACCGTGTGCGGTTCTATCGGTACGTCACGGACGAACGCGGCCGAAGTTAATGAATCATAAAGACGCGGTGGATCGTTCACGGGAAGATCGGTACAATGCCATTAACACCGTCGGCAATTAATGCACACCCAACGCGGCCGAGGCGTCTCTCCTCGTTGTAACATTCGACGACCTCGAAGCATCTTGGAAGAGCGGTTTCTCCTCGTGGCAGAACGACTCCGCGATCTTTTCTCTTAATTAAAAATAACGATTGCTCGTTCGAGGAGACGTAGTCTCACAGTCGGCGGCGTCGAAACGGGATTGGCGCGGGCATAATCATAATTTCCCTTCTTTCCACATTTTTGTCTCTCCTGAGAATCTCGCGGCAACTGGCACACGGAGGTGCATAGCTCGCTCGCGGATGTCCAAGGACGCGCCTGTCGCCTTCGTACCTTTGCTTCTCGGTTCTCCGCGCTCTAGGAAATGGAGAGAACTGCGCGAGAAAAATACGGAGGCGATGGTGTCGCCCGCGGGGAGAAAACGAGCCCGCGGTGGGGACAGGGAGGGACATTTTCCCGTGATTCTCCAAGTCGGGGAACTTTTATCGAGGCAGCTTCATCGGGGGAATTCGATCGAGGGAGCATTCATCGAGAGAGCTTTTATCGAGGGAGTTTTACGGAGGAAACTTTTATCGAGAGAAATTTGATTGCGAAAACTTTCATCGAGAGAGCTTTATCGAGGGAACTTTCGCTCAAAGAGATTTAATCGAGGGTACTTTTATCGAGAGAACTTTCCTCGAGAAAACTTCCGTCGAGAGGGCTTTATCGAGGCAGGCGGAATTCTTAGCGCCTCGGTATTCCCGGTTAAACGTCCGGCTGTAGAAGCTATCTCGTTCGCGATACGAGGCGTTGATTCTTCGTGAAAATTTTTTTACCGAAAAATTACTACCCGATTATTTTCCACGACGCCCTATCTACTCCCCACTCGACGATCGAATTCGTTCTTCCGCGAGACTCTCCGAAAAGCATCCTCGAGAACTTCCGTCCGGTGGAAATAAAAATCGTAATCTCTCGAGTTCGCGAACTCGCGCGCAAACATACCGCAGCGACGTCGTACAACGACCGCCAAAATTCCTACGTTCGAATCGAAGCAAAAAAGAGAAAGGGTTAAAAAATTTCATTTCTCGATGTTCCAACCCACGCGAGCCCCGACGCGAGACGCTTGACAAATTTTCCCGCTCGAGTCTCGCTCGTGAAGAAAAGAATGAAAAAATAAATAAATAAAGGACCTCCCGCGGGAATTATCGCTTCGCTCTTTTCGGCTCGCGGGACGACGAGTTCCACGTCGGAACGTTCGTCTCTTTCGAGCAACGTTTAAACGACGCGAGTCGCGCGAACGTCGCGACGCGAGATCCTCCATGCGGTCGATCACGGGCCCAGAATTTCGCTGGTCCCTCTTTTATTTTTATTTTCCTCCTCCTCCCCTTATTACTCAGCCGCTTGTAAAGTATCGTTCTCTCCTCGCACTCCCACGCCGAGTGACTAACGCCGCAATAGCGGCGCGCACCGGGTAGTACGATTTATCGAGCTAATTTTGGGACAATGGCGGAGAATCGAGGCGGAACAGGAGGTAGGATGAGAAACCGGTGAAAGGAAAAGAGGTTGGGGGATGCACAACAGGTTACGTACCCGGCCATGGACGGTAGTTAACGGTGCGAATTGCTCGCCATATACGTACGCTCTGTCGCGGTTATGTTGGCCCGGCTAATGCCAACCGGGGACCCTCCGCGTACGGTTTACACAGCAGTAAATATACCACGGGACTAATGTGGTGCAACTTTACGTCGCGGTGTTACACGATCATCCCCCACCGTTTAACGGCCGCATGCCCGTTTCACCGAGAGGTCCCAGCCGCACTTTCAACGAGAGAACTTTGTACAGAGAACTTTCAACGAGGGAACTTTTAGCGGGGGAACTTTTAGCAGGGGAACTTTTATCGAGGGAACTTCCATTGAAAAAACTTCATCGAGGGAACTTTGTCGAGGGAACTTCCATCGAGGGAACTTTATCGAAAAAAATTTATTGAAAAAATTTTTATCGAGGAAACTTTTCCCGAGAGAACTTTTATCATGAAAACTTTCGTCGAGAGAGCTTTATCGAGGGAACTTTTATCGAGAGAACTTGTACTGAGAGAACTTTCATCAAGAGAACTTTTATCGAGAAAACTTTCGTCGAGAGAACTTCCATCGAAAGAACTTCATCGAGGGAACTTTGTCGAGGGAACTTTATCGAAGGAACTTTTATCGAAAAAAATTGATTGAAGAAACTTTTATCGAGGAAACTTTTTCCGAGAGAACTTTTATCGTGAAAACTTTCATCGAGAGAGCTTTATCGAGGGAACTTTGTCGAGGGAACTTCTATCGAGGCAACTTTATCGAAAAAAATTGATTGAAGAAACTTTTATCGAGAAAACTTTTTCCGAGAGAACTTTTATCGTGAAAACTTTCGTCGAGAGAGCTTTATCGAGGGAACTTTGTCGAGAGAACTTCTATCGAGGGAACTTTATCGAAAAAAATTGATTGAAGAAACTTTTATCGAGAAAACTTTTTCCGAGAGAACTTTTATCGTGAAAACTTTCGTCGAGAGAGCTTTATCGAGGGAGCCAGAATTCTCAACGTTTTAATTTTCCCGGATAAACGTCCGACTGTACGGGTCGTTTCGTCGAAAAATTAGAAATTTAAATCCGCGTTTTAAATCGAGGCACTTTTAAGAAGCAACGATTTAGTTGCTTTTGACGTTCCCAGCTTTTACACATCACCGTCCATCGAAAGGAGTAGCCCATTTTGGAATATTCACGGCCGGATCGATTCCACGATTTCCTTTGTGCGTCGCTCTGTTGCTCGTTTCGTGGTTACGGAATCGTGGAATATTATTTTCCTCGTTACCCGCGAACGCTTCTCATCTTGCAGGAAGTTCTTCAATGCCGTTCCTATAAAATTACTCGCGTTTGAAGGCTAATCGTAGGAACTGGCTCGTTGCGCGCGATGTCCGAGAAACGCGCGATGGATGGAGTTTTTGACTTTTTCAAGCGTCATTGAAACTGAACTGGCAGGAAATAACGTTTCCGGTTCGTTGGTAACGATCTTCTTACCTTTCGAATTCTTTAATCGATCGCATCGTTTTCGGGGGGATAAAGTTTCTCCCAGGGGGTCGAGACGGTCTGGAAACTTTTTGTCCCGGAATCCGAATGGAAAATGAGCGATCGTTTAGAGTAGCGTTTAGGCGTTGCTTTTTACGAGTTCGTTTAGTTGGTTTATTCGCGATAAACGTAGCAACGTTAGTATATCGTATACGGCACGCTACTACATTATAGAAGAAAACCACTGTCCGAAGTTTTATTTATTTTACGAAACTTTCCTTTTCTTCTAAAATATCCATTTCGCTGGAATACTTAAAAAAGTTGTCGAGATCGAAGTTCCTTCCGCGTAAAAGTACCGCAAGAATATTTCTTTTATTAACGATCCAAACGAAATTATCGGTAAAATAAAATTCAACTACTTTCTCGATCGCTAATTTCTCCCCACATTTGGAAGAGTTCGACCGTATCTTGTTAAATCGTGTAGCGCTTGAACTCTTCTTGCATACTTACTCGGTGACAGTTTCTTTAATTCGGAATGGAAATGCGCATGTCTCTCCGCTTGTTACGTACCATCTACGAATCGTTACCGGTCACGGAACACGCGTCATTCGACCTCTTTGCGTTTCAGCACGGAAGACCGGACCTCGACCTTACCGAACTCTTCTCGCGTGAAACTCTTCTCTTGTGAAATTCTTCTCTCGTGAAACTCTCCTCGTGTGAAACTATTCTCTTGTAAAACTCTTCTCGTGTGGAACTTTTCTTTCGTGAAACTCTTCTCGTGTGGAACTCTTCCCTCGTGAAACTCTTCTTGTGTGGAACTCTTCCCTCGTGAAACTCTTCTTGTGTGGAACTTTTCATTCGTGAAACTCTTCTCGTGTGGAACTCTTCTCTCGTGGAAATTTTCTCGTGTGGAACTTTTCATTTGTGAAACTCTTCTCGTGTGGAACCCTTCTCTCGTGAGACTCCTCTCTCGTGAAACTCTTTCCTCGTGAGACTCTTCTCTTGTGGAACTCTTCTCGCGTGAAACGCTTCTCTTGTGCAACTTTTCTCGTGTGGAACTTTTCATTTGTGAAACTCTTCTCGTGTGGAACCCTTCTCTCGTGAGACTCCTCTCTCGTGAAACTCTTTCCTCGTGAGACTCTTCTCTCGTGGAACTCTTCTCGCGTGAAACTCTTCTCTTGTGCAACTCTTCTCGTGTGGAACTTTTCTTTCGTGAAACTCTTCTCGTGTGGAAGTCTTCTCTCGTGAGACTCTTCTCTCGTGAAACTCTTTCCTCGTGAGACTCTTCTCTCGTGGAACTCTTCTCGCGTGAAACTCTTCTTTTGTGAAACTCTTCTCGGGTGGAACTTTCCTTTCGTGAAACTCTTCTCTTACGAAACTCATCCCTCGTGGAACTCTACCCTCGTGAAACGTATCTCTCGTGAAGTTCTTCTCCGCGTGGAACGTTTCTCGCGCGGGACGCTCTACCGTTTAATTTCTCCAACGGCCGTGATCCGTAGAACCAGTTCAAGTGTTCCCTAAATCGATCGGCGCACAAACGACCGCGGATAATCTAACTCGACGGAGGAATCGACCTTCGTCGGCCCACATACACGGAACGCGGATCGGATACGTCCGCGAATCGTACTTCCGCGTTTCGAGTTGACTCATATTTCAGGCATTCCGGCGTCCGTACGTGTCCACTCGGCTAAATCCACGATCGACTCAATTATTGTTATTTATCTCAATAGGAATGCCCGTTAATGGCCGGCCTTATTCCCGCTCGTAGCCGGTAGTTCGTGCATTTGCATGCAATTTACTTAAATCAGCGGTCGGGCCGTGCCCGACAACGCCACGTTCACCGGTCTCATAAACCACGACGGAACCATTCTGACTTCTTCGAAGGTGTAGGTTGGTGTATCGAATGTCTGGCTGCTGTCGCTGTCGTTGCTGCCGCTGTTGCTGCTGCTGCTGCTGCTGCTGCTGCTGCCGCTGTAGCCGCGACTAAGGTCTGCACGGTGACAGGATCGGTCAGATCTCGTACCGATACGGTGGTACTCTCGTTTCAAAGCAATTACGCATAAATTTTCATGCCATGGCTACGACCTTTCCACCGTGCTGGAGTTAACAACTATGAGCGATCTCGTGCCCGCTCGCCTCTAACACTGTTCTCGGTGAAAGATAAAAATCCAGCGTACGGATACGTGGCGAACGCGGTGATAATTATTTCGTTCATTTTTCAAACCGAGACCAGACTCCGTAATCTGCCACGCGAAACACGGCGCAAGCTATTCGCGCTACGCGATCGCGAGCCTACACGGTGTCCCTTTTCGCTTGATTCTTCGGAAATGTCCCAGTTGTCGACCAACCCCCGAAAATGGCTCTTGTGGAAATAATTTTCGACGAGAGGAAGTGGGAGGATTACGTAGTGGAAAATACCACCTCGTAGGTGTCTTCCTATAGGTTACGTAAAGTCTTTTTAACAGCTAGTCGATACTACGAGGGATTACTCGCTCGAGAACGTCGCGTTAACCGACGCGTGAAACCTTCTATGATTTTGTATTGTTTCGAGTAGCAAGTTGACCGGTGAAACTTTTGGTGATTTTAAATGGTTCGTCTTTTCAAATTTTCTACGTTATTTACTCACGAGCGAAACGAAGGGAACGAATTTGTACGTGGAGATCGGTAGTTCGAACTATTCTAGGGAATATTGTTCCCTATCGACCAGATTCTGTCGATAAGATTTAATTATTTGACAGTTTGAAAGAAAAAAGTTGTCCTCTTCCAGTAGGTATTTCCAGGGATTTTAAATCGGGCAGTAGCTTTTCTTATCGCTTCGAAACTGAGAAAATAAGAATATTTCACACTTTTCACCACGATGTTTCTAAACTTCTCTAATTTTCACTAGTATCGTTTCTTCGTCGATAAACGTCTCGAGCTTCTCGAGTGAAATTTAAATCGACTCGAACGTCGCGAATTAATTCGTAGATTCGATGATTTCGTTTCAGGGACGGGCGGTGAATTCGTATCGCTCGTAACGATTATCGATAACGCGGCAAACGAGAAATCGAACCGAGCTCGCCGAGAAGACCGTCGAGAAATCTTGTCACGTAGCCGACTCTTGTACCGTGGATCGAGGCTACAAATTATTCCTTAACCTGCGCAACCCATTCAGGAATTTGCGCGTCATAGATTGACCATCTTCGGCTGAATTAACGCCTGCTTCGAAGAATCGATGGTCTCCGCTATCGCGTGAAAGTTGTATAAGTTACTTCGAGTAAGCCACGTTCCACTGACCCTGGAGGTTGATGAACACGTCTTTCAACGGTTTTACCAAAAGAGGACTACACGCGAACCGTGTCCATCGATTATCTGGCTCGTCGCTTTAGGTACCCGGTCGTCGTCCAGCTTTTCGCGTCGCGAATCGCGCGATACGAAAACCATCGATTAATCCCCGTGAGATTCTATCCGTTGGTAAACGGTGGGTGGAGAAAAATATCTGACCCGTATTTTTACAGACCGACGAATGAGCAATTTCTATCAGGGACGGGGAGATAATTCCGTTGGAGAATCTTCTAAATTTGCAAGTACGCAACTGGTAAAGATCGATTAAAAATAATTCCGACGGAGAAATTTCTAAATTTTCCGACGCGTGCAACGTCCACGCGAGAGAGGTAATTCCATTGGAGAATTTTCTAAATTTCCTGGTACGCGACTTGTACGCCAGAAGATAATTCTATTGGAGAATTTTCTAAATTTGCAAGTATGCAACTTGTGCGTATGGAGAGATAATTCCGATGGGGAATTTTCTAAATTTGCGATTTATGCAACTTCTACGCGAGAGAGATAATTCCATTGGAGAATTTTCTAAATTTTCATGTATGCAACTTGTGCATATCGAAAGATAATTCTAATGGAAAATCTTGTAACTTGTGCGCGAGAAGTAATTTTCTAAATTTACTGGTACGCGACTCGTACGCGAGAGATAATTCCAATGGAAAATTTTCTAAATTTCTAAATTTTCAAGTATGCAACATGTACACACCGAAAGATAATTTTGATGGAAAATCTTCTAACTTATCCACAAGAAGTAATCCTACTGGAGAATTTTCTAAATTTACTAGTACGCGATTCGTACGCGAGAGACAATTCCATCGAAGAATTTTCTAAATTTCCAAATTTGCGAGTACGTAACTCGTAAACGTGAGATAACTCCATCGGAGAATTTCTAAATTTTCAAGCACGCGATTCGTACATATCGAAGGATAATTCCATTGGAAATTTTTCTAAATTCACTGGTACGCGATTTATGCACGTGAGAGATAATTCCATCGGAGAATTTTCTAAATTCGTCGGTACGCGACTTGCACGTATCGAAAGATAATCCCGATGAAGAATTTCCTAAGCTCGCGAGTACGCAGCTTGCACGCAACGAGAGACGATTCCGCGTCGCTTAACGAGCGAAAGAAATTTGAAAAGATCGTAAAAATCCGTACTTTCTCCGCAGCGGTCTACGACGAAACCGAGAAATCCCGCGATATTTGAAATCACGATCGGAGACGAATCCGCGCCAATTGGACGCGAGTTACTCCTCTCGTAGAACTCGCGCGACGAGTAGCGATCCGTGGAAGAAAGAAGTCTGCTTATCGCCGCGTGTAAATTGAAAAGAAATCTAAAAATTTCCATTACATCGATACACGATCCCCGTCGGTCGGGATTCTAATTCCTCGTTCCATTACCAGAACGTGTTTTCATCGCTGCTCGTCCCGTAGCCGCGTCGAAAGTCGTCATTTGCAAATAATCAAACACCTGCGAACGGACACGCCGATGCCGGACGCCCGTAACTTCAATATCGAGTAATCACGGGGTGGGGAGAGTACGTCAAACACGTCGTTTCACATGGTAGGAAGACATTGTCCATGGGTTAATCCTGCGGTCGCGTCATTCTTGTGCAAGTCACTGATAGGTTACGGCTGATTGCAGTAATCTTCGCGTCGATGTTCCGGAAAAAAAAAATCCTGGAAACCCTAGCGCGCGCGCGAACGCGAACGCGCACGAGCAAGCGAGCAAGCGAGCAAGCGAGCGTGAGGCATTACTAAATAACGGTACGCCTAAGTACGGGCTTTAATGCACTGGAGAAAATATAATCGCACCTAGCTTCGAGGCCGATGCAGAGGGAACGTGTCTCGTGTGTGGCCCAGAAGTACGTTTCTTTTCCTCGTGCTCCGGGGATACCCCGGTAGGTGTTCCCTGAGCGCGACCAATGGAGTGGACACGAAACTTACAGCGAATTCGGGTCGCTGGGATTTTCAGAATCGGGCACGCGGCCCTCGAGACGATCGCAAAGGGTACCGGGGTGTCTGAATTTCTGCCGGGAGGAACGATGAAAATAGGCCGGATTTATTCGCGCTGGAGAAACGTACTTTTGCAAGGTAATACGTGACACGGTAGATTCGAAAATATGGGCAAAAATTGTGCGGGGTTTTCTATTGGGTTCCTAAGTGAGTTTTACCGATTGCTTTTAGGCGGTACCGAAGTTTTTTTATGTATGAGAAAATGGGGGGAATTTTTGCGCGGGAAAAATATTATTTTGTGGGGTAACAGGTAATAACATGGTACTGTTAATGTGCAGAGGACAATTGCGATGGTTTTTGTATTAGGTCGTTAATTACGATTGCTTTTAGGTGATACCGAAGTTTTTTTTATATATGAGGAAAATGGAGGAATTTTTTGCGCGGGAAAAATATTATTTTGTGGGGTAACTGTATTTTGTGGGGTAACAGGTAATAACATGGTACTGTTAAAGTACAGAGGAAAATTACGATGGTTTTTGTATTAAGTCGTTAATTACGATTGCTTTTAGGTGATACCGAAGTTTTTTTTATATATGAGGAAAACGGGGGAATTTTTTGCGCGGGAAAAATATTATTTTGTGGGGTAACAGGTAATAACATGGTACTGTTAAAGTACAGAAGAAAATTGCCATAGTTTTTGTATTACGTCGTTAATTACGTTTTACGAATTACGAGTTTTATAATCACCTTTTAAGTGACGACTGTACCGATGTTTTTCGTTGAACGAGGACAATAGAGAGAATTTATTTGTACTGGAAAAGTGTACTTTTGTAACTCGTTACATGATTCTTTGAAAATTTAGAAAAAAATTGTAATAGTTTTTCTATTAGTTTACCAATTAAGTTTTACCAATTGCGTATAAACCGAGAATCGTATAAACTAAAGAACGATTGTTAAGCACGAAAGAATATATTTACCGATGAGTTTACCTTAATGGCGATATTCAAACGGAGGAAATTATTTCAACTCGAGAGAAACATTTCAATTGCAATATTCGAATAGAGGAAATTCTCCAACGTATCGTAACTCGAGAAAAGTATTCCAATCGCAATATTCAAATCGAGGAAGAAATTCTCGAACGTGTATCAACTCGAGAAAAGTATTTCAATCGCAATATTCGAATAGAGGAAATTCTCGAACGTATATAATCTCGAGAAAACTATTTCGATCGTAATATTCGAACGAAAAAATTCTTAAAAAAATTCTAATTATCCCGAATTGTAACTACCTCTTGTGCACCGTTCCCGATCTCATCGTTCGCGCATAATTGTCCAAAAACGATTCGAAAACCCCAAAACTTCGAATCCGTGTTCCTCGATACGCGACACCGACGAAAAACAATTTCGCCCAGTCAGCGGTGTTCGTTTAATTGTTTCTCTACCTTTTTCGCGATCAGTGTTGCACCTCTACGGAGAACACCCGGCGTCGCGAAACCTTGAACGTTAGAAAGTTGATTAGAATATCGGTACGGAGACACGAGGTATTAGCCTCTAATTCGGTTACGCGTATTACACGATAGCGAGTAGCCGGTTACCCGGCCATCAAAGAGATAGTAAACATTGCGGTTCCGAGTCTTGTTTGGTCGAGTGTGACAAGCTAATGGTGTCCTTGCTCCATCGAGGCCCCGATTGAAAATACCTACGGTAGTGTCTACCAAATCGGACCAAAGTGAGCGGACAGTGTATACGGTTAGTCCCAGATGCGAGTGACACGCGGCGGCCGTTTCGCCGAGCGAGAGGAGAACGCGAATGTCGAAGGGGAAGTGTTGGCTTTCGAACCGAAGCACGTGAACGTTCTACTAGCGTATCACGGAAAACTATAAAACCTGAAATGGTGGCCATCGACGAAGAAACGATCGCCGTTGAAACGGCCTCGTTGAAAGAATCGGTAAACGTGCCTCGCTCGTGAAACCGGTGCGGCTACCGAGGCCCTCGCGACGCGATATCCACGATATCGCTACCAACGATCCGATGACGTTCCACGGAAGCTATCCGGCACCGTTTCAACGTGCCACGTTCCGTGACATCTGTCCACGAGGGGATCGGGTACCGACCGAACCGTTTAAATCGTTAACCGTCCTCGAACGAAGATCAATATCGCGTTTCGATGAGGCTTCGATTCGACGAGAATTCGAGGACGAAAGTGTGGTACTGCGCGCGGCTCGAGTGACGTCCTGCGAGACGGCGCAGGGAAGGTCTAGATTTCGTATTTACTTTCTTCGTGGATCGGTACGGGTAACGTGGATCGTTGAGGACGATACGATGCGAATGGAACGGAGACGAGGTATTTGAATTAGGATCAAGTGAACTCGCGTTAATACCGCGGGACGTCTTCTCAAATGGAGACAGTACGTGGTTGGTAGGTCGAAAAGGGAAGATGATTATAGGTGTTTGGTTACTCGTAGTGTATATGTGCATCGCGTTGTACCGGTGTAGAGCTAAAGCAGGGCAATTATTTTAATTTTAAATATTATTATTCACTTGCTCGGTGAAGTACATCCCCAAAATGTACGTGATTGATTTGTAAAGTCGAAAAAGGAATACTTGATGATCACACGTGGTTTAGTCCTTCGTAGCTTTCAGTTGCTACCATCGCGTCGTGTAGTAGAGAATTATACCAGTGCAAAATTTTAATTCTGCAGTTAAATCTTAATCTTGAACATTTTTTCTAAATATTACGATTCACTTGCTCGTCCGTCCGTGTTCCAAAGATTCTATCGTTATCGATAGTCTTCTACGTTTGCTAGGTCAAAAAAATAAAACCGAGCTTTACGATTTCACGTGTTTGGTCCTTCGTATTTTTATTTTAAACATTTCTTTCAAACACCACGATCCACTTGTACTTGTTCACCCGTGTCCGAAATAACTACGCCCGAATCGGTACTCGTTCTCAAAGTCGAGTAGGAATTTCTTCGGGATTACTCGTCTTTGGTCGTTCGTAGCGCTCGGTGGCTAGTATCGGGCGGTATAGAGTCGTAGAGGCGCAACATTTTAATTCGAAAAACTCGTTTCGAATACCACGATTCGTTCAACCGTCCGCCCGTGTTCCCGCAAGTATGCCGTAATCGGTGGTCGTTTGCCATCGACGGATCAACGATCCACACGGTGCGAAAATCGATAAAACCGACGTAAGATCTTTGAACGATCGGCATCGAAATCAACGGCATCCTTCGATCCGTGTGCAGAGGTCCCACGGATAAGAGGAGACCGAGCCAACCACCGCGGAGAATATACGTCACCTGTCCGATAAGCGTGGACAGGTATGCGGCAATGCGCGTGGCAGCCACCGCGACCGTAACCGTCGTTATCGAAAGAATGCAAGTGTCGTTGCACGCGACTCGCAGAGGCGTTGCGCGTTCTTGAAAAATCTCGCGAGCATTTTTACGTCGGGTCGAATTCAACAGGAATATTCCAATTGAGAAAAATTGACCAAGTAGTTTTTCGTTTGCGAAAAATCGACCAAGTAGTTTTTCATTTGCGAGAAATACAAGATAATGGTTCTCGTTTGCGAAAAATCCTTCGATCGCGAAAAATCTATGAGTTTTTAATTCGTGAAAAATTCAAGGAGCAGTTTTAGTTTGTAAAAATGATCACGAGGAATTTTTGTATCGCGAGAATATCCACGAGGAAATTTTCAGTTGCTTAAATGCGAAATTTTCGGATCTTTCGTTTGTGAAAATTAACGTAGAATTTTCTTATTGTGAAAAATCCACGTTGAATTTTCCTATTGTGAAAAATCCACGTTGAATTTTCCTATTGTGAAAAATCCACATAGAACTTTCCTATTGTGAAAAATCCACATAGAATTTTCCTATTGTGAAAAATCCATGTAGAATTTTCCTATTGTAAAATATTCACGGAGAATCTCTCTATTATGAAAAATCCATGAGAAGTTTCTCATTGGTGAAAAATTCTCAAAGGTTGTTCGATCGCGTAAAATTCCCAAAGAATCGTACCATTGCGAAAAATCCACGAAGAATGTTTCGTTGGTGAAAAATCCGATCGCAAAAATCGAGGATCGTCCTCTCTGGATCTCATCGGCAACATCTCCCTTAACCGTTCGTGTCTACGATATCTGGTGGACGAAGGGTAATCGTGTAAAGAGCGGTATGACACTGTCGAGGCTCGTGCAGCCAACTAACGAGCTAAACTCGCGGCGAGCGCTTAACCTTGATTCGGTCAACCAGGAAATACGCTTATACTTCCTGCGTTGTCATCGGTAGCTGCAATCGCGTCGAAAACGGTGCTACGGACTGGATTTTATCCCGCTGACCGATTTACGTTACTCACGATCTCCGACAAATTTAATCTCACGGAAAATATCCTCTAAACCCACTATACCACCTAACAATCTCCCTCGTCCACTGCACTGACAATTTTACCTCAAACTTTCTACTCAAAACAAAAAAAACAAAATACAAAAACACTCTCGATAAAACCACCCACTCCAAAACCATAACCGCTCCTACCAGCCTCGTAATTACCACGCAAACTCGACGCAACCCAACCAAATACTCCACCCTTCTTTCGTTCAGCAAACCCTAACAAAGTACCCCCTGTGTGGAAAATCGTGACTCGCGAGTATCAACGACTAGCAAAAAAAGCAAAATGCATCCAAGACGCATTTTCAGTAACGTTCCGCGTTCAAGAGGTCCGTGCGTTTCGCGAGAATTATAATATGCGTCACCGATTGGCATCGCGCCTTGTACTCTGAGCGAACATTCCAACGACATGTTCGAGCCGCGGGGGTTTCGTCCGGAACTGACGACTTTGTTAGCGCACCCTGATGTAGATAGAGCACCTCCCTGCCACGTTGTTGACCATTCGAATGGTAGAACCTGGTTGGCTGTAGGTTACCGTGCTATCGATGCTGGCGTACAACGTCGAGGTAGGCAGCGTAAGCGGCAAGAGGACTCCGGGGTTTCCGTGAAACACCTTCGTGAAACGTACGACGTTACTCGTGGAACAGGCTCCCGCTAGTGCCCCGATACTCGAGTATGTACCGGGAGCGAGTACCCAAAGATGTACGACGAGTGCTCGGTTCTAAGGTAGACGTAAACACAGGGGATGGTAACTCCGGCGACATTGAAATTTAGCCAGTGGATATTCTATCCCGCGTGGCTCCCGTGAAAAGAATCGTAACGCGGCTAAGATCCGATCGGTGAATCCTCCGGCTCGATAACGTGACAACGCCACTCTAACCTCTAAATTGGCGCGGCGGTTGTTACCACGGGATTGGATACGTGCAATAATAACTTGTACGCGAAACTCGTACTTCCGTGCATACTTGTTACGCCCCCTCGCAGTTAATTTTGAGGTAGAACGTGCACGCCTATAGCTACCACTATTCAACGATAAATCGGCCCCGGGTCTTCTTCGACGAGTGTACCTCGCGGATAAAATTATTGCGATTGTGTCGCCGAGCGGTTGTTCCTTTTCAAGGGGTACAACTACGGGACAAGTTATAGAAAATGTACTTCCGCGGCCGCTTGTTACGGGGACGTCGTTGTTAATTTCGAGGCGGGTCGTTAGTCCTGGCCTGGCCTCGGTAGTGGATAAATCGTACATCTTTAGCGAGTCGCGGAGGAGGTTGCGGTTGAAGAATCCTGAGAGCGTTATGGGTTAAGGGTTGCACGGTTCAGGGGGTTATTGTATCTTTACGATCTCGCGTGGATCGAAGGGACTGTTTCGTTGGGCGAAAGACGCTATTTTTATTATTTTTAACGTTGAACCGAGCGATTTTTGTTTGTTTTGAACTGACACGATTCGAGAAAATTGAACGGGTGATAACGTTGTAATTTTATGCACGGTTTGAAGGTCGAATGGAATTTTTTTCGCGGTCTTGTAGTTACTTTTACGTGTCGTTTGGTGGTGAGAAGGTGACCTTAGAACAACCCTGAGAATTGAAATTATTATCTCCGGAATCTAATCTTTGAGAACATTTTGAAAAGCGTTAATGTCCTTTCGGAACGTTACGTTTCGTCTAAATAAATTATCCTGCCAGTGGTCTTCATAAACAACGGATAAAAGGAACCACGGAACGGTACTTGAGATTTATAAAAAATATTCCACGCGAAAGGCTCTCCTACAGTTTGCCGGGTAAATAAATGTATACATACTCGATAAATAAATCGTACGTTTGACGAAAGGAATAAAATCGTGCAAACTGCGATACTCGCGATAAGGAAGATCATCGACGTTCGTCGACGATAAAATCGAGGATAAGTTTGTCCGTTTGATATATTAGAAATAAACAAACCGGGAGATAAGCGAGACCCATCGAGCCGTTAAATCGAGACAAACTCGGTGGAAGGGTTAAGGACGTACTTTCACCGCACCTGCTGACAAATACTCTTCCTTCGAGGACAGGATGTCCCCTCCCCTCCCCCCATCGGATCAAAAACGAATTTACCGCCATTAATTACGTTTTAAAAGGAAAAGAGAAACCTCGCTTATCGGCGTTCGATCGACGATAAAATACGCGGACCTATATACCCCGTTTTCGAGCGGAACGAAGCGTTCCCTTCGAAACTGGAACGCGGAATTGCGTCGCGCGATGAAAACTCGGGGACGAACCACGACGATAATTTACAACAATGGCCTTCCACGAGAGCGAGATCCACGGGGGGGAATTGTCTACGGAGATGTCGCTTTTACCAAGTTTTTCGAATAAATATTATGGAACTTCCAATAACTCGAGAAATTTAATATTCTTCCTGCGCGTTGAAATTTAGAATTTATATACCGTTGATGATAGTGGTCTTTCTTGAGTCGTATTTCAAGTGTACGACTCAAGAGAGAAGAGTATTATTTTTTCTGCACTTGCATTTACGATTACTTGCACTGGTACGTGTTTGACAAAGTGTATCGTTCGTCTTTCGAATTAAAATCGTAGCGAATTAAAATCGTGGAGGTTGAAATTGTGTAGATAGAAGTATTCCTATCATAAATTAACGTTGTATGTTTTCTATTAATGTTAATTTTATATTTAAATAGAATTTTGGTTCATACGTGGTTCACAGTTTGATATTTTATTCTAGATCGATGTTAAAAAGAAAAATTGTAGACCGTACACCGTCAACAAAAAGATCCATGGAAAATAACGTTTATTACTTCGAGAGAAGACGGCAAATTGTTACAAATTAAAATTATACGTTAAAGAATATATATGCGTGGAGAATGACGAAAAGTTTCATTGTCGTTGTTCAAAAATTGCGGAAAATCACCTTTGCTTTTACTACTCAGAATGTTATTGAAAATATATATGTAGAAAATGATTTTACGTAACGAAAAAATTGCGGAAAAAACTTTATATTATAACGTTTCGTATCTTAAGTGCAGCATCGAAACAATAAAACGCAACGAAAGAAATTTATATCACAGAAAATTAAAGAACACATATACACGAAAAATTATGAAAAATTTCATTAAAGTTTTACGTTACGAAAAAATTGCAGCAAATTACTTTTATAATAACGTTTCCTTAAGTGCAACAAAAACGAATGTTAAAGAAAATATATATATGAATAACGACGAAAAGATTCGTTAAGATTTTACCTTAGGAAAAATTTTCGTAAAATTATTTTTATTATAATATTTCGTTAAGGGCAATAAGAAAGGATGTTAAAGAAAATATATATCTGGAAAACGACGAAAAGAATCAAGATTTTACCTTAGGAAAAATTTGGGGAAAATTATTTTTATTATAACGTTTCCTTGAGCGCAACAAAAAAGAATGTTAAAGAAAATATATATTTGGAAAACGACGAAAAGATTCGTCAAGATTTTACCTTAGGAAAAATTTTCGTAAAATTATTTTTATTATAATATTTCGTTAAAAGCAATAAGAAAGGATGTTAAGGAAAATATATATCTGGAAAACGACGAAAAGATTCAAGATTTTACCTTAGGAAAAATTTACGGAAAATTATGTTTATTATAACGTATCCTTAAGCGCAACAAAAACGAATGTTAAAGAAAATATAAAATATTAGAAACGACGAAAAGATTGAAGATTTTACCTTAGGAAACATTTGGGGAAAATTACTTTTATTATAACGTATCTTTAAGCACAACAAAAACGAATGTTAAAGAAAATATAAAATATTAGAAACGACGAAAAGATTCGTCAAGATTTCATGTTAGGAAAAATTTGCGTAAAATTGCTTTTATTCAAACGTTTCGCAGCTGAAGCGCGGCAACGAAACGATAAAACGCACGAGGTCCCCGCGAGGGAGGTGGAAGGTCCACGATCGAGCACGAACACGCGAGACGCCAAGGTGCGCCGTTCTCGATCGATTCCCGATGCACCTTACGACCTCTGCCCGACACATGTGCCATATGCACACATCGCACGCGCCTGCGGCACGGCGCAGCGCGGCGCGGCGCAGCGCGTCCACCGGGCGAAAGATAATTCTACGCAAACGGAAATTCTGCGGGTCGCTCGACCGCTACGCGAGATTGAAAGAAGATTTAATAAGCCCCGCCGGTCGTCTATCGCGTCGTCTTTCCGCGTGCGCCGCTGCGTGTATCAAGACCTCGTCACCGTGGAAAAAAAGGCGAAAGGTTACGCCGAGATGAATGCATAATCCCGGTAATTTTCTCCGGCCCGCCGTGTGCCATATGCGCGCACGACAAAAAACTACGACACACGCTCGAGACCGTCTACGACTCGTCGAACCAGCAACTATGTATCCTTTGGAACAGACGAGGTACGTGCACGAGTACTTTAGACCTTCGACGAGTTGATTTTTATTTCTGGAATTGCACTACGGGGAGTATTATGGAAAATTTTGACGAGAAAATTTGGAAAATTGAAAAAGTCAGGGATCAATTTGCGAGATGATCTTTCGAAGCTAATAATCGCGATTTTATGGATTTGAAAATATTCTTCTTTATTGTCTTGTACAATTGTGCACGATGCAAAAAGTATTAGGGAAAATTTTGATGAGAAAATTTGGAAAATTGAAAAAGTCACGGATCAATTTGTGACATGATCTTTCGAAGCTAATAATCGCGACTTTGTGGATTTGAAAATATTCATCTTTATTTGTTTTCACAATTGTGTACAGTAGGAAGAGTATTTATGGAAAATTTTAACGAGAAAATTTAGAAAATTGAAAAAGTCACGGATCAATTTGCGAAATGATCTTTCGAAGCTGGTGATTGCGACTTTGTGGATTTGAAAATATTCTTCTTTATTTTTTTTTACAATTGTGCACAGTAGGAAGAGTATTATGGAAAATTTTGACGAGAAAATTTGGAAAATTGAAAAAGTCACGAATAAATCTGTGAGATGATCTTTCGAAGCTGGTGATCGCGTCTTTGTGAATTTGAAAATTTTCTTTTTTATTTTCTTGTACAATTGTGTACGGTAGGAAGAGAATTATGTAAAATTTTGACGAGAAAATTTGGAAAATTGCAAAAGTCACGAATAAATCTGTGAGATGATCTTTCGAAGCTGTTAATTGCGTCTTTGTGAATTTGAAAATTTTCTTCTTTATTTTCTTACACAATTGTGCACGGTACGAAGAGTACTATGTAAAGTTTTGACGAGAAAATTGCTCAAATTGCCTGATTTAAAATCACAAAACCGTATCGTTAATTTAGATTTGTCTCATCCAAAGTACCAAAAGTAAATTGTTCTTCACGCGTAATAAAGTATACTTTCTACCCTCGAAAGTAACACGGAAAATGTCCCGTCGAGGCGAGTCGTATTACCAAAAAGAATAACTTCGCCAAACATCGGACGCGTACTCTCGAAACGTACTTTCATCGCCAAATTCGGTGCACACCCGATAAGGTTATCTTCGAGCCACTTTCTCGACTTTTTAATATCGCAAGTTCTCGTTTCTCCATTCTCGAAAAAAAAAATGGAGCAAATTTCCGCCACGGTGTGATAAAATTTAATGAAACTCCGGTCCGTTCTCGGCTCGACCACCGTACGAGCCTGAACAACCGCTCCAATTTAAATTAACACTGTTACACCGTGCAACCCGGACAATTTTTTCAAACGATCTCCGTACCCGATCGAATCGTTCGAGCGGTTCTCCTTGGACGAATCCTTGAACAAGAAAAAGAACAAAAAAAAAAGAAAAAAGAAAAGAGGTCCTCCTCTCGGTGACAAAAGTGCAACCACCCCCGGTGAACGATCAATCGGCGAGATGTTTCTCGGAAAAACGCTCGTGGAAAGTTCGCGGCGCATAATCGGTCGCAAATTAATAGTTAGCTATCGCGTCTTCCTTCTGGGACATCGACAATTACAATGGTGTATACACCGCGTCGTTCCATCGAGTTGATACGCGCGCAACCGGACAACGGACTTCCATTCACTCTGATTGGTAATCATCGGGGACGATGAGGCGTGAACTTAATTGTAGAAAAAGGATCCCGGACGTGGCGGACGGGCACGACGTGCCATCTCGATTGTGCGAGGCTGTCCGTCCCGATCTACGTATGAAAAGCCGCGCGAAGGAACACCGCGCGTCGAGGAATAATTACCGATTCATTCATCGATCATTAAGGGCCGTATTATCGGATTGTACGGGCACACGTCGGTCGTTGACGAATGTCCCGTGGATGCTGGGCGTAACCACCCCACCGTTCGTCGCGTTACGTCGTATCAACGGGCTAACGACCGTGGCTAAACTCCTCGGCCGCGAATCGAGCCGATAACCGGCTTCTAAACGTCTATGAATAACCACGCGGTTAAATATCCGCGGCATCGTGGAAAAACATTCGGGGCCTATCGCCGGGGGCGCCTCTATCGCTTCCCTACCCGCGCTCCATAAATAATATTTAGTCGAAAACAAGCGTCGCGGTTTATTACACTGTGCACGGGATACAACGTGTTACCGCGGAGTACAATACCGTTTAGCGCGCTTTAACGACCTCTTCGACGATCAAACGCGGTGAACACGCGCGAGACGATCGTCCTCGCGATTTACTATCGAAAAGTATCCGTACAGTGTTGTATCGCGGTCATGTGTCCCTAAACCGCGAGTTCGATTTCAAGGAAAGTTTGCGCGCGTGGGAAGCACACTAAGACCTGTAAATCTATTCGGTTGTTCGGAAAGTGATTTCGTTTTCCAAAATTGAGAATGTATAATTTAATAAAATGTTTAAACCCTCTAAAAAAATCGTGTTTCATTTTCACCAAAAAAAAATGAAACGACTTTCCGAACAACCCAATAGATTTAAGTTAAGACGCTTCTCGATGCAAAATCATTCGACAATTTCGCTCGAGCCAAAGCCATTCCAAGCCGAAGGAACGAAAGAAAGTATACACGTCTATCTTCCTGACTGACGACGTAGTGTGAGAACGTAACGGGTGTACCAATCGTCGCTTCTCACCCAGATACGCGAGAGACGTCGATAGGAACGCCCGTCGCTTCTCCCACTCCGCCGCGCGCCAATGAGAATCGACACGCCCACCTTCCCCCGCTGCGTCGACTGCTAGTTCCGCCTACCAGCCTGGTGCCCACTCCCCCCGCGAACACGCCCACCAAGCGCGTTACTCTCGCTGCGGAACACCCAGTAGAGTGAAATAGCGACTCGTGGTTGACCGTACAATTCCAAGTACATTGTAACCGCGTTCCGTAACAGTAAATTACATTATTCGTCCGCTTGTCCACCGAATTGGCCTCTACCTAATATCTGGCGTTCGTTGATGCGTTTACGTAGATGCGTATCTCTGCGTAGATCCACGGGTTGCCTTTGCCCTCTTGCGGTCCCCGTTGTAATGAGCTCGGTTCGCGGGGGTAATAAGGTCGTGCGAGCTTCATCTTGGGACCGCGATTCCCCGAGGTAAGCAGTGTGAGTCGGTTCGTGTCGCGTCCGTCCTTCGAGGAAGAGTCGCGGCCCGGTTACGTGAGAATTCGTTTCGACGATCTTCTCTCGTGCACGTAGACGAACGAGGGGACGTACGAGGGGGGTGGGGGATGGGAGGGGACACACACCGAGGAATCTCGTTAACGTTCGTAATTCGGAGTCAATGAAATTCGTTCCGACAGAGGCCCACGGACGAGGCGGTAGCGAGGTCCGATCGTGCGAAACGATCTTTCCGCGAAGTTCGTCGCTCTTACGGCACTTCCAGAATCGCTAATTCCTTTCTTCTGCGGTTGGTATTAACATACAAATAGAGCGAGACGGGGAATTCGTCGTGGGATACACGAATCGACGAGCCGTGTGCCCGTATCGATACGTCGGATGGATCCGGTCTTCGATCGTGGGGGGAGCTGCGGGGGGGACCCGTCGTTCGTCTCGGAAATTCTCATAGGTCGAAGACAGGGGGGAGGGAGAGGGAACTCGATCGCGTAAAAACTGGTCGGTGGAATTTCATGGTGAATCCACGATTTATAATTAATTTAATTTTGCCCGGACGACCGCGTGCGGCACCGGCTCACGGCCGTTTAACCTTTTTGCCGCGATTTCGTTAAAAATGGATCGTATCCATCGACTGGTTTCCAAGCTTAGGCGAGTTCTCTCTCTCTTTCTCTCTTTCTCTTTCTCTCTTTCTCTTTCTCTCTTTCTCTTTCTCTCTTTCTCTTTCTCTCTTTCTCTTTCTCTCTTTCTCTTTCTCTCTTTCTCTTTCTCTCTTTCTCTTTCTCTCTTTCTCTTTCTCTCTTTCTCTTTCTCTCTTTCTCTTTCTCTCTTTCTCTTTCTCTCTTTCTCTTTCTCTCTTTCTCTTTCTCTCTTTCTCTTTCTCTCTTTCTCTTTCTCTCTTTCTCTTTCTCTCTTTCTCTTTCTCTCTTTCTCTTTCTCTCTTTCTCTTTCTCTCTTTCTCTTTCTCTCTTTCTCTTTCTCTCTCCTCCCATGGAACGTCCCGATCCGTGTCGATTCGTTTCCATGGCACTGCTGACTCCAAGCCGGGGTGGTAGGGAGTTCGCGAAACCATCCGGTCGGGCCACGCCCACTCGTCGGGACGTCTCGTTCTCGAGTCTTTGTTTCACGGTATTGGTCGGTTGCTCGAATTAGACGGAAACACCTGACGGAACGGTCGGTTCGTCGAAATGGACGGAAGTACTCGACAGAGAGCGATCGTGAGTATTAATTGGGCCCAGTGATCGGAGAGAGTGAACGATACCTATCAAGAGAGAGCGAGACGGTACGAAACTGGCCACCTGTGACGTTTCGCGGGACTTCTTGCGAACCGTGAACTGTACATAATTCACTTCGAGCGTCGATCGAAGGGAGTTGTTTGTTTTTGTGGTTTTTACGTTCCGTTTCAACGAAAGTATATATTGTTATGTTCTGTGGCAATAAGAATTGATATTTTTGTGTACTGTATCGACGAAAGTATGTATTGTTGTGTTCTGGATCGACCAAAGTATATATTGTTATGTTCTGTGTCAATAAAAATATATATTTTTGTGTTCTGTATTGACGAAAGTATGTATTGTTATGTTTTGTGTCAATAAGAATATATATTTTTGTGTACTGTATCGACGAAAGTATGTATTGTTGTGTTCTAGATCGACGAAAGTATATATTGTTCCGTTCCGTATCGATAAGAGTAAACACTGTATCGATAAAAGCGAAACATCGACCCACGCAATTTTGCATAATTTCGAATAAACAATTATACTCAAACTCGCTTAATCTTCAGTATCTAGGGACCAAAAACGAATATAACTTTTCCCAACGAAATCGACAAACTTCGTTAAGCAAAGACGTAAGACAAACTTTGTCGATTTCGTTGTGGAACACCCTGTATACTAACGACGTGGATTTAGGTAGGTGTTGGTACTCTCGGTGAAACTAAACAAAGATTAATTTATCGCTAAAAACAGAACAGGAGAGTGACGATATTTTGCACGCTATAACTTTCGCATTTCGAGAATCTCTTTCGTTGCGAACTTTCAGGTATTCTAGAGTTTTTCTTCTTGGTCGTGGAAAATACCATGTGAAGATCGAGGAAAACTATAATTCCTACTTCACGCATCACCACCGTCATCCTCGTACCGCCACAACGTTACCACCACCTTTCAAAAAGCTACAAAATTTGCAAGAAAAAAACATTCGAAGCTCGCGGGACGCAGCCTCCTCGGTCCGGTGTACACTTTACCGTTTCTCACAGTAAATTACTTATTACATAATTAACCGAACGAGATAAGCTATCGATACGATCGATCAGATACGTCGTATCGGGAGAAGACTGGATGATTATTCTGTCTGCGCTCCACGGGTTCGGAATTAATTAATACTTCATCGGGAATCAAGCTCGCGAGACACGATGATTACTACCTTCGAACGTTTTCGAGGTTAAATGAAAAATAACCGAAGAACCGCTCGTTCGTCGAGAAAAATAACCGTGGAATCGCAAATACCGAGATCGAAAAATCTCGCCCGTTGAAAATCGGTTAGGTGGATTCGTCGGGTGATTGTTCCGGCTTGGTACCGGCGATTTACAGTTCGTCGGGCTCCATCTTTCGGAGCTCTCGAGTCGAACTTTACTAGCGGAACGACGGGAAGAAGAGAGAAAAAAAAAACGAAAAAAAAAAAAGAAGAAATTGTTGACACACTTCGAACGACTGTAAAAAGAACTTGGTAGCGTATTTACGTTCGCACAAAGACTCGTAACTCGTCTTTTCGATTACTGGCTCGCTCGAGAAAGTTGAGCGTAACGGTTTCGTTCCAAAATTCTGAACCCTTTTCTTCGCCGGGGCAACGACGCCACCGTTGCACAAAGGAGGCACGGATTTTGCGAATAAAAGGATAGATTTTTTCCATCCGTTGCCTAGCCCGTGCACCGTTACCATTAATCGTTGTGTATTAAGGCGGCCCCGCTTCGAGTCAAACGCTTTATCGCAAAAGTGCGAACAAAAGCGCACCTGCTTCGACAGTTAACACCATCGACGTCTTACACACCGTGTACATCGTCTCTCTAATTGCGTTCTCGAGTTCCTGGCACGACTTCCCCACGATATAGCGCGTTGCTAGAGCTTGTTTGCTCTTGGTACGCA
This sequence comes from Ptiloglossa arizonensis, assembly GCF_051014685.1. NCBI lineage: Eukaryota > Metazoa > Arthropoda > Insecta > Hymenoptera > Colletidae > Ptiloglossa > Ptiloglossa arizonensis. The sequence goes on from NC_135050.1 coordinate 24,069,533, forward strand.
GAAGGGTTACAGACAGGTACGTTAATTTGCCAACAATAAATGTAGCACGCGTTCCCAAATGGTTTTTCCCCGTACTCGGTATCGCTTTCCGATCGACTAGATAAACATTTGCACCGTTAGCCGATCCCGAGGGCCTGGCCAGCTTTTCATCTTCGCGGAAACGATAAATTTTCGAAACGACGAGCCCGCGCAGCTTTCCTCGCGAGGAAAACAATTTACGTTCTGGTCGTTTCCGTTGTTACGTCTACGCGAAATAAAAATATCGAGGCGATACGTAGGTGTAGCTTTCGAAAAACGAGCTTCGTGTGTATATGTGTGTATATCCTTTTTCTTTGGAAGATTCGGGAATTTCGATGCGGACGATCCTGAACTCGATTCCGTAGAGACGATCCTGAACATCGAAGAATACGATGTACAACGATTCTAGACTCGTGGGAGAGTCTAGAACGACTCTAGACTCGGTACAGACGACACCAGAGTCTCAGAACTTAACAGAGACGACCTAGAACTCCTATGAATCCAGTAAACACTATGTTGGGCTTGCAGGACCTGGTAGGGACTCCGAAGCAACGGATTTCGAGAGTTCTAGGTACCTTGGAGACTTTCCAGAATCCTCCGTCATCCCAATATCGGCAAGATCCCTGTTTGTTGATTCTTTATTCGTCTACTCAGATTTCCACGACACCTAAAGATCTTCTATTATGTATAATATAATAGAAGTGGAACCTGTATCGAATCCCATACGTCCATGGTTAGCTGCGTTCAGTACAAGTTCAAAGTATTATGCACGAAGTCCCGTGAGATCTCGAGTCAACTTCTGGGTAGGGTTGAAAACGAGTGACGAGAAAAATAGAACTTTAAGTCGGTCGTGAAGGATTGTTATTAAAAGACTCAGAACTTTTGGACTTCTATGACCTCGGAGACTCTCAGAATCCTCCCTAACATCGAGTAGATCTCTGTCTATTCTTTGATCGTCTGCACAGATACCAAGATCGCAACCTTGCAAGAATTATTATCAAAAGTCTCAGAACCACAGAAGACTCAGAACTTTTGGACTTGTATGACCTCGAAGGCTCTAAGAATCCTAACATCGAGTAGATCTGTATCTATTCTTCAATCGTCTGCACAGATACCAAGATCGTAACATTGCAAACGAGTTATACTTCGGTTGGTTCCCACGTAACGTTCAAACGTTTAAAATACACAAGAGCGTCGACATCCAGGAAGATATCGTTAAAAAATTGGACGAGTATCGAAACGCGCGTTGTATTCGTAGGAATGCTCATGATCGAGCACTCATGATCGCGAAGGAGCACACAGGTGAACCGATCCTCCTCCATGCGGTTCCGTAGCGGCTAACGCCCACGAGAAGTCCGTTTCGGAGCATTATTAATACACATATATATATCATGGAAACGCGCCTAAGTATCCGCACTTAATTACTTACTGCCAGAACTGCCAGCTACCGCGACATGGCCGGAGTGAGCGATAGTTTTCAGCTGCCTCGCCGGTTGTCTTTCGTTCGATCTCATCGAGCCGAACCGGCACGAAGAAAATAAACTGGACGCGACGATGCCTTCCATGTAACGCGTTACGAAAAGAAATAAACGACAGCCGGCCAGCAAGCAACCAACCGACCAACCGAAGGCCCACGCGATTATTTTTATATCGTGTATCTGTCAAAACGACAACCACCTGACACGCGTTCCTTGACGCGTAACAAAGAACCGAAATGTTCCAGCGAGGTTACACTCAAACGCTAATTGTTTCTTTGCGGATCCACGGATCGCTTAATAAAGACTCCGAGGGGGCAAAGGAAAGTTGGTACCCAGAACTTTCCAAGTACCGACACACCTAAGTGGACACCATCCGAGTGCAAACACACCTAAGTGGAGGGACGATCGAATTTCGAAGTAGAATCGGAAGAACCATTTTGTTCGATAGTTAGATCCTTTTTTAACCTTTCGAAGTACAAATACAACTAAGAGGAGGGACGATCGAATTTCGAAGTAAATAGTTAGATCCTTCTTTAACCTTTCGATGTACAAATACACCTAAGAGGAGGGACGATCGAATTTCGAAGTAAATAGTTAGATCCTTCTTTAACCTTTCGAAGTACAAAAACACTTAAGAGGAGGGACGATCGAATTTCGAAGTAGAATCGGAAGAGCGATTTTGTTCGATAGTTAGATCCTTTTTTAACCTTTCGAAGTACAAATACACCTAAGAGGAGGAACGATCGGATTTCGAAGTAGAATCGGAAGAACGATTTTCTCCGATAGTTAGGTCCTTTAACCTCTCGAAGTACACACAGACCTAGGAGGAACGATCGAATTTCAAAGTAGAATCGGAAGAACGATTTTCTTCGATAGCTAGGTCCTTCTTTAACTTTTCCAAGTACAAACACACCTAAGTGGACAGACTTCGGGGTATAAAGTCACCTAAGTAGAGGAACGATCGAATCTCGAAATGGAATCGGAAGAACGATTTCCTCCGATAGCTAAGTACATCTTTAACTTTTCGAAGTACAAATACACCTAAGAGGAGGAACGATCGAGTTTCGAAATAGAATCGGAAGAACGATTTCCTCCGACAGCGAGCTTCCTCTCTAACTTCCGTTCCAGGAAAGAGAAGCGAACATTGATTTCATCGACGACCAGTTTTGGAAACCAGTGCACAATTGGACGGAACCAAGAATGTTTTTATCTAGATAAAAGATACACAATTTCTTATCCGTTCTGCGTTGCGTCGAATTTAGGATTTGAATTTGTGGAGAGAAATCTTATTCTTAAAATTCTATGCCACGACGAATCTTTTTCTTAAAGTTCTATATTATATTGGGTCTTTTTCTTACTATTTTGACACTTAGCGCGAATCTACTCGAGTTTGACACTTAGCGCGAATCTACTCGACTTTGACACTTCGCGCGAATCCTCGTCCCACCATCGATACACAAGCCAGTAGAATATTTTTCCAACCACCGTGAAAAATAACAACAACTCGTCTCGAATTATTACACACCTAACTAGAAGAACGATCGAATTCCTGTAAACAGGTGACGTTCGGACAGGTGATATCCCACCTGGTAATTAAATATCCAATTAATCTATCTGTCCATTTAGCTCGGTTTGTATCGTGTCGCGCGTTCGACAGGCGCGCCTCTAAGGCTCAACACGTGTCGTCGTCGTTGTTGCGAATCTACTCGATCGAACGACTCGTCGTTGAAAGATTATCTATCATCGGATGACATCGAGCGAACCTTGCCCTTGCGACTCGCCAGAAACAATCCATAATCCAGGAATGACAGTACCTGGACGACATCGGTTGAACTTTGCTCTACTCTCAGCTCTCACCCACCGTATCTCAACGCTATCCAACAGGATAAGGACTGTGTATATAGACTCAGGTGAGAATAAATCGGAGAATCTAAATCTAACCTTAAAACTGAATACTTGTGTCTCTTGCTAAAACTTTTGCTACGGTTCTGCGAAGTGTTGAAATCGAGTAGATTCGCGCGAAGTCTTAAAATCGAGTAGATTCGCGGGAAGTGTCATAGTCGAGTAGATTCGCGTGAAGTATTAAACTCGAGTAGATTTACGCGAAGTGTCAAAATCGAGTAGATTCTCGCAAAGTGTCAAAGTCGAGTAGATTCGCGCGAAGTGTCAAACTCGAGTAGATTCGCGCGAAGTGTCAAACTCGAGTAGATTCGAGTGAAGTGTCAAAGTCGAGTAGATTCGCGCAAAGTGTCAAACTCGAGTAGATTCACGCGAAGTGTTAAAGTCGAGTAGATTTACGCGAAGTGTCAAAGTCGAGTAGATTTACGCGAAGTGTCAAACTCGAGTAGATTCGCGCGACACGTCAAAGTCGAGTAGATTCGCGCTACACGTCAAAGTCGAGTAGATTTGCTTCTCCGGGTGGCGAGGATTCGTCTCTTTGATGATCCTTGGTTGTAATTATTTTCGTTCGGAATGTTTATTTGACGAAACGAGTCGCGAAAGTCCCGTCGGGTGGTCGCGTACGTCGTCGCGGGTGTAATCGAAAATAGACGGGCGTTTATGGTTTCGTCGGGCGGTGAAACGAGTAGTCGTCGACGAGTCGCGGGTTCAGCCCCGTGGCTACACGAATAACGGCTCTCTACCGATCGCACAAGATTCGCCCACACCGGCCTTTGAATCAATTATGTACGATTTATATTTATGCGCGTCGAAGAGGAAGAGAAGCGGACAGAGGTCGGTTCGAGAGGGGGACGAGAAGTTGGGAGGCAACAAGGGTACGCGCTCATCGAGAAACCGAAGGGGGAGGGGTGCAGGGAGGAGGATAGGAAGACACGGATGGAACCGAGCGAGCCGGCGAAAAGAAACGGGCCGCGAGAACGAGAGGGAAGGTTGCACGCGAGCTCGTTTGCGGTGGTACCATCTCGACGGGAATAAATCAAGGCTGCACCCAGATTTCAAAGCGTAAGATTACAAAAATTAATCGACCTGACGTTCAGCGCGATAAAAACCGTCCCCTCGCTCCTCTTTTTTCCCCACCGTAAAGGCATCCGGAGGAATAACCGCGTGCAGGTTTCGTTCGCGGAGATACCGTGCATCGGGTACCCGGGGCTCGTGGGGTTTATATCAATTACACCGATCGTGCCCATAAAATTTCGATGAACAAGACCGGGACGTCGTTAATTACACCGCGCGCTCCGTAAACCTCCAAATAAGCTCGGAACGGAGATAGGGATCGCGGCTACTTCGATAATCTGTTCGATTAACAGGAAGAGGAGAAACGCGGGCCCCGCGAGGGAGCGCAATCCTTATCGGACCAGAATCGAACGGGATCGTTGTACGAACACTTTCGTACGATGCTACGCGCCCCTCCCGAAACCACCATTTTCTTCCCGGGATCGTTCGACGATCGATCGTCGACGATCGGTCAAATCGTGGCGCCAATTGGAACATCCATTGGCTGGAACAGTGTTTCTCAAACTTTAGACTTTCGCGACGTAACTCGTCGATGAGTCGTCCTCCTCGTCGTTTTCGCACCGGTTCGAACTTTCGAACGATCGCGATTATTCGAAAAAGGAAGCACCAACGCCATCCTTTGTGCACAATTAGTACTCCGTTGCAGCTCGTTGCACAAATATGCACAGTACACGTGCACACGCGTTGTCACGCGGTGACAACGGACAGTCCGGATACAACTACTGTACCATCGAATCGTCTGAATACCGAGCGTTTCGTTACTCTTTCCACGCTGACTATATCAATCTCTCGATAACTATCGTATCGAAATTGCACTCGCGACGCGTCGGTCCCCAGTCGCATCGGTCCGCCGAAAAAATCCGCTCTCTTGGAAAGAGTAGCGGAATCGTCGATGCTACGGAAAGTTTTACATCTTTTAACCGTACTGTAGCACAAACGATGATAATAACGCGTCATCGCGTCGTCGTGCGCACAAATTGTAACCACAAAGTGTAATAAATATTCTTATATTCGATACGTTTCTGCCTTCTTTTGTTACAGGTAAGGTAATTCGTGTGAAAAAATTGTTATCGTACGAGAGAGATACACCGTGTCCACTCCAGAGATGCTCCAAAGGAACTTTTCTCACTTGAACAATTTTCCAAGAGAACTTTACCTACTCCAAAGATGTCCCAAAGGAACTTTTCTCGAACGATTTTCCCAGAGAACTTTACCTACTCCAAAGATGTCCCAAAGGAACTTTTCTCGAACGATTTTCCAAGAGAACTTTCTCCACTCTAAAAATCCTCCAAGAGAACCTTTTCCACTCTAAAGATATGCATTCGAAGTTATTTATAAAAAAATAACACACATCGATGCGAAACGCGCGAGTAAGAAATTTTCCACTACGGATGGAAAATACGTTTCTTGTCGAAACGAGAGGAGGAATCAACTGTATAAAAATACACAACAGTTGCACCGGTCGGTCGAAAGTGTCTCGTATCGCGTACGAGCGACGAGGAAAGTCGAGGATCGCGCGTGCGCGCGCTTGTTATCGAAAAACGACTGAAAACCGTCGAGTCGCATCGGTCCGGCGCGATGGAACCGAAAGTAGGCTAGACGAGGCGGAACGGCATCGCGTCCCGGTCGCTGCGTCCCTGGCGTGTTATGTTACGCCGGTCGATCATAATAATTACCAATAATCCCTCGCATTTAGGCGTAATCACGGCGTGGCGTAGCCTTGGTCCGTCATTCCAAGCGGGCAATGAATGCCCACGAGCCGATACGAGACGCGGCGTAACGAGTATCGCCACTGTGTATGCGCACGCGCACGCGCACTCGCGCACGCGCGCGAGCGGGAACTTCGCTCGGCTCGCGGTGTTCGATTCAACGTACGATCTCGTACGCGAGCGAAACAGGAAGATAATAATTTAACGATTTATGCTCGTTCCGCGCGAAACGCGAGCTGGGCGGGTAGTGCGTTATTTTCGCGAACAATGTGGCAAAAAGAGGCTCGGTAGGTACTTGACCGTACAAAGCCTCCGCGATACAGGGTCAATTTTATAAATAATACGTTTTACGGGGACGGGTGGGGAACCGAACCGAGCGGTTTCGTTTTGTAACCTCACGGTTACGTAAGAGATTATACCGAAATTACCGAAACACGACCTCGTCGTATTTCACGGTCGTTCTTAATTTAACAAGTGCCTCGTCCTCCCGTTACAACGAAGCCGGTGCGTATTCCACGAAGGGCGAGCTTCGAATCGCTTGACGAAGTTCCGGTCAAACGGCGCTCAAACGAGACCGAGCGAGACACAGAGAGAAACAGAGAGAGAGAGAGAGAGAAGCTGCCGTCCAAGATTTACGCACAGCGCGGAATACTCGACAGCCAAGCTCTTTCCCTGGAGTCGTTCGATAAATATCGCGGGGCAATCGGCCTCGTACGAATTTGCACGATCGTTAGCCTCTCTTCGACACGCTTAATTAGCCCATCGTCAATGATCTCTACAATCCGGGGCGCGCGTTCGCGAATCACGTAACAGCCCGATACGACCAAGATGGAGTTAACTTACGATCCGATCGGGGAATTCGTTAGCGATCCTTGAGTCACGTTCGGGCTAACACCTACCGACCGCATGCGATATTTCTTTTCGAGGTACGAGATTTATTATTATCGCGATGCGCCGCGAGATCGCGAAACGAGATCCCAATCTTCCCGCATAAAATACCACCGTTGTTGTTGTTGTTCCTTGGGAATGTTTACCCCGTGGTTGCGCTACCGCTCGTTAAGTATTCGTCCGCCCGAGAAACGAGCACGGTTGCGTCGAGTCGATGCCGAAACAAACTTTGAACATTTTTACGCCTATTCGTAACGCGAGGAAGTAAACATTCGAAGCGGATTCGGTGTTCTATAAAATCTTACGCTCGAACGATTTTCCGAGAGGAATATTCCATTCCAAAGATGTTTCAAAAGAAATTTTTTCATTGCGAAGATGTTCCAAAAGAACTTCTTCCGTTCGAACGATTTTCCAAGAGAACTTTATTCACTTCAATGATGTTCTAAAAGAACTTTTCCCAGAAGGATTTTCCAGAAAAATTTCCCAGAATGTTTTCCACTCGAACGACTTTCCAGAACTTTTCCGCGTTGAACCATTTTTCAAGAAAACTTTTTCCACTCCAAAGATTTTCCAAAAGAATTTTTCCTGCTCAAACGATTTTCCAAGAGAACTTTGTCCACTCCAAAGATTTTCCAAAAGAATTTTTCCTGCTCAAACGATTTTCCAAGAGAACTTTTTCCACTCCAAAGATTTTCCAAAAGAATTTTTCTTGCTCAAACGATTTTCCAAGAGAACTTTTTCCACTCCAAAGATTTTCCAAAAGAATTTTTCCTGCTCAAACGATTTTCCAAGAGAACTTTTTCCACTCAAAATATGTTCCAAAAGAACTTTTCCCATTAGAACAATTTTCCAAGAGAACTTTATCCACTAGAAAAATTTTCCAAGAGAACTTTTTCCACTCCAAAGATGTTCCAAAGGAACTTTTCCCACTAGAACAATTTTCCAAGAGAACTTTACCCACTCCAAAGATGCTCCAAAAGAACTTTTCCCATTAGAACAATTTTCCAAGAAAACTTTACCCACTCCAAAGATGTTCCATAAGAACTTTTCCCACACGAACGATTTTCCAAGAGAACTTAATCCACTTCAAAGATGTTCTACAAGAACTCTTCCCACAGGAACAATTTTCCAAGAAAACTTTACTCCCTCCAAAGATGTTCCAAAAGAACTTTCCCCGTTCGAACAATTTTCCAAGAGAACTTCATCACTGCAATATATTCCGAATATATTCCAAAAGAACCTTTCCGCCAGAAAGATTCTCCAAAACGAATCTCGCACGATCATTCCAAAGGAATTTTTCACCCTCCTCCGAAAGAATATCTCCTACCCCACGAGCTGTGAAAACCCTTCCAGGTTCGCAAAAGCAGCGTAGAAAACACGCTGGCTCTTGAACGACGGAAACGATATCTCCACGGTTGAATTTGGAGAATCTACTCGGATGGTGGGAGGCGAGTCGCCGTGTACGGAACGATAAAGAGCGCCTCCCACGCTGCGAGTTCCCTTGGACTTTTAAGCGCGGTAAACGATCGAGCGGTCCCGCCTTCCACGAGAACGGAGCTTCGCGAAGAAATAAAAGAGTGACCCGCGTACGAAATTCGGAGTCATTAAAGCGTTCGCGGGACAAGCGTGCGCGTAGGTATTTTTATACCGAGCTGTAAAAAGGTAACCGGTACGGATAGATACCGGGCGTTTCGCTCGTGCACGAGCGGGCGGGGAGGAGGAGAAGGTAGGAGGAGAAGTATTCCCGCGACAGTGGCAGACAACGAGAGCATAAAAGTGCGGCTCGATAAATCTGTAGGAGCGTTACGGTAGCGGGCCCTCTCTCGTTCCGTCCAGCTTGGCTACTCGAAGACACACGCTCGGCCAGCGTACACGACACGTTGTCTCGGCCGATATTAACGCGATACGAGCAAGCCGGCTCGCGTATATATTCTTTCCAGAGTGGGGCTCGAGCGTGTCACGTGTGTATACGCCACGGACGCAGTGCCGTTCAAGATTTAAGCAGCGGACACCAAAGCCCTCTCTTTCCGATTAAACGATAAAATGGGGGGAAATAAATGCGTGCCGCGCGCGTTCCACACGCGGACCCTCCCTTTTCTCGCTTACACGACCAACAGGATCTACCGGACCGTCGATTCCTCATGATTTCGCCTTCAACGCGGTGCCAAACACCGCGCACGCGACTCACCCTAAACATACAGATTTCGTTAACCCGCGAGTGCAACCACACCGCGATACGGTATCGGTGCAACCTTTGAAAAATTTACACATCCGTTCCCAAAAGTGTTTCGAACGATTGGTAGTATTTTGCAGGGGATTGTTCGTATCGTTCGGCTGTTAATTTGAAGATGTTTGCAAGAAAGAAAAACGGAAAATAGGAGTGGGGAGAAGCGTTTCATCCCGGGCCTGCTAGTGGACTCGTCGGTAAGTCATCCTAGCAGGCCCTCGCCTTATACGCCGGGACATTGGAAGATCGGTATGGGATCGTATATATACCGATCGGAGCAGGTACGGGACACTTGCGGGAAACGGTTAGTGGTAAGTTTCCCTCTGGTGGCAAGCGTGGGTAGCGCCGCCACAAAAGTGTTAATTGAAAAACGATGACGATGTTTGAAATCGCTCGTGTAACGGTGACGCGATCCAAGAGCATGGGACTCTCGATTTATGATGTAGCAAGTTGATGTAATTCCCAAATTGTGTTTTTTTTTTTAATTTTGTACCGTGACAGTGACATATAGAGTAAATAAGTACAATTTTTTGTGCGCAGCCGTGCTTGTGGTTGAACAAACGGTTCAAATTTTAAAGTGTTTTTAACGTTGTACACCTAAGAGTGATACGATCTAAAAGGCTACAACTTCCGATTTACAACAAAGAAGTAAATCGACAAACGGTTGAAATTCGCAAATTATGTTTCGTTAACATTGTATCGCAACAGAGCTTCCAATTTACGACGATGAAACACTTGCGCAATAATTTCTAAACGATTCGAGTTCACAATTTCCCTTTCTAACATTGTACCGTAACAATAACGAACGAAAGAATTACACCTTCGAATTTACAACCGTGAAGCACTTGAACAATCGTTGACGAACGGTTCAAGTTCACAAATCGTGTCTCTCGGACTCGTACAATTACCATCGCGACAAACGAGCATTTGGTGTCACGTTTAGGTGACTACGCGATGCTGTGAATTCACCGAGCAACGATCCGTTGTTGTTTCGCGGTGGTATCGATAAATCGAGCAACGAGCTTCGTCATCCCGATCGAAAACAACCAAAACGGTGGACGATCCCCGAAACTGTCTACGTTTCGATCGTTTACCGGTGAACACGTGCACAGGAACGTCGAATGTTTAATCCCGGACGTCGCGAGGGACGGTACGCGTCGACGCGTGATAACTAATTACTTCACGCTTATGATTTTAATGCTGGCAGCGCGGAGACTCGGGATAAAAACGCGCCGCGTCTCCGGGACAGGCTGTCGTGACTTCGCGCACCGGTCACATATTTGTACAATTAATACGCGCGAGAGTACCGTAAAGTACTCGCTGTGGTCGAGCTCGCCTGGGCCCGGCACGGCAAGGTATTAACGAAGAAGAAGACCCGCGTCGAGAAAAAAACGATCCGCGTAGGTGTTAAACGCAAGCGCACACCGTGTCACTGCGGTTCCGAGAACCGACTCCGAAACTAAGCTCGATTCCCAAGGGATCCGAGGGGATTTTTCTTTTTTTTTCATTTTTCTTTTTATTTTTTTGTTTTTTGAAATCGCCAAGAGGTTTAGCGCCGGTCCTGTCGTCGCCAGGAAGAGATCGACGATCGTCTCGCGAAAAATTTCACCGATCGATCATTTTATAGTGAGAGGTAACATTTTTTAAGTTGGACTGGTGTTTGGATGAGAGTGGGAATAGTTGTGGAGGTTATAACGAACGATTGTCTTTCATAAGTTTCATTGATGATTTTACTGCGAGAGGTAACAATTTTCGAATTGGACTGGTGTTTGGATGAGAGTGAGAATAATTGTGGAGGTTATAACGAACGATTGTCTTTCATAAGTTTCATTGATGATTTTACTGTGAGAGGTAACAATTTTCAAATTGGACTGGTTTTTGAACGAAAGTGAGAATAGTTGTGGAGATTATAGCAACGACTGTCTCATATAAGTTTCATTGAGATAATTTTATAGTGAGTGGTAACATTTTCCAAATTGGACTGGTTTTTGAATGAAAATAAAAATAGTCGTAGAGTTTACAATTGTCTTCCATAAGTTTCATTCATTGATAATTTTCAGTGAGAGGTAAAATTTTTCGAGCGATTGTGAAACACAAGTGTATGCTTAAAAATATTAAATTTCACCTCAACTTTCTTCAACTTTGATCTAGGTAATTAATTAAAATTTGTTTTAAAGTAAACAATACAAGGTGGGAATTTTCAAATTAAAAAAAGAATAAAAATAGTTATGAATTAGAGAAGCATAGGGATTAGGTCTGGATTAGATCTTCGAGTGTATTTAGTCTTCGAAATCGGAAATTTTTTAAAATATGTGTAATTTCCGAGTATTCGAACGTATTAATGCAATTTGAAGCAGTATCGACACCTGGACGAAAGAAGTCGAACAGGCTGGACCGCGTAAAAAAGTTGTACAACCTTGCTCATATTCGTAACGATTGGTGAAACGCTCGCGCGAATTAAAGGCAACGAGTTCTTATTCATTGTGTAGATCTCAATATAATAAATCCGAGCTCTTCGCGTGGTCGCAGAACCAAAGACTAGAATTTTTAAATTTCCCTTCAAACGAGCACTCAAAACTACCATAGCTCCCTAAACAAAATTCCCAGATCGCAATAAAATATATAGACAAATCCGAGTAACCTTCGCACCCCCAGAAGAGTACTGAAAACTATCATAGGTGCCTGGAGAAAATTCACAAATCGTGACATAATATATAAACAAATTCGAGTAGCCTTTATACCCCAGAGGGGTACTCAAAACTACCATAGGTGCCTGGAGAAAATTCACAAATCGTGACATAATATATAAACAAATTTGAGTAGCCTTTGTACCCTCAAAAGGGTACTCAAAACTATCATAGGTGCCTGGAGAAAATTCACAAATCGTGACATAACAAATAAACCAACCCTCGTACCCCCAGAAGAGTACTCGAAACTACCTTAGCTCCCTACGCACAGTCTCTCAACACTACTATGCAAATTGCAAAACTACGTACCGATATGATATCTCACGAGCACTTTGCCTCTGGTCGGATACCTGCTCGCGAGGTTCCAATCGCCAATCGTTGAATTTCCGCCGAAAAGCGAGCTCAAAATTGGCCCGGGCCTCGAGCCAAGATGCTCGAACCGTGGCAACGCTCGATCGTACCAACACATCCAGAAATACGACACCAGGTTCCCGCGTACCGGGCTTAGATACCGGTTTTAAAGGCGTTTTAAGCCTGCAAACGTTTCAAGGTCGAGGCATCGCGGTTCCTCGTAGTGGGCAAAGGTTCGTACGAGGCGCGTATCGGGCCGTATGTGGGTCAACTACACGAAAATTAATACGAGAAGCTTGTTAGTAACGGTGAGAAGAAATCTGACTACCAACGAACGCGGTGTCCGCTCGCGAGCTCGCTCGCGAGCTCACGAGCTCACGAACCGAGCGAGCCGTGAGCCGAGGGAACGCGCTCACGAGCGTTGGTATTACTTTTTCTCTTCCCACATTCGACCCTTTCGTTTCGTTTCGCGTCGAGAGGCACGAGCTGTCCCTGCCGGCTCTTATATCCATGCAAATTGATTGTTTATCGGCCATAACGCTCACGATGCACCGTCTCGCGAAGACTGGTCTCGAAATTACGCCGAGTGTTGCCGCGTTTTACAAACGATCGTTCGTTAACCGCACGCGAGGAATCGGCCGGATGCACGGCAGTTCGCCGCGTCCGATTAATTATGAATATGACGTCGCCGCTTAACTGTAACGTCGTTGCACCGTACACTCCCGAACCGATCGTACGCAGCACGTTATGCACCATTATGTCCGTGGATATTTGTATCGCGAGCGTACGTCGCCCATGGGCGCGGTTCGACCGACTCGCATCGCGCGTTCCCGTACGTAGTCGTTCCCGCGTATCGGACCGCACCAACGCCCGCTCGAATCGCGAGTGCATAAATCTTGCCCGCGAGCCGAATTATCGACGGACATCGAATCGACCGGATTTACAATTTTAATACCGTACCGTCACGTTCCACGCCGAATTACTTTCTACGCTCGTCGGGCATTTCGACGGAATCGAAATTCATCGCGCGGGAAATCACGACGGTTACAATCGTCGTTTCACCGGTGCGAAATTTGTTTAAATTATTGGATCAATGATAGAGAAGTTCTTTCGCGAAAATAGACCGTGCGAGTAAACATCCACGGAACGGTTGATCGGTGAATTTTTTTTGTTACGAAGGATCGAGATTTTTGTACAAATTTTTACGCTGGTTGAAGAATTTTCAATTACGTGAATTTTTTAAGTATATGCTTCGCTTCTACTCGATCGATGTCGGATTAATTTTCATCGATTTTTACGAAAGGAGTAAAAATACAGCGAGTGAAAGTTTGCAATTTTTGCGTAGTTTTGGAAAAAATCCGCTCGGTGCGAATTTCGTGGAATTTTTATCCGTGAAATTATCACCTATTGAATTCTTGTTCGTTTCGTCGAAGAGGATCGACGTTTTGAAATAAATTTTCACGAACGATCGTGTTTGCCTGGAAATTATAATATCCGACGAGGTCCGTCGTAAACAAACGCGAAGAAAATACGATCCGATTCGTCGTGAGTTCCTCTATAAATTATACGACACTAACCATCTCCCATCTCCGATTACTTTCTATCGAGGTAACGTCAATTTTCTCCATCGATTATCGTTCCATCGACACTACTCGAAGAACTTTCGTGCACCGATAACGACCCTTCCAGTTGCACGGACAAGTCACCATCCTAAAAAATGCATTTACCCACTCGCAAGGAACCAATAACGCCAACAATACCCTCTTGGAAAATACACTCGATGGTGTATCTCTCGTCTCCTCGAAAAGAAATCGAAAATATGCTCGTTTCCAGTGACACCTCTCGAGAATCGCATAGGCGTAACGATAACGACCCTTCCAGTTGCAGGGATCGCTGCACTCGTGATTCACCATCTCGAGAAATGCTCTCGCGGGCTCGCAGGTAGCAATGATGCATCGTAAAGAAGTTTTTCGAAGCTCGAAACGGTTCTTAACGCGCACATCGTCGTTTTGGGACCGAAATCGTAACGGACCATCTTGGTTCGACGATCCTATGGCACTGATTCCAAGGTGAATAGAACCGCAAACGGTACGTATTCGCGTCGAAGCGCACTATTTCGCTGAATCGACAATTCCGGGAACAGAGCTCGTTTAAATTAGAAGGGTCGTTGGAATTATTCCACGGGTGTTTTGCAACGACATTGAGATCCGTGGACGTCGATCGAGGACCTTGTTGAAAAATGTACACAACTCGAGCGCGGTACGGACCACCGAGCGTAGCAGCTGGACGCTTGGGTCAGTTACCTGAAAACGGGATGCTCCGCGACCTTTAACAGCTCATCAAGATGTTAATTGCGAAGCAACCGCGCCAGAAATTACGTATCTCGTAGAGGAAGCTTCGAAGAATAATCGCGACGGGTTTGAAACTTTCGTGGACGAGAAAAGAATGTCACGAGGGGGAATTAAATGGTTCAGTACGGAGTTTTTTCTTTTTTATTTCTTTATAATTAACAACGAGACGAGGGTAGATTACAGTGTACAGGGTATCCCGTGTAACGGAGACGAGTAGCTTGAAAATATTCGCGGATGAAAAAATATTTTACGAGGAAGAGTCGAACGGTTTAGAACGGAGTACGCGCTGATGTTAATTGGATGCAGTTTTGTGCATCGATGCGTTTGAAATTCGGGTGTGACTATTCTTCGCACACTCGGTACATTCAAACGTGCCGATCTACGAGCTCGAATCTCAAATATGGGGAACTATCGCGTGGAAGAAATTTAGAAGATAAAAATTTGTTCGAAAAATAATTTATTCCTCGAAGATCTAAAAGAGAAGCGAGAAGCGATCGCGGTAGTCTCTGGACCGAAGAAATTCCACTCCGGCGAGGATACAAAAAAATCGTCGACTCGGTTTCGTATTTTTGAAACGAATTTATATTTACGCATTTCTGCGTCCTCTCGCTGGTTCCTTCCGTACACCGGCGTAAAAGTGGCCCACGTATCTCCCGGAAGAGTAAACCTAAAAAGTTTCGACCGCTCGTAAATAACGCGGAGCGGAAAATAATCGTGACATTGTAAACGCGACGAGAAGCCACGGAATATTTTTTTCTCTCTTTCTCTTTCTCTCTCTCGTGCGCGGAGGAACGCCTTCTGTGTTTCAAAATTTACAGACGGTCGACAACAGCCAGCTCCATTTATCGGCCGGTGAAATTATCGAGGCGATCTGAACGCGAACTGAAACCAGTCGCGTACCGTAGGAGTCGTTCTCGGGTGAACCGAGAGGGAAAATCGCGGCTAATAGCGTAACGATTTCCCTGAATAGGACAAGAAACGCGATACGATACCGATCGATCGTCCAACGATCTCGAACTTGGCAGGAGTCGTTATTCAAATCGAACAATGCGCTTTTTTCAGCGTACCCGCGGCGTGCACCGCGACGGATTAAAGGAAAAAGAGACAAAACCTGCTCGAAGACCATCCGATCGATCAATCCTCGATCGGTTGGCGATCAACGATGGACGACGTGCCCGTACCGTACGAGGACGCATTCGTAGCGCAATAAAATTAGTAGCCTTAACGACGACGCTGCCCGAACGAACAAAGCCGTACCGAGCCGTTCAACGAGACTCGCCCCTGTAAAAACTACTTTATTATCGTTCGCGCATGGGCAAGGCTGTCGCTAATTATCGCACGACTAATTGATGCCCCGCAACTTTGATGAACGCCGCTTCTGCTACTTCGGCGGTTTTTTTCACCGCAACTCCGGCGACTCGAGCGGCGAACCTGACTCTCGCTTCCAGCGATACTTAACGATCCTAGAACGTTCTTTCTCACCGTTCCGTGACCAATTTTTCACGCTCGTTCGACGAGATGATTCCTCTTTCCTCGATCGCGAGCCCGCGCCACGAAAGACGCGCCGCGTATTAACCGCCGAGATTTCTTTCAAATTGCAATATCCTTATTAACCGCGGTCGATTTTTTTCTTTTTTTTCTTTTTTTTTTCTTTGTATATTTGTGCGCAGATTCTGTATTTTTCTCGTATTTATTTTGCAAATTAAGGAGTTTTTTTTTCATTTTTTTCTCCGTACACCTTCCGCAACTTTCTTACTTTTTAACCGGGTTTGTTTCCCGGTTTAAACACAGCCGCTTGTTTTCCTTTGTTTTTCGCAATTTCCTGTTCCGGTTCTCGGTTAATTAATCGAGTAACTAGTTTCGAGGTTAAGTTCGGTAACGATTCGATCGCTTCGCGGGTTTTCTATGCGTAATTGTACGCGAATACGGTTCTCCACACTGGAGTCTACCGATGGTAAACGCATTACTAGTTGTATCGGACCGCGTGGGTATCTTTGAAGTCTGATGGGCAAGAGGTAAATTAATTTACCAGTACCGTTAGTCGTCTATTTTGATAATTGGCCACGAATATCGTGGACGAAGTTACCATTCATGATTGAGTAATTTTAAATAGAAGTTTTCGACGAGTAAAATTGACCTCTTTGGTAGTTCTAGTGTTAAGTGGTTCGACGAGTATTCGAAACGTTGATAATCTTGAGGGTCGGAATGGAATTTAATTTGGGAAAGTTTGCAAGAACTTGTATGAGATAAACTTCAGTTTATTTAACGTATCTTCGAAGTTAGATGAGGAAAAGACAAATTAATTTACGAGTTAGTCGTCTATTTTAATCATTGTCCACGAATATCGTAGACAAAGATACCATTGATAATTGAGTAATTTTAAAGAGAAGTTTGAGATAAGTAAAATTGACCTCTTTGGTAGTTCTAGTGTTATTATCTAGTACTTGGCCGAGGGAAACGAGTATTGGACGTTATACTAGGTTGTTCAATAAGTGTTTTTGCTTTTTCCATTGTAAAAAAAATACTATGACACTTTAACTTTGAGCAACTGTAAATATACGAATTGTAAAAAATACTACAATACTTTAACTTTGAACTGTAAATATAGAACGAATCGACAGCTTTGCACGAAACTTCACACATTTTCATCAAATGGTAATACTATCTTTAGAAAAATGAGACGACGAACCTAATAGCTCCATTTCTTATCGAAGGAGAAAACTTATCGAGCAACCTATTAGTAGGACAGGAATTATTGACCTCTCAAGGTCACACCTAGTACTCCCACCTTGACTTTCGACTACCCCACTACTCGTGTATCGATTCGTGTACGATGTATCGATTACTCGACAGACAAAAAGTATAGTTTCGTGGGTCTTTCTAACACAGATGCGAGTCAGAGAAAATTTTGACACGCTTGTATTTTCATCCCAGAGTATATCGAAAGAGGATTGTTCGTGTAAGATGCGAATAGGTGGAAGATGAACTTTCCGGTAAGAGAAATATTAGTACAGGTAACTCGATACCTTGGCTCGGTAAACACGTACTCTATATTCTTCTTTCGCCATTCTTGGGCCATATATTATCGTACCAACTACTTTCTCCTTTATTTCCAACGAAAACTACATCCACTCGAAATCTGTCGCGATTTTATCGCGACTCTGGAACCACTATTTATTATACTTTATAGCGTAATTAGTGACTCTAACGATTCTGTTATTCAGCTCCGTGTCTAGAAACAGCCAGGACATTGCCAAATACCGAAGAACACTCGCAGAAGCTACTAAACGCACGTTGGAAGAACATTATTCGAGATACGATCGAAAAATTAATTCAAAACAGGCCCGAAATCCGTACGAGGAAAGAAATCCAGAAGACATTCCGACGAGAAGATTGTTTAAGAAAGCATGGATACAAAATTATTTTACAACATCCACTCGTTCGTGCGTGATCTCGTCGAGATGAAACGCTCCACATAATGCCAAAAATAATTTTCGACATTCTTCTTATTATCTCATAGCTTCTACAACCCTTAACAATTTAACCCTTGAAATACATACTTTCAAATGTTGTCACGAGACAAACGTGTCTCGATTCCGCGACAGTGCGCGTTCGCGAAATAAAACAATTCCCAAGCGAAACATTTACCAGCAATAACTATCTCACCTCGTCGGCAAATAGATCCACGGAGACAACTCAACGATAACTGTTTCTCCCGAGGAGAACACTACGAAATCCGTGTCCTAATCGCGGTCGAGGTTTCTCCTCGTTCCTCGCCGAAACACACGCTCGGTAGTACGCGGCTTGGATGCAAATACGGAAGTTTCGCGAGCGTATGCGCTCGCGCGCGGCTCGGATTTTTGCAAAATCACCAGAAAAATCATCGTCCCGGCGAACCCGGG
This sequence comes from Ptiloglossa arizonensis, assembly GCF_051014685.1. Classification (NCBI taxonomy): domain Eukaryota; kingdom Metazoa; phylum Arthropoda; class Insecta; order Hymenoptera; family Colletidae; genus Ptiloglossa; species Ptiloglossa arizonensis. Next base: position 24,088,117 of record NC_135050.1, read on the forward strand.
TAACGGTACGATGTAGTATTCTTTCCCTTCCGCTTTTAACGTATTCCAGTCTACAAAGCGGCTGGAATTCAAGCGTGACTCTATAGACATCCAGTTAATATAAAAGCGTTCACGCACACGGTAGCGCGCGCGTACAATTCAATCGAGAGAGGGTACACGCGCACGCGCACGCGCACCAGCACAGGCGCGCGCGCGCGTGCGTAAACCGGCGGCGCGCACGGGGGCCCACCGACACGCTCCTGGCGCGCGTGCGTGCAACCGAGTCAGATACCTACCACGCGTGCGCGTACGGTGCCCGGTGGTGGTACGCACGCGCGGCCGCCACAGCCGCCGCGGCCGGGCAACCGGGGCACGAGGCTTGTTTCGAAACTTCGTGCAAACCGTTTGTTTATGCCCACATTCCCGAACGGCGAAACTGATAAATTAATCTCTCATGCTAATACATCCAACGGCGCTGACACAATCCGTGGCTGGAAAGCCACCGTGCGATTTCGTATCCCCGTGATCCCCGCATTAATTCTCGATCGCTTCCGGATTTCGTACGGCCTCGGGTCGAGCTTGGAAAATCGCTGGCTTGGGCGCGCGAGTGCGCAAGCGCGACCGCGAGCGCGTGTGCGCCCGTAGATTACATCGACGGAACGCTCGGGAACGCGGAGTGGGGGAAGAGGAAGAAAACCGACGGTTTATATATGCACGCATCCATTTGCATTCGAGCCAGCCCATTACGCGAAACGGTTGTTCCCCTCGACGCGATCCACGGGACCATCGTTCGGTCTCTCTACGCTGGATATTTTAATATTAATCTACGAACCGAGCGTTACGGGATTATGGCTTTTCCCGAGTTTCCGCGAAACGGGATCTTTTACGAGCTTCGGGTTAAACGCGAGCGTTAAAACGAAGATTCGATGCAGGATTTATTGGGAATCCCCCGATCCCGGGAGAGACAAGACTGGTAATTCTTGGTGTTTTTTTTTCATTTGTTCGTATTTAACAGCGAGCGTCGATTAGGGTACACGAGGTGTCCCGTGTAACGGGGACGAGTAGGTTTAAAATGTTCGCGGATGAATTAATATTTTACGAGGGACGGTTGAATGATTTGGAACGGAGAACGCGCTGATATTAATTTGATGCAGTTTTGCGCATCGATGCATTTGAAATTCGACTGTGATTATTTTTTACGTGCCCGGTACTTTTAAACAATCGAAGCGCTTGTTTTTTTTCTGCGGGGAAGTATCGAGGGATTTGTGTCTCGAAACTACTAGTCCGGAAGTTATTGTAATTCGAAGTTGGAGACATCTCGTAATTCACATTTTAATGTTGCAAAAATATGGAGAAAGTATTTAGATCGCGATGGAGGATCGCTTTGAAACTACCAGTTTAAATGGTACTGCGATTTAAAGTTCCTTCCATCGAATGACATACTTTCTGGAAGAAACGTGAAAAGTTCAGGAGATTGAATTTCAATCTCAAATAATGGAAAAGAAAGGTGGACAAGTGTCTCTGAATTGCGATAGATTAATTTCGATAAGTAAACAAAGCTAAGAAAACTTCAACTTCCGATCGTTTCTAAGCCAGTAACTTTAAAGAACAAGTCTCTCCATACTTTCTTCTGGAGAATATAAAATGTTCTCCGATAAGTGCATTCAAAATTACACGGTACTTATTAATAAAATACACACTTATTAGTAAAATATAATTTACAATATAGATCAGGCAAAATTTTCACAATACAAAAGATAAGAAAAATCTTCACAATATAAAAAGTAGGCAAAATCTACTAAATATACAATCACCACTGCAATACAATATTACTACTAAAATTCACAATTTAAAAAATAGGTAAAATTTTCACAATATAAAAAGTAGGCAAAATCTACTAAATACACAATCACCACTACGATACAATATTACTACTAAAATACACAATCTAAAAATCTTCACAATATAAAAAGTAGGCGAAATCTTCACAATAAAAAACAGGCAAAATTTTCGCAATATAAAAAATAGAAAAATCTTCAATATAAAAAAAAATAGACAAATCATTCACCCACATTAACGCCCAAAAGTGCACCCAATAACCACATTGAAACACTTAAAATTCCCCGACACCGTTTACTCCAACCTCCTCCAACATCAGCACACAATTGCCAAACGATTGAAACGATACAGAACAACCAAAACCAAAGAATACATTAACCGAGTATTTACTCCTAAACTGTAACATTGACAGTCTCACGGTACAATTTCCATACAATTATTTCAATCTTTCCCAATACACCGAAAAACAATCCCATAAGTATTGATGTACCAAAAAATTGAAACGTTTTAACGAAAATATCACGAAAGATACGAACGCGAGACACGCTGTACACAGTCCACGTTCGCGCGCGGACCTTTAACCAGAATATTCCAGCTGTTAATCGCGGGTAACATCCGTACTCGGCCGGTGGACCGTATCTCTCGTATCTTACGACAAAACCGGTAAGCGTTCGACGAAACTGGCCGTTATCTAACGTCGAATTAAGAACCGAGCGTGCCGCCTTAATGAAATTGTCAGGGTAGACGTTGCCGCGCAATGAGTATACGATGTTTATAGATCCGTGGTACGGAACCGTAAGTATCGTTCCGTGTGTAACGACGCTTGTCGAGCGTTGTCGGGTATCGACGAACGATACCTCGGGGTCTAATGTCAAGGGTACGCGTCAGTTCGTTCGTGGCGTTCGTAAAACGACTTTCGTCGCGGCGTCGAGCGGGACTCGCCGCTGGAACACGGAAAAGGAAAAGTTGGACGGTATACGCGGGACTGATGGACTTTCCCATGCTCCACCTCCGCGGGAGAGCCGTAAACGTCTTGTCTCTCGATTTAAATGTCCCGGCATCCACTGGGTTGGGCAGATCCAACGGTCGTGGCCACTGCCGCGCCCTCGTGCGTCTCGACGTATTACGCCGACCCATTGGCGTCGAATATGACGGATTCTCGTTTAGAGCTCACGCTCGATACACGGCTCGCGCGGACCAAACGTGGTACTCTTAACCGACACGGAACCGTTCCTACTCGCGAAACCGATTCATCGTGTATTAATCGGTGATCGCTCGCGAACCTCTCGACGCCACGCGACGCCCTTTACCAAACGTTCCACGCCTTTGCGTCAGTGCGTTCGAGACTGCATTCACTGATGCATCATTGCTCGGGAGACTTGTTTCACCGTACGTTTACCGCACCGCCTTCGAGCTTGCGCAAAACTCATTTTAACCCCATTTTTTTTTTCTTTTTTTGCCCGCTCGATGCTTTCGAATTTTGGAAAGCATCGCGGGGAAGTAAATTTACGAGCCACGTTATTCTACCTGTGAAAATTACAATAGATTTCTACTCAAGGAAATTCGATCCGCCGATTCAAGATCAAGGAAACGATTCGATCGGAACGGAACGATAGTTTTTTATTTAGGTAATTTGGGTAATTCGTTGCGCGATTTTTGGGTGGTATCGAACGGTACGGGAGAAACTGTGGTTGAAGGTTATGGAAATTTTTGGAGAGGGAATTTTTAATAATTTCGTACGCGCGATGCTCGCGACTCGCGTGCAAGTTTACGTAAGGTGCAAGGTAATCGGGTAAAATGCATCTTTGAAAAAAATTCGCGTTCGTTGTTTCCGTTGGATTGAATGGAGTCGTCGAGAAGCGGATGGTAATTTTCGAGCAATTTCCAACGTTCGAGTTCTTCGTATCGGAGCACACGGATCGGTAGATTTTTCCATGGAGTTTATCTTCGGTTCGAGGCGTAGCGGAGGGAAAATCGGGAAACAATACCGAATTTTTCGCCGGCGGCGATAACACGGGTCAAATGTTAAAAGTCTCCTAGTCGTCGTCGTCGTCGAGTGTCGACGTTACGTAATTAGGAACGACCGTGCTGGAACGATAAGCGTAATTATTACGTGGCTATGGATACAACGAGTGCGTTTCGCGTGGGAACACAATAAAATCGCGCTCGAGCAAACAGATACCTATTTTGCTTCCGAGAAGATACGATTGCATAAAATACGTAAAGACAATATTGACACGGGACACGAATACCGTTTCGTATCGCGTTCATGTTAAACCGCAATTCCTGAGACTGAGTTATAACAGTTTCGCATGCGACGGAACGAGAGGTTTCCTTTCTTCGGTTATTTAGATCGGTGAAATTTTTATGCGAAACAGTTTACGCGATATCGCGTGGCAAAAGACGTTTCAATGCCGTTATTAGAACGAATTAATCAAACGTGAAATCGAAGTGGAGATCCGCTATCGATAATTTATACCGCTGCCGATGAAACTTCTCGAGCGGTGAAAATTACGAGGGATTTCTACTCGAGAAAATTCGATACTCCGGTTCGAGATCGAGGAGACGTCGTTTAAACGGGAAATCACGTAATTGAGTAAAATTTTCAACGATGAACGATCGAACAACATTATCGAAACGTTACTCTTCGATCGATATTTATTAGCGAGTTGTTCACGAGCCACGATATTCTACCGGTGAAAATTACAATAGATTTCTACTCGTGGAAATTCGATCCGCCGGTTCGAAATCAAGGAAACGTCCAAATGGAAAATTACACGAGTAAAATTTTCAAAATTAAACGATCGGAGGGAAATCATCGAAATTGCCATTCGATATTTATACAATATTTATACACGAGTTTTTCACGAACCACGATATTCTACCGATGAAAATTACAATAGATTTCCACTCGTGAAAATTCGAACCTCTGTATCAAAATCAAGGAAACGTCTAAATGGAAAATTGCACGAGTAAAATTTTCAAAATTAAACAATCGGGGCGAAATCATCCAAATGGCCATTCTATCGATATTTATACACGAGTTTTTCACGAACCACGTTATTCTACCGGTGAAAATTACAATAGATTTCCACTCGCGAAAATTCGATCCTCTGTATCAAAATCAAAGAAACGTCCAAATGGAAAATTACACGAGTCAAATTTTCAAAATTAAACGATCGAACAAAATCATTAAAGTTACCCCCCGATCGATATTTATACGCGAGCGTTGCACGATCCACGATTTCCATATCGATGAAAATTCCAACAATTTCTATTCGCGATTGTTCGATCCTCCGATTCAAGGCGAAGGAGATATTTAAACGTAAAATTACGCAGCAGAGTAGAATCTCCAAAGTGAAACGATCGGAACGAAATCATCGAAATTGCCATTCGATGGATATTTTGTACGCGAGTTGTTCACGAACCTCGATATTCCATCGCTGAAAATTAGAATAGATTTCTACTCGAAAAGATTCGATCCCCCGGTACAAGATCAAGGAGACGTTTAAACGTGAAATTACGCGGCAGAGTGGAATGATCGTAGTAAAACGATCGTAGCGAAATCATCGAAGTTGCCGTTCGATCGATATTTATAAGCGAGCGTTGCACGCGAGGCAATAGGAATTTCACGAGGCTCAAAAACGACGGAAAAGACTATATTAAATGGAACTGAAAGGTTCGCCGGTAACTCGTGCGTCGTGTATCACGGTATTACATTCCTGTTACATTCTCCCTATCGCAGCCGCGGTGTAAGAGCCCGGAGAGTACGAGACTTTTACGAGGGGCAATGAATGTCCCGACGGTGAAGTTCCGCCAAGTTCCGCGGTATATTATTGGAAACTTATTAGAATTAATTAACTTTTCACCCGTACACCGCATCGGTTATCAGCGACGACGAGCCGGCTCGAACGCGCTCGATTTCCGTTACGGAGGACTCGAGATCTTCGAACTCGGTCAGGGACGAGTTGCAAAATCGTTTGGAAAAATCTCTCGCCGTGTACGGGAACCGTGATACAAAAAGGGAATTTCGCGTACGAGATCGGTACACCGATCGGATCGATCTATCCCGGAAGATCGTTGATTCGCCTACCACGTGGATCCCCCGCGTTACCGGTCCAGCAATTACTGTTAACTCTCTAACGCTGTTATTGCCGGCGCTGGATAGAATCCACTCTCGTCGAAACGAGAACAAACATCGTCCGGCGAGGTTAATCGTTCGAAACTTTGATAAAATACCTTCACCGAGAGCATCCGGCGGGCGTCCAGGTTCCCCGGTTCCCTTTCGACTCACCGTGGAAGCGGAGATCGGGGGAAAAGAAAAGAAAATATAAGAGAAAAGGGAGAAAAAGAAACGTCCGTGTTCCACGGAAAGAACGGAACGTCGAGAGAAGTAGATAAACGAGAGGTGGAGAACGGGAGGTGGTAGGGGGGAAGGTGAGGTCGAGGTGATTCGCGGCCAGCCGAGGCGAGGCGAGGCGAGCTGAGACGAGGTGAGGCGAGGTGAGACGAGGTGAGACGAGGCGAGGCGAGGTGAGGCGAGGCGAGGCGAGGTGAGTCCGGACCCACCTGCAATTATCCGGTCTAATGAGCAAACAGTCTGCTCTGCCCCTCTCTTTCTCTCGAGTTCCCTTGTTCCCCGTTTCGCTCGATTCTGCTCGCTAGACGGACCATCGGAAACGCGTGTACTTGACTCCGGTGTACCGACAACCTTCCACGGTCGTGTTCCACCTCCTTCTGTGTTCCTCGTTCTCCTTTTGCCCCTCCCCCAACCTTCACCTCCGCCGGGCTCGGACCGATGCAGGTTAACGAAGATTATTAAATTAGTACCTCTCGCGGTCAGATTTTTCCACGAGAACGGTAGACGAGTCTCCGCCGCGCGAATCCCAAGGGACCGGAATCATCGACCGGTTCGTTAAACGTTGGAACTACCGATGGCTCTCGGTGTGTCAACGTGTCCCTCGTGCCTGTCTCCGGAAAAGCGAGGAAAAATCGAGGAAAAATCGCGGAAAAATCGAGGAACGATCGAAAGAAAAAGAGGAACTTGGGAAATTGATTGTATCGGGTTGTTCGGTGAGTTATTTCGTTTTCCAAAATGGACGATATATAATTTCATACAATTTTATATTATCGAATAAAATGTTTTGTACACTTTAAACAAAATCGAGCTTCATTTTCACCAGAAAGACGAAATGACTTTCCGAACAACCTTTCACATCGATTTTTGTTTTATAGATGCGGAATAGAAAAAGTTGTAACGCCTTTTGAATTTAATAATTCAAAGCTAAGGAATTTGATGTAAATTTCTTTGTACAGGATAGAACTACCGATGGGTTTCGGTGTACCAAGGTGTCCCTCGTGCGTGTCCCGGAAAAATCGATGAAAAATCGAGGAAAAATCGAGGAAAAAAAGGAACTTGTGAAATTGATTATAAATCGATTTCTATTTTATAGACAAAGAATAGAAAAAGTTGTAACGTCTTTAGAAAATATACTATAGAATTTTAAGTAAATTTCTTTGTACAGGCAGGTGAAATCAATGATTATGACTGGTTGGTGAATGTAGCATTAACGTGTAGAGATTCTCGAATTTAGAGGATCTCTGCAAAGAAAACGGTGGAAGAGAAAAAAAAAGAAGAACAATCGAAGACGACGAACAGGTAAGCACAACGATCAACGAAGGAGGAAACGTATCGTGTGGTTGTTATCCATAGATGTCTGGAACGATGAGATTTGGGAACGTGGAAGGTTTCGAGATCAGAGGGCGTACGACGACCCCTATTCCCGTGATTTTGGAAATAGAAGCGACGGAGTTCGATCGAATCGAGACTGAAGGTAAAGTGGAAACTGGAATTAGGAGGATTGGGAGACGCGAAGGGACATCAATTTCGAAGGAACGTTCAACGTACGATGAACCCGATTTTCAGATTTTAGAAATAGTAGACGACGGGGTTCGATCGATTCGAAGTGGAACGAAGGTGGAACGAACGAGTAGAATTAGGAGAAACGAAAGTAAATTGGACGAGTCGAATTAGGAGGAACGAAGATAAAACGGATGACTTGAGTTAGAGGGACGAAAATAAAACGGATGACTCGAGTTAGGAGAAACGAAAATAAAACGGATGAGTCGAATTAGAAGGAACGAAAATAAAATGGATGACTTGAATTAGGAGAACCGTAAATAAAATGGATAACTCGAGTTAGGAGAAAGAAAAATAAAACGGATGACTCGAGTTAAAAAACAAAATAAAATAAAATAGATGACTCGAATTAGAAGAAATGAAAATAAAACGGATGACTCGAATTAGGAGAATGGACGAATGGACATCGATTTCGAAGAAAAAATACACACAAAACGTCCTCCGTGCGTTGACCTCAATTTTATGATTTTGAAAATAGAAACAACAGGGTGTAATCGAATGTAGACGAAACGAAGACAAAACAGATGACTCGAATTAGGAACAACCGAAAATAAAACGGATGACTCGAATTAGAGAGTACGAAAATAAAACGGTTGACTCGAATTAGGAAGAACCGAAGATAAAACGGATGATTCGAATTAGGAGGTGCAAAAATAAAACGGTTGACCCGAATTAGGAAGAACCGAAGACAGAACGAATGACTCGAATTAGTAGGTGCGAAAATAAAATGGATGACTCGAATTAGTAGGTACGAAAATAAAACAAATGACTCGAGTTAGAAAGAACCGAAGACAAAACGAATGACTCGAATTAGAAGGTACGAAAACAAAACGGATGACTCGAATTAGAAAAACCCGAAGACAAAACGGATGACTCGAATTAGTAGGTACGAGAATAAAATGGTTGACTCGAATTAGGAGAACCGAAGATAAAACGGATGACTCGAATTAGAAGGTACGAAAATAAAACGGATGACTCGAGTTAAAAAGAACCGAAGACAAAACGGATGACTCGAATTAGTAGGTGCGAAAATAAAACGGTTGACTCGAATTAGGAGGAACGAATGGACACCGATCTCGAAGGAAAAAATCCGCCCGGGGCGTTCACCGTGCGGTGATCTCGATTCTCTGATTTTAGAAACGGACGGGCACGTCGAATCGAGGCGAGACGAAGGTGAAACGAACCGGTAGAATTAGAAGAAACGAAGGGACACCGATTTCGTCGAAAAAACGGCTCACGGTTGACGCCGATGGCCCTCGAGACTATTTAGGGTGTACGCGCTCGCCGTGAAACCAGCAGCGGAGAGATTCTACTCGTGAGTTGTTCGGAGTGACGTTAATTCGGCGAGGAAAACCGATTTATACGGTGCGGAGAAGCTAGCAATCGTTCCACATACGATAATTAAGACGAGCAGACCCGGTGCTTTTCGAATTATCCGACGAGGACGCAACGCGTCGGTGCTTGTTTCGTTGCGGTGAAAGTGATCGGGCATCTTAGCTTCCGGTGAGACCGATAACAGTCTTGCAACGATCGTAACGCACTGTTCTTCGAGTCATTCTCGTAAACCGAGCTTTAATAACGATCAGTGCTGTCCCTAGAATCGCAGGGCCCCTTTTTCCTAATCCAATATCGATTTAAACAGTTTCGAGATACTGTTTGTTATCCAATGTTTTTACAGTCTTATTTTTTTCGGGAAACTACGTTTCACGGGACATTTCGATTCCGTCTGTACAGTTTTTTAATTAAATTTACCGCAAGAATGTACAGTAGACTCGCTTTTTTTTCTACGCGAAAATAATCGGCAGAAAAATTATCGATTTACCTCGAATAAATATACTTTTCCGTCACATTGATCGTTACTCGAAATCATAGTTTTTCTCTCGATCGTTCGAGTTTCCACCGTACCAAATTTTCAACTGGTGATTTCGTAGTATTCTTTATAATTTCGGATTAACCGGGTGAAAGGAGAAGTGGGAGAGAAAAAATTGTATACCTCGACTGGTACAATTACCTGCGTTCATTTTTGATAAACCCGTGGATGTAAGCAACAATAAGTGCGGGGTCCCTTAAGTGTACGCTCGGGGCAAGAGCACGGTTCGCTGAAAGCGGTACTGATAACGCGTAGATGTAATTCTACCTCTCAACGCGCCGTTAAAGTATCTCTTCCGGAATTACACTAACGATCGAGTCTCGTAACGAACTTTGAACCTCGTCTTAGGGTACAAGGAAGGAATTCGAACGATGGACGAAAGAAATCATTGCACGGAACGACTTACACGATAAGAGCGATCAATGTGTCTCTTATCGTAAACCTCCTGCGAGCTGCTCCCGAAATATTTACTCTCGAGGTACCAAATTTCACTGAAAGCAGTACTGATGAAACGTAGGTACAGTTCTACTTCGTAACTACAACCTACACGTTAAGAGCGATCAATGTGTCTCGAGAAGGTCTATTTCCTGCAATTCTGCTCCCAAAATATTTGTTCTCGTGCCATTGGATTTTGTTGAAAGCAGTACTGATAAAGCGTAGGTGTAATTCTACTTCTTGACCATGATCTACACGTTAAGAGTGATAAATGCATCTCTCATCGCGAAAAGTCTATCTCCTGCGATCTGCTCTCGAAATATCTATTCTCGAACCATTGAATTTTACTGAAAGCAGGACTGATAAAGCGTAGGTATAATTCTACCTCGTGACTATGATCTACACGTTAAAAGCGACAAATGTATCTCTCATCGTCGACCTCTCACGAACTACTCCCGAAATATTTACTTTCAAAGTACCAGATTTCACTGAAAGCAGTAGTGACAAAGTCTAGATATAATTCTACCTCGCGACCACAACCTACACGTTAAGAGCGATTATATATCTCTCATCGTCGACCTCTCACGATCTACTCTCGAAATATCTACTTTCAAAGTACCAAATTTCACCGAAAGCAGTAGTGACAAAGTTTACATATAATTCTACCTCGCGACCACGACCTACACGTTAAGAGCGAGCGATCACTGTGCCTCTCATCGCGAAAGATCCATCTCCCGCGATCTGCTCCCGAAATATTGGCTCTCGAGGCACCGTATCTCTCGAACGCCCTTCGTCCTTCGTCCTAGGAAAAGAATCCCTCGGAAGGAGAGGAAGACGGCGATCAGGGCGTCGTTCGAGCAGGATGCACTGATCCTACCTTGGCTGCCCGCCACGCCCGCCATTCACCTTCAACTTGGTCTCTCTTTCTGTCGCGGAACGAACGCGCGTGTTGTAACCGAGCCGCGCACCGACGGGCCGCACACCGACGCGTCGGGAGGCCTGGTGGAAACCATCGCAGAAGAATCGCGAACCACGAGAGAGGAGACGAACAGGCTGCCAGACCACGACGACTGATAAATACCAGAATCGAAACCAGTCCCGACAAATTGTCCCGGATTAGCGCACAACGTATCGCTTTCCGCGAACGACAGAAAATCGCGCCGGTAGAAAAACACCGACATATTTATGGACTCGTCGAGCGCGTTACGAAGTAATTTGTTCCGGAATCCCGTGGCTCGTTGAACGACTCGCCTCCCCTCGTCGACGGTTTATCATCGCTATTAATGTCCGTACGTCGACGATTCGTCGAACTTTAAAGCACCATCGGCGCGTATTTTATACCGTGGCAACGGTTCGCGCCTCTCGTATATCTCGTCACCGGCTCGACTCTCTTGCGCAACGATAGCGCGACGACACGATGGAAATTCAAATATTCGAAAACGGGGACGACCACCATCGTCGTTGTCGTCGTCGTTCCGCGGTGGTCGGTTGATTTCTGCGCTCGCGAGCGCGTGCGCGTGCGCGTGCGCGCCCCGACGACGCACGTGTCGAGGGTGCGCGCGCACGCACGCACGACCTTCGGAGAGAAACGATTCGATGTAATCGTCGCCACGTCCCGACGCAGAACAAAGAGGTTATCTTCCGACATACCTGTTCGTACGGCTACCGAGTTTCGCGAGCGTTCACGGAAACCAACGACAACCCGGCTGCGGTGGATCGCGTTTACTACGACGACGGTCACTCCGCGATACGTAATTGCGGTAATCACGCGACCGCGTGTAATCGCGCGCTCGATCGAAAACACGGGGAGGACAAGACTCGGTCCTGTTGTCTTTTTTTTTCCTTTCTTTTTCGTTTTTTTTTTTTTTTTTTTTATCTTCTCGAGAGACGTCCTTTTTTCCGATAGCGCGCGATTGATATTTTCCCGGCAGTGAAATTTTGTAATCTACGGTCAATCTTGCGCTTAATGCCATCACGAGGCCTTGGTTTCCTTCTTTTCAATCTTCTTAAGAACCAACGTCGTCCATTTTCCCAATGACAAGTACTTAATATTTTTCCGTCCGCGAAATTCGATAATAAAATTTGATGAATTTTATGCGTAATCTCATCACGAGGCCTTGGTTTCTTTCTTTTCGACCTTCCCAAGAACCAACGTCGTCCATTTTCCCAATGGCTCGCTGTAGGTATTTTTCTCGATCACGAAATTCGGTAATGTTCGATCAATTCCGCGTATAATAGCATCCGTACGAGGAAAGGTTCGACAATCGAAAAGATAAGTAGAAAAGAGCAAAAGTTGTAGCCTAATTTTTTGTTTCTTTCCTCGAACTTTTCAAGGGCCATTATCACCCCTTTTCCCGGTAGCTCGGTAAGTATGTTTCCGTTCGCGAAATTCGGTAATCTTCGATCAATTTCGCGTGTAATCTCACCCGTAGCAGGAAAGACCTGATAATCGAAAAGATGATCAGTGGAGAGAAGAGGACGTGACAAAAAAACAGATTTTTTTTTGGACTCCCGGGAGTCGATGTCGCCTCTTTTCTCGATGGCGCGCTGTAAGTACTTTTCCATCCGTGAAATTCGATAATCTTCGATTAATTTCGCGCGATCTCACCTCTACAAAGAAATTCTTGATAATCGAGAAGAGAATTGAAGAGATGGGGAAGGCGTGGCCTTAATTTTTTTTTTACTTTTTCCATCTTCTCGAGAGTCAACGACACCATTTTTCCCGATGGCGGGTGATGTACGTTTCCCGCTGTGTTGAGCAATAAAATTACTGTGCTTCGGCAATGAAAATGATCCAAGAGCAAATTTTCTAACGATGCGAGAATATAGAGCAATGATCCTCCGTACTCGATGTCGACAAACACGTCGAGAGAATTAGTTATTCCACAATTCGGCTCCCCAAACAGAGGATGGCTGCTGAGTGCAATAATCCTACTCGTAATCTCCGGATCAATGCGGTGATAAGCAAATCCTGTGTATCCATATGCGTCATGCACTGAACACGAACCACTGTATTTTTCTCCGTTTGCGAAATTCGGTAATCTTCGATTCATTTCGCGTAATCTCACCTATGCAAGAAAATATTTGTTTCTTTCTTTTCCTCAATAGTGTACAGTAGATATTTTTCGGTTTACAAAATTCACTAATTTTTTTAATAATTACACATATAATCCTGTACAAAAGATACTTGTTCGATCAAAAACACGATCAGTGGGAAAAAAGTAGGCGTACACTCTTTCTTTTTTTCAACCTTCTAAAAAGACGATCGGCCTTTTTCTCAATCACGTACAGTAGATATTTTTCCATCCGTGAAATTCGCTAATTTTTGTAATTCCACACATAATTCTGTACAAAAGATACTTGTTCGATCGAAAAGATGACCAATAGAAAAGAAAAGGCGTACACTCTTTCTTTTTTCAACCTTCTAGAAAGACGGTCGGCCTTTTTCTCAATAGTGTACAGTAGATATTTTTCCATCCACAAAATTCGCTAATTTTTTAATAATTCCACACACATAATTCTGTACAAAAGATACTTGTTCGATCGAAAAGATGACCAATAGAAAAGAAAAGGCGTACACTCTTTCTTTTATCAACCTTCTAGAAAGACGGTCGTCCTTTTTCTCAATAGCGTACAGTAGATATTTTTCCATCCACAAAATTCGTTAATCTCCCTCGTACGAGGAAACACCCGATGGAAAAAAAGATTAGTAAAACGAAAAGACGGTCCCACTTTCTTCTTTCTTTTTTCTTTTTAGTCGAGCAGGACGCCCCTTTTCCCAACGAGGCACGCTATATTTTCCCCGGTTCGCGAGATTCGGTAATCTTCGTTTAATTTCGCGCGCAATCACCACCGTACGAGGAAACGGTCGGTCGATCGTTACGCTATCCGAGATTACCGTCATCTGGCCAATAATTGTGGAGACAGAGCGAGGGGACACGCCATCGTGAAACGTTCCGAGGAGTTCTCGTTGCCGTGGCCACGCACACGCGCGCCTCTCGCTCAAAATTCGATACTTATACGGAATTTCGCGCGCAATTTTCTGGGAAATACGACGCCGCGAAATCGTACGCCGTCTGATTACAGTGATTACGCGACCGGCCGTAATCGCTCGACGATTAAGGATCAATCGAAGTGATCTACAACATATAGAATACACCGTGCGGCCTATGCACCGCGCGTCGTAATTAATAATTCCTCCGCGCGCGCGGCCCGCCATCGGAGCCGTAATTCCGTGCAATCCGTATCTGTTTACGTCCTGGTAATTTACCCCCGTACGAAACGCCGATTTACCACCAGAGACGATTGGAAACCGCGAAGGGAAACGATAACCGTGTCCCAGGAAATTTCAAAGCTGGCCAACTAGAGCGTAAACTCTCTTTTACGAATCGAAAGGAAAATCGCCTCGCCTAGAATCGCCCGCTCCCCAACCGTATCGCGGAACCTGGACGTTTCCAGTGAACGAACTTGGGAATTAAACGCGGTTAACGTTGCGCGATGAAACACGATCCTTCCGTTCGTAAACCTTGTTACCTTGTTGCACGACCGTCGGGGAAAAATCGAACCTCGTCCACCTCTCTCGCGAGGAGAGCTCCGATCTCGAAGAAACGAGAACGATAAATTAGTATCCAACGAGTGGATTTTGAAAAGATTGAACCGTTCTGTTCGTTAATCGTACTTTCGGGGACAATTTTGCGCTCATGGTACCGCCGTGTCGATGTTTGCGCGAGGATCGTGCAATTGCATCGAAGTGCATCGGATGCATCGCGATGATCTTTAGAGAGGGTAGATTAGTGGTGGTACGGAGGACAATGTATGATTGTACGAAAATTGATTAAAAATAGAATTTTGTAGAGATAAATGGTGGTACGGAGGTCAATGTATGATTGTACGAAAATTGATTAAAAATAGAATTTTCTAGAGATAAATGGTGGTACGGAGGTCGATGTATGATTGTACGAAAATTGATTAAAAATAGAATTTTCTAGAGATAAGTGATGGTACGAAGGTCAATGTATAATTGTACGAAAATTGATTAAAAATAGAATGTTTTCTTACGTGGCTTTCGAGAAAGATGTCTTTGAGTAGCTATAGAGAAGAGAATGTTATAGGTACGGTAAAATAAATAGTATTTTCGATTATTCGTAAGTGAGCAATGACATTGAAAGTAGACTAACTTAGAAAATGAAAATTGGAATAAACGACGAACAAAGAAAGGAATTCGTCGAGTAATAATCGAGTGTTTTAATGAGGAAGAATTATTCCAGGGGAGTATGGTACTGTGAGTAAATAAGACAGACATTCTTAGGATACTCGCGCGCTCGAGTGTTTAAAATTATTCAGAAACCAACGCGTCGCGTTCGAAAATGTTATTGTACATTTAGGTTAATTTTCTCGCAACCGTATCGAAAAATATTTTCAAAAATATGGTACAGTGCTCGGTTAAAACCTATCCGTTAAAAATTATACACTTCTAAAACGAATACACCGATTCGTTGATTATTTAATTAAAACTTAAACTTTAAGTAAAATTTCCAAAAATCGCCTAAACACGTACAATCGCGCTAAAAAGAAATGACAACAGTTACGAAAACGCGCGAGAAAAACTCTCAATTCGCGCGATCTCTGCGCGAATCGAAGACCTCGAGCAACATGGCCGCCGTCGGATGCATTTTTTCACTCCGTTGCAGCGTCGCAGTTTCAACGAGTACCGTTTAGGCGTAGTCGAGATCGGGGGAAATGAAAAGCAGGGAAAAGGAAAAAAAGACACGCGTGCATACACATACACACGCGTACGCGAGTATCGTGAACGCAGCGACGCGTTGCATCGTTTTAGGCGTCGAGTCGCGTCGAGTCGCGTCGACGTTGATAAGACTTCGGGCCGGTGTTCGATCGCGTTGGAACCTTCGGTGGTTACAGCTGCGGAAATGTCCGCTGAAACGAGGTGAAGGCTACCAGATGTAGATAGAAGTCGGATCCGCGCGTATTAAGCCGCGCAGAGAGGGCCGGGAGTGCGCACGCGCCCGCGCGAACGCCCCGGTGCCGCGTTGGGCGGCCCGAAGAAGCTACGGCGACGTTTAACACCGCGCTAGCTACCGAGCGAGCGACTAACGAGCGAGTTGCGTAACGCGCGCGGCCGTTGTCGCCGGCAAGGCGATACGCTCGCGCGAATACATCGCGTTACGTCGCGTAGAGCCGAAAAAATCGACGACCGCCCATCCTCGTGTCAATCCTTTACAAAGATATCGGTGCGCGTCGCGATATCGCTCGTACGAGCTCGCGAACACCCGTGTCGCACCGCGTACAGACTGCACGACCGAAACGAATCGCCGACGCGATAGTAGATGCGGTTCTCCTCGTCGCGGAAATTATATAATATCGACGCGTGCATGCGCGCGCAAGCGCAAGCGCAAGCGCGAGCGCGAACGCGAGCGTGCCACCTCCCACCCCCGCGCCGCGTGTGACGTAACCGGTCGATTCGAGACCAATTCGCGAAAAAAAGAACTCGCGAAAATTGATCTCCGAAGGTGCGATTTTCTTCGTTAAGATCGTATATTTGGTTTCGTTTGTTCTTAATTGGAAGAATGGGAATAACGCGTGCGAGAGATTCGAGAAAAATATATCTCGTGAAAATTGATTTCCAAAGGTGTGATTTTCTTCGGTGAGATCGTATGTTTGTTCTTAATTGGAAGAATAAAAAAAATTGAAGAAAGAAATCTCGTGAAAATTGATTTCCGAAGGTGTGATTTTCTTCGTTGCGTTTGTTCTTAATTGGAAGAATAAAAAAAATTGAAAAAAAGAAATCTCCGAAGATGTGATTTTCTTCGTTGCGATCGTATGTTTCTTCTCGAAGAAAATAAAAAAATATACGTGACACAAATTCACGAAAAAATCTCGCGAGAACGAACACCTCTTAATAATTGATCTCGTTGGTATTCTCTTCGCACCAATAACAATTTGTACTATAGGGAGCTGGTAAGTCGGCGAGCGGGACGTCACAGAGGCAAGAAGGGGTTAGCGTTCCAGTTTCCGAGACAGACACCGGATCGGAGTAAACGCGAGAAAACGTGACAAATTATAGTTTCTGAGAATTGTAATTGTTCGAAACTCGTCCCAATAAAAATGGATCCGACACGTGACGCGAGAAAACAAAAATTACAGATGCCGAAGATTGTGATTATTTAAAGTTACACACCGTCCGAGTAGCGTAAGCTGGCATAAAAAACTATAGTTTTTTAAAATTGTAATTATTTAAAATTGGACACAGCGCCGGAGTAGCGCAAACGGACGTACAGTATCCGAAAAGTAAAATTATTTAAAATTGGAAAAAGCAACCTGACCAAATATAAAAATAATAGTTTCGTAAAATTATGATCGTTTATAGTTCGTCGCGGTAAAAATTCGTGCGAGGTTTCTCGAACCGGTCGATCGATCAGCTCTCGGTAGGTAGGTTCGTTCCGCGAGTAAGGTCGGTCCGCGGGAGGCATCGCGCGTACGAAAATTTCGCGACCACCCGCGGTACGCGTCGTCGACAGAAGTTACATGTCAATCGGCATTTACTCTCGCCACCCGTTGGCAATGCGGTCTGTCCACTTGCGCTCGCCTTCCACGAATCGGTCGGCGCGCCCGGCCCGGCGTTTCCCGCAACGAGCGAGCGAACCATCATCGAGCGCGATCTCGCGCTGGAAAAAAAAGCGACGAATAGGAACTTTCTAAGGAAACAAGCGACACCCGGTATGTAGGCGAACCACGCGACGTATCGTGCGACAGAGGAGAAGGGCGTGCCTGCAGTCGCTGCACACTGCGCAGTTTGTTGCACGCGCTGCAATCGTCCGTATGCACCCGAGATGTGAGAGTTGTGCACGAGGCCCCGCGTAAGTACGTGAACGCGCGCAGCGCACGCACACCGGCGCATGCGCCTCGTGGAAACACGGCCGGCAGCCCGCGAGACCGACCGAGCCAGCCAGCCTGGACTTTTACGCGACGACGGATATCCAATGTGACATTTCTACCGAGACTACGCTGAAAAACAAACGGGTGGGGGAACACCGTGCACAAAGCGACACGGGATACGCGCAAGTTTCGTCCCCCACCCTTTACGCATAGGCGTCCTAACCTCCCGAGGGATTTACTTTTAGAACAATCGGCCTGGGAATTCACCGCTTCCTCGCTAACTCGAACTGTTCGACCATTTGTAAACATTCACCATGTCGAATCGCAAGTACCAAAATATTTACGCATAGGCGTCCTATCCTCCCGGAAAATTTATTTTTGGAAAAGTCGACGTGCGAATTTTCCGCTAACTCGCGAACTCGAACTAGTGGCCGATTTGTAAACATTCACCATGTCGAATCGCAAGTACCAAAACTTTTACGCATAGGCGTCCTATCCTCTCGGAAAATTTATTTTTGGAAAAGTCGACGTGCGAATTTTCCGCTTCCTCGCGAACTCGAATTAGTGATTGATTTGTAAACATTCACGATGTCGAATTGCAAGTACCAAAACTTTTACGCATAGGCGTCCTACACTCTCGGAAAATTTATTTTTGGAAGAATCGACGTGCGAATTCTCCGCTTCCTCGTGAACTGACACGATTCGACGATTTGTAAAAATTCCCTTGAAATTGTAAACACTAGGACTTTTAAGCATAGGCGTCCTACCATCCCAGAAGATTTATTTTTAGAAGAATCGACGTGCGAATTTTCCGCAAAATTGAACTGTTCGAGGATTTGTAAAAATTCACGACCTTGAATTGTTCGAGGATTTGTAAAAATTCCCGACGTCAAATTGCAAACATCAGAACTTTTACCCAACAACGAATATGCAATGTGACATTTCTCCAGAGACTGTGCTTTCAAATACAAGGGAAGGGTTAGGTCTGGATTAGGTCCCCTCCCTTTTCCTGCATAGGCGTCCTACCCTCTCGAGAAAGATATTTTCCGAAGAATGGACGTGTGAAATTTCCGCTTCCTCTCAAACTCGAACAATTCAACTATTAAGTTGTTCGGAAAGTAATTTCGTTTTTTTCGGTGAAAATCAAACACACTCTTTTAAAATGTATAAAATTTTATCAAATTACATATTCTCCATTTTGAAAAACGATATCACTTTCCGAACGACTCAATATTTGTAAAAATTCGCACGAAATTGCAAACAGCCGAGATGGAAAAAATAAGAAACGGTTTCGTTCTATTGGAATTGTTTTCCCCAGTGTGGTCCGATGCGAATCGAATACCGACACGCGACGAGCTGCCCGAAATAATTGGCTTCCCGTAGAATTTCAGCGAGCCACCCGAACGTGTACGAAATAAACACCGTGTATGCAGTCCCGAGCGATCGTGACAGAGCGCTGGAGTTTTTTCGTCGCTGTTCGAGCGGAGACGAAATAATTTCGCTTATCGCTCTCGAGCGTGTCCCCTGAACTTTGATTTCAAACGAACCCGATCGAGAAGATCCGAAAGTTTCTTTCGCGAACAAAGAAGTATACACGGTGCATCGTCCAGATGAAAAAGTTTCGACGTTGTTTATCGGTCGCGTTACTCGGTTTCTCGATTCGAGATTTTCCGAACGGTCGTTGATAAGACGCCGCTTGTAAATTTTTCGTCCGTCTCGGGGCACGCGTGCCGAGTTGTTTGCGCCGTGAAGCGCGAAACGAATCGCGGAAGCTTATGGTAACGAGCTGGAAACTAATCCGCGCGGTCGAAACACCGATCGATATTTCATTTAATACACGAGACGTTCGATCGATTAAAAAAACGACGTTATCGGTCCATTTGCATCGCGAAGTGGAATATTCCGCGCGCGCGTGCAGCCCCGTATCGCCGTACGACCGGCAATTAATTAATTGTTCAATTAATTCGCGGAGCCCCGGGCTCGTGGAACGATTCGCGAGTGCCGCGCCCGATTCGAAAAACTCGATATTAGCGACGATACCAGCCGATCTGGTAGATAATTCGCGAATCGTATTTAGATTAGTGGCGCGAACGAGTCTCAAAGAGGCCGACGTTCGCGGATTATTCCGCGGTCGGTAACGTGGGTAGCTCGAGGCATTCCGCTTCGCGATGCAAATTAGTCGAGAAGTAAGAAAAAGAAAACTCTTACCGGGCTGTCAGCAACGATGGCGGAAAAACTTCTAATTAAAAGGCTTCTTGATTCGTTCTATCCGAGCATAAATCATTAATAAACATATTCAACGGGCCTTGTTTGGCGCATCCTTATTATCCTCGACAAAAAGTACGCGCGCTTCGCGAGTCATTCGTGGCCTATAAGTTACGATCGGGCTGACTGCGACATACTTATTAAGTTAACTCGGTTGTAAACAATCTTTAATTTTCTTACGCCGTGCGATTAACCGTCTTCTTCTTTTTTTTCTTTTTTTTTTATTTGCGCGCGCGAACGAACGATCACCTACGAGCCAACGAGCTCAACGAAACGAGAACGTTTCGCGAGTCGACGCGGAAAATCACGAGGAAAATTCTATCGATGTATTCTATTGACCGTTGTGTGCTCATCTTGTCTCGTGTTTTCTCGTATATACGATTAATATTCGTTGGATACACGCTACCGTCCGACTCGCGCGCGCAATCTCGCGAACGATACTTTTCTCTCCTCGTCGATACGTTCCCTTTTGTTTGGAAAGGATCGCGATGCGGCTCGTGGCATTCTGTCAATTATTTCGGTGAAGAATTCGCGATATTATATTTAGACGACGTGACACGCGTGAATTGTATCGTCGTGTTGCAAATTTTACGGTGAATTAACAACTTGGAACGAGCGAACAGAACGAAACGAAGCAAGGGGAGTCGTCTCGGAACATTTAAGCTGTATCTTATTTCACTTTTTTTCAAAACGAACAAGTTCAATGGTAACGTTGCGAATTCTAGATGAAACAGTAACTTGGAATAAGTAAATAGAACGAAACTCTCAATTCATTTGAAACTGAACGAGTTACATGGGAATGTTACAAATTAAAACTATACTTGTAACCGGAATGCAGAAACTGAAACTTAAAATAAGAACGAGTTGCACAGTAATATTACAAACTTTGGATAAACTGGTAACTTAAAATAATTAGATAAAACAAAATAAGAAGACTCGTTTCGGAAAATTGTATCCGTACCATATTTAACATTTTCTAAATCGAACGAGTTGCATAGTAATATTACAAACATTAGATAAACTAGTAACTTGAAATAATTAGATAAAACAAAATAAGAAGACTCGTTTCAGAAAATTTTATCCATACAATATTTAACATTTTCTAAATTGAACGAGTTGTATAGTAATGTTACAAATTTTAGATAAACTAGTAACTTAAAATAATTAAATAAAACAAAATAAGAAGACTCGTTTCGGAAAATTGTATCCGTACCATATTTAACACTTTCTAAATCGAACGAGTCGTACGATATTATTGCAAATTTCAGATAAAACAGTAACTTGAAATATGTAAATAAAACGAACAGAGTTATAACGATAAAATGTAAATAAAACGAGAACAGTTTCAAAAACTTATATCCGTACATTATCTCTTATTTTCCAAGTCGAACGAGTCGTACGCAACGCTAGTGTATCTTCGGGTTGAAAATGTACGAACCTACAGGTGAATAGATATCGTCGAGGATGTTACATAAAACCGTGATAATGTCTGTGGTCAGGGTTTATCGATAAAGACGAATCTCGTGAAAACCTTGCAATTTGAAGTTTATTCTTCCCATTGGAGCTATTTACCGTAGCTCGTTCAGTTTCTATCTGCGAGCACGGAGCATCGAAACGAGCGTAGATTCGGTATAGCAACGAATCACACCGCGGATGACGTCCCTGCCGTAGTCGAGGAGCACGGAGCGTGTCGGTGGCAAGGGTCCCCCTACTTCCGGCGAACCATATCCGGCAGAACGCCCACCTATATCTCGGTCCGCCAGACCGTGCACACTCCCTGCTGCCACAATCTACTCTATCGTCGTCCAATTGTGATAGATGTTCTAGCCCGACGAAATTGTTCCGAGTTGTACAGCGGCAATAAAAGTTGCTCCTCGAGTGGACGCGTTTGACGCGTTCCTCGTTAAATTCATTTCCTACTCCGGTGCTCCAAGGTCCCCTTAACCCTCGTTTCGAATCGAAATTAGTCCGTTTTCCAGAGACGGTTCCAACGGGGACTCGAAAACGAACAACAACGCACGAATCGGTCGCCAACACCGATAATACAACGCGATCGTTCTCACGGGGAGGAAATTAATTGCTGTGATAACATTGGGTCGTTTGGAAAGTTGTTTTATTTTCCAGAATGAAGAATATATAGTTTAGTGAAATGTTTAACGTTCTGAAAAGATCGTGTTTCATTTCCAAACTGAAAAAAACGAAATAACTTTCCGAAGTAACTTTTAATCTTCGAATGGATCTACGGGAAGAGATAGATTCTTCGTTGGTAAGTGTCATTCGACCGATACCGAATCGATGAAATTAGTTACAGAGATTGGAATAATAGATAAGTAAATTTCAACCGGGAAAAATTGATAGAAATCGAAAGATTTTGTAACAATGATTACGGAAATACTCTCTTCTCGAAGATACTTGTCCAGTGTGCTCCAAATACCCAAGTGTCGTATCGCGCACGAACTTGCGCGTGGATAAAAATTGTAGAGAGAATTATACCGGTTACTCGTACGACACGTCTCTAAATCAATTCTCCAGTCGGACAATAAGCGGATGCACCTGCCAGGCTAGCCGTTCGGTAAACTTTCATCGAGGATCCTCTCACGGAGGAGAGGGGGAGGGTTTCTTTTATCGCGTTAGATCGGCCGCATTGCGCAACGGGGGGTTAAATTTATCCACCTCGAAGGTCCCGAGGCGAAATGCGCAAAAATTGTTGAAAATTTACGAAATCTCGCGGCCGAAATGACGCCCGATTTAGACCCGTGTATCCGCCCGCCAAAGTAACGCATATTCTTGGTGAACGTGGGTGGAATAATTTACTCCCCCTCGCGAACACGTCGAAGACGATTCTCGAAGGAGGATACTCGAACCGAAGCGGTAGCGATTCTACGAGCGGCACCGATCTCACGATCCCGCGAACACGCTTCGCGTAAGACCTTGCGCGTCCACGCGACGGAATAAAAGATAAATCATACCGAACGAACGGAAATTGAGGTTCGAGTCTCGTACGTTACCGAGACACGCGCGAACGATGAATTAGAAGTTACGCGCGTCGAGCGTGCTCCCGATCGATAGAACCGCTCCGACCGCGATACGAGAAACGAAACGAGAAAAAAGGATGCACCGAGCTGCTGCTGCTGCAAGTATACAAGCGTGTCTATCACTGTGCGCGTGTGACGCGTCATCTCGGTTGCATACGAACTCGTCGAAAGCAAAAGTGGCGCTGGTAAATTTCTTGCTAATTTTAATCATCACTGCGTTTTTTGAAATTTCAAATTTTGTTTTCTTCCGCGTAGACTTTGCGCGGGTATGCGCACTTTCGTTCGTTTTTGCGCGAATCGTGAAACGCGTGATAATGCAGTCGAATGACCTTGAACGATATCTTCGCGCGCCTTAAAAACGTAGTACTGTGTTACCGGACCTCTGGATTTTGAGAAATCGAGATCGAGGATGAAATTTAAACGGTCCGAGTACGAGGAGAAATCGTTTTTATCGTTTAAACGTTTACAATGTATTAAATAATCAATGTATTAATCGTTTGCGCTCGAAGTATTTCTCTACGCAAGAAAGCTCAAAGAAATCTTTGACATTGAATGTGAAGATAAATCAAAGAATTAACTTGGATTTTATCTCGTCGAGATATTTCGTGTACGAGATAGTTTATTTATCTGGAGCCGCGAAGGAAGTTTTGCTTTTGAAAAATTAAAACTTAGAAAAATTAAAAAATCACAGTGCATCTATCGGCGAGTCTTGGTCGCTTTTCGAGTGCAAAGGGTTAAAAAAATCGTACGCTATATTGTATAGTATTCTGTGCAGAATATCTCTATAAAATTTGAAGTAAATCGGATACGTAGTTCCGGAGATTCGTGTCGGCCAAGTTGAAAAATATGTTTAAAAAAAAAAGCGTAAAAGGAGTCTGTTCGTCGCTGCAATTTCGCTAGATGTTTGAATCTCGAGATATCTTTTCGATGTAGCATTCAACGTGCTTTAAACTTGAAGAAAATAAGAAAAGACAAAAATTCGATTGTTTCTAGTCAAGATTGTGTCCCTGCTTAACTTACACCATTTCTGCTCTCGTTTCGTACAATATCGGTAAAGAACTTCGCGTTTGGTCATTCATCGATTCGATCGCGATCGTCGACATCCAATTCGACCCGAGAATTCCACCAAGATCGAACTAAACAAAGGTAGATGAATCTAGAGGGTAAAAAATGAAGCATCGTCGTTCGATCGCGATCGTTGACACCCAGTTCGACCCGAGAATTCCACCAAGATCGAACCAAACGAAGGTAGATGAGTCGAGAGGGTAAAAAAAACACTAATGGCGAGCATCGTCGTTCGATCGCGATCGTCGACACCCAATTCGACTCGAAAATTCCACCAAGATCGAACTAAACAAAGGTAGATGAATCTAGAGGGTAAAAAATCAAGCATCGTCGTTCGATCGCGATCGTTGACACCCAGTTCGACTCAAAAACTCTACCAAGATCGAACCGAACCAAGGTAGATGAGTCCAAAGGGTAAAAAAAACACTAATGGCGAGCATCGTCGTTCGATCGCGATCGTCGACACCCAATCGACCCGAGAATTCGACCAAGATCGAACCGAACGAAGGTAGATGAATCTAGAGGGTAAAAAGAAACGCTAATGTCTTACATCGTGACGTCCATGTAAAATAAAATCAATGGTACCACGGTTAGACGATTGCGTAAGTTTGGCTCGACCGTTTCAGAAGATTATTATCCACGCAGGAAAGCGGCATTATTAATTCCCGTTGGTTAATAAGCCCGCTAGCCGAACCCGGCTTGTTCGAGACACACTAGGAGAGTTATGTAAGGCCCCGCGCGCGATCCCCAGGCGAAATCCGCTTGATTTCGCGCGCCAATATTTATCGCACCCACATCCCGTTATCGTAATTAACTTGGCTCTCGGGTAATCCGACTCGTAGCGAGGTATGCACGATACGCAGGCCCCGCGCCGAGCAATTTTATCCAATCCACGTGGGTGTCCGTGTGGACCCCGCGCGAAGGAACCCGCGATACATGACGCAACCAGGAAAGTAACGGGTAACTGATAAACCCGATAAACAATAAAGAACCTTTAAACCCTGCACCGATCGCGACCATTAACCACTCACACCACGGGATCACCGTACCGGGACTCCCGAGCTTGCCAAACGTTCGATCGTGATTCATCCTAGATCAACGAGGTGTCTTTGCGCGTGGAACGTCTCTCGTGAAAGGTGTCGACGACTACTGGAACACTGTGTCGTCGAAACGCTGGATGAAAAGCCTAGATATGCGCGAATGGAGAAAAATTAACGAGTTCATAGGACAACGTGACAGGTTGTGCTGCGTTACGAGTGACTACGCCGTGTTGTGTCGAAGGAGTCGTCACGTGTGGAGAAATCAGAGGAAAGGTACAGCCGATGCTGTGAACAATGGTACACGGTTCGACTTTGGTGACTCGTTACTCGAAAACGAATTTGTGGGTACAATGGGCTTTTATGGGACGTTCGATCGGTTGATCCGAAAGTACGAATGATAATCGAGCAATGGTGCGGGTAATAGGACAAAATCAACAGAGAGGACTTGTGTGTTTACGAACGCAAGGAATGATAAATATTCCAATTGTAAGAATTCTTTTTTTTGTTTTAATAACTTTTTAAGAGTAATCTATTGCTAGGACACGATGGATAGGAGAAGTCCCAAAGAACGCATCCAGTGTGACGAAAAGGACTACGAAAGTGCTTCGAACGAAAGCGAAAGGTCGAGGTACTCGTCGATAATCTTTCGGTGTACTTTCGTGTAAAGAAATATCGTCGAAACGAAATCGGATAATCGAGAGTGCAGTGCGTTCTCTTTTCAAAAATTTAGTCAATTTTGCTCCGTATTTTTAGCATTCGTCCATCGTCCGTTCGTCGACCGTTTGAAATTGCAGAGTGTAATTTCTAAACACGGCGTAGAGGCAGGAACCGCCGATAAATGTCCTTGTCGTATTTCTAGACTCGCGGAGGGTCAGCGTTCCGCTATCTGTTAATCATTTCGGGTTGCACGGGCAAGTGGCTCTCGAGTTTCCAATTACACGTAACAAGGACCGGTTGCTTGAACGATATGCTGTATCAGCGGGGACAATAAACCGAGAACAACAGGCATCAGCGAAACGCTCGACCGGCGTGGATATAAAAATAGCCAACGCCGCGTGTAAAAGTATTCTCGAGCGGAACGTGTTGCCCGATTATCGTGCATCGTTGGAAAACTTGTCGCGCGCGCCGAGAGAAAAATCGAACTCGGGTGACTCGATTCCACGAGCGGGAAAATCCGAGTCGCGGCGGACCCGATGACAACGCAACGTCACCGGCTCGGATTCGAGACACGCGAGTTGTTATCGACTAATGAAAATCACGCGCGAGATCACAATAAACCGGTAGGATGGACGTCCCCGAGAATCATAAGTCGGCTAGAGCAGAGCCTACTCGCCGATGTGCGCTAACCATTTGTCATGCTCGGTTACTGCGTGCTTCGCCAACGAAGTGACTTCGTAAACTCACGGGGGAACACCTGCTGCGCGCGAGGATGCTCGCATACCTTCCATCGAAGTGTCAACCTACCTGTTACTCGAACGATCCCCCCCCCACGGGTCTCGATATCGATCCGAGATGTCCAACCGATCGAACACATTGTCCTTTTCGGGGTACCGTTTACTTCGCTCGTATGACTCCACGCGGTCGCGTTACCGCTATTGGATAAATTGGAAGTCACGAACCGGTGGGGTTCGAACGTGAAAACGCGACGAAGTGGGGTTCGAACGTGGAAATACGACAAAGTGGGATTCGAACGTAGAAACCAGAGAAAATGGGACTAGAAGAAGTGGGATTCGAACGTGGAAACGCGACAAAGTGGGATTCGAACGGATAAATGCGACAAAGTGGGAGTCGAACTTAGAAACCAGAGAAAATGGGATTCGACAAAGTGGGATTCGAACGTAGAAATGCGACAAAGTGGGATTCGAACGTGTAAATGCGACAAAGTGGGATTCGAACGTGTAAAAGCGACAAAGTGGGATTCGAACGTAGAAATACGACAAAGTGGGATTCGAACGTAGAAATACGACAAAGTGGGATTCGAACGTATAAATGCGACAAAGTGGGATTCGAGCGTATAAATGCGACAAAGTGGGATTCGAACGTATAAACGTGAGAAAATGGGATTCGACGAAGTGTGTTTCGAACGTATAAATGCGACAAAGTGGGATTCGAACGTATAAATGCGACAAAGTGGGATTCGAACGTGTAAACGCGACAAAGTGGGATTCGAACGTAGAAATACGACAAAGTGGGATTCGAACGTATAAAGGCGACAAAGTGGGATTCGAACGTATAAATGCGACAGAGTGGGATTCGAACGTATAAACGTGAGAAAATGGGATTCGACGAAGTGTGTTTCGAACGTATAAATGCGACAAAGTGGGATTCGAACGTATAAATGCGACAAAGTGGGATTCGAACGTGTAAACGCGACAAAGTGGGATTCGAACGTAGAAATACGACAAAGTGGGATTCGAACGTATAAACGCGATAAAATGTGATTCGACAATGTGGGATTCGAACGTATAAATACGAGAAAATAGGATTCGAAGGTATAAACGCGAGAAAATGTGATTCGAACGAATAAACGCGACAAAGTGGGATACAAAACGTAGCCGAGTTGCGTTCGCGACCTCTGTGGTTGCATCTGACCTTGTCGCGTTCCGTTTCGTACGCGTTCCTCGTTGCACGGTGGACCTCTACACGTGGCCAACTTAGTCGGTAGTAACAATGTATCCGAGTAAGGGTACGCGGTCGCGTCACGAGAGATCCGAGCGAACGATTCCCCTCTCCCCTGGGCCGTTTCGGATCGCAGGGCCCCGGTGAACTTCTCGCGCGCCAACGGTACGCGCGTGTACACGACCGATGCGCGCGTTTCTATTTGAATTCGTTCGAAAGCGTGTAAAATGTTTTGTAAATGGATTCGTAAAATTGTAAATCGATAAAGCGTCTCGGTGTACCCGAAAACGATCAAGCGAAACGCAGAGAGTGAACGTCCACGGTCAGCTGTTGCGGTAAAATTTCGATCGCAAGTGACGCTCGTCGAGCGCGTAGTCGAGAAGTCACCGATACATTTGATTAATAACGGATACGTTAAGCGCGCGGGTTCTATCGCGCGGACAAATGGCAACAACTCGACGGAACCGTGGAGATAGAAGCAGGAATATACGGTCTCGAGGAACATCGAGCGGTTCAGCGGTAAAGCGGACGTAGAACAACGTCTGACGCTTGGATTGCAAAACACGTGTAACTTTGGTGGCGAGGATCGTTCGGTTGCTCGTAAAACGGCAGCACGAGCTACGGTGCTCGCATATGCAGTTTGGATTACGTTCTCATTTTACCGAAATTGAGTTTAAACAACAAATCGTAAAGTCACGGGGGCAATCCTCCTTCCGTCGCGACGAATGGAACAGTCGGAGGTTACCGCGCACGCGTCGTCCGTTCAATTTCAATCGAGTAATTCCCTAAAACTACATCGTTGCGTATTCAACGTTCGGACCGAACTTCTTCGAACCGCGCCTCAACGCGATACTTGGACGAAATATTACACTCGCGAGCGGGAACGCGACGTGTACCACCGCTACGCGGCCGATGCAATTATTTTGCATATCAACTCTCCGCGGAGAAATTTAGTATACGCCGTCCCGCGGTGATCGGAGATATAATACGTAAATCCACGGTGAAAGAAGGAATTCTATAATAAGAACGTTCACACCCACCGAAACTTGGGGCATAAAACGCGACTCGCAACAACGAGCAACGATACGGTACGCGAGGCATAAAAGGAACAACAATTATTCAGCGTTCCCGCGAGGAAGTCACCCACCAGGACCTCATGCTGAGACGATCACGTTCCAGAGACCGGTCCAACCGTACCGTATCGTGAAACTCTCTAACGACGACGAATCTCAGCCGCGCTCAACGGGATCAAAATACTTACAAAGAATTGGATTATCAATTATTACGATTATTCCTCTACTCTGTCTACACTCTTGGACGATATTGTGCACGGCTGTTCGTTTAGAAGGGGAAGTGACGCTGCGGGAAGAAATAAATAAAATAGTTTTAAAGAATCTTTCTACGGCTGCAAGAAGAAATTAATTGAACATTTTTAAAGAATCTTAGTACGTTTGCATAAAGAAATGAATCGAAAATTTTTAAAGAATCTTAGTACGTTTGCACGAAGAAATGAATCGAAAATCTTTAAAGAGTCATTGTAATTTTTTGTGTAGAAATAAATTGAAAATTTTTAAAGAATCTTAGTACGTTTGCACGAAAAAATGAATTAAAAATCTTTAAAGAATCATTGTAATTTTTTGTGTAGAAATAAATTGAAAATTTTTAAAGAATCTTAGTAAGTTTGCACGAAGAAATGAATCGAAAATCTTTAAAGAATCTTTGTAATTCCACGTGTCGAAATAAATTGAAAATTTTTAAAGAATCTTTGCATTTCTCTACAAAGAAATGAATCAACAATTTTTTAAGAATTTTTGTTCGCACGATATTTATCTTCGAGATGGCTTTAAAACGCGAAACGAGTCTGTGCTCGAATGAATGAATGTCGACACGTACAACCAATCGCGCAAGTTTATATACGTATATATGTGCCTACAATATAGCGCGAAGAATCAAAGTACGAGTACACATTGTTACAGAAAAAATATACTAAAATAAATTAAATATTAATACACTTTTAGATATAGTTAATTGTACGCGCAGTGTAAAATATCGTATGTAATCTTCCGCGACTGTACTACGTATACATTAAACTTCCCTTCCAGAATTTAATAAATATTACTATTTTTCTTCAAACGCTCACTTCAATCAAAGAACATTTACTTTCAATAGATTGCAATATTACGCAATTTTCAGTTGCGCGTAGACTTTTGCGATTCACACCGAGCAGACTCTGTTCAACCCGCTCCAATTAAAAAAAACAATCTTACTCCAACGTTGGACGAGTCGCGAATTCAAATACCTGCAAATCTGTAAAATCTTACGCGCGACGTCCTACAATTTTCAAATTCAATTTTCTCGAAGAAGAAATTCTCCAGAACTTATTTCTCCAGAACTTCCGGCGACACGTAAGAAACGCGCGTCAATCGTCAAATCGTCGAGTCAAAGACACGCGTATAAACCCAATCGATATATAATAATAATACCACGTACACACGTGACTCTGCTCGTACAAAAATTCCACACGTTTCATCGACGACGAACGTAAACGGAACCTCGCCTTCTCGTAGCGTCTCGTAGCGTCGCGTAGCGTCTGGTAGCGTCGCGTAGCGTCTCACGCTCGCGGTCGTGACTCGCTCAGAATTCATCCGTCGAAACGCGCACGTAGCCGCGAACGATAAGTAGCGATTTTAATTACCAACGAGACACGTAGCACGCCAGATACTCGGGTACACGCATCCATACGCGAGAATTTAATAAGTCATTTTCCAAGCGAGATACAACGCCGTACTCTCGCGGCACGAGGTGTAACCGCTACCTACGATACGCGAGGAATGCGATACCTCGCATTTGCAATTCGCTTCTTGATAATTACGAACAGACCTATCGTACACTTCTTACGCAGGATTCCTCTTACGCAATCACCGTTTTATTGAAACGCGATACCAACGCCGCGCCGTTTCATTCGTACGTTCGTTCATACACGAGCGAGCGAGCGAGCGAACGAACAGACACGGCGATAATTCGAAAATTCTCGAAACAGCGAAATTGAAAGTGACGCGAGAATTATAACCGACGCGATAAAAAGCTCCCGCGATGGTAAGAATCGCGTTCGTATATTAATCGATCCAACGATCCCGGGACGTTACACGCTCGGTGGTAGGTTCCCTCGGCTGGTTACCCCGAGCGGTTATACAAATCGTAGAAAATGAACGCAACACCAACGGAACGATAAATATCGCGAATGGATCTTGCGGGGATTAATTCCTTGGATCGGGGAGGGGCAGCGGGGACCGTAATGCAGTTGCCGTTCTGTCAAGGATCTATTCGCGAACACAGCCGACATTAATTCCGAGCCAATAAACCTTAATGACGACTAACGTACGCGTAGGAAGCTCGCTAATGACCCTCGTGTGATACAGCTTTCTTGTAATTACTACCGATTCCACACTTTCGTTCTCTCTCTCTCTCTCTCTGTCTCTCTCTATCTCGACGAGGTTCCCCCCTGGCCGGAATCACGTGTCGTGCAACGTTTCACCGACGATTGTATAAATAACGCCGAGGAAAATTAATCTCGAAAGCAAACACCGAGGCCGCCTCGTTCCTCTAATTCGAACTCTAATCCGTGTTTGCCAATAACTTGATTTGCCACGTTGGATTCCCACCTTCAATTAACGATCATTACCGCGTACACCTGTTCGCGGTCCGAGGATACAGGGAATATGTATCACTTGGTTCGTGTCTTCGGCGCATCTATCACCGGTGCCGGATGCAGACGGCGTTATAACCAAGCCATCTGATTCCACTGGCAATATTTTACCCTCCGACGACGAAGTAATTGAAATTACCTGTTTATAGCCCTTTCAAAATGCTCTCTCTTATGAAATATGAAACACCTGTTGTGTATATCGGACGCATAATCTTATTATACTACGGACGGTGGAGCCGGTGGGGGGAGAGATGCTCGCGAATGTTCGCTGAAAAATGTTCGGTGGATTGACGAAAAAAAAAAATGAAAAATAAAGGAAGATAGAAAGAAAGAAAGAAACGGATAGAGGGGGAGGAAAGAAGAAAGAAGAGGGAAAAAAAAGTGTAAAAAAAAAGAGAAGCTCCGGGTAAGAATTTATTACGCTCTCCGTATCTTCCCACGGGCGTACGGCAATTTAGGCTTCGACAATTAAACTCTTTCGTAAGACGAGCCTTCAACAGGAGGCTGCCGGTAGCAAGGGCTTTGATTGATCATTAATAAACATTAATGCCTAACTTTAAATTGGAGCCTCATTTGGCCGATACAGAATTTATATCGGAGCTTTCTCCGTGGCAATCACGAGGAATTCTTCGACCGGGCTCGATAATTATTCACGTAATAACTCATGTCGCGGGACGATCGATAACTCATACGCCGCCTCGCGAGCTGTAAATTATGTTATTAGCGTTTTAATTGCACGGTTATCGATTTATTCGGGGTATGTACAAGCGGCACCGTTAAAACTCGCATACGCCGCGAGTGACCTTTCAAATGCGCGAAACAACTTAGTGGCGATATGTAGCGTATCGGCGATCGACAGGCTATCGGCAAAAAATCGACGAGCGGTTGCCTATGAAATACTGCCGCAAAATGCCAACGTACCGCGCCGATATTCATCGATCCGATCGCGAGGTATCGTCCCTCGAACGATGAAAATTCCTTTGCAATTTTCTCGCGCGATACCGAACCGTAAACAATTCCGATTCGGTTCGCGTACGGGCGTGGACCGTCCCACGGATTAACGAATCTTGCGAAATTGTTTAATCTCTACGGAGATTCGTGACGATATTTCGCGTATCGTACGCGGGAATATTTTTCTCTTAATTTTTGACCAGCTCGATATTTCGTACTTCTTTCATTCGTGTACGTTTATTTTTATTTAAGTGCGTTGATATTGTGCAAAATTTTCTCGATTTATCGCTAAGTAGAGAGAAGGCGAAGGTAAACAATTTTAAATAGGAAAAATTGGCGCGAAGATGCGCACAGGTATTGCTATAATTTTTTCTCGATTTATCGCAAAGTAGATAAAAGGTGAGGGTACAAAATTGTCACGAAGACACGCACAGGTACTGCTACAATTTTTTCTTAATTTGTCACAAAGACGATAAAAGGTGAGGGTAGAAAATTTAAAACAGGAACGTAGATTGTAAAAATTGGCGCGAAGACACTCATAGGTACTGCTATAATTTTGTCTCGATTTACCGCAAAGTAGATAAAAGGTGAGGGTACAAAATTGACACGAAGTACACGCAAAAGTACTGCTACAAATTTTTCTTAATTTGTCACAAAGACGATAAAAGGTGAGGGTAGAAAATTTAAAACAGGAACGTGTATCGTAAAAATTGGCGCGAAGATACTCATAATTGCTATAATTTTTCCTCGATTTACCGCAAAATAGATAAAAAGTGAGGGTACAAAATTGGCACGAAGACAGCTAGAACTCTTTCTTAACTTATCGTAAAGACTTTTTCTCAATTGATCATAAAAGGTGAGGGTAGAAGATTGAAAACAGGAAGGTGTATCGTAAAAATTGGCGCGAAGACACTCGTAGGTATCGCACTAGGCTCTACGAGCATCCAGAAACGTTCCAATTGGTCCTAATAGCGTTCGTTCGACAAAGGCGCGTATTTTCACCGGTACTCGTTCTTTTATTCGTGTACCAGTGGCTGAACTACCTCGCCCCATTTGTCCATTTTGGGCGGCAGCGTGCGGAAGAAATCTTTCCGGTTTTGGTGGTATAACCGGTTTTACCATCTTTTTTCGATTCACCCACCGCGGTGATGCACCGCGACACGAGACCCTCGCAAACTTTTTAGCCTTTATTTATCAATGCGTCCGCATGCATATGCACACGACCCTAGAGATTGCGGAATTCAATGATCCCGCGGCACGAAATGTCTCTCAGCGTTTCGTACGTTCCAGCATATTGATTTTACGCGCGCTGCAAACTCGGAACGATACATAAGGGCCCGTATACGGAATTTATCGTACGCGAATTGCCGCTGGACACGTCACACGGTATGCAAAAAATGAAGTTAAAGTTCAAGAGGGCCGAAAAAGGCCCGTTCGCGTTGCACGCTAACGATACACTACTCGAGGATACTCTTATCTTCTTCGATTTCAACATCGTCTTTCATTTCGCTCCGTGTATTCCGCGAGTCGTTTCGTTGATCCGTTTCGATGGGTTCCCATAGACGATAATCTACGGGAATAGAAGCGAAAACACGAACCGCGATCGAGCTTCTCGAGAGTGACAAAGCTTGCAGAGAACGTGAAACTTTACGGTGTAAATTTTTTTAAGAATTGAGACTTTGAGCGATGACTCGGATCAGAATCCCTTTTCTCGAGTAACTACCAGCTTTCGACGATTGCTAATTAATAAACGTAGTAAATCAACAGTATCGTCTACAATGTGACAATTTGAAGCACAAAGTGAACGATCAGTAATATTACAAATAAATTTCCCTTGGCAAATTCCTTTCTCAACAAGTAATTTCATTAATTTCGCTACCAACGATTCAAAATACCACAAAGTAACTTTGCTGCAAATGTACCATAGTGTTACGTTGCTCGTACAGTAATACTACAAATAATCTTTCTTTTGGTAAACTCCCTTCTCGACAGACAATTTCGTTAATTTCGCTATCAACAATTCCAAATTCCACAAAATGGTATTTCGAATTATTGATAGCTAAATATAACTTTGCTACAAGCGTACCATGGTACATTGTTCGTACAGTAACACCACAAACAATCTTTCCCTTAGCAAACCTTCTCTTCTCGACAGACAATTTCGTTAATTTCGCTATCAACAATTCCAAATCCCACAAAATGTTATTTCGAATTGTCGATAACGAAATATAACTTTGTTACAAGCGTACCACGATACATTCTTCGTACAGTAATACCGCAAACAATCCTTCCCTTAGTAAACTCCCTTCTCGACAGTCGTCAATATCCCAATTTCGTTAATGTCCTTATCAACGATTCAAAATACCGCAAAAGCACCACCCAGGTACGTACGTTCGTTACCGCGAACGAAAGGGATGTACCTGACCCAGGTCCCCTAACGGTACGACCCTCTATTAACCGGATATCGTCGAGCATCGAAATCTCCCCGATCGGGCGCGGTGATCGCGTCTGAAAGAAATGGCGTCGATCGTAGAGAAGGAGAGAAACGTCGCGCACGAGTCGGGCAAGACGGTTGCACGGGTCCCGAGCGTGGCCAACGAGGAGAAACGCTTTTCATTAGCGCTGGCCGAGAGTTCAGCCGAGTTAATTTGCCCTCTAAATAGATCGCCGGGTATGCACGAAACCCGTGATTAGCGCGCGCCGAACAAAGAGGTACGCGGGAATTAAGAACGTAAGAGACGGTGAAACGTTACGCGGTCTCCCCGAGAGCGGGCATAATCACGGTGGTCGGTACGCGGTAGACTACTTTAACGTTTCCTGTTACGGTTCCGTACCCCCGTTGGTTATTGTTTCTCCATTAGATACGTACTTAAAGACGCGAGACCGATTCCTACCGGGACGTTTCGAACCCCTCCATCTTCGCCCCCGCGCGACAAATGGAAAAGCGATGCACCTCGAAATTTACCATACTCGCGCTTCTCGTCCCACGGTGAAAAACACCGCGATAATTACCGTATAATAACCGGTAAATACGACACCGCTCGGAAGAAGGCCCTCCTCCGCCTCCCTTCGACCAGGGTGGTTACGAGGTTGTCCGGTGAACTGGACCGGTGGCGTTTGAAATTAAAACGTGAAGACGATCTAAGAGCTCGGTGGTCGTAATTGCGGCCATAAGTTAACACGTTAATTAGCCGAATTAATGATACCGATCGTTACGCGATAAAATTTCACGCGCCGTAAAGCACGGGACCCCGAGAGAAGACGCCCCGGGATATCCCGTTCGCCGGGCCGAGATTAATAAGGGCCGGCTCGATCGATGTTCCGTTAACGTTTAACGTTTCTGGACGTGTACCTACCTACCGGTGGAGTATAAACGGTGGTACGATCGGAGAACGGGGGAGATCCACCAGCGGCTAGAGAACGTTCGTTGTAACCGGCGGGCAGTGACGGATGACGGACGAATCGCGATAAAATCGTTTCTTACGCGATCACGTACGACCGGTTCCCGGCGATCGGTGTCAATCGCGTAAATTGACGTCGATGCACCGCCTACTTATCGAATTCTGAACGAACGACGCGCGTGTCCGTCTCTCGACGCCATCGGTGTCCTCCGACCGGCCAATGGACGATGGAATCCATCGGAAACGACCAGTTGGCCCAGACTTTACGACGAGACTTTTCACGAAACGATACCTTCCACCTCCTCCTCCTCATCCGAATGTCTGCACGGATCTCGAGACGATGTCGATAAACGTCCGATCAGCCGGCGACCATATCCGTTCGCCGACATGCCGTTTACAGGATCGATAGCCTTCCTGTTGTACAAAGCTCGACCGGACCGTCGGCAAACCAGAGAGAACAAAGAAGAAGGTGTACAACGAACAGCTTTTCCTAGCTGGAACACGCTCGAGATATTCCAGCGACGCGAGCTTAGCGCGTCGTTTCGAGCACGACGTCGCGACAAAGTGGCCCTCTACCCCTCCACTCCCCTCCCCTGTCGTTTACTCTCCCGATCTGGATACATCGCGTGAAAAATGACGAGCTCGACGCGAAGAATCGCTTTGACAACCGCGTGAAAATTGCAGAGGACAGAGAGACCGAACGAAATCGAGCGGGAACGAGACGGAACGAGGCGCGGGAGAAAGAGGACATTTGTAAGTGGTCGTTTTCCTTGTCGTCGTTGTCGAGCGAATGTAAATTGTTGCTACGAGACGCGCGGGGAAAGAACGCGCGAAATCGCTCGACGTGTGCTACTCGCGTGTTGTTTGGCCGACAGAGCGGTCCGAGTAACGCGGAAAGGAATTATTGTGAACGTTATAAGTTATTTGTGTATCCGTTGGGAAGTATTGAAACGCTTGTCGAAGGAGGGTATGATCATTGCGAACTCGTCGATGGTGAATGTTAAGAAATTTGGGAGGTTGACGAAAGGGGATTTAAAAGCTTTGAGAACTTATCGAGAGTGGATGTAACGTCGTTAGGAATCTATTGGAAGTAAATTTGAAGAAGAATAGGGAATGTGAATTTGCGAACTCGTCGATGGTGAATGTTAAGAAATTTGGGAGGTTGATGAAAAGGGATTTAAATGTGTTGAGAACTTATCGAGAGTGGATGTAATGTCGTTAGGAATCTATTGGAAGTAAATTTGAAGAAGAATAGGGAATGTGAATTTGCGAACTTGTCGTTGGTGAATGTTAACAAATTTGGGAACTCGAAGAAAGAGAATTTAAAAGCGGTAAGAATTTATCGAGAGTGGATGTATCGGGTTGTTCGGAAAGTAATTTCGTTATTTTGGTGAAAATACAACACGAATTTTTTAGAGTGTATAATCATTTTATTAAATTATATATTCTCCATTTTGGAAAATTAAACGAACAACCTAATAACATCGTTACGAACCTATCGAAAGTAAATGCAAAGTCGACAGTGAACTCAAGATCGTTACGAACTGGTCGAAAGTGAATCCAAAATGTGTACGAATTGTTATCTAAAGTGGATGTAAAATCGTTGTGAACTTATCTAAAGTGAATTCAAAGTCATTATGGACTTATCAAAAGTGAATCCACAATGTGTACGAATTGTTATCTAAAGTGGATGTAAAACAGTTATAAACTTATCGAAAGAGTGAATCCAAGATCGTTGTGAATTTATCGAAACGATCGAAGGAATGTTCCCTTGCGTTTGATACTTTGCATCGTAAAAAAAGTATAATAGGCAACGATCTTGCGTGAACTCGTTGGAACGAAATATTGAAAATAATCGAAATTTATCTAACCTGAAACGGTAGTTTACATTCTTCAAAATAATATTAAGAAGGTCACATTGAAGAATTATTATCGACAAAAATACGATACACCCGATCAGAATTCGACTACTATTATTTTTCTCGAATTATATTATTATTTCGATACCTGCAATTATTTTCTCGAATTATATTATTATTTAGATACCTACGATTATTTTTCTCGAATTATATTATTATTTAGATACCTACGATTATTTTTCTCAAAATCGTTTTCACTCCTTTTACAAAAAAAAAAAAATCAAATGTCCCAACGTTCGTTTTCGGAGCTGTATCTACGTATCCACGTATCTACTATTTATGTATCTACGTACTACGTATCTACGTATCCACTTATCCACAGAAAGAGCATCCCGTTAACGTTTTCACCACCAATGGAAAACACACGCGGTCCGTGCCACGGCCGAGTCCCTAGTCCCGCCATGGGGGCCCGTAGAACGTGCAACGCGCGAGTAGTTTAACGCTAGATTTATTCGCAGATGCAAAGACGTGTTGCATCACAGAAGGTGGATGCAACACCCTACCGGCGTTCGTTTTACGAGGAAGTATTCGTGGGCGCCTTAGTTTATGGCCAATGTTCGTCGGTAATACGACTTCATCGTATGAAAAATGATGCCATTAGCGTGACGCCGATGACGTTCAGAACCTCGTAAATTATCCAAGGAATTTCTCGAATTCGAGCCAGATATCGATTCCGGATCGTCGAAATTGATTCGTTACCGGTTCCGTTTTATCGTCGACAATATCAATCATTGTATTTCGATCGAAACTCAATTCCCGCCAGTTGTAACCTTCGATTCCCTCGTCCGAATAACATCGTGTTCGTAGTAGCACCTGGACTAGGTAACCTTACCGACGAGCCCTCTGGCAGATCCAACACGAAACACACCGCACCATCTCCTTCCTTTCTCTTTCCTTCGCCTTCGATCCTTTCCGGCTACCAAAGGAACATCATTTTTTCCCAATGTGTCCACTCGACGTTATAGTAACATTTCCACATCGTTTCGTTATAGATTTAAAAACGTGCCTTCCATAAATTCGAAACGATTCAAGGAGGATCGATATAGAAGAATTATCGATCTGACAAATTTCAGTTTGGTCGTTAATTGTCGATTCTATCGCGTAAAATACGGTTGGTAGACGTCTAAAGATTTTTAGTCTCTTTCGAGCAAGTGTTATAGTTCTATTCATGAATATTCTATCAACAATCAAATTTGTCTTCCATAATTTTACAAGTAGAACACGCCGAGCACTCTTTCCTCTCGTCTCCTTTGTTCCACCAGATTCTACGTAATTTTCCACCAAGATCTACCTCGTTGACCCAAAAACTCGCCCCCATGAAAATTACCAATTAGTCTACACCTGAGTCGCGCATAAATTTCGCGACACTGGGACACTGTTTTCTAATTTTCGAGAGTCGTGTGTCGATAGAAGCCTCTTGAAATCGTCCTGTGCGAGAAAACACGTTTCAAAGAGTTCATTCGATTCGGCGGGTAAAGTACTAAAAATGAACCACGGAGAGGGAAGTCTTTTATCCGATGACAGATCGACGTAAGAGTGTTTCAAAGTATTCGAGAGAGGCAGGGGGAAATGACGCGAGTAAAAAACACCGTTGCAACAAAATCGAATGACAAATCCCCGATCCAATTAAATACGATCGCGCGAGGAACGATCGTTGCGCAACGATAAAGTTCGGACGAGCGATTCGAAAAGTATATAAAAAAAAAAAAAGAAAGAGAGAAACGGAGGAAAGAAAAAGGTATGACGAGCGATTCGAAAAGTATGTAAAAAAAAAAGGAGAAGAAAGAAAGAAACTGAGGAGAAAAAAAAGCAAAGAAAAAAGATCGGTCGGTCGTTGCTCGGCAAAACTGACGGTACGCGTGTTCGCGTTAAATGCACTCGTATTATCGTGAAAGCGAATCGGTCGGGCGGATGTGATTTAAAAAAGTTTGGCACCTTCTTAACACGCGGCGAATTTACGCCCGACTTTAAATCTCCACCCCGAGGGACGATGCAACTCCATCGAGTTTAGTGCCCGGGCTGCCGTGACGTTAACGGTTCGTAAATTAAAAGGTGGTCATTTTGCGCGAAGAACGGACCGAGCATCGATGAAAGAAGACGTTCCTCGAAGGAGGGTAAAAAAAAAATTCATCGACATTCGTTGTTCCCGATTTTTATCGTTTGGTAGATACAAGGACGCGGTTGAGTCGCCCCGCTTACAAGATACGCTTGATAATGAATCACGAACGCGCGATTCTCGTCGAGCGTTTCGCCTCGCGACAAATTTACACTCGTTCCCGATTTATCGGTCGTGAGATATCGGTGGAAGAACACGCGACGGAGTATCGCCCCGGTTACAAGATCTCGCGGAATATCGTACACGAGCGCACGATTCCGTCGCACGTTCTCGGGACGGAGTGAAATCCACCGCTATTCGTTGTTTATAATTCTTGAATGACGAATCTACGATCGAAGAAGAGGAACAAAAATCAATCGCCCCGCTTACAAGATTCCGCGCAATTCCGTTGCTATTTTTCGAGACGGAATAAAAGTCATCGCTATTAGTCGTTTGCAATTCTTAAATAGCTAACTATGGTTAAGGAAAACAAACGAAAATCAATCGCCCCGCTTACAAGATTCCGCGCAAAATAATACACGAGAGGGCTATTTTATTGGTATAAAAATCATAGCGATTGGTCGTTTCTAAACTATAAATCGGGACAAATGGACGAAGCAACGCACAAATCTCGCCCCGGTTAC
This sequence comes from Ptiloglossa arizonensis, assembly GCF_051014685.1. NCBI lineage: Eukaryota > Metazoa > Arthropoda > Insecta > Hymenoptera > Colletidae > Ptiloglossa > Ptiloglossa arizonensis. The sequence goes on from NC_135050.1 coordinate 24,128,793, forward strand.
AAGATCCCACAGAAAATCACACACAATCGCGTAATTCCGTCACACGTTCTCGAGACGAAATAAAATTCACCGCCATTCATCTTTCACGATTTATAAATCGGGAGAAATGGACAACCTAATCCACAAAAATCTCCCCGGTTACAAGATCCCACAGAAAATTACACACGATCGCGTAATTCCGTCACACGTTCTCGAGACGAAATAAAATTCACTGCCATTTATCGTTCACGATTTATAAATCTGCAGAAATGAACAACCTAACCCACAAAAATCTCCCCGCTTACAAGATCCCACAGGAAATCACACACGATCGCGTAATTCCGCAGCAAGTTCTCGAAACGAAATAAAATTCACCGCGATTCGTCGTTCGCGATTCATGAATCTGCAGAAACGTAGGAACCAAAGCCAGAAAGATCTCCCCGGTTAGAAGATCGTACGTAAAATGATCGACTCGCGCGTGTAAACGCGATCGTTCCGCGTCTCTCGAAATTTGCATCCGCGGCGCGTCCGCGAGACGCGCGCGCAATTATTCACGGCATTTCTCCGCGACGAAAACTTTCACGAAGGCGATCGTTTATCGTCAGTGGGCAAGAACCGCTGCGAGGGGGCACACATCACGGGCAAATTCTTTCTACGGATCCGATAAATTGTTCGGTCGAGTTTCGGGCCCGTGGCGAACCTCGGCCGTGGAGCATCCATTTTCGTGCGCGATTCGAGTCGGGAGCGACCCGGGAACCTCGTAAATCAACGTGCGTGCGTGTTCACGCCCTTCAAACGGACGATCGAAAAATCGATCGAGCTTATCCGATAGCGGTAATCGAGCATTCGTGCGAGCGAGCGAGCGAGCGAGCGGCCCGACCGACGACGTCCCACGACCACGGAACAAGATGCGTGCGTGGCCGTGAGTACGGGCCCAACGGTGTACACGCGTGCGCACACGTCTCCCCGCGGGTTACATCTGCGTGCAACCGCAATGTTGCTCGAAAATTAATGCGGTATAAATCAGAAGCAACACGCTCGCGACATACCCCGAAACATCTGCATCTCTTGACGCGAGGAACGATAAAGCGCGACGGTTGTACCAACACCGGGGGCGGACCTCGCGAATTCACCGATGGATTCTCCTCGACGATTCGGTCGCTCGCTAATCGAGGGAGAATTTCGACCGTCCGAATTCCGAGCAATCGTCGATCAACGATTCACCGCGAACGATCGGTGCGCGACTCGAACGCCGAGAATAAGTTCGCGATGGGTCGTACGGGTGAAAGTTGTACGCGTCGGGTGCAATTTCAGCGTAATCCTTGTCCATGAATGTTTTACGATACCGTAAGGGGGAAAACGTCTACCGTGAGCGGTGTATATCTAATAACTTGCAGTTGTTTTCGCAAAGCCAGCGAGCTCGCCGGTATCTCGCCGGCCGATCAATACTCGCGACGCGCGTCTGGAACGGTTTTCTTCGTGTTATAGCGAAGCTAGCCCGGGTTCTCCGTTAACGCCGGATGAATTTGTCACGACCGGGACGAATTTAGCGAGACCGTGTAACGCGTAAATGGCAACGGGCGAACGCTTCGGGCCGCGAGCTTACCAGTTAACGACCGTGTTCGACTCGTAATCGTCGGATCGATGACGAACCGGGCCGCCGAAACCGAGTCTCGAACCGCGTTAAAACTCGCCCCGAGGTATCGGAGCGTAGGGCCGCCGCGACGCCGGCCTCTGACACGCGCGAGTCCAGAGAAAACCGAGATCGGATACCCGCCTCGCGCGATAAGAATCACCGCCGCGTCGTACGATCCTCGTTACTATGACATTCTTTCTACACCGGGAGGAGGACAAAAAAGAAAGGAAAAAAAAGGAAAAAAAAAAAAATGAAAAAGAAAAATTCGCTTAATTATAGACCGACGCGTACGGGTTATCGCGTTAGTTCGATTACCGTTTATCCGAGCGTCGTATAAATAAATTTTAATCGTAGGATGTCCATGAATATGCAAATCCAGCCATCGGTTGAGTAAGAGTTTATCCGTTTCATCTATTCGATTTGATGCGCGCGGTCTCCGAGAGCGTGTATACGGAACGCCGCGGATATACCGCCGATATCGTGAATTTCATCGGTTATTTCAAGAATCCAGCGGAACCTGTCCCCCCGACTGTTAAATTAATTAAATTGAACCGTATACTTTACCGTGAGTATTTCAGACCTAGTAAAACCGAGACCTATAGCACCGCACCGCGTTAGAGCGAATGTTGCACTCGTTGTGCAATAACCAACACGTGCCGTGTCTTAAATATAGCTCAAACGGTATTTCCCTCTCTCTCGGTCTCTCGGGTCTTCGCGAAGTACTTACGTGGTACGGATCAAAGAGAGGCAACTCCTAAAGTACGTTAACAAACGCGTTGTTGTCGCCCAGACTTCCGTGAATGCTTACTAATTGGGAGCCACATTATTTAAAGTCGCGTCCGGAAAAAGATTTACACGGGCATCCGTTACGGAGCGCACACGCAAGCACGCGCGTGCGCGTGCGCGTACACGCACACGGACGCAGGAACGTCTCATCGCGTACGCGAAAATCACCGAAATTTACACCTCCGGTAGTACCGCTTAATCCGAACTTATCGTTCGACATTACGCAAAACCGTCTTCTGTTTCCTTTTTATTGTCGCGCTTACCAGACTCGCGCGCTCTTACCGATTACGATGATGCGCTCACGGTACAGCTCGCTCGATGAACCGGAGAGAGACAGAGAAAGAGAGAGAGAGAGAGATCAACGATCGACGCGAACAGGACCGTGAAATCCCGAGAAATACAATCCACCGAGACCGTATATTAAGGGACTTGTCGCCCCGATGATGTTCGTTTACATGGAGCTTCGTGTTCGAATTCGTTGGAACAATTGAACGACCGTCCCGATGCAAACGAAACTTTCGATTTTGGTACTCGTAAATGTGCGACGAGACTGCGGGAATTGACTTATTTAAGATGGGAGCGATTCGAAAAGGAGAGACTACGTTGAATTTATTTACAAAATTGTCGACTCTAGTTTTGACTTCGGTATTCGAATATTTTGAACGTCTGCTCTAGTGACTCTGGTACTATAACTTTGGATCGATTACTCGACGTTTTCGGAATTCAGGCGCAAAGAAATATAATACAAAGATTTCGACTTGAATTCTCTTGAAAATGCGACGAAATTGTGGAAAATCTATTTATTTAAAATGGGGACGTTTCGAAAAGGAGAGAATACGTTGAATTTATTTACAAAATTGTCAACTCTAGTTTTGACTTCGGTATTCGAATATTTTGAACGTCTGCTCTGGTGACTCTGGTACCATAACTTTGGATCGATTACTCGACGTTTTCGAAATATAGATGCAAAAAAATACAAAGCTTTCGACTTGAAAATGCGACGAAATTGCGGGAAATCTACTTATTTAAAATGAGGGAGATTCAGAAGACAGAGAAGACGTTAAATTTATTTACAAAATTGTCAACTCTAGTTTTGAACTCGTTGGTAGTCGAATATTTTAAACGTCTGCTCTAGTGACTCTAGTACCATAACTTTGGATCTATTCCTCGACGTCTTCAGAATCTAGATACAAAGAAGCTTTTCATTCGAATTCTCGTACAAATGCAACGAGGACGGTTCAGAAGACAGAAAACACGTTTAATTAATTTACGAAATTATACTTTGACACTCGTATATTTTAAACGTCTGCTCTAGTGACTCTAGTACTCTAACTTTGGATCTACTCCTCGACGTCTTCAGAATCTAGATACAAAGAAGCTTTTCATTTGAATTCTCGTACAAATGCAACGAGGACGGTTCAAAAGATAGAAAATACGTTTAATTAATTTACGAAATTATACTTTGACACTAGTATATTTTAAACGTTTGCTCTAGTAACTCTAATACTCTAACTTTGAATCTACAGACAAAGAAATACAAAGCTTTCGACTTGAATTCTCTTCAAAGTGCGACGAAATCGCGAATAACCGGCTTGTTTAAGATCCAGGCAACTCGAACCAACCGGGAGCAGGAAATGCCATAAAATTTAAGCCAGATTTATTCACGAAATTATTAACTTTAATATTGCACTCGTAGGTGCTCGAGTATTTTGAATATTCAGGTAGAGCTCTCTCGCTCGAACCTCGAATCGAATAATCGACGTTTTTCGACAGTCGAGCTTTCAAAATCTAGACACAATCCCAACGAAAATACTATCCACTACGAAGGAACACATTACCCACTTTTCCTCTTAAAACGTACCAATTTTAAAACAATCTTTTTAGTTTTGTTTCTCCAACGATCGTTTCAAGATCAATTTCACTAAACGGTGTATTATACCTGTTTGTCGATATTCGGCAGAGGTTAAAAGAAGACGAGTTTAACGATGTGCAATAATACCGAAGGTCGTAGAAAATGAGAGATCATCTTTTTCGGCTAAAAACGGCACGTCCACCGTTGTTAAACTCGTCTCTTCTTAATCGAGAAAAATATCGTTGAAAAGGTAGGGTACCGTCATTAAAAAAGGATCGAGTCGAAAGTCGACCTTGGTGTAATCTTCGAGATGTAGAAAACACGAAAGTGTCGCGTTTGAAAAATCTTTTCCCTCCCACCCGTGTTCTCTCGTTTCGAACGATAATTATGGCCGGTGGTTCGGATCGAGGAGACCTCGGTTGTAATACATACTGCGCGTTTGAAATGTAAACTAACCGAATTTCCTCGGCGTTACGTAAAAATCTCGCGTCGCGAGGCGAATTAAAAATTGAAATCCCGGCTGTCCGCAAGATTATTGAAACGTGTCGGGTTCCGGTGTTTCCTGAAATGAATCCGGAGACTCGTACTCGTCGAAGCTTCGCTCACGTTTAATACGTCCCGAAGAAATATAATCCGTGACGACCGTATATATCTCGGTGCATCGTACCGCGGCTTGGCATACGACATTCATTTATTTCGGACGCCGACTTTAAATCCATCGGAACAATTAACCAGCGTATGCGGATCGCGTGGGTGTCACGTTCGAAATTCACTGTGCAATCTTCCTGTATCGTGACTCGTTGCGCGACAGATAAGACAAGAGACGAGAACCGCCGCGTCACTCCGATCGGAAAACAAAAAGAAAGAAACGAAACGAAACGGAAAAAAAAAGAAGGAAGAAAAAAAAATCTGACGAGCGACCGGTGCACGTGAAAGCGGGATCGGGGAAAAGTAATTGTATAAACAATAAGATCGCCGTTTGAAACGTGTCGGGCCAGACTTTAACGCATTAAGGAACCGAATGTAGCGATAACGTGCCACGGTTGTCTCAGATGTTCCGTATGTTAACACGCGTCGTGACGCTCGCGTAAAAATACAAGTATCGCCGAGTCCCGGTTAACCGTCGCTCGCGTAAAAATACAGCAAGGCCAATAATAATTAACGTGAACGAATACGTCACAAATAAGCGTCGTTTAACCGTGTCATTTGTTTCTTTTTTTTTCTCTTTTTTTTCCTTCGTCGAGTGAGATAGGGAAACGATTAACTCCTCGTGCGGTATTCCGCTCGAGATTCGTTTTGAACGCGTGTTTCCAACTGCACCGGAACAAATAGAAAAGAAAAAATTCACGGGAGCTAATCCGTGGACCGATTTCCCTGGAAATCGAATCGGTTCCCGCGACGAGAATGTAAAATTTTTATTAATATATAAACGCGCACGACGACGTACACGCGCGCGCGTTTAAAATAAATTTCTCCTTTTTTAATAGTCGAAACACGCTCGAGCGGTTTTAAAACGCGTATTTCCTCGTGGACGAGCTTCTTCTTTCCTTATAAAGATAAAAACGGTTACTCGTTTCCCCCGCGGAACGTTGCTGCCGAATAAACGTGTATATTTTTGAGGCGATACAAAGTTGGAAACAATTTCAACATCGAAGCTCGTACACCACGGCCGGCGTACCACGATAATTGTACTTTTTCTTCCACGTCGTTCCATCTTCTTTAAGTACAGGTTTCGTAGAAGAAAGTTTCCAGAATCGATCGATACATATATATATATATATATATATACATAATTTTTTTTTTTAATATCACAGCACCGGTGTGCACGGCTTTACTTTTACGCTACGTAGCGATCGTTCGCGTCGCGAAGTGGCGCTCTCGCGTACGAGCGTCGTCGTACCGCGAATTAACGTTTAAAAGTTAATAATTCGTCGCGAGAACGACCGCGGCTTTATTTTATTACCGCGTAATGCGTGGTGCAATTAAAAAAGCAAAACTCGCCGTGGGCCGATCTCCTCGCGCCAGACACGCCTGAAATAGCAATCCCGATCAGGTGGATCGCGTCTCTTTAAAGTTTCAAAAATTTTCCCACTTTTAGCGGGGGACCCGTTAAATAAACCACGCCGAAACGACACCACCGAGCCAGACTGTCGTTAAAAATTGAACCGTGAAGCGGTAAAAATATATGCCACGCGGCCAATCGAAACACCACCATTCGGCACCGCGTTTTCGATTTTTACAAAGTTGAAAGTACTCGTCGAAGAACCGATTGGATCCACCCGGTCCACGCCCATATTTTCGGCCAATTAAAACTTCAGCGAACGCTGACACAACGGACGGATAACAGATTCGGCAGCGCGTATCGTCGATGAAACGAATGGAAATTAGGTGCATTACCGGCTATACTCGGCCCGCGAAACAAATGGTATTCAGCGTATCGTCTTTGACAAGAGGCATGCATCACTTTCACGAGAACTGCGAGCGGTACGCGGGTGATGAATCGTGCCACGGTGTTCTTTCATTTTTCACGTCCCATAGAGCACCGCGGGCACGCCGCTGCTGCGGGTTTCGTTTGGCTTTAATGTCCTCGAAAAATAAAAATAGAAAAGGGAAAAGAGAAGAAAAAAAAAAGAAAAGAAAAGAAAAGAGGAAAAAGGGAGGGAAAGAAATGAAAATAAGAGAGAGAGAGAAAGAGAAAAAAGGAAAAGAAACGTATCCGCGAGCGGTGCGTGTTACGAACCGCGTCGAGCCGTCTCCACCCTTTGGCGGAATTTATTCGAGAGGCATTCACGGCTGTTGAGTATACCACCGCACGGCCAAGATATATGACCGATAAACGTTCATTTGTGACGAAGAAAATTTTTATTGACTTCCACGTCGACGTATCGCCGAGTAATATCGATATTTATGGTGCACTTTGAAACCGCTGTGTAGAACGGGGCAACGAGTAAAATGTTGCATAAATGTTGCGTCGTTCGGGCGTTATCGACGACCGCGTGATTGTGATAATCGAAAACGTCGTTGGAATTTTATCGTGCGGCCAACGAGAACCGACTTACGCGCGCACGAACCAGACCAGACGAGATTACGATGATCTCTGGATAAAACCCGACGCGAAATCGAGTCCACGGGGTTTCAGTTATCCGAGGAAGGTCGAGCGTACGTTCCGAGAATCGAGCTTGTTTATCACCGGGCCAAGGTCGGGCCACGCCTCGACGATCGACGAGTAAAACCAATGGAACGCAACGAGAGCGAGAGAGACGGAGAAACAACGAACGAGACTCGCGTTACATAAATTTCAACATCGTCGAAACAACGTTTCATCGTTCTCTGAACGGAACATCGGTACTCGAATCGTTGTTCTTTTCTTTAAATATAAAATCCACCGTACGAAGCAAACCTTAGCGTCTCCGTACTCGTTCTTCGAGTACTCCCGTGCAAAGTGAGCGATTTGGAGAATAAATTACGCAAGACTGGTACCTAAACGGTAATTCTTCGCTATTCGTAGATCTGAGATCGGACCAAGCTTTGTCATTCGACGAGTAAAACGAATGGAACGCAACGAGAGCGAGAGAGACGGAGAAACAACGAACGAGACTCGCGTTACATAAATTTTATCGTCGTCGAAACAACGTTTCTCTGAACAGAACACCGGTACTCGACCGATACTCGAATCGTTATTTTTTTCTTTAAATAAAAAAATCCACCGTATAAATCAAACCTTAGCGTCTCCGTACTCGTTCTTCGCGTACTCTGAACCGAAAACAGTTACTTGGATTTATACTTGAATCGTCACCGTTATCGTTCAATAATTCCCCCCCGTTAAAAAATTTTACCGTACAAATCGAACGCTAGCTTCGTCCCCGGTGCATCCCCGTGGAAATTGCTCGACTCGGGGAACAAATCGGACAGAAGTCTGTACCTAAACGATAATTCTCCGCTGTTCGCGGATAGTCGTGAATCGAGTAAAACGGAACGCAAGGACGAGCCGTGTCGGCGTTGTGGAAAAACAGTGCGCTGCATCGGTATATATCGAGGAAGGTCACGACGTACGATAAACCGTAGCACGCACCGAGTTATGCGTGTCACGATGCAAATGCATTTAAACCATAAGCGTATCGGGCAGCGTAAACGAATACGCGGCGAGGAAACGCGAATTGAATTCCAAAGGGGTTTCGCGAGGGGGTTTAGCGTGCGTGCTTAATGTTATGCATCGCGGCGGATATTATTGATGCGTCTCGCGAATGCAACCGTGATGCACGGCCGAGCGATGACCTCTATTAAATTCGGCTCGACGCTAAATATGCTGATTCGTCGCTGCAGGTGGCGGTGGTGGTGGCGGCGGCGGTGGTGGTGGTGGTGGTGGCGATGGTGGTGGTGGTGGTGGGTTAATGGCTACGAGCGGCGTTGGTACAGTGGAAGGCGACCATGGGGCCGACGACCGATTTTCACGGGACAACCGATAGGGGCACACGTGGTGGTGATGGTGGAACGAGTTCCTCGGCGGGAATTTTTTTCTCGCCGTGTGGCAGCCCGTGTGGACGCGCGATCGCCGATTCGTCGCAGTTGCGAAAAGAACGCGCATATTTATCGTCGTCGTTAATAACGCACCGCCGGGTAAACGACCGTTGGAATTCCTTCGGCCACCGCGACGATTTCCCCGCGATCTTCGTCAACGATCGTCGAACACGCGTTACCGAGAGACAATCGAAACGGTCTCGTTCTTCGTTTCGTAGTCAGGAGCCTCGAATCGCGCCACGTTCGACGTCGCGGCGCGTCGATTTCTATTTCGAACGACTGGTCGCGTTCGGCGAAGTGGATCTCGACGGACTAATTTCGTTTCGTCGAAAATTTTCACCCACGACGCGTACAGCGTTCGAGACACTACAACGTGGAGAACGATCGAGGGAAATCGGTAACGAGTATCTTTCATCCCGAGCGTAACGATTTATGGACGATCCGTGTGTCCACGATTCGATCTTCGTGTCTCGAAAATTCACCGAATTAAAATCGTTCGAGATCACGGACGACGTATCGGGATTATGGACGAATATTTTACACGTTGCACGAAACGTTTCCAATGTTTAAAGGATATCGAATCTTGACAAATTGAGTAGGTTTGCGTACCGTTTCGCGCTTCGTGTCTCTCGAAAACAATCGAAACCGTGCGAGCAAAATTTCTATAGGAAAATTATAGTTATCGTTCGAACGTTCGTAACGAGAGATTGGTAAAAATGTAACGACGGTCGAGAGCAAAATTTCTTCACGAATGAAAACTATGTATTCGAACGTTCGTAATAAGAATTTTATAAAAATGTAACGCCAGTCGAGAGCAAAATTTCCCCACGAATGAAAACTATGGTTATCGTTCTAACATTCGTGACAAGAGTTTGGTAAAAATGTAACGCTAGTCGAGAGCAAAATTTCTCCGCAAATGAAAACTACGGTTATCGTTCGAACATTCGTGACAAGAGTTTGGTAAAAATGTAACGCCGGCCGAGCCGGCGCGCACGCGTGTAAACGGAAGCCGGCGAAGAATCCCGCAGGTGCGCGACGAAATGTTTGTACATAAATTGACCGGGCCAAGTGACAACGCGCAATTAAATAAATACTCGTAAGATAAACTTGTTTACTTCCTGCTGAAGAATGTTTATTCGACGGAGGGAGGTAGATTTGAGGTGCAAGCTGCGAAATTCACGAGACGACTCCGCGTTATACCGGTTTGTCGAGTTTCCCGGTGACGTTAATTTCTCCGTTTTAATCCCCCCGTCCGTCGTCCCGTCCCGTCCCGTACTTCCGAAATGAACCATCGAGGTATCTAAACGTTCGTACTTTGGATAAAGAGCGGCCGTCCGCGTTCCGCGGGGGACTTTATCGAAATACGTACATACGTGTACACACGTATATCGAAATACATAAACGATAAGGAATCGAACGGGCGATCGCCGACAGAGGACGGGAAAAAAATAACGCGGCGTAAAGTACGACGGTGAGTCGTACCATAGAACGAAACGTGGCTCGCGGAGGCGATACGAAGAGATATCGATTCGCGATCGGTCGGCGACACTCTGATTTTCAATAATCCAGAAATAAATTCTCCTTTCTCGGGCGGCGGCCGAATCGTCACGAACGATAAAACGACTACGCGTCGTACGTACCCTTTCGCCATTGATTATCCTTTTTCCACGATATATACGTCCAACTGGTTTACGAAGGCAACTCGCCGCTGACTTTTTCATCGTGTTTTGTCCGCCCGGTGCACCACGAACGATCGCGAAGAACCGAGGAGAGTAAGAAAAAGTAGGAGGGGAAGCTGCCGAGAGTAGGAGGAACAGAAGGAAGAGGAGGAAGAAGAGGAGGGTTAACGCACTCGCCACACCCTGCTTTAAAGATTGTAAACGATTATTAATGCTCCACCGTGGCTGACCCGTAACCCGCCGGTGGAACCCTCTTTGTATCCTTCTCTCGCCTCTTTGGTCCACCGGCGCGTCTCCTCTTCCACCCTCGAAATATCCAACCACGAGCAACGAGACGGTCCCACAACCGGGAGAAATCGAACGGTACGAATACACCGGCCGCGGGCCCTTATCCGACGCTTTTCTTAATTAGCGTGCCGCATTATGGAGTATAACTCGAAAGTTATGTTCCGCTACGGCAACTAATTTGCGTAACACGCTGTGCTGTCTGCATTAAGGTGTCGACCATAGTCCAAGCAGCGGGGACCTTCGGAGCGAATGAAAATGTTCGAGAAACGCCTCGAACCGATACCGTCCGCAACGCGTCCAATTTCGATTCGAGCGGAAAACGTGGAGTAAATAAACGCGATGCTTTTTCTTTTATTTTCAACGAGATGTACGGAACAAAGAATGAAAATGTTTCAAACGCGTCAAGAGAATACATTTAATATCGCTTCTTCTTTGGATTCAAGTGGAAAATGAATTATATTTTTTTCTTTTTCTTTTTTTGTTCACGCGATGTGTCGAACAAATGCAAATGTTGTTGATGCGTTGTACAGAGGAATGAAAATGTTTGAAACGAGTCAATGTGATACTTTTAGAATTACTTCCACGTTGAATTAAATTGGAGAATATAGGGAAGCTGGAAATTATATTTTTCTTTCGTTATTGTGAAATATTTAACAAATTCAAATGTTGTTGATGCGTTGCACAGAACGAAAATGTTTGAAAAGCGTCAATATGATATCTTTAAAATTATTTCCACGTTGAATTAAATCGAAAAATACAGAGAAACTGGAAATTATATTTTTCCTTCGATATTGTGAAATATTTAATAAACGCAAATGTTGTTGATGCGTTGTACAGAACGAAAATGTTTGAAACGAGTCAAAGCGATACCTTTGGAACAACTTCCATGTTCAATGAAATTGAAAAATATAGGGAAACTAAAAGTTATATTTTTCTTTCGTCGATGTGATACGTTGAACACGTGCAAATATTATCGATGCGTTGTAGAAAGGAACGAACGAAAATGTTTGAGACCTCAAACATGATTGTCAAATTGATACCTTCGCAACTTCCGCGTTAGATTAAATTGGCGACACACAGAGAAACGAAAAATGATAATTTTCCATCGTTAGTGCGTTGCGCGGAGAAACGAATGGAAATGTTTGTAACGTATCGAACCGATACCTTCGGTACCGCTCGCACGTTGAATGAAATTGAGAAACAGAGAAACCAGAAATTGAAATTCTCCCTTTGTTGGTGCGTCGCGTACCAGATACTTGATAGAGAAACGAATGGAGATGTTCGAGAAACGCGCGAAACCGATACCTTCTGTGCCAGTTCCGCGTTGGATTAAATTGGGAAACACAAAGAAATGATATTCTTCTTTTGTTAGCGCGTTACCGTGGATAGCGTCGCATAGAAGGAACCGGTGGAAATGTTTGAGAAACGCGTCGAACGGATACCTTTGCGACTACTTCCACGCTGGATGAAATTGAAAAACGTAGAGACACTGGGAACGATATTTTTCTTTTCCCAGCGCGTGATACAGAGATTGCCTTTGTCCACAACTTCGCCAATTGATCGCGATCGATAAACTTCGGAAACTGCGTCGAGAATATCGAGAGAAACCAACTATCCACGACTCTCGTCCAATAATCGAACGATCGATTTTGGAGCACTAGGATTGACAATTATCGCGTACCTGAAATTACTTCACCCGATGTATCGATTTTATTACTGTACTTGGTTCGTTCTTAACCCGCGTATGAAGAAAATCAATTTTCGTCGATTCAGAAACGGTAGAAACGCGTCGTTCGGTTTATTCGGACACCCATTCGCAAAGGGTTAAAAGTTCAAGGGATACTACCGCGACCCGGTGCATTAATAATACGACGACAGGTGTACGTATACAGAAAAGGTGGGGGGCTAGTTTCAGCGATATTTCACTGGATGAATTAATCGGTTCTTAAGCGCGGCTCGTATTTTATCGAAACTCGGCAATTACCGAGCGGTGTACGCGCGAACAAACATCGCTCTTACGCGCGCGTAATTGCGGGAAAAAGAGAAACGACGCGCGAAAAAATATTCCGTTCGCGGTTCCAGAAAATTCGTACGCGCGAAAACGAGGCGGACAAATTTCATCCACGTTCCGCACCTTCGTATCCGAGTTTCAAAGGTTACGCGTCTTGTTCCATAAATTAATGTTAATCGTATTCGCAGGAAACTGACGCCGCTGAGTTTAATCCACGTTGGTTACGAGGCGTTGCACGTCACGTCGCGAAGAAAACTTCTTGAGCGACGCTCATGACGCGAATATGACGGTCGTCTGTGACTTATCATCCGCGGGATTATCGTTGTTTTTCTTTTCTTTTTTTTCTTTTTCTTTTGTTTCTTTCTCTCTCGAACGGAGAAATCTTCCGAGTCGGTACGAGCTGTACCGCGCTGCTAACCGAGCGTTTTGCTAATTCGCGTAATCGTCGTCGCGTCCCGTGCACCGTTCCGCGAAAGCAAATATCGATGAGGAGCGATAAATTTTGATTCCGATCAGGTATTATGTTTATTTAGCGTTAAAATGCAAAGTCGAGGGAACTGATTCGACGAGCTGACAGCACGTACCGGGAATCGAAACCGAGCATTTGCGTTGCAAAAACAAAGTCGATTCCGTCGATTTCCAACGTGTCCCGATCGGATGTAGAAACTCGCGAAGAAATTCTCGATACACGGGTTAGCGTCGATTCGGTCGAAGCCCGGTTTATCCGAACGGTCGCCGCGATGCTCATTGAATATCGGGGCTCGCGCTCGCGATAACACAAGAATGAAAATAAATTGCAGGAGACGGAAGTCTGCGACTACTTTCGGTAGTCCTTGTTTATCGATATTTACGAGACAGTTTCGGTTCTTCGAATTTGCCATTATCGGATGTTCCGTTTAAGCCGGGCTCGCTCGATAATCCAATGATCCGCGATATGAAACGATACGACGTGTATAAAGATAACGTTTCGGTTGCATCGGAGAAGTGTCGATGTCGCATTATGCAAATTGCATGTGACACGTGCTGTATATTTCGTGGAACTTGCGGCCGCGTCTCGTCACGGAAGAAACTTTGCATAAAATCGCGTCCCCCGGTAACGGGTTTGTTCGCCAATTCGTAATTGAGCGGACCGACAAGGCGCGCGCATGAAAGAAGAAGAAGAAGAAGAAGAAAAAATATTGAAAAAGAAACAACGACCGGGCAAAAACGAGGAGAAATCGAGCGTAAAAATGTCGTGAAATCCTCTTTAAAATCTCTCGCAACAAATTTCTTCCCCGTTGCGGCAACGTACCGGGAAACCCGGAACGAGATTTCTTTTCGACGATCGGTCGATACGATCTAGCGCCCGATTCTAGGAAGAAACGAAACAAGAAACGAGTGGGAAAGGGGGAAGGGTGGTGGTTGGAACAGATCGGAGAGAAAAATGGTAACCGTATTAGAATTAGCAGAAATAGATACGATGACTCACCATGAAAACCATGAACCTTGATTGCAGGTTGGCGCTCTCGAAGTAAGTCAGCGTTTCCAGCCACCGTGCTCGCCCGTGTACGCTGTTCACTTCCTTTCTCCGTTTCGATCGTTTTCCTGGGGTATTAATTCACTTCACAGCCGAGAAATCGATCGGTCAGTCCACTTGGATAATCACAGCTCGATCGCACTGTTCGATGTACAACGGGTATACCTTCTTCGGAGAACACGTGGTCACCGGTGATTGAAAAACCACGGGAAGAATAACGAGGGGACGAGGGGGGAAACGGGATGGGGGACGAAATCAAAGAAAGAGTATCGATGAACGAGCGCAGAAAATTGCGATCGCAGCAAAACTTACGACGAGAAAAATAATTGCTCGCGATTCGATCCCTTATTGCTCCTCGATTGCTTACAATATGTATAACGGCTACGTCTGTAAACGACGTTCTCTAGTAAACGATTATCCAAAAAGGTAATATATATATATATACTTTTTTTTATATATATGTGTGTGTGTGTGTGTATTGCCTATTAATTTAACTATCTAAGTAACTTATTAATTGGCTATCGGTAGCGACAGATACAGATACTGGCTCTCTACTGGCATCTGATTGGCATACTGGCATGAATACTGGCCCGTTCGGCGTACGTCACCTGCAACATACAAACGCACGTATCTGCATTAGAAATTAGTCGGTACGATTGCGGGAAACTTAACTAGAAACGAACAAGGTTTTATCATAGCGGTGCTAGTTTCTCGGTTCTGTTGAATCAAACTCCTTGCACGCCGTAAAAACGAGTAATCGTTCCTGACTCTTGCCGCGTTCCAAATATCCTCGTTAAAAGTCGCTATTAAATACCGTGTCCCGGTAAATCAATTTTTTCCCTCCCCGTACCCGTAACGATTATTCGTTATCCGAATTGGACCTGAATCGAAGTATACTTTGTAAGCGATTGGCAGTCATCTGTCTCGGCTTCGAAGCGGTCACGTATTCGACAGAACGTATGCAAGCAAACGTAATACGCGTACAGTTTTGTCAATCGTCGGCTAAGAAAAACTGGTCGAACGTAAATGGCTCGAGAAGAAGTTTAGATGCGGTGATTTTATCGCGGAGCGTAGAGCAACTTGGAAGATCAACGAAGATTAATGGCGATGATATAATTACGAGAATTGAAAATAATTTACGATACGAGGCACAGGGTATCGTTCGAATCCATCGCGTACGCTTGCAACGTATGAACGACGAAAATGTTTCGAACGGAGCTGCACCATTTATCGTTTGATCGTCGATTAAAAATCGAACACTCGTTACTGAACGTACCAGATACTGTTCGACATCTCGAAAATCTAAGAAATTGTACGCTCTTTCCAACGACGAGGAAATTTTGTAACGTCGAGAGAAACTTTTTCGTTAAAAAAAATTAAATTTACAAATTACCGAATACACAAACCGAACGAGAGACTCGCTGCTCGACGTACCGGATATTGGATCTCTCGGTGCGAAATGACTTTCGGTGAAATAAAATCTGGAAAAATCACGGTAAGGAGACATCGGTACAATTGTTCGCGTTATTCACGAGTCGTTGATTAGTCATTGAACGTAAACCTCGACGGTGCTCGGCACAGGAGCTATCGATAGAACCTTTGGTACTATTAATAGATTATTGATTGGAACGTTAAACACAATATAAAACTCGCAACTCGATATACCGTGTAGGTTTATTTTCGAAAATTCCAAGAAATTCCACGCTCACCGTGCTACGTGGCAGCTATGGATAGAAGTTTTCGTGCTATTAATAAGCCGTTCGTGGCACCGCGGATGGAAGACCATTGATCGCTTAGGAAAAACCTAACGGATAGAAGATAATAACGAGTAAATGCAATGGCATCATTTTGTCGGGCGCGGTCGAGTGTACCGGGCCGGCCGGGCCGGGCCCGTGACGCACCCGGTCTTTATTTAAATCATTCGATCCGTCACGCTATAATCGATTAACGCTAATAGCCAGGGAAATAGAGTCGAGCATCGAGATGCACAATTTCCAGCTTACCGCGCCCCTCGCGGATACCGCTCGTTTCTTAATCGAGTATCCGGTAATCCAATCAGCCCGCTAAACATTTTGTATATAAATTAACGTTCCCGTTCGCATATATACGTATACATATATATATATATATATATATATATATATATATATATATATATATATTTAAGATCCTTATCACGGTGCCGTGAGAACATTTCCATCTTACTTTCCCTTTGCTTCGTTATCGTTAATACACCTTGTAATTTACAGAAATATTGTGCACGTATATACTGGTACGCGCAGTTCGGCGATACCGTAATTACAAGTTGCTCAAAATGACTTCATCGCTCGACCAAGTACGCAACGCACCGAGAGATCTAATACTCGCTCTACAGGGTGTCCGGTATACACGGTCGTGAACTTTTAAACGGGTTCGCGGAACCCGGGTGAAAACCGACCGGTAAACTTCAACGCGTACACGATACGAAAGCAACCGATCGGGAGATATTCGATTGTTAAATTTCCCGAGATCGGATCGTTCGTTTCGTACGCGTTGGTCCGTGTTACTCGTGGCGTGGAATAAATATAGAGAAACGCGCAAAACCGAGCGAAGTTACGTGCAACGAGAAATAAAAAGTCGATACTTTGAAACTTTCCACAAATACGAGCTATCGGTAATAGCTACCCTTTTTATGAGAGAAAGTTTTCGCGTTCGTGAAACGATTAATTTTCGAACGTGTTTCTTGCCGTTCGTTCGGCTTCGATCTTTTGTGCCAAAGGAGCGATTACGTTCGTGTAGACGAAACATCCTCTATCGAATACAATCGATTCGAACGAAGAGCGTTTGTCGTCGAGAAACACTGTTCTGGTTCACCCTTGTCGAGTAACGGACGACAGTCGGTTCGTTTCGCGGCTCGCGAACCTTGTCACGGGGTAACGATCCGTTGAGTTAACAGTGAACCCTGGATTCGGTACGCGTAACGCGGTGCACACATTTCGTACACGGTGTGTGAGTAAAAACCGCATCGGTATTCCCACTTTCGTTGGTGCACTTTCACAGCGGGTTCGTAACGGTAGCCCTTGCGCTCCCGCAATTGCATACCGGGCGAATGCAGTTCCGTACGCAAAAGAGATCGAGAACCGACGGTTTCGTGGCTGGAACACCATCGTGGCTCGGGGCACAACCGTTAAAAATGCGGATAATTATACGAGTCGAATCGGTTCACCTATATCGCGCGTTACAGGGTCCCTCGTTAAGAAAACGCGAGCGCACGCGCCGCGAAGGGAAATGGAAATGCACTTTACGCGACATAATTCGATGCACGTTGCGTAGCTCGACCTTAGAGCGTTCTCTCGCGCGACTTTACCACTTCGTGATCTACGAGTCAAAAATGTCGTGAATGTGCACGAAACTCGTGTTTATTTATGCTTCGTTGCGATTAGAGGGCTGAGGAAGTACGAGTGTGTCCAGCTCTGATTATGGAAAAATAATCGGCTTGTTCGGAAAATGATTTCGTTTTTCAAATTGGAGTATATACAATTTAATGAAATGTTTGTACACTCGAAACAAATCGTGTTTCGTTTTCACCGGAAAAAAACGAAACGACTTTCCGGAGAATCCAATGCATCACGAGATGGGTCGAAAAAGACCCGAAGGACGGTCTAGAATTAATTCGAGAGGAAATACGTATTTTCAGAGGGAATATGCGTTTGGAAAATTTTAACCCCGTGGCATGTTTTCGATTTATACCCACTATGGTCTATATTCATCCGGAACAATCGAATATCGGTGAAGGAGGATGTACTTTGGTGATTGCTCCACATTTAGACCGAATGAACGAGTCGGATGAAGAAAATCTTTCGTTTGTGAGAAATATTATATAAGGAAGTTGAGTTCTTTCGCGTAAGATAATTTGAATTGCAGAGGAGAGAAATGCTTCGAGACAACCTTGACCGTACGGATTCAAGATCGAACGATAAAACATGAAAGGAGAGGCGAATCGATGCAATGTGTAACGGTCGGTGTCTGTTTAAAAATCATGGAAAATGTACTAAGCAGGCTTGCAAGTTCCATCGGGATTCTTTTAACAAACAACGTAGCGAAACGAAATTCGAAGCATCGTGGAATAGTAAATAACAACGAAAACCGAAGAATGAGCCCGAATTATACATTACGGTAAAAGAACGTTAAAATATAATTGTTGAGCAGTACGATTGATCGAGCTTGCATCGTAACCGCAATTCCAAAACCACCTGTAGTTACCGTCCATCGAAACACAGTATTCGCACAACACGCGTTGAGGTATCGTTCATTTGGAATCTAATACTCGAAACGAAACGTATCGAGAGCGTCTCAAATCCGATAAAAAGAAAATTTCTAAAATTTAGAAAGCAGTTTGTCGTCCCGCAAAAGACGAAACACGCGCACAATTTGCTCGTAGAAATTACGTCCAACGGTGCACACCTCGAGGAACCGAAATCCCGATGATAAAAAAATGTAATTTTCAATTTACGGTGCACGAACCGCGCGAAATCGCGATAGGAGCGTGTACGGTTGCAAGGTTTCCCGACGTTTCAATGATACACGGAAACAGAAGCGATGAATACCGGTGGATTTACACAGACTGCCTCCGGAAAGCTGAACGCGCGTACGAGACGGTGCAAAGTTAACATCAATTTTGAATGCAGGCGACACGCGTGCACTTCCTACCGGCCGCGGACTTCCGTTCGCGTTTTAACGGATTTCACAAACGCGAGAGAAGTTCCAACGACGCGTAATAAAAGTCAGAGCCGCGACCGGCATCGTAGAAAAGTTCTATGACTGGGCTTGACCTCGCGCTACCGGGGGGCTTGTCTAGCGTCCACGAACTGGAAGTGTAGCAGGGAATTATGTGCATTGTGGTTACGTAAGAACGTCTACTCCTTAAATAATTGAAAGGCGCCAGGCGCGCGTTGTACCCGGTGTCCGTTTCGTACGATATCTCGTATCGAGTTCGACCCTTTGACATTCGTTCGGCGAACGTCACATGTGGAGAATCGTCTCGCGCGTTTAACGTGCATACACGTTGAACGCTCTTGAGCGTTTAACGCACACGTTCAATGGAGCGGCTGTAAATTTTGTTCACGGTCAAAGGGTTAAAGATACGCTCTTGAACCTTCGTTCCGCGAACTGGTCCCGCAGTTCAACTTTAATTTAGCGAACGTTGTGTGCGGAACATTATCTCGC
The DNA here is from genome assembly GCF_051014685.1 of Ptiloglossa arizonensis. Classification (NCBI taxonomy): domain Eukaryota; kingdom Metazoa; phylum Arthropoda; class Insecta; order Hymenoptera; family Colletidae; genus Ptiloglossa; species Ptiloglossa arizonensis. The sequence continues at coordinate 24,148,263 of NC_135050.1, forward strand.
GCGTTTAACGTGCATACACGTTGAACGCTCATAAGCTCCACGGAGCGTCTATAAGCTTTGTTCACGGTCAAAGGGTTAACGATACGCTCTTGAACCTTTGTACCGTGAACTGGTCCCGCAGTTCAACTTTAATTTAGCGAACGTCGTGTGCGGAACATTGTCTCGTGCGTTTAACGTGCATACGCGTTGAACGCTCGTGAGCTCAACCTAGCGCCTATAAATTTTGTTCACGGTCAAAGGGTTAACGATACGCTCTTGAACGTTTGTACCGCGAACTGGTCCTTTGATAAGTTCACGGTGAACATAGTCGGACGGAGTTTAATGACACGAGTTACTCGCGCGAACTTCTAATCGATAATATTCGATCTCGTTCGATCACAGGCGCGTGGGGATCGAAGGACGACTATCGATACAGGATCAGGTTGTCGGATCGAAATGAAACACCCCGTGGGACAAACACCCCTACGATGTTACTCGACAGAGGTGCTCGGAGACGTCGGTGGAATCGTGTTATCGATTTCGATCTTAAATCATCGCGGGCCCCGATTCAAATACGAATAGCTTGAAGAGCTATGGCTATGAGGATCATAGTTACCCGCTTTAACGCACCATTGACCATTCGGTGGAACCACCATCGCGCTACTTCTGATATTTTCATTTCTTAACACTAGAAGAACTACTAAAGGGAACAATTTGACTCGTTTCAAACTTCTTTCAAAAATTACTCGATGATCTTTGCCTAGAATATTCGTGGACAATTATCATGCGGTACTCGTAAATTAATTTACCCTTTCCCCGTTCAACTTCGAAGATACGTATGTGATCCTATACAAATAGTAATAGTTTCACCGTTGACTCGTTACAAACTTCTTTCAAAAATTACTCGATGATCAACGGTATCTTTCCCTAGAATATTCGTGGACAATTATCATACGGTACTCGTAAATTAATTTACCCTTTTCCCGTTCAACTTCGAAAATACGTATGTGGTCCGATACAAATAGTAATACGTTCACCGTTGATAGTTCTAGTGTTAAGAGGCCGTGGTTGCACCGCCGCGCCGCGGCACGCTGCACCGTGCGCGCTCCGCTCTTAATTGAAAGGTTACGAAACCTCGCGTTTAACGAATAAACGCGCACGCGCGCGCGCGTTGCGCTGCCTGGCCCGAGACGCGGAGCCTTCCGCGCGCGGAACACCGGGATCGTCCGTTGTATCTCCTACGATGGACGTGACTGCGCATAATCGTGCCGTGGAAAAAGAAAAAAGCGGGGAGGGAAAAAAAAAACGAAAATAAAAGGAAGAAAAATACGTAGACTTGCGCGCGTCGAGAGCAAAGGATGGTGGCGCTACGCGATTATTTCGCGTTACGCAACGACCGTACAGCATCTTTCGCGCGTACCAATTGAATCGTATCCGAGTCGAGTTTGACGCCTTCGATATCGACGCGTTACGTATCAATTTTCTCCCCCACCCCGGTTCAATCCGAGCCCCACCAGTGTTCGCGCGCCGCCGCCGCCGCCGCCGCCGCCGCCGCCGCCGCCCGTGGTGCGTGAAACGCCACGGAAAAACAGACCGACTGGAGATTACGTCGACAGAGCGAAGAGGTGAGAGGAGGGGGACGGGAGGGACACGCGGTACATTTCCGTGTATTTATGCGGCCGCGGAACTAACCGACCCACACCTACGTGTCCCGCCTATATACCTAGCCCCGCGCTATACGCTATACGCGGCTCTATAGCTTTATGAATGGAGCAGCACGCGTGCGCGACCACTGGAACAGTTCGAGCCGGCAGCGAAAGTGACCTGCTCTAACTTGTACCTGCTCCGACGCACGAACGTTGTATATACGCTATACGTTTGTACACGCACACGCTAGAGGCGTAAGAACCGCCTCGGATAATTGCATCGTGTGGCTAACCACTCCGGTGGACGCGAGAGTGCACCGCCGCGCTGCAAGTGTGAAATGCACCGCGGGGTGCCATGAATGGTAGTCCCACGATTTCTGCGATTCGAAGCGACGAAACTGGAATTTTACGAGAGATAGATTTTCGTCGATTCGCGCGCACTCGTGCTCGCGCGGTATGTCACCCGGTATACGTCCGATACGCTTCAACGGACCGGACGGTTCCCTAATCGGTGCTGTTTCTGGATAATAATGCGGAATAATTAAGGAAATAACTTTCGCTATTTAGGTGCAATCGCGGAGCACCGTCGTTTCCAATAACGAGTAGAAAGTTTGGAATCTTCGCGTTTAATAGGGAATCCGTACAGGACGAGCGTAAAGAGAGAAAAAAAAAAAGGAAAAGAAAAAAAAAATGTATATACGCGACGATACGACTTTCTCGAGATTACAACGATAGCTCGATATCGTTCGCGGGTGAACGAGACTCGATGGCGGGACCAGGTGTCGGAGATTCGCGTCGAACTTGAAACTTTCTCGTTTATCGCGTACAGTCGCGCCGGTAGGGGAAAAGAGACCGTGAACGAAAACGGAAACGTTTCGCGGATTTTAACGATCGAATCGGGCACGATCGCCGCGGATTTCTGTTACAACGCGTCCAAGTTTCGCCGCGCAGGCTCGAGCGTAAAGACACGCGGTTGCGCATTTTTGTTTCCCTTGGTTCTCGCCGGCTCGGTACGTTTACCGTGCACCGACAGCAGACGTGTCGAAATACTCGGATATCTGCATGGAACTCGGCCCCGCGCGGTACTACCGGTGCAAATAATTGTGTTATACGGGGACACGGTAGATAACGATCGCCGCGGATCACTCGTATCCGCGTGCGAACGAAAGCACACGTACCATTGCCAGGACATTACCTTATCCGGCCTTCTCTCCTTTCGCCTTGAAGACTACCGCGGCGTTCAGATATCCGAGACAAATGCCAGACACGGTAGCTTTACATCCGGGCAAACTTTCCGAACGGTGAAACCCTACGAGATAGTACGTACGCGGTTCTACGACGCGTACGTTACTAATTGCGACCGGCGATAATTTCTGCAATTTGCATACAATATTATCAAAGCTCTCGCGCGTGCTGTAAACGCTCCGGTTAAACCGCTACGCGTCTCGATACAGAATTCGCGGCAGACCGCGTTATCGTATGAACACGAGATAACGAGACGCAAACACTGCATCCGAACCCGGCGATTGCTAAATCGGAGCCATTTAAAATTAGAAGCGTCCGTAGTCGCGCGAACAACCACGAAAATCTAAGAAGACGCGATTCCAGTCTATCGGCCGTTCCGTCCGATGACCTTCGTCGTGACACACATGGGTCTTCTCGGACCCGGATTGGCTTTTACATTCGATCCTTTTCGGTATCGCGATTTTTTTCGGACCTGGATAAAGTTTCGTACTCGATCTCTTTTATTCTGGGTCTTCTCGAACCCTGACAGATATTACTTTATATTCGATCTATTTTATACCGGGTCTTTTCTAACCCAGACAGATATTACTTTATATTCGATCTATTTTATACCGGGTCTTCTTGAACTCAGACAGATATTACTTTATATTTAATCATTTTTTACTGGGTCTCTTTTCGGAGTCGAACTTTTATACTCTATCTCTTTAATATTGAGATTTTCCGAAACAAGATTAATTTATACTCATTTTTGTACCGAGAAGTTTTGTATTCGATCTCTTTTATACCGAGTCTTTCCTGACCCATATTTTCCCTGTTCAATTACACCATTGGTACAAGTTCCCTTAGAAATTGAAAAGACGATAAAATAATGCAATTTTTATTCGAAATATCGATGCAAGCGGAATCAAGTTACGAGTCCGTTTGGACCCAGATGTGATCATTCCCCTGATCGTCTAAAGCTCTCGTGTATCGAGGATTGATCAGAGTCTCGATGATCCACCTATTCGATCGATCTTGGATCACCGCTCGGATCCGGTGATCGCTCGATGAAACCGTCAACCTTCGTCGATTCTAGCGCGTGAAGAATCGCACCAGACTTTTCTCCCTACAATTAACCTTATCAACAAATGATAACTATTCTCTTTCCACCTATCGTGCGACGACGCCGTTAATTAAACTAATTGTGGGCGGCCCGGCTCATCATCGCCTTAGAAAGTCTAACAGAGACTCTGTATTAAAGTAGCCAATTATATCAACGCATCGCGCTCGCCGTGATACGTGCAATTAGGGCGTGCGTTTTGCGTCGACGTACGAAAAAGAAAGCGTTCAGAGGAACAGCGCAGCCGTTTTGACCGCGCTGAAATTACGAGCCGCTGGTGTTCCGACCTATTTCAGCCCAAAGATAATAATTACGCACCATTTTCCACGTGGAATCGAACGACACGAGCTCGTCGATCTTTTCTCGATTTCCTCGCAGATCGCGTTAACATTATCCTGGACTCGAAACGTTCGTTTTGCACGAAACCGACGTAACGTTAAAAAACAACCGTACGAAGTTTGCATTAATTTCGATCGCGTTGAAATTACCAATTATTCACCATTCGACCTATTTCAGCTCGGAGATAATAATTACCCACCGTTTGCCACGTGGAATCGAACGACACGAACTCGTCGATTTTCTCTCGATTTCTTCTCCAGTTACGTTAACATTGTCACATACTCGAAACGTTCGTTTTGCACGAAACGGACACAACGTCGAAAAACAACCGTACGAAGCTTGCATTAATTTTGACCGCGCTGAAATTACAAATTATTCACGATTCGACCTATTTCAGATCGGAGATAATAATTACGCACGGTTTTCCACGTGGAATCGAACGACACGAGCTCGTCGATCTTTTCTCGATTTCCTCGCAGATCGCGTTAATATTATCCTGAACTCGAAACGTCCGTTTCGCACAAAACCAACGTAACGTCAAAAAACAACCGAAGCTTGCATTAATTTTGACCGCGCCGAAATTACAAATTATTCACCGTTCGACCTATTTCAGCCCAGAGATAACAATTACGTCGATCTTCTCTCGATTTTCTCTCGATTTCTTCTCCAGTTACGTAAACATTGTCACGCACTCGAAACGTTCATTCTCCACGAAACCGTCATAACGTCGAGAAACAACCGTACGCCCCGTGCATGAATTTTCACCGAAAATTCGCGCTGAAATTACAAATTATTCACCGTTCGACCTATTTCAGGCCAGAGATAACAATTACGTCGATGGTCTCTCGACTTCCTCGCGGATCGCGTTAACATTGTCGCGGCCTGGAAAGGTTCGTTTCGCGCGAAACCGGCGTAACGTTAGAAAACAACCATACGCCGCGCGCATTAATAAACTCGCGGCCGGCGGCGCGCATTGACATTAATTTGAAATCTGTCCGAGCGAGATCTTATCGATTTTGTTTCGAAAGCGAATCGTGTTTTAGCATACGAGCGTACTTGGCGACACTTCGACGTAGCTACGCGGGCACGTACGACGATGCGCGCTTGCACGCGCGCGTTCGTACGCGCTCGCGTGGCCACGCTGGCGAATCGCTCGTCTACATACGTATTTTTTCACGATTTATGGTACACTCGACGTATTTACGACCGTACGGCGATTTCCGCATGATAATTACGATTCTTTGATTTGACGCACCGGACTGCAATATTAAACGAACGGGTAAACGAAAAGGAAGTACACTGCCGTTGAAAAGTGTGACCGGGTGAGATTTCGAAATATTTACCGCGAAATTGCAACAATATTAGCGAGCCTGATTCCGAGTCGTTTCGATACTATGATCGTTCTCGTTCACGACCTGTGATTTTGATTTTTGGTAATTATTTTTCTCAGTACGCGATATTAGTCCACTCTTCTTGAAGTACAACTGACTGTTCACAATTGTAACGAATTCAAAGAAATCCGCGAGAATCCACCAAGCCTACGATTCACGAGCTTTCGAATACGCTTTTGGCCGATTAATTACGTTACGCAATCGTATCGTCGTTCTTGTTCAAAGTAAACGACATAGAACGTACACCAGCAATTATCGAACGAGAGAAACGTTCGGAAGATTCGTAATATACCCCGGAAAACGCTAAAGCTTCGTTAAGAACACCGAACGTACTTTCGAGCGACGGTGTACGCGTTTTCTAGGAATTCGTTGGTACTCGTTTCGAATCGACTAAAGATTTTCGCGAAACGCGCTCGTTTCATCGCGTCGCAATGTCTAGAATGTCTCGTATACGCGTGTGAACATATTAACGGCTCGCAAGCGCGGTTTCTAATACGCGGTCGTATAATAACGCGTTAATAGGAATCCATCGAGCTTATAGCACCGTGGCGTGTAGATATACGCGGGTCTCTGACATACATGTATATTTATTTATCAATGCACGTATATATCTGTACACACATGCGTATATAAACGCGTACCGCGAAAGAAATTCTCATTCTGTCGCGCGTTAATGTGGATCACGTACGTGTGCCTCATACCTCTACCTGGTATCAGATTTTATCGTCCCACGTGAAAGAATGAAAATTAACGAGCTGATTTAGGTCCCGGATTACGGCGCGCGGAGTTGGGAGACTTTTCGCTATTCAGTCTACGTAAAACATATGTATGTATATCGTGTGAGACGAATCGGTCGTACACCGGTGCTACCGTGTCGGTCGATCGGTCGTTCAATCGTTCGATCGTCCTTTACCGAAATGTGTTCGCAGGTGTGCGCGCGCGCGGCGATTAGCTCCGCGTCGGTATTAGAAAGCGGGGTGTTTCCCTTTTAAAAATGATCGCTTCGCGTAGCCGAGGAACACGCTAATTTTTCCCGATCGGGTGAAAGGAACAGCGCCGCGCCGAGCAAATGGTCAGTTTTCTCGGTGGATAAACGAATCGGTAATCGCCTTTTGTCGAGTCAAAAGCAACGTTTCATTAAACGTAATCCGGTGCTCCTTAACTACAACCTCCGTGCCGCCACCGCGACGTTAGAGTATCAATTATGACGGGACGTACATCAATTGAGACGAAACGGCCCGGTTGTTTTTATCGAGTTTCTCATTATCGACAGCTACTTGCTTCTATACTCTCCCCGTACTACCGTTGGCCACAGTTTGTAGCAAGCGTTTCGTTTTATTTTACCGCCGACCTATTCCCGTTTTTACAGCACCGTGGCCGGTACGAGATCTACCGGCTACGTAACGCGAAACGTTCTTGCGGGCCTCGGACTCGCGAGTTTCGAGCTGTTTAAAAATCCCAGGCGCATAACCGCGCACACGCGTTCGAATAACGTCAATCGTCGGATCAACGAGTCGTCGGCTCCGCGAATTAGTGTACGATCGATTTTTCCGGACTTCGTCCTCGAACACCGAGACACCGCGAGAAATGTTACAATTGAGGTGCTTCGTTCCGATTGTTAATTATCCAAGAAATTTTCTTATACTTTCGCGTTCGATAAAGTTCAAAGCACGGAACCACGCATAACGCCAACGTCACGTTGCGAACGATAGTAACTCGACTCGCGTCTTTTTCCGCGTTTACCACAGACGACACATTTTCGAACTTGATCTTTTTCTTTCGATGCCTCATTCGAGGTATTTTTCATGTCGGATACTCGATTGACAAAAGTATTTCGTGTAACGTATGACATAAAGGTATATATTGTATGAACGTATATATACGCTCTCCGTACCTCAGCGATCACATTTCCAGGGCGTATATATACGCTCTCTGTACCTCAACGACAACTTTTCCAAAGCGTCTATATACGTTCACCGTACCTTAGCCATCAGTTTTCCAGAGCGTATATATACGCTCTCAGTACCTCAGCGACCACTTTTCTAAAGCGTAGATACACGCTCTCCATACCTCAGCGACAACTTTTCCAGAGCGTATATACACGCTCTTCGTATACGAATGGTCGTTCTTCGAGGCCGTATATATACGCCCGCCGGAGCGAAACGATTAAAGATACTCGAAATCGTTCAAACGTCCCGTTAATCGTCCACTCGACCGCGAGACGGTTGCAAATGCATTTTTGCATCCCGGAAATGCACTCGCGGTGCGTATCGTTGTCCGTACGCTCCGAAATCCCCGACTTATCGCGTTATCGCGATAATCCGCGACTCGAAAGTCCGACAAAACGATAACGAAACAACAACCAACGGTTCCAACTAACGCTGGAACTACCAGCGGGGGAAAAGCAATAACAACGACGCCTCGCGTCTTTTATTGCCACCGCACTAAAACTGACTATTCGCACGCATTCGCTGCACCGGAGCTGTAACGAGGGTCGTAGTTAGAAGTATAATGCGATGACGTGTAAATAGCGGTCGGTGTACAATGCCCGATTCGTGTTAGTTTTATCTCTCCGGCGAGCAATACGTGTTCCAACCGAACCGCGGGGTGTAAAACGATAAACGTAATTCGATATGTTATTACACGTTAGTCACAGTAATTTTCAGTTACGCTCGCGCCGCTTCTTATTTTAGCTGACGCGAGATAGCGACCCGCGGATAACGTATTTTATTAACGAGACAAAAGGAGCAGGCCGTGAGTGTCGCGAAAAAACAACCAACGCCGCTGATACCGCGTCATTAGTCAATAGAATTAATCACCGACCCTTTGTGTCGAATACGCGTGAATCAGCGTGAAACTAGTCACAACCATCGACCATCTCGTCGATGAAAAAGTCTTTTACGTCGAGGCAACGCGTTGCAACCGAACAATATATTATTTTACACGTCCGAGCGTAGAGAACCAAACAATTGATTACGGGTGTTTCGAGTCTCGAGGAACATCGCTGACGAATCGAAGCTTCGGAAATATACGAGTAAATGTACGAGTAAGTGTGGTAACTTCAGCAGAAATTGGTTCGAACGAATGTTCATAATTTCCGTTTCAAACGGAATCGTACATTTCCGAATAGATCGACGTATTCGACTCGCTGTAAAAGATTATCGAACTACGCTGAATAGTGTCTTTTCGTCGTATTCGAGTTTTAATTTTGATTATATACTTTGTATAACGTTGTTCGATAAATCCGCGTTGATTGGTAAAATTAGTTCACCGTCCGCGTTGCAAAAAAAATTGTCTCCCGTTAAAAAAATTGAAAATGTCCAGATTCTGGCTAGTAGACGCGACGAATGGAATAGCGCGCTCGGTGGTCCCCTTAAAACCATAATGCATCGTTCGTACGAACGAATTCTCGCTAAACTTGCCGCGATACGAAATTGTCGAAGTGTTGCGCGCCGTATCGGCGATTTAAAAATTCACGAAACTTTCACCGCGGTTGGTCCCGATCGCGGTTCGGGGAACACTTTCGATTTCCGAAAAAAAGTAGTCGCGCTGATGTCACACGACGGATTCTCGTAATAGAGACAGCGGTAACGATGTAACGATGTGTACGCGCGCGGGTGTGTGCGTGATCATCGTCGTGTGCATCGCGTAAATCGTCGCGCCGAACCACGACGAAACTGGCCGTAGGGGAAAATTAATACGGAGTGTACGGCAATTTTAATATCACCGACACCCCGCTCACTCCCCTCGAAAGGGTAACCGAAGTTACGTGGGGACGTGGTATTGAACGGTAGCCGTCAGCGTGCGATCCCATTAGCCCGTATTGTATGCTAATGAGCGGTTGTCGCCTGTGATCCATGCTTATATCGTGTTATATCGCCGGCGGCGGTTCTCCATTTTTCACCGGCTGACATAACGCATCTTCGTTTCCGCGTGGTGAGACGCATCGCGATATCGCGTCTCGCCGTCTTACGTCACCGTCCCACCGATCGTGAACAAATAATTTTTACACTCGCGAGGAAAGGAATCTTCTAATTTCCTCCTGGGACGACGACGACGAAGAGAAGGAGCAGGAGGAGGAGAAAGAGGAGGACGGGGACGACGAGCCGCGCCGGTTCTACTTTTTCGATCGTTCAAAGGCGAAACTCGTCCGGAGGCGGCAACGCATCAAAGCCAATTAAATGGTTAATTAACGCACGCTGCTTCGCTGCTCGCGCATTCGGGAAATTAACGTTTTTTCAATGCGCCGGGGAAACCGGTGAGAACTGTTGCTAACCGCGGCGTTAAGTTATGCACGATTTAACACCCTGATACTTGTTGCGACCACGGATGAAAAAATCTCGTTGAACTCTCGTAACCTTAGGGTTGCGGAAATGTTCGCGTGCTTCGAAGGGTTGCGAGGGTTATTAATACGTTGTTTCATTTTTCAAGGAGTATTCGATACGCCGATCATCGAAACTCCGTCGAATCCATTTCGATACGATTATTCGCGAATGTAATTGCTCTACTATGTTACTCTCGCGTTGTCGAGTAACTCTAAACCCCAGCAACCAGTCGTTTATAGCAGAGGGTAATCGTTGATTGGTTATTTTATTTTTCAAGAAATATTCGATACGTCGATCGTCTATCGAATGAATCTCGATACGATTATTCGCGAGTGTAATCGCTCAACGATGTTCCTTCCGCGTTGTCGAGTAACTCTAAAACCCAGAAATATAGCAGAGGGTAATCGTTGATTGGTTGTTTTATTTTTCAAGAAGTATTCGATACGTCGATCATCTATCGAATGAATTTCAATGCAATTATTCGCAAGTGTAATCTCTCTACGATATTACTCCCGCGTTGTCGAGTAACTCTAAAACCCAGAAATATAGCAGAGGGTAATCGTTGATTGGTTGTTTTATTTTTCAAGAAGTATTCGATACGTCGATCATCTATCGAATGAATTTCAATGCAATTATTCGCAAGTGTAATCTCTCTACGATATTACTCCCGCGTTGTCGAGTAACTCTAAAACCCAGAAATATAGCAGAGGGTAATCGTTGATTGGTTGTTTTATTTTTCAAGAAATATTCGATACGTCGATCGTCTATCGAATGAATCTCGATACGATTATTCGCGAGTGTAATCGCTCAACGATGTTCCTTCCGCGTTGCCGAGTACCTCTAAAACCCAGCAACCAATCGTTTATAGCAGAGGGTAATCGTTGATTGATCGTTTCATTTTTCAAGGATTATTCGATACGTCTATCGAATGAATCTCGATACGATTATACGCGAGTGTGATCGCTCAACGATGTTCCTCCCGCGTTGTCGAGTACCTCTAAAACCCAGCAACCAGTTCCTCGTAGCAAAAGGCAATCGTGGATTGATGGGTGCGTAAATTTTTAACGCGCCATTAAAATGATCGTGAAAATGATCGCACGCAGGCAGTCAGGCAGGCAGGCAGGCAGGCAGGCAGGCACGCACGCGGTTGTTTCGCGCTCGCGTTGCGTTGGCGTCCGAAGGCATTCAAACTAAAACCCGAACACAATGAAGCTTTGTGCAAACGGCTGAAACGAGTGCAATTAACGTTACGAGTACCAGCGGGTCATTATCCGGCTGAATCCAAGCCTCGTCTCAAAACCGCAAATTACCTCCAGTACGTACACGTGTAGAACGGCGAGCACATAAACACGCGCTCGGTGTATACAACAAGATCGTACGTAGATCGAGTATCACAGTACAAGATGGATTAGATATCAACAATTAAGAACACGAATGTACAAGCGTATTAGTTAGACGCGCAGGGATAGTCGTAAGCGTGCAAATTAATTAACCATTACCACGAAACGGCCACGTTCTTTTCATACCGAGCTAATTCACGCAACGCGTTACAATGTAAATACCGCGTAACGTTAACAGTTTCCAACCGGTGAGATATGCGCATAAACATAAAGTCCATTAAAATTATTAACGAGATCGGTGGATGAAAAGAGCCATTTGTAACTTTTATTCGCGACCGTGTACATACATATATACAAGAGTGTAATAACGAACGCGATTATCATCGAGGTTTGACAACGTATGGAAAAGTTGTTCGTGCGAAAGAACCTTCCGTTCGTTCAAAAGCGTAACACGCTGGGAACGTACAGTTTTACGGGTGAACACGATCGGCTGATCTCTGGGTCAATTTTCTTTCTTCGAAACAACACGGAAATGTAAAATATCGTAACACGTACTATATATTCCACACTGAAATACAAAACGAAATTCTCTTTTATTATTTCGGCCCCACACCTCGAGGAACAGAATTCTCCTCGAGGAGAATTCTTCTCCTATTCTTCTGCGTACTTCTAATTCCTCGACTCGTTTCCAAAGCGGTTCTTCCTCACGAAAGAAGATAAAACACCGTTCGGAAGACAAATCGAACTATCCTCGATTTTAAAACGAATCCATTCGGTTGTTCGGAACATCGTTTCGTTTTCCAAAATGGAGAATGTACAATTTGATAAAATATTTGTACATTCTAAAAAACTCGTGTTTCATTTCCACCAAAAAAAAAAAAAAAAAAAAACGAAATGACTTTCCGAACGACCCAATAAACATTTTCCGGCGCGCGTCGAAGAAACGCAACGTCGTAAGGAAAAGAGACAAAGAAAGAAGCCGTAAACGGCTCAGAAGTAAAGAGAATAAAATATATTGCGTTAAACGTGCGTATTTTGCAACACCGTTACCGTTACCGCGCGGAAAAATCGCGGTACCGTTTGAAGGTTAGGTACAACGTGTCTAACGTTTCTTTCAATTAATTTCCATTCGTTCTTCCGTGCGCAGTGGTGCGAGATAATCGTGTCAATAATCATCGGAACAAGTTATAGAGCACGTGTTGCCGCGATCGCGCGTTCGTAGGCGATTAAAACGTCTCGTTGTACGTCGGAAGTCGAGCGAAGACAAAATCAGGGACGTCTAGGCGTTGTCACTTGGCTCGCCGAGCCCGATATACAAACCGTGCCGACATAATTATGCTACGCGCCGTCAGGTAGATGAAGCCGATACGGACGTGGGACCATTTAAGCGCCTTTAGGAGCATAAATAATCCTATTAAACGTGTCACTGGCTGTGTCAACAATCTGACAGCCAACAAGATAGGAGTCTAGTCGATGGAACGGTTAGGTGTGTACCCAACTCCGGTACGCGCGATTCTCCGGCTCGAAATCAATGTCGGGGAGTCATGGGCGTGATTTCATCGGGGAAGAGAAAAAAAAAAAAAGTTCGTCTAAAGTGCACCGCGTTCAAACATTACGCAAGACACCGGAGAGGCGGATATATCCGTCTACCGTCGCGTAAACTCCAAGCCTAAACGAGCCTGCATCGTGACGCGAGAAGAACGCCTGGAGAGGCGGAGCCTTTTTCGGAAAATCTCACCTGCGATTATTACACCTGCGTGAAACCTTAACGATAAGATATTCGTTCGTACGTCGAATATCCGTCTAACGTTACAATATCCCGCCAAGTGAAAAAAAAGCGATAACGATTGTCAAACGATCGATTTATCGGTGAAACTCTTCCGAGTACTTCTCGACCGAGATCGATAAGCACGCTCGAATAAATTTGAATACCTCGAAGGAATACCAATTTCTTTTCTTTTTTTTTTTTGTGGAATAAAGCAAAATTTCTTCGAGCGAATAATAATCCGTGCCCGTGTCACCGACGTTTCTTTTCTTCCCGGAATGCAAATTTAAAGTACACTATCCTTCCGCGGTTATCTATACTCTTTTCTTTTTTCTTTTTTCGCACGTTCGAAACGCATTCTCGCAATCTCGATCTTTTGCAGCGGTCGAGTAAAAATCGTGCAACGCATTAAAGCTGATGGAAGCATAATGACGTTTTAGATAGCGTTCGTGCATTAGGCGTTAGGTATTACGCACCAATCCCGGTGATGATTAAAAAATATACGTTTACGGTGAACAGTTATTCCGTAGCTGAACACCTGTTTATTCATTTGGATTCCGCAAGCTACTTGGCCGTCTCTCAACGTGTAGGTAAATATAAGTACACGGAACGCACGCGGTTCGAGTGCCGTCGAGAAGTCTGTAAACTTGGAGGGGAAGTGTAAGTTTTGCTTCCGAAACCACGATGTATAAAGCACACCCGAGCAACTTTACACGCGAACCACGGTACGCGTTTTTCCACCGTGGTTCTTCAATGCCAACGAGAAATTCTCTTTCGCTCGCGCTCTTATCGCCACCGATGGAAAATGCAAATAAATAACCGAGTACAGGAGTAAGTTCAAATTCTACGAGCTTGAAATTTCTTCGCTTCTTCTCACCTTATTGGCAAATTTTTACAGTTTTCTTTTTCTTTTTTCTTCGTAGCTTGCACTTTCGCGACGAATTAAACTATCGTTGAAGGAAGTATATTTAAACGTTGATATACAGCTTCTTCTCACCTTATTTATTGGCAAATTTTTACATTTTTTTCTTCTCGTAGCTTGCACTTTCGCGACGAATTAAACTATCATTGAAGGAAGTATATTTAAACGTTGATATACAGCTTCTTCTCACCTTATTTATCGGCAAATTTTTATATTTTTTTTTTCTTTCGTAGCTCGCACTTTCGCGACGAATCGATCTATCGTTGAAGGAAGTACATTTAAATGTTAATATACAGCGTTCAATCGTTTCGTTCTACCGTTTGAGAACAAAGGTCTACTCTCGAAGAACTATAGATTTCTCTGTTTTACGTTCGTCGGGACCAAAAGTTTCATTTACTGGCAAATTTGTACATTTCCCTCGTAGCGTGCAATTTCACAACGACTTAATCTATCGTTGAAATAGGCACACGCGTTGACATTTAGTATGCGAGTACATACGTCGTTCTACCACCCTGAGTAATCTATAGATTCCTTTGTTTCGCATTCGTCACGGACGAACGATACCAAAACCCTCCACTTTATTTATTAGCAAATTTGTACGCTTCCTTTGTAACGTGCAGTACCACGACGAATCTTAATCTACCGATAAATAAGCTCACGCGCCGACATTTAATATTCGACCGTTTCGTTCTACTACTCAAGGGTTGCTCAAAGGTTCGGGTCTACCTTGAAAAATCTACAGATATCTCTGCTCCTTATTTATTAGCAAATTTGTCAATTTTCTTCTAAGCGTGCAATTTCACAATCATAATCTACCGTTAAAATAAACTCACGCGTTGACATTTACTGTGCAACCGTTTCCTTCTACCATGCAAGCGTTAAGGTCTACCTTGAAAAATCTACAGATATCTCTGTTCCATAATACATTCATAGATACGAAAACTCAACTCCTCGTTTATTAGCAAAATTTGTCCATTTTCTTCCAAGCGTGAAATTTCGCAAGGAATCATAATCTACCGTTAAAATAACCTCCGGTGTTTATTATTCAGCTACACGTGTCGTTCTACCGGGTCCAAGGGTCCGAGTCTCCCCTGAAAAATCCATAGATTTCACCGTTCCGCGTCATCGTCGCGAAACGATACGAAAACTGCCGATACACTCGACCGTTTCGCGAACAGGACGAACGAACAGGTACATAAATTACCGCGATAGAGTCCGCGTCGGTTTTCAAGAAAGCGTATATTGTTCGATCCACGCGGCTCACCCGTGGCGCGCGAATTACAGTACTTTTCATAGACCATAACTTTCTGGATACGGTTCGACGGAGCTTTGTCGCAAGTCGTGGTGGCGGGCCCCTCGTAAACCTGACAATTACACGAACCCGTACCGCGCGCCATGAGTCGCAAATGAAATAACCGCGAGCGACTAATAACCGTCCTCCCTGTCTCTTTGTCTCTTACTCCGTGTACCCGTGTTCCCTCTAACGGCGTGCAACAGCGCCGGAACGTTATTCGTTGGGTGCACGGCCGTCGGTAAACCAAATTAGGAACGTGCGACCGCAAATTAAGATGCGCCTGCCCGTTTCTCGCACGTATGACCCGCGTACAACACCGTACGTTCGTGTTACACGCGTACACGCGCACGTATCTCGGACCACCTCCGCGGCAACATTAATTTTCACTCGGAACGACACTCCTACCGCGATGTTTACGTTTTACCAACTTTTTCCTTATTCGCGAGAGCGTTTATGACGCGCACTCGACTCGCCCCCACCCCCACTCCCCCCGCCCTCGCTGATATACTGTTATACAATTGGTACGACCGAGAGTCCAACGACTCTCATCGAAATACACATAGAATACACATTTTACGTAACTAAATACGCGACCGTGCGTTCCGTTACCATTAAACTGACGCGCCGCGAACGTACAAGTTCGCCGGTGAACGTAATCAGCACCGAGCGATGGAGATGGACAAAATTCTTACCTGAATTTACTGGCAAACGATAAACAACGAGTTACGCGTTACGGTAGAAATTTGATTTTATGTCGACCGTTTCCACTCGGTGTACTTTCTCCGATTCGGAAAACCGATATCCGGAATCGATATCAAAATTGAGTTACTCCTTTCGAGTAAGATGTAAACATATGTAGACGAAACGTTGAAACGAAAATGTTCCGTTTTGAATAAATTACACGATTCGAAGGATTTCGTCGAGGTGCCAGTTTCTGGCAGCGGAAAAGCTTCGAGTGCAAAGGGTTAAACGGATGAAAACTTACTCGAGTCGATCGTCGATCGAACGAGTGGTTGCACGCAGTTTGTATCGGTCGTCTACAGTTCGAGTCGAATTCTGGCCAGCTTCGAAGGCCACCGAATTTGTTTCTTCTTCAGTATCGCTTAGTTTGTTTTTAAATACGTACGGCGACGCCTTCTGCGTAAATATTTCTACATATTATATTCCTATGAATATGTAGCAGTTCCTGTGTAAAAAAAATCCCTCCAATATTGAATATGTATGCGAAGATCGTGGAGTCTAAGAAGGTGAGTCTACGTGGCAGACTCGAAACCAAACGCGCGACTCTCTTTCCGTTGCTGTGCTTCGAGCTCCTAACGTATTTAAAATCGCCACGAACGCGTTCACGATTAACCATTCGCGTAGAAATAAACGGTAAAATAATACAGGTTCGAGGACTGTTGTATTAATTAAAAAGAAAAGCGATCTAATACAATTTTGTTGTAGAATCGAGTTCTCTACTTTAACTGTATCTAGCTATTTACTTTCGAATATTTTACACATTTCCTGTTTCTTTATTTTTTAACGCAATCCCCGTCGGTAAACCCTAGATTGGATTTACTATTTTTTGGAAATTCAACGAAGACAAAGTACAGACCGGAGAACATTTCTTCCCGATGAAAGAATAAGTAGAATGTACACTTTATCCAGCTAAATACCTACGCTGTATATAAGTTAGCGTTAGATAAGCTTGTTATGAAACTGCAAACTCGACGTAAAAAGTTGCCAATGAGCAATTCAGAATACTGTTTATTGGCAATTCAACTTTTTTTGCGTTTCGTTCAAGGTGCAACAACAGACTGAATATAGAGTGCGCGTAGACTAGCGCTGGCCAATCGGGAACGACGCTTTGAGAAAACGATGTGGGCCGTCCTACCAGTCGAGACGAAGAAAGTGAACATTTCAAAACGGTGAAGTAAAATGTCCACCGTCGAAAGGAAGGATGATTCGCGTTTTAAAACGAGCGTGTTTTCTTTCCACGAACTATCGAAAACGATGCTGATAAAGCGTATCATTGCACGCTACTAAAAGACAACGACGCGTATCGTACGTTGTCGGTTATTGCCGAGAGCTTATCACCAAGTGTGTACCTTCATTATGCGGGCGGTGTTTATCATTGGCTGTGGCCAGTGGCGTGCCTCTAATCTCGTTCTTCGTGTAAGTATTCGCAACCCTAATGTCTTTTTCTATTTTTCCCTTCGTTCTACTTTCAATTTTGCAAACGAACATTACTCTTCTTTTTTTTTTTTCTTTTCAACATTACGAAAGAATCAATAATTAAAACTCGAAGGTAACGACCAACGGGTACGCATCGCGCGGAATTATACACGATGCAGACACGATACGAATAGATGTTACGAATCGATGGAAATTCGTCGATAGATTCAATTATATTGTAATCGTTAAATCGTAGATGTAACAAGGTAGTGTTCAAATTTCCTGTACCGTAATATTATCAATCGTGGGCACCCACACGCGGGTAGTAACATTAATATTTATGATACGCAATCGGACAACGGTGTTAATTAACCGGTTTGTTCTGGCATTCTGTGACAAAGATTGTAACTCGAAGAACTTAAGAAATAACCACTCCAGAAATACAACGCAGCTTGCATTCCTGTGTGACACAGAGCGGGGGAGGACAGACGCAGACAGGAGGCAAAGATCGATAGAGGTTCGTCGACTCGACAACTGACCGGAGTCTATATTCTGCACGACGGAGTTACTAATGCTTCGAAACGTAAAAATTATCATCGTTTCGCACACTCCCGCGGGGACGTTTGTTACAATTTTGTACCAATCGCTTCGGAAAATTTTGCGTTAAATTACGTCCCTCCCGCTCCCCCCTTCCCCGTTCCGGTGCACGCGTAACGAATAATTTCGCTGGAGGTCGAAAATGGCGGGAAAATAACGTAGTTCGATTTTTCGACCTCGACACGAACGACCTTCCGCACTCGAGCAAACAATAACAACGTCCTACGTTCGTTCCTTGTTTCTGTTTACATGCTCGTAGACACAGATGTAATTCCTTTGTACTCACCAAAGCTTTCTATTGAGATGATTCCAGGCACCACGTTCTCCTCACACTTGACTTAATCCGAGTAATGGCGTTGCTGGCATCGGCTATCACAGTGTTTCCGCGTGCACGAGAAAATATTCCGAACTGTCATCGTCGCAGTTGGTGTGTACGAGCTGCGGTCGCAGGCACCGCACAGAAAACAAAAAATCACTTTAGACGAAAGTTCGAGAAGGACAGTCACTTTACGCGCTCACGGCGAGTTTATTGATAATTGATTGAACGCGGTCGAATCGTCCGTCACAGGTACAAACGATTGTCAAAACGTGTTCGTAGAGACACAACAAACTTTCACATTCATCGCGAGTTCGAATTTTCCTAACGAAGGCTACTATTATTCACTGCAATCACAATTTTCAATTCTGATGTGTTTCGTTCAACGTTACGCGCGCGCAAAAATTCCGCGGCCATCGCCCATTGCGACCAGAACTCTGCGACACGAAACAATATCGATATATCGATATTTTTCCGAAGGTCACTGCGACACCATCCTCCGATTAGTAGAACTGTCACGGTTACGTCTCGTCTTAACAGAATGAGTTATATTTATCGACTTAGTTCGAATGATTAAATTTCGTAACGTTTTTAAATTAACCGTTTACGTCGAAAGACGAGTGTCCATTCTCGATCGATACCCAGAGAGATATTTATTTCGACGAGCGATCGGTTTTTCGTAATTTCGTTTCGTTCGTTTTGTAGCGTGTTGTTGATGGCCGCCAAGGGTCAGTCACGTTTGTAAAACCACCTGACGGCACTATCGCGAACATAACGTACACTAGATTGCTACTTCAAAAAGCAGTGCGTCGTATGTATCTCTGACGTATTCGATTTGTCGAATCGAGTGCGTTTGAAACGGTGACTTAACCAAGTATGCCTGTTTTGTATTCAATAAACTCCCGTCTGAACATAGGTTAGAAACGTTTGATCACGGAGAACCGACGAACAATCGATAGTAACGGAAATGCTTCGATATGTCGAACGTGATGTTTTGCAACGGTTAGTCGGAGAATATATGGTAAAGAATTCTCGAATCCACTGTCGCTGGACAGATTCCACTCTTGAGTTTCATTTCCGGATGAGAAGAATTTTAAGATGCGCGACGTAAATCGCAACAAGTCTTCGTAGCCAAGTATGATGTAGCGTGTTCCAAACTTACTGGTACTTGCATCGACGAAACTGTAACACGTTTTCGCTCGATTTGTCATCGGCACATCACGGATCATCCAGACAACGTACTCCGACCGACTGATCGAATCACGCTTAACTCCATCGTCCGAACTTCTGCCCGACGTGTTACATCAGCGGCGCGGATGTCAATGTATCCTTCCAGCATCGGTAGTTCCGAAGACAACCATCGGTAGCGGTGAGTACGATCTAGAAACTTTCTTTCATCCTTCGAGGTTTTATCCGAGGACGTCGCCGCGTAGCCGTTCGAAAGCCGATGATCTTTAACGTTCACGTGATTGTTCGTTTGGTCGCCATCGAGTCGCGGCGCGATAAGTTAAGCGAATTACGCGGAAGAAGAGAAATTCTGATTAAACACGAAAACGCATGCAAAGACGACGCACGAAACAACGAGTGGACGGAGCCGCTACTGGCCGACTGCCGACGGTCGAACACGCTCGGGTCCCAACGATCAGCTGATCGCCACGCGCGCTACTATGGTAACCAACGTCAGCGGGCTCTGGTAGGGTTGCACGCGCGCACACGACTTTTGGAAGGCGCCCGTATGCCACCGCGCGGTCCAATAGCGTATATATGTATACGTGCGTCGTCGAGTTTCGGGTGAGTGAGTGCGTGCGTCGTCGCGTTGTGCGTGCGTGCATGCATGCGTGCCTACTCACACACACACACACACACACGTGGCTAGAAGGTGTACGTATATCGTGCACAGTGTCCGTCGATGACAAAACACGACGACGAAGGAAACCGACGGAGAAGCAGAGGTCGAATCGAAAACAACTTTTCGGCTTCTCCGTGTTTCTTTAATTCCTTTTTCTGTCTCGCTCGTTCCCGCTCTCCTACTCGATTGCGCGACACGCGACGTCACGATGGACCTGATGATTACGACCGCGTGCCGTCGCAAGGTAGTTGAAATACTGCGTGACTCGTCACAAGTACGACGGCGGTGACCGTGTCTGACAGGAAGGAAAATCACGAGGTAAGCGTGGCGCGAGCAGCTACGTACGCCATCCGCTCGTGTCGGCAGTCGGGCGTGCACTGCCTTCCTGAGTCGCCGGTTGGTTCTCGATCCTCGACTCGGCTCGCTCGACTCGCTCGCCTGCTCGCGGCCTCCATCCCCGTATCGCGCTACGCTCTAACGCTCGGTACACGATGCTGTTGACTGGCGCACGACTTACCCGCTTCTTTTGCCGATCTCTCCCTTCGGTCCATCGGTGTCATTACTGTTTGCCGTTTTTACCCGACCTTGGGCGTATCGAGGTTTTCTAATCCTTGAATAATACTACCGATAATGGACGAGCTTGACGAGAGATCGGCCGAATAGATTGCAACTCTCTCTGCACGTTCATTTATGTATTTGTTTTCACGTTGTCGCTTATTTCATTTCTTTTTTTCTTTTCTTTTTTATTCAATAAATAATTTCGCGTCACTCGCGACAGTATAAAACAAATTTTACTGTTTTAGAATGTTCGCAGTCTCTCTATCTTCGTTACTAAACATTTGTCATTAGACATTTTGTCGATGCAAAGAAGTAGGATGTATTTAGTAGAATCTATCGGTATTAAAATAATGTCATTGTAAACAAAGGGAAACAAATCTCTTGGAATATGCTTTAACGTCTACAATATTTTTTAATATCTCGAAACTTCAATGTGCAGTGATTGAATCTGTTTCGTACAATCTGTTCAACAGTCATGCGTATAAACAATTGTAAACCAAGCGGAGATTCCCACGTATCAATTCCATTTTCACAATTAATAACTTTTCCATTTAGAAAACTATCCTTTACGATTGTCCATTAACGAAATTCAAATTTCATCTGGTTCCTTTCTTTTATATATTTCAAAATATATCAATTATTAAGGCCCTACTTACTTTGTACTTTTTGCAGAATGTAATCCTGAATATGATCAGTTAAATTAAAGTATTTCACATAAGGTGTGGAAATGTCGCAATTTCACCTCATTTTCGGTTGTCATAGTGTGATTGACATTGTAAAGACATGTGAATGTCACCCGCAATTGCGGTAAATACTCAGTTCGTTGTAACGATAATTGCACGAACTAATAATAATTTGAAAATATTACAAAATTAATCTTAGATACATTCGTTTGAAAGTATGTCTTCTTTTAACTAAAAGTGCTAGAAACTCTTTTTATTAATTAACAAATATTCAGAGTTTTCTAAAATAAGATATAAATGATGCATTGAACATTAACTATTATTATATATTTGTTTCATAATTAATTTACATTTTTTCAATGTTCCCGACTTTATTATTTTGAATTATAACTATTATTTGATATTGATAGAATTAAACATTTAATTAAAACATTTCGATATTATTTAGTCAAAATATTTAACGTTTAAATATTTATTTAACTTACAATTTGGAAAATACGATTTAATAAATCGTAAAAAACAGTTAATATATATTTACACACATACATTCTATTCAAGAAAAGAACGTACAGGTTAGTGGCGGCATCTATTAGTATTATAGCAAACCAAATTCACATAATCAATGACAAACAGATGTTTCAAATAACAAGTGCACGCGTAATTATGAAAGTAAAATTGCTTTGAAATAATTTACTGTTTAAAACATTATACTATAATAATATTACCAGCCGTTAATGCGACAAAGGACAATAGGACCAAAGAAAATATGTAAAAGATACAGTTCTCCATAAAAGCAACAGTGAGATTACAGTTATTACCGTGTAATAGACTTTACGTATCCTAAAATACAAAAAATTTATTAGTTTATGCTTTATAACATTAAATATTATCAAGTTTAGTATTAGTAACATTTTAGAAAGAGACGTACCTGTTATATTTAATATTCGCTTCCTCTATAGTGGACAGCGGATCATTTAATAAGTAGACGCGAACACCTCTAATATAATAATAGATAAACATATCCCAGTCTAGGTTTTCAATATTGAAATTGAAGGTTTGTCGATCAATAGAATTCATTTTTTGCCAAAGTTTCATAACGTTGTCATTGTTAAACTGCCATTCCTGTGTAGAAAAGTAATGTATCACCCTGCTAAATTTATGTATTTTTTTGTATACATTCAACAACCTGAAAAATACATTGTATAAGGGTACGTTAAACATTATTATCAATTCACATTATAATCTATACATTTCATAGATTATAATTTATTATATGTTTGTTATGTTGTATACATATATATGTATATATATTTGTAAAATACATACATGGGTTTTCGACCAATTAGATACGTAAGTGTATCAATGATAACTGCCGGTATTATGTGAAATAATAAAGTATACACGCGATATAGAAACAAATATTTGGTCAGTAATAAGAAATAACACGCCTGCATTCGTGAGCTAGGTATCTTCAAGCCAATAACTTCATTTTGTTTCAGAAAGTCTTTCCAAGTAGTAGGATTTTGACACGAAGATACAGAATTAAAAATAGGTACTCTTTCCTCGTCAGGTATATTAGAATCGTTGTTTGATGTTGTCAAAGATTTTCTACAAAACATAACAATTGTCATTTATATTATTAAGCTTCAAACATATTTAACTGTAATTTTTCAACTGTTTCAAATTTATCGTCGTCTATAATTTCTACTAATAATAATAATAATAACGTTATCATCTATAATGACACAATATTAGTTCATTCTTTCATCATAAAAAGCAAAAATTTAATGCAAAAAATTATGGACTTATAAAATTAATATTTTATGATTGCTTGTTTTTAATTTTTAAATAATAATTTATTTAAATTAATGTATTACCTATGGGCAACATCCCAAGCAGCAGCAATGATATTAGACACTACGTAATCCGCTGGGATTAACTCTGCTACATTTTTTTCCTTACAATGTATTGTATGTAACAAACCTATATAAGAAGCTACAACCGCACCTGTTGCTCCGTACAAATTATTTGTCCATCCAACAATTGGTTCTTTTTCTGTTGATAGTACAATAGAAGGTCGAACAATACACACTGGAAAATTATCACTATATTTTAGTACTATACTTTCTCCAATTGCTTTAGTAAAGACATATGTATTAGGCCACTTGTCGAGTAATCTACAACAATGAATAATTTATAATTCAATGTAACTATCTTTGTTGTAATTTTCTTATTTGCAGAATTAAATTTTATACCATTTTGAATTAATACTTACACAGGGGTAAGTTTCTCAATTTTATCATCATCCAAAATATCCATCAATGTTAATAATTCATCACCTTGGATAGGTGGTTTGTAATGTACTTCATTGATAGTCTTAAGTATGCAATGTGAAAATGCAGTTGATACATGTACAAATGCCTATAAATAAATTTATAGTTTAAATAATTGACGTTCTAATTAATATCTTTCTAATTATGAGCCATTATTTATATTTCTAATGAAACACATAAGTTTCCAATCTACCTTCAAGTTTTGCAACTGTTTTGCAAATAATAAAATATATTTTATAGCTTTCACATTGGTATTCGCTGTCGAACGAAGTGTTTCATCGAACCGTACGTTTGCAGCAGCATGAAAAATAATATTTGTATTCGTCAAAATTTCTTTACTTTCCAGCGATAAACCAAAATCTTCTAGTGACGCATCACCTTCTATCAGTACTACTTTATTGAGAAAGTTTGGTTGCTCGCGTTTTAATCTATCATATACCTGATTACAATGGCATATCAATTATTAGTGTTCAATTTTGTATACATATTATCGTTACATTTATGTACGTACGACATTATCGAAAGTTTCTTTAAATCGGTCCTGTGAATTTTTCCCCTTTTTCGGTCTTACTATCATGTACAATGTTGCAATATCCGGGCAAGATCTGTAAATATACATACAATAAAACACAATCTAATACATGAAAAAGTACAACACACTTGCATTTTAAACTTTCTACATATGTATATACACTTTTAATTATGTAACACGAATAAATGATTAGACAAGGGTCAATAGTATTCGTCATAGACAATGACAATGCGAAAAATCTTATGTCGTTAATTCTTGATATATTATTTAAAAAGAAAAATTAATACTGCTATGCTTAATACTGTTATACTTATTATTCATTTAAATTATGAGTGTAACAGTATTTATTAATTTGAATAAATTAATATAAGTACGGTGTAACAAATTTTTAAGAAAAACTTCGGAAATAAATTCAAAGAGAGTCAGAAAACTTTTGGCGTTCGATTCATTTCTTCTTGAATCTATTCTCGGCTACATTTTTCAAAAATATATGTTCATCATATTTATACATTAATTCATTCGTTCATTGGATGTAGTATTGGCGAGTGTTGCAAGTTGTTAAAGAATTTAACGCATTAAAAAAGTGAAAAAACATTACGACATACCATTCTCACACGATTCGAAGTATGGATATGAACACCATCAAAAATTGGTAATATAAATCGGAAAGCGAAGGATAGAAACCAATTGAAACCTAATTAAAAATTTCAATAAAGTTCAAGACATTTTTCAAATTGTCTTTGCTCTATTTTAACACGATACGCTATTTTACGTGGAAACTTTACACATAATTGTTACAAAGGAATATAATTATCAATCAACAAACGTGCAAAGAATAATGAAACAGTTGAAAATTCTTAAAAATTCGTGTACAATGGTGAGTAATCTCAAGAAACATCGATCGTATCGAAACATGTGGAATTGTTAATACGTAAATTATCAATAGATCACCTTAATAATTTTTCGATGAGTAAAATGCCCAGGAAACCTGTCCCTCCTGTTACCAAAACGTTCGTCCCGGCAAAAAATTCAGCAATTTCACTTTTTTCATTGTTTAAAACTGGTGTTTCAGGTAGATGCGCTATTTCGTTTAAATTCGCGTTACTTCCTTTTACAGTCATCTTGATGATGGATCTATTAAATTCGCGTAGTACACACAGTCCACTATAATAAGCGTTTAATATAAATTTAATACCGTCAATTATTTGAAAAAATACTGAATTACAAAAATTTAGTCTGAACAATAGTAAAGCGTCAGCTTTAACCGAGAATCAATCAGAACTAACACTATTTCAATATTTGAATTTATGGAAAAAGTTTCTTCGTTTTATTGTTCGATATTGTATCAGAAGGTGTAGTCTGTCAATGTATTTAATATCAACGCAAAGTAACTAATATAGAAAGAAAAGCACATGTAGGAAGTATTTTTTGCAACTCTTTTCAAAATAGTTAAAAACTACGTTACCTTCTAAACGCATATATGTTACTTTTCGTTCATATTGTAGAAACTTGAATGTTTTGTGAACATGAATTTTGTCAATTGTAAATATAAACTACGCCTTCGCGCAAAAGTCAATATTTACAAATTTGAAAGACGTAAAAAAAAAAGAAAGAAAGAAAGAAAAAAATATATAAAAGATTGAGGAAGAACTAATGCAACGATAAAAATGTAGGTTTAATATTTCTTACCAGATCTAAACTAACAACTATCGCAATGCCACCGATGCGAATTCAACGATGGATAAATTTCAACTGCAAACTAATCAAACCCTGTCCCAACAGTTTCAAAAGGATATTCATTTCCTCAAACGATCACCTATGCGACACATACAGAAGTGATAACCTCTTTATGGAAATTAGCAATTTAATATTTAAGAGGAATCTTTTTAACTATAACGGCTAGTAAATTTGCAGAATATATTTTCAATATTAATTATTGAAAAATAACGTGTTACTAAATTAATATTTGATTCATTTTATCTATAATATTTATATAAATTTAGAATTACCAAAGTCTACGTTTAATAGAAATATCAATATTAATATGTTTTCAAATTTCGTAATAATTTCTATGCTCAAATTTTTGTTGCGAAGTTACTACGCGTTTGATGCATATTATTTCACATAAAGTGATAATAATTAAATCGCTGCATACATAATTAATAGTTATTCGTATTAGGTGAAGACATGTTCTTTTGCAATATACGCGGGCGATATTTGAACGCAACGTACTTTATTTCAAATTAAATAAAATTCGATCAGGAATTTATATCACGGAATTAAAAGTAGACACTATAGATATTTATTCTACCAATTTATTTGTACTGATACATGCTTCATAAAGAGATACAATATATACAATGCAGTACATCATGGAATGGCATATATTGTAAATAAAGAAAATATTCATACAGAATGAACTACATATAAATAGAGAAAATATATAACATCTACCATACTTGTAAAGCACTGCCTGCAGATTGATTACGCAAAACGGTTGGATCAAATTGGTGGTAATAAATCAAGCATCACTCAATATTATCTTATCTGTGTAACATTCTATTGTTCGTTGTTCTCGATATTTAATAAAAATTGTTTTAATACGAGTTGGCATTCTTAGGATCTCTATTTGAGTAATTAAACGTGAAAAAATATAAAATACTTTTGTTCGTATATTTAACAAATCATAATGTATTTTGCAATTTTCTTCGTCTAAAAAATAAATAAAAACAAACATATATTGTATGTAATTAAATTTCCATCCATTATCTTTGCACAGTGCCCATATTTGTAACGCACAGCGTTTTTCTTTTATAATTTATACACAATTAATATCTTATACCAGCCTTTCAATTATTTTTTCAATAAGTGTACAATCTAACAAGTTGTACACATTTGATATTAATACGTTAGCATTTAAAATCAATTTGAGACAAGGAAATATTAAAGGGCTAGTATAAATAAAATATATGATTTCTTTAACACGCGTTTAAAAGTTATATACCTAATCGTCTTGTAAAATACTTAAAGGATCCTCGCCAATTTTTTGAACCGTTTTTTTTAGATCCCTTGTAACCATTGTTTTTGTAGTCGAGCGTGTTTCCGTTGACTTAACTCGTGGTTCGCTCATAGAAGATTTTTTTCCAAAAATATTACTATCGTCGTCGTCGTCGGAAAGAAATGATTTCGACGTGGCAACTTTCTTCGGAATAAATTTCGTAGCAAAGATATCGTCTTCTCCGCTAGATTGTTCGGCAAAAATGTCTCTAATGTCCGAAGTCTTTACAGATTCGGTAATACTGGAAACAAATTTATTTTTGTTTGATCGCTCTTTAACACTTCCAGACTCTGACTTTTGCTGTTGCTCAAACTGTTCTGAAAACAGATTAGTGTCGTCAGTGTCGTCGAACAAACTTATTTTCTTCCTAGGCTGCTGTACAGAATACTTCTTCTCAGATTCAGTTTTCACCGAAGATTTCTTTATAACGGAACCAAATAAATTATCATCCTCATCGTCTTGACCATCGTCGTCGAACAAGCTGAGTTTCGTGTCCTTCAAAGGTTTCTTCACGGGTTTCGACAATGATGTAGAAAACAAATCTCCTTCCGTATCGTCGGCAAACAAATCCAGCACTGATTTCTTTGAAGTTTGTTCTTCGGATGGCCGTTTAACGCCACTAGAGAAAAGACTGTCATCCTCGGAAAACAGCAAACTTTTACCCTTTTCCGGGGACGGCGTTTTCGTTACAAAAGCGAACAGTTGACTCGGATCTTTCAGGGGATCGTGACTACTGTCTCGCAATGGATCTACCATTTCTTTCGATTCATCTTTGGACTCGGTATCATCGGGTTCGTATTCTTTTTTACAGGGATCCACAGTGCTTATATTAGTGTCTTTATCGGATTCAGTCGATGCGTTAAACTTGCTATTTTTATCCGACGGAATACTTTTTTCCGAAGTTGTATCCGTATTGTCTATTCTTTTGATATGAGTATCGTTCAATGATTCAAAATTAACGGGCGTTTTTTCGGAGAGAACCCCTTTTACCGGCGAAAGGATAGGAGCTCTGCCAAACAGAGTGTCCTTTTGCGGATCTTCGGGCAAATCGGGCGGCACGTCGAACAAATCTTCTTCGTCGGTAGACGGGGACAACAGAGTGTTCTTGTTGACGCTCATCGAGCTCTCCTTACTTATACTACCAAGTTCAGATTTATCGTCTACGACCAAGGATATGTTCGGATCGCCTAGTCGATGAACGTTATCGTTAGCCGACGAGGCTAAACGATCCGAATTCGCAGCGAAGATATGCAAAGTATTGGCATTTGCAGAACCAAGGGGCTCTTTAGGATTGCTCGATAACCGATTACCATGACCTTCGTCTTGTAAATTGTTTCCCGAGGCGTCCACCGTATCGAAACTGATTCCGCTTTGTCTGAGGGCAGATTTTCGTGCATGCCTGCTTTGTGGTCGACGTTTCGCTTGTATTCTGACTCGCGTCTGGAAAGCGATACGTTAATTAAAAATAAAAGAATATTCTTTTTAAAAGTCTATCAATTACTATGATTACCTTCGAGGCGGCGATGGACAATGTTTCTACTTGAGCGGGCTCGTCGAAGCTAATAGCACTCTCCACGTTACTTTCACCCGAAACTGTTGACTGCAGGGATTGCTTCTGAGCGGTGCTGTCTTCTGCGGGGGGGAAAAGAATTGTTCATTTCAACCAAATGCAACATTATCGTCGCGATATCGTATACGATCGGGAAAACTTTTCTAACCGAATAAGAAAATATTTATAAATTTGTACTACTTTAAACAATGCTGATGCTAATAGCGTGTGAAAATATTACAATGCCATTAACTATCCGTCGGGGAAAAGTTTCGCGACGAATGAGACCTTTGACGCCGGAAGTACTAGGACTTACAAACTTCTCGGTATGAATATTCAGAACTGAGCTAGTCTCCAGGCCCCCGGCATTGAAAACCATCGATCTCTTGTTTACATAAACTTAAAGATTATTTGAATAAAGTCAGGGACACAGAATTCCGGTATTATATCGACGGTTTTCGATCACGAGTGTGTACAGGTTTGTAAAAATACGACGACGAATAGGGTAGAGAACGCGCGATACAATTGTACTCTCGTCCCCTAGGATTTTGCGCGAAAAGAAAAACAAGAAACCTCAGCGAAGCGAAATCTCGTTCCTCGTATCGGCCACCGTTCGTTAAAAATATTTGTTTCGCCGCGAATGTTCGTTTGGAAGCACCCTGTACACCCGGACAATAAAGAAATATGAATGCAAAATATCGTTTAACGCGGACAGTATACATTACCAGAGACGCTCGGTGGTGAACTATGACCTTGCGTACTAATACATCCGCCGTCGTCGCTATCTCTGTCTGCGACGCTATCTTCCTCGTCCGTTTTCTCCTCGCTGCGTCTCCACAACGGTGGCGTATCCATGGGTGACAGTATCTTCAGATCGCCCACTTTGCCCATCAGATTTTTTATCTTCCCAGAAACCGTTCGTCGTCCGGTGTTACTGTTCTCCTCCGTCGGCGACGTGGCCGAGGTGGTTACCTGAATGTTCAACGACTTCGGCGGGCACTTCTTCGTTTCGACGTTCTGCGCGGCACTGAGTTCCTCGTGAGTCATCCGACCTGTGTCCTTCTCTCCACGTTGCTCCTCTTTGCACGATGAAACGATCGAAACGACGCTCGGTTCTCGATTGGCCGCGAAGATATCGGAATCGTTCGACGCCTCGGCATTCTTCACCGATGTCCCTTCGACTCTCGCGACTTCAACTTTGTTCACCGGCTCGCTCGACTCGCGTTCCTCTTTCCTTTTCTCCGTTTTGTTCGCGGTCTTGCCACCGAACAACTCGTCGTAGTCGTCGTCCTCGAAGACCAAACCGTGGGAGCCAACGGTGCCGGAGAACAATCCGTTACCCGATAGAATGTCGTTTCTCTCGGTTTTCCGCGCCGATGTGTCTCCACGATCGACGTTCCCGGTCCCGGTCGCGATCGTCTCCGTCTTTCGTTTCGCGTTCGCTTGCTTATCGTGGATCACGTTCTTGACCGAGAACAAGTCGTCGTTATCGTGGTCGCTGGACACACGTGATGGTACTCTAGCCTCGTTTCTGATCGGTGGTCTCGCGGCGAATAAATCACCGTCGTCGATATCCTCGTTGTCGTCGAACAGGCTGTTCTTCTTCGGTGGGACGCTCGGTGCTCGTTTCTCCGCGTTGTTGTTATTATTGTTGCTGTTACTGCTGCCGGGCATCGTGCCACGTACGTTGCTCCCGAAAAGACTGGCAGACGAGTTGTCCGTATGCTTACGACCGGTCAGATTGTTCTCGTGTTTCGAGGATTTCGACGCTATACCGAAGATATCGACGTCCGGCGAGTCTTTGGTGCCGAATATATCGATGTCCTCGTCGAAGAGGCCCCTACGATCCATGAATCGGGACTTGTCGGGATGCTGGGAGGCGCTCGTTAAGAAATCGGTGCTCTTCTGCGACCTGGAGCCCGAGCTGGTCGTCGAGAACAACTCGTCCCCGGAATCGGAGTCGTCGAACAACGATTGCGTCTTCGATTTCACCGGTTTCGAATTTGCCTTAGGCAACGGTGGCGGACCGAACAGATCCTCGTTCTCGAACACATCGTCCTGTCGTCCCGACGAGACGTCCTCGTTCTGTTCCTCTTGCGGCTGATTATTACCCGGTGAACTCGTGTTCGTGGTGTTCGCCGAGTTGCGGGTACCAGACGCGAACAGGCTGTCGCTTACGACTCTCTCCCGGTAAATCTCTTCGGATTTTAAACGGGTCGACGTCATCTGGGGCTGGAAGTCGACACTGAAAACAACCGTAAACTCTGAGACAGTGGTACACGGATCGAGAAACGCGGCGAGACGGATCGTGACGCTTGAGAAACAACGAACCGGTTAGATTCCAACGAAACTTTGCCAGCTTGGAACTGCGGAAGATAATAGATGTATGGTACATCCGTAGATATTTTTTGTTTTCGACCAAAGTGGCGAAAATTTAGATTTAAAACCTCCCCCAAATGCCAACAAGGAAACGATCAGAGATGGAAAAAAAGAAATTGAACGATTTGCAACGCTTTGGAAGAAAATGTTCGAGTTAACGAAAAATGTCGAAGAATGTTTCGAAAAAATTTACTCCGTTTACTTAAAATGTTTCAGCGATTTGCTGTCTAAAGGAACAAAAGTAATATTTCTTATTCAAAACTCGGTCGTGTACAATGTAATAATCGGTACACGTACAAAAGTAATATTTCTTATTCGGAAAATCGGTCGTATATAATGTAATAATCGGTATACAAACGCGTGTATAGTACTTTTGACAATTAACGTAAACATTTCAAAGAAGTCGGACGATTTTGGGAGATTTCGAGAACTTATCCAACTTTTGTTTTCATACTTATCGTTTTCTAATGACTAAGGGAGACAAAGTCTATGCCACGCTTGTTATTCTCGTGGACCACTATCTTTATGATACGTCGCGTCAACAAGAGACGAGAAGTTCCTTCACATTTTTCATTAACTCGAGCATTGTCTACTAACAAAAAGCATACATTAATGTGTAAATCTTTTCGCGGTTCGTTAACGATACGGTGATAATGAAACCTCGACAAACGAACAAAAAAGTTGATTAATTTTCACACACCCACCTCGGCTATTTGTTGCACCAACGATACGATTATTGTTACGTTTACGGGGTGTCTCTGTACCACTGATTGCCGAGACTGTAGAGGACTATTACATACATTTCATTTGTAATTTGTAAACCGTGCCAGCGTTGGCGCTAATATCACCAGCGCCTGGCGTAAAAAAATTAAATATTTGTAACATCTGTCGAGGATACTTCGAGTTCGCGTATACGGTTGAACTTTGAATTAAAAATGTTATTTTTTTTTTCTTTACGAACGATCGTTGAAACTTTTTCAATAAACAGAGCGAGTAGATATTTTTGAAACATTCTCGAACATTTTCTTCTAATATCTCAAAAACCGTTCAATTTTTTGTTAAAATACTTATTTGTATCTGAAAAATGAGGGACGGTTTCACTCGAAAAAAAGAAAATATGTATTCATCGTTTTAACTGTTTTACAATCGTGCAAAAGGATGAGATAATTTAAAAAATTTGAAAACCGTACGTTTTGCTGTAACGATTAATATGCATTTTTTCCCCGATCGGATAAATCGAAAAAAGCGATATAAATTAATGTAAGATAAAATAATTTGTAAAATCTCTATATGGTATAAAACTAGCAATTTTGTCTATTTTTTTTTTTACAAAAGTCTCGTTAAACTGTCTCCAATTGTTCAAAAGTTATTAATTTCTTTCGATTGTCGCACTTTTGCATCCGTTCTCTTCCCCTACACTTGGAAAAACATTTATAAGGAAAATTGATAGTAACCGCACGGATCTACGAATATGCAAAATTCGCTGCAAATTTATAAAGGGGGATGGATAAATTTACTGAACATCGCTTTATTTCCCTACGTCGGAAATAATCTTATTTACAATTCTAATCAACGAGTTGGATAATCGAACAAAAGAAAAAAAAATAGAAGCTTCTCCTGGGAATTGCACGAGAAAAACATTTGTGTGCCGCAAACGCGTAGTTATAAAATAAAAGTAATAAATCACCACGGAAAATGAAAAAGAAAAGGTGGCGCAAGAGATTATCACGTGCACGGAGAGACACAGGTATAAAAGCAAACTCTGAGTAGGATTTGTATATCAGTAGCTCCTGGAATCGAAGTAGCTTCAAACTGTACGGGTCACAAAACAAATATGAACAACATTGTCTTATTTACACTTTTTATGACGATGTGTTTATACTTGGAGGCCCAAGGTACGTTCCATATCGTTAGAATATTTGATGATATAAAGAAACAATGACAAACGTACACGATCGGAAATTCGTAATGGAAAATTTGATCTTTATCTATTTCAATTTATATTGTGAAATTTAATTTTTGGAAAATAATAACTCGGAAAATTGAATTCGAGTTTCGTAATTCGAGCGTCGAACGAACTGTGAACATAACTTTCGGATTGTATTCGGCAAACAAACGTAACAAAGGAAATTTTTACAAACTGTTATTCCAGCTGATCTATTTCTGGCAAATCAGTCGTATTTAAAGCTTCGTTAATTCTTGCGACAAACTAACCCGGTGTAGCTTTTATTCCGCACGTAAATATTTCTTACAGTATAATCTTCACAACTGTTTGTGAAAACGTTTTACAACGAATTATTTCATCCCGTCACGTTGCAAAGAATAGTAAGTACCAGAAACTTCCAATAGCACTTTCGGTACAGCCGAGAGTGAAAAATTCCAAGGTTTAAAATAACCAGAATATTAAACGGAACAAATATGAGGATTTTCGTATTATTTTCGCGCGTTGCATTTATCCTTGTAAAGTGTACCCACATTTTCTCAAAATAACTTACGTGTACGTATCTTTTTGTAAACACAGGGGTTTGCAAGCTTGGTAACGGTCAGGAAATCGACGTGGGGACGCACCATATAAACTGTGTTACGTACATGTGTAACCCAGATGGACATGTAACCGGGCTTGGGTAAGTAATTTGATTTAAAAGCAAGTACTTTAGAACAATATCTGCTTGTTAAACAGCACGCGTACACTCCCCGTTACGTTTCGTATGCTCGTGTCTGATCTTCGCGATAGATACGTAATATTATCGCGCACGATCGAGTATTTCATATCAAATAATTGAACGTTTAACACCGATAACTATTGCTCGAGCAACGTTGATAATTCGATAACGATTGCAATGCTAACGACGTATCGTCGAAACAATTTGTATTAAATCGTAACACGATTAAACTTTTTAGATGCCCAGTGTACCAATGCCAAAAAGGAAAGCAAATTGGATACCGTGACACGAATGTGAATTTGGCTTATCCGGAATGCTGTGGCGGACCGATTTGTGCTGATTGAAATCGACAGATACAAACGTGGAACAATACGAAGAGAAAAACGAGTATTCGACCTAAAACTGATTTCTAAACGGGGCAGTATATACTTGAACAAATATGAACCATGAACGGAAAGTGTATCACACTTACTTAACATTGTCCGATTAATGCAAAATATAGATAGAATAACAAAAGAAAAAAAAACGACGATAAAAGTGAGACACTAACACGAGACGAGATGTTCTTAAACTGAAGAAGTTTGCCTTGGAGCTCGCGTATCTACTCCACACAATCACTGCAGAGTAATGGAGGATGACTAATGTTTGGATCATCGACTCAATGACACTTTAAGTATTTGGCACGCGTACTCGTTCTTGTACGAGCGAAAAACAAAGACGACGTTAACTTTCATCGACGCTCCATAAA
Organism: Ptiloglossa arizonensis; assembly: GCF_051014685.1. Taxonomy (NCBI): domain Eukaryota; kingdom Metazoa; phylum Arthropoda; class Insecta; order Hymenoptera; family Colletidae; genus Ptiloglossa; species Ptiloglossa arizonensis. Next base: position 24,183,030 of record NC_135050.1, read on the forward strand.
TGTAAAACTGCTCACATGTTCGATTCGGTCAATCTTTGGACAAAGTGTGACGGGAATTGTAGCACAATTGAAAAGTGCGCGTATGGAAACAAATCGAACGTTTGCGAGCAAATTTTTTCGTACGAGGACTCGTCTTCGAGAAAATGAATTTTTCAAATCTATCGGGCACGCGTGTAATTAACTACTGGCCGGTTTGTCGAACGACGCTTCGTTTTTCGCTTGGAGCACATTTCCCGTCACAGTTTCTATAAGCGATTTGATTATTATCGTAGAAAAAGATATTACTTTACATTGTAAAATGGCTACCTAGTTTAATACTAAAACAATAATAATAAAAACTGTAACAATAACGATAACATTGAAACTTACTCCATACTCGAACCGCCTGTGATATTAATACTCGTTGGATGGATCGATATCCCGCTGCTGGAACTACTTTCATTGGTAGTAGTTAAATTTTCTGCGTTATTTCTTGCTATCACAATGGAACTTCGATCGTTAATATTATTATTATTATTCGAGATAATATTTCGTGATTGATCGCGCGAAGGCTCCCGACCGTTTTCGTAATTTGATGGTGTATCACTGCCAGAAGATCCGGACGATTGAGTTCGTGGTATTTTATTCGATAACTTATTCTGAATGTCGGAAGCTGAAATATTTCCACGTATCGACGCTCCTACAGGTTTCTAAAATGTTTAATAATTATTGGTTTGGCACATCCACTTGAATGTTTGAAAAAATTAATTGAGAAACTGACAAATTTTGTTCAAATCTTACTATCTTATTTGACGGTTGATTTTTAGACGAGCCGAAAAGATCGCCGTCATCTTCATCGTCGCTAAACAAATTAGTATCATTTACGTTAGTTTCTGGTGTACTCGTGGCCCTCTGACTAGTAACCGCTGGTGCTACAATACCCAAATATTTTTTCTGCGCACTTTCTGTATTCGGTAAATGATTGTTGCTATTTGTATATTTATTTTTCGTAATTGTTTTCACTGTATTTTTTGAAGAGAAAATATTATCAGAATCATCGGAATCTGCATCGGCAAAAAGATCATCGATCTCAGATTTTGGTTTCACGGCTGCAAATTTAGATTTTCATTATTGAATCTTTTAGAACTTAATTAAACACGTGATAAAGAATTCAAGATAAACATTAAGCTCACAAATTGTACTAATCGGAGGTGGTACGTCAATACTAGCAGGTATGATGTTATTTTTATAAGGTTCAATAGGTTTTTCTTTCCATAAATTTTCTGAGGATTGGTCATTTAAAAATGAATTTCCACTGTATATACTTCTCGATTTATCATTTAAAACATTCTCATCCGCTTCCGGTGATAATAAATCATCTAAAATATACAATACTGGCTAAGTACGAACGAATAATAAAAATTATTGGCTTAAATTTAAATACCTTTAAATCGATTTATCGATGCTTCACTTTTGTCATCTACAACGGCGGGTTTTTGAGTTTGACGAACTGTACTCAAACGCTTTGCTAATTCTTCTGCAAATGTTGGTGCAGAATCATTTGCAAATGGTACCTAAACAATTAATATGGAGATTTTGGTATTAAAATATACAGTACGAAGTGAAAGAACAAGTACAAACATATATACAGACCTTTGACATATTATCATTAGGAGTGATTGATTTGGAAGCAGAATGTATATTATTTTGACTAATTACATCTAATTTTTCATTGTCCATATATGATATATCACTTTGTTTACTGTAATCAGATTCGATCAAAGAGGGTGATAATTCAACTACATTTGTTTTTAGAGCAGTATTCATATTATACTCTCTAAGTACTGCTCTGTCATCGTGACTTTCTGAATCTTCTTCTTCGTCTACTTGCTCCGATTCACTACTGCTACTACTTTCTAAACCAATTTTACTTGAATTCATCCACTTCTCCGAGCCAATAACATAAGGTAAAGGTCGATCTTGATATGGATCGTTTGGCCCCAGTACCACACTAAAATTTAATTACAAAATAGTTTACAAAGTTACTTTTACAACAAAAATGACTCTACAAATTTATTTACCTTAATACTACTTTATTATCTTCTTCTTCGCTGTCGCTATCAACAAATTCCATTTTCTTATATTTTTTATCCATTATGCTTAGACCTTGTTTTATACTTTCACTCACACTAGCTATTAAATCTGCAGTTGCTAAGTCTTCGTTCATAGAATCCTATGGATAAATTAGCACTTTAATAAAATACTAATCTAAAAGTTTAAAATATTTTGTATTCTATAACCTCTAATTACCTGCACTGATGTTTCCACTTTTTTCGCAATCTCTATATCGTCTTCTTGTACACGGCTCTCAATAAATTGGGTGTTAGCCAAAGCTAAAGACGTATTGGTGACATTATCTATAAGTATAGCTGCTTCATTTAGTTGACTTGTGAATGAATCTAATGCTTCCTCAGTTTTGTTTGCTCGTGATACTAGATTCTATAAGAGTAAATAAAAATATTAATCTTATGCTTGTGCCTCTGATATATTAAATATGATATGAAATACGTATTATAGATTTAAGTTATACCTCAGAAAATTGCTGAAGGTGTTGAAGAAGTCCTGAATCAGCTGCCAAACTCCATTCTCCTCTTTTCTTTCTCATTTCTTCTGTAGTCCATGGATGATCCCATGATTTATCCATTCCATCTGATATGTCCTAATATATAAAATTTTACATTTAATTCTACATTTAAGACTATTTAATATACTCTGTTATATACTTAATACATTTAGGAAACAGAAACATATATCGGGTAACAATATGTTTCCATGTGGAGAAAGTGACAATAACTTTAATAATTGTTTATATCCGTTAACCTTAAAATTACTTTTATAGAAGATGTCAATTCTTATAAATTGTTGCACTACATACCATACCACCTAGTTTGATTTGATATAACAAACTATTTTTTTCCTGCGTAATTACATTTACATATGTGTAGTATTTTTATCGAACTTAGTAAAAGGAAAAAACACCCACTCAGCAATTGAGATTATCAGCCACAGTGTTCGGCACTGTCACATCTACTGTATGATTTAATTCATACCTTCCATCAAAAGAAAAGTTCCAGGAATGTACAAAAGTTAAACAGAGGCCTCTATTTCATGAACTATTTTTTATCGGTAGATTAATGTTTCAAGAATATATAACATTCTACTTAAAATTCTTGTACAATTAAGTTGAAATCAATAAACATTTTTTACGCGAACATTTTTTCAATAATACAAATTGTTTATTTGAAATTTCTACTAGGATGTCATTTTATAATTATTTTACAATAATATCTAAAATAATTTATATTTCTTCTCGTAATCGTTTCACTCAAGCACCCTTGTAAATAAATTATAACATGTTTATACGTTTTAATTGTTATTATATGTATATTCGTGTCACAAGTAAAGAAGGGACTATCTGTTACAAGATACAGCACTGGTATGTACAACGTTGCCAAATTGAACAGTATTTTGGTCCGCATTCAACATTCCGCTGTTCGACCGATAGAGGAACAGCGCTGTAGATTGTTTGTCAATATCTTCGAGTTAGTTGATTTTTACTGACTTTTATGTGTAAAGCAATCATTTTACGATGACACGAAAGGCCAAAAAAATATCCTGACTGTAAATGTATCAGAGTGTTTAGTGTATGTGTATGAAATACACTGATAATACTGTCAAGGAGAACGTCGTATATGTGCAATAATGCTACTTTTATATGCAAGTCAGGAATTCCATCTGTTTCATTAAGGAAAAGAATGTTTGGAAACCTTGCACTACAAAGAGTATCTAATCTTTCCTAAATTAATTTTTTTAAGTTATACGTTACCATGGATATTTAAGAAAAATACTAGCTTTTTATGTGAAAAATAAAAATTTATAATACGAAAAAACGGATAACCCTTGGTGAAAGAAAAGTTCCATAAATTGGTACTTTTTGTCGGTAAGTCCACAAAATGAATAATTTTTTACGTTATTTTAAACGAAAATCGATGTAATTAAGAAGTTTTATAATGAATCAATGTATTTTTTAAATAATACAACATACGCAATTACGTACACGCACGCGCACCTCTGTGTTAAGTATTAATAAATGGTAATATACGATTGTTTATTATTTGATTAAGTATTCTTATAAATAAGTTCCTTCACTAGTAATTATTTTTTAAGTATTAAAGTATTTTTATCTTTTATTTGTTTTAGAGACAATTTAAAAAATGTACATCAGAATGATACAACAAAGAAATATAGGTGGTTTATATAGTAAAGATGAATACGTCCGACAATTGTGTATCTTGTTTAGTTGATGCACAGAATATTGTCTTAGACAATTGTCGATTACCTTTATTGCATATCTTTATTCTTGCTCTTTGGGAGCAATCTGATTGTCATAAAGTAACCAGTGTTCATAAAATCATTTTTAATGAGGCTGAAAACACGTATAGGAAGGCTAACTCTCTTTTGAGAAGGTACAGTGTTCTACAACTGACTTTCATGAACAATGAACCATTCGGGAAGTGGAAAACGTCAGGCGAAGGTTTTGGAAGAAAATTATTGGGACTGCAGTGTCTGCACATATAGGAATACCGCAGAAGCATTTAAGTGCCTCATGTGTGACGTCCGTAAAGGAACTTCCACGCGGAAACCCCGCATTAATCCCCAACTTGTGGCACAACAGGTTACAAGTTTCTATTATTTCGCTGCAATTTTTTTTATTTTTTATAATTGAATTATTTAATATCAATGTTTAAGTACAAATTAATGAATATAATTATATTATTAACAAAATTATTTAATTTGTAGGTTGCACAGCAACAATATGTACCACTTTTAAAGCCAGGGAAAAAGGAAGGTGGAAGCGGAGGTAGTACAGCTAGTAGTGGTAAAGAGAAAGACCGTAAATTGGACAAACCAAGACGTAAAAATAGGCATCCACCTCGTCTCAAAAATATAGATCGCAGTACAGCTCAAACCAATGAAGTGACAGTAAATAATGTTACTGTCGTTATTACGGAATATAAGCCCAAAGTGAAAAAAAGTTCAGATCAGTCTGGTTTATCTAGCAGTGCTTCTTCTGAAAATGGAAGTCAACATGATTCTAATCAAGACTCTAGAAGTTTGGATATAGGAACTGATGCTTAGCTCAATGCACTATATCAGATATGTGTATGAATTAATCTAATTAATATATTATATAATGTATGTCAATCTCTATGGACTATGGTACATTCTATGGACAAAAACAATTATTTTGTCTATGTTGCAGGTTATATAATATTCAATGAGGTCAGACGTTTTATGCTATCAGTGGAATCATTGAATTTTTATGACTTCAATGTGAAATAAGAAATATGACATATATTGTTGTTTCACGTCAACATCAAAATTGTCTATTTCATAATAACGATCTACTTCATATCCAGAAGCATCAACTGAAGTTGTACTTAATGTTATTTATTCTATAGTTTCACAGTATTCTAAATTACAATTTTAATATTTAATTGAATATTTTAGATAATTTTATTTGTGCAACTTCGGATATTCCTTATACTTCTTACATAATATTGACTGTAACAAATGCATTATATGCATTAATATTGCAAATGGAATTTGATATATCCATTGTTGACATAACAATGTCCATATGACTTTCATTGAATCTATAACACCACTGCCAGAAAGCATCTTGTAAGATTATTGTTAATTAAAATGTTTTAGCGAACTCATCTATGTATGGGTTATTTAACTTGTTTATTTAATAATTACTATGACAGCGAATTAACAAACTGGCATTGGTACGTATATACCTTTATCCCATTCCAAATTATCTATAAATTTGATTTGCTCCGAACTTTATACTTTCATAGCAATTAATTTCACTGATGCAAGAATTTCTAGTTTATATGTATGACAGATTATGCAATTGAATTGCATAATGTATAAATATAAAATGAAATAAGTGATACATAGTTTTATGTTTCAGGAAATATCTGATTTTTACAATAAAAAATTCAGTAATTTTAATTGCTTACTATAGTTTGTATTGTGCTAAAACTCATCAAAAGTAATTTTTACATACTTTATTCTGTATACTTTAATGATACTAGAATATAAAGATTTGTTATATCAATTGTAGCTGATATTTGACCAATTTATTAAATATTAATTTCCAAACTAGTAAAATCAAGAATTTTGGAACATTGCAGTGGGAAACTTTTTTTTATTACTAGTATTATAATAGAGCATATAAGCTACTAAGCTGGCACATATTAGCTAAACTGCCCAATCACTTGTAACTGTGATTTATAATTCTTTTTATATTTATTTTTACATATTTTACGTTATCAGGTAATAATTAGCATTGGTATAATAAATTAAATCGCACGAAATTTTATTATAATAAAAAGTTATAACTACAAGGACCACAAGTAACGGGATTATTTCATAAGTGTATAAAATTACAAAATGCCATACAACCAATTCTTTTTAAATTTGTGTAAAATAATTGTATGTCAGATAGATTGAAATATAAATTGTAATTTGGCCTTGAAGTTAGTATTCTACATCATAAACATGAAAGTAAACAATACTTTTATAACCATTTATATATAACTACTGCATTATTATTAAACAAAATTTATAAGTCAAGTAAAATTTTCATAGTTGTCATTTCACAACTATTATAGTTTTTCATAAATGTCATAAAAATTATAAAATTTACCGAACATCAAACTTATACTAAAAAGAAATCATTTCAACTTTATACATTTTCTTTTTCTATCTGAAAAGTATTTCATATATCTTTACACTTGCAAAAAATAAACGAAAATTTTAAGTAAAAAATATATTTTTCAATTGTAGCAGAATATTGCTTCAAGACAGTTTGTTCTAAAAAATGATTCTTTAACAATATACGATCTGAAAATTCATCTTTTTTACTATAACACATATTTAATAGTGAATCGTTCAAAATATTTTAAATAATTTATTAATTTCGCATATTTGCATGGTATTGAATCGACGCAAATAAAAATTGTACCTTTATTGCCTTCACAGTATAAGAATGTGTTGAACAAAATTGAATTGGATTTGTGTGTGTGTTGTAAATTATTAGAACAGAATTAATATGTTGTACAGATTGTAAAACTTTCGAAAAATACTGTTGGGATTAACATTATATTATTACAAGGATAAAGAATAAATTAAATGTTTTAAGAAGAAAAACTAAAAATTTTCGTCCAACCTTCCTTATATGTTCCTTTCTCATAGTTTATTTATATCAATTAATGTACATGTAAAAAGTAATAAAACAAGAGTACCTCCGATTTGTAGGCTTCATAGAATTCATCATCAATATAGTTCATTTTGATTATATCCGTTTATTTCTTTTTTTCTTTTTAAATACTGCATTATGCTTGTCAACATTATTGAGAATCATCGATTCCACATTTTCAGTTACCTCCATCATTTCTTCTTCATTATTATTTTTTAATATTTTTCTGTGTTCGAATCTCTCACGTACTAGTTAAAAAAATATTACGTTAAACAAAAATGCAAATAATTATCTACTCATGTATTATATATAACTTACCTTCTGCTATTTTCGAAAAATTTAATACTCTATGGTTGCATGACTTGTTATCACCGCCGACAATGAATACGAAAGGATCATCTGGATTTGATGCGAGACATTGTAAAGCACCAAGATTACTTTTCTTTTCCCAAACAAGACATGGATCTGTATGATTAATGATATCCCATACTTTCATAATACCATCATTTGCAGAGGTAACAAGGAAGCCGGAACATGATGAACTCATAGATAAGCCTAAAATTATAATATAATACATCCATCTGTAATTTGTATTTATACAATTTTATTCACCTTTAAATATCATATATATTTACCTGTAACTTCCTTTGTGTGAGCTTGTACAGTCCAAATTGATTCATTTTGTCTAACATCAAAGTATTGTATGTATCCATTATCTGTACTCGCCTATAACAAAATTTACAGTTTCCATAATTTTAAAAATAAATATTATGTTGTTATGAATCTAATTTGAATATATTCAGTACACTTACTATGCAATAATTTGCATCAAAACAGTTCCACAAGACTCTTTCTACTTCTCCTAGTGCTTCCCAAGATTTTGTAATTGTTTTATCTCTGCAGTCAAATAATCTCACTATTCTAGAAAAACAATTAAATATATCAATACTTGAAATATTATTACAAAACGTTGTTTATCGATTAAAAATTAATGGACATACTTATCTGCACACCCTGACAATAATTGATGAGTTTCTGTTGGATGCCATTTTATAGACTGAATTTTTTCATTGAAGCAAGCAAACTTGTTGACAGGAGTAGCATTTTCTAAATCCCATAATAAAATTGTTTGATCAACCGATCCACTAGCAAGTACATGTCTGAAAAAAAATTTGGGCTTTAAGTGTCATAATTAAATTCACAATGTTTCAAGTTTAAAATATACTAACGTGTAATTTTTATTCCATGCCAAATCTAGCACAGCATTTTTATGTCCAACATGTTTTCGATTTTTTTTTTTACTCGCCTTACAACCAAGTTTATAGGCTGATTCTAAACAATCTATTAAATCTAGATCCCATACTTCTATTATGGGAGTCATATTACCAATTGCGCATAAATTACCTATAATAAAATAAGTTTATATTTCAAATTCCATTACTGTGTAATAAATATTTTATAGTTACCTGGTTTTACATCTGCAGGATCAAAGTTTAGCCACTCTATACAAAGTGGAAACGATGGTAGCAATATATCATGATGACAATAAAATGAACCTTCTGCTTCATTGTAAACTGGAAATAATTTAAAAATGTATTTTACAGACATTAAAATTCCTGAAGATAAAAAAAACTTTAAGCGATAAAATTTCTTCTATAAAAAAATTATAATTTATGCACAAACCAAATATTTCCAATGTACTAGCATCTCCTTCAACATGTCCTATTAACACCAAATTGTCATCACTTTTTATACCATCATCTTCGTTCTCAGAATCATTCTCATCTTTTGTCACTAATGGATCTTTGCCATCTTTCTCAAAAGTTGCAATATTACCAATATTGCAATGTATGTCACCAGCTAGATAGTAGAACACACATTAGGAAAAATTTCTCTTACAATTAATACGATATATATTATTATATATCCTACATTCATCGTCGTATTTATCAAAGTCATATTCGTCAGTTTGAGATTCATCAAACTGAGATTTTTTTTTATTTTTGCATTTCAAAATTTCATTGACACTTTCCTCATCGGAATCATTTTCAGCATCTCTACAATAATAAAATTGTTTCTATAATTGTCAAAATGTCTCTTATTAGATAATGGCAAATTACTGCACATACTTACTGTAATTCTGATTGTGTTTGTTTTATAATTTGCTCCAATTCCTGTGGTGTTAACTCTACCTAAGATATTAAAAATAAAGACTCAATATGTAGATTTAAATGAAAAAATCTAGAATAAGTACATTTAGACAGAATAATCATAATATTTTTTAGAAATATTTTAGGATAACTTTCAAACTCATTGTGTTTATTGAAATTAATTAATCTTTAAAATATAATTAAAATATTGAAGATTTTCAATTTAACCTTTGCGGGAGTTGTAGCTGCAACACCTTTTGCCACCCAAGTTGCACATGGTATTATATTCATTTTTACTGTATATATTTATTTTAGCGTTTATTAGTTTATTTACAACTCTCCAAAGGAACTTTAAGTACTAAACATAATGTATAAGAGCACGTGGTAAACTGTGACACCGTACATCGCACGAAACACAAACAATTTCGATTCGATGTATCGATTGCTTAAAATGTCTACCAAAGTGATTGTATGTATTGAAAGCATCAAGCTTTCCACATTACCATCATAGTAAGTTTGTAGTTGTTGTGCGATTTACACACTAGATGGTATTGTCTAAATTTTTTATATAATAATTTATGAAGTACAAATTAAATATAACGCAAATACAAACAGTGCTTTTTTATCACACGGATTGGGAACTGCGTGCTCTTTTACCATTTTCGTATCATTTTCAGTTATCGATGTGAACTAAAATAAAATATCAGTACTACTAAGTATGGGAAGTAAAACTAACGCGACGAAAATCAATAATTGATAAAATAATTATTTTAGTAGTAATAAGCATTATAGTGGATAGACCTTGAAAAATACAAATACCCACGTTGTAAAATATTAAATCGATCATTTTTTTCTTAGAATATAAAGCTACATATTATGAATAGGGATTTGAAGATGAATGGTATTTTGGAAAATTATATTAAGCTGTTATGATAATTTCTAATTTTGATAATATTCTCAACTTTATGTTGTTAAAATTTTTCGTCTGCGAAAATGAATAGAACTTATTATTATATTTTCTGAGAGTGATAGGTTTAACAGATCTACGAACGGTATATAGAAAATAGATTTTGTGTTTACTATCTTTATCGACTTTTGTTGTTCGGTTTGATATAGTTCCTAGAATAACCGTTCTAAAACGGATAGGTTGTTCCGAAACCACTGATTTTTCACAAAGTCGATACTACAGTTCGTGAGACACAACCTCTCCTGAATGTCTGAGCTTTCACATAGCTCGTCTATGGTCGTAGTCCGTATAGGTGGTTAAATAGCAGAATTATTTAAAATGTTGTAACTTTTAATAGATGCCATAAATAAATATAACGTTTAGGCATATTAAACATATTAATTGTGTTAAAAACAAAGTAAGTATAGTGCAATCTTAAATTATTATAAATATAAGCAAAATTAAAAATCACTATAGACAACATTTTCAGGTATCCCTGAATTTATCGTAACTGTCGAAATTCTATCTGAAGTTGGGCATTAACAGTGTAATTGGAGAAACAGTAATCAATTGTTTAATTCTTATTATAAAATATTAATTGTTATCAAAGGAATTTGTACTGTTTACATTCGTAAGTATATTGTTACATATTTACATTATTATCATTTAATATTATACATAATTGTATAACCTTGAAATGATTCTATTAAAGATTCTAGTAAATTATGTAAGATTTTTGAAAGTATAGTAATCGTATATAAATTTCAGTTTTATAAAATGAATAACTCAGCGGATCCTAGACGTCCAGAACGAGAAGTTCGTTACAAACCTGCTGCATCAAGCAGTCAAGCACAACCAGGCGACTATTCGGCACCAGATTATATGAACATATTAGGAATGATCTTTAGTATGTGTGGCTTGATGATGAGGTTGAAATGGTGTGCATGGGTTGCATTATATTGTTCTTGTATTAGTTTTGCTAATTCTAAAGTAAGCGACGATACGAAGCAAATTCTTAGTAGTTTTATGCTGTCCATATCGGCAGTTGTAATGTCGTACTTACAAAATCCACAGCCTATGACTCCACCGTGGGCATCGGCGATGCAATAAAGGTATTTTACAATTTTTATGACATTTAACGACTACTGATTATTTAATGCGCCTCTTGAAACATTTATTCCGTGTAACTGATGTAATAGACACAGAACTTTGACATTTATGACAAAGGGGTTCAAAGAAGTAGAGAAAATTAGCTAGCAATTAAATTCATCTTTTTATTTCTTAAAAAGTATTGTACTTTATTACATTAAATGAACTTTTTTGCTATGTATCACTTTTTTCTAATTATATTCTACAAATATCACTTACAATAAGTCCATTATTATATTTTCTAAGTGCATATATTTACTAGAGTTAAACGGATCAGGTATATTCTTTCTACTTTTTACATAAATACAGTGATTTTAAAGTTTCCACTATTTAGAGACTGTTAATAAAAATGATACTTTGTCGTTCGTTCTTTGTTACGCAATTGCCTCCTTTCTATTATATAATTTAAGTTTTCAGTCCCATTTTTGCATTTACTAAAACTTTGGGAAAAAAGTAATTGTAATTATTTCAAATTATGAAAAAAGCAATTGAATTTCTTTAAGTAAAAAATTAATGTCAAATAATATAGCAAAATTATACGCGGATGATTACAAAGGGTAGATTGAAATAAGACTAGTTTTTCTTGTATTTTTGTTGATTCTGTTAAAAAACTGTACAAAATGTATCGTTCAAAATTCTCGTATTAAACGATATCTATGCGGAGTAGGCCAGTGAAACTTTCGTGCAATGTTCATACGTTTTCATCGCGCTACAATAAACGGTAATTACAGACGAGAGGTCTAATAGAAAAATTGATTTTTTTTTTTTCAGCAAGGCATTTCGATTCAAATTAACCATCATCCGTGTCGTACGTTACTTTTTTTCTTGCTAATTTCCTATTCGCCCATTGTGTATTTTTAATTTATACACGATCGGGTCTATGTAGACCGTATTATGATCTTTCGGTTGGCAAACATGTTTTCTGAATCAGAAAATACTTTGTTTCGTCGAAGAAGTTACTGTACAGAGACAGAAAAGAGTTCTACGATAAAACTTGAGTATTCCGCATTATTCAAATTCGACTATCTACACCTTACACGAGGAATTTCACAGGATGAAATTACCTTTTACCTTTTACGCTTAATGTTCGTCTAACCTTAAACTACGAATTTATCGAATGTGCATAAACTTCAGCGAAAGATCGTATAAAAAGAGGCTACAATACGTGGCCCCTTAATTTTAGAATATCTCGAAAGTATCATCCGTTTCGAAACTTGCGAAAACGATTCTGAACGATCACACGAAAATGTGATATTGGCACAGATATCTAACAGTTATTTTACATCTATCTTGCCTCTGGTCCCCGGTCGGTCCAACTTCTCGTTATTAAACGCTACTTTCACCTCGACCGACCAGCGTGATCGGGTATACGTACTTCTTTCGTTTTGCACTAAAGAAAGGTGAACTATGTTGTCCGTGCGTCGGTGTTGGCGAGAGTCCACGTAAAAGAGGTAACGAAGCGTCACCGCTCATCCCGGTCGCGTCGAATTTCTTCTTCCATTCTGCTCCTAGATCGGTAGCCGGCGCCATCAGGCCTTTACACTCCGGGGAACTTCTCACGCTGAGGAACACGTCGTTACTGCTGTCGCGTTGCCCGGAAGAACCCTGACATACCGATTGATTTCTTACATTACGCGCATAAAAGTTTCTCAAAGTACCTAATAAACTCTATAGGTTTTCTGTCATTTTCAGGGTTATGTGTTACCATCGTAAACGGTTAAAGCTGTACAGTGGAACATCTATACGAGTGTACAGTGGGTAATATTTGATAAATAATGTTACACCTTTGCCTCGTAAAAGTCCAAGCTGGAACCGTTCGTCTCGTTTTCCTCCTCGGCGTAACCTGCCTGAGCTTGATTCAACGCGTGAGACGTTCCAGAGGAATGAGAAGAGGCGTGGGACGAAGAGTTCTCCGACAAATCGTCCCTGCAGCAGGCAGCCGTGCATACTCGTTGCTCTCTGCAATGTTTCCGCGAAGTTTGCACTCGTTATTTTACATTCGAAACAAGGGGCTGTAGAATCGATCGGTCTTTCAAGGTCGTTACCTCGAGCGTGAATTTAAACGACACTGCGGAATCAGTGACCTTGAGCGGCGAATTGATTCCGCTACGACTTGTGACACTACAGACCGAGGAAAGAATCGACTCGAGAGGTCTTTGAAGTATTTTACCGTTCAAGATACATTGTTCTTCGCATATGTAAATGTTCCTATTGTTTGTATAATGATAATAGTAACATACGATGCACGGCAAAGTATGAAACAAAAGTGGTAACAACGGTAACAAAGATCTGGGAACTTTTCAAACGATACGTGTCTTATTTACTTAAAACTAGCGAAATAACTTTCATTTGAAAGTTCACGCGAAGGTTATTTCGGTTAAACTTGAAATAACCTTCAATATTCTGTACTTTTGCATTAAAAAATGATTACTTTTTTTAGTTACTAGTTTTGTACTTTTGTACTTCCGCGTTGGAAAATCTTCGTTACTTTTTTCATTTGAAAACGATGAATAAATCGACGTTTCGGTTAATTTCGAATATTCAAATATCAAAATATTATTTTCAACGGTTGTTGGAAATCAAATTTATTCGAATCTGCGGGTGTAAGCCAATGGGTGGGAGTTTCATTTTATCGAATCTCCTCCACCCCCCGAGGCGATTCTTTCTTCGTGCAGATTGTACGTTCATATTCGATGCGACTATACAGGGTGGTCTAATAATTTCGATCACCTTGAAAGTCTCCGTTATTTTTAGAGATACGAACAAACTTTATTCGCAAAAGTTGTACGGTACGAAGGGTATCGTAATATGCCAGTAATAACTATTTTGCAGGTGGACGATTCTCGGAGATGTCAAGGTCATTTCTATTTTTTTAAACGATAACCTATACTTGGGTCAGCTAGTATAGCTGAATCTTTCGAAGATTTCAACGATCTTTGATGCAAGGTCGTTCGACGATAAACAAAGAAATAAAACAACGATTCTTGGATCGTGATGTTGCAACACGAGTCTAGGTTTCGTAAGGTCTCTTGGCAACGTTAATAATCTGAATTTACTGTTTACATTTATTACCGTTCCAATATTTTACTTTAGGTTATAACCACGTACAACGTTTACTGCAGAAACAGCGTCGAAAGATACAAATGGTACAACTTTTTTAAATAAAGTTTTTCCATGTGTCCAAAAATAACGAGGATATTCAAGGTGGTCAAAGTTAGTGGACCACCCTGTATACAGATAGGAGCCGAAAAGACGATTCCTGGATCAAGAGGAACGAACTCAGGGGAGGTAGGGGTTGGTCGTCACCAGAGGTTGGTTGCCACGGGTTTAATTATTCATTGTCCATTGTAATCTGGCGGCTGTAATTTTAACTAACGATTTATGACGCAGTTACGAGACAGTCTAGGATAGCATCAAGATCGCTGAAATATTTGTGTAACTTTATAGCCACTGTTTCCTGTTTTCGTACCGGTGAGTAATTTCTAATCGCTTTGGGTTTGTATACTGTTTTCAGCCATAGCTTGTACTCTCGGTTTTAGATTTATTTATACGAGTCTCTTTTCTTTTCTAGGTTAAAAATGGTTCGTACCCAAAAGAGAGTTCTTCCGTTTAGAATCATTTACGAATAATCGACAACAACATACTCGTAAGGATTGTCTCGCATTTTCGGAGCACCTCTGGTCTCCTGCACTGGTCGTGCTCAACGTTCGAAGGACGATTCTTGGGTCTGTTTAGACTTCATTTTAGACGCAGTCGCTTCTTCGGTACTCGATACCATGTGTTAATTATTTACATTGGAGCGATAACGAAGCACACTTCGGAAGAAAAATTCACCGTGTTCCACTTTAGAGAATTGTGCTTCGAAAATTCTGCAATATTACGCAGTACGATTTTCGATCATTGTTAATTGTAACGTTGCTCTTGACGTGCCGATAGACAACGAAGATCATCGCGAGAACGAAGTTTATACATCGCGAAGCGACGGAGAAGTAGAATTATTATAGATACATTTATATCGTCTTGTATTCTTATTATCGATTATTGTTATCCATGTCACGACTCGTAGAAATAAGCAAACAAAAATAGTACGATACGAGCTTACGTTAGGGCTTGAACGAATCAATGTTAGCCACCATGACTCATTTCGTGGATGTCGAAAACAGCCGGCTCTAGCCACCGTGACTCATTTTGTGGATGTCAGTATAGCCTCTAGCTACCGTGACTCACTCTATGGATGTCGAATAGAGACTCTAGCTACCGTAACTCATTCTATGGATGTCGGATAGAGCCTCTAGCTACTGTGACTCACTCTATGGATGTCGAATAGAGCCTCTAGCTACCGTGACTCATTCTACGGATGTCGTATAGAGCCTCTAGCTACTGTAACTCATACTGTGGAGGTCAAATATAGCCTCTAGCTACCGTGACTCATTCTACGGATGTCGTATAGAGCCTCTAGCTACTGTAACTCATACTGTGGAGGTCAAATATAGCCTCTAGCTACCGTGATTCATTCTACGGATGTCGTATAGAGCCTCTAGCTACTGTAACTCATACTGTGGAGGTCAAATATAGCCTCTAGCTACCGTGACTCATTCTGTGGATGTCAAATATAGCCTCTAGCTACCGTGACTCATTCTGTGGATATCATATATAGCCAGTTCTAACCACAGTGACTCATTTTATGGATACCGAATGTATCCACCGCTAGCCACAGTGACTCGTTCCGTGGACGGCGGTATACAATCGGCATTGTATCTCATTTCGTGAATGCCAGATGGCGCTAGACGCGAAATGGTTAAATGCACGCGCGCCTGGAACGATAACCGAAAACCCAGGAATGTAAAAAGTAAACGAATTCGAATCCTCCGGGCAACCATCCCCGATCTCCGTTACTGTTAGATCGAATACCTTCGGACGGTGACCGAGTCCCGTCTCCTCGGTACTGGCGGCGGAAGACCAGCGGTCAAGCTCTTGGCGCTCTCGTAACTCGCCTCGCTATTCCCGCTGCTCGTGTTACTGCCGTTGTTCCCCTCCCTGAGGAAGTAGTTCTTCGCCGAGAGCATGGCAAAGTGAAGGTTGTTCTTCAAGTCGTCCGCCGCCGTTGACAAGTTTCCCGAAATCTTCGGGGTGCGCCTCATCGGTCTCGGTGGTGGTACCGGCGATGGAGGACTGCTCGACGCCTCCGAAAGCGTCTCCGGCGTCGCGAGCGGCGCCGTTCGCGCGTTGTCGTCCCAGTCGCACCGTCGACTCGACCTTGGCACCAAAAATCAACCTTTCAGACGGTTCGCGGAACCCCGATTGACCGTAGGGTTTCGACGGCGGGCTCGGAGAAAACACCGCAGCCGGGGGGAGCAACGGCCTGTGACGCGATACCGTGGCTAACACGTGAGCGCAAAACACGACACTGGTTCGCAGAAACGAAGCGGACAGAAGCGGATAGAGCTGCAGACCCTCATCGACGCATCGAATTTCAACGGTACCGGCGTAACTCGATGGCGTTGCGGCAGTGCAAACGATTCTGTCAACGTGCGCGACTGTCAAAAGCGGTGATACAGAACGTGAGGTAAGCGATCAATGTGAACGTGACATGAGGTTCTTCGAACGATATACGAGGAACGATACGTCCGACATCTCGGACGATCGAGAACGATATTACGAACATCCACGAAATAACGTACGAACGCCTCTCTCGAAGTGTCTCCTATCAGAGCTTGAAAATCTCGTGTTTTCTTTCAGCGCTAAACAAAAATCGTCCCGATACCAGCGATACGAAAATCTTTGAAAATTCCTCGGACCCCCTAATTTCCATCACGCAAAAGCTACGTATGGTCGGGGCCGTCCATCGGGGCGTCAGACCCACGGTTCAGGGACCGCGGACCCACGGGTTCGTCGTCCAGACTCACGCGCAGACACGGTCGTACAATTTGCTCTATTCTTACAATTTGCATTCGTCGGTCCTAGGTGTGTTGAGCAACTCGCTGGCCAGGCTGACGTACTCCCACGGGATCCCCCTGGAGTCGACGCTCAGCTCACGGCCAACCTGGGGGAACTCCGACGGGCTCTGTAACGACGTGAAGCTAGTCTCCAGGCAGAGTTTGTGCGGCGGTGTGCCGGCCAGGTTGCTGGGATGCGATTTTACGGGGCTGGACGACGACAGCAACGCTCTCATTTCCTGTTCGATCTCCATCTCCTGGATCTCGACCACCTCCCGCGCCTCCGACGCCTCCGTGGACGACGCGTGACCGGAAACCAACCTCTGCGGCTTCGCCGGTCCCAGGGTCGTTACAACCTGACATTACACATCCACACGCGTTTTTTTTTTCCATGTAGTCGTTCTCACCGATCCTCCGGCGATCTCGGTTCACGGTTAAATCGCCCCCGTTAAATCGTTCGACATCGAGGTGAGAACGAAACTCGGGGTGAGAAATCAAATTGTAAATTTCTTTTTTCTATTTTTTTCGATGGCAAAAGCGAACTCGAGCGCGTCGATGGTTATACGCTCGATGGGGATCGGTCGTCGATTTTAATCGGTTTCATCGAGCAACCGAATATTCGATTATGCGGTTGGCGCGCGATCGTTTAGCATCCAGGTGTACGAATAATTCTGTTACGGGCGATCGAGCAACAACGTTCGCCGAAAAACAACGACGGTTAATAGAATACACGGTACGGTGAAATTAGATAGAGACGGAATCGATAACTCCTCCGCTCGAACGACCAAAGTAACGCGTTAAATCGCCATTTCAAGGAGCGAGGCAACCTTCTCGACTCTAACGCGCTCTTTCGTTTCGCGACTCGAAGTCTTTGGACAGAACGTATCCCGAATTGAACTCGTGTGTTTGATTTTACGAGCCAACGAGAGGAACGGGGAAATTATAGGAGCGTCGAGTCGAAACTATTCCAAGAGCTGTGATTGTAGAATGATAACATGTACGAAATATTTGTACACGGTGAATAATGTGTACAATGTATTTGTACTTTTATCTTTTCTTTCTTTACTACCTTGTGGCAAAGTTACGCTATTAATAACCATAAAGAATTATTATTATTATCGTTATTATTGTACGAGATCGCGATGGGTCGAGAGAGACCCGAAGAACGCACCAACGTCGAAGAACTTGTTCACGGAAATTTAGCAACGATCAAATCATATGTATCGCGTTCGATGTGATTATTATCGTCGAGGAATTGCTCTCGATAAATTCCACAAATTGTACAAACGAGAAAACGTACGTGATTGAAAAAAATTAATGAAATTTCGAATCTTTTTGATCGCGAGTGCCCGCAAATTTTGCTCGTCCGTTTCCAACGGAAAAAGCAGTAAATTCCGATGATATTGATTCAGCTGTTTACACAAACGTGTTAAATATTTAAGTTCGATCGCACGTACACCTAGGTACTAATTGGTCGCTAGATTGATACAGCGGAGCCAAATGTGATCGTTGCGTTTCTCGATGACTTTCGAGGGTCAAACGGATAATCGAATATCCAGAAATCTCAATTCTCGATTGAAATTTTCAAGACTTTCGGGGCTCCGTTTCCCATGTGCATTTAACGTTAACGTTCGAAATCTAGGTTTCTGGGTACCGGTTTCTCGCTCGCTCGTTTCGCGTTAATGCTCGAGGGGGTTATTGAACATTTTCGACCGTGGCTTCGCGGATTCCGTTCGCGTAGATGACTAGTATAATACGGAGGGAGGAAAAAAAGAAAACAAGAACGATGTACGCAAAATACGTCGTTAATTGGAACGCGAGCGTAGATTCGAGGATCTTCTCGTGGAAGAATAACTTGGATCCGTTGATGTATTCACGGTTCCATAAATTACGCATCGCGTTACGGACGTGGAGCGTGTACAGGGTGATTCGAAAATACCCGTTCTATGTTTCAGAGGGTGAATTTATTTACCAAGACGAGTGAAAAATGTTCTACAAACGTGTATGTTGTATGTGCCTTGGTTTTCGATTTGTGGACCGTCGAAGAAAACGTTCAAAGTGAAAGAAAAAGATTTCTTTTTATACTAAACATTTACTTCCATTGTTCACAACTCGAAAACTGAGGTATATAAGACGTATGTTCACAGTAGATTTTTACCCAATTTAGTGCATAGATTTCCCCTTTGAAGCCAAAAAATATTTTTTATACTAAATATTTTTTTCGATCGTTCACAACTCGAAAACTAAGATATGTAAGACCTATGTTCACAGTAGATTTTTACCAAGTTTAGTGCACAGATTTCCCCTCTGAAGCTAAAAAATATCGTTTTTTTACACTAAACATTTTCTTCGATCACTCATAATTCGAAAACTAAGATATACAACGATAAAGATATATAAGATGCAAGACGTACGTTCACAGTAGATATTTACCCACTTTACTGCACAAATTTCCCCTCTGAAGCCCAAAAATATTATTTTCTTTTACACTAAACATTTTCTTCGATCGTCCACAACTCGAAAACTGAGATATCTAAAACGTACGTTCACAGGAAATTTTTTACTCAACTTAATGCGTAAATTCACCCTTACACGTATTTCCAAGTCACCCTCTGTAACTCGTTGCAAAGCAATTTTAACCAAAGTCGAACGAGAGCGTGTACGCGAACATCTTCCTCAACGAGCGTTTCCGCGGGCGAACATAATAAATTTCGTATCCCCGGTTATCTGTTCTCCGGAAATTCTAAACACACGGTTATTCCTTATTCAAACCGGGTAATGGAGCCCCGTGGACAACACGGCGAAACGCGCGGGAAAACATTACGAAAATTTCGCCCGCGCGTATCGCGTTATCTCGAGGACAAATTGTTTGATTCGCGTCGGATAGCAAGTTTCGAACCCCGGTTTCATGTTACCGAAGCAAAGAGGCTTATACGTTTGATCCGCTTTCGCTCTCGAACAGACTCTTCTCCCCATTTCGCGGGCTGGAGCGTTATCGAGGACGGTTCTCTGATTTTTCGCTCGAAAATCATTCAGAAAGCTACTCGAACACTCGAAGAGTACTTTCAAAAAAAGAAACACCACTCTTGGCGTCGATACACCGACCTGCTCCACTCTTCCACAATTTTCGTTACCCCGAGAAATTTAATCGAAGAAGTTCCTCTTTTTCGTAATATAAGAAAATTTGAGTACAATCTGTTACACAAAGTTTAGCTCCATTATATAAAAATATTATGTAATTTTTGTTATATATAAATATTGTACAAACTTTACGATCTGTTATATAAATAATCTATTACATAAAGATTATTTATCGATGACCTGATCCATTCTTCGAAATTTTCAACACCTCGAGAAATTTAATTGAAGGAAATAAGTTTCTTTTGGATGCAAGGAAATTTTTGTGTAATTTTAACCAATCTATTACTATGTATAGAGTTTGGATCCAGTTAATACAGATCGTAGTGTTGGTTTGGGAGTCTCTTTCGTTGGAAAAATTCTGAAACCGTAAATCTCGCGATGGAAAACGGGCCTAAAGGTACAAGTCTCTTCGCCATGATCCGCGACGCGGTGCAAAGATGAGTATTCGTACGGCGCAGTGATGTCTGCAATGAAAGAGAATGATTACGACTGACAAACAGAGTAGAACGCGTGTTAGCGTACCGTGGGAACACCCTCGTTACGATATTCTAATTTTTTTTTTTTTTTTTTCTTGCATGCGATCAACGTACAATAAATCGCGGTGAAAATCAACGGCTATTATGTACCTAAAGAACCAAATGTACAAATGACGACTGTGGTGAACTAAGTGATGCGTGGTGCACATGCATGAACGACTGTGACAAGTTACTCATTCTCAAAATGATCGACGATCAATGGTCTGCTCTAAGTCGCTTATCTACGGCTCTTATCTGTTACAACACCGCCAATTGCGTTTCCTCTGCCCATATCGGTTTAACGATATCATACGTATTCGCTAATCTCTACGCCGACTTGCAGTACATGGTGGCCACGTTTCTCGAATTTCGTGGCTCAACGGTGTATTTCGAGCGAACGTGCCGTGGTGAACGATACCGTGGATGTATAATACGTATCGTAACTAAAATAATCGTGATGGTGATTAATCGCATGCGACAGAATGCAACCGAAGGTGACGTTGCGAATGGACCGCGACAATGGCGACAGCCAAGGTGATCTATCTGTCGGAGTCCTCGAGTCGCTGTAGATCGGACCATTGGTGAAAAATGATCGATTGGAACGTCCTCGTTGCTGCGACGATTCTAGTTACAGCTACTAATAATTTAATACCGCGTATTTGACAAATTGGAAATATTTGATACTTTTTTATATCGATTTCCGAACTGTTATCTAGAAACTAGAATTTTTTGGATCGTCTCAACGACTTATCCAAGTTGCATTTTGTTTTCTTGTTTCGGTGGAAGCTACCGAACGAAAGGTATACAAATATAGAAAAATGTGGCAATATTCAAAATGCAGGAATATTCATCTTGGAAATTTCTTTTTAAACGAACCGTCGATGATACACACACGGATTGAACGGATTCGGTTTCGTTCAGCAGCAACGAGAGCGTCTCGAGTGATTTTTTGATAAGAGAGGCACATCTTCAGCGACCTCGTACCAGTGATGTCGTCCCTTGAATCCGTCTCGTAATTTTTTATTTTCACCTCAGAACACGAACTTTCTCGGCAAGAGATTGGTCGAAAGCTCGATGCACTAGGAATTAAATTAATTAAGTTTCCACGAAGATGGTCAACGATGCACAGAGAGTGATTTATTAGCCACGATGTACAGGGTGAACTGTACAACTGGATCGACTCGATATTTTTCGTATCAAAATTTTATTCAACGCGAAATACAATTTCGAAGGATCTCCAAGGTGACGAGTTGTTTTTTTCTCGAGTCTCTATCTTTATTTAAATTTTCAAAGTCACCTCGAGGTACTTGATTCGTCTCGATAACCAAACGGAATTATAGTTGCGCGTAAAAACAGTCGAGGGTGATCCTGAAAAATTACGTAAAAAAAAATTCAATATCATCGTGGCGAAGATCCTTGGAAACGTTATCGCGATAAAAATATCGATCCGTTCACTGGTTACGGTAACATCCAGTCGAACAAGTCCCCTCTGTATTTTACAACGAGATGAGAATAATTCAAAAACGATAACGCGTATTAAATTTTTTACCATTCCACCTAGCCCTCGTACTATTCGTTTAATTAAATTGTATATCGAGATTTCGACGTAGCAATTTCCGAGAAACGATTCTCTGGTTGGAGTTCGACCATCGTGCAATAATATTCAACCTTTGAGTAGTGGTCGATTTACTTATGGTCGATGCGCGGTACACCGCGTGCGTTGAACGCCGATGGGCGTTCGTAGCGCGTGTATTCTCGATGCTCGGGATCGCGTCCCGCACGGAGGGTGGTATTTTCGGGTACCAAGGGTCCGGAACGACACCACTGGTGCGCGGACCCGTGTAAAATGAAGCCTAAAGAGGTCTATGTACCTTGTGTCGTGGCGAGAAGAGTGTGTGGTGGCATGGGGGTCGGCGTCGCGGTCGTGCAAGGTCGCCGATGTACTTTGATGGTGGAGTACGACGTGTCGTTGATCGGGCCTCCGCTGGGTCGCTGGGTCCGCTGCAACCGTTGCATGCGTTGCTGCACCGGCCTCTGCAGCGCCCCGATCTCTGCACGCTGACACCTAATCCACACCACACACCCTCAGCCACACATCCTCTCGTAAGATCGTTGGTTAGCCACGAATAATCGAAGGGACAAACGTCGAGTGCCGGCTCTACTCGTCGTAATCAAACGATACTTGGCGCGCAAACCCTAAACACCTAGTCTAATAGATATAGCTAAATGAGATTGAGCCGCGACGTGTGAAATGTCCTGCAAGCGAGTCGCTGGATCTCTGAACGGATATCACTTTTAAAGGGCGAGTTTGTTTGTTTTTTTTTTTTTTTTTTTTTTTAAGGAATAAAATGCTATTATTTAGCGACAGTGAGTTTAGTAATATTTTAATCGAAGGAAATCAAACTTTTGTCAATTGTTTCGAACGTTCGTCGTGTGTAATTCGTTACGTTGGAAAGGATAGAAAGTTGATTGAACAATTTTTTTTATATTTTCACAAAGGAATGTGTACACCTATGCGGTTAAATTTTTCAGAAATTTTTCAAGATTACTTCCCGCGTAGAAAGTAAAAAATTGCACGGCCTTCGGTATAAAATTCTATCGCGCACTATTACTATTTATGGGGAGGGGAGTTTACGATCGGGACGAGCGCTTTTTGGGTAGGATCGGGCGGAAAATTCAGGTCAGCATGGGTATAAACAAATTTCGTTATATTAGCCCCTGACGCTTAAAACGTTTATGAAAACGACTTCGAGGATTAAAATTCGAACTCCTCGATTGGATTTTATTCTTCTCTTTTGATTAATTCTTACTCTAAGCTCTTATCTGAACTCTACTTATCCTCTCGTCGTTCACATTATCCAAAATACACTCTGTTACATATTTGTCTACTGACTCCTCCCCGAATGAATTCTTCAAAACCGAAAATCTCTCGACAAGAAATCTATCCATCTCTTTGAAATTCGAATCGTCCGAGAAACAAAAGTTCCACGCAAACTGAATCCAAAGGCAACCAGTCAACGCTTCAGAGATCGCGATCCAGGTACTCGACGAGTCAAGTACAATGCGTTACTAGGGGAGAATGGACATTTCGTACGTTGCGACTCGACAAATTAATCGTCTACGCTACAAGGCGGGGGATAAGTGGCCGAGCGGGATCAAAATATCGAGAAAAAGATAAGTTTTTCACCGGTATCACTACAAGTTCACCGGTTATTCGTTCGGTAGCGCGTGTGCCAATCGGTTGTCGAGGTTCCGACCGTTTCCACGGAAGATGATCGATCGTTTCAAGTGAAACTGGCCCGTGGAATTGTTTCGAGTTCGTTACCATTAAAGCGTGTAACTGTAACGCACACCTGATTGGAACAACGACGCGTGGCGTTCTAAGGTTCAACCATCTACGGTACATCCCGTGCGTCGAAGCGTTAACTCGTGAATCATCGCCGCCAACTTTTAACCTCTACGCCAAGCAGCTTTGAACGAATGCCAGCGCGTCGAACGGCTCGTTCAACGACTTCTTGCGTTCCAAGCCAAACGTTACTTTTAACGAGGGATAGACCCGAACTGTCCCACTCCGATTGCAACGCGCTTTCGCAGAACGGTAGAGTACAAGTCCCTTTGAGGGTATATGAAAAACTAGACGCAGATACTCGATGGTTTTGGAGATACGAGTGAACAAAGTTTAACGTCCCTTGCACGATGTGTATCGTACAAATGGGCTTGGAGAGATTCTATGGCTCGAATCAAGGAGAAAATATGGAACGATGAAATTGCATCGGAGGTTTTCTCATCGAAGAAATGCATTTGGAAATGAATATAGTGGTAAAGTGTCTTTTATCCATGTTGAGAACGTATCAATTTGGTGTCCTCTACAAAAGCAATCACGAAGTCCGTAACATCGTTCATCGAATCGAATTAATCGTCCGAGAAACAAAAGTTTCACGCAAACTGAATTCAAAGGCAACCAGTCAACGCTTTAGAGATCGCGATTCAGGTATTGAATCGATCAATTTCGTCAGAAAACGAAATCTTCGATGTAATTTCGTGATTCTTCGTTTGTATTTTATTTCGAGCCGTAGAATCTCGCTAATCACACCTTTTTACCGCGAATTTTGGTCCATGGAATTAACTGATCACCGAGACGTAAATGATCATTCGACGAACTTTACTTCAGGGTGAAAAATTCACGGAAGTGGTCGTTAAAAATAAAGAATAACTTTTGTACGATATTGAATAACGACACCCGGCACGAGCGAAAGATATTCTTCCATTTGCAAGTGATAAATAATACACTTGGGAAAGAAGTGCTACGACCGTGAGCTTTTAGCGACAGTTACGTCGTTGCGTAAGTTCGACTGCTCGTAACTTTGCAAATATCGAGCATCTGCGCTCGATGTTTTACACATTCTAACAAGAATTTGTCTTTCTATGATCCTGTAAACGCGCGTTAAAATCGGAGGGGGACAGCTTGGCTCCTCTTCTTTTAAGGGTCGTCGCGCATTGTCGACCAATCCTCGAGCGACGAAAATCAAACGATTACAATCGATGATCAAAATGCATATTGAATCAATTTGCAATGATTTTGTACCGTTCCACCTAGCGATGGATCGACTCGAAATTCGACACGAAAGTCTGGAAGAGTTCAATGATCGTCTTTTGGTACTCAATTCTGAAAATAAATTTTATTTTCCTTAAGATTTGCATCCACGCGATAGTGTGCATTTATTTAGAGTTTGGTCGATCGTGATTGTAATCGTTCGGTATGTATTCGTAAATCATGGTGCTCGACAACGGTTCCAAACGGCGAGCTACCCCTTGGAATGCGAGAAATTCGAAAGTTACGCTGTCAAACTGTCATGCAAAAGCGAAAACGGCCATTTCCTGTCGCTGTGGCCCGCGGATAGAGACGTTAGCGTGATCTAGAAAAAGTGCTTCGAAATCAGAGCAAAAATATCGATACCTCGAGACACACAGTCAATATCAACGTACACACCAGCGAAGTGTTATCAAACGACGAGACAGAAAAGAAAATCAATAACAATAATAATAATAATAGTAATAATAATCATAATAATAATAATAATAATACAAAACCAAAGCAGCAAGTACACGTACGTACGATCGGTTCCTTTGTGCATGTATCGTTTATGAAACGCTGGTATTCCAATTGAATAACGGAATCAACGATCGAACGTACAAATAGCGTTAAATAATATTTATGTAAATAAACATATATCTATATATATATATAAACAACGCACAATTCACACACATTGTACTCGTACTTAACGACTAACGTATACTCTGAAATGCTCCAAGCACAGAATTAGGAAGCGATACCTAATAAATGAACAACAACATTTTTATGGTACAAAGTATATTGATCAAAGTAGCGTACATCGCAAATTATACAGAATCGAGTTGTTACAATGTGCAATCAAAACGACCATCGGAAGTGTCGAGATTTCCGAGCACCGATCTCTTTCACGACGTTCGTCCAGCTCGCTCGATAACGAAGTTGCTTCGTTCCCCGCGCGAAACGGTGTGCAATACGAACGAGAGAGAGAGAGAAAAAAAAAAATAGAAAAAAAAAAGAAGAAACGTACACCGCGGTCGTTTCGGGCGCGCGTTAACGCGATTCTGCGATCGAATTGTCCGTTGTTTCGATCGCAGCTGCGTTACGCGAGCGATAATTTCACCACCGCGTGCAATTTCGTTCAGTCGTTTTGGATGCAGTCAGAATCAAAGTGAACAGAAAAAAAAGAGAGAGAGAGAAGGAATGAAACAACTTTCGCGAGAGAGAGAGAGAGTACTTACGCAATCAAACTCAATCGAACGAAAGTAACGTTGGAAGAATACGATGGTGGGGAGGAGCTACGTATTACAACTGTTTGCAAAAGACTGTTATACGATAGTTCATGCAGTGTCGAGAAGCATGCGTGTCGATCGAATAAAACTGAAGGATAAAAATAAGAAACGAATCAAGTGCGATCTTCGTTGATCGATAACCGTCGACGATTTCTTGCGTCGTGTTTTCGCACTGTTCGCACCGTTCAATTCGTAGGAGAGAATCGAACGAACTTGGATCGTCGTTGCGTAACAATGTTTCTAAAATTCGACAAAAGGCTGTACAAAAAAAATAAAAAAAAAAAAAAATAAAACCAAGGCAAACACACTATTCTATTCAACGAGAACTACGGCTACGGACCACGTGTCGAGACACGTGGTTCCCCTCCTGTCGATGGAACGATCGCGGATCATTCTCCCGCGAGAAGTGCCTGTACCCTGAACAACGGATACGAGATTAAGATCACCGGTTCTGTTTTTCGAGACTAGTAGAAACTAACGGAGACTGGAAACTTTCGGTGACGGAGAGAAAGTTTCCCGATAAGAAATCTTCGCGAGAAGAAAGGAAAGAAATAATGAAGAGAGTTGAGAAAAAGAAGTAAAAATAAATAAATAGAAAAAAAAAGAAGAAGTATATCGTCGACTCGGTTCGTCGATCTATCGGTCACCGATTTCGAGGGTTACCGCGTCGTGTGCCCGCGGCTCGGCACGCGTGTCCTCTCGTTCGTGTACCTCGACATTGGCGACAACGATCTCCGTGATATAGATCGTGGATATTCGAACTTGCGTATCGTCGGTCCCGCAATCCCTAACGTGTCCGTTATCCTGTACACCAACGGGTACCACGTTGTTACGAGACTCGTCCGTTTTCCTCGTTAGCTCCGGAACCTCCGTGGTCTCCTCCAGGAGCTCGTAATTACCGGTTCTTACCGAGGGGATCCGTGTAACCGGTGTTTGCGACCTCTTTATCTCTCCGATCGTCGGATCCGTTTCGCTTACCTTGTTCAATGCTTTCAGCATATTGTCCGGCATGTGGTCCTGTATCATCACCGGGCTTATCAGCACCTCGTCGAAGTCGCACGGGCCCGCCCACAGCGCTTGATACACCGGTTCGCGTTTGTTCAACATTTGTCTGAAAATCGAACAAGAGAACGACCGTTCTGTATCCTAGGGGCGTACAACCGCAACAACGAGGACGACTTCCCGGCACACGTGTACACGCGGATACGACGCGAGCCTTTCTACCAGTTCAACTAGTCGCTACGTCTGGGAACATGCGGTCCGATGCATTTGCAGATCGAAGGTTTGGAAAACTCGGCTGTTCGTCACTTGCACCGTGTGCCACCGTGCTTGTTTCGATCGCGGTGAACACACTCGATGACCCCCCGACGACGAGAAGGAAGCACCAGGGCTGTGAGAGGGGTGTATTCGGTCGTTCGGAAAGTCGTTTTGTTTTTTTTTTTTTTTTTTTTTGTTGGTGAAACATAATTTTTTTAGAGCGTATAAATATTTGATTAAATTGTAGATTCTCCGTTTTGGAGAACGAAATTATTTTCCGAACGACCCGATGATTCTTTCGATCTGGGAGATAATTTCGAGATGCTTTCGAGGTTTGGAAAATTGGTTTTTTATTCGCGAAGAAAAAGAAAGTAATCGAGACACAAGAACGGTTATATTCTTCGAATATCGAGAACGTGTTTTCTTTTTCTTTTTTTAACGAACGACCGAAGTTTGTATTCCAATTTTCAGTTCTCGATTTTGAGCTCTCTTGATTTGATTTTGAGCGAGATCTTTGGATAGCGATGAATCTTTTATCGTGTAGGGTGTTCCAGAACGAAACTGACAATCTTCGTCGATACATCTGGGAGATCATCCTGAACAAAACATGTTATGATACCTGAAGAAAACAGGTATCATGGATCGATTTGTCTTCTTTCAGAACTTTTCATATATTGACCTTTTCATATATTTCATATATATTGACAAGGCTTATTGGTTTCGTTCTGAAACACCCTGTATATTCGTTATTTAAAAAGATCTCGTGGAAATTTTAAAGAGAATTAAATTGAACTTGGAAAAATTAAATAAATCTTATTTCTACGCGCTACACTTTTTTAAACAATATCTAAGTTTTTCTAAACTTGAAAAATGGACTCCTCGAATTAACATTTTTGTTTCACATTCCTTCTCGTCGTAGGAAGCAACGGAGATATTGAAGCCGATGGAAATAAACGATCCACCGTGTACGGGGAGATTTTTAGAAAGTGACCAATGCGATCACATTCGCACAGAAGATCTATGGAAAAATTCTTCGGTGCAGAAACGTTAAAATTTTGCTAATTTTCTTCGTTAGAAATTCGAGTGTTGTTAATTCCTGCTATCGATGGATAAGCGTTCAATGCTCTTTATTAGACTACACAAAATAATATAACGCGAGAACGCATTTGGTACCGATTTCGGTGAAAATCGATATTCACCGAGTTATCAAAGTTACCCAAAGTGCGCGTATGTACCCTCCCGTATAATACTCCCGCTGAAAAATGCAGAAAATGTTCCGTTTTACTTTATATTCGCGACCTTCGGTGGCGTCTTATAAAATCGTTAAAGTCCCTTCGAAAGCGGCTGCTGGCCCGGTGGTTGAAAAATGTGAACAAAGTGTGTCTCCGAGAGCCATTGAACGCCTCAATCGGGCCATGAAATTCTCCTCGGAGAACCGATTTTTCGAAAGATCGCATCGATCGCTTTGGTAAAAAAATGTCTCCGTACACAGAAATGATGCACGACTTCTACGCTATCGCATTATGTATATATAATATATGTATATGGTATGAAGTTTCTCTCTAAGTCTCGTTCATGCACGATATGAAAAAGATCGTCTGTACAGGTAAACGTCTCTGAGACAAGATAGTCGTAGGGTGCGACAGACGTTGCAGGAAAAATTAGTGTAGAGTATAGAGATCCAAGGGTACGCATGCGGGCACATCCTCAAGATGCAATTACCCAGAGCAGCCCTGAAAATGCAAACTATTCGATAAACGTACCTCCAGCGGCTCTCATACTTTTGCCTAGAAACGGAAAAGATCGTCGATTAAAGTTCATCGTTGGTTCGCACTCTGCCCTAAGTGTAACGCCCGTTTCTAATACGCGTTACGATGTTCGTCCGTGGTCCCGATCGAACCGAGCGAGCGTAAAGATCGATGCAGACGCGCGATTTTTTCCATTTCCGATCGTGCGTTTGTTCTAGTGGTTCTCGATTGGACCAATTTTCTTTCTAAATTGTCACTTTTTTATTTACGATCCGTCTAGAGGAGTGAATATATATATAACGGTTGGTAACTCGGTTCACCAGTGTGGGGGATCGATTAAATTGCGCGGTTTTGATTTTATCGTGTACATATACCGATCGCAAAGTAAGAGCTGCAAAGTGACTCTTTCGATTGAATTTTCAAGGTTGCTTCGACCTTGAAAGGTCATTAGCAACCACAGCTATTTACTTTTGTATAAATTACAGAATCTGTGAAATATTTACATTTATATAAATTACAAAATTTTCGAAATATTAAAAATTTATATAAGTTACAAAATCTGTGAAGTATTTACATTTATTTAAATTACAAAATCTACGATCGAAATTACAAAGTTTACGAAATATTTAAATTTGTACAAATTACAAAGTCTAGGAAATATTTAAATCTATATAAATTACAAAATCTCCGAAATATTTAAATTTATATAAATTGCAAAATCTACGAGTGGTGTACTCCGAGATCGCTACGAGAAGTTCGTCGCGTTGGAACACGAGCCTTCGCGAAAAAAAAAAGAAAGAAAAACAAAAATAAAAAGAAATACGACCGAAAAATTGGCGGAAAGATCGCGCGTGTGCATCGATCGCTTAAAAGTAGAGCGAAGGATCACGAAACTTACTCTCCCTTGTTCGGATGATGTCGAACAACGTGTATAATTCGGCCCGGCGGGTAGAGAGGCCTGTGCAACGTCAACGCGATACTGGAGTCGCTCGGGACAACGGTCTGGGAACGGGCTAGGTCCTTGTCCCTCTGATACTCGCTGATGCATCCTCCGGCCTCTAAATTCGCAGCCGAGGTGGGGGTGGAACCGCAACCGCAACACATCACCGAGCACGCTATCGTTTTCCACTGAAACGAACGTACGCGATTGATGCGCGGTGCTCGCTACTCTCGACTGTTGTTCTCCGCAAGCGCACTTATCGCTCGTTTCATCGACTGCTATATTCGGATTGAAATCAAGTGGCCGCCGAAGGCCATTCACGTAGTCTACATCCCCATCGTGCCGCTTAGCTAGACCCCGATTCCTCGAACAGTGGCGACCGACCGCCCTTTAAAACTACGAATCCGCCTATGGAATGGATTCACGGTCGGTGGAGTCTACCCTTTAACGGTCAATCGTGTACAGGGTGGCTTTGATAAAATTGCATTCGCGGAAAACTACTTGCAAATTGAAAAGGGTGCGTTCTCGTTCGATCGTGAAGAGCGAACTACACACCGTGTGAAAAATGACACACCCATGCGCGCGATTTAATTACCAGGATGGAGCAACGTAACCTTTGGTTACTTTTCTTTTTTTTTTTTGTCGTAATTGTGTCGAGTAGTGCACTTTCTTTCGTCCTCGATCGTAAACGCGATCGGAGATCTTTCATCGATGGGAATTTCTCGCGATGTCTTTCAAACGGGAACTTCTCGCGAACTTGTACAAATTGTACAATAGTCGAGTATTTACGTACACGTTGCGTTTAAATAATAACTATTCGATTACTGTACGATCGACAGGAGTTCGTCATCCTTCGTTCGGACGAATTTCAATGATTGCGTACCTTCGGATCGACGCTCCTCTTGATAGCGTTGATAAGATCGGCTCGTAAACTTTCCATCTGTCGAAGACCTATCCTGGGCACGACGTCTTTCCCGACCACCACGGAAGTAATAAATTCCTGCGAGTACTGCTGAGCAGGCATGCTCAATAGACCACCTGGCGGAGCGAACGAAAAGCACACCAAGTCCGGGTAGTCCTGCTTCAGCAATATCGCTAAGATAGCCGCCGTGCCCGCTCCCAAGGAATGGCCGACGAGTACCAGACCAAACTGTTGGGTACCCCTCGAAGAGTCCTGAAGCAGCGATTTCAACGATTTCCAACCGGGAACGAGTGTCTTCGTTGTCGCTAGCGCAACGACCTTTGCAAGATCTCGATCTCTGTCTCCCGTTACACCACAATTTAATCGAGTTACCACATTACTTAATTGTTTCCGCGTCAGAAAGAAAATCTCTCGATCTCGTCCAACGTGTACGAATCATCCGGGTCACAATCTCAAAGTCGATTTATTTCGTTAGTTTATTATACTCCACGAGGGTAATTTCAACGCGCGTTAATCGTTGCAATACCCTCAGGTACCGTTCACGAATACACGATGAAAAGCTCCACGATACTCGCGACACGTAGCGTTTGATGAATCCGTGGACGAAGTTACGGCTTGAAAATATTAAACGGCTGGTATAACTCGGCTCGATAAACAGACTTTATACACGGAGAGGGTTAACGGAAGTAATCGCGCTGGAAACGATCTCTTTCCCTGGCGACGGTTCACTTCGTGACGCGAAACGGGTAACGAGCACTGTGATAGGTGTAATTATTCCGTTTAACGAGTCATCGGTGTACAAGGTGGCGAGGCTCGTTTGCATTTGAGGCAAGGTTGCGGAGCGATACGTACCTTGTCGAGCGCGCGAGATATGATTCCCTCGTCCAGGAGCTTTTTCCTGATATACTCCGCCGCTTGGACCATACCTTTGTGACCCAGCCAGTCGTCTCTCGGCGGTGACAATGGTAACACCTCACCCTCCGCGTTCAGATCGGTTAACACGTCCTTCATGCTGAGGGTGCCTCGTATACTGACGACAACCTTAAAAAGAGAGCGCGCGAAATTGGTGATTAACCGTGTACCGGCTCGGTACGCTCCAGTTCGGTGTAAAAGCGATACGTAGCCGGCGTATTATCCGGTGGCTTAATTTTCTCGGGCCGACTTTAACGATCGAAGTGAAAACGGGCTCTGTTCGTTATAAATTGCGAGCTAAACGTGTTTAGCGCCCCGCGAAATTTCATTCCCGAGCGGTAAGACGAACTACTCCTTACACACTGCCAAGATGGGGTCAATTCGATTAAACGGAAACGTTCGTCGAGCAACGCGACTCTATTTGCGTTAATTCCGAAGTAATCCCTCGGGAAACTGCAACCCGAAACGCTCCTGCCACGTAGATCGACGCGTTACTTTTCGCGATAAACGCGCACCGAGCATCGAACGCGACGCGCGTAAACGCGTTGTACGAATATAGACACTACGCGTTGCAACGTATTGTACAGAGAAAGTTTTTCTACTTTTCTTACAAAAATAACCCTTCTCGACAAACTTTTCATCGTCTTCGTAGCACTTTTTCTTATCTCGACCCGTAGAACCGCTACCGTTTCGAACCTCGTTACCGCTACACACCGCTACCGCATCGAACCTCGTTATAGCGACCGCTTGGGCGACCACGCGTGGGTCTGAACTGACCCGCGACCTAGATCTCGCGCAAATACTTCGAAGGAAGGTTCCATTCTTCTCTCGTACGTTTCTTATCGCGTGTTCTGTTCAATCTCCGAGTGAATCAACGGTACGATCGTGCAAAGGTCTCCCGGGTCCGGGAGGACCCACGCGGTGCAGACCACGGCAGATTGAATTTCGATACGAAGCAGGTGTGCCGCGTTCGTGGTTCGATGAACCGTGGCTGCCAAATACGTTAACTCGGAGAAACACGAAGCGTGCGAATTGTCTCTGGGTGTTGGCTCGTCGGAGGTGTGACGGTGTTGGGTGGGGGGTGGCGGGGGCGGCCCGATTTAACTTTTGGCAAGCGGGTGAATCTCGTCGCGACTTCGTCATCGAGGAATCGTGTACACATTGTGAACGCCGCCGCCGCCGCGACGAAGTTCATCGCGCGTTGGCGATGGACGTGTTAAATGGCCGATGTAAAATTCATAAAGTGGTCGGCTCAACGAGATCCATTTAGCTCCCAATTAATCTTCCGGAACGCGACCGGCGTTTGCTTTAATCCGCGTCGCGGCGGCGGTGCGCGATCGGTAAATCGGATACGATTAATTATTTCTACGGGTTACGCCCCCACCCCCCACCCCTCCCCCCCGCCACCCGATCGTTTGGTAACGTTATCGGTGCATACGAATCAATAAAGAACGCGCGAAACCTTTTTCCTCGTGTAATCGAGCGCGACGAAGAACGGCGTCTCACCGACGTCCACGTGGAAGGTCGCGTAAATGACCTCCATCTCGGTGACGGTGACCATCTTTCTCAACGCCGCGTAATTGCACTGGCAACAATTGTCCTCCACCACTGTCGCCTCGTCATCGTGGCCACCGCACGGGAAACAACCGCATCGTAATCTGCGACAAGATTTCCCTACACTGTTATCCGCTCTAACCTTCTAACGGGAGCTTGGGAGAAATTTAATCTGGTTTGCTGAAACAATATTGGACGTTTCGAATGCTAGACGGAGCCTCGATTACTCGATACCCGAGGTATCGATGATTCTATTGTATTCGGTACGGAACAACAAAGCGAGCTGTTCCTTTCGCGATACGGAGACGCGGATTCGAGGGAAAGAATATCTAGGTGGTTCAACGAGGCTTTGTGTGTGCAATGGCGTAGGTAGAGGAAACTGAATGTAAGGAGTGGGGGTAGCATGGACGAAGTGGGAGAAGTAACGAGTGTGTTTATCGTATCGGTGGTTCAAGGAGGCTTTGCGTGTGCAATGGCGTAGGTAGAGGAAGTTGAATGTAAGGAGTGGGGGTAGCATGGACGAAGTGGGAGAAGTAACGAGTGTGTTTATCGTATCGGTGGTTCAATGAGGCTTTGTGTGTGCAATGGCGTAGGTAGAGGAAACTGAATGTAAGGAGTGGGGGTAGCATGGACGAAGTGGGAGAATTAACGGGTGTGTTTATCGTATCGGTACACCAGCTTTAAGGTACAATGGTACCAGATTGTTCAATAAGTTTTATCGAACGAGAAAATCTATTATATTTAACTACAATAGGTACTCTCTTTTTTCACAAGGAGTGGGGGAAAGTAGACTGGGCGGAATGGGGGAAGTAACGGATGTTCCTACTGTACTGGTTTACCGTGTATAAGGCACAACGATATCCTTAACTAGAAAAATAAACCGAATCTTCTTCGGATTAATACATCTTTTATCACATCCGAACGAGATTCCAAATTTCCGCAAACAATTGCAAAAAGTTAGCTCGAGTACGTTTAAAGTGTGCTAATCCCCGGATAACCGATCGAATTCTTCCCCCGGATAAGTGTTCGCTCTCGGTGTATCCACGGAGCAATGTACACTCACTCTCGGTGCTCGATAAAAGGAATTCGATAAAAAAAAAGCTACACCCTCACCGGATAACAGATTCGCAAGTTCCATTAAACGAATTATCAGAGATTTCGGTCGGTCTTGCCGGTGGTCCGCGATATTTATTTACGAGGAATAAATTATTTTTACGTTACGAATGTTCGACAAACTCCGTTCGCATGGTCGTCGTGCTGTTAATTCCGAGCCTATCTGGAAACGTTACGCGTACCGACGTAATCGCGATGGAAATAATAACAGATGCGGTTAAACATCTAACGGCGACCTGTTTGGTCAACAAATAGACATTGAAACACCGGTGAAAATCAATCGATCGTGACGCTTATGGCGTGACAACGATGCACGGCGCCGCCCATGACGACGACATTACCTTGCGCACAACTGACAGAGACCGGTGGAATGATTAAAGAGGAACAAGGGCCAGCCGTAAGCGGCGAGGGCGAAGTGCATGTAATGAATGGCCGACTGAAAGTGGCCCAGATCACCGTCCTCGGTCAAGGACAAGAATTTCGTGCGTGGTGTGACCGGCACGCCCGAGAGGAACTCGTACGTATCGTTTTTCCGTTGCTTCACTATCAATTCTCTCTCGACCTTCTGGAACTTCCTGAGCAGCACCAGACCGGCGACCACGTCCGACGGCACCACGTCAAGGTCGCGGAAGAAGTCGCTCAACAGCCTGGCGATATCCGCGAACGAGTTCTGTGAAATGCGTTACGTTTATCCGGTGACGCACACGCCTCTCCGTTTCACGATACTTCGTGAAAAAAAAAACGATCGTTGTTCCGATCGACAACTTACGCGGCTCCTATCGGAATTGCCCATGCAACAAAACAGCAGCCTGCACCTGTTGTCCCAGCTGTCCTGGTACGCTCGTATGACTTTTCTGCAAATCACGAAATATCGAGAGTATTAACAACGCTTTAGTTACGGACGAGTTTAACGTTCAATGTACCCCGTGTGCGGAAAATCTTCTCACGTATTGGATGTATACGCGTGACGAACGCCTATGGGCGTTTACAGCACGCGATCGACCGTTTATAAATACGTTCATTGAACGTGTTGTATATGTTTGGAGTGAAGGTACGCGCGTATGACTTTTCTATAAATTGTGAAATTTCAAGAGTTTTAACTCGTAATGTTTTGATTAGAGTTTGACATTGAACGTACCCCGTGTGCGGAAAATCTTCTCACGTATTTGATGCATACGCGTGACGAACGCCTATGGGCGTTTACCGCACGCGATCGACCGATCGATCGAGCGTTTATAGATTCGTTTATTGAACGTGTTG
This sequence comes from Ptiloglossa arizonensis, assembly GCF_051014685.1. Taxonomy (NCBI): domain Eukaryota; kingdom Metazoa; phylum Arthropoda; class Insecta; order Hymenoptera; family Colletidae; genus Ptiloglossa; species Ptiloglossa arizonensis. Next base: position 24,219,747 of record NC_135050.1, read on the forward strand.
TATATGTTTGGAATGAAGGTACGCGCGTATGACTTTTCTATAAATTGTGAAATTTGAAGAGTTTTAACTCGTAATGTTTTGAATACAGTTTGACATCGAACGTACCCCGTGTGCGGAAAATCTTCTTGTGTATTGGATGTATACGCGTGACGAACGCCTATGGGCGTTTACCGCACGCGATCGACCGATCGATCGAACGTTTATAGATTCGTTTATTGAGCGTACTGTATATGTTTGGAATTAAGGTACGCGCCATGCACGGTGCAAATAACTCGGTTTTCGACGGTAGAAAAACGTCGAGGAGAAAATAGTCTGGATTGAATTTTTGTCGTAATCGAAATGGGAAATATTTTTCAATGTCATTTTTCGGAAAATTTGAATCAAGGTATGCACCCCACGGTCCCGAATACCTCCGTTGTTCTCGATGGTTCGCGAAAAATACGAGACGAAACGAGTTATTTCGGATCAAATATTCCGCGATCGAAACGAAACAATTTTAAACGTAATTTTTTTTCCCTCCAAATTTGATCGCCGAGGTTTCGTTAAACGGAATCCGTGTACGTGTATTCTTCGAACACGCGGGAAGGATTTATCGTGTAACGATAAGAGCTCGTTACGCACGTTGCGCGATTCTATTGAAAAATTTGTAAATAAACCATGCTTAACGTTTGACAGGTTTTCCATGTTGCAACGTATTCCACCGGGAGATAGAGAACGCGTGCCTGCAGGTCTCTGTCCTTTATGTGTCAAACACAGCTTTCAACGCGCTTTACACATTCCTGAATTCTCCAATGGAAACATACAACGTACAGTGTGACCAAATTTGTCGGTACGTCGAATCTCCATTCGCGTTAAATACAATACGGTCCTTGTTAAACGAAAAAAGGAAAAAGTAATCGATTCGAAAATTAGGAAAAAAATGACGGTAAAAAATTTTCATCTCGCTTAAAAAGAATGACGCATCGCTGAACCGAACACCTCCTTTCTTTTAGACTTTAATAATCCATCATCGAAAAGAATGGAGATACTCGAGCTAATCGATATAAATGGGCCACTTCTTGTTTTTTTTTTTTTTTTCGCGCATAATACCTTCGTCGTAAAAACTTCCAACTTAATTGAACTCTATTTTTTATCCACATGTTCTAATGAAAATATATTCGGGTGACCTCCTTTGCACTTTATATACCAGGCACAAATTACCAAGAAAAATATCACTTCCGACTATCCCATAATAAATCGAGATAAAATCCGGATCCCCTCGAAACCATAATTCCAACGAATATAATTAACATAAGTGTCCCTCGGTCTCTATGGGCGTAATTTTTTTTTCCTTTTTTTTTTCATACGTATCTTCAGTATCCCCAGAGGCCGAGGTACGCTCGAATTAATTATTATATTCGTAACAAGACTTTCACCGAGAAATCCGTAGGCGAAATTATTCAACAACCTAATTTAGGTCATGAAATATTCATTTGCATTACCTGTGAAAAAAACATCAAGATACCATCGCCTCAATTGGCACCATTTGTGAGCGGTAGAAGCGGTCTAAAAATTCTAATTAAAACAAAAAAAAAGGAAAAAAAAAAACGCCACACATACAGTCACAAAACTCTACGTACGTCTATTCAATACTGTACAAAAAATCAGAGTGTATCCTACACTGTTTTATATCTGCTCGCATTTACGACGAGAGACCAAAGTATCGATATCGCGATCGGAAGAAATTTTGGAAAATTTTAATATCTCTACAATATTCGCGCGTATATTATCCTCACACTGCATTCTGTATTTATTCGTCTTTCGAACGAATTCAATAAATAGTACGAGTTTCCAGAAAATTTCCCCTCGAAACAAACAAACAATTTAACGACGATAAAATTTCGAATATAATATCACGGCTCCCTGCGAAATTGCAAATTACCGTATGACACTTGAGCGGCTGATCTCAACGAGAGAGAGTGACAAGTGGAAAGGATTCAAGTAGAGGTGGAAAGTAATAGGTCAGACGTCGAAGCTCGGTACGAGTCAGACACGCGGGTTGTTACCTTTGCCGCCAATTTCTGTTTCGGCTGCCGCTTCGGTTGTAATGCAATTTGCCGCATCTCGATTCCGCTTCCCTCATGCTGCGTTGATATTTCTTCATTTTCACCCACGATCTGCCAGCAGCGTCGTACGTGCACCATACGGTCACCATCACGGACACCAACACGCACCAATTCGATACCACTAAACCTGCGGTGCAATGCTCGTACTAGAATCGAAAACCTTCCGATGGCAAAAGCGCAACGATGCAACTCGATCGCGCGCGGTGTGCAACGATTCGAATAATGATAAAGGGGAATGTACACACCGAGAAATCTTCGTTCGAGAACCTTCCCTACGTTTCGCACGGGATTTACCCGGGATTTATTTTCTATTTGTAAAAAAAAAAAAAAAAAAAGAAATCCAACGTAGGATTTTCTCGTCACGGGATTCCTTATTCGCGTGAAATTCAACCGAAATGACATTTTCTCGTTCGCAACGAAATGTAAATGAAACGAGAGGTCTCCGCGAGGTGTGCTTCTAAGATGAATTATTGGAATGTTCGAAAAGTCATTTCGTATTTTTTTTTTTGGTGAAAATGAAACACGATTTTTTTTAGAGTGTTTAGTAAAATGCACACTTTATTGAATTATATGTTCTTCGTTTGGAAAACGAAATTACTTTCCGAAGAACTCAATATTTTCACCCGATGTGAACGGTACGAACGTAATTTTCGATTCGTAATTTTCGATATCGTACTTACCTAACATTACGTCTCTGAGTTGGTCGACGGGACAGGTCTGGTAGTAGTGTATCAGCCACGTTACACCCGCGCACAACCAGCCAGTTTCTACCAGTAACAGAACTGAAATAGAGTATCGCAAAATCCGTGTAACAAATCGTGCGGAATCGAAACTTTCGTAATGTTTGCGTACATTGATCGATAACATCGATGGTCATGGAAAATAGAATCTGCGAAACGTGATCACGATTTTTCTTCATTTTAGAAAATTTCGTAACACACGTTACGGTGAAAATACTTTCTGCGCTGTTGAGAGCGGAAGAAACTTTAATCTTGGACGAAATTCGATGACGTTCCGCAAAAAGAGGGAACAACGATCGTAGTTTTTCTAAGTTGGATGATTGGAGGCGATCGAAGTTGTTCTACTTCGCTTCGTCTTCGACTGAAGTGATTGAGAAGGTATCGAAAGGAAGACGAACACCGATTCGCGAACTGTGTACCGAGCGTTTCGATAACGAAACAATTATTTTCTTCACTTTACAATATTTTTTGACGTAAAAATATTTATCTTGGATGAAATTTGATGACGTTCCAGAAGAAGAGGGAACAAAAATTATACTTTAAGTAAATTAGACGATTGGAAGCGATCGAAGTTGTTCCACTTCGCTTCGTCTTCGACTGAAGAGATTAAGAAGATAACACCGATTTGTGATCAGTGTATTGAGCGAGAATCATTGTTTCTGATAACGAAACAATTTTTTTCTTCACTTTACAATATTTTGTGACGTAAAAATATTTATCTTGGACGAAATTTAATAACGTTCCAGAAGAAGAGGGAACAAAAATTATACTCTTCGTAAGTTAGACGATTAGAGGCGATCGAAGTTGTTCCACTTCGCTTCGTCTTCGACTGAAGAGATTAAGAAGAAAACACCGATTTGTGATCAGTGTATTGAGCGAGGATCGTCTGATAATGAAACAATTTTTTTCTTCATTTCAACATTTTTTCTAACATAAAAATATTTCATACGCTACCGAAAGTGGAAGAAACTTTAATCTTGGACGAAGTTTAATGACGTTCCACAAGAAGAGGGAACAACAATTATACTTTTCGTAAGTTAGACGATTGGAGGCGATCGAAGTTGTTCCACTTCGCTTCGTCTTCGATTGAAGAGATTAAGAAGACAACACCGATTTGTGATCAGTGTATCGAGCGTTTCGAGGATCATTTGATAACGAAACAATTTTTTTCTTCACTTTAAAATTTTTTGTAACATAAAAATATTTCATACGCTACCGAAAGTGGAAGAAACTTTAATCTTGGACGAAGTTTAATGACGTTCCACAAGAAGAGGGAACAAAAATTATACTCTTCGTAAGTTAGACGATTGGAGGCGATCGAAGTTGTTCCACTTCGCTTCGTGTTCGACTGAAGAGATTAAGAAGATAACACCGATTCGTGATCCGTGTGTTGAGCGCGAATCGTTTAATAACGGAACAGTTTCAAAAGAAAACGGCGCGAAGTATTTGGGTCGAGCCTCTGTTAGAGTAAACGTATGACTTTTTGTCACGGATAGTTGGCATTTCTTGGTTGAAAGGAGAACACGTCAATGCGTTGACACCGTAACTTCGCACCGGATAAGGATTGAAGGTATTGACAGCCCTTTCCTCGAGCGCCGAGTACGAGATAGCTTCGCCACAAAGGCGTAATCCGTTGTTTTCCAACGTGGCAGCTTTTGATGGTCTTTGCGTCGCGGTAAAACGCGTCTGACCTAATTACCTTTACAAACGCGATTGCGTGATTCAAAATATTGTCGAATTTACATAAGAAAGGTATTGTCGCCGCGTCGAACAAAGATACAAACACGATTATTAGACACCACGCTATCACGTGGTGCTTCCTCGTGAACTACAGGGTGTCGCAGAAATTAATTCCATATTTTGTTTTTAAACGCACGTCTCAATTTCTGTCTCGGGTTACGTCATCGAGCAACCACCAGCTATCATAGTTCCCTCTGTTACTGTCGTTAAAATATATTATATATACAAAATTGACTTCACACCCTGTCGTAATGTCTCAATTTCTGTTCCGTATTACATCATGAAGCAACCATCACCTATTATAGTTTTCTCTGTTACTGTCGTTAAAATGTATTTCACAAAATCGACTTCACACCCTGTCATAATGTCTCAATTTCTGTTTCGCGTTACATCGTGAAGCAACCATCACCTATCATAGTTCCCTCTGTTACTGTCGTTAAAATATATCGTATATACAAAATCGATTTCTCACCCTGTCGTAATGTCTCAATTTCTGCCTCGTTAAACGTCGTAAAGTTATCATAGTTCTCTCTGATACTGTCGTTAAAATGTGTACACAAAATCGATTTCGCAGCCCATTATCATTTCTCAATTTCTGCTTCGTATTATGTCACAATGTTATCGTCGCGTAACACGGTTCTCTCGGTTTCTTACTCTCATTCCAATGTATATAAAGTCGACGTCCCACTCTATTATAATGTCTCAATTTATGCTTCTCGTTTTGTCGCGAAGTTACCACCATCATTTATCACAGTTCTGTTTTCCACTCTCATCTCGATATATTCAAAGTCGACTTCCTATATAATTATAGTCTCGTTTTCATCACTGAGAAATTAGTTCTGTGTTTTGTATTTAAATAACTTTTGAAGAAAATAAAATACCCTTGATTTGATACGTAAGTAAAATTATTTATCCAATATGATACATAAGAGAAATTAGATCTGTGTTTTGTATTTAAACAACTTTTGAAGAAAATACAACACCGTTGATTTGGTACGTAAGTATATTATTTATCCAACACGATACACAAATATATTATTTATCCAACACGATACACAAGTATATTATTTATCCAACTCTTCGGAGTGCAATTTGCTCGACAATTCTAAGACTTTCCAGGGAAAATCTTTTTTATTTCCTGGCGTGGTATTCTCTTTTAATTGCTCCAGAGTTCTGGAGCTCTGTGCTTCACGCACCGAGAAAAGTTCGTTAGCATAGACCTTGATCTTTAAGAAACCTCGAGGAAAGAAATTAGGCGATCCACGTGGTCGATGTCACCGCTTTTAGATATCGATCGACCTGGAAATGCCTCGTTCGAAACTTGTATCGTTGTGAATAAATAAATAAATAAATAAATAAATAAATAAATAAGTTTCTCACCTATCTGCTTCGCGACTGTAAAATAACAAACGATTGCGTCGCGTCGCATCGAAATGGCAGCCAATCGAAGTATACGACCGATTTTCGAAACACCCTGTAGAATGGCCTGTGCAAAATCGAAAACACAATACAAGACGATCGTAAAAAATGTTAAAGAATAGCTCAAGAGAAACGAGAATCGAGCGAAACCCAATTTTCTGCGAATTCCCTGCAACTCGAGGAAAAATGGAAATCCACGACGTAACAAATTTCGTGCAACGAAGTTAGTATAATTCAGCGGGATTTTATTCCGCGGATTTTCCAGACTGTTCGGTGAAATTTTATTCCGCGGAGATTCGTCGTATCGGCCAGATACGATTACTATGACGTACGATCGCTTTAAAGAATACGGAAAAAAAGGGACGTATCGTACGTTAACTTATAGTAATAAATCAATCGCCTGTTTATGATCAATGCGGACGAACGACTTTCCGACGGTACAATTGTCAAATTATCTAATCGTACAATCGTCACTTTTTAATGTGCAATCGTCACACCGTCTTACGATCAGTTCGTATAAAGAAAGAAGATAAAGCTCGCTCGTTTGCATCGGGCTTAGAAAGTAACAATATTATCTCCAAAATAAATAAAGAAAGAGAAAACTATTTCGTTAAAAACATATTTCCTTGCTATTTCGTCCAATATAAAGAACAAGACGATTATATCTCCAAAATAAATAAAGAAAACGAAAAATACTTTCTTAATATTTCATTCAATAAATACTCGCAAACAGATTCCTCAAATCGGTCAGTTCATTTACAAACAAATTCCCACAAAATTTCATCGATGCCTGGAATAAAAAAAATAATGCATTTTCAATTCGTATACACCTCAACCAATCACGTTTCACCGCTTTCTCCTCACAGTGCGCAAACAAACTAAACAGACAGCTTTCTCGAAACGAAAATACCGAAATGAACGTTTGACAGCGAGAAACACCAATCGATGAGCCGCGATATTGCCCGAGAGTCTGCCCGCGGGCATCCGCGAGTGCCCTTGCCACCCGAGCCACGTTGAAGGGCATCGATCCGAAGTACGTTCCCGTCGAGATGAAAGAGGAACCCGAGATGGTAAATCACGATGATTCGCGACACGTGTGTGCTCGTCCAGGCTTTATTTCAAGTCTCGTGCTTGGATTCGCGTCTCTCGTGTCGAAGACCCAGATATCTCGTACGAAAGTTCGACGTCGCGTCTGTCGAAATCGGACCAACCGAACCGCGCAAAGAATCCAAGTGAGTTCGAGTCGCAACGACTGTGTGGCCTGGCACTCTGTACGCATCCGACCAATCAGCTGTACGTGATCGGAATTCCCATCGAGTTCTTCCCAGCTGCGCTACAACTACCGAAGAACAGCCGAGAGCAGCGTTGGATCGGTTCCAGAACCGTTAATACACGGGAGTGTACGTGTCCTTCGAGGGAACAGACGGCTAGACGTAATTCTTTGTACGGTGGAACCGGAACGTAACGCGCAGCCATATTGCTACGAACAATTTCATATACACGATCGAAGAAAAGAAAAAAAAGAAAAAAAAAAGTACGATGATCCAAGCGGTGGTAATCGATTCTCGCGGATCAATTTTCAAGCTCGAACACTTTCGAAGTCCCTTCACTCGCACTCGACCATTACAAGGTATCGATCGATACAAAACTAGTGCTTATCACTACTTTTACATTTTTCTACGCACGTGTATAATTTATACACAAGTTCACAACCGATCTCTACCGATGCACTTTTCACAAGGAATCAAATTACAAATTCTACCTAAATTCTAACACGCCACACTTGCAGTTCCTTCCAGCTGCTCAACACCGATTAAAGATCGTTGCGAATTCACCAGAAATAATTCCAAACACCCATCGTGCCACTGTGGACCACTTTTCTCGATTGAGAAGACACAATTAAAGATCGTTGCAAACTCACCAGGAATAATTCTAAACACCCACCGTGCCACCATGGACCACTTTTCTCGATTAAGTAGACACAATTACAAATTCTACCTAAATTCTAACACGCGACACCTGCAGTTCCTTCCAGCTGCTCAACACCGATTAAAGATCGTTGCGAATTCACCGGAAATAATTCCAAACACCCATCGTGCCACTGTGGACCACTTTTCTCGATTAAATAGACACAATTACAAATTCTACCTAAATTCTAACACGTGACACCTTTAGTTCCTTCCAGCTGCTCGACACCGATTAAAGATCGTTGCGAACTCACCGGAAATAATTCCAAGCATCAACCGTGCCACCGTGGACCACTTTTCTCAATTAGGGACGCACGCGGCCAGGTGAGAACTCCGTGGAAGGTGCCACGTGCAAAATTCAAGGAGCTCGAACGATCGACGCCTCTGGGTCCCGGTCTCCGGCACCGACCATAAATATTTTGAAAGAGAAAATTGGAATCTCTGCCACGGTGTTAGATCAGTTTTTAGACCGGAACGAATCGCGTTTCCAAACTCTCCGTGCAACTTCACCACCCGAGAAATTCTTTACCCCGTCGAATGTCGCGACACTTTGATCAATTTTAGTTACCGTGGCAACCGATGTTGCGTTTCGCGTGTTTTCTCGAACTTTGGGAAAATTTCTCGATATTCGCTAAAATCGCGAATGGTAATCTCGTCGAATGTTAGGTGACCGGAAATATCCAAAGGAGTCGTTCTTCGCGTTAGAAAAAGTGCAATGGACGATCTTCTGCGTAAATATTTTCGTCAATATTGATTGTTATCGCGTAAGGACTGAAAGTCTATGGAAAGAACGAAACGTTGGAAAAGAAAAGGGTAATTCACGTTAATAGCTTCGGTAGAGGTATTTAGTTAAATGTCAAGACCTTCGAAAGAATATTGTAAGAAAACATATGGTCGAAGTGACCAGCAGGTTAAAAGGATCACACCTGCTTATCCATACGGTCCCTTTGGTAACTAAAATACTATAAAAAGCGTAAGGGACACGACTAGACTTGACTTGACCGACAACTACTGTAGAATCAAGTACCGCTGTCAATTTTGTAACATTTCAACCTTCGTTGTTCCGACATTTAAATTAAAATTATTCGTATTCTAACTCGAGTGGGTTATTTTTGCTATTCACTCGAGATTAATGTTCCTCGACGTGAAGTGGGTCGATATCAGAAAGCATCTTTCACTGAGTTGCTCTAGGGCAAGTACAGGGTGGGCCAACTTGAACCAACCGATGTAAAGTGCATAGAAATAAATATTAATTTATTCAAGGACTTCAACCCGTTCTTGCATCGAATTTGCAGTCAAATTTTCGCAAAATTCTGTATAATCTACAAAAGAAAAAAATAATAATTAAACTTTACGAAATTTAGCCAGCTACGTTACTTCGTTAATCTCCAACGAATAAATATTAACTCGTTCAAGAATTTTAACCCGTTCTTGCATTAAATTTGCAGCCAAATTTTCGCAAAATTCTATATAATCTTCCAAAAAGAAAATAATAATTAAACCCTACGAAATTTAGCCAGCTACGTTACTTCGTTAATCTCCAACGAGCCATGGCTTCACAGCCATCTTAAATTTACGGTCAAATTTTCGCAAAATTCTTTATAATCTGCAAAAAAAAAAAAAAAATAATAATTAAACCCTACAAAAGTTACAAATTTTTAAAAATAGTCAAAGGTTGGTCCGCTCTACCTAAGGTCCAAAGTTGCACCGCAGCAAGTAACATTGACCTCGAACGAAAGATGCATTGTGCGCGCGATGCGGTTCGAGTTGTTGAGAAATTGCAGATATACGAGAAAGAGCGAACCGTTTCTGAGATCGTGGCTAGCAACCGTTTTCTGCACTCGTGCAGAGGATAACTACGACCCACGAGGACCGGAATCTTTTCCCTCGCGAGTGCTCGTTTATTTCGGCCCCGAAAACTTACAGCCAAAGCCCCGTCCCTTATTAATATTCCCCCGTCGCACTGGGAAGATTGGAAGGGCCGACAAGGGAGAAATGGCTTCCCGTCGCCACCAACGAAGCTTTCGTTAACGAACCCCACGGTGTGCGCTATCAGATCGGTTATGATTCCGCTGCCGCGATTATTGACGTTAAATAAAGTCTCCACGAGCAGCCTCCTAATCTCTGTTCAACAACGGGAAGCGATTCTTACAATTAGGTAGCTCGAAAGTCTTGGTAATTATTCTTGTTCTCTGAACGGTAGTTAATGGGTGTACTTGTGCGATACTTAAGGACCAATTTCCAGAATATTTTTCCGAATTGTGTTTCGTTTGGAATTGTTTGTGTGAAAGATGTCAGTAGCTCTGAGAGCCAACCGGAGAAGAATTATTTATGCAAAAAGTGAGGATTCGAGAGATATCTAACAGGTTTGATTTTTTGTGAATTGTAGTTGGTTTGAAGTTGTTTGTGTGAAAGATGTCAGTAGCTCTGAGAGCCAACCGGAAAAGAATTATTTATAGAAAAAGTAAGGATTCCAGAGATATGTAACAGGTTTCGTTATTGTGAATTGTAGTTGGTTTGAAGTTGTTTGTGTGAAAGTTGTCAGTAGCTCTAAGAGCCAACCGGAAAAGAATTATTTATAGAAAAAGTAAGGATTCCAGAGATATGTAATAGGTTTCGTTCTTGTGAATTGTAGTTGGTTTGAAGTTGTTTGTGTGAAAGTTGTCAGTAACTCTGAGAGCCTACCGGAGAAGAATTATTTATACGAAAAGTAAGGATTTCAGAGATATTTAACATGTTTCGTTCTTGTGAATCGTAGTTGGTTTGAAGTTGTTTGTGTGAAAGTTGTCAGTAACTCTGAGAGCCAACTGGAAAAGAATTATTTATAGAAAAAGTAAAGATTCCAGAGATATTTAACAGGTTTTGTTCTTGTGAATTGTAGTTGGTTTGAAGTTGTTTGTGTGAAAGTTGTCTGAGAGCCAATCAGACAAGAATTATTTATACGAAAAGTGAGGATTCCAGAGATATTTAACAGACATTTCGATTTACCAGTTTAAGGTTTGGGTTAGGTCTGGGTTAGGTCCACAAAGTGGAGTACCTCGTTCTGGAAAATTTTGCTTTCAAATACCCAATTCGATATCAAGTGCAACCTTAATTTAGCACTTCCGACATCGAGTAACGTAAAGCGATTGTTGCTTCGAGTATCGGAATTTTTACAATCGAGTATACATTTCACTCATTTTAAACGTTCGATTAATTCGAATATTCTTCGAATCAAATCCCTTTCCACGCGAAACTAACCGACCGGTAATTTCGTTCAACCTATAACCATACAAGGATTTATCAGTATCCATATGCATACGCTGGACGTTTTGCATAAGTGACGGACACGTGCGTTCGCGAGTAAATTCACCATAACACGATACAACCTCCTATTTCCAACTCCAATTCCTCTTTTGTACCGGCTCACCCTCGAGTTTCGTTACCATAAATAAGTATATCGTACAACCACGAAAGAAAGTATTTCTGTGTTCACGACGACCGATTGACGGTCTCTAAGGAGAACTGATAAAACTCTTATTCATTCCAGTGGCGAAACAACGAAGCTGGCAATTCATTTTCTATTGCCATCTTTATCTTTCGAACGTAACTGAGTAATTCTTTCCCTACAGAAGGAGAAAAATGAACGAAGAATTAATTCACGAAGCTATATTCGCGATCGAGATGGTCGTGATATTTAAACTTACGAATCGGAGTATTTAAATCCCTGATTCTGGTTCTGAACCGTGACACCTATAGTTAAAGTGATTGCGATAAAGTTTTTAAAAATTTTTTCACATCGAATTGTTTCCGTTATACACCCCAAGAAGACTTTTAAACGGTGATTATTTACTTGTAATATTTACACGTTCTTTTTCCTTCAAGATATAAACAACTAATTGGAGTCTAGAGGATACTGTAAATATCTCCGGTTGAAATTAATTTCGATGCTAATTTCTAGTAGATGGAATCTATACGTAATATGGAATGTATACGGGTATTAAATAAATACCCGTGTCGCACGAAATTATTAATTACGGATCGATTGAAATACATCTCGAGCGTATCTCGTTTTTCCAATTTTAGTTCGCAGCTTTTGAACGGGACGAAAGATCGAAAAGGGTTACGTATATTTGGGAAGTTGGAAAAAATCGATGTTTCGTTCGCTCGGTTTATTAAAGTACGAAGTCTCGGGAACGTGTCTTGGAATATTACGTTGAAATCCACGGAACCGACAAGGTTAAAGAATTTTAAACGAATAAACTCCGGAGCGCCAGGGAACGCTTTTACCGAAACTATAGTAGCGTTTTTCTCTCGGCCACGTTTCGAAAGCGGTCTCGTTATCTCCAGAAATATTCGACCGATTTATTTCAAATTTTTTAGAGAATGTTCCGTGAAACTATCCGGACCTACGTTCGAGTGCTCTTTTTTTTTTATAACTGCAGTCTTTTTTCTCGTTTAATCGAAAACCCGATAAAAAATATACGAAAATCAATATTTCCGATTTGGAAGATTACCGTTTTATTTCGACAATAAAATTCAAACTTTCGCAATTGCGACTGACTGGCCCGTTTCTGTTATTGCACTTTAAAGATTCTTTCGATTCTACTACGAAAAGACACGCCCAGAGTCGATGATTATATCCTCCGGCAATTAAGAAAACTTTTCGCGTGAAACTTAATTGGAAATACGACCACACGCGTATAACACGCCGCTGAGTAAAAAATTATTTTAGGAACAAAAGTTGCTAGTTTTCTAGAAAGAAACGCCCGAAGCGCAGCCGTTTGTTTAATCAACGGCCGGAGCAAAAACCCTTAATTACTTACGCTGCAAATCGCTCGACCCCGGCCTGCGACCCACCGGTTCGATAAATTTCACAAGTGAAATCATATTAAAACACTTCAATAATATTGTACAACCCTCCCTACTTGGCGGTTAATAAATTCGAAAGGAACGTAATGCACTCGACAATTTTCACATTTCCAAGAGTTTCGCTTCGTCTCTTATGTTGTAAACATATGTACTGTACACCTCTCTCGCGAGTTTAATTTCTTTAACGTAAGTTTAATTTCTATTACGAATTATTCTGCCTCACGAATTCGTCATTAAATATACATATATATTTGGTGAATAAGAAGTCGATAAAGATCCTTAACGAAATATCATAAATTCCTTTCATAAATATCATAAATTAATTTCACACCGATCGACTGTAATAGAAACTACATTAATTGGTTACTTGTATTCCCCTCGATGATTCCACGAGCTCTTAAAGTCTTGGAATTTTCTTTTCATCGTGCTAAATACGTTAAGAAACCCAAGCAGCCAAGTACTCAAGTTTATTTAATTACGGTTAAGCGTACAACGATCAGTGTCGCGATAATCGTGTTAACATGCTGCGGCGAAGATGCTACACGAAACCGAGGAGATGACTTCTGCAAGGAATTACGAATCGTACTAACTGGAACGTGTAGATCGACCACCAAACGTAGTCTGGGGACGCAAGAATCTCACTAGACATCGGACATGTGTCCCTTTACTCGTGGTGTTATATTTACTTCAACACTAGAACTACCGAAAGTATTCTTATTTGTATCGGACCACATAGGTACCTTCGAAACTAGACGGGGAAATAGCGAATTCATTTACGAGTATCATTAGTTGTCTATTTCAATAATTGCCTCACGAATATTGTAGGCAAAGATGGCGTTGATAATTAAGTAATTTTAAAAGGAAGTTCGAAACAGGTCAAACTGGCTCCTTTGGTAGTTTTAGGGTTAGTCCGGAAGCCATCTTCCCGTACTCTGTCTATACGTAAACAGGGTATTTCGCTCAAAATAATTACGTCGAGAAACCCAACTGTGAAGTGTGAAGTGTGAAGTGTGAAGTGTCCAAATACCCAAGCACCCAAGTACCCAAGTACCCAAGTACCCAAGTACCCAAGTACCCAAATACCCAAGTACCCAAGTACCCAAGTGTATAAGTATACAAGTACCCAAGTATATAATGTATACAAGTAGACAAATACTTGGGTACACAAATATACAAGTACCCATGTACTCAAGTGCCCGACTACCCAAATATACAAGTACCCACGTATCCAAGCATACAAGTACTCAGGTTTACAAGTACCCAAGTATACAAGCATACAAGTACTCAGGTTTACAAGTACCCAAGTATACAAGCATATAAGTACTCAGGTTTGCAAGTACCCAAGTATACAAGCATACAAGTACTCAGGTTTGCAAGTACCCAAGTATACAAGGACCCGAGTACCCATGTACTAAAGTTTGTTTAATCACGGTTAAGCGGACGTACAACGTTCAGTGTCGCGATAACCGTGTTAACATGTTGCGGCGAAGATGCTCCACGAAATCGAGTAGCGGTTGACTTCCGCAAGGAATTACGAATGGTACTAACTGGAACGTGTAGATCGAGCATCGAGCGGGACTCTGGAGGCCGCGAGAACGTCACCCGGACACGGTCCATGTGCCCCCTTACACGCGCAGCTACATTCCCTTTAATCGGGGGAGCCATCTTCCCGTACTACGGCAATAGACGGACGGGGGCACATCGTTTCCAATTCTGGCACGAGGCAAACGACGATGTGCACCGGTACGTCGTTCCGTGAGCAAGTGGTTAACGAGACGCGAACAGGAACAGAATGTTTAATTAAAAATGATCGATCGGTGTCCACTTACAGAGTCGAACGTAGAGAACATACTGCATCGGCGCTCTCGCGGCGGTGTCCAGGATGCTCCCCCTGGTAGCCAGGAAGCAGATGGAAAACTCCACCACCATGCTGACCACGAAAATGGCCAAGTATCCGACAACGTATTCCCAGAGAAGGAGGACGCACGTATCGCTGCGATTCCATTCGAGAATACCCAGGAGAATGCCCAGCACTGTCACCCTGCAACAGAGACGATAAGAAACTTGAAAAAGAGCTGCCGTTTCCGTAAAAATCTCACGGCCACCCTGTCAGTTATCGAAGCGTGAACGGAATATATTTCAAACCGGGTAATTTTCTCGCGTATTCTCGCTCGATTGTTCGTCACCGTCTTCTATTCGTTGTTCATTCTCTTTCGACGAATCGTCGATAAAAATATGAGAAAAATGAGAGAAACAGGAAGGGTCGCGTCTCGTATATCGAGCGATATAAGTCTATCCTACGGTTGACTTTCGAGTACCTGGACGTTCTCGAATCCACGTGACATTTACCAACGGTCCCCTCGTTCCCGTACCTCGTTTCAGTAAGCGTCGTATTTCATAGTTGCACCGTCGCCGCAATATTTATAGCGCGTGTTCCACGAACAGCGCGCGCATTACGGCGAAATCCATAATAAAACCGGATATCGTGGCTTTATTTCGAAATTTCGCGCGTCGGTGCTACACGTTCGTTAACGTTCGCGTTGCTAGCGAGGTATTCACCGGGAGAGTTCGTGGCCCGGTGTTTCTCGAACTGTTTAAAAATGCAACGAGGTTGGCGTTGCGTTCACGTACGGAAACATCGATGGAGAACGCGTGGGAATTTTTTTACGGGGACTTTGAGAAATTTTTAGAGTATTCAATAATTTTCAAGAACAGATAATTTATTCGCTCGGTCGTGAGAGTTGTGTGATTATTCGAGCGGATGTTTGCACCGTTCTTTAATAACGCGTGGATGACAATTCTGGATTACAAGGTTGTTACCCAAACTAAATGCACGGCGCCGATAGATGGTCCGTCTATTCCATACGATCCGGGATAAATGGACTATATACTCGACAGCGACAAAAACGAACATGATTTTCGGGCGTGGAATGGAAACCAGCGAGTTCCCTCGAATATGTTCGTGCTCGATGTTTTCGAAGAGGGACGCTCCGAATTTGAATACACACGTACGATGATCGTACGGGAAAAGAAAATTAGCGAATGCTCGGTAATTTTAATAATAACAAGAGCGACGATAGAAATACTTTTTATCGGTATTTAGAATTATTATGCTCGGTAATTGTAACGATAGCAATAATGATGAAAATGACGATAGAAATAATCTTTCACGGTTAGATGGAAGTAATCGTTATAATAGGTATGATAATATACATGGCACTTATCGATACGATATTTAGTGTTTTTAAAATATTCAATTTTTAAAAATAACTCACTAATCTTCTGGAATTACCTTAACAATTTTCTGAAATTGTTCGTTCACCAGGAAATACGAAACGAAAATCTAGTCCAGAGGGACGAACCTCAAGTTCTGTTACAAAAATATTGCTTTACGATAATTATGCTTAGGAAAAATATTGCTCGCGATAAATTTTGCTACTCTACAAGAGACAATTTACCACGCATACCTGTGGAATATTTATTTCTTAAAAAATATACAATTTTAAAATATTCTATTCAATTTAAAAATATTTCTTCAAAAATATACAATTTTAAAATATTCAATTCAATTCAAAAATATTTCTTCAAAAATATACAATTTTAAAATATTAAATTCAAAAATATACAATTTTAAAATATTAAATTCAAAAATATACAATTTTAAAATATTAAATTCAAAAATATACAATTTTAAAATATTAAATTCAAAAATATACAATTTTAAAATATTAAATTCAAAAATATACAATTTTAAAATATTAAATTCAAAAATATACAATTTTAAAATATTAAATTCAAAAATATACAATTTTAAAATATTAAATTCAAAAATATACAATTTTAAAATATTAAATTCAAAAATATACAATTTTAAAATATTAAATTCAAAAATATTTCTTCAAAAATATACAATTTTAAAATATTAAATTCAAAAATATTTCTTCAAAAATATACAATTTTAAAATATTAAATTCAAAAATATTTCTTCAAAAATATACAATTTTGAAATATTTCTTCAAAAATATACAATTTTAAAATATTAAATTCAAAAATATACAATTTTAAAATATTCAATTCAAAATATACAATTCAATTCAAAAACATTTCTCCAAAAATATACAATTTTAAATCATTGTGAATATAGTGTCTAGCGAAATGATTATTCGTACAGAAAGAAATACGAAACGAAACCACCAGTGTCTATCACCGACCATAATATTCCCTGACGGACACCGATGCACTCCGATAGCCGAAAGATGCAGCGATCCCGGATTAAATCGATGCCTGGCTGCAATATTTCGAGCTTTACTCGCGACAAGAGACCGTGGTACGTTCTCTAGGAGTAATTGCGCCTTTTCTCGCACGCGGAGCAACTTCCCCGAGCTTCTCTCCCGTAAACAAGCCCTTTCGAAAGAGGCCACTTTTCCTATGCAAATGTGGGATCCGGAAACGAGCACGCTTCAAGCCTCGCTAACGTCGACCTCGATCGCGCAATTCCCTTAAATCGTCTTCTCGGGGTCCCTGTGAATGGCGACCGGGAACAATTATTCGATAACCGTGACTCACTTCGTCGAATCGTCGTTTAATTACTTAATTGCGCGATCACCTTGCTCGCGAACAAAATGCAGTTTTCAATCGATTCGTCGATACGTCTTCAAACGTCCGCGAATCGAGCCACGATCAATTTTACTACGAACTGTACGATTATATTAATTCGTTTCTCAAGAATGATAAATCATCACTTCGAACGGGACACGATCAATCTGGATATAAGCGTCGCTTTGTCGAACATTCGCTCGTGAATAATGTAACGATTTTGAATCGTTGTGCGCGCGAATTTGAAATTATTGACTTGTTCGGAAAGTCATTTCGTTTTTTTTCTTTTTTATTTGGTGAAAATCGGAACACGATTTTTTTAGATTGTATAAACACTTTACTAAATTGTATATTCTCCAATTTGGAAAATTACTTTCCGAAGAACCTGATAGTTGCTTTTAAACGGTACGCGATAAATTAGAACGAAAGTATTGATTCGTTCGAAAGATAAGAATTTAATTATTAATACGAGGCATCGGTCAGTGAAAAGAATTTGGAAAAGTTTCCAGGTTTCTTTCGAAAATATTTCCAGCTTCGACCCAACAGTGATCTCGAGCGACCAATCGCGTTCAGTTCCGTTAGAGCAGACCCGGGACGCATCGAGTTCGTCAAACGGACCGGAAGTACTTTGACTTTCGAATGAACGTACGCGTACAAGTTGCCCTCACGGAGCAATTAATTCTTAATTGGTGAAAAAATCACGTTATTCGTTCCCGAGTCAGTCCACGACGTATGAAATGTCCGCTCAAAGATGATCCCGCTTAAATGCACAGCGCGACGAGGTAACGAGATTGAAAAAAAAAAAAAGAAAAGAAGAAAAAAAGAACGAGATGCACAGGATAACGCGTTTTTCATTCGCTCTCCTCGAAACAACCCCTCCTTCCTGGCAGGACATCACGTCCAGGCTTAATATCATTTCTCAAACGACGTCCAGCCTTCTTTTTTACCATCGAGCTTTCGCCATTCGGTTCTCGTTCGCTCCTTCGACAGCTTGAATTTCTCGCGAAATAGAATGTAATTATTTCCCAGAGTACAATAAGACGATACTCGAGAAACGAAGCCACTTCCACAAAGGGACGTTTTCGTTTCAATTTCGACCGAGATATCTGAAAAGGTGCACACTCCTGGATCCCTTTGTCGAGCTTCGAGAAAACGTAAATACCATCGAGGACGAAGTTCAAACAATATTCCACGAAAAATCACCGACTCGAACTTCGCCGTTTTCCAAAATTATCGCGATGTTTCCTTCAAGATCTTTCAACGACCAATGTTTCGTCGACTACGACGCTGTGATAAAAATATACGCTTGTGACTAATAAAAAGAATACTACACCGAATGAAATAAACAGTATATATTTTCATTCTCGACAATATTTTCGTATCTCGAAAGGTGGAAAAAAAAAGAAATAAAAATTCCTGTCGCTTTTAAAAGCCTCTCTTTGTACATTCCTTCAAGATCTTTCAACGACCAACTCAAACGATCTGATTCATCGTTTCGTCGACTACGTTACTGTGATCAAAATATACGGTTGTAACTAATAAAAAGAATACAATTCTAAATGAAAAAAACAGTATATATTTTCATTCTCGACAATATTTTCGTATCTCGATTGGTGAAAAAAAAATTCCTGTCGCTTTTAAAAGCTTCTCTTTGTACATTCCTTCAAGATCTTTCAACGACCAACTCACAATCTGATTCATCGTTTTGTCGATTACGACGCTGTGATCAAAATATACAATTGTAACTAATAGAAAGAATACAATTCTAAATGAAAAAAACAGTATATATTTTCATTCTCGACAATATTTTCGTATCTCGATAGATGAAAAAAAAAATTCCTGTGGCTTTTAAAAGCCTTTCTTTGTAAATTCCTTCAAGATCTTTCAACGACCAACTCAAACGATCTGATTCATTGTTTCGTCGACTACGTTACTGTGATCAAAATATACAATTGTAACTAATAAAAAGAATACAACTCTAAATGAAAAAAACAGTATATATTTTCATTCTCGACAATATTTTCGTATCTCGAAAGGTGAAAAAAAAGAAAAAAGAAAAAAAAAATTCCCGTCGCTTTTAAAAGCCTCTCTTTGTAGATCACGGTCCGACGAATGCACAAATAAAGCAAAAGCGCGTCTGGTTTCGAGGAGGGACTCCTTTTTTTCGATTCCGTAGCTACCAATTATTCCTGCCTCGCATCGATCGCGAGATAATTAATCGGGATTATGTTCCGTCAGTTTTTTTCGAAATAGTCCCGATGCCTATCCATTGATTTCCGGAAGGCCATTGTTCCCTCTCCCTCCTCGCGAGTCTCCAGGATTACGGTTCGGAATCGAGCGAACATCTCGATATTTTGATCCGCCTCTCTTCCTGTTTCCTTCGCAGATGATTAACGAACGAACGACCAAGTGTCCTGCGAGCCGATTTTATTTTTAACCGGAACGTTGATCGTGCAAAGGCCCTCGAATAAATGTTTTCCACGAATACGCGTCGCGCAGTTTCGTTTCAACGAGTAGGTACGAACGCCGGTGAATTATTAAGGTTGAACAATCGATGGGCTCTCCCGGAACACAGGAGCGCGAGAGATGTCCAATTTCAAAGGGAGAGAAAAAAAAAAAAAAAAAGAAAAAAACGGAGGGGATATTCGTTAATAATGAATCGCGCGAACAGTATTCGGCCTGCGCCGTTGAATTTTACAGTCGCGCAATCAGCCGTGACTTATTCTTCCTATTTCCTTTTCGAAGCACGAACACGCGATGAAAGATTCGTCGAATAACGATACAAATGTCGTTGGATTAAAATTTATCACGGAGAATACGTCGATTAGAGGTATCGGCGTGGAAAGCGCTCCGGAAGAATAATTGTAAATTTTGTAGACATTAATAACTCTTAATAATAAACGAATCTTGATAAGTATGTGTCGTTTCTATTTGTCTTTCTTCGATGCAAAATTTTTCTTGCACAAGTCTTAAGTATCATAGTTTGAAAAAGTTAATCGAATAATGATACAAATATCACTGGATTGAAATTTATCGTAAAAAATACATAAAAAAGAACTATTATAGTAAAATATATTCCAAAAGAATAATCGTAAATTTCGTAGACAATCACTACTCTTAACGATACAAATGAATTTTGATAAGTACACGACACTTGTATTCGTCGTCCATCGATGGAAAATTCTTCTCGCAGAAGTCTCCTTCGAAAATATATTTTTCGATCGGTTACCAAACTCTTCGCGCATTTTCGTAATCGGAGTTTAGAACGACCAACGTTCGTAAACCGCGAGCAGAAAGAACGGAACGATAAAAATGCAACGTGGACGATATCGTGGCCGGACAACGCGGATCGTCGTCGATTGATAATTCATAGCACTCGCAACTACCGTTTGTTGGAACAGCTGTGTCCGACGAGGAGATACGAAGGGAAATTCTTTCGAGCATCGTGCACTCGATACAAATTGCGGACGAACCGCGTTCGAAACGATCTACGTAAAATGAAATAAAAGGTGGGCCGTAAAGGGACTGCGGTAGATCGTCGTCGAGGTTCGAGTCGGCAGTGCGACGTGCACTAGTGCCGTTCGGCTGCATTTTCTTGTTTGCGAGTGTTACACGGCCCAGAGGTTCGCCACCTATTTGGTTGAAACGCTTCGTGTAACGTACGAAGAATCTAGTGGAAGCGGGCGCGTTCATATCACGAAATCTCCTCAAAGCGGCCGCAAGAAACGAGGTGAAACGTGCCAAGCAACTGTGAATGGAGTTACACGGCTGTGCTTTAATAATGCAACGTGTGCATCGTGTTCTATGGATAAAGGTCTCAAGGGATATGACCGATCGTCGTGCTTCAGCGTTTGTTAGCCACTTCAGAACACGATCTCGACAACCTCGTATCGTCGTTCACCGCGCGGCGCAGACAGGCCGAAGCGGAAAATGAACGTGTCACGGAGCTGAATGTTACTCTAGACCCGAACTATTATTAAATCGGTAACCGCGCGCCGATGCCGCGGACACTTTGATCTAATTAACTCTACCGTGACTGCCCGGTCCCTCGTTGATCTTAATTTAAAATGTAACATATCAGTCCGAATCGGAATACTCGAGCGAATCACTTCGATGGAAAATAGAAATTCGATCAAAATTTCACGGACCACCATGAAATGCCGATTGACCCCTTGGTGACCGGTACTGACCGCTGATAAACGGTGGTCAGTACTGGCGACCAATCTCCAACTGTTTTGTCTTTCTTTTAATTGTTTGTTCGTTTCATTTCATTTGTTTGTTCCGTCATATCTGTATTTATTCTCCGATTTCAATTTGTACTAACTTTCCCATGTTTGTTTTCATTAATTCGTACCTACTGTGTTAATTTCTTGTTATAAATTTAATTTGACTCCTTAGACAGATATATTAGGAAACGAAGAACGAACAGAATTGCTTCGTCCAATCCTCTGTTGGATTTTTAGTTT
Source organism: Ptiloglossa arizonensis (assembly GCF_051014685.1). Lineage (NCBI taxonomy): Eukaryota > Metazoa > Arthropoda > Insecta > Hymenoptera > Colletidae > Ptiloglossa > Ptiloglossa arizonensis. Next base: position 24,241,631 of record NC_135050.1, read on the forward strand.
AATTTAGACTAAGATTAGTTGTAAGGCCACCGTGTACGAGTATCTGTGATCTGCCGAGCAATTATCCAATCTTGGCTTATTTTTGCCCGCTTGCTCGTTCCATAGTCCGGTCACCTCTGCTAGTTGCATTAGCAAGTGACCGGCCGTGTAACTGGTCCGAACGGTCACTTGCTCTCTCTTGGTGCGTTCGCTTCTAGAGAGAACATGAAGTGAACACAGTAGCAGGCATTTTTGCCAGTCCCTGTGGAAGTCTCCAGAATAGGATCCTCTCTTCGTAAAGCTTCATCTGTCAGGTCCACGGTCTGCGTGTGCTCCTGACTGCGGAGTTGGGAGAAACGAGGCACTCCTCTGGAGGAGTCGCGCATTTCCTCTTCAATCAGGCCCACCGAGGGGAAACGGGACCGACCTAGTAAGGCCAACTTCACGGTTCGTGTCGCGTCTTTCCCAATTTTACCTAATTTTCTTCACAATGTAATTGCTCAACGGAACTAGACCAGGAGATAGAAGGGACTTTGATTCCTTCGATCTCCTCGGTTTAGTAATTTCGTTTGATTCCATCGATCTCTCTCCAGGTCTCCGCTCGCAGCAACCTCCACGTGGTGAGACCTGGTAATCGGTATTACTCGCGACGAACAATAATTATTCGTCACAGGTAGTAGTAAGCTAATTAGTAGGCTGCTGTAGTTAGGCTGCGAATTTAGAACATTATGTCACGATATTGAAAAATTTCGAGTATGTCTAAAACTTACACGAAATAAAATCATTCCGAGTATCCAGGCACATTGCCACATTCTAAACATTGACGTTAATTCGTAACTGTTCAGGGCCAAAAATAATTAATAAATCACACAGCGCTACATTCGACGAACTCTCTTCTATTTTCGAACACCAATTAGAACTCTCCCACGTTTCTACTTTTCGTGTAATACCTCATTATCGTCGAAAATTCTGGGTTTTTACAAACGTTCGCGTTGACAGAAAGAAAGTTTCCATTCGTAGTACAGTGGTATCGATCCTCGCGACGTTTCTGTCATTGTACACCGGCACCGAATTCGTAACGTATACCAAATACCGCAGATCGTGTATTCTAACCAATGGATCGTTCGATCGTTGAACAAGTAAACAACGACCTCGTCTAGCGCGTTAAATCCGTCCAGAGGAGAAAAAATTTGTTCCCCCGAACCGAATCTTCCGCGAGATGACTTTTTATCGTCTCTCAATTAGCTTCGCGGAGTCGTGGACTCGATTACGCGGCCAAGCTGCGGAAGAATCTACATTCGGTAGGATCCTAAAGCAAACCTCGAACCGTGATGTCGGGGAGCCATTATCCCCGTCGCAATTACGGGTACGAAAGAACAATCTTCCCGTTTGCTCCCCGGTTCTCTGAAAACGGAGCTGAAACTTGGCTCAAACGAACGCGTCCCGTTGCACGTTTCGAATCTTCCAATTAGCGTCGGGAGGTTACGGGTCAATTAAGTCCGGTGCTCTCGAGCCCGCGTTAACAAGAAGAACGTTCGTCGGACACGATTTCATAGTTTTCTTGTACTCGGCCCGCGCATACGGGCGCGAACTTTCGCGAGTAACCCTTTTCAAGCTCGGCGCTTTCGATTTCGATGTTCCCCGTTATCGATCTAGGAGGTCCTCGTCGCGCTCAAGGCCAAGCTCGGTGGAAAAGAGCAAGGGCCATTGTGACGAAGATAAGGGACCTAACAAGCGTCGTGGAAGAAATACGCGAAAAAGAGGGACGGAACGAGGAAGAGGGAAACACGACGCTACCCACTGTTAGGGGAGTATTTAGAGGGGTCGCGGCACTTCTGGTCGAATGTAAGTAGCGTTGGGATCAAGAGGCTCGCGCAACGTTTACGGTCCGCGCAACCTTCGCTGTTCGTGCCCGTATCGCGCGTAAAACTTACACCGTGTTCGCTTCCGCGATCGCATGCATTAAGATATTAGGAAATTTATTACGCGACGGTGAATCTACGATGCGCGCGATACACAACGGGAATCTTTACGACGGTTTCCGTTTAAACGCCATCTTTGAATTTACGCGATGCTCCACGTCCGACTCGCGTGCAACTCGCGTCGAATTTTTCTTTTTCCTCTCGTTGGATTCACGATAGGTTTCTCTGGAATAATTACTCGTTGTCTCGCTACGAGTCGCGATGAATCGCGACGTGAAAAAAAAACATTTGTATCCCGGTCGATATCTATCGAAAACGTTTTTTTTTTTAAATTAATTTTCGTCGAAGACGCTTCACCGTTTCCCTTCGCATTTCACCGTTTATCGATCGCCTCTCGGTAAAAATTAGGGGACTCGACAAGGTATTCGACCAGCTCCCCAACTCAGTCATCGTTGTCGAATATTTGATCGTTTCACGCGGTTTATTCAGCCAGGATCGTCCATCCGAGCTCCACAATCGTTGCGTTTTTTAAATAAATTTTACGTGTCCATCCACGGAAAGAGTCTCCTCGCGAAGAATTAAAAATGAATGTTAACTTTTCGTCGTATGGGCGATTAAGTAATTTATTTACTTCATCGAGCTTCTCGATTTTTAATCGAAATTAATATTAACTTTCCGTCAAATGGGGATACTTTCATTTTCATTCAAAATGAACACTATTTTCCAAACAATAGAATCTCCTTTCCGCACCCAATCCAACATTACAATCTTCATCGACCCATTTACAATCGATCCTTTCGTTTGCAATGGTCGTTACAGTATTCGCTCGTTGCTTCTCGATTTTTAATCAAAATTAATACTAACTTTCCCTCAAGTGGGGATACTTTTACTTTCATTCAAAATGAACACTACCTTCCAATCAATAGGATCTACTTTATACACCCAATCCAACATTACAATCTTCATCGACCCATTTACAATCGATCCTTTCGTTTGCAATGGTCGTTACAGTATTCGCTCGTTGCTTCTCGATTTTTAATCAAAATTAATACTAACTTTCCATCGAGTGGGGATACTTTTACTTTCATTCAAAATGAACACTACCTTCCAATCAATAGGATCTACTTTATACACCCAATCCAACATTTCAATCTTCATCGACCCACTTATGATCAATCCTTTCCTTCGCAACGATCGTTACAGTGTTCGCTGGTTGCTTCTCGATGTAGTCGACGTCTCCTCGATAGCACTGGACAAATGACTAACAACGTGCTCAACTTCTCGATTTTTAATCAAAATTAATACTAACTTTCCATCGAGTGGGGATACTTTTACTTTCATTCAAAATGAACACTACCTTCCAATCAATAGGATCTACTTTATACACCCAATCCAACATTTCAATCTTCATCGACCCATTCACGATCAATCCTTTCCTTCGCAATGATCGTTACAGTGTTCGCTGGTTGCTTCTCGATGTAGTCGACGTCTCCTCGATAGCACCGGACAAGTGGCTAACAACGTGCTCAACTTCTCCCGGAGTTTCGTCGTTGGTCGAAGTATTGCCTATCGTCTCCGAGACCCTCGACGAGCGGTCTCGACTTTTCTCGCGGACGTTCGCGTCCCCGTGGAACGTGCATTAAGGACTTCACCGTGTTGGGAAACGCGACGTCTGAACTTTGACCGGGACAGTTCTCCCGACCGGTCCGGATCGAACCGTCGAGGCATAGTGTCTATCGCAATGACGGGCAGTTCGGTTCTTTCAAGCGGTTAGATCAACCGGAAGTGCCACTTGCGCGTATCGAACTAACGATTTTTCGCGCGCCTTTGCCTGGACCGCGGCACGGTCCCGCAGTCAATTGCGTTAAAAAACAACGTGTGTTTACGAAACCGCGCGTACCGTGCCGAAACAATAACACGGTGAAAGAAAACGAAGGGAACGACAACATCGCGCGAAGCAATCCTTTACCGTGAATTTTTTCAACCCCTTTGGAAAGCACCGCAACGGTAACGGTGCTCGAGTACCCGTGAAAACGCCGCGTAACAAAACGCAAAGTATTCGCGCGATGGATGTGGGAGGTTTCTCGTCCGCGCAGCCGACGAAAAAGAAGGCCACGGTGGTAAACATTGTGGAACGAGTGGTGCTCCGTTACTGTCGTCGCGAGTGCTGTGTCGTAATCTACCCACCGAAAACCACCGACGTACCCGCGACGTTAAATATTCACGGAGTTCGCTCTCGCGGAGTTTCGAAGCCTGTTCGAAGAGGAAGGTCACCGCGATCGCGAGCTGAGCGCTGTGAACGATATCGTTACGTTGTTATTGGGTAGGTGGATTGTAATTTGTGTATCTAGTCGTGAATACACCGGCGCGTGAACGTGTTTCGAGGTAATTGAGGTACTGTTGTTCAATGTCGTTCGAAAGTGTGACTTGTTGATTTTGTGGGAGATTGTAACGTTTTGAGACATTTAGTCGTTTGTTGTTCACGTGAGTGTGTGAACGAGGAGAATTGTGTTTGGGGAGATTTTGGTGTGAGGTTGTATTCGTAGTGCCTCGATATGAGTCGTTGTTTTAACGAGGAAATTGTGTTTGGGAGATTTTGGTGTTTGGTTGTATTCGTAGTGCTTCGATATGAGTCGTCGTGTTAATGAGGAAATTGTGTTTGGGAGATTTTGGTGTTTGGTTGTATTCGTAGTGCCTCGATATAAGTCGTCGTGTTAACGAGGAGAATTGTATTTGAGGGGACTTTGGTGTTTGGTTGTATTCGTAGTGCTTCGATATGAGTCGTCGTGTTAACGAGGAAATTGTGTTTGGGAGATTTTGGTGTTTGGTTGTATTCGTAGTGCCTCGATATAAGTCGTCGTATTAACAAGGAGAATTACATTTGGGAAGGTTTTGGCATTTGTTTATATTCACAATGCTCCGATATGAATTGTACATTATCGAAAGCTGAAATTTTTCGATCATCTGAAATTTTTCGATCGTCTGAATTTTTTTAATTTTATTTTTGGCTAACATTCTTCCGTTCGGTCAAGTAACGTTCAGTGCTACGAAAGTGGATTCTAATCGATAATCATCGGGACTGAAAAAATATATAAATTGAGAACTGACGCCTCGATTGTTGCGTTAAAAATTGTACGATTCCACTTAAGAAGACACGTGCCACCTACATCCGTTCTCCACGTATCGATACACAGAAAAGTTAATCACAGTGGATAATGTCCCCGGGAAAATAATTCTCCTTTATATTGGGTTGTTCGGAAAATCATTTCGTTTTCCAAAATGGACAATATAATTTAATAAAATGTTTATACACTCCAAAAAAATCGTGTTCCATTTTCACCAATCCGATACATTAAAATCGGACACCGTGTATACAGGATAATATTGCACTACGAACGAAGTAACAGGCGTACAATACCAGAGAATCAACTCTGCGCTAGAAGCCAGTCACTGCGGATTCAACGTCCTTACACGAGTCGACGGTCATAAATTAGGAGACGCTATTCAACCACCCTAACCTTGTCTATTCTCCTTCCAACATTTCGCGTCCTTTTCATCGATCTTCTCTCTCGTATTTCCCTTTCCCTGACCTTTCGTTACGCGCACCCTACATTCCTCCACACGTGTTCTATATTTTTCTAAACGACTCTCGAATCTCGTTCTCATCGGTTACGTAAGTTCGCGACACCGGGCCACCGTTTTCAAGAATTTCAAACTTTTCGACACTCCCTCGAGAAATTTTATTAGCGATTCAAAGACGCACACCGGTCGTCGAAACACCCGGAGACCGAAGTTCGCGATACCGGGCCACCGTTTTCAAGAATTTCGAACTTTTCTACGCTCGAGAGAAATTTTATTAGCTATCCAAAAAAAGAAAAACGACCGAAGACGTCGAAACACCCAGAGAGTAAAGTTCGCGATACCGGGCCACCGTTTTGAAGAATTTCAAACTTTTCTACGCTCGAGAGTAATTTCGTCCAACGAAGACCGAAACGTAATTAGGATTTTTCGAGAGTTGCTCGCCAACGATCGATAACGATATCGTATCGTAATATCGTCTTCGCAACGGTTCAGAGATTAAAGGGTCTCGAGTCTACGAAAGTTGAGATTGGTCGAGGAAATTTAAAAAAAAAAAAAAAAGTACTCTCGATATCGCGCGAGCGACATCGATTCCAACTTCAATCGCGGAACTGGAATTTATAAATTACCGATCGTAAACAACCATTTCTCGTGTACGCGATACGAGTCAACCGATAGTTAACCTTGATAAAAAACGAGCCACGCATCGATCGGTTACGACAAATTACAGTCGAGTGTCTGCGAACTCGTTTCGTTTTCGAAGTCAGTTTTACGAGAAAACGAAACCTCGCGAGATGAAGTTGTATTCTATCGAATCGACTTTTTATTTAAGTCTTACATTTCTATCAATTTGTATAGAAATCAACGATCACGATCAATTTTTCTAAATTCGAATCTTTCATTTTCCAATCGTTTCCTAATTTATTTACACCCCTAACGTGTCTTTAAAATATTCGTAAGTACAATTTCTCGTACGACAGAGTTTCTATCGTTTTGACTCATTTTAAATTATAGAATCTAAATCGAACCACAAATTTTCATAAATTTGAATAAAAATCAACGATCACGCTCAATTTTTCAAAATTCGAATCTTTCATTTTCCAATCGTTTTCTTGTGATTTATTTACACCCTCAACACGTCTCTGAAATATTCGTAAGTACAATTCCTCGTACGACAAAGTTTCTATCGTTTCGACTTGTTTTAAATTGTAGAATCTAAATCGAACCATACATTTCTATCAATTTGTATAGAAATTACCAATCACGTTCAATTTTGGAAAATTCGAATCTTCTATCTTCCGGATTCAATTTCACCGCCAGCGTGTCTTTCGAATGTTCCTAGCTATAATTCCACGTACTTCCAGCGAAGATGTTCGCGAGACGTGAACAAAAAACTAACTCGAAGACCGAGAGAGTCCTCGTTTATTCATTACATCGACTGGGTGTTCTCCGTTAGCGGTACTCGTGAGCCCGTTGCGTTCGAACTACGTCTCGAGTGTAAAACAAAATCGAGCGTTAACCACTTGTTGTTCCACTACGCGAAACCTCTCTCGCGCGAACACTTTCGTCCCCCTGATAGTTATAGCGCGACAAACGTTCTACCGTACCGCCCAACGAGATGTTCTCTCACCTTACTCCATCAGGGGAAACTACGAGGTTGTTCGATAAGTTTTGTCGTCTTTTCCATTGTAAAAGAATAATACGACGCTATAACTTTGAATAATTGTAAATATACGAATTGGAAAAAAATACTGACACTTTGAGCAAATGTAAGTATATGAATTGTAGAAAAGTACTATGACACTTTGAGCAAGTGTAAATATACGAATTGTAGAAAAGTACTATGACACTTTGAGCAAGTGTAAATATACGAATTGTAGAAAAATATTATGACATTTTAACTTTGACTAACTGTCAATATACAAATTGTAAAAGAATACTATGACACTTTGACTTTGAATAATTGTAAATATACAAATTGTAAAAGAATACTATGACACTTTAACTTTGAGTAATTGTAAATATACGAATTGTAAAAAAATACTATGACATTTTGAGCAAGTGTAAATATACGAATTGTAAAAAAGTACTATGACACTTTGAACAACCATACATATACGAATTGTAAAAAAATATTATGACATTTTAACTTTGAATAATTGTCAATATACGAATTGTAAAAGAATACTATGACACTTTAACTTTGAACAACTGTAAATATACAAATTGTAAAAATATGCTATGACACTTTAACTTTGAATAATTGTAAATATACAAATTGTAAAAAAATACTATGACACTTTAACTTTGAATAATTGTAAATATACGAATTGTAAAAAAATGCTATGACATTTCAACTTTGAATAATTGTAAATATACGAATTGTAAAAAAATGCTATGACACTCCAATTTTGAACAACTGTAAATATATGAATTCTAAAGAAATACTATGATACTACAACTTTGAACAACTATAAATATATGAATTCTAAAGAAATACTATGACACTTTAATTTTGAACAACCGTAAATATACGAATTGTAAAAAAAGTACTATGACACTTCAACATCGAACAATTGTAAATACACGAACGAGTCGACAGATCTACACGAAACATTACACATGTAGTACCATCTTTCGAATGATAAAACAACGAGCCCAATATCTCGATCTCTCATCGAACGAGAAAAAACTGCTCGAGCAACCCCCTCTCGAGAAACCATCGAATCGCGTTTCTCGCCTTGCTCTCTTCGCTCGAACGGGTTCGTTGTACCAATCTCGCGTAATCTCCCTGACCAGTGTCCCGACCCTCGAGAAGCTCTATTCCGCGAGTGCAAAAATCCGTGCAGCGATCGTCGAAGAAACGATACGGTGTCGTCGCGTATCGTCGATGAACGTCGCGCGGTATCACAACCTGTGCGCGTTGGTTCACGGAATCGATGGTATATAGAGGAGGGTGGTAGAGAGGGTGCAGCAGAGCCCAGCACCGCGATGGGAAAGTTTGTGGGACGAGTGGTGCTCCGTGCCCGTCGCTAGAAGCGGAGCACCATAATCTCCGCGCGAGGGGGTCGACGACGCGGATAGAACCCGAGTAGAAAGAGGGGCAAGGATAGGGGTGCGAGGAAACGAGGAGGAGAGAAAGCAGAGACGACGGAACGAAGCGAAAGGGCCGTCAGCCTTGGCTGCTGGCTGCGTGGTGGTCCGTATCGATTTACCTTGTGCCAGGCTTTCCTCGAGCGTTTCCACGTTGCCCTCTGTCCTACCATGATTCTCATCTCTCGACGAGTTAAAAGCCACGGGGCCCGACCGATTTCGTTCTGACTATTTCCACGTCACGGTTGCCTCCTGGAGAACCCACCAACGTGAAGAACGATTCGTCACGGGACGAAACACGTCTACTCTTGGTCCTATCACGGGCAACGAAGCCCCAATTGTACGACCTTTCGCCAAATTGGTGATTTTTTCGCGACTGGTTCGACCAAACGCTATTATCATCAGTAGTGAAAAACAGGTCTCGAGGAACTGGGGAGGATTCTGGTTTTTGCAACCACAAGAGCGTTCTACGGAGCTGGAACTACGGGCTAACCTACTTCTCACGGATTCCCTGGTTCCGGGAGGCGAAAGTAAGCGGTGAACGTTTCACGGGGATTCGCGAATGGGGGTTGTTCGTGGATGGTATATATTTTTTGGTTCTATATGTCGAAGGTGGAAAAGAAGAAGGGGGAGGAGTGTTTCATCCATCCTGGGCCTGCTAGTGGACTCGTCAGTAAGACTACCAGCAGGCCCTGCTTATACGCTGGGACATTGGGAGATCGGTAAGGGAACGTGTCTCCATTCTTAACAATAACAGGAATATACTAGTAAATCGATTATGTAACATGGGCTACCTCCCGCCTTACACAATCGACTTCTCTCTAAGTAAACTATAAATTGCTCCCTTAGTGTGCATTCACAAATTTCTTAAAGACCATAGTCTGAATCTTTGACTACCTGTGAGGACTGCTTGGTACTGATTCAAGAATTATGAATTTATATAATACAGACACTAGTTATGAGCACTATACACTGCTACAAGTTATAAGTATTATATACCGCCACTAGTTATAAGTATTTAATTATAAGTATTCTGTACAATCACTAGTTATAAGCATCTATTTATGTATCGTTTCGTATGTTCGGGTAATCTTTGACTCATGTGTACTATTCTTTTTTTGTTCCGTTAATATTCACACCTACAAGTTATAAGTATCTAGTTATAAGTATTATATACCGCCACTAGTTATAAATATTTAATTATAAGTATTCTGTACAATCACTAGTTATAAGCATTTATTCATGTATCGTTTTGTATGTTCGGGTAATCTTTGACTCATGTATACCATTCTTTGTTTGTTCCGTTAGTATGCACACCAATGTACATGCTACTAATAACCCTGTACAGGGTTCATAGTGTAAATAAAAAAAAAAAGGACCGTATATATACCAATCGGAGCAGATATATGGAAACTTATGGGAAACTGTTGGTGGTCACTTTCCCTATGGTGGTAAACGTGGATAGCGCCGCCATAATTTTTCTCATAGCAGGAATATTGCAAGAATTTAGGCGTAGATTGGAAATCTACTAACAGATTACAAGTTTTGTTTGTAATTTCGCTCGACTTTGTCGTGAATTGTTTCAATACGTTCGTTTCTCGATTTTGAAATTTAGAAGCGGGTAAGTGCGAATGAGATCGTCTCCAGACCACTTTTCGCGAATGTGAGTGCATCTCATGTTCGAAGAAGTGTGCATCGTCCAGAATTCGTTTCGATGTATCGAGAATTGAAGAAGATAAAGCGTTTTAAAGTGTAGTTCGACCGGCCCGATCGTCGTCTCGATACGTCGACGCTTTATTCTCGCTAGGCTGAGCTTCCTTTATGCGTTCGCTTCTATTTTGAATTCGAAGTGTGTACTGGAGGAACAAAGAACGCGGGAAGTGTACTTTCTTGGTGAACATGGAAACAATACGAAAGTATTTCCGTGTAAATGATTCTATGGGTTCGTTTAAACCGTGGAAAATATTAAGTTGTTTGGAAAGTTGTTTTCTTTTTGGTGAAAATGAAACACGATTTTTTTAGGGTGTATAAACATTTTATTGAATTATATATTCTCCATTTTGGAAAACGAAATTACTTTCCGGACAATGCAATATATTTCGATAATTCGAAACTATTTTCGAATAAATTTTGGAGGTTTGTTCGAACCGTGGAAACATTTTCTAAAGGCGAGCAATATATAAGTAATAATGCGAGATTACTTTCGAGTAAATAATTTTCATATAAACAATTATACGATTCAAAAATCAACAGCCAAAAAATACCCAGGACACTGTTTCAATTCCAATTATTCAATAAATGGAAATACTTTCTAAGGGCGAGCAACATATAGTAATAATGCGAAATTACTTTCGAGTAAATAATTTTCATATAAACAATTGCACGATCCAAAAACCAACAGACAAAAAATACCCAGGACACAGTTTCAATTCCAATTATTCAATAAATGGAAATACTTTCTAAGGGCGAGCAACATATAGTAATAATGCGAAATTACTTTCGAGTAAATAATTTTCATATAAACAATTATACGATACAAAGAACCAACAAGCAAAAAATACCGAGGACATAATTTCAATTCCAATTATTCAATAAATGGAAATACTTTCTAAGGGCGAGCAACATATAATAATAATGCGAGATTACTTTCGAGTAAATAATTTTTACATAAACAATTGTACAATTCAAAAACCAACAGCCAAAAAATACCCAAAACACAGTTTCAATTCCAGTTATTCAATAAATATTCCATAAATATTCAAATAATTTTATCCCCCAAACTAAAAATTAGAAACTACAAATTAAAAATATTCTCCTATTGAAATAATTAAGAAATTAACGTTAACGTTTAAACTTTGCTAATTTTAATACCGTGAACGTTGTTTCTTCCCCGAGAACAGGTTTTCCCCATTGAAAGGGTCTACCTTGCATCTAACGCGTCGATTCCGTTGTCTCACTTGGAAAGTATTGGTCCAACAGCGTTTCGAACTTGGCGCAACAACAACTTTCCGCGCTGGAAACAACGTATAAATGGTATCCGCCCACGTTTCAACTCCGCAATCAGGATTTCGATTATTGAGCAGGAACTTAGGAAATTTGCTTTTCGTCACGCTTGGACGTCAAGGGACCTGAGCACAAAGACCCACTCTATTGCGCTTCGGGCGGTACGTGGTCCCTCGAGTGTGCAAAATGCAAAATCGTCCTCTTGTTGCGCGTTGATGTACCGAGACCGAGCATCGGTTAGCGAAAATCTAAACGACCACTATTCTGACAATTTACGACGTGTTTCCCGTTCCGTTTCTATCTTTCGACAAACGAGTCCCGCGATGTGATAAACGTTACGCGAGACGTCCCGCGAACGACGTTTCTAATTATTAAATCGTTCGGAAAGTAATTTTGTTTCTTTCGGTGAAAATGAGACGATTTTTTTAGAGTGTATAAGCATTTTATTAAATTACATATCCTCCAATTTGGAAAACGAAATTACTTTTCCAAAAATCTAATATATATACTACAATAATATTCTAAAATTTGGAATAATAATAGTTCAAAAGTTTCGCAATGAAATTGAGAAAGTAATAGAAATGAGTTGGATTTAGATTTTTTTGTTATAGAAGTATAACTCGTACTTAATAACATATCCTCCAATTTCAAAAACGAAATTACTTTCCCAAAAACCTAATATATATGCTACAATAATACTCTAAAATTAGGAATAATAATAATACTTCAAAAGTTTCTCAATGAAATTGAAAAAGTAATAGAAATGAGTTAGATTTAGATTTTTTTGTTATAGAAGTATACCTCGTACTTAATAGTTTCGTGGATGAACTCGTAGCGTTGATTCGTATTGGATCGAAAGGGGACCAAGTGGTAAATAAATTTTAGTTTATTACTGTGATTTGAGTATTCCACTGAGTCGAAGTTAAAGTAACCAACGCGATCAAACGCGAGGACCAACTCACCGAATTTTCAAAATTCGTTTCCAATTCTTGGTAACTGTCGATTCTTTTTACGGGTTCTCCATTGCTGGACCGATCAGCAATTATTATTTCTCGCGTTACATCCTCGTCGATAACTCGCCAATGCATTTACTCCCCGTGGAAAATGGATTCCGTGTGGATAGAACTCTATTAGAAAGAATTTTTACCTCTTCGAGTGTTATCTTGGTTGTTGTGTTCTCTGGGAGTGGAAAACAGTGGGATTACGTTTCACGTGGATTAAGAGGGTAGAATGGTAGGAAAATATAATGTAAAAATAAACCGGGAAGTTCTCAAGTTAGTGGATGTAATTATAATTCCTTTAATTTTACCAAAGGAAAGTAACGACAGGGCGGATTACTTGTTTTTCACGAGGAAAATGGATTCTTTGGGGAAAGGAAGCCGGTTGGTACGAAAGAATTTTTATCCTTTCGGAGCGATATAAAAATTGTCCGTTGGTAGACAACGAAACGATTATATTCCTTCCGCGCGTTAAGAGAATACAATTAGAGAAACGAAAATGTAGCGAATGTAGTGTTTCTCATAAACGCACAACGGTATTTAATATCTTTCATTTTTGCCAGGTTTTCGAGCTCTCTGCCCCGCGGTGCCACGTGATTAAAATTCCTTAGATTTTATCAAAGGAAAGTTAATTATAACAATATTTTTCATGAATCTACAATGGTATTTAAATACCATTCGTTTCTGCCATTTTTAAATATCTCTGCCCCACTGTGCTTTGTAATTAAAATTCTTCATATTTTACCAGAAGAAAGTAATCACAGGAAAGATAGAATCTCACAAAAAAGAAGTATAGATTACTGATCAATTTGATTAGAGAGTAACTATAATATTTTTCATGAATCCACAATGGTATTCAAATATCATTAATTTTTGCCATTTTTTAAATATTTCTGTCCCGCTGTATCTTCTGATTATAATTTCTCAAATTTTATCACAGGAAAGTAATCACAGAAAAGATAAAATCTCACAAAAAAGAAATATACATTATTGATTAATTTGATTGGAAACTAAATATAGTATTTTTCATAAATCCACAATGGTATTCAAATATCTTTAATTTCTGCTATATTTTAAATATCTCTGCTCTGCTGTACCTTGTGATTAAAATTCTTCAAATTTTACCAGAAGAAAATAATCACAGGTAAGATAAAATCTCAAAAAAGAACCACTATACATTACTGATCAATTTGATTACAAACTAAACATAATACTTTCCATAAATCCACAATGGTATTCAAATACCTTTAATTCCTGTCATTTTTAAATATCTCTGCCCCACTGTATCTTCTGATTAGAACTCCTCAAATTTTACTAAAAGAAAGTAATCACAGAAAAGATAAAATCTGACAAAAAAGAAGTATACATTAGAGAGTAACTATAATATTTTTTATAAATTCACAATGGTATTGGTTTCATACATGAAACATCTCTTCCCCACAGTGCCTTCCGATTAAATTTTCCGAAAGAAGAGTAATCACGAGACAAATACTACCACGCGCGAAGAAACCAACGTAAACCGCTAGCTTCACCGATTACGAACGTTTCGACTACCTTCCAAAAAGAAAAAAAGAAAAAGAAAAAAAAAAAAAAAAATCGGTGCGTATCCGAGAAACTCGTTAAAAGAACCATTTGTAATCCCGCAGCAAGAACCGTTGGACAACTGGTGGTATCGTGACTCGTGACTCGTGACATCGAGTCGCTCCCAAGCCCGCGTGACAAGCACTCGTCCACGTAACACGCACACAGTTTACCGCACACGACTTCGTTCTTGGAGGCGACACAGTGTCGCGATCGGATGGGAGCGGCGATCTCTCGCGCGATGCAGGTAGCACTGCCGCTCTCGCGGCAAATTAATGTCTGAAGGGCCAGTTCAGGGCTGGATGGTGCGAAGACGGCGGTGAATAAAGTGTGACGTTGTAGCACTTACTCTCGTATAAGGGTCCATCAGGCAACTGGAACGAGCCGTGCTTCCTGTTTCGTTGAAGATGGGCACGGCGGGAAAGAAGGAAAAAAGAAAAGGGAACGAAAAAAAAAAAAAAAGAAAAAAAAAGAACGGCGGTGGATGAAATTGAATGGTACATTAAAGTCCGCCTTCCTGTGACTTCTCGTTTACGTCGGGACGGTGCATCCGCGGAGTGCAATTGTTCCACTTTTTCAAACGTGGACGTATTACCTCCGGACGGATCGATCTCTGCGTATGCTCATGTTGGAAATTTATCGGAGAACGTTTTGAAATAGTTCTCCTTTCGATCGGATCGCGACGATCGCTCGATCCGTGACTTTGGGTTAAAGAAAGAAGGCAAACTTTCTTCGTCGTTGCAACTCGATTGCATGTGCATCGGTGCGATTCTATCTGCGTGAGGCGAGAGTGAAACGTTAAATTAACAGTGATTTTCGACGGGGTTGTTTTTACAACGCGAGATCTAGGGAGAAACTTTCTGCGTATGTTTCTCAACGTTTCGAAATGTACCATTTTTTTACTCTGTTACGATTTATCGATTTTTTGCGAAATAACGAACGTTATTGTTCGTGAAGCTTTTCGTCGACGGGGTGCGATCCAGTATCTTTTTTTATCGATCCAGAATGAGAAATCGAATGGAGTGTTTATTTTTTTTCTTCCTTTGATGGAACCACGCATCGTATAAATCAATGTTCGGTTTAAAAAATAGGAAATTAACGATAATACGCGGTTCTGGAATATCTCTGTAAATTGAAACCCTGCAATTGAATCCAAATCACTCGAATTTCCAGAGAGATTCCAGACTCGCGTGTTTGATATTTTTTAAACAGAATTTAGGTAGCCGGGACGCGGAAAAAGTTTCGCTTGATTTTCTATTCCGGATCTATGTAAAAGAATGATAGATTGTGCACGTCGACGGGAAGGTTCACGGAGAATAACACTCGTTACTTTGCAAAAATCTGATAAATAGTAACAAAAGAGATTTGTATTTTAAAACATCGGAGAATATGTACATATATACGGAAAGTGACAAGTTTCATCAAAGTGTACGTTATAAAAAGATCTGCTAAAAATCACCTTTATTTCAATATTTTATTACATACACATGGAAAGTAACGAAAAGTGAGATCTAACAAAAAAACTTACTAAAAATCACCTTTATTTCAATATTTTATTACATATACATGGAAAGTGGCGAAAAGTTAGATCTAACAAAAAAACTTACTAAAAATCACCTTTATTTCAATATTTTATCATATACATGGAAACTGACGAAAAATTGCATCAAGATTGTACGTGATAAAAATCCTTGTTAAAAATTACCTTTATTTCAAACTTTTATCATACATATATATACAAAGTGACGAAAAGTTTCATCGAGGTTGTAGGTAATAAAAAAATCTCCAAAAATCACCTTTACTTTCACATTTTATCATATATATATATACACAATATATATATAAATATATTTTACACATATATATATACACAATATATATATATATAAATATATTTTACACACATATTATATATATACACAATATATATATAAATATATTTTGCACACATATACATATACACAATATATATATAAATATATTTTACACATATATATACACAATATATATATAAATATATTTTACACACATATATATACACACACAAAATGAAAAAAAGTTTCATCAGTATTCTACGTAACGAGGAAATACAATGGCCGGAATTCACAATAGTTTCGAGATTCCGGCTCTCATCCCTTAAATCGCGGTTAAAGACTCGGCGCGATCGAGACGTTCGTCGTATTACAACGCGTTGTAAATGGTAAGTTGGTCGTTAACGCGACAACAGCGAACGACCGCCCCCTTCGTTCGTTCGTTCGTTCGCTAGGCGCGTGTGCAAGTAAAACCGTGAGCGAGCTCGGTTCCCGCGTTCGTATTCCGTTTCGATGCTCGACTTGAGTTCGAGTTCCCGTAACCGAGGACCACACCGTTCAATTAACGCGGAGAGTAGGGGAGCGAGTAGCTCCGCTAATTTATATTCCGGATGCCTACCTCGTAGTCCGAACTCACCGGGTCTACGTTACCCTATCGCCTACTCGCGTCCCCGTGTTCGACGTACGTGCGCGAGCTGTTCGCGAGGTTATCGATGCACTCATTGCACTCAAAGATTCATCCACGACGAGAAATTAGTTCTTCGAAATGTTTCCAAACGAAAATTAGAGACAATTGTGTACTACTATTGGGTTCTTTACCCTTTTATTGGGTTGTTCGGGAAGTCATTTTCCAAAATGGAGAATGTGTAATTTAGTAAAGTGTTCATCGAATGTTCATTTTCACCAAAAAAAAATGAAGTGACTTTCCGAACAGCCCAATGTAACCGCAGGTTTGAGCAAAAGTAGCTTTAAAGAAGCATGGTTTTAAGAATAGTGCTTGGAAGAGATGTTGCACAGAGTTGTATCATACATATGTTATTTATTGTTGTATTTAACTATTGTCCGAGTATCGATTATTTATAAATAATAAATTGTTTCAGAATTTCGAATATAACTTTCTTTATTAGATCTAAGAATGAAACTTGCTGAAAATCACCTTTGTCTCGATATTTTATCATGTATACGAAAAGTGACGAAGAATTCCATTAAGATTGTACGCGATGAAGATCCTTCTCGGTTCAATGTTACATTTCGCGAGATTGGAACGCGGAGTCTTGGAATTGTTCACAATACGACGCGAGGGTCATTGTGCTAAATTTATGTAAGAGTCGCCTCCCGAGTGGAAAGGGTTAAATTAAGTCCGAACGAACATCGGTCGAACAACTTGAATGCGGGGTGGCGTAACGGGGAAATCGTGAACGGTCCAACGATTCTTCTGTAAACAACGGGCGTTTGTTTCGTAAATTATGCGCGCGGCGCACGTGTAGCCTCTGTTTACCTTTTAACAAAAGCAACGCGAGAACCACGGGATCTATGGATTTGAAAAGAACGCAACTTGCTTCGGGGATTCAAAAGAACCGGGTCTGTGCAGAGTGGACCGCTTACCTCGAGCGACTCCATTTTTTTTTTTCCAGGAACGGGTGAACATTCTTTTTTGCACGATACACGATTTCGGGGAACCTTCACGGCGATGATATTTCATTTCTTTTTTTTGTTTTCTTTCATGGAAGTTTGAAAAGTCTGGAACGAGTTCTTGTACGCGGAACCCTTGAATTTGGGTCATCAGCTGGCGTAATAAGCCAGTTTCGAATAAGTATTTTTTCGCGAGATTTGTACGCGAGATGAAAAGTCGAAGGTGACTTGGAAAAGAAAAGAAGATGCGTGTAAATGGAACGTTAAGGTATTAGAAATTCTTTGAATCGTTTATGATGAATAAAAGGAATTTTAATTTATCATATTGAGGGTAAACTTGAGTCGAACGAATTAGGTGGTCCACCTTGTACAGTGGCTCTAAATAGTATTTGCACGCTGTATTACAAGAAAATTTCTTTTACCTGTAAGACTGTTTTTAATGAAAGTTTGTGTGCATTACAGTAAAGTAGTGTGTATATAGAGAAATTTTTTTATCTACAAGAAATTTCTTCAAGAAGGTGAAACCAAATCTCGAAGGTTTGGATATTTTTGTTATTTTTCTATGCAATTTTACTTGGGACCTTTTTGCAACGGAATGACGACTTTGTGCGAGGTACAACAAAAATTTTCTTACAAAGAATGTTCAATATTTAGTGTTCCATAGTTCAAGTGTGAAAAATTCCCCCCAAAAAATTGTATTAAAACAAGGAAAAAACGTTGAATTTTTAGGTCTTGATTTTATCTTCTCGGGAAGAATTCTTGTAAACAAAAAAATTATGTCGTACACGGCCCAGTATGCTTTATATGCGCACAAACTTTCGTTAAAATCAGGCTGGTAGTTTAGGGGAATTTCCTCGTGATATAGTACACAAAGACGTTTTTGATCCGTTGTATATTGCGACGAATCGCGCTTTCGAGTTTCGCGTACGAATTTGTAAAGCATCGTTGAGAATATTGGACATTTTATACGGTCCATCTCAGAATCGCAAATGCGTGTTTACCAGATTAATAAAATTCATAGAAAGACGTTTCAACGAACATAGAGGGTGAGTGACGAGAACCAGGACCGTTTGCGTATCGCGCTTGGATTTGAAGATATGAAAAATTGGGTAAGACGGAATATAAATTCCTCCGTGGAACGAACACGGCAAACATAATCTTTCTTCCGTGGCTGATATTTGTCCACAGTTCCCAAGATCGTCCACGTTCTTCCGCTGGAAACGAACTTAACAATAACGCGTTACGAATAAAATACGTGTAATGTACACATATATGTGTATCATACTTTAAATCAAATTTATTGTATATTATGTACAATATACGCACAAAATCGTGCATATTTCGTTACATTATCGACCAAACCCAGTATCTGTATACATATATCAGGACAGGTTTATTTATTTCATAAAACTTTCCCCCAACAAAACTTCTAAACTGTCCTCGTACTAAAACTTGCTCTACATCCGAGAACTTGTTAACTTTCTTAAAAACTTTCTAATAATACTTCTTCTTCCTCAAAGAGTTACTCTACTAATGAAAAAATTCAAGGCCTAGCAGAATGTAAAAAAAAAAACACACCTTTTCTTTCGATCGAATTCTACCGACGAAACAAAAATTTCTTTTTTTCCCTGCGTCGAGAAAATCGAAAAAAAAAGAAATATTCCCACGATGCTCGTTTTCTAGAAGATACTGTTCGCGTCGATGTTCGTTATTTTCGTTTTCTGATCACGTATACGTAATTCGCGGGGCACGACACACCAATGTGTACAAAAAGGCGGCGCGGAAGGCGAGGTTACTTGCTTAGACAAATTCTGGACCAGCGTGTCATAACGAAGTGCTCGAGACCGGGTGCATACACTCGGTTACAAGGAAAACCAGATAACGAGAGTGAAAAGGGTCGACGCTTGCGCCGACCAGCCACGCGGGGCTTCCCCCTCCACCGCGATGTCGTTACTTTCATCGTTGCGACGATTTTTCGAAATGTTTATTCTTTTTTTTTTTTTTTTTTTTTTCGTCCGCGCTGCATACCCGCGTTATCTTCCATTTGCATTGTCCCGACGAAGCTTCGTTCGTCGCGCCGAAATTATGTTCGCTCGAGTAACATTACGTTGAAGGATAATTGAAGAGTCTGGTGTCAAGGTACCTTCATTTTTGGAGTAAATGAATTTTTTGATCGTAAATGTGGGTAATTAAGTAGGTATTTAAGAGATTGAAATCCTATTTGTCTTGTGGTAACACGAAGTTGGTTAAAAAATAGTTAAAATACTACTTATCGATAGATTGTATACTAGGAGATAAAATTTGTGGTAAGGAATTCGTGGTAATTTGTGACGAAGGATAATTGAAGAGTCTGGTGTCAAGGTACCTTCATTTTTGGAGTAAATGAATTTTTTGATCGTAAATGTGGGTAATTAAGTAGGTATTTAAGAGATTGAAATCCTATTTGTCTTGTGGTAACACGAAGTTGGTTAAAAAATAATTAAAATACTACTTATCGGTAGATTGTACACTGTGGGATAAAATTCGTGGTAATTCGTGACGAAGGATAATTGAAGAGTCTGGTGTCAAGGTATCTTCATTTTTGGAGTAAATGAATATTTAGATTGTAGATATCGGTAATTAAGTAGGTAATTAAGAGATCCAAAACATTCTATTTTTCTTATGGTAATACAAAATCGGTTAAGGAATAGTTAAAATACTATTTATCGATAGATTGTACACTGTGGGATAAAATTCGTGGTAGAAAAGAGGTCAGAGAGATTCTATAGCTTAAAATTATATTTGCTGTGGTATGAGCTAATTGAGTAACTTTGCGACGAAGGATAATTGAAGAGTCTGGTGTCAAGGTACCTTTATTTTTGGAGTAAATGAATTTTTAGATCGTAGATATGGATAATTAAGTAGATAATTAAGAGATTAAAATCCTACTTGTCTTATGGTAACACGAAATTGATTAAATAATAGTATTCGGTGAATTAAACACTGTGGGTGTAAACACATGTTGGAAATGAAGTCAGGGAGATTCTATAGCTTAAAATTATGTTTGCTGAGGTATGAGCTAATTGAGTGACATTGTGTCGAAAGATGATTGAAGGATCCTGTGCCAAGGTACATTAATTTTTCACTGAAAGTAAATTAAATGCCCTGGAGACACCTTATTCTTCTTATGGTAATACAAAATCATTTAAAGAATAGTTAAAATACTACTCATGGATAGATTGCACACAGCGGGCCAAAATTTATGGTACAAAATAAATCGAGAAGATTTTATCTCGAAATAAGACGATAGAGCAACGAAATTGCATCGATGACATTTGAAAATTAATTCAGAACGAGAAGAAAAGTTTCGTTTCCCCGACACTCCACAATATTCGGAAAATTGCAAGTTATCATCGGTTTAATTGCAAGTGGACTCTTTGATCGCGGAGTAGAGGCGTTTTAAATATCCCGCGGGCAAAATTCTTTTTATCTATACTCTTCGTGTACAATTCATATTCGGTATAAAACACCGAAGCAAATTTGTTACCTGTTATTTTTCCAAAACAAGTGTGTTTTTCTCTTCGTTGCGGAGAAAGAAACTGTTTCTCTCTTTTGTTCTTTTTCGAGTATTTGTTTCCTTTTCGTTACGATTTAACAGCACGTTATATATATATATTTTTTTTTCTTTTTGTTACGATTTAACAACACGTTATATATATATATATATATATATAATTTTTTTTCTTTCTGTTACGATTTAACAGCACGTTATATATATATATATATATATATATATATATATATATTTTTCTTTTTGTTACGATTTAACAACACGTTATATATATATATATATATATATATATATATAATACACACACATACACACACATATATATATTTCCATTAAATATACTTGTCACGTCCGAGCAAAGAGTTTGTTAAACAGACGCAAAAGCTGCGCGTTGAAAAAGAATCTGACGGTGGTAATATTAAAGCTGGCTTCGCGCAAATATTTTCCACGCCATCCGTGCGCGTAATTACACGGAAAGTTATTACTCGCGAAAAAGTGTATCACCGGCTCGTATCTCGTTCGCTCGCGCGTGTACAATTGTTACATCCAGGGGTCCGCGCGCGAGTCGAAACGAAAGTATAATACTCGCCCGCGATACGTAAATTCTAATATTCGTAATCCATAAATCTTCGTGAACACGGATCGTTGAAACGCTACGGAGGGGATATCGTGGTTAAAGATGGCCGGTGAGATTCCATTATCGGCGATAAATTTAAGAATACACTCTTCAACGTTTCGTTTTAGTATGCAGCGAACGACCACCTACAATTACCCTCCATCTGCACGCGGAATAGTGATTTTATGGAAGTCTCGGGTTATGCACTTTAGCCGACTTACGCAATGAAACGAAGAAGTAATGATAAATCGAGGGAAATTTCAAGCGCGCGTCCATCGCTTCGGAAACGTTGAATCGGTCGAGCGCTTCTAATTAAAAAATAGTGGGAATACCACGGTGATATACCGTGGATTATAATTAAAGCGTGAATAGGAAAAATTCCTAGACCGATTCGCCGGGAGATAATCGAAAACGGTGACGAAATATTCGGTGCACCGTTTTTTGACGAATAATTATAAGAAATCTTGCGTGGGAACTAGAAAATTTTCGTGAAACAATTTTCGTGTATTTTTCAAAGTATTCTCTACCTACCGGTTGCATATTATACCTATATTATATCTATATTATATATATTATACCTGTTGCTATTAGTAGCTAATATTTTATATCGATTATTAACACAGAATTTCGATACTCGCGAGCGAAGAATAGTTTTCTTACAACTATCGTGCTTCTAACGTAACACAATTTTTTCACCACTTTATAGTTCATCAATGGTCTGGAACTTCCGATCGGTACGGAATATCGATTGACCTTGAAGCGTTTCATTCGATTATGAGCGGAAAATCTCCAAATAAAAAAAATATTTCAAATCAATTACCAAAGAACGATACAATTCAAGAACACGACGAATCGAAAAAGTTAACGCTACACCTACCGTAATGGTCAATTTGTCATTTATCAAACTTCTTTTTAAAATCGTTCGATTGTTAACAATGCTTTGGGGAAATATTCCATGACAATTATCGGAATATAGAACTAATTGTATTCATAAAACACTACACCTACCGTAATGGTCAATCTGCCATTTTTCAAACTTGTATTTAAAATTGTTCAATTGTTAACAAGGGTTTGCTGAAAAATTCCATGACAATTATCGGAAAATAGAAATAATTGTATTCATAAAACACTACACCTACCGTAATGGTCAATTTGTCATTTATCAAACATCTTTTTAAAATTGTTCGATTGTTAACAAAGCTTTGCCGAAATATTCCACGACAATTATCGGAATATAGAAGTAATTGTATTCATAAAACAGTACACCTACCGTAATGGTCAATTTTCCATTTTTCAAACTTCTTTTTAAAATTGTTCAATTGTTAACAAGGGTTTGCTGAAAAATTCCATGACAATTATCGGAAAATAGAAATAATTGTATTCATAAAACACTACACCTACCGTAATGGTCAATTTGTCATTTATCAAACTTCTTTTTAAAATCGTTCGATTGTTAATAATGCTTTGGGGAAATATTCCATGACAATTATCAGAATATAGAACTAATTGTATTCATAAAACACTACACCTACCGTAATGGTCAATTTTCCATTTTTCAAACATCTTTTTAAAATTGTTCGATTGTTAACAAAGCTTTGCCGAAATATTCCACGACAATTATCGGAATATAGAACTAATTGTATTCATAAATTAATTTACCTTTCCCCCTTCTTAATTTCAAATATATATATATATATATATATATATATATATATATATATATATATATATATATATATATATATATATTTATTGGATTGTTCGGAAAGTAATTTCGTTTTGTTTTTTTTTTTTTTGGGTGAAAATGAAACACAGTAATAACGAAACGAACACCATGAACACATTTTTTAGAGCGTATAAACATTTGATTAAATTATATATTCTCCATTTTGGAAAATAAAATTACTTTCCAAACAACCCAATATATACATACATATACCCTATACATACCTATATATCCTATCCTACATACATATCCTACATATACCTATACATCCTATCCTATATACATATCCTACATACACAAATAGGAATCCGTTCAACGCCGGTAGCTCTAGAATTAAGAAACCCCGAGAACTTCGGAACGATCCCGATTTCAAAGTAACCCGACCAAAGAGAAATTTCTAAAAAGAACCTCGCGTCGTATCCGCGTTTAGTTGCGAGGGACTCGAGCAAACCAAAAAAAAAAACGTTGAACGGAGCTCGCGAGTGTATCCACGAACGCGAACAATCGTTCCATTGGTATTTACAACGGAACGGTACAAAAGAAAAAGAAGTACGGAAGAAAAAAAGTCCACGTTGCACGATCACCGAGACAAAAAGTAACGCCAAGACATCGAAGAACGAAACGATACAGTTCTCCCCGTGCGAACGGTACGCGGTTTTTGTCGTACACGAGGCACGATTTCGAATCTGTAGAGTCTCGCTGTACTCCGTCGCAACGTTAGGATTTAAAGTCACGCACCGAAGCCATGCTTAGCGAGGTTGCCTCGCGATTCGTCGAACGCGCACAATACGCGCACGGTGGCTTTGATAAGTCGCCAGTGGAAATCGGGTGCACGAGTTGGCGTTGGTATCATCCCCTCCACCACGCTTTGGGAAAAAAGTGTCCCTTTGAGGAACGCGGGTCCATTTACCTGCGACAAGGACGACGAACAGAGTCGCGAGCCATCGCCGAGACACAAACGCGTATTTCCGCGTATTGTCGTCGGATATCTCTCTCCGCTCGGGAACGATTTTAAAAAAAGCGCACCGCCTCGTATCGCTGAATTATCCCCCCTTTGTGGGTTTCATGGATACCGGCTCGTTCCTTTTCTTTCGCGTCCTCGTACGCGCGGGTGCCAGGACGCGCGCAGAAGTGCATCCAGACAGACGCGAGTCGCGTATGCAACCGAGTCGGAACGACGCGCGCGCAATTAAACCGAAACGCAACGTGGATGTTTTCAAACGTGCATCCACGATCGTTCCATGGGATTTCGTCGCTAACTTTTCACGATACGGTTGATGTAATACCGCGCGGAGACTTGGAGAGACGAGGGCTCGAAAGAGCCGCGCGCGTGGAAAGAGAGAAAGCGATGAAAAAATCGTTGCGTGTGGTTCGAGGAGTGTGGAAAGTGTGCGGGGAGAAACGCGAGATAACGCTGCGATTTACTTGTATGGGTGGGTACTTTTAGAAAATGGAAGCGTGTTGTTTTTCTATGGGGAGAAAAAGAAAAAAGAAGATTACTGACATTGCAACGTCTCGATGCAAATATCTCGTAACGCGAGATATTTTCTCGTAGCATTGTTCTATTGTAATTTTCATCTTGGTATTTTTATGTAAGAAACGAACCGAGGTTTGGGGAGAAACGGTGCATTTAAGAAGAAGAAGAGTGAGTATTGCGTTTCCACGGTTGGCTCGAAAAAAATGTACACGTGGAGAAGTCGTTTGACAATTGTTTTCACACCCGTGGAAGAGAGCTACGATTTGTCACGGTTTACGTAATAGAATCACCCGTGTATAGCACATCGCGTCGGTTTTATCTTTCACTCGGAGAGCGTAGATCTGCAAACTCCGCGACAAGGTTAAATCAAAGAGTATCGCCCACTTCGAAGTCTTTCTAGGTATATCCGTGTCAACTGCATCGCGCGGGATGGTTCACAATGCGGCAGTATTCCGCAATAACCGAGCCGGAGTACACTTTTTTTCATATTCTCTTTCTCGAAATCTTATCTTTACCGATTGAATGCCTGTTATTTTTTTTTTATGTATCGCACGGTGCGAGATACGAGGGTAGTTTTAATCGTATTGTGCCAGAATTATCGATTTCGACCTTACGGTTAGAAAACGAACTCGATTCGCAATTTATTCTTCTTGAGAAGAAGATTAAGTACTTGTAAGTAACCGATTTGAAATAAAGTAAAACAACAGTCTCGTTTTACGATTACACCGTGGAATGAAAAGAATAGGTACCTGTAAGAATCAAACCTGGAAACGTTTCAAGATATTTCAATATTGCATCCAATTGCATTCGAGAAGTAATTATGGTCACTGTTGCTTTTCTTTTACCTTGAAAACAAGACGAAGTGCTCATAAATAAGTAATCCGAAATAAAATAAAACAACTGAGTCTCATCCTACAATTACACTGTGGAATGAAAAAAATAGGTACCTACAAGAATCAAACCTGGAAACGTTTCAAGGTATTTCAATATTGCATTCAATTGCATTCGAGAAGTAATTATGGTCACTGTTGCTTTTCCTTTACCTTGAAAACAAGACAAAGTACTCATAAATAAGTAATCCAAAATAAAATAAAACAACCGAATCTCATTTTACAATTACACCGTGGAATGAAAAAAAATAGGTACCTACAAGAATTAAACCTGGAAACGTTTCAAGATATTTCAATATTGCATTCAATTGCATTCGAGAAGTATCTATGGTCACTGGTGCTTTTCCTTCATTTTAGGAACAAGGCAAAATACTTATATATAACCAATTTGAAATAAAGTAAAACAACAGTCTCATCTTATGATTACACCGTGGAATGAAAAAAATAGGTACTTACAAGAATTAAACCTGGAAACGTTTCAAGATATTTCAATATTGCATTCAATTGCATTCAAGAAGTAAAACAAGACAAAGTGCTCATAAATAACTAATCCGAAATAAAATAAAACAACCTAGTCTCATCTTGTATTTACCCCGTGGAATACAACAATTAGGTCCCAGTCGCGACAAAAATAGAAACGTTTCAAGATATTTCGTTTTCGATATACCATTGAATTGCATTCGAAAAATGACAGGAAAGTTGCCGCAGACGAGATCCGAAAGACCAAAGTAGATCGTAAAAACCGATCCGTGTCATAGAGTGTTCGGTTGGCTTTAAAGCTTATAGATTCAGCGCACATCGGCGCGGAGCCGTGCAAGGCGGTAAAGTAAAAAATTCGCGTGTAATGGCGCGGCGGTATAAAAAGGAATTCGAAATTGATATTCGCATTAACGTCTTTGTGAATAGTAGCGATCGATAACATTTCAAATTCCTTGCACGCTTACGAAACTCGAAACGTCCCTTAATCGAGTCGATTTTCATCGAATTGTACACACGCGCAAACAGAACACGTAACTAAGTTCTCCACGCGTTCGATGTTCGAGAGAACTGTATACAAAAGATACGAAAACTCTCGTAGAAAATTAATAGCAATGATAATATTTGCAACAATTGTATTCGTTGCAAAATACGAACTACGATCAAGGTACAAGGATGTTCCGTGAACGGTCGATGTAACTTTAAACGCTTAAAAAAAAAAAAAAAAACAGAACACTCAATTTAAAGAGAATCTTTCCCCGTGTGTTTTCTTCGAGCACTTCCAAACCGAAGTAAACCGCGCGATACGAATCGACATATATCGGAAACACGTCTACCGCGTGTGCATTATTACGATACGCGTTACAGTAACGCGTGGCGTTACACATCGAGTCTACGTTATCGAGAGACGTACGTCCAGAACGGCTATGAAATTCGTGTCTTATTGATTTCTCCGTTCGCGGTGCACCGATCCTCCGAGCGCATACCTACCTACCTACCTACCTACGTACTTACCGCACCAACGAGCCGAAATCTCGATTTCCCTGGATCCGTACCGTGAAATCTTCCCAAAGTACGCGAACCAATCCCGTACCGGGCGATATTTCCCTACCGTTAAGCGACGCGTTGATTTCCCGCTTATTATTAACAAATTCGTCGAAATTAATAACGGATCCACGTATCTGCACAACGTTTGGCTGGTATTTCATAGAGAACGCATTAGCAGTGCGTCAAAGGGACGAACGACACGGATGTATAATCGAATTCCTCGGTAAATGGCTATCGATTCGGTACCGGTGGCCCAGCGTTAATTCAATCGACGCAGCTCGCGAAGCAACGATCGTTTTAACGGTAACGATCTCGCGAGTCGTCGCACGCGCAACACTGGCAAACTTCACCAGACGGGACATCAACGAGACGGTTCGAGAAAGGATCGGACGATGTTAATTCGAGAACGGGGCTTTATTTCAACGAGCCGTTGACCCCAGACTTGGATGTCTCTCGCCCTTCTGCAGCCGTACAACGTTATCGTACACGCCTGGTTTCGAAATTCTATTAACACGATCCTTATTCAATTAACTTCTGCGGTAATCCACACCATTCTGAAGGAAACTACCTTCCAAACGAGAAAATACCTCGATGCTTTCCCATCCGACCGCGCGACAGGCTGCGTGTTAATTAGCCAAGGATTGTGAATATTTCAATAATGTTTACCTGTTCACCGTCGAGAAAAATATCTCGTCTGCTACGTGAAATGAAATTTTATGGTAATTACGGAACACCTTGTATTTATATGTATATATTTGGTTGTTGGGAAAGTCATTTCGTTTTCTTTCGGTGAAAATGAAACACGATTTCTTTAGAGCGTGTGAACATTTTATTAAATTATTTATTCTCCATTTTGGAAAACGAAATCACTTTTTTCGAACAAACTGATACACACGCGCGACAAATTTCCATTGAAAACGAGTCCGCGCATAGTCTTTTTTCAGTTTATAAATATCGTCGTTAAGAAAGTATTTTTATCGATCTCTGTGGAAAACTCTTCCACCTTCTACCTTCCCCTACAACTACTCCGTATCTCGATACTTTTACGTACGCATGTATTTATAGAGGGTGTTCCCGAATAATATGTAAAAGTTGGAGGTGATTGTTTGCGAAGAAAGAAGAGAAATGAAGGGAGTAAAATTTGGTCGATTTCGACTTCGTCGATCAAGTTTGAAGATTCAATTTCGTTGACCGATAGGACCACGATGAGACGAAAGACGAAAAGAACCATTTTTTAAAGAAACTTACTAATTATATGTAGCATCGTAATTTTCGATTGTAGATTTAAGAAAACGTAGCTTTAGGAGCATTTGGTGAGCAACGAGCGAGGGTAATGAAAGAGAAAGTAAGGGTCGGAGCAGACCCAACGAAAAAGCGAGTAAGGGCTCTTCCTTTTTCGGGAGGAAAAGTTGCGTTGAACCGAGGAGTTTTGAGTCGAGGAGTGTCGAAACGAGCAGTGTTGAGCGAAGAAGTGTTGAACGAAGAATCATGAAGGGTTGAACGAAGAATCGTGAAGCGTTGAACGAAGAATCGTGAAGTATTGAAGGAAGAATCGTGAAGCGTTGAACGAAGAATCGTGAAGCGTTGAACTAAGATTCGTGAAGTGTTGAACGAAGAATCGTGAAGGGTTGAACGAAGAATCGTGAAGCGTTGAACGAAGAATCGTGAAGCGTTGAACGAAGAATCGTGAAGCGTTGAACTAAGATTCGTGAAGTGTTGAATGAAGAATCGTGAAGTGTTGAATGAAGAATCGCGAAGTGTTGTAGAAAGTTGTGTCAATCAACTTACTTACTGTTATCCAACTATTCTAAAAGTATTAATTACATATAACTTGATAAATTATACCACATATATTGACAAAAG
This sequence comes from Ptiloglossa arizonensis, assembly GCF_051014685.1. Lineage (NCBI taxonomy): Eukaryota > Metazoa > Arthropoda > Insecta > Hymenoptera > Colletidae > Ptiloglossa > Ptiloglossa arizonensis. The sequence continues at coordinate 24,270,875 of NC_135050.1, forward strand.
AGTGTTGAGTCGAATCGAACAATGTTGAGCGAAGAAGTGTTGAACGAAGAATTGTGAAGCGTTGTAGAGAGTTGTGTCAATCACTTTATTTACTGTTATCCAGCTACTGTAAAAGTATATTAAATAATATTGAATTTTTCAAATATGATAAATTATACCACATATATTGACAGAGGAGTGTTGAGTCGAGAAATGTCGAATCGAGCAATGTTGAGCGAAAAAGTGTTGAACGAAGAATTCTCAAGCGTTGTAGAGAGTTGTGTCAATCAACTTACTTACTGTTATCCAGCTATTGTAAAAGTATCAATTACATATAACTTGATAAATTATACCACATACATTGCCAGAGGATATAGCTCCTTGTAATATCGATTTCCGTTACAGACTCCAAAGCACGAATCGTATCAACGTATACCCAACTGGTACAACTCGTCGTGATAAACAATCGGAAACTGAGTGTCCACGAAGCACCAACGATTCCCAGAATCATACCCACGATCGCGAAACATTGTTTACAAACACGATAGACACTACACCTAAGCGAACGAACCGTACCTCACTCGTAAGTGCGAGCAAAGCAAACCGAATGTTCGAACTCGATTATCTCGAAACCGAATTCGAAATCGAAGGAATTGTATCTCCTTTATCCATCTTATTCCTCCACAAGGAATCACCTCCAGTATTCTTTCACACGTTATTCGAGAACACTCGGTACACACGCCGCGTACAAAGCAGCGTTATCTTACACTTCATCGTTACTTCGTGCAAAAGCACGGTAGAAATATACTTTTCGCTGGTATTTTTTCCCCGACCCGGTTTAATTCGTTTCGTCACACCTTGCCTGGCAACCCTTCGTTCGTTGCACCAGCCCTTCCCCTCATCACCACCCCCCTCCTCCGTGGACGTAATTCACTTTCGCGTTGGTGACCGAAATAATTTCGTCGGAAGATTCATCGCGATCGAAATTCCGTCGAAATAAAAATCGCGTCGCGTCGTTGGAAATAACGTTGGACCAGGTACCGGTCGAAGTGTTCGCGAGCGAGTGTTTCGTTAGTTTGGAATAATAGCAACGGTTTCGAATAACACTCAGAATCGTTCGGAATTGAATCTCCGTGTTTCGCGCGTTCATCGGGTAACGGTCGCGCGCTTCCGTTCGAATCTTCGTTAAAATTACAATCGGTTGGACGATTGGATCGATCGTCTGTCGCTTAACGAGGATCGTTATCGATCGGTGAACATTTTTCGTGCGTCGTCGCGACGCCAACATCCATAACCGTCCCCCTCTCGCGAATATTAGGTGTACAACGGAAGAATGAAACGACACAACCGTCCAATTTCCCGCGTAGGGACGGACCGATTGGAACGAAATACTATTTCCACGCAATTCTGGCAAATTGATCGATCGTCCGTGCGGTCACGACACTGGATAATACACCGTTTTACCACCACCGCGGATATATTTTATCTCCGCTCACCTCGTACACGGAAGGATCGCGAAATCGTTCGTCGAAAGCTCGCCGCAATTATCCGATCTCCACCGATCGAACTTATTCGTATGCAACGGTATACCAACGAGTTCGTATGCAATACCGTGCAGACTTATTCGTATGCTCGTGGAAGTTTCCAATTGTTTACACGCCCGCCGAAAAGCGACAGAGGCTGGTCGGTGTCCCGTAATTAACCCCTCGACGAGGACGACTGTGTACCTGTCTCGTACGCGCTCTGGCTCTTCGTTGAATAATTAATTTAAAAAAGAAGAAAAGAATCACGGTTGTCCGTTTACCTGAAACCTTTCCCTTTCGAATTAATTCGAAATTGTAGGACTGTGCTGTAATATTTACTTTTGTTTGTACGAGAAATAAAACGTACGGTGAAGTGATGAAATTATTGAATTTTTGTCAACGATTACGTCGTGTGTGCTTTTTGAAATATTCCGGTAAATGAAGCAGTAGTTTGCATCGTGAGATTACTTTTCGAATTAAGAAAAGAATCACGGTTGTCCGTTTACCTGAAACCTTTCCCTTTCGAATTAATTCGAAATTGTAGGACTGTGCTGTAATATTTACTTTTGTTTGTACGAGAAATAAAACGTACCAGTGTACGGTGAAATGATGAAAATATTGAATTTTTGTCAACGATTACGTCGTGTGTGCTTTTTCAAATATTCAGGTAAATGAAGCAGTAGTTTGCATCGTGAAGTTACTTTTCGAATTAAGAAAAGAATCACGGTTGTCCGTTTACCTGAAACCTTTCCCTTTCGAATTAATTCGAAATTGTAGGACAGTGCTGTAATATTTACTTTTGTTTGTACGAGAAATGAAACGTACCAGTGTACGGTAAAATGATGAAAATATTGAATTTTTGTCAACGATTACGTCGTGTGTGCTTTTTCAAATATTCAGGTAAATGAAGCAGTAGTTTGCATCGTGAAGTTACTTTTCGAATTAAGAAAAGAATCACGGTTGTCCGTTTACCTGAAACCTTTCCCTTTCGAATTAATTCGAAATTGTAGAACAGTGCTGTAATATTTACTTTTGTTTGTACGAGAAATAAAACGTACGGTGAAATGATGAAAATATTGAATTTTTGGCAACGATTACGTCGTGTGTGCTTTTTCAAATATTCCGGTAAATGAAGCAGTAGTTTGCATCGTGAGGTTACTTTTCGAATTTCTCGTTTAAAAGAAATTTCCTGTTTCGATCGTTCGTGACAATGTGTTTGTTCGCAGGTGAATGCGTAAATAGGGAAATACTTCGAGCATTGAGGTTCTCACGCGACAATTTGTCCCCGAAAAAATATTGCACCTCTCTGTCTCGATTGGCCGTAACATCGGTTAATAGTTTACGCGTAAAAAACGAAATATCTCGTACGGGATCTGGGTTCTCACTCGACGATTTGTCTCTAAAAATACATTGCACCTTCCTATCTTAATTGTCCGTAACATCGATCGATAAATTAACCGTTTATCTGTCCGCGAGTTTGTCTGTAGAGAATGGTGGGCAAGATTTAATTGTTTGTGGAGAATGGTGGGCAATATTTAGTTGTCTATAGAAAATAATGGGAAACGTTTAATTATTTATAGAGAATGGTGGGTAATATTTAGTTGTTTATAGATAATGGTGGATAATATTTAGTTGTTTATAGAGAATGGTGGGCAATATTTAATTATTTATAGAGAATGGTGGGTAATATTTAGTTGTCTATAGAAAATAGTGGGCAACGTTTAATTATTTATAGAGAATAGTGGGTAATATTTAGTTGTTTATAAAGAATGGTGGACAACATTTAGTTATTTATAGAGAATGGTGGGTAACATTCAGTTGTCTATAGAGAATAGTGGACAACATTTAATTATTTATAGAGAATGGTGGGCAATATTTAATTATTTATAGAGAATGATGGACAATATTTAGTTGTCTATAGAAAATAGTGGGCAAAATTCAGTTGGCTGTAGAGAATAGTGGGCAATATTTAACTATTTACAGAGAATGATGGACAATATTTAGTTGTTTATAGAAAATAGTGGGCAATATTTGGTTATCTATAGAGAATAATGAGCAACATTTAATTGTCTATAGAGAACAATGGGCAACATTTAATCGTCTATAGAGAATAATGGTCAACATTTAATTATCTATACATAATGGTGAGCAACCAGTAGTACAATCGTGAAAGAATAGTAGTATGAACTGAATTATTCGCCATAATCTACTCTCATAAAATATCCAGAGGCGAGAGATACTCTAACTTGTTCGATATATTCACCAAGTTGAGTAATCAGCTGTCTGTGCATTATGCTTCAAAGGAACCGAAATATTCGTTCGAAATTTCTCTCTCCGTATTCGTATCAGAAAGCTAATGGAAGCATCGTTAACCCTTTACGTCAGCAAGAAATACAAATCTATGACAATTGGCTACTTGCACCGTACCGATATAAATAGCAACATCGTAACAGGGACTTTGTATTTCATTGACTCGAGAATGTGACCATCTACGATTTACACAATGCTATGTATTGGAATTTACTTAACAATAATCGTAATTCAGATACATCCTCTAAAAAGCACGTCAAACAAATGAACTCTAACTATGTACACAAACGTGAAGAATCGTAAACAATTAAATACTAAATTACAAAAGGTATCGAAACACGTTTCGAATAAAAGCTTCATTGCTTCCGGAGGTCAGTAAAGTGAACAATAGAGAAAAGTTTCCTTTCTTTTTAACTTATTAATATTCCAAAACCTATAAAATGAGTCTTGGCACGTCTTGGACGACGAAATCCGTTCAAATGGCTCGAGTGTTAATTTATCTGAAGAGAGACTTGGGAAAACGGTAAATTTTCCCAATACCAGCTGCCTCGTACATCTTCAAACATACATCACAGTATTAATTCACCGATCGTAAATCGTGATATATGTTAGTTACTGCATAATTAGTTAATGCAGGTACCAAAGTATGCTCACGCGAGTGCATACGTGCACCAGCAATGCAAACGCATTTCGAATCGGTAACGTATGTACACGCACGATCATTGAACGAAATTGAAACTACGAACGATGAAAAATCACGGGAACGTGGAACGATACGTTTTCGTTCCGGGAAATATCCGTTTATTTTTATCCAAAGTTCGTTGCGTCTATTTCTTTTTTTTTTTTCTATTTAATTCAAGAGGATCTTATCGATGTATAAAAATCTCTCGCGACCAGAGTCCTTGAACTCCTTGGTTCGATGTTCATCGAAATCCCATTAAGATCACTGGTCTGCCCTCGCCTACGATGATTCATTTTACGCAGATGAAATCGCTGGTATTGAAAAATCGCGAGAAAGTGGCACGATTTTAGCATGAAAATTCATTTAACTCGAGGAGAGACCCGCTTCCTCGCGGATTCGAAATTAATTGTAAGAATTGTCGGATGCACTCTTTCGATATTCAACGAAATCCCATTAAGGCCGTCGTCTGAGTTCGTTCGCGGAAATTTATCATTTCCAGATACGGATCTTGGTATTGAAAAAATATCGATAAAATCGAACGGCTCTCCTATGGAAATTCACTTATTGTTAACCCTCCGAGCAACCGAATTGCATCGAGACTCAAGGTTACCCACGTTAATGGAATTCATCGATTCGATGTTAACCGCGACGTGAAAAATGTAACGAACTTTAAGAGATTGTACGCGCGTTTTGCCATTAATTTTCTACCATTAATATATCGAACGATTAATTAATACTGACGTGTACTTTAAGGCCATTGGACGGACATAGTTTTCTTAAACGTTCCTGTCTAATTTATCATACAATTTTTACTATTTGTGCAAATCTATCGCAAACGAGCAATTAGGATAAGATTTTACAGTACGTTCTCTGTGAATTAATATCGTGTTTCATTTTCATAGAATAACGCGCGATTCTCGTAATTATTGCACAATATAATTACTTTTGTCTTGACGTAATCCATTGACGTAAAGTCCCGTGAAACGTTAGCAAACACACGTGCAATTCAAGGCTCTCTACTTATTGTAAACTTATTGTAACTATGGTATCCTAATAGACGTTTCTATGCCAACATTCTCAGACAAAGTGTAAATCAATAGAACCACGATAACTCTTCACGACTATATAGAATGCGTTACGCAATAGAAACAGGTTGTGCCCACCGTTACGCTGAAAGCGAAGAATTATAGTAAGAAACGAGTCGAATAATAAAAAATTCCACGTACAAATTTACTAAAAGTAATTGGAAAAGACCTATAATACCCGATACAATATTTCGAATGAAAAATAGAGAGAAAACCAATGGATAAATCGCTCGTGAAACGTTCGAACAACGTCGCGTTAAAAAATGTTAAATATCTCGTTAAGTATTCATTTCTCATAGACAATCCGTTAATTCGTTTCACGACGAATCGGGAAAAAGGATCGATCGATCGATCGATTTATAAACAAATATAAGAAAAATCGTTAATTGCGTTTTATAGTCGCGTAATTGCATTTACGATCGAGGCAAGGCCGTAGGGAAACAAACCTCGTTACGTATTAAACTTTTTCCACTGCCATTTTGTTGCATCCCCACTGAAATAGAAACCACGACCCGTTTCAATTGTGTGACGCACCCCGTATAAAGGGGTCGGTAAACTACAGACCGTGAGCCGACGATGGTTTTTTAAACGAGTTTCACGACCGAATACGAAATACCCGTTTAACTATTCATTTTCCTATCTGATTAATTTCCAAGTCGTATACGTGTAAATAAACTCTAATCGTGCACACGAAACCGACCTTACTGGCGGTTCAACGCGTTACTCTATAAATCGTATCTTAGTTAAACACACGCTGGATCTTTCGATCTTTCTTTCTTATATTTTTTCGTTCGATAAAAATAATTAAACGACCCAGTATCTCTCGAAAAATGTTCAGAATTGATTTTCTCGAAAATCCATACCGTGTTCGCTCTAACTTGAATTCAAACGGTGCTCCACGTTTCATTCTTCACCGATGGAAAAAATTCCCTAATTGTTGTTCCGCGTTTTACACGTATGCAACTTTGTAGAAACACATATTGTCGATATTCCCTGTTGTTGGCCCGGGGCCAAAATATTTATTATTCGACCCTTCTCGGAAAAGTTCACCGGTCCCGTATCCATAAGACTCATTAAAGCTCTCCCCTGTTACGGCTTAACAATGTGCAAACAATTTCGAGATTCGTCTTTCGTGCTCCATACGCAATTCACTGCGCATGTACCAGGCCACCGTACACCGCAAGATCGAAACAACAAAGCTCGGGAACTCTGCCGGTTCTTCCAAGAATACACAGCGCTTTCTTTTCTTAAAATACACGCTGACTCGCCGGTATCGTTGTTTCCTGGCCAGTATTAACGGTAGATACCACCTTGACGATATAAGAAATAAAAAAAAAAAAACAAAATTGAAAAGAATTGCATTTTATTTCCCCTGCAACTTCCCCAAGTTCATCCTTCTGTGAATACAGTTCCCTGTTAAAGAGTAATTCGAAACAATAACGAAGATAACGCGTTTCTCGCGGAGTACGTACGAGCACTTGTGCAATCTACGCGATAAACACTCGGGAATAAAAATATTTACGAAAGAAATATGTATATTCTTCGCGTGATTCGTGAAAATATACAAATATTAGAGGCTTAATTTCTTCCTCTTAACGTAGAGTTTGTAATTTTTCTCAAAATTCGTACGTACGAGGACAGTAACATCTGTCTGAGAAGTTTAGGATCGATGAAATCCACTTCGCAATGCGACTAGGATGTTCGAGTAGCGTGGTAGGAGAACTATTGTATTTTCCATATGGATTAACATTTTCTTGCGAAACTTGGCAGAAATATTGTTCAAAGTGTAGACTTTTAACACACGTGAGGAAACATTTGTACCGGACATTCCGTATCGGTGGAAAAAATTCCAAAGTATCGACGTTCCTTGCGTTTCGAAAGGTAGCATTTATTCCCTCGTAAATAAAGGGAGCGCGTAAAGCGCCACAGGGATCTTAACCGTGGCTGGGTATAAATTATTTAATTTCAGTCGATTCGGAGTAACTCGTTAGAAACGTGTAACCGTGGCACAGGATTAAAAATGGTAAAAGGGATTGCTTAAAACGACTGTTTTGATTCGATTAAATGAACGAGTTATTAACGAAAGAGGAAATCTTCTATTTAGGGTCGAATTAAAAATATGTTACAATTACAGTCTTTCGAAGTACAATAAAAGCCTCTATGGTCTTAGAATCAACCGTGAAATAATTGAATTCTCACCGAATCGTTATTAATTGCATGCATTCGAGGTTGGCACAGTTTATCTGAAATTAGGCAACAAATAATCGTGTGAAATAGAAACGCTACACGGAAATTTACATTCTTGACGCGATCGAGGACGTTGATACAAGAGAGATAGGGAGTATGCTAATGAAAAATAAACTGAGGAATAATTCTACCTAAAATGCAAATTACGAATAATCTAAAGAGAACTCGACGTATAGTTATTACGAATAACGCGTAAGTAAATAAGATACTGTATTGTCTGAACGATAATATTTCAAATAATTTATTCGAATGTTCACCACACTCGAGCTTGTATTGTATCTCTCGGAGTAAATTTAGGAGAACGTATCGACTTTTCGCGATAGTCGTTCAACAACCGTGTTATTATACCGCGTAACTAATATTATTATATTCTACCTTCGATTATCGCCTCTTAGATAATAAATTTCACGTCGTCGTAGACACGCACAGTAATATATAACATTTCAATAACTCGTCGTGACTCCAGTCGTCATTCGCTCACCAATCGTGTTATCGTATCGCGTAATTAATATTATTGTATCTCGCTACCGACTATCGTCTCTCGAATAACAAATGAAACATCATCGTAAACGTGCCCGATACTCGAAAGAGTTCCTTGGAACGATTCTTCCTTCACCGACATGGTGGCGTTTCGTTGTAACCGGTGCGTGTACCGGTCCGTCGTTTTGGCATGCACGGTGTCGCGAGTCATCGTAAATTAAACGACCGCGGAGCAAAGTCGATTAATTATCGGTGCGGTCGACGGCGGTGGGAACGTGTTCTTTCGGAAATCGACTTGGTTAATTGGGCCACACCGCGTCGGTACCAGTTCATCCAACGGCGCCAGTGTTTATTCCCGGTAAATCCGTTTCGCGAACCGAGTATCTGCGATCAGCCGGGAAACGATTACACGCGCTGACTGTACCCGTGCACGCGAATAGACGAGACCGAGCACGTTAGGTGAAACGCGTTTTCGACGATACCGACCGAATTCCGTGCTTTATGGTGATTTGATGGTATCGTCGAGCGGTGATTACGCCTCGAGAAAAGAAAAAAAGAAAAAAAAAAAAAGGAAAGAGAAACACACACGCGTTGTTTCGCGAAACTCCTCTCTCGCGCGTCGGACGATTGTTCGTGAAAATGAACGCGAGGTCAACGCGATCCTGGTGTTTCTTTTTTTCTTTTCTTTTTCAAAGGTCAACGAAAGGAAACCACCGTGCCACTTTTCACGTTCCAGACGAATTTCCGCGAAACGGACGAGTCTGTGTTGTTCCGCGACACGCTGGATGCGCGGGTCGATAACATTTTGTTCCACGTCGTATGGCAACACCAGGCAACCAAGTTGCCAGACGAATTCCGGCTCGGAATTCCGAGTTTTACGTTCGCGGCTAGATAACCGTCCCCCCCAGGGGACGGAAAATATATTCCTACATCGATCCGGCGAATCGCGAGCGAGTAATCGTTGCCCGAAAGAGCGCAATTAAACACGGTCCGGTGAGTTGTCAGGCATCGCACGTACGGTACGCGTGGGCGAGAAACGCGTAGGTATCGGTTCGAAAGTGTGACCTCTCGCGCACTTATCGAAACGACCGGTTAATTGTAACGGGGGAAAGATAAGAATGTTAATCGAGGCGTCGCGAACGCGATACACGACGAACACTTGAATCACGAAGACGATTGCGTCATCCATGGTGCATTGTCGCGTTGAAGATTCACCAGAACGTGGGTTTTTGTACTGTTTTTGGATAGGTGTAGTCTTGTAGGCGGGGTGTAACACATGGAGAAACGAATTTAAGAATTGAAACGTGTTCTTCTGGAGTTTCGTGTGACTATTCTGATCGCGAATGTAATACACGAGAAAGATTTGAATTATGCAGACGTTTGCATCACACTAGGTGTATTGTCACGCTGAAGATTTACAAGAACACGGGTTTTCGTACTGTTTTTGGAGAGATGTAGTCTTGTAAGCGGGGTACAAGACATCCGGAAAACGAATTCAAAAGAAAAATTTGAATTATGCAGATGTGTGCATTGTCACGCTGAAGATTTACCAGAAAATGGGTTTTCGTACTGTTTTTGGAGAGGTGTAGTCTTGTAAGCGGGGTGTAACACATACGAGAAACGGATTCAAGAATTGGAACGCGTTCTTTTAGAGTTTCGTGTAACTATTCCGATCGCGAGTGTAATACACGAGGAAAATTTGAATTATACAGACGTTTGCATTGTCACGCTGAAGATTTACCAGAAAATGGGTTTTCGTACTGTTTCGGGAGAAGTGTAGTCTTGTAAGCGGGATACAAGACATCCGAGAAACGGATTCAAGAGAAAAATTTGAATTATGCAGATGTGTGCATTGTCACGCTGAAGATTTACCAGAAAATGGGTTTTCGTACTGTTTCGGGAGAAGTGTAGTCTTGTAAGCGGGGTATAAAACATCCGAGAAACGGATTCAAGAGAAAAATTTGAATAATGCAGATGTGTGCATTGTCACGCTGAAGATTTACCAGAAAATGGGTTTTTGTACTGTTTCAAGAGAAATGTAGTCTTGTAAGCGGGGTGTAACACATACGAGAAACAGATTCAAGAATTGGAACGTGTTCTTTTAGAGTTTCGTGTGACTATTCCGATCACCGAATGTAATACACGAGGAAAATTTGAATTATACAGACGTTTGCGTAACCGTGACACACCGTGACACACGAAGCGCACTGTCACGCAGAAAATTGATTAAAACGTGGGTTTTTCCACTACTTTGCAAGAGACGTAGACTTGTAAGCGGGGTACGAAACATCCGAACTCATTCCATCCGAATTCATTCAGGAATTATACTGTTTCTTTTTTAGTATTTTATACGACGATTCTTGAAGCAAATGCAATATTGATATAAATTAAAATTGCAAAGCTGCTCGAGTCAGGCTGACAGTATCGTAGAAGTTCTTACGCAGACAATTGATTAAAGCCTAGATTTTTATATCGTTACAGACTGATTATACGAGTCTTACCATGAACATACTATCGATGAAAATTAGAATTACAAAATTAGTTGCGTCATCCTGACACCCAAAGTGGCCCGTCTTGCGTAAAACTCGTAATAGAATGCGTATAGTTCTTCTATTGTTTGTTGGAAGAGTTGTCAATTTAATAGCGAAACTGTAAATATTTAAGGAACAAATTGAAGAAGTACAACAACGATCATTAGAATCTTTTACGAGCTAAAATTTGCATGGAAATACGTAAACGGATTATGTGAAGCGATATATTTATTTACACGGTTGTTAAAACGCTAAAAAATTCGCGGTCGAACCAATGCGCATGGAAAATGCATCGTGCCCTTTGGATCCGATTAGAAATGTAAATTAGATATTTGAAAATTTATGAACATTAACGTTCCGTGTTTCACTTTAAACCAGCACCTAGTTTCGTAGTTGATACGACACAATTTAACGTTATTATTATACGCACGTATACGCAACGTTTAAAGGGATCGTTTATACGGAGGCTCATGATTTTCTAATTCCTTGATTAAACATTGACCGTTACCAGGTTTTAAATGTACGGGTCGCGAAATATAATTAACAAACACGACCACACGCTGTTGTTAACGAGCGAAGATATTTTTGTTTCGACGTACGCGAGGAAAAATTACTTGGAAAAAAAATTCATAGCGCGAGATTATATTCAGTTTATGCATATATTCCGGGTAAACAGATATCGCAGTGAAAAACTGCACACTGCAAAATCGCTGAATAGAGGCTTCTCTGATAGCAAACGGTACACACGAGAAAGCAGAACAAGGACGAATACAAACAATGATTTGATAGCGCAAAATGAAACACAATCCACGGAATATGTATTAAAAGCTCCACGTGGCTTCCACTATGAACGACAAAAACCCGACGAGCTGTAATTCGTATGCAAGTAGGTCGTATTGACGAAAACAAATTATACTCGCGGTTTATTGAATGCGATATCGTCGAATAAATTGTAAATTCCCGAAATTATCGTTCACTCTTATTTATAACTAGTATCGCGAACTTCGTATTGCGCATCAACTTCGATTTTCACTCGGAAATAACAATATTTCGAAAGAGTTCCTCGAGCGTGGCATGTTATTCGAGGCTAGGTTGAAAAGCAGTCTGTGGCTGTACAACGCCATTGTGCAAATTATTCCGGTAAAACAATATATTGTGCACGCTACACTTGCGTGCACCATAAAAGACGTTTAATAATAATAATTAACGAAAATTGTTTGAAATTGAAAGCAAGCTACCGTTCTGAAACAAAATTTGATAATTCACGATTTTGTTAGTTAATGGTATATTTGTATACGTGGCTAACACCTTCTGTAGAAAAGTAGAACGAATTAAAAGAAAAAGTTTGTATATAACCTTAAGACAAAAATATAGATAACTATGAACAATTAGGTTATAACGGGCGTATAAATATTTTATGTAGAAGATGAGAGAGTTTAAAAATTCATACGGAGGCGTTAGTTTAAACAATGATACTGGTAGGTATTTTTTCCCTAGGTATTTCTTGTTGTGTATATTGTTCGATCAACTCGAGTAGGATCAACTTCAGTTCGATTAACTTATGCACGGACAATTCAAGTTCGGTCAAATCAAGTTCAGTGGACTCACCTTCAGGTAACTTACGTTCGGTCGATACAAGTTCAGCCAACTTAAGATTGATCAACTTAAGTTCGGTCAACTTAAATTCGGGCAACCTAAGTACGATGGATTTAACTTTGATGAATTTAAGTTTGATGAATTTAACTTTGTTCAACTTCAGTTTAATGAACTTAAGTTCGGTCAACTTGAATTCGATCAACTTAAGTTCGGTCAACTTAAGTACGATGAACTTAACTTTGATCAACTTAAGTTTGACGAATGACTTTGCTCAACTTAAGTTTAATGAATTTAACTTTGATCAACTTATGTTTGATGAATTTAACTTTGCTCAACTTAAATTTGATGAATTTAACTTTGCTCAACTTAAGTTTGATGAATGTAACTTTGATCAATTTAACTTTGCTCAACTTAAGTTTAATAATCTTAACTTTGATCAACTTAAGTTTGATGAATTTAAATTTGCTCAACTTAATTTTGCTCAATTTAAGTTTGATGAATGTAACTTGTCTCAACTTAAGTTTGTCGAACTTAACTTTGACCAACTTAAACCCGATGAACTTAACTTTAATCAACTTAAACACGATCAACCTATCTTCGATCATCTTAAACAAGATCAATTTAAATTCGATCAAATTAAATACGACCATCAACTTAAGTTCGATCGACTCAAGTCAGATAGACTCAAATACACTACCCGGTGAACCGATGCAACCGTAAATTACAAAAAAAGAAACGTAACATCCCTCCAAACCAAATGAATACAAAAAAAAAATATCCCTCCCCCCTTACCTGTCTTCGAGTCGTTCGGGAATGATTCCTACCGTCATGGAATGTAATTTCCTTAACGCAACGCAAACGCAATATCCATTACCCCGTTATCGCGAGCGGGGGAATGATACATCTGAACAGGAAGGACCAGAAACAATGCGCTCTCTATGTTGATCAAAGTTACCATCGTTTGTAACGATATTCTCGAAACACTCCCCCAGCTGTGCTCTCGATGGTTCGGACCCTCGTGAAAAAATCGAAAAGGGGGTTCTCGTTGGTCGCCGGGCTCTCTGTCGTTCGATTCTTTTTCTCTTTTTTTTTTCTTTTTTTTTCGATCGACCTTACGCATCGCGTCCCTGCGTCAAATACCGAATTGTTTTACGTATCCACGGTCCTGGTAGGGTGCAGAACCCTTCTCGACATCGATGCAAATCCACCCGCGCGAGGCCCATTCGTGAGCTCCTTCCCCGATATTCGCCCTACCCCCTCGGTTTTGTGAATCGCGCGTGCACGGGGTCGATACGTGCGTTTTGGGGGCTACTGGTGCCGGCACCCCGCAGCGATAAATGCTCCTTTGTCTACGGAACGACAAAAGTATATCCCAATGGCGGCATAAGGCAGCAGTTTCGAGAACAGTTCTCGAACCGGCATCGTTCTTTTCTTCGCTTACCAATTCGACCAATCGTCGACCCGTCGCGCAGTGAAGTATTCGCGCCCAAAAATTGGGAAAAGACGCACACAACGGTTAAAATTCCAGGGATAGTTTTTATTTTGTTATTTCACGATGTTATTATAGTATTTAGATGAAGGAGGTGCGTTTGTGTATTTGTTAGGGCACGATATTCGAAATTGTATTACGGTTTGTAAGTAATACAAGTAAAAGTAAATTTTGTAATTAAAAGTAATATCTATTCGCACCCAAATATTGCAAAAGAAGCATACAACGGTTAAAATTCCAGGGATAATTTTTATTTTGTTATTTCACGATGTTATTATATTATTTAAATGAAGGAGGTGCGTTTGTGTATTTGTTAGGGCACAATATTCGAAATTGTATTACGGTTTGTAAATTTTGTAATTAAGAGTAATATCTATTCGCACCCAAAAATTGTAAAAGAAGCATACAACGGTTAAAATTGTATAAATAATTTTTATTTTGTTATTTTACGATGTTATTATATTATTTAGATAAAGGAGGTGCGTTTGTGTATTTGTTAGGGCACGATATTTGAAATTGTATTATGGTTTGTAAATTTTGTAATTGAGAGTAATATCTATTCGCACCCAAAAATTGCAAAAGAAGCATACAACGGTTAAAATTGTATAAATAATTTTTATTTTGTTATTTTACGATGTTATTATATTATTTAGATGAAGGAGGTGCGTTTGTGTATTTGTTAGGGCACGATATTCGAAATTGTATTACGGTTTGTAAATTTTGTAATTAAGAGTAATATCTATTCGCACCCAAAAATTGCAAAAGAAGCATACAACGGTTAAAATTCCAGGGATAATTTTTATTTTGTTATTTCACGATGTTATTATGTTATTTAGATGAAGGAGGTGCGTTTGTGTATTTGTTAGGGCACGATATTCGAAATTGTATTACGGTTTGGAAATTTTGTAATTAAAAGTAATATCTATTCGCACCCAAGAATTGGTAGAAAGCATACAATAATTAAAATTGCATGGATATTTTTTACTTTGTCATTTTATGGATAAAGAACGTACGTTTGTGTATTTGTTAGGGCACGATATTCGAATATCGTTACAACCGAATTGTATTACGGTTTGTAAATTTTGTAATTAAAAGTAATATCTATTCGTACCCAAAAATTGGAAAAAAAGCATACAACGGTTAAAATTGCGTAAATATTTTTTACTTTGTTCATTTCATAGATAAAGGACGCGCGTTTGCGTCCCCCTTCTTAATTTCAAATATATATATTGAATTGTTCGAAAAGTCATTTCGTTCTTTTTCGGTGAAAATGAAACACGATTTTTCAAAGTATATAAACATTTTATTAAATTATATATTTTCCATTTTGGAAAACGAAATGACTTCCCGAACAACCCAATAGCGAAAAACATCGTGCTAAATCATGGCTTGTGTGTTCCGATCGGTTATTGGTAAAAAAGTGTTCATTACGGGAATACTCTTTTTCTGCTTTTTCCACACTCCAGTGTGCGTCATCGTCCCCGAAGCGGGTTTCTTGAACCTTATTCGGGGATGCTCGAGACACTTCGGTGGATGAAGAAATTTCGTCGTCGACGTCTCGAAGCATTGTTGCACGCTGTCTACGCGACGATTTATCAAATCACACGAAAGCCCAACCGCGAAGAGAAACCACGGTCCCTCGTTTACGGAATATTTCGTTGCCGTTTGATACGGTTGGCCTTACGTGTTCGTGCGTGGAACGAAGCCTGCCCTAAGATGAGAAACTTCGGAATCGGCTACTCTTGACATCGTTTATGTACTCGACGAACCATCCAATAAAGCGAAGCTCTAGAAGCGGACGAAACTCGGCCTTTCGTTCCTACAATATTATTTGCACAGCGTACAACCGTACGATCGTTTCCAAAATCGAGTCTATCACGATTCACTTCGTTGGAATATTTTCAAATTAAATTCTCGCGACCGATTTCAATCGCGAATCTCTCATCTTTTAGATTACCATCTTGCGACGATTTCGATCTTGAATCTTTCATTTGTTGGATTACCATCTTGCGAAGATCTCGATCACGAATCTCTCGTTTCTCAAGTTACCTATCTCCGTTTGTTAAGTTCAATCTTAATTGATCGAACTTAATTTCACTAAAAGTCCAAATCTCTAATTTGTTGAGTTCAGATTCTCGAAACTCGCAACGATTTCAGTCCCAAATCTCTAATTTGTTAAGTTCACAATCTTGGAACGATACCCATCCTAAGCTCTAATTTTTCACGATATCGTCTTTCGGTGATTTCAATCGGAAATCTTCAATTTTTTAAATTACCATCTCGCGATGATTTCTGTTTCGAATCTCTAGTTTCTAAAGTGACGATTCAATCGCAAATTTCTAATTTTTCCAATTACCATCTCGCGACGATTACAGTTCCACGTCTCTAATTTTTGAAGTTGCCATCTCGCGACGAATTCAATCGCAAATTTCTAATTTTTCCAATTACCATCTCGCCACGGTTACAGTTCCACGTCTCTAATTTTTGAAGTTGATGCTCGCGACGATTTCCATCTTAAATTTCTAATTTCTCAAACGATCCTCTCACAATTTCCATCTTGAATCTCCTAATCTCCTACCTTCCAATCTCCCTTCGACGTCTTCGATCGCGAGTCTCTAATTCTTTTAACTCTTTTAACTCTTTTAATTCTTTGAATCACCATCTCGCGACGACTTCAGTCTCAGTTTTCTAATGTTTCAAACGATCCTCTCACAATTTCCATCTTGAATCTCCTAATCTCCTACCTTCCAATCTCCCTTCGACGTCTTCGATCGCGAAGCTCTAATTCTTTAAATCACCATCTCGCGACGACTTCAGTCTCAGATTTCTAATGTTTCAAACGATCCTCTCACAATTTCAATCTCGAATCTCCTAATCTCCTACCTTCCAATCTCCCTTCGACGTCTTCGATCGTGAAGCTCTAATTCTTTGAATCACCATCTCGCGACAATTTCGATCTCAGATTTCTAATGCTTCAAACGATCCTCTCACAATTTCAATCTCGAATCTCCTAATCGCCTACCTTCCAATCTCCCTTCGACGTCTTCGATCGCGAGCCTCTAACTCTTTAAACTCTTCGAATCAGCATCTCGCGACGACTTCCGATCCGAAATCCCCGCAATCGACCATCGTCGGTCTATCTTTGTGCATCTTCTGGTAACCCAAATGCATCGAGCTATTCTTGTCCCTCTGTTTACGCCGCGGGACGAATTCTATTCCGAGAAGGTAAAAAGCTTCGTAATCGAATCGTTGAGACATTATTTACGCTATCCGTACGTCCGACGAAACATCCAACGGCGAAGCTTTCGTAAAAGCGACGGAAGTTCCGCCCAGTCGTTTCTGTAACGGAGTTTCGTCCCTGTTGCGATATTTCACCTCACCGGGGCCATTGATAGCATTCCGACATAGAAAAGTATTCCGCGTGTTCCCGTATTCTTACGTGTTCGCGACCGGTGTGAAAAAAAACTTGGACTAAAATCGATTTTCACGAGTCACTTTTCTCACTGTCCGACGAATCGAAAAGCGGAGACCTCGACCTTCGATCTTCGGTGTCTGCTCCGGTTCCATTTTTCTCGTAAGTTCAGATTACAATCTGTGTATAAATATTCTGTTGCAATGTACAGAAATCTCGCGTACACAGTAGTGTAATAAATTGTAAATGCAAGAATATATTGGGTTAGTTCGGAAAGTCATTTTGTTTTTTTTTTTTTTTTTTTTTTTTTGTGGAAATGAAACACTATTTTTTTGGTGTGTATAAACATTTTATTGAATTATATATTCTCCATTTTGGAAAACGAAATCACTTTCCGAACAACCCGATAAAATATATACAAAGAAGTGTGCACGAGGATAGTATAGTGTGTCCTTTCTGACTTAGCTTGGCACTGACAAGCCTAATGGAAGAGGTTATTTTGACCAATTGGTGAATCTAATGTTAAATGTATCGACTCTCCAATTTTAAAATCGTACTAACTACTCTAAAATCCACTTCCCGACTGTTCCTACAATGTAATTACAGTTCTTGGAATTTTCTTTGTAAATCAGTTGAAACAAAAGTAGAAGCGGTCATTTTGACTAATTGGTGAATCTAATGTTAAATATATCGACTCTCCAATTTTAAAATCGTACTCAAAATCCACTACTCGACTGTTCCAATAGTGTAATTACAGTTCTTGGAGTTTTCTTTGTAAATCAATTGGAACAAAAGTAGAAGGAGTCATTTTGACTAATTAGTGAATCTAATGTTAAATATATCGACTCTCCAATTTTAAAATCGTACTCAAAATCCACTACTCGACTGTTCCAATAGTATAATTACATTTCTTGGTGTTTTCTTCCTGTGCGAACATCGCTACTCCGCGACGTGTAAAATCCACGGTAGGTCTACCGGCGAACGATTCATCACGGTCGGAATTTTTCTTAGGATTCAACCATCACGCACGAAACGTGTACGTTAAAATTAGTACGACGTGAGCCAGGAGGACGTCGGGGTTACTCTCTGTGTTTCTTTTCAGAGTGGAACCTCGCGAAAGGCATTAGAAAGATGCACGCGAAACGACGACGACGCCGGCACACAATGTATAATACGGTGGCCCCCATGGATCAATGAACGCGGGCGTTGCGCTTGCTCTACGTTTCAGACGTTCTTTCAAGACCGATTCTATAATCAGCGTGAATCAGCCTCCGCGTCTTTATTTTGCGTTCGCCTCTGTCGCGAGATGCGAGGGTTCAGCCCCGTTGGATTACGCGTCCGCTTGATTAAGGGCCTCGCACTCCCTCCAATTTGCTCAAGCCGATAATCACAGGTATCGATCTCTCGCGTGGGTTGCACCTTTGTTCGTCACCGAGCGGGGAAACCGACCTCAAGACGAGCCAAGTCGTTAAATTAAGATCACTCCCTTAACGACAGGATAAACTGCATTTTTAATTACACGCAATTAGAGCAATAATACGCTCGACGATTGAATGGCTTTCAAGGCTACCGTGGCTTTCCTACGATATCAAAGACGCCGTGCTTCACGAAGGGGTGAAACAATCGGGGTGAAGTGTACGCGGTGCTCGTTGTCTGCTCTTTCGAGTTCCTTTATTTCAAAATATGCGACCTTAACGTATTGCGAAACGATGTGTTTTGAATCTCGACCCGTCGAATTTGCTCCGAAATGATGGACATATCATCGATCAGGTGTTACACAAGGATAGTAATGAGGTAAGGGTATGTGGAGATTGTTGTCTGCTCTTTCGAGTAGTTTTATTTCAAAATTAGCAATCTTGATATACTTTCAAATAGTGCATTTTGAATCTTGACTCATCGAATTTGCTCCAAAATGCTAAAAATAATATATCATCGACCAGGTGTTACACAAAGACAATATTGAAGGAGAAGTGTATATGGAGTTTGTTGTCTACTCTTTCGAGTGGTTTTATTACAAAATCAGCAATCTTGATATACTTTTAAATAGTGCATTTTGAATCTTGACACATCGAAAATACTAAAAATAATATAATATATCATCGACCAGGTGTTATACAAAGACAATATTGAAGGAGAAGTGTATATGGAGATTGTTGTCTACTCTTTCGAGTGGTTTTATTTCAAAATTAGCAATCTTGATATACTTTCAAATAGTGCATTTTGAATCTTGACTCATCGAATTTGCTCCAAAATGCTAAAAATAATATATCATCGACCAGATGTTACACAAAGACAATATTGAAGGAGAAGTGTATATGGAGATTGTTGTCTGCTCTTTCAAGAAGTTTTATTTGAAAATCAGCAATCTTAACGTATTGCGAAACGATGTATTTTGAACCTCGACCTATCAAATTTACTCCGAAACGCTGAAAATACATTCGACCAGGTGTTACACAAATACAGTAACAAAGTATGTACATACGAAGGTCGTTGTCCACTCTTTCGAGTATTTTTATTTAAAACTAAACCCCCTGTGTTGCAAAAAAAATGGGGAGACACATATAGAGGTCATTGTCTACTCTTTCGAGTGTATTTATTTAAAGATACATCCCCCTTAAGGGTTCAAGTACCTGCAATCTCGTCGATTGGTACTCTGGAACACTTTATCTCGAATCTTAACCGGTTACGTTCGAATTTACTCGAAAACTCTGGAAATATCATCGAGCAGGTGTGACGGAATTGAAATTCGATATTCGATTACAGTTAGCTCGTACATCGACCGTTGAATTCTTGCTAGTTATATCAACGTTCTATAATCATTCACACGCAAAGTATCGGTGCACGTAGATGATATAGCCGAGGAGAAAATTAGATTTGGCGACCAGTTTTATGCGCGATTGACCCGGATGCAAGTTCGCCGTGCCAAAATACATTTTCGGGAAGGTGCGATACCCTTTGGAACGATCGTAACCGCGCGACACGAGCGAGAATTATTTATTTATCCGACGCGAAAATTTATTCGTTTCACTTTTCTTTTCTTCTTTTTTTCGAAAGCAGGGACCCCTTGAAAAACGACGCGAACCATAACTACCTGCACGATAAATCACGACGACACCATAATACCCATTGGCTGCTATACAGAATCTACCCTCCAATCGGTAAACCTTATCGTTAGCGCGGACTTCAATGGCAAACGTCAATATTTGAATGGAGGGTGCGAGCAAAGCGAATGCAGAGAATAATATTCTTGTCGATGAAAAATTTAAACGAGAATCCAGGACGAAAGAGAAATTTTTCGTGCTCGCGAAACAAATAAATTCGGCAGAGGGGAAACAATGTTCACGATTTTTCATTTAACGGGCAACGATTCGATATTTATTTCGATAATGTTCGAACCGACCACGAGACTATTATCACCCGTTTCGTGGAATCGCAAACCGCTCGGTACACGCGTACGTTTCTCGAAGGGTTAATCGAGTACTCGGTCTCGTTACTCTCGAGTGTCATCGAATTGAAAAACAACAACTCGAGCGAAATTTACGAGAGAAATTTACGTTAGAATTTACCACCGTTCCTGTAATTGAGTATTATTGTACGTTGAACGCGGCTAAGTATTCTCCGTTTCATTATGGCGTACTTGGCGCCGAATATTTACACGATACTAAACTCGAACACTCGAGTGGCACTCTCTCTCGAACAAGAACGGGAGTTTGTTAGTTTTACTATATAGTCTCGAAGTGTATGAATCTCGAACGAAATTCGCTGGGTTGTAAACGCTTCTTTCTCTTTTCGAATGATCCATCTGTAATAATCCATCGAATAAATTTTCCTCCCTTCTCGATCCGTGGACTCGTTACGTCATCGCAGAAATATAAAAAACGTGTTTCTGTAATAGATGGTAAATTCAACGATCGTCGAATACAAATTCCACATCGATCGATTATTTTTCCAGCAACATCGTCGACGAAGTACCTCGAGAATACTCGCTTTCGATCGAAACGTGAAAAACATTATCGTTTCTCGATCCGTGGACTCGTTACGTCATCGCAGAAATAAAAAAAACGTGTTTCTGTAATAGATGGTAAATACAACGATTGTCGAATACAAATTCCACATCGATCGATTATTTTTCCAGCAACATCGTCGACGAAGTATCTCGAGAATACTCGCTTTCGATCGAAACGCGAAAAACATTATCGTTTCTCGATCCGTGGACTCGTTACGTCATCGCAGAAATAAAAAAAACGTGTTTCTGTAATAGATGGTAAATACAATGATCGTCGAATACAAATTCCACATCGATCGATTATTTTTCCAGCAACATCGTCGACGAAGTATCTCGAGAATACTCGCTTTCGATCGAAACGCGAAAAACATTATCGTTTCTCGATCCGTGGACTCGTTACGTCATCGCAGAAATAAAAAAAACGTGTTTCTGTAATAGATGGTAAATACAACGATCGTCGAATACAAATTCCACATCGATCGATTATTTTTCCAGCAACATCGTCGACGAAGTACCTCGAGAATACTCGCTTTCGATCGAAACGTGAAAAACGTTATTGTTTCTCGATCCGTGGGCTCGTTACGTCATTGTAAAAATAAAAAAACGTGTTTCCATAGTGGATGGTAAATTCGACGATCGTCGAATACAAATTCCACGTCGATCGATTATTTTTCCAGCAACGTAGTTGACAAAGTACCTCGAGAATACTCGCTTTCGATCGAAACGCGAAAAACATGATCGTTTCTCGATCCGTGGAATAGTTACGTCATCGCAGAAATAAAAAAACGTATTTCTATAGTTGTTGGTAAATACAACGATCGTCGAATACAAATTCCACGTCGATCGATTATTTTTCCAGCAACGTAGTTGACAAAGTACCTCGAGAATACTCGCTTTCGATCGAAACGCGAAAAACATGATCGTTTCTCGATCCGTGGAATAGTTACGTCATCGCAGAAATAAAAAAACGTATTTCTATAGTTGTTGGTAAATACAACGATCGTCGAATACAAATTCCACGTCCATCGATTATTTTTCCAGCAACATCGCTGACGAAGTACCTCGAGAATACTCGCTTTCGATCGAAACGCGAAAAACGTTATCCACGTCTCTCCGTTGGAACTTAGACAAACCATTGCTAATTATTCGTCGTGAATTTCACGAACGAAAATCGCGTACCAAGCCTATTTACACTGTATCGTCGAATCGATAACCGAAGCTCCGACAGAGGACCGCCTATCGTTAGCTGACCAATTAAAAAAGAAGAAGGAATTGTACTCGTCGGTGCTCGTACATCTGTGCTACGAGCACAAAGTACGTAAGGACAATGAACAACGAGGACAAACTTCAATATCAGAGCTTCTGCAGTCTAGCGATAAGGCTGGCTACAATGCTGACGCAACGTCCAAATCAGCTACCGAATAGACCAGTAGCTTACATCTGGAGATCTTTTGGCCACTGATTGGAACTCTAACCACCGAGATACTTTAAACCTAGATATTATCGAATATTTTATAGAGGAAGCAACGATCGAAAAGTTTCTCGTGATATTTAAGCCCGGTATATTAATTCATATTGGTCGCATTACGTTCGATTTTTGTTCATCCGATTTTGATTGCTCCTCGATGGAAAATCGTGCAACGATTTGCGGAATTTCGAACTTTCAACAACAGACCAACGACCTGGACAATATACGTACTTGAAATGAAGTTTCTTGACATAAATTGGATAAGATTTCGGAGTGTCTTTAATTTTGACACAGATATTGAATCAACGCCTTATCTCCTCGATAAACGATAAAACTTCCAAACAAATCGTACACGGACTGTTTCCAATGGTGGTAAATCGGTAGATACAAAGATTTCGACGATAAGTTATCACTGTTTACAAGTGAACGTTATTGGGATCGGAAACACGGATCGACGTTGCTGGAAAACGTTCACCATCGCGATTTCGACAGAACCTTATCGGCATAACATTCGACGCCAGTACTGCATTACGTGCAGCGTTGTATATTTACTCGCGAACTGATCAAAATAATACGAGACCAGACACCGTCGAAGCTAACTGGAACAGGCTGGATGTTCTTTTCCCAATTACGATTCCATGTCGAAGAACGTGAATCTATTAACCTCTCGCTCCACGATCCGAGTTTCGACAACGAGCTTCGGAATAAATCAAGATCGGTCACAACTCTCACTGTCCTCGCTAACGTTAAATTTTCTTCTCGTAGAGAATGAGAGAGTATTTTACTCCATAAAGGTTCTTTTTTCTATTAGATTGTTCGGAAAGTCATCTAGTTTTATTTTTTTTTTTTTTTTTATGAAAATGAAACACAATTTTTTTAGAGTGTATAAACACTTTTCGAACAACCCGATGATACTTAAAAAAAATATACTTCAACGTAGAAATATGGCCAAGACTCGACCATGATTCTCAAGTTTGGTCCGATCTCCTTAAACGAGATGATTAAAAATACAACAACGCGATTCTCGATGATAATTCACCGGCCCGAAACTGCATCGAACAATTCCCCATGAATCGAACGAGGCTACTCGAGACCAAATGATCGATACCCGAGCGGAGAAAAAAATGTGAAACACTCCATTTCCATTCTGTACCGCTACGAGTCACGTTTGTCGTTTAAAAATGGCGGTGTATCGTCGCTTAGTTATCGCTCAAAGCAACGTGGAACGATATTCCAAGAATTACACAACGAATGACGAACGATCCGAGTATCACCGCTCACGCTCTTGCCATAACTCTTACCACTGGAAAGGTAATATTTATAACACTGGCTCCGCGAACCTGCGAAAAGATCACAGTAAAATTTCGTATAGACGCTTTCTGTACATTGAAATTGTATATTGTAATTGTACCGTGTATTGTAAAGAATAAATCGAGCAACAACCAGTCCCGATAATTGCCAAGTTTTCAATCCGGCTACCGTAACAGCAACTCGAGACGAAAACTGTGAACGTGGCACGAGTAAGGGATCGATGAAGGTTTCACGGTGAAGATACGTCCTATCGATTTGCTATTATTCTTCCCACGTACTCGCGGTATGCTCGAACCTTTAATAAAGTGCAATCGATGGCACGGAGCGAGAGACGGTGATTTTAACGACTAATGCCGCCACAGGACCGATAATCCTCCTTTATTTGCGTTTGGTCACACCCTACCGTCCAATCCCTCTTCTAACTGGTTACTTTCGTACGGGGATAGTCGAGATCCTAACTAATTCGGACTTTGTGCTCCGAAACACCGTATCGTCGTGCTCACAGTGTCCAGTTACCCTCGTTTCCATTTGAAAATCTCTAGAACTCCGAATAACTCGAACGTAGAATGTGGTCGACTTCGTCAGCTGGTTTCGAACGATAAAGTTGACTTTCGAACTTTGACTAGCGACCGACCGAGTCTTTGCGTTTTATTCTATGATCTATCACGATCATCGAATCGCTGCTTGTCGACGGAAAGTTCGTATCTAAAATTATCGCGCCACCAGAAATAAACTTCGAAATTATCCATGGTGTGCGTATCGCGATATCTATACGTTACGTGTCTAACAATGAACGGACGATCCTCGAAACGTTCGCCGCGAGACGAACAGCAGATACCGTGAGAAGTAACGTTAATAAAAAAAAAAAAAAAAAGAAAAAACGAATCACGTGTAGACTGGACCGTGTGGTCGACGGTAACAGAAAGCAGACCCATATCGGATAGATACGCAAACGTTCGATCGGAAATTTCTTGCTATTAAAGAGTCGCGAATACGAATTCGAAAATCGTTGCGAAATTTTACAGCGATTTCGAACGGTTAATGGTATTCCTGCTCGATGCGTTTTATATGGAGATGTATATCAGGTGTACGGTTGTAGTTTATCTACCTGGGTATGGGAGAAAAATTAGTATTGGGCGCACGTGCACGCGAACGACACGTAGACGATGTTTTATCATCGCGGTTTTCATCGTGTCGTTAATTAGTAATAGTATCGGGA
Source organism: Ptiloglossa arizonensis (assembly GCF_051014685.1). Classification (NCBI taxonomy): domain Eukaryota; kingdom Metazoa; phylum Arthropoda; class Insecta; order Hymenoptera; family Colletidae; genus Ptiloglossa; species Ptiloglossa arizonensis. Next base: position 24,296,213 of record NC_135050.1, read on the forward strand.
TGCAAAGGTAATAATTACATAACTAGGTATCGCAGTGCGTAGCATGTGGTGGTATAAATGGTGTCGTTAATAGGTATGAAATGTGTACTACCGTGTACGGTATACTGTAGTAATATCTTGATACCAAAATATTTGTGAAATGATATTCGAATAGGGAAATATTCCAGTTGGAATCTTCGAGGGGTAAAATGTTCGAGTAGCGATATTCGAATGCTATTGTAAAATATACAAGTGATAATATTCGAGTAATAATATTCCAGTAATAACTTTCGAACGCTATTGTAAAGTATTCGAGTAATAATATTTGAGTAGTAATATTCGAGTGGTAATATTCAAGTAGTAATATTCGAGTAGTAATGTTTGAATATTAAAGTATTCGAGTAGTAATATTTGAATATTAAAGTATTCGAGTAGTAATATTCAAACGTTAAATTATTCGGATAACGTATAATAACATTTGAATACTATTGTCAAATATTTAAGTGGTAATATTCGAGTATTAATATACGAGTAGTAATAATCGAGTATTAATATACGAGTAGTAATAATCGAGTATTAATATTCGTATAGTAATATTCGCATAGTAGTATTCGAGTAGTAATGTTCGAGTAGCAATACTCGAGTAGTAATATTCGAATACTAAAATATTCCACTACTAAAGTATTCGAATACTAAAATATCCCACTACTCAAGTATTCGAGTACTAATTGGATAAGTAATATTGGAGTACTAAAATATTCCACTACTAAAGTATTCGAGTAGTAATATTCGAGTATTAATATTCGTGTAGCAATATTCGAGTAGTAATATTTGAGTATTAATATTCGTGTAGCAATATTCGAGTAGTAATATTCGAATACTAAAATATTCCACTACTAAAGTTTTCGAATACTAAAATATTCAACCACTAAAGTATTTGAGTAGTAATATTGGAGTACTAACATATTCCACTACTAAAGTTTTCGAATACTAAAATATTCAACCACTAAAGTATTTGAGTAGTAATATTGGAGTGCTAACATATTCCACTACTAAAGTATTCGAGTAGTAATATTGGAGTACTAAAATATTCCTCTACTAAAGTATTCGAATACTAAAATATTCCACTACTGAAGTATTGAAATACTAAAATATTCCACTGCTAAAGTATTCGAGTAGTAATACTCGAACGTTAAATTATTCGAATGGTCGCACCTTTGGCGTCGATGCGTCTCCGAGCCTCGTTGAAGTTAACGCTGGAGGTAACGGAGGGACGTTGGAATTATTCGTCGGTAGGGATACGCGGGACTTACACCGACAAACTTCGTACAATATTACGTGCACGTCTTACAGGTATCCACAAAACGAGACAAGCCCTACGAATTTATCGTATATAATGCATCGCGTTCTTGGCTGCGCGTGATATCGGATGAGAATGCTCCCGGTACAATGGATGCAACGGTTTTCCCCGTATAACAGTCGCGGTGCACGCGCGAGCGCGTTAACGGCAAGAATATTTCGCCGTTGGCGCATTTCATGATTTATGAAAACGTACGGCTCGGTTGAAACATAAATAGAACATTCCTGACGAAAGATGCCATCTTGGCCAAAAAAAGGAAAAGAAAAAAGTGCGCGCGTGCGACACGCTCGAGTTTCATGGCGTGCGCTCGTTAAAAATTCGAACGATTCAGCCCGTGTTCGGAGAACCGATCGTTCGAAGCGTCCGTCCAACTTCTCGAAGCATCCTTGAAACTTTCGAAGCTTCGTCGAGATTGGAGACACGATAAATCACGAGAGTACCCCTAATAACGGCTACACCCACCGATGAAATTTTATTCTAACTCACGAAGCAAACGAGACGAAAATAACCGATGTGGCACATGGTGAACGACCATCGGGGAAACGGGCAATCTTGAATTCCGATTCCAAGAGTACCGACCGATGGATACGATAGAAATATAAAAAATACATGGAAGACGATTGAAAACGCAACGATTCACGCCACGCTCGCTTAACGTACAAACGTCGTTAATTGACAATTCGTTACAGACTCGAATTATCCTTCGTTCTCCATAGTTTATAAATAACCCTCTACAATGCAAAAGAAATTCTCCGTATACGTTGCAGTTCAACGAAGAGACGTCACGAATAAAATTTCCCAAAAACAAACCTTTCCTGTAAAAACTATTACACGATACGTATTAACGAATTAATCGACGAGTTTCGAGAAAGAGGAAAAATGCACGTACAACGACGCGCTTCGAAGCTGATCGATAAATGTGAAACACTCGAATATCTCGTCGAGAAATAGCGCGGATAAATGTTACCGTGTGTATTTAAAATAATGTAGGCGAATATTTCCCGTTAACGAGTTCGCTACGATCGATGGGAAATGTTATATGGGTTTCACAGACTCGGAGTAACTCGTACGATACTGTCCGTACTTGGAAGCGACCTGTCTGGCGGGACGAGACGCGACAACAGTTTCCCAGCAGAAATGTAACACCTTCGTCCCGCCACGAGCCACGGTGGCTGAAAAAAAAACACGAAACAAACGGAGCAGCGTACGATTTCCATCGATGTCGAGCCTTTGGCTCGCTGGCCGGGCACGGTTTACAACACGTAACCCGCGTAAACACAATGGCGTTGAATGGGGGATGGATATATAGGGTGAGCCTTAAATGATTCATAGCTCGTGAGAGAGGGTGTAACGGGCCATTCACGAGCGAGACCGATGCAGAACGTTGTGCCTGACGTATTGATCCTCAAGGAGTACTTTCCCCGATGCCATTTACCGATTCTCGCTAGAACGAAAACAACGCATTCCTGGCATTCGTTTAAATCAGACGGCTCATGGCGGGACAAAAGCAACGGAGGATTACAGTGTCCCGGTGACAAAGAAGACTCGACGAATGCTTCGTTAACGGTACTCCGATCCGAGAGAGCGCCAGTCATTAATTCGAGCGGCAATCGATGTGTAAATTCATTTATGTGCCTCGTTGACCGTGTATTCCCGCTTCCGTCGTTCAGTTTCGCGAAATCATGAATGTTTTATATCCTCGTACGGGGTTAACGTGTCCGCGCGATTCCGAATAAATGACTCTCGGCTCGAGGGACGTTCTTTTTGCTTTGCGTGTGTACGTGTGTGTGTGTGGGTGTGTTTTTTTTCTCCGTTTCTTTCCTTTTAGCGAGAGTGTGCGCGCGACGTGATCGTGTGTCGAGCCACGCGGAAAAAGACCATCCTACGTCGAGGATGTATTGCAGGGAGAAAAAAGTCCTAGCTTAAAGGGAATACGGTACCAAGAGTAGAATGTGGGACAATGGCGTGCAATTTTTGCATAATCTTTACCAAGGTTGGCTGAAACGTTTAATCCGATGGGACTCGAAATTCTTTTCTAGATTAAATTCGCTTTTGTTCTTTTCTTTTTTCTTTTCTTTTCTTTCCTTTTATCTTACGAGTCATCGAGAGGAGAATTATGCGCGATACGATCGTGTATCGAGTCACACGGAAGAGGACGATTATCGGGGATGTATTGAAGGAAGAAAAAAGATCGATCTTAAACGATCTTAGGTTAGTTTTGTTTGCTTTTGTTTCTTTATTATTATCTTACGAGTCGTCACGAGCAAAGTGTGCGCGATCATGAATCGAACCACGTCGAGAAGGACTATTATCGAGGATGTATTGAAGGAAGAAAAAAAATCGATCTTAAACGATCTTAGGTTAGTTTTGTTTGCTTTTGTTTCTTTATTTTTATCTCACGAGTCGTCACGAGCAAAGTGTGCGCGATCATGAATCGAACCACGTCGAGAAGGACTATTATCGAGGATGTATTGAAGGAAGAAAAAAAATCAATCTTAGGTTAGTTCCATTTGCTTTTGTTTCTTTACTTTTATCTTACAAGTCGTCAGAAGCAAAATCATGCACAATAAGATCATATATCGAGCCACGTCGAAAAGGACTATTATCGAGGATGTATCGAAGGAAAAAAAAAGATTGACCTTAAACGATCTTAAATTAGTTCCATTTGCTCTTGTTTCTTTACTTTGTCTTCACTCTATCTTACGAGTCATCGCGAGCAAAAGTGTGCGCGATCGTGAATCGAGCCACGTCGAGAAGTACTATTATCGAGGATGTATCGAAGGAAGCAAAAACATCGATCTTAAACGATCTTAGATTAGTTCCATTTGCTTTTGTTTCTTTACTTTTATCTTACAAGTCGTCAGAAGCAAAATCATGCACAATAAGATCATATATCGAGCCACGCCGAAAAGGACTATTATCGAGGATGTATCGAAGGAAGCAAAAACATCGATCTTAAACGATCTTAGATTAGTTCCATTTGCTCTTGTTTCTTTACTTTGTCTTCACTCTATCTTACGAGTCGTCGCGAGCAAAAGTGTGCGCGATCGTGAATCGAACCTATTAATAGAAGTACTATTATCGAGGATGTATCGAAGGAAGAAAAAAGATCGATCTTGTATTACAGTAAAGCGTGGAACGGTGTCGACTAATTTTTGCACAGTCTTCGCGAGGGTCGTGTTCCTCCCAATCCTAATCTTTCTTTCTCCCTGGAGTAGACGCGTAAAGAAGAACCGCGCATTTTGATTCACTCGCGTTGTAAAATATTTCCAGACATACGGGGGATCGTTTTATAGCCTACTAAGTGAATTGAGTTTACGTCCACGCGTCCCGTAATGCACGGCAACATCTCGAAACCGAGGGGACACCGGAAAAGTGGAGGAGCGTTCGGTGTGGAATCGTTCGGCGATTCAATTTGGGAAATCATTACGACAGAGCGCCACGCAATTAAGGAGGTCGAAACACGGTAAACGATTCTCGTTCGTTTCAATTTCAATATTACACGGGGGGACTCACAACGTGGACGTGTTAACTGTAATTCCATCCTTCCCACAATAACCATTCGTTTATTATTTCTTTTCATCCGCGACAAATAAAATCGGTACGCGAACACGATTACAAAAAAATCGCAACTTGAATTAACATTGTAGCCTCGAGTTCTTTATTTGTACTCGATAAAGTTAAAAATACGAAAGAAACTTTTGTTATTTAACGATACATAGATCTTGAGAAGCTTTTTAAGAAACGAACTCATTTTTGCTCGCTACTGGTCATTCGTTTCTTAAATAAATGAAGGATACGTGAAATTTTTCAAATTTTTATACCGATAGTGATTGTAATTGTACTGGAATATTTATTAACAATGGACGTACTCGTGTGAATCTGGCCGCATCATTATTGCGTTTCGAATTAAATCGAGCAATCGTGTGGCTTTTGAATTATTCGAGCGATTGAATTGTAACAATTGCAAGATTTGAGAATTATGGAAATAATAGAATATCGGGACAGAGAGGAGAATTGTGTATAAATGTAAACGCTAAACACGGAATTAACTAGACGAAATCATTTTTAAAATGCACACACGTCCAATTAATCGTAACTCTCGTTATCGACTCTTGACTTGTTACATTCGTCGCTGTGTCAAACCACTTTCCTTTCCTTTTTTCTTTTTTTTTTTTTTTTACTAATTGCTCGATTCGACTCACTCGATGTTTTAATGCACACTTAACTCGGGCCCTACGTAATTTAACTTAATACACTGCAATGTGTAATAGCAGTGATATTATTAACCCGTTAACCAGGGATGAGTCCACTGGTCGTTTGAAAATTCCTCTACGGTAGAATATACGAGTTAATCGCTCATGAAAATTGAATAATTACACTCGCACGGAGCGTAGATATTGTTTCAAACGGTATCATACTTTGCGGTACAATATCAATTGTGTACTCATTACAACAATACAACATTCTCTTATTTTTGTTTTAGAAATTAAAATAAAACTTCGTCGTTTTACTTCGTGATACTCTTCGAGAAAATTGTTAATTAATCTACTCGAGACTCCCTGTCTTCAATCTATCCATTATATTTGTATCGGAATCAAAGTACAGGTAACGCTTTTATAACACAGGTGTTCACTGTATAAAATATATATTCATTCAATTCAAGTAATTCGTACAAGTTAACATACAGACTATGAAACGAACGATAGTACACACGTACGCACAAGTTTAAGCATTAAAATTACAAACAGAACGCACAAAATTAAACAACACAAAAACGCACAAAAGTAAAAAACGAGAAAAGCGGTGTTTATCGTTTATTGGTGCCAATTTCTTCTCCATCCGTTATTCGTGATTCGTATATAATTAATTTCCAATGTAACGTAGACAATTCATTTCTCCGTGGTAATTTTCAATATGAATTTTCCACGATCTTTGCAAAGTCGCGTACTTTCGATTTGCATAAAAAGAGAGAAGGAATCCGTGCAATTTTCACGTCGGTCGAATGGGTGTTTCTTGTTAGTTGGCGAGTTCCTCTTCGATGTGTTCCGGTCGTTTCACGCTGATATTTGCATCGTTGAAGTTTCGCGTGCTGGCGGCGGACACGGCGCTTCTGGCGTGGCGAATTTTCAATTTAATCGAATTCGAAACGCGGGCCTTTGCGTGGCCCGATTCCCATGAATTTTTCATCGAAGAAAAGAAAGAGGGATATGGGTAGACCTGGTGGGGTACCTGGCCGAAAACTCGTGGAAAAATTGCACTCCACCGATGAAACTGGATTCTCGTTTCCCATGACGGTTTGTCGCCACCGAGGAAGCCCGACGAGTTTATACGACGTCGCGGTCGGGTTCACGCCAAATCTATTTACCGTCGCAAACGAACCCTACGGAACAACATCTCGGAGATCCCCGCCAGAAAAGTGAGAAACGTCGTAAACGGAAACAGAAGCTTTCCCCGGGCTGTTTGCGAGACAATTCTTATTGTCTAAGAATTGCGTTCGCTGGCGCTCCGGTGTCCTCGATTCGTAGATAATTTCCATTGCAAATTGGTAAAAGTACATTACGGAAAATTAGAAATCCTCTGTGTATCACGAGCTGTGCTCGAGAGAACAGAACACTGCCCTTTTCTCGTCTCGATTTACGCGACGAGGGAGAAATCGAGTACACCCTATGGATTCTGTGGAAAATTTTCCAAATAAAATGTACTCGAGAAAATACAATTCTTTCGTTATTTATTCGTTACTATTGGACTCTACGGTAGGGAATTTGGAAAAATTGGTGCAAGTGAATTACAGGAAATTAGAAATCCTAAGCTGTGCTCGAGAGAACAGAACACTGCCCTTTTCTCTTCTCGATTTACGCGACGAAGGAGAAATCGAGTACACCCTATGGATTCTGTGGAGAATTTTCCAAATAAAATGTACTCGAGAAAATACAATCCTTTCGTTATTTATTCGTTACTTTTGGACTCTGCGGTAGGGAATTTGGAAAAATTGATGCAATGAATTACAGAAAATTAAAAATCCTAAGCTGTGCTCGAGAGAACAGAACATTGCCCTTTTCTCGTTTCGATTTACGCGACGAAGGAGAAATCGAGTACACCCTATGGATTCTGTGGAGAATTTTCCAAATAAAATGTACTCGAGAAAATACAATCCTTTCGTTATTTATTCGTTACTTTTGGACTCTGCGGTAGGGAATTTGGAAAAATTGGTGCAAGTGAATTACAGAAAATTAAAAATCCTAAGCTGTGCTCGAGAGAACAGAACATTGCCCTTTTCTCGTCTCGATTTACGCGACGAAGGAGAAATCGAGTACACCCTATGGATTCTGTGGAGAATTTTCCAAATAAAATGTACTCGAGAAAATACAATCCTTTCGTTATTTATTCGTTACTTTTGGACTCTGCGGTAGGGAATTTGGAAAAATTGATGCAATGAATTACAGAAAATTAAAAATCCTAAGCTGTGCTCGAGAGAACAGAACATTGCCCTTTTCTCGTTTCGATTTACGCGACGAAGGAGAAATCGAGTACACCCTATGGATTCTGTGGGGAATTTTCCAAATAAAATGTATTCGAGAAAATACAACTTTTTCGTTATTTATTCGTTACTTTTGGACTCTGCGGTAGGGAATTTTGAAAATTTCTCCACAAATACAATAAAACAAAAGATCAAATATTGATTCGTATATGCATTATTGAGTGTTTACGTAATACGTTACACGGGAAAAATTGACGAAGAATTCGTGTATATGCACCTCTGTCGAGTTATTGTAAAATTGAGCGATGCGTGAGTATGCATCGCTGCGCAGTGTAGGGTTAAATGTCTCGTTGGCCCTGTGCCAACGGATTCTTAAGGATTCGGAAAACATTAACTGCTCTTTTTATTTGTGACACAGACTGCTAAAATTTGTATAATTTGTAAGAAAGGATGAAATTTGTATAATTTGTAAGAAAGGATGAAATTTGTATAATTTGTAAGAAAGGATGAAATTTGTATAATTGGTAAGAGAAGATGAAATTTGTATAATTTGTAAGAGAGAATGAAATTTGTATAATTTTTAAGAAAGGGTGAAATTTGTATAATTTGTAAGAGAGGATGAAATTTGTATAATTTGTAAGAGAGAATGAAATTTGTATAATTTGTAAGAAAGGATGAAATTTGTATAATTTTTAAGAAAGAATGAAATTTGTATAATTTTTAAGAAAGGATGAAATTTGTATAATTATTTAACCGAGAAAAATTCGTGTCAATAATTCGGCTAATTTTGATGCAATAAAATGCAACAACCGAGCGATCAAAACGACACGATGGTGGTACTATCGTCTGACGTCAACGTGTTAAGGGATTAAAAATATGGTGGTCAAAGGTGAGCGATAAACATGAAAAGCGTGGTGAATGCAACTGAATTCCGTGCTCGAGATACGAGCTTCGGATTTTATAACGTCAAACGTGAGATTGGGCATTATCATGAAAAAGGACACACCGGGTTTGTATCTGTATCAACAAAATGGTACAAGTGGATGGTGAATCGGGTGCGAAACGAAACATTCGAGACAAATAGAACCTTTATCCATACCCATTACGGCACTATCAGCACGGACGATTTACATATTACAATCCAATAATACGATCTAGTGTACCTAGTGCGTTTTAGCACCTATTAAATTCCTGTTTACGTTTGGGAGGCGTACGTATCGATTCGATTGAATATTATTCTCAAACATCGGCTACACGTAAAACACCGTGGGTCTGTGTCAATTTAACACTATAATCTCTATCGCGACTTTCAAAGTGTGTACAATTTATATTGTTCAAGGCTGGCGGAAGATATCAACCTTCACCCTCGAGGTTTGATAGAAGAAACTTCATTCTAACGTATTTGAATTTTAATAGAGTTTCAAATATAGGTTGTACCTGCTTCGCAACTTTTTGCTTGAAAATACGCGATGAATGTTGCATGTGAGTTTCACCATATTTTATAGGCGGTCGAGAAGTTGTGTCTCATTGCACACTCGCTGAAAAATGCATTAAAAATATCCATGCGCGGGACACGTATTTACAATTTGAAACTGCATGAAAAATGTATAGCTTTAAAGCGATCTAAATATCGTTCGTGGCTGTTCAATTATATATATTTCTGTCGATAAATACGTCGAAAGGTTACCTTTAACGCATTCCACTTTAAAAGACACGATACAGCGACGATACTTCGAAGGAATATATCGGAACTTGTGTATACGGTCGTGGTTATTTCTCTTCGGAGAAGTTCCGTGTCACGTTCGATAAAAGTTTTTCCTCGAGATCAGTCTGTACATACGAGCAACGCGCTTAAAAACGCCCGCCGTCACTTACACGCTACACCGTACACTCTCGATCATCGATATTAACCACAATGTCGTAATCCGCTCGTACGTTGTTCAATTCGTCTTGCTGTTTCTCCGATATCGATGATTTCAGACGACACACGCAAGGGGGAAACAAATTCCACGGCACCTGTTTCCAAATGTCCCGATGCTTGCGTTTAATTTGCATTGCAAAACGTTCGAAGAATCAAATCCGTTCGTAACACAGCCACGTTCACACGTTCAACGGACATATGTATAATAATTCCGAACATCCACACGGCTACGAAATTATCTACATTGACATTTGTACCCGCTGCACCACACCCGAAATTGACGTTCTCCGGCTAATTGAGATTACGAGACTTGATAAAATACGCTTGTATACACTTCGTATCATCCGGCAATTACGTATACATACATACATATATAGATATATCCCGTCGCAATAGTGGTGCTTCGCTCGCTCCGCGACAGTTTCGTTGCGCACACACGATCCTATCGAATCGAAGCGCGGAAATCTCGCGCCCTATTTTCTCCTCGAAACATCTCGACCTTTCGAAATTTTAAATGTCACGAAACGTCGATCGTCGAACTCGAACGAGGGGGCTACTAGAGCATCGAATTCGTTCATCGATCAAAGTCGCCGTGAGAAAACTAGAAGCTGGCAAGTACACGCGGTGGATAAATTTATCTGTCGATCGCGCTCAAATCCCGTTGGCTTAAAAATGCAGGGAAGACGACAGCTCGAAATTGATAACCGTACGAGAAACGTCACGCCACGCCACGCCACGCCACGCCACGCCACGCCACACCACACCACGCCATGCCGCGTTTGTGCACGCTTTCACACTTACTCGAGTACATGAATGCAAGCCAAGGCGACGGCCGGTGAGAACAGATCATCGCTGCCGACGCTCCAGCGTCTGCCGAACGCGACGAGGCCCGGCATTTCTCCGTCTCTTGTGTGGAGACTCGATCCAGTAATCGTTCTCGTGCGCAGCAAAAGGCGGCATGCACGCGCGATAACATAACCTATACGCACGAGAGAAGCGCCGGAGACGCGTTAACAGACCGCGCGCTTCGCACTACGTAAGTACGAAACAAGGCGAACGAGCGGACCGCCGGACTTTGTGACCAGCCGACTGTCACGGATGGACTGAATCACTGAAACGCGGAACGAAACTATAGTCGCCCGGTTCGTTGCGAGGTAAAGAAATCCACAATCTGTTCCTGTTACATTCGCGTTAACCCTTCGCGTACAAGATCTATATCGTTGTATAAATTAAATATAGACCGTGGTATCTTCGTAAGCGGCCGGGATTCATACACCGTATGTTATTTGACTTCTCCTAACGTACACACAAACATCTGTACAGAACTGTGTTTTGCGATTGCCTGTTGCGGAGGAACGTGTGCGACAGTATACGCAAGTGGTATCTATATAGCGTAGGTACAAACTCCAGCTTTGAAAGGACAGTTCTAAAATACCGGAGGGTATTAAAACTTTAGGTCGACCATATGAAAATCGGCCTTAGGACAAAAAACTGATCGTGATTCCCGTACGCGAGAGGTTAAACAGCTATTAGAATGTTCGCTGAACGACCGTTTACGCAACATCGAAGCGTTTTATACTTGTATCTTTTTATTCGAGTCGAAAGAAACTCGAAAAGCAACAGCTCGTTTAATCGGTGATATTGTTCGGAGTAAGTGTACCGCGTTCCAATTTTGATACGATGAAAACGCAAAAGAGAACGGTATCGAAAAATTCGTTACACAGAGATCGAAAATGCAAGATCGTAACGAACCATTTCGATTTCAACGTTCGAAAAATGTTAATCGATCGATACACGAAACGAATCGATACACGATTTCGTCACGTTCGCTCGGTATTTAACGAAAATTCGACGTTCCTCGGAGAACGAGCACATTTTTAATTCCTCGAGATAAATCTTTATCGTCGCGCGTACACAGGTCTGCGTTAGGTTATGGTATAATACGCACGAGGGAGAAAATTGGTTGCGCGTTCGTTCGAAATACCGTGCGAGCATCAAGAATGGCTGGACGTTGTTTTAATTGAAATTTTATCGATCGCGTTGTTCGAGGTGAAAGGAAACACGGAGAAGCCATGTTGCGGCATCGACATATCGAGAAACGCGAGTTTACAGTAACGACGAAAATGAAATGGACGATCGCCAATTTCTCCGCTATCCTTACCTCTCTGTCCTGGGTCATTTGCCACGTTCGTTAACGATTTTCCGAAGCTAAGATGTACGAACACGAACGGTCGTGACGCGAAAACTACCCTTTGATCATCGCTAATAATAATCCCACCGCATCGATGCCTAATAACTCTTTCTAAATACATTATAAATTTACGATACTCTGTTCAAAATTTAGTAACGGGTACGTTTTTAGGTTGTTAAAAGCTTTAGCGTTACGACGAGCAAATATGTTTCGAGGCATCGCTCATTTTTTCTAATTATAGTACGCGCAAGGTTAGTCGAAGAAGATTCGTTAAACAATGTTTCCGCAAAAAAGATGATTAAATCACGGACAAATATCTTTTTCCCACAATTCCCATATATTCTAATTAACGAGAAGTTCGCGAAGCACCGGACGCGTACCAATGAATCAACACCCACCGGAAGTTCGTAACTTTCATTTCTCGTATCTCGAAAACAAAGTCCCGGATCGTACGAAATGATACACGATTTCGCGACTATCTTCCGCTTCGGTTCCGTTACCGCGATTATTCTTTCGCGATTAACACGTTAAGCGCCGCTCAAGTTTTCCACAGTTAAGAATGTCCTCGACACTTGTTCCAACGAAAGTTGAAGTATTTAATAATTTCTCGACGCACGTGTTATTTTACAGCATCACCGACGAGAGCAATGCCGTTCGAAAGTTCACGAGTATTAGAATTCGTGTCCCGTGAGCGCTCCAGAGACGCGTTAAACTCGCGAAACGGTGAAAAAAGCAAGCTCATCGAAAATTGTCTCCAAGTGGGTAATTAAACGTTCCATTGCTTCGTTAAAAGAGCAGCTATTCGCGTCGTCCAATTTCGCTCCGCGTAAACGCGTTTCACGGCAATTGAAATCGTATAACCGACGCAACCAGAATTTCCACAGTTTTACGTATCCCGTGGCACCGACGTTCCAACATAGGGTGTCGGGGTGGGTCTAGAAGGGTACATCGCGAGACGATCCGAAAACCCTCGAAGCGGGTAGGCGCAACGGCTACGAAGAAGCACGGCGACGAGCGGAGCGCCGTGCCGGCGCGTAATTGAAATTCCTCGCCGCGACTAATCGCGTTTAATTGTACAGTAAAATAATTAATCGGCCGATTTATGGCACACGTGTTCGCCGATGACGGGTCCGCGTGTACACGCGGATACGTATCGCTGGTATCTACGGGTCTGCAACGCGGAATCGATTATCGAATTACGTTGGTAATTAAGGGGCGGAAATCACGAGATGGGAGGGGGCGGTTGGGGTGTGTGGAGGGGGGATTCTCAGAATATATCTCTATCAATTAATCGAAATATATAACGCGCGCGCGTGGACGCGTCGATGCCTAAAATGTAGGTCACGCGGAATTATTATCCGCGAACGTCGGTATCCTATTTCAAGGAGGCGCTATAATTACGAGGTACTGCCCCGCAAATAATACGTAATATCCTGGCCGCGCGCACGGCTTGAGAATTCTTGAAACCAGCTGTTCGGCCGCGCGGACAAGCGGGATCGTTAACGGGTCAAAGTGATTGATCGGGGGTTCCGGGTATTAATATCGAGATGTTCACTCACCATATCAGATGCAGGATGAACAGGAAAGCACCGGGCACGACGAGGTCGTCGCTGCCGACGCTCCATCGGCGTCGGAACACCACGATACCAGGCATCGCTTCTAAACCGTTTCACCCTATCATCCATTCAATCGTCTAGAGTGCACGGAGGAGGGCACCGGGCTCCTATCCGGGTTTCGTCCACGAATCACCGGGCAAACGCCGGCACCTGGACCACCACGATCCGGGACCACTTTGACACTGGACACGAACCCCACGAACGGCACGCCTCGTCCTCGTCGTCGCGTACCAGGACGCGCATTTCCGTGACTCTTGTCCAGCCGCGTCTCCATCCTCCTCGCGGACGGAGTTTACCGGCGAGCATTCGGGCGGCGCTACCCCCGAGTAGGCGCGCCGCGATCACCGCTGGAAATCGCGGTAACGGGGCGCCTCGATTTACCCTAACCCTCGTCGAAATCTCCTCAACGACGTCACGGTGGACGCGGGGACATTTTTATTTCTTTTGATCCGCGTCTGACACCGATTGACCGTGTTTCCGATTCGACTTCTTCGGGACGAACGAGTGGGTTTGTCGTTTCCTCGCTGAGAAACTTACACGTGGTGCGTTCCTCTCTTTTTCTTCCAAAGGGAGAAACAGAGGGTCGGGCACCTTGCGATCCAACACTGTGGAACCAACGGCGAGCAACCTTCGAACCTCTGCCGAAATTAAATATTTTATTATTTGAAAAATTTTATTTATGGATTGAAATTTCTTTTCAATTCTTTTCTTTCGTTCGTTTCTACGATAATTCACTCGGGATTCGAAGAAAGTATCGATATTTGAATATGTAGTATTTGAAACATTTTATTTACGGACTGGAATTTCTTATTTTCGAAAATTTCTTTTCAACTTTTCTCTTTCTTTCCCCTTGTATGTACACGTTTCGATTTCTATGATAATTCACTCGGGATTCGAAGAAAGTATCGATATTTGAATATACAATATTTGAAAAATTTTATTTACACGGTGGAATATCTTATTTTCGAAAATTTCTTTTCAATTCTTTTCCTTCTCTCCCTTTACATATACACGCGTATTACACGTTTCGATTTCCACGATAATTCACTCGGGATTCGAAGAAAGTATCAATATTTGAATATATAATATTTGAAAGATTTTATTTACACGATGGAATATCTTATTTTCAAAAATTTCTTTTCAATTCTTTTCCTTCTTTCCCCACACGCGTATCGCACGTTTCGATTTCCACGATAATTCACTCGGGATTCGAAGAAAGTATCGATATTTGAATATACAATATTCGAAAAATTTTATTTCCAGGCCGGAATTTCTTTCCAATTTTTTTCTTTCTTTCCCCTTGTACGTACACGTTTCGATTTCTACGATAATTCACTCGGGATTCGAAGGAAGCATCGATCGGTTCATTCGTGGATAATGTAACTACTTTTATAGATCGTTAAAGTACGAGTACGGAACTGCAACGCGTCGTTTCTTTCGATTCAACGCGACTCGTTTCCGCTCGTTCCCTTTTCTTCTCGCTGCTCACGTGCATTCCTCGAGGAATCGCGCATCGTATAAAAAATAAAGCCTTTTGTCAAAAATTCGTACATTTCGGTCGCGGTGCATCGAGTGCAACGACTGGTCGCGAACAAGTAGTCGAAGGGTTGCTCGTCAATGGTCCGGAGGAGAACTCGCGCTGCGACGGAACTTTAAACCGACTTCACCCGAGGTCCTCCATATTCAAACACCGCGCACCGTTAGCGATACGTAACCGATACTCCCTCCCCGCCGCGTCTTCGTTTCTATAGGGTGATTTCAGAAACTGGGACAACCGGTATCAACCTTTTTCGTCGGATATAGGAAAGAAGATCGCAAGGAGAAGCAGCAGCTGTGCGGTTTAAGAAGGTCCAACTTTTCACGATCTTACTTGTCCCGCGGTGCGCGAGGATGCAAATGCAAGGTTTGCAATTGTATCTTTTACTTTTCTTTCTTTCTTTCTTCTTTTTTTTTTTTCTTTAAATCGAACCGCGCGGTTTCTTACGCGCGATAAGTTTCGTCCGATCGTTTCGCGGGTAAGGTATTCGGGCACACGGGACGAATACGAACATCCGAAAATAAAACACGGTTTAGACCGCGTGCTACAAACGTGCTCCATTTCGGGGTAACTCGTGCCACCGTTACCTATTCGATGTCCGTGCCTCGATACTTTTACGCGTCGAATGACGGGAAGAATCGATTCGATGCAAAGGAAAAAGGAGCGTACAGTTCCGTTTAAAATAAAACTGCAACTGGATCTTCCTCGTGCATGGTTGCATCTTTTGAGGAGGAAGGAAAAAAGAGGTACAAAAAGACAGACCTCGCCGAACCGTGGAACATTTTTCTCCGTTAATTTTCACCACATTCACGCAGAAGGAGACTATAGACCGACCCAGTTTCTAGAATCACCCTGTATACATTGCATACTCGTGTGTATGTACGTGTACGTACATATATATATATATTTCTTTTTTTATATATATACATACATACACACACACTGTTCTCCGATTATTATCACTTTATCTTGTCAAACGTTTTGAAACGAATTAATTTAATTAAATTCGAAGCCGTGTAACGTTATCGAAGAAATGTCCGTAGATTTAAATTACCGGCTTAATTAGATCTCGTTGTTCTTCTAACCGAAGACGAATCTAACGAGTGGTCCGTTGCTCGTGGGAAAGAAAATTCGCATTGTTTCGCGAATTCGTTACGGGTCGCGGTATTTTATTTCGCTCAACCTCTACCTCTCCCTCCCCCCTCCAACAAACCCCCACCGAAAGAAGAATGCTCATTGTGCAACAATGAAAAGACGCGCATTAAACGAACCCGCGACGTGAAAGCGGGGCAAAGTTCCATCGAAATTGAAACACGTAGATAAGATAACACGGACTCGTACGAAATTCTACAACGAATCGAACGATATGCTCCGTTCTTCTATACCTTCTCTTTTCTCTTCTTTTTTTTTTTTTTTTTAATAATCGAACGTTGCATCGTGCATTCCATCTTTTTCCGCATTGTACTAGATTGTTCGGAAAGTCGTTTCGTTTCTTTTTTTTTCGGTGAAAATGAAACACGATTTTTTTTAAAGTGTACAAATATTTTATCAATCCTTTCCATTCGAGAGGCGATCCTCGATCACTTAATTCGGTGTACTTTCTCCAATTCGAGAAACCATCGTGGTTTGGAATTGAAATTAAAATTAGAATTGAAATTGAAATTGAAATTAAAATTGGAATTAAAATTAGAATTGAAATTGAAATTAAAATTAAAGTTGGAATTGAAATTAAAATTAGAATCTAAATTAAAATTGGAATTGCAATTAAATCAATCACTCCTATCTCGTAAGACGTAAACACACGCATAAGAAACGTCTGCAATGAAAATGCTCCGTTTCAAATTAATTGCACGATTCGAAGGATTTCGTCGAGGTGCTGGTTTCTGGTATCGGAAGAGCACCGAGTGCAATGGGTTAAATCACGTATTCTTCGTTTTAGGAGAACGAAACGCCATTCCGAACAACCCGATAGATTCGCGCGTTCCGAGCGCGAGCGCTTCGAATGCGCTGCGCGAAACAATCGAAACTCTGGAAAATTCCCGTGGGATCCGCGAAACTTTTAAGCAACTATGGCGATTCGTATCCAGGAGTAGCGAGGACCTCGCGTATCTCATCCGACCGATGCCACGTAGAGGGAAATCTTTTCACCGTGTACCGAGAAACTCGTCCGAGCGATGTACGCGCGACACCGATCAATGGAATCGGTTAAAAGAGTCGCGAGACCTTAAAGAAAGAGCGTCTTGTACGCACGGGATAGAATCGCGGGCAACGGATGACGTAACTGCGCCGCGAGTTACGAAGAACAACCGTTTTTAAAGTAGACACTCTCGCGAACAGTTGGCGGACACCGGAGCGATATTTAATTTCCCACCAACGCGAGACTTTCTCCCACGGCGTTACGTTTCTAACCGTTCGAACAAATCCCGCGTCTTTTTTTTTCTCTTCTGTCCGAGAAGACAATCGCGACCGAGAGAAAGAACCGAGTTCCGATTTTCGTTCAAACTCCTGAGTACCAGAAACGTATTCGAGAGAAAAATCAAAAAATCAAAAAGAGAGAGAAACGCGCGTGAAAAACGATTTCACGGGGATTGAAATAATTACAGTCTCTAGGAAAACGAGTCTCGATAATACGATGCGCGTAAATCGGAATTAATTTCAACGAACCCGTCGAGCACCCGGTGTATCCTTAATCCCCGATATTCGAATCTACCCGGCCTGGATGGGTTGCCAAAAAATTACGACGCGAATTGTTTCCGAACGATGCCCAATCGGGACGAGAGTCTCGTTCGGTCGTTAGTTGTCGTCGCCAGTTCCGAGAAAAGATTCTATTCCACTTCCGCGAAGCGAGACGCAACGAAAGGGAATCACCGGTGCCGCTTTTATCGCGCTTCGATCTTCCGGTTTGTCGGGACAGCCTCCCCTTCTCCCGCACGTACCGAACAAAGGCGAAATCCACGTACGCGAAAGTTCCGCGCGTAGTCTCGAGGAACGACAACCCTTTCCCCCCCTCCCTGTCGCGAGAGCCGTTACCAAGAATAATTCGGCACGTAAAAATCGTTCCACCGATCGCTACGCCCGGCTCGAGCGCGCAATCAATACCAATTAACTTATCACCGGCTCTCGAAATAGTAGCCCTAAAGCTCGTAATTCGAGGTACCGGTGAAGCCCCGACGAGACGACTCCAGCGTCACGTCGTAGAGGGGCGATTCTTTTCTCGTTGTTTTTTTTCTCTCTCTGTGGAAATTCAAGATGCTGCTTACCGCGATCGTCGACGCGTACGATTCACCGTGACACGATAAACGATCGTCGCGTATCCGTGGTATTCCCTGGCGATTCACCGGGGTCCTTGTCACAAGTTCTTTCACCCAGGAGAAACACGTTACACACCGCGATACCGAGTCTCCACCAGTCTCCTATCGTCCGGCTCGTCGAATTCACGGTGTACCGATGACAGGGATGATACGTTTGTTCCGCGGTAGAATCGCGTAGACACCGAGAGAGCAGACGAGTTATTCCCCACCGGCAGAGCCGATCGGGGCCGGCGTTACCGTCTACTGTGCCGCAACGTGTCTCCACGCACCCCTGTCATCGTTTCCTCGCGGCGTGTGTCGCGTACGAGCCCGATGGGGTGCGCATATCATTCGTCGTTACCGTACCGATGCCGCGCCACGTGCAGGGCAGACATCACCTCCGTACGCCACCCGCGAAACCCGGTGCCCGCGAAAATACCGTCTCACCGCGACCGTCGGGGTGAGCCACCTCGAGCGCGACTGAGCCACCGAATTTGAGCCGCGGTGCACCTTCGACGGTGGCACCGAGGGCGCTCAATCTCTATGACCGGTACACGCGCGTGCGTCGCTACGCCTCCTGTGCGGCAGACGCTGCGTCGCTGCGACGCTCCGCCTCGCACGCGGGACACAGTTTATCGAGTGTCGCCGACCGACGGTTTCGTCGTCGGTAACTTCGAGCTTCGGTGCCCTCTGCAAAGGGCTCCCTTCGTTCGTTCCTTCGCGCGATATCGTCGTCGAGAAATGTATCGTTTTTTCTCTGCGTTTGTAATACGACACGTAACTGTATTTCATTGCAGATGCTCGAGAATAAAGTGTACCGTACACTGGTTTCATTTATAATGGAATTAACGAGTTTATATATCGAACCTTTGGGAAATATCGCGTGATCAAGGTTAAGTGTATTATCGAGTGGCTTCGTCGTCGGTAACTTGGAGCTTCGATGCCCTCTGCGAAGGGTTCCCTGTTCTTTCCTTCGTGCGATATCGTTGCTGAGAAATATACGGTTTTCTTGTGCGTTTATAATATAATACGTAACTGTATTTCATTGCAGATGCTCGAGAATAAAGTGTACCGTACACTGGTTTCATTTATAATGGAATTAACGAGTTTATATATCGAACCTTTGGGAAATGTCGCGTGATCGAAGGTTAAGTGTATTATCGAGTGGCTTCGTCGTCGGTAACTTGGAGCTTCGATGCCCTCTGCGAAGGGTTCTCTGTTCATTTCTTCGCGCGATATCGTTGTCGAGAAATATGCAGTTTTTTTCTACGTTTGTAATATAATACGTAACTGTATTCTATTGCAGATGCTTGAGAATAAAGTGTACCGTACACTGGTTTCATTTATAATGGAATTAACGAGTTTATATATCGAACCTTTGGGAAATATCGCGTGATCGAAGGTTAAGTGTATTATCGAGTGGCTTCATCGTCGGTAACTTCGAGCTTCGATGCTCTGTACGAAGAGCCCCTGTTCTTCGATTCGCGCAATATTGTTGTCACATTGTTTGTATGAATATTCTTGCGAAATGTTCGATTTCTTTCTGCGTTTATTGCGCGTAATTGTATTCTGTTTCAGATTGTTGAGAGTACAGGGCACTTGTACACTGGTACGTTTCATTGATTACAAAAGTAGGGAGGATTTTACAATCGTACCCTCGGGAAGTATCGGATGATCGAGAATCGAGTGAACGTTATTCATCGGCAGTATCTTATCAAATGGCTTCAACATTGATAACTTAAAGCTTCAATATTCTCGATGAAGGGCTCTCGATCCTTTGATCTTTGATTCTTGCGATGTTGTTACATTGTTTACATCCGACCATTTTAGGAAATATTCGATTTATTACTGTTACAGACAGTTGTAAATAAAATATAGTTGAACGCTGCTATGTTTTATTTATTGTGAAAGTAAGAACCAGTAACGAGGACTTCAAATCGTTTAGAAAATACTGGGTGATCGAGAATCGAGCGAATAATTACTAGTACTTACCTTCTATGCAATGGTTAAATTTCTTATCAAGTTGTAGTACGAGCGAAGAAACTCGCCCAGGTTTTTACGCTCTATTTAATTTCAGAATATATTTTTAAACAAAAATTACGACAACAAATTTACGAAATTGTTGAAAAATTAAAATAAATTGGACGAAACGAAGATGGAATCGTAATGTTACGGTGCGTAAACGAGAGAAAGTGTAGCACGAGCAGTGCTAAAATAAATTAACAATTGTATAAACTAAAGTAAAAATACAATTAAGGAAAAAATTCAGCTGTATATTACTTCGTGTAAACGTAAAAGAGTATTTTCGTAAATATAATATTCTTTTTCATTCTCTTATGTATTTAAAAAAAAATAATAATTTAACGCAAACTTAAATGCATTTATTGGATCACAATATAAAAATAGTGAATAAGTCAGATTTCGTTTATTTACCTTTCTCAAATGTGTTTTAAGGAGTTACCTAAGTTCGATATATAATTATTAAACAATTACGCGATTGGTATACGGGGTATTTTTTCCTATTATTTAAAATAGCAAAGATATTAAGGTGATCTCTTTCTGGTAGAAGCCTCTATATAATCCGGGCCATTGTAAAATGGAAAATAAAAGTATCATTGACTGTAAATACCGGTTAAATAGTTGTTGAAACATCTTCTCATATTGACCGATAATTGCCCGCGATTAAGAAGAATCACACGATGATTGTGATATATGCGTATGTACGAATATATGTATGTAATACACAAATATACTGACCTATTTCATTTGGATGGATGTGTAATACTTTATATAATTTGTAGACTTCTTTTCGTTAAAAAGAAGTGAACAACTTAACATAAAAGGACATGTAGAAAATTATTAATATAACACTTTTTATAAATAGTGCAAAAAGATACTCTTTGAATGGTTACAGGTTGAAAGTTCCCATAATTTATTTTAAAAATATATATCTTTATTTGGCAGCCTTAAAATATAATATTTTTTGACAAAATTTACGATCCGAACAAAATATTCAATAGCTACAAAGAATAATTTTTCTAAAAACATACAATGTATATAGCGATTATGTTTTAATACATAAGTTTACTTTATTAAACATACCAACAAAAGTATAATAAATTAGGAAATGCAATTTTAAGTCACATATTTTCAACCTTATAAATAATTATTAACAAAATTATAGAAACCACTGGAAATATAAATTTTAATTTAATTTTTGCATTACTTCAATTATCGGAATGCTTGAAACTTGTACAAGTCTAAACAAATTGCAAGTTTATATATTTTTTATTTTCAGATAGTCGAGTATACTGGAAATGGGATACTAAATATAGAACACTCATTAGTTTCTGGCCTGATCGTAATTTTGTATGTACCAGTCAACAGTATCTTTAATAGCTTGATCGAATGAAGTAAATTGAAAATTAGGTAAATATTTTCGTAGTTTGGCATTGCTTGCTGTTTTCTTATATTGTCCATCAGCTGCCGATAAATCATATATTAGATTTCCTTTAAAGTTGAAGGCTTGTGCAATCGATTCAGCTACCTGAGATATTGTGACTTCTTGAGCTTCGTCCACTGTAGAGTATAAAAACAAAAACTTTAATAATAGAACAATAAGTACAATTGGTAAAATTATTATATGCCTTATAATGTACCTGATAGAATAATTGGCTCTACAGAATTATACTCTCTAAGTACCCATATAATCAACTTGGCTAAATCTAAACTATATATAAACTGCCTTAAAGGCTTTCCAGAACCCAATACAGTAAATGTTTTATCCTTTGTATTTCCTGAAAGATACATACATGTACTAGTGTTATGCTACAAAATTATGAAAAACCCTTATTATTGTATTTAAAATATTTGGTACCATCTTTAATTAAGTCGTAAAGCCTTCGCATTAAGCCTGGTATAACATGACTAGCACTAGGATGAAAATTGTCATTTGGGCCGAACACATTACAGGGAATAATACTGGTGTAAAGTCTGCCATGTTGCTCATAATAACCTCGATTTGAAATATCTATAAGACGCTTAGCATAACTATAACCATAATTTGATGGATGTGGGGGCCCATTGTGGACCTAAAAAGTAACACAGAAATAAATCTCACGATCAAAGTTTAAAACTAGTAATACTACAAATGATATTACCATAGTTTCGTCGATAGGGTATGTTGTTTTATCGGGAAATATGCAGGTTGACAAACAAGATACAACTTTAACAACATCATTTTCATGAGCAGTTTGTAATACATTATCGTTCATATAAATGTTGTTACGCTTAAAATTTAAGACATCTTAAAAAATTTAACAATAATAATAATATACCAATTAATAAAAGTTAATTTCGTTTACCAAAAACTCCAAATTATGTGCCATGTTATGAAATAGACCACCAACCATGGCAGCTAAATGAACAACATGAGTTGGCTTATGTTTTTCAAACAATTTTTCTGTACTTTTCTTGTTGCTGAAAATGTAACATTTTTTATTTTTGTAAATGTAACAACATAATTAATTTATTACTGCATAATACTTAAATAATAAGTTACCATAAATCTGCATCTTTGGAACCTACAAATATCCACTTTTCATTTTCATTTTTCTCAGATTTGATAACACTTTGAATAGCTTTACCAACTAATCCTGTTCCACCAGTTACAAGTATAACCTTTTCACATTCAGTCATGTTTTATGAAATCTAAATAAACACTCAAATATTAAGACTTAATTCTTTTTTAAGATTGTTATAATTACGACACAGAAAATTATTCAAGTTTTAGAGAGTAAAGAATTTTATTTCTTTTTTTAAGTTGCACTTTTATTTCGATAACATGATTTAATTTACCAAGTATATATAAGTCAAAATACATATTTTAAAATGTAAAATAGTCAGTATAAAATGATTTTATTGTAACAATATGCTTGATAAACAAATTTAAAATACAAGATTCTTATAAAACTATTTAGCAGTGGTATACATTTCATATCTGTATATACTCATCACATAGTATTAATTATTAATAATCCTTCGTACTTCTATAACTTACAAGTAAAAAATCAGTTGAAGATAGACAGTGCACTATTAACGAGAATAGCATATCATCATAATCACGATGCTTCACTAATAAAAATTAACATTCGAACTTCATTTCCTTATCAAACATACATCGCCATCTATTGGTACAAAGAGATCTCTACTGACGAGTACCTACAAGATAAACTGATCATTCAATTGGAATTTAAGACACAAACAAGATATAAAATAAATGTTGCAGACGAGATATAGAATAAATATTGCAGACGAAATATAAAATAGATGTTACAGACGAGATCAAAAATAAACATTGCAAACAATGTACCGTTTTCGTTTCTAATGTCACTTCCAACGTTATCGATTAGGACTAAAATAAAATTTCAGTGTCATTAGGTGTAGGAATTAAAATTAAATATGATAAAAATAAATTATTTAGGTACCAATGAGAATAAAAAATGAGGTGATGAATAGATCTTTTGAAATAAAAATACGACAATATAAAATATTAGTGGATTTGAAGTATTCCTTCTCTTTCAAAATGGTGACTCATGGAACTACATGGAACTATAACGGAACCAAGTCGGTAAAGGTAGTACATGTAGGATACTTATCCCTGTATATCATTTATGATTTTATCAAATTGTAACAATATGTTTGACTTGTTTAAAGTTTAAAAAGGACCATCTAGCGTTTGAATCTTATAATTATTAGCAGTATACCGAAAGTGAGATTGGTAAGGAATTCTGATGACTTTTCTTTCATGTGGCACGAATTAGTATTACCAAGTGTGCAATACTTGTAGTGTGTCTTTAATAAACTTTACATATTTTAAAATAGTTCTTTCACTTGTGCTCCAAATTTCTACCACACTTTCTGACAGTATAGATGATACAAATCCTTGACATAAGAACATTTGTAGTCGATTTATAATCGCAAAATTTGACTACGGCAATCATGTACAAGAATTTCAAAATCGAATGGTAAAATCGTCTTATATTATATTTTGCTTTTAAAATAAATTCTAGTATTTTAAATATTTTGATTTACAATTATTTAAATAATATACGTATATAGATATTTAATAGAAATAATAGTTCTTTTTCTCTACAAAATTCATCTATATAGATACTTAAAAGTGTAGTATTATACTAGCTTGATACAAAATTAAGATTTTATTTTCAAGTAAAGATTTCAATTACATCCATGTGTATTTTAAACGTCTTACATAGCGAAGTAATTGAAATGCAGTTAAAGTGTACGAGAGATAAATATAATTTAAATTGAATATTAACATCACGTATAAGCGGAAGTGTACTGATTTGACTCTCCACCTTCGTGCATTCCCATTAAACGTTGTTCGATCCTTCCTTTGTAACTAACGAAACAAAATGGTAACCGTCTCTTAAATTATTGTTTGTAATAACTTTATTGTATTGTGTGTAGTGTGGTTTTATGATAGATAGATTTACGAAGAAAATATATAGTATAAATTCTTTCTTTTGAAAGATATGTTTGATGTTATTTGACATATTTGTAAAATACAAAAGTGTTGAATGATTGCAAACCATGTGGTTGTCACATTATGTATATACAAAATATCTCTTTTTTAATATGAATTCATAAATTGTATAAAGATAAAATATAATGCGTATAAAATATGAAATATGCTATTTTTATTTTTAATAAAGTATTAAACACGGTTAAAGTACTGATTTTAACCTCTACATGCTATACTGCTAAAAATATTTAATAGATTTAAGATGTTCAACAAGGCATTAAAGTAATAAATATTGATGTATTATATTTGTGGTTGATAATTTTTATAGCTTTTTTATTTTTTAGACCTGCAAGCGCAGAAACGGTGGACGTGCTAAACATGGTCGTGGTCATGTAAATCCTGTTCGCTGTACCAATTGTGCACGATGTGTACCAAAAGATAAAGCGATTAAGAAGTTTGTTATTCGTAACATTGTGGAAGCAGCTGCTGTTAGAGACATAACAGAAGCAAGCTTCTATTCTGCGTATCAGCTTCCAAAATTATACGCCAAGTTGCACTACTGTGTTTCTTGCGCTATCCACTCTAAAGTGGTTCGTAACAGATCTAAAGCAAATCGCCGCATAAGAACTCCTCCAGTCCGTAATTTCCCTAGGGTAATTATTAAAAATACATAAATTTCAGAGACGTTATTTTTATTATAATGTATTTTAATAATCGATTAATTAATCTTTACTAAACTAATTCAATGTTTGCATTTGTGTAGGATTTACGTCAAGGACAGCAGAACAGGAAATAATTGTACTATGTAAATTTTAAGTAAAAATAAAAGATAAAAAATCGGCTTGGTTTCTTTTTTATTTATATCGTATACTCTACAAATTACAAGATAAATTATTTTATTACTTTCCTATGTCTAAAGAAGTTACTTTTGTCATCTTTTCCATTCGTCGTTATTATGTGATTCAAAGTCAACACGATGGTAATGAACATTGTAAAAATTACATAGCATAATTTTATTACATATGTATACTTGTTTACGATTTACACAGTGAAACAATTCATTTCATAATATTAGCTATTACTAACAAGTAGCTAATATTTAATTTAGTTTCAAAACGTGATGGAAAATGTGAAGTAAGACTTTGTATCTAATTTTTGCCAATAAGATGCATAAAATTGATAAAAATATTCTGCATATAACTGTAGCAAGAATCTCGCTATTAATTGTTGCATTTCATGTAAAATTAATATACAATTAACAATAATTGCAAGATGTATCAAGGAAAGAATCATTTATTTGCTTCCTCCATTGCTTTCTTGAGTGTTTTTTCAAATATTTTTTTTGAATCGCAAAATCCTTGCTTTGTTTTACCAAACGAATTCGGCCCTGCTGAGGTTGGTGTTTCTCGACCAATATTTCGCATCCTCATCCTTGCTTCTGCTGGCATTTCTTCAGGTTCATCTTCCTCATCTGTATTGAATACCGATGCCACTGTCGGCCTTTGTACCGGTGTTGGTTTTACAGTAGGTTTCTAAAAAAAAACGATATTTCAATCATTTTAAGGCACAATAGGCACCTAAGATCTATTTGTATATTATTTATTTACCGATGTTGAACCTAATTTTATTTGAATGCCCTTCTTTTGTTCCGTTCCACTCTTTTTCCCAAATGCAAATGCCAGCTTTTGCTTCTTTGCATCTGTCTGATTGTAGCTGGTAGTCTCGCAGCGGTCGTCCGATCTAAGTGGAGAACGATCTCTTCCTCTGTCATCTCCCCTGGAGTCCTCCGCTCTGTAGACACTTGACCCTGACAACGTCAAACACTGGCAAAGTTCAGATCAAGTTAAACAACATTGTTTTTTTAACCGGAAATATATAAGCGGCATGCTTAGTACAAGATCCTTGTAATTCTAGCCATCTGAATTAAATTCAAAATAAATGGAATAGACGATCGAAGAGAAATAAGTTTGTATATGATATACGTGTTCTAAAGTTATTTAGAATGATACGGCATACAATACATATTTACTTGATAATTTTATTAGATAAGGCTAACATTCAATCCGTTTTTACTAATGTGATGCATCCTTTGGCACATGGTTGTAGGATGCGTGCACCCAAAAATGGTATATGAAAAGTAAGAAACGAGATTTAGGTAATGAAATACACTTCGAGCAATTAATTTTCTCATAAAATTGTCTCGTGTTGCCTCGATACTATAAATTGTGTATTCAAAATTCGCCTTTTCTATGTTAAAGACTGTAGACACGAAATCAATAGTGAAAACAAATCGAGAATAGAGTACAGTACAACTTTAAACAGTAGAAAGTAAATGTTAGTTCATCTAATACAAGTGATACGATAATAAATAAAATGAATAAAACCTTTTCTATATTCGTCTCCTGGATTCCTCTTCGACATTTTTCTGATATTCTTTGGACGCAATGCGAAATCGACCGACCTGAAGCAATTTAACGCTGGTAACTGCGGTTTACTTCACTCTAGTACTCGTATCCTACGTCAAATAGGGAAATTTGAAGAGGTAAATATCTTTTACACTGTTAGTTTATCCCTATATTATTTCAATTGCCTAGTTACCTTTATGCTTTCAAGAACGAGTGAAATTTACGCAACAATTCAATTGTTTCTCTATTAAATTATCTTAAATATCACTTACATGCAAAATATATGTGTTGAGGATACAAATTTCAGTTTTTATTTGTATCTGTTTTAATTTACAAGTAGCAAAGTAAATACAAAAAATCGAAAAATACTATAAATGTAGCACATAAATTTGCACGAGCAGTAACCTTAAAATTCAAGGGAATAATTGTATTATTCCTAGGACATAATAATTGGTTACCTGTTTTCAAACACTTCGTTCCATTTGTTATTACAAGCAATTTTATATTATCGAATAAAATTTAACAAAATGTTCTGTTTACGTAAGTAAAATATATTCAAATAATCGACACATTATGATTGCATATTTGGGCAGTAAAAAATAAATTCTAAAAGTTACTATTATTGATACAGTTAAGCACAATACCTTCTTGTAAAATATTAAATTGAGAAATTCGGACTAACGAACACTAATCTATATAATTTGATAAATAATCGAAGAAAATATGCACTTCGTGTTATTTCTATTAATATACATAATTACGTGCGATAATACATCGCGCACCTGTTTCACGATCTTAAACAATAGTTGTTGCAATTATTGTTCTTTCTTACGAATTGTATTTAATTGTATCTACGCGTTCATTAAAATTGAACGCTTGTTAGGAATAAAATGTACAAAAAATACACGCTAATTTTAACGCGAAATATTTCCAATTTAGAATCGCGCGAATCCATCGTGACTATTCGCTAAATATCCCGAATTATTCGTTACAGTTCAAGATCGAATTATTTAACAATAGATCGAACTAGGAGAAATTATTATATCGCTCGAATTGCGATGTAACTGGAAACGATTGGAAGCAAACGAAATTCGAAGTAGTGGACTGTGATGGCATTCATTCGCTAACTGTTACTCGGAATTATTAATCGTTCTGAAGGGAAAAATATGAAAGAATCGATGGAAAATCGATCCGGTAGCGAACGAGGTAAGGTTAATCGTACGTAATCGACGAGGGAAACGTATCGAAAAACTCGAATAAAGCGCACAAAGCGATAGTGACAAACGAATATGTTCGACGTAATCTCATTTTCCTCGTGGATGTTGATATAAAGCAGCGAGATCAGTCGTCGAAAAGCCACGAAAGTGACCCAATAACTGTGTTTCCTGGGAACAAGTAAACCGCGTATCGTCGAGTGCGAATTTCAGAGAACCGGTCTAATTGTTAAAGCAAGCGAGCCCACGGTGTTGGCGCAACCGTAAACGAATAGATACCACGAAATAAACAAGAAACGTGACTTATGCTTTTACAATAGCCTTTAATGTATTTCGCCCGCGGTGTAGACGATTTTTACGCGATAAGCGAATAACACTCGCGACGAAGGGGGTTAGTAACGATACAAGTGAGATTTGCGTTAATCGCGAGGTGCGACGATGTTAAGAAAAAACGCAAACACGTTACTGGAAGGAGTATTGTTACTGGTAAGACAGCTGTTTAGAAAATTTGTTTCGATCGAAACAATTTGTCCTACCTCTGTTCGATACGGTTACTTTCGCGTTGTTTGTATCGCGAAAAATCGTGACGCGTTTAAATATGTTTTTTTTTTTTTTCGTACGAAAATAAACGACGACCGAAAAATAACGAAAACGGAGAAAAATAATTTCAAAGGTATATCTATATACGTGTATATGCTTAATGAACTAAGTATTCACTGTATTTATCGATAAGATTAGACCGTGCGGTGTTTATCGTACCGATTTCTATCTAATTCGACAGGTAATATCATCTTCGATGGTCTTATTAGTAATTGAATATTTAAACGCGAACAACGATGCTAAACGACCGGGATGTGTACCGTGATGTTTCCTTCGCTTTGTAAATATTTGTCGAGCAACTGCATTCGTGGGAAACTAATCGAAGGAAACGTGTAGAACGACAATATTTGTTTACAAATACGAGTAAACGAGTTTTCGAGTTCCAGGGGTTGGAACCGTTGAGAATAGAATCAAATTGTTCGGCTTACCCAATTGTACACGAATATTATTGTTCGAATGTTACCTATACAATTAATTATTCGATGTACGTTAACGTACAATTTTTCAAATGTTATAATTTCGTAAAAGAGAACCAATTAATTATTCGATGTACATTCAACGTTAAAATAAGAATTAAAATTTTCTTTTTTTTTAAAAAAGAATTAAACATTTTTTTTTTAAAGAATTAAAATTTTCTTTTTTTTTTTTTTAAAGAATTAAATTGTTCCTTGTACAATTAATTATTCGATATACTTTAACGTTAAAATAAGTCTTCTAAGAAAAAAAGCATTAAATTTTTCAGCTTTCTCAATCGATTTCATACGAATATTAATAATTAATTGTTCCTTGTACAATTAATTATTCGATGTACCTTAACGTTAAAATAAATCTTTACAGCTGATATTCGAAGTACAAGGTGATCCTCAAGAGTCCAATACTGTTTTGCAGAAACCGGAACTGATCGACGATCAGGATCAAAGTATCTTGTTTTTATACTTTTTAGAAATATTAATCTTGAATTATCAGGGATTATATTAGATATTATCATAGTGATTTCCCAACGATAGTATATCGCAGAGAAAATTACGCGCGTCTAAATTTCTTTTCGTCGCAATTTTCATTTCTTTGTACAAATATACCTATTTATCGTTTCGAAGATATTATTCGCGAATAGAATTGCTCACAATTTGTTAACAAAGGTACTTTTCAGTTTTTGATAGTGTTCCGACCTGCGAGCATAAAACTTTCTGCGAAATCACTCCGCATTATCCAACGGATATGGTGAGAGATGCGTTGAAGAAACATCCTCACCTTCAATTTTACGTAAACAGCGACGAGGTTTGTAAATTTCCTTGAATTTTATATCGAAGAAAATTGTCTTCGAATAATTATCAAAAGGTAATATTTTTTAATGAATCGACTATAGAACAGTGTACAAAAATAAAAATTTTGTACGCAATTCGGATTGTAATGCACTTTTTTACGAATCGAACACATTGTTAATTGTGTACTGCATCTTGAGTCGAACGTTATTTGAATGAATTTTTATCTAGATTAATTATCCGAATAACATGTAATTTGATATATACACATCTGTATATTAATAATAATATTTATTATTCACGATCAGTTGAGAAAGTAAATGTTAGTTACATACATATCTAAATTTATAAACTATTTTACGAACAGATAGACATACCTGCACAATCAGAAGACTGGCCGGAAGAAGAACCACTTTGTGTGTCCACGGTGAGCTACACAGTGAAGAAATTGTATTATTTATGATAGTTAATCTTTCAAACTGTCAATGCCTTTTTACAAAATCACTTAATTTTAATATAAAGTTTGTCTTTGCGAAGATCTCTTAACTCGGATATATTACTTCCATTATTGTTCTAGGAACGAGTCGTATTCCCTAAATCGGGTATAACTAAAGAACAAAAATGGAAATATATCGTGAACCACGAAAACTTCACGCAAAGTGTACGCATCGAGACTTGTATGTAAGTATCATTATACACACAATTATAGATACACGAAACTTATATGTACTAATTGATAAAACACTTTAAGTAGATTTGAACTCCATTTTACTCTAGTACATAAATTGCAATCGTGTGCAAATTCTCCGTTAATATAAAATATAAAACACGGTAAGAACATCCGCACAAAATAATTATTTCTTTTGATATTAAATTAGACATATTGTAAAATTACTTAGACACTTCGTATACACAGTATTTGTATAATCTCTAGAAGAACAAAAATAATTACATTGTTACTAAATAGTAAGAAATTTTTCGCTAACGGAACAGATCGTGTTTAATATTTTTGCTGAAATTTTTCTTTCGTAAATGATTAGAGAAACTTGCAAGGTGGAAATGTGTAAACTTTTCTTTCAGCAATGACCAGATTTGAACATTTTTGCTGAAATTTTTCTTTCGTGAAATGGTTAGTGAAATTTGCAAGGAAGAAATGTGTAAACTTTTCTTCCAGCAATGACCAGATTTGAGCATTTATTTCCGGGCATTGATGTCGGAAACAAGTTAGAAATCAAATTGATGATCTTCGTGAAAGTTGCATAGTCTTCTCTGTCCGCGTCACGTGCTCTCACCTCTCAAACATTTTACTTCCTGTATTGATGCGAGTCAAGGTTTAAATACAACTCGTGACCTTTCAGGGAAGAAGACAAACCGTGCAAGGTGATCGAGGGCTTCGCTGAAGGCTATGTAACAAAGTGTAGACAGAAGTACATTCATCGTCAATTATTGGCAGTGGGAGCGGATGGCACGATAAATAGCGAATCCTTTCGTTTTCCAGCCAGCTGTTGTTGCCACATCGAATTTCAGGGCGACAAATTCTTGAAGACACTTGACATCAATAATTAACGAAAGTATCGGATTATGTATTATCAAATGTACATAATTGTATATTAGTCCAATGTTTAGACATCAAATTACATTTAAAATACACATGTAGGTAATTTGTATACCTATGGACTACAAAGTGTCCAAAAAAAAATATACATTTTCTTGCATAATGGCATATGCAAGGTACATTAAACTGAATCGACTCGAAAATTAGCTCTTTACACCGTTACGATAATTAGAAACATTTCGTAGTCTCGAGTGTAGTAAATACTTAATTGTTAGTAAGAATTTACCTTTCTATATTCGGTAATTATCCGTTACATTGTATTCTGCTGTCAATTTAACCAATGTATTCAAAGTGACCATTAATATCTTCCATCTATTTTTCTATTGCAAATGTCAGTAACAGGTATTTAAACTATAGTTGAATAATTTTAGGTACTTTAATATCCTATGTTACCATTATCCATCAGGCATCCTATTTTTTTAAATGAAACTGTAGTTCTCTATACAGAAGCGAATAATTTACGACGAATATTTTATAAAGGGAATGTGTTTAAATTGTAAATATATGCGATGTCGAATTTATTAAATATTATCGGAAGAGTAGTTCATCGTTATGTCTTGCGTAAAAATAATGACAATAGAAATGACCAGCGTGGCAGGATACAATTGTAAAATTAAACATGGAGGGTAGTCAGGAAACGAGCTTCGAGTGCGTGAGAGTGTATTATGCGTACAATACGTTGTCCCGTTCAGTAATCATCTTGCTACTTCATAGAATGTAAATGTGACTCTCGTGCTGCTTATGCATAATGGTATCAATTCATTGTGAACACTTAGATCCGGGCACAAATGATAGTAGAATTCGTCCGGCTCGCTCGCTTTCTATTCAGAATATTCGGGACGTAATATTTCTATACTTCAACGAGTATATCGTACTGGAGACACACATTTGTGCATTGTTACATTAAATACATAGTATACAATAATGGTAGTATGGTATCATATTGTATAGTATCGAATATTATCGTATGCTAGCGTATACTATTGTAGACTATCGCATACTATCGTATACTGTCGTATACTATTGCGTACTATTGCGTACTATCGCATACTATCGCATACTATCGCATACTATCGCATACTAACGTATACTATTTTACACCATTGTATACTATACAATAATGGTAGATAAAGATGGAATAGTAATGCTATAAAGTAATTCAATAGTATAAATTTTATTGTAGCGACAGAAAAAAAATTATTTCGCTTTGTTTTTCGAGACGATGAATTATGGATGCAAGTTAGGTCACGCGTGCGTTTTACTAAAATTTCGTTTAGTCGATCTCGTTACAGTTTGATTTATTTTCTGGTCTCTGCTCGAACCAAGTCCAATTAAACTTTGTTACGTTATTAAAGAGATTGTCAATTGTGTTCGCCACGTGGAACAGAGCAAGAAATGGGAAAATATGAAAATGGAGTTGCTCGATGAGAATCAAGCAAAACCGGCTGTTCGTTATTCCGTAGGATATCTCCGCACTTGACTGGGTCGCTTTCATTAGCGTGCTTCGACTGAAGAACCTCGATAAAAAGACGCGTCTCTTTGTCCTCCTCTCTCTTCTTCTCGAGGAAGTGCATTTTAGTAAAATGCATACAAAGAGGGCGCGAACGTGTTGCGTAGCGAATTTTGGTCGCGTTGCGCTTACTTATGATTGAGAGTGCAATCGAAGAAGAAAGCATGCCGACGACACGATTGGCAATTTTACAAGACGTGCGTCGAACTCGAAGGAATAGCAGGGAATTCACGAACAAGGGTTATCCATAACTATTAAATTATTTAAACAGTAACCAAGCACTGCTATAAATTGGGCTGTATTTAATCGTTCAAAATTTTAATAAATTTCGTACCACGGTAGTTGAGTCAAGAATTAATTTTCATTAATCTCGGAAATATTTCTCGAATGTCGAACGTTGTAATTGTAAAAAATGGAGCGTCGTTTTAGATTTGTTAGTGTGCGAATACACCTGGTTATTATACAAAATTTTTAATAATACTTCTGGTACCGATTGGAAACTATTCTAGCATTTACAAACAAGTATCCAAACCGTATTGATTTAAGTAGAATACGATCGTGTAACTTAGGTGACCACCTAAGTATAAAAAATAATATTCTGTTCGGCTTTGCTCTGCTTTTCATTAAACGTTAAGTATAAAAAGTAGGACGTTCTCTAGAGTATTTCCTTTATCGGTTGTATCGCATGCGGGCAATTCGGTGCAGTTTAGGAAATACAGGAAAACGAAAATTACATTACGCGTGATAATTACGAGAAGCAATACGTAAACGTAAGATTACCTTATAAAAGTGTGAAGAAAAAACGTTGAAGTAACAGAGGATACTAATACAGCATTTTCTACCTTTTATACTCTCCTTAGCCACTTAAGGTTATTTTATTATTTAATAATTACCAGTAAATAATTTCAGATCGGTTATAATTTGCGAAGCACCGAAAACATTATTAAATAAAATAATATTACTATGTAACATCATCACTAATCATCGAACTACAGTTTAATTTACGTTTAACGACGATGGAACGCAATCCAATGTAGAAAATAAATTAAAAGTGTCCAAGTAACGATACCATCGTTCTCGTGATCGCACGCAAAGGTAAACGATCGATCAAAACGCGGAGAAAATTTAAAAGTAAGCAAATTTAATCTCTCGAGAAGAGACCGAAGTCGCGAATTTAACCCAATTTTATTTCCAGCTAGTCGCCAATTTCACCAGGTAGTGGTCCACGATCTCCAGGGAATTTAGAAACCGAGAATTTTGGAAACGAACAAAGACGAGATGTGCGACGTTCACCCGCAACAACTAAAAAGGTGGGAGTCGGTATAAAGAGAGGAAATACTCGATGGTGATGGCCAGTGAGTTCAGTGAGAGTGCCGTGATCCTTATACCGATCTACCGTGAAAGTCAACCATGAAGGTACGCGTCCCACGATCATTGTGCGGAGAATTCTCAACGGTCCACGTGTGAAGTGTCCGATGCACGAAACTTTATCGAATTTCGTTCATTCTTCGGTCTCGGAGCCCACTGACGCGGGTATTCCTGGTCACGTGTCGATCGTGACACGAAATTTTCATCGTTACCTCGAGCTTCAGGGTCGATATCTTTCGGGAGAATCGACGAGGACTCGTCCACGCGGGTACAGTGTTCCTGTGGTTCGTTCCCTCGGGTTTCGATCGAGAATTCATCGTCGTTTCACGTGAAAGTAAAACGGGATTCGAAATACCACTCGTGGGTATCTTTACGCCCGACAATAGAGAAATTCGCGCGTAAACTCTCGTTGATCTTCGCACGAGAAGGTAAAAGTGCAAACGAGGATGACTGTCGCTAACGAGCGGTCGTCTGCCTCGCGATAAATTGCATTTCCCGCGATTGTTCCCTCTAACGGCTAGGATCGGGCTCGGTTGTACCATTCGAATTCCCAAGATCTTCGTTAACTTTTATCCCGCGCGTGATTTTTGCTCCATAATTCTAGATAATTAATCCACCGTTTGCACAAGAAACTTCTGTGCCATTTCTATGCGTCTCACCTTTATCCGTGAGTGCTTTTTCGTCTGTAGATTTAGATAATTAATCTTCCACTTTGCGAACAGACTCTATACTCTTTTGTATACGGTTTGCGACCTTTTGTGTTCGCTAGATCTAGATAATTAATTCTCCGATATTTGCGAAGAGACTTCTCTTTCCTTTTATCCGATGTATAATTTTTGATCCGTAGATCTAGATAATTTTGACAATTTTGATAATTTGCGAAGAAACTTCCACGGTTTTATTACTTCTCTTCGATAATCCGAGTGTACAATTACTTTAGACGTTGCTTGAACATTTTCTTCTTCGAATAAAATAGAATTTAATTAGAAGCGCGTAGAAATCCAAATTAGGTGACAAAACGATACAAAACGTTAGGTATCGATAGTCTTCTAGGTCCAAATATCAAATATTCCACACCTCGAGTGTTATCGTCTCCACCGAAGTATCCAATACGTGTTTCAATATTTTTTATTCGATCTCGTACGTTCGATCGTCTCGTACAGAGACTCGAATGTAGCTCGGTTCTTCCCTAGATTCGTCGACGAAACGAGCAGCGATTTCCTGTGAAAGTTGACATTGATTTGCATACGTGAGTTCAAAGGAAGAGGGACTGAAAAGGGTGCAACGTACGCGTTAGAGCGCGAAGAGAGTCGTCGGAGTCGTTTGCGATGAAAGGTACTCGCTGGACGTCAATTTGCAGAGATCTCGATAGTACCGGAAGCGATCTTCGCCGATCTGTCCGCGAAACGAACGTAGGGGTACCTTCGATTCGAAAGGATCGGGACTGTTTTGCTCCGGGTGATGTTTCTATCGTGTTACGGCTTGGTTGATGTTTTTTAGAAATCGCGGTGAGCGTACGGCTCCGTACGCTTCGTGTAGGAGCGTATGGTAACTGGGTCAAACGTTGACTCTATCAAGTGCAAGACCAAGGACGCTTTGATCACTTTCGTCCGGCCGAGGGAACTCCCCTTTCGCGGAGCGGTTAACCCAAAAACGCGGAAATAATAATGCTCGGCGGTTTGTTCTGCACTTCTGGTTCGTTTAACTCGTTGTTGGTACAAATTGAACGTTCCGGTATCAGTTACAGCCGCGTCTCGATGCCCACTCGACGGGACATCGTACCGGTAAAAGTATCTCCATTTAGACCCGATACGATAGACGAAATGATAAGACAACCGTCTCACGATTCCTTAAGTTGGAAAGTGTTCTAGAATTGTTGGCTCTCCGCGCGAGATGACACGTTTCCTCGGTGAGAAACGTCGCGACGAATTTTGTTACTTGTTCCTCGAGATGAACCAAATTTTCGCGTTTTTCTATCAACGTTTCTTGTTCGTCTGTCGTCGATGGATCACTTTTACGAGCATGTACCGTGCAACACGAAGGCGGTCGTTTCTGAAAATAGTTCCCAGCGTTTTATATATTTTTACCATCGCAGTTAAACAGGTTTCTCGCGTGGAAGTTTCGATTCTAGATTTCTATTTAATCTCCGGAGTGATTGTACGGAGGAAGAGTTCTAAATTATTTGCACTTTCAATGCGCAAAGACGAAGAAAAACCAGTTCCTCGAACAGTACCGGCCAACGAACGAGAAATTTTTCAAATTGTTGAAATTTCTACCGGCGTCTAATTTTATTTTTCGGTCGTATCGAGGTTAGATTTCGAAACAGAGCCACTTGTACCTTGCACTTTTGCGCTATTGGATGTACCTTTGTTTAAAATATAGTCTTCCGTATACAACGCGCCATAGAAACTATTGTTGTTGTTGTACTCGCGAATATTTATCCTTTATTGTACTTTATAGCTTACATCTGCCTTGTACTTTTTAGAAACAACTTTAGTTTCTTCTACAGTAGAAATAATTAAAATTTTTCGTTTCACTTTATCGTTTCGTTTCGAGTTTCATACGAGTTTATTCGATATGTGACACGAAGAAGTATATACAAAAGAAATAAGTACTTTTTTCCATTGAAGAAAATATCCAATGTAAACCAGAGCGTGACACGTTAATACGACGTTTAACCACGAGGTGTGAAATATACGGGTTGATTTCCGTTTAAATAATTTCGTACATAAAAATTAATTGTCGCTCGAGTTCGATATGTGGAGGAATGTTAGGCATTCAGGCAGGTTAATGACAATACACCTCTTTGATAATAATAATAATGTAATCGTTTATATTTAAATAAATTTAAGAACGAAACTCTCACTCTACTATTCACACGTTTCGATTTTCTGATCACGATCTGTTCACACTTAACAAAACCCTTTTTTTAACTGATGTTCCAGCCTAAAAACTCTAGACACGTTCTCAATGATCCACTCTCAAAACCGATATCGTAATGTAAATTATAAATGATAAACATCCGCTCGATACTCTGTCTCAAACACTTTTCATTCACACCCAGTCATACCGATATTTATCTCGTACCTACACTCGGCCATCTTGAAGTTGCATTTGCCTTCAAATATCTTCAACATCATCATTTTCACTATCTGATACGTCACTCGTTCCATTCGATCAGAGTTTCATAAACTTTGCTACCGTAGAGGTCTCTAATGACCCCACATGATCACCAACCTTTTGATACATATCGTTTCGCATCACTCTAATCACTTTGTAAGGTTCAAGAAACTTATTAATTAATTTCTGTCCAGGTCCTTGTTGGATACGCTCAGTAGCCACTAAATGGTCCTCGTGATACTTTCTTGTAGTTTTCCTCTTCTTGTTGAAATTGTTCTGGTTCTAATTTTGAATTTTAATGAGATTTTCACTGGCTTGTGTTCTCACTTCGTTTCGTTTTTCTTCAAAGGTAGAAACCCATTCTTGTTGCAGGATTTTTTTCGTTCGAGGATCATCTTTCAGGTACGCCAAACATAAAATAGAAAGGTGTTGTCCTAATACTTCCATGTAACGTATTATCAAAGTATTTCTTCACTAGTTCTAAATACTTATTTAGAAAATTAATTATCTAGCGACCATAAAAGGGAGAGACTATAGAAGAGAAGTTTCTTCGCAAATTGGAAGATTAATTATCTAAATCTATAGACCAAAAAGTACACACAGATAAAGGGAAGATAAATAGAAATACTAGAGAAGTTTCTTTACACCAGTCTTTCAAAGGCAGAGATCCATTCTTGTTCCAGGATTTCTTTCGTTCGAGGATCATCTTTTAAGTCCATATGCGCACCAAACGTAAGATAGAAAGGTGTTGCTCTAATACTTCCATGTAACGTAGTATCAAGGTATTGCTGCGCTAGTTCTAAATACTTATACCAGTCCTCCCTTTTGGGATCCGGTAATTTCGTAAGCAACTCTACGAGAGTCCGATTCACGCGTTCCACCTGTCCATTAGATCTCGGTGTTCCAGTAGTTGTCACCATATGCTGAATGTTCTTTTGCCCATAGTATTCTGCGAACTTCTTCGAGGTGTACACCGTCTCTCGATTCGAAATTATGCCCCATGGATTTCCAAATACGACCGATTGCTTTCGGAGTCTTATTATTGCTTCGACTGCATTCGTAATTCTGGTGACGTACAAATTGTTGAAATTTCTACAGACATTCAATCCTATTTGTCAGGACGTTTGGACATATCTTTGCGTAATAGAAACTATTGCTGTTGTTATCGTCACGAATATTTATCCTTCGCTGTCCTTTATAGATTACTTCTACGTTACACTTTTTTAAAAACAACTTTACTTTCTTCTACAGACATCCAATTCTATTTGTAAGCGCATTTGGACATATCTCTACGCAATAGAAACTATTGCTGTTATTATCGTCACGAATATTTATCCTTCGCTGTCCTTTATAGCTTACTTCTATGTTATACTTTTTTAAAAACAACTTTACTTTCTTCCACGGTACAAATAATTTAACTTTTCAAACACGGATCACTTTATCGTTTCGTGCGATCAAGTTTATTCGATGTACGACCCGAAAGAGTATATCCAAAAGAAATAAGTATTTCTCCTCGATTGAAGAAAATATCAAATGAAAACTAGAGCGTGGCACGTTAATACGACGTTTAACGCCGAGGTGTGAAATATACGGGTCGATTTCCGTATAAATAATTTCGTACATAAAAATTAATTGTCGCTCGTGTTCGATATAAAGATGTTTTTCATCGTTTTGGCCGCGTGGTCGTGGTCGTGGTCGTCGTGGTCGTGGTCGTCGTCGTCAATTTCTTCTTTTCCTTTTCTTTCGATACGACATGTGAAACCAGTAATTTTCTGTCAAGATCACCGTTTGTTGCGGTCACACACACGGACGTCTTCTAAAGCGGAACCCTACACCGCGCGTCCTCGTGTGACTTTCACCAAGAACCGCTCCACTTGCTGCATTCACGTTCCTACGTTTCGTACGCTCGGCTGATTTATAAATTCACGGATATGTTGCAATATTTTGTCGTTGTTAATTTGCCACGCGCAAATATCATTGATCGTTCGTTGTCGTGCAATCACCGCGCATAAAATTCTCTTCGGGACTGTGAAATTACCATCGAGACGTCATTAAACCATCGAGCTTGTTTCGATAATAACTTAACGAGTACAGTTATCGGCGCACGGTTCTCCGTTGGAATTGCTTCGGTAAAACACCATGAAACCCGACGAAATTGAAATACTCGAATCGGGACCGTAGCGGCCTATCAAACGTATTAGTGTTTCACGATTATTATTCAATTTCCCTCGTTCACCTCGTTCCGAGATTATTCCCGTTTCGTTCTCACTTGTATCTATTCGCGCATCTCGTTCGTTACGCGCGAGGTTTCCACGAAAGAAACATTTTCCATTCGACGGTACTCGAATCTTCGTCGATTCTCGATCTTCGTTTCGTAATTGGAACACGACTTTCGTTGCTCGCTCGGTTCTACAAAACGTAAACCTCTATTCGGTGAAATTCGAATCTCCGTCGATTCTCGATCATCGTTTCGTAATTGGAACAGCACTTTCGTTGAGCGCTCGGTTCTACAAAACGAATACTTCTGTTCGATAAATGTCCAATCCTCGTTTTGCGATCCGAGCGTTACTTTCGTTAGATGCCGCAAAACGAGAACTACTATTCGGAAAAATTCGAATCTCCATCGATTCTCGATATCCGTTTCGTAATTGCAACAACGCTTCCATTACAAAACCAAAACTTCGGTTTCTAATCTTAGCCGATTCTTTATCTTCGTTTCCTAATTAGAGTCCTACTCACGCGCTTCTACAAAACAGAGACACTATTCGACAAAATTCGAATCTCCATCGATTCTCGATATCCGTTTCGTAATTACAACAACGCTTCCATTACGCGTTACAAAACAAAAACTTCTATTTATTTCTAATCTTAGCCGATTCACGATCTTCGTTTCGTAATTACAACAACGCTTCCATTACACGTTACAAAACAAAAACTTCTATTTCTAATCTTAGACGATTCACGATCTTCATTTTGTAATTACAACACCGTTTCCATTACGCGTTACGAAACCAAAACTTCAATTTCTAATCTTAGACGATTCTCCATCTTCGTTTCGTAATTAGAGTCCCACTTCCGCGCTTCTACAAAACAGAAACACTGTTCGACAAAATCGCTATTCGAATCTCCCTCGATCGTCGTTTCGAACGTCAATCTCCGATCTGAAAACTTCGAATCCCTACCTTCCTGTCGCGTCTAACGAGCTAGCATCTCCCGACGCCATTACTCGTGACACCTACCGGGGGTGTTTCGTGTACGTCAACCGTGGCGTAAACCACTGACGGCGTATCGATGCGTTTTCAGTTACCGCAACTGTTCGCGTTCGTCTGCTGCTCGATGCTCGTCGTCACGCGGTCCGAGGGCACGGAATCGGGTCAGCAGGAACTGCGGGCACGGGCGTCAGCGCAACTGGAGCGATTGGCGCCGTACCGGAGGTCACCTGCAACGGACCGGGTAGCGTCCGACGAGCAATGGCAGTTACTCGAGACCACGGCCAAGGATTCAGGGACCACGGAGCTGGACGAGCGACAAATAGCGTTCGAGATCTATCGTATTCTACCGGAGAATCTTCAGAAGGACATCGCGAGACGAATTGGCGGGAATCGTGCGATGATCGAGCTCTTCGCCGATCCGAAGTACACGGAGTTGATGCAGGACAGGATAAAGAGGTCCGGGTCGAAGGGTGGTTACGGTAGCAAACGGGAGGGATACACTTACGAGGGATACGAAGGACCACCGGACGGTGGTCAACCTCCCGAAGACTATGGAGGTTACGGGCCAGAGGAACACGCAGGAGGTGAACACTACGGTCAACCCTACGGTGGTTAT
This sequence comes from Ptiloglossa arizonensis, assembly GCF_051014685.1. Classification (NCBI taxonomy): domain Eukaryota; kingdom Metazoa; phylum Arthropoda; class Insecta; order Hymenoptera; family Colletidae; genus Ptiloglossa; species Ptiloglossa arizonensis. Next base: position 24,338,054 of record NC_135050.1, read on the forward strand.
CCACAGTCGTCCGGTTCCGATTCAGGAGGGATTATAAAGGGATCCGCGAGCCTGATCGGCGGCATAGCCAAAGGCATTATCGGCGGCCTCGTCAGTGCATCGGGCAGTGCATCAAAAGGTTCGTCCTCGGTCTCAGCATCGAGCGCGTCCTCCGCGAGTTCCTCATCGAGCTCGTCCTCTTCGGGTAACCACAACAAGCCAGAATATGGACAAGTTTATTCGGTAACTATGTAATTATTCGCTGAGGCTAATTTACGTGCGACTACGGCGTGGCTCGATCGGTGCCGACACGATTACTATCGGGTGGCTAAGTACAGTGATGCTTGTTCAAATTTGAGTAAATTGGAAATTTTGGATAATGAAATTGTCGCGGAAGGGTGTAGATTTTATGTTGGGGGAATTGTCTCGAGTTTGAGTCTCGAAGGAGAACAAATGTGACGGAAGTAGCCGAGGAAATAGCGCGTAGGAATGGTCGAGCTTGAGCAGTTGAAAGAAATTATAAAAATTAAAATTTTACATTTTTACGTTTTATCTTTGAGATAATAGTATCGATGGATCGTTGAGGTTCTCCCGATCAAAACGAGTCCAAACACGACGCGAATCGGACGAACTTTGTTCTTAATAAGTTCAAACGTCTCGGATAGCGTGACTGATCAAATAATGGTAAAATTTCTCCAATGTATGCCGTGTTTGTACTCGTATCGACCGGGAGAAACTCGCCAATCTGCCGATACCGTTATTTCCAAGATACAACGAAAAATGTAGAAATTTTAATTTTTCTAATCGGACTGTTTCTTTCTCGCTCGCTCTTGCTGTACTCACTCGCTGTCTTCGTTCGTAGAATCGGATTACGCGCAAACACCGAGCAGTGGGGGGAATGGTGGGGATGGATAGTTGAAATTTAAACGGGACAACTCTATTAAAGTTTAAACCAGCATTACTGTAATAGGCGGAACCTCGACAATTCAATATGTATTAATCCGACTCGTTGGCGAAAGTTATGAACGCCCGGAAGCGAACGATCAACGGGAATTCTGGTACCGCTTTAAAATAAGAACGGAATTTTTAATATTTAGAAAAGCTTTACGCAATCCTCCACGAGCGAAAGTCACGGGAAGGTTAAACAGTTTGAACCGTACTGTAACATTTCATGGCGTCGAAACGCGTATTTGAGAATCACGAGGGAGAGTGCGATGAATTTTCTTTCCTTTCGTCGGAAATCCCCGCGATCGACGTACACGGACGCTTTAAAATTACTCGAACCCGATCCCGTGAACGAAAACGAAACGTTTCACCGATTTTGTTTCTGACGCGAGGGCAAGAAAAAAAAAAAAAAAAGAAAAAAAATCAGAATCGAGCAACGAGTACGTAGGATCGTAGAACAGAACGATACACATATCGATATTAACCGCACGAAGGAAAACCATTATGTGGGTCGTCGAGGTTGCAATTAAGGAGGGAAATCTTAGCTGGTTCTCGTCACGGAGCGCCCTCTCCTCCCCCCACCCCCTTTATATTCGATCGTTTTTGCAGCAAGGATTTCACGACCGAAATGAAAAAAAATTAGCCAACGATCCGACGAAATTATTTTCCATGGATTGACGACCACGTTCTTTACGATCGCGATGGACAAACGTACTTTTACTCTTGCCTCGAAGATACAGTCGAACTACTCCAACGGTACAAATTTTCCGATCGAACGTAACCGATCGCGATTATCCGGTTCGTTAATTCGCGACCGATATCGAAATTTTATATACATCGTGCGATCAGGATTATTAACAGTTGTTCGACGTGAAACTATTTTACCACGATGTGCCACCGTGGCTCGACTCTGCGGCGGTCTGGATCTTATTTTATCGCTGAAACGATAACGTTGACACGGAGATGTTTGAAATTTTGGTTCGTTAATCCACTCTCGATCGAAATTATCACTCGGGCGCCCTTGTGTAGCGAAGCCAGCGAAAGAACGGCACTAATGGCACGCAACTCACTTACTTCTAAGATACACGTATTATATTAGGATATAGGCTCGTTATATTTAATCAATGCTGTATCGGGCGACTCACAATATTCAATAAAGTATAGAGATTAAAATCGCGTCTCGATTGATTTGCGCGTGCTGCGTGTCTCTTGGTTAATTGAATTTTTCTATGATAGTACGGCGATAAGGCGTTCGACGTTTGGGACTTCAAAAAGGCGATCGTTAGCACGTTAATGCAAGCGGTAAAAGCCATAAGTGGCGGTGTGATTGCTTTGAAAGGTCAGCTTATCAAAGGAAGTGGTTACCTTGTTTCATCGAAAGGCAAAATAATTGCCACAACGGGGGATGCGATCACGTCCCTTGGACGTAATATCGCGAAGAGTGCCGCACAACCACCGGAACCGCCCCATCCTGGTTATGCTTACGATCATCCTCCGGAAGGCGGTGAGTTTCAATAATTACGACACGCGGAGTGGTGTTCCATTAATCTCGAGGACCCGTCGATTCTTTCAATTCTCGTTGTCGAAAACGCGCAAACGTGTTTCAATGGTGATTCCTTATGTCATGCGTGGAACAGAAACGATCAATTTCGAGGAGAACGCGTAACTTAATAATCGTAACGATTATTTTGCTCGAGAACTAATTTTATATAGAACTGATTTTTTATAGAGAATAAAGTAACTCGTTACCGATCGTTTCTCGATCGAGAACTAATTTTTGATAGAACTGATTTTTGATAGAGAATAAAGTAACTCGTTACCGATCGTTTCTCAATCGAGAACTAATTTTTGATAGAACTAATTTCTGGTAGCAAATAAAGTAACTCGTTACCGATCGTTTCTCAATCGAGAACTAATTTTTGATAGAAAATAAAGTAACTCCGTACCGATCGTTTCTCGATCGAGAATTAATTTTAAATAGAACTAATTTTTCATTTCTATTTTAGTTAGAACTAAAACCAGTGACTTTCTTTTGAACAGAAATTGTTCTCGATAAAATAATTAATTTCGAGTAGAACACCGCCGTTTAGCAATAAGAATCGTTACCTCGGTCGGAGAATAAGTAATTTCGGATAATCGCAAGCTGTTGAAAGAACGATTGCAAACGTAAAGAATGCACGCATTGCTCCAGCATCGAAGAAGTAATACGAAACGAGGAGGGGTGCAATTTTTCAAGAGATCGATCGAAAGGTTCACCGGTAGAAGCAATCGAATTGATCCTAACGGTTCGTGACCCTCGTAAGGTGAAATATAACGAAAGAAGGTATACGACTTTTATCGTTTCAAATCTTCCCTGTGCAACGGCGCGCGAAACGAATTGCCGTGAAAAATTTACTCGCGTTGGAAACACGCTCTGCTTTGTGCCTGAACGTTCACGGACTAATCTCGCAATGAAACGACAGGTCACCAGGAAATCTACGATGGACCACCGCCGGGTGTCGAGGAGTACAACGAATCCGGTGACGTGTACCATGGGAATTCGAATTACGAATCGGCTCCAGACGGTAAGACTTTCTATCGTTGAGAGACGACCTTTAACGCCACGTATCGCCGCTAATAGCTTCCATCTAACCGCGCTTAAGGCGAGTTTCCATGTGAACAACGTTTCGGGTAACACGTGGCCAATGACAAGCGCGAGGCAAAGTACAATAACATCGCGAGACAACACGTGGCTCGAAATGAGACGAAAATATAGTATATCGAAATTTCACGGGAGCTTTGGTAATTAATAGTATCTATACGGTTGTTCGGGAAATCGGTTCGTTTTTTTTTTTTTTGGTGAAAATGAAACACGAATTTTTTTAGAGTGTATAAATATTTTAGTAAATTATATATTCTCCATTTTGGAAAACGAAATGATTTTTCGAATAATTCAATATTTATTATTGATTATACGAATCATTGTTAAGGTTCGAGAACGAGCACAATGAATTTAATACTCCGGATAAAAAAATTCAATTTGTACACTCTTCTTTGGTGGAAATTAACTTTGATAGACACAGCATAAATGATAGTCCAGGTAGTGAATAGTGTTTGACATTGTGTATAAAAACAATCAGATTTAGGCAATATGTCGCCCTGGACAATTGGTTTTCTTTTTCATCATCTTGGTTTTCTTCTTTTTCTTCCCCTGTTGTTTAAAGCTATCTCTGAATGCTTGTGACAGTGGTATAAACACATGACTTTTTTAATAATATTGGCTTGGGCTTTTTAACAAAATTTTTAACAAAATTTTTGTTCAGTTCTTTTTATACCGAGAGCGCTTTTAATGTAATTTTCACCGCACTTTCCGAGGATAACCGTTATTAGCGTGTCATGCATTATATGTAAAAATCGTCTGAATTTAAAGAATGAATTTAAAAAAATTAAAGAACGAAGACATTCACTGTTTTGTGAACAGTAAGTTTCTGAATTTCAAGAATGATTCCTATGAATCCTTCAATAGGAATTACACCCATTGAAAAAGAAGTATGAACAATTATACAAGTTGTGGGATATCGAAGAACAAATAAACTCTTTTCGTTAAATAAATAAGAACTACGCCAATGAGAAAGTATCACAAATACAAAAAAAATCATCCAAGTTCCAGGTGTGATCCCAGAATAGAATAGAAATATCCCAGTCCGAGATTGATTAGTGAATTGTAGCTTGAGTTATCGCGCGGGTTAATTGAAATTCTCGATGGTCGTTGGTTGGTTGTGTACGCGTGCGAAAATAAATAGCCAGTCCTCGATGCCAAAGTGTAACGTGCAGTGTTCGAGGGGGAAAAAAAAATACGGTGAGAGGCACGGAGGAATCCTGGCGGTGGAGTCTGTCGAGCGTTTTGAAATAAAGAAAGTAAAAGCGGTCTTCGCTTTCAAACTAGATTCTAATCCCCAGAACTTTCATTCGCGGGGAGCGATCCAACGGGGTCTGGGATACTGGAACTCGGTGTTCCGCAATGGAGATCACGAATTCACCGACGATCGTTGGGTTCGACGTTTCGAGAACGCGTTCCGCCTAAACGGGCGACGATTTTCACCGCGAAAGATCGGCAACAGGACTCGCGCGATCGTATCTTCGCAAACGAGCGAGACGTCGTCCCGCGCGCGTGCCTCACCTCCGTGGGATTCTCTCACGAGGTTCTCGAAATTCGGTGTAACTATTCGTAATTATTCGCTTTCGCTGCTGCACGGCCTCGGATCGTAAAACATTTTACGCGACGCACTTTCTACGGTCAATTTCACGACCTCTATGCAAAATATTCTATTTCCTGGTCCGTAAATCAAGGTGTACCGAAAACCTGGCTACCCCCGGCTAAAATTCGCGCTAGAAACGGGGTCAGGGAGATCCTACCGCTCGAGGTGGGACGAGAATAGCGAAATTGCATCGGAGGTTTCGTTTTCGCGAAAAATCCGTCTGAAGATCGATCCGGTGCGCGTGTACCTTATTGTATTAGGTTGTTCGATAAGTTTTGTCGTTCGATAAAGCCTTACATATCGATAAAACTTATCGAACAACCGATATGTAAGGCTTTATCGAACGACGAAACTTATTGAACAACCTATTGTATACACCGTGAGCAAAAATTTGTAGTATGAACAAGGTCAGGGAGATTCTACGGCTCGAGATGAGACGAGAATAGCGAAATTGTATCAGAGGCTTTGTTTTTTGAGAAAAATGCGTTCGATGATCGATCTAGTACGCGTGTATACTATATACACCGTGAGCCAAAATTTCCGGTATGGTCGAGGTCAGAGAGATTCTACGGCTCGAGACGAGACGAGAATAGCGAAATTGCATCGGACGTTTCGAAAAATATATATTTGGAAATCGATCTAGTACGCGTGCACCTAATCGATGACTGAGGTTACGGATTTCGTTACAAACGGCCATTACGATTGTTCTTATTCAGGATACGACGTCAAGCACTATTTACTCTCGGGGCTATTATTTATGCTACCGACGATAACTGTTGGTTTCCATCGAAGTTAGTTTCCACCAACGAAGAGTGTACAGATTCGATTTTTTCATCGGGAGTATTTGATTCGTTTCCTTCGTTCGCAAATCGTAATAAAGATTCAATGGAGGCAAGTATCGATGGTAAACAGTGATTAACGCTCTCGTGCAATTGTTTTTCTTCCATACTTTCTTCTTATTTCGAGCCCTAGAATCTCCCTGAGCTTTATTTGTGCCACGAATTTTGGCCCGTGAAATTACGCGTGGGTTGCAAAGTGGTGATTTGGTGTATTATTAAATATACACAGTGTACACAATCTAACGATTCGGTGTATTATTAAATATACACAGTGTATACAATCTAACGATTCGGTGTATTATTAAATATACACAGTGTATACAATCTAACGATTTGGTGTATTATTAAGTATACACAGTATATTGTCTATACATATGTACTATATGTATATAGTCTAGTAGCGGTAGTTGTTTTCTGTAAACAATGCAAGAAAGTAATAGAACCTCAGAAACTGGAACCTCTTCCCGTCTTTTGTCTCGGGACCGTTTTTAATGGGTTCGCTTTCTAATCGGGAAAGCAACATTTCGTTTCACGTATTTCAGATAAGATAATGCGGGCATGTGGACATTAGAAATGCTACCACGGAAGGAAAGTAATGCACTCTTTTACTAAACAAGAAAAGTAATTTGCTTTTTAACTATTCCGCTTTGAGCAGGTACTTACTACTACATTTGTACATTGTATCCGCATACTTCAAGTTGCAAGAAGTTTATCGCTAACTAAAAATTAATAAACATTAATAGGTAGACAGTTGCATCGCTTAACGTGAAACTCGCTTAACATTAATGAATTCTAACAAGGTGATTGCTGCGCATTACTCCTCTCTATTTCCCAATTGGCGGTGTACGTTTACTATTGTACCTCTCAACAATGGTGCGTAAAATAATCTCGGGACGTTGTAATTTGAATAATTTTATGCTTGAGAAGTTACTTTGTACGTCGTCGCTATATTTGAGGAACGTCGTGCGTAATCGCTCGTTTGTACTCTTACGCTCGAAAGTCTCGAGACACCTGCAATGTGTTTTGTAACAGAATTTTAGTGTCCGGTAATTTTCGTATATTTTTGAATAATTTAATTCAATTACTTCGACATCTCGTAGATTCGAGTCGATTCTAGTAGCTCTTTCGATTTTGCTAAATTTACGAAAGATCCGTCAATTGTACCGCAACAGAAACTTGATAATATTACAACGATAACTCTGAAGAAATCAATCGCAGAGATGCCAAAATTTATAGAGGCTGTAACCCTACATCTCTCTTGGTGTGTAAAATGTGTAATAGAAAATTTCTTTAAACGTTCTCGGCGGTTCTATAATTTCTTTTAAGTCCAGATACGTAAAATTTGCAACCTGTCCCAAGACTCTCGAGCATTTGTGTACTCTGTACACGTTCTTCTGTTCCACCCTACGAATTCCTATTGAATCGAGTATCGCGTCGATATACAACGTAACTAGTTCAAACGACTAACCGCAATTCCACGAAACGGTGAACGTTCAGAGCCGACTGACAGACATCACAATTTACAGTCGATGACCACGCCGGTCTCCTGATCGTGAAACAAACGAAACCGGACCACCACGACGACCATCACGCGGACTTGGATGCCCAGAAACCCGCTCTGACGAACCCGGAGGACAATTACCACGGCCCGCTGCCAGACTTGGGCACCAAGAACATCAAGCACACCCTGGTGGGGAACATAGACATCTACCAAACACCCAACCAAGGGAACCACGTCGGAGAGACGCATCATCATCAGCCAACCAGCTACGAAGTACCGATTCGTCACTCGTTGGACGATCATAAACCGGTGCAAGACTACCCGATCTATCCTCCACTTGTTTCCGGTCCTCCAGCGAATCTTCACAATCCTTTGACCATTCAACAGAGCATCGAGTACCCACCGATACACATTCAGTACCAGCAACCGAGCAAAGGAGCCTTCGAACTGTCCAACGGAGACACCTCCATGAACGATCTATCGGTATACTCGAGCTTCTCGATCGGCATGGATCCAGATTTAGAATCGATCAAGATATCCTCGGTAAATCACGGTCCTGGCCCGTTCGAGCTACCGAAATTGCAACCACGTCCAAACTTTCACGGTCTGGCACCGAACCCTTTCTCCGGGGCAGCGTTGCAAGGACCTCTGAAGATACCGCTGTTGAATCCGTACTTGACGCCTCATTGGCCGAGTCAGGGATTGCTCCAACCGATCTCTGGTTTCGATGCCCACGGTACCTTCCGGAGAAAGAGCAACGTTCAAAGAAGAAGATCCGTCAACGGTCTTGCTCACCGTATCAGACCACACCGGGTGTAATTTAAACGACTGACCGCAGGTAATTGGAACCGTTGGCACCGTTTGATACAGTGAACTCCGCGCCAACTACCCATCCAGTGGGTTTTACACCTGACAGTGGTGTACGCGTGTAAGAAAGAGTTAAATCGTTCGGATTCTGGATAACGAGGATGTTCCATAGTAGAGAGACGGTTCTTCGAGATCTTGAGCGAGTTCACATTGCGCGAAGCTTTCGAGCGGATCAGTTTCGGTCACTTTGCGGAGTAATAGGAGACACTGTACGGTATCGTAAAACGTGGTTGATTTTTAAATAAAAGATCGTAGCTCTGCATGTCGGTTGTCGTGTCGAACACCGAGCTACAACACCGAAGTGCTTCTTGGTCATCTGAGCACCAACTGGAACGGTGATTGTAATTCCATCGGCGATAAGACTCTCTGCGTAGTGTTGAGAGGTAGTTTTCGAGAGGATAGTGACATTTACGTCTATTTGCGTAGCGATTGGACACTGTCGTTTACCGACTTGTAACTTCTATCAACGCTTCGATATTGTAACAGATCACTAGGAATAATTCCGCTACAGCGTCTCTCTTCCTTTCATCTTCGAGATTAGAATTCCATGCTCCAATCTGCAACAAGTTGCAAGGATGTTCGCTCTTGGACCATCTTCCCTGCTGAACTTCAAACACCGCTCCATCAAGGTTGTGGATCCTGTGTTTCCAGAGGTTTCTTTCCGTAAAATGAACAAAGTCGTTCTTAATTAACACGTAACTTCACCTGATACGTATCTCGCTAATCTTCGGATCTTCACTTTTTCAGAAAGAAAAGATTCACGATCTCTGATCGAAGACGTAGCATGGATACGAAAAACGAGGGAAAATTTAAGAGAGCAAGGTATGATATAGATTTCTGGACTTTAGTACAGATGGTACCTGTTGTGTACAAGACACCAGAGTTGTCGGATTCGAAACAGACTATTTTGGATACACCAGATACAAGAGACTCTGGATGTGCAGGACCGGATACAGACGATCTTGAATAGATAAGGTTCGATGCAGACGATCCTGGATAGTTGTTGACGAAGATTTCCAATCGAGGCGGGAAACGTCAGCTCGTTTGAGAATAACCGAGACGACAACTATCGGGACAGTGTCGGACCGAGTTGGCGCGATTAGGTTCGAAGTTGTCCATCGTTTCGCACGAGCTGCGAATGCTCGCGAGTGTTTTGGCGATCGGTGTGCCGCCACGTGCGACGTGGAATACACTTGATACACTTAAAGTGAAAAGGAACTGCATTCGGAGCGGGCACGAGTGTGCGCGCGCGATATGCCCGTCGGTAGGTCTTCCGATACACCATACTACGGGCTGTTAACGGTTTTTATAGGACTTAATACCGCCGATCCCGGATTGATCAGATTACACACATACGTACGTTGCCGCGCGCTGCGGGATTCCGAAGACGTCGTATATCAGGGTCACGATGCAGATGTTCCCGAGCACGTTGGACACGTACAGACGTCTCCGTAGCTACAATACAGGGTGATTCTCACACCGGTGGACTCGCAAGGCGGCCTGAACGACCCAGTGATAATCGAGACTCTCGTTTTTGGTAGACGTTGCACGCGTAACGCGACAAACTCTAATCTCCGTTACGTCACGCACGACGCGACAAAGTCTAATGTAAACTAGCAACGCGGAATTACGGCTGAGGTGTCTAGACGACGATCTTTGAGTTCACTGGTGAGAGAATCACTTTGGGTAACCGTACGTAAGCTTGGAGACTGGTGGTGAAGTATTGATGGGAAGTTAGAGGAACTAGGTAACCTTCGAAGGGTTATCATCGCAAGAGAGGGATAAGACCTGTCCAGAATCGTCTGTAACGAACCTCACCTATCCAGGATCGTCTGCATCGAACCTCATCTATTCAGGATCATCTATATGCATCCAGTCCTGCACATTCAGAGACTCTTGTATCTGGTGTATCCAAAATAGTCTGTTTCGAATTCGACAACTCTGGTGTCTTGTACACAACCGATACCATCTGTACCAAATCTCAAAAATCATCTGTACCATACCTTGGATCTTTTGTACCGACTTGGACAGGTTCAGGCTTGTCGATATCAACTTTCACTTATCCACTCGTCAACGTTGACTTCTGTCAACACTTACGAATATCTCGCGCGAACATCAGCGCTTCTAATCTTCGTCAACGAAGATCTAACGCCATCTGACATCCTCAATTGTCAAACAATCGATACCATTCCGACTGCGACAAACACAGTGCACAATTCAAGTTCCCAATACTTTCGTCTCAACGTTCGCGTGTCCTTCGATCCCCGATCTCTTTAACTGATGCGTTCTTCGGGTCTTTCTCGACCCGTCCTCGCAATACATCGTTTCTCCTCGGTTAGAGCCATCGTGACGGATGCAATTGAACGCTCCTGTACTTTCCATTGTATCGTGGAGCTAAAACACTCGAGTTCCATAGACCGGGGACATTCTCCCCCAAAGATCTTGGTTACACGTATCTCTTCGAAGATAACGAACGTTATCGTTATCGAGGATTCGTCGACGTTATCTTTCATCGATCAAACGCGTACAGTCCTGTTTGAAAACGAAGGGATCGTTTCGTTCTTTTCTAAGAAAGGATCGTCTCGTTCGTGTGGCTGCACGTGACTTACCCTGCATTCGCATCGTCTGTTGCAGTGGTCTATTTCTACGCACCCCACTGTGAGTGGACTCGGAAGGCACAACGGGTGGTTGAATTTGCATCGGAAGAAGAAGAAGAATCGCTAGATCCTCGTAAAAGGTTGCACGAGGATGACCAACGAGGAGTTTCCGCGCGACACAACGATACACACCCGTTCGAATTGTGTTTTCGGCGTTTATTTACCTAGTCGACGAGAGAGGACCGGAAGATTTCACAGACGAGTCCGTTATTCGCGAATGGACGTGTGTCCTCGTGGAGTAATTCGCGAAAAGAAAACCGTACGAAATGCAAACACGAACGATCGCGAACCGACTCGCGAGTCAACGTAGCCCGGAGAATACATCTCTACACCGTTTGTGTTTTCCTTTGTGATAAATACTGTATCGAGAACAATCTGTACAGTATTTTTGCGTAATTGTTACACTAAGTTATTTACCGTTGTGCCTCGGTTGTCACGATCGTGAAGAAAACGAAACGTCGTTCGTCGAACGTTTACGACGGGAACGTAAACGCACGGAGAGTGTAAAATTTTGTACATAAAAAGCAGACGCGATTCTTTCCCAACGATTCCGATCTTTATGCAACGGAAAAGGCCATAAAAATACGAATAACTACTTCCTCTTATCCTCTTCTCTCTTACTCGAACGTTCGTTGGAATTCGTTACAGATTTTAACGATACCTTTGAACTCGCGTCGAACGCCAACGAACGAACCCAATATCCCTTACTCGTTTCTAAGTTTATAAATAAATATTTTTCTTTACCGTTAACCGTGACTCGTTTATTACCGCTCGGAAATTTCTCTCGATACACGACCGAACGGATCCATTTATTTTATTACACGCTATTTACGTACTTTCTATTTTAGTTCTAACACACTGTTTAATATGTTATCCGCGTTTCGATCGATCCGACATCGATTTAACGCGATATTTCACCGATACGAAACCACTCCAAACGTAACACGAACACACGACGAGGGGAATTACCCGATCTTCGCGATCTTTCGTCGAAAATACACCTCGTTGTTATTTCTGTCACCGTAAATGACGGTCATTACGCGAAGTACAATGAACGACATCCACGAAATAAATCGTTCGGAGCAACGTCCAGCCTCGATCTCCTTCCATCAAGTATCACAGACGGTACAATGAACTTTAAAACCTAAATGATACCTGCTCTTTCCGCGTACCCGTCTCAAAGGTGATCGACGATCTTCAAAAGTGCGAATATTCGACGTTGAACGATTATTACCGATTACGATTTTTGCGACGCTCGGGACGAACCGTCGCGATGAAAAATATTTTTAAACATCGCGATTCTATCCCAAGAAAATTCTATTTTTACAAAAAAAAAGAAAATACAATTTAACATTCCGATCACCGCTGCTCCATCTATGGAACTATCGTTGATACAGTATCTGCATCGAAAGCAACTTGTGCGTGCAGTGCTTCTTTCTATTGAAATCGATGCGTCGATTTGTCGGATATAAATACGTTTAACTCACGACGATTGTTCGGAATTTAATACAATATTAACCATACTCGATTTCGGTACACTTGGAGTAAGTGTTGAGAGTGTTTTTCGTGTTTGACTCGAAACAGGGAGACGTTTCTTTTCTATTATTCAAAATAGCGACGATATTAAGATGGCCTGTTTCTAGTGGGACACCCTGTAGTGGGTCACTGGATCACACACGTTGGTCCGCGCGTATCCACGCACACAGGTGTATTCTCACGAGGAAACCCAGTAGCAGGATATGGAGAGAAACGGCGTTTGACCGGTCTTCGATCGTTCTGTCCATCTGTCGAGTCACGGAGGCCCCGTGATACAGTCACAAATCGACTTTCCTGTCATCCCGATTCGTCTTTTTTCCCTTCTTTTCGTTACACGACTCATCGTAACGCGTTCACGAAAACGATCGAATTTTATCCGGCACCTGAACCAAAATTTTCAACCATTCAATCCGAAGAATGTTCTCGCGAAGAAATTGTTCGAGACTTCGCGAAGAAATTGTTCGAGATTCGCGAAGAAATTGTTCGAGATTTGCGAAGAAATTGTTCGAGACTTCGCGAAGAAATTGTTCGAGACTTCGCGAAGAAATTGTTCGAAACTTCGCGAAGAAATTGTTCGAGATTTGCGAAGAAACTGTTCGAAACTTCGCGAAGAAATTGTTCGAGACTTCGCGAAGAAATTGTTCGAGATTTGCGAAGAAATTGTTTGAGATTCTCGAAGAAATTGTTCGAAACTTTGCGAAGAAATTGTTCGAGATTCGCGAAGAAATTGTTGGAGATTCGCGAAGAAATTGTTCGAGACTTCGCGAAGAAACGTTTCACTCGAGCGTAGCAAAAATACGAATGCAAAATTTGGAAATTTTTCAATGAAATATCAACAATCGCTTCGAAGTATCGGTCGAAATCGTCCCGCGTACCGTCACGATGAAAATTGTTTCCCGTGAGTCGCTTTTCCAAATGCGTACAAAGTTGGATACTTCAAACGAGGCGATACGAAGCGACTCGCAACGAGGTAAACCATCGAAACGTGTTCGATCGCAGAAGTCGAGCTCGATGAGCGCGCGAAACGTTTCTCCGCGATCAAAGTTCGCACGAATTAAATTCTAACGTACCATTAACGATTTCTCGTTGAAATTCTCTTATCTTACGAAGTGGAATGACAGATCGAAGGCAGACGGAGCTGTTACCGACTTCCTGTACTAATAACGCGAGAATCTAGTTCCACTGGAATGTGTAAATTAATCGCGAGAGGAGAGGGGATCGTGAATATATAAAGCGACAGTCTTATTTTTAACCGAGTAATTTTTCGCTTCGAATCAATGCGCGTAAATTTCCCAACGTGAATGAAAGAAAAACGAAAAATGAAGAGAAACAGGTGGAATTTAATTACGTGGAACTCGATTAATAATTCCACCGGTCTCGTTGGGAAACACGGACGTGAATACGAGGAAAATCGGCGGCGATACCGCTCCAAAGCGAATCGCACGCTCGTAGAGGAGAATTGGCTCGCGATAGCGGCGATTCCGTCGTGCTCGCGGTACGAACAATGGAAAATTGGGAATTCCGTTAAATTTCATGGAACCAACGACTTTTCCCGGTTACGTTCCGCATTTCGAAGCAGCTGTTATCTGTCAGAGGAAGGTAGGAGGCAACGTTTCGGCCTTCGATGATACGTTCGCCGGGTTGCGAGTATAAATGAAGGACAATGACCTAATTGCGTGCAGAACACGCAGTGCTTCCTCAACGTCCAGCCATCGCGCGCGTTAACTTGCATTCGATTATTATTATCACCATCGTCGTCGTCGTCGGTGGATCGTGACCCGATTTCCGGTAGCGTTTGTTGTCACGTTTCTTTTTCATCTACTTCTATTGTTATCATTATTATTATTAGTAGTAATGTTTTTCACGCAGTGAGAACGGGTGAGAAAAGACGAATTTTCGTTCCATTCACGAGACCCGGTTTCGCTCGAAGGACAAGACGATGAAGGTGAGTAAACGCCCGAAGCGACTCGCGATCGACTCGATTCGCGGACATTTCGAACGATGGATTACTGATTTCGAATTGATACGATTGATCAATTCGTAGCAGTCGCTCGTACCGCGTCACTTTTCACGGTTCGACGCGTTTTCGATACGACCTGATTTAAGAGGACCGTACCGATTCTCCGCGATACGAAGCGTGGTCGTTGACTCGACGTCCATTCGATCCAACGAACGTTTCCATTACGAGGATCAGGATTTTCTTCGCGATGGTTCGCGAGAAATTCAATCGAGACTACTATGAGCAAGTTTCGTGGAGAAACTGGTCGGTAATTACGATCGTTGTCCGAATTAAATTCAACGATGGATAATTTTAAATATTTAAACGACACGGTTTACGCAACGTGCTGTTGCTGCTCGGAGCGTGTTTGTAGTTTTCTGTAACGAGGTGTATCTCGTAGTTCGAATCTTTCTCACGTTTCTGTTCTAATAGTATTCCAGGATCAAATGTACGCCGAATTAATCAGAATTCGTTTCGTTAATGATACATAGTTTCGTTTATTGTTCGCGTACACGGTGCGTCACGGTACTTTTCACATTGTATAATGATAGATTGAAATACTGGTGTATTTTAGTTACGATTGAAAAATCATGTTAATAGTACCGTACCGTCCGATATAGAAACTTGTTCCGTTATATGACAAAAAAAGGAATAAGCGGTCGATGCCGGCCGAGTGTTATCATTAACGGGAGATAGGTATTTCTACGACCATTCCAAAGGAAACGCCTCTTTCGACGAAACTAGGATCGGTAAAAAAAAAAATACCCAGCACTTATTACGAAGCGACTATCGGGAAGACGCGTATGCGAGATTACAGAATAAATCGCGTTGCCGATTTGCCGCGAGTAAATACGTATTATTAAAACGGTACACGGGGAACGTTACGTGTGCATCGAATTGCGTATTAATTTAAAACGAAATAACAATCTCGTTATTAACCGAAACGGCAAACGGTAATTGAAAATATCAAATAAAAAGGAAGTAAAAACAATTTATGGAATACTTGAATTATACACTGTTACGTACGCGAATTATCTCGAGCAATGTAAACTGTAACCAAAGAGACGGTTTTTCGAACAAATCGTGTACCAAATAAAATCAAAATTCATCGATTGTACGACGATCGATACAGGTACGTTTCAAATACTTTTATTCGAGAAACGAATCGGATCCAAAGCCTTGAAGATAATAATTTTTATTTCACACGTCGCGAACTTTTCGCCACGAATTCGACTGAAATTATCGTCTCGATCCAAGTGACCCGAGATGACAAATTTCATCGCGATGAAAGTAGAAAAATTCGTGAATTTGTTACGCTGAAAAATGATCCGTCGGGTGAAACCCGGTATAATTCGAGCGAAAACGAAGCGTAATGATCGCGATGCAACAGGTTGCATCCACGGTGACCATTTCTAATCCACGTGAATCGGAATGATCGTTTCCACGGTCGACTATTTTCTTTTCGACCTCGCTCCTCTCTGGCTTCTTACCCTCGCTTTTCCTACACCGATGTGGCACACCGTCCCACTTTGTTCGCTAACAACTTGCAGCACTTCTCTCTTCGGTTTCATTGCCTATGCCAGCGTTTCTCAAACTACAACATAATCGGTTAGCCGGACAATGGGTAGCATTGCCCACGGGGCCATTGTTGCGGTCGTTGAAATCACCGTACGTGGTAACGCGATGGAATACGAAAATACAATCTTTTGAAACGTTTCCGCCCACGTTTCGTTACGAACAATCGCGTGGTCGCGATTCGATACCAAATTTTCTCTTTTGCGTTTGCACGAAATTCGTTCGAGCCAATTCGTTCGAAGTTGATCCGCACTCGAATCGCGATACGTTCGCGGAGCGTCGGTAATCGGGGTAAAGAATGTTGTAGGAATGTAGCGCTATAAACTCCGCGTGTAAATCAACGGAGTTTAATCGAATTCCATAAATTAAGTCGTACAAAATGTTTTATCTAAGAGATATACGTATCTGGTTTAACAAGACAAGTGGCGATGCACGAAACACGTTTCGCTAATGGAATCAAATTTTACCAATTCGCTTCGTGGTGCTTATTTCAATGTTTCAATTTTTGTATCGGTACCACCAACGACGAAATTGCTCTGGAGATTCGTCCTATAGGAAAATTTGAGGGTCGTTGGCTCATATTAGGTTGTGCAGATGAATGAGATTGTTTTAAAGATTCGTTCTCAAGGAAAATTTGAGAATCGCTGACTCATATTATGTTGTAGAGAAGAATGAGATTGCTTTAAAGATTTGTTCTCAAGGAAAATTTGAGAATCGCTGGCTCATATTAGGTTGTGCACAAAAATGAGATTACTTTAAAGATTTGTTCTCGAGGAAGATTTAAGGTTCGTTGGCTCATATTAGGTTGTGCACGAGAATGAGATTGCTTTAAAGATTTGTTCTCAAGGAAAATTTGAGAATCGCTGACTCATATTACATCGTGGAGAAGAATGAGATTGCTTTAAAGAATTGTTCTCAAGGAAAATTTGAGAATCGCTGTCTCATATTAGGTTATACACAAAAATGAGATTACTTTAAAGATTTGTTCTCAAGGAAGATTTAAGATTCGTTGGCTCATATTAGGTTGTGCACGAGAATGAGATTGCTTTAAAGATTTGTTCTCAAGGAAAATTTGAGAATCGTTGACTCGTATTATATCGTGGTGAAGAATGAGATTGCTTTAAAGATTTGTTCTCAAGGAAAATTTGAGAATCGCTGGCTCATATTAGGTTATACACAAAAATGAGATTACTTTAAAGATTTGTTCTCAAGGAAGATTTAAGATTCGTTGGCTCATATTAGGTTGTACACAAGAATGAGATTGCTTTAAAGATTTGTATTCCACGAATATTTGAGAATTGCTGACTCATATTACGTCGTGCAGAAGAATGAAATTACTTTAAAGATTTTTTCTCCAGGAATATTTGAGAATTGCTGACTCATATTACGTCGTGCAGAAGAATGAGATTGCTTTGAAGATTTGTTCTCAAGGAAAATTTGAGAATCGCTGGCTCGTATTAAGTTGTACACAAGAATGAGTTTGCTTCAAAGATTTGTTCTCGAGAAATATTTAAGTTTTACAGGCTCATATTACGTCCTACGTAAAAACGAGATTGCTTTAAAGATTTATACTCCACGGATATTTGAGGATCGCTGTCTCATATTACGTGGTACGCACTGAATTTATACCACACCGGTGAAGAACGAAAGAAGGTGCACGTGTTGATATGTGAATACCGTAAGACTCGCGATAGGTCTGGATTTCCGGTTTCGGTGCGTCCGCTTTTCCGATCGTTATGAATTCCTCGTGTATTCTACGGTTACGGACGATTACCGGTTCCGGAGTTATTCGAGTATCGTTCCACGATCGAAAATATCGAAACACGAGGAAATCTAAAGCATTTCTAAATCCGTGAGACGTTTCAAACGATAACCCACCTTTCGTCTGTTTTTACGAACTGGTTCCGTTAACGATTAGAAATCGATCGCGAATACTCCGATTAAAATATTCACTGTGCGTCTATTTAACGCGAATACAACTATCTCGAGTATTTAATTAAATCGAACGCAACGTTCGTATCTTAAATTCAATTATTCGACGCCGATAACGATAATTCGTCTTTATCGTGTCGGAATTGTACGCGAAACGAAACTAAGTATCCTATAAAAATGTAAAACAGTGTATAAAAATAAAGAAAGTATACCTTACGGTACAGAAGCGGTACCATAGTGCAGCTATATGCTCTTGTTAACCTAATTTCGAAAACCGTGCAATGGGAATACGATAAAATATATAACAAGAGGAACGAGAATAAAGAAAGGTGTTTATAAAGCGATGAACGTTGCAACAAGTGGACGAACGTGTTAACGTAATAACGGAGAAATAGAATAAGCGAAACGAAATGAAAATATTAACAATGGAATTACAGACGAATGAACGTGTTCCTATTCGTATAGCACACGTATTTTTGAAGTTAAACGGGGAAAGGACAAATTTGGGTCGTTCGAAAAGTCATTTCGTTTTTTTGGTGAAAATGAAACATGATTTTTTTAGAGTGTACAAACATTTTATTAAATTTCGTTCATCACTTTGGAAAACGAAACGACTTTTCGAACAATCCAATAATTTACGAGTACTGTTACTAGTACTTGTCTATTTCTATAATTGTCCACTAATATTGTAAGCAAAGATACTTAATCAATAATTAAGTAATTTTAAAGAGAAGCTTAACATTCGAGTAGAAACTTCGATCGTCCGTAAGAGTTATGAAAAATTACACATTTACACACATTTACACTTTACACACGTATCTTCGAAGTTAAACGGGGAAAGGACAAATTTAGATCATTCGAAAAGTCATTTCGTTTTTTTTAGTGCAAATGAAACACGATTTTTTTTAAAGTGTACAAACATTTTATTAAATTTCGTTCTCTATTTTGGAAAACGACTCTCCGAACAACCCAATAATTTACGAGTACCGTTACTTGTCTATTTCGATGATTGCCCACTAATATTCTAAGCAAAGATACTCAATTAATAATTAAATAATTTTAAAGAGAAGCTAGAAACAAATCGAATCGACCCTACACTCGACCCTACAATTGACCAAACGCTACAATTTGATAATTCTAACGTTAACGCTCGAGTAGAAACATTGATCGTCCGTAACGGTTACGAAAAATTACACATTTCGAAAGAGGTCCTGTTAAGAGAGAACGGTCGACGCGCGTAGGTGCGAAGAGGTCGACAAACCGTACGCGGAAAGAGTTGATGGCCGATGACCCAAGTTACGATCTTAGCCAGCCACGAGACGTAACGAGGCGCTCTGTTGATCGTATTTCAGACGACAAATTGGGTCTATTGCCTGTTGGTCGCGTGTGTCTGCCTCGTGGAAGCCAGGTACAAGATCAGAAGACCGCCACTACCGCCACCGCAGCCACCGAAATTGATGTACAAGAAATCCTGGCCGATCACCCATCGAATCTCGATGGGGAACACGATGTACATCAACGGGAATTTCCCGCCGAAGAGAGTGCCCCATAAGCCTCCAAATTACAGGTGAACTCGCGCGCACATGGTGCTTCGTTGGGGAGTTCTCGTTGATCGTCGAGCGTGATTCCTTTTCGTTTGAACGTTTTCAGAATTCGTCGACCACCGATCTACAACGTTCCCCACGGTATCTGGAAGAACCAAATACCGATTCGTGCTCCCATGAACAGCCACGCGGTACTACCGCAGCGTCCACCGGTCAAGGAGTTTCACACCGTGAACAAAATGCCGGAATTCAGCCCGGAGTACAGACCGGACGCCGCGGTTTTACCGCCAACTCACCGAGGTGGCGTTGACGATGACAAAGGACCGATTCATACGATCCCAGCCCCAAATCTCAGCCCCATGGACAAACCTTTCAACGGAGAGACTCATCTACAGGAGGCTCCTCAACGTCAGCTCACCACCGACGAAGCTTACAAAATTAATTCGCACGGTTGGTCGTTGATTCTGGATCGTTAATGCACGTTTCACGTGCGTCGATTGTACGTTTCAATGTGGTTCAAAGGATTGGGATACTGTCTTTCCGTACGCGTTGAAAAACCAGAAAAGGGTTCGCTAGTTTAACGATAGGTACAGAGTAAATTGACGAGGGAGAGTTTTGTTTTTGGAGGAACGACTCGAGAAGTGTTCTTTGAGAACACGAGTAAGATCGAGACGATTGGTATAATTTTTATTGAAGTTACATCGAGCTGAACATTAACGAATGAAAATTAATTTTTGTCAGGGTCGATGGAATTTTGGAAATTTTTTACGTCTTACGATCTTGTGTACTATGTCCTTTTAGAATGAAATTAACTGTTTGGACTCGAGGGGAGATCCTCGATCGTCATCTAGTTTAGTATACTTTTTTCGATCCCGGAATACTTGGTGGTTTGGGATTCAAATTGGAATTGAAATATTAGGTTCTAGTAGAGTGTAAACGCATCTATGCGAAGTATATAAAAATGTTCCATTCCGAATGAATTTTACCACTTATAAAATTTTCTCGAGTGCAAAGGGTTAATGTTCTGATAGAATTAATTTTAAAAGTGTCGCTAGAATTTGGTATTTTGTGACAAATGTCGCCCAAAATGGCCACTTATTTTATTACTTTTTCTATATTTGTTCAATGTCCGCGTAAAATACAAACGCGACGATGTGTTCGCAGGATCGTTGATTCCGAATTTTGATCTCGCTACGATCAGCACGAGTTTGGCCCCTCAGAGGACTGTGACCAGTCCTACACCGACGCTGCACCAGTACGAAGTGACCGAAAGTAACGAGGTTAATCAGAAGGACTACCACACTATCTTACCGACGTTCCTGCCACCGGAATACGCGACGGGACTCTCAACTATAGTGAACCCCGATCTACAGTCGAACGACGTATTTTTAAATAATCATCCAGCGTCGAACATAGGTCTCATCGGTACCAACATACAACTCGGGCAACCGAATCTACCGATGCAAACGAATCTCCACAGTTCCCTTCACGTTGGTTTTCCCGGCACGGCTGGCCAAACACCTTACATCATAAATCAACAGATACCCGATTTACACGTCGGTCATCCAGCACCGGCGGGACCGCCGCTCTCAGCGACGCAACTCTACGATCTTTTGAACAGTTTCCCTCAAAAAATTCCGGAACAGTACCAGACTGGTAGGTAACACACGCGTTAATCGCTTCACTTTTCCTCTTCCTTTGAGATCGTTTCATTTCTCCGCGACGCAAGCGCCGTGAAATTTTCTTCCGTTACCCTATAGCAAATCTATATGTATAACCGTCGTTCGGTAGACGTTAATTAATCGTGTATAAATCGTCGGTATTAATTAAAATGCGTCGAGAGAAAGTGCTACTCGATTATCTCCAGAACGCGCGACGAACTACAGTCGATAAAACATATACTTATTAGATAGGAATGAAAATTTTATCGATGTAGGACATCGATTCGACTAACGATGCCGCTAAAGTAACGAGATATAAATCGAAGCACTTTGATTCCAGGTCAGCAGCCGCAACTTCAACAGCACATACTTCAGCAACAACTCGGTCAATTCTTTCAACCTACCGGAGTAACTGGTTTCTCCCAGCCCCAGATGCAATCCTTCAATTACAACGAGCAAGATAACAAGGAGCAGCAGCAACAGCAGGTTTTGTTCAACCAGGATTACGTAGCTGGGAGAATAAATACGAACTACAACGTGGAGCCCGAGGCTACCATAGACGATCAGGAAGGCAATAACCTGCGCCAGAACGACGAACTCGCCTATATTGCCGACGGACCCGAGCAATTGGAGAACAACATCGAATACGACGAAACGAACGAGCAAAACGGTCAAACGACGTACTTCAACAAAGTAGCGAACGACGATGGTATATCCACGCAATTCTACACGACACTGCCGAATCGCGAAGCAGCTGAGAAATTGGCAGCACTAGCAGCAGCTGGAAACGTCAATAGTCAACTTATAGGACAAATTCGAAAGCAACAACAACAGCAGCAGCAACAGCAACAACAACAGCAGCAGCAGCAGCAGCAGCAACAGCAGCAGCAGCAGCAGCAGCAGCAACAAGAAACTACACTTAACGAGGAACCTATGCCTTCCAATCACAAACACGAGGATTATGATACGAATCAAGAAACCGACGACGTTGGTCGTTACGATCACAAGTCTCACCAAGATCGAGAACAAAATCGACCGAGTCAACGACATAACCAACAAGACCACAAACAGCAATATGAGGAAGAACGAAAAGAATACGACCGGCAACACCAACATCGTCAACGACAAAGTAGCGTGTACAGTAACAAACCCTTGAGAATTATGGTACCGGATGAAAATGAGTACAGTAATGGCGAGTTGCAAAATGAAGAAACAAAAGAGAACGCAGAGGTCGAGTACGAGTACGAGAACGACGAAACTGACATTACGAATTCGAAATCTGACTCTTCGTTCGATGGGAGAACACCTTACGAACAATCGAACAGTGAATTTGGGTCACGTTTAAGTCCGAAGACGGTGTAAACTGTCATTGCAGAATATTCTGTATATATCGTGAATATTTATTACAATCCTACTAATCGGTTAGCTTTGTTCGGGTTTTTTTTTTTTTTTTGTACAACTGACTCGACAACGAGTAAAGTTTCTTCAAAATGGGAAACTCTGTGCTGTTTTTGTAAGGTATGTCGATGAAAATTGCAGAGCAAAAAAGTCAAGATAAATCTTTCTTCAAGGTACTTGTTAGACATCGTGAATTTTCAATTTGAACAACGTTCATCGACGATACATTAAAAACAGTCACATAGAGGGCGTAGTAATTTATTTAAGATTATTTATTGTTAGATAATTTATTACCATTACTTACACTTGGTTGTTGAAGAATGGACAGATACCGCCATTGATTTACAGAATTCATTTTTTATCTATATATCTATATGCTACATAAGCCATTTCGGGTACAAACAAAAACCTAACGAGATTCTATTTTTCAAGAATTGTTTTAAATTGTTATTTTTCTCATTTTTTTAAATTAATCAAGAAAACAGCCGTATTATTAAGTATATCTTACAGGACAATTTTAATCGTAAATGTCCTTGTAGCGCTTTTGAGAAAAGGAAATTGATTCTTGAAAAAACAAATCTCGTTCGACGGAAAACAAAGGTACTTAAGCAGTACAGCGCTTATACATCCACGAAATTTGAAATGAAGTTACAAACTGACAATAATTCGTAAAGAAATGCTACTATGATTTGTCCATAAACCATGGATTTCCATTCTTTGTTAGTCGTTTTGTAAGAATATCGCAACCAGTTTCTGTAACTAATAACGTATGCTCGAATTGCGCTGACCATTGACCATCTGCAGTGACTGCCGTCCAATTATCTGGCCACATTTCATCTCTCCATGTACCCTGAGATATCATTGGTTCTATAGTAAAACAATGTCCTGGTTTCATAACACCCACAGCTTTATTTTCTGGAAGTAACAAAAAGAAGTTATATTAAGACAAACACTTTAATACATCGATTACAAATGTGATACTCACTAGCATAGTGCGGTACACTTGGCGCAGTGTGAAATAAACGATGAATTCCATGACCGCAATAACTACGCACTACGCTGAAACCATGCGCCTGTGCGTGTTTTTGAATTATATTTCCAATCTCTCTGTATCTTTCACCAGGTCGTACAATATCGATAGCTTTCGATAAACATTCGTATGTAACTTCTACTAATTTTTTTACTTCATGTTTCACATTACCAACTAGAAACGTTTCGTTTAAGTCACCGTGAAAGCCATTATGATATACAGTTACATCCACTGTAAAAAAAGAAATTGTGAAATCGTTGTAACTATATTAAAGTTAAATTTATAATGATATAATACCATTGCAAATATCTCCATCTTGGAGCGGTCTAGTATCAGGAATACCATGGCAAATCACTTCGTTCACCGAAGTGCAGCAACTAGCTGGAAACAGATAATAATTTAGCGGAGATGGATAACAGTCTCTTTCGATGCAAGCCTCGTGAACTGCTTTATCGATTTCAGCTGTTGTAACACCTACGTCACAGGTACGCGCAGCTTCATCTAACACTTCACGCCCAAGCTACAAGTATAACATTGGTTTATATTTCCCTTCTTTGATGTAAAGACAGTAATACATTTGAGTAGAAAAGAAATTTAAAAAACTAAGCTGTACAAAACAGCTCTTATAAATACAAGAACCAACAATCATTAGTATTAAATTTTTGGTAATTATAATTATTGTACCTTACAAGCTACTCGCATGCCTTCAATTTCCTCATCGTCTAGCACCTTTATCTGGGCAGAACCTCGTACTGCCAGTTCGCTTAGAGGTACACCAGTAGGATGCGTAGCATAATCTGGACGTTTAATACTCTCTGGTACTTCTCGACGAGCCTCTTTTTTATAAGGGCGTAATTTGCCAGTATAATTAAAACCCGGCCATGGATTATATTCAATTGAAGAATTGCCTTCACCTATTCCCTCTAATTAAGAATACAATATGTACGAGTTACTTCACATCAAATTACCAAAGTATCTTTATAATAAAATTTTTCTTTTAATTGTTATTACAAATTACTAACGGTGAATATTATTCCTCACATTTTCTTATTTATTGCTAGACACATATTAGATAAGTGCTGATTATTAAACTCACTCAGAAACTGATGAATGACTTTATGTGTCTTCCAGCTCCGTTTGAAACAATCCTAAAATATATCGACGAAATGTAAACACATTCGGCTAACAAAAACTTGGCACAAACAGGAAGAAAGAGACAAACCAATTCTACGAATTAATTTATTTATAAAAGAAAGGTATCGAGCGCACCCTTTCCAAGACCGTAAGTATGTAACATTTGTAAATTAACGGCAAACGATTACTGACCACCATTCATTATTATCACTGTAACAATAAAGCGAACGTACCGTCGGGTTAAAACTAGAATACTTAATAATCACTTTCACATAATGTGTATTCAAATATCAAACTCAGAGGTACCCTTTCTAACCTAACCTACAAACACATGGTGAATCTTACCTGCGTGCAGAAATACGAGCCTTGTATTCCAATTTTCAAACATGTTGGACATTGGAGGCTAGCCGTAGTTTTGCAGCCAGGGGTTTTGCACGTACCAAAAGCGAGTGCCATATTTAATGAATTTCTCTTACAGATTTGTATGACGTGACTCGATGAACGAGGCACGAACAGGAAGAAGTAATTTGAGACGATCCTGTACTGTTTTACCGGCTGATTTGGTCTTTAGGAATTAATTTTGATTGAGATTCGAAGTAGACCGTGATTATCGATATGTTCCTTAAATAAGTAAAGTTCTAAAACATAAAAAGTAATAGTTGTTTATTGGATACATTAATTTAACATTTGTTTAAGTCTTCTAATTTAAACGAGGCTGCATGTTTTAGATAAAAGTAGAATTTTACCAAGTCACCGTACTCGAGTAGCGTAGAAACAGTGGAGACCGCAATGGTCTCGAAATGCAAGGGCTTTGTAAAATGGCTGTAACTTCGTCAAACAACGTCTTCTTTCACTGCGGTTTTGCTTATTTTAAAGGGAAATGATTATATTTTGCGATGCTGTGTATCATAAATTACTAACTTGATTTTTTATAGGTTAAACGCCGTCTCGAACACTGACACCTTTTACTATTTGATGGATAAAAAAGTAGGAAGTTTAGGCTTTAATTTGCAAACAATTGTTAGAAATCGTCTGTATCTCGTCTAAGCTACATAATTGATGTGTTCAATATATTTTTCATATTAAAACTGAATATAGTCTTTGTGTTGCCATCTAGCGAAGTAAATAGAAATTATTCCTCGACAAACTTGGGTGAATAGACACTTGTACTGTGGTGGGTAAAATTATTTTATTAAATGATTTTGTATGCAATTGTTGGAAATATTCTGATATTTATCTAAACTGTATTATTGGTATGTTAAATATATTTCTCATATTAAGTTTAATAACATAGAATAATTTGTTACTGTGGAATAATAATTCATGTTAAATTATGGAATATTGCAATTTTCACTAGTTCTGTGGCATGAATTGATTCAGCCTAGTTTTCTAAAGTAATTCAATTACTTGCTTATTTATGTAAAAAAGCAATTTAAATCTGCTAGAATCTGAATATAGTCCTTGTGTCGTCATCTAGCGAAGTAAACAGAAATTATTGCTTGACAAACTTGGGCGAATAGTCACAGATTGCGCCACTTGTACTATAATGTACAAAATTATTTTATTAAGCGATTTTTTTTGGTGAAAATGAAACACGATTTTTGTAGAGTATATAAACATTTTATTAAATTATATATTCTCCATTTTGGAAAACGAAATGACTTTCCGAACAGCCTAATATATATACTACAATAATACTCTAAAATTAGGAATAATAATAATAGTTTAAAAGTTTCACAATGAAATTGAAAAAGTAATAAAAATAAGTTAGATTTAGATTTTTTGTTATAGAAGTCTCGTACTTATTTATAACATTGTCTATTGTCTATTATCTATTATCCATTTTCTATTACCTATTATCTATTATTTATATTATCTATATTAAAGGTTTATATTTTGTCAGTTACATTCTAATATACGTCCTAACAGTACCTATGCCGCCATCTAGTGTTTCGCGAACGGACTATTCCTCGACAAACTTGGACGTTTTGCTGTAGATGGAGCCACATGGACTTTTCAGATTATTTAAAATTTGAACAAAATAAATTATTTTTAGGATTTGTATTTCTGCACGCAATTATGAGTCAAAAATTAATTTATTATGTTTATATCATGTCTGTACAACCATCATTTTTCCTGATTATTTACGAGAAATTTATCATTCTTGCGTCTCTAATTGTACCAAGCATTCTAGGTTCAACTAATAAAGCATTAGAATGTAGCTGACAAAATATAAATTGTTCATAAAAAATGAAGGTAAATATTCTGTCTAGAGGTGTACATAGGATGTCGGATAGAATGTAAGTGCAAACTATAATTTATGCCTAAAGTGTTATGTATTGGAACTCTACTCAGAACGTGTATTGCAATGTAAGGATCGAATAAAATTTATACGTAAAGTATTTTGCATAAAATTGTATATATAAATTTTATTTTGATGTTTTGAAATATAACACGCATTCTATGTATACCTCCAAACGCGATATTTATGCGTACTTTTTGTGAAAGGTTTATATTTTGTTAGCTACATTCGAATACGCGGTCTAACAGTATCTATTTCGCCATCTAGCGCTTCGTGAACAAACTATTTCTCGACAAACTTGGGCGTTTTGCCGTAGATGGCACCACATGTACTTTTTCGGATTATTTAAATTTCGATATTTCTGCACGTAATTGAGCCAAAAATTAATTTATTTTGCTTAAATCATTTTTCTTATTACTTAATAGAAATTTATAATTTTTGACCTTAATGTTGTAACAAGCTTTCTAAGTTCAACTATTAAATTAAAATTTATTCCTCATTATTAAGGAAAGATTACATTTTGATATTTACATCGTAATACATGTTTTAAGTACAACTCATGTTAAAAGGTTTTGTTTTCTTAAAGAATAAGTATACATTATTTATTTCATTGATTCAATAATTGTTTAATTCTTGTGATTTGGACAGTACACGTATTCGTGGCACGTATTGGATAATGGAATCGAAATATAATTTATTACTTTGCTAAACAATAAAATTTATCGTCGTGAGCACCTGCAGAAGAATTTATCGTGAAATTTCAAATTTGTTTATTCTTGTACAAATGAAACACAATTTTAACGAAAAAAATGTAATGTAAGAGTTGGAGATTTTACACGTATTGTGTCCTTTATCAGAATAAAATAAATGTTACATTAACGTGTCTAGTAAACAATTATTACTTTCTGTGTTTTAAAATTTTAAGAAACATGTTAAAAAACAGCTTTCACTTCGAATCTCGATTAAAATTAATTCCTATAGGCAAATTAATCATTTATAATGCACAGATAGGATGCATATTGTAACATTAATATTCGGAACATGCAAAAAGGTTAATAACAATCGCGGAAATGAACAAACATTCAACGAAACCGTTTGCCTCCGCAGATTTCGCAATATCTTGATGTTTATTTATTATACTTATTAACAACCATCATAGGACCGTAGTTTAAACAATTATTAACAATGTTCTAGTATAAATAATGGCTTAAAATATCATTTCGTTAAAATATTCTTCGTTAATGATGAAATTTTTGATTGAGGTCCAACCGACATTGTCAAGGCTACACATATCGATTATCGATTAATAAATGTTTATCACGATGATATTTCCATCTAGAAAAGCGATTAATTGAATTTCGGCACTTTTAAGTAAAAAATGCAACTTCTACGCGTATTGTGTAAATTATAAGAATTAAACAAATGTTAAATTAATGTATCTAATAAACAATTGTTACTTTCCGTGCTTTAAAACTTTACAAAACACGTTTTACTTCGAATCTCGATCAAAATCAATTTTTATAAGTTACTTAATCATTTGTAATGCATAAATAAGATGTACATTGTTCGATTAATAATGGGAGCATGTATAAATGTTAGTAACAATCGCGGAAATGATCAAACATTCACCGAAACCGTTCTCCTTCGCAGATTTCGCAATATTTTGATGTTTATTTATCATAATTATTAACAACCATCATAGGACCGTAGTTTAAACAATTATCAACAATGTTCTAGTATAAATAATGGCTTAAAATATCATTTCGTTGAAATATTCTTCGTTCGCGATGGAATTTTTGATTGAGGTCCAACCGACATTGTCAAGGCTACACATATCGATTATCGATTAATAAATGTTTATCACGATGATATTTCCATCTAGAAAAGCGATTAATTGAATTTCGGCACTTTTAAGTAAAAAATGCAACTTCTACGCGTATTGTGTAAATTATAAGAATTAAACAAATGTTAAATTAATGTATCTAATAAACAATTGTTACTTTCCATGCTTTAAAACCTTACGAAACACGTTTTACTTCGAATCTCTATCAGAAACAATTTTTATAAGTTACTTAATCATTTGTAATGTATAAATAAGATGCACATTGTTCGATTAATATTGGGAACGTGCATAAATGTTAATAACAATCGCGTTTAGGAACGAACATTCACTAAAACCGTTCGCCTTCGCAGATTTCGCAATATCTTGATGTTTATTTATCATAATTATTAACAACCGTCGTAGAATCGTAGTTTAAACAATTATTAACAATATCCTAGCATAAACATTGGCTTAAAATATCATTTCGTTGAAATATTCTTTGTTCGCGATGGAATTGTTGTTATTGAGATCCAACCGATATTGTCAAGGCTGGAAATATTTATCGATTCACAAACGTCCATCATGATGATTTTTCTATCTAGAAAAGCGATTAATTGAATTTCGACACTTTTACTTAACAAATACAGCTTCCACGCGTATTCCGAAAATTATAAGAACGAAACAAATGTTAAATTAATGTATCTAATAAACAATTGTTACTTTCCATGCTTTGAAACATTAAGAAACACGTTTATACCTCGAATCTCGGTCAAAATTAATTGCTGTAGGCGAATCAATCATATTTAATGCATAAATAAGATGCACATTGTTCGATCAATATTGGGAACATGCATAAATGTTAGTAACAATCGCGGAAATGGACAAACATTCACCGAAACCGTTCGTCTTCGCAGATTTCGCAGTATCTCGATGTTTATTTATCATAATTATTAACAACCGTCGTGGGACCATACTTTAGACAATTATTAACAATGTCCTTGTATAAATAATGACTTAAAATATCATTTCGTTGAAATATTCTTTGTTCACGAAGGAATTTTTCGCTGAGATCCAACTGACATTCTCAAGGCTACACGTATCGATTATCGATTCACAAGTATTGATCGCAATGATTTTTCTATCCAGAACAGCGATGAATTGAATTTTGGCACTTTTATGTAAAAAATACCACTTCTACGCGTATTGTGTAAATTATAAGAATTAAACAAATGTTAAATTAATGTATCTAATAAACAATTGTTACTTTCATTGCTTTGAAACATTACGAAACACGTTTTAACATCGAGTCTCGATCAAAATCAATTTCTATAAGTTTCTTCATTAATTGTAATATATAAATAAGATGCACATTGTTCGATCAATATTGGGAACATGCATAAATGTTAGTAACAATCGCGGAAATGAACAAACATTCACCGAAACCGTTCGCCTTCGAAGATTTCGCATTATCTTGATGTTTATTTATCATATTTATTAACAACCGTCGTAGGAACGTAGATTAAACAATTATTAACAATGTT
Source organism: Ptiloglossa arizonensis (assembly GCF_051014685.1). Lineage (NCBI taxonomy): Eukaryota > Metazoa > Arthropoda > Insecta > Hymenoptera > Colletidae > Ptiloglossa > Ptiloglossa arizonensis. The sequence continues at coordinate 24,368,554 of NC_135050.1, forward strand.
CTAGTATAAATAATGGCTAAAAAGCCATCAATTCGTTGAAATATTCGATTAGATCGAACAAAGACAACGGAAGTAACGGTAAGTCACCGGTAAGTGACCTTGCGGTGGGTATATAAGGAGCCGCCGGTTGTTTAAAATTTCATTGTTCCTGGAGCCTCCGAGGTGGACGGAGCTCTTCATTTTAGGTACCTGCAAGAGGGGAGGGGGCTCTTGGTAACCGGTAGTGACCGCCGATAGTCGGTGGTCAGTCCTGGCGACCACTCTCTTAATCCTCTTCTTTTTTTTTTCAATTTTTTCTTTGTTTAATTTATTGTATTTGTTCTCTGATTTTAATTTGTACTTGTTTTTCAATGTTTATTTTTTTTTCTCACTGCTTCGTTTATTTTCTTTGTCACTGCATGACTGTATTCAATCACTAACCAACTTCATTTCTAATTTCTATGATTCCTTGACTTTAGGTTTCTCTTAGATAGGCACATCGAAGAACGGAGAACGGAGAACGGAGAACGAAGAACGAAGAACGAAGAACGAAGAACGAAGAACGAAGAACGAAGAACGAAGAACGAAGAAGGAAGAACGAAGAACGAAGAGAACTCTCTCGTCGCAACCACCGTGGGATCTTTGGTTAAGCTTAGAATAAGTTAGTTTTAAGGCCACAATGTACAAATATCTGTGATCTGCCGAGCAATTATCCAATCTTTAGCTTATTTTTGCTCGCTTCCTCGTTTCATAGTCCGGCCACCTCTGCTTGTTGCATAAGCAAGTGACCGGCCGTGTAGGTGGTCCGAACGGTCGATCGCCGTCTCTTCTGGTGCGTCTGCTTTGAGAGAGAACATGCTGCGAACACAGGGGCAGGTGTTCGCACCGGTCCCTGCGGAAGCCCTTGTTCCATAAGACCCTCTCTTCGTCATCCTCCGTGAGTCAGGTCCACGCTCCGCGTGGCTCCTGGCTGCGGAGTTGGGAGAAACGGGGCACTCCTCTAGTGGAGTGGACGGCGTCGCGCATTTCCTCGAGAATCGAGCCCACCGAGAGGAAACGGGACCGACCTAGTAGAACCAACTGCACGGTTCGTGTCGCGTATTCTCCAATTTTGCCTAATTTTTCCATAATGTAATTGCTCGGCAGAATTAAACGAGGAGATCGAAGGAACATTGATTCCTTCCATCTCTTTGGTTTAGTAATTTCGTTTGTATCGCGCGTCGAGGGAGATCGATGGAACTTTGAATCCATCTATCTCTCTCCGGGTCTCCACTCGCAGCAACCTCCACGTGGTGAGACCTGGTAATCGGTATTACTCGCGACGAACAATAATTCGTCGAGGGTAGTAGCGAGCTAATTGGCTGCGAATTTAGAATATTATGTTACGATATTGAAAAGAAAAATTTTTTAACGTGTAAGTATGTCTAAGACTTATATCAGATAGATTCATTCCGAGTATCTGCTCACGTTGCCACTTTTTAAACATTGAAAAGTTCAATATCTGGTAATCGGTATTGTTCGTGACGGAAAATTGTTCGTTGCAAGTAATGTCGAGCTAATTGGCTGTGGATTGAATAGAATATTTTAACATGGAAAATTGTTGTATCATCGAAGTGTAAATATTTTAACGAAACCTAAGAATACGAATGTGACTCTGATGCATCGTAATCGATTCGTTTGGAGTAATACGAAAAACTTGCCCTCCAGCGTTGTTTGATCATTCCTCCCTCTGAATGTAACATCCATATTACACAGGATAGAAGTCTGAGGATAAACGAATGTTAAATAATTTTTCCAGTGTCCGTAAAATGTTTTATGTTTCATTTCTGAGAATGAATGTAACTTGTCCTTACAATATCTTTTCGAACCGATACGTTAGCTCGTTGTATTATACGTCATAGTTTTTTTTGTTCGCAACATTAAGTTTAAACATCGATATAGAAACAGATAATAAAATGTAAACTTTATTATTAACCGAACAAGAGAAATACTCCCCTCACGAAGTGCAACGTGTTTAACTTAATAACAAAATTGATATACGTGTTATCCTCGATCAGAAAGTCTCGATTTCTTAATAAAAAAAACTCGATATGTATTTCATCGTTAAACGGGGCCAGAAATTGAACTCGATTCGTTGACTTAAATTAATAAGCGTCTCCGCGCCGAATGATTCGAGGACGTATCTTAAATAGAGAGAATTGAATTGGAACACTAGGGTCCTTTGTACTCAATTTTGCATTTACAAGCCGATTGAAGTTGCACGAAGGTATTTATCCCCGACGCGCTCGATGATCGCTGTGACGAGCAATAAGTTGGGCCAATGAATAGCGCTGTGTGTGCACGCGGCTTGATTTCTTTTACCCTCTTTGCGCGCGGGGCACAGAAGCTTCTGCGAAATCAGACAAGGTGGGTCTGCGTTCGGAATTTCGCAGCAAAAAGTTCGCCTTTTTCTTCCTCCTTTTTTTTCTTCTTTTTACATTTCAAGTTCAGCGCTGTTTGAGAGGTAAAAGACGCATAAGGGTCCACTATTCGCGAACGAAGGAATAAAAAGAAGCGGTTTCGTTGTTCGGTGCTTCACGCGCCGAGGTATCGATCGAACAATTTACTCCTCGTGAAAATAATTCGTGCATTACTCGAACATCGAACGATAAAAAAGTCGATTCGTTCTTCGAGGGTGAATGAAAAATTTCTCGTATTTCCGTATCACCTTTTCAATTTAGTTACTTCACACGGTTCCGGTTTAGTTACTTCATTCGATTCTCTCGACAGTTCCCGTGTTACGATTCTCGCCGCTCGATCGTGGCTAGTTAAACGTTTCGTATGTTTTTCAAATTACACGGATAAAAAAATGCGTCGAACGATACTTGGGGAATTTTCACCGCGACTTTTCTCTACGATTTTTCTCTACGATTTTTCTCCCCGTTCGCTTCCGAATGTTGCGAACCGTCCCCGTGTAATTAAATCTTTCGCGCGAGTCATCGAAAGCGGTAAAGTTATTTCTTTACCGATGGCTCGGGAGGAGCCGTCATTCACGGTATTCGTTTCGTTCGAGCACATCGTTACGCAGCTTCGCGTTCCATTACCGGAAAATATTCAACCGGAACGATCGATCTGAATATCCTCTCGTAACTTCGCGAAGCAACCGGTAATACCCGGGGTATACTTCCGCATCGATGGTAAGATAATCTGCACCCTACCCACGCGACAGTGTTCTTCAACCGCGATTTCGTGCGAAAAACGATAAATTCGTGACCATCCACGCGTTATCGAACAAAAGACCAGTTTCGTTCGGTGAATTTCGCGATTTCGCGGAACAATTCCAAATTGAATTTCGCGCGAGCGGGAAAGTCGCGAAATCTCGTACTACTTTAGACTCGATGAACGAGTAACAAACACAACAGTGTAGAAGTGTTTTCGTCCTGTGTTTTTCTCTAAAATTAGTAATTATTAAGTAAAATAGAAGGTACCCTCGTTGCTGGAACAAGGGACACAATTTTTATATACACGGTTGGATTCGATCGATGTATAATAAATATTAAGTATAAATTCTATTGCAGGTTACCGAAATATTCTCCATTTTTAAAAGTAAAAGAATATTCTATGGTATACCTCGTTTCTAAATCTCGGTACAATTATAAGAATATGTCGTTCGCAATTATATTCGGTGATTTCGTTTTCCAAAATGGAGAATATGTAATTTGATAAAATGTTTATAGACTCTACAACAATCGTGTTTCGTTTTAATCAAGAAAAATAAAATGATTTTCCGAACAACCCGATACTTGTGTCTTTCTTGCTACTCGGTGAAGAGTATATTTTCGTGGCGGAAATATAAAGTTATTCAATTTGGAAACAAGAAACGTCCCTTCGTTGCTAAGAAAAGACTTTTCGAAATATCCTGCCCCTTTGGATTTGATAAATTGAATCTTTGTTGCTTCTCTATGCTTTCGTATTCGTCTCTGAGAAGAATCGCACCTTTTTGATACGGTCCGCTGGTTTGAATTTGATAAATTATCTTTACCGGTCCGTGGACGATACATTCTCGAGGGTGTAAAGTATAATTAATTTCTTGAATAAAAGATACCCTCGTCCTTAAAAAAAAGAAAAAGATTCCACCATTTTGTTACAACTGACTTCTTTAAGATCTCCACGGAACTCGGTTCGTGGAAGTCGATTGTCGCGTTCGAGTAAAAATTGAAAGACAGTCGATCGAGCAGGTATAATTAATTTCTAGAACAAAAAATACTCACGTCCTCAAAATAAAAAAAAAAGAAAAAGATTCCACCATTTTGTAACAACTGACTCCTTTAAGATTCCCACGGAACTCGGTTCGTGGAAGTCGATCGTCGCGTTCGAGTAAAAATTGAAGGACACCGAGACGCTGAATCTCGCGTCGTTCGAGCAGGTGAGGGGGGGTGAGGAGGTAGCCACGAGGGGGGCTATATCGAGTTCCTTTCCCGCGACGACGATATCGTTAGACTTTGCAAACGATGTTTAGCACCCCGGTTCGAAATCCTTGGGATTTCTTCTTTCTTTCGCGGTATCGACGAAACGAGATCGTCCAACGGGAGACGACGTCTGGAGAGATGAAAGCCTACCACGCACATCTAATCGGCTTCATTATGCGCGCAGCGAAGAGTGCGTGTTAACGCTGATTAATTACTCGTTGGCAGCTCGTTTAAACGAGCACAACGCGCTGGTTTTTCGTTCTCCCGTCGATTTCTCCGCTTCCGTTCCTCGCCACCACCCCGCTCGCTACCACCACCGCCCCTCCCCTGCCCCACGCTCGGTCTTCACCCGTCCACCCTCGCTTCAACGGTTTTTCTTCGCGTTTCGCCCATTTTTCTTCGTCGGCTCGGCGATAAACTCGACTCTCTCGCGCTCGTGTAACGTATTATACACACCGAGCGAATTAAAATCACAATGGAAACAATTTCTTCGGGAATCCAACGGCAACGAGAACGCTTATCCGCGAGTCGAGTATTTTTCTGAGAAAGAGACACCGAGAATGGTACGCATTTACGTAAGAATCGTACGCGTGTTATCTCGAGAGAGGAACATAATAACGGGGCAGCGGTTTTCGAACTCTCGCGTAACCCATATACACGGGGATCGAGCGAATTTTTCATTCATCGATGATACGTTTCTCGTCTCTCGGACAGATTCTTTACGGTGGAGTTCGAACAAGTTGGGATTTTCGAGATGTTCGAATTCAGATTGCGATCGCGAGTCTCTCGGGTGATTCTTTTTCGATATTTCAAACGGTGTCGTAGTTTCAATAGTTGCTGGATCGTTGAATAATTGTATTCTTCGATCGTTCTTTTTTACTTATCAATCGATAGAGTTTTTGTCAAATATTGGTTCGAAATGCGAGAGAAAGAGTACCTCGGGGAATGCGTAACAAGTTGACAAAACTGGAATTACTTATCGAGGCACGAAAAAGCGATCGGTCGTTAGATGGAAGATTGGGTCGATTATTTTACAATGTACAATTCTTCGTAATATAATATAAAAATCTCCCTATAAATCTCGGGATGATATTCGAGTCAAAATTACACTTTAGAGACGTTGAAAAAATTCTATCGAGCATTCGAACTTCGTACTCCGTAATTCGTTCACGCACATTGACCTCCACGATATGAGCTCCCAATCTCGGTTGATCCCTCCATTTTAAAAACCAAGTAATCGAGTCAAAATTGCGCTTCAGAAGTGTCGAAAAAATTCTATCGAGTATTCGAATTGAAAATTAATTCTTTATATTCCGTAATTGATTCTCATTGACCTCCACGATATGAGTTCCCAATCTCGGTTGATCCCTCTACTTTAAAAACCAAGTAATCGAGTCAAAATCACGCTTCAGAAGTGTCGAAAAAATTCTATCGAGTATTCGGACTGGAAATTAATTCTTCGTATTCCGTAATTCGTTCACGTACATTGACCTCCACGATATGAGCTCTCAACTTTGGATGATCCCTCCATTTTAAAAACCTCCATTTATACAAGTCCCTCGACTTGTAATCGAGTCAAAATTGCGCTTCAGAAGTGTCGAAGAAATTCTATCGAGTATTCGGACTGGAAATTAATTCTTCGTATTCCGTAATTCGTTCACGTACATTGACCTCCACGATAAGTGCTCCCCTTCGAAGAGCGCTCGTCCGGATAGTAGACCACCCTCGAAAGGAACAATCGAGTGTACGAATCCGAAACAGTGTCACGCTCTATAAATCTCGGATGGGCCCTCCATTTCGAAAACCGAATATTCGAGTGAAAATTACACTTCAGAGGCGTTGAAAAATTTCTGTCGAGCATTCGACCGCTCGGACCGGGTCCAAAGAATCCTCGAACGACGAAGGAGAAGCACGGTAACAATATCAGGGGAGAGGGTGTTTTTCACGGGGGTTGTGGTGGTTAAACTCCGCGATTTTAATTAATGTCGCTGGCTCGTCGACGATCCACTTTACGGTGGCAACCCCCCTATATCGTAACGCAGGATCTTTCAATCGCGTGGAAACTTTCCACGTTAATTATTTCGCTCGTCGAAGCTCCTGCAAGGGTGGACCCCGCCATTGGTTGGTACACGTAGGGCTGGAGAAAAGACTTTCGAGGTTTCTGCGTTCGCGGTGCGCCGTGGCGCTGGAAAATTAGAAACCGAACACGGGAAAGAAGAGATCGCACGAGCGGAAAAGTTTTCGGTGCTCCCGTTTCGCGGTTTGAATTTTCAGAAGAAAACTTTCCTGGAAACGATTCACCAAGCTGGAGAGGAGAGAAGCTACCAGCTGGAAGGTCCGGCAAATAAATTTGAAACGTTCTCGTTTTAATTGTACCGGGTGTTTCCACCCCCTTTACCAGGGGGTGAGATCCAACGAAATCACGGCGGTGTACGTGCACTTTCCAGGGGCAGAAAACTGGAAATTTAAAATACAAAAATTTGATTTTTTCTTTTTCTATTCATGGAGAATTGTTCGAAATATTCTCTCGAAAAGATAATTTGACAAAATCATAGAGGTGAACGCGCATTTTCCAAGGGGAGAGACTGGAAATTTTATATAAAAAAATCGACCTCTCCTTTTTCTCTGCTTACGAAGTTCTAAATATTATCTCGAAAAGATTGCACTATTCGATAAATGTTACGGGACTTGGAAATCTGTACACTTTGAGATTGTATATCGAAAATTTTCCGAACTTTTATCGAAACTTTTGTTTACACTTTCCATACGTGAATAAACGCAAATTTATAATTTTTTTTTTTACAAAAGTTTATAATAAAATCGATCGAATCATTCCACTCGTTACGACGTGTAGATATCGACTGGCAAGTGAATTCAAATTGAGAAAAATACGTAGAAACACGACTGTGAGAAAAATATCGCTAATATTTAATATCCGTACAAGCGAAAAATAAATATATTCTACTTACGCGATAATATTAAAAATGAACAAACTCGAGAGAAAGAAATAATAATAATTTTTAACCAAAGTATCGTTTCCATAATTTAGAACATTTTCGATCTCTATTCCAACGATTATTCTCGATTCGTATCCATCGGACGGTTCGATCGAAATTATGCAACGTTTCGAAGAAATGACCCGCGTCTCGTTGAATTACATTAAGCAAGGTACACGTCCACTAATTTTCGTTCCGGTTCAATTAATTCCTTCGTGGTGGAAGAAGAAGAAGAGGAAGAAGAAGATAAAAAAAGAAAAAAGAAATATGATATAGAACCCTCAATTTTCGGCCTAAAACACCGGACCTGCTCCCTTAAAATATTTCACGCTAATTGTAGCGAAGTTTGCGCTCGTACGGTCGCTCGTTACGGAGCGGATAGTCATGGAATCCCGCGGGCAATTGCACCGTTTATTTCGAACCCTTACGATCCGTTGTAACTTTCGCGCAATGTTTCACGTTTTCTGCGCCCGTGTTCCCCGGCGCGATTAAATTAAATATTTAAAACTGTATCGCGCGCGCGCGCGTGTGTGCAATCCTTTGTCCACTTGGGTTCATATTGTATCGTTGTTCCTGTTCGAGAGCCGTGGACGTCAGTTGCACGTGTAACATTGAAATTCGTTACTTGTTTCCGGAGAAATACGAATCGATTTCCACGGGACGAAAATACGCCAGGTGCGCGTACATCGAGATTCGAACTTTTCGACGAGGATCGAGAGGATTTACTTTTTTAAATATTACCGCGTAATTTTTATCTTAGGAGAATTATTACGTAATTTCAAGAACGGCTGAGAACACGATGCTTTAATTATTGCTCCCCGTATCCTTTGGCTTAATGATTTTAATTAAACAACTCTCGAGAGACCAATGGTTCGTTCAACGAGCTTGTCTAGCTCGCGGCTAATCTTGACGAATTATTATTATTCGGTACCGCGAGACCTGGATCGTATTCTATTTCGAACGATATTAGTCGAACGGGATTGAAATTTAATTTTAATTTTATCGATTTTATCGATACGTGATACACGAAAGGTTAACAAATTTTTCTTTTGCTCTTCTAAACGAGAGTTTCTCTCTAAGTCTTAACTCTGGAGTGTGCAATTTTGATAAAATTTTATCGTGATTAAAAAGGAATAATTTTTAATGTTTCGATATTTTTTATTCGAAACGAACATCGAACGTGTGATGTACGAACGCGAGCAATTAACGAACAATTAACAAATACGAATCCGCCGTCAGCGAGTACGGTTTCATATATTTGCAGTATAAGGTTATTGGTGTAAAAGTGAGTCGATGATACGCATCATTGCGCACCGTAGGGTTAATATCGCGGAGCATGCTCGTTCAAACAGTGAAATCACGGATATACGTTCCACGTGTGGGTGAATTTTTCACTCCTTCCTCTGGGAACCCTCTGACAATCGAAGCCACGAAAACAGAGCAAGTTCACCGACCACCATTTTCACGAAAATATTCCTTTTCTTTATCTTCTCTAATACTAGATCGATATTTTCAAATGTTCCCCCGAGTATAGTTTGTACTTATTAGTTTGTACATATTTATACATACAGTTTATTCATATTTTCGTTGCAATAATATTTTTAACATCGTTGAATAACCACATTCTGTATAAAATAGCAAGCTTGCGCTGTTTTTGATATCGTTGGATAATTATTTATCACGATATTCGAAGAAATACTCTGCTCGATAAATTTTCACTTTTACGGTGTGTATATTTTTCAATGTTGGATCGTTCGTGTCTCTTTATAGAGTTTTGAAAATATGGACGATAACTTGAATCCACCGAGGACAGGTATTTTTTTCTTTACGTCGCGACATTTCGCAGGTTTTAGTAGCCCATTGTTGCAAGTCTTTGAAAAATTTGCTACGTCTTCTATATCGTTATCGTCGAAGGACCTCTAAAGAACGAGACTTTTATATTATACCCAACCTGAATGGTGAATTTAATTTTGTTATATTACAATACCCATCTTCGACGACGATTATAATTTTGCCGCACTATAATACCCATTCTAGACGACGAGTATAATTTTATTACATTATAATACACATCTTGGACGGGGTTCGTAATTTTTCTCGTACTAAAATACTTATCCTAGACAATAATTATCACATCCATATAAATTATCACCATCAATCTTTCAGCTTACAATTCCCTCGGAGGAATTGATCCTAAAATACTCTGAATTAACAAAAAAAAAAAAAATAGAAAATCTAGACACAACCATATTTCCCTCGTTTCTTAAATCGCTCGTTAAACCAATCTACTAAGAAAAATAAACAAACTACAAATAAAGATGTCAAATTTTCTCCAATCTGGACACGCCCAGCTCTACCATCACAGAACTCTACTATCACTATATACATAAGCAACTACTATACAACTCTAACTTTTAAAACCACACCCATACAAATTATCACCACAAACCTTCCTGCTTACAATTCCCTCGGAGGAATTGATCCTAAAATACTCTAACTTAACAAAAAAAAATAGAAAAATCTAGACACAATCGTATTTCCCTCGTTTCTTTTTCACAGTGTCTCTCGTTGATTCGAATGTGTCGCTGCGCGATGTTCGTTCAGAACGGAGCCTAATACTCTAAATTAACACAAAAAAAAAGAAAAAATAGAAAAATCTAGACACAACGGTATTTCCCTCGTTTCTTTTTCACAGTGTCTCTCGTTAATTCGAATGTGTCGCTGCGCGACGTTCGTTCAGAACGGAGCCTAATGCCGCGTCTCGATAACAAAGCATTCGCGTGGCGGTGTTCGTTCCGGCGCTTTTTCATCGGCACGATTAACGGAATAGCACGGGCAAACGGTCATGGAACAACCCTGTATTAGTCATAGTCCGGGGTTGAAATTCAGACGGGGCTCGATTCGTTTCGGTGCACGCCGGACCCGCTCGTTTGTTTTCCATCGGTCCGTCCTTCCGTACGTCCGTCCGTCCTTTCGTTCGTTCGTTCGTCGTGTAACGCGGACTGCTCGTTCGTGCGTGATGTTAACAGAGAATTCGGTTTTTCCCCCGGTACCTTCAGAGATTATTCTCGTGGAGGGTTTCTGTGCAGCGTCGACATGCACTTACCCTCGGATAGACAGGCAGGGTTCCTAAAGGGTGATCCCATGACAGTAATCCGATACTTGACCGATACAGGTCGTTGCGTGGGATATGAAACACGTGTTTCCGTGGGCGACGGACCCCGCCACTTTTGGAATATTTATCAATATGTGCGCCTGAAAGCGACGCCCGTTGCACCGTACTACCATACCGAAAACGTCTCTCTCTCTCTATGTTTCTTGTTTTTTTTCTTTTTTCTTTTTCGAGATAGCGTCGCCATCGACCAACGAGTCGATTTTTCAGTCTGGCGCGCGACCGGTACGCCCAAGTACGTCGCGACGCTCGAGCGTCGGATCGTGATCGAACGTTCCCAGATGATGCACGCTCGCGTATCCTCGCGCGTTAAAGTTTGATCGGGACCGGTGTGAAATTGTTTCGGCGACGTTTAAACTTCGTTACATTTTTAACGAAGCGCAGCACAGGTGGTCGATAAATTGCAGATGCGTTTACACGTATCGAGTGCATTTCGAAGTATTCGAACCGTTCGCTACGATGTTCGATCGATCGAGGGTTGACGAAACGGAGAATTTCTTTTTTGTTTGTATTATTATTATTTACGTAATTATTTCAATCTTAGGGGAAGTTTTTTCGTGCGATTTGTAGCGAGTTTAAGAGATGTTGTTTCATTACGAAGGAAGTGTCTCTTGTTTCTTGTTCCTTGCGTAACGTCCACGGGGATTATCCATTTTAATGGGATAATGGTACATTTCCAAGGTTTTTATTGTTTCGTTATAATACACAGAGGGTGTAGTCGGTCAATTTTCTTCGTCGTTTGAACTTTTACCAAACGAGTTCTACCCAGAGGTAGAAATTTGTTAACATGGAGATTTAACCAAATATGTGACTCGATTGTTAACGGTTTCAGAGAGATTTTATCTTGTCGAAGAATATGTAAATGTGTGTTTTGTGCAATACGTGGTGCGTATATTGAAACGAGTAACGAAGTTTGGAATCTTTTCCATGGGTTTATTTAAATATTTAATATATCCAAATTCCATCTACGACGTTGACAAAATTGATCGTTTTCCAGATACTCACTTTTCGTAAAGTGGAATAGTTGAGTAACTGTTATATTTCGGAGCAATTCGAGACAATCTCAATTTCATTTTCTCTTTCGAAAAATTTTTCTCGTGAAAAATTGTTCCGTTTATCGACCTAAATGAAAGAAGCACGATTATCAAGAACGTGTTAGTTACAGTGGGATTTTAACCTTAAGCAGAGATCACGTTTTTGTGGCATCCTAAATCAATAGCCCGTAGATCAAGATTCTGACGAAGAACTTGCACGAATGAAGGACTCCTTTCAGTTATTCCACGCGTCTATTGCATTTATCTCGCGTTCAAGAATTCGAACACTATTTATTAACAGCGAACCAAAAGTTCCAACAATCTTTCCATCGTTTCTGGAGCTTGCACTGGTCGTGACTGTGCTGCTCTTTTCGAACGTTCCTCATATTCATATCTGCTACGTTCATCTCGTGTAAAACAACTCAGTTACAATTTAATAATCGCGAATGAAATTTTCAAACAGTCACTACCCCTTAAATTTACACTCGTCGAGACTCGAGACTCTTTTCACTCGCGTATACATCTCTTCGAGGTTCGTCTTCCATAAAAGAATTCCAATACAATCTACTAACGACAAACCAGATATTCTCACTTCTCAGAGTTACTTCTAGAACTCACGCTTCTTGATACCATTCCTTTGGGCTACTTTCATCGTCCATCGATTCCTTCTTCGATGCTTCTCTTCGTTACTTCAAAAAAAAAAAAAAACATTCGTCGTCTCTTTGCTCCAAAAGAAAAATCCCACTGTCGCTTCGCTTCAAAAGAAAAGATTCACTGTCTCTTCGCTCCAAGAGAAAAAATACCTCCACCGTCCATTGATTTTCCTTTCAATGCTTCTCTTTGCTATTTCAACAAAAAATTCATCGTTCTTTCGCTTCGAAAGAAAAAATCCGCAGTTTCTTCGCTCCAAAAGAAAAACTCCGCAGTCTCTTCGCTTCAAAAGAAAGAATATTTCTACCATCCGTCGATTCACCCTTCCTTGCTTCTCTTCGATGCTTCAAAAAAAAAAATGATTGTCCCTAAAAAAAAAATCCATCGTCTTTCAGCTCCAAAAAAAAATACTTCTACCAACTATCGATTCTTCTTTCAATGTTTTTCTTCGCTGCTCCAAAAAAAACTTCATCCTCTCTTCGTTCCAAAAAAAATCCACCGTCTTTTCGCTAAAAAAAAAAACACTTCTACCAACTATCGATTCTTCTGTCAATGCTTCCCTTCGCTGCTCCAAAAAAAAATTCATCCTCTCTACGCTCCAAAAAAAAAATCCATCGTCTTTTCGTTCCAAAAAAAAATACTTCTACCAACTATCGATTCTTCTTTCAATTCTTCTCTTCGCTGCTCCGAAAAAAATTCATTTTCCCTCCCAAAGAAAAATAGAAAAAGAAAAATCCATCGTCTCTTGGCTCCGAAAGAAAAAATCTACTCTGGAACGTCTCCTCCGCGTGAATACTCGGCCGGTGATAGGTCCCCGCGGGTTCTCTCCGAGCGAAAAAAAAAGAAAATTTTGCAATCGGTGCGTGTCGTCGGTAGGTCGGGCGAACACACGCCGAGCAGCGCGGCGCGCGATCGTTTTCGGGCGGCGTGGAGGATTCTTTGGGGTTCGCTCGTGCCCGAGCCGCGGAAGCTCGGTCAGTGTCTCGGCCACCCTCGTGCCGTGCAGGTTTGCGAGGGAGGAGACTGGTTGTTCCCCCCGGCATCCCCTCTAGATATACATACATATCCCCTTCCTCCTCCTCCTCTTCCTCCTCCTCCTTCTGCCCGTTGCCTCTCTCTCTCTCTCTCTCTCTCTCTCTCTCTCTCTCTCTCTCTCTCTCTCTCTCTCTTTTCTCTCGCGTTCTCTCGCTCTCTCTCTCTCTCTCTCTCTTTCTCTTTCTCTCTCTCTCTCTCCGTTCCGTTCCCTTCCTCTCTCTCTCGCACGACTTAATGCCAGTACGAGCGCGCGCTTTCGAACGAGACGCGTCGTGTCGGCCGCGAGGGACGATCAGTCCGTTCGCCACGTTCTCCACGCAAGGACGATCGCCCGCCTGGCAATCCGTCCTCTAATCTGTGACACGAACTTTGACCGCGGCGGCCTCCTCCCGCTTCGCTCTTCCACACGCTCTGATCGGTCTCCCCTTATCGCGCGCCGATGACGAACGCCGGACTCGCGGAGACGACCGATCGGACCGCGCGGCCCGAACCTCAGTAACGATTACGTTCCCGAAGCGGTCGTTCGCGTTACGCTCGCGACCGTACCAATCACTTCCGCGATCCGTGGAACCCCCGCGCGCGACTCACCGTCGATACACGCGCCCTGTTTCTTCTTTGTTACGCGCCGATTTCACCCCGACCGATTTCACTCGCGACGATCATCGCCCGTGACGATTCGACTCGCGACGAGTTTACACCGCGCCGATTTTACGGTGTCGCTCGATTCGCGGCAAAAAATCGAGCGAACAACCGGTAACGACGTCGTCGATTTCTCGGCCAAGTACAAGGACAAGCCCGGTCCGTTGGCCCGTGTGCAAGTGTCGCTCCACGACACCGAGATGAAGAAGGATCTCACGGTTACGGAAACGTGATCGTCGTGTGTTCTCGTCCTGCGACGTCCAACCTTTTTCCCGCGTCCCGACCAACCACCCAACCTGTTCACCCTCCACACGGTCGGCGTTGTTTCTTTGGTGCTTTTTATTCCGATTTCGACGACGGTGGACGTACGGGGTATATCACGAGGATCGGTGTAAAGTGGGAGAAGGTTAAACGAGAGGATCAGTGGCAAATGCATCGGTGTGGACGGTAGTACCGCGGGTTATCGGTCATTTTATGGCCTAAGCGGTTTCACAAAGGCGAACCGCGCTGTTTGTGGGGGGGGTTTCACGATCGACGATTATCGAGATGAGGCCGTTGCCGGTGATCACGATCCTGTGTTTGGCGACACGGTACGCCGATTCTCGGGCCGTGGACGCCGATTCCAGACCAACGGAAACCGATTTCGGACCGAGGGATCGCCCCGGACACAAACGTGCCGCTAAATTCACCGTGGAGCAGCTACTCGGTAACAAGTTCCCGCACGCCATCAGCGACGATCTCGATCTGGACATCTGTAAAGCGGGTAAGCACGAGAGATACCTTCTTCTTCTCTTTTTTTTTTATTCATTTTGTGCGTCGCGGCCTACGCCGCTGAACGTGGACGCGGGAATATCGACGTGACTCGAGATCGTTGGGGGTGACGGTTTCCGCGTGCTCCAGCCGGAGGAAATTCTCTCGCGATCGATTTTCTACAGATTCTTCGATCGACGGTTATTTCGAATCTTTCGATCGAAGTGTAGAGTAGCTTCGTGGCTGTCTTCGAGGCGATCGATCGTTTGGAAATCGGAGGAGATGGTAGAAAAATATCGAACGATCTAACGAAAGAGTTTTACGTATTGTTCTCGATGTATAGTGTACAGTGATACCGCGGTTTAGATATCGAGAGAATTAAAGTTGCAACGTAGGAGAATGTCGAACCGAATGGAAAGCTGATTTTTTGAATAATTTCATCGTGGATTGTAGCAGAGTCGTTTGGAAGACGAAAGGGTGGAATTAGAAGCACGTGTAACGAGGAAGAAAATATCGAACGATCGAGGGAAAACGTGACTCGCGGGCATTACTGTCGCGTTTTGTACTCGTGGTCGTTCAGAAGCCGAAAGAATACAAACGGAGACACGAGCAAGGGGACGAAAGAAGTTTTGCGTAAAATTCATCGATCGGACGTAGTTGCTTGTTTGCGTCGCGGTCGAACGTGAACGTTTGGTCAAGGTAAACGACCCGCCAATTAATTATCAAAGGAATTTATCATCGGGAGTAAGTTTAAATCCGCGCACGACTGGGACAGATCTGTCATCGCGAGACGCGGTTTACGTAAATTGTAGATCGCCGTTACGCCTAGGAGCGCGATAAATGTGTGTACGTTATCGGTCGAATAATAACGTATAAATAGGAAAGAAATTTTCCTCCTTTTCCGTTGAGTTTCGCAACGCGCGTTGCGAAAGAACCGCGATTAATTACAAAGAAGAATCCGTCGCTCGCGGTTGATACGAAATTTGCATGCTAACGCGCGATACCAATAATTACAACGAAGTTCAATTTAAACATAAGCCGCTCGGGTGTTCGTCCTGTTATCGGAGTTTCAGAAGCGTATCTTCCGAAAACTGATACGGCATTCTCCAACGTTGCACTCCCGAGTACACATTCGTAACGTTTTAAATAACACCGAGTACCGATTTTCGCGTTCGCGCGTTAAAATATTCGATTCGTCGAATACACAATCGTAACACGTAATAATAATAATAATAATAATAATAATAATAATAATAATAAATAATAATCGTGACTCGCGTTTTTATTCGATCGTTCGGTATTCTCTTTTTCCTTCGATTGGCTTCTTTCGATTTTTAAACGATCGCCACTACGATACGCGAGAAAAAATTCGATATTTTCTTTTTCGGGAGAAAAAATTCCATCGTTCGATATTTTTTTTTTCCGAAGAAAAAATTCGATCGTTCGATATTTTCTATTTCGGAAGAAAAAATTCAATCGTTCGATATTTTCTATTTCGGAAGAAAAAATTCGTTCGTTCGATATTTCCTTTTTTCTCAAATTTAGTTTCTCCAATTTCTAAACAACCGTAACTACGATATCTTCTCTATATTCTTTTTCCTCCAATTTGGTTCTTCTAATCTCAACAAACAACCGTAATTACGATATAGGAGGAAAATTCGATCGTTCGCTATTTTCTGTTTTCTCCAATTTACTTCTTCCAATTTCTAAACAACCGTAATTACAACACGGGAGAAAGATTCGATCGTTCGATGTCTTCTTTTTCCTCGGTTCTTTCGATTTCTAAATAACCACAAAAATCCGAAAGAATTAGATTCCCATACGACCTCGCGATGTCGCGAATTCGTTCTCAAAACGGTTTCCATCGTCGATTAACGCGCGATGATTCCCTAATTATTTCGACCGGTAATCCGCGCAAGAACGGAACGTCTCTTTGTTCGTTGGTCGTTGAAAGCCAGGTTCGATCGGATTGGTGGAGTAAATCAAAGGACAAGGGGCCGTTTATCGTTGCGAATTGATTTCATTTCCCCGGCGTGCCGTAAAGCGTGTACGGGATCGAATCAAAAGCCGATGCCCGGTGCTCCGGCATCTCGCGTTGATTCGGTGTAGGTGGGGGATTATGCTTTCGAATTAACGAAGCTTTGGAAACAGAGACGAAAGTTCGCGATTGGCCGAATCGAGGGGAACCGATTCGACGAACGAGCCTCGTTCTTTGGCTTTCGCGCGATCTTTTCTCCTCTCGGACCCTCGATGCTCATTGTGTCCGAGACGAATTCGACACCGAGGACACATTACTATAGAAAAGAGCAGAATCGATCCTCTTACCCTCTCGGAGTGAAATCGAAGGAATTATAATCGCGTCCTTGTTCGCTAACTTGGAAACTTTCCCGTTAATTTTCGCGTTATTTACCTATTTACCTGGTGTATAAACCCTTTGGTACTATATATAATTTGTAAGTTGTATTGGAAGAGTGGTTTGCAAGTGTGAAAAGTAAATTAAAAGTGTAGAACGAAGGAAAAAATTTCCTCGCTGATATTGATTAATATTATCGATACATTTTCTGTATGGATGTTAAATCGAGTGTTTTTTTAATGTATTGTGTATTATATGTAAGTCGAACCAAGAAATTTCTTCGCAGTATCGATAATATCGTTCGTTCTATCGATATAAATATTTTCTCTGCGAAATCTTGTGGAGAGTAAATTGAAGTACCCAAACGAAAAAGGTTGATTTACTCCCAGTGCCGGTTTACGTTATTGAAGATCATCTAAAATTGTATTCTGTCAATATGCGAGAGAAATACAATCCCTTTGTTGTCCGTTAACTTGGAACACCGTGACAGTAACCGAAACGATAAAAATCCTTTGGTGTTGGGCTAACTGGCATTCTTTCCATACTGAAATCAATTTTGCTCGTGAAAAAAATGTCAATGGTTAGCTATAGATCATTCGTTTCGGTGGTTACTTTCATTCGGTGAGGTCGATGTAATTATAATCGTCACCCGCTATTCGGAAACTTTCTCGTCGGTTTTCTCGTTATTTTTTCTCGTTACTTTTTCTCGTCGTTGTATCCTCCTAACTGGCCACTGACATTCCTTCCGTATGGAAAAAAATCTAGTTAGAGGAACACGAGAGGATTTTTATCGTTTCGTATACCGTCACGGTTATTCCGAGTTAGTGGAGGGATTATGTTTCTTTGTACGAGTTCTCGTACGTCGAAATGTTCCTCTATACGAGTTCTCGTATATAGAGATGTTCCTCTATAAAAGTTCTCACGTATCAAGATTTTTCTCCGTTATGTTCTCATTTATCGAGAATTTTCACCAGTGTGTTCTCATTCATCGAGATTTTTCTCAAGTATGTTCTCACATATCACGATTTTTCTCTATTGTTCGCATTTATCGAAATTTTTCTCTATTGTTCGCATTTATCGAGATTTTTCTCCAACACGTTCTCATTTATCGAAATTTTTCTCCACCATGTTCTCATTTATCGAGATTCTTCTCCACCATATTCTCATTTATCGAGATTTTTCTCCAGCATGTTCTCATTTATCGAAATTCTTCTCTATCATGTTCTCATTTATCGAGATTCTTCTCTATTATGTTCCCACATATCGAGAGGATAAACAAAAGGAACAAAATACGCAAAAATCAACAAGACAATTTTCAACTCAGCCGACGAGCAGTTTACAATTCCCTCGATCTCACCAAAGGAAAGTAAAGTACGATATGCTTTCTTCGAAGAATGGTCGACTGGATAATTCGCGAGAGTACAATCCCTTCGTTGCTCGAAAACAAAGAATCTCGACGATACGATAAAAATCCTCTCGTATCGATTTGCGTTTCTTTCGTACGGAATTTGTTTCTCTCGCGGATAAAAAAAAATGTCAGCGTACGTGTTGGGCGTGTCTGGAAAGAATCGCAGCAGATTCGATCGACATGAGAAACGAAAATCGGTACGATCCTCCGCAGGGTGCACATACGTTCGAAAGAAACGCAACGAAACGCTCGAAGACGCTCGAACACGCTCCAGAGTGATCCATCGAGCACTGTTTAAGCGGATATCTAATCTTCACTCGCGGCGAAACGGGAGAGGAAGATGCTACTGCTTCCCGGCATTATCTTATTGTCAGACGCGTTTGTCAAGCCCTCGGTTATCGTTTCGTCGACCATATGTATTTTCGTGAGACGCGTGCTTAGGAGATTGGCCGCGAGAATCACTCGATAGCCGAACAATTTATTCATGAATACGAGGAACGCGGTTTCGGCACGATCCGCCGGCGTATTTACGATCCGTCGAAATCGAAAACACTTTGTTATCGGCGAACGTTTCCTCGAGTCCTCTGGAAACTTATACTCTCCACTGTTTTTGGAAGCAGTTTCGGTAAACTGCTTTCAGAACTATTAGAGCAATCGGGAAATATATCGCGCGATTTTAATCGCTGTTGTCTCTCTTGTTATTTTTACGCTACCTCGTGTACGCTTCGGTTTTTATAGGATGTCGGTTTATTTTTCTAAGTCCAAGTTTTCGATATACGATTGAAATTATAGTTATTTCTGTTATTTTTACCGTACTTTGTATTTGTTTTTCTTTTCGTAGCCCCGTTGGTTTATACTTGGAACGAGTCGCGAGAAGATTGAAATTTTTAAAGTAGAATTGAAATTATTGTTTAGGTGATTGTCTCTTGCGAATAACGGCGCAATTATTCGAGCGGGAAACATTTTATCGAAAATTTCATTCTTTTCATCGTTTTTGCAGATTGTGACAATCGTTTCGCGAATATTTTCTCGTATTTACGATTCATTGTTGGAATTCTTTGTCGCGGGAGGTTCGAAAGATATTGAAAGAAAATAAAAGTATATTTTTATGTATCGTACAAATCTGAAGCGCTTTCGATATTTGAAAATTTTTCCCATCTGTTATTGTACGACGAGAAACTGGTCGTTCTCGAAACCACATTTTTATCAACGCGTATCGAGTAATCGATAGCTTGTGTTTCTCCGTGTACCGTAGATCGATTTTACGATAAAATCTTTTCGTTTGCTTTGAGTAAAACGCCTGTATTTCAATACACCATCGAATAAAATCGATACAATTACAGGCAAAATATATACCGATTGTTTTCAAATACAAATAAAATAAGAACACTACAAATGTACCGATAGTAATAATAGCTGAAAATATATTCCGTTTATTTTCAAATATAAATTAAAGTACGAACGATATTAATGTACCGTCGAATAAAATCGATAACTGCGTACAAAAATATGTACCGATTACTTTAAAGCACAAATAAAAAACGAAGTACATCCTATAATAGCACCGAATAATATCAGTAATAATTATTAAAAAAAAATATACACCCCATATTTCCAATTGTGAGAAAAGTAAGAGAGATACTCACAGGATAAAACCAATAGTAATTATAAAGAAAAACATACGTCGATTATTTTCAAATAGAAGTAAAGTACGAAAGGCCTAAAATCGATATTAATTATATACAAAAAATATTACACATACCAATTACTACGGAGCACGAACGAGACACGAAGAAACGATAATATGCACCGGTCGAGTTTCGAGGGTACCTAAACGCGTCGAACTAACACTAATTACAATAATTATCGAGAAAAGTACATACTGATTATCTCCAAATAGAAACAAAGTACGAAAGGCCTGAAATCAATGTTAATTACACCCAAAAAATACACCGATTGCTTCAAAGTCGCGGAGGACAAAGTATACACACTACCATCGAATAAAATCAGCAACAATTACCCATACCAATTACTTCGGATCACGAACCGGAGACTCGAGAGTAATATGCACCGTTCGAGTTTCGAGTACACGTAAACACGAATAAACATCCCTGTAAGTCGCTCCGTTGAAACGAAACGGCGTGTGTCCACCACGGGAAGTTCGCGGTTTCGTCCGCGTTCGCAAAAATACGAAAAGTTCCGTGCAACTGGGACGCGAACTTTCCTCGCGAGCAGAACCGATGAGCATCTTCGGGGAAAACATTAATTTTCCAGTTCCCTCGGTCTCGGTGCGCCACGGTGAGACATCCATCGAAGAGGCCTCTTCTCCCGCGTCGGATGTCGCGACCGATCGATGAACATCGTCGTAACGTTTTTTTCGCGTCTAAGGACAAAGGAAGACGGCGATAAAGCGCTAGACGAATCGGGCATCGATCATCCGCTGGTCGCTATTGCTAATTGCGGCTCGTCTTGCGAGAGACTCGATCGGTCACAAACGAGATCGGCCGCTTCCCGTTCGGTCATTTGCAAATTTATCCGACTCGGATCGCAAAAGGGATACGGAGCTTTGAATTATCCTCTCTCCATGGGAAGTTTCAGCAATTTAGATTAAGATCAAAAGCCACCCGGATAACGTCTCGAATACCTGGCGGCGTTCGAGTCTTGTTGCGAACAACTTGTTATATTTAAGTAGCTTACACTTGCCTTCTTAAGCGCCCCTTCCCGTGGAAACGGATCTCTCCTTTCGACTCTACGGATTCTTGAAAAACGGAACAACGAAACGTAAATACGCGCGCGCTTCGGGTGCGCGTGCTGCATAAGAATCTTTCGGGGATGGTAACGATGCATCGATGCTGAGAATACGGGTGCATCGAAGCTATTGATGTTTTTCGATGGATTTGATATGGGAAAGCTTCACGTCGATGGTTTTTGAAAAATTGACGAATCTTTGGTACTGTCGGGGTGTATCGTAGATGGTAAGTGTACTAAGTATGCTGGAATTTGAATAAATTGCATAGGTGCATAGGTGCATAGGTGCATAGGTGCATAGATGCATAGGTTGATTGACGAAATTGACGAATCTTTGGTATTGTCGAGGTGTATCGTAGATGGTAAGTGTACTAAGTGTGCTGGAATTTGAATAAATTGCATAGGTGCATAGGTGCATAGGTGCATAGGTGTATAGATGCATAGGTTGATTGACGAAATTGACGAATCTTTGGTATTGTCGAGGTGTATCGTAGATGGTAAGTGTACTAAGTGTGCTGGAATTTGAATAAATTGCATAGGTGCATAGGTGCATAGGTGCATAGGTGCATAGATGCATAGGTTGACAATTTCCGAGTTCCATTAGATGAATTTAATAACAAAGAATGCGAGTGAATAGTAGGTATATCTGTGTGAATTATTATTATAAAATTTCTTCTAATACTTTCTTGTAGTAATAATTATTGTGAACAATGGAGAAACGATAGGCGAGTGTTCGAAACACGTGTGAAAGAAGTACACTTTGACAGTTCGATTTGTGAATATTAAGATTGGCGATAAAGCGAATAGTCGTACCAATGAACGAAAAATTTGAACGAAATTGTTGGTGATCTAACGATTTTAAACGAATTAAGGAAACATCGATGTATTCTCGAACACTTGAGAAGTTTCGCGATCGAAACGTTGCTTAGTCGTTCCCCGAGTCAATCGCCTCTTTCTTTTTAAGGGGCGTTTTTCGTACACACGAGATAATTGTCTCGAGTGTGTCTAATTAAAAGTCTTGTTTGCACACGATGACATATAAATTATGAAATCGTGTGGTCCGGTACCGAGAACAATAAAATTGATCGAGTTTTCATTCGACTTTGAATGTTCATAAATGAAAGTTTAATCGAGTGTATTGCTCTCGGTGGCAATATGTACAATTTCATCATATTCGCCGGAGATAATTTTTTATTTACACGTAAAAGCAGCGCTGAGAATGCTCGACGCGTATATAGTATTTTATCCAACGCGCCTCGGATTGGTATCGTTCTCAATTCTCAAGTTTGTCAAAGTAACGTTTAACGCGTGTACACAGTTTAATTAATTTTCACAAACATCGTCAAATTATCGAAGATATTTAAAAATATTTTGGACAGAAATTGAACACTTTATTTTTACGTACCATTATCGTGCAATATTTTAGCTCGAGACAAACGCCGAGAGTAAAGCGTATAATTGGAGATCATTCGGGGCCATTCTTTCGCTATTCAAGGTCGTTAAGTTATTCTTAACGCTAATGAAAAGAATGTCTTTCAGTCTGGGGCACAAAGATACGTTTTGTTTCAGAGACTCGGATACTTGTTGAAAAGTAAATTACATTAATTGGCAAAATGACCTTAACGGACGCAACATTATATTCTCAAGCTTTAACACCGTGTACAACGAACTGTATTATTTTATTCAAAAATTCGATTTCCTTAATAATTTCGAAAAAACATACCTGTAAACATTCCTTAATAGTTTCGTTCTGACAAATTTACGTACGTATGTATTTATTTATTCGTTTCCTCACAAATGTAACTTCAATGCGGAACGTTTGTAAATATTCTTTGTCGCTATCGATCGTCGCAACGATTTGTGCGAGTAATTTCAATGTTGATCGTTTGAAACGGAACATCCTATAAATAATTGGTAAAACATTGTCGGGAAATGATTGTTATCGTGTTTTAATAATAACGTGAAGAATTCGCCCGGAATGGTTGGATTGAAACGGAACACCGTGCAGATAATTAATACTTCCGTGGCGAAAATAATTGTATATACACGTTTACTTTGCGCAATTGAAACTTTAACAGCAAACGGTTGCACACAGAAGAAACACCGTAGCTTTTTAAGGTTCGTACAGAAATACTACGTCACGCGTACGTACACGATAATGTTACCTTACGGCAGAGCGTACTATAATCAAGTCATAAACTGCATACGAAGTTCTTTCTTTTCTCTGGAAAATTTCTCTCGCATGCTGTTAACTTTTTAATGCTAATAATCGTGTTCCTAGTTCGAAGGTCTTTGTATACGTATGTATACAAAGTTCGATATTATATATTTTTCGATACGAAATTACGTCCGATGCTGAAATATAACGCATCCAAGAAACCGATAACAAATCGTCGTTAACGAAATAATAATTTCAATTTTCAATGGGAGAATTTTCAGCGATTTCGATGTAAATTTCCACAACGGTGATACTATTATAATTTTAACTAGCTTCGATTTCAATTGCTGTAATAGCAATACTGTCATAATTTACAACGACTTTAATGCAAATCGTTACAACGTTAACAAAATTTAATCGTTAAAATACACTTCGATATTTTTCAATTCGAATCGAAAACAATTCGTTGCTCCACAATAATAATTTATGTTATTGGATTCGAAAACGCGATCGATTCAAAAATAACGTTCGACGAGGAAATACAATTTACTCGAGGAGTCGATACAGAAATCGAGAATAAAACAACGAATCGTCGTCCACGCTGGAAAAGTAATCTCGATTTTCGATGCAATTTTAAGCGGTTCCAATGTAAATCGCTACAACACTATCTGTCGCACCAATGGAGTTAGTCGAGAGCAACGAGAACCTGTCGATGAATATTTCGCGAAAGTAATTTATCCTTGTTTGATCGCTTTCCGTTATCCAATTTTCGCGATAATTCGTCGATTCCGCGTCGCGTTCTTTTCTCCGCGTTTCACTCGCTACAATAGCGGGCGACTTTTCGCGATTTATGCTTCTCGTTTTCCTTTTTTTTTTTTTTTGCGACGAGCAATCGAACAAAGATACGTCGTCCTCGTCGTATTTTGTTCGTGCACCGAGGCAGGGAATTAACGTTAATAAACGTCGAACGAAACAATCGACACTTGCTCGCGGAACTTTCATTAATGGGATCGAAAATTTCACGAGCGTGCTCTCGCCCTGATGATTTTTCCGCGTTGAGTTTTTCATCGGTTGTAAGTTTTTCTCTTGTCAAACTCCGCGGGCCATTATGGGCGCAATTATCGGTACGACTGACTTTTTCCTATATCCGCTGGAAATTTCACGAAATTACCAGTCGGACGAGAAATGAAAGATTTTATTTCCCATATCGATCATTCCTCGTTTTATTCCCAGTACCTTCTAACGGTCGAAATTCGCGCCATTTTCCACAATTGCCCTCTTCCCCCTTGGATTGCTTTTCGATCGAGAAGATATTTTATACGAAGATAGAATGCTTCGTATATGTCCTACACGAATATAGCATACATTATATATATCCTATACGAATATAGGAAATTTCGTATATATCCTATACGAATATAGGAAATTTCGTATATATCCTATACGAATGTAGAAAATTTCGTATATATCCTACACGAATATAGGATACTTTATATATATCCTATACGAATATAGGAAATTTCGTATATATCCTATACGAATATAGGAAATTTCGTATATATCCTATACGAATATAGAAAATTTCGTATATATCCTATACGAATATAGAAAATTTCGTATATATCTTATACGAGTATAGAATATTTCATATATATCCTACACGAATATAGAATACTTTATATGTATCCTATATGAATATAGAAAATTTCGTATACATCCTAAACGAATATAGGAAATTTCGTATATATCCTATACGAATATAGAAAATTTCGTGTATACCTTATACCAATATAGGAAATTTCGTATAAATCTTAAGATGTTTCTTACACGAATGTAAGATATTTCGCACAAATCATATACGAAAAATGAAAAAAATTCTCGAGAAAGCTCCGAACGTGTCCAGTGTGTTATTAACGTCAGCGCGCTGCGTTATTACTTCTTCTCGCTCTATTAAAAAACCGTGAAACGAAATAATTTACATGCGCGGTAATGTTAATAGCCGTTTGAAATCCTATAGAATGATTGTTCCGAACAATTTGTCCCACTTATCGGGAGAAATTCGTCCGAAGTTTCTACGGAATTAATCTCGAGTTACTGTTGTTTCGGGCAAAATTCGAGAACGACTCTTATTTAATAATTGACGAGATCACGCATTTACGAAGTTAATTGGGTCGCAATTATCAATTATCTGGATAAGTAGTCCGATATCGTACAGATGCGACCATCCATTGTACGGGAAACTTTCTTGCGGTGTTCCTTTGCAATTAAAATTCTTATTCAACGTTTATTACGAACTGTGCAACGCGCGCGCAACCGAGTCGATTTTATTCAAAAATTTTTTTACGATTTCGTGTAAACTGGTTCACCGAGAAAATATCTCTACCGAGAAGATTTCTCTTTCTCTGTTGTACCTGTGATGTAAATGTTCGGTCCATAAAAACGTATCGAGTGGCAATAAACGGCTGGAAAAGTGGTATTTCGCGAGCGACGGTATAAATTCACGAGTTACGGGACAGCGTATCTTCCGAAACGAAATTATTTTACAAACGCGTGTTCGTTTCTAATGAAAATTCACACCGAGTGAAATTTACACGGAATATTTTAGCAAATTAGCCCCGTGCGTTCTTTTCGAGTAACCTTCGAAGAGATTTTTTTATCATTCAACATGTACCGAAAAAATTAAAGATCTTCCAAAATTCACCGGAGAAATATTTCTAATTTTATCGTATATTTTTCTTTAATTGCTCCAGAGTTTCATTAGCGCTTTTGTGAGCGCTTTTATTAGCTATTTATAAATACATTTGCACACGTGCTAATCTAAAAGTGGATATCGATACTTGTTTCTCTGGAACTTGTACCAGATGACGTATATAGATCAATTTCTCTATTTCGTAACTGTAATACGACAAACGATTGCGTAGCGTTCGAATGGCAGCCAATAGAGGTGGGTGACTAATTTTTGGAACGCTCTGTACCTATAAATTCGAAACACTTCGTGCACGACGGATCCTCGACCATCCGACACACCGTATCGCCGGTAATAGATCAATTTTCGTGCAGAAACAAAACTCCGTCGACGTAGCTGGGACGTCGTCGGAATCGCGTGTAATCCACAATAAACAGCCGATAACCCGACCTCGCGTAAAATCCTCTAAAACACGCGAAACCCTCGAAGCACAGATTTCAATTCTACCTCTTTCCGCATAGAGAAGCCGGTCCCTGAGACACGCTCTACGCGAAATCGATATTTGTGTATCTCTTGCATCGACTTCGTGTAACCACGGTGTATTTAATTTTTAGAGCGATGTAGTCCGATACGACTACATCGTTTAAATATATTTATCTATATTTCGCACTATATTTCCAGCTGGTAAATATCTGAGGAATTTTTAATTGAAATCGAAGGGAATAAAATCGCGATAAAAATAAAGGCAGATGGAAGACGTGCAATCCGTGTTTAAATATATTTATCTATATTTCACACGTTTCGAGCTCGTAAATATTTGAGCAACTTTTAACGATAATTGTAGAGAATAAAATCACGATAAAAATAACGGCAGAAGGAAGATGTGTAATTACGTACGGCGAGGAGAAAAAAGAATTTCGTACGATGTAAACGATTAAAGCGGAGAAATTTAAATTTAAAATTGGATACCGCCCTCGTTGAACTAAAACCTGCTTACTACGTCCGAGTTGAAAGAATTTGTGTGTATTTCAAATGGAATTGCCGATCAACGATCGTGCATCGCGTTTTCCTACAGGAAGCTAGGTTCAAATACTGTAACCCTTACACGTAAACGCAAAATTTTTGTTTAATTCTTCGAATTTGTAACGAATTTGATCTAAAACAACGTTCAAGCTTAAATTTTGGTTTCTGATCATTTATTTTCTACAAAATGTATTTTCTTCTTCCTTTCTACTACGTAATTACTCTGATATTTATTTTAATACCACTTCAGTATTACCTTAGTATTTTTTTAAATTATTACCAAAGTAAAAATATTTCTCTACGTATAAACACGTGCTGGCATCGATATTTCCCTCTTCCTTCATTTTACACAATTACTCCAACATTTATTTCAATACTACCTTACCATCACCACAGTATCTATTTCCTCCCTTCTCTTTATCTTCGACCCAATAACTCTTTAAATTATTACCAAAATAAGAAAGAACACTGTAGAAATATTATTGCACGTTTGAACACGTGCTCGTATCGAGGTTGCATCTCTCTTGAATTTGCCGCGTAAAAGCGCAAGCGATCGAATTTTCGATACCCTTGTAGGTTTGCATCGGTAGAGAGGATCGGGACCGGGACGATTTCTATCTGTGATCGGTAGGGCTCGCGGAAAGAAACGCGAGATTTATCTGGAAAATCCTCGTCCACGTGAGATCGAACGTGGCGGCGAGGATCGTCTCGCTAACGAGCAAAAAGCACGAGGTACCGTTCTGCGTGCTTTGGCCTCAGCCCGATGAAAAGACTGACCGTTCGAGTATCGTCGAGCTCGCGTGCCCCGCGCCGCGCTATAATGCATCACGGTGCACGCGATTGATGCACGCTCGGGGAACCTGCCTTTCTTGTCCCAATTGCGGCTAGACCGCGACTACTCGCTCTTGAAGATTCCTCATCCGCGTCCTCGAACGTCTTTCTCTCGTTTTCGAACGCACTTCCTCTCGATCTGTTCGCGCGTGTCCGATCGGCTTTTCAACGCGGGGTTGCTAACGGTGCTCTCTCACGTCCACCCTTTCAACTTTCACTGTTCGTTCGTAGGAGCCACGTGAACCCGGAGGGCAGAAAATTACCAATACTAGTTCGTCTCGGAGTGATGAGAGTATTCCAAATTCAGAAATATGGGTTCGTCCGAAAGTGATCAAATTGAGAAATATAGGTTCGTCTCAAAGTGACAAAATTATTATTTTAACTTTCGCTGTTTAGTTGTTGGAGCCATGTGAACCCTGAGGGCACAAAATTACGAATACGAGTTCGTCTCAGAGTGATGAGAGTATTCCAAATTCAGAAATATGGGTTCGTCCGAAAGTGATCAAATTGAGAAATATGGATTCGTATCAAAGTGACAAAATTATTATTTTAACTTTCGCTGTTTAGTTGTTGGAGCTATGTGAGCTCAGAGGGCATAAAATTACGAATACGAGTTCGTCTCAAAGTGATCAAATTCAGAAATATGAGTTCGTTTCAAAGTAACACAATTAAGAAATATGGGTTCGTTCGAAAGTGATAAAATTCAGAAATATGAGTTCGTTTCAAAGTAACACAATTAAGAAATATGAGTTCGTCCGAAAGTGATAAAATTGAGAAATGTGGGTTCGTATCAAAGTGACAAAATTATCACTTTAACTTTCGCTGTTCAGTCGTTGGAGCCACATGAACTCAAAGGGAACAAAATTACAAATATAGTTAATGCGATAATATTTAGAAATATGAGTTCGTTCGAAAATGATAAAATTGAGAAATATGGGTTCGTATCAAAGTGAAAAATTAACCTTTTAACTTTCACTGTTCAGTCGTTGGAGCCATGTGAGCTCAGAAGTCACAAAATTACGAATACGAGTTTGTCTCAGACTGATAAAATTTAGAAATTTGAGTTGGTCCAAAAGTGATAAAATTGAGAAATATGTGTTCGTCTCAAAGTGAAAAATAAACCTTTTAACTTTCACTGTTCAGTCGTTGGAGCCATGTGAGCTCAGAAGTCACAAAATTACGAATTCGAGATCGTCTCAGAGTGATCAAATTCAGAAATATGAGTTCGTTTCAAAGTAACGCACTTAAGAAGCACGAGTTAGTCTTGCAGTAACAAAATTAAGAAACACAAGTTCATTTTGAAGTAACAGAATTAAGAAATACGAGTTTGTCTCCAAGTGTCGCTTTAAAAACTAAGATTATTCAAACGCGGTTTACTTAAATGGTACGAAAATAAATTTATTTCACAGGCAAGAGGTAAAAATCTCAATTTTCACATAACATTGAATTCTGACTCTCGATGTACCTATTCGCTCATAATGTGGTTTGGAAAATTACAAGCATCTTTTGTAGTTTTCTTTGTAATTACTTCTACTCCCAGAATTTTCTCCAAAAAGTTATCGTTCCATCATTCTGCGAAAGCAAGTTAAAATCGAGGTAGGACAAGTTGGGTCGTTCCTTTGAAAGCTAAATTCACTGGTCGGGCAACCTTTCGTCGATCGTTCGTTAAAAGTTTCTTAAACCTTAGACACCAGGTTCTATTGTCTTTAATGTATAATAAGAGTCTGGATGTAGGGTTAATGGGTCACTGGTTTCCGTAGACGATTCGCGCTTCGATTCGTGAAGTATCCGCGTGACCAAGAGTGTCTAGCTAGCAAAGCTGGCCGACTACTCGATAAAAAGAGCAGAGCTAAGCTGACAAATTGTAAGCTCGGCTCGAATAATCGATCCGATTTATACTACTCGAGTATTTCGAGTAGATGGAATACTCGAACAACTCGAATCGCAGCCAAACACGAACGATTCTCGTGCTAGTTTAATTATTCCAAGAGTTCGAGTTCATTTTAACCGTTCTACGAGTAGCCGCCATTTAATAGTTCTCGTTGATACGAGAATCGCTCGGTACGGGACTTGGAATATTTGGATAGTTCCGTTACCTGGCCACTGTGAAACGAAAGGGACCGGTAACGTTGAAATTTTCGAAATGTTTTCCGTTTCCGTTTCCTTTGTTTCGATAACGTTGTTAAAAGAAATCGAATAAAATGTACGACGTTCGAAAAAAACACCTGGAATGAAATTGTTCGCGAACGAGGTTACACAGGCACCTAAATCCGGCTACCCTCTCGGCATTTATCAATTTCATTTATGGAACGATACGATTTGTCGGCGACAGAGTCGAATGTGAAAATTCAATACGAAAATTTAACGCTCTTCAGTTTATTTTTCATAGAAATTGTTTCGCGGGGTCTCGGTTCTATATCACCTTTTTGTAGTGTCACCCACAATGTCGATATGAATATTAAAATCCGCTCTTTTAATCTTTCGGGGGAATTTTTGAATACCAAATTCAATGGAAATGTTCCACGTTATATATTTTCGTTGTAGAAAATTGAACAATTTTCCAACGAAATTTCCAACTTAATATCGCGCGAATAAAAGATCTACTATATAATACTAACAATGATTGCAACGTTCGACGCGCGAATTCATCGCCGGAACGATCAATTTCCATTGTTTCGAATTTCGCGATACTTACTTCTCCGGGTCGATCGGATTTTACAGATGTGCGTTCTATAGATTCCACTTATCCACTCGTAAGTAGATCCTATCGTTCGCCTTATGTTTAAGTTAGATTATCAATTTAGGGTCGAGTTGGGGTTAAGTCACAGGAGAACCACATTCACCGAACTCTATCTTTTTACCTTCGTTCTACAAAATATAATATTCTTTACACACACATGTATTCCTCTTTTTTATATCTTTTCCTTTCTAAAACCTCAACTAAACATTTACCCCACCTTTTTACTTTACTTTTACAAAATACAATATTTTCTACACACACATAATCCCTCCTCTTCGTTTCCATTCCTTTGTAAAATACTCAAATAAATACCCCAAAAGAAACCTTCCAATTAACATCCCTCCATATCGATAGATCGCAGTTCCATCCATCTTATTCACCTCATTTCCGCAATACACATCTTTCCCTCCACTCGTACTCTCATTCCGTTCAAATTCTTAAATAAAACGATAAAAAAAAAATATACACTCTCGTTAACATCATCCGAGTTAAACGCACTTCCTAACGTGAGTTTAACGCGGCCATCGCGCGACTCGCGGCGCGAATTCTCCCTCCTGATTTTTTTCAATCGGGCCAAAGAATTCCTCCTCGGGTACGGCGAAGGGGTCGTTCTTTTTTTTTCCAACGGAGTCGAGCCGTTTACGACGGTCATTACGCGATGAATTTTAATGCATTTTAGCATTCTCGACATTTCCAACGGCGCGACTCGAACGTTCCGGGAACTGCCCCCCTTAACGGGACGGACGGATATTTTTTTTTCCATCCCACCGTCCTCTTCAACACCCCCCTCTTGGTTCTCGCGTCCCATTCAGTCGCCTCACTTTGTTTTTCGTTAAACTTTTATCTCCGCGAAACATGCGGTCAGGTTTTCCCAGAGCCTCCCCGTTTCCCACGTCGTTTCGCTCTTACGCCTCCAGCTGCATTGTTTTCCCGTAAATTGACTGACTAGTGCATAATTCGCGTCGACCGCCAGCGCGCGAAAAAATAACGCTCAGGGAATGACGTTTTCGTTTTCACACCGTCGGGTTTTTACCGCTAACTAGCCATTGGGTAAACGACGCCGTAACAAAACCCCGTGGCGTCGAACCGGTTTTCAGCTTTCCCCGATTTATGCAGAAACATCGATTCACCCACCGGGCATAAATATCCGACCGATGCACCGCGGTACGTGGCTGGGGTAATTTGTGGTCGAAAGTAAATTCTTTCACCCCTTGTATTTTTAATAAATTTTTATCAACGTATAACGACAACCACGATCGAGATTTTCGTATAACTCTGCGTTGCCATTCGGTGACAACGAATGGTATCGTGGAATTGAAGTTGTTTTCATTATTCCGGAACATCGAAAGGGAAGTTTGGGTTATTTATTCGTAGAGATTTTAAGTTTTATGTGGAGAACGTAACATTCGTGAGAATTTGAACTTTGAGGAAGTTTTCGAACAGGTTTCTAATGGTTAATCGAGCTCGTTTCGTGGGAAAGTTTTGAGATTAGTGGAAGCACTCCGATGAGAAAGAAAATAAACAGATGATTTTATCCACGATTGTTTATTTGGATAATTGGCGATTAGATTCGAAGGAATTACGGTGATTATATTTTTATACTTCTCGATTGTATTTTCCAGTATTTTATTCATTCTTCAAGGTGGTGATTTATCCATACAGATAACGATTTACTTCGAATAAGTAAAATTCTTTATTTTCGAAAAGATTGTTACCGTAAAGATTGTAGAAACACCGTGGAGATTGTTTGTAATTTTGTAACGTAAAACGAAAGCTACCCGATCGTTCCTACGTTCCTGTATTTCGCTCGATTCATTTTCCATTTTATCCCCGGTGGTATTCTTTCACTTTGTTCGTTTTCACGCGCTTTTTCTTTTCTTTTTTTCTATTAATATATCAACACCGTTCGTAATTTATTAATGCGTACGCAGCGAAGAGTACAATTACTTGGTTGCTTGAACCTCGCAGCGAGTCGGTTTCGTTATTCAGAGCATAACTGGGATTATAATATTAATACGAACGGAGTCACGTTTACCGGTGTCTGCCCGTGGGACTTTCTATTATCAATCATAGTCATGGACACTGGTTTTCAGCAAGAGGGATTCTCCTGTGCTTCGAAGTATTTGGGAAAGCGGACGAAAAACGAATTACTCGCCGAGTGATTTCAATCGAGAAAGATAAAGAAACGGTGCGGAAAAAATGAAAAAAAAAAGAAGAAAAAAAAAGAAACATTTATCGCGCGATGATGGAACGATCCGACACCTTTCCTTTAACGTTCTTTGATATATGGAATGAAAACGAGCAGAGATTTTTCAAGACGAACGTACGGTTACGCTCAAGAAACAGCTGCGAGGCATGCACTTCGCGGATGCATCGTTGCACAAAAAAAAAGTGAGGTCACCGAGCAGGTAGACCTTGTCGTATTATTCAATTTTTCCTCGGCAATTTTTTTTCTTTTTTTTTTCCATCCTCAACGAGACAGAAGGTAGCTGTCCCAATTACGCGGCACACCCTCCGTATCCAAGTTTTCGAAATACCGAATACGCGAAGTACTCGAGAGCAACGACGTCGTTCGGGGACCGGACTGTTCTAATTAATTTTACGCGATATCGTTTCGTCTACGAACGGTCGAATAACTCGAATATTCTTCGCCGGGTACCTCGAAAATTGTTTCGATACCCTGATTCACGATCCAGGGAATGGTAGCAATGAACTAAATGAATGCACATTCCGATATGCAACGCCGACTTGTCGAAATAGCGCGCGAAACGAGCCCCAAGGGAATGGAAGACGATTCTCGTCATTCTCGCGAGAAATGTCCCGAAGTTTCCGACGATAACGCTGCAATATCAATAGGAATACTACGGAAACCCAAGATAATGCTCGTTCTTTCGTACTTATGCACTTTGTTCGTACTTCGATGGCGCGTGATCGGGGGAAGATCGTAAACAGTCGACGATAACGTCTCGCACGTATCACGTGCAACTTTAAGGCGCGTGATATTAATAACGTGCAGCGAAAAAGTATACGTTTGCGTAACATCAGTTTCGTAGTAAATAATGTCCAAGTTCAAGCTTAGCCAATACCGAGTTTCCGAGACGTTTGGTATTTTTTTTTTTTTTTTTTTTTAACGATGTTCAAAGTCGCGAGGGATCGTTGTCGAGTATAGAAATATAATATTAATAGCGATTCGATACGGTATTTGTGTATCGTTTTTAGAATTTTAATACCGATTTGACACAGTTTCTAGGCCCGTTTACGGATTCTAATAACGATTCGACATAGTTTTTATACGCGTTTAAGGATCTTAATAACGATTCGACATAGCTTTTATCCGCGTTCAAGGATCTTGATAGCGATCCGATATATTTTTTACGTATCGTTGAGAATTTTTATATTCCAATGAAATGATATTTTTCTATCGCGTTATCGTTACATTTTCTACCTTTTTTACACTCGGTAGTTTTCGCTTCAAGGCTTCTGTAATTCTTCTATCGCTATTTTTCCATCGTATTGTAAATTTATCCTTAAGGTCGACTCGAGAATATGCCCGCGATATTGAAAGATTAGTTACACTTTGAAAAATTCCGGAAATTTACGCGCACGTACCTCACGCTACCGCGGAGAGATCTCTTGAACGTAAATTTTCATTCTATCGGTAAATATCATTCCCAGGAAAGACGTGCAATTTTAAAGAACGGCCCGGACAGGCTGTCCTTCCTTCTCGGTCGAATTTTCCATTTCAGATGCAAGTGGTTTTCTTTCCGAAATACGGAATTCGTGTTCACGACAAGATGAAACGCGTGTTTTGGTACCTCCGCGCGGAGAAATACAATTGTGTTCAATAATCGAGGTACAAGATAGCTCTACATTTAATAATTTTTCATCCAGCGAGTAATTAACGCAACTTTTCACTGTTCGCGAAGGAACGAGGAAAACCGGTTAAATACTTCACAAGCAGAAGAATAATTACTCTCTGTAATTATCCTTTAACATTTTCAAGATATTACGCGCTCCTTTAATCACTTGCACAACACAAACGGTAATTTTACGAATAATTTTCGAGACTCCCTTGTTCCGTAGTTATTAATTCGATCTCCGACTATTCTTCAAATTAGTACAAGTGGTTGAAAACTCTCCGTTGCAGAAGCACACCCTGTATACGCGTTTAGAAATACTATAAATTGAACGATAACGTATTAAATGATTCGGAAATCATTTATAAATTATTACAAGAAAATAAGTTTATTACAGAGAAAAGGAAAATCAGCGTGTAACAAATGTGTCGTTGACACTCTACACGCAGAAGTATATTTGTTATCGTTGTTTATACAAATACAACATCTTCCACGTCTACGCAGCTGTTGGTTGGTAAATTGTAAACCTGACGGGAAAAATCTTGAAATACTTCGACTCTTCTTTCGAATGTGTGAAAGACGATTTTGTACTGCGTGAGTTAAATATGAAAGATTTAAAAAAAAATACTGTAGAAAAATTTCTGTCTCTGCAGTGAGTGATGAAAGAGAAACGTAATTTAGTAATAGGTTGTTCAATAACTACTGTTCAATATAGTACTGTTCAGTGTAATACTGTTCAATATAGTACTGTTCAGTGTAATACTGTTCAATATAGTACTGTTCAGTGTAATACTGTTCAATATAGTACTGTTCAGTGTAATAATGTTCAATATAGTACTGTTCAGTGTAATACTGTTCAATATAGTACTGTTCAGTGTAATACTGTTCAATATAGTACTGTTCAGTGTAATACTGTTCAATATAGTACTGTTCAGTGTAATACTGTTCAATATAGTACTGTTCAGTGTAATACTGTTCAATATAGTACTGTTCAATATAGTACTGTTCAGTGTAATACTGTTCAATATAGTACTGTTCAGTGTCACACTGTTCAATATAGTACTGTTCAGTGTCACACTGTTCAATATAGTACTGTTCAGTGTAATACTGTTCAATAAGTTTTATCGAACGACAAAACTTATCGAACAACCTACTACTACAGTGTTCAATAAGTTTTGTCGTTCGATAACCTAGTACTATACAAATAGTTTTATCGAACTACAAAACTTATTGAATACTATAGTAATAGATTGCTTAATAAGTTTTGTAGTTCAATAACCTAGTGCTATAGTCTTCAATAAGTTTTATCGAACAACCTATAACTATAATGTTCAATAAGTTTTGTCGATAGATAACTTAGTACTATAGTGTTCAGTAAGTTTTATCGAACGCGAAAACTTATCGAACAACCTAGTACATCTCAAGAATGTTAATTTTCCACGTAGATCGAAACGCGTCGAAATTGCCGCGTTTCGTAAACCTAGTGTTAACATCCGCTGCTCGGTGCGCACCGTAACCGGGTCGTAATCGTAGCACGACCGATGTAAATCGAGACGACCGACGGCCGTATCCACGAGACTTGTCGCTCTTCTTTCGCGAAACGAAAGGTGTTGTCACGCGACACGCGGGATTCCTTTGCAACCGGAATACAACACAGTTCGCGAATTCTGTTCCCGGTGCAGAGCCGTGTTCCCAGCTCGTAACCGCGTGATTGCGCGAACGTATCGGAATACTACGCGTACACGTAACTACTACGAGGAGGTGTGATATTACATCTGCATTATATCGATGCGCGCCATTCAGCCCGGAGGGAGTCCTCCTGGAGCTGGTCGTCTTGGGATTAAGGTCGCGTGGGCACGTAACCGCGTACACAAGGTGTGCTTCGCGATCGGGGACAGTGAATTTTCAACCACTCGCGAGAAACCATTTATCGAGAAACAGTCACAATAGATGGATACCTATACTGATACACGATACGGGAGAATTTCGAAAATATTTGTCAGTAAAATTTCTACTTGGTAGTAGAGTACTTTCCGTATTGGTAATCGCGAGGGGAGCAGGTAAATATGATAATAAAATATCTATATTGAGAATTTTGGAAAATTATACCTACGGTTTCTCATCTGTATTTACATATCGTGAAACAATAATAGGCGGTTTAATGTGAGAATTATGAGAATTGTTCCGTGCGTTATTTGTTTATTGTGTTAGGTGAGGGGTAGCTGTTCGAAGAAATGGAGATTCGATAAGTAATAAGTAAGAAACGTGCTCATTTCGACGATAATTTAATGTGATTTAACCCTTTGCACTCGAGGCTTCTTTGCTACCAGAGACGCCTCGAGAAAATTCTTTAAGCGGTAAAATTCATCTGGAATGAAACATTTTTATATACTTCGTATCCACGAGTTTACAATCTACGAGAACGTAATATTTCAATTTCAATTTGTATTCCAAACCACGAAGTTTTCCCGGATCGAGAATGATAAACTGAATTAGATAGCGACCGAGGATCTCCTCTCGAGTTCATGGGGTTAATGTGTTTAGAAATTTTGAAATTACACCCGAGCGGTCGAAAATTAATGCAATATATATATATAATTTGGTCGAGTGTTTCTAAAAAAATTAAACACGAAAGACGAGAGCGAATACTGTAGGAAAATTTCTGTCTCTGCGGTGCGCGATGAAAGAGGAACGTGAGTTTAGTATATCTTGAGAACGTTACTGGAGAATTACGGAGAATAATTATTCTTCTATTCGTGAGGGATTTAACCGTTGCAGGAACTTTTCAACCGCTTACGGTGATTCGTCGAAAAATAATCAGAGATGAGATTGTAATACACGATACAGAAGAATTTCGAAAATATTTGTCAGTAAAATTTCTACTTGGCAGTAGAATACTTTTCGTATTGGGAATCGCGAGGGGAGCAGGTAAATATAATAATAAAATATCTTCTACAATAGAATAGTGGTATTTTTCTCTATAATGAACGCGGTCGTAAAATGCAAGAAAAGAAATTACGCTTCGAAATCTATTTATGTGTGATTTTGGCGTGGGTCAGAAATGACCCGTCCTCCGACGTTCAATTTTTTCGTGTCGTTCGAAACGATCGACCAAATCGCACTGCATTTTATTAATTCTCGACCACTTCGATCTAATATTAAAATTGTCTAGAAATATCAAATTTTGCGTTAAAATTTTTCTACCGTCGAATTACGAAACCTTTTACGTTTCTCTTCTAACACTTGTACCGACTTCTGTCCATTAGGCGAGATAAATATAATATAGAAATTGATTTTCTTCCAAACTTTCTGATTTTATAAATCTCTTCCTATTTTGTAATACGCGATTATAAGTCTCTTCCAATTTTATAATACTCGATTATAAATCTCTTCCAATTTTATAATACTCGATTATAAATCTCTTCCAATTTTATAATACGCGATTATAAATCTCTTCCAATTTTATAATACGCGATTATAAATCTCTTCCAATTTTATAATACGCGATTCGTCGCAAGAAGTGCCCGTAAAGCTAATGTTAACCATCGTGGAGTCGCGTTGCAACTATCGCGGATACTTTTGCTCGCGGATGCATTCATTTTTCATACGCGTACGTACACTGTTAAGGTTCCAGAAGCTCGCGTGCAATCGCGACATTAACCGTTTCGGGACCACGGGGACACGTGCGTTCCAACGAACGATGCACGCGTTCATAAATTTTGCATTCCGTTCGACGAATAAATTCACTATATTTTTCAGCGTATCCGGTTACTTAACCACCGATGGGACGTACTTACCCGATTACCACCACTGGAACACCTCTGCAAAAGCGGTCCCGGAACAGTTAAAAATACATATTAATTCATAACAGACATTGTTCCATCTTCAATAATAATTTCCAAATTCAATTTCGCTGGTTCTCGAAGCAACGAAGCTCTTCGAATATTCTCGGAGAGGGTTCGTACAAATTTAACAACTCGAGAAGATTTTTTAAAGAATTCGATTCGTTAAACTTTCGGTATATTGCGTTAATTAGATTTATTTTTCGCTTCTTAGGGGGGAATTTTCGCGATATTTTAAGTATTCCAGGTGTTCTAAATCGGTAAATATTCAATCTACGTTAATACCTCTCGGAGATAGTTGTTTTTAAAAAGCTGGAGATTTAAATAATTCACGGTGCAAATTGGAATTTTAGTTCTACCTTCGGAATTTTATTTTTACCTTCGATATTTTAATATCAGTTATTCTCGTACCATGATTGTAATATTCTATTCGATGAATATTTTCTCAGTGTCCGCCAGTATTTGCAATTACCCTTACCGACCTCACGGAATGGAAATTGGAAAATTTTGTTTTCCTCGCGTCGCGGCGCGCAGAGAGCGGAGCACCTCGGCAACGGTAATTTCCTTCTTACGGGGCTCCGGTTGTAATTATTCATACAATTACGGCAACAGTGCGAGAAAGCGTGAAAAAAAAAGAAGCAGTGAAAAGAAAGAAAAAAAGAAAAAGGAAAAGAAAAGAGAAGAAGAAAAACAAACTGCACTCGCCGGGTAGAAATCTTGAACTTTCCGAAGCTTCGTAGCTTTTTCGATTCTTTCGGGTTCATTTTAACCCTCCCCTCGATACGTATTCACGCCGGGGGAACGTCGAAACTCGAATATAAATAATCGTTTTCCGATGGTATTATTGCCGTTCCACGGTAAATAATCGCGATCGTAAAAGGTCGTAATAGAGAAGAGAGAGAAAAAAAGAGAGAGAAAAAAAAAGAGCGGAGGAGATACGGATAAACGGGCGCGAGGGGATACAATGGCATCGTTTAAACGGGTAATTAATTGAAATTCGCCGGAAAGGAACGATGCTTGCTTTCTTTTTTTCTCTCTCTCTCTCTCTCTCTCTGTCTCTCTTTTTTTTATTTTTTTCTCTTTTTTTTTTCTCTTTCTTTCCGTGTGTTTATTCCCGATGTATCTCTTAATTAACTCTGTTAAACGAGTACGCGAAGCGAGTGCATCGGTCGAAAGAGGCAGATCAAACGTTTCTGGTGTGCAGCGCGGACGAAACGGGTTAACGAGATATAGAGAGAAATAACAACGAGGACGATTCTCTCGTGACACGATGTGGCGTTTACCGCTAACGAGCGCGCTAATTGGCATAAACGAAGCCGCGCCCGCGGGAGTGTAATCAAGTAATTCGATTAACGCTGTCGTCTAGTGCCCGAATGTTTTTCTTCTAGCTTACACGATTTTCATAAACGAACCTCTCCCATCGTCGTTATTATACCGATCGTTCGTGCGAGGAATATTGTTTTTTTTTTGTTTCTTTTTTTTTTTCTCAAGGTGGTTTATTTTACAATAATGAAACAAAACGTGTAGAAATTTTCTACGTTTGTAAATTCTCCGTTTCCTTTCGTTTTGTTGCGTTTTGGAAGTAATTGGCTCTCTGCTCTCGAAATACACGAACGATATTTTTATTCGCTATTTGTTCGTCCATTTCGATAAGTGTCGCGAACAGTTTCAATTCGAACGATTGCGCCAGAGATGGTGGTTTTTCGAATGGAAATAAGAAAAAAATATTATGTAAACAGAAGATAGTAATTGCTTCAATTCGGAGCGCGTAGAGGGTATCGTGAGTTTTTGTTACGACTATCAGGTAGAAATAAAACGTACAAAAAATTATGGAAACACAGGCTCGTCGATGTTTTAGTGGAAAATTGTAAGAAGAATACGAGATGGAATGGAAACGATATCGTACTCGTTGTTTTACCAGATACGATTTATGTAAATCTCGATACTTTTTTTCTTTTAGTACAAGGTTGAGATTGTTGGTAAATTTAATTCATTATCGTGGCAATTTCTTGCGAATTTTTACTCGTTTCGTTGAATACGATATTGGTAGAGATTAGATAATCGTAATCGCCTCGTTTGTTGCAACTCGCACTTGGTAATTCTGTTTGCCACAAATTAATGTATCGCTTCTTGCAAATCCCCACTGAAATCGTAGTAAGGGTGGACAAGAAGAGCACTTCTGTCTTTATTGCAGTAACAAGTGCAGGAAGCCATTGTCGAGGAGTTCTATCAGTGGAATGTATTTCTCGGTGGAATGTAAGGCGTTTTACAAACGATAAGCACGACCCTTTACGGAAATAGTCGACTGGCCGTGGTACCATGTAGCTAAGTACCTACACGAGACATCAAAAGCTCGCGTTATTTCCACTTTTTCACGCTGAAATGCACGGTGCACCATTGTATCAAAAGCTATCGAACAATTACTCGAGCACCAACTCCGTTACTCGAATAGAAATTCCATAATTTAACGAGAACATTTTCCATTCGCCGAGGTATTCGATACAAATTAACCCTTTAATACGATCGTTAGAAAATTGTCCATTCCTCAAGATATTTGATGTAAATTAACCCCTACAATCGGTTAAAAAATTTTCCATTCGTCGAGGTATTCGATACAAATTGACCCTTTAATACGATCGTTAGAAAATTGTCCATTCCTTAAGATATTTGATGTAAATTAATCCCTTGATTACACTGTTTTAAAAAATTTTCCATTCGTCGAGATATTTGGTATAAATTAACTTCTTGACTACTATCGATTACAAAATTGTCCATTCGCTGAAATATTCGATGTAAATTAATCCCTTGACTACGATATCTTAACAAATTTTTCATTGGTCGAGATATTCGATGTAAATTAACCCCTTGACTATAATCGATTAAAAAAATTTCCATTCGTCGAAATATTTGGTACAAATTAACCCTTCGATTACAATCGGTTACAAAATTTCCCATTCACCGAGATACTCCATATAAATAAATTCCTTGATCACAACTAAATAGATTGGTTCACGTGCAGCAAACTTCTCTGAACGTTTTAACAAACTTCCACGAACGAAATTATCAAAAGAATGGTTGAACGTCTCCATACGATCCAAGTTCTTCCATACATGTATTCCCAACTCTGAACACCCCCATCCTCGAAATATCGTGGTCTCGAGTCTCGGTTCCATTAATTTCGTTTTATTTTACAAAAGAAAATTATGTCATAGAAGAACACCGGTGATCTCGTTAACTTCGAGAAGAACCCACGTTGTGTTATACCGTGACCCCTGCAACCACTTTAAAAATTTTATCATAAAAAAGGAAAGAAACAACAACGACCGTCGTAACTTCGAGAAGAAATTTAAATTTTAATTAAACTTGTTGTGGCCCGTACCCACCCGAGTACACTTTCTATATTCGATACGTGTTCCATCGAATCGATGATTGTATTAAAACGGTTTCGTTTCCCGTTATCGACGTACCGTGCGAAGATGTTAATGTAAACGAACGTTGTTCTTTTATTAGATTTCCACCGCAAGGCAACTTTCGGAACACGAAACTTCACCCTCCGTTGCTGGCATCTCGAATTACTTTCCGCCGCTTTAATTTCGAAGAGGTGAAACACGCGCCCCCTCGCCCCGATTTTCACCCTTTTACCTCGTTCTCCTTCCACCAGCCACTCGTTACCATTTTGTTTTTTTTTTCTTCGCGTTCCTCCTTTTTTCTCATAACTCTTCACTCGCCTTGTTATGGCGAGATACACTCGTGCGCTACTGTTAACAATAGCAACAGAATGTCGAGGGTCGTAACGATAGGGTTACGACTAAGGTCACCGTTCTTCAAGTTCTTCAGGACATAATTAAGCGACGTGGAATTTAACGAACTTTAACGAAGGCCTTTCTCGAGGAGAAAATACATACAGATCGGGTTTCATTTTCACCTGTCCGAGATAGACTTTCGTTCGATTCCGTTAATTAATCCACCGCGGGCCGTCGAATCGCGATCGATGAATAATATTACAACAATATTAATATTAATGATAATACTTCATTATTCGTTAAAAGAACTCGAAGCCCGTGTAATTGGAAATTTCGCGGCGCGCCGGATTATTCACTTGCGCCGCGTTCCATTAAACAAAAATATTTCGTCGAATTTCACGCCGTGTTTCTTCATATTTTATGAAACGACGATGAATTTTAAATAATACTGATTGATGACGAGCGATCTTATCTGTAATTGGTGAAATTTCGAATGTATGTACTGTAAAAGACACCTCGAAGAGAAATGTAAAAATGTTGTTCACGTATGTAGAAATTCAAAATTTCTGTTACTTTGAATTGTGAAAATCTTAGACGAAAATTTCGATAATTTTGCAACAGGTTTTAGAACGAGCCAGCTAAGTATCAAAATTAAATTGAGTTCAAATATGTATACTCTAAAAGACATCTCGAAGAGAAATGTCAAAATGTTGTTCACAGATGTAGAAATTCAAAATTTCAATTACTTTGAATTGTAGAAATCTTACACGAAAATTTCGATAATTTTGCAAATGGTTTTGGAACGACTCAGCTAAGTATCAAAATTATATTGAGTTTAAATATATATACTCTAAAAGACATCTTGAACAGAAATGTAAAAAT
Organism: Ptiloglossa arizonensis; assembly: GCF_051014685.1. Lineage (NCBI taxonomy): Eukaryota > Metazoa > Arthropoda > Insecta > Hymenoptera > Colletidae > Ptiloglossa > Ptiloglossa arizonensis. The sequence goes on from NC_135050.1 coordinate 24,411,529, forward strand.
GTTGTTCACAGATGTAGAAATTCAAAATTTCAATTACTTTGAATTGTAGAAATCTTAGACGAAAATTTCGATAATTTTGCAAAAGGTTTTAAAACGACCCAGCTAAGTATCAAAATTAAATTGAGTTCAAATATATATACTCTAAAAGACATCTCGAAGAGAAATGTCAAAATGTTGTTCACGTATGTAGAAATTCAAAATTTCTGTTACTTTGTGCGTAGAAATGTTACAGGAAAATTTCGATAATTTTGCGAAAGGTTTTAGAACGAGTTAGCTAAGTATCAAAATTAGATTGAGTTCGAATATATATACTCTAAAAGACATCTCGAAGAGAAATGTAAAAATGTTGTTCACGTATGTAGAAATTCAAAATTTCTGTTACTTTGAGCGTAGAAATGTTACAGGAAAATTTCGATAATTTTACGAAAGGTTTTAGAACGAGTTAGCTAAGTATCAAAATTAGATCCAGTTGGTGCGATTTAATGGACGCAAGTTCAAAGCGATCGAAATGGTTCGGAAAATGTGGGGCATGAAAATCGAGGGGTTTACCGATTCGTCTGGCGTTAATTGCGTCGAAAATAAAAATTAGGGAAATTGTCGAGCGAGGTACGGATAATCTCTTTAATAAACACCCGGTACTGTCGCTGGACGAAATCACCGATATGTCGCTCGAAATAATTAGAGGATCTGGTCCGATGTTCTTCTCACTCTGCACGATAACCAATAGTTGCAAATTGCCATGATTATATAAGGTGAGCATTCGGTAAAAGTTTTAACGTATTACTGTCACTGAAGAGTATCGCTGATCATTTACGTCGCTCAAAATAATTAAAGAATCTAGTTCAATGTCCTTCTCGATCTGTACACGATAGTTATTATACAAATTGTCACGATTTTATAAGCTGGACATCCAGTAAATATATTACTGCAGTATTTTTTTCTTTTCATCTTTTATATTTAGTTCTATCGAATTGTTGAAAAGAAATATTCTTTATTTTTCACGAACAATAAAGTACGAAACTTTCACTGTCCAATTTGACAATATTTTTGTTCACAGAAGATACAGAATATTTTTAGAAATTTCTTCACTCACAAAATGAAAATATTTCTTATGTGTTCTATATAAAATCTTCATTTTTTAAATAATCTTACGCTTCTTCTCTAATTTAACAGATAAGTAATATACAAATACAAATCCATTTGTGAAAATGTAGAAAAGTAACTAAGTGTTTTCAAGTACGTTCATAGTTTTCTAAACACGAAATTCATCTGCTCGGAGAGAAGGTGGATTAAAGAACATAATCCGTACGCTCGCCAGATAATTTGATTAATAAAAAATGGTAACGCGAACACATTCGGACGCGAATCCGACAAACCTTCGTGAAAATGTTTTTCCTCTTACGCTTATTCCGCGGGAGTGCATTACGAAGTAAATAGAAGTAAATAGAAATTAAGGGCTATTTCGTCCCTCGTCGAACTCCGCGATTTAAATGAAGAATTAAAAAATTCTAAAAATTAAAAACGTGGAAAAACGAAGTAAATAGCTTCTAGTATTAAAAACTGATGCACCTCTCATTGGAGATCTTCACGGTTTAAATGAAAAATAAAAAAATTTTTTAATTAAAGGCTTAGAAAAAGGAACTAAATACCTTTCGGAGAATTTTCATAGTTTTCCAAACACGAAAATTCTGCTCAGAGTGTTTTCTAAATCCAAAAATTCTTCTACTCTGAGTATTCTCTAGATCCAAAGATTCTTCTACTCTGAGTATTTTCTAGATCTAAAGATTCTTCTACTCAGAATGTTCTTTAACCTCAAAAATTCTTCTACTCTGAGTGTTCTCTAGATCCAAAGATTCTTCTACTCAGAATGTTCTTTAAACTCAAAAATTCTTCTACTCAGAATGTTCTTCAAACTCAAAAATTCTTCTACTCAGAGTGTTCTTTAAACTCAACAATTTTTCTACTCAGAGTGTTCTTTAAACTCAACAATTCTTCTACTCAGAGTGTTCTCTAGATCCAAAGATTTTTCTACTCAGAATGTTCTTTAACCTCAAAAATTCATCTACTCAGAGTGTTCTCTAGATCCAAAGATTTTTCTACTCAGAATGTTCTTTAACATCAAAAATTCTTCTACTCTGAGTGCTCTCTAGATCCAAAGATTCTTCTACTCAGAATGTTCTTTAAACTCAAAAATTCTTCTACTCAGAATGTTCTTCAAACTCAAAAATTCTTCTACTCAGAGTGTTCTTTAAATTCAACAATTCTTCTTCTCAGAGTGTTCTTTAAACTCAACAATTCTTCTACTCAGAGTGTTCTCTAGATCCAAAGATTTTTCTACTCAGAATGTTCTTTAACCTCAAAAATTCTTCTACTCAGAGTGTTCTCTAGATCCAAAGATTTTTCTACTCAGAATGTTCTTTAACATCAAAAATTCTTCTACTCTGAGTGCTCTCTAGATCCAAAGATTCTTCTACTCGGAATGTTCTTCAAACTCAACAATTCTTCTACTCAGAGTATTCTTTAACCTCAAAAATTCTTCTACTCAGAGTGTCCTCTAGATCCAAAGATTTTTCTACTCAGAATGTTCTTTAACATCAAAAATTCTTCTACTCTGAGTGCTCTCTAGATCCAAAGATTCTTCTACTCGGAATGTTCTTCAAACTCAACAATTCTTCTACTCAGAGTGTTCTTTAAACTCAACAATTCTTCTACTCAGAGTGTTCTCTAGATCCAAAAATTCTTCTACTCAGACTGTTCCCTAGACCCAAAAATTCTTCCCCTCAGACTGTTCCCTAGACCCAAAGATTCTTCCACTCAGACTATTCCCCAGACCCAATAATACTTCTACTCGAAGAAAAACATAAATCGAACGAACGTAATCGCTCGCGAGGCAATTCGATCGATGAAAAATGCTAACGCGAACAGATTCGTCGCGAGTCCAGCGACCAACGATGATGCGTTGGGGTAAAACGTTTTCTCCCCTCGCGTTTTTCTTTTTTTTTCTTCCGCGGGAGCGCATTATGAAGTAAATAGAAATTAAGGGCCAGTCCGCCCCTCATCGGCGATCTCTGCGGATGGCATTCTACCCGCTGCACTTGGCAGTCGTCCAGTCATTTCTCCTTCTTTCTCGTTTTCCCCTTCACTTTCCAACGATTTTTCTCTTTCCACGTCGTTTTTACGCCGGCGTTTCCGCTGCCGTTGAAATAATCGGACTGCGAATACCGCTTTAATTATTCCATTCTACTTAACAACGTTCCACGATCGTTCGGTCCTTTTCCGGTCGCGTGATAACGCCTTTATCCTCATTTTTCCAAGTCGTTGGCTTACCACACGCCTCCTGGATACGCGAGTGTGCCGTGACTTTTTAAATCGTACGAAGCGGAAAGCCGCGCGCGCGTCTCGCGTCCAAAAAGAAATGTCCTCCAACGGTGACACGGAACTCGGTTCTCCGCGGTAAGCTCCTTTAAGTAGCTACCCGTCCAAGGATTTAACACGATTCGATGTTATCGAACGAAATCGATCTGCTTTCTACACGACGTTCTTTGCGCGGAGAGAACAACAACGCGATTGCCAGGGAAACTTTTTTTTTTATTCGAGAAAACCGTTTAACAATTTTCCATTCCTCGAGATATTTGATATAAATTAATTCTTTGATTACGATCGGTTGAAAAATTTTCCATTCGTTGAAATATTCGATGTAAATTAATCCCTTGACTACGATGTGTTAACAAATTTTTTGCAAGTCGAAATATTTAGTATAAATTAACTCCTTGACTACGATCGGTTAGAAAGTTGTCCATTTACCGAGATATTTTGTATAAATTAATCAATTGATTAGGATAGTTTAAACAATTTTTCATTTGTCGAGATATTTGGTATAAATTAATTCTTTGATTACGATCGGTTGAAAAATTTTCCATTCGCTGAAATATTCGATGTAAATTATCCCTTGACTACGATGTGTTAACAAATTTTTCACTCGTTGAGATATTTAGTATAAATTAACTCCTTGACTACGATCGGTTAGAAAGTTGTCCATTTACCGAGATATTTTGTATAAATTAACCAATTAATTAGGATAAGTTAAAAAATTGTCATTCGCTGAAATATTTGATGTAAATTAATCCCTTGACTACGATGTGTTAACAAATTTTTTGCAAGTCGAAATATTTAGTATAAATTAACTTCTTGATTACGATCGGTTAGAAAGTTGTCCATTTACCGAGATATTTTGTATAAATTAACCAATTGATTAGGATAGTTTAAACAATTTTTCATTTGTCGAGATATTTGGTATAAATTAATTCTTTGATTACGATCGGTTGAAAAATTTTCCATTCGCTGAAATATTCGATGTAAATTATCCCTTGACTACGATGTGTTAACAAATTTTTCACTCGTTGAGATATTTAGTATAAATTAACTCCTTGACTACGATCGGTTAGAAAGTTGTCCATTTACCGAGATATTTTGTATAAATTAACCAATTGATTAGGATAAGTTAAAAAATTTTCATTCGCTGAAATATTTGATGTAAATTAATCCCTTGACTACGATGTGTTAACAAATTTTTTACAAGTCGAAATATTTGGTATAAATTAACTTCTTGATTACGATTGGTTAGAAAGTTGTCCATTTACCGAGATATTTGGTATAAATTAACATCTTGATTACAATTAGATCGATTGGTACACGTGCAGCAAACTTCTATGAGCTTTTAACGCGTACTCAAAAGTTTGGAAACATTTGTCAATTTCTACCAAAATTGTACATTTTGATAAATTTTATACTCGACCATTGTTTACGTACTATATTCTTAGAGACTTTAGCATTTGGTGTAGAAAATAAATTTACAAGGAAATTCTCTGTAAATCAAAATAGTAGAAAATGTAAAATATGTCACCTTTTAAGTCTCTACTAGATAAAATTAATTTTAAAGATGTTTTTTTTTTCTTAAAGATAGTTTCTCTCAATCCACCTAGTGATTTCGAACTTTTGAACGACGAAGTGCTCGTTTGCACATTTTGCATCGAAGTTGTCAAAGAGTTAAAGAAATATAACCGAGTTGAGAAATTAACATTCGTAAAGGTACATAAAGGAGAATTCGTAATCGAAGCACGTACAACCTTGTTAGAATATCCAAGATTTATGACTGTTTTGAATTTGTAGAAAGTTAACAAGGCTACGTAGACCTCGTTAAAAGGAATATAACTATAACACCGTGTATAACCTTATTACCATTTCTAAGATATGCGCCATTCTGGAATTATTATAGGAAATTGAACAACGTGGACTTCGTAAGAAGTTATAAAGATATTATAATACGCGTTGCTTATTCAGTGTGGAGAATTCAAGGCACAATTCCACGAAACACTCTTATTAGATCATTTTGTTACACATACTCGTAAGTACAATGCACATACATTACACTACAATCATGATACACGCTCGTGATTCGCGTTCAGATACGAAACACCTCTCGACGTTTCGAAATTCTTTTAATCCCGATTACGGTACCATTCGTGAACATAAACGCGAGTATATTAAAACGTGTACGTATATATTGCAAATGATTTCAAAGAATGCCCGACTCTCGTTTCACTGGAAAGTTACCCCTACCGTTACATTGTGCTTTGAGACGAGATCAAAGAAAATATAATTCACTCTCGCTTCGTTAACGTCGTGAAAAATTGTAGCTTTAATTTTTTCGTCCACCATATGAAATTAGGAGGGCCTGCCTATGTACGAAAGTGCTTTCTGCACGTGCTAATAGCACGCAATTAACCTGTAATTAGAATAATTTAATCCCGTGAGACTCTGTCTCCAACTATCGTATGGATTTCGACGAAGACTTGTCAAGGATCGGTTTCTTTGTGAAAAATTAATACATTATTTTACTGACCGCTTTTCTCGCACGTGTGGAGAAATAATAGATTGCTCCATAAATGTTATCGATCGATAAGAACACAAAATTTTGGTTTAGTTTTATTTTTTTTAAAAATGGTACTACTGTTTATTGAACATGTGCAAAGTTTCATATTTTTTTATATTTACAGTCGTTCTTGAAGTGTCGTATTTTTTTACAATGGAAAAAACGACAAAATTTATCGAACAATCTAATACACGTAAAATATACACGTTTCCTTTTTTTCATGGGGTACGTAATTTTTTTTTCCACCGAGATCTTCAACGAAACAAAGTATTTATCGCGAGAGATTTCTTTATCGTTTCGAACATTTTTCTTGGCACCATTTTTCCTACTTTCCTAGATAGCTTACATTCACTCGCTCCAAAAACTCTCGGACTTATTACAAGAGAAATTGGAAGAGAAGGAAGAGATTTTGTATCTAGATTTCTTCCTTCAACACGAACTCTGTTCCCTCGATGATAAGAAATTTTATCTTCGAGGTTCAGAACTCCCTTTATGGACTTACGTCTCTTTCGTTAAAAAGACATTGGCTTTTCGCACGGGATGCGATAAATACAATTTCCATTCGTTAAAGAGCGCAAACTTCTTGTTTCTCGGCACGCAAACCGGATACGAGGCTTGAAATTTCTTGCCCTCTTTCCACCATTCGAACACCTCGCAGAATTTTAGTTTTTTTTAATACTTTACTGTTATTCACGCATCTCGTTAAACTCGCGTTAATCCTAGTTCAATTGTTCCCTCGAATTTTAATTTTATATTCGTAGATTGTGCACAAGTACAATACACAATGCAGAAATACAGAAAATACGTTCTTGAAAAAATTCCGAAGAAAAATTTCTTAAAAATTCTTAAAGAAAATACAAATAGGGACATTTTACCGTGTAAATAATCTGTCCTTGACCAAACGATTGGACACGAAACATTGTATTGGTTTTGTTCGTAAAGTGATTTCGTTTTTCAAAATGGAGACTATATAATTTAATAAAATGTTTATTTGTTTATAAATAATACAATGTTTGAAAGTTAAAAGACAGATTCCAAGGTTTTATGGACGCGGTGTATCAAAGTTTCAAGGGGATGAAACATTGTATTCGTTTTCCAAAATGGAGAATATATAATTGAATCAAATATTTGTACACTCTAAAAAAATCGTGTTCCATTTTCACCGAAAGAAACGAAACGACTTTCCGAACAACCCAATAAAATACAAATAAACGATACCTAATAAAGTTACTCGTATATCATGATAATCGATTCCTAGAAGAATTACGGTATAAATAATTGGTTGTTAAAGAAGTTACCCGGTAGGAGTAGAACCGTTGTAAATAATAGTTCCACCCCGTAGTAAACATTCCTAATCTTCTCGATGACCATCGATTGCCCCCCGAGATTCCAAGCTGTCTAGATAAAATCCCCTCTACACTTGCAAGTCGATAATAAAAGAAGTTCGTAAAAGACGATCGGTTCCCTCGAACGAGAAGTCAATATTCTCTCCCGGTGTTCCAAATTCCGTGGAAGATGGCTCGGTAGGGAGGAACGCGGGAAATTTTCCGAAGGTTTCGCAGAACGTAACGCCGGACCCGAGCCGAGTCTGCACGAAGAAGCCCGGTGTGGTAAGGGTCAATGGAATCAAACACGTCGATGACCGATATCGTGTCGGCCATTCTCTTCACGATGTATGGATCTCGGTTGCATACCACGTGAATACCGAGACAAATTCGAACCTGTTCGGTGCACGATCGGGAGGGTGTGCGGGTGATGCACAGGGTGGGCAGAGGTGGTGTCTCTGACCCACATAGTGGTACGTGACGACGGTTCAAGCCGGAAACAGGCCGTGGACTGGCGAGAGAAAAGGAGAGAGGGGCGACAGTCGTGATGTAAGGGGGGTCGAGGAGGAGCGGATAGAAAACTCGAGGAGAACAAAACCCTACGCAAAGGAAACGGGCCGAGGACAAGACTAGATGAAACGAGGTTGACTCCGTTCCTCGTGACCCACGCTGCTACCGACGCTCTTTCCCAACGAACAAAGCTCGGCGCGGCTTGCTCGCTCGCTCGCTCGCGTTATGAGGAACGCCCGGATGAGGTTCTCGGGCACCGCGATTCCCCGCTGGACAACGTAACGAAAATTATTTCGCTGTTCCGGCGGCCCGCTTCCGCCTCGGGATCCGAACAAACGACACGAGTTGCTTGTTAGCGCCGTGGAACGCGCGCGAGGAAACGCGAGGTTACGACACGCTGAAAACTCACGGGGAGCGATTCACTCGCGCGGAATTTTCTATTTTATTCGCAGGGGGGACGATCTCGCTGTGCGTGATTTTTTATGGGTGGAGAGGTGGCGAGGAATCTCGTCTCGTTTGAAAGTGTTTGAAAGTTGAGAGACAGGTTTCAAGGTTTATGGACGCGGTGTATCGAAGTTTCGAGGGGATGATTTTGCAGTGCGTGGTTTTCGACGCGTTACTACGGTCAGGGGAATTTTGAACGGTAGATGAAACATGTTTGAAGATGTTTGAAAGTTGAGAGACAGGTTCCAAGATTTATGGACGCGGTGTATCGAAGTTTCGAGGGGATGATTTTGCAGTGCGTGGTTTTCGACGCGTTACTATGGTCAGGGGAATCTTGAACGGTAGATGGAAGATGTTTGAAGATGTTTGAAAGTTGAGAGATAGGTTCTAAGGTTTATGGACGCGGTGTAGCGAAGTTTCGAGGGGATGATCTCGCAGTGCGTGGTTTTCAACGCGTTACTATGGTCAAGGGAATCTCGAACGGTAGATGGGAGATGTTTGAAAATGTTTGAATGTGGAAAGACGGGTTACAAAGGTTGTGACGTGGAATGTTGAATTTTTTGGGGGACGATCTCGCGGTGCGTAATTTTTTATGGATTACTGTGGTCGAGAGAATCTCAAACGGTAGATGAGAGATGTTTGAAAATGTTTGAAAGTTGAGAGATAGGTTCCAAGCGGAATATCAAAACTCCTCTGTAACGCGGAATATCAAAACTTTTATAGGATCTCAAAAATGTCCTGAAAGTAAAAAAGTAACTAACTTTACTAACTTTTTACTCGGTATTTGGTACTCTTTCAACTTGTATTGTCCGATATTCCGGATTACAATTAAAGGACTCACCCAGTATATTTCTTTCCTTGTAATAAAATAGAACGACCGAAATACGTACGAGAATTAATTCGATAAAAACAAGTTCACCTATAAATTGTTACTTTTGGTGTTCCCGCATATTGAACACCATTTATATTAATGGTTCGCGCCCATTGTTGGTCCCGTGACATACGAAGCAATTTATACGTCACAGGGACACCGACAAGTTGCGAGAAATTGAATAGTTGAACGCAATATTCGAAAATCGCTCGTTACCTTGTGGCAGAGGTATGTACGAGTGGGGTTGTTAAACCGATGATCGCCAGGAACCCTCGCGGTATTCTTCGTATCCAATACGGTGAAAAATTCTGGCAATAAATTTCTCCGAAGATTGATGGACCACTATACTATGCTATTACCTAAACTACAATACAGGGAACACTCGTTTTCTTCGGTGAAAAATAGCCGGTAGCCGCAACTTCGACGCGCGTACATATTATATGAAATGTCTGTGCTTTATTCGGTTGTACAAGCACACGTTCATATTGGGTAATATACAACCAAGTATTTTCGTCTGCCGGTCGAGAAGGATTAATCGAATTGGTAATTTTAATTATTCAAACGAACGATTCCAAATTCTCGTAGAACTTACTAGGTTAACAAGTTTTTAACGTTGCTATCCCCTCGATCTAGATAATATATCGGCCTGATAAATTTCCAAATATTCCTCAAATACGTGACACTTTATCGTAATAAATAATACCAGATTAGATGGAAGTCATTCCTCGGAAAGACAAGTATGTTAATCGAATTTCCACGCGTCGATTGCTCCAATTTTTAATGCATAAATAAGAGTTCACTTTTTCGTATTTTTATCTTCGTTGTTGAAACTTGTAATTAAATTGTAAGAGTCGACTCTCGTGTAATTGTTACCGTTAGTTCGAGCCAATGAAATTACTCTTTATATTCCTGGTAGATCAGTATCGATGATTAGATAATTCCGATTTCCTTAGAGTCTGTTATGGTTTACTGTTTCGTGTATCTTTAACAAACTATACTCGTTAGAAATTTCCACGCGTCAATTGCTTCGATTGGTTCATAGATAGAGTTCACTTTGTTATACTACTTTCTTCGTCACGGAAAGTTGTTAATAAATAGTAACAATTTAATCGCTCGCGTTACTTAAATCTTACCATGCATCGAAACGATTTTCCACGAATGAAACGCTACCATAGAGTCATTACCGTTCGCTCGCTCGCCAATGGAATTACTTTTCCATATAACACGGTGCTCTGTCGATGCTCGACAGATCGGTATCGACGATTAGATAACTCCGACTCCGTCGTATCCGGGTTGTCGTGACGCCGAATATCGGTCCTCGATCGTCGATCGATCGTCATTGATCGTAGATTCGATCAGCGAGGCAGCGGAGTTCGTCGAGACGACTTTTCCTCTATTTTCCGATGAACGCTACAAAGTGATAGCCTTTCGACCTCTGACACGGCTGTGCGACAACTCGTACGGATTTCGTTCCGCTCCGCTCGCGAGGAAATGGCGGCCCGACGTCTCGCTATTTATTCCTCGCTACGTTTCGCAAACTGTCGAAGAAGTTTCCTAGCGATCGCAAGAGCGATTCGGGAGGACTTTTCCCGTACCAGCGTGAATCTGTTTTCGTGTCTCGCGGAATATGAGCTCGACGTTGAATAATGCATCCGCGGCACGTCTTCTTCGACGAGCAATCTCGATGGCGTTTTCGCGTTTCTTGCTCGCGATTCAATCGACTTTTAATTGTATTCCGTTTGACGAACACCATGCGTCGTTCGATCGTCTTGAAAATTTACGCGCGTTTCGTTCGAACCGATTCGAACGGTCCTCTTGGAATTTCGTAAGCGCGGGAGAGACCGCGCGTGGGTCCAAACGGACCCGTAACTTAACCTCTCGCGAACATTTCGAACGCAGATTCTTAGTATTTTATCGTACTTTTCTTAACATTAATATCCCACATCGAGCAATTATTGCGTCGAATATAAAGTTATCGTTATCCTATTCACCCTAAGTGAATAGAAACGAAAACTAGGCTCGTGTAACGATAATATTCGGGGAATTTCAGTTTTCGAATGTCTGTGTAGGAAAGTTTTCGACGTAAAAATGGCGGGAAAGTGTAACTCGCGTAAGTCTTTTACGAAATTGAAGGCCCGTGGTACACGGGGTTAGCTGAAATCAGGTATTCACGGTCGTTCGTTTTCAATTCTATTTTCTATTCGAGTGGAAAATTCCCGATGGTCATTTCGGGCGGACGTGGAAGACGTGCATTCAACAGAATCAAAGTCAGGAAGCGCGCCGCCGCGCAGAAGCTAGCCGGACGTGATGAAAACTTATCCCCCGGGATTAGGTCGACTTCTCACCTGGGATGAGACTCGAGCCGCGAATAAGGAAGACCGAAGTAAAAAGGAACGTCTGATGATCTTTGCCAGCGGAATATTTCTTTTTTTCTTATCCACAAAGCAATCGTAGAAACCATTTGTCGCGCGCAGCCTTCTGTGGATCGTTCCATGAGAAATCCATTACGAAAAATTTTATTTTGTCAAATGCTTTTCACGAGATTGTTCTTCAATTTGGAGATCGCGATTGAATCGATCTCGGTGAAAAATTGTTTCTTGAATCACATCTTGGCTAGACTACGTGATAACCTAACTCTTGGAGAATATTATCGAGCAAATATTTGAAATAGAATTATTATAGGAGGTTATATTTTGCCAAATGCTTTTCACGAGATTGTTCTTCGATTCTGTATAAAAAGGACGTGCCCGGTCACAGTGCACTTTAACAATTTTTTACAATTTCTAAAATTCGAATTGATCCAAATGTTGCCTTTTCGATATACGTAAACACCGAAAACTATTTTCAAAATATTTAATACTTCGCAGGCTGCAATCTACAAATTCATTTTCTCGATATACTTTCTAGAAAAGTATTCCAGCTATCGAATATTTTTTATCCTAGTTCTAGGTGTTCCTTTTGTTTATTCGTGACCGGTTTGGCAAACACACTCGGACACGTGGAAACTATTGCTACGAAAATATAAACTGCACTGCAATCGTTCGTCGCGGAGAATCAGGTTAAACTTGGAACGAAGCCCTCGAAGATATAAACGAAGTTAGAACGAACGACGTTCCCAACCGAAACAATCGCTCAACGATCTATTCAATAGCAACGAATATTTTTCAATCGACGAAGATAATAAAACGTAAGAACCGGAACACGAGTACGGTCCATTACGACACTGAAAACACTACGATGCAATACATTCGGTTACACGTAGTGTAATATACAGGGTGTCCCGCGCCATATTACACTTTTGATTTACGCAGCTGTTATCGTCCGTAGCGAAAAATTAAAGTTAAATGGTTTACAGCGAGACACACTCGGATTTTATTACTTTTGTTTGCAAGTGAAGGAGCAAAGAACCGATAAAGATCGACATTATTTTTTTAAATAGAATCTTATATTTTCTACATCGATCGATGAAAGTTTGTCATTCTCCATGAGAAAGTATCCTTTCATCTACGTCGAATGATCATTGTTTTAAGAGATATTTTAAACAGAGAATATCGAACGTCGAATAATATAGTAAGAAACATTTGTAGACAAATTTGACCTTTGTAGGTCTCTTCTCCATCTAAAACAAAATTACCAGTAGAAAAATATCCCCTAAAACTCAGTTAATATTACGAGAAAATATCAGGTGATATTACGAGATTTTCACATTGCAATAAAAATACAAAATGTGCGAGTAGTACACAAAATACCGAGAATACCGATAAGAAATTTACCTTTAATATTTATCGAACGAGAAAACTTATTGAACAACCTAGTATATCGACAGTGACTTTCTGTGAATGTTTTCAAACGTTCCAGCATTCGATGTCAAAGAATGTCGAATGTCACGACGGTGTCAAAGAATACTTTGTCAATGCTCGTTAAAAAGTTGATAAAATTCGAGCAGTTGAAATGCCAGCAGTTGGGTAGACTCAACCCCGAATTAACCCGTGCCTAATCCCCGAGGTGTTCTTGGGGCGAAAAATGGTCCTCGAAGCGCGAAGGAAACGTTTCGCGAGTGTTTCGTCGGTTATATTTCGGACGCCACTCGTTTTCATCCGAATACGGGACCGAGTGGTCGATTCGCGAATTTCATCGATTTCGAGGGACGAGAACGCGAAAGAAAGAGGCGACGGGAAACACACGGTGAAACAGGAGCGGCTCGAAACGTATCGACAAGCTCCGTTGGATTGCTCGCCGTAGTCGCGAAACGAACAGAGAGAAAAGGGACGTAAAGTTGACGTCAGTAGCGTACGCAAGCGTTTAATCCGACGCGATAGAGGTTCTCTGCGATGCGAGAGGCTTCTCCATTCGAATCGATACGACACACGCACACCGGGCTTCTACATCTGTCGTACACGCGGCCGTGTCGAGTTATCCTCGTGTAAGTAACGCGCCACGAGCGGGAAAAAAAAAAGAAAAAAAGAAAAGAAAAGAAAATCTTTCTAAGCGTGCCGCGCGTTACTTCCTGTCACGAGCCAAAGTGAATACGGGGTTAACGCGGTTCCGGTGTGACCGAAAACCGGAAGTACGCTTCCCTACGGGTGGCTCCGCGGGAGTCCAGTTTCGCGCGGAGCCAACGAGAAACGCGAACCGGGGACCAATTTTGGGGATGTGCAACCGTTCTTTACCAAGATCTTACTTCTCGGGGTATTGAGCGTACGTTGAGCGTTTGTAAATTTTCCATTGGGTGTGAGCGAGTAACTGTATTTATTCGATGTTAGTGGAATATCTATTTAGGAATGTGTACACGTGAAAAATTGTTGAGAGTGTTGTTTCAATGTTACGAGTGCTTGAATGATCTAATATGGGTGAGATGTCTATTTAGGAATGTTTACACGTGAAAAATGTTATGAGTGTTATTTTAATGTTACGAGTGAGTACTTAAGTGATCTAATATAGGTGAAATGTCTATTTAGAAATGTTTACACGTGAAAAATGTTATGAGTGTTATTTTAATGTTACGAGTGAGTACTTAAATGATCTAATATAGGTGAAATGTCTATTTAGAAATGTTTACACGTGAAAAATGTTATGAGTATTATTTTAATGTTATGAGTGAGTACCTGAATGATCTAATATAGGTGCTATGTTTATTTAGGAATTTGTACATGTAAAAAATGTTACGAGTATTAAGGGTCCGTAGAATGTTTGTAAATTTTGTACTAGATGTGAGCAAGTACCTGAATGATCTAATCTAGATAAAATGCCTATTTAGGAATATTTACATGTAAGAAATGTTACAAGTATTAAGAGTTCGTAGAATGTTTGTAAATGTTGTAGTAGATGCGAGCGAGTACCCGAATGATCTAATACAGGTAGAACGTTTATCTAAAAATATTTACACAAGGGTCCGAGTGTTTGTAAATTTTCTATTAGAGGTGAGTATCTAAATAATTGAATAGGGACAAAAATCACTGTTTTACGAACACTTACATTATTTAAACAGGGAAAAGTATCGCTCGGAATCAATGATTATTTTACAAGTGAAACGTCACGGTACCGTTTCGTGCATAAAGCGAAACGCATTTTAAATCTGTTTCGGCGAAGCTGCTGGGACTTCTCTATAAAACAGTAGTAAAACTCGGGCTGCGATTTATGTGGCAAATATTCATCTTGTTGTTTTATGCTGGCAGAGAACCAGACAAAGGGAATTAGAGAGACAAAAGTGAATGTTTCGCTAGAAGGTAGGGTAGGTTATAAGCGTGGCGTGTTTCCTCGTGGTTTAACCGTGGATTTGCGCGAGGACAACTTCTCTCTTTGTATTTTTTTTTTACACGATTGCTCGAAGACGTTTAAACGAAAGACGACTGTTCTACGATTTCGTTCGATCGTCTTTCAACCACCGGTAAAAATTCCCAAACAGTGGTGTAAATATACACAACAATTTCTAAGAGAATTGAACAAGATGTACAAACGAAACACATTCCGATTACACAGATAGAAACGGTGTATCGAAGCCGCGATTTAAAAATTTCACGTTCGATCGAGATTCGAAACGGAAAAAAAAAGAAAAAAGAAACGAATAAAATAAAATCCTACGGATTAAGTATTCACGACTTTAAAGTATCTCCACTTTGATGCTTTAACGCTCGTAGCGCCCGAGCTATATACCGTACCGTACACGTTCCTCGTAAAAGTGGAATTTCCGTTGAACGCGAATTTCGTGCGAGTTCACGCGTACACGAAACACGTATGTCGTAAACGATAGTTTTACGCTTGCACGGTCCCGTATCAGAGCCACGATGGAAAAGGACACTAAGGATTATAAAGGGAGATCCTAGGGACAAAATTTATCGGAGATTGAATCGAAGATACGATTGCTCGACGAACTATCGAAAGCTCTTCAATAGGAAACCCCGGACGTTCTATCCAGCTAACCGGAAGTAGCTCTTGTCTGCCCGGCTCGGCAAAGTGTTCCTCCGTTTGTCCCTCTCTCGCTCCCATAACGTCGATGCTCTTGCAAATGTCCTGGAAATGGAAGAGGAGGCTTCTGAGATCGATTCGGAGATTGGACCACTTTCGACCTTCCGTTTGGCTGTCAGCCACGATCCTGTGGTTGCACCGATCGCAGTTTCAATGTTATTTAACCTCCTTACACGTTTCAGCATTAATCACGACGTGTAATTGGAAGGGATTATGCTTTCAGCGCGGAGTGCATCTTAGAAGGACGATAGGGAACAACGAAAGCGATGGAAATGTTGCTTTTTGTGGTCGGTGGGATATTTTTGGAGGTCAGTGTGTTGAGAATCTTTGATAAGTTTACCGAACGATCGAAGTTGGTCGAATTATTTACCAAATTTGTTTGCAATAACGTTACTCGAACACTTTGGAAATATTTTTCCATAACGTGGATCGAATGTTTTGAAAATATTTTTCCAATAACTTAGCTCGAATATTTTACAAATATTTTTCCAATAACGTGGATCGAATGTTTTTTTAAATATTTTTCCAATTACATAGATCGAATGTTTTTTAAATTGTTTTCCAATTACACAGATCGAATGTTTTGAAAATATTTTTCCAATAACTTAGCTCGAATATTTTGAAAATATTTTTCCAATAACGTGGATCGAATGTTTTTTAAATATTTTTCCAATAACTTAGTTCGAATATTTTGAAAATATTTTTCCAATAACATAGATCGAACATTTTAAAAATATTTTCCAATAACGTAGATTGAACACTTGCAAATATTTTTCCAATAACGTATATCGAACATTTTGAAAATATTTCTCCGATAACTTAACTCGAACATTTTGAAAATATTTTCCAATAACGTAGTGCGAATACTTTTCATGGATATAATTACCTACGAAATTCAATCGTGATATCGTCGAAGAAACAGATTAACGTAATATTGTATAATATATACGCAACATTCAATCTCCGTTAAAAGAAATCATTTCTCTTGCATAAACAAGGATACACAATTAGATAGCACCGATCCATCGGAACTTGGATTCGTGGAGCAAGTTGAAATTTAAATAACGTTCTATACTCCCCCGGCTGAGAAAAATATTCCAACCTCGAGAACGAATAAAGCCTGTTTTCTTTCCATTTCGCAAATTGCAAATTCGCGGCACGCCCGCGAGAGAGAAAAATTAATAAAATCGTGTCCCTCTTTTGTACGGGGCAGTCAGCAGTTAATGGTAGAACGAAAATCTCTTTATAGATAACGGGCGCAATCTTGCTGTCCCAGGAACTTTCATCGAGGAAATGGGAACCGACGATAATCTTTCGGTATCATCGAGTGAATTGCAGCTGTCCGCGATAAGAGCCTCGAAAGAATCATCCGTAACGGGCAGCCCTCTTTTCGAACGAAGAACCGCTCTTTCTGTTTCCCTCTTTCACTTCCTGTGTACCGTCTACCCCTTTAAAGGGGTTTTGTTTGTCGCGCGCGATAGCCCGCTGATGCGTGCGGTGACTGTTGAATAATAAGAGCGATTCGCACGATGGAACCCGTACGAATTGTCTTCGCGATCAATATTCCGAGTTTTTGTCTTTGCTGCGCGTAATTATCGCGGTAATTTTTTTTTAAATTGGAGTCGAATTATCTCCAGTCGATTTAAATTCGCGATTAATTGAGAAAATTTTCTTGGGATAATTTTTAACTTTCTTCTCTAGTGATGCAGGTGAAAAAATTTGCGATTAATTGAGAAAATTTTCTTGGAATAATTTTTAGTTTTCTTCTCTAGTGATACAGGTGAAAAAATTTGCGATTAATTGCGAAAATTTTCTTGGAATAATTTTTAGCTTTCTTCTCTAGTGATGCAGGTGAAAAAATTTGCGATTAATTGAGAAAATTTTCTTGGAATAATTTTTAGCTTTCTTCTCTAGTGATGCAGGTGAAAAAATTTGCGATTAATTGAGAAAATTTTCTTGGAATAATTTTTAGCTTTCTTCTCTAGTGATACAGGTGACAAAATTTGCGATTAATTGAGAAAATTTTCTTGGAATAATTTTTAGCTTTCTTCTCTAGTGATACAGGTGACTGAAAATTTGCAATTGCAAAAATTTTCTTGGAATAATTTTTAGCTTTCTTCTTTAGTAATACAGGTGACTGAAAATTTGCGATTAATTGCGAAAATCTTCTTGGAATAATTCTCAGTTATCTCCTGCGGTAACACGGATGACTGAAGATTTGTAATTAATTGCAAACATTTCCTTGGAACAATTTTCAGTTTCCTCCTCCGGTAATACGGATGACTGAAAATTCACGATTAATTGCGAAAATGTTCATGGAACAATTTTCAATTTTCTTCTCCGATGATACGGACAATTGTACTAAAAATTATTCGCTATACATTTATCGTTAAATTAATTTGCTCGTATTAACCGTGGAACAGATAGTAGCGAGTAATGTGTCTACTTAAAAAAATTCTCGAATTAACATAGTTCCGCGAATAATCCTCTTGAAACAATTTTCAATTTTCTCCTAACACAATCGACCGAACGGTTGAATTATCGAAGAAATATTTATTTGCTCTTACGTATCGACGAGGAATCGTCTCTCGTATTTGTTCCACATTCGTGTACCGTGGAGCAAGGTAACTTTATTTGCGACAGCATTTCTTGAAGAGGATGAGAGAAGTAGCTATTGGCGAAAGACGAGAGATCGGTGATAGCTAATATGTAAGGAAATTTTCAAGTAGGCGCCGGTTAATTTGCAGAGGATGCAGAGCGCGAGTTTGTAAAACTGTTGATCGGTGCAGTTGAAGTCCCCGAGTGATTTTAAGAAGTTTCCACACCGAGTTGTCGATCTCGAGTTTAGTTACAGAGAGCATCGAAGATCTCCGAAATTCGTGAAAATCCCAGTAACTAGAAAATTTTAATAAACTCCGAAATTTACGAAACATTTTAATTCGGTTAATGAAACAAGTATCGAATAACTAATCGTCGCAAAATCGATAGAATACCGTTTTGATGTATCAGCGCGATGAGTGATCGTAATTCCATGAAAAAAATATCTCTGAACATATTTCGAAACGAAGCGAGTACGTGTCGCAATATTTGTTATAATAATAGACGAATACGTAGAAGTGTCTCATCGATCGGGAAAACATTCGATATTTTCGCTGTTCGGTAAGACTTTGATACCGATTCTCATAAATGGCAATTCTTGAAACTTGTCTTTTCAACACTCAGTGTTTACAGCCTAAACGTAGGTGTCTAGAAGACGATTCGTCGCAATATTTGTTATAATAATAGACGAATACGTAAAAGTGTCTCATCGATCGGGAAAACATTCGATATTTTCGCTGTTCGGTAAGACTTTGATACCGATTCTCATAAATGGCAATTCTTGAAACTTGTCTTCCCAATAGTCTGTGTTTACAGCCTAAACGTAGGTGTCTAGAAGACGATTCGTTTAGTGTGATATATTAAAACGAGAGTACGGGGACAGAACCGGATCCATTCATCCAGGAAGGAAACTTCCTCCGCGATATTATACGCTCGTCGGTAAATTTTCACGCTGATTAGCACGGGATGCGCTTTTATAGAAATTAGTGGAGATTAGTTGAAGGGAGAAGGTGAAAATTACGATCGTGTTGACTGAGAATTGCCTGTGGTAAGTGGAGTTAATCGTTTCAGTTCATTAAAGCGAGGTCTAGAATCGATGCGATTTTAGCTAGGCATCGAATATTCCGGCGAATCTACGGTCTGAATGGCACGAAATCACCGATTCGGAGCGAATAGGGGTTTGGCATTATGCGGTTTGTAAATGACTGCCATCGCGTGCGCGCGCGCGCGCGCTCGCGCATTCTATGACAAAATTCATAGAGGCGTTTCTGTATATCTGATCTGGGCGCGACGTAATGGAAAACTGAATTTATTTCTTCGATCGTTGACGAAAGGAAATCGACGAGAAAGAGTTAAGTTTAATTCGAACAATTGGTATCTTTGAGTCTTTCAATTTAACAGAGTTCTCACGATGGTTTTGTCTTAGCATTTTTTAGATCGTTAAGGGAAGAAAATCGACGAGAGAGATTCACTTAATTCGAACAGTTGAAACTTTGAGTCTTTTAATTTATATTTAACAGAGGAGTTCACACGATGGTCTTGTTTTATCATTTTTTAGATCGTTAAGGGAAGAAAATCGACGAGAGAAATTCACTTAATTCCAACAGTTGAAACTTTGAGTCTTTTAATTTATATTTAACAGAGGAGTTCACACGATGGTCTTGTTTTATCATTTTTTAGATCGTTAAGACAAGAAAATCGACGAGAGAAATTCACTTAATTCCAACAGTTGAAACTTTGAGTCTTTTAATTTATATTTAAGAGAGGAATTCTCACGATGGTCTTGTCTTATTTTTTAGATCATTAAGGGAAGAAAATCGTCAAGAGAGATTCACTTAATTCGAACAGTTGATATCTTTGAATTTTTTAATTTATATTTAAGAGAGGAATTCTCACGATGGTCTTGTCTTATTTTTTAGATCATTAAGGGAAGAAAATCGTCAAGAGAGATTCACTTAATTCGAACAGTTGATATCTTTGAATTTTTTAATTTATATTTAACAGAGGAATTCTCACGATGGTTTTGTCTAAGCATTTTTTAGATCATTAAGAGAAGAAAATCGACGCGAGAAATTCACTTAATTCAAACAGTCGAAACTTTGAGTCTTTTAATTTATATTTAACAGAAGACTTTTTACGATGATCTTGTCCTATCATTGTTTAATCGTTAGGGGAAGAAAATTGACGAGAGAAATTTTCCCAATTCGAGCGATCGAAAACTTCATGTCCTTTCAATTTTTACTCAATGAAGATGTCCTTACGATCTTTTTACTTTATTACTTTATAATTCCTCGGATCGTTAAGGGAAGGAAATTAACTTCAAAAATTTTCCTACTTCGACTAGCTGAAACTTTGAATCGTTTAAATTTATTTCATTCGGTAGACTAGTTTTCCGTCTTATTTTACAATTTCTTGGATCGTTCGTGAAAGAAAATTACCAAAAGAAATTTATCATATCGAGTAACTTTCTTTCCTTTTAATTCCTACTTAACGATAGCATAATTTTATAATTACACCACGACTTTCGTACAGTTGAAAATTCATTCAGAAACATTCCCACATCCGATACTCCGTTAGATCGTTGTCACGTTATTTAAAAACATTTGTAAAATTTCGAGAATCCGTGGCTACTCTGAAAATATCAGTACATGCTCAGAGTGTCATTGGGGACAACGAAACCGATCGATACATCCGATAAATCCCGTACAGTGCACCGTGAATCGTAAATTTCTAGTTCACAGTTATAGCATCGAGAATGGCGCGAGTATTAATTTACCACCGGCGCGTCGCGTCGCGTCGCGTCGCCGGAAGAAATATTATTCGCGCGTATAATAAAACGCCGCAAATTGCTGCGAGTCCCGCGAACACGGTGAGAAAAGTTGCCTGTAAATCTGATGGCGAAATTAAGGAGAAACTCCGACAATGAGCGCGCGAAGATAAACACCGCGAAGTCTTACTCGCGGAATCTAATACAAACTTCTCGTGGAGCCAGAACCGCGAAGAAATTTCATTTAAATATTAAATGTTACCTCGGGAAGAGTTCCGAAACTCTGTGTCGCGGAGAGGGTGGGGGGGACAAACATAATAATAACAAGGTGAACGTCGTTATATTTTCCCGCGTCGCGCGACGATAATTAAAATATCGCGCGCGTAAATACGAACTCGTGTTGGAGGGAAGAGGAGCACTTTACGAATCGGGTGTGAGGAAAATGGCCGCCACGTTCGCAGAATCGGCGAACGATCGCTCGGTTACACCATAAATTAACGAATCACGGACACATAGGGGGGAAGTAAACGCGTCCACGGTCCGTTGACTAATACGCGCGTTCCTAATACTCGTTGTCAGGAGGACGTATTTACGAGTATATCGCCGTGAATCCGCCGATTTCGACCCCGTTCAACGGACCCACTGTCCTACGCGTGCGCTCACCTAATTAATTAACCGACACGGACGTCTGAATGCGCCACCGCGTGCCCGTTCGGTGTCACCGTACGCGAAACTTTCTGCTAATTTATCGAGGTCTTGTCGTTGCTTGCCAATTGACTTTTACAATTGTGGTGAGTTAGTAGGATTTAGTTCGAGGATCGGTGCAAGGCTAATATTGCACTTTGAGATGTTTACGTGAAAATTCATGGTAATTCATTGAGGTCTTGTCGTTGTTTGCCAATTGACTTTTACAATTGTGGTAAGTTAGTAGGATTTAGTTTGAGGATCGGTGCAAGTCTAATATTGCACTTAGAAATGTTTATGTAAGAATTCGTGGTAATTCATTGAGGTCTTGTCGTTGTTTGCCAATTAACTTTTACAATTGTGGTGAGTTAGTAGGATTTAGTTTGAGGATCGGTGCAAGTATAAATATTGCACTTTGAGATATTTGAAAGAAAAGGTTTTTGTACCCAAGTTTAAAAATTACTTCAAATACGGATATATATGTTGTATGCAATTTACGTAAAAATTCATGGGAATTCATTGGGGTCTTGTCATTGTTTGCCAATTGACTTTTACAACGGTAGTGAATTAGTACGATTGAGTTTGAGGATCGGTGCATGTCTAAGTATTGCACTTTGAGATGTTTGAAAGAAAAGATTTCTCTACTCGAGTTTAAAAACATATATATATTGTATGCATTTTACGTGAAAATTCATGGTAATTCATTGAGGTCTTGTCGTTGTTTGCCAATTGACTTTTACAATGGTGGTGAATTAGTACGATTGAATCGACGAGGATCGGTGCAAGTCTAAATATTGCACTTTGAGATATTTAAAAGAAGAGGTTTTTGTACCCGAAATACGTCTATATATGTTCTATGCATTTTACATAAAACTTAATGGTAATTCATTAAGGTTTTGTCGTTGTTCGCCAATTAACTTTTACAATGGTGGTGAATTAGTACGATTGAATCGACGAGGATCGGTGCAAGTCTAAATATTGCACTTTGAAATATTTAAAACAAGAGGTTTTTGTACCCCAATTTAAAAATTACCCGAAATACATGAATATGAGGTAGTTTTTTTTTTATACTGTTCTCCATACCAGTAGTTTTGAGATTATTCGAAAATTGGTTAATTTTGAACTCGTACCGTGTTTCGACTCGTCGATTCAATTTCGTTTCGCGACGATAACTTTGAAGTTAGATTTGAAAGCAATGGTTGTGCACCTTGGCTTTATGCAATTAACGATTATTCCGTTACAATGTGTACACTTTGACCCACTTTGAGTATTATGGAAGTTAGAATAGTAGTAATAATATTAGATTAAGCGAATTTGGTTGACATTTACAAATTGTTTCTTCAACGTGCATCGACATCAAAGTTTATTCTTTTAAGAGGTGTGACACTTTTAGAGTAGAGGAAGAACATACTTTTCATTTCTACTTATCGAAGTGAAGTATATTCTTTTCGTTTAATATTATTTGAAATTCGAGATGCACAATAGCATAACTTTACTATTGATTTGGAATATTTCCTTATGCATTTATACAGTAAGAAGCACGTACAGATAAAGAAACAGAATACATTAAACAATCTACGAGTAAATACTTCGTTTCTGAATTTTTTTGGAAATGTGTATTTCTTTCGTTATTCGTCGTAAAAGAATAGTATCGTTGTAAGTTACGACCGTGATTGAACCAATAAATTACAATAACTTTTGGAATATATCTTCTACCGATGTTAAATCTACATTGAGAATTGTACGAATAATTATTTGGTCGCTTTTTACGAAGAGAAAGATAAAGGGTTTAATGAATGTCCAATAGCTGGCACATGGTATGTTGCATAACATAAGGTTTATGCAGCTCAGTAAATACATTGATCGTACGTAATATCTAGGTCAATACAAAATCCCGTACATCGTGCAATTGAACGTAAGCCAACATTGGGACAACGCGGGTGAAAAAATAATTCTACCGCAGAATAAAACAAATACAATGGATATCCGGAACACCTGGACCTCGTATTGAAAACGCATATATTTACGCATTGACCTCGTGTCAATATGCGAGATAAATTTTTCGAGACGTGAATATTTTGTCGAAAAGTTATCAAAAGCTGTAGTATCGTTTCGGTGAAGTTATATCTATACGATATCATTTTAACGATACAATTAGTGGTACGAATAAAAGGTTAAAGTAAACGATACATGTTTGTAAGATCTACTCTACTTTTGAGTTATACTCAAACGTTAAATGCTACTTCGGGTCGAAAAAGTGTCGATATTTGAACCGTTGTAACTTCATGAAAAAAAATCATTCGGCAGTGTACCTAGGCTCGTTTGAAAGAAGAAAGCCTCTACTTTATTACAGCTAGTTTGAATTTTTGCGAAGATGCTTTTATATTTGAATACAGGGCGGGAAAGACGACGTTCTTTTCTCTGAAAATTTTCAAAATTCGAACGACTCTAAAAAATTTGAAAAAATTTTGTTCGCAATTCGTTTTGGAACAAATTTAAATGCAGAAGTCTTCTCTTTGTAACGAGCTGTTAAAAGTTGGTGTACGATATTTTATCACCGATTTATGGTACTTTGAAAAGTGTGCTGCCGACGTTAGAATAACTCACAATCGTTATTACAGAGGCAAAATAACGATTCGTCTGTGAATAATACGCGACACTACTCTCTTTCGGTCCATTGTACACGATTCCTTGCATAAATCAAACACACACCAAACGCACGCAAAATGCATACACGCGAGGCACAAGTTCAACCACCTCGTGGTTTACCTCCGGTTATTCTAATGCCAACGCCACATTTCTCATTTAAAGTCTCATAAATCGGCGATAAAAGATCGTATATTAATTTCTAATGGCTCGTTGAAAAGGGAAAATATTCGCCTTCGAACTGTTTCTAAAATTGCGGAACAAAATTTATTTAATTCCGTGGAGTTATTCGAATTAAGAAATACTTTCAGAAAAATGGACCAACTTTATTTTTCCGCCTCATTTCTCAATATAAAAATTTTTCTGGAAAAATTCAATACATGTACAAAAAAGTACAACCTTTCCCCTTTAAAATGAGCCTAGGTACACTATTGTACGATTTTTTTTCACAAAGTTACAATACTTCAAACATCGACAATGTTTTCTACAAACATCAGAAATCCCACAATTCTACCCCAAAGTGTTTCGCGATCCCCATCCACGTGTCAAAGTATTTTCAGAAAAATTCAAGACATCTATAAAAAAGTACAACCTTCCCCCTTTAAAATGAGCCTAGGTACACTATTGTACGATTCCTTTTCACAAAGTTACAACACTTCAAACATCGGCAATGTTTTCTACAAACATCAAAAATCCCACAATTCTATCCCAAAGTGTTTCGCTCTCCCCATCCACGTGTCAAAGCATCTTTTGAAAAATCCAATAGATATATAAAAAAGTACAACCTTCCCCCTTTAAAATGAGCCTAGGTACACTATTGTACGATTCCTTTTCACAAAGTTACAACAATTCAAACATCGACAATGTTCGTCGTTAAAAATTACCAATTCTTCGATTTCGCTACGAAACGTACACAATAGTGATTCCGTCGTAAGAAAGAAGCTCCCGATGACACGAAAAATGTGCAACGCGGCCAAGTGGTGTCTTATCGATTCCCTCGATCGATTTCCTTTAATTAATCCACTCGCGGACCGCACGGCGGATCGTCCCCGACACTCGGTGTAATGTTGGCGCGTGTCCCATTAACAGTGCCGAATAATTTGTCGATGTGGAAATTACCGAGAACGATCCTGTCCAACGGGTCTACCTCGACATCGATATCTCACCGTACTGTTAACGAGGTCGCAATCGTTGAATTCGCGACGATGAATTCGGAATGAACCGTAAATATCGGCTATAGTGCACCAACGACCGGTGACTGGTGGACACGCGCCTCAATTTATACGATTTAATTGATTCTTCCGCGTTACGGCGTACAACGACTTTTCAATGGACACGGATCGGCCGTGATCCAACCTGGCATTACTCGATGCCGTTTCTAATCGCATTTCCTACGAGATTTCAATGCTGGAGATATTGCACGCCAGAAAATGCACCGAACCTCGCGCGACCGAGGTAAATCGTGCATTGGAATCGTACGTCTCGTGTTAATCAGGTCGTTCTACACGGTGGTCGTGGAAAGACCATCGTGGAAAGAATTCTGTATTCGGAAATAGGAAAATAGTGTCGAGGGATGTTGTTTTTCACGTATAATAATATGTGATAAAATAAAAAGTAACGTGTATTTGTAAAATTTCATGTGTTTTTCGTCATATGTGATAGAATAATAAAAAACGTGTGTTTGTAAAATTTTATATATTTTTCGTCATATGTGACAGTATAATAAAAAACGTATTTTTGTAAAATTTCATGTTTTTCGTAATATGTGATAGAATAATAAAAAACATGTGTTAGTAAAATTTTATATGTTTTTAGTCATATGTGATAGAATAATAAAAAACGTGTGTGTAAAATTTCATATTTTTCGTCATATGTGATAGAATAATAAAAAACGTGTGTTAGTAAAATTTTATATTTTTCGTAGTATGTAATAGAATAATAAAAAACGTGTGTGTGTAAAATTTTTGTTTTAGATCATTCAGTATTTTAATAGTTACCCTGTACAAAATATTGCCCGTTTTTGGTAAATTAAATCTTAGATACGATAAAATATAATTT
This sequence comes from Ptiloglossa arizonensis, assembly GCF_051014685.1. NCBI lineage: Eukaryota > Metazoa > Arthropoda > Insecta > Hymenoptera > Colletidae > Ptiloglossa > Ptiloglossa arizonensis. The sequence goes on from NC_135050.1 coordinate 24,437,829, forward strand.
TAAATAGTCTCCTGTCATTGTTTTGAGAACACAGAGACATATTCCTCTGCACTACCACGTTGGTAATCGATTTTTATCCTCAAAACAGTATTTCCATATCCTTACTGTAGGCGATTTTGTGTCACAATATATCGTACAGAACTACAGCTGTTCAAACAATGTACTTGTTTGAGATACACGATGTAGGTTGAATATATTACGACATGGATACGTACATAATACGTGTTTTGGTAACTGTATGGTAAACATTGCTTACGATTAGTGTCCAGTATGGATACTTTAACCTTTCCCCGGTAGGTATCCTCGTACCAAAGAGTGAACGATTGATTTTACGAAGCGAAGTTAAAATTTCGATTAATGTATTTTTATTTTCTAAATATCACGACTAATTTCGAAATAAATCTTCGAGTATATCGATTTAAATATACTCTAAATATAGAGTAACGTATAATGTTAACATTATTGGTTAACAACTATACATTTACCATCTTATATTCCAACGTGAACAACACATAATACGTACTTACAAATTTCTATTATCATCCACAATGATTATCAGAAATAGAAAAGAAATATTTCAATAATTAAAAGTAATATTAAACGAAGATTCTATAAAGAATGGTGTAAAAATTACCTACTGAAACCTTAACTATTAAATTTCCCAATTTCGTTTTCCAAAACGGACAATACATAATTTAATAAATTTGTTTATACACTCTAAAAAAATCGTGTTTCATTTTCACCAAAAAAACAAAAAACAAAATGAATTTCCGAACCACCTAATAAAATTAAATAAACTGTACAACGCCAATTCCAAGTGTATAATAATACTATTTGTATCTTTGCGTAACTGTTACAGTAACAATAATATTTGCCACCCTGTGGAAAATATGAATTCGGGAAATCTCGACGTAAATGACACACGATAACCAGAGTGTTCGGTAATCGTTCACAGTGAGCGTAAAAAAAAAAAAAAAGTAACAAAAAGTCTATCGATAATTGGCACGGTGGAGATCGGAGCGTCACGGACGAGTTGGTTGCAAAATGTCCGTTAAAACTAAAAATTGTCCACCGTTGTACAGACACAACCGATTTCGCGAACCTGTAGGCCCTCGAATCGGGGTAACAATGGCGTCGTTGACACAAATCGCCCGTCGAGTATCATCGAACACTCGCGACGCGAAGCTCCGCTAATGCCGGGGCGTTCCTAGCGAAAAGAATTCGCGAAGCAATTCACAGAGCGCGCGGAGGATTTCTGAATATGCATAACGATTTCGCGGAAACGATCGCGTACGTTTCCACGCGGTTGAGCCACTTCAGCGAATTACAGAGAGAAAAAACACGCCCGCGCTCGTGCACGCTTGATAAATGTGATACGGTTTCTCGATTGGGGAGTTTCGTTCGTTCGTTCGTTCGTTCGTTCGTTCGTGAAACGTAGTTTTGAAAAATAAACGAGACACTGCATCGACGTGGAGGGAGTTGTCGAAAAATCGAAGGAATTATCGAACAGATCGAAAGAATCGTCGAAAGGGTTGGAAAGAGGTTGAGTTTGAGGTTTAGATTGTGGAGGGGAGAAAGAAAATGATTAATTTCTTATTTTTACATTTTTAATATTTCTTTCAATTTTTAATTTTGGGATTCTTGGTGGTGTGAAATATTTTCAAAATGTTATCCGTTGTTGTTCAAACGTTTAAGATTAGAATTTAGGAATTGGTGTTGATGTGGAATATTAAAGGAAATTTTTAATTTGTGTGATTCTTCTTGGTGTAAAATATTTCCAAAATATCTAACGTTGTTCAAACTTCTAAGATCGGTATTCACGAATCGGTGTTGATGTAGTGGGATTATTAAAGAAAATTTTTAATTTTGGTGATTTTTCTTGATGTAAAATATTTCCAAAATATTATCTGTCGTCGTTCAGACTTTTAAAATTTATATTTACGAATCGGTATTAATGTAGTGGAAATATTTAAAAAAATCGTGATTTTTCTAGTGTAAAATTGTTTCAAAATACAATTTCTTATCCTTTCGGTCTTTAAGATCGATGTTTACAAATCGTTGCTAATTTATCAGGGATACTGATAAAAGACTTAGAGCTTATTCACCGGGATACTATAAATACTATACATTACGCAGAAGGACGTGACCAGTTAACGCGAGTACTTACGTACGTGAACTAACTTTGAACTTTTACAATGGTCTTCCGCTATGAAAACACCGATAAGCCGACCGAGGGTATTTCGTCAACGATACCGCGCGAAACGTTCCGTCGAGGGTCAAAGGACAAGAGAGAGAGAGAGAGAGAGAGAGAAAAAAAAATGGAGAATCGAACCACGACGTGTTCGAATGCTGCAATCTCGTACGATCGTGGAATCGTGCGTACCGAGCAGTCTGCGTATCGAACAACGATATCTGTGTTATTGGAAACCTCTCTTTCGTGTTTCTTGGATTCAATTGACCCTGGTGCGTTCCTCGGGTCTTTTTTGACCCACACTAGCTCATACATTCTTTGTCTATGTCAAAAGTTATCGCAATAAATTGTAATAGAGCGTTCTTGTATTCAATCGCGATAGAGAACCCTTGTATTTAATCGTGATAAAATATTCTTGTATTTAATTGCTATAGCTCTTGTATTTCTATAGTCCTCTCGTCCATTATGAAATTAAAGACACGAGTATCATAAATTAAGACACTTTTTATCCAGCTACTTGGAAAGTATAATCGAAGGAAAGAACGTTTCATCTGGTGAGTTCCTCGGGTCTTTTTTGACCCATACTCGCAATACATTCTTCTTCTCTGTCAAAAATTATCGCAATAAATTGTAATAGAACGTTCTTGTATTTAATTGCAATAGCTCTTGTATTTCTATAGTCCTCTCGTCCATTATAAAATTAAAGACACGAGTATCATAAATTAAGACACTTTTTATCCAGCTACTTGGAAAGTATAATCGAAGGAAAGAACGTTTCATCTGATGAGTCCCTCGGGTCTTTTTTGACCCATACTCGCAATACATTCTTCTTCTATATCAAAAGTTATCTTAACAAATTCTAATAGATTGATCTTGTATTTAATTGCGTCAGAATACTCCCGAACACCATTGCAATAGAATGCTCCTTTATCTAATCGTAATACTGTTGTCGCGTTTCATTGTAACAGAGTGCTCTTAGATTTCTTCGATCTTCTCGTCGTGTGACAAACTTGAAAGCACGAGTTCCATGCATTCGGGACATTTTTAACTCGAGTACCTTGAGGGTATAATCGAACGGAAGAACGCATTAAGGTTAAGCGAAACGCGCGATGCGTAACACGATGTGTATACAGTGTGGTTCGTAATTCGCGGTACGAACGAGGTCAGGATGGATTTCACGGCTCGAAGACGAGAATCGAGAATAACGAAATCTTCGAGAAAAACGCGCTCAAATTGGTCGAATGCGCGCGCAACCAACCGACGATCGTTCCTTAACCAAGTCCACTGTAAGTGTTTAAATTTTTGCGCTCGGATTGTCAGGTGTACATAGCTCGAGAGAAGTTGTTCTCGCGACGGTATTCGATAATTGTGACGAATTAATATTTCCATCGGTTATCGATTAAACGATTACACAAACGTTCAAAGTGTCTTTCGTGTACTTTGATACACCGCTGACGGTAAACGTCGATCGACGTCTTTCATTTTTCAATCGTTGGTCGTGGTAAACCGTCGTCTCTCACGGTTAATAAATTTTTAATACAGTTTCGAAGATACGCGTGCATTCATTGTTTCCGATAACGCGCGGGAACCAAGACCGCTCAAAACTTTCCGGGCACTTAACTGAAACGATATTGATTTTGAACCGTTGTAACTTTGTGAAAAATGGTCGTATAATAATCTTCATGGGGCCATTTTAAAGGTCGAACCTTCTATTTTCGTGCCCCTAAATCGAATTCCTCTGAAAATTCACTGACACCAGGAACCGAACGAAAAGGTGAAGACAGTTTTCTCAGAAAAGTTGAAAAATTTCAAATCGCTCCCAATTGTTTGAAAAATTTTCCACGGGCCTAAGATTACTATGAATTTAAAGATCGAAGTCTCCTCTTTGCTACAACTACCTAAAACTTTTTAATACAATTTTTTTTCACCGTGCTATTCTATCTCGAACGAAAAGTACTCCATTGGCATTGCAGTACATTTTGGTGTCGTTAGACTAACTATCCAGAAACGTCTGAAATATGTAATAACAATACATAAATGTTAATCGAACATCCAAAATAGTAACTTTTAACTTAAAATGTCACTTAAACCGTACGAAAATGCTAAAAATCGATTTCAATTACCATCATGGATATGTAACCGCATTTATGGATCGTCGATTTACTTAAATTTATTTATAAAAAAATAAAAAAAAAAACAAGCAAACCGATCGATTTGTAAAATGTGCAAGAAAATGAAAAAATTGGAAAAGTGGAAATAATTGTAATAATTCAATAATAGAAAAGTAATTCGTTAATTGTTAACGCAAAATTCGGTGTAAAAATGTGTCGACTGTTCAGAAGGCAAATTCCTTCTTCCAGGCACTCCTTTTGTCGTAAATAAAATCCATTGAGATCGAAGGAACCGTGATATAATTCCATGAAAAGAGTACGCGTCGAAAGTTTACCTTTATCGAGGTAGTCCGTGACGCGAAGCGCGAGGGAAGTTTCGTTGAACGAAAAACCGCAATTGCGGTTCTCGATACGCGCGCGTAAGTGCACAATAGCGGAACTGGGATACAAAGACTCTGTATTCCATCCTTGTCTTTCGTCTGTGATAGTTTGAAAGCCGTAGCCTGGCCGCAACGCGACTACCTGCGCATCTAGTTCCCGGGCGATCATTTCAGAAATTGTGGGGACAATGCACGGCCAATCCCATGTAACGCGCAAACAGCGTTCAACGATATGGTGTATTGACGCGTACGTGACTGCTAATGGGAGCCTATTCGCGCGTCCACCACCGAGGCGATACAATAACTCGAAGCGGCTGAATTTCAGAAACCGTACTCGCGCATCTCGGACCTCTGGCCACGGGAATTCCTTTGTGAATTTACGTCCATTTTGTAATCGCGATGCAGAATAAACTAGAGCGGTCCATGATTCGTGGAAGGACACCGGGAAGATCGAGACGAGAATCGAGAAGAAAGAAATCCGCTGGTGACGTTTTAACGTATAGGAGAAGCTTTTGGTACCGATTACGAATTATCGAGACGCGAACGGTACCCAGTGTGCGGAAGATCTTCTCGCGTATGTAGAATACGTACATATTGAACGCCCATGAGCGTTCATCGCACGGGATTGACCGACCGAGTAGTGAAAAGGTTAATCGGGGTCTCGAAGTGAGTGTAATCGATGTAGGAGTGATTTTTTCGAAATTTAGAAAATTTACCGAATGGAATACGGAGAGATCGAATGCCACGCGTTTAAATTATCTCGGTAATTCTTCAAGTGTGTATTTATTGTATAAATAGATTCGAAATGTTAAGAGATCGGTGTATGCATTTTAGATACTCTTCCTTCTATCGTTTGTTACGAACAAATAAGTTTACCCCTGTTATTAATCTTCCTGTTACAATGTCGCGCGTCGATACGCACCAACCTCGACTCATCCACGTTACCGCAAACGTGCTGCAGTCGTTGCGCGACATGGCTAGCAACAATCGAAAACCACATTCCCGTTGATTGGAAATGGAAGCGATGCCTACACGTTCTACGCTACGTGAGCTATAAACGAATTATCTGTCGTCGCTCGGACCTTTAAGATCGGTATTTACGAATCGATATTGACGTAGTGGGATTATTAAAGAAAATTTTAAATTTACATGATATTTCTCGGTGCGACATTTTTCCAAAATATTATCTGTCGTCGCTCAGACCTTAAAATCGGTATTTACGAATCGATATTAACGTAGTGGAAATATTAAAGAAAATTTTAAATTTACGTGATTTTTCTTGGTGCAAAATATTTACAAAATATTATCTGTCATTGCTTAGACCTTTAAAACCACATTCCAATTGATTGGAAATGAAAACAACGCCTACACGTTATACGCTACGTGAGCTATAAACGAATTATCTGTCGTCACTCGGGCCTTAAAATCAGTATTTACGAATCGATATTGACGTAGTGTGTATATTAAAGAAAATTTTAAATTTACGTGATTTTTCTTGGTGCAAAATATTTTCAAAATATTATCTATCGTCGCTCAGACCTTTAAAACCACATTCCAATTGATTGGAAATGAAAACAATGCCTACACGTTATACGCTACGTGAGCTATAAACGAATTTCTTCCTTGATCCATTTTGCGTGGAGCGCGCTGTACGAATCGTAGCCGCGTTCCCTTATTTGCTCGTGGTCTCGGGTTAAAGAGAACTTATCACTGAAAACGGGGGACTGCCCTCCGACGAAACGGATCTGATTCGAGTCCGAATGAATCAACACATCGAGAAGAGAGCAACGCCGAGCTCGTACCTCCCCGCCATCCCTTCGGCGATCTAATTATCCGCCACGTCTGGTGACGGAGCACCTAACCCTGCCGCTAAGAAATCGAACGGGTGGTCGACACGGAATTGGATAATCGCTTTTTCTCCCCCGTTACTCGTTTCCTCCTTGTCGCGGCTCTCCTCGACTAACGAGCCGGTCTTTGTCCCGTGTAACGAGATCTTTTCCCTTTACGCGCCCTGGAAAAAGCGGGTCAAAGCTGCACCGGGAAGGACAAAGAGGGGGGGGGGGGCACGATAGAGAGAGGGAGAGAGAGTAAGTGAGAGAGAACGTGAGAGAGTAAGAGAGTTGGTAAAAAAAAGTGTGCGAGAGAGTGTGAGAGAGTAAGGGAAAGTAAGAGAGTTAGCGAGAGAGAGTGTGAGAGAATAAGAGAATAAGAGAGTAAGAGAGAGTGTGAGAGGGTAAGAGAATAAGAGAGAGTGTGAGAGAGTGAGAGAGAGTTAGAGAGTTAGTGAGAGAGTGTGAGAGAGTAAGAGAGTACTCAAGAGAGAGCGTGAGAGAGTAAGAAAGTAAGAGAGAGTAAGAGAATAAGTGAGAGAGTAAGAGAATAAATAAGAGAGAGAGAGAGTAAGAGAGTAAGAGAGTAAGAGAGAGTGTGAGAGAATAAAAAAGTAAGTAAGAAATAGTGTGTGCAAGAGAGAGAATATGAAAGAATAAGTGAGAGAGTGAGCGAGAGAGAAAAAGAATGTAAGAGAGCAAGTGAGAGAGTAAGGGAGAGAAAGAGTGTGAAAGAGTGAGTAAGAGAGTGGGAAAGAGACAGAGCAAGCGAAAGAACGAGGGGAAGAGTAGACAGAGAGCGAGAGAAAGCTCCTGTGTCCTTAATCCTATTATCGGACTTTCTCAAAAGTCCTCTCCCCCCTCTGTTCTCCCATCCTTCCGGCAGCATTGGTCTCTTTTCCACCCTGTCTTTTCTCCGCGTTCGCTCTTCCCTCTCCCCCTGTCCCCTCTTCGTGCTGCTTCCCTTTTCGCGTCACGTCTCGTCTCCTCCTCCGGTTGCTACGGTTCGACAGGCGATAACAGCGGAGCTGTTTACATCGGTCACAACAACTGCGGCTCCGAACAAACTCTCTTTTCACCCGATAACACGGCCACGTGATTTATGGTCGCTGATAGTCACAGTGGGTCCGTTAATGCGCTGCGTTGCCCCGGCCAGTGTCTCGGAAATGCGTTATCCGGTTATTGGTATCAATAAGAAGACATCTGGACGGGCGATCGAGGAAAGTCCGAATCCGCGTGCACGCGCTCTGTGTATAGGTTAGGTTGTTGGCACGCGAAATGGCCGATTTCCCTCCGGGAGATTATTCGTGTTTCAACTTTTTCCCGAATACCTCGCGAACTCGAACTTTATCGAAGAGGGTAGTATTTTTTGGTCGAAGCATCGACTTTTTTTTCTACATCGTTTTATTTCGTTCCGCGGAGGAATAATTAAAAATTTTTCAAGTAACTCTCGTGCACGTGCTTCGGGAGATAAGTATTTGGAAATAAACCAAAGAGTACAAAACCCCTAACTTTGCGCCGACGGTGTACACTACGTTGTTACTATGCAAAATGGTCAATTTTATGGGAAGGTTTTAAACCTCCGTAACTTCGTTACGATTAAACTTTGTCAAGTAGTGCGGTATTTGGGGTAAAAAATCGGGGGTTCTCTACGATTCTTGTTTGTTTTTCAGGGAGGAATAATTGAACATTTTAAAACACCTTCTGCAATGTACATTAGATTGTTGACACCCAAAACGGTGGATTTTGTAGAGAGAGTTTAAACTTCCGTTAATTTCTTTACGAGTAAATTTTACGAATTACAATCTGATACTTCTTGTCTTCGAATCGAGAATTCTGTATCCTCTTCGTATAACCAAACACTCGAAACTGACAATTTTTCCATCTCAATTCGACGAATTTAATCCAGAATGGAATTAATTCACATTGTTCGAGAAACAGTCGGTAAATGTAAAACAAGAGGCAACAGAGCGTTAAGAAAGGAAGCTGTTGAAAGAATCTGTTAGAAGTCGTTAAAAGTCGGTAGGGAATTTAAGATTCCGATTTGAAAGATAGATCACGTTAGTGGCGTCACGGAACAATGGCGGTGGTCGGAGCCACTCGTCTTCCAGAAACTTTTCACCGTCCCCTCTAACGTCTCTGCTCGCGACTAATACACGATGAGAGGTAGCGGCGCGATAGTGAATATAATAACGAGATCCAAGTAAGGAAGAAGGTCGTCCTTCGTCGTGGTTTTGTAATACGGTTTGCTTTCAGGTGGTTTCCTCGGCGACATTGCCCTGCCGAATATCAAGTACGAGACGGAATGGCGACAGCAAAAGCTCAACAAGAGTTACCTCGAGGAGCTGGAGAAGTACCGGGACGAAGTCTTGAAAGAGGGTCTCCAGGTCGAAGAGGAGGGTCTCACAGGTAAGAAACTTTTCCTTCGAGCTTCTTTTCTTTTCTATTCTCCTCTCTTTTCTTTTCTAGCCTCTCTCTCTCTTTCTCTTCTTGTTGTTTTTCTTTTCTTTTCTATTCCTTTTTTTTCTTTTCTCCACCGCCACCGCGTCGAGCTTTTTCACGAAAAAAAAAAAAAAAAAAAAAAACGAGTATCGTCGATACGCGGGCGTGTGTGTATGTGTGTGTGCGTGAGCGGCGCTAGCGACAGGTGTCGTTTCAGAGATCCTTCAGTTTAAAAATGAGCACGACGCTAACGAGGCACATCGGGAGAACGACGAGATCGCGGCTTCTCAAGAGAAATCCGAACCAATTATGGTGGACCGGAATCAATACAGCATGGACGGCGACCTAGGGGGTGGATTCAGTTTTAACGCGAGGAACGACGACGCAGGGCCCGGCGTGAGGGACGAGGGCGTCGAATTCAGGTAGGGCAAACTCGGAAGAAGAAGAAAAAAAAATACAGAAAGAAAATTATTTTTACGCGAGAATTAAACGCGACGCGTGCACGCGACGACGACGTCGACGACGAGATTTTTCATTCCTCGAGGAGATACTCCGCGCGACGACGCGTCTCGAATGACGATTTTTCAAAAAGGAGACACACCCGAGAAAGCAATTAAAACGTGGAAAAAATAACCGCCGGAAGTTTTCTCGGTTAGAAGTTCCGCGGATGACTTCCGGGTCGTTGCTCTCGTGTTCCGTTGCGTTTCAGCCGATTTCGAAGTAATTACTCGTTTTCGAATCATACGTCCCTTTGTTTCGTTCACGCGGATCACGCGAATGTGCGAGGTACTTTGGATTCAGCTTCTTTTTTTTCTTCTTTCTTTGGATCATTTTCTCTCAAACTTCGAGGAATATTTTCCGAGTGGGATCTTTTCGTGGACAGGTGCGTTACAGTTTATGGAAGTGCGTTACAAACGTATAAAATTACACGTGAATTAGTTTCTCAACTTTTATAGCTGAGAGGGAATTTGTTTCTTATACGTGTATTTCAATATCGAATTGTAGAAATTATATTGCAGACGTATGAAAATATATGTAGATTCTTTTCTCGGAAATTTGTGATCGGAAGACAGATTTTCAGATGTGGAAATGTGTATTGTATTAGGTTGTTCGGAAAGTGTGTATTGTATTAGGTTGTTCCACTAGTTTTCTAAAATGGAGAATATATAATTTAATAAAATATTTATACGCTCCAAAAAAATCGTGTTTCCTTTTCACCAAAAAAAAAATGAAATGAAATGACTTTCCGAACGACCCAATAATATAGAATTATAGAATTGTATTACAAACGTATAAAAGTATACGCGAAATTAAATTTAAATCGAAATTTCACAGTGTACGATATTCGTTACAAGATCTATTTTCAGAGATTCCGCTGTCGTCTGTTATATTATACAATAAATTTTGTACGCGTTCACGGTAAGAGGTTCAGTTTCTGCAGTACGCGACGAAACGAACGACTTTAATCGGTGTCGATTTGTAGTGGCTATTGTCAGAAAACATCAACACCGCGAGTAACCAACAATAACAAAATTTATCTCGGACGCGATACATTTCTGCGTACGCCAATTATAAAATCGGGGTGATTTCCCTGTCTGTAATGTTAATTAATAGCGAACGATAAAACGAACGTGCGCATTGTTTCGTAAGCCACTCGCGTGTTTTATTGTTGTAACAGGAATTTCAAATCGTTATCGACGAAAAAGAATAAACGTTGCGAAAGTAATTTCGATTTGTAAGAAAATTTTTGCATACAATAATAATAATCATTTATTAGCGTAAATATGAAACGAAAATTTACATATAATAAGAAAAGTTAAACACATTTCTAAAAATATTGAAACAAAAAACACATTAATTTCACGCGAGTGTAATTATATTAAATAACAGAGCCACGTCCGTAGCGATCTTTTCTCACGCAATATGTTCGCGCATTGCACACGTAACCACAAATTTGTTCAAACTCTCAGATTGGAGTCGACGACTCAATCGACGAAGAAGAGACACTCCGCTCGAAAAAATCATCAATCGTCTCACACAATATCGACCGTGAACGCAACGAAATCGATGCACGCGTTTCCGAAAACGTCCCACGAGCTGAGCTCGTCCACCACGACCACCGAGAACACCAATCAAATGAAAGACGCAAACGTGGAGAACATCGAGGAAGCGTTCACCGTTCAACCGGAAACCAGCACGCAGAACGTATCGAAACGGCGTCATCGTCGTCATCATCGTAGAAGGTATGAATGAACCTTCATTTCTTAAATCTCAATTGTCAGTTGTACGTGAACATTACGCGTTTCGTCGAGAAGATGCGATACGTTTTCGTAACTTTTTAATTTTACGTGTACACGCGCACGATATACACAATTTCACATATACACAATAAAATAACAATGTTTTTCGTATCGCTGACCAGTGAGAGAAAAATCAAACTCGGCGACCCTTCTCTCGGACCAATTTAATCCGTCAAAACGAATATTTAAACGAGCAATGTATCAGTGCTTAAAAAAAAAAAAAAAAAATTATTAACGATATATACTTCTCTGATCAGAGCTGTGTTCTTAATATTAAAGAATAAGAAAATTTAATGTTCAGGCTAACCGTGGAAGAATATTGAAAATATCATTGTTGTAACGTATATTAGCGACGTTAAGTAAGGCGTTGGTGTTGCCCACGAAGAAAAATATATTTCACTTCGATTCCATCTATATATATATATATATATATATATATATGTATGTAGTGTGCTGGGAATAATTCTGTGGAGCAAAACACATTTATCAAGGAAAGTTGTCAGATCGATTCGAAAGGGTTTAAGATGCTAGTAGAAATTTACGATGCTCAGGATCTCCACTGGATATTAGTATTCGATAAGAGTGTAAAGGATGACACGGAGTATCGGGCAAGGTACAAATTAATGTGTTGCCACTCGATCGGGTTTCACATTCTCGTTTCACGAAAGCTACACCAACCGAATGCGAAACACGTAAACTAAATGGGATGTTTCTATCTCTTGTGCAACTACGTAGTACACGAGACGTAGCGTTTTTCTCATCTTTTCAATGTCCGCGTGAAAGTTTTATCAAAGATTTCGTGCTTTACATCCCTGCTCCGGTTTTGTCGAGTACAATTTTACCAGCCACGTTCTCGTAGCTTTTATTCCGTCTACTCGAGTTTTTCTTTTCTTTTTTTTTTATCTTTTCATGGTAATTCTCTTTGTAATTTACCAATTTGCGAATTTCCTAAATACTTTAATTTTACAACGGTGTCGGGTGCACACAATTGACTCGGTCTCAATTGAAACTGTTTAACACTTTTATAGAATAATATAATACTGTAAGTAAAGTTAATCCATTGGTAATCGATGTTAGAATTAGTCGCGATATCCATTTGCAATGGTCTTGTAAACGGCGAAAATTTATTCTCTATAATTAACCACGATCGAGTTCTATACGAGAATTGCATATTTAATATAGTGCTTAAATATAATGAATTTATGTAACAAATAAACATATAATATATAATATTTAATTCGTTTTATTTGATATTGAATATATTAGACGTAGCTTGTAAATATTCATTACCTGTTATTCGTTACGGTTAATACGTCGCGCGGGAGAAGTTGATCCGGTCGACAAAATTGTCGAATTATTTTAAGAAACAAACATTCATCTTCGAGATTCAATCGGGGGTGGAATGGCGTCGTTTTCAATGGAGCGATTGAAAATTGATGGATTTTATCATCGAATACGATGGTAGAAACTGTTAATTCGTTATTTTAATTGTCAAAAGAAAATAATCTTGTTTTTTTCGAAAAAAATTATCGAAATATAAGAAACAAAGTAGACCCTAAATTTGCTATTGTAGTCGATATTGCTCTTAAAAGAGATTAATTTTGTTTCTTACTAAAAAAAAATATTCTAAATATCGAAAGAAACAAAGTAGATCCTAAATTCGCTATTCTAATCGATATTACTATTAAAAGAGACTATAAAATATTTTGTTTCTTACTAAAAAATGATCAAAGTATAAGAAACAAGGTACTCTTTGAATTCGCTATTGGAATCGATACTACTGTCGAAAAAAAATTGATTTTGTTTCTCATTAAAAATAAAACTGTTCGAAATATCGTAAGAAACAAAGTTTAAGCTACTCGATACGTCGAAAAGCACGCCCAATAGAGCGATTAAGCGTAATACTGGTTTCGATGGTAGACTTCGCTCTTTTAACTCAAACTCTCCCCTATCGTCAACAATTTTCCACCGGTGGGGCTACTATGCCAATAACAATGGCCGTCATCGTAAAGCTGGAAAATGGGGACCGATACTGCCGGTCGGGCATTTTCAGCCCTTGAACTGCCAATAACCTGTCAACATCGGCAGTAGTGTATCTGACCGGTCGTAGATGTGTACGTGTATAGATTATGTGCGTCTCTGGTAGAAACACCATGGGGGATGAAGTCTAGAACAGGGAAGGAGCGTTGTATCGGAGAACTCTATTCGAGGAAATCCTTTTTTCGCTCGTACTTTAATAAAACTATGGCCCTCTGCTAACGTTACCGACTATTTTACAACGTCACGCCCCGAGCCTTAAAGTTATAACGAATAGCGGAACGTAAAAGTGCAACAGCCCAGCGAAACGATAAACAGGCTCACCAGCGATATATTTTACGCAAAATCACTTTACACGCGATTTCCTCGGCCTGGAAATGAAAAATGTGTGGATCCACGAAACGTGGATCGTTCCAAGATGGCAATATCACGTAATACAAAATGTTTCAAGATTACATCCCCAAGTTAACAATTTTACTATTTTCTTCAATTCAAATTACACCTTTCGTTCCTTAACGGTGACCGAAACGCGACGAAATTAATTCGAAGAAATAAAAATTAATCGTTTCAAAGAAATTGTTAATTTTATTTTATTTAATCAGAATTATATGTACACGATTTTTTAACCAAGATTAAAAGACGATAAGATAAATTCCGTGTGGTACATTTTGATAAGGAAATTACAGATTAAAATGTATTCAAATTTAGACGGATTTTTCGTATTGGTCATTCCTTTTATTTTTTGTTAACAATCTTCGATGAAAAACGCGGAGGTGGTCTCTAGCGATCACTGTGTATAGAATATTTAACCGTGTAACGTATCGAAAACGTTGGACAAAACGAATCGATGTTTAAACGGGCATAAATCTAGCGGTATCGAGACTCTGGCTTTTAAGATTATAATTTTAATACACGTACACGGTGTCCGACGATTTAATGCCGTGGTAACTCTCGATTAAAAAATGAATTTCCCGCTCGTCGTGCGAATTCTTCTGGCGTCCCGCCCGGAAATCAGTGTGTTTGGCATAGTATTTCAACGGGCGTTCCCCGCCACATTGAAACAGGCTTACGAAAGCGTTTGTTTATGGCCTGTATCCGACACCGTGAAACACGATCGCATTGTGATTCTCCAATGAAGCTACGGAGAGAATTCTCTCGAGAGGATCAAGTCGGACTCGATACCTTTGACGTGGTTAAACCTTGAATCCCTTGGAATTTCTACCCACGTTTCCACGTGACTCTGTTCGAATATGACCGTCTCGAAAGAAACGGTTGCGAACGGTAACCAAGGATCTTGTAATATTTCATTTGCGTTCCGAACGCTCGTTCGTTTTGTTTTCAGAAACGTGAAACCGGAAAAAATCTCTGGGACAAGTTTTCTCAACCGTTTCGGTAACAATGACGGGACTGATCGATACATAGCGCTCGAAATACTATCGTACGAGTTACTTTGAGGTTATGGAAATACCGACTGTTCGATTTCATATTTCAAAATTCGTTATTCACGAATTCATAATTTACAAATTGATAATTTATAAATTAGTAATTCACGAATTGGTAATTCATAAATTAGTAACTCACGAATTGGTAATTCATAAATTAGTAACTCACGAATTGGTCACTTAAAAATTGGAAATTCAGAAAATGGTAATTCACAAATTGATATTTCATAAATTAGTAATTCACGAATTCGTAATTCACAAACTGGTAATTCACAAATTGGTAATCCATAAATTAGTAATTCACGAATTAGTAATTCACAAATTGGTAATTCGTAAATTAGTAACTCACGAATCGGTCATTCATAAATTAGTAACTCACGAATTGGTCATTCATAAATTAGCATTTCAGGAATTGGTCATTCGTAAATTAGTAATTCACGAATTGGTAATTCACAAATTAGTAACTCACGAATTGGTAATTCATAAATTAGTAATTCTCGAATAGATCATTCATAAATTAGTAATTCACGAATTGGTCATTCATAAATTAGTAATTCACGAATTGGTCATGCAAAAATTGGAAATTCATAAATTGATAATCCAAGTATTGACAATTCACAAATTAGTGATTCACGAATTGGTAACTCACAAATGAATAATCCAAGAATTGGTAACCCACGAATGAATGATCCAAGAATCATCAATTCACAAATGAATACTCCAAGAATGTTCTCTCCAATGTCACAACCGGATGAATCTCACTACGTGGGCGATTTTGATAGCGATCTCCGTTCCAAGAACGAGCGCGGGAAAATTCTCGAGAGCAACGTTCCTCGAAACTCGATTCGCGATCGCACCTGCACGGTACACCTCGACGTTGCGAGTCAAACCTACATACCCGATTCGAATTTTCCTCTAAGAGACAACGTACGCAAAAGACGTAATCGCTCATCGGTAACGAAGTTTCGAATCCCGCGAATTCTTTCCGGCCTCTCGTCAGGATCCTCGGTTGTAAATTTAAGTCGGCTTTAAGCATCGGGCAAAAACGGTCGTCCAGGACGCATTAATTTCACCGTGGGTCCAATCTAATCGCGGCTTAAACGTTTTTCATCGAAGGATCCGTAAAAGCGATCGCGCCACCAGGGGGGTGACTTTGCCCTATCGATCTAGCTCTCTCCCCTTTTTTCTCTCTCTCTCTTTCCCTCTCTCTCTCTCTCTCTCTCTCCAGCTATCCACCTCCAACCCCGAGCAGTCGCGTTTCAACTTTCTTAGGGAACGAAGAGGCAAAAAGATGGACAGAGCGGGGGTCTGTGGGGTGGTCGTCGTCGTGAGGGCAGAGGGGACGAGAAAAATGCAAGAAGAGGGAGACGCTCGATACGGAGCGAGTGATTTATAGAGATCAGCCGTAGAAAATTTCGTATTCAGCGAATACGTTCGTCGATCGATAGAGGATCGGTTCACCGTAACTCATCATTTTCCGCTGTCCTCCGTGACTTCCGTTCTTGCGCGCGATATCTTCCTCGCGCTTCCCCAACGGACCACTCTTTCAACGGTGAGTTATCAGGGACACACCGAACGGGTTATCGCGGTCGTTGTCCGTCACCTGGACACTCGGACGGACGTGCGAAAAGAATTTAAGGTTCGTTTCGATGAACTCGATCCGAGTCGCGAGTCACCAAGCGACGAGGAGTCCTCGTAACGCGGACTCAATTCACGCGTAGAATTCGGAGCCCGAGTAATTCTTTGTGTAATTTATTTACGACACGCTGACAGCTGAACGTATATTTTTTACCGTGCTTATTTACAAATGGTGATTCTTCACTAAGAATACGAGATAATCGAGTAAGATGTATTCGGTTGTTTGGAAAAGGATTTCGATTTCCAAATTGGAGAATGTATAATTTAATGTCTAATCCAGAACTAACCCAGACTTAACCTAGACCTAACCTAGACTTAACCTAGACCTAACCCAGACTTAGCCTAGACCTAACCCAGACTTAACCTAGACCTAACTCAGATTTAACCTAGACTTAACCCAGACCTAACTCAGACTTAACCTAGACTTAACCCAGACCTAATGTTTATACACTCTAAAAAATCGTATTTCATCAAGAAAAAAACGAAATAACTTTCCGAACAACCCAATACATTACCGAAATCTTCAGTCTTGCGAGTCACTTAAACAAAAATTACATTCGTTACAATGACCCCATTTTTGAGCTACTTGTACCTTGTATGGACCATCTTTCCTAGTTATTGCTTCGTATTTTTCTATTTGTTCCTTTTGTCCTTATTTTTTCTTCGATTTGTATACGACACTTTGTAATCCGATACGAACGTAAACCCGGTAAAATTCTCGTAATATGCGTCGCGTGAACAATTTACATGATCGAATTGTTCGTTAATAGCGACTGTTGAACGTGCGCGAGGAGGAATAATTTTCAGAGCCGTTTGTTATTTTTACGAGCGAGCGAACACGTTGATAAATAATTTCGTAAGAGTGGTCTAGCGATCGAGCGACCTATTGTAATACGGATTAATATGTAACGGAAATTTTTGTAATATCGTTGTAATACACGTCGCGTTATTAATTCGACCGAATAATTTTTAAACGATTTTCAGATGCACAAGGACAATTGTACTTTCGCGTAAACAAAAACACTGTACCTTTAAACCGAATGAAATCGACGTTTACAAACGCACGACGATTAACTCCCCTGGAATCTAAATTACACGTTACTTTCGTTAAATTGTTCACCTCTCGCCGGTTGAAAAATTATTATCGCTTCGACCGCTTCACCGACTCACCCTAACGTTCGTCGAACAACGGAGATTACGCGTAAATAGCGATTAATTAATTGCTCTATGATTAATTAACCGCGGAACGTTCGCTCGAACGAATACTTAATCGAAGCCAAAGTACATAATTCCGATGAAATAAGCCACCGTGGAAAATCAACAATCGACCTTGTTAATGCTCGACGATCGTCCGGCACGGTGTTCGATTATGTTCGATAAGCTGTATCGAGAGCAGGAACAGTTGGACGCGATCCACACCGTGGATTGAAATAACTACGATGGAATTAAAAAAAAAAAAGAGAAAAGAAAGAAGAAAAGAAGAGAAAAAAAAGAGTTCCAGGCCCCTTTTATCATCGGTGATTGATGAAAAATCGTGAATCGTAGGACGCCAGGGAATCGGTGGATTATTTCGGTATGGCGAGGACACTGATATATTATATTGTGGTTTATTGCACGGTGGTTATAGGAGGGTTGCACGGTGGGGGAGAGATGGATCGACATTCGAAGGGGTGGTAACTAGCGCACGTCAGAGCTAATAGAATGATCTATGCGTCTCGCGATCGGTTGATTGAAATCCACGTCGAGTCGGGACGATGGTGTTTTCCCCAATGGAACCGAACCGTTCTGTGAATGCAGCGTGGAAGAGAAAAGGATGACATTTTGAAAAGGGTGCAGCCGCGAGTGCACCGAGTCGCGTGACTCCGCGGATGAATTTAGTTTACCACGCGGCGCGGCACGTAATAGAATTCGCGCGTTTTAAATTTAAAATTTTTTTCGCGAACGCGTGCCACCGGGAGTTCGCCAAATTCGAGGAACGTGAATTTTCTCGTCCTCTTTTTTTTTTCTTTTTCTACCCCTACTACTATCGTGACTTTTTGTTCACGATTCTCGAATACATCGTGAACGATCGTAATTGCCACGAAGGGAAATTTTGTTGTAATTATTATCACTGTATCGAGAGAACCTATTTTATTTTTTTTCAGTATACGCTGTAATTGTATTATTTATTTTGATATCGAGAAAATACATTCTCGAATATACTTCTCGGTTACGAGGACTGAAATAAATTGTAATAATTGAATGTACAACTATAATTTTTCTAAATTGTATTCTAGAAAATAGTACGATTATTTTATTTATTTTTAACACAGAGTACGAAATACTCTTTCGAATATATCGGTTACGATGACTGAAATAAATTGTAATAATTGAATGTACAACTATAATTTTTCTAAATTGTATTCTAGAAAATAGTACGATTATTTTGTTCACTTTTAACACAGTGTACGGAATACTCTTTCGAATAGATATCCGTTGTAACGAACGAAATAAAATAATAACATAAATTCGTCGAAGTTGTATTCCAGGAAATATTGGTTACATAGTGTTCGTCAATTATGCGTGAATTTTCTTCGCGTAGAAAGAGAATGTTTTATTTTTCTCGCGTTAATTGAATCCTATGATAAATTACGATCGTCGAACGAGTGAAATTAATTTAATGCAACACGGCCTGCTCGAAATAGTCGTATTTTAGAGAAGAAGGTGAAGACCCCGCGCAGTATCGAGTAACCGAGGAGGGATTCGTAAATTCGTTAAAGATTCTGGGACGGGTCATTACGTCTCTATGGGGTGGCGAATATATGAAATTCATTTCGACGGTGGTCATATTTCGTGACGAAATTCGCTGTTCGCGTGCGCGCGACCCAATAAAACGATCTCGAGTGCGCAGGCATTTGTCATCAATGAAAATGCGGTATTAACCCAAAATCTATTCATTGCAGTCTCTTGCGTCGAGGGCTTGTCAGACATATATATTATATTCGCTGGCAATAATCGTTCTATTTTAACGCGTCGGGGGTAAAGTATAATTTAATTAAATCAGTAATTGGTGAACAATTCGAAGGATATATATTTTACACGCAACCTCGATATATTTCGAATGCTTCGAATATATCCGATATTCGTCCGATTTTAAGCATTGATACCGTATGATAAACGTACGCGAAATATACATGCACTTACGCCAAATGAAATATTATCGATGTTTACCTAATTTACCCAAACATTGTCCCGCGCGTGTTTTCCATATGTTTTCTAGATTAATAGACACTGTGGGTAAAATTCGAAAGATCTATTTGGAAGCTTTTGGGAAATATTTGTAACAAATTTGAAAGCTTTTGGGAAATGTATGTGAGAAATTTGAAAGCTTTTGGGAAATATTTGTAACAAAATCTATTTGGAAGTTTTTGAGAAATATTTGTAACAAAATCCTTTTGGAGCTTTTGAGGAATATTTGTAACAAAATCTATTTGAAAGCTTTTGAAAAATATTTGTAACAAAATCCTTTTGGAGCTTTTGAGAAATATTTGTAACAAAATCTATTTGAAAGCTTTTGGAAAATATTTGAAAAAAATCTATTTGGAGCTTTTGAGAAATATTTGTAAAAAAATCTATTCGAAAGCTTTTGGAAAATATTTGTAAAACATTCTATTCGAAAGCTTTTGGAAAATATTTGTAAAAAAATCTATTCGAAAGCTTTTGGAAAATATTTGTAAAAAAATCTATTCGGAAGCTTTTGGAAAATATTTGTAAAACATTCTATTCGAAAGCTTTTGGAAAATATTTGAAAAAAATCTATTTGGAGCTTTTGAGAAATATTTGTAAAAGAATCTATTCGAAAGCTTTTGGAAAATATTTGTAAAAGAATCTATTCGAAAGCTTTTGGAAAATATTTGTAACAAAATCTATTTCGAGCCTTTGGGAAACATTTGTAACGAAATATTTGTATTGTACGAATACTGTCAAACCCTAAAATAATTTCATCGCGAACAGAATGGAACTGATCGATATGGAATATAATTTTCTTTCGCAACCACTTTCCTTTTACTGCGAAAGTATCAGCCACCAATGACTTTGCTACTGGCAAGACCCGGTTAATTCCTCTGAACCGGTAAGGGTTGGAAGTTTCGACGTAAGGATTTAATGGGTTTAGAGATTAGACCGAATTGCACGATTATCGTTACATTTTATATCCCGGACTGCATTTGTGGCTACCCCTACAAGATCGCCACAATCAAAACAATGGGCCGGGTTTTGTTGCTCGCGGTACTTGTTGTTAGACGTAGTTTTAAGCAAGACGTATAGCTGCGGACTCCGGATACTTCCCGAGGGCTCGTAACAATTAACCCTAAAGTCGAAGGAAATGCACTCCGGAATTTACCGAAATACTTTCTTCGAATGTTACGACCGCACTTTAGGTAAGAGACAACGAACCAGGAAATATTTTAAATGAAACGAAACGTCGATCGGTAAACAATTATACTCTACGTGAAGAATTTAATATAAATTACGTATTTTATCGCCAAAGTTACATATTCGAATGTTTCATCGAGAAATTTATCAATGGGTTTATAATCGAAAATTAGTAAGGAAATTATTTCGGATCTTCGCGTTCGTTGAATAATTTCTTTCGAAAATATTTTTCGTCTCGAACATCGTTGAAACATTACGTATTTTATCACCAAAGTTACATATTCGAATGTTTCATCGAGAAATTTATCAATGGGTTTATAATCGAAAATTAGTAAGGAAATTATTTCGGATCTTCGCGTTCGTTGAATCGTCTCTTTCGAAAATATTTTTCGTTTCGAACATCGTCGAAAGGAAATTGAAAAAAATTTCATCCGTTATGCTAATTATCACGTCCGAACGAAAGACGATGGAAACTAAAATAACCAGCTCCGTTCTTTGGTAATTATCCGATAGTTAACCATTTCCGAAGTTTTCTTAACCGCTCGACAACCGAGAGGATTCGTTTCCCCTGACAGACTACTTCCATTTTTCATTTTCGTACTTGAAACGCGTCACGTGCAAATCGGCACCGACGCAAATAATCTTGCCTCTTCGTTAAATTGTGCCAACGTCGACTGACAAGCAGCACAATCCAAGCAACGAAACTCGAAGTAGAAAAAACAACAATGGCAACAGTACCGATCGATCGTACAACTAAGTACCTATAAGATAAAGAAGCATAATTTGACCGAGAAAAATAAATAATTAGTAAGTTGGGGTTGGGTCTGGTTGAAAAAGTCCGTAGCTATTTTTTCACATAAAAAAAAAAAATTATAAACGAATTCGATTCAAGTTATTCGAATGTCCCAGAAAATGTTACACTTTCAGTCGCTTTGCTCGTTATTATTTTCAGACCGTCTATGGTAATATAAAGTACTCGTATTTGCAATAACATTTAGAATAATTATACTCTATATAATATTGAACATTCATAATAATCGGAAAATTCCATTCTCCACCAATAAATTCGCTCACTTTCAATATTAATTGGAAATCGTCGATTCGAGTTTTTCGCGCCATAATTGGAAACAAAATTATTATAATTGCAAACATAAATTCACCGAATATCGTGTTTTCGTCGGGCGTTCCAAACAGTGACGCAGTTCTCGAGATGACGCAACAATTGCTTTGGGTAAGCCAGTGGTCCACCGTGCTCGAAGCGTAATTTTATTCCAATAACGATCGTTGGTTAAATCACGGTCTCGTAACGCGCAGATACAGAATTTTCTCGGTGACCCTAACGCGTCGGCAATAGCGCGTATTCTACGCGCGCTCTCGATATCGATTATCCCGAAAACAAAGGCGCGTGGCAAGAAAACTGCGTTTCACCTTCTCGGTGTCTTTCCCTAGAGGTTAATCCGCTACCTACCCTCTCTACGCGGCGAGTTTCACGGTACACCCCGGATACACGTCGCGTCGTACCGATTAGCGAAGGTTGGCGATAACGACGATTCCGGTGGAACGAGGACGATCTTTCGTTCCAGTCTCGATTCGTTCCAGCCTGTTCGCGGTCAGAAGGGCGTATATTAATTTCGTAAGACGAGGCAAGGGGGTCAATCGTAAAGTGTAAGCTGACCCGGTGGCGGTCCAGCAGCGTGCACGATCGTAAAACCGGGAAACCGCAGGAGACCGGATGGCGTCGTTAAAGAAACCCTCTACTCCTCTGTCTCTCACCCCCTCGTTTTCTTTCTTTTTCTCTTTCTCGCGCTCTCCGTTCCCGCTCCATTTCTTTCACTCTTTCTTTCGCCATTTCTAACCCTCTTGCTCACTTTTTCTCTCTCACTCGCTCTCTCGCTCGCTTTCACGTTTCATTTTCTCTCTCGCTCTTTCAATCGCTTTCTTGTTCGCTCTCTCGCTCGCTTTCACGTTCGTTTTCTCTCTCGCTCTTTCAATCGCTTTCTTGTTCACTCTCTCGCTCGCTTTCACGTTCGTTTTCTCTCTCGCTCTTTCACTCGCTCTCTTGTTCACTCTCTCGCTCTTTCACTCGCTCTCTTATTCTCTCTCTCTTACTCTCTCGCTCACTCTCTCACACGTTCTCTCTCTCTCTCTCTCTCTCTCTCTCTCTCTCTCTCTCTCTCTCTCTCTCTCTCTCTTACTCTCACACGTTTTCTCTCGCTCACTCTCTCACAATCGTTCTCTCTCTTACTCTCCCTTCCGCACTCTCACTCGTTCTCTCTCTTACTCTCTCCCTCATTCCCTCTCTTACTCTCTGGCTTACCCTCTCTTTCGCTCCCCCACTTATTCTCTCTTCCACTTTCTCTCTCTCTCTAGCTCGCGGTTTTTCCATCCGAGAGCCGAGAAATTCTACGATTCGCGCGTACTCGGCGTGGCTTCGCCTCTCGTTCCCGTACGACGATGCCGGTGCACCCTTAATGGAGCCTCGCGAGCGAGAGGCCCGTTAATTAATTGTAATGCCGGCACCGATTCAGAAGCGCATAGCTCGACTGCTGCCTGGTCTAGAGTCGCCGCTGGAAGGGTGGTTCACCCCTCGCGGGGCCCCTGGGGGGCAGGGAGCAGGGGGTGGGGGAGTGGGAGGGTGGTGGTCGGGCGGACGGGAGCGAGCGGAAGGAGGCAGAAGAGGGGGAGAGCCAACGGTCGGGGGAGAGGTGGGGCAGAGAATCCGAGGAGAATTACGCCCCCGCGGTAATTAGTACTAATAAACGAGGGGCAGAGCCCGGCACACGCGCGAGCTCGTTCCGCGGCTTACGCCGATGTTTACGCGAAGGGGTGAAAATTATTTTTCAAAGTGTCACTCCCCAGCTGGCTCGCTCTGCCCCGCGTTTTTCCAACCCTTCCCACCCTTTTCTACACACCCCTCCGCCCGGTGGTCCCGTTCTGCCCTCTCTCGTTTCTTGTCGCGGACTCGATATCGTTTGTTCGGTACCGGATTTAAACGCAACAAATCGCGCGTGTCTCCTCGTGCTTTTTTTTTTCTTTCCAAGACCGATTTTCCACGCACCCTCTACCCCTATCCGTACCACCGACCCCAATCGTCGTTACACTCTTCCACGAACGCGTTTTCCCCCGAGTTAAATCGGCTTCTTCGCTCTACTCTACTCTCTCTCCATCCCCTCGCCTAGCCCCCGAACCGGGGAGTGTCTCCGGAGCTGGCTTAAATTCTTCCGTCTTTTTTCATTCTTCCTTCTCCCCCCTCCTCCTCCGCGCTCTTCCTTTCTTCTTTTTGTCGCGTATTTGCCCCCTCGTTCCACCGGGTGTACACGCGCGCGTCGTACGACCGTGCGCGCACGTGCGCGCACAGGGGCGAGATACTTGTCGATGAGTATTATTTCGTTTTTTCTTTCTTTTTTTTTTTTCGTTATTGTGCAAGCACGAACGCCGCGAGCACGGAAATGGAAATTTTTTCGCGATTGCGCGGACACGAGGGGACGAAGGGGGCCTCGATGGGGGTTAGAGAGGGGGGATGGGGCAACCCACCGTCGGGATATGTGTAACGATGTGTAAATGTCAGATTCAGGTAGTTTTATTTCACGTGCTTGCCTCAATATTGACACAAATTTATGCACCGAGGGGGGGATGAGGGATGCGGGGGTAGTGTATCGGAAGAACGCGTCCGGAACGTTTCTAACCGTGTCGCGTTCAATTTATTGTTAAACGTCGTATTGTCAACAGGACGGGAATTCTCGTCGAATTTTGTGGAGATTCCCCGCTGTTCGATCTTCGAATCTTCGTGTTAAATAGTGTGAAAAAGATAGTGGACATTCTGTACAGTGTCCACGTTGATGAACGATTTTGAAAATTAGTCTTACAGGAATCGTGACTTGGAATTCGTGTACGATCGAACTTGTTGAAAAAGTAGGTAAAATTGCATCATCCTGCGCAAGTTTTCTAGGTTACGCGCAACTGATATTGTCCTGGACAGCGAAGATCAACCGTGAACCGACACAGCTATCGATGATCCTGGGTATCGTAAAATCCATCGATGCGGTAGACGTCGAGAATCCTAAAAAAAAAAGACGATCCTGGAACGAAGATACCGTACCCCCAACGACCAGGGGGGTTCCGAATCTGGTGTAAACGACGAGATCGGGGGTTGTGGAGCTCCGAGCTACCCGATCGCTGACTCGTGACATCTGTCCGCCTTCTGAGCCGCCAACTCGCGAACAGTGATCCTTTGTTCGTACTTTCTTCACTCCCGATACACCGTTCGAGCGTTTCGCGACGATTCGAGAACCGTATCGACCAGATAACGTCCAAGTGTCTACTCGTCTACTCGTTTTCGTGGAACTAGGCCACGTTTCCACAGACCCTGGACGCAATAGAATCCGATAACATGATCCACGAGGTCGTAGACTCCGTACCGAGGATGCCTGGTGTCGCGAGAACCGATGGAACGGATCTTCGGGATCCATCGCGGTACCAAGATCGTTCCCGTACGGTCGAATCTGGTGGCGAGGATTCCGAGATCGTAGAATCGGTATTCAGGACCGATGACGTCCAAGTGTCCACCGGTCCGTTTGTTTTCGGAGAAACTAGGCCAGGTTTCCGTGGACTTTGGCCGTGATAGAATCTGATAACGTGACCCTCGAGGTCGTGGAATCCGATACCAGGGATGCCTGGTGTCGCGAGAACCGATGGAACGGATCTGCGAGATCGTTGGACCCAACGCGGTATCAAGGTCGGCTAGAGATGGCTATCTGACGCAAGGGACTTTGAAATCACGACATTAATAACCAAGACTCCAATAGTACCTCTATGATTGTGGGGCATAGAGGTCGAAGAAGATCAGGAGGATCTAGAGAGACTTCCTAAAGCTTTGGAAGTCTTGGAATATTCCAGGAGTCTTGGGTGTCCACAAAGGATGTTGAGGTGGTAGGATTAGTACTCGTGAACCAAGTGGTACAGACGACTGTAGGTCATGGATGTTTCCATTAAGTATCAGCTGTGGAAATCTGAAGATATTCCAGAAAAATATCTATAATAGTTATCTTCTAGTATCTTAACTGTTCACAAAGGACGTTGCGATCGTAG
Source organism: Ptiloglossa arizonensis (assembly GCF_051014685.1). NCBI lineage: Eukaryota > Metazoa > Arthropoda > Insecta > Hymenoptera > Colletidae > Ptiloglossa > Ptiloglossa arizonensis. The sequence continues at coordinate 24,463,700 of NC_135050.1, forward strand.
AGTTAGCAGATACTCCATTGGTACCAATAATTGTTAGTCATGGAGGTTTGAACGACAACGAGGATCTACGCAGCTTTTCTGGAACTCTGGAAATCCCAGAAAATTTCAAGAGTCTTGGATGTCCGCAAAGGCTTAAACGTCATTGAACATCGCGAGCTCTTGGGTGCTCCCTGGACCCCTGAAACCTTAAAAGGCACGAGAGAGACTCGCGACAGCCCAGAATCTCCGCAACTTCTCAACCCTCGGGATCTTTGGAAAGCCTCGTGGTATCTAGTTCCTTCGAGATCCCCCAGACTCTCGCGACTCGTCGCTAATCTCGGTATCTTCTCAACTCCTGTGATTCCTGCAACCTTTAAGACCCTACGATCGTTGGTACCGACAAGAGAAGACTGCGAACTGTCGAACGCCCATATCAACGAAACTTTGCATAAACGTTTATCGGCCTTAAATTTATACGCGCGTCTACCACCGTCTCTCGACGTATTATTTTATGGTCAAAGTTCCCGTAACTATACCAGCCTATTAACCGTAGTGGGTATCTTTCGTGCCAACGCATCCTGGTAACGTGTTGTATTTCCATTATTAAAGCTATTACAACAGAGCGTTACAAAATTGAAAAAACACCCGGAGCAATTTTCGACTCCACTCTCTCTATGATGTCGAAGTTAAAACAAATCCTAAAAATTTTCGATAAAATTTTCACCTGTCGATCGATTCCCCCAACGTTTCCCGCGCGTTTCTCGCCACGCATCGACGGTGCGTAAATAAAGGATCCCCTACCGGAAACATTTAAACTTTTCCCGCCCAAAACGTATTATATATTCCATGAATACGCAACGTTTCATCAAAGTCGGCGCTCAATCGACAACCGAATGTTCGTTTGCTACGATTGCATTTTATTTTCTCCCCGCCCGCTTTGCGGTGCAAAAATAAAAAAAGAAAAGAAAGAAGAAAAAAAGAAAAACATGGCGACGTCTACGTACCGGCGCGATCTAAAAAGCGCGTGCAATTTCGTCCGACATCGTAAAAAACCGTTGACTAACGCGACGGTGTATTCAATTCGCGCGTAACACCCCGCTTTATTGCCGTGTTTCGCGTGCATTTTTATAACGCGAACACCTGTTTTCGAGAAACGCACCGTACGCTCGATTCTCGGTTGTAGTCCTCTCCCCTCCCTCGTTAAACGATCGCGCGTGACGGATCGTCCACGAGTTACTTGCGTACGTAACAGTTGGCTCGACGCTGAGTGGCTGCGCGCGCATCGGGCCCAAGCCACTCATAGCGAGCGCGCGATCGTTTAACGAGGGAGGGGAGAGAACTACAACATCGATCATTGTTATTCGACGAAGTAAATAACGCCAATTGTTACGTACGCACGTAACTCGTGGACGATCCCTCGACCGCGATGTGTTATCGTTATTTACTTGGTCGAACAACAATGATCGATGTTGTAGTTCTCTTCCCTCCCTCGTTAAACGATCGCGCGTGACGAATCGTCCACGAGTTACGTGCGCGCGTAACAGTTGACTCGACGCTGAGTGGCTGCGGGCACATCGGGCCCAAGCCACACGTAGCGAGCGCGCGATCGTTTAACGAGGGAGGGGAGAGAACTACAACATCGATCATTGTTGTTAGACGAAGTAAATAACGCCAATTGTTACGTACGCACGTAACTCGTGGACGATCCCTCAACCGCGATGTGTTATCGTTATTTACTTGGTCGAACAACAATGATCGATGGTGTAGTTCTCTCCCCTCCCTCGTTAAACGCTCGCCGCGAGTGGCTTGGGCCCGATGCGCGCGCAGCCACCCCACGTCGAGCCAACTGTTACGTACGCAAGTAACTCGTCGACCACGATGCGTTATCGTTATTTACTTCGTCGAACAACAATGATCGATGTTGATTATCCGTCGAAACGTCCGATCGTTTCGCGACGCGACGCGAGACCGACGCGTATGTCGAGAGGAAGTATGGGCGGGGGGGGGGGGGGGGGGGACAAGCGAAATTGGTATTTACAGGACAATCACGAGGGCACCGGGTAAACCTGAACTTCGATAGGGATATTCAATATCGCGCTAATAGCATATTAATAACGGGAAGCTGTTGCCTTTAACGAGCCACCGTGCACCGGGAACATTAAACATTTGATGGTTGCTTTGCGCCGTAAATTTTCCGGTTTTACAAGTCTTGTTGGTCTTTTAACGAGCTCTCCTCGTTGAACGCTCCGATGCCGGGCGGCGAGTAAATTTTCCGGCGTTTTATACTTTACGGGGAGGGATTTTCTTTTCCAAACGGAAGCGGCTTTCTCTTTTTCCTTTAAACGGGGGAAGAAGAAATAAAGGGAGGGGAAAAAAGAAAAGAAAAAAAAAAGAAAAAAAAAGAAAATGGAACACGAGCGCGACTCGAGCCCTTTCGCATCGCGGTAAATAAAAAGGGATCGTACGATAACGGTTAAATGAGAAATTATTATTTTCTTTTTCTTTTGCGCTCTTTTTTTTTTTGTTCAACACTCGATAGAGAAAGGCGTTCCGATGAGGACGTAGGAATCGCGTAGGAGAGGGCGTGGGTCGCTCGCGAGGCAACCGCACGGAATGGATATTTATGAGACGATAAGAGTTCGAGGTGATTGCAAAATTCATTTACGAGTAGTCGCAAGCGTTGTTCGTTTTTCAAGTTTCAGAAACGGATACTTCGGTTATCGCAGTTCGAAGGAAAAAATCAAACGATTTGAAACGCGTCGATATATTTCGCGAGATTTTGTTTCAATTTTTTTTTTGGTTCATTTGTAAAAATTTATGGACAGGAAGAAATTGTCGCGCGAATAATAAACGATTGCAGTAACGTATCGGGCACTAGGTAATCGTGCGACGATATTTGTATAATTTTTCTTCAAGCTTCTTAAAGATACCTAATTCGTGGTTTCTTTTATGGAGGCTCGTGAAAGTATCGTCCATTTCTTCGCGTAATTTTTTTTCGGTCGATTCGGTAGAGATGTAAGTGTACACGTGCCCGAGCATTCGTACAGATGTACTACATTTCCAAGAATATCCAACGTTGAAAGTTTAGTGACCTGAAAGCGAGCGCGCCATAATTATTCCAATTAAGGGACAGTGTACCACGTTACGAGCGAAATAGCACAATGGTCCACCAGGGTAAATTTCATACATTCGGAAGACCTTTATTTCCAACGGCGACGGAAATGAATTAGAGACGAAGACGACTCCCGTTGGCGGTATCAAAATATTTTTCTCTACGAGGCTTGTTCGAGTTTATTAAATCGTGTTACAAAAATATCGTGTTGTAAAACGACCGTTGGAATTTTTGCAGTCTTATGAAAATATCGCGTTAAGGAAGAACTGTATTAATGTTGACATCGTTTACAGATGAAAACTTGATATTGCATTATAGAAAGACTATGTAAATGTTAACACCGTTTATAGACGAACTCTCAATTTTTGTATCGCGTTGTAAATATATCGTGCTAATAAAACTGTCAGAATTTTTGTACCGTGTTGTACATAAAAAAAATTTGCAATGTTTACACTGTATTCTAAGAAAATCGTGTTGCAAGAAATTCTTGATTTTTGCACCGTGTTACAGAAGGACAGTTGCAATTTTTCCACTGTTCATAAATAAACTCTCAATTTTTGTATCGCGTTATAAAAATATCGTGTGCAATAAAACTGTCTTAATTTGCCCACTGTGTTACAGAAGGACTGTTGCAATTTTTGCACCGTTTAAAAATAAACTCTCAATTTTTGTATCGCATTATAAAAATATCGTATTACTAGAACAGTCTTAATTTGTCCACCGTGTTACAGAAGGACTGTTGCAATTTTTGCACCGTTTAAAAATAAACTCTCAATTTTTGTATCGCATTATAAAAATATCGTATTAATAGAACAGTCTTAATTTGTCCACCGTGTTACAGAAGGACAGTTGCAATTTTTGCATCGTTCATAAATAAACTCTCAATTTTTGTATCGCATTATAAAAATATCGTATTAATAGAACAGTCTTAATTTGTCCACCGTGTTACAAAAGGACTGTTGCAATTTTTGCACCGTTTACAAATAAACTCTCAATTTTTGTATCGCGTTGTAAAAATATCGTGTGCAATAAAACTGTCTTAATTTTTCCACCGTGTTGTAGAAGGACCGTCGGAATTATCTCACCGTGTTGCACCGAAACTGTGTGTTACGGAGTACCGTGTTATCCGAGGGTCGAGGGTGCACCCTTAAGTTCTCTTAACTAACCCGAGACGAGTTTACAGAAAGCAACGAGGCGGCTGGACGACCGGAGACGAATCAAAGGTTTCGCTTGTCTCCAGAACACCAAGAAGAAGGCATCGTCGACGCAAGGTACCTCTGATCAGACGAGACTCGGACGACTCGTCCGACGAGGTGGTCTCGTTGCACGATCGTCGACTCCGTTCGATCGAATTCTACGACATGGAGCACAAACCGAAGTACCTGGCGAACAAACGTGGCACAACCAGGCACGGTTTCTCGAGCAGGACGAGGAGGGCCGCGACAGCGCGGAAGGAACGCGTGTGGGACCACGGGGTGATACCGTACGAGATCGATGGGAATTTCTCCGGTGCTCACAAAGCGTTGTTCAAGCAGGCCATGAGACACTGGGAGAACTTCACTTGCGTGAAATTCGTCGAGAGGGTCCCCGTCGAGCATCCTAATTATATACTCTTCACGGAGAGACCGTGCGGGTGAGTTTTCCCAACGCGTGGACCTTAACCCTTTCCGCTCGGAACCTTTCTTTTTTTAATAACAAAAATTCGCGCCTTTTAAATCCTTTAAAGATCCTTTAATAATCTTTTGATAATCCTTTAATAATTCTTTAAAAATTCTTTAATAATAGAAAGCACCCATAATAGAATTCTTGATGAAATCCTTCCTATCGTAAACTTAATCTGAAATGGAACATTTTGTGTTTGAATACTTCCCATAGATATGTTCACAAGAGTGTATTTAAATTCCATTCTTACGAGAGTAAGAATTGAGTATATTTGATATGGGTATATTTAATAATCCTTTAATAATTCTTTAATAATTCTTTAATAATTCTTTAAAAATTCTTTAAAAATCCTTTAATAACAGAAAGCACACATAATAGAATTCTCGATAAAATCCCTTGAATCGTAAAATTAATCTCAAATGGAACATTTGTGTTTCAATATTTCCCATAGATATGTTCACAAGAGTATATTTAAATTCCATTCCTAGTCTCGTAAGAATTGAGTATATTTGACACGGTTATATTTAAATTCCAATTTGAATTCCAAGAAAAAGGTTAAAAAATCATCGAACGATGAACACGCGAAACCTGAAACGATCGGGACGTCTTTCATCGGTGACGATCGGTGAAACACGTACAGTCGTACGTCACGTTCACAACGAGATTCGACGAGTCGATAAATTCGAGGATTTCGGAGACAATGGGCTACGAAAACGGTGTATTTCACCGATTACTTGACTGCATCTCATCGATATTTTTACCAGTATTGCTCGGTGAAGAAATATTTCTCTCTCGATAAGTGTGTACACCTTTTGGATTCACACTTATCGCAAACGTAGCTTCTCACGATTCCGTAATTAAACGTTTCGTTCGAATTCTAATCAACACTCGTTATAAAATTGATATCGTCGCAAGAACGTAAATTGTCCCGTTGAAGTCTAAAAAATTCTTCGCCATCGATTCGTACAATTATAAACATTCGTTCGAATTCTAATCAACACTCGTTATAAAATTGATATCGTCGCAAGAACGTAAATTGTCCCGTTGAAGTCTAAAAAATTCTTCGCCATCGATTCGTACAATTATAAACATTCGTTTCGATTCCTTTGTACAATTTCAACGTAGCGAACCATTACAACGGTGTCGCGTTTCGCTCGGTCTTTTCTGCATTCCTTTCCCTGGATATTGAAACGAGCACGTGTTTTTCACCAGTTGCAGCTCCAATTTCCAATTGTATCTCCGTTTGCACGGAAACGCAACTGTACCGCGGAACGATAAACGCAGTTTTTCCATGGCCGCGAACCCGTACGAAATATCCAAGCACGACGCGACGTGGAATTGCTTTATTTTTAGACGAAAATTTCGCAGATGCTGTTCGTTCGTCGGGAAGAGGGGAAACGGACTCCAGGCTATAAGCATCGGAAAGAATTGCGACAAATTTGGTATAGTTGTTCACGAATTGGGACACGTCGTTGGCTTTTGGCACGAGCACACCAGGCCCGATCGCGACCGCCACGTGCAGATTATTCGTGACAATATCATGTCCGGTGAGTTCAATTTTCGATTATTTTTATCCAGCCTCCACCATCGGGAAACCGTAAAACGAACAAAGGGAACGAAAATTCAATTTTCGGTACACCCTTCGCGCGGATTTGAACCGTTATTATGGTTAATCTTCGACCGGTGGATAGTGAAACTTAGACTCGAGTTCGAGTAATAAATCGACAGATAGAACTTACACTTCAATTTCGTATCTACGTTGCAATTTCAACGTTACTTCGCGATCGTTGCAATTCGCTTCTCCGTGTTACGACGCGAGCTATCGATCGTGGATTTTTCTACGGTCAACGACAATATCGAAAATTAAATTTCCAATCGCGAATATAAAAATCGTGTAACTTGTCTCGGGATACTTGAACGTTTCTCGTTGAGTTGTCTGTTCTGTGAGATAACAGGGAAACGAATCAAATGTCGAGAAACGTTGGATCTCGTTTCGGGAAAGTTTAACTTCAAGGTGAGTCCACGAGACTCGTGAAACACGATACAAAGGATCATACTTGATATATGTGATTTTGGATCTGTGAGATCCGATACACGTGATTTTGGACGCGTGAGATCCGATATTAAGGATCACAGACTTCCGAGACCCGATAGAGACGATTTCGGACTTGTGAAATCCGATATAGAAGATCATGGACGTGTGAGACCCAATACGGACAATCTTAGACTTGTGGAACACAATACACGCGGTATTGGACTCGTGAAATCCGATACGAAGTATCATCGATGCGTGAGACTCGATACAGAGTATTTTGGACTCGTGAAACCCCATACACGTAGTCTCGAACACGTGAGATTGAATATAAACGATCATGTACGCGTGAAACCCGATTATTTTGGACTCGTGAAACCCAATACACACAGTCTTGGATTCCTGAGATTCTATACGAACGATTACGGACCCGTGAGACCCGATACAGAGTATTATGGACTCGTGAAACCCAATACACACGGTCTCGAACACGTGAGATTGAATATAAACGATCACGTACGCGTGAAACCCGATTATTTTGGACTCGTGAAACCCAATACACGCGATCTCGGATTCGTGAGATCGAATATAAACGATCACGGACACGTGAAACCCGATTATTTTGGACTCGTGAAACCCAATACACACGGTCTTGGATTCGTGAAATCCTATACGAACGATTACGAACCCGCGAGACCCGATACAGACCAACTTGGACTCGTGAAACCCAATACACGCGATCTTGGACTCGCGAAGACGACACCGTAACTCTAGCACCCGATACGTCCAACACCGGACACATGGATTTCAACGCTCTCCAACTCTCGAAACGCAACAGAGAACAATTTTCCAAAACTCGACGCAAACACCCCGAAGACCTTAAAAGTCTCACACTCAACGTACCAACGTCCTCATCTCTTTACACCAAATCTCCCGTATTCGTCACCATCCCCCTCTTCACACTTCAAACACCCTAAACACCCTCAACCTCTCGTGTACCACCCGAACGCTGAACCCTACGTCGAACCGCGTCACTCTGGCCCAAGCAAATCCTCTGTCTCGCGAAACGTTCAAAGTAGCCACGTCTCGCGAGCTCATCGTCGATGTCACCGTACCGTCCGTGTTTGGTGAACGTGAGAAGGTTTCAGCTCGCCTCGTCGAGCTGTACGCGTACCCGGTCCATCCGATTCGGTCCCGTCGCGCACGCGTTTGCTTTGGTTAGGTTAGGTCTCAGTTACGGATTGATGGACCCAATTTGCAGAAAGTGGCTGGCAAATCTCAGCCGTCATTAGCGACGACCACGACCGAACCGGGGACCAGTGTTCTAATATTTACACGGCCGGTGACAGTCCCTGGACACGAGGCGATCACGGTTCGATTAATGGACACTCATAACTGGAATGGTAACGAGCTGTTTAATTAGCGAGACGGCTCCACCCACCAGTCCCGAGCACCATCTGTTTGCCAGCGTGATATTACACCTTGGACCGGCACCTTTCGACGAAACGTCACCAATTGGCGAAATTGCCCGCTGGACACGGACCGGATCGTGTTAGCCATCCGCCATTGGATCAGTTTTAACGATCCAACGACAATCGAACGGGCTGCGGCTGGTCCCCAACGATCGAATAACACTTGGCGCGCGACGGAGAATAGTTGCTCGAACAACAATCGAACGGCAACTCGTTTCCCTGACGTATGTCCCCGTTGTGTACCGGAAACGGTTGACACTGTCGAACGCTTTGGCAACAGAAGTTGGACGGTCAATGGAATCGATCGCCTTTGTTTCTTTGGCATCGGTGACGGCGTTGGTACGTCGAGTCACGAGCCGTGCAGTTAGAGTTAGTTATTTGACGCGAGATCTCAGCGGTCCAACGTCAAATGTTTGCCGACGCGAGCTGGGTAATTTAGGACGACGTAGTGGATTGTACGACGGAACGTATGCTCGATGCCGTGCGCGTTAGCTCGCGGTTGCAACGGATTAGAAATAAATGATACCGATGTGGTGGATACGAATGGAAGAGTATTATCGTGGAAATGGACCAGGTCGAGGAGAATCTGATGCAGCGTTTCAGGTACAGGAGCGCGTCGGTGGTGGGTTTTAAAGTATCTGAGGGAAGATCGGGACGAAACGTTGTTGATTATCTAAATTTGGACATATAGTGTTGGATGTAATTTTGGCAAATTTGTTCTGGAAGGGAAAAATTATATGGGGGATTCTTCTGTAGAGTAACTATCGCCTATACTTTGAATTTTTACTTTCCAGGGCAGGAGTACAATTTTAACAAATTGGCGGTAAATTAGGTTAGGTCTGGGAATGGAAAACGAAAAACAATATGGAGGACTCTTCTGTAGAGTAACTGTTGTCTAGACCTTGAGTTTTTATTTTCGAGGGCAGGAGTACTATTTTAACAAACTAACAGAGGAGGTAAATTCACTAGGTTAGGTCTGAGTTAAGTCCAGGTTAAATCTAGGTTAAGTCTGGGTTAAGTCTAGGTTAGATTTGGGTTAGATCTGAGAATGGAAAACGAAAAACGATATGAATGACTCTTTTGTAGAGTAACGATCACCTGTACCCTGAATTTTCATCTTCGCAGGTCAGGAGTACAATTTCAACAAACTGACAGAGGAAGAGGTAAATTCCCTGGGTCTGCCGTACGATTACGATTCGATTATGCACTATGCGAAGAACACGTTCTCGAGGGGTACGTACTTGGACACCATTCTTCCAATGGAGAGGGACGGGAAGAAACGTCCCGAGATAGGGCAGAGACTTCGGCTCAGCGAAGGTGACATCGCTCAAACGAACCTTCTCTACAAATGTCACAGTAAGTTTACCAGATTGTTGTTAATTAACGCGTGGAATTTAACAAAGAAATGTTCCGGTGTACGCACCTTGGATCTGTGAAATGCTTTTGCTTCGAATTGTATGATATGCAATAATATGGGACACAGTGGTTATAGTAGATGAATATACTATAGTGAATACTGTGTTATAGGGTACTTTGAATATCTTGGGTATTTTAGAATATATATTAATTATGCTATTAATATCGATATAGTAGTGTTAATAGCATTGGCAGTATAGTAACTGTACTATTGTGTATGATACACCTAGTATATTAAATATTACGTTTATGGAATATCCTAAGTACTTTAGATAATATAGAATACGAATATTTTGGGTATTTTAGAATATATATTAATTATCGATATCGGTATAGGTATTGTTAATAGTATCGGTAGTATAGTAACTATATTAAATATTACGTTTATAGAATGTTCTAAGTATTTTAGATAATATAGAATACGAATATTTTGGGTATTTTAGAATATATATTAATTATCGATATCGGTATAGGTATTGATAATAGTATCAGTAGTATAGTAACTATACTATTCCACATGATATACCTACTATATTAAATATTACCTTTATAGAACCTTCTAAGTATCTTACACAATATAGAATACGAATGTTAATTATATTTTCAATATCAGTGTACTGTTCATAATATGGACTATCTAAAAAGAATACAAGGATTCTTTTGTATTCTTCAATAATTCCCTCGAACACCTCGAACAGCTACACTTCAATTTAATTACAATTTTTCATTTTACATTTTTAATTAACCATGTGTTTTCTTGTTTCCCATAGAGTGCGGTAGAACGTTTCAAGAAAACAGCGGAAGTTTCGGGTCCCCGACTCATCCGAACAGTTCACCACCCATAGATGGAGAACGATGCGAATGGAGGATCACAGCGACCCACGGTGAACGCATAGTTTTAAACATTACGTCCTTGGACATATTTAAGAGCAACTTCTGTCGCAGCGACTACTTGGAGATTAGAGACGGGTACTGGTACAAGAGTAACGTTCTAGGTAAGCTGAGTAACGCGTGATAACGAAGTTGTAAGCAGGGGATACAATTTATACTTATCCGGACTACCTCTCGGTACATCACGGAGCTATATCGCGAATATTGCATTCGTTCAAAACGGGAAAATATTCAAAGATTTTCTTTTTCGATCTTTTCCATCTTTTCGATCCAATATACGAACATATTTACCTTCTCGTGTAGGTAAAAAGTAATCGACAACCGAAAATTGATTTTTTAAAATCGAGTAAAATCAATGACAATTTGTAATATTAAAAACTTATACCGAAATATTACATTTGTTAATTTTTACATTTTAATATTCAAAACTTGTATATTCGTTGTGCTTCGTAGTTGCGTGAAAATTTTCCATCGATCTCGTACAAATTTTTATTTCCAATTTTCCCACGCAAGATCCTAAAATTCATGCAGAGTGAACGATAACTGAAAGTAGTAAATAACAATGTATTCGTTCAATCGGAGTACTTTGAACCAAGTCACGGGAAAATAAACTGTTGCGTTAATATATTTTTCTCTCTTTTTGAACCGTCTCTATATCGCTCGCGGAGAAACGAAAAAAAAAAGAACTTATTAACCAATTAAGAGAAAAATTTGATAAATTTCGTGTTGTTCCGAATCAACTCGCGGTTATTTCCTGTTTTCCGTTACAATCTCGCACGAGTGCAACACAAATGCGTTTAATCGTTTCGATTACATTGATAATTCGGTTCCTGGTTTCGGTAAACAAACGTTAAAAAAACCGGCGACGAGAAGACGGAAAAAATTGTATACTACCGGTGCGGTGTCATTTTTAGAATTTTTTGGATCGCTCGATGAAAGACACAATTATGGAAAGGAATATTCTCTCTCAAAATAAAAATAAATAAATAAATTTGGAGAGCTTGAGGTCTATAAAAATGAAGAACACTCGTCTCATAGTTCGATGAAAAAATTAATGATCGAATTGATCGCGATACAGGTCGATTCTGCGGAAGCGGGAAGATCCACGAGCCGGTCGTCTCCACCGGAAGTCGTATGTTGGTAACGTACGTGACGTCCAGTCGTCAGAGCGGTCACCGCGGTTTCACGGCGACCTACGAGGCTGTGTGCGGCGGTGACGTCGAATTGGACGGCACCGGTCACTTGGAGTCACCCAATTACCCGGAGGAGTACCAATCGAGCAAGGAGTGTATTTGGAAGTTATCGGTGCCGGAGAACTTCCAAGTGGCCCTCAAGTTTCAATCGTTCGAGATCGAGAACCACGATAATTGTGTGTACGATTACGTCGAGGTCCGCGACGGTCACAACGCTGATTCTCCGTTGATCGGTGTTTACTGCGGCTACAAAATACCACCGGACATTAAATCCACCGGGAACAAACTTCTCGTGAAGTTCGTTAGCGATGTATCGGTGCAGAAGGCTGGATTTTCGGCAACGTTTATGAAAGGTGCGGTTTCGTTCGAGTTCTATAGTATTTGTTCAATATTTGACAATTAGTAACCGTACACTGGGATTCTTTTCGAGAAAATACACTCTTGTGTCTTTCTCTTGAGTTTCATAATATTGGTTCAATATTTGATCATTAGTAACACTGAAATTCTTTTCGAAAATATATACTCCGTTTTTCTCTCGAGTTCCATAATATTGGTTTAATATTTCATAATTAGTAACCGTACACTGGGATTCTTTTCGAGAAAATACACTCTTGAGTCTTTCTCTTGAGTTCCATAATATTGGTTCAATATTTGATAATTACTAATCATACACTGAGATTCCTTTCGAGAAAATATACTCTTGAGTCTTTCTCTTGAGTTCCATAATATTGGTTCAGTATTTGATAATTACTAATCATACACTGAGATTTTTTCGAAAAAATATATTTCGTCTTTCTCTTGAGTTCCATAATATTGGTTCAATATTTGACAATTAGTAACCGTACACTGGGATTCTTTTCGAGAAAATACACTCTTGAGTCTTTCTCTTGAGTTTCATAATATTGGTTCAATATTTGATCATTAGTAACACTGAAATTCTTTTCGAAAAAATATACTCCGTTTTTCTCTCGAGTTCCATAATATTGGTTTAATATTTGATAATTAGTAACCATACACTGGGATTCTTTTCGAGAAAATACACTCTTGAGTCTTTCTCTTGAGTTCCATAATATTGGTTCAATATTTGATAATTACTAATCATACACTGAGATTCCTTTCGAGAAAATATACTCTTGAGTCTTTCTCTTGAGTTCCATAATATTGGTTCAGTATTTGATAATTACTAATCATACACTGAGATTTTTTCGAAAAAATATATTTCGTCTTTCTCTTGAGTTCCATAATATTGGTTCAATATTTGACAATTAGTAACCGTACACTGGGATTCTTTTCGAGAAAATACACTCTTGTGTCTTTCTCTTGAGTTTCATAATATTGGTTCAATACTTGATAATTAGTAACACTGAAATTCTTTTCGAAAAAATATACTCCGTTTTTCTCTCGAGTTCCATAATATTGGTTTAATATTTGATAATTAGTAACCATACACTGGGATTCTTTTCGAGAAAATACACTCTTGAGTCTTTCTCTTGAGTTCCATAATATTGGTTCAATATTTGATAATTACTAATCATACACTGAGATTTTTTCGAAAAAATATATTTCGTCTTTCTCTTGAGTTCCATAATATTGGTTCAATATTTAATAATTACTAATCAGACACTGGGATTCTTTTCAAGAAAACGCATATTGTTTTTCCTTGTTATTACTACGGTGATGTAAAAGAAATTATCATCTGCTAGCTTGGAAACTTTTTAATTTTCGGATAATTTTTTTATAATATTATACCCTTTCGATATACACCGTGAGTCAACATTTGTGGTACAAATGGGATCGTGGAGATTCTATGGCTCGAAATAAGACGAAAATGTGAAATAATGAAATTGCATCGAAGGTTCGTTTTCGAGAAAAATGCATTTGCAAATCAATCTTGTAGGCCTGCACCTATTTGTGTATGCATTTGTGGTACAAATGGTGTTATAAAAATTTTATGGCTCGAAATAAGACGAGAGTACGGAAAAATTAAAATTAATTTCCCTAGAAGAATGTTAGTGTATAGTTAACTAAATTCGAATCGACCTATCTTTCGAGACACGTAAAACAACTAACTCATTTTTGAGTATTGCACAAAGTGTCCTGAATTTTTTCCCACAAACTGCGAGGATTGAATCTATAGAACTTATAAACAAATATTGTACACAAAGAATACATAATAATGCACTTTCCTATGCATTATTGCAGTGCGCAGATCGACTGCATTTATTCGATCTGCGTACTAGTGTATTTTCCATAGTAAATTTTATATTTAATTTCTCGTTTCAAAACGTTGACTTTGTGCTCGAATACAATGCACTTTATATAACATTCTTTCCTTATTTATCACCTACAGATGAAATCCTCGCAGTTTACCCGGAAAACCCCAGAACACCCTCTATAGAGTGTTTCGTGAAACAAAATTAGAAACTGTTGGTACCTTAGATGAATTCTCTAATAATTATTAAAAAACAAACCGATAAAATAATCCAAGTCCGACCCAATGAAAATAACTGTAATTAAAACAATATTACCCACTTCTTGGTACGATACTTTGTCCAAAAAGAACCATCACTGCAAAGTAAAAATTCACGAATGTTCAATTTCATTTATTCAAACCTCGAACGTCCCTATAATAAGTAAACAAACCGATGGAAAAACTCGTTAACAATACCGAGTACACTACGAACGAAGAAAAGTTTCGAGCGTGACGTGCAGTTGTCGGGATTCGCGCGATCGATTCCGACTGATTGTGTTTAATAATTGTTTCAGAATTCGACGAGTGTGTGCTAATTGAGCACGGATGCGAACACGATTGCATTAATACTTTGGGTGGATTCGAGTGTTCCTGCAAACCAGGTTACGAGTTACATTCCGATGGAAAACACTGCGAAGGTAAATTACCGAGTGATCGTCAATTTTCTAATCGTGTCGACAACGTACATTTAAAATATTTTTTTTATTCCCTCGGTAAGGAACATATTTAAATACGGATCGTTTCGATAGGACGTTCTCGTTTGTTTCTATCGATTAAAAAACATAACGATTACCGTTAGATGCATGCGGCGGAGCTTTCGAAGACAGCAACGGAACCATTACGAGCCCTTCGTTTCCGGTAACTTACCCTGGAAACAAGGACTGCGTCTGGGAGATCATAGCTCCACCTCAATACCGTATCACGTTGAATTTCACCCATTTCGATCTGGAGGGCACCAAAGCGCGACAACAAGAATGCGAGTACGATTCCGTGGAGGTGAGCAGCAAACTCGCGGACGACATCTTGAGGAAACACGGGATCTTCTGCGGCTCGAGATTACCACCGTTAATCACATCCGAAGGAAACTTTATGAGAGTGACTTTCACGTCCGACAACAGGTAACGTTTGACGAGACGAGTTGTTACTGATTTCTCAATATTTCAGAGAATCGAACGGTTCACCTCTCCATGGATATCGACGCGTATTTGTGTGTTTCATTTTTAAGTTTAAATATTTGCGAGGAGAACTAACTTTCGAGATTAAATTTTAGAATTGTATAAGAACATGATTGGAGGATATTTGAAAATATTGAAATGGAAGTTATTTTAAATATTGTAACGAGAACTAAAATTCGAGATTAAATTTTCGAATTGTATAACAATATCATTGGTGGATATTTGAAAATATTGAAATGGAAGTTATTTTAAATATTGTAACGAGAACTAAAATTCGAGATTAAATTTTCGAATTGTATAACAACATCATTGGAGGATATTTGAAAATATTGAAATGGAAGTTATTTTAAATATTGTAACGAGAACTAAAATTCGAGATTAAATTTTCGAATAATAACGAGAACGTGGTTAGAGGATATTTGAAAATATTGAAATGGAAGTTATTTTAAATATTGTAACAAGAACTAAAATTCGAGATTAAATTTTCGAATTGTATAATAACATGGTTGGAGGATATTTGCAAATATTGAAATAGAAGTTATTTTAAATATTGTTACGAGAACTAAAATTCGAGATTAAATTTTCGATTTGTATAACAACGAGAACATCACTATAACATGATTGAAGGATCGATGGATGTTAGTTTGAATTTTTCTTCATTTGGAATAAAATAATTTATTCTTGAGAAAGTTAGAAGAGTCGTTTCTTAGAAGGATAGATATTGTAGTCGATTTCGATATGGAAAGTGTTTCTCTATTCTGTAGTAGACGATGACTACAGTTAAGATAACATCAATTAGTCGCTCAAGGATACCGAGAAGCTATCCCCACCATGGTATTTAGATAACCCCTCGCGCCATCTCTGATCTTCTCG
Source organism: Ptiloglossa arizonensis (assembly GCF_051014685.1). Taxonomy (NCBI): domain Eukaryota; kingdom Metazoa; phylum Arthropoda; class Insecta; order Hymenoptera; family Colletidae; genus Ptiloglossa; species Ptiloglossa arizonensis. The sequence continues at coordinate 24,479,756 of NC_135050.1, forward strand.
AGCAAGCTTACAGATATACTTTGCGCGTCTCTCTTATAGAAAATCAAACGAAGAACGAAGTTATTATAGGGTTTGTGTCTGGTATAATTCACGAATAAATACGACTAAATTAATTTTGTTTAGAACAATTAATTGATTTTGTAGCGATGCGATTATCAATAACATTGAAATGGATTCAAAGTGAATTCTAATTTTAAGATCTTGCGTAGGAAAATTGGAAATAAAAATTTGTACGATATTGATGGACAATTTTCACGCAACTATGAAGCACAAAAAATGTACAAGTTTTGAATATTAAAGTGTGAAAATTAAGAAGTGTAATATTTTGGTACAAGTTTTTATATTACAAATTGTCATTGATTTTACTCGATTTTTTATTTGTAATTGCATCGTGTCTATTGTTGCAGTATTCAGAAAACAGGTTTCGCAGCCGTTTTCTTTACGGACATGGACGAGTGTGTGAACAACAACGGCGGCTGTCAACACGAATGCAAGAACACGATAGGCTCGTATCAATGTTTGTGTCACAACGGTTTCACGCTCCATGAAAATGGACACGATTGCAAAGAAGGTGGTTGCAAATACGAGATTGTCGCACCTATGGGCACCATTACGTCACCGAACTATCCAGATCATTATCCCGGTCTCAAGGATTGCGTTTGGCACTTTGTTACCAAGCCTGGTCACCGTATCAAATTAGTTAGTAATCTTTCATAATGTAGCAACATTTTTTCAAATATTTCCAAATAGTTTGCCAAATATTTCCAAATACTTTGTCAAATATTTTTAATTACTTTGTCAAACATTTTCCAAATACTTTGTCAAATATTTCCAAATATTTTGTGAAATATTTTCAATCATTTTGTGAAATATTTTCAATTACTTTGTCAAATATTTCCAAATATTTTATCAAATATTTTCCAAATACTTTGTCAAACATTTTCTAAATATTTTGTCAAATATTTCCAAATACTTTGTCAAATATTTGTAATTACTTTGTCAAACATTTTCCAAATACTTTGTCAAATATTTTTAATTACTTTGTCAAACATTTTCCAAATACTTTGTCAAGTATTTCAATATCTTTCAAAAATATTTTCTTGATAAAAGATACAAGTTCTCTACAGTTCCACTAATATCATATAATTTTTTGCAATAAATTAAATTATTTTTTTCTCAGGTTTTCAAAGTCTTCGAGATGGAATCTCATCAAGAGTGCGCTTACGATCACATCGCTATTTACGATGGTGATTCACCGGACAGTCATATCCTTGGTAAATTCTGTGGCACCAAAGAACCTCATCCAATCCTAGCGACCGGAAATCAAATGTATATGGTTTTTAAAAGCGACGCTTCCGTTCAGAGAAAAGGCTTCCTTGCGAGCCACAGCACTGGTAAGGAAATCTCAGTTTAGAAGGTACAGAGAGAGATATAAGTCGAAGACAAACTTATAATTCCAGAAAAAATCGTGTACAGAGAAGTGTAAATAATTCGTCGCGTCTATAATAAATATACTCGTGTAACTGGAACCGATTAAATAACTTTTTAATATTGATTTTAGTACAAACTGATTTTAACATATATAGTATAGATCAAATATGAGTATCGAGTTATATATGTAGGTAATGATGTACATAGGTGAAAATCTACTTTCCAATATTTCAAAGTGTACTTTTCAAAATTTTAAAATTTCAAAGTGTACTTTTCAAAATTTCAAAGTGTACTTTTCAATATTTCAAAATCTACTTTTCAAAATTTCAAAATGTACTTTTCAATATTTCAAAATATACTTTTCAAAATTTCGAAATGTACTTTTCAAGATTTGAAAGTGTACTTTTCAAAATTTTAAAATGTACTTTCCAAAATTTCAAAATGTACTTTTCAAAATGTTCTTTTCAAAATCTACTTTTCAAAATTTCAAAATGTACTTTACAATATTTCAAAATATACTTTTCAAAATTTCGAAATGTATTTTTCAAGATTTCAAAATTTCAAAATGTACTTTTCAAAGTTTCAAAAAGTACGTTTCAATATTTCAAAATGTACTTTTCAAAGTTTCAAAAAGTACGTTTCAATATTTCAAAATGTACTTTTCAAAGTTTCAAAAAGTACGTTTCAATATTTCAAAATGTACTTTTCAAAATTTCAAAATGTACTTTTCAAAGTTTCAAAATGTACGTTTCAATATTTCAAAATGTACTTTTCAAAATTTCAAAATCACCCTTGACTTTTTAAACGGAAGTCAATATTTCCGTGTAACAATCGCAACAACGTCACACTTGCATCTTTGCTTGTCGATAATACTTTACGATACCACGTAAAGTATTTTCTCTCTTTCTACTTGCACATTTTTCCGTTTTCCTCGCGTTCGGTTCCAGTTACGCGTGTAACATATTCACCGTAACAAGGATTGCATTATCGAACGAAGCGTATTGCATTTTCAAACTTTGCGTTACGTTACACGCCCGAACTTCTCTACCGAGAACCGCAAACTTTTCACACATTCGTGCGTAACGAACCGTCGAAATCGCGTGTCAATAATCGCGCGCGTATGCGCTCCGTTCGTAAGAAATATTAAAACCGTCCGTTTCATTGAAGTTAATCGCGTGGAAGCACGTGATATCGGATAATCCGCGGCGTTTAGTCCAATTCCCCTGACATAATTACGTTCCACAGCTTGCGGTGGCCATCTCATCGCGACCAACGAAGTGAAACATTTGTACTCGCACGCCAAGTACGGTTATCATAATTACGACCACAGAACGGACTGCGATTGGGCGATCGAGGCACCGCCCGGTAAAAATGTGCATTTGACTTTCCTCATGTTCCAACTCGAGTCCGAGAGCGAATGCAATTACGATTTCGTCGAAGTTTACGCCGGCCTGGACACGTCCGGACCATTGTACGGACGATATTGTGGAAACGGCGTAAGTATAATTCGTTATCACCTGTACGATATCGTTTGGGAACAATTTCAAGTTGGACGTTTACCTGAGAGTGATACAACATCTATCGAGAGAACATTCTGATCTGTTAAAGTGAACGTCGATCCATTGAAGTAGACGATCGGTTAAACTCGATGTCAATTTATTAAACTGGATGTCGATCTATTAAACTGGATGTGGATCTATTAAACTAGATGTCGGAGTAGATAAATTGTTTTTAATACGTAGAACAATTTTAAATGTACGCGCGATAACGATGTTTGAAATTGGATCGATCGGTGAAATTGGTTTTACTGGTGCTAAATCGGTGACTCGAATTTTTCTATCGGAAGATAAAAATTTACTTACGCATTTAACACAATTGGTATACATTCTAGAGGAAGTGGGAGAACTGTTTTAAAACATATGGAATTCGGTGAGCTATATTTAGCACGCTACGAGCGAAAGGGTTGAAGCCTGAAAAGTGTAGCAGATACGTGTCTCTTCGGTGATGCGAAGGGTGTTTCGATAGGAACGGTGGATGTTTTAATCGGACTGAAATGTTTATTTCGTCGAGAAGATACACCTGAATAAATTTTTAAACGATGGAGAAGTTTCTTGCTATCGACGAAGGAAATATCCCGTTACGCGGAAACTTTTATTTTTGTTCCCTATAAATTTTATTCAAAGTGAAACTTTCGTTCGGCCATCTTCGACGGAGCTTATAACGCGAGAACTTTTATTGTATAAGTTCTCGTTTCAATAGTTTCGACGGAACCAATTGAAAAAGTTCCATAACCGTTTTCGAGTTTCGGTTTAAGGAGCGCGCGAAACGTGGCTCTCGCGGAACACGAATCTCCACGATTAATTCGAATAATTTCTACCGGTTGTTAAATCGTGTAAAATATTAATCTTTCGATTCAAATATTCAGAAGATACTTTAAACATCTGTAGAGGAATTTATAATCCTGACTGTCGGTTAGATACACATATATTTGACTAAATTTGAAATGCATTTTTCTCGAAAACTGCAGCTCCACGAATTTTTATCCACTGTGTATACATATACAATTAAACCCACATATATTAGAATAATTTTCAAATGCATTTTCCTTGAAAATTACATCGGAGATTCAATTTCTTTATTTCATACTTTCGTCTTGTTTCGAGTAATAGAATCTTCCCAGCTTCATTTGCACCACAAATTTTGGCCCACTGTGTATACATACACCATTGAGTCCACGTATACTAGAACAATCTTCGAATGCATTTTTCTCGAAAACTGCAGCTCCAATGCAATTATTTCTTACTTCATATTGTCGTGTTATTTCGAGCCATAAAATCTCCCCAGCTTCATTTGCACCACGAATTTTGATTCACTGTGTATACATACACTATTAAGTCCACGTATACTAGAACAATCTTCGAATGCATTTTTCTCGAAAACTGCAGCTCCAATGCAATTATTTTTTACTTCATATTTTCGTCTTATTTCGAGTCATAGAATCTTCCCAGCTTCATTTGCACCACAAACTTTGACCCACTGTGTATACATACACCATTGAGTCCACGTATACTGAAACAATCTTCGAATGCATTTTTCTCGAAAACTGCATCGGAGATTCAATTTCCTTATTTCACCCTTCCATTTTATTTCGAGTCATAGAATCTCCCCAGTTCCATTTGCATCTCAAATTTTGACCCACGATGCACTTAATGAAAATCATCTTCGAAAATGAAACTCATTCCAAGCTCGTTCCTAACGAGACACCTTTTACCCCAAGAAATACCAGGTTACTGAATAACTTTTGTCGTTCGATAAAACTTATTAAACACTGCAGCAAAGTAGTTTTATCAAATGAGGAAACTTATTAAACCATCGTCGTCTCTCAACTCTCCAATATCAACCACAATTTGTATCGTAACAACCTATTACACCATCATCCTTTCTCAACTCCACAATATCAACCACAATTTGTATCGTGACAACCTATTACACCATCATCCTTTCTCAACTCCACAATATCAACCACAATTTGTATCGTGACAACCTATTACACCATCGTCCTCTCTCAACTCTACAATATCAACCACAATTTGTATCGTAACAACCTATTACACCATCATCCTCTCTCAACTCTACAATATCAACCACAATTTGTATCGTAACAACCTATTACACCATCGTCCTCTCTCAACTCTACAATATCAACCACAATTTGTATCGTAACAACCTATTACACCATCGTCGCCCTTCAACTCTACAATATCAACCACAATTTGTATCGTGACAACCTATTACACCATCATCCTTTCTCAACTCCACAATATCAACCACAATTTGTATCGTGACAACTTATTACACAATCGTCCTCTCTCAACTGTACAATATCAACCACAATTTGTATCGTAACAACCTATTACACCATCGTCCTCTCTCAACTCCACAATTTGTATCGTAACAACCTATTACACCATCGTCATTTCTCAATTCCCCAATATCAACCACAATTTGTATCGTAATAACCTATTACACCATCGTCCTCTCTCAACTCTACAATATCAACCACAATTTGTATCGTAACAACCTATTACACCATCTTCGTCCTTCAACTCCCCAATATCAACCACAATTTGTATCGTAACATCCTATTGCAAAATCGTCCTCTCTCAACTCTACAATATCAACCACAATTTGTATCGTGACAACCTATTACACCATCGTCCTCTCTCAACTCTACAATATCAACCACAATTTGTATCGTAACAACCTATTACACCATCGTCGCCCTTCAACTCTACAATATCAACCACAATTTGTATCGTGACAACCTATTACACCATCATCCTTTCTCAACTCCACAATATCAACCACAATTTGTATCGTGACAACCTATTACACCATCATCCTTTCTCAACTCCACAATATCAACCACAATTTGTATCGTAACAACCTATTACACCATCTTCGTCCTTCAACTCCCCAATATCAACCACAATTTGTATCGTAACAACCTATTACACCATCATCCTCTCTCAACTCTCCAATATCAACCACAATTTATATCGTAACAACCTATTACACCATCGTCCTCTCTCAACTCCACAATTTGTATCGTAATAACCTATTACACCATCGTCGTCTCTCAACTCCCCAATATCAACCACAATTTGTATCGTAACAACCTATTGCACCATCGTCGTCCTTCAACTCCACACCATTGACCATAATTTCAATTCCAGAACGCGACCGACTTCGTATCGATGAACGAGGCGTTGCTGGTGAGATTCCGTACCGACGACACGATATCGAACAAGGGCTTCGTCGCCTTGTTCGTCGCGGTGGACCGTAAGGACAGCGGCGAGAACTACGGCGGTTCAGAAGACGAGGACGTCGACGAGGAGAACCTCTGATCCGTGGCCGGCCTCGCCAATCGACTGGGCTACGGATTCTACATCGGTTCACTCTTGCGTAGTAACGAACAAAGTGAAAACGAATAAACGTCTCGACCGTCTCCGCCGTGAACCTTTCAAACGTTCAACGGAGTAGTCGATTCCTCACGCACGTGGATCCTAACTCGATCGTCGAGGCCGTGACACCTTGCGACGACAACGTTTGCAAGAACACCACCAACCCCCACCCTACCCCCCGAAAAAAAAAAATAATAAATACCGATAAATCTGGACCGATCATCCGTGATCCGATTCGCGATCAACCGGACCAGAGAATCCTCGTTCTGGACCCCGATGGTCGATCCAAAGCGATCAGGATGCAATGGTTCCTCATCGGTGAGGCTCGCGTTAGCTAAAACGGCTTTCCATTTGGATTAGTATGTACGACCTTGAAATTCGGCCTATCGGGTCAATCGTGCCATTATATGTTTAGGTAGAATTGCATTATACTGTTAACTCTTATAAGTTCCAAGACCCCAGTGAAACAGCACGTTCGGGTGAAAGAAGGAAGTACGACGAACAGGTCGTAGAGACCGATCGGTCGTGTTCTCGATCGATTGGGAATTATTTACGAGCGATCGACACAAGGAAGGCGCGAGAATTGTCGACGAGACAAAACCGAGAAAACGATCCCGAATTACGTCGATCGTTATCGAACACTGCCCCCCCCATCCTCCCGAGAAATAAAAATTAAACACAAAAAGAAAAAAGAAAAGAAAACGCAATGGGAAAGAAAAACAAAATACGATTCGACGAAGCTTCAAGATCCTCGAGCTCGATTCTCATCGAAGGGAACGAGTCTCGAGTCTTTCTCTCATCGACACAGAAGTGCTCCCTGTTGCTTTCAACGGAGTTACGAAACCACGGTTCGAAAGTTGATAGAGAAACGAAAGGAAAGATTAAAGAACGGGAGTATTTCTCGTAGCGGTCGATAGACGTCGACGCTTTTCACCGAAACGTGGCGTCTCTCGGCCGCGAACCTTCCGAAACGACAACTTGTGCAAATACTTGGGTAATCTAGATATAAATTTAGAGATAGCGCCGACCGAGATCCTAAAGTCGGCGATAGAAATTTGAAGGCGAGCCTCGAACAATCTCGTCCCGAACTGTTCCCGCGCGTACGCGCGCGCGCACCGAACACGGGGTTCTCGTCGAACGTTTATTGTACATAGATAAAAATTTAGATACGTAGACGTCGTGCCGTTTTATATGTAGTCGATAGGATCGCCGAGCGATCAGATATTACGCTAATCCGAGTGGATTTTCCGACAAAGTTTTCTCTTGTCTCTTGTAATCTCGTCCGTGGCTTCTCGGCGCAGATATATTAAACAGAGCGACGACGACGAAACGACGACGCACAGGATGGCCCAATTTATCCAATCCACGCGACGAGTGTCGTCGCGATTATGCGCGATGTCGAAAAGAACATGGGGGAAGAAGAAAAAGAAAAAGAAAAAGAAAAAGAACAAAAAAATGATACTTGACTCCGTTTCAAAGGACAACGATGTCGTTCTCGGACATCCGGGAACGTTGTTTACTCGGTGCATCGTATCATCCGGGGTTACGAAAATTGTCCATCCAGGGGAACACCTTGAAATTTAATTTTTCTTTTTTTTTTCTCGAAAACAAAAAAAAAACACCATCGAACGTCGCCGACAAGTCGAGAGACCGTCGAAGACGGTTCCAATCGGATCGTACGGATCGTGTCGACCGATCAGAGTGTAACGATTTAACGAAGAAGAAAAATACTTCAACGAAGTGTGCAGTTAATGCAATCGAAAGTCGTGACGATATATATAATACACGTCGTGAATGAATTGTGTGTCCAGTTACCGGATCCGTACGATTTCTCGAGTATTGGCAATTTTTGCAACGACTCGCGGCCAAATAGTGAGAGAACATAATGTTTGTAAAAGTCATTGTAATACACATACACGAAACGTTGGTCGGATCGTGTTCAACGAGGGACGTAACCGCGAAGCCGAAAACGCGTTACGATCGATGAAACGCGTGTTGGATTCGTTATTCATTCGAGATAACTTCGATAAAAACGGAGAGAGTTAAAAAATAAGGAAACACATTGTTCTTTGTACATTGTATTCGGAAATCGCGCGCGATCTTGTACCGCGTAAGTAAAAACACCGTACGTACTTACAAGCAGAGATTTATATCAGTGACAATACCTATCGTTCGAGTAAGGCCTCGTTTCGAAATTTTTTTTTTCATATATTCCTCGTACGTGAACGCACTGCCTCGTGTACACGTTTACAACGACGTTGCACACAAAAAAAAAAAAAAAAAAACAAACGAAAATCGTTCCACGAAAACGATGCTAAACGATTTGGTTTCACCATTCTTCGTTTCTTTTCTCGTATGTGAATCGTATGAACGAATATACGGCCTATATTAATCAAAAGAACATTGTCTGTAACCGAACGCGAGCGACAGGACGCGCGAGAACGATTCAATATTGTTTGCAAGTATGCGGCTGTACGCAGCGAGTGTACGCGTACGTGTGCATGTACACGGATATATTGATAATCTGTCGATGATTCGTACGCCTAAAACATACGTTATAATAATATCGTATCTATTAACGGACGATAAGAGCAATATTAAGCGCCGCATCAAGTTCCTTTTTGTAAATTATATGTGATTTATTTGTTCTCAGAAATACACGTTATAGGCACTCTATATATTACTAAGCAACTATACGCAAACGATGCACTCGTTTCTTCCGTTGATAATTGTTCCTCTGTCCGTAAATATCCCCTCTTGTGGCACAAAATATTATTTCGTTCGGAAAGTCGTTTTCTTTTTCTTTTGGTGAAAATGAAAATTCATTTTTCAGAATGTACAAACATTTTACTAAATTATATATTCTCCGTTTTGGAAAAGGAAGTGACTTTCCGAACGACCCGATAGAATTTCGTCACGGTTGTCTTCCTTAAGTAGAAGAAGAAATACGAGAGGAAAATTATCCAAAGGTAACTTTAAACTTTCAATACTCTGAAACTTCGATACCTCTGGAGAAGAAAACCTGATAAAAAAAAACTGTAGCAAAAACAAGCAACCTACGCGCGACAAAAATAAGCATGATCGAATCCTGCATTTGAACTATAATTCAATCTAGCACGTCGATACGCGACGATAATTCAAACTGAGAGTATAGATCGCTAAACGTCGCGAGCCCAAGATCGATCGTAAATAAGGTATTGGTAGTAATTCGTTCGAAGGACGAGCAATTTCGACTTCGAGTCAGGTAAGTATCGTTTAAATCGTTTTAAATTGTTTTACAGCCGAGTTACGTTCCAACGGTTCGTCGAGAGAACGAGGTAACAGTTTTCTAAATTCTTAAATGCATAATGCAATCTACCATTACTGTACAACTTACTGTGTAAGACTATGTGAGAATTGATGATGGTCTGTGGCTACATGAATCTTTTAACTTCGATACAAGGAATCATCCGACTACGGCTAACTATATTCGGTGAACGAGATCGCTACAGATGCAAGGACGCAAAAGCGCGTGGTCGATCTGTTACATCATCGGCTACAGTTGTACCGATATTATGTTAATGTCAGCGATCAACTTTCATGATCATACTTGAAACTGTATTCCTACAGCTTGGAATCATCGGAAGTATCCGGTGATCTCTAGACAAAATTTACGAACAACATTTTCGGCCTTGTTTGAAACAGCTACTTCGTCTAATTCATCCGCAGACTTTGTCATTTTTGCAGTATGGTTGATCAGCAAGAAGACTTGGCAGAGAGTTCTGATTAATTCTAACTACACTTTCTATTTACAATTTTTCACATGCATCACATTGTGATGATCACATTGCATCACAAAATCTTTAATCACTCTCTCAAAATTTCCCTTTTGATAGTTACTTCTCTTTTCGAAACAATACGTTGCAAACTGAGCCTATAGTTCTCTATGAGGACTACCGCAACTATTTGTTTAGATTTACATTTAACGAAGTTCGAAATCTCAAACTATTGATTCGAGTAACCACTTTATAAAAATGTCCTTTTTGATAACTAATTTTCCTTTCGAAACAATAAGATGTAAACTGATCTTGTAATTCTCTTTAGAGATTGCCACAACTATTTTTTGGGTTTCAATTTAACGAAATTCGATGTTCCAAATTGAATCGAGTAACCACTTTTTAACAACGTTTCCTCTGACAGTTATTTTTGGGAAATACCACAACTATTTTTTTGGATTTACATTTAATTTTTTAAAAATGTCTCTTTTGATAATTAATTCTCTTTTCTTGTAATTCTCTTTAGACATTACCACAACTACAGTGCTGGACGAAAGTATTGGCACAGCATCATTGTTCTGATACAAGTGCTTATAACTATGAAACAAATTGATAAAAAGGAGAAATTTTTTAATACATTTATTTATTTATTATTCTAGATTATTATTTAACAGAAACAGTAATATAAATAAAGTGATATGCGAAATAATAACAAAAACATATTTATTGAGCGTTTTAAGCGTGGACAAAAGTATTGGCACATTATACAAAATTTAGTGTAGTTGTATCTCTCGGAAAAAAATCCGATTGTTACTTGATGGTATAGGTAGGGGATTCCCTGATAGTCATTTTTTCTAACAGTCATCCTTAAGTTCAGTCGATTAGCAACATAGGAAATATAACAAGCAACAATGTCAAGAAGAGGGAAAGAAACTACAAGTGAAGAGAGAAAAATAATATTAAATTTGCACAAAATGCGAAAATCTTATAGTGAAATAGCAAAAAGTGTTAATAGAAGTCGATTCACTATTAGAAGTGTCGTAAAACGATTTGAGAATCAATCAGATTTCAAAAGTAGGAATCGAAGTGGACGTCCCTCAAAGTTAACAGTTAGAGAAAAACGGAAAATTGTAAAGGAAGTGAAAATAAATTGTAAATTAAACTCATCGCAACTTAGAGCAAAGTTAAATGAAGAAAATCAAAAAGAAGTAAGTTCGAAAACTATACTGAGAGTGTTAAAAGATGCGGGATATTCTGCGTGTGTCGCAAGAAGGAAACCATACATATCCAAGAAGAATCGGAAGATGAGAAAAGAATTTGCAAAAGAATTTATAAAAAAGGATCCCACATTCTGGAATAACGTATTATTTTCAGATGAAAGTAAATTTAATATATTTAAATCAGATGGCAGAGTATTAGTTTGGAGAAAGCCAAATACGGAAATGGATCCACAACATTTACAAGCCACTGTGAAACATGGAGGAGGTGGAGTCATGGTATGGGGTTCCATTGCAGCGTCTGGGGTTGGCGAATTAGTATTCATAGATGAGATTATGGACAAATATGTATATTTAAATATATTAAAGGAAAACTTATTTAAAAGTGCTAATAAATTAAATCTCCCGCGTGATTTTTATTTTCAACAAGACCATGATCCAAAACATACTGCCTATATTGTACGACAATGGATCGTTTACAATACCGCACACACGTTAAATACCCCACCCCAGAGTCCAGACATGAATCCCATCGAACATGTTTGGAATGAATTAGAAAAAAGAATTAGAAAATATAATATAACAAACAAAAACCAATTAAAAGCTATTATTTTACAAGAATGGAACAATATAGAGCCGGATTTTACAAAAAAATTGGTAACTTCAATGCCAAAACGATTGAAGGAAGTTATCATGAGGAATGGAGGGCCAACCAAATATTAATTTTTAATTTCTAAGTACTTTCAATCATTTGTGCCAATACTTTTGTCCACGCTTAAAACGCTCAATAAATATGTTTTTGTTATTATTTCGCATATCACTTTATTTATATTACTGTTTCTGTTAAATAATAATCTAGAATAATAAATAAATAAATGTATTAAAAAATTTCTCCTTTTTATCAATTTGTTTCATAGTTATAAGCACTTGTATCAGAACAATGATGCTGTGCCAATACTTTTGTCCAGCACTGTATATATTTGGATTTAAATTTAACTTTAAGTTCGATGTCCCAAATTGAATCGAGTAACCACATTTTAAAAACGTCCCCTTTGATAATTAATTCCCTTTTCGAAACAATAGATTGGAAATCGATCCTATGGTTCTCCTTGGGGACTACCGTAACTATTTCGCGTACACTTTGGCGCACAGTCGGTTATTTTAAGCGACAATAGTCCCTGCCCCACCCTGGACATCTTTCTGGGGAACGATCGTTGCGATTTACCGCTTTCCTTAGTCGAGATCTGACCGTCTGTGACCAATTTTAGAAAAAGTGAGCGGCCGAGTAGCACATGCGCTCTCGCGGGCGACTCTCGTCCTTCCTTGGCACTCCTCCATGAAAAAGAACCTCTCGATAACCCGACAATGCGAAAAAGGACGATCGAACGATACACCGCACTGTTTCATAAGTTCTTATCTGGTATTTCTCTGCGAGAACCTCCTACGAATCGAATTTTCCACAAACTTCCATTAAAAATTAATTAATCGAGGAAGACGTCGGTTACGAATAATACCCGACGAATTGAAATAAAATTCTAACCTCTTTGAAACACCGAAACAGTGAACGGTACGATTGTATAAATTCTACAGTACGAAATTTATCCCTAGAGAAACGGGGAAAATTTGCAAAACTTTAGAATCGCCTTCCTCGATTCAAGTTATTGATTTTGACGTCGAGTGATATGTCACGTACCACATGACTATATACATATGTACATAGCTGTTTTATGGGTTTATTGAACTGCAAGGCCTTTTCATAGAAGTCGTCGGTTATTTTCGGTAATTTTATCATTTATCGAGTAGTGCTATTCAAGGATGTGGATAATGTTACTAATAATTCGTAATTTAACGAAAAACCCGAGGAATATTTTAACTATTTAGTAATCTTTGTAATTTATAATACAGATTACCGATTTTGTAGACAAATTTTCAGGAATGTACACGTAGGATATTATTTAAAATACGGTATATAATAATGTATTCATAGGTTATGTGTTACTGTGGTCGCTGTACGTATGTATGTAAATTGTGAATAGACGTACAGCAGTGCAATGTCTATTCTTAGCCAATGGGCAAGTTCAACGCCCATAAGCAATCGCGGTAGTTTTGCAACTAAGAATAAATGTCGCGTTGTTTTGCACTGCTCTGCTGAAGGCAAAATTTTGTGTACGTTTAAAGGACTCGTCGAGCTCTTTGTAAATTTGATAAAATTATCTAATATTTGCGACCGAACGCAGGGAAATATTTTGTACGTTTTGTCTATGAAAATATTTACGGTAACCTGTCATCGAAATAATTATTCTTTTATAATACGCATTTAAAATGTACCTGATTCATAATTTCCTATGCGGATACTTCGTTTCGATTGATACTACGAATTAGCATATTTCTGAAACAAACAATAAAATTTGCAAGGCCTACATTATCTGAAAAATTCACATACTGCGTGATACTACCACGCAACTTTCTCTCGAACATCTTTTCACACGCTCACGGCGAAATTCTGATGACAATCATTTCATGACACACTACGACGGGAAAGTTAATTTACAGCTATCTCGAGTTTACAATACCTAATAAAAATTTGGCCCTGATTCGTTTCATTATATTGTTGATTTCAATATGAGTATTACTCACGAATTCAATTCTGTGTACGAATAACATTCTGCGAATAACACAATGTGTGTTACGTTTCAGATTTTATCGTGATTAATATCTAATTACCTAATGAATAAAATACTATGATACAGCTTAAAAAATGACATCTTAACACGAACGTAGTGACTGCTAAAGTTGTATCAATTATACAACACGTAATGAGTTTCAGTAACCCGGCTCGTTAGTTACATTAAGTTGTTTACAAGGCCATGATCGTATATTATGCGTACGTTACAAAGGGCACGTATCTTGTTTCAATGTTACGCGATTCCTGACATAATCTACGCACAATGGAATTATTGCTATTCATTTTTTATAATAACAAAAGCAATAATAAAGCAAACCTGTCTAGATTTCTAAAATGCTTACGAATAACTGTTAAAACGTTCAGCCATGTTCGTCCATTAGTTTGCGCGTTACTGCAATGCATTGTAGGTTCGATTCACACCTTGAATAAATTAGTATGGCTATATTGCACCGTTCTAGTACGAGGGTTCTCTTACGAATCATTTGTTATCGAGCCAACGAACAGGTCATTGCATACCAATTTCCTCGCTATGCTTATCGAAATTTGTAAAATCAATAAAAGAAATGTCGCATGACAGAAACATAGTACTATATTTTACGAGTAGGGAACATGCGTGGTAGCGCTGGCGTGCTGCGGTCGAAAATCAGCCAATCAGAGGAAAGGGTGAGGTCACTAGTAACCAATGACTGTGCGTCGAAAGAGTCGATACTCAAGGATATAAAATCCCGTTGCAGGCGTCCCTCGCGCATTAATCGTTTGGAGTTCAGTCCGGCATTGTGTGTGGTTGATAGCAGTAGCTCCATTACTTGCTCTAACTATCGACTACCCAATTTCTACAAGAACGTAAAATACTCCTTCAGACTTCAAAATGGTAAGCAACGTAATACTCAAAAATTTGCGCGTGAAAACGGTACGGTTGTTAAGTTGTGCATGCTAATTGAAGAAGGTGGTTAGCTGGTGACGCTCGAACCGGCCGGCTCCGCCCTTTTCTTCGAGTCCCATTTAATTTCATCGTTACGATAGATAAAACGTTTTTGTTTCGAGACGAATTCTCGTATTCGTTCTTTTCGAAAGTAAATCGATTATGGAAAATATATTTATGTAAAATTATGGAAATTTAAAATTTCGTTGTTTCTCGCGTTTGGCGGGGGGCGGGGGAAAGTGCGCGTCGCTTTTTGCTGACACGATCGATATTTCAAGGAAACGTATCCTATCGAATATTCTCGTAAATTCGAATATTAATTTGAATATTACAGAACATACAAGTTGATATTATAAAGTTTTTAGTGTGATGCATTCTATACTTTTTACGATTTGTGAAAAATATTCTCAATAAGACCTATGCGGAATAGAAGTTTGAATGGAATAAAATACAGTTTGTTAAAATTTTATTAATTACATAAATTTAGAATGTCCATGAATATTTAAATTTCCGAAAGATTTTGTTAAACATTACTTACGTATAATTGTTTTTTTCTAGCGTGAATGTATCTCAATCCACGTTGGTCAAGCTGGTGTCCAGATTGGTAATGCCTGTTGGGAATTGTATTGCCTGGAACATGGCATTCAGCCCGATGGTCAGATGCCATCAGACAAAACCATTGGAGGAGGTGACGATAGTTTCAACACTTTCTTCAGTGAAACTGGTGCTGGAAAACATGTTCCCAGAGCTGTTTTCATTGACTTAGAGCCAACAGTAGTCGGTATGTAATTATTGCCAAGTTAATATTTTTTTTTTTCATTTAAAATTTTTTTCACCGTTTCTTTCGATGATTCACATTTTTGTTATAAAATTCTTTATTTTATAAATATTTCTCTTTCCAGATGAGGTTCGCACAGGCACCTATCGTCAGCTCTTCCATCCTGAACAATTGATTACTGGCAAAGAAGATGCAGCGAACAATTATGCTCGTGGTCACTACACAATTGGCAAGGAGATCGTTGACCTTGTTTTAGACCGCATTCGCAAGCTTGCCGATCAATGTACAGGACTCCAAGGTTTTCTAATCTTCCACTCCTTTGGAGGTGGTACCGGTTCTGGCTTTACATCTTTGTTGATGGAACGTCTTTCTGTGGATTATGGAAAGAAGTCTAAATTAGAGTTTGCTATTTACCCGGCACCGCAAGTCTCTACTGCTGTGGTTGAACCCTACAACTCTATTCTCACCACGCATACTACTCTAGAACATTCCGATTGTGCATTTATGGTCGACAATGAGGCCATTTACGATATCTGCCGCCGTAACTTGGATATCGAGAGACCAACGTACACAAACTTGAACAGACTGATCGGTCAAATCGTTTCTTCGATTACTGCCTCCCTTCGCTTCGACGGTGCTTTGAACGTTGATCTGACGGAATTCCAGACTAACTTAGTACCTTACCCAAGAATTCATTTCCCTCTGGTAACCTATGCACCAGTCATTTCTGCAGAGAAGGCTTATCACGAACAGCTTTCTGTTGCTGAAATAACGAATGCTTGTTTCGAGCCAGCTAATCAGATGGTTAAATGCGATCCTCGTCATGGAAAGTACATGGCCTGTTGTATGTTGTACAGAGGAGATGTTGTACCTAAGGATGTCAATGCAGCTATTGCAACTATCAAGACAAAGCGCACTATTCAATTCGTCGATTGGTGTCCAACTGGATTTAAAGTTGGTATTAACTATCAGCCTCCTACTGTCGTACCTGGTGGTGATCTTGCCAAAGTACAACGCGCTGTTTGCATGTTGTCCAACACCACTGCTATTGCGGAAGCTTGGGCTCGTCTTGACCATAAATTCGATTTGATGTACGCCAAGAGAGCATTCGTGCACTGGTACGTTGGTGAGGGTATGGAAGAAGGTGAGTTCTCCGAAGCACGTGAGGATCTTGCTGCTCTGGAGAAAGATTACGAGGAGGTCGGTATGGATTCCGCAGAAGGTGAAGGAGAGGGAGCCGAAGAATACTAAACTGACCGCCATTACAGTTTTTCAATGAGAAACAACATGAAATAAACGAGCGAATTTGCAAATGTTACCGTTTTATGTATGTTACCTGTCCTTTGTATAATTTTTCAATTATTTAATTATTTTTATCAATAGTTGATAGAATGATTCAACGGTTTTCAGTTAGTTTCTTTGATAATTTAAGATTATAAGATAAATACGAAAAAACTTCGACGGTACAATGTACGTTAATAATTAAAAAATTGTTGACCATTAAGTAAAGTATGATTACGATTAAAGTTTAAAAGTATTACGTCAATAAAGGTACTGAAGTTATTACGATAATATAGTTCTACTTTAATATTTATAATAATTGTTATTGCATATTTAATTTGTGTACTCGGTAACGTTTTCTTAATAAATTTATTAATTTTCAATAATACCAAAAAGTTACCGGTTTTTAAACAAAATATAAAACCATGCGTGATAATGGAATTCTAATATTGATTCATATACGTACGCGTAAAGATTGAATGACTATTAGGTATCAGAAAAGAATTGTATGTGGAAACTTAAGAACGCGGAAATTTGTGGTTTTGTACGTATTATCAATACTCAGCAGTCGGCAAACAAGTCGATATGAAGTTTACATTAAAATATTTATTTATTTTAAATACAATTTACGTAAAGTTTCTAAAAACAATATTATATACAATACAAAATCAAATTTTGCTACCAGATGTTATAGATGTTCTCACAAAAATAGAAACCTACCTGTTTTGAAATAAATACGAAAAGTATTGTAGAGAAAGACGCGCCACTTTCGTAATACACTTTATTTTTTGTTTGCTGTACTATTTTGTGCCGTAAAGTAACGCCTATTAACGTTGCATTCTTGAATTTTTCTTCGTTTTAGTCATACCGATCCCGTTCTGTCTGAATAGTTTGAACGTATCATCTCTAACAGTTCAACAGTCTCGATCGAAATACATTTCAAAAATAAGCGTACCCACATATGATAGGCACGCAACGCAGAGTACTTTGTCTAATAATTTGTTGCAGTCATTTGTGTTCTCTTTTTGTGAATGTAAGAATATCCCTTCTAATTCTGTTCTATCTTAGTTTATTACATGTCCGTTCGTTCTGCTTTACTCTAATAACAAGAATAGATATCTTACTGAGAATCCGCCATGAGCCGTAGCTCTTTACACTTCTCGCCAGCACGCATGCGCAGTACGACAGTGCACGTCGGTGCATATCGGTGTGCACAGTGGTGTGTAAGGCGGTATTTTGTTAACAAAAAAAAATTGGCGGCCTCGTTGCTTTAAAAATTGTGCAAATGTTACCGACAAGTAATTAATAGTGCGTCTAAATGAATTACCCATCTATTCAGGATCACAACGAGTAATATGAGTGAGTGAACGCAATATTACTTAAAGTTTTCAGTAACATTTCCCTTGAGAAAGAATGTAAAAACCATTGCTCGAATATCGATACAATATTACATCGATGCATCGAGACTGATTCATCGATGTATAATAAACATCGAATAAAATATGTTCGAAGTGTATTCGGACAAGTGGCTCGGGACAGGTGTATCGATATCCTTTGGTATATCGATATATTGTTTGCATACCTACTTGCAAGGCAAGAAGCTGGTGCCTTGGATGTATGCAGTGGAGTGCAGCCCCTCCAACTTGAGTTCTCGTTACAACGTTCTCCGGTTTCCTCAATCACGTTTTTTATCGTGTGCTGAATAATGCATTTAAAGTGAGACCATTTCAAAGAATGTTAACTTTATTTCATGACTACTTACGATAAGAATGAGTGAGTATTCCGGTGGGAGACACGAATGTTTTCAAATGACTTCGTAATTGTTGTGTGCTTATCTCGTAACTTAAGCCGCAGCCTATACGAGACTATTGTATTTCTGATAAAACTTAGGCACCTTACCACTGTATTTGAACGAAATGCATATGTACACAATGTATACACATTACAGCTCCAAATGTTGTACCTACACGTGTGTTCGACCAATGTATTTGAGATAACACAGGTTGAAGAAACTTTACGTCGTGTTGCGTCTAATACACTAGAATTGAATATTTTTTTCAATTTCGTAATTCGAAGAATGGTGTAATTTGTTTTAATAATTTTTCTCGCGTACATGGAGCATAGTGTGTTTTATTTGATAGATGAATTATGTGAAAAATACATTTGACAGTATTAAAGGAGCAAAAAGCATTTTTCTAAGTAACGCTCTTGAGGTTATATTCTTTTCTTTTGTTGCCTCTTTATGAATTTAAGAATGACTAATAATAAGTATATCCATTTTTATTTACTGATATAAATAAAAAACAATAATTAACAATACGTATGTATATTATTTTAAACTTAGTAGATTTTCCGTACTATCATTGTGGTATGTATAAAGTGATATTAAACTTCAAGGTAGACGAATAATTTGTAATTGTTAGTCATTATTATATATTTCAAATATATTCCTGTAATTAATATTATTGGTTCTATATTGTGCCTGTTGTATTTTTATACTTACAGTATATAATGTAAACATGTATATGAACATATGTGTTTCCTGTATGTTGTTTCGTGAACTTTCAACATTAAAGGTATATTAATATAATAGTGAAAATCTTGTATAAATTAAGTACACTTTAACAATTTTATATTGCTATGAAACAGTGTTATAACTTTCACTTGTGTTGCAACATACTTTTATTGCTGTGCAATAAATTGGTGTAATTATTTTTCTAACTAAAATTTCTTGTGTTACAGACCACTGCAAAGCCATGAAGATGAGCTTCTCCTTATCTTCGCTTCAGCCACTCGGCCATGGCTTAGAGAAACATGGTCAAGTGGGGATAGCGATAGAAAGACCATACAACAGTCTCACAAAAAAACGGTTTGTTTTAAACTTTACTTTTAGAATTAGTAAAGTAGTGATAAATAAGTGGTTATATCAACACGAAGAAACAAGGTAATTTTCATTTAATTTATAGAAAAGATCCAAAGCAATTTCCCAATCAGCGTTTGTGGACAAATCGTGAGGACGGTAAAGATGATTTCTGGGCAGCAATACGATCAAACTATGATTATATTATGGACACTAATTTGATAGACAGTTGTAAGGTACGTACGTAATAATATATACAATATAATCAGTTATGAAATATGCACTGTGCATATTATATATCAATTTATCTCTTATATTAATAGGAAGCTAATGGTGAATTAACATGGGATGAGACTGATGTAGCTACACAATCGTGGAGTTTAAAAGAAGTTAGTAGTCAATTTTCAGAGCTATATTCATGGCTAAGAGTTCTTCAGGAATTGGTTTATTCTAAGGAAGAAAATTTGTTAGACAAAAGTCTGCGTGCGGTATGTATTATTTAGATATATCAAACACATTTTAGTCTTTTTATATTGGATAGAAAATTACTCTTGTTATTATTAAATGATTAAGCATTAGAATATAATAGTTGCATAATGTGTATATCAGGCTCACATGGAGGAGCTGCGACGTAGGGCATATAGAAGAAAGTTATTTAACGAACAAGCTGCAAAATTAGTGTCACGTGCCCCTGCTTTGAAAGATGAAGTAGCGTGGCGTGTTGACCATTTGAATGCAAAATGGGAATTAGTCGAACAAATTATGGCACCTGTTGAGCGACCTGTATCCAATCAACAGGATATATCAGCAGGTAATTTATTTTATCGCTAACAAAATTCTGATATTCTAAATAATATTTTATAAATATATGGTTGTTGTTAGATACATTGGCTTTGTACGTCAAATGATTTGAAATGGAAACATTGCATTACAGATTTCGAACACGAAGTGAAATGTTTGAGGAAATGGCTTCGTGAAATGGAGTCTCACCTTCAACCTTTGAGTTTTCATATAGATTGGACTTTAGCAGAACTTGAGGAAAAAGCAGTGGAGCATATGGTAAGTCATATAAGAAAACAATTTTTTGTAGAACTTAGAAAATTTATTTAGTACGAAGAAATATATTTATAGTAGTATACGTAGAGATTTATTTGAATTTTGATTGTCTTCTGGAATATTTCACAATCATTAAGATTGGAAATATTAAGAAAACGTTTAGTAAATTACACGATACATTACATAACCGTAGATTTATGTACTTGGTACGAAATCGGTTGGAAATGAAATTGAGTAAAAGGTAACGCGAGAGTCGTGTTAAATTTGAAAAAAGTGTTACGAATGTACCTCGAAAAATGATGTACAAATAATGCCGTGTATTTATTCGCTTAACCAATTATTAATACAACGAATCGATACTATAAATATGTGCTTTCCGTTTACAAAGCCGGATATACCTCTTTATTGTTAACGGAAACGGCCGACAGTTGACACTTAAGCAGACGTACAGGATGAATGCTAGTAATAGTAAATAATTACGTTTAGCATGCTTGGAATATACGTAACTGGTACAGATCTATCAAAGCAATTCAAGAAAGCAAATGAAATTCACTTTTAAAGTAAGTGTAACTTTTAGATGATTAGTCGCTAATACCTGTGATTTTCGTTGCGTTTTCTTTCGCTGGATACCGAGGACAGTAGAGTAAGTTTATATTTTCGTCGAGACGAGACGGTACAACGCACGTTCAGTTTCAGCACGATTGTCTTTCTACTCCTTGTTGTGTGATCAGGTGGGCGTCGAGAACCCGACTCGTTCGTGTTGGTTCCGTATCTTTCTACCAAGTTCTCCATCTTCTTCTGTCTCTCCTTCCCTCCCTCCTTAATTGCATCTCGACACAAAACATGATACGTACCGGGCTTCAGAATCATATGCATAACTATAGTATTGCATGCTATAAT
The DNA here is from genome assembly GCF_051014685.1 of Ptiloglossa arizonensis. Taxonomy (NCBI): domain Eukaryota; kingdom Metazoa; phylum Arthropoda; class Insecta; order Hymenoptera; family Colletidae; genus Ptiloglossa; species Ptiloglossa arizonensis. The sequence continues at coordinate 24,501,606 of NC_135050.1, forward strand.
ACGATCGTGTTTTAAGCATATCTGTTTTCGACATTTTCTTACGTTGTACGTTTTACAGGGAACATGTTGACGTAGTTTTCGCATTTTGGATTTTGAAAACAAATTTTCGACGAATTTATGTTTCTCTGACTATGATTTTAAAATATGTGAGGTATTGCAATGGTTTACAGTACACGAGATATTTATTAAAGATCTTCCAAAAATTGATTATATTTTTCAATTGATCGGTAAGAATGATTCAACGTGCACATTTTCTGAAAAAGAAAAAAAAAATGAAATAAATTGTATCGTTTAAACAAGTGAAATTAAGCTACGTTAGTGTGACATTAATTACTATAATAATACTTTATAGACAGTACAAAGAGAAAAATAATTATTCACGATTGATTAAATATTGATGTATCGGACATGTTACATGTTACTTTACGTTAGGTAACCCGTAATTTCATAGATGGACGATTCCGTAACGGAGTTATTTATCGAATTTTTCCTTTTACTAAATTACAACGTACTTGTTACGTGCGTACGACTATTAAAACGATTACACTTCGTGCGATCTGACTATTTGTAGTATCAGTTGGTATATCGATCGTAGAAAATTATTGAAAGTTTTAATTGCAAATGAAGAAGTGCAAATTTAGTATTTTAGATATCGTTTGTCTAACTTAGTCGTTTGAAAATATTTTGTAAAAAGAAAAGATGGATCGTTAATTAATTCACGCTACAAAGCATTATAAAATTTTACACAAGATATTGTTAACGATATTTGGACACTTGTGATTTATATTAGTTTATTCACTATTTGTTCCTCGTACGGTTCCACGCAGTGCGCGTAGAAAATGTTTCTAGATAAAAATACAACTGTATCGAGTTGTAGACTTGGCAAATATTAACAGTTTTATTTCATATTTATCATTTGTTACATGAAGAGTTGAATTAAATTTCACCTCATTTCCATTAACTTAGAAGTAGCTTGTGCTTAGCAATTCTAATAATGAGGGTAATGAGTAAAAGTTTCCTTTTTTCTTCCAAGATTTTATCAACGTTACAACGCGTTATGTGACAAGTAGTTTTATAAATATTTTTTTCTTTAAACACTTTCCAGAAGTAAAATCTATGTAAAATCGAGTTTGATTCACGACAAAAAAGTATTCAATTATCTGTTATATTTAATCAGCGTTTACGTTAACTTCCATCAAAATTAATGTCAATAAAAATTTCACAATTTTTTTCATTAGCACATCTGCTTGCTAGTTATTTTTCAATATTAATAATTACGTAAATACGTACATTTTGTAAATGTAGCTTCGTACGAAATTCGTTTGTCTAAATTAATAAAGATTTTTAATTATATAATTAACGTTTAGTTGATATTCGGATCTTTTAAGAAATTTTGGTATCGGTTCAGCGTTAAATCGACAGTCGATAAAAACGAGCGGAAGCTTCACCCGAATAATTTAATTTTAGCACTCTAAGCTGCTGCGAATATATTTGTTTACACCTAGTTCGTTGCTCTCTATCAAAACCATATGGTACGCGTGTTTGTTTTAAGCGAATTTCGACGTCATTGATCGAGAATTCTAAAACTCGACCACATTATCGTGTCGAACATTACACGTTTTATAGTTATTTTATAAATCGATTCCGAGTTTCGGAGTGTAAAAAATAGTGAAGATTAAAACGTGATCTGGACGAAGTTCTCGGTTGCGCAATCTCTTCGTGGTGTTACAGTGAGAGTCGTTAACCAGCTCGATCTTGAGCCCTAGTTTAACTTTTCAACCCTAAAAGAGAGTTAAGTTAACATTCAATTAGTTTGTATGTAAGTTTAAATATCACAAACACTTCCTGCTTATTTATTATAAGAAAAAGTGAAACGAGATAAACCAGAGCATAGCAAGAAGTTTCTCCAGTCTGAACTTGAAAACTATTAGGTTGTCGAGTAAGTTATTTATATTTTATTTCGAATATTAAACATAATTTTCGTCGGAGTAAAGATTTTTTAAACGAAATACGTGCTATACATTTCCATAAGATTTTGTCGACGTGATACCGTATGAAAATAATTTTTTTCTATTAGAAATGAAAAACACGAGAGTTCGTTTTGTTCAAATATTAAAAATTTCTATTACATTCGCACGTGTTTCGAATTTTCATCAGAACGGATCGAATCGATGGAAATAAACGTCGAATTTCCAATTCCGGTAATTTTACAAAAATTTTCATTCCGATACAACTGATAATAATTTAATCGAAACAACGACGAAGTAATATCCGCTGCGTTTCGTAATCGAAAAATTCAAATTGAATTCGTTAAAGTCGAGATTATTCCATTTGTTAATTGTCTGGTAGAGAGTTTCTTTTTTTCTTTATCGCGGTAACAAATTCGATTATCTAAACACGTGTGCACGCTAATTAAATTTAACGAAACAAATTCATTGTTCGGTTGTAGCACCGTAAACGGGAGATTTTTCCAACCTTATCGTTACTCGGCGTTTAAACGTAATAATTCCACATTCGCGTGTTTACATTTATCATTACATCTATCGTTACTACGCGTGGTAAAGTGATTAATTTCTCGTACTCACGGTTCCCTGATTTAACGGAAAATAAAACGATAGTCGCCGTTAAGGCGTCACAAGCTGAACGCCTGATACCAACGAGTGAAAAAATAGTGCAACGACAGGGGTATAATAATGATCTATGCACGTGTACGCGTAATTTATATCGTATCTTGTATCGTTGCACGTTGTACGTCAGTCGTGTTATTGCAGTTGTTCGATCTACAAGGATTTCAGTCCACTAATGAAGATTGATGGCGATGCTCGCGTTAATCAATGAGTATACGTGACATTTGACTCTTCGTTGGAAGACGTTCAGTGTTGCCTGGCGTGTTCCTACGGAATGTAAATTTCATTGAAAACTGATACGGAGTTGAGCTTAGAGTTTCCTCGAACGGTACGTGCGTCGTACTCGTGTAAAGGTGTACAATAATGTTAATTACGTTACTCGCGGTGTATCGGTATCGGTTACGTTAGCGGTAGTGGACTTTTACGGTACGAGCAAAATTAAGTGGCCGCTCGTGGTCGCTACGCCGCTACCCCCACCCTGACGCTCAGTTACCCCCACCACTACTCCGTTCGTCCCTTCGCGTAGACCCGCAGCCGCTCTCTGTACCTTGAGCAGGAAAACGGTTCGTTTTATACTTCGTCCTCTGTACTTTCGGTTCAAATAAAAAATTTCTAATCTTTAATTCGAGGGCGTATATATACGACCTCGAATTATAATTTTTGTAAAATTACCGGGATTGGAAATTCGACGTTTATTTCCATCGATTCGATCCGTTCTGATGAAAATTCGAAACACGTATCGAATGTATGTAAAATTTTTAATGTTCGAACAAAACGAACTCTCGTGTTTTTCATTTCTAAAAGAAAAAAATTATTTTCATACGGTATCACGTCGACAAAATCATATTCGTATATGAAGAGCGTATATATACGGTCTGGAAAAGTGGTCGCTGCAGTACGAAGAGCGTATATATACGTTCATACAATATATACCTTTATTTCATACTTTACACGAGATACTTTTGTTAATATTGTGTTTGACTTTAAATACCTTAGTAATTTCGTTATATCGTATTAAAAAATATTATACGAGCATTATAATAAAATATATAAAAAAATTAATTATGATTGTAAAGTTTTATATTTGATAAAGTAAAACGCTATTTCGGTGTATTGAAAAATGGATCACGTTTCTCGATATTCAACCTGGAAACTTGAAAGGGCAAATTGACTCGACTTTATTTATTTCTGATGTGTTAGGAATCGTTGGATTAATAATAAAGATCGAATATCTTCGAAAATATCCGGGTAATTATCGGTACGTTAACATCGTACGCGCATCACGAATCGTTCGCACGGTTATTAAATATTATTACTTGTATCTACATACATCGCTGAACATTTTTCGCATAAATTTTTACGCGAATTAGTGATTGTGCCCATTATAATTACGATAACGGCGATAATTTCACTTCCTTGATGATTAAAATCCATTAAGGAAACATTTTACTTCTATTCTTCAATGAACTCGAGATACATCGAACCGGTGAATTTTGCGCGAAATTTCTACTCTTACGATCGCGGGAGAATGGAAATTTATTACATTCAAATTTCATCCACCGTTCTCGATTACGAAAACGGTAACGAAACATTATCCGTTCTACTGATTTTCAAATTTATTTCTGACGAACAATTTACATATTGTTACCTTCCGTTGTTACTCGATAACCAAGGCTGTAACGATACGCGAAATTGTTCGGTTGCCTCGAACGCGTTCGTTTCAATGAAAATACCATTGCTCGTTTGTTTTCGCGCGGTATGGAAAAACTTTTCCTTTCTTCGGTGATCGATCGCTGTTATCTCGTCGTTGATCTTTCAACCTTTCCGCGCGTAGCATAAATTACAATACCCTATCGGGTCGAAGAACCAATATTACATTATTATTTACACGCGTCGTTGAAAGGTTTATGCAACGCGCGTTGGTGATTCTTGTTTTATTAAACTCTAAATTGTACGTTCGTTTGCATTTAAACGACGCGAAAGAGCTATTATTACAGATAGTCATCGGTATCCCATAAATCCTTACGCGCAGGATATTTGTTTTTAAAGGATTGTGTGGAACAGATATATTCATCGATTTTATTCCTCCGTGTGTGTGTGTGTTTGTGTAAATCACTTCTGAAAAAAGTGTCCGCGATTTATGTATCCCGGTCGTTGCGGTTTATCATTAACGTAGTTTGTGCTTAATATTTTTATTCGAACGTCTTCGAAAACGTACCAAGTGTTTCGTGTTTAGTTTTAATCAGTCACGATATCGAAGTGTTAAATTAAGACGAGAGATTACTTCGAAGAGTTTATTGTTTAAATTAGCAGTCGGTGCAAATTATTCGGGATCAAATTTTCGTTTTCAATATTTTATCGCGTCGAAACGGACACTGTTTAAACAAGATCGTAGAAAAAGAATCGATAACGTGTTCTTTCGTCAATCGATCGAATTGTATTTACTAAATGGCGAATTAAATTTTCATATCTTCGCGATAATTTTCCAAAATGGTCGATTAGAGTTTCCACGTCGATACAGCTCGCGATTAGTATTATTTTACATCGCGATTCGGTTAAAGGGACGTTGTTGCGAGAAATCGAGAGATTCGGTGAGTTATTAACCTATTGGAAGTCGGTAGGATTATTTGTCTCGCTATGTAAATAGAATGTTAGGTCGTATTGATGCTTCACTGGAGTCGTGCTGCAAGCCAAAGGATTGAGTTTCCCCATGCGATACTCATTCCGCGATATGCAATCGTGATACTTGTCTTGGAGTTATTTCTATTTCCTACACCCTGAAACTGATACGAAACTTTGTATAGAAAAATACATTGCGACATTGAAACTCGTTCTAGCACGCTAAGTTTGGGGATACAGTTAGGAAATATGTTCCCAAGATCCAGCTGGGTATGGCGACTTCGTATGGCGATTGTGGTTGATCATTTTTAACGGTGGTCGAGTGTTAGCCACAGTTACACGAGCGTTCGATTGAACTTCGTGAAAATTACTCGTTAAAGGACGAAACGGTGAAAAAGAAATCGAGGAGGACGGGCAATAATTCCAGTAAATTCGAAGAAAGTGAATTCATTTTTCTTTTTTATTTGTATATCTCGGAGGACATTTATTTCTGAACGAAGAAATGGAATATTGTTTCTACTAGTGCAAAAATTTTAGTAAATTCAAAGAAAGTGAATTAATTTTTCTTTTTAATTTTTACGTTTCGAACGACATTTATTCTTGAACGAAAAAATGGAATATTGTTTCCACTAGTGCAAAAATTCTAATAAATTCGAAGAAAGTGAATTAATTTTTCTTTTTAATTTGTATATCTCGAAGGACATCTATTCTTGAACGAAAAAATAGAATATCGTTTCCACTAGTGCAAAGATTCTAATAAATTCGAAGAAAGTGAATTAATTTTTCTTTTTTATTTGTATATCTCGAAGGACATCTATTCTTGAACGAAAAAATAGAATATCGTTTCCACTAGTGCAAAAATTTTAGTAAACTCGAAGAAAGTGAATTGATTTTTCTTTTTAATTTGTACATCTATTTTGTACGTCTTATTCGACATTTATTGCCGAACGAAGAAATAAAAGATCGTTTCCATTAGGTACTAATAGAAAATCTGAATTTTTGTCTTCTCTGCTCGAGAAGACTGTAAAACGAACGGACCAGTAATCGTAATCGAAGTACTTATGTTTCTTGATCTATCATCGTGACAGTCTAAGCAAGAAAACTGATGATAATAATATACCACCGTACAGGAAATTAAGTTTCAGTCACACGTGTTTTATGACTTATACGAAAGCATAATATAACGGCTTGGCTAGCGGTGATTTTAATTGATATAAGATTCAGCCTTACACATTGTGTACGGAACGAATAGATGTAGAAAAAAAAAATGGCCTTGTAACACAAGAGGTAGTGTCTTCGTTCTTACGTGTAGAGTAATCATTGAATGGGTGTTACGTAACGAAAATTTGGCCTTTTGTAAAGAGAATCGTCCAATGAACCTTTCCTCCGACCAAGTGTTGCCATGATTTACCGTAAAGAAAGCTTTGAAAGATCCTAGAATATTTTTCTAGGTAATTAAACCATTAAAACTAGTCAATTATTGAATCGTCACGTACGAAATGGCTGGGTAAAACTTTGCAATAATGTAATACGTTGGTCAAAGTGTATAGAATCTAATGAGTTATATTTTGATTAATAAATATTGCGTTTAATAGAACTACAAATATCCAGAGTTTTACTAACAATTCGGTCATTTTTACTTCTTTCGATACAGCTACAAATGTCGAAAGTTTGATCAAAAATTTGCCCTTTTTGTTCACAATAATCGAATATTTTTTAAATAAACTACAAATACCAAAGTTTTATTACCAATTCGTACTTTATCAACTTAATATTTCTTTCGACACAACTACAAATACTGAAAGTTTCATTAACAATTTAGCCTCTTCGTCCACAACAATCTAATATTTTTCAAATACAGTCACAAGTGCCAAAGTTTTATCAACAATTTGACCTCTTGATCCACAACAATCTAATATTTTTTTAACTTACAACTACAAGTTCTCCAAATTTTAACAACAATTTGGCCTCTTCGTCCACAACAATCAAATACTTTTCAAATACAACAACAAATGTCAAAATTTTTATCAATAATTTGGCTCCTTGGTCCACAACCATCTAAAATTTTTTTAACTTACAACTACAAATTCTCCAAATTTTAACAACAATTTGACCCCTTCGTCCACAACAATCAAATATTTTTCAAACACAACAACAAATGTCAAAAGTTTTATCAATAATTTTACCCCTTGGTCCACAACAATCTAATATTTTTTTAACTTACAACTACAAATATTCAAAGTTTTATTAACAATTTAGCCTCTTTCTCCACAACAATCAAATACTTTTCAAATACAACAACAAATGTCAAAATCTTTATCAATAATTTGACCTCTTGATCCACAACAATCTAAAATTGTTTTAACTTACAACTACAAATATTCCAAGTTTTATTAACAATTTAGCCTCTTCGTCCGCAACAATCTAATATTTTTCAAATATAATCACAAGTGCCAAAGTTTTATCAACAATTTAGCCCCTTGGTCCACAATAATCTAAAATTCTTTTAACTTACAACTATAAATGTTCAAAATTTTAACAACAAGTTGAACCCTTCGTCCACAACAATCAAATATTTTTCAAACACAACAACAAATGTCAAAAGTTTTATCAATAATTTGACCTCTTCGTCCACAACAATCAAATACTTTTCAAACACAACAACAAATGTCAAAATTTTTATCAATAATTTTACCCCTTTGTCCACAATGATCCAAAATTTTTTTAAAAATAAAATTACAAATACCAAACCTTTATCACCGATTCGATGATCCAGTCAACGACCGAATATATCCCCTTATCAAAATTATGCTACGCTCTCGTGTCTGGTGGCTCCGTGAAAATCGTATTTCGTGTTGTGCAACGGTACGGGATCGCGGCACGCGTTACTCCAATTTCCGCGCGCTATGAGAGATGATCGAGACGCGTCACGAGCAACGGTATTCGCTACATCTGGAGCAAGTCGCGTCTAATTGTTTACCGAGAAGCGGTGAAGTGTCCGCAGGGTGAATCGTCTCGGCGCTGGGTACCGCTACCTTGGGAGCAGAATTGTTACGTAGCTTCCAGCTACTGGGTCACTATCACCGAAACGCGCTCGCTCACCGATTTAACCTGTTCCAACGTGCGTCACGCACGTACGCGTTTAATTAACCCTTCGCGGTTCAATTTATCCTTACCGAAACGCGCGCGGCTAATCTACATCGACTTTGAATGTCCCGCCGCTGTGAATGTTGCTCTTCTTATCTCGATCGCTCCAGATGTTTTAAGGCCAGCCGGGCGGAGGAGAACTCCGTGGTAAAATCTCTTGCGGTTTTAGTAGACTGCACGCTCGCTCTTTACGGATTTCGTTCGCTCGTTTATTCATTCGTTCGCGTAGTTCACTCGTGATTACGATTATTTTTTAACCGCCGAGGGAGAGAGAAAGATTTACGAAATTACCATTTTTCGGTCCAACTTGGAAAGAAATCATTCATCCAGGACCTCTGTAAGCGCTAAGTTCATCGTAGTTTTTCGTTTCAATAATTTACTACGTTCACTGTAGTTTTCGATTTTTATGCGCCACCATTTTCAATGTAACTTTTCATTTTAATTTATTACTAAGTTCATCGTAGTTTTCCATTTTAATATACTAGTATGTTCATTGTGATTTTCCATTTCAATATACTACTATGTTCATCGTAGTTTTCCATTTTCATGTATCACCATTTTCACTGCAGTTTTTCATTTTAATATACTACTATGTTCATCATAGTTTTCCATATTAATGTATCACAATTTTCATTGTAGTTTTTCATTTTAATATACAACAATATTCATTCTAGTTTTTCATTTTAATATACAACAATATTCATTCTAGTTCTTCATTTTAATATACAACAATATTCATTGTAGTTTTTCATTTTAATATACAACAATATTCATTCTAGTTTTTCATTTTAATATACAACAATATTCATTGTAGTTTTTCATTTTAATATACTACTATGTTCATCATAGTTTTCCATTTTAATGTATCACAATTTTCACTGTAGTTTTTCATTTCAATATACAACAATATTTATTGTAGTTTTTCATTTTAATATACAACCATATTCGTTGTAGTTTTTTATTTTAATATACAACAATATTCATCGTAGTTTTCCATTTTAATATAAACAATATTCACTGTAGTTTTTCATTTCAATATACAACAATATTCATTGTAGTTTTTCATTTCAATATACAACCATATTCGTTGTAGTTTTTCATTTTAATATACAACAATATTCATCGTAGTTTGCCATTTTAATATAAACAATATTCATTGTAGTTTTTCATTTTAATATACTACTTTGTTCATCGTAGTTTTCCATTTTAATGTATCACCATTTTCACTGCAGTTTTTCATTTTAATACATTACTATGTTCATCGTAGTTTTCCATTTCAATGTATCATCATTTTCACTATAGTTTTTCATTTTAATATACTACTATCTTCATCGTAGTTTTCCATTTTAATGGATCACAATTTTCACTGTAGTTTTTCATTTTAATATACAACAATATTCATTGTAGTTTTTCATTTTAACATACCACCACGTTCATCGTAGTTTTCCATGTTAAAATTTAGGCAGAAATTATTAGGAAGCACTAAATTTATTCATTTTGTTACGTACATATATATATATGTATATATATATATATATATATATATATATATATATATATATATATATTTTAATTAAATATATTAGAAACTGAGTGTTCCTTGTCGCAGTACGTACTGCTTTGAAAAACACTCTCTCAACGGACGTGCCACGCACGTTATTCTTATTCTCACGATAACCGACTATCGACGTATGTAGCACGTCATCTCCAGTTCTGTGACAAAAAACTCTCGATGCATAGCACGTCGTCTCTAATTCCGAGACAAAAAAAAAAAACTCCCGACGTGCGTGACACGTCATACCAGCGCAAGTGGTTAAGAATGTTACCAAAGTGACAAAAAGTGTCCTGATAAATTCCTCGATAGACAATGGGAAAGTTGTTGAAAATTGGTCCAAAGACGTGAATGCAATAACAATCGAATTCACCTAAACGTCGTGCTTCATCCGCGTCGATGTCAGAACGAGATCATTTCGCGATTGAGTTCTGTGTTCCATCGAGAAAGGCAATGTGTCAGCAGTTAAATAATTATTTCTTCCATTCGTAAAGAGGACGAAGAAATATAAAAAATATAAAAAATTGATTATCCTTTGTCCCCTCTAGTATCCTAAATGAAATGTTTTAAACTTTTCGTAGTTTAAGAAAATGTCTCGTTTAGCACCTAACCCTTTTAATAATCATGATTTATAAATTAGAGATGATTTATGTTTTATCTACACAACGATTCAAAGTAGGAAGCAATTGTGCAAAAAGTTTTGCCATAATACGACCATCTTCGTAAACCTTCGTGTACATCTTGACACAAGTGTTGTTGAAAATTGATAGGATCAATTACATCGAAAGGTTCGAAAAATTTATGTAAATCGACGTTGATGCGTGCCAGGAAAATAAATCGACGAACAATATGTAACTAAAGAAATATAAAATTTGTCGAGAAAAGTTGAAACGTATCCGTGCGAGATAAATGTAGAAACAGGGTCGTATAATAATAATAGTGCGTCTTCATTGCCTTGAGATTGTCTAGAAAAAAGAAATGAAACAGCAAGTGAAAAAAAAAGAGAATTAATGTATAGAAGTAGAAATAAGTATAGGCACGTAACGGTACAAAGGTAACACAGGGTACAGCTGTTACTCACCTACATCCTCTGCGCGATTAAATTTTTTGAATCATTCGCGAACTGACAACTGTAAATGTTCAAGTGGCTATTATGCTCCTTAGATTTCAGATTAGGTACAAGCGAAGAAAAAATGAAACAGAGATTAGTCGATCAATCGTCCGTACAAGTATTCTTTAACACGTTCAACATCACGACGGTGATTACTGGTGATTACATGGTTCCAAACTTATTTCTCTGAAGGGCTTCCGAGGAACGTACTATAATGATACTTGTAAACTTTTAAGTAACGATACGACTCTATAAAATAATAAATCTTAATATTTGTAAACTTTCAAGTAACGATGCGACTCTATAAAATAATAAATCTTGGTATATGTAAATTTTCAAGTAATAATACGACTCTATAAATAATAAATCTTAATATTTGTAAATTTTAAAATAACGGTACGACTCTATAAAATAATAAATCTTAGTATATGTAAATTTTAAAGTAACGATACGACTCTATAAAACAATAAATCCTAATATTTGTAAACTTTTAATTAGTGTTACGACTCTATAAAATAATAAATCATAGTATATGTAAATTTTCAAGTAATGATACGACTCTATAAAATAATAAATCTTAATATTTGTAAATTTTAAAGTAACGATACGACTCTATAAAACAATAAATCCTAATATTTGTAAACTTTTAATTAGTGTTACGACTCTATAAAATAATAAATCTTAGTATATGTCAATTTTCAAGTAATGATACGACTCTATAAAATAATAAATCTTAATATTTGTAAATTTTAAAGTAACGATACGACTCTATAAAATAAAAATCCTAATATTTGTAAACTTTCAAGAAATGATAAGATTCTACAAAATAATAAATCCTAAAACTTGTAAACTTCTAACGTTACCGTTACTAGTAATATTATAAAATAACAAATACACCGCTAAATTCTCATACTTGTAAACATTCGAATAACCTTCATACCATTAGCGCTGTTACAAAATAACAAATACTCCGATTAACTCAAATACCCCTAAACATTCGAATAACCTTCATACCATTAGCGATATGACAAACTAACAAATACTCCGATAAACTCAAATGCTCGTAAACTCTCGAGCAACGTTAACATCCCTTGATAACGTTACAAAGTAACAACTACGCAAATATTCAATAAAGTAACTACCATTATATCTACTTTTACGAACGTCGTGAACATCCTAGAACATCATAGAATATCCTACAACATCCTAGAACATCCTAGAACATCTTAGAACATCGAGAACATCATAGAACATCCTAGGACATCCTAGAACATCATAGAACATCATAAAACAACCTAAAACATCCTAGAACATAGAAAATCGTCTCTCCACAATCAACGCGTTAGTCCCCCATCGAGAAAATTCCACACTCGGGTAAACAGTGCGATCACTTCCACGCGAAACCACAATTTCGTCGTGCGATTCACCCGACGGACCGATCTCTCTAATAGACCGTGGCAACGACGAAAGATGGTACACGGTGCAACCGTGTCGAGAATCCACGTTGTAATCCAATAGCGCGTTGTCCCAAAAACCGGTGACCTCTTCTTAGACACGTGTCCGGAGGTGTTCGTACAACTTTCTCGTACTGGCGCGTAACGAGGGTGAAAATGAAAGCGAAACGAGCATACTGATCGAGCCTCGGCGATGTTTCATGAACTCTGTCCAGCTATGTAAACACAGGTGAACCTTGCCGGCGTGCTCCGATCATTAGGATTCGAACATCGCGCGTCGATGGATACCTCTCGCGATGGAATTAAATTTTCGTTCCTGGATTAACCAGCGTCGCTGGTTACGCGAACGCTTTACTCATCATCTCGCAAGGTTTGTCATCGACGATCCGTAACACGACACGGTGGGTCAGAGTTTAATTGGATTCGTCACGATATCATCGTTCATCGTCCAGCGGCTCGCGAAGACTGCCAGGTATCACGGACACGTTATATAATATCGCATTAAAATAATCGACGAGCACCACCATCGATAATAACGGTAGTCGTGGAGCTACTCCTTCGTTGCTTCCATCCACGTTCGACGCTACTCGATCGGTCGCGTGCTGTGTGCATTGTCCGTTGCGATAATCCATTGTGTCGCAACGGGGGAAAAGTTGCAAAACCAATCGACCTTTAACGATTTTTAACCCACCCTGGCTTCCTCGAGTGCTGGAAAAACGGTTTCGAGCGACTCCACTCGCGACACCGGCAGGTTCGACGAAATCGGTCCTTGCACTCGTTCATGGTGGATCTATTCGTTGCTTTTAGGTATTGAACTTCCGATAGGGGGATAAATTAGTTTCACTAGGCTTTGAGAGGTTGGTTTTTCAATGCGGGGTGTTGGACGTGGGGAGGAGTAAGAGTGCGATGAATTGGTTTTGTTTGATTTTGAGAAATTAATTCTTGGGTGAGGGGAACGAGTAATGTAGGAAGGAATAAAAATTTGGGATAATTTGGTTTTGTTTGATTTTGAAGAATTAATTCTTCGGTGAGGGGAACGTATAACGTAGGAAGGAATAAAAATTTGGGATAATTTGCTTTTGTTTGATTTTGAATAATTAATTGTTCGATGAGGGAAACGTATAACGTAGGAAGGAATAAAAATTTGGGATAATTTGGTTTTGTTTGATTTTGAAAAATTAATTCTACGGTGAGGGGAACGAATAACGTAGAAAGGAATACAAATTTGGGATGAATTGGTTTTGTTTGATTTTGAAAAATTGATTGTTGAATGCGGGGAGTTCGATGTAGGAACGGATAAGAGTGGGATAAATTGGTTTTGTTTGATTTAAAAAAATTAATTCTTCGGTGAGGAGAACGAATAAGGTAGGAAGGAATACAAATTTGGGATAAATTGGTTTTGTTTGATTTTGAAAAATTAATTCTACGGTGAGGGGAACGAATAAGGTAGGAAGGAATACAAATTTGGGATGAATTGGTTTTGTTTGATTTGGAAAAATTGATTCTTGAATGCGGGGAGTTCGATGTAGGAACGAATAAGAGTGAGATAAATTGGTTTTATTTGATTTTGAAAAATTAATTCTTTAGTGCGGGGAGTTCGATGTAAAAATGAATAAAAGTGAGATGAATTAGTTTTGCGAAACGTTAAGGAGGTAATTTTTTATTGCGGGGAGGTCGACGTAAAACGAATAAAAGTGAGATGAATTAGTTTTGTGAAACTTTAAGAAGGTAATTTTTTAACGCTGGGAGTTTAATGTAAGAACGAATAAAAGTGAGATAAATTGGTTTTGTTTGATTTTGAAAAATTAATTCTTTAGTGCAGGGAGTTCGATGTAAAAACGAATAAAAGTGGGATAGATTAATTTTATGAAACGTTAAGAAGTTAATTTTTTAATGCAGAGAGTTTTACGTAAGAACAAATGAAAGTGAGATGAATTAGTATTATTTAACGCTAAGAAGTTAATTTTTTAAAAGAACGAATAAGAGTAAGAGAGATAAATTAGTTATATTCGATATAGAAAACTTTAAAGTATTTTCTAAACGCACACTCCGTTTAGAAACTAAAAAAAAGTCTAAGAGAAGAAGATAATATTTGTTAACGATCTTCATCTTTCGCAAGTTCGATACATTAGAGTTCTACTTCTAACTTGTTCCACGTGCCGCCTTTCTCACTCGGCGAGTACTACAAGAAATAACGAATTCCAATCGTGACACGATTATATCATTATTATCTGCAAGTAATCGTCTCGAGTCGCAAAACCATTATTCCAAGCATCTTCGAATACGTAACGATTCCTAAAAAAAACACACACAATTTTTAATCACATATACACCAACCGAACTGAACCGAATTACAATTGTCTCTGTAAAAACGATACTGTATACTCGAGAACCGCGAACTCTCAATCGGTGCGTTTAGAGTTTAGAATTTACACGTTCCAAATGAAAAATCAATATTTGAACAATCGCGTTCAAAATCACAGGGTAAAACCGATATCGCCACCGTTGTAGAACGATCTTAACGATCTCTGTTCCGAGGTTGGAGAAGGAACTCGATCACCTCGAGGTGATAATCGCCCAGTATCGTATTGTACGAGAACAATCGTCGATTTTTAAACGAGGGAACAGATTCCGCACGGAACGCGATCTTTTATCCGTTCGAGCGTCTCGAATCGATGTCCGAGAGTCTGCACGACAAAATCGTTACATCCATGTTGCTAATCAGGCAGGTCGCCGAGCGAGGAGGCACCCAGTTCGCTATCTCGGCGAGCAGCGAATGACAATGTAGATCGTGGAAAGTCACCAGTCACGACTCCAACTTTCCCCCCTGTATTCGTGTGTCTGGCTACCAAAGCGAAATACATTTTGAATTCAGCATTTCATTGTTAGACAAGTTCGAGTGAAAGCGTGACGAAACTGGTATCTAATGAAGCATAATGCTCGCCGGTGACCACACTTTTATGTACATTGTACCGATGCAAACTACGCCCACGTAGCGGTGGTTCGGGGCACGGGAAGGGGACGTTGTGGGGGGTGGAGTGGGGGGGATATTGGCTTCTACCCGGTTAAATTATACGCCGTGGCTGTTCGGTCATTGCCATAATCGGCAGCTGATGCGCGTACTATGAGCGGTGCGCAGGTTAATGTTTACGTAAAGCCGATGTGTATAGGCGACGCTTGTTAACGCGTACGCTTCGGGGCAACTCGATGTCTCGTCTTTGCCTTTTAAGTACCCTGACTGCCGAGTTTGATTAACGAACGAGCTCGCCCCCTCTATCGCGGCACCTCGATAAAGGAACGCATCCGAACCTCGTGGTAGAGTCGGTTGTCATAACAGTTGTTGCGGAGGAAGTAGAAGTGTTTTAAATAAAGTATAAGAAAATGTATAGAAATGCAACTTAATTGGATTGAATGTATTCCAATGGGTTTTGAATTTAGGTTATAATGTATAGTTTGTTGTAATACCACTGTGGTAGAGTTTGTTGTAATAACAGTTGTTGTAGAGGAAGTAGAAGTGTTTTAAATACGGTATAGAGAAGTGTATAGAAATGCAACTTAATTGGCTCGAATGTATTTCATAGTGTTTTGAATTTAGGTTATAGTGTAAAGTTTGTTGTAATACCACCCTAGTAGAGTCTATTGTAATAACAGTTGTAATACGTGTTATAAATAGAGTATAAAGAAATATATAGAAATGCAAATTAATTGACTCGAAAGTATTTTAAATTTAGGTTATAATATAAAGTTTATTATAATACTCCTGTAATAGAATCTGTTGTAATAACAGTTGTTATAAAGTCAGTATAAGTGTTATAAATACAGTATAAAGAAATGTATAGAAATGCAACTTAATCAACACGAAATTATTTGAAAGTGTTTTAAATTCAGATTATAATATAAAGTTTATTATAATACGCAGAATTTACTATAATAGCAGCTCACGTATCCAGTAACATAATGAATTGTAAATAGAAGAATATAAAGAAATGTACAGTAATATAACTTAGTATGCACGACGATAGTAAAGTGCGCCCTTCGTGACTCCCGGCCTGGTACTGAAAAACCTAAAGGAAAATGGGCAAACCTTTGACGGTACAACAGACGGCCCTTCTGCACCGATACAATGACAGTCCTTGAAACTAACATCAGATAACAATACGAAGTCTATTTTAATACTCAGGGATCTCACGTATCCGGTAGCGTGACGAATTGTAAATAGAAGTATATGAACTCGAAATATATAAAGAAATATACAGTAATATAACTTAGTATTCACGACGATGGTAAAGTGCGCCCTTCTCGGCTCGGTACTGAAAAGCCTAAAGGAAAATGGGCAAACCTTTGACGCTGCAACAGACGGCCCTTCTGCACCGTTACAATGACAGTCCTTGAAACTAACATCAGATAACGATACAAAGTCTATTTTAACACTCAAGGATCTCGTGTATTCGGTAGTGTAACGAATAGTGAATAAAAGAACGTGAAGTCAAAATATACAAAGAAATGTATAATAATAAAATTCAGCACGAAGTACAATAATATCGTGTGCCCTTCGCGACTCTCGGTTCGATACCGAAAAACCTAAAGATAAATAAGCAAACCTTGTCGAGGAGATAACAAGCGTGGGTCAAAATAGACCCACACTCGATCGTCAGAGGGGGTTAAATATGGAAAACTGAACGCGTCGCGTCTAAAACGCGTGTATTTTCGCCAGAAAGTACTTTTCGAGATGGCGAGCGTGGGTCTATCTTGACCCACGTTCCATCGCCAAAGGATCAAATATGGAAAATTGGACGCGTTGCGTCCAAAACGCGTCTATTTTCGCCAGAAAGGATTTCTCGAGGAGATGGCGAGCGCGGGTCTATTTTGACCCACGCTAGATCGTCAGAGGGGGTTAAATATGGAAAATTGAACGCGTCGCGTCTAAAACGCGTGTATTTTCGCCAGAAAGTACTTTTCGAGATGGCGAGCGTGGGTCTATCTTGACCCACGTTCCATCGCCAAAGGATCAAATATGGAAAATTGGACGCGTTGCGTCTAAAACGCGTTTATTTTCGCCAGAAAGGATTTCTCGAGGAGATGGCGAGCGCGGGTCTATTTTGACCCACGCTCGATCGTCAGAAGAGTTTAAATATGGAAAATTGAACGCTTCGCGTCAAAAAACGCGTGTATTTTCGCCAAAAAGGACTTTGTTTGTTCTTGCACGACTCGAAGAATCCTCGTTTCAACGACCGGTTGTTTTCGTATCGGTGTGAATCGGTTCTCGGTCTAAACAATGCCAGGTTTTGGCCGATGTAACCGACAAACTGTTCCCGATACGCGCGCACGGTGCAGCCGTGAATTTATCAACGTTATGAAAAGATATTATCCCCCTTGTCTTACGGCGGAGTGAAAGTTAAGTCAGGTACTTCTCGACGGAGGCAGTTAAAAGATAAGTGTGACTCATGAAGGGAACAATGGCTGTCGAGAGGAATTTGTTGAAGAGCCAGTCCCGCATGTAAGACCAATTGAAACAATTTGAGCTATAATAAACTGTACTGCGAACAGTGTACCGGCTGCTGTTCGGAGACACAGGCTTCCTGTACGAGTTACATTATTATAATGCAGCGTTAACTCTTCGTGATGCAGACCTTTCGTTCGTGGCTACGATCGACGATATCTCGGCTCGTTTCCGAACCAATATTAAAATCGATTTCCAATACGGTGGGGCCTCTGTTAACCGAACGCTTTGTACGTAACACGTGTGTCTATCAGAGGACACGGATTATCGAGCGAATTCATTTTTCGACGATAAAACAAATTTTTTCTTAAGGTTGAATTTTATAAATTTTGGAGGGAATTGAACAAAGCTTGTTTAAAAGCTCGACTTTCAAATCTTATTAATTGGTAACTGATATTTTTTTTTTAAAGTTGAAGTTTATAAATTTTGGAGGAAATTGAACAAAGCTTGTTTAAAAGCTCAACTTTCAAATCTTATTGATTGGTAACTGATTTTTTTTTTAAGGTTGAATTTCATATATTTTGAAGGAAATTAAACAAAATTTGTTTAAAATCTCACGAACTTTTATATCTTCTTAATTGACAACTGACACGAATCGATATAGATAAAATGCAATTTCATTTTTCTAATCGTAACGAAATTTGTGTGTACAGAGTAATCCGATTTAAAAATCCATGATATTACAAAATTCTTATCAGATAACGATGTGGAAGCTAGCGTGGATAAAACGTACGATATCTCGCTCACCGCTCCTCTTACGGTAAAAGTGTCGATAACCAAAGTTGTTGGGAATTCAATTTAGAAACTTTTTCGTTCTGTACATATGTTCGCTAGAAGGTATAGCAACCGAGATATCGATCCAATCCTCTCTGCGGTTAATACATACTCTACACGAATGACGACTAGGAGAGGCCTGTTTATTTCGATCTTAGAAAATAAAATAAATAACTGGGATAAATTATGATTTGGAAATTTAATTTAACCGATTACGACATCGAATTTCAACTGAATTTGAAAACGAGAAACGTTGTACATCAGGAACCAATAAAATAATTCTTTTACGGAGTGCAGTATGAGTGCAGTACGGAGTGCACTTCAACCGTGTGCAGTTGCACTATTCTGTCTCGAACGAGTGAGATCGTACATTTACGTATATTCAAACGAATCGTTATTAAATACACGTCGCACGAATTGGTTCTAGAGTTTGATTTTTCACGGTAAATTTCTTCTAAAATTACAGAAGAAAATATAAACAAAGAAAAAATATTGCAAACACTTCTCCCGTAATTTCCGCGTTATTTTTCCCCGAATGAAATTCCATTTACCATCCACGAGTTCGGTAAATGGAATTTCCTCGTGGTAGGGGTTAAACGTGGTACACGGTAGCGAATAACGTTTTCGTCGTGGGCGCGAAAATAAAACAATCGTACGGGTAAATAGTACGACGCTTGCGCAAACAACGTCGCAATTGTGTACGGGTATCGTTAAAAAAGCGGCAAGGATCAGAGTTATAGCGTTGTACACGGACAAATGTGAAATGTTATTTGAATGTTACAACAGTAGGTCATAGAGAGTTACGTTGCCGCAGAAAGAATGGGAGCTTCTTTAAAAAATGAAATGTGGGATGTGGAGAGAGAAGAACACTTTCTACGGGATATTGTGCTTTCTGTAAATCTCGAATCGCGTGGAACTTTCGCGACCGATTGACACGTTCGATCGTGTCGATCTTTCGATCGGTTTGAAAACCGAAAAATTGAAAAAAGAACAAAAAAGAAAGAGAAAAAGAAAAGAAATCTTCGTTTTCACGGAAATCATCGCTCGTCCTCGGTACGGATTTATTTTCTAATACGATGTGTGTCCGTAACGCGATTATTGCTCGTTGCGTGAGAACAGTTTCACGATCGTGATCTCGCTTCCCGGTGCTCGCTAATTAATCAACGACAGGGCGTTAATTGTACGGTTGAAATTAGTTTCGCGTCAGAGGAAGCACGCGTGTACGAGCACGTATTGTTTCTACGCTTGTTTCGTGGCGTAACCAAGTTCAGCTCGTTATGAATTTAACAGAAACGTGTTTATTGGAATGTTCTTGTATGCTTATATGCACCTTTCACTATATCCACTTGATACTTCGTAACACTGAGCGACTCTTGCGAACGCGAACGCGGCGAGCATCGATCGTTGGAAAAAAAAAAAAAAGAAAAAAAAAGAAGAGGAAAGGACAAAACTTTCTTTCTCATTTTTTTTCCCCCGATTCTCGTTGATAATTCGCGTGCAATCGATGCGTCCCTAACCGGTCGAATTATCGCCGGGTTAAATAATCCCGCGAACTTCAAACCGACGTTCAATAGGCGTAGTACTTTATCGAGCGAATAAAATTACGATTAATCACGAATTAAGAATCGGCATAGAAGATGCAGGGATAATTATCCGTTGTCTAATTAGTTCCTCGTTCACGAGGAAGAAGCTCCCGATCATGAATTGCTAATTTCTTTCTTACGTAGGAAACAACGTTACCGCGATCGAAAGCGTGGAATTTAACTATATTAATCTGGGTACGAATAATGTAAATGATTCGCACCTTCCGTTTACAAGCGAACAATCGTAACACGTTTTTTTTTTTTTTTAATTTCATAACGCTTTCTACGGTACCCGAAAATGGGGCTCGAAAATTGATTTTAATTTCTCGTATAAATTAATTAAGTATCTATGCACAATCTGTACCAGGTTTCGATGCAATAGAAATAATGTTTACTAGGTTTTTTAAGTAAATTCAAAACTGTCCCAAGATACCGAGAAAAGACAAGGCCAATTGAAAGTGGAGTGATAAATTTCCATAGTTGTATCTAAAATTACAAAAACATTCACCCAGTGCAGTAACATTCATCGATATTAGAAAACTTCGTCTTGGATTGTACTTTGAGTGTCTTTTTATATTTTGTAATTTTATTGTAATCCAACGATCTATTTCTGCTCTCGACAATAACGATTTTTGTTTAAAATTCAACGATGATAAATATATATTAGACAAAATTCATTGAAGATTCCTCTAATTTGCAAATTACTCGTAACTCGCGTTCAAAACGATTCACGGTTACGTTTTGTCCCGATCTCGTGTACGCGGTGCACGGCGATCGATATAGTTGCAAAAAGAGACATAATTCCGGTCACGCGTTTACCAGTCGGGGCAGAATTTTTGCGGTAACCTAATATTTCTCCGGCTCATTCGAGAACCAAGTAAAATCGGTCTCGCAACTCTGGTCGACCTCGGCCGAAACGAAACAAAGCGCCGCCGAAAGGACGCTCGACGTCGCCACGCCACCCGCGCGACTACCTACCGTGCGCGTGTGTGTGCGCGCGCATACATACACGCGCGCACGCGCACGCGCGCGGGTACGTGGATTTTTGAAAACATGTTCGCTGGTCGAGCAGGAAATAGCGGGGGAGTTATGGTCGATTTCCACCAGCGTTCGAGGGACGCGAGACACGAGAGCTATAATTATAATTAATAATCGTGACGTTTCTGGTTTTTGTTTAGCCGTGGTGATGTTCAAAAGTATGGTGTTGTAACGGAAGAAAATAAATAAACAGTGTAGAGGAAAGAAGTTTACTTTTCTAGTATGTAATATGTGGTGTATTATATTGTAATTGTGACGTTTGTTGTTTTTGTTTAGTCGTGGTGAAGTTCAAAAATATAGTGTTGCAACGAAGAAAAATAATCAGTGTAGAGAAACAATATGATGTGTTATATATTATATTATAATTGTGAGATTTGTTACTTTTGTTTAATCTTGGGCAAATTTAAAAATATAGTGTTGCAACGAAGAAAAATAATCAGTGTAGAGAAACAATATGATGTGTTATATATTATATTATAATCGTGATATTATATTTGTTACTTCTGTTTAACCTTGGTTAACTTCAAACATATAGTGTTGCAAGGAAGAAAAATAATCAGTATACAAAAATAATATAATATGTGATGTATTATATATTATAATATATTATAATCGTGACATTTGTTATTTTTGTTTAACCTTGGCAACTTAAAAAATATAGTGTTGCAACGAAGAAAAATAAATAGTGTACAAAAAAGAAGTTTACTTGTTCTAATGTATAATACGTGATGTATTATATTTATAGATGTGTATAAATTATTCTCTTGATCAAAAATGTTGAACAGAAATAATAAAAAGTTTGTCGCAACCTACATTATAGATTTAGTGTGATAAGATTTATTATTAGCAATTTATCTCGGTAAAGTGGTACGAAAAATGAGCAGGTAATAATATTCAAATTTTGTCGGTGATCAATTGGAAGAAAAAGTAAATGAAATTCTTAAAATATGCACGACAGTATAAAGAATGACAGAGTACACGAATAAAATTACAGAAATAATATTGATAAAAGATATAAATTCAAACTTGACGGTATATTTAAAAAATTTCGAGAACATCGCAGAGTGTCTTCATTCCTGCCAACAACTGTCACGTGGACTATTTTTATATCTACTTGCAACGATAACTTCGAAAGAGAAAAAGTTACAAATTTATCTTCGATCGTCCGACAATACTGATAGAATCGTGTTCGTTGTTAATTAATTGTTGAAAAGGAGTGAAAAATTCTCCTTCTTGTTTACTTAAAGTTAAAGCAGGATGCATCGTTCCAAGTGCACAATCGGAACACAATCGAAATAGTTCGTGCTATATATTCTGTAGAGAAAAAAGAAATTATACTCATTGTATATCGTTCTACTTACAAACTACGAACAGATATAAACTTTCACAGAAAACAATCAACTTCGACGAAGAATTAACATACTACCTGAGTTAAGAATACTCTAAACACCAAGAACCAACGTTTGCTCCACGAGCAGTCTACTCAAACGCTGCAAAAACGTTCGTCCGATGCAACTCGCATTCCTTCCAGCTTCCACGTTTGCTACTCCGCGCGATACACGCGTTTCGCGTTCGTCACTAGTCACTGCTCGTCGCCGAGCAGCGGCGCTGGTGAGAATCGAGCTTTACGATTCGAGAAGTTCGAAGTTGGGTCGCATCCGTGGCTCGCGTGAAAGTGACTGTACATCAAAGATAGAGCCAAGTTCCGAACATCATTATGCACCGTTTACATGGAAGTCCGGTCCACGTTCGATCAATCATTTTGATTTACCATAGAGAGACCGTGTCTCGATCGATCCGGTCGTCTGGTTGGTCGTTTCGCTGGCTACGTGTCCCTTCGAGTTGCGCTCGCGTGGAACCTCGCCGCGTTCAAATGTCTCTTCCGCGTTTTGTTATTACTCGGGTCGTTAAATGTTAACCGATCGAGCGGTGACCACGGTGGTGACCACGCACGATAGTTTTAAAAGGGGAAAACGTTCGTTGGGTAACCGGGCGCCCGCATCGTGTCGGCGTTCCCTTTGATGAAATTCGGAAAACTGTCCGCGCGCGACTTTTATCGAGGTGGCCGCGCGTAACCGTGACACCCGGCTTTGTAAATCGATTCTTTAACCCACCGAGACACGGAAGAGAAAGGTATTTTCAGTATGCCGCGCAGGAAGCGGAGGACCAAGATTATTACGATCGAGGCTCGGATCGCGTAGCTTTGAGGAACGATATTACGTAAACGAGCTTTTCGCTGGCCAGGTTTCGGTACGATGTTGTACTCGCGGCCGAGCAACTGTGCACGTTTTCTACTCGCGAGCGATCGTAACGTTCACTTTCTTGGCTTTGCCGCGACGTTTATCGTTCGTTTTTGTGTAAATCGTACTCGTTAAAATTTATCGCGACGATTATCGAGACGGAACGCGACTATTTCGACACAATGGTCTAAACCGTGTTTCTCTCCTCGTCGAAATGGTTATATAAAGTCGACGATAACACGGCCCGTTGACGCGAGTCAAAATAACAAACAACGGTAATAATAATAATGATAATAATTTTCCGTGTACCGTTCTCCCGCGCGATCGTAGCGTTCACTTTCTTGGGTTTTGCAACCTTTATTGTTCGCTTTCGTGTAAATCGTACTCGTGACGATTATCGGGACGGAACGTGACCATTTCGATGCAATAACCTAAACCACATCCTCCTTGAATTTTTGTACACAAGTACCCTATAACCTTCGCTGACTCGCGCGAGACCAAATAAGAAACAGTACAATCGATGATAATATTTGAATTTGTTTCTTCTTCTTTTTTTTGTAATTCATTTTGTAACAGTGGCGACGAGTTAGTGTTGCACAACGAAGGAATGTTTTAATGGAAAGAATACTAGTAGATAAAATATTAAAATTCTTTTGTTTCTCGAGAAAATACCTTCGCTGACTGGCGCGAGACCAAATAAGAAATAATACAATCGATGATATTATTTGAATTTGTTTCTTCTTCTTTTTTTTTTGTAATTCATTTTGTAACAGTGGCAACGAATTAGTCTTGCACAACGAAGGAATGTTTTAATGGAAAGAATACTAGTAGATAAAATATTAAAATTATTTTCTTTTTCGAGAAAATAAAATTTGGATATTTTTCTCAGTTACTCTTTCGATCGTTTTACGCGGAAGAGAGGAGAAAGGAGAGAATTAATAATAATTCGATCTTATGAATCCGAATTGTTATTCCGTTCGGTTCTCTCGAGTCTCCAGCTTTCTACGATAAATTTAACGTTTCAAGCGATTGTATCGTCGACAAATGTATAAATTACGCTGGTTACAGGTTCAGATTAACTTTTGGAATTTAATAAACGTTTTGAAGGCGCTCTTAACAGCTGACAAATATTTCATTAATTTTTCGACGATTAGATGAGAGCTTTATTACTGGGTGGGGCACGTGTAACTGGAATGTCGTGGATAATAGCGTAAATAAATTCGGATTAATATTGCTTGGTTTAAAGGAGACCGTATAATTTACTATGAAAATTTCTTTCGTCCCAGGATTTCAAAGTTGCGTGTGGTTATTTAATTAGAACGAAATCGTCGGACGCGAAAGCAGTTTGGAAACGCTTATGGAATCTTAATATATATTCCAAGCTAATCTAAATCTCCGATCATGGTAGTTTCGTACTTATCGGTGTTACGAAATTGAAACAATAAATTTACTTTCATCGATAGATGTGCCATCGAAGAGTACGAAATTACTATGATCGGGGTTCTAAGAGGATGTTTAATAAATTATTTAATTCAATTATCTACTCGTAGAGAACTGATAATCATCGATATCGAGTTCGTTAAAAAGGAAACGATTTGAATAAAAATATTTAAATAAATGTACGCATATATTACACGGCTGTACATTCAAACCGTTTTATTTTTATTTAAATAAAAGTTTACGGAGTCTCGAAAGTGATTTCGCTCGTAGAACTGGCTCGTGTCGTATGATTTTTATTCGCGTGAAATATCGTTGACAATTTAAAGACGACCCGAAGATTAACGAGACACACTTTTAACAAGATTTCAATATTCACCGAATCAGCTGATACGATCGGTTTCGTTCTCACCGTATTGTTACGCAATCTCACTTGAATAAACCAAAGTTTATTATTTATGTATGCATCGGTACTATACCGCTACAAATGGAGGATCGAACGAACGGTATAAAAAGGAGGTATTGCAGCAACGTTTCTGTAACATCGGTAATTATTTCTCAACACGTTCAAGGCCGGATACTCCCTGCTTCTCACCTCTGTGTAATTATAACTGTATTACTTAATTAGAGCACTCTTTACGATCGAAAAAACCCCAACAAACGGCAACGGCTGGTAAATTTCCTATTAAAATCTGTGCACAGGAACACAGCTACTAGCGTTTCGTCGATCTTCAAAAACGAAACGAAAGGATACTTTATGCGTTCGGCTCGTTTCAATAAACGAACACAGTCGATAAGTGTAAAAACACCATCTTACGTAAAGTAGAGGAAAATTTCAGTCTTCTATCGGCAGTGAAAAACTCGACAAACTCATAATTGATAAGAAATAAATCACCAGTTGGTTCGACTACACGAATCGATCTTCTCTGGTTCATTAATTTCAACGGACACTATTAAATAATACTCAATTCTAATAAGAGCTGGTATCTTGTCAGTGATAAAAAAGTCGACAAACTGTACAATTCTGTCGGAAATAAAATGAAACGTGCAATAAAGGTGTATCCACGTTTACGATCTCAAGCAATAGATAAACCTAAGATATTGTACCTAGAATAACAGTGCTACTCGGACTCAACGGAAGACAATATTCCGTTTTGTATAAAAAAGGATTCGAACCCCATAATTCCTTCCGAATGAAAGCAAAAGGGGCGCTAAAGGTGCATCAACGTTTATAATCTTTTAGATAATAGAGAAACCTGGGAGCATTGTACCCAGATCAACGGTATTGAATCCTAACGAAAGACAGTATTTTGTCTTGAATAAAAAAGTCAACAAACTCTATAATTTCATTAGAATTCAAAGAAAAGGCGCACCGAAAGTGCATCTACGTTTACGATTTTTCAGTTAATAACTAAACCTAGAATATTTCGTCTTAAATGAAAAAAATCTACCAACACCATAATTCTATCAGAATCAAAGCAAAGGATGCATTAAAAGTGCATCTACGTTTACGATTTATCAGGTAATAAATAAACCTAGAATATTGTACCTAAAATCACGATACTACTCAGTCTCAACATAAGACAATGTACCGTCTGAAATAAAAGAATCTACAAACCCCATAATTCTATCAAAATCAAAGCCAAAGGTTTACTAAAAGTGCATCTACGTTTACGATTTCTCCGGTAATAAATAAACCTGGAATATTATATCCAGAATCATGATAGTACTCTGTTCGAACGCGAGACAATATTTCGTCTGAAATAAAACGATCTACAAACCCCATAATTCCATCAGAATCAAAGCCAAAGGCTTGCTAAAAGTGCATCTACATTTAGAATTTCTCCGGTGATAAATAAACCTCGAATATTATATCCAGAATCGTGATAGCACTCTGTTCGAAAGCGAGACAATATTTCGTCTGAAATGAAACGATCTGGAAAGCCAATAATTCCATCAGAATGAAACGAAAAGGTGCACCAAAGGTGCATCTACGTTTACGATCTCTCGAGCGATAGGTGAACCTAGAGCATCGTCCCTGGAACCGCGGTGCTATCGTCGGGCAGCGTGATAAGCGGCCTGACAAGTTGTCATTGACCCGTTATATATTGTGGTATTGAAGACCGTAAAAGGGTACGGGAGGGCAGATACGGAACGCGTTATCGGTATAACTCTCTCACGTTCGCTTCGTGACCGGAGATAACAGGTACAGATTCATTTTTCGACTCGGTGCACTGGTATTACGCAAACGGGTTTGGGATCGGTTCCCTCTTCCTTGTCATTGGTCGCGAGCATCGCGACGAGCAACCTGCACCGGTCGACCACTGGCACGATCTTTGTGCGCGCGCATCGAGGGAGCGGCGGGGTGGGGGTTAGAGGGGGAGCTATAAAGGTACGCACAATCGTCGACGGTATATTATTCGAGGCCGCCTGGGCGTGGAGAAATGAAGATGTATTTTCCAATTTTTTAACCACCGCTCGGCAATTAACTGTATCTAAACGCGTCTGTGACTTCTCGTACCTGATTTATGTAGGATGTCCCGCGTGCGATAAGAAAGGCCTCGGGTGTGCCTGTGAACGACCTAGAGGAGTGTTTAACAAAATACTCGGACTACCGACTGGTAGTGTTGAAACGTTATTCCGGTCGTATAGTTAACCTACGCGTTCCGGAGAAACGAACCGGCTGGCGTTACCGTGTCACAGAATTGAGACGATAATCGCTACGACCGAACGATAAGGGATATTTTTTTCGATGTTTAATTAGTCGTTCGCAGTTCCATCGACCGTTCGGCCAGGTTATTAACGACCCGGTGGTACACGTTGATCGCGTGTTACGATCCTCGTGAATGTTCAACACGTTTCACGGATTTTAGAACTTACTCGCGAGAACATACTCGCCGGAACGAGACAATTACTCAACGGGGATAGAGAATTTTTTATCGATCTCCTTCCGAACGGAAATTTCTTCTCGTCCGAGAGACCCTCCGTGCGATACGAAACGCACTCGAGAGATTAATTTTACATACGCGGGGGAGGTAGAATAAATACATCGGAAACGAGTACAAATTGAAGCAATTTTTATCCGCTCCGAGATTGGATCGTTCCTTTCCCCTGGGCATAAACGAACGTTTCTTTATACTCCGCGATAGATCTTTATTAATTCTCACAGGATGTTCTACTCCGTGTTTCCTACTTGCACACTCTTTGAGTCGCAGTTGCTAAACGTGTGAAATGAGAACGCAAAGTAACTAAAATTTGATTAATTTGATATTCAATTATTAAATTAAACATTAACAGTCTCACTTGTATCAGAGTTACTTCAATTTTTC
Organism: Ptiloglossa arizonensis; assembly: GCF_051014685.1. NCBI lineage: Eukaryota > Metazoa > Arthropoda > Insecta > Hymenoptera > Colletidae > Ptiloglossa > Ptiloglossa arizonensis. The sequence goes on from NC_135050.1 coordinate 24,530,017, forward strand.
ATGGATTGAAAAATATCCCACTATCGTATCAAAGTATTGAAAAGGTGGGATATTTCTTAAGTCTCAAATATACAGTAAATCAGTGCGGTATTTTCCTCGAAAATTCAGCTCTCTCGATCTTCTAAAATATACTAGGTTCTTTAATAAATTTTGTCGTTCGATAAAATTTATCGAACAGTATAGTACTAGGTCGCTCAATAAGTTTGTCGTTCGATAAAATTGATTAAACAGTACTACATTGAACAGTACTATTCAATAATTTTCATCGAACGACAAAAGTTTCTGAACAACCTATTAGAAGCAAAATACAGAACATCATAACGTTAGATCGATTCGATAGAAATTCTCTCCCACCGAGAGATCAGATTAGAAGTTCGTCGTTCGATAAAATTGACGAAACAGTACTGTTCAATAACTTTCATTGAACGACAAAAGTTTCTGAACAACCTATTAGAAGCAAAATACAGAATATTATAACGTTAGATCAATTCGATAGAAATTCTCTCTCACCGAGAGATCAGATCAGAAGTTCGTCGTTCGATAAAATTGATGAAACAGTACTATTCAATAATTTTCATCGAACGACAAAAATTACCGAACAACCTATTACAAGCAAATACAGAATATTATAAAATAAGATCGATTCGACGTACGCTCGACGATTCGAAAGAAAAAACTCCGTCCGTCTCGCTCGCGATAAAAATCCACAACTGGATGTGTAACGAACCCGAGTACAAACGATCGTATTCCGACCATTAGAATCCACACGGACCGGGCCAGAAACGGATGATCCTCGATCCAGGTTGAATCGCATGAGAAATTCTGTCAGCGTAAAAGTGTCACGATCGGCTCGCATTACTGTCCCACTGGCTAGCCTTCGTACGGTTGAAAGGGAACGAAATTATCATCGACAGCGAATTACCACCCCTTGGCCGTTATCTTTGAATCATAGTCGACGTAATTTGACCGGACTTCGATAATTAATTGCGCATTCTGCCGTGTCGGTTTCGTTCCCCTGCTCCGCGGAACGCGGCCGGCCGACCGGCCACGGTCGTTATTACGCTCTCGAATGTACGATTATGTTAACACGCGACTATTTGACTGTTGAACGTCTTTGGCTTCCTATTGCGAGTTGATTTATTGCAGCGGGCAGGTTAACGACAAGAAACCAGGGATCCTGCTACGGTGTACAACAAGGCTGCGTATTGAATGCACAACCTGTTTTCGTATCATTCTCCTTTTGCTCCTGGTCGAGACACGTCAGAATCCAGCGGCTCGGAGGATCGACGGTGCTCGCAATTTTACACATGGCTCGTTAGATCGATTGAAATTGATTTCGTCCCCGGTCACGTTCAATTCATGCGCACGGGAGAACTTTTCCGTGGAACGGATGCATCGAGTGTTGCGCCCAGATCGCGCATTGTTCCAACGCCGGTGAGTTTGTTTATCGTTGATACCGTGAGAGATTCTTGATCCTGCGTGGACGTTTTACTTTCTTTCGTGCGGCTGGGAATGGTATCGGCACCGTGGAACCGAAGAATCATCGGCCGAGTTACCAGCAACGACGCCCGAGCGGGAATTGAATCGATTATCGATACGGAATCAACCGATCTTTAACGTCTTCCTCGATGCTAGTTTCGGTTAATCGGATCGGAACTGTTAGCGCCGGGATCGGTTCGTAACAACCGTCGATTAATGATCGAGTTCACGAGTTTAGCGCGAACGCGATATATGGAGATACGAGAACCGTTTATTTCGGTGAGTACGAGTGGGGATAACGCAACGATAGAGCGCGCGATACCGCGAGTAGCTTTCGAATCGTGGAATCATTTTGGAGCGAAGTATCGGATTGGTCTTGTATTTCGCGTGGAATTTGAATGGGGGGTTTAGAATTTTTTTAAGTAATTTTACGGAGTAATATTTGTGTTAGGATTATGCTACGATTTCAATTTAGTAATTTTATTTACTTTGGAAGGTTGAAATTTTAGAGGTGGTTCTCGAAAGTACTTTTACAGACTAATACTAGTGTATTCTGATTACGCTAATAATTCTAATTTAGTAATTTTATTTACTTTGGAAGGTTGAAATTTTAGAGGTGGTTCTTGGAAGTACTTGTACAGGCCAATATTTGTGTTATGATTATTCTACAATTCCAATTTAGCAATTTTATTTACTTTGAAAGGTTGAACTTTTAGAGATGGTTCTTGGAAGTACTTGTTCAGGTCAATATTTGTGTTATGATTACTCTACAATTCCAATTTAGTAATTTTATTTACTTTGGAAGGTTGAACTTTTAGAGGTGGTTCTTGGAAGTACTTTTACAGACTAATACTAGTGTATTCTGATTACGCTAATAATTCTAATTTAGTAATTTTATTTACTTTGAAAGGTTAAACTTTTAGAGATGGTTCTTGGAAGTACTTGTACAGGCCAATATTTGTGTTATGATTATTCTACAATTCCAATTTAGCAATTTTATTTACTTTGAAAGGTTGAACTTTTAGAGGTGGTTCTCGAAAGTACTTTTGCAGGCCAATATTTGTATTATAATTACACTACAATTCTAATTTAGCAATTTTATTTACTTCGAAAGGTGAAACTTTTAGAGGTAGTAACTTAAACAAGGTAAATTTTACAAACTATTATTCAAAATGTCGAGAATCGTCGTTTCGAGTTTAATTTTGTTCTTTAAATTTCTAAAATTCTATAATTTAGTTACTTAAAATCCCTCGATTAATATTTATCCGAAGGTAAATAAACATGGAAATATTCCATCGTAAGAACGTCCAGAGAATAATAATTACTTACCAGTAATACAATTATACTATTTTCTACCGATAACGGAGTAGCAAAAATAATAAATAATATACGTGGTAAAAAATTGTTCGTTACTTTAAAAATCATTAAACGAAAAAAAAAAAATCAACGAGAACCGAGAATTAATTTTCTCATCCACGTATACCGGAACCTTGTTCGAAATAATATTTACAACTTACAAATTTTATCGTCGGAATTACGATTCGTGTCGTCACACTTGCTACGTCAGATTATTGTTCCTTAATCATTTCCGGGTACGGCTTCCCACGTTCGTTCTTGCGGGTACATTTGCACAAGTCACTTACATCGATATTGCGTCTAGCTACGTTACGGGATTTTATTTCCGACTTACGACAGTCAATTGTATTGTGTCGAAGTTTCGCACGAAACAAGTTTTGCCAGGGACAAGCGATATCTTCCACGAGAAGCTTGGGATTCTCTCGAGAACTTTCCTTTGCGACAGATCATTTTCCTCGCGATTAAAGAACCCGAGTACTCTTGATAAAAAAATTCTGAACCGAGATCCTGAGTATTCGCGATAAAAAATTCAGAACCAAGATCGTAAGCACTGGCAATTAAACTCGACTTAGCTTTTTTCTCGTTCCGATCCGAGAACGGTGCAAATCCCTGAAAAGAACAAAAGGTGAAGAATTTCTTATTATTTTCTTATTACCGCGAGGGCAATCAACGCGTTAAAAAAAAAAAGAAAGAAAAAAACTATCCACGTAGATTCAACGTTCTTTTTCCAATCGACGTGTATTTTGTCACCGAAAAGTGAAATAAATTAACGATCTTTTTATACAAATTTTCTTTTAAATAATCTATAAATTAAAGAGGCTAGAATTATTTTTCGTAACCAGTGAATCGAAATATTTCTTTATCGTGGAGATAATCAAATTTCGAGGGACGTTAAAAATTATAAAATTCGATTCTTTGAGCGTCTTTTTACATCTCGTGGAATTATTATTAATACTTGTTAGTCGATAGAACCTTGAAAACACCTTGGAAACTTGCACAGAAAAAAGAACATATAAAAAATCAAATTCCATTATCTTTCACGATGGATACGAAAGTATTCGTTGATATTAGTTAATAAAAAAGAATCGAGTCAGTCTGTCGGTTAATTCGCCACGTTCTTCGATGGAAAAATCTCTCTCACGGGATACAGGGTTGAAGGATCGTACCCGCGTTGTAAATTATCGATTCTTTCGGTATCGACTCGTAAAATGCAGTGCATCAATATTTCCCGCGTGCTGTAATACACGAATATTTGTTCCGTAAGGAGTTGCAGAAGTCGCGTGAGTAACTGTAATTAGCTTAGTCGACCAAAGAACCAGCGTATTGCCGTTTTACAGACAGGCGTAACAGCTGCACGGTGTGGCTAATCAAATCCACAACAATGGACTGTTTTTTCTTTTTTTTTTTGAGTAATTAGGCGCGGTATTTACGCACCGGTATCCGTTAACGTCGCAACGCGCTACATTCAGCATAGCGTGTCTACTTCCTTAATTAACCAGTATCCGAGATTCACTGTGTCGATATCCACTGTCGAGTTTCTTCGTCGTGCTTCGTCGTACGATCACTTTTGGTCGTCTACTCGGACGCGTGAAAAATGTTCAAGGTGTACCTTGCGACTGAGAAACACTCCAAAAAAGAAAAGAAATAGAAAAATGAAAGAAATCTTCGAAAAAGATGGAGACGATATCCCCGTTCCGAGATACGAGTCGGTTTGAGTTATCGCGGTCCTCGTTGGTAATTAACACTTCTCTTTCGTTTCCAATTGCATCGCATCGGCTATGCATTTCTGTGATCCCCGAAGAATTTCCATCGGGAGAAGGTTAGATCGTTCGATACGATTTCGCTCGGTACTCGTTCCAATAGTTCCTACGTCTATTTCAAACCTGCCGAGCGTAATGCGTGCTATAACTCAAAGTGGCCGGTATCTCTCGATCGGAAACAAAAGGTTCGCGGAGCCGTGTTTATCTCGGAACATCCTCTTCCTTGCGTAGAATAGGCCGGTTCTGTACCCCTTTGGAAACGTTTAATTTTAGTTATGTTATTGTTCGAGACCGATACGGAGCGATCGTTAACCGAGGGTTGGAATAATTTTTAGCGTAATTCGATCCACCGAGTTTAGCACACAGAAGCTGTCAGTCACCCTCTCGAGCTCTAACCAGTGTTCAGCGCGGTTTAACCCCCCTTGGTGATGGATGCACGTGGCATAGACCTCAACAGCTGCGAGATTGATTAACTCCCTGGACTTCTTCATTGACGTATTATGTTGTTACAGAATGGACGAAAGTTCGAGATGATACCGATCCGTAACATCTGTCGATCGCTAGGAACACTCGTGTGTCCTTGGAAAATATAGTTAAGTGGATTTATCATAGATCTCGATTACCTTGGTGAGTTGACTTCGATCGAACGTACACCTACGTACTGGTAATAACCTCGTGTCCTTGGGAGATTTAGTTAGGAATGTTTGTTGTCGATCTTACTTTTGCGTTAGAATGTCCTGGTTAACTTTTAACGTATACTTAGGTATTTATCTCCTGGGTCCATGGAAAATTTAGTTACAAATATTATAGATTTCACTTTCCTCCTGTCCTTGGGAAATTTAGTTAGGAATATTTTTTGTAGATCTCATTTTCGTGGTACAATGTCCGAGTTAACTTTTAACGCATACTTAGGTACTTATCCCCTGGGTCTACGGAAAATTTAGTTACAAATATTATAGAATTTCTCTTCCTGGTGTCGTTGGGAGATTTAGTTAGGAATATTTGTTGTAAACCTCATTTTCGTGGTACAATGTCCAAGTTAACTTTTAACGCATACTTAGGTACTTAGCCCCTGGGTCCATGGAAAATTTAGTTACAAATATTATAGATTTCACTTTCCTCCTGTCCTTGGGAGATTTAGTTAGGAATATTTTTTGTAGATCTCATTTTCGTGGTACAATGTCCAAGTTAACTTTTAACGCATACTTAGGTATTTATCCCCTGTGTCCATGGAAAATTTAGTTACAAATATTATAGAATTTCTCTTCCTGGTGTCGTTGGGAGATTTAGTTAGGAATATTTTTCGTAGATCTCACTTTCGTGTCGCAATACCCAAGTTAACACTAATCGTACACCTACGTAACTTCTGAAGAGATTAAAGTTTCGTTTTACGTTCTTCAAATCTGAACTCATACACATGTGATAAAAAAAATTCTAAACAAACTTATTTTTCCATCACGATTTTGATTTTCTCCATCCAACTTCGATAAGTTAACTAAACAATAGTTCTTTATGTACAAACGTATCGTATTCCTATTTGTCACAAACCACATAAGTGTCTTCGTAGTTAGATGGCGAAAGGGCAAACTAATCTACGAGTACCGTTACTCGTCTATTTCGATAATTGTCCACGAACATTACAGGCAAACCGTTAATAATTAAATAATTTTGAAAAAAAGTTTGAAACAGGTCAAATTGACCCTTTTGGTAGTTCCAATGTTAAGAAATGAAAATATCAGAAGCAGCGCGATGATGGTTCCACCGAATGGACGGATAAGTTCGGTAGAAAAACAAACGACACGAATTTATGGAACGACTTAATAGTTAGACCTCCGAATGGACAATTGTGCATTGCAATTTGTTATTCGGTTCTTATATATTTTACCGGTGTTCCTCCGTGAAACGCGTTCGCTTTCTGCTGGATGCAGATGCATCCACGGTGCGTTCACTTTTTCGTCGCGCGTGACAAATAGATTATCGCACCGCGATTAATGCACCATTGTAAAATGAGGCGTGTCGACAAATTTGTCTCCCCGCTCGAGAGAAACGTCTCTCGTACGACCTCGTCCTCGAACTGACGGTACAAGACCTCGCCGGGTGGCTGACGACGATTGGGAACGAGGATCGACACCAGCGAAATAGAAAGTGAAGAAAAGCGACGATTAGAAACGTTGCTTAAAAATGCAGCAAAAATTGAGAAACTTGTAGAAAGCGGTTTAGCTCGGTTTGGTTGCCAACGGTGATTTTCTTCCAAAGGAATAAAAAATTCCAACCGATAACGATCTACGATATTTATCAAAATCCACCAACGACGTTGCAGCATTGGATAATTTATTTGCTCGCGATTTTAGCGATTGTTGTTGTTCGAAATTGAAAAAACAAGCGCCCCGTACACGTGAAGAGGTTATGGATTGGATCGATAAATTATCGACGCAGCTCTCTTCGAAAGTTGATTATTGAACCTCGATATCTGTGCGTAAGATAACTGTAAAAGAGTTACCTCAAATGTTGCCGCGTTGTATAAGAACGGTAACAGTAACGCACTGTTAGCTACTCGGAATGATTTCCCCGTGTTCTGGTTCGTTGTTGATTATTCATAAAAATAGATAAAAACGTGCAGCTCGGCCGATAGTAAAAACAAGTTCGTGTTCCGGGTTGTATTTTTATTTGCGACGTTGGCAAAGATACAGTTTCGGTGGATATTGTAAATCCTCGTAGAACGATACTCAGTGTATATGTATATCAGGTCGTCCTATAAGTTCGTACCGTTTATTTTTTTATCGTATAAAATAATATTTTAATCTTACCTATGAAACTAACATACGTCCAGCTTTGATACTATTCCCATTTTCTTCAACTGTCTATCTACACACGATGTTGACATGTTTTGCAATGTTTGACAAACTCCTCCTTTCGTTCAATAGATTACAAATTTTGTCTTCATCCATCTCGACTGAACATCCGGCTGCACCTGTTGTCGTATTCCGGTACTCGTATAACGCGAGACGACGAAAATGGACGCACATTTCACTCGTTATTTTATCGGTAATTAAATATAAAATTCTTATAATTTCACGATCTCTGGCTCGCGAATACCTTGTACAGACTAAACTGAAGCGTAACAGTGTTTAGTCGACCAAGTCTCTCTATTTCTCTGTATTTATGAAACGTAACGCGAGAAGTATAAACACACCGCGTCACGGATTCATGGGACGACCTAGTAGTTAGACCTCCGAGAGAGTTCAGTTTATGGCGTGTTCTTTCACGAGAATTTAGTAATCTCGAGTTTGCATTGATACGAAAGGTAACGGAGTGGAATTTCTTTTTTAGAAACTATCTGTGAAATATCTTTTCTAGAAACTATCTGTGATATATCTTTTCTAGAAACTATCTATGGAGTATCTTTTCTAGAAACTATCTATGCAGTATCTTCTCTGGAAACTATCTGTGGGATATCTTTTCTAGAAAGTATCTATTGAATATTTTTTCTAGAAAGTATCTTTGGAGTACTTTTTATAGAAACAATGTATAAAATATCTTTTCTAGAAACTATCTGTGGAGTATTTTTTTTAGAAGTTATCTATGAAGTATTTTTCCTAGAAACTATCTTTGGAGTATTTTTTCTAGAAACTATCTTTGGAGTACTTTTTATAGAAACAATGTATAAAATATCTTTTCTAGAAACTATCTGTGGAGTATTTTTTTTAGAAGCTATCTATGAAGTATTTTTCCTAGAAACTATCTTTGGAGTATTTTTTCTAGAAACTATCTTTGGAGTACTTTTTCTAGAAACTATTTATAAAATATCTTTTCTATAAAATATCTGTGGAATATTTTTTGTAGAAGTTATCTATGAAGTATATTTTATAGAAACTATCTTTGGAGTATTTTTTCTAGAAACTATCTTTGGAGTATTTTTTTCTAGAAACTATCTTTGGAGTACTTTTTATAGAAACTATATATAAAATATCTTTTCTATAAACTATCTGTGGAATATTTTTTTTAGAAGCTATCTGTGAAGTATTTTTTCTAGAAACTATTTTCGGAGTATTTTTCCTAGAAACTATCTATAAAATATCTTTTCTAAAAACTATCTATAGAGTATCTTTTCTAGAAACTATCTATGGAATATCTTTTCTGGAAACTATCCAAGGAATATCTTTTCTATACTAGCTTCACAGGTAAGATTGTGAATTGATAAAATATTACTTTATACGGTAGAAGAACAAACGACACGAATTTATGGGACGACTTAATAGTTAGACCTCCGAGAGCGTCCAGTTTACGACGTTTCACGAGAATTCGGTAATCTCGAGTTTACATAGATATAAAAGGTAGCGGTATGTAATATCTTTTGAAAAAAGCCCTAACAAAGATCCGACTCCAAACAAGCATCCGTCTTTATCTCGCGTTATCTCGTGCGTGGCCACACCAACGTGTCCTGTCTATTTTTACGAGCGAATTCTTGAGCCAATCTGGATCATCCCGTACGACGTAAACAGAATTTTTTGAGAACACTCTTAAATTTAATTTAACACTTAGGCTATCGTGTGCTGAACACGCCATTTCGCGGAAGAAATTTTGGGACACCGTACCGATTATTCGTCCATAACCAAAAAAAATTTCAAATCTCCACATACCTTTCGTCGATATGCTTCTAAAAACAATTCCAATTAAATCGAAAACATTAGATCTGTCGAGAGATTTATATCGCATCAAAATATTCCGGTACCCAATATGTCGAGCAAGCGTCGATACATTTTTAATTTAGAATTATTTTCTTGAAAGTAAAAAAACGCCAACCATGTTGCAAAACAGTAGTCACGCCCGTATTTCTAATAAAGAACGTTGACATTGCGATTGATCGTTAACACGGACACTTTAGCCGCAATTAGCCTGCAGAAACGTACACCTTATTACACCGCAACGTTCGTGATATAACGCTCGTGATAGCTGGCCATTAAACTGTTGAAAAAGCCCCGCAAGTCGGTTCTGTCCGAGACTTTTAAGTTCCATCTTGTTTTGCACGGATACTGCGTGCGATATCTATCGCGTTCGGTTGTTTCCATTAGCATCGATGGAAACAGGATTGTCCCAAAGCCGCTTCGTTTCAGGAACACGACGGGTCGCATTTCCCAAACGAGCGTTTACCCCATTATCACCTACTCCGTTCGCGTACGAATACGTTCGTTATCGTTCTATCGACGACCACGACGCCTGAAAGTCACGCTCTTCAACCTACGCTCCGCTTTACGACCCGTCGAAGCTTCTAAGAACTCTTACGTAACCGCTCGCCACGATGCGAACGCATTTATAGTTGGGGAGCGAGCTGGTTTACAAACTGCGCCCGCGACGAGACGTCTGGAACCGCGGATCCAGAAACGCGTTGCGGCCGTACGGTGACCAAAATCGGACGCCATTTTTACACGTCGATAATGTACGAAACGGATCAATTTTAACGTTTTATATACGTTGGTTCTCGAACGATCGACATTTCAATTTACGCCACGTTCGTTTTTGAATCGCGTAAATTTTAATTTGCGCCACGTTCATTTTTGAGTAATATAAATTTTAATTTGTGCCACGTTCATTTTTGAGTAATATAAATTTTTATTTGTGCCACGTTCATTTTTGAGTCGCATAAATTTTAATTTGCGCGATGTTCATTTTAAGTCGTATAAATTTTAAGCGACGTTTATTTTTCAACGATGCAAATTTTAATTAAAATGTCATTCGTTTTTGAATGATACGAATTTTAATCTACAAGTCACTCATCTTTGAACGACATAAATTTTAATTTAGATGTCATTCGTTTCTGAACGCATAGAAATTTTAATTTATATGTCGTTTATTTGTTAACGATGCAAATTTTAATTCAAATATTATTCGTTTTTGAACAATACAAATTTTAATCTGCAAGTCACACGTTTTTGAACGACATAAATTTTAATTTAGATGTCATTCGTTTCTGAACGCATAGAAATTTTTATTTACGCGACGTTAATTTTTGAGTTGCATAAATTTTAATTTGCGCAACGTTCATTTTTCAACAATGCAAAGTTTAATTCAAATATCATCCGTTTTTGAACAATACGAATTTTAATCTACAAGTCACTCGTTTTTGAACGACATAAATTTTAATTTAGACGACATTCGTTCCTGAGCGCACAGAAATTTTTATTTACACGTCGTTCGTTTTTAAACGATGTAAATTTTAATTTACACCCCACAGTGCCGCAAAAGCAGAGTTGTACGACATTTCGAATCGAATAAAAGTTTCGTAGGGTAAACGAAAGATAAACGAAAATATTTCACGCGACGAACACGTAAACGTATTTACTCGCAGCGTTGAGAATTTAGTTGTCGAGAACAGCAAATATTCCGAGTAAACATGGATGTCGAGGTGGTCATTAATCGCGACTCACAAATGCTGCAATTACGTGTCCAGTTACGAGTACATTAATCCCTCGATACAACGACACGAATCATTCCCATCGCTGATTACGTTTACTTAACGCGAGCAACCCTTCGATTCTTATGATAAAACGATCGAGTAAACAAAAGTCGATAGGTCTCAGAGCAATTAGCAATGAAAATTAAAAATTTCTATATTTCTCGCTGTATCTTAGTAAGAGTATTTATCAACCGGCGTCTTTCTCGTTGAAAATATGTCGAAACGCTCTTTGTTCGCGAATAATCAAAACCGGAATTATTTTTGCAACGAAAGATATCACAAAATGTGAATAAATTTTTACTTTCATCGGTAAATGACTCGTCTGAAACACTACGAGCGAGACTCGGCCTCGAATCGAGATAAAATTGGTCGATTCCCTGAATAAAATCGCTACCTCGATATAACGACACGAGCGAACCCGACCGGTATCGTTATATCGAGGAATCAATGTAGTTCATGCTCGTTGAAAAAAGAAAAGGCGCCGTACCGCTTGAACGTAGCTGACAAAGGTAACTGACACCCTACTGTGCGGTAACGGAAGAACAATGTTCCACTAACAAGCTGAAAAATGTCGATTGTTTCTAATAATTCTAAACGCGTCTGAATCTAAACGACGACTCGAACGACCGTTCATCGTTCGCGCACAATGCCGGGGTACCTACGTGGATATTTATTTAAATTTCGCAAACGGGTAAAAAATACACAGGAAATAAGTTCAGCGAAGGAAAAACGATCTCGGTGTTCCCTTGTAATGGTTCTAAACGCGATCCCCGGGGAAGTCCAGATACGCCGCGAATAGGAGTTCTTAGCCATTCACCCTGGCAAAATAATAGAGAAAAGCGTGGGCAAGAGAAGAAGCTTCGGTCTGGCCGCGTCCTGGCGAGGAGGGCTAGGAGCGCGCGTGTAGGATAGAGGGAGAGAGGAACGACGAGTCTCGTCGCGTCGCATCGCGTCTCGTCGCGTCGCGTCGTGTTCTCGGTACAGCGGTGTACCAACGCGGTGTGTAGCCTCGGTCCGCGCGGCGTGTATGCGGGGCCAAGCAACAGGAGGCACTGGACTGCAGCCGGCAAGGGGACGGCCGGGCAAAGGGGCAACGCACAAAGTTTGTAGTTTTGTTTGGAGCCGATCTTTGCCGAAGGCGAGCGCTCGGCCGCGAACGACAGGCTTCGTAGCGTGTTCGAGCGCACCAGCTGGCTGCCGGCTGCACGAACCGACAGAGTTCGCCGTTCCACGGTCGCCGTCGGTGGACGGACGCAGTGGCGCGCACCTTGTTCCAAGATTCTCCCGTCCTCCGTTCTTCTTCTTCTTCTTCTCTTCTCTCTTTCAGCCATTTCTTTCTCCCTTTTTCTTTTTTTACTTTCTCGTTTCGCTACCTTCGTCCCCCTCTCCGCGGTCGACCTCAACGTTAAAAAAGGGAAAGAAAAAAAAAAGGAAGAGAGAGAGAGAGTGGGGAGGCCCTTCCTTCCCTCTTCGTTTCGCGCACGTCCGAAAAACCTGAACGCGCTCCTCTCCCGATTATCCACACCGGTCCTCCGTAGCTCTGGGTCAGCCGGGCGACTACTTCTCTTCTTCTCGGTCTTTTCTCCCCTTGTGGCGCGCTCGTGCCATCCTCCGGCCACGGTCGGTCCAACCGTTCCGACCGTTTCTTTATTCGCTCCCTCCCCGTTCACCGTGCCCCTCCCCCGCGGCTCACCCCCACCACTCGGTTGTTCAACAGCCTCTACCTACCTGGGCCCTGTCCGCCTGCCTGCCTATCTCTAGTCGCCTGCTCCATCCATTCGACGCGGTTTCCCCACCGCGAAAGTCCCCCGACATCGAGAACAGAGAGAAATATCCCGGTCGTCTCTTTCGTTCGTTCTTTCGATGCATCGGCGTGCCACGGCGAGCGTGCCAGCGAAGAGGACACTTCGCCCGACCGGCGCGACGCGCGAGCAACCGACCAGCACCGCAGCCAAGAGAAGCGAGCAAGCACACGCGGCCGCGCGAAATGTGCCGGCGAGGTTCGATGATGTTCCAGTGTTGAGAGCACGGGGCTCTGGTGCGACTCGCCGAACGCGGCACGGTTCCGGTGGTTTTTCGATGCGTTCCATCGGTTCCTGTTCTCCTTCCGTCCGCTAGACGCGCACCGGTCTCTGCGCTACACGCCGCGTCCTACCACGGATCGGCCACGACCAGTTTTCTTGTGATTATAATCGCGCGCCCACGTGCCGCCCTGTCAACGAAATTTCGACGTTGGAGTGGATATACATTTTGGTAAGGTATCTACCATCACGTATTATTTGCCTCTCCCTACCGTTTCGAACTCGCGAATGCGCACGGACGCGGGGAGCAGGATCCCCCATCGGGTTCCCCGTTTCCCCCCCGCGATAGGACTCCATCGTACCGACGGTGTCCTCGCGAGGCAACGTTGCCGTTTCATCCGCGTTACTCTCGTTCCCCGTATTCCGTTGTTATATTTGCGTACGGAGAAATCGAGAGGGTCGATCGGATGATTCTCGAGACGCGTCGCGCGCACGCGTGACGTGCTCCGCGATTCTCGCGTGCCTATCGCGCCCGTGAGAAAGACAGTGAGATTCTCGATCGCGAATATATATATATCGCGATTGTGTCCGGCTTCGTGTTGAAAAAGCAATCGCGCGGCCGGTAGCGTACCTTCGGCCCTTCTCGTTTCCTGTTTCGCAGTCCAGCCGCGACGATTTCCGTTCCTCGGCGGTTATCGTGCCGCGCGTTCCGCGTCGGTTGACGCTTTTTTCCCCCCGGAATCTCGATCGAGCCTCGACAACAACGACGACGACGACGACAACGCGCTTTTGCCAGCGTCCACGGCCTCTTCTCGGCCGAGCGTCCGCGATCCACGACGCGTATCGTGTTTCCTCGCCCAGGATGCGACGTGTTACCCGCGAGATCGTCGTCGCGGATAGAGGATAGAGTGGATAGGACGAGATAGGTTAGGCTCGTGCTCGTTACGTCGCGGATGTATCGATTTCTACGGGCAAATAGCAGCCGGCAATTTCCTTGGACGCTTTATATTCCGGCCCGTCGATCGTCGTCCACGGTTCAAAGGGACGAGGCGAACTAATCCCCGATTATGCGGCCAGACGTCGCTCGTTCGTCCGGCATGATCGATCTATCGTTTCGGCGTGAATACGGATAAAACGGTTCACAGGATGCAGCCCGGGGAGCCAACGTGACTGAATTGGAGTAACAATGATTAATGTGAAATACAGTTTCGCGGATGGTCGCGCGGTGGGGGTAGTATCGTAACGTGTTGGTTATCGCGCGATCAGCGCGGAACGATTTTGAATTCGTCGGAGTTCTCCACGGATATTCGAAATTTCGATTTTTGGCGTTTCGAAGATCGCCGATCGTTACGTTCTCGCGTTAGACGCCAACTGAAAGTGAATTACGATCGAAGTGAGCAATTTGCGGCCATACCGAACCGTTCCAAAACAGTAAACATAGCTTGTATCAACAGATAAGGTAAACATCACCCGTGTACTCTTCCCTTGTATCGGCTCGGCCACGATTGTTATCGTTACCTTCGTATTTCACCGGTTTTCTTTTTTTTTTATAACGTTTCAACAAAGCTTCCATAGACCCGTGTTTATACGACATTTACGTCTTATTTCAAGCCTTGCGGACAGACTAGCGAAGTTCGTACGGAAAACCTCTGTGCCACCCTGTATAAACACGTCTAGTACGACGTTTGATATTTTTGGGCTACGTTCGATCACCATCGCCGATTTCTATTGGTGTATTTCGGGCCAAATTTTTCACAATGATTGCCAAAACGTGCATTTATCGTTCTGCTCGAACGATCCTGTAAATGTTCAATTGTATTAAACTCAGGAGTACGAAACGAACATCATGACCATCGAATACTATTTTTGTTAAAAAGTTCCTATGCAATTTTTTACGCATGTTTGTTAGCTATTGGTAAGAAATACAGAAAATTTGCAACTTTTATTTTAACTTTCTTTTCGAAACGACCAAACGATATTTTAACCTCGAAAGTGGCTGTGGAGTTTTTTAAGTGCAATATCTAACCAAAAAACACTCATAAGTAAACGAGTTTGTCACACAGAGACAGTTAATTTTGCTACCGCGCAAAGTTTCGATTATCGTCGCAGTTATCGAGTTGCACGATAGGTTGTTACTTCACAGTTCTCGAACCTAAAGTGGTTATCCCCTACAGGGGTTTAAATACTTACAAAGGTTAATCCTCCCTCTGTATTGCATTCATCCGACTCCCGTAGGTTTTCTTTTGTTCTCAAAACTGAAACCAATTTCAGAGATCAAGGTTTCCGTTTGAGAGAACGCGACGACGCAAAAGCTAAACGTTGTCGAGCTCTGCACTCAACAGTTTTATCGTTCGGTAAAACTGGTCGGTTCGTGTTAAGCCTATTACTCGCTAGTTGATGCGCGACGAGTCCCGACAAACAGCTAAACAATCTATTAAAGATTTTGCTCGTTAAAGCTGAATTTCAATCATTTTTTTTTTGTTGGTGTTTTTGGTACGAGAGTATTTTTAAAAAAAACAATAGTGTTATCTCACGTGTAGTTTCTCAATAATCTTTGGGGTCTTGTTACGCTCTGATCTAACTGTAAAATTTTGCTCGATAGATCTGAATTTTGACTATTCTTTTTAGTGTTTTTTGTATGGGTGTATTATTAAAGAAACAAAGGTGTTATCTCATGCATAGCCTCTCGATGCTCTTTGCGGCCTCGTTATGCTCTGATGGTACCGTAAAATTTTACTCCATAAATCTGAATTTCAACCATTTTTTTTTTTTTTTAGTGTTTTTGGTACAAGTGTATTTAAAAAAAATAAACGTATAGTTTCTCGATACTCTTTGGAGTCTTATTACGCTCTAATCTTAGTGTAAAACTTTGCTCGATAAATCTAAATTTCAACCATTTTTTTTTAGTGTTTTTGGTACGGTTGTATTTTTAAAGAAACTTCTAAATAAAGGTGTTCTCACACATAGACTCCTTACACTCTGATCGTACCGTAAAATTCCACTCCCTAAATTTGAATTCCAACCATTATTCTTTTTAGTGTTTTTGGCACGTGTGTACTTTTAAAGAAACTTCTAAACAAAGGTATTATCTCACACATGGTCTCCTTACACTCTGATTGTACCGTAAAATTCCACTCCCTAAATTTAAATTTCAACCATTATTCTTTTTAGTGTTTTTGGCACGGTTGTATTTTTAAAGAAACTTCTATACAAAAGTGTTCTCACATATAGTCTCCTTACACTCTGATCGTATCGTAAAATTCTACTCCCTAAATTTGAATTCCAACTATTATTCATTTTAGTGTTTTTGGTACAGGTGTATGTTTAAAGAAACTTCCAAACAAAAGTGTTCTCACACATGTTCTCCTTACACTCTGATCGTACCGTAAAATTCTACTCGCTAAATTTGAATTCGAACCATTCCTTTTAGTGTTTTTGGCACGTGTGTATTTTTAAAGAAACTTCTAAACAAAGGTATTATCTCACATGGTCTCCTTACACTCTGACCGTACCGTAAAATTCTACTCCCTAAATTTGAATTCCAACTATTATTCATTTTAGTGTTTTTGGTACAGGTGTATGTTTAAAGAAACTTCCAAACAAAAGTGTTCTCACACATAGTCTCCTTACACCCTGATCGTACCGTAAAATTCTATTCCTTAAATTTGAATTCCAACCATTATTCATTTTAGTGTTTTTGGCATGGGTGTATTTTTAAAGAAACTTCTAAACAAAAGTGTTCTCACACATAGTCTCCTTACACCCTGATCGTACCGTAAAATTCTACTCGCTAAATTCGAATTTAAAACATTCCTTTTAGTGTTTTTGGCACGGGTGTATTTTGAAGAAAACTTGTAAACAAAAGTGTTCTCACATATGGTCTCCTTTCACTCTGATCGTACCGTAAAATTCTACTCGCTAAACTTGAATTAAAAACATTCCTTTTAGTGTTTTTGGCACGTGTGTATTTTGAAGAAAACTTGTAAACAAAGGTGTTATCTCACCCATGGTCTCCCGATGCTCTTTGCGGTCTCGTTACGCTCCGATCGTAGCGTGCGGATCGGTTTGAGATTCGTGTCGTTGGATGGTGTATAGTCGCAGTCGAATGTTCGAGATACAGGGACGCTGCTGCGTGGCACGCACGTTCGACTGACACCTTGTGTAACCACGTGGATACTCCGGTCGGACGAACGACATTCGCGGTCGTTGAAGTCGGTCGTTTGAGGTCGAGCGAGTTCACGTGGAATTGTCCATATAAAGAGAAAGTAGATCTTAGCGAATTTTTATGGAATCGGCTCCGGCGGGCAGACGATAATGGTAGCATGACGTTCCACCGAGCCACGTAATTAAGCCGGTCGCGTTTAGGATTACGGAAGAATGCTGTTATCGTCCGAGCAATTTCCTCTTTTGCTTGTCCGTATCGCTGACTGGATTTCTTCGTGCGTACGTACGTTTCAGCCCGTTTGTACGCGCCTTATTTGGTTTTCTTATTTTTTTCTTTCTAAATTTTCATTTTATTTTTATCTTTTTATTCATCGTGAACGAAACAATGAATTGCATTACCCGCGGTCAGTTTATACGCGGTTTCTCGTTCGAATTAAATACGCGTTTCATTTAACGATGAAAATATTCTTCATTTCTTGACGCTAATAGCTCGGGAAATTGTTCGATCGTGGCTCAAGATTTTTTGTTTCAATTATGTAATTAATTCGATTAAGATAATCGCGCGAGATTGTATTTTATTTGTGTTTATTATCACCGAGGTTGCACTATCGCGTGTAAAACGGTTCGAAAATAAGAGAAAAGGAGATCGGTATTTGATAACGTTTAACGTGTACGTATTGAATTTATGTATAACGTTTACAACGAGATCATTTTTCTACGATTATCGTTCCACTTGTGTTCGTTCGTTCCCTCTTTGCATTATTCAGTTTCTGAACGATCGTCGAGACCATTGCAGCAAAGGATTGCAATCACTTTTTCTTCACCATTTTCTTTTCATCAAATATTAAAATATAGAAACTCCGATCACACTTATTCGATTTAAAGACGCTTTCACCTCTCGATAATCACGGTTTATTACCCGCGTGGCGTTGAACGTGTTAATTACGAAACCGCGTCTATGTATGATCGATGGTTAAATATGAATTATTGTCCGACAGCGAACGATTAGTTCTTGAATGTCAAAGGGTGTACCTTGTTAATAACAAGAATGTCGAGATCCAACCGTAAATTTTGTAACGTTCTTGGCTCGAGTTCTTTGCGATACGAGTTACGTGTCCCAGATCCCTTTTCCTGGGAATTGTGAGCCATATCTAAGCAAACTGGAGAAATTATGATGAAACCAGATAAGACAAATTGCTTGGGATATCTTCGATCCTTAAAGGGAAAGCATTCACCTTGATACAAGAAGACAAATAGCGCAAGTGCATGCTACGAGGTCGATGATCCGTTCGGAGACGGACTGAATAAAAAATGGAATTTTCCCTAAAAATTTATCTCCATTCCTTCTGAAAACATTCCGCAATCTCTAAAAAAGAATAGTAATCGTTCGAAATTAATAAAAAAGTGATTAAAAATGAATCGTAACTTTCGAAGACCCAAATCAAGAAACAAATCGGAGAACCGTTTCCATTAATAATTAATATACTTAATTTTCCCGTAAGTGAACACTAGAAGCGAACAAAACGAATACGATAAAATGAGAAACGACTCCGTAAAAAATACCGATTTACAATAAAAAAAAAAAATTAAATAACGTAAATACAAAGTTCCAACGAATTGACCTGAGAACGCACGTCGTATAGAAAATTTGCTCAAGCGTCTTTACGTTCAAACTTGTTAAGTTTGTACACGCTGGAGTAGTCCTCTTTCGACAAAATGGCCGATTTTGAAAGTGGTAGCCGACGCGGCACCCCGAGGATTTTCCGGGAAAATCGCGTTGCGTAACGCACCGGTTTCGGTGAATCAAAACTCCTGTCATCGGCAGGTGCCAAAAAGTGGAGCCAACTCGGGAATCCGAGGTGTACGATACTTCGGCCGCGTACGCATATTAAGTTACGTGACTTAACAGTTCGCTGCTCCGAATATTGCGCGGCGATCCAGAATTAACGACACCTGCTATTTTCGAATGGATGTCAGCCTGGCAATATTTCTTTTCTTCGTCGTTCGGTTTTGCCGGCTGGTAAGGTCAACTTTCAAAACAGCTACCTGACGAACATTGTTCGGTCCTCTTGCGTCATCGATTTTCTTTTTTTTTCCTTCTTTTCCTTTTTTTAATACACGTAGCCGTGCGTCTGTATACACTTTTGCGTACAGACACGAAACGCGCGGAATATAAAGAACGTACGCGTCGCGATTTCAACAGTTCACTCTTTCCTTTGTTCGATGAAGGTATTTACCAGTTATTGAGGCATTTATTCCTCAGAAATGAACTCTTCTCGCAATGTAAGACACTCGAATACGATTTGAATCGTATTTCGGTGAAACGATGTTGCTTAGTGCGACGTGTGCTTTTTAAGTTCGTGTTCTACAAAATGGGCGAAACGTTGCAAAAATAGTGAACTGTTGGTATCGAGAAGTGTGATATTAAAATGGAAAGAAATGTATTCTTGATTGTACGTAGTTGGATGTGGTTTGAGCGAAGAAATAAGGGAGAAGAATATTGTTTGTGTGCGTACAATTGTACACATTGTTCGTACACGTGTACAAATATGTAACTTACAGAATATAAAGGAACACGTGTGTAACAATTTCAACAATATTTTCTCCCCTTTGTTCGATGAGAGTATTTACCACTTACTCCGAAATAAACTCTCCGTATTACGGTGAAACAATGTTGCTCGAAGCGATGTTCTAGCTACGTTCCTTTTACGTTTCTGTTCCACAAAATGGCCGAAAGGTTGCAAAAATAGTGAACCGTTACCATCGAGAAGTGTGATTCTGAAATAGAAAAAGAAAAAAGAGAGAAAAGTATTGTCGATTGTACGTCGTTGGACGCGGTTTGAGCAAAGAAACGGGATGAAAAAATGATCGAGAACCGAGAGAGAGATGGTTTTCACGGTTGTTCTGCGCAACGACGGTATTATCTTCCGTTGTTAACGGAACGCGAAGAATCTGTCGGTCGGAGGATTCCACGTTGGAAACAAAAAATAAAGGAAGCCGTGTTTCACGGCAATTCGAAACTCAACTCGGGAGCGTTTCGTAGTGGGAGATCGTTTTGTTACGATGGAAAGGGGTCAATAATTCTGACGTAGGAGAGGGATGGAGTTCCGTGGAGTGACGAGCGACCGTGCGATTCCAAAAATACTTTTCTATGGTCGGTGAGTTGAACGTCTGGTGGCCGGCCACGCGTGTATCCCTCACGCGCGGCTCAACCGTTCTTCCGTGTGGCGGAACCGTCGTTTCACATGTTGGTTAAAATGGCGGGAAACCTTGATCGTTCGTGCGTCTGCCAAGCTTTTTTTTTGCTCCCTTCGCGACGACGGACAATCCTCCTTACGCGAACCACGACGCAGACTTTCGACAGCGAGCCAGCAATTATATTCCAACGAAATCAACGTACTTGCAATTCACTCGGTCGAATTGCACAATTTGTTCGTCGATAAAATATTTCGTTCTGTAATTTAAAATTCTGTATGCACAATGCAATTTATTGGTTCAAACTGCACAATTTGTTCGTCGAAGAAATATTTCGTATTATGATTTCAAATTCTGTAACACGATGCAATTTATTGGTCCAAAACTGGACAGTTTGTTTGTCGAAGAAATATTTCATTTTGTGATTTAAAAATTTTGTATGCAAAGTGCAATTTATTGGTCTAAACTGCATAATTTGTTCGTTGAAAAAATATTTCATATTGTAATTTAAAATTTGCAACACAATGCAATTTACTCGTCCAAAACTGGACAATTTGTTCGTCGAAGAAATATTTCCTTCTGTGATTTAAAAATTTTTTATGCACAATGCAATTTATTGGTCTAAACTGCATAATTTGTTCGTTGAAAAAATAGTTCGTATTGTAATTTAAAATTGATAACACAATGCAATTTACTCGTTCAAAATTGGACAATTTGTTCAACGAAGAAATATTTCATTCTGTGATTTAAAATTCTGTATGCACAATATGCAATTTATTCGCCCAAACTGTACAATTTTTTCGTTGAACAAATACTTTATATTATAATTTAAAATTCTGTAACATAATGCAATTTATTGCTCCAAACTGAACATTTTGTTCATGGAAAAAATATTTAATTCTCTAATTTAAAATTCTGTAACGTAATTCTAATTTTCTTTTTCAATTTGTCGACTGACCATCGCGTTAAAACTTCAACTTTTCGGTTTCTTTTCCAAACAACAATTTTTTCGTTCTTTTTAGTAAATTCGACACGCATTTAATATATTCAGAGACATGTATTTCCTAGATGTGTTTACATTTTCAAGTATAATAGAAACGAGCGACACACGATTGCATTTTATATTGAAAAGAGTTTCGCTTTAAATATTAAAATTTTTTTTAGTTTTTACTCAGTATCGGTTTCAAGAATAGTCAGACTCTCAGACGGTTGGTAAATACGGTAACATATAATTGGTCAGGACGAGATACCGTTCGCTTATCGAACATCTCGTCGTGTTTTAAAAACGTAATTTTTTTCAAACGGAAAATTCCCAATGAAACTTTTCCCGATTAGCTTCAGTTCGCCGAATAGAAATTCGTTGCACCCCGCCCTTTCACCTTGCTTTCTCCGTTACGTCACGTTTCCATGTACTTGAACTTGCGTTTTATTTTCCTCGTTACGGCTAGCGAACGGTCAGGTAAAAATCGAAGAAAAGAAATCAAATATATATATATATATATACATATATACATTCTTGTTCCATTTGAAAGATTCCTCAGCGATACACGCGTTGCGAAATGAACGAAAGTAATTATTAATCGTTGGAATCACTCGAGAGGGGAAAATAAAACTAGAAAAGTCTCTCTACCTGCTGAAACGTGTAATCGATTTCTGTGTATTTTCAGATAACGGTATCGGTTGCGATAAAAGGGACTCGTATTCGATGATACACGGTTGTCATCGATGCAATATTGATATTGGAGAGAACGACGAGTGATTTAATTTTTACGAAACTGAGAGCTCTGTCGATCGTATTTTTTGCCGCTCTTCAAACAAAAACCATCTGTCCTCGCGATATCGTTTCGTTCGTGCACACTCGATTTGTATAATTTTTCTTTTTCCCCCACTTTTCCACTCGGTCGTTTCGTCGATCAGTTTCTCTAATTTCACACGCAACTCGTTACGAACACTGTAAAATATTTGCCTCGAATCAATGTTTATTCGCGATGAGCGACCAGTACGTTTCGTCGACCTAATCGATCGAACTTACGGTTCTGAAAATAGGCGTGAGACACACGCGAAAGTTTTTATAACGAGGTTTCCTTCGTTTGACTGTATTAGTTCAGTTTAACTTGTTTTTTCGTTGCTTCTGCTCGACGCAATTTGCCTTTTCCGGTGTGTAATGCAATCCGGTCGTTGGTTTTCCTTCAATTTTTTGGTCATCGCCGGTTGAAAGTGCTTCCGGACTCGAACGCGCTAATTACCCGGTTATTAAAAAGCGTAAACAAGAAGAGGACTTTCTATGAGGCCAACTTTTACAATGCAGCGCTCCACTCGCGGACAGGTTCAATTAGTGATATTAATTTTTATCTAGCTTGGAACGGAAACGAAATAATACCGTGGTCATTTTAAACGAGAAGATACAGCTTCGAAGTTTGCACCGATGGAGTAATCGGAAAGTCTTTGTTGCGATATTGTAAGATCGATCGTATCGATCGATTTCGTGTCTTCTCGTTCTTTGTGAAACGATAAATAGGGTTCAAATTTTTGTCTTTCTCTATTTTCAATTTGAAATAAAATCACGGTAACGAATGTTTAGATTATTTTTTATCGATAATGTTTACCTTTACTCCGTGTACCAAGAGAGAAAAATTATTTTCAATATTTTTCCTATTTATCCTTCCCAACTGAATCGTGATTCGATTTTGAAAACGTTGAAAATTTTCTATTTGTAAGAATAGCGAATGTTTAGATTAATTTTCATGGACAATGTTTACCTTTATTCTCTGTACCAAGAGAGAAAAATTATTTTCA
Source organism: Ptiloglossa arizonensis (assembly GCF_051014685.1). Taxonomy (NCBI): domain Eukaryota; kingdom Metazoa; phylum Arthropoda; class Insecta; order Hymenoptera; family Colletidae; genus Ptiloglossa; species Ptiloglossa arizonensis. Next base: position 24,553,242 of record NC_135050.1, read on the forward strand.
ATATTTTTCTTCTTTATCCTTCGTGACTGAATCGTGATTCGATTTTGAAAACGTTGAAAATTTTCTATTTGTAACAATAGCGAATGTTTAGATTAATTTTCATCGACAATGTTTACCTTTATTCCGTGTACCAAGAGAGAAAAATTATTTTCAATATTTTTCCTATTTATCCTTCATGACTGAATCGTGATTTGATTTTGAGAACGTTGAAAATTTTCTATCCGTAACAATAGCGAATGTTTAGATTAATTTTCATGGACAATGTTTACCTTTATTCTCTGTACCAAGAGAAAAATTATTTTCAATATTTTTCCTATTTATTCTTCATAACTGAATCGTGAATCGATTTTGACAACATTGAGGATTCCGTATCCACGCGAAAAGTGGATTTCCTAGTTCTCTCGGGATGTCCTACAAAAGAACGTGATGTCTCATGGACATCTAAGCTAAGAATTTGCAGCGATTTCTATACACGTATACGTATAGAGAGTTACCTCCGAGAGAAATCGAATGGTACCACTTTTAATCTCGCGAGCAGGTGCAAGCACTTCCGAAGATGGACTCGATGTTCGTAATTTCGATCCTCGCCGACAAAGGGCTCGCGGAGAAGTCCTGGAAGGGATATTCTCGATGTATACGAAACATTCGAGCGGGTAAATGTAGCCTCGGGGATACAAGCTGCCACAGATATGTTCATCTACACTCATTATAGTGCCACACGGACGTAACGTCTGCCACCGTGCACGAGCTCGAGTCCTTTTAGAAAATTTTCTATTCACGCGGTCCGAATTGGACGAAATACCATCGCGTTTCTCACTTAATATCCGTTCCGTTCGTTTTACACCTCGATGAAATTAATTTAATTAATAACCATCGAAAATACACGTGGAAGTAGTCTTCACGAGTTTACAAATATTCAAGTGGGGTCCCAACAGGATGCAAATTCTAGGGTTAACGTTCACGAACGATACAGAATCTTCGATCGTTCGATATTCGATACTCCAGCTTGGATATCGTCTTCGCAGTCCCTTGAAAATTCCGAAATTTATTTCTTTTTATTGACATTGCCATTCGATCGTCGAATTAACCCTCGTGATCTCCAGCAGTCCAACGATCACGGGTAAGACCATTCCTGGGTCCAAACTGACCCGTAACTTGATCTCACGCAAATACTTCGAACAAGGGTACTATTATTTTCTCGTAGTTTTCTTAGAAATTAAGAATCACTTCTCGTGCTTTTCCTAAAAATTAATCATCTATCGTACTTCTTCTAGAAATTAGAAATTACGTAGCGTACTTTTCATACAAAATTAATCATCTATCATACTTCTCTTAGAAATTACGTACTGTACTTTTGATACAAAATTAACCATCTATCGTACTTCCCTTAGAAATTACGTACCGTATTTTTCTTGAAAATTAATCATTTATCGTACTACTCCTAGAAATTAGAAATCACGTACAGTACTTTTCTTAAAAATTAACCATCTGTCGTGCTTCTCTTAGAAATTATAAATTGTAAATTATTCGTCGTAATTTTCTTAATTTCCAATTGAACGTCGCAAGATTCTCTCTTCTGGTGTTGCGTAAATATTTCGAACGAGGATTCTTTTATTTTATCGTACCATTCGTACAAATTAAAAATTAGTTATCCTATTCGTTCACAATTAACCCCAAAAGAGTTCTATTAACGATACGATCGAGCGATGCGAGCGCCGAGTACTCTGGGTCCACGCAGACCCACGCGGCGAGGTTAAGCGCATTCCTCTGTACAGTTCGCGTACACGCGCAATGATCTCTCTACGCAATGATCTGTCTATGCAATGATCTGTCTATGCAATGATCTGTCTATGCAATGATCTGTCTACGCAATGATCTCTCCACGCAATGATCTCTCCACGCAATGATCTCTCTACGCAATGATCTCTCTATGCAATAATCTGTCTACACAATGATCTCTCTACGCAATGATCTCTCTACGCAATGATCTCTCTATGCAATGATCTCTCTACCAAATGATATGTCTACGCAATGATATGTCTACGCAATGATCTGCTTACACAATGATCTGTCTATGCAATGATCCGTCTATGCAATAATCTGTCTACACAATGATCTCCCTACGTAGTGATCTCTCTACGTAATGATCTCTCTACGCAATGATTTGTCTACACAATGATCTCTCTACGTAATGATTTGTTTATGCAATGATTTGTCTACACAATGATCTGTCTATGCAATGATCCGTCTACACAATGATCTCCCTACGTAATGATCTCCCTACGTAATGATCTCTCTACGTAATGATCTCTCTACGCAATGATTTGTCTACACAATGATCTCTCTACGTAATGACTTCTTTATGCAATGATTTGTCTACGCAATGATCTGTCTATGCAATGATCCGTCTACACAATGATCTCCCTACGTAATGATCTCTCTACGTAATGATCTCCCTACGTAATGATCTCTCTACGTAATGATCTCTCTACGCAATGATTTGTCTACACAATGATCTCTCTACGTAATGATTTGTTTATGCAATGATTTGTCTACACAATGATCTGTCTACACAATGATCTCTCTACGTAATGATCTGTCTACACAATGATCTCTCTACGTAATGATTTGTCTATGCAATGATTTGTCTACGTAATGATTTGTCTATGCAATGATTTGTCTATGCAATGATCTGTCTACGCAATGATCTCCCTACACAATGATCTCTCTATCCAATGATCTCCCTATACAATGATCTCTCTACGCAACGATCTCACCGCGCACTGTTTTCGAGACACCCTGTGAATCCTTTTGAGAGCAACGTTACGACGTAACCTTCGCGAAACACGTAAACCAGCCCCGGAGGACTTCACCGGTTTTCAACGACGGCAGTCGAACACGGATTGGCCGTGGTGGACGTGCGTCTGCTTTCAGGAACAAAATGACAAAGTCAGTCACGCGTGCCGGAACGAATGCAGACGACTGTAGTGGGCTTCTTCTTTCCCCCCTCGTCCACACCGGTCTGCAAGTTTCTCGAATTAGAAATGTGTGTCTCTAGCAGTGACATCACACGCGCGCTCATTCGAGCGAGACACGATCTGGTCCAGACCAGGGACTCCAGAGGGGGACAATTTACCTTATTCACCTACACTTGTACCCACCTAGGATCGATTAAAAAACCGTTCTATCGATGGTCATTCGAACGGGACGTGCATCGAGGAAGAAACAAATTTTCAAACGATATCGAAACCGTGGTTCGTTCGAATAATCTCAACAATAATTTCCTACCGTTTCAACTTCTCGTTACGAGAACTTTGTTACAAGAATAATTTGAAAGATCTCCATTAACGCTAGGTTTATGGATATTCCTTGCGTTAAATTGGCGCGTATCGAGAAGAAATAGGTACACCTTATAGAGAATTATAAAATTAGAAAGCTTCGAAGAAAATGAATTTCGATACATATTGTCTCGTTAAATGGATAAAAGTCGGTACAAGCAACCAAAAAAAAAAATGTAAACGAAATTCGTAATTTTCCTCATCGATAGAAATGTGTCGAAATACCGTGTTCCGTAAACCTAGTGTTAATCGACGCACGAGCGTCGAAGAAACAAACACGTATTCCCGACATTTTTCCAAACCTGTATCTCTTCCGTCGAATTTCAATTTCGCGCAATTCGATCTTAATGCACAGTTCGGAGTAGAGATCGTTCATCGTGCAAGGTTGAAGTAACTCCTCAACGACCGATGATTTTCATCCTCGGAACGCGTCATTGGAAACTCGCTTCTTCCGCCGATCGCGAAACCGCGAGAGAGGCTTTCCCTTGGTCGCGATCGCGCGTGCACGTTCGATCGATCGTCTTTCGTTTTCATCGGTGCTTTTTCTCGGAAATTCTGGGCAGAAGTAACGGTAGTACCACGAGAAAGAAGAGCAGAAGAGCTCTCTAGAAATCGAGCGAGTAGAACCGCCTAATGGTATCCGATTACAAGTAGGCGTCGAAACACCCTCCTCTTCTCCTCTTCTTTTTTCTTCAATTGAATTTTTCTCTTCTTTCTATTTTTCTTCCCTTTTCTCGCGGTTCTGGTCGCGGAACTTTCTGAAACACCTGGCTCCGTGTGTACGTACCGTTAATCCACGCATTAAACGCGGTTTCGTTTCCAATCCGTACCCCACTCATCCCGCATGGAGTATTACTCTTCGCTCGGCGGTAATCATCGGTCATTAAGTTCGCGTACAGAAAGCAAGAGCTACGCCTTTTGCACCGGATCGCACGCTCGGCGTTGTACCCCAGATACTTGCGCTAGATCCCTCCGATAACGAACGTTTACTCGTCGCGTTTTCCCCGATACGGGCGTGTTCCGCTCGCGCCGCGAGATGAGAAAGGGTTTCGGTTTGCGTTTCGTTGGATAACCGAGTTACTCGATTTTATGCAATTTAAGCGGTTAATCTCGATTAAACGGCCGACACCGTTGCATCGGATACGTTGTACTCGCCAGCGCGAGTATACTTGCAACGGATCGCGGATTCGTTCGTGTAAATTTAGAGCGACGGGTAATTGCAACCAGTTCTCGGGGGTTTTTCTTTTTTGTTAGCTTTGTTTACGATGGACTTACAGAGCGAGTGTCGCGCTGGTTCTGCGCTCGTTTCGCGAAGTTTCGGGACAAGGTGTCCTTTCTAACTTCGGATGTATTTTTGGGTGCCACGAATCTGGGAGAAGACACGAAGAAGCGTGTTGAGGAGACCGTTGCTTCGTTTTCACTTTGTTGGGAAATTATCTCTCGATTCGAAGATGGTAGATGTTTAGTATTTTGGGTGGTGTGATGTTTGGGAGGATTTTTGTACGTGTAAACAACTTTTTTTTTAGTGTTTGTAGATAGAAACGTAGGTACGTAATAGATTGAGGAATAGTGCGTAGAAGTTTCGAGATGAAGTATCTTTTTAAATTTGTTTATGTATTTTGAGTAGTGTCGAGAGGGAAGACACGAAGAAGTATGTTTGAGAGACTGTGAGTTCGTTTTTGTTTTGTTAGAAAATTATCTCTCGATTCGAAGGTAAATGTTTAGTATTTTGGGTGATGTGATGTTTGGGAGGATTTTTGTACGTGTGAACAATTCTTTTTAGCATTTGTAGAATGAAACGTAGATATACGAAGAATAGTGTGTAGGAGTTTCGAGAGAAAGTATCTTTTTAAATTTGTTCTGTATTTTGAGTAGTGTCGAGAGAGAAGACACGAAGAAGTGTGTTTGAGAGACTGTGAGTTCGTTTTTGTTTTGTTAGAAAATTATCTCTCGATTCCAAGGTAAATGTTTAGTATTTTGGATGATTTGATGTTTGGGAGAATTTTTGTACGTGTGAACAATCCTTTTTAGGATTTGTAGAAGTTTGTATACAATAGATTGAGAAGTAGGTTGATGGATACTACAGTGCGTTGCAGCTTTGAGGCAAAATATCTTTCCAATTTTGTTCATTTATTTCGAGTAACATTGAATCGATGTATAATGAGAGAGAAGACACGAAGAAATGTGTTTGAGAAATCGTTGCTTCGTTTTCACTTTGTTGGGAAATTATCTCTCGATTCGAAGATGGTAGATGTTTAGTATTTTGAATGATGTGATGTTTGAGAGAATTTTTGTACGTGTAAACCATTTTGTTTTCTTTCGAATGTCTCTGAAATCGAGTATTGGTACACAATTGGTCGAAGAATAGAATGATGGATACTACAGTGCGTTGCAGCTTTGAGGCAAAATATTTTTCCAATTTTGTTCATCTATTTTGACTAATATTGAATCGATGTATAATAAGAGAGAACACACAAAGAAGTGTGCTTAAGAAACCATCGGTTCGTTTTTACTTTACTAGAAAATAATTTCTCGTTTCGAAGGTCGATGTTAATATCTGGAAGAATGGCGCGATATTTGAATGAATTTTGCTACGAAATAATTTCTTTCTTTTTTTTTAATATTCTTGAAATGGAACATTGTCACATAACGGGTTAATGGATATTCCTTCCTCCACGGTAGTATCAGTAAGATAATTGTCTCATTCCTAGGTTTCAACGGTCGTGTAGTTCGCCTATTTGTGCTCGAAGAATAGGATGATGGATATACAGTAGCGCGCAGATGTTTCGGAACCAGGTATCTTTCTAGCTTTGTTTTGTATTCGCGTGGAAACAGTAGACATGTTTTGAACGATACTGAATCGAAGTATAGCAAACCAGATGACGAACATAACTCTTCTTCGTAAACCTCTAATACTAGGTTGTTCGATAAGTCTTAGTTTATCGAACGATAATAAGTTGAGTTTCTCCAACTGTAAAACTTATCGAACAAAAAACATAGTAAACAGTATAGTATTAGGTTGCTCGGTAAGTTTTGTCATTCGATGGTTTTTTTCCAATTTGTTTAATACCATTTCTCCATCTCTGGATCAGAATGAGTCATCTTGCTTCTGGTAAATGATAAAAATAAAACATTTTCGCGTTTGATCACGCGGTGCATTCAAAGCGTGCAATCGTCATTGTGTGTGAATTTCCGTGAAATAATTACGAACAATTGAATTCGTTTTAACGAGCTTACTCACCGATGACTACCAACGAATTAAACAGCAGTAAGTAAATCAGTTATTTTCGCACCAAGTCGAAGATTTAATTTCCTGCGAACAATTTACAACGATTATCAAACGGTAAATCATAAATTTTAATCGAACACGTGTCCTTTTCCCGCGATAAAGATCGGTCGATCATGAAAGTATCGAGTCATCGTGGAGATCCTTGCGAATTTCTTACAGAACTGGAGTACAATGTCTTATTAGCGAAAGTACGCTACATTCGCCACATCCGTGGCATTTAATAATAAACTTTATAGATTCTGACTGAAAAAAATTATTCTTCGGATGCAGTTTCCTACACTTTCTTCCTTAATCGGTCACTTTCTTTTTTAACAAGGTTGTCCAGATGGATGAACAAGTAGTAATTTGGTTAATGGTTCGGTTAACCAAATCAATTTTATACGAAATTTTCATTTCGTATGATAAATTCATATATTTAATAATATTGATACGCAGTATTACGAAGGGAAAGCAAAATATTAATTATTTTTCAAACTTTAGGTACATGCAACACAATAGTGTCTTAATTTCATATAAAAATTATATTTATAATTCTTCACTGTGTAATACATAATATACAAAATTATAAAGGAAAAGCAAAATATTAATTCTTTTTTAAACTTTAGGTACATGTAACACAATAGTGTCTTAATTTCGTATAAAAATTATATTTATAATTCTTCACTGTCTAATACATAATACGCATGATTACGAAGCAAAAGCAAAATATTAATTCTTTTTTAAACTTTAGGTACATGTAACGCAATAATGTCTTAATTTCATATAAAAATTATATTTATGATTCTTCACTGTCTAATACATAATACGCATTATTACGAAGGAAAAGCAAAATATTAATTCTTTTTTAAACTTTAGGTACATGTAACACAATAGTGTCTCAATTTTATATAAAAATTATATTTATAATTCTTCACTGTCTAATACATAATACGCAATATTATGAAGGAACCCCAAAATTTATTAATTCTTTTTTAAACTTTAGGTACATGTAACACAATAACGTCTTAATTTCATATAAAAATTATATTTATAATTCTTCACTGTCTAATACATAATACGCACGATTATGAAGCAAAAGCAAAATATTAATTCTTTTTTAAATTTTAGGTACATGCAACGCAATAATGTCTCAATTTCATATAAAAATTATATTTATAGTTCTCCATCGTATATCTCAGTCTCTAATATGAAACCCTAGTTACTTAGAAAATTTCTCGCAAAAATAATTACTTCGTCGTCTTCCGCCCTTAATTACTATATCCTATTCGAACACACGAAACACTTCACCCTTCTCATCTTCGCAGTGCCTCAATCTACCCAAGTAACCCAGCTTCGATAACTCAGAGTAGACGTACGAGCGTGCAGGGTTAACCGTACGATCGAAATGCAAATTTTATTTTAATCGCTCGGAGAGAACTCGCGATGAGATCTCGGCAACGATCGGATCGCGAACGGTGAAAGAGTAGTGGCGCGTGATTGGAAATGCGTTTCTCGGTAGAATTTAGAGTACTTTTACCGTGGAAAGTTCCCCGAGCGTACGACTGGCCGGTGGTATCCAACAGGAACACGGACGCGGTAAATTTTGTAACGGAACCGATGATTTACTGCTCGAAGTGCGAAAGAAGCGGAAAAAAAAGGAAGGAAAGAGCCGAGAGCCGACGGGGAGGTTCCCAAGAAATCGATGAAGTGTATCATTTGATGCAGTTTCTAATAATACGAGGACGCGCGGACCGGGCAATAATTTCAGCCACTTACGCGTATTTATGCGTGCAACGCGCTACTCTCTTCCGCGATGAGAACGCGGAGGTACGAATTAAACTTGGCCTACTGTTTCCAACGTTACGCCACCGTGAAAGATTGTTTTCGTTGCACGCGGAAGTTCCTGAACGGTGGTCGAGCCGTTTGTAAATTGTAACTCGAATGTTGCGAATCGGCGGGTTAAGTTCGTTGAATTTTACCGGATTGATCTACGCGCGGTAACTTGTCATCGTTGTAGGTGGAATCCAGGTGGGTAATTTGTAATGATAATTGGAGGAGAGGGAAATGGAAATTTGATTTTTGTCGATAACGAGGGGATTATTTTTCACGATATGGATTTCATAAGTGTGGGTTTCTTTTGTTAATAATATTGTTATTTTTTTCCGTGATATCGATCCGAGAATTGTGATTTTCTTCTGTTAATAATATTGTTATTTTTTCCCGCGACATCGATTTCATAAGTGTGGGTTTCTTTTGTTAATAATATTGTTATTTTTTTCCGCGACATCGGTCCAATAATCGTGGGTTTCCTTTGTTAATAATATTATTTTTTTTTTCCGTGACATCGATCCGAGAATTGTGGTTTTCTTCTGTTAATAATATTGTTATTTTTTTCCGCGACATCGATCCAATAAACGTGGCTTTCTTTTGTTAATAATATTGTTATTTTGTTCCGCGACATTGATCCAATAATCGTGGTTTTATTTTGTTAAGAATATTATTTCTTTCCGCGACATCGATCCAATAAACGTGGGTTTCTTTTGTTAATAATATTGTTATTTTTTTCCGTGACATCGGTCCAATAAGCGTGGGTTTCTTTTGTTAATAATATTATTATTTTTTCCCACGACATCGATCCAGGAACAATAATATTCTTTCGTTAATATCGTATAATTATTATTATTATTATAATTATTTTCCGCGACATCGATCCAGGAACAATAATATTCTTTCGTTAATATCGTATAACAATTATTATTATTATAATTATTTTCCACGACATCGATCCAGGAACAATAATATTCTTTCGTTAATATCGTAAAATTATTATTATTATAATTATTCTCCGCGACATCGATCCAGGAACAATAATATTCTTTCGTTAATATCGTATAATTATTACTATTATAATTATCTCCGCGACATCGATCCAGAAACAATAATACTTTTTCATTAATAACAACATGATCATTATTCTCTTCCACGATATCGAACCAAGAACCGTGTTACTCTATCCTTAACATCGTATAATTATCATTATAATTATTCTCCGCGAGATCGATCCGAAAACCCGTAACACGAAACGCGAAGATACGAATTAAACTTGGCCTACTGTTTTCAACGTTACGTCACTCGTGAAAGATTGTCTTGTTTCGGTTGCACGTGGAAATTGCAGCACGGTGGCGAGCCGCTTGTAAATTGTAACTTAAATGTTTCCAATCGACGGGTTAAGTTCATCGAATTTCACCGATTGATCTCCGCGCGATAGCGTATCATCATTGCACGTGGAATCCAGATGGGTAATTTGCAACGATCGCGTGTAATTTCGCGCAAAGGTCAAACTAGTTTTACAATTACGTGGAAAAAAAAAAACGCGGATCGCGATTTCTCATGCGCACCGATTGCGGGATTTTAACTCCACGTGGACGAACCTCGTGGAGGCCGAGTTCGGGTCATTTTAGACCCGTGAGAAAATCGCCCAAAAAATAGATTTCAAAGTGTAATTTTTTCTCTTGCATTTTACCAGTAGGTCCATCGTAGAGGGAACGTACAGGTTTGACGTACAAAATGTAGAAATTGTTATGAAAAAATAGATTTATCACGGAAGAAAGAAAAATCAGTGCATTTAGAAAATAAGTAACGTTTGTCAACGTTCTGCACGATTTCTGTACAAAATTGTATTTTCGCGAGTACAATGATTATTACAAATGTGATGAATTACTCCTTTGGGAGAAGTATCTTCGAAGTTAGATGGGAAAAGGGTAAATTATTGTAATTAACCATTAGTACCATCAGTTCTCTGTTTCGATAATTGTCCACGAATATCGTAAGCAAAGATACAGTTAACATTGGAGTAATTTTAAAAAGAACTTTTCAAAAACTTAAATCGACTCTTCTGGTACTTGTAATATTAACCAAAAATTAATTACAACAAACATTCCCCACGAAATGATTTTTCAATCCCTCTTCTAACCATTTTTCATCCATCAATCACGGTTACTTCGCGCGTGCAGATCAAAATCCAACATTCGTTGTGTTATTCGACTTGTTCAATTTGCCAAACGCGAGGCTGCGATTACGCAAACCTCGAGTAAGTGAAAATCAATATTCAACGGAGTTGGTTATTTTCGCGGGACCACGGTCACGAATGTCACGAACAAAACGAAACTAATAAAACTAAATTGCATCGTACGTACAGTTTTCCATTTCTACGCTCGAAACCTTTTTACTTCGTTGGAAGGAAATTTACAGTCGAGAGTTTCTCACTTTAGATATTTTATTACGTGGAAATATACGTAATTTAATATTTCTAACGCGTTCAGATTTTTTATCGAAGGTTAAAGCTTTGATTATTTACTTCGTTAAATGTTCAAGCTTTGGTTCTTTATATAGGAAAAAGAATGTTACAAATATTGCGTGATTGTGCTCGATACGAAAGGATATTTTATTACGTGGAAATATACGTAATTTAGTATTTCTAACGCGTTCAGATTTTTTATCGAAGGTAAAAGCTTTGATTATTTACTTCGTTAAATGTTCAAGCTTTGGTTCTTTATATAGGAAAAAGAATGTTACAAATATTGCGTGATTGTGCTCGATACGAAAGGATATTTTATTACGTGGAAATATATACGTAATTTAATATTTCTACCGCGTTCAGATTTTTTATCGAAGGTTAAAGCTTTGATTATTTACTTCGTTAAACGTTCAAGCTTTGGTTCTTTATATAGGAAAAAGAATGTTACAAATATTGCGTGATTGTGCTCGATACGAAAGGATATTTTATTACGTGGAAATATATACGTAATATAATATTTCTACCGCGTTCAGATTTTCAATTTTTTCAATTTACGATCCAAATTGCGTAAAAGTTAAGATCTTCCCGGGGCGTGATTACAAAACGTGATCGAAACTTTATCGTTACTTTTTCGTCTCGATCGAGTCGGACGTTTCGATTCGAGTTGCGCGTGGAACGAATCGTTCGTCCTGCGTCTCTCGTACGGTGGAAAGTAAATCCTTTTGCCAAGAACTAGTCCCTTCGAGAAACGTCCATCGAGAATGGCCGCGGTGAGTAGTCACCCGTCGATGGGACCGAGACTTGTTTTTTGCATCGAACCGTTCCATGGAATCTTCTAACGATTCGAGGCTGACCGAGACACGCGACTGTCTCGTATCGGTACCTATCAATTACATTAAATTGCGTACCGGTTTAATTACATTCACCATTCGTTGGAAATAAAGGGAACGACGATAACGCTCGACAATCGCCTCGAATATAATGGTCGAAGGTGTTCGAGCATTTTTTTTTCTTTTTCTTTTTGTTCTTTTTTTCATAGGTCGGAATCGATGAATTTTTCACGGTAGATCGCGTTAGATAATAATAAGGATCGTGTTGGAATAATTACGCGAGAATAAGAACAATGGATTTATTTTTCTTTCATTTTGCTTTGGGTGGATAACGTCGATCACGTTAAAGAGATTCGTAGTTATTTTATTCTTTTTCTTGGCTGGTATTTTTGTTTATTAGCGAGATGTTTATTGCACTTATTTTTTTGTAAAAATAATTTCGGTATTGATCTTAGGAGTTTGAGTTTCGCTTGTGGTGAGTTTGGGAATATTCCATGGGCAATGTTTGCAACATTCTTTTTCCCAAATAAAGAACCAAAGCTTAAGTGTTTAATACAGTTAATAAAAAATCTCAACGCGTTAAAGATACTAAATCACATATTTCCACGCAATAAAGTATCCTTTCGTATCAAGCACCCTCAGTGCAACATTTATACCATTCTTTTTCCCAAATAAAGAACCAAAGCTTAAACATTTAACGAAGTAAACATTCAAAGCTTTAGCCTTCCATAAAAAATCTCAACGCGTTAAAGATACTAAATCGCGTGTATTTCCGCGCAATGAAATATCTAAAGTGAGAAACTCTACTGTAAAATCGACGTCGAGTAAGAATCGACACACGATAAAGGAATAAATTCCGCAACAGTTGCGCGAATACTGAACGGGGTTAACGCGTATTTACCCGGTCGGTGGTGCGCTCCTCAATCGCGACGAATCGCGTTCAGTCTCCAGCGGCGCGATGGTTGAAACCTATGAAAATTGAGTTGCTCGTATCGCGATTACTATCGGACTCCGGGAGGAGAACACTCGCGGAACGCGCAGTCACGGACCTGGAGAAGGCCGTACACGCTCGAGAGTCTTTCCTGAAACGCGCATTATGCGCGATGCACGGATCGCGAGGATACCATAATGGAAACCGTCGATACATTGTGGCGGGTTGCGTCATTCCGTTGCAGCCGCGGTCGCAAGTGAAAGGGAATAGAAAATTTTTACCGACTTGCATTTTTTTTTTATTTCTCTCCCTCTCTCTCTGTCTCTGTCTCTGTTTCTTTTCTCTCTCTCTCTCTCTCTTTCTCTCTTTTTTCTCTCTGTCTCTCTTTTCTCTTTTCTGCCTTTCTTCTCTCTGTCTCTCTTCTCTATCTCTCTTCTCTCTTCTCTGTATCTTTTCTCTCTTCTCTCTTCTCTGCCTTTCTTCTCTCTGTCTCTCTTCTCTATCTCTCTTCTCTCTTCTCTGTATCTTTTCTCTCTCTTCTTTGTATCTTTTCTCTCTCTTCTCTGTATCTTTTCTCTCTCTTTGTATCTTTTCTCTCTCTTCTCTGTATCTTTTCTCTCTCTTTGTATCTTTTCTCTCTCTTCTCTGTATCTTTTCTCTCTCTTTGTATCTTTTCTCTCTCTTCTCTGTATCTTTTCTCTCTTTTCTCTTTTTACTCTCTCTTCTCACTTCTCTGTATCTCTTCTCTTTTTTCTCTTTTTACTCTCTCTTCTCTCTTCTCTTTTTTCTCTTTCTTCTCTCTTCTCTTTTTTCTCTTTTTACTCTCTCTTCTCTCTTCTCTCTTCTCTTTTTTCTCTTTTTACTCTCTCTTCTCTCTTCTCTCTTCTCTTTTTTCTCTTTTTACTCTCTCTTCTCTCTTCTCTCTTCTCTCTTCTCTTTTTTCTCTTTTTACTCTCTCTTCTCTCTTCTCTCTTCTCTCTTCTCTTTTTTCTCTTTTTACTCTCTCTTCTCTGTCTCTCTTCTCTCTTCTCTTTTCTCTATCTCTTTTCTCTCTTCTCTCTTCTCTGTCTCGCTTCTCTCTTCTCTGTCTCTCTTCTCTGTCTCTCTTCTCTCTTCTCTGTCTCTCTTCTCCGTCTCTCTTCTCTCTCTCTCTCTCTCTCTCTCTCTCTCTCTCTCTCTCTCTCTCTCTCTCTCTCTCTGTCTCTCCTCTCCGTCAGTCGATTCTTTCGGTTGTATCGCGAATATCGCGTGCGTGTTCACCGGCGCGCATGCCGCGGAGTGCAAGGTCCGCTGGCGAAACTTGGCGGTGCATACACCCCGCCACGAACGATTTTCCGTCTGTAATTCGCGGCGCTGATAGAATTCCAACGAACGCGTAATATCCCGCGAGTAATGTCTTATCCGCGGTTCCATCTCTGAGTCATGAATTCGTTTGAGATATTACACCGATGTGTTCGCTCCCGCGTGTGCCTCGAGAACGGTCTATAGAGGCGTATTCGCACTATCGGTTAGGCAACCGTTCCTTCAAACATTCTTCAATGGGTTTTGCATAATGCCGCGCAGACCCGGTCTACTCTCGATGTTACGCGATTTTTCCACGCGCTCGATTTTCGCGCGTTGAGGGACGAAGGTGGGGTGGAAATTTTTTTAGGAAGTTCCACTGAAAAATAGCAGCGAAGCGGATGTGGATTTTTCGAAACTCGACTCGGTGGGAAATATTTTTTCATTTGTATATGTATTGCACCGTGGTTCGTTTCTTCCGCGAGGTAACAGAAAATATTAGGTTTATTAGGTTGTTCGGAAAGTCATTTCGGTTTTTTTTTTTTAGTGAAAATGAAACACGATTTTTTTAGAGCGTGTAAACATTTTATTAAATTATATATTCTCCATTTTGGAAAACGAAATCACTTTCCGAACAATCCAATAACAATTGCGAATTCGAAACCGAATTGAAATTTTCACACGACTATGAACGGAGATATATCGAAATTTTAATTTCGTCGATAATACATATAAGATCGATAAAGTTATTGTCGAGTCAAGAACCGTGATTATTTTTCTTAAGAATGTTAGTATTTTCTCCGCGACGTGGTTCCAAGAATCCTGATAATCTTTCACTAATAATATTATTATTATTTTCCGTGACATCGATTCAAGGATCGCGATATACTTTCGTTAATAATAATATTATTATTATTATTCTCCGCGTCGTCGACCCAAAAATCATAATATTCCTTCCTTGACAACATTATTATTCTTTTCCGCGTCGTCGATCCAAGAACCCCATAATATTCTTTCGTTAATAATCGTACAATTATTATCATTATCATATCGTTAATAATCCTATAATTACTATCAATATCATTCCGTTAATAATCGTACAATTACTCTCAATATCATTTCATTAATACTCATAATAATTATTTCTTTCCTCGACAACATTATTATTATTCTTTTCCACAAGGTCGATCAAAAAAACCCCGTAACATTCTTTCCTTAAGAAAATTATAATTTTCTCCCCAAAATCTCCCTATTCTCATTTTCCTCCTTTCCCAAAACCTAATCACCTAGACAACGTACCACGATTGAAAACGCGTCGCGTATACGCTACCACAGACACGCGGGAAACGTTTCTCGCGAACGTCGAAGCTCGAGGGAACAAAACGAACGAAAATTACTACAACTCCGCTATATATAGCACGCCTGGTGTGTTGTACGATGGTTGATGTTCGCGACGTCCCACCGACGCGGATCTCTTCTCTCCACGTTGGAGAAACAGCGAAAACACGACGCGACGCGACGCGACGACTCGTTCGGTCCTTCGGTTTTTGGTCCTACGCGCGAAAAACTACCGGAAAAGAAATCGTTCCCGCGGTAACCTCGAGCTACACCGATCCATATAAACGATAAAGAAAATCGCAACAGCGTGACGCCCGTTTCCAACGTACAAAAGGAAACGAGCATTCGATATTACGTTTCTGCTCGCGGACTGTTCAGCAAGTTTTTGCCCGCCGACAGGAGAGGAGGATCTCCTCTGGTCTTGTTGCACCGGGATTTAATTCGATGCAGGGATAAAGTGCATGCAATCCAGGATGCTCACTGTTATAAGTCTCGCGTTTCCCACGGACGGAAACTACCACCGTGCAACGGGTTCACTGTTCCAAGTTTCGCAAAAAGACCGGTTCAATGTCACGTAGTTCATCCTTTTAAAGTGAAGGGAAACCTTCCAAGCAGCCGTTTGATGTTGAACCTCCCACCAGCTACGACGACAACACACCCACCCTGAACACCCTTCTCGTTCACTTTACGGCTTCCGTGATTACTTCGTTATTCCGTAATGTGCATTTAAAGGGAGGGTGGGTATTTTTGATGCAAGGGTGAGTCGATTTGGAGGATAAAATCGTTGATTTTCTACTCTGTTGAATTTTCAATAATATCTAAAGGTACGATAAAGATTAACTCTGGTAGGAGTATGTATGTATGTGTATGTGTATGTGTTTGTGGAGGGTGTAATGGTTTTTTTAAGAATTTTTTAGAAGATTCTATTTTTGGGATACGTGTGACGTTTATTACATAAAATAAGAGTTTGTTTGTTACTGTAATAAACTGAAAGCTTATGTATAGAATACACGCGAAAGATATACCTTCTGGAATTTAAGACAGTTTGATTTACCGATAAAATAGAAATACCGAGCTGTATTGTGCTATTTGGCACAGTTGCCAAACGATGGAATATAATTAAACTTGAAAGACAGATTAATTATATATTCAATTACAAGTTGGAATTTTAACAATCTCACTGTGCGACTTGTATGGAGTTATTTTAATTTTTCATGGTGGGGTGGAAAATATCCCAATGTGCATGTCAGGGTATCGAAAGGGACATTTCTTAACCCATTGTGCTCCAAAGTGTTAAATATTTTCTTAAATTTATACGTCTTTGAAAATATTCATGCGAAAGGATTTTTTCAAATTTGCAAAATTAACGAAATTAAAGCAGAGTACGTCTCACAGGTTGAATGACGATAATTTTAAACGCTTTTTCCTCGAATCCGCATTTTTTAAACTAACCAACAGTAATAGATCGTTCGATAAGAAATGGAGTTGTTAGTTTTGTCGTTTTATTTTTCTAAAAATGGTACTACTGTTCGATGAACATATGTGAAATTTCATGCAGATCTGTCGACTCGTTTGCATATTTAAAGTTGTTCAAAATTGAAGTGTCGTAGTATTTTTTTTACAATAGAAAAAAACTTATTGAACAACCTAGTATATCTCAAGATCTAATCGATCGATTTACTTCAAATTTGGAGAGAATCTTCAGCGAATGTTCTTTCGTTGCACGAATCACGGATTTCAAAATTTAACGTTCTTTTCTATTTCTTCTACCTCTCTAAAGTCGAAAAAGACACGAAAAGATCGAAATTCGAATTTCAAAAATTTCCATTTGGTAAATTTTCAAAATTTTTCTACATGGTTCGTATTATAGTCACTTAGACACTGATCAAGATGCTGTTTGATACTATAATCTTGCTCGAACAAAACAGAATCATCTCAGTTATTCGAAACGATTTTTCGAAACGAAGCTTCCCTCGAAATTACACAACTCCTGTAATTCTTATTATTTTCATCTGTAAAAAATCGTGAATTTAACGTAAACATGGTTACACACGTGTATGAAAACTCGGTAGCAAAAAGTCTCGCAATTTCTTTGAAAAAAAATCGAGAAGTCATCGATACTTTTCTAGATTCCTTAACCATCTAAACAGAAGAATACACGTCGCTGTATTTCATATTTTTCGTTTCATTTATCGATGAACTTTCGCTCGTTACCGCTAAAGGAAGCAAACATCGGTGATTCGTTTCGAAATTGATTGTCGTAGCTTTATGCAGATCGTTCCACGGTGTTTACCAAGATTTAAACCCCCCTCCCCCTCCACCACTTCTTTTTTTTTTCCGTCGTAATTGATGCATTGCATACGGGATTAATAGATACTCCGTGGCGCACGAGTTAAACGATCCCGTTCATGAAAGATTCATGAGACGACGTCTTCTTCTCGTGTTTCTTCGGTGTAGTTTTTGCGTTCGTCGCGTTGGTAACGTTAATGCATTATGAACCGAAGATGCGTGAGCCAATGGAGGTGTTTAGCCAGCGATTGAAGATTTAGGGTAGCCTATTGTTTTTCAAGGTTCGAATATACTACTGGGACGAGTGTAAAGGTTTCGTGACAATTTGAGGGACATTTGAAATGCGAGATAAAAAATTATATTTCTCGATTAAAATTATACAATCGAAATTTTAGTACTGGACAACTTCCAGAGTAATAAATGAAATGGAAGTTCAGACGAGTGGACTGTAAAAGGAAATAGAGAAGAAACTTTGATAACGACCACGTCGATTATTTTTAACGTATGTATAATTATTGCTCGTTTTATCTCTCTTGTTTCAATTTTCAGGTATTGTGAATATATTCGAATTTTGACGTTAAAAAATAAATTGGCCCGATTTGAAGAATGTCCAATCGATTCAATTTCGTTCAATTCGCGCAAGGAGAATCGTTCACGGATCGAATTCTACGTTTTTGCCAGATTCCATTATCCTCGATTATGGTCTTAGATTTCACCGAGTTTCCCATGTACCTGTGTTGTTCCCGTGTCATTGTACACGAGCGCGAAATTTGCGTGCTCGAAATTCCTTTCACGGATTACAAGCACTCGCCAAGAAATCATTTTACGCTCAATGGGTGTGAACTATGTACGAACAGCCGTGAACGTTCTACGTGTATACGAAACCTTAGGCGACACGTTAGCACGTCTTCGTAACGCCATGTGATTATGGCTTCTCAGAAGTAAAGAATTCCCCTTTATCATAGTCGAACGAATATCGTCCTACCGGTGTAATCAATACCGGAAAACGTGAAAGGTGACGCTCGTTCGGATGAATCAGGATTGCAAATATGCGGAGAAAAAATAACGACTACGTGCCTAATCGATCCTGATTGCACGTACGCGCGAATATTCGATGGTTACGATACACTTTTCGATGTTTAAACATCATCAATGGAGTATCTTTCGAATCAAAAAATAGGTAATAGTTATTATTTTTATTTTAAAAAATCTATAAATTATTTCAATCTACAATTTTGCTTACACGTTGAGTAGTCTTTGAAGAATTTGTCCAAATTTTTCCACAACGAAGAAATGAATATTTACGAAATTATAATTCGGAATATAGATCGGTGTTCGTATTTGCACACGCCACGATAATTGATACTACGAAATGCACGATACGTCGTTCCCGCGATAGTGATTTCGTTTCGATCCGGAGGCACATTTACCGTGGACTTGCACCCAATTCTTTGTTAACGATATTCAACTGGACCGGTTTGAATCACTTCCTTAAGAGTGACATTTTTCACTCGGCGTAGACCCTTCGAGCTCTCTTTGCTTTGGTCGCTCACAGGAAACGAACACTTGAACGAACGCGTTGAAACGACGCGGACTGCAGGGGAATATGGCAAGAATACCGTACGCCTGTTCGTAACCCTGAAACAACGAGAACGCGTACGAAACCAATACAGCATAGTTCAAATAACACCGGTTACGAAAGCCCTCGTAACTGGTGAGAACGAGTTTCGAGAAACGTAATTGCCATACTACTGGTTAGCAATCGTTAAACCTGCGGAGTTCGCGACTTCTGTTCGTATAAACGAAGATTTCCTACCATTCAAATTGATCGATTAACTGTATTGACGTTTTTCTTCCGAAAAGTAACACTATTGTATCGTGTTTATTTATAATTATTTATTTAAGAAGGTTTACAATCGATGTTCCGAAATCTTCTAGAGACTTTTATAATGGTAAATGTGAATGTTTGTTAATATTATAATGTAATTTGGTTTGGTCGACTAAAAGTGCATAATGTGCATCTTAATATTTGCACTAAAGGGAATACGATTGTATTGTGGATTATTATTTACTCAAGAAGGTTAATAGTTGACATTTTGAAATATTCTAGAAACTTTTATAACGACAAATATCAATATTTGTTAATATGATAGTGTAATTCGGATTGGTCGACTAAAAGTGCATAATGTGCATCTTAATATTTGCACTAAAGGGAATACGATTGTATTGTGGATTATTATTTACTCAAGAAGGTTAATAATTGACATTTTAAAATCTTCTAGAGACTTTTATAACGACAAATATCAATATTTGTTAATATCATAGTGTAATTCGGATTGGTCGACTAAAAGTGCATAATGTGCATCTTAATACTTGCACGAAAAGTCACACAATTGTATTGTGAATTATTATTTACTCAAGAGGGTTAACAATCGATGTTCTGAAATCTTCTAGAGACTTTTATAATGATAAATATCAATATTTGTTAATATCATCGTGAAGCTCGAATTGGTCGACTAAAAGTGCATAATGTGCATTTTAATACTTGCCCGAAAAGTCACACGATTGCATTGTGAACCATTATTTACTCAAGAAGGTTAACAGTCCGCATTTTGAAATCCACCAGAGACTTTTGTAACCATAAATACTCGTATCGGTTGATATATCGTCCTCTTTCACATTGTTGAGGTCTCATCCCACGGATAATCGAATTTTAAATTCCAAAAGGTGGGTCTTGTAATCCCGACAAACCGACACTGTCGGTTATTATCCTCCTTATCGAAGCGAAGGGAAGATTAACGATGAAAAAGTACAGTGCCCGTTGAGACACTCGGGATAACGTGATGTAGCACCTACCGTTACTAAAATTAGGTTAGGCCATCAAAACGGTCTAAGATTACCTCTCGAAAAGAAGTACAGCGTCATCGAGCACCAACTTCTGAAGTGACTCGGGTGCCGCGTGGTCGTTCCGGCGAAAGTGTCCATAATTCCTACGGTTTAATTCCACGCGATGCAGCGCGGTTGGGAACAGTTGGCTCTTCTCGTAATTACCCATGCGAGGCAACGGAAGTCCGTACCATCTACGGAAGACGTCGTCTAGGGGTTAATCAGTCAAGCGGCGTCTTTCCACCCTTGAAGATTTACGTACAGTCGGACGCAAAAGTCTCACTCGCGTCGTGCAAAGTGCAACGTAAACTTCGAGTGACTTTCGAGTCTGTGTACAACGTCGGTTTTGTAGAGTCTGTGTACGAAATCTTGTACAAGATTTCAAAATTGGAAATATTTGGAAAAAAAATACTCGTGTGGACAGTGTACCACTGGGTGGTACAAACGAAAACAAAACGTATTCTATCAAAGTGTCCAGTACCGAAGTATTGCTTGTAAGTTTCTTTTTAAGTTTAAATGTTGTAAGTTTTGATCGATCCAAGAGACACCAGCCAAAGAGAAACACCTGGCAGCGATAATTTGTCGATGTACAATACAGAAATCTTATTTAGAAAACAGTTAGCAAATAAAAAGTATGATAACTTATCTAAAAACCGAGTGGTCTTTAAGAAACCACAAAGTGGGTACCTTGAATTCAGAATTAAAGAAAAATGAAACATGGAGAGATATATTGTGAAAAAGTATATTCATTTATCGTGGATATGCTTTATTTTACAATACTTAAATTTCTTCCTCCTATTAAGGCTATATTAATACTCGTTTGTTGACTACGTATCTAACTTGTATTGAGTTATTTGGAAAGTCACTTCGTTTTCTTTTGGTGAAAATGAAACACGATTTCTTTAGAGTGTGTAAACATTTTATTAAATTATATATTCTCCATTTCGGAAAACGAAATGATTTTTCGAACAACCTAATAGAATATGTAATAAACGAATAGCCTAATAGAACCTAATAGAATATGTATTTAATTCTAATAGAATATGTTGCTTTTATCGTGTAAAGGAAAAAGATTCCAAAGATCCGGGGTAGCGGTACCATATCGTTTCTCGGTCTTATCTACAGGTATCGCTTTCTCCACTGCGTGACCAGGTCCTCTAGAACAATATCTTTATTGTTTAGGCAACGACGAGCCTGTCCCTCGATACATCCAACCTACTCCAAACAATCGATTCTTTTTGACAGCTGCGTGACTTCGAGTCACTATTTATCCTTCAACGAAGGACCACCTACGAGGGTGAACGGTTTACGTTAGGTCTCCAATCGTCCATTGCGATCGAAAACATTTAGAAAGTAAAACAGCTCGGGGTTATGTCTTCCAAACATCCTGAAAATACGTTCACGAAACGAATACTATATCTGTAAACAGAACATCAGCCCACTGCAATTGGAATGTTGATTAGAGATTGAGTTGCAAAAGTTCGTTTCCTCGTCGATCGACCAAACTGACGTTAACGCCTAAACACTGATTTATGTTCAACGAAAGTCATCAATTATGCATGCCTGCGATATTCTGCGAACGCCGGACAGACGACTGTTGATGAATAGACCCAACTGTCTCGTTCACGACTGTTGATGACAATGGGATACAATGTACGGACACTGTTCCTCTCCGTTGTACATATTAATACATCGTCGATCTTCTGTAAACATAAATAATCCCGTAAGACCGTGCTTCTTTAGTTTTTTTATTCTTCGCGTTACATCGGACAGCCGTGTAATTGCTTCTCTGGCAATTGTCGATGGGAACGATTTGAAATATACGAACATTGTTCGTTCTGTTGTACATATTAGTACATATTAGTTGATTTTTCGTGCCTCGTTGGGCAGGTGTCCAACTACCCTCCTTTCGCACGACTATCGTAAAACAGCGGGTAAAAACAATTATGAGAAAAGTTTAATTGTCGGAAATAATAAATTCCATCGTGTAAATTTAATTTTTTTTAGTCAGTATAATTAAGCATTCGGTGTTGTGTTTATTGCTACTTGTATGAATACGATAGTGCTTGAATCGGGGGTTGGTGTTGAAATTATCCCGGGGCAGGTAGCGGTTTTATTTAAAGAATTGTTGCTCGAGTCTCAAGGACCTCGACAAGAAGAAAGAATAAATATAGCGAAAGTAATCGAGAAAGATTTATCGCCATGAATCAACGATTAAAATTTTTATTTTTTTCACTCTACCTTTATAACAATGGCATCGATGGATCGACAAGGTTCTTCCGATTAAAACGAGCCCAAACACGACGCAAATCGGACGAACTATATTCTCGATGAATTTAAACATCTAAAATAATGAAAATAATAGAAGAGTAGTAAAACTTCTTATATTTCTGCCGTGTTTGGACTCATTCTACTCGGGAGAACCTCACCAATCCGTTGACACCGTTGTTATAAATATAAAGCAAAAACTGTATATATTCAAATATTAGTAATTTCACTATTCGTTCCAACGCGTTTCTTCGAGGTTCTCGAGCTCGATCGTCGCAGCCTGGCTCTCTATTTCCTTCTCGCTTACTCCCGCTGTATCTATTCAATGACTTTGTTCATAGGATCGGATTACGCTCGGCTCGAGACACCGAGCAGTGAAAGAAATTGTAGGAATGAACGAGACAACTCTATTGAAATTTAAACGAGCACGCTGCACTAAGTTTTCGATTTTGGCACACATTGGATCAAGATTACTCGTCACGGAATTGATCCTCGCAATACCAACGGGATCATGGGAGAGACCACGCGTGGGTCCAAACGGACCCGTGACTCGACTTTGCCCACATTAAATATTTCGAACGTAGATTTTACTATTTTATCTTCTAAGCAAACATATTTCTCCGCAAGAAATGCAAGTGACATCGAACGATATAAAAATTGCAATTTACACGAACGAAGAAACTAACAATTAAAATATTGATAAAGTTCGGGCGTGGTACGGTTACTGTTCATTTCTAAGGAGAACTGTACTTTTAACCGAGCAGACTTACTGTCAATTTCTAAGGAAAGCTGTACTTGTAACCGAGCATAGGTACTGTTTCTAAGGAAAGCTGTACTTTTAATTGAGCACAGTTACTGTTGATTTCTAAGGAAAGCTGTACTTTTAACCGAGCATAGGTACTGTTTCCAAGGAAAGCTATACTTTTAACCGAACACAGTCACTATTTATTTCTAAGGAAAGCTATACTTTTAACCGAGTACAGTTACTCTCAATTTCTAAGGAAAGCTGTACTTTTAACTGAGCACAGTTACTGTTTTTAAGAAAAGCTGTACTTTTAACCGAGGACAGTCACTATTCATTTCCAAGGACAGCTGTACTTTTAACCGAGCGTAGTTACCGTTTCTAAGGAAAACTGTACTTTTAATCGAGCACGATACGGTTAATATTAACTTGTAAGGAAAGCAGCAGCACTGGAGGTATAATCGAGCGTTGTGAGTCCCTCAAGATCCGGGAAGACCCAGGCGTGGTACGAGGGTCGAAATATGTATACGATTCGTCCTCTACTGTATTGTACACATCGATCGTTGGCGGCAGACGGCCGATCGGCGACCTCTAACATTGTTCGGGTGATTTCGTGCCGCATCGGATCCACGTGTGCGTATCGCGCGAGACCGAGTCGTACACGGATGCGTACGAAAACGGGCCGCGACGATCGAAGATACACAACAACGGTGCTCGGAGATCGGTGATTTACGAGCGATACACGCTTATCCGGAACTCGTTTATTATCGCGGATTAATCCTCGAGAAATCTCGCTTACCGTGCGATGCGTGTCCGTGAGCGGTTAAATCGGGCCGAATAAAAGCGATGGAAAGTGATTTTAGGACTTTCAGTCTCCGCTCGTTCTCGTGTCGGCGGGTGCGCGCGCACCCGCGTATACGTATGTGTGCGTATATATCCCGCGCGTTGTCAATGCGAGAGAACCGCTTAGAAAACGAGTCAATGAGTCATGCGACGGCATCATTCGCGTATTTATGAGTGGTTACGTCGTTGCTCGGTTTCCCGTTGCGTTCGCGGCGAGTCGCGGCTCGTTTCCTTAAATTATTGCCAGCCACGTGCCCGTACCCTGGCCACGGGTTTTAACCTCCGCGAATTGGCGGGAATATAGGAAATTATGTAATTTTAATTGCGACCGAATCCACGCGATGCAACGGCCGATAATGCTTTTACATTCCCCGGGGAGAGATTTATGTACACGCGGTTCTTCGAGCGCTGCTCTCGCGGTTGTCCGCGCCAATCGAAGAAAACCTTCCGTGATTTAGTTTTTTTTTTCTTCTACGGGTTCCACGTTGCCGCGAGACTTTGATCGTTCGTGCTTCCCGAACTCGTCGACAGGAGAGTGCCCACTCGATCGAGAAACAGAGAAATCCTCGAGATTTGTAAGTAAAGAAGTTTCATTTGACAATTGCAAATGTTTCCAAACGAGTGATATTCAACACGATGTATTAGGTTCGGAAAGTCATTCCGTTTTTTTTTTTTTTTTTTTTTTTTTTGGTTAAAATGAAACACGAGTTTTTTAGAGCGTATAAACGTTTTATTAAATTATACATTCTCCATTTTGGAAAACGAAATTACTTTCCGAATAATCCAATAGAATTGCAAACGATATATTTTTATACTTGGAATATTTTTTTAGTTTGAAAAATGGAGAATATTTCGTTAACCTCGTGATAATTTATCGTCTCCCTAAGAACGTCTCGAGGCTTTGAAATAAGTAATTTGTCCATTCTCCCTCCGTAGCGGATAACATTCGTGAGAATATTCTTTTATTATCTTCGCTCGTGAGAGGTTCCACCGCGTCGAGATAAAAGTCATTGTAGATTACCATTTGAACAAGGAGGAAGGTTAATTTTTAACGAGTGCGATATTTCTCAACCGTGTTTACACACGGTTCAAGCGTTGCGATTTATTTCCACGTATCCCTGGTTCGATCTCGATCCTCTATCGGTTTCGTGACGCGTCTACCGAGGATATCGGGCGAGCGAGAATCACGTCGCGTCACGCTGCTCTATTTTTTTTGATAACCCGTGCGCGACACAAAGGACATTGAAAGCGCTTCTTTTTCAATGGTCCAAATACGGAACGAGACCGCTACGCGAGTTTCGTGACTCTGTCTGGCACGCGGTGCAAAAAACTGTGCCGTTAATGGTGCCCCTAGAAGAACGTGGCCAGTTTTACAGCCCATAAACGAACGTCGTGGCTAGGAATTAGAACGTATTGTGTTTCAGATGTTATCGAAAGTAGAACGGTAAAGTATTGGTCGATATGATCTCCAGGAAGTATTAAATTCGAACGGAACACGTTCACGGTGAAAAATTCCAGGGGAAACGACTCCTCCTCGTTGAGAAAGAGAAAAAGAAGAGGAAAAATCGTGCCGATAGCCGCCCGCCGCTTTCACAAATTCTATCGATTCGATCGTACGATGGATTTTCGATCGCTTCGTGGTTAAATTCGGTAGATTTTTTCTTCTTCTTTCTTCGTATCGCCCCGCGTCGAATCGAAATCGTGGAACGATATTTTCTGGGTGCGCGGCGGGTTACGCGAACAGATTTACAAAACGCGCTTGTAAAATCGTGAAAATAATCGTACACGCGTTTGGTGTATCTCTCGCGTGGAATTAACTCGCCATTCATCGCGATCCATAAATCGCTGAATATCACGGCCGATCCCGCCACTCAGATATCGTTTCTCGGGATGGAATTTACCGCCATTGAACCCCGTGGCGAGATAAAGAGACGAGGCTTGTCGGTCTCCTTGCTATATTTTACAATAAACGGTCCCGGCTACTTCTTCACGGTTTATGATCGGACCGCGTCGATTTATGCGTCTCTCCGCTGCACCGAGATGGATACGATCCGGGCGCGGTTTTAACGCGTCGGCTGCCACGGTGGTCACCGGTGACCGCTGCCTTCGAATTTACGCTCTCCTTAAATCATTCGCAACGAACGTACCGCGATACACTTGCAAGATTTTCAACGATATCGCCGTTAGAGCTGCTATAAAATCAACCGGTACACACCGACCACCGTCGCTACGGATACAGCTTCTTAAATCACTCCCGACGGATCTAACCCCGATACAATTTTCAACGTAACAATCGTTAGAAATATTGTGAAATTGATACGGTGACTAGCATTTTGAATTTTTGTTCTTTTTCATTTTTTTGGAACGTACTAACGCCAATATGTGTACAATTTTGAACGTAATAATCGCTAGAAATATTGTAAAATTGTAACGGTGACTAGCATTTTGAATTTTTGTTCTTTTTCATTTTTTTGGAACGAACTAACCCCGATGCTTGTACAATTTTCAACGTAATAATTGTTAGAAATATTGTGAAATTGCAACGGTGACTAGCATTTTGAATTTTTGTTCTTTTTCATTTTTTTGTAACGAACTAACCCCGATGCTTGTACAATTTTCAACGTAATAATCGTTAGAAATATTGTGAAATTGTTACGGTGACTAGCATTTTGGATTTATATTCTTTTTTATTTTTTTGTAACGATCGAACCCCGATGCGTGTACAATTTTCAACGTAATAATCGTTAGAAATAAATTAGAAGAAATTCTGTTTCTTATAAATAGAATTGTGAAATTGCAACGGTGACTATCATTTTGAATTTTTGTTCTTTTTCAATTTTTTTTTAACGGTCGAATCTCGATGCGTGTACAATTTTCAACGTAATAATCGTTAGAAATATTGTGAAATTGCAACGATGGCCACCATTTTGAATTTACTAGGCTATTTTTAAATTACGATATTTAAATCTTGTATGCAAGGAACAAACTTTGATACTCGACAAATTTTGAATCGTCATTAATAATACTATAAAATAACAAGCATACCGTTAAACTCTCGAATTCTTCTATTTTCTTTCTTCACACTCTAATTAGAACAAACGCGAAGAACATCCGTATTCTAGACAGAGTACTTCTGACAAATTCTAAAGAAGATTCTTTTAACCTTCTTGATTATCAAACTACTCAATCTTGCCTACTTAAAATTTCAATTTTAGTATCGAGTTTCTACTTTGTAGTTTCTCTTACACTACGGTTCGACTCTATTCGATAATTCACATTTTCGCTTTCGTTTTACCCAACTCTTTACTCCCCCTTTCGTATACTTTACATTTTCACCGAAGAGGATCCACATCGGGGCCACAAGCGTTCGAAACCAGTAACTAGTGAAATTGTGTCCGGGTCGGCCATTGTCTTTCTCCTATAGACTCTCGAGAGACAAGTTAACGTTGCGATTTTTCACAAGGAGGGGAAGAAAAGAAAAAGAAAGAAAGAAAGAAAGAACGAATCCTGTACGAGTGAATAGAATTGGGGGTATCGAGATACGCAAGGAAATCGCGTGGTAAACCGGGAATTGTGTACTGTTATCTCTCGCGTTTAGCGAATCGACCTGATTAGCGTTACCAGCTCCATTTTACGGAAACTGGCAATTTCGCGTGGCGAATTTAATTACGGAGTAATACGAAGACCGTGGTAAAACGATGCGAAATTGTAACGATTAGAGTGGTGGTGCTCCACGGAGAAAATGAAGAATCTCGAAATTGGGT
Source organism: Ptiloglossa arizonensis (assembly GCF_051014685.1). Lineage (NCBI taxonomy): Eukaryota > Metazoa > Arthropoda > Insecta > Hymenoptera > Colletidae > Ptiloglossa > Ptiloglossa arizonensis. Next base: position 24,581,317 of record NC_135050.1, read on the forward strand.
CGAATTTCTATGATCCAAAGGTTAAATCGTCCTCTTTGACGAAACGTTTAGACACAGTCGGTGGAAGCGACACAGTGAAGTGGCTCGAGCCGATCTCTCGAGTGCTTTGAAGTTTGGAATCCCTGTTATGTGGCTGTTGAACACGCATTCTCTGTTCAATTGTTTTTTGTTTCATTTTTTTTTTTTATTCCTTCGCTTATTTGCAAGCTTCGCGAGCCGCTTAATATACCACTTCACTGTATTCCCTTCCACAGACTGCATTAATCTTTGCACTTTAAAATTAATTCCACGACGAGGAACTTCTTGGAGGAAATATTACGCGTTATTTTGAATCCAATTCCTTCGTTTCGATTTATCACGTACTTTTATAGTTTACGAGATTCGATATTCAATATTCGAACGTGAAATTGTACAATTTTCCACGATGCGAAATATATATCTGAAGTCTCTTTGATATATTACAATTTTTCAATGATTCCGTAATTAGAGAATTATTTAAGTACGTATTACCGTGGTGAAATGTTTGTATTTTACATACGTGGATACACAAACGAGCTTGTACAAAGATGATGTCACAAATTCCAGGCTCGGTATACCGAACCGATTCAAATACCATTTCTACAAGTGGATCGGTGTCATTAATGGTGCGCGTCTCGAAGAGATTTCAATAGACAACATGCGCCGTTGATAAAATTCTTCTTACACGGGTTCCAATATAATTAAACGAACATTGGACAATATTACCATTCCGTTTGTAACTTATCTATAACTCTTTCCAAGCTTCTCTTTTATAAAATTCCTACAAATCCTAAAATAAACTCTCAACCGACTCAAAATGTTTCTGTTCTAAAACTTTTACTAAAAAAAAATTCAAGAGGAAAATTATCATAGGAAAACTGTCAATTATTGAGTGTATTTACAATTCTTCCCAAGCTTCTAGTTTATGAAATTCCTACAAATCCTACAATAAACTCCCAATCGACTCAAAATGGTTCTGTTCTAAAACTTGTACTAAACAAAAATTCAAGAGGAAAATTATCATAGGAAAAACTGTCAATTATCTAATTTCTTTACAACTCTTCCCAAGTTTTTTATTTATGAAATTCCTACAAACTCTAAAATAAACTCTCAACCGACTCCAAATGGTTCTGCTTTAAAACTTTATCTAAACAAAAATTCAAAAGGAAAATTACCACCGAAAAAACTGTCAATTATCTAATTTGTTTACAACACTTCCCAAGTTTCTTATTTATAAAATTCTTACAAACTCTAAAATAAACTCTCAACCGACTTAAAATGGTTCTACACTAAAACTATTACTAAACAAAAATTCAAGAGAAAAATTATCACAGGAAAAACTGTCAATTATCTAATTTCTTTACAACACTTCCCAAGCTCCTCGTTTGTAAAATTCTCACAAAAACTCCTAAACTACCCAAACCTAAACTAAACTCCCAACCGTCTCGAAATGATCCTACTCAAAAACTCTACTCAAAAAAAAAAAAATTCAAAAGTAAAACTTGCCCCTCGAAATTAGCCCACAAAAGACTGTCAATCATCGAGTCTGTTTACAACTCTTCGCAAGCGCCTCGTTTACAAAATTCTCCCAAACTCTAACCTAACCTCTCAACCGCCTCTACATCGTCCCTCTTTGAAACTCCACCTAAAAAGAAAAAAAAAAGTTCCAGAGAAAAAATTTCCCTCTAGAAATTAACGCACAAGTGGCGGCCAATTATCGAGCCGGGCTCGTATCCTCGTTCGAATTCAAGCTCACGCGCGGAGTGAGTATACTACGCGTTCAGTGTCATTTATTACGCGAGAAAGACGTCGGAGCCACAAGGGGTTAAAACCGTGGCTTTTACGAGCGGTTGCGATCAATTGTTCGATAGCTGGGCAGAGTCGATGCCGCCTTGGACGATCCTTGGTACAAGTGACAGCGAGGCGAACGTCGAAGGAGGAATCTCTCGTGATAAATCGTCGTATAACCGTGCAGAGGGAACCCAGTAAATTGCCCTAACCCACCACCATTCTACATCGACGCCTTCCGACGTTTTCGAAACAATTTCAACGATTCTACGGTGAACAACGCGTTTCGTACGATCTGTTTCTCGAGTACGCTTCGAAAGCAGTGCCACGCCTATGGTTATCGGCCTACCGTTTCAGATACGTGATTTTCAAGTGGATTCGGGACCGAGATTCGTTCACCGGTCACGACTACCTCGCGAAGAATCGACCATCCTATCGATAAACTTAGAAAGCGAACGAGTTCTCCGATAAATCATAGTCACGGTCTGCCGCCTGGGCACCGCGATTGCGCAAATGGCTCAGGCTTCGTCAAAATCCTCACCGATCGTTTTTACCAGGGAATCGTCGAGTGTGGAACGAAACAGTCGAATCAGGGTCAACTCTTCGCACTGAAAGCTTTGGCGAGCTACCGGATAGTGGTAGATAAAATCCTTCGAACCGTGAAACTCATCTATTGGTTTGTTTGTCATTTCGTTTTCCAAAATGGAGAATATGTCATTGAAGAAAATTGTTTGTACGTTTTAAAATAATCGTGTTTCATTTTTACTAAAAGAAAAATGAAATGACTTTTCGAACAGGGCAATAAAATGGGACATTTATTATTTTGGTACTTTGTATATATATGTGTATACCTTGCGAAAGTGTAATATTTCAACTCCAATTTGAATTCCACGAGGTTTATCCCGATTGGATGAAGTACACTAAATTAGATGGCTATTGAGGATCTCCTCTCGGGTCTAAAGGGTTAAACGATAATAACTTCTTTGATATCCACACCACGATGTTTTTCAATCCTTTGCACTCGATAGGTGACTCCGGTCGTCTACTAAGGAGATATACCAAGGTTCGAAGATCAAATATCGTGTTTTTAGGCCTTTGTACTCGACAGGTGACTTCATTATCGTCTACTACAAAAATATGTTTGTTAAGATATATTCTATGACGAATGTACAAATATTCTATTAAGAATATACAAATATTCTATTAAGAATATACAAGTATTCTATTAAGAATATACAAGTATTCTATTAAGAATATACAAGTATTATATTAAGAATATACAAGTATTCTATTAAAAATATACAAGTATTCTATTAAAAATATACAAGTATTCTATTAAGAATATACAAGTATTCTATTAAATATATACAAATATTCTATTAAGAATTCCACTTGTAATTTATTTTTATTTTTGTTTCGAGAAATTTCACCTACTGGTTCTTCCAAATAGAGAAAGCTTAGATTGCACAGGGTTAATTTTATTACATTTATTATACAATAAGAGGAGTCAGAAAATAAAGAAATATCCAGTTGTATATATTATAGTAGCTTTGATCGCAGAATAATGCATTGAGAGAACACGATGGGTCGAAAGTGACCCTTTAAGTTCGTTTTGTATTTATTTCGACAGGATCGAAACACTCCAGGGGTTCGATTCATCTTCTGTAACAGGGATGTATCATTAATCTGAATAATCGTCGATATACTTATAATATACGATATTGTATATCCGGATAAAAATATAACACATGCAATATAGTACACGTTCCATAACTAGACTCAATGGACACCAATAATTACGTAAATATATAAACGAAAATTATTCGCTACCATAAATACACTATATTTTTCACTACCCTTGCACCAGTCTTGTATCAACATTATTACACTATTTCACGCACGGGGAATGTTTATTAATTTACTCGAATTTTCAGCTGTTCTAAGTGCATTGAAATCGATGCAATGGGTCGTTACCAGGGTAATTCAATTTTATCGTCGCAATTTTGTTTTTTTTTTTCTCATTAACATAGACGAGAATCCTACGCTAATAAATGTACCGAGTTGATTCATTGCAGTTCGCTTGTTTCCACCGTGAAGCGTCCCATTTTCATCGATCTTCCGAGTCACCCTTTTTGCTGGCGCCACTAAACCGTATTCGTATCACCCTCCCAGTGGATCGATAAATCAATGAAACAGGTACGGTTTAATGGTCGGTCGATGCCCCGCGGTAAAAACTGTTATTAATATATGTCGTCGATATCAGTGGGGTGAAACAAAGTATTATAAAGTGCCACGGTACACCTGGTTCTCGACGTTTATAGTCATCGAACTTCCGGTTGTAACGTGCCTGTACCAGTTTGCATAGCGCGTACGGTGTTCGAGCGCAGAACTTTAAGCTCCGATGTAAATTCCCTGGGAAATATTTTATTGTTACCGGGAATTTATTATTCGTAGAACCGTTTTACGTTATTCCATTCCCCGAATCGAAAACAATACCGCCGCGCGTAAAGCACCTCGTGACTCGTTTCCCGCCATTTTTCAAAATACGCGGTCGTTTCGCCGTTAGTTTATCGACCGGTGAACAACGCGCTACTATTCGTAGAAATTATTACTCGTGTTTCGACGAATTAATTTTCATTCGAGATATACACACGGCTGTAAAGTTTGTTCAATTTTCACGGATTACGTACTTCATTTCCCGCGTTACGTGTGCGCGTGCATTTTGCGGTGTTCGCGCGTGCGCACACGCTTTATGCAATTCGCTTCGATGTGCAGCGCTCGTTACGAAACATCGAACCTCGATTTAAAGTACGGCTTTGGAGACTCGAGACGATCACGTGGATTAATTTCACTGTTATCTAAGTGCGGTTTTAGGAGCAATTTGGGTACGTATCCGCGAGAAAACGGTTTAATTGCCAGTGACGAACATTTAACCGAGAATCCTTTCCAAACGGCGGAAGTGCTTCTTTAATATTAGCACAGGGGTTAGTAACTTCATTAGCAGTGTCTGTGAACGTTGCGCGGTGTCCACGCTGTAAACGCGGTTCCAAGAACCGACATTCTATGGTTCAGGGCGTTATTTTCTGCCTTTTCTATTCCTTTCCAGACATTGAATGCACTTTGCTCGATGTTTTCTGTCACGCTTCTGAAAACATCCAGTGAAAATAATATTTCCGAAATCTGTGGGAAATTATTTTCACAGTACCTTTCCTTTCTTTTTTTTTTTTTTTTAATTTGGTTTTATTCCAGAGTTCGACAAATGCTTTTCTATGTTTTATTTTTAGATAGATTTTTGTTGTTTACAATAGAAAACTATCCGAAGAAAAATATGGAAAAGTATTTATAATTGTTAAACTTTGGTCTCGTTTGAAAGCTCGATAAATACGTTTCTATATTTTATTTTTAGATAGATTTTTGTTGTTTACAATAGAAAACTATCCGAAGAAAAATATGGAAAAGTATTTATAATTGTTAAACTTTGGTTTCGTTTGAGAGTTCGATAAATGCGTTTCTATATTTTATTTTTAGATAGACTTTTGTTGTTTACAATTGAAAACTATCCGAAGAGAAATATAGAAAAGCATTTATAATTGTTAAACTTTTGTCTCGTTTCAGAACTCGATAAATGTGTTTCTATATTTTATTTTTAGATAGATTTTTGTTGTTTACAATAGAAAACTACCCGAAGAAAAATACGGAAAAACATTTATTACCAAAAGTATATTTATATATTATTAGCAGTAAAGAATTATGAAGAAACATATGAAAGAGTATTTATTACTAAAATTAAAATTACCGTTATAACCAGACGCTGTGTCAACGCATTCACTGCAACATCGGTCATTCACGAATGATATATACGCTTCAATTTTCCACGTCATTGATTTCTGAATAACATAAATTTTAATGCACCCGTAATTCACTTTTGAACGGTATAAATTTTAATTTACGCGCTCTTTGTTCACGAATGACACGAATCTTAATTCACACGGAGAGACATTCGAACGAATATTTCGAACAAAGAACCAAAGATTCGCAACTCCGTATTCGTTGAATGGAAATTAGAATTGCAATTACAAAATGAAATATTTCCCAATGGATAAATGAAAATTTACCAAGCGAATAAATCGCTATACATTGATGTTAATCCATCAAATTTTGCTCGTTTTTGTTCAAACAATACAAATTCTAATTCATCTAAAGAGTCATACAATCACCAATGACGTTTAAATTGTTATATTTAGAAATTTTCTTTGATAGTAAAAATTGGGTACAAAATTCGTAGAAAATCAGCTTGGACAATGCGTTAATTCACTGTATTACGTATTCACACACATTTCTACAAAGCTAACGAGACATTGAACGAAATTCTCGTTGAAATTTTTACCATTTGCTCGTCGAACGTAAAGTCTAGATATAAATTTACGACGCTGAACCGTGGAACCGACCGATACAAGATACACGCGAGTAAGTGTAGCGGACAATCGCGAATAAATCGGCAAAGTAGCGGTTTGGAATCTCATTCGAATCATATCGCAGCACGAGTCGAGAAACATAATTGTATCCATAATTTCTGTTTATCCAGAGGCTAATGTGGCCGCGAGTACGGCGTTGGTTCGGTTTTAAGGAACGGGTGAATTTCTTGATAACATGTTGAAACACGCTCCCAAGGTAATCGCCCCAACTCCCCATTCAAATAGCTTGGGCCACGATTATAGCTTGGTCGTGCGTGGACGTGTTGCACGCCCACGTTGCGAACCCGTCGAGGTTGCGTTGCGAATATAACGTCAAAGATCAACATCTCTCGATTCTTATAGTCTGCGATAGCGATTTTATATACTTCCTAGGTCGTTACCGTGTCTTTCGGAGTTATTTTTGCACGTGGACGTTTCTGGTGCGATCGAGAAATATTTCGTTGGATTTGGGAGTGCATAGGGTTCGTTTGAAGGTGTTTAGGAAGATTGTGTGAGTTTCAGGAAAAATTATTTTAACGAAGATTTATATTTAAAAATTATTTAACTCCTCTAGTGTGAATGAGAAATATTTTGTTGGATTTGAGAGTATTTGGGAGTGTATAAGGTTTGTTTGAAGGTGTTTAGGAAGACTATGAGTTTCAGGAAAAATTATTTTAATCAAGATTTATATTTGAAAATTTTTAACGCCTTTAATGTGAATGAGAAATATTTTGTTGGATTTGAGAGTATTTGGGAGTGTATAAGGTTTGTTTGAAGGTGTTTAGGAAGACTGCAAGTTTCAGGAAAAATTATTTTAATCAAGATTTATATTTGAAAATGTTTTAACGTCTTTAATGTGAATGAGAAATATTTTGTTGGATTTGAGAGTAGTTGGGAGTGTATAAGGTTTGTTTGAAGGTGTTTAGGAAGACTATGAGTTTCAGGAAAAATTATTTTAATTAAGATTTATATTTGAAAATGTTTTAACGCCTATAGTGTGAATGAGAAATATTTTGTTGGATTTGAGAGTATTTGAGAGTGCATAGGGTTCGTTTGAAGGTGTTTAGGAAGATTGGGCGAGTTCTAGGAAAAATTATTCCACTTAGGATCTATGTTTGAAAATGTTTTATCATCACTAGTATGAATGAGAAATATTTCGTTGGATTTGGAAGCATTAGGGATGTCCAAGGTTTGTTTGAAGGCGTTTAAAAAAATCGTATGTGTTTTGGGAAAAGATTACTGTAACCAGATCTTCTTTTGTAAACGTTTTAGACCATTCTAGCTTAAGGAAGAAATAACTGTCGATTTCTGGGACATTTGAAAACGTAAGTTCGTCTCGAGATGTTCAGGAAGATCGTGTGAGTTTCACTGTAAACGATCGTAACCAAGGCTCGGTGCAGACACAACCTAGATTTAAAACCGTCCAACCCAGACCCAACTTGACCCTAACCTACGCTTTGCCAACGCCCTGTCCAGTATCATCATAATTCACACCTAAGACCTATACTTAATCTATACCTAGTCTAGACCCAACAGCAACACATACATCACTCATTGTTCCGATTTTGCTCTCGTAAGAAACAAATTTTTAGATTTACACTGTTATTCGATTCGCTATGGTCACTTAATCACTGAACTTGCACTTCCAATATTATCCAATCCTATAATCTTCTACTTAAAACTTTGCGTGCTCCATTTTCAACTTACCGTTGAATCTTCGGTGAGAAACAAATCTGTTCGCAACTTTTCAAAAATAATAACTATTTCGACATTACCACTGCATCGAGTCCGTTCAACTCCTCCCAATTAGTTCCATCTACCTAAACTCTACATACATCACTCCCTACTTATATACCCTCTATTTCCCAGTCATCTACTCAAGAGTCGAATACTCGAGAACAGAAGGTACAATTTCTCAATTAACGTTCAATTTTCCACCAGATTTGCGATAAAAAAGATCGCACAAAATCACCAAACTCCTTTCGACTTCTTCCAATTACTTACATCCTTTACCTAATCTCTACACACATCACTCTCTACCTACATACACTCCAACACTCTTTTCTCAAGTCATCTACTCAACAATCTTATACTCGAGAACATTTCTTTATAAACGTCAAATTTTTCATCAGATTCGCGATAAAAAAGATCGCACAAAATCACCAAACTCCTTTCAACTTCTTCCAATTACTTACATCCTCTACCTAAACTCAACACACATCACCCTCTACCTACGTACACCCCAACCCTCTATTCTCAAGATATCTACTCAACAATCTTATACTCGAGAACATTTCTTAATCAACGTGAAATTTTTCATCAGATTCGCGACAAAAGATCGCGGCACCATCCGTTCACTTATTTACCTATGCACCAAGTGGCTCGGCTCAGTCGGTCGTGGGTCAAACGTTGCACACGGTAGGAAATTACATAGCGGCCGACCGCAAGGCAAATTTCCGATTATCGAGTATTTTCACTCGGTTGGTAGCCTCGATCTCATTGAAAACAAATGGACGCGCGGTGTTACCGGGGCAAGCAATAACTCCATTCATATCGAGGACTACCTCTGGCTGGTCCGTGCTCGGTGCACCCGGCATTGTCCCGGTATCACGTGCGGTGTGCACGTTTCGTTTTCGCTGAAAATACACGGAATCCACGAACAGCATGAAAGTCAATAACTGTCGGTCGATATCTGTAGCCGGCTACCGGAGTAGCGATCCGCGAGCGGTTTCAGCGTAACCGTAATCTCGGAGTGGATTCAACCGTGAATTATGTACTACTTTACTTCGTACAACGGATAAGAACGCCCGTGTCCTCGGTACGAGCACATGCTCGCTCGCTACGCGACACCATAACATCCATCGGCCCAACTTTCCCATGGATGATCAGCGGCGGCGTGCCCGTTGCCGAGTTTCGGTGCTGCAACGTGTGTCGACCACGTCCTTTAGCCAGCCAGTAGGTTGCGATCTTTCGTGAAACGAAGCCGTGGGGAACGTGTGGGTAGCCCCCTCGTTCCTGGAAAACCAAACGTTCCGATTTATTCCACACTTTTTCCAAACCGGACGGATTTTTCAAGCGTTTGCAGAGTGGTCGAGACACCTGTGTATGAGCTCGATTGGTACTCTATAAGTTGTATAGCTTTCACACGCGGTTGTGAGTATGTCTATCTTGCAATTCACCTTCTTACAGAATACTGTCCGTTCGTTAATTTTTTCTCACTTTCATAATTTTTCCTTTTCTCAATTTTAGACAGAAGTTGCTACTGTTACAAAATACTGTCCACTCGTTAATTTTTTCTGACTTTCATAATTTTTCCTTTTCTTAAATTTAGGAAAAGATAGATATTCTTACAAATCCACTTGCTTATTTTTTCTCGCTTTCCCAATTTTTCCTTTTCTTAATTTTAGGAAGAAACAGGTATACTTTCACTTGGTTACAAAATACTGTCCATTCGTTTATTTCATCTGGCTTTTTTGATTTTTCCTTTCCTCAATTTTAGTTACAACAAATAGGCATTGTTACGAAATACTGTCCATTCGTTAATTTTTTTTCATTTTTCTATTTCTTCCTCTTCTAATTTTAACACCAATGGCAACACCAATTACACTAGTGTATGATAATAACAAATATTATAAATTACACTTCCTTTTCCCCGGTTTAGAAGCAAACTGACTATTCTACAGAAAAAAATAAATCGAAAACCTTCCGTACGATTTTATCCCACGAGGTCTCCGTTTACTAGAAAATTGATTTGAAACTCGTTCGGGGCACGGGAGCGCCGTGTAAAATTCCGGCGCGCCGATCTCTTCGATCTCGATTTTCTCAAAAACGAAGCCTCGTAGGAAAAAAATTCCTTCGACGTTTTCGATTCATTTTTCAACGCAGAATCGTCCCCGTTAGTTCTCTCTCTCTCTCTTCTTTGTCCCCATCCCTCTCCCGTGCCCGCCCACCGATCGAACGCGAATGTAAGTGTTTCCAAAGTCTTTTAGTGTTTTTAGAAATTTCCACGGGCATTAATCTTTCCAGCATCGTTCTTACCTTGATCGCCAACTTTCCCATGGATGGTCAGCTTATTCGTTGCCGCTATTCGGAGCGTGTTAGCAGCTTTTAGTTTTGCACGACCTATTTAGCCGTGTGTCGTTTTATCACGAGTATCCCGCTTGTCAATCGTCGATTTTTCACCGTGCTCGCGTGCACGCGGCCGCGAAAGTCTCTGATTAAGTATCGGCCGGCGGTATCGTTTTATCGGTTAAATTGATGAAAAATTACGGACGGTCGGGTTTAATCTTGTAAAGTGGGTAGCGACGTGTGTCGTGACGGCCGGCAGTTGCGGACAGTGTAAAAGCACTCCTCCAGTGATTCCATTTTCCTTTTGCACCATTGCGTAATTGCTGGCAGACTTATCGGCTGTTTGTGAATTTTGTTACGCGTTGGTTATACAGCTACGAGATTCGCGAACGTACCTCGTTCGACGGAATTGGGTTGTTGCGTCGTTTCGTCGAATTTTCGAACGACCACGAGCACGAAGGTTTCGAAACACCGTGAAATATTTACAATTCGTTCGTACTACTTTTGCGTATTGTCGATTACCGAGATGTCGGGTCAAATATTTCGCGAACATTTTTTCGGCGCGTGTTTTTATTCGAGAAATATCCCCGAGAGGGATAAAGACTCGAAATAATTGTCTATAGTCGATTGTGGAGTTGTTTTATTTTTTTAAATTTGTAGTACGTAACATCATCGTGTATTTTAATTCGTAAAATATCTCCGAGAAAAGTCAAAACTTGAAACGATTGTCTATAGTCGATCATGGAGGAGTTGTTTCATTTTTTTAAATGTATGTAACATCATCTTGTATTTTAATTAGTAAAATATCTTCGAGAAAAGTAAAAAAAAGTAGCTCGAAATATTTAAGAAGTCGTAACATCATCGTGTATTTTAATTCGTGAGATATCCTCGAGAAAAGTAGGAAGCAGCTTGAGATAATTAAGAAGTGACGTTTTGAAGTATTGGAGTAGCATATAACGTGTATCAAGTATTCGATATAACGATATTTTAACCGATCGTCCATCTAATATCTTATTCGAGTTTTCGAAAGTATCGGTTAGCTTAATGGACGATAGAGTTGTTTACGTAGACGATTTTCTGATTATGTGCTTCGAGTCGTGTGTTTTTTTTCTTTCTTTACAGACGTCATGTTCGTTCGAAAATGTCTTATTACCTTCTCATTTTCGATTCAACTGAGCGGTAAATCAATCGGAGGAAATTCACGAGCAACTGACAAGTATAAACCCGACGTTGGGGCTGTCTTTATAAATAGATTTATCAAATAATGAATTCCGCGTTTGTAGCTTTGACACGGGGAAAAGGATACGTCGTCGTAGCGATACGAAATGCAACGTTTTTCGCTTTAATCGTAGATTTCAGGTCCTCGTCAAAAATACTACAAGTTTTCTCGTATTAAACGCGTCTGAATTCTCCACGATACTTCGAGCAACATGTCATACTTTTTAGTGTATTTTTTGGTATAGCGTGTTGTCGTTTGAAATATACTTTTTCGTATATTAAATGGTCGTGGACTGTGTACGATACTTTGAGCAACGTAGTATATTCTTTCTTGTATTAAACTCGTGTGAATTCTTCGCGATACTTTGAGCAATATTGTATACTTTTTCTCATATCGAAAGCACGTGAATTCTTCGCGATACTTTGAGCAACATTATATACATTTTATTATCGAAGACGGATGAATTCTTCGCGGTACTTTGAGCAACATACTCTACTAACAAATATAATAATTTTTTTTATATTGAATATACGTGAAATCGTCTCGATACTTTGAGCAACACTCTATACTTTTTTTTATATTGAACACGTGTGAAATCTTCGCGATACTTTGAGCAACATTTTATACTTCTTATATTAAACTTGTGTAAACGCTGTACGATACTTTGAGCAACATTCTATACTTCTCACATTAAACTCGTGTAAACTCTGTACGATACTTTGAGCAACATTCTATACTTGTCACATCAAACTCGTGTAAACTCTGTACGATACTTTGAGCAACATTCTATACTTCTCACATTAAACTCGTGTAAACTCTGTACGATACTTTGAGCAACATTCTATACTTCTCACATTAAACCCGTGTAAACTCTGTACGATACTTTGAGCAACATTCTATACTCTCTACTACATTTTCGATTACAGTGACTCATCGTTTTAGCAAATACTCTACTTTCTTCCATTAAACGCGCGTGAATTCTTCGCGATAACTCGAGCAACATTTCGAGCCAGCGCTTCCTTTTTGTATTTTCTTTTCTTTTTTTTTTTCTCAATCGACGACAGGAACGCGTTTGACAATACTTTCAGACAACGTTCTAGAAACGAACGAACCGCAATCGGAGAAACAGTCTCTCTAGTTTCTCTCGGATACGAGCTGACGCTAAATAGCGTGCTTTGCATAATGCGACACTCGATACACTGTCACGTATCATAAACCGAGTCTCGCGAAATGTCATGTAAATTAAACGAGGTCTGAACCCCGTTCGTCATCAGCCAGGTGTATCAATCACTTTTACTCGACGCAAATGATCGCAATGACCGATAGCGCGATTCAAGTTTTATGGTGATCGTGGCCTACTTGAAAGCCATCGAACAGTGGGACAAGATTATCATTGGATACTTACAGATGCAACGCACGAGTTTCGTTGCAGGTAAATTCAAACGTTATGTGTACCCCGACTTGTTCCAATTGGATTTGTCTGCTATGCTTTCACGACCTTTACAAAGTCCGCGCCAACGTTAGCAAATTGTGAACAGAAATTATTCCGAGAATTATACGCTCGTTGCCGATCGATGCAAATGCAATGGGACTTGGTACGAATCGGACCATTTGTACGCGGTTATTCTGCAACAAATTCAACAACGTTGTTTTCCAATCTTTGCACGTTTACGTGAAAATTTTGTAAATATTCTCGACGAATTTTCAGATTTTCTTTAATAGGAATCCAACGTCGAATAAATCGTCGAAAATATCTTTAGGAATACGTGCATCGCTTTTAATATAATTTAACGATTCTCCGATCGCGGGAAAATATTTCCATTGTACAAAAAAAGTGTCGAGGTTAGCTTAATAATAGCATGCAACTGTACCTCCTCTTTGTATCTAATGTATACTTACTTCTACTTGGATTAAATCACGCAACACGAGTTCTGTTTTCTTATATCCAGTTTGGAACGAAATTGTGCAAATCTGTTTTTACGTAGACATTGGAAAAATTGTAAAATAATGTTTCTCTTTGAATTCGAACTTTATAGAAACTGTACAATCTTCGACAAATTGTAAAATAATATCTATCTCTAAATTCGATCTTCCATAACAAAAATTGTACAATCTTCGACGAATTGTAAAATAATATTTCTCTCTAAATTTAAACTTTATTCATAAAAACTCTACAATCTTCTAAGAAATGTAAATTAATATCTCTCTCTAAATTTGATCTTCCATAACAAAAATTGTACAATCTTCGACAAATTGTAAAATAATATTTCTCTCCAAATTTAAACTTTATTCATAAAAACTCTACAATCTTCTAAGAAATGTAAATTAATATCTCTCTCTAAATTTGATCTTCCATAATAAAAATCGTACAATCTTCTAAGAAATGTAAATTAATATCTCTCTCCAAATTCGATCTTCCACAATAAAAATCGTACAATCTTCGACGAATTGTAAAATAATATTTCTCTCCAAATTTAAACTTTATTCATAAAAACTCTACAATCTTCTAAGAAATGTAAATTAATATCTCTCTCCAAATTCGATCTTCCACAATAAAAATCGTACAATCTTCGACGAATCGTAAACTAATATTTCTCTCCGAATTCGAACATTGTTTATTCGTAGATACTGTACGGAGCACGTGTCCCTCTACGCGCAGCCGTGTAATTCGTTTCATCCTACGCGTAGTTGGTTTCACAGCTTGGTTTTATTTTACCATAATAGAATCGTACGATTATTTCCCGAATCGATTATACAATACCGCTGTAGGAATATCCTTGACACATCAGCGGTAGCATAATTATGAAGCACGTTTCGTGCACGCAATTCGTTTCCTACTTTGCATCGCCTTCGTGTCGTCGATACCTCGGTATACGCGCACACACCACGTAGTAGCTTCATTTACGCGAGATACACTCGGTTCTTTACGAATTCCACGCGAAACCATTACTCCGGCCTCGTATCTCGGCTCGCTGTTGCACGTATCGTGCAGTTATACAGCGTTTATCGTTTGCCACCACAGTGAAACGTTTACGCGCCACGGCTTAACGATTATTCGCTCGTTGCGAAACTCGAAGACGATTGCACGGATGTTTAACGAGAGTCGACAATTTGTAAAAACTAACGGGGTTAACGAATCTACCATTTTTTCACCGAGATTTTCTAGGGCAGAACTTACGGTCCGCGATTAGAACTTTCATAGGTAAAATGCATCGTCTGTTCTACCATACGGAATAAATATTGCAATAAACACAGACCGTGCACTGTTTTCTTCGAATCGCAAAATTGATTTCGAGGGGATCGTTTAAATTACGCGCATAAATTTTGTCTATCTCCGAGTTAGGTATTAAATTTAAACAAATATTGAAATACGGGCTTTGAACGTAGATTTATATAAACATTTCGATTTTTAGTTCGAATCGGTACAGTTTTGATTGTTTAGAGGTGGAAATGTGTAAGTAGTTACACAACTAAAGGTAATTGCGCAAAATTGCAACGTGGATAAATTGATACGAATATCGAATTTAAACAAATATTGGAATATGGACTTTGAACGTAGATTTATATAAACATTTCCATCTTTAGTTCGAATCGGTACAGTTTTGATTGTTTAGAGGTAGAAATGTGTAAGTAGTTACACAACTAAGAGTAATTGCGCAAAATTGCAACGTGGATAAATTAATACCAATATCGAATTTAAACAAATATCGAAATATGGGCTTTGAACGTAGATTTATGTAAACATTTCGATCTTTATTTCGAATCGGTACAGTTTTGATCGTTTATAAATAGAAATGTGTAAGTAGTTACACAAGTATGAGTAATTGCGCAAAATTGCAACGTGGATAAATTAATACGAATATGAAGGTACAATAAATCGATAACGAATTAGTATCGTTCGTTCGAAGGTGATTTATAGCGTGAGAAAATTTATACAGTGAGAAAAAATTGAAATATTTCTTCTTGAAAAATATGTGCCGAGTTAAACAAATCGTGGAACGTATCGAATTTTGCAATAGAATTTTAGGAAAATGCATACGTGTCTGTACGAAGGTAATAAGATAACCTTGATCCGATTAAACGTTTTGCACGAGTAACGCAATAATCGCATTTCGTTTGTGAGAGTAAATGTGCGGTAGAATGTTTTTATTTCGTATTTTTCTGCATTAGAACTTTTTACAATAGTATTTCCGCTATGCTGAGATTTCTTAAATTAGAACTTTTTACCACAGTATTTTTCTTCGCTAAGATTTGTTCGAATTAGAATATTCTACGATAATATTCCTGTTGCGTTACAATTTTTTGAAATTATAACTTTTTACGATACTGTTTCCGTTACGCTGAGACTTTTACAAATTACAACTTTTTCCAATAGTATTTTTCACACGCTAGAATTTTTTTTTAAAATTAGGACACTTTACAACGGTATTTCTGTTACGCTAAAACTTGTTAAAATTACAACTCTTGTAATATATTCTTTATATTAGGATTCTTTTTTCGCACAATTTCTCGATACGAAGACCGCATAAAAGTAACCGAACTTTTTCCATTATCTCGACGAGTACCCGTGCCGCAAAAGTTTTTTTGATACCTTGATGGCGTATCCCGTACCGCAGGAAGGTATTAACAAAAAAAAAAAAAAAAAAACACACACACACCGGTGTGCAACGTTCGCGATATTAGAGAGATCCGTCTTTTCAACCGTAAATACCGATTTTACGATAATAACGCTATTAGTCGTGTACGCGATACGAAATCCCGCCCAACCGGTGAAATAACCTTTCTAAAAAGAATTCGATCGCTAAATTCCATCCAGGGCCATTCTCTCCGGTAGTGAGTCGTATCAGCGAGCGTACACGTGGAAATCGTTTGCGTCTCGAGAGTTCTACGTGAGAAAAATTTCGACAAATCTACGAAATTTCACGGATAAGTTCCACGACGTTCCTCGTTCCCCGAACGAAAGAGATAGTCGTGAAAGGAAGACATTAACGCTCCGTACCGCGCGGCCGCGTGTATAGATATATACCCGGTACGGAATCGTAAACTCCACAATGTTGATATTAGGGTCAGGTATCATTGGTAGTGATACTTCGGGACACGGGAATCTGATAACTTTATATGCAAGATTTCCCTGTCGTGGACGCGAAGGAGAGAGATAGAGAGAGAGAGAGAGAGAGAAAAAAATATATATAAAAGCTGCGCCGTAAAATCGAATCGCGATAGCGGCAGGAAATAACTGCCCGACTACTTGATGCAAAGTCGGAACGAGGAACAGCGCGGCGCATTGTTCTATGATGTATCGGTACGTGTTGAAACTTTCTACTATAAAAGCAGCGTAACGCGAGATGGAGCGATCGAACGTCGTCTCGAAAACTTTTCGATGCGTGTCCCGATAATTTACTAGATTGGAAACCCAACACTGTGTTACGTTTTCTATGCGCATGCGCAACGCCGTTTCTGACGTGCTCCTCCCGTTCCCTCGTAGATTTTCAATTTTTCTACGCGATCGTCCATAAATAGTCGTTAACTTTACGCCCCGGTTCTGACTTTCCTATTTTATTATCGGTCTTTGTATTTTATTATTGACTTTTATATTTTATTATTCGCCTTCGTATTTCATTGTTAACGTTCCTATTTTATTATTGACTTTTTATCACTGGCTTTTGCAGTTTATTATTGGCTTTTGTATTTTATTATTGACTTTCATATTTTATTCTTGACTTTTTCTTATTAGCTTTTGCATTTCATTATTAGCCTTTGTAGTTTATTATTGGCTTTTGTGTTTTATTATTGGCCTTTGTAGTTTATTACTGGCTTTTGCATTTTATTATTGGCCTTTGTAATTTATTATTGACTTTCGTATTTTATTATTGACTTTCATATTTTATTCTTGACTTTTTCTTATTGACCTTTGCATTCTATTATTGGCCTTTGTAGTTTATTATTGGCTTTTGCATTTTATTATTGGCCTTTGTAATTTATTATAGACTTTTGTATTTTATTATTGGCCTTTGTATTTTATTATTGGCCTTTGTAGTTTATTATTGACTTTTGTATTTTATTATTGGCCTTTGTATTTTATTATTGGCTTTTGTATTTTATTATTGGCTTTCATATTTTATTCTTGTCTTTTTCTTATTGACTTTATCTTATTATTGGCCTTTGTAGTTTATTATTGGCTTTTGCATTTTATTATTGGCCTTTGTAATTCATTATAGACTTTTCTATTTTATTATTGGCCTTTGTAGTTTAATATTGACTTTCGTATTTTATTATTGGCTCTCGTATTTTATTATTGACTTTTTAATATTGGCGTTTCGCGCGTGCAACCACGAAGAACAACTCCCGACACAAGCCTTTATACTTTCTTCTCGTAATTATTCCCGATGTCCATTCAGATATCGGGAAATTTTAAGCCCCGCTACCAGAGACGATCGATTCACCGAGATCGATGGGTCCGTTCGTGTATTTTTACCGACTTGGATTACACTTTGCATAACTCGGGGATCCAGGTTGAGTACCTTGGCTCGCGAAACACGGATTTCGCGAGTAGATAAAGTTTCCACGATACTTTTTTTCCCGTTTTGTTGCACGATCATTGTGCTTCCACTGCGCGCGCCAGATACGTTGCATTCTTCTTTTGTGGGGTTTGCATTGTGTTGTCGGTGCGTTGAAACGTTAATCGCACGAGTTGTTCGGATTGCTTGGAAAACGGACCACTCCGGTGGCGATTTGAAAAACATTCAGGTTAGATGCAGAACGCGGTGAATCGGAACGGTAATGAAATTGGAAGCTTCTTTTATTGTTTTCTTATCCGTGTATCGTGTCGATGAATTGGGTGGATCTGGATTCCTTTGATCCTTGGGAGAATAGCGATTCGTGTGTTCGTAACGAGAAAACGACGATGCGTTGATAGGAAAAATAAGATTGTTGTACGTAGAGTGCAATGCATTGGAACGGTAATGAAGTTGGAAGCTTTTTTTATTATTTTATGTTCTTAGTTTGATAAATTGGGTAAAAGTATTAGGAATTCTTTGATTTTTGGTATAATACTAATTTGGTTATTCGTAATGGGCAGACAATGATATTTCGATATAACAAGAAAAAAGAAAGATCCTCGTGTGTAGAATGCAATGCATCGGAACGGTAATAAAATTGGAAACTTTTTTTATTATTTTGTGTTGTATATCTTATTTTGATAAATTGTAATAAAATATTAGGAATTCTTTGATTTTTGGAACAATATTAATTTAGTCATGGGAAGACAACGATGTGATAACGTAACAAGAAAAAAGAAAGATCGTTGTGTGTAGAATGTAATGTATTAGAACGATAATAAAATTGGAAGCTTTTTTTTTCTTATTTTATCTTCTATATCTCAGTTTGATAAATTATAAGAAAGCATTAGGAATTCTTTGATTTTCGGAACAATACTAATTTGTTTATCCGTGACGAGAAGACGACGATAAGATAAAAAAAGAAGATTGTCGCGTACAGAGTGCAATGCATTGGAACGATAATAAAATTGGAAGCTTTTTTTTTCTTATTTTATCTTCTATATCTCAGTTTGATAAATTGGAATAAAGCATTAGGAATTCTTTGATTTTTTGAACAATACTAATTTGTTTATCCGTGACGAGAATACGACGATAAGATAAAAAAAGAAGATTGTCGCGTACAGAGTGCAATGCATTGGAACGATAATAAAATTGGAAGCTTTTTTTTTATTATTTTATCTTCTATATCTCAGTTTGATAAATTGGAATAAAGCATTAGGAATTCTTTGATTTTCGGAACAATACTAATTTGTTTATCCGTGACGAGAATACGACGATAAGATAAAAAAAGAAGATTGTCGCGTACAGAGTGCAATGCATTGGAACGATAATAAAATTGGAAGCTTTTTTTTTCTTATTTTATCTTCTATATCTCAGTTTGATAAATTAGAAGAAAGCATTAGGAATTCTTTGATTTTCGGAACAATACTAATTTGTTTATCCGTGACGAGAAGACGACGATAAGATAAAAAAAGAAGATTGTTGCTTTCAGAGTGCAATGCATCGGAACGATAATAAAATTGGAAGCTTTTTATTATTTTCTTCCCTGTGTATTGGTTTCGCACATGGTGAGCAAGTATTGGGAACTCTTCGATTTTCGATACAGTGTTTGTTCGTTCGTATTAGTTACGATGCATCGACACGACCGAATGAATCAAAACTGGAATAACATCTTTTTCAAAGGTATTTTACGATACGAACGCTAAGTGGACGTCTTGGCAGATAAGTCGAGATTTTATGAATCTCTCGATACGTTTCCCTATCGTGTTCGTATGCAAAGTGTCTACAGTTACGGTTAATTACAGGTTAGAGTTAATTAGAGGAAAAGAGTATTTCTGGTTACAAATTATAACTTCCAAGCATTATGCAGAGGGAAGACGTGTAATTACTCGCGTGTAGCCAGATTCATTGAACGGAATTTGAATAAATCTCGCGCGTGCCCCTGAGCTACTACTACCACTTTCGAGATCGATTTTACGGAAAACCGAGCCTACCAATTTTCTCAAGCGTTCAGCGATTCGGTTTTAAACGAAGAATCTCTATTGTTTAACCCTTTGCACTCGAAGCGTTTTCGTTAACTGAAACTGGCCCCCCGATGAAATCTTCTAAATCGCAAAATTAATACGGAATATTTTCATTTCAATGTACTTGACATACATATGTTTACATCTTAAAAGTGTGCAATACCTAATTTCCAATTTGAATTTCAAGTCACAAAATTTTCCCGAATTGGAAGAAGTGCATTGAATTGTGTGCTGACTGAGGGTCTCCTCTCGAGTTCAAAGGGTTAATAATTGTGATCGCATCACACCGTGCACAAAGCGTGCTTTTGCAAACCCAGCTACGAAAACGAATACACCTCGACCTTCTTCGCATCTGTGTACTTCCATTAATTCTATTTGTTTTACCATTTTGTATTTTTCTTGGAAGTTTTTTTCTTTATTTTTTTTATTTTCCAGATCTCGACGATCTTTAATCCTTCTAGGTCACGTGGAAACGTCTCCTCGATTTTGTCACCGTGATCGAGGAGGAGACCGAGAGTATGCAGTTTCCAAAGTGCATAGAAGTGCATAGAAGTGCATTCGCGAACACCTCGCACGATTTGTCGGTAGATAGAAACTTTCCTCGATAAATATACGCGGATATTCCAGCAACGTCGTTAAAATTCACTACGTTGCACAAATGTGTTTTGTAGAAATTTCGTGCGTAGATTGTTTGCAATCTGACCGAATGTCAAGGTCGTTGATTTTTGAAAATCGTTCGAAATGTCACGTACGAGGATGACGACGACACAAATTTATCTAAGTTTATCATTGACGATCACTTATCGTCGGCGTTGAATAAGAGTCAGGTTTGAATATTTATATCACTTTTTACTTGTGTATTTAGTCTCTTACACGGTGTTCGAAATTTTCATTTTTTACAGATGGAACTCGAACTTGTTTGCTTCAAAAATCTAATTAGGAATATTTTACAGGATATTTTCTTTTCTTTCTCTTGAAGTATTATTTTTATAGAACTGTTCGTACGCTAATTTTTTTCCAAAGTATCGCTCAGTTACTTGGAAAAATCTTACCGAAATCATCGACATCGAATTTGAAAGAAGAACAATAAATTGCTCATCCAATAAGTTTCGTTGCTCGATAAGAAATGGAGCTATTAGGTTCCTTGTTTTATTTTTCTAAAAACGATACCACTGTTTGATGAACATATGTGAAGATCTGTCGACTCGTATATTTACAGTTCAAACCTGAATCGTCATAGTATTTTCTTACAACGAAAAGAACTCCAAAACTCATCGAACAACCTGGTAGCTCCTATTGCGTTAAATTACAATAAAGTCTCCTGGAAGATATTCGACACTCGTGTTCTTCGATTCTCGATCGTAGAAAGATCAGTATCGGCGAGTCCATTGTTTCGATCGTACTTTGTTCAACACACGCTCCGAAGTATTGCGAAACATTGACCTTACCTGGTAAATTAACCACGGAGAAGTCGAGGATTGATGTCAATTTAAAGAAAAATCTTCCCCTACTCTCCTTCTCTCTTAGAAACGTTTCATTTCGTAGATAGTAGGTTCACCTTTGGGCATTTCGCGTCACTTCTCGTACACTATCGAATTTCCTCGATCTTCCACGAGCTCGAGTCTCAACGTTTCAACCGTGGAACACCAATTACGCGTATCTTAATACCGATCTTCAATATCAGATAAGTCGAGGTTTCTTTCGAGAGTATCTGTACCCATTGTTCTCGCGGACGAAACGTCACGGATGGAGAAAAAATGAAAAAAAATGAGAGAGAGAGAGAGATAAAAAAAAAGAAAAACAATCCCAGCGAAACGAAGTGGTTGAAAGTAACGCGGTGCAAACCGCGAGTAGCAATTGCTCGGCGCTAAGAGATAAGTAGAACAATTGCACGCAATCGTACGCAATCTATCGGAGAAAGTGGGCTAATGCGAGCTACGGAGGCAAAGCAACAACACCTTTTGTTCCTCGAAGATTTCAGCTACTCGACTTGTGCGCAATCGGTTCAACAGTACCACGGCTCGAAATCATTTATTCATTATACGCAGAGCGTCCTCGAATTAGGTGATCATCTCTCTTTCTCTCTCTTTCTGTTTGAGAACGAGGAAAAATGATCCGGTCGTGCGTGAGTTGTGCGTGAACGTGAACGTTTCTTTTTACAAATCGTGAACGTGATCTTGTTCGCCACGGTGCATCGTAAGAATTTTATCCTTCGTCTCTGCGATTATTCTACTCGGTGAGATATTGCAAGAATCTTGGTACTTTCGTTGCTGCGATTTTTGTTCATTTTCTGGAATGTCGTAAGAATCTCACGATCTTTCAGCGTTACAATTGTTTTTTTTTTATTTTTTATTTTTCTTTGATGGAGTATCGTAGGAATCTTACAATCTTCGAGGTTTAGAATTCTTTTTTATTTTGTGGAATATTGTGCAAATCTTATAATCTTTGAGTGTTAGAATTTTTTTTTATTTGGTGGAATATTATAAAAATCTTATAATCTTTGAGTGTTACAATTTTTGTTATTTTAGCGAAGCATCGTAAGAACCTTATAATCTTCGAATGTTACAATTTTTTTTTATTTGGTGGAATATTGTACAAATCTTACAATCTTCGAACGTTAGAATTTTTTTTTATTTGGTGGAATATTGTACAAATCTTACAATCTTCGAGCGTTACAATCTTTTTTTATTTTAGTGGAGTATCGTAAGATTCTTGTAATTTTCGAGCGTTACAATTCTTTTTTATTTAGTGGAATATTGTACAAATCTTCTAATCTTTGAGTGTTACAATTTTTTTGCATTTGGTAGAATGTTGTAAAAATCTTACAATCTTCGAGCGTTACAATCTTTTTTTATTTTAGTGGAGTATCGTAAGATTCTTATAATCTTCGAGTGTTACAATCTTTTTTTATTTGGTGGAATATTGTAAAAATCTTATAATCTTCGAGCGTTACAATCTTTTTGTATTTGGTGGAATGTTGTAAAAATCTTACAATCTTCGAACGTTACAATTTCTTTTTATTTGGTGGAATATTATAAAAATCTTATAATCCTCGAGTGTGACAATTTTTTGTATTTGGTGGAATATTGTAAAAATCTTATAATCTTCGAGCGTTACAATTTTTTTGCATTTGATAGAATGTTGTAAAAATCTTACAATCTTCGAACGTTATAATTTTTTTCCTTTTAGCGAAATATCCTAAGAATCTCATAATCGTCGAGTGTCATTATTTTTTGTATTTGGTGAAATATCGTAAGAGTCTTATAATCTTCGAGCGTTATAATTTTTATTTATATGGTGGAATACCATAAAATACCATCTTCTAATTTTCGAGCGTTATAATTGTTATTTATATGGTGGAATACCATAAAATACCATCTTCTAATTTTCGAGCGTTATAATTGTTATTTGTATGGTGGAATACCATAAAATACCATCCTCTAATTTTCGAGCGTTACGATTATTTTATTCGGTGCAACACCATACAAATTTTACAATCTTCGAGCCTGACGAAAGAGATATTAACAATTCTACGAATTTTAACAATACATTTACCGATTTCAATAGTAACGCACGTAACGTGTCTTACCTAATATATTAAAATTGATAATCTTACAACGCACAATACATATTTCCACATGTGTGTCACCGAGATACTTACGCAACTGTGCAACGATATTTAATCGACGTATTTCACGAACGATTGAAACCGCTCGAAAAAAATTCGATAAAAAATACCGTCTAAGATTCGAGTCCGGAAGAGAGTCGAGCTTAATTTTCCCATCCTCGAGGTGGTGTTTCGGTCTAAAAATTGAGTTATTACGCGGAACGTGTTCGAGCTTCGTCTTTTTGTTCGCGAGGTGTTTTATCCTCCGAGCGGAGTTATTACGCGAAACGTGTATGCATTTCCAACAGCAGACCCGCTTTCGACCGTACGGTGATTCTAGCACTTCTTTGTTAAACAAAGTCGTAATCTTCGAATCGACCGACCGAAAGCCGCGTAAATACACCACGGTGCATCGTTCTACGTAAAAGACACATTCACGTTACCATCTGATGAGATTTTTAATTGGAACTGTGAGATGCACTTCGCAGTGAGATTCTTCGAGTGCAATGTCTCGTATCATTACTGGAAAACGAATTAACTCCACAATTATGGTATTTCCATATTTAAAGTCACTTTTGAATTTCTTAATATATTGTTCCGATTCGAATATTATTTTAGCGTAAACTAAAGAATTCTGTCTTTCGTCCCGAAGTGTCTGTACATTCAATTTTCGATAACTCGTGAAAAAGATCGGTGACTTCTTTATTATCGTTCTCTTACTTTTATCTCGAGCTTGAAATTTAAAAAAGAAGAGTCCCTATAAAACTTCTTAGGTTGTTAAATAACACAAACTTATATTCAATGGAGCGTATAAAAATTTACAATGCATATGAAATAATATACAGTACTACCCATAGTTTCTTCGCAAAACGGTCAAGATAATTAACAAACGATCGATATCGACACCGAAAAGAATCATGAACAATTCACCCAACCTTCTCCGTATCGAGTGTCATTATTTACCTGTACCTTAAACAAAGTAAACATCGAAATATAATCGAAAGCTAAACAGAAGGAAAAACACAACAGCAGAAATTCTACACGCTCGTTTCCGTCTCGTGCCAGAAACGAACATATTTGAATTTATTCCCCAGCTTCGTAAATGTTATCATCGGTGTAGCTCGCGAGTTAAGGACATTCCTGTAGTTGGTTCTCGTCCCGATCTTCCGCGTACCGCTTCCCGCGCGATATGTACGATAGGATCGGTGACGTGGAAATAATATTAATCGACGAACGAAATACATTCAATTCCTTGCGCATACACCGAGGCGATTTTTGCGAGGGAAACGGTACGAACGCCTAACCGCCACGTCGAGGCGTAATGAGCGCGGAGAGTCGAAATGCTTGACTTGCTTCGCGGAAGCAATAAAGGCTTTTAACGTTTCTTTTGTACGCGTGTGCTTAACCTTTGCACCGGAGCGTACAACACGCCGTCCGCTTTCAGTGTTCCGCGATGCCCTGAACCGTGATTTATTTCCAAGCCGAAGAAACCTCTACGTGGATAACGATCTAATCTCCGGGCTAGAGGGAGGGAAACGGGGGAAAAAAAAAAGAAAAGAAAAGAAAGAAGAAAAAAAAGGGAAACTCCAACGCCACTGCGCGCGTAAATCATCGATCTCGGATGGAATCGAGCGGCCTGATTGCCGCCCAATGGCGAATTTCGTGTTGTTTCATCTCCGCGGTGCTATCGAGCGATCGATCGAAATTACACGCTTTTCCGAGGCACGTCCTACGAGAAGCCTCCGCGTTGGAAATGAATTTCTAATTGGTGTTCGATCGACGACCGTGATCCGCCGTTTTAAAATCGCCGCGAGATCTTCGCTGTGCGCGTCGAAGATTGATACGGTAATCGATGCATGCATGCACTGTGTATGCAGTTCTGATTCTAGTGTGCGTACGTGCGAGAATATTTAGGAGGAATCGATGCTTTGGTGCAGGGGAGAAACTTCTTAAGAACTTGTGGCTTGTTTGTTTTGTTTCTCGAGTTGTGGGAACAATTGACAGAAATGTTCGAAGTATTCACTTTGTAGGGTATTCTTTTCTTGTTTGTGTGTGTAGTGTAATTTAGAAATATATACTTTGGAGGGGAGGATTACATATTAAAAAAAAATTTATATAAGATAAAGATACATATAAGAAAAAATTCATCTATTTTTAGAAAAAAATTCTATGTGAATGTGTGTCTTGTGTACTTTACTTTTTGAGGTGTGAAAAATTAATTTTAAGCGTCCACTTCGTAGGGTAGTCTCTTTTTTTCTCTATTTGTGTATATAGTGTAATTTAGAAATATATACTTTGGAGGGGAGGATTATAGATTAAAATAGATGAAAAAATTCATCTATTTTTAGAAAAGAATTCTATGTGAATGTGTGTCTTGTGTACTTTAATTTTTGAGGTGTGAAAAATTAATTCCAAGTGTCCATTTCGTAGAGCAGTCTTTTTTTCTCTATTTGTGTATATGGTGCAATTTAGAAATATATATTTTAGAGAGGGGACTATACATAAAAATAGATGAAAAATTCTATATGATCATGTGTCCTGCGTACCTCACATTTTGAGATTTAAAAAATTAATTCGAAGCGTTCACTTCGTATGGTACTCTCTTTTCTCTCTTTGTCTAAATGGTACACTTAAATATACACACTTCATGGGGTGAAACTACACATTGAAATAAATGTAAAAGATACACATTAAAATAGATGAAAATTTCTATACGAACATGTGTCCCATATTTCTTACTTTTCGAGTTACGAAGAATTAAAGAAAATATTCACTCAACCTTCCCAGTGTACACTTTCTTTTTATTTCTCTCTCTGTACACACCAAGAAATATATAATTTAAGGGATGAAACTACACTTTAAAATAGATAAAAATAATTTTTCCCGACTGTCATTACACACCAAAATAATTCAAAATAATTTTATTCCGGATATAGAATATTTGATAGAAATGCCTACTACGTGATTAAGAGTGTATACTTTGAACTATATTTCTACCACCCGATTCGTTAATAATCCAAGCTCGTAGTCCAGACACGCGAGTTCAATAGGCGTTTACGTGCAGCGAGCTAGTCGCGTACACTTTCGTAGAAATGATCGACACGAAGAGAGAAAAGAGAGTGCAGGCTGCCAGGTGGACGTTCCGTACATTTTCTTTGCTTCATCGTAAGTCAAGAAATAAAAAAATATGAAACATATATTCGCGTAACATTTATCATCTATTTTAGTGTATAGTTTCACCTCTTAACGTATACATTCTTGAATAACCCTCGTCAAAGAGAAAGAATTAAAAGAGTGTACACGGTGAGGGTGTGTACGCTTCGACTAGTTTCTTTATTTCATCATAAGTCGATAAATAAAGAATATAGAACATATATTCGCATAATATTTTTTATCTATTTTAAGTATGCATTTCTGAGTCACTCTCTTTAAAGAGAGAGAGATAAAAGAGTGTACACGGCGAGGGTGTGGTCGCTTCGAATATTTTCTTTAATTCATCGTAACTCGAAAAATAGAAAATACAGAACATACATTCACATAATATTTTTTATCTATTTTAGCGTATAATTTCACCCCTTAACGTATACCTTTTTCAGAGCTAAAAGAGTGTACACGGCGAGGGTGTGAATGCTTTGAATATTTTCTTTACTTCATCGTAACTAAAAAAATAAAAAATATAGAATATACATTCACACAACAATTTTTACCTATTTCAGGGTCCAATTTCACCCCTATGAAGTACACACGTCCGAATCGTGCCACGTAAATACATGCAAAGAAACAAAAGAAATTTTTACCTATTTCAGTGTCCAATTTCACCCCCATGAAGTACACACGTCCGAATCGTGCCACGTAAATACGTACAAAGAAAGAAAAGAAATTTTTACCTATTTCAGTGTCAAATTTCACCCCCATGAAGTACACACGTCCGTACGCACGTAAATCGTGTCACGTAAATACGTATAAAGAAAGAAAATTAATTTTTACCTATTTCAGTGTCCAATTTCACCCCCATGAAGTAAGTACACACAACCGAATCGTGCCACGTAAATACGTGCAAAGAAACAAAAGAAATTTTTACCTATTTCAGTGTCAAATTTCACCCCCATGAAGTACACACGTCCGTACGCACGTGAATCGTGTCACGTAAATACGTACAAAGAAAGAAAATTAATTTTTACCTATTTCAGTGTCCAATTTCACCCCCATGAAGTACACACATCCGTACGCACGTGAATCGTGTCACGTAAATACGTACAAAGAAAAAAAATTAATTTTGACCTATTTCAGTGTCAAATTTCACCCCCATGAAGTAAGTACACACGACCGAATCGTGTCACGTATATACACACAAAGAAAAGAAAAGAAAAGAAAAGAAACACACACACACACACACACACACACACACACACCGCGTTTTACCAGCGGATCGAACGTATGAAATACGCGTCGTTAATTCGCTGAAAAAAACCCACGGCTGATTATGTGCAAACGATGATTATGCACGGGATAGGAAAGTAGAATGCGAGTAAAAAGGCACGTGGCTGCTCGGTGTGCGGCGGTTTCTTATCGCTGGTTTCAATCCCGCCGTGGGCAGGAAAATCATAATCCTACTTTATACTTCCTTCTTACCGAGAATCGTGTACGGACGGTGTTCCTCGCGCGGCGCAAAGAAGTCATGCGTCGTTTTCTGCGAACCCCGCGTCGCTTTCCATGGTCGTTCAACAACCACCACGGTTTCCAGCACGGCGGATTCGTTTTTTGTTCGGTGCTCATTAATCGCGGCGAATTGATGAATTTCACCCGGAGGCGCGTCGAAAGGAGGAAGCCGAGGACTCGGGTGAAAAATGAGTAAAAGCGTGTGGCGGTTCGTTATTGGGTTCCACGAGTTTGGTGCCATTAATATCGCCTCGGTGTAACGCCACGGGATCGATACGTTTCCCGTGATCGCGTGTAACTACGCCGGAGAAACGATCTCGGCTTGTTTATTTCTACGTCGAACGATTCGCGAGCGCGGACGTGTTTCTCGGTAAACATAATCGCGCGCGAAGTTTCTGCAACGCGTTCTCCTAGTCCAGTTTCAAGGGTGTACACTCCTAGCTGGAACGAACGATGATTCGCTTGAGAATTCTCGGCGATGGTACCGAATGGACGATACAAATGCGTAATGCGTGGATCGAGAGAGTACACTTTGAACTGTATTTTTGTCAATTTTTGTGGAAAAATTTTTACGCGTGTAGAAAATATTAAAAGTCGAATTGTCTTCAAAGGTTTATCTTTCTTTGTCCTTGTCAAGAGTTGGGAAAGAGTGATTGTATTCGGGAATTTTTTCCGCCGATATGGAATGTTCGATACAAATGCGTAATGCGTGGATCGAGAGTGTCCATTTTGAATTATATTTCTGTCAATTTTTGTGGAAAGATTTTTACGCGTGTAGAAAATATTAAAAGTCGAATTGTCTTCAAAGGTTTATCTTTCTTTCTTCTTGTCAAGAGTTGGGAAAGAGTGTATTTGGGAATTTTTTCCGCCGATATGGAAGGTTCAATACAAATGAGTAATGCGTGGATCGAGAGAGTACACTTTGAACTGTATTTTTGTCAATTTTTGTGGAAAAATTTTTACGCGTGTAGAAAATATTAAAAGTCGAATTGTCTTCAAAGGTTTATCTTTCTTTGTCCTTGTCAAGAGTTGGGAAAGAGTGATTGTATTCGGGAATTTTTTCCGCCGATATGGAATGTTCGATACAAATGCGTAATGCGTGGATCGAGAGTGTCCACTTTGAACTGTATGTTTGTCAATTTTTGTGGGAAAATTTTGTACACAATTTTTTTGTAGGAAATATGAAGACTCGAATTGTTTTCTAAGGTCTACCTTTTGAGTTGGAAAAGAGTGAAATGTTTGGGAATTTTTGTTAACGACATGGAATGCCTGATATAAATGTTTGATACGTGGAACAAAAGTGTCTACTTTGAACTATGTTTCTGTAAATTTTTATGGAAAAATGTTAACGTGCACCCTAAATATTGGTGTCCTACCACTTTACTTGAATTATCGTAGTGATTTAAATCCACGATGAGGTGTATTCATCTGGTCCTAGTAATTAAAATTGAGTCAAATTAGAATTTCTAGCACTCGAATGAATGTCCGTTGTTTTTAAATATTGATTCGCTACTGGTTACTTACGAAAAAAATTAAATTTTACCGATAAAGATCGAGGAGTTTTTATGATTCTTTTAAAAAAGTCTCGAAGAACGAAACGTTGGTTTCTCGAAATGGAAAACTCGTGGTGTTTCCGGTTTTCGAAGTCGATAACACGTGACAATTTCTACGCCTTTGATCGGTTACCACAGTACCGTGGGATTGGACACCGACAACCTCCTAATCGTGAGATCTAGGGATTCATGGGACGCGATACCAAAGATTCTAAACGTCTCTCGATACTACGATATCATGATTTCCCATTTCAATGACCCCGGTCTACGGCGACCTACTCTACATACTACACGTTCGTGGGATCGGACACTAATGACATCCAAGGGTGAGTCCCGTTATCACTGTCCCTGGAATTATGGAACGAATGGTCTTGTACCTTCGGGGATCTAGTAACCCGAATAACGTCTAGTTTCTAAGATAGGATATCGACATCTTCAAGCGTCTAGGGCTCGAGATTGAAGAACAAAGACAAACGACACTCGATATGGATCCTATCTTGGATCTATAGTACCCCAGTAGTTCTAGATATTGAGAATTCAGTAACGAAGAGATTTCTGGACTTAACATCCAGAGTTGCTCTAAGTCTGACATCACATAGTCCAAAAATTCTGAGATTCAATGCTGTTCACCTTCAGATTGAGGAGACTCGATATCCACGGTCTTCGAGATCTTTTAAGTTTAAGAATTGTAATGTCATTTCTGGTTAAGTAGTTCAACAAATGTGACTGCAAACCTAGCATCAACCTAAGAATCTTGAGATTCAATATCACTTGCCTCCAGGCTCAGAAGAACGAATATCCATGGTCTTCGATATCTTTTAAGTTTGAGAATCCTAATATCTTCTATGACAGAGTCCTACAACAAATGTGACTGTAAATCTAGCATCACCTAGTCTAAGAATCTTGAGATCCAATACTAGGAATCTCTAGATTCAGGAGATTCGATATAAACAGTCTTCGAAGTCTTTCATATTCGAGATTCTTAATATCTTCTCTAACAGGGTCCTACAACAAATGTGACTGCAAACCTAGCATCACCTAGTTTAAGAATCTAGATATCCAACACTACAACACACACGTCACCAGACTCAGGAGATTCGATATCAACAGTCTTCCAGACCCCCCCGAGTTTGAAAATCCGCTCCAACGGAATCGGAGAAACAAATGTCACCGAAAACCGAACATCACACGGTCTGAAAGTTCCGAGATTGGATACCGCAGCACCGTTGAACGCGGGAAACTCAATATCCACGGTGTTCGAAGTGTTTCGGGTTCGAGGACCCCGGTATCAGCTCTAGCAGAATCGCGAGGGACACGTTACAGCGTTACGCTCTTTGCGGAAATCCGATACGTAGATCTTCGGGGTCGTGAAACTCGACACCGAAGTTTTCCGGGTCGTAGGTCCCGATACCAAACACCCTCGATGTTGTTGAACCCGATTCCACGCGACTGTGGCATTGCTTGACCCAAAATTACCGATCCTCGAGAATGCAGGACACGTTGCAACAAACCTCTCGCTCGACATGGAATTCGATACGGCAGGTATTTGGTGTTGCGAGACCTGTTACCAAATGACTCTCGTGCCGAGGGATTCGATAGCACGGATCTCCGAAGTCAGAAGACGCGATACGAACGACCCCTGATCCGTGCTATTGTTCTAGAGGATTCCAGGGCTACCAACGTAC
Source organism: Ptiloglossa arizonensis (assembly GCF_051014685.1). NCBI lineage: Eukaryota > Metazoa > Arthropoda > Insecta > Hymenoptera > Colletidae > Ptiloglossa > Ptiloglossa arizonensis. The sequence goes on from NC_135050.1 coordinate 24,612,949, forward strand.
GTTCGACAAGTTTACGTCGCGTGGCTGGTGTTGCTGTTGCTCGATCACGGTGAAAACAATCCACGAATCTTTTCTCTCAACCTGTGCAACACGTGTTCACTTCTCTTCTTCTTTTTTTTTTTCGTCCAGAGGGTTTCTTCGAAGATGCAGAGGTAAATTGCACGATAATGGCCAGATGCGGAGGTAGACTCGATAATGACAAGATGCAAAGGTAGACTGTACCGGTCTGCACTGTAATGACAAGATGCAAAGGTAGATTCGCTGCACGGTAATGACAAGATGCGAAGGTGGATTGGCTCTGGACGAATCGTGTTCACGCCCCCCCCCCCCCCCCCTCCTGGGAATTATCAGCGAAAGTTGCATCGATTTGTGTCGAGAACTGCGAGCTGAAAGTAGCAAAGACGATCGATCCACTCTCGTTTTCGAATCAGCAATGTCAAATATTGTAACAAAGTTCTGTTGTTGTAACGTTCTGTTGTCATCGAACTGTGAGCGCGAAGGATGTTTAACAATTGCATCGATTTTGGAGAAATGATGGACTTGAGATTCGAACATACTGTCAGATCCTTGGAGTACTAGCACAGTGTTACAGAATGCCCGTAGGTAGCAGTTCTCTCGGTTAGGTAGTCGGAATCGGGTGCTAGGAAACGAGGGTTGTCGGTGTTGAGTTCCATTCGTCTCTGGTAGCCGGTATCTGCTTCTAGGAGGCCAAGATTAGCGATATCGAATTCCATGTATCCGGGGTCACTGGTGGGGGATTCTACGAATTCGACGTGGTTGTTGTTGCGTTCTGTGGTCTGATTCACGAGTCTCGAAACTTTGGCATTGTGTTCAATCGATGCAGAGTCATTTTAAGTTCCGTGATCTTGAAAGATCGTTATTTCATGTTTCACGACCTCAGAAGATCGTCGTTTCAAGTTCAATAATCTTAGAAGATCATTATTTCAGGTTTACAACCTCAAAAGATTGTCATTTCAAGTCCACGACCTGAGAAGATTGTCATTTAAAAGCTCCATAATCTTAGAAGATGGTCGTGTCAAGTCCACGACCTCAGAAGACTGTCGTTTCAAGCCCACGACCTCAGAAGATTGTCATTTAAAAGTTCCATAATCTTAGAAGATCGTTATGTCAAGTCCACGACCTCAGAAGATTGTAATTTAAAGTTCCACGACTTTAAAATATTGTCATTTACAGTTCTACGACCTCAAAATATCCTCATTGAAAGTTCCACGACCTCAAAACATCCTTTTTAAAGTTCCACGACCTCAAAACATCCTCATTGAAAGTTCCACGACCTCAAAACATCCTCATTGAAAGTTCTATGATCTCAAAACATTCTCATTGAAAGTTCCACGACCTCAAAACATCCTCATTGAAAGTTTTGCGACCTCAAAACATCCTCATTGAAAATTCCACGACCTCAAAACATCCTCATTGAAAGTTCCACGACCTCAAAACATCCTCATTTAAAGTTCCACGACCTCAAAACATCCTCATTTAAAGTTCCACGACCTCAAAACATCCTCATTGAAAGTTCCACGACCTCAAAACATCCTTTTGAAAGTTCCACGACCTCAAAACATCCTTTTGAAAGTTCCACGACCTCAAAACATCCTCATTGAAAATTCCACGACTTCAAAACATCCTCATTGAAAGTTCCACGACCTCGAAATATCCTCATTGAAAGTTCCACGACCTCAAAACATCCTCATTGAAAGTTCCACGACCTCGAAATATCCTCATTGAAAGTTCCACGACCTCAAAACATCCTCATTTAAAGTTCCACGATTCTAAGAGTCCATTGCATCGAGTCTCACGAGTCACGGAATAATCAATTTCGACAGAATTCGAAATCGATGTTCGATCCTACGACCGAGGATATCTTCGGTGTCTCATTTCGCGACACCAACGATCATCGAGAAATTCGAATAGCCGTAAATATCTTCATAGGTTGACGTGCGGGCGGACGATTAATAAATATTGTTATTCACGAACCCGCGAAATATTTGATCGAATTCCAAGGGACCATCGTGCACAAGTGAACCGTGAAGTTCGTTCGTGCATAAACGAGCAAGTTTGGTACGTGTCCGATTAGCCATGCAGCCACAAAGTTCGACGAACACTTTAATCGTGTTTCTCCGCGTTGCGTACACTCTTAAAGGCATAACTTAATCTTCTGTCGCTCAGCATGAAAGAAGACTTTCGAAGATCACCCTCGATACCGGTACTTACTCAAAACGTGATTTAAAGCCCACCGATCGGACTTCATTTAGGTTTCCGGGTACTTTCGAATATTCTCTGCACTTAATAACAGTGAGCTCGATTCGTCATTTTGCACGCTTTCGAATTGATAAAATGATAGTAATTTGGTATTTAACGTCACCCGGTTTATACACTCGTTTCGATGTATGGACCTGGAGTCTCGGATCAAAATATAGCGCTTCAATTATTTTCACATTCCAGAATATTACGATCGGCCAGTTTACGATGTGAATTTTTAATACACTGTTGAGTTACAATCGAGAGACAAACATTTGCCGAACGATAATTCACTTGATGTTTAATAAACGTTTAAAGTCGTTTTCTTGGATAAAAATGATCGTTTTTCTTCAAACTTTGACCGTTTTTACAATTATTAAAATTTTCGAGAAACCTTACGCCATATTTTAAATGACACTCTCTGGTTTATGAATCAATTAAATTTTTTTATTTCAAACCGCCCAGTTCTTGTCAATCGTTGCGATCAACGAACAATGTTTCACCAGAAGGGATTCTAAGAATCCATAAGAATAACTTCGCCATTTTGTACAATTTTTACTTTCGAAAAATTGTAAAACGAAGCTGAAAGTTGTATTTTTATTCTCCGAAAAAGAGTATATTTTTCGTTTAGTGACTACTTAGAAAAAAATTCGCAAAATTTATCCATTTCTCACATCTGAGAGTGACGTCCCCCTTAAGAATTGGAGATGGCATATCCGTAACGAATGTCACGGATACGTCATTTCCAATTGTTAATTAAAGTTTACAGGGTGTCTGACAACATCCAACAACGCTCCACGATACCACCTAACCCAACGAATCATTATGCAACACGGATGACGAACGTACTTGTTCCATGTTCGTTTTTCGTCGAAAGTTCTTCATAAAATTGACGCGACGTGACGTTGAGCGACCTCGATCTTTTAATAGCCTGGTATTGTTCGGAGATTTGATCGAACCGTTAATTATGCATTAAGCCAACAAGAAACAATGCTGCACCAGACAAGCATTGTTGTTGAGCGGGTACACTTTTCATCGGTGTACCAAATAACGTACCGGTTTCATGCAAATGAAGTCTGTGGTAACTAGTGCGAAAAGTTGTATTCATGCTAAATTTAGTACTGTTAGGTAACTACAAAGAATGCTCTTTGTCCCTGTTTCACGAAAACCGTGTACACTTTCGATAAATTCGAAAGAAACAAGTCTAAATTAACACGAAAATTACCAAAGGGGACATTTGACGCGTTTTGAATTTCTTTTTAACGTTATTCAATTATCAAAAACGCTTTCGCCCAATATTCGGTGGAAATTATTGAAATGGAAAACTAATTATATTCGTAAATTAATTTTTTCCCTTCTACTTTCAGAGATACGTTTAAAGTCTTAAATTTAAATAGGAATACGTTTACCGTTTTTTTTTGTTTGGTTAAAGTCGATTAAAGATTAAAAAAAATTAGATCTCAGAACGGGGAAAGATTAATAAAAATTCTAAAACGGAGACCTTTGTAATTGCAACAAATTGTTAGTAATAACGATCGTACGTCACGATTGCACGAAGATTGGTATACGTTACGAAATCAAAATAATAATAAACAGTATTATCGAACGAAGGGAATAAAATTATATATACAAAGATGAGACACTACTTTTCACCGTTATTAACGTAACTTTGTTCTACTGTTGAGTTTATAATATACAAAAACGAATAAATAACATTGCAACGTTTTTATGGTTTCAGGTACTCCAACGAGACATAGAGGCGCACGGTCGTATTGTCAGCTCGGTTGTCAAATTGGGCGACAAAGTTTACACGCAACAGCAGGAACAACAACAACAACAGCAACAACAACAACAAGAACAACAAGAGGAACCACAAGAACAACGAGAACCGCCACAAGCTTTGCGAATCGCAAGATCTCTGGAACGTCGGTGGCATCTGCTGTTTCTACGTGCTTTGGAATGGCAATGCCACATCGAGACTCTCGTATCTCGCATAAGCAGCAAGGTGAGTACCAATGTTTCTTCTTTTCATTTTTTTTTTACAATTTTGAACGTTTAAGCACTCATAAGACAGCTGCGAACCCGTGCCAAAAATAGGTAACATTTTACTCGAACAAAACGAACGTATATCGATCGATTCGATTGTCTTGGTTCGTTTGATTTTTATTCGTCGAGAAACAATTCGTTTCGCGATTTAAATTGAAATATATATTCGACGAGTAACGAGGGTGAAAAATTATTTCGTTGTAGTTCGTTTCGAGACTGTCATTTTTATTTAACGAGTAACGGGTGAAAAGTTATTTCGTTGTAGTTTGCTTCGTGATGTAAATTTTTATTTAACGAGTAACGAATAAAAAATTATTTCGTTGTAGTTTATTTCGTGACTTAAATTTTTATTTAACGAGTAACGGGTGAAAAGTTATTTCGCTGTAGTTTGCTTCATGATTTAAATTTTTATTTAACGAGTAAAGGATAACAAATTATTTCGTTGTAGTTCGCTTCGTGATGTAAATTTTTATTTAACGAGTAAAGGATAACAAATTATTTCGTTGTAGTTTGCTTCACGATTTAAATTTCTATTTAACGAGTAAAGGATAACAAATTATTTCGTTGTAGTTCGCTTCGTGATGTAAATTTTTATTTAACGAGTAAAGGATAACAAATTATTTCATTATAGTTCGCTTCGCGACTTAAATTTCTATTTAACGAGTAAAGGATAACAAATTATTTCGTCATACTTCGCTTCGCGATATAAATCGAAATTTGTATTCAACGAGTAACGCATAAAAAGTTGCCTATCTTCTCTCCCCGTTAAAAGTATTGCAATTTTTTATTTATATGTGTAAAACTTTTTAAAAGTAACGGTTCTCGATAAATATTGAGAACGATGAAAAGAAACCGAATAAGAAATCGTTCGAATCTCGAGTTCAGCCGATAGAAATAATCGAATGGTCTGAAAAATATCGGTCACTTTTGTTGCACTTTAATCGCAATAACATTGTACAGGTGTCCACAACGAGTCGTATTCGTTCGCGCACCTGTTGCAAATTGAACGAACTTGCGATAACATCGAATTTCATTTCAGTAGAAATTCTCTAAGCACTTGTACGAGACTGTGATATTAAATATCGCACTTTCTTTCGAAACAATTTTATACATTTATTTAAGAAGCTCGATTTCTATGAATGGAGAGAAGAAAGAAAAATGAATAGCACTCGATCCGTATCAATTTTCTTCCATTCACGTTAAAGCTGACTGCGATGGAAAAGTCCCGAGCGAAATAAATCGCTGGGAGAGCGAGCTTGGAATTAGAAACTCTCTGAAACGCTTACGTTACTTTACATTAATTATAGTGGCATCCATTTATTTCCATGTTGAACGAGCCTCGGGGTTTTGCTCGCGCTTTTGTCCGTAATGGCTTGATAGCCGGGGGTGTATGCATAATACTGGTCATTAGGTTGTATCAAAACGTTTCTCCTTCTCTCACAAACCGTGTGTTGCGTTGTGTGGCCATATTGCGAGGTAGTCGGTGTTCACGTGTACGCGATTACGCGTTTTCTTTAAACGAGCTGCTCGCTAAATGTTTCTGAAATAATCTTTAAAGAAACCTACACACGTTACGTCACCGAGCCTAACTCATTCGCGCTGTAGATTACCGAGCACATTTATCGCGCTAATGCAGATTCTGCGATAAATATGCGAAAGGAAATGTTTCCACGCGTTCTGAACACACTCGGACTACGCCCTAGGTTTCTCGGGAGACACTCCTCGCGTTCTATTAGCGATTATTTAAATCATATGAACCGAATCTCGGTTTTTAACGATCGACGGGATGTAAAATAAAACCGTGCGACAAGAAGGAAAATATTTCTGCACGTTTCGGAGCGCTCGATCGACGCTCTAAGTCTCTCGGCTTGCATTTCTCGAGTGCATCGTTGCACTTACGAAAAAGGGAAAATTATAGAAAAATAAAAATATCAAGTTTTCTCGTAAAAAAGTTTCAAATTTCCCCATAGAAAAGAAAAACAATTTCAAAGCCAAAATGAGGAAAAAGACGACATGCATTTCTCGAGTGCATCGTTGCACTTATGAGAAAAATAAAAGTTTCTAGTCTCCGTAAAAAAGTTTCAAGTTTTCCCATAAAAAAGAACAATTTTTAAACCGAAAGGGGGAAAGGACGGCTTGCATTTTTCGAGTGCATCATTGCACTTATGAAAAAATAAAAGTTTCAAGTCCTCTCGTAAAAAAGTTTCAAGTTTTTCAATAAAAAAATCAATTTTGAAGCCAAGAGGAGAAAAGGATGGCTTGCATTTTTCGAGTGCATCGTTGCACTTACGAGAAAGAGAAAATTATAGAAAAATAAAAGTATCAAGTTTTTTCGTAAGAAAGTTTCCCTATAAATAAGAAAAACAATTTCAAAGCCAAAATGAGGAAAAAGACGACATGCATTTCTCGAGTGCATCGTTGCACTTATGAGAAAAATAAAAGTTTCTAGTCTTCGTAAAAAAGTTTCAAGTTTCTCCATAAAAAAATCAATTTTGAAGCCAAAAGGAGGAAAGGATGGCTTGCTTTTTTCGAGTGCATCGTTGCACTTACGAGAAAGAGAAAATTATAGAAAAATAAAAGTATCAAGTTTTCTCGTAAAAATAGTTTAAGTTTCCCCATAAAAAAGAACAATTTTTAAACCGAAAGGGGGAAAGGACGGCTTGCATTTTTCGAGTGCATCGTTGCACTTATGAAAAAAATAAAGTTATAGAAAAATAAAAGTTTCAAGTCCTCTTGTAAAAAAGTTTCAAGTTTCTCCATAAAAAAATCAATTTTGAAGCCGAATGGAGAAAAGAATGTTTTGCATTTTTCGAGTGCAACGTTGCACTTACGAGAAAAATAAAACTTTCAAGCTTCCTCTAAAAAAAGATTCGAGTTCCAAGTTCCCAAAAATATAAACCAAATCTAATTTTTAACGACCACCAAGCGTTCGACACGATATAAACTAAAATCATACGATGACAACGAAACTGTTAACACAATAAACCATATTTTTAGTCATCTCTAAAAAATAAAAATTCTCCAAATTTGTCGATGCACCTCTTTTGAAAATATCGTTCGCGTCTCTCGGTGAAAACGAGTATTCGAACACACCGCATCGTTCCCACCGTTTCTAATTATACTTTATGAACGATTCGCGTAAACAGTCTGTGCAAACAGAAGTGCATCGCGAAAAAGATTCCACGACGTTCGGTGGGTCCAGGCTCGGGCCATTAACTCCTCCGAGAGATCGTTGGGTTGCGAGTGCGTTCGTTCTCGAGCTCGTTCGTCCCGTTGTGTTCGCGTGAAAGTCCATTCGGCGAGCGTCGACCGTAAAAATTGATTAATTTAACATCGCGGCACACGGGTCCCCCGGTATTTTATTTCGTCCACCGTACGATACGTCTTGGTGTCCCGTACGCAACCGGTCACCGGTTTCGTGCACGTCGTTTCGCATCGTGGAAACGTTCGCGGTGCATTTGTACATATGACACGTCGATGATCGTCGATGGCTGGTTTCACCGATTAGATACCGGGAAGCTCGTGGCGAGTCTCGTCGAACGCGTGACACGCATTCGTGTATACAAGCCTGCACAAGATCATCGCGTGTTGCACCGTGGAGTCCGTTCTGTAATTTTAGCGCGATACGAGGAGGGATTTTACGGGCCCACGTACGAGAACATCGAACGAAAAGTGATACCCACTGTCTTCGTAAGTGCAGTTCGAGTAAATTTACATTTTTGCCCGGGGATGGAAAAGTTGAAATCGATAGGAAACAATTGCACGCTCAGTCGGGTTTGTATAGGTCTTGTTTCATAGTTTTCGTTGTTGGAGAAGACAGGCGAAAAAATTATTGAACATTTTTCGTGTGGAAGGTAATTTTTTTTAAGGTTTATTTAAAATTTGGAAACAGCGTTGAATATTGCAATTTTTTGTAATAGGTCTGAATAATTTTCACGCGTTCTTTCACCGTGCACCTTTTCACGATTAATTTTCTATTTGATCCGTCGAATAGCGCGAAATTCAAATCGACCGGTGATTATTGGGACACCCTGTATATAGGATCTGGAAAATAAAAATTGGAGATAGAGGAGATTGCAGAGGGAACGGTCGAATGGTGTAGGAATATTTATTTTTCTACGATTTTTGGCGTAAGTGCAACGATGCACCAAAGGATGCAAATGCACTTTTTTAAAAAATGGAAACACACATTTCTTTTTACTTGGATCTATTCCGAGGAACATTCCACGTAGCGAAGTATTAGGGTACGATGTTTAAAAAGTCAATGTTTCGCGAGATATCACGTATTTGTATTTTTCGAGTGCATCGTTGCACTTACGAAAAATACAAAATTATAGAGAAATAAAAGTTTCAAGTCTTCTAAAAAAGTTTCAAGTTTCAAGCTTTCCCACAAAAAAAAAAAAAAAAAAAAAACAATTTCAAAGCCGGAGGGACGAAAAGACGACTTGCATTTTTTGAGTGCATCGTTGCACTTCGGAGAAAAATAAGTTTCAAGTCTTCTCTGTACTGTAAAAAAGTTACAAGTTTCAAGTTTTCCCATAAAAAAAAAAACAATTTCAAAGCCGGAGGAACGAAAAGACGACTTGCATTTTTCGAGTGCATCGTTGCACTTCGGAGAAAAATAATAGTTTCAAGTTTCCCCATAAAAGGAAAACAATTTCAAAACCGAAAGGAGCAAAAGACGACATGCATTTCTCGAGTGCATCGTTGCACTTCGGAGAAAATAAAAGTTTCAACTTTCAAGTATCCCCACAAAAAAAAAAAAAACAATTCCAAAACCAAAAGAAGGAAAAGACGACTTGCATTTCTCGAGTGCACCGTTGCACTCCGCAGAAAAATAAAGGTTTCAAGTCTTCTCGTAAAAAAGTTACAAGTTTCAAGTAACCCCCCCCCCCCCCCAAAAAAAAAAAAAACAATTTCAAAGCCGGAGGAACGAAAAGACGACATGCATTTCTCGAGTGCATCGTTGCACTTCGGAGAAAATAAAAGTTCCAAGTATTCCCACAAAAAAAAAAATACAATTTCAAAGCCAAAAGAAGGAAAAGACGACTTGCATTTCTCGAGTGCATCGTTGCACTTCGGAGAATATAAAAGTTTCAAGTATCCCCACAAAAAAAAAAACAATTTCAAAACCAAAAGAAGGAAAAGACGACTTGCATTTCTTAAGTGCATCGTTGCACTTCGTAGAAAAATAAAAGTTTCAAGTCTTCTCGTAAAAAAGTTACAAGTTTCATGCCCTCCCCACCCCAAACAATTCCAAAACCAAAAGAAGGAGAAGACGACTTGCATTTTTCGAGTGCATCGTTGCACTTCGGAGAAAAATAAAAGTTTCAAGTTTCCCCATAAAAGAAAAAAAAAAAAATTTCAAAGCCAAAAGAAGGAAAAGACGACTTGCATTTCTCAAGTGCACCGTTGCACTCCGTAGAAAAATAAAAGTTTCAAGCCTGCAAAAAAAAAAGATTAAAATTTCAAGTGTCCCGATGAAAAAAAAGACATTTCCAAACAAAACTACCCAATAAACGTAAATCGTTCCGGTGTCGGAAGTCCGTCGGATCGAAAACAAGCCGAAAGGAGGAAAAGAAGGTGTACCGATCTGGGCCACGGTAAGGATTATCGAACAGGCAGAGACCGTGTATCGGTAAGAATCAGCGTCGAATGTCGGCGAGACCGTATCGCGCGGGCAAAACGGGCCACGAGAACGTTGTTCCGCGTTTTATTTATTTTTTTTTTCTCGTCTCGCGGCGAAGGCTGCGCCGTTCCGGCGAGATGCACTGAATTTATAATCGAAGAAAAAGTGTCAGCTTAGCGAGGGAAATCGTTAATTATTGGGACGAATTACATCCGGCAAACGGGGCCTCCTGTACCGCGCCGCGTACATACGATATCGACTCGCGCGGACCGGTGTTGTGTTGTCCGCTCCGCTTCTCCGCTTCTCCGCTCCTCCGCTCCTCCGCTCCTCCGCTCGGCGCGGTTTCTTTTCCTTGATTCGCGGCGTGCCCCACGCTGTACGTACGTACCTCGAACGAGCAACGGCCATTCATATCGACTGACCGTGTTTGCACGGTAAAACGATCCCGCGCATAAACTTCGATTAAACGTGAGTAATAATCAGCCCCGCCGCGCGCACAAAGCTCGACTCGCCGCGGTTTCACTTAGCCGGAGTCACTCGTGCTAGATGCGCCCAGAAGTCGCCTAAAACTTTCACGCGAGAGGCGTGTTGCACGCGCCGGTGTGTTCCGGTTGTGTCCTGGATCGCGATGTTTCCCCAGCTTCCGCCCGTTAAATGTGAATCTTTTTTTCTTTACAGGCTTTTGAAACTTTTATTTTTTTATGGAGTGCAACGGTGCACTTGAGAAATGCAACTTTTATTTGAAATGAAACTTTTATTTTTTTATGGAGTGCAACGGTGCACTTGAGAAATGCAAGTCGTCGTTTCCTTCTTTTGGTTTTGGAATTTTTTTTTTCTGGGGATGCTTGAAAGTTGAAAACACCGGTGAACTTTTAAAGGGCGAGGGGAACTGGAGTTTCGTTGCGTTGTGAAACTTTTTAAAGAGAAGGAGGGAGGGAAGAATTGTCTGGGGAAATTTTTGAAGGGGATGGAAGAGGAAGAAGTGATTTGAAGGACGATTTTTGTAATGTAACATTTTTGGGAGGGAAGGAAGAAGGAAAGTGATTGTTAAGGGAGTATTCATTGTGTGGTGAAATCTTTGGAGAAGAAATAGAAAGGAAAATTATCTGGGTAGAAATTTTTAAGAAGAAGTGGAAGAGAAAGAAGTGATTTGAAGGACGATTTTTGTAATGTAACATTTTTGGGAGGGAAGGAAGAAGGAAAGCGATTGCTAGGGGAGTATTCATTGTGTGGTGAAACTTTGGAGAAGAAAGAGAAAGGAAAATTATCTGGGTGGAAGTTTTCACGAAGAAGTGGAAGAAAAGAAGCAGTTGTCGAAAGGACTTTTTGTAATGTAAAATTTTTAGAAGAAAAGAAAGAAAAATAATCTGGTAAGAAATTTTCACGAAGAAGTGGAAGAAAAGAAGCAGTCGTCGAAAGGACTTTTTGTAATGTAAAATTTTTAGAAGAAAAGAAAGAAATATAATCTGATAGAAATTTTCACGAAGAAGTGGAAGAAAAGAAGCAGTCGTCGAAAGACTTTTTGGGATATAACATTTTTAGAAGAAAAGAAAGAAAGAAAAATAATCTGGTAGAAGTTTTCACGAAGAAGTGGAAGAAAAGAAGTAGTCATCGAAAGGATTTTTTGTGATGTAACATTTCTAGAAGAAAAGAAAGAAATATAATCTGGTAGAAATTTTCACGAAGAAGTGGAAGAAAAAAAAGCAGTCATTAAAATGACTTTTTGGGATGTAACATTGTTAGAAGAAAAGAAAGAAAGAAAAATAAATTGGTAAAGCTTTTAAGACAAAACGGAAGAAACTCTGGTCACCAGAACTTTCCTTGTAACGTGAAACTTAAAAACTTTCAAAAAGGAAAAGAGAGAAAAATAATCTGCTGAAATTTTCACGAAGAAACGAAAGAAAAACGAGCAGTCGCCGAAAGGATATTTTCCATCGCGCAAATTTTTTGAAAAGAAAGAAAGCTATCGCTGGGATGACTTTCTTTGCACGGCAAAACTATCGAAAAGAGAAAGAAAGAGAATTAAATTGGTAAAACTTTTAGAAAGAAAAGTAAAGAAAAAAGACCGATCGCTGGAACTTTCTTTGCATCGTAAAACTTTCAAAGAGAAAAAGAAAGAAAGTAGTAATCGTCAGGAGGACTTCCTTCGCGCGGTGAAACTTTTAAAAGGACAAACGAAATAAAAAGAAGAAAAAAAAAAAGAAAAAAAAAAACTGATGAAACTTTCAAAGAGGGAAAAAATGAAACTGGTCTCCAGAAGGACTTCCGGAAGTGACTGCGACCAGAGAAGAGCGTTCTAATTGCATCCTGAGTTTGAACTTCCCGCAGTTCCACCGACCGAACGTGTCGTTCTCGTTTGTAAAACTTTCAAAAACGAAAAAAGAGGAAAAAAAAACAGCGAGTGATAAATTTTAAAAAGAAAAAGAAGGGAAAAAAAAAACTGGTTTCCAGGTGAACTTTCTTTGCACGGAAACGACCGTGTTCGGAGACCAGGAGGAAGCTTTCGCCTCGTATTCGCGATTGTGTACTACTCGGTGGAACAGTGACGCGCCAAGTTTCGGAAGAAAAGGGTACCTAATTTTTACTTTCGTTCGTCACGGAGCTGGAACAGCCAACGTTAAGATCTTTCCCGGTTGATGGATGCACACGGTGGGCGTACCAACGTCTCCGGACGTTTACATTGTTGGCTTTCCTTTGTGGGTGAAACGATGAATAATACGATAAGTAGGGAGCACAGAATGTGCTTCTCTACGTTCGAGAGCTCGAAAGGTATGGCACTCGTCCCGAGATCATGCTAATACGAATTTATGAATAGGCCTCGGGGACTCGAGTAGTTTAATATTCCAATATTTTATCGTACGTACACCGCGAACGAGTGTTCGCCTATTCGAGTATTCAAATTTTACTCGCCGAATACTCGGATCGTTTAAACCTTCTAATGTTCAATGAAGACGAATAAAATTTCGTACGAGTAACGAATAACCGATTTCTATTTATCAGTTGTGAAATATTCTCTCGTTCTTAGTCGACAAGTCGATTGTGCATATTTTATTGGATAGAAATTTTCATCGGGGAACTGATTGTTCTTATTTTATTTCTTAGAAGATTTTCAGCTATGATATTCGAATACAGAAAAATTTAACGAGTCCTAGAATTAATTAACGATACTTGGATGCAAAGAAATTTTAGATTATTATTTATCGCAGTGTATTAAGGACGAAGTGTCTGTTTGGATATTTTAACGACATATACGAATTTATTTGAAACTTGTTCTTTTTTTTAAATGTATAAGTGGATCGAACGTTTCAATTCTTTGTTTTAATATTTACAAGAAGATTAAATTCTACTGGGTTTATTGACAAGTGGTTCGGACGTTATGTTCTTCTTAACTCTTCAAAAGGTATGGCAGCGAAATATTAGTATCATAAAGCCTTATTAAATCACGTTGTAACGATGCGCGTTGCCCCTTTGTGGTCTCTCATGCGAGTGAAATATCGACCAGTAACTTATGCACGTGTCAAATAATTAGTCGTGTAAATATTCCTATAAATTACGACTTTGATATTCCGATGAAATTTATCGACTCGGTCTTAAAAAATTACCTACCAGTTAGTAAACGTTGACAACCAACCGGGAAATAAATCCAGGAATTTATAGACACATTGCATTTAAAAAATATAAAATGCTAGATAGTTAAATGTAGCGAAGTATAAACTAAACGAACCAACTGGTATCTCGAAGATCCTTTCGAGCTTCGATTTAAAAAAATTTACTATAAATTCAAAAAGAAATATGGATCGTTCGATACCTTTATTTTTTATGATAGCTCTCTGTATTGAACAAAATTTTTTTTTTAACATTTTTTTTTTCTCAAATAAAATTATCGATGTAATCACCCGAAAATTAGAAACAATTTTTTTCTTTTTACACTCTTTTCTCTAAAGTAATACTATCAACGTAATGATTCAAAAATTAGAAAAAAATTTTCTCGTTTCACACTCTTTCCTCTAAAATAAACTTATCAACGTAATTACTCTAAAATTAGTAAAAAAAATTCATGTTTCGCACTCTTTTCCCTCAAATAAACTTATCGACGTAATTACTCAAAAATTAGTAAAAAAATTTCTCGTTTCACCCTCTTTCCTCTAAAATAAACTTATCGACGTAATTACTCAAAAATTAGTAAAAAATTCTCATTTCACCCTCTTTCCTCTCAAATAAACTTATCGAATGTAATTACTCAAAAATTACAATCAAATGTTTTCTTTTCGCGCTCTCTTCTCTAAAATAAAGTTATCGATGTAATTGCCCGAAAATTGGCAGTTGTCGGAGCAATAATTTACAGTGTGTACGCGAACGGAACTTGTTTTTAATACGACCAATCGTTTGACTAATCGATACTGGTTTAATCGTCAAGCAATTACTCGCGCGATCAACGCGTCGGTGGTGTTCGATCGGGAAGTAACGAAGTTATCGAGCGATCGGCTAATTTATTTATAATCGGGCGATTTGTACGCGCTTACTGGGGCATCGTTGTTTCTGTATTACGGGGTCATCGTTTGTTCTATGACCGCGGCGAGCGCGTAGAAAATTACCTCATTTCGTGCGATGCTCACCGGCTCGTGATGCTTATGGTTGGTGTACACGAAAGTGGAATATTTAACGCGAGTTTCACTGCAGAAAACGAGATGGTTCGGAAATATGTAATTCCGCGTGCGGATAAACGCCGGAGATTCCGTTCGAACGACAGAAGGAAAATTAGTCGATCGGGTCGATACCAGCCTCGAGGTCTCGAAATACTCGAAGTTATGGTCTCCTCGGGAAGAGAATGAGAATAATTGTCGAAAATTGATGTGAAACGTGTGTATTTTTCTATAACGAATAATGAATATTTCGAGCGGTAAACGGTAAGTTTTGAGTAGTGTTTACCACGAGTAAATTGTTTTAAACATTGTTTATCGCGAGTAAGTTGTTTTAAATATTGTGTATCACAAGTATTTTGTTTTAAATATTGTGTATCACGAGTATGTTATTTTAAATATTGTGTATCACAAGTGAGTTATTTTAAATACCGTTTACTAGGAGTAAATTATTTTAAACACTGTTCGCTACGAGTAAATTATTTTAAACACTGTTCGCTACGAGTAAATTATTTTAAATACTGTTCGCTACGAGTAAATTATTTTAAATACTCCAGTTATCACGAGTAAGTTATTTTAAATCCAGTTTGTCACGAGTAAGTTATTTTAAATCCCGTTTGTCACGAGTAAATTATTTTAAATACCGTCCGCTACGAGTAACTCGCTTCAAACACTGTTTACCAAAAGTAAGTTATTTCAAATAAGTTTAGTTGAATCGCGATGGAAGTGAAATTCTATTTTCCTCGCATCAGAGCGCCGAAATAGTACTCGAGAGTACTATTCTATTTTCAGTGATGGTGGAAATACGATCTTATTTGAAATAGACACTTGAAAATAGTACGTCAAGTATGTAGCGCTTCGAAGTGAAACGCGGAAGAAATTTCCCAAATTTGTTGCTCCGGAACGTGTTTGTATCTCATATTTTAACCGATAACGATTTACAATCTATTTTGGCCTTATTTCAGAGACACCTCGAATATCGAAGGTAAAGATTTCAAATAAACTATTTCATCGACGTTCGTTGAAAGTAAAATATTTCTATCTCGTGTACCGGTTGTTTGAATAAAACTACCACTTTCCAAGCTTTCGTCTTGTGTGCGAAAGTGTCACAAGCGTAGCAGTATATTAAATACTTTTATTTCGATTCGCTATCCTCGAGTAATTCCTTAAGAGGTGTCGCTCGTTAATTGAAAGCCGATAAGAGCCCGAGAGAAAAATAATCGACTTCAGATTTCAAAGGGATAGAATAATTACAACGGTATAAAAGTCATTCTTATCGATCCTGGAACTGTCCAGCTCGCGAGATCTTCTTAGAAACGCATTGCAGTTGCATCACGAGTGCATTTCGAAAGTATCGAATTCGTTCGAACGTAGTACACGAACCTAATTCGAATCTTATTCTTCGAAATACAATTACGTGGATTCTTACGTATTCCTCGAAACAAACTAACCAATTCGATACAAAAGTAAATAATTCTAACACAAAAATAATAATTCTTCGCGAAAATTTTAAATAAGGAATTTTTTCTACTAGAAAAGAAATTTCAAATATTTCTTTCTCCACGACGTGTGAGTGTCTCGTTCTCGTTTTTCCGTTCAAAGGTAGCGAGATGTTATCGAAAGTGCAAAAGTGCCAACGTAAACAAGCAAATGATTTTTGTTGGTTGCTTTCCACGCACGGAATGCTCGTAAATCTTATTTTCACCGTCGGATAAGTTTCGCGCGAACAGGTCGTGGACGTGCGTACTATTAAGAGATAGAAATGATGATCAACGCGTACGGAGAACTCATTTCTGTTGACGCGCTTCTTTTCCTTTTTTCTTTCTTTCTTTTTTTTTTTTTTTTTTGATTCATTCTCCTTGCACTTGCATTAATAATTCGCGAAAGTGTAACTTTGTTTCGTGAAAGTTACCACCACGTGTTCACGGCAAACAGACCATATCTCGTAATACGGGACTCGATTTCGTTTTCGTTATATTTGTTTTACACGGTTTGATTATTTGTCGCGTAACCAGTTCCGATACAGCCAACGAGAACGGGATTAGCGGCAATAATTTAAACCCTCGTGGCGTTACGAATAAACGTGTTTTCGCGAATGATATGCGTGGCCCGTGTGGATTTATACGATATCGTAAATCGATTTGTATATTTACAAGACGCGGAATGAACGTTATAATTTGCGAGTTCGTCGGGTCGGTTGACGAAAATTCTGTTAAAACAACGCGGTGTCCCCGCGGTGTTAATTTGTTAGAAAGTGTGCACAGGATTTAGCACGTTGTCCGCTCGAGAAATTTATCTACGCTCTGTCCTAAATAATTATCGATTTACGATGCACGGTATCAATGCTTTAAACGGTTAATTATCGGTTAGCGATCCGCGACATACAAATTCAAATTTAACGAGCATTAATCACGTACATTAGCCGCTTATCGTGTACACAGAAAGAGGCGTATAAATTCTATAAATTGAAATCGTTTGTAGGTACAACACTTTCGAGAAGATCGTATCGAGCGAGATTACTTCATCTCGATGATTCAGGTTCGCTAATTCGCGAATTTCACTTTAATAACGAGCACAAACGTCGTTTAGTGTTCCATGAAAGTTGTAACGAAAACCTAGAACGGTGCCAGTATCGATGACGATGGGAATTATTGTTGGAATATTCTGTTTAAATATCACTTTGTTATCAAAGTAAAAGATATCGAAGAATATCAATTTTGGAAACGATTGGACAGTTGAACATTTTTTTTATTTTCTCGGTACGAAAGAAGGGAAAGTATAGTTTCCTTTTTGTAACGATTTTAAGAATAGTTTAGTCATCTAATTTTGGAAACTATAGACTAGAAAAATATTCAATTTTCTATTCCTTTGGTATAAAAGGAAAATATAGTTTCCTTTTTGTAACAATTTTAAAAATAGTTTCTTTCGCGCTACCAAATTTCGATATCCTTTTTTTATTTAGTTTTTCGTGTAGTCATCTAATTTTTGAAACGATAGACTAAACAAATATTCAATTTTCTATTCCTTTGGTATAAAAGAAAAATATAGTTTCCTTTTTGTAACAATTTTAAAAATAGTTTCTTTGGCATTACCAAATTTCGATGTGCATTTCTTATTTAGTGTTTTGCGTAGTCATTTAATTTTGGAAACAACAGACAAGAAAAATATTCAATTTTCTATACTTTTAGTATGAAAGGAAAACATAGTTTCCTTTTTCTAGAAATTTCCAAAAAGAATGCTCTTTCGTGTTACCAAAATTTCGATTTTTCAATTCAAACGTTGTTCAATCCTACGTACAAATCTTACAAATGTTTCTTTCCATCGTTTCACGAAGAAAAGTGTTCACAAACAAGTTTACAGATATTGTTACTTTTAATAACGAACACTATTTGCCACATTACTAAAGCAAATAATGCTACTAAATGGATTCTCAATCGTACGTCATCGATCAACGACGTTCGAACGATAATTTCACGTTTCGTTCAAAAACGAGAGCACAACACGAGCAAATTACAATTCATAGACAATAATTACCGTCTCTTGACTCACGATGTTCGGTTTTCGAAGTACTCGTTTTCCCGCGATTGGCGTACGAACGCGAATCAAAAGGATGCTAGACGATAAAATTCTGGCCACGCGTACTTTTTATTAGGATTTCGAAATTTTTCACGGCACTTTTCCTTCGTTTAAATGGAAACTTTGCGCACAGAGTCGCATAATTGTACCTATCCACTCGCGCGCACCTACATATTTAATCTCCCTGTCCGAGGGAAACACGGAGATATTAAATTGCGGCGTTTAACTCTCGCGTGGTTACTTATTTGCAAGTCTAACGATGGCTACCATGGTGGATTCTGCGTTACCGTTGCCGCTCTATAATCCTACAATAGTTTTATTTATTTAAGTACTCGTTTATGGAGAAATATTCCTATTCTCGCTATATCCTTGTACGTTTCTCTGGTATAGAAAGTTCTACTCGATGGAATAATTTTGTATAATTAAATTAGGAAAATTCGATCGTTAGGAATCTTCAGCTCGTGCATAAATATTTTTCTTGTTTTTTTTTTTTTTTTTTTTTACGACTCTCGATACTTAATTGGTTACACACCCACTGATTTCGTGTTACTATTACCGCTCTATAATCCTACAATAGTTTTACTTGTTTCAGTACTTGTTTATGGAGAAATATTCAAATTTCTCGCAATATCCGTGTACGTTTCTCTGGTATGGAGAATTCTCTTCGGTAATTGTTTCTTTCTCAATTAATTCTTCACAATTAAATTAGGAAAACTCGACCGTTAGGTATCTTCAGTTTGCGCATAAATATTTTTTACGACTCACGGTAATTAATTGGTTACGACCACGAATTTTTTGTTACTATTATCGCTCTATAATTCCACGATAACTGTACTTATTTGAGTAATTGTTTACAGAGAAATATTCCAATTTTTGCTACATCCTCTACGTTTCTCTAGTATAGAAAAGTTTCTTAAATAATTTTTTTTCTCAAATAATTTTCTACAATTAAATTAGGAAAACTCGACTCAATTTTATTTATTCAAGTACTCGTTTATAGAGAAATATTCTCCCACGTTTCTCCAGCATGGAAAATGTTATTGAATAAAATAATTTTCTATAACTAAATTAGGAAAACTCGACTCAATTTTATTTATTCAAGTACTCGTTTATAGAGAAATATTCTCCCACGTTTCTCCAGTATGAAAAATTTTATTGGACAAAATAATTTTCTACAATTAAATTAGGAAAACTCGACTCAATTTTATTTATGTAAGTACTCGTTTATAGAGAAATATTCTCCCACGTTTCTCCAGTATGGAAAATTTTATTGGATAAAACAATTTTCTACAATTAAATCAGGAAAACTCGACTCAATTTTATTAATTTAAGTACTCGTTTATAGAGAAATATTCTCCCACGTTTCTCTAGTATGGAAAATTTTATTGGATAAAATAATTTTCTACGATTAAATTAGGAAAACTCGACTCAATTTTATTTATTTAAGTACTCGTTCATAGAGAAATATTCTCCCTCGTTTCTCCAGTATGAAAAATTTTATTGGACAAAATAATTTTCTACAATTAAATTAGGAAAACTCGACTCAATTTTATTTATGTAAGTACTCGTTTATAGAGAAATATTCTCCCACGTTTCTCCAGTTTGGAAAATGTTATTGAATAAAATAATTTTCTACAATTAAATTAGGAAAACTCGACCGTTCGGAATGTCGAGCTTGCGCGTTAAAATTTTTCAACAACTCTCGACACTTAACTAGTCACACCTACGAAGTTATACAATTGCTGCGATATATTACGCAATAAGTCTCAACGTTCTTCGCGATTTCAAATTCTCTATGATCGTGTTTCACTTCCAGAAAGCAGAGACGATGAAATGTCACTACGCTTTCCAAAGAGCTCTACCCTCTTGGCTCTTCTGACTTTGTTCGTTTCTTTGCCGATCACTCGCTCGACGGTGTGTTTATTAAACACGCGAACACGAGCGTTAGTCTTCGAAATGATCACAGAAAGCAATTATCAAAATAATCGCGTTTACAAATCGTTGAAATAAACATTGCTGAACACAGACTCGAGAACCGAAGAGTCTCTGAATTATATTTCTAAATAGATTTCTGTTTTCTTTTCTCTATTGGTAATCTCAATCGGTATCGTATCCGTATCGATTAATCTTATCTCCTTGTTTTATTTGTATTTCCGAGATTACGAGAAATAGACGTCGAGTACGTGAATGAATCTTGCGAGCTATTATTTGTAAAAAGAAAAAAAAAAGTTGCGTCGATACAGGTGTCGAAATGACACGCCTCGATCTGATGTACAAACATAACTTGGCTCGATGGAAACCTTGTAATCAACGTAAGTGTGGAAAAATATATCTACAGAGTGTCCCAATCGTCACAGGTCGATTTACGTTTGTCCTTCGAATTGTCAACGTTAAAGATCGCGATTTTTTTCGATACACTTGATTAATTTTCACCGTGTACTTTTCCACGATTAATTTCCCATCTGTCTAGATGACGTGTGTCGAGTTTCAATTTAATTGGTTCGATGGTTTAAAATTAGCGCGAAATTCAAATCGACCGGTGATGATCGGGACACCCTGTGTACAAACACGAAACGTTACGAAATAGAGAAACAAAATGTTGCATCGACTACTAGGTTATTAACAACTTCTCCGGACGAATTATATCAAAGTGTCGTGATGGAAAATAGGACACGATCACGAGTTAATCTGTAGGATAATATTTCATATTATTCGAATTAACGAAGTACAGTGAAAGAAATTCGACAAGGCGATCCAAATTATTACGGACGAAGTATCTCAGTGTCATAATAGAAAATAGGACACGGTTACATAGTAAAATTAAGTACCATCAACGGAAGATATCCATAATCGCAAACTAGTGAAACCGGATTGGTCGTAACGTCGAAATACGAAGTGGCGCGCGTATTTTGTTGCTAACTCTAGAAACAGCATTGCGTTCGCGTTAATTGTAAAAATCGTTTGATGGTGTTCGAAAGTGTTCGAAATAGAAATCTGTATAAATTTCTCCGTATGGAGAAAATTAAAAAAAAATTCCACGAGAGATTTTTCCAGAGAACCTCGTTTCAGTTTCGTAATTTATAAACAATCTTTCGGTTACCAGACGTTACAATAATTTTCTCCACATTGAGAAAATTAAAAAAAATTCTACGATAGATTTTTTCAGAGGATCTCGTTTCTATCTCATAATTTATAAACAATTTTTTGATTACCAGACGTCACAATAATTTTCTCCACATATAGAAAATTTTGAAAATTCTACAATAGATTTTTCCAGAGGACCTCGTTTCTGTTTCGTAATTTATAAACAATCTTTCGGTTACCAGACGTTACAATAATTTTCTCCACATTAAGAAAATTAAAAAAAATTCTACGATAGATTTTTTCAGAGGATCTCGTTTCTATCTCATAATTTATAAACAATTTTTTGGTTACCAGACGTCACAATAATTTTCTCCACATATAGAAAATTTTGAAAATTCTACAATAGATTTTTCCAGAGGACCTCGTTTCTGTTTCGTAATTTATAAACAATTTTTTGGTTACCAGACGTCACAATAATTTTCGTCACATTGAGAAAATTAAGAAAAATTCTACAATAGATTTTTCCAGAGGACCTCGTTTCTGTTTCGTAATTTATAAACAATCTTTCAGTTACGAGACGTCACAATGGAAAAAATTAAAAAAAATTCTACGATAGATTTTTCCAGAGGACCTCGTTCCAGTTTCGTAATTTATAAACAATCTTTCGACTATCAGACGTCACAATAATTGCCTCCACATATAGAAAATTTTTAAAAATTCTACGATAGATTTTTCCAGAGAATCTCGTTTCAGTTTCGTAATTTATAAACAAATCTTTCGGATCCACGGCAACAATAGAATTCCTCACTGTACGGTTGCAAAATTTTCACCGCAGAATCTCTCGACACCTCATTCGGGTTCTCATAGAACAGTGAAATGTTTCGGTAGGTTTTTCCCCGTTCGATGATCGTATTTTGAAAAACATTGGTCGTCGTCGTGGCAATAAACCACGTCCGCGTCCGCTCGCCCGAAAGAAATTGAAAACACCTTCGAAGAAAGCGTTTTATTATGTATGGGTGTGTATACCAGTTTCTAGTTAGCCCGTTGATCGTCGAACAACGAAAGTCGGCTTTGTTTTATTACAATGGGCTACCTGCCGCAAACCGCGGCAAACCTTTCAACCTTCTAGGAACGGATGACTCGGGTATGATTATAGTGCCGTGCACTTTTCACAATGACCGTGGTACCGTGAATTGTGAAACTCGCTATGACGGACAATCATTTTTCAATGGCTCGATGTCCCCGTTGCGACACGCGAAACCGAGTTCGGATTGGAAATCGAAGACAAAATCGTTTTAACCGTTCGATCGACTCTCGATCCGATTCTCGATACACGTTACGACTTGTATCGTTTCCGCTCGTAGCGATTTTTCGACAGATCGGTCCAAAGGATCGTAATTTTATCGGGAATCGATTTTTTTTTTTGGAAGATCGATTTTTTGGACCGATCTTTCGTCGTTCGATTTTATCGTGAATTGATTTTTTTTGGACCGATCTTTCATCGTTCAATTTTATCGTGAATCGATTTTTTGGACCGATCTTTCGTCGTTCAATTTTATCGTGAATCGATTTTTTGGACCGATCTTTCGTCGTTCGATTTTATCGTGAATCGATTTTTTGGACCGATCTTTCGTCGTTCGATTTTATCGTGAATCGATTTTTTGGACCGATCTTTCGTCGTTCGATTTTATCGTGAATCGATTTTTTTGGAAGATCGATTTTTTGAACCGATCTTTCGTCGATCAATTATATCGCGAATCGATTTTTTCGACAGATCGATTTTTCGTCGTTCAATTTTATCGCGAATCGATTTTTTTTTGAACGATCGATTTTTTTTTGTACGATCGATTTTTTGAACCGATCTTTCGTCGTTCGATTTTATCGCAAATCGATTTTTTTAATCGATCTTTCATCGATCAATTATACCGCGAATCGATTGTTTCGACAGATCAATTTTTCACCGTTCAAATTTATCGCGAATCGATTTTTTAGATCGATCTTTCCTCGATCAATTGTATCGCGGATGGATTTAAAAAACACATCATTTTCTCTTCTACAAAAATTTCAATTGTATATTTATAAATAAAATAGACTAGACGTGCGTAATCTTGAATACATTTTTTTACACAATCGATTTTTCTGTCGATTCATTTCTAAACGACTTCCTATCGAATCAATTTTCAAACTTTCCATCCATACAGATTCGAAAAATCGATTTTTGCAACAGAATTCAGTAATCCTGGTACATTTCCACGTGACTGTAAAAATCGTGACTTCGTCCGTCACGATGACACTGTCGCGACAGTGTCAGGGTTGTCACGATTTTTGTCACTGTCACGATGTTAATCTTCAAATTTCGATTCTCCGACAACGAACTTTATTCCACGTGTTTTAATTTCATTCTTGATGCTAAAATTAATTTACTACAAGGCGTTCTGATGTCACGAAACGCGCAACTGCATAAAGAAATGGTCGAAAAACCGCTACACCGGCGCGACAGTTACTGCCACGTGAAAACGTAGCTTTACGATGGCTAGAAATGGCGCGTAGAGTCGAGCAAACAGGAAAATACAGTTGCACGGGTGAAAAACGTTTACGTTTCCCGGGTTATTGACATTTCGTCCGCGACGAATCGAAGTAAAAGTCGAAACGAAATTGGGCTTCCGTTTCACCGGTCTGCGCCCGACATGGTCGTAAATATAATATGATCACGATTTCAGTCGTTGTTGAATCACTGTAGAACCTTTATCGTGCGAACGTCTGTTAATCGAGTGTTTATTCGAGAGGTATAACGTTCCAACGTTTTATTATGCGGACGAAAATGGGGAAAATTTGTATTTTTTATGAGAATATCCAGGAACGAATGATATGTAAATATTTGTTTGTACATCATTGGAAAGATAATAATTTGAATTCGAATTGTAGAACGATGGTGTATCTCACGTTAAACGAGAAAGAATTGGAACAAATGACAATGTATGGTCGGTCGATTTGGAGGTAATTTATTTGGAGGTAATTTATTTGGAGATAATTTATGTGGAGGTAATTTATTTGGAGGAAATTTATTTAAAGGTAATTTATTTAAAGGTAATTTATATGAGACATAAACAATCATAATCTATCTCTAGATTATTTACTTCTATATTGACTAATTGTTCATTTTTTGTTCTTTTTTATCTTTGTAAAAGGACAACGAACGAGCTACAGTAAAATGAAATTCGGCCAGGGTTCTCTTTTCGAAGAGTGCTCCTCTTCATCGAGTTTCTTATAAAAATAAAAAAAGATTCACCATTTTCACAGATAACGAATTCTCTTAAATTTCGTTTCGCGTTACTTCGGTGGCACTCGACTTTTCTCTTCTCACAAAGAAGAAATTAACCTTTCGTGTCAAACGAACGCAAACAATGGTGAAAATGGCCCCCAATCGCGAACCCGAGCGTGAAGTTTCCTCCGCATCGAATTTCTCGCAAAAGTGAAAAAAGATTCACCATTTTCTGGATAACGAATTCTCTTAAATTTCGTCTCTCCTTTTTCAACGACTTTTCGTTTGATATAAAAAATAAAAATTGACCCTTCGTGTCAAACGAACGCAAACAATGATAAAAATAATTCCTAAGTAAGAAGAAAATGGTGAAAATGGCCCCTAAGAAAAAAGATCCATCATTTTCACAGTTAAAAAAAATTCTCTCAAATTTCGTTTCGCTTTCATCAATGGCCTTTCGATTGGTACGCAAAAGAAAATTAACCTTTCATCTCGAACGAACGCAAACAATGATAAAAATAACCCCTAAGTAAGAAGAAAATGGTGAAAATGGCCCCTAAGAAAAAAGATCCATCATTTTCACAGATAACAAATTCCCTCAAATTTCGTTTCGCTTTCAACAATGGCCTTTCGATTGGTACGCAAAAGAAAATTAACCTTTCATCTCGAACGAACGCAAACAATGATACAAATAACCCCTAAGTAAGAAGAAAATGGTGAAAATGGCCCCTAAGAAAAAAGAACCACCATTTTCACGGATAACAAATTCTCTCAAATTTAGTTTCGCGTTACTTTTCAGTGACCGTTGACCTTTCGTTTGGTACGAAAAAGAAATTGTCCCGGACGAAAAAAAAAAAAAAAAAAAACCGTTTCTTTTTTCGCCGTGGTATTTTCGCCGATCTGCGAAGCGGTAGTCACTGTTTATCTCTCTTGGTTGATCTCTTGACACGTCCCTTTCTCGAGGAAACGTTCGCCTCGCGACCGGCGAAAGTGGAGGTTCTAAATAGCGATGAACAAGGTGTAGTTCATGGACGAGCCTCCGTCGGCATTCAGTGGATGTTTATTCAAGCAATGACGCGTTGCACGGGGCGAGCGAGAAACTTTGTTAAACGCTCGTGACTTGGATTTTGTAACGTATCCCTGGTAGTTTATGCACTTGGTACCGTCGAGCTTTTTTAACGTGAACTCGCGTCACTCGAGTTCCTTTAACGTTTCGTCAGCGTGGCGAATAACAATGGTACGGGGTCGTCGTAATGATTTTAATACCGTAACGAGCAACCGTAACTCGATATTACGTGGCAACGTAAACGAGATCGATAAACTAGACCAACGATCGTGATTAATCGAAAGATCGGTATCTTTGGCGGAAAATCTACACGGCGATTTATTTTAAGCCACAAACTTCTTATGTGACCATCCGGTAAATTACTTGGAAATTGATTATTTAGAGATTATTTATTTGGAAATAATTGGTTTAGAGATCGTTTATTAGGAAATAATTTATTTAGGGATCGTTTATTAGGAAATACTTTATTTAGAGATCATTTATTAGGAAATCATTTATATAGAGATCATTTATTAGGAAATACTTTATTTAGAGATCATTTGTTAGGAAATAATTTATAGAGATCATTTAATAGAAAATACTTTATTTAGAGATCATTTATTAGGAAATAATTTATACAGAGATCATTTATTAGGAAATAATTTATACAGAGATCATTTAATAGAAAATACTTTATTTAGAGATCATTTATTAGAAAATAATTTATACAGAGATCATTTAATAGAAAATAATTTATATAGAAATCATTTGTTAGGAAACACTTTATTTAGAGATCATTTATTAGGAAATAATTTATACAGAGATCATTTAATAGAAAATAATTTATATAGAAATCATTTGTTAGGAAACACTTTATTTAGAGATCATTTATTAGAAAATAATTTATACAGAGATCATTTAATAGAAAATAATTTATATACAAATCATTTGTTAGGAAACACTTTATTTAGAGATCATTTATTAGGAAATAATTTATACAGAGATCATTTAATAGAAAATAATTTATATAGAGATCATTTATTAGGAAATACTTTATTTAGAGATCATTTTATAGGAAATAATTTATTTAGAGATCATTTATTAGGAAATAATTTATACAGAAATCATTTAATAGAAAATAATTTACATAGAGATCATTTGTTAGGAAATACTATATTCAGAGATCATTTATTAGGAAATAATTTATACAGAGATCATTTAATAGAAAATAATATACATAGAGATCGTTTAAAACGAAATAATTGATCTATAAATCACTTATTAGGAAATCATTTATTTACAGATAAACTACACTATTTAGAAATAATAAAAAACTAGTTTCGATACGACAGTTTCGACTAGAATATTCCCCCCAAAAATTCCAAACCCTTACCCACATTTTAAAATAACCAAAATTTCCTAAATCATCTTTCAAGTTTAATTACACCATATCACAAGGAACAATATTACAATCTCCAAATATATCCCAAAATATGTCCCGCACCTCAAGAGCCACGTGCCTACGCGAAATCAATTTCCCCCAAAGTTCAGAGACTCGTTTAAACACCCTATTACGACTCGAGACCCTTTATTCGAACTTAGTCGTCACGCTGTGTAAAAATGTAGGTCATAATCGAACGAATTCACAAATTTCTACCTACCCTCGACCCATTGTCCCATTGCTAGGACATCCCCAAAGAAAGACAAGAAACCCCAAAGAGAACCGTAGGTCCTCGGATTCTCAAAGCTGAAAACCTTCGCGTGAGTGGGATCGGTTAATCTCGTATTACTTTCTCGGTTTGGTTTTACGATCACGGTGTATACCTGTCCGGAAGCTTTTGTCTCTGTCGTCAGGTAAGTAAAGTTTCGTCCACGTTGTTGAGGTCTTAGCCCGTGATCAACAGGTTGAGGCGAGGCGATTCCCCGTGTTCGGCTCGAGATCGCTGTCAGTCCGCTTCGGTACACAGGGCAGTGAGGTGTTGTTACCGGTGACTTTAAACGATAGTTCGCGATCGAATCGCGTTAAATACTCGATTCTGGTCTCGTCGATGTAATTGCGTCCATCCAGCCGGGACATGCGAGTGAGTGATTTACTTTTCCTTTTGAACAACACCTTCGAAACGGTCGTTCTACCCCGTTGATCGAGCTGAACTTTATTTACGGACCGCGAGCTATCGGCCTGGAAATGATTCTGAGAAACTAGAAGGCGATGATTGCATAAGTGCGTCGATTGAATCGGTTTCTAGCCGGGTATCTAACTCGGTGTTTTCTTTATTTCGCCGCGCCGGATCTACGTGCATTCCTTGGCACCTTCTTCCGAACTGTTGCGTTTTAAATAGTTGTACGGTACGCGGCGTGCGTTTTTCTACGCACGGACGATCCACGGGCATCTTATTGAGTATCGACATCGTGAGTTCTCGATTTGAGTTAACAACCGTGTGTGTGTATATTTTTTCCGTTACCGATCGTGCGATTATTCTGTATTTTCGATGTAAAATTCATTTTACACGGGTTTGAAAATATAGGAAATTTGTTATTTCAATAACTTTATCGTTGTTGAGTCTATAATCCATCGATATAGTGAGTTCCCGATTTGAGTTAACCGGGTGTGTATTTTTTCCGTTACCGATCGTGTGATTCTATATTTTCGATGCAAGAAACATTTTACACGTATTCTAAAATATAGGAAATTTGTTATTTCAATAACTTTATCATCGTATTGAGTATCGACATCGTGAGTTCTCGATTTGAGTTAACAACCGTGTGTGTGTATTTTTTCCGTTACCGATCGTGCGATTATTCTGTATTTTCGATGTAAAATTCAGTTTACACGGATTTAAAAATATAGGAAATTTGTTATTTCAATAACTTTATCGTTGTTGAGTCTATAATCCATCGATATCGTGAGTTCTCGATTTGAGTTAACCGTGTGTGTATTTTTTCTGTTACCGATCGTGTGATTATTCTGTATTTTCGATGTAAAATTCATTTTACACGTATTTAAAAATATACGAAATTTGTTATTTCAATAACTTTATCGTTGTTGAGTCTACAATCCATCGATATCGTGAGTTTTCGATTCCAGTTAACCGTGTGAGTATTTTTTCCGTTACCAATGGTATGATTCTATATTTTCGATGTAAAAATAATTTTACACATATTTAAAAATACAGGAAATTTATTATTTCAATAACTTTATCGTCGTTTTCGATCTGAGTCAACCGTGTGTGAATTTTTTTCGTTACCGATAGTGCGATTCTATATTTTTTACGTAAAATTCATTTTACACGTATTCAAAAATATAGAAAATTTATTATTTTAATAACTTCAATATTATCGTCGTCGATCGATCGTTGTTCAATCTTCGTGAACGAGTGTGTTTTTTTTTTCCATTTCGTCGATTAGCGTTTTATCTTGTTACAACGTTCGTGAAAATTGTTTTACGTGTGACGCGAGTGCAAAACGTGTAACGACGTTAAGATTTCTGCGAGGTGATAATCAGCCGACGATTGTCACCGATTAACGTTTGTTAATTTCCGCTGTCAATATCGCAGAATGTCCTGTAGAAACTTATATTTCTTCCGGTAGAAATAACGATACATTCGAACCTTCTGATCCTCTACGGTGAAATTAACAATCGAAAAATATAAAAAATATTGAGAAAAAGAAAGTTCAAGAATAACCATTTGTAAATATAAACCAACGACACAAAGAATCACTCGATACACAAAAAGTGTAAATAATCCTCCAAATTTTTACTTTCTTCCATACAAAGAAATTTTGATCAGACCACGATGAATATTTAAAAAAGAAAAAATAATAATAAAACCTCGTTCACCTTGACTATCGATCTTTCTCCCATATCAATTTTCTACCTTACATCTCTAACGTGTTACAATACTAAACGTTTCTTACAGCAACCAACTCGTTAAAACGATGATATATATATTTTGTTAAACTGGTTCTTCCTACGCCACTCTTTCTCCCTCTCTCATTTTCATACTTTGAAAACATCGATTCACCAAACACGGGCAAAACGTTTAAACACGGTATCATTATTTTAAACTGTACACGGTGGTACTCTTTCTCCCAACTATCGACCAGTATCGGTAACTTTTATACGAATAATCTTCATAGTCTTTGTTACAGAATGTGAGATAATTTTAGCTTTCTCTTCCGAAGTTTCATCTCGCGACTAATTATAGAACACGGTTTCGTGCTCGCGCGAGCGCGAGCGTGTGCGTCTTTTCTACCGAAAACGCGAACTTTGAACACGCGAGCTTTACGAGAGTTCGATGTTCCGGTCGATTTACGTTCCCCGATGGTGTTTTACCGTGAGTCGATTAACGGTTGCAAGCTCGTTCGTTTCAATTACAAAACACCGCGGCTCTTTGTTCCCTGTAGCTGTTTTGTTCTCCGCAAGCGTCGGATTCTGTGGTAAACCTCGCTTCGTATCCGCGATTTCCACGTGCAACGTCTCGCGTCGAGATTCTTGCTCAATTTAAGGAATCGGGAACGAAACTTCTAATTATCCCACCGGGTACACGATTGCATTCCCTGCAACTGTGTACGTTTCCTCGTTCGTTGTTCGGACATTATTTTCCGTTAGGCGAACCGAGACGTTACCGAGATCGAACGAACAGGTTTACATTTATACTTTTCTCTCGTATCAATGATATATCGAAACTCGAATATTCGGAAATTATTTTACAGGTGTAAACGATAAATCAAAGAATATCGTTGTATGATAAAATTATTATTTTTTACGCGAAATCGTCTCTGTGCACGAAATTTATTCTTAGCGATGCTGATTGTATGCATCTGTCGAGGTTTGCAATTTTTACAAAAAAAATTAAAGCGTTTTGGAAACTTTGGTGGATTGGTATATTTTATTACCGTGTAGAGAGTATTTTTTTTATGTAGAAAATATTACTGTACGAGCAATTTTCATTAGTTTTTATTAGAAATCGTCTCTGTGCACGAAATTGATTCTCAGCGATGCTGGTTGTATGCATCTGTTAAGGTATGCAATTTTTCAAAAAAAATTATTGGGTTTTAGAAACTTTGGTGGCTTGGTATATTTTATTACCGTGTAGAGAGTATTTTTTTTATGTAGAAAATATTACTGTACGAGAAATTTTAATTAGTTTTTATTCGAAATCGATTCTCAGCGATACTGGTTGTATGCATCTGTCAAGGTTTGCAATTTTTAGGAAAAAATTAACATGTTTTAGAAACTTTGGTGGCTTGGTATATTTTATTACCGTGTAGAGAAAAGAATTTC
The DNA here is from genome assembly GCF_051014685.1 of Ptiloglossa arizonensis. NCBI lineage: Eukaryota > Metazoa > Arthropoda > Insecta > Hymenoptera > Colletidae > Ptiloglossa > Ptiloglossa arizonensis. The sequence goes on from NC_135050.1 coordinate 24,643,774, forward strand.
TTAATCTAGAAAATACCACTATACAATAAATTATAATTATTTTTCATTCGAAGTCGTCTCTGCACTTGATATCAATTCTACTATTATATCCAACAGTTAAAATTTACAATTTTTTGTATAGTTTATCGTGCATTAGAAACCTTGATAATATATTCTATTACCCTGTTCACTGTTTGAGAAATTTTAATTAGTTTTTATTCGAAACCGTCTTTGTGCACAAACTCGATTCTCAGCGATGCTGGTTGTATGCATCTGTCAAGGTTTGCAATTTTTAGGAAAAAATTAACATGTTTTAGAAACTTTGGTGGCTTGGTATATTTTATTACCGTGTAGAGAAAAGAATTTCTTAATCTAGAAAATACCACTATACAATAAATTATAATTATTTTTCATTCGAAGTCGTCTCTGCACTTGATATCAATTCTACTATTATATCCAACAGTTAAAATTTACAATTTTTTGTATAGTTTATCGTGCATTAGAAACCTTGATAATATATTCTATTACCCTGTTCACTGTTTGAGAAATTTTAATTAGTTTTTATTCGAAACCGTCTTTGTGCACAAACTCGATTCTCAGCGATGCTGGTTGTATGCACCTGTCGAGATATGCAATTTTGTCAAAAAAATTATTGCGTTTTGGAAACTTTGGTGGCTTGGTATATTTTATTACCCCGTAGTGAGGGTATTTTTTTTATCTAGAAAATACCACTACGCAATAAATTATAATTATTTTTCATTCGAAATCGTCTCTGCACTTAAAATCAATTCTACTATTATATCCAACAGTTAAAATTTACAATTTTTTGTATAGTATATCGTGCATTAGAAATCTTGATAATATATTCTATTACCCTGTTCTAAAGAATATTTTTTTAAACAGAGATCGATAAATTAAAATACATTAATATAAATTTCTGATTATTCGTATTTTCGATACCGTTGAATCACCGGTAAGTTGTACCACAATTGTATTATAATTGACCGATTCAATTGCACAACATGTTTGAGATCACACATTCGATAAAGTGTATTAAAATAGACAAATTATAATCGTTGCAATAAACTCTAGTTAAAATCTCCGGCGAACGATCTGCGTTCGAGGTATCGTAACGCGTTTCTTCGAGAGAGGCTCGTGTAACGATCGTTTTCAATTTATATTAATTAACGATTAATTATCAAGAGTTCCAGAACGAAGAACCGTGCACGTCCCGGCGGAACGAGTTCTGCCCCGTAGCGAACATTTTCGGTATTATTTATACATCGTAGAAAGTTCATACAATTATATACGGATTGCGATCTTCTCGATGCGATATATCAGTCCTGTTTGAAGCGATTTGAGCAAACGCGGCGATTGTTATCGGAATGTTTCACAGTTACGCCTTTCACCCGGCTTTGACCAGCAATTAAATTAACCCCTTAAGAAGATCAACTCGTAAAACGTGATCATTTGCGTGATGCAAAGTCTCACAGCGGCGAGTGTTTCTAAACACGTTTCGAACGTTGCGTTGCAACTCGCGTACATCTGTCAATGGCAACTTCCATGCCAATTAGTTCATAAAATCGATGTCCTCTGGTCTCCTAAAGAACAAAAAAAAAAAAAAATATACCGATACGTCGTTTGTAACCGAGCACGGTAATTGTACGACGCGAGGAAATTTTCTAAAACGTTAATTACCACCATTGAAATTAAACGATAACACGTTTCTTCGAACGATCGTTGTTACCTTCTATATTAAATAGAAGACAGTGTTTTAAATAGAAGTTTGGAATTTTTAGAACGAGTAAAGTTCACGAGTCGGATACGATTACGATGAATTTATCGTTAATCGTGTCGGTATACGCAACAGGCGAAATTTTATCACGTTCCTGCATTTATTCTTACACGTTATCAACCTCGAGGTTTGGCTTATCTATTATCTGCATCTGTCGGGCGTTAAGGTATTTCACGAGAGATTTGTTTCATATTTACCACGTAGTTTTCGCAATTATTGATAATTAGCTACCAGGGATTAACTTTGCAATCGGTTTAAGACGAACCGAGGATTGCCTCTTATCGTTTGTAAATTTATGAATGGAAATCGGTGCAGTTTCCCCGTTAGAGTTGAACACCACTGAACACGAATCAATTTACAAATTATAGCTAGGTTTCTATCGAGTGTGTTTTTAATACGCACACTTTGTGCGGAAAAGAAATGTATATGGGACTACATCTTATACAACTATTTATTATTATTTTTGTATGCATATTTATACATTCTGCAAAAAGAAAATTGGACATCGAAGATAATGAAATACCCTGTACAAGATGCACTTTTTTCTAATTTACATGTACACGTTCTGTAATACAAACAAGAAAAAAGTAGATAGTGGCGTTGGTGAAACACCTTATACAACTTTCTTTCAGATTTACTATTTTTTTAATGCACACCCACACATTTTGCAAAAACAAAGATATCAACGATCGTGTAACACCCTGTACAACCTTTAGATGCACTTTTTGTAAACTTCATGTACACATTCAGCAAAAAAATAGATATCTTTTATGAAACACCCTGTACCACTTTCTTATAGATATTCACTATTTTTTCAATTCTCACACGCACACACAATTTCAAAAAAAAAAAAAAAAAAGGATATTGTGAAATACCCTGTACAATCTTTTAGATGCACTTTTTGGAATCTGCATGTACACATTTTGCAAAAAAATAGATATCATTTTTCATGAAACACCTTGTACCACTTTCTTGTAGATTTTCACTATTTTTTCAATTCTCACACGCACACACAATTTCAAAAAAAAAAAAAAAAAAAAGGATATCGTGAAACACCCTATACAACCTTTACTGCACTTTTTATCTGTACGCACACATTCTAAAAAAAATAAATAAATACCAGCTTTCACGAAGCTCTTCCAATTCACAATTTTTTCAACTCACACCCACCCACACATACACGACAGTTTCACAAAGAACGAAACAGTCGGTAAAATATTCCACGCGAGCTTCCACCGCGTTTGATTCACTCTCGCGACTTTTGTAAAAAGAAATCATCCCAACTTCTCCATTTTATAATCTCCGGTGTGCGATACGATGACTCGAAAAACCAACTCCAATTATTTCAGCCATTTTAACGATCCCCCTCCGAACGCGGGGCAGAAAATTGACATAGAACCGTGTATCTAATTAACGTACGCGTCTCATTGATGCGGCAATAATTTCCCTATTCAAAGTGTACGTACGGTTAATCCTATAAATCGCGGTTTCTAAATTTAGTCGACGCTCGGGTGAAATCGGCCATTAATCTTGCATTTATTCGTCGCCCGATATACTCGCGTACTCCTCTATACTGTATCAGTCGCGTCCATCGAACATCTTTCGTTAGTCACGTTGTGTCGTTTGCCCACGCTGCGCCCATTGGCGTAGCCACGGGTCCCTCGTTCGTGTTCGCTCGTTCGCTCGTTCGTTCGTTCGCTCGCTCGCGTTATCTTCGACGAGCGACTAGCGTTTATCGCCGATTTAAACGTGGGCCCTGATGAACCGAGCTTCAATTAAACGGGTTCTCCGTGAGCTCGCAATTGTCTTCAATCTTTGTACCCTCACGTGGCGTGTATACGTACTCCCGGCGTGCTTCACTCGCTTTTACTTGGATTTAATTGCCCGCTCGGAAGATGACTCGTGCACAGATAAAGGATCGATTCAGCCTCGTGGAAAAGTGGATGAAAGTAACACTTCGAACGAGTAAAAACTCTTCGGTTGCATTACGATCGAGCGAGACCTCCTTCTCGCGAATCTTTTCGATCCTTCGACCGGAATTTTTACACCGATCTGGAAACACATCTACGAAGCAAATGATCGGAACGGTGACGATATGTAGTATCGGATTTTCGGCGTTCGCTTAGGCCTAAACGAGATAACGCGCTCGGTCAGACTTGAGTTAAACTAAACATTTGGCGCCGATCGGTCCGCTAGCTTTCCTGGAAGGCACGAGTATTCTTTACAGGGGGTCTTGCGCGACGATCGAGCGTGAGAACGTATGGGGATGAAAGGAAATATATGTGGTTCGGAGAAAGTGAAGAGTGTTTGGGAAAGACGAACGATTAGGATGGCCGAACGTGACCGAATGTTTCAAGTGAGAGAGACTGAGGATTGGAATGAAAGAGAATTAATGGGAATGACTATATAGAGCGCGAGAAGAACGTTGAGAGATACAGAGTAAGACGGTAACACACAGTAAGACGGTATCACGCAGTATGGGACAGTATGACAAAGTATGACGACGAGAGTATGTCCGAGGAGTGTGTCGCGAAGACGATAAGACGAGACAATTAAAAGACGTACTAAGACTTAAGCAAGAAAGACGATCAAGACGCGTGCCGAAGGTACAAAGACGGTTGCTTAGTTTAATACGCGGTCGATCTACCTTAGTAGAAAGCGAAACCAATCACCAACACTACGTTTAATACTTGTATCATTGTAATGTATAATATCATTAAATATACTTTAATATACCGCACGAGGACAACAGTTATTTGGGGGCTCGTACGGGGATCAATCACTCAAAGATCTCTTCTCAAGTGATTCGAAGAGAGAAAGAACAACAATATTGTTAATTTATCGAAGAACGGTATTGTTCGTTCACGATCGTACGATAAGTGTTGCGCAACGGGACGATAATTAGCGATATTGCCCGAACTTTTTCAAAAGTGTTCACCGTTTTTCGATTATCGTTGTGCGTTTCGATTTTGAAACCGTGGTTAAAAAATTGAAATTGAAGGATTGGTAAAAGTTCGAGGTGTCGATGAATGTAACGAACGTGAGATTTTTTTCAATGGTGTGTTTGAATATTTTTGTACAGACGTTTTTAATCTTAATTACAGAAAATATTATGAAAATGTAATAATTTAGTATCTTTGGAAAGTAAATAGTTGAAATTCGAGTAGGAGGAATTTTTAAAAATTTCACTTCCACGTTTCTTTTCACTAAATGGAACTTTCACGGTGTTCGAATATTTGTCTAATTTTGCCACGTGTGTCTAGCGGAAGTAGTTCGCGGCATTTTTGGGGAACGTGCGCGGACCCGTGTCACGAGTGAAGAAGGAAGAGGAGGAGGGGGTTTTATACGAATTCACAGGAAAAGTTGGTTGGACCGAGGCCAAAGTAAAATTAGTTGAATCGAGAATAAGAATGATGCCGCGTAAGAATCGTTTCGCGCTTTGGACACGCGTTGCTCCACTAATTTTTTCCCAGGCTCCGGTTTCTTGCTACGTAGTTTCGTTTCACGAAGGTGTCGATACACGCGAGAAAACGCGAAACAAACGGGATCGGAATTGCAAGGTAGCGAACGATTTTTTTTTACTCTTTGAAGAAATTTTTTACTTTTTGCAAACACGTAAAACTTCACCGTATGGTGTTGTCGTATATCGTAGAATTTTAATACGATTCGAGCAGAGTTTTTCTTTTCACGGATACGAAATAAATTATTAAATCTTTTATAATAATTATTGAATAAATTTATTGTGTTCGATGCTAGCAATTAATTTCCAACAAGAGTCCGTTGCGTTTAGCAATTCAATTTTATTATTTTTTAACAAAGTCTAAATAGCTTACAGGTAACATTATCCAACGATTCGCTTAACTGACGTTTACAAATCCTTACGAACTGCAAACAAGATTATCTGCGAGCCTTGTTTGAATTAATCATAGTGTCTTGTTCCCGGGTATTCGAGTTACGTTTATATAATGGACAAATAATGGTCTCGAAATATTATTTTAAAATATTAATTAATAATGGCTTCTGTTAGAAACGTAAAAGGTGTATAAATTATGAAAATGTAACGTGGACGTTTAAATACACCGAAGACCATTTTCATATACATTTATTGTGCGAATGCACAAATTAAATTTCCTGTCAATGAATTCGTGTTATGTAAAAGACTATATTTTCCGAATACGTTAGTTTCAACTAATGCTAGTTGCACGTTTCTTATTCGATCTCTTCTATGCGTTATTTTACATGAGCAAATATAAGACGTTGGAAAAATTTGATTCGAATATTGTTCCGCTGACAAATTCATTTAATCTACTATATTTAAATCACTACCAATGTATGCTACATTCTCACGTACTTGAACCATTCATTTTTTAATCTCATGCATTCCCATAGAAAGTTCCATATCTTCGACATTCAACTGCTCTCCGAGTCTCTCTCAAAGTCGTTAAAATAATTAAATAAAGATTAAAAATTTACAAGAAGCACTTTCGACGGAGTTTCATATTTTCAGGCATTTAACTCTCCACAAAGTCTTCGAACAGAAAAATTAATGCACAAGAAAGAAACACTCCGTAAGAATATCTTCAGAAATTCATGCATATCCATGCGTTGAACTCTCTTTAAAGTCATCAAATACCAAACCGAATAAAAATTAAGTATTCACAAGAAACTCCGCGCAAAAATTCTCCTGGAAAGTCTCACATTTTTGTGTGTTTAATTCTGGTTAAAGTCATAAAAAAAAATTAATAAAAATTCAAAATTCAAAAGAAAAAACTAAATAAAAATTCAAAAGAAAAAGGACAAAAGCTAAATAAAAATTCAAAAGAAAAAGGAAAAAGCTAAATAAAAATTCAAAAAAAAAAGAGAAAAAGCTAAATAAAAATTCAAAAGAAAAAGAGAAAAAGCTAAATAAAAATTCAAAAGAAAAAGGAAAAAGCTAAATAAAAATTCAAAAGAAAAAGGAAAAAAGCTAAATAAAAATTCAAAAGAAAAAAGAAAAAAACATTACGTACAAATTCCCCGTAAAATTCCCATAATTTCCATGCATTGAACTCTCCTTCAAAAAGATTAGAAACTTAAAAGAAACACTGCGTAAAAATTCCCACAATTTCCACGCATTGAACTCTCCTTCAAAAAAATTAAAAATCTAAAAGAAACACTACGTAAAAATTCCCATAATTTCCACGTGTTGAACTCTCCTCGAAATTGTCAAACGAAAAACTAATTAAAAATGAAAAATCCTAAAGAAAGAAACACTGCGTAAAAATTCCCACAATTTCCACGCATTGAACTCTCCTCCAAAAAGATCACATTACGTAAAAATTCCCATAATTTCCACGCGTTGAACTCTCCTCGAAATTACCAAACGAGAGACAAAATCAAAAAATGAAAAAAATCCTCAAGGAACTCCGCGCAAAAATCCTCCCGGAAACTCCCACATTCGGGTGCGTTCAAATCCCCACCAAGTCTCTCCTCCCGGAGTTCCCCAAGTCGCGGACAAAGAGTCCCGAAAATGACCGTGGGGTCCCCAGGGTCGCCCCGAGCGGTCCGATTTACCCTATTCTACGCCGTTGCTCGGAGGATTATCAGATAAAGTGATTCGGCGATTTCGTGTTTCAGAACGTTGTGCCTTACCGCTGCAGTAGCGACAGCGACGAGGAGCCAGTCACGAAGCAGCCTCGACTCAGCCGCAGACACTCGCGTGGTTCTGGAAGGGAATCCCCGGGTCAGTCGGCACGTTCGACGCGCTCGAGTCGCTCGAAACACCACAGAGCCGCAAGATCGCGATACTACGAGGATCCAGCCGCGGCCAGAGCGGATCTCTCCGACACCGACGCGTCTTCCGAGAATCGTTCGATCAGCGACGGATCCTACTTCGAGGTGCGTATAGGTATACCGCGTAGTGTCGTCTCTCGGGAAACCGAGATTTTCTCTCTGTTTCTTTCCTGCGCCGTGAGAGGGAGGAGCCGGTGGAGAGACGAACGAACAACGACCACGACGACGAGGGTGTTCTCTCGCGTGGCAACCGTGAAACCGGTATGGCGTCCCCGAACTGTCCCCGCGGAACAATGGTGTTCTTGTGGGAGCACGCGTCGCGTACGAGGAGGAACTTCGGTTAATTGAAAGTGACTGGTTCGGTCGACGGCTCTTGGCGCATCTTGCGCGCACGCTGTTCCTCCCAGTGTCGGTTGGTGAACCTCGCTGAATGTTTGGATTAGCGTTTCCGGTTTTGTTCCACGGCTCGCTGTACCAGCTACTCGTTCGCGATTCGACGGTGCAACACTGCTCTCGGTTTACCGCCTCGGATCAATTATTCTTTCGTTCGTGGCTTCGGGTGTATCGAGACACACACGGTTATCCTGATAATACCGTTGGAGGTTATGTTCCGTGTAATGTGTCGGCTATTCCCGATGTTTTCAATGAACGTGACGAGTTCACGTGTATATACGAGTGAGACGCAAGTGTAACGTGAAATATTCTCCGATCGATTTCACTGTGAACTGTACGGGTGTGCAACAGGTGTCGGGTGTGTACGTGTAACGCTTTATTGCCAAATCGGTTCGTTTAAGCGTTCCATCGCGATCGGTCGAATACGTGGATGGACATCCGAGCGGCGAAGTTGATCCTTATAAGCTAACCGGCCATTGTTTCGTTTTAAGCGCGAAGGAAGCGTCTTGCATACTTCGCACGAGCGTACCGGACCACGTGTACTCGAGTGGTAATGTACCATTTTTTAAATTTCCGATTCGAGGTAAACGCAAATTGCGATCAATTTTTGTTCGTTCGCCCGATGATGACCGATTTTCCAAATTTTTGATTCGAGATCAATGAAAATCGCGTTCCTTTTTTTTTATTTAAATGTTAATATACGATTTCTTAAATTTCCGATTCGAGATCGGTGAAAATTGCGTTCCATTTTTTTTTATTTAAATGTTAATATGCGATTTCTTAAATTTCTGATTCGAGATCGGTGAAAATGGCGTTCTTCCTTTTTACTCCAAAAGTAATATCCGATTTTTAAAATTTCCGATTCGAGATCGGTGAAAATTGCGTTCAATTTTTTTCACTACCGCGATGATAACCGATTTTCGAAATTTTTGATTCGAGATCAACGAAAATCGCGTTCCTTTCTTTTTTACTCGAACGTTGATATCCGATTTCTAAAATTCGCGATTCGAGATCGGTGAAAATTGCGTTCTTTCTTTTTACTTAAATCTTAATATCCGATTTTCAAAATTCGCGCTTCGAGATCGGTGAAAATGGCGTTCTTCCTTTTTACTCCAAAAGTAATATCCGATTTTTTAAATTTCCGATTCGAGATTAGTGAAAATTGCGTTCAATTTTTGTTCACTACCGCGATGATAACCGATTTTCGAAATTTTTGATTCGAGATCGATGAAAATTCCGTCGGTTGAAAAGATCTTCTTCCGTTCCATAACCTCTAAAATCTGACCTCGAAACTGGTACACAGTTTCGCGAACTTTGCACCGTCCACCTTCGAAGGTATCTTTCGGTTTCGATCTCTGGACTAGTTTGTTTGTTTGTATGCATTAATTTCCGAGGAGAAAACCGCAACTTTATCTCCATTTTCGTGGCAATCTCCTCGCTTTCGGAATCCGAATCGAAGTAAAGCCGCAGTCGCTTCACGGAATACACAATTAACGTTCTCATTGGCGCGTGGTGTTTCGTTGGCTTTTCACCGAGACGACGTTCCTTCTCGTTCGGAAAGTAATTTCGTTTTCCAAAACGAAGAATATACAATTCAATAAACTATTAATTAACAAAACAATTTATCACAAATTCATCAATAAAACCATCAAATTTAATCAAATATTAAATATTTACACTCTAGAAAAAATCGTATTTCCTTTTCACCAAAAAAAAAAAAAAAAGACAAAATAACTTTCCAAACAATCTAATAATTTTTCTTCTCGCGGAAATCGTGTTCCGTGTAGCCTATTTCTCGGCGATATGGCCTCTCTCCGGGGGCGTCGTTATTCATTCGCCGTAGATGTGGAGCACGGCCGAAACCCGAGGTAAGGATACCTGGATATGGAAATGAGCGTGATCCTTATTAGCGTCCATTGTCTCGTTCCGAGAACAAAGTGATTCGGGTCCCTCGGGTGCAACGTGGAACGATGGAACTCTTGTTGCGTCGACTCTCGGCTCCTCTAGATCGGTTTCCGTACATTTCGCCTAGGTTTTCGTCGTTCGATCGGGCAAGTTACGAAAACCAATGGAAACACGCACGGTTCTCTTCCGTGGAGCGTGCACATCGTTGCGCAACGTTGCTCGTCACACGTTACCGGTGCGAATGATCTATCGTTCGCTAGCAATGACAATATTATTACCGCGCGTCGAGTGGAACGCCCGACGGATCGAGAGAGAAAGAGAGAGAGATATAGACTCCTACGTTCAGTCTCTTTGTCGGCCGAGTGAAATTGATTTACGACCGATCACAGTTTGTTTCGTCGTTACCGGTGAATCGAGTCGTGTTTTGTACACGATCGTGTAATACGTCGCGCGTTCCACCGATGAAATGAAAAACTCTAGGAACTGGCGCGGCGTGTCACGTTTCAAAGGCGAATTTCGACGAACGCGACCGATCGAAATTCCACGGGTTAAGGTCGAAAACGTGGTAACGTAATCGATGTCGTCCCCCACCCGTAACCGGATTCCGCGTAGGGTGTACCGAAACGAGTATTTTTCGAGGCACGCGAGACATTTTTTTACCGAGTAAACCGAACATTTATTTACCGGAGATGAAAACAAGTCGGTGGGGTTATTAACGACGACTTTGATCTTGTAACTCAGGGTTTCTCAAACCACAAAACGTATATTTTCTATAGTCGCTGGATGGGGGGAAATTTTTTTATTAGCGTTGTAACGAAAATATTTGTGGATAACTAACGTATTTAGAAATTTTATTTTAATGGAAATTGTTAGAATAATGATAACAGTGAAGCCTTTTTAATGCAGGCTTTCAAATTTTATTTTCAAATTATTCTCGAACTGTAAAACATTGAGAGTAATTTTTTTCAAACCGATTTTTTACTGTTAAAATAATACAAACTTTCAAATTTTATTTTCAAATTATTTTCAAATTTTAAAACATTGTTCCAAATCTTAGACTGCTTATACAGATGACTTAAAGCCTTACAAAGTAGCGGAGAACAAGGTTAATATAAATTGTCCGTTTTACAGATGATTAATCGTAGACTTTGTTCCGTTCTTATTGCAAATGTATAATTGAAAAATATTTGAACAACGTTGCGGGAACTTCTCAAGTGTCATTCTCATCAACGGTTCGAAAGTTCACCCCTGTTCCATTTCGTACGAAACGATGGCGCGAGTTCAAGGTTATTGAACTTGATAATCCGATGAATAATTCTCGGGCACACCCTGTGGTAGGGTCTGTACCTTTTCCACGCGAAACGGGGGCGTTGAATCGGTATTTACGAGCCACTCGGGCACAAGGAAGTTCAACCGCCCCGAAGAATTTCTTTTGTGGTAGGAAATCGCTCGATTATTATCGAAAGGTGGAGAGAGAATATTGAGTCAACAGACGGTAATAATTTCTGACACGAATCCAGGCCATCGAATTGGTATTCGCAGAGATCTCGTGCGGGTTTAAATGCACGAAAGAATTTCGCGATACGGGGCACCACATCGGTTTGTAATTATTAAAATGGCGGACGTACGGCGAACGATGCGCGGGCACGGGCGAGGCGTCGTGAATGGTGCGAAGGAACGGTACTTCTTCTTTCTGTAATTTTTTCTTTTTTTTCTTTCTCTCTCTCTCTCTTCCCCTCTGTAGTTTTATTTATTTCTTTTTCTTTTCTTTTTTTTTTTTCCACGGAGCAAGCTCGAAAATCTTTCTTGTTCGTGCGCGTTGCTCTGCTCGAGCGGAATGAGAACTCGCCGGGAGAAAGTACGCGGGGCCTTTTACCTTCTGAAATATTCACGAGGCGAAATAAAATAAAAATTGAAATTGACGCGTAATTACACGTACGTGACGTTGAGGAACGTGCTTACATTGCATCAACCCTTTCCCTCGTAGCGGCAGAAGCGATCTTTTTTTTCAAATCTTTTATTTCCTACACTCGAAGGAAACCAGTTCCTTACGTCGCCGCGCGGAAAGTTATTACGTTTCGTTATTTTTCTGCATTACCTCGTCCTTCGTCGTTTTGTTCTCCGAAGAAGCGATAATAGATTATACGTGTGCAAGCGTATCGGTACGATAGCTCGAGAACGACTCTTTGTGTTTTTATTTCAAACTGATTTTCTACTGCCAAAATTAAGCAAGCTTTTAAATTTTATTTTGAATTTTTTTTCAAATTTTAAATATTTCAGAATAATTTTCCTCGTATTTTTCTATCAAATCGATTTCCTACTACCAAAGTAATGCAAGCTTTCAAATTTTATTTTGAAATTCTTTTCGAATGAAAAAAAATTGAGAATAATTTTCTACTACTAAAATAATGCAAGCTTTCAAATTTTATTTTGAAATTCTTTTCGAATTAAAAAAAATGGAGAATAATTTTCTACTACTAAAATAATCCAAGCTTCCAAGTTTTATTCTCAAATTCTTTTCGAATTAACCAAAATTGAGAATAATTTTCTACTACTAAAATAATCCAAGCTTCCAAATTTTATTCTCAAATTCTTTTCGAATTAAACAAAATTGAGAATAATTTTCTACTACTAAAATAATCCAAACTTTCAAATTTTATTTTCAAATTCTTTCCGAACTTTAAAAATCGATTTTTCTTTCAAAATCGATATTTACTACTAAAATAATACAAGCTTACAAATTTTATTTTCAAATTCTTTTCAAATTTTGAAACATTGCTCCAAATCTTGAGTGCTCAAAAAGATGACTTAAAACGTTTGCCAATTTTTTAAAACCCACACGGGTCAACGCGAGAAAATTACTAACCGACCTTCTCACTCGTAAATACTTGTCCATTTTTAGAAATCGTACGTTTTTAGAAAGTTTGTCGAAACAATTTTTCAAAAGTTATATATACGATATTCAACAGATAGACACCTCGGTACTGTCGAACTCTAGATTAATTTGCATTCAAATAGAAGACGTCGCTATTGATCCTCTAAAATCGTAATTTACTCTCAAAAGTCACCGATACCCGCATCGCTCGACGAAATCGAGGATTCGAGACCGGTGTTGCACGAAGTTCGTTCTATTACGCTCGTAGTGTAAACATTCATTTACCGCGAGAAATGAGATGCGAGAAAATAAAGCACGCGAACGAACAGGTGACGCGCAATTGAATCGTTGTTTCTAAACTTAACCTCGTAGGCAGAGACGAATATCGTATCGTAATATACGCACGGGATATCCAATTTGTACACGGTGAGTAATTTTCGTTGGTAATCTCGTTTCAGATTCTCCAATTGGTCCAAACGGAACGGCCTCGAACGATCGCCTTTTTTTCTTTTTTTCTTTCTTACTCGGTTATCGCGAACCCCGCGAGAAATTCGCAAAAGTGAAAACCACCGTGTTGTAAAGTCGTGGAAGTGGTCGGGCGTCTTTCTTGCCTCGAAACGATTAGAATGTTTTCGTCGTTACCCAGCGCGAATGCACCGAACGAATGAAAGCGTTCGTTCGTTCGTTCGCTCGCTGGGAAACCGTACTTCGAATGCACGCCCGACGAAAGAATGTGAAATTTTAAGCCGGTCATGGTTGCGTCACGGGCAATTTCATAGACGACGAAGCTTCGTTTTGTCGAGCAACAAATAAGTCGCGGTTGGATATACTTAGCGTTCGAATACTGCCACTGACTTGTGAGAGTGTTAACACTTCAACATCCAACGTTTCCTCCATCGCGGTTACAAAAGTTGGGAATCTTCGACGCGTCTTCGCGTTTTTTTTTTTAGAAACCACCTATAATCTTAGGACGGACGCAATTTTTATTTAAGTTACAAAAATTACACGTTGAAAATTGAAAAAAAATTTAATAAAGCCTTTGATATTGTACACGATTAAGGATAATTTACAAAGAAAGTAGCTTTCGAGAGAATTAACAAATTTTTTTTCCCGTTAATTTGTCTTTTCTATTTTTTGTTACTGTCTATTAATTTTTTCAATGAGAAAATTATCGAATTATTTCAAGAAATTAACGTCGAACGTGTGTTTACGATTATTGTGCGATAAAAGTAGTTGAGCGGTTTATAATCTATGTCAATGTGAATTAGAACAGTCGAGAACGAATTCTTTTTTAGCTGTTTTCTACTAGGAAAACTTCTCTTTTTGTATTAGGTGTTACGTGGCCGAGCGTGTTGGCTAAAACAAGCGGGCGTTAAAGTGTTAAGTGGAAAGAAATCTGGCGCGAAACGAGCGCGTATAGCGTATAGCGAGTCGCCCGTATAAAACGAATCGGACACGCACGTCGCGAAGACGTGTACTATAGCTCTTGGTTTCTTTCGGTGGAAAGACGATGGTTCCAACTTCCCGTCAACAATTTATTTTCTTGGTACGCTCGAGGTACTTAACGGAGAGCTTTTTCATTTTTCGTGCGCGCAGTCGAACATCCGTTATGCGAACTAATCGGGGACGAAAGTGTTCTTATAAGAGAATTTTCACGTATTGGAGAAATAAATGGTTAACGTTCAAATTTTATTCGATAATTGAGAAATGGAATAAGACGAGTACAATTTATTTGAGGATTTATTTGCGTTATATTTTTTTTGCACATTTTTCGTATATAAATTTCTTAACTGTGATATTTACGATATATCGTGAAACGTACTGCGTCAGTTTTACATCGAATCGTTGCGTGCAGATTTCATCCTGTAGCCGGAAATTAACACTTTGTGTGTTCAGACACGGTATTGTTCGTGCATCAGAACTTTCACAAGGTAGAATTTTCCTATAATGGAATACTCGTAAAGCAGTGAGCGTACAACAGAAAGTTCACAAAGCAGTGTTCGTAGAACAGAAAGTTCACAAAGCAGTGTTTGTACAACAGAAAGTTCACAAAGCAGTGTTCGTACAAACAAACATTCAGAGAGTAGAATTTTTCCTACAATAGAACGTTCACAAAGTAGAAGTTTCCTACGATAGAATGTTCACAAAGCAGTGTTCGTACTGCAGAAAGTTCACAAAGCAGTGTTCGTACAAACAAACATTCACAGAGTAGAATTTTCCTACAATAGAACGTTCACAAAGTAGAAGTTTCCTACGATAGAATGTTCACAAAGCATTGTTCGCACAAGGGACTGTTCACAAAGTAGTGTTTGCAAAACAGAACCTTCCCAAAGCAAAATGTTCCCACAATCGAACATTCGCAAAGCAGAACATTCCTACAATAGAACGTTCAAAAACATTATTCGTACAATGTGACATTCACAAAGCAGTGTTCGCACAATGCAACATTCACAAATCAGTGTTCGCGCAACAGAACCTTCCCAAAGCAAAATGTTCCCACAATCGAACATTCGCAAAGCAGAACATTCCTACAATAGAACGTTCACAAAGCATTATTCGTATAATGTGACATTCACAAAGCAGTGTTCGCACAATGCAACATTCACAAATCAGTGTTCGCGCAACAGAACCTTCCCAAAGCAAAATGTTCCCACAATCGAACATTCGCAAAGCAGAACATTCCTACAATAGAACGTTCAAAAACATTATTCGTATAATGTGACATTCACAAAGCAGTGTTCGCACAATGCAACATTCACAAATCATTGTTCGCGCAACAGAACCTTCCCAAAGTAAAATGTTCCCACAATCGAACATTCGCAAAGTAGAATTTTCCTACACTAAAACGTTCACAAAGTATTGTTCGCAAACCGGAACATTACTCCAAACGTTCTCAAAGCATTATTCGTATAATGTGACATTCACAAAGCAGTGTTCGCGCAACAGAACCTTCCCAAAGCAAAATATTCTCACAATCGAACATTCGCAAAGTAGAATTTTCCTACACTAAAACGTTCACAAAGTATTGTTCGCAAACGGGAACATTACTCCAATCGAACGTTGGCACGAGCGATGCTCGTACGACATGGTCTCTACTTGCAGATTGTCACGTAGCCGTCCCGGCGAGGTAATCGAGATTACTGTCGTTTCTCTTATCGCGCGGTACGAAACCTCGTGCGATATTTTCGATCGAAAGTGATCGAGAGGAAAGAAAAAAAAAGAAAAAGAAAAAAAGAATCTCTAATGGGAATAATACTTTCATTGAGAAACGCGATCGTCGCGTCAAGGTCTCTCGCGTCCATCGGTAGGAAATATTCTGGTCACCGGTTACCACTTCGACGGAATATATCGGTGTTTGCGTTAGCGCTCCGGTTAGCGGCTTGATCGATAATTAACTTCTTATCGTGTAGAATTATCGTGACGATCTGGCCGTGTTCGTCACGGGCCGGGCAGTCGTAACGGAGAGATGTGAACGCGCGGTTCTAGCGTTCCATGTTTTGTCTCGTTATCGAGAGCGTCGCTCGGATTCGTTTAAAAATATTAAACCGATCGGTACGCTTCTTACGGTGAAACTAATCGCGTATCGATTACGAGGCCTGGCTTCGGGGCACGGTGATGATTCGTTGTTCGAACTCTGGTATACTTTCGAGGGAGCACGTATACATGTACACACACAGTGGTCGGATAACGTTTTATAATATCTGGTTTCGCAGGATGAATTATGTCAGCTCTGTGTGATGGACACAAAGTCCGAGGGAGCGGAAGAATCTCAAGATAATACCGTTAACCGAATTGCATCGATTTTGGGCGATCAAGGAGAAGAGGGCGATATCGAAGAGGACGCGGTAAGCGACGACGAAGAGGACGACATGCCACCAACACCCGATACCGTACCGATGACAAACTCGACGTCCATCGAGGAGGAATCTTGCGATCAGATCGACGGACAGCCCGGAAGCGTCGAACAATCGAATAGCAATCTTGCTACCAACGAGCCAGTGAAACGTCGTAGAACGACTGAGGAGGTCGCCTCCTTCAACACGTAAGACACCTTATCTAGCCTTTATCTCGTGGGCGTGTGTGTTGCGCGTTCGCTCGCGCGCGCGTAAAAACCAACCGGCGAATACGCTCGAGTGACGACGGAAGCCGTGTGTATATATTCTTTTACGAGAGAGAGAGAGAAAGAGAGTATATTCTTTTGCGAGGGAGAGATAAAGAGATTGAGAGTAAGAGAGTATATTCTTTTGCGAGAGAGATAAAGAGATAGAGAGTAAGAGCGCGTTCTAGGTATTTGTTTCTCAACGGTTTGCCAACTCGACTAGGAGCCGAGGTACATTTTTCGCGAATTGCTGGTAATAACATGCCTTAAACTTCCATAATTCCTGTAATAGGGGGATTACTAACGGGAAACTTGAAAGCAAAACTCTCGTCGCGTCTCGCTGGAAACATTCGCCGAGTTTCTCATCGATCGTTATCGCGGTCTTTCGAACAATTTGATGCGTCTGTGAATAGAGACATTGTTAATTTTTTTTTTTTTTTTCCCTTCTTGGTTGGGGGAAGGAGCAATTTTGCAGCGAGGAAAAATTGTCTTTCGTCGATTAAGGGCTTGGGAATTTCGAGGAGAATGTTCGATGGAAAAGTAGTTTTCCTCGATTAAAGTACGAGATGAAAGTTCGATAGAAAAGTAGTTTCCTCGATTAAAGTTCGAGATGAAAGTTCGATGGAGAATTATCTCTGCTCGATTAATTATTCTGTGGAAATTCTGAGAAGAATGTTCCGGTGGAAAATTATTTTTTTTTGCAATATTTATTCCTTGTAAATTTCGAAAAAGAGGACACTAAAAAATTATTTTTGTTCGATTGAATTTTACTTTGTAAATTTCAAGAAGAATATTCGGTGGAAAATTATTTTTGTTGCAATATCTATTCCTTGTAAATTTCGAGAAGAAAGTACACTGAAAAATTATTTCTGTTGGAATATCTATTTTTTGTAAATTTGGAGAAGAAAGTACACTGAAAAATTATTTCTGTTGGAATATCTATTTTTCATAAATTTCGAGAAGAAAGTACACTGAAAAATTATTTTTGTTGGAATATCTATTCTTTGTCAATTTCGAGAAGAAAGTACACTGAAAAATGATTTTTGTTCGATTGATTTTTACTTTGTAAATTTCGCGAAGAAAGTCCGCTGAAAATGATTTTTGCTCAATTAACTGGTCCTCGTAAATTTCGAGAAGAAAGTCTTGCAGCCTGTGTACTCGTTCGAGAGTCGAAAGGGACTAAAAGAATCTGCATACCAACTGCATACGGGTGTTATCTTTAGTTTCAGGTTTCTTTAAACGTTATAAGCGTGAGACAATACTTCACGGTGCGAAACCGGGTGATTTCCCCGGTAGGTTAACAATGTGTTAACGTTCGTAAACGAATAACGGTGACAGCCGGCAGATAACTGAAAATACGAGCACTGTACGGTAAATTAGTCGACATTGTTCGAAAGCTGTACAAAGATTTAAATTCTGTCGCGTTCTGCGTTGTACAGGGTGTACGAAACAATTTTGTAACGATTTTCAAGAGCAAATCTTTACGCCTGGACACGTGAAAATTTATCGAAGTATTGTGGATAGTAAATTAAAAAATTGGAGAAGAAATTTTTTTTAATATTTACATATTTTACTTACCAAGAAGGTGATAATAGTTTCTAGTAAAAAATTGAACTCTGCAGAGCAGGGTTGTCTATTACCGTACAGAACTATTAAATGTACACTTTGGAGCGAGTAAAAATTTGAATACTGCTATAAATTAATAATCTTTGCGATTTACAAAACAAGTACGAATAGGTAATGGGTATAAAATTATTCGAACGATGCTTCGAGATTATCCATCGTCTCGAATTCGAGTCATCCCCAAAAGTCGTGATATTCATTTCGGTCGATGTTTAGAAATTCGTGGAACAAATTCTATAATAAATTAATACCACTATCCATGGCCTCGACTTCAAATTATCCCCAATATTTTGTTCTCGTATTCTATACCACCATAATAAAATATAACGCGTTGCCCTGGGCCGTTGTTTTGAATTAGAATAAATTTCGGTGTATGTTCAGAAACTTGTGAAACCAATTCTAAATTACAACCACCATCCACACTCTGCTTCGAGTCATCCCCAATACTCTTTTTTCATGTACCATCACAACAATATCCATGTATATACCACCACAACATTCATCTACCACCACAATAAAATCTAACGCATTGCCCTGGGCCATTGTTTTGCATTAGAATAAATTTTGGTGGATGTTCAGAAACTTGCGAAACCAATCCTAAATTAGAACCACCATCTCTGCTCCACACTCTCTGCTTCAAGTCACCTCCGATAGTCTTTTCTCGTACCCTGTACCACCACAACAATATCCTTGTATATACCACCGCAACAACATTCATCTACCACCATAATAAAATCAAACGCATTGCCCTGGCCATTGTTCTGCAAATAAAATTGGGTTGATGTTCAGAATCTTGTGAAACCATTCCTAAATTACAACCACCATCCACACTCTGCTTCGAGTCATCCCCAATACTCTTTTTTCATGTACCATCACAACAATATCCATGTATATACCACCACAACATTCATCTGCCACCACAATAAAATCTAACGCATTGCCCTGGGCCATTGTTTTGCATTAGAATAAATTTCTGTGGATGTTCAGAGACTTGTCAAACCAATCCTAAATTAGAACCACCATCTCTGCTCCACACTCTCTGCTTCGAGTCACCTCCGATAATCTTTTCTCGTACCCTGTACCACCACAACAATATCCTTGTATATACCACCGCAACAACATTCATCTACCACCATAATAAAATCAAACGCATTGCCCTGGCCATTGTTTTGCAAATAAATTTGGGTTGATGTTCAGAATCTTGTGAAACTAATCCTAAATTACAACCACTATCCGTAGTCTCTACTTTGAGTCATGCTCAATACTCTTTTTCTCGTACCCTGATACAACAACCAACGCGTTACCCGGTGGTTTTGCATCAGGTCCGACCGGAAGTCGAAGAACTGCGCGACCTTCTACTTCAAACACCTGGACACCGACTCCGAGCAGAACGAGGAGGCCGCGATCGTCGCGGAGGACTCGTCGGAGGAGGAGTGGACGTACACGTCGTCGAACGTGAACAACGTCACGGAACATCGTAAAACGAACGTCCTGGTGCGGCTGGACTTCGGCGAGACGCCACGTAACCGGCACCTCGACGAGGAAACCGGGAAAACGAGCGAGAGACCCGTGAAAGGGATCGGGATGGAGTGCGTCGACGAAACTTCAAACGAAACCGACGCGTCTTCTCAATGCGAGAAAGACAGTGACGACGAAACGAGAAACGACAAGACGAGCATCCAGAGGCTAATTAAAGAGGTAGAGAAATTGGTCGGCGAGGAGAGGCGCGCGGGAGTGACCAAGACGTTCCCACCGCTCATTCTCGACGATAAGGGTATTACGAACAATCATCGCGCCAAATACGCACGAATAAAGGAGTGGTTGAAGTTGAACTCCGTACGCGGCCATGAAGGACGGTCCACGTCACAGGTAGGTCGTAATTATCGCTATTGTTACGGTTCAACTCGGTGATCGCTGTTCTATTTCGCGCGGCGTAGACCACGCGGGAATTTTCTTTCCGCTACGATCATTCGGTATCCGTTAATTCGGACAAGAGGGTCACGTCTCTTTCGCCGAACGAAATTTCACGATCTCGAGATCTGGCGCATCAGTGCGATCTCTTGTGTTTTAGATTGTGTAGAGTGTATAGAGTTTAACCCTTTGACTGCACTTTCGGAGAGAACTATCAATCGCAGTGCGATGTGCATCGATGGTCGCTGCGATTGGTTGTCCACTGATTATTGACCAAAATGGGGTCTGGGAATACGTTTACGATTGGTAAACAGTGAAGGTGTTACAGTAAGAAACATGCAGAGGGCGTGTCTTTACGTCTTTCGCGTATATATGGATAGACTTGGAAAGACGTGTATTTAAGACTTTCGGGTATATTGGTAGATTTGTAAAGACGTGTATTTACGACTTTCGTATATGTTGATAGACTTGTAAAGACGTATATATACGCTTTCCTTATATATCGATAGACTTGTAAAGACGTATATTTACGACTTTCGTATATATTGATAGACTTGGAAAGACGTATATTTACGCTTTACTTATATATTGATAGACTTGTAAAGCCGTATATATACGCTTTCCTGATATATTGATAGACTTGTAAAGACGTATATATATACGCTTTCCTTATATATCGATAGACTTGTAAAGATGTATATTTGCGACTTTCCTGATATATTGATAGACTTGTAAAGCCGTATATATACGCTTTCCCGATATATTGATAGATTTCGAGAGGCGTATATATACGTCTTTCGTAGTCAAAGGGTTAAGAAACGATTAAATAATATTGATTTCTTGGTAAGGGATTAAGAGGAGACACCATTCTGAGACGTCAAAAAATGGGTAAATTTTCCGAATTTTTTTTCTAAGTAGTTACTAAATGAAAAATGTAGTCTTTTTCGGAGAATATAAGTATAACTTTCAGCTTCGGTTTACAATTTTGCGAAAGTAAAAATTATACAAAATGGCGAAGTTTTATTCGCTACTCCTACAACTCCTGGTGCAACCTTGTTGTCAACGACCAAAGTTGACAAAAATTGGGAGGTTTGAACTAAAAAAGGTTATTGATTTATAAACTATAGACTATTATCCGAAACGTAGCATATGATTTTTCGAAAATTTTAATAATTGTAGAAACGGTCGAAGTTTGAAAAAAAAACAATCATTTTTATCCAAGAAAACGACTTTAAACGTTTATGAAAAACTGTACAATCAACATATTAAAGAATATCGTTGACCACATTGTAGAATACTCTGTGCAGAATATCTCTGTAAAATTCAAAGTAAATCAAATATGTAGTTCCAAAGAATTTAAAATAAATCGAATGTGTACTTCCAAAGAATTTAAAGTAATTCGGACGTGTAGTTTACTTTTCAAATTAAACGTAAAACAAGAATATTTATCTCTGCAATTTCACCAAATGTTTGAATTTCAAAATACCCTTTCGACGCAACATTCCACACGCTTCGAACTTTAAGAAAATAAGAAAAAAAAATGAATTTTTTCGACTCGTGTCAAAGTGGTGTGCCCCCTCTAGATAGAAGACGCTTCACGGTTTCGAATTCTCCACGATGTCGCTCGCGCGCGTTGGCTCTAACGAGGGCTAAGAGGAATTACAACGTTTCGTAACAATTGTAATCAGCGTGAATTACAGCCGTTGGATAGCTGCGATGCCAGTGGCGAGTACACGACAGAAGAATCCGACGGGGAGAGACAGTCTGTCTCATCGGAGGATCTCCAGAGCAGCGTTGCAACTTACCGTCGATTCGAAGGTGCACTCGGTTACACGTACCAGTCGGTGTCGCAAGAAATATTCGACGACGCCGACAAGACGCCGATCAACGAGGCTCATCCGATGCTGGACTCGAGCACGCCGAAAGTCGTGATGCGCTCCAAGCAGAAAACGAACGGGCCCAGACCGTGGAGCGTCTCGTGCATCTCTCAGATCGGAAACAACTCGGGCCTGAATCAAACCAACGACCCGATTTCGCAGTTCTCCATCTCCGAGACGGCGCTCCATCAGCTAATTGCTACACCGCCGACCAAATCCGTGTCCCTAGATGCCACGTAAGTACACGTTCACGGATCTTTCACTTTTCTCTTTTCACCTGGTACCGGAAAATATATGCGCACTTCGGCGGTACGTAATCAATGTAGGATTAAGTATCGGTTCGGAATTAATGACGATTTTTTACCAACGTGTTACTCGGTGATCGTTTAGTGTACGTTTGTGTATTGTTTTCTTCCCCCTTTTCGATTGGAGTTAAGAAATTATTTTTGGGGACTTTGGGGACTTTGGGGTATGTAGTATTTGTAAACTTGAGTAGGTAATTGTAGGAGGAAATACTCTTACAAATACTCGGTTATTGTAGGAAGAAATATTATTTTACAATTGGTAGTATTTTATAGGTTTGGTAAGGTAATGATACCTGAGCATTTGTTTGATTTTTTTTTCGTCTTCTTTTCAGTTTATTTGTTTTTAATTGGAGGGGGTTGAGAAATCATTTTTGGGGACTTTGGGGTATGTAGTATTTGTAAACTTGAGTAGGTAATTGTAGGAGGAAATACTCCTACAAATACTCGGTTATTGTAGGAAGAAATATTATTTTACAATTGGTAGTATTTTATAGGTTTGGTAAGGTAATGATACCTGAGCATTTGTTTGATTTTTTTTTCGTCTTCTTTTCAGTTTATTTGTTCTTAATTGGAGGGGGTTGAGAAATCATTTTTGGGGACTTTGGGGTATGTAGTAATTGTAAACTTGAGTAGGTAATTGTAGGAGGAAATACTCCTACAAATACTCGGTTATTGTAGGAAGAAATATTATTTTACAATTGGTAGTATTTTATAGGTTTGGTAAGGTAATGATACCTGAGCATTTGTTTGATTTTTTTTTCGTCTTCTTTTCAGTTTATTTGTTTTTAATTGGAGGGGGTTGAGAAATCATTTTTGGGGACTTTGGGGTATATAATATTTGTAAACTTGAGTAGATAATACTCAGTTATTGTAGAAAAAAATATTTTAAAATTAATAGTAATTTATAATTTTGGTAAGGTTAATAATCCCTGAGCATGTGTTATGATTTTCTTCCTCGTTTCAATTGAAGAGAGTTAAAAAATAATCGCGGACTTTACAATTATCAAATTGAGTAAAAATTGTTTAGTCAGTATAGGAAGAAAACTCATTTTAGAATTCTTTTATTTTGTTAGCGATCACTGAGTACGTGTTTACGATTTTTTTTTTTATTCGACTGGAATACGTAACAATAAAGTTCGTAAACTTGGAGCGTGTACAGTGCTCGTGACATTGACTAGAAAATGCTTACTCAACGTAAATGGAAAAATCGATTCGTTGTTCAATTTGAATATTCATTGAAAATTCGAACGTACCGATTACGCAAGTGTCCGTAATGCTTATTTTAATTTCCTAGGTAAGATTCTGTACTCTTTATTATACTATTCTTGCCACGAGCGTGGAATCATTTATCAATTTACGAGGCCGTTGAAATTTTAAATTACGTTTCGAGCAACAGGAGTACGAGAATTCATTAATCACCGTGTAGTAAACTCCGCGGCACGTCTCGTATCGTAATATTAATATAATTTACAGGGCCAATATAGCGCTATTAAACGAAATTACAAAAAGTTAATTAGGTGAAACTCGAAGCCAGTAGTAAATCATTCCCCGGTGTATACGGTTTGTTACTGCACACGATTATTTACAATACGTCGTGTACCTCTACGACCTTACAAAGTATCGAAAGTTTGTTAACATTTACCAGTTCTGTTCTCCGATTTTCGAATAATTCAATGTACTCTTTCAGTTACGCACTATCCAGTTTGTTACGTTGTCAAGTATCGTACAAAGTGACGCAATTTTAATGTTATTCACTTCGAACATCTCGATATCGACGTTACAAATAATTACGCGGACAGAATCTATTTTTGCATAATGAAAATTTGAAACCACTTTGTAGAATCTCTCGACTTTTTCAATCTATCTTTCGTTAAATTTTCTCATGAATTATGCAATCTTTTGTAATCTTTCTTTTCTTTAATAAATAACTGAACGTAACTATTCTTTCGAGTTTAAAAATTCAAAAGTATTCAGAACACTTCGGTTAATAAATACTCAGTATCTCTCAATTTTTTAAATGTATCTTTCGTTAAATTTTCTTATCGATTATACAATCTTTCGTAATCTTTCTTTTCTTTAATAAATAACTGGATATAACTATTCTTTCGAGTTTAAAAATTCAAAAGTATTCAGAACACTTCGGTTAATAAATACTCAGTATCTCTCAATTTTTTAAATGTATCTTTCGTTAAATTTTCTCATCGATTATTCAATCTTTCGTAATCTTTTTTTCTTTAATTTACCCACCGTGTTTATTTTTCTTTAATTTACCCACCGTGTTTATTTTTCTTTAATTCACCCACCGTGTTTATTTTTCTATGTAAAACAACGTATCGATCAATGGATTTTTGGCTCGCGCAAATCGATAGATGAATAAAAGTATTCGCGAACCGTGTTCGTAAATGTTGGTCGGGAACTTTCGCGTTGGGACATTAACACGAAGGTTTCGATTTCTCCGATTTCGCATTGCAGAGGATCACGCAAATCGTTCAACAACTCGACGTCCACGCTGCTGGAGGAGTCGATCATCTGTCATGACGGCCGCGTGGTTCGGAATAGCTCGTTGCGCAGGAAGAAGAGCAGACTGCGCAAGAAGACTCTGGTAAGGCCTCGTTCACGCTCGAAAGCAACGCGCAAAAAACACAGAAATCATTAGGGATAAATCTTGTTGTAAAATCGATAACGTTCGTTGCACCCGTAACAAGCCATTCACTGTTTCCGTTTAACGTTTCCCCGTAATTTGTAGCCGTCTTCGGGGCTACCGAAAAAAAAGGGACGATTTAAACTTCCAAAAGAGGAAAAAAGCACGAATCACAAGGGGGCAAGGAACAAATTCAAAGATGCTTGGAAAATTTTCTTAAAGTTCACAAATTTCGTCGAGTGAAATTTGTATCTCTATAAAAAGATCGTTTCTTACTATTTTTTCCAGAATGAAAACGAACAAACCACCGAGCATTTATTCAATGTAAATAGAAAAACTCGAATTCTGTTCGTCGTGGTTAAATTCGATGGCTCCTAATTTCTCTAAATGCACATACTCAATTTTCTTTCTTACATTTCTACTCTACTTTCCCTGAGCTCTGATACGCTATACTAATATTACAATTTCAATCTCGAAACGATCTTTCTCCCCTCAGATTCTTCGAATCTTTCCAAAAAGAAGAAAAAGTTTCGTTGGGACCATGTTACCCTTTGCACTCGAAGCTTTCCTGCTACCAGAAACTAGCTCCTTAATCCTACAAATCGTGTAATTAATTTAAAAACATTTTCATTTGAACATTTTATACACATATATTTACATCTCACAAGAAAGTAGTAATAGAATTTTAATTTCAATTCCAATGATGGTTTTCCGAATCGGAGAAAGTACACCGAATGAAATGGCTGTCGAGGATCGTCTCTCGAGTGAAAAGGGTTAATCCTACCGCGTTCTTCGGTTCTTTGTATCCTCTTAAAGTAATATCTCTCCACAAATTAAAACCATCGCGGTGAATACAACCTGATCCACACACATCTCCCCCGATACACCTAACACTCACGAACACTCTAAACGTTGAGAACAATTTGAAGCGTCCGTTCAGTCGGAGGCTAACTTAGGGTTAGAAAAATAAAGAAAAAAAAACGAGAGAAAAACAAGGCTCGAGGTAATTGAACGGTTGATCTCTTCCTGGAAATTTAGGGCCGTAAGAGCGAGTCCAGCTCGGAGGGTGTGAACGCCAATCACTCGGCCGGAAGCGACGGTAGCTCGACGAATCAGCAACGCTCTACCCGGAAGATGAGCGGAAGTCGCGCGATACGCACGATCTCGAGGGATTGTCACGGTCGTTTGACGACGTTGGTGAAATCGGGCTCGTTCTCGGGTTGTACGGCTCACCAGCAACTATCGGCCGAGAGGACTATAGTCAGCGATCCGACACCACCGTTCAGGTTACCGTGTTGCACATCGGTGGCTTCCACGTCCGAAACCGAGGGCGAGGAGCAACGTAATTGCACACGCGGCTGTTTCACCTACGACGAGAACATCCTGGACACCGTTCTCAGCACCAAGGAGCTGTCCAATCAACAGCTGAACGTCGACAGCGACGTCGAGATGAACAGTCTCGGGAACAACTCGTTCTCCGAGCAGGCTTGGGATAATTATCAGGTAACGACGTTTACCCTTTGACATCGAACCCGCGTGACGGGTCACGAGAACAACCCATCCGTTAGAGGGAATTTTCTCGTACCGTCTTGTTGTTCTTTCGGTTACACTTTCCACGTTCGTGTCGCTGTCGCGACGAAACGAAACTTTCCACGGACCTGCGTCACGTATCGGATACATGCGTATAATAAGCCGTGAAGAGGGTGCGAGAAGCCTTCGATACCCTCGACCGATAAGACGTTTTTAAAGTATCGACCGACAGGTCTTGATGTGAGAAGTTTACGGCACGATGCTGGAAGAAGCTTCGAGGGAACCAGACGAATTGGTTAGACCATTAGCGCGGTTTATCGCTTCTGGCTATTTTCCCTCGGCTCTTGTAGCTCAATGATCAAACCAAGAACCGATGTGAAATAGTTCCGGTTAGAGATCGGAGAGCGTAGTTCCAGTTAGAGATTCAAGCCAACGAAGAAGAAGGTTCTGGACGAACGCCAATGTGGGACGATTAGAGCTTCTTCGATGAACGATTTCGTTCGGTTTCGTCGTGCGATGGTATCGGTCGAGGGTCGAGATTATTCTGCGAGGAATAAGAAAAGTAATAAACGTCTATGGGGGACGCAGGGATATTGAATTTAGTGGATTTTTGAACGTTTTAGCGAGTTTTCAATTTGTGGCAGTTTTTGTAACATTGAACCGACCAGTCTCGAGCAAGGTGTTCGATACTTTGAATGTTATGTATTTTGTATAATTTATGTATACGTTACGTATACTTTGCAAGTTAGTGTCGTAGATGAGATTCTTTTATTTTGAAAAATTAGTAAGAAAAGAGTGCACGTGTATGGAGAACGAACGTAGAAATCTTGCATTTAGCGAACCTGTCTTGAATTTTGCGAATTTGGAACGTTTTAGCGAGTTTCGAATTTGTCAATTTTTTTTTACCATTAAATGAACTATTCTTGAGTAACGTGTTCGATATTTTTGAAAGTCTTACGAGTTTTATACTTTCTATAATTTATACATACGTTACGTATACTTTGGAAATTAGTGTCCTATATAAAGTTAGTGTCTTTTCAAGTTTGTATTTTGTTTAAAAAACTTAATAAGAAAAGTCTTACAAGTTATATAATTTGTATAATTTATCCATACGTTACGTATACTTTGCAAATTAGTGTCCTATATAAAATTAGCATCTTTTATTTTAAAAAATTAGTGTGTTTTATTTTAAAAAATTAATAAGAAAAGTCTTACAAGTTACATACTTTGTATAATTTATACATACGTTACGTATACTTTGCAAATTAGTGTTCTATATAAAATTAGCGTCTTTTATTTTAAAAAATTAATAAAAAAATTACATACTTTGTGTAATTTATACATACGTTACGTACACTTTGCAAATTAGTGTCCTATATAAAATTAGCATCGTTTATTTTAAAAAATTAATAAGAAAAGTCTTACAAGTTACATATTTTGTATAATTTATATATACATTACCTATACTTTGCAAGTTGGTATACAAAATTCTTTCATTTTGAAAAACTGCCAATAATATCATCGAAACGGAATAAATCCGATCATAATCAACGATGATCCACCTTGAACATTTTATTTTCTCGATTACTCGATTTCACCTTATTATTATTATTTCTTGTTTACTTATTACCATTTATGTTTCTGTTAGGAAAAGTATATGAGCGAACCGTACAGCGAAGCGCCCGACGTAGAGACGGCTCGAAGATTATTGGACTTCGGAGACGATTACCGAAACTTCCTCGATAGTCAATCCGATTGTGCCTCCAGTATGAGTGCAGTTCCCACTAGTTCTCCACTGCCTAGAAGTCGTATGCATCATGTACGTTCCATTCTATTCTTTTTTCTCGATCGAGTGTCCATATTCTTTTTGTGATGTCCGAGCTTTATTATAATTTTTACACCGTTTCTATATTTTCTTTTCTCTCTCTCTCTCTCCACTTTCCCTTTGCGTTCTGTGTATATACCGCGAATCGTTACGTGGTACCGCACGTAAATTAATTTTATTTTATAGTCGCGATTCAACGTCGGTATCGTTTCGAGAGTTTCTCGAAAGTTTCGTTATTATATCAAAAATAAGAAAAAAAATAAAAAAAAAATAGCTTTAATTGTGTTCGCGTGGATTTCCTCGTACGTTATATAATATTACACGAGATTGATTCGAATCACCTCGATGCATTTCGGTTCGTTTCGTGTTCGTACAGTGATTTCATTGGATCGTAATGTATCGAGGTTCGTTTAGTAACGACAATACCGAAGTTGATGTATTATAGTTGCGTTAGCCTTAGTATTCTGTTTGCGTTGTAGCGTTTCAATTATATGAAGAATAATAAAGGTTCGAAGGATATCACCGTTTTGTACATTGCTGTGGGTAGAATGTAATTCCTCTGCAGCAAATAAAATTTCGGTCACAGACGACCAAACACGAAGACAATATTAATAATTATAATAAATTCTTTTCTTCCCTTGCAAACCTTACACCGAATTATTACCTTGGATCAGGGATACGTGTTCAGTTTTTCAATATTTATGTACAGTACGTAGCGCGGTGAATTTATTATTTTTTTGTTTTGTTTTCAATCTCGATTATAATTCAACGTGTAATTACGACTCGATGGTACGTAATATCCGGTACGCGGTAATTAGTACTTTTTACGCTACGATTTTATATCGACTAACGATACATAATCGTGAATAGTGTTATTTTTAAATCTCTCGCTGAATGTATTCCTTGGTCGAATCTCTCCGTCTCTTATCAAGAGTTCTCTGAGATGAATGCGTCTCTGCGATGATGATATCTTAACGAGGGTAAACGAATGTAATTACGGCCATAGTCGCTACTAAAGCACTTTTGCAGTCGAGTGGGCAAAGAATGATTTGACGGCAGACATAAATCACAAATCGTTACGAACTCTTTGCATTCCGTATCATTTCCAGCCGTTTAAAATGTTAACGTATACGTGTCTACGTGCTCGCAATATTCCTTGAATATACTCGGTAATTAGATCGATGAAAATTATATGTCTAAAATATAATATAATGTAATACAACTCGGAGAAAAAAAATAGTATAGATACACGTTGTTGTAAAACGCAAATTATATTCTTATACACGAGTTAGTAACAATATTGAGAAATATTGATGAATAATATGTACAACGTATAGGAATAATTATCAATTATATATTTACGAATACAATTAGTTCGACGGTGATTTTAACGAATTATTGGAAACGATCTTTTAACGAGACGATATTTTATGAACGATATGCAAAACATATGTCGTTACGTAGCATGTATCTTTTGATACCGACAGCACATATGTGTACAAAACGATCAGTTCGTTATCTTGATTTTACATTAACCTTAGATAACTATGATAACTAGATCTCGAAAATTTTCGTCCTTGATAATGGCGCGTTCTGAGCACCACTGGTACGAGCGCAATACAAGCATCGTTCTCTGCTTGGCTTCAATATCTTTTGATCAGTGGTACGCAACTGCTGCGCTGCGAACTTCGGACGAGATTCAATAGAGCATTCTACTTTGTGATTACGAATCGGGATCCTAATTTTCAGTAATCATCTTCAAATTATACCGAGCGATTAAGTTAATAGTGAGTCTAAAGTCTAGAAGTTAATAGTAATGTCTAGAAGTCTAGAAGTTTAACGGTCAGTCCAAAGTTTAGAAGCTAACAGTAAGTTTAAAGTCTAAATGTTAACAGTAAGTTTAAAATCTAGATGTTAACTGTAAGTCTAAAGTCTAGATGTTAACTGCGAGTTTAAAGTATAAATGTTAACAGTAAGTTTAAAGTCTAGATGTTAACAGTAAGTCTAAAGTCTAAATGTTAACAGTAAGTTTGAAGTGTAAATGTTAACAGCAAGTCTAAAGTCTAAATGTTAACAGCAAGTCTAGTCTAAATGTTAACAGCAAGTCTAAAGTCTGGAAGTTAACAATAAGTTCAAAGTCTAGAAGTTAACAGTGAGTCTGAAGTCTAAATGTTAACAGTAAGTCAAAAATTTAGAAATTAACAGTGGGTCTGAAGTCTAAATGTTAACAGTAAGTCAAAAATTTAGAAATTAACAGTGAGCCTGAAGTTTAGATGTTAATAGTAAGTCAAAAATTTAGAAATTAACAGTGAGTCTGAAGTCTAAATGTTAACCGTGAGTCTGAAGCCTAAATGTTAATAGTGAGTCAAAAATGTAGAAATTAATAGTGAGTCCGAAGTCTATAAGTTAACAGTAAGTCAAAAATTTAGAAATTAACAGTAAGTCAAAAATTTAGAAATTAACAGTAAGTCAAAAATTTAGAAATTAACACTAAGTCAAAAATTTAGAAATAAGTAAGTCTAGAACCTAGAAGTTAAGACTAAGTCTAAAGTCTAGAAGCAACGCTACACTTATGAAACAATCAGCAGCTAATAAGACATTGAAATATTAATCGAGTAGAATTATACAACAGTGTGTTTCATACGTGTTACAGGAGATCACCGATACCACGGAAGACAGCGACAGCGACGTGGAGGACGTACGGAACGTTGTGGAAAAGTCACAGTCGCAGCTAGCCCTCGCTGAAAATCTGTTTTTAAGGTCGAATGGTGGAACAATGTCGGAGGATTGCGTATGTATATCCCCAGTGGGGTTTATCCTTCTGTACTTTTTGGCGAGAAAAATGTACAGTGTGTTTTACATTTTGCTGAAAAGTGTTAGCAAGTTTGCCTCTATCTTCTATCGCATAACCGTTTCCACCGTTGTTAACGTGGTGTCTGTATGCGATCGCATGAAGTGCTTTTTGCTGAACAAGGGTCCGCACGTGTCAGACGAGAGTGAGAAATACGATTGAGCTTGCCCGCTTCTGCGCTTTCTCCGCTTTCAGTGTTAACGTTAAGGTAATATTAGATAGTTTTTATCGCCGCAATATTTTACAAGCTTCGTACACCGGAATATGAAACATCTCGTTCGAAATAGTCACGGCACTGTGTATTGAAATAATACAACCGTTCCTTTCTTTAGCCACTGCTATTTCCTTTTCCCAAAGTGACGATACTGATGTTGAACTTCCTTGCTGTATGTAATATTATTAATATATGTATATTTTATAATAGAGTTTACGTTTATCCATAGCGTATACAAGCCATTGATATATATATATATATTTATCTGGTAAACGAATATTCGAATGCTTTACATAACGAACATTGTAAAATCATGAATAAAATTATTTTTGTAAAATACATTCGGATTAATACGAGCAAAAAACGTTTGCCTCTTCATTATTGTGTCTTGTGTTCGTTCACCTAATCACCCTAATGTGTATCGTTATATTCGTCATTATAATTCAATGTACATATTTACCGATAGTGTAAAAAATGATCAGGTAATTATACTATTTTATCGTGCATAAAATTCGAGTATTTTCTACGAATGGACGAGATCAAATTAAATTTCATTAATACATCGTAGTTGTAAATATACATTGGGTAGGTTAATTGGTATTGTACATCGTATATAGTTCAATGTGAAACTATTACGTCGTGTATAACACAAGTTGAAGAAATTGTGTGTGACGATGTTTGCTTGCATGTTTGCCTGCCGCTGCTTTGTCCTTATTCTGCTTCTTGCTGCGTGTATCAACAAATCACAGAGATAAACACAGTCAGTGTTTATGTCCCTGGCTCGTTAGATGGGCAGTTACTTGTTGCTTTTGCAGAGGTACGTTCATTCAGAAACGCTGCTTTCGAGTGTCAAAATGTAAGATAGTAATACTCGATGTTACAATAGTAATACTCGAGGCTTCTTGTAACATAGTCTATCGTTTTAACTGTATACTCATTCATAATCTAGTTTTACCGTTTCTCAATAGAAAATTAAAAATTCAATAAGTGCATGAGACGATAATACGTTGCTCAAAATAATTTATTATTCAATATTTTGTGAGCTGTACAGAGTGAACTATGGGTACAAATTTAATTAGCTAGTTTTTCTTCGTAACGAATACTTTTTGTTTTTTAGTGTGAACGAAGTTAATCCGTAATGGATCCATTCTGTGATCGTGTGTAACTTTCTGATTGCATAAATACTCAAGACAATATGCATTGTACAGCACACTGTGTATAGTGCTACCAATACAGAAATTAGATATCGAGTATCTTGAATATTCAATTAAACATCGAAATTGAACTTTGTATACGTCTAATGTACACCTTGGTAGCTATTTAAATAATTCACATATATTACATCGCGATTATCTTGAGCAACGTATTAGAATAAACGAATTCTATTTCACATTTAAATTTCTTTCTCTACAATTATCGGATTGATGTATACATTTCTTGTTTACGAACAGTTTCTATACACTGGAATTTTCCATGATCTATGAACAGTCAGTGACGTATAATCACCTATCTGGTACGATACAAAAAGTCGAACTGTCTCTGTTTATAACGAAATATTTACACGAAATATAATTATAACCAATAGTTCTTTCCAAACAAGTTCGACGATCATTATTCTTCTCCAAGAACACTTCTACTAATAAATTTAAACTTACTAATAAATTATATCACTGTAAAATAAAAAATTGCTCTAAGGATAAAAAAACAAAACGAAAAATTTATGCATCAATTCGGTACTTTGAATAATTACGAATATATACGAGAGTTGAATAATTCCAGGTTGGTTCGTACATAAAACAAAAAAAGTTCACCGGTTGTTCTATTCGTTGCATGTTCCTCGAATGCAATTTTTTATCTTCTTTTTTACTCCACGACTGATCTATCTTTTTCTGTTGTAGACCGAAGTCGAGTGCGCGTGTAGAGAGAACCTGAGGTGCCTTCACGCGCTATTGGAGTCCGTGAGCAATTCATTCCGAAGCGAAAAATATGTGAAACAAGTTCGTGGTGAGTACAACAATCAAATTCAACGCCGAACACTTTCTATATCGCTGTCGTACATGACCGCCGTATTAGTTACCGCTCTGAGCGGACTTGTCTTTTTGCTTCTCTCGTAATTTTTGGAACTCCTCGACCCCGTACGAAGTATCCTATGAAGGGTGACAACCGCAGCGAAAAAAAGGGTGTGTCGTCCCTTCGGATCGAGTGATCGTTCCGATTATTATTATTTTTTTCTTCTTCTTTTTCTCTCTCTCTCTCTCTCCAACGCCTTCACGAGATCCCTACCGTACGAATTTTTACGATGCTTTCAGCTAAATACTAAAACAGCTTCGTTTCGAACGTTTATCTTGCACTAACGCAAAACGTCGTTTGGTTTTTTATTCGAACAACGTCGAGAACGATACATCGCAATTGTACAACAATTGCAACGTATCGACAGTATTAATATTTGATTGAAAGTGACGTCGGTTTTCGAGATCTCCATTAATCGGAGAACCATTCCATCGGTATATAATATGTGTAAAGGAAAATTTATCGAATGTTAACCGAATCGTACTTTCCATTAGTCGATACGAAACTTCCAGATATCCTTAAGAGTGGTAACTAACAAATTCTGTACGTATTTAGATCTCTAAGCCCGATAAAGTTAAACGACGTTTCATACACCGAGGTGTAGACACTTTTTTTTAAGTTACTTATAAAGACTGATATGCAAGTATTAGCGTATTATATATGCACTTTGCTTTCAATGTACTCGATAAGACGTGCTCCTGATAAAAATGTATGCATTTGGAATCATTTTCGTTGTATTTTATATATATGTAGAGATTTTTCATGAACATTTTAGTATGTAAAACGGTAAGCGTCGAACGATTCATATTTTGTAATTAAGAATCATCAATTTTCATGCTATTTTTGTAGTTTGCTCGAATGCACTCGCACACGAGAGAGGTTGTTGAAACGTTCAAATTTTAATGCATACATTGAATGTTACAAATTCGAAAGTTATCGATACGGCTTGCGCACAAGAGCAATGTGTATGATACGATACTTTTTAAAAATTAAACGTATATATATATAGATATTCATATATTTATATACAATAATTGCATGTGTAAATTTGCCTGAATCGTGAATTGATTATCTGCATGCTTGAACAATGAATTATTTTGCACATCGATGTCTATTTTGATCGATTATTATTTATATATCCTTGACGAGGTATGAAAATTTATTATATCTATATTATTTGTTACTTTCGAATCGATTGAAAGACGTTGAGGAAATTTTTAACTTGCAATATTAAATTACTTGCTCCGGAAGGAACAGTTTTATCAAATTTTAATAAAGAATCGGTATCTCCTTGAGAAATATCGCGTTAAAGATATTAAAATTCATGTATTGCCTTTGTGCTAATTTTGCCCTTATCTTAGTTAATGCTAGGGAAATGTAGACATTGCGAGAGGAAACGCAAATTGGACGCATATCTGTCTTGTACGAGTATCGATATTTAATTTTTTAACATCACACGTTTATACAACATTTTAATTAATGCTTCTCTTTTTTATCTTTATTTTGTTGCAACGCGATTGCAACGAACATTTAGAGTATTTTCATTTTTAGTTTACCTTTGTATACGTTCATTGTAATTATTATGTAATAAATACTGCTGTGTTGTGGCTTTTTACTAATTATTCTCTTGTGTCTTTCTTCACCTATAGAGAATATTATTTTTGTTCACCGGCCCTTACTATTAGATTACGAATAGTCTACGTAATAAATTTACCAAATTTCGTAACATTTGTTCCTCTTGTGAAACTGGTACGAAAATTTATAACAATAACAATAGTAATAACAATCCACGTTATCGCGCGTGTAATAATAAAAACCAATTATTTGCTAATGATTGCGGACAAGATCATTACGAGAATTGGACACGCGTCTCTCGATTACGTTTAATTCGTTTAATTAATTGCTTCGTTACACTAACTACAAGACGCTCGAATGCTATTACCTCGAACAAACTACACATATTTTTTTCTATTTTTTTTTTTTTACAGCATTTATCTGCCTGCAGCATGAAATTATTTCAAAGCTATTTGCTATGCCCGCGGAATCCATTTCCTCGATTTCTGTAACAAGTACACTTTCATTACCATTTAAACACGATAAATAATCGTTCCTGATACGATTCGATTATTTTCAATGTACGTTCGATTACCATGTACGTACGTAATTTTCATTCTCATTCGATACAATACAAGAAAATCCTTCCAACCAGTGTAACACCACAGTAGACCATGTATCCTTGCATTTGATAATTTTGCATGCTATACCAAAATATTTACCGTAAACATAATCGTACAATTATTACAACACACGACTGTGTTCTTACAACTTTATCCGTAGAACGAAGTTGGTAAATACGAAACATCGTACGAGAAATCGTCTCGGGAGGCTCCTCGAGTGCATTGGTTACGCTACAATAGCAAAGACACGCTCGACGTGGAAGCTCGAGTTTCGAGTGTCTCCGAACTCGGTTACTCGAATTTCTCTCGTCTCGAGCTTCCTTCCTCCCGGTTCGAACTGGTGTGTATCGAGTGGCCCGTAACAACACCACCGACCGTGTCGACTCTTCCACACGAAGTCAACGAACCATTATCACGGCGAGAATCAAACTCGACGTGGAAACACACGGTGGTCTGTCTCTCTCCGTTTGGTTCAACGAAAGCATCGATCGCGATCGGTAATCCGGACGTTGCACGAACGCGTGCCGTGTGGGTGCACGCACGTGGGTGGACACGCTCCGCGCGAGTGCGTCCGTAGACCGTCGAGTCTCACCTTATATGAAGCATCGGGCGTTACGAAGTCGCACGAACCGGTACTCGGCCGTTCTCGTCACCGTCCGCGGGATTTGCGGGAGAATCGTCCACGTCGGACAACACGCGTGCTCAGTAGTCAGTTTCCCTACCGCGGGGAACACACCGTATTCGTTCGGCACGGAACAGCTGATTACACGGACCACGCGCGTCTGTTGACATTTTCAGGTGACCTCGCCTCGGTCGAAATAACGATAGACATTTGTCCTTCGTGTCTCGAACGAAACGTGGAATCGAACAACACCGAGACGAAGAATTGACGAGGTATCGTTCGTGTTTATTCTATCTCGATCGAAGCGTAGAATCGGTATACGGACCGCGCGTGTGTTTGTTGACGTTTGGAGGTGACCTCGCGCCGGTGGAACAACGACAGACCGTGTTTTTTGTGTCTCGAAAGAAACGTAGAATCGAACAACACCGAGACGAAGAATTGACGAGGTATCGTTCGTATTTATACTATCTCGATCGAAGCGTAGAATCAGTATACGGACCGTGCGTGTGTTTGTTGACGTTTGGAGGTGACCTCGCTTCGGTGGAACAACGATAGACCGTGTTTTTTGTGTCTCGAACGAAAAGTAGAATCCAGTAACACCGAGACGAAGCGTTCACGAGGTATAGTTCCTATTTATTCTATCTCGATCGAAGCGTAGAATCGGTGTACGGACTACGCGTGTGTTTGTTGACGTTTGGAGGTGACCTCGCGTCGGTGGAACAACGACAGACCGTGTTTTTTGTGTCTCGAACGAAACGTGGAATCGTATTTAACGCGTATTTAACGAGAGGTCGAGCGTGTTCGTGACTCGATCGAAACGCAGAATCAATGATTCACGGACAAGTTGGTGACGTTTGGTGACCCCGCGTCAAGTTCGATCGTTCTTATCGTATCTCGACCGAAGTCTAGAATCAGTGATCCGAGTAACACGATCGAGTACCGGAAGAAACTGTAACATCTTGTAGCACGATTACTAGTGGTTCGAGTATACGACGAGGTGCTCACGTCGGATGATGCAACGCGTCCATAACGAGAGATTGACCGTGTTTTTTCGCATCTCGACCGAAGCGGGGAATCAGTGCACCGTGGATCGCGCGCGTTCGTTGACTATTGACGTTTCGGCGAGGGTGAGCACGCGTCAGTTGCAATAGCGCGTTCGCAACGTGAGATCGACCCCGTTTTCGTATCTCGGAACGGAGTGATCCGAATAATACGATCAGTGATCTATGTACACGTATCGCAAGGAACTATAAACAACATCTTAGACCGCGATTAATAGCATGGTTCGAGTACGTATGCAACTAGGTGACCCCTACTCGGTCAGTAATTCGAACGACGCGTTCATAACGAGGGTTTGACCGTCTTTTTCGCAACTCGAGCGAAGTGTAGAATCAGTGATCCGAATAATACATACGATCAGTGGTCCATATCTACTACGAGGAACTCGAAAGAACATCCTAGAACGATAGTTCCACGTATACGTTCTATAAAGAGTTACGAAGAATATTTCAGAGATTGAAAGTTCCTTTCTTTTTTTTCTTTAAACGAAAATTGTGCTTTCACGGTAACGGTGTTGATCGATAATCGACGCGTTAAAATCCAGAAAGGAACAGCGAGATGTACGAAATTTCTCACCGCTGAACTCGAATACCGTGTCCAGGTGCATTCCTTCCAGCTCTCCAGTGCTCGTAAGTGACCATCGAAGCATTGTTCTCGCGTCTCGACGTTCGAGTGGGTCTCGAATCGAAGACTAGCTCGATTTTTTTGATTCTCTCGCGCACCTTTCTCCCATTAACTCTTCCTTCTCCGTTGATCGAGTGGTCGAGTTTTTTTTGTGTACACTGCGGTGGGAATAGGTGCGAGCGGTTCGATTGAACGCAGGCCAAGTTTAACGAAGCTAGACTTTCGAAAAACACCTCAGTTGGTCGAGTTTCGTATCAACGTGACCAGCGATTCGAAGTTCTCCGTTTTAAACTGTTTTAATCGTTCCGGTTGAAGTTCGTTCGGAACGTTCGTGTCGATCGAATCGGATTCGGGGAGGCGAGAAATGATTTTTCGTGCGACGAACGACATTGAGAATTGAGGAAAGGTTGAATCGTCGATCGTGGCTCGTGATATTTGCAAAAATGGAGAACACTGTCGGGAAAGACTCACCGGATACCTGTTACGCGTACCAGGAGATTATCGCGAAGGATCTGCCGGACGATGCTCGTACGTACGATTTTCGTATGTATTGAATTTACCACCTGTAAACGCCACGCGTGTTTCGCTGGCCTTGAACGGGTCGCGTGAATGTAACGTGAAAAAAAAGAGAAAAATACAAAGAGAAAGAAAAAAAAAAACTCGTTTGTCCCGGACAATTTCACGAAAGGACGGAAACAGGAACGAGAGATGAATAACCGTGTTAAGAGACGAATGGATTAAAATTTTTAATTGAATCGCGCGTGCTCGTGAAATTCAGAACATGTAATAATTTGTACGATTAATATCGCGAATTGAAAAGTATGCCGATGCTTGTCTTCGGGGAATTTCATGTAGAAATTTTTTTAACGTTATTCGACCTGAATTTTAATCGTTCATTTATGTAACAGAGGTTGGAATTAGTTTTTTTTTTCTTTTTTGTTCGCGATTAATTCGAAAATCGTGAATCTCGGAAAATGGAAACGATATTTATTAGAAATGATTACGTAGCTTTGAAATTGAGTCGAAAATGCGTTTATTTGATTTTATATGCATCGACAGTGGATCGTATCGCGTTCAGGTTGATCGATTGAAACGATATTTTGTAAATAAGAGCGTCACAAATCTTTCCAAGTATGTTTGATAAAATATAAACACTATTTCGAGGTTGAAATTAAACAAAGGTGGTTACGTAAATGCTCGTTCCACGTGACCTTGTTCCACAGTTACAAAATATGCTACGTGAGCTCGTTCTGTTCGCAATTATGCACGGAGCTAACCTTTTAGAACGAACAATAACGTTCGGTGAATCGTCTCGATCCATTGTTTTCGTGATAACAGTGATTGTAACAAATTTCCACCGGAACGATTGCGTTTAAATGGCTGCATTCAGGAACCGAGTAAATAGAACAAACGTGTAAACAAATTTCTCTACTTGTTGTTCACATTTCATGAAAGACACTGTGCATTACAGTCTCTATAATTATTGATTGCATCAGTGAATCACGGTATTATGCAATTGTTGTGCTTTTAATATCGCGATAAGTTTTGCAACGCGCGTAAACTATCAATCTATCGTAATCGTAAATTACCATACGATAGAATAAAATTATTATGATTGAGCAGTTTGCGCGGTGTGCAAAACTCGTTGATACGAGGATGTGTGCGATACGATCGATTATTAACCAATAATAGATGACAAGATACAGTGATCTCTTTTCTATAATGTTTAATCGGTAAACCGTACCTCGCGGATCCTTATCGTTTATTTATGCCGTACGCAGTTTTGTTTTCACTGGCACGGCACGCTATTTTGCGTTTCGGAGTGGCAATGTTCGTTCAGAGTCTGACATCATCCCGGAAGATAAGCCGGTATTCTTCTCCAACTGAGTTCCGTTACCTGTCAAATCGATGTTCGTTACGTCGATAATACCATCGCTCCAAATTAGGACTAGAACTATTCTATTCGAATGCATAATTTAATTTTACAACGAATAATTCTCGTCGTGGTAGCACTCGAAGAAATGGGTCGAAACGTTGAATAAAAATATCGAGCTTCGTTTGTATTGCTAGGATTGATTCTTTTGAATAATTTAATAATCTGACTATTCGAATATTTGATTATTGGAATATTTGACTATTCGAATATTTGATTATTCGAATATTTGATTATTCGAATATTTGATTATTGGAATATTTGATTATTCGAATATTTGATTATTGGAATATTTGACTATTCGAATATTTGATTATTCGAATATTTGATTATTGGAATATTTGATTATTCGAATATTTGATTATTCGAATATTTGATTATTCGAATATTTGATTATTGGAATATTTGATTATTCGAATATTTGATTATTCGAATATTTGATTATTCGAATATTTGATTATTCGAATATTTGATTATTCGAATAATTGAATATCCAATATTTGGGTGTTTGAATACTTCAGCATTTGAGTATTCTAGTATTCTAGTATTCGAACATTTTAGTGCTTTAGTAATTTTTGCGATTTAGTGTTTTTTTTGCGATTTAGTGTTTTAGTGTTTTAGTGTTCGAACATTGAATAGAATCATTCAAATATCGGTGTATTCGAATACCAACAGAAAAATTCAATCATCTTAATGTTTCTTTATCGAAACAGAAATTTATAGACTATTGATAATAAAGTACAATATTTTAATTGAGAATAAAATTGTAAAATCAAAAAGACAAACTCAAAAAAATTAATTTACAATCCATAACGTACCTATTACGAATATTCAGATCGGCGCAATAAATATTCGAATACTCGAGTATTCGAATTGTATCCGTCAAATATTCGAGTCGTCGATGTGTTCGAATAGTCGCGATAGAAAAATTCGATTAATCCAGACCCGCTTTAAATGAGACTGCCTCGAGAACGATGGATAATTTTTCCACGCTGTTTAACTGGTTTTATCAAATGCAACTCCCGGACGGTAGCGAGTCGAGGCGATCGTAAACGAGACCAAAACGATGCAAAATGAAAATTTGCATGACGCTAGCGCTTTGAATAACGTGCATCGTGCCGCTTCTGTATTTACTAGTGACGAGTCCAAGCATCGAAACCTGATTGAACACGATCGACTATCGCACTGCGAAAAACAAGAGCAATGATCATAAGTACAATGGATTAGAATATTTTCCAACCATACGAATATTAAGAAAAACACCATTACTCTTAAGTAGGATTGAAATTGTCGAATTGTTCTACATTCGAACACTCGAATTCGATATTCGTTCCGAATTTGCATATGTATGTACGGTGCCAGAAGAACCGCATAAACTCACGGTTAATTTTACCGCCTGTTTAATTCTGGCATGCTCCGATTCCATTGTACACAGACCTTGAATTTTCGTACGAGAAGATAATGAGAATAATTCGTAAACTCGTTCTTCGGAAATATTTCAATTTCTATCAATTAATTTCTTTCAATTCTATCAATTAATCGAATCTCGAAGTTTCGATCTTACCTTTACTTACGCTTCATTTTTACGAAGATACGAAGAGAATAATTTTTTAAGAATACTTAAACTTCGATATCGGTTAACGAGAATTTGAGCAGTTCGTATAATTTTCTTATCTCGGTTTCGAAGTAAATTACTCCGAAGCGACGAGATTATCGAGAACAATGAAAACGAAAAGATCGTAAGAGATTCGCTTCTAAACGTTACAGGATGTTGAAGTGGAAAGACACTTAGGTGAGAAAACGCCAACCGAAATGACCATCTTCCGGCTCGTATCTGAAACTGGAAAATATGAAAGCAAAGAAACTTCTCCAGAGAATCGATGAGCAGTAAAGTGGGTCGAGTGATTTCTTTCTAGTTCAGAGTCATCAGCGCGCCAAGCTTTGTTAATAATGACGTAATTGCCAATGTCTCGCGCGGGAAGGAGAGAATTAATAAAATTTATAATCTTCTACTTTGAATGTATCGATTTCTTCTGAAATACTACACGCGTGTACTTTTATGTAATTTTACTTATCGTAAAAGTAACTCCTAAAATTAAGAACAAATACTTGTAATTAAATTCTACAATCATACACCATTTAATCGTTACAAGATCCTGTTTTTTGGTAACTCGAGCATAACATTATCAAACATTATCCTTCCTTGTATACTATTTCTAACGAAAGTTTCGAGAATCTTATTTTGGTCGTTAGCAAATACCCATAATATTAATCTAGACGAACTTTCGATATATATGTTAATTTGCAAGCGTCCTCTTCAACGTTTATTACGCGATAACATCGATACGCACCTATTGCAACGTGTTTCGCTTCGTTAGACATTTTTCTTTGTATTTTCACTCGCTGGTTCCCAATCGATACAAAGATATCGTCGATCGATCATTTTTATATGTATCGACCGACGACACGAATTTATCTCACAAAGCCGTACAATTACCTGGAAAATTTCATCGGTCATTAGTGTTTCTCAATTACCCGGTAATCGAGTATAATGTACGTAGTTAACGTCCCCGTTAAAGTTTTCATTTTTCGTTGCGCGAAACGAGATCTCCACCGATGAATGAGAAATTGAGTAGAAACCGAGCGGGGAAGTCCTAGATCAAATAGAAATTCTCGACTCAAACGCTTAAGCGTTTGATTAACGAGCTTTTGCGTTCTCGTGTTAACGTTGACCCGTTTCGACGCTCGGCTTTCATCGTAATGCCCGTAAATCGAGATTCGTGGACCTGGACGTTCACCTAAACTCGCTCAACGCGTTAACTGTCATGTGAATTTTCCACGTTTAACGAGAACCACGATATTTGTTCGTATTGCAGCGTGAGGAGTAAAAATATTCGTTAATGCATCGGTGATTGTTATCTTCTAGTATCGCTAACACTAGAGTTATCTAGTGAACGTATTTATTTATTTATTGATTTATTGTTTTATTTATTGTTTTATTTATTGATTTATTATTTTATTTACTTGTTTTATTTATTGATTTATTTACTGATATTTATTTTTATTTCTGGGCAATAAACCCATTGATTTACAATGAGATAAGAAAAGATTGTTTAACTGATAATGAAATTTAGCGAAAGATACATTGAAAATTATCACCATTACTATTGGTATCATGTCGCATACGTATCTTGAAAGTTAAATTTTGAAAGGGTAGATTAATTTACGAGTAGAAGCTGTCTGTTTTGTTAATTGTCCATTAATATTGTTAGGGAAGATACCGTTAATAATCGAGTAATTTTAAAAAATCGTTTCAAACAAGTCAAATTGATCCCTTTGGTAGTTCTAGTGCTAAGAATTGTAACTTTTAAACATTTACAAGTATTGAGCTTTGTTTCTTGTAAACGTCTCAAAGTGACGCAAATTCTTTCAAGTTTTCTGACATAAAATATTCCACATTTTACAATAAATTATTGAATTCCTTATGGAAAAGTTACAATGTTGAGGTTTTCGACAATTCGTCGCGTGAAAAGTAAAAACACTCGTTAAATCATCGGTATAACAATTATTTTCTACCATCGCTAAGAATAGTAACATTATTTAAAAATTTACCAGTATTAATCTTCGTTTCTTCCAAACCCTTTAAAGAAAACCTAAATTCGGTATATTCCTTACACGTTCTGTTGCGACGCAACATTTTCTCGACACCCCATTTTTCCATATATTTTGTAAATTAATCGAGAAATTATTGAGTAGATAAAAAAAAACAATTAAACACTGCCAAGAAACCAAGAATTAAAGTAACGTGTTGTAAGCATCGAAGGTGTCGATTGTGTCGTTAACCCCCGTATATAGAATGCAACAAAATTCGAAAATCGGGTACCAGACGCACGTACCTTTAAACGTGTGTCGATGATTCCAATTAACGCGTACATACCGACGCGAATTATGCAAATCGAGGCACGCGCGTCCCCACGGAACGAAACGAAAGTATTTGGGATAGATTGGAAGCGTTGGCGCTGGTTGAAGGCAACGGAATAAATTACACGTCGATACGCGTTACGTGTTGTCGTTCACCGTGAATTGAGACGCGCGAGCGTTACACGAATTTCGAAATGCTCCACAGTGGGCGTTAATTAATCATTAGGACCGCCCCCGCCCCCCGCCCCTCGAGAGTACGTACACCACTCGCGTACGGAACGCGATACCCCGTTTCTCGTTGCTTGTTTCCTAACGTGATAAATGTTAGACACGCCGGGGAGAAAGTAGTAATAATATATTGGTGCGAACGATCGTGATTCCGTCGATGAGAAGACTGCGATAAATTAAGTTACCGTTTCCGTTAATGGGCGGCACGGTGTATCGTGGCACGGATCACCGTGAAAACGAGTCCACTACGCGCTACGTGCACGCTCGT
Source organism: Ptiloglossa arizonensis (assembly GCF_051014685.1). Classification (NCBI taxonomy): domain Eukaryota; kingdom Metazoa; phylum Arthropoda; class Insecta; order Hymenoptera; family Colletidae; genus Ptiloglossa; species Ptiloglossa arizonensis. Next base: position 24,688,271 of record NC_135050.1, read on the forward strand.
AACACATTTTTCGCCCAGTTTTCGCCCAGTTTTTGCTCAGTTTTTGCTCAGTTTTTGCTCAGTTTTTGCTCAGTTTTTGCTCAGTTTTTTCTCAGTTTTTGCCCAGTTTTTGCTCAGTCTTTGCTCAGTTTTTGCCCAGTTTTTGCTCACTTTTTGCTCAGTTTTTTCTCAGTTTTTGCTCGGGTTTTGCTCAGGTTTTGCTCAGTCTTTGCTCAGTCTTTGCTCAGTTTTTTCTCAGTTTTTTCTCAGTTTTTTCTCAGTTTTTTCTCAGTTTTTTTTCAGTTTTTTCTCAGGTTTTGCTCAGGTTTTGCTCAGTCTTTGCTCAGTCTTTGCTCAGTCTTTGCTCAGTCTTTGCTCAGTCTTTGCTCAGTCTTTGCTCAGTCTTTGCTCAGTCTTTGCTCAGTCTTTGCTCAGTCTTTGCTCAGTCTTTGCTCAGTTTTCGCGCACACCTCTACATGAAACACATCGGCGAGGATACGATTTTATTTAGGTGTTTCTTGCCCTCCGAGATACTCTCCTATACCAACGAGAGAGGAGAACGCTCGGTTATTCCGAGTGGTTCGATGGTTAACGCGGTTCGACGAACCTTGAACTTGACTTTCCAGCTGTTCGAACATTTCGAGACAGTTTTATTCCCGTTAGTCTCCGTCTTTGTATCGCTTCGGGGAATTTTTGATCTTCTGAACGTAGAAAGTGGTTTTTCTTCTTTTTTTTTCGGTGCTGTGTTTTTTGTAAGGGGAGCTTATTTGTAGGTGGGGGCATTGGGAATCGAAGAAGGGGGGTAGATGGGAAATTTTTAACGTGGAGAGTTTAGAATCGTTTGGTTTTATGTTAGTACATTTATCGTTGGAGTATCAATATTTGTAGGAGTATATTTTTAGGAGTATATTTTTCCTGTTTTAGATATATACAATTTGTCTGATTTAAATAGTCGACATGTTTCTAAATTTTAATCTTAGAGTATTTTGCAAACGTGTTTCTTGTTGGAACATTCTGAAATAGCTTTATTCTCGAATTTTTCATTTTCTGAATGTTGAAAGTCTTTTTCTTTGAGTGGGGTGTTTTTTTCTAAGGGAAAGTTATTTGTAGATGAGAGTTTTAGGAATCGAAGAACGGGAGTTTAATAGTAAATTTTTACCCTAGAAAATTAAGAATTCTTTGTTTTTATAGTATTATATTTATCGTTCGATTATCAACATTTATTGGGATATATTTTTCTTGTACCGATCACGAACAAAATAATATTTGATTCCTTACGAAACAAGCAATTTTCTTCTTCGACTTTTCTCTTATCTTCGACGGAAACTAAAATATTCTCTAAACGTATAAATATGCAGTTGCGTATTTATTACCTTGAACAACTGTGTTAAACGTTTATTAAATTTGTACGAAATTTTTCCTTGGAATAATCTTTCCATCGTTCGCAATCGTATCTCGTGTTACTCCAATGAATCATTTTTTGACAAGAGTACAAAAATAAAACAATCACCTATTATCAGGTACTCGTTGTAAATCGAAAAGAAAAATTTGCACAATATCGAGGGACTTAACAACACGTGTGGAGTATATCTCCATTTACTCGTTCGAATAATTATGCAATCCGTAATTTGCAAGATCGTATCTCAAATAATTCATGGTCAAGGTCACGGGTTGAGTGTCTCCGTCTACTCGTCTAAATAATTTTACAATCCACAATTCGCGAGATAATGTCTCGAATAAATTAATGGTGAAGGTCACGGATTGAATACCTCCATCTACCTGTAATTTTACAACGCACAATTTACTAGACCGTGTTTCAAATAATTAATGATCAAGGTCACGGGTAGAGCACCTCCATCTACTCGTTCAAATAATTCCTTAATCCACAATTTGCGAGATAATGTCTCAAATAATTAATAGTCAAAGTTACGGGTCGTGTATCTCCGTCTGCTCCTATAAAAAATTTTACAATACACAATTTACGAAATTGAGTAAATTAATGATCAAGGTCATGGGTGGAGCAATTTCATCTACTCGTTGAAATAATTCCTTAATCCACAATTTGCGAGATAATATCTCAAATAATTAACAGTCAAAGTTACGGGTCGTGTACGAGTCCATCTGCTCCTCTAAACAATTTTACAATACACAATTTACGAAATTGTGTCTCGAGTAAATTAACAATCAAGGTCACGGGCGGAGCAATTTCATCTACTCGTAGAAATAATTCCGCAACCCATAATTTGCGCGATAATGTCTCGAATGAATCGATGGTAAAGGTCACGGATCGGGTACCACCGTCCACTTGTAATTTTACAATGAACAATATACGAGATTGTGTTTCAAGTAATTAACTGTCAAGGTCAAGGTCACGAGTACCACCATACACGCTCGTTCGAATGATTCTGTGTCCCACAGCTCGCGAGATCGTCTCTCAAGTGATTGTCGGTCAAGGTCATTCTTTCGTCACTGGATCATAGTCGTCTCGAAATTACGCTCGTGTTTCCACTCGACCGACTATCATCGAACTATTGTGTTGTTCGAAAAGTAATTTAATTTTTATTTTCTTTTTTTTTGTGAAAACACGATTCTTTCAAAATGTACGAACGTTTTATTAAATTACGTATTCTCCAATTTGGAAAATGACATTTCGAACGATCTAATAAAATTTCGAAACACGTCGAGCATTTAAGTCGAACGAATGGTAGATATTTAAAACGAGAGACAAAAGGGGACAAAAGCTCGCAGGAAGAGCAGCAACCAGCAGCCACTGGCTACTAATTTCTGCTCTACTGAGCGGAATCATTCGAGCGTGATAACGCGGAACGTGCATTACGTGTAATGCACGATACGTCTTGGCCGCGGCGGTACGCAATTATTCCGCACATTCTCCATCATTTCCTGTAGGTCAGTGTGAAATTCATTGCTTTCCGTCGACGTTGTTTTCCAACGGGGGTCCTTCCTTTTGTGCTCATGCAAAACGTGTTCCTGTCTTTCGAAACATCCGTTAATGATCACGATCGTAATAATCCGCACGGAGACGCATGATCCCGATGATCGTGATTAGCGAGAATCTTTACCGGAACTTTTTCAAGTTCAGGTGATTTTCGCGACGAGTGTAGTATAATTGAAATAAAAAAAAAAGAAATGTAAAATAATGACTCGTGGGACGGTTGATTCGTATAAGTAATTGTTTTTATTAATAATAGGTTGCTCGACAAGTTTCGTCGTTCGATAAGAAATTGAATTAGTTATATATAATAGATTGCTGAATAAGTTTTGTTGTTTGATAAGAAATGGAACTATTGGGTTCGTTGTTTTATTTTTTTAATGGTGAGACTACCGTTTGATGAATTTTCGTGTGTGAAGTTTCATGTAGATCTGTCGACTCGTTCGTATATTTATGATTGTTGAAAGTCAAAGTGTCATAGTAGTTTTTTACGATGGAAGAAACGACAAAATTTATTGAAGAACCTAGTGGATATCGAATATTATAATCGAGAAATTAAAGTTACCGAAAATTTGTGGCGAAATTGTAAATAAAAATTGAACCAGTGGATTTTCCAATAGAAAGTAATTTAAATATTAATTTTCGTTGGGAGTGGAGTAAAAATTACCCGGTTGAAATGTTTATTTTTACTGCAAATATCCTCCACAGTGGATATGAAATATTATAATCGAGAAATTAAAGTTACCGAAAATTTGTGGCGAAACTGTAAATAAAAATTGAACCAGTGAATTTTCCAATAGAAAGTAATTGAAATATTAATTTTCGTTGGGAGTGGAGTAAAAATTACTCGGCGAAATGTTTATTTTTACCGCAATTTCTCTATTTGTAGAGAAGAATCTATTTATAAAAAAATAACGTAAGACGAAGAGAAATGTAAAATTGAACTCGAAAGGTGTATTATTACGCTTGTGAAATGAACGAGCTCTCGGGGAGATAGGTTCTCTCACGATGTTCAATGTTACTTTTAACTACTTTCCTTTATTTTCGACTAATCAGGAGTTACAACTCGTCTCAATTGCATAATGCACCCTGTGCACGCGACGATCCAATAAGAAGAATTAGTGCTTACACGATGCATTATCCCCACCACTCAACGGTCTGTGCTCGACCAATCGTGTAATCGATTGTTAGGTTCGTTGCTACGCGACCATCCCTTCCACTTATCAATTGGACGAGGTTCGTGCAAGTATCGAGGTTCTACGTTATCGTTAATTAGAGTTCGTCTAATTAATAGATGGATCGATCGACGAGTCGTCAATTTAATTAATTCTAACGATATAAAAACCAACATCCCTCATCGTATCGGTAGACATTACACTCTGTAAGTATCTTTACGTAAAAATTTCATTGAAATCGATATATTAAAAATTTACCTCCGAGTAAATTAATTTTCGAAGCATTATGACATTTTGTACCTCTTCGAGTTCCATCGATCCCTGAAATTTACAATTTTCTACGTACCCTGTGTTCGAATCGAGACGAAACAATTTACCATCCGAGAAATAAAATATCCCCGAATTGAGAACATCTATTTCTATTCGTTTCGTTGTTCAGAATCTCCATTCGAACGTTTTCTTTGTTTCCATCGTAGGATAGAACACGGCCCCTTTTTGTGGCCCCTCCCGTTGAATACGAGATTTCACTCGATGACTATAGTTCGCCGCGCAACACTTTTTACGATTCATCCGCGATAAAGTGAAAGTCGGTTTTTCCGAGAAAACCGTGAAAAAGTCGATGCGCCGTTTCTTTCACCAACCTAGAAATTATTTTCACTTTTCCGTAAAGTGGAAGTAGATGAATACAAATGGGACGTGTGGGTAACGTTGTTGAGGAGGGAACGTTGATGTACAGTATATATACGATTTTGTTTTACGTGTAGCTCGTTCGATTAGTGTGGCAACTCGCGTGATCTAGAAGAGAACGCATCACGAAACTTCAATGTCGGATCGAAGAGCACGAAAGGCCTTCGAGTTATTTTCGTTTGCTATCGTCATGTATCTTAACGAATGTATTAGAGAGGAGTGTTGGATCTTTGCCGATGAACGCTCTTCTCTATGATTTCGTTACCTGAGTTCGTTTACGTAATGATAACCAACTGACGGATCGTTTTGTAATTCGTTGAAAAGATTTCAATTCTTCGAAGAAGAAACCTAACTGGATAACACGTTTGCTGCCGTGTACGATAACTCGTAGCGATTGCTTAAAATACGCTGCTCGTTGCTGAGTGAAACGTCAGACTATGGAGATCGCATCGAATATCGGAAACGAGAAGCAACGTGTACGGTAACGTGCTCAATGGTGGTTATAAATAATCGTGTAAAAACGTGGATCCTTCCTCTGGTTTTTCGTATCAGGCGAGTGTATACAGGGCGTGTCTAAACAACAGGTGAAATGTGAACTGGATAATGAAACTGAGGAAAGTAACGAGTGTACACTGGGTGTGTCAGAAGTATAATTAATCTAACCTAATTTTTGTGAATCGTTGCACGTGCTGTACAATAAGCGTTCAAAGTGGATTAAAACGGCGATCGATCGTTTCGAAAATGCTACCAAACGTGTAAACACTACTGCATTTCAAGGTCATCTATAACAAGGTGCCACAATCGATTGAGGTTAGTTTGCATAGAGAAACATACTTTATTTTCTCGTGAAGTGTTTACTTCATGTGTACAGTTCTATAAACTTTGTACAGTGGAAATATAATTTAAAAAGAGAATATGGAAAACTTGACTTGAAAACGAAAAAGTCGAGTATCTTGAAAACGACTAGTTTGTTTAGAGAAGAAAAACATAAGTATCTTGAAAACGAGTAGTCTGTTTAAAGAAGAAAAATATAAGTATCTTGAAAACGAGTAGTCTGTTTAGAGAAGAAAACACAAGTATCTTGATAACGACTACTTTGTTTAGAGAAGAAAAACATAAGTATTTTGAAAACGACTAGTCTGTTTAGAGAAGAAAACACAAGTATCTTGATAACGACTACTTTGTTTAGAGAAGAACAACACGAGTATCTTGAAAACGACTAGTCTACAGAATAAAAAGACAAGTATCTTGAAAACGACTAGTCTACAGAAGAAAAAGACAAGTATCTTGAAAACGACTAGTCTACAGAAGAAAAAGACAAGTATCTCGAAAACGACTAGTCTACAGAAGAAAAAGACGAATATCTCGAAAACGACTAGTCTGTGCACCGATGTTTAATTTACTTTCTATGCTCGTTTCTCCAAGTTCCTTCTGGACACATTCTACACAGGTTTCTACGATTGACTCTAATTTCTCGATACACCAGATTTCACATTGTTATCGTTGTTAACTCCAGCTCGTTTCGCGACCGTAAGAATTCAATAATCACTGGTCATTATTAAGCGATCGGTAATTTATAATTGCATTCGGAGAACGGTTAATTCAACGCGATCCTTATCCAAGCACTCCTTTCCCCGTATCTATTCACTTTCTTTGAATTCTTGTTTCTGTTTACGGGGCAGTAATTACTCGGATGCGTTGGTCACGGTTACCATGTAGTACAGAAAGGAGAATTCGATCGGCTTTCACCGAATAATTTATCTCCCTCGCGCGAAGACGTCTTACGAATTGCACGTACCAGCGTTTAATTGAACGAAAGCAGGATTTCGAGATAATTTATCGACGGGTGCATCGACACTCTTTCGATACCTCGGAGTGATTTACACCAGGGACTGAGAAATTTTATGCAAGATACTATATTTTCATAGTATATTTTCACGTATATATTCATCATGCACCAGGAATTGAGAAATTTTATGCAAGATACTATATTTTCATAGTATATTTTCATAGTATATTTTCATAGTATATTTTCATAGTATATTTTCATAGTATATTTTCATAGTATATTTTCATAGTATATTTTCATAGTATATTTTCATAGTATATTTTCATAGTATATTTTCATAGTATATTTTCATAGTATATTTTCATAGTATATTTTCATAGTATATTTTCATAGTATATTTTCATAGTATATTTTCATAGTATATTTTCGCGTATATTTTCGCGTATATTTTCATCGTTCACCAGGGATTGAGAATTTTTGTGCAAGATACTATATTTTCAAACGTTTCTCCATTTCTCGCTCTTCGAATTCTAACGAAGAATACGTACAATAATCGTCGACAATTTTTCAATCAAAAAATCGCGAACAATATTTTAAATTCGATCCAGATACAACTTGCATCGTTTATGAAAGTTTATAAAATAAACAGCAAATTTCTAAGATTGTAGTTTCTCGACGATTTCAAATTTCTAAGACAAATATTCGAGTCGTTTTTGAACAATTCTCGAGACATGTTACGATTTTCTAATCGATAACAAAGTTCGTTAAAATGTTATTCAACTTTGTGCATAGATATTTCACCAATACTATCACAAACTATAGAATACTACTTTAACGAATGCACTGAAGGTAATAATATTCCAAACCGTGGTATTTCAACGATACGATAATTTTCCGTTGTAAAAGTCACGAGAGATTCGAAATTCGCGGGTTTTCAAGCAACGCTCTGATAACCGTAATTTCTTTTTGTCTCGTTGATAGAACATTTGATATCCTCGCGAACGGATTTCCGTGACGTTTATCTACACCGTTTCAAACGTGCAACCGTATTACAGAAAATAATCGAAACGCGTCGTTCTTGTCGATTTGATTTCTATTTCGGTAGAGACCAACGTTGAACATAACGAGGATAAAAAACGCACGAAAATAAACAGGACGCGTGTTGGAGACGGTGCGCGATCAAAGTTTTCCCATCGTTTAATTTTCCCGCGTAACGAGCTGCTAGGTTCGACGATACTAACTCACAATCGTTATCAAGGTGAAGAAAGTATATCGAAATCCAGATTATCGATATTAACGACCGTTTAACGGGGGAATCTTTCCAAGTGTTTGTGTATCTCGAATGAAAAGCATACCGGATGTTGTAGAGAGTGTAAAAATTGTAGTAACTGGTATCTCGGGGAAAGCATAAATACCGCGACACTTTTATTACACGGTCTGGAAAATTCTCACTCGTGAGAATTAATGAAGAACTCCCGGTAAACGATTATTCATTGAACTCGTTATCCGTTCATCGATGGTTTTCTTCTTGCCTGGTTTGTGAATACCGACTGGTTAAAAATTGTAAATATCGGAACAATTTATCCACCGGTTAGCTAATAACTTGGAAAGATACGCAAAGAACCTTGTCCTTTTTCAGTTATAGACGATCGAATTCATTTTTAACCGTAATCCATTAAATTCCAACGTGTGAACATTTACCGGGGGAAGTCTTCGAGTACGGTACACTTTAATCGAGGTTAATATACGACATTTACGGGCCAGAATGATGAAATTATTAGTCAGAATTGGATCTTCAAATTGCTATGTATAACAATTTACTGCGTTAAATTAAATTTCTTTAAATTTGTTCACCTGGAATTCGTTTTAATTTCTTCTAGTCTCTGTGGATAGAAAATATGAAAAATATATAGATTAAATTTTACTCGAGGTTTCTCGATTATTTTAATTCGATTTGTCGGAATGATATATTCGAATTTTTTACTATTGAATCGTTGGAATAAAATTCAAATCGGTAAACTGAATTCCACGAAACGGAGAATGAACTTTTCGTATCGGTGTCGAAAATCGGTAACGGTGTCGAGAGCTGTCCTTCGAATGGTCGCGACACGGGCGGATATACGCGCGTGTTTTTTAAGGGCAGCATAGTTCCAGAGAAGAAAGTTTCGAAGGAAAGTATGAAACAAGAAGCGGGTCATCGAAGCCGTGCGAAGCGCATATGTGCGTGCAGATATAAGCTGCTTGACCTTAAATGTCTGACCACTTATTCCCGCTGACATAATGACGATCGCGAGCGTGTCGTCCGAAGAGTACAGTGTCGCAAACGATGTGCAATAACAGTGATATCACGTACACGCGGGAAATAGGAAACTCGTAATTGCCTAGAACACTTCCGTTTGTTACTTTTTTTATTTATTTAACTTTTTCAGTTTCAGCTCTTTTATACTGAAACTTACGATCCAAAAATGAATCGAAAAGCTCATCAAGGGATACACATGTTATAAATTATTAATATAAATATTATTCTTAACCCAGTGAGGCAAACGATGTGCAATAACGGTGATATCACGTACACGCGGGAAATAGGAAACTCGTAATTGTCTAGAACACTTCCGTGCGTTACCTTTTTTTTTTATACTTAACTTTTTCAGTTTGTTTTTTATACCATTTCAAACTTATGATTTAAAAATAATCGAAAACCTGGCGAGAACCTTCGATTCTGAAATTATTTCTGTGTTCGCAGAGTCATTCTCTCATTTATCGAGGGGTACACTCGTTATATGTTATTATTAATATAAGTATTATTATTAACCCAGTGAGGCAAACAATGTGCAATAATGGTGATGTCACGTACACGCGGGAAATAGGAAACTCGTAATTGTCTAGAACACTTCCGTTTGTTACTTTTTTTATTTATTTAACTTTTTCAGTTTCAGTTTTTTTATACTGAAACTTACGATCCAAAAATGGATCAAAGACCTCGCAAGAACCTTCAATTTTTAAACTATTGTATTTTCGTGTTCGCAGAGTCATTCTCTCATTTATCGAGAGATACACTCGTTATATGTTATTATTAATCCAGTGAGGCAAACGATGTGCAATAATAGTGATATCACGTACACGCGGGAAATAGGAAACTCGTAATTGTCTAGAACGCTTCCATGCGTTACCTTTTTTTATACTTAACTTTTTCAGTTTGTTTTTTATACCATTTCAAACTTATGATTTAAAAATAATCGAAAACCTCGCGAGAACCTTCGATTCTGAAATTATTTCTGTGTTCGCAGAGTCATTCTCTCATTTATCGAGGGGTACACTCGTTATATGTTATTATTAATATAAGTATTATTATTAACCCAGTGAGGCAAACAATGTGCAATAATGGTGATGTCACGTACACGCGGGAAATAGGAAACTCGTAATTGTCTAGAACACTTCCGTTTGTTACTTTTTTTATTTATTTAACTTTTTCAGTTTCAGTTTTTTTATACTGAAACTTACGATCCAAAAATGGATCAAAGACCTCGCAAGAACCTTCAATTTTGAAACTATTATATTTCCGTGTTCGTAGAGTCATTCTCTCATTTATCGATAGATACACTCGTTATATGTTATTATTAATCCAGTGAGGCAAACGATGTGCAATAATAGTGATATCACGTACACGCTGGAAATAGGAAACTCGTAATTGTCTAGAACGCTTCCGTGCATTACCTTTTTTTTTTATACTTAACTTTTTCAGGTTGTTTTTTATACCATTTGAAACTTATGATTAAAAATAATCGAAAACCCCGCAAGAACCTTCGATTCTGAAATTATTTCCTACTTCTTTCGCAGAGTCATTCTCTCATTTATCGAGAGATACACTCGTTATATGTTATTATTAATATAAGTATTATTATTAACCCAGTGAGGCAAACGATGTGCAATAATAGTGATATCATATATAGTACACGCAGGAAATAGGAAACTCGTAATTGTCTAGAACGCTTCCATGCGTTACCTTGTTTTTATACTTAACTTTTTCAGTTTGTTTTTTATACCATTTAAAACTTACGATTTAAAAACGATCGAAAACCTCGCGAGAAACTTCGATTCGAAACTGTTTCCGTATTCGCAAAGTCATCCTCTCGTTTATCGAGGCATAAACTCGTGATAAATTATTATCAATATAAATATTATTGTTAACATAAATATGAGTGTTAATTTAGCGTTTAAACGACTCGAAGATTCAACACACCGGAACATTAAACGCGAAACTGCTGTTTGATTTTGCACTCGGAACCTCGATACTTGCAGAAGCCTCGAACCCCGCTTTCTTGCAATTATCGAGGTAATCGATCCACTAAGAACGAATATTATAGGTATTATAGATTTTATAGCTGTAATAAGAACAAGCAACGGTATATCGTAGATCTTGAAATATTTTATTATGTAAAATGATCAGTTGCAACCCTTCGTCCTGTCCATGCAACCAAGACCCGTACGCAAGTATCGAGGTTTCCCTGTATTTTCAATATTGCGAGATCACCAAATGGTTATTCACCTCGAGAAATTCATTCGATTGAAACCAATTCGATTTTTGCGTTACCCACGGTGCATTCTTCGTAAAAGAAACGAAACAATATAAACAAAGAAAATCCAGGCTCGATTCGACTAACGGTTTATCAGTTCGCTTTAATAATACCAGTATGTGCTCTAATCATACTTAAGTATCGCAATTTATTTCTCTTTTATCGCGGAGTGAATAGGTCGTCGATGTAAGAAAATTATATCTTCCCAAGAGCATCGAATTATTTATTTTCTCGTCGAGTGCGTATCTATTAAATTTCCGTTATGCCTCGCACCGGATAATTTCTGGTGCTTCAATTTTTTTTTTCTTTTTTTTTCTCGCAATTTTACATTCGTTCGAGAGAGAGACTCCAAAGCAATCTGTAACTTAAAACTACTCAACGCGTGTTCCACCATCGCGTACGATTCAATAAATTTGGCAATATTTGCAATTTAAGTTCGCGAATGAATTTTGTACGATTCGAGTCGTACACTCGAGTCAAGTGTCTCGTGGTTCGTTTCCTCGATCGTCACTGTTCACGTTGAACGTTTCTGTGTTTCAGGTACGATGGAGAAATGGGAGTCCCTAACAGCCCGAGTCGAGGAAACACAAATGGCCAACGTGCTTCATTGCGAGTTAACTGCGCTGCGCACGGAATTTAAAGCGGCACACGACAGACTCTTCTCGTACGAGATCGTTCTGGAGCAGCCCCACGTGTTGGACGAGCGGATTAACCGAATTACGGTAAGAATTTCATATTTCTATGGCTGCGTGTAGAATGTACAGAGTGCTACGACCTTTCGCTTAATTTTTAATCGCCCGTAGGGGTCGTTATTCCCATTACGAGCAAAGGATCATTAGCAATGAGTCATTAGCAATACTTTATTACCAAACATTGGAAGATTTGTAATGCGAACGAATTCGAGGTTTACTATTTCCATGTGTTTGTAACGTTTGTGTTTGTAATGTAGAAAATTGTTGCTTTGATAATTTGCAAGTTATATTTACTTACGGTGGGAAACTTCACTTCGAGAGATTTTATTTTAACGTCGTCGTTGCGTAGAAGTTTCAAACAATTGTTCGAGTAATATTGTGGAATTGTGTATACAAGTTTGAGGGTTTGGTTATTGTATATATATATTTTTAATGTTATGAGATTGTTAAAAGTAGTTTCGTTGAAATGAAGGTAGTTGGTGTTGAATAGAAAATTGAATAAAATTCTAAAGTAATTTTATTTTACGCGGACTTTGTCTCGGTAAGACTATTTGCATTTTGTTTCTCTTTTACACAGGTTTAGTTTTATTGTTACTCATTATGTAAGTTTTGTAAATTGATCGTGTAATTCGAAAAAGTTCAACCGTTTCTGTTTTTGAATCGCGTTACTTTTTTTCAATTTTTTTTTTTTTAGGTTCGTGTCTATTATACTCACAGTCGCGTCGATAACGTTTTCTCGGTCGGTAATGTACATAGTAAATTCTCTGTCGATAATATTTCTAACTGTACCGACCGTGGGTGTAAACGTTTCCTGATTCCGATCACCATAGATGGCGATAGTTATCTTATTCCGCATACCGGGGAATAAACGATACAAATACGAAATTTACAATCGAAAAATTTACTATTTTAAACGTAATGCACAAAACGGGGAAATGTATTGAATTACGGTCAAATATTTTTAAACACCAGGTTCTGAAGTTAAAATAAAATTCTTTGTCTCGCGATAATGTCTTCTCGATATTGTGATAAATTAATAGAAAGATTTTATATAAAGTTTGAATAATTTCTGCAAAGTTCAAATCGAAAATGCACCGTAGCAATTAATTTTCGAAATATCAAATTATTTTTCTTCCCAAGTTGTCATTCCACATTTTGTTAGATCTGTTCCTAGTTTCGGATTTGAAAAATTCGATATGATTAATTATAAAAAATTCATCAGATCCTAACCTTAAAAAAAGTTTCTTTTATTTTTGCGAGTTGCTAACGTAATTGCGCTGGTAGCAAACTAAATACAATTAATATGTATCGACAATTAATATATTGATTGTCTTAAAAAGTTTGGAATCGTTGGAAGATATTCTCTACGGGAACTATGAACTTAATAATATATTGTTAAACGAGTCGAGTTGGAACGATGGTCGAATGGCAACGCTGTACTGTCATCAATTTCGGCCATGACACTTATCGTTGGTATATTTGTATCATTTATTAATTGCAAAAATTCTCCCTGTCGGATTAATTTGATACAAGACTCTTTCAAATTTAAATACAGTATTAAAACACATGTAATCTCGTAATTACTGTTAAAGAAACATTTCAAGTTCGACCACCGATCGTTAATAATCCCCTTACCAATCAACGCGTTAATCTCGACCTCCACTCGATTCTAACCTCAAAGTCATCCGCCATAGAAGCTCCTTAATCTCGTGTGTTCTTCTATTCGACTGTACGTTCAAGAACTTTAAATAAAAAATCTCCCTAGTGCATGGAACACGTGTACTTGAACTTTATAACATAGTATACAATCAGAGGAAATTCTCGTTGCATCCGTTATAATAATTTCAATTGTCAATGAACAATATACATACGTACATCTATCCTCGTTGTTTTCAATAAAAAAAAAAAATAAGAAAAAGTCCATTTTCCTTATTCATCCAATTGAAACTAACAAAGATACACGTAACATAAAAAAGTCTCGTATGCATTGAGCCTAAAGCTACGTTTCCATTTGAGAGTAAACCCATCGCGAGTTGTCCTCGATTGTTCCCGCCAGACTACGTTTCTGAACGATTATCAGACACCCAAACGCAGTTTCCATCAACGAAAAAACGCTCTAGTAACGAACTCGCGACACTTTTGCCCCCCCGAGTAACTCGTAGCCTAAGACGGCGGTGTTGGAAACGTCTATGACCGACCGGGCGCGACACGAAAAGTCCCAAAGTTCGCGCGATAGTTCGAAGATGGAGCCAGTGTGGAAGGTGGCGAAAGTAGACGAAATAGAAGCAACGAAAAGTGTTCGAGCGGTGTAGTAACTGGACTGTAGAGGGAGGTAGCGCGGAAGAGACGGTGAAAGACGCGTAGGAGGAAGAGGAGCGTAAAGAGAGGTAGAGAGGGGAGCCAGGAGGCAAGGATAGAGGTAGAGAGTGGCGTAAAAGCGTAGTCGTGTCGCACGTACGCTCGTCTGACGGCGACGTGCTCGGCATTGCAACTCGGCCCGACCGAACACCGACGAACCAAGCCAACCCCTCTGAGGGGTTTTCCACCCCCCGAGAGTCATCCCTGGCCGACCCTCTCTCTCAACCCTCTCCCTGGAAACCTCTGGAACACCCTCGGTCTCCTCCTTCCTGTTTCTCTACCACCCCTTGATTTTCTCACTCCCTCGGCTCGCTTCCTGTTCCCCTCTTCGTCTATCAGTCATTTTCTTCGATTCTCTTCTCTCTCTCTCACTCACTCACCGTCTCATTTTCGCCTACGGAGCGTCTTCCACGTTGCACCCAACCCACCTCACGACGGGGTCTCCTGCACCCTTTGTCGTCCTCTTTCCGGTTCGATCCTCTTTCTCGATCGCGCGGCGGTGTGTCTCCCCCCTCACGGTGGTTCTCTGTCTTCTTTCAGCCGCTCTTTCATCCCCTCCTCTCCCCCTCCACGGTCGCCTCGCCCCCTCGCAATATCCCCCGGCATCCCTCTCGTCGGCCTCATTGCGAAGACCAAACACATGCTCCCTATCTATCATCAAGATGTATTAGCGTCCAACATTTGCCGGGTGAACTCGTCGCTGTGCTGCATTATGCAGGAGGCGCGGCGCGCGAGGCCGTCTAGCCACCGAAACCCATCCCGATCCGCGAACCTTGGAGCGGAGAGGAACCCAACCCCGCCTTCTTCTTGTTTTACATGTTTTCGCGTGCCGCCTGCCAACCGGTCCGTCCTCCGAGTCGTGTACCATTCGGAACCGAAGGGAAAAACCTTTTTACGAACTCGAGAATCGTTCCGCGAACTTTCGCGGGATTTTTCGTTCCGGTACGCGCCAGAATGTATCCTCGCGAGGCGGTGGGACTCGGTTAAGTCGGTTGGTTCGAGGAGAGCACGAGTTTCTCGAGCCGCACGTTTCGTTGAGGTTAGGATTCGAGGGAAGTTGACGAAAGTATTCGAATCTTCTCGTAATTTCGAGAAACGAGGATCTTCGGGACGATTAACGTTCAGTGGAGGGTTTATTGGTTTTGATACCGCTCGTGGGTCTGTATCGACCCGACATAACGTTCGGAGCAATGTTACAGACACGAGTGTAACGTTTCGGACGGTCACGATTTATATTTAATGTTTCTTGGGTCGCTGAAGACGATCGCGCAAAGTTCGTCCGAGTTGAAGCTTTACGGAGTTGAAAGTCGATCTTTTGTCGAGGTTGGATCGAAGTTGGGTGGTTACTCGGTTAAGAGAGTTCACAGAAGCTTTACGGTGTTGAGGTTGTTCTTTTATCGAGGTTCGCTGGTCGATATTAGGCGGTTAGTCTGTTAACGGAGTTCGTTGTGGCTTTGCGGAATTGAAGTCGATCTTTTATCGAGGTTGGATCGAAGTTAGGTGGTTACTCGGTTAAGAGAGTTCACAGAAGCTTTACGGTGTTGAGGTTGTTCTTTTATCGAGGTTCGATCGAGATTAGGCGGTTAGTCTGTTAACGGAGTTCGCTATGACTTTGCGGAATTAAAGTCGATCTTTTATCGAGGTTGACGTTACATCGACGCCGAGTCGAGGTTAGCTCTCGAAGACTCGGTTACGGTAGCGCACGAACGTCGAAAGTGTACCGCGGGAGGGTTTAGAAGGCAAGGGTCGATGTTTCGTCGAGATGAATCTCGCAAAGGGTGTAGATGGCACGCGTGTCGGGGATTAGATTTCTGTTGTTGCGACGAACAACGGAGAGGGTGTCGCCGAAGCGTTTTACGAATCGACGACGCGAACGAGAGGATTTGCTGTATTTTTTGGTGGATTGCAGGTGTCTCGTGTAGGATTAAAATGGTAATTCGTGGAATTGAAAGTAGCTTTTCTTTCGCGTTAGGGATTTGATCGCTGGACACGCCACTCCCTGTGTAAATTCAAATTCAGATGTTAGGGTCCTTCTCAATTCGTTACTGGACGTTATATTTATCGATCCATCGAATTATCATGTCTCCAAAATAAAATAATGCCGTGAGCTTTTATGATACTTTGCAAAATTATAAAAAGCGATAACGTTGTTATTCAATGTAATTTTTTCTCATTTTTAATATATCGTCTAAAAGAAAAGATACAAAAAATGAATAGCTTCCTTCGAGTCTCAATATCGTTACCTTAACAACTCCGTAAATCTTTCAACTATGCAACGGTACATGTTAAGTGTGCTCGAACATCCCCGTGAAATGTCAACGCACCTGTCAAAATCTCGACCAACAGAAAATCACAAAAAATTAATAGCTTCCTTCGATTCTCAAGATCGTTACTTTAACAACTCTATACAACTCTCTCAATGATACAACGGTACACGTTAAGTGTACGCGTCGGAACATTCCCGTGTCAACGCATCTGCCAAAGTCTCGACCACAAAAGTCCCAAGAAAATCAACAGTTTCGACTCTAAACTTTATTAACTTAAAAATCACCATGACACTCGAATATTTCAACGAAAAATCAATTCCCAAATCCCTTCTCGATACAACGGTACACGTTAAGTGTACGCGTTGGAATCATTCCCCTGTCAACGCATCTGTCAAAGCCTCGATCACAAAAATCCCAAGAGAATCAATAGTTTCGACTCTTGACTTTATTACCTTAAAAATCACCACGACACTCGAATATTTCAACGAAAAATCAATTCCCAAAACCCTTTGGGATACGACGGTACACGTTAAGTGTACGCGTTGGAATCATTTCCGTGTGAACGCATCTGCGAAAGCCTCGACCGGAGAGTCCATCGCGCCGCAGCAATAGTTGGAGAGCACGAGACGAAAGCCGATTCGTCGTCCACGGAATCGATTGCTCGCGAACGATCCAGCGTCCATCGGGTTGCCTGTCGAGCGTTAGCCGGCGTTTGGTATTTGGGATGCACGACGTGCAACGAAAAGCGCGACGGAATGAGCGAGTGCAGAGCGTGGCGCGCGAATCAGAATGGAATGTCCCGCGTGTATTATGCATTCGTAAACAGGCACCAATCGAAGCAGTACACAACCGTTGGGGACGACCGTACGCGACGGCTGGCGTATGTCGCGCCGCGACGTAGGCGCGACGCTCGCCGCCGATTACGTTATTGCGTAATTCCAGACGAAACGCCGCGCGCCGTGCCGCGTCGCGCCCCGTCGCCTTCCTTGCGTTTTGATATTCCGCTCATTAGCGATCGTTCGCACTTAACCGCTGCGTGATCCGCCTCTGGGACGCGCCTCGGACCCGTGAGAAAACTATTTTCGTCTAGAACGGTTGCACGAGAATCGGCAACCGACGCTACCGGGGGAAAGATAATTTTCAGATTTTTAAGGCGTCGACCTTTGCGAAACACCCGCGTAGGAGGAACGTTCGAGGAACGAGTCTCGAACGCTTCCAATCGGTGCAACTCGGCGGGACGACAGATTCGAGAGCCACGGGACGATTCGATCCGTCGAGTAGCAACTCCATCTAGGATGAGTACTCGCTGTCAACGATATGCTAAGCGTGGCTGCTGTTATTATCGTTTGTAGAATATGGATGTTTGTTGTAGGGACAATCGTGTCACTTTGGGCATCATTGAGCAATTTTGAGGGTTAATTCGAAATTAATTTCGAGGTTAATTTTGAAGATATGTATTTTGTAGTCTCTGTGTGGAGCATCGATAAGGGTTCGTGTACAGATCTTGGCGAAGGGAAAAAGTTTCTTAGTATCTTTTGTCCAATGAATAATAGTACTAGAGAAATTTTTCATTTTGTCACTTCGAGCATGATTGAGTAATTTTGAGGGTTCGAAATTAATTGAGAGGTTAATTTTAGAGGCGAATTACAAAAACCACGCAAACTCTCCCATAAAAAAAAAAAGAAAAAACAAACACAAAGGAGTAAAACAACTTACATCCCCCTCCCCTAAAAAAAAACACTTCTGCATCCTCTGGACGTGGAACACCCATCACCCCATCATCAACGTCTTCCAGGCGTCCAGAAACGTCACTAAAAAGATCGTTCCTTCCTCGAAAGTACCGATAAGAGCTCTTCCCCCACCGCTTCGTATTTCCTCGGTTATCGTCGGGAGCATGTCGCGTCGCGTCGCGGCGCGCGATTATCGAGTCCCCGAATGTCGGGGTTTCGAATTCCGCGCGCGTCCACGGGTAACGAACTCTCGCAGTCGGCTCGAGATCGTAAACGAGCCGCGTATACAGATTCGAGGACGATGTCTCGTCGTCTTCCACGTCGTTGTTCTGGTCGTTGTCAGGAAGCACGTGGCCCGGTGGACCGAGGCCCCCTCCCCCTCCCTCCCTCCCTCCCTCCGGTTGTAACGCGCGGCACGGTTAATCGCCGAGTGGTTTTCGGACTCGGAAGCTCGTTAGCCGATACGTACACCGGCGGGCAGCTATTTCGAGTGGCCGCGCGTGCCTTTATTCGGCGCGATCGTTCGGGCATTACGCTCTTTTTCTTGCCACTCGCGGCGTCCTTTAAAAAGCCCGCGCTCGCGATACGGCCGAGCAATTAAAATACTAGCGTGTGTACGCGCACGGTAACCTCAGGAATCACCAGACGCAAAAAGCCTAATTCCCCAGTACGACATCGGTGCACGACGGTGGTACAACGACGGTGGTGCCGCGCAGGCGCACACGAGTGGAACCAAATACCCCCAAAATGTGTAATTATATAACATTCTTAATCTCGTACCGCGTGAATTTTTCTTCTTTCCTTTCGACCATTCGATAGTAGAGAATAAGAGGGGTATGATCTGGTATGAGCTGTTTGTATGTATATGGTATGTGTAGGTGTGTTGTGTGTGAGGGACAATGGTTCGTTGATGGAGTTTGGTTTTTAT
Organism: Ptiloglossa arizonensis; assembly: GCF_051014685.1. Classification (NCBI taxonomy): domain Eukaryota; kingdom Metazoa; phylum Arthropoda; class Insecta; order Hymenoptera; family Colletidae; genus Ptiloglossa; species Ptiloglossa arizonensis. The sequence goes on from NC_135050.1 coordinate 24,707,400, forward strand.
CTAATAGAGATTAAATAAGCAACAGGGGTTGTCGAGACGCGACAGGTTTTGAAAGAGTCGAGAAATTGGGAATTGTTTTAATGGTCTTTAATCTTTGCCTTTTGTTAGCAATGTGGAACCTTGACTTGCGGAGTTATTTACAGCGAAAAGAGGATTTTAGAAAATTTCAACTTTTTCGGTTTAAATTACGAGTACGATCCGTAGTGTAGGAGTTGGACCAAAAAGCGTTGCGAGTCGAACTCGTCGATTTTGGGTTGTGGTTTTTATTTATAACGAGCGGGGGATTCTGTGGTTGTAACTGTGATATTACTTCGAGTTTGTAGGTACTGCAAGTGAAATGTAAAAAGTTGCCGAGTCAGCGTAGCAATTTCGTACACGCGGAGCGGGATAACTACAGGCTGAATGGGTTAAATATATCTCGAACTATCTGTGCAATTGACGTTCGACCCGTGTCATTAACAATGTCACTGGTATACCTCTGTTCACAAGTATGGGAACGTCCTGTACTTTTCGTGAGAAAAGATGGACACCGTTTCGAGAAAACTATGGTATCATAGGTGTTATATTTTTTGTCGACACGACTTTTTCCGCGTAATCTTGTTTATATTAATTTAAAATTTTCTATCGTTTTCTACTTTGTAAGAAAATTTCAATTATTTTCCACATCGCGAAAGTGACAAGTAATCCTTCGATATCTCGTTCGAACGAACCTTTTCGTAAACGATTTATTACGATGTGCTATTTAATGTCTTTTTTCGTACTTATAAATTTATAACGTTGTTCAATGGACTTTTGGTTTCGCTCGAACGCTGTCTTACGAACGTTCGGATTTAACGGGCTACCCCCTACTCCCAATTAGTTCCCTAAATCGAGGTATTACCGTACAAAGCTTTTGATGCCTTGCTCATTTTTTACGTTCGAAGTCTCGTTATACTTTGACAACACCTGCCGAGGGGAAAAAATGTATAGAGTCGATGAAAAATCGGTAGATCGTTACGGTACGAAACTTTCGAACGAATATTTAATTCGAACGATCTCCACGAAGTTAAAAACGACAGTGCAACGTAGCCATCGATCTTTGATTTATCAAATAATTTTCCACTGAAATTATTATCCCTAATGTCGTATTTTATCCTCGAATTCGAACAATTCGATACGATTAACGATACGAAAACTTATCCAACCCTAACCTCAAAAAGTTTCCATTCATTCTCGTTAAACGTTACAATCGTTTCTCTTGCTCTTCTAATTGCATTTTAATCAACGTATCGAAGCGTCGATAGTGATTTTCGAAGAGTCACCGGTTGTTCACGGACTCGTTCTAAGACGCGACAAAGAGATACACGATTCTGGTTACTCGCAAACCGTGTCGAAAATTGAATATTTTGTGCATTGTTGAGAGTTCAGTCGGCAGGCCGGTGACGCGAGCTGCGCTCGGTACCCTCGTAGGCATGCAGCGGCTGAACGCCGGCCGACCGCTCGCTCTGTATACCGAATTCGAATCAATTGATTGGCTGTTGATTGGAAATTGAATTAGATCGGAATGTGCGTGTCTGCGAGGCCGCGACGTGGTAGAGGGGAACGGGGAAGAAGGACAGCCCGATACCGGGTGGACGCGACGCGCAAGAGAAACAGACTGCGCGAGGGAGAACAAGCGACTGACATGAGCGAAGGAGCGAGTGACTGCTCGAGAGAGACCGAGAAACTGCGCGAGAGAGACCGAGTTAGTGTACGAGAGAGATCAAGCGATTGCCCGAGAGAGATCACGTGTACGAGGGAGAGCGAGTGACTGCTCGAGAGAGAGCTAGTGACTGCACGTGTGATAGAGCAAGTCACAGCGCGAGGGAGAGCGAGTAACTGAGCGAGAGAGCAAGTGACCGCACGAGGGAGAGCAAGTGACTGCACAAGGGAGAGCAAATGACTGTGCGAGGGAGAGCAAGTGACTGTGCGAGAGAGAGCAAGTGACTGTGCGAGAGAGAGCAAGTGACTGTGCGAGAGAGTGCAAATGACTGCATGAGCGACAGAGCAAGTGACTGCACGAGTGACAGAGTAAATAACTGTACGAGTGACAGAGCAACTGACTGCGTGAGAGAGCGCAAATGATTGCGCGAGAGAGAATAAATGACTGCACAAGAAAGAGCAAGTGACTGCACAAGAGAGAGCAAGTGACTGCACAAGGGAGAGCAAGTGACTGCACGAGGGAGAGCAAGTGACTGCACAAGGGAGAGCAAGTGACCGCGCAAGGGAGAGCAAATAACTGCGCGAGAGAGATCATGAGACTGCGCGAGGGAGATCATGAGACTGCGGGAGAGAGAGCAAGTGACTGCACAAGAGAGAGATCAAGTGACTGCATCAGAGAGAGAGAGAGAGAGAGAGAGAGCAAGTGACTGCACCAGAGAGAGAGAGCAAGTGACTGCACCAGAGAGAGAGAGCAAGTGACTGCACCAGAGAGAGAGAGCAAGTGACTGCACAAGAGAGAGAGCAAGTGACTGCACAAGAGAGAGAGCAAGTGACAGCACAAGAGAGAGAGCAAGTGACTGCACCAGAGAGAGAGCAAGTGACTGCACGAGCGACAGAGCAAATGACTGCGCGCTAGAGAGCAAGTGACTGCACGAGTAACGGAGCAAGAGAGAGGACGAGTGACGGAGGAAGGGAGGTTGTTCCAGAGCACGGTGCCACGGACTGGGGTCCCAAAGGGAAGGAGGCGAATGTGGTGGGTGGTTACGGAAGAGGGGAAACCGGGCACGGAGCGGCTGCTTCTGCCTTCGCAATGTGCCTGGAATATCAATGCCAACCACTTTTCGTTGCGACCGCTGTCGGACAGCGGCGCAAACCGGCGTCGTTCTTTCTCTCTGTCGCGTTCCCGTGTCCCTTCTCTCGCGCGCTAGCTCGCGCTCGCTCGTCTCCTCTGTTCCCGTGGCGCGTTTACGCACACATAAACCGCGTGTGCCGCCGTCGCTTTTCACGCGTCTGACCTCTTTGATACCGTGCCCGGAATCACGCCTGTATCCGTCGTTTACTCGTGCTCGGATTTGCATAAATTATTGGCTCCCACGAAGAATATCGATTCTCGGGGTAGTAGTAGTAGTCCGCCTTCAGACTTTGCGAGAGAAGGTTTTGCACAGTATCGCGGGATCACGGGGATGTTCTCTGGCGCGAGTTTAGGCGTCGGGTTAGTTTCTTCTGGGTCTTTGACGTACAGCGATGAACTCGCATAACGATTTAGAACCGGCTATTATCGATATACGGGTGGAGATTTTTTTTTTCTTTTTGCTTTTTTAAAGAAAGAGAACGACGAATTGGAGTACAATATAAGACGAAGTTAGATGAAGGCTATTAATTACGTTTACTGTCGGTTGTAGCACTATTGAGAGTTATTTCTTTGCGTTTTTTTTTTGACTGTTATCGTCGAGAGCATTTCTTTTTTACCAGAGATATGTTTTTAGTTGTATTTCCAACGTCACGTGTTGATTTTCTCCGAGAGAGATATGCTACATACGAAAGTTTGTGAATTTCCAATAGGGGGGGAATCTGAATAGTTCGAAGTAGGTACTATATTTTAGGAATCTTTATAATTAATAGTCGATTAAGCACGTGTAACATGGTAGTTTCAAACTAGAATTTATCGTGTAATACAAATCTAAAGCGTATTCAAGCTGGCGTGAAAAATTATAATAGATTTCCCAAACAAATTTATCGATGGTCGTACTATTCCTTTAGTATTCCGTAAGTTGCAATAGAACCAGCAATGCAAAGGTTAAAAATTAAGTTTGGAAAGTGGAAATACATGGTTACGTGACGTTAGAGTCACACAAAGGGTTAAACATCGAACTTTTACCCTCAATATTCGCGCTCCGAAGTATTCAAGTAGTATAAGACGCAAGTAGCCAGACACAGACCCAGGACGATTACGTCTGGTCTGTTACCACTGCGATTACTCTTTTATTTTAATATTTGTTTCGTTTACAATTACCTCAGAACCTCGTCTATTTACCGATAATTTCAAACTACGAGATAGAGCATTCAAAAGTGAGCTACAATCCTTTACCTACACATTTGTTTACATTTGCAAAATGAACCAACAATTCATGGTTCGTGCACCATCGAGACGAATATTTCCGAAACTCGTGCAGTATTTATTTTTTTAAATATTTATTTCATTTACAATTACACCAGAACTTTATCGATTTACCGATAATTTCGATCTACTTACCTACACAAAAATTTGTCCCAAATGAATCAATAATCCATCAGTCGTGCAACATCGAGACGAACAATTACACCAGACCCTCGTCAATTTACCGATAATTTCGATCTACTCACCCCTACACCAAAAAATTGTCCAAACTGAACCAATAATCCACGAGTCGTGCAACATCGCGAGTAACATTTCCAAAAAATCGTCAACGGAACCGCGGATCTTCCGGTTTCCCAAAGGGAAGTTTCAATTCGGAAGAACACACGCATCCGAGCGTCTCGAAGAGGAGATCGGTGTACAATATAAATGCAAGAAGGAAACAGTAGTAAATTCCGTCGTTTCGCCGGGAGGAATTACTCTGGAAGCAGAGAGAAGGAGAGAGTCGTCGTCGTCGTCGTCGTCGTCGTCGTCGTCGTCGTCAGGAGACGCGCGCGATGACCGCAAGGACGAGCTTTACGAGCTCCGCTCGAACTCTGCTCGTCACGCGATGAGCGAGAGAAATGATGCCTGGGATACGAAGATGAGGGAAGAGAGAAAGAGAGAGAGACGAACGAAACTTGTTGGGATGAGGGTAAGGGCAAAGGGAGGGGGTGGAGGCTCTCGTTTTCGTTCCCTTACGCCCCTGCGTCGTCCTCGTCCTCGTCGACGTCGTCGTCGTCGTCCTCGTCGTCGTCGTCGTCGTCGTAAACCCGGGTTTATTTATGCGGCCCTCGTCGGCCGCCTCCTGTAGTAGGACGACGGGGACGTGACAACGTGACGTGGTTACTCCATCGTCTACCTTGCGTTCTTACAACCCTTATAGTTCAGTTATGCTTTTCCTGATAAACGCGCGCTTGTTTCGATCCCGATGCCCAGGCTGTCTGGCTTCCTCGTGTTCGACGACGTCACGGTAGGTCACACGTGGAACTCGAGGATCTCCTCGGGGTGATCTGGTACGGAGGGATACTTTTTGATATTATAATGTCATAGTGGCTTGAAAAAGAACGAAAATTGTAGGGTTTCTTTTCGAGTAAATAATATGAGTGATGTACAGTGTCACCATTTGCAATTGGTACACCGTACTAAGGTATACGTTCTGTAGATATTGTCAAGATTTGCGTCGCGGTTGAGACACTGACGAGAATTATTAAAAATCTTTAGTCAAATCGAAACCTTTTTCTGCCGTTGAATAACCAGTGAGTGATTAATGTAGAGCCACACTTACCGAGCAAGAATCCGGAAATTGAATTGCTGTATCAATCCCAGTTTAAGAAAAACACGAATTTTTCTAACGATCAGAATTTTCGACAATAGCGAGGTACTACACGAAAGGTAAAAAGGTTGGAAAGTTCTAATTAGTCTTAGAGAATACAGGATTAATTGTTCTTGGTCCTAAATAGTTATGAATTAACGTCAAAATTGAAGAAAGTGACGATATATGTAGTTTCTCTGCGTTATATTTATATTTTTACAAAAAGTTCTTTACCTAGGACGAAAACTCTACTTACGATCGGGTTCTGTAAAATTTCCGAAGAATTTCTCATATATTTCTATGGATACCACCGAACTACGATGTACTTTTCAATCAATTTCAATTAAAAGAAATTTCATTAATATAGTATTCTAAATTCGCAGCCAATTAGCTCGGTACTACCCGCGACGAATTATTGTTCGTCGCGAGTAATACCGATTACCAGGTCTCACCGCGTGGAGGTTGCTGCGAGCGGAGACCCGGAGGGAGATAGATGGAATCAAAGTTCCATCGATCTCCCTCGATGCGCGGTACAAACGAAATTACTAAACCAAAGAGATGGAAGGAATCAATGTTCCTTCGATCTCTTCGTTTAGTTCTGCCAAGCAATTACATTATGGAAAAATTAGGCAAAATTGGGAAAGACGCGACACGAACCGTGCAGTTGGTCCTACTAGGTTTATCCCGTTTCCCCTCCGTGGTTCCGATTCCAGAGAAAACGAACGACGCCTACCACTCCCCTAGAGGAGTGCCCCGTTTCTCCATCTTTACGACGAGAGGGTCTTATTTTGGAGGCTTTCACAGGGACCGGCAAAAATGCCTGCTCCTGTGCTCGCAACATGCCCCCTCTGAAAGCGGACACACCGGAAGGGACGGCGATAGACCGTTCGGACTACTTACACGGCCGGCCACTTGCTTGTACAAGAAGCAGTGGTGACCGGACCGAGGAACGAGGAAGCGAGCAAAATTAAGCTAAAGATTGGTTAATTGCTTGGCAGATCACAGCCTTAAAACTAACTTATTCTAACTGCAGAGATAGAAGGAATCAATGTTCCTTCGATCTCCTCGTTTAATTCTGCCGAGCAATTACATTATGAAAAAATTAGGCAAAATTGGGAACGCGACACGAACCGTGGAGTTGTTCCTACTAGGTCGGTCCCGTTTCCCCTCAGTGGGCCCGATTCTCAAGGATATGCGCGACGCCGTCCACTCCGCTAGGGGAGTGCCCCGTTTCTCCCAACTCCGCAGCCAGGAGCCACGCATAGCGTGGACCTGACTCACGGAGGATGACGAAGAGAGGGTCTTATGATGGATCAAGGGCTTCCGCAGGGACCGGTGCGAACACCTGCCCCTGTGTTCGCAGCATATACTCTCTCAAAGCGGACGCACCAGAAGAGACGGCGATCGAGCGTTCGGTCCACCTCCACGGCCGGTCACTTGCTTATGCAACAAGCAGAGGTGGCCGGACTGAGATACGAGCAAGCGAGCAAAAAGAAGCTAAAGATTGGATAATTGCTCGGCAGATCACAGATATTCGTACATGGTGACCTTAAAACTAACTTAGTCTATACTTAGAATTAACAGTCCCGCGGAGGATGCAATACATCAGTCCTATTCGTTCTTCGTCCTTTGTTTTCCGATACATCTCAGAGAATGTATCTAAGAGAAACCTAAGAGAAACCTAAAGTCAAGGCATAATAGAAAATAGAAATGAATTTGGTTAGTGAAAAAAAATAAACATGTAGAAACAAGTAGAAATTAAAATCAGAGAACAAATGAAATGAATTAGACAAAGAAACAATTAAAAAAAAAAGAAAGGATTGAAAGAGTGGTCGCCAGTACTGACCACCGCCTACCGGTGGCCAGTACCGGTTACCAGGGTGGGGGGTCCCCCTTCCATAAACCTAAAACGAAGAGATCCGTCCACCTCGGAGGCTCCAGGAACAGTGAAATTTTAAACAACCGGTGGCTCCTTATATACCCACCGCAAGGTCACTTACCGGTGACTTACCGTTACTTCCGTTGTCTTTGTTCGATCTAATCGAATATTTCAAGGAATTGATCGCTTTTTAGCCATTATTTATACTAGAACATTGTTAATAATTGTTTAACCTAGGGTCCTACGACGGTTGTTAATAAATATGATAAATAAACATCAAGATATTGCGAAATCTTCGAAGGCGAACGGTTTCGGTGAATGTTTGTTCATTTCCGCGATTGTTACTAACATTTATGCATGTTCCCAATATTGATCGAACAATGTGCATCTTATTTATGTATTGAAATTAATTAAGAAACTTATAGAAATTGATTTTGATCGAGACTCGATGTTAAAACGCGTTTCGTAATGTTTCAAAGCAATGAAAGTAACAATTGTGTATTAGATACATTAATTTAACATTTGTTTAATTCTTATAATTTACACAATACGCGTAGAAGTGGTATTTTTTACATAAAAGTGCCAAAATTCAATTCATCGCTGTTCTGGATAGAAAAATCATCGCGATGAATATTTGTGAATCGATAATCGATACATGTAGCCTTGAGAATGTCAGTTGGATCTCAGCGAAAAATTTCTTCGCAAACAAAGAATATTTCAACGAAATGATATTTTAAGCCATTATTTATACAAGGACATTGTTAATAATTGTCTAAAGTATGGTCCCACGACGGTTGTTAATAAATATGATAAATAAACATCGAGATATTACGAAATCTGCGAAGACGAACGGTTTCGGTGAATGTTTGTCCATTTCCGCGATTGTTACTAACATTTATGCATGTTCCGAATATTGATCGAACAATGTGCATCTTATTTTTGTATTGAAATCAATTAAGAAACTTATAGAAATTGATTTTGATCGAGACTCGATGTTAAAACGCGTTTCGTAATGTTTCAAAGCAATGAAAGTAACAATTGTGTATTAGATACATTAATTTAACATTTGTTTAATTCTTATAATTTACACAATACGCGTAGAAGTGGTATTTTTTACATAAAAGTGCCAAAATTCAATTCATCGCTGTTCTGGATAGAAAAATCATTGCGATCAATACTTGTGAATCGATAATCGATACGTGTAGCCTTGAGAATGTCAGTTGGATCTCAGTGAAAAATTTCTTCGCAAACAAAGAATATTTCAACGAAATGATATTTTAAGCCATTATTTATACAAGGACATTGTTAATAATTGTCTAAAGTATGGTCCTACGACGATTGTTAATAAATATGATAAATAAACATCGAGATATTACGAAATCTGCGAAGACGAACGGTTTCGGTGAATGTTTGTCCATTTCCGCTATTGTTACTAACATTTATGCATGTTCCCAATATTGATCGAACAATGTGCATCTTATTTATGCATTAAATATGATTGATTCGCCTACAGCAATTAATTTTGACAGAGATTCGAGGTATAAACGTGTTTCTTAATGTTTCAAAGCATGGAAAGTAACAATTGTTTATTAGATAAATTAATTTAACATTTGTTTCGTTCTTATAATTTTCGGAATACGCGTGGAAGCTGTATTCTTTAAGTAAAAGCATCGAAATTCAATTAATCGCTTTTCTAGATAGAAAAATCATCATGATGGACGTTTGTGAATCAATAAACATTTCCAGCCTTGACAATGTCGGTTCGATTCAATTCGACAACAATTCCATCGCGAACAAAGAATATTTCAACGAAATGATATTTTAAGCCAATATTTATGCTAGGATATTATTAATAATTGTTTAAACTACGATTCTACAATAGTTGTTAACAATTATGATAAATAAACATCAAGATATTGCGAAATTTGCGAAGGCGAACGGTTTTAGTGAATGTTCGTTCCTAAACGCGATTGTTATTAACATTTACGTATGTTCCTAATATTAATTGAACAATGTGCATGTTATTTATGCCTCACAAATTATTAAGTAACTTATAGAAATTGATTTTGATCGGGATTCGTAGTAAAACGTGTTTCGTAAAGTTTCAAAGCATGGAACGTAACAATTGTTTATTAGATACATTAATTTAACATTTGTTTAATTCTTATAATTTACACAATACCCGTAGAAGTTGTATTTTTTACTTAAAAGTGCCGAAATTCAATTAATCGCTTTTCTAGATGGAAAAATCATCGTGATAAACATTTATTAATCGATAATCGATATGTTTAGCCTTGACAATGTCGGTTGGACCTCAATGAAAAATTCCATCGCGAACAAAGAATATTTCAACCAAATGATATTTTAAGTCATTGTTTATACTAGAACATTGTTAACAATTGTTTAAACTACGATCCTACGACGGTTGTTAATAAGTATGATAAATAAACATCAAGATATTGCGAAATCTGCGAAGGCGAACGGTTTTTGTGAATGTTCGTTCCTAAACGCGATTGTTATTAACATTTACGTATGTTCCTAATATTAATTGAACAATGTGCATGTTATTTATGCCTCACAAATTATTAAGTAACTTATAGAAATTGATTTTGATCGGGATTCGTAGTAAAACGTGTTTCGTAAAGTTTCAAAGCATGGAACGTAACAATTGTTTATTAGATACATTAGTTTAACATTTGTTTAATTCTTATAATTTACACAATACGCGTAGAAGTTGTATTTTTTACTTTAAAGCGCCGAAATTCAATTAATCGCTTTTCTAGATGGAAAAATCATCGTGATAAACATTTATTAATCGATAATGGATATGTTTAGCCTTGACAATGTCGGTTGGACCTCAACGGAAAATTCCTTCGCGAACAAAGAATATTTTAACGAAATGATATTTTAAGCCATTATTTACACTAGGATATTGTTAATAATTGTGTAAATTATGGTTCTCCGACGGTTATTAATAATAATGATAAATAAACATCAAGATATTGTGAAATCTGTGAAGGCGAACGCTTTCAGTGAATATTTGTTCCTCTATGCGATTGTTATTAGCATTTGCCCATAATCCGAATAGCATTGTTGCAATATGCATCTTATTTATGGAGTATAAACCATTAATTAGTTTACAGAAATTAGTTTTGATGGAAAATCGACAAATATATCAATACCAATCTTTTACTTTAATTTACGATCAAAATAACTAAGTAGTTAAAATGTTCATCGGTGAGATAAAACGTTCACCGGTGGGATAAAATGTTCACGGGTGGGATAAAATGTTCACGGGTGGGATAAAATGTTCACGGGTGGGATAAAATGTTCACGGGTGGGATAAACTGTTCACGGGTGGGATAAAATGTTCACGAGTGGGATAAAGCGTTCACAAGTGGGATAAAGCGTTCACAATTGGGATAAAGCGTTCACGAGTGGAATAAACCGTTTACGAGTGGGATAAAGCGTTCACGAGTGAGATAAAGCGTTCACGAGTGGGATAAAGCGTTCACGAGTGGGATAAAGCGTTCACGAGTGGGATAAAGCGTTCACGAGTGGGATAAAGCGTTCACGAGTGGGATAAAGCATTCACGAGTGGGATAAAGCGTTCACGAGTGGGATAAAGCGTTCACCGATGAGTTAAAATGTTTGTGGTCCCATTGCAAGAATATAGAGTCCGCTTTCTTTGGTCTATCGCTGCGACCAGTTTATACATCACTCGCACCCCAAAGAGGGCCCTCCGGTGGCTCAAGAACTGAGCAATTTGTTTGAGTTAGTCGAAGACCGCGGCCACTAAAAATGTATATTTAATGTTCTAGGCCGAACTGGCTGCGTTGAGGGATCGCAAGGCGGCGATGCTGGCACTGAACGTCTCGACGCACAGACTGATCACCGATCTCGGTAACACCGCGTCTTTGAACTTCACGGACCTGAAAGACGGCGTGGCGGACCTGTATCGCGTTTGGGACGAGACTTTCCAAAAGTGAGTATCACTGACAGAGTAAATAGAGAATGCATGAGAATACATCGTGCGATTTACTTAAATTTCTCCCAAGACCAAATGCATAACATCGATTTTTCGCTAAATAGTTTTCGCTAAATAGTTTTCGCTAAATAGTTTTCGCTAAATAGTTTTCGCTAAATAGTTTTCGCTAAATAGTTTTCGTTAAATAATTTTCGATAATAATTTAATCGATGAGGTAAAAGACATGGCTCTGTATCAGGGCGTGTACTTGTCGATTGGTCCTCGACGAAAGGATCCAGCTGCAACTTGATAGCTGAGAAATATTAAACACCGTCTTATTAAACACTCAAAGTAGCACTTGATCGCGAAGAAGTGTTACTTTGTAACACTTAAGTGTATAATAAACGGTACTTGAAGACTGAACTTTATTTTAACACCAATATCGTAAACAGTACACCAGTTACATTTGTTTCTCGCGGAAAAATCAAACTTAGATCCTGCAGAAAGATTAAATTACATTTAAGAAACAGTATCGAATAAAAACAGGAATAAAATATCTACGATAGGATTATCAATACGCGAAGCATAGGTAGCGAATTTTTACTTCGAATGTACGTTCTTAGAAATCGTGCTCTTTTGAATTGGAAAAGTACAAACAGTGGATCACTCCTGATCTTGAATCCGAGTAATCGAGATCTTATCAATAACCGAGACACTGGTGTTCTTGTAACCAGAATATCGCTGTCACGCTGTAAAACGAGAGAAGAACTCTTGTAATGGAAACGTAACCGTTTTCGAACGATCGGACGATTAGGGATTAATGACGTTTGCGATTCTCGGACGTCTTCCGTGTCGAGTTTCCTTTTTTCATCAAAGAGGGGTGTCTACGGTTATCGAGTTTCGGGTCCGCGCGCGGAATAGCTGGTTTAGGATCATTGACTGACCGTTCGCTGGACGACGTAGTGACGTTCGGTAAATATTATGAGAGGCAATGAAGCCTTGAAAGCAAACAACGGGAACCCGGTGGACACCATAGGTACCGGCAACGAGGGCTCGGATCTTCGGGATTTTGACCCGTGTCACGGGATTACTAGTTTTAGCCGGGATCGCAAGTTTAATCTCGGATATTTCGAAAGTGTCCGACGAAGAAATATCCTTTTAGACGACTTTTCATCCGGGATGGAGTAGAATTTTTTTTTATGTTTACGGGGAAATATAACCGGTAATTAATCTACGATTAATTAATCTAATTTTACGATTGTTGCTCCAAAGATTAAAAGTTACGCGCGTTGTTTTTGAAATTGTGTAGAATTTTATCGACGTTTATGGGGAAATATAACCGGTAAATAATTATTTTACGATTGTTGCTCCAAAGATTAAAGGTTACGCGCGTTGTTATTGAAATTGTGTAGATTTTTGTCGACGTTTATGGGGAAATATAACCGGTGATTAATCATGTTACGATTGTTGCTCTAAAAATTAAAAGTTACGCGCGTTGTTCTTGAAATTGTGTAGATTTTTGTTGACGTTCATAGGGAAATATAGTCGGTGATTAATTATTTTACGATTGTTGCTCCAAAGATTAAAAGTTACGCGCGTTGTTCTTGAAATTGTGTAGAATTTTGTCGACATTTATAAGGAAATATAACCGGTGATTAATCATTTTACGATTGTTGCTCCAAAGATTAAAGGTTACGCGCGTTGTTCTTAAAATTGTGTAGAATTTTATCGTTTCTTGCGGTAAAATTAATCAATAATTGGTAATTTCACAATTATTGCTCCAAAGATTAAATATTACACGCGTTGTTCTTGAAATTGTGTAGAATTTTGTCGTTTCTCGCGGTAAAAATAATCAACTATTAGTAATTTCACAATTATTGCTCCAAAGATTGAACATTATACGCGTCATATTCTTTTTTTTCGAAATTTTGTAAAATATTGTCACAGACCATCGTATCAATGATCAATGATTAGTAATTTCACAATTATCGTTCCATAGATTGAATATTACCCTCGTCATTTTTTTTAAAGATCGAGATTTTGTTACAGCCCACGGTGAAAGTAACCAATAATGGATAATTTCACAATTACTGTTCCGAAGACTTAACATTACGCGTATTGTTTCTTTTTCCCCAAGGCTTGTCTAAATTTTCTCAATTTAAAACACTTAAAGGTTCGCATTATATTCAATGAAAAAATATCGATAAATCTGTTTAAGATGTGTGTAGACTTATACCAGGATCGTTTTTGTAAACATTGCCCAAAGAGAAGTGAAGTTTGACACCACTTTGGGAATAAACAAATATTTGTAAACCTATCGAACCTATCTGAGATATTTACCTGTTAGATGTATTGAAAGGGTTTGGATGTAAATTCTTGAAAAGTAAATATTCTTATATCAGCTCGTATCCGGAACTATTGGATTATTCGGAAAGTCGTTTCGTTTTTAAAAATAGAAAATACATAATTTAATAGAATGTTTATATACTCTAAAAAATCGTGTTTCATATTCACCAAAAAAAAAAAAAAATGAAACAACTTTCCGAACGACTCAATAGCTTCGAGAGTTGTAGATTCAACGGATGCTATTCGATACTAACGAAATTCCAAAGGGAAAGAAAATGCAACGGAACGGAGAACCGAGAAATGGCGGAGGAAATCACGGACTCTGAAATTGATACGTGCTCGAGGTAAAAAGCACGTCGCGTGCGGAACGGTCGCGTTTTAATTGCCGTATGAGCACTTGATTCCCCTGTCTGATAGGGGTTTGACCCATGCAAAGGGGTTTACCACTGACCCACTGGGCTTTTACAAAGGTCGAGCCAACTTCTCCGGTGTTCCCCAGAAATTTCTATTCTTTGCACGAGCGCGCACGACTGTTCCGTATAACGTGTACAAATCGTCCGATGACACCCAGCACTTCATTTCTCGTAAGGACGTGTCGTTCTATCGTCGATTTCACTTCGATTGCATTCGATCTTGCTACGATATACCGACACGATCGTGTTGGAAACATGTCGCGATTCGCCTGACAAAATCTAATTTAATTTAACGTAATTCTGTAAGTCTAATTAGCAGAGAAAAATATTTGTTGTACTACTTTGCACGATATTTATTTTTATGATACTCGAAATCTTACTCTGTAATTTAATAAGTCTATGTAAGATGATGAAATAATTCTGCTTGATGTAAGAACAGTTATTGAATAAATTTAGGTACAGGGTGGGGGGGAAAAATATTTCTAAAAAATAGATTTTTTTTAGAAATATCAGAGATTTACAGCAGAAAGGCATACAAGACAACGAAGCTTCGAATTTGGTATTTCACGATCTTGAATATCAAATACGATTTCGTTCCATTCGTTTCAACGTTTCTAATCGAACGAGAGCGATTTTTTCGTTTCGTACGCCAATGTGTAACGCGAAACCAGTCTTCCTCGATCCGGTGTGCAATCTTGGGGACCGTCAGATTGACCTCGAATCAACTGTTTTTATTTGCCGATAGTGCCATCGGGGCGAATCCACTAATAATTTGACGCCTTACTGTTTGCCGAGAGGCTTTTGCCTTCGTTTCCACTTTTTATTGTGTTGACACTGGATGCGATTTTTCCATTCAATTTCGTCCACCGATTCCCAGAACTGGGAAGAACCGATGTTTATCGAGCGCGTTGTCGAATCGATCGAATACACGTCACGAATAAGTTGCTCTAGGTTGTTTCCATTCCTTGTACGTATCAAATTTCGTCCACCTTCCGGTGCAGCGTTTTCTTACGGTTTTAGATTTTGAGAATTTTTGAAGTAAATATCGCGCGAGAGAGCACAATCGAGATTTCTCTGCCTTTAAATTACAGAAGTTTCAACTTGTGATGTGTACAAAAATTAAAATGAATAAAAGTATATTTCGTTACGGTTATATACCTAGAGAATTTTAAAAATAAATATTTCATAGAATAGTAGTACAATTCACATTTCTCTGTCTGTAAATTATGGAAGTCTCAGCTTGTAATATGTACAAAAAGTAAAATGAATAAAAGTATATTTTGTTACGGTTATATACGTAGAGAATTTTAAAAATAAATATTTCATAGAGTAGTACAATTGATATTTCTTTGTCTGCAAATTATAGAGCTCAGCTTGTGATATGTGCAAAAAGTAAAATAAATAAAAGTATATTTTGTTACGGTCTCATATCTAGAGAATTTTTAAAATAAATATTTCACAGAGTAACATAATTAATATTTCTCTGTCTGTAAATTATAGAAGTCTCAGCTTGTAGTATGTACAAAAAGTAAAATGAATAAAAGTATATTTTATTACGGTCTCATACCTAGAGAATTTTTAAAATAAATATTTCACAAAGTAGTACAATCGATATTTCTCTGTCAAAATTATAGATGTCCAAAAAATAAAATAAATCAAAATTTCGTTATAGTCTCATATCTACAGAATTCCGAAAATAAATATTTTATAAACTAGTATTTACTCTCGATATTTCTCTGCCTGTAAATTATTTTATAAAAATCTCAGCTCTTAGGTAGCAAAAAAAACATACACACACACACATTTTCGAGAATTGTTGAAATAAATACCGTGCAAAGTAGTGCAGTCAATAATTCTCTGTCTGTAAGTAATATAATTCTCTATTTCTAAGGCACTAAAAAAAAAAAAAAAAAGAAACAAAACTTCCATCGAATATATTCTGAACTGTGTTTATTCACTTTTCCAGGGGCAGCCAACAATTGTGCGCTCTGCAGGCCGTCCAACAGTTTAGTATTCGTTTGGCGGAGCTACAGTGCGCATTACGAAGGGACAAGGATACCCTCGCAGTTTTGGACGTAGCCCTCCAGGCAGGAGCTACATCGGAAGTAGCTTCGTCTGTTCGTCACGTCGCCAGGCTACTGTCCGAGAAACAAGACATCAGTTGTCAGGTAAGATCATTTTCTTCGCACGGTAAAGATCCGGGGAAAAGTCTCTTGAACGGAATGAGATCTAATAATCTCGCTGCGACAACCTTTACTTCTTATTATTGAATACTTATCAAAAACTCGTTACGATTCTGGATATTCTTGAGAAACGATACACGATGAAAATAAATAGATATGGGAAAATGAACGACTGGCAAAAATACAATACAGAATCGTGTTAAAAATCGTATGTTTTGACAATTGTACAATATTATAGAATTGTGTTGAAAAATCGTATATTTTGCCAAAATTACAATATTATAAAATCGTGTTACAGAATCGTATATTTTGAAGTAAATAATCGTGTATAATTGTATATTTTGACAAAAATACAGCATTATAGAATAGTGTTAAAGAATCGTATATTTTGAAGTAAATAATCGTGTATAATTTTATATTTTGACAAAAATACAGCATTATGGAATAGTGTTAAAGAATTGTATATTTTGAAATAAATAATCATATATAATTGTGTATTTTGACAAAAATACAGCATTATAGAATAGTGTTAAAGAATCGTATATTTTGACGTAAATAATCATATATAATTGTATATTTTGACAAAAATACAGCATTATAGAATAGTGTCAAAGAATCGTATACTTTGAAGTAAGTAATCATATATAATTGTATATTTTGACAAAAATACAGCCTTATAGAATCGTGTTAAAGAAATGTATAGTAATCGTATACTTTTACGAAAATACACCGAGAAATCGTGTCAAAGATTCCTATAATTTGGAAGACTTTATTTCTTAAAATACATATCATATTGGAATAAAAAATTCTCGGTTAATACCATCAAGTGTCTAATATACATCAATTTGGCAAACTTAAATTTTGTTACCTCAAATTGAATATTTGAGGTATTTTTTAAAAATAATTTGAGGTATTTAATAATGTAAAAGTAGTTGAACGTAGAAAATTTCGAATCTGAATGATCCATTCGTATAATCACGCTGAAATAAACAGAGAAACCTCGAAAGAAGAATGCGAACAACGATCGATAATAGTCCCATCGTTTGTACGAGAAGTATAATCGTTTCAAGGTACTCGGTCACCGTTGAATTCTTTCTTTTCCATCTCTGAGTTAAAGGGCAGTGAAAAAACCCCACGTAGCGATTCTTCACGGTTATTCAAACACCGCGCGCCGTTTTACATCCGCTCGGAATGAGCATTTTTAGTGTACCATTCGATTCATTCAATGACACGGTGTAAGCGTTGTGGAAACGAACGAGACCCGTACGTAATCGTGGAATATGGTTCGGTGGTAAAATTTTTTCAGTGTCGCATGAAAAGCGTTCGAAAGTGATTTCGTCGAGGCGAAAAGAGGGAACACGTCGTAACGTTTTACCCCGATGAACATCTGGGCCTCTCGATGGCGGGAAACGCGTAAACAGTCAACACGAACACAATGTTAACGTCAATGTTAATGTCTCCTTTGTTTGCCTTGCGACCATTCCACCTGCGCGTGTTCCGTTTGATCCTTTTTCAAGGCGGTTGGTCGTCGTCTGAAAACTCAAATTTACTTTTCTCCGCGTTCTCGGTATGGAAGAAAATGAAAGAAAACGTAAATGGTGTCCTTACTTACGTAAATTTCTGTTTGAAAAACCGAAGTTACCGCATTGGAACAATTACGATCGTGTCGAAGACCGACATGGGTTTGGTTAAAAGAATTCAAATTCCTTTGACAGTTCTCTACTTCAGTTATTTCGTAGTCGAAAGCAACGATATAATATTTTAGAATACTTTCGTGTTTAACCTGTGTCTACACTATTGGGGAGTTTAGTAAGCCTTGAATGTTAAAAATAAGAAATTGTAAATTATAAGAGAATGTTATAAATAGAGAAGAAAGAAGAGAAAAGTTTCTTTGAATTTTTACCCTCAATTGGACGATCTGTTTGGAGCATAGTGTATCAAAAAATGTCTCATCTTTTTTGTACCGTGTATAGTGAAAAGTTAAAATAATAGAATTCGAGTTACATGAGACTGTTAATCCTCCTTATGGAGATCGAAGCTGGATCATTTCTGACCCATGCCAAAATCACACATAAACATACTCCAAAGTGTAATTTTTTCCTTGGCATTTTACAAACAGGTTTATTACAAAGAAAAAATATAGGTTTGTTAGAAAAAAATGTATAAATCGTTACAGAAAATTATCATAGACAAAAGAAAAGCCAGCATATGTAGAAAAGAAAATTTATTAATTTTCTGCACAATTTCTGCATAGAATTTTCGCGAATACAATGATTATTACAAACGAATTGTTGGCACTCTTTACATGCAGAAGTATATTTGTTATCTTTTTTTATACAAATATATCTTCCACGTTCACGTATGGAAAGATTCTTAAAATACTTCGACTGCTCTTTTGAATATCTAAAAAACGACTAACGTAAGGTCTCGAGCGACTCACCTCTTGCGAGATATAATATTCCACTTTGTAAATATTCGATCGATCTTTTTTTTAATTTCGGTAATTTTCTACCATTTTACACGTTCAGAGACCGTGCTTCGAAGAGTTAACTTGTCGTGCTATAGGTGCACGTGGTCCCATTATACACGACGATTAGATGCATAGGAATAAGTGAAGAGAATTCGGAGGCGGGCGAGAACCGCTAAATGTGCACCGGGATTTTGCATCGTGATCCACGTCTCCACGCGGATGATAATGGGTGAGGATACCCAGTCGAGGATGACTATACCGTGTCGGTCTTCTTCGTCCCTTTCCATACTTTTCATCGTGTCTTTTCACCTTTATTTCGTTGCTATAATACCTATTACTCCGTCTAAGGAACTCTCACTCTCGTTTCTGACCTCTTCTTCCGCTCGACGAGTCACGGACGTGATTGCTTACGGATCATCTTCACGCACGAAAACCATTTGGTTGTTGGATGCGTCGAAGAAATCGTGTTTTTGCGTCCCTCGCTCGGATTGACGAGAATACCGGAGGCATTAGGCGACCGATGTCTCAATCAAGTTTCAACAAATTTTTTCCCTTCAAAATATCTGGTTCACTTTATGGGTTTTTGTTTTTTCGTAATATATTTCTATGGATAGTGAGAACAATTGTGTAAAATCATACGTTTTTTCTTCGATTAAGTATCTCATGTTTTCACGTGTGTACAAGTGTATTAGATAATTTATAGTCTGTTAGGTGTAAAATTTTAATTTCCCTCGAAAATGTCAGGTTCTCTTTATGATTTGTTTTCTTAATATATTTCTGTGGCTAGTGAGAACAATCGTGTAAAATTATACGTTATCTCTTCGATGAAAAATTTCATATTTTCATGTGTGTACAAGTGTATTAGATAATTTATGGTCTGTTGGGTGTAAAATTTTAATTTCCCTCGAAAATGTCAGGTTTTCTTTATGATTTGTTTTCTTAATATATTTCTGTGGCTAGTGAGAACAATCGTGTAAAATTATACGTTATCTCTTCGATGAAAAATTTCATATTTTCATGTGTGTACAAGTGTATTAGATAATTTATGGTCTGTTGGGTGTAAAATTTTAATTTCCCTCGAAAATGTCAGGTTCTCTTTATGATTTGTTTTCTTAATATATTTCTGTAGCTAGTGAGAACAATCGTGTAAAATCATACGTTATCTCTTCGATTAAAAATTTCATATTTTCATGCGTGTACAAGTGTATTAGATAATTTATAATCTGTTGGGTGTAAAATTTGATTTTCCCTCAAAAATATCAAGTTCCCTTTATCGTTCCTTTTCTAATATAATTTTAAAGCTAATAAGAACGATCTACTTTTTTTCATTAATAAAATATCTTAAATTCTCGGCCATCTGTATTAAACAACAGACGATGTGCTGTAAAAATGTTAATTTCCTCACAAAAACGTCGCGTTCTTTAATCGTTCGTTTCGTATCGTATCTCGATGACGTAAAAAGAATCTAAGATCGCAGAAAAGAAATTAACAATAGCGTTGTTCCTATCGCAGTGTTCCGAGCTCGTTTCTCGCTCATCGGAAGTTCGTTTATTCGTTGCAGTCGAATCGACGCAACCTCTGGTGTATCGAACTATCCACAATACGTCTAAAAAAGTTCGATGGCCGCCATAAAAATCTTCTAATCAAATCCCTGGGGAATTGCGCGGTCGTCGTAAAAACTTAATCAAACGGGAATATTTTGCTTCCGTGACGAGAGTTTTTTTTTCTTCGTATTTATCCAGTATTTCGATCTCGATGATCGTCGATGATTACAGGCCGCGAATGCATCGTTGATCGTTGAATTGCAACCGAGCCTTGATCAATCCGATTATTTTAACGCAAATAAAGTTATTTCTTCCACGATTCTTTACGATTGCAACGAAACGTTAATTCAACGATAACTCCAATTATTACGCTCTAAATATGCCAGCTCTCATACTTTTCTACGAATGATTCTATATAGAAGGGAAACGAAAAATAAAAATCTTTTACTCTTTTCCTGTATTTGATACACATTCACTCGGTACACTATTATCGATATATTACGATATAATCGTATTTTATCGATCTCTGCAAATGTTTCTTCTCGACAAAAATAAATGTCTTCCGATTCTGTTTACATAGCTATTAATTCAGCTACAGCTATTAATTCAGCTACAGCTATTAATACAACTACAACTATTTCAAAACTTTTTCCAAATACTTCCATATTCACCCAACGTATTATTTTCAAAGTAACGTATACTTCCAAATCCCGAAAGATAATATTTTCGGACACGTATAATAATACTTCGTTAATTTCTCCAATTTTCTAACTTGTATTTATCTTCTTGGTAATTTCATCGTGAAACGTTTCGTTGCTCGCAAATCATCACCCTCGTGTACAATTTTCTTAGCGATGTTCGTATATAATCGAACGTTTAAACACCGTTCTGGTAATGCAGGTAGTGGTTGCAATTGCACCGATTGCATCCTCCCTCCTTCTCTCTCACTCTCGAATCGACGTTCCCGAACGACGAAAATCCTCGCTAAATCGTTTAGCCGATATTCCCACGGCATCCTTGATTTTCAATCGGTTAGATAGCTGGCAGCAATTATTCAACGTCCTTGGATGGGATAACGGTTCCCAGGGGTATCGCTTGTGTGCATAAAACCATTTCCCCGCTTAGATTGGGTGAGTAGAAGGACTCCGGGGATATAGCTGTTCCAAGGAAGGCGAGATTATAAGGCGAATCATGTTTATTGGTTCGTCTTTGGCTCCGGAAGAAACTTTTTTTCTTTCTCTTTCTCTCTCTGAAGCCTGTTTTTGTTCGCGGTGCCATCCAACAGCGAGGAGGGATCCCTCCCAGAGGGATTGGGGGTGAAGTGTACGCTTTGTGACTGGCATAACGGATTCAAATTTTCGAAAATGTACAACACTTTCGCGCAAACGTTGGTCTTGGTCTCTTGCAATAGGATTTGAGAGGCAAAGAAAGAAAAAAAAATGTAAACAGTCTTGAGTAAAGAAAAAAAAGAACTTGAACAAGTGACGAAATGTGTGCACTGTTACCGGGATAAATATGCTGTTTCTGACCTAATCTCGAAAACGATAGGATAGAACCTTAGGAATTTAGATACTCGAAAGACTCGACAAATATTCGATTAAGAGTTCTATATAATCAGGAGAAGAGTAATTTATTAACGAGAAGAGTAAATTTTGCAACCAAAGTATTTCGAATTCGAGTCGATTCTCAATTTCTTGCATATTCTCTTACGAAATGTTGCCAAACTTATTAAATAACTTCTAATTTATTCGCTCATTATTTACAAGTGTCTAGATTGTCCGTCACGTGAAGTTGATTTTATGCTTCGAGAGTGAAATGAAACAAAATATTTTTTCCTATTGGTTCTTACACTTATTATTTTCAATTTAGTTTGCAGCCACGTGAAGTTCACTTTATGCTTCGAGAATAAAATCAAAGAAAATATTTTTTCCTATGGTTCTTACACTTATTATTCTCAATTTAATATCCACCAAGGTACATCGTTACAACCCTGAGGAGTCTTCAAAAATATTTCCAAATTTCATCCAAAATAAATACAATTGTACCCGAGTTTCTTTGAGAAGAATCGGGCTCGGTCGTATTTAAAGAGAAACTTAATAAATAAATACGTAATTACTCGTAAAGTGACACGCTGCCAAGCAGACTTCTCGAAAGGAGTTGCCACGCGGAGGAGAGGGTCAGATTAGAGGGTACGTTTGACAGATGACACTTGTCGATATCGTGTTTCGGTTAAACGCCATCGCATCCCCCTATTTCCAGCATATCCGTCTTGCATTTGCATATAAAGTAAATCTCTTGGCATGGTCGCTTTGCGTCGAGTCTCCGCTTTATGGACTTAAGGAGAAAAGTAGCTCGAGGTGAAGCAGGTGGCAGGTTTGTTATCGGGACTTCCGATTGGCCTGGCCCGTGTGCCGCTTGTCGTTGAAACGTGTGTCGTGGAAACGCGATATTTTCACGTCAACGTTGCTCGTTTTTCCTGCCACGCGATTAGAATAACCGTACGACCGATTATGCGCCATCGACGAGTCCGTTTCCATACGCGTTCCTTTATTTTTAAATAAATGTACCGTGACCGAAATGTGTCTCGCTCCGGTTACGTTGCACCATTGTCGTTGTATGGAAATTAACGAACGAGGAAATGTATCTCGGGATTCATTCTCGTAATTATTTCCATTTATCGACACACTTGGTGGAACATTGGTAAAGTTTATTAACGATTAATATGTGTGGCAATGAACTTTGTCGCGTGAATTTAATTGCTGTTTGTACGAAATTTCGAGAAGGATTGATTGAGCATAGATTTTTTTCATAAAAGCTTGGAAGAGATTTTTAAGCAGAAATGATTGAGCATAGTTTTCCTCCATAAAAGTTTAAAAAATTTCAAGCAAATGTCATTGAAAATAGATTTTCTTCATAAAAACTTAAAAAAAATTTAAAGCAGAAATGATTGAACATAGATTTTCTCCATAGAAGCTTAAAAAAATTTCAAGCAAATATCATCGAGGATAGATTTTCTCCATGAAAGTTAAAAAAAAAAATTTCAAGCAGAAACAATCGAGCATAGATTTCCTCCATAAATGTTTAAAGTTTGTTCAATGTGGATCGTATTCTGATCAACGAGTAATATACTTTGGATAAAATAGAAGATCAAGATGTTGCTTGGAACTTTGCGTAAATATTTTACTAACCTTAAGATGAAATTCGTTTAATGTGGATATAATTAACGAATAATATACATTGTCGATAAATATATGAGAGTAAAATGTTGTTTGCAACTTTGTGTAAATATTTTACTAAGCTTAAGTTAAAGTTCGTTTAATGTGGATATAATTAACGAATGATATACATTGTCGATAAAATATGAGAGTAAAATATTGCTTGAAACTTTATGTAAATATTTTATTATGTGTGTACAAAATGATCACTAAATGTTGTATCAGAGCAAAAGGTTTACAACTCGTGACAACACTGTCGTGTCATCGATCTTCTCTCGGTACTTTCCAATTCTTGTTTGATCGTTTCTTCTTCTTGTCCACGTGGCTGTCATTCCATTGTTTATTTGTATAGTCTGTTTTCTTCTACATACTGCTCGCGCCAAAAAGAAATTCGATATCGCAGATGTACCGAGAAGGTTCTTAACCTCTTCGGGGACAAATTATTCCGTTCGAAATAAACAAAACCTCGGATCAATAATTATTTTCGTACAGTAAACACTTATCTTGGATACTTGGTAATTTCTCGATCGCGAACCACCTGCATACAAAATGCATTCTGAACAGTTCACTCCCCTTAACGCATAAGACACCACGTAAGTGTTCCTTCCTAAAAAATGTCCCCGATATTTGTTCAAATCGTAGCGTAAAAAGTTGAAATATTCCATAATTTGTCGAAACCCTTCTTACTTTATAGTATCACTAACGGAAGCAGTTATTTAAAAGTTTACAAGTATTCGTGTCTTATAAACGCCTTTAGAGAATCGTCGAAACCTTTTTATTTCATAGTATCACTAACGAAAGCAATTATTCAAAAATTTACAAGTATTCGCGTCTTATAAACGCCTTTAGAGAATCGTCGAAACCTTTTTATTCTATAGTATCACTAACAAAAGCAATTATTCAAAAGTTTACAAACATTCGCGTCTTATAAACGCCTTTAGAGAATCGTCGAAACCTTTTTATTTTATACTATCACTAACGATAGTAATTATTCAAAAGTTTACAAGTATTCGCGTCTTATAAACGCCTTTAGACAATCGTCGAAACCTTGAAGCGTAGATCACCGTTTAATATTTTAATAAACAAAGAAATAAATAAACAAAACCATTATAAACAGCTCAGTCTCATTCGGATCGTC
The DNA here is from genome assembly GCF_051014685.1 of Ptiloglossa arizonensis. NCBI lineage: Eukaryota > Metazoa > Arthropoda > Insecta > Hymenoptera > Colletidae > Ptiloglossa > Ptiloglossa arizonensis. The sequence continues at coordinate 24,731,984 of NC_135050.1, forward strand.
CCTCGCCTAAAACATTTCACATCTATTTCGCACCCTCGGTCTACAACTCGGAAAAAATTCTTACATTCGCTGGAGGGATCAATTCAACACTCTCGTAAGATTAAGATGGCGCGTAACGAGCGTATGATCGCGACATCTCGCGAAACTGTTCGCGAGAACGCGAGAAAGTGGCGGTCCGGTAGCAAACAGTCGCGGCAGCGACGACTTCCAATTGTACTCGCGCTTATTTCGCCTGTCGGGAAGACGTATGGGGCTCGCGACACGATATTTTTACCCTAAGAAAAGGTAAGAACGGTGCCTGGAGTAGAAAACCAACCCCCATCCCCCCTTTCCCTTTAAATTCACCCCTTCTCGTGGTAGCCAAGAAAGCTCTCCGAGCCTCCTTACTTTTTCGACTACTTCCACCGCGACTCCGCGTTCCAACGTATTCAAAGTCCCGTCAAGACGGAACAATCCGCGTTGTTCCCGGTTTCACCGATCTACAACACTCCTGGGGATAATTTCATGCACTCGGCGTGTTACATCTTTCCTTCCTCCTCTTTTTATCCGCTCCTCTTTCCGATACGACCCTTTAACCGGCTACAGCAAACGTTTCCCCCGTTCCTCGACAAAGTGCTCGACGTTACGACCTCTCTTTCCTCTCCAGCCCTTTGTCCGTCCTTGTTTCTTTCGCACCGTGGACGTTGGAACGAGAGAAACGGACAATGGAAGGTGGAATTCCGATTGGAGCGGTAAAACCAACCCGTGGGGGGTGGCTCTCGAGATATGGAACGGTAATAGTTCTCTGCTCGCGACTCACGATTTTCTTCGTGTTTGTTTCCCGGGGTAAAAGGCGAAGTCAATTATGCTCGTAATTTTGTAGAGTTTCTATTTTTTTTTTTCTTTTTTCTTTTTTCTTTTTTTGAAAGTTTCTCGTTCGTTGCGAACATTCGTGGAGATTTCTCGAATTGATTTTGGTGGTCTTTGAGAGGGGATGTCGCGACGGAGTTGTTGAGTGGAATAATAGCAATGATGATTCACGGAAAGAATTTTCAATTGTGATTTTTCATTTATGAAAATTTCTTAATGGAAATGTCTCGTGATGTATTTATGGGTACGGGATCGTTTAAATTACTTTTCGAAGAAAATCTACTCGACGAGACTTGTACGGTAAGGGAATCGTTTCTCGAGTTTGTGGAATTTTTTTAATACTGTGTCTGTCGATTTGATGACAGTAAATCTAGCTCGTGTAAAATTAGGTGTTAATGTGTATACAATACTTAGCGTTAAATAACCTATACATATTTACACAACATTTATTTTTTATTCAGAACCATCGTAAAATATACTGATGATGTTTGATCACTTAAATCTGGGACATTGTGTATTCGAATATTACCAAATGTATCGTATAATTTCAAATAATTAAAATTTCTTACTTTAAAAATATTGTACACACCTACAACAAATTCCTGATGTAAACCCACCGTGTATTCAAGGAACTCAATTCCTTATCTTCTATTGTATAATTCCAAATAATTGAAATCTCTCGCTTTAAAAACATTACACACGCAAAAAAAAAAAATTCTTAATTTAAACCTTCCATATATTCCAAGAACTCAAGGGTTGCAAATCCTATCATATAATTCCAAACAATTAAAATTTCTTACTTCAAAAATATAAAATTGTATTCAAAGAACTCAATCACCAAATCCTATCGTATAATTCCAAATAATAAAAATTTCTTACTTCAAAAATAAAAAATTGCATTCAAAGAACTCAATCGCCAAATCCTATCGTACAATTCCAAATAAAAAAATTTCTTACTTTAGAAATACTAAACTGTATATTCACTCACTTTCACCAATTAACTAAAATCTCTCGCCTTAAAAATATTACACACACACATACACACCAAAAAAAAAATTCTTAATATGAACCCTCTGCACCAGACACATCAAACGAACAAACCTGCATCCATTCCTATTCGTTTCACTACGAACGACGCCTAGTCTGCACATTTAATTCTCGATTGGTACGACTATTGTTGTTATTCCGACTTTCTGAACGCTCAAGACCATAGTGGTCCAGCGCACGCCGCGAGCATTAAATTCCGTAGCAGCGATCGGTGTACGGTCGGGGTCACGCGGCCGCGAGAAATCCATAAATTTTGATAGGCGTTAAATAAAATATTAGCGAAGCCTCCACGGTAACCGTGGGGGTGTCAGGAGTGTGGATAAGGGTGGTCGAGGCACGGTAGGATCTCGTGGTCCGAGTCGCCATCGCGTGTGTGTATGTGTTGGCTACCACCGAGCCGACACACACCGGTTCCCCGGGGAATTCGGATCGTTAATCGCCCGAACGATTCCCTTTTCGCCTCACGTACGGGAATGGCTCGTGGAATCAGCGTAAAAATACAAATTTAATATCGTCGACGGTGGAGATCGCCACCGACCACACCGGGTCGTAGCCCGTGGGTAAAACACGCACACCGTGTTGTCGGCAAGTCGAACTTTCTACGCGAAACAGAAACCGGAGAGACGCGCGCTGCGCCCGGGCCGAGGCGTTGATTAGCGCTTCCGGTGGTCTCGGTGTCGCGTAAAAAGTTCAACGTGACGGACTGCGATGTTTGCACTCGCCCCCCTGTGGACGTAGGAAGCGCGTCCTTCGTTCGTTTCGCGACCATTCGCTCGTTATCGCTTACCGTGACACCTACGTTGATACGCGGTAAGAATTCCACGGTGAATCGGTGCTCGAGTTTTATATAGTAGTGTTTCGCGCGCGTTCTCCATGCCACGGTTGTTGGAGAACAAACGATTCTTCTGGATCTTCGGAGTACAACGATTCCGAGTACGTGATTAATTTAACGGTCTTTCGTAGTTCTCGATGGGATGGACTCGGTTAGTTTTAGAGTCGTTCGTAGGTTTTCACGATCGTGAATAGGAGCTGTTTTCCGGTCTTTTGGAGCTTTTAATCGATTGTAAGTATTTGGATGTATTTAGTGTTTTTTTTTTTAAGTATTCGGTTAGGTTTTGGGTTTTGTGTATTTGATAAGTGACTGTAAGTACTTTGGGTTAGGTTTTGGGCTTGTGTGTTTGTTAAGCGATCGTAAGTATTTGGTTAAATTTCGTGTTTTTGTGTTTGTTAAGCGATCGTAAGTATTCGGTTAAATTTCGTGTTTTCGTATTTGTTAAGCGACCATCAGTATTCGGTTAAATTTCGTGTTTTTGTGTTTGTTAAGCGACCGTAAGTATTCGGTTAAATTTCGTGTTTTGTATTTGTTAGGCGACCATCAGTATTCGGTTAAATTTCGTGTTTTGTATTTGTTAGGCGACCGCAAGTACTCGACCAAATTTCGTGTTTTTTGTATTTGTTAAGCGATCGTAAGTACTCGACCAAATTTCGTGTTTTTTGTATTTGTTAAGCGATCGCAAGTACTCGACCAAATTTCGTGTTTTTTGTATTTGTTAAACGGCCATAAGTATTCGGTTAAATTTCGTGTTTTTGTATTTGTTAAACGATCGTAAGTACTCGACCAAATTTCGTGTTTTTTTGTATTTGTTAAGCGATCGCAAGTACTCGACCAAATTTCGTGTTTTTGTATTTGTTAAGCGACCGCAAGTATTCGGTTAAATTTCGTGTTTTTTTTGTATTTGTTAAGCGACCATAAGTATTCGGTTAAATTTCGCGTTTTTTTGTATTTGTTAAGCGATCGTAAGTACTCAGCTATTTTTCAAGTCTTTCGTAATTCTTAACAAGACGGTAGTATTCCTGCGTTAATTAAACGTCGATGTTCGTAATTATAACGACAATTGATAACGACTGAGTCACACGCTGGCTATTTATGTGTCAAGTTATTTCGTAATTTGTTGACTACAGAATGATCATCTTGTAGAATTTTTTCCTGTAATCGGATCGATTTATCGATGTCCGTTGATCAAGATACCGAACAAATACGTGTCCATTACCGCATAATAATAATAGTGATCACGATTGTAATAACAATTAGTAATGATCGACAGTTACAATTGCGCGTTCTCAATTCATATATCGTACCGTGTGGTTTTTGTTAGTCTTCTTATTACTGTATTACTTTCAAGTCTCGTAGTACGCAATTATTAATTTAAATCGCTCGATCGTATTAATTAAAAATGGTAAAAACACATCTCGATTGTACAATACTTTAAATCCGTCGATTAGTAACTGTTACGTTAACAGAGGCCCGAATTCGTTCCATCTTACGTAACCTTTGCACACTTTTCAACGTTTCTTCGAAGAGTGGAACAATAGATAAGAATTATTCGCAAACAAGTCACCGAATAAATTAACCGAACGTGTAGGAATTTGTCATGAATACTAAGTAGATCGAGATAGAATAACCGTCCGTTTGAAACGTTGTTTCAGAGACACACGTTAAAAACCACTAAAATTATGCGATAAAAAAGTTTCGAAAATGTAACTCAAACATATGTGTAAAATAAGAATGCACAATGATATATTTTTGTAAATTATTCGATGACTTTTCAATCGTTCTGTACTATCGACACAATTTAAATCAATTATCGACTGCTTCCCTGCTGTGACGATAATTCAACGAAATATTATTTGTCAACGACCAAGAATAATTATATTCGTAACGAACGAACCTCCTGCATCAATAACAGATTCGCTTCAACCTCGTCCAACGCTCAGTATCGATTCAATCTAGTGTCCACTCTTTTCTATCTGCTTGCCCTTTAGACTATTGCGTTAGTTTCATTCCCGTGGCCAAGTCCTAATTATACGTCGCGATCGAATTAGACGTGTCTAATTATAAGATAGGATGGAAATAATTCGTAAGCCCGGTCTGTCACACCGCCGCGATACAGGTTGCACATTTATTTTCCTTGTACGATCTCTATTGATATCTACCCTTCGCGCGTACACTCGACAACACACCCATAGGGTGGTATGGCGCTAACCATGGTGCAAACAATCGCTAGTTACTCGGCGAAGACAACGTTTACGACACGAACGTGAGTGGCTCTCGATTATAAATATACATTCGTGCGTAAAAAAAATATTTTTGGAAAATGTTATTCGGTACAAAAGGGGTTGGAAAAATTATTTGTAATCGCACTCCGTATCGAATAATTTTCAGATATTCCGGATAAAATGGACGTGTTGCATTTTGGAAATTACGCGGTGATTCTTTTCAAAAATAGAAATTATTTAATTAATATTGTTGCTCGAGAAAGAAATATTCTCTTGAAAATTCAAGGCTCGCGTAAGAATAACAATTTTTCAATTTTAATTTATTCTCGACGCATGTAATCGGTTTACGTGTATTTACACTCGTTGTATCTTCGAAATCGATCTTTTTTAATAAACCTAGGCTCGCGTAAGATTACAAATTTGTCAATTTTAATTTATTTTCGACAAATAATTAGTCCATGTGTATTTGTACTCGTTGCATCTTCGGAATCGATTCTCTCCAAAAACCAAAACTCGCGTCAGAATAAAAATTTTTAAATTTTAATTTATTCTCGACACTCGTAATCAATTAACGTGTATTTACACTCGTTAGATGTTCGAAATCGATTCCTTCCAAAAACCAAGGCGTAACGATACAAATTTTTCAATTTTAATTTTTTCCCGACACATAATTCGTCCACGTGTATTTGTACTCTTTGCATCTTCGGAATCGATCCTCTCCAAAAACCAAGGCTCGCGTAACGATACAAATTTTTCAATTTTAATTTATTCTCGACACATAATTAATCCACGTGTATTTGTACTCTTTACATCTTTGAAATCGATTCTCTCCAAAAACGAAGGCTCGCGTAACAATACAAATTTTCCAATTTCGATTTATCCTCGACACTCGTAATCGATCCACGTGTATTTATACTCCCTAAATCTTCGATTCTCTCCGAGAACCAAACTCTACGCAAAAAAAAAAAAACAAAATCTCCCGTTTCGATTTACACTCGACACAGTCGCTCGAAAATCGTCGCCGCGCCCCGAACATTCCAAGGTTACCCGCGCGCGCCACGTTGTAGCGGGTTGAGCGCCGCGTTATAGGGCGCTCAGACCGGAAATAAGGAATTCTCGCAGTTTTCTTCTACGTGATTGGTCCTTCGGGCAATGTGGATTCTGACTCGACTCACTTCGTACCTACTATCCGTTATACAAGAGTATACCGACTTATATATATAGGTTAGGTTGAAGGTTGCTACTTGGTATGCGGATCGCGCTTTTCATTACCGGAGGCTCTCCCCCTCCCCCCTACCGCCACGTCTCCGCCGCTGCAACAGCCTAAACCAACCCTCTCTACCCCCACCATCTCTTCTTGCTTGCCTTCTCGACCCCCACCCCACCCACCCACCGACCACCCCCCACCCTGCTCGTGACTTCGTCCTCTTCTCGCAATACTCCGTACCCTGGCAGCGTGTCGCTTTTTTACTATTACCACTGCTGTCTGGTATCAGCGTTTCGTGTCGCGGTCTCGTGTCCCTCTTTCTCCGATGTTTCTTTCGTTTCTTTCTTTCGTTAACGGTAGAACAGAGAACGAGAGACAGGGGATGTTCATATCAAGCCAGAAACTGTTACGTGACGGTTGGTATCAGTTGTACATGGGTCGGGGATTGTTTTCGGGTATATATATCGTAGACAACGGTTTTGTGGGCCAATTGAACGACGATACACGAACACTCTCGAGTAGAAAAAATCTCGGAAAATGGCAACGAATCGAGCGGTTCAATTTTGAACGTTCTTGAACGAGGGTGGATGGTTGATCTTATTCCGTGTGTAATCGTTGAATGTAAGTTGAAGGAATTATTGGAAAGTGGATCGGTATATTTTGTTCGTAAATGATAAATTTATTTCGATAAGTTTCTTTCGTTTCTTTCTTTCGTTAACGGTGGAAGAGAGAACGAGAGACAGGGGATGTTCATATCAAGCCAGAAACTGTTACGTGACGGTTGGTATCAGTTGTACATGGGTCGGGGATTGTTTTCGGGTATATATATCGTAGACAACGGTTTTGTGGGCCAATTGAACGACGATACACGAACACTCTCGAGTAGAAAAAATCTCGGAAAATGGCAACGAATCGAGCGGTTCAATTTTGAACGTTCTTGAACGAGGGTGGATGGTTGATCTTATTCCGTGTGTAATCGTTGAATGTAAGTTGAAGGAATTATTGGAAAGTGGATCGGTATATTTTGTTCGTAAATGATAAATTTATTTCGATAAGTTTCTTTCGTTTCTTTCTTTCGTTAACGGTGGAAGAGAGAACGAGAGACAGGGGATGTTCATATCAAGCCAGAAACTGTTACGTGACGGTTGGTATCAGTTGTACATGGGTCGGGGATTGTTTTCGGGTATATATGTCGTAGACAATGGTTTTGTGGGCCAATTGAACGACGATACACGAACACTCTCGAGTAGAAAAAATCTCGGAAAATGGCAACGAATCGAGCGGTTCAATTTTGAACGTTCTTGAACGAGGGTGGATGGTTGATCTTATTTCGTGTGTAATCGTTGAATGTAAGTTGAAGGAATCATTGGAAAATCGATCGGTATATTTTGTTTGTAAATTATAAATTTATTTACGGCGAGAATCGCGTATATAGTTAATTTAGGTGAGTAAAAGGTAAATTCGTTGAAGCGATGATTGGAAAATGGAGCAATATGTTTTGATTGAAAATTAAAGAATTATTTACGGTGTGAATTATGTACGGAGAATGTCGAGTATAAAAAATTTTACATATATTTAGCAACGAGACGAATCCTCAATTTTGAAAATTTCGGAGCAAAAGTAGATTGATAGTATCTTCCATGTGTAGTGGTCGATCGTGAGTAAAATGTAAGTTCGTAGAAGCAATGATTGGAAAATGGAGCAGAATATTTTTTCTGCGAATAAAAAAAACGATTTGACCTACTTTTCGAACGATTATAACACGTGTCTATTTTACAGAATGATTCTATAACAGTAACACCAACAATAATAATATATTCAACTTTCAATTTTCATAGAAGTAAAACTTCTCGAGCTCGTTCTCTCAGTTGGTCGATACAAGCACTTTTATCGTTTCCAGCCCCCCCGTTTCGGATCCTCTCGCGGGTAATAAACACTAAACCTACGATGAACGTAATAATACCTCTTTTACCGAGGAAACTATAAAATAGATTAAAGAGACGAGTACTTGAATTTTTATTTTGGTTTCGAGCAGTAATATCCGGGGCGTTACGAAGCAACGATTTCTATCTTCTCGTGGCACGAGTCGTTTCTTCTATCAATCGCGGTGTTAAAAGTAATCGTTGAAAGAACAATCGTGACCTTTCTCGAGACTGCTCGTTTCTCCCCGATCGAGAAACGATACGTTTCGACAGCGATAAATTTTTCGTGATCGATCCCCTCGTCACGTGTTAGAAACACGAATCGATTCGGGTGACGATTCGTCGTAGATTTTCGAAATTGTCGAACAAAAACCGCGAAGCTACGCGTATAGCGGATATTTGATTCTGGTCAGAGTCTAAAATCCGCCGAAGGGAATACTCGACATCACACGCCCCTGTATCGTTCCGTCTGCTTCCTTTCTTTCACTCGCCCCATCTCGCCCCCTTCTTCCTTCGTATAATCGTCTTATATGCCTTCCGGTTGCCTGGCGGCGGTAACCAACACTGGATTACGCAATATTCGATATCGTATTCTCTCGGGGTGTATTTATACCTATCAGCATCCCGTGATCTAATCAGCGGCGAGGCTTAAGTACATCCTTTCACGATTCTCCGCGTAATCGATCGTGAAGAAATCTTCAGACATTGGCGCGCTTCGGGACGAACTTTGTTTCGCCATTTGGAGCAGACCTGGCCCGATAGGTTGCACGATAAGTTTTGTCGTTCTATGAGAAACGGAGCTATTAGTTATTTTTTTTTAGATGGTACTACTGTTCGACGAACACGTGAAGTTTCATGTAGATTTCTCGATTGAGAATATATTCACAGTTGTTCAAAGTTAGTGTTATAGTATTTTTTTTACAGTGGAAAAAATCACGAAACTTATTGAACAATCTAGTGTCAAAATAGACAAGTGATGGTAGACTTAAGAATCTATGTGGTTGTACTCTCTCGATTGACTGTTTATACACAATATATTTGGATGATGAATTTTTGTTTAAATTATAATTATTAACCGTGTCTTTGTTTACAATATTCGTGGACGATTATCAAAATAGAAAACTAACGGTACTCGTAAATTAATTTACCTTTACCTTAAGAAATGGAGCTATTAGATTCTCGTTGTTTTATTTTTTTTTAGATGGTACTACTGTTCGACGAACACGTGTGACGTTTCATGTAGATTTCTCGACCGAGAGTATATTCACAGTTGTTCAAAGTTAGTGTTATAGTATTTTTTTTACAGTGGAAAAAATCACGAAACTTATTGAACAATCTAGTGTCAAAATAGACAAGTGATGGTAGACTTAAGAATCTATGTTGTCGCACTCTCTTGATTGACACAATATATTTGGATGATGAATTTTTGTTTAAATTATAATTATTAACCGTGTCTTTGTTTACAATATTCGTGGACGATTATCAAAATAGAAAACTAATGGTACTCGTAAATTAATTTACCCTTACCTTAAGAAATGGAGCTATTAGATTCTCGTCGTTTTATTTTTTTAAGATGGTACTACTGTTCGACGAACACGTGAAGTTTCATGTAGATTTCTCGATTGAGAATATATTCACAGTTGTTCAAAGTTAGTGTTATAGTATTTTTTTTACAGTGGAAAAATCACGAAACTTATTGAACAATCTAGTGTCAAAATAGACAAGTGATGGTAGACTTAAGAATCTATGTTGTCGCACTCTCTTGATTGACACAATATATTTGGATGATGAATTTTTGTTTAAATTATAATTATTAACCGTGTCTTTGCCTATAATATTCGTGGACGATTATCAAAATAGAAAACTAACGGTACTCGTAAATTAATTTACCCTTACCTTAAGAAATGGAGCTATTAGATTCTCGTCGTTTTATTTTTTTTAAGATGGAACTACTGTTCGACAAACACGTGTGAAGTTTCATATAGATTTCTCGACCGAGAGTATATTTACAGTTTAAAGTTGAAGTGTAGTATTTTTTTACAGTGGAAAAAATCATGAAACTTATTAAATAATCTAATATAAAGACGATTATTGATAATAAATTAAATACACACTTTTATGTTTTTTTTTACGTAATCCATCGCGTAAAAATGTTCAGGCATTGGTGCACTGTACTATAAACGTTATATTACCAATTGAAGTAGATTTAAAGACGTTTTAAAAATGACATATTTTACTACAGCGAAGTGAAGTAAATTCCATAAAATAAAATTCCTTTACGTCATAAAAATCGAAGGCCAGGTACTTACAACGCGAAAAATAATTAATGAAATTTATTATTTATATCATATTGGTTATCGATCTATACTCTCGAAACTTTGCGACACTTACATTATATCACCCAGTTAATCTTTTCTGTCGAATTGTAATGACCATCAATTATTCAACGCCTTCCTGTCTCTTCGATAATCATTACGCACAGTTTTATAATAAACAATAGCAACCGCTCGTACACAAGTATCTCTCTCGTATAAAACGCACCTAGACACACCCACCTGTACAAACTACTCGAACAACCTCTGTTTAAGTAATCAATTTACCGATTCTTGATGCCTTCCTGTTTCAACGGTAGTCCTTTACCGCCCATAATTCTCTTCTAAATCGTCGCGAGTACCTATAATCAATATACATAAACTTATAATTCAACGCAACGGTTTATAATTCAATTCCACACGTCCACTACCGGTCAAAAGTTTGGCTACACGTATTAATACGTGAAATACTTTTCAATTTTTGTGTCCCAGTCGTTTCTCTCGCATCCTGCATTCTCACTCCATGCATCCGGTTACGTTCACCAAAAATACTTTACTCTGATGCCATTTGAATTGCTCGTCTTTTGCGCCCAAGTTCGAACATTCTGTCATTCTATTCGAGCACTCTTCTTTTGTTGAAAACACTTCACTCTATCTCAAACACTGTTCACCTGAGTTCGAACACTGTCATTCTACTCGAACACTCTGTCAATCTACTCGAACACTCTGTCAATCTACTCGAACACTCTGTCAATCTACTCGAACACTCTGTCAATCTACTCGAACACTCTGTCACTCTACTCGAACACCCTGTCACTCTACTCGAACACCCTGTCACTCTACTCGAACACCCTGTCACTTTACTCGATCACTCTGTCATTCTACTCGAACACTCTGCCACTCTACTCGAACACCCTGCCACTCTACTCGAACACCCTGCCACTCTACTCGAACACCCTGTCACTCTACTCGAACACCCTGTCACTCTACTCGAACACCCTGTCACTCTACTCGAACACCCTGTCACTCTACTCGAACACCCTGTCACTCTACTCGAACACCCTGTCACTCTACTCGAACACCCTGTCACTCTACTCGAACACCCTGTCACTCTACTCGAACACCCTGTCACTCTACTCGAACCCTCTGTCACTCTACTCGATCACTCTGTCATTTTACTCAATTACTCTGTCATTCTACTCGATCACTCTGTCATTCTACTCGATCACTCTGTCACTCTACTCGAACACTCTGCCGTTATACTCGATCACTCTGTCATTCTACTCGAACACTCTGTCATTCTACTCGATCAATCTGTCATTCTACTCGAACACCCTGTCACTCTACTCGAACACTCTGCCATTCAACTCGATCACTCTTCTTTCTTCGAAAACACTTCACTCAATCCCGAACACACTTCAAATACTCTCAGAACCGTACGTATTTCGTTACACTCTGACACGTGCAAGCACCGTAGCACGAACAGGAAGTTCTCCCCCGGCGATCCGTTCGCGAAAGAATCCAAAAGAGACGATCGTCTCGTCTCGTCTCGTCTCGTCTCGTCTCGTCTCGTCTCTCCTCTCCCCCCACCGATTCGAACAGTCAAAGTCAACTCAGGACCGGTGCTCTTGTTGCAGAATGGGACAGTGCTGAAAGACGCGACCACGGAGGAGGTGAGCAGCGGCACCGTGACGAAATTCGGTGACACCTCGCCGATCAACCTGACCCAGGAAGGTGGCTCTCTCTCGGACAGCGGGATCTCCGATAGCGGAAGCGAGCAGGAGTTGAGCGAAAGGGAACGACGCCTGGCAGCCCTTCGTCGATTGACCCGTAGCCTCGAGAGCCAATTGGCGCCCGGTAGCGAGGCTCTTGCTGAACTCTGGAAGCGAGTCGACGACGCTGAGACCGAGCTACGCGATCTACAGAAACAGTGCCGAGAGCTGATCGTACGCACCGCGGCAAGCGTCGAGGCGCGCGCTGCCAAGCGGACCAGCAACCAGGTTTATCATTTCGCGGAGTGAGTATCTCTTTGGCTAAGAGTTCGCGAACGATTGAACGTCTCCTCTCATCGTGTAGGATGCAGTTCTCAAGGTCCATTGTGGATCAGTTGGAGTCTTTTGTGTACGGATCTATTCTCATGTAATTGAAGAATTGAGCTCTGGTAGTGCGCTTGAGTTGAACTTGAAGAATGTTTATTTTGAGGAGAGTCGCGTTTTGTCACAGGGTTTCGTTGATGTTGCTGCTGTGGAGACTTATTCTGATGTAATTGAAGAATTGAGCTCTGGTAGTGGGTGTTGAACTTGGAGAACGTTTATTTTGAGGAGAGTTGCGTTTTGTGACCGGATCTCACAATCTTGATGTAGTTGCCATGGAGATATATTCTGACGTAATTGAAGAAAATAATTAGGAAGAGAATACTATCAATTTTGTCACTCGAAAATGGGAATTACTTCTTTTCACAATATTTGATAATTTATTTAATAAAATTTTTACAGAATTCAAAAAATAATTAGGATGAAGAAGACTATCGATTTTGTCACTCGAAAATTCGAATTACTTCTTTTCACAATATTGATAGTTTATAAAATAAAATTTCCACAGAATTACAAAAATACTTAAACAGAAGAAGACTATAGATTTTGACACTCGAAAGCGAGAATTAGTTGCTTCTTTCATCCCCATTTTCAACATTTCCATCCACTTGTCGAAAGAATAATCTATCATGTCCGAGTAATTTCTTTAAAAGTTTCGTCGCCTTTCTTTCGGAAAGAAATTTTCCTAAATAAACTTTCCATCTTCCCGATAAGTGATTCGTTTCCAATAAGTCCCACTCGCGTCGAAATATTTCCGAGGTAAACGCACGGGAGCACGGTTTTTAATTTATTCAGGCGTCCAAAGACGCCACGACTTTAGAGGGGAATAAAGAACGACCTTCTCGGCTCGCATTCCATTTGCATAACGTCGAAATGAGAAGCAAAGAATGAAGGCGTCTATTTAGACGCGGGGACAAGAGCTCGTTCGTTCATAGTTCTACTCCCATAACGCGTCCACTCATTTGAATGTAAGAAGTTTGCCGTGAATGAACGTTCACTGGCGCTGTCGCGTCTATCCCTTGGAAAAACCACGTTGAAAGATCTCGAGGCGTGAATCGGTAGCTCTGCCATAAACATTCGAGATTAACATTTTCGCGACCCAACGAACAACCGTTGATTCGCGTTTCTTGTTTCTTTAAAATATATCTCACTTTATCCAATATTTCTCCGATAGAAATTAAACATTCGTATCAACTTCTGGGTTCTTTAATCTGGACAGATCTGTTTCTTAATCTTTTTTTCTGTTTTAAATATTTTACATTCGTATCAACTTCTGGGTCCTTTAATCTGGACACATCTGTTTCTTAATCTTTTTTTCTTTTTTAAATATTTTACATTCGTATCAACTTCTGGGTCCCTTAATCTGGACAGATCTGTTTCTTAATCTTTTCTTCTTTTTTAAATATTTTACATTGGTATCAACTTCTGGATCCTTTAATCTGGACACATCTGTTCCTTAATCTTTTTTTCTTTTTTAAATATTTTACATTTGTTTGAAAAAAAAATGTTCTTTCTTCTTGAAAAGAAATTACGCAATTGTTTCGAAAACGACCAGCAACGTTGCAAATGTCCAGGATATCGGTAATGTTATCTTCACTCGTCGCGGATTAATATTTACAGGGGCAGAAAATTGAGATCGGAACCAGCAGAATGTGGTCTTAAAACGTGCGTTCCCTATTTTACTTTCCTCCCCTAACGGATTCGTTTCGTGACCCGCTCTTTCAATCGCAATTACTCCCGAATTCCCATTATCACCGGGCCACCTTATTTAACTTTGTTTGAAGGATGTTTTTTTTATAGTCACATTTAATCACTGCTCGACGCCGACGGTAATAGGTTTAGTTTTCGCGGGTATAGAACGTCGGCCATATTGCATCATAAAAGAAGCTGTAAAAACTCGTCGCCCCTTTTTTTCGCGTCCAGGTTGTCGCTTATTTTTCTCTTTGTTTCCGCTCTGTTCCTAGATGTATCTCCAATTTCGTTGGTTCGATTTAAACGTAAAAGTGCTCCCGAATGAATAAATAAAAAATAAATAAATAAATGCCACGTCTATTCTCCGAATAAGAAACGAGATAATTTTGGAGTTGGATCGTGTTGATAAAAATTGATAGAATTCTACATTTTTACAAACTTCGAATAGTTACGAGTATAGAAAGATTTGTTTAAAATACAATTGTTGGCACTCGGGTAGGTACACGATATATTAAAGGTCACCTGACACCAGAAGTTCCTAGACACGAAGATGCACCTCTGACTTGTTGATTATCCTCGAAACTTACGTTTTACTCACTTCCTGGTGCTACTTTCGCCCATGGGACGCTATAAATTAATTTGCCCGACTACCGGGACATCTTCGAGTTTTCGAGCACCGAGAAGTTTGCGGTTAGTCTGTTTTAGTATTAATTTAATCTCGCAAGGGGACGGTGCTGGTATACGTCGATTTCAACGAAATTAGTATCTCCGATAGTTTTCGAGACACTTCGCGGGGATAGTTCTGATTTCTGACGAGTGAAAAAAAAAAACAGTTGGTCGATTTAGGTGGTCCGCTCTGTGCATTCGAAACTATCCATTTAAAAGAAAACATTCTTATTAGACAAAAAAACCCTCGAGTTCAATTCCATGTTACATACCCTAATCGGTAGCGAATGATTCGCGTTCCTGATATTTATCATCATCAACAATCTTTACCATCCTATTTATCAATCTTTGCCTTAATATTTATTATTATTATCATTCTTAGTAATCTAATCTTGGCCTTTGACTAAGCCAACTTTCCAACGCAACTCTTACTCCTTCTATTGTAATTCTCACCCTAATACAAGTTCTTTATCACCCTACTCTAGCTGCTCTACAGTTCAAACCTCCATTCGCTCATATATACTTCTAAATTGAACATCACACTATCACACTATTCTAATCAAAACTCAACAATTTCACTACAATATACTCCTAAACTAAACACCAGACCATTACCTAAAACTCGACGATTTGATAATAATTTTTACTTCGTTCCTATTACCATTGATAAACAAACAATTTTTTCCCTCCGTGTGTGCAGCAAGCGCAAGAAGGCCAGTTCCACAGAGATGACGAAAGAGAACACAGAGCGTGTCGCTGCGGCCGCGACAAAGAGCGGGGCGACCGATCCCGATGATCCGGACAACGAGCCAGATCTACCCCACAGTTGGGTCTGTCGCATCCTGAAGGCGGCGCTCCCGTTCCAGCTGGCCCTGATCGTCCTGTTCTACGTGGGTTGCTTTCTCGAGCCGCATTGCTGCGAGGCAGCGAACACCCTGAACCTCTCCCTCACGCCCCAGCTGCGCTACGTTAGGGGACCGCCGCCGGTGTGAAGCCGCCGCGACGCGCGGCACAATTGGGTAAATCTTGGCGGGCGTCGTCGTGCACGCCGAAACGCGAGAGGAGAGACGAACGTTCGGGCGAACCGATCGATCCCTCAGTCACAGAGAGACGAGCGTTCCTCGAGCGGATCACCAGCTTCGACGCGGATGATAACGAACGTTCTCGGGGACGAGAAGCGCACGATTATTCGAGAAAGAAATTAAAACAAAAAAAAAAATAAAAAAATAAAAAAAATAACGAGTCACATCGAGCACCACGAAGCGACCAAACTGTGCTCGTGGTTAGTATCGCGACTCGATCGGTCTGTTCGGTGTCAATTGATGAACGACACGGGGAGTTTTGTCGTAATTTTCTTTTATCACCGGCTGTGTTTCAACACCAACGATTGCGATGTAGTGCGTTGTTCTTTGAAAACGATTTACGAACCGCCGGTGCAGGGGTTGGGTACATATCTGTCGCGAGAGAATGTTCTATCGGAGGTATAAAATACTGGTCTAACGTTACTGTGACCGTGAATAGTGGCGATGCACGATCTTTGCTGCTATAACGCGATTTTAGGCGATCGAAGGCGGAGTTCGTTCAGTGGTACGCGCTCCACCCTCGCGCGGTATTGGCGGGAGCGAGCGTGGAGCGCTGGTGGGGGAGACCGAGGCGTGGCCTAGCGCCGCGGTGGGGGATGGTCGCGTGGCCAGTATTTTCTACCTGGAGTTTTCTATTCGAGAAATTACGAGAATCGCGAAGGTTTAATATTTTTCTACATTTTAAAGATGATATTTTGTAGTATCTGATAATATATCGACAAATATTTTTCTACTTGAAGTTAGATTGATATTTTTATCGGTGAATTATACTTTAATTAAAAGGTTACAATTTTTATTCGGCAATATTGAATTGTTCCTTCGCGTGGAAGAATTTTTGTTACATAGCAGTCCTTTTCGTATTTTGGCGGTTCGTAAATTGTTCTCGAACATGTTTTGCGTTACTAGTTCTGAACAATGACGCGAAATAAAATTTTGGAATATACATTTACTAGGAACATTTCGCTTATTCGCACTATTCACGAGTGTCCTTTCGCGTTGATTCAAAGCACAAAGATATACCTTCGATCAGTGTTAATAATTTTTATTTTCGTGACTTCTGTCTGTTTCGCACCGATATAGACGCTCGTGACTTCGACTAATAGCATCGAAATCACTTTAAACGAATTTAAACGTAACACCAATTAATTTCACAAGCATCGTTGGCAACTTTGATCTCGTCGTAATTTTGGCGCGTTAGTAGCGTACACTGCCGTTTGAATTTTTTGAAAATTCATCGTTCGTCAATTAGACATGCTCAAAAAAATGCGAACACCTGTTTCGTTCGCATTGGAAACGTTAGACTGCCCTTTAATCCTCCCCACGTTCAACCGAGAAGAAGGTGCGCTCGCTTGGAAAAGCAACAAAGGAATAAATAGAAAAAAAAAAATACAAAATTAAAGAAAGAAAGAGTGACTGAGGCGCGACGAACGGGTCGCGGACAATGAGCACTACGTCAAACAAATAAAAAAAAAGAAAATAATATTAATAATAATAATAATAATAATAACAAATAATAATTAGTAATATCAATAAAGAAAAAAGAAAAAAGAAAAGTCAAACGATGCAACGAGGATGCGTTGTTGGTTCTTTTTTTTTATACGAAATAATACAAGATTTTTTTACGAGATAATATTTATGAGTGTGAAAAATCGTAGAAGCGACGTGCGGTAAGTATAGTTCGTATTTCGATAGCTCGCCGCGTGGAGCCCGTGTGTGTGTGAACGATAAACAAGGCCGCGCGGAATGAACAATAATTCGATCTACGAGCGATAGTGACATCGGAACCTCGATATAACTCGCAAACACGCGCCTCGGGAATACAACAATAGGAGAATATCGAGAGATAAGGTTAACGAAGTATTTATAAAGAGGAAACTTTATCTTTCCCGGAGAATTAACAACGAGGCGGACGACCACGAATATTTATCTGCAGAGTGACGAGGTTCCGAGGACAGACACCCGAGCGCGAAGTCGCCGGTGTCGACTTTTTGTTATATAGTATAAATATTTATTTATATATGTTGCAAGTTATATATTATATATATACATATAGTATGTATTATTTGTTTGTAATTTAACGTCGATCGAGAGAGGCGACATTTATATTTTCTCTTGGGAAGAGAAATTCGGACCAGATGTAGACAAGATCGTCGCGCGCGTGCGCGTGCATGAAACCGGGGTGTTCCCGTGCGCGCGTGCACGAAAGCGGGCTGCGCGTGGACACTTCCGTTGAAAGAACTGTACATGCACGCGATGACGAATGACGGTAGTATCATCGTTTTTGTTGTTTTCAGTGATTTTCTTTTCTTCTTTTTTTTCATTTTTTTTTTTTTTTTCATTTTTCAAAGATGATAGTCGGCGTTGCACGCGTCGAACGCCACTGGAGTACGATGGAACTTCGTTCGATGAAATTCTCTAGTAACGAACGAAGCGATAATTCCACAGGATACTTTTTCATACGATGAAAAAAGAACTAGTTGGCCTCGTTTAAAGCTTGACAAGGTACTTACAGCTCCGTACCGATAAGCGTTGAAACGAATAAAAAAAAAAAAAAAAAAAAATGGTACTTGATAGATGACGCGACAGTCGATGCTCAATTAAAGTCTGTTAGCCGAATGGAGGAGTTCTTTCGCGAAAGAATCGTTAAGTTTTCTTTTTCCGTTGCCCGATCGTTAACCGAGTGGGCACCAGTTTTGATTTTCCCACGGGAAGGAATCAAAAGGGAACCGTCATCCACGAATTTCTAGAATTTTCTCACGAATCGACCGAGAGATATCAGTGTCCGGGAGTGTGTTTCGTTGAAATATTAGAAAATGGTGTTAGATAACGGTGCACGTGGCGGTTAGGTCTCCCGTTTAGAGAGCCGCTTCTTCGCGAGCTTCTCAGCTCTCAAGGACCGCTCTCGACACGCATCTTTTTGAAGTTCCTCTCGAATTTCACAGCTTCATCCACACATTTCTACTAACACGCCCATGGACCAGTGACGTGAGCGTCGCATAATATTTATTCCTCATGGTGAACGAGCTTGATGGAAACACGTTAGGAATATTCCGTTTGTCCATCGTGTGTTTACTAACGTCGATGAGAAACGGTCGAAAGTTCGATTTAAATGTGTACACCGAGTGTATCCTCCTCGAGGAGGAGCACGGATCGCGCTATACGAGCCGAACTGCTCGTTCGGCCGATTACGAGAGCTTGGAGAGTTCTTTTTTTTTCTTTTTAATTTTTTTTTGTTTATTTCGAAACGAAAGGAAAAATGGAGACGCGCGAAGAAAATGTACGAGCAGTACATTGGACGATCGAAGCGAATGATCTTCGAGTTGGGGGTGATTTTTAACACGAGCGTTCGAAACCCGAACGAATACGAACGATTCTTCGGGGGCGATCGTCTTGGGGTCGCTCCTTAGGCGAAAAAATGTTCATTGGCACACACATTTGCCATTCGAGCAGAATTTTTTGTGAATTCCATCGTATCCTAAACGAAGTAACGAAACTAACAAGGGAAACACGATTTTTATACATCATTGCTTCTAGTTAGTGCTTGGAGAATTTTTACTTGTATCGAACGTTCTTTTACGTCACGTAACATCCGATTACACAAATACAAGCGACATTTCTATCGGAATTGTGAATTATTGTGTATTTCGTATTTTCTTTTTCTTCTTTTTTTTTTTGTTCAATCACATTTTGAACGTCGCTTAATGTCGTTTGAAGTCAGGTGTGCGCGGATATTTGAACATTTTTGGGTCAGGGTCTTTGTCTATTTTTTCTTATCTATTAGCCAATTTTTGGGTAGGTTCCTCTGGAGAATCAAGAACACCTGGAATTGGGACTACTCGTTCGAACGACTAGAAGTGTAAATTCTCAAGCAGTATTACAAATACGCCACTGTTTGGCTTTTAGAGAGACAAGTATGACGTAACGTAGGCGTCACGTCTCGTGTCCTTGGAGAGGGGGGATGTGGGTTTGTACGGCCAATTTATTTCGTCTAGACTTCGATCTGTTCCGTTGATTCTTTTCGGTAGTGTCTTCTCTGGAAAATATATTTCTACTTTTTTCTAGCGAGTGTTTTCTTTCGATTTTGCAAGTTTATCGTAAAATATAATTTAATCGCCGGAATTCGAATATTCGTCCCGAATTAAGTTTCCCAATTAATAACTTTTGTGTCCAAAAATGTCAAATATCCGCTAAACTTCTGCGTTTTGTGCAGCGTATATAGGGTTGTATAAAACATACTGAAGATTTTTTGTACGGTTATCGACGATACTTGATGAATGTTGGGCACTGTGATTATCACGATGGTGTTCCGAGTGATTAATCTTCGATTGTAGTAAGGTTATGCACGCGTTCAAATACACATTTCTCGTAGACTTCCAATTCGTTTAATTCGAGTAAATTAACGGTTGTTTAATTTGCAGAACCGGGCAGTGAAAAGTTACGGGTGATAGGGGGAGAAACAGAAATGCGAGCCGAGGCATCGAATTTTATTTTTCTATATTCTACAGAATATTATTTTTTCATATTAATAGCGTGTATATTTGTTTCACTGCCCGCACGATAGGAATTTAGAAAGTGTGTGAGAGAGAGAAAGAGAGAAAGAGAGAGAGAGAGAGAGAGAAACAGAACTGGAGAAAAAGATTTACAGATTTATTACTTTGTATTATAGTTTTTTAAACGAACATTTACAACAATAATAGCTTACCGAGAACCCCAAATCGAGCTCAAAACAATTTTATCCATTTTGTATCGCGTTTTCGTCGTTTGAAAATTTTTTTTTACAAAAGCACACACAGCGATACGTTTTTAGTATTTGCAAAAGTTCGAGGAACAGAGGAGAAAAGAACCGGTCACCGCACGTTTTCGATAACTTTCGTTAGATTAGACGCGAAGTAAAATTAACGGTGTAAATAAGCGCGGTTGAGATAGTAGCGAACTGATCGCACGATAAGTTCGGGTAGTATTTTTTCTAAATGAAAGAGAGAGAGAGAAAAAAAGAAGATGTTACGGAATTTTATTGATTTTCGTAGAGATGAACGAAATTAAAGAGGTCTATTTTGTGAGGTATTTTGTATAGGGGAAGAAGGGAATCGTAGGCGATAGACAAATGTATTCTTTCGATTTTAATCTTAGAAATAACACAATTATATTGTGCTTCGATGTGAAACGTAACGCGCCGCTGTATTCTTCGACAAGCAATTCGACCGATGAATCGTTCTGGCCTAATATCGCGACGATCGTTAGACGAATAGTTCGCGATCGATCGATGCTTAACAATCTCAACGTTCGATCGTGCGCGTTGCTTATCGGGGAACGTAGCGACCGTACTGTCGGGTCGGTTCGAACTCAATTGGCCGCCCAAGGCCACCGAGCAGTTACCCCCACTACCTCGTTCGGCGCTCGCACCACCGCTTTCTCTCTACCGCGCGCATGCCACGCCCCCTGTCTTTCACGGCGGGCTCGTAACGCTACCGGTGAGCGGATCGTCCGCGGCGTCGTTCGCATTGGTGGGAGTGGCCTCGAGCGGGACGAATTGACATCGTACCGACCGTGAAAACTTTCTTTCGAGAAAACGACGGAACGATTCGCGCCGACGAGTTGCTCGCGAACGCCAGTGTTGTTTGGAGGGCTTAGACTTTTGCACGATGCTTACTGTGTAAGCGTACACGTTTACGTGTGTGTTCTTGTGTGTTTAGCGTTAATAAAAAAAAAAAGAAAAAACAAAAAACAAGAAAGTTAACCGGGTCGTGGTCACAACCTGCGACCAGGTTCATAGAATGCACAACGCGTTTACGCGGACTTACGTTTTATATCTCTGGAGAAGCTTGCACCCCGTTGTGCTCTGTAGCAGGGTGAGCATCTTCGACGCGCCGATTTTTGTTGCACCGTGTATACATCGAAGCGACACGACGAAGAAAAAAAAAGGAAAAGCTTCGAACGAGCCGACGAAAGTCGAGCGAATCGAGTTAGAAGAAAAAAAAAAATTGTTCGCGGTACCGTAACGACTTTGTCAAAGCGATATCCGTTTAAGATATGAGAGAGAAAAAAAAAGAAAAGGTGGTAGGAAAAAAAAATGATAACGATCGGAGTTAAGGGGAATCGTAGCGTAAGCGGGATTGAGTATACTTCTTTCGTGATTCGATCATTATGAGAATGTACCGCGTGATCCGCCCGCGAACGAGACGAATCGCGATGGTGGCGCCCTCGGCTCACACTTCGACGCTGTACTTACGTGTTTTCGATCGCGACGACAAATGGTGACGATGCGTTACACGTTACACACGTATATACACACGCGTACAGGCACACGACACCCACATATACACACACACACACACACACATACACAGTATAAAACTTAAGAGTCGGTTGTATGCCCTGCATACCCAATATCTTTTAATTGTACAGATCCGTGGGATCGAACGGACTTCAGCGAGATTTGCAAGATGGCCGCTCTGTAGAGAGTCGCCCGCGTTGAAGAGAGAACTTAAACCGGGGTGAACCGAGCAATTTTTTTGTCACAGAATGGACGATAGAACTGTAGATCGGTCCAGAATAGAAACAGGTGAAATTCGATTCGAGTAACAGATGAATAGAAATTGAAACAATTATTTGCACACGTGAGCTCGTTTTTAGCGCTACGTATATTCATTCCATTTTACAATTCAGATTCTAGTTTTCATCGGACGGATCGCAAATAGTAGAAATTTTCAACTAGTTTGGAATTTTTCTTGTCCTTGGTCCAGGACACATAAAGCGACATTTTGTTAATTCTTTTCAACGCTCTTTTTTTGAATAATTGACTTGTTACTATAAAATTTGAGTTTTCAACACATTGAGTTAAAAATACATTCTTGATCCACGAGTCCTGCAGGAGGTAACTAAATAAATCGTAATTATTGGTGTTCTGCAAAACAATAAAGAATTGCTCCGTTTTCTTCAACATTTTATTGTGCACCTTGCAGAGTCTGTCGCGCAGCGTGTTATTTAAATTAATCGCGAACGCTCGCGATTAGGATCGATTAATTCGAATACAACGTTGTGCGTTCCACGGTTTTTCAGTCCTTCGGTTCATCGAATTTACGTTTTGCAATCAGTAACGGTCGTGGCTCGGCCACGGCCTTGAAATGGAAAATTAAACTCGACGAACGCTAGGCCTGGCCTCGCCTGCCTTATTTACCTATGATAATGTGTATAAAGTACCTGAGAAATCAAAATATTACTTATATACAAGTAACGAGAAGGATTCTTTTGCCTCCGTTCCGCCCGCGTTATCGTTGCATACTTCACGCCTGTAATCGTAACGATCGTGTCGTGCTTGTACCAAGCTTGATTTGTCGCGAAATGTATTCACCCGCGTTGCTAATTAGCAGCTACTTAGATATACGTTGCATGCGGTTTTTCTTCATTTTTCTTTTTTTTCTCTTATCTCCTTATTTTTAACGAAAATTACGATATAAGACAATTTGTAAACGTGTTGCTATGTACTGGGGGAAAATCTGAAAACGAAAAAAGAGAAAAAGGTACGTTTATGTTCGCGCTGCGGATTCTATTACGATAATCGATATTTTTACGAAGGGCCACGGTTTCCGTTGAATAAATTCTCGAACGAATTCGAACGATTGTAACGAGAATCGTGCGCAATCATCGAACCGGTACTGCGAGCAACTGGAAAGAATACCTCCGAGTGATCTCGATGCCGGGGAAATTATTCGAGTTACCTGATCCTTATCAATCGGTTAAGATCGTGATCAATAGCGAGAAAATGTTGGTGGAAAATTCCGAGAACTCTGAAATTCCATCCGGAGGCATTCTTTTGAATTGCGAACGGTAGAATAGTTGGTGCAGATTATTCTAAGAGGAAACTGTGGGCCATTTTGCGACAAAGCTATCGAATGTATATCGAAGGTATGATGCTTGTTTGTATCGCGTCTGTTTCAGGGTACAAGCGAAATTAACCCTCTGCGAGCCGTTTTTACTTAGTATTAAAAAAATCAGTATATACGTTTTGCATCGGGGCGAGAAAGTATTTGTTTTTTTTTTCTTTTTCTTTTTTGTCGGTTGTTCGAGATTGCACAACCGTTCGTATTATGATCGCGAGAGAAGGTGTCTCGCGAGGTTCGCGGAGGTTTGAACTCGATTGTATCGATAAGGTTTCGTTCGAGTTCCTTAGAGGGCGCGATCGACGTTCAAGTACCGTGTATGCTTTACGTTTTATTTTACAGTTAGGCGCCGTAATGTCGGGCGTAAACTTATTGCATGATCGTTGGTATCCTCGATCGATCCAACTCGTTTTTTTTTTTTTGTTCAATATTACTCTTAGAACCCACCCCCATGGATTTTTGCCAGTGGTTTGTTCCGCCGTTTAATTTGTAAAACTTTTGCGCCTGTTGCCGCGCCGAATGGGTTGTTTCAACGTAAGGAAACACGTTCGTCGAAGTATGGTATTTTTTTTTTTTCTTCCTTTAACAAATAATTCCAATTTGATTTTTCGAAAGCACACACCGTTGCTCACGATTCATTTTCAACGTACTATCAAGACGGAGTACGTTCGATTTGCGTTTGAATTTATTCTCAACGGATGTGTTTCCATGCGATTATGTTTTTTTTTCCTTTTTTTTTTTTTTAATATACTTATCGTTAATTTTATTTGCTCAGACTCGTGCGATTTTGCCATTCACGATGTGCCCCATTTCAAACGTACGCTCCATTCGTATAAAATTTCATGTCATCGAATCATCACGTTCACTTGTCATTGCGTCTATAATTATGTATACTTATATCCGAACAATACCGATAATATTTTCTACGATTACGGAGTATTCTAGTGTATTTTGGCACTATGGAGAAATAAATTACAGTTTTGGACAATGTCTCTCGTTTCATTCGACGATACTTCCGATCCCAACTTTCTGCGTTCAACGACTATCGAGTATCGATTTCGAGATGCTCGATCGTTGGTAAAAGAAATATGTTATTCTTTATTTAAAGCGTTTTACAAGAAACTCTTCGTTACGTAAGTTTAGAAATATATTTACTGGTCAAAATTTGTAGCAAAAAGTAATAGTAATAATATCACGCCATCGTAATACAAACATTTTACAAACCTAAATGCAAGTAGAAATAACGAATAATGGACAGACCAACGACTTCCTCTATTTCCTTTTTATTCATTTTTACACAAAGAATTGCTCCACTTGAAATATATATTTTACCTATACCTTCAATGCAAGTCACATACAATATATCTTATCATTCGTTCATTCTTACTCATCTTGTATAGGAATTTGTACATCTACAAATTCATCAAAAGCTAGCTACAATCTTCAAAAGTTCCTCGAATTAATTTTTATATTGTTCCATATTTTTATTCATTCATACACCAAAATTTCCTCACCCACTATCCTTCTAGAAGTATACATTTTATCTATACTTGCCCTCTACTACAAATTACATACAAAAGAAATCACCTAACGACTATCCATTCGCATCTACAAAACCACCGAAAGGTAACTACAATCTTCAATAGTCTCTCGAATTAACTATCACATTCTTCCACATTTCTATTCATTCGTACCCAAAAAAAATTACCTAACCCAGTATCACGACCATCCACTCACACTTACAAAACACTATCCACAATCTTCCAAAAGCTAGCTACAATTTTCAAAAGTCCTTCGAATTAACTATCACATTCTTCCACATTTCTATTCATTCGTACCCAAAAACAATCACCTAACCCAGTATCACGACCATCCACTCACACTTACAAAACACTATCCACAATCTTCCAAAAGCTAGCTAGAATCTTCAAAAGTCCCTCGAATTAACTATCACATTGTTCTACATTATTAATTCATACCCAAAAAAATCACCTCACCCAGTATCACGACCATCCATTCACACTTAAAAAACACTATCCACAATCTTCCAAAAGTCCTTCGGATCAACTTCCACAATATTCCACATTTTCGTTCATTCCTCACCCAGTAAAAATCACCTAACCCAGTATCCCTGAAGAAGCTCCAATCCTCCTACAAACGTCTACTACACGAACTCCCACGAGTCATCGAAACGAGAATTCTCCCGAAAGCGAACTTACAAGCAGCTGTCTCGTACTATATGGTCCGCGATTCGCTTGCCAAAACTTACCGAGAGAGAAAGCGCAATGCTAAGTGTATCCGCAATAATAATCCACTGGGCCGATTGATACAGAGGTAGGATGATTGCGGTGTACCTGCGCCCGATTGTGGCGGCCTTAGTGAAGTCAGCGCGAAGGTAGGGATATTAGAGGTTAAAGGGCGCACCCGCCGTGTTATTACGACTCACACCTGTACCCGGAGCCAGGCACGGCCGCGGACCGAACTTTTCTCTGAGAATCCACTCGATGGTTCCAGGATATCGTAAGTCGGGACTGGTAAATAAATTATTACTGCGACCGTGCGGTCTTTAATCCGACGTGCATAGATTTGCCCTTTAATCATGCGACGAGTAACACGTTGCAATTTCGAAACGGGATTACGTACGTTCCGGTATTACCGAGCCGTGAGGATTCCAATATAGTTTCACCGGGCCATCGCGTAAGCTCTTAGCGCCGATTGCATAGATTCCACCGGTAATCGTTCCGATTGATACTTCCCGGGACGGTTTTTTTCTTCGGCTTAATTACCACCGCGAGGATACCGTTGCTCGTAATTGGTGCACCGTTGGTAAATCACCGGATTCGATTACGTTTCGTGGAATGCGAAACGCCCGCGTGAATCTCGGTGGGTCGAATTAAACGTCGTTTATCGTCGTTGATGAGTTTTCGGTAACGGTGATTGGTCAACGTGTTACGTACACCCCTGTGTCGCGACATTTTGTTTCGGTGCACGGATAAGGCACGTACGTAGGTTGGATTGTTTATCTTGTAGGGATTTGGTCGGTTGGATGAAGAGAAGTCAACTGTTTCGTGAGTCTGGTAAAATAAGATTTTTAAACGAGTTTCGTGTAGGATAAATATGTAACTGGAAATCGTTGGAACTCGAGATACTACTCGGGTTTCTATTATTGTGTAAATATTTGCGCAAGGCACTTGTTGGTAACGCGCAAAATGTATGTTTCGGTTGATGAAAAGAGGAACTCGGGGTATTTCGATTTCTTTGACTTTTCTTCGTTCGCTTCCTTCTGATAAATAATTTATTGGGTAAAAGTGAGTAATTAAGAAATGACGACACAATTTCAGGAATCCAGGATAGTTTGAACGACGATGAGGAAGAGAGAATTGCGGGGAATATAAACAAGTCTGATTTTGGATAATTTTATTCTTGTTGAATATGCTCTCTTACGATCACATATCTGAGCTTTTGAAGGGGAGGTAAACATGACCGTGGAAATACATAATAATGATATAAATTTGAGTGCTTATAGGAACAATAGTGGCAGTATTAGCAATAACATTAGTAATAATAGTATGAGCAATAGCATTAGTAATAATAGTATGAGCAATAGCATTAGTAATATTAGTATGAGCAATAGCATTAGTAATAATAGTATGAGCAATAGCATTAGTAATAATAGTATGAGCAATAGCAGCAGCAGTGGCAATAATGACAGTGGTAGTCAACAGCAATAATACGAGCAATAGCAGTAGTAACAGCAGTAGCAATAATAATAGTAGTAGTAGCAGCAAGAGTGGGGATAATAATAGTAGTATGAGCAATAGCAGTAATAGTATCAGTGGCAATAATAGCAGTAGTAGGAGCAACAGCAGTAGTAGTAGTAATAACAACTAGTAGGAGCAACAGAAGTAGTAGTGGCAGTAGCAACTAATAGAAGCAATAGCAGTAGTAGTGGCAGTAGCAATTAATAGGAGCAATATAAGTAGTAGTGGCAGTAGCAACTAATAGGAGCAATAGCAGTAATAACTAGTAGGAGCAATAGCAGTAGTAGTGGTAGTGATTGTAAGAGCAGCAGTGTCAATAGTAACAGTAGTAGGAGCAACAGCATTAGTTACACCAATAATAGTATATACTAACAGTAGTAGCTGGAGTAGCAAGAGTAGCAGGTGCACTAGTAGTTGCAGTAGCTGCAGCAACAGCAGTAGGAGAATTTATCGCGAGTATATGTCCAACAAATAAACTTGTACAATAGATACTAGTCCTTGGAGAGAACGATCGATACATTCTACCGAGACCGTTCACCTAAGTATAAAAAAAGAAACAAGAACAAGATTTTTAACATTATTCCACCATATGTCTCTCTTTTGTCAGCAAAGACCTAAAACTCTTGGAACAACGTTCGCGAGAGGTTCGAAACACATCCTGGCCAGCATCTGGACTGGCTGCAACGTGCCAGAATCCACCCCCTTTCCCCAACAGTTAAACAGCCAAGTCGACGGCTCTAATTTGTAATTTACGAGGAGAAGAGGAAGAAGGTAAGCGCGCGAGTGACAAGACCACCGGCGAGGCTGGCTCAACAGCGGCAAATGAGCGAAGACAAGAAGTATTATTTTTTACGGGGATGACCCCCTTCTTCTCACCCTCCAGCAAGCGTGCAAATGGTCCGTGTCGTCGCTGCTCTATGACTCCTACGGGGTTCTTTTCCTCTCTATCGTCCCGGAGACCCTCCGGCTTAAGTAAGCAGGATCGCCTAACACCCTCCTCCACCCCCCAACCCCTGTCTTCCTCTTTCCACACCCTCTCCACCCAAAGGGTTGAGACTGTGCGAGCTGTAAATTACCAAGAGGGCATTTTGATTAAATTTTTTATTGTAGCAGCCCGGTTACAACCGGGTCGCCGTTGCAGGGGGTTGATTTAACCCTCCCGTCCGGCCTCCGTTTTTATTTTCCATTCGCGTACCTGAATCTCTGATTAGAAATAATAATTCGGCTCTCGTGAATCCCTATCGCGGACACGGTCGTGAAATGTAACAGAAACGGGGGCATTCGTTGCGCGGTACGCCGATACTTTTGATAATTGTACGGGGATGAAATCGGTAGGTGAGTGAGTTGGATGCTTTTGATTGGATAGAGTTTCGTAACGCGGTGGATTCACGATTATTGGAACGTGAACTATAACCGAACCCTTTTGGATGGGAACAGTGTAAGTCTTCTTTTCTTTCTTTATATTTCCCTATTGTACACAAAAAAATGATCTTCTTTAATAATTGGGAATTATCGGTAAGTACTAAAGGTAATAACTTACTATTGGTACTATTCGTAAGTGTTGTGAGTTACTATTGGTACTACTTGTAAATGTTGTGACTTACTATTGGTACTAGTTGTAAATGTTGTGAGTTACTATTGGAACTAGTTGTAAATGTTGTGACTTACTATTGGTAGTACTTGTAAATATTATAACTTACTATTGACACTACTTGTAAATATTGTGACTTACTATTGGTACTATTTGTAAATGTTGTGACTTACTATTGGTAGTACTTGTAAATATTATAACTTACTATTGGCACTACTTGTAAATATTGTGACTTACTATTGGTACTATTTGTAAAAGTTGTGACTTACTATTGGCACTACTTGTAAATATTGTGACTTACTATTGGTACTATTTGTAAATGTTGTGACTTACTATTGGTACTACTTGTAAATGTAACTTACTATTAGTACTACTTGTAAATGCTCTGACTTACTGACTACTTGTAAATGCTCTAGAAAATGAACTAAGTTACTATTGATAACTTACTACGGATATAGTAACTTACAATTGATAACTTACTACTACTCTAGTAATTTACTACTGATAACTTACTGCTGGTCCAGTAACTTTTTATTGATAATTTACTATTGATCAAGTAACTTACTATCGATACCTTGCTATTGGTAATATTGGTAAATATATTAACACACCTCATAAAAATCAGTTTCCAAGCCGCATATAAATATTGTTCAACTCATATCCTTCGACTTACATTGAACATACAATTTATGCATCGATTATACCAGGAGTTATTCGATTCCACCCACGCCCGAAAGAATCCTCAAAACTGTCGAAGACGCGATATATTCCTGACACTTTAGGGTAGTGGGATAGAATTATGAGGATGCGTCCCGCCCCCCGTATTTTATATATTATTCCCAGCAGTTCGAACCGCTGTCCACAATACTTATTTTTCCATACCGAAGATCTCGCGCGTTCAAAAGGCTTCAGAATCTGAAGAGCCATCAAATTCCAAAAGAAACTTCACTTCTTCACGATGCAAGAAAATCTCTATGAAATACTCTAATAATATTCAATGTTTTATTCTCGACTGTATTTAAAATTCAACTTTCACGACAGCTTGAACTTGCCCCAAACGATATAAATACAACAAATAAAAGTAAATTTCCAAACACGTTCGAACCTAACGAATAAAGTAACATCAACGACCGATAAAGAGTAACCTCGCCATAGTTTAAAGTAACTTTTCGCACCGGTGACGCAAAAATTGTAATAAAACTAAATTTCCCTCTCAAGTAGCGAAAACCCATCGAGAAGAGTAACGTGGCACTCTCCAACGCGAGAGAGAAATTAGGATATTACGCGAGGCGATACCGTATCGATCCGGAACGCACATTCTTTCGCGTAGGTAAAACGTCTCCAGCGTATATCCGCGATACAATGGACGAGGATCGTACGCGGTTGGAAAGTTGGCCCGCGTATGGACAGGTCGGGGGCTGATAACAGAAATTCCTTCGCGCATCCCCCGGTCGTTTCGCGAAATGTCCACCGAGGGACACGGTCGACCGCGCGGGGGTGAATCGACTCAACAAGTGTTACGTCAGAACGAGCTTGCGTCTACCGTTCGGTCGATTCACGGAGGGTGTCGACGTGCACTCTCATTCCGCGCCACGTAATCGGAGGCGGTTCCTCCGCCTCGCGAGTTTGACGGCCGATGACGGAGCACTCGAAACCTCGTCGAAATCTGCGCACGGGACCCAAACGGCGTCCCTACGACTACTTATTCATTGCCAAAGTATTTTTCTAATTCTTTTTAAACACTTCCCCGCGATACGCGTAAATTAGATTTGGGTGACGTTAAGTAAAGTTTCTAGGTTTTGGATAGTTTTTCATCGTGTATAGAAACGTAGAATTTTTATGGTTTTGTAATGTTAGTTATGGTTTGATAAGTTAAGTATGATTTTTGGGGTATAGATACTCTATCGTGGAAGTATTGCTCTAATTTCTATAATTTTTTGTTATCTATAGTTCGATAAGTTAAATAGGATCTCTGGACTATAGATGTTGTACTCTATTGTGAAAGTATTCCTCTAATTTTTCAAATCTTTCCGTATAGTTATCTGTAGTTCGATAAATAAAGTATGATCTCTGAAATATAGATACTCTATCGTGGAAGTATTGCTCTAATTTCTCTAATTTTTTGTTATCTATAGTTCGATAAGTTAAATAGGATCTCTGGACTATAGATGTTGTACTCTATCGTGAAAGTATTCCTCTAATTTCTCAAATCTTTCTGTACAGTTATCTGTAGTTTGATAAGTAAAGTATGATCTTTGGAATATAGATACTCTATCGTGGAAGTATTGCTCTAATTTCTCTAATTTTTTGTTATCTATAGTTCGATAAGTTAAATAGGATCTCTGGACTATAGATGTTGTACTCTATCGTGAAAGTATTCCTCTAATTTCTCAAATCTTTCTATACTGATATCTATAGTTCGATAAGTAAAGTATGATCTCTGAAATATAGATACTCTATCGTGGAAGTATTGCTCTAATTTCTCTAATCTTTTGTTATCTATAGTTCGATAAGTTAAATACGATCTCTGATCTATAGATATAGTACTCTATCGTGAAAGTATTGCTCTAATTTCTCAAATATTTTGTTATCTATAGTTCGATAAGATAAATGTGATCTCTGGACTATAGATATAGTACTCTATCGTGAAAGTATTCCTCTAATTTCTTAAATCTTTCTGTATAGTTATCTGTAGTTCGATAAGTAAAGTATGATCTCTGGAATATAGATACTCCAGATACTCTATCATGAAAGTATTCCTGTAATTTCTCAAACTTTTCTGTACTGTTAACTATAGTCCAATAACTTAAGTATGACACCTAGACTATAAATACTCTATCGCGAAAGTATTCTTCTAATTTCTCAAATATTTTTGCACTGTTAACTATAGCTCGATAAATTAACACCTCTGGACTATAAGACACTGTTTCGACTTTGGTCCTTGTCATTCTATCATGGTCCTGCTTCTTTCAAACGATGTTATATAGCATTCGCTGGATAGGGTCTAGTCTATATAGTTTAATTACTCGAACTTATCCTCGTTACTCGCTCCTCGGGTCGCTACTTCGAGGATCTTATTAAACTTGTCGAGTATTCACGATACATAGCAAGGAAATTTGCTCCTCCTAGCGACCAATCAGCGACTATCGCTTTTACGACGAGACAAATATGAACCGAATAATAATATTCCTACCTCTGGTATAAAATAGTATTTGACTGGCGAAGAGTACAGCGTCAGGAACACCAACTTCGAATTAAGAATCTTCTCCCAATTTGTCTCGCGTGTTTACACGTTTGCTAACACTGTGATCACTGCTGACCGATTTTTTTAACTTATCTCATTATCTACAGATATTCAAAAATCTATGATCACTGAAGATCCTATATAAAACCTTCCACCGAAAATTCGTCCTCGAAAATCTCCAAAATGGCACAAGTCAATCTCCAGGACTATCAAGAGACACCAAGATCCTCTTTTCTCTTCATCGGTGTAACGAAAGACCTCGGTGACATCGGTTTTGCAACAGATTATCGACAGTGCGTCGTCGTCGTTGCTACATAAAACCATTGGTCCAAAATTCGTTCTCGAGAATCTCTAAAATCGCCCAAGTCAATCTTCACGGCCATCAAGAGACACCAAGATCCTCTTCTCTCTTTATTAGAGTAACCAAAGACCTCGGTGACATCGGTTCTGCATCGATTACAGACGATGCGTCGTCGTCGTCGCTAGATAAAACCTTTCACTCTAAACTCATTTTCAAGAATCTCTAAAATCGTTACGAACATCAAGACGATGCGAACATCGACCACGATCCTCTGTTCTCTTCACCGGAGCAACGAAAGCCCTCGGTGAGATCGGTTCTGCATCGATTATATACAATACGTCGTCGTCGTCGCTACATAAAACCTTTCGCTCTAAACTCATTTTCAAGAATCTCTAAAATCGCCCAAGTT
Organism: Ptiloglossa arizonensis; assembly: GCF_051014685.1. Classification (NCBI taxonomy): domain Eukaryota; kingdom Metazoa; phylum Arthropoda; class Insecta; order Hymenoptera; family Colletidae; genus Ptiloglossa; species Ptiloglossa arizonensis. The sequence goes on from NC_135050.1 coordinate 24,765,097, forward strand.
AATCTCCACGACTATCAAGCGACACCAAGATCCTCTGTTCTCTTCACCGGAGCAACGAAATGCCTCGGTGAGATCGGTTCTGCGTCGGTTATCGACGGTGCGTCGTGGTCGTTGTCGTCGTCGTCCTCCTCGTCGTCCTCCACGTCGGCGGTGGTGGTAGCAGCGACGTTGGTGGTGGATTCGCGTGGTGGTGGCAGCTGGCGTGGAGAGAGCGGGTCCGAATGGAGGGAGAGTGATCGCGGGTCGCGGTTAGGTAGGACGGCCGGGCAACTCCGTGTCGGCCGCGGGGCGAACGGTACGGTGGGAGGGAGGGGTGGCGTTGGTGCTCGTCGGGGGGAGTAACGGTGGGAGAGGATGGAGGCGGTAGGTGTCACGTGGGCGCGATCCAGGCCCCGCCTCCGCGAGGTAGCTGGAAGCGCGTCGCGTCATTCATGGCCGAGCCAAAGGCTGCGGCACTCTCCGGGTCCGTCCAGCTGCAGCGGCTCGCGAGAGGAAGCCACGGGAACGCCACCACCTGTCTCCCACGCGTCACCCGTGACCATCCCAGGCGACGCGGACGTCGCGCACACCAGGTTTAGGCCCGTGTTGCCGCCGTGCCGCCGTACCGCCGTGCCGCCGTGCCGCGTAACGTGCGGTGACCCTTAACCTCGCGATCGCTCCGCGAGGGTGGCCCCGGTGGAGACGTGGTTCCGGGGCCGGTGGCAGACTCGCGGAGAGGCCGCCGGCTCGCGTCGCCCCTGGACCGCCGAGAACATGTGTCGACAGTGTGTCAAAAGTGAATCGTCTCTCGTTACGGGGTAACCGACGAGTCGGTCAGTTTCATCCGCGCGGTGGTTGTGCGAGACCGGACGAGACGCAGACAACGGGATAAGATCGTTTCTCGGGCAGGAGACGGGTGGATTGATACCCGGGGTGAACGGTGCGCGTATGAGCGAGGAGGGCGAAACATCGGTCAGTGTCGGCACCGTGACCCATCTACCTGCCGTTTCGCCGCCTTGAGACGGAAGTGTATCGTATTTTTCGTTTATTTTTCCTTCGTTCGTTTCTCTATTTGGTTCGGTTTGTTGGTTATCGTTGTTGTCGTCGTTGTTGGTTGCCTGCTGCATTGTGGTGGTGGTGGTAGTAGTTGACGTCGCGCAGTGCGTGCAGCGTGAGATATACCTCGCCGGTGACACCCCCCCTCCCACCCCCGGCCTGCGTAGGGGCCACGGTGTTGTTGCGACGCGCGGACAGCATCGACGTTCGTGGTGGAGGGCTGGCTGATGCACCGCGGCGGCGGCGTCGCCGGAAGCGGTGCTGGTGGAGCCGCTGGTATCGCCGGTGGATCGGCCGGAAGTGGCGTCCTGCCAGCCGCGAGCCACCGCGGCCTCGAACTGGAACATCCGTCGGCGATGCCTGGTGCACCGGGCTTCCACTGGGGGGCGATGCTCGCCGGGCACCATGCGGCCGCCGCGGCGGGCATGATGCAGCCACCCTTGGCCGCCGGTGCCGAGTACGCCCCCGCACCGGCACATCACGGGCCCACGCACCCCGCCATGCCCATGGACCTGCACGTTCATCAGGGATTTCCTTACTACAGGTTAGTCGGTATCCGGGTTCTCTTTCTGGGGGGATTCGACGAACCGAGAGACTTTCTATGAACGATAAGCACGCAGGATGAGTTTCTTGGCCGGTAGACACGAGTGTCCAAACACCTGGGCGATCGTCCTGCGCTCGGATACGGTCACCAAATGGCCTGTGTCCTCGTTGCTTCGTCCACTGGTGACGGAGTCGCTCCGTACACGAGTTCAACGATGGGGGGTCTTCTTGGAGAAAGTTGGTTACTGTTGGAGGATCTCTGGATAGCTTTGGTAGACCGTGTTAACCCTTTGGACTCGAGAAGAGATCCTCGGTCGCTACCTAATTCAGTGTACTATTATTTGTACCGGGAGAACTTGGTGGTTTGGAATTCAAATTGGAATGGAAATATTACGTTTTTGTAGAGTGTAAATCTATGCAAAGTATACAAAAATGTTCCATTCTAGATTGGAACTAGTTCCACCTAGATTCCATCTAGATTCTCTGGTAGCAAAGAAGCTTAGAGTGCAAAGGGTTAGACTCTAGCGCTAAAAACGACCCCAAGAACAGTTGTGACTCCCTTACCACGCGAAAGAACCAAGTAGGGTCTTCTGAACCCAAACCTAGACGAGTCGAATCACCTGGCAGAGGATCCTCAGGGGTGGTACGATTTGCGATCTTCGGATGAACGCGGTGACAGGCGATAAGCTTCCGTACCCGTGAGCGCAATGCGCAGAACGCGACAAGCTACAGGTTAGTCGTCCGCCGCGTTGTCTTTCCGGGGGAACACGTTGAGAACCCTCCTTGGATTGCGATTCTCTCACCAGTGGGCTCAAAGGGCCGCCGCCTAAGCACTCCAGCGATAATCTCGTATCTGTGTACAGCGAGGTGGCCGATGTCCCTGTTGCGTTATCGACTGCTCGACGACCTACCGCTGAACTTGCGACGTCCGCGAATTAAAAACGAGGATCACGGTGCAATTATCGTCGAGGTATTTAGGCAGCTGCATTGTGCTCGAGTCCACTGACGAGAGAGTCGTCTTGTATATGGGTTCAGCGATGGGGAACTTTTTTGGAAAAGGTTCGTTTCTGTTGGAGGACGATAGAGATCGATAGCTAGCGTGAAGATGCAATTTACGAGAGGATAGAGAAGTGTTTATTATGGAGTATCTATGGATGTTATGGTAACAAGCTTGCGAAGAACTGAGCGTTGTAAATCTTCAGGGAAAGTAACAGTGATCGAGTTTGAAGGCTGAGACTACCAAGTATAGTGGAATAGAGAGTACTGTTGCTGTAATTGTCATTTGGTAAAATTTTGAAGGTAGAGATTACCAAGTAGAGTAGAATAGAGAGTACTGTTGTTGTAATTGTCACTTGGTAAAATTTTGAATGCAGAGACTACCAAGTAGAGTAGAATAGAGAGTTCTGTTACTACGACTATCACTTAGATTTTGAAGGTAGAGACTACCAAGTAGAGTAGAATAGAGAGTAATGTTGCTGTAATTGTCACTTGGTAAAATTTTGAATGCAGAGACTACCAAGTAGAGTAGAATAGAGAGTTCTGTTACTACGACTATCACTTAGATTTTGAAGGTAGAGACTACCAAGTAGAGTAGAATAGAGAGTAATGTTGCTGTAATTGTCACTTGGTAAAATTTTGAATGCAGAGACTACCAAGTAACATAGAGTAGAGAGTTCTGCTACCACCACTTTCACTAAGTTGGATTTTGAAGGTAGAGACTACCAAGTAGAATAGAATAGAGAGTAACTGTAATTATCACTTGGTAAAATTTTGAATGCAGAGACTACCAAGTAACATAGAGTAGAGAGTTCTGCTACCACGACTTTCACTTAGATTTTGAAGGTAGAGACTACCAAGTAGAATAGAGTAGAGAGTACTGGTTACCACGGTTGTTACTTAGTCCACTTCCTGTAGAAGACTCGACTTTGGGGTACCACGAAGAAAAGTAGGTCAATTTTCATAGATAAAAAGATACCTGGAAAATTCAAAGACTATCGCGTTACGAAGATCTTGATAGTTACACAGTCGTTCTTTTCAGGGGCTATTTAACATTGTGTCGAACCGAGGGTAGGAATCTGAGCTGCAGAGTTCGAAGATCGCGGTACACAACTCGAGGCGTTCTCCCGAGAAATTAACACACCGGGTGATAAAGTTTTAGGACGAAACGCGATTGGTTACGAGAAAGTACACCAGGAACGAAACACGCGCGAAGAATATTCTGTTAGAAAGATCGTCGATACTAATAATACTCCTCAGCGTGGATCCTCGAGGGTGAGCCAAGGGTGGTGGTTTACGGTCGTGCTGTGCCGCGAGGAGGTAGATAACGATGCATCGAAATCACTGCACGTAGCCAAATTGCACCTTATGCACCGTCTTGATTGCGCGCCAACACGTGGCTCTTTCCGATATTTGTAAGAATTGATCGATGACAATTGGAGCTCCGTCGAATGGAACGGTTAGGCGATCGCTACGCAACGCACAGACTCGAGCGTACTTTAGATATTAACTTTTGCACTTTTACAATACGATTCTCCGATTAATTAAAAATCAATAACCAAGTGGGTGATTTCTCGAACAATCAACTCTTATTCCTCTAATTGACGATTCTGGTGGGTTAATTTTCGATTTCAGTGTCTCGAAGCGACGAAAATCGTAATAAATACCCTAGGTTCTTTGCTTAAGATGATTAGAAAAAATCTTGTTGCAGATACGGAGATGATTTTCACCGAAATGGATACTCTCGAATATGTGTCTTTCGAGTCGGTAAATTTGAATGTTAAATATGGGATTTTAATAGTAAAAAGTTGTAGTGACAGTCTGGAACTTTAATTATACGAAACAATAATTATCCGAAAGTTAATTCTGTCATTTTGAGTCTCCAGATACGCTCGATCGTTCTTCGAGTAGATGAATTGTAATGTTAAGAAATTGCAGTGGCAAATTGGAACTTTATCCGAGTATTTATTATCTGAACGTTGATTCTGCGACTCTTGATTTTTTTCTATCGTCCTTCGAGTAGATGAATTTTAATGTTAAGAAATTGCAGTGGCAAATTGGGACTTTATCCGAGTATTTATTATCTGAACGTTGATTCTGCGACTCTTGATTTTTTTCTACGATCCAGATATACTAAATTGTCACTCTAGTTATCAGTTTTTAGCGTTTCGATCTTTCCAGCTTCGAAAATAGAAGACAACCCTTCGTATTTCGGTGTCTGGAGGTACTTTGCTTCGCCCTTTAGTCCGATGTTGGAGTTAGATAGGGCAAACTTCCCTGTACTAGAAATTGGTTCGAAGCGATTCCTATGGATATCACGTGCTTCTTATTTGTCATGCCCGAACAGCTATGTCATAATGTTCGATCAATGAAAAGAGCGTAAAGATTATGTCTCTCGGTATTTATCTACATTGCTCTCGAGTCGCAACTTCTTGCACCTGAATCGGTTGCAATTCTTCGAACGGAATCCTATATTTCTTTTCTGTGAATCGCACAAAAACCTTTAACGATGTCTGTCGAGTGTATTAACCCTAAAATTACGTTTCGAACCGCGGTGAAAGATTCTTCCACTTGTTCCAAGTTGTCATCTTTCGAATAAAATAAACATAGAACTTTCCACAAACATTCTTCTCTAATCCTCCACGAAGGAAATTCAAATTGGAACAATCACCAAGGAAACATTTATAAATTATTTCATAAATTTTCATCTCGAAAATTTTCAAATGGAATTCAAAAATTATTTTACTCGTTAGGATAAGTATTGACTGAAAAATAAATAAGAATGTATAGTTTTTCACAGTTCTGATAAATATCGAGCGGAAGATGAACAAAAATTGTCAAAGTTGTGAAAAATAATCTGTAAAATAAATACGTTACTGCACGTGGTAACCTTCAAAGGTTAAGGAATCTTCTCGGTGGTGCATTTGAAAAGAATTTGAAATCTTCTTCTTATTATTATTCTTCTTCTTCTTCCATTGGGAACGTCACACGAGTTAAAACGAAAGAAACGTTCGTTTAAGAGAAGCAAACACCGACTTTGGCCCTTCTACGATTCAGTTCCGTTGTTTCCGTGTCGAATTAGATGCGTGGATGAGTGCATAGGCAGGCGGTGTTGGGTTTGGGAATTTGCCCTGTAAATATTTCTCTGCTAAACGAAAACTCTCGTGTTTACCCATTTCGAGCAAACACCTTGCTTAAATATCGGGCTCTCTTGGTTTCTATTGGACGAACGATCGGGTTCGTTGACGTTTCGCTGACAGTTGACCACTGGATGCATTTTCTTCGCGTGGTTAGATATCTGATATCTCCGCAGACCGTTTAATTAATCCTTGCAGATCATTCTCGCGTATCCCTACACCATTGGAACTAGTCCATCTTGTTCGTCAATTATTTTACAAACAGTAAACCAACTGTGATAATTCTAAAAATACGTTAACCGCTCCATTGCTGTAATTATTTGACAAACGTTACATTAACGCTAATAATTTTACATTTAAAGTTGCATTGGTCGTACCATTAATATACTTTACAAATAGTAAACCGAAGGTAACGTTTCTACGTTTAAAAATGTTTCAACCGTACCAATTCGGCGATTGCAAATCAATGAAAACGAAATTGAAACAAATGCAATCTTCTCTTTTATTTTGATACGAGTTGGGAATTACCTAATCCAATTAATCGTAGTACAAACATTCTACAATAATTCCTTTGCAATATTTATTCAAGAAAAATGGGTCCGTTTATAATTTGAATACAATCGAAGAAATACGTAATATTTAATTCCACCAATTTCTGTTCCTTAATAATTATTGAAAAGAATGAGTCCGTGAAGCCCCCGATTAAAATAACGTAAAATCTTCGGAACGAGTAAAGGAGAAATTTAAACGAGAAAATATTTAATTCCAATTAATTTCTGTTTCTTTGTAACATTCAACAGATCTGTTTGGCACCCGAACGAAATAACATAAAGTCTTCCAAACACGTAAAGGAGAAATCTAAACGCGACACGCGCGTTAATTCCGTTAATTTCACCAACTTTCCATCCGAATACTATTTCTATCGAACGAACCAAAATTGATCAACGCGTCAGGGAGAGATCCGACGCGTCGTGCGCAATATTTAATTCCCAAAGAAAGGAAGGTTCACCTCGATTCGAGTACGCGTTAACCGAAAGTCTTGCTCGCGTTTCGTTCGCACGATTCTCCCAAACCCCCGTCTAGGCGATTCAACCCTTCCCGCGAAATAGTTTATCAACCGTCGACGCGACCGTGAAGCAACGTTTATCGTAATGGAGAAGTATCCGTCAAAATGGTCGGTACGTGTTGATTCCAGCCTTGGCGAAAAATGAAACGACGATGCTCCGGGCCGTGTGTAGCCCCATAAATTGCTCAGAAATATCAGTCTTCTGCGGGAATAATTAGACGGGAGTTTGTTACCCGTTTCACGTGCGTGCAATAAATAATTCCGTCGTATCGGGCAAACGTACGTAAATGAATAATTTATGAGACAGTGTACAATAATTAAATGACCAATAGCTGGTTACGCAGTTTGATGGGTAAGCGTGCTCCCCCCGTGGCGGTTTAATGAAACATAGACCGCGTAAAGTAACATTTCATATACTTTGAGGATCATTACGAGCCGAAATAATATGTCCCTTGTTCGTTCGTAAATTACAGTAAACACGGCTGCCCGGTGTCCCGCTCGGTCGCCGTTGGATTTTATTTCGCGAAATCGGCTCGACGCCGGGCGTATCGTACGCGAGATATCGCGGGCATGCTCGACACGTACCGGCTTTAATGTAATTTGGCACGCGGGAAGAATTTGCCGCGCGCAAACAACTCTCCTAACGAAAATGACGGAAACGTCGCGTTTCGATGGGAGATTCGTCTACGTTTTGTTTTCCATCGCGGTACCACCTTCTCGCGCGTTCGTTCAATTTTCTCGATTATACGGGGGGGTTACCACGGTCACCGCTAAATAACTAAATCGAACGAAGCTGCGTTGCACCGCGCCGCGTGCTTCCCTGAAATAAGAAAACTTGTTCGACGAGCGGATGGTTGGTGAAAATTTCTTTTCGTCGAGTCCAGGGAAAAAGGAAACGAGGGAACGTTCGTAAGATACGGTGAAAAAAGATACTAACGTAATTGTTACTTACGTTATATTATTGCAAGTCGAGTCTCGCGAGGTTTTAAATTCTTAGCTGATCGTTGGTTCGATGTAATTTTCGAATGAAATTAATGACTTTATTGGGGTTCCAAATAGTGTTTAGTCGACAAGTGGATGGTTGGTGAAAATTCTTTTTCTTGATACACTTGATACACTCTATAAAAAAAGAAAATGTTCGTTAGATACGATAAAGAAGATAGTATCGCAATTATTATTTATATTATATTCTAATAATTAATAACTTCACTGGGGTTCCAAATAGTGTTTAGTCGACGAGTGGATGGTTGGTGAAAATTCTTTTTCTTGAGTATCAAAAAAGAAAATGTTCATTAGATACGATAAAAAAAGATAGTATCGTAATTATTATTTATATTATATTCTAATAATTAATAACTTCTTTGGGGTTCCAAATAGTGTTTAATCGACGAGTGGATGGTTGGTGAAAATTCTTTTTCTTGAGTATCAAAAAAGAAAATGTTCATTAGATACGATAAAAAAAGATAGTATCGTAATTATTATTTATATTATATTCTAATAATTAATAACTTCTTTGGGGTTCCAAATAGTGTTTAGTCGACGAGTGGATGCTTGGTGAAAATTCTTTTTGCTGAGTGAAATGAAAGAAAATGTTTGTTAGATACGGTGAAAAAGATACTGTAATTATTATTTATATTATATTCTCCCGCGGTTTTAAATTCTCAACTGATCGTTGCTTCGATGTAATTTTCGAATGAAATTAATAACTTTATTGGGGCTTCAAATAGTGTTTAGTTGTCGAGTGGATGATTGGTGAAAATTCATTTCTCCTGAGTATAAAAAAAAAAAATGTTCGTTAGATACGGTAAAAAAGATACTGTAATTATTATTTATATTATATCCTCGCGCAGTTTTAAATTTTCAACTGATCGCGGGTTCGACGTAATTTTCGAATGAAATTGATAACTTCATTGGGGTTTCAAATAGTGTTTAGTCGACGAGTGGATAGTTATTAAAAATTCTTTTTTCTGAGTATAAAAAAAGAAAATGTTCGTTAGATACGATGAAAAAAGATACTATCGTAATTATTATCTTCGTTAAGTTATCGCGTAATAAGTCAAGTTCTGAATCTTCAAATTACGAATTCCATATATTTTAATTTACCAAAATGAAAAAATTCCAATCGTCGACGAACATTCTGTCGCAAAAAGAAACAGAATAACGCTCGTCGCGTCCGCTATTGCGAAAAAGAAACTACGACCATTATTGCGTTAAGTTTATTGCACGATAAGTAACTGCAATTTCAGTTTTGAATTTCCAACGTAGATTCGGTGCAATTGCGCGAATAAAATTTAACATTAGGGTTTTGAATATCACTGCGCGAGAATGGAATAGAATTTCGTTCGTTCGACGATTGCTAACAACATTGGAAAATATTTATCTCGGAGATCTTGTTTAATCTTTTCGTCTTCGTTTCTCGAATAACCTTCACCCGAGAATGGAAACGACGTGGGTCGAGTAATTTTGTTACTTATTCTTATATTCCTGTTCGTCAACACGGTATCTATTTAAACGATAAATAACTATGTCAGTGGTCAGTTATTAAGCACTCACAGAGTAGCATTGCGCAGATCTTTAATCAAATGCATCTGTCGTTTAAAATGAAGCTACTGTGCATCAAGATTGCACTGGCATATAAAACAGCTTCATTGAGTTTGCTACTATGCAATCAAAGAGTTACACGTGTGCGACTGGCAGATTTTATTTTCATTCGAATGCGCATACTCACGTGTGAGAATCCTATTCTGGATAGGAATTTCAAATAAATATACCAAACAATTTTCCTTCCACTAGAATTAGCCCAGTGTCAATACCAATATCTAACATTTATAATCTTACATTCGTGTTTCGAATTTTCATCTACAATATTATCGTTACCAATATCGTAATTATACTTTCGTTCCATGAAAATTCTCTTCTCTATCTTATTTTTCCTTCTTTCTTAAACTTTCTCTCGATTCTTCCAAACAAACGTACACATTCGAACTCCTTCAATTACCAAATACAAAACTCGAGCAATCGACTCTATTCGCCCTCTAAAATACACAATTTACCTCGAACGATATTTAAATCCACTTACAAAAGAATTAGCGAAAATTTCAATATTTTTCCACTCGGATCCGATTTCCCAAGGTACGCTCCGCCGGTTAATTCCACGAAACGAGATAAAATAGAGTTCGCCCTCGTTCTTTGCGTTTTGTGTCTCCTAAACGTAAAAGTCACGAAGTCGTTCGTTCGACTTTCTTTCTTTTATTTTTGTTAAAGAGCAAGAACCACGAGAACCATAATTTACGGTCGCAACTCGTTTCGTGGTCAGATGATACGTGATCGACGTGGAAAGATCTGTCGTGTTTATGCAACCTATCTCCCCCTATAACCCCCCTACCCTCGGTGCCAGCGCGTAAAGTTTTGAAATTTTAGGGATCGGCAAGAGCCACTGCACGAGCAACTGGTTCACTGATAACGCAACGCTGACAGCTCTTGTGCCGTGAAACCTGTTCGCCACGGAACACACGTATCTTGTATAATATTTATAAAGCCGATTTCTTCCCGTACGTAACCCGGCCAGCGCCGCGTGTGTTAATAAATTTCAACCGGACAAGTTTATCTCGCGTCGAGCGATCCTATCGCCTCAAAATATTTAGCATAACTCGCGCGGCATCAAAGGCGAGGATTCAATTAATTGCGACGTCTACGAATGAAAATGATTCCAGGTTAGGTCTGACGAAGAAACGTAATTCGTTCGGTGTTTAGGTTTTCGAGCGATCTCAATTTTTATTTATTTAAATTTACGAGGGATTATACGGGGAAGCGTGGTGCACCAATGAAAGAAGAAGAACAAGAAGGAGAAAATTTATCCATGATATCCAAAGTGTAATATCCATAAGTAAGATATTATTATGAAATTTCTTTAAATCGTCGAGTTGTTCTCGAACTAATCGCGATTATTATCCTTTTTTCGTTTGTAGTTAATGGGAAGTAGAGAAATTTAATTTTTGGAGCATAATTTCCATTGTAATTGTAAAAATACAAAAACAAGTGGTATTAGCGATGCAGGGGGTGATTCTTCGTGAAAAATTAAATCGAAAAGGTGGAATGAAATTTGTTCGTACGAGGCTTCGTTTCCGGAAGAATTAACTTTGAAGATTTTTGGGGCATACTCGCGATCGAGTACCACTTCGCGTGTCTGGCTATTGTTCGTTACTTCTACTTGCAGTTGTTTGCAAATTTCTACGGTGTTGATATTGTGGAAGATCTATCTTCTGCATCCATCTTTGTAGATCTATCCTCACAAACACCGAGACAAGTAGTAAACAAGCAGAGTGCCCCGGGAAGTTTTCAAAATCGATTTCTCCGGAAACGAAGCCTCCCAGAAAAAAATTGTATTCCACATTTTTTATTCATTTTTTCGCTAAGAATCATCCACAGTACTCTAAAATTACATTCTGCGGGAAAATACAATTCTATTCTCTTTTATCTAGAATATTCAAATATTATCTCACTTCTTCTTTCAATTTTCAAAATTTTAACAATTAAGTATTCCCAGCTAGTAATTTTACACGAACAATATCAAATAATTAACATTGTCCCCCTTTCATTAAATTCAAAATTCTTGAAATTTTCTATTATATACAATATCTTTTTCCAAATGAAAGTAATTTCATTTTTCTTGGTGAAAATGAAACACAATTTTTGTTAGAGCGTACAAACATTTTACTAAATTATATATTCTCCATTTTGGAAAACGAAATGACTTTCCGAACCAGCCAATAACACCACATCTATCGGCAACAAGAAAAAGTGTATGAGTACTATTCGCATCGCGATAACCTACACCCACACTTGTTTCGTTCCTCGGTTCACTCTCACGTTGCTCGCGGAGCAGGGCCATGTCTATTAATTCCGTGTGACCATTGATATTAAGCAATTTAAATTTATTCGTATTATTTATCTCCGGATTCCCCCTCCTCCCGTATTTATTACCCGGTTCGATACGGAACTTTTTATCGCGGCGCGAGTACTCGGTGTGTACGTTGAAACGAGTAAAATATTTACGGACGTAAATTCAAGAATTAATCCTGTTCGAAGGAACGTGATTTCCTTATCAGTGGTTAACATCACCGTAACGTAACGTTCCGCGAGTGCTTTCCTCGCGGTTGGGAACAGTCCGATTGGAAAAATGGCAAATGAAAACACGACGCGACGCGCAAATAATACACGCCGGATGATTAATTCGGGACCATTGATACCACCCGATGCTCGTTCGGTCGTACACGGTTCCACGGTTCGTCGTGTAGAATGAATTTACGACAGAAACGCAGCCGCGCGGGATCTGTAAAAATTTTAATACAATTTCCTAGGAGATTAAGTCCGCCAAGTGTATAATTACACGAACTGGCCCCCCCCGTACACTTCCCTTTCAGCCCGGGACCCGGGATTACATATCGCCCGTGTACCGCATTATGGAGTGTGAATAATTATAGTACACGGTGGAACCAATGAACACCGTGTGCGCGACGATTAACAAAGAGCAACGTTAGGTGTATTACCGCTTTTCGAAAGGCTTCCTCAAAACTCGTGCCGCGCGGGCAAAAAACGTCTCGCGTCGGCGCGGTTATCTCTCGATTAGATCTCGCGATCGACGCTATCGATCGTCGCGTCGAGATTACACGCCGACCATCGAACCGCGTAAATTACGGAACAGACGTTGTTTGGTGTAATAACGATAATGGCACGATGTGCGGTGTTTAATTGAATCGGTGGGAAATTTCGAGGGATCGTTCATTAGAGGGCCGTTTTCGTTCGTAGTTCCGTGAAGTTCAAATAAATTAAGGAATCGTTCAACGTGTTCCATGATACCATTCGTAAGGGGCCATTTTCGTTTGCAGTTCCGTGGAGGCTGAATTTTCTCGTTTGGAGGTGTTTGAAGGTTCGTGAGAGTGAATTTGGGGAAAATGTTGATCGTTCTTAATAAATTAAGAAATCGTTCAACGTGTTCCATGATACCATTCGTAAGGGGGCCATTTTCGTTTGCAGTTCCGTGGAGGCTGTGTTTTCTCGTTTGGAGGTGTTTGAAGGTTCGTGAGAGTGAATTTGGGGAAAATGTTGATCGTTCTTAATAAATTAAGAAATCGTTCAACGTGTTCCATGATACCATTCGTAAGGGGGCCATTTTCGTTTGCAGTTCCGTGGAGGCTGAATTTTCTCGTTTGGAGGTGTTTGAAGGTTCGTAAGAGTGAGTTCGGGGGGAAATGTTGATGAATTATAGTGCAGATAGTTTTTAAATGTAGATTATTGTAACGCAAATAAATTAAGAAATCGTTCAACGTGTAATGAGTACCATTCGTAAGGGGGCCATTTTCGTTTGCTGTTCCGTGGAGGCTGTGTTTTCTCGTTTGGAGATGTTTGAAGGTTCGTGAGAGTGAGCTCGGGGGGAAATGTTGATAAATTATAGGGCAGATAGTTTTTAAATATACATTATTATAACGCGAAGATCCATCGGATAAATGAATCTATCGAAGAAAGAAAGAAGCTTAGTTAATCTCTGAGGTTAGTGTTGCCAAACCCGGTCAATATGGTACTGATATATGTTATTCTTAGGAAATGTGATAAATTACTTGCAAATAGTGGTGTTTTTAAAGATTTGAATAAAGAAGATACAAGATTCGAAATTGTTTTATGTATTGAACAATGTATTAAGTACACCTTGAGATCTTAGAGAGATACAATTATATTTGTTACATGATTATATTTGTTGTACGAATATTTGTTTAAGTATTCCTCGAATAAAATGACAATTCCGTTGATCGTGATTGTACAAACACCATTTTTATATTAATATTTGCAAAAAGTTTCTCACAGTGAATATTTTAGAAAAGATTTTTCCATCGTCGTTGCAAACTGAATAAGAATTTGTTAAAATTCAATATCAGTATTAATTAACACATTTTTTCACAACAATACCTGGTCCTTTATTTATACTCTTAAAAACTATACTCTTTGGAAGATTATAAACAGACGATCGAAAATATATTTCTTCTTGAGACAAGGAAGGTGTTCAATTTTAGATTCAAGTCACTGTACTAAGTTAAGTAAGATTCGAAGTATCACCATCGCCAACAAATTTATGGTATTGAACCAGACTTTACCATTTGTGGAAAGACCTCCTCAAAACAGAGAAGCGAAAACGTCGTTTAGAAGCGGCCTATCTCGATTAGATCTCGCTGATCGATCGTCGTGTCAATTACACCGAATCGTCCATCGACCCGTGTAAATTACGAAATAGACATCTCAGGTGTAATAACATTGTAACGGACAAATTGCAGCCCTAAAAAATCTAATTGACGCCAGGTGGATCGGCAGAGTTCAATACCGAATCGTGCGGTTTCTTCGTCGGGCAATTCAGATAATTGATAACGAAAGAAAGTAATTTGTCAATTTTTTTCACGCGATGGAAAACGACGCGTTCAGGAGTCTTTTGATTTGTTGTAATCTCAGACTTGAAAATTGTTTCAATTGTTTTCGATCGTTACGATCGAGAGATATTTAACGATTATTAATTGTTAATAGTAGTCAGAAAGAAACAAAATTTGTATTCAGATCGAAGTTTATAATTTTACAATTTCGTTTCTAATCGTTACGATCGAGAGATATTTAACGATTATTAATTGTTAATAGTAGTCAGAAAGAAACAAAATTTGTATTCAGATCGAAGTTTATAATTTTACAATTTCTAATGGTTACGATCGAGAGATATTTAACGATTATTAATTGTTAATACTAGTCAGAAATGAGCAAAATTTGTATTCAGATTGAAATTTATAATTTTACAATTTCGTTTCTAATGGTTACGATCGAGAGATATTTAACGATTATTAATTGTTAATACTAGTCAGAAAGGAGCAAAATTTGTATTCAGATCGAAGTTTCGAACGACAAATAAAAGACTGGTTCGTTGCTCGTTGAACAAACGTTACAATTTGAATTACAAGATCAATATTTCACATGGAATATACTATGTGTACGTCGCCGATAAATCGTTATGTGTTGGTCTTACGTGTCAGCTTTTATTCGAATAAAATTTCGCCCATCTCCGATCGTGCTTTCCTACGGATAATAGTGATTAATCGCGAGGAACAGGTACAGATTAGCTTGTGACAAATTGCAGATGTCGTGGAAAAAAAGAGATACATTCAAGATCGTTGAAACGCACAGTAGTGACCAAAAGGAATAAAAAAATATCGGATACACGTAAAAAGTATTTCGATCCAGATGAAATGCAATTTCCTGTCGTAGAGAGTGATTTACTATATACAGTTCTGCGTTTCGCAAAAACGAGAATGTTAGAGACGCGTGAGATCTTGCGAAAGGATTGAAAAATATTTTCGAAAACTGGTAAAAAAATTAAAGAACAAAACCTACGTTCTTTCGTAGTAAAACGTTACAAATATATAATATATTAAAATCGATGTATTATATAATATCTAATTCGTCTCAAAATTAATAATCGAAAACGGTTGTCACATTAATTTTTTTTTTTAGAAACTCACAATTTTCTTATTACACATCTCTCCGATGAAACGAATTTTGGAAGTTATAAAAAAAATTCGCGCGAAAGTACTCGATTCGAAATTAACCCAACGAAAAGGTGCCAGAGTTCGATAAGATTTGCTAAATTTTCAATCCAGACTGTAAAAGTGCAATAAAACACGACCGAGATTAAACGGTCTGTGGCAGCCACGGATCGAGTGCCACGATCATGAAAAACTGCCCTCCCATTTGTCCTTATTCACCCAGATTCTCGTCGATTAATTAGCATCGGCGTGATAAGCTGACGGAGGGATCGCTCGTGACAGCGCCTAGCGAGAACAGCAACAGACGCAAGAAGCGGCACGCAAGAAACTTATTATAATCCGCGGCTCGTCCAGGTTATTAGCATTCCGCTATCAATTATCCGGGAGCCCCAGCGCTCAAAATAACGACTGTAGAGCTCCACACCGCACACCACCGTCGGTTTCGTATCCTTCTTCTTTTCATCGGAGGAATAAACGCGTTCCTTAATCACTCGGAGGCATTACAGCAACAGCGCTCGTCAAACTTATTTTCCCTTCGATTCGTGCGACCGTAGCCTCGCGAAGTGAGGTTAGATTTACTAACAGCGTTTCGCCAGCGAAGCCACGCCCACTCGCGCGCACGCTGAACAATATTCTAATCGATCTATTGTTCGATACTGTATCGGTTTTTCCAACAACGATCGAAACTCGTTCCATCTTTGGACCATCGTTCGAATCGAGAACACCGACGTTCAATATCGATAAGAAATTGTTTACGACAACGGTACAATTAATACTTTGGTGTTAATTTGAAATATCGCGAAAAATGATACACTGTTTCCTTGATACATCACAGTCGTTCTTTTCGCGGTGCTCGTTAGAAGCTTCAATGATATGGGGATAGAATTAATTGGAGTAATATTTCAAATATGTGTTTCCAAATGTTTGCCGAATTAGGGTTAGTTTTAATTTAAAAAAAAGTTTCTATAAGATGTCTTCGAGACGCTTGAAGAATTTAAAAAGATATTCGGTTAGAAACGTTTTAATGAAAGCTTGCAAAGATCATTTGTAAATATAAAATTTTACAATAGGGTGAATGTTTCAGTGAAAGAATTTCAATTTAGTGTAACAGTAGGTTGGAATAATGGAGGTTCCCTCGCTCGATTTTAATATTCCCCTTTCTTCTTGTTGCAGGCTACATTCAGGTTAAAATGTCTCCAAAGAGTTCTGACGACATTTGCTTTTAGTGTACCTCACGTGGGTATGTTTGAGGGATAGATTTAAGTGGTGCTCGAGGTATAATGTCACAGAAGTTACCTCGCGGAGAGAAGAAGCCTCGTGCTTGGTCTACGAGAACGAGAGTATACGCAGACGATGTTTACTTAGCGGTGCGTCGAGTACCACTTGTTGCCGTGTCTTACCTTGAGTACTTCTGTCAGTATACTCGGAGCTCGTGGTACTCTCAAGATGGCCCCGAGACTCTATCTCGTATTGACGGATGCAATTCACGCGATATTTGCATTAGACTAAACAGTTCCGATAATCGCTGCTCCGTCAATCTTCGACGGTCCTAATCGAATTTACATCGTGTCTCTTCGTTCGTTCGTTGTCTCCTCGTTGAAATATTTACGAGACCGTTCGTAAACAATTTTTCTTCACAGTGACGGTTTCACACTGGCGCGAAATTTCAGTATTTTCTTATGGAAAATTAACATCTATATTCCGAATAAAAAAATAATGTTGGTAATTACTTTGGAAATGTCTTTATTCTAAATAGTAAAATTTTTGTCGTAAACAATTTTTCTCTAGAGCGACGGTTTCACACTGACGCGAAATTTCAGAATTTTCTTATGGAAAATTAACATCTATATTCCGAATAAAAAAATAATATTGGTAATTACTTTGGAAATGTCTTTATTTTAAATAGTACCATTTTTTTCGTAAACAATTTTTCTCTAAAGCGGCGGTTTTACACCGGCGCGAAATTTCAGAATTTTCTTACGGAAAATTAATACCTATATTCCGAATAAAAAAATAATATTGGTAATTACTTTGGAAATGTCTTTACTCTAAATAGTACAATTTTTTTCGTAAACAATTTTTCTCTAAAGCGACGGTTTCACACTGGCGCGAAATTTCAGAATTTTCTTATGGAAGATTAACATCTATATTCCGAATAAAAAAATTATATTGGTAACTACTTTGGAAATATCTTTATTCTAAATAGTAAAATTTTTTTCGTAAACAATTTTTCTCTAGAGCAACGGTTTTACACTGGCGCGAAGTTTCAGAATTTTCTTATGGAAGATTAACATCGTTGAATAAACAAATAATATTGGTAATTACTTTGGAAATGTCTTTATCCTAAATAGTACCATTTTTTTCGTAAACAATTTTTCTCTAGAGCGACGGTTTCACACCGGCGAGAAATTTCAAAATTTTCTTACGGAAGATTAACATCGTTGAATAAAAAAATAATATTGGTAATTACTTTGGAAATGTCTTTATCCTAAATAGTATAATTTATTTCGTAAACAATTTTTCTCTAAAGCGATGGTTTCACACCGGCGCGAAATTTCAGAATTTTCTTATGGAAGATTAACATCTATATTCCGAATAAAAAAATTATATTGGTAATTACTTTGGAAATGTCTTTATTCTAAATAGTACAATTTTTTTTCATAAACAATTTTTCTCTAGAGCGACGGTTTTACACTGGCGCGAAATTTCAGAATTTTCTTACGGAAAATTAACATCGCTAAATAAAAAAATAATGTTGATAATTACTTTGGAAATGTGTTTATCCTAAGTAGAATCTCGAATGGAAAATATTGATAAGAAGATGCAAGCGTGATTTAAATAATATTACATTTAAGAATGTTTCGACGTTAATTTGGATCTTTATAGAAATTTTAATCTAACATATAAAAAAAGTATTTTAAAAGAAGAAATAGAAGAAGAATTGATTAAAGAAAGTTAAACGGCAAAGAGAACTTAAACTAGAATTGTGACGTCTTTGGATATAATATTATTATTCAAGTAATGTTTTTTCAAGTTACTTCTATTTACTTATTGAACGTACGAGATACTTGTATATATTTTACGCTTAAGTTATTTTTTTTCAAGTTACTTCTATTTACTTATTGAACATACGAGATACTTGCATATATTTTACGCGTGTCTTAATTGAAGTTAATTATACACGGACGTACGGAGTACAGAGTGAGACGTCCTGTAAAGATTTTTATAAGATGATTATCCGTATCTCGATTTAATGAATACGTTGTTAATAACACGAGATTGCTTTACGCGCCGCGAGTGTAAAATTTTGCACGATCGCGTCAGAAAAGATATTCGTGTAGACCATCGAGATCGTTAATCATCGTCTTACATGTGCCGGTGGAGAGATGTAAGTAGGTCAACATACGATGAGGTTCATTAGAGTTAATTGTAATATCCTAATGTAGAGACCGAGCCCTTTAAGGTGACGTGTCTAAGACGTCGTCGTAATTTTTCGGACAAACGATGGTCCGAGCAAAGGAAATAAAAAATTGTTCAATCTACTGAACATACAGTATCTAAAGTCGAATATATACTATTATTAGACACTGTGAAACGAATATTCGCTTTATTTATACACTGCACGAGATTATTAAAGATTACCAATTTTATCATCGACTTCTCAACGATTTAACATCTTAGAGACACTATCGTATTGATTACATTATACAGTAACAATATACTAAGTATCTATTCCTTTCGACCCTAATAACTGACTATAATTAAAAAAAAAGAGTAAATATAATATATAATCTTTAAAAAATATTCCCATGACATTAATATCTTTTTGATGACACGTTTGTACGTAGAACTGCAATGCAAAATGTTCTCAAAGAAGATTAAAATTGCTGGAAATAAAACAAAGTTTCACAATATACCTACTTAAATGTCTACTGTAGCATCGAATGAAAAGTTTGGATAAAAGTATCAATTTCCAAAGTATCCACGCGTATATTCCAATTGTTTGGGTCTACATACAAAAAGGATCGATCGAATTGTCGCGTTTTAAATTTATCTACTCGAGAATTTTGAAACAGAGTGGTATCCGTCGGTATCTTCGGATATAATTCGTGGCTGCAACATTTCTCTGTTTTGTGTATTCTCGAAGTCGAAGCATGGCCAACGAAGTTACATAAATCGAGCATTTCATTGTCGTAGAAACGTGTAAAGCCACCGAGCGACTCGACAGGTTACTTTCCACTGAAAACTCGAGCAGACCGGGTTTCTTTGATCTTATCGATAATGATGTTACACAGAAGCGTGGCCGAATGTCGAAACACGCCACGGCGTAATAAACGGTACGTTTTAAATAAATTCGATTAAGCAACGACGAAACGACAACCACTCGTGCCGCGTTATTCTCTTCCCGCTAATTGATTCATGGGCCGAAACGAGCGAATTTTCGCGGGCAACACTCGCGCGACAAATTCACCGAGATATCAATTTAATCGGTGTCTTTAATCGACATTAATCAAGCAGAACGTTACGACGATAATTATCTTCTTTGCTAAACGGAGTTATAACGTCATCGACGTTTCAGACCCTCGATAGTGCAATTTGAGAAGAGCACGATGTCTCGTAAATTTGTGTTTTGAAAGAATATACCTTGTCTTATAGATTACGATCTTTGTTAAACGAGTTCTGACGTCGTGGACGTTTGAAATTTTTTATGGTGCGATTTGAGAAGAAGACGTCGTAAATTTATTTTTGTACAAAAATTTCACCTTTGTAGATCATTACGTGTTTGATAGGTAATGATAAAAGTTATATGAAATTTTTCTATAAATTTCGTCTTTTGTTTGATTACTGAGCCTCGTGGATGTTTGAAATTCTTGATGGTGCAATTTGAGAAGAAGACATCATGTCGTAAATTTATTTTCGAACAAAAATTTGATTTTTCTAGATCACGATGTGTTTGATAAGTAATGATAAAAGTTATATGAAATTTTTCTACAAATTTCGTCTTTTGTTTCATTTCTGAACCTCGTGGATGATTGAAATTCTTGATGGTGCAATTTGAGAAGAAGACATAGTGTCGTAAATTTATTTTCGAACAAAAATTTCACCTTTGTAGATCATTACGTGTTTGATAAGTAATGATAAAAGTTATATGAAATTTTTCTACAAATTTCGTCTTTTGTTTCATTTCTGAACCTCGTGGATGATTGAAATTCTTGATGGTGCAATTTGAGAAGAAGACATCGTGTCGTAAATTTATTTTTGAAAAAAAATTGACCTTTGTAGATCATTACGTGTTTGATAGGTAATGATAAAAGTTATACGAAATTTTTCTATAAATTTCGTCTTTTGTTTTATTTCTGAACCTCGTGGATGGTTGAAATTCTTGATGGTGCAATTTGAGAAGAAGACATAGTGTCGTAAATTTATTTTCGAACAAAAATTTCACCTTTGTAGATCACGATGTGTTTGATAAGCAATGATAAAAGTAAAGTGAGATTTTTCTATCAATTTTGTATTCCTTGACCTAATCGTTCCATTGCCTTTGGAAGGAAAGCAAAGTGTAATACGATTTTAATTGTCTTGCTCGGAGTCTGTTTGCGCACATACTAATTCTACTGGCTAAGCTCGTATTCAATTAAAACCGTGAAAGTACCGTAATAATACCGTACAGAAACGTTTTTCATTAGTTTTCGCGTCATATGTAATGAAAATTCATCGACCATTTTGTCTAAAAATTTTTTTACACGAGAAAATTAGCTTCAATTTTAAGTTTCAGTTTCTTTAACAAAAATTCCTCTACCTTTGTTTCTTTTTCGATGTGGTTTATTATTCACGGTTTAACGAATAATTCAACCTTCTATTTACCTTTATCTCGTATATTGAATTTTAGGAGCGAAATAAAAGGACAACGAACGATAAATAACGAGAAACGCGAAACGAAACGTTGGACGAGATATGCAAATGAATACGTAATCATTTTTCCAAAGAGAAGTACACGCGTTTACGTTTACGTACGTCGGAATGAATTTCGTCACTTTCGTTCGAGATTTCGATGGTCCGATCGAACGTGACAGATATATCGCGCGAACGTGATCGTAAATTTAATAAGTCGAGCATTGTTTGCACGTCTTTTTAATTCACGCGTCGTAATTCAGTGAAATCGGATCGCGGTAGCTTTCACGAAATTTGTTGAAAACTCGGAGACGTGAGAACCGGTTGCACACGTGCCAGCGGTGGCAAAGTGATAAATACGAAAGACTTAATCAGCATTATAAATCATGCGAGTGGACGCGCAACATTGGGTCCGTTTATACTAGGAAATATTTGCAAAATCATCGCGTGGTTCCGAGAGATGTCAGTTCTCTTCCTCTTTTAATATCTCGATTACGTTAACTAGCCTATTAGCAATCTCTACGTATGCTCGTGGAATATTTATGATTGTTTAAACGACTTCGCGCGAACTCGTTTTTGAAAACTTATCAACAATGCTTTGGGTTTCTGTGCGTTACCACGAACAAGGATTAAAATAATTTTATATATAAAAGAAATGACTCTTAATATCTCGATTAGGTTAATTAGTCTGTTAGCAATCTCTACGTATGCTCGTGGAATATTTATGATTGTTTAAACGACTTGGCGCGAACTCGTTTTTGAAAACTTATCAACAATGCTTTGGGTTTCTGTGTGTTACCACGAACAAGGATTAAAATGATTTTATATATAAAAAAAATGCCTCTTAATATCTCGATTAGGTTAATTAGTCTGTTAGCAATCTCTACGTATGCTCGTGGAATATTTATGATTGTTTAAACGACTTCGCGCGAACTCGTTTTTAAAAACTTATCAACAATGCTTTGGGCTTCTGTGCGTTACCAAGAACAAGGATTAAAATGATTTTATATATAAAAAAAATGCCTCTTAATATCTCGATTAGGTTAATTAGTCTGTTAGCAATCTCTACGTATGCTCGTGGAATATTTATGATTGTTTAAACGACTTCGCGCGAACTCGTTTTTAGAAACTTATCAACAATGTTTTTAATTTCTGTGCATTACCACGAACAAGGATTAAAATGATTTTACATACATAAAAAATGTCTCTTAACATCTCGGTTACGTTAAGTAGTCTATTAGCAATTTCTATGCTCGTGGAATATTTATGATTATTTAAAACAACTTCGTTGAAACCTGTTTTCAGAAACTTCCGTATCAACAATGTTTCGACCTTCAGTGAGTCAATACGAACAACACAAGGATTAAAATAATTCTATACGTACATAAAATATTATACAAACAGTCTCCTATCGACAAACGTCAATATGAAAATTCGAAATATTTAATTCAATTGATCGAAAAAATTTATACGAAACCATGTCAGGTGTTTGTTTAAATCCAAACAGTTATTTCTCGAAAGAAGCAAACGATACGAAACGTTTACTGTACATTGTAAGATTCTTTAACAACAACGAACCCTTTATTCGAATCTACTCGTAAATGTACCGTTTGTTTTTACAATGTGAGAAAGAATCTAGGATCGATATTAATTCCTACTGAATATTTATGACCCGATCGAGGCATTCGTCACGGATGAATATCAACGATGTGGATGACTACTTGGATAAATTATTACGCGTTAGGTCCGAATTAAGATACGTAATATAAATCATAATCCCATGCATATAATTCCAGCGTCAATTGTGCGCCTGCATTGTCAGCAATGTCGGTTGTTCGAGTGTCGATTTAAATTGCAGACCCTCGATCTGTACACACTATTCGCTGACAGTCTGTCCGGAGAATGACAGACAGACCAGAGACGGTGATACTTAATGTATCTGCGATGCGTCTATCATCAAATCATAACAGAGGAAAGCAAGATGCAGTTAATCGATGCAGGTCCGATGATGCGACGAAATGCTTGACTTGCATCCACGAGTGCATCCTTTCGGTGCATCGAAACGTTGCGTTACCACTGCTCCGTTACGAGACATAATGTTGTTTCGGTAAACATGTTCGATGTAGCATGATCGAATAAGAATGAAAATCTGGTACGATTCGAAACAAAGTAGATTTTATGTTGAGATAAGTGCATCGAGAAAATCATCATTTTAATGTGCACTTTAACAGTACGATAATTGTTTCTCTATTCACGCTACTTCTTCGACACAAATTGAACATTTCTTTAACTTTTACTTGAAAATGGTGTATATTGAATAATAAAAAAAATGTGCCTTTGTGAGGGTCCACTGTTTAGAATATTTAAAAAAAGTTACAAGATTATACAACTTTCAGGAGGATTGCAAAACATGTTCGACGTAGCATGATCGAATAAGAATGAAAATCTGGTACGATTCGAAACAAAGTAGATTTTATGTTGAGATAAGTGCGTCGAGGAAATCATCATTTTAATATGCACTTTAATAGTACGATAATTGTTTTTCTATTTACGCTATTTCTTCGACACAAATTGAACATTTCTTTAATTTTTACTTGAAAGGGGTGTATATTGAATAATAAAAAAAAATGTGCCTTCGTGAGGGTCCACTGTTTAGAATATTTAAAAAATGTTACAAGATTTTACAACTTTCACAAGGATCGCAAAACATAAATTTTGATCTTGAAAACAGTGTGCAATCGACATGCTACAAATATTTTCTCTTGTATTTCTTGCGCAATAGTTTCATTCATTCACTCTCTTTTTCCTCTGAATTTGTAATATACTTCAGGTTTCTTAAGTTTCGTTCACGGAGAGCTCGTTTCCCAGGAAAATTATACAAGCTTCGACCAACAATAATTCGGAAGTTTTTCCTTGCTGGCGAAAAAGTTCTCAAAATGTCTTTCCAAAGGTGTGAAAGTTTCTTCTCAATCACGAAAAATATTTTTTAAAATATCTCCGCAATAATACAAATGTTTCTTTTCAACAAAAAATTCCTAAAATATCTCCGGGGGAATACAAGTGTCTCCGCTCGACATTAAGAAAAAAAATTCCCAAATTGTCTTCCCAATAATTCAAAAGTTTCTTCTCAACAGCAAAAAAAAATTCTCAAAATATCCTTCGAACGATTCAAAAAATTCTTAAAATTTCTCCGGGATAATTAAAAAATTTCTCCTCGATCGCAAAAAGAACTTCTCAAAATATCCTCCGAATGATTCAAAAATATCTCCTCAATTGCAAAAAAGGTTCTCAAAATATTTCCGGTACAATCGAAAAATTTCTCCTCAATTGTGAACAATTTCTAAAACATTCTCCGAACGATTCAAAAATATTTCCTGTATCGCCAAAAAATTTTCAAAATCTCTCCCGTACAATCGAAAAATTTCTCCTCGATCATAAACGATTTTTAAAACATTCTCCGAATGATTAAAAAATATCTCCTCAATTGCAAAAAAGGTTCTCAAAATATCTCCGGTACAATCCAAAAATTTCTCCTCAATTGTGAACAATTTCTAAAACATCCTCCGAATAATTTAAAAGTTTCTCCTATATCGCCAAAAAATTTCCAAAATATCTCCGGTACAATCGAAAAATTTCTCCTCGATCATAAACAATTTCTAAAACATCCTCCGAATAATTCAAAAATACCTCCTGTATCGCCAAAAAAATTTCCAAAATCTCTCCCGTACAATCGAAAAATTTCTCCTCGATCATAAACAATTTCTGAAGCATGCTCCGAA
Organism: Ptiloglossa arizonensis; assembly: GCF_051014685.1. Classification (NCBI taxonomy): domain Eukaryota; kingdom Metazoa; phylum Arthropoda; class Insecta; order Hymenoptera; family Colletidae; genus Ptiloglossa; species Ptiloglossa arizonensis. The sequence continues at coordinate 24,790,118 of NC_135050.1, forward strand.
TAATTCAAAAATATCTCCTGTATCGCCAAAAAAATTTCCAAAATCTCTCCCGTACAATCGAAAAATTTCTCCTCGATCGTAAACAATTTCTAAAACATCCTCCGAATAATTCAAAAATACCTCCTGTATCGTCAAAAAATTTCCAAAATCTCTCCCGTACAATCGAAAAATTTCTCCTCGATCGTGAACGATTTCTGAAACATTCTCGGAACGATTGGAAAGTTTCTCCTGTATCGTCAAAAAATTTCCAAAATCTCTCCCGTACAATTGAAAAATTTCTCCTCGATCGTGAACGATTTCTGAAACATTCTCGGAACGATTGGAAAGTTTCTCCCGTATCGCGAGAAAATTGCCAAAATGTGTCGGTTGGTACACCGCGCGTAATCCGTTGCCCGCGTCTCGAGTCAATGCACCGATAGAGCGTTGCATCGCTCGTGCGCGAGCGCGCGGGGGCCGAATTTGATCGCGAGCCGGCCAGTTGAAACTGGTGCACGATTATCAGTCGCACGACGACACGCGTGTCCCCGACGCACACGGACGCAGGGGACACGGTCGCACAGGCATTGAGAGCGTTATTGAATGATGGCTCGTCCAACTGCTAATGGGGCCGGACGCTCGCGCGACCGACGAGAGAAAGAGTAAACGACAAAGGGCGAAACAGAGAGAAGGGTCAGGGAGGTGGTCCGGGGACCGAGTGTGTACAGGAGTGGGGAGGACCGAGGAAAAAAGGGCCTCGTAAGAAACGCGCGGTGCCCGCCGTTGTTGCTGTTGCAACCGATGCAACCGATGGATGCATTCTTCCGCCGTTCCCCGAACCGTTCGATGGCCAGGAGAACCGAAGAACCGAGGAGAGGAGAGAGACTCGGTCCGAGCCTGGTTCCGACTCTCTCGTCTCCTCGTCTCTCGCTCTCTCGGCCGCGAATCGAACACGATAGTCGCGAGACTCTCCAGCCGTAGCCAGGCTGGCTGCTGACCAACCGATAAATAAAATAACTCGGTTGTGTTTTTATCGGCTGCTCGCTGCTCTCGTCTCTGTACGTATATACGGATGTGTATGTATATGTGTATATATATATATATATACACACATATATATATATATATATATATATATATATATATATATATATATATATATATATATATATATTTCTCTTTGTATCTTTCCGTCTATCGTTCATTCTTTTTCTATCTCGGAACACCTATACGAGGAGGTATCATCTATGTAAGCAACTCTCCGGCGTCGATCTCCGAGAGCCGAACGATACGAGGGTGCCGCGGGAAAATCTCTTACCATCGCGGTATCTCCTTTATAGCGTTCTCGTTACTTACCGATGTTTTTGATACGTTTCTCGGTGTGCCGGTTCACGGTGTGCTCGTTTTTCCAAGCGATCCCTCTCCCGGTTTCTTTCGATCCGTTTATCGCTGGAGTTGTTATTCCTCGATGAGTGTACGAAAGGGATGGATAATGGATTTTATTGGACGCTGTTTTGCCTCGTTACGTCCCGCGTTTGTAGGCCTTCGCGGAGCTGCTGTAACAAGCCACCTTTGCGATTTCCGGTTACACAAAACGGCAGTGTCTTTGTGTTTGCAGATGTGATTGCCGATAGATTTTACCATTCTTGTAACGCTACTTGTTCGGCGAGCGTCTCGTTTTGTTTTTTTTTTGTTTTTTGTTTTTTTGTTTCGTTTCCCCCTTTTTTCTTCCCCCGATCGTTGCTCGCCCGGTTTTAACGATCGATGAATAGCAGCGAGCGGTTTCGCACGAAACGATCTGTGCTCGTCTCCGCGATCGAAATTCGTGAAATATTTGGACGAGAGAGGGTTCGGTTCTTTTGTTCCTTTTTTTTTTTCTTTCTTTTTTTAATAAAGCGAACCTTCGGATTTTGGACTATTTCGACGAGCGAACGTTTAGTTTTCTTTTTTTTTTTCTTTTTTAATATAATGTGATCAATTTTATGCGAGACGTTTCATTGTTATTCGTACGGACAATACTTCATACTTCACGTCTAATACTGTTTTGTAACACTATTCGCGCACACATATTATCAGTACAGGAATATCAATGTTACAAATCTTGGAGAATAAATAACTACACACTGTACAAAAAATGCACTACTTCTATCGTTTAAACACCACCCTTATATTCTACACACCATACAAAAATACACTATTCCATCCTTTAAACATCACCCTTGCACTCCACACACTACACAAAAGAACACCACTTCCTTCTATCGCTCAAATATCACACTTATATTCCACACACCGTACAAAAAAAAAAAAACACTATTCTACAGCTCAAACATCACCCTACACGAAAACCCTACACACTCCCTCCCATCGTTCGAACATCACCCCTACACTGTACCCTCCAAAAGAAACACTACCTCTCAATTTCCCCAAAAACATCGCATCCACCACCGATACAAAAAAGAAAAACCACTTCTACGATATTTTCCAAGTTATCTCCGTAAAAAATTTTCCTCCCCCCTCCATGACTGGATGTTGGACTCCCTCTGGAATCTTCCCTCTTGAACGTCCGTCCTTCACATTTTCCTCCGTCCCCCCTGTTTCCTTCTTACAACATCCTCTTTCCACGCGCTTGGTTCTCCCCTACCCCCCACTCTCTCTCTCAGTCACTCTCCTTCCCACGACTCGTCTCCCCTCCTTTTTCTTTACGCTATTCTCTCCGGTAGTTCCCTCTCCGTCTGTACGCTCGCTCGATCTCGGTCCTTCTCTCACCGAGCCCCCTCTCCCCCACCATCGCTCGCTCCGGTCCCATCCCTATCGCTCCATAGGGCTCCACGGACCCGGTGCACAGCCCGGTAGTTGGAAGCGCGAACTTTTTTCTCAGCTATCGGCCAGTGGATCGCGCTGCGATGCTGGACTGCAATCAGAATTGATTATAGCCTGCCGAAACTGCGCCGCGGCCCGGCGCGTTCATATTATACAACTCGCCCGCGGCCCTGCCGCGTCGTCTCTCTCGTACGTTCGTTCAATCGTCTCGGTCGCACGCACGCGCGCCCCGTGCTCCCCCTCGAGTCAAGATCATTCGGCCGACCCCCTCGATATGCACGCTGTCCCGTGCCCGACGTCACTGACCCACTCGTGCCGAGCCTCCCGAGGGATACTCGTCCTTTGTCGGAACACTGCCCGGGCTTTCCTTTCGCTTCCTTTTTCCCGAATTTCGCCCGTGCCCCCCACCATCCCCTCGAAAAACGCCCCACTGAACCCCTTCAACCCCCCACCACGTCACCGAACAGCCGCGCAACGACACAGGCGTAACGCGACGACAACGAATCGACGCCAGCGTAAACGAAACCGTTTCAACAACGGTGGATACTTGTGACGATTGATGGTGGAATAATCGAAGTTTGTACTCTTTGGTTTTTTCTTCTTTTTTTTTTTTTGAATGTATTGCGTTATTTGACAGTTTGCGAGTATTTGAATATTTTTACCGTAGAGAAATATTTATGAAGATTCGATTGTAATGGTTCGTTGTATGTTTGTAACAGAGGTGCGAAAGAAATGGTTTTAAAAGGATACTTTGATATTTTTTTTAATGTATTGACGTCTAATGTATTTGAATAATTTTATGGTAGAGAAATAGTTATGAAGATTTGATTGCAATGGTCCTTTGCATGTTTGTAACAGAGGTGAAGAAGAAGTACTTTTAAAACGATACTTTGATATTTTTTTTAATGTATTGATAGCTTGCAAGTATTTTAATAATTTTATGGCAGACAAATATTGATGAAAATTTAATTGCAATGGTTCTTTGCATATATGTAACAGAGATAGAGAAGAAGTACTTTTAAAACGATACTTTGATATTTTTTTTAATGTATTTACATCTTGCAAGTATTTTAATAATTTTAGGGTAGAGAAATATATATGAAGATTTGATTATACTGGCTCTTTGCATATATGTAACAGAGGTGGAGAAGAAGTACTTTTAAAAGGATACTTTGATATTTTTTTAATGTCTAATGTATTTGAATAATTTTTTGGTAGAGAAATATTTATGAAGATTTGATTATACTGGCTCTTTGCATATATGTAACAGAGATGGGAAAGAAATGGTTTTAAAAAGATACTTTGGGACTTTTTCTTAATGTATTGACGTTTTACAAGTATTTTAATAATTTTATGGTAGAGAAATAGTTATGAAGATTTGATTGCACTGGCTCCTTGCATATATGTAACACAGATGGAAAATACAGTAGGAGGGAAAATTATTTTGAACGTTTCGAAATTACTACTGGGGCCAAATTTGGTCGAGAATGGAATTTGAAATACTGTTAAAACTTTGGTATTTTTTTAAATGTATTACTGTATTCGGCAGCTTGCAACTATTTTAATATTTTTACGGTAAATAAATATTTACAAAGATTTGATTATACTGCCCTTAGCACACATATGGAATAAATATCGATCAATCTAGAAATTGTATCATCCGCCTTATGTACGAAGTAAGAATGTTTATCTCGTGAAAAATTTACGTTTGAAGCGATGAAACTTTCAACGATATTACGCAAATATAAACAAAGAAATAGGAAATAAGCTTTGCTCCCCTTTAATGTATTATATCCAATTGTTCGATATAATTGTAAAGAAACGAACAAAAACTAAAGATAGTTCAATTTTTAATCGATCGAACGAGTACGTGTTTCTCTATCGACTCTTCGCTCCGCTCGACGCGTTGAACGGAATCGCGCCATTTTTTCTTCACGATACCGAAATAAATTCCTCGACAACGATAAAAATATTTCGATCCCGATCGAACGAATTCACACTTGGAATCGATAAGTCGTTTTTCAACGAAATTACAGTTTCCCTCGATTTTCGGGCCGCTGGTATCCAATCGGAGAAATATCTCGAGAATCTTTCCCGCGCTACGGAGGCGAGTAATATTCTGCAGCATCGGAAACGTTAATTAATGGGTCGTACGTCAGTGAAACCGAAGGGTGTGTGCCGCAGAAGTGATTTAATATCCGCTTTAATTAGTTTGAAAAACGCCCATTGGGAAAAAGGGAGCTCTACGTCTTGCACGCTACTTCGCCACGTTTTATTTCGATGCACTTGGTATCAAGGTCGTGTGCGGTTTAGAGTTCAGCGTTCAGACAGGTGTTTCAGGAATCTCGATGAAAAATTCTATCTCGAGCGTAGAGAAACATCACCGTAGAGAATTTCAATCCTACTATCGATGAGTATCTTCGAACGCGAAATATTTTGCGTGATTTTTTTTACAATAAAATTCGAATTGCTCCCGACTCGAAACGAATGGAATTGAAATTTTTACACGAAAAGGGGATTAGTCCCGACCGTTATCAGATTTTATTAATGCATTTTAACGACGTTCAATTTAAATCAAAAATATTACGGGAACGACCTTGTCCTCATGGGATGCGAGTAACCAGCGACTTCCTCGGGTCATTAAAGAACATAAATCACTCGGGAACACTTTCCACTATTTTTTATAAATGCATACTTACTAAATACCACGTCGTTAAGGACAAGCACGCGTTGCTAAAAACACGCGTAAATTATTTCCGTATAATTTATTATTCAATTATTGCGACATATTAGGGCAACTATATTTCAACACTTTAATCGACTTTCGTTTCGTTCACTGTGCCGCTAAGTACACCCCATTCGATGACGCATCCGCGGTGTTGTTTCTTCTCTGCAACAACCATTTTAAACAACGCATTTTGCTATATTGTGAAACAGATCGCAAGAAAAATTACGCTGTATTTTTCGTACGGGCCCCAATTTTGCGTCTTGAAAAACGTATAGACAATATTGAATATTAAATATTACACTTAAGTAAGAAAATGATTTACAAATGATCGAATAGGTACTCCGTGGATTTACAAAAGTATAGTTTCTGAGTTATTTAACTTATTCACGATTCTCGATGAAGATCGATAGATCGAGATGACAATTTTTATTTTATTCCATCAAGTAATGCCTACAAAAATCACACATCAATTTTAGCACCTGTAAAAAAATTATTTCCAAATGATGGAGTAGTTATTATTCTCGATAGAGATCGGTAGATATTTTTATTTTATTTCACAGAGTAATGCCTACAAAAATCACACATCAATTTTAGCACCTGTAAAGAAATTATTTCCAAACGATCGAACAGGTATTATTCTCGATAGATCTTTTTATTTTATTCCACAAAGTAATGTCTCGAAAATCGCACATCAATTTCAGTACCTGTAAAAATATTATTATACAGGTACAGGTATTATTCTCGATAGATAGATCGGTAGATATATTTATTTTATTCCACAGAGTAATGTTTGAAAATCGTACATCAATTCCAGCACCTGTAAAAAAATTATTTACAGTTATTATTCTCGATAGACAGATCGGTAGATATATTTATTTTATTCCACAAAATAATGTCTCGAAAATCGCACATCAATTCCAGCATCTGTAAAAAAATTATTTCCAAACGATCGAACAGGTATTATTCTCGATAGATCTTTTCATTTTATTTCACAAAGTAACGTCTCGAAAATCGCACATCAATTCCAGCACCTGTAAAGAAATAATTTCCAAACGACCGAGGGGGATACTTGACGAGTTAAACAAAGTTTCTTCGATGACAACCATTTAACTTATTTACGATTCTCCACGGTGACGGTTAGATCGAATGGAGAATTTCTATTTTATACCACCGAGTCTTTCATCCCTGAAATATCTGTCAAAGGTCTCGAGAAACTGGATTGTTTCAGTCTCGGTCTACGAGCGTCGTGGCTACCGGTATTCCACGGCTGGTTATACGTAACGCGTGCAAGAAAGTAGACATGTAACTGAATAGACTTTTTTAATGGCCACTAAATTCTCGGGAAATACCAGCGGTTCTTGAGTGGCAATCATTGCGGGTAGCCGATATTTCTCATAAATCGAGAACTATATCGGCGAAGTCAAGGTCCACCGCGGGAATGCGACTCGCGAGCGTTTCGCAAACTAACGCGTACTAACTTTGAGGAGCAAAGTGCACCATATTTGTCGTTATTTGCTACGTAGCGGTAAAAGCTCGACTACGCGCGCTCATAGTCGGGAATAACGCGTATTTTAACGGCTGGGATCAAATCTCGGCTATTCTCGTAATTATCGAACGTGTCCTGGCTATTCGAGGTTTATTAGTCCTCGGTATTGCAACACTTCCATTTTTAGAGCTGCTTTTCACTGGAAGTACGTGAAACCGTTTTCTTTTGAATGGATTGGAAACTTGATACTCGTCACTTCCGCCCGATTCAGCGAAATATTATCGATCGTTTTACAATCTTTGGAACGTAACTTTATTTATCGTTGTTTGCTTTAAAATTTGCATCCAAATTATCCGAATACTTTTTTTGACCGTTAGTTGCTTTAAAATTTACATCCAAATTATCCGAAATCATTTTTTTTATCGTTAGTTGCTTTAAAATTTACATCCAAATTATCCGAATTCTTTTTTTTTTTTTGACCGTTAGTTGCTTTAAAATTTACATCCAAATTTATTGGAATTCTTTTTTCACGAGTCTATTTACAATTTTATTTTACCATCACTTGTGTATTCGCGATTATTTATTTTAAAATTCTAATTTAGACTAAAGTTTTCCCCCCACTAGTCATCTAAATACATTGTTACTTTACTTTACCTAAGTTTACTGATTACCTAAACTTTTTTCCTCCACCAGTGTTCTAATTACAGTACATTACAATTGTCTACATATTAGAATTTTCAGTCACTTACCTTAAAATTAACAATTCGATTTTACAGTAATTTAAAGGGTGTCCCAATCGTCACCGGTCGATTCACTTCAACGGACAAATTCAAATCGACCGACGACGATTGGGACAATCTATACTTGAAACTTGCTACCAAACGCTAGCTAAAATTTAACTTTCAATCGCAAACGTCTTTACGACGAACGCGTGCAACATTTCCTACGAATAAAGGCAACCTGTGGCGATCAATTCGCAACGTTTATCGGACACCTCGATTTTTATTTGTTCATCGTGGAATATTCTACAATTCAAATTCCAATATCGGTTCGACGAGTAACGAATAAAAAGTTGTTCGTTCGTGTAAAAATTTCGCCCATCCACGTTCCACGATGGACTTGTCTTTCCCCATAAAATGTCATCGAGCGACGTGTGCCAACTACGAGCAACGAAACCTATCGAACCGTGAAATGTGAGTTTTCATTTTTCTTTTTTTTCCATCGGACTTTCGCGTTGTGCTTCTTAGTGTTCGGCCCGATACCTTTTTCTGGTCTCATTACGTCAACCTTATTACAGCTTATGCAACTACCGATAGAAAATCGTACTCGAATATCACGGTGCGTAGCTGGTTGTTAGTAGAAAGTTATATCCATTTACGTGATATGAGAATAGCAACGAGAATCGCGTTGCATCGATACGTTCCCTGTATATAGTATCGTATGTAAATACGACCAGTTGCGCGCGAATTATAATTCTTTTATTGTAATTGGTGTCTGACTACCGACTGGAATTCTATCAAACGCGATACGATCTTAATTTTACAGATTGTCCCGAAACGTTGCTGGATTTCATTCAAATTATCCTTTTCCTACATCGAGCAACAAATTTTTTTTCCATTGTGCAATACAAATGTAATATCTACTGTAAAAATACCGTGTGCAGAGTGTTTTTGAGTGTTGCTATACAATATACATAATTGTCCATCGATACGGTTAAATAATGGAGTCCAAGAATTTTATAATCAGTATTCTGTATCAACTCGTAAAGTAATCGTTAATATACTAACGATCTTAATTTTTCACTAATTCACTTTGTATTTTTATAACAAAGAATTTTCTTCCCTTAAATATCGATAGATTATTACCATTGTTATACTATTTACTATTCCTCACCGTGATATGTATTTCTATGAAAATGGTCGCAACAAAAATTATCTCCGCTTTGTTTATCATTTATATATCGATTTACGTTTCGAACTCCCTTCGTAATTTTTCACTAATGCACTTTGTATTTTTAAATATGACAGAGAATTTTCTTCCCTTAAATTTCGATAGATTATTACTATTATTATACTATTTACTACTCCTCACCGTGATACGTATTTCCGTGAAAATAGTGGCAAAAAAAAATTCCTTTAAAAAATCATCTCCACTTTGTTCATCATTTGTATATCGATTTACGTCTCGAACACCCTTCGTAATTTTTCACTAATGCACTTTGTATTTTTAAATATGACAAAGAATTTTCTTCCTTTAAATATCGATAGATTATTACTATTATTATACTATTTACTACTCTTCACCGTGATACGTATTTCCGTGAAAATGGTGGCAAAAAAAAATTCCTTTAAAAAATCATCTCCACTTTGTTCATCATTTGTATATCGATTTACGTCTCGAACACCCTTTGTAATTTTTCACTAATGCACTTTGTATTTTTACAACAAAAAATTTTCTTCCTTTAAATATCGATAGATTATTACTATTATTATACTATTTACTATTCCTCACCGTGATACGTATTTCCGTGAAAATGGTGGCAAAAAAAAATCCTTTAAAAAATCATCTCCACTTTGTTCATCGTTTGTGCATCGATTTACGTCTCGAACACCCTTCGAGGCAAACTTCGACGTTTTTTGCATTTATTTCTTACGGTTCCGAGCGTCTGAAATTAACCGCGATAAAAATTCTAACGAGAGCCCCCGACAACGCGATCGAGATATCGAAATATTAATTCTCTTCTACACGCGATGATAAACACCGCTGTGCAATAATCTCCCTCTAGGAGGCACGGTTCGGTTGGATTTCGATCGCGAGCAGAAATCTCGGGTTCGTCGACTTGAAAATCCCGCGTAGGCCTTTCTAATTCTTACACCCTGTTGAAAGTTAATAGGAAGCAACGAAGAAAGCGCGTAAGTGGCCGATGGGTGTTCCCGGGTGCTCTTGGGGAGAAAGAGGGAGTGAAAAGGAAAGAAAAAAAAAGAAAAAAAAGAAAATGTTTCTGCAACCCCTCGACAGCTCTGACTCCCTAAAGTCTTCGAAGCGTAACTTAGCATACTTTATTTGATTTTTTGTATTGGATAATAGTCTCAGGTAATAGGGTGCCTGCGAGCCAGCGAGGAGGCGGGGTGGAAGAGGGAGACCGAGGGAATTTTCACGCCCCCACTACTTGCATTAACAAATTTACATTTTTTAAATGGAAGGGTCGCGCTCTCGGGGTGATAACTTGCGGGCCATTTGTTCTACGAAGAAATGAAACCGTCGGCGACATCGCGTCTTAATAACTAATCGAAGACGTTAAGTCGGCCGATTCGTCCCGAGAAACGTTTCAGAACACCGAGGGGGAGAAAAAAAACAAACGATCCTTTGTTTTCATTTCGTAATCCGAAATTGGAGTAACGAAATCTGTTGAGACCTGGCCTCAAAATTAATTCGAGTGGATGAAAATGTTTGTACGTCCCTCTCTTTGAGCGTTGGAATTTTTTTAAACAATATACAACACTCTCGCCGTAGTATTTATCGTTAAATGTTTCCATACTCCATACAAAAATTAATTAATATAGTCTTACCGGTCGATTGTATTAATTTCTCCAATCTTCCAAACGTGCTTATAAAAATATATTATTCAACGGAATCTGAAAGAGTAAGAAACTGTTCAAGTTTACTGTATACTGTAACGTTTGAAAATTTGTTCAATTATACCAGAATAAAATCTCTAATTGCCAGGAGACTTGCAATTTCTAGTACAGGCACTGCTCGAGCAAACTCGATCGTGCAACGATAATTCTATAGAATATTATCAAGCATTGCGTCCACGTTCATCACTGTGCATTAATTGCGTAAGAATATTTCATAAAAGAATTGGTAAAAATTGTATCCCACTTCGATCGTATTTGTACAAATTCCAGCAACCATCGAGAAACAAAACTTCGACCGAGCTTTACGACACAGAGACAGTTAAAAATATTTCCATTGGAAATAAATAATAAAATCTATTTCTACCGACAAGCTTCGAATAAAGCTCTGGAGTATCTGCTACGCACCGTCACAGCACTTTCGATAACTGTGAGAAAAATTGAACGAGAGGAAACGATAGATCTCGTGGTTCATCGAGGTGTAGGGAAACGATTTATAATCGAGTAATTCTCAGAAAATGCACCGACTCGAAGCGCGATGCACTTTGAACGTCTTAGCCATCGACCAATAAACGAGATCTCGTTTCATCGGATTGGTGGGTTGGTTGGTCGGTCGGTTGGTTGGTTCTCTTCATAATTTGTCCCGTGTACCCTGTCTGCTCCTTAATGTCCGCGCGTTTACCCGCTATCATATTAACCTTTTCGTTTAAGTACATATTAGGCTATACCGTGCGGCCATTAGCATTACATGAAACCACGACGATAAGATCGCGGAGCTATTCTATGCGAACGCCGATACGTTTAAACGGACGATCGACGTCCAGTTACGGACCAAACATGACCTCATTACCTAACGATTGACGGACGGTAGTGAGTCGAAGTTAATCGGTCTGAAAATGTTCGAAACGCGTTGAAACGTTAAGTCGTACGGTGCACGATTGGCAATTGTCGCCAACTATGCACATCGTAGCAAGGTAGAACAGAGCTCGAGGTATCCCATTGTACTCCGGCCTTATTTTCATTTTCATTGTCACAGGGATTCAGAATTCTACACGGTTCTCTTCTTTTTCATGGTTTTAGTTCCAGGTCAACGTGAGATTTGAAGCTCGAAATTTTACAGAATTTTTACAGAAGTGTGCAACCTTTGTATTATATAATAACGCAGGATGGTACACAAGTGTCTTATATAATAATGTAAGTTTCTAGGTCGACCATAATTTTTTGTACAAAATTACAGGATTAATAATATAAATATACTTCTATAGAGTGTGTATTCACATCTCGAATAATTTTCCATAGGTGTTCAAAATGTTTCGAACTTAATTACATCTCACTCTTCTACTTTTGATGAAATTTTTCATTCCCTTCAAGCGATTGGTAATTATTATTTTGGGTAGTCGACCAAAGGATAAAGTGAGCAAATTTTATATCGAGGTTGAAAATAAAAACACTCGTAACTATTAAAATTCGTGACGTAAACTCCAACGTGAAATTTTCCAAACTTTCCCAAAAATATTCATCGACAAGTCGTAAATAAATTCTCCTTACAAGTCGAATAAAATTTGAATCTCCTGTTAAACATTTTACTCAAAACTTGCCAATTAAAAATTCTTCCATCCAAGTTAGTCCAATGGACCAAAGCTACACTCGAGTATAAAGTGAGAAAATTTCACATCGAGATTGAAAATAAAAACACTCGTAACTATTAAAATTCGTAACGTAAACTCCAACGTGAAATTTTCCAAACTTTCCCAAAAATATTCATCGACAAGTCGTTAAATAAATTCTACTTAGAACTCGAATAAAATTTGAATCTCCTGTTAAACATTTTACTCAAAACTTGCACATTTAAAAATTCTTCCATTCAAGTTAGTCCAATGGACCAAAGCTACACTCGAGGATAAAGTGAGAAAATTTCACATCGAGATTGAAAATAAAAACACTCGTAACTATTAAAATTCGTAACGTAAACTCCAACGTGAAATTTTCCAAACTTTCCCAAAAATATTCATCGACAAGTCGTTAAATAAATTCTACTTAGAACTCGAATAAAATTTGAATCTCCTGTTAAACATTTTACTCAAAACTTGCACATTTAAAAATTCTTCCATTCAAGTTAGTCCAATGGACCAAAGCTACACTCGAGTATAAAGTGAGAAAATTTCACATCGAGATTGAAAATAAAAACACTCGTAACTATTAAAATTCGTAACGTGAACTCCAACGTGAAATTTTCCAAACTTTCCCAAAAATATTCATCGACAAGTCGTTAAATAAATTCTCCTTACAAGTCGAATAAAATTTGAATCTCTCGTTAAACAATTTTACCCAAAACTTGCACATTTAAAAATTCTTCCATTCAAGTTAGTCCAATGGACCAAAGCTACACTCGAGTATAAAGTGAGAAAATTTCACATCGAGATTGAAAATAAAAACACTCGTAACTATTAAAATTCGTGACGTAAACTCCAACGTGAAATTTTCCAAACTTTCCCAAAAATATTCATCGACAAGTCGTTAAATAAATTCTCCTTACAAGTCGAATAAAATTTGAATCTCTCGTTAAACATTTTACTCAAAACTTGCCAATTAAAAATTCTTCCATCCAAGTTAGTCCAATGGACCAAAGCTACACTCGAGGATAAAGTGAGAAAATTTCACATCGAGATTGAAAATAAAAACACTCGTAACTATTAAAATTCGTAACGTGAACTCCAACGTGAAATTTCCCAAAATTTACGAAAAATATTCATCGACTAATCGTTAAATAAATTCTACTTAGAACTCGAATAAAATTTGAATCTCTCGTTAAACATTTTACTCAAAACTTGCCCAATTAAAAATTCTCCCATCGGACTCAGCCTCCCGATGATTTAACGCGCCTCGCGCGGTTACGGAATCGCGGGATTCTGTAAAAAATGATAGGAGGTACGATATATTTGTCCCGCGGCGTGCAATCTTTAAAACATATGTTTTTCGTAATCGTTCGCGCGGTTCTATTATCGAAGAGGTATATAAGAGAGCAGCCGAATTGGGGGAACATGCTCGGGGCGCGAATCTATACATATTTAATGAGAGCACGCAGTTGTAAAAAGCAGCTGGCGAATTGCTCCCTGGCAGAGCGACTCTGGCGCAGATACTTTTATTCAAATCTCATCCAGCGGCACCGAGATGCTCCTCGCGGGAGCCGCGAAAGGCATATCAAAAGAAAAATGCTCTCACCGCCTTTCCCGCATGCATAAACATAATCCCCGCATAATGTATATTTCAAAGTCTTCCGCTCGGCATCACTGCTCATTACTATTAGATTGATACCCGCCCTCCGGTTCCCTACTGGTCTCTGGCCCTTCTAGGACCGTCTTCGACGCGGCGACTTCCTTCTCGATTTGGTTTTTCTTCGATTTATTCAATACGGTCGCTACGGTTCGTTCGGGGCCTCGATATACTGGGTTGTTCGATCAATTTTTTCGTTCGAGGAAACTTATCGAATTTATACTGCTAGGTTGCTTAATAAGTTTTAACGAACGACAAAACTTATTGAACAGTATATTAGTGTGCATCTGTAATCGTACATAAGTGACAACGGTGGGTGATTTTTTGGGTACAAATAAATGGAAAATCTGAAACAAAATTTTTGTACAAGATACTTTAGAGAAAAATTAATTATGAAATTCTAAGATTCTATGTCGTTTTATCGAACGACGAAACTTATTGAACAATATAGTGTGCATTTGTAATTGTACGTAGCTGACAATGGTGGGTGATTTTTTGGGTACAAATAAATGGAAAATCTGAAACAAAATTTTTGTACAAGATACTTTAGAGAAAAATTAATTATGAAATTCTAAGATTCTATGTCGTTTTATCGAACGACGAAACTTATTGAACAATATAGTGTGCATTTGTAATTGTACGTAGCTGACAATGGTAAGTGATCTTTTGTGGAAAAATAAATGGAAAATCTGAAACAAAATTTTTGTATAAGATACTTTAGAGAAAAATTAATTATGAAATTCTAAGATTCTATGTCGTTTTATCGAACGATGAAACTTATTGAACAATATAGTGTGCATTTGTAATTGTACGTAGCTGACAATGGTAAGTGATCTTTTGTGGAAAAATAAATGGAAAATCTGGGACAAAATTTTTGTACGAGGTACTTTTAGAGAAAATCAATTACGAGGTTCTGAGATTCTACGAAGTAGATAGTAACCTGTAGTCGTGGTGAAATAGTTTGTAAATTAATAAGAGATATTGGTTTTTGGTATAATATATATGTGTGTCATTGTAAACTATTTTTAAGAAAATAGAATTTCGTATAGTTGTATTTATAATGACAGTTGTAAGAGAGAATGATCGGTAACTTCCAAACCGGAAGCAATGGGGACTTGGAACCTCGAAAAGGTACAAGTTTGAGCCAAGATCTTTCGAACGATACCTAACTTGATTACTTTAAGGCACGTGCTCGGAGTAATATAGGTGTAAAATTTTCCTTGTCCTTTTAAATACACGGATTTCAGATTTGTTTATTCTACGCACGTTCAGAAAATATTGTAGACGACACAATGTTCCCTTTGTCTCTTACGAATACAGATTTCAGATTATATTTATTGTACAGATGGTTAGAAATATTTAAAATTTGTGCAAAGACTTAAATAACACAATTAATAAATGAATATTACTATTATACGTACTGCTAGATAAGTATTATCCTTTCTACGCTCTAAGAGCACATTTTTGAGGTTATGTCACCCCTTATGAATCACCCTGTACAAGAGTCTATTTTACCTTCTATTGTTGGTAAGAACATTAAAATTTTTACATTGCTCAGAATCGAGGAAACTATTCTTACGTTTTTCTATTTAATTTGGATCGTTCATTAAGTCGATAATTACGGAACGATCGATTGCTACCAGCGATAACATTCATAGACGTGGAGAATTTTAACTGACGCGATTAAGAGACAGGAATACGACACTTTATCCGTCTCGATCCGCAGTAACGTAACCGAGATGAATAATTTAGATAAACTGGAGCGATCAATGGATAATTGATGGTGATTACTTGATTAAGATAAATTGATAATAATATGTGCGGGATTATACACAGCGCTATACGTGACACGGTATCGGATAAAAATTTTCCTCGTACGAAGGATGTCACGGAAACAGGTGCAGCATCCAGAGGGCGTAAAGTACTCGCTAAAGTGAATAAATATTTCGATCGAGCACGTTCGATTTAGCGAGTACTCTTTTAAATAAATTTTCAGCTTCTTTTACGGACATCCTGAGAACGTTTATGCTCCTTTCGCGATTACTTGTTCCATCCTATTGATCAAATTTAAATATCGAAAAATAATCATACCAAGAAATTTCACGTAAATGTAAGAAAATTACAAGTAGTGTTACTCACACTCGAAAAACACTCGAGTGTTAAATGAAAAACTTTAGTATTCTGAGTGCAAGTAAGAGGGTTCGCGATATTCTTTTTCTCGTATAAAATCTCTCGCGTTATTCGCTTATTTTATATTATTCAAGGTTTGTAATGCTTAAAATTAACTTCCAGCCGTATTTAACATTTGAAATTAACCTCTAATTATACAAGATATTTGAAATTAACTTTCAGGTATATTTAATATTTGAAATTAACTTCTAGGTATATTTAATATTTGAAATTAACATCCAGTCGTGTCCAGCCATATATAACATTTGAAATTAACCTCTAATCATACACGATATTTGAAATTAACTTCCAGGTATATTTAATATTCGAAATTAACATCCAGTCGTATTTAATATTCGAAATTAACATCCAGTCGTGTCCAGCCATATATAACATTTGAAATTAACCTCTAATCATACACGATATTTGAAATTAACTTCCAGGTATATTTAATATTCGAAATTAACATCCAGTCGTATTTAATATTCGAAATTAACATCCAGTCGTGTCCAGCCATATATAACATTTGAAATTAACCTCTAATCATACACGATATTTGAAATTAACTTCCAGGTATATTTAATATTCGAAATTAACATCCAGTCGTATTTAATATTCGAAATTAACATCCAGTCGTGTCCAGGCATATATAACATTTGAAATTAACCTCTAATCATACACGATATTTGAAATTAACTTCCAGGTATATTTAATGTTCGAAATTAACATCCAATCGTATTTAATATTCTAAATTAACATTCAGTCGTGTCCAGCCATATATAACATTTGAAATTAACATCTAATCATACACGATATTTGAAATTAACTTCCAGGTATATTTAATGTTCGAAATTAACATCCAATCGTATTTAATATTCTAAATTAACATTCAGTCGTGTCCAGCCATATATAACATTTGAAATTAACATCTAATCATACACGATATTTGAAATTAACTTCCAGGTATATTTAATATTCGAAATTAACATCCAGTCGTATTTAATATTCGAAATTAACATCCAATCGTATTTAATATTCGAAATTAACATCCAGTCGTGTCCAGCCATATATAACATTTGAAATTAACCTCTAATCATACACGATATTTGAAATTAACTTCCAGGTATATTTAATATTCGAAATTAACATCCAGTCGTATTTAATATTCGAAATTAACATCCAGTCGTGTCCAGGCATATATAACATTTGAAATTAACCTCTAATCATACACGATATTTGAAATTAACTTCCAGGTATATTTAATGTTCGAAATTAACATCCAATCGTATTTAATATTCTAAATTAACATTCAGTCGTGTCCAGCCATATATAACATTTGAAATTAACATCTAATCATACACGATATTTGAAATTAACTTCCAGGTATATTTAATATTCGAAATTAACATCCAGTCGTATACAATATTCGAAATGAACTTCCACTCGTGTATAATATGTAAAATTAACGCTCTATACGCCGCCCCGATAATATAACTCATCCCTCCGTTTCTCAAAAAACCAACCAGGAGCGAATCGAACAACTCGATTCGTTTACGTTCAAACTTGCATCTCCCATCGTCTCGATCGTTGCCTCGAATATTTCCCAGCGCTGTAAAAATCATAATTTTCGAACCGGGGACCCGTATCGGGTCGACAGACGAAATATTTATCGCGAAATTTCGAACGTAGTCCCGGTTCCGTGCCGACGCGGCACGAACAATTAGATGAACTGGAAATCTCTCAAACGTGTTCTCGAGATGCTCGTGAATCATCGAACGGCACTTCGACGTACATAAAAATGAATTACTCGCGCAGAACGAGATAATAATGAGACGGTCGGGAGCCGGTTCGCGTTGCTCAGAACGCATACAAATCCGAGGTGTTCCCTGCAGGAGTTGCCGCGATATTTCACGCGAGGAGCCAACACGGGGGCGCGGATTTCTTCGTTAAAATGCGATTTAAGTCTGAAATATCATCCGTAGCGGCAAGTTTCGGCGAAACGGCATTAACGTTAGAGAAACGGCTCGCGAATTACATAAATTCTCGTTCTTTTCCGTTTCGCTCGCTACGCCTGGATACGTTGTACAATTCGCTAAAAATTTATCAACGAAGGAGCGTCGTTGCGTCTCGAGGCGAAACGGTATCCCCGTTTTCGCGATGGTAATAGAAAAAAAAAAAAAATGGCGGAGCATGCGTCGAACGGTATAACGAACGGTCTTATCTTCCTAACGACCTCGCCTTTTTCGCGAGTGCAACGATGCACCTGCCTGTGTACAATTGCACTTTTCTCTTCTTAATGAAACCGAGCAATGGGGGGGTTTTTTTTTCTTCATCTTGAAAAAGAATCGACTCTCGCGAATATTTCGAAGGTATTGGGACCTACTAGTGGTGATTTGAAACGGATCGTCGGATAGAAGTTACTTTGATTCGTTGTTTTCTTTCTCTTTTTTACGATTCGAGTGAAAATTCTAACTCGATCGTTTGATCTGATTTCGGGGGATCGTTGCTTTGGAAATGATGAAGATTACTAAGCCTTACCGATCTTGTGTCGAGTGTGGCTCGACGTTGTATTTTTTATACTAATTCTAATGGCGAGTCTAGACTCGATATTGTATAAATACAGTACCTTAGTATTTAGTATAAATGAAAAGTATATTTGTTAGGCACTCTGCACTGTTACTATTACTATTTGTAAATTAATTGAGGGGTTATTGGTACGTAAAAACCAGCACTGTTATTATTTTGTAAATTAATTGAAGAATTATTTGTAGGTAAAGAAGTGCATTGTTACTATTTTGTAAATTAATTGAAGAATTATTTGTAGATAGAAAACCTGCACTGTTACTATTTTGTAAATTAATTGAGGGCCTATTGGTGATTAAAAAACTGCACTGTTATTATTTCGTAAATTAATTCAAGAATTATTTGTAGGTAAAAACCTGCATTGTTACTATTTTGTAAATTAATTGAAGAATTATTTGTAGGAAACGAAACTACACTGCTAGTATTTTGTAAATTAATCGAGGGATTACTGGTAGGTAAAAAACTGCACTGTTATTATTTTGTAAATTAATTGAGGGATAATTGGTAGGGAAAAAACTGCACTGTTATTATTCTGTAAATTATTTGAGGGGTTATTGGTAGGTAGAAAAAAAAATTAACGAGTGTTAATCCGGTGTAGCTTGGAATTCTTGCTAGAAGTGTCGATAAACGGATGAAAGGTTACTGTAGAATTTTTAAACGAATCGTTCAAACGCGATCGTCCGGTGTAAATTATACGCGTATTGTGTCGGCCACGAAGATAACGGTAATTCCGTGCCAAGCGGAATTAAAGTTTTCCTCGACGCCATACACTCTCCCCCGCACGATACTTTTCACGAGCAGTGCAAGGAAACCCCCGACTACTTGGAAATATCCTACGAAATGTAGGATAAAAAATCTTTCTCTACGGAGGAACGAGTTACAGAAATTTACAGACCGAGGATATCGTTACTCTTGTACATTATTTCTGGTAATAAATCTGTATTTAATAATATTTCTGCATTTAAAAAATTAACCACCTACGCGTAACACTTGTACCTAAATCTTGTCTCAATATTAATCGACTCGGTTTAAAATTCCACAGAATCGTCAATTCTCGGAATTTTCCAATCAAATTTACAAGGTACATTGTCCAAACTCTGCTTTAAGAACACCTAGAACAGCGATCGCCAATGACTCTCGATTAAACAATAAAAAAAAAAAACCAACAACTGTACAAATACTCGTCTCGATATTGAACAACTCGGTTTAAAATTCCACAGAATCGTTAATTCTCACAATTTTGCAATCAAATGTACAAGCTCCATTGTCCAAACTCTGCTTTAAGAACACCTAGAACAGCGATCGCCAATGACTCTCGATTAAACAATAAAAAATAAAAAACCAACAGTTATACACATACTCGTCTCGGTATTGACCGACTCGGTTTAAAATTCCACAGAATCGTTAATTCTCACAATTTAGCAATCAAATTTACAAGCTTCATTGTCCAAACTCTGCTTTAAGAACACCTAGAACAGTGATCGCCAATGACTCTCGATTAAATAATAAAAAATGAAAAACCAACAGTTATACACATACTCGTCTCGGTATTGACCGACTCGGTTAAAAATTCCCACAGAATCGTTAATTCTTCGAATATTGCGATAAGATTCACCCAGTCTATTCTCCGAACCGTTCTCTTTAAGAAGGTTCGCTATAGTGACTTACGATTCTCGAATAAAACGTATGAAAAAATAAGCAATCGTTTCAGGTTCGAAAAGTATCGAGACTGCCCCCGTTAAGTTATTCGCAGTAAAGCGTTTATCGAACACAGTGATTCGCGGTATTCTGATCGCCCAATCGTTCGCTCGGGCGTCCCGAGTAGCTGTTTACGACTGTAAGAGTGGGGAGGGCCATCATCGTGGTGCTCGATCAATAGGCGTTCGATATTTATTCAGGCCGCGAGCCACGCGAGGCGAGATATTACGGTAAACTAGAGAAACGTGAATGTAGGTAAGCGGCGCGTCTGCTCTCGAGCCGCATCGGCCCGACACCGGTTAGGTCGAGTTGAATCGAGTTGATAAGGTTAACTGAGAGATACGGGGGCGTAGGGAGGTCAAGTGACCATGTGGGCGGCACTGTTCGCCGTCTCTGCATACCGTCGCGATTAACTACGTGTAGGTACATACGGTGCACTCGTGTAAACCCGGCTTTCGGCCCGAACGCGCGAACCTCCGATTAGACCGAACTTCCGATTAAACAGTGCCGAGAACGCGTTTAACTAGCCTCGTTCGCGAATTTTCTCACCTATTGCCACCCCCCCCCCCGGTATTCGAATACTCGGAGTGTTGGTTTAAGATTTCATATTCTCAGTGTTTGTGCACGTACGGTATTTAGATAATTGAATAAGGTTGTTTATAGTTTTTCTATCGTATGGAATTTTCGTATTTTTGTTTTTTTATATTGGGTCTTCGGAGAGGGCCCTTGGTATTCGAATACTCGGAATATTGGCTCAGGATGCGATATTCTCAATCTTTGGGCACGTACGGTATTTAGATAATTGAATAACGTTGTTTATGGTTTTTCTATCGTATGGAATTTTTCGTATTTTTGTTTTTTCAAAAATTGGATCTTCGGAGAGAGCCTCTGGTATTCGAATACTCGGAATATTGGTTCAAGATCCAATATTCTCAGTGTTTGTGCACGTATGGTATTTAGATAATTGAATAACGTTGTTTATGGTTCTTCTCTCGTATGAAATTTTTGGTATTTTTGTTTTTTTAAAAATTGAGTCAGAGAGGGCCCCTGGTATTCGAATATCGAATACTTGGAATATTGGCTCAAGGTCCCATATTCTCTGTCTTTGGGCACGTACGGTATTTAGATAATTGAATAACGTTGTTTATGGTTTTTCTATCGTATGGAATTTTTCGTATTTTTGTTTTTTCAAAAATTGGATCTTCGGAAAGAGCCCCTGGTATTCGAATACTTGGAGTATTGGCTCGAGATGCGATATTCACAGTCTTTGGACACGTACGGTATTTAGATAATTGAATAACGTTGTTTATAGTTTTTCTATCGTATGGAATTTTTCGTATTTTTGTTTTTCAAAAATTGGGTCATCGGAGAGGGCCCCTGGTATTCGAATACTCGGAATATTGGTTCAAGATTCCATATTCTTAGTGTTTGGGCACGTACGGTATTTAGATAATTGAATAACGTTGTTTATAGTTTTTCTATCGCATGGAATTTTTCGTATTTTTGTTTTTCAAAAATTGGGTCTTCAGAGAGGGCCCCTGGTATTCGAATACTCGGAATATTGGTTCAAGATGCGATATTCTGTCTTCATGCATCTACTGTACATAATTGAATAGTGCTATTTATAGTTTCTCTATCGTATGGATTTTTCCTATTTTTGTTTTACAAAAATTGGGCTTCCAAAGAAGGCCCCTAGTATCTGAATACTCATAGTACTGATTCAAGATAAAATATTTTCAGTATTTGTGCATGTACAGTATTTAGATAATTGAATACCGTTATTTATAGTTACTCCATCGTATGGATTTTTTGTATATGATACCCTGGTATTCGAATACTCGTGGTATCAATACGTAGTACACATAGTCTCAATGTGATATTCTCGATCCTCGCACATGCACGATATTTAGATAATAAAATAGCCTTATTTATATTTTCCACCGTATCCTTGAATTTTTAGTTCTTTTATTTACCAAACGAACGTGATTACGTTTCCAATGATTTTGCACTAATTAAAAGCACAGAATACATTTCTCCTGATTGTATATTGAAAATCGAAGAGTATACAAATCTACAATGATTTACCGCTTACAAATTCTACCTGGAAATTTTGTTCATCAATAGATAATGCCTATATTTGTTGCAATTATATAATAATAACATATTTCTCAATATATAATCATCATTCTATTTTCTCGTAAAAGAATTACTTCCACGAGGAAAAATGTAACCACTTTCGTGTCGTTAATTGTAATATACAGACCGATAGTCGATCTACATTTGTTTGTTAACTTTTATGTAACGTTACAGAGGTCCATGGTAAATATTTCACGAACGATATATTTCGATACGAGGCAGTCATACACCGTACATTTAAATCTCTTCAAGTAGTTGATTTATTACATCGTATATAAAAATGTATGATTTGATAGTAATCGTAGATCTGTTATCATTAACGAGGGTTAATATCGTCAAATAAGAGGTCAGGAATGCATAGTTTGCGATCATCCGATGCATAATTAGAGTAACAGACATCTTAGTCAATTTAGAACGCCTTTTCGACGAAAGTTTTCTCGAAAATAAATTCAATTTTAATATTGAGCATGGTTCGATCAAGACCAAGAGAAATAATTAACGAAAAAGTATACAAATCGATAATCGATCGTTTTCTTACGAATTGGTCCCAAGACCAGACACTCTCGCTCGAGAAATAATTATTTCGCGCGTATTTTCTCGCCATTCGCAAAGCGCGTTTCGAAGCAGTTTTGGTGTGAACGTGACTTAATCGCGAATAATTTTAAACAAGCAGCGCCAATTGAAAGGATGACTGACCGAGTTGGACAAGGGTTCTCCACATGTCCACTTGGTAATTCTCGGTTCGAAAATGACATTTCCTTATTTAACCAAACGTTTTTACTCGCGCTGAACATCGAACGGAACCTTTTCGAGTGAATCTACTCGAAATTCACGAATCGAAACACAAACCTCGCGAGTCTTATTAAACGTTCAGGATACCGTGACCAGTAGGTCAGCAGTATTCGTCTATGAAGCCATTAAGCAATCAGAATACCTATTGTACTTACGTAGATTAACGATGGGAGTATGGTAAATATCTTGTCCAATGAATACCAATCGTTTCGAGAGCTCGTGTACCGTAAGAACCATTTATGCAACTGTCGTCGTTGAGCGGTGCACCGAAATTTTCTTCATGGTCGTATTTCGTTCGCGTATTCGAAATACAATTTTCGAAGGAATGTTCCGAGAGCATGGAAACGATATTGTAAAACTTAGGTGAGATCTTTCGATGATCTTCGTTATATACTTTTACACGTGGAAAAATAAAGATAGATTCATATAAAATTCGTTTGCTCCGAGAAACGATAATAATTGTAATATTGTTACGTAAAATTTGCGTAAGATCTTTGAACTTCGTTACATACTTTTACACGTGGAAAAATAAAGATAGATTCATATAAAATTCGTTTGCTCCGAAAAACGATAATAATTGTAATATTGTTACGTAAAACTTGGGTAAGATCTTTGGCCTTTGTTGTAAACTATTACACGTGAAAAGATAAAAATAGATTTATATAAAAATTCGTTTGCTCTAAAAAACGATAGTAATTGTAATATTGTTACGTAAAACTTGGGTAAGATCTTTGGCCTTTGTTGTAAATTTTTACACGTGGAAAAATAAAGATAGATTTATATAAAATTCGTTTGCTCCGAGAAACGATAATAATTGTAATATTGTTACGTAAAATTTGCGTAAGATCTTTGGCCTTTGTTGTAAATTTTTGCACGTGAAAAGATAAAAATAGATTTATATAAAATTCGTTTGCTCCGAGAAACGATAATAATTGTAATATTGTTACGTAAAACTTGGGTAAGATCTTTGGCCTTTGTTGTAAACTTTTGCACGTGAAAAGATAAAAATAGAATTATATAAAATTCGTTTGTTCCGAGAAACG
The DNA here is from genome assembly GCF_051014685.1 of Ptiloglossa arizonensis. Lineage (NCBI taxonomy): Eukaryota > Metazoa > Arthropoda > Insecta > Hymenoptera > Colletidae > Ptiloglossa > Ptiloglossa arizonensis. Next base: position 24,814,460 of record NC_135050.1, read on the forward strand.
ATAATGATTGTAATATTGTTACGTAAAACTTGTGTAAGATCTTTGGCTTTTGTTGTAAACTTTTGCACGTGAAAAGATAAAAATAGAATTATATAAAATTCAGTTTCTCCGAAAAACGATAATAATCGTAATATTCTTAAACTTGGGTAAGTTATATATATACAATTATATACATTTACCTTAGTTATAATTCGGTCTTAGTTACATAACATGTACACACAGAAAAATAAAAACAGATTAACCTAAAATGCAATTCCTCCTAAAAACAATCATAACAATCTCACTCTGCATATCCATTGTTCCTCCTATGAAATGGAATACAGACAGAGAGCAATAGACACGAAACATAGCAACAATATTTCCCCAAGAACCCGTGTAATATTTTCGGTTCCGCTTAATCAAATAAGACCGAAGAAACGTACACTTCCCCTCTCCGATATTAAATCCCTCTCCGATCTTCCGTTTCTCTCTCGTTCTCCTCGAAGGCCCCCATACACGGTATTTAACTCCCTCAAGAAAAATACTACGTCGAACGCGTCGAAAAATGAATACGACCTTAGGCAAACAAAAGCACGTAGAATAACCCGAGTAAATTAAGCGATAAACGTATCCGAGCGGTCGATGGCTCATTACGAATAAAAAGATTGTTCAAGAGACAAACCTACACAAGTAAGTTTCGAACCTACACAAAAGAAACTTTCCGTTCCGGATCTCCGTAAAATTGCATATCGTGTACAAACGTCACGATAAAGACGTATTATCGTCATCGTTGTCGAAAACAATGTCGTACGAAATCATCGTCGACCTCGTCACATAAATTTCCCAGAACGGTACCGTTGTTGCTCGATCGGTCGTGATAAATCACGATGACGCTGATCCGCGCTGCTACGACCAGGCGAAATATCGGGTCTTGAAAACGATATCGTCGATGAATTGATTTTTATTCTATCGATGAAATCGGGTTGACAAACGGCCAGCCACAATAAGAGCGCAATAACGCGCGGTGGCGAGCCGCGGTGCACCGCGGTGCATCGCGGTGCATCGCGGTGCATCGCGGTCGTTCTTTGCGCGTCTCGCTACCTGCTGCGCCGTGTGGCTTTCGCTGCATGGCGTGGTGGTGCATGCCGCCCGAATGGGTGTCCTTTCTTGCGGGAACGAGTCCCCGTTCCCTGAAGGGTTGATAATTCGCCGATTAAATTGAAAACGGCACAGCTAATTGTGCTGCGCCTGTATTATTCATTGGATCCGGCGGCGGGGCTCGCTGCCCGGTGAAGGTTCGGTACTTCACAGGCGTGTATCGGTAAACGGTGGTACTCGAGTACCTAGCGATGGGATCAAGCATATTGCAAGCAGCATCGAGAGGATCCGACGCGGTGGAATCTCGCGCGTGTTGGAGAAATGGCTGAGCTTTTTGGAGAAACGAGTGTCGGTGATAAATATGGTTCGTACGAGAGAGGGGTTTTTTTTTATATTGATTCGATCATTTGTGGAGGTTTTGTAAGGAATCTTGTAGGAGTGGGAAAAATTTTTATTGGTTGTGTATTGAATTTTGTCTGGATAGGAAAGATTTTTAGAGTGCATCGAGGGGGGAAATGATTTTTGGAGGTTGTATAGGGAATTCTGTTACGAGTAGGGAAAATTTGTAGTGGTTGTATATAGAATTGTGTAGGAGTGGGATAAACATTTGGGTAGGTTGTGTGTAGAATTATGTATGAATAGGAAAAATTTGTATAGGTTGTGTATAGAATTCTGTACGAGTAGGAAAAATTTCTATTGGTTGTATATAGAATTCTATAGGAGTGATATAAATATTTGTATAGGTTGTATATCGAATTATGTACGAGTAGGAAAAATTTCTATTGGTTGTATATAGAATTCTATAGGAGTAATATAAATATTTATGTAGGTTGTATATCGAATTATGTACGAATAGGAAAAATTTCTATTGGTTGTATATAGAATTCTATAGAAGTAAGATAAATATTTCTATAGGTTGTACATCGAATTATGTACGAATAGGAAAAATTTCTATTGGTTGTATATAGAATTCTATAGGAGTGATATAAATATTTGTGTAGGTTGTATATCGAATTATGTACGAATAGGAAAAATTTCTATTGGTTGTATATAGAATTCTATAGAAGTAAGATAAATATTTGTATAGGTTGTATATCAAATTATGTATGAGAAAATATTTTCATTGGTTGTGTATTGAATTGTATACGAGTAGGAAAAAATTTCTATTGGTTGTATATTGAATTGTATACGAGTAGGAAACAAATTTCTGTAGGTCGTATATCAAATTCTATACAAGTAAGAAAAAAATGTCTGTAGGTTTTATATCGAATCATGCACGAGTGAGAAAAATTTCTATAGGTTGTATATCGAATCCTGTACGAGTAAGAGAACCAGAAGCTATGATTATTAGTGAAACGAGTGTTGATAATAAATACAGTCCACGCGAGAATAATTTTATATCGACTTTATAATTTATATAGACTGTACATCAAATCCCATACGAGTAGGAGAAACAAAGAAGCTGTGGTTATGAGCGAAACGAATGTTCATAATAAATATAGTCCACTCGAACACAGTTTTATAACGACTGTACAATTTATATAGGTTATACATCGAATCCTGTACGAGTAGAAGAACCAGAAGCTGTGTTTATCAATGAAACGAGTGTTGTAGTATGTACGATACACGCGAGAATAACGATTCTATAATTTATATAGATTATAAACTTATAAACATTCGAACATCTAATTTAGGGCCCCCTCGAGTGCACAAGAAACGGTTGTTTGCACTTAGGAATGTAGAATTATACAGGAAGAACACAACGTACGAGAGTACTTACGATCGATAAGGAATTGATATCGATCGTGAGATGAATCGATCCATTTATCACTTTCGAGGAATTGATCGTACATACCCTCATTTGTATACCACACTTACAATTAAACTTCAAGGCAGTATATTCGAACCTTGTACAGGGGGTTCCATAAAATATGGGGAAACTCTCACAATACGTGAACCATAACGATGTTTGCATAAATAAAACCTTGTTTTTAAATTACAATTACTTTTATTACCGTGAATATTCATCCATCTCTCCAGAAAATGTTATTAGACATTTTTAATGTCTGTAACTGGAATTGAAATCTAGTCAAATATTTTTCAAATTTTTTGGAAAGATCTTTCCATATCGATAGTTTAAAAAAATATTTCAACATCGTGCCTCGCTCTACAATTTACGTAGCAAATATCTACACGTGCAATATGCATACCGAACACAGAATATATGTTGCAATTCGATGAGCTTCGAATATCGTTTTCAAGAAATTCAATGCATACTAGATTTGAAATACTTGTAACTATATTTTCGAACCTTGTACGTATTCGGTGTAAGTTTCGAACCTACACGAACGATTCCCAATAATTGATACATGGCAAATGCATGAAATGAATTGGATATTGAATATATCAACATTCGTAAATATATATATTGAATTTGATCTCACTTGTATCAAGTACCGTACCCAAAAACACTGAATCAATGAAAATACTGATCGAATAATTACTCACCATATTCGAGCAATTTGATAATTAAGTAGTTAATTAAGTAAAGTACTGATACAAAATTCAAATATTGTATACTATTGATAGAAAATAACTTACACGCATATTCTACAAAATTATTATCCATTATGACGTCATCGATAAACCGACAGAATATTTTCGACTAGATACATCCACGTATACATACTTTATCGATTGTCTCGAAAGTAGAGACAATAAATACTTTAGAGACTCTACTTTTCTTGCCTCTAAAATAGAGACAATAAATACTTTAGAGACTCTACTTCTTTTGCCTCTAGAATAGAGGCACTAAATACTTTAGGGACTCTACTTCTTTTGCCTCTAAAGTAGAGACAATAAATACTTTAGAGACTCTACTTCTTTTGCCTCTAAAATAGAGACAATAAATACTTTAGAGACTCTACTTTTTTCCCTCTAAAATAGAGACAATAAATGCTTTAGAGACTCTACTTCTTTTGCCTCTAAAATAGAGGCAGTAAATACTTTAGAGACTCTACTTCTTTTGCCTCTAAAATAGAGGCAGTAAGTACTTTAGAGACTCTATTTCTTTTATTCTCTTTACTTTAGAGACTCTATTTATTTTATTCTCTCTACTTTAGAGACTCTATTTCTTTTATTCTCTCTACTTTAGAGACTCTATTCCTTTTATTCTCTCTACTTTAGAGACTCTATTTCTTTTATTCTCTCTACTTTAGAGACTCTATTTCTTTTATTTTCTCTACTTTAGAGACTCTATTCCTTTTATTCTCTCTACTTTAGAGACTCTATTTCTTTTATTCTCTCTACTTTAGAGACTCTATTTCTTTTATTCTCTCTACTTTAGAGACAACCGATATTTGATTCTCACCAATCGATATTAATTGAGAAGTATTGTTCCCATCGCTACGCCGTGCTCTCCCGCAGAAGTCAAAGCTCGCGGTTTCGCCTTTTTTACTCGCGCGAACACGGCCGAATACGGTGGTTATTTGAGAAAAACCCCGGCTTTCCTTCTGCTGCCGCGTTCTTGTCGCGTACATGCGTTCGGCTCGGTGTAATTGTTGATCGTTTTTACCCAGCCATCGGTGGGGTTCCCTTAATGCTTTCGGAAATTTGTTGAATTACAACACGCGCGACGTATTGGGGAATAATGCGGTGCTTTTTATCGCGATCGAGGAATCGAACGGAATAAGAAACGATTTGCGACGGAATAAGAAGAACGGTTAAACTTTTCTGTCGTGGGCAAAAGATAGTTCCAAAAGAAGGCTCGGACACGTCTGTATCGTAAGGGGTAACGTGCTGAGAAAGGGAAGGTAACATTTATCGCGTTATAGAGAAATTAAGAGGGTTACGATTTTTCTTTTATCGAGTAGCTCGTCGTCAGCTTAAATTATATTCCACAAGGGTGGTCAGAATGATCGATGTTACGATTTTTTTTTTTTTTTGACCGAAGAGGTCATTGTCAACTCAAATTTTATTCTTTATTCTCGAAAGATAAGGGTGGTCGAAACGATCGATATTGCAATATTTTCCTCTATCGAACAACTCGTAATCAACTTAATTATTATTCTTTTAACCCAAGGGTGATTAAAATTCTTATTTTCGATCGTTTCTTTCCAACCTTCGATTACATTTTTGTAACGTGAGGATAACGAAGATCTCCACGATACAAGTCGACAATTTTCCAATTTATAATACACGAAATATGCATTGATAAAAATACGTACAGCAAAAATACGGTCATTTTACACGAGAAAACGGATGGAAAGTATTTTTCCCCGCATCGAGTACGCTCACCCGAATATACCAAAGTCGTTTCTCCCAAAAACGAAATCCCGTATGAAAAATTCTTACTCGGCGCTCTCCGCTCGGTCTCTCGTCTAGAAATCCCAGCACCTCGTTTCGCAATTTGTCCCGAAAAACCGCTCAGAGAAGTATCGTCGAGTCACCTCGTCCGAGTTCTCTTTCCCGCTCGAATTTCCCAGCGTACGTGGAACAGCGCGGCGGTTCATCAGCTTGCTATTCACGGACGTATGAATTTAAATACATTAATACTCGTCGATGTCGTTTCCTTTCGTGTCCTACATCCAGCTATTATCGAGAGAGAAACCGAAAAAAAAAGAAAAGAAGAAAAGGAGAGGAAAAATGAAGCGAAAAGGAAATAAAAAAAAAAAGAAAAGAAAAAAAGAGACGCGACACCTGATCGCGAGTGCACCTCGTCGTCGTCGTCGTCGTCGTCGTCGTCGTCACCGATGCACCTCCTTGGCCCGAGCTGCAAGAAACGGCGGCGCATAATCGCGGAAATTATCCGTCGTCGTCCGTGGACGTTTATTCAGTCACAGTCAAAGTAGCGTTTCCATTTGAAGCGGCAGTTATTCGTTCACGGTGGATCGATTAACAAGCTTCTTATCTCGTTTAAGGATTTTTATGGCGAACGTTATAGCTTGGGCATCGCTGTCCACGGGGAGAAAACATCGTCGGCACCGCGGCTTAAAGACATGATCCGGCGAGTAATCGTCTTTCGAGCCCGAGACCCGATAAAAAACGCCACGATACGAATCGGCGGCCCGAGCGCCGATTAGCCGCCGGCCACGAATCACCCGTCCCACGTTATATCGTGCAATTTTTATCGGATCTCAAGTACGATCTCGGTACACCCGGGGAAATTATGCATAAGACTTATCATCATTTGGCTGGAAAGTTTATCGCGCCGCTGGACCTGGTTCGCGGCAACGCAACGGTTCTCCTCCGTGGTTCGTGGCAGGCCTGGGCGTTCGACAAAATTGCTAATTTCTCGTCTTCCCTATTACACCTGGACCTCGTAATGCCACGCTCCGGAGAGAATATCGTCTGGTCTTTGAGACCCGCGCGCGTACACCTCGACGATTTAGAAACGGATCCCTCCGGGGTGGGGGCCACCGCTAGGCCCCGCCCATTTTTCCAACGGGGCGTTCGTGTCGACGTTTCGAAGGAACGAACGTTGATCTTCGAGGACTGTGTCGAGTACATAAATACTGGATCGTATGGTTTACGAACGTTGATCTTGCGAGGACTGTGTTGAGTATTTATGTACTCTAGAGGATTGTGTTGGGTATTTATGTACTCTAGAGGACTGTGTAGAGTATTTATATTCTTTAGAAGACTGTGTAGAGTATTTATGTACTCTAGAGGACTGTGTACAGTATTTATGTATTCTAGAGGACTCTGTAGAGTGTTTATATTCTTTAGAGCACTGTGTAGAGTATGTATCTACTCTAGAGGACTGTGTAGAGTATTTATGTACTCTAGAGGACTGTGTAGAGTATTTATATTCTCTAGAAGACTGTGTAGAGTATTTATATTCTCTAGAGGACTGTGTAGAGTACTTATATACTCTCGAGCACTGTCTAGAGTATTTATGTACTCTAAAGGACTGTTTAAAGTATTTATATTCTTTAGAGAACTGTGTAGAGTATTTATGTACTCTAGAGGACTGTGTTGAGTATTTATATTCTCTAGAGAACTGTGTAGAGTATTTATATTCTCTAGAGAACTGTGTAGAGTACTTATATACTCTAAAGGACTGTGTTGAGTACCTACTGTAGTTTTGTCCCTATTGTGGAAATATTAAAAAGGTTCGCGATCGGTCGTGAAATGTGTAGCTCACCGATTAAGAAAAGGCTCACGAGGGAGTGGCCTGAGGGTTGTAGAGTGAGTGGTGGGGATTAAATCGCGCAGATCCTGAGCGTCATCCAATATCGATCAATTTAGAGAACCTGCCGCCTATTATGTATTAGTAATAATAAATTACTGTTCGTTTTCGACGTTTATATTACTCACTTAAAATTATAAAATCGTTGTTCTTAAAAGACAGATCGTTACGAAGTTAGTTCTTATCGAGCTATCGCGCCATGGTTGGCGTTCTTTTTCTTATTCGGCCTAAAGAGAAAAAACGTAGACTAAAAAAAAGTGTTAATTTATATTCAGATAGCTCGTTACAATTTTGGTAGAATTTATTCTACGCGAAACGTGGCGCCTTACGAGGAATCCGTGAAGCGACACACGGCCTTCCAATGCGAAAAACGTTCGCCACCCCTGGTCGAGACTTAGCGCGAACATCGCGAGCAGCAAAAACAAAAACAGGCTGCCGGGTTTGCACACGCGTACCGGTTATCCGTGAAAATGGCCAGTAAGGCTTTGACCAGTACGTCGTTCCTGAAAATGGTCAGTAATAGGGGCCATAGACGTAACGATTTATTGTACGATGAGTCGTACCTCTAGTTGCACCGATAGACGTACTGCAGCGCCGTACTGCCCATTTAACATGGCCACATGGCGACAGGTTGTACAACAACCCCAGACACTTTCCAATTATCGTTCAAACAGTCGTATCAATGATAATTGTACAAATAATTGCACGAAAAATCGTTACGCTTCTAAGCCCTATAAGGGTTTATCGTACCGGTACATCGTCCATTGCGAATGGGTTAAAAGACGCAAGGTTAAGGAACTTGCTACAAAATTAAAGAAGAGGCGTTCGATGCAACGTTTCGTTCAGTATTACGTTTAATATCTCGAAACTTGTTCCAGCAATACGATTGATAGTTTGTGTTTATATCGTTGACATCGCTGATCAATGAAGAAAATATTTCATAAATTATTAATGTGGTTAGCGAAGAGTAAATTGGAGAAGATAGTAACTATTTCAGGGAGAGAGAAAGATCAGTTTGTCGTTAAGAGTAAGAGGAGTGTAAACAGAATCGACTAGTGTTCCCACCATTTATTCTATTATACTCGAGCCACGCCCCTGGGGGACCTTTTCTCAAAGATTCAACTATACATTTCATGATCGATGGAAAGCCTTTTCAGTTAGTTGTCCAAATATAATTTTGCTCTGTTACTAAGCCTCATCCCTACCATTCATCTCACCGTGCTCAGGTCACTCCCTCGAGGGACCTTTTCTCAAAGATTCGACTATACATTTCACACCCAATGGAAAATCTTTTCGCGCTAGTTATCCAGATATAACCCTGCTCTTAGCCTCATCCTCACCATTCATCCTACCACACTTAGGCCACTCCCTCGAGGGACCTTTTCTCAAAGGTTCAACTATACATTTCACACCCAATGGAAAATCTTTTCGCGCTAGTTATCCAGATATAACCCTGCTCTTAGCCTCATCCTCACCATTCATCCTACAACACTTAGGCCACTCCCTCGAGGGACCTTTTCTCAAAGGTTCAACTATACATTTCACACCCAACGAAAAATCTTTTCGCGCTAGTTGTCCAGATATAACCCTACTCTTATCCTCATTCCCAGAATTCATCCTATAACACTTAGGCCACTCCCTCGAGGGACCTTTTCTCAAAGGTTCAACTATACATTTCACACCCAACGAAAAATCTTTTCGCGCTAGTTGTCCAGATACAACCCTACACTTATCCTCATTCCCAGAATTCATCCTACCGTACTTAGGCCACTCCCTCGAGGGACCTTTTCTCAAAGGTTCGACTATACATTTTATGGTCGTTGGAAAACCTTTTACCGAGGTATTCGCATACAGTGTCGTTCCATGGGATGGTCATCCGATGTAAAGCAACTTCGTGTATTTGTAAAGGACCGTATTTTTCGCTGGTGTCTCGCTTAAGATTTCAATGTACTCAAACACGAAAGTATGCCGTGATACTTTTCGGCTGCCGCGTAATCTCCCATTTCGGATGTTGAGCGGCGCACCTCGTGTGTTATTAGGGGTGATTATCATTGAGATGGCTGATGCGCGCGTAGCCGTATTTTCGGAATCGTTAGCAGCGATATACGAGACCGCGCGCTTGTTATTAATAACAATTCGACGACCAACGTGGTCTCGACAGTTTTCCACAATTCTGATCGTAAAATTATGTTCCCTTAGGGGCGGATCGGTTCACGGTCACGAAACGCTCGCCAAACATCGCCAGTGGGGCCATTTTGCAAGATGTTGACTGGCGGAATTCTTTTTTTTGGTTATTTAGAACGGTGACACGGACGTCGTTCGGTTCTTAATTGATTATCTTCTTTTTACGATCGTGCAGTTGACTTTAACGAGTTTTGGGTATTACGAAAAGTGGTCGTCGTTTTTCAGCCGTTTGTTAATAGGTTGTTAGCCGAACTGAACAGAAAATGGCGTGTCATTCCGACAGGTTTCGTTCGCTTAACCGTAACCGCGTCTCGCGATTGGTTGCAACTGAAAAAGGAGCGATTGTACGCGCGAAAATATATCGAAAATCGAAACGAATTTATATTTAATAACGGACCGTTTATATTCCATGTCGGATTCACTTCGAACCGTACACACAGCAGCTATATTTCAGTCTACGTCATTAAGATGTTGATCGTCGCGTAAAAGATTTTATATCCCTGCGAACAATTTTATGCAAATATTCTTCCACTCGGTTGCACCGTTGATTGAAAGTACCTCGCAGGAAATGTTAATGTTTCTGGACGGATATAACGTATTCTGTGTTCCTTTTGCTCGATGGTGAAATTATTTTACTCGACACGAGAATGTTTATCATATTTTTATGCCTCGAGGAAATAATTCTACTATACGAGCTCGTTGAACACTCTCTTCTGCTAAACTGTTTCCTATGGATAAATAAGCGAGTACTTAATGTAACGTTACGTAAACAGAACAAGTCCGAAAGACATAATTCGAGTGAAATTATGGCAAGCAGAGACTCGACGTTATCGATCGTTGGTTCGATAATGTTTATGGAATTAGCTGAATTATTACCCTGAAGTATTACAGAGTGTGTTGGTCAAAGTTATTCCCAAAGTGCATCGACTTTACAGGGAATGTAATGGACAAATCAAATACCATTGAGCTATTATTACTTTCCAAGAAATTATAAAAAATAGTTATCGAGGCTGTCATTCACGATGGTCGTTTGTTACAGAAAAAATAATGTTATCTGTGTAGTGAGTCCCGTCCGAAGCTGGAAGAAGTTAATTAGGCTTCGGCAATTATGCAAAGTGTGGCGACCACTGTCCTCTCTGATAAGTTAATGACACTCGCGGTGTCGCTGTTACAAGATACTTTTGAACACTGCATCTGCCTATCGATCTTTCGATCTTTCTTTAATTCGTTGAAGCTCAGCTTTACGTGAAACACTTTGCGTTTCTGTTACTACACAGAATGTTGGAAACAAGAATTTTAAGAGTAGATTCTACGCAAAAAGTTGATAAAAAAATGATTTGTGCAATTGCAAAATTATTGTAAAAAAAATTCGTTACAATTGTTCTCTTCCTTTGTCGAGCAATATTCGAGTTCAGTTCTAATAAAAATACTCTAAGTGCGAAACTTTCACTGCTGACTCCCAAATCTTATGAAAGTTAATCGTGCACTATAGCACTACATTTCTCCTAATTTTTCCAGCTCTCAGCTTTACACGAGCTGCGAGAGTACCATCTCGAAATATTAGTAGAGAGAAGTGATAGATTCAAATGAAAACATGAGCACGATAATGAATTTCTAATCGGATGCAACTGAGGTAACTCGGCGGGAAAACGTCACAACTCGCGCTCACATGCATCAAGCACACTTACCCAGAAGCACACTCGACCAACAAAGACACCAGTACTTGGACGTTGAATTCAAGCGACTCGATAATTAAGTATTCGGATATGATACAAGACTATAAACAAATTTATAGTTAAAATACTTGCTACCGAAATTAGAAGTCGACATCAAACTGTCTGTCGAACGATACCTAGTACAGAAACCTTATCGGTTACCGATATTTTTGACTCGACAAATATTTCTCTATTAAACCGATAAATTACTCTCGAAATTAATGAAGAAGTAACGACAATTTAGGCGCAAATTTTCCCAAAAATATTATCTGCAAAAGATCTATTATTATCTGTGATAGATCCGAATGAAAACAAGAGCACGGTAATGAATCCTCGATCGGATGCAACTGAGGCAACTCGGCGGGAAAATTTCACAACTCGCGCTCACATGCATCGAGCACACTCACCCAGAAGCACACTCGACCGACAAAGACACCAGTACTTGGACACTGAATTCAAACGACTCGATAATTAAGTATTCGGATATAATACAAGATTATAAACAAATTTATAGTTAAGATACTACCGAAATTTAAAGTCGACGTCCATCAAACTGTCTGTCGAACGATACCTAGTACAGAAACCTTATCGGTTACCGATACTTGTGACTCGACGAATATTTCTCCGTTAAACCTACAAATTACTCTCTTCTCAACGAAGAAGGTTCTTCCTCGTGGAACACATCAACAACAATTTACCTGCAAATTTCCCCAAAAATATGATCCGTCAAACGGTGGTCACGTTCAACTCACCGAAGCTACATGACCTCCGGGTACGGATATTCTCGCTGTACCATCTTGAAACGGCAACCCCCGTGACGAGTGTATCGGAGAACTCTCTCCCACGCGAGCGATGGGACACGATTCGTCTCGCGGTGGTGACGAGAACTCGGCGAGGAACGCATTAAGTCGGCGGAGGGCGGTCGTCACTCCCGGTACTCGAAATATCAGCGTCGAGAGGTAGGTGGGGTGCGTGCGAGAGAGGATAGATAACAGCAGTGGGGAAATCTGCGGAACGAAAGCGAGAAGCGAACGAGAGACCGTCCTATTACCGGGCAATACGGTAATGAATCTCCGATCGGATGCAAATGAGGCAATTCCACGGGAATATGGTAGAGGTCGAGTAACGCGTCAGGCCCGAGTCGAGCGGGCGGCGATGGGGCGGGAGGGGGGCCCACACGGTCGGAACAGTTGGTGTGTATCGGGGGGACCTCGTGTAAAGGGTCGGGGCAAGGGCCCGACGGCCCGGGGGCACGTGCACGCACGCATACATTAACACGCGCGTGCTCCTGACGGACCGCGAGCAGCCGAGGGAGCCGGGCGGATACCCGGCCAACACACGCAGACGTTTAGGCGCCACGGCCTTCGAGCCAATAAATCCACGCTGCCTCATTACTAAGCTTGTCTCTTTAATTGAAATCTCGTGTTTTTCCAAACACCCTTTTTGCCCCGATCGCGAGTTCCCAGCTTTTATTTAAACTCCGCGACACCTCGCGATATCTTTTCCCCCGAGCGCTGCCCGACGAGATGCCACGGCGTCTTCTTCTTGTCCTCCGCGGAGGAGGAGGAGGAGGAGGAGGTGGCGGTGCTGGGAGGGGGTACGAGGGGGGATCGCGCGGGGGCCCCCGTACGATTTATGCGTCTCATTCGGCCACCGTAGGCCCCGTGATCCGTTTTCATTCTCGCTGCTAATCGGTTCGTCGCTTACGGAATCGGTTTTTGAGACGCGGATCTCCCGATCGAGAGACTATTCGTCGTCGACGCGGACTCGACGAAACTTCTTGCACGGGACGATCTGGTGAAGGGAGGGAACGTTCGTCATGGGGATTGGAAGGCGATACTGTTTTGTATCGTTACTAGAGGGTGAGGTATTCACAGATATGCACGTTTGGACGCTTGTCGATAGTCGGGTGGAACATGAACACTCGAGAACCGCAACGGGCTAACTATCTTTTCTTTGTGACTTTCAGTTTCTAAAGTTTTGTTCCAGAATGCATCAGAACACTTATTTATGTTTATTATTTTCTATTTTGAATTAAATTACTATTTCACTAAGTACGTGGAAACTGTGCGTGTTTTTTAACCTTGAATCTACAGCAGGTACAATTGTAGTGGAGATGTTCGTCACGGATCTATTGTTCCTCGAAGCGGTGATTTTCCGATTCGAATGACGCGTACGGGGATTTTTACACTTGGTGGAAGTTACGATTGTTGTAATTGTTGATATCTACGGTGGAATATAAGTCGTTTGTTGAGGAAGAGATACGAAGTGAACTGTGAGAAGCATTGAAGTTACGACGAGCTTCGTTGATCGCTGTAGTGGCTGATGTGTTGGGTGTATTAAGTAATGGTCGAAATTAAGATTGTTTCTGAAATTATTATTGTAGAGATTAGAGTATTTTCTGTGAAAGAGATATTGGTAGAAGTTATTAACCGAGATTTGTTGAGGATCTATGAATAGATATTATTAGAAGTTATTGACAGGGTTGGGTGTCTATGAAATAGATATTATTAGAAATTATTAACATATAGATACTATTATCTATAAAATATATACTATTGATTTTTGAGGCTATTTTATTCATAGTAGTTACCATAGGAATATTCTATGGTAGCTATGTAATTTTTGCAACAAGAAAGAGGGAGATATTAGTAGAAATTATTAACAGAGTTGGGTGTCTATGAAAAAGATATTATTAGAAATTATTAACGTATAGATACTATTCTCTATGAAATATATACCATTGATTTTTAAGTTTATTTTATTCACAGCAATTACCATACGAATATGCTATCGCTTGTAAGGTACTTTCGTGAAAATGTGGACCAAGAATAAATAACTTTTGCTAACCCCCGATGACAACAAAGGATCAGTGAAAACTTGATCGTGACGTGTGAGAATTCTAGCTAATATAACGTTAGATAGTAATATTCGGGTAATTTTTTTCAGAGATTTTAAACCGATGAAATAATTATTTAGGTGAGAACAACTTCTCGAAGAATCTCTGTGTTAAAGTGAATGAAATGTAACACATATTGTTAGGTAAATTATGATCAGTTATTCTCGAGAGAAAATATTATCGTTGAATCATTAATCACTCGTAGAATTACTAACCATGTTCATAAGTTTCCCTTATCTTCGAATACATTTGTAATCTACATCAGTGTCTCGACGTTGTTTAAATTATTTAGAACGAATTGAGAAATTTCTTAAAATACCTTTCATATTTTATCACAGTCGAACGATACGTTTTTCCATAGGTATACGATAACGGGAGAAACCATAAGTTTAGCCAGTCTATGGTCGAAGTGTCCATCGAAGTTACAAATCCATCGATCAGTTTCCAGCACTCGAACCTTCAACTTTGGGATTCCTGTTTTCTTTAGACCCGTTGCACCCGATAGGAAAAAAAGAACCGACCGTCTTACTGGAAATGTCGACACTCACCTACACGGACTACGATAAATCTTCCTAAGAAGGGAAGTTAATTAAATTGTCAACTCCGTTGAAAAGTCTTCTCAATCTTCGATTCTACTTGCGACCTGCATCGATGACTCACTGCCGCTCTTTGAGCTATCTGTGTCACCGTTCGATGTTTAAAACCGAGAAACTAAATTCGCGAATAACGATATTAAATCGACCGATTCTCGTGATCGTGGAAAATAGAAAACGAGATGCAAAATTGCATCTTTTCGAAATATTCACACGACCGACAGAAATGAATAAAAAAGATACTGATTTTGTACAAAGGTGGTATAATTCATGGACTTTTAATCGAAGATTTGCATCAAAGAGTAGAAAAAAAATAAATAATGTCTCTGTTACTTAAATTGAATTTTAATTTCGAGTAAAATACTCGAATACAATCGAATCGATGAATTCAAGAACGGTTCAAGCAAGAAATTAACCATTTTCAAATTCATGTGTTCAATTCGTATTTAAAACATCTAGAATTTGTTCAAATATTTCGAAATCTAATTTACAAACTTGTCGTTTCGAATTTGATAAAGTGCATCAAAAATAATTGGACGCGAATGTGTGTTTGAAAACGTATTAAAAAAATATACATATCTGATCAATCTGAAAGAATATAAAAAAGAATCAGACACCAATATACATTTAGAAATATATTAAAAAATATTTAAAGTGCAAATTTCGAGTCTGCATCTTGGTTAAGAGGGGACGATTTTTTTCATTTTTTCAATTTATTTTACTTGACTAAATATTATTGTATATTTTTGTTTCTTTCTTTCCAATCAATTTTAAATTCTATGGTAGCTGTACTAGCTAGTATCTATGTTAAATATTTTTTAATATATTTCTAATATATTCTAAATATGCCTATCACAAAAATCGATTGGAGGAAAAAGAAACAAAAATAAGAGTGGACGATTAATTTGTTTTTATTCAATTTTAGGTTTTGTACTTGGCTAAGTATTTTTGTTCCTTTCTGTCCAATCGATTTTAAATTCTATGGTAGCTATACTAGCTAGTATCAATATTAAATATTTTTTAATATATTTCTAATATATTCTAAATATGCCTATCACAAAACTCGACTGGAGAAAAAGGAACAAAAATAAGAGGGGACGATTAATTTCTTTTTATTCAATTATAGTCTTTGAACTTGGCTAAGTATTTTTCTATATTTTTGTTCCTTTCTTTCCAATCGATTTTAAATTCTATGATAGCTATACTATCTAATATCAATATTAAACATTTTTTAATACATTTCTAATATATTCCAAATTTGCCTATCACAAAACTCGACTGGCGAAAAAGGAACAAAATAAGAGGGGACGATTAATTTGTTTTTATTCAATTTTAGGTTTTGTACTTGGCTAAGTATTTTTGTTCCTTTCTTTCCAATCGATTTTAAATTCTATGATAGCTATACTATCTAGTATCAATATTAAATATTTTTTAATATATTTCTAATATATTCTAAATATGCCTATCACAAATCTCGACTGGAGAAAAAGGAACAAAAATAAAAGGGACGATTAATTTCTTTTTATTCAATTATAGTCTTTGAACTTGGCTAAGTATTTTTCTATATTTTTGTTCCTTTCTTTCCAATCGATTTTAAATTCTATGATAGCTATACTATCTAATATCAATATTAAACATTTTTTAATACATTTCTAATATATTCCAAATTTGCCTATCACAAAACTCGACTGGCGAAAAAGGAACAAAATAAGAGGGGACGATTAATTTGTTTTTATTCAATTTTAGGTTTTGTACTTGGCTAAGTATTTTTGTTCCTTTCTTTCCAATCGATTTTAAATTCTATGATAGCTATACTATCTAGTATCAATATTAAATATTTTTTAATATATTTCTAATATATTCTAAATATGCCTATCACAAATCTCGACTGGAGAAAAAGGAACAAAAATAAAAGGGACGATTAATTTCTTTTTATTCAATTATAGTCTTTGAACTTGGCTAAGTATTTTTCTATATTTTTGTTCCTTTCTTTCCAATCGATTTTAAATTCTATGATAGCTATACTATCTAATATCAATATTAAACATTTTTTAATACATTTCTAATATATTCCAAATTTGCCTACCATAAAACTCGATTGGAGAAAAAATACCCAAAAATACTCAGCCAAGTACAAAGCCTAAAATTGAATAAAAACAAATGAATCGTTCCCCGTGAACCAAGACGAAGACTCGAAATTTGCGGTCCAAGTCCACTTATTTAAAAATCAGGTGAACGGACCGTGAACGCACCGCGGCGAAGGACACACGAGAACACGCGAGGAGTCAATTTACGATCTAATATCGAGGAGAGCTCTTCGATATTAGCATAGCAATCGGCGCAACAAAGCTGCTCTCTCGTTCCCTTAATTGTGCTCAATTGTCTCGGTAAAATGTCCGCGGTCGTTCGAAGGACCCTCCCCCCCTGTATTTCCCCGCGCGTGGGTTTAGACCGGCTGGGAACGACCGAGGCGATTTTTACGCGGAACGGCGGAAAGTAAAAAAGCGTGTTCGATTAAAGCGTGAAGGTGTCGTGACGCAATTGGCGGGGAAAGCGGGCGTTATCGAACGTAACGTACACCGTATTCCCTTTCGAAAAGTTCATTTCAATCCCATCCATTTTTATAGGCGCAAAGTGATTTCGATCGGCCGATACTTACTTCGCAACGGGCACGGGGAATGTCATAACGCGTGTCAATCGGGCCCGTTTCTTACATCGAGAAGTCGATCGCGTTCGAGCACGACCGTGCTTTTTATTCGTGGCTAGCCAAGCGTAATCTTAACCAGGTTAACGTAAAAAGACTAATCACTCGACGAGGTGGGGTTTTGTCGTGCGATCGCTCCTCTGGAAAGAAGGAAAAAGAAAAAGAAAAAAAAAAAGAAAAAAAACTGTGTCCACGAATACGCTGCGTGCGCGAAGAAACTCGGCGTGGAATTGGACGATTTCGCAGCGTTGGATTAAGAGCGAATGACTTTTTATCGACGATTATTACCGCGATACAGGTGAAACGAAACACAACTGGGGTCAATTTTCAGTTATTTGAACAATCGAGAGGGTTTCCAATGTTACGAGAATTGTAACTTTGATTACGATTGAAAGAGTTGGAGTATGTTCGATGCTCGAGGGAAATTTTGGAGCTGGAAGCTTACTCGAAATTATTGTAATAATTTGAGATCATCGGGGCTCGTTCCAAGAGTTTGAGAACACCAAGAGGATATAAAGTATCTGAATAGTTGGAGTGGTGAAAGGATATTGAACTGGAAATTTTATTCGGTTATTTGGATTATCTTCCAGGAGATTTACTTTAGGATTTTTACATCGGTGAGCTCTCCTGTGAATGTACACGTGTGGATAAATTTCGTTCGATTGATTCGAATAATTCGATTCGGATAATTCGAGGTAATGAAAAGAAATCAATTTGCACAGTTCGGGTAGTTAAATGCAACGAAGTTGGAAATTGTTTTCGGTTATCGGTGATAATAATATTAATTAGAAGTTGTCGAACAGGTCGAATTTCTCGAGCTATTCGAAGGGCATATTACTCGAAATATCGAGTACTCGATTCTGTTCGATGAAACGAGTTTTACTTGGCCTACATTTCGAGTACAACTGTCGCGGTAAGTCGAGAATCGTTTACGGGCAATGAAACAGAATAATCGAAGTTGTAATCAATTCGAATTTAATTGGAAGTTAAATTTAAATTCTATGGTAATCGATAATACGAGCATCGTATCTTGCGTCGAACCGCTGTTAATTTATATAGTCGCTTACGACCACGGTCGTACGGGACAAAAAAATTGCTCTACTTTGTCGATTACAGGGTGTTGCGTAACACTGCCTTACGATTCCCTTCAAAATACTTTCATCGCCTCAAAGAATGAGCAAAAATGTAAAGAAAGCTCTGTGCAGAGATATTCCTATAGAAATCAGAGATTTCCAAGTAGACTCCAAATTTTAAAAAATGGTGAACACATCTTCTTTCGAATACACTGTCTTGTAACTTCCTCAAAAATCGTCTTAAATCTTAATTAAATCATCGATCTTCTGTTCGAACGAAATGATAGATTCTTGGAGAATTTTCAAAATAATTTTCCCTTATCCTACCGAAGACAGAAATTCTTAAATACTTTCTAACATGATTAAAACGATCGATATTTATTTCTGAACTCATTCAGATCTCCTTCCAAGATTCTCTCATCTCGAAAAATAAACTTGTTAAAGAAAAATCCAGATAGAATAGGCAAACATTATTTACTCTACATATACCATTTCCTTATCAGAACGTAATTACTATTCATTATTCAATAGGTAAAAGGAAAAAATAATAATTACAAAAACACTACGTATTGATGGGAGCAAAATCAGATATCGATCCATCTCCTTGTTTCTTTGCTCTATTTGTTACCAAAGAATACTTACCACTCGTTAATCAATAAATAAAAAATATCTCAAGTACAAAAACACTACATCGACCTCATACCAAATGGTCTTCTTGTATCTCTACTCTATTTGTTACCAAAGTGTACTCTCCATTTAATCAACAAAAAATTAAAAAAATCTCAAGAACAAAAACACTACATCGACCTCATACCAATTGGTCTCCTTGTATCTCTATCCTATTTGTTACCAAAGTGTACTCTCCATTTAATCAACAAAAAATTAAAAAAATCTCAAGAACAAAAACACTACATCGACCTCATACCAATTGGTCTCCTTGTATCTCTATCCTATTTGTTACCAAAGTGTACTCACCATTTAATCAACAAAAAATTAAAAAAATCTCAAGAACAAAAACACTACATCGACCTCATACCAATTGGTCTCCTTGTATCTCTATCCTATTTGTTACCAAAGTGCACTCACCATTTAATCAACAAAAAATTTAAAAAAATCTCAAGTACAAAAACACTACATCGACCTCATACCAATTGGTCTCCTTGTATCTCTATCCTATTTGTTACCAAAGTGCACTCACCATTTAATCAACAAAAAATTAAAAAAAATCTCAAGTACAAAAACACTACATCGACCTCATACCAAATGGTCTCCTTGTATTTCTACCTTATTTGTTACCAAAGTGTACTCACCACGCGTAAATAAAAAAATTTTTCAAATCTCAAATACAAAAACACTACAACGACCCCGTACCGATTTCCTTGTATCTCTACCCAAATTGTTACCAAAGTGTACTCACCACGCGTTAATAAAAAAATTTTTCAAATCTCAAATACAAAAACACTACATCGACCTCATACCAACTGGTCTCTTTGTATCTCCACCTTATTTGTTACCATAGTGTACTCACCATTTAATCGACAAAAAATTAAAAAAAATCTCAAGTACAAAAACACTACATCGACCTCATACTAAATGGTCTCCTTGTATTTCTACCTTATTTGTTACCAAAGTGTACTCACCACGCGTTAATAAAAAAATTAAAAAAATCTCAAATACAAAAACACTACATCGACCTCATACCAACTGGTCTCCTTGTATCTCTACCTTATTTGTTACCAAAGTGTACTCATCATACGTTAATAAAAAAATCAAAAAAATCTCAAGTACAAAAACACTACATATCGACCTCGTACCGATTCGTCCTCTTATCCTTCACCCTATTCCAAAACAAACTCGCCACCATTTAATCAACAAAAACTAAAAAAAAGTTCTCAAGTAAAAAAGAAAACCCCCACTACATAGACCAGGTATCGTTGCGTCTGACCATGGAAAATAATCGACGCAAGCAATAAGATCGTCGCGCCCCGGTAAGGTTTACCAGGGATGCGCGCGGTGATCGCGAGTCGTTGCGCGCTCGTTAAAGATCAGAGCTGAAATATCGCGGGGGCCCCCGTGCGTCGGGTATATTTGAGCCGGGGGACTTCTGGTTACGTGTCCTCGGGGCTGTCGTGTTGAAAAAAGTTTGAGTCCCTCGCAAGACAGCGTCCTGGCGGTCAGTGATCCTTGGCGTCGTGGTCGTCGGTTGGTCGGTGCTCGCTCCTCCTCTGACCGTAGCCGTTTCGGCGCAAAAGGGGGCAGCTTGTACTTATATTCAGCACGGGCGCACGGCCCGCGTTCCACGTTCCACGGTTTGCGCGCGGTGGCGGTCGCGGCGGGGAGAAATAGCTGGGCGCATTATCACATACGTTAAGTTTTTCTGGCCCTATTGGCCCAGAGCGTAGGCCACGAAAAACGACTGATTAATCGAACCAACACGGCGAACATTCTTCGGTGGGGCACCGCGTATACAGCCACGCGAGAACCGTGAGCAACAGCAGCAGCAGCAGCAGCAGCAGCAGTCTGGTTCGAACACCACACCCTGCGGCTCCTACATTCGCACGGATGTCGGGAGAAGAGACACCGAGCCGCGCGCAGAAAAACACCACCAATACCATCGAACCCAGCGGTCGGGTTCCGTCGATGTCTTCGAACGAAAACCGGAATGCGTTTCTTGGGGGGAGCAGGGAGGGGTACCGTTCGAACTTACAATTAACGCGGTACAATACCATGCGCGTTAGCCACCGTTTCTCGGTAGAAAAAAAATGAATTAAATAAAAAGGAAGTCGCCACGGTATCCGCGGACACTCCCAGAGAGATCGCTGACGGTTGCCGCTCGGTTACTTTCGAGCTGACCGCGATCGGGACCGGAGAGGAGATCCACGCGATTACGGAGAGGACTGCGGGGGGTTGGACGATCGAGGACACCTTGCCAGGGATTAGACGGATTTCTGGGGAACGATCGAGGTTTTTCGTGTTACCAGATCGGAGATTTAGAGTTGAGGATTTTTAGGTTTTTTGATTTTTGGAGGAGGTGTGTTTGAGTACTTGTTTTTGGTATTTGGGTTAGTGAGTTGTAGGGTAGGAAGATAAACAAGTGCGAGGGAATTGGGTAGGGTTTTTGGTATGACAGAGGTTGATACCTAGAGTATACAGAAACTTGTCTTTTTTCATTTTTCGTACTCGAATTGTCGAGTTTTGATAGTAGAAGGATCGACGAGTTGAAAGAGATTAGGTGAATTTGTCTTACGAAGTTGGAGATTTAGAGGAGTTGAGGATTTTTAGGTTTTTTGAATTTTTTTTTGGAGGGGTGGGTGTTTGAGAACTTGTTTTTGGTACTTGGGTTAGCGAGTTTTAGGGTAAGAAGGTGAACGAGTGCGAGGAAATTGGGTGGGTTTGTGAACAAGGATGAAGGTTTTTGGTGTGACAGAGTTTGATGTTTAGAATACCCAGAGACTTGTTTTTTTTAATTTTTGGTACTCGAATTGTCGAGTTTTGCTAGTAGAAGGATCGATGAGTTGAAAGAGATTAGATGAATTTGTGTTACGAAGTGGAGGATTTTTATATTCTTTGATTCTTTCTTTTTGGTGTTCGAATACTTGTTTTTGATACTTGGGTTGGCAAGTTTTGGGGTAGGAAGTGTGAAGAAATTGGGTAGAGTTGTGAACAATGATGAAGATTTTTAGTGCGACCCAACTCAGATCTAACCTAGACCTAACCCAAAATATTTGTATCTTTTTTAATATTTGATATTTAGGTTGTCGAGTGTCTGAGCTAGAGGAGTTTAGACGAGACTGGAGAAATCTTGGGTTTCTACTGTGTTGATTTGTATCTTTTTTAATATTTAGGCTATCGAGTGTTTGAGCTAGGAGGGATTAGACGAGACTGGAGAAATCTTGGGTTTCTACTGTGTTGATTTGTATCTTTTTTAATATTTAGGCTATCGAGTGTTTGAGCTAGGCGGGTTTAGACGAGACTGGAGAAATCTTAGGTCTCTGCTGCTTCGATCTGCATCTTTTTTAATATTTGATATTTACATTATCGAGTGTTTGAGCTAGAAGGGTTTAGACGAGACTGGAGAAACCTTAGGTCTCTCCTGCGTTGTTTTGCTCGCGTTTGGGAACAGATGCGAGTACAGTTCGCGCGAAAACGAAGATCTTCGAATTACGTTTCTCAAGGCGTTCCAGTTCCGCGAACGTGACGTCGGTGATGTATTGCACGCTGCGGTTCACATAGTTGCAACAGCACTCTTTCGTCGTCCGATTCTAAGTAACACTTGGTAGCGAATTACCAACGTAGACGACTAACGAGTGATTAGCTAGCTCGTTGATCTCTTTAACTGATAAATCTGCACAGTTCGTGTCACGTGTCTCTTCTTATAAAACCTTCAAGGTCAAGTTTCTAATTCCTCGTACAATGCCACGAACGGACCTCGATTAAATTATCAATCGTGCCGATCGATTCAATGATTGCCGATCGAATCGTGTTTGCCACGTTAACATCGGCGCGGAGTGCCGACGAAGCTGATTTCATCTAAAGGATCACCGCGGGAACATCGACGCGAAATTTCTAAGGACCTTCGAAGATGGCAAGGGAACTCCTTGCAATCTTCGAAATCATCGTAATTTATATTCCAAATTCAGAGTTAACCCCACGATGTTACGCTACAAAATTGCAACACGGTTGCTCCGGTGAGATCAACCCGACCGCAAAAGTAATTTAAGAAAATGCAAGCGATACGCGTTCTTTTCTTTGTACGCATGTGGTAACTTTCTGATATACTGACATAGGTATAGCTCTTGCAATCCATTACCGACGGGGCAAAAATACATACATTACACCTGTTTACCAGACATCAAACCTCATTCTCTGCATATTTCTCGGGTCGTTGGTGTGCTCTCTTTCACAGGAAATCGACATTACGTCGAGATGTAGAAAATAATTATGGTAATACGCGTGGCAATTTACCGAATACAGAACAGAGTTGCGTAGAGTGTTTAGTGACCTGAGAATTGTGAAATATGGCATTTGTATAGGATCGATTTGTCTCGTTTTGGTAACGAGAGGGTTGTTCTTTGAAACGTTTTGACATTTAAATTAAACACTTGGAAAACTTTTAGAAATCGTGGTATATAATTTTTTGAATACGAATATATTTCTCTTTTAACATCGAGACATACCTAAAGGTGGAAAACTGAGTTAACGGGAAACAAGTTAACAATACATTTGATGGACAATGTATAGAGTGGTGGACTCTACAATATATAGATAATAATACGTAGAGTGATGGACTTTACAATTTTGTTATAAATTGTATTTTAATATTTGATATTTAATCAAATGTATAAATGTATAAATAATAATATCTAGAGTAGTGGACTCTACAATATATAGATAATAATGCATAGAGTGGTAAACTCTACAATATATAGATAATAGTGCATAGAATGGTGCAGTATATAGATAATAGTGCACAGAGTGGTGCAGTATATAGTTAATAGTACATAGAGTGGTGAACTCTACAATATATAGATAATAATATAAAGACTGGTGGACTCTACCATATATAGATAATAATGCATAGAGTGATGACCTCTACAAGTACGCTCCAAATTTCCAACTAAGCCCAAAATCTCACGCATGAACCCTTTCCTCTACATATTTCATACCACGCGTTCAAATTTCGCGCTATAATTCGAACAAACGCCACGGAAAACTGTCATGGCGATCAACACTTTAATACCAAAACTTATAACTTACGTATTGTAGAATCGGTTTTGTGAATGAAAGATGACACGAATGTTGATCTACGATATGTTTGATGTTTGTTTCATCTACAAGAGAACTATCTACTAGTGAAAATGTTCGATAATCGTTATAAAAAGGAGTCAGCGATGACCGAGAGGTCACCCAAAGAGCAAGAGAGTAAATAATGCCAGATTTAGAACACCCCACTCCAGATTGATCACCACTAATTGCGTACCTGTACCTAAAAAAATCAATTACTTTGAAATATGTACCACCGTTCAATTTCCTCGCACGTAGCTCTTCCGTTCGAAACGTTATCCGTACAAGTGGCAACGGACCCCACAAGTCGCTCACTACAGACCTCCGATAAAACTCAAAACCTCGTCCCCAAAGCTCGGTACAGTTCTTGGGTGGTCTCGTCTCATCAGGAACGCATCCCGCGTTCTCGCTAAGCCGCGAAAGTCCGCGTCGAATTGAAAACACCGCGCAAAGATTCGCGGAGCGTAACGCTTCGGGGCTAGAGAGAGAAAGAGAGAAAAAGAGAATGAAAAAAAACTCGCGCGAAACCATCAGACGAGAGGGAAACTCCCGCTCCGGCACTTTTCCTTTCTCGTACGAGAAACGCCACTTGTTATGCCGACACATCGCTTAGTTATTACGTAGCGCGTAACCGTGTCCCCCTTGGTTCGTGCGTTCCGCCACGACGAAACGTGGTCGTTTCTGCTTTAGAGACGCGAACCACCCCCGCGACCTCACCCCCGAAAGTGTCGTTCCTCCCGTGGCCTCACGGCCGATCAGAAAGCAGACCCGTCCTCGGGACAGACATTCCGCGCAGCCGGTGTAGCCAAAGTTAAACTTTACACCGTTCCGTAGCCAGCTCGCTCGACCGGGACGCGTGATCGCGCCATGTGTGGATGCAAACCTGCCCCCTCCTTACACACCGACAACCCCCCGTACCCCACCGCCACCACCCCACCCCTTCACCTACTCCACGTATTATGACTGCTCGTGGGGCACGTTTGCGGTACGCCTCCGAAGCGACCGATCTTCGAATCTGTTTCGTCTTATCGACACGTGACGCGGAGTACTTCGAGACTTCTCGAACATACCCCCACCCCTTACTTCCTTTTCGTCGGGGGTAATTTGGACGATGGATTTGCGCGAATCTTTGACATCGATTTTCTACAGATTGGTGAAAAGTTTGGGGTAGAGGTGGATATTGGAGATTTTTGGTGAGAATTAAATTTGAAGTTGTAGAGGGGACTATCGAAGCGTTATAACGAGGGAATTTGAAATGATTGAACTCTTCTCGATTGGGGTAATTTGGAGATGGATTTTTGTGAATCTTTGACATCGATTTTGTACAGATTGGTGAAAAGTTTGGGGTAGAGGTGAGAGGTAGAGATACTAGAGATTTTTGGTGAGAATTAAGTTTGAAGTTGTAGAGGGACTATCGAAGCGTTATAACGAGGGAATTTGAAATGATTGAACTCTTCTCGATTGGGGTAATTTGGAGATGGATTTTTGTGAATTCTTGAGATCGATTTTGTGCAGGTTGGAGAAGAGTTTGGGGTAGAGATGGATACTAGAGATTTTTTATAAAAATTAAATTTGAAGTTGTAGAGGGAACTATCGAAGTGTTATAACGAGGGAATTTGAAATAATTGAACTCCTCTCGATGGGGGTAATTTGGAGATGGATTTTTGTGAATTTTTAAGATCGATTTTGCCCAGGTTGGACAAAAGTTTGTCCAAGAAGTTATAATAAAGTAAATAAGAACACTTCTCTACTGAGAAGTTGAGGAAAAGACAAACTTTTCATCCCCCCTCTATCGATGGAAATTTGGAGCCAGATTTCACAAATCTTTGAATTCGACTTTGTCCAGATAGTGGGTAGACGAAGACACTTGAGAATTTTGGTGAGAATTGAATTAAAAATTGAGAAGGAGATACTAATCGAGAGCAATTGAGTTGGTTGAAGGTTTGAATTTGTTTTGAAAGCAAAAATTTACGTTCCATTTCTACAAATTGGAATTAATCTCGAAAGAATAAGAATACTACGCACAGAGAGACGTCGAACCGTTAAGTATCGCGTTGTTGATAAATTTTTCCAAGCTCCAAAGAAAACTATGAAAATTATGTTCGAAATATTCCATCTATAGAATTCCGCATCGTTCGAAAAACTTCCGTACGTTCTTCAACGGAAGAAACTTTCTATGAGTAATAAGTCCCCTTGAGCTTCTTCTGGGGGACTAAATACATGCTAATTTTCGGACATTACCCCAAGTGGTTAATTCGTGTTACGTGAAGTGGAAAAATAAAGCGCAACCGTCTATTTCGGGTAAAATCATTTGCATTTCTTTCACGGGCGATTACAGAGTTCGTGGCTAATAAAATTTGAGTAGCTCGAAGACTTCATCGTCGATATCGCACGCAAATCAACGCGTAACCTTCAATTTGCTGCACGCGATGCGGATCATCAGTGTAAATTTTCAGCAGAAATAATACCGTTTGCTGTCTTAACGGACCTTCAATGAAAGACTACCGAGGTATTCGAAAATTTTATACTTCCGTGAGTCGATGCCGGAGTCATTCAGTTTTGTAAATATACCCATTTCGTTGTCAAGAACTATCTGGGACATACGTTCGATAAGTTTGAGGAGTTCGTTAAAAACCTACAACAATTGAAACCGAAATCGAATTAATCACGAGCTTTGAACAGTCTCGCAATGTCAAGTTGCGTATCAATGATCTTCGAGTCTAAAAATCTGGTATCGACGACTTCACATCCTGAAACACCATGTTTAAGAGTGTTGAATAATCGGTTATGTTACTTCTCACAGAACAGTGTTGACGTGTCAACGATGTAACCTAGATTCCAAGTTTCGAATCGTGGAACACGAGTATCTCCGAGTGGTCAGAACCAACGTAATCGATTCTTTGCAACTCGTGAGTCCCAAACGAGCTCTCGGCGACTCAACGTACGAAGCGAATATTTTGCAACGAGAATAAAAATTTATAAAATCTCCACTCGAAACCACTGGTCCTACGACTGGTTACATCTCGAATCTGACGAAATCTTTGCTCGACTAGACTTGCATCCCGATGTCTGCCCAATAATCAGCAGCAAAGTCTTTTGCACGAACCATCCTGGAAAATTGAAGAGTCACCAAGTGGTCTATCTACCAATTACTACTTCTCCAACATAGAGTCACTGCTGGAGAAGTGTATACAATTAATCGATAACCTAAATTGAAAAACAAATCGCATCGCTCGACACAGTGATATTTCACCTCACAAACGACCAACAACGCAGCCACCTACCCTAAACACACATTTCTCTCTCGCATCGCGACGATCCATCGTCGTTCTTTCCATTCCTTGAACACTTGATCAATGTTAACAGGTGCAACGATCAGATTTCTCTCCTCCTTGACTCGAAGGATCTCATTTACAGATCTCTTTCAAAGACCCAAACAACAAACTGTAACATCATACATAAATGTGTGTTCCTCATCAATAAAAGTATCGATGATGTACGAAGTATTGAAGAAGATCTATGTTGGAGAAGTAGTAATTGGTGGATAGAGGGTACCAGTACGGTAGTATCCTCGGTGAATGATGATACTCGTGCTTTGCTTATTGTTTCGATCGATAAAAGATTGACATCAAAGTTCCTCACCGATAAAAGTATCGTTACCGATCCACTGTTTGCAATTACCTAATCGTCTATCTAGCGGAACACCGCGAAAATCCATCTGGTACGAATTGCCAAGAAGCGGGTCTATCCTTGGCGCGAATTCGGTATCGGTTAGGCATGCACGCCACGGAGACTCCGGGAGGATCGCGGAGGGAGGTCGCGGGAGCGATTTGGTGACATCAAAGTTTAATAAGCGCCATAAGCCGATCCGAACTGCGGCTAAAACTCGCCGGGCAATAAAACCGGCAATAAAGCGTTCGCCTTTCTCACGTCCTGCGAGGGAGGGAGGGAGGGGTTGGAGGCAAGCGGACGGTAGGTAGGAAGCGTGCTCGCTTGCATGGTGGTTAACCGAAAGGTTAGAAGGGCGGGAACACATTAGCGGTGGTAGGTGGCGTGCTCATAGAGACGTCCGGTCGCCCAATTACTCCCGCATTAAATCAATGTTCCTCCAGGCTGGGCCATTCCGGCATCCCGGTAATAAACCGTGGCCAACATATCTGCACGACTTACGGGCTCATCCCTTGCGTCGCTTGGAACCCTGGCCCACCCACCCCCGCTACGAGACAGAGGGGTTCGGCAGGCCAGGCCGGTCGAGAAATGTGCTTTCTGTCGTAATATTTGGCTTTAAATCATGTCGCGTTGACAGGCCCCACTTTCCTCGCACCTTCTGATTCATCCGCGACACCGACCACGACCCCCGTTTGCGATCTTACTCGCGCGTTTCCGGCACCCCCTTTTTCTCTCGTTCGACGTTTCTCGAGTTTCTTCTGCGTGGCTCGGCCGGAGATAGATCGAGGTGGGGATCGGTTTTTTAGGGGCAGTTTCCTTTCTTTTTTTTTTTTCAGTTTTCCAGGGTGGAGTTTTAATTTTGGGGAAGCGGTAACCGGTGGGTAGCGGGCACGAGGTTAGGTCTGGGTTAATGATAATACTCGTGCTTCAATTATTGTCGCGATAGGGTCTGCTTTTAGGAAGATTTAATTTTACACTTACTTTTGAATAAGATTTACTTTTGAGAAGTAGTAATTGGTGGGTAGGGAGTATAGATATGGTATTGCCTCGGCTATTGATAATACTCGTGCTTTGCTTATTGTCGCGATAGGGTCTGTTTTAGGAAGATTTAATTTTACACTTTCTTTTGAAGAAGATTTACTTTAGAGAAGTAGTAATTGATGGATAGAGAGTACAAATACTGTAGTGCCTCGGTTATTGATAATACACGTGCTTTAATTATTGTCGCGATAGGGTCTGCTTTTAGGAAGATTTAGTTTTACACTTACTTTGGAAGAAGATTTACTTTTGAGAAGTAGTAATTGGTGGGTAGGGAGTATAGATATGGTATTGCCTCGGTTATTGATAATACTCGTGCTTCGCTTATTGTCGCGATAGGATATGCTTTTAGGAAGATTTAGTTTCACACTCTTTTATCGAGGAAGCTTTACTTTAGAGAAGTAGTAATTGATGGATAGAGAGTATAAATATGGTAGTACCTCGGTTATTGATAATACACGTGCTTCGCTTATTGTCTTGATAGGATCTGTTTTTAGGAAGGTTTATTTTTACACTTTCTTTTATTGAGGAATCTTCATTTTGGAGAACTACTGTAGTAAACGATGTATAGAGGGTACAATAGTGTTTCAATTATTAATAATACTTGTGCTTCGCTTATTGTCTCGATAGAATCTGTTTCTATAAAGAAATTATCTTTACCCTTTTCTATTCAGGAAGCTTTACTTTAGAAAAGTAGTAATCTGTGGATAGAGAGTACAAGCACAGTAGTGTTTCGGTTACTGATAAAATTTATTGCGCAGATTCCCGATCGGGTGTCGTCGGTTTAAAGAGAAATCTCTCCACGCGTTCGCATTATTGCCCGTACTTATTTATTCGCTTCATTTCACGTCACTGTTACACGACTCGTAAATGTACAATATACGCGCGAAGTAAGAAAAAGAAAATTAGATAAATAGTAAAAGGAACTAGAAGAAAGTGCAACGAGTCGAGTCGCAGCTGCAACACCGTTACACAACCTAACCTCAAATTAGACGACAGAAGGCGATTTAGACGCCAGTCTCGCGATATTACAACTTCCACGTTGCTCGCCTTTTTTTATCTCTTCTCAATGTGGAGACATACTTTGAAAATTTTCCGCTCCAATTTTCCGTTCTACTATCGGCACTGGTATATACTCGGAGAATCGTGGAGGATTGAGACGATGATGTAAGAACTCGCGAGGTGAAAAGCCTGCAAATTCGTTCGATAGGGGACTGTGTTAAGGGTTTCGCGCGGGACGAAGTCAAACGAACTGAACGTCTATGGCCGCGTTCAACCGTGAGATTAGCCTCGCGCACAATTTACGACGGCGATCTTATTCACAGCTAGGCTTTCATATAAAAGCTTTTTCCTGTAAGCTGCGATACGTCCTTCGGCTTCGGGCTCGCTGTGAGAGCGATTGTGCGAAAACCGTGCGACGTAACAAATTAACGCTGCCTGTTTACGTATGAAAATTTTACAACTTTGTAAATATTTATCAAAACGACTCAAGAGATTTACGTACGAAAATTTGACAACTTTGTTGATATTTATCCAAGCGACGTAACAAATTAACACCGCCTGTTTACGTACGAAAATTTTACAACTTTCTTAATATTTATCAAAACGACTCAAGAAATTAACGCTGTCTGTTTACGTACGAAAATTTTACAACTTGGTAAATATTTATCAAAACGACTCAAGAAATTCACGCTGCTTGTTTACGTACGAAAATTGTACAACTTTGTTAATATTTATCAAAGAGAACCAACCGAACTACAAAATGTAACATCGAGAACTATTATCCACTTTGCACGTGCGCGTAAATTTTATACAAAGCTTAATTTTACGCGACAATACCTTTCTGTGTAATTTCTATTTATAGTTACTTGTTGCGGTTTATAATTACTATTTTCTATTATATAGCAATATCCGAATTTAATTACATCGTATCGATTGTTACGGTACAAACTTTTAATATAGTTTAATAATGTGAACTGTACTTAAGGATATAATTTGTTTAGAATTTAAATAGAAACTAATTTCTAAATCTTTCCAATTGTTTCAGGTACCGAGATGACGCTCTCTGTTGGACCGACAGGTAAGAAGACTGACACGATCGTTTTAATTCGTTGCGTAAAAATAATTTTACGTCTTTCCTTACTGGATCACGAATTAGATTAAAAATTAAGGCAGGAAGCGATGTTTCGCGTATCAATGAATTCTCAAAGGCAGGTAAACGCGGTACAAATATCATCGAGATTATCGATCTACGCTATTGATATAGTTTTCTTTTTAATTATATGTTCAGCGTCGTACCTAGGCGATTATTTTAAGGTAAGGGGGGTAATTCAATGTAAATCTTATAAGATTGAATTTGATAAATATTTTTTTTTTTTTAATTTAAAAATTTGTGACTATCGTTGAAGTTTTCCCCGAAGATTGACTCCAACTATTATTCATTTCACGATAAAATTAAATTAATTATTTTAAAGAAAGGGGGGCAATGCAATGTATTTTGCGACTGTCGTTGAAATTTTCCCCGAAGATTGACTCCAATTATTTGTCTCGCTTCGATACAATATTTAAAGCAATAATTTTCTAATAATATCGTAAACCTCTCTCTTTTTATTCGAAACGAACACTCGCGGTCTCTATAGCTCGCGCCATGGGTTCGATTCGCACGAAATCGTGCGCAAAAAAATCATTTCGATCGAGATCGGAAAAGTATCTTCGATCGCGCGTCGATCGACGAATTCCTTACGAGCCTTGAACTGATACCCGTGAAATTAGAGCGACCGGTAAATGTAACATCGAAGGCGCACGCATAGAGGTGTTAGCTGTCGAAGAAAGGGAGCTACGAAAAGAGGTTTTAACGCGTTTTAAACCATAGTCCGACTTTCGATTTACTCCCCCCCTGTGGAACCGGGGGAGAGTGGAAACAGAAAAAGAGTGGGCGCGTAAGAGAGATAGGGAGACAATATGTGCGTTTAGGAGCAAGTAAGAGCGACGAAGAAAAAAGTGCGTGTGTACGAGAGGGAGGAAGAGAGAGCAAAAGTGTGATTCAGAGAGAGAGAGAGTAAAAGAGTGTTTCGAAGAGAATGAAAGGAGTGTGTATGCGTGAGAGAGAGAGAGAGAGAGAGAGAGAGAGAGAGATTGGGAGGAATGGAGAAAGAGTGTGTTCCATAGAAAAAGAAAGAGAGAAGAAAAATGTGTACAAGAGAAGAAAAGAGTGTGTTCCATAGGAAGAGAAAGAGAGAAGGAAAATGTGTACAAGAGAAGAAAAGAGTGTGTTCCATAGAAAGAACAAGAGAGAAGGAAAATGTGTACGAGAGAAGAAAAGTGTGTGTTCCATAGAAAGAGAAAGAGAGAAGGAAAATGTGTACAAGAGAAGAAAAGTGTGTGTTTTGTAGAGAGTGAAAAAGAGAAGAGACACTTCCAAGAGAGAAAAGAGGATGTTTTGTAGAGAGAGAGAACGAGAGAAGATGTATTTCGAAGAGAGAAAAAGAGTGTGTTTCAGAGAGAGAGGAGAAAAGAAGATATACTCCCAAAAGAGAAGAAGAGTGTGTTTCATAAAGAGAGAACGAGAGAAGAAATACTTCTAAGACAGAGAAAGAGTGTAATTCATACAGAGAGAAAGAGAGAAGTGTGTTTCTGAGAAGAAATGTTTCTTAGAGAGAGAGAGAGAAAAAGAGAATATGTATATGAGAGGAAAAAAGTTCGTGTTTTGTAAAGAAGAAAAAAAGAAAGAAATGCTTCCAAGACAAATAGTGTGTATCTCGTAGAGAGAGAAGGAAAGAAGAAATGTTTCCCAGAGAGAGAAAAAGAGAATGTGTGTACGAGGGGGAAAAAAGTGCGCGTTTCGTAAAGAGAGAAAAAAGTGCGTGTTTCGTAAAGAGAGAGAGAAAAAAAGAAATGCTTCTAAGAGAGAGAGTGTGCGTACCATCTGGAGAGAGAAAGAGAAGAAGAAATGTCTGTGAGAGAAAGAGCGTGCGTTTCGTAAAGAGAGAAAGACGTGTTTCGTAAAGAGAGAGAGAAAAAAAGACATGCTTCTAAGAGAGAGAGAGTGTGCGTACCATCTGGAGAGAGAAAGAGAAGAAGAAATGTCTGTGAGAGAAAGAGTGTGCGTTTCGTGAAGAGGGAAAGAGTGTACGTTTCGTAAAGAGAGAAAGAGGGAGAGTGTGTTTCACGGAAGGAGAGAAAGAGACAGGTGTGCGTACGTGCAAAGAGACGAAGATACGAGTGCGTGTATATACACCTAAGTGTGCGTCTGTACCTGTGTACGAGAAAGAGAGAGAAAGAGTAAGAGAGAGAAAGACAGAGAAAGTGTATGTAAACGCGCGAAGGAAAGAGAGAGATACGTAAGAGCGAGGTGCAAAAAGAAAGGCAGAAAAGGAAGCAGAAAAGGGGAACAGCTAGGGATATAAAGGAGCACGGGAGCGAGGTGAATAATACAGAGAGATTGACGTCGCGACGCAATTCCATTGTTCAAAGTGAGTACAGAGCGGAGCGGTCGCAGAAGCAATGAGCAAGGCAACGAGCTTTGCCACGAGGTTCTTGCCCACCGGTATAAATCAACTCGCGAGTGACCAAACCACTCCGGCCATACGATCCGCCGTATACACCGGCTACATCAAATTAGCGACACTTCTTTCGAGCGACATGTCGATGCCGGTTTTTTGCTATTCGCGGAATACTTTCTCTCCGCTCTGCCTATCCGTGGCTTCGAATCGACTTCTTTCTATTCTATTCGGCGGCCCCCATTGTCGCTTGTCCGCGTTCGCTCGTTTTTATACGCCACTTGAAAAATCATATTTACCAAACGTACGGGACGTCTATCGCGGTGGTCGTTGAGTAGAGAGAGGAAGAAAGGAAGAAATGTTCTGTGGAGAGAGAGAGAGAGGAAGAAAAGAAGAAACGTTCTGTAGAGAAAGAGAGAAAGAGAGAAAGAGAGAAAGAGAGAAAGAGAGAAAGAAAAGAAGAAACGTTCCGTAGAGAGAGAAAGGAAGAAAAGAAGAAACGTTTCGTAGATAGAGAGAGAAAGAAAAGAAGAAACGTTCCGTAGAGAGAAGGAGAAAGAAAAGAAGAAACGTTCCGTAGAGAAAGAGAGAAAGAAAAGAAGAAACGTTCCGTGGAGAGAGAGAAAGAGGAAGAAAAGAAGAAACGTTTCGTAGAGAGAGAGAAAGGAAGAAAAGAAGAAACGTTTCGTAGATAGAGAAAGGAAGAAAAGAAGAAACGTTCCGTAGAGAGAGAGAAAGGAAGAAAAGAAGAAACGTTTCGTAGATAGAGAGAGAAAGAAAAGAAGAAACGTTTCATAGAGAGAAAGAGAAAGAAAAGAAGAAACGTTCCATAGAGAGAGAGAGAAAGAAAAGAAGAAACGTTTCATAGAGAGAAAGAGAAAGAAAAGAAGAAACGTTCCATAGAGAGAGAGAAAAAGAGGAAATGTTCTGCAGAGAGAGAAAGAAAAGGAGAAACGTTCCATAGAGAGAGGAAAAAAGAGGAAATGTTCTATGGAGAGAGAAAAAGAAGGAAATGTTCTGCAGAGAGAGGAAAGAAGAGGAAATGTTCTATAGAGGGAAAAAAAGAAGAAACGTTCCATAGAGGGAGATAAAAAGAAGAAACATTCCATCGAGAGAAAGAAAAGCAGGAACGTTATATAGAGAGGAAAAGAGTGTTTCGTAGAGAAAAAAAGAAGAAACGATCCATAGAGGAAGAAAGAGTGTTCGATAGAGAAAGAAAAAGTGTTCGATTGAAAGAATGTTTCTTACAGTAAAGGAGTTTAACATCGAGAGAGAGAGAGAGTTTTCCATAGAGAGATAGAGAGAGAGTGTTCCATAGAGTGAAAGAGTTTTCCATGGAGAAAGAAAGAGTGTTCCATAGAGTGAAGAGTTTTCTATAAAGAGAGAGAACGTCTTCTCACTGATTCGAAATTTTCAAACGCAAGATACATTTTCAAGCTTTTCCATTGGATTCCAGCGAGAAGGAAAACCGTATACATCTCTATTTCAAAAAAAAAGAAGAATACAATCCCGACCATTCCCGGAAAACTAATCTCGAGAAATGAAAAACATTTACTATCGTCACGATGACTCAACGATTCGAACACTTCCATCCTCGGAGACACTCGAATGGTTAAAATTCCCCGTATCCGCGAATTCGACATCCATCGACGTTAATAGCGATTTTAATTATAAACGAACGGCAATCGGAAGCCGATAATTAACCGAGCGGACGAATCGATTCGAGATCGGCGTTCGAGCGAAAATAAATTCCGACTATAATCGCCCGGCACCGCGTCGCGAATATTTTAACTCGTTGAACGAGGAAAGGTGGTTGTAGCGGGTGCTCGCGAAAACGTTAATTTCCAAAAGATTCAAGAATCGAGAGTCGTACGAGGGAAACCCATTGTAAACGACCACAACCCACCGTGGGTAGTAATTAATGACATCACCCGGGTCGACGTAATTAACCAAAACTGATCCGACACTAATTGCAAATATCCGATCCGTGGTAATTAATAACTCGCGCGACGTTATCAGCCCGCGCACCGTGTGTCGTATCTCTCGATCGTTTTGCTCGCTTATGAATCGCCCGGTGAATCTCACCGCGAAGAAGTACAGTGTAATTGGCCCGCGAGATTCCATCGCGAAGAAGCAAAATAAAAAAAAAAAAAAAGAAACAAATAAAAAAAAGTGTACGGTGTACGCATATTACACGCCGCGCTCGCGCATATTTTATTCGCGTGTTCGTAATTCATCGAGATCGCTTTTTTATAATTCTCTCATTGAAGTAAATCGTGCCCCGCGATCGTTCATCGGAATAAATCGAGGGCCCGCTAATGTCTTTATTGTAGCGATTTGATTACACGTTCACTCGACTCGGCGCGCATTTCGAATATACGTAGACGTTGGTAGAAGAAACAAGAGTAAAAAGAAAAAAAATAAAAAGAGAAGAAAAAAAAAAAGAGAAAGAAACGAAACCAAACCGCGACGCTAAGAGGTTGCTCGTTGACGCTTGTACTCGCGGATGATCGTAGTACCCGTTTCTTGCTTTCTTTATCGAAATTATTCACGAGTACTTGGCGCGAAAGATTCTCGCGGAATTATTCAACGATTACGAGCAACAAAACTACGATCCACGGTGAGCGGCGACTTTTCCACGAGCGTATTCTCGAAACGGGAGAATTTAATTGGGTGCGTTATTGATGGTGAAATCATTTTCGAAACGGGTTCACGCACGGTAGAGATAGATCGAAAATTAAGACAGAGGTAACTGGTGGTACGAGAGGATTATATTCTTTTAGTGTAAACGGTGCGTTATTGTCGGTGGGAATAATTTCTTGCGAGTAAAGCAGCGAAGATGCGATAGGAAATTATTGAATATTACGAGCAACGATAACGCAACCGATGGTACAAGTGAATTCTTCGATTATATTTTTCAAACGATCGGAAGTGTTTAATAGAATGGGTCGGTTATTGATGGTGAAATAATTTTCTCTAAGGAAAATGGATTTAGGTAGATAATAATAAAAGATTAGAAATAATAGTAACGCAATTGGTGCTGTAAAAGAATTCTTCGATTATATTTTTCAAACGATCGTAAGTGTTTAATAGAATAGGTCGATTATTGATGGTGAAATAATTTTCTCTAAGGAAAATGGATTTAGGTAGATAATGATCTAAAATTAGAAATAACAGTGACGCAATTGGTGGTGTGAAAGAATTTTTTTACTATATTTTTCAAACGATCGGAAGTGTTTAATAAAATAGGTCGGTTATTGATATTGAAATAATTTCCTCTAAGGAAAATGGGTTTACATAGAGAATGATATTCTCGATTAATCGAGAAAATTGGGAGTAACAATAGTACACAAAGCGAGAGAATTATACTCTTGAAACGATCGAAGAATTTAACATACACAATACGTTATTTTCTGCTAGTAAAGCAACTTAGAACCAGTCAAAGAATTCTCGAAAATGACGAATAACAATAACTCGAATTCATCGAAATGAATGTTCACACGTTAGAAAAATGGCGCCAAATCTTTTCCAATACTTTGTTATACCATAAGAGTTAAACGTCGATCGATCGTTTCGAATCCGGTGAATAAATTTCTCTAAACGCTCGGAATTTTCTAAGCTCGTTAAAAAAATCGAAATAATTTATACGCGTTGTTAATGAGCCGTTGTTTTCAAAGAGATCGTTAGAGACGGGTGATTTATAAGTGGTGAAACAAAACTATTAAGGATGAGAATTCGTAAAGCGGGCAATCTGCCGAGGCCTGTTCCGTAGCAGGTTAATAATTATTGAACTATCGATTAAATGTTCGGTCAGGCTGATTGATCAGCGTTTATATCGCGAATACATCGGCCGTGTCCGCTCCCTACAATTTTCAACCGGGTGCCCATCTTTCAAGTGCATCGCGATCTTTTAACTTACCAGCGCGCGCTTCCCTCGCCGAGCCTAATGGCGTTGTTCAAGGGAAATTATCGGTAATGAATAAAAAACGTGTCCGGATTACGTTCTGTTTGCGCCCTCCTCCTTTTGGGAGCGTCGGTTTATCGCTTAATGATTTTAATTAATGTTACCGCTGAGTGAATACGTTCCGGCCGGGTTGCGCGTGATTTTTATAAAACACAGCTGTTCGGGTGTTGCGTTCTTTGAACACGTACGACGATGAAACGTCTCGTTAAATCGATTTTAAGAATATTTCGTTCACCTTCTTCCTTTTCGATTTCAATCGACGTACGATCGTACACGTACGCGTCCCATTTGAATCATTGGAGCGACGTAATTCCATTTACTCCATTTTCGATCGTTTAACTATTTTAATCGACGTGGTTTCGTTTGAATTATTGGGTGATTCTCAAATGTCTAAAATAGAAACTTTCGTTCTATCTATCGGGATAGAAGTAGAATAAATATTCCCGAGTTGTAGGAAACAACGATATTTCGAACTTAAGAGAGTGTGTAGTCTTTGTTCGTGTTGTCTAGCTGAGAGTACTCACGTGAAAGGGACGTAATGGAACGTAATTCCATTTATTCCATTTTCGATCGTTTAACGATTTTAATCGACGTGGTTTCGTTCGAATTATTGGGGCAAATGTCTAAAATAGAAACTTTCGTTTTATCTATCGGGGTAGAAGTAGAATAAATATTCCCAAGTTGTAGTAAACAACGACATTTCGAACTTAAGACTAGTTGAGAATATTCGCGTAGAGGGTATCGTATTCCTTGATTTTTCTTTTCTTTGGGTTTTTGTGTTTCTGCACCTTGTCATCGAATCTTGGGACCTTTGGTCCCAAAACGTGGTAAATTTTTGGGAGATATACATTCCGTTGAATCTTCTCCCCAATTTGTTCCTATTCTCCGTTTCCTTGAATCCCTTAAATTTTCCATCTCTTAATACTTCCACATTTCATTACCCAGATATTTCGATACTTAACCAAAGTTTCGAATCTTTGCGATCTTGTTCGAACTTTTTGTCTTTTAAACGAGGTGTGTGCCCACGTAACGCACCGAAATAGATCTTCGGATCGAGGTCCACGTGTACCGGTGAAACGCAGTTAGTTAACTGGTTAAGAAGCACCGTCGCGGCGGTCGGAAATCGGTCGCGTACCTACCGAAAGCGGGGCTCGAGACAGCGACGTAATAACAGAGGCTCGAGCGTCGGCGCGATCGATTCTTTGCCGGAAGCCGGATCGGACGGATCGAGTCGCAAACAGGAATACGCATACCGGCCGGGTTAGCCGTCTCTTAAACAACCGCGTATTTTTTTGCTGGCGTTCGATTTAACTGGATGTCGTTACTACGCTCGGCATTGTTGTCCGCCGATTCGTTCATCGATTCATCCTTACTTTCCGTCGTGGAGCGTTGGCCCCCTCCCGCCCCCTCCTCTCTCGCCCGCTGCGCCCTTCTTTCTGCGCACGATCCTCGTTCAACCTACGAGCGAACACGGTGTCTCCGTCTCCGTCGGGCTCGGCCCGCCGATCCGATCCGATCCGATCCTATATTTATTGTATCGAGGAGACCAGAGCCGCCGCATTCCTCGCGCATGCGCCGCCCGTAATGAGCGGTCTCCCAGTCCTGTCTGTCTTTCCATCCCGTCCGTCCATGCGTCTGTCCGGCCGACCGGTCGTATAGCCCCCCTCGGTCACCCTTTCACCCTACCACCTTCGCCTCCACCTCCACCTCCACCTCCACCTTTCGGCCTCCTCCGCCTCCACCGAGCTCCCCCCCGAACCCCCCACCCCACACCACACCACGGCGACTGTTTCTCTTCGTTCGACCAGCCGCGCGGTCTCTGCCCCGCGCGATAGACGACCGACCGTCTTTCTTCTGCTCTTCTTCTGGCTCCCGCCGTGGCTTCTGATCGTCCTCGCGCGGTACCCCCTTAACCCCTCCTACCCCCACCCACCCCCCGTACAGAACCCCCTCTACGAACGATCACAGCTTTGCGGAAACCGGCGCGCGATCCCCTCGGTGTACCCGTGTACCCCGTTGCAACGCCGAACAGAGGGTTTTTCAAATCGAACTTTTATCTTTCCAAGTTTCTTCGGGGTGCCCCCCACCCCTGTTTTTGGAAGGAGAGAATTTATGTTTGGAGTTTCGGGGACGAGGAATTTTTCTTTGCGTTTTAATCTACTTGAAGGGCTTTCGAAACGGAATTTTTACTTTTGAAAGGTTGTCAATGATGCCCCCCTTATTTTTGGAAGCAGAGGGAATTTTTATTTGGAGTTTCAGCGACGAGGAATTTTTCTTTGCGTTTCAATTCGATCGAAGGGCTTTCGAAATGGAATATTTACGTTTGAAAGTTTCTCGAGGGCGCCCCCCTTTTTTTGGAAGCAGAGGAAATTTAAGTTTGGAATTTTAGGAACGAAGAATTTTTCTTTGCGTTTCAATTCGATCGAAGAGCTTTCGAAACGGAATTTTTACGTTTGAAAGCTTTTCGAGGCCGCTCCCCCTTTTTTTTTGGAAGGAGAAGGAATTTATATTTGGAGTTTCAGGGACGAGGAATTTTTCTTTACGTTTTAATTTAATCGAAGAGCTTTCGAAACGGAATTTTCAGGTTTGAAAGTTTGTCAATGATGCCCCCCTTATTTTTAGAAGGAGAGGGAATTTATGTTCGGAGTTTCAGGGACGAGGAAAAATTTTTCTTTGCGTTTCAATTCGATCGAAGGGCTTTCAAAACAGAATTTTTACGTTTGAAAGCTTTTCGAGGGCGCCCCCCTTTTTTTGAGAAGAGAAAATTGATGTGTTAGAAGATTTAGAAATAAAGAATTGTTTTGCGTTTTGATTCGACGAATGATTTTTCGAAAGGGATTTTTTGCGAACCTTTTTTTTTGGTAAATTATTATTTTGAAAAATTATGATTTATGGTGAGTTTTAGGGTGGATGCCCCCTTCTCTATGAGAAAAAAGAGAATTTTTGCGTTCAAAGTTACAGAGACGAGGAACTTTTTGCGTTCTAATTTGATTAACGAGGAATCGTGTTGTTTTTGTCGAATTGAGGGGTTGAAGTATGTTGAAGGATGTCGACAAGCAGCGAACGACGATGTTTTTCACGCTCACGAAGATTTGGAGACTTCTTGCGTCGAGTTAGGTCACTCGTTGCGAGTACAACCTGTATTTCTTGTACCTGTGATAATGCAACAGGCACTTAGTTTAATTTACTTGTTAGAACGGTTCACAGATATTCCGGATGCCTTTCTAGCGGAAACTTTTCGAAGTGGAGCCTACAGAAACATCGTTAACTTTTTTGTATCCACCTCTGGGGTTATGCAACGCCAGTATGTCCAATGGTGTGTTCACGTAACGATACATTGTTACATTTAATTTGGCAAATAGACGATCGAACCAATTTCGAACATCGAGTACTTTTGTTACTTTCGAAAAATCTATTACCTTCGGATAGATTAACTTGCCGAGAATCGCTGTCAATCTTTGCGAAAAGTTAACAAAGTTACTCGTCTTCAATTTATGCGAGAGGTTCTTAACCACCGTAATATCGATCAGAAGTTTCGGACCACTTGTAGTTTATAGTGGTGAGTGAAATTCATCGTGCTTCGATCGGTTCGTAATTTTAATATGCTCGTTGGTGTATTTTATTGGCCAATTGGACCTGTTTGATTGGTCTCTCGGAAGTTAATTGGTTACGAGCGTTTAGAATCGTCGATGAACAGGACCCTGCTCGTGTTTCATTTTTTACTTTCTTTCGAGAGAATCCGATAGACTCTTTTCGCGTTGAATTACGCTGCGCTTTAAGAGTCTGTGATCACCTACCTCCGATGCATTCTATGATAAGGTATTAGATGGCGCGTGGCTCGTTCTGTGAATTTTTAATTTCAAGATGCTCGGTAGGATACTCTCTACGACCCTCTGGGCGCGTCTGATCAGATAATTTTTATACGCAGTGCGTGTGAAATTAGCGGGGAGGTGTTTGCAAGCTCGTATCCGGTGTCGAATATTATACACGTTTCTTTTACTTTTGTTGCCCAATTTCACGGGTATCTGAGGAATTCCTGGAAACGAGATCGTAACAAACAAATAGAAAGTAAAGGTAAAGAAAAAACACTCGCCAAAGGAAAAAAAGTCACGCGAAAATTCAATATTGAACCAATACACCGGTTTTAATTTCCACTGTTTTAATTTCACGCGAACTGAACTCTCCGAGAAACTGTAAAATAATTTCAACAATTGCGAGCTCGAGTGCTGCCGAAGATACGAATACAAGTATTAAATATTATTATTTTCTAAGGAAGGAACGAACGAAAGTTAAAGGTAAAAACTTTCGAACGATTCTCATCGTTTGAATTGCGCTCCAATCGAACTCCGTCGGGAAATTTCGGTGCGTGTATTCTTCCTTAACACCAGACCTATCAAGGGTATCTTTGTAGACGATAAAAAGACAAATTAATTTACCGGTATCATCAATTGTCTATTTTATCTACAATTGTCCACGAATATCGTAAGCAGAGACACAATACTATAAACCTATTACACAGACCTATAAAATACTACTATTTGTATCTTTGAATATTACACGTTAAAAAGACAAATTAATTTACCAGAACCATTACTTGTCTATTTATCTACAATTGTCCACGAATATTGTAAGCAAAGACACAATACTATAAACTTATTACACAGACCTATAACATACTACTATTTGTATCTTTAAATATTACACGTTAAAAAGACAAATTAATTTACCAGAACCATTAGTTGTCTATTTTGTCTATAATTGTCCACGAATATCGTAAGCAAAGACACAATACCATATACCTATTACACAGACCTATAACATACTACTATTTGTATCTTTGATATTACACGTTAAAAAGACAAATTAATTTACCAGTACCATCAATTGTCTATTCTGTCTATAATTGTCCACGAATGTCGTAAACAAAGACACAATACTATAAACCTATTACACAGACCTATAACATACTACTATTTGTATTTTTGAATATTACACGATAAAAAGACAAATTAATCTACCAGTACCATTACTTGTCTATTTTGTCTATAATTGTCCTCGAAAATCATAGGCAAAGACACCGTTGATGATCGAGTAATTTCAAAAAGAATTTCCGTAACGAGTGAAATCGACTTTCGTTAGCGTTGAAAAGCGCGACGCGAGAAACGAATGCATTTTTCGTCGAGCGAGACGATAGACGCGAGAAAGTGGTGAATTTCGCTGAGGGACGCGGTTAACGCGACAAGCGAGCAGACCAATAGGAAAGATTCGCTTCCGTGGTTTGCTTATCGATTCAAATCGCGTGCAGCGTGTATGAATGAAGGAATGAGTGGGCGAGTCGAGCCACCGGGTGAATGGAAGCCCCACGGGTGACCACAAGGCACACGCGCGCGTACAAACTTCTCTTTCGTTCTTTCTTTTGCGCACACACGTGCACACACTCGCTCACGCACGCATGCACGCACGCACGCACGCACGTACGCGCTCACACACGCACACATACAAACACGATCACTTTCTCTGTCTCACTTCACCGGCGCACCTTCCTCCTCTTACCTACGGTTCTCTCGTACACTTGACCCTTGTGGCGAGGAACCGATGAAATCGTTCTTAACGCTACCCAGCTTCGGGGTTTACTGTCCGCGGCGATATCTGCTTCGATCCATCTTGTTCGCATGCACCTCGCGCAGGTTGCCTTTTTACTTGTGGATTGGGAAAATCGACGATCATCGGGCAACGGTGGTTCTTGAGTCGGTTGCACTGCCGAAATGAATGAACTTTCGGACAAGGTGCGCGTGAACGTTTGTAAACGAATGAGAGATTCGGTGGGAGTTGCAAAATGCCACTGTTCACGTGGCATTGTAATAGTACTTTGTTAAGTTGATTCGAGGGTCGAACGATAGATTCGAATATCTCGGATGTGGGAATCTAGGAACGAACGAAGGATTCGATAGAGGTTGCAAAATGTAGGATTGTGAATGATTAAAGTTTCAGAAACCATTTGTACTGTTCACGTAGCGTTCTAATGATATTCTTCGAGTTGATAGATTCGAATATCTCGGATATAGAAATCAAGGAACGAACGAAAGATTCGACAGAGATTTGATATCTCAGAAAAAGTGGAATCGTAAGAGATCGAAGTTCCAGAAATTATTTGCACTGTTCACGTAGCATTCTAATGATATTCTTCGAGTTGATAGATTCGAATATCTCGGATGTAGAAATCAAGGAACGAACGAAAGATTCGACAGAGATTTGATTTCTCAGAAAAAATGGGATCGTAAGAGATCGAAGTTCCAGAAATTATTTGCACTGTTCATGTAGCATTCTAATAGTACTTTGTCAAGTTGATTCGAGTATCGAACGATAGATTCGAATATCTCGGTTGTAGAAATCTAGAAACGAACGCAGGATTTGACAGAGGTTGCAAAAAGTAGGATCGTGAACGATCGAAGTTCTGGGAATAATTTGCACTGTTCGTGCAGCATTCTAACGGTACTTTTCAAGTTGATTTGTTTATTGAAAAAAAAGCATCCGAAAAACTGACGCATAAAGATTCAAGAATAAACGTTAATCTCGACAGAAGTTACAAAAAGTAGAATCGTGAAAGATCAAAGCTCCTGGAACCATTTCCACTCTTCTAATACTATTTTGTTCTATCCACAATCGAAGAAAAAACTCGTCCCACTTTCTACAGTCATTCGACACATTGACTCCTCTAACGAGTACATTCTTTTTCAACCATTTCGGTGCCAAGATTCCCATACTCTCGTACATACATCACCCAGACCAACTACTTTTACGTAAACGATATAAATCGCATCTCGATCAATTTTCAAACAAAATTTCAAACGAAAGCGAGAATTCTAGCGTCCAACTCCAATCGAAGAAACAAACTTTCCTCTAAAACCGAATTCACTCGACGAACCTTGTCAAAGAGGCTTCAACTGTAGAATATCTCCAACAAAGCCCAGCAATACTTCTACTCATTTCACTAGAATTATCATCCGTTGTTGACGAATCTCGAAACATTCTATAAGCAAGAAATTTCAACGAATGATCTCCTTTGCGCTAATTTTAATAATTGCGAGTATAGAATATCTCCAACAGAGCTCAGTAATATTTCTACTCACACCACCGGTATTTTCATCCATTATTAACAAATCTCGAAACGATCCTACGAGCAAGAAATTTCAACGATATCCTCTGCGTTAATATTAACAATCCCGACTATAGAATATCTCCAATAGAGCTCAGTAATATTTCTACTCACACCACCGAAATTACCATCCGTTATTAACAAATCTCGAAACGATCCTACGAGC
This sequence comes from Ptiloglossa arizonensis, assembly GCF_051014685.1. Lineage (NCBI taxonomy): Eukaryota > Metazoa > Arthropoda > Insecta > Hymenoptera > Colletidae > Ptiloglossa > Ptiloglossa arizonensis. The sequence continues at coordinate 24,859,171 of NC_135050.1, forward strand.
AAGAAATTTCAACAAACGATCTCCTCCTCTGCATTAATATTAATAATCGCGACTATAGAATATCTCCAACGGATCCCAGCAATATTTCTACTCACACCACCGGTATTACCATCCGTTATTAACAAATCTTTAAACGATCCTACGAGCAAGAAATTTCAACAAATGATCACCTCCTTTGGGCTAATATTAATAATCGTGACGAGACGGGCGTGAAAGCGCACCGTGTCTCCTTAGCCGTGAAAATATCGTGACAGGCATCATTCGGTTCACTTTCGGTTTCTTCTGACAGTTAGCCGCGCGCTAGTTTTACATCCGTTCGTTCATTAATTCAGAGCTCGTCCGCGACGTCTTTTATCGTCGTGGCTGCCGTCGAGGTTAACGATTCCGCGTAAGAAGCTCGCTCTCCCTCTAATAGCTTGTATCGGCATTCCTGCGATTCAAAAAATGTGCCAAACCGCTTCCCCTGCTTCTGGCTTTTGCATTCCCGGTTTTTTCGCCGCGTCGTCGATATATTTGCTCGGTGGCGATTTTCTTTTCGGGCCGGTTCACGGTATTCACTAATTAATATAATCGCGCGCGCGGCTCGTCGGTGTTCTTGCGGCCCCCTCCTTTAATGGAAAATGCGCGACGCGTATTTCGTCGATGATATCGTTTTGGTGTATTACGCGCGCCAAAGTGGGAACGGTGAACTGAATTTCCGATTCAGAACCTACCGGCTACGAGAGTACTCGGACCGAGAGACTACGATTCTTTCCACGGTGCGCTTATGCAACGCGCAAGTTCTCGGTCCGACGGAGGAATTGTCACGAGGACGGTGCAGTCGCTTTGAGAACCTCCTACGGGGAAAATTAATTAAAGGTACACGGCACGCCGGTGATACGTTGTATCTTTAATTACGAAACGGACTCTATTCTCCGAATAGAGTTCATAAATTTGTAAATATTGAATTTTTATGTTCGCGCCGGCGGGGAGGCTAGAGCGGAGTAAACGTCCATGGTTGCTCTATTACGATGTAGAGGAGTTTGCTATATTCCAGTATCGGATAAAGGATGTGTTAATTGTGAACGATCTCTAAATAGAGTCCATAAATTTGTAAATATTGAATTTTTATGTTCGCGCCGGCGAGGAGGCTAGAGCGGGGTAAACGTCCATGGTTGCTCTATTATTATGTAGAGGACTTTGCTATATTCCAGTATCGGATAAAGGATGTGTTAATTGTGAACGATCTCTAAATAGAGTCCATAAATTTGTAAATATTGAATTTTTATGTTCGCGCCGGCGGGGAGGCTAGAGCGGAGTAAACGTCCATGGTTGCTCTATTACGATGTAGAGGACTTTGCTATATTCCAGTATCGGATAAAGGATGTGTTAATTGTGAACGATCTCTAAATAGAGTCCATAAATTTGTAAATATTGAATTTTTATGTTCGCGCCGGCGGGGAGGCTAGAGCGGAGTAAACGTCCATGGTTGCTCTATTACGATGTAGAGGACTTTGCTATATTCCAGTATCGGATAAAGGATGTGTTAATTGTGAACGATCTCTAAATAGAGTCCATAAATTTGTAAATATTGAATTTTTATGTTCGCGCCGGCGGGGAGGCTAGAGCGGGGTAAACGTCCATGGTTGCTCTATTATTATGTAGAGGACTTTGCTATATTCCAGTATCGGATAAAGGATGTGTTAATTGTGAACGATCTCTAAATAGAGTCCATAAATTTGTAAATATTGAATTTTTATGTTCGCGCCGGCGGGGAGGCTGGAGCTGGGTAAACGTCCATGGTTGCTCTATTATTATGTAGAGGACTTTGCTATATTCCAGTATCGGATAAAGGATGTGTTAATTGTGAACGATCTCTAAATAGAGTCCATGAATTTATAGATCTTGAATTTTGATATTCGAGCCGGCGGGGAGACTAGAATGGAATTAATGTTTGTCGATGGGTGATCTGTTCCAGTATGGAGAACTTTGTTATATTTTAATATTAGGGAAAATTAATATTAAAGGATGAGGCGTGTTAGGAGCGTGTACCGTTAATTGTGAACGATCTCTAAATAGAGTTCATGAATTTATAAATCTTGAATTTCTGTATTTGAGCTGTCGGGGAAACTAGAGTGGAATAAATATTTTTCTATAGCAGCTCTATTTTAATATTGAGGGACATTAATTGAAGGATATAGAGAACTAGAGAGAACTAGAGAACGCTCTATCGTTAATTCTGACCAGTCTCTAAATATAGTCCTTGAATTTATAAATCGTGAATTTCTATATTTGAGCTGTCGGGGAGACTAGAGTGGAATAAATATTTTTCGATAGCAGCTCTATTCTAATATTGGGGGAAATTAATTAAAAGATATAGCACACTAGAGGACGCTCTATCGTTAATTGCGACTAGCCTCTAAATATTGTCCTTGAATTTATAAATCTTGAATTTCTATATTTGAATCGTCGGAGAAAATAGAGTGGAACACATGTTCGTCGATAGTTGCTCTATTTTAATAACGAGGAAAATGAATTATAGCATATAGCACACTAGAGAACGCTCTACCGTTAATTGTGACCAGCCTCTAAATAAAGTCTGTGAATTTATAAATCTTGAGTTTCTATATTTAAACCGTCGGGAAGACTAGAGTGGAATAAATGTTAGTCGATAGCTGCTCTATTCAAATATGGAGGCTATATTCTAATATCAGATAAAGGATATAGCGCGTTAGAAACGTGTACCGTTAATTGTGAACGATCTCTAAATAGAGTCTATAAATTTATAGATCTTGAATGTCTATATCTGAACCGTCGGGGAGACTAGAGTGGAATAAATCCTTGTCGATAGCTGCTCTATTCTAATATCATAAAGTGAATACGTTCCTTTTACCCATGTGCAATTTCTCTTCGAGCTACTGGATTTAATAAATGCCATTCGATAATGGAGGCGATGTTAGATCGAATGAAAAATATTCTACAAAATGAATCGAATACTCAACGCTCGTTTCGCTCGTCGCAATATTCACAGGTTGTATCACTCGTCGATAGTAATGGATAAACGAATCGATTACTGTACTCCCATCGTGCGCCGTGTCCCAAGAATCTTTAAAATAGATTTTCTCAGCAACGATGAATCGTACGAGAAAGTTTCATATCACACTTTTTACATAATTTTACACAAAGAATCCCCGATGGCAGCATCAACTTTTCACACTTTCTATAATAAAAAGAACAACGCGTAAAATGTCACGTGCGCCCCAAAAACTCTCGAACTTAATTTCCCAGGAAACAAAGCCTCGTTCGAAAAAGTTTCATATCACATTTTTTACATCATTTTACACAAACAATCCTGGATCGCATCACTAATTTTTCCACAGACTCTACACTAAAAAAGCAACGCGTAAAATCCCACGTATGCTCCAAAAAACTCTGAAACATAATTACCTGTCGTACGAAAAATATTATCCCTCAACTTCGGTTCAATTTTACACAAACAAACCTCGATCGCACCATCAATTTTTCCACACACTCTACAATAAAAAAAAAAAACAACACTTAAAATCTCACTCGTACCCAAAAATTCTCAAACATAATTTCCTCTTAAACCGTACCTCGCGCAAAAAATATCATCCCCCAACTTCAGTTTCATTTTACACAAACAATTCACAATCGCACCATTAATTTTTCCACACACCCTACAATAAAAAAAACAACACTTAAAATCCCACTCGTACCCAAAAATTCTCAAACATAATTTCCTCCTAAACCGTACCTCGCGCAAAAAATATCATCTCCCAACTTCAGTTTAATTTTACACAAACAATCCACGATCGCACCATCAATTTTTCCACGCACTATACAATAAAAAAAATAACGCGTAAAATTCCACTCGTACCCAAAAAATATTATCCCTCAACTTCAGTTCAATTTTACACAAACAATCCACGATCGCACCATCAATTTTTCCACACACTCTACAATAAAAAAAAAAACAACACTTAAAATCTCACTCGTACCCAAAAATTCTCAAACATAATTTCCTCTTAAACCGTACCTCGCGCAAAAAATATCATCCCCCAACTTCAGTTTAATTTTCCACAAACAATTCACTATGAATTTTTCCACACACTCTACGATAAAAAAAACAGCACTTAAAATCCCACTCGTACCCAAAAATTCTCAAACATAATTTCCTCCTAAACCGTACCCCGCGCAAAGAAATATCCTCCACCCTCCCCCAATTATAATTCAATTTTATCGAAAGAATCGGCACTGGTTCCCCGGGAGCGTATTCCTTGTGACACCCAGTACTTACCTCGGTCGAAGCGGAGGTACGCGCGCCTCCGCGTTTCCCGTAGGGGGCCCCACGGGTGAAATCCAAAACGCGCAAATGGAAGAACGGGCGTGTAGCCTGACGTAACACCATATAACCACGGGGGACACGCGTATCGCGGTGGAGCCAATTTCGAGCGCTTTGTGCCGCGCGCGTGTTAAAAACGCGTGTCGAATCGACGGCGCGGATCGGGCTGACGAGGCAGCTTCGAGGGATCCGTATCCAGCTTGGTTCTCGAATGGCCATCGGATCCGGTCAAAGCATTCCGTGTCGCGGCGTACGTGCAACTAGAAACAATTCCGCCTCCGTGATTCGTCGTTAATTTTTCCGTGCTCGTGTAAAAATCCGCTTATGATTGGCTCCCGTCTGCGTAACGCGGCCCGTACCGACTCGCGCGAGTACCACCATGGTTATTCATGGGCGAGCCGGTGTACGCGTGTATTAATTGACAAATAACTTTTTGCCACGATCCATCCCTTATACGGGCGCGCATTGTCCACGATTATGTACGTCCCTGCGCCGAGAGAGCTTTTCTTTTTCTTCTCGTTCTTTCCTACGCGCGTGTGCGCGTGTGCGCGCGCGTATACCCCGTACGCGAATGTGTGCGCCGGTGGTTCTTTTTTTTCCCATTCTTTTCGCCCAGCCAGAGCGGCAATGAAATGCTGTTTTCCGAAAATGGCGCTGGAATGAGGACAGGTCTCCGGTAGCGGCGCGCACGCCGTCCTATCATTTAATTTGGTATCGGGATACTTACTTCTGCCCTCCGCTGAAACCCCATCGGCCTAAGCCTTCTCTTTCTTGCGTCCCCCACCGCCACGACGAATCCTGTCCTCGTGAACCCCGCGTGCCCGTTTTTATCGCACGGACCGATCCGCTCCGGATACATTTTTACAACGCTCTTCGCGCCCGACGGTTTCTCCCTAACCGCGAACGATTTTCGGGGGTTGGACCACCGTTTGCTTTACGCGAGATGCTTCCAAACGAGGACACATCGGATTCAAGGTGCTTCGAGTTCGTTGCATGGGGCAATTTTAAACCGTTCGATGTGACGAGTCAAGATGGGGTCTCTTGGGCTCTTTTGGGGTCTCTTGGAGTCTTTTGGAGTCTTTTGGAGTCTTTTGGGGACTCTTGGGGACTTTTGGGGTCTTCTTTGACCCGCTGGGTACTATACTCTTTCTCTGTAATTAAAATGTTTGTAACACACGACTGAACGATACAACGTTTCCTTCAGGTGGGACTCTTGGGGTCTCTTGGAGTCTTTAGGGGTCTTTTGGGGACTCTTGGGGACTCTTGGGGTCTTCTTTAACCCGCTGGGTACTATACTCTTTCTCTGTAATTAAAATGTTTGTAACACACTACTGAACGATACAATGTTTCCTTCAGGTGGGACTCTTGGGGTCTCTTGGAGTTTTTGGGGGTCTTTTGGGGACTCTTGGGGACTCTTGGGGACTCTTGGGGTCTACTTTGACCCGCTGGGTAATATACTCTTTCTCTGTAATTAAAATTTTTGTAACACACGACTGAACGATACAATGTTTCCTTCAGGTGGGACTCTTGGGGTCTCTTGTAGTCTTTGGGGGTCTTTTGGAGACTCTTGGGGACTCTTGGGGTCTTCTTTGACCCGGTGGGTAATATACTCTTTCTCTGTAATTAAAATTTTTGTAACACCTATCTGAACAATCCAATATTTCCTTCAGGTGGGACTCTTGGGGTCTTTTTCGACCCGCTGTATTCTTTCTCCGTAATTAAAATTATTGTAACCCCCGACTGAACAATCCAATGTTTCATTAAGGTGGGACGTCACTCTGAGACGTCAAAAAATGGGTAAATTTTGCGAATTTTTCGAAAATGACCAAATTATTCGCTATTCCCAGAACCCTGAAGTGTGTGAATATTTCCCGAATTACTGTAACATTTTGTCAAACTTTGAATATATTCAATTTGGAGCAAATTAGCAATGTAACAGATGTAGCGTGAACAGGATTCTTAACAATACGTTTAAAATTGACCAATGTACAATAAACGGACCAACGTTCCCATACATTATAATTCGTATTGTTACGAACAAACAATTTTACTAAATTCGAGTCAGATGTCAAGGTATAGTTGTCGATATCAATTCATCCGCTAAATAAGAAGCGTTTCGAGTCACAACCTGCAGTAGATCCGTGTTTAAGTTAGCTTCGATGGAGCGTAAGTTATAATTGAAAAAAAATTAAATTTATCGAATCGTGGATTCAAGTTGACGTAAGAACCGAAAGTTTTTGCTTTGTCGCTGTTTGTCCCGGCATAGACAAACGGAGATTATCAATTAATTATGTAATTAGATTGTGTATCTTAAATGTTCGACAGTAATAGTTTGCAACCTTTTTATTTCGATGCAAAATGTGCAAAGGTTAATTATGTCGTTCGCACGGCGAACCTGTTATTACTCGTTTGCGTTAATCGATTCAACGTAACTTGTTCGATGCTTTTCATTTCTGCATTCCGGAATTTTTGCCAACATATCCACTACTATTATACAGTTAGAAAAACGACTATTAACGCGCGTGTCTATCGGCAATTATGAGCAACGTTCACCGTACGATCGTGTCGTACACGATGCAAAAACGGTACACAAACTCGAATCATTTTTCATTACCTCGACTTCTTTCGCGTTCGATTCTTGTTTGCTCCAATTATGAACGAGAAATTTATAATTCAAATAAATATATTTATTTATTTATTTATTTATCATATTTATCTTCACGAATGCCCTAACTATGGACCTTCCTGAATGCACGATCGAATTATTAAAATTGTCCATTAACGAATTTACACGTAATTCGTATAATATTCCTCTCCAAGGTGTTACAATTTCATTTGAATTGTATTACAGTCTGATTTAAACCGATTTAAAAGTTTCTTATTTAATGTAAACAATTATAATGTTCCTTTTCCCTAGTTGCACAAAGAATGCAGTAACAAATTAACGAAAGAAACATCAAACGATGCTAAAATTCCTTATTAAAATTAAAAAAGTTAAAGAATATTCCCAGCTTCTGTTCAAAGCTTCCTAAAAATAAGAAAACGATTCAAAAGTGTCTTACTTAATATATACATTCGTAATGTATCTTTTCTCTAGCTGCGCAAAGAATGCAATAACAAATTACCGAAAGAAACATCAAACGATGCTAAAATTCCTTATTAAAATTAAAAAAGTTAAAGAATATTCCCAGCTTCTGTTCAAAGCTTCCTAAAAATAAGAAAACGATTCAAAAGTGTCTTACTTAATATATACATTCGTAATGTATCTTTTCTCTAGCTGCACAAAGAATGCAGTAACAAATTACCGAAAGAAACATCAAACGATGCTAAAATTCCTTATTAAAATTAAAAAATTAAAGAATATTCCCAGCCTCTGTTCAAAGCTTCCTAAAAATAAGAAAACGATTCAAAAGTGTCTTACTTAATATGTACATTCGAAATGTTACTTTTCTCTGGTTGTACGAGGAATGCAGTAACAAATTGCGAACTATATATTCCTAGTTTCTATTTAAGCACAATTCAAGTTGAAAAATTTCGAAACGGAAACTTCGGATGTGCAAACGCGCGTAATTATTTCTCGTTAGCTTTCACGGTGGAAACGTACGGCGGAACGGGCATCGTTGTAATAATAGTGGCAACATTTTAGTTCGATAATCGAACCAGCCTCGAGGATCGGAATCCTATACGATGGAACGATTAGCGGCCGAGCAGAAATGGTTCACAGAAACGAGAGCGATGCAAAATGAATAAACGAATCCGCTCGTTAGCGCTTATGCTACGAATACGTCGGTGGCAATGAGCATCATCGTGTTGTAATCGTACAGCATAGGAAACGTCTTCGTAAAAGGAAGCCAAAGCGGTTAGACCTCAACTGCACTTTAGATGCCTACTAACCGGACTAGTTACCGGTTAAGGCGTTACAAAATCTAGTGTAACCAGGCTACGCTTCACTTTTTCTTTCGTAGGAAAAGTATCGCTCGTTTGCTAATGGGACGCTATCTATCCGCGCTTCGTTATTAAAACGGTGAAAGTTTCCCGTATCGAATAAACGAACAAGTGTTTCGGTCAACATTGATCGAAAGAACACATCGGAGAGATTCTTTCTTTTTTATTTTACGACACCGATACGGTGTGAAAAAAATAAATAAATAATTACGATTATAGGTTCTCCAACGAGAACACGTTCCAGGGGAATCTCAATTTGAAGCCATGAAACGAATCAATAGATAGCAGATGTAGATAAAATTAGACTTAATACAACTGGTTCGAGGTTTTTACGAAAAAATTTCTAATCAGAGTCTTCTTTCGCAAGAATCTCGATTTTATGGTGTCTATTGCGGAAGAGGCTGAGATCGAACAATTGGAGAAAATAAATTAATAGATGTATCGGATGAAGTTAGATGTGATCGAACTGGTTTGAAGTTTTTACGAATTGCAATGAAAAAATTTGTAATCGGTGCCTTCTCTCGGTGGAATCTCAATTTTATGAAGTCTACTACTGCAGAGGCTGAAATTGAACAATCGAAGAAAATAAAATAATAGATGGTAGATGTAGATGAAATTAGATGTAAATTTGCATACAGTCTCAAGTTTCCATGAAAAAGAATTAGATAATTTCTAACTTCTGACCGTGTGTATTGTCAAAAAAAAATAAAGAAACTGTTGCGAAACGATTACACGATTATCGAATCTTGGAGAGTGTGTGCCAAGTACTACACAATTTGTTTCAAAATTCGTTTATTTTTTTTTCTTCATCGTGAAGCTCGAAAGTCGATAAAAAAAAAAGTACTCTCCCGTGATACAGCTCGTATAAATTTAGCAGTGTCGATACGCTCTAAGAATGTAATCCAATTCGGTTTTAATCGATGATCTTCCCTTCGATGTCGAGTGGGACTTTCGGGGTCGACGTAGGGGCAACGTTGTGGCATAGACACAGATACAGAATCCACCATCGAGATAGGTCGTTTTATTGCCACGGTAGCCCTTCTGATCTCAGGCAAATGAAGATGGAGCACCGACGTTGTGCGTGCCGTGATCAAAAAACCATGATCGCGGGACGATCTTCGACGCGAGAACTTGCGCCTCTCGTTGCATTCCTCGCGATAAATTTGAATATTTAATGCACGCTTATGGCGCGGGAACAGTTATGACGAATATTCTCTTCCAACGTTTCCACTCGGAGAGTGTCATTCTTTTAGAATTTTTCCTTAAACATCTAACACTCGCGCGAAATTTGTATTCTCGACTATAGAAAATCTACAATTTCGAGGTATATTCTGTATTTGTATGAAAGGAATTTTATAGAAAGAATTACGATAGTGCATAGTAATTCATTTTCGAATGCAAAAGTAAAAAATTAGATATCTTGTAATCCCTTCGGGAAAGTGCTCTTCTTCGAACACCCTTACGCATGCGTTCAAAGCTCGAGTTGTGGAGCGGTCTTAACCCCTTTTGGCGGATTAGCATAGCGTCGAACTCTTTCCTAACTGTACGTATGTATAGCACACCTAGCCTGTGTTCGTTGTATCGTCGAAAAAATTAGAACGTTCGAAAGGGAGACTTCTGTCCTAAGAACCCTCTTTTCCTAAAAATCCACGAGCGTCACGTACAAAGTTACTCACAAACGTCTCAGATCGATATTATCTACTCCCAAATTTTATCCTACGTAATATTTCCATTGAAAGTATCTCGTGTTACAAAATACTTAGAAATACAAACAAACAACGACCAACTGTCCCACTGTTCCATTTCCAAAGTTACCTTTCCTACATAACCATAAGAGCTACTTGCAAAATTACTCTCAAACTTCATCCTACCAAGTATTTTTCTCGAGACAGTCGATTTATAAAATAGCTACTACACACAAACCACAACCAACTGCCCCATTGTTCAATTTCTAAAGTAACTTTTTCTCCTACAAAACTGTAAGAGCAATTTATAAAGTTACTCTCAAACTTCATCCCACAAAGTATCTTCCTCGAGACCATCGACCTATAAACTACCCACTACACACAAACTACAACAAACTGTCCTATTGTTCCATTTCCAAAGTAACCCTCTCTCCTACGAAACTGTAAGAGCAATTTATAAAGTTACTCTCAAACTTCATCCCACAAAGTATCTTCCTCGAGACCATCGACCTATAAACTACCCACTACACACAAACTACAACAAACTGTCCCATTGTTCCATTTCCAAAGTAACCTACCCTACAAAACCATGAAAGTTACTTACAAAGTTAGTTTCAAACTTCATTACACAAAGTATTTTCCTCAAGAGCGTCTATTTGCAAACTACTCAGTACACACAAACCACAACCAACAGTCACAGTGTTCCATTTCGAAAGTAACCTACCCCACGAAACCATGAAATCTACTTACAAAGTTACTCTCAAATTTAATTCCACAAAGTATTTTCCTCGAGACAGTCGACTTGCAAACTACCCACTACAAACAACAACCAACTGTCCCACTGTTCCATTTCCAAAGTAACCTACCCTACAAAACCATGAAATCTACTTACAAACTTACTCTCAAATTTAATTCTACAAAGTATTTTCCTCAAGACCATCTATTTGCAAACTACCCACTACACACAAACCACAACCAACAGTCCCAGTGTTCAATTTCCAAAGCATCGCAATTAACAACGGAACTGGCGTCCACTGTATAGCTCGTGAAACCGGTGTCACGTCGAGGGGTCGAAGAGCCCCGTTTCTCCACGAGGGGTAGGAGAAGCGTGCCGCGCGAAACTCGCTTCGAGTGGGGCGCGCGCGCATCTCGGCTCGGCTCGTGCTGGTGGGGGTTGATATTCGACGGGGGTGGCCGCGACCAGGCAGAGCATGAGGCCGACACGCGCCTCCACTCGATGACACTTATGCACACGCCCTCAGACCGCGTCCGTGTTGCGCCTGTCAAAAGTCGCGAGCTCGCTCGCGATAACCACGCGCTTTCATCCTCTTCGTCCTCCCTATCTGTCCCTCTTTCACCCTGTCGGTGGGTGTACTCGACTCTCCGCTCGAATCGAGTTGTTTCTCGACGACCACGTGCTCCTCTGCGCGGAAATAGAACGATTTTTCCAAACGATTTTCTTTTTTACTTTTTTTCTACTTTTTTTTTTATTCCTTTTGGTGATGGTGACTCGTGAAGAACGAAACAGACACGGTGGTGACACGAGAACCGTATCGATGGATCGTTCGTTTACACCGGATCGAAGATCCACCCTGGTCGTGAATCCCATGGGTCGATCCTCTCCCCGTGCGCGATGTTAGATCGATCCCAGTGACGTTTACAATGTCGCGAACGCGTGACAGCGTGCGTTAGGATCGAAACCGGGGTGGGTTACCCGAGGGTAACGTTTCGGCCGAGAAATAAGTGCGATGGACGCGGAAATGTACAGCAGAATGTGGCAAACGCCCAATTTATACAGCACGTATAAATATCCCGCTATTATGCAGCTGCCGGCGAACAATAACGAATTTCATTCGTGGTTTCATTCTAGGAAACCGTCCATGGACGACGTTGGGAATCCTACCTCCGTCAACGCACGGTGAGTACGTTCACGATGTTGAGTAAATTGGTGAAGTTCGAGTCGTCTCGCGAGATCATTGTTCCGCCGGTATTTCGAATTAAGCGGTTACCGTGTTTTCGTTAACTGTTACATTGAGAATACCGAGATTCTCACGCTGTGTTTTAGTCGCAAAACAACCACGTGTTTTCGTATTTTCGTTAATTGTTACATTGAGAATATTGAGTCTCTCGTGGCCACGTTTTAATTAAAAATCGAGCAATAAGGATTTTTCGTATTTTCGTTAATTGTTACATTGAGAATACCGAGATTCTCACGCTGTGTTTTAATTGCAAAGCAACGACGTGTTTTCGTATTTTCGTTAATTGTTACATTGAGAATATTGAGACTTCCGTGGCGTGTTTTAATTGAAAATCGAACAACGAGAATTTGTCGTATTTTCGTTAATTGTTACATTGAGAATACCGAGATTCTCACGCTGTGTTTTAATTGCAAAGCAACGACGTGTTTTCGTATTTTCGTTAATTGTTACATTGAAAATACCGAGATTCTCACGCTGTGTTTTAATTGCAAAGCAACGACGTGTTTTTATAGTTTCGTTAATTGTTACATTGAGAATATTGTGTCTCTCGTGCCGGGTTTTAATTGAAAATCGAGCCACAAGAATTTTTCGTATTTTCGTTAATTGTTACATTGAGAATATTGAGACTTTCGTGGCGCGTTTTAATTGAAAATCGAGCAACGACGTTTTTTCGTATTTTCATTAATTGTTAAGTTGAGCATACTATATTGCGCCTCTCGCGGCGCGTTGTAATTGAAAATCGAACAACGAGAAGAATTTCTCATATTTTCGTTAATTGTTAAATTGAGACTCTTGCGGCGTGTTTTAATCGAAAATAGGAAACAGGGAATTATGTGAGAATTTTCATTTATCGATTCGAAGCTAAACGAATTTTATTTTGTATTATGTAACATTTTCTTTGGACATACGTGTTTGTAAAATATAATTTGAAAAGAATTTTCAACTTGGAAAGATAGTGTTTGACTTCCAGACAGCGATATGTACGAAAGGTAATTGTATTTATTGTTCCGACTTCCTTTTGCAAGAGAAGGGATAATCGTAAATAGAATTACTTTCCGCACGCATTATCGTTCGAAGTTACCCTCCTTCCAGATCTAATATCTTCTCAGTGCAGCGGTCTATAAATAAATAGCAACACTTGCGGGAATATAATTCGCTTTATGAAATTTACGATACCGAATTATTTTTTTATGACGGTTAATCATTTTAGAATTCAATTCGCTTTAAATTATATTCGAATACTGATAGAAAATCGTATTTAAATCGTTCCAATATCCGACATTCACTTTTTATTCAGATTCGAAAGGTATCCTGTTAAAAATAACGTTAACAACGGAATTCGATGAAATGTTTCTTTTCTACTCGGAAATTTATATTTTTGTTCCTTCGAAACAGCGCCGAATAATTACTATCCTTAAGCACATTTAAAGTATACGATAGGTACCATCTGTTGCTCAAATAAATAACAAATTGAATCTCTTCCTTGAAAATCAGCATTTTCGTAAAACCACAAGTAAATAACAAATTAAATCTCTTTCGTGAAAATCAGCATCTTCGTAAAACCACAAGTAAATAAATAACAAATTGAATCTCTTTCGTGGAAATCCCCATGTTCGTAAAACCACAAGTAAATAAATAAGAAATTGAAACTCTTCCTCAAAATTCAGCATCTTTGTAAAAACACGAACAACAACGACAAAAATACCTTAACTTTTTCACCTAGCGTCGAGGTTCGACTAAACAATTAAAATCCCTCTCGGTCGTGAAAATCGACACCTTCGATTCTCAGCGGTCGGATATCTTCCCTCAACGATCGATATTCGCTCCATCGTTCGAAACGCGTGTCACATCGTCGAATCGTTCGAACCTATCGTACAGTTTTCGGACTGTTGCTCTCGCAAGTGCTCCGACCGCTCGAATGATTAATATCTTGGTCCCTGTGCAGCTGGACGATAAACAGGTTAAACGTCGTGTCGGTCAGGCGATCGTCGACGATGCAAATTTGATTAACCCGACGATCGAATACGATTCCGACAATGACCGGGTGTAATCTCGCGAGCGATCGGGTGGCTCCGTCGGGATATCGGGATCGGTTACCATCGTGGCGAGAAAAGCGGCGGCAGGTTCAGGTAAAATCATCCTGGCCTGTCCTTATCGGCCGCGATCATCTACCCCCTCGTTCGGGCATCGAGGAGAGAGCCTATCCACCGCCGTAACAATTGAACCCGTAATAGAATCACATTTATTCTTATTACCCGACGAGGTCAACCGACCAGCGAGAGAGTCTCGAACCTTCGCCGTGGCCCGATCCGACTCCAGATCAGCTTTCCTAAGCCATTTCACGAGCTGCGTTATTTCTCCCTGGACTCCACCGCGCGCAGAAACCCACCGTCGCACTCTTTGTTTGTCCCTGTCCTCGCGCGAACTTATCTTCGAGCAATTAACGGCGATCGGAGACTCTTTCTGAGCGTACACTCCGATCGGTCTTCGAGTCGATTCCGTGCAATTTTTACGGAGATTTCACCGATGGAGATTTTGTCTACTCAGTGTGTCGTTCGGAGTGTTTTGGATTGAAAAAAGAAATAATAGGTTGTTCAATAAGTTTTATCGAACGAGAATAGTAGTGTTCAATATGGTACTGTTCAATGTAGTACTATTCAATGTGGTACTGTGAAATGTAGTACTGTTCAATGTGGTACTGTTCAATATAGTACTGTTCAATGTAGTACTGTTCAATGTAGTACTGTTCAATGTAGTACTATTCAATGTAGTGCTGTTCAATGTAGTACTGTTCAATGTAGTACTGCTCAATGTAGTACTGTTCAATGTAGTACTGTTCAATGTAGTACTGTTCAATGTAGTACTGTTCAATATAGTGCTGTTCAATGTAGTACAGTTCAATGTAGTACTGCTCAATGTAGTACTGTTCAATGTAGTGCTGTTCAATGTAGTGCTGTTCAATGTAGTACTGCTCAATGTATTACTGTTCAGTGTAGTACTGTTCAATCTAATACTGTTCAATGTGGTACTGTGCAATATAGTACTGTTCAATGTAGTACTTTTCAATGTAGTACTGCTTAATGTAGTACTGTTCAGTGTAGTACTGTTCAATGTAGTACTTTTCAATGTAGTACTGCTTAATGTAGTACTGTTCAGTGTAGTACTGTTCAATGTAGTACTGCTCAATGTACTACTATTCAATGTAGTACTGTTCAATATAGTACTGTTTAATGTAGTACTGTTTAATGTAGTACTGTTCAATGTAATACTGCTGAATGTAGTATTGTTCAATATAGTACTGTTCAATGTAGTACCGTTCAATAAGTTTTATCGAACGACAAAACTTATTAAACAACCTACTATATGTATACATTTCTTTTTTAAATTTTTACGAAGATTCCACGACGACAGAGATTTTACCCATTGAGTGTATCGTTCAAAGTGTTTCGAGTCAAATAGAGAAATATATATTTAATATATAAGTAAAAATATACAGTAAAGTCGAGGATAATTATAATTGGAAGATTCAAAATTTGAATTTCAAATAATTCAATGATGTATTTTCTTCTCTTCTGTATTGAAATTTCGTTTGGGGATGCAAGTTCTGCGAGAGGTGTATTTTATTTTATATTTTCTCATACTATAATTTCGATTTGGAGGCATTTCGAAACGAAATTGAAAATTAATGAAGTTACATGGGAAGATTGTGTGTTCGTTGTAACGGAATGATAATATTGATCTCTTTTCCGTATTGTATATAATATATTAATACAGTACGTACAATATATTGTACAATATTATATAGTATATAACAACTCACACAGATTCTAAATAGATCTATGCTACTCGATATTGACAAACAACGAGAACAATATTTTTATTCAACGTCGCATCGGGTCGTTGCGAGTAAAGGATCCTCTAATTATTCGAAACGGTTAATAAGTGTTGGTAACCATCGTAGCCAGGTCGTTGGCATTTTCTCGAGCACTTTGTTTCACGTCGTGGAGGCTGAACGGAATTGTTGCTCGATTCGAGGAACAGGCTGTGAAGGATAGACTTTGGTTGCCCGGTGTTTAAGTACCAAAGGGTATGCGAGAGTATGAGGGTATGCTAATTTCGTGAGTTAAACGCGTGTGGGGTAGATTAGGCCTACGGTGATATTTGTAGGGGTTATCGTGTAATTTAAATTAATGAGAGAATGAAATGCGAAGATCTCATTATATTCGGCCGAATTGTATTCCATTGGTTACGAGAAAATGTCATTCCCGTAAAAATTATAAATATTCCTATTCACGTGCAGACGTACCATTTTTGTCACTATTGAAACAAATAACGTATTCCTCTACGGAAACAAAAATCTGTGGAAAATACACTCATAATAATTCCAAGGAATAAAACGAGGTCTGTTTTAGATAGTGATTAAATTTCGTATAATTTTCCATTTAAATTATCAACGTTTACCGGCGTTATCAAGTTCTTGATCTAAAATAATTCGCTCCTCCGGACGGAAAAACGTTCCGTCTACGCGGAATTGTAAACGAACGTGATATCACGGTAAAAATTATACAACAATCGCGTGTTCCTAGCAAAGAATTATGCGCCGTCGGTTTTGTTTAATTAATACAACCGTGACTCATGCGCCTATGCCACGGTGCGCAACAAAGCATCTGCCACACTGTATCTTATTCCCCATCTCGCCACGTTCTTCAGGACTGAACCTACAAGACTATCAAAACCTTTGCTCGCGTTATGAAGATGCCGCCTTGTAGATATATATAAAATTTCTGCGGAAAGTCCTAACCCATTCTGAAGTTGACAATAATTCATCAGCCTGTATTGTTGTATAGTCGGAGCCAGAAGGACAACGCGGTTTCTCTTATCTTTAGAAAGATTCCGTCAAAATTTCCAAGGTCCGTTCTTCGGTTAAACATGCCACAAAGATTATCGTCACACCCGTAAAATTACGGGGAGGATCGTTGTTCCAGCAAAATGACGCCGCACGATATTAATATTAAACGTTACGTACTTCCGTAGCCTTGTTATCCAGGCATCGTTCTCGGTTTATTCGAAAATAATTACTCAGATCGTGGACGATAAATATTAACACGTCAGGATGTTCCTACAATTATTTGTCGTGTTTACTTTGCTAATAAGCAAAAATGTCAGTTGGCTTCTTCACGCTCTTCGGTTGCATCGCGTTTGAAATTAGAATCGCAAATCGGTTCAATGCGAAGTAACGTTGTTGTAACTTATTAATTTCTAGAGCAGTTTTCGAGATTCAATTTTTCGTTACAAATGTAACAAGTTTAGGACTGTGTGTCATTCTGAATCTGACTTTCGTGGAACACTGTATCCGTGGGTGATTAAATTTCTGTTATCGAGTAACATAGTTTATTCTATTTATCGTGGTTTCTGTTTATTCTAATTGTTGCGATAATGGTGTATCCTCTAGTGGAAAAATTTTACCGATAACATCTTATTGTTGATAACTCGATCTCCGTTTCTAAACTGTATACCTCGTTTCTGATCATCAAGTACTGACAACGTGTAATACAACCGCTACAACGACATCACGTATAATACAACTACTATATAGATATTACATATAACACAACTGCTATATAGATATCACGTATCACACAACTGCTATACAGATATCACGTATAATACAACTGTTATATAGATATCACGTATAATACACCTGCTATACAGATATCACGTATAATACAACTGCTATATAGATGTCACGTATAATACAATTGCTATATAGATATCTTGTATAATAAAACAGCAACTGCTATATCAACATCGCGTATAATACAACTACTACATCAGGATCACATATAATACAACTGCTACATAGATATCACGTATAATACAACTGCTATATAGATATCACGTATATAGTAATACAACTGCTATATAGATGTCACGTGTAATACAATTGCTATATAGATATCATGTATAATAAAACAGCAACTGCTACATCGACATCACGTATAATACAACACACTACATCAGTATCACATATAATACAACTGCTATATAGATATCACGTATAATACAACTGCTATATAGATATCACGTATAATACAACTGCTATATTAGGTATCACGTATAATACAACTGCTACATCGACATCACGCATAACACAACTGCTACATCGACATCACGTATAATTCAACTGCTACACCGACATCACGCATAATACAACTGCTACATCGACATTGCGTATAATTCAACTGCTCCATCGGTATCACGTATAGTTCAACTGCCACATCGATCACTTTCCAATACAAAAGTATAGTAAAGATACACCGGTCATTCGACAATTATGCCGCTTCTTGAATCGATGCAGTGCACGGACGTTGCCCTTGTAGAGTATTACGTCGTTGGGTAACGATGTTGTAGTTACTTCGTGAGACGCTATTGCGCGATGACACGACTGCGATATCTCTATTACAAATTAATGCAACAGAACCGAGCTGAGACAGCTTGAGTCACGTCGCGATGAAAAACAAACATTCTCCCTAGAAATTACCGACTTACCGAAGACTACGCTGTCAGGAGATTCAAATGTTACAGAGATTCGAACGCAACTGGGAGTGTTGCGTATTGCAGCCCTCGGGCTCGTACCAAAGCAAGATTAAATATTGTCCGGAGATTCGATCGTAAATAAATGATGATGTCAAAGACAGCAGTTATCGTCCATGTAACGTCGAGAAGCATCAATTTCAAAAAACGTTTACCCAGGTCTACAGAAATACTCTAACCTGATGTTAAAAAGTAAAGAAAGACTTGGATGTAAGTAGAGTAACACAACGGGTGTCGAAATGCCTTTATGGTCTGTACAATGATATTAGAAATTGCAAAATCAAGTTGGTCAAAGTATAGTTTAACGCAGAAAACTCGTGCAACCAAAAACTCAAGACAATTCAAAGGATTGAAAGACCAATCTAGGATTTCCAAAACTACGATCGATAAATATTTCAAGAATCAACCACACCAGAGACCTGTGCACTACAACGAAGCATCGATTTTAGGTAATGTTCAAGTCCTTATTCTAACCTAGCCTCGAGGAACAATAGAAAAGCCAGTTCTCCACAGTGCAAAGATGTCAAGACACCTAGATCCACTCGAGGAGTGAAAGACTACTCTAGGATTTCCAAGATAATGATCGATAAATATTCCAAATGTCCACAACACTAGAGACCTATATATTGCAAAGAAGTATATACACTTTACACAGCATTCAGTTCACTATTCCAACCTGGTCTCGAGGAACCAAGTTCTAAATAGTCCAAGCGTGTCGAGAGACCTAAACTCTCTTCAGAAGTGAACAACGACTCTAGGATTTCGAAAATTACTATCGTTAAATATTCCAAAAAGCAACACCAGAGACTTACAGATACACCACAACGAAGCATCAATTTTAAACAGTATCCAGGTCACTATTCCAACCTGGTCTCGAGGAACCAAGTTCTAAATAGTCCAAGCGTGTCGAGAGACCTAAACTCACTTCAGAAATGAAAGATGACTCTAGGATTTCGAAAATTACTATCGTTAAATATTCTAAAATACAACACCAGAGACTTACAGATACACCACAACGAAGCATCAATTTTAAACAGTATCCAGGTCACTATTCCAACCTGGTCTCGCGGAACCAAGTTCTAAATAGTCCAAGCGTGTCGAGAGACCTAAACTCACTTCAGAAATGAAAGACGACTCTAGGATTTCGAAAATTACTATCGATAAATATTCCAAAAAGCAACACCAGAGACTTACACATACACCACAACGAAGCATCAATTTTAAACAGCATCCAGGTCATTATTCTGACCTGGTCTCGAGGAACGACAGAGGACCCAGTTCTAAATAGTTCAAGCTTGTCGAGAGACCTAAACTCTATGCAACGATATCAGAAACTGAACGAATCGTGGTGTCAAACAGTAGTCAGTGAAATTACAGTTCGTCCGGTTTGCTGATCGTTCTGATTCCGGTTCCGCGCTTTCGTCAGGCCGGGATTAAAATATCCCGGCTGAAGCGATTGGACGTTCGCACGTACCGGCGGCGGAGGTGTCCATAGCAGGTCTGGGTTTAACTGTTAAACTGCGGAGGTTCGTGTAACGCGCCGTAACGACGAGCAACCGTGAAGGTGCGATGATAAAGGAAAGGTACCTACGTGGGCGTTAACGGGTGGCGACCTCGGAGGCGTAACCAATGCTCCAGGCGACAACCTTATCGAATGGCAAGTATGCCTCTGCTTGTGCTGCCAACCTAACAAGCGGCTGGTTGGATTCTTTGCGGGCGTGGAAATACGACAATTTGGGTCAGAAACGTATTACGGCCGAAGAATGCTCGCAATTGACGCTTTGATGACCACGGGCTACTTAGAGGTTCTTCACGTGCTCGCTAAATTGGGGTAAGCATGCCGATACGAGTACCTAATCACGGTCAAAGAGTGGAGTAGGATATTTATCAACGTGTCTTTGAATTTTCGTTCCTTGTGCAATTTGTGTACTTCGCAGAAATTAAAGAACTAATGAGTATAGATTGGGTATAGATGCAACTTTTGTCGAAGATTATGTGGGAATACACGTTCTTGCAACGATTTCAATTCGTGTGTCTACGTGTTTCTTCGGTCGCGATATATCACGGTCGTTTGTTAGATTTGTCATGGGGTGTGAAAGTTCTAGGCAGAGGTGGACAAGGTTTTATCCGAATAACGGAAGACGGATCAATTTTTATTTATTCGAAGTGAAATTGTAATTTTGATCTATGATTAGAATTCGTGTTTTCGTTCAACGAGATATTGTAGTACTCTTGTATTTGTTGTTTGAAAATATACACTAGCGGTGTCTTTGTATTACTACTGAGGAGAAAGAAAAAAATATTTCTTCTTTGGAATTCTCACTCGGGTACTCGAACACACAAATACCTAGTTGTGATGACACAAAAGGGTCAGTTTTAAAATTAAAACTGCATTCACAATCCACCCACTTTCTTTACATTCGAATACTCGCAACACAAATACCTACAGCCAAGAACATAAAAGGGACAGTTCCAAATTTGAAACTCCACCCGCAGAAAATAATCCCTTCGAAAGGGAGAAATACTTCTTCTCCACCCTTGGACACCCACAACACAAATACCTACTCTCAAAAACATAAGGACCTAACCCAAACCTAACCCACAAAAAATAACCCCTTCAAAAGGGAGAAATATTTCTCCTCCACACTTGGATACCCACAACACAAATACCACTCCCGAAGAAACAATTGGAACAGTTCCAAAAATTAAAACTCCACCCACAAAAAATGATCTCTTCAAAAGGGAGAAATACTTCTCCACAACACAAACACCTACACCAAAGAACATAAAACTCACAGTTCTAAACTTGGAACTCCACCCGCAGAAAATAATCCCTTCGGATAGAAAAAAATACTTCTCCACCCTCGGATACCCACAACACAAATATCTACTCTCAAAAACATAAGGACCTAACCCAAACCTAACCCACAAAAAATAACCCCTTCAAAAGGGAGAAATACTTCTCCACATTCGGATACCCACAACACAAATGCCTACACCAAAGAACATAAAACGCACAGTTCCAAACTTGGAACTCCACCCGCAGAGAATAATCCCTTCGGATAAAAAAAAATACTTCTCCACCCTCGGATACCCACAACACAAATATCTACTGTCAAAAACATAAGGACCTAACCCATAAAAAATAATCCTTTCAAAAGGGAGAAATACTTCTCCACATTCGGATACCCACAACACAAATGCCTACACCAAAGAACATAAAACGCACAGTTCCAAACTTGGAACTCCACCCGCAGAGAATAATCCCTTCGAATAGAAAAAAATACTTCTCCACCCTCGGATACCCACAACACAAATACCAACTTCCGAAAACACAAACCAAACATCTCCAACCTTAAAACTCCACTCGTGGAAACACTCGATACCAAAGACCCACCACCAGTCTCAGAATCGGAACCTCTCGACCGAGTTATCTCACGATCGCCTTAATTTCCTTTCGCGATCGATTTTTCCACCCACCGTGGTATAAAGAAAACAAAACGAAAAACCACGAAAGGTATAACCGAGCAGTGGCGATCCAAGCAGAAGAGATTTCGGGTGATGAAGGAGAGACCCATCGCTGCGGAGAACCGCTCACCTGACTCGCGACCGTTACGGGGGACTCCGTTCGGTGCCACTATTAATATTAATGCATTCCGCCGTTCTTGCGGCATTGTACTCGCGTCGACGGTTGCGGCCGCATCCAACGTCCCGACGTCCAACAATATCCACGCGGCGACGTCCCGTAGCTCCGACTCGGAGCTGGTCGCGCGTTTCAGTAAAGTGGCACTCTTCTGCGGCCGGTGGAGCGCGTAGCTATGGTCCCCTGATTGTCCCGACGGTTTTGTCCCGGTGCTGGCTGAATATTCAACCGGGCCGATAAATAACGCTGAAAGGAAGAGAAACGAGCGAAACAATGACGAGGAAGATTTTTCCCCGGTTCGTTGAAGCCTCACCAGGCCTGCCACGGTGCAGGCCATCGGCTGGCTCTACCGGCTCCAGCCTCTTGGACTTTTCTTATGCCGAGACACCTCGCCTCTTCGTCCACCCTGTTCCAAGAGCGGCGTCTCTCTATTGTCGCGCGATTTCTTCCCGTCTTATGAAACCTCGACAATGCGCGTTTCTACGCTCTCGCCTACCGTAACCAATCCCGCGTTACGCTCCAGCACGGTGATCTATACCCGCGCATTCTTCTCTCTTAAGTACTGTAGCTCGTGTGCTCTCGCGCAACCGTTCGTCCCTCTCCTTTCTTCACCCGACGGTGTATTTCTTTCTTTTTTTTTCTTTTTTTTTTCAAAGGGCAGGATCCTCGCGAGCCGGTGTGTTCCTCGCTCGGTGATTAGTCGCGTTAACCGAGACACGTGTATCTGTGTTTTGATGTCCCCGATCGATTTATAGATCCACCGAGGAACGAGGCTAGATCCGTGACCGTACACGAATAGCCCGCGTGTACCAATTTTACTAGGACGTGTTTCTTTTGATTTGTTTCGTTACCTGGCTGGAAATTGGAATGTTTTTTTTTTTTTGTGTAGTTTCAGATGCGTGTATTTTAACCTTTGCGAGTATAGTTGGGTACACCTATTTGTAGATCTCTTTCGATGGGTAGCTGTGTTTTTGCGAGAGCATCGTTAAACTGCTCTAGGTTCTTTCGACAGTTTTTTACGATGGATCGATGATTTGTAAGGGAAGATTCACGAGGGCAATTTTAAGGGAGAAATTTTCGAAGTAATAGGTTGCTCGATAAAAAAAATACAAAATAATGACTCGTGGGACGGTAGATTCGTAAAAGTAATTCTTTTTATTAATGATAGGATATTTTATTAATGATTAGATATAATAGATTGCTGAATAAGTTTTGTCGTTCGATGAGAAATGGAATTATTGGGTTTGTCGTTTTATTTTTCTAAAGATGGTACTACTGTTCGACGAACATATGCGAAGTTTCGTGTAGATCTGTCGACTCGTTCGTATATTTACAATTGTTTAAAGTCGAAGTGTCCTAGTACTTTTTTTACAATGGAAAATAGGACAAAAGTTATTAAACAATCTAGTAATTAAGAACGGAAATTTTTGGAAGAAATTATTATTGTAGGAAGAACTATCATGGTTTCGAGCAATTTTCCCCTCAAATTATTTAAAATATTACTCATCGTGTTATGGGAAATAATTAAGTGCTTTGAGAATATACGAAATAAATCTAATTATCTAATATATCATAACGCTTTTGTATGGGATATTCAGATTGTCCAATAACGAACATTTTGATTGTACGTACAAGGGTTAATTAGATTACCTATCGAAGAAAACTATTACCTAGAATGTGCCACGAGTTTGAAGTTTTATTTTACAAAACATTAGTGAAAGTACTGTAGTAACCGTGGAACTTTTATAAGAAAAGTTCTAAAATATCTGTTCCGCGAGAACAGTTTGCAAAGAAGCTCTTAAAGTGAAGGTCTGTTCTCGTAACAGAAGCTCTTAAAGTGAAGGTCTTTTCTCGTAACAGAAGCTCTCCAAAGAAGCTCTTAAACTAAAGATCTTTTCTCGCAACAGTGCCAAGAGAACATATACTATATTTTCTTTATTAAGAAACACGACAAAACATTAACCATTTTTTTTTCCATTCCTGGATTTTTGTTTACAATTATATAAATACAATGATAATATTTATAAAGAGTCGATTCAGACACAAATGACCCATAATTATTCTTTGCTTATGCACTTTCGAGGATACATTTCGTCGATCGTAACAACTTAAGCACTCGTGTGCCATTTTGTTCGCGTTTTTGTTCATCGAATCTTCTAAATACGTCCTCGAATGATTTTGTGGCTCGCAGTGATGAATTAGACGACTCGATGGGAAAACTCCGGGAAAATTGAAATCTCCGTGACGCGTGTTTACTATTTAGAAGATACTCCGCGTGCTGGTTTTAATTCGCGAATGTGGACCAAAATGGCGGAAGATTTAGGGAGCTACCAACGAGCGATGCGCGTAGCCACGGGGCGCCGACGCCTCCACCACAAATCTTTTTCCCGTGATCGACCAATATAAAGAAAGGATTATGCGAATATTCGGCTACAATATCTATCATCGTGAATTATCACGCCGTACGTTAGGACATTCGCGGAGACTTATTATCCGGCGTGATTTAAGAGCTAAAAAGTTCCTTCGGCGTTCGGTGGAATACGCGGGCTCTGCATATTTTTCTGCCATTATACGTTGCCGCGAGAGTATCAATTAAATGATAATGTAGTGATTAATAGCAATGATGCGGGCTGCTGATCGTTCGCGGGAAAAACGTACCGCGTGATTCGAAAGTAACGTCGCGCGCGGGGGACAAGGTACCTTTCACGGATGAATTAGGCAACAGTTAACGATAGGGAGTGCTCGTGCTCGTTTTATCGGAAATTACAGATAATTAACGAGTTATTCGGTGTTACGATCGCGTTCGAACGAATTCTTTCGTTGCCGGTTCACTTAGATCGTGGCGCGCACTTACGCAAAATCGGGTATCGTTACCATTGTATCTAATTATTTGAAAAATTACCCTCGTGTCTATTAACACAGTTTTCCATATCGATGTACGCTGTAAATACGTAAAATATGTTAACGAGTTGATAGTTAAAAGCGTTACACTGACGTCTCGGGTATTGATCAAATTTCTTACTCGGATTCGCGATCGGGAGTCATCTCCATCGTTATTCGTGTCCCTTCTCGATGTGAAAAGAATTCTCTGATCGCGTGCTTCGTATATTGATAATTGTCTCGATTTTTAAATATTGGTAATGGTGTGCTATCGTGGAGGTGCAATTTATGGGAGGAAGAGTGGATTTCTCGGTAGGGTGGGTGCATTCTTTCGAACTCTGTGCAGTACACCGAAGATAAAACTTGGTAACGTCGTGCACTTGATCATATTAACGAGATCGTGTAACTTTCGAGGGGGTCAGTGTTCCAAAAAAGGACCTGGGTGCATTTTCTTAAACTTCGTGCAGTACATCGAAGATAAAACTTTCTAACGTCGTCCCCTCGATCGTATTAACGAGATTGTGTAATTTTCGGGGGGTTCAGTGTTCAAAAAAAGGACCTGAGTGCATTCTTTTAAATTTCGAACAGTACATCGAGGACTGAACCTTGCCCCATCGTCTTCTCGGTTTAAGTGTACGTATCAACGAGATCGTGTGACATTCAAAGGAGATGAATGTTCAAGGAGCTACCCTTAAGTGTATTCTTTCGCTCTTCGTACAATACTCCTTCGAAAATCTTAGTAATATCGTTCTTTCAATTAAGATGTACTTGTTAATGAGATCGTGAAACTTACAGATAAGTCTATTGTTCAAGTTGTTTCGCTCAGGTGCATTCTTTCGATCTTTGTACAATACTTCTTCGAAAATCTTGGTAATATCGTTCTTCCAATTGAGATGCACATATTATTGAAATCCTGAAACTTACAGATAAATCTACCGTTGAAGTAGTTTCGTTTGGGTGCATTCTTTCAAGCTTCGTACAATACTCTTTCCAAAATCTTGGTAATATCGTTCTCTCAATTAAGGAGTGTTTGTTAATGAGATCGTGAAACTCACGGATGAGTCTACCGTCGAAGTAGCTTCTTTCAGGTGCATTCTTTCGAGTTTCGTGCAATACATCTTCTTCACGAACTGACAACATCGTTCTCCCAATTCAAACACACGAGTTACTAAAATCGTGAAACTCACAGACGAGTCCACCATCAAAGTAGCTTCTTTCAGGTGCATTCTTTCGAGTTTCGTGCAATACACCTTCTCAACGCATCTGACAACATCGTTCTCCCAATTCAAACGCACACCTTACTAAAATCGAGAAACTCACGGACGAGTCCACCATCAAAGTAGCTTCTTTCAAGTGCATTCTTTCGAATTTCGTGCAATACACCTTCTTCACGAACCGACAACATTGTTCTCCCAATTCAAACGCACGCGTTACTAAAATCGTGAAACTCACGGACGAGTCCATCATCAAAGTACCTTCTTTTAGGTGCATTCTTTCGAGTTTCGTGCAATACACCTTCTCAACGCATCTGACAACATCGTTCTCCCAATTCAAACCCACGCGTTACTAAAATCGTGAAACTCACGGACGAGTCCATCATCGAAGTAGCTTCTTTCAGGTGCGTTCTTTCGAGGTTCGCGCGGTACATCGAAAAGAGTACGTTGCACCAGCTGTGTTCATCGCTACGTCGATGCGCACGTGTTAACGAGCACCGCGCAACTTTCGGGGGAATCGATGCGCGTCCTAGGGGCGAAGGGCCCCTAGTTTAGCCAGTCCAGCGACGTCTCGCAGATTATAAGAACGTGCGTCCGGCGAATGCACGTGGCGCAGCCGAATTTCTGCACGCGGTTCGGCCGGAATTCCTAATAAGTCAGTGACTAGACAGAAGTCTCGCGCTGGTATCGGCGCGCGGTTCGCTCGCTCGCTCGTTCGCTCGTTGGTTCGCTCGCTCGCGGGCTGAGATAGAGTGACGTCACGGATACGTGGGATTCCTCTCGAGCAGCTGGATCACGTGCTGCGGCCGAACGTGAGGCTAACTTAAATGCGGATCAGGGAGAAACCGTTCCAAAACCGATCTCAAATGAATGCACCGGCCGCGATTCGAATTGTTTTCACGTTCTTCCGTCGCGGTATCGACCCTCGCCTTCAATGAAGCGGACGCCTTTCGAGGTCAATAGCTCTCGCGACGACGTTAGGTTCGCGCGTCGTCTTGTGGCAAGGGTCACGAGATCCACTCGGAGGCTTCGTTTCGAGAAGATTCCTCGACTTTGACAGGTTCGCGAGATACAGCCCCGACAGAGACGATAATTGTTTCTCGATCATGGTAACGCGACTTAGTTTGCAATTCGTCTCGATTCTGAAGATTCGTTTCTTTTTTAGCAGAGATATCACCTGAGTGACTTTTGTCAATGGTGGTGCACAGAATGTTGAAGAATATCCGCGTATTTTTTTTTTTGGCAATTTATCATTACGTTATGAAAATTGGAGTCGATTTATAATTACGTTATGAAAATCGGAGTCGATTTATAATTAGGTTATGAAAATCGGAGTCGATTTATAATTAGGTTATGAAAATCGGAGTCGATTTATAATTACGTTATGAAAATCGGAGTCGATTTATAATTACGTTATGAAAATCGGAGTCGATTTATAATTACGTTATCAATCGGAGAATGGAACACCAGTTAGTTGAATTTACCGATACCTAACGGAGATAGAACAAATGTTCAATACGGAAGAAATAGTTCAGTTTCGATACACATGGTCTAAATATAAATTTCACCGAGTAGGTGGCGCCACTGTAACCGATCGGATCGGTTCTGCTACCGATGGATTCGCTCGTTCGATACGAATATTGATCGATTTAAATGGAAAATATAGTTCTTCGATATCTTTCAATGCTTCGAAAAATATAAAATATTGAAGCTTGATAATATTACATATGTTACAAGCAAGAAAGGTAAGAATGCCTCGGATTGTATACAGAGAGGATAAGAATTATACGGGTATGAAACGATTCCTTGTGCAAAAATAAATAAAAAATATAAAATGATTATTTTTGCTACGAGCTTTCGAATTAGGGAAAATTAATTTTTAATATTTTTGAGGCACACATGAGTACGACTCGACAAACATATCTTTTCATAAATTATTATTTTAATTCGCGTCGATATTTTGTAAGTATATTGTCACTCAACGTATTAAATCAAAGACGTACTCGAGAGAAATAATTTTGAATACTTTTCTAACACTCATGATTGACTGCAATTCGACACACGTATCTCTTTATAAATTATTATTTTAATTCGCGTTGATATTTTGTAAATACATTAGCACCCGACGTATTAAATCGAAGACGTACTCGAGAAAAATAATTTTGAATACTCTTCTAGCATTTATGATTGGCTATAACTCTACACGTGTCTCTTCCTAACTTATTATTTAAATTCACATTGATATTTCGTAAATATATCAGCACCCAATATATTAAATCAAAAACGTACTCGAAAAAAATAATTTTGAATACTTTTCTAGCATTTATGATTGGCTATAACTCTACACGTGTCTCTTCCTAACTTATTATTTAAATTCACATTGATATTTCGTAAATATATCAGCACCCAATATATTAAATCAAAAACGTACTCGAGAAAAATAATTTTGAATACTTTTCTAGCATTCACAATTGCCTATCACTCGACACACCTATCTCTTCATAAATTATCATTTTAATTCGCATCGATATTTACTAAATACATTTCCACCAAACGCGTTAAATCAAAATATAAAGAGAAACACAATTTTTCCGCGTAAACTCGAGATCCAGTGCACCGCGTGATGCAGTTTCCAGCTGAATGCGCCTCGAGTGGAAATATTTCACGCGAACGTCGAACGTGATTTATCGTCCCGTGTCTCGTTGAAAAATGATTTTCGCGGTTTCGAGGGACGCGTACGGTGCGCGACGATCGTCGAAAATCGTTTCGATTTCCCTCGAAATTCCCGGCTGGTCGTGTATCGTCTTCCACGACACGGAAAAATAAAGAGCGCTCTCCGCTGGGAACGACGAGGACCTCGACACGCTCCCAGTCAATTGCCATTACGGGAAATTAAATCAGCCGTGCTTCTATTTACGCAGACCCTAATGCCGTGTAAATTGGCCGACTATCGAGATAACGCTCGGTTTCTAGGCGACGGGGCCATTCTGTGGCGTTCACGAAAACGAATCGTTCAGCTACTTGATTAAAGGTAAAAAATTAATTACACTGGAATATTAACGTCGAATGTACTTCAAGGGACACTATTTCTTAGAAAAACATTTTAATTATTCGTCTGTGTATTCAGTTTACCGATATTACCATTTTCTTGTTCGTGTATTTCAGTACATCGTACAACGAAGCAAATATATATATATATACATAATACATAATTTTCCGAAATAATTACACATTCGAAACCTAATTTCGTTCACTTTCAACAGACGTGTACATCACAACGATCCAATCCTTTCGATCCCTTCCGGTTAGATTCATCCCGCTCCGGATGAATCTCATTTACCAGTGAAACAAACGGAATGGAAACTTACTTGCAAAGCATCGCTGATATCCAATCTTAAAATACACACGAACGTTGAAAAAATAATTTCTGTAATTCTACAAACCATAGAAACTTAAAATCTGAAATTACGATCAAAGATTACTTATTAAAGATTCTATCGCGAATGTTTCTCCGTTTCCCTTTCTCTCTCTCAAATCGAAAAGTTGGAGAAGGTTCGAAACCCAAGTAGGTCCAACTTCGCACAATCGTTCGTAAAAACAGAAGAAAAAAAAATAAAAAAGTTGAAAATGATCTCCAAGCCGAAATAGGGGTACAAAGTGATCGGTGCCGCAGTCGATTCGCGAATTGTTAAGATTCGATCAGTAACATTCCCGGTTATCAGATACGTCGAGATCCGTGGTAGGAGAAAATCGCATGGTTCGGCGCGCGGTAATTTTTTTGCCGATTCCATGCAGACAGCCCGAGCCGAAATAGGAAAAGTACACGGGGACAGCGGAGGGTGAAACTCGCGGAAAGAAACGCAGTAATTACGTGTTCGGCCTAATACGTCCGGGCAGTGAAATGCCGCACGAGGCCGGGATACTGCGGCCACAAAATTTCTTCACGCAAAACCCAAGGAGCAACAATGGGTATTTTCATTAGTCGACGTGGTCCGGCCGAACGGTAGATATTTGATTCGGTTTTTATCGGATCGGCCGACATTCCGGTCCGCGGGGCCGCTCCGCTCGATGGGATCGGAAAAACGGCCGCAAAGCTGACTTCTCGATCGCGAGATATCAGAAGAAGTTCCATTTAGGAGAAAAATAGCATTGTAAATGCACCGTGTCGCGGAGCTTGTTTGTCGTGAACTTGAGTTTCGTGCGACAAAAAGTCGCATACTCGGCCGCGGTACACTTGCTACGCGGCCTCTTCGATTACGAGAACGCCCTACGGTTTGCAGAATTTGCAAATTGATCCGGGAGCAAACCGGAGAAATCTTTTTAACCGTCTCGAATGAAATTTAAACGGGAGTTTAATTCGGACTTCGGCGACCGAAGTCGTACGTTCCGTCCTTTTTCTTCTGGAGGGTCTTGCGCGGTAGTAGGTTTTATCGAGGGACAAAACTTATTGAACGGTACTAGGTTGCTCGAGAATGTTCTGTCCTACGATCAAACGTTGTTGAACAGTACTAGGTTGTTCGAGAAGTTTTGTCCCTTGATAAAACTTAATGAACAGTACTAGGTTGCTCGAGAAGTTTTTGGCGTTTGATAATACTTGTTGAACAGTACTGTTCAATGTAGTGCTGTTCAATGTAGTACTGTTCAATGTAGTACTGTTCAATGTAGTACTGTTCAATGTAGTACTGTTCAATGTAGTACTGTTCAATGTAGTACTGTTCAATGTAGTACTGTTCAATGTAGTACTGTTCAATGTAGTACTGTTCAATGTAGTACTGTTCAATGTAGTACTGTTCAATGTAATACTGTTCAATGTAGTACTGTTCAATAAGTCTTGTCGTTTGATAGAACTTACTGAACCGTTCTGTTCAATGTAGTACTGTTCAATAAGTCTTGTGGTTTGATAGAACTTACTGAACAGTACTGTTCAATGTAGTACTGTTCGATAAGTTTTGTTGTTTGATAGAACTTACTGAACAGTACTGTTCAATGTAATACTGTTCAATAAGTCTTGTGGTTTGATAGAACTGACTGAACCGTTCTGTTCAATGTAGTACTGTTCAATAAGTCTTGTGGTTTGATAGAACTTACTGAACAGTACTGTTCAATGTAGTACTGTTCGATAAGTTTTGTTGTTTGATAGAACTTACTGAACAGTACTGTTCAATGTAATACTGTTCAATAAGTCTTGTGGTTTGATAGAACTGACTGAACAGTACTGTTCAATGTAGTACTGTTCAATAAGTCTTGTCGTTTGCTAGAACTTACTGAATAGTACTGTTCAATATAGTACTGTTCGATAAGTTTTGTTGTTTGATAGAACTTACTGAACAGTACTGTTCAATGTAGTACTGTTCAATAAGTCTTGTCGTTTGATAGAACTTACTGAACCGTTCTGTTCAATGTAGTACTGTTCAATAAGTCTTGTGGTTTGATAGAACTTACTGAACAGTACTGTTCAATGTAGTACTGTTCGATAAGTTTTGTTATTTGATAAAACTTACTGAACAGTACTGTTCATTGTAGTACTGTTCAATAAGTTTCATCAAATGACAAAATTTACTGAACAATCTATTATATCGGGAGACACGTAATATGTGTAATAATATGCATTGTATATTGTTAAATTATTGACTAAGTTACGATAATACGAACGTTCTAGAATTTGCAGAATTTTCCAATGGTCCTCGAATGGAATTAAAACGACAGTTTAAAGATAAAAAATAGTGACACTGTCCTGTCTATTTGCATATTTGTATCTATTCAATTTTGCAGTACCATACATAAATTGTAATTATTATTTTCATATTTTATACATCGATTCCTTTCTAGTTTACTATTCGATTAGAAATTGAGATCCCTATTAATTATTTCGCGTTATAATATAATGTAATATTATATAGCAAATTTGATTGAAAAGAAGCGGGGAGAAATTTCGATCGTTTTGATTATTTAAAAAACATTACCCTAACGCAAAGTACCATTTCTTAAATTTCGTATCAAATTTCAAAATCAATGCAAATAAACAATACAATTTCATAAAATTCCAACTTTTACGACTCAACACCGTTAGATCGTTTCGATTATTTAAAAAACATTACCTTAACACAAAATACCATTTTTAAATTTCGCGTCAAGTTTCGAAATCAATGCAAATAAACAACACAATTCCATAAAATTCCAACTTTCATGACTCAAAACCGTTAGATCGTTTCGATCATTCGAAAAACATTACCCTACAATTATCAAAGTAAAATTTGTATAAGTTTCGCGTCTGAGTTTCGAAATCAATGTAAATAAACAACACAATTGCATAAAATTCCAACTTTCACGACTCAACACCGTTAGATCGTTTCGATCATTTGAAAAACATTACCCTACAATTATCAAAGTAAAATTTGTATAAGTTTCGCGTCTGAGTTTCGAAATCAATGCAAATAAACAACACAATTGCATAAAATTCCAACTTTCACGACTCAACACCGTTAGATCGTTTCGATCATTCGAAAAACATTACCCTACAATTATCAAAGTAAAATTATTAAAAATTTCGCGTCAAGTTTCGAAATCGACGCAAATAAATAACACAATTCCATAAAATTCCAACTTTCACGTCTCAACACCGTTAGATCGTTTCGATCATTCGAAAAACATTACCCTACAATTATCAAAGTAAAATTATTAAAAATTTTGCGTCAAGTTTCGAAATGGACGTAAACAAAGGACACAAGTCGACCGAGTGACAGCGATCCGTAGACGCGTTTCTCGATCCCAATCGCGCGGAGTTTGAAATCGTCACCGTGGATTCCGATCGAAGAACGTATCCGCGCAAATCGCGTCCGATGAAACTAAAAACTGACCGTGATCGTTCGAACGCGTCGTCCTTACGCACGGCCACGCACCGATCCACCGTGATCGTTCCGAAATTTTTCCACTTGGACAATGTCCGTCGATCTAAGGGGCCGCAAACTAAACGGGCCCAGGTCTTATCTAATCTCAATATAATTACGAGTGCACGTCATAAAATTGCTTATTATACTATGGAAAAGTTGATTCGGGGACCATAATACGGGGTTTGGAAATTAACCTTACCTGTCTGCCTACCTACGTTGGTGATGATTATGTCTACTTATAGGTATAACTACTTATGTGCACCAAACTACCCGTCTACCGGCTCAAATAATCTTCGCGGTTCTTCCTCCCCTTCCCCCCACCCTCACCGTCTTTCGTCCATCCTGCCCACCTGAATATCTCCTTCCAGCTACCCTTCACTTTGTCCTCCACCCC
The DNA here is from genome assembly GCF_051014685.1 of Ptiloglossa arizonensis. Lineage (NCBI taxonomy): Eukaryota > Metazoa > Arthropoda > Insecta > Hymenoptera > Colletidae > Ptiloglossa > Ptiloglossa arizonensis. Next base: position 24,892,737 of record NC_135050.1, read on the forward strand.
CTTCTGCGTTCTTCCCATCTCCTACGGTCCCCCCGGTCCCTCTGTTCCCGTCCTCGTCGCTCGTATCCACTCTGGCGGGGGCTCGTCGAAACTAGTTTATAAAACGAGTCGAGCACACTGGTTCTTTCTGATCCAATGACCCCTGTCCAGTGTGTTCCGTAGCAATGCCGTGTAGTGACGAAGACTTGTTTATGTGTTACAGATTTGACGAGAGACACTACGCTTCCGAAAGGTATGCTAGATTTAGTCAGAATGCATGCCCGGTATCGAAACCAACGTTTCTTCCGCTTATTCTTCTTCTTCTTCTTTTTGTTTTTTTTTTTTTTCATTTTCGCTCGACTCTCGTACCAAGAGTCCTCGTTCGCTCTTTCCTTACGTTCGTGTGTAAATCGTGGCACAACTTGCGCGATACGGCGACGATCCTACGATACGATTTTAAATCGAAGAATCGATCGCGACACTTGTGTACAAAGCGTTTCGGGAGAACTAGGGATCATTGGGTGAGTCTATCGCGATAAAGCGATGTAAATTTAATGTTTCTTTGCCAGTTCAAGGGAAGTATAGATTAAAACCATTGAAAGAAGCTCTCGTTGATCCGTGTTCGTACTTTTCTTTGGAAATATATTTTAAAATATATTTTAGATATATTTCTATTTTAAAATATATTTTTAACTATATTTCTATTTTAAAATATATTTTTAAATATATTTCTATTTTAAAATATATTTTTAAATATATTTCTATTTTAAAATATATTTTTAACTATATTTCTATTTTAAAATATATTTTAAATACATTTCTATTTTAAAATATATTTTTAAATATATTTCTACGGTCTCTCGTTCGTCGCAACACCCCCACGGTGATCCAGACCTCCACCGAGATTGAATAATAATTTTTAGTCGAGACACTGGGCCAACGGAGAACAATTTCTTAATTATCAACGGGAGCATATTGCATCAACACAGAATAATAAATTCTTATTATCATCGCCGAGCATCGCGGCAACGGAGAATAATAATTTTTTATTAGAATGTCACCGGAGCAACCGGGAACTCTGTTTTTATCATCAGAGGGACGTCGGAGTAGCGAATACTAATTATATAATCATCAGAGAAACGTTAAAACGAGAGGCCTTAATTATCGTTAACGTTACCACGTCTTCCTTAAACGAATTACAAGAAACTATCCTCTGATATCGCATCGATTGGTTCTCTGTTCGTAACTTCATCGATGGTTCACAGTAAGAGACATTGGCGAGGCAACGGATGGTATTGGTGAAAATATAAAATGGATTCCGTAATTCGTGTACAATTTCGTGCGCCATTACTTCGCGAAGGAACGATACTTCTATGAGAATTTCCGAAGATTGAATTTTCTTTCGTACATCGACTCAGTAATTGCGATATTCGCGTGGAGCCTCGTTGGTCGCGTATCTTGGCAATGTGCAGTGAATCTTTTCGCCAAGTTATTTTTTTTTTCTTGCGCTATAGTAGCTGTAGATTGCTTTTTGGTTCGCGTTAAGATCATCGAGTCCTGTTACGAGACGTTTGACGCGATGAAATTGAAGGGGGGCCCGGGTCTGGTTTAATAGGTTCGACGAAATTTTTAAACGACCCGCAGCTGCGTGAATTCTCGAGCTTTTTAAGCGCGCACCGTGGACTCGGAATAGCACGAAAACGAGGAGTAAACGACGCTGAGAGTTTTTAAGGTGTCGAGGCAATTTTTTGCACGGATGAAAATTACCGCGGAGGCACGCGTGTACGATACGATGACGAATTTGGTGACAATCATCTTTTCACGGAGCCGATACGCGGAACGGTGTAACCGTCGACGCGAAATAATTTGAATGTTAAACATTTACGCTTGTACCGCGATTACACCGCACGTGGATCTTAATCGCGAAAGTTATTTCTCGGACGTTTTCTCTCTTTCGATGGATCGACACTGACGAATTTCTTTCGCGGATTAAAATCTATTATTTATGTAATTATTGCAATTACCTCTAAATTTTGTTTAAATATACAGATATACGTAGAATATTTAAGATTCCCGGACAATGTTGCGTGTCATTTAATCGAACCAATGAGTAAACTGAACCAATAAGTAAACTAAATAATATCAAACATTAAAAATAGAGTATTGTCTGCAATTTCAACAATCACTTGAAACGTATCTTCGATAATAAAATAACAATTTTCAGTAACTATGAATATTGGAAAAAATCCCATCTTTCTGGAAACTTTGAATTATCGCCAATTCTTTTGAGAAAGAATTTTATACACTTTGTAAAAAATATTATATATTTTTAAAATTTGTCTCCGTGTCGCACATCCCTCTCCCCATATTTTTTCACTTGGTCAAATCTGTTCGGGGCGAAACTTTTGGCCACCCTGTATAAAAAATTCAGTATCTTCGATAATAAACTAACAATTTTCAGCCACTACAAATATTGGCAAAAATTCCTTCTTCCTGGAAGCTTTCGAAGCACTGCCAATACTTTGGAGAAAAAATTATACACTTACACTTTGTACAATAATATCATATATTTCAAAAATTAGTCGTGTAGAATATCTCTCGTTCGAAACACGCTTTCCAAAACACATCCATCTCCCCATATTATCCCACACGGTGAAATCCGTTCGGGGCGAAACTTTTGAGCCACCCTGTATCGAAAATTCATTCCATGGGACGGTTTAACCCCCGGCGCGATCTCGCGCAAAACTTCCCAAATTACTTTTTGCAAAGGAAAGGGGGACCGGTCACATTTTTCCTGTAAATTCAACCGATCCTCGAGTTCTGTCGTTCCGAAACCGGCCAAAGAGGACCAAAGGGAACTCCCTTGGTCGGTGGATTCGCGTAGGAACCCCGTAGACAGGGGAGCCCGAAAGTAATTATTGCGCTACTCGATAATTAACTTTTTTTAGAGCGGGAGCCCTCGCGCTGGTCCCGGTGGTTCGGTCGCTTGCTCTCTCGCGCATGCGCACGGGCGTGCGCGCGCACGCCCGCTACTCTATGATTTCGCCACAGCCTGTATAAGAGAGATAATAACGTCCGAATATTCCCCGGCAAAAATGGAGAACGTTACCGCGCGTTAACCGGCGCTCGAAGAAGGTAGTTGCGGTGGGAGGATGGGGGCTTTGGGAGGGGAGGGGGGGCCTGGACGGGGACCAGAGGCGCATTTTTCCACGGGACCGAAACATCGGGCCCAATTAGTCGGATAAATCGCCACGATAACCTAATAATGATTCTATTAACAATGTAAATGGGACTAAACTGCGACGCGTCGCGGCTCGGGCCCGTAATCGTGGCGCATCGCGCGGATAATAATGCCCATTACCGAAACTTCTCGCCTCGCGCTTTATCTGCTCGCGCCGCGCGACGACTGCAACACGTAATTCCGTCTGCATCGCTCATAATATAACGCATAATACTTCCTATGAATCTCCATAATGGCCGGTTCAAAGGAGACACGCGGACCGCGATCCTTTACGTGGGCATACGCCAACCCCCACCACCGCACCGATCGCCATGGGCCCACGTGTGGAGCCTGTGTACGCTCTGTGCCCGGTTTTCGGGACCGGTACGGACGATCTTTGCAGGAATTGGTGGAAAAATAATTTCAGGTGGAAGGAGTGGGGGAAGATGGTTTAGAGAAGTGTGTTTATTGTTTGGTAATTAAGTATATCGTTATATTTTATATTTGGTATATTAATATGTGCGTGAGTATATTTTGTGCTTCGTTTTTGGGACCGATGCGGACGATCTTTACAAGAATAGGTGGAAAAATAATCTCAGGTGGAAGGAGTGGGGGAAGATGGTTTAGAGAAGTGTATTTATTGTTCTGTAATTAAGTATATCGTTAGATTTTATATTTGGTATATTAATATGTGCGTGAGTATATTTTATGCTTCGTTTTTGGGACCGATGCGGACGATCTTTACAAGAATAGGTGGAAAAATAATTTCGTGTGTAAGGAGTGGGGGAAGGCTGCACGAGTAAGTGTATATTGTTTTGTAATTATTTGTGCTGTTATACCTCATACCTGATATACCAAAACGATAGATACATCAGTTACTTAGGTACCACCATATATACACCACTTTTTATTTATTTTCTTGACTACGCTAATCTCTACCGTTGTGTCGCTGACTTGGGACTGAAGTGTGACACAACGAGAGGGAGGTACGAGAAATTCGATGACTTCCACTCTCGAAACACGTTTTTGCATGTATTTAAATTTCTAGAATTGAATCTTTCCTTTTATTCTGGAGTGTCTACGTATTTTTGTTATGTATTGTCACGACTACTCGACATTTTCACTATCTGAAACTGTACCAACTGCCTCAATTTCCTACATTATTACCAATCAAACGATATTATCCAATCTATCGATTATTTCGTGTCTCGTTTCTATCGGCAACTCCATACGGTTCTGCTTCGATGCTATTATTAGGTTTGAATGCCGTACATTACCAATTTCACGCTAAATTGTGACAATCTGAATTAGTTTCAATTGTCATGGAAGTGTATTTCGTTAGGAGAAGGGGTATTCTACAAGGACATACTATACTTAGATAATAGAACGTTCGAATAATAGTATTTTCAAGTGAATCTCAACGAAAATTTGGATAAAAATGGGTTTTCTGTAATATATTCAGAAAATATGTCAGAAAATAAGTCAGAAAATAAAGGACCATTTAATCCATTAATCGAAGATCGAAGATCGCAAGAAATTTCAATATCGAGATAATTAACAGCACGTACGATTTAATACAATGTAACCGCACAAATATCGTTTCGAGCAACAATTTAATAAGAGTCCGGGCTAAAAGTACCGAATAAAATGTCTGCGCCTTCTTTCGGGGAACGTGTGCGAAAGAAGAGCGGAAAGTTGAAAGAAAAAAAGAAAAAAGAAGAAAAAAGGAGAAAAAAACGATAAACCAAATTTGACTGACGCACCACGGTCATACATTTCCATAATGCGCGTGCATTATCGCGTCCGCGTTACAACAGCGATTTTGCGCGGCGTGTCGGGGGTCAATTATCGTATAAATATTATCCGGCCTTGAAACGCGATTATGTAAAAATTTCTAAGTGCAGAGCGGAATTGCAAAGCAGCGGCGAGAGAGAGCCGTCGACTCCGATTTTTAAATTGCGGGATATGTTTACTGTCGTTGTATTATAATGCGGCCAAACGAGCGCTTTTGTTTCCCGCAGGACCGTTTGGAACCCTCGTTCGTCTTCCGTGGGTCGCGAGATCATTTCGCCCCCTAAATCTTCCACGGTCTCTTTTCGCAACCTCTGGCTCGTACGTGTAATTTTTTTTATTTCCAATGCAACTACTCGGAAGCAATCAAGCTGACATCGATTCCAGTTTTGCGATACCCTGAGCTAACCTTAAAATTTCAGTCGAGTTAACCTCAATCTTTCGATAAAAGTATCTCGAATAGAAACGAAGGAAATATAGAAGCATCTATTACAGTATATTAATAGCAATTATTTTATCACAAACGAGACTTGTGATTTTCATTCAAGGTGTTAATAATGTTCGATAGGTGGTATATCGTATAAATGGAAATTCGAGTGTCGCTTTGAATCAATTTCTCTAGCAGAAGTTTCTTTAAGAATTCCTAAAGCAGAGAAATTTTACTCAAATAAATTTCCCTCGTTTGAAAGATCTCGCTACTTTGAATTTACAAAAAACATTTTTTTACCAAACTTGGTACGTTCGTAATACAACGTATACACTTTTAAACGATAAGTGAACCTTTCTCGCAAAATGGTATCCGAAAAAAATATACCAAACGCTTTACTATTTGACCAAATCCTCTTCGATTTTGTTCAATTTCTACGAACCTGGATTCTCGAAGCAGATTTTCCCGATCACGTCAATTTTCCCGATTTACCCTGTACGTATTACCCGCGAGTGAACCACGGTGACGAAACGGAAACTCTTTCGCGAGCTTGCTGAAACTTCGTTGCGCAAAAGCTGGGCTCACCGTCGTTCACGCGGGGGAACGACGTAAATCGAATATTGCTCCTTTAACAGCGTCAAATCGACTACGGTTCGTTGCATAAGTATAGACACGGGGCATCGGCTTTCTTATTAAAGCGGAAAGTAGGAATGCAACTTACGGAGCATCAGAGGGTATAGAGAGTTCAACGTTCGATTCAGCTCGGCACAATTCCACCAATCCCTACGAGCGTCTTAAAAGGCATTTTAAATCGGCGTGTCGTGAAAGAATCTCATAGAGACGCGGCGTATAAAGGCATTCCACCAACCAACCAACCCCCCCTCCCACCCTTCTTCTCTTTTTCTCTCCTTTGGTCGTTCCACCGTTTCGATCTATCATCATCGGGGACTTTCATTCGCTCCATTCTTTTCCTGTTATTACACCTGCGCACTTTCTTCTTCATTACGCCCGTCGGGGACCAGTTAATCCGATTCCACGGAGCTGGAAATAATTCTACCTGGAATAATTTCTCTACACGATTTTCTATACGCTCGATACGTACCCTCGTGAGCGGGTGCCCCCCAATTACGGCTGGAAGAATTTTTAAAAGAACGGGTGATACGTTTTTGTTTTTTTTTTTTTATATTTTACTTCGATAAGAAATTCCTCGGGACTGTTTCTCTCTTTTACCGGCTCGACATACGTCCTTAACACCGGAATCACCAGCGATGGAAATACTATCATTAGTTGGGAATAATTTCTCTCTACGATTTTCTATACGCTCGATACGTACCCTCGTGAACGGGTGCTCGTCAATTACGAGTGGAAGAATTTTTAAGGAGACAGGAGTTACGTGCTTTCTTTATTTTACTTCGATCATGATTCCTCTGGACTGTTTTTCTCTTTTACGAGCTCGACGTACATGTGTCCTTAACACTCGAATCACTAATGGTGGACGTGTATTCGTATTTGAATCAGACTACATAGGTAGCTTTGAAGTTAGATGGGGAAAAGGCAAATCAATTTATGAGTATCGTTAGTTGTCCATTTTGGTAATTGTTCGTGAACTTTGTAGAGAAAGACACCGTTAATGAGTAATTTTAAAAAGAAGTTTCAAACGAGTCAAATTTTACTTCTCGGAAGAATTTTTAAGAAGAAAGGAGATACATTTTGTTTATTTTACTTGGATAATAATTCCTCTGGATTATTTCTCTCTTTTACGAGCTCGACACACGTCCTTAAACGCGTCGAATCGATCGACGATTACAGTCGGTGGAATTTTTACGCGCGTTCACAGCTGCGGAGAAAAGAGTCGCGATTATTTCTCAATTTTCTTTCGTTGATAATTTCTCTTTCTATGAGCTCGATGTATGTCCTTGAACGCGTCAGATCGATCGAGATCACTTTCTACGAAAGTGCATTCGTAGAAAATGAGAATGCATTTATTGGTGCACTCGAGGTATATTCTTACATTTCGTGGTCCGAACGTAGACGTTACTCGTGGTCTTGAAATAATAATTATTCGTTCCCTGAGACATATCGTCTGAAATATAAATAAAAGGAAAGCAAGAAATATAAAAAAGAGCAAATATTCGTTCGACGAATTTCTCGATAATTATCATCGCTCGAGAACGATGACCAGTGACTATTTATCAAAAGTTTCAAGCATCGAATCGTTCACCATGCGCTCTCGAAAACCGTAACTCTCGTCTCGCATTCGATGAACCTAATTCCTTCGATCGTGAAATTTCATTTTGGCGCGCGGGAATTTTTTAACTCTCGAGTTCCGTTTCTCGTGCAACACCGAGCGTTTTTCAAGAAGCTGGGGCGGTATTGGTAAATAATATTCCGACGGAAGGCTAGGATAATGGACCGGAGGTTGAAGGTTGACAGAGGGGTGAAAATGGCTACAGGCTATGAACACTCTCCGCCACCGCAAACCCGAGATTCGATAAGCCGACTATGGTCTTTTATTAGGATCCACTCAACGCCGGCAACGTAAACTCCGCACCCTGTTAGAGCACTCTTTTTAGAAAGAATCCCTCTAACTATATTTCCATGTTCCAAATTGCACGTGGGACGACGTGATTGCAAGAAAAAGAGAAAGAGAGAGAGAGAGAACACGAATTCCTGCATTATATCCTCGACTTAATCGAGCCAATCACCGTGGAATACTTACGGATTTGTAAGATATAAAAATGGAATCTCTCAATCTGACCAAAGTGGATTACACGTTGAACTGACAATTTAAATAATTTAACAACCCGTACACCCAAACACGGTGATTTTACATAATCGCGGTTCGATTGGTTCGCGTTACTTTCACGTACCAAATAGAAAACGAAACGTTGAGCATCTCTGTGAAGAAAATCAAAAATTGTAAATCAAAATACATGAAGAGGTAGAATGTGCTTAAACGTTTGTTTGATCACGATGCAATTTCGAAGGTCCTTCGTGTGACCCTTTACGCAAGAAGTCTTCTTAAACTTTCTTACGTGCAATGTAATTTTTATACAAGAGAAAAAAACACTTCAGATTTCATCTCGTTGGATTATTCTCGATGTCCGCTACCCGACGAACGAAATTATAGGTTACGTGTTGAAAATGATCTCAAAGTGCGAGAAAAGGTAGCTCGAAAAATAATCCAATGTCGTCTTCAAGGAAAAAGAAAAGTTTGATTCGTTCGCTACTCGCGGACAAAAATTAAGAGCAAAGTTTATAATGATCTTGAAAGCTTACGTGAAAGAAGGTCACTCGAAGATCCTTCGAAATTCCATCGTTCGTGATCAAACAAATGTTTAATAATGTTCTTCCGTGTACCTTTCTACGTATTTTGATTCACAATTTTTTATATTTCTTCTATGTTTACTGTTCCGTTTATTTTATACATAAAACACTAATATATTGGGTTGTTCGATGTTGGAATACAACGACATTGAACCATGCAGTACTTGAGAAGTCAAGGAATTTGACTTCTCGATACCAGCTTTCCTATTTTTTCCGTTGGTGATCGTTAAAATCGCCGACGTGATCGTTAAAATCTGTTCAGTTGTTCATAACCATACTCCGCTGCACGACTGTAATATATTTATCTAAAAATAAACGTCCTATTTACATTTTCTCTTGTGCTAAACGATTCCATAATCCCACATTCGGAAAATCATTTCGCTTTTCTTTGGCAAAAATGAAAACCCGATTCTTTTAGAGCGTACAAACATTCTATTAAATTATATATACTGCATTTTAGAACACGGAACGACTTTCCGAACAATCTAATATTACGAGGGATTAAAATTTGTAGGATTTAAAATTGTCGGTTTTTTTTTTACGAATAAACGACGGAAGACCGAGAAATTTCAGAAGTTCTCAGCTTCGTAGAAACATAACTTTCCGAACAACCTAATATATATATAAACCAATGTAATATATATATATATATATATATATATATATATATATATATATATACAAAACTAATACAATAGTATATATATATAAACCAATATAATATATATACAAAACTAATACAATAGTATATATATATATATAAACCAATATAATATATATACAAAACTAATACAATAGTATATATATATAAACCAATATAATATATATACAAAACTAATACAATAGTATATATATATATAGTTATCTTCGTACGCATCTGCGTGCGTTAATAATAGAATCGCAGCGCGCACATTCGGGGATTCCCCGGCGTCGGTTGCACGCTACTCATTTATTCCATAAATCTGACAATAAATAACGGACATATTGGGGTGTACGTGCGTCCCGTGGTATCGTTGCTGCTTATCGTATCCCGCAAATGCGCCGGAACGCATTTAAAATGTATTGAACTGTCACGGGGCAGTGGTTTTCCGGATTTTTACATTTTTCATCGCCGCCCGACCGCGAGTCCGCGCGGATTACTGAGTTATTGTTGTTCTAAGTGTGTCGGTCAAGGGGGAGTGAACCCCAAGTTTTGGCCGTGGGTGGCGCTGGGGTGGGGCACGCGGGTAATCCTGACCGTAACAGTTCGAGCCCCGAATCTTCCCCCACCATCGCCCCAACCAACACCGCCCCCCACCACCACCACCACCATCGCCACCGTGGTGGCCACCGTGACACGGAAAGGCAGCCCTTCACGAGCGCGCGTCCCATGCCAAATCGCTGCTCGTTACGCGCCCACGGGCCTTTACGTCCGCGACTGCATACTTCTGCATCCGCAACTGTCGTTAGTCTTTAAATTACGCGATTCGCCACGGATTCGACGGCCCACGATACTCGACATGTGCGGATTATTCGACGAGAACGTCGCCCCTAGGAACCACGCGCTCCTCGACGCCTCAATCTCGGCCTATGATCCTTTTCGGTGGATGTTCGAACACTCGAACCGATCGTTTTTCTACGATTCGTATCTAAGAAGACTTCGAACGAATATATATTTTTAAGGAAATGTGACAATTTTTTTGGTACAGTTTGCGTAAGTATGTAAATTTGGAGTAGGATAATATAAAGATCTCTTATGTGGAATCGTGTACCAGATTTTGGTATTCCTTGAAAGTGTCATTGAGTATAATTGTTTTGGGTATGGTAAATCAATGGAAAATTAACCAGGATGGTTTCTTCGAGTTAGAATAGTCCTTAGGTTTCTTTTCAATCACACGTGATTTATTTGAAAAATGTTAATTTGCACTGGAAGGGACTAGTGTGTTTCGGTATGTATTGGGTTTACTTTGGAAGGTATGAGTATATTGAATTTGTGAAACAAACTGTACCATTTTGAAGGAAGGTTTTAAGTGGAAATTATTCGATTGGAGAACTATCGATCCTGGTGCGCAAATGTGTGTAAGAATTATTTCGTTTCCAACGTGGAGGACTACAATTTGTGATAAAAACGAAATCGATCCGATGACTTGGAAATTTGAACGTTTGAAGTGATTTTTTGTAAAGACAATGGAACACTAAGCGTGAGTTAATCACCCGTGAGTTAATCACGCGTGAGTGAAGGGACTGTGAATCCCTGTACCGTTGAATGTTGCGCGTCATCTTTTTTTTCTAACCTCGCTGTGTTTTGTAATAATCTGTGGGAACGCGATCTTTGACAAATGGAAAGCCTAACGATCGTTTGAATTATCGTATTATATTTTTGACGTGAACAGGGTAGAGTTGGACCGCGAACAAACGTCGAAGCTGAAGATTATCTGAGATCGGTGACGATCGAAAGGGACAAAGGGAAAGGTGACAAGAATTGCGCTATTAGAGGGTAGAAGGATATCGCCAATTCGGTTTGAGCAAGGTTATACGTTGCAGTGAAGACGACAGATATTGAGCTTTGAATTTGTACCTCATTTTCATACATACACATTGCCATGGCGTTTATAGCGGAACTTTTGCGTATATACCTGTTACACGGCGTTTACGTTAACGTTACTTTGAACGTGGTATCGTAAACCATGTCTTGTAAATGATAAGTAAAAATTGAGGTCATTCGAAAATTCGGAGCAGTAGTTCGATTACCAAGTGCACGAAAGTGGCAATAAATAGATTATTACGAGATTGGAGTAAATAATGGAAAGATGGAATTTAGAATTGAGTGTAAAAGAGTTTTAAAAGATTTGAGAAAGTCCATCTTTTGTCCCCATGTTTAAAGAGAATATTTCAATATTCTAATTTAACTTTGAAACTCGACTCGAGTTCACAATTATCGAATACTTCGTAAACAGGAGACACCTATCTTTCAAAACCCTTCCAATACTCCAATCGATTAAAATTAAATATTTCTATTTGTATTTCTCTTTTTAATCGTCAGTAATAGCACTTGGAGTACCTCCTAACTTCGAACAACACTTCGGCTAACTATTCAGTATCGACTTCACAATTATCGAGTACTTCTTAAACAAAAGACACCTCAATCTTTCAAAACCCTTCCAGTACTCCAATGGATCAAAATTAAATATTTCTATTTGTATTTCTCTTTTTAATCGTCAGTAATAGCACTTGAAGTACCTCCTAACTTCGAACAACACTTCGGCTAACTATTCAGTATCGACTTCACAATTATCGAATACTTCTCAAACAAAAGACACCTCAATCTTTCAAAACTCTTCCAGTATAAAATAAAATATTCTATTTTGTATATTTTCTGCCATCGACATTGACACTCGAAATACCTCCTAATTTCGAACACCACCTCTGCTCGTTACTCCTTACCGTTAAATGACCCGAGTGTTAAACAACGATCGATAGAATCCAGAATCAAAGGTGAGCTCGCCACGGAAGAAGAAATCAACCGATCACTATAAATCGTTCCCAGGCGGGAATAAAATTGCTTCCGAGTGAATAGAAAAAAAGAAAACGAGAGTACGGTAGACGATACGGTGTCGTTAGTTTGCAAAACGTCGATGACGAATCGAACTCGCGACATTAATTCCGTCAGGACAATTCGCTCCAATTAATCTCGACACGCGAAGGTCGAGGAGGCCGCCAGGAGACAGAGTGGAAGGATAGTCGCCTAATCTGCATCAGCAGATTGCTCTGAGAATTGACACCGTGGATTTTGCCTCGCCCTTCGAAGTTACTACACTTGACGCCTCGTCTAAAATCAAACCGTTCTCGGCCGCCTCCTTAGAGTCCCTCTCGCACTCTTCCGCTACAGAACACGAACTCGATGCATACATTAAGCAGCTTTAATTGAGAAGAGTTCCCCGGACGATTTCCTCCAGCGACGTTGTAATAACAACGACGTTGAATCTTTTCCATCGAGGGTACGGTGTTGCACGACGCTTAATCCGTCAACTTCTGCAATATCTACGACAGAATTGGATAGGAAAATTTTCCATTTCGCAGTTGGTCGGTGGTCTCTTCGCGAGTCGCGGGTCAACGATCGTGCGATAAACTTCTCACGAGTGTACAGATTTTAACGATTTAATAGGGAGGAATGGTTTCCTTTGCAAGTTTTTTCGTTTACACATTGATTGTTTTATACTTACTATTTTTTTTTTTTGGGTATCTAAATTTATTTTAAGGTTTATTTATGCCTGGGTGATGGTTGAAATGTTTTTATTTACACTTTACTGATGGTTCAAATGTTGTTACTTATATTTTACTAATGCTGAAAATGTTGTTACTTATATTTTACTGATGATTGAAAAATTGTTACTTATATTTTACTGATGCTAAAAATGTTGTTACTTATGTTTTACTGGTGGTTGAAAAATTGTTACTTATATTTTGCTGATGGTTGAAAAATTGTTACTTATATTTTACTGATGGTTGAAAAATTGTTACTTATATTTTATTGATGCTAAAAATGTTGTTACTTATATTTTATTGATGGTTGAAAAATTGTTACTTATATTTTACTGATGATTGAAAAATTGTTACTTATATTTTACTGATGCTAAAAATGTTGTTACTTATATTTTACTGGTGGTTGAAAAATTGTTACTTATATTTTACTGATGGTTGAAAAATTGTTACTTATATTTTACTGATGGTTGAAAAATTGTTACTTATATTTCACTACTTGAAAAATTGTTACTTATATCTTACTAATGGTTGAAAAGTTGCTACCATACCGATCGTTGAAAAATTGTTACTTATACCTTATTGGTTGAGAAGTTGTTGCCTTTCTGGTGGTTGAAAAATTGTTGTTACTTATAATAAGTTTTTCAGTAAATTTTGTCGAACGACAAAACATTTTTTTCAAGCCTAACGAACAATTTCGAAGAATCTTCAAAATAATAATATTCGACTTTTTGTGTCTCTTTTATATAAGTTTACAAAGTCACCTTCAACTTTTTTTACCCCCATCCCTATAATTTTAAATTGCCTTCCAATTAGCAGGTATCGATATATCTAAAAAGAATTTCGATTCGTCGATTAGTTGCAGAAAAGATTAAATTGGTCGAGTTAGGTGGTCGACCATTTATCTCGTACATCTTCACAAGAGAAATAATTCTAATTTGTGTTCCTATTACATATTATTATCATTTTATCTATACACGCGAGTATATAGAATACCGTTACAATGAATATCGATCGATACTAATATCGTATAAATCGTTCAGCTACTCCCTTTTACGCGTGTAAAAAATCAAAAACGAAGTTTAATCAATACGAAAGAAGCAGTTACAAACAGATACAACTTTGATCGGTTACTCTCATCGATTACATTCTATAATTACTAGCATCTGTTTCCAATCATTTACTTCGCGTCGATTAAATTCTATTTCTTACGTTACACTTGTAATACCTACTCGATTTATACGATACTAATATCGATCAGAACCACTTCGAACATTATTACTTCTTACTCTTACGCGAGACAAAATTATATAATTTATATTATTTAATTAAAACTTTGTCACAGATACATACATACAAATTATTTAAAAGAAACAACCACTCAAACATCCACCATGTATACATCTCCATACATTACAACTCACCATAAATTAAAAACCATTTTTCCATTTTCAACTTCGTCTCCAAAAAAAAAACGCAAACCAGGGCCCTAAATAAAAATTTCCAACCCAAGCCTACTCAATTTATATGACACTGATATCGATCAGAACCTCCACTATTGATACTTCCTACTCTTAAACAAAAAGAATTTGACTAATTTATATAATTTAATTAAAACTTCGTCACACATACAAATTATTTAAAAGAAACAACCCAGAACCATTCAAACATCCACCACGTATATATCTCCATACGTAACAAGTGACCATAAATTAAAAAGCATTCTTCGACGTTCAAGCTCGACTCAAAATGAACGCAAACCAGAAGACACTAAATAAAAATTTCCAATCCGAACCTACTGGATTTATATGACACTAATATCAATCAAAACCTCCAACATTGATACTTCCTACTCTTAAACAAAAACAATTTTACTAATTTATATAAATTTAATTAAAACTTCGTCACACATACGTACAAATTATTTAAAAGAAACCATCCAAAACCATTCAAACATCGACCAAGTATACATACATCTCCATACGTAACAAGTGACCATAAATTAAAAAGCATTCTTCGACGTTTAACCTCATCTCAAAATGAACGCAAACCAAAAGACCCTAAATAAAAATTTCCAATCGAGACTGTTCACTAGACCACGATCACGTTTACCCTCTCGAGCATCTGGGTCGTCATGTGTCATGCAAACGAGAACGGAAAGAAAAAGAAAATTGTAAGGAAAGGAAGCAACGTTGTGGATACAATTCCACGAGACATTGAAACGCGCAATTTCGCGGGCGAATCGACAACAACAGGCGTATCCACGGAGATAAGGAAACGAAGGAACCGGGCCGATTCCGTAAGTATAAGATAACATCGGGTACAGCTCGTCAATGTTTAATCGCCTGTCAAATTCACGGTAGTCGGTGCTCGCGATCAATTCTACCCCGGCGCGACGTTTCGCAGCCGAGAGCTTGGTATCGATGGCCACTGAATATGCGAGGAGTTACATCCGAGCGACCCAGAGAAGCGTTGCTTTTAATAACCATTAATTTCAATGGGGGCCGATGCCGGAGGATCGCCATTACGCCGAGGGCGGCGGAGCGCGAGAAAATAGGCTGCATCTTTCAGACTCTCGTATTTCCCCGATAGCACGGGCTGTTTGATCCGAACGATACGAGGACGAGGGGGCGAAAAAATAGAGGGGGGCAGAGGGGAGTAGAGGGGAAACCGATCGTCGTACGTATTAATTTGCCCCCGAGGTTCCACGGTGTGTAAACTAATTTGTTTATGAGAATTGACTACCGCGAGTCGCTAAACATTGTAGACGGTACCGCTTGATGATTTTTCGGACTCGTGGCTCTTATCTGAAATTGATATCTAGGGGGAGGGGGGCGATGAAGAAGAGAGACACCCTGACAGGAATATATCGCGCCAGCTATGGGTAATGAACTTTCAATAAACGTTTAACCGTTGTTTTTATACGTCCGGTGGCGTTCAATTCGAACCTACGTCGCACCGAGAAATAATTATTTATGCGCGGGACGACCATCTCAGTGCGAATGTAAAAATGGACGATTGCTGTGGTTTGCTTTGTTTATGGTATAGTGACTTTTGGTGAGAGATTTTTGGGTTGTTTTGTGGGGGTTTTGTTGAAGATATCTGGAAGGTTTCTTCGATTTTGTAGAGTGAGGAGAAAATAATTAAAATTGTGTAGGTGAAAATTGATTTGTTCTTCGAGGGAAGAAGATTGCAATTTTAATATTTAAGACGTTTCGGGATGATATTGTGAAACAAAGATTCGGAACAACGGAAAGGACGATTGCTGTGGTTCGTTTTGTTTATCGTATAGTGACTTTGGACGAGGGACGAGTTTTGAATTCTTTGACAAATCGATGGGTATTTTTTTGAAGATATCTGTAAGGTTTCTTCGATTTTGTAAAATGGGGAGGAAATAATTAAAACGTGTAGGAAAAAATTGATTTGTTCTTCAAGGGAAGAAGAAGATTGCAATTTTAATATTTAAGACGTTTCGGGTTGATATTGTGGAGTAAAGATTGGGTACAACGAGAAGGGTTCGATGTTGCCGAAAGAGAGTGAAATTTCAAGTCGAAGTTGTACACTCGTAACGGAAATTGTATACTTGTAACTCTGTAATAAGCATTGATTATAATTACGGTGCGATACGGTGAAGAGAAAAATTGACGGTGAAACATTTTCTTCGATAATGACCTTCGATCATCGATGCACGAGTAAAAGTATCGCGTAATCGTGGTACTATAATAAAGTATTATTATAATTATCGTGCAGTACGTAAAGGGAAATATTTTCTTCGAACTCGATCAAGTCAGAGCAGAGTAAAGGTAACGAAATAAAAGTAGCGTGTGGTTGTGAAAATATAACGATCCGTAGAAAAATATTCCGTGCTCGAGATCGACAGTTTAATTTTTTTTTTTCAAACCTCTTTGAACACGACGCGACGGAATTTGGTTTTCCCTGTTTCACAAATTCCATTGTGATAACGAAATTTTTCTACCGGGCGACCAGTTTTCAAGCAGGTAACACGGATTCTCTCGTCAAAGAGGAGTGCGTTAACGTTCGCATCGTTTGCATATCCTTTGAGTGCACGCCACGAGGGGAGGAGTGTAATCCGTTTCAGTCGCTCAGTTTATTCTGCATTGTGTTAATACACATACAATGGCCGGCCGCATAAGATACGGTGTGCATGTAGACCAGACGCGCGAGCTATTCAAAAGTAAGTATGCAATTGAAGAAAAATGCGTGTCCTCTCGTCGGGCCGCTCAAAAGCTCGGGAAAGCATTTCCATACATTTACAATTCTATTATGCATTTCTTTATGACACCGACATTATAATAAGCACGGACCAAACGCGGAGGCTTATTAGCAGTTATCGGTCAACGTTCGACCGACACTGCATTAATTACGGACCGTGTCTTCCGCTTTTTTTTATTTTAATTGTCGAAATTAACAAATTAACCCCGAGGATTCTTCGTTAGAGTACATTCTCACCGAGCACCAAGTATTTATTTGCATTATAGACTTCGTTGAGCTCCAAGTATTTCTCTAAAATTTTCATTGAACTCCAAGTATTTCTCTAAAATTTTCATTGAACTCCAAGTATTTCTATATATTATAGACTTCATTGAGCTCTAAGTATTTCCATAAAAATTTCGTTGAACTCCAAGTATTTCTATATATTATAGACTTCATTGAGCTCCAAGTATTTCGATAAAAATTTCGTTGAACTCCAAGTATTTCTATATATTATAGATTTCATTGAGCTCCAAATATTTCGATAAAAATTTCGTTGAACTCCAAAAATTTCATTGAACTCCTTTCTGTATATAATAGTTCTCGTTGAGCTCCAAGTATTTCTATAAAAATTTCGTTGAACTCCAAGTACTTCTATATATTATAGACTTCGTTGAGCTCCAAGTATTTCTATACATTATAGACTTCGTTGAGCTCCAAGTATGTCTATACAAATTTCGTTGAGCTCCAAGTATTTCTATAAAAATTTCGTTGAATTCCAAGTATTTCTATATATAATAGTTTTCGTCGAGCTCCAAGTATTTCTATATATAATAAATCTAGTTGAGCTCCAAGTATTTATATATATTGTAGATTTCATTGAGCCACAAATACTTCCATACATAATAGATCTCGTTGAGCTCCAAATACTTCTAAGCAAATTTCGTTGAGCTCCAAGTATTTCTACATATTATAGATCTCATAGAGCTCCAAGTATTTCTATATATTGTGCTCCTCATGGAGCATCAAGCACTTCCATATGTAATAAATCTTGTTGAGCTCCAAATATTTTCATAGAAATTTCACCTAGCTCAAAGTATTTCTACACAATTTTCGTCGAGCTCCAAGTATTTCTGTAGAAATTTCTTCGAACTCAAAATATTCATATACAAATTTCGTTCGGCTCCAAGTATTTCTGCGAATATTTCGTCGAGCTCGGAGTATTTCTATAGAACTTTCATCGAGCTCAAAGTATTTCAATAGAAATTTCGTCAAACTCCACACATTTCTGTATAAATCTCGTTGAGTACCAGATTTCTCTCCAGATCTTATCAAGCACCAAATATTTCTCTACAAACCTCTTTTATCACAAAGCATATCACCTCGTAGACTCGATTGAGCACCGAATACTAGTCCTCGACACAATTACTCAAAATTCCATCTCAGATCGCGTATTTCCATTCCACAGTAACTCAACGGATAAATACCCATGTGCTCTAGAAATGCTCAATACACTTCGACGTACACAAAATCGAATCATCTAACGCACACATCTACCCCGTAGGGAATTTATCGACTGATCAAAGTACCGAAATCGATGAACCAATCGTTCTCGTACCTATCACCGAACATCCGCACGGAACATCCTTTGATAAAATCAAAATTCATCGCAGAGTTTAGCTGCTTGGAGTTTAGTAGCTGGATTTAATAGCTCCACCTCTACTTCCACCTCCCCTGTAAGACTTTTCGTGCGTCAATGTATTATAGAAACTCGTCAAGAGTTTTCCCCCACTCGTTCCACGAAGAGATCGCTCGCTGAGAATTGAACGTGGTCTCGGTTTCTCTTCGAGCGATTCTCGTTCCACGTTCATTTCCCTGAGAACGATCGGGATATCGACTTGACGTTTCTCGATGCACACCCCCCGACACTCCCCTTTCCAGAACGGAGAGGAGTCGAGGCGTCGAGTACCAGACCGAGGCGGCGTTTATAAGCGCGAGAGGGGGCTGATCTAACGCGCTTCGGCATTTGAAGCGTTCCGTTTAATTAGCGCCGTGTGTTTTCTCGCAGCTCGTAAAAGGAAGCGGCGACGGCTGCCGGCCTCTCGCCGCGAGCTGGGATGTGCGAGTGAGAGGGAAACCGAGTAACAGGAATACGGGAGAGGAAGAGAGTGGAACAGAGAGAGAGAGAGAGAGAGAATGAGTGAGAGAAAAAGTAAGAAGAGGGAGAGAAAAGAGAGAGAGAGAGAGAGAGAGAGAGAGAGAGAGAGAGAGAGAGAGAGAGAGAGAGAGAGAGAGAGAGAGAGAGAGAGAGAGAGAGAGTATGAGTGAGAGAAAAAGTAAGAAGAGAGAGAGAGAGTGAGAGAAAAAGCAAGAGAGAAAGAGAGTGAGAGAAAAAACATAAAAAAAGAGAGTGAGAGAAAAAGTAAGAAGAGAAAGAGAGAGAGAGAGAGAAAAAGTAAGAAGAGAAAGAGAGAGAGTGAGAGAAAAAGTAAGAGAGAAAGAGAGAGAGTGAGAGAAAAAGTAACAGAGAAAGAGAGAGAGTGAGAGAAAAATTAACAGAGAAAGAGAGTGAGAGATAAAATAAGAAAGAAAGAGAGTGAGAGAAAAGTAAGAGAGAAAGAGTGAGAGAGTGAGAAAAAGTAAGAGAGAAAGAGAGAAGGAGAGTCAGTGAGTGAAAGAGACTGAGTGAGAGTGAGAAAAAGACAAGGAGTGAAAAAGTGAGAAAGATAATAGGAGAAAAGGTATAAGAGAAGGAGAATGAGCGAGTGAAAAGGACTGAGTGAGAGCAACAGAGACAATGAGTGAAAAAGTGGGAATAAAAGATCAAGTAAAAGATAAAGAGAACGAGTGAGTGAAAAAGACTGAGTGAGAGTGAGAGAAAGGCAATGAGTGAACGAAAAAGTGAGGATAAGAGAACAAGTAAAAGATAAAGAGAACGAATGAGTGAAAAAGACAGTGAAAGTAAGAGAGACAATGGGTGAAAAAGTGGGAATAAGAGATCAAGTAAAAGATAAAGAGAACGAGTGAGTGAGAAAGTCTGAGTGAGAGTAAGAGAGACAATGAGTGAAAAAGTGGGAATAAGAGATCAAATAAAAGATAAAGAGAACGAGTGAGTGAAAAAGACAGTGAAAGTAAGAGAGACAATGAGTGAAAAAGTAGAATAAGAAACCAAGTAAAAGATAAAAGAGAATAAGGAGTGAAAAAGACTGAGTGAGAGTGAGAGAAAGACAAGAAATGAAAAAGTGAGAATAAGAAAAGGAATAAAAGAGAAAGAGAGTAAGTGGAAGAAAGATTGAGAGCGAGAGAAAAACGGTGTGTGAAAGAGCGAGAAAGATACGAAGAGAGAAAGAGAGCGAGCGAGAGAGCGAGAAATACACCGAGCGAGCGGAAGAACGAGTGACCGAACGATGGAAAGGGAGCAAATGAGAAAGGGAGAGCGGGCGATAGGCGGGAGAAAAAAATTTCCGGCCGTTTCGCAGTAATTAAAAATGTTGTAATAAAGGCAGGGAGGTTCCTTTAATTCGTAACGGCTTATATTTATAGCGTCTTGCGACTAATAATACGCCCTCCCTCGTCGCGGCACAACAGGTTACCCGTTGCACTGCGCCACGCCTCGAGATTCTATAGTTACGCGCTTAATTACCCATCCTGATATACGACGTCGATCGAGAGCGTTTATTAATCGCGCCCGGCTTCTTTCTCGCCCGCGATATCGACGCGGCTCTAATGAAATCTCACCGATGCGACCGTGGATCGCGATCGACACCAGCTTGTGGGAATCAGGGACCGATGATGAAACCGGCACCCAGGACTGTACACTGAATTTTTGCCACGATACGCGAACCATTCCAATTATTTGGAGAACGTTGAACGTTTCTCCGCGTGCATCGGTGCAACGATCGGATGTTGCACTCGTCGCTGGTCAAAGATTCTTCGAGCAGTTGTCGCTCGAGAGGATAGAC
Organism: Ptiloglossa arizonensis; assembly: GCF_051014685.1. Taxonomy (NCBI): domain Eukaryota; kingdom Metazoa; phylum Arthropoda; class Insecta; order Hymenoptera; family Colletidae; genus Ptiloglossa; species Ptiloglossa arizonensis. The sequence continues at coordinate 24,913,894 of NC_135050.1, forward strand.
GAAATATTCTAACGATTGCTTTCGTAACTTGAGATGAGTTTCAAATGCACTTTGTGAGAAAATGGATGCAATTTTCTTATTCTTTTCGTTTTATTTCGAACCGTGGAGTCTGGCTCATGGTGTATTATTATCTAGCTTACTATAATTTAAAACTATATAGGCAAAATTTGAAAATTTGACACTGTAGTGGAACTTGAACCACCCGATTTGATCGGTTCAAATTTTTGATAGTGGAAGAATAAATATTTCTTTTCTTAAGATAGAACTTTGACAAAAATACTCTATATTGTATTTGTGTTATATTTGTTATAAACACTCTTTTGTTTCGGATAACGAAGGTTATATCTCACTTCGAAGAAGTAACATAATCGAACTCGAGAGTATCTTACCGAATTAAACGAGCAATAGTTTTTTTCGTAACTCGAGACGAAAGAAACCTCCACATTTTGACAGAGAATACTTCGGCAACTAGAAAAGAGAAACGGTCGCGATATAAATCCCACTTTGAGTCGAGATACGTATGTATGCGTTTCGGATAGAAGCAGTTATTCATAAGCAATGGAGCATAAATAATACAGCACGCCCGCTACGTTACCGAAAGCATCGAAGGTCCTGTAAATATTGTATCGGTTCAAGGGTGAATCTGCATACCTGTTATCCGCCTTCCGTGTATACTTCATTTGAAGCTCCCGTTTCTGGGAATTCTTTTTGAAATTCTATGTTTCACAGCGAATCGCTCGATTCGAATTATACATTTCCATCAATTTTTAAGTAATCGACATATTCGCCGGTATATTACATTCTCGAATAATGTACATATCGTTTTCCACAAATACTCGGTTTCCATACGAATAAAAAAATTAATTGTTACGAATAAAGAAACCTAACCCAGAAACTCGCATATTCTTAATCTCGTTCGCACTGTACCTCTCCTCGACGATGGTTTCTCGGTATAAATTGTTCGATAAATACTTTTTTATATAAAATAACCAACCAGATTTAACGATATACCTAAACACGTATATATTTATTTAAAAAAAAGCAAACTCGACCTTCGAATACTTTTTAGATATTCACCTCGACAAAATTTTCGTTAAATTAATTATTTCCTCCCCTTGAAACTGCAAATTTTATTTAAAACACTTTTTTATATAATAAGTACATTGTAAAAAATTTTGAAGACATTCAAGCTGATCTATTTAAACAAAAGAACTTCAAATAATCTACAGATATTCACCTTAACAAAATTTTCATTACCCTAAACTATTTCCTCCACTTGAAACCGTACAAATTTTATTTAAAACACTTTTTTATATAATAAGTACAGTGTAAAAAATTTCGAAGACAATCAATGTGATCTATTTAAACAAAAGAACTTGAAATACTCTTCAAATATTCACCTCAACAAAATTGTCATTGCCCTAAACTATTTCCTCCCCTTGAAACCGTAGAAATTTTATTTAAAACACTTTTCTATATAATAAGTACATTGTACAAAATTTCGAAGACATTCAAGATGATCTATTTAAACAAAAGAACTTCAAATACTCTTTAGATATTCACCTCAACAAAATTTTCATTACCCTAAACTATTTCTTCCCCTTTAAATCGTACAAATTTTATTTAAAACACTTTTTTACATAATAAGTACATCGTACAAAATTTCGAAGACAATCAATGTGATCTATTTAAACAAAAGAACTTCAAATACTCTACAGATATTCACCTTAACAAAATTTTCATTACCCTAAATTATTTCCTCCACTTGAAACCGTACAAATTTTATTTAAAACACTTTTTTATATAATAAGTACATCGTACAAAATTTCGAAGACAATCAAGGTGATCTATTCAAACAAAAGGACCTTCGAAAGTGTACTCGAAACTTCTTCCTCGAATTTAACAATTTCTGAACACGTTGTTAATAATCGTTCGTATGGCGATCGCTACTTTCGCGCGAACTTTGCTGCAAAAGTTTCAACCGCGTGTTACGTAATCGCGATATTACACCAGAAGCCGTGTGATGTCGCGTTATGGCAGAAAGAGTAACGAGAGATATTTAGCACATAATGTTACGGGAACTCATGAATTACAAGTGCCGCGTATCCGTTATGGATATCTCGAAACATTTCTCTGTTCACAAAGGAACGCATATGGTGCGTTCGCGGTTATAAATTTCGCGTCTTAAGCCGCGGTATCATTTTAAATAGAGGCAGTATCGTAAATAATGACACGCTCTTTCAAAACGAGTCGTCCCGTGTTCGTAAAACGGAATAATAAAAACGTCAAGTCGGTTTCTTGCGTATCGGAGGACTACGCGCGAGACACATTGTACGAAAATTATTAAATATTTTACGCAATAGTCCTGGAACTCACGGACTGGAATACAAGCATTAAATGGGATAGAAACATTCGTTTCAAATTGTTTCGTTTCATCTGAAAACATCTACGAATCCACGTCGGGTCGATTATAAAATTTTGCAAACGTTTCTTTGGAAAGTGTGCTCTTTATATTCGAAATTAGCAAAGTCTATGTAAGAATAACTGTATGTGGTTAGAAATAATTTTTTGGGAAAAAATCTGAACACATATTTTTAATGATCAAATCTTTTTATATTTGGAATTGGCAAAGTCTATGTAAGAATAATTCTATGTGGTTAGAAATAATTTTTTATGGAAAAATCTGAACACATATTTTTAATGAGCAAATCTTGTATTTGGAAATAGCAAAGTCTATGTAAGAATAATTCTATATGGTTAGAAATAATTTTTTGTGGAAGAATTTGAACACATATTCTTAATGCTTAAATATATAGTAGAAAGAATAGTATCGCGACATTTAATTCTCAAAATTGATTAACTCTTCTCGTTATCGATTAATATTTTATCATTTTATAATTTTAATCTATTTTTACTATCGAATCTCTACATTAAAATTGTTGTAACGGTAACTATTCTTTTCTTACATATTTGGGGTCAATTTCGATATAATATCGTTATTGAAATTATCCTTGCGTACTATTCGTTATTCCCTATCGATAACCCTAACAACCCTTCATATTTAAAATTTCCATGTATTATTGATCGGTGACCAAAGAGAGGAATTTTAATCGAATAATTTTTCAAAAACTTCCTCGCACGTGTTAATAATACTTAACTCCAATGTTAAGTATTATTGAAGATATTTTTCCAGAGAAGACAACACTCGATTCGTCGAGATCGATTTCCAAGGGTTTGAATCGTGCCTAAAAGACGGTCGAAGGAGACACGGAAGGGCATTAATCAGACGAAGAAATGTCATTAAGTGGAGCGCTGTTCGCGCGGCAATCTTGTAAAACATTATTCTAACTAAACTGTCATAAACGAGAGGAAATGAAAAGAGCTGCTTAATAGCTTATGTATGCAAATGCGAGGCGGCAGATTGCGCGGAGTGCTCTCGAGTGAGAGAAATAGCAGCAGCTCGAGGAAGTGGTCGAAAGGGTGAGTTTCGTCGCCCTTCTGACGAGAAGGCTGCTCCTCGAATTTCCAACGACGAATTTTACGAATCTGCATTCGCGGTTGCATATCTGCAGCAACCCTAAAATCTTGTGTATGGATCAGGTTCATATATCTGATCGAGAGGCATCACGAATTTCTCGGTGTAAATAATTCGATAAATAGTTTTCATATAAAATAATATTATAGGTAGACCGAACCAACGACTAAACCATGAGTTTCTCGGTGTAAATAATTCGATAATACTTTTTATATAAAATAATATTATAGGTAGACTGAACGAATGACTAAACCACGAATTTCTCGGTGTAAATAATTCGATATTACTTTTTATATAAAATAATATTATAGGTAGACTGAACGAATGACTAAACCACGAATTTCTCGGTGTAAATAATTCGATAAATACTTTTTATATAAAAGAACAGTATAGATCGATTGATCGTACCATGAAAAATATATATTTATTTTAAAAAAAAGAACAAAATCTTTTTCACGTATTTTACATAATTATTTTTAAGCTCTTGGGTAACGCGGTATATTTTTTTAAACTTTCTAGGTAATGGATCTTATCGAAGGGATAAGTAGTCGAGGACAAAGCTGAGAATTTAATTTCTTCGAATTTTGGGAACCTTGGAGAAATTTAACTTTTTGCAATGATTCTTGTACGCGAGACACATATTTTTTTAATCAACATCTATTGGCGATTTGCAGCTTTTAATCTTCCTGATCGAAAGTATCGGTAAATACTCGCGAACAAAGTTAATAATTTTTTCAATTGAGAAGCTTAAAAATGTGTAACTTGTACAAGAATTATAAAAATCTGTTTCGTTTAAAATTGATGTTTCGTTTCAAATTGTTTGTAATCTCCTCGACAGGACGTTCGTAATGATTCTTATATGCAGGATACGTGTTTTTCAATCGTTTAATCCCTCTAATTGAAAGCTTCGATTGAATTAAACGACATTGCAAATAGTTAATGAACGATACGATTAAATTTCATAAACTTCGAGTCGACACTATTGAATCGATCGATAAGTCACGAAACGAAGCGAAGAATTTACGTTTACCGTCAAACTTTGTAAAATGTGGAATTAAATTTCATTTATTGCTCTCTACCATCGACTAACAATGTATCTAATATAAATCTCGTAACAGTTTCACGAGAGACACAAAGTTGTACGACACGTTTGTCACTTTAATGACAATCGTACGTGACTTTGAATATAATATACCGAATAATTAATCGCAGAAGATATGTAAATTTAGAACAGGTTTCTTAAATATTCATACCATGTTGCTCCCGCTTTAATGAAAGAGCTAGAAGTTCTATTAATAATTTAAAGTTTACATTCGTCGCGCGACCACGTATTATCGTGACACCGGCATCAAACTTCGCGTATACAACACGAAGCGACTACACAGTACACGGTTGAAAAAATTTATAATCCATGTAAATTGCCAATTACAGGGTTTCTAAAATTGTTGGTTATTCTTGATTGAACGTCTACAATGTAAAATCCTTCGTTAAAATGCAATTGAAAAATTGGTCCACCGGCTGGAAAAAAATTAAAAACACTTCTCTACTCGAAAATTATGCAACAGTCTATTACACAAGCAGCTCGATTATGCCAACGTTCTACTATTTTTTATCAAAATTATTAATAACACAATTTACCAAAATGATACCAGACCGAAATTGTTACAGAAACCTTCACTTTATTTAATTTCGTCCAAAAATGTAAATTTCAACTCCAGAAGCATTACCATCCAGAAACTTAACATTTTCTTAACATTCATATCTCCCCATTAATTCGAACGACCACTATACTCCGAATTTCTATACTTCTAATTCATAAATTCCATTTCACCGGATCAAAGTTGTCACAAAAATCTTCATTTTGTGTAATACCGTCCAGAAAACGTAAATTTCAGCTCCGGAAGCACCATTGTCCAGAAACATTACATTTCCCCCGACACTGGTGTCCCCCCCATTACTTCGAACTACTGTACTTCGAATTTCTACTATAAATTCCATTTCACCGTATTGGAGCGCACCGTGGAGTCGTTTCCTCGGTGTTATTAATGGGCAATATTAATTTCACGGTTATCGATGTCATATATTAGCGGTATTTAGAAGAAATTGTACCGATATGTTATCGAGGGTTCAGCCCGCGTCGGTTTCCACAACTAATTACAAGGATGGGCCGAGGTTGCTCTCCTTGAAATGAATATTCACGCGGCGATCGTAGCCTCCTAAAACTGTCGTTGCTGAGTTTACGCGCGATCCTTATCCGTGAGATTCATTATAATACACGGCCCCGCGACGTACAATTTTTCCACGGTCCTGGTTCTCTCGCCGATGGAAAAGATAGATGACCATTACCGCGAATAAAAATGGGAGATTTTTCAGGCCGCGCCGTTTTAGGCCGGGCACGATAATTATGCAAATCGGGGCCGCGACGGGCACCGTACAATGTTAAAATCGTCAATTTTCGTAAATGCCCGCCGCGCCACCTGGTGATCCTTCATTTTACGGAAAAACCACGAACCGAGCTTTACCGAGACGGTTATTTGCGGTAATGTACGAGATTATTGTAAACGAGTTCGCGTACACACGCTTGATGACACGGTTGCTAATGAAGGAATTCGGAGTACACCGGATCGAGGGATCGGGAACGAAACTCGGGGGGACTGCACGATACTTAAGAAAAGAATGCTTCGGGGACACGAAACCGACAGTGTTCGATATTCGAACGATTCGAGATTCAGTTTCACGAGGTAGAGTGGAAGGTGTTATCGTAGTTGTGTGTTTTTTTATTATAAATTTATCGTTCGTGGCGTAACATCGACCGAGATTGAAAAATGTCGTTTATTTGTTACGATTCGCGAATTTTGCGGAATGTTTAGAGACGTTGTCCATTTGTTGAAGAATTTCAAAGAAATATCGTGAGTGTGTAATTTTCCGAAGAATCGTTCGTCGAAGAAAGAAATGTAGAATGTTTCGTGATATTTTAAATCGAAAACAAGTGTAAACTTCATGGTTGGAGCGCTGAAAAAAAAAATGTTGACTACCTTGCATACGTTAATTTGTCAATTCTTACTTTCTCATAGACGAATGATGTTTTTTAATTTTGTCGTGACGTAACATTGATCGAGATTGAAAAATGTCTCTTATTTATTACGATTAGCGAATTTTGCGGAATGTTTAGAGACGTTGTCCATTTATTTAAGAATTTCAAAGAAATATCGTGGGTATGAAATTTTCCTTTCTTTTTTTGAAAGAAATGTAAAATGTTTCGTTATATTTTAAGTCGAAAACAAATGTAAACTTTATGGTTGGAGCGCTGAAAAAAAAAATGTTGACTACCTTGCATACGTTAATTTGTCAATTGTAGCTTTTTCGTAGACGAATGTTATTTTCTAATTTTTTCGTGACGTAACATTGATCGAGATTGAAAAATGTCTCTCGTTTATTACGATTAGCGAATTTCTCAAAGACTCGTTCGTCGAAGAAAAAAATGTAGAACGTTTCGTTATATTTTAAATCGAAAACAAGTGTATACTTTACGATTGGAGCGCTGAGAAGAAAATGTTGGTTACCTTGCACACGTTAATTTGTCAATTGTTGCATTCTCGTAGACGAATGTTGTTCTCTAATTTTTTCTTACCTTTCAGCCGCGGTCCCTGTAATAATTGGAACGCGTCCCGCGGATTGTATCGCTATTATTGCGACATGCTCGAAACTCGAGAAGCATAATTAAACTAGGGTTGAGTCCCCCCGCTGTACACCGAAGGAGGATCGCTCCTCAATCCGACTCCTTGATCCAATTAACGTGGCGGAATAATCCCCCGGTTCGTTCACGTTGGCGCAGGTACCGTTCGCCATCGGTTCAGCCGAGCTTCGTCTTAAACAATTTCATTTGCATAGCAAATAATCAAACAATTTGCTTTGACATTTAAATTAGCGAAAGAAAAGCGGCACGCGAAACGCCGAGCGTGCTCTCTCTAATTTTCGAAGACGTCGACCGACCGAACGTAATTTCTCATTTGCATCTTTCGTTCATCGCGATCTTGGAAGTCGTAGCTGCTCGAATCATCTTTTTGCGAAAGAACAAAATATTACGTTTCTCTGATAAATTCCTTATTTGTATTGTTTTGTTTTTTTTTTTTTAGTTACGAATAAATTGCTTCGTTTGTTATCTTTGTACTGTAAGTAGCGAATTTAATTGAATCGTAGCGGATATACAATTGATACTTCTACGAAAGTATCTGTGTACGGATGATACTTCTACAAAAGTATCGGTGTACAATTGATACTTCTACAAAAGTATCGGTACACAATTAATACTTCTGAAAAAGTATCGGGGTAGTATCGATTCTTCTACAAAAGTATCGGTGTACAGTTGATACTTCTACAAAAGTATTGGTATACAATTGATACTTCTACAAAAGTATCGGTGTACAATTGATACTTCTACAAAAGTATCGATACAAGATTAATACTTCTTGAAAAGTATCGGTGTACAATCGATTCTTCTACAAAAGTACCGGTATACAATTGATATTTCTACAAAACTATCGGTATACAATTGATACTTCTACAAAAGTACCGGTGCACAATTGATACTTCTACAAAAGTATCGGTATACATTTGATACTTGTACAAAAGCACCGGTATACGATTAATACTTCTCCAAAAGTACCGACACACAATTGATACTTCTGCACAAGTACCGGTACACAATTGATACTTCTGCAAAAGTACCGGTAGACAATCGATACTTCTACAAAAGTATCCGCACGCAATTGATACTTCTGCAAAAGTATCGACATACAATCGATACTTCTGCAAGTATCGTTACACGTTTAATACACCTACTAAAGTATCGACACACGGTAGATACTTCCATAAAAGTATCGATACACTGTAAATACTCCCACAAAAGTATCGATACACTGTAAATACTCCCACAAAAGTATCGATACACTCTAAACACTCTCACAAAACCACCAACGAACAGTTGATACATCCGCAAAATCAGCAATACCCAATCGATACTTCCGCAAAGCATCGACGCACACTTGATACTTCCACAAAAGTACCCATACCCCATCTTCGACATCCAACCCCACGAACATCGACTAACCTTGCGTGAAAGTTTCAACCAACATCCCTTCTCCAAAGTACTCAAAAAGAACCCAAACAAAACCTACGTTTCAAAATATACACACCCAGATTACATCCTTCTCCCTCTCTTTTAGTTCCCATTACGTATTTCGACTCCGATGGCGCTCCTACCGCGAAAGACTCGAAACGTAACATAACCTAAAACTCCACCGGTCTCGCGTACGAAACCAGAGACAGAGCTATCCAGCTGTCCAACGGTCGCCGGGAAATTGGAGTTGTATCCGGTCCGGTGAAAACTTCGATACAATTGAATGGTGATCCGCCCCCCCACGGGCCATTCTTATGTATGAAATCCACGTGCAGGACGAAGAAGTTCAGGATGACGCGGTCGCGACGGTATCCGCCATCGTATATAGATATTATTGTTATTGCAGCGTGTAAGCATCGGGCACCGGTTTAGGGTGACCCCCGTCTGCCCGAACCTGGAGTGGGGGATGCGTGGTTTTTTTCAGGGGCAGCCTCGAGGACCGTGGAGGACTCGACTTAGCTCCAAGGGTGAAGGGAGAGAACCGAGTGTCATTATGCAAAGGAGATGGTCAGTTCGGTAATCCAGGGATCCCGGTTGGCCAGAGGTCGTCGCATTCCAGACATCTTGCGGAATTGTTTCTGCAAGATTGTCTGGGAGAGCCACGGGCCAACGGACCACCCTCCTCTCCTCTCCAAAGTCTGACGGATGTTCCGCTATATTGAAAGATATATCTCACGTGAACCACGTCCAGGGTTATATCTTCGTCGCCGTAATGGAAGGTGGGGTCCCCGTCTTCTCTCAGGTTCGTTGCTTCTCGAGAAATAGACTCGCGGTATCGCTTTACAGTGAAATGTAGCGGGTCCGGTGGATTGATATCCTCGAAGGGAAATGAGATGGTAGATGTACCGTGAAAAGGAGCTGTACAATTTTATGCAGTATTCCTACGTTGTCAACAAACCGGAGACGGGTAGAGAGTAGAGTGATTCGTTCAAGGACCTCTCGGATGAGTTTCAGCGAGCTCGTGGTAATTGGTGCGCTCGGGTGCCACTGAGTTAATTCTGGGATTTATAAACGAGTTTCGTTCGGTTCACGGTTTCGAAGATTACGGACTGCGAGGTACGAAGTACGAGGTAACGCGTAGAACATTGTAGAGTATTTGTTTCGATCAATTTTCGTTGAGGGATAAAAACACTCCAGAGAGAGTTTCCTTTTGAGGTTATCTACACTTTGATGTTTGGAAATGAATTTTGACAATGTTGAATAATATTGTCTAATGATTCTCTCGAGATACTTGTCAAATGTATGATAAAGAAAATTCTAAACTTCTTACGAACTGGGGAAAAGAGTTGGTTCAGTTCGCTTGGAGCGTGGATCAGTTCTTAATATAAACAAAATGCTAAACTTCTTGCAAACTAAGGAAAAAAGTTCGGTCAGTTCGCTTGGAGCGTGGTCAGTTCTTTTGGAGCGTGAATGCTCCAAAAATATTGCTAGTACACTAATCCTTGGTGCGATTAAAAAGAAACAACAAAAAGATCAAGTGTGCATGTGACCTTCCTTGAACATAGGGCAGCTAAATAACACTATCTTTCGCCTTAAGATACTTGTACCATAAAAAAAATCTAAATTTGTCGAAAACTTACTCCAAAAGTGTAGACAGTTCCATTATTTCAACAACGAAGCCTCCAAGTACATGTCCTAGCCTAGACACAGTTCTGTTATTGACAACTTACTCCAAAAGTGTAGACAGTATCGATATTTCAACCATAAAATCTCTAAGCACATGTCCTAGCCTAGATACACTTCTGTTATTGAAAATTTACTCCAAAAGTATAGACAGTATCGATATCTCAACAACGAAATCCCTAAACACGTGCCCTAGCCTAGGCACAGTCCTGTTATTAAAAACTTACCCCAAAAGTATAGACAGTACTTACTAGTACAGTACGATACTAGCCTAGACACAGTTCTGTTATTGAAAACTTACTCCAAAAGTATAAACAATACCGATATTTCAACAAACGCAACTGCCAAGCATATGTCCTTGCCTAGGCACAGTCCTGTTATTAAAACTCTCTCCAAAAGTATAGACAGTACTTACTAGTACAGTACGATACTAGCCTAGACACACTTCTATTACAGAATACTCACCAATGCTTCTAGTAATAAAAAAAAGCACAACAAAAGTCTCGAGCACGCACAAGCCGGTCGAGCCACAAGACCAACATCGTGTAAAAAAAAAGAAATTTGGAAAGCACTCGATCGGTCAGTTGGATCTCCCTTGTCGAATCCTCCCCGTGGTCTCTATAACGTACACACGTGGCCGTTTACGGTCTACGGTGCATCAAATTCGTGACACTAGAAACGCATCGCACGCGACATCGGCTCCCGTTAAATCGACGTAACAACCCCCGTCCGAATTCCCCCACTGTTGAAAGAATCTCGCGTTAAAGATCCCGCGCGACGAGAGTATGGCGGGCAGCCGTCGGTAGCGCTGCACGAGCTACCATCGAACGGATTTAGCGGCTTAGGAAAAGTGCGAGGAAAAGAAACGCGGCCGAGGACTTAACGTAAGTCGAGGCTCGGTCGTAAAAGGTCTGGGCGTAGCGATGATGAGCGTAGCGACCGTGCACGCACACCACGCACACGGGACACCTTGGACCTCGTACTTAGGATCCACCGAGGCGATCGAAGAGCCACTCTGGAAACACATCGGCGCACGGTACGTATCGCGTCGTATCTAAGGTATGGATGAATCATTTATCGGGTCCATAACCCGAGACGGTCTCGGGCCAACCGGTCAGTTTTATGCCGGCGCAGTAGAATTTGATCAAACTTCGTTTTGCGGCCACTCGGGGAGCAATAAGAGAACCGGCTCGCCCCTAAAACTACGGCCCCGAAGGTCTCGTACCTTACGTCGCTGACGAATCAACCCTCCTTCACCCTGCCCGCCCTTTGAATCCCGTTTCTGCACCGAAACGACACCCCCGGACGACCACAATCGACTCATAATTACTCAAACACGGGAACCACCCTCCATTTACAAGACGCTTCTCTTACGAGGAGATGGAGGTTCGCTCACGGGAAAATCTTTTCAAATGCGGGCGAAATTTTCATGCGTTTCCTCGTTTTTTTTTTAGGTTTTGTAGGTTGTTACAGATTTTGGACTTTTTCAAGTTTAGAAATTCTAGAATGTGTAGATAAACATTGACGAAGGTTTGAAGGTTTGTGGAATTCGATACGAATTGGGAAATAAAAATTGGAGAAGAAGGTTTTGAGGTGTGTGGTGTTCGATACGAGTTGGAAAATAGTAATTGGTGTGGAAGGTTTCGAGGTATGTAGGATTTGGTACGAGTTGGAAAATAGAAATTAGTGAAAATGGTTTCGAGGGGTGTAAAGTGTTATGCAAGTTGAAAAATAGAAATTGGTGTAGAATGTTTCGAGGTATTTAAAATTTCATAAGAGTTGGAAAATGGAAATTGGTGTAGAAGATTTCGAGGTACGTAGAATTTGATACGTGTTGGGAAATAGAAATTGATGAAAAATTTCATAAGAATTGAAAAATGGAAATTGATATAGAAGATTTCGAGCTATGTAGAATTTGATACGAGTTGGAAAATAGAAATTGGTGAAAAAGGTTTCGAGGCACGTAAAGTCTGATACGAATTGAAAAGTAGAAATTAGTAAAGTATGTTTCAAGACATGTAGAATGTTGAAAGAAGAAGAGAGTAGTACTCAAAAAAATTTTGAAAGAAATGTCTGACACAGTAAATTTTGAAATTAATAACAATCGATTCCTAGGGTTTTTATACAAATATTGATCACTGCTTCTAAAAATTTTTTAAATATATTAGATTTCTCGAGATAAAGTAATTCTTATACAAAAAATAATAATCAAGGATAATATTTAGTCAATTCTAACTTATGAGTCGGATAGAGGCAATTTTTTCCCTAACTAATGGACAAATTGATACTTTTCGTTATCACGGACGATACGTTTCTAACATGTATATCGTATTAACTTTTCAACTTCCTCGGTTCGGATACACTTTTCCCGCACTTTTCCATTTTAAAATTCACTCAAACGGAATGGCTCGTGGTAAAAGAGACTTTCAGTTTTCCCTGTTCTTAGCTGTATTATAAAAGATTCAGTGCATGTATTGTGGCCGGAGGTGGTCGTAAACCGAGACGGTGGACGATTCCTTAATTTGTTTACACTGCAAGTACGTCGAAGGGGGTTGATTTCATCCCTCGACAAGTATCGTTTGGCCGCCCCGGAACTAGGCATATGCGACGTAAAAATGCGATAAAAAAGAAACTTCCTCGCTCGTAACTCGAGGTTATATATTCGTTCTCGGTGCCGCTGTTCTGATCTTCGTACGTGAACACCGTGCACAAAAGTTTTCGGTTATATTACGTTTCATCGAACCGAATAACTTTTGTTAAAAATATCCCAAATATTTGCTGTTTCTCTTTTACCGTATCGACACGAGATGGTTCGTCGTATGAAGCATTTAAATATTTTCTACCCCTGTAAAAGTCTCACGATCACCTCGTTAAAGCTATCGTTACGAAGAGAAAGATACTTCGCGTCCATTGTGACTTATTTTGCGTATCTTTTCTATGAAACGTTAATATTCTGAAAAAATATAATCATCGTTAAATACATCGAGCTTGGAGAACGAAAAATTCTCTACCGTACTATTTAAACAAACACGAAACCGATGGAACGATTACACAAATCAGCGGTAATTTCTCGTAAACCGTAACGTATTTGAATTTTATGAAAGTGCCCGATGTCGAGTACGGAAATTGATCGATCCGACGTGAAATGTACGCGATAGATGAATTATCAAAATTAATTACTGTTTAGAAGATGTACTTGCATAATAAAGTAGGAAGTTATTAGTCACGGATGATAAGTTCTTTCGGGTTAATTGGCCGTGTTATTGATTGCGAACCGGATCGAAATAAAATGATCGAAACGTTAAAAATCTTTGGGATAACATTACCTTCTAACAAGTTTTCAACTCCTGGCTCGGAGTCCGCGTTAGAAATAACGATAAAATATCTCGTCTGTCCGAGGATATACTTCCTTTATCCTCCTTAGATAAATGTATTTTCTTCTATTCCGAGTACAACCAGCCATTAAGAAATGGCTAGTTAAAACTGGTACATAATCATTTTTCAAGAGGATTTAAAAGGTTCCCTTTAATGGAAACAAATGGTTTACCGAGAAGTACGTTTCGTCCTAGGTTGCTGGAGAATCCCTCGGTAAGGCTTGTCCAGCAACCCTTGCCTTAGACACCATTTGTACTTGTTGCAATTGACTCCTACATGGAGTCATTTGCTCAATAAAGCCCGCGGGAAACAGGTTTAAGGACTCAACGTACTTTTTACGAAACCATCTCTTTCCGCTAAATAATACCTTTTAAATCTTCGTAAAAGATGATCCTATTTATTCGTAACGAGTCTCGATGGCTATAAATACTTATCAGTCACCGAACATTTTTATTCCGGAACACAAGTTTGTCCATCGAAATAAAATACGGTAAGATAATATCACGATCGATCGCGATTCGTAAATAATCCAAACTGTTTTCAAAAGTACAGTAATATAATATATAGAACGTATCTACTAAATCGTCGTTAATAATCTGCGTGACAGTTGATAGGTAAATTCATCTTAAAAAGAATAATAAAATACAAGTCCACAGAGACATACGATCAAGACGAAATGGCGAGTTTCGATAAATGTCTATTTCATAATCGTACTTTTAACGAGGACTCCAAAGTTGAGGGTCAAGAACGTTGGCAGACATTTCAATGGCAGATTTCTATTAAAGAAATAAAATCAAGGGAAACATGTAAGCAAGTTGCAATGATAAGTTTCGATAAATAACTACTTCACAACCGTACTTTTAACGAGGACTCCAAAATAGAGGATCAAGAACATTGGAAAACATTTCGACGATATTTCTCTATTAAAAAAATACAATCAAGGGAAACATACAAGCAAGATGCACCGGTAAATTTCGATAAACAACTACTTCACAACCGTACTTTTAACGAGGACTCGAAAATAGAGGATTGAAAACCGTTCGAAAATATATCGAACGAATAATCTCGGTCTCGAACTATTTATTTATATCCACCGTAAATAACGTTGGATAATCTTCCAGGGGAACTCGTACGTTAATGCTTCCCACGATTACACGCTTCCCTCCGACGGGGTTTCCACGAAGAAAATCTCGGGGGGCCCGGGAATTTCGCGGAACGATTTCGAACGTATATATCCCGGTTCTCGCGCCACTTTGGCCCGAAGTATAATTCATCAAACTATCGCGTTTCGCGAAAACGGCGCAAAAATCGGGCCCCGGCAATTACCTGGCCAGCGACGATATCGCGGCGCGGGGGCCAAATGAAAAAAACGCGGGCTGACCGCGCCGCTGCGCGCCGCGCCGCGCCGCGGTGTGCATCGCAATCATCCCGTGCGATTGAATTATTGAGAGATTGCCCGGGCACGTGTAATTACCGATGCGAAAAGTGATTCTTGAGCCCGGGTGAACAAGTGCGTCCGAGATAAATGAAGTCAAAGCGTAAGGGAAAGAAAGGCGCGCGAGTGGGCCCCCGCGAGGGGCCCTTACCCCCACCTGAACGCTCGCTCGCCTCTCCTCGCCCTCCCCCTCGCCGTTTCTCGTGCCCCTCGCCAACCTCTGTACGAAGAAGCCGATGCTGTCCGGTCCGTACAAACTCATAAATCTCGGTGCAAATAATTGCCAGGCTTCGCTCCGAGAGAGTCAGATCAGTGGTGTTGATTTAGCGGTGTTCAGAGGTCATGTGTTCTCGCTAAGCTACGCCAATGTGTTTGCCCGATCGGGAACACGAAGCCATTACCCGGCCGCGGATCCTTTCCGCAGGTGTGCGCCTTCCCTGACCCCCCCCCCCCCCCCCCCTCTCCCACCCCTCTACCGTATCCAACGGCCGCGACAAATTGACCACCGAGTGGACTAATGAGCGTGTTTCGTTAATTTTTGAAACGGTAAACTCCGCTTGCACCGCGATGTATAGTACACTGCTGCCAATAAGTCACCGGAAACGGAGCTCCGTTTCGCTACGAGGAATGCATATTTTTTGAAGGAATTACGGATACCATTTTCCTTGGACGATCTCATTTTGGGGTAAGTTTAATTTTTTGTATCGGTATTGTTTTCATGGAATTTTACTTGGACGGGCTTATTTTGTGGTATGTTTGTTTCTCGTATTGTTATTATTTTGTACGATTTGTAATGTGTGAATGTGGAAGAGATCGTGGTTGATGCACTTGGGTGTGGAAAATATGTGTTTCTTTGGTGAAGGATAGCATGACCTTGAGAAAAGAAGAAAGTTTCCTTGGACAATTTTATTCCGTCGTAGGTTTCTTTTTCTATTGTTATTATTTTGTACGATTTGTAATGTGTGAATGTGGAAGAGATCTTGGTCGAAGCACTTGGGTATGGAAAATATGGGTTTCCTTGATGAAGGATATCATGACCTTGAGAAAAGAAAAAAGTTTTCCTTGGACGATTTTATTTTATGGCAGGTTTGTTTTTCGTATTTTTATTATTTTGTACAGTTTGTAATGTCTATATATGAAAGAGATTTTAGTCGAAGCACATTGGTGTAAAAAATATACAATATGCTTCCTTAGTGAAAGGTATCATGACCTTGAGAAAATAAGAATGTTTCCTTTAGACGATTTTATTTCATGGTAGGTTTGTTTGTCATATTGTTATCATTTTGTACGATTTGTAATGCGTGAATATGGAAGAGGTCTTGGTCGAAGCACATTGGTGTAAAAAATATATATTTCCTTGATGAAGGATATCATGACCTTGAGAAAAGAACAAAGTTTTCCTCGAACGATCTCATTTCGTCGAAGAATGTTTCGAAAGCGTTCAAATTGTTCGGTAAAAATGTCTCGTGTCGTTGAAAATAGAGACTTTTGAGCGATTTTGTATCTCTTCATCGAAACAAATGTTTAAACGAATAGTTGCGCAAACTTTTTGGTAAAATTCTCGACACAATCAACGATTTACATTCCACGATGCAAATGATCGACAAGCGTTAGTTTCGCCATTCGCCTCGTTTCGTAATGTCAATTCGTTCTCATTTCACATTATACTAAGTGCCCCGCGTGACTTATGGACTGGAGTGTACTTTCATATGGAGAGTCTCTGGTGATTCTACTGTAATTGATGGCAGGTTGTATTGTAATATCTCTTTTTTTTTTACTGTAATTCTTTCCCGCGTTTGTATCGCGATGCTGGCAATTTTTAAAGAATCTCCTTTCTCCTGTATCTTTTCAGAAGACAACGCAATATTTGCTATATAAACGACGAAAGACCGTTTAATCAATTATCGAAGCGTTACAATGATCAATCTCCCATCATTTTATCCTAACTTTCGAGTAGGTAAAATTACTCTTTACTACCAATTATTTCCATCGACAAAGAACTGAAAGCTTATTCAAACATTCGCGAATTAAATATCAATACCTTAAATTCGAGTGAATACTTAAAATTGAAAATCGAAACCAATACTCGAACCTTCGTAATTATCCCACGTGGTCTTACCAAAAGACTTAAAATTGAAAATCGAAACCAATATTCAAACGTTCATTTACTTATCCAATACAGTGGCCGTGTACTCCATTAATTTCCATAAAAACAAACTTTAAAATCGAAATCGGTATTTAAACGTTCGTAAACCAATTGTCCAATATCTTCCAATCGTGATACAATGATTATCGAATCGTAATCGTGGTTGTTCTTTGAATCTTCGATTCCACGGTCGATCGTACGAGAGATTGCCAGGACGTGGAGGTAAAAATGAATTATGAATAATCTCCGGGCTCGTTTAGAATGCGAGAAAGGTGACGCGGGAGGGTGATTCCTTAAAATTTAGCGCCATTCCGGACGGAACGGGCATGCATCTTCTATGAAATACGATTTCTGAATTTCGCTCGATGGTTTCCGAGAAGCGGTAGCCACAAAGACAACGGGCTCACCACTTTCTTACCCGAGCAAAGTTCCCGAGCCACTGATGGACACTTCTGCCGCGTTCTAAGAAACGCTATCGGCCCGGTAAGCGCTACGTCCTCGCTCAGGGACAAGAAGAGACGCGAACCCGTTCGTGAAAGTAGAGATGGGATCGAACCGGGCTGCCGTTCGCAAAATTTTCATTCGTTTAATGAACGAGAGGAAATCCGGTAACGATCGTTGTAACGTGGCTGGTGGTTGGAATCATTGACGGAAGAACGATTAGCTTAAGGTACTTTTCACAGGAATTGATGAAAATTTGTGATTTGCATTGAGTTTTGAACATCGAGAAAATTTAATTCTAGATTTTGGAAAAAGAAAATTTGAAAATTGGTGTTAGTGTAGCTGGGAGTCAGAACTATTAACGGGGTAAATGTAAGTAAAATAGTTGAACGATTAGCTTAAGGTACTTTTCATAGGAATTGATGAAAATTTGTGATTTGTGTAGATATTTGAACATCGACCAAATTAAATTCCAGATTTTGTAGAAAGAAAATTTGAAAAGAAATACTGTTAGTGTAGCTGGTAGTCAGAACTATTAACGGGGTAAAAATAAATAATATAGTCGAACGATAGGCTTAAGTACTTTTCACAGGAATTGATGCCAATTTGTGATTTGCATTGAGTTTTGAATATCGAGAAAATTTAATTCTAGATTTTGTAGAAAGAAAATTTGAAAATTGGTGTTAGTGTAGCTGGTAGTCAGAACTATTAACGGGGTAAAAATAAATAATATAGTCGAACGATAGGCTTAAGTACTTTTCACAGGAATTGATGCCAATTTGTGATTTGCATTGAGTTTTGAATATCGAGAAAATTTAATTCTAGATTTTGTAGAAAGAAAATTTGAAAATTGGTGTTAGTGTAGCTGGAAGTCAGAACTATTAACGGGGTAAATGTAGGTAAAATAGTGGAACGATTAGCTTAAGGTACTTTTCATAGGAATTGATGCCAATTTGTGATTTACATTGAGTTTTGAATATGGATTAAATTCAATTCTAGATTTTGGAGAAAGAAAATTTGAAAAGAATTGGTGTTAGTGTAGCTGGTGATACGAACAATTAACGAGGTAAATATAAATTATATCGTCGAACGATAGGCTTAAGGTACTTTCCACAGATTCTTGAAAATCGACCAAATTAAATTCCAGATAGTGTACATAATAAATTTAATACCCATTTTAGTGTCTAACAATGGAACCTTCTAAGAATAAATTACATCGTTAGAAGTAATTAAAATTCAAACAAGAATCTAACGAACAATCGTCAACGTCTAATAATCCGAAATAAATTTAATTCATTACTATCCTTAATTTTATAATTTTGATATTATGGATGACAAATGTGAAAATATTCAATTTTATACTTCATCGACGAAAGTTTAATAAAAAGTAGTAATGCATTAATTGTATCAAACGAATATCGATATAATTGTTCGGACAATTTCGATAGTACAATTATTAAGTAAAACTCGTTTAGGAAATTGATTCCATAAAAATATACATTACGATCAGGGGTGTTACTGTAACAATTTCCATCGACACCAATTTCTATAAATAATCTCCTTATTGATCCAAGAAGAAAAAATCGAACATAGTAACAAATATACATTACGATCAGGAGTGTTACTGTAACAATTTCTATCCACACCAATTTCTATAAATAATCTCCTTATTGATCCAAGAAGAAAAAATTGAACATAGTAACAAATATACTCTACAATGAGAAGTGTTACTGTAACAATTTCCATCCACACCAATTTCTATAAATCATCTCCTTATTGATCCAAGAAGAAAAAATTGAACATAGTAACAAATATACACTACAATGAGAAGTGTTACCGTAACAATTTCTATCCACACCAATTTCTATAAATCATCTCCTTATTGATCCAAGAAGAAAAAATTGAACACAGTAACAAATGAGTAATATTAATCCGGTATCGATGTAAGGTCGTTTGTGTGCATCGGACTACGCGAGTGGACAAATTCTGCGTTACGAAGAATCGATTCGTATCTCGATATCCCGATTGAACACGGTTCTTCTTGGTTTCAGTCGGGAGTCGTTCGTCGAACGCCGCGCCGACAAGTTCAATATTTGTAATGCTCGAACGCGGTTCGCACACATGTCGCGAAAATGGGTGAGGGTATTATGTGTCCTTCTGGCGTCAGAGAACCTAAGAAACCGCTGTACTTCGGTAATCGTAGGTAGAACACGGATCCTGGCTCGTTTCAACAGGAAATAAGAGGGCTTGCTTGTAGCAACGTCGACGCTCTTTACGTTGGAAAATGACGATGTCGTTTTAGACTCGACACCATGAATCGAAACGATTGGAAAATTGTGGGAACGGTCACTGATTTGTAAAAAGTGAAGAAACTTGTGCAAATTTCAAAGTCGACTTGTCTTGCAGTTTCGAAAATCAGTTGATAGATTTTTAAAATAGAAATTAATACATTCGAATAGGGTTGATCGTTTAAAATTTGATTTAGAGTCAAGAAAATTGTAGACACACCATCTTCAGAGTGAAATTAATTGCTTGTTCGATTCTAATTGCTTGAAGTGGATTTAAAAGTTGAATATGGTAAAAATTAACAAATATTTTTCGAATCGTTGTCAATTCACACCGATTGTTACTTTTAAATATTTCAGAATCGATAGAAATTCAATTGGTTTAATTTTCTGGTTATTTGAAATACTTTTTTCGTTTGACGTAGGTGCAATTACGGTTGCAACGTATCGAGTTCCACGATTAAACGATCATTTTTCAGCGAGACACAAGTATCGTCGAGTTTGAGAGGCAAGGTAGGAAAGAGTGACAATAAGAATTTCGTTTCTATTTTCTTCCTTCCTTTCCTTTGTCACGCACATATTTTGCCCACTTCATTTGTCCCTGAGGGAGCATTTCGAGCTATGTTTACCTTCAGGCGACATTACTGCCTCCAGGCTCGGCGTAAAGTGAAATGCAGCCTCGTCTCGGTGAAGTGCAATGGAAAATTTAACGAACCACGATGCCTCGTATCGAGCCTCAATAATTTATCTTTCGAAATTCTTACGGTTTTCAGAGACATCGAGCTCATTTTAAAGAGAGCCCGAACGCAATATTTTGCGGAGAAAATAAAGGAAAGTTAATTGAAAATTAGAAGATAAAATTAGAATTTCTCTACCTTGCATAAAGTGCATCTCGACATTTTAAAATCGTGGATGTAGATCGATTGGACGTTTTTCGAAAGAAAAGTGTCTACTTTTAATAATTCTAATCAAAACTAAATAGCTTCGATACTAATTTTAAATTTTATTCGGTTGCAAAATGTGTCCTATTACTTTTTTAAACGATATTTAAATCTCCTAGTTTCTCGTTTATAAATTCAAACGTGGATCTGGACGATCAATGTGTGTCTTTACACATTGTCTGAAAATTCTTTTAAATATTATTTAACACAGATGATTATAATATTCGTACGTTCTAAAAATACGAGTTCAATTTAAAAAATCGAAAAGAGTCGAATTTCTTTAAAATATTATATAACTCCAGAGAGTATAATGTTCCATCGTTCTAAAAGTGTGAGTTTAAATTAAAAACTCGAAAAGATTCGGATTTTTTAAAAATATTATATAACTCCAAAGCGTACAAGATTCCATCGTTCTAAAAGTACGAGTTTAAATTAAAAAATCGAAGAGACTTGATACTCTTTAAAATATTATTCAAACCTGGAGAGTATAATGTTCCATCTTTTTAAAAATACGAGTTCAAATTAAAAAATCAAAAAGAGTCAAATTTCTTTAAAATATTATATAACTCCAGAGAGTATAATGTTCCATCGTTCTAAAAGTGCGAGTTCGAATTAAAAAATTGAAAAGATTCGGATTTTTAAAAAATATTATCTAACTCCAAAGCGTAGAAGATTCCATCGTTCTAAAAGTACGAGTTTAAATTAAAAAATCGAAGAGACTTGATACTCTTTAAAATATTATTCAAACCTGGAGAGTATGTTTCATCTTTTTAAAAATACGAGTTCAAATTAAAAAATCGAAAAGAGTCGAATTTCTTTAAAATATTATATAACTCCAGAGAGTATAATGTTCCATCGTTCTAAAAGTGCGAGTTTAAATTAAAAACTCGAAAAGATTCGGATTTTTAAAAAATATTATCTAACTCCAAAGCGTAGAAGGTTCCATCGTGCTAAAAGCGCGAGTTTAAACGAAAAAGACGAAAAGACGGAACAGAAGCGAAAGTATAACGTTATTGCGTATTCAACGCTTTTCACCCCCTGTCGCATTACACCGTGCAACCCCGTGCGCGTAAACCGCTCCCGACTTTACGATCCCATATACCGACGAGTTTATTCTTTTATTACGAACATCGTGTTTCCGACTTGCGGTGCCCATGCATCACGCATCATATTACGCACGCCCGTCTTCTTCTGATTTGCGTGCTGTTCGGAAATTCTCAATACGTCCTAACGTTTCCTTCGCAACCGTAATTGCATCTATACCAAACGAAAAAAGTATTTCAATTAATCGTACCAGAAAATTAAACCAATCGAATTTCTACCGATTCTGAAATATTCAAAAGTAATAATTTACAACGATTTGAAAAATGATCCTTATTTCCCTCCTATCGAGCCACGGTTCCCCACTTTAAAGATTCTCGCGTGAAAGATGATAGATCTCTCGGGTTTGCTTGATTCTTGAACAATTTTTCCCAAGTACTGGCAAAAATAATAACAGTAATAACATATCGTTGCGCGAGAGTATCATACGAGATCAATCGCGTTTTAAATAATAATAGTAACGCGTCGTTGCGTGAGAGTAATATACAAGATCGTGATAAAATAATAATAGTAACGCGTCGTTGTTGCTCGAGAGTGATACACAAAATCTATCATGTTTTAAATAATAATAGTAACGCGTCGTTGTTGCTCGAGAGGGATACACAAGATCTATCGCGTTTTAAATAATAATAGTAACGCGTCGTTGTTGCTCGAGAGTGATGCACAAGATCTATCGCGTTTTAAATAATAATAGTAACGCGTCATTGCGCGAGAGTAATATACAAGATTTATCGTGTTTTAAATAATAATAGTGACGCGTCGTTGCGCGAAAGTAGTACACAAGATCGTGATAAAATAATAATAGTTCGTCGTTATTGCTCGAGAGTGATACGCAAGATCGATCGCGTTTTAAATAATAATAGTAACGCATCGTTGCGCGAAAGTAGTATATAAGATCTCTTGCCTTTCAAATAATAATAGTAACACGTCGTTGCGCGGGAGTATTGTGCAAGATCGCGTTTTAAATAATAATAGTGACGCATCGTTGCGCGAAAGTAGTATACAATACGAGTTGAAAGATCGAATCAAATATACGACGTGTAGAAGTAGAGACGAGTATACAGTTACGGTGCAAAAGGCAAAGTACAGCTACGTGCTGTTATTAATCCTACCCGATCGTTATAAATAAATCTTGGAGAATGTGGACTCGATGCTTGAAGCGTTGCGTCGATTTTAATTCGAAAATAGAAATAACGTCTCGCTGCTGATACGATTCATTCTGTAAGATACTTTTTTCAATTTCTTGTTCCATTACCGTGGAAATGATCCGAGTTTATGAACAATTTATGGTAGATATCGGTTCAATTTCGACGACGAGTTCCACGTTATACGTACAGGTTATAATTTCACGTATTAAAGATATCCTCTGGCTTAAAATTATTCGATCGTGGTAACCACCGTCCTATACTACAACCACGAGGAAACTGATAACAGTACTTGTATCTCTAACCTTGCCAAGTATAACCGTAAGACCGTTCTCCGTCCACCTGGTGAGTAAAATGAGATCCCAAAGTTTAAATAATAATAGTAACGCGTCGTGGTGCGAGAGTAATATACAAGATTTATCGTGTTTAAAACGATAGTTTTAATGCCAACCAATTGTATTTAAAACACCAATTATCCGCACGGTTCCAACCGAAGAGAAACATCTACCCAAAAGAATATACTTTCTTGGTCAAAAAAAAAAACTATATTAATACACGAAACGAAATCTACAAGAAACGAAAAAAGGTTAGAAATCAATTTTCCTATCCCTTCGAAACCATTCGAATGGTATCATTCACGTATTTCGTATCGTTAAACGCAAAGAAGATATTTAAGTTCTCCTTTTTGGCTGAGAAATTCTAAAATAAAATATCTAACATCTGTACAATAAATGAATATAGCGATTCAAACGTCCAATTAAATTCCAAAGTACGTATCTATTTATGATTCCATGTTAATTAATAACGATCGCTCGAAGGAAGATTTGTAGGACGACTTGTTCGAAGGATCGTAGAAAATTTCGATTCGTGTATCGTAATGAAAATACACGAAGCAACCGTTGAAAAATGATTCTGTTCCGGCTACTCGGGCGGGAAGTCCCTTTCTTAAGAATACTTGACAAATGTAGAGCCATGATAACAGCCGGTGCAGACGAAGGCTTCAGACGGACCGGTATTTCTTCGCTGGGCTAACGTAGATGTCAGCGACGATATTATCTACCGTGCGTTAAAGTCTCGGGTTTCCTCTGCACCGCATGTTGCCGGGTCATTGGGGCCGCGTTTCATCACAAACCGGGCCCCTGTACTTTTACTTTCCTCCGTGCACACCGGCGCAAACGGTGTTACTCGTTATATCTGACAAATTTCCTTTTAATCTGCGCGTTACTTGCTCGTCCGGCTATTAAAATCGACCTCCATTTTGTTATAAGATAGAATGTGACTTTAGAATGTTGCCTCCGTTATGATTTCTTTTGGATCGAAAAGGCTCGAAAGTATTTATAATGTATATTGTGTCGGAGAAATTTAAGGTCAACTCTACGCGTTGTTCGGTATTAAAATAGAGCTCTATTTTGGTATATAGTAGAGTGTAATTTTCGTATACGTAGGTATAGTGGTGTCCTCCACTATAATTGCTTCCAGATCAAAATAGTGAGAAGGTTCGAAAGTATTTATAGTATATACGTTGTCGGAGAAATTTAAGGTCAACTCTATGCGTTGTTTGGTATTAAAATAGAGCTCTACTTTGTTATATAGTAGAGTGTAATTTTCGTATACGTAGGTATAGTGGTGTCCTTCACTATAATTGCTTCTAGATCGAGATAGTGAGAAGGTTCGAAGGTATTTATAGTATATACGTTGTCGGAGAAATTTAAGGTCAACTCTATGCGTTGTTTGGTATTAAAATAGAGCTCTATTTTGGTATATAGTAGAGTGTAATTTTCGTATACGTAGGTATAGTGGTGTCCTCCACTATAATTGCTTCCAGATCGAGATAGTGAGAAGGTTCGAAGGTATTTATAGTATATACGTTGTCGGAGAAATTTAAGGTCAACTCTACGCGTTGTTTAGTATTAAAATAGAGCTCTACTTTGGTATATAGTTGAACGTAACTTTCGTATACGTAGGTATAGTGGTGTCCTCCACTATAATTGCTTCTAGATCGAGATAGTGAGAAGGTTCGAAGGTATTTATAGTATATACGTTGTCGGAGAAATTTAAGGTCAACTCTATGCGTTGTTTGGTATTAAAATAGAGCTCTACTTTGTTATATAGTTGAACGTAACTTTCGTATACGTAGGTATAGTGGTGTCCTCCACTATAATTGCTTCCAGATCAAAATAGTGAGAAGGTTCGAAAGTATTTATAGTATATACGTTGTCGGAGAAATTTAAGGTCAACTCTACGCGTTGTTTGGTATTAAAATAGAGCTCTACTTTGTTATATAGTAGAGTGTAATTTTCGTATACGTAGGTATAGTGGTGTCCTCCACTATAATTGCTTCTAGATCGAGATAGTGAGAAGGTTCGAAAGTATTTATAATATATACAGTGTCGAAGAATGTTAAGCGTTGTTTTTTTATTAAAATAGACCTCCACTTTGTTATATAGTAGAATGTATCCTTCGGTTGCCTCCATTATAATTTTTTTTGGATTGAGATAGTTCAAAAGGTTGAAGCATATTTCTAATATTATACATAGGGTGTCGAAAAAAGTTAGGGTCAACTCTACGCGTTGTT
This sequence comes from Ptiloglossa arizonensis, assembly GCF_051014685.1. Lineage (NCBI taxonomy): Eukaryota > Metazoa > Arthropoda > Insecta > Hymenoptera > Colletidae > Ptiloglossa > Ptiloglossa arizonensis. Next base: position 24,939,675 of record NC_135050.1, read on the forward strand.
CGTTATTAAAATAGACCTCCACTTTGTTATATAGTAGAATATACCTTTCGGTTACCTCCACTATAACAGCGTCTGTATCGAGATCGTGAAGAGCTTCGAAGGTATTCATAATATGTACGGTATGTAAAGAACCGTGCAAAATCTATAGCGTGTAATAATAATACACAATGTAATGAGAAATCTACGACTTGAAAATGTACAACCATCGATACGAACTGAACGTACAAATGAAATGTATTATATATTTTTGTATATAGGATACGTAGCAGAAAACAAATTAAGAAACTCGACGCATTTTGCTCTCGAATAAATCATTTGGCACACTTATCGCGAAGAACGCATCGCGTGGGTATGGTAATGAGTTTCAATCAACCTGAAGAGTTCGTACCTCTATTTTCTTAACACTCGGTATAATTTTCCGATACCTCAAGATGTTCTACACGAAGGTGTTGAACGAGCTACAGTTTCGAGCAACATGTACAACAATTTTCTCTGTTGTTTACTACTATTTCACGATGTCTGTAAATCATCGTACGACAAACTCTAGTTTCTTTTAAAAGTTTACACAACGATAAACATTGTTACAGTAAAGTCGAGTTCATGATTTTTCTCTGCTGCACCCAGATCTCTCGAAAACAGCTCCTATGGAATCTCATCGGCGAAAAAAGTTTTAAATAATTAGGTATCTACGCGATGCAAAGGTCTGGTGACATAGTTAAGTACGCAAAGTTTGCCACGCCTGAATTTTCAAAAATAGCTCCACATGGAATTTCACTAGTAGCAAAGATACAAAAAGGAAGTACACGATGTAAAATTGTCACAAGCTTAAATCTAAAAAAATAGATACACAATCTAAATTTACTAGTTCTCGAAAACTTTCCATAGAATCTTATTGGTCTAAAGAATATAAAAAATAAGTACACGATGCAAGTGTCACAACCCTGAATCCCTAAAAACAGCCTTCCATAGAATCTTACTGGTAGTAAAAATTAAAAGAAAATAGATATACGATCTAAATCCACTACACCCCTCAATCTCCAAAATCAGCCTTTCATAAAATCTCAGCATTGACAATAATTTAAAAGAGTAGATACACGACCTAAATTTACAACAGTTCTCGATTCCCAAAAATAGCTTCCCATAGAATCTCACCAGTAGACAAAAATATAAAAAATAATTACACGATGTGTACCTACTGTACCTACTTATCGTAGGTATAGTATCGTATTTTTTACTGGTGGTAAAAAATATAAAAAAATACACGACCTAAATTCACAACAGTTCTCGATCCCCAAAGACAGCTTCCCATAGAATCTCACCAGTAGACAAAAATATAAAAAATAAGTGTACTTACTATACCTACTTACCATAGCTTTCATGGAACCTTACCGATGGTAAAAAATATAAAAAAATACACGACCTAAATTTACAACAGTTCTCAATCCCCCAAAACAGCTTCCCATAGAATCTCACCAGTAGACAAAAATATAGAAAATAATTATACGATGTGTACCTACTGTACCTACTTATCGTAGGTATAGTATCGTATTTTTTACTGGTGGTAAAAAATATAAAAAAATACACGACCTAAATTTACAACAGTTCTCGATCCCCAAAGAAAGCTTCCCATAGAATCTCATCAGTAGACAAAAATACAAAAAGTAAGTGTACTTATTATACCTACTCATCATAGCTTTCATGGAACCTTACCGGTGGTAAAAAATACAAAAAAATACACGACCACTTCTGACAAGCTGTCACTTATCGTAGGTATAGTATCATATTTTTTACTAGTGGTAAAAAATATAAAAAAATACACGACCTAAATTTACAACAGTTCTCAATCCCCAAAGACAGCTTCCCATAGAATCTCACCAGTAGACAAAAATATCAAAAATAAGTGTACTTACTATACCTACTTATCATAGCTTTCATGGAACCTTACCGATCGAAAAAAATACAAAAAAATACACGACCACTTTTGACAAGCTGTCACTTATCGTAGGTATAGTATCATATTTTTTACTACTGGTAAAAAATATAAAAAAATACACAACCTAAATTTACAACAGTTCTCAATCCCCAAAAACAGCTTCCCATAGAATCTCACCAGTAGACAAAAATATCAAAAATAAGTGTACTTACTATACCTACTTATCATAGCTTCTATGGAACCTCACCGATCATAAAAAATACACGACCTAAATATACAACAGTTCTCTGTATCCCTGACGATAACTCTCCATGGAATCTTCCCGATGGAAAAGCAAAGGAAGAAGTGAGTAGAGGACGCAAGTGCCGCGACCCCGAATCCTCGAAACCGTTCCCCCGGTTCGAAGCAATGGTTACGCGAGGCGAAAGTGTCGTGGCCAGATATTCGAGTCGAGCGTCTATGTAGCTCATTAACGCCGGATTCGATTCGCGTACCGGTGACGTCACGCGACCGTCGGATTACTCCGGAAGTCGTCTCACGTTCCGGCCAGTTCATTCTTCACTCGTAGGTAGGTAGGTAGACTGGTTGAATGCTGTGACGCCCCTTTTACAAAGCTTGTCCTACTGCTCCGCGTGTACCTGTAAAGCCGGCAAGAAGAGCCGCTGCCATAACAGGGTCCCCCGGTATCTCTGCCGCAGCTCCGATTCCGATGATCTTTCACCAATCTCGTCTCTCATCTTCATCTTTTTATATCATCTCCTCCGCACTGTTCGCTTCTTTCTAACTCCGTGCAGCCACTCCCCTCCCCGTCCCTCGTCAACCGTCCCCCTCTACATCGGATCGGATTCTCTCCTCCACCGACACCCCCTCTACCCTTTGCTTTCCGTAATCTTTCGGACTGCTACGCTGTCCGTCAAATCTTTCGTTTGTTTTGCCTACTGTTTTTCGATCCGTGACAAAGCTCCGTTTTCAACGAGCGCGTGCATCGACAACGGGGTGCCTAACAGGTGAGGTAGCATCACGACGATTTTCTCGAGCTCGAATTTAACGCGATAAGTTGCGTATCTGTTTCTTTACATTTTTTTTCAGCAGTGAGAGTTTATGGGAAGCTGTTTTCGAGAGATTTGAGTGCAGAGAAAAATCAGGAACTAGACTTTACCGTGATAATGCTTATCATTGTGTGCCTACTTATTTATATTCTTTTCCACCACTGAGATTCTACTAAAAGCTATCTTTGTGTAATTTTGAGAGAACTCGACATTACCGTGATAATGTTTATAGTTGTGTACCTATTTATTCATATTTTTTTCTCGAATTTAACGCGATAAGTTATGTATCTGTTTCTTTACATTTTTTTTCAACAGTGAGAGTTTATGGGAAGCTGTTTTCGAGAGATTTGAGTGCAGAGAAAAATTAGGAACTAGACCTTACCGTGATAATGTTTATCGTTGTGTACCTATTTATTTATATTTTTTCCTCGACTTTAACGCGATAAGGTGTGTATCTGTTTCTTTACATTTTTTTTTTTAACAGTGAGAGTTTATGGAAAACTGTTTTCGAGAGATTTGAGTGCAGAGAAAAATCAAGAACTAGACCTTACCGTGATAATATTCATCGTTGTGTACCTATTTATTCATATTCTTTTCCACCACTGAGATTCTACTAAAACCTATCTTTGTGAAATTTTGAGAGAACTCGACATTACCGTGATAATGTTCAACGTTGTGTACCTATTTATTCATACTTCTTCCACCAGTGAGATTCCACTGAAAGCTATTTTCGAGGATTCGAAAATATTATATTATATTATAATATATTATATTATAAAATATTTTTATAATTGCATACCTAAATTTACATGTTACCAATGCAGGAAGCCACATATTAGATGCTCAATATTAAAACTATATATTTATATAGCTCATTATATTCGAAAGAAATATTAGTTACTTTTTACTCCCAGAACGAGTGTAGGAAGTCTCCGAATAATTCCCTAACGAAATATTAAAATCGTCGCGATAAATAACGAATTACGCGTCCCGGTTAACAAATGCCCCGTCGATAAAACCGATGAGATTTTGTTCGATTCGAACAGCAGGTAGTCGATTTCCTTGTCGCTATAAACCGTCACTCGAAAGCTCCGCATCGACGGGCTGTGCCAACTCGTAAAACTCATCTGTGGTCATCGTTCGATGTACAATATTAAGCCCTAAATCACGGACAAGCAGCTCCGCCCCCCATATTACCGCTTACACGATTACGAAGCCGCGTTAATTATCCGTATTATACGAAGCGGCGCCGATTTTCGAGCCGCCGCGCCCGTACGACTATTTGTATTTTAAATTGCATCGCTCGACGCATTGAAAATAAGCTCCGACGCGCTTAACGTAGTGGTAACCGCTGACGAGTTTTTCCATGTTATTACCGTAGTGACAAAAACTCGTGCGTTAAATCAAGGGCGAATTCCTCGCCCGTGTTCATAAATCATCTCGAAACGCACGCGGCTTGATAATATTGCCCAAGTTTTTTACCATAGTATGAACTTGGAACAAAATGAATATATAATATGAATCGAGCAACCAAGATATTTCGAAGCTTCCGATCGATCGCGGACACGTACTACTTTCGTACGTTTTATCGACACCGATTCGTACTTTTATCGATCGAGCTCTCTCACACGTGGAACACTCGCGAAGAATACACTCTTCGTTTCCTTTACAAACCTTTGGGATTCAATTCGTTCGATTCATTATACTCAAGACCCTGAATTTTTTTTCGTGATTTAAAGTTTCCTTACACCCGAAGAGGACGTAAACAAATTAACACTACCGATAGATTTCGGTATATTAAGTCATTCTTAGTACGTTTCTCTGGAAAATCGACGATTGAGGAACAAGAGAAACTCGTGAGATCGATTGGAATAAAATGAAACGTATAAGTATAGAATAAAACGATTTGTAACGTCTTTTGAAAACACGCTATGGAATTTGTGATAAATTTCTTTGCGAGAACTGTTGAGACCAGTCGTTTTAACTGATTGGTAAATCTAGTGATACCTGATTATGAACTTGGATGGATGGTCGAAAGTTTGTAATTAATAAACAACGCCCGTGATTTTTTTCGTGGTTCAAAGTTTCCTTACACCCGAAAATGACGTAAACAAATTAACACTACCGATAGATTTCGGTATATTAAGTCATTCTTAGTACGTTTCTCTGGAAAATCGACGATTGAGGAACAAGAGAAACTCGTGAGATCGATTGGAATAAAATGAAACGTATAAGTATAGAATAAAACGATTTGTAACGTCTTTTGAAAACACGCTATGGAATTTGTGATAAATTTCTTTGCGAGAACTGTTGAGACCAGTCGTTTTAACTGATTGGTAAATCTAGTGATACCTGATTATGAACTTGGATGGATGGTCGAAAGTTTGTGATTAATAAACAACGACCGTGATTTGATTTGTAGGTGTAATATATTCCCTACTACGTTTTCCTTTTTTCACTTCGTATTTTCTTATTACGTTACACGTAGTGTTGTACAGTGTGCCTCGATCGAAGAAGACCAATATTTTGTTTTTTACCCGAAATATGTTTACAATTTGAATAATTTCGAAGAAGGAATGTCTTGGAAAAGAATTCCCAAATCGTTGGATCGAGTATTGTATTCACAGTTCGGTCAATACGTTCGTCGTATTCGATCACGTTAGACCTTTTTCTTCGGAGAAAGCTGGAGGAAGTTTAGCAAGAGTAACCTACAACTTTGGAGAACAGGACGAATGGCATAATTAGAGCGGCGTGGTGATGCCGTTACTTGAGAAACGATCGAAGAGCATTACGATTCGCGATCGATCGTTTCGAAAGCTGTCGATGAACGCTCATAACACGAATAGCAAGTCCTAATTACTCGTTACGGAAAGTGTATCACCGACGTTTCGTTACGTTCTCGATTGTTCGAGGTCATACGAAGGTCACGACCGAGAATTCTCGAACACTGTTGTGCAATATCGAGCAACACTCGGGAAAAAGATATCAACGTAACAAATTTCTCTACGGTGGAATACGTCTTTCGAAATCTTTCCAGTTGTGTCGTACTTGGCGTTCAAGGTCGTTCGAAGACTCGATCATGCTCGAACGTATTTTCCAACGGTGCAAGAAAATGTATACGTTCTTTCGACGAAAGACATTAACGATCTTGCGAAGAATCGAGAGCAATTTTTCATCCGCGGCGTTCCTCCTCGGTAATTCTCACTTTCGTCGAAAGGAAACGAATCGTTTGGGTAAGTTTCCACCCGATCGAGACACCCTGTATAATTCGCGGTAAAATATTCTCAGCCGGTTGCTAATAATAACAATAAACGTACGTTGGCCGTTGTTGCTCGGATCTAACCTCGAATACTCCCGAGGTCCCGATCGCATATATCTCGCGTACGCACAAGAGGAAGAAAGCACCACCTTTGTGTTATTAGCGCACGGGAAAATAGAATTAAGGTTCACGCCAGGGGTTTAGGGGTCTCCGTGGAGGGCAATCCCCGGCGTAGAGTTGGCGGCGAAGTTGCATTTAAAAGCGTCGGCGTGCACGTGCACGTTGCACCGAGCATTGCATGTTATTATCAGGCCTATCGAGGTAATGATCAGTCGATCGTCTCACTTGTTTATGGCGGTGGTTTGCTCGCGATCTTGGCTCTGTAATTAATTTAACCAGCGCATTTCTGTCTATTTCTCTTCACCGGTTGAAACGAGCGTGGCCGAGTAGTGCGTGGACGGGCGCATGCGCGAGCGCGAGAGATGCAAACCGTTGATCAACTCCTCTTGACTTACGATGATGCACTGCCTCTTATGCGAATTTATCCGGCCTTTCGCTCCTTACCAAGAAAGAAACTATTAACGGGGACTATCAGCGTCCGACAGGTGAAGTATATGCGCGCGCAGCTCGCTTCTTTCGCGAAAAATCCGAAAGCCAATTAGCGCCGGCCGGGCCCCGGGTTGCGCGTCCCGCTGAATAGTTGCGCCGAAAATAGATGTTCCTTTCGAGAGGCGGATGTAAATCAGCTGCAATTAAATTCTTAATTAAGAGCGCCCACTGTGCCTTCGCGCTGATGAAGTTCGCAATTAGGCGAGAAGATGCTTTCCTCGCTTACTTTTTTCCCGTTGTTCGCTCTCGTTCTGGTTTTGTTGCGGAATCCAACGGGTAAATAGTTCCGCCGGCCAATAACTCGACGCGCAACCATCACCGCCGACGCGCACGCGCGTTCCAACTCACGCGTACTGGGGACATTTTTCCCAACGTTCGGCTGGTTTGGGCGAAAACTTTCTTTCCGAGTAACTCGACGTTCAATTTTACCGAGCGAACAACGACCATCGTTTCGATATCGCTACCACACTTTTCGCGGGTAGCGAAAGTGTACCGATTGAGGTGTAATCGGTTGAGGTATATCGGTGGAAGACGATCTAGGGAATTTTCTAGTGTTGGTTTTTATGAAGGAAATTTACTTGAATCTTTTCTTTTGGAATTTTCCTCGTCAATCTCGTCCTCGTTACATTTTTCGCGCACAGTGAAATGTAATCGGTTATAGTGGATCGATGGAACACGATCTAGGGAATTTTCTAGTGTTGGATTTTGGAAAGGTAGTTTACTTGATATTTTGCTTTTAGAATTTTCGACGCAAATCTCGGTCTTCGTTACAATTTTCGCGCACAGTGAATTGTAATCGGTTATAGTGGATCGATGGAACACGATCTAGGGAATTTTCTAGTGTTGGATTTTGGAAAGATAGTTTACTTGATATTTTGCTTTTAGAATTTTCGACGCAAATCTCCGTCCTTGTTACATTTTTCGCGCACACTGAAATGTAATCGGTTGCAGTAGATCAATGGAAAACTATCTAGGGAATTTTCTAGTGTTGATTTGTATGAAGAAAATTTACTTGGAATTTTTCTTTTGGAATTTTTCTCGTAAATCTAGGTCCTCGCTACTTTTTTCGCGAGTAGTAAGCTGTAATGGGTTATAGTGGATCGATGGAACACAATCTAGGGAATTTTCTAATGTTATTTTTCATAAACGAACTTTACTTCTTAAGTTTTGCAACAGCGCTTCGTGAAACTTGCACGATAATAAATTCGTCGATATCTTCCAACTTTGTATAGAGTGTGAAAGAATCATGCATTTCTTTGAAAAATGCAAATATATATTTCTTTCTTTGAAATGTAGATTAACATTCGCCTTCTTGGTTATCAGAGACGAAGACGTTAAAGCATTGTTACGCCACTTACAATTAGTCAATCTCTGCACCCAAAAATTACTAAACAAAATTTCGTCCGATTTGAAAAATTCACATAATTTCTTAAATAAGTTTATAAATTTGAATAAGTCACTAAAGACATTTAATAAAAAAAATTCACACACGCGACATCCATCGATTAATAACTACTCACAATTCCAACGGTTTCTTCTACCTTAAATTATTCGAAATTATTTAAACGTTGAACGCTAGAACACGAAAGAGGTTATGTTACCCCGGTTCCCGTTTACGTGGTTAACCTCTGTTTCGAATTGTCTTGCACATCCGGAGACAAGCGAAATTTCACGCAAGTGGGGCGCGGTGTAACGCGAAAGAAAGGCAGCGATTAGTCACGAGCTATTAACGAAGTATCCAGCTTGCGAACTAAATAGCAGCATTACAAGGCATTCTTATTTGAGAAAGTTGGTAGGGCGCGACGTCCGCGGCGCTCGTTACCTAAATCCGAGCGTTAAGCATTAAAGTCTCGGCCGGCTTAAACAGCATATTAAAGTTCACGGAACAAGAAACATTAGTGAAAACTTAGCATTTAACGAAGCGACCTCCCCCGTGCATAGTTTCGGTTTCTTCGCCCGGGCTGGTACTTCGGGGCGCGTGCGCGAACTGTATTATTCAAATAACGGTGCCACCGTGAGATTTCCGAAACTGAAATCGCGCGCATTTTGCAGAACGAGACCGGTGTTTGCGAATGCGTTCGCCCCGCGCGCTACCGAAAATCACTATTACGGAAATTACACGGAGAATAAATTATCATTGGAATTTACCGGTTAAGAAAATTATCATTATATTAATAAAATTATTACCAAATTGATAATATTACTTTTGAAGAATTTATTGCTAACGTCTTTCTATTATTTTTTTTTAATTGAATTGTAATCGTTTCTAAACTCAAAAATTGCAATTCGTACAGTGTATTAATCATTTTTTATATTCTTCGGATCAACTCCCAGCAGGAACGCAAGTGTTCGCGTTCGTGTTAGGAATATTAACGAAAAAGTACAACGTGTTCACACATTCCTTTTAACGTAATTCGTAATTTTCAAATCTCGAGACTGTACTCTGTCGAGTGCGTCAAAATTAGGCACTGGTCGTCCCAAAACGTAGCTTTCGTCTAAGAAACACTTTAATAAAAAAAAAAAGAAATGCAACTCACCGCATAAGGCACAATTTCAAAAGTATAATTGGAATCGAGATTTTCCACGATCGTTTAACCCCACGCCTAAAGTGATTTCAACTCGAGAATGGTACTCGTTGAAAAGTAAGCACCTACTTTGCACCTTTTTCCGCACGAAATTCTACGAAAAGATACTTGCACGAAAAAGTACACTTTCACGGAGAGAGAGAAAGAAAAAAGAAATGCAACCCACTACACGACGTGTAATTTCGAAGGTATCATTGGGATCGAGGGAACGGTGCAGTTTCTAAGGGTCGCTCTCCATCTAATCTAGTAATGCGACACGCCTAGGGACAGAAAAGCGTGTCCAGGCATGCCTGGAAAAGGGGGTTTCATCGTGGAATCACTCCAATGGGAATCATCGTGTCGCATCTTTCCACCTTCTTGCTTAGTCATACTTATAACTTTCTTGCGTTATTGTTCTGCACCTTCGTCCCACAGGGGCAGACACACACCGCCGACACCACGCGTTCACACACGCCGGTTTCACTTACCTCCCTTCGTCTTCCCGTAACTTGGACCATAGTAACTTGAGCACCGCGGAACACAGCCGGACACGAATTGCTTCCGGGGTGTCGTCATTGGATAATGGAATTGCTCGCGGCTGAGAAGATTCTTCGGCCGAGAGAGCCTCGAATGTTCTGATTTTTCCAGCGACTGTAATCGAGCAACGTCAAATTTATTTATTTTTTTTCTTTTTTTCTTTTTATTCGTTCGAAGAGGAATTTCAATAAGAGTGAATATGGAGACACTAGATGGTAATCTTGAGTTTGTTTCGAAACTTTGAACAAAATACTCACGATTCGTTACTGTGATATTTTTTTATCTTGAGTTTCTTTCAAAAGTCGAAACAAAATACTCACGATTCGTTACTGTGATATTTCTTTTATCTTTGGATGGATGTTGTTCGTTACTGTTCGATGTGTTTAATTAAATTCAAAGTTCAAACTTGGGAGAATTAAAATTAGGGTGAATATGAAGACACTCGGTGGTAATCTTGAGTTTATTTCGAAACTTGGAACAAAATACTCACGATTCGTTAGTGTGATATTTTTTTATCTTGAGTTTCTTTCAAAAGTCGAAACAAAATACTCACGATTCGTTACTGTGATATTTCTTTTATCTTTGGATGGATGTTGTTCGTTACTGTTCGATGTGTTTAATTAAATTCAAAGTTCAAACTTGGGAGAATTGAAATTAGGGTGAATATATAAGGATATTCGGTGGTGATCTTAAGTTTATTTCAAAGGATGTAATTGAATTTAAAGTTGAAACTTAGGTAAATTAAAATCAGTGTGAATATATAAGGACACTCGCTGGTGATCTTTAGTTTATTTCAAAGATCGAAATAAAAAATACCTATAATTTGTTACTGTGATATTTTTTTTATCTTTGGATAGTGTTGCTCGTTACTATTCGATGTAATTAAATTCAAAGTTTGAACTTCGGTTTTAAACCGATACTTTCACGACCTAGAATTACCTAAGTCTGTGTATCGAAAACTGTTGGACCACATTTTGAAAAATTTTCATTGAAAACGTTCAGAGATAATGAAAACTAAGTAATCCGGTTATATTGGCGTTATTTATTTCTTCTTCGTTCCCTGTAGTTTCCTCGATAGAAGAATTCGTAAAAAGTCAAGTAGTAATTTAAAAATGTTAAATAGAAAAGTCAACGGAAGATGAAACCGGTCACGAAGCGTGAAAATATATAGCAATATCAACGGGGAATGACACTAATCACAGTCTCGAAGTGTAAAAACTGATAGCAGAATTAACGGGAAATGATACTAATTACGGTCCCGAAGTGTGAAAAAAAGGTAAGAGAATAGCAGAATCCACGGGATGCGATACCGGTTGTAAACACAAAACGTAAAGATAAATGGAAGAATTCATTTAAAAGTGGCACGAGTTACGGTCTCGAAACGTGTAGAAAGAAGAATCCATAAGAAATCGCACCGTATACTGTTTCGAATTGTCAAACAAGCAGGAAGATCAACGGGATACGACCTCGGTTGTAACTTGGAAACCAAACGAATGGAAAATTCGCGGAAAATGGTGCCGTACATAACCTGAAAATATCAAATACACTAAAAAGTGTACCAGACGGTACACTTGTCAAATGGACGGTACAATGTTAAATACCGTAAAAAGTGTACCGTGAATAATTAACGAGATACAACTTAGAAGATTCAAAAATCAACTGAATAGAAAAAATTCATTGAAAATGGAACCTTATATGATCTCAAAATATGAAATGGACAAAGAAGTGTACAAGACACTATAAAAATTTAGCAAGAACGATCCGTGAGTTTCAAAAACCGACTAAATGAAAAAAATTCACGGAAAAAGATAACGTACATAACCTCAAAATATGTAGCAAAAGAAAAAGTGTACCAGACACTAAAAATAATCAGCGAGATACGACCTGTGAGTTTCAAAAACCAAACGCATGAAAAACGAGAATTTCTATTAATTAATTAATAACTAATACTTAAAATATAACTATTTCTCATATTCTAAAAACAACAATACACAAACATAATCTAAGTACATCCTATAGTGGATCATCTATTCAAATTCAAGAGAAACGAAACCGTACGTAACCTCAAAATATGAAATAGACCAAGAAGTGTACAAGACACTAGAAAAATTCAGCGAGATACGATCAACCGTTCAGTTTCGAGAAACCAACCGAATGGAAAAAAAATTCACGGAGAAATGGAAGCGTGGATAACCTCGAAATCTAAAGTGGAAGGAAAAACCGAACCGTCGAGTTTGAAATTTGGTGCTCGAGAATGGGTAAAAGAATCGACGGGGAAACTGCGCAGATCGCGGTCTCGGAGCGTGAAAACGTATAGGTGGATCAACGGGATAGGATACCGGTTACGGCCTCCTCAAAGCGTGAAAATAGAATAAGAATCGATCGAAAATGGCGGATGCACCGCTCGTATCGAAGGAGAACGCGCGGGAGTTTTCAACGGCAACGGCACCGGCACCGGACCGGGTTTGAATTCAACCGCGGCGTTCGAAGACGGAACAGATTAGGTCCGCGCTATCAGTGACAAGATGTATCTTCATATTACTTAAATCGCGAATGTCTTCCCACACGCGGGCACCGCTTGGCGGCAAAGGAACGAATGGACACACGGACGAACATACAAGTAGACGGATTCAGTGAGCGAGTGATGCCATGCCGAGGCGAACCCGAGCCGCCCCTGTAATCACAATTGAAGGCTATTTTCTCACCGCTCTGATGATGCACTCTGATGATGCCTACCTCGCATATAACCTCATAGGATCATCTCCATGGCGAGGGCATAGAGAGGCGAGTTTAGTCTTCGCCGCGGACCGTGTGGTGGTTGCGAGCAGAAAATAAGTATAGAAGATGATGGACGCTCCGAGTAATTCCCTCTAATAATTGAAATGTACCCGCCGGACCGCTTGGCCGGGCCAGTTTGCGGTGCATGCGTATGGGTTGATACATAATTGCGCGCACTATCAAGTCCAAAACCAATTTCGATTTCGTCCCCCGCGCAAAAAGAGGAGACCGATGCGGATGTGCGTTCACCGCCGCCTCCGCCTATTCTCTCTCTTTCTCTCTCTTGATCTCTCGTCTCGATCTCTCTCTCTCTCTCTCTCTCTTGATCTCTCGTCTCGATCCCTTTCCTCTTAAGGCGCTCGAGAATAGTTTGAAGGTCCAGTGACGTTTTGCCTCGCGTTAACTCGTTTATACCTCGTGTACTGGGTGTTTCTCGCAAAGTGACGCGGTAATCTTCCGGGGTTGAAGTTCTCCGGGAAACCGCGAAGAGTTTCGACGAGAGAAGGCGACAGGTTCGATAGGTGCGATTATCTCTCGGAGGATGGTGTCGAACGTGTCTAGAGGTTGAACAGTTTTTTCGGTGGTTTCTCGTAAAGTGACGCGGTAATCTTTGGAGATTGAAGTTTGCGCGAAAAAATTGAGAAGAGTTCGGGAGAAGGTGACGGGTTTTAGAGGAGGGATTAACTTTTAGGAGGTGGTGTCGAAGACGTCTCGAAGTCGACTTCGGGTTTTTGGGAGTGTTTCTTGCAAAGTGATGCCTTAATCTTTGAACATGGGAGTTTCAATGAATATAGTCTGGTTCGAACGAAGATGACGTGTTTTATAGGAGCGATTATCTTTTAGGAGGTGATGTCAAAGACGTCTCGAAGTCGACTTCGGGTTTTAACGAGTGCTTCTTGCAAAGTGATGTCCTAATCTTCGAACATGGGAGTTTCAATGAACATAGTCCGGTTCGAACGAAGATGACGTGTTTTATAAGAGCTCTTATCTTTTAGTAAGTGATGTCGAAGACGTCTCGAAGTTGACTTCAGTTTTTTAGCGAATATTTTTTCAAAGTGATACCTTAATCTTCGAACATGAAAGTTTCAATGTAAATATTCCGGTTCGAACAAGGGTGACCCGTTTTATAAGAGCGATTATCTCTTAGTAGGTGATATCAAAAACGTCTCAAGGTTGACCACTATTTCAAGTGGGTATTTCTTGTAAAGTGATATGGTAATCTTCCAATGCAGAAGTTCTCACGAAAACTGTGAAGACTTCGAAAGAAGGTGACACGTTTGATAGGTGCGATTATCTTTTAAAGGACGATGATCAAGAACGTAGATCTCAGTTTCAGTCACCTCGTAGAGTACATTTTGATCTATAATTGCTACAATAAAGACGGAATCGTTGCATAATATTTAAGAACGAAGATTCACTCTAGTTTAAACCTTCTGTATTTCTCTCTCGTATCATCTTCCAAAGATGATTCCCATCGAGCGTCCAAATATAAACATTGTCTCTAAATATAAATCACAGTTCGATGAAACATCTATTACAATAACATCCGACAATAGACAAACAGTAACAGATAATTTCGTTGAAGAGAGAAAGCGACCAGTCTCGAAACCGACCCACGTTGTTATCATGGAACGTTGAAGGAAACCCTTGCCCTCAACAGGAGACTCTCGAGTTTGGGAATGTAGTTCCTCGTCATCTTCCAGTCAATAAACGACGCGTGTATAATAACGAGAACGATGTTCTCATTGTCCAGGGTGTGTTCCAATATCGGCCAAGACGGTAGGTTAGACGGACAACGGTGATAGGAAAGACGATAGTGTAAGAGTCCGAGCCGATAGGGGTGATGTAGTAGGTCGGTGTAGGTGGGTGGCCCCGCCAATATGCCGTCGTCCATACATCACACGGGGGCGACCCGACAAACTGGGGAAACCTGACCAGAAATATGATGTCATTTATATGGTAATACATCGGAATCCCGTCATTTAGATACTTCGATGATTAATGCCTCCGACAGGACAGCGCCAGCTGGTTCCTCTCCGCCTCGGTCTCGCTCGGAGTCGGCTCGTCTTTTCTCGACTGCTTGTTTTCGCTCGAATCTGGACGCTGGGTGAAATGTAGTGGCTGCTGGGAAATATGTACTACGCCCGTGGAACGCTTGTATCGCAATTTTCAAGAAAGAGGGAGCGAAGTTCGATGCGAGAGCTCGAGCCAGCCTCCCGTGACTCGCTCTCGGGGTACGCGTGTCGCTGATGGCTGAAACTTTTGTTCGGACCTTTCGATCGGTGAACGACTGAACTTTGCCATTCGATACTTTTTTGCAGACCGTAGGAATTTATCCAGCGTTACCTCGTGCCTTGCTAAAACTGTTCAATGTTACCGGGTGCTTTGTGCATATTGTGCAATGCTAGCTGGTACTTTTTGAACGTTCTCTTGTATTACAGGGTGCTTTGCGAGTACTGTCCAATGCTAGCAGGTGCTTTTTGAATTTGTCCAATGTTACCAAGTGCCTTTTGAATATCGTCCAATGTTACTCGATGCCTTATTAACAGTTGTCTAATATTACCCAATGGCTTATGAGTATTGTCCAATGTTACCAAGTGCCTTTTGAATATTGTCCAATGTTACTCGATGCCTTATTAACAGTTGTCTAATATTACCCAGTGGCTTATGAGTATTGTCCAATGTTACCAAGTGCCTTTTGAATATTGTCCAATGTTACTCGATGCCTTATTAACAGTTGTCTAATATTACCCAATGCCTTATGAATATTGTCCAATGTTATCCGGTGTCTTATGACTATTGTCCAATGTTACTTGATACGTTACAGGTATTGTCCAATGTTACCTAATGCTTATTAATATCGTTTAATGCTACCTAATACCTTAACAGTTGTCTAATATTACCCAATGCCTGATGAGTATTGTCCAATGTTACCAAGTGCCTTTCGAATATTGTCCAACGTTACTCCATGCCTTATAAACATTGTCCGATGTTCGTTATCGTCGTAACATCGAGTGGGTACAATGATCGACTTCAAGAGAACATAAAAGTAAAGAAAGAACAAACACCTTCCAACAGATCCAAACAGAAGACTTTTGTCTACCTCAGCTACCCGTATTCTCGATTAGCTCTCTACACGTGTAAACAGATATCTCATCCGCAACTTCGCGGATAGTTCTCGTCCCTCAAACACGCACATCGACCGATAGACAAAATCTAGGTGTAATATTTCTCAGTGCCCTACCTGTAACGCCACACGTCGTCAAAATCACCTGTCAAGTAACGTTCCGTGTCGCTGCGACGTCCTAGGTCACCTACTCTTCCCGAAGAAGCTTCTCGACGATACCGATTGTTTCCTCGAAGCAAGAATCACCTCGATCTCGACACCAGGAGTAGTCCATCTAACCGGTAAGCTCTAAATAATTCCCAGTTTGTGTGTCCTCTCCGACCTATGATCTCCCGTGTCGGTACAAGCGATCTGGAGATCGGAAGGTAATGGTGAATTAGATTTCAGCTTATCCCGGTCGCGAGGAACACGGGAGTGACACCACTGAAAGCTTAATTGACAGGAATGACGGCGAGGCCGGTGATCGATCACCGTGGAAGAGCACGGTTTGTCACTGGTTCGGGCTCCCCGTCGTCTCGTACCTCGCCGCCCCCGGGCAGGCGTCAACTCTTAACCGCCGCTAACCTCCCTCCATTGGGTCACCCCAGAGTTACTCGATTCGTACCTTTCTCGTTTGCCGTCTCGGGGGCGAGCATTATGGATACTGCCCGGAGCTCATTGGTATTCCGCGGGGGCCACGCTCTCGCAGCACTTTGCGAAAAAATTTGAAGTTAATAAGAAAAGCCGGCCGAAGCCCAGATGGCTTTCGCTGTACTTGGACTCCGCCGGCCCTTTTCACGCCGCTTTGCACCACCAAGACTAGGATTTTTCTTCGCCTTTTAGCGGTGTCGACCGGGACGATGAATCGCCGGGATTTATCATTGTTTTTGAGGCGGCGCGAAAGTTTCCACGGGGGTTACAGCCGGGAAGTTCCGTCTTCCTCGAAGCTGAACCATTCGAACCGACGAGTATCGCGAAGCAACGCCTTTTGCAGAGCTACGGGATTCTCACCGTCTCGAGTGCGCGGATCTGTGTTCGACTTATATCCACTTGGCAAACCGATCACCTTCGACAGGGTCCTGTAGAGATCTTGTTATTGATCTTACACCTTGCTCAGAGTTACTACGGGGATTACCAGGTCGATCAACCTGGATGACCCAAACGTCTTCGCGAGTTATCGTTCGCGAAAGAAACTCTAGAATTCTGATTCCAAAATGCACTTTTTCTTCATCGTTAGGCTATAGGTTTACCGCTTCGAATGTACCTCTTTTAGATTCCCTACTTATCCTGCAGGTCTACCTTTCTAACGAACATTCTTTGCACTCTCTACCTAGTGCATAGGTCTGCCTTCTACGTATTCTCAAACTATTCTAGAGGTCTACCTTTCGAATGTACCTATGTATCTTCAACCTATCGTACAGGTCTACCAAACTTCAAATGTACCCTCTCACCATTGTCAACCTATCGTATAGCTTCTCTATATTCTCAATTTACAGATCTACCTTCCAAATATAACCTATCTTCTCTACACTCTCAACTACAAACCTACCTTCCAAGTGTACCTTCTCCACATTCTCAACTACAAACCTACCTTCCAAACGTACCTTCTCTTCATCGTCAACCTATCCTCCAGGACTACTCTTCAAACGTAAACTCTCTTCCCTGTCAACTTACCACATGGTACACACAATGTACCAAAAGAGTCCCACAGACCTTCGGTAACGTCCCCTCTCCGCTGTCAACTTGAGAACCGCTCCCCGGAGTTATCATTCTTCGCGAATCCACGAACCCCAAGTATCCTCGTGGTGGTACGATGACACTCGAGAACGGTTCCGCGACATTTTAATGTTATTGCGGGCATCGGAAGGCTCACGGCGTTGAGAAACGACAGTGGCGAAGTTAGCGGGTAATTGTGCGGTTAGGACCCCTCTCGCGGCGTAATGAAGGAGTCGTCAACGAGGCCTATCTGCACTCAATTAGCGTGATTACATGTTCCCTCCTTTCATCGTCCGGAATATCCCGTCGCGACACCAGCGACCGGGGAGGTTGGGGTGTAATTGCGCGACACTTCCGAGATTGAGCTTTATAAAAGTTCCGGAGCCCGCGACGCGAAGATCCTTCTCGCAAACTGGGTGGCTCGTTCCGCTCGTGGGCCGTGGTAAATGCCCGAAAACGGAATCTCGAGAAGGGAAAAAGGTAAACGCGCGTAACGCGTACACCATTAGCGTTAAACGATCGCTGGGAGACCAGACGCTCGACTGACCGCCAGATATAGGGTCATTGGTGACCCCAATGTTCGATGGCTACACGATATGGTTCAGATGACCGTGTTCGTCTACCTTCGATTAAAATAATATTAACGAGAAACGTAGACTTTGACGAAATAGACGAAATTTAAATAAATGGATTGGTATTTTAGGAGAGGGAGGACAATAAACAATTTTCAGTGAAAAAAATTGAGAACAGACCTTGGTTTGTGTCGCCTATCGCTGGTATTTGCAAGGAGGTATATATATGAGTAACCATAGTTGGATCGGTGGAACGAACCTAGTCTCATAATTTGTAAGAATTTCGAGAATTTATGTAAATTTTTCAGAGAGATCTTACTTCGCGATGAACGTTCTTGTTTTTTGGAATATTAGCACAATTGTTACGGATTTTGTCTGTTTGTACATTCTGCATGGATGGAGCGAAGTTCGTATGTTTATTTTCGTTTGGATCGTATAGGTTAAGGT
The DNA here is from genome assembly GCF_051014685.1 of Ptiloglossa arizonensis. Classification (NCBI taxonomy): domain Eukaryota; kingdom Metazoa; phylum Arthropoda; class Insecta; order Hymenoptera; family Colletidae; genus Ptiloglossa; species Ptiloglossa arizonensis. The sequence continues at coordinate 24,958,245 of NC_135050.1, forward strand.
TATTAATCTTACGTGAATCGTAAGTCGATTCACATAATTGTTCCCTACGAGGTTTATTAACCTAGATCACTAAATAATACTATGTACAATATAATGCAAAAGAAACTGTTCAATTGGTAAACAAATAGCTCGAGACATTCCTTGGAAAAAGTGAAGCTAAATATTCTAATTTAAATATTAAATATTCGGAGGTTAATGATTCGTGTATCTGTTAGGTTAAGGTTACGATTCGTTCGGATCGTATAGGTTAAGGTTATTAATCTTACGCGAATCATAAGTCACATAATTGTTCCCTACGAGGTTTATCAACCTAGATCACTAAATAATACTGTGTACAATATATTACAAACTAAACTGTTCAGTTAGTAAACAAATACCTCGAGACGTTCCTTGGAAAAAGTGAAGCTAAATATTCTAATTTAAATATTAAATATTCGGAGGTTAATGATTCGTGTATCCGTTACAATTGTAATTCGGAAACCAATTGTCGGTGCATTCGTTACAATTGTAATCGTAAAGATTCTCGATGTGTTGAAACGTACCTTCTTGTGTCCTCCACTGTTCGTAGAAAATTAATTCTATCCATCGCTCGAGTCGAAGTCTCATTTTGTTAACGTTTCCGTCGCTCTCGTCAACGTCCAGTTCCGGAATACATCGATGTGTCCGGCGACAGTCTACAGCGGTAGCACCGTAGAAGTATCTGCCATCGCACGGCAGAAATCGGTACTAATGAATTTCATTAAGCTCCCCTCTGTCGGTACTACAGATCCCTCGAGAGATCCGATCGTACCAAGGCAACGCGCGGAGAAAGTTAAATAGTTAATCGTGGCTCTATTTACGGTGAAATACTCGACGAAACGATACCAAATAACGATGCACGTCAGATAAAAACAATAATTTTCAATAATTGTTCTATTCGAACGAAACACGTAAGCGTGTTTAAAATACGGAATAAAATTCATCACGCGACTATAATTTTACGAATCAATCTACCGTGCTTCGATCATAATTGGATCGTATTTATACGAAAACACTTTATTTACGAGATAAATGAAAATCGATCCGAACGAAGAAACAAACGTGTACGATTTAGTTCCCACGAATGAACACGTGGTAAGTGTCTTCGTCCCCCCACCCACCCCCTCATCGATACACGTGTAACTATACATCGTTACCGATAGATTACTTTAGAGAAATCGCGGAACGTTCGTGGACGTTTAATTTTCTCGAACGGTGTAAAAAAAGAAGAAAATCGATCGATCCCGAAACCATAAACGGTGCGCGCAAAGCCGGTAACCGAAGCGATAAATCGATGATTCGATGTCCAGCGTTCGCCGAGTGACGAAGTTACCTCCGGAATGTAGAAGAAAAAGTAGCAAACCATGATGAATCGCTATCAAAGTGTCACGCTGTCTGGGCACGATGCTGTGCAACGTCGTCGTGCTCGTTTTGCGAGTTCACGACGTGCCACGTTTACGATCGAGTGTGCCGAATCGATGTTTGAGACGGTGATTTGTTTTTAAGCACCGTGCAAAATTCGTTCGCTCGATTAATTTAGAAACGAGGAGAAAGAAAAAAAATAAATAAAGAAAGGTACCCGTCGGTAAGTATCGATTCGACCTCAAATTAAAAGTGACGCAATAATTACGATGGAAACGATTAAATGTGACACTCGTTATATTCGACAGTCTATCGACGACAATTCTCTGAAAAATATTTTAATTATAAATTTTAAAGAGACTCTGAGAATATTCTAGAAACGATGATTATAATTCTTTGCAGTTGTAATAATTTTTCAATTGTTCAATTTTGAACAAATATTCTACGGTTTGTGCTTTTCAATGTGCGTTTGGTTTCGTTTATTGGTTCCGTGTATAAATGTTCAACGGTGACACAAATGGGACGGTATAGAGAGGGTGGAACGTGACAAGGGGTGGAAACAACGAAATGTATATTAATTTCGATAGCAATCGGGAACAATTAGGAGGAGAAACAACTCGTTCGATATCTCGCGTGTCGTGCGATAGCATTAATTCGGTGACACACGTTTCTGATATTAACGCGGCGCGTGGTACCAGGGGTGGCGATTTATTTATGAGTATTTCTTACCTTGCACCCCACGCTTCATTAAGATCTTCGTAAATCCTGTTAGGATCCGACAGACGTGTATTATATCGGGTATATTTGTACGGGGTGGTCCGGCATATGATTCCGGAATTAGCCGAACAATGTAATAAATGATCGTGGAGAACGTTAGGACGACATTGCGTGGAACGATATATTCGCGGTAGATCACTGTTACGTAATCTTTATTAGCGGTTTCGCGTTCTTTGGTAAACGCGACACGAGAAGAAAATACGAGAAACTATTGTGTACGGTTTCTCTTTGCTTCGATCGTTCAGTTCTTATTGCGTGAAGATAAATGTGTCGAGAAGTGTTAAGTATCATTTTTTCCAATTTAATTATTATCCCGTTTTGCGATTCTTCGAGTTATCGGTGTACCAATTTTTCGATTTTCCAATTCTCCAATCGCCCAATTCTTCGATTTTCCAATTTTCCAATTCATCGGTTCTCCACTTTCCCAATTGTCCAATTCTTCAGTTTTCCAATCCTTCAATCGTCCAGTTCGATTTTCCAATTCTTCAATCGCCCATTTTCTTCGATTTTCCAATTCATTGGTTCTCCACTTTCCCAATTGTCCAATTCTTCAGTTTTCCAATTCTCTAATCATCCAGTTCTTCGATTTTTCAGTTCTCCAATTGCCCATTTTCTTCGATTTTCTAATTTTCCAATCCATCGGTTCTCCACTTTCCCAATTGTTCAATTCTTCAGTTTTCCAATTCTCTAATCATCCAGTTCTTCGATTTTTCAGTTCTCCAATTGCCCAATTCTTTGATTTTCCAATTTTCCAATCCATCGGTTTTCCAATTTCCCAATTATCCAGTTCTTTAGTTTTCCAATTTTCCAATCGCCCAGTTCTTCAATTTTCCGATTTTCCAATTGTTTGGTTCTTCGATTCTTTAATTCCTCAATCGTCCAGTTTATCAATTTTCCAATTTTCCAATCGCCCAATGCTTCAATTTTCCAATTTTTCAGTTGTTCAGTTCTTCGATTTTCCAATTCTCCAATCGTCCAGTTCTACAATTTTCCAATTGTCCAGTTCTTCAGTTTTTCAATTCTCCAGTCGTTCAGTTCTTCAATTTTCCAATCGTCAACTTCTTCAATTCTCCGACCGTCCACTTCTTCAATTTTCCAATTGTCCAATTCTTCAATTTTCCAATTCTCCAATCGTCCACTTCTTCAATTTTCTAATCGTCCACTTCTTCAATTCTCCAATTCTCCAATCGTCCACTTCTTCAATTCTCCGACCGTCCACTTCTTCAATTCTCCAATCTTCCACTTCTCCAATTCTCCAATCGTCCAGTTCTTCAATTTTCCAATTGTCCAGTTCTTCGGTTTTACAATTCTCCAATCGTCCAGTTCTTCAATTTTCCAATTGTCCACTTCTGTAATTTTCCAATTCTCCAATCGTCCACTTCTCCAATTCTCCAATCGTCCACTTCTTCAATTCTCCAATCGTCCACTTCTTCAATTCTCCAATTCTCCAATCGTCCACTTCTCCAATTCTCCAATCGTCCACATCTCCAATTCTCCAATCGTCCACTTCTCCACTTCTCCAACCGTCCACTTCTCCACTTCTCCAACCGTCCACATCTCCAATTCTCCAACCGTCCACTTCTCCAATTCTCCAATCGTCCACTTCTCCAATTCTCCAATTCCCCCTCGCTCAACTCCATCGATTCTCAAATTTCCCCGATCGCCCTCTTCGTCGATTTTCCGTTTCTCCGATCCCCGAGCTCTCTAATCCACCGACTCGACGATTCTCCCGAGCGACGATACCACGACTCCACCGGTGGCCACGATTCACCAACTCGCACTCCGATTCGTCGAATTCTCTCGCGACGCGCACTCGCTTCACGACCACCCGCGAACGATGCACACACGCGCGAACCGATACCACCGAATCAAATACCACAATATCTCGCGCGTTACGCACTCACACGCCGAATCTGTCGCGTAAATATTCGCGAAACGCGAATCGAGAGAACCGGAACGATGGAAACGAGCAACAAAGTTCCCCGTGGAAAGATATCGGTCGGAAAATACGAAACGACCGTTTAAGACTGTTACTGCCTGGATCGGAGCGAACGGGGGTAGCTGGGGTGGCCTCCCCTCCACGGTTACATCGGTCGAGCAGTTTAAAAAGCTATTTCACGGCGGTCGGGGTGCATCTGTTTTGAAAATCTCACGATTTTAAAGAGACACCAGCTCGGGGGAGTCCCCGAGGGAGGACTTGTCAGTCGTTCAAGGGTTCGCGCAACCCCCTTTCTCCCCGAAATCATCCACGGACGTGTCTCTGGGTGACTGTGTGTGTGTATGTGTGTGTGGCTAGGTCGTTGGAAACAAGATCTGGTATTCGTACGTGTAATCGTCATCTTCGAGTCGAATCCAAGGTAATCGATGCAAAAGTCAGGATCAGAGGGACTTAAAGAGGGAGTGTCGACGTGGTGAGAAATGTTTCGCGTTGTACCAATAGGCAAGATGACTCTTCCAGTTTGTTATACTTATTTTTTGGCAGATACACTTCGAACGTTGATTCTTCTGACTTCGTTCGGAATGATTGTCAGTTGTATACATCGTCCACGTTGCATTGAAATCTCTTCTCTTTATCGAGGATTTTCTCGTTAGGAATTTGTAGTACGTTCCAAGGGTCTTCCAAGACCCGTCGTGTTCTCCAATTATTTTCACACGATCGAAGAAGCTTTTACGATAAATGCAATTCGATGCTTTGTATTAAAATTAGAACTAAAATTAGCAATAAAATTAGAAACACAAATTCCAGTGGAGACACTTTTCTGTACGAAAACTTTATATGAAAAATTACTAATCGTATTAATCTCTCGAAAGAAATTAGAAATTTTGTGCATAGAAACAAATTTTCGAAGATTATATTACATATAGTGTTCGTGATTTTTTCACGAGGATCGAGGAGAAAATTACCTTCTTCTTTCGGAATATTGGGTTTAATCGAGGAAGCTTCCGTTTGCAATTCGATCGCTTGTAAGTCGACTCAATGGTGTATCGTTCGTGAGAAGAGTCACCCCGGTTAGAAGATCACCGTGGAGAACCTTGACGAAAGCATATTCGTTTCCAGTTGTCCCCTAAGAAATTCATCTGGTCGTTAGAGTTCTCTGTTTCTTCGAAACTAGCTATCCCACTTGGTCGGTTCTCTGTCATAAATCCACTTTCGATTATGTTATCTAATGGGAGTATTATGCAACGTGATTGCTAGCTTTAAAGCGTCGTTTCTGCGGGGCTCTGGGGTCGACTCGGAGTCTCGTAAGAATCGTGTATCCATTATGGGGTAATTAGGTGCGCGAGAGAGACCACGGGGACGAAACAAGGAAGCGTATCAAATACGGAAATGTTTCGAACGCGATGTGTAATCGACGATTTCGTATCTGGCGGAAATTTATTCGGAGAAATTATCAACGAATTTTAATTTCGAACGACTGAGTTAATTGCTAGAGACCACGCACTGTGGTTTCGTAACGCATAGGTGATATTTAACGCGAAGATTAGAAGTTGGAAATATTGTGCAATCGTTTTTAAAAGACACGATTCTTTCTTCGTTATAATCACAATCTTCGGTTCGTTGAAGTTTGATTTAAAGTAGGTGAGTTAATCATAAGTGAGTTAATCATAAATGTGCATAGACAACGTACAGTTTTTCGTGACACACAGGTGATATTTAAAGTAAAGATTACAAATTGTAAATGTTGTGCAATCGTTTTTAAAAGAAGTAATTTTTCCTTCGTTATAATCACAATCTTTAGTTTGTTGAAATTTGATTTAAAGTAGGTGAGTTAATTGCAAAGACAACGTACAATTTTTCGTGACACACAGGTGATATTTAACGTAAAGATTACAAATTGTAAATATTGTGCAATCGTTTTTAAAAGAAGTAATTTTTCCTTCGTTATAATCACAATCTTTAGTTTGTTGAATTTTGATTTAAAGTAGGTGAGTTAATTGCAAAGACAACGTACAATTTTTCGTGACACACAGGTGATATGTAACGCGAAAATTATAACTTGTAAATATTATACAATCATTTTTAAAAGAAGCGATTCTCCCTTCGCTAATATTACAATGTTCGGTTCGTCGTTGTCGAGATTCGCGATGTTATCTCGATTTACTCACAATTTCACGATAAGTGCATGTATTTCCAATTTAAAGATCGTACTATATACACAGTGTCTTCTTTATCTCCATATGGTGGAACACCTTACGAAGAATCGAAAATGTATTGTTAAAAAAAATTCTTTGTTACGAAAAAGGGATAATGTACGATATAAATAATTTGTCTACTACTCTCCATGCGGAACAATAATCGTACATTTTTTGTACACCGTAAATAACTCGTGAAACATTCCTTCATGAGACGAAACAAGAACCGAAAATATCGAAAATATATTCTTGCAAAAAAATTCTTTGAAACAAAAAGAAGTAACATTCTCAAGAACATTTTTTCAATACCATAAATAACTCGTGAAACATTCCATCGTGAGACGAAACAAGAACCGAAAGTATCGAAAATTTATTCTTGCAAAAAAATTCTTTAAAACAAAAAGAAGCAATATTTACAAGAACACTTTTCCAATACCATAAATTACTCGTAAGATAAAACACCCGTTATTTATCAATACCCAAACGTTCCATTTGGATCCTCCTTGGAAAAGAATCACGATATCGTTTCGCGACAAAAATAAAAAGAAAGGTGAGATAAATTTCAGAAGTAAAATTCTAAACGAAACAATCACTGCAAAAATCATAATCTAAAATTTATTTATCGTTGACCAGTGTCTCGGGCTACGTTAAATTTTCTCTGGAAGAGGCAAGGGTTTTCGAACGCGAGCTCCCCGACTTATTCGCAAATGAGGGACGATCGCGATAAACCAGACAAACGCTATTATGCACAATAAAATTCACCCCTCCGGTTTGAAATTCGTAAGTTCTAATTTTCTCGTTTTATCCGTGACAAGCGTCGCGGCGGCGACGGCGACGCGGGAGCGCGGGAACGTGTATCGAGAAACGATAAAAATTTAACCGGAAGGATTCGACTATCGGCCACGTACACACCCACACGGTGTCTTGTTGCTGCACTTATAAGTCAGTCGCGAATTCGATGTTAGCCAGAGAATTCTTATCTTAATGTAGCAAATAACTGGAGGGACCGACGGAGAGCGAGGTAGATAACAGTACCTACCGATCTAATCTCACGGTTGATTTAACTCGCTTCATAATTCTTCAAGCTAATCTCAATCCACGTATAAGCATTACTTCTCTCCCTTATATGTTCCACGAACATCTACATACACATTTAATTAAGTGTACCGGACGAAACCGTCGCGATTTCGGGGCTCGTTGCTTTTTCAATTACCTTTTAGCGAATTGCTCTTGAAGTTTAGTCGCTCGAGTTTGTTTCGTTTCGAAGAAATTTATTTTAAGACTTTCGAGAGACGATACTGGAGAAAATCGAGAGATTGCAACTCGAGAATCGAGCGTTGGTAAAATGTTTCCGATCGTTCGTGGATTATTGAAAGTATTTTTTAGTTTTATTTTTCCCTATGGATCGAATCATTGTATTTGGAGGTTATTTGGGAGGGAGGACGTGCAAGGTGACTATGGTGGCGCCATCTAGGACTCGGTGAATGGTTTACTAGGATTTGTACCTAACTCTTTTCGTATTTAATATTTTTTCCTATCTTCGTTTGTTTCCCGGATCTTTAACCGAGGGAATATTTCTACCCCAACTTCGAGGGTAGTTTCCCCTTCTTGAAGAGGAATATAAACCGATAAAAAAATTACAGATGTCTAACATTTTTCACTGCTCTGTTTATCGAGTTTCATCGAGATCGAAGATCCCCAATTGGGTTGTGTTCCTTGGAAAAGCAGAGGCGATTTATCAATGTACAGCAACAAGCTGTAGAAAATACTCCTGAGTGCTGTTATGCGAGTTTATAAGATTTATTTTGACAGTAACGATGCTATTAGTCGCTAATTCACACGGTACGGGAATTGAACCAATAAACGAAGTAAAAATTTTTCAAAATTTTGATCGTTGAATTTGAATTACATTCAGAAGCATTTTTTCCAGATCTCCACTGTACATTTTACTCGCGATGTTTCCTGTCAAAGCAAAAGAAACTTATACTTATTAATGTAACTCATAACACTCATTTTCTCGCTAATAATGTTCTAAGTCATTAATTTACACGATACGATGTCCGAGCCAATAAACGAAATAAAAATTTTCCAAAATACCGATCGTTAAATTTGAATTCCATCCAAATGCATTCTTTCCAGATCTCCACTGTATATTCGACTCGCAACATTTCTTGTCAAAGCAAAAGAAACTCATACTTAACCTAACCTCCATTCAGAAGCATTCTTTCCAGATCTCCACTGTACATTCAACTCGCAACATTTCTTGTCAAACCAAAAAGAAACTTATACTTATCAATATTACTCGTACCACTTATTTTCTCGTTAACAATGCTCTCGCTCGTTAATTTACACTGTACGACGTCCAAACTGTTAAACAAAATAAAAATTGTCCAAAATACCGATCGTTAAATTTGATTTGAATTCCATCCGGAAGCATTCTCTCCGGATCTCCACTGTACATTCGACACTCGTTTGGCGTCTCTCGATTCGGATCTCCAGGTCTCTACTCGATTGAAAAATAAAAAATCGTTTCGAGGAGCAGTGCCGATCGAATCGAAAGTTCAACAGCCATTGGCTGTCCCAGCGCCTTCGTCTCCCTCGTGGCGTCGGTATCAGCCCTAGGTATAAATAACTGAAAATTAGTAGTACGTAAATGTACGACACGTACACCGGCTTCGATTGACCGGAAAGGGGGAGCGATAGCAGACGGACAGGCGAAGACGAAGAAGGGATCCACGGGACGAAGAGGGACGCAACGAACGGGTAGGGAGAGAGACAACGAATCGATCGTAACAATCGCACACACGACCGGTCGAATCGGTGAATGAGACTTGCCCAATAAAGTGTGCACGATGTTCCAGGCGTAACGAGGAGAATGCATACCCAGGATTGTGCAACGTGTTACGCAGTCTGCGATTTGTCATGGTTATTAATGACGGGGTGGGTGGAGGGTGGAAGTGGGGGAGAGAGAGAGAGGGAGAGATCGTATGCATTATTTAGTATACGATCACCCCTTTATTTGGCAACGAAAGAGCGAAACGATCGAGCGGTTTCGGTGGCCGATTACGAACGTCTAACGAGCTGATTTCTAACGTCACGACGACATCTTGGGAAACGTGAGTTTTTGATTCACTCGCTCCAAGTAGGAACTTTTTCATGCGTAAAATCGTTGATATCCACCTGGTGAAACGATGGAAGACGAAAGAATTAATGTAATGATAACGATCGATGACGAAGATGAGATCGATCCAGTGGTGTTTGCATTACTGTAGGTATCGATTCTTTGGTACTGTGACGAGGTAGCAGAGATGTCGAAATAATTGTATATTATAGTATTTTTGAAGTGTTTTTGTCACTTTGGTGATAAAACAACTCAGAGATGAATCTGGATCGCTTCTTGATCTGGTCTCGAAGTTTTCTTTTCCAAGAAGCTACTTTCTAATGAAAGTTTCTACCTGTATATTTGAGTGTCTGTTGGTGGTCGGAAAAAGAGCAATAGAATTCAGAGAAAAAGAGCGATCGATCCACACACGAGACGACCGCACGAAATAGTGTCGACGCGATTCAAAACATCCAGCGTCATCGAGACCTTGACGAGACGACGTTTACAATGTAAAGGTTGGACGTGCGGGCGACTGTCAAGTGTTATTTAGGTGGAAGAACGACTTGAGGTCGCATCACTTATTCCTTGCACTCGAACTTCCTCTTTCACGGAGCCACTACGGACAATAAACGCTCGAAAGTTGATCACGGGAGTTTCCAAGCGTATATCATTCTTGTTTAAATTCTAAGAAAAGGGTAATCAACTTACAAATTCCAAACGGGAGTAATCAACCTGCAAGCTCCTCTCGTCAATTGCTCGAAGTGCAATATAGAGATGTAAGGAGCGACTTTTGTACAAACTTTCTAAACTCCAACCAAGAAAGAAACCTAAAGCTAAGGTGACATCCTAACGGAACTAACGTAACAAGAATCACAACTGATAACGATGCAAACGATCCCAAGGTACCAAAGAAGTACAAAAGTAAGTGTATACGACAGTGTTATCCATAGTGTCGTTCACATGAAAGACTTAAGTTTACGTCCTCTTTCACGGAGCTACTTACTGGCAATAATCCCTCGAAAATTGATCACAAAGGCTTTCGAGTAGATCTCGGTCCCCCCTAGATTCTGAAAAGAGAGTAAACAACCTGCACACTCCTTTCATCGATCGCGCGGAGACATGCGCTACCCGTCGAACGATCGATCCGGTAGAATTACGATTGGACGAGCCGTTGCTCCGTAGTTATTCGAGAAAGGGAAGAGGCTGCTGGGGTCCATTCCGTCGAAGAAAGGGATGACCGTCGGGGCGTCCGAGTGTAAAGGTATTCGAAACGCAAGTGGAACGCTCGGCTGGAAACGGTGCCCGAAAAATCCCCCAAGGGGTGCTCCACTGCGACGCGGAAGGACCCTTCCGGCTTCTCGAGGATCGCTGCCTGCGACACCTCATTTCCTTATCTTTAACAGCCCGTTACTTTTTCGTGCTCCGTTTCTCTATACTCTTTTTATCTACGTGCCCAGAGGGACGCTCGTTTCCGGAAAACTCCGCGAGGATAGGCTAATTGCCACGAGCTGCCGCTTCTCGCGACCACTTTCCAGGATTGAATGTGGCTCGCGAGGATGCGAGACGCTTCGGGACCTCTGGTCAATACTCAACCTTTTCAACGTCTTCTGTCAACATTCAACTTTTCAACGTTCCTCGTCGAAGTTCAACTTTTCAATGTTTCTCGTCGAAGTTCAACTTTTCAACGTCTTCTGTCATCATTCAACTTTTCAACATCTCTAGTCAACATCCAACTTTTCAACGTCTCTAGTCAACATTCCATTTTTCAATGTCTCTTATCAACATTCGACTTTCCAACGTCTCTAATCAATATTCAAATTTTCAACGTCTCTAGTCAACATTCAACTTTTCAACGTCTCTCGTCAACATTCGACTTTCCAACGTCCCTCATCAATATTCAAATTTTCAACGTTCCCCGTCGAAGTTCAACTTTTGAACCTCTCTCATCGAAATTGAACTTTTCAATGCCTCTAATCAATATTCAACTTTTCAGCGTTTATCGTCGGAGTTCAACTTTTCAACGTCTCTCGTCAACATTCGACTTTCCAACGTCCCTCATCAATATTCAAATTTTCAACGTTCCCCGTCGAAGTTCAACTTTTGAACCTCTCTCATCGAAATTGAACTTTTCAATGCCTCTAATCAATATTCAACTTTTCAACATTCCTCGTCGAAGTTCAACTTTTCAACGTCTCTCGTCAACATTCAACTTTCCAACGTCTCTAATCAACATTCAACTTTTCAACGTCTCTAACCAACATTCAACTTTTCAACGTCTCTCCTCGAAATTCAACTATTCGAGAGTCTCGTCGACAATTCGACTTACTTATTACATAAACAAACAGTAACCAAGTTTCCGAAATATCTATAAGATCGCTATCCAAAGAAGCCCCAAAGCTAGAGTCCCTCGAATCTTACACTTTGTCCCCCTCTGACTCTAACCTACTTCACTCCACAATTTCCACTCATTTCTTCGCACAGAGTCACCCACTTTCTATCACCCTGTACATTTATCGAGGCACAGATAACCACGTGACTTTTACATACACCCCAAAGTGTCTTCGAAAAAAATTCGCGTCCGAACGCGAATCACCTTTCGGGATCGCTCTTTATCGTGTTACGAAAACTATACCAATTCGCTCGATTCGCGACGCATTGGCCAGAAACGATCGTTTCGTTCACCGTGGACACGGTACGGTTTAATCGCGTTTACCTAAGCGCGTTAGGGCGGTAAAGCGACGATCGTATCGACGGTTCATCAGCATATAGAGAGTAAGGCGACATCGGCGCGTCGCGGTGGCGTAGCAGAAAGCAAAAACCATCAGTCAGGTCGAAGGTCTTCGGAGGGTGATGTCCGTTTTGGTCTTCGGCCGCCGGCCAATAACACCCGTCGTCCCCCACGAAACGCCCCCTCGCCCCCCCTCTCGCGAAACACCGATCCCCGGGCATCCAAAGTCGACGCACCCCGTGAAAAATGATCGTTCCTAAATTGCTTGCTTACATGATAAATATACCGTTCCTTCGCGTACATATTGCTCGCGTGAGATACGTATGTCACGTTGGTGTCGTTGTAAATTTAAATGCGACTGCCGGTGGTGATCCACGACAATCTTCAGAGAACACAGAGACAAGATTACATTTCTACCTAGGTCTAACGTCGAGATTCCATTTGCCGTTAAACGTCTCTGAGCATCGTGACGTAAAACCAGATTTGTGGAAATATTTATTTGATCGTTTACGGATTGGGTACTGTTGAAGTCTAGGAACAGTTCAAGAGAGAACGATGGAGAAACGTTAGAAATGTTTGAGATTGATTTGGGTGATGTGTGTGGATGAATAATCGTGGAAATGTGGGATCTGATTTGAGAGAAGGGTATAAAAATAATAACCGTAGAAATGTAGAAACAGTTCAAGGAAGAACGACGACGAAATATTAGAAATGTTTGAGTTCGATTTGGGTAATGTGTGTGAATAAATAAATCGTGTAAATGTAGAAACTAATTTGAGTGAAGTATATTAAAAAAATAATACTAAAATGAAATGATGGATTAATATTTAAATGATGGAGATAGAAACGACTCAAGAATGTAGAAACTGATCGAGAGTGAAGATGTTGTTTAGGGTTAAAGAGAGTGAGTCTCACTGTGCATGTTTAACGACAGTACAAGTCAATTCGAGTCTAATGAAAGAACAGTGATGTTGTTTGGGGTTGAGAGAAAATCGTGTCAGACTCTACTTGTGTCTGAGTTGTCGTATGAACTGAATGCAACGACGATGCAAGTCGATCTTGACATAATTGGGACTTGACACAGACGGTTGACGTAACGTGACGAATCGTTTATTTTATTTTTGTGACGTGACCAATTCGTTCATTCCGATCGTTCGATCAGAACGTCTCTATGTCTGTACACAGCAGAAACTGATCGTCTAGGTAAACGATTCTTCCTTGTGTCTAAATCAAGCTCTGTGCAACGACAGTGCAGGTCAATCGTTAGTTTAACTAACGATTGGTTAGTTAGTCGGCTGTAATTTGTTACGAATTGTTCATTCGACTTTCAATCTTCGTCAGAGATTTAACCTCTCCTGGAAATCACAAACCGATACAGATTATCTATCCGTCCATCGTCCATGTTGTACTACGTAGTACACAGGAAAGAAACAACTGCAATTAGTATAGTTTTCACGCAAACCACTCCGGCAAAATTAATAATCAGTGTTTAATATTGTAAACGTCGAGCTTCCAATTCCACTCTGCACGTGTCGAACTGCATGCAAATTGATCGTCTATGACATCAACTGTCCCTTCATACACGGTTGTTTGTCACCGTTTCCAATGCCATCGAACTACATACGCGTGTCGCGAGCAGGATATCAAACAGTGGCTGCCGAACATCGTTCGTTCGACGTGACATCAGCGTTATTTCTACTTTTTCCTTCGTTCGTAAACTCTACTCGAGAACTTCGGAGTAGCAATGTTGACCTCTGGTGCAAGGTCATCCATAACCAATTCGTGACCTTTTAAACTTTGAGACGTCTTCTATTTGTTCTCTAACTTTTAGACATTCATTTTCCAATCTTGTCAGGGCTGACACCTTCGATGAAATATCTGAGCTCGCTAACATTTAGAGCATGGATACACTCGTAACTTCAATACGCTATCGTTGTTACATTTATTGTTTTACAGTTATTTCTACTTTTTCCTTCGTTCGTAAACTCTACTCGAGAACTTCGGAGTAGCAATGTTGACCTCTGGTGCAAGGTCATCCATAACCAATTCGTGACCTTTTAAACTTTGAGGCGTTTTCTATTTGTTCTCTAACTTTTAGACATTCATTTTCCAATCTTGTCAGGGCTGACACCTTCGATGAAATATCTGAGCTCGCTAACACTTAGAGCATAGATACACTCGTAACTTCAATACGCTATCTTTGTTACACTAAGCTCGAAAGATAATTCAACACCTTGAATGTCATCAACACCTTGATGATCGGTGCTGGACAAGGTTACAATGTTTCTCTACTCGTGAACTTTTAAATAACATTACTCTCATTGGTAATGAAATAACGAGTTCGTCGATATATTATTCAATATTTCTACTTTGTACGCTACGGTTTATTAATTATTAATAAACTAAGTTCACCGACGAATTATTCAATATTTCTACCTTGTACGTTACGATTTAAATAAACGTAGTGGACCTTCTTTAGTACGTAGATATTACTATCGTTAGTAATTAAATAAACAATAAAATTACTATCGTTAGTAATAAAATAAGTTCACCGATAAATTATTCAATATTCCTACTTTCTACGCCACGATTTAAACAAACATAATGGACCTCCTTTATTACGTAGATATTACTATCGTTAGTAATTAAATAAACAATAAAATTACTATCGTTACTAATAAAATAAGTTCACCGATAAATTATTCAATATTCCTACTTTGTACGCTACGATTTAAACAAACATAATGGACCTTCTTTATTACGTAGATATTACTATCGTTAGCAATTAAATAAACAATAAAATTACTATCGTTAGTAATAAAATAAGTTCACCGATAAATTATTCAATATTCCTACTTTCTACGCTACGATTTAAATAAACATAGTGAACCTTCTTCAGCACGTAAATATTACTATCGTTAGTAATTAAATAAACAATAAAATTACCATCGTTACTAATAAAATAAGTTCACCGATAAATTATTCAATATTCCCACTTTCTACGCTCCACTTTCACCAAACATCATAAACACCCTTTGGTACGAAAAAATCGACCCACGTCAATCGATAGCTCCATTCTCGATCAGCATCCTCGATGTCTTCCCTCGAGGATACAATCGTTCCCTCGTAGGAAAAGTAGGTATAGAAATAAAACGGAACCGAGTCGAGTACCGTTAAAAGCTCTGGTTGACGAGGTTACACCCGGCGAAGATTTTGGGCCCGATCACCGATTCAACGCTACCCACCCCCGCGTGGTATCTCTCATCTCAGCCACGGAGATAGCCGTGACACGAGACACGGTGTATATTTTTCTCCCGGTTGCCTATTGTCAGCGAAAGTATCTAGGAAATCGAGTGCCGGTTCGCTTGCACGGCATGAAGTTCCAGCGAAATCTATGCCTCGATCTCGATTCCTCGGGCAGCCGGCGCAGGGCGCAGGGCGCAGGGCGCAGTTAACGGTAAGCTGTGTCCGGCGATATATTATACCCGTGACTCTCGGTACCGGCCTCCTAACGTCTCTGTTAGCGCGGACCAAAGATCGGGACGGAGATTCGTACTCCCACCCTTTCGAGGTGGTGGGTGACAATGTCACGGTACGCGTAACGGTACACGCTGCCACTTCAACCTGTTACCCCTGCGAGAACGTACCCACTCGAGACCGTATCGTCCGATCTTGGTCCCAGTTACCGGAACTGAAACGTCCTTCAGGGAAAATTGATACCGAGAGTTTACAAAGGGTATTGAATGATTTCTTTTTTTCTTTTTTTTTGGGTAGTATAACGGTGTATAAATAAAGTAGGGTGAATTGTAAATCGGTCTTCGAGAGTATGTTGTTGTTCTATGGGAAAATTGGTGTCGAGAGTTTACGAAGGACATTGAATAATTTTTTTTTGGATAGTGTAATGGTGTATAGATAAAGTAGTGTGAATTGTAAATCGGTCTTCGAGAGTATGTTATTGTTCTATGGGAAAATTGGTGTCGAGAGTTTACGAAGGATATTGAATGACTTTCTTTTTTGGATAGTATAGTGGTGTGTAAATAAAGTAGTGTAGATTATAAATCGATTTTCGAGGGCACGTTATTGTCCTTCAGAGAAAATCAGAGAAAATTGGTATCGAGAGTTTGCAAAGGACATTGAATGATTTTTTTTTTGGATAGTATAGTGGTGTGTAAATAAAGTAGTGCAGATTGTAAATCGGTCTTCGAGAGCACGTTATTGTCTTTTAGAGAAAATTGTTGTCGAGAGTTTACATAGGACACTGAATGATCTTCCTTTGAATAGTGTAATAGTATAAATAAGATTGTATAAATTGTTCTTCAAGGAAAATTGATAGTGAGAGTTTACAAAGGGTATTGAATAATTTTTCGTTTTTGATAGTATAATGGTGTATAAATAAAATAGTCTAAATTATAAATCAATTTTCGAAAGCACGTTATTTTGGAAACAGTGTAACATATTTGCAACTCGTGATTACAACAGTATACTTTTATAGTTTAAATGTAACTACTACATTTGTATCTTGCGAACAATTATAAAATCCCAACAAAACTGTAACACTCGTCCTAGGTAAGTTAAATAGTGAAATTTTGACTTTAATATAAAAGTAAATACATTCTCCAAAGTTTCCGAAACTGGACCATTTTTATAAAGAAAATTGACAACGAGAGTATCAAGAAACATTTCCCTTATTAAATATGTATCTTCTTACGAGATAATTTCGCAGAAAATTGTTTCATTTCCGATCGTTTCGCGACGTATTCGTAGATCAGTTTCTTCGAGAGCGATTATCCGAAAAACCGCTTATCCGAGCGTATTTCTTATTTATTTAGTACGTCTCCGGGACACCGAGCATCGTAAATGCCAATGAAGGCGAGCGAACCAGAGCGATCGGTGAAAAAAGTGCATTCAATCGAAGTCGCTGAAACTGCATGCCCGCAATCGAACCGTCCCCGCCGCCGCCCCCCCCCCCCTCGCAGTGTAAATACAATTTACAAACGGCAAAAAACCGAGCCAGCTTCGGTTCCTCGGAAGCTGCAATTACATTCCTCCCCCGACCGCCGTTTCAATTAACCACAGCGAGCCTGTCAGCGAAAAACACGTCGAGTGACCGTACCGCGAGAAACATTCCCGAGCCGATCGCGTTATTTGCAACGCGCCGGGCAAAACCGTAAACAAGAACGATTCCGTCCGCGGCCGGCCGCAAGGATCGCGACGGGCCTTACGTACTGACGGCACGGGGGACACTTTTCCAATCGCTGAACCCGATTTGCATACCGGAAATCCGACCATGTGAACGCCAACGTGTCCCCCGGCGATAGAGACCCGAACTCCACGGGGGGTAACTACCGTGCAGAATTAAAGGAATCGACGAATTTTCATTTCGAAGCTTTCGACAGTTTCCACAGAGACGAGCAATTTTTTTTTTAAGTTGCGATAATATTCTGCGTATCGTAATAATCTTCTCGATATGCCGATGACATTGTATTGGGTATTAATAATGTTCTTTGTGTGCTGCTAATCTTTGGATACTTGTAACTTTTTGTACTGTACGTAGAGAATAATATTCTGTAGACACTGGTAATATTCTATGTAGATTAATAATATTTTATGTGTATTAATAATAATCTATATGTATTAATAATCTTCTGTGGTGCTAACAACTTTTGTATTTTACTTGTAGGATAGTATTCTGTGTATACTAATAATATTCTATGCATACTAATAACCTTCTTTACATAGTAATAATCTTCTTTAGATAGTAATAAATTTTGTATTCTATATATTTTGTATATATTCTATATATACTAATACTATTATATGCATACTCATTCTTTAGATACTGAATACTTTTGTATCTATATATACTAATACTATTCCATATATACTAATACTATTGTATATATACTAGATACGTTCTTTAGATACTAATAACTTTCGTATTCTACATATAGAATAATATTCTGTGTGCACTAATAATCTTCTTTACGTACTAATAATTTTTAAATACTAATAACTTTTGTATTCTACATATAGAATAATATTCTGTGTACACTAATAATATTCTATGCATACTAATACTCTTCTTTAGATACTAATAACTTTTATATTCTATACATAATATAATATTCTATATATACTAATACCATTATATGCACACTAATAATCTTCTTCAGATACTAATAACTTTTCTACTCTATATATACTAATTCTATTCTATACATACTAATAATCTTCCTTAGATACTAATAACTTTTCTATTCTATATATACTAATACTATTACATGCATACTAATAATCTTCTTCAGATACTAATAACTTTTGTACTCTATATATACTAATTCTATTCTATACATACTAATAATCTTCCTCAGATACTAATGACTTTTCTATTCTATATATACTAATACAATTACATGCATACTAATAATCTTCTTCAGATACTAATAACTTTTCTACTCTATACATACTAATTCTATTCTATACATACTAATAATCTTCCTTAGATACTAATAACTTTTCTATTCTACATATACTAATACAATTACAAGCATACTAATAATCTTCTTTAGATACTAATAACTTTTATATTCTACACACAGAAAAATCTTTCTACGAATCTTAACATACCGATAACCTTTACCTACTAATAACCATCTACCCCGATAAAGTTCTACGTAGACTTCCATGCGACGAAATCGAGAACGATCGAAAAACAAAGCGCGATGGTACGGCGTCGGTCATCCTCGAGGATTAACGCGCGTCGATTCGATCGGTCGCGGCGACGACTACGTCCCCCGCGACGGTGGATCGTGGACAAAGAATGAATACGAGCGGCAAATAGAGGCGGTCGGCAATAAAATCTTAATATATAGATGGCAGCCGTAGCGCAAAGCACCACCACTCGTGCGGTTTGCGGCTGGACGGTCCGATGAGCGACGTAACAAGGGAGCCGCGCAATTTTAAGCCACATACCAACGAGAATAACGCGCGTTGCCCCGCGCTACCGAACCGCGGCCCGACCCGATGCGAGATGCCATGTATATTCTAGTGTGCTTTGTAATTCTCGATTTCCTGCCGTCGCCGCGATCCCGCCGTACGGCAACGCCTCCATTATCACGAGACCCGATGCGGTCGCCTTGTCACCTTTTTCGATTGCTTTTTCCACGCGCATACCACCGACGCTCGTTCCTCGTTACAAAACGATCCGGAGATCTCACGCGATACCCGCCGACCAACGACCAGATCGGATCCAACGCGCGCTTATCGATCGATCCGATGCCTGAGCATCGTTTCTTCCAGTACCGGCGAATCGTTAACCCTTCCCCCCTCCCACTGGTAGGAGCACCATCTATTGGCCGCTCGAAGAGCTTCCCCCACCGCGTCACTTGGTTAGAAGGTGTTTCGTGCAAGTGGACGAGTTGTACTTCTCTTGGGTTGATAATGGAAGGAAAATTGTATAGGAATAGTTGAAAGTATAGTAAAGTTTATGTACAATTGTTCCTTGTTGTATTGGTCATTGAGGATCGATCAAAGGATTTCCCCCACTACTTGAGTATAAAGTGTTTTGTGCAATTGGACGAGTTATACTTCTCTTGCGTTGATAAGGGAAGGAAAATTGGGTAGGAATAGTTGAAAGTATAGTAAAGTTCATGTACAATTGTTCCTTGTTGTTTTGGTCATTGAAGATTGCTCAAAGAATTCCCCCCACTACTTCACTATAAAGTGTTTTGTGCAATTGACGAGTTGTACCTTCTGTCACGTTGATAATGGAAGGAAACTTGTATAGGAAAAGTTGAAAGTATAGTAAAGTCCACGTACAATCGTTCTTTGTTCTATTGGTCATTGAAGATTGCTCAAAGGATTTCCCCCACTACTTCAATCTAAAGTGTTTTGTGCAATTGACAAGTTGTACCTTCTGTCACGTTGATAATGGAAGAAAAATTGTACAGGAAAATTTGAAAGTATAGTAAAGTCCACGTACAATCATTCCTCGTTCCATTGGCCACTGAAGATTGCTCAAGAGATTTCCCCCACCACTTCACTATAAGGTGTTTCGTGGAATTGGACGACTCGTACCTCCTCTCGCGTTAATAACGGAATAAACATTCTATAGAAAAATTGGTATAATAAGGTCCACGTACCTCGTTCTATTGGCCACTGAAGATCGCTCAAAAAGTGTCCCAATTGGGAAAGTTGTAAACAAGAAACATTGTACAGGAGATACTTAATGATACAACGAGGTATATGCACGATCGATTCTCGTTGACCCTTTCATCGGTCGGAGCAAGATGTATCGGCCGCTGAAGGTCGCTCGATCATTACCCCCACCGTACAAATTTCTTAGTCGCGTACAAAACACTCTCGATTTCCACGTGCTTCTATCGGTTTCGGATGTATCGTTTAATTCGATACTGTAAGTATTGTACACATATTGAAACGCGAATGTTTTTCGAATTATTAATCTTTGAATAATTTTCCTTAACACAATTATACGTAAATATTTCTATAATTAATATATGTGTGCGTATGTGTGTGTGTATGTATTGGTCGACGCGAAGTCATTTATCTGTGTATAAGTGTGTTAAGGAAGATTATTTTCAAGGAGGTAAAATGTTCAATAAATAGTATACTTGAAAATTTTATATTCTTCCTTATCTACAATTTTTCTTCCATTATCAAAATTTTCAATATAGAACGTACTTGAAAATTTTTAATTTTCAATATACAACATACTTGAAAATTTTTAATTTTAAATATACAAAATTTGAAATTTAAAAAAATCAAAGCCCATAACTCGAGATGAGCGCGTTAAAATGTGAACGTCACGGATAACAATTCCGATGTAACGATCACAGCGCCGAGTCGAGCCGATCGGGACCAATGGGAGCCCCCGTATGAATTCCACTCGCCGTCTCCATCGCCCCGGTATCGAGTCCTGTTTTCGTAGAACCCTTCGAAACCCGGCAGCGGTGTGGCAAAAATTTGCATACGAGCCGCCGGGCACCCGTAATACGCGGTTCGCCCCGATAGAAGCGATCGTTGAGTAAATTAGAAAGATTCTATCGTCCTGGTGTCGTCGAGGTTACCTGTATCGCGTTGCACGATCGGAAAACAGGGCCAAGTGACTCGCGCAGATCGGAGGATCGCAGCGGATTCGTTCTCTCGCCTCCACCCGCGTCTCGGGCCAGTTTCTTCCGACAGCTGAGATTAAGTTACGAGGTGCTTCTTCCCGTGGCACCGCAAAAATAATAATTTAACGATTATCGCGGCGATCTCCGCGTGTCCCCGGCATTCCGTTATTTTCAGCGAGAGAAATATGCACGGGCCTCGGGACCACCGCTCCTGATAACTTCGGTGTACACGGAACGATAAAACGTAATTTAAGAACGCTGAAAGTATCGCGAAAGACCATTAGGCGGTAAGCAGCTCCACAGAGGGGTGGCGAGAGGGTGTACGAAATGAATTTCGATCGCCTGGATATTAATTTCCGACGCTCCGGTTCCAGCGTTGCTGTTTCCCTTTTTTTTCTTCTTTTTTTTTTTAACGTCTTCCGCTCCGTGTAATCGTATTGTCCGACTCGAACGTTTCCAGGGTGAAGCTTTTCAGTTTTTTGAAACTAGAAGTACCAAGGGAGTTAATTTGTCTTGTTTCAAATTTTTTTTAAAAATTACTTAATTGTTAGCCACTGTTTGATGTTATACCATCTACCACTATAGGTGTTTTTGCCTATAGTATTTGTGGACAATTATGGAAATTGACAACTAATGGACTTGTAAATTAATTTGCCCTTTTCTCGTCTAACTTCGAAAACACCTGTAATCTGTAAGAAATAGTAATAGGTACACTGTCTAGTACTACCAAAAGAGTCAATTTGACTTGTTTCAAATTTCTTTTTAAAAATTGCTTAATTGTTAACCACTGTTTGATGTTATACCATCTACGACTGTAGGTATTTTTGCCTATAATATTCATGAGCAATTATCGAAATAGACAACTAATGGACTAATGGTAAATTAATTTGCCCTTTCCTCGTCTAACTTTGAAGATACCTATGTGATCTGAGGCAAAAAGTAACACGTCCACTGTCAGTAGTTCTACTATTAACGACGAGACGTGGTAATATCAAGTCACATAGTATAACGAAGTGTGTGATTTTTCATAAAGATGAGAATTTTGTAATTAAAAAACAGAGTTCTGAGAGTGACGAGTGTAATAGAAATAATAGAGACGATGATTAACCAGAGATACAATGGACGGTTTGTGTATAATACACGCTCAAATAATATTACGAAAATTTGTAGAAATTACGAACAATGTGCAGTAAATATGCAAAGTGTCCTCCAGATTTGAAACATCGAATTTCGTCAGCTTGATTTTGAACACTTATTTGAAAATTATGATAGAAACAAGAGACAGTAATAAATCAGTAATACGACGATACAATGTAGGAATATATTAATAATTTATATAAAGGTAGATTATATGTAAATATTGATAGCCTACTTGCGCGTAAACTAAATTTCTTTTCAAACTCGTCAGATGTTACGAGCGTAATTCTCGCTGGCAGTATTGGTGTAATTTCGAGGCGAGGATATGCGATAACAATCAATAATGTACGTAACGATACACAAAGGAGAAATGAAATGCAACTTATCGAAGTTATTCCTCCGATAATTGGTTATGCGTTTCACGATTTGTCCCGATTCCCCCGATGGATCATGCGAGTTTTTTTTATCGCGCGCGTAGATCATTTGTCTTCGTTTGGGCAGATACCGTGGACTGTCGTTCCTTTAGCCATGGGTGAGTTCGGACGTAACGTTGTTCGCTGCGAATCGAAAAATCGCGGGAACTTAACGAAACGAAACGAGAGAATTGTCTCGATACCGATCGTATTCGATAAAGGTGAAATTGCGATCGACGAGGAATAATTCGGGGCTCAAAGAGGAAAGTTACAGCGAAGAAAATAAAAAACGGGAAGAAACAAATAGAAAGGATCACCGAGAATGAAAATTAAGTAAAAGTATCTTGAATTAAATAATGTAAAATCTCGATACCGATCGTATTCGATAAAGGTGAAATTGCGATCAACGAGGAATAATTCGAGATTCAAAGAGGCAAGTTACGACTAAGAAAATAGAAAACGGGGAAAAATAAATAGAGAGGATCACCGAGAATGAAAATTAAGTAAAAGTATCTTAAATTAGATAATGTAAAATCTCGATACCGATCGTATTCGATAAAGGTGAAATTGTGATCAACGAGGAATAATTCGGGGCTCAAAGAGGAAAGTTACAGCGAAGAAAATAGAAAATGGGAAAAAACAAATAAAAAGGATCACCGAGAATGAAAATTAAGTGAAAGTATCTTAAATTAGATAATGTAAAATCTCGATACCGATCGTATTAGATTTTAGACCTTAAATACTTTAAGGACGAATCATTTTAGTATGTTCTTCGACATAAACTTGTGGTTGGTATTGACCTAGAATATCTATCCATTTTTTTTATTTATTTATCACATAAAAATATAGGTAAATATAGAACTGTCATTGAAGGTTAACAGTCGCACGAAATTGTTTCCAATAGTAATAGAAAGAGAGAAAAATTTTAGAAACTTATAAAATCTATTAACATTAATGTACAGACTCTATTGAGACTATTAAACTGCCCATAAACTGTTCTATGAAATTCTAGCTACAATATTTCATTACACTATCGGTGGAAAATTAAACGCGAATATATTCTCGCAATTTTGATCTCTCCTCTGGTCGTTAAAACAACCTGAAAATTAAATCCACACGAACGCATCCCCTGATAGTAAAACGGCCCAGAGAAAGTACGAAGGACGAGTCGAGCAACGAATATACAGAACCGGTGAAAACTACGAGAATGGCGAAACGGTAGGGTAAATAATACGAAAATCCGCGAACCGGTTACATCGAATGCAAAAAGGTTGGGCGAAAGCGAAAAAAAGAAAGATTAAAAGAAAGAAAAAAAAGAAGAAACAGAGAAACAACGATGCAGGAAATACAATAAAATCAGGAACCAACGTCGACCAAAAGACAACGAATGGTGCGTCGACGACGATACATACAAACTACGTGGAAAAAAAAAATGAAAATAAATAAATAAAAACTCAAAGGGGGATGTGGAGGGGGGAACAAAAAGATAGAAAACCACGGAACGCGTAGGAGGAGGGAATCGGTCGGGAGGGTAGACGGAGGGGGGATTTGTACGTGTCTCTGTGTCTGGTTCGCTCGCTCGCTCGTTCGTTCGTTCGCTCGTGCGCGCGCGCGCACGCGCAATGTACAAATAAACGTAGCGCACGTCGCGCACACCGACTTGTCGCCGTACAAGCTCATAAACAAAACGGCCGCGTTTTATTGGAATGTCAAAGCGGAATATTGGTATTCTTTGCGAGGACTCCCCAAAATATGTACGCTCGCGGGTTGCATGTTAATGGCGGTGCGGCGTGGAGGGGAGCTCACGAGCCGGGTATCGGTCTCTCTTCTCGCATCCGGTTGTCAGCACCGGTCGTTAGATCACCGGCGCCACCGTAGTTGATAGCCGCCACGAAACTCACCTTTCCATTCTAAGTTTAGCCTGGGCTACGCTTCGGCTAACCCAGACCCGACGCCGCCCATTTCTGACGCTTAGCGGGAATAACGGAGACGGGTCGGTGACGTCGTGACTCCCGACGACCCAGATCCGTGACGCCGCGCGGCGACCCGATCCGACGACGATTTGAGAAAAAATCGATGCTAAGAGAGGAAGTGCGCGCGAATTTCCGAGTTTTTTGGGGTGGCGCGATTTATGAGTTGTTTTTTCAATAGTATAGGTGTACGGTTAATCGTAGACTTCTGTGCAACGTTGAAAACCGTGAAGAAAGAAGAAAGGGAGAGGATGAGTATTACGACAAGTGTGAAAATATTTTTAGTACTTTTATGTTTCTTTAATGTTTCTTTAATGTTTCTCGTGTGGGCGATGGCGTCTAAAGTGGTCCAATATAGTGTTTTTAATGTTGTAATTGGTAGGTAATGGACTAAGAAGATACAGGAACGGTCGATCGCGTCTTATTATATTATATTATGAACATGTGGTGCAATCGTTTGAAGCAAAGTATAATTTAAACCGGGTCGTTTGTTATTCCGCGTGAATGTTTCCGCAATGATAAATTGTTATTTGTATCGATGACAGGTATATTTGCGATCAACGTGACTAATCCGTCACTGTAATGTGCTCGAATGTAATAAATAATTTTGTTATCTTCTTGATAACTTTATACGAGGTCCTCTTGAGAGAAATTGTAAACACGTGTGCGAGGAAGAAATTGATTTGTCATAGAAATAGATTTGACAAAATTTGCGAGAAAGGGAAAACAATGCCTATTGTTTACTATAATATCTCCATTCCTTGTACAAGATGTAGGAAAATAAATACGAATTGTTGTTAGGTGTAGGAAAATAAATACGAATTGTTGTTAAGTGTAGAAAAATAAATACTAAAGTGTCGAAATGTTCTACTTTGACAAAATTTACGAGAAAAGGAAAACAATGCCAATAATTGTTTACTATAATATTTCCATTCCTTCTTCGTGCAAGATGTAGAAACATAAATACGAATTGTTGTTAGGTGTAGGAAAATAAATACGAATTGTTGTTAAGTGTAGAAAAATAAATACTAAAGTGTCGAAATGTTCTACATTGACAAAATTTGCGAGAAAGAGAAAACAATGCCAATAATTGTTTACTATAATATTTCCATTCCTTCTTCATGCAAGATGTAGGAAACACGAATTAATTGTAAGAATTAAATAATACGAAATTTCTGGCCGAAAAGTACGTTCGGAGTGTTCAGAATCCGCAAAAATCTTGACAATGGTTAATGTCACGACGAAGAATGTATATGGTAATGAGCATCGATCGGTACGATCAGCTGTTGTCCTAATAGCCATCGAGAATCCTCCCCGAGCGAACGGCACAGATAAACCGGGTTTCCCCCGTCTCAAGGGAACATTCTGCGAGGCTCGTTCTCTTATAAATATTGCAAACGCCTAAATAAAGCGGAAAACTGCCATACCCGCCGTATGTCAATCCGTAGATCCGACAAGAGTTGTTGGTAACCGGCACGCGAATCCGTAATTTTCGTCGATCATTTACGGTGTTGTTCTGATTTACAGTATGGGAAAAGGAAAATCGAATGGGATCGAATAAATCCGAGAAAGAAATCGAACGTTGTGCCTTAATCTTGTAAACAAGGCCGGAGAAATTCTCTCGTCGCGTATATTTCGGATCTTTGTAATTTAGAAATCGTTTCGTATGTTTCATTATACCTGAACGCGTACCAGATAGTTTATCCAGAGCTGCCAATTATCAAATTTTTAATATTGGGCATATATTTATAGATAATAGTTTATCCAGAGCTGTTAATTATCAAATTTTAAATATTAGGCATATATTTATAGATAGTAGTTTATCCAGAGCTGCTAATTATCAAATTTTAAATATTAGGCATATATTTGTACATAATAGTTTATCCAGAGCTGCTAATTATCAAATTTTAAATATTAGGCATATATTTGTACATAATAGTTTATCCAGAGCTGCTAATTATCAAATTTTAAATATTAGGCATATATTTATAGATAATAGTTTATCCAGAGCTGTTAATTATCAAATTTTAAATATCAGGCAAATATTTTACCTTTTTATTGTTATTCTTAGTACCTTTCACACCGGTACCGGTTATTGACCAATACAATTTAGAAATAGTTTCATATTTTTTACTATGCGCGAAAACGTACACGAATATTTACTTATTTTACCTTTTTGCTATCGTTTCTGATACCTTTTAGACCAATTTCACTTGTTGACCCCCGGGATACCGGTCATATATTATACATAAAAAATCACGACACCGTTGGAGGGTTAAAAACTATATTTAAAGAATCAAAGCGTGGCGCAAAACGTAGTTTTCCGAAATATGTAGCTTTTCGAAGGAAATTGTACACTACAATCAACACTTGGAAACTTTTCAATTACATTAAAATAACAACAACAAATCCCGCACTAAATATGTAGGTCTTTGAAGTACAGTGTACACTACAATCAACCCTTGGAAACTTTTCAATTACATTAAAATGAACAAGTCTAAAGACAGCACTGTCTATATTTAGAAAAGCAAAATTAATACTCTCTCATTCTATTATTTTATAGATTATAAATTTCTCTCGGTGTGTTCCGCGATGTTAATTCTACAATTCCTATTGCAAATCCGGTGCAATAAGTTAGCGTTACTGTTCTAACAATATTGATGAGTTTCATCAGTGATATAATATATAATACATTCATCTATACTTCTAACATACTTATCAAAATTAATCCATTGCAAGGCAGTCAGATCTGCGCGCGGAGGCGAGTCGCGCGTTCGATCGTCGTGGTGGGGGGTCGAGGTGGTGGGGGGTCGGCGTCCAGTGGCCTTGAGCGGCCGAAACATCGATCTCGATCCCGCTCGCGGCGGAGAGGCTCCCGCGACGCGCGCTGGATCACGGCAAAATCCGGGATTCCCTTATACGCGGAGCGACAAACGTTATTCATCGTGGCAGATTCTATTATCGACCGCCGCAGGTACCGATATTAAAGGGTTTCGAGCGGCGCGGCACTCCGAATACGCATGAAAGTCGCGTCGGGCATATAACTCGATTTTCGTAACCCGATCCCGTATGGTAATGCGCAGCGTCGAAACCGGGTTAACGTAGGCGAGAGAATGTTTAACCTGGTCGACGAGGATGCGTATTGTTATTTTAATAGGCATTATTTGATTTTAAAGTTCAGTGAATGCCAGTGTGTTCTTGAAGGGGGATTTGATTGCTTCGCCGATAGGGTCGAACCCTATTATTTCGTTCTCCAATCCCTATTTCCTACCACCGGGCTGCACCGGAGGCCCGTAGGACGCTTTCGCACATTCAGAAACGGCTACTTTTCCTTTATCCCGTCATTGGAAGGAACGACGAACGCCCGGCTAACGTCAGGGGACTTTCTTCCGTGACTCGCGTTCCTTTTCACGGGGAACGCGCGAATCGAGCCACCGCCACGTTGGAAACGAAAAGTGAAATAAATCGTTTCGGAGCCACCAGGGCCTAAGCGAGGTACACGCGCCGCTTCGGAGAGAGTCGTTTGGAAAATTTCAAATTTGTATTCGGGTTCCGTTCGTAAATTCACCGGAGACCGTTTAAAATTTTAGGCTACCGGCCCGCGACAGTAACCAGTCGATGTTGGTTAGCGTCGAGAGACACCGCAGCGAGCACAACCTTGAAACAATGTAAATAATTCGAACGCGATCAGGGGTAGTTGGGATTTGAAAAGAAGGCTCGTGTCTGTATTTTGGGAATTTTGGAAATTTCTCTTTTATCCTCGTGGAGACTTTCTTATCTACGAATTTAGTTTCGAGAGAAGTATTTTAATTAAGAAATATTTAATTGTATATTTATATCTACTTATAGGTATTCGATTCTATTTAGTTCTACAATTCCTATTGTAAATCTAATGCAATAAGATACTGTTACTGTTCTAACAATATTGAAGAGTTTCATCATTGATATAATATATATTCATCTATACTTCTAACATATTTATCAAAATAAATATCGTTAGAAGCTACGGAAGGCCCATTTCGATTTGAAATAAAATCGCTTAAATTATAAATTTCTCTCGGTGTGTTTCGCGATGTTAATTCTACAATTTCTATTGCAAATTCGGTGCAATAAGGTACTGTTACTGTTCTACCAATATTGAAGAGTTTCATCATTGATATAATAAAATTCATCTATACTTCTAACATACTTATCAAAATAAATTTCGTCAGAAGCTACGGAAGGCCCATTTCGATTTGAAATAAAATCACTTGCAATAAATAAATCAATTGCACAAATCCGGTGCAATAATTTAGCGTTACTGTTCTACCAATATTGAAGAGTTTCATCATTCATATAATATACATTCATCTATACTTCTAACATACTTATCAAAATAAATTTCGTTAGAAGCTACGGAAGGCCCATTTCGATTTGAAATAAAATCGTGAGTTGTACCGATCTTTAAAAAATTTCGCGAAAAATTACAAGTCGGGAAGAAAAGAGAAAGTTCGACGGGTACCGTTATTTAACGAAGTAGGTGCAGTTGAAATACCAGCGCGTGGAGTGTACGAATGCGGCACAATGGGGCCATTTTAGGTCGAAATCTGGCCGATCGGCCAAGACCCGCAGTTGATTAGACTCTATTTACTGGAGGCGAGTTTAGCGGCTCAACCCCTCTTCCCTTTAGTCTATTTCGTCCCCTTTGTGGCAAATCAACCGGCATACAGAAGCACGGTCCTTCGGGCGGATTTTTCCTAGCGTACCGCTAATTCGGACCGAGACGCGGCTACGTCCGATCGAGTGTAATGATTTCGATAAAAAAAAAAAAAGTAAAAGTAAAATAAAAGGAAACTCTAATGTTAACGAATCGCGAAATAAAATTCTGCTCCCTGCGAACCTCGATCGATCTTCCACGGTATCTACGATACGCAACACGGAGAATACTTCGCGTTTGAAAATTTTGTTTCGAGGTTTGTTTCATAGATATTGAAAAATTACATTGAACGAATCTGTTCTCCGACACGTTCGAACGCAATTGTACGTTTTGCACTTTGCTTTGTATTCTACCTCGAAATTTCGACGATTATTTATGGATATGGATGGAATTATTTTTTGTAATTTCCATAAATTGATTCGGTCGGTTACTTTTTTCAGGTCTTCGAATAATATTGAAATATTAAAGCGATTAATGTATTTTCGTTGGAATATTGAAACGATTGAAATACTTTCGTTAAAATATTTTTATTGAAGCAGGACCGTTGTTCGGGAATATAAAATATTCGGAAATCAGGAAACTTCTAGCGTAAAATAAATCCAGCTTAAAAATAATTCTGCGGTGTAAAAGAATACTTTACCCAAGAAACGACTAAAATATTTTTACAGAAACACTACTGTAATCTAAAATCAAAAAAATATACAAAAACGAGAAAAATTCTACTGTAAAATAAATCTACCTTAAAAATAATTCTGCGAAGTAAAAAAATACTCATTCTACAGTGATTAAAATATTTTTACTGGAACACTAGCATCGTCCAAAGACAAATAAAATTCGAAAACGAGAAAAATTCAACCTTGGAATAAATCTACCTTAAAAATAATTCTGCAGAGTAAAAAAATACTTTACCCAAGAAACGACTAAAATATTTTTACAGAAACACTACTGTAATCTAAAATCAAAAAAATATTCAAAAAAGAGGAAAATTCTACCGTAAAATAAATCCACCTTAAAAATAATTCCTGAAGTAAAAAAATACTCATTCTACAGTGATTAAAATATTTTTACAGAAACACTACTGTAATCTAAAATCAAAAAAATATTCAAAAAAGAGGAAAATTCTACCGTAAAATAAATCCACCTTAAAAATAATTCCTGAAGTAAATCCAGTCGTGAAAGAAAAAAAAAAAAAAACGAAATTCTTGCGTGGAAAAAGTTCCAGGCTGAGAACGATTTTCCGTCCGAGCGGGTCGCATCCCGAGCAGCAAGAGAAATTAGAGAGAACGCGATACACGGGGAAACGAAATTCGCGCGTCAGTTTCTTCTCGCAGCGACGACGACGTTAACAAAATCCTGGTCCTAGACAAATAACGGGCCGTGGAGAATTTCGGTGCAGGGGTCGTCGTCCTGCAGAAACGAAGTTAGACCGATCGGCTCCTTGCGGGACGAACAGAGCTGGCGAAGGATAATTAAGTAACGCAGAGGGTGGCTCGTTTGGAAGGTCGTGAGACGCGACCACGAGACACTCCTCTGCGAAACGACCCGGAGACTTTTTTCTCCATTCGAGCAACGGGCGAAGAAAGGAAAAAAAAAAGAATTACGCGATATGTATATACAACGCGACGGGCAGGGAGCGAGAATTCATCTTGCTAATCTGTTTCGACGACAGCCGTAATTGAAAAGAGAGGACCTCGCTCTCTCGCGGGGAGACTCGGTCCAGGGAAAACGTCACAGACATCCTTACTGATGGATCTTTTATCTTTTTGGCGAAAATCAACCATCGATACGTCATCCTAAGACGTAATATCGACACCCTTCTGAAACCACGTTGTATGTTTTTTTTTTTTTTTTTTTTTTATAAAAGCGAATCTTTTGGGAAAAGAAACTATCGGATTTTTTATCGGATGATTGTGGAAGTGTCAGAGAAGCGACAAAATTGGGTGGTTTGTAATTAGATGTTAGTTTGTCAATGGAGAGAAAAGAAATATGTAAATATACTATGGAAGTATGAGATATGTAAATATACGTAACATGTTATATGAATTTAGGTGATATACTATACTGTATAGGTAAGATATATAATATGGAAATATAAAGTGTGTAAATATATATAAATATGTAAATATAGTGCACTACTCAAGTGGTGGTATATGCTGAAAGAGGTGAATTTATGTGAAAAAGTAAATCGAAAATGTGAAGTGACGGTTTTTCGTAGAGAGTTTCATTTTTCAATAAATTGATCTTGAATAGTCATAGAGCGGGCATAAATTTGTAAATGAATAAACAAAAAATAGAATTGACGATTCGATCGCGATTATGGCGATCTCGCTTATTTCGTTTCCGCGCGAGGTTTGAAAACACAGAGGCCAGCCTCGATGTGCAAATTCACATTGTTCAATTATGTCGGACGATGCTTGGAAAATGTAAATGGAAAAGGGATGCGCGAGCAAGTATGCTAATAACGTGACCTATCTGCGCGATAGTCCGGCACTAAATCTACGTTATATCCTCGGCATAAAATGAAATCTAGTCCTGTATTACCAGCTCCCTACGCCAATGGGACGTTTCTCATTTATGGAAACGAAAATCAGATTTGGTCCGCCACACCGATGAAATTAATAACCGTCTGTTTCTAGATAATATTCAAACGCGTATTAACTCGAACGAAAGTTATAGGTTAGGTCCTTGAACGTAGTAATAAAATGTGTATTAACTCGAACGAAAGTTATAGGTTAGGTCCTTGAACGTAATACTAAAACGTGTATTAACTTGAACGAAAGTTATAGGTTAGGTCCTTGAACGTAATTATAAAGCGTGTATTAACTAGAACGAAAGTTATAGGTTAGGTCCTTGAACGTAATGATAAAACGTGTATTAACTCGAACGAAAGTTATAGGTTAGGTCCTTGAACGTAATACTAAAACGTGTATTAACTTGAACGAAAGTTATAGGTTAGGTCCTTGAACGTAATTATAAAGCGTGTATTAACTAGAACGAAAGTTATAGGTTAGGTCCTTGAACGTAATAGTAAAATGCATAAACTCGAACAAAAATTACAGGTTAGGTTCTTGAACGATGTTCATCGACAGAATCGTTCACAGATCCCATTCGATCTAAAGAAATAATTTTCTCCGAACCTTTATTGAAAATTTCTTGACTAGAAATTTCCTTCCTATAACAAAACAATTACCAGTATCCCACTTACAGTATTCCATGTAATACCAACCTGCCATATTTCGACTTAAAAAAATCACCCACCCCTTAAAATCTACATAAAAAATTCCTACACCGAACATAGTCCAGACAACTTGCAAAATTTAAATTACAATACGAAATTATATTTCACGTTGAACGAATAAAATTTAATCCACATTCCGATTTTCCGATCGACCACGCGTCGTGAATAAATCACCGACGATTTTATCCGTCTGCGATATCGTTCGGATAAAATTCCACTCGCTCGACAACTAATTCCATCGTCCTCGAAATTCCTCTTAAAGGAACCACAAATTCGTCGTGATCCACCCTCGCGAATAACTCATCCACCCTGTGTCCCCCTAACTCGGATACATTTTCCAACTCTTCCGTCATCCAGTATCCCTTTAACTTCATTTCTTTCGCGCAGTTGTTATTATTTATCCGAGCGCTACTCTTCAGCCACCCCACCTGGGTGGAAAAGAAGAGCGACGGTGTACGCGCTTAATTTCCAAGAGGGTGCCGGAGCAATAATCGCCGACAATAAACGCGAATCGCACTTGATTATTATGATTGTTCGACTCCTTTCTGCAGAACCCTCAAATAACTTCGTTTCTCGTTAGTAGCCGGCTGCCACCCCTTGTGCCGACGAAAACGGAGGGAGGTTCCGTGCCACCGTCACAGGAGGGGGGTTGGTTGAACGCGGGGGTGGTAGAGAGGACAAGAGCGAGGAGGTGGGCGGTGGAGGGGGCCACGACGTTTCCGTCCACGGGGCAGAAGGTCGGGGGTTGAACGACTGCGTTGCAATTTGAAAAATTACAGGCGCCGACGCACCCCCGCGCGGTACACCCCCTCTTCGCATTTTTGCATTCCTACCGACCCTGAGGCGAAACGCGGAGCGAGGATGGAACCGCGCGACGACGAATCTGCTGTTTCGAGTTGTCCGTGCGGCAGTTGGGACGATAGATCCGCTCTGAAGGGTTGAAGAAGATTTTGGGGGTTGTTTGAGAATTTGAGAAGTTCCTCGAGACGTTTCGGAATATTTTTGAGAACGTTTGGATTTCTAAATTTCGGTGAATACATTCGAGGTCGGTGAATGCGTTCTCAGAGAAGATCGAATAGGGGTTGTGAACGATAGATCCACTCTGAAGGGTTGAAGAAGATTTTGGGGTAGTTTGAGAATTTGAGAAGTTCCTCGAGATGTTTCGGAATATTTTTGAGAACGTTTGGATTTCTAAGATTCTTCATGATCGTTGAATGCGTTCTTACAGAAGATCGAAAAGGGATTGTGAACGATTCGATCCATTCTGAAGGGTTGAAGAAGATTTTCGGGTAATTTGAGAATTTTTTAAGTTCCTCGAAAATATTTTTGACACCGTTTGAGAAGATCGAGAAGATCGAATAGGGGTTGTGAACGATTCGATCCATTCTGAAGGGTTGAAATAGCTCTTAGGGGTAATTTGAGAATTTTTTAAGTTTCTCGAGACGTTTCAAAATATTTTTTACACCCGTTGGATTTTTAAGTTTCTTCACGATCGTTGAATGCGTTCTCAGAAAAAATCAAAAGAGGGTTGTAAATAGCTTTCGAATTTTTCTATCGTTCGTGTCGAGGCGTTTTAACATTCTTTAAAGAACATGGAAAAATAAAACAATTTTATATTCGTCAAAATTTTATTTTGTCGGTTTCTAATTTCGAAGAATTCGAATGAAATAAATTTCGAAACTTAAAGTTTTCTTACGTCAAATTTTATCTTTGTTTTTTTAATAGTCGATTATCTTTAGTCACTTCAACCACTTGTGGTTCGAAAAATGACTAAATTTCGATAAATTTTCAGTTACTTGGATACACTTTACCGTGACTGTTTTCATTTTATAACAGGTACTGACGCATTCAAATGACGGTACACGTTCAGCGACGTACCCTAACTGTAATTTTGCGGGCAATCCCCGATCAACTCAACACGCCGCGCAACCCTCGTATAATCAATCCGTTTAATCGGATTAATTTGTTAGCAGAATAAGACGCAACGATCCGGTTGTTTTCACGAGATCGCGTGTCTCTGATTCTTGTTTGTTTTTCTCGTAACATCGTTTGAATACTCCCGCACCCTCGCAAAATGTACACAGATACGTTTCTTAATGTATTTGCTAATATTATGCTTTCGTTACTAACTCTTTATACGATAAAATATTATCGAAAAGTTCCTATCTGCAATAATATTCTAGATGTTCGATAGACTTCTAGAAAAAATGGAAATTCTTTATTTTAAAAATACTAAAATAATAATAAGAAGAATAATCGTATATTGATATCTACAGGGGAAAAAAATACTAGAGTTTCTATTTGCAATACTATTGTAGATATTCGATAGACTGCTAGAAAAAATGGAAATTCTTTATTTTAAAAATACTAAAATAATAATAAGAAGAAGAATTGTATATTGATATAAACAAGGGGAAAAATTGTTTGTTACAAAAGAAATATGAAATGTACATACGATAAAAGTAACAATAAATAAAATATCGAGCTGTGGTATATTATATATTATTTTCGATAGCTATTCTATTTCAGTAACGGTACACGTGTATATTTTACATTTTTACAGGATTCTAAGCGTAGTTTAAATTGAATTTTTATACCGTTGTACGAACAAATGTTGGAAAATGGATATAAAAATTTGCATCTCACGAAGAATTTCAATGCACAAATTTTGTTTTCGTCGTCGAAACATTTTTACGTCAAACTTTACCCAACCAGCTTCGAAAAGATCTCTTTATCAGTTAGTCCAAGGTACAAGCAAGATCCTTGTTGATACACTTCACATTTCGTAGCAATTATTATCGCGTCGTCCGATCTTCCCCGAGCGAGGAAGTATATCATACTTCACAACGAAACTTTTACTCCACTCTTCATGGAAGTACACCATAAATCTAACCACTTTCCCGATACAGGAGCTCTCTAAAACAGTGATGGCAAACAAGTTCTAGGAAACTTAGACCGGTGGAAAAACTGATCGATTAGCTCGTCCAGTTTATAGCGGCGATCTAAGATTCTCCGATATAAACTATTTCACGAAAGGAATGTTGCTCGACACCGTAACGTTTGCGTTTCAAAGCTTCGATTAATTAACTCGTTCCTAATGTTACGGTAATTATACCTTTTTACAAAGTAGCAGAGCTTTCAAACATTCCTTTCAGGGGATCGAAATTATTCCGATATCAATCGTCCAACAGTTAGATAACTATAAAGATAGTTATGAAGATAGTTTCATTGATATTCTAAAGAAACTATAAAGACAATTCCATAGATATTTCAAAGTAACTATAGAGATAGTTTCATTGATAGTCGAAAGAAACTATAAAGATAATTTCATTGATATTCTAAAGGAACTATAAAGAGAGTTTCATTTATAGTCTACAGAAAGTTTAAAGATAGTTGCATTGATATTCTAAAGAAACTATAAAGACAGTTTCATTGATATTTCACAGTAACTATAAAGATAGTTTCATTGATATTTCACAGTAACTATAAAGATAGTTTCATTGATAGTCTAAAGGAACTATAAAGACAGTTTCATTAATATTTCAAAGTACCTATAAAAATAGTTTCATTGATATTCTAAAGGAACTATAAAAATAATTTCATTGATATTCCGAATACACTTTACAGCATAGTTGAGTTTATTCTTTAAATAAAAATTGACGTTAAAATCTGTAATAAATTTTCCCAGTTTTCGAAACCATGGATCGATGAATTTCTCTAATAATCGTGTTGCCGATCATTCGAGATGTATGGCTCACCGGAAATTAGTAACTTATTTTCATCGGTTCTAACGTAATCATCGAACATCGGAAAAGGTATTTTCATCCTTCTCCTTAATGCATTCATGGCCTTGCATCCGGGAGAACCATTCCTGGAAATAAATTTTCCTCGGCAACTCTGCCGACTCCGAATCAAAGACAGACTGAAAAATTCTAATGTACAACTTTTCTTTCTTGGTTTATAAGAATTCTATTTTATTTCAAATTAAATCAATACACTCGATTGAACACTTCTGGTCCGAATTTTGTATTTATTTCCTTATCTGTAAAAATGTAAATTCTTTATCAAAGTAGTTTTCTTTCTCCTCATTCTCCTAGACCGAAGAAGACTAAAATTTATGAAAATATATTTTTTTCCTTTTATTTTCTAACTATCGAGTTCCTTAAAAAATAATTTTTTATCGATTTTTCATTTTCGGGTCAGTATTCCTTTCTCTCGAATGAAAGGGGAAACTTTCTTTAACTTAAGAATTCTTAACCTAAGAATTATTTAAAAGATCTACCCAACTCTCTTCCGCCATTTTAAGGGGGCAATTCTTCATCCAATATCGAGTTGGTAGACTATCTTTAGTCGAGTTTAAAACACAAGTAATTTGTCTTCATTTGTTTCCTGATTCCATATCCAAAAGAACCTCCTGCACCATCCCTAATAAGAAACACCCTTGTACAATCTCCAAGAAAACTGTATCCAAAAGAAACACCCCTGCACAGCATCCAAAAACAAACATTCCAGCTCAGTCTTTTACACAGTCCCTAAAATGTATCATCCTCTTGCAAAACTAACCTCCTAACAGTAGCACCTTTTCCCCATCTCCAAGAAAAGACACCTTGACCCATGAAGAAACACCTTCGTCCAGTCTCTAAAAAAAGACTCTTCCACTCTCCGTGGAAAAAAAACAATTCAATGTCAAATATTAAAAAAGAAAGTACTCTTACACAGTCCCCAAAATGTATCATCCTCTTGCAACACTAACCTCCTAACAGTAGCACCTTTTCCTCATCTCCAAGAAGAGACACCTTGACCCATGAAGAAACACCCTCTTTCAGTCCCCCAAAAAAAGAAACTCTTACGTTCTCCACCAATAAAAAAACACCCTCCCATAAACCCTCGAAAAAAAAAATTCCCTCCCACAGTCTCTCTCGAAGAAAGCCCCCAGATATCCGTCTCTCTGTAAGATCCCCTAAATAGCCTCGCGAAGGCAGCAGCGATCCCGATCTTCGTTTGTCGTAGCCAGAGTCGAAAGTTCGGAAATTTTCCTATCGGTATCGGGAAGCGTCGCGACGCTGCCGCGGCTCCTAGGGACACGTGCACGGAGTAAGTCGAGCACTTGTACCGATGGTCCGATCGCAATCTCTCTGATGATACCGGTACACCGCATCCCGGTACGTGTTTGTCGGAAATTCTCGATTACGCGAAGGAAGAGGGCCGGTTTATTACGAGCACGTGGGAGGACTCGGCGTGGCACGTAACACGGTAGGTAGGTAGGTAGGTAGGTAATACGTGTACCGTGCCGGGATCCCGGTGGTTACGGTGTCGCCGGGAACACCATAAGATAGGGTCTCATTATTGTACCTACGCCCGTTCCTAAATTGCCGCCCTAGGCTGGGGTTACCGTCGCGGCGGCGAACACTCGGCCTCCAGCGCGACTAAACCGTTGGACCAATTAACTTTCAATTAGAGAACAGAGATAACTCTTATCGCGTCCGCGAGGGCGGATTTTATGGGCCCTTCTTTAACCCCCGGCCGACGTTTATGCCCGCGCTGATACATGGTCCTCGGAAGGGTTAGATAGCGATCGCTATATACATAAAAGTGATATTATCCGATTCAAGAAGCGACCGGTTACGCGACTCTGGACGCCATCGTTCAATAGACCCGAACCACCGGGGATGAGGAAGCAGATGCGGAGGGATGGTGGACGAAAGTTTAACCCACTCCTCGACACGTTCGATCGTCGCCCAAAGGGTGGTGCTGGGACATTGTAGTTTTGTGGTTAGTTGAGTTCTTCTTAAAAGTGTAGATGTGCTGCATCTTGGACGTAGATCCTATATCAGCTTACCTACTTTTTGCCAGGTGATTAGGCTTCTGATGAGAAAATAAATACAGAGAGGTGGTACATGAAAGTTTAACCCACTCCTCGACATGTTCGACCGTCGCCAAAAGGGTAGTATTGGGGCATTGTAGTTTTGTAATTAGTCCAGTTCTTCTTAAAGATGTAGATATGCTACATCTTGGATGTAAATCCTATATCAGCTTGTCTACTTTTTGCCAGGTGGCTTCTGATGAGGAAGTAGATGTGAAGAAGTAGTGGACGAAAGTTTAACCCACTCCTCAACACGTTCAATCTTTGCCTAGACATCAGTGCTGGGACATTGTAGTTTTGTAATTAGTTCAGTCCTTCTTAAAAGTATAAATCTGCTTGTCTACTTTCTGCTAGGTAGTTGTGCTCCAAATTATAAAGCAAGCACATACAAAGATTAGAATAATAATTAATATAATCTTTCCGTATTCACATCATCGAGAAGGATAGGCATATCGTCGTCATAGTCCACTGTTAAGGATTTTACTGTTCCGAACTGTCGTCCTGGACAGACTTCCACTCTGTCCCATTTGGTGTACAACTCATCAAGCCATAATGCCTCGATTGCCGACTGGGGTAAAGCAAGTGGTTCTGGGACACGTGACTTCTGTGCAATTCGGTTTGGGACGACTCGCTTTCGATGCTCGAGCTGCTCTCTCGGTGCGATCGCTTCCCGCTGAATAGCTTTATCGAACTTAGGAGGAACGATCGGAGAAGCTGCAACGAAATTCTGCTTGGCGCGTCTTCGAAGTATTTTTGAAAGTCCATTGTTTTTTCGCGCGTGGTTATGGTCAAGATATTCATTTCTGGGAAACGATAGAGAAGAGAAACTTTGAAGAAAATTTCTTGCGATTTTAATATTAAATATCGAACTGAATTGTTGGGCCTGGAATTGTCAAAGTTCGAGGAATACTTGTTGGATTGCAACGAATTCCTCATTGCATCTTCGAGGAATTTTTGAGAGTCGTGCATTAGTATAGTCGAGGTATTAATTTTTGAGAATAGAGATCGATCGAGATTGAATTGCACTTGCAAGAATGTAAACTTTGAATACAATTCTATGCAATTCTATGTAATTCCAATATTAAATAAGAAGTTCGAAGAATACTGGTTACGAAGTTGCAATGAATTCCTCATTGCATTTGCGAGGAATTTTTGAGAGATTATTGTTATCGTGTTCAATCTTTATCGTTTTTCGGAAATTAGAAACGATAACTCGATTATATGCATTATTCTCGAAAGTTCACCGAAAATCGTTGCAATTCTACAAGAAATATTTCTCAAACTCAATAGTCCCTGATCTAATATTCATCGCTTCGATGTACTTCGATATTGAAATTGCATAGAATTTTATCCGATAAAATACACTCGCACGAGACCGTGTTACAACCTGCACCGGTGAATTAATAAAAATGGAATAGAAATGGTAGCCAATTTTGAAAAACAGCCTTTTCGAATCGTTCCTGTACCTCAATTTCGAATCGTACCGTTACATCTATACACTGCGCAACGTACAATTTACACCTATATCTATGTACACCACAACGTACAATTTACAGGGTGGAGTATCTCACGACGAACCGAAGGTATCGAAAATACCTTTTTAAAAGAAAGAATTTTCTACAAAGGGGACCATTACGCGCTATAAATAATTTTTCGACGTACATCGACAATGTAGCGTAAAAACATTTATTCGACACCTTAAATTACTCGCGAATTCCATCGCGTTGATGTGTACAGCACGATGTACACCTACAGGGTGTCTACTTTTTCTCGATACGGTGGACAGTAAGGTATCGTATATAAATTTTTTTAAAAAATTATTCGTCACGAAATGAGATCATTGTAGACTTTAAATATACTCCCAAAAATATTTTCCCAATATCGTGACAAAATTATTTCCTCCAAACTGGATCGTTACACCCTACACATAACATTCATCAATATTCCCAAATACATTTACTCAGGATCCAAAAAAAATTATTTCCTCCAAACCGCGTCATTACAACCCATAATTAACATTTCCATCAAAAAATGTTCCCAAAAACATTTACTCAACACCGTAAGAAAATTATTTCCTCCAATCGGAGTCATTATAACCCACAAATATCTCTACTCCTCCCCGTACCAAAAAAATATTCCCAAAAACATTTACCCAACGACATAAAAACCTTATTTCCTCCAATCAGAGTCATTGTAACCTACAAATATCTCTACCCCTCCCCGTACCAAAAAATATTCCCAAAAACATTTCCCCGCCGCCATAAAAAAACTTATTTCCTCCAATCGGGGTCATTACACCCAGCACATAACATTTCCAGCCATCCCGAGTTTCCTAAACCCCGGTTCCCAAGAAAATTTTTTCAATACCGTAAATCGTTCGCGAGATATTCCCCGGTGTAGCCGTGGCACGCACACGCGCAACGTACGATTTACGCCGATCCGCCTCGTGGTACCAGAACGGAATATATATTTCCAGGAAGCCCGGTATTCCGCGAAAGAAACAACAATTCTCCGTGGTCGGAGCCGTGAAAACGATTCGCAGCGGCGCTGATCGTTAACCGGCGCGATTAATTGACCCCGACTGGCCACGTAGGCGAACGAGAATTTAGAAAGCCGCGCCGCGCCACGCCGCTGCGTGCGCACACCGCGCCGCGCAGCGGCGTTCCCTGGAACCCGTTTCTTCCCGTGGTTCGTCGAAACAGCCCCTGTTCGGCGATTGCGCGCGCATACCGATTAACGCGGGCCGGTCTCGGGGCCCGGCTGGGCCCGGCCCGGCCCGACTCGCCGCGACGCTTAGAAATCGTTCGGTTTCGCCTCGTTACCGATCGGTGGACAACGTCCGCCGCGAAACGTATTGTCCGTCGACGCGTAAACACGGCAGCCCGGTCACCGACGAAGCGGCTCAACGTACACGGCTACATCCATATGTATGATTATGAGGACGTTAGGAGTTATCACCGAACGGAGGAGAGAGGACTCGGTCGGGAGAACGAGCCCGCAGCTACGCCACGTGTTTAAGCATTACGCTCACGTGCAACGATACAATAAGGAATCCTTCGTATCGGGGGATGCATGCTAAGTATCAGCTCGCTCGTTGCACCCAAGCAACGACGACGCTGCTGCCCGCGTCGCTCTTCGCCACGATTCTTTTCTCGTGCCCGCACGGTAGCCGCTGTTTCCTCGACGACGACTTCTGCCAGCCCGATCGTTCGATGAATTCACGCCCCGGTTGGTTAACCCCGACGCAAAGACGACGATGTCCTCCCAGAGAGACACTCGACCGTGCCCACGAATCTTTCGCGCGAGCGCGATCCCACCGATGCGTAATCTACCGAACGACGACCGTTCGGTGGCTTTTGTCATGTAGATTGATCGTGTTCCGGGAAACGCGACACACGCGGGTTAGACGAAGGACGACTACGGTCACGAAGTCGAAGAGATTCTCGAGGACGACACAGGTGGACCACTGGTGCTGGGATTTTTACGTCTTTCGTACGGGTGAGGTACTCTTGAAGAGGGGTCTTGGGAATTTGGACTTCTTTCTGGTGTATGTCCAATCGAATTAGAAACGCGATAAAGTGTAGAAAGATGTAGTTGGAAGCGTTCTTTGAGGACTTTTACGGTGAAATATTGTTGAAGATGGTATACAGAGGGTATTGATCAATGTTGAGAATGTGGACTCTTTGATGCATATCCAACCGAACTGTTAGTAAGAGTAATGAGTGTAGCAGAGAAGGCTTCTGATGAAGTTGGAAGTGTTCCTTGAGTATATAGAGGGTCTATAGAGGTCTATAGAGGGTATTGATCAAGGTTGAGAAGGTGGACTCTTTGTTGCATATCCAACTGAATGAGAAACAGGTGAAGTAAAGAAAGCTTCTTTATGTAAATACTTAAAAGTATTCTTTGAGTACTTTCACGATAAAACACTGTTAAAGGTGGTCTATGGAGGGTATTGATCAACGTTGAGAATGTAGACTTTTTAATGCATATTCAACTGAACTATAATTGAGAAATAGGTGAAGTAAAGAAAGCTTCTTTATATACTCAAAAGTATTTTTTGAGGACTTTCACACTGTTGAAGGTGATCTATGGAGAGTATTTTAATGTATATCCAACTGAACTATAAATAAGAAACAGGTGAAGTACAGAATGCTTCTGATATCGTATACTTCAAAGTATTCTTTGAGGACTTTTACACTCTTGAAGAGTATTGATCAAAGTTGAGAACGTGGACTTATAT
The DNA here is from genome assembly GCF_051014685.1 of Ptiloglossa arizonensis. Classification (NCBI taxonomy): domain Eukaryota; kingdom Metazoa; phylum Arthropoda; class Insecta; order Hymenoptera; family Colletidae; genus Ptiloglossa; species Ptiloglossa arizonensis. The sequence goes on from NC_135050.1 coordinate 25,001,055, forward strand.
CCAACTGAACTATAGGTGAGAAACATGTGAAGCAGAGGAGACTTCTGATGTATTTGGAAGTATTCCTTGAGGATTTTCGTGGCGAGATACTTTTGAAAGTCGTCAGTGAGAATTTAGACTCCCTTCTAGTGCATGCCACTGAAAGCAAGGAAGCTCAGTGCGTAGATAAAACGAAAAAGGCTTCTTACTTCGTTGTGGGTACTCTTTCGGATTATTCTTTTCAATTCCTAGTTCGTAGATCTAGTCGTTGTTCATAAATCTGTCGCAGTTACTCCTGAGATACTGTGCACGTGCACCATTAGCTCGAAGACGACTTCAAGAAAGTCAAGATCGAGATTTTCTTCGCATTTTTAAAGAAAATCAAACTACCAACTTAAACAGTAGTTACGGAGCAATCGATAATCGTTAATAACCAAAATCGTCGCTAATAATAATCAAATCGAGAACAAAATAATACGAAAAAGTTACGTTAATTATTCGTTGATACTCGAGTGTCATCTCGATGCTGCATGGTATTTCTGGGACGTAATTTTAAACGAAAATGATGCAAAAAGGAAGGAACAATATTTGCAAAATTATACAAGAAACCAGAATGAAAAGTAAAATTTACATAAATGTAACACGATCGATGATGGTGATTCAAGAGTGATTCAAGAAAAGGAACGATGTGACAAAATAAGTTTAATAATGAAATCTGTATCGAGACAGATGCGAGGCTAATTGAGTTACGATAATAGCGCGAGTCGTACGATGAGAAAGAAACGAGGAAAAAAACAGAACCAATATATCTGTAATAACACGAAATATAAGTACTCGGGACCGGAGCAATGCAAATTATTCATACACCACAACATACGTGTCCTTACATTGTAGATGTCGCTTGTGTTGGCCTGTGCCGTACGCCATTCATCATTGTTCGGGGTACAGAATTTTAATCCAGTCTCATCCCATAATTCAGAAGAGTATGAATAATCTGCATTGCTTCAGTTCCAACTGCTTATACGTATTTCATTTTATTACACAGGTGTTACTTTTGTTTGGCCAAGGTTGTCTCGTGTACATAAAAAAACAAACGAAAAATACTTTTTAGGTTACGTTCGTAACAAAATTTCCCAAAACGAGCAACATTGTTCCAAATTCGATATTAGTTTCGAATTGTCTCTTTGAAAAGATAATTCGATTGTCCACACGAGTTGAATCTATCAAAATTGTCAACGTTGATCATTTTTTTATACTCAACGTGATAAAATTCCCAAATAATTATAATGTTCAGCACAAAACTGAAAATTTTAATTCGAAATCAATTGATCCTGATCTTTTCGAAAAATTCTAAATTTTGTCGATTAGCCAAAAAATTAAAAATCGCAAATTTTTTAATTGTCTACACAAATATTCAAAAATCATTCGCATCGATGTAACGATCATTAAAACACCCATGACTCGATACTCGAACACTCTCGAAAGACCGTCAACGCACGCGCTATAGCTCCGAGAAAAAAAAATTCAAAAACAAAATCCTCTACAAATGCTCCATCTTCTCTCACTATAGAATCGAGCAATAATACACACAAATTTATCTATTACTTCCATTATCCAAAACATGTGTCTATAATCGGAGCATATACCTCTGCACCACTTGCATTCGGTGCATCCTCGAGTAATCAACCAAACGAAAATAATTATAAATATGAATACCTACAGCTCCGAGAAAAAAATATTCAAAAACAAAATTCTCTAAAAATGCTCCATCTTCTCTCACTATAGAATCGAGCAATAATACACACAAATTTATCTATTACTTCCATTATCCAAAACATGTGTCTATAATCGGAGCATATACCTCTGCACCACTTGCACTCGGTGCATCCTCGAGTAATCAACCAAACGAAAATAATTATAAATATGAATACCTACAGCTCCGAGAAAAAAAAATTCAAAAACAAAATCCTCTAAAAATGCTCCATCTTCTCTCACTGTAGAATCGGTCAATAATCCACACAAATTTATCTATAACTTCCATTAGAAAGTCCATTGTCAACAATACACACAAATTTATCCATTACTTCCATTATCGACAATCCATGATCAATAATACACCCAAATGTATCTATTACTTCCATCATGGGAAACATGTGTCTATAATCTGCACCAGTTGCAGTCGGTGCATCGTCACGGGATCAACTAACCGGGAAAAAATTGCAAACGTTAATAACCAACGCGTGTAAACGAACGATTGATCCAGCTAAGTGGTTCGTCCCGCGCTGTCATTGTTCGATCGGTCGCGATCGTTGCCGGTCGTTCGCACGTATCGCGCACCTAATCAAAGAGGAATCATGGCGTCTGGCAAGGGCGTGGGTGCCTGCGTATTACGCGCGTATACACGTCCCCCCCTCCCCTCCCCTCACCTCCCCTCTCCCTCCACCGTTCGGCCCGATAGAAACGCAAAATAACGCGGCACGCGTTATTTTCACTCGTGTCCGACGCGGCTCCGCTCGCTGCTTGTGTCGCGTTTCGCGTCGATTTCTCGGCTATTTTATTACGTGCCGCGCATTCCCCCGTACGTAATTGCATAAAGACGCTGCGTGAGATAAATCGACGATCGATCGGCCGATTGAGTAACAGAAAAAGTCGCGGTCTATGAATAACCATGAGAGGACGGGCCCGATCGTCCACACTCGCTTTACAGGGGACTCGGGTAAACGGAAATAACAACCAATGTTATTTCTAGCGTTTGCCGCTGTCTTCCTGTTTTCTATTTGTCGGTCGCCACGTTCTCATGAATTCCTGGCCGGTCTCTATCGTCTCGGTGTATCGAAAGTGTGTACGATAGGGCCGAGTCGAATCGAGGACACTTTTGAAAAATAACCCGGCTCATGGCTGGAATACGGTCGTCGTTGCGGAATTGCGGATACCAAGGAACTGGCCCATTTCGAGCGGCGATAATGTGTGAACAGTCACGAAACGTGGTTTAATAATTTTTCGAATCGGGGGAAAGAAGGAGGAATATAGTATTCTTAATTCGACGATTAAACTTATTGACAATTCGCAGAATCATAGATGCCGAGTAACTGGCCCATTTGGGATAGTAAATTGTAAACAAAGTCCCAAAACGTGGTTCGGTCATTTTTCAAGTCGAGAGAAAGAAGGAAGAATTTTCTATTTTTAGTTTGATAATTAACCTTATTGACAACTGGCAGAATCAGGAATAGCAAGTAACTGGCCCATTTGAAGGAGCAAAGTATAAACAAAGTCCCAAAACCTGATTCGGTAATTTTTCAAGTCGAGAGAAAGAAGGAAGAACTTTCTGTTTTTAGTTCGATGATTAACCTTAGTAGCGATTTGCAGAATTATGGATACCAAGTAACAGGCCCATTTGGAGCAGTAAAGTATAAACAAAGTCCCAAAATCTGTTTCACTAATTCTTTAAGTCGAAAAAAACAATTTTCTTTTCCCAATCAACTGACAGTCCACTTCATCAGCAAGATGTGACGATTGTTGAACAATATCGCGATGTTTCGCAATATCGATACCGAAAGGTTAATCGGACATTCTTTCGTATTTGCACTAGATGTCCGTGTTCTATTGTTCTTGGAGCAAGATCGACACAACCCGGCGGTAAACCGTGACACCTGACAGCGGACATCGGAACGGCGTGTTCGCTTTCCATCTACGGAGCGTTTCGGAGTATGCAAATAGAACTCGTCACCAGAGCTCATGGAAAATGACGAGAAGTTCTTGACAAACGGATAATACATCCAACGACTCGTTTCGTTATTTTCGTAGATAATCCGGTATCGGAGAATACGAACCGAACACGACGCGAAGCTTTCGTGCAAACCGAAATACCCATCCGCCGTAGAGGTGGATCTCTCTCACTGCGAGAAAACGCGGCCACGTTACGCGCTGTATCGGACTACTTACCCCGAAAAAGGAAAACACAGTTCCGATAGTTGTACGAATCCAACGAAGGTACCGAGAATCCAACGAGAAAGATCTCTACACCGTTAGACTCCCCGATGTAAATCGATACAACGTCCCCGGGTTCCCGGTGTATCCGCAAATTCGATTATTCCCACATGCGTGGCACGAGGAGCGAAGAAGAAGGGAAGAAAAAAGAAAAAAAGAAAAAAAGTAAAAAGGGAAATCCAAAGTCCCGAGACCGACGGCCGCAACACCTTGGTGCGAAAGCAGAAAGCTCGGTCTCGTGCGGCGAGGGTTAAGAATCGGCGGTCGCGCACGTGGCTCGGTTACAGGCCACTTCCGGGGAACGTCGCCCTTGGCTCGCGACAAGGTAGCCTCTCCACGGCTCGTAGGTGTACGGATCGGAGCTCTTAACCACCCAGCAAGTGTGATTAGCGACGATGGGCGGAGCCTTGGGGGAGGCGATACGGGGTTAGAGGTACCGGGACGGTGTTGCGGCGGTCGGCTCGCGGGCCGTCTGTCCGTCAACGAAGGGTGCACCGTGACGCAAGCACCGGGAACGAGTGTGCGCGGTGTCGGTGGCTCGCTCGACGAGCAACGGGCGTTACCGTGTCGCGCGAGTGCCGTGCGCGATTGGCCGACACGGCGTGTCGTGGGCGGGGCCGTTACGCCCGCGACTCGGCGCACGCTCTCGCGCCCTCTTTCTCGCTCCTCTTCCCACCAGCGACGGTTGTCTCGCTTACCCCGACGGGGGCTCGCCGCCACGGCTCACGTTACAGACCCGGTACAGTCCGGTCTAGTCTGTCGTTCGGTCACGAACCGGCCGTTTAGCTGTCTGCCTGCGACCCCCGCGTCCGACGCGCACATCGCGGCCGCGTGATTCGAACGATCGAAGGGACCCCGTAACAGCTGGTCCACGCGATAGTCCGAGCCACGGAGTTGTTGACACGCACGTGCGCGCGCGTGAGCCACCACCGCTCTCTCCTCGATATATACGTAACACCGGAGGTGCTCCGTACCACCGCGCAAGGGGCGCGCGATCTCTCGTCCGTCTGTTCGTCCGTCCGTCCGTCCGTCCGTCCGGTTTTCAACGACCGCGCGTCTCCGTCGTGCGGAACCGGTAACAACGGGCCGATGTCGCGGTGCTACGTTCGTGACGCGTGTCGGGGACGAGTCGCGCGATGGACGATGACGAGCCGCGGAATATGACTGTTCCGCGGTTGTGTGCCGCCGGCTTGTTTCTTGGTGCGGAAAGGTGAACTCGTTGGTGGTGCACGGAACGATACGGCAGTGCGAGTGATCCACGAACGGAACAGGAGGAAGAAGAAAGGGTGGAGGAAAGAGGGAGTTAGAGAAAGAATTAGAGGAAAAAGGAGAGGGAAATGTTGCCGTATCAGGTGGCCATGGATTATGGGGGCTTTCAGCGACAAAGCCCGGTCGGGGTCGGTGTCGGTGTCGATGTCGGCGGACCCCATCAGGGGGCCGCTGGGGCGCTCAACATCAACCCCGCGTTCACGCACTCCTGGTTCGTACCGGCGGACCTCTGTGTCCCGTACAAACAGAGTCAGGGTCCTCTCCTCGAGCCAGGGCATGTTGTTTCTCTTATACTTATTTTTCTTATCTACCATTACCTACATTACGGCTTAGTAGTTACCATTTACTCGGACGTTACGATCTACCTAGCCCGTTCGGTGCGACACATTGCCACGAAGTCGGGGTCATCGGTTCCCCTAGACACTACGCGGGACCTAACCATCGCTCGGGATTTCCAATAAGCGTCAAACGCGCGCGTACACGCATTCCTTTGTCGCGACAACCCGCGAACATTTTCATCGTTGATTCCACTTTACGGTAATGCCGAAGCGCGCTTTCAAAGCTCGTTGGAAATCCTATCTTTGCGCGAGGTTACGATTTCTAACCTCAATCTGCTGTAAAAGACACTTTTACCTTTTCTTTTTTTTTTTTTTTCTTTGGAGGGGGTAAACGAAAGGGTGACAACGAGACGTTCCGTAACGTCACCGGTACCCATCGTGATAGAGTTGCAACGAATGGAGGGGAAACGCTGTCTTTGATTTGTCGCCGCGCGAGTGCTGACAGCGTTCAGGTTCCAACACGGGGCTGAAACGCAACAGCACGGATCGCGATGGACGAACCCTTTCGTGTCGCCGGCGGTGATCTCTCGTTCGACTCGAACGATCGCGATCGGTCGGGAGATTCGTAACAATCTTTTTCATGAAATTCAACTGACATCGTTTTGAACCAACAACGGGGCAGTCTCTTCTTTACGCGGATTGGAAAGTAACGTAAATAACGACCAATAAATCACCTACGAACGGGTCTTGAATCGGGGATCTGTTCGCGGATGTCAAATTATTTAGGATAATTCTCGGTTTTCACGAAACGATGGAAATGATCAATTTCGTTGTTTATTGTCAACGTTTATTCATCTTCTCGATCGTATTTATCTGGAGAAATTCTTGTTCTAGAATTAATACATTTCGAGCAAAAATATACTCAAATGATTTGTAAGCTATTGTACGTCTGTATAATTGTTCAATTTGGGTTTTTGTTGGGTTTAGGTGTTAATTGGGGAGTAAATGAAAGAACTTCGTTTCTCGACGGTTTATGTTTTTGAATTATATTTGAGTCATTTATACGTGTTATGTAAAGTCGAAGGTTTTGGAAATTTTGGTAAAAAAGGACGTCGCGGTTGATACTATTTACCAAAACGGTTGACGAATTATCGAATATTCATAAGATGAACTTTTCCAACGACGAAAATGGTGCGAAGCGCTCGAACAAAATATGTCGTACGGAACGGTTTCCATAGCTTTCTAGCCGCGTCTTAAATAAATAATCTCGCGAAAGTTCTGGACTGAATTACCGTCAATGGTCCGTAATATTTCATCAGGGTCGTAAATATCGCGTACGATCATATTTCACGAGGACTTGAAATATTTGCATAACATCGTCCCTGGAAAGAAATATTCATTTCTGCGGACCGATAGTCTTCGTCTACTGTACTAAAGTGTTAAATACTTCGTATCGATTTGTGTAATTTGTGTACAAAATTGCGTACACAATTCGTGTAAAAAAAATTCAAAGGTAACGCGACGCTTTTCCCGAAATAGAAAAAAATTTATCGTAAAGAATTCCTCGAGGAACGTAAATTGAACGAATTTCGAATTTCTTGCTTCTCGAAGGTCGAAAAATTGATTAAATTTCATCGAAACGAAAAATCACGGGACGAACAATTTTGGAATAAAATACCAACGAGGAACTTTTATTTTTGAGAAACAATCCCGAGCGAAAAATCCAAGGCCCCTACTAGCTAAAAAAAGATTCGTGGCGTTGAAAAATTATTTAAACATCGTTCAGAGCAGCGAAAGGGCTAGAGACGCGTAGCAAACTGTGCTCTCTCGAGGTAGATCGCGACGATTTGCTCGATCATTTAATCATAGTAACCTAATCGTTCCAAATAATGAAACTTTCAGCTTAGAAAATAAGAACAACGGTATATTTCTATGTAGAAGAAACGAAACTATCAAGGAGGACCGAACGCGAAAGGGGAGCACATATTTAATTTTTCATATATTGAATTCGAAAGGAAACTGATCGAATTATATCAACCGGTATTAAAATCGATCGTGCTCGCGTTACTCGTGTCTCTCGAAAAGGAAAAATCGTCCATTGTGAGACACGTGTGACATTATTTTCTCTAATGAACATATTAAGTGAATTGCTTAGAAACAAAAATATTTCTTTGAACATTCTCACTTTTTCGAAACGTACAAACTTATTTCAATTGTTCACAAATCTTCGACCTACTATAAAAATTAACGGGATTGCAATTCGTTTTGATTGGAAGGTTAAAAATCAAAATAAAACGATGAAAATTGAATGAATAGAAATTTAGAGAAATTAGTTGGAAATTGAAAATGTTTGTTCAAACATTCTTACTTTTTCAAAATATACACATTTATTTCGGTTGTTCAGAAACCATAAACCTGCAAGAATTAACGCGATTGCAATTTGTTTAGATCGGAAGCTTAAAAATCAAAATAAAACGATGAAAATTGAGTGAATAGAGATTTAGAGAAATTAGTTGGAAATTGAAAATGTTTGTTCAAACATTCTTACTTTTTCAAAATATACACATTTATTTCGGTTGCTCAGAAACCATAAACCTGCAAAAATCAACGCGATTGCAATTTGTTTAGATCGGAAACTTAAAAATCAAAATCAAACGATGAAAATCGAATGAATAGACATTTAGAGAAATTATTACAGTTACGTAAAAAAACATTTTCACACATTTTCAAAGTGTATACTTTTATTTCGGTTAATCAAAGATCTTAAACCTGCTCCAAAAATCAACGCGATCGTAACTCGTTTGAATTAGAACCTTAAAAATGAAAATAAAACGATAAAAATCGAATGATTAGACATTTAGAAAAATTATTATAGTTACGTAAAAAAACATATAGTATTCACACATTTTTAAAGCGTATACTTTTATTTCGATTAATCGAAGATCTTAAACCTACTCTAAAAGTCAACGCGATCGCAATTTCTTTAAATCGGAAGCTTAAAAATCAAAATAAAACGATAAAAATCGAATAAATAGACATTTAGAGAAATTATTATAGTTACGTAAAAAGAAATGTTCACACATTTTCAAAGCGTATACTTTTATTTCGGCTAATCGAAGATCTTAAACCTGCTCCAAAGATCAACGCGATCGCAACTCGTTTGAATTAGAACCTTAAAAATCAAAATAAAACGATAAAAATCGAATGAATAGACATTTAGAGAAATTATTACAGTTACGTAAAAAGAAATATTCACACATTTTCAAAGCGTTTATTTCGATCAATCGAAGATCTTAAACCTGCTCCAAAAATCAACGCGTTCGCGACTGGTTCGGGTCGCGAGCTGAGAAGTCAAAGCGAACGATAAGAATCGAATGAAAATTTTCGTACCGATTGTGAATTCGTTCACGCGTTCGCGAGCAATTTCTTTCATCGGCGATCGCTTGTTCTCGTCGATACGCTCGTCTCTCCCGCGTTATAATTCAAAAAGAGTAACGACATTAATATGTGACGTACGTAGAGCGACAATGACGTCACGGTGCGACGCTGTAAATAGTGCGCCGTAAACTTGACGTTATAACTGTAAATCATTCCTCGTGCGCAGGATGTCGAATTTTTATCAGGCCATCAATCACCTTTTTTATTGGGCTCGCACCAAGTGTGGAAACTTTATAGGAAGCGTTTGAATTTTTACGTCGAACTCGGCTTCGTCGAGTCGAAGTCGCGAATCGAAAAACCGGAAAAAAGAATGAGAAAAAGAAATCGGTCGACGGATCGAGGATCGACCAACGATCGTCGAGACGAAACGGGAGAGACCCGGAGCCCGAGAGAGGTAAACTAAATTTTGCAACGAGAAATTAAACGTACGCGATTGCATTGCTTCGTTCTCGAAATTTGCATACATATTGTGTCGGTCTTTTATCGCTGTACGTGAACAACGATACCGGTCTCACGAAAGAAATATCGCGAAGGTGTACGTACCTACCGGTAAATCCAGTTTTTTTCTTTTTTTTTTTTTTTTCATTTTTTTTGTACTTTCCATTTCGATTAAACAAAGTTGCACAACGCGAGTGCACAATTGGTCGCGCTAGCCAACGAATTGCACCGTTCGAACGCTCGACGATATCTGGCGAATTAAATCTTCTTATGTTGAACGAGATTTGCATCTTGGGCCACTGTTTGATAAAACGTTACCCGGGAGAGATTGAATTCTCGAACGAATCGCGCGCAGCCTGCATAGAAACGCAGTGGTAAACGTGCGCTCACTTGCTGGACACGTTTTAATTCACAAACTCGGTGGATACCGTGAAACGTCCACGCGGGAAATATATTTTCGGGGAGATTTCAATTTTCCTCTGTGCACGCACCGATCGCAACGTGTGGGATTTTTTTCTTTTCTTTTTTAACATTGAAAAATTCGTGAAACAACTCGAGGGAACTTCTCCAAGGGTGGTTCGGTACGCAAATGCAACTTTTTGGTATAAATTGCGTGTTTTGACAACGTTGCAAAGGATTAGTTTTTCACACTCTGTTAATGGCTGCGTTGAAACGTCGCGAGGTTAATACGAAGGATACAGAGGATGTAAGTTTTAATTTTGGAAATATTCAATGGCAGAATTTCGTGTTGGTTCGAGAGGAATTGGAAGTAGATTTCTTTCAATGTAGAAGAAACGTTATTATACAATGAAGTAGAAATAAATATAATAAAAATTCTATAATTGTAATGTATGGAGTAGAGATTCTATAATTCTATGGAATATTAAAATTTTATAATTGAAATTCTCTAATAGAAGTTTTATAAAATAAAAATTCTATAAGTTTATAAAATAAAAATTCTACAATTCTGTAGACTAGAAATTCTATAATTGTAAACTATAAAATATAGAGTAAAGATTCTATAATTGCATGGAATAGAAATTCTATAAGATAAAAATTCTATAATAGAAATTCTAGAATAAAAATTCTCTAATAGAAATTCTACAATAAAAATTCTCTAATAGAAATTCTACAATAAAAATTCTCTAATAGAAATTCTACAATAAAAATTCTCTAATAGAAATTCTACAATAAAAATTCTCTAATAGAAATTCTACAATAAAAATTTTCTAATAGAAATTCTACAATAAAAATTCTCTAATAGAAATTCTATAGAATACAAATTCTACAATTTTGTAAAATAGAAATTCTATAATTGCAAATTACAAAATACAGATTAGAGATTCTACAATTCCATGGAATAGAAATTCTATAATTCTATACGATAAAAATTCTCTAATAGAAATTCTGCAATAACAATTCTCCAATAGAAATTCTACAATAACAATTCTCCAATAGAAATTCTCCAATAGAAATTCTCTAATAGAAATTCTACAGATTAAACATTCCACAATTTTATGAAATAAAAATTCTACAATTCTCTAAACTAGAAACTCTATTAGAAAGTACGGAAATGCAACTTCCAATGGGAAAATTCGATCATTGGGAAGCATGCGTGAAAATTTCAGTACGCTCGCCGATAATCGGTACACCTCGAGTTCCCCCTTTCCCAAATTTGGATCGTTGCACAATTTCGCTCGAGTTTACGTTGAAACGAGTCGAGGAACGACCAAGTACGTAGCCGAACGCATTAAGGAGGTTAACATAATTTCGGCAATATATTACAGTGATACGCGCACCGTGCGTATAAACGTAGTTACGTAATTGGGCGGTCATTACGACCGGATGAGTCATTTTTTCCCCTGCTAATTGGTAGGACGTACTCGGTAAAAAAAAGGTGTAATGATATCGTTACGCATCGAAATAACGTGCTCCCTGCGAAACCATCGCGATTTTAAAGATTGGTGAACACGCGGCGTTCAAACAGTCGAGATTACAGACCATGAACGGTTCAATGAAATTTTCGGCAACGGTAATTAATTGAAATTAAGCGATCAAGCTGTTTGCCAGTCGCGGGATAAAAGAGGGGACGAGAAAATCGTTGGTGAAAGATCTCGCGAGCGTGTTTCGTGCGTATCAACGATTGTAATGAAGTTTTACGAGCGTGTAAAGTGGTCGGAAATATTGGACGCGGTGAGTTCGTTTTTTTATTTTTACAACGACCGAGATACGATTTTATAGGGTAATATCGTCCCCCTGTGTTCTTTTCGCGAGGCCATTATCGAGTCAATAATTCAAACTGGCGGGGATCAAAATTGTGCGAACGACGGGACTATTTTCTCGGTGAGAAATTTTTTTAATTTTTTCAACGAATTTGAAATTTTCTTTCGGTTTGAGAATTTTTAATAAACGCAAAGACGACTCGGTGTTGCGTTGTTTTTTCTTTTTTCAATTTGGAATCGTAGTCGGTGCTGTTAACGTTTCAACGAATGGAGAATTAACGTTAACCGATTCGAAGGATTTGTTATCGTGAAAGGTTCTCGATTTCTCGAGTCATCTTTGTCATCTTATTCTTTAGATACTCGAAACTAGATAGACGAAGAGTAAATTGTTAGAAAAAGTCACAGTAACGTTCTTACTTGTACGTTGATGACTTCTCGATGAACTCTTTCTAACTAATTTATTTTCAATTTGAAAGGAAATCTTGTAATATTTTTAATAGTTTCCTTGGATGACAGAATCATTCGTCTTCGTTGACTCTATTTATTCTATTTTAATGTTCAAGTATTTAGAGCATCTTTCGAGGTTTGAAATTAACGAAATTTTCTTCGTATTCTATTGTACTATGCTCGTATATTAATCGGGAATTAGTTGAGTATAATTTTAAATAAAAATTACAATTGTACTTGTACTCGGATATTTTATCACCGCGAATTCTTGGTTATCTTTCTTCGTGAAGTTCTTCGAAGTGAAAATTGATTATTCATAAGGGAGCACCGAAAACAACAATCTTCGAAAAACTTCAATCCAAGGATGAAAAAGTAGAAACTTTTCTCCTTAAAACGAGCTAAGTTACACCGTTGTACAATATTCTTTGACAATGTTACATTGATTCAAATATTGACAATTTTTAGCTCAAACTTGTCAATACTTCGACACATTGTCAAACACCATAGTACTCATCAATGACCAGGACTTCAAACTCAAAAGGAGACCTAAACCCTAATATCTTCAAACTCTCAAACAACGTTACAATATCTTTTAACAAAGTTACATTGATTCAAACATTGCCAATTTTCGGTTCAAACTAACCAATGCTTCGACACACCGTCAAACGCCACAATTCTCACCAATAATCAGAACATCGAACTCAAAACCAAACCTAAACCATAATATCCTCAAACTTTGAAATAACGTTACAATATCTTTCAAAAAAGTTACATTGATTCAAACATTGCCAATTTTCGGTTCAAACTAACCAATGTTTCGACACACCGTCAAACGCCACAATTCTCACCAATAATCAGAATTTCGAACTCAATACCAGACCTAAACCCTAATATTCTCAAACATTGAAACAACGTTTAATGTTTCGTTAACGTCCGTTACCATCACGGACAATTCTACCCAATATCGAACCCACGGAGCATCCACTCTTTCTACTTTCCACGCTTCGATTTGTAACAAATATCAAGGGGGTAAGTTTCACAAGGGAAAAATTCACAAGAAATCCCCCCGGTCGAAAAGTCCCCCATACGGTCTGGTGTTCCCCGGTTTAACGCGCGGTGGGTAAAGTCGATATCGTCGTTGAACGAAGTGGCTCCAGTTTTGACGGGTCCCCGTCAAAGTGGACGCAGGTAGAACAGAAGAAGAATTTCCCCGGCCCTGGTCGAGATAACGCCCGGGTGAAGGTCCCAGGAGAGCTCTGTCACAGCGAGTGGATAATGGGAATTGTGATGGGTGGCGCGCGGTGGGTACAGAGGGTTGAAGGGTGGTAAACCGATGGTGCAGATGAGTACGTCACGCCACGGCAGTAAACCCGATACGATTAGAGGAACGCTGATGCTGACGGGGCATCCCGGGGAGCCGTCAACACTACCTTCGTATTTTCAAGCCCGCCCTCTTTCCATTATTCCTACTGTGTTCGTTCGATGGCCGACGTCCACGAACCAGCCACTCGTACGTACCGTCCCCCGTTATCCATGAGCATAGTTACACGGTGGACACGCGCGATCACGGTTCACCTCGCGGGATGAAAGTGGCTTAATATCGGTCGACTTGATCGGGCCAAGGTGAACGAAAGCGTCTCGGGGATGATTGGAATCTACGCTGCTACTCGGGGGTGGTGGTTTGATTCTCCCGATCGGGAACTTGATTGGAATATCGTTCGCGCACGGGTATTCCACGAAGGGTGAAGAAAGTCGAGAGCGGATGTTGGTCAGCGTGGAGAGGGCTCGAAGCGTCTTTCGAGAGTTTCGAGTCGCGATTACTAGGGATATCTTGCGGGAAGGGTGTTGGGACCGAGACACTTGCGGATTATTGAGATCGAGAGCATTGCAAATTATTCTGATCGGGTATCGATGATTCTTGCGATCGGGGGTTTGGTAGGGAATTCTTGAGATCGAGAGTCTTGAGGATTCTTCGGATCGAGAGATTTGTCAATTTTTGAGATTGGGCCTTACTGATTCTTACGATCGAGGGTTTTGATCATTTTTGAGATTGAATTTTGTTTGTTCTTGGGACCGAGACTTGCTGATTTTTGAGATCGAGAGTCTTGTGGATTCTTGGGATCGAGAGATTTGTCAATTTTTGAGATTGGGCCTTACTGATACTTACGATCGAGAGTTTTGATCTTTTTTGAGATTGAATTTTGTTTGTTCTTGGGACCGAGACTTGCTGATTTTTGAGATCGAGAGACTTGTCAATTTTTGAGATTGGGCCTTACTAATTCTTCCGATCGAGAGTCTTGCAAATTTTTGAAATTGGGCCTTAATAATTCTTGCGATCAAGAACTTTGTTAATTCTTGGGATCGAGAGCCTTGCAAATTTTTGAAATTGGGCCTTACTAATTCTTGAGATCGAGAGACTTGCCAATTCTTGAGATGGAGAGCCTTACAAATGTTTGAAATCAGGTCGTACTGATTCTTACCATCGAGAGTTTGACTGGTTCTCGGGATCGAGAGTCTTGCAATACCCTTTAGTAGAAATAAATCAAAGTTTGACAAGGTACTGTCTCATTCCACTTTCAACAAGCTCGATGTTGTCAGAATCGAGATTTTAATACCAGATTTTGTAATTTTACTGTCATATTCCATACACATCTAAGTAACAGTGAAAACATTCGACACGAGGTAATAACATAATAATTGTACTTAAACTTATTTGTGTTGCTGAAACACGTCCAGAGAGAAGATTCGTATTTGTTTCGTAATTATTATTGTACTGATCTAAAATCTTCCAAAGTGCAACGCTTTGGAAAAGAAGAGTTCTCTCGAACACCTTTACGAAAGCATAGTTCGTTGTTTAACGTTGACCTTTGAAGGCCTGATAAAATTTATTTCGACACGTTGGTCCAAGATTGCGATAATCAGCTGGTCTGCTTATCGTTATCAAATAAAAGCATAGTAGGACAAAGAGCAGTGACCGCAAGTTGTGTCTGGGTTTGGCGAGGGTGTTGCCGTTACGGGCCTCACGTTCCCGGAAGTAGGGACATGAGAATGTCCGGATGCAAGTTGTGAACGTGAGACCCCTAGGAGACTAGACTCCAGCTTTCCTCGTGCGTCAAACTGTCGTCGATTATTCGACACAAGAAGCAACTCAAAATTGACTTCGAAAGCGTCCTGATAAACTCAATTACCGTTGGAAAATTATCTCGGAAAATAATCGCGCTCCTTCGATCCATAAATTCATCGATTCTACAAATATATACAAACAATAGCAATCTTCCGAAACGTTTACTCTCACATAGGTGTTGTTGCGAAACAGACTGCAGAAAAAACGGGATGCGAAGTGGATACTTCTTCGTTTAGTTATTTTTTCTTACTGTTGTCCGAAGAATCTCCAACTTCGTCAAACGTACAGTCGATCAACGTATTCCTTCTTGAAACTCACTTGGTTAAGTCATTAGAGATGCTGTCCAAGGAATCAAATAGCTCTTCAATGAGCTACATCTAGAAGGTTGTTGATTGGAGAGTCTCAAACGATCTCAAACATGCCAATGTCCATAGAGACATTTCTGCTTAAAACTTAATCTCTTTACTGTGTTATTTAGAAACACAAGCCTCCATAAGTCATTCGCTGAAATCATCTCATCGTCGTCAGAGTCTCAAACGTTCTCAAACTCATCGATACCAATAGTAACGAGATATTGCCCCTTGAAACATAGTTCATCGATTTTACTATTTAAAACACTCACTCGTTGAAGTCATCTCATCGTCGTCAGAGTCTCAAACTTTCTCAAACCCATCGATACCAACAGTAACTCGATATTCCCTTTTGAAACATAATCCATCGATTCTGCTATTTAGAAACACAAACCTCCATAACTCACTCGTTGAAATCATCTCATCGTCAAAGAATCTCAAACGTTCTCAAACCCATCGATACCAACAGTAACTAGATATTCCCTTTTGAAACATAATCCATCGATTCTGCTATTTAGAAACACAAGCCTCCGTAACTCACTCGTTGAAATCGACTCATCGTCAACGAATCTCAAACATTCTCAAACCCATCGATACCAACAGTAACGAGATATTCCCTTTTGAAACATAATCCATCGATTCTGCTATTTAGGAACACAAGCCTCCGTAACTCACTCGTCGAAATCGTCTGGTCGTCGGGACCGAGCCTCGTAAGTCCTCGAGGCTACTCGTGGACCATTCGACGTCGGTTCTCGCAGGGGGATGAGCCAGCCGCGGCGTCGGCGATGAGTTTTCGGAGGTCAGTACCGAGCGATTAAGTATCGAGCGTGTCCCGGCTGTTGTACCATCGAAAATGCAAAAGGGGTTCTTCCGGCTGAGGGAAGCTACGTTTCGTCCGAGTCTCTCTCTCCGAGTACGTTTACCGAAAGTTCTCAGGCTCGACCTCCGCTCGGACGCATCGGGAAGCACATCACGTAGACTTTAAGCCCTCCCTTATCTGCGCGTCATCAAGAACCAACTTCCCTCTGTCTCTCTATCCGGCTCCTCTGTCTTTTTTCCTCCGTTTCCCTCCTCTTTTGCCTCCGGTGCGCGCTTTTTCTGTCTATGCCCGTCTTCTCGATTTCTTTTTCTTTTTTTCTCTTTTTTCTTTCCTTTCCTTTTCTTTTCTTTTCTTTTCTTTTCTTTTCTCCGCCATCCACCTCCACCTCCTCCACCTCCTCCTCGTTCACGACGGTGCACGACGACTCTCGCACACAGACGAAGACGCGCACCTACCTCGCTGGTGCGCGCTCGCGACTCCACGTGATTTACATCGCCGGATGTGCTGGGATAATTTAGTGGTTATCGTATTGTCTCTTTCTCCGCTGCTCCCCGCCGCGTCTCGCCTGCTCGCTTTCTTCTCCGTTGGTGGAAGGGTTTCATTGAGACACACCGCCGCATTCGTGTACAAAATATTTTCCCGAAAGCGGCCCTCTTTGTGGCGTCGTTTGCGTGAATACGTTAGAATACACAACACAGAGGGGGTATCGCGTTTCGCGTTGTCCTCGCGAATGGAAACGAACCGCGTGTTACCTCACCAAATACCCGTAAACCCGTGCGAAAACGAATTCGACGAAATACGCGAACGAAAGGACGAATCGCGACCGATAACGACCGACTACCCTTAAGTTCGATGTGACGCGGATCATCGCGTCGAGTATCCTCCGATACGTGACTATTGTCGGGTACACGTTCGTAAAGTAAGTTTCGAAACGTTCAATGCTTTTTAAGTAGTACCTTTTGGCCATGTGCGACACTACGAACGCGTTCTTCTCGATACCGTAACTCTCCAATTGAGTATCGTTCTTTGGATTATCATCGGGTGCATTGAATCCTCGGAGTATCAATGTTGGAGACGGTGACTTCGCAAACACTTGGGATACGATGGTTTTAGAGAAATTTTTGTCGCGTTAATCTGGAATATAGACGCGAGACGAATTTGAAATGATGAGATTCTAGGTTAGGATCCTCTTTTGGGCTTCGACGTTCAAAATGGCGAATAGTAAGCCTTCGAGTGAAATTTCAAGAGTCTGAGTCTCACGCTCGAAAAATCTCTAGAGAAACACATCTCGTACGAGAACGTTCTTTCTTTAACTTTCGATCAAATACACCATATATCTTCGAATGACATTTCGAAAAGCTAGAGATCTTACCCTCGAAAACTCCAAGAATCCTCTTTCCAGCTTCTATGCTCAAAATGGCTCAAAGTAAGCTCGCGTTTCGATCATCTCGACGTACTTACATCCGTGTCAAGTATTATTCTAATAAAAACGATAGTCATAAAAATAAGTTTTCTAACCGCACTCTAGTAAATAATTAATAATTCCACAAGTGATATACAACATTATAATTCCCTGGAAATTTTCCTTACTTTCTTCACATCCAAATACACCACACATCTTCGAATAAAATTTCGAAAAGCTAGATCTTACCCTCGAAAACTCCAAGAATCCTCTTTCCAGCTTCTACGCTCAAAATGGCTAAAAGTGAGCTCGCGTTTCGCTCATCTCGACGTAGTTGTCGCGTCTGGTTGGTGGTCCACGCCGGTTCGGCATCGCGAACGGTCTCCTCCCGGGTCTCGTTATCGAGCGGCCACCGGAAATGACATTTTCTTTGTCGAAGTGGTACAAAAGCTCGGGCATCCGATAGCCCAAAAGGGCCGCGAAAGAAAATTATGTCGAAACTGGAGCCGTAACATTAGGAGCATTGTATTGTAGCACGAGGCTACGGCTCTCCGGGGAATAGGCAGGGAGAGCTCCGCCACGGCTTGGTCCTTCTCCAACTCACGTTCTCTCCTCCATATCGGCGCACACTTCGAATCGAACACACGGACACGACCAAGCGCGGACGGAATGGGACGTGCCCTCAGGTGGTGCTTCGGACCGGCAAATGAATTGTTTAATTGAATTAGCCCCGACGCGCTCGCTCGCTCGCTCGCTCGCTCGGCCTACCGCGGCCATCATAATTCCCTCGATGCCTGCTAATTGGGCCCTCTTTTCCGCGATTATTATGTATCGAGCCGCACCGCGTTGCCCACCCGATCGGAGACGCTTCGAGAGGGGTTGCTAGAGATGAGAGAACGCGAACCATTCGTCGAAACTTATTTCCAAGCGCGCGGAACTTACAAACGTTGGCACACCGGGTGGCAGTGTTTTGAGGTATTTTGAAAAAATTGTGAGCTTTGGTTTTCTGTACATTTTTCCACGAGTCTTTTTCAATGTTTTTCGTTTCGTTGTGGTTGCCTGTTTAACACATTTGAAATTTAGAGACGACTTGTAGAGCTTCACGTTGTTTCAGCTACTTATAACGGGGTATCGAGTACTTTGGGAAACCTTGAAAAATGATTTTTAGTTTTGATAACTTTTTTCACCGGGTCTTTTCTATGAAAGTTTTTGGTTTCGTTGTGGTTGCTTGTTTAACACATTTGCAATCTAGAGACGACTCTCAAGCTTCACGTTGTTTGATCTACTTATAACGGGGTATCGAGTACTTTGGGTAACCTTGAAAAATGATTCTTAGTTTTGATAACTTTTTTCACCGGGTCTTTTCTATGAAAGTTTTTGGTTTCATTGTGGTTGCTCATTTAACACATTTGCAATCTAGAGACGACTTGTAAAGCTTCACGTTGTTGGATCTACTTATAACGGGGTATCGAGTACTTTGGGAAACCTTGAAAAATGATTTTTAGTTTTGATAACTTTTTTCACCGGGTCTTTTCCGCGAATGTTTTTCGTTTCGTTATGGTTGCTTGTTTAATACATTTGATATTTAGAGACGACTTGTAAAGCTTCACGTTGTTTCATCTACTTATAACGGGGTACCGAGTACTTTGGGAAACCTTGAAAAATGATTTTTAGTTTTGATAACTTTTTTCACCGAGTCTTTTCTGTGAAAGTTTTAATTTTTGTTGTGTTTCACTTATTTAATCTAAGTACAAATGAAACACGACTCTCAATCGTCACTTAATTTAATCTACTTATAACGGGGTATCTTGAACTTCGTGAAACCTTGAAAAATGATAATTTTTTATTTTGATACCTTTTTCCACGGAATTTTTTCCACGAAAGTTTTAATTTTTGTTCTATTTCCCTTATTTAACTCATTTTTCAATTGATACCTAATTTACTTTCATTTCTCTGAAAAAAATGGAGAAGTGTATATGTACAGTTTATTATACAACTTAGTGAACTTTGTAGATACTCGAGTGATTTCGATATTGCGTCTTTGTTCTTTGGGTATAAGGTAGTCCACTGAGTCGTTTTGCACTGTTCGCAAAATGGGCGGTCTTCTTTGTCGTGTAGACGTCCGATCGTGATTCTTGATATTATCACCTGGACTAGCTTTGTTAGGGTGGATGACAGATCTTATTGTTGTATAAACTGGATCGTAGCTTTGAGAGGATATTGTGAATCGTTGTTGCAAGTCCATGAATCTTCCGTAAATATAATCTCACAACCAATCGTTTTTTCTTAACTTTGCTGTATGAGTATTTAATTCGATCGAATTTAAAAATAGTCAAGGTACATCCAATAGCATAATTTACTTCGGTATGGGTCTATTAGGCCCTAGGTATCCGTAGGCCCTAGATAATATCAAAGGTATCAAACTGTATGAAAAGTGCTCAGTTATTAAAAATCAATATTGACTTAAATATCCACTATTCGTCAACAAAAAATATAACGTCGCAATATTAGAAAATATATAAATATTGTACAATATACAATTGCATTCGAATTACTTTTGATTTTGCTCGGTACTTTTTCTCAATACAATGTAGATTTTTGACTGTATGATTTCTATGTTTGTAAATACGTATTTTTAACTTTGTACAGTTTAAAAATTGTACATCGTTAAGAAGATTTACATCCTGTTTATGATTTCGGACCGAATGGCCTTACGACTTCGCGATAAAGAAACACTTTCGAGGATGTTTGTCACCGTGTTGGGAAAGTACTGACCCTCCATTTTATACCTGCATAAATTCTACTATACTTCTAACTCGATTCTCCGTATATTTTATCTCTGCTTTTCTATAGAATCAAAGCAAATTCTTCAAAGAGTGAGTCTGTCGTCTAAAAACGACCGAACGAATCAATTCGAAAAGTAAACCGAGATAAAATTACAATAATAATACCGTAATTACGATTGCAAAGTGAAATATTCCCTATTAAAAATTTTGCACACCCTTGTCCAAAAGATTCAATGCAAAATCGTCGTTGCATCGAACAATTAAACGCATAAAACACTGTGCACGTTCACTCGGAAGTATATTTTATATCGACAATTTTAATCAACATCGAACAAATATTTTTGTCTTCGCATAAAAAAATTTTCGTCCGAATAAATCCGACCGAATTTCCATGGAATGCGTCTGCCTTAAAGTCGAGTATATTGTGCTATGTTTTTGCAGGACAATTCTTCAAAAAAGCTTGCATCAGATAAAAGAAGATTTAGCGCTAACATTCGTGTGTCATCTTTCCCATGAAAAATGATTCGCCTTAGCGAGCGTGTTTCGGAACGAAGCAGTTCGTTCAACTTCGCGTGTGCAGTGTCCGATTAATGTCCGCGTCTTCTACTTAAATTTTACGTTACGTGCATTACTGCTTCTACGTGCATCCGTTGCACAATTTACTCGTCTATTGATCGGTTGCTCGATTCACACGTCTATTGATCAGTCGCACGATTTACACATCAGTCAAGGTTTTTTCCTATTCGAAAAGTTAATTTTCGTAAATTGTTCCAACAAGGTAATTTTTTTTTCCAAATACCATTCGTCGATCTTGAGTATCGAGATCGAATCATTTGAATGTTTTACACTCCCACGAGGCTGTGTCTTTGATTCTTGATACTTTTTTACACTCGCGTAATTTATTTCAAATAGTAACCTGCACGTTGCACTATTACAGCCTCTAATATACAAACTATCATCTTCTATCGTAATTATCGGTTCGTACAATCTTTGATACAAGTTCTCCAACATAATCTTCTAGTTCTTTCTGTGCAAATTGATAAATCGATCATCTGTCTGAATATTCTAAGTACATTTTCCCTTTCTAATAAATTTTCGTAGAACGTTTTATCGCAAATTTTCGCGGATAGATCGTCTTGTTACATTAATACACTTTGCTTGTCGACATTTATTCATTTACAGACAACTTATAATCTGTGTTAAACGAAGATACATAAAACTTGAACCTACTCCCTTAACAGTCGTGTAACATTATTTTTCCTTCTGAAATCTCTCCGTGTCACAAAGAGGCATATCACGTGGAATAATTAAAATAATAAAATAACTCATTCCTCGCAAAATTCAAGTGACAAAATCACTCTTGAATTAGGCAACAGTCGATCCTTTCCTCCACAGATCACCTCCTCCATTCTGTCGTTTGCTCTCGTTCATTCGTTCGCGACCAACATGAGCAAACACCTGAATAGAAGAGATAATCTTCGAGATTCTCACCTAACATTGACAACATGAGCAAACACGTAAATAGAAGAGGTAATCTTCGAGATTCTCATCTGACATTGACAACATAAGCAAACACCTGAATAGAAGAAGTGATCCTCAAGATTCTCACCTGACATTGAATCTCCGAAATAATCTGCTGTTATAAAGAACCTTCCTCCTAACAATCATGTAACATTATTTCTCCTTCTGAAATAATTCTACTCTCCATGTCACATATCGTGTGGAATAACTAAAATAATAAAACAACACATTCGTCGCAAAGTTCAAGCGACAAAATCACTCTTGAATTAGGCAACAGTCGATCCGTTCCTCCATAGATCACCTCCTCCATTCTGTCGTTTGCTCTCGTTCGTTCGTTCCTCCGCGACCAACACGATCAAACACCTAGTCAGAAGAAGTGATCCTCAAGATTCTAACCTTGCGTCCAAGCCTCCGAGAGAATCGGATACCAGGCCATTGGCAGACTGTCGTTAATAATTCCCCGGCAGCTGGAAATTGGCGGATGAAAAATCCAAGAACGCCGATCGAAAGGATCGGCCGGTAACCTCGTCAGGGTTCTCTGCTGAATTATTGATGGCCGGCACTTAGCACGGGCCGAACACGAGGATCCTTATGTGTCCAAGGCGTGTTGCCACCCTTCGAACGATATGGCTGCGGACATAGCCCATACCGACAGTTGCGCGGGGGACTCCTCTTCTATCCGGTGTCCCGTGGGAGAAGCCGTGTGAGCCCCTTTGGCCTGCCCCACTTGCCACGCTGCCGCCCAATTTCAACAAATTTGACCGAAAGTTGGGCGTAATTTTATTTTCGCACGTCTGCAGACCGGTGCGGGAGCGCCTCGTTTCCACGCGTTTCGTGTCTATCTTTCTCTGTTACTCGCACAATCCAGGACTGGTTACCTCTTGGGAGATCGGAACCGAGAAACGAACACGGGGTTCACGTGTCTATCGCGCGTGAGAGTCCTCACCACCACCCTCCGTTTCCTTTATCTTTGCACAATCAGCAACGGAAGACACTCTGATCGCACTTTGACCCGTGTTCCGTGACCGTGCAACTCGCCGATCGCTAGGAATCACGACCGACCAGACCACCGAGCGGAATTTTCGAAAGATTCGATACTTGAGTGGAACTGGTGCGATCTTGGGGGTTTGGTGGTCCGAGATGTGTATCGTACAACTCGATCTGAGGTTCACGGATGCTGCTTTTGGAATATTTTGTGGATTCGGTCCCGAGTTTAACAGTGTCTAAGATTGTGGTCAGAGTGAATGCCATTTCGTGACAATGAGGCTACAATAAGGAATTTTCGAAAGATTTGAGTGGGACTGGTTTCATCTTGGAGGTTTGGTAGTTGGTACATGTCGATCTGAGATTTACAGATGCTGTTTTTGGAATATTTTATCAATTTAGTCTCACGTTTGTGAACGTCTAAGACTGTGGTTAGAGAGGAAACAATTTTGTCAACAATGAAACTACCTATTCGAGTCAATACCAATCGTAGGACTAGTTCAATCTTGAGGATTTGTGGTAGACAAGCATGTACACCTTGATCTGAGATTTACAGCTGCTGTGTTTTGTAATATTTTGGTCTTGAGATTATGAGAATCTAATAGGCTACCAATCGGAGCCAATGCCAATACTTTTGATAGACGATTCGATCGTTTCGTGGGACTAATTCGATTTTAACGATATACACCATATTTGACGATATACACTTTGATCTCTTTGACATACACGATACTTAACGACACACACTCTGATCTCTAATACACAGCTACCATTTTTAGAATATTTTCTCAACTTGCTCCTGAGCTTGCAAGAATCTAATATTATGATTACAGTAAAACAATTTGTAAAAGAATGAACAGTGAGGTCTCGAAATTGTTTGGATAGTATTTAATAGATCTTTCAGAGTATCCTACATAATTGCTCGTTCGACAAACTATGCTCAGAGGCAGGTAAAAGGTACCTAATCGAATAATTTGATAATCGCTCAGCTCGAAAATCGTTCATTCTTCAAAATCGAAACGCAACGTCTTGCTTCGTCTTCTCGTTGGTGATTCGCACTATCGTCGACGATCTTGACTTTGATACGAGTTTCACATTAATGTACGCTTCATTCTTTTAAAAGGTACCAATGGTTTCGTTGCATTAGCACACAACGTCTCGCGATTAAGGCTCAGGATTTTTTGCAATTCGAATGCGGCCAACGGAACTACCTTGCAGGGCGCTAGTAGCGAACTATGCGAGAGTAAACTTGAAATAAAATACGTATACAATTACGAAAGATGATTCACGCCGTTTCAATGTGGCGGGTTGACAAGTGACGTCAAAATTCATTGTTCGGTACGTTCTTACTTTATCCGATACGCATCTCGTACAGAGCTGAATAACGTGTTCGTTTTAAACGTTTTCATTTGTAAAAAAACAAATACAAACGATGGAACAGTGAGCAACGACGAGATTTAAATCGAATCGATTGCACGGTGCTGTGAATAAATAAAACGTTGCACAAATTATGAACCAAAAGAGGAAAAACTACAAATTATTTTAATTTTAATTTTCATTTTAATTTTATATTTAATATAAATTTTAATTTTTAATTTTTAAGTTTAATAGCTACAAATTACAATTACAATTAGTTCTCGAATTAAAAGAGAAAAAAATACTTCGCATCGATGACTGAATATTGCAACGTAATAATAAATGGTACGAGATTAATTTTCATTCGTTAACATTTACACGATTTTCTTCAAACAGATCTTCCAAAGAAGAATTGTTCTTTTTTTATCAGTTTTTCCAATATATTTGTAGCGTTATTTCGAAGTTGAGAATAAACGATCGCGTTTTGAGTAGCTCCTCTGTACCGAGAAACACGAAGAAACGTTTGCAATTATCGGTGTTCTCTTTCATCGTACTCATTACCGATTCCACGAGGGAAAAAAAAAATAAATAACCCGCATGGAACTGGCAGCCTTTCTCATTTCCACTTTCCAATTGATCATTAGGAAATTTCTCCTCTGTACACAATTAGGCGTACAATTGCTATACAGCACGTGTAGATGTCTGTAATGACCGGCTGACAATATGCTACAACGTTTCCGAGGAAAGAAAACCGACTAAATTTTTACTCGTTTAAAGTACCGTATGTTGTTGTCAATTTGGTGAAATTTCACGAGACAAAGAAATAAGTTTCTCTTCAATAATTTGTAAACGTGCGGATTGTAACGCGATTATGCAAGCAGATAAAAACTACGTTTAACGATAATATACGTTCTTTATTCACGACTATTGCTCGATATTATTCGAACACCGATTAAGAACAAAAACAAGATATTTTCCATTAAAATCGGACATTGTGTTCTCTCAAGAAGATTTTCTAAATTTAATAGCTCCATAAATTCATCCACTTATCGTTCGGTTATTCATTATTTTTTGAACGTCAAAATAACACAAAACAATAATTCCGTAGAGATAAAATCAAATTCGTACAACCACATTTTTCTTTTATTTTTCAATTTCATTCATAACTATTCACCTTTCCCCCATAACTTAAAGAAACTTAATACATTTCGATATCATTTCACAATATCCACTCCTCATTATTCACGATCATTTCTCGATATTATTCGAACACCGATTAAGAACAAAAACAAGATATTTTCCATTAAAATCGGACATTGTGTTCTCTCAAGAAGATATTCTAAATTTAATAGCTCCATAAATTCATCCACTTATCGTTCGGTTATTCATTATTTTTTGAACGTCAAAATAACACAAAACAGTAATACCGTAGAGATAAAATAAAATTCGTACAACCACATTTTTCTTTTATTTTTCAATTTCATTCATAACTATTCACCTTTCCCCCATAACTTAAAGAAACTTAACACCTTTCGATATCGTTTCACAATATCCACTCCTTCTCATTATTCACTACCATTGCTCGATATTACTCGAACACCGATTAAGAGGAAAAATCAAATACTTTCGTTATAAATTCGCTCGTGATCCTCGTCCCCTGGATACGTTTCGATATAATTTAACGAAAGAACGTTCGGTGGCGATTCTTCCACGCTAGACACCCAAAGTTTACCCAACGTGATGTCCGATCCGTCGTGGAGCCGTGTTTGACGTAACTCACGACAAAGTGCCCGCATTTTAGTAAGCATCGTTGCATACGATCACGTATGCGATGCACGTACCGCCACGCTCGTTTCTGCATTCGCAGTCGTAAAAAAGTCCGCGCGAGCGTGTGCGTTCGTATCCCAAATTCCAACGGAACCCTTGAACCGATACGAGCGATGGAAAACGGAAAAAAGAAAAAACGAAAAAACAAAAAAGGGGGGAAAGAAAAGAGAGAAAAATTATTGTCCGTGCGTTTGTTTATCGCTCGTCTGACAAGTTCATCCGACGGTGACACGGTGTCGCGTACCACGATGCTTCGTATCGACGAACGGTGGCGAGAGCATGCGATTGCACGATAATTTCGACTCTCGGTACCATACGTTACTTCACGTGCCACGAATTTCGTCATTGAGTTGTTCGTTTTCTAACTGGATTGGAAATTTTATTCTCTGGAAAATCGGTTTGGAATGACGATAAGTTATCTCGCGTGGGACATAAGGTCGATGCAAACGTGAGATTTTTTACCACTGTGATTCTATGTCTATTGTTTTCTATTTGAAACATAAGAAAAAAGAAACGTGGATGTACGAGTTTTTAGCACTGCGATCGTATGTCCATTGTTTTCAATTCGAAAAATAAGAAAAAGCAAACGTGAGATTTTTTACCACTGTCATTCTATGTTTATTGTTTTCTATTTGTAAGATAAGAAGAAAGAAATGTGGATGTACGATTTTTTATCACTGCGATCGAATGTTCATTGTTTTCAATTCGAAAAATAAGAAAAAGCAAACGTGCAATTTTTTATCACTGTGATCGTGTGTCCATTGTTTTCAATTTAAGAAATAAAAAAAAAAACGTGGATGTATGATTTTTTATCACTGTGATCGAATGTTCATTGTATTCAATTTGAAGGATAAGAAAAAACAAACGTGAATGCACGATTTTTTATCACTGTGATCGAATGTTCATTGTATTCAATTTGAAGATAAGAAAAAACAAACGTGAATGCACGATTTTTTATCACTGTGATCGAATGTTCATTGTATTCAATTTGAAGATAAGAAAAAACAAACGTGGATGCACGATTTTTTATCACTGCGATCGTACGTCCATTGTATTCAATTTGAAAGATAAGAAAAAATAAACATGGATGCATGATTTTTTATCACTGCGATCGAATGTTCATTGTATCCAATTTAAAAAAGAAAAGAAAAACGTGGTTGTACGATATTTTCCAATTGCGATTCTACATCCGTGTTCGTTGTTTTTGGTTGTCCGCTTTTGAAAAATAAGAAAAAAAAACCGATTCTTTTCCATTCTGATCGCACCTAGGGGTAGAAATTGACCCTCAAATATTCCCTCGTCTTTTATTTTCTCGTAACTTGGACACTGACTGAGAAACTTTTCAAACAAAAGTTACTTCTTAAAAGTAGATCTACCGTGTGATAAATGATAGATGAAAAGATCGTGTTGCACGAAAATTGGATAATGTATATCTATACGTGTCCTAGATACCGCTAAAGTTTCAGAATTTTTTGAATCCCTAAATTATGAATCATCCCTTATTAGTAGATAATTTCGTCGTTGTACGACACTAAAACTCAACCTTAATCCCAGAAACCTTGGTCTTCTCATTGGACTCTTTCGAAATCGACATAGGAATCCTATCATCCGGAAAATCGGTACAGTATCATAAGATGAACTCAATTTATTTTTTAAGTTCATGGACGAACAGTTCCATTGCAATTCGTTGATCTCCATGTACCACTTTTCATTGTCCCACTAACGCACGAAACTAGGTGCGAGTCTCGCGGTCCAATTAACTCCATCTTGTCTGCACCTGGATACAGCGAACGTTCATTTATTTTATTTTCAATGCTCATCGGTCCGGCCGCGAATATAATGAGACAGCGGAGAAGAAAAAGAAGAAAACTGTACCGTAGATTGGCTTCACGACCGGCAATCGTATTAAAAAATCTCACCGAACACGATTGCACGAAGTGTGCCAACAATGACGAATGATCCGTAAAAGGAAACAGTCGATATTGTAATAACTCTATCCGAGCTGCTACTGTATGTATGTTTCAAAAGTACTCTATGTGGAGTATTGCACTTTGATATTGGGAATTGTCGATAATAGGTCTACTATATATAGAGCACTTGAGGCTACTTGGAAGTACTGAGTTTCTTTTTTAAAGAGGGTCTACTTGTAGAGGGTATACTTGCAGAGGGTCCAAATCTATTTCATGTAGTCCGAGTCTACTTGCAAGTACTCCTGTTTCTTTTCCAAAGTATCTACTTATAGAGGGTCAAAATTTATCTCATTTAGTAGGAGTCTACTTGCAAGTACTCCATTTTCTTTTCCAAAGGAACTACTCGTAGAGGATCCATATGATGTGGTACAAGTCTACTTGCAAGTACTCCTGTTTTTTTTCCAAAATATTTACTTTTGAGAGTTCAAATTTATTTTATTTAGTAGGAGTCTACTTGCAAGTACTCTTGTTTCTTTTCCAAAGTATCTACTCGTAGAGGATCCAAATCTACCTCATTTTCTCCGAGTCTACTTGCAAGTACACTTCTCTTCTTTTCCAAAAGCACTCACAGAACGTTCAAATCCGCACCGTTCAGATGTCCAAGTCCACTTAAAAGTACTTCTGTTTCTTTTCCAAAGCACCTACTCACAAATAGTCCAAATCTATCTAATGCATTCCGTGTCTACTTACAAGTACTCTTCTTCCTCCCCAAAAGCAATACAAAAATTTCGAGTCCAAGTCCACTTCGAAGTACTTCTGTTTCTTTTCTGTTTCTACTCATACATAGTCCAAATCTATCTCATGCACTCCGAGTCTACTCACTCTTCTTCCTCCCGAAAAGCAATACAAAACATTCAAATCCGCACCACTCACAAGTCCAAGTCCACGTCAAAGTACTTCTGTTCCTTTTCCAAAGCACCTACTCATAAATAGTCCAAATTTATCTCATGCACTCCGAGTCTACTTACAAGTACTCTTCTTCCTCCCGAAAAAGCAATACAAAATATAAGCACCACTCACAAGTCCAAGTCCACGTCAAAGTACTTCTGTTTCTCTTCCAAAGCACCTACTCATACATAGTCCAAATCTATCTCATGCACTCCGAGTCTACTTACAAGTACTCTTCTTCCTCCCGAAAAAGCAATACAAAACATTCGAATCCGCACCACTCATAAGTCCAAGTCCACGTCAAAGTGCTCCTCTCGTTTCCCAAAATACCTAGAAAAATATTCCAAATTCCTCTCCGTCTGTACACCACGCACACAGTTCACTCGTTATTACCACTTTCGGGATTCGAATCCGCTCCGAAGGTTTCTCGGTCCCATCGCTACTCGCTGCAAGCATCCCGGCACGCTCGTCAGCGAAGCGGTCGCGTCGTTCGACGAAACACCAGAAGGGAGAGCCCGTGATTGTCCCTCTGGGACGTTGAAGCCTGTAACCGAGCTCTCGTTTTTGGGGTGCGGAAACGAAGAACCTCGAAAGTCGCGGGACCCTTGTAAAACGCGGAAACAAGACTGTGACCCAATAGCGGGCCACCTTCGAGCTAAGCTTTCCCTCCTTTCGCCGCTTTTTACGACTTTTCACCGCCGCGACGAAGACGGTGCCATAATGGGCCAACGTCGTTCCGGGCGATGTTCTTGCGATCAAACGTAGGGAACAGCGAATGGAGAAACGTCGTTTTACAGCCGTTAAGCGCAATACCGGCCTAATAAAAATCCCATCTTGTTTTCAACCCTTCCGCGCGGCTAAATGACGCGTTTAATTGCCCCTCGAGTTACCTTTTTTCCCGTGAACCCCCATCGCTGGGTCCGTTAATCCGTAAGGAAGTCTTCGAGTTTGGTTTCCATTGGTCGGTTACTTTGATGAAGTTTTCTTGGTGGATTTGGAAGGGTTGTTCGATGTCCTGAGAAGTTCCATCGAAGGTACTCATCGTGGTTTGAAATGGACGAAGTTTAGGTAACACGTTGTTCGTTACTGTAAAAAGTAAATTTAGATTGTAAATTTGTTTACAATTTAGATTACGATTATGAATTAGATTATGGAAGGGGTCTCGTGTATTTAGTGGTACAATGAATTGTGGATAGATGAAGATGGAAATGTGTAAAGAAATGCACAATGATGCAATTTGGTATGCACCGCAATTGTATCGTGTGCTCTTCCTGAGTCTCGGCTTGGAAATGAAAAATCTATGGTATAATAGGCAAACGTGAGATGATCCTTTGGCATTTATACAATGGCAGTCTTTAAAACTAATTGAAGCCGTTGGCTAACGACGTTTGACATGCTTGAACTTATCGTTGCATTTTAACAGAGAATGTGTAGAATGTATCTAGATGACAATTTGTTTGTTAATACAAAGAGTATGTAGAAAGTATCTGGATAAAATTTCTTATTCTAGAGAGTATATAGAAAGTATCTAGATAAAAATTTGTTTGTTACTATAAGAAGTATATATAAAGTATCTGGAGAATTTGTTACTCTAGAAAATATATAGAAAGTATCTAGATAAAAATTTGTTTGTTACTATAAAAAGTATATAGAAAGTATCTGAATAAAATTTCTTACTCTAGAAAATATATAGCAAGTATCTAGATAAAAATTTGTTTGTTACTATAAGAAGTATGTATAAAGTATCTGGAGAATTTGTTACTCTAGAAAATATATAGAAAGTATCTAGATAAAAATTTATAATACCGAACAAAGGATAAACAAAACCGATTTAAATACACTTCTGATTTAACGAGTGTTCGTTGAGAAACCTATACGAGTTTCTCGTATTCACACAACGAACGTTGCTTCGATCGTTCCACGTGTATTTTGAGTAACTCGGTGGTCGTTACGATCGATTTATCGTTCAACCAGTTACAATAATTCGCATAGACGCGATAAATTACGCAACGCGAACCAATGGCGAGTAGAACGTGAAAATATTCAGTTTTATGTGTGTCAAGGTGTCTGCTAAACATCATCCAAGGTTCGATTTGGATTCAAGCGCATGTATAATTCATTTAGTTAACCGCTATCTTAAAAACTTACGAGTAAGAGTAATTTAACAACTTTCGCAACGGAGTCGCACGATAGAAACTCGATCGTTGGAAATCAGTTAAACAGATATCAGAACCAGTCACTCTGGATGTTACCTTATCGACATCGATAATTAAAAAAACAAAAAGTACTCGAGAACTTATTCAAAATTTTGCAAGTACATTCTAGCGATTGTTCGTTGAAAAATTTCATCTCGATCGACATTTACAGCTTCGTCAACTGTTTGAAATACAACGATCGAATCTTTTTTTTTTTTTTTAACTAAAATCTTGAGATCGATCGAACAGAGTATCCTGATGTAACAATGTTTCGCGATCTAGGTGAGCAAAGAAATTTCATTATTTAAAAACACCGATAAAAACGAACGATCGGATGCACATGGTGTTCCACGATTCATAGTAATCGACCCCCACGAGTTCGAGTCCGATCCCTTTCGAAAGGCGCTCGTCTGGATCGCGACATCCCCTTGAGAAACGAAATTACGAAGCTTGTCTCCTCCTTTTTCAAGGAAGCTACTTCAAACACAGCCACCGCTGTGTAACTTTAAAGGGCTGTAACTCGGAAAAGAAACATTCGAGGTCCCGTGTTCCTAGAGAATAGGGTTGCAAAGTTTGTCCAAATGTTTTAATAACGCCCGCTTTCCCTTTGGAAAATAAATCTCTTTGGAAAATCATTTCTCTTTGGAAAACCATTTCCCTTTGGAAGATAAATCTCTGGGATAATAATTTCTCATTGGAAAATAAATCTTAGGAAGATCATTTATCTTTGAGAAATAAATCTCTGGGAAATCATTTCCATTTGGAAAATAGTTTCTGTTTGGAAAATAAATCTCTGGAAAATAATTTTTCTTTGAGAAATAAATCTCTGGAAGATCATTTCCTTTTGGAAATAAATTTCTCTGTGGAAAATAAATCTCTGGAAAATCATTTTTCTTTGAGAAATATAGTAAATCTCTGGAAGATCATTTCCCTTTGGAAAATATTTTCTCTTTGGAAAATAAATCTCTGGAAGATTATTTCCCTTTGGAAAATATTTTCTCTTTGGAAAATAATTTCCCTTTGGAAAATAATTTCTCTTTGGAAAATAAATCTCAGGAAAATAATTTTTCTTTGAGAAATAAATCTCTGGAAGATCATTTCCTTTTGGAAAATAATTTCTCTTTGGAAAATAAATCTCTGGAAAATAATTTCCCTTTGGAAATAAATTTCTCTTTGGAAAATAAATCTCTGGAAGATCATTTCCCTTTGGAAAATAATTTCTCTTTGGAAAATAAATCTCTGGAAAATAATTTTTCTTTGAGAAATAAATCTCTGGAAGATCATTTCCTTTTGGAAATAAATTTCTCTGTGGAAAATAAATCTCTGGAAAATCATTTTTCTTTGAGAAATAAATCTCTGGAAGATCATTTCCCTTTGGAAAATAATTTCTCTTTGGAAAATAAATCTCTGGAAGATCATTTCCCTTTGGAAAATAATTTCTCTGTGGAAAATAAATCTCTTTGATAAATCTCCTTTCAAGGTGACGTTTCCACGAGTCGAGTTCTCGCATTCGATACTACCAAAAGGTTCCTAATGAACGACTTTAGGAAAGTATGCACGTATTAAGAAAGCTTTATTTAAAAATACGCAGACTCGTAGTACAAAGTAGTAATACAATATTCCAATATTTCAAACCTTCCAATCGAAGCTATTGAAGTAAATTTCCTTTTTCGATAAAATTCATCTACCCTACGTTAAAATATCTATAATTTTTATATTCAAAAAAAAAAAGAAGAAAATTCCAGAGAAACCAGACGAAAAGAAATGACGATACACCGTACAGTGTCGGAGTTGGTCGTACGTCGTTGATCGGTGTTCGGAGAAAATGCATTTGCATCGTCGATGCACCAGCCCCCACCGAGTCCCTTCACCGATGCGACGAGACGAGACGAGACGCGGCGCGGTGGCGCGAAATCGCGACGATTGAAATTTCGATACGAACACGGTCGATGTGTCGCGACGAGGGGACCGATTCCCTGGTTAACAAAAGGTTAATGACCGTGACTGTCGCTGGAGGGAGAACGGGTTTCGAATAATGCGGATTACGCTCCCATTGGTCAGCGTTTAATGTTTAAATGTAAAACCGGAATCGAGGGGCCGGCCGCGGGGCGTGGTTAATGTTACGTCGACATTCACCCAGATACATTCGCTGGCGTGTCAGCAAACATAGGCATGATAGCGTTTGAATAATGTATGCCGCCGAAGCGGTGGCCGCTTTTGCCGCGCGTTTGCTCTCCGCTCGTACCGACGACGCGGCCCGCGTCGACTCGCCACGCCTCTCGTACCCTGCCGCTCGTTCCGTGTCAAATCGCGCGGCGTTCCGTACCCGTGTTTCCTTGGATTTTCACCGCGAGAACACGCGATATTTACCTACCATCGTACGATTAAAACCTCGATCGACTAAAAATATTTAAACCCGCGAATGGAAGAACGTTGAAGTTGATTTGCAACGGATGACGTTCGTTGCGCGGAGATTGATACATTTTTAGAAAGAAGGACCTCGCGTAAAGTTTACTTCTGTATTTAGTTGTATTTATCGTACGATTGAAATTGGGGACGTTGAACGAGTGAAAATGATTAGACGCGCGAATGAAAGAACGTTGAAGTTGATTTGCATCGGATGACGTTTGTTGCGCGGAGATTGATGCATTTTTAGAAAGAAGGACCTCGCGTGATTTTTAATTCTGTATTTTGTTGTATTTATCGTACGATTGAAATTGGGGACGTTGAAAGAGTGAAAATGATTAGACGCGCGAATGAAAGAACGTTGAAGTTGATTTGCATGGGATGACGTTCGTTGCGCGGAGATTGATGCATTTTTAGAAAGAAGGACCTCGCGTAAAGTTTACTTCTGTATTTAGTCGTATTTATCATGTAATTGAAATTCGAAACGTCGAGCGACTGAAAATAATTACACACATGAATAGGAGAATCTAGAAATTAATTTTCATCGAATGACGTTTATTGCATTTTCAGAAAAAAAAAATCGCGTGAATTTCATTTCAGTATTTATAGATAATTGTACAATTCAAATTGAGAACGTCGATCGACAGAAAATAATTACACACATGAATAGGAGGATCTAGAAATTAATTTTCATCGAATGACGTTTATTGCATTTTCAGAAAAAAAAATCTCGCGTGAATTTCATTTCAGTATTTATAGATAATTGTACAATTCAAATTGAGAACGTCGATCGACAGAAAATAATTACACACGTGAATAGGAGGATCTAGAAGTAAATTTTCATCGAATGACATTTGTTACCGTGATATTGAGGCATTTTTCGGACGAAGGACTTCACGTGAGGAGAATTGCAAAGAGGAGAATCTAAAAGTTGATTTTCATCGAATGACATTTACTGCGTGGTTAAATATATTTAGACGAAGAACACACGTACGTACAATAGTCTACGGACCATGAAACTTTTGTCCGATATAAAAGTCCAAACTATTGAGAGAAACTATTAAATTCTCCTAACATTTGAAAATTTTCTAAAAATAGTGTCTCGGTATTTTTTAACTAAACTGTGCGACTGTGTACCACGAGAAGAAAAATGTTACGTAAATACAAGTCCATATAATAAATATAAATAAATATAAGTGACTGATTAAATGACCAATGATCGACTGGTCGTTACTTGTCGATAAACTTAATAAACTTGCTAATGGTCGAAATAATATACCTGTTCCATTGTACTTACAAGGTGCTTCCTTATCACCGGACGTAATTTCAGGGACAAACATAAAAAAATGTCAAAGTAACGAAAGAAAGTCCCACTATGATCACCAACCGACCTTGTAACTAAGTTACAGACGTATTGCACTTCATCTTCGTGAAAGATCGTCTTCGATGAAGTTGCCCCAAGTGGTCACCTTGGGGCCTGGAGCACAGACTCGCAAATAGTAATTCTTATTTAGTCGTATTCGTTGGGTAGACGTGCACCTGACTAACAAGTCTCGAAACCAAGGATGACGATTCGTGTGTGCGTTTGTGAACAACGACGAGATTGTCAATCCACTGGCGTCGTTTCTATTACTTTATCATCGATACGAGGTAAACGTCACTTGCCAGCCAAAGGAGACGCAATAAGACGGAACACACGGTATCCGAGATGAATTTTCACGATGGTTTTTCCTTGGAAATGTAACCTCGAGAGGGTATCGTTTCCCTCCACTGTTCATCGATTCGTTTTCATTGACAATACGATTGTCAGAAATGCAAACTCTGTATTCTTGCAAAGAGTATCACGTTACCGTTGTTCACGATCGATGGAGCCTTTTCAAACGGTTGTGAACAAAAAAATATGTTCGTTCGAGATTGCACGAGATACACTTTGTACAGGGACTCGTACAAGTTAACAATGGAGCATTCTATCGTTCGTTGTCGTCAAACTGTTACTTATTTCTGCGCTGTGTGTACTCTAAAATGTCTCTGTTGTTGACTACCATACGATACACACGTGTACGTCGAGAAAGTAAAGTGTTCTTGCAAGTATCTGGACTGAATATTGTATTATCTCACGTAATATTCCAACACTTTACTTCGGGACGTCTTCTTTTCGTGTGACTCACTTTGCTTCGAACAACAACTTTTCTTTATTCTTCCACTAATCCATCCCACGATTCGTTGATTATTGTTCGACCAGTTAATCGAAGTTTGGTCGAGAACTATACCTTGGTTTCTTAAGAAATGTGTTATTGTAATCACATCGATGCCTTACGACTATTTTAAAGCAATTACAATACTAAGAATAAAGAAATTCAAATTCAAATTACGATAAAAAGATGATATTAGGGGAAAAATCTAACGATTTGCTACTTATCACTCGACTATGGTACTTAATCGAAGTTTGGTCGAGATTGATACCTTGGTATCTTAAAAAACGTATCATTGTAATCACATTAATGCCTTACAACTATTTCAAAGCAATTACAATACTAAGAATAAAAAGCTTAAAATTCAAATTACGATAAAAAGATTATACTAGGGGAAGAAAATTTTAGGGGAAAAATATAACGATTCGTACTTATTACTCGACTACTTAATCGAAGTTTAGTCAACAACGACACTTTGGTATCTTAAAAAACGTATCATTATAATCACATCGATGCCTTACGACTATTTCAAAACGTTTACAATAAAAAGAACACTTACGAATATTCGATCTTATGCACCTATATGCACAATATGAAAAAATTTTAAAAAAATATCAAAAACATTCGGACAATTACAGATAAAAAAGCAACCAAACATCTCCATGTATTTTTATACAAAGCTTTAGAACAGTTACGAAACTTTCCACAATGCACTTAAGTGCATCGTTCGATTCCATCTTCCTCCATTGAGTAACTTCAAACTCCTCGTAATAATTTCAACGCCCATAATAGAAATATTCCACGTTGCGCAAGTCTCGTGGCGTCTCGAACCGTCCCGTTCCGATTTTCTCAATCCAGCGTCACGCTTCCGGTGCCCGTGTTACAGGTCATCGATGACTTTCGAAGCGTTCGCGAGGTTCCCGCGTAAAATCGTTCGGGATACGTCGTTCCTACGAGGTCGATGCTTTTACACGTTTGCGACAAATTGAAACATGTTCGCGTTCGCGCGTTCAGAATAGAAACACGCCACTTCTCTGCTCCTGTCCGAAATTCAATTATATTTGTTGGTACCTTAAGATATTCGTTTCGCGTAATCCTTCTGGAAGGACTCCCGCACTTGTTATGCCGGCAACGAATTAACCGCTCCGCCGGAATCGTGTTACAGCTATTGACCTAGAGTACGTAGCACCCCGGGGTGGGTGACTGTTCCTTTTCATTCCCGCGTTAAGTTCATGTAGGTTAATCGATTACAAATGTAGATTCACCCGAGTGGAAAGCCAGCCAATTATTTCCCCGTGGCTGGCACACGTTTGAAATTGTAATCCATCGAATTAGAAGATATTTCATGACCGGTCGGTCTCTAACGTCCACCGTGGACGTTTCAATGGCCGCCGGTGTTTGCGTTACGCGTCGTCGATTGGACACAGATACCGTGCACAATCGTCCAAACGAACAAATACCAAACGTTTCTCCCGAAGACGACTCTACACTGT
Source organism: Ptiloglossa arizonensis (assembly GCF_051014685.1). Lineage (NCBI taxonomy): Eukaryota > Metazoa > Arthropoda > Insecta > Hymenoptera > Colletidae > Ptiloglossa > Ptiloglossa arizonensis. The sequence goes on from NC_135050.1 coordinate 25,038,427, forward strand.
TTGAATTCTATTCGGTCGTTCGGAAAGTCATTTCGTTCTCCAAAATGGAGAATATGCAATTCAATTCGTTTTCACCGAAACACGAACTAATATTTTCGGTGATACTCCATTCGACAGCTTACAATTTCGATCTCACTCGTGCGTCATTTCTTCGTTACGCGTCGTCGATTAGACACAGATATCGTGTACAATCGTCCCAACGAACAAATACCAGTCGTTTCTCCCGAAGACGACTCTACACTGTTTGAATTCTATTTGGTCGTTCGGAAAGTCATTTCGTTCTCCAAAATGGAGAATATGGAGTTCAATGAAATGTTCGTACGCTCTGAAAAAATCGTGTTTCGTTTCCACCGGAAAAAAACAAATTGAATGACTTAACGAACGACCTAATATTTTCGGTGATACTCCATTCGACATCTTACAATTTCGATCTCACTCATGTGTTATTTTTTCGTAATTGTACGAAAGGACTTGCTACACCGGGACCTACGGTACGAAGAGGTTAATCTAATTAATAGAAGGTTATGAAATAAGAGGTTAATTTAAGGATTTAATAAGAGGTTAATTTAATTAATAAATAATACAGATTTGAGAAACGTTGATTCTATTCTGGCTCCATTTCGCGTACAATGTGTTTAATGGTTTCGTTTATTGTCCTCAATTATTGGAGTCTTTTAATTATTTTACGGAATTATGAAACTCTTATGTTAGGCTCGTATTACGCTATGGGGTGTTAATTATTGCCTGGGTACGATTCTGAAGAATTTTAACAAGTATTGTAAATTTGTAGATTTGTATTCCATTTCTGCTGGCTCTGAGTATCGATTGTTCCGTTGTTTGTATTTTTTACTATTAATCGATAGTTTTTGCTTGTGCTCTGAAGATTATGTTCCCGTTGGTAATAAAATAATGATAATTACGAAAGCATTGGGCGAATATAATTATTTTACATCGAATAATAGTAGCGAGAATCTTGTTTCGTGAAATTTGTACAAACTTCTATCTAAGGATGAATAATTGAAATGGAAACACTTGTAACGATGTTTGTCTCTAGAAAGTATCGATAAAATTTAAACGAATACTTCCGTGTTAATTACAATTTAAATCGAGGCCCACGAGAGACGATAAAAGACAATTGTCTGCTTCAAATTAGCTCGTTTTCGATTTCGGAGAGCAGCGTTACAAGTGTTTCCATTTCAATTATTTATCCCTACGTAGAAGTTTGTGCAAACTTTATAAAGTGTCTCATCGTTCTTCGTGGACCTCGATTTAAATTGTTCAAAATTAACAAGAAAGTATTCCTATAAAATTTATCGATATTTTCTAGAGACAAATATCCTTACAAGTGTTTCCATTTTAATTATTTATCCCTACGTAGAAGTTTGTGCAAACTTTATAAAGTATTTTTATCACTCCTCGTAGACTTTGACTTAAATTGTTCAAAATTAACACGAAGATATTCGTTTAAAATTTATCGATACTTTCGATAATTGATCGAGGTATTAGTTTAAAATTTATCGTTACAAATGCTTCCACTTTAATTGATTATCCCTGCGTAGAAGTTTGTGCAAATTTCACGAAACAAGGCTCTGTTATTATTCGATGTGAAATGATTACGTTCGCACAGTGCCTTCGTAATTATTATTATTCTATTATTATTTTATTGAAACCCTTTGGAATAGAAAGAAAAATACTAATTAATCGCCGAACTCGAATTTCTCGCGACGAAATTAAAGCTCCGCTCCCCTTCCGTTCGACCTGGTAAGAAAAGCGTTCAAACACGATCGAAGCAGCGACCAAAAAATTAGATTTATCCGAATCACGAGATGCCTGCTCGTGTCTAACCTTCCGCGTTCTGTTCTGTGTTACAGCATCCTCGAGCTGCGCAAGGAGAAGAGCAGAGACGCGGCCAGATCTCGAAGAGGGAAGGAGAACTTCGAGTTCTACGAGTTAGCGAAAATGCTGCCATTACCGACGGCTATTACCTCCCAGTTGGACAAAGCCTCCATAATAAGGCTAACCATCTCGTACCTCAAACTTCGGGAATTCTCGGGTCACGGAGACCCGCCATGGAATCGGGACGGGCCGCCGCCGAATAAATCTGTCAAAGGTAAGGAACTCGTCGATTAACACGTTCGTTATTGGAGTCACACATGTAATGGTATCTGAACAGTTGAAAGGAGAAAATTCTTATTTTTCTGGTTAGAGAAAAATCTGGAAAGCTCTGGAAAACTTCTCTGAGAAATCTTGATAAATAAAAAATATAAGGATTGATTTAGATTCCATAGCAATGGTAGAATAAATTTATCAAAAGTAAGGAACTCGATTAACACGTTCGTTATCGGAGTCACACACGTAATGATGTATCAACAGTTGAAAGGAGAAAATTCTTATTTTCTTGGTTAGAGAAAAATTTGGAAAGCGTGAGAAAACTTGTCTGAGAAATCTTGATAAATAAAAAATATAAGGATTGATTTAGATTCCATAGCAATGGTAGAATAAATTTATCAAAAGTAAGGAACTCGATTAACACGTTCGTTATCGGAGTCACACACGTAATGATGTATCAACAGTTGAAAGGAGAAAATTCTTATTTTCTTGGTTAGAGAAAAATTTGGAAAGCGTGAGAAAACTTGTCTGAGAAATCTTGATAAATAAAAAATATAAGGATTGATTTAGATTCCATAGCAATGGTAGAATAAATTTATCAAAAGTAAGGAACTCGATTAACACGTTCGTTATCGGAGTCACACACGTAATGATGTATCAACAGTTGAAAGGAGAAAATTCTTATTTTCTTGGTTAGAGAAAAATTTGGAAAGCGTGAGAAAACTTGTCTGAGAAATCTTGATAAATAAAAAATATAAAGATTAATTTAGATTCCACAGGAATAGTAGAATAAATTTATCAAAAGTAAGGAACTCGTCGATTAACACGTTCGTTAATTGTGTCTGAACAGTTGAAAGGAGAAAATTCTTATTTTTTTGGTTAGAGAAAAATTTGGAAAGCGTGAGAAAACTTCGAAACGATAATCTCTGAGAAATCCTCGTAAATAGAAAATTGAAAGCACGAAGATAAAGCTTGATTTAGATTCCACAGCAATAGTACAACTTAGTTCCAAGATAATTCAGTCAAAAATATTTAGCTTTTTCATTTTTTATTTTTTGTTTGTATTTTCTTTTTATTTTTCTATTAAGTGGATCTAGAAGAAGAGTAAGATAGTATTTGTCTTTATCGTGTTGATCTTTTATTTTTTATTTTCTTATTATTTCTCTATATAATCTTCCTCGAGGTCGATGCATTTGGTTCGATTGCATTGCAACTCTATGCACTTCCTCGTTCGATGAAATTTTCTAAAAGTCCGACGGAAGTATATTGAATCAATTTATAAAAAAAGAATGAATAATCGTAGCGACCTCCCTTGAACGAAAATACATAGTCTTGATATTTTTACTTTCTTATTAACTTTTGCGCATCGAGTTATTAATCGTCAAAAATTATCAAGAATTTTCTCGCGAAACTGTGTCTTGGATAGTTCTCGAAACAATATCGAACGAACGAAAGTTTCGAGCAGAAAATTTCAAAGCTTAAATTTCTACAACTATGAAAAAGCTATGAAAACTCCACGTTCGTTATTTGTTAGCTCTTTGCAGAAACCTGTTCGACACTTGGATGTTCGTCGTGACTCTGAACATTGTAATGAAAAAGAATGGACTCGTTGAGCTCTTTTGAAAGACAATAAACACGAGATTCTTGAAACTCTCTTGGGTTTCGATTGAAAATATAACCGACCAATTCCCAAGATCGATTTTCTCGAAGAGGGAACTTCTGTTGGGTGTTTAGCTTTTACTGCTGGCCAATTTAGCACGGTGTTTTCTAAAACTACCGGACCATTTTCACTATAAGCTCAAGGTAGAACTTTATTATATCTAACTTCTTCGAATTAAATTTTCTCGACTTTAGTCTTCTTTATTCTCGTACCAACGCTAAGAGTTCAAATAACAGCAAAGATAGCAATTTCTATGTACAACATATGAGCAATACATCAATCTCCAGCACTGATATTTACACCGACTGATCGTAATAATTATTAACTACGTACACGAATCAATTAATACGATTCAAAGTCTTTGGTTCGTCGATCGAATTCTCTTCAACAAGTTGAAATTTCTTTCGATTGGAAACATAGTCTACTTTAGAAACATCATTTTTTATTCGACAATAACAATGTGTAAATTCAGCACAACGAAGTTTCCTACGACCACATTTGATCGTGTATCCTAAATATATTATTTCACGCAGACTTTCCTCTTACTTTTACTATCTTTATTTTTCTGCATCAAAGTTCAGTGTTGGAACAATATTCGAAATTGTTCTCGAGATCTACGTTCATTTTGCAATCTCGTTTCAAGCTACAAAGAGAGATACAATCCACGAGAAACAATTTCTTATACACTGTGTAAAATAAATCTCTCCTCCAAAAAGAAAAGTATTCGAAGGAATTGAAAAAAAATAATTCACCCTTAGATTCCACAATAACAGTACAATATAGTTCCAGGATAATTCAGTCCATAATTTCTAACTTTTTCATTTTTTATTTTTTGTTTCTGTATTTTTTTTTATTTTTCTACACGATCTTCTTTTAAGTGGATCTAAGAGAAGGCTTCTGTAGTTTGCTATCTCGACGTATATTTCCGCTCGTCCTGCGTTCAATTAAATATTACCAACTGTTCAACGAACAAGAAGAAAACGTTTTCCCCCCTCTGGAAAAAAAAGAATACATTTTCTCAGCTCCCGTCGCATTCTCGCGTATACGAATCCCTCTGCTGTTGTCGCTCCGACGTGAAAACAACACAGATGATTGGACCCCTTCTTATTAGAAAGTGTATCTGCTGGTGATATCTCCTGATGGATCAGTATTTAACCCCGGTAGGGGAGTCGATTCGCTGTTGAAGATCGACGATCGTGTTACGCGCGCAGTGGGACGTGTCTTCGGGGCGAAAGTAACGGAGAAAGTCAAGTTTATTGCAAAACGAATCCGTCATTAAGACGACGGCGTAAATAGCGCGACTCCGGACACGCGAATATGCATGCAAATTTCCTCCACGAAGAGAAACGGTTCAAATGTAAACGTAACTTTTTTATTACGAATTTCACGGACGATTGTTTCGGCGAGTTAACACCGGGGTCCTTTTTTCCATGCAGGATTCGTTAATTATTGAATTTTCGCTATCATTAATTACAGAATTTCTGCATTGATTAATTAATTACAGAATTTTTGCAATCATTAATTACAGAATTTTTGCAAACATTGTTTATAGAATTTCTACAGTCACTGTTTATAAAATTTCTGCAAATCATTATTTATACAATTTCTCCAATTATTAATTACAGAATTTCTGTAGTCATTGTTTATGGAATTTCTGCAATCATTAATTACAGAATTTTTGCAAACATTGTTTATAGAATTTCTACAGTCACTGTTTATAAAATTTCTACAATCAATATTTATACAATTTCTACAATTATTAATTACAGAATTTCTGCAGTCACTGTTTATAGAATTTCTACAATTATTAATTACAGAATTTCTGCAGTCACTGTTTATAGAATTTCTACAATTATTAATTACAGAATTTCTGCAGTCACTGTTTATAGAATTTCTGCAATCATTAATTACAGAATTTTTGCAAACATTGTTTATAGAATTTCTACAGTCACTGTTTATAAAATTTCTGCAATCATTATTTATAGAATTTCTGTAATTATTACTTATAAAATTTGTGTACACTTTTACAAGTTTGTGCACAAAATAGTAGGGGTGTACTAAATAAATTGCACAAAGATTCTCCTGCATCGTTCTGAAATTTTCTTCCTTCTTCGAGCGGTAAAAATAAATAATAATAAATGATTTTGCTCGAACGACAAATCTCTGCTGTAATAATTTCTTAAACGAAGCTTTTCTCAAATTTGTCACGGTAATGATAAAATTATCAATGATAATGATTAAATACACATAGTTTACGAAGATAATAAAGGAACCTCCTTTTAAACAAAATCAAAATTTAAATTTTCCCAACGAGAACTTTACCTCCCTAAGAAGCTTTCGCTTCGTCTCGAACTTCATTTCGAAGACCATGCTTCGTCTTATTCTCCTGTCGCTGACTCCGAGAGATAGCTATCTTTTCTTGAGTCTGCTGAATGTTTTCAGAGTAAAACAGTTTCGAAATAAAAACAATTGAAACTGCAGTTTCTCGATATTCTCCTCGAAGTCGGTAGAATCTTGCGAGAACGAAATGAAAAACAGCCTCAAAATGATGAAACATTTGAAATAATACTACAATAAACACTACTACCATCTTTCGATTCATCAATAATATATTGTCGATCCATCCACAATATATTATTTTCTATAATTAAAACCATTATATCAAACGATACAAAATTCCCTCTTATTTTTCTAAACTTCATATCATAAAAGTTACAAACATAAATCCCACATTTCGATCCATTACACCCTCGCAATATATTATTTTCTATAATTAAAACCGTCATCACAAACGATACAAAATTCCCTCACATTTCTCCAGACATCATATAATAAAAGTTACAAACATAAATTCTCAAAATACATTATTTATCAATAATTAGACAAACCATCAGCTACTACCGAATCGTAAAGCAGTACTGTCTTGTAAAATTCGAAACAGGAATACCATACATTCCAATCAATTTTGTATCCAAAAATCTCGACTGTACATTGAACCGAAGAAAACCTCTTAAAATGACCAATCCTTTATTCTTTCCTCGAGAACTCGACAACTTGGAAAGATGCATCGTGCACGATGTCCCAACTGCGAAACGATGGAAACGAAACGCTCGAGGTCGGCCCTATCGTTAATTCATCGAGATACGGGGGCGAGAGAGAGGAGGGTTACCCCGAATCTCGATGGAAATTCACGGTACACCGGTACCGAATTAACCGGACAAAGGTTGTCCACTAACGTTCTCAAGAATTCGCGTAAGCAAGCCGGCAATAGATCGAGGCTCGCGATACCCTTTATAACTCGAGTGACCGCGCGCGGCCGGCGAAAGATTCGCAGATACATAGTAATAGAGAATTGTCGGCTATAATCGAGCGATAGCATCGCCATTGGCTTTCTTCATTTTCGTGGTTCATTTAACGAAAATGGACGCCGTGGATCCCAACGTGCCGGATCATCTTTTTGCCTCGATACGAGGGACATTGAAATGCTAACAGCTTCTTCGTTCATCCTTACGGAGCTAACGAAATCGTCGTACAGCGATTACGCGGGAGGAACGCTCGCGATCAGATATCGACGATGGTACCCGATTATGGCCGAGGTTCGATGAAAGACCGCCATTTTATCACGGATACATCTTCAGTGCTCCGGGAGGTGTTACCTTTTTACGTTTGAGATATTACGAGAAAATTGTACTATAGTTCGAGAATCGTTGAATAATACTATTGTGCGATTTGTCATTGATAATTAGAGAACCGTTTCTTTTTTATATTTCATATTACGAAGGATTGGTGAACTTTTTAAATCTGGAAAATTGCAAGTATATGGCACTATGGTGGAAGGTTAGTATTGGTTCAAGAATCATTGAATAATGCTACGATTTGTCATTAATGACTAGAGGACCATTTCTTTTTAATATTTAATATTACGAAGGATTGGTGAACTTTTTAAATCTGGAAAATTGCAAGTATATGGCACTATGGTGGAAGGTTAGCATTGGTTCAAGAATCATTGAATAATGCTACGATTTGTCATTGATAATTAGAGGACCATTTCTTTTTAATATTTAATATTACGAAGGATTGGTGAACTTTTTAAATCTGGAAAATTGCAAGTATATGGCACTATGGTGGAGGGTTGGTATTGGTTCAAGAATCATTGAAATAACACTACAATTTGCAATTGGTAACTAAAGGACCATTTTTTGTAATATTTAGTACGAAAGATTGGTGAACCTTTTACACCTGTAAAATAGCAAAAATATTATACCATAGTGGAATGTTACGATTTGTCATTGGTGACTAGAGGACCATTTTTTCAATATTGGTTTCAGTATTGGTTCAAGAACCATTGAAATAACACTACAATTTCCAACTGGTAATTAGAAGACGATTTTTTTAATACTTATCACGAAACATCGATAAACTTTTCAAACCTAGAAATTGACAAGAATTTTATACTATAGTGAAATGTTGATATTGGTTCAAGAACCATCGAAGTAACATCATAATTATTCATTAGCAATCAGAGGAACATTCAGCAAAAACATATACTCACGAAAGCAGATGAAATTGAATACTTCGACAACTGAAGTGTATGAAATACTACAGTCAATCCTCGTGAAGGAAAATGATTCGACACTGTTCAGACTCTACCAAAGCACCACATTCCCCTTAGACAGCGACTGTTGCATCTATCGAAAAGTATAAGACGCGATCGTGGATCAAATATTAAAGTCTCCGAGAAAAAGCTACCCCGGGGAACCTGTCAATCTCGATCAAACGCACTCTTTCAATTGTATCGAAGTCTACGCTTCCCAGACTCTACACGTACCTACATACACAACACACCTAACATATCAGATTGTTCTTAAAGTCATTTCCTTCTTTTTGTGAAAATGAAACACGATTTTTTTAGAGTGTACAAACATTTCACTAAACTATTCTCCATTTTGGAAAACGAAATAACATTCCAAACAAGTCAATATAAATAAACTACAAAACGCAACATCGTCTCCCTGTTCACCGTGACCACCATCTTGTGCATCCTCGCGATAAAACGCGTACGTTGAATCAAGAAAAAGGATCTTCTCACCGAGAGAAGTGATTTCTTTTTTTATCAATTTTCCAAGCGTTCGGACTTGCTCCGCGACCGGAGCAGCGAAAATAAGGCGGTGGTTGTAAAGAATTCACTTATTCATCGGCACCACTCGCGAAATCGAGGGGGTCGGCCGGTTGAGTTAATATTTGTCGTCGCTCGAGAGGGAGACCACGAGAGGGAGTGCCCGGGCGGTGGGAGGATTCGATGCGTACATACAAAGCGGCACACATAAAGGCTTAGGTGGCTGCACCGTCGCTACCTACATGGAAATCTAATCACGGCAACCCCTGCGCGGGCCTCGCGTTACCAACCGCCAATGTAACTAAACTAACGAAATCGAGTTAGGCACCGTCCGCACATCGCTGCCGCAGCTCCTCGTCAAACTAAATCCAGTGCGCCGGGGATCCCCCTAGCCGCATGTCAGTACCACAACCGGAACGAGAGACCTCTCGACTTAACGAAGTAAAATGCGTTAAAGATTTCCAGACACGTCGGTCGATTTATTTTCTACCCGTTGGTGGCCCGAGCCCTGCGAACCACCGCGGGAAACGACGTTTTTTACTTTTTTGTTTTTCATTTTTTTTTACTGAGAAGCGTCTTTATTTTGCGCGAGAATCTTTTTATTTTTCTTACTGAGAAGCGTCTTTATCTTGCGCGAGAATTTTATTTCTTTACTGAGAAGCTTTTTATTTTGCGTAAGAATTTTTTTATTTTTTTACTGAGAAGCGTCTTTATTTTGCGCGAGAATCTTTTTATTTTTTTACTGAAAAGCGTCTTTATCTTGCGCGAGAATTTTTTTATTTTTTTACTGAGAAGCGTCTTTATCTTGCGTGAGAATTTTATTTCTTTATTTTTTTTACTGAGAAGCGTCTTTATTTTGCGCGAGAATCTTTTTATTTCTTTATTTTTTTACTGAGAAGCGTTTTTATATTGCGGGAGAATCTTTTTATTTTTTTACTGAGAAGCGTCTTTATTTTGCGCGAGAATCTTTTTATTTTTTTTACTGAGAAGCGTTTTTATTTTGCGCGAGAATTTTATTTCTTTATTTTTTTATTGAGAAGCGTTTTTATTTTGCGCGAGAATTTTTTCATTTCTTCGAGATAAATTTAGCTGAAGAAATGGAGAGTGGAAGGTTACGATACGATTGACGATTCAAATTGTTGAAAAGCAAAGATAAGATCAGAATGTTACGATGAGTTTTGAACAGTGTGAAATGTATCGAGTTGTTCGGAAAGTCGTTTCGTTTTCAAAAATGGAGAGTATATAATTTAATAAAATGTTTACACGCTTTAAGAAAATCGTGTTTCATTTTCACCAAAAAAAAACGAAATGACTTTCCGAGCAACCCAATAATATTGTAGTATCGTAAAGAGAAAGAGTAACAATGGGACGAATTCGATGTTGCAGAAGTTGACAAAGTTTACGAATACGTGATTGTTGGTAAATTTAAGCGAGTGGAGATTACTGGAGAAACAATCGAAACTTTTACCTTTTCGATCAGAATTACCACCAGTATCATAAGTTCAATCGTCTAGAAAGAAATATGAAAAATTTTCTTAATGTAACGTTTTTCGAGCTTTGCACTCTCGATGCAACTTGCACTCTTTGCATCTAGCATGCAAAATGCAACTAGTTTCAAAAATTTTTTAATTATAAATATTACTCTTAATATAACGAGAAAAATCCTCACCGAGTCTCGATGTAAATATAAATTATCGTCAACTCACATAATTACGAGTTAAGAACAATGCGTTACGTTATTGTAATTTACGAAGAAACGGTAAGCAGAATATTATTTTACAATTCCAGTGCATTTTATCCGTATTCGCATCATTTTGTCTGTTCGAGAGACAAGAAATGAAGAGAGAGTTTTAATGGCGATTTTCCATATATCTTGCGTCGCGGTGTTATTAAAACAGTAACAAATTCCATAACATCTCGCGCGCCAAGCACAACGTAAACGATTATACAGAAATAAAAGAGGAAAGCTTTAAATGGTAATTTCACTTACTGACTTGCCCCGGGCGACCGGTCGTTTCTACTAAAGTCGCATGGAAATTGGCAAAGCAACCAGAATTGGCGGAGTGGCTTCCAAATAGCGTGTCTTTAGGGGCACTAGATCGAGCAGAATGTCTCACGTAATTTTAAATTGATTTTTTGTATCTCTTATCGCGATTCGCCCGACCAAACTCGCTCTTATGCTGTACCATTCCAGTTGCATCGTATTCTTCGTTCTCGTGAAATTTCACAAACAAGATCTTAACTTCGCCATACAAATTCTCATTATAAATCACATTTTCTGAAGAATATATTATATCGAATATATGAATGAATGTAGATATTTTTCAAGGAATGTGAATTGTGAAAAATAAATGTCTCTTTCATTGTATGATACTTCAATAGTGTATGAGAATACAATTTTTTGAAACTTGAAACTTTAATTTCTACCAAATTAATCTTCTTTGTAGAATGGTACCAGAGTCCATAGGAAAGTGGAATCTTTCAGAATTTGAGTATTTCATTTCCAATAATGAATCGTAATATTAAATATAGCGATGAAACTGTAGAGTATTTTCAACGCTAGAGTTCTAAGATTAATACAAATGCTCGAACCCTCTGAAAGTTGTATTGTACTAGATTGTTCAGTAAGTTTTGTCGTTTTTCTATTGTAAAAAAAATACTATGTGAAATTGTAGAGAATTTTCAACGCTAGAGGATGCCCTAAGATCGATACAAATGCTTGAACCCTCTGAAAGTTGTATTGTACTAGATTGTTCAATAAGTGTTGTCGTTTTTTCCATTGTAAAAAAATACTATGACACTCCAACTTTGAACTGTAAATATACGAACGAATCGACAGATGTACACGAAACTTCACACATGTTCATCCAAAAGTAGTACCATCTTTGGAAAAATAAAACGACGAATAATTGCTCCAACAACCTATTATATCGATTTCAAATTTATAGAATTCGGTTTCGAATTTTTAACGATCGAGAGAATTGAACGCACAAAAGTTGCTTTAGCAAGGAAAACACAAATCAACGATTGTTCCTGATAAGAGAAACGCAACCTCGATTCTGTCTCACCAAGAAGACGTATTAGCACGTTCGATCTTCGCTAAATTGATCGTGGCTAGAGCGCAGATATTTTTCCATCTTCCCCAAGGAAACATCCGCGAGCTACGGGTCTTGACAACAGAATAAAACGTCCCCTCGGAAATTTATCAAAATATTGTGATGGCCGATGTAAGAGCGTAACATCGACAACTTCGTCGAACGAAAACTTCTCACGAACAATACCGTTATTTTCCTAAAATAATTATCAAAACCTCAGCCGATTCACAATTTTAGAAAAAATTGTTACAATCTCTGCATCATCGACAATTTTCCTAAAATTCCTACAACCACCGTATCATCACTATGTTACCTCTGTATCACCAAGCCACAATTTTCACAACGATTGAACAATTATCGAAACCTTAGCCGATTCCCAATTTTAGACAAAATTCTCTACATCATCAACACACAATTTTCCTAAAATTTATACAACCACCGAATCATCACTATGTTACCTCTGTATAACCAACCCAAAATTTCCCAAAAACGATCGAACAATTATCGAAACCTTAGCCGATTCCCAATTTTAGACAAAATTCTCTACATCATCGACTCACAATTTTCCTAAAATTTATACAACCACCGTGTCATCACTGTTACCTCTGTATCACCAATCCAAAATTTCCCAAAAACGATCGAACAATTATCGAAACCTCAGCCGATTCCCAATTTTAGACAAAATTCTCTACATCATCGAGCCCCAATTTTCCTAAAATTCGTACAATCACCGTATCATCACTGTGTTACCTCTGTATAACCAACCCACAATTTTCACAACGATTGAACAATTATCGAAACCTTAGCCGATTCCCAATTTTAGACAAAATTCTCTACATGATCGAGCTCCAATTTTCCTAAAATTCGTACAACCACCGTAACCTCACTATGTTACCTCTGTATAACCAACCCAAAATTTCCCAAAAACGATCGAACAATTATCGAAACCTCAGCCGATTCCCAATTTTAGACGAAATTCTCTCCATTATCGAGCCCCAATTTTCCAAAAATTCCTACAACCGTTGTACAAGCACCGATTGGTAAAAAATTGGTGCAACCTCTGCAGCAATAAAACGCTCTAAAACGCGGACGAACGCCACGTCACTGGAATATTGGCGACGAATCGCCCCGGGGCGAGTTTTCGCGCCGCAGAGTCTACGGGATCGAGCAACCCCAATAGCGTCCGCGAGGGCCGCAGAGCAAAGAATTCCGCGTTTCGTGCAAACGTTCGAGGAAGGGGAGACGTCGATCGGTAAAAGTTTAATCGGTATTCACGGATCGTGCTCGACGAACGAAGCGAAACGAACGAGCGCGTCTCACGAAGAGGAAACGCACTGGACGGGCGAAAGTCCCGACACGGATTATTCGGGGATCCGGGTCCGTGCCGCCGAAATATCAGAATTAACTTGTTGACCGAATAGCGAAAGGTGGGGTCATCAATCCGACGAGTTAGCCCCGGCACTTCGGCTCGTTTCTTCCTAGGGTTTACCGGATTAAGCGGTTCGCGTTGAGTTCGATCGAGCCTTCTAAGTCTTTCATTACGGGGCACCCACGTAGGGTGGGTTTATTATTACGGTAAGAAGGAGGCCGTCTTGTTTGTTAAACGAGGGGAGAAAGAAGACGCAAAGGGGTCACCGGGGGCACTGTTAGGAGGCTATCTCCCGGGGTGAACTCGGTGTGACTCACGTTGCTCGTCGAATGAACCGAAGGTAGCCCCGATCCGTTGGCTGTCGATCAATCGGAGCCGCAGTGTCTTTATTAACTCTTTGCCGAATGGTCAGCTCGAAAGTTCCTGGCGGGGGGATTCGAAAACAGTATTGACCGGTGAAGTAGTATTAAATGCTTGACAGTTTGGAATAGTACTAGCTTCTGGTTTGTCGGAATAAACCAAAGATAGTTGTTAATCAAATGCATTCACCGCATCTTTATTAACTCTTTGTTGAATGGTTGGCACAAAGCTTCCTGACAGGGGGGATTCGAAAACAGTATTGACCGGTGAAGTAGTATTGGATGCTTGACAGTTTGGAATAGTACTAGCTTCTGGTTTGTCGGAATAACCCAAAGAATGTTGTCAATCAAACGCATTTGCCACATCTTTATTAACTCTTTGTCGAATGATCAAGTCAAAGCTTCCTGACACATTGGTTTGATATTTATCAGTGAAGTAGTATTGGCTATTTAATAGTTTGGAATTGTAGCTTATGGTTGGTCAAAATAAACCGAAAGAAGCTTCGATCCACTAGTTGTTGCTCAGTCAGAGCTGCAGTGTCTTTATTAACTTTGATGAATAATAAGATCCAAGCTTCCTAGCAGGGGGTGTTCAAAAACAGTATTAATCGTTGAAGTAGTGTTGGCTACTTGACAGTTTGGAATAGTACTAGCTTCTGGTTTGTCAGAATAAACCAAAGATAGTTGTCGATCAACTGTATCCGCCACATCTATATTAACTCTTTGTCGAAAGCTCAGCTCGAAGCTTTCTCACAGAGAATGTTTGATATTTATCAGTAAAGTAGTATTGGCTATTTAATAGTTGGTTACTTAATAGTTTGGAATTGTAGCTTGTGGTTGGTCAAAATAAACCGGAAGAAGCTTCGATCCTCTAGCTATCGATCAATAGTGACCGCAGTGTCTTTATTAACTCTTTGCCCAACATTTAACTCGAAGCTACATAGTATTGATTAATGCACATACTAGTTACCCGTAATTTATCAGGTTGAAGCAAAATTTTTTTTCGACAACCTTAAAACAATCTCTTCGACGATATTGCCGAAATAAATTGACTTTACCGAACGAAAAAATTGTTCGAATGTCGTTTCGTAAATTTTAACGAAGAATCTAGTACAATAATCGATAATACACGAATCGAGTACATTTTGGCAATATTTCTGATTCCAGGTGCGAATCGAGTGAGGTCTTCGGCTACCGCTGCGGTGGACCACTTCGAAATAGATCAAGGTACCCATATACTTCAAGTAAGTATACAATTAGGATTTCAATCGTATTAAAAAACAGCCAATCGAAACTACATTGACACGTATGCGAAGAAAAACATCTCCGAACAAACGATACGCGTGATTTTGTAATTCTTGCATTCGTTGTTTGCGACACGGTAAAATAAAATTCATCGTTGTGCCGAACAATTTATTTCGATTCACTTTCGTAACAAATTTTTGCAGTTCATGTTCGTATTTTAAGCAACTTAAACCATAGATACGAAAGATTCTACTTAACAATACATTTCGATTACTATCCAGATACGATTCGATTAAAATCACCGCTACTCGAGTCGTTATTGAATTTTGATATATTAGGTTGTTCGAAAAGTCATTTCATTTTTTTTTTGTGAAAATGAAACACGATTTTTTTAGAGTGTATAAACATTTTATTAAATTATACATTCTCCATTTTGGAAAAGGAAATGACTTTTCGAACAACCCAATACAATTTAAAAACACACGCGCGACTAAAAATAATTTCTCCGTTCGAAACGTTATTCAACATTTACAAAGTTCTCGATCCCAACACGTAGCTCTATGCACTTTACACATACACAGTTTCGAGATTATTCGAAAATGGCTAATTCTACACTGTTCCTCGACTCGTCTCTACTCGTCGTTGTTTTTATATAAAATTCAAAGACGTACACGCGATCCAAAATAATCTCTCCGTTCGAAACGCTATTTAACCCTCGAACGACAACACTTGGGTCTGTTCGGACCCTACTCTAAACGCAAATCACTTCTTCGTTAATCGATACGAAACACGGTAGAATTACGATGCAAGTTAGAAGATGCATTTCTCGTCAATATTCGGTGTAACTTCCAATCGAAAAAGCAGCTTAGAAAATAGTCATTCGAAAGTTCTACAACGAAGATAACCGTAAGAATGAAACATCATTGTAAAACGACATTCGGAGAGAATTGTCACACACTTCTTTTCCGTTCCATTCTCATAATCAATTACTATTATTATCCGTGACACGTTTCGTAGCAATAACTAAACAAAAATGATACGATCTTACATTAGGGTCCGAATAGACCCAACTTCGTATACCCATAAAATAATCCTAGAAACGTTACAAGACACCCAGAACCCTCTACTAACAGTAAGATAAAGATTCAGAAGGGTTGTTCCGATAATCCAGCTTCGAAGGATCGATTCTTCTCACACTTTCTCAAAGTGTGTACAATTTTTATTATTATTAAAGACCAAAAATCTGTGAGAATTCAGAAACCAGAGACGTGTGAGAAACTCATCGTGAAAACCTGTAACGGTTCGTCTGAAAAAGAAATGATAAAGAGGTCGATGTTTTCGCGGCCGGATGATCGGAGTAGCCCTGTAACCGTTGCGCACGGGCGCATGCGCGTGCGCGCGCACCGTCCCGGAAACACACCGTTCGGTGGATCGCGATACCCGGGGAACCGACGCGCACGGTGGTTCCCGTGTTTCGAAGTGGCCAGGGTTACGAAGAACGATTGCTCCCATATTTTCCGTTTCAGTCGCTGGACGGGTTCGCGATGGCGGTCGCTGCTGATGGACGGTTCCTGTACATATCCGAGACCGTCTCAATTTACCTTGGACTCTCACAGGTGAGTGTGGGTCTCTCCCTCGTTCCGACGGGAGAGAGACGGCGTTGAGGAGTGAAGAGGAGAGTGTAGAGGTGGGGTGGGGGGAGGGTGGGGGGGCGTCGTAGCGAGCGTGACTCGTTCGCGGGGATGTTGATGGAAGGTCGGGCCACACGGGGGAGGGAGCACGGCACCGGTGAACAGCTAGCGGTGGATAGGTGTTCTGCCCGCCGCGGGGTAGGAGGACGTGGGACGGCGAAGGCGGAGAGGAGAGGAGAGGAGAGGAGTGGAGAGGGTGAAATGAAGCGGAAGACGTATAAGACACAGGCGTGCACGCGAGGCTGGCACGTATGCGAGCCGGAAGGGCAAAGATAGCGGACGAGAGGGAACCGACGCGACGCGGCGCGGCGCTCGGCACCGTGGAAAAAAAAGGAGAATCGCGAACGAACGAACGAACGAACGAACGTAGGAACGTAGGAACGAACGTAGGAACGTACGAACGAACGTAGAAGGGCGGAGGCGGCGGAGGTGGCCGTGGTGGTCGTCGGTCCTCGTCGTCGCGGAACGAAGAGAAGGGAAGAAAAAGGGAAGAGCGAAGGAAAAAAGAAACGGTAGAGGAGCGAGCGCGCGGAGGAGAGAGAAGAGGCGGATAAGGACGAGAGAGGTCAAGGGAGGAAAAGAGGAGAAGGTTGTATGAGTTGGCGGCCATACTGGCTGGCACCAAGCATGACATAGACGAGGGAAGGATGGGTGGTTGGGGGCGGGGGTGGTCGCATGCGGCTCACGTAGCCTCTGCACGGCGGCGTGTTCGCCATTCCTAATGCTGCCCGTGAAGGTAGATGGAGAAAAGAGAGAGAGCGTCCGGGGAGCTGCGGGGGACACGCCGGGGGAACAGACAGGGGGATTCGGAGCGAGAGAGAGAGAGATAAAGAGAGGGGGCCAGAGATCGAGAGGAACGGAGAGAGAGAGAGGGAGAGGGAGAGGGAGAGGGAGGAACGGTGTACGGGAGGTGACCGGTGTACCAGCTCGGTTCTGCGAGACTCGTGGAGCAATCAATAGGGTGTTTCGGGGATTCGGGAAACCGGCGCCGACGTTGCCACAAACATGGCTGCCGGCAGCCCCTGCGTTCCGTAGGTGTTCCTCCTCGTAGGTGGCCAACCGGACCCGCTACCAACGAGAGACTCTCTCCTCGATATGGAAATCGAGACGTTTCGCGTCGATGGAAAATTAGAGGAAACTCTCCAAGGAGACCCTTCCGGTCTGTTGTTCCGCGTCCCCGTGAGAACGATCGAACCCTTACCGAAGTTTCAATATTTTCCTGAATAACTAAGTGTCCAAGTATCTTCGACCTATTCTTTACGAAGCGTCGTACCGGATAGGGTACTTGACACTGGGACTACCAAAGGGGTCAATTTAGCCTGTTTTAAGCTTCTTTTTAAAGTTGATCGATCGTTAACGGTGTCTTCCGCTACAATATTCGTGGACGATTGTGGAAATGGACTACTCGGAAATTAATTTTCTTCTTTCTCTCGTAGATAACTTCGATGATGTTGTCTGATACGAATAGTATTTCACCGTCGGTAGTTCTAGATTTAACAATGCATCTGAGTAGTTCGGAAGAATAATTGCAAGTTCGAATATCTTCATAAGAATAACAAAGTGTCCAAGTACCTTCGACGTATTCATTTTTTATCACTCGCCATATTGGATAGGATACTCTACAATGAGTAGTTCGAAAGAATAATTGCAAGTTCGAATATCTTCATAAGAATAACAAAGTATCCAAGTACCTTCGTCATATTAATTTCTTCTCGCGTGGAATACTTAACAATCTATCTCAGCAGCTCTGAAGAATAATTCCACTCGAGTTAAATTATTTCGACAAGAATAACAAAGCACGTATCTTTGACGTACCAATTTCATCTCACGTGTCATATTTGACAAGATATTTACCAAACTATAGTCGAGAAGAGTACTCGAACGAAACGTCAATCAAAATAATAATCGCCAATGGTTAAATCCTTCTAACTTGTTTCTTTATTTCGATAATCGAGAATTCGAGACTCTATATTCGAAACTCTATTTCTGCAAAACTCAATTTCTATAAAACGAAAGAAAGACAGTAATTCATCCATGCCACGAACATGGCCGCCGAGAGTCCCTGGGTCACCATAGGTGTTTCTCGACGTTGAACACCGGTACTCGCAACGAACGGGCGACTCTTCGATATGGAAATGGAGAAAACGAGAGGAAGCTCTCCTCGGAGAGCCCCTTCCGGTCTGTTGTTCCGCGTCCCCGCGAGAACGCGCCGATCGGAACCATTTCGCAACCGCTAGCGATCCCTAATTGCTCGGTTTTTAATACCCTTGTAGCTTAGATCGCGCGCTGTAACGGCCGCCGAAGGCTTTTATTATTCCGCGGGCAAGTTCGATTGAAATTAAAGTTTCCGACCAGATGAAATTGACTTTCGTCGGAATTAAGAGTTTCGCCTCGGAGGACGAGTTGCCCCCTTTCGAGTTGGTAATCTACTTCGCGGGATTTGCATACCTTGTCTTTGAGGCTGCGCGCGAGATTCCGAGGTCAAACGACAAATCGACGCCTAAAAAATATCTCGGTGTTCTTCACCAGCTGTACCTTACTACCTGCAATCGTTTCGTGTACTTTCGTTGTTCAGAATTAACAACTCGAGAGACGATTCTTCGCGGAGACGTTTCATCGTGAATGACACGAACTTTGGAAAGATTCTACCGATAGAAACTTCTAGCTTTGTTAAATATTAGACAAATGTATCGATGCTTAATTCGTATTGCTACACGTGTAGGGAAATTACGTGTAGAGAAAGGAATGATGAATAAATGGTCCTGATAAAGAAACACGAAGCTTGTAATAGTGGACAAAAATACGAATAACGAACAGTCTTTATGACGAAGATGATGTACCTCCGAGGACTGTTGTCGAGGATGAAATTTATCGTTGGGAACATCGATTGTTCGTAAAAGAGGAATCGGATATGTTTCGATAATTATACAAAGTTAGTTTCAACAGTCGAAAGAACAATGGTGACGATAGTATTGGGGAAAACTTAATATCGAGAAGGATAAAGAAGTTGGTGTAAAATATAGACGCGACAAAATCAATTTTTCCGAAGACACAAATAGGATGAACGTCGTATTGACTGTTAGTCGTAGGAAAAATATATTAAATTACTAGCAACGGTGTGTTGGCATTCGATTTCTCTTTTTCAAAATAACGACGAAGAACGGGAGAAGTTTCGAACGGATATTGCCCGATTAAAAACTTATAATCGAATAATGGGAACACCGTTCTAACGAAAAGAAAGTTTGATTTTACTCTTGGCTTTTCTCTGCTTCTATCGATGTCCCGTTCCCACTGTCCCGTAATACTTTAATAACAAATTCTTGGTCCGAGCGTGTCCCACTTCGACGACAGCCGAATCGTTGTAACTTGTTTCTTTATTTCGATAATTAAGAAGGCTCTATTTTCTATCGAACAAATTTTTATCGAACTCAGTGGAAGAAATAGATAGGAGATTATTGCTGAAAAATTACACAAAAGGAATCCAAATTATCCGATCGACTCTCAGAGGAAGTGACACGATTGATCAGATCACATTCCTTCGTATACAACGAATAGTATACAATAATCAAGTTTCCTCTAAAGTGTCCACGTGAAAGTTGATCTCCATAAGGACGAATATTCGAGAAAAAAGTTTTAATTAATCATCGTTCCCTCGTCTGTCCTCTACGACCGATTCTATCGATAATTTACAAAACATCACCTTCGAGGGCGTTCGTTCAACAAAAAGAAACACGCTTCGTTTACATCGAAGTAGTTCCTGGAGTTTTCCTTCTAATTAAGTCACCAAGAGGTAACTGTCCTTAGAGGCGGGTTTCCCTCTAATTAAGTCACCTCGCGGCAACTCTTCGCGGAAACTGCGATGTTTAAGGACACGTTTTTCCCCGAATTAAGTTACCATGCGGAATCCATTCGAGTGTCCAGCAATTGGACTCCCGTTTAACCGGTCGCTACTTCCCTTAACCCTTCAAGCGGTATGCGAGTAATATAAAGTACCGACCGTCCCATGAACTGACGTGGTGAGAACGCAATATTTAGGGGAGGGTTGCCTTAATTGGACCAGTCTATTTCTTCAATTACAAAATCCCATCGTTTCAATATTACGCGGTGTCTTTTGCAAAATTAAAGCACTCGTCCTGATTTATTTTCCCTGTCTTCTGAAAATATTGTATTCTCCACGTATGATTAAAAACGTATAGAGTGATCAAAATTCAACAACCTTTGCGCGAGACTTGCTTTAATTGTATCAGTCTATTTCTTCAGTTACAAAATGCCATATTTTTATATTTTATTCTACACGTACGATTAAAAAAGGTGTGACGTGGTTCAAATTCGACAACTTTCGCGCGAGACTTGCCTTAATTGGACCAGTCTATTTCTTCGCCTACAAAATACCACCGTTTTAATATTTTGCAAAATGAAAGTACTCATCCTGATCGATTTACTTCCCCAGCTCTCTAGAAACATTTTTCGAGTATAAATCGTTTTCAATTCTCCACGATTGAGAAGGTTCAATGTGGTCCGAATTCGACGACCTTCGCCCCTTTGATAAGATATAATACCATTCGTTGCGTATACTGTAACACGTGCGTCGAAGCTCGAAGAGTTGAGAGCGGCAGGCGCGAAAATGGCGTTCGACGCTCGCGGTTAAAAGTGCTTCTACGAGAAATAGAAGAGCTCGTCTGCTTGAATTTCAGGTAGAAATGACGGGATCAAGCGTTTTCGATTACGTTCATCAGCAAGACCACGCGGAAGTCGCCGAGCAGTTAGGCCTCGGATTGACCTCGAGTAGTTCTTCCGGTCCGCACTCGTCGAGCTCTGGATTAGCATCGCCGAGTAGCGCAGCGTCCGAGGAACACGGATCCTCTTCCACAGCGAATCCCGACGGTAAGATTCTGCTTCTCGCGACACCTCGTTAAAACGCAGAAATCGATGCAAAATTTGATCCAGGTGTAATAAACGAGTAAAAGCATCATAGATGTTTACGAAATTGAGTAAATTTCTGCTGAATGAACTTGAGATACCATTATGTAATTCTGATTTTCTTAATTTTCATTCAAGCAGTAATGAAGTTGTTCATCTTACTGGGGATTTTTTTGAAGATAAATAATGCTTCGTTAGAACGCAAAAATGGGTGCAAAATTTGATCCGGATGTAATAAATTACGAGTAAAAACATTATAGATGTTTACGAAATTGAGTAAATTTCTGCTGAATGAACTTGAGATACCATTATGTAATTCTGATTTTCTTAATTTTTATTCAAACAGTAACGAATGAAAAGTTGTTTATTTTACTGGGGATTTTTTTGAAGATAAATAATGCTTCGTTAGAACGCAAAAATGGGTGCAAAATTTGATCCGGATGTAATAAATTACGAGTAAAAACATTATAGATGTTTACGAAATTGAGTAAATTTCTGCTGAATGAACTTGAGATACCATTGTGTAATTCTAACTTTCTTAATTTTCATTCAAGCAGTAATGAAGTTGTTAATCTTACTGGGGATTTTTTTGAAGATAAATAATGCTTCGTTAGAACGCACAGATAAACACAATTTGATCGAATAAAAAATGTAACGAAGAAAAAAGTGACAAATAAACAATGTAACGAATGAAACATCGTTTACCGACGTTTAATCGATTGAACAATTACTCGGATAAATTTTTGCTGACTCAACTATCACGTTGATGATAATTGATGATAGATGATAGAATAATATATCTATTATCGCATAATTGTATCTCTAATTTTTGTTCAACCGGTATTGAACAGAAACTTTTTCACATTCTTGTTTATCTTATCGGAAATTTTTATCTTGATAAACGTGTTTGTTTATCAACCACGTATGCTTTATCAGTTGGTACGTGACCATTAAATACTACTATTCGAGTAATAAATGATGATTCTTACAAAAATAACGTCGACAAAAAATTTGAAAAGAAACCAACGACGAACGTTTCCTGTTTATTCCAACGTGCTTTTAGATTCGTTTTGTCGAAGAAGAAACTGAAACGTTAGAAAAACTAACGTCTAATCAATTTATGAAACGTTTCAATGTTTAACGATACACCCATTTTTTCAACGAAGCTGAGAACTTCTGAAGTTCCTCGGTCTTCTGTCGTTTATTCGTAAAAAAGAAACCAACCATTTTAAATCCTACAAATTTTAGTCGCTCGTAATATTAGGTTGTTCGAAAAGTCATTCCGTGTTCCAAAATGGAGAATGTATAGTTTAGTAAAATATTTATACACTCTAAAAAAATCGTGTTTCATTTTCACCAAAAGAAACGAAATGACTTTCCGTACAACCCAATGGAATATAGGCGTATTCTTTCGAGTTATTGTTCGGTACCAGGCACAAATATTTATACCTATACGATTGTTTTTCATTCAACCATAGTGTCCTCGGTGATGTCGTTATCATCGACCGGTCTTTACAAAGGATACGATCGAGCGTTCTGCGTCCGGATGAAATCCTCGCTGGCGAAAAGGGGATGCCATTTTAAATCTTCTGGTTATAGGGTGTGTATTGAATAACCTCGTAAAAAGAAAGAACGTTCAATATTAATAGAAAAATAGAAAGAGCCGAGCAAGAAATGACGGAAAAATGCTACAATTTCACTCGATATTTGCAAAATTTCCTTAACCATCTTCTGTTCTGAGTTCTCGTTAACTGAAGCGCTTTGATATTTGCCTACATTAATTTAATACTTCCGTCTAACTTCCTAACATAATGATCTTTCGATTCGACTGTTATTCTCGTTCGTACAAATGATATTTCGTGCAATTCTTTCGTCTCTATCTCCCACATTTTGTTCGTAATTGAAAATAGTCCCCGATACGTTGAAGAAAAATTTGAAGAACTCTCGATCCCGTCGCGCGTAACTTCTGCCAATTCGCGAATCAATTACGTTCGGTTAACGAGATTGTAGGTATTAATTAACTGTTATAAATTCAGGTCGTACTGTTACTGTGCCGTTTGAGACCACAGTATACGTTTAGCCATACAAGAAAGTCTGCACCACCTTTGATGGGCATGGTCGGCTTGGCGATCGCACTTCCTCCGCCGAATGTGCACGAAATTCGTCTCGAAACCAACATGTTCGTCACCCGAATTAGCTTCGACTTTCGGATAGCACATTGCGAACCAAAGTGAGTCGAATTTATCGTAATTTACTTCGCCGGAGCGAACTGTTATGTCGATAAATGTTTGTATACATTGAATCATTTCGTAAGCCTTTACGTATTCAACGCGGTGAACTTTCGACCCGATCCGATTATAAATAGACACGAGCCACCGGTTCAAACTGTTGTCTATCGTTTGTATTTAGAACCACCGATTAATCTCGGAACGTCAGGTATACCTTGTGTGTGCGTATACCTCGAAAAAATCGATACATGCAAAAAAAAGAGGAATATGTAAAATTGAGGAATATGAAAAAATCGTGTCTTTGGAAAACTATAGAATTTGAAATACATTTCTTTGTAAAAGTAGTTCCAATGTTAGAATCGCTCTTTAATTAAAAGTAAACGTATCGAAAGTTCACTGTAAGTTCTGCTTTTTAAGTTTCTTCAAGGAGAACCTAGTGTGCAACGAGTATCGATAAAAATTGACGACAGTGTTCGTCATTTTAGAGAAATTTTGAAAATGTTTATCAATCGTCTCGAATACGATTTATCGAAACAAGAATGGATAAAAACTTACGAAACGATTTGGTGTTTAGATTTGTAAACGATACTTTTTCCCCAATGCTCGTTCCTAACAATGTTTGTGAAATTGTTCTTCTTCGCGTTGCCTTGCAGAGTATCCGAATTATTAGACTACACAGCCGACGAATTAACAGGGAAAAATCTTTATACGTTGTGCCATGGAGAGGACGCGAACCGTCTTCGAAAGTCTCACATTGACTGTGAGTATTATCGTTTATTTGAACGTTAATTTCGTTGCACGGTACGTTCGCGTGACACGCATCGAGACGCCTTGATTTGTTTCAGTGATTCACAAGGGACAGGTGTTGACGCATTACTATAGGTTGATGAACAAGAGCGGCGGATACACGTGGCTACAGACATGCGCGACCGTTGTCTGCAACTCGAAAAACGCCGAGGAGCAAAATATCATTTGTGTCAATTACGTCATAAGGTACGTTGCAAACTGTTCAGTAAAAATGTAGAACAACGGTGCTGGAAAAGGAGCGGAACATTTCTAGTATCCAACATTTGAAACTTTTAATAAAATATACCTTCGTGGACGATACTTCGATGAAAATTCCACTCGATAAAAGTTACTTTTGGTAACAATTTTTCCAATAGAAATCGAATAACGGTGTACCCAGATACGTGTATTAATTTCTTCGAAGAATACTTAACAGAACAGCTGAGTGGTTCGAAATAGTGATCGAAATGTTCCACGGAGGATCGATTGTTAATCCAAAAGGCAATAACCGACACTTTCTATGGAATCGTAATTTATCATTTACATACTTCCAGTGGTCGTGAGTATGAGAACTTAATAATGGACTGCTGCCAACTGGAAGACGGTGTAATGGGTGTCAAGCGCGAGGACGCCGCTGGAAACGATCCAGAAAATGGATCACCGGATGCCGACAGAGGAGGTACTGTGTCTTGAAATACTTAACATTTGTACGAAACGCTACGTGGCATTCGCGAACTCCGAGCAATTAAACATTGTCCGTTTCGGCTCGCTCGCTCGAAAACTGTAGCTTCGTCCCGGAAGTTCCCCGAAGAACACGCGACAAATAATCCCCGATAACGATCGAACGTACTTTCGAGATTGGAAAACGAAAATATTGAATTGTTCGGACGGTCGTTTCATGTTTTTTCGTGAAAATGAATTAGGATTTTTTTAGAGCGTATAAACATTCTATTAAATCATATATTCTCCGTTTTGGAAAACGAAACGACTTTTCGAACAATGTTCGTTTCGTTCGGTGAAATTGAAACACGATTCTTTTAGAGCGTATAAACATTTTATTCGATTATATATTTTCCATTTTGGAAAACGAAACGACTTTCCGAACAACCCGATACATTTTCGTCGGTACAACGACGCGCGATATTAAAAAAAAGAACAACGACGAAAAGAAGAGACAACGTTCATTTCCGCGCGTAAAATCGATCGCGTGTCAAAATGGCGGACGGTCGGTCTCGAGTCGTGAACACGGTATCAACTAGAATTAATCCTCCGTATGGCGCGCTGAGGTTACTGGTGTCTCGGAATTGATAAAAAAATATTAGATCGTTCGGGAAGCCATTTCATTTTCCAGAATGGAGAATATATAATTTAATCAAATGTTTACACGCTCTAAAAGAATCGTGTTTCATTTTCACTGAAAAAAACGAAATGATTTTCCGAACAATCCAATATGTTGAAGTACGTTAGTCGCAAATAATCGAATAACGATCTAGCATAAATGTAAGAACAAAGTACTCGTGTAACACGAGCAGCGAAATATCTCTTTGAGTTTGAGAAATGATAGGGTTATTAATAATAACCCTACCTAATAACCACCATATTTAAGGTGTCCTCGAGGTTTGTTCGAACCGTGGCGTACAGAGTAGAAAAAATTCGATAATTGGACTTGTTGTTCTATACTAACGAGCGGTAACGTTGCTTAAAAGTTTACAAGTAGTTCCTTACAAGCCCTTTTAAGAGTTAGAGTATCGGTCACCAGTGACCACCGGTGGTATTCAACGCGTTGACCCTTTGAGCGCTATGTATGCATATACGCATCCGGCAAAAGCTGTTACAGGACGTACGTGTGTCCATAAAAAATTATTTTCTCGTATCGTTCGATTCATAGTAAAAGAATAACTCAGTTGTCCTTTGTACGTTCGATCGTAAAAATTCGTCAAGAGAATATTCCCACCCCCAGCGATTGCAAACCACGTCGTTCGCAAGGATTGCCTCGACCGGTGGTATTAGGTGCTGAAAATTGTTTAAAAAAACAAACCGGTATAACCGCGGGGAAAAGAATACGTCCTCGACCCGACGCCTAAACGTTTTCTACTAAATTCAGATTGTTCTGCGCCGCGTTTCAGAAGGTAGAAGCCGCGGTGGACCGCCTAATCAGCATCAGGAACATTCGCACAGGTCTCCGCCGGAGGACCGTGAGGACACCCGTGGCTCCGAGAGCGAGAAACGGAACAACAGACACCACGACAGCATGACGCAGCTCCAGCAGGAGCCCCAAACCTCCGTCGGTAACATCAGCACACTCGTGGTGAAGTTACGGGGTCACAAACGGAAAATCCAAGAGGACGAGAGCAGCTCGAACGAGGAGGAGGAGGACGAGGAGGACGCGACATCGGGGAAGGTGGCCGCGAGCAACGAGAGGAACCACGCGCTAAGCCCGGCACCCTCGAATCACTCGATCTCGGGCGGTGATCAGGCGCTCGGTTGCACGGCCAGTCCGAAATCGAGACGCGTGGAGGACCGTGCGACCAACGCGGACACCACCGGCGCATCGGTGAAGGACTTGGAACAGGCGATGTCGAAGCATCTACCGGTGACGAATCTGAACAAGTCCCATTCGCCGACCCTTTCCCATCAACCGACGGATTTCAGCACGGACGCGTTACTGAAACAACAACAACAGAGGAGCACGATACAATGGATCGGCGCGCATCACCATCTGGGACACCTGAGCCCCCAACAGTCGAGCACCGCGCCGCTACCGGCCTCGGCTCTGTTACGTCAGTTGTACGCGAACAGGGAGAGCGTGATACGCGCGAACGTTCACGGTATCACGTCCAGCGGTAGCACGCGCACCCCATCGTCCGGTGGTACCTACTACACCGGTGACACCGCGCCCAGCGGGCCCCTACCGACGCCACCGGGTTCCGAGGGATCGAGCACCTACGGCGAACACCAGTTCGTGTTGGCCACGCACAACCAGAAACCCACCACCGGTACGAGTTGCGCCGACGCGTTCACGAGTCTGGTATCCTCGTACACCACCGCCGGCGGTTACACGGTCGACTATCATTCAGCGATGACACCGCCATCTTCCGTCTCGCCCCGGGACAAGCAACAACAGCAACAGCAACAACAACAGCTCCACCCGGTGAACGTGATAAGTAACTACGAGGGCTCGTCGGCATACACCGATCCCGTGTTACGTCATCAGTACGAGCCGGCGCAACCGTTGCCTTTGAAACCACAAGTGTATTCAGCCGCCGTTCATCCGAGCGCGTTGGACGCTGCCGCGGCGTACGCGTCGGCCGGACTGACCGAGCAAACGCAATTCTATCACCATCCGGCTGCCGGTGCCGGCTTCCACATCTACCATCCGACTAACAAGTCGACGACGAACGGCTGGTACAGTTCGACGTCCTAGTGGCGTGGTCCCGTGCGCGAGACACGTGTACTTAAGTAACTGAAATCGAGCCCAAAGTCCCCCATCCCCCTACATGCATATCAGTGATATCGTATTCACCTCGACATCTCTGTGTATACCCCGATCTCTTTCTTCCTGTTGTTTCTTCTTCTTTTTTTTTTTGTTGTTTTTTTTTTTTTTTTGCGTTTTCTACGTTTTTCTCTCTTTTCTCTCTTTACTTTCATTTTGCTCACGGGATAAGGAGATCGCGATCTGTACGAACGCTTCACAGAGCCGGTATAAAGAAACTCGTAGTACGTTGTCCCGCCGATAGGGGATTTATTTTTGTCGTGTAAAAAGTTGCTTCGAACGTTCCACTCTTTTGTTCGGGATCTTTGATTGTACGCGCAACGTAACATGTCTGGAGAACACGCGTGTACAATATACGTGCACGTACTAACCGAGAGATTAGTACAAAATATGGAGACATAGAGGCATTTTATGTTCACAGTGCAGTGGCAACTGCTACTGTTCGGCTAACCCGATTTAACATTCCAACGTGAACGAAATCGAATTTGAAAGTCGACGATATTACTTTCCGTACGGTTATTTACAATATTTTCAGCCAATGCTGTTTACAGTGCGCGAGGTTAAGATAACAAGTTAAACCAATCAAAGTTACTATCAATACGTTTTACTTTATATAATTTAGATAGATGAGTCACCTTCAAAAGCAACAGTTTAATAATTTATTGGAAAACAAAATTTGATACGTATTATTTTTTGTCGCAATAAATACATAATCGAACAGAACTGGTGTCTTCGACTTTCGATCAATATTCGATAGAAATTTATAAAACAAGCCTCGGCTGCGCGAATTAAGAATCGAAATGAATTAAATTCTAATAAACTTAAGAAGTCGAACATTTGAAACAATTTTTCGTAATCATAGTTAGCCATTTACGGTTAATATTCTAAGATCTGTTTAGGCTAATCGACCTCGTCTATATTTTATGCTTGATTCTAGTGGTAAAAACGGTCGTCGGGTCGTGACCTCCGCCTGTTAACACACGTTCAATTTCCTTCTTGAATCCTGCCCCTCGCCTTTCTTCCTTCTTCATTTGTCTTCATCGAAACCTGCGATCGTACGCGCGTATCCGATATGCCAACCGAACTGTAAAAATCGCTGCTCTCTATCTCGACTATGTAGAACGACTTATTGTAATATAACAAAATAAATTATTATGTATGTTGACATTTCGGAGATATTCGCGTGAGCATGGAGAGATAGGTGTTTACCGAAGACCGCCGTGCGTGTTCGAAAGGAAAGATAGAACGAATTACGTTCGATGTGACGCTCAAGGGATGACGGTGAATCGAGGATGACTATGTAGTTAGTTGCACCGCGTGGCAATGAACAGGCACGCGGTATGGAGTAACGAAGGAAACAAAAGACATTTAATCAGCGTTATTGCTGAACCAGCGTGGTTGTTTAGCGATAATTACTTGAGAAGCCGTACTTGTCGTAATTTTTTATACTGTAACATTTTGTTGCGTAAAGAAGGATGACTTTAGTGAAGTCGACAGTGCAATCGTTACGAGTTTTAGCGTTAATTTAAGAGGATCGAATTAGAACTAAAAAGTTTACCTTGCTTATACGAGAGAAAAGTGGCGTTGTTTCTGTACGAGAGAGTATGTAACATTATCGAAGGGAATCGCTATCTCTATTAATGTGAAAGCGTTGTTTAGGATTGTTAACTTATTTGCCGGCCTTTAATTTCTCTTTACCGTTACTCGCTCATTTGAGAATTCTCTTTTCCGAGTCTCGGTATCGTTTGTCGTCAATGTTTATACATATCAAGCATTTTCGTCTGGCAACAATAATATCACTGCCTTACGAAATTAAATAATCTGCAATGATCGTGTCAACGAATTAACGTAACATGTTTAACTTTTATTTCGCAGCGTACATTCATTTATACGTAAGTGTTTTAAATTGAAAATATTCGTTGAATGCAGACACAGTTTGCAAAAAGAGTTAAAAACAATATATATATACATACATATGTACGTATGTATATATATTGTTAGAGGTAGCGAATTCTTTCAGAGAGATTATTATGTTTTGTTGTAAATTGATGAATTGTTTTTTGACGAGTACACGTGTAAATACAATTTATGTGCTGTAAGATTCACCTGTTGAATATTTCTATTCATAATTTTTCGGATATTTCTACGAAGTTTATTTTCGTTGAATGAACATTGTAAGGCAGTGACTTAAGCACTAAAATATATGCATAACATCTCCATCTTGATAAAAACGAAACCTTGTAATTCTTACAGTTCACCTTTGATAGTTTATTAAAATTATATCTCGAATCAAATTTATTTTTCAACTACAATACTTTTTCGATCAATTATAACAGTCTACAATGAATGGATTTGTTCGTTACGACTGATGGCTTATAAATTTCGATTAAAATTAACATCATTTTGTCAATGAATTCCAATAATTATCATGAAAATATTGCAGAAATTTCAGTGTAATTTTTTGACTTAAGTTTAGTTCATATTCATTGTATAATTTGTATTGTAAAACGGAATGAAAACTTTACTTATCAATATTGTTAGGTAATTGGCAACTTTTGTTCAATTTGCTGCACTTTACCTTTATTTTAGTAATTTCAATTAATCCAGTCACTTGGAATGATATCAAAAATTTCTAATAATAGAAACCAAAGTACTTAACATTGAATGAAAATCAGCTTTTGCCAAATAACAATGTTCCGTACATGAATATATTGATACACACAAAATTTGCACGCAAGAAATACTCTATATAAGAAAAGTACTTATTCGAGTTAATGAAATTAAAAAAATAGATTAACGCAGTGCATACAAAAATTTGTTTTACAAAATTGTTCTTTATAAATACATAAAGAGATACGTTCAGGTGTACGAATCATAAGACTGATAATAAATCTGCTTGTTTTATTCTATTGTTCAAGTAACCAATAGATTCGAATTAAATTACATACAAATATCTATAAACATTCATAATTCGCTACTCTTTACTTAAAAATCCACAATGTAATTTAAAAATAAAAAACAATACACCTGAACCTTTGTACAAGTTATGAATTTTTATTAATTTTCTTATTTCTAGTACTTTCTTGCTTTCTAGTCCCAAAATATCGACAGTTATAATTTGTATCCTTTTTAATGAAACAAAATTATATACACAATATGCAGTAAATATTGGAAACTTTTTTGATACATTGTGATCACTTTTGTCTCGTTATTAAAATTTAAACAATCAAGAAAGTTTATATTGCCTACCGGTAAAAAATTATCATTGCCTGAAAATACAACTAAAAGTATTTTTGAAACTTGAAACAATTAAATTGTTTTGCTGATTTATATATCAGTAATAAGGTAAATTGGTTTTATATATTGAGACATTTTGTTTCAATACTGTATCAATATTGTAATTTGAAACAAAATTAATCCAAGTAATTTACAAAGTTTTATCACAAGAGGATAACAATAACCTCTTATTACTCTTAAAATGTTTATTCAATGATTCATGTTCTAATACTTTAATGACTGAGTGTTTTGCATGCAAATTTCAGATGTGAATTTAAAAAAAACAATTATATAACTACCCTTAATAAAAAATAATTAACTTCTTTCTCCGGAAAGCTTTCAAAAATGTGGAAACAAAGAAAGATTGGAGCTTCATCAATCGGTATAAAAATACATTGTTTCATCGACACTCTATTCACGATGGAAAATTAAAAAGTTCCTAACAATACTCTTGAAGTTTGTCACTTGACATTTCGTAAATATTAGGTTATGTTTTTCAGTCAAGAATACAGTCATTCCTATCTAGAGTTCGATGTTCGATATAGAATTGACCTTAGGATACCGAGCTCAACCGTCATTGGACCTCGCTGTTAGTCATTCGCATATACGTTTTGCAGTTACGCGCCTATATAAAAGCTAAGAAACAAAATTTAAAGGTAAATCGCAAGTGAAACGCAACTCGGTAATATATCGTACGTCGTATCAAGTAAACATTTACCCTCAGAGTGAACAATCGTGGACACAAAGCCAAACAATGATTTGGCGAATTACGATTTATATTGTTCTTTTGGTTTTGACGATCGAAGCGAAAAAGTATCCACAAAAGTGGGAAGAACAAGAACAATGGCAAGAGTTTGAAGAGTTTCTGAAGTGGAAAAAAATGCGAGAACAGCACGAACATCGCCCGCACGAAACCAAATACGAGAAACGTCCTCATGAAAGTTATGACGCGAATAAAATTTACGAAAGTAACGAACCGTTGTCCAATGTTAACCCACCACCAATCGATAAAGCTGCTCTAATGGCAAGATTCATTGTCAATCAAGCTGGTAAGAAAAGTGCATCTACTTATGGTAAACATTACTAATGATTGAAAGTAACCAATATCATATTTCTGATTATTATAAGTTCAAACAGTTTAAAATTATAATTCGAATGACTTTAAAAACAAATTGTAAGAAACGTACAAAATATTGGTTCAAATTGCGGGAAACAAAAGAGCATAGATGATTTGCGTGCGCGAACACACGCACACATATATGTATATACAAATAAACGTTTCCACCAATACGTTATGCATATTATGTTTGTGTATACGTTATGTATACACTTCATACACTTCGCGTACCTCTAAAATTAATATTAGATTCGTGTGCACAACTTTGGCGCTACTCCAAATTTTCAATTTAAAACGCGCAACGCTGTATTAAATGACTTTTGCCGCTTTTTCTTCAATTTAGAAAGCACGTGCAGTCTAGCACATTATCCCAATAGATTTAATTATTGACTATTGCTATTACCACAAAGTAAACTTAAATTCTAGTCGTTCAATATCCAAGTTATAAGCAGAGTAAATTAGAAAAAATACATATTACTTTATAATAGTAACGGATGTTTGGATTATTGATTATGCACAGACAATAATACGAAATTAGTTATATTTATATTCCACATTTATATAGTAATTTTTATTATTGTTTACAGAAAATTATTATGGCAATATATTAACTATAAGAGGTTTAAATGAATTATAACGAATCTATTTAAATATTTTTTACAATATAGGGTACGAATTCGTGTGCTAGACTATTATTAATAGTAAATAGAAATTCTATTAACTGTAAATACACTGCTTAATTGTATCTCCTTAGAAATGACAATGTCATTTACGAAATGGAAAACAAAACTATAAATTACTGTCTTGTATTAGATTACACTGAAATTACCTTCTACGTAAATATTGTTTTCGTATATTTTAATCGTTACAATTTACTTGAATTATCTTTCCTTCGCGTGTTAACTTCTTTGTTTATCCACATATCAATTTTCACTTTTCACTTTCATTTTTGCTTTCGATATTATTAAAAAACAAATAATACATTGTTTTTAAAAACGACAAAATTTATTCTCAAATATATCGAGAAAATAAATATCTTTCCTTATTTTTCCAAATAAATATATAATCGCAATTTTTTAATTCTTTTGTTGTTATTATCACTAATATTAATTCGTGCGTATTCTGCAGTGTACGTGTAATTATTTCGATACGTTCAAATATCTTTTAATTATTCTTTGTCTCGCATGGTAACGCCCCGTCGTATTGTAAATTATTATCGATATTTTTCTCTGCTTAGAATGGGCGTCTGTGGCGACAATAAGCACACGAAAGGATATCGAGTCGTTTCCAACTGTGACTTTAGTTTCCTGCGCCGATGGACTTTTAGGAAATGGATCAGGTGTTCCATATCTTTATCTCACTCCTTTGGATTTCACGGCTCAAGATCTCAGTGTAAGTGATATACACATACGTGTATATTTTTACAATTCTGATTCTACAAGTATCCGTGACAACATATCGAACATCTTATTGTTTTAATCGATATTATAACATTTTTTGTTCACGATTATTATCTTCACACACAATGAAGTAGTTCACTCTTTAATTCATTTCTGCATTAGTTTTAAAATTAGCACATCAATTTGGTAATAATTTTTTAACTGTAGAAAGATAATCGAGCCACGCTGTTGATGACATTAGCTCAAGGAGATTATTGCAATTTAAAAGAATGGGACCCAATGGATCCTCGCTGTGCCAGGATACTTCTAAGCGGCAAAATCAAACCGGTCAGCAAATGAAAACCGTTGATATGTTACTTCATCTTCGTTAACGTAATTAATAAAAATATTATGAAATTATTTCATTGTTTTTTAACAGCTGAAGAATGATAGTATAGAGCTTGTACAGGCCAAAAAGATTTACTTTAACCGTCACCCGAAGTTAATTAATATGCCAAAAGGTAAATTTCATATATTAATTAATGTTAATCGATTAAGAAAGTTATAAAAATGAAAATACAACAATTGTCTATTATTATTACAGATCATCAGTTCTATTTTGCCAAATTGAAAATATTTTCAATCGTGGTACTGGATACTTTCGGCGGACCGAAATACGTAACTGTAAAAGATTACTTGCATCCACCAGTTGACAACGTTACTGAAGAATTTAATCAACTATTTCCCATGAAATATTACGAAAACGATTCTCAACAAAAATATGCATCGGTCTCTAATATGTTAAATCCTATAGTTCGTACGGTATAACATTTTGCGAAAACATTAACCAAAGTTTCCTTAAATATACAACTCACAACAGTTAAATGTAATTGCAATTTTATACATTTTTCTGTAACATCGAAAACTTTTACTGCTACATAATTAATTATACGGCAGTTTAATGTTAAATACATTAAGTAAAGTGATAAATTAATAAACTTATTAATTAATTTCTATCGATTAAGTCATTTACGGTATTTTTAAATATATACTACATAAAATAATCGCTAATGTTATTACGATATAACTTTTGTAATTTATTCTTACTATAAAAACATATAGCGTTTCTTTTTAAATATTACATTCGTCTTAATTTCAATAAAATTTTATTTAAGACATTACAAATTTTGTATTTAATGTAATTTAATACTTCAGATATGTACATTTTCATAATACAAAAATTGCACGTTTTTAAAATACATTACAAAGAATTAAAATATTATGTTGCATTTTTTAAATACAAGACAGTATAAATTACATTAATTGATGTAATCTTAATTAGACATCCAAATCACTTTGTATATTTTCATTATTTATTTACAATTCTATATAATTTACATAGAAATGTGATACCTATATTATATATTGATATTTATTTTAAAAACAAATACGAATAATATGATTATAAGGTGAGAATAGTGTTAATGTACAGTACCTAATTACAAAAATCTGACAATTCATTTTGGCTATGTTTTCTTTACAGCAGTTTGTGTACTTTTTCCATGAACCAGACTGGATGAACTCAATATGACAGAAATTTGTTCTGGTAATGGACAAGCAATTAACAGAAGTTCCTCTGCATTGTAATATTTACTTAATATCTGGTATAATTGTGTAAATGCACCACACACATTATTTTTTACTGGTCTAAATAAAATAAACTCTGTCTCTTTATTAGATAGATACAGTTGCATTAGTTGTTGAATCTCTGGACATTTAAATTTAATTATTCGCAGAACTTCACTAATTACTGCAGCAACATCTTGTGCACTCCCAAGAACATGTTCTTGGGGTTTATCTGGATTATTAGTATTCACATATAACTTTTCCTTATCCAATAACTTCATTACTGGATGTATCAACAAAAATGTTGCATATTGTATAAGACGTTGACAAGTATATTTCAGCTTATTATCCACTTGTTTCCTTGAATCTATTAACTGTTCTTTCATTTGTGGTGCACCTTCTAATAAAAATTCCAACAATGCATTATTTGACAAAGTGAAAATTCTTGAACTTTTTTCTAATAAACCAAATGCTGCTGTTTTAACTTTAGAAAAGTCTAAACTGTATTCTTTTATGGTGAAATCCACTTGAAATGGTGCAATTTGCTCACGCAATATTAACAAATGCTTTATCTGGAAAAGTTCTGCATCCAAAGGCGTTGCCCTCTTTTCAATTTCTTGCCTCGCATTCTCTATACTTTGAACACAAAGAGATATTGCTTCCTGACTCAAAGATTGAAAGACAGATCTGTCTACACATCGATACAATCTTGACAAACAAACTAATGTCCTACGGACAGTAGGATACCACATTCCATGGAGATCTGCTGGTGAATTACCCATATGTGTTTTTTGATAGATGGAATCCATTACAATATGGTTTCTGGAAATAGGTTCAGCAAAATTATCATCGACAGAAGATATAGACAGTCTTTTCATCTTTGTTTGCCGAGTTTCTTCTCGTATTGATTCTGCTATATCTTCCATCATTTTTAATTTCTCTGGATATGCTAAATCACCTGGTGATGGATTATAATTCAAAACATCAGACTGTAAATAAAGATGTGCACGAAAGACAAGCCTCTCTTGTACGTCGTGCAACAATTGTAAACAAATGTTTCCAAATCCTTCCAGGGGTTCAAAATTATTTTGAACATGTTCATCCAACATTTCAATTCTCAAAATACAACAAATTTCAGCCAATGTTTCTAAATGGTAAATATGAATAATAAATGGTCTGAGTGTATCATACAAAGAAGTACATAAACTTTCAAGGTATGCTGTTAATCCACCGGATGGCTTGGAGAAAAATTCATAAAATAATTTATATTCATCCATTGATGCATGTAATAATAATGCACATGAATTTCGCACTAAACTACAATGATCACCATTGTATTTTTCTTTTACAGACATTAAAGATTTCTGTATGCTACTACCTAATACTAATCCTCTTTGACTCCAATAACATTGATGGCATTCCAACAATAAACTATCATATTCTTGTCGTTTATATGACTTTATTTCTATTTGTTCTATAACCGGTCTAACTTTTGATAAAATAGTTTGAAATCGTCCATAAAAGAGTACCAAAGCTGCATCTGCATTATCTTGGGAATCATCGTTGTCTTTCAGATTTAAAATACTTTCTGTAGTTTTACTAAATAGATTAAAAATATAATTTTGTATCATAGATATTGCTTTAGATTGACAATGTTTATACTTAATTAAGTAAGTATTGCTTTCTTTAAATGAAGGATTACTCTGCACAAAATCTATATTTGTATCAATTTTATCTAATATGTTAAAGAACATTTCGCTATTTACTGATAACGTAGGTGCTTCTAATTTTTCCATTGTCAAATCAATATCTTTAAAATATTTTATGTATTCAGTGATGTTTTCTATAGTAGAATTTAATTTCCTTTGATCAGAGTCAAGCTGTTCACTAGCATTATAAAGAGACGTAGTTTTATCAGAAACCTCAGAATATTGTTTATACAATGTTGTAAAATACTCTAATGCTTCTTCTATTTGGAGGCATAGATCACGACATTCGAATCGTCGGGCTTCAAGTTCCTTGAGGTACAACATATATTTTGAATCTTTACTATCCATACATTTTTTTTCTAATGTGGCATAATGTTCTAATAGATCCTGATACCGTTCTATTTGTCCTGATTTCTTAACTTCTTCGTTTGTATACACGGTATCATCTGTTTTTTCAGTTCTCAGTATACTGTCGGAAAACAATTCCTCTTCCAAGCTTAATAAACAATCTTTTTGATGATCGGTCAATGGTGCCAGTGGATTTTCTGACAGATCCCATTTGGTTAAGTTATTCGAAATATTTATCATTTTGGATATGGTTTCTTGTCACTACCAATAAATGTTATGATATAGACACTTTTGAGAAAAGTAATAAAATCATGTTTGTTACACACATACCGGTTTGTAATATAAAACAAAAATTCACTTCAAAAACTGACACCGCAGCAATTACGAATCATAATCATGAAGTTAAAACAGTTTCCTTATTACAATACAGTGTATCCATCGACAAACATGAAATATGAATCTAACTTACAATACAATAATTTTTCGAGCATACTGTTTTGTTTGTCAATATAATTGAATATACCTTTTAATATTATTATGGTACTGTATTATGAAAAAATGTAATTTTTTAGATAAACGTATCGAATAAAAAAACTTATAGGGAAATTTATTTCTCCACTAGAAATACTCAAAACATCTTTTCATTTAGAAACTTATAACAAATAATACAAATAAAATTAACACAATTTTTAATTAAGATAGAAGTGTGTTATTAGTTAATTGTTTTACAAATCTGTCATTGTAAAATGCACCTAATACTATTAATGATATTTTAATATTTCTAACAAAGCTAATTATAAATTCGTTATTTTTCAGTTTTTTTCCATCTCCATGATAGTTTGTTATATTTTAATTCAGTTTGTCATATTCCCATGATATTCGTATAGTTTTAAACAATAATTTAAAATTTAAAACAATATAATTTTCTATCGTATTCTTTGTAAATCGGATGTGTTAATATTTAGTGTACGCGCATGAACTTCGACGAGGTTCTATTGAAAACAAGATCGTATTTCCTTTTACGCGTATATTTGAGCTGTTAAGGTTTGTATCAAATTGAATCGTTAAATATTCTTATAATCCTAATAAAACAATTGCGTTTCTGTAGTTATATATGCTCTTATTAGTCATTGCAATATACAACACATAATATTAATGCGCGATATGCATTTTATATTATTATATGTAGTGACTTAACCTACAAAGTTAGTGTTACTTTTGCAGGATGGCTCCGAGCTACGAATTAGCGGTAGGTCTTAACAAAGGCTACAAGACGTCAAAAATCCGTGTGGCGAAAAATAAAAATATGAAGGGTAAGACGGTGTGTGTTTTGCCAGCTAGACTGAAAGGGGTAAGTGTTATATACCATTTGATAGGTTAGGATATTGATACTTATTACTAGTGTTACTACATCCAACGTATGTAAATTCAGTGCATTACATATGAAACTTTATGAATATTCTGAACACAAGTTGTACAGTATTCTATAATTAAAAACTTATTAAAGTAATAGTAATT
Organism: Ptiloglossa arizonensis; assembly: GCF_051014685.1. Lineage (NCBI taxonomy): Eukaryota > Metazoa > Arthropoda > Insecta > Hymenoptera > Colletidae > Ptiloglossa > Ptiloglossa arizonensis. Next base: position 25,077,471 of record NC_135050.1, read on the forward strand.
GGATACTGTTACTATTTGTGTTACGTTAATGAAAAATTATACATTTAAGAGAGATTTCAGTGATAATTTCTGACAGAAAGTTAAGTAGGATAAGGTATAAATGGTTATACCATAAAATATATTGCTTAATTTATTTCACTTTGGTTTATTTATTAGATTGTTAATTATTGTATCTAATTAAAAATAATTAATAATGTTGCAACATTATATTTAAAGTATAATTTATTCAATTTCATAATCTTATGATTTTAGAGACAAACCAAACATAACAAGTTTGTTAGGGATTTGATCCGTGAAGTAACTGGTCATGCACCATATGAAAAACGAGCTATGGAATTGTTAAAAGTTTCCAAAGATAAACGTGCTCTGAAATTCTTGAAGAGGAGGGTAAGCATGTTAACAAGTGTCACTTTTTTCATTAAGTGACTCCATATATCTATAATGCATTTAATAATTTTATAGTTGGGTACACACATTAGAGCTAAGAGGAAACGCGAAGAACTTGGAAACATTCTTGTACAAATGAGGAAAGCAGCTGCTCATCATTAAATAACCCATTAAATTTGTATAATATACATATTAATAAAATATATGTAACAAACAATGTAGTTTTTTATTTCCTCTAAAAGTTATCATGTTAGATCCTTTTTAAAATATGTTTCAAGAAATCTAAAACTAAATGATTACACTATCATCAAGCACTTTTTTATGCTGGCATAATATAAAATGACATTGAATAAGAGTATGTTTAAATCGGTTTGTGAATACTAAACAAGAATCAGATACTGTTAAACCTATTGATATTAAAGTAAACTAAGAAAAGTATAGTTGTCATGAACTTCAATAATATATTATTTGTATTTTATGTTTATAGCGAAATTTTTTCATAATAAATTATGTTACAACAATAATCCCAAAATACATAATTTACCTTTAAATCATACCTGTAATTTCAATACTTCACAGTTTCGATGAAATGAAAAGAATGAAACATTAAATTAATCTATCTAATTAACAATTATTGCTGTTCATGTTTTAAGACGTAATTTATTTAAAAAACATGTTAATAACCATCTTTAAATTGTGATAAAAATTAACTTCTCTAGGCAAATTAATAATTCAGGATGCATATTGTTACATTAATATTTCAATAAATTCATTTTGAGCTTTGTTTAATAATTTCCCCCTTTAATTATAAGGCACATATTACACAAAATAAGGATCTGAAAATAAATGGGATTTGAAAAAGTGTTATAATATTATGTTGCTAAAATATTTCAAGATCCATCTATGAGAATGAATGAAACTTAGTTTTATATTTTTTTGAGACTGATAAGTTTGATAAAATCTCATATGATGTACAAGGGCGAGTTCTCTATATTTATCAGCTTTATCGACTTGATGGTGCAGTTCAATATAGTTCCTACAATTACCTTTTTTAAACGAAGAGGTTATTCGAAAACCACTGATTTTTTATGAGGTCGATATTTCAAATCGTCTGCCACCAAATTTCGTAAACTGAGACGTCTATTTTATGTCTTCTGTAATTGTACAACACAAAATTTTATTAGTCATAAAATTTTATTAATAAATATTTGTATGTCATATCTTTCTATTTGCTATACATGAATTTGTAAACAGAAATTTTTATTTTTTAATTATTTAAATGCAAAACAATCAATACGAAATTTTGTTACTGTATTTCATTTAGCGAGATGAAAGATTTGGTAACTAAATCACGTAACTTGTGACAGGTCGAAACGTTGAGGCGCTGTGCTCCGATAGCATATGTGTATATATATATATGTATGTATGTATGTATGTATGTATGTATAAATTCGGTTGCACATAGATGTAATATATTTTGTTGATTCAATAGAAATGTTACAAGATATTATTAATTATGTATAATGTAAAATTTCTTTCGAAGGCTCTACTTTACAAGAATTTTTTAATGTAGGTCTGCCATCGGTTTTTAATCATTTATTGAATTTTTTCGCATTCGACTTAGTATTTACGATACGCTCTTGGCAAGAGACATGGTGAACCAATGAAATCCTCATAGTCACGTGTTTTTATTTACACACAGTCTTCTTCGAATTGAATTTAGTATAAAAGCAATTCATTTTAATAGTGAAAATCAGCCTAAATCCCTGTTATCACAAATACCTCATAAAGAATGAAATTCTCTACTAAACATTGTGTTACAGGTGATTGTGAAACTAGATTGTAAACAAAAACACCTACTATACTTAGTAAAAAGAAATTAGAAAAAATATCGAAAGAAAAACGTGTATTTGTTCGATTTAATGCAAAATCAAATGGCTGGTGAAAGAAATATTCTTAGTTTACAGTTTAATCAGGACCAAGGTGACTATTAGTTTCAATTTTAATTATTCAAGTTGTTAACAATTATGACGTATTTGACTTTACTATTTACAAATGTAATTCTATCTGTATTATTTCGATCCTCTAAATTGATAAAATAATGTGTTTGATAATAAATTTATGTATTTCAGTTTAGAAGATGCAAAAACAAAACATAAAAGATTACAAATACAATAACATAAATACTAATCTTATTCGTTGCAATATTGTTTTAAACTATTATACAAACTTATTATTGTTAGTAATAATGATCCTTCATTATTTTTTGCATTAACGTGAACTTTTAATACTTTTATATCTCAAAGAAAATATACATTTAATTTCTTTTTCTTTAGGATGCTTTACATGTTGTATGGAATCTGGTCTTAGGGTATATAATGTAGAACCATTAGTTGAAAATGCACATTTGGTAAATGACACAATGGGAAGTATTGCCATTGCAGAGATGCTTTGGAGGACAAATATTATTGCCATAGTAGGTGGTGGCACGAAACCAAAGTTTGCAGAAAATACAGTACTTATTTATGATGATCTCTCTAAAAAGTTTGTAATGGAAGTCACATTTACCAGTCCTATTAAAGCTGTTAGATTGCGCAGAGATAAGTAAGTTTCATAATAAAATCAAATTTTCTGTTTAGTCAATATAAACAATGCATTTACTTACTTAGGAATAATTTTACAAAACAGAATGATAGTGGCGCTTCAACGTGAGATACATGTCTTTTCATTTCCTATGCCAACACAAAGATTGTTAACTTTAGAAACAAGAGATAATCCAAAGGGATTGATTGAAGTTGCTACTTTAGCCACTGCACAAAAACAGCTTCTTGCTTTTCCTGGCCATAAGCAAGGCAGTGTACAATTGGTTGATCTTGGTGCTACAGAAGCTGGAAGTTCTAGCACTCCTACAACTCTTGCAGCACATCAAGTATGTATTTTTTATGCAGAGAAATTTGGATAAAGGCAATATTAAAATGTCTTCATTTAGTGTTTCATATTTACAAATAATACTGTTAGGGTGCATTGGCTTGTCTCGCAGTTAACAGCAGTGGAACTATGGTTGCAACTGCTTCCACACAGGGTACTTTAGTTAGAGTATGGGACAGCATACGTAAACACTTGTTGGTGGAATTGAGAAGAGGTGCTGACCCTGCTACACTTTATTGGTGAATATAAACTCTGATTATTAAAAAATAAAAACACATTTCGTAATGTGTTACAAACACAGTTCTTCAAACTTCATTTTTAAAATATAAGTTTTATACTATGTATGTTTCAGTATTACATTCAGTAGAGATTCGGAATTTTTATGTGCTTCCAGTGACAAAGGAACAGTACATATATTTGCATTGAAAGACACACAATTAAATCGCAGATCTACGTATGTAAATAGAACTAAAATTTTGACTTATTACAAAATTCATTAATAAAATCAATTAAATTTTATTATTAAATTAAGATTCTTAATCTCTTTATAGCTTTTCAAAAATGGGATTTCTGGGAACTTATGTTGAAAGTCAGTGGGCACTGGCAACTTTCACAGTACCACCAGAATGTGCTTGTATGTGTGCATTTGGTACAAGAAGTTCTGTTATAGGTATCTATTATACAATAAATAAGTCTAGTATTATATTCACATAAAGCAATTACAAATACATTATTCTATCTTTATATTTTCCATCTTTTTACAGCTATTTGTATGGATGGAACATTTCACAAGTATGTTTTTACCATTGATGGAAATTGCAACCGTGAAACATTTGATGTCTTCCTAGATGTTTGTGATCATGACGATTTTTAACATACACTGTGTATTATATTCATAAGGTTTTATGCCTGTTGGAGAGTTTCTAATCATACTAAATAAGAAACTTCTAAACGTTTGTACAGCAATGTAATTACATTAATAATTGTAAAAAGAGTGCAAGTCATTACATTTATTGATTTTCTAACATAATGTTTTAAATATTCTTTAATCCATTTTATATGCATGATTTTTTAGTGACTTATGCCCTTTCCAAAATTAGTAGTCTAATTGTAATATAGAGAAATAAATTTTATTTTATACAATAAACATCTTTTCTTAGTAACCTTCTTCTACTATTATCATTAATAACATTGCTCTTTTTCTTAAATATTTTTTCTTTTACACTTATCAATGTTTAGTTGTAAGTTGTTCTCTTATGCGTTCTAAAACAAAGAAATTAGTTGTATAATATGGTCAATTTAAAAAAAGTTAATAATTGAAGACAAAAATTTATACACACTGTATGGTTCTGGATTAATCATAGGGCTTATAATTACGAAATAGCTCTGTATTCCTACAAGTCCTACGAAACATCCTACAAATGCAACGTACCGCCAACCTGTTAATCGCATTGTATCTAAGACCCAAGAAAACATGACAGCCTTATAAAATCTGACACCACGATTATAAAACTAGAATAGATTTTGATGAAATAAATAGAACATTTAATAAAAGCGTTAAAAAGTTTAATTAAGAAAGCAGAAAAATAACCTGATACTTTTTTCCTATGATGTATAAAATTGTTCTTATTCAAGTAAAATAATGTGGTTACTTCGCATTTTATAATGTAAGCCTTAAAATTATATTGTTTAATTTAACATTCCTTTAAGAAAATAATTCATAACTAATGCATTCTCAGTTTTATCTATGAAATATAATTTACGTACAGGTACCTTAGATTATGTTACATTAACCACCACTAGATGGTGTGCGAGATGAACTATGATGTTTCATTTTCTCACTAGTTATCAAACATACGTATTTTATTATATATACCTGAGACGAATATCGTTAGTCGTACTTGCTTCGGCAGTACATATACTAAAATTGGAACGATACAGAGAAGATTAGCATGGCCCCTGCGCAAGGATGACACGCAAAATCGTGAAGCGTTCCACATTTTTTTGTCATTTAAAATAATAAATATATTCGTATTCTAATACAATACACATATTATGTTTTAGGAACTCTTTATTTTTTGTCTTATTTTTAATATAAAATAAATTTGTACAATTTTCTAGGTTATACGTTATAGCATTAGAATGTCTTCGACCGATGTTTAAAACGATAAAATCATTTTGATTTTTTGCAAGTGTAAAACATGAATTTGCGATATGCCATGGTATTAATAAAGATGTTAGTGATACTGAGATAGAATTTCTAAAACAAAGTTGTATCTTGCAAAGCATTAATTAGCATTAAAAACGCTTATTAAAGTTCTAAAATTGGATGTGTGTTCTTAAATATCCGTAAATTACTTGTGGGAAGGATTAATTTTTTCTAATGTAATATCATTTTTATCAATGCATATTATTTTGTATAACTTTGTACGGTGCTTAGTTAATGAAGTTAAAACAATTTAACATTAAATTACAAAGATTGAAACTTAATTATTGATTCATAATTACTGTCGCTCTGCTTTGACATGCAAAAAACAAGAAATATGACCCGAGTCTAATCAGGGATGTTATACAACCAAAACATTATAACATATATTTGTATTGTTTTATTTTGATCAATCATAATATCAAATTTAAACAAATATTACAACAATATATTTATTATAATAGTCTTTTTTTATAAATTTAGTTGAAAAAGATGATTACCTTATAAAAAGACAATACATCTTTACATTGTATAAAATTAAGTTTGATGTTGTACTTTATTTTCACTTTTAGTTTCTTCCTCTTTTTTACAAACATTAATAATTTCATTCTATTAAATTTCGTAATTTTGAATTGAAAATTTAGTTTCTTTGGTTCTAGTACACGTATGTGATCGTAATTTATTAATTTATTATTTTTCGCATAAGATTAACATCAATAATACTACATGCATTGTTTATATCACAATATTCCCATAAATGTTTCCAACACTCATCTTTACAGAGGATAGAGGGATTTCCTATTACTATTAAAAAACATTTTGCTCTTGTTAAGGCCACATTGAATCTCTGAAAAAAAAAAATAAATAAATTATATTTTTATATTTTGGAATTATTACATCATATATGTAATATTTAAATTAGCAAATTATGTCTCTTAGGTGCTACATAAGTCATACCTTTGCATTAGACAAAAAACCAATGTGTTCTATACCATTATGATTAAAAGATTTAGATCTTACAGTAGATAAAATTATAATTTCTTTCTCTAGTCCTTGGAACCTTTCTACTGTTCCACAAATTATCTTTTTTAATCCTTTTGAGTTTAGATACTTATTAATCAGAATATTTTGTGCCGCGAATGGCGTTATAACACCAATATCTTTTTCTTGAATATTACGTCCACCAATTTTGTTCTGCATCAATTTATTTATGTAATATGCTACAATCATGCTTTCTTCTTTATTATAAACACTATAAAACAATGCATTTTATTTCTATTATATATTGTGCCATATATATTTTCTTAAATTAAGTACAAATTTTATAAATAATATTAAATTACTATGTTGCAATCACCTTTTATTTTGGTTCCGTTTTTCATTACCATCAACTCCAAGAAATAATATAGGAAATGTTTTATTTGATATTTCCGACCAGTCTAAAGCTAGCTTGTTTATATTTGAGATGTTATAACATAGTAATTCATTATCATAAAATAATTTATTAGATATATGTATAATTGGTTTCCGAGAACGGTAATTTCGAACTAATTTCGTTATGTAACGCGAATTATATTTATTTTCCACTTTTTGATATGGTTCACATTCCAATAATCTTTCTAACATTGACTTTCCTAAAAATATAATTAAATGACATATAAAGTAAATAATATTTATTTAAATATTCCTTTAAAATGTATTAAGTTACACTCACTCACCAAGTAAATGTTCAATTTTTTTATTATGAATTACAGGACCTAATTGATAAGGATCACCAGCAATAATAATTTGAGCATGCAAATCATTTTTTGAACTTGTTAGTGTAAATGGAATTAATGTTTCTAGTTCTATAGTTTGACTTGCTTCATCAATGAATATATATGAGAAATGATTTTTTCGTAAATTGAGTGATACAAATCTACATATAAATCATAAGTACTATTGTATAATTATTACTACAAAAGCAATAACAACTAAATAAAGATAAAACATACCTTACACATGTCATTAATGTTACAATAACTATTTTTTTCAAAATAAAAATTTCCTTTGATAAAAAAAGCACTGCATTATCAATAAAATTTGAACTAGATTTTATATCTTTGTTTACATTATTCCTATATATAAACAGAAGAAGATATTAAAATTATAATTATTTGTTAAAACAAATGTGTAGTCTTACCAATGTGTAGATCTCGCATACATCCGAAATATATCTTTAGAGGGAAGTAAAGCTAATAATCGTTTTGAAATTTCATCTGCTGCTACATTGGAAGATGCACATATTAAAATTTTCTTGGACTTCCATCGATTTCTAATCTATAAAATAATAAAAGTTGTTTAAAACAAGGTATTCAGAATAAACTTCAGTTATATCTGTAATACGGTAAATTGTATTAAACAGATTATACCTGATAAATGGTTTCAACTAATGTTGTTGTTTTTCCAGTGCCAGGTGGACCGAACACTATATACGGTGCAGGATGTGCAGAATTATGTAAAATATTAATTACTGCCTGCTTTTGTTCTGGATTTTGTGCTACACCTTCACAGATCCAATTCAAGTCGCTGTATCATAGCATAGATAAATAAAAATATAATATAAATATAAAAAGGTAATTTATCTTGGTGAAACTTACTCTTGTGGTAAAGTATAATAATTCGTATTTAGTTTAGGATAGAGCAAATTAACCAAATTATGTTTATATATAATGTGTAAAACATAATGAAACCACTTTATTTGAAAATTTGAATCATAAAAATAAACATTGACTTCTTGTTCCAAATCATGCTGTTCGTTGTTTCTAAATAAGTTTCAGAAATGTTTATTACTTCTTGTAATGTCAAACGATAGTCTGTATTTTATATTTTAATCATTAAAAAATTGTACATATGTACTCACTTGCGTAATAATGAAACATATATGTTGTGTTTTTCAATGTCAGTTATTCTACTGAAATATGCACGTTTTGATCGTACGTTTTGAAGTTTTACTATATCACCAAATGTAACAAATGCATTATCTGTATTTAATGTGGGTACATTAATACAAAATGTGTCGAAAACTTTTGTAAGCAACTGATTTTTTAAATTATGTGATGCCATAATTAATTGCTTTTCATAGGCTTCCATATATATTAAAATTTTAAATAATATCAAATAATGTTCTGGTTTTATTTTTTTTACATATGAAAGATTATTAATAAGTTGTACATAATTTTTACATAATTGACTATCATGAGGATGTTCTATTAAATTATTCTTTAAAGCCTTGTGTAAATCAGGAGGTAGTTCAAAAGTTTTTAATTTTAATAGCTTAGATACACCAAAACTGGTGCAGTGCCTAAAACAGTAAAACAATGAATTTACTCAATATTATAAAATAAATGTAAACTATTTTACTTACGAACATTCCCCAATAATTGTACTTTTGTCCTGTTTAATATCTTTTGCCATATTAAAGAACTATTTAAACAATATAACAGATTATATTTACCCAAAGATTATAATTCAGTGGTTCTGTATGGACTCTTCTTTATGTACGGGATTCCCTATAACAGATGACTAACAGTTTAACCCTCCTAGTTGACAAACATTGATTTGTTCCCATTGGTTTGTTACGACGAAATCTTTAGTGAGAGTATATAGTAATTCCATCGTAGAATGAACCAAAACACAAAAGAACGCAAAAACAATTGAAAAACTAATAATAGAATTTCTAATAATAGTCGCTAGTTAATAAGCTTCTGACAAAATCATTTAGTTTTATTTATGAATACTCTATCGAACGAAAAGTAGAGATTTGTGAGCATTTGCATTTATAACTAGATTTAAATAAAAAATCAAGTAAGCATTAATAATATTTTCTATCATGAAAAGTTATTTATTTACTTTCTGAGTTTGAGTAATTTATCAATCCTCAGATAAATATTGGAGATCTCTGAATAAATATCAATAGTCTCAGAGTGGGGAATCCCTTATCTAAGTTAAAGAACTTGCGGAAAATGGCTGCTGCTAGTAGCCCTCTAGTGACCAATTTCAGAGATATCAAGAACTTGTCACAAATTTATGCATGCAATCATGCACAATGTGACATAGTGTTTGATAATGCACCTATCCACACCTAACGTTCCTGAACGACAATTCGACGTTGTTCATGTGATGTCTCTATTTTTTACTGTATCGTACGGTGTATAACCAATGATTTAATCATAAGAAAATGGTAACATTGTATTTCTCGGTGATAAAAGTATATTAAAATGTTGATATAGATAGCACGAAACATAAATGACTTCGTAAGTCGTCAAATTAGACATGCAACATACAATTATAAATAATATTCTGCTAATTTATATTTGGTATTTTTTTTTTTGCAGCTGTTAATCTTTAATGTATTACTTTTTTTGACAAAAGATTCCTAAAATTTTTAAATTTCGTTTATTGAAAAGTTAAAAAATGATTCGTATTTGAAGAATGAGAAATTCTTCTTGTATTGATGTTCAAATGTATGTTTATTTTTTGGTAAAAGAGTACAAAATGTAGATATTTGTGATAAATTTAATTTTAGAGCTACTTAATAATTATACAGTGTTTATTATGTAATAGTTATAAGTAGTATTAGAAAATGTTACTAGTAGCATATAAAATATCTAACTAATTTACAGATATCTTGCAGTTCTAGCAAACATGTCAGAGTTGATAGATAGTTCTACAGAAAAGATTGATGTAGTCCTTCCCAGGCAAGGCTTATTATACCAAGAAGAAAATCTGGATTATATACTTTGCAAACCTAAGTTAATTCCATTAAAATCAGTTACATTAGAAAAGCTGGAAAAGATGCAAAGAGATGCAGAGTTAAAAATTCGAGAAGTTTCGGAGGAAGAGAGCAAAGAGAATGAGAATGAGTAGAATGTAAAAATTTGAAAAAAGATATGTAAGAATTGTAAAGTTATTGTGTAACAATTAAAAACAACCAAAATGATTCTTGGAGTATTTTTGATCGAGATTATAGTAGCATTTTGTCTTGCTGCAACCTTATTGTATAAATATGGGAATATTTTTCGACATCATATCTTTGTTACAATTTCTGTGCTCATAGCATGGTACTTTTCACTACTAATAATATTTATATTACCTTTGGATGTTTCATCAGTAAGTAAATCATTAATAGTACCCGGTAATAGTATTCTGTAAATTATTAATTGTATGCAGAATGTCCCTGAAAGATATAAAGAAATGGACATCAGGTAATTCCTGATAAAAAATATGAAAAAATTTCAGAATAATTTAAAAAAAAACTTATTTTGTATATGTGCACTTACAGCTGAAATACAATTCAACAAGTGACTTATATTGTCTACCATGATTGTAAATAATATTTATGCAACATTAACAGGCTAGTGGATTTGAGAAAAAATAAAAAAATATTTTATTTCAATTACAAAATTGTTAACATTGTCATCCTTGTTGTATAAAAAGATTTTTCAAATTCTATTTTCTCAAAAACTAAGTCCCAAACAAAAAAAGTTACTGTATTTTCTTCATGCCTGCTTGTAGATATCTTTCAGGGATAATCTGTACATAGTGTTAACATATATAAACATATAACTAAAATGTTTAAAATATTTTCTATAATTTAAGTTAATTAAATGTTAATATTAATATATTTCCTTACAGACTGTGTTCAGACAGTGTGTTGAGCAAAACGTTCATAATACCACTGAAGCAAGTCCTGATAGTATAACAACAATACCATTTCACACTTGCAAAGAACCTTGGCCTAATGTTCCAGAAAATGTATTTCCAAATTTGTGGAGAATTGTATATTGGACGTCACAATGTTTAACATGGCTAATAATGCCACTTATGCAGTCTTACATAAAAGCAGGCGATTTTACTGTTCAAGGAAAACTAAAATCTGCTTTGATCGACAATGCTATATATTATGGAAGTTATCTATTTATTTGTGGCATTCTTTTAATATATATAGCATTAAAACCTGGCTTAGATCTTGATGGGTAAATATTATATATTAATACAATGAATAATAAAAAAATATATTCTATACTTGTATGTTTACTTCACAGTCAAAAACTGAAGGCCATAGCATCATCTGCATCAAATACATGGGGTCTGTTTTTGTTGGTATTACTTCTTGGATATGCGCTTGTAGAAGTCCCTCGTGGATTATGGAATGCTAGCAAACCTGGGTATACTTTAAATTATAGCTACTTTAAAGTTGCTAAATTAAGTTTAGATAAGTGTGAAGCAGAAGAAACAGTAGACGACATACTTGAGGTAATATTTTACACTAGTTATATACATTGTTTTATCTTCACTGTATTATTTATTTTATTGTTTAGTCTTTGCAAGCTGCTACAGTGTCTATTGGACCTGGACATCCTTTTCATTGTAATTTAGAAACGATTTTTCAAAAAATTCCTGCAGAATTAAAAGACAGAATGAACAGAAGGCAATTACCCGATGATACACCAACTGATACACCATCTGAAAAATCTTTGATTCGTCTGCATAGACAAGTTGATTATTACTTAAAAAATATCATATATGTTTAGTATACAAATATTAATTTATTTGTTTCCTTCTTAGACTATAAAATCACTTCAAACACTACAACGTATAGAAACGCAGTGGGGAATTTTGGTTGATAAAATAATAGATTTAGAAGATATAGCTAAGAATCAAGTGAGTCATGATAGAAGATTCAAATCAACATTCCCTGTACATCGCTCTTTTCCATTTTTTGTTATTTATAATCCAGTTGTTGGTAAGTATTAAATATTAATGGATGTAACAAAATTTCGTTCTTTACTCGATGTTTGTCATTATTCAAAAAATTTTAGAATGGTATTGGAAATGTGTCATAAAGAGTTATGTTCAAAAAATAGCAGCTATTGTTGCTGGCTGCCTTTCAGCAGCTGTTGTATGGTCAGAAGTAACATTTTTTAACAAATCTCCAGTGTTGTCATTATTTGCCCAATTCTTGAATCTAGCTAAAGAAAACTATGATTATTTTACAATTGAGGTAAGAATCAAATTTAATACTAGCAAATAACAGTTTTATTTTGAGAACTGGAATATTTTTTTCAGTTACTATCCACATTGATAATTGCATACCTGTGTTACTGCGCTTATTCAACTGTTTTAAAAATCCGTGTCTTGAATTTGTATTACCTGGCACCACATCATCAAACTAATGAATACAGTTTAATATTCAGTGGTATGATGTTATGTCGTCTTACACCACCTATGTGTTTGAACTTTTTGGGTCTCATCCACATGGATTCACACATTATAAAAACTCACATATTGGAAACTCATTACACTCAAGTAAATACATTACCTTAATAATGGATAATTGCTAGGTATGTATGGTTGTTGTAAATCATCTGATAATTTATATATTTAGGTAATGGGTCATATGGATGTTATTTCCATCATATCCGATGGATTTAATGTATACTTTCCAATGGCTATTTTGGCATTTTGTCTAGCAACATACTTTAGTGTAGGAAGCAGATTACTTTCTATTTTGGGTTTCCAACAATTTCTTGATGATGATGAATTTACAACAGATATTGTTGAAGATGGCCGAGAATTAATAAAACGAGGTAAAATAATGTTCATGTAATTTCAGGATTAATGCATTTGCTTACAAACTTAATAAATGTAACACATATATTTATGCGTGTTACTTGTAGAGAGGCGTAAACGACAAAGGGCAGAAGATTCAATGTACAGAAGACGTGAATTTCAAGAAAGATTTAGCAATACCTCAAGTTCGTCTCGTTATAGAACATCTCGGCAAAGTACTGATACAGGTATATAGTGTAATTATTTTATAGGGATAACTTCAAAGTTGACTTGAGGTACTAAAATTAGTACTTAATGATTAATCAAATTTGCGTGTTTCAGTACGACCTCTGAAGCGGGACGAATCAGTAGAATCCGCAAGGGCTGGACTGTTACGTGACTTCGATCCTGCGGATTATTATATTGGCACGACACCCGGTGTTGATAGCTATGGTGCAAATAATAGTTACGATAGAAACTACCAGGCGGATGATTTTTATGAAGAACGTATGGATAATGCAAGAGCATTCACTACAAATACAAATCGTGTAGGACCTCCACCGAGAGGATTGTTCGACGATATTTAAATAGAATCAAATACTGTTTAACTTTCATCTAATAATATGAATTACTAAACAAGTACACTTATAGTTAATAATACTCATATTTAACTATCTATACTTGGTATTATGCGTCAACTTTATTAAGATCCTTAAGGGAGTGGTCTGAACGAGGGTGCGAGCCTGATACTATCGTTGAACCTCTAGATCTATAACTTAGCTATCGAATGTCATCTAATACTATTTGAAAGGAATAAAACTATGGAAGAATTTTGTATTGCACAGGTTGTGAATATAATTAAATTCTGTATTAGAATGGTAGAGATCGTATAAGGTAGTGCTATCGTTAATACAGAATTAGTTACAGTGTAAATTGAAAGATGTGATTAAAGAAGTCTCAATTTTACGTATATTCACTGCTTATTATCAAATTTTTAAGCAAAAAAAAAGTGGCATGCATGCATGCGCATAAGATTGTCATTGATGTTTTGAAGTTTAATTAATTTTATTCATATTTATAACTTTTACCATTGATAAAATAATAATACATCAATTATGTATGAATTAAGAAATTATAAAAATAGTTTTATTGATCTAATGTAAAGTGTTAAATTTCATACAATATTTGATACATTTTTAATAATGTATGCATAGCACATATATAGGTAAATATAAACTTATTACTATAGTGAAAAGAATTAAAATCTCATAAATTAACAAATTTTAGTGAATTCTAAATAGTCGCAATTTCCTTTTTGATTTTGAATAGCAGCTTGTTTTGTATTCAATACATAACTTTTATGTATAAATTTCTATTCACATAGGTAAAGATAATTGCACATTGCTTAAAACATAATAAAATAAAAATAGAAAAAAGTTGATTTTATATACTATGTATACTCCTGTAGAGCACATAAAAAAGAAGAGAAATAATGTATTAATTGATTATATTTAGAATAATTAATTATATCATTATATAGCCTAATATAAGTTGGTATTTATAATTACTATAATATTGAAACATGTTATAATATCAAATAGGAAACAACTTATTGCATGATTTTGTATATATATAGATAATACATATAAGAATGAAATTATTTAAATATTTATAATAGCAAATACAAACAGACATTCATTTACCTTTGTTACGGACGTTAACCGTTCAGTGTTATTATTTTAACAAAGTTACAACAAATTAATATTTAATATTTAAATTTATTCAATGCTATACATTTTTAGTAAGGTTTCAAATTTAAAAAGACTTTTATTTTACTTTGGTAACAATTCAATTTTTTTGTAAATAGTGTACAAATATTTATATTATATGATTTGACATGTAATATGAAATTTATTTATTGTTATATGTCATACGTGCATGTATCCAATAAATAGATTTATTTTATATTATGCATGTATAAAGGAGTAAAATTTGAACTTCAAAAGGGATTAAATCAATATTTTTTCTATTATGCAAAATGAAATTATGTATATCAATTTTATTGCAAATATTTCATACAGGTATGGAAACAATTAAGAAAATGTGTGTTTAAAATATATTTGCAATATTAACGACATCTGCTAATAAATATTTAATGTATTAACAAATTGAAAGAGATAAATCTCAACAACCTTTTTTTTTGTATTGGATTCAAAGTATATTTTCAAGTTTGTATTATAATTTAATAATATTTTTATACAATTTGACAAGCGCATATTGAATAGGTATCAGACATATGTTAATAAAGCACGAATATTTTCACTTTGTGTGAAATACGTTTTTTTTTTTTTTTATACATTTTTGCACTGTTCGTAAAATTGCAAGTATATAATTTCCTAAAAAAAGTACCCTATACGATTATGCTAAAGCAAGAACAAATCAATAAATCTTAAATAAAGTGAATACATTGTAATTAATTATTAGAATTATAATATGCAGTATAATTAGCAATAACATATTAATAGAGCCCATATAACGTTTATACGTGACGTATCCATGACAGAATGATACATATTCCATAAACATTTAACTCTGAATCAAATTGAAAGTAAAGAATTCAAATATTTTTAACAATATATTTTGTATAAATGTTTTTAATGTAAACAATATTAGGCCAAGAATATATGTATAGATATATATACTCAATAACTGTCCAATATGTAAAGATTTATAAATTCGATGTACTTCAATAATTCTTCCAATTAATGCCAGTAAGTATTATCATTTGTATTTTAAACAAACTTTATGAAGTAAGTAAAAGAGTTTTTCGCTAATTTCAAAAAATTATGATTATTAAGTAAAATAAACTATATAAAATGTGATTGTTGCTAAAATGAAGAATGAAAGAGTATAGACGATTACTATTTTTATTATTTTTACGTGCTCTGATTGTGAGATGCGATTTTTTCCGTGTCTATATCTAGGACTCGTTAATTCTGGCATCAATAGTAGCGGTTCTAATAATAACAAACTGGACCGGTTTGCACGATGTTCAATCGCATCATCTTGTTTAAAACCGTGTGATCGAAATACATCGTTACGGTAATTCATCCAGTTCTGCAAATCAGTATCGTATCCAATATGTTTTATAGTGCTCAAAATGTCATTGTGATTCATATGAAATGTCATGGGTGCGATACCATTATTAGATATTCTTGTATAAAAATTACTTGCACAGCGGTGATACAATTCTGTGTTTACTACATCCTTCGTGTCACAACTTATAAGAAGAATATTTGGTTTCAGTGCTGCTTTTGTATCAAAAATATCTCGTGGTTCACCATAAAAATAAAATATGCTAGAGGCATTAGTTTTTATGTAATTATAAACTATCAAGCAATGCTGACTGTTATCATATTGTGAAAATAATGTAGTGTCATGTTTACCATTTTCTGAACAATATTTAAAGCATAAAGTGTCGTTTTGTTGAAATTGACAAACTTCTCTGGCATATAAAGGTTTCTTTCCATATATGAGGCGGTCAGAGTATACTGGACTGTCCTGTGAACTGGCACACTGTTTACAAATTTTTTGTCGAGGAAGAAAAAGTGTATTTATTAAAGTCTTTGCTGTTGTTGGACTATATTTTTCATAATAATCCATGATATCACAATCAAGTGCATTGAGTTCTTCATAAACGTGATCCACTTTTGATGAGTATTTTATATCTGCATTATTATTCTCTGTGTTTTCCTTTATGAGTATATTACTCTGGTTGGTCAGTTCACTCTTAAATTTATCTACAGATTTATTTAAGTATTTTAAAGGTAGTGCTGATTTTTGACATTCACCTCCTGATATTGTTGAGAATTCTGTAGTATTGGACAAGGTTTCGATTGCTTCTAAATTAGTGATGAAAGTAGGAGATACATATTCATGTCTGACATCTGACGCATTTTCAGTTTCTCCCGATTCTTGAATTGAAATAAAACCGTCATTTGTAGAATTTACATCAACAGTTACAAAATTGCACGGTGGTATACTTGTTTTGTTTATGTGCGAAATATCATATGCGTGTGTCTCCGTGCATTGTGTTTCTATAATTGTGTTAGAGAGGTGCAATTTGTCATCGTGTTCTTTATATCTAATTCTATGTTCTTTCTCTAATCGTAAATGTTCTAAGTGTAACTGGCGGTGGTGAACACACGCAAAATTATATCAATTTGTTCTTTCAATTTCTTCCGATCGTAACTCCCGTTTAATTTTGTCTAAGTCATAAAGAACCTAAAACCAAAAATATAAGAAAATATAATGCGAATACTCTGTTCTACAGTTAAATTATTTTCTGAAAAATATTTGCAGCTTAAATACAAACCTCTAGTATAGAAGAAGCGCTCCAAGCTTGAGTCCTGCAACTATCCTTGCAATATTCTCCATCTTTGTTAGTAAGCTCCGGAAGACCTCTCCAATGATTTGTTGATGCCTCTATAAAATGTCGAGAAATAATAGTTTCGATTGATTCAATCGTACGCCGCAATTCTTCTTTTCCTCCGACTAATGGAGCAAAATATAGTCGAGCACGAAGGAAATATCCCATGGGCCAAAGCCATTCCTGTTAGATAGAATAAATTACATTACTTTTATCACAAAACATTTTATAATAAAATATACTTTTAAAAAGATTACTTACAGGCCCTTGATGGTAATTCCAACCATGAGCTAATTTAGTATCTCCACTGTCATTAGAATTATCATAATATCCATTATATGCCCAATCTGCAGGATCTAATGTCTTCATTCCAAGTGGGCCTAGCAAAATTTCTTCTGCTTTTTTCAATGCTGTCCATGCATGTTGTGGATTAAATAACTCTGGAGCCTTTTTAAATAATAATATTTTAATATTATGTAATTAAGCATAATATAACAATACTTAGCAGCAATATAAGCAACATAATTTATGTTGTATTTTATTTAAAAGATGAACTATGTGAATAAAATACTTACAACCACCATTGCAATGGGGAAATTAGGTCGCAGTTGATAATCAGCCCATACTTGTGTTGCTCCATGACTATCTTTAAAAATTCCACGACGATGAATAAGTTCTGGCTTCAGTTCTCCTTCTGTTGGCGTTTCATTAATATAGAAATACTTTTCAAAGTTCAGTGAAATTTTATCTGCCCATTGTTTATAACTCCATGTTACAACAAATCCTGTAATATTTTGAAATTATAATAGAAAATGGAAATAAAAGTAAAAGAATAAATAAAATTCTTACCATCACGATTCTTTCTTTGCACGCTACCATGAGGGAAAAGGTTTTGCTTATATAGTTCAGCTAAGAAACTGAGGATGCTTTTGCTAAGTCCCACTATTTCTACAGCTGAACCATCTCTTGGTGTAGCAGGTTTTCCTTTATTACCAGCTTTTTCAGAAGATCCCATTTTGTCCATCCATGTACCGCAATTTGCATCATTTCCTCCAAATACAAATCCAGTTTCTGGGTGTACTCCAATTTGATTGTTAAAACCACGGTCTGTCATGTGTTCGTCAATTTGTCTCCCAGCATTTCTTTCTCTAAAACAAAGTCCTTGGAAATGCACTAAAAGTGCTTCTTGAATAACATCGTGTAATGGTTGGTCCTGAAAATGCATTACAAAATATATTACATGCAATACATATATTTACCAATTTTTTCACGATAAATTATTTATACGTACTACTTGACCTGCAGGTAGTGGCGGAGAATCATCAGTTGGGAACAGTCTAGAAACTTTATCTGTTAAAATTTTCAAACCATTTGGCACTTCTTGTATATAACATTGAATTGTATATAGCCACCACCACAAAGCATCTCGACAGTTATATCTAAAAAATATTGAAGATGTCATTTAGAGAATATAAAAATTATTAAGAGTAATTCATCTTTTACCTAGCATTTTTTCCTTTATCAAGTAAATTAGGAATAAGACCATGTCGTAAAGTTCCTGCATAACCGAGAATAACAAATCGTGCTTCGTTATATCTGCCTGTTAATATGAGTAATCCTCTTAAAGCAATGAAAGTGTCTCTGCCCCAATTTCTCATATAACCCGTTGCAAAATGTGGCAAACCAGCAGACAATGTCATGCACATTTGTTCACTTTCACCATTATATTGTTTAATTGTTGGCTTAGGAGAATCTAAATTTGGAGACAAATCTGGTAATGGAGCCGATCTTACTACGCCTCCTACTTGTATTGAAATCAAAGACAAAATCTTGATGAAGGTGGAACCATCCTTCACAAAGCTAAAAAACGATAAATTAATAAGAATAAATATAAAAAAATATAAATATACGTCTGATTAAATACCTTGAGGTTAAACTATAACATTGTTCGAGAAGTATCATATAAACATTGACAATTATAACATCAAAGTAACTGGGTACTAAGTAGCGAGGTATCAGTTTAAATGGCTCTGTAGCTTCTTCAAGCCATGTTCCAAGGTCTCTGGTTCCATTATCTTCTTTTAATCGTTGCCACATGTAATCTGTATATTTGTTTTTAAATATTGTGTTTCATTAATCATAACATTATTTAAGAAGATATAATAAATTGGCTTCAGTACACTTACCTATTAACCAATTACCCTGTCTCAAATTAATGCACACCGGGTGTCCTAGATCATTATTTGGACGAATATCCGCTAATAAAGAAATAATGCCTGAAAATTAAATTTCCTTGTTATTTTATATAATGAATTATGAAAATAAATAGAGAAAACACGTGTATAATTTACCTTGTAATCCTGCATAGACAAGCGGACCATATCCAGGAATATCATACACGCCGAACTTATTTGAAGTTTCATCACGTTCTTCCTGATCGCATCTGTATAAGGCCTTATTTAGATCTACCAAATCCATACGAGAAGCAATAACACGTAAATCTGAACTTTTTGACGATGTTACCATCGAAATAGTATTATGAATTTTTGCAAGAGCAGGTTTTATATTAGCATGAAGTGACACTCTAAAATTAAACGTGTTAGTATTTATATACCATGTAAATTTATGAACAGATCTCTATAAAAAGAGTGTATAAAAATACTACCGAATAGCAATGATGGAACCAGGTTGAAAGTTTACAAAATTCAGCTGAGTTATCTTAGGATCACCGGAATCAACTTTCTCTAAAATTTCTGAGTCACAAATCTGTATGTGTTCTTTCAAATTTAATATGTATTCAGAGAAACCGTTTATATAATTTTCATCTCGTGCATATTTTTCAGGGTAGTGGAAAGGTGAAGTACCATTTCTAAAAATCATATATATTATCAAAACGGTTTTGAAATATATGATAATAAACATTCAAAAATATTTAATTACTTACTTTACTCCTACATAAGACAAAGATGCTTCTAAAATAATTTCTTCTACTACGCCTTCTACTCGCAATGGCTTCACATGCCTTCTTAAATCATTAGCATTAGGATCTGGATGCTTGAAAGCTGTAAAAGCAACTAAAACTACACTATCGTGACTCGTTGGAGAATGTCTTGTTACAGCTACTATATCACTGTCCATTTGGTCAACAAAAACCTATAATTTTAATAATTACGATTTAAATAATTTATCTAAACTGTATTCTTCTTTGTTCTAAAACATGCATTATAATAATGTACCTGGGAAAAATTCTGTTGCCCGAGAGAATAATGTAAGTCATTTAATGCTTTTTTCCCTGCAATTATACCAGTTTTTAGACCTATGAGTCCAATACCATCTACCAAACATTCATCATCTGTCCAGGAAGCATATTGTCTTGTTTCATCTACTACATGTATCTGTAAGAATTAATAATATTTCTTTGGTGAAAAAATTGAAGTTTACAAATAGATAAAAATTTGAAATAAAACAATACTATATTAAGCGGAACTTACATGGTGGGGAACTAGTTCATCGTATCCTCGACTGCTGCCACTAGCACATGCTGCCATTGATACAAGCGCAGCACTTGGCAGTAAGTCAAACGTACTACGTTTTTCTACCGGGCTAGGATTGTCGTGAGTTAGGTCTAAGAAAAGGGCGTGTGCTATGCTTGGTACCAAAGGCCGCTTACGTGGTTGCAAAAATGCTCCAACCGGTTCACCTCCATATCTATACACTAATCGACCTTCTTCATGACTGTCCCAAGCAGACATAGCTTCTGTTGCAAAAATAAAAAACAAAACATTTAATAACAATTTACATTTTTTTGCAAAGTCTTACAATTTGAGATAAACTTACATACCTCGAATTAAAGAAGTTATACCAAGTCGATTAACAAATATATTATCTTTTTGATCAGAATTAGTAAATAATTCTGCAACAACGTATAAATCTGGACGGATACGACGAGCAATATCAAGCATGTACTGAAAAATTACGAAATGTATTAAAGTAAATCTAAATTTAAATATATATTTTAGTATTTTTACCAATCAAATATACCTCTGCAACTGGAATAGGTGTTGAATGGCAGTTGTCTAAACGAATACCATCGAATATTTTAGCCGTCTGCTCAACATAAGTAGTCATGTGTTGCCATAAAAAAGGACAATCTTCTGGCTTATTTCCATATCTGTAATAAATGCGATGTAACAATTTCATGGTATAATAACAACTTTCCTAGACCGGTTGCATTACCTTAACTTTACGCTATCACCCCATGCAATAAGTTCTCTTCTAATATAAATGTTAGAATCAGGATCTGCAAAATTTTTCAAAGGATCGCCATTCATTACCCATCCGTTATGAGCCATAAGATAACATCCCGCATCTGAGTACATTGTTGCTTCTCTTTCAGTTAATGTTTGAGGTGCTCCATAGTCAGTAAAATATCTGAATGCATTTACAATAATAATTTAATATATTTTAGAATAGGTTGCACTTATATGATACAAGTAATAAATTTTTTTAGAAAAAAAGTACCTTGGAACAAGTGGATTTCTTTCACTTATTTCTTTAAGTCTTGGTCCATCAGATTGTACTCTAAAATATCTTATACCAGCAATTGTATTTTCAATTGCAGCATTCAGATTATTTTGTACTTCATTAATGATTGTGTCATTAAGATCTTGTAACTTCTTTCTTAAATCTTCTGCACAACGCTTTAAACGAGTTTCTTCGTCAAAACAGTCAGCTCTGTAATAATAAATGTAATAAATTATAAAGAAACAAAAATAATGAAAATATAAAAATAATTAAAAAGTTAAAATCTTATTTATACAACACTTGTATAACGATTTACCTATATATGTTATATTTTTGTAATGATAGTTGCATATTTATAGTTGCTTTTAGTCTGCGGAATTTGGGGTCATGTATTATTTTAATATCCTCTAATATTGGTTCACTAATATCCTGAGGCATTTGATTTCGTGCTAAATTCAGAAATTCAGCAATAGTTTCATTAATATCTAATATATATAATTCGTGTACTTTTACAAGCGGTAGAAAATATGTATGAAGTGCATGACGAATTGACTATGAACAAAAAAATAATAATTATTTAAAGTTCATTAGTATTATCATTAACTATTACTATAATGCATTTGTTTTACGTTTAAATGTTCTTCATCTTCAACTACTGAAGGAATACCCTTAAATTCCCATTCTCCAGCTGCCACTTGTATTGTTAGTTCAAATAATGCAGCATCTAAAATATATGCAGGACGCAAATGAGGACTATTGAAACAGTTATATGTACATTCTGGATGAGAGACTAAGAAAGGACTTTCATTAGCCGTATGATTTAAAACAATATCACATATACTCAACACCTGTAAAATGTAACATTTAAAACAAAATATTACCTCACATAGCAAAAAAAAAATATGAATTATTTGAAACTATATTACTTACATTCCATTCATTACGCATTTTGTTAATGAATTGTTCAACATCATCATATGTAATTGGTTTATCATCATCATTAAAGGAAAGATTTAATTTCAATTGATCACTAAGGCTATAAGATGATTTGGAATATCCCAATTCCTAAAATATGTATTGCATAAATAATTAATGTACATATATTACAATTATTATGTATTAAATAAAGCAGTACACATTGTATATTATATATAAATTGGAATAGTATTATAAATTGGATATATTACCTGAATTGGTGTGAAATGAATTACATTATAACCAGAATTTCGAGCTACTAACAGCTTATCTTCCCAAGTGGAAAAAGGTCCTAAATGTTTTGCCAAAATAGTTTGACATTGAATACAATCCAATGGTAGATCTTCTCCATGTTCTCCTATTTTCAATTCTGGATCCACTAATAAGTATCCAGAAGCAATGGGTTTTACACCTTCAGCACTAAAAAATTTAATATTTATGAAATTACTAATATTAGTACTTTTGTACAGTAATACATACTTAGGATCTGTAAGATAATAATGAAATGAACCAGCCAGGGATAAACATATACTGGATGTCTCACTTAACCATTCTAATGGATAATATCTGTGTCTCTCAAATTTCTGAGTTCCACCTAAAGGATGATTTATGAAAAGATCAAGTGTCTTCCCAAGAAGAGAAGCACCTAATCGAAATTCCACTCTGCATCCTGATAAAAATTATTTTAATCTTTGAAACTGTTTTAACTTATTTGCATAAAAATTATAAATAATATAAACCATTTACATACCTTTTTTCAATCTATACAACACACCATCAAGATGTTCTCCATTATTTAAAGTTAAGACTCTTATTTGTTCAGAGTCGTGACTTTGAGTCGATGACACCTGTTCTGTCATATTTTTGACTACTGCCTAAAGACACAAGAAAATATTTTACAACATCCATAATCATTATTATTTTATAATTGTACAAATTCTGTTCTACTGATTTCATATAAATTAATATATTGTATATCTATTAATAATATGAGAACAAAGTTTTTATTATCTTATCTGTTTTTTTATACTTTTACAACACTTATCTTGTACCACAGTCTATTATACCACTAATTTTGTAAACAACACAACACAAGATTTTTTATAACTGTATGTACTAAACAATAAAAAAAAAATATCTGCAATAAGTACTTAATATTTACACTGAAACAAGAAACTTGAATAAATAAAAAGTGTTATGAATGATTAAGTTAATTCAAAGTTTTAAACTAATGCACAACGTATATTATGTGTATCCATGATACTTTTATAAGACAAATTGCTTCTCCGGAGATTAGTACTTACACGTGAAACCTGGTAATGGGCAAATACTTAGTCCGCAACTCCCTTAATATAAGTTACCAGCACAAAGAAGCTAGCAAGCGTATAGAAAGCATATTACATTACAAAGTTACGCAGCATGAACACACATAAAGCCTTGAGCTATTCTCATTCTACATGCTTGGATTACCTCTTTGTAACAGTATAGACAGAAGTAGACTTCCTACCATATAATATTAATTGTACAATTGTTACTATTATTTTTTATCTACTGGTTACTAAATTTAATTCTAACAAGTTCAACCAACACACTACTATTGATACCAATACATCACCATTATTCCAACACTGAAGTATTAGTCCGAAAATATGAAATTTTAATTTTCTATAATTACAACTTTTTGTCCCATAGGATTTTTAATATATTTAATATCAAATTAAATATATATTTGTAATATTTTTGAATGTAAAAGATTCTCTTTAATTAGATTATCATAGTTACATTAACTGAATGTTGTAGACAATGTATTATCAA
This sequence comes from Ptiloglossa arizonensis, assembly GCF_051014685.1. Taxonomy (NCBI): domain Eukaryota; kingdom Metazoa; phylum Arthropoda; class Insecta; order Hymenoptera; family Colletidae; genus Ptiloglossa; species Ptiloglossa arizonensis. Next base: position 25,102,328 of record NC_135050.1, read on the forward strand.
TGAGAACTAAATGAATTATGGTATTCTTATCACTCATAACAAAAGATATAAATACAAGGGGTTATTAGGATATACCACTGTATCTGTTGAAACTTACATAATAACAAAGACATTGTAAGTAGTGGCAATTATAAAGACTTCGAAGAATGCTCCTAAATTTCCTTATTAGTGCCTTTGTTGCATTCCGAAAAAAATTATTTATTGCAAGTACTGAACCCATTCTCAAGACAAATAAATTATACAGCTGAAATCACTTGTTACTAAGAGTAATGAATTCCATAAATTAGTTTTATATTATCACAGCTCTTATCACAGTTTTTTTTTTTTACTTAAGCAAAGGCCATTTTATCTGTTACCTACAACAAATACAAAGAAAAGCTGTTTAATTATAATAAAAATTGCTCAAATCGTTTTTAATCTAAAAAAAAATTTTAATTTATTTCTTATAAATGTAAGAGTAAAAATAATACATTAATTATATTATTTATTATTATTTATTATTTTGTTACATTAAAACAAGATGATATATTAGAAAACTGCTTTATTTAATTTTTTTTATATACATAATACATACAAAGATACTAAGTAATTACATTTAAAACGAAATAAATTATTTACTACTGTTGCATTGTTTATGAAATTCTCTAAAAGACATTTTCATAAAAATTGTGCATAAAGAAAGATTCAGTTTAAATCACCAATTAATATGATACATTTATTGAAAAAAAAGGTAGAATTTGTGTAAAAAACAAAAATCATACATAAGTATGTCAAAAGCTGCTGTAACATAAGTATTGTTGTTAGGAATTCAATATGTATCAGAACAAAATTGATCTGGAACAATACATCATAAATGTATATAATGGGTTAATAAATGCAAACAAAATTCTAATTAATATTTTGCCTCATGTAACTGGAGCATGCAATGTAAAAGAGTTACAACGCTTTAGAAAACACATATTACACTTTTCTCCTGAAGACATCCTCCTGTATTTATTTTGTTTTTCGTACCTGAATACACTGCTAATGTAAATTTTCCGAAACAAAAGTTCTGTACTTTCATTCGAACATAACAGGAGAAAAATGTAAATGAAATAACATTGATTCAAAACAGAATCTAACGTATTTCTTTGCAGACAAAAATTTAATATAATCCACTGTCCAATTTATTATTTTGTAATAAATCAAGAGTAACGCGTTTCGTTCGAATTGACCTCTATTTTAACGAAGCAAACTTTGAAGGTCATAAACATACAAGCATGGTTCAAGTTAAAAGGACAGAAGAAGCAGACGACAGGTTGTAGTTGATGATGACATATTCAGATTCATTGATTGGATGATCAACCACGGCAATTTCATGTCCAGTCTTTAAATACCTTTTCTTTTCAAAAAGTTCATTTTTAAAGTCAGTGTTTTAAATATTTCGATTTTCAATTATTTATACCATAGATTTAAGTAAAATATACCATTGAAATAATAAATATCAAATTTCTAAAATGGTATTTGAAAATACTATGTAAATTATCCTTAAAATCCTGTGTATATTTAAGTATACATATAAGCATTGTATATATTTAGTAATTATGTTTGTCCCACACGCATATTTAATTTTGTAAATTAAAGCTGTCACATATATATATATATATGTAGTAAAAATATAATAATAATTTTAAAAGAAATTGAAGGCGTAAAATAATTATTTGTTCGTTAAGTAGGTTATCTTACAATACAATATAATATTAAATGTTTTTATAATACTTAAAGAACTTTCAATTTACTTTGGTTACAAACATGAAAATTATTTTAGGACAATGTATAAATAAATAATATTAATTTTTTTTATAATTATTCTACATTCAAGTGTCCCCAATATTATAAAGATAACTATTGAAAATGACACGTGTTGCGAATAGCACGAAATATATCAAATTATAGAATGCAATTGTATACTGCATCAATAATTTTTTGAACCAAATAACTGTATGCAATACGATTAATTAGAAACCGGTGATATTTCTTGTCATTCGCTGTCATTCGCTTTCTCTTTCGCACATTATTTCAAAATGGCAGTCGCTACAGACGAGCTGAGTAAGTAATCCTGAAAAAAATCAATTAATTTTGCTTAAAAACGTATTTTTCAATAGTAACATAAGCTACATCGTTGATTATAATCTCAGCTGTTTAATAAAAATGTTATTGCTAAGGATTACAACAATTTTAAAGATATCGTAGCTTGTTAAAGAAAGTCAGTTGTCATGCCGTGTTGCAGAAGGCAACTTCAAATACATCACTCCTTTTTCTTACGGTTCACATTTAAATTTTCATTTTACACTTTTTTTTCTTATTTCTGTTTTTTGTATTTCATTTTCAGCACATGTTTATATCTGTCAAATAAATAATACTGTATATACTCACTCGTTTCCTATTTATTGTTTAAACCTTTCTAGTATTCTAGCATTTACTATAGCATTTGAAAAATAATTTTCTTCGACTATAAAACCAAATTACTATCTTGTATCATTTCCACTAATATAATATTTTTTAATACAAAATATATTTATTAATACTGTAGTTTTGGTAACAAATTATTAGATTTTAGAACTATAATAAATCATTTTTACCAGTATATGTCATTTCTTACAACAATTAGACAGAATACTTCAACTAGGATTAGTTAAAATCAATATAGTGTAATAGTACTTAATATTTACGAATAAATTTATGTATCCTTTCATAGATTAAAACATACCAATTTATTGTTTTATTAAAGTCTTGCTGGAACGAGTATTTCTCAGATTGGGATCTGCAGAAACTGATGAACAATTACAGACGTCAGTTTGCAAATTTTTGCCTCCAGTTTTACTTAAGTTATCTAGTGCACAAGAAGGTGTCAGAAAAAAAGTAATGGAGTTATTAATTCATATAAATAGAAGAGTAAAAAGTAGACCCCAGGTTCAACTACCAATTGAAGCACTTCTACTACAATATCAAGACCCAGCTGCCAGTTCATTCGTAATTGTATGATATTATTAAAAAGTATCAAATTAAAAAATTTGTTCTAAAATAAAAATTAATTGTTACATTATACATTTACAGAATTTTACAATAATATATATTAAACTAGGATATCCTAGGATGGAAATGCATAAACAAGCCAAATTAGTTCCAAGTGTTCTAAATGCTATAGAAGGAAAACCATTGTCTCATCAAGATAGGTTTGTTAATAACTAGTTAAATTTTTATCTATCATTTAAACAATAGAAATAAAATAAGTAAATATATTTAAAAAAATATTTCAGTTTAATGCTTATAATTATGCCCGTGTTGGGTCATATTAATGTTCCTATGGATCTAAATAAACGGGCATCTCTTCTTGGTTTACAAGATAAACCTTACGTAGCAAAACAGTTAATCAATTTTATGCTTGATGTATTATTATTGCCTTATGGGTAAGATTATTTATAACATTTGCATTAAATAATTATGCTAATTTAATGCTATAGAAAATTCTTACCATAGATCTGTAGGACAAACGGAAAATCAACAATCAGGTCAAGCAATTGATTGGTCATCATTTCCTGTACCACCAGGATTAAGTGAATATGCATTTAAACGAGTTATAGGTGAAAATCCACCAACAGCAGAACAGCTTGAGCAAACGAAGTTAGGAATTGTTAAATTTCTTGCTGCAGGATTTTTCCCTGATTCAGATATTCTTATAAATTTGATAGTAGCAGCTGCAGATACTAGATTTAGTGTTGCTAATATGGCAAACTTAGAATTGAAAAAGATTGTTAAGTATGTTTTAAAACATATTTATATAAGTTTTATAAATATTTTTTCAATAGAGTGTATTAAGTATACTCAATTTTTTTTTGTCAATCTGCAGTACATTAGACTGGTCTTCAATGCAGTTAGCTGTTCCACTTTATACGTTATTTTTGGGTACTGATGCTTTAGCTACACAAAAAGAAGTTAAGCCAGAAATGAAACGTTTGCCTGCAAGTACCCGAATTCGTCTTAAACTTTTGCATCATCTTTGTCGTGTAACTAAAGCTGGTTTTATTATACCACCATGCATTCAGGTATGTTTAGTGCAAATGTATTACATTTTATGATATTTATTTTCAATCAACTTACAGGTAGTTTTTGATTCACTTTATGGAACAAATACAAATGCCAAGTTGAAGTCACTAGCATTGCAATTTACATCAAATATTGTACAACAGTGAGTTTAATGCATTATATGATTTTTTGTAAATTGATATATTATTTATATTTTAAACATGCTATTTATGTACATATAATAATATATTTAATTCTTTAAGGTGTAGCCTTACACCACTAGCTCGTGTAGCTGGTGTTATCTTAGATGGCATGATAAAATTGATTTCTGAAGGAGTTGTGCCATTACTTTGCGATGACAAAGTAATGGCATATACTATTATTGGACAACTGGGACGAAGAATTCCATCATTGATCAACAAAGATTCAAATTTGTTACGTAATTTATTTGATACACTCATATCGGTAAGTAAGTAATAATAAAATTAACAATAAGTAAAAGAGGTGTGTATTATATTATTAGAATTTTATATTTTGAGCCAATCTTTTTATGATTTTTAGACAGAAGGTGATTTACAAAGAGCAGCGCGGGATGCATTGATTTCTATAACGCCTGCATTTGTACTTAGTAAAGATGATGAAACAAACATAGCTTTGATGAATGATTTACTGTCCACATACATTGAATCACCAGAATCTAACGTCAGGCATGTATATATTCATTAAGTTAATTATTCACATTTTAAAAGCAGTGCAAAATTGTATTTCTTATATAAATTTCATTTTTGAGAACAGATTCGTCGCTATGCATTACGCTGCAAATGTATTTCCTTTTGAAGATGCACCTTCTCGTTATCTTTTATTGTTAGCATGCGGAGATGATAAACATGAAATAAGTACAGAAGCTATGAAGGTTCTGTACAATATTATGTATAAAAATGAAAGTGATAAACAGGATAGTAATCAAATTTTATTAGCAGATTTTCAAAAACTTGTTATTTACATTTATTCAAAGATGCAGACAAGGATGCCTACTTCTAGTAGTGGAAAAGTGAATGTTGAGAGTAAAGTACTCCCTTACAGTATTACTATATTTACCCAGGTAATTAATTTAATGGAGAAATAATTTACTTTTAATACACCACTTTCTTTTATAATAAAAAGTAAAAATTTGTTTTGTTATAGATGATTACTTATCTTCGTATTTGTTTGGCTAAAAATGCTAATGTTACTGTAAATAATGAACCGTTACAACATCCTTGTGAAAGTACTCCATTAATTGCACGTTATCTACAAAATCTGTACAAAGAACAACCAGAAACATTAAATAATTATCTTGATATGATTTTGATTCTTAATAATGTTTCTGCAGGTAAGATTATAAATTGTAATTACAAGTATTAATTATTGTTATTTAACAGTAGTAAACATCATATATGATATATTTTATACAATGCAGATGAGTCTTCTTTACAAGCTTTATTAGAAGTGATTGGTTCTATTCCACAATATGTAACAACAATTTATGAGAAAAAGTTGTCATGGCTTCATTCTTTATTTACATCCAACAAGCCGAATGTAAGGCAATTAGCTGCTAAAATTTATGGTATAATAACTGCTCAGCTTCCTATGAATGACTATGAAGCTCAAATTTCCGAGATTTTGAACATTTTGAATAAGAAGAATTTGGAAGCACAACATGGAGCATTATTGACCTTAACATATATGATGGAAAGGAGAATAATTTCTTGGAAAACTGTCACAAATAATGCTTTGTTTGATTTAGATATTTATATTCAGAGTGTAAAAATGATATGTATGTATATATGTTTCTGTACAACCACAAAATGATTGTATTTTCAAATTTTATTTTGAAAATATTTCTTTAGGTACTTTCCTTCGAAATAGTACAATTTTATTAATGGATGCTGCAATTCAAAGTATTGGTATCTTGGGAAAAACATACAGTTTACCATTACCTAATGAGGGTAAAGATGAACCAAACAAGAAAGCAATTGTAGACATATTATTTTCTGTACTAAATAATGTCAAATTAAATATTAAGGTTCGTTTTATAGCAGTTGTTAGTTATATTAAGTTATATAAATTATTGTAATCAATAATTTATATAAAATTTTTATTTTTACAGATTAAAGAAAAAGCTGCTCTCTCGTTAGGATATTTATGCATAGGAGAAAATTTTCCACATACCACAGAAATAGTGACTAAAATACTTACAATGGTTAAAGAGGTAATTACATACTTATTGATATTTATGCAATTGGCATTTTTATGAGAACATAAATTTTGAACTTGCATTTATGTATTTTATAGACAAAAGATTTTGAAATGCACTTAATTATGGGAGAAGCATTGGTTTGCTGTGTTCAAGGTCAAGCATCTCCAGAGGGACGGGATACTTGGACAACATTACCAAATGAATATAAAGTACCTTATAGTAATGCCAGTACTGAACTTTTAATACGCACAATGGATGAATTACTTAGGATATATAAAGATCCACATCCCAACTTAAGACAGGTATTTATTTAGTAGTACTTATGATGTTACAGTTTCTTCATTTTTTTTATTACAAATATTTTTTAAAAGGCGGTCTGTGTGTGGTTATTAGCACTTTTAAAGCATAATGTCCAAAGGGAATGTATTAAAGAAAAATTTTCATCGTTGCATCATGCATTCATGGACTTTCTTTCAGATGACAGTGGTAAGTACTAGCGTAAGTTTTATTTCTAGAAAAGCAAATTAAAGAATTCTTTATTATTGAAGTGTGTGATTTTAATTGTAGACATAGTGCAAGATATAGCAGCAAAAGGACTTAGTTTGATACATATTAATAGTACAAAAGAAGAAAAAGAAGCTTTGGTTTCTAGTATATTAGAGCAATTTACAAAAGGTGATGCATTTGGATTTGCAGCAATTGCTAAAGTAGCAAATGAAGAATTGAATAAGTATTTGCCCAACATAATTCCACGTTTATACAGATATCAATTCGATTCAACGCCTAAAATTCAACAGAGTATGTCTAGTATTTGGCGTACAATTGTTCCGTCAACGAATAAAACTGTGAGTAATATTTTCGCGAATATTGTCAACTTCCTAGTCATATAATAGTCTTTTACAATTATGTTTCCTACCTCGATAGATTGAACAATATCATAAAGAAATATTGACTGATATAACTGATAATTTAACACATCATGAATGGAAAGTACGTATCAGTTGTTGCAATGCGCTTGCAGATTTCTTAAGAGTGAACGTTCGTTTTAATCTTGCAAAATATGCACCTGAATTATGGAAACAACTGTTTCGAGTAATGGATGATATTCATGAAGGTACCCGATTAGCAGCCACAAATACCACTAAGATCCTTAGTAAAGTAAGTTTTACAAAGTAAAGTAATATTAATTATTTGATTTTTTACTCTTATGAAGAAAATATAGAAACTATATTACTTTTATCATATTTCATTGTATTACCGACGTTTTGTATTAATTTATTAATATAGGTTTGTATTCGATACTCTGATGCTTCTTATGGTAAAGAGGGAGAAGAAGTTATACAAGCAATACTGCCAGTATTATTAGATATTGGGGTTATTCATATTTTGAGTACTGTAAGATCAGTGTCTCTGCAAACAGTATCACAATTAGTTTCAAGAGCTGGTAGTTTGCTTAAACCATCTCTAGTCATTTTAATTCCTGCTCTTTTGACTACAATTGGAGAATCGGAAAATCCTAATGTGTCATATTTAAGTAATGTATACTCAGCAACAATAGAGTCACGAGAAGCTATTGATAATATTAGAGCTAGTGCAGCTAAAGGGCATTATGCTATTGACACAATAACAAAAGTGAGTTGTTTAATGTAAAAAGTCGCACTAAATAAGAATTATATTTTATTAATAGTCTGTATTTATTTCAATATAGTGTATACAGTATATTGATGTAGAGATTTTAAAGGAATTAATGCCAAAAGTGGTAGAATTAATCAAATCTGGCGTGGGATTTGGAACAAAAATTGCTTGTTCACATTTTATAATACTTCTAAGTACTCACTTTAAACAAGAAATACAACCATATGCTGGTAACTAAAAGATTATACCATTATATTTAATTTAAAAAAATGTGAAACTATATCTTCTCGATTTATTGTTCGTACAGGTAAAGTTTTATCGACTCTAATGCACGGTTTATCGGATCGCAATTCTATTGTTAGAAAAAATAATGCAATTGCTATTGGGCATATAATTGGATCAGCAAAACGATCAAGTCTTGACACATTATTTAAAACACTGAACATGTGGTACATAGAACGAGGTGTGTGACCATTTTTAAAGATTATGTATATACAGAATTTACAAGTTAAAAATATTATCTTATTTAACTTTAAATTCTAGATGATACAACCAAATTAGCAATTGGACAAACATTGCAGGCTATCAACAATTATAATCAAAGTATATTGAATGATTATTCAAATATTGTTCTACCTCTTACCTTTTTTGCAATGCATATGCAAAAAACCCGAGGTTCGTAGTGTGATTTTATAATTTGATTTATAAATAACATATTATATTGTCTCTTAATATTTTAATAGAGAATGAAAATATGGTCGATGTATGGACTGATTTATGGAATGACGTAACTCCGGGAACCGAAACTGGAATCAGGCAAAACGTAGAAACAATAACAGAACTTTTACGTTCATCTTTGGAATCATCATTATGGAATATAAAAGCTCAAGCAGCAAATGCAGTTCATACTTTAGCTGAAAAATTAGGCAGTGATATTGATGCAACTGTAAGGAATACTTTGTTAAAGGTGTTAACAGATGGCTTACGCGGAAGAACCTGGGATGGAAAGGAACGACTATTAAATGCACTTGCTACGTTAACATGCAATAGCAAGTATGCATGTAAAATTATATTTCGTTTTAACAATCAAATATAAATACAATATATTGAACTATAACGAACATTGTCAAAAATGTTTTGTTTGTATTGTTCAGATTTTTGAAAATGTAATTTTGATTGTAGACAAGCTCTTAAAGAGGATTCTGAAACATCTATGGTTATAGTACAAGTATTGTATAGAGAGAGTAAGAAGGAAGCTTTAGAATATCGTCGACATGCTCTAGAAGCATTTGCTATGGTCTTGCACGAATTGGACATTGATAAATTTAAAGAGATATACGACATTGCTGAAGAAATTTGGACAACGGTATGTACTATTAATAAACATAATATGGTCAAATTTTTTTCAACTTTGTTACATAAGCATTATATGGCGTAGTTGCCAAAGAAATACGAAAATGAATCTCTCATCTCTGATGAAAAACTAAAGAGGGATGATAACATTATGAAATTATATGAAACTGTTTATGGGATGCTTGGGAAAGCATGGCCATCCTGTAAAGAAACTCAAGGTGATTGCATTGTGCTGTTACTAAATATGAAATATTTATAGTATTTTTTATTTAGCTTCTTTTTGTTTAGATAAATATTGTGTAGAATTTGTAACTCGTTGCGATACAATGTTTCCTATGCAGTCTACACCTATTCAAATATCAATGTTAGCAACGCTTAACTTATTTGTGGATAAACTTGTCTTGTTCAAAGTGAATAGTTCAGAATTGTCGATGAAAGAAAAGGAAATGTTGGATTTGACTTGCGACACACTTAATAAAATATTAAAACATAGTATAGGTAAATATAATTACAAATTCTTGAATGTAATTGAAGATAATGTATTTTCATGTTTTTAGTTAATATGTTTATCTACAAAGTTCTAAAAAACTAATATGAATGTATGTTTTTATTCGCATATTCCTTACAGGTATTTCATACACCAGGATAAGGAAAGAAGCTTTAAACATAGCTTTGTCTCTTGGTAAGAAATTACATGATACTGAAAATACTAAACAATTTGATCAAATGACCGTAATATTTCAAGAGGTTATACCACAATTATCAAAGGATAATGAACCAGAAATTCGAATTAGACTCATGGATATCAAAGAAATATTTAAACTATGAAGATACTGAATAATTTTAGTACTATCTAATCGATGTTGTGTATCTTTAATTTGGTGACTACGTTTTCAGTCATTTCAGAATAAGAGTGACAAAAAGGTGTAATATCTGCCAATTTATTTAATGATACATCGTTATAAACGTGGCTAGTAATAACAGTAACAACAATTGTCTAATAATACATAATTTAAATTTCACTTTAGTACTGATATTTTTTATGGTTTCCTATTTTTTAGTTTGTATTGTTAAAAGATATGAAAAATATGTCTTCTTATGAGTTCTGTGCAAATAGTATATTACAAAAATTATGTTATTCACAAATATTTTCATCTTAAATAATGTTGAAAAAGTTTAATTTATTTAAAAACCTTTTTGAACTGACAAGACTTATATTTAGAACATCTTTTTCTACCATATTTTCGCATACTTATAGGTAAGTAAAATAATGTGCAATATATAATTAATGACTATAATTACACATTATGTACCATTTTTACATAAGTAGATATTTATATGCGCCATAAAAAAGTAAAAAATAAAACAGAGTAATTTTGAACTTGAAATTTGACTGAATAAATTGTAAGTATTTATATTACAAATAAAAGTACAGCAAATGAATTTGTACTCAATTGGGATATTGCATTTCATATTTTTTTATAATTGCTTTTGAAACAAATATTTTCTATTATTCATAATTTTACAGTTCATAAATTAATACAACTTTACTATGTAACACTTATTTAATGGATGTTTCATTTAACTCAACTTTTTAAGTAATATTGAAGCTCCTGGATTCGATTTGGATTTTAAAATACTCATCATTGGTTTTAATTTAGAAAGCAGAGTATTTGAAGTTGACTTTGTTTCATTTTCTAGTAACAATACTAATAAAAAGCATCCCCTATTATATTCTATCCATTGTTCTATGACATCTGCCTCCAAGTGATTAATTAATTCATCTCCAAAAGTAGTTTCACCTTTTATCAGTAATTCTTTATCATTCTGTATGACTTTCTTTAACATCATATGTAAACCTGCATGTTCAACAGTCCTGTGTTCAAGGTCCTTTTCTTTAATTCTTACTGTTGAGTCTGTGATAAATGTAGCAATGGATTTAAAAGCTTGTTTCAGTTTTTCTCCAGTACCTACTTTCAGTATTGCTAAAGTTACCATTGCAATAGAACTGTTAGACATCCAAATTGCTGTATCTAGTGTTACAGCCTCAAGAAGTGAATCGGAAATTGAATGAAGAAGTTCTTCCTCTCTGAGATTAGCAGGTTTTTTACTTGTTTCATTACTATCTCCTTGTTGTAAGTATGTAACTATACTAGGAGGAAAGTAAAAAGAATTTCTTCGAGCTATTAAATATAAAATTACATGTTTTCCATACTCATTTAATGCTATATCTGTAAGATGTTTTTGAATTTCTGAGAGAATAATTTTCTTCACAAGAACAGTGTCATCTACTGAATCAAATAAAGCCAGTAATATCAAATACCCATGTTCAGACATGGAGATAGTTGTTACATGTTCCTTAAGGGCTTTCATTATAATTTTTCTATCTTTATTTGTACCATGCCATATACACATTATAACAATTTTTGAACCAGGTTTAGTCTGAGATAATTCTACTACAGAATCTCTTAACATAACTATTATTTCTGTTCTATCTTCAACAGTACAGTCATTTAAGAATTCTAAAATGACACATTGCACAAGTGTAAAATGCAGAAGCTTTTTATTTAGTATCCTCATTAAATTTCCTTTTACAGCAGATAATGTTGCTGATTTCATATTCTCTGCGTTTTTAAATACATCAGACAAAGTCTTAACTTCTTTATCTTTAGCCTGTTTGTACATATCGCCATAAAATTCCTGTTTGAAGAAAATTTTCTCTATATATGTTGCCCATGTTGTATACATAATTTCCAACAATGGTGCAGATACAGAATGGCTCATAAATTTTACAACTGTACCATAACAAGAAGAAATTATTTCGTGTCTGATTTCCGGAGATCCATATTTTAACATACTCTTCACACAATTCTTGGCATATTTTGATGGAATCATAGTCAAAAGTGAAGGTTTTAATTCATTAAAAATAGCTATTCGAATCTTTGAGTCACTGTATTTGAACATCCACTGAATAATACGAGACATATCATGTGTAAGTATTACTTTACTATAATGACTTTGTAGTAATTCATGTGTCTGTAGAATTAATTTTTTACGTTCTAACTTTGTACAATCAGATCTGCGTAATTTTTCACCAATATGTTTTACTTTAATTGCTATATCATAAATATTAGTCAATTTTTTTGCTTTATATTTTTCCTTCAGTTCCTTCTTCTGTTTCTTAATTTCAAACCAATTTGGTTTTTGCATATTGTTTCCATTTATTGCTTTCATTACATTATATTTATCTTTAATACCATTAGTAACATGTTTATGGTTCTCTTTATCAACATTTATTACAACTTTTTTATACATTTCTCTTTTTTTTTTCTTAATTTGAGACTGGTCGTCCACAGTATATTTAGCGTCATCATTCATATCATTATTGACATTTATTGATTTATTTTTCTTCACTTTTAGTTCATTATCAGTATTTATATTTCGTTTTGCCATCTTATAACGCTCTAATAACAGAAATAAATACAGAATAAATAAAGAGATACTTCTTTTTATTGTAACTAATGCTGTGTTTACGTATACAATGATTCGGCTAACATTAACCGATTAACGTAACCTTTAAAAAAATAGAACTAACCTATCGATTACTTTACTAATTACTCAATATTTAAAACTTTTATCAATTCGTATAATAATATTACATTAAACTAAATGGAAATAGAACTGTGAATAAAAACAAAATTTTCAATTAGACATTATATCCAAAGCCACTTGTACACGTGCATGCATTTACTGCATTTACAAACCGTGACTATAAAGTAATAAGATGTTTACTTTAGTGCACACTTTGAAAGGGAACGTAGTGTTACGATGTGAATTGGGAACTATTTATAAATACATGTACGGTATTACATAATTATTAAATTGTTTAAATAATTGTTTGGATCAAATTACGATATTGTAATTCAATACGATTTTCATTTTCAACATTAACAAAATATTTTATTTTCATTATTAACATAAACAATTAAAAATAGTTGTAAATTGTAAATAAAGTGAATACATTATTAATGCATATATGAAATTTATTAGTCACCAATCATAACAGCGTTATACTCTAAGTGTTAGAGTATAGTTAAAAATTACGTCCAGCTGTTTCACGTGCATTTGAAAATGAAAGCTTCAATTTTTACAAAGTATATACGATATTAAATATAATATTACATATAACTTTTGTTCCGGAAGTACTATTTAATTAACACAAGATGTTTTAATATATAAATTTATAATGATTTAATACATTTTTATTATTTAATTTAGTATAATAATAACATTAATGAACTAGTTAAAATAAAAAGTAATAATACAATTTTACGTTTACAATTATTCGTGTATAAATCACTGTGTGAGTGAATGCATCTGGATGTTTCCTTTCATATGGGCCATTCTTTCTCGCGGAATGATTAATTATTTCATGAAGTTCATTGTCCTTCGTTAGGTATCATGTTATAGATGTATGTTAGTTTTACTTCACATTCCTTCTTTTCTTTAAAGTGCATGTCAATGCATGCACTATCTACAATTTCCGTTGAGCTTTGAATGAATTTCGTTTAATAATCTAACTGATCCTTCAAATAACGTGGCAACAGTCACAGACACGTAGCAAGCTAGGATTCCAACAGAAGGTAACTGATTGCTTTAAGATTCATTTATTGGCTAAGAAGTGTTCTTATTTCTTTGTGCATAAGGCAGAGGAAGTCGATGTAACTGAGACTTCCGTCATTTCCTCCATCTTCGACCAAGAAATGACGCAACACCATTTCAAGTTTTTCCCGTTGTCTTACTATAGTTAACTGTAAAGATCCAACAAAATGTAAGTGTATATAATTAAACTTTTATCGCATTTTATATTTTAATATTTATTTACCCTCATGCAACGATGCCTCTCCATGCGTACGCGATTAATAATATCTGTTATTCGTTTGTTCAGTGGCGTATCTAATACTGGCAGTGCGGTTCGATCTGTGTCAACTTGAACAACTGATGGAACTCCAAACACTGCCTGTACCCATTGTGGAGAAAGTGACAGGCCTAGCCACAGGAACATGTGGATACTATTTTCTGAAAGAATACAAAAAAAAAAAAAAAACTGAATATGTAGAAAAGCTCAGAAAGATAAAGAATGTAGCGAATAGTATTTTTACCAAGTAAATAAGCGCCATCATCGGTGAACTTGTCAATAGAACAGCGCAACATTTCTGGTAATTCTATATCATGCGGATCGACATCGTGTAACGGAAGTAATCTCGGATAAGTGTACACAACTGATATTGAGATAGGCATTGTTGCAACTGCTTGCATAACAAAAGATCTATCATCAATAGTCATATCAGCACCTAAAAAATTTAATTTATAATATTATTTCTATTGTAGTAATGACATTTTATGTTTGCAGTAATAACATTGATTCCATTTAGTTACTATCGGATACTAATTAAATAAAATATAAAAATGTAAGTATACCTCCAGACAATGCATCACTTTTTAACAATGAGTTGATGTAAAGTGGGAGTAACTTCATGCACTCTGGTAATATTAATTGACCAACATTAGATGGAGAAGCGCAATGTTTTCGGTATGAAGCCAGCATATTTGCGCATCTTGCAATTAAATTGTCCTTGACAGTTTTTGGAGTTGATTCGATCAATTTGAAAACACCTAAACCAATATTAGTTCGAATTTATAATGGTCAAAATACTTTTGATTAAATAGCAATGGTTTAAATCTCACTTTGTTTGGAGAAGAAATTTATAATAGCATCTAGGTCACACGCTCGGTATAATTCAGCCATTTGAGATGAAGTTTTTAAACTAAGATTAATGATACGTAATCTTCTGATTCCGCTGCAAGAAGTATATAATAAAGCTGCTTGAATATATACACCTTCGTCGTCTGTCAATTTATCATCATGCTTCACTTCTACAGCAATGGCCTGAAATATTCCATATAAAAATTTGTTATACAGTATATAATATAATACACAATGAAAACTTATATTACAAATAATTCTACCTTGTTGCAATCTATACTAGCTAATTCCATATCCGTTGTATTTGACATGAAAAAATGTCCGAAGAAATCAGTTGCTCGAACACCAGTAGATGTACGTACACGCATAATAGAATCAAACGCAATTGGTCTACTAATGTTATTAATAACGTCTGAAATTAAACGATCACCATCTATGTCAGCCTAAAAAATGAAAAATTAGATATGATACATATTTTCCACTTTTATGTTGTAATATACAGGACGTTAATGAAAACATGGAACTTTTTTCACTTCTCGTGGGAAGAGAAATTGAAGTCTTTCACTATTTTGTAATATGAAGATTCGTTAAAGAGATATAAGTTTATGTTTATATTTTAGCCAACCGATCTTGCGGCCATTTATGCACGTGCTCACATATGAGAAACACATGTCCATGTGTTAACCTGAGTAAAAATTGTAACTGCTAATACCTCGATAACGAAGCTTCAAATTACAAAACGAAAAAAGGTTTGTTGATTTATACTGGTATGAGAAATTATAAAAATGGTCCCACATTTTCATTAATACCTTATATAACGTCAATATTTATTACCTGGAAATATGTGTACTTATAAATTTCTCCACCAGTTAATCTAGAAATTTGACCTATTGTTGCAATGTCCACATACGAATTATTAAAAATAAACAAATCTACAGAACATCCAGCACCTACACAATCTTGTCCTAAGTTATTGTAAATGTTATTTTGTGGAGCTAAAGAGGAGAATTAATTTTACATTATACAAAACTTAAAATATTAACTTATAAATGGTATTATGCGAATGATTTACCTAACACGGTTTTTTCTTTCTCAGTTCCGAGTACTTTACGATCATCACGATTTTTCAGTTTACCAGGAGCTTCAGCAATTGGCAAAGAGGAGTGGAAAACCATTAATTTTCCAGCACAGTCTGAAGCCTTAAACGTTAATTGTGAAAGTTTAAAATGATTACTGAACTTGCCTTAAATATTTCTGTTTGTTTTATATTGTATGTAATTAAAAATTCTTTAATGCATAAAAAATACCTGCAGTGCATCTAACCCAGCTTGTATTGCAGGCGCAAGAATTGTTTCTGTTTCGCGAGTATCTGCAAACATTGCTGGTATTTGTGTCATTAAACCATCAATAACTGATTCGCTTTCTTCAACGTCGCATAAAAATCCATCAAGAAGTGGCATAAATACATCTTGTATGTCTCCCACAACCATCATTTGAGGTTGAGCAAGGCAAGAGTTAATGTTGTAAAAGTGTACTGTATTATTATATGTTATAAATCCTACTTTCATATTTGTTTTCGATTGACCAGCATCAATGGGTAGATTCCGCAAAATTGATTTCATTTCCATACAAAGAAGATTGACTAAACCAGACTTAACTGTGTTGTACGATACATCGATAATGAACACAATAGCTGGTGGCTTTGGATAAACATTGTTCTAAAAAAGACATTCCAGAATTAAATTAACTAAATTTATTTATAATAATAACGCGATTGATTAACTATCAGATTGTTTGAATCTGTTTCTTACTTTGCAATAATCTTTTGTAGCAATGTATTCATATGTTCCTAGCATTAATTCTGGTCTTTCATAACGATCCATGCGTTGACCAGTATGATCCAAATGTTGAAAGTACTCTGCTGGAACTACATTAAGAAGAAAAAAGTAATGATTATGCTCACAAAAATAATAGAAAAAAAAATAGAATTTTACCTTCTGTTGTTGCTTTACAAAACATGCACTGGAATCTTCTGCCTGCATCAATAAATTGCATGAATGGACTCATGTATGCTTTGCACCGTATGCAACGAACTGGACCAATTTCTCCCATATCTACAATGGCCGGTTCGTTTTCGCCTTTCACTGTACGAGCCATTGGACTTATTATAAGACCAAACGGAACATTCGTCTGCAAATAAAAAGTATTAAACAGACTATGTAAAATTAAATTGATAATTTTATGTACTCTGTGTTCAATTTACTTGTTTTATAATATCTGCTGTGGTAGGAACAGTGTACATAGTAGATCTGATATATCTAGGAGACGCATTTCCTTGATCCTGCGTCACAAATGTGGTGGTTACTGATGGTGGAACCAAACCCTTTTGATTTGTTACAAATATACCATCTCTGATGCTTCTTTGATTATCTTGCATTACTTGAATCTTTACGAATAATTATATTTAAAATTAATATGAGATATCAATGCATAATAAGATGACAATAATCTTTAATCAAATTTCTTACCGGGCTTGGCATCTGTTCAGGATCCAAACGTCTAGCTTGTTGTGGTTGAATACCTGGTTGATATCCACCCGGCGCACCAAGTGTACCGCCCGGATATGAACCTCTTTGAGCATTGTACATGTCCTGCAGTAAATAAGAATACTTAATGTAATAGAATATTTCTAGTATAAGAATGGTTCAATTACTTTAAATTCACATTAAAAGTATTTCTGCAAACATACATTATTATAGCTTTGATATCCTGTATGTTGATAGTTTGGCATTGCACCAGGTGGATTACGATTAAATCCTAATGGATTTCCCATACTTTGTCCCTGCATTGGAGGCCCAGATGTGTACTGTCTTTGACCCGATTGTGGTAAATTCATGGCTGGATTTATCATTTGCCCTACAGGTTGACCAGGTACTGGAGGGTGTACTTGTGGACTAGATAAATTTTGTTGTCCTACTAATGGTGGCCTGTTAAAGCTTTGTTGATTTGTTAATGGGGGTGTAATAATATTTTGTTGACCCGGCATTGGAGGTGGAGATATATTTTGTTGACCCATTAATGGAGGGACAGATAGACTTGATTGACCATGTAAATTAGATATAGGCATATTTGTTGGTTCTAGATAAGAATGACCAGATTTTTGTTGCCCTTGCAATGAAGGATATTGTTGTGTTTGTAAAGGTGGTCCTGGAAGTGGAGGACCAGATAGATTTGACTGTCCTTGTAAAATTGGGCCTGACAAATTCTGTTTGGACAATGGTGGTCCAGATAAATTCTGTTGTCCGTGTACTCCTTGTGTAAGAGTATTGTTATGATTTTGTTGAGTTGGTAATGGATGTCCAGGTAAATGTAGTTGACCTTGTATTAATGAGCTAGAAAGACTTCGTTGTTCAGGTAAAGATGAACTAGACATATTTTGCTGTCCTTGTAAATTAGATAAATTTTGTTGTCCTGGTAATAGTGGAACTGTAGTTTTTTGTCCTGTTGTTGGTGGTCTGACAAATTTTGGTTGTCCAGAAGATGTATCACCAACATTCCCTGTACCAAGTTGACTTGGTAAAGGCATTCCTGTGTTGAATCCCTGTTCAGAAGTTTGTCCAGGATAATATTGTCCAAGAGTAGTTCCTGTAGAATGTCCAGAGAATGGAAGACCAGACTGGGTCTTAGAAAGATTTTTTGAAGTTGTTTGTTGTATATCCTGTACAGAAATAGGGGGTCCAGATTGTCCACCAGGATCTGTTTGTCCACTAGATTCTGTTATAGTAAAGTGCATGTAATGTATATGTTATCAATTCCATTATTTAATTATTGTATTCTTTTATACTGACCACTACCTGGTGATGTTGCATCTAATGCACTATTAATTCCATTAATATTTGAAAGTGTAGATACTGTTGGACTACTTTTGCCAGGTAAAGGTGGTGGAGGATAATTTTGCTATACATAAAATAATACGCGATTTAAGTTAATATACCAATTAAATAACAAAGAATAATTTTAATATTAGTACAGTTATTTAATTTAATTCTAATTACCACAGATGGTGGTTTTTGTTGATCTCCCAAAGACATGTTTGTCATTTGATTAACTATATTGTTTTGACTTGATGGTGGTGACATCATATGTGGGCTATTTGTTGATAATTCATACTGAGTATTTACTGAAAAATAAAATATTATATTGGTAGAAAAAGAAATGTATTCCAATAAATGAAAAAAAGTGGGTCATTACCTTGTGGTTGTACATGATTCATGTAATACCGAGCTGGAGATTCATGTAAATTAGTAAGAGTAGGTCCTTGTATTGGTTTCTGATTCATTGTAGCTCCCTTTAAAACATTTGATGGAAGATTAGAATTTAGTTCCTCATAAGAAGATGAAGTTGGAAAACCAGGATAATAGCCTGGTTGCTGCTGTGCCTGTTGCTGCTGTATATACTGGGGATTCATTTTTTATCCTAAAGAAAAAAGAACAAAGAATTGTATTATATAAGTATTTATAATGTTTTGTCAGTCATCTTAACAAATTTGCTTTTTTTTTCTAGAAAGATTATTTACTTGCATAAAATTACTTATAAAATGGAGTAACATTTCATTTTTATTTTCTAGTTTATATATATACTTTTATATTAAATAATTTATATACATTAACATTTATATTAATTACATACTACATATATGTACATGTAAAAAAAAATAGTATAGTTTAAGAAACAGAACATATTTAAAGTTCAACATATTTATAAAATAATATTAAGTATATAATGTTTTATATAATGTTAACAGATTGTACAGAATATTTGAAAAATTACATTCGTAAAAGAATATATTTATTAAACAAGAGGCGTTTATTTATTGCATGAACTAAATTTACATAAACATATATTTAACGTGCTTACTGGTACGTTTATAAATTTGTAAATCAGAAACAGACGTTCAAAATATGCTACGCATTGACAGACGTAAGATAACCTATACAAAATTAAATTTACGATTAGCATCTGTTATATCAGATACTGATTACCTATAGAATTTGAATATTGGTCATCCGAAAACATTAATCCTTTAATGTGAATTATCAATAAATATTGTTACTTTACAATAACAAAAGAGAATAAGCCATTTTGTATACGGTAATATAAGCGAAGCTACTCGAACAAGAAATTCACTGAATACTCATGAAAAACTAGCTACTTACTTCGTGTCCTCAAACGTATTTGAACCATAACAAAAGTTAATATTTCCACAAATGTTTACACTAAAATGAAGAAAATGTATCTCGTTGCAATAGTGATTGCTGCCGATGCCACGTAAGGTGGCATTGCGCATGCGCCTGATGCACGTTGACGAAACACGTCATAATAAAAATTAGACCATTGTCAAAGGGAAATTTAAATTAAAACATAAATGTGTTTTGTTATAGTGTATATTTATTATTCAAGAAAAGTTTACTAAGTAATCGAATAATGGAAAAATCATAAGCATTTCGCAGAATATTAATTCTACTGTGAAATAAAATATGCGTTGTAACTTTATAACTAATCTGTTGGTACACTTGAGTACACTCGGTGACACGACAGAAACAAGATATAGAATAGATGGTTGGTATCAACATGATCTGAAATACCAACCGCGTTAAGTATTCGTGATTTTGAAGCGACCCCATACACAACTGAACTACTGGAGGTTGGTAAAGGTTGTAAACGTAGAAAACTTCTTTCTATACTGTAAATTCCTTTTTTGATAAGTGTACCTTTGAAATAAGGAAAATAATAATTATTTATTGAACGCATTAATGTAACATTTGTTTA
Organism: Ptiloglossa arizonensis; assembly: GCF_051014685.1. Taxonomy (NCBI): domain Eukaryota; kingdom Metazoa; phylum Arthropoda; class Insecta; order Hymenoptera; family Colletidae; genus Ptiloglossa; species Ptiloglossa arizonensis. The sequence continues at coordinate 25,123,216 of NC_135050.1, forward strand.
AGTTTTATCGTTTGCATAGTAGGTGTGATAGTTACATTTTCATATAAAATTTCATTTTATTCCAACAGAGCGTAAAATAATTTTGAAGTTTATTTCGTGTGATATGAAATGAAATTTTCAACGAATCTGGAACTATTGATTTTGCAAATAAAATTTACAACTGCAGTAAATTAGTTTTTCTACCAAGTTTTGATCATTTTTATAATTAAACTTTACTTAAAATATGAATAAAATTTTTGCTTTAGAAATGTTTAATTATTAGTTCTCACTGAATAAGTAATTGTCAAGAGGGTATTTTTAAAGAAAATAATTCATTTTTTAAATAGAAAGCATTATTTTGTTTCTTAGTAAATCCGTATCACTAATAATTTGTTGATACAATTATTTATCGTTTCCGTATTATACATTGTTATACACATGTTTATAACATTACAATAACAAAATTTGATAACAATTTACTGAATATTACTAAACGCTAAAAATAACATTGCTTAATAAATAAATAAAAGTTCTGTCTTATTTATTTGATGAATATAAAAATAAGTAGTAAAATTTATCTTACACAATGATTTTCATAATTTTTTTTATATTAAATAAGTAAGACGAATGATGATAGTTGTCGTCTTTGTACAACACATTAGGGAATATTCGTTATAATAAATGATTTTTAATGAAACACTTAATTCGTAATCCGTCAATGGTTTCGTGTGTCAATACTGGTACACCAAACAAGGTTACTTTCTTCTTTTCATGCCAGGATCATCCTTTTTAATTTATAGTATACCGCCTTTGGCAAGTAGAATTTATGTCAATGCCTTCCTGTATTGTTTCAAAGCTTCAACTGTAACACAAAAGAACATTATAACAGTATTTTAAACATAATGTCTTGTAAGTTTTTTCAAGATGCCTAGTGAAATGAAAATTGTACAGAGCGACTAATATTAGGTGGACCGGAAAGTAATGTCGTTTCTGCGCATGTCACTATTTGATTGTCATTTGTCAGCTCATTGTGTACATTAAAGTCGTAGCAAAGACATTCTGAGGTTATAGTGACTTGTTTAGTTGTAAATAATTAAATTTAAAATTTTTCTTTACAATTTTGGGTGAAATGGCCAGCCAAATACCAGAAGAGGTACATATCCGGCAGTGCATGCTTTTTGAGTTTCGCAAGGGTAGTAACACAATAGTTGCTACCAAAAACATTTGCGATGTTTATCCAAATGCATTAGACGTTCGTAAATGCCGAAGGTGGTTTTCCAAGTTCAAATCCGGTAATTTTGATCTTTCCGACTCGTATCGATCAGGAAGACCAACAACGTTAGACAATGACGTGTTAAGTGCGGAAGTGGAAGCAAATCTGTGTCAGACAATGGAGGAATTGTCAGTCTTAACCAACCGTGGTCGACCATCCAAGAACATTTGCAGCAGATTGGGAAAGTAAGCAGAGCAGGTGTTTGGGTCCCGCATAATCTGTCCGAAGAGAACAAGGCTAACCGATCCACCACATGCAACTTATTGCTTCAACGGCACAATACAGAAGCGTTTTTTGATCGCTTGATCACCGGAGATGAAAAGTGGGTTCTTTATGATAATCCAAAACGCAAAAGGCAGGCTAAGCCAGGTTTACACCCCAAAAAGGCCCTTTTGTGTGTTTGGTGGAGTATTCGCGGCGTTGTTCATTTTGAAGTGCTGAAACCTGGACAGACTGTGAATGCAGACCTTTACTGTGAACAATTAGATCGTGTAAATAAATCTTTAATTGAAAAGTGGCCAGCGATTGTCAACAGAAAAGGCATTATTCTGCAACACGATAATGCAAGACCGCACTGCGCAAGACGAACCTTGGCAAAAATTAATGAATTGGGGTGGGAGGTACTGCCTCACCCACCATACTCGCCCGATGTTGCACCATCGGATTTCCATTTATTCCGATCGCTTCAACACTTTCTAAGTGGCAAAAGATTTGCAAATTTGGATGATATTCAAAATGCCATCTCTGTATATTTTGCTCAAAAACCAATTGATTTTTATCGATCCGGCATTGAAAATTTGCACACTAGATGGCAAAAGGTTGTTGATAATGAGGGTGATTATATCATTGATTAAAAATAAAAACTCGTTAAAAATTTATGTGTTTGAATTTAATGTAAGGAAACGACATTACTTTCCGGTCCCCCTAATATTTTTGATAGGGTTTTAGTCAATTTGTGCAGATAATAAAAGAAAATTATTATTTTAAAATTTGTATCGTCCTTTTTGTCTCTTGATGGAATTTTTCTCGCCCTTTTCTAACAATTTAACTGCAGATCGAGAATAGAATATACACCGTGGGTCAAAATTCGTGATATAAATGGAGTCAGGAATAAAACAATAGTTGTCTGCTTTGGGTTCTTACAGTTCTAACGTTCAAAGAGGACGTTAAAATGATTGCTTTAGATTCGACTTGGAAGTGTTGACACCCTACGCGTGAGGGCACTGCTGTTTCTCTTTCTTAGATTTGTTGGGAGTTGTTACATTTGTTCTATCAATTTACTGCGCACTTGCCGAGAACGGTACGTTTCATGTTTGTTCCATCTTATCGATCGAGGAACGTCGCGGAGTTCTCCAAAGCTTCTGAATATTGGACCGGTCGAACACTTGTAACATCGGCCTCGAACGTTTCGCGTGTTGAGCGCGTATCTTAATCGAGCTCGCTATCGTCGAATTATTTCCGATGCGAATCGCTGTAATTGCGACACAACTGGTAGATAAGACAGTGCGAGTTCGTCGCGGCCACCGATTCGACAAGGATTTATCTGGGCTAACATTACGCTCGTCTTACATCACGTCCACGCTTCGCTTCTGTGCACGCGTGCGCGTGCGCGTATCGGTGCGCGTGCACGCCGCGAATTACGAATTTTTTCTTTTCTCTCAGCGTGCATCTTATCGTTTACGGAGGAAAAAATGAAAGACAAAAATGGAACGAAACTCTTGGAAACGGATCAGTCTTGCGGCGCAACCAGTTCGCGATGATTTTTTTCTTTTACGTAGATCGACGAGATCTCTCGACTCGGCGATTTGCCATTATGTGTTTAACCCGATATTGAATACGTCATAGAGCACGTGACGACGAAAAACCGATCCATTCAATCCGATATTTTGTCCATCGACTCGTTTTATCGGCTACTTTATTGGAGTACCAAAATGCACATAAACGATCTTACGTGACTCAGAGCGGAATATTCGTACAGTTCGTGAAATGCAAGATTTTCTAGATTTAATAGTAATTTAACAATAATATCGTCTCAGGACGCAATATCTTTTTAATAATATTTTCTTAGGACCAAGTGTCTTAATATATTTCTCAGGACACGTCTGCGTATTCCGTTAAGACCGATAATCGAAGCAGAATTAACCTCAAGAGTCTCGATCTAAGAATTTCGCAATAGTTCAGATCCCAGTGTCCTTAACCCTCTTACTACGAACGACTTCGACGCGAAACGTATGCCACGTGCGGGAGATTTTCTCGCGCATTTGGTATACGTACACACTGAACGCCCATGGGCGTTTAACGCAACCGATATTCACCGATCGCCCGTAACTGTTAATCGTAGTTAAACAGTCGAGCTCGTCAGTTTCACTGTCCAACCGTTTTAATATTTAACACTAGTAACGGTAACAGATTGTATCGTTACTATGTTCGATAAACGCGTGGTAAATTAAAGCGACGCTTAATTCAAATTACGTACCTAATAACAGGGTAAGCCGCGTTTCCCTTGTAACCGAGTTTTCCCGACAGTCGGAAGAGTTTCCGCAGATTCTTCATGTTCATCTCGAACACAGAGCGCTTCTTGCGGCCGCTAAGACAGAAATCATCGGACAAGTTAGAGAATAAGCGTCGAAGAACTGCGATTGCGAACGATGATCAATTTAAAGAAAACATATTTTCTTTTTACTCACATTTTCGACGCGTCCAATTGTCGACCACCCCTGGTTACGGTTACTAATTTCCCAGTCATTTTCGAGAGAGCCATCAGAGTCTCCAGTTCCGCTCGCCTCTGATCCGATAACCGTTTTTGTCGTCTGTATTGTACGATAGACACTTGGTTGAATACGATACTTAATATATCCACCAGCGAATGAAATTTAATATTTTCTTACCGAGAATACGAAAACTCTCTTCCAGTGAGTAAATATAATTTATCGTATACAAACTCACGCGGAGGAAAGATTTTTTCCGATGGTAAATTGAAATTAATTTACTTTGGAACGTGAAGCGCGTGTAATGGAAACAGAAACTTTTCTCAGTGATTGTACGAGTCGTGCAATTTTTTCTTTCATTTTCTCAGCGAGTTCACGAAGCTAATAAGCATACCAACAATATGTAAACGATGCATACATCGGAGAAAAATATGCGTCAAAGTAACGTAAATGTCAGGTGTCGGGACACGTGGATTGTTTTGTTGTTTTTTTTCTCTATTTCTTCGCGAACATCTCAAAGTTCAATGTTCATTTCTCGTTAGCACGAAGTCACCGCGTTTCACGAATTCAAAATACGTGCCGCGTGGAATACCGTTCGAATCGTTGCGTAACGTTTGTACAAACTCGAAGGGAACGGTATAATTTAGCAACGTTAACGTGAATTTGTAATCACGATCGAGTCACGATGCTGACAAAACGATGACCAAATTACTTATCCGGAAAAGAACGAATCGATGTGCATTGAAATTTTTATTGCAAGGAGCGCCGGTGAATTTTTTTTTTTTAATTTGAAACGGTTGTTCGTGGAGGGAGAAAAGTATTCTCGTTAATGATTCATCGGTTAAAATTTTAATATATCTTTTTGCTTTAATATAACGCTCGAGATACGTCTACCTGTCGCTGAACAAGCAGTCGAGTGCTGCAAGTAGTGCGACCGACTCGGAAGATTGCACTCGCGAGTTACGCAGTTCCTATTCGTCGAGACACTAGCGCCGCCTACACGAATAACCGCGATCTGTAGTAAGTTTCGTCTACCGGGCGCATCATCTTGTCGCATACACCCGTACCTATCGACGCGTTCTTATCCGTGTCTGCGACAGTGTCGTATCTGTACCACCGCGACAACGTAAATCGATCGCTCGTTGCACTCGATGTCAGGGATTTCGATAACATTGGAACACGAGTTTGCCTTTCTTTTATTTTCATCGGGGTTTGAAACTCTTCTGGAAATATCGCATATAAATTGACCAACTGTACCGAGTTTCTTAAAAAGTGATCACGAAACGACAAAGATCTTAAATTTGTTGAAAATTTATCTTCGATTCGAGATTTTTAAAAGCAAAAAATGACCAATTCCTCGATCGACTCAATAATATTGAGTTGTTCGGAAAGTGATTTCGTTTTCCAAAATGGAGAATATATAATTTAATAAAATGTTTATACGCTGTAAAAAAATCGTGTTTTATTTTCACAAAAAAAAAAAAAAAAAACGAAATAACTTGTCGTACAACCTAATACAATTTGCCCCGGTTGTCGAAACCTCGAGTACCCTCTGAGCTCGTTTTTGATTGCACACGATTATTAATTTTAAAACCGACGCACACGTTTCGAGTGGTACTCCCCCTAGCTCATGGTACTTCTTAGATCGCGGTACCATATGTTTCGGTATGGTTCGTATAATTGATAACGTATCATCGATACTCGCCAATGCTAACATGCGAGTGTATACGTTGTATATATTTTTTTACACGCGCATTTGAGTACTTTTTTTATCTACTTTAATAATCTACGCATTTATGTGTTATGCATTTAATATATGCATTTGTTCGATCATCCGTAGAGATGTTACTTGGTCAAATGTATGAATAATTTTTCAAGTGTTTTTCGAATAGAAAACTAGTTTGCAATCGCTATCACTGGACTTGGAGTTGTTTATTTGTATTCTTTCGAATACACAAGTATACTTGCGATCGACGTATACACGAAGATTCGATCAAGGTTTACCTAAAACGTAATCGATCCTCGACTATATTGTTTTCGATTACCATTGTTTCTAATTAAACGATCAAACTACGAGAGAATTACAGGTATAGTTACTCACTCTTTAACAGCTCCTAATAATTCTTCGTTCGCCTGTTCGGCAAAATGGTTTTCCCCTGTTTTCGCGAAATTCAACAGAGCATCGTGCGCCCCGATTTGATTTTCATTCGGGTATCTATTGCACAAACATAAAACCAGATTTAATCGTTTCGTTTCGAACGAACAATAATCGATTAATTTCCCGACGCAACATTCAGAAAATTAATACGAAAGTGGAGCATTGCGCTTTATTTTCGCGCGCAAAAAAAGCACCGATACGAACTTTACTCGTTCAAGATCGTTTCGAACTACTCGTCTTCGATCAAATGATTAAATACGATGCAACATCGGTCTTAGATAACTCTAAACCGACATTTTCTCTATCTTTAAAAATTCGTTACTAACGCGCAACGATTCACCGTCGAATAGATTTGTTTTTATTCAAAAAAAAAAAGAAGAATAAGGAACACTCTATTCGTAAAATAAAAAAAAAAAGAATAGGGAACACACTATTCGCAAAATCGAAAAAAAAGAATAGGGAACACTGTATTCATAAAATCAAAAAAAAAAAAAAAAAAAATTCCCTCCAATTAAGAAATTTACTCCTCGAGAAACGCAGTAATCGTACACACTGGCGCCAAGTATTTCCACGCGGAGGGTTGATCCGCGTTTAAACGAGAAAGAAAAAAAAAACGATAATTACCTTCCGTGGCCAGGATGTGCAGAAATGATCGCGGCCAGGCAGGAGAACGCAAGAAGGAACACGATTTTCATCCAGGACTTCATTGTTTTACGATCACGGTGTCACGTACGGTCGTTGAAAGGTGATTTGAATCGAACGAAATTAGCTCGTGGTTCTATTTCCGATAAAAGTTTCTTTGGTTGTGGACGGTGGATCGGGATCGCGGGGATCTATCTTCGTGTCGTTCTACTTGGTAACTGTAAGTTAAGAGTGCCAGTTACGCGTATATATTCGTCGCGGAGGATCATCCTCCCCACTTAAAAGGCCAAACGTTGCTTCTACACCCCCTTCGTGTTATCGCTGTGAAGCACGCTTATTGTACGAGAGCGTGGCACGGCGTCGTGCGTCCATTTTTTTTGGAATTTCGGCACCGTCATTGTCGCAACGCTCGCTATCGGCCGGTCATACGACCCAACCGTACACACTAGGTTCTGGTTCTCTTTGTTTAAGAAGACGCGGCTATCTGCCGAGTAAGAACGTAGGATCGCGAACAATTGGACAGATAAACGGGGAGAACGTCCCGATACGATACACGTTGTACACACACGCGCGTGATCGCGGGGTGTGTCTTTATCGAATTCTTTTTTCTCGACAAAGTGGGCGGACCAGTTTCGGGCATCTTCTCGCCGATAAACGAGCGCGTGTAACTTTCGATAGAGCTATCGCAAGCAAGGGTGCGTTTTCGTTCGAATTTTAATGGATACTCGATGAGATACTCTCAACGCTGGACGCTCGCAGATCGGTGTACCGTGTGTATGCCTACGAGCGTTTAGCGTGTACGTGCACTTAACGAACGAGATCTTCCATACGTGGCGTACGTTTCGCCTCGAAGGATTGATACGATGTTCTTTGAACTTATCGAAGCAATATCAGCGAAACGGTAGCAACTCGCAACGATACTTTTAATTGCTTCGTTAAAATGAGCAAATATATTCGATCGGGTGATCACGTGCGTTGAACGCCTATAGGCGTTTAGAGTGTACGTATTCTTAACGGGTGAGGAAATCTTCCGCATACGGTGAACATTTTGGAGTCGAAGTTCGCAGTTCGGGTCGGTGCGATATTCTTTTAACTTATCGAAACAATATTGATAATGTGGTTGCTATTTTCGGTCGAAGCAACCTTAAAAATGTCCAAATTTCTACGAACGAAACGCAGAATACGCGCTGAAACACTTCCAATATTGCTGTGTCGACGTTCTCGTAGATATACATTATTTTGTAACACGTTTCATTCGCATAATTATTTTCGTAATCTCCTTTATGCAACGACACATTCTGAAAAGGTCATCGAAGACGTTGAAAAATGAGTTTCGACGAGTGCGTATCAACGCTCTTGTAAACTTTCTTTCGAAGGGGATGGAACACGATGTAGTTTTTTTCTTCGTACTATAAACATACGGGGATGAAAATTGAATTTGTTTCATTTATTTAAGATTATCCAAGCTTTGCAACTGAAAAACAACGATCGAGTGTCCCTAGATATGTGACGTTGCGAAAGGTGCGCATTCGTTCAAAGGAAGAGTATATACGAGTTAGTGGTCGAAAGTATACTAATCGAATCGTACGAATTTCGTTTTATCGTTTTCAATTATTAGATCCACCCTTCCGAAGTTACATTCGTTAACGAAGATACACTTTTAGCGCGCGAAGGTGAACAGACGCGATAAAAATAAAATCGCGCAGGTCGTATATTCGTACGAACTTCTTTTATCTCATTTTTAAATAAAAAAATGAACACCATTGTATACTATCAGGCACGTGTGTTGTTCCAAATTCCTCTCGAATTCGTTTGAGAATTTTTCGCAAATTTTTCTCTCCTCGCGGCCCGATGAAAAACACGGAAAACGTCTTCGCGCGGAATCGAAACCGCGGACTTGCATCACATTCGTCATCGACGTGGTACATGGCTATCGATCGACACGCGAACGGAAAAATAAAAATGCTGACTTGGTATCGATAGTGTTTCCTTGCTGTTTCTTTTTTTTTCTTAATTTTTCTCTATATTAGCAACGATATGCGTAGAACCGAACACGCTTGGCACAGACGACGAACGTTTCCGCATATCGGGAAGACCGTTTCGTTGTAACTATGTTGCTAGTTTCATCATTCGTATTTTACTTGACTATCAGTCTTAGATAGGATGACGGGAAATATAATTTCGAAATATAATTTCGTCCAGACGGTTTTTTCTTATTTTACGTACGCGTGTTGGAAGTCAAGGGACCGATGAAATTGAACGAGTCACGAATCGTTAAGGTAATAGGTTCAAATTTCTAACAATAAATATCGTTAAGTCGATTGTACGTTACGAATGTTCATCGCTGGACGATCTCGTTACGATATTACATTTTATAGTTTTATAATAGATTCTTGGAATACGTTCGGGGGGGTTTTCCAACGTCTTTGGATCGACGAACGTGGATCAGTTTCCTGGATCGATTTCCCAGAAATTTTCGAAATCGTCCAGAGTCTGCGCGAGATTCCGATCGTTCGATCTCCGGAATCGCGTGGATAGGACGAGGGACCGATTATCGCTCGTGTGCAATTTATATCTGCGCGTAACTTAAGGGCGATACGTGTTGTAACTCGGACCAATCGTGAACACGATCCTCGCCGGCTCCTCGTACAATTTCGCGCATTCCTTTGGTCGAACGATAGCGAATTTCAGATAGCGAAACCCGAAGGGGAGCGGAAGAGTAAACTTTTGACCCGATGGAAAAAAATAGACCTGAAAGAGTGATAGCGCGTATAATTAAAGCGGATATCCGACGATAACGGTGGCCTTTAAGCGAACGTACAGAAAATTCTGTAATGTATGACCTTGATCGACCGTGCCAATCGAAGGCACGAAGAAACGTAACATCGAACGTACGAAATGTAACGATATCGCGGAATCGACGACGAATCATCGAACTCCGCTTTCTGTACGTTTCACAATTTCGATTAAATTTAGAGAGACGACGAAACGATGGTCACGGGAGAGATTCTTCATTTTCATCCCCGAGATCGTCGTCGATTGTATCGGTAACTTCGGATTATTCGAGAGGTGGGAAACCTTCTCCGTGACGATGCGCAAAGAATATTCGAAAAAGTATTTTCCACGAATATAATCAATTCGTTCCTTCATTTTACGCTACCGTTTTACGCTACGTTTTATAGGTTACGCTTAATACGCTACTCATTGTACGCTACTCTTTATATACAACGCTTTTCATGCTACTCCTTATATACAACGCTTTTCACGCTACTCTTTTTACGCTACTCCGTTTGCGCTACTCTGTTTACGCTACACCTTATACGCTACTCTATTTACGCTAGACCTTACACGCTACTCTGTTTACGCTACATCTTACACGCTACTCCTTTTACACTACGCTTCATAAACTACACTTTATACCTTACGCCTTATACGCTACATTTTATACGCAACATTTTATACGCTACATTTTATACGTTACATTTTATACGCAACATTTTACACGTCACGGTACGATTACATATTACACATTACGCTAAAGTGACGGTCACGCTTTCCAGGAGACGTCGACGCAATTTCAAATACCTCGCTACACATCGTGACGGTCATTTCGCGCGCGATAGCGGGCCAGAGAACGCTGATCTACCGCAGTACGAAACTGCATCGGCCCCGGACAGGCCTCCCCCGAATCGCGGGCGTTACAACGAAAACGGGGACGGAGGGGAGGGCGGAGGGTGAGAGAAGAAAACAAAGTAGTTCCGCGCGAAAAACACGGAGGGCGTAGAACGCGATATCGACGGTGGAAATATTTTGCAAGCGTTACACTCGGCCGAGATACACTCGGCTGATCCGTACGGACGGTCGTCGCCGATGAAATCGGTCGTTCTCGGGCGCGCGTTGCACATAGGACGGACACCACGCCAATCGGAAATCGAGGATGTGGGGGAATTGTGCAACTTTGGAGGCCCGTTCAGCAACGGGCACACGTAACGTTCCGCGCGATACGTTTAACTGCGCAGTAACCATTGCGAAACAACGCCACCCACGCGGTCCATGTGTGCGTATTTGTGAAATAATTTCGATATCTATCGGGACGAGCGAAGCACGTCGGCCGATCGTCCCGGCCAATCGCGCACGCCACGGGCGAACGCGACTGAACTGGAGCCACCGATTGCACACGTGTGTAGTTAATAAATGTACCGGGTGCGCGCGCATCGGGGCTTCAAGGGGGCGTTTCTGCTTCGGAGCGTTGAAAATTGAATAAAAAAAAATCGATTTTGCGAAAGTAAGAAGGTGGATTTGTATTTGTGTAACACGCTCGATGCTTCGGGGATTCCGAGAGGTCGTTTATGGTTTGGAGCTTTCGAAATTTGAAAACAATTGGTTTTGTAAATGAAACAGGAAAAGTTGGAATTGTATTTGAGTAACATGCGCGATGCTTTGGGGATTCTGAGAGGGTGTGTTTGGTTTGGAGCGTTCAAAATTATGGAATTCCAAAAAGATTTTTTCTTGTAAAAGAAACAAAGAAAGATGGAATTATATTTATATAATATGTGCGACACTTGGAACTTATAAGACAACGTTTTTGGTTTGTAGCGTTCAAAATTATGAAATTGAAAAAAAAATTCGTTTTGTGAAAGAAACAAGGATGGTGGAATTATATTTGTACAATATATAGAACGCTTTTGGGATCTTGAGAGAGCGTTTCTCATTTGGAACAGTAAAAACAAAGGAATTTTTTTTGTCAAAGCGACAAGGGAAGATGTAATTATATTTGTGCAATATACGTTGGTACGGGGCATTACGAGCTACCCAATTTTTTTTAAATGGAAAGTGTAATTATATTTGCACAACGATACAGGCATACAGGTTTAATTACAATACATTGCAGTTTTGCATTTAATTTAGTAACAGGTGGCCGAAGCTGCAGACGACGTCCCGGGAAATACCATCTTCTCGCGACGACGCGATTCCATTGGATGTAGTCGTCGGAAAGAAAATAAGAAAAAAAAAAAAGAAACGATTAAGTCGTACGAATTGCAATAAAAGTTGAACAAGAAGAAACGCGCGAAACGTATATTTAAAATTGTGACTCTTGTTACGAGTTCTCGTCGAAAAAGTAGGTCGATCTACCAGAATGAAGAAAATTCGATTTAAATACAGCTGGAGTAAACAAAGTGAAAATACTGGCAGAATTGAGAAAATTCGATTTAAATGGAGACAGAGCGGACAAAGTGAAGATTAACAAACGTTTTCACAGAGAGAAGGAAAGAATAGGCTCTGTTTAAGGGGAATGTGCCACTACGCGTAAGTAGAATATGGACAGCGCTGATCGTTTCGCCATACGAAGGCTGACTATGACGTCTGACCCAATACGAATGCGAGGAATATCTTTTTTTTTGGCAAAATACGATTATGGAATATTTAAAATTAAAGAGTACACTGGTGAACGAATTAAATGGTACGACGATCACACATGTATGTGTACAAGTTGAATTGTAATAATCTTTGTAGCATTTGTATGTTTAATAAAGTTCGTCGAACCTGATGGATAAAATTTCATTGAAATTATAATAAAAATATGCAAATTAATCGCGCGTAAGTTTGATACACGTACAGTTTGTGCGTTAAGAGGGTCTGGACGGGATCGATGAACAATTGATCGGTATTCCAAAGTGTGTTTGCAATTTCAGTCGATTTCGCTCGCGGAAGTCCGCAATAGCGAATTATGGTGCACGGCTCGTCTCGCTGGGAAATGCATTAAATTATGCGTTTGTGCGTTCCGGTTGCACTCTTTCGTTTGTGACATATCTGGGACAGATTTCGTTCGTGTCGACACGAAGTCGGATCGCTCGAAGCGCGGGAACGAACGAACACGTATTTAAACGCTGAATCTGCGATAAAATGTATTACGTCTATTTTATTCACCTAGAATATATTATTAGGTTGTACGGGAAGTTTCGTTTTCTTTTTTTTTTTTTTTTTGGTGAAAATGAAACAGGATGTTTTTAGAGCGTATAAACATTTTATTAAATTATATATTCTTCGTATTCTATTTCCCTCCAAGACTGTACCGTTTGAAGTTCTTTCAGAGAATACTCTAATCGATGATTTAAAATATTTCTCGTCCAACTATTTTTATTTCCGATAAGTTTGACAACACGAGTAACGTTAGAATATTTAGTGCGATTTAGAGGTACTTGGAAATCTTTGAGAAACAATTATCTGTATTTATCCGAGTCTTAAAACAGTCCTACCGACCATAGATGCAAAGTAGTATACTTCCTATCAATGTTTAGATACAGAGTAGTATTCTACCTTTTACCAATAACAATGTTAGCTATTTTGTCAGAGATTTTGAGTGATTAAATTTCGAAATTAGAAATCGTCCTTGATTTTCGAATTCGAAGACAATGTTTGTAATGTTTATTGTTTGCAAAATCGTATACCGATAGTGTATCTCTGTTTCCAATATCTTGCGTTTTTAAATTTACCAATCCAGAGATATAAATAAATCTAACGCGCATCGAGTCGTTGAGATACGAGTGATAATATCTCATGATCGGTGTTAATTATTATTAAAAGTCGTGGTCGATTTAATTGGCTCGGGATAGGTGCGATGAATTCCAGCTGTTTCCTCAGTAGTACAAACTGTTTTTAGACCGACCGTGTAAATACTTTGCCGGTGAATTTTTCCCTGAGCGTATTTCGATACCCAAAGACGAGCACCAAGTGAGCTTGTACTCGTCTTTGTCAATCTTATCGTTTGAAAATTTTGAGAAATAAGCTCTGCAATTACCGACAGCATGAAATGATTCGCTCTAGGTCTCTCCAGAGGGAGCTCAGATGCGCATTTTTAATTAATTTGCCACGCGATCGAGTATTCCGAATTCTGTATCGGTTTCTTAATTTACAGCGTACGAATTTATTTATCAATGTGTCTGCCTCGACGGGACGAAAAATCGTCCAAGTTGCAAGTCGAGTCGAGCAACGAATTATTGGATCTGCAATAAATATCGTGGACCGTTCCCTGAACGAATTTGTTGAAAAAATTCAAGAAAAAAGAAATCAATTACAAATAATTTGCAGTTCGATTGGAAAGTCGCGAAACTCCTTATTTACCAATCGATTGAACAATATTATTTACTCTTGCGTTTCTTGCATTATTTTATTTACGCCAATGCATTGCGTCCTTCTCTTTTGTAATAAACTTCTTCGTTCTTTTCTTTTCTAATAAACTTCTTCGTCCTTCTCTTTTGTAATGAACTTCTTAGGCTCGACGAACGTTGAATCATTTGTAAAAAAATTCCCACGAGGTACGTAAAATTGTACTTTGAACTCGAAATTCTCTTACGTTTGCAAAAGTATCCCTTCCGAGAGAAAGAAATTGTTTTACGAGATCGATACAAACGGAACATCGATAAGACTATTTTTTCAACGTTCGAGGATAAACAGGAGTATTTTCTTCGGTCCCGTTGTATAAGCATCCTAATGCTCGAGGATGGAGAAGAGAATCGTGAAAGACGGGAGAGGATTATTATTTCGAACGGGTTCGATCGGAAAATATTCGGACGAGTGTACAGGTAATTGAACAAGACGGCTTCCGTAGCCGATTACTATTCTCTTTTTATTGCATCGAAATAAATAAAAGAATACGCACAGTTGCAAGATCGATGAAATTATATCACGGATGCGTTGCTCGATACATCGAAGCCGCGTCGCGCGCGACAGTGTCTTTAATACTTCGCCTAGCTCTAGTACAATTAAATAAATAAATAAATAAATAACTTATATAGAAAAAAATTCGAAGGACAATCGACTGCGTCGTGTACACCGAAACGTTCACATCGATATCGTAGAATAAACGCACTCTCGATCGCGAGAGTCCGCGTTAATCGATATTAACAATCGCGTTCGTTGTTAATACCGATCATCCACATCGAAGTTTTTTCGTCGATAATCGTTTCCCTCTAGAATAATTTAATACGATCGTAAACTATCTGTAGAGTGCAATAAATAAAATACATCACATACGATATTGAATGACGTTTCCATAAAAATTCGTTCGCGCGTCGTTTGAATAAATTAATGCGACCACCGATATTTTCGCTCGATAAATGTCGTAACGGCGGTTCCTGTGTTCGTTGACACAAGTCTTTCGATCGTACGTAAAATAAACAACGGTGGAAAAAATAGAGAAGATCGGTGGCGGATCTAAACTCGCCCGAAGCTTAATCACTTCGAGGAACCTTTCCGAAACGTTCGACGAAAGGTAAAGATTACTATTACTAATTCAATTATAAAAAAAAAAACAATACTAAACGGAGAGAACCTGCAAATACACAGTCTTGGACGAGGGAAAAACGACCTCAAAAGAAGTCTATCGCTAACAATACAAGTTTGAAATTAAACGTTAACTTAAATTAAATGTTGACAGACACGTGTCGATTTTACTACCGGTAATTCGAGACTAGAATTCGGAAACTTTTCCAAAGCGAAACGTGTCTCGTTTCGAAAAATTCATCGTGTTGTTCTTTGATCCTGCTCGAAGAAATATGTCCGCCAGAACGCGGGAACCGCCGCGGTGAAAACAATGAACGTGCAAATGCAACGATTCGCGATGGAGAACGGACTCCGGATAGATTCGTTCTAATACATTTCTCTCGTCAGTGGCTCAACGTTGTCCTCGTCGAGTCATCGGAGTCGTGTCTCTCGGGACTGAGAGCGATCTCGAGTTTCTCGTAGTTTCAGTAATTGTTTATCACGGAGATGAAATTATCGAGACGATTCAATTTCCAAACTTTCCTCGATCGACTTCGCTCCCATTCTCAGGAGTTTGTGATATTTTCACTGCGACAACGACGATTGCTACTTATCGAAGTTCGCGGGAACAATTGTTACGCCATTGCATCTATGGCTCGTTCGACGAGTCGTGTCACCAGTTATAAATTGGTACACGGTGTTCAGACAGAGCAGGCAACATTCTTCGTGCAACATTTTTCGATTGGTTATAATTTTCTTGCGTACCATATATGTAAAGAGTTACAAAAATCAAGAAACGAACAGAAATGGCGACTACAATGGCCTCGATGCGTTCCGCGAAACGATGCAGTTTCTCTAGCGGGATTGGCAAGTGACCAATGTTCACGCGACTCGTTGCAGTCAGTAGTTACCAGTCTCTGTTTCGTGTCTTGGCACGTGTATGTTTACCCGGTGACTCGACTCGTCGAACGGAGTACAATTCGGACGAAGATCTAACGAAATCTATCAGTTCAGAAATCGAATGTTGCGAGATTAATCGATGGATTACGATATAGGCCAGTGATTCTCAATCACGGCTCTCGCCATGATCGGTACAAGGTTACGTTGCAGCGTCGACGTAAAAGATTCGTTCGAACGGTCTACGTCTACGATCAATAAATAACGAATTGGCTAAATAAATTACTAGAAACGGAGAATACACATTCGTGCAGGAACGAAGAATTGAAAGTTAAGGAAACGACGCAGACAGAAGAACACATTCCGATGTGATTCTTGGAAACAATCGTTCGCGAGGCCCCCCTCCGCTCCCCCCCCCCTGGTAACGGGGGGCTGATGATTTCTCCTCTACCCTGTCTTCGTCGCGTTCTTCCATTCCATGGTTAGTTACTTAGTATCCTAATTAGTGTAAGTTCGTTAAAGAGTTTAAGCTCGGACGGAGGACGGTCCGTAATACTGTTCAGGCGGCCTAGGGTCGAGAGATCATATATTTTCCTTCGTTCTTTAAGCGTTTTGTTCTCTCGACTGTCTTCATTCTCGCCCTGTATCCAGCGCGACGTCGTTCTTCCAAATTAAATGAGCTGGTACTCGTCGTCGACGTTTCTCCGGGACTCCTTGAACTTCTGCAATTAAAATAAAAGTGTTCGCGGTTTAAAAATGGATCCTTTTCACTCTGGTCGGCTCGTCTCTCGCGAACGAGCGTTATTCGATTGGAAAACTTATCGTTTCCAAAACGAAATAAAGATAATACACAATTTCTATTGTGATTCTAACGAATTTCTATCGAATATCTCAATAAATTATATTGTATAATTCAAATTCAAATTTTTCTTCAAAGAGTGTCAAAGTAAACTTTTCGACTGTTTATATTCACGTTTGGGGGACTAACGAAATATTAATAGAATCGTCGTCCGACGAATCAATGATTCAGTACTGCACAATTATCGAACACTTTTATAGTTTGATTTAGAACTGTACAATTATCGAACACTTTTGTAATTTGATTTAGTACTGTACAATTATCGAACACTTTTATAGTTTGATTTAGAACTGTACAATTATCGAGCACTTTTATATTTTCTATATTACAAAATTAACAGATTTCCGTCGATCGATTCTCGCACTCCAAAAAAGTGACAAATAGATTTCAATGATCCGTTACGGTAATACCTCGGTTAATGATCAAATTGGTTACCCGGATTCTTTATAAGGAGTCATCCCCACCACTGTTCGCTCGAGCGAAGATCGTTCCCGAGAATATTTCTTCTCTTCGAGTTCGATCGGTTCGAACGTAAAATTCTCCGCGTGGTTTCTTAATCATTGGTAAATTATCATTGATAATTGTCCCGTTTTTCCGACACCAACGTACCGCTGTATCTCCGTAACCGAGGGCACGGTCACGTTCGCGCGAAATCGATTTCCTTATACCTCGAGCGAGTTACACACGACATGATAAAACATCGAACTCGAAAGAACCATAAATTGTAACCGGAGGAAATTACGAGTTATCTCAGATAAGCGATTGCAACTAAATTGCGCGATGAAACGTAATACGTGTCGCGAGAAGGCCACACGAGAGTTCACGATGCGATTGTGGCTCGTGCCAGCGACTACGTTCCTTTAATTTTTCATCCACGACCAATTATCGCTCTACGATTGCATTCGTAATTAACAGGCTACGAGAGAACCGTACGAATACAGATCGACTCGCGTTCATCGATATCAAAGGTCTGAGTCACTTTAACGCCGGATCGTTTGAGATCGCCACGATGAATTTACATAATTACGTGGAAAAAGGACGCGATCGTTTAACCCCTTAGCACTCCTATGTCGAGTCTGGCTCGACATTAGATTTCTTACACCAATTCTAATGGCGAGCTAGACTCGACATCACAATTCTTACGCAAACTTCAGCTAGACTCGACATCATACAACACAATGGAAGTGAAAATATAAATGAAAAATATATTTGTTGCACACTCTGCATCGTTTCGATACAACATTATATCAAGATCTTTTTTTTTATCTGTTTAGTAAGTTAATCGAGAACTCGTTTGTAGGTAAACAAAAATTAAGGAGTGCAGAGGGTTAACAGGTGTTCGTCGAATTTCAAATATTAGAAGAAGGAATAGGTAAATTTTATTTTCGTTTCGCGAATCTCGAACGTCGATTTTGGTGATAATTCTCGAAGAATGGATAATCGTTGATCATTTCTGAAGAAAAGAAAAATTTTGAAGCTTACCAGTGGCAAGGGGAGAATCTTCTCTTCGGCGACGAACATATCAGGGTTGTTCGCTAAAATTCGCACGATGCGTTGCAAAGTCTCGAGTCTGTTGTTTGTGGCTGATCTTCGTCTACGACCTCTGAAATTAGACGGAGAAAATTGGTTGAGAATAAGGTCAGTGTACGCATTGTTCAAAAAAAAATATAAGTAGACATCAATATGGTATCAAACTATAATATAGATCATATAGACGGTGCATACATTCTTCGAAAAGAAATGTAAGTGGACATAAAATGGTATCGAACTCGATCGTATCGGTGCATCCATTGCTCGAAAACAAGTATAAGTAGACGTTGCCATGGTAGATAATTTCTAGATCTATCGATAATTGTACAGAAGCTAGATCTTCGAGGCAACGGAGCATCAAGATTTCAAGATTACGCGTTCTTCGTGTTCTAGATCCGTGAAACGGAATATTTATGCGAATAAATCAATTGGTTTCTTTCTCGACGGTCTCTTATTTCTTTTCTTTTCTTTCAAAGGTTGCGATAGCGGGGAGGTGTGAGAGATGAAACGACATTTCACTCGATCACGTGCATCAAACGTGTCGGAAGCATCGAAAATGGTGACACGTGCCGTTGAAAGACTGTCGAGCATGCGATCATAGATCATTAGGAATATATTGACACAAATTATTTAACTCGTGTCTTATCGCCGAGGACGTACGTATATTGCCGCGTAATCGTTGAAATTGTGCAAGTTTCGATGCAACCAGGCGTAATTACGTTCCGCGATTAACTTTCGCTTGTTAATGATTCGACAGCGTTGCAACGTGTTAGATGGTCGAATTTTAAACGCAACGAAGTGTAAAAGCGCGAAGAGAGATTTCTTGGAGGGAATATATTTCGAGAAGACTTTAATCCGTTTCAAATATCGAATCTTCTTTAATCGAGTGGATGTCCTTTAATCGAATTATGTACGTGGAACATCTATCGTCGGTTTTCCAAAAATTCCTTTCAGTTACTTTTAATCGATAACTCGCGAATCGAGTCATTTTCCAAGCGTTGACATTCCTTATTTAGTATTTTAACGATATTTAATATTAATTAAATTTCTAGCCAACAATTGGCCATCAAAATGTGCTAGCTCTTTAAATACTCTTTCACACCTTCCAAAGACTCCACTTTTGCATTTAAATTACTATCGGGATAAATTATTCGTCTCATTCAATGTCTATCGTTTCTATTTATGTTAGTATACTTTGCAGTTTCTCAATTTTAATGGAAATCAATCAAAGTTCTCATTCTTTGTAGAAATTCTCTCCTGGGATGTTCAAGATCGAAATATCAAAAATACCATTGTTCTCTTCATTCCTTACAATCTCGTCTTCCAGATGGCTTATTTACCACGAATTTCGATCGTGAATAATTTCCATCGAGTCACCAAACTTCTTGATAAAACACATTCAAGATCGAAGTATCGAAAATAACATTATTCTCTCCACTCTTTACAATCTTCTCTTCCAGATGGTTTATTTTCCTCGAATTTCGATCGTAAATAATTTCCATCGATTCAGCAAGATTCTTGACAGAACACGTTCAAGATCGAAGTATCAAAAATACCATTGTTCTCTCCACTCTTTACAATCTCCTCTACCAGATGGTTTATTTTCCTCGAATTTCGATCGTAAATAATTTCCATCGAGTCACCAAGATTCTTGACAGAACACGTTCAAGATCGAAGTATCAAAAATAACATTGTTCTCTTCCCAACCGGTTCTTTTTCTTTAAATTCGACCGTGAATTATTCACTATGAGCCGTACTGTTTGAGCAAACACGAGCGGACAATGCGCTGGGGAATCGAATTTGCATCGCGTTCCATTTTCACGCGTACTCGTTTAATACTAAAAATACAATTTCTGCTTCTTTCGTTTAATCGTCCACTCGAGTACGCGCTACACCGTACGCGGTACAACGAACGTCGAGTTTGTTTTGCTTCTCGTTCGCTCGTCCAGAAGTCGTGTAAATCGTTTCGCGGCTCACAATGGTCCATCAGTGAAGTCGAGAGACGCTTGTTCGTTCTTCGAAAATGTTCCCCTTTCCGCGCGAAATTTTCCCACGAAACGAAAGGTCAATCGGGGTGTGTCCCCGAGGACCTGCCCGCTTTTATGTAACGTCACCCCGGCCGTGTGATCGCGCGAGAGCGAGCGAACGATGAAAACTGAGCGCGAAATTTCAAACGATCGCGCGCGAGATTTTAATCTCGCTTTAACGCGTGCAAATATTGGCATAACGGGACAAAGATTTTCGCACGGAGATGGTTCGTCGTTGGTTCGACTCGAGACGAATTTTCTACGACGAGTAAGAACTGAATAGGAATTTATTCGTGCGGCATTCGAAGGAGTGGTAACCAGGTTAGAAGTTCCATTAGGTCGTGGCGTGTTCCATCTTTCTTTCCCTGCGGACCAACGCGCTTCGAATTATATTATTCAGTCTGCGTCTTTACGTACACGCGCGTTTCACCACCCACCCTGGACCATCGTCGGTACACGCACGTAGCTTCTTAGAGATAAAATTTTCACGACTGGGCGTAAGTAGACTAACCCTCGCGAGTAGAATAACTTTTGCTAGTAAAGCAGCTTTTCCTGGTGGGGGAACTTTTGCTGGTACTTTTACGAGCAGAGTAACTGTTGCGAGTAGAATAATTTTTGTGAGCAGAGTAGCTTTTCCAGCTGGAGTAACTTTTGCTGGTACTTTTACAAGTAGAGTATTCTGTTGCGAGTTAACTTTTTTCAGTAGAATAATTTCTGCGAGTAAAGTAGCTTTTCCAAGTAGAGTAATTTTTGTTGGTACTTTTACGAGTAGAGTAACTTTTGCGAGTAAAGTAGTTTTTCCAGATGGAGTAACTTTTGCTAATACTTTTACTAGTAGAGTAACTGACCCGAGTAGAGTTAACTTTTCCATCTAGATTAACTTTTGTAATTGATTGCAAATGTACTTCGTAATTACTGATCAATTTCAGCGACAACTTGATTTTCTTTGACAATTGTGAATCGATCGCAGTAATAATTATAAAGTAGGTATTCAATTTCTAACATATATTACTCTCTGATGAGTAATGTAAAATAATGTAAATTTCATTTGACGTTTATTAAATGATCATTTATTATTACATCTTGAAAACGGCATTCATACATGTAATCATCCAGAACTATTTATACGACAGCATATATTATTCTTTTTATAATTGTTATAGACGATTTGTTTTTCATAGATAAATATTCTACTTAAATAATGTTTCTTATTTGTCACAACGATGCAGATGTGTATCGTCTGTAATTCGATCTGATTTAATATCGTGTTGCCTGATAACAGATTATACCAGGTATTTCTATAACGGTTTCAATCTCTTTGGAAATCCACTGATTTCATTTCCCAATTTTTCGCAATAACTGCGCTCAGCGGAATTCTAGCAAAATGTTCCTTTATCCGATGCTCGTAATATCACTTCAACTGTTAATCTATACAGTTACCGGTATATTCGAGTGCTCATTATCTTATTATTTTTCGATACCCCGATCCAAATTCTCGAACTCCTTCAAACTCGCGGAAAATTTGTTAGCGATGTTTCGACACTTCTTACTAGCTTTCAATTCGAAAGTTTCCGTTGTTATTCGGTTCACGTCTATTTGATATAAATTGATTTCTATTTACCTGAATTTTTTTATCTTTTATCTTATCGATCGTCGCGTTATTTTTCCGTTCGTATATAGTCAATATTTTTGTATATGAAAAAAATTGAGAATACGATCGAGATCGGATGATACATTGCCTAAAATTATGCATACAATAGTAAAAAATTACATAAAATTTGCTTAAAGATTAAAGAATCTTGCTCGAAAAAAGTTTCGCTCGTACATTAGCAATACAACAATCTTCACAATTAAATACGTAACGTTTCATTTATATGCCACCAGGAGCAATTAAAACATTAGCTACCGCATTGAACGATAAAATCTAATTTAAATATTCTCTGATCGTTTCGAGCAATGTATTAACACTTTGTCGGTATGAAAATAGATCACGATCGAGCAGAACTCGAGAACTCGTTCGATAATTCTTTAATCTGCGTACACTGACCAGGACTTCGCCTTGTAATAATTGTTTGAAACATTTCCTCGCAAAATTACCAAAATCCAAAATTCCGTTTCGGTATTCATACGAGAAAATCGAATCTCTTTGTTCGACTGTTAAACATTTAGGCTAAAGTACCAGCTAGGAATGTTCCTTATAGTCATTGTCCACGACGATAAAAATAGGAAAATAATTTTGTTTCTCGATAAAAAAAATTCGTTTTAATAAAATTTCAGAACGCAAGAAATGGGTCCTTCTTGGACCTTGTTGGGTTCTTCAGAAAGTCATTTCGTTTTTTTTTTTTTAAGTGAAAACGAAACACGATTTTTTCAGAATGTACACACGTTTTATTAAATTATATATTCTAAACGAAATAATTATTCGAACAATCCAATAAAATACAATATTCGCAAACCTCTGTTCACAGCTGCCATTTTTTACCTCGCGTTTAAATAATCCCGCTTCGCGTCGAACACGAGTAAGTTTCATTCGAATGCGACACCCGAAAAAAAAAAAGAAAAAAGAAAAAATAAAAGAAAACCAACAAGCCTTGTATAACATAATACACCGAGAAACGCGTGACAGTTACTCGAGGTCTGTGACTCCGTCGAGGTATTTCCCGGTTAGTAAGATATTTTTTCTCATTTCTCGTGGAATACGTGACCGGTCTCTTATATCGTCGAGCCGTAGAACCACCCTGTTTAGACCTTATTCGGATGGCCGAGATCAGCCTTGTCACGCAGACGATAGTAAAACGAACAGAGGCAGGAAGCAACAAGTTGAATTCTAATGTCGGCTCCACCGAGAACGTGCGCTACATTTCGTGCAGATTTTTTTTTTTCTTCCCACCGTCGTCACCACCACCACTATCCCTGGTTAATGTAACTCCTCGAGGAGTGGTGGAAAGCGAAGAGGAAGAAGAGGGGAGGGACACGCGCGAATTGAAATTCTTCCGCGCGGAAATTCGCGACAGAGTAAATTAAAAAAGCGGGAGCGCGCGAGCGAATTCGAAAATAGCCGGAGTGTTTGTTATGTGACGCATATGCGTGTACGCTCGGAGATTCCTGAACCCAGAATCAGACATTGCACTACGAGAATAACTTTTTTCTTCCTTCCTTTTCTCTTTAAATAGATCTTTATTCTCGGCACTATCGCGTTGTACGATGATGTAATGAATTTCTCGTTGCCGTAGGAATTAACGGGCTCGTTCCGGTGTGTTGCGAAACGTTCTTTTGGAAAATACCAACCCGGTTCCTTCGATGGAAATCTTTGGAAGAATATCGCCGTGGTATGTTCTTTATAGAGATACATAGTTCTCGTTGTAGTTCCTCTTTCGAAAAAGTGACTCCTGTCGAAATATTCTCAACAAAAATTACACAGATCGGGAACAAATCGCTTCGCTTGTTTTCTTTAAAGAAGTGTGCGTTTTACTTTACATAGAAAACAATTTCCATTTTCTATAGATACCAAGTAGGTAACTTTTTCTGGTACTTTTACGAATAGAGTAACTGTTGCGAGTAGAGTAATTTTTGGGAGTAGAGTAGCTTTTCCAGGTGGAGTAACTTTTGCTGGTCTTTTACAAGTAGAGTAATTGTTGCCAGTAGAGTAATTTTTGGGAGTAGAGTAGCTTTCCCAAGTAGAGTAACTTTTGCTGGTCTTTTACAAGTAGAGTAACTGTTGCCAGTAGAGTAATTTTTTGGAGTAGAGTAGCTTTCCCAGGTGGAGTAACTTTTGCTGATCTTTTACAAGTAGTAACTGTTGCGAGTTAACTTTTCGAGTAGAATAATTTTTGCGAGTAAAGCAACTGTTCCAAGTAGAGTAACTTTTGCTGGTACTTTACAAGTGACTGTTTCAATCCCCCGGAAGATTATCTTTTCTCTCTATTCGGTATTATTCTTTCCCTTCATCGAAGACTGTTTAAGGTTTCAATCCTTAGGAATTGTCCCGAAGGATTTACACTAAATTCTAAATGTAAATTTTGCAGGAAAATCATCTAACACTGTCTGAAAAATCGTTGCGCAAAATCGATTTCGTTAAAGGTTCTCGTTCATTGTAGCCTCGTCTACGAAGTACACTTGCACCGTACAAGTCTCAAGAAATTCCCACGGTCGACAAGCGATAGGTACTCGCCTGATAAGCGATCGACGATAAGTCCCGAATCGTGATTCGTAACGATCGTGCACGGTGATACGAGCGCGTGCTTTTTCGTGCACGCGTTCAATTCTCTCGTTTCCGCGATCAATTCGCGATCGGGTTTTCCCGAGAAGATCCCAATTCGGAATCACACGCGCGGATCGTTCCACGTGGACGTGATCCATCAACGAGCGATCGTTTCACGACTTCCGACAGCTATTTCTTTTTTAAGACAATCGGCCAACGAGAGGAAGGGGAATTGTGTAAAAATAGAACGGAAGATGAGCGATAAATGAATATCATCGAAATTCTTGGCGAGGCTCGATAATGACCAGACATCGCATTACTCGTCACGCGTTGCGAGAACTCGAGATTAAAAGGGGCGATAGGTAACCTTTAGGGGCTTTTTATCTAGGAATTTTGCACGGCAGGTGGAAACGAACGTTAACGTTTCATTTCGGACGCAACCGAACCGATAAAATCACCGGGTACAACAATTCGACGATACCGGACGACCTTTATGAAATTACGTAATTGGTCACTTACATTTTATCTGGATCCAACACGCCGAATGCAACCGGCACGGTCACTACTTTTCCCCGCACGTTTTCCAAACCCATCAGCGTTTCTATTTCGGCGAGCCTCTGGTCTGAAACTCGCCTTTGCCTGCTGCAAATGCAATAACCATGTATGAGCATACATCGAAACGGAAATTTGCTTCGGTGACGTTCGTCTTGGGTGAGTCGAGATGCAATTGGATAGAAAAGTGTCGCAGATTTTTGGAAACGCAGTAACCATGCATGAGCATACATCGAAACGGAATTTGTTTCGGTGAGGTTTGTCTTCGGTGAGTCGAGATGCAATCGGGCGGAAAAATTTCCCAGATTTTTGGTAACCGTTGCAAAAATCGCGAAAGAACATCTTGCACAGGATTGAGTTCGTTTTTCGTGTTTCTCTGTACGTTTCCAGTAATTATGGAATAATTTGTTCTTGAATTCACGGTACATGTACAGTTTCGTTCTTTATCGTACGAAGATACGTACTATTATTATTATACACTTGGCGAACGAAACACTCGCTTTGCATATAATGTGTTTAGAGTAATCTTCGAACTTGGGGAATCTAAACGCGGAGGCATCTTTATCTTTCCCGTACATCTGTATTTACCGAATTTGCGTCTATAAATAACTGAATTCGCCGAGAAAATAGATACGGGACACTTCACACGAGTGTGCGAGTACTCGATCGTTGTCGTGCTCGGTGTCTACCTCTTACAACAACCGTGACGATCGATCGATCGCCTAAGAAATTTCACGTAACGTAACAATGACGGAAATCGTTTCAATTACCTTCAATTTTGCAAAATTGAACACACTTTCCAACTTCTTTCTAATATCGGTTCGTTCAAGTGTCTATCCAGCAATAATTAACAAGCATCTAAACTCGAAAGTGTCCGAAGTGCTCGAATCCGCTAAAAAATGTTACCTAAAGTGAATATTGAATATTTTACCGTGCAAAGTATACTAAATTCTATTTCAATTTAACATAATCTACAAATTTCTTTTCGATACGTCTATATTTAAACAATCACCTACAATTTACCCGTACTCGAACCAATCGGATCAAAACGAAAACTTTCCTCTCGATTTTCGAGACACTAACAGGTATCCGTAATCGAGCTACATTCGATAAGTAAAAATTTTCGAAGCATCGATAGGTAACTATAATCAAGCTACGTTCGATAAGGAATAATTCAATGGTGCAAAATCGCTTATCGGGTGTTTTCACGTTACTTTTGCTCGGTTTGCGCTCCGTCCACCAATGCTTACACAGAAAACAAGAAATTGTACAAACATCCCGGTAGCACCGATAAAGCAGCATTAATAATAAACCTGTACAGTCACCGGCCGGGAACAATTTTTATTAAGCGTTCGCACTACGAAACGAGCGTTCGCGAAAGAAGGAAAGAGAACTCAGTCGAGGTTACTGCAGTGCACGGGTATTTGCGGTATCATTGTCCATACGCGTAACGATGACTTTACAAGCAACCAACAGTGTGTGTAATTACATCAGCGAGTAAACTTTCACGGGACGAGCGAGCGCGCGAAACCTCGAGAAATCGATGTTGCAAATCATTCCCATGAGATCACTTGGGCGTTTCGCGCGGTGAACCAAGTGAGAACAGGAAGCCACGAATTCGAACGGAGATTCGAAACGCTCTGTTCTCTGTTTAAATATTGGGTTGTTCGGGAAGTCGTTTTCGGTTTTTCTTTTTGGTGAATATGAAACACGATTTTTTAAGAGCGTGTATACGTTTTGTTAAATTATGTATGCTCCATTTTGAAACGAAACGAACTTTCGAAAACGAAATGACGTTCCGAACAACTCGATAATTATTGCCCCTCCAACCCTCATAGAATTAACGAAACGAACAGTACGGATTCGAGGAGAATCGTGGCGAAAGTCTTCGACTTCTATCGCTCTACAACGATACTTTTGAAACTTCGAGTACGTTTCGATGGATTTGTTATAAATGTTTCTAAATGAAAAGTACTCGTAAAATTCAACAAACGATATCGTCGATTCTTACCCCAAAGTATCTCACGAAACGCGCTGCAA
The DNA here is from genome assembly GCF_051014685.1 of Ptiloglossa arizonensis. NCBI lineage: Eukaryota > Metazoa > Arthropoda > Insecta > Hymenoptera > Colletidae > Ptiloglossa > Ptiloglossa arizonensis. The sequence continues at coordinate 25,150,344 of NC_135050.1, forward strand.
CGAGTACCGGTATCTTCGGTGGAAGATTGTTATTTTGTCCATTGTCGAACACTTTTGTTCATTATTAAAAAAAAGCATCGCGTCGTTACCGTATAGACCCTCGTGAATCTCGTGTAACATCGTTACATTAGCAGCGTCTTTGACGAAGATTATTCCTTATTACAAAATTTATGCTTCTCTCTTATCGTTATCGTACGAATCCTCAAAAGTGGAACGTGCAATATCGACAAAGTACCAAAGTCTTTGGACAAATAGTGTTCCGATTCGCATTTTCGCGTACTGTTGAAAAACAAAAATCTAGGCAATTTATTTACTCTTGTAACTTACTTTACTATTGATCGTACTATTTTACTATATTTCTGAACTAATTTTAATCAATTTTTCTTTAACCAATTATACTATTTACTGATTTTACTATTTTACTAAAATAATATTTTACTATTAAAAATACTTGAAATCTAGGTAATTTATTTACTCGTCGTTCTCCCTCTCTGTACGTAATTTCATCGATTCGGTCGAACAATTCGAATGATCGCGAAACATACGTTCGAATAGATTCGACGCTGTTCGAAAGCAAAGCGGTAAGGTGTATTCGCGCGTTTTCATATCGTCGGTGAAAAATGTACGATATACACATCATCCTGCAAGCTGCACGGGATGATACCGTGTTTGTCGATCGTGGTTAATTTCGCCTCCGCGATCGACACGCTAATCTTCTAAGCGTATGTGGGACGAAATCCTCCCACCCGTCCCCCCTCATCACTCGCGTTATCACCGCGTTATCGATATTCGTAGGAGGTTCTGGCGAAAAAAAGACGCTGGATTAATCGAAACCGGTTGATTCATCCCCCGTGGAGCGCACGAAGAAATTTTTCTTCAAACGACGGTAGGCTCGTCCGTTCGCGATTACGCGAGAAACGAAGCCGCGAGATACGACTGTAAAGCTGTCGCGACGACGTCTTGGAAATAAATCGACGATATCGGTGCAGATAGCGATCGCGATTCGAGCGAGAAACGACGTTCGACGTTGTAGTGGGATTGTTCTCGTCGAGATTGTTCGAAACCGGAGGAAATTCTCGCGCGTGCATCGTAATGGACAATCGTGGCCGAACACTCGAGGAGGACCACGACCGCGATGCGGATGAATTCGATTCGGTTCACCGCCGCGCGCGATTTCACGCGGGAACGCAACAAGTTGCGCGAGACTTCGAAATCTACGGGACTCGCGAGTGCTACGAAATTGTTATCGATATCGCGGGGCATGCTAGAACCACGCTTCCTATCGACCGGATCAACTGCGAGGAGTTACTCGAATTGCACGCGGATCGTGTAGAAGTGAAGCGCTGCGCGTTGCAACCGATCGGCATTCACGGTGCAACGAGTCTCGAATTCGTTTCGAATCGAAAGGAAGGAGGACCGTGTGATCGGTTCTAACGAGAAAAGTGGATACGTGTTCGAGTGTGACGGGTGCAACGATCGATTAGACGTAAAGATTGAAACGAATCTCGATCGCGGGGATCGTTCTCAACGGAGAGGAGATTCTCATAGCTCGCGAGAAACGAACGCGATTTTCGATCGTATTAAATTCTTCCCATCCCCTGACTCTGTTTTTCGCTTTCCCACGATTCTGAGAGTTATATTTTTTTTTTTTTAAAGAATATGCAATTTTTCCGTTTCTCGTAGTTTTAGGGGCAATTACAAAGATCAATTTTTCAGTTTGGTAGAATTTTAAGAAGGATTGAATTTCCTCGGAAGGATACTCAATTTTTCAATTTCTTAGGATTTTAAGAAGGATTAAATTTCCTCGGATGGATACTCAAGTTTTCGGTTTTTCGTACTTTAAAGGGTACATTCTCTCACGAGGATCTTACAATTTTGAGCGTTAAATTTCCTCGGGAGGATATTCAATTTTTTCTCGTATAATACTAAGCGTTAATTTTCTCGAGAGGGTGTTCAATTTTTCGTACAATTTTAAACCTTCATTCTCTCGCGAGAATATTCAATCTTTTCAATCCCTCGCGTCAATCGACCGTCAATTCTTTTTCAAAGATATTCAATTTTTCGTACAAATCGAAACTTTAATTTTCTCGCTAGAATATTCAATTTTTTCAATCTCTCGCGTCAATCGACCGTCAATTCTTTTTCAAAGATATTCAATTTTTCGTACAAATCGAAAGGTTAATTTTCTCGCTAGAATATTCAATTTTTTCGATCTCTCGCGCCAATCGACCGTCAATTCTTTCTCAAAGATATTCAATTTTTCTGACAAATCGAAAGGTTAATTTTTTCGCGAGAATATACAATTTTTCCGCTAGAGTATCACGATGGAAGGTAGATTACTCACACGTGGAGGTCTTACCTAAGCAAAGAGGGTGGTCTGGCGTACGCCGCTCCTGGCATCAGAACCACGACCAGGGCGCAGAACATCAGAAACATGGGGAACAGACTGATCCTCGCTACCATCGGATTGCTCATATTTCTTTTACTCGACGAAACGAAATCACCAACGAACAAGTTCCTTATTATTTTTCTTTTCTTTTTTTTTTTCGACAAATTCGCACGTGTACGGTCTCCTTTAAGCGAACACACTCGAAGCGGCACACTCGTTCGCGACCAATTAACACTTATCCTCTCCCGTACGGTTACTCGCTACCGATGAATCGTTCCACCGATCAATCTATTTACCGTAATCGCGTTTTTTTTGTATCCTCGTGGGCTGGCCCTATCCTTGTCGCTTTTGTCTCTTGGTGAACTGTAGCGTACCGTCGTTCGCTTCGGGCATATATACTCGAAGGAGAGTGCCGCCTCCACCTCCCCACTCGGCTCCGTGGCCCATGCCCCACTCGACCGGATCCTCCCTCACTTTTATCTCTTTCCTAGACTTCGACCCTTTTCCCTGGATTCACCTTTCTCTCCGGGGAACCGTGTCGAGCAATTAGGCGGCACAGGGTTCTTACGTCGACGACAACGTTTCGTACGCGCAACGACCGCGAAATAACCGCGTGGAAAGTTCGTCGATCTTCGTCGATCGCGTAACGACCTACGATGGGTGATCGAATTATTTCGAACATCCTGGAACTACCAGTCATTCGAAATTCGAGTCGAGAATTGATTTGTGAAAGTGCACTTGATTCGTAGTTAACGTCTTGGAATTATTTGTATAGTTTTGCGATTAAAAAATATGTACAATGGGTGATCGAATTATTAGGAACACTTTGAAATTACCAATTAGTCGAAATTCGGGTCGAGAATTGATTTGTGAAAGTGCACTTGATTCGTAGTTAACGTCTTGGAATTATTTGTATAGTTTTGCGATTAAAAAATATGTACAATGGGTGATCGAATTATTAGGAACACTTTGAAATTACCAATTAGTCGAAATTCGGGTCGAGAATTGATTTGTGAAAGTGCACTTGATTTGTAGTTAACGTCTTGAAATTATTTGTATAGTTTTACAATAAAAAAATATATACAATGAGTGATCGAATTATTAGAAATACCTTGAAAGTACCAATTATTCGAAATTCGTCTCGAGAATAGATTTAAAAGTGCACTTGATTCGTAACAACTACTTGCAACCATTTTTAAACTTTTGCGATCAAAAATTACATAGGTGGTAAATATATACAATGGATGATCGAATTATTACGAACACTTTGAAACTACCAATTATTCGAAATTTAGGTCGAGAATAGATTTGAAAATGCACTTGATTCGTAAAAACGTCTTGCATCTATTTTAAAGCTTTTAAGATAAAAAAATATATACATGGCAATATTTGGTAATTTTTTCAAGCTATAATTGAAAGACTTTTGATATTTTTTCGATAGCTTATTTATATTTCTATTTATATATCTTTTCTTATATATTTTTGAAAATACACGAATGTAACTTTCTGGATTGGTATTGCATATGGATACAAAGGGCGGTTTGATGAAATATTCGCATTTATTTTTTTATTGTAGAAGCTTTAAAATAGTTGCAAGATGTTATTACGAATACGGTAATACAGTTTTTGAAAAACGAAAGTATCGTTTTAAGGTCATTTTTCATTTCATTCTTGATCAAACTTCGTAGTTTCGAAGTATTCGTAATAATTTGATCACTGTATGCGCGCGAATTTTCGAAATTAGTGAATCGTGTGCGGTTTGAGTGATTACCAGACTGAGGATTTTATGGATTTATCGTGTATGCAAATTTGAGATGGGTGTTTAAAATATACAGAATATAGAGAAGCTAAAATCGAACCACATTTGATACTTGAATATGCGTTGCATTTTCTATTCGATACTGATCTCTTCGAAAATTATTGTATATTGTAGCTCGATGTTTAAGACACCTTCTACCTGTGCAATTAATGTTCGTCCGATAAAAAAAATAAATTGTAAGCGTGTTTCAAAATTCATCTAGAAAGTGTGATTTAGTCTCCGAAAATATAGCTTTAAAAATATTAGATTCAGGAGTGAAAGTAATAAAGTACGATCGAGTAAAATAATCGTCCTTATTAACGCATATTTGTCTAGGTTAAGAACAAATGAAAAATCATACAATGCTTGAACAGAAACGTATTATGGTTATTAATCGATAACGTAGTACAATAATACAATAATAATTAATCTATCGTTTCTTAAAAGGGACGTATATTCTTCACAAGTTTAACATACTTTGTTATGCTTCTGTAAGCGGTAAACACATAAAATCCACGGTCTATTTATTACATTCGACTAGTAGGAAAGCGATCCAGTCGCGTACAATCCAGAAGTCGCTGGAAGTGCTAAGCACGAGATTCGTATGCAACTGCATTTCGTAACTTAACTTTCACGCTGAGATATGAATCGATAGAAAAAGTTTTCGAAATAACATTGAAAACAAAGTGGGCGTATACAGTCATGCAAACATTTTTCCGAGACCTCGTGATCTTTAAAATAAACGATTCTCGTTTTTCTACACGTGTAAACGTATTTGCCGAAAATGTTACGTTTAAACATTAATTGGGCACGGTTAAATATAATTCCATGTTTCTAACGGTTTCAAAAGTAATGAATCGGCGCGAATAATAAAAGAACATTACTTTTCTTTTATATAGAAATATACTTATTTATATTTCTATTCTAGAAAGTAAGAAGAGTTGAGAATATCAAACTTATCTAGAAGGTATGATTTAGTCTCGGATAATATACCTTTAAAAATATTAGATTTAGGAATGAAAATAATAAAGTACGATCGAGTAAAGTAATCGTCGAAACAACGATTTTTTTTACGAACCAAACAATATTTTATTCGAGAGAAAAGAGATTTTTGAAAAGTATCGTAAAAGAATCAATTCTTTGACTTGACTCGTATGGAAAGAGTTTTCGATGCGTTTTCAATGTAGACGATCCAGACTTAACAGAGAGATCTCCATTCGGGTAAGTTATTCGCAGCGATCCCTCTTTATTATGCGGATGGCAGGTCTATCGTAATTTGTCAAACAAAATAACACGAGAAATGTAGGTGAAAGAACTCGTTCTTTTGCATTCGCTCGTCCGACTTGTGGTAACTGACTCACAGGTAGTCGATTCGCAAATTATTCTCTCTATTTTGGGTAGGTATAATTTTAATAACAGAAGTCGGTCCAACGAAGGACAAAATGGTAGGGACTTTGAAAAAAGATTACCATTATGAAACTGTACTGTGAAAATATTCTAACGTGAAAGAAATTGTAACGAAAAAAATTCCAAAGTAAATAAATTCAATCTATGCGATCGAATGAACAGCTGGTTCAAGTTGAAGTTATAACTATTGCGTATTTTTTGCAACGATTCGTGTCTAAAAAAATCACGAATTCGATCGAGTAACGTTATTAAATTTTCTTTCCGAAGATAGAATTAAACTTTCCATACAATTCAATTGGATATAATGTACAATCAATGTATAAGGCGAATAGACACCATTATCAAACGTTTGCATCACTTTGTTTCATAATTGTCAATTGTTTTAATGAAAACCCGTGTTCCAGAAAGAATGACGTAGACGTCGTGTTAATAGTGCAATGTGGAATGCGGAGTTACGAATTAATCGGTACACCTATTGCTTAGAAATGAACGCGCGTTACATTTATTATATATTTACTTAGAACTGCATTCAATTCGATGGGGATTTTTCTAATGGAAACTCTTCCTCTATTTTCATTACACGACACGACAATTATAAATTTTTCCGCTACACTCGACCGATCGGTATCGACAATTCATTCTGGAAACATCAGACTGAAATTAAGATCATTTTTATGCATTTATGCATTTATGACACCTGCCAGAAGAAATACGCACCAAACGATATCAATGTTACTATATTAGAAAATATTATATCATAAAAATTAATAAAATACATCGCACATTTTTTGTACGTGTTCTCTCTATAATCGTACACCATGAACGCATAGAATTTTTTTTTAATTACGCACACCATCGAAAATACACTATTTCGTACACTGTCGAAACAGTTTACGTTAAGATTATTTCTTGTACTATAGTATGTTATCGTTAATAACCAGTCTACATCGATTCAAAATATACTTTATAAAAATTACGCGAACTCCTCGGGCACATTTCTCGAAGAACCTTTGTCTACCATAGCAAGCGATAATCTGTCATTAATATTAAACGCCATCGAGCAACCGTGGAAGATAAATCCAGATCTCCACGAGTACACTTAAAAAACAATTAACATCGTCGCATTGTTTTCAAATTTTGCTCTGCTTCACGAGCACCATTCACCGTGATCACTCTTTCGACGATTCGAACAATTGAACGGGTTCTCAAGTCTCGAAGATCCTCTGCGAGAACACTGCGGCCATTTTGGAACGCGCGCGAAGAAAACTCGCGGGAATTTTTTCTTTTCTTATCCAAGAATCCACCGTACGATTCTCAAGCTGTTCCTCTTACGTGTATAATTCTCCATGGTTCTCTCGATCGAACTTATAATAAATCCACGAGCTTTGGAGGATTATTATGCGCACCGATCGCTCGTAAATCGCGCTCGATCAGTTACTCCGTTTCCGTTTCTTTTTACTCGATCGATCGTGCACCATTATTCTCGGCAATTAATCACGCGTCATCAATAATTTTCCACGGAAAACCTCCATCCCCCCTTGGTGATCCATTCGCTGACAAATGGAACGCGATCGATCTATTTATCGGTGTGCAACTGATTGTTGCACCATCCTGAGACTTGAACCGGGAACGAACAACGTTTCGCGCTTTGTTTTCGCTTCTCGTCGCAGTATGGTGACCGAAGTCCGACACAGGCGACAACAACCGACCGTGACACAGGTGTGAATGCATTTTTGTCGAGAAATAACACGGGGGTCTCCCCCAACGTAGCCTCCGGGCGAGATACTCAAGGGACTGTTCTTTGTTGACTCCGAAGCGAAACAGAATTTTTTACAATTGCATTTTCACGAAGTCGGTAATCTGGCAGATGTCTCGACCGTAATTATTGGGGCACCTTGTACTTTCTATAAATAAATAGTCAAAAAAGTTTCATCGTAGACGTAATATTTTGATCAACGACGAAACTTTTTCGGTGTCATCTTTTTTCTATTAGTTTTTAAGTATATATAAGATAATTCGATGCAATATTCTGTACTTTTCGTAAATAAATAGTTGAAAACCGTTTCGAGAGAAATATGGTTTTCATCGTAGACGTAATATTTTGATCGATGATAAAACTTTTTCAGTGTCATATTTTTTCTATTATTTTTTAAGTATATATCACACAATTCGACGTAATGTGACGTAAGCTAACATAAATTGACGAAATCCCTTAATAATTCATTCGAATAAATTTACGAGGAATAGTTAGATACTCTTCCTTTGCAACGTAAAATATTAAATGTAAGATTATTGCTTGGAGTTGAGTCTACAAAAATTTTAGATTCACTTCCGGTAAGTATCCTAATACATTTAGATGGAGATGCTTCTCTTGCGATTGTGATCGTTTCTTTTCCTTTTCGAAGGACCATTTCCATTTTGAAGGATCTTTTCCATTTTCAACGACTACAATCGCGAACGATCAAGCATTTCATGCACCACGTACGAACACAAAGATGTTCGTACAGCTACTGTTCGTCCGCGAGAAAAGAGCCAACGAGTGTTTACATCCCCACTCTGGTAGTACACGTTCTACCAGCCTCCCCCACCATCGCGACGCGCGTTGTTCTTATTGGCCACCGGTCGATCCTCGTCATCGTTCTCGGCCAATACCTACAATGGGCGTAACGGTAGGGGAGGTGGTAGACTGTAAACCGGGGCGAGGATGTAAACACTCGTTGGCCTTCTCCTCGCGGACAGATGGTACTCAAGTCGTGCGTAAATATATCTGCAAAATTCTATATTTATTTCCTTTGAAAGAGATTCTTGAAAATTCCGTAACTCGTACCGTACCAGACCAGAATCCCTCTTAGGGTAGGTTATTTTCAGAATGCTGAATTGTTTTCCTTCCGTCGACCTTCCCGCGTAGACATTGACGCCAAGGAACACCGGGATTCGCGAATTTCAAGAAGCGGTTTCCAACGTTGTGTTTCTCCACGGTATTCGCCGAATATGATGCAAATACGTGGTTTCTCGAGGAAACGATGGAGTATTATAGCGAATTGTTTCTATAAATAGTGCTGCCAATTGTTTTTGGAAAGAATCTGGTGCGCCCGGTGAATCCGTGAGCGCAGTATGCAGAAATTTGGCGATTCATCTCGGACGACGATCCAAACATTGTCTGCAGATTGCCACTGTCGTGAGAGAAGTTCGCGTCATTTTTTAATCGCGCGAAGAAGAATTTTGAAAATCGTGGGGATCGATCGAGAGACGAATTGTACGGTTTGGGAAAGTTTCTGTATCGTTGTTAGTCGAGATTACAATTTTCAAGGTTTAAAGTGAATTCAAATAAAGCACTGTGCTGGGAAACAATTTTTCCAACGATATTTGTATCGTTGGATGATTGTAATACGTCATATTGGAAAAGTAATAAAAATATGAAAATGTTGAGTTAGGGGTAAAGTAGCAAGATGGAGTACTATAGAGTAATATGGAGAACAATAGAGTATAATATGGAGTACTATAGAGTAATATGGAGAACAATAGAATATAATATGGAGTAATAAATAGTGTACAATTTTGTAGAGTAATGTGTATAATAATATGGCATACGTGAAATAGTAGGAGAATAATATAAGCGTAGAAAGTCGTATAATGTACGTTACTTTTGTGCTAATGTATCACCACATGTTGGTAAAATTGATGTGTTTACTTCTCGTTAACACATGCACTCAAACTTTCGCGGGCCACTGTACTCCTGCAATTGATTAGTATGTTTTGCAGGAGCTCTCATATTTCTACCCAGAGCGGTTGAAAATAAACCTTGACTTTGTGAAACGGTTTCTTCGGAAACCGGACCATCGCGATTTCGCGCTACAAATGATTGAAATGGAAAATAAAAAGGGGAAACAAACGGATAGAAATAATATCAATGAAAAGTGTTTAATTCCAGTTTCTTTTCCTACGACGAATCGATTTTATCTTCGCTCTTCCTTTATCAAAGCCGACTGAAAATAGATCGACAAATAGAGATTAACGCGTAACGTAGTTTCCCACGAAGCGTACAATTCGCGTGATTTCACATATGAACAAGTTGTTCCGATTGGGAAAAATCGATCGAATCCTTCGAAGCGAGTGATCCCGTCACCGGTGTTACGTAGACGTGATTCATATCGATTGTGTAAACAATGAGTAGTTGAAACCCCGGTGTATTGACTCCTGCAATATTTACAATGTGTAAACAAGCGTTTGATTAGGTATATTTAGAATTTGCAAGTCAACTAGCGTTGGCGTGACTCAGAAATTTCAGTGCGATCCTTAATAAGCGAGGACGTGGATTGTGCTTCTTGAACGAGCAAAGTGGTTTTAACTCGTTCGAGCCAATCCGGTAGCAAACTTCCTCGAACTTCGTCTTTCGGGAAGCGAGCGTTAATCCTCCAATAATTGTTTGGAGGAGCTGTCTCTGAAATCGGATAAAAGTCCCTTGCAATGATTTTCTCGTGTCAAAAGCACTTAAAACTGTTTACGTGCAATTTTCACGTTAATTTAAAACATCCTCGTGATCTCGATAACGGTGACAACTCTCGTCGATTTCTTCTTCTTCGAATAATTGTAACGATTTTCAGTTTGACTGTAACTGGAACGGAACGTTGTGCAATTTTCACATTAAATTAAAATATCCTCGTAATCTTGATAACAGTGATATCTCTCGTTGATTTCAGTAATTGTAATGATTTTCAATTGGATTGTAACTCAAATAGAATGTGGTGCAATATTCACATTAATTTAAAACATCCTCGTGATCTGGATAACAGTGATATCTCTCGTCGATTTCCCTTTGTTTAAGTAATTCTAACGATTATCAGTTGGATTGTAACTGGAATAGAACGTCATGCAATTTTCACGTTAATTTAAAACATTCTCGTGATCTCGATAACAGTGATAACTCTCGTCGATTTCCCCTTGTTTGAGTAATTGTAACGATGTTCAGTCGGATTGTAACTCGAGTAGAATGTCGTGCAAGTAAGTTCTGCCATACTTTGAATTTTAATGTTAATGGAATTAACATAACTCTGTTCGGAATAATAATTTACGATTCTGACTCGTTTTTTGCTACCAGGATGCAAGAACATTTTCTAGCGATTAATAAAATACTCGAACGTTCGTTACTTGTCATCATTACTGTGACAGATTTTCGGTGCAACAGATGTTTACGTTATTCTGTGTTATCGATGGATTTACCAATACGGCCGATGCAGGGAACCCTGCCATAATAAAAATTATTATTCAACGAATCCGGTTTGCGTTAACACGATTTAAAATTATTCTCTAATAAATTCACAGACACGAAAAAAGGAGAACCTTCAGTGTGAACGGAACAAGAAAAACTGGGAGATGTGAAACATGTGTTGGCGTTTACCAGAACCCTGCTTTCGTAGATTTCGTAGGACAAATTTCAAAAGATACTGCCTCACTTTCGATCTCGCTCAAGGCACGGTTCTTATAATGTGTGGTTTTCCCCGATGAGACACCATAACCGAAGATTCGCTTTCACGGCCGATGCGAGAACCGTTCAATGGTTTTTGTCGAGGGCTCGACGATGACGTAAAGGACGACGATGCCGAAGAGAGAAATCTGTTCAAAGGAATCGTGACGCATCAAAATTAAAAGACATAAGTATCTATGATACCTTACAACATGATATACAGTAGACCCGTTTTAACCGCCATTTTTAAACATTTTTTAACATTCTCATTAACATCATATACAGACCAGTGACCAGTGGAAAAATTATCGACACATTCCGTGACGTTCACTTTGCTTCGAACGAATCTACTTCTCGTCGTATTGATCGTTATTATTAATCTTATTTTCTACTGGATCGTCAACAAATAACCAATCTAAACGTGGATTTTAGGAAGAAACGTCCCTTGGTGGAGTCAGAGCGATTCAAAGTTATCCCGTAGCACGATAATGCTACCGAAACGATAAAGATAGAACAGAAAGTCCTTCCTCGCTTTCAGAGTATCAACTGTTTGGACAATAGGCAATACGATTCGAAAGGACAGCGCTGCAAACATTATAATAATACGAACGAATATCTCGACGATTATTTCGCATCCAAGAAATCTGTATTTTCCCAACGTGGAGTTCACTGCAAGCTAGAAAGATTAAAGGAAGATCATAGAAATCGGAAGATTGTATTTTAACTAAAAGAAATATTGTAATTACAATATTTAACTGACCGGATAAGTATTTGGTACTTACCGATCGATTTATCGACCACAAAATTTTGCCCAAGATTTCTCTGTATTCTTGCACGGTACTTCTTACGTGTTCCTCTTTTATTGTAATGTGTGTCACGAAATAATACGTGTAAGATAAGGGTATTCCCCTCCTACTTGCGATCCACGTTAGAGTGCAATGGTTTGATCGATACTTCTGACAAATTTTACAAGACGTCCAAATATCATTGTGTCGATAATTCCTTCACTTTACGCATTTGCTCGCTATTAGTCACCGACGACGACAATAAAACGCTCGACGTCCCGAGAATTAAGTTTTCTCGATCGAGATTCCGGCTCGAAGATTTTCGTGGAATCTTCCCGAGCATCGCTGTTCACGTGCCGATCATTTTGACGGGACGTGGAGTTCCTCGGCCGAAAACTGGCTGCGCTATCGTGAAGCGAGCTCACGACTATTCGAACGATAGCTTATCCTAACATTGCTCCAACCGTATAGGCAGTTCGTAAGTTAATAATTTCGTTCTCGAAAGATGAATAGGTGGTTTTCCAACGATCCAACGGTGACACGTGACTGTAAAACGAAGAAACATTTATTAAAAATTATTTACTTCAAGATTATTGTTCTTTGTGGTATACAATTCGTGCAACTTGATCACGAAGTAACTCGTTAAAATTGATAATCTCGGGTCTTGTTTAATCATTCTGAATATCCTTCGTCGCAAAGCGCGCCGATTATGTAAATTGAATTACAAATGGCAATTAACACTTATTCAAAGACGTGTTTGGCTGTTATTTAAAGACTCGTGACCCGTTCGTTCATTCTGAGAAAGTTGTAATTAAAGTCAAGGCATTCTTTGAGTTCGAGAGCAGAAGTAGGATAGATTGATGATTGTATTTCTCAGTTACTTAACACTTCTTTTTGGTACGGCTTCTTTTCGTGCAGATCGGACGCCGATTTTAGTCGGTTGAAAGGAAACAGAAAGATTTATGAATAATAAAATCGTGAAATAAAAAGTTTACCGTCATGTCGATACATGTGTGTAGCTGATAATGTAACTGGATGTTATTTAGTTGACACTCTGATGCTCGCTGTCACGAATATCTTACACCTTTGGTCGCTACGTCACCAACCACTCGACTTATTCATTTTATTTAATACGATTTTTTTCGCGAACTTTGATATTTCTGTAGTTTTATTCCACGATTAAAGTACGACTGCCCGAATCGAAACTCACTTTCAAAGATTCGGTTGCATTGCGAACTCTCACGAAAATTACAGATAGTACTCTTGTTTCTCATTCGAAAGAGAATCTCCACGATTCGTAATTACGTTACATCTTTTCGAATTTGTTCTTCGGATCGTTCCGCAAGAACTATGGAAAAACTTTGAATTCTACTATATCAACGCCAACGAAATTTTCCGGATAGTAAGTCGATTGAACATCGATGAGAAGTTTTTGTTTACAATTCTGAATTTCACAGAGTTTGAAACGTGTAGCAATGGTTGCAGAAGGAATTCTCCACGATTGAAAATTATAACAGCTGATTTGTAATTGTTTTCTTCCACCTGTAAACCGAACATGGAAAAGTTTTGAATTCCAAAAACACGATCCTTAAAATAGATAGATTAAAATTGCTATAGAAAATTTTTAGTTTAAAGATAGAAGATTAAAAATTTAATATTTTTAAATTTATACAATACAAACCTGTAAGATTCAACGTGAAAGGAAATGTTTTCTCCGACTTAGCTCGGTTACAAATAATTATAGTAATAATTGTCACAATGATTGTAACGAAGCAATTTTATTACTCGAATTCATCGTTAGGGATAAAAGTCACTTCGCGATCGGGAATCACGAGAGATCAAAGTTTCATCCTGGAAAGAAATCTTCGATTTCTCTAATTATCCACTCGAGTCGTCCCCCTGTGTGTTTCGTGGGAACGTCGATCGATAAAATTCCAAAAAAACGTCACGTTTCGAAGATAAAGTCTGAAAAAGATAGATATTTACGTGAGGCTTTCGTTTCGTTCGAAATTATCTCATCAAACTATAAATCTAACGTCGAGTCTCTTGATCCTCGATGAATTCGTCAAATTATCTGCTATCCGTGGTCCGATCTGATATTAGTAGAAAAATTCCGCACATTTCGTAGCTGGTAAATACGTTCGGTTCTGCCCCCAACTTCGATAACAGCGAAACACTCAAATTCGAACGTACCAAGTGTTCTATTTTCCTCTCGCGTTTCTTTCTTCGTTCTCGTTATCTGAAATTATCTTGATAGTGGCGATCGAACGTGGCAAAACTCACCTATTATCGAAAATAAAATAACGTAAACAATGATCATCGAATCGAAAAGTGTTTAAAAAAGATACAAATCGTAGGTGTAAATTTAGGAAGTCGTAATACCGACGAAAATAGAGAGAGAATCACTTCGATCCAAAGCTATTAAGGCTTGATATTGTCTCTTAATGTTGAATAAATGGAAAATGTGGAAAGGTCAACCGATGACATTTTTGTCGAAGGGAAATAGGGACGAGCCGGTGTATAGTTAACGATGACGTTTCAACGCGTTTGCGACGAGTTTAAGCATCCATGGTACAATATGATAATTCCTCGATGAATATTTGATTTTCGTGCAAGATTAAAAGAAGTTAACCGTTAAATGTCGATTGGGTCCGAAGTTCGAGCGATGCTCGCAAATTCGACGGATTAATTTGTAACAAATAACGGAAATTCGTTCCAATCTCGAAGATGTCGATTAATCTTGATAAACGGTAACGAGTAATAACGCGAACGTTCGCGTGTGATCAATTACGGTGATTCGAATTCTCTCGATCGCAGGGAGAAATAGGTTTCTTTAACTGTTTAATCGGATGCAAATATATTTGGTCGAGATCGGATACCATTCCGTATTTTATAATAGTTTCTCGAGAAGTGAAGTCTCTCGTTTCATAGAACGAGAGGAAAATTTAGGTCAGTTTGTTGGGTGATAAAACGACGACGTTGGTATTCAAGATCTACGATCCTTACACGGGAGAATTCCTAGAAAAGTTCAATGAAAAATGTGAAACATCGTTTTGAAACTTGACCTGGTCCGAAGTTCTTCGTTTGCGTGCCAGGTAAGAAAGAATTCGAAAATGTCGATAGCTTACTATTAAGTTAAACCCTGTTGAATTAATAGGGACAAGCGCGTCGCAATATTTTCCGCCGAAGGAATGTAGTTTAACTTTGAAACGAATAAAATTGTATTTAATTTTTCTTTCATTAAAGGAGCTAAAGATATTAATTAAATACAAGTCCTTGTGTTCGTGCAAGGATCGATTTCTTTTTTTTTTATCACGAATTGGTTATCTTAATCAGTAATTACCGTGTCAATTCGATGAAATTGAAATTAACGTAAAGTAATCGTACTTACTGGGTAAAGGAAGTAAATACTCGAGTTACGCGGATTCGTAGATTTGCGATCGTATCTCTAATTACATACGTGAACATATTTGGCATGTGTGTACGTAGCCACATATTAAATAAAGTTTTCTTCTCGGCAATTTTTCTTTCGATAAAGGATCTCTTTAACTCTACTTAACTTTCGCAACGAAGACAATAAAAGTTGAAGAATTCCGTTTCAAAACGATATTACGCAATAATTGTAACTAATTTATAAGTAAAGGCGATTCGAACACTTGACGATCGTAAATTATATAAGTACTTTTGTTCTCTTGGCATTATAACCATACGGTAAGTAAAAATACCATATTAAATGACCTTCGTTAACGAAGGTTATGTATCACCGAATTGCCATCATCTACAAATAAATCGTGTTCACTGTTAACCGTCCACATGGAAATATTCAATTTTCATCTAAAACAATATTTTCACTGTATATTCTACTGGATCCATACAAGTGAAACATCCTGTATGGCTTAAATGACGTGGTTGTGGCATTAATGTGAGAATATCTAAACATCACTCCACGTGTTAACACGTTGCATCAACAAGCGAACACGTTGTTTCCCAGTACACGATACAAGTGTGCGAGTTTGGCGTCACGGGGCGTGTAATAATGGCTAGTTTACTTGGAAATCAGCGTTGCGATATTGAAAATGCCCTAAGCCCTTATCTTTTCCGCACCAGCTAATATACGGCCGACAAAACGTTTGCAGAAAAAAAATTCATACCCAGTTTGCTCTTTAACGACGAATCAATAAATATATTCGCTCAGCGCCAAGATCTATCTATGTATATATCTATTATACTCGGAAAGACACACGTATACACTACATAGAAATCGCGAATGCGCACGAACGTTGGCACGCGTGTAAATAATGTTATATCAGCTTTATACAGTGTATGTGTTGGGATTTGTTACTCGGTCAACTTGAAGACGAAGTGCCGGTAAACAAAATCACGTGACTGTAATACAATCGTATTGGTAGGACGCTACTCTTCGAATAAACACAGATGCAATAAAGTTTACACGTGTCACCGTTTATGTACACGTTTTAGCTTCTTTCCAAATGTTCAATATTTGTTAGAATCTTTTAATGAAAGTTCTATCGTCGAATTTCCAATCTTTCACCTACGCGTTGAGCCTACGATACATCCCTGGAACAAAAGAACGTGACGACACAATGGACCAATGGAATTTTGATCACGTGGCGATCTGTTTACATCCATTTCAGTTTTAAGGTGACCGAATAGTAAATACGTTCAGGGCATGACTCGACGACAAAGAATATTCGATATTCGGTTCTATGAACCGTATTCTTCTAACAATAAATCATCAATATTGATTTTCATAATGTGCTCTCATTCTCTCACTGGAATGCATTACATTCCAGTAAAGATGTATAATACGTGCATAGTATTATAACGAGGCCATGAAGACGGATAGACCCCGCGAATTTTTGCTTCGAGCAATGGCATAATTCTTCGATACCTTAACTCTTTGAACGAATAAAATTATGCTAGTATTGAAGATATGTCAAGCTCGTTTCATTAACTCGTCTATAGAAAATTTATGGGTTAGTTTGCTGTCGCTTTTATAGCCTCATATAACATGCATCGTTCATTATCCAACAATCACAGGTAAGTTTTGAATTTGCAACAATGATTTATTTAAACTAATAAACTTGTAGAAGTGTTGTACCATCTAACGTTAATCTATTAGTACTAATTTGCATAGTTTCCTATATCTCAAAAATAATGATGATTTATATCTCAAATTTCGATTTTGAATGGATTATTTCATATGTATAAGACTGAAGAATTTAGAAATGGATATTTTTTTTAATATATCAGTTTCTTATGACATTTGCGTCACAAATGAAAGAAGATTAATAGATTGCATTAATTTCACGTTCTACGGGTATCATTAATTCCAACACACGATTAATCGATCTACTAATATTATAACCAGGAAAACTCAAGCTTTGCTTGGTCAACGATTTTGTATGTATATGTTATTTCTCTTTCGAGCAGAGAAACTTGAATGAATGGTTACTAGAAAATGGAACGAATTGATCGCCAATTCACATATTACAATGCACAATGATAAGCCGTCCAAGTTTCTCTTGCGTTACACAATGTTTTTACTCTTCATGATGCAATGGTGCGTTTACCTCTACAATGTATCTAAAATAATGTGACAAGAAGTGATCGCATATAATTCGGCTATATATGTACGCTCATTACCGTGGGGAAAAGGGGTTGATCATCGGAACTAGGTTAGTTTCCATTTTATATTTGTAGCAATCTTACGTAATATTTGTTGCCACTACAATATTATCGTGTTAATATACAAAATAGTTGGAAGGTTTCTTACCATAAGTATATAGATTCATAATATCTAATAATCTAAAAACTTTTAATAGATTCACTACACATAACCGTGGTCTCGCTGTGAAACCTTGTGTATACTAATTATAGAATTTATTAATGTTCGTTACTTTGGTTTAAAGATGGACAAAAGTCATATATGTAGTGATATTGTTAAATTTTTATTTGTTTGTTGTGATACATTCAATTTTATGATTCCAATTTTAATTTTTACCCAACGAGTCACGGATAAAAAGTTGTTTATCTTTTATTCGTTATTCAAAACTTTAACCTAAAACAAGACCAAAACGGCACATTATATTACAACATGGACAAATATAGATCCGTATTTAATGAGATAAAATGTGCTTAAAGTCCCTCTATATACATAGCTCAGAGCCAAAGAATATATGAATAATAATTATATGTAGGCAGAAAAATATACGTCCGTTTTTGGTTCAATGCGTTATACATAAAACGATTTTCAGACGCATTTACGTACTTTATACGAAGCAATTGATTGGTCGATCGATTTTAAAGTATAATAAATTACAGGCGCCTCTGTACAATTGCGTTGTGTATCTCATTCTGATGTTTGTGATTTTCAGAAATTGTTACATTTATCTTCGCTTTTCGTGTAATCATTTGCAAGAAAGTAGTGCAGTGAAATTTCAAGTGTCTCGTTTCGCCTGTATGATTCGAGATTAGATACAGAGTCGTCATGATCATGATTTCACCTACTGATGTAACATTGGAAAACCCTGAAATATAGTTAATATCTACTTTGAACCAAGGAAGTGGATTTCATTTTCAAAACAATGTGAAAACAAAATAATTTCGTTCTCGTTTGAACGCGAACAAGACGAAGTATCGTTATTGTTGTCCCGAAGTCACGTATTACGGTGAAAAAAAGACGGCTGTAAGTGGAATCTCGGATCAGAGGTTAAGTCAGTTGTACACAGTTTTGAAAAAAGTTCTTAAGGTAAATTTTTTAAATGATTTTTAAAGTTATAAGTTTCTTCCGATAAAAACAAAAATTTTTTTTACAGTCCGTACAGAATCATTCAAAACTAAAAGTTGACTGTTTTTCATCGATTCCTGTTTTAAAGTCAATTGATAAAGTTTGGTGATCTTGAAGTTGCACGCTGGAGCGTAACACCTGTATAAGACGAATCGAAGGTTTAGATAATTTCATTAGGAGTACGAAGAAACATAGATTGCCGACGTTTCCAGGATTTTTGTGGAAAATTCTATTTTTAGCAAGGCCGTCAATGTTTTTCCGCGGCCGATGCGCTCGAAACTCAAACATTGAAGTAGGACAAGGAGCGATTAGCTAGCGCAAAAAGCGATCGACGTCGACGCGAACTACGTCATGATTTTTTACTCCCGGCTGATAATCATCGACTCTTCCATCCGAGATTAGAACGCAATGACTCGATACTTTTTAGCCGCGTTACGCGCCACCGCAATGAGATTCCGCGTTACGTCACACATTGCGAGCGCGATCGTTCCATCCACATTTTATCGAACGTGCGGCGAAAATGAATAAAAAATTAAAGGTTGTACCTACATGGATAAAAGTTACGAACAGGGGACAAAAGTTAAATAACTTTTTATCCGTTGTTCTGTAAATAAAAATTTATCAATTTTCTGCATCTTCTTCTCGTTTTTCGATGTTTGTCGAATTAAGTAATTGTATCGAATCGAGACTTTCAATTTGAACTTTTATCCTATGAAAGCGATTCTGCGAACACCCGTCTTATTTTTCAACGAAAGCTTATGAACTGTGTCTTCGGATGAAATCATCCATTAACGGAAGTAGATACGTGTTTTATTTTTTTGATTAATAATTTTTCATTCAATTCGTACCGTAACGAGACGAGAAATGGGAATCATCGACGAACGATACGAAGATGTAGCTGAAATTAGTTCAGTTAGTTTGCTACGAGTAAAACAAAAACGGGTTCTAGATGGATGTGTAACGATCGAGGAACGTTGAGCTAGACGATCCTATCGGGTCCATAAAGAAGAGTTTCTCCACGGACTATGCGCGATACGTGAAAATTAAGATCACTGGAAGCTAGGCTAGCCATCGTGCATGGAATTTGGATCGTCAATGAACTCTGAGCTCGATTCCACTTCACGAGTGTGACGATACGGTGAACATTCACTGACGATCGTACGGTATAAACTTTATTTCTCTTTTCTGAACGGAAGAAGGAAATGCTACCGACGAGTGCTTCGTTCGATTCGGAATATAAACAAATCTAATTACAAATAAGAGTCTGAGCTGACAGCCTAGTAAAATTTTTATGTAACATAATTCAAATTCGTTCTATAACTGTTATTCTTTTTTATTGTTGATTCAAGTTCATCGAAACTTTTTTTTTTAGGTAAATGTTACTCATCCCCGATCAAGAGTACATCATTGAATCATCGAGCGTTGAATGAACCGAACCCGTGGGTGGTTTGATGAGGCAATATTCCCAAATCGGCTCCTCTATCGTTAAATCGACTATATATAAATTGAGAAACTCATTTAAAGAGTGGGTTACGTTTATTTTTACAAATCACTGGACTGGAAACTGCTCAATGTTCAACCGTTAAAACGAAAAAGAATTCGTGGAATTGGCGTAATTAATTATAGATCGTTAACATTGCCGGTGAAGTAATATCGTTCCGGAAATTTCTACGGCGATGGATCGAAACATTTTTTTGTTTCCGGTAGAAAGAAATTTTCTCGATAGTTTCTCGTCCAATTTCCGAGAACTGGTCTCCCCCTTTATGCGACACGGTGATTCTCTCGTTACACATTCAAGTGCATCGGCAATTTTTTTATTGGATCAAAAGGGAAACATATGGAAGCGATAGGAAACAATCTAATTGGACGGTGAATGTTTTATGCAAACTGATATTGATAGGTACATGACTAGGCAATCGTAATTGAATGGACGTTTAAAGGCTTCGATAAATATGATCTACCGTTCGACAGCTGACGACACGTATAATTAAATCTGAAATTTATGTTTCGTGATTTGCGTGACACGTTATAGATATCGGAACATACGCGATTAAATATTTACAATATAAAGAAAACAGTGATATTGTCACATCTGCAATAACCGCGAAAGACTAATACCTTTCTGATAATTCCATGAGATATCTGCAACATTAATATTGCTCTCGTGAGCCACGATAACACACACCACGAGTCTCGATGCAATTTCATTGTCGTTGTTAGTCATCTTTTCATTTACGCAATAAATGAAACTAATCGAAACAAATTAAATGTTCCAATTTTACACGTTGTTCTCGATTAAAAATCAAGAACTGGACGGAAAAATGAATATTAAACATCAAACATTTCAGAATTTCATTGCACTTTCGATTTTTCATTTAACTCATTTTAATATACAAGTATTTTTTTTTAATAAAAAAAAACGATTCGTCAATAATAACAAATCCTGCCCCTTTCATTTGCAATATATTTTTTTGCTCGGTTACATTTCAACTAGATTAATCCTAACGATGAAAACGTATTTTCAAAATTCCTAACAATTTATAATACGTTCAATAGAAAGAAATTTTCTTGTCCAAATATGTATCAGTTACACAATTAAACATATTCTCTACAAAGATATCACGCTGTTGACCTTCTACTGTTACTAATTACCATTTATAAAAATCATTGATTATATATTATTTCTGTTCTACAGGCACCTTTGGCGACAGGAGAAGAATTACGAAGGGCAAAGTAAACGGTATATTCAGTGCTAGAAAACGGAGAGAAAAGGATGAGTAAGAAGCAATCTTAACGGCGGAATGGGAAACTCGTTCCACGAAGTTGAACCGGAACGTTTCGATAAAATATTTACATTTCAAGCCGATGATACAGCGAAAAAGACGCGTAGGATGAGAACGAAACGAAACGTTTTTCCAAATCTTCGTGGACCTACGTGATTCTGGATCTTCGTGCTCGGCGATCCATCAAGATGATCTAAGGTCAGTTTCCAGAGTCACGGACTGTTTCGTCCCCGCAATTCGGTGGCTCTCGGTCAAGTAACTCTCGCCAGGCAGCTTGAACGACGACGCCTCACCGTGGAAGGACGGAAGGCGTTGGTTGGCATTAAAAATAGTCGAAGTCGTCTTATTTATAGAAACGGAACGTTTCACGGTGGCAGAAACGCCACGTCAGATCCGGGGTTATCCCTCTTCCATGAAAGTGAAAGAGAACGGTGGGAGCGAGAGGCTACCTGCTGGAGGAAGCGAGAGAGACGGTCAGATGATTAATTTCAGAGAGCGATAGAGAGTTAGTTCGAGAACTACATATTATTCCGAGAAGGATAAGGTCGCCGAGTTATGCTCGAATACATTAACGGTTGAAACTGACGAATTTATTTACACGTTTCTTTTACAAATACTCATAATAATAATAATTATAATGATACAAATAATAGGTCTCTATTATGCCAGGAATTTCAAAGATAGAGGAAGAACACTACGGTATCGAGTGAAGAAAAAAAGAAGTAGAGCCAAAAATTAGTTATTTAAGTTAGCTGGAAAAATATAGGATTTAGATAACAAAATTAAACTGGAAGAAATATTGTACTATTAGGCAGAGTGCATAATACACTGGTTTCGATAAATTTGATCGAAAATCGAACGTGTATATACATTAGTCCTAGTACGGATAAATATTTCGGAAACGAAATATATTATATAATAAATAGAACATTGTGCATACTTTATGTAACATATACGTCAAACATTGCACACTCAACAGTTTGAATGCATTCGTATCAATATGCATATCAAAGCAAGTCCCTGTAAACTCTAACCTCGTAAGACTGATCGTTTTAGTGATGAATATTTTATCCAAAATTCAAATACTGAAAGAAATTATGCGGATTGTACAAATTAGTCGCATGAGAAGATGTACTTTTTGTAGCTCTTTATTTAACGTCTACATTGATCATACATGTAGTGACATAGATACTACCTTGATCAAAAAGTTTTAGGACTTTATTCATAAAATCAAAAATACAAATTTATTCGTCCAAATCGATATGGTCCCCTTCAAAGTAGTCCCCATTGACTGCAATGCACTTGCGCCAGCGCTTGATCCAATCCTCGAAACACCGCTGGTACTCAATTTTCGGTATGTCCATCAGAGCTGTCTTCGATTTTGTCATGACCTCCTCTCGGGTACTGTAACGCGTTCCGCGAAGCGGTTTTTTAATTCGGTTGAACAGAAAAAAGTCGCAGGGAGCCAGATCTGGTGAATTTGAAGGCTGCTGGATAGTGTTCGTGTTGTTTTTCGTCAAAAACTCGCGGATAAGGATCGCATTGTGCGCCGGTGCGTTATCGTGGTGCAAAATCCACGAGTTGTTTGCCCACAAATCTGGCCTTTTTTGACGAATTGCTTCGCGCAAACGTCTCAAAACGCCCAAATAATATTCTTTGTTGACTGTCTGTTTTTCTGGCAAGAATTCTTGATGCACAACACCATTGTAATCCATGAAAACCGTGAGCATCGCCTTCTTTCTTGACTGAAAACGACGTGGTTTTTTCGGTCTCGGCTCTTCCGGTGCACGCCATTCACTCGCTTGATGTCTGGATTGTGTGTCATACTCATAAATCCACGTCTCATCTCCAGTGATGATACGTTTAATAAATGTTAGGTCGGATTCGGCCTTGGAAATCATGTCTTTCGCGATTTCAACGTGGTCCTTTTTTTGCATGAAATTGAGGTCTTTCGGCACCAGTTTTGCAGCGACACGTCTGAGGCCCAAATCACTAACCAAAACGTCTTGAACGGATCCATAAGCAATGTTCAAGTCCTCTGCCAGCTCTCTGATGGTCAATTTGCGGTTTTCGGACAACATTTCTTGAATTTTATCGATGTTTTCATCGGTTTTCGACGTTGTCGGCCTGCCACTGCGTTTGTCATCCTCGACCGACTCACGACCACTTCTGAAGCGTTCGTGCCATCGAAAAACATTTGATCTCGAAAGAGTATCGTTGCCGAAATACTTCTCCAACATATCCAAGGTCTGCGGACCGTTAAATCCGTTTTTTACACAAAATTTAATGCAAACTCGTTGATGCTCAAATGATGCCATTTTCAAAATCGAAGACACGAACAAAGGAGATGTGCTCAGTACAACGTAACTTTTACAAATATCAAGCTATGATGCTGAAATTGGAAGGAAGTGTTAATGACAGATATGGTAACCTAACAAAAAAAAAAAAGAAACAATCGGGTGATTGACAGCGACACACGGGGGGACAGTCCTAGAACTTTTTGATCAAGGTATAAGAATGCAAATGCAGTGATTAGTAAAATGAATTATGCAAGTGTTTATTATTGTGTCTTGCTTATTGTACATTCAACGAAAAATATCAATAAAGGACACGAATAAAAAAAACTCGAAAAGAAGAAAAAGAAGTGGAAGAAAAGAAACAGAATTATAATTTATACAGAAAAAGTCATTGAATCTCAAGTTTCAGATTCTTAGAAACAGATCCATCGAGATGAGGTAATGGAGAGAGCTTACGCGTAATTAGCAACAAAATTAAAGAGATTAATAAACGTGAAATTAGTTGTAAATTGCGATACTTGTGACCAATAATTTCATCCTTTTTTTATTTTGTAAGTACACAAACGTACTTAGTAAGCACACGTTAAATCTCCCGACGCTATTCTATTGTTCGAATATGTTTGTTCGGTTGGTTGCTATCTTTCAGGGTATCAGCGTGTCGACGAAAATGATCTTCTTGAACAACTTCTTCGTTTATTAATCATCATATCGATCTGGATTCATTTGCACTAAACTTTGTTTATATTATTGGACGAAAGTAAAAATGGATTTCTCTTCGAAAGTTTTATGAGGTGTTGGTCACATAGGAGAACAATATTATCGTTCTTCGAGTTGCTCGACTCTACACTTTCATACATTTAGTCGCGAAACTTTCTCGATTATTATTTTACCGATGAATCATCCTTCGAAGGGAGAACAACTTCCAGTTCATCGAAGTTTTAATAAAACAAGTTTTCACGAGATTAACAACGATAACTCATCACACAATACAAACGATTGACAAACAGAATTATTTGAAAATGTAATTATCCGATGTGTTCGGAAATTTGTATCTTTTTACCGATATTTTCATACTGATCCATATAAAGAAAAGACAAACGATCAAGGAACGATTCAAAGAGTTCAAAGCTAGAAGATCCAATAATCAACTGATGATTTTTATCGATCGCTTAAAGATCGAAACAAACCAGACTGGTCCATTCTAATCGATGGTTCAACAATCTTATTTGTCGATCTTGGGACGGAATGTTGGTGTAAATCTTGTGGAAATTTGTTCGTCAAATTTCGATGAAGACGTTAACACATTGTCAAGGACACCACACGATATATTGCATACCGATTCTTGTGAGAATTCGGAGGCAAACAGAGGACCAACAAATTTTTAACGACTCGTGTTTCGACGGGCAGTCGTTTCGATCGCGTGCAAGTGGTGATATTAAAGAGTGTTTTAGATCGAAGATGAAGTGTTTCAATGAAAATACACACCGAGTAGACATCAGTGTATATTTTCAAAAACGTGTACAAAAACGTTCCACACACTTGAAAATCACTCTGCTACCTTACCGACGTTTAAAGGCCACAGGTATAAAAAGAAAATAAATTTAACAATTTCTTATTTATCTTTGTAAAAATATTCTTAACATATTTATGAGTTCTCTTTCTGATGCAGATAAGACCGTACACGATGTGATGTGGATATGTGTTAGTTATGGTAAGTGAACCACGCGATCCTGTATTATAATCGGTTGACTGGATTGTTCGTCTGCAAGAAGAATGCTTACAAGTGTTCATAATATTTTCACTTTAGTGTAGTGTCTACTAGCTCCTCTATTCTCACATGTATCGTTGTTATTAGCCGAGAACGGGTAAGATGGAAAGAGTACGATAGAAAGAAAGCTGATAGACTATGTAAAGATACATATTGCAAGGTAGGGATGACAATATGTATAAAATAGATCAAGCAAAAAGAATTAATAATGAGATCACACATATCATGCTGTTCTTGGTTGCTTTTCGACTGCCTCTTCACTTACTACATTCATCTTAAATTCCCCAACGCGCACACACTTTCATTACACTTTCGAAAAGGTCACACACGCTTGATCTCTTCTGCACAGTTCCAAACACTTCACAACAAACCGGATTACCTATCATCCAGAATAGTTCAAACACGCTAACCCACACACACACACAGTTTGTTAATCTTCTTACAACTGTAATCTAGGATGGAAATGTAAACACTCGTTAGACCTCTTCTTGCAATCAGACACTACCTTTATTATTTGTACTTGTCTTTAACAATTTATTATGTGTACAAGAAATGATCGATCTGTCGTGAAATGAAAATTAACAGCCACTATGCGTGTATCTTTTTCTTTTCTCTCGATAACACTTACTCTTTTTCACACGTTTTCTTTCGACCGATGTTTGTTCTTTTTCATTCAACTTGTTTGTGAACAAATGGTATGGAACATATTTTCTTATTCTTCTTCTTGCCACTAACAGAGGACAGAGACTAACAACGTCCATATTGCTATTCTAAACCGAGCCTCTAATTCTAGTTGTGCGTACACCAGTTGCCAGATTTGAGTCGCTCTAGCTGTTCCACTTTTTTGTTTCAAAACTGTACAAAAAAAATAGAGACAGGGGTAACTACATTTTAATCTTGATATTGAGTGGATTCAAATTAGTACATTATGTTTCAGATATATTTTCATTTCTAGTTTTAATCCAGTTAAAGAATAAAACGAGATGTGGTAAAATAAGATCCGTTGTTTACTGTCAAGGACTTTCAAGTCACGAATTTAATCGAAAGTTTACGTATCGGTAAAGTTAGTTGTTTTGTTTACTAAAATATAGTATCATGGAAATTAAAAATCAATCGCCACGTGCGAAGATGGTAATGCTATTGTAATAATACATTTTCATGAATACATTGATCAAATTTTTTGTTATACAAAGCCTTGTACTGCTATTGTAAGTCTAATTTGAATTTGAATGGGGAATTATTCAAATGTATGTT
This sequence comes from Ptiloglossa arizonensis, assembly GCF_051014685.1. Lineage (NCBI taxonomy): Eukaryota > Metazoa > Arthropoda > Insecta > Hymenoptera > Colletidae > Ptiloglossa > Ptiloglossa arizonensis. The sequence continues at coordinate 25,177,100 of NC_135050.1, forward strand.
TGGCTGGTTGCTACCCTGCAGGATATTAGTTCGTAAGTAATATTTTTTGTTTTTAAATGAATATTAACGATCCTTGTAAAAAATCTATATGCCGCAGGTTCTACAACTGAACTTTAAAATAGAGTAATACTATTATAAGCACATATAAACCTAATGTCGAGTGTAAAGTCTGCTTAAACAGAATAATCGTATGGCCAAACGTGTTTTTGAATTGTTAACTAAGTTCCTCTGATCATTCAAGTAATTCGCTTTAAATGTCATTAATTGAAAAAAACCTGAATCGTGTTAGATATTGGAGTATAAATTTTAGCCTACGGATTAATAGTAGGGGGAATCAATGAGGCGACAGAGATTATTTAGAGGAGTTACATACTGATCCTAACGTCAGTTGTACAACAAAGGTGCAGTGGAAACAAGTGTGATAAACTCGTACGTTAAATTTATTTTTTAATATCATTGGTACACACGTACGTACATACAACACATTACACAGAGGACTTGAATGAATATATAAATTCTAAATACATAGACAAAAGTAAGAACGAAGTGTTGTTCAACGTTTGGCGATAAACTCTTCGTTACAAAGTTATAAACAAATATTGTGCACGTAAAGTATCCAATGATTATCGTTAATCATTTTTCATCGTTAGACGATCTAAACTGTGTATCGTTTAATCTGTGTATCGTTTGGTAACAATTCCACGCTGTAAATAATAAGTGTGATAAAAAAATAATCATTTAACATTTGTAATCAAATACACGCGCGTGGTATCAACGTAATATCGATGGAGACAATTATTTACCATTTCTGGAAAAGTAAATATTTCTTGTAAAATGTTTACAAACTACAAGTTTTGTAGCTTCTATCACCTGTCCCGGGAACCCCGTTAATACCATGAAAATCACTTTATCGTAAAGAAATCCATTATAATGAACGTCTAGCACGACACCGATGTCTATCTTCGAGAATCCTAATGAACGATAAATTATGAATGTTGAATGCCGATCCGGAAATAAGTGCAAACCAGAAATTATAGTAGACTACAACAGACAAAAGGCAGCTGTCGACTTATCCGACCAAATGAATGCCTATAGCAATCCGTTACGCAGGACCATAAAATGGTATCGAAAACTAGCCTTCGAATTGTTATTAAATACTACGGTTGTAAATAGTTACATTCTGTACAAAGATATTACCAAGCAGAAAATTAGCATTACTGAATTCCGGAAAGAATTAGCTCTATCCCTTACAAGTTATGAAAAAGAAGACATTCCATCGAACACAAATGCAATAAGATCTAAAAAATGGTAACATAAACTACAGAGAAAACCGGGAAAAGTCTCTGAAGTACGAAAATATTGCAAATTATGTTATGATAAAAATGCAACCGAAGATGGTAGAGCAATGGCCAGAAAAAAGACTAGGCGAGTTGTCACATTTTGTAATAGCTGTGAAGGACAACCGTTTTTATGTTTATCATGTTTCAATGAAATCCATTAGTCCTGTAGTGAATCAAAATTAAGTAAGTTTTAAATAAATTTTCCGGAATTCCATAAAACAGTGTACATTTTATAACTGTATATCGTGTTACCTGCTGACAGCCATCGATGGCTGATGAGACATTCAACGTGTTAAATTATGGATTAGTAGTGGGAGGAATTGATTAAGCGACAGAGATTATTTAGGGGAGTTGAAAACTAGACTTGGTATCAGTTGTGTACCGAAGGTTCCATGGAAACGAGTGTGACAAAATCCTTTGTACATTACATTTACTATTTATATTATTCATCCACGAGTACGTACATACAGCACGTCCCTACACAGTTTGTCTCAGATATTTGCTGACATATTGCAAGGACTTGAGCAAATAAAAATTCTAGATCCTAGATAAAAAATAGAAACAAAGTGTTGTTTAACATTTGGTAATAAAATCTTTGTTACGAAGTTATAAACAAACGTTGTAGACGATCGACTATGTTTATCTTGACTCTGTTATTACCTGTCGTGTGTCGTTTTGCAATTGTTCCATGTTGCTAATAATCGGTATGATAAAGAATGATTATTTAACACTTTTAACTCAGATACAAGTTTGTCATGGATGAGAGGAGATATAATATTAGTTCATAACAACATAGAGCGTTATCGTCAAACTTTACATAATGTTTTTCCGTTACTTTTGTCTGTAGATTATGTTCTCGTACTTTGAAAAATCTAGGACAATCTGTGTATAACAAAACACGCAGATCATACACACTACATAGAACACCCCATCCATATATTGCACTCTTTACATGTAGCACGATAACTTGCACATTTATACTGTTCGTAAGTTTGGAGCACTTTTGGATTTTTGTCAAAAGCAAAGCTGGTTTATAAACGTATACTCGGGGCATCGAAAATTTTAGCACTTCAGATTAAAATTACTCGGGTACAATATAAAATGGGAATCGCAAATCGTCGTTTAGTTTATTAAACATTCCATGAACAGAATCTTACTTCTTACGTAAGCTGAAAGTAATTGCATCGTTTTCACTGAATGTCGCGTGAAAATCGTTAAAGCAAAGGAATTAAATGTTTCAACGTTGAATTAAAATTTGAGAGTCGGAGCAAAAACTTAAGAGCTGTTGCAATTTACATACAATTAAGACTAATGAATTGAGCTAAGATTAATTTCAAATATCTCTTGGGGCACATCTTTTAGCAAGAGGAGTGTAGACAGAACAGTAATTAAATCTCTGAAACAGGTGGTTCCAACGTATTCAATTATGAGTTTCCATTTAAAATAGAAGTACTTTGAACTGGACATTACTATACTTATCGCTTCGAGTTATTACAGATGCAAATACTTGGAATACATAATCTTGTACCTTCCGTAATAACGTTTTGTTCGCTGTGATTATCATTTAAACACAATTAATAGATATTTCGAGTAAGAGTTTGTTTAAAAACGATTATTGTGAACAAGTCGGAAGAAGATAAAAATTGATCTGCACATATTTTATCAATTATTCCATTTTGTACTACTATAATTAAATATCCAAGAATACTCGTAATTAGTTAGAAATAATTAATAAATCAATTTTATATGTAAAATTTAGATAATTATGATAATGTATATGAAGATATTTTATTCATTGGGTGATACGTCCAATAAATAGAATTCTTTATGCGCGTGGTATCAATAATGGAGACAGAGATGGTAATATCGATGGAGACAGTTATTTACCATTTCTGGAAATATAAATATTTATCGTAAAATCGAATACATCTCCGTATTAGCCAGGACTTTAAAAATTTGTTTAGTTATCTCCATAATGTAAAATCAAATTCATATTTTTCTTTCATTGGCAGCAAACAATATAAAAATTTATTCGTTTAAATGTAAATACGTTTCGTATTTTCTTTTTTCAGATTTTTGAATCGACGATTTAAGTAAAATGCAAAACACGGTGAGCACTAAAAATGTGCGAGCACACACACACTCGATCGAGGAGTTCTTCGCCGAGACGGTAGTCCTGTTAACCGGAGCTTCCGGTTTCTTGGGTAAAGCTATCCTGTTTAAGCTGCTGTCTACATGTCCACGGCTGGTTACAGTTTTCATACTGCTCCGTTCGAAGAGGGGAGAAACGACCGACGAACGATTCAAGAAGATTCTAGCAGACCCTGTGCGCAATTTACGATCCTTATTGATTGCTTAATGATAAAACAAAAACGAATCGATACACGCAAACATCGTTCAAATTGTGGTATTAAAAGGTGTCTCAGATCGAAGGTGAAGGTTTACAAACGTAAGAAACGCGCGTTCTACAAACATAATTGTTTAATCATGAGAATAGTCGGACGATCTTCGACTATAAGATTATCAAGAACATGAAAATTCTTCGTTTCTATGCTAATTACATTTCAATATCACTTATCATTTGAACGACATTTGCGTGAACTAATGCTGTATAATGATTATCTCAAAAATTCGCAAGGTGTTGTAGTTACAGATGTAACTGAATGACCAAACAGAAACTCACAGACACGTTTGTTACGAACGGTTGAAAATGGAAAAGGAAAATGTGTCGATATAGCTCGAACACAATTTATTTAAATTTTTATAAACTTTTAAACGCATTCTCTTGTATATTTTATTCGACATTCAACTGAACGGATTTCTGAGATAATTTTCTAAGTTGTTGTATCCACATCTCTGTTTTCTTTGATACAAACAACGCGTATATACAATATATATGTATGTTTGTAGCAAAATATAAAGTAGAACTATTGATAGATAAAGTACTCGTTGTTCATAATGTGCGAAAAGATGATTCTTTTTATCTTTCTATCATCAATGCTTATCTTAGAGCAGAGAACCGACTTTCACATGAGTTCATAATTGTTTATAGGTTTTCGACAAACTTCGAAAGGAGATGCCTGAAGCGTTGAACAAAATCCATTACATAGAGGGTGATATAGGATTCTCCAAACTGGCTCTTTCGAACCATGACAGAAATATGATAATACAGAAGGTTAACATAATCTTTCATAGCGCAGCCACCGTGAAATTCGACGAGCCATTGAAAGTAGCCCTTAATTTGAATACACAAGGCACGAGCCGCATCATAGACCTGTGCAAAGAAATGACACAACTAATCAGCTTTGTCTATATTAGCACAGCTTACAGTAACGCAAATCGATTTGAGATCAACGAATCGATTTATTCGTAAGTATAACTTTTCTTTCGTGCATCTAGCACTAGAAAGATAATCGAGACAATATTTACATTATTTCACTATTACTCTGTTTATTTTGCACTGATCGTAAATTTTTGTTTTAGTCGTTTTCACGTTATACCAAGTAAAAGATCACGAGTAAGCATAACTACTTGAAAACTAATGTAGACAATATTTGCATTATTACACAAACATTGTATTATTTCCACGATTATTTCGCACTGCTCGTAAATTTTTGTTTTCGTCGTTTTCATGATATACTGAATCGAAGATCACGTTCTTGGCTCATATTCCGACTATATTCTAAAATATTCGAATCATATTGCAGCACAAAGTTGAAGCCATCCACCGTAATTGAATTATGCGATAACCTAGACGATGAGACGCTGGCGAAACTTCAGCCATTGATTCTAGAAGGGCATCCCAACACTTACACGTTTACGAAGAACTTAGCGGAGCAATTAATATCGACGAAGGGAAAAGATTTGCCGGTAGCGATAGTACGACCGAGTATAATTGGAGCAGCAATGAAAGACCCCTATCCTGGTTGGGTGGACAATGTAGTCGGTCTTACAGGTATTACATGTGAATTTATTTCAATTTTATTTTTGTTTTAAGTTTACATCGAAGATTTAGGACTGGAGGTCACAACCATCACTTAGTAACGAAAATTGACACAAATTGATTAATAAAACGGGATGCAAAATAGAAATTTATATATAGTATAAATTATTCTGAATGGATAACTTTATATTGTACAATTTAGCATATACTGAAAAATGTTTTCTCAAAGGATCGTCCGAATGTTATAGGTTTAATTAGAGGCAGTATGAAAGGAATTGTCAGATATCACAAGTGTGAACCAAGAGCGGAGGCTGATTTGGTACCTGTCGATTATGTTACTGACACGATAATATGCGCATCATGGCACAATTTAACACAACGGAATGATTCCATTCAAATTTATAATTGCACCTGCAGTCAGGGAGGTTTGAGGTAATGTTCGGTATATCGAAAATATTATTTCTTCCAATGACGTTTTATTATCCTATCTATTGATGATCGAAATTTTAATACTATTGTTCTATAGATTTTCCGGTTAATCACGTACAGGAGGAGTATGAACTTTAATTCCGACAAGCATTAAACGCGAGTGACTTATCAATGCAGCTTTGCATTGTTGTCGTGAAGAAGTACTATAACGATAGCTCATTGTAGCTCGTAAAATCTATAATCTGCAGCTCCATGTTTATGATTTTCTTCTTAATTTTGACCCGTAGAATAAATCTGTAATTTTTGTAACATTCGCAAAGATTCGCCCTGTATACATAATCTGTATCTAAAATAGGACGTAATTAATTTTATGAACATTGGCAATACTTCCTCTCAGATTTCAACGCTTCCTGCAATTAGTTTCAAAAGCATCCACAGAAGTACCATCAGAAAGCATACTATGGTATCCATACGTCACAGGAGGTGCAAACAAATTTATCTGCAATCTTCTATTATACCTTCTACATTATTTCCCGGCATTTATGGCAGATATTTTTTTAACGATTCTGGGCAGGAAAGCTACGTAAGTAGCCATAATTAAATATAGCGAAAGGATGCATCGAACAATTTTAATAACGACACACTTCGTTTCAGAATGTTGAACATGATTAAACGAGTGTTCCGGTATCTCACATCCGTGCAGTATTTCTGCCTTAATGAATGGAAGTTTCATAGAAACAATATGAACGATCTGACGAAAGATTTAAAAGTGTTAAAAGACAGCAATAATTTCATCACTCATACCAATGATCTCAAGTGGGATGTATATATGCGTGACTATGTGATAGGAATCAAGAAGTGTATCCTTAAAGAAGATGTAACGGAAAATAAAGCTCAAAGACGATTATTCATGTAGGTATAGAAACATACTAGTGTAACTGAATCGAATGATGACAATTCTTATTATTTGATTTAATGAGAACTTTGATATTTCAGATTGTATTGTTTACATCGCATCACTCAAGTATCATTTGTAGTCGCAATACTGGCAATTACAGCAAAGTGTATTGGTTACTAGCTACAACATTTGACAGTTGGATTACCTCTTGTAAAAAATTCATAAAGACAAACTACAGTTATGTAGTATAAATAACAGATTGATCAACAAGTTATGCCGCTTTCGAAGGCGTATAAATCAGTATAAATAATTTGTCAAAAAAATCATCTTTTTATGAAAATGGAATATGTTGTCCCCTTTTTAAAAAAATTTTAATTTTTTCTTCAGTGAACGAAGTCTCATTTGTATAACCAGTTTTTACTCAAATATGTAACTTTTATGATATTAAATTGTTTACATTTTTTAAACAAATTAGAAATCGTTAAAATGGTGACACAACAACCTTTTTTCCTCCGTCTTAAATTTTAGACACATACATGTACAGTTGCTTCGACAAGTAAACAAAAATTTATGTATTCACATCGAAAGTGATCAATTTTAATATACTCGTAGAAATTGATGCATCCACAATTTCTGTATGTGAATTATAACAAATAAAATCTACACGAAGACCTGTTTCATCCTTCGAATATTGCAATATACGTACAATCTTAGACACTTTGTGTATTTTTACATAATATGTGCATCTCAAAATATTTTGTGCGTTTAAATTTTTCAAATGTGTGCAATTTAATAATCACGTCGTGTAATGTCTCTGCAATAATGGCTCCAGTCTATCTACATTGCATTATCGTTAGATTACCATAGAAATTCCATTTCGATTCGACTACAACGAACGAATAGTCCGCAAGATTCTTGAATGTTTAATACATAATCTTTCATCTACGTATGTAATTGAAATGTACAAAAAGTAAAAACAATCTCAAAGATGTCTCCGGTGCCTTTTAGTACTACATTGGGTACTATACTTATTTCATTGCCTGTCTTTGACCTACTTATAACATTAATAGTATACAGTATACTATCAATAGTATACAACAACCATCGTTTCGAAAGATTCAAAAAAGATAACGAAATACGGACAATAAAGATACTCCCAAGTATAGTACACACTTATTACCTCCCTTTGTCTCTTTTGAACTATCCAGTACAATGTAGCTATGCATCTCGCTAGTCTTCCTTCATTTTTTTCCTATCCGGTACATGAATAATCAGACAATACAATACACGAAAGTAGTCCTACCCTTACTGCACCGCCATATTGTTCAACTGCCTCTACCCAAACTATCCCTGGTTTCTTAGCGCAACACCGCAATAACTTGTACCACTCTAAATAATAAATACCAGTCCGGTATTTCAGTGTATATTAAGAGAAGTCAAAAACAAAAAAAAAAAACGTCCATACAACATACCAAGTCCCCATATGAAGAAACTGCAGTCCATATTTTTTTCCTAAACGCATTCCTGTGTAATACAATCCATCAATACGTTAAGTGTAACATACTAGGTTGTTCAATAAGTTTTGTCGTTTTTTTCCATTGTACGCGAGAATAAATACAACGAACCAAGTTTCTGACCAATTTGTAATTGTTTGCAGATTTTCAACAAACTCCGAACCGAACTGTGATCTCTCGCCAGAAGATAGAGATACGATCATGGAAGAGTTACGATGATTATTAATGTATTATAGTTTTTCCACGATGGCTGCACCGTGGTCGACGAGTCATTAAAAAAATTCCATAGAACGTGGCAAGGATATGATAAATTTAGTCAGTATTGCTCGTGTCAACACATCCTGGAATAACCCAGTCCGAATGGAGATTAACGAATCGATTTATAAGAAATCATAAATTTCAATCATGATGTCAGTTATTGTTCCAACCGATACACTTATTTACTTCGCACTCCTCGTAAATGACTGTCGTTCCCCAAATTTTACGTTATGTTGAATTGTTCTCCACGTCATCGATAAATTGCAAATATACTCGTACATTCTAATAAATATATCTATGTATTATTAATGAAATTACAACCCAAACACCTATGTTAAAAGAACTCTACCCTGGCTGTGTGGACAATATTGCTGGTGCTGCAAGTATTAGAATACTTCGAATTTGAATGTGAATTTACTTCGAATTTATTTTTGCTCCATTTGAATTTACTTCGACTTTATTTTTGCTTCAATTTGAATTTACTTCGGTATTATTTTTGCTTCAATTCGTATTTACATCGAAGACTAAAGTTATAGATTGCCACCGTCACAAATTTTTTAACTTACCGGATGCGAAATGTTTTGATCGTTAAAGAATAAATTCCTCATCCTGGATACTCTGACGATGTATTTATTTTTTAATTAAACTCGTTTATAGACATGAAATTAGTTGCGAATTACCATATATATGATCAATGTACAATCACGAACAAAATCAAGATACGAGCAGATGTAACAAAATGAAAATCATTTTAATCGATTAACAACAATTATTGAAGTTCCAAACTTTATTGTGTGTGTGTGTGTGCCAATTAACAAAGTATAATTTTATGAAATCTATGACAAAAACGACGGTAATAGATTGTAAACTATTTTGTTTTAGATTTAATCGTAAGAACACGGAATTATAAGTGGGCAAAAGTAATCGGACGTTATAAATATTTACTAAATACATAATTATTAGTACTTGGTATTGTAATTTTTTGCTTCTATGACCGCTTGTAGTCTTCATGGCATAGTTTCTACAAGTTTTTCTAGATAAGATTCGTCTATTCGTTCAAATTTTAACTATCATTCGGATAAAAACTGTACATCATATGTATAAGAGAATGATCGAATAAACATGGGAAATATTCTCTGTTTATTATATGTAAGTATGTCAAAATTTCTGTTATATCCACTCAATTTTGTTCGCGACTGTAAATCTGGTTGATCGCCACCTTTCAAGGTATCAGTATGCAAGAATTATTTTTTCTTTTAATGAATATTGGCGACCTTTGTGAAATCTTTACATGCTGAAAATTCTATTAGAATAACCTTGAATATTAAAAAACATTAATACTGTCGTAAACGTACATATGTAAGTCCAAAATCAGAATTTCCATTAAATGGTATCGATCTCAAGAGAGTTTGTTTACGGATAAATAAATATTTCGTAAATTTATAAACAATTAAAAAATATTCTTCCTATCCAGCTGTTTGCAAAAAATGTGCCCTTGCATCGTTAACCATGTTTCTGTGATCATTAATGGATTTCGTTTCAAACGTCACTAATTGAAAAAAACTTGAATCGTGCCAGATATTGTAGTGTGAATTTTAGACTATAAATTAATCTAAATCTTTTTACACTATGTTTAATTAATCTTCACGTTATCGATAAATTGCTAATATACTCATATATTCTAATAAATGTACCTATGTATTATTAATGAAATTGCAGCAGAAAGGTAAAGTTGTTCACGATAACAGAAGTGTGCGACAGTCGCGACAAGAAAACGCTGTAGATAGTCCAGATTGATTTTAGAAGGGCATCTCAACACCTATGCATTTACGAAGAATTTAACAGAGCAATTAAATAGTATCGACGAAAGCATAGTTTTCACCGCAATAAGAGAACTCTGTCCTGGCTGTGTAGACAATATTGCTGGAGCTACAAGTATTACATGTGAATTTACTTCGATTTTATTTTTGTTTTAATTTGAATTTACACCAAACATTAAGGTTGTAGGTCACCGCCATCACTCTGTAGTGAAAAATGGACCGAATCTTCACCTCACTGGTTGCAAAATTTTGGTCGTTAAAGGATAAATTCCTTATCTTAGATACTTTGATCTATCAGTCGTCTCCGGGCTCCATCTATTTAAATTATTTGATGTTCAATGGAGCAAGATAGATCTTCTGAACTATAATCGAGGTTTACTTTACCAACTTGTTTGTGAACAAATGTTATGGAACATATTTTCTTATTCTTCTTCTTGCCACTAACAGAGGACAGAGACTAACAACGTCCATATTGTTATTCTAAAACGAGCCTCTAATTCTAGTTGTGCGTACACCAGTTGTCAGATTTGAGTCGCTCTAGCTGTTCCACTTTTTTGTTTCAAAAGTGTAAAAGAAAAATGGAGACATCCCAAAACTGGAACAGATCTAATGTGCGCTCAAAAATGTCATTTGAAGAAATCATTCGAATGTTATATGTAATATAGTTATATGCAATGGAGTAATTCCATTGAAATTTATAACTTTGACAGTAGTGAGCGTGGTCTGAAGTAAGGTTCTATAAATTTGGAAGATTTTTCTATAAATTTTGTGGATAATAACATGTGAAGCGAGTATCTATTGTACCAAGGGTAACTACATTTTAAACTTGATATTGAGTGGAATAAAACTAATACATTATGTTTTATATATATTTTAATTTCCAGTTTTAATCCAGTTAAAAAATGAAAAGAGATGTGGTCAAACAAGATCCGTTGTTTACCGTCATGGACTTTCGAGTCACGAATTTAATTGAAAGTTTGCACATCGAAAAAGTTAGTTGTTTTGTTTACTAAAATGTAGTATCATAGAAATTAAAAACCAATCGTCACGTGATACGAAGATAGTAATGCTATTGTAATAATACATTTTCATGAATACATCGATTTGGTTGTACAAAACCTTGTACTGGTTTTGTAAATCTGATTTGGATTTGAATAGGGAATTATTCCATATTAAAATGTAAAAAGAAAGGATAATAAAGTAGTTTGTAGAAGTATAAAAACCTGTCGAGTGCATAATCTTAACAAACCTGTACATAATATTTTCAACGGAGAATTGTCAACTACCTAAGTGGATAAATTGAAATGGTTTGCAAACGTGAAAATAATTGCGAATTATAAGAAACACTTTTTTTGTTTAATGAATATTAACGATCCTTGTAAGAAATCTGTAATTGTACTTTAAAATAGAGTAATACTATTATAAGCACATATAAACCTAATGTCGAGTGTAAAGTCTGCTTAAACAGAATAATCGTATGGCCAAACGTGTTTTTGAATCGTTAACTGAGTTCCTCTGATCATTGAAGTAATTCGCTTTAAATGTCATTAATTGAAAAAAACCTGAATCGTGTCAGATATTGGAGTATAAATTTTAGCCTACGGATTAATAGTAGGGGGAATTAATGAGGCGACAGAGATTATTTAGAGGAGTTACATACTGATCCTAACGTCAGTTGTGCAACAAAGGTGCGGTGGAAACAAGTGTGATAAACTCGTACGTTAAATTTATATTTTAATATCATTGGTACACACGTACGTGCATACAACACATTACACAGAGGACTTGAATGAACATATAAATTCTAAATACATAGACAAAAGTAAGAACGAAGTGTTGTTCAACGTTTGGCGATAAACTCTTCGTTACAAAGTTATAAACAAATATTGTGCACGTAAAGTATCCAATGATTATCGTTAATCATTTTTCATCGTTAGACGATCTAAACTGTGTATCGTTTAATCTGTGTATCGTTTGGTAACAATTCCACGTTGTAAATAATAAGTGTGATAAAAAAATAATCATTTAACATTTGTAATCAAATACACGCGCGTGGTATCAACGTAATATCGATGGAGACAATTATTTACCATTTCTGGAGAAGTAAATATTTCTTGTAAAATGTTTACAAACTACAAGTTTTGTAGCTTCTATCACCTGTCCCGGGAACCCCGTTAACACCATGAAAATCACTTTATCGTAAAGAAATCCATTATAATGAACGTCTAGCGCAACACCTATGTCTATCTTCGAGAATCCTAATGAACGATAAATTATCATCGTAATCTTTTCTCTTCGTCAATATTGCGATTATTTAAGTTGTTACGGTGTCCGTTCTCAGCTACGTTGATTTCGTATCGTAACTAACACCGATTTCATTTTTCCTTGGCTACCGATCATTACGCGTGTAAAAGGAAACCCTTCGCTGTCACAGCTGTACGACGAACAACATAAAACTTAAACCGTTCGAACATGCGTAATTGTGTTTCGTATTTTCTTTCTTCAGATTTTCGAATCGACTATTCAATTTAAAACGTGAAACACAATGAACGTTGACAAGAAACGACTGCACGCGCGCTCGATCGAGGAATTCTTCGCCGGCACGGAGATATTGATAACCGGGGCATCCGGTTTCGTGGGTAAAGGTCTCGTGCTGAAACTGCTGCATAATTGTCCACGGATAAACACAATTTTCATACTACTCCGTTCGAAGAGGAGAGAAACGTACGAGGAACGATACAAGAAGTTTATAGCAAACCCTGTAAATCCTTATTGATCTCTTAAAAATCGAAACGAGTGATCCATTCGAACAGATCCACGCGAACGTCGTACACTTGTACCAGTTACTTGTACTACTCGACTACTAGCAGAGTGTTTGAACGATTTTCTCTTACGTTTACAATTGTTTACAGATTTTCGACAAATTCAGAACCGAAGCTCCACATATGTTGAAGAAAATCTATCCCGTAAAGGGTGATATCTCATTACCTGAAGTAGGTCTCTCGCCAGAGGATAAAAATATGTTGATAGAAAAGGTTAACATAGTCTTTCATGCCGCAGCCACCGTGAAATTCAACGAGCCGTTGAAAGTGGCCGTTGATTTGAATTTGAAAGCCATAGACTTTGTGATAAAGCTGTGCAAGGATATGAAAAATTTAATCAGTTATATCCATGTTAGCACAGCTTACAGTAACTCAAATCGATCCGAGGTCGACGAATTGATTTACAAGTAAGTGTAACTTTCTTTTCGTGCGATCTACCACTAGAACGATCATCGACACAATACTCACATTATCGGACAAACGTTGCCCAGTTACTTCTGTTTGTTTTGCGATTCACTTCTGTAAATTTTCCTTTTGGTCGTTTCCACGTTACATCGGGTAAAAGATCACGAGCAAGCACAACCACCGGAAAATTAATCTAGACGATATTCGCATTATTTACAAAAACGTGGTATCATTTCCACGTTTGTATTCGTGCTGCTCGTAAATTTTTGTTTTCATCGTTTTCGCGATACACTGGATCGAAGATCGCGTATTTCGTTTCGCTCGTATTTCGATTATATTCTAAGATATTCGAACCGTATTGCAGCACAAAGTTGAAGCCGTCCACCGTAATCGAAATGTGCAATGATCTAGACGACGAGACGCTGGCGAGACTTCAGCCATTGATTCTAAACGGGCATCCGAACACTTACACGTTCACGAAGAACTTAGCGGAGCAATTAATATCGACGGAGGGAAAAGATTTGCCGGTAACGATAGTACGACCGAGTATAATTGGAGCAGCAATGAAAGACCCCTATCCTGGTTGGGTGGACAATGTATCCGGTGCTACAGGTATAACATACAAAATTACTTCCTAAGTAATCTTACTATTACTTTCTGAGTAATTTCACTATTACTTCTTTAGTAACTATACTATTACTCCAGAGTAATTTTACTATTACTTCCCAAATAAGTTTACTATTACTTCCTTAGTAATTATACTATTACTTCCTAAGTCATTTTACTATTATTTCCTGAGTAATTTTACTATTATTTTCTGAGTAATTTCACTATTACTTCCTAAGTAATTTTCTATTACTTCCTAAGTAATTTCACTATTACTTTCTGAGTAATTTCACTATTACTTCCTTAGTAACTATACTATTACTTCCAAAGTAATTTTACTATTACTTTCCAAGTAATTTTACTATTACTACCTAAGTAAATTACTTCCTAAGATATATGGTAGAGGGAGTAACAGTTGTGTTGTAAGAGAGTATTATAAATGGTAAAATATAAAAATGTAAATTCTACTAAATGGATAACTCTACAACCTACATATACGCTAAAAATGTTTTTTTTTAACATAACATTTGATTATCATAGGTTCAATACTACTAATAGGTGTCAAAGGATTCATCAGATGCATAAGAGCCGATAACAACAAGCGTATAAATCTAGTACCCATTGACTATGTTGTCGATACGTTAATATGCGCATCATGGCATTCTACAATGAAACAGGATAATTCCATTAAAGTTTATAACTGTACCTCTAATCAAGGCGGTGTTCGGTACATTGAAAATATTATTCCACTCGATTAAGTTTTATTCTGCTATTTCTTGGGTGAACAATATTCTAATCTAACTGCTTTGTAAAACTATTTAATAATGGAACATAAGGCGCGTCTAAACATTAATTCTAACATGCATTCGAAGCGTATGACTGCTAATTGAATTTTGGACTGTTATCGTGAAGGAATGTTTTAACTAAAAGTTGACTGTAACTTAAAACCATATGATTTGTCGATACATATTTTTTAAAACTTTCTTCTTAATTCTCACACGCAGAGTATGCCTGTATAGTTTATAACACCCGTGTCGACTCGCCTTGTATACACAACCTACATTCAAAATAGTATATTTAATTTTCTAAACATTAATGTTATTTCTTCTTTTTAGCTTGAGCGAGTTCGTGAACTTTTTTCACAAAGATTGCGTAAAGTCAGCGTCCCCACATTTAATGTGGTATCCAAGACTTATAAACATTTCCAACAAATTTGTTTTCGCACTTTGTACATTAATTCTCAATTATTTCCCAGCGTTTATGATGGATATTTATTTAATCCTTACGAGGAGGAAAGCAATGTTGGTAGTCATTCAACGAGATGTTACAGTTATCGAACGTATCGTGCAGTTTTTACCATAATAAATTCCATTTCAGAGCTCTGAAAACAGTAATCTATGCGGACAGTTTAGTAAACAGTTTGCATTTCTTCCGTTTGCAAGAGTGGAATTTTCATAGACAAAATATGGAGGATTTAACGAAGGATTTGAAAGCCTTAACCGACTGTAATGATTACATCACTCACACGAATGATCTCGAGTTCAACAATTATATGTACAATTACTTAATCGGAATCAGAAAGTATATTTTTAAAGAAAATTTCGATCCTAAAAATCCAAATACAAATCGATTATTATTGTACGTATAGCAACGTTGTACTGGCGTAACAAACAAACACCATGTAGATTTTTATGCATCGGATTAATGAGAATTTTGGTATTTTCAGATTATACTGCATACACAGATTCGTTCAAATATCATTTATAATCCTATTCTCGGCCTTAATAATAAAATACATCAATTTTTGACCACGACAATCGATGGTTTCATTTCCTCGATTAAGTTACACAGAAGTGTATATTCACATAATTGATAACATAAATATTTCATTATTTCTTTCGTACCCTACGTTTCAAGGATTGTTGTACAACGATGGCGTTAAAAATAGTTACAAATAAGTAGTGACACACGTGTACAGATATATAATTGTATTCAATAAAGTACCATAAACACATTGAAAATATCTATGACGTTATTATAGCAATATAACATGTAATACATACATACATATATATATATATATATATATATATATATATATATATATATATATATATATACAACCATAATCTTTCCTGATTATTTAAGAGAAATTTATTATTCTTGCGTCTTTGATTGTACCAAGTTTTCTAGGTACAACTAATAAAGCATTAGAATGTAGCTGACAAAATATGAATTGTTCATAAAAAATGAAGGTAAATATTCTGTTTAGGCACGTTATAAGCATAATAAATTAATTTTTGACTCATAATTGTGTGTAGAAGTACAAATCCTAAAAATAATTTAATTTGTTCAAAATTTAAATAATCCGAAAAGCACAGGTGGCACCATCTACGGCAAAACGCCCAAGTTTGTCGAGAAATAGTTTGTTCGCAAAGCGTTAGATGGCGGGGTAGGTATCGTTAGACCGGTATTCAAATGTACATAGGATGTTGGTTGGAATGTAAGTGCAAACTATAATTTATGCGTAAAGTGTTATGTATTGGAACTCTACTCAGAATGTGTATTGCAATGTAAAGATCGAATAAAATTTACACGTAAAGTATTTTACCTAAAATTGTATGTATAAATATTTCGATCTTTACACATGTAACACGCATCCTGTGTATACCTCTAAACACGATATTTATGCGTACTTTTTGTCAGTTTATATTTTGTCAGCTACATTTGAATACCCGTTCTAACAGTACCTATCCCGCCATCTAACGCTTTGCGAACAAACTATTTCTCGACAAACTTGGGCGTTTTACCGTAGATGGTGCCACCTGTGCCTTTCGGATTATTTAAATTTTGAACAAATTAAATTATTTTTATGCTTTGTACTTCTGTACGCAATTATGAGTAAAAAATTAATTTATTATGCTAAAAATCATATGTCAAAAATCATTTTTCACATTATTTAATAGAAATTTATAATTTTTGACCGTAACATTGTAACAAGCTTTCTAAGTTCAAGTATTAAAGTAAAATTTATTCCTCATTATTAAGGGAAAATTAGACTTTGATATTTAGATTGCAATACATGTTTTATGTACAACTCATGTTAAAAGGTTTTGTTCTCTTGAAAAATAAGTATACATAATTTATTAGACTTTATCGTTTATTGAATACATCGATTGAATAATTGTTTCATTCTTGTGATTTGGATAGTACACGTAATCGTAGCACGTGTTGGATAATGGAGTCAAAATATAATTAATTACTTTGCTAAACATAAAATATATCTTCGTGAGCAGCTGCAAAAGAATCTATCGTGGAATTTCAAATTTGTCCATCCTTGTACAAAGGAAATACAATTTTAACGAAAAATGTAATGTAGAAGTTGAAGATTTTACACGTATTGTGCCCTTTATCGGAATAAGATAAACGTTAAATTAACGTGTCTAGTGAACAATTATTACTCTCCGTGTTTAAAAATTTTAAGAAACATGTTAAAAACCAGCTTTCACTTCGAATCTCGATCAAAATTAATTTCTACAGGCAAATTGATCATTTATAATGCATAGATAGGATGTATATTGTAACATTAATATTGGGAAAATGCGTAAATGTTGTTAACAATCGCGGAAATGAACAAACATTCACAGAAACCGTTCGCCTTCGCAGATTTCGCAATATCTTGATGTTTATTTATTATACTCATTAAAAACCGTCGTAGGATCGTAGTTTAAACAATTATTAACAATGTTGTAGTACAAATAATGGCTTAAAATATCATTTCGTTGAAATATTCTTTGTTCGCGATGAAATTTTTCATTGATGTTTAACCGACATTGTCAAGGCTACACGTATCGATTATCGATTCACAAGTGTTCATCTCGATGATTTTTCTATCTAGAACAGCGATTAATTGAATTTCAGTGCTTTTAAGTAAAAAATACAACTTCTACGCGTATTGTGTAAATTATAAGAATTGAACAAATGTTAAATTAATGTATCTAATAAACAATTGTTAGTCTCCATGCTTTGAAACTTTACACAACACGTTTTACTTTGAATCTCGATCAAAATCAATTTCTATAAGTTACTTAATTATTTGTGATGAATAAATAACATGCACATTGTTCGATTAATATTGGAAACCTGCGTAAATGTTAATAACAATCGCGTTTAGGAACGAACATTCACAAAAACCGTTCGCCTTCGCAGATTTCGCAATATCTTGATGTTTATTTATCATAATTATTAACAACCGTCGTAGAATTGTAGTTTAAACAATTATTAACAATATTCTAGCATAAATAATGGCTTAAAATATCATTTCGTTGAAATATTCTTTGTTCGCGATGGAATTGTTGTTATTGAGATCGAACCGACATTGTTAAGGCTGGAAATGTTTATCGATTCACAAACGTCCATCATGATGATTTTTCTATCTAGAAAAGCGATTAATTGAATTTCGACGCTTTTACTTAACAAATACAGCTTCCACGCGTATTCCGAAAATTATAACAACGAAACAAATGTTAAATTAATGTATCTAATAAACAATTGTTACTTTCCATGCTTTGAAACATTAAGAAACACGTTTATACCTCGAATCTCGGTCAAAATTAACTGCTGTAGGCGAATCAATCATATTTAATGCATAAATAAGATGCACATTGTTCGATCAATATTGGGAACATGCATAAATGTTAGTAACAATCGCGGAAATGGACAAACATTCATCAAAACCGTTCGTCTTCGCAGTTTTCGCAATATCTCGATGTTTATTTATCATATTTATTAACAACCGTCGTAGGACCATACTTTAGACAATTATTAACAATGTCCTTGTATAAATAATGACTTAAAATATCATTTCGTTGAAATATTCTTTGTTCGCGAAGGAATTTTTCGCTGAGATCCAACTGACATTCTCAAGGCTACACGTATCGATTATCGATTCACAAGTATTCATCGCAATGATTTTTCTATCCAGAACAGCGATTAATTGAATTTTGGCACTTTTATGTAAAAAATACCACTTCTACGCGTATTGTGTAAATTATAAAAATTAAACAAATGTTAAATTAATGTATCTAATAAACAATTGTTACTTTCCATGCTTTAAAACTTTACGAAACACGTTTTAACATCGACTCTCGATCTAAATCAATTTCTATAAGTTTCTTAATTAATTGTAATACATAAATAAGATGCACATTGTTCGATCAATATTGGGAACATGCATAAATGTTAGTAACAATCGCGGAAATGAACAAACATTCACCGAAACCGTTCGCCTTTGAAGATTTCGCAATATCTTGATGTTTATTTATCATATTTATTAACAACCGTCGTAGGACCGTAGATTAAACAATTATTAACAATGTTCTAGTATAAATAATGGCTAAAAAGCCATCAATTCGTTGAAATATTCGATTAGATCGAACAAAGACAATGGAAGTAACGGTAAGTCACTGGTAAGTGACCTTGCGGTGGGTATATAAGGAGCCGCCGGTTGTTTAAAATTTCATTGTTCCTGGAGCCTCCGAGGTGGACGGATCTCTTCGTTTTAGGTTTATGGAAGGGGGGCCCTCCACCTTGGTAACCGGTACTGGTCGCCGGTAGGCGGTTGTCAGTACTGGCGACCACTCTCTCACTCCTTTCTTTTTTTTTTAATTGTTTCTTTGTCTAATTCATTTCATTTGTTCTCTGATTTTAATTTCTACTTGTTTTTACATGTTTATTTTTTTCCACTAACCAAATTTATTTCTATTTTCTATTATGCCTTGACTTTAGGTTTCTCTTAGATACATTCTCTTAGGTGTATCTGAAAACAAAGAACGAAGAACAAAGAGGACTGATGTATTGCATCCTCCGCGGGACTGTTAATTCTAAGTATAGACTAAGTTAGTTTTAAGGTCACCGTGTACGAATATCTGTGATCTGCCGAGCAATTATCCAATCTTTAGCTTCTTTTTGCTCGCTTGCTCGTATCTCAGTCCGGCCACCTCTGCTTGTTGCATAAGCAAGTGACCGGCCGTGGAGGTGGACCGAACGCTCGATCGCCGTCTCTTCTGGTGCGTCCGCTTTGAGAGAGTATATGCTGCGAACACAGGGGCAGGTGTTCGCACCGGTCCCTGCGGAAGCCCTTGATCCATCATAAGACCCTCTCTTCGTCATCCTCCGTGAGTCAGGTCCACGCTCTGCGTGGCTCCTGGCTGCGGAGTTGGGAGAAACGGGGCACTCCCTTGGCGGAGTGGACGGCGTCGCGCATTTCCTTGAAAATCGGGCCCACTGAGGGGAAACGGGACCGACCTAGTAGGAGCAACTCCACGGTTCGCGTCACGTATTCGCCAATTTTGCCTCATTTTTCCATAATGTAATTGCTCGGCAGAATTAAACGAGGAGATCGAAGGTACATTGATTCCTCCTATCTCTGCAGTTGGAATAAGTTAGTTTTAAGGCTGTGCTCTGCCAAGCAATTATCCAATCTTTAGCTTAATTTTGCTCGCTTCCTCGTTTCTCAGTCCGGCCACCTCTGCTTGTTGCATAAGCAAGTGACCGGCCGTGTAGCTGGTCCGAACGGTCTATCGCCGTCTCTTCTGGTGCGTCCGCTTCCAGAGAGGGCATGTTGCGAGCACAGGAGCAGGCATTTTTGCTGGTCCCTGCGAAAGCCTCCAAAATAAGACCCTCTCATCGTAAAGGTGAGAAACGGGGCACTCCTCTAGGGGAGTGGAGGCGTCGTTCGTTTTCTCTCGAATCGAACCCACCGAAGGGAAACGGGATAGACCTAGTAGGACCAACTACACGGTTCGTGTCGCGTCTTTCCCAATTTTGCCTCGTTTTTCCATAATGTAATTGCTTGGCAGAACTAAACGAGGAGATCGAAGGAATATTGATTCCTTCCATCTCTTTGGTTTAGTAATTTCGTTTGTACCGCGCATCGAGGGAGATCGATGGAACTTTGAATCCATCTATCTCTCTCCGGGTCTCCACTCGCAGCAACCTCCACGTGGTGAGACCTGGTAATCGGTATTACTCGCGACGAACAATAATTCGTCGCGGGTAGTACCGAGCTAATTGGCTGCGAATTTAGAATATTGTATTAATAAAATTTCTGTTGATTGAAATCGATTAAGAAGTACGTCACGGTTCAACGATTGATATTTACATAAATATACGAGAAGAAAGTAAAGAACCCTGATGTATTAAAAAAAAAAGTCAAACATTATTCGCACAAAGTTGATGGCCCGTTGTACCCGATCGTCGACGGTTTGTTACGCATATATACGGCCCTGCCGAATCGAGACAAGTGGTCAGCGGTGGACGTGACTGCAAAATCGCTGTACACAAGTTGACGACGAATATTTCCTGCAAATCGTTTCGACACTTCTGCCAGGCAGTCTCTTCTTCGGGAATATCTATAGAATCCGATCCTCGGTAGAGTTTTTTTTCCTAGGTAAAGAACTTTTCGTAAAAATTGCACGCAACGACACTTTCTTAAACTTTGATCTCAATTCGTAACTATTTAGAACCGAGAACAATTAATAAATTCTATGTTCGAGTTACTCCCCTCTGGTTTTCGAAAATCGATCAAAACTTTCCGAAGCTTTTACTTTGCACGTAATACATTGTTTTGTTGAAAATTTTGCGTTCTTACGAAAACTTGTTTTCGTAGGTAAAGAACTTTTCGTAAAAATCGCACGCATCGGCACTTTCTTAAACTTTGATCTCGATTTGTAACTATTTAGAACCGAGAACAATTAATAAACTCTATATTCGAGTTACTCCCCTCTAGTTTTCGAAGATCGATAAAAAATTCGTGTTTTTCGAAAACTGAGGACGATACGCTAATTCGTCGTTTAAATTCTTTTTTTGAGAATGTGATTCTACAAAAACAACCCACTGGTAGTTAGAACGCAAAAATCGTATCAAACGGTGAATATAAATGTCGAACTGCAAATTTAATTCTTACGTAATCGTAGCAGCGAATCAACGAAAGAATCTCTCCAGTGAGTCAACACAACCATCTTATATTAGCCTGTAGTCTCTCTGAATCGTAATTCGATGGAAAATAATCAAGGAATAGTTACGCAAAGTACTTATACAGTGCGTATCGAAATGATAATCTCGCTCAAATTTTTTTCGTTTCATTTTACTTTCAATTGCGCGTATTCGCGCGAAATTCGTATAAAAATGTATTTTCGCGTAAAAAGGTATTCCGTGAACTTCGGATCGCTCTCGTCGAAATTGAAATTCTTAAATCTTGGATCGTTCTTTCGTCGATCTTTGAAAAGTCGATTGTATCGAACCGACGTGTTCGATACAAATATATTCGTACACGAGCGTGTTGATAACTTCGCTCGTGAATCTCGTTACAAGGTAACGAGACGGGACGAACAACAATCGAAGCAACTATTAACAATCGGACAGATCGGTGCTGCGATAAATAATATCGTAGACACGATGTTCGCGCTGTTAATCAAATTTCTAATCGCGGCGCCGTCAATTCTGTTCCAAGCAACAACATTGACAGAGCTTTCCAATTCCTTTGTCGTCCGAGATTGTCTCCAATTACTATATATTGTCGCGTTAATCGTTAGTTTTGTGCATCGGTAGTAGGGGAATTCGTGTTAACCGGAAAAAGGTATTTAGGAGAGTCCGAAGCTGGGCCTGATACCAGTCGTGCAAGAAAGGAGCCAGGGAACCAAGCCTCGTGAAATCGTTCGTACGTTAAATTCGCTCTCTCCGACAAAGGACACTGTACACGACTAGTAACCGGTAAGCACGGATCATACGTTTCTCGATTTTCACTAGACGGTTCCTTTCAGGTATTCGTCGTTTTTCCACGAGTGTCCACGCGTTCCTTAACGCGTGATTCAGTGATTTAAAAATACCCGCACTTTGCCCTCCTCGATTTAAACATCGAGTTCGAATCCCCCTTGAAATTAAATACCTCGTCGGTCCAATCGTTCGTCGTTTTCTCACTAGTGTACATTTTCCTAGTTTCAACGGCTTCGTCCTATTCGATTCACATTTGAAACTTAAGTTCCTCGAAATGAAAATCCACGTCGATACGATCGTTCGTCGTTTTTCGTGATCGGTGATGTGATTGTGCCGTGCAAGTGACGACTGTGTTTTCAAAGTCGTACTCGACGATGGAACGCTACGATTTTTCCGTGCGGAATGTCGCGATGTTCGCTCTACGTGTCCCAAGGGGTGCAATTATCGAAACCCACGAACGGGGGGTCCACCGTTGCGGGAAATTCAAATCGCGCGTTGCGGCGTCGAACGTTTGTTTTCTTTTTCTCTTTTTTTTCTTTCGCTCGGAATAATAATTCTAACTATCGAACGTCATCGATTCGTCGCAAAAGACAAACTTGAAAGATTTTGAACATTTCTCGTAACGTGGATTAACAATATCGACAGGATTGGTCGCGTAGAGATTTCACCGTTAAATTATCTCTCGTACGCGTCGATGCTTCCTTTCGTACTTCCTTTGCGGTATACTGCTCGTATATTTTAACGTAATTCGGGTATACGTGCATCCGGGATGTAACGACGAGAAGTTTGGGATCAGTGATCCGTCTTTTTCCTTCTTGAATTTTGTTCGTCGAGTAACAGGAGCGTAATTACGTAAACGCGGAAGAGAACTTTCATCGTCTCCGCGTCGACGTGTATCCACTTTACGAAATTCGGCGAACCGGTTTCGTAAAAATGAGATTGGATAAAAGATTCGAAAGGGATTGTGTCAGCAGAACAGAACCGCTGCCGTACAGAACGAAAGTAAAGAGTTTCTGCGGAAAGTATTATGCAACATGGCGCGCGTCTTTCTTCAGGGAACACGGAAGAACTTTCTTCGGCTGTATTCACGCAATGTAACTACACTTCCATTAATCCAGCGCCACGTGTTGATATCACCGAGCGCGTACTCCTTGTTGCGTAAAAAGAAAATCGAACCCGAAAAACTCGTCTTGCAGTAACGCTCGATGGTACACACGCACACGAGGAACGATTATTTACGGTAAAAATTACACGAGGTGATCGAATTTGTTTCTTTGCAACGATTGAAACAGTTACGGAACTTTTCCTACGAATTTCGTTGGAACAGGTGAAACGGAACTTATGTAATAAAATTTCTCTTCTTGTACGTTTCGATAAGAGGAGATAAATAAAAGTGATTCCAGTGTCAGTTTGAACAAATTCGACGTTTCTTACGAAACTATTAGTTTCTTATTATCCGGAGCTTTATTAGCTCGGTAGAAAGCTCGATAAAACTTTTTCTAGTTATTTTTATCGATTTTAGGGAAAAAAGTAATTATATTGCGCTTAATAAATATTAATTATTTTTTAAACGGAACGGAATTATTTTCGTTCGTTATATTTTCCAAAGGAACGGAATTCTTTTTTTCCAAGGAAATATTTGTTCAACTGGATTGAACGACTTGATAAAAGAAGTAAATAAATAAGGAACAACGGTTATAAAAATTCGAGATCGGAGCGATTTTTCGTATAACGCGGGGTTATTTAATTTGACGCCTACGAGACAGCCTTGTAGCTCGCACCATCTGTTCGGGGAAATCATTACTGAACTGGCGAAAAGATCAATTCACCGTGGGACTCGTTATTCGTATAAATTTCTCTCGTTGTGAAATTTACCACAACCCTCTCTCTCCGCCGCATTTGTAATTATTTTCGTTGCTACTCTATTCATATTTGACCTAACCTCTCGACGAATAGTTTCTTTTACGTTCAATTACTAGCTCTAGCGAAATTTCATTTTTTACCTGGTGTCGATTACATCGCTCCTGTGTTACCTTTGTCCACCACATGCAGGCAACGCGCTCCCTTCGGTTAGTATATAAATGGTAGTATAATGGTAGTTAAATGTACGATGTAATTCACTATAAACGGATCACATTATGACTTCAAGACGGAGCAGTTTATTGTTTCAAGGTCAGTTTTATCGATATTACCACAAAATTGTCAATATTTTTCTAACAGTAAATATTATAGAAATATCATTTATTGCATCACCCATTCTTTCTCTACTTTTTACGTCGGTAACTGTGGAAAATATCGGCATTTTGAGTGCGAAAGATACTTTTATCGATCAGTTCGAAGTTTCGATACGTTACTTCCTCGTTGAAATATTTTTTTTCCGCGTTCGATCCGTTTCTAAAGATCCGACCTCTAGCTGTAACTGCTTTAACAGTTCATAGTTCACAGTTCGTCAAAGCACAATATTCGCGCTGGTAAATTCTTTTTTTCCTATCAGTGAAACATTTTTTCGAATCTGTAAAAGGAGAAGCTCGACCTGAATTAATAGTGCGATATAGAAGTTCGGTACCGTATTCGGTATTGTATCTACGAGGGCCCGCACTTATTGTTAATTACTTCCACGTTTTATAAAAAAAATAAACGAACGTAATTGTACCAGCCGAGGCGTTCAATTTCTTTTAACGGACTTTGAAACTATATTATTCCTCCAGTAAAGTTAGAAACTGTATCGACAGAACCGAAACGTGTCGTAAAATATAGTTTCCTGAAAAATGTAGGCTTTCAAAGTGAATTGTACACCATACCGGTCAACGCTTGAAAACTTTTTAATTACATCGGTAGACGAATAACCGACTCCGCGATCTCTAGTAATCGCTAGGGGCGACACTGTCGAATCTACATAATTACGCGATAATGCAACACCCTACTTACCTACCTGTTTCACGGGGTACGCTATAGACTCGAGGTCTATGGCGTTGCTTGTTCGCGCGGCTGTTTTCCTAGTACGTGAGTCGCGCATGCGCGAGGAACCCTGCTCGACTAACAACACAGCCCTCAGTGGGCGCGGTTAGCTCTCCGCTGAAATGCGCGAAAATTGCCACATGGAAAGTATCGATCGCAGAAAACCGAATTATAGAGAAAAATAAAAAGTGAAAAAGAGGCTGGAAATCGCGCGCGAGAAAGGTTCGCGAGTGACCGTAGAAAAGCGCACGCGGCGACATCTTGAGGGCGATGTTCGGGGGTGCGCAACCTCAGATTCCCGAATTTCGAAGGTTACGTGCCTCACGAAAATTCGCACGTGTCGAGCTGACCGGCGATCGACCAGAGACAATCTACGACGATTTCGAAGGATCGCTGAAACGGACGGAAGGATTGTCCACGAACGCTTCGCACCATCGAGTCAGATAGAGTGAGTCTAACGAAGAAAATACTTTTTCTTTTCTTTCTTCGGGACGCCGGTCCGCGAAATAGAGATGATTTTTCACCAAAAACGAAAATTTTGTGGATTTCCATGATCCATGTCTATTTCGAATTGTGCTCTTAATTGCGCGACAATTGTATTCCCAATTATGCAACAATTGTATTCATAATTGTCTAACAATTATATTCGCAATTGTATGACAATTCAATTCCCGAATGTATAACAAATTTCTTTTCGAATGTGTAACAGTTCTATTCTGAATTGTATAATAATTCTACTATCGAATGTATAACACAGTTCTACTCTCGAATGTAAACTAGTCCTATTCTCAATTGTTTAACAATTCTACTCTCGAACCAATAACAGTTCCATTCTGAATTGTATATTGCTTTTTGGCTATATTTAGCGTATCCCAAGTACGTTCTCCGTGTTTCTTTATATGTTGGATCATCCCATAAGTAATGTCTCTTATCGTACTTTAAATTAACACTTGAATCGCATCTCGGCGATGTGTTTATAGAAACTTCTTTCTATGTAACTTAAAGAGTACTCTCTCGACGGTCGATCGGTTGCGTTCGATGCAGTTTCATCGACATTTTTCATTTGAAGAAAAATTTTAAAATGAGCGTGTGCGTACTTCATTTGCGACATTGTATGATATATGAATTTAAAAAAGGTAGTACAACTACGGATACGATTAAAAACATCTGTCAAGTGTATGGTGAACGTGCTTTGAATTTGAGAAAGTGTCAAAGATGGATAACAGTAGAAAAAATTAAAAATTTCAATTGGGAACTTTTGTCACGTCCACCATACTCTCCGGATCTTGCCCCAAGCGATTACCATCTATTCCGGTCAATGCAACACTTTTTAATTGGAAAAAATTTCAACAATACCGAGGATGTAAAATCAACACTAAATGAGTATTTTAATTCAAAATCCCAGAAGTTTTTCAAAAATGGAATGAGAAATTTGATCGATAGATGGGGAAAGTACATCGAAACTGATGGTCGATATATCGATGATTGAAAATAAATATAAGTATTAATTTTTCTCGCCGAAAGTCACCGTCAAAAATAGACATTACTCATGGGGTGACCTAGTACAAGGTATGACTATCGTCTCTCGTATCACCGAACTTTTAACGAATCTCTCAAAATGTATGATAATCGGATCTCCGCTCGATCGTACTGTGGCATTTTACTCTTACGATTCGTATTTCTTCGATTCGAACTCGATCGTCCCCGTACCTACTGGTATTCTTTTTCACAATATTATGGAGAGCTGAAAAAACTTGGATTGAAGAAAATGTAGCACCACGTGAAAGGGAAGTAAGAAGCAAACGTCGAGCAATTTTCGCAGGCTTTCAAAGCTCGACTAAACTGTCCAATCCGATACAATTCGCATTTCTTTTCGGAGGTCAACTTCTCAGTTCGGCACAGTACATAATACTACTTCACACGTCGAATCAACATAGATGTTGACACGTTGGAATCTCGATCGGACCAAAGTTTGCACGCGTGTACAAATAACAAAATATTTCGTTAATTCCTGTCAGGTGTCATCTTTTCATCCTCTCACGCTACACAGCCGGCCAAAAATATGAGACCACCGCGCAAGAAGAATATTACACAGAA
Source organism: Ptiloglossa arizonensis (assembly GCF_051014685.1). NCBI lineage: Eukaryota > Metazoa > Arthropoda > Insecta > Hymenoptera > Colletidae > Ptiloglossa > Ptiloglossa arizonensis. Next base: position 25,204,965 of record NC_135050.1, read on the forward strand.
TTGTACAATTATCCGTCGAAAGGTTGGAAATAATCTTTTTTATTATTTAGAACATCTTACTTTACGTTGACAAGGGTGTCTATAATTCGCGCACGAGTCGACGCTGTAAATTAATTTTCTGCTTCCTCCAACAGTTTTTCGCATACTGTAAAGACTTAACATACGAAGAGTGCAGGCACGGTAAAAAAGAGATCCGTGTTCCCATCTTCTGGTAATTGTGCTATAAAATGTAATAAAGAGTACAGTGGTTTTTATTAGCGGTAGATTCGGACATACTTGATCGAGTTTCGATGTTACTCGCGACATACTCGAACCCATCGCTGGTCACTGTGATCACTGAGCCGGAAGAGGAGCAACTTATCCCGATTCCTGGTTCTCTTCCGCTTTCTCTTTCACTCTCGGACTATTCATCCGTTCCAAGAGTAAACTGTTGGCTTTCAGCCTCGACGGTATCGCGTACTCGAGCACTCCAAATAAAGGTCGGAGCAACAGTTTCCATTCTTTACGATGATTTTCACGTGGAAGTAGAATTTACCGATTCTATTTGATTCGTTGGAGCGTGTACGCGTCCCTGGACTGCTCCCGGAGTTCACCACGTACGATCATTGCTTGAACGAGTCGTATCGAGATCCCGAAAGTGTGCAATATTCAGGTACTCGGATGGAAAATAGTTGGGTATCTGGTCCCAAACATGTGGCAATGTTCGGGTATCCGAAACTGAAATCGTGTCGTGCCGAGGTTCCGAAAGTTTGTAATAATCAGGTACCTGAATATGAAGCGGGGTCGGGTCAAGTCTTGAGGGAGTTTGTAAAATTCGAGTACTCGAATGTAGAGTCCGAAGTTCGAAATTTCGGGTACCTGTAGTAACCTTATCGAAAAAAAATTCCCTCTGAAATTTCGGGTACGTGTACTCTTATAATTTGAAAATCCCCCCCCCCCCCCGAAATTACAAGTACCTGTACCCTCCTGATGGAAAAAAGTTTCCCCCGAAAATTCAGGTACTTGTACCTGTCTAATTTTTTTTAAAAAATTCACCTTGAAGTATAGAGTACCCTTGCCCTTCTAATTAAGAAAAATTCCTCCAGGAGTTTCAGGTACCTGCACCCTTCTAATTAAGAAAAATTCCTCCGAAAGTTTCAGGTACCTGCACCCTTCTAATTAAGAAAAAATCCTCCAGAAGTTTCAGGTACCTGTACCCTTCTAATTTAAAAAAAAAATCCTCCAGAAGTTTCAGGTACTACCTGCACCCTTCTAATTGAAAAAAATTCCCCCCGAAATTTTGAATACCCTATACACTATTTTTAAATGCACGTGACTATCATCAATGGAAAAACTCTAAGGTAGCACGGGTACCCGAACTCTCGATACCCGATCCGTCTTCTTTTGGTACCCACACACTCATGGAAAAGCTCTCCCCCTCGATCCAGAGAAACGAGCACCGACGAATTCGAAAGCAGTCCACCGTCTCCCTCGTCCATGACATGTGCGTAGAGAATCTAGGTTGTAGAATGGAGGACCGATCGATAACTGGAATATCCAACTACGCATCGATCAATTCTTCCAGCGGGCGTTACGCGTATTGGCCGTAAATAGCCGCCGGTTTCGTGCGTTTACTATAAACGAATGAACCGATCACGGAACTCAATGCGAACCGAAATTCCGGAACTGAACCTTAACCACATGTTACAAACGGATGCTTCGATTTTTCCAATGGAAATATTCGCGAAAAGAATGCACATACTCCGCGCAGTTATCGTCGTAGATGGTCCCTAATGTAAGTTACCGTTTATGGTGCACCGAACGTTTCGGTGGCGAATTTAGGAAAAATAAAAATGATAAAAATCGAGACAATAATTAATATATTTCGACCATTATAATAACGAAATTTTATATACTTGTAACGTACAACACAGTAATCGTATTCTAAATGCGAAATTGGATATTAATATTATTCAATTGACTTCTAAACTACATTCAACGTACCTTTTACACGTGGTGTAAGCATACTCGGAACGGATGCATAAAATTCGCAGTTCACGGTAGATCCTTGAAAACACGTAGAGTTCGTAAACTAAAGCGGATGATCGATGAAAGTCTACGAAGGCGATAGCGAGCAACAGATTCTCGAAAGGAAAGCAGAGAGTTTCCATATGCGATCCGAATGCTCGAAACAATGTCGGTACGTGGACGTACACGTCTTATTATTATATATATGTCGTGTAATAATTTTAGGAGAAATGTTCGGAAGTAGGTCCGTTCGATCGATCGTTGCGATAAACGCTTGAAAAATTGACGTCGTTTAATGGCGAAAGCTTCTAAGCTATCTTTGCGCTGGGTAATCCACTTAACGTAAGACGATTTTCACTTAAAGCTATGAGAAAAACGACACCCGTCCGCTTCGTGTACAGCTTCTCAATTTTGGGACAAGGCTACTCGATGCTATTCTTCTCCTTTTTATTGACACAAGTTCAATATTCAGTCGAGTATCTTCGACACTAAGTATTTTCTTGTAATAGGTAATATATTGTAAATATATTCAATATATTATAGTACGTGTTCAATTCGAGTACAGCCACGTTCAAAAGTCACAGGACACTCGTTACGATCTCTTTTTTCATTGTGACAATTTCAAGTTTCTTTTCATTTTTCTTTTTTTTTATTTTACCAGGACCATCTATTTTAGTAATACAACTAGCTGGAAAAAATTCAATTTAATAAATAAATAATTAACGATAAGTATATAATTTTTTGAACAAAGACCTAAAACAATAATATTAAGCGATACTAAAATTCTTTTTTTAATTGTGACAATTTCAAGCTTTTTTTCATCTTTTTTTTGTTTTACCAGGACCATCTATTTTAGTAATACAACTAGCTGGAAAAAATTCAATTTAATAAATAAATAATTAACGATAAGTATATAATTTTTTGAACAAAGACCTAAAACAATAATATTAAGCGATACTAAAATTCTTTTCTTAATTGTGACAATTTCAAGTTTCTTTTCATTTTTTTTTTATTTTACCAGGACTATCTATTTTAGTAATTCAACTAACTAGAAAGAATTCAATTTAATAAATAAATAACAAGTAGATGAATTTTTTAATGAATGAATAAATAATAATAATCTGTTTCTTCGTTCGAATCGATCAATGTTTGTACAAACATTGAGCCTTTCTGTCCAATGTAAGGAATAATTGAACGTGCACAAATATATAAATCGAACATAATGCACTGTACCACGATTTGCGATAAATTTGCAGTAGTTGAATTACAATCAAATGTATTATCCTCGACTGTGACAAATACTCGTAATTCTGAAGTAGAAAACAATTGCAAGTATCGTAATTAAAAACTTTCGACTTTGTTCGTAAAATTGATCGGATAATATTGTTTTGAAACGAGATATTGTTTTTCGTTAGTTATTTCGTTAAACGTACAACGAAAAAATGAAACGAAAAGTTTTGTATTTCTAGGTGAGCTTTTTTTTTTTAATTTAAGGTCGCATACACCACGATCGATAATGATCTACTTGGTAGATTATTAATGGTAGATAATCTACTTGGTAGATTATTAACGATAGAATATCTACTTGGTAGATTATTAACGGTAGAATATCTACTTGGTAGATTATTAACGGTAGACTATCTACTTGGTAGATTATTAACAACCACTCGGTTTTTAGACTTTAACACTCTCGGTTTTAGACCAAGATCTACTTGGTAGATTATTAACGGTAGAATATCTACTTGGTAGATTATTAACAGTAGAATATCTACTTGGTAGATTATTAACGGTAAACTATCTACTTGGTAGATTATTAACAACCACTCGGTTTTTAAACTTTGTAAATTCTCGTACGATTTGGTAACTATTCCCCGAGTAAGGTTTCTTTATAGTAATTGTGCTGAAAAGTAGAAAAATTAAACGTTTCTGCGCGAAGTTGTGAGCAAGACCCGTACTATGACAACGCCAGGCGTTTAACGATTCGCGGATATCGATCCTTAATAAAAGTGAAGCCAAATGTCACGATTAGCAAAGCAGTAGACCACGCGTCTCCTACGTTGTTTAATACAATTAAATCGATCGATTCGTGCGGCAATCTGGATCGTAGTATTCGTTGAAAAATTTGAGCAACATTCAACGAAACTCTCGACGACGAACGCGACATTGAAATCTCATTCGATCGAACGTGACTTAATTTTAAAACAAACTCAATTGCGATACGAATGAAAAATTACCGACGATCCGAATCGGAGCAATTGATACATAAAAGGTATTATATTCAATGATAAGCAACTCGTGGTCTGCATGTGGCTCTTGAATTACAGTCTGTGCCAAAAGGATAACACATCCCGGTAAATTTCTTAATTTTTATTTCGTTAATTATAAAATATTTTTAATTGTACATATATATATATATATATATTTAAAATTAAAAATATTTTAATATTTCTATATATGTATATATTTTTTTTTTATGCGTCAATTCTTGCTACGTATACGCGAAGATGTTAATATTGTTAATTTTTAAATACGCTTCTACAATTTTTACGGAATGGACTGCCGTGTTATCTCGTTGAAACGTAACAATCTTTCAAATTCTCGATTCCAAATATTTTTCATTATTCGTTTTATCCACGTCTCATAATACGTGGTAGTTGATACCGGCCTGGATCATAAATGTCTGTAACGACTGTACCATAAATTGATTACCGACACTGCTCGTTAAACACGAGCAGGAAAGAAATTCATGAAGCCTCGACAACCTGTCGCTCGCGCGAGTAACTCTGAGCCCTTAAGATGGTACTCGGATAATTCGATCGTGAAACATCGACTCCTCTCTGGTTTTTTTCCAAAGCAAACCGTAAGACTTTTCCGTGCGGAGTTTCCACGCGGGTGTCTGTCCACGTTTGCGTTAGATTCACGATTTTTCGTAAATGAAAATAATAAAAATTGCAAGAGTCGCGCAATCTTAAGCGAAACGTGTCTCGAGAAACTGCTCCTGTCGTTCTGCTTGCATGGAACAAAGAAATGGTAAAATAATGCTAAAAAGAAATCTAGTAGCAAAATTTGTTGCAAAACCTTGTTTTAAAGTGTACGAATACGTTCGAAACTTCAACAAAGAACTCGAAATCAAAATGATTTAACATTCTCCCAATTTCTACATATTTTGTTTTCATTCTACTGATCTGTTACGTGTTTTACTTTTATCCTGCAAATCTGGTGCATAATTTGCTTTTGTTTTACAGATCTGTTACATGTATCACTCTTATCCTGCAAATCTGTTATATATTTTACTTTTATCTTCCAGATCTCTTGAATAATTTACTTTTGTTTTACAGATCTGTTACATGTATTACTCTTATCTTACAAACCTCTTGCATAATTTACCTTCATTTTACAGACATGTTACATGTATTACTCTTACCTTCCAAATCTCTTGCATAATTTACTTTCGTTTTACAGATCTGTTGCATGTATTACTCATATCTTCCAAATCTCTTGCACAATTTACTTTCGTTTTACAGACTTCTTACCGATTACCCAGATAACGTATTTCCCTTCTCTTTCGCAGATTCTTCGATCGACAGTTCACGTTAAATGTCCACCAAAATGGGCATTGCCAATGCACAAGTGAACGCGGAGCACGTGAACGACGAAGCGTACATCAACGGATACTCGATCGAGGCGTTCTTCGCCGACTCTGTGATCCTTTTAACCGGGGCGACCGGTTTCCTTGGAAAAGCACTCCTGGAGAAGTTGTTGCGTTCGTGTCCACGTCTGACCACAATCTTCATACTACTTCGCCCGAAGAAGGGGCAAACCGTCGAGCAACGATTCAAACGGATGCAGGAAAGCTCCGTACGTTATTCACGATTCGTATCGATCGCTGGATCGTTACGTTAACGTTGGAATTACTAAAAAAAAAAAATATAATTAAAAAACGAATACGACTTGTTTCGAAATTCTATTTAAAACTACTCGATCAGTCAACGGTGCCCTTGGTTACAATATTCGTGGAGAATTATCAAAATAGACAAATAACGGTACTCGTAAACCGATTGGTCCTTTCTTTATCGTTGAACAGTATTTTCAATCTTATTGTGGATAAATTGCAACCAAACCTTTCGAAGTGAACGTACCCTCGATGAAGATTGATTGTCGAGTATTGAAAACAGCGACGATCTCCGAATGGAAAATATTTAAAAACTTAAAAACTCTTTGCTCACGTCCGAAATATTTTTTAACGTCGTTTACCATTCGGATCACATTTGCACGCATCGATTACGATTGGACGTTACGTAACGATCGTTGTTAAAATTCTCAAGGAGTATCAATTGCTCGTAGATCCGAAACAATCTTCGGGGTATTCGATTCGAATCGATTCGCGCAAGTATCGTTGAAGTGGCGGTATTAAAGAACACTTTGGATCAAAGTTGAAGGGTTTCGGAGGGAACGAATATACCGTAGGAGTGACTTCTTTACAACTAGGGGCGTGCCAAACGCTTGAAAGTCATTGTTGTGCAGGGTAGGGTAGTAAGTTTGATCGCTTGAATGTTTTCATTATTTTTAGAGACATGGAAAAACTATCAACTACCAAATCTAGTTATTGAAATGCATAAAACTACACGTTGAGATCGAGGACAATGCCAAAGAAGTACACCGTACATGTGTTTCAAGTAGTTCTTTCAGTTCAACGACCAGACAAGTGTATTCGGATACAAATGCTTGGCTATATTCCGAGTTGTACACTTGACTGGCACCGAATCTATAAATTCGAGTATAATATTTGCGATAAATAAATAAATTGCCCCGGTAAATTTTAACCATGGATTTTGTAACGTATAAAAATTTGAACGACAAATATACTCTCTGTCCAGAGACATTGGTTCGGCGCTCTATCTTAAAATGTGCTTCTTAGACTTTCGTTAACCTTCGACTTGTCGATTCAATTGTTTTTAAGTCAAGTATTTAAGAAATAGAATTTATTCATTGATTTAAATATAACACAAGAGATTCATCGAACCGATTTTCTCATGAATTTACAATTGTTCGCAGATTTTCGACAGACTTCGAATGGAGGTCCCCGGAGCGTTGGACAAAATCCGTCCCGTGAAGGGTGATGTGACATTACTGAACCTGGGCCTCTCGCCAGAAGATAGAAATATGTTGATAGAAAGAGTTAACATAGTGTTTCACAGCGCAGCCACCGTGAGATTCGACGAGCCGTTGAAAGTGGCGGTTAATTTGAATACAAAGGGCACGGACCGCGTCATAGACCTCTGCAAGGATATGATAAACCTAATCAGCATTATCCACGTTAGCACGGCTTATAGTAACGCGAATCGAGACGAGATCAGCGAATCGATTTACACGTAAGCATTAATTCGGACGATATTTTTATAATCGCACAAACAATCTATTATTTACGTTTCTCGTAAATTTCTCTTTTTACGTCGCTACAACGAATCGAGGTCTCGCATCTGTTGACCCGTATTCCAACCATATTCTAACAAGGATTCTTGTGTATTATTAATGAAACGGCAGCACAAGGGTGAAACCGTCTACGGTGATCGATATGTGCGACAGCCTCGATGACGAAACGTTGAAGATACTCGAGAAGAAGATTTTAGAGGGACATCCCAACACTTACACGTTCACGAAGAATTTAGCGGAGCAACTAGTATGGATGAAGGCATCAGACTTACCAATAGCTATAGTACGACCTAGTATAATTTGTGCCGCACAGAAAGAACCGTTTCCAGGCTGGGTGGACAATTGTTACGGAGTTACAGGTATTACATTTGAAATTTTACGATGAAGAGAATGTACGATAAAAATTCACGAAAGGGTGTTTATTAAGTAAGTTATTAAGTATACGATTAAGTTATTGGCAAATATTTAAATTCGGCATCAATTATATACAACTTGAGAGTATACTAACTTTCTTTTGTTAAAGTTTGTACAACTTTCCCGTTCGTAGAATTATTTTGCTGAAGAAATTCTAAAGAGTATTTTCGATTGATAAAACGGTAAAAAAGAAACAGAAATATCGGGCTAACAAAATGGATCCGAGCAGGAGGAATTGTAAAGTGTATTTATCGGTTGATAAAACAGGGTACAAAGTATATCGATTTTACCGAATATGTAAATCTATATTGTATAATTTAACGTGTTGCAGGTGTAATGTTGGAAATTCTCAAAGGTACTGCCAGATGCGTCAGGTGTGCCACGGAACTGGCGATCGACTTAGTACCTATTGATTACGTTACCGACACGTTAATATGTGCAACATGGCACAATACAATGCAACAGAATAATTCCATTAAAATTTATAACTGTACCAGTGGTGCAGACGGTCTGAGGTAACGTTCTCTATATAGAAAATAATATTTCGGACAATAATCAAACGCAATTCCGATACGTTCGTTTTATAGAATTTGTGGATAATGATATACAGGGTGAGTTTAAATTTCAATTCCAGCATGCATTAGACGCGTGTGACTGCTAAACGCCATTTTCGACTGTTATCGTCGAGGAGTGCTTTGACTGAAGCTGACCGTAGTTTAAAAACATATGATTTGTAATCCCATGTTTATTAAAACTTTTTTAGTTTAATAATAGCGTAGAATCTGCCTGTAAAGATTGGGATACCCGTGTAGACTCGCCCTGTATACATAAGTTGTGTTCAACGCTATATGTATTCAATATTATAAACATTGACGACACTTTGTCCATTTAGATGGGGACTCCTCACGAAACTGGTTTCAAAATACGCCATAGAATCGCCATCAAAATACGTAATGTGGTATCCAGGTGTCACAGTGTGTACAAGCAAATTTATCCACAATCTTCTAACAATCACATTACATTTTTTTCCGGCGTTTATCATGGATTTTGTTTTGAAGCTGATGGGCAATAAACCAAAGTAAGTAATAGCCAGTCGTCGAGGGAATTCGATGAACAATATGCATCCGACAATTTTAATAACAAATCCTCGTTTCAGAATGTTGAAATCAGCGAAACGTTTGGACCGAACGTTCGAGACCGCAGTTTTCTTTACCACGCACGAATGGAAATTTCATAGAAACAATATGCATGATCTGACGAAGAAAGTAAAAGCGTTGAAGGACTCTAGTAATTTCAACACTGATATGGATAATCTAGATTGGGACACGTATTTGCACGATTACGTGTTAGGAATTAGAAAATTTATTTTGAACGAAAATCTCGAGGCTGCGAATACGTCTCGAAATCGATTATTAATGTACGTATAGGAAATAAAAATATACAGATTTTTAATCATTGTTTGATCGAGAATTTTGATGATTTCAGATTGTACTGGATACATCGACTCACTCAGATATCGAGCACAATCATGCTGCTAGCGATGATAAGACGCATCGGTCACTGACCATAACATTCGGTAATTTTATGTTACCGTTGGTTGATAGCGTGTTATGCACGCGCTCCTCTTACGGACGACACATGTATTACAATACAGCATGTGTAATGTACAAACCGTAATGCACGAATTTTATTTCGTTGATGTTTTCATTCGTAACGTTACACTACGGTAAATGCCTCAATCGATTCAACAGCAATGAAACTCAAAGGTTACTACCCCTTCTAATGAAAATGTAGTCTGAATCGAGGGAATAACGAGGAAGATTCACTTTCTCTACCTATATATCGTCAACACCGTACTTGCGCCATTTCGGTGCCCAGAGCAACAATGAAGACACAGACCCTTCGTCCATCGTTTTACAGTAGATGCACTCATGGGTATGTTGCATCGTGTGGTAAAACAATGTTAATCTCAAATTTTTGAGAAAACAAATCGACGTAGATAAAAATCATTTTTGCTAACTATACGAATCCTAAAATGTTGAAATAGATAATTTAATTTTGTTCACTTTTAACATAACACGACGCCCAGGGGTACGTGTCCCTCCTGCGTCTGCCAAGCCCTGTATATCATACACCAATCTTAAACGATCATAAGCGCTTTCATCGACAAAACATTTGTACAATTTATATTTGTAAAAATTTAATGTAAAATAAGAAACAATCGGTGTAATACATCTTGTATAATCCATCGTACACTTAATCTTCTTGCCGCTAAAGGTATGCAAAAATAGCTGTACGCTATTTTTGTCAATAATATATTTTGAACATAACCATAGATTTTCACAAAGTCTATGTAAAGTTAAAGACAATTTCAAAAGGAATTCGATAGTCCAACATTTTATTATTCTGTTTTTATTGGAACACCTTGTATAATAGTGTGTGAAGTCACTTTCCGCGATGGATGCGTCAAAACAAAACAAACACGAAATAAATATAGTATAGAATATATGTAAGTATAGTACTTCCACTACTCTAATATAAAATTGCGGGAAATTCGTATGAAATATTTCCGAATGCTACTGACAAAGTCATTAGAATTTTCCTACTATAACAAGCGGATATACTTACTTAAATATACTTACTTGAAGAGAAAAAAAATATCTACTACACATACCTCACTACAAATAATCTTGAAATTGAAGACACTTAATTGCGTTAAATGAATTCACTTTTCGAACGATTACAATCAAAGTGATGACCGTTATTTTTGTGCTGACATTAAATTTTTTACCGATATATGCAGACATATTTTAATAACGCATAGACTTCGCTATAAAGAGTGTATTAAGAGACGAACCATGGAAGTAAGAAATAAATGTATCTTAAAAAACTTTGTATTTGAAATTTAGTTACTCTCATATTAACTTCGTTATATTATCCTGCTAAGAAAATTATTTTTGTTGAAATTGTGGAATTATTAAATTGTACGTTCAAGTTGGCATAGAAATTTGAAAGTATAAAACTAATAATTTAAATAATAACTTTTGTTTGCAAGTGCACGCACAGAAATTTGGAAAAATACTATAAGAACTGCAAACGTAGGAACTATAAAAGCATGAATTAGAAACAAGTGAACTTTTAAAGAGAAAGTACACTTGAACATAATTTAGTTGCCTTTGTAACACTACGCTTGTCGCAATCGTTCATTAAACTCGTTTATGTCCGAACAGAAAAGTTAAATTAAAAGGAAGAAACAAAAGAACAAATGAATTGAAAAGAACGTGACTAGATAACAAGTGTTTATCATGAGATAACTGATACACGAAGCAAAGAGAGGCAGGAGTGTAGTAGCGAGAGTAGGATGATACACATGAAACAAAGGGGACGAGACAATGTATGTATATTATCGTCATTCAAATGTGAAGTTAACAATCCCGTAGAAAGCTAATGCAATTTTCAACAACTTTATTTTCTATAAACTATTGTTTTAATAATCATACATTGGAGGAGTTTAATTTTGGCGCTCATGTACTGTAAGTGTTAGTTTTTTCAGTTCGTTCCTATGCAAGGACAAAACTTTGGTGGTCAAAGTCAAGCTGAAACAGCGGTAGGTGTAAACAGTGGTGTATGGATTCGTACGGCAATTTTAGCGATGCCAATCGCATCTAGATTCTTCATCAATATAATGAGCACATGGAAATTATTACAGCGTCGATGTTACGATCTACTTTCGTACAAATATTCACTTCTGGTGATACTGATAGCATTTACTTGCATATTTATCGGCATCATTCATTTTGGAGAGGTTAGGCGATCCACGATTTTTCGCGATTGTTTTGATACCGACTACCGTGTTTGTTTGTTAAAAATTTCTGTTCTATTTCTCATTGATAATCATTACGCCATTAATTTTTTAAATATATATTTGTAATTGATCTAATCTACCAACTTAAATGTAAATACGTTTTACTTTTTGTTCGTGTTCCAGTGATAATACACTTTGAAACGTAAATGAATATTAAGCTTTTTCAATTTAAATGTCACTAGAAACTGTCTCTTACTGTTTAATATGTATAAAAATTGATAAATTTTAATTAAATGTACTTTTTCAGATATGGGTAGCTTGGAGTAAAGAAAAATATGAAGCAGTATTTCATTCCTTCAATGATAATATATTAGGTATCTCTTTTCAAAAAAAATTATGTCAACATGTCCCAATAGATGTTGTATATACATGGGTCAATGGCTCTGATCCAATCTTTTTAAAAAACTTAGAAAAACATGTTCCTGTTATGGATGTTAATACAGCAGCTTCCAGATATAGCGATAAAGATGAATTAAGGTTTTCATTGCGTTCAATAGAAATGTATGCACCATGGGTCAGGCATGTGTACATAGTTACTAATGGACAAATACCAAGTTGGTTGGATATGGATAATCCTAGAGTTACTCTTATTACTCACGAAGACATTTTTTTAAATAAAAGTGATCTACCAACATTTTCTAGTCCTGCTATTGAAAGTCATATTCACAAGTAATATAAAATTTACCTATTTATATAAAATATTAAGCGTTTATATTCAATTTCACATATTAATTTTTTTGTAGAATTCCTGGAATCTCTGATAAATTTTTATACTTTAATGATGATGTAATGTTAGGGGCTGAAGTGTGGCCAGAAGATTTTATTACACAAGCAGGAGGCCAAAAAGTGTATCTTGCCTGGTGGGTTCCTGATTGTTCTGATATTTGTCCTTGGGCTTGGGTGGGCGATGGATCATGTGATCCTGCTTGTAATACAACATTATGTGAATTTGATGGTAACTGTCATTTTTCATTCTTGTCTTTAAATTTTGTACTAATAATTTGGTAAAAAAAATATTACAAAGAATCTGAATCAATATCAGTAATTAATTTATAGGAGGAGATTGTGATAGTACGCCAGTTCCTACTGATAGCGAAGCACTTGACGAAGAAGGAGATTATCCACAAAAGTTTTTACAAGATACAGAAGCAAATACTAATTATGGATTAAAATTTTTAGATATATTAAGAAATAAAAGCAAATCTGTATGGAATAATACAGAAGCATATACTCAACAAATATTGCCAAATGAATCTACACACTTGAAGCTCAATGTAAATAAATCTTATAATTTTAAAACCGATAAGTATATAAGTCACATTGAAAAGTATTTTAATAAACATGAAAATAATCAAATTATATCTACTCAAAGATCAATGTTATCGAAAATGATACGTAAGATGAAATTTCAGAATTCAAATTATACCGAAAGACGCATGCAACTGAAACGTTATTTAAATGATGATAACATAAACTTACTACAAATTAGCAGTACTATTAAAACTAATAATAAATCCAATTATTCCGATCAGTGGAAGCTGAGAACTAGACAACTTGATACGTATGCTGAATCTTTGTTGTATGTGAATAGAATATATAATATGGCATATGGATTTGAACGTAGGAGAGTACCTGCTCATATGCCTCATTTAATAGATAAATGGATTGCCACTGACATGCAGAAAAAGTTTGAACACGAATTTAAAAAAACGTCTAGTCACAAAGTTAGAAATTCTGAGGACATGCAGTTTGCATTTTCTTATTTCTATTTTTTGGCAAGCGAGAAACGAAAAGTGCCAACTGAAGAGATATTTGATACATTTGACACAGACAAGTCAGGGTATTATATTTTCTAAAATAACTATCATGTTTTTATCAATTATTTTTTATTTGTCATTTTTTGTTATTAATGTAAAATTAATATTATCATTGTTTTCTTTTGTTCAGGACTTGGTCGGACAGAGAAATTAGAACACTCTTGTCCAGATTATATCCACTACCTCTTGATTATAGTCTAGTTGTAGAGTTTGAGAATGCGATAACAAATTGTTCAAATCACGTAAAAATAACAGAAATATTGAATCCACCACAAGGAGAAAGATATTTGGATTCATCCCTTGTAAGTATACAATATTGTTTTATTCGTTATAACTAATATTCAAATATGAGATAAAACGTAAATAAAATTATGGCGGTTCACGTTTTACAGCCAGTTGTTTCTAAGGAATTGATAGCAAAATGCGAATCAGTCTCAAATAAGATTGAAGCTAGATTCGGCGAAAAGAAACTGTATCCACATGAAATAATTCGGGCGGGAAAGAATGAAATATTCGAAATGTTAACGAGCAATGTATCTCTAACGGTGCAACTCTTAGATGAGATTCGCAGAGATCCAAAGTAAGTTATTAAATTAATTTTTATTAATTATAGATTTAAAGAATAATTCAAATAACTTTGACAAATTTTAGAAAATTTATATGTTTAAATGATGATATGGATCCTCTTCGACGTTCAGAGAATGAAATTGTGCGGGCATTATTGAACGATTTTTATCGCTCACTTTATCCATTGCGTAGCACTTTCGAATTGCCTCTGCAATATCGAAATCTTTTCACTCATCGACATGAACTTTTTGAGTGGAGAACTAATCGTGCAAAAGCTAGAAATTTATTATTATGTCTTATCGTTTTACTACTTGTTACAACTTTTTATCATTTGTTTTATCATCAAATGCGGCGATTGTTCAGAATGCGAGCATTACCCACTCTCCTCATTTAAATTATTAAGACTAAATATAAATGTAAAAATAGGATTATGGAGAATTTATCGTCATCTTCCACGATAATACAAACACAACAACGTCTTCTAAAAAATTGACTGAAAATCAGATTGTAAATATGAAACTTTACACGTTGTTTTTTTAAAAAATGTTACCAATTTTACAAATAATACATATTTATGTATTTTCTCCGCTAGGTATTAAAAAAAAATTAATATGTCTTTATATAACGAACCACGACGATCATTTCTCATCTATTTATGAAAAAGTACGAGTCATTGCAATGAATTAATACCTTCTTATTAAACTTCTTATTATACATTTTTAGAATTCGATGTAAAAAGACACGAACAAATTTTTAATCTTTTAAAATTAAGTAAAATATTCCTGTGATATTGACTAAGTACTGATTGTTTTTTCTATGACGAAATGGATGAATGCATCTGACAAATTTTTCTATAAAATATTTGTACAATGACAAATTTATTAATAAGATTATAGATTCTAAATAAGCGATACAAGTAAATATTGTTATACGATTTTATTTAGTATTTAGTTTGATTATTTTTTTTATACGTATTAAAATTTTCTACTAGAAAATTTTTTCACTCAACAATTGTTAAAAACTTATTATACACCAAATTTGTACTTATTAAAATATAGGTATAATCAATGAGAAGTGTCAGTACTCTAAATATCTTCTTAAATTCAACATTTGTATTTATTTTGTTTACAAAGTCATGTATATAACTTCTTCTAAGTAAAGCAGTACAATATCTCTTATGACTGAAATGTATCTATCATGGTACAGTTAGGACATACAATTAACACTATGTATGAATTAAATAACTGCTCACAATAATGTTATGATAACAGTACCATTTGAGTATACTAATCTTGTATACGGTATTGTACCTTTTATACTTGACTATTCTGTATATTACTATGTTAATAAAAAATGCAAGTGTCAAACGAAAATGGAGAAACTTTAAAATAAGTGAAGTACGATTATATTAATATCATCTGCTATTGTAGTGTATTTCTGGTTTCCCTACACTATTTTCTGCCTACCAGTAAGTATAACAATTCGTTCCATAATCCATTAATCATAAATGGCGTAACAATGAACGTAGATTTTAAATATTGCAAACCAAATATTTACATATTTTTTAAAATTCCAATTTCTAAAGACTTACAAAAAATGATTGCAATTATTTCTTTTTCCAAACAAGTGGCATGCGTTCAATGCATAATTCGTAAAAAATTAATTACAAGTTAATAAATTTGCAAAAATTCATGTTACATTCGTCATGATCCCGATATTTGTTGCCTGTCTAAAGGAGGACAATTCATATGTCGAAGATTTCGCGGACCAACCATACCTTCTTGTACTCTTGCGCATTCGCTCATCCATATTGCTACACTGGCTACCTCTTCAGCCGAAAGGCGAGGTCCAATACCTAAACATTACAAGACAAACGTCAACATATTGTAAAGGATCTTGACTAATTTTATGATTCATGTTGTACCGATTATTTTTCAATTTCTCACCAGGGACATTTGGATAGTACTTGATCGATCTTAGATCTAGGGTTTTCTTTTTTTTTCTCTCACTCGAACCTTTACGTTCCGCGCTACGAACTTTACTCGCATTTCCGTTAGGAGTGCTGCTGCCAGATGTACATTTCCCAGATATATTTTCACTTTTGTTCGACATTTTTCCATCACTTGACTGAGATCTTCTGCTAAGTTCAGCATCCGCGCCGGAAGTCTCGTTATTAGCTTCTACTTTCAATGTTCCATCGCTAGAAGAATCTTGTTCCGTTTTATCGTCAACCGCTTTCTTTCGACTGGTATAACTCTCACCCAATTGTAACGATATGTCGGCTGAAAGAAAACAAAATATATTTTCTGTAAACAACGTAAAGAGAAAAATCGTCGTCGGGATAAAATATTTTCGAAATCAATTTACATCTCGAAGAATCGACGTCTTCCTTCGACACCATGTCCAAATCCAAATTTACGTCCGCTTCGGTGTCTTGACTCGCAATAGAGCAAACGCGCTCCACGGAAAACTTGTCTTCGCTAGGTTCTTGACTCGGCAATGATCTAGAATTATTGGATTCATTGCATACAAAGAATTCTGTCGGATCTTCATCGAAGGAATCTCTTTCACTGCCGTCACATCGAAGTCCTGCCAAATACCTGAGCATTTGATAAAATTATTGAAAGGAAAATATTAATTTACAATTTTAGCTATGAACTTCATTTTTGTTTCTACGTATTCCATTTGTCGAGAGGATAAAAAATGCCAAAGGGACCATACGTTTTAAACAAACCGTTTTCTTGCAAAAAAGGATTAAAGTTTTGCCCAATTAAATTGCGTCAAGTAACTCCTGAGAACGAATTGTTTCCCCCACCTTACTACGCGTGAAAACTTAGCTCCACCCCTCCCCCCTCTCCAAACGCTATGCGTCTCGGATAACACGAACGAAAACAACATTGAGAAAGTACTGGACATACAAGAGATTTGTTATTAAATAACAACTGATGTTAAATAATTGAAAACGAAAGCCCCTACAAAAAATGTTCATTTTACATTTTTAACGATTTTTTCATGTACATATGTATATAGAATCGTCTTTCTTCGAATAATCATCTGTTATTCTTGTTCGTATTATATATTTGGCTAAAAGCTTGGCTCGACTTACCCATATATCTCCATGAATAACGTGACAGGAACCATGGCTGATCCACCTTCGGGTTCATGAGTGAATAAATCGCAAATCATGATCATCGTCTCAAAGAGACTCGATCCTAGAAGGCCCACTGCTATGGCGAGGAACTTTTTCACCTGACACCTTCGTCGAAATTTCCCGATCATCATAATCAAGTTCAAGTCTCGCCGGTCCAGGCATAAGCAGTCCCATCGACGTAAAATCAATTCCACGGGCAACGATTTGTTGTAATCTACCCGAAAAATATTTAAAATTGTGTAGAATATGAAGAATTTGAGTTGTTTTGTTTTTTTGTTAACAGAAATGTGTGAATAATTTCAAAGAACGGGACAATTTCGACGATATAATTACTTAGGACAAACTTTCGTTAATATAATCGAAATAATTGACAAAACTTGGAATCAGTCGATTAAATGTTTGAAAAGTTCTTATGATACTTTATACAAAGTGCTGTTGTAAAAAGAAATTTAGGTCAAAAGAATTAAACTAATTAAATAATGGTTTGCGTGCAATTTATACGGATTTGTGAGTACCTCCGAACTGTCGGAGCAAAATCCTAATAAAACCGAACGTTAATCCGGAAGCGGTACTCGGTGGTGGATATTCGAGTCTCAGTTTCGTCGGTGGTTCCTCGCCGTCGGCTAATGCTCGAAAGTACGAACTGGACCATTTAAGTAAATCGTATGGTTGTGTTCGAATAGCTGCCTTACAGAATTGCTTTAAAATTATTGGTAAACTTGGCGGGACGATGATTCCTTGACTCGCGACCGATTGCTCGACAACAGACATTTTGCACCGAACAATTCGTCAAGCAATTTTTATCGTCAAAGTAAAAGTTTTCGTTCGATCGTAAGGAATCAAAATTAGCGAGAACAATATACTACGTTGCACAAGGCGAAACTGAGCTCAACTTGAATATCGTAGTACACAGTGTCCACTGTGTATGTTGTCATTTCATAGGGTACCGTCGTCTAGGAAACAATATCGATGGACGTATTCCGTGCAGAAACAAAGATCAATTTCTGGTAAGAATAATAACATTATTGTTGTTGCGCGATTGTGTTATTTAAACTCTTGGTTATTATTTAGATGCAATTGAATAGTATAACAGCTACATGCTTCTTTATACGTTTTTATTACTTTCTCCTGCATCATTTGATTAGTTACATATATTATTTTTAAATGTGTAAATGTATGTAAATGCATTTAAATTAAAATAAGGGAACGCTTTCAAGGTAAATGAATACTAATGTGATATATACGACAAATATATAAAAAAAATTGTTCTATATAAACGTTCTAGTATAAGGTTATTTAATTATTACAACAAGCATATAAAACTTACTTCGAATGCTCTTACGGTATATCCTTTATTTAATAGTAAAAATGATTTACATTATCGACAGAACTGTATTTGCGAATGCTTCATTAAAATATGTTTAAATGTTTCTGCGATTACCGCGACATGGTCAAGAAATGATTATAGATGGCACTAGTAATCTACTTTTGGAGGGATAACACGATCCAATATGGCGGCGATTGGTGTTGTGCGTTCGTGAATGTCAGGGTAAAGACCGGTGTTTAATATACAAATAATTGTGGTTAAATCAAATACGTGTTTGCGTAGACGTCAAATCGTCTATAATTTCATTCTTACAAAGGATAGCTCTGAAATTAAGTAAAATGTCTAAGGCAGATGAAAATGCAGACACAGGGGACACGGGAGATAATTCGAATGGATCTTCAGCCGAGACCACGTCGTCCCGTGGTGGTGATTTCGAAACAAAACTTGAAACCGATCGAAGTAAACGATTCGATTATTTACTGAAGCAGACTGAAATATTCTCCCACTTTATGACGAATAATCAGAAGGACAAAGCTGGAAGTCCTTTGAAAGTCAAAGCTGGCAGGCCTAGAAAGCAACAGCCAGAAATTCAAGTGAAAGCAGATACAGTTGATCTCAGGCACCGTAAAACAGAACAAGAAGAAGATGAGGAATTATTGGCAGAGAGTAATGCCAATGTAGCAACTACTACACGTTTTGAATCATCACCGCACTACATCAAATCTGGTGAGTTACGAGATTATCAAATACGTGGCTTAAATTGGATGATATCCCTATACGAACATGGTATCAATGGCATCTTGGCAGACGAGATGGGTCTTGGTAAAACCCTACAAACAATTTCTTTGCTTGGTTACATGAAACACTTCAGAAACATTCCTGGTCCACATATAGTTATAGTTCCAAAGTCTACTTTGGCTAATTGGATGAATGAATTTAAGAAATGGTGTCCTACTCTGAGAGCTGTTTGCCTCATAGGAGATGCAGAAACTAGAAACACCTTCATTAGAGATGTTATGATGCCAGGAGAATGGGATGTTTGTGTAACATCGTACGAGATGGTCATAAAAGAAAAGTCAGTATTCAAGAAATTCAACTGGCGTTATATGGTAATTGATGAGGCTCACAGAATAAAAAATGAGAAATCAAAGTTGTCAGAGATATTGCGAGAATTTAAAACAGCTAATCGTCTACTATTAACTGGAACACCTCTGCAGAATAACCTCCATGAATTGTGGTCTTTGCTCAATTTTCTATTGCCAGATGTATTTAATAGTTCAGACGATTTTGACTCTTGGTTTAATACTAATAGTTTCTTAGGTGATAATTCGTTAGTTGAGAGACTACATGCAGTTCTTCGACCATTCCTTTTGAGACGTTTGAAATCTGAAGTCGAAAAAGGGCTTAAACCAAAAAAGGAAATCAAAGTATACATTGGTCTTAGTAAAATGCAAAGAGAATGGTACACAAAAGTACTAATGAAAGACATAGACATAGTTAATGGTGCTGGAAAAATTGAGAAAATGAGGCTGCAAAATATTTTGATGCAATTGCGTAAGTGTTGTAATCATCCGTATTTGTTTGATGGCGCAGAACCTGGACCTCCTTATACAACTGATGACCACCTGGTTTACAATTGTGGAAAAATGGTCATCTTGGATAAATTGTTGCCCAAATTACAACAACAAGAATCACGAGTTCTTGTATTTAGTCAAATGACAAGAATGTTAGATATTTTAGAAGATTACTGTCACTGGAGATGTTTTCAATACTGTCGTTTAGATGGTAATACAGCACACGAGGATAGACAGCGTCAGATAAATGAATATAATGCACCTGGTAGTGAAAAATTCATTTTTATGCTGTCAACTCGTGCTGGAGGTTTAGGTATAAATTTAGCAACAGCTGATGTAGTTATTATTTATGACTCAGACTGGAATCCACAGATGGATCTGCAAGCAATGGATCGAGCTCATCGCATAGGTCAACAAAAACAAGTTCGTGTGTTCAGGTTTATTACAGAAAATACTGTAGAAGAAAAGATCGTGGAGCGTGCGGAAGTTAAATTACGTTTAGATAAATTAGTTATTCAACAAGGACGATTGGTTGATGCAAAGCAAACAGCACTGAACAAAGATGAAATGTTGAACATGATCAGGCATGGTGCAAATGAAGTATTTGCATCGAAAGATAGTGCTATTACAGATGAGGATATAGATACTATCCTACAAAAAGGTGAAGCAAAAACTGAAGAGATGAAACAGAAACTTGAAAGTTTAGGAGAATCATCTCTACGTAATTTTACGGTAGACGCACCCACGGATTCGGTGTACCAGTTCGAAGGCGAGGATTACCGTGAAAAACAAAAGATTCTTGGTCTCGGTAATTGGATCGAACCACCGAAACGAGAACGAAAAGCCAATTACGCGGTCGATGCTTACTTCAGGGAAGCTCTTAGAGTATCAGAACCAAAAGCTCCAAAAGCACCCAGACCTCCAAAACAGCCAATAGTCCAAGACTTTCAGTTTTTCCCACCACGATTATTTGAATTACTTGATCAAGAAATTTATTATTTCCGTCAAACCGTAGGATACAAGGTTCCAAAGAATCCCGAACTTGGATCCGACGCAGCAAGAATTCAAAAAGAAGAGCAGCGTAAAATAGATGAGGCTCAACCTTTGTCCGACGAGGAAATCGTGGAAAAGGAAAAACTGCTCACTCAGGGTTTTACAAATTGGACCAAAAGGGATTTCAATCAATTTATAAAAGCGAACGAAAAGTACGGTCGTGACGATATCGAGAATATCGCCAAAGAAGTAGAAGGAAAGACGCCAGAAGAGGTGATGGAGTACTCGGCCGTTTTCTGGGAACGTTGCCATGAGTTGCAGGACATTGACAGAGTAATGGCTCAAATTGAACGCGGAGAGGCGAAAATACAAAGACGAGCCGGGATCAAGAAAGCCCTGGATGCTAAAATGGCAAGGTACCGTGCTCCATTCCATCAGTTGAGGATAGCTTATGGAACGAACAAAGGGAAGAATTACACCGAGGAGGAGGATCGGTTTCTTGTTTGTATGCTACACAAATTGGGTTTTGACAAGGAGAACGTTTACGAGGAACTTCGTGCTACGGTTAGATCAGCACCGCAATTCCGTTTCGATTGGTTTGTCAAGTCGCGTACGGCTTTAGAATTACAACGACGATGCAATACCTTGATTACATTGATAGAGCGTGAGAATCAAGAACTTGAGGAGCGAGAGAGGCAAGAGAGGCGAAAGAAGGGGGGCAGCATGGGCGCGAAACCAGCATCGAAGCGAAAACAAGAGAATCTACCGGCACCACAAGATAAACCGCGAAAAAAGAAGAAATAAGGATTAAATTGTGAAACCTTTTTTATTGCCCATTTAAAGAGCAAGAACTTGACTACAATAATTCTCTTTATGTGTCCATCATTCATTCTCCTACGAAACGTTAACGATATCATTTTTCGAAATCAAGTGAACCAGTATTCATCGCAGCTTTGCTCTTGTCTCATTCCCTGCGATCTACGTTTCTCAGTATAATTACGTTCCTCTCACATTTATTTTTTAACGACCGTTAATAGATTTTATCAAAGATTTTATGAACAAAGAATTAGTAATGGATAGAGGAACTTATTTATTAATGATAACGAACATAACCAAATTACAGTGATTTTATAAGGTATTTGAATGTAACATCGAATGATAGCTTTTTATATTTACATATAAGTACAAGGTGATCCATTTCAGTCTGTAAATCTGTGCTGTCCAGCATAGGAGCCTTTCATGTGCTTGTTTCCCCCCTCCAACTGTTCCTTCGCCAAGCAGTACATATACCTATATTATCAGAGAAACCGCGCAACGCTAGACGCAGCCATGGCAAGTAGGATTGGCAAAATTTGTATCTAGATAAAAGTTTCGAATAACCATTGAAAGATAAACAATTTTTTATTTGCTACTTGTTGAATGTAAACTTGAATTTGAATTATGGAATGAAATATTTTATAACAAACAAATAAAAACTTTACAACACAATCGAAAAAATGTCGCGAATCAATCGCTATACGTTGATTGTATTCGTCATCTTTTATTAGAATAAAATTTTTGCCGTCCCTGATGACAAGTTAGTTCTGTTAGTGTTGAGTTTAGGCGGGAATGGTAGAACCCCAAAGGTCTCATGAAACCTGAGTTGGACAGCGCTGTAAATAAGTATTTTTGAGAGACTGTGAGTTTGAAAATCAAATATATGAGGTCTGAGGGACATTTCACAGTCGCTTTTTTTTTTTTTTTTTTTTTTTTTTTTTTTTTAATAGCAACATTTAGCATATTTTTTGTTATCTGATCAAAAAGCATAACTAGAGTTCAATCAAGTTTTGTTATTTTATTTTCAAATGTTGAATTCTGGTTACGTATTTTGACTTTGAAATATCTTAGACACCTTTAAAAAAAAGCTTCTCTTTGATATTTTAATGTCGAATTCTTCAACAAGACGTACTCTTTGAAATACATCCATCTATAGATGAAAGAGGATCACCCGGTACAAGTATATGCCCAAGTAATCATTCTTGGCATTAATAAAATTAAATGAAAGCAAAACGATTGATATACTTAATTATTAATTATTACGAAAACGTTACGCTCGCCTGTCACATGTATGTACTGCACACGCAACACGAACGTACCTTGATTTAATTTTACACGAGAATACTTGTAATGCAATATTATGTGAACGATTTTATTTATTTGCTATGATTTTAAAGGCATTGTAATTCGTTTTACGAATAAAACACCATATGCCGCATCATATAAAGCATCTATGTATATTGGTGTTTCACTGAGATGGTGTAAGATTAACTGGTCACTGAAAGCCATTGGGAGAAATCTATCCTCTCACGCATCGTATAGCTATTAATATGGTATAAAAGTAGGAATTGTATCTGATGTGATATATAATTGAGAAAATGGCTTTGAGTGGCTAATTGATATTATACCAAGTATATTGATTACTATCCTCATACGGAACAAAAGTAGGGGGAAACGCGCGAAAACAAACTTTTACGACGAAGAGGAGGAATCCACATCTTTTCGTATAGCTACATTTATTGAATTTCAGAATCCTTAGCAATGAGCAAGGAAAAAATATAAATCGAAATACTTGTTCCTAAATCGAGTCTTAGCGCACAATTATTAGTAATAATTATACATACATATTAAATATATAAATAGCAAATGTATTGCTCGGTAGTTTAAAAACAAAGTGATGGTCGAAATTAAATTGATCGTCAACAATTTTTGATGGACAATAGATATTCGTAATTTTTATAGAACGCATAAAACATGCACAAACAATAAATACTCGATACAATATAGGTTATACATTTTTAGGTTTCCACCCTCCCCCCCCCCTTGTACAGAGTCTTAAAAGAAGGTAATTGCATACACATCGACGTATATCCTAAAATGCTTAAAACATAACCCTAAGCTAATATCCTTTCTACCAGTATTCTACTCTCGATTCTCATTAATAGAGTACTTAGGTACTATTCACATAGAAATAAAGATTCGTACAAAAAAAAGTAGACAGTGAATTGTTAACTGACAATTGAAATGTAGCTTTGTATTAATTGAAAAGTTACCGTGGCAAATTTTACTTACAACAATGCAATTAAAGAGAAAAGTATTCGTTTATTATGTTCATACAATTACTATTTTAATTATTAATCATGGTATTCCATCTATTATTTTTTAGCCCAATGATTCACCATGATTTCGACGAAAAAATTATTTTTTGTTAAGTATCGCTATACACAATTGTAATTTTGATTGATAGAATGATTGTATTATTTTATATATATGCAATGAGAACGATAGATTATATTGTAGAAAATTAAATAACTATTACGCATGTACAGGTAAAAAAGGTATTCACTTATATATGGTCATCTCGTAAGTTCATATTAGATTCATTTTTATGAAAAATTGTGAAAGTGTTTTGCGCAACACGGAAATATGAGCATTGCAACATTTATTTGCTTTTTGATATACTTGAGCAAGTAAACAAAAATTATTTTTCAAAATAAATAAATTAAGAAAATTGCGCGTCTGATGATCCTTACATTATATTAATGTCATGGAAAATAGAATCTTTGAAAGAATCTGGAAAGTAAAATAGAACTATTTATGCAATCTTTTTGAATCACTTTGTAAGGCCCCGGAGTTCATTAATATCATCACGGGATATAATATTCTAATTATATACTTTGTATTTGGTGTTGTCATACTTCAATGTTACTTAGAGTAATGTTGCCTTTTAATAATAATGAAATTTTATTTAAAGGAATATCAATTTGTTTTAAAATCAGTTGATAAAAAAGCAATTTGCCTCAAAAAAGTAGTATAATATATAAAAAGTATTTTCTGTTCAATTAATATATTTTCCATTGTATGTACAATTCTTTAATATCACACAATGGAAAATATATAATATTCTTTGAATATATGATACTTTCGATTCCAATAAATCATTTTTAAGAATAAATTTCTCATTCTTGCGCCAATGAAATATTTCCAAATGAATTAAATATTTATACATCACATTGTAAGTAATAACGCAATTTAGCCACAGAACTATCATTTTAAATAATAGTAATTAGACTTTGATTAGCATATTAAAAAAGTTTTATATAAATATATCTTAATAAATCTTATGTAATCTTAATTCCGCACTTTTAAGAAATTACACATAATGACCATGCATGCAGTCAATATTGCTGATCAAAATTCATATATGTTACATTAATGGATGTACAGAAAATTCGCAGGAAACTAAAGTACTCCACTTCATAATGATGCTTACTCTACTATTTTTTTTTTTCATATTTTTATTTATTTTTAATATCTCTTTAATAGTCTGCTATCTTATTCTATTACACATACTTTCGAAAATCTTACAGCAACGTTGTTTTATCTGGAATTAATTGCAGTAGAATACATTTAGTTTACAGCGAATACAATATTTTCATGTAATAATTACAATTATTAGAAATAAAATGACTCATTTATAGTTTATATAATCATCTATGGCAAGGATCGGCCTAACTGCAAATCATTTAAATGTACTTATACATTCTTTTGTTAATTAAACATATTCAATTGCTAAAATGAAAGATCATAAACAAACATATTAATAGTACATTGCATACTTAATAAAATGATATCAAAAGAAGTAAATGAAATTCAATGAGACCAGTGACTAAGTAATATAACAATGGGCCCAAATAAAATATGAAAATATAAAATTTATATTTCCAGTTAATTCATTACACTTCTTGCATCAACAGTAGTTAGCATTTGCAATTATCATGACAATTTGGTGTTTCTATTGATTCATTGTCAAAACACGCACTCCAGCATAATTGTTGAGTATACATTACTCAACATGTTAATATCCTATTTTAATGATTACATCTGCCTACACTTTACAGTTTGCAATAATAGCAATAACAATAGTAATACTGGTAAATTATATGGCGCGGTAAGCAAATTTTATCCCGCTTAGATATCTAGTACATGTATGTGTATATATATATACATATATGTATATATATACTATATATTTTTTTCCTACCTAATATGTCTACTGAAATTTATTATCCAAAACCTACAACTTGATAATAATTTGTAATACTAAACGATTTAGTATGCGCACAGTTCACTTCAATTACAGAAACAATGTTTCTTTTTACAATTAACATTGTATTAAACATTTGGTGAACTCTGATTATATTATAGATAATAATTATTACCGTGCATGCTTAGAATGGTATTTATTTTGAATTTCTTGACGTTTTCAAGTAAATGTGCACATAAAAATTCCTAAAGTTTCAGTTACATTCCATTTTATTTTAGTGCATTTGCAAGATATTGATACTCTTGCAAGAATATATCACTTATTAATTTACCGTCCTTAAATGCAACATTATTAGATACATGGTAAGAGAAAGAGGGAGAGGGATTTTCACTCAATTACATTAATGTTTGAAAGTAATCAACTGAGTTTTTCTAGTTTAACATTATAAAATATACAGTTCTAAACTACTTGAACAGATATTATTAGTACGTGTTCATAGACTTAAAAATAATAGTAATGCAACAATCGTACAGTACTAATAAAAAAACATAATGAAACACACAGTATGCTTAATAAATAAAAGAAAATGCATATTATTTTGACACCGAAGGAGTGTATACACGTGTAAAAATGCGAAATAAATTTATCGATATCGAATCGCAGAAATAATTTTTAAGTTAAAAGTCGAGTTTACATTAGTCACGTTTTACATTATAAACAAATTTCATATAAAAACATCATAATACAAACGTTAAATTACTATAAAAATAATAAATAATTTTCTTTTATATATATTTATAAATCAAACATTTAAAAAATATTTGATATTTTATCATACATTACATTATAAAATAAACCGCCTTCGATAATTATTCATGTGATCATTTACAATTTTATCAGCAACAAATTATCCAAACAATGAATGCATTTATTTTGTGACCATTGTACGCTCGATATAAAATAAAAAAATTCGATCGTAAATTAAATAGTATACGTTAACAGGTACTTATACTGCGATGTAATAGTAATATTTGCAACTGTACTGTTCTCAAGACAAATTTTCACGATTCCGTATTGTAAACGGTACGCTGCGCGTTTGTGATTTCAAATGCTACAAATCTCTTGCATCAAATCACATAAATATAATATCACGCATAAAAAAAGATATCTCTAAAATTGATAATAGTGACTGGATGAGACGAATTTACTTGAAAAGGAACAAAAAATAATGCTGCATACGTAAAAATTCAACACCCTGTCCGTATTCCTCTATAAACAAGAAGAAAATCTAAGTGTAAGCTTTATCTTGAATCAGATGCCTCCAAGGGGGTGGATCGGGGGGTGGAGGCAAAGGGACTGGTTACGGCCGGCAATGACCTCGTTTCCTGCCACCTTCGTTGCCGTCCTCCTCTTCGCCACCTCTTCTCACTTCAGTATAGCGTTCACCTTTTACGCTCACGATCTTATTATCGAGATAACGCACTAACTTTTTGGGTTCTGTTTTCGGAGCGACTGGACGATGTTCACGCGAATCATCATCTCTATCGACATAACTATACCGTGCAATGATACGTGATTTCAGTTCCTCATCGTTCACTCTGGCCTTGTTACGAGCGTTCGGCTGCCACAAGATAATTACGCTATTTTATGTCGTTTAACTCATGATTGATAATTAACCGTTTCACTACTACAAGAATCTATGCACATGCATGTGTACATTAATCTTTTATAGTGCAGCGTTCGTATATGTTTTGTTTTATAAGAGGCAAAGGAGAAACTTAGTTTTAAATTATGCAAAACATTTTTGTTAGAACAATATAGCAAAAGGTAGTCATAAAATACTCACTGCTAAAAATGTAAGATTACTGACAATGCTCTGTCCTGCTTCTTGTCGATGAAGCACAAGCTGAGCTGCATTTCCTATATCTCCACCAGCAACCGCTAAACAGTGTCTAGCCTCTGCCAGACTTGCTGCCGGAAACATTTCTTGCAAAAGTGCTACTTGATGCCAAGATGATTCCTGATGAAACAAATAAATTAGTATTTTAAAATATTATTATAAAGAATATACATAATACTGTATATTACTAAAAAGATAAAAAATTAGCAAATTAAACTTTTCATAGAATTAGAAACAAGCAATAAATTGTAAAACAGATGAAGGCAACTTACTTCTGAGAAATATTCTCCACTAGAATCACTTCCAGCATCACTTGTTTCAGAGAGATGATGAACTCTCATTCTCTGTGTACCAGGAGGTAATAGTGCTGATAAACTAATATGACTTAAGGGATCATGAGGTTGACAATTTTCACTTCCTTTACTTTCTTGTCGTAATTTACTTTCAACATCCAACAACCATTTGGATACTGCTTCCTTTTCGATTGTAGAAAACTCAGGAAGACAAGCAGAAACCATTTCACACAATCCGTCAACATCCAAGTCTTCTTCGAGTGCACTTTCTTCTACCATACTCACCACATAACTGAGAACAATATCATCTATTAAACTGAAAAAAAAATATCATATCATAGAGAGGAAAGATGAAATTAAAAAGCAATCAAGATGAATACTCTTTTTTAATCACATACAATGAAGGTTATTTAAATGTTTTTACCTCAATTGGGCAGTAGGCACTTCCTTGCTCACAAAACTAAATAAGGACTTCTTCACTAACTCTTCTTTTTCATCCATTGTTCGATTCATCCTAGAATAATTATGCAAAGCAACTTAGTTAGAAACTTGGTTTTATCATGATATTTTTTAGACATTGAATTATCAACAAAATTTTTGATAGCATACTTTATTTTACTTTAATTATATTTTTCATTAAAAGAAGTAAATTTAACAATAATTACAATCAGTAGCAGATAACATTTTTATAGAACAAAATTCAGATTTTTTGAAGTGCAAGTATTATAAATTTAATTTTGAAAAAAATTAACGTTTTTTACGAAGTATGTAAAAAAATATATACTTTTCAATTACGTTTAATTCCGGCATAAAAAATAATCCGAACAGTCTGTTAAATAAATGTTCATCAACTATGAATCTTTTAATATGAGCGAGCCTGAACTATTCAATTTATGGTACAGTAAATTAATTGCATTGACTAACTAAAAGTTGTCGATGACTTACGTCGGCGTTGAAACTTTGTTTCAGAAATTTTAGTTTTGAAAGCTACTCGCGGTTCAGTGATTTGCTTTCTAGTTAGGTTAAGAGAAATAAGGCAAAACGGAGAATAGAGTCAGTAGTGAAATCGTTTTGAACAAAGAATTCGCACTGTGGTCTCATCCCTTATGAAAAAAAAAATTGTATTTTTTAGCATGCTAAAAGGAGAAAAATATATAAGGAGGGTGGCAAAGAGAAATGAAAAAAGGACGAGGAGAAATTGACAGGAAAAGTGGTAGTAGCGCCAGTCAACTCCAGTTCTCAACATTTCCGTTCGTCAACGAGAATGAAAGAATTCCGCGGAGTAACATTAATGTAATTCACCACAAAAGTGCAGACGAATACGAACCTGATTTTATTCACTTGCTTGAAGTCCCCGGACCGTAGTTGAAGCTGAAAACTGATAAAAATTTCGTATACAAACAACGTTCCTCGATTTGACAGTTCAGCAAGGGGAGGGGTGAAGATAATGTGGCGCCATCATAGTTCGCGACCTACTTCGAGATCAAATCAGCAATTTGTGCAATGAGAATTTTAGTAATGGAAGTACCTTTTATATAAAGATGAATGAACTCTTAGATGAAATAAAATATTGTTTGATATTCATAGCAAATTAAAAAATATATATTTCTTTATAATACCATTGTAACGCATACATTGCATCACAAAAAAACATGGAAGTTCAATTTATTCGGTCGGCTATATCGATAATGTAACCCCTAAAATTAGAGGGGCGCGAAAGTTGTTCTGAACTTAGATTTGCTATATTCTAAATTTCAGCCATAGAGCAACCTAACCTCAGTATATCTCAATCGAATTAAAGAACTATTTAATTTTATTTATTTATCGCTTAAAATATAAAATTAATTGTGTTCACATTTAAATTTATTAATTAATTGTTTCTATCAATAATGTCAAAAATTAAGTAATATGAAGAAACAAACTAATATTTGTCAATGTAAAATATTATTACAAAATGAGAGATAAATTAGATATCTCATATTAAACATTTGCAAATGTTGTAAATACACATGTAATTATACACGTTAAATGTATTTTAATTTTTAGTATTCGTATATACTTTACTACTAATAATGGGATTGGATAGTAAATGAATGTTAAATATTTGTGAGTGAGAAGCTGTGAAAAAATATATTTATAATTTAAGTATAAACTGGCAAAAAGGGTAAGAGAAATTAGAAGATTTCTAGACAAATATTCGGATTATTTTGAATTATGTGTAAAATAGAACATTTCTGAATTTTTGTATGTACGTGCATTTTCGATAAAATCTAAGGTGTTTAGACTCATTTTCATCGAGAAAATCCCGCCAATCTATTAATAATACTTTCACAATGATTTAAAGAAAAATATACAAAATTTGAGATTGCATTAGTGGTTGTCACACCGAACCTACGCGGCTTTGTTTTGAAATTTCGGTCACTTAAATACTTGCTTTGGTTGCTCTATCTCGCCATCTGAAATTCATGGCGGACACAATTTTTCATTTTAAAACCGAAGATTATTACATATACAAATGCAAAAAATTAATATATAAAGCAATTAGAATGGTAAGAATGAGTGAAACAATCTTTTGTGTGAATTTATTAATATAATGTTGAAGTTCTGTATTACCAACAGATATATAAATTCAACTTTTATGTAAAAATATGAATTATTTTAATATTTACTTTTTACTTTGCACTAACAAAATTAAAAGTTGAAAAAAACATTTATAGATACACATATTTCATATAGTAGGTATGTGAAAGAAATACTACTAATCATTTTGCTACACATTGTTATAGCAATTTATTTATAAGACATAATTTCACATGTTACAATGTACACATACTGTCCAATCATACACGTATGTTTTCAATAAACATAATTTCGCAGTTACCTTCGATTTAGTACGTATCATATACGTAGTTACTTTAATACATCTTGTACATGCACTTTTAAACAGAAAATTCTGTGCTGTTTTCTTTGTGAAAGAGATTTACAGAATATTCTGAAAAACTAAAATTGGAATTACAATACAATAGAAAGTATGATAATTATGAGTTCCAAATATATGTTTCAACGGATCGATTTTGGGATCTTACCTAACAATAATGAATCTTTATGGCTAACGTATAAATGCATTGATTTTTCATTGATTCACTAGCAAAATCAGACATCTACTTAGCTTGTATAATGCATATGTATATAGAAGGAATATAATGCCAAAACAAACAATGCTTTACACAGCACAAATTATAAAAACAAAAGTTTTTTTTACATAATTCACAAATACTAATGTTGTACTGGGTTTCATACTGCAAAAATTAACTGAAATTCAACAGGTACAACTAACTTTTCTTTTAAGAAAGGACAATTTGTTATAATGTTCGCAAACCCGCGATTGAGGTGATCTGTTAATTTTCAGCACAATCCAAATTAACGTTTTGAATTACAAGTTTTAAATTAACAATTTAAATTACAAGTTTTAAATTAACAAGTTAAATTTAAAGTTATATTTAAAATTGATTAATCAACGTTTAATTAATTTCTAATGGATCAATCAAGTATATCTTCGAATTATAATATTCGAGTAATAAAGGCATAGTTCAATTTGTTAAAAAAAAATTTATAATTAAAACCATAGAAGTCATGTACCATATACAAGCTTCTACGAACCACACAATAAACCTGATTATAGGTACTTTGTAAATATATACAATTAATAATTACATTATAATTTAATAATTTTCATTTGAATCGTACTAACATAATCATTTGTATGGAAATATCGATTTCGAACAATGAATTTTATGAAAACACTCGAAAGATATATATTGCCGCTACGATTCGTAGAGTAAATGATAAAAATAATTTTACTTTTTAATTACGTACGTTCTATTTACACAGTCAATGAAATATTTCTCATATTTCTTTGAGAATAAATGACATAGAGTTCCAACGCATCACATATTTTACTTTGTATTTGGACTGATCAAAAACAAATAAAGCTGAAACAGCATAGATACTGAAAAGTTTATGGTAGTAACAGTTTAGATAAAACAATATCACAAAAGTGGTAATTTTACTTTGAAAAAGAATAATTAAAGTTGATGCTTTGTTAAGAAACTCGCATTTCAGAGTAAAAGTCTGTAATTCTACTTTCATAGCAATACTGCGTCATTTCAAGAATTCTTTAAAAAATTAAAGCATAGATATTATTATGTTCGTTCTTATCTTTCATTAAACAATCCAATATTAAATAAATTTCATTCAAATTCATTGACCACCTTACTAAACAGGTTTCTTTTCTTTTGAAGAATGTTCCTTTTCAACTTCACATTTTTCACCATCTTCATTTTCGATCGAACTATAATCTCTAGATTCTTCTTTACTATCTTTATTAGAGGCCGTTTCCGTTTCCTCGACTATATCTTGTTCTTGCTCTAAAAAGTCTGTAGGTACAAATTCCATTTGATCCTCGCTGTCGTTTATATCGGGTGGTTCAGGTATTTCGCAGAAATTAATTTCTCTTTCGCCATCGGTGGTTTCATTGCCACCTGGATCGTCTTCTTCGTGTAAACTCATTAGCTTTTCGAAGTTTGAAGGATTCGAACTATCTTCATTATTTTCAGGAAATATCGTGGGACTAAGAGGTATATCTAACGGTTCCATCTTAACTGTAGTAGTGGGCGATATTGGCGTGATGGGTCGTTGTAAGCGTATCTTTGTAAAGGGTTTTGGTTCGATGGGTTCTGAATGTTGCCGTTTCTGTGCACGTTTTGGACTAGACGGTGTAGAAACTCCGGAAGTAGAAGCTTTTTCTTTGGTCTCTGAAGCGGCTCGAGGAACTGGTTGAGATACTAATGGTTTTGATTGCGGAATAAGCAGAGGTGGCTTTGGATTCTGTAAAATAAAAAATATGTTTCGTAAAACGAGTATTGATGAAACTTATAATCATCTCAGGAATAAAACACGTCTTTTACCTGCGAAGAAGGATTTGGTCCAGCTAATCCTTTCACTTGCAGTGCCTCAGCTGCGTTTAACAGTTGCGGCAATTTATCGTGAGCAACATTAACTTCACCACGGTACATAAATTTGACTAGCGCTTCAACTTCCCAGAATTTAAGATCCTTCATTAAAATAATTGGATGCTGACACGGGTTTTCACGTAATAAATCTGCGAGGTAATCGCTACATGACGACAGTATCATTTTGTGACATTTTAACGAGCGACCTTCGCAGGCCAAGGTGACATCAACAAACTGCTCGGAATCTAACAAAGATGGAAAACTGTTCTGCATGTTACTATGATAACTGTTCCATCTTAAACAAACCTGAAACACATAAGTAACGCACATTTGAGTCAGTAATGAAAAAATGAATAAATAAATATTTTGTTTCTATTTAATAAGTATATCAATACCTCTGTAGGTTGTTGATGCACAATGTTATGAGGTAATCCTTGGTTGGTTTGTCGAGGTGGCATTTTAATAGTTGTTGGTGCTACTTGTTTTACTTTTAAAGGTATCGTTTTTAACACAAGAGTCTTTGGTTGTCGTTGCTGCTGTTGCTGTTGTTGTTGCTGTGGTAATGGAGCTGGTGCAATGTTTCGAATATGAGGTCTCACTAGGGATTGTGCAGCTATCCTAATGGTCTTGCCAGTTGTATCAGACTGAGATGATGATTGTAATACTGTAAGAAAACAATTTTATTTTCAACAAGAACATCAATGATAAAGCATATAAAATGACTTTAGTACTAGTAAAGATGAAGTATTATTTCTTCTACAATATTCATAATTATGATTCTCCAGAGGATGTTCAAATAAAATCTTAATAATACAATATTTACACAATTTTATTAAGCGTTTTGAGAAACAAAAATCCCTTCAATTGCAAACTACATAGTGTTATTCCCAACCAAAGACATCATTGAAATCAATGACTCTAAAACTAACTATTATTACCGTGATAACGACTGCCAATGAGTCTGCCACCGTGATGTACCCTAAGATGTCGATGAAGATTTGTCGTACCGCACTGTCGAGGGTTCGCGCCACCTCTGACTACTACCGCTCCGCAAATACGGCACTGTGCACGCAGAGGATCGTTTGCGCATAAGTCGAAGTGTGCCCAAACCGCACTAGGGTTGGTCATAGCCCGAAGGCTACGTGCATGCGAACGAACGCGATGCGTGGCTCCCGCGTGACGATTGGCCGACGACGGTGACGACGACGGAGACGGCATCTCAGCCGCCTCGAGGTAACAGTCTTCCTCGTCTTCTGGTTCTTGCTTCATCGCGACGTCCTCGAGTCTGATACCCTCCACGATATCCTCGGTGGAAGACGTGACTGAGTCCCGACCTCTGTCACGTTTCTCCTTCAGGAAACGGCGGGCAGTCAGCTTCAAGGTGTCCTTACAGGCCACCAGTACAAGCCGACCCGCCGTCGCGGCCGTTGTGCTTGTTTCTGTCGTGCTGCTTTAAAGTCCGATCCTACGCCGACCGTGTTTCCGTTTCTTCTGCAGACTGTACTCTCTGCGGGACGAAAACGCGACATTCTCAGATACCAAGAAAGCAACATCCCTTTCCGTGCGGTCTCGCGAGTCGATTATTTCACGATGACTTCCGAATGCGTAGGTCTCTCGTGATTAATTGCGTATTTCCCTAATAAGAGAAATGTACACGAGAGCACGAAATATCAAATAAAGATACGAAACTCGAGGGACGAAAAAGAAACAAAGGGGACGATATTTTGTTTAACTGAATTAGATAGATCGTGGAATGTAAATATCGCGTAAAGTAACTTAATTGTGCTCCAATCGTAGATACAATGTGTATCGAGAGATTCACCGCATGCCAGCCCTCGAAAACTGTGCCACACAATTTAACTCACTTAAAGTACCGAGTTGAATGAAAAATCATACTCGACGATTATTGTTAAATGAATCAATAATATAGTATAGTAGTTGTAAGAGAATGCAAAGAGCTTTTGAGAAACAGAATACTTTTATTACTCAGTTATTGAATTCTTTTACTCGAATGATACATTTTATTCCAAGGTTAGACAAATTACCGCGATAATTCGTTTCCAAAATCTTTCCACGTGTCAATACAACATGAGTTTATGTACTGTCACGTAAGTACAATATCTATATGCGACAATAATGTGTAAATATATTGCATGATTCTATATATACGTAAGAGGTATTATACATAAATCACAATTCAATCCACGCTACGATCAATTTGTTAATCATTCGTGGTTGCAGTGATCGCTTTTTCGCATGGCGTTCCTAAAAGTTGATGTTTATAAAAAGCGCTAACGATAATCGTCCGGTGAGTAGATAAAATACGTTGGCGCGTTCGTGACTATCTTTCTCCTTTCTCCGTGTCTTCCTATTACTCTCTCTTCTTTTAGCACACCGTGCCATCATCCAGCAGACGACGCACGGATAATACGTATTAACGATTTATCCGATGAGAACACACGATACTCGTTCACATATATTACGCTAGGTAGATCGATATTTCAGTGAGGAATTGAAGCCATGGAAAGTTAGCAATGAGTTCAGAAAATAAATTTCTCTAAATCTTTTTAGTGTAATCGGAAACGGTCCAAAAACATCTACGGAAAGTTCTACACCTCCTGCAAAGCTGGTCTTTCTTCTCTCCTCCCTTCTCTTCGCTGTTTCTAAATCTCCCCTCTCTTTTTCCCACCCACGGACAACGTTTTCTGTCACACTCTCTTTCTCTTTCTCACACGCACACCACATCACACGCACACAACACACATACAACACCTCTCTGTTCTTACTCAGTCACTCCCTCTCCTTCATGCCTCCCCGAAGATCTCGCTCGAGCGACCGGCTATAAAATGGCAACCGTTGCGACCGAGCACGATATCGAGTGGCACACGCCACTGCTACGTCGTTCGTTCTACTGTACCTCTGGCTTTCGTTCCGTCTCTGTTCCTCTTTTTGTTGTCTCTCACGGTGTCACTTAACTCAATCCAGTCGTCCGATTCGCGGCTACGAACCGGTTCGTTTTCGTATAGTGTCCCGACAGAGAGCCGTTGTACCGACAACCACGCGCGACAATTTATCGACCCTTGACGCAACGATTGTTACAGTGATATTCGAATTTCACGTAGGAACTGCCACCGATTTCTTCCTCTGTTTGGTTCTCTCGGTGAAGCCGACACGAAACCCAACACTGACTTCCTATCGCATTTCCAGTGTGCAAACGTACCACGATTACCGGTAACAGATTCGTCGTTCGTGTATCGAGCGACGACACAGAATCGCCTAAATTTCGTTCTTTCTCTTTCGTGGTGTGTCTTCGACGTACAAATACTCGTCACGAGCAAAAGATCGCCGAACGCGAGAATACTCGTGAAGACGCGTTTATCTTTGCTCGATCAAGAGAACCGTCGCTGAGACTGGAGCGTTTTTTTCACGACGCGTTTCGACGGTCCTCGCTACGAGAGCGGAACGATTTTCTCCGAAGCCGAACCCGGGAGTGACTAAAATCGAAATCGGTGGACGAACAGGGGCGCGTCAGGAC
Organism: Ptiloglossa arizonensis; assembly: GCF_051014685.1. Classification (NCBI taxonomy): domain Eukaryota; kingdom Metazoa; phylum Arthropoda; class Insecta; order Hymenoptera; family Colletidae; genus Ptiloglossa; species Ptiloglossa arizonensis. Next base: position 25,241,936 of record NC_135050.1, read on the forward strand.
GCGCATGTGCGACGGCGCCGCCGGTCGTCAACGCATATTATCCGTACCGTGTTTCGTGTTGCTATCGCGTGCGCGTTCCCGGGTCTCTCTTCGCTAAGGAATTACTAACCGACCTGATCACGTTCGACTCGCTCGGGCTCGCCGCGTGAATTCTCATCGATCGGGAACCGCTTCCACGGCTCCCTTTTTTTCGCGCGCATCTTTAAGATGCCCGCCATATTGAAAGTGGAACAAGAACGCAATTGAAATGTATCGCTTGTTAATCACTTTGCATCTTTGCGCCCGAATGCGATAATTTGTTGACGTTGATTACATTCAAGTTTCCCGGGCTGAAGGTGGATGTAATACGTTTCGATTGTCAGAATCGTATGCGATTATTACGCGCGATGTTTATCGTTTGGTATTAAACATTATGCCAATGAGGTGCGTTTATACATTTTTGAAATAATTAAGTATCGACAAAATTATGAAACATGTTTAAATAATTATAATTTTAATCGAAGAAATGTATTACTTTTTATTTGAACAATTTTATCTGTATTCTTCTCAGCTCATTCAAATAACGTAAAGTTTTTATTGCATAAGTTGAAACAAATGACTGAAGCTACTACCTGATATAACTACTTATAGTATTTCTTCATTTTTTACAAAAATTTAATAAATACTTAGAAGTTCATTATTCGATTTTACATATTTCTTTACCCTATCCCAAATTGGAAACGCACGAATGGCACTTTTATGTGGTTTCTAAAGTTCAAGTAAGTTAAACAATTTTATTTGCATTGGAGATAATTTTAATGTGTTGTTTGTTCCATGTGGTTTGCATATATGCTATTTGTATTAGTAAGTTTTCCTCTGGAGAAACATTTAATTGGATTCATTGACACTCTACATGTTAATATATAATAATTTGTTAAGGAAATTATATATAAAAGAGGAGAAACTAAAATACACTCTATAAGACATAATACATATTATATTTTAAAAATATTAGAGTTATTAAAATTGAAATCTCAAAACATTATGCAATAATTACAACAACACTTACCTTTTCTGGCAGATGCTCGTGTTTTTGGTCGTACTACCTTTTGTTCCGGTGGAATATCATTTTCTTTGAGAAACATCTGTTGCGATACATTAGGATTTCTGTTTCCTTCTATGTCTGTGAAATAATTTCAATTGAAAGCCAAAAAACATGTCAAGTTGATTGTAAATGTAAGTTTACGAACTCACTTGTTAAGACGCAAGGTTTTCCAAGGGCTAAGTATCGTTTTCTGGCAACTTGAGCAGCTGCAAAATCAGGCTTATGGTTATGATCCATAAGCACTCTTGGTTTTGTGCATACTGTTGTTGTAGTAAGACTACCTCTGCAATGCATTGTTCTGCCAACACATCTCCATCGAATGTTGTATGGATGTTTCTTGTGCAATGTGTACATGTACCCACAATGAATCAATTTTGGGCCCCCCTTATTTGAAAGTACAACCTACAATATAGGTAAATACAAATTAATACTATCTTCTTAATTAAATTCTTATCTATGATTTATATTACTCAAAGTAATTAAAAAATCACCTACACAAATGAGATAACCAATATTTTAAAACCTACTCATACAGCACATATTAAACATACAGTAAGAATTCTATGATATTAAATGTTGAGTACTTTTATTGTTTCTGATATTTGATTTACTCTTTAGTCGCGAGATCTTCTAATTATGTTGATCAATATAAAACCATTAATAAACATTCTTAATATTTTTTGGTTAAATATGTATTATTAAACGAAATAATCAACGATTAAACATGAAGCAAATTGTACGACCCTTTGCCTCATACCTCGGCTACATTTGGATCATTATCGTTGAGATCTTCAGACAATATAGTAGACGACGTGGATGCTCCTTGATTCACTGTCTTGTTTTCGTTGAATTCATTTTTTATACGGCGCGACATCTTATTATACAATGTGTTTTTATTTTTTTCGATTGTAAATATTGTAAGTATTATTGGTACATTTTCCTTCGTGTGGATCTGCAAAAGTAATGTTATTAAATATATTTATGTGATTCTGAAAACAATACCTACTGTTCAAAACTAAAGAGAATGGTCCTAAAAGGAATGCGGCCCCTATTGGTCAGAATTTTGACTCCTCTCTCGTAACACACACGACTAAGCCAATTCCTACAAAGAGTGTCATCTATTGGCTGTTGTTGAATTTAGACTCCTTGACACACTACTAGGCCAAGCACAAGAAAATGCAATCAGGCAAAACGAAAAGTGGGTGTTCCCCTTGTTACATTACACTAGACGACCATTCTTGTCAGCTTTTGATGGTATTTACACATTAATTGCCAAATTTTGTTAATAAAGATCATCTTCAATAATATAAAAAATACTTTAAATTATTTGAAGCAAAAAATAACAATTACTTTGTAAATTTAATGGCTGGTATTGTATACAATTCATTAACGACCAATGTACAAGGTGGCAAAGAGAAAGGGGGTTTAAAAATTCAGGGAATTATAATACTCATCGAGAGGAGTAAATAAATTACATCGTTAAAAATCAATTTCGCCGATGTAAAATATGAAAATTTGTTTTTACATTTGTAAGAGATGTATTTGATGTGACTTCTTCCGTGATAACGGCACGATAATAACACCAACCGTGCTATGGATAAAAACTGGAGACTTGCATTAGGTTTGCGTCTATCAAATAACCTTGAACTAATGTATTTCCAAATCAATTCTTCTGTGTGAATTGAATAAGTTGCGAAGAGACTTACGGCATAAAACGCACGTAACTATAAAAGTATATTTCAAATTGGAAGGATTGTTATCTAGACCTACGTTAATTAAGCATTTTTATTTTTCTATGTAGTGTACTTGTTATCGTTATCCTCTTGAAAGTAAAAATTTTTTGAAAGATTTATTTTTTCCGCATTCTTTAAAAAATGTTCCATTAATGTATTCAAATATATTTGTTTATCCATTATGTTGTTGATAAATATTAGTTCTCTGACTTTAGAAGCAGCCATACAACCCCAAACCGTTATGCAATTCACCTACGTGTTCTCAGTGTTCTTTGGTCAGTGTTCGAACCGATTTCGTTGTTATATTAATTTTGTTATTGTAACTGTGATTTCCGATGAATTTAAATTTGAAGTTAACGTCGTAAATAAATACTTTACAAGGGTAATTATTTCGAATCAGATTTTTGACACTTAATTGATTTAGAAATTTTTTTCGACAAATTTTTGTCTTGGTTGTCGTCCTTTTCGTTTTTCTAAACATTCTTCTTTTCGTTCGATTGTTCCCTTGCTCGGTTGATTGTTCAACTGACTAAATAATTTAAAAAATAACTATTGAAAATTTCCCTATTTTTATCCAAAAATGTCAAAGATGATAACGATACACATTGTAGATTTGTACAAATAGAAAACGCATTTTCACGCGTTTTTGCATTATTTTCATTTTATATTATTTATATTACACCGTTTTGTTATATAACAATGGATTCACCGAAAAATGAACTCTGTAATTCAACCTCTTGTTGTAACAATACTTTCGTCACCATTAATTCAAATCCGAGACAAAAAGTTATGAATTTGTTACGATCACTAACAGAACTAATGATTTTAAAAAATTGTTACATTTCTTAGGACCGCCGAATCAAGTATATTTACTGCAATATGGTACATATGAAACTCAGCCATGCCACATCTTTCGTGGCGCATAAGAGTTTTCGTTGTCCAAGATTTTGGGAATAGAACGATATTAATATGTGTACGCTTCAATTGTTCGGTATGTTGTTACACATCGAATCGAGACGATTCTTTGATTAGAGATACAGGCAATTTGCAGATACCAAGCGATATACCGACGCCACGATTTTCGCAATTGCATCTGTCTGCTTTGCTTCTATTACTGTGAAATCGCTTAAACGTCTCCGTACCTATGCACGGTCCAAAAATAGCACGGTACGGAGAGATGAACAGCGACCTATAGAACCAAAGAAATCGTGCGTGCTAGAAATTTCAGCGCGCTTGGTATTCCGTTGCGGAAGAATTTTTTCTGTTTTATTTTTCTACCGCCGCTTGCACGAAACGTAAACGAAGTTCCGTAAAGAAACCAAACGTACAATCAGTTCAACTTGATATCGATTTTGAAAAACGAAAATTTCTATAACGTTGTTTCGTAATAATTTTGTAAATTTCAGACTAGGGTAACCACGGAGATTGTAGTATCGGTATATGTTCATTAAAGCGAATATTATTTTTCGAAAAGAAATTTTGAATTTATAATTTAAAAATTTCGTTATCCCTACTGCAAATGAACGATGCGATGGTCCGTTCTCTTTCTTTGTGTGTCTTTCACAATTTTCAAAATGAAAACAATATGAAAAAAAAATGGTAGCCAGAAAGAAAACGTTTTGTTTCAATTACAAATTATTCACAAAGATATGTAAGCCTACGCCAATGTCAGACTACATGCATGTAATTTTCATTAACATGTTAACTAAAGTGTAATAGTTTGGTAGGTAGAAAGAAACAGATTAAAATACCTTTGGTTGGTAAATATGAAGATTGACGTTACATCTACGTGTACGAAAATTTTAATCTGATTGTATTTAATGTCTTGTTATTTTTATTCTTTCATTTTATACCTGATTCCATTAACTGCTAATTATAAATATCCAATATATGAATGTTTAGATTTGTACTTTTATAAGTTACAAATTTCGTAGCACATAAATCTGTTGATAGATTAAAATTTAATTTTCATAAAATGATAATAATTAAAAAATCAGTAACAAAGTATTGAGGTAACAGACTCAAACAATATAAAATTTTTGTCGAGTTGTCTACTAATTTTCTTTCTTTGATCCTACTTTCAGTTTCATTTTAATCAAACGTTTCACAAACTTTTATATGAGGTATATCATTATCTAACTCTCCAACGAGACCGACCTAGAGAATAGAAAATAATACTCACGTGTTATCGACACGTAATTTTATCCGTAAAATCTGCAGGAAGGACCAGTATAGTCAATATATATAAATATACATATATATACGAATAAAATGTAGCTTAAAATAAAAAGAAAGCAGGGAAAATGGTCTCGAACGTTAATTGATAGAACGTAACCACGAATGACGATTCTTGATCTTGATCGAAATGTATCGATATCCAGTGGCACTCGTAAAAACCACGGATAGGTTATAGCCGTTTTCGTTAGAACTGCTAAATGGTCAACAAAAATGGCGAAACGTTGATGATTGGGTCTTGCGCAATAAACACCGCGGCTCGAAGCGAGGAATATGGCACCGGACAAGCGCAATCAATGAATGGTACTATGGCACCGTGTTATGGAACGTATTCACCCGACGCAACCGATCGTTTCCACTTTTTACCATTCAAGCCGCAATGGCGCGCGATACGAGTTTCCCATGAAATCTCGCGCACTCGCAATGTTTTCGTCTTCTTTTCGATGTACTGTTTCAACACATACAAAATGGTAAGAGACGCGTATCTATGGAAACAGAACTGACAATAGCGACACATTCATATTTTCACTAATCCGAACTACATCCGTTTTCTTGGTTTCCTAATGAAATTTAAAGTTTGTTTATTGCCCGTCATTGCACGTCATTGTACTTAATTGTTCATTTTTTAAATAGATGTACACGCGCGATAAGAATACTGAATTTTACGCAATTAGAAGAATCAATATCGCTATAAAAAAAAAAACTAGTAATTACCAGCTTCATGATATTTACATATGAGGGCAAATTTTTTTTTAATAACGTTCATTATATCTTAAATTCACAAAAATTCTCAGAGATATCAACGATCATTTTTTATTAATTTTATATACGATAAATGTCTCCACGTATCTTTCATGTTTTGCGTACTTACAGTGCAACTGCAATTTCAAAGTTATCTCGAAGCATCCAAACAAATTTACATCTATAGTTTTAATCGTAAGAAATTAAAGTTTTTAATAGCTCGTATCTTGTACTAATATTTCGATAATTGAAAATTATTCGTTCTTTGTCTTCTTTCGATGCGCATTACCTTTCCTTGTTTCTTCTGATGTTTTTTCTTTTGCTCCACGCCGTCTGACCAGTGTTCCGTTACGTTCTACTTCGTATGGCCTTATTTCACTTTCTGGCGCTCCGTTACACCATCTACCAAGTACTGTAGTAACTCGTCTCATTGTACTTTGTTCTCTTAACCGGTCTTCAGTTCTATAATTCAAAGTTAATACTTAGTTCTATCTTACCTTCTGATATCCTGTATTATCCTGATTTACTTTATTGTTGTATTTCATATACGCTGCATAAAAATGTTTTTATACAACGCGGACTATCAACGGAAAACAAACTTTAACGTATAATATTTTATAGACAACACTTTTATGCGACAAGTTAGAAAACTTCGGAAAATAAAATAGAAATGTTGAATTAATAGTTTTCAAGCTTCTACGTAATTGTTAATAAAATTGAAATAATAATCTTTTTCGAATTTATTTTCTCAGGATATCTAACGGCTATAAAAGAAAAATTGGTCGCAATAAGATTCGAATGTGATTTGGAAGTCACGATATCATGCATGAATGATATATGTATAAGATCGGTAAATTCGTTTTTATTACTTTTATTAATTGATCGTTCCAAAGGGCATGTTAAAAGATCCGTTTGCGATGGTTCATTGTTTTTAATGTAATTTATAAGTAGTACAGTAAATGTTAATTAAATTGATTATATTAAATATTGTTTCCTTGTATGCATTGTGTAACCGAATAACGATACAGACGAGACTAGCAGGTGGTGAACTTCGGTAGCGCTACCCCTTTTCTCTTTTTTTATCCCTAGCGCTAAGTAATAATTATTTATCGTTTCTTTACGCCATTAATCGACTCCTTTCAACTTGTTCTCCGTTTTCTCCTTTGCTCTCTCCCTCGGACGTGGTTTCTCATTATGTATTGGCAGCGTTTGATGGATCGCGAAATAATATTCAAAGGAAGCCCATTCAAACATAGAACAGACGATCTAATCGAGTCGTGGGAAATATGTTCCGGTTGTAAACAATCATAGTCGGTTAAAGAATGGTTCACGACTTAATCATCTTAAAGGCACAGGCAACGTGTAGCGTAAAAATGTACGAGTATGCAAGATCAGCGCTTGTATGATGGTATAAAGTGAAGGTTTTTATTACTTGAACCCTCTATTGACCATTTTAATGGTAAAATAGACACGTAAAAGTACGCAAAGCAATCTAAAATGGTTCCTCGATTAATGATTTTCGACAACTTTAATAAACACCGTTTTGTACCTCCCTACAATGGTTCTAACAATATTATAAGACACTTTAAATTAGAGTCCGAATATAATTACCGAAGAGATGAACGTTACATTAACATTGGGTGTTGAGGAATTAATGGGCTACAGAGGGTTAACGAACGCTTAATCGAACATTCGTAAAATAGAAAAGGGAAATCAATATTTACGAGAACGTAAATATCACAAAGACACTTATTAAATGTACAGGATGTGTAAAACATTACATGTTAATTACCGAGTCGAAGCTTCAAATTTTATCGTATGTTGCTAGCGATATCAAGATGTGATGAAACAAAGCCGTAAATAATCCTTCCATACGCATATAAAGTGTACTGTTATGTTATACTCAAACTTCCAATACTGATCGAGTTGAAAATTAAGCTGAATTATTGTATGATTCAGGCGATTAATAACGTAGAACGTTTCGCGGATCGTAAAGATCGTGGACAAAGTTCCTTCGTTACTCAATTTTTTTTATGGAGATTCTGATGAATAAGTCTTATCTCTATTTATCGTATCATCAGTTATTATATAAAAGAAGACTTAAACTTGTGCTATAATTTCGCATAGACAGTTACAAGGAGAAGCTTCTTGTGTTCAAGCATTTAGATTTTTGGATGAATCTCCAATCTCAAAACGAGTTCGCGCACAGCAAACTGTTCTGATCCGCAATGGTGGTTGGTATCATTGGAAATGAAGTTGGAATTTGTACTGTACATAGGATGTTGCGGTAAAATATATACGTATATCGGGGGGCATAGTGGCTGAAATACGCGTTGGAAATTCTAATACACGAATGAATCACGAAACGGATGCACGAATTATATTATATAAAATCGTCTTCTTCGTTAATATCAATAACTCGTATATACAAATTTGTCTTCATCTTCGCCTATTAATTCTAATTTCGGCTTCCTCGTCGCTTGATGGATTAGCCGCCTAAGAAAAGTTATTACGTGCGAAGAACTTGACCGGAAGATAAGGATAAGTTGCCAATGCCTTCAAAATTTCAGCGTCAGTAATACCATAACCATAGTACGCGTAAGATACGTAGTGATATTTCTGTATCTTGTCTCGTTTTTACGCTGAACATTGTAACACCTTTGCCAACCATGTGTCTCAAATAAGATTCTATTATTTTTGCCTACCAGTGGCAGTTTTTGAATAACGTTAGATTATAGCAATGTACTTCGGTGGACTGGTCTCCGTGACAAAATTTTCCATTCAAAAGAAGCGCTAACACACTTTAATCATCAATGAATCTAGCAGGGTACATTGTTTGAGACGTTTTTCTTTCGGTAGTCTTTTTGTTCATTACAGAGTAATGGTATGCCTTAGTTCTTGTGAAGATATATATATATATATATATCTTGGATTTATTTTCAATTTTTCACCAACAACGAATCAAATTATTCGTAAGTTTGATACTCTGTTATTTATTAAGGTTAATGTTAATATTATTTCTGTGGCCTACCGCGCTTTGTTTTGGTGTTAAAGGAAAAGAAACAAAGCTTATCTCAAACAGTACATTGCAAAAACAAAATAAAGTATTTCAAACGCTCCTTTTACGAGTATATAAAAAGTTTTATTACGGATATGACAAGTAAACGAGACTGTGGAGAATGTTGAAGTTGTAATTATATAATTATGAATACATGTAACACATAGCGTATTTTTTTTTATCAATCTTTTTCCCCTTTATTACAAATATTCATATTGTTAGACTGAAAAGAATAACTATAAACCGCTATAAATAACTTTTCAGTTTATACAGAGATAGGAATTATAATTTATTACTCTAAATTTTTCATTAATCCTTTGACAAGTAACTTGGTTCGTTGATGGTGAAACCGAGTAAATCGATCGTACTCGTTACACGAACATGGCTAAATATTCGTCTATGTATCTTACGTCGCAGTACAAACGAACAAAAAATACCAGATAGCGACGACACAAAGGCATGACGAATTTTGTAACTCCTCTAGCCGGCATTTCAATTTTCCAATTAATCCCTTCGAGTCTATAAAGTAACGTTACTATCCATTCATCGAAGGAAAAATATCCCCGAATGCTGAAACTGAACGTATGATATAATTTTTAATTATAATTTAACGAAACTCGACATTTCAAAGTTAGACTCGAAGGATTCGATGCTGGGCCAATGTTTAATCCTTTGGGTTTTTATGTGTGTACGCATATTTCATCATATACAGTCGTGCATTGCGGCATATTATATTAAATCGTGAAAAAAACTCACTCCAAGAGCGGCGCTAGCGTTTAAAAACCCACATGTGAAAGGATTAAACGATCCTGCACGAAGAGAAATTCGCGTTGTTTCTTAAACTTATCGCATACAAATGATGAAAAGGAAGGAAGATTACGGGCGTCAAAATTTTTGGCCATGTTAAAATACAGTTACATATCTACCGCTTCAATTTATTTCTACAATTAATATTAAATGTAGGTTTGTTTTTGTTTGGCAAAACAAAGCAGCGGGTCGTGTTTCCTCGGCAACGGAATACGGTAAAACCTTGTTGATTAAAAACTTGGGAAGAAGTTGGTTCAAAGCTTCAACGCTATTTAAATTACGCAACAACCGCGTATTATTACTTGAAACGTAAAAGTACGAACAACAAATAATTTCCCTTAAATCATTTGTAAAAACAAAGGCCGTTTTTTGTTCGGTGTTCAAGCTAAAATGATGTTAAAAAGGATTAAAAAGAAAAAACTCAACGAAGTACCAAGACAGCAAATCACAAGGTTTTATGATACATCGAATAATCGACCAGTATTCAAGCTGCCGGCTCACGGAGTTTATACGTCGTATTATTTTAAGAGACGATGCGATGATACCGCGAAGTAACACCCAGATAAACATCAAGAAAGTCCAGACCGGAAGGTCTTGTGACATCTAACTTGATCGAATACTCCTAGTGTCGCATCATTACAAATCGACGATATACGATAAATCGATGTTGACGAAACGCCTTGGCGGCATCAAAAACGCGTCACAATGATAATTGAATATATACCATTGATAAATGGTCATAAAAATCAACTTTCTTTCTGTTTTTTTTTTTTTTTTATTTATTTATTTTTTTCCCCCAATGCTATATCTCGAACAAGAAGACGACACAAATATTACGAAAGAAAGGGATCCTCTTTCGGGTAATTTCGAATAACATAGGATTCACATAATTTCGGAAGCTTCGCATACACATTGTTTTTATCCTGCGTATTTTAAACGTTATAACCGACACATCCTGCAGAATTACACATCTAGCGAACGCTAATATTTACGAACAAATAGAAACATCGAAACGGTCAACCGATGGGACGTGTGAACATAGCGATTTATCGTCGGGAACGCCGAGCAGTGAAGTCGAAGGACAATCCGCACCTTTAAATTATGCTTTACGATTAGCTTTTGTTTCTTATGACGCTTGTCGCGATCCTCAACCAGGGTTCTGAGCCGTCAAACAATCATACGGCACATGCGTGACACGATAGACAGCAGTGAAAAAAATGCAGTTCGGGTCACGGAACTGTGCAACAACAGAAAATGCAGCACTACCAACAGCATTGCAAATTGTATAGTTTTGTAAAGCCAGTATAACCTGAAACATAGTGAAATCATAAAGTACACTGTTTCGCTCACGGTGGATTTTCGATGTTTGTTTTTTTTGTTGTCGACTGTATCGCGATACATTCAACCTTCTTTTCAATTAACACCGTTGGAAGTTTCCGGCTGTAAGTAGTGTCCTTTTGAAAATTGCACGCGAGCTCTACGCTTAACATTATCGACTGGCTAAACGACCACTGAACTTCTACCCGGAGATTCTAATAGCAAAGCAACTTACTCCGTTCTATTTCATTCTGTTTACATGCCTGTTACAAGTACTCTCACAAAGGATCGCCTCCGTGGTACTCGAAACTACTACTTGGCGCCAGTATAGGTCCTTCGACGTTCTCGTAAAGCTAACTGCAACTTTGCCAGCCGTCGAGTACTTTCAAACTATTTTCAAAAGCATACAGTTTACATCCAGAAACTTTCCAACGGAATCCGACACTGTACGAAGACGCGAAAGTCCCCTAGACGGGGACGACACTTACTTTTTAATATGTGAACGAGCAGCTGGCAGCGTTTTCGGGTTCTCTTTCAAGATGAAGTGTCGAATTCCCAATATGTAATGCTCCAAATACGACGGCCAGTCAATTTCTCGAACGTCGAACATAAAAGTTTGTCGGTCCACGGGACTGAGCTGCTCCCATAATTCTCGCACGTTATCATCTCTAAAGTTCCATTCCTGCGTACTGAAGTACTCCAAGCATTTCGCGGCTTTGTGAAGCCTCATTTGTATGCCGACCATCATGGTCGGTTTGCCCATCAGTCGCAGGAAAAAGTCTAGAGCGTGCGCCGGCAGCATATGCTGGAAGACCGTGCACATTTTATTTAATATAACGGAATTACGGCACCGACCGTCCGGATACCAAATCGCATTGTTCGGCGGATGCATCCGTGTATATTTAAACGTCAGATCAACGAACTGCTTCCAAGTAATCGGGTTCTGTTGACCCGTACAACAATTGTACACGGGGATCGCATTCGTTTCATTCGTGGCAGTTCTCCATGCTGCGCAGATTATCAAGTTGATCACTATGTCAACTGGCACCAGGTCCGCTACCTTCTGTTCGTGGCACAGCATAGTTCTGAAACGATAACGGTACATCGATTAATTAGATTTGTCAAATCGAAAAGCTCGTTCGTGGACCGATTGATTTCGTGGGGTGATCGATCGTCGAAATTGAACGTTAGCCATTTGAATTTAGAGTCGAGCCTGGATCTTGAAATCTTACTGGATCGGTGATAACGTATTGCGTAACGTTAGAAGACAATTACTACAGTCGAATCGAACTTAACTGAATTCTCGAAGCGATTATCATTTGAGAGACAAAAGGAGGGTAAATTTGTGCGAAAGAAAAAACGAGAGATGGAGCAAGGTGTTCGTCAAGCGTCGTGGTGGGGGTAAGAAATGAGTCTAGTAGAGGTACTCGAGCGTTATGGTGGGGATAGCTTCTCTCAGTAGCTTTGAGCGGTTAGTTAACAGGACAGTGGGGTAACCAAGGGTTGTGGTGGGAATAAGAAACGTCTCTAATAGGAGTAATGGAGCGTTATGGTGGGGATAACTTCTCTCAGTGGCTTTGAGCGACCAATTGACAGAGCAGTAGGGTAATCAAGCGTTGTGATGGGGATAAGAAACGCCTCTAGAAGGGGTAATGAAGCGTTATGGTAGGGATAGCTTCTCTCAGTAGCTTTGAGCGGATAGTTAACAAGGCAGTGGGATAACCAAGCATTGTCATGGGGATAAGAAACGCCTCCTGAAGGGGTAATGGAGCGTTATGGTGGGAATAGCTTTTCTCAGTGGCTTTGAGCGACCAATTGACAGAGCAGTAGGGTAACCAAGCGTTGTGAAGAGGATAAGAAACGCCTCTAGAAGGGGTAATGGAGCGTTATGGTGGGGATAGCTTCTCTCAGTAGCTTTGAGCGATCAGTTAACAGAGCAGAAGAGGATAAGAAAGGAATCTGTTAGGCGTAGTCGAGCGTTACGGTAGGGATAGCTTCTCCTCTGTAGCTTTAAGCGGTCAGTCGACTTTGCTCCAACTATGGCGATAATTTTCGCGCGACTAGTACTTGGACGTACCTGAAGAAACCTTTTCCAGCAGCTGCAATAATTCCAGTCGGCCCGTTCAGGTTGTCCACCCATCCAGCCACTGGCTCTCTAAGCGACGACAAGACGATAGAAGGTCTCACGATTGCGATCGGTAAATATTCGGATTCCGCTTGCAACAGCCTCTCAGTCAGGGCTTTGGTGAATGTATAGGTGTTCGGTCGGTTACCGATCAGAATCGGTGTTATATCATCAACCATCTTTGTATCCATGATCTTCGTTAACATGATTACGTGTTCGGGCTCGACTGGCAGCGGATAGATCTTCTCGGCAACGTCCGTGCGATCGCAATTGCAATACGCCGTCGAAACATGGATGAGGGCCTTTTCATTAAAATATACAGATTAATAATCAAAACGAGCAATACGGTCCATTTAACATCAGAACTACCGAACGGGTCAATTCGATTTGTTTCGAACTTCTATTTAAAATTACTCAATTGTCAATGATGTCTTCGCTTGCAATGTTCGTGGACAATTATATCAAAATGGACAACTAACGTTACTCGTACATTAATTTATCCTTTCCTCGTCCAACTTCGCAAATACGTGTCTAGTTTGATACAAATAATAATAGGTTGATCGACGGTAGTTCTAGTGTTAAACGTTTAGTTTCTATGGGGGAAATAAGAACACAGTGGCATGCATATGTTTCTAAACAGTCGCCTCTTCTCTTCTACTTTGGACAGAGGAAACCCAAAGACGAGACCACTGTAGCAACACTGGATCCTTTTCTTTTCGTTAGATTAACAATTCGCTTTAACTCTCTTCGATGAAAAGAAGGTCGAAAGGGTATCACAGGTGAACGAAGAAAATATACGTTTCGTTCACTTGTGCTCGTCTTTGCTTCTAAGTCGATGTTATACGATATTCTTATCACAATTCTATTATCTCCGTCCGAGGTAGACTACTTAGAAGCTTATGCACACCGCGGTGTATGAATACAAACAATGTCAGACCGATATAAAGTAGCGTGTCATAGCTGTATCTTTTGTATTAACCCTGGAGTAGTGTGGTGGGGGGGTTTGACAGACCTCGGTTGGTAAACACTGGTCTATAATTAATAAAACTTACCAGTGCTCAATGTGCTATCTTTTTATTAACTTCCAACTGACACCTTACGCAGACGCCGAAGAATTACTACGAGCAGAGATGGGACAAATTTTATTCAAATAAAAAACGATCGTTGTTCGTCTTTTATTTATTATTATTGTTGTTCGAGATTTTTATCTCTGTCCACAAAGTGACGGATGGTATCATTTGTATCGAAGAGTAAAGAAACCGTGGGGTCCACTAGATTGCGAAACGTCGATCGTGATTTTTTTTTACAAAATATAATTGCAGGAAAATATGTAAATATAATATATGTGTACTTATATTTCTGTAAAAGTTTTTTTATATTTCTATACAAGCTTTTTATATTTCTATATAAGTTTCTTTATATCTCTATATAAGTTTCTTTATATTTCTATATAAATTTTATTCAATCTTTTATCTACCGTGCAATGTTTTTACACGTTTACGGTTAGAGTAATCGCTCTCGTGATATTTGTAAATATTCTACGAAATATTACCGTGGTTATATCCTTTAAACGAATATATATCCGTTAAGTTACCAATAGAGAGGAAGAACTATGGCAACGTAATATGAAAATGTACACGTTAGACCCGTTACATATCTCGTAACATGGAAAACCTATCGGTAATCCGAATAAATATGTACAGGTGCAACGTCGATGGACAGATACCACATTTAATCGTGAAATAAGACGTAATCGGACTAATAAATACGAGGAATGCATTCTTTCCGCTTGCAATTCACTCGCGAACGCGATATCTCGAAAATTCCAACGTACAAAGGAAAGAACACGATACATCGTTTGTACACCGTGGAGTTAAAACATGGAAAATAAAGTATAAGAGAATTGCAATCGAGAGGTTCCATTTTCGAGAAAAATACATTTGAAAATTGTTCCAGGGTGCGTGCATTTAAACGATGACTGGCGTTATGGATTTTACTATAGACGGTGATTGTTTTTATATACAATACAATGTCAGATATTGTTTACCATCAATGCTTATCCATTAATGAATCCTAAGGTGCGTGGAAGACACGATTGTTGTTACGAATTTCACTACAGGCATTTAAACTGTCTTCTGCGTAGCTTAAGAACGTATCAATGGATAAATATCGATGGTAAACAGTGTCTGGCATTGTGTCTTGTACAAAAACAATCACAACAATCTGTAGTAAAATTCGTAAATGCAGTCATTCATTGATTGCACGAGTACTAGATTGATTTTCAAATGCATTTTTCTCGAGAACCAAAATCCCCGATGCAATATTATTATTCTACATTTTTGCTTTATTTCGAAGTATAGAATCTTCCCAAACTCATTCACGTTACAAATTTTGGCCCATGGTTTATATACGTGCAGTTAGGTGTACGCGAGTAGATTAATCTCGAAATGCATTTTTCTCGAGAAACAAAATCCACGATGCAATATTATTATTCTACATTTCTGCTTTATTTCGAAGTATAGAATCTTCCCAAATTCGTTCGTACTACAAATTTGGATCCCTTCAATTTCGAGATGCATTTTTCTCGACATACAAAATCTCCGATGCAATATTATTATTCTACACTTTTGCCCTATTTCGAACCGTAGAATCTTCCCAAATTCGTTCGTACTACAAATTTGGACCTCTTCAATTTCGAGCCATAGAATCCTCCTTACCATTAAACCTTTTCTTCAAGCTACATTTAAAAAGGAATCATTTTTCCCAAGACCGAGTTTTATCATTTTTCACCAGACCACTCCAGGATTGACAATCATACCCAGTGTGTTACACACTGTGCGTGGTTCGATAAGAAGAATCGATCTACGAGAAAAATCTTACCTGTAACTTGTGCATACGATGGCACAGATTCAACAGCTGTTTGGTGCCAACCATGTTGATCGTAACTGAAAGTTTCAGTGCTTCGTCGAATTTCACTGTGGCAGCCGAATGAAAGACGATCGACACGGATCGTATGAGTATGTTCTGATTGGTTTCCGAGATGCCCAATGCGTGTTCCGTCACATCACCGGCTATAGCAATGATTTTCGAAAGCTCCTCTGGGGAGTCCCGTCGCAACTTCTCGAACAGCTATCAACACAATGCGTTAAAGTTTCGGGCATGGATAGGGCTCACGTGATACGGACGTGAGTTCTTCGATGTTTCTTGGATTTTGTTGTCCCGAGCTCTATCTTCCACGCCACTTTTCGATCGAATTGTTCGCGGCCGATAAATACAAGTTTTAATCGCGATCCGGATGACTTTAACACGTTCACGCGGTCAACTGTAAACCCATCGGCGGGTCAGGGCGTTCTTGAGTTCAATGAATGCACTCCGGTGCATAAGATGTAAAATGTAAGGAATGGAAAATAAAGGGAAGAATACGAAATGTAAAATATGAAATTAAATTATATAAAATATGATGTATAGTATAGAATGTGAAGTGGTGTTTACGAGTGGTATTCACGTTTATAATATTAAATGTAAAATATGGAATGTGAAGTGGTGTTTACGAGTGGTATTCACGTTTATAATATTAAATGTAAAATATGGAATATGAAGTGGTGTTTACGAGTGGTATTCACGTTTATAATATTAAATATGAAATACGAAGTGGTGTTTACGAATGGTATTCACGTTTATAATATTAAATGTAAAATATGAAATATGAAGTGGTGTTTACGAGTGGTATTCACGTTTATAATATTAAATGTAAAATTTGAAATATAAAGTGGTATTCACGTTTATAAGCGTGAATACCATTTTAGTAGAATACAATTTTAGTAGAGATCTGCGAAATCTCGAAAGAAAATAAGAAACGTATTACCTAGATAGTATAAGGAAAAATATGCATCCCGTAATAATTTATACCGATAAGAGACAAACGCGCGTTAAAAAGTTTTCCGTCGTTAAGTAGCAAGAACATCGGAAAAGAAACTGGAACTGAAAAGCTTGAAAAATTTTTCAACGATCGAAATTACGCGTACAATTTTACCAACGTTATTTCGCTCTTACAATACAGTTAAAGATTCTAATAGTAATAACAAACAGGAAATTTCATCGAACTAATGTATCACAAAGAGACAGTTTTAAATTAAATTTTCAAATCGATCACAAACGGTATAAAATTTCTACAAAATTTATTTTCGTACCTTACTTTCGCGAGCAACGAATTAAAGTTAAACGGTACGAAAATATACAAATCGTATAAAAACGTGTAAAACGTAAATACAGCTTTTCTAAAAGACAGTTCTAAAACGTACGTAAATGATGTTAATAGATTGTTAATTTGCTTCGGAATAGAGGATTGTTAATTTGCTTCGATCGTTGAAAATCTACCTTTACCGAAGGTACCAAATTTCGGAGCCACCGATACCAAATTTTCGAAACGATTTTGCAACAAGGTATGCGGAAAATTCAGATTTAAATCGGTTGGAAGGTACTCGTTGAGTACACGTGGCATCGTAGCCCATCCAGAACAGGAATCGTTCAACGTTCGAGTCGTTCGAACCGGTCTCCTTTCGATAACTATGAATGGAAACTCGAATACCGAATCGTCGACAGGTGTTTTCAACTCTGTTCGTATCCTTGAACTCTCGCGTACGATCGAACTTCGAACTTCGCGATTCGGAACTACCCCGAGTCTGCGTTTACGACGAAGTACAGAAGTACAAAGCGCTTGTTTCTAACTTCGATCGAGTCTCGCGTGTTCAACGAACCCGCGTTAACGGTTAGGCGAATCATCCATCGTCGATCGTTACGTTCCGTTAATAGAAACGAGTTCCAACGCGGTTGTAAAAACGCGAGAAAGGGAGGAGGGAAGAAGGAATCGTACGATCGGATTACTGGAAATCGGAACGATAACTACCAAGCGACCATTCTCGACGATCGAGTAGACGACCACCGTTTTATTACATCGGATATTTAATTCGTATCTACTCGTATCTACTCATATCTATTCGAATTGATATTCTTTTCAACGGAATACGAAGAATCTTTTATTCGAGAAGAATTTTTTATTCGAATTACTCGAAACTTGTATCCGGATTTAATCGTTGCTATGTATCTCGTTCGATGATTCGAATTGATATTCTTTTTAACAAGGAGAAGAATCTTTTACTCGAGTTACTCGAAACTTGTATCTGGATTTACTCGTTGCTGTATAACTTGTTCAATGATTCAGATTGGTATCTTTTTCAACACGAAGAAAAATCTTTTACTCGAATTACTCGTTGCTATATATCTTGTTCGATGATTCACATTTATATTCTTTTTAACAAGGAGAATAATCTTTTACTCGAATTACTCGTTGCTATATATCTCGTTCGATGATTCGAATTGACATCTTTTTCAACACGAAGAAAAATCTTTTATTCGATTTACTCATTGCTATATATCTTGTTCGATGATTCGAATTGATATTCTATTCAACAAGGAGAAGAATCTTTTACTCGAATTACTCGAAACTTGTATCTGGATTTACTCGTTGCTATATATATTTTTCAATGATTCAGATTGGTATCTTTTTCAACACGAAGAAAAATCTTTTATTCGATTTACTCGTTGCTATATATCTTGTTCGATGATTCGAATTGATATTCTATTCAACAAGGAGAAGAATCTTTTACTCGAATTACTCGTTGCTATATATCTCGTTCGATGAATCAAATTGATATTCTTTTTAACAAGGAGAAGAATCTTTTACTCGAATTACTCGAAACTTGTATCTGGATTTACTCGTTGCTATATATCTTTTTCAATGATTCAGATTGGTATCTTTTTCAACACGAAGAAAAATCTTTTATTCGATTTACTCGTTGCTATATATCTTGTTCGATGATTCGAATTGATATTCTATTCATCAAGGAGAAGAATCTTTTACTCGAATTACTCTTTGCTATATATCTTGTTCGATGATTCGAATTGATATTCTATTCATCAAGGAGAAGAATCTTTTACTCGAATTACTCGAAACTTGTATCTGGATTTACTCGTTGCTATATATCTTGTTCAATGATTCAGATTGATATCTTTTTCAACACGAAGAAAAATCTTTTACTCGAATTACTCGTTGCTATATATCTCGTTCGATGATTCAAATTGATATTCTTTTCAACAGAATACGAAGAATCTTTTATTCGAATTACTCAAAACTTGTATCCGAATAAACATGTCCTCTGATTACATTGCAAACACTTATTTTATTCGATCGAATGTATTTGTTCAATTCGTATTCGTTCGTTAATTCTAATTTTCTTCGACGAGTAACCGATAAAAACCTTCTATTCAAATTATTCGAAACTTTTATTCAAATTCCGTTCGTCTCCGATTACAATGTAAACACTTTGATACGTTTATAGATCCGATCGAGAACAATGTAAACAGATATACGAACGAACAGTGATTGCATAGCGTCTGAGCCCAGCTGCATAAAGTGCAAGGTGAAATTAAAGGATACCAAAGCCAGAGCAAAATTTGATTAAAGTAAAAGACGAACGTGATCTATTCGCGATGTATAATTCGATTCAAATATGTTTATTCGTTCGTTACGATATATTTTATACATTCTGTGTAAAAGGTAAAAGTAACAAACCGAACGTGATCTATTCGCGATGTATAATTCGATTCAAATATGTTTATTCGTTCGTTACGATATATTTTATACATTCTGTGTAAAAAGTAAAAGTAACAAACCGAACGTGATCTATATGCGATGTATAATTCGATTCAAATATGTTTATTCGTTCGTTACGATATATTTTATACATTCTGTGTAAAAGGTAAAAGTAAAAAAACCGAACGTGATCTATTCACGATGTATAATTCGAATCGAACAATTTCCACGATATGTTTCATTCAATTCCTTGTAAAAAGTAAAAGTAAAAAACCGAACGTGATCTATATGCAATGTATAATTCTATTCAACAATATCTATTCGTTCGTTACGATACATTTTATACATTCTATGTAAAAAGTAAAAGTAAAAAAAAAACGAACGTGATCTATTCACAATGTACAATTCGAATCGAACAATTTCCACGATACATTTCATTCAATTCCTTGTAAAAAGTAAGAGTAAAAAAAAAAAATAAACGCGATCTATCCACGATGTATAATTCGAATCGAACAATTTCCACGATACATTTCATTCAATTCCTTGTAAAAAGTAAAAGTAAAAAACCGAACGTGATCTATTCGCGATGTACAATTCGAATCGAACAATTTCCACGATACATTTCATTCAATTCCTTGTAAAAAGTAAGAGTAAAAAAAAAACAAACGTGATCTATTCACGATGTATAATTCGAATCGAACAATTTCCACGATACATTATGATTCGATAATTTTGATTCGTTGCCACGTATTTCATTCGTTTGGTATCGGTAAGTTAATCGAAATTCGGTTAATCGACGATTAATCGCGACCCCGTCGGTTTACGAATCATCCGAGAATAGTAAAATGGTACAGCGGGAACGCACCGAGACGCGAGAAAATCCCGGTTGTGAAAAACTCTAGTAGAAAGGGAGAGAGAAGACTCGGGTAGGTGGGATTGCTGAACCAGGGATTTCAACCCGGATCTATCGTACGTCGTACGACTACCGCTGCACCAATTGAGCTATCCAGGCCATCGACAGATTCCTCCTCTTCAAGTTCCATATTCGAGAATGGCTGCGCGAGGTTTCCCCGGCTTCGAAAACGCGACTCCCTCGAGATTCGAAGTTTACATCGAAAGACAACACACAATCCCGTAAGAACGCCTCGGAGATACCTTCCAAACTTAACATTCACTGAACTGGAGATTATCTAAACAATCTCGAGTACGCGTTAAGTTTCTGTTGAAAATAAAATACGTCTGAACGTATTTACGTGTAAGAATTTATCTTTAAGGGAAATTGACACGAGGTCGAATTATGCGTCGAAGAGGTTGTAGGTGAAAATTAGGGGACCTGGACGAACTGCATCGTGTACCCTCGTTTAATTTTAAGTTGTGTCTCGAGCTGAGTAGAAACGAAATATTATGTAAAAGTATGCTGTTGTTGTTTCTTTCATGGTCCGTAACTTCCAATAGTTTCTATGCAGAGAACAAATTCTTCCGAGATGAATGTTGCATACACAAAATGGTTCGAACTTTAAGAAAGAGTCTACCCTAAGATAAATCGAATTGAAAAGAAAAATTCTAATTAATTAACACGCTAACCGAATTATACTAACTAAGGTAGACACGTACCTTGTCTTGGTTAAAAGTAGAACACCATCTTTGCGATTTTACAAAATTTTGTTCAGAACTGGTAACCAACGTGACTGCTTAGAAATTTCTGACAACAATTTACTCTCATATTTTCTCAAATATTGTTTTTTAATCAATCGTAAACGAGGAACTCACGGTTAGATATAACCGAACATAGATGCACGGAATAAGACAATTAGCACTTTGGGTGTCACTTTTTCCAATTGTTAGATTTAACTTTTATACTCGTACGATTTAACGTAGCAAAAATCATACCTCGATATAAGTGCTACGTTGCGATTCAGGATATAGATCCGATTGCGAAATGTATCGATGATCGGGTCGTTTACCTCGATTCGAAACCGGTGTCGTGAAATAAGCAAGTATAGTCCACGCGGAGTCGATAAACAAATTTTAAGAAAGCTCAAGACAGATTTTTCGACCGTGTGTCTGATAATGGAAAATAATTATTCCATGCAGAATCGATAAAGAAATCTTAAGAAATCACAAGACAGATTCTTCTTACCAGACAAATTCTTTACTCGTGTGTCCAATAATGGAAAATAATTATTTCACGTGGTACTGATAAACAAATCTTAAGAAATCACACGACAGATACTTTACTCGTGTATCTAATAATGGAAAATATTCCACGTGGTACCGATAAACAAATCTTAAGAAATCACAAGACAGATTCTTCTTACCAGACAAATTCTTTACTCGTGTGTCTAGTAATGGAAAATAATTATTCCACGTGGTACAGATAAACAAATTTTAAGAAATCACACGACAGATACTTTACTCGTGTATCTAATAATGGAAAATAATTATTCCACGCGGAGCCGATAAACAAATCTTAAGAAATCACAAAACAAATTCTCACCAAATAGATTCTTTACTCGTGTGTCTAATAATGGAAAATAATTATTTCACGTGGTACTGATAAACAAATCTTAAGAAATCACACGACAGATACTTTACTCGTGTATCTAATAATGGAAAATAATTATTCCACGCGGAACCGATAAACAAATCTTAAGAAATCACAAAACAAATTCTCACCAAATAGATTCTTTACTCGTGTGTCTAATAATGGAAAATAATTATTTCACGTGGTACTGATAAACAAATCTTAAGAAATCACACGACAGATACTTTACTCGTGTATCTAATAATGGAAAATAATTATTCCACGCGGAGCCGATAAACAAATCTTAAGAAATCACAAAACAAATTCTCACCAAATAGATTCTTTACTCGTGTGTCTAATAATGGAAAATAATTATTTCACGTGGTACTGATAAACAAATCTTAAGAAATCACACGACAGATACTTTACTCGTGTATCTAATAATGGAAAATAATTATTCCACGCGGAACCGATAAACAAATCTTAAGAAATCACAAAACAAATTCTCACCAAATAGATTCTTTACTCGTGTGTCTAATAATGGAAAATAATTATTTCACGTGGTACTGATAAACAAATCTTAAGAAATCACACGACAGATACTTTACTCGTGTATCTAATAATGGAAAATAATTATTCCACGCGGAACCGATAAACAAATCTTAAGAAATCACAAAACAAATTCTCACCAAATAGATTCTTTACTCGTGTGTCTAATAATGGAAAATAATTATTTCACGTGGTACTGATAAACAAATCTTAAGAAATCACACGACAGATACTTTACTCGTGTATCTAATAATGGAAAATAATTATTCCACGCGGAGCCGATAAACAAATCTTAAGAAATCACAAAACAAATTCTCACCAAATAGATTCTTTACTCGTGTGTCTAATAATGGAAAATAATTATTTCACGTGGTACTGATAAACAAATCTTAAGAAATCACACGACAGATACTTTACTCGTGTATCTAATAATGGAAAATAATTATTCCACGCGGAACCGATAAACAAATCTTAAGAAATCACAAAACAAATTCTCACCAAATAGATTCTTTACTCGAGTGTCTAATAATGGAAAATAATTATTCCACGCGATGAATAAATCTTAAGAAAATCCCAAGACAGACGCTTCTCACTAAATAGATTTTTTATCCCTTCGTTTAACAATGCGAAATGATTACCTCCTACAGTTAAACCGTACAGTATGGTAAACCTGGCCGTCCTTGGCCCCGTACAAAACTTAAGATTCGGAATGACACGCGACCCAAATGTAAAAGGCTCAAGGACGAGTAGCATTTCTGAAAATTCTACCACACGGAGAAAGAATCGCTCGATCGGTTCTCTGGATTAGGAATTTTGTTTCTGGGTGACGAGTTGTCGGGAGATTCCCGATGACACGCTTTTCCTATTCTGGACAAGGCTCGAATAATATTTCGTAATCCCACGGTGTCACATCGAACACTAACCGAGGCATACCGATGCCTCTTTCCTTGTAACAAATCAACTCCTTGCATCGAAATGAGCTGTCATCTTTTATTCGAAGATTTACCGTTATTTTTGTATTTCTTTTGCTCGTTAAGTAACGTATAAATTGATCAAGGCTCCGAAAAAATTTCATCCGGGTCGATTCGATTTTCGACCATTTGCATTTCGAGATCGATGGATAAAAGGTGCTTCGAACTTCTTTTTTACTGCGTTTGTTCGCGAGAGATATATTGATAATATTTAATTCGACGCAAGCAGGTATGTGTCTTTTGTATGAATTTAGAACGTTTATTGGTCATTCTTGGTCGAGTGAAGAATATTCGATAACAGAAAAGTATTGTTTGTAATGTTGGGAAGAGTGTTGGAGAATAAATTAATTTAGAACGTTTATTGGTAATTCTTGGTCGAGTGAAGAATATTCGATAACAGAAAAGTATTGTTTGTAATGTTGGGAAGAGTGTTGGAGAATAAATTAATTTAGAACGTTTATTGGTAATTCTTGGTCGAGTGAAGAATATTCGATAAGAGAAAAGTATTGTTTGTAATGCTGGGAAAAGTGTTGGAGAATGAAAATGAAAAGTGACGAACGGTAAATTTAAATACTAATGTTAGTAGAAATGTTACTTGAAAAAAAAAAAGAAAATCTTTCACTTATTTGAGAAGCTGTAACTGAATTAAGGGAATTTTGTTGTCCTATCCTGTGTATCCGATGTTGCGTATGGATCAGATGGAAAATAGAAAAAGAATGGAAAAACTGAATGAAAATGGCGACTCGAGTGAAGAGTTGTGGAGTGATCGATTACATTTTGACGATTACGGTTATCGATTACTGGAAAAGATCGCGATAAAAACGGCTATTGATCGTGCAATCTCCACAGGGACTAATCGATCAAACTGTGATCGTTAATTTATAATAATAACTCGAACGATTACCACGTATGTTTACTTATTGTTGAGTTAAAACTGTTACAAATAAGCTGTTGACATTAATCTGTGATTCAAATATCATTTTTCAAAGCAACGAAGAGACAGTGTACATTCGTACACTTTATTGTTATTAGATTACACGTTATCGATTCGATCGTTATTTAATTAATCACGATCCTCGATCGCAACCATTTCGATTGCCCCTATTGATCAATAATCAACGACTATTAAATAATTGTCAATCGCCAATAAAAAATGAATTTAACTGATGAATCGACCAATCGTTGATCAACGATCGCTGATTATCAAGTATTCGTTAATCAACGATTACCGATTATTAAATATTAATTGATTAAAAATTACCGATTATCAAGTACTAATTAATTAAAGACTGTTCATTACCAAGTACTAAGTAATCGAAGACCGCCAATTATCAAGTATTAATTAATCAGAGTCTGCTCGTTATCAAGTACTAATTAATCAGAGACTATTATCAAATACTAATTAATTAAATACTACTCCTTGACACGTACTAATTAATCAGAGGCTACCTATTATCAAATACTAATTGATTAAATACTGCTCGTTGCCAAGTACTGATTAATCAGAGATTACTAATTATCAAATACTGCTCAATCGGAGCCTGCTCGTTATCAAATACTAAATAATCAAAGGTTACCAATTATGAAATATTAATTAACCAAAGACTGATCATTACCAAGTACTAATTAATCAAAGACTACTCGTTATCAAGTACTGCTTAATCAGAGTCTACTCGTTATCAAGTACTGATTAATCAGAGACTACCTATTATCAAATACTGATTAATTAAATACTGCTCATTGCCAAGTACTAATTAATCAGAGGCTGCCTATTATCAAATCCTAATTAATTAAATACTGTTCATTAGCAAATACTAATTAATCAGAGACTACTAATTATCAAGTACTGCTCAATCGGAGCCTACTCGTTATCAAATACTAATCAATCAGAGGTTACCAATTATCAAATACTAATTAACCAAAGACTGATCATTACCAAGTACTACTTAATCAAAGATTACTCGTTATCAAGTGCTGCTTAATCAGAGTCTACTCGTTATCAAGTACTAATTAATAAAAGACTGCCCACTATCAAACACCAATTAATCAAAGATCACCGATTGGTAACTCTAATCAGGATTATCGAGGGTTCGCATAAATCGTAATCGTTGGTCGTTCATCGAATCACGTTCTGCACAACTCTCCGCTCGTCGCTGGATCCCCTTAATCAGCACCGGGGAATACTTGAACGAAACGATCGTTTAAAAAAATGTATTTGCGTTCTCGTCTTACCGGTCCATTTAACAATTGTCGCAACCTTTCCTGGACGTCCTGGCCCTTCTTCGGTCTCATCAACAAATAAATATTCTTAATATCGGGACAAGATCTCAGTAACTTCTCGACGAGGACTTTGCCCATGAAGCCAGTGCCGCCTGTAATGAAGATAGACCTGTCCCTGTAGAAGTCCTTCACGGACGTGCATTGGGCGCCGCTTATTGTGCTCATTTTGACGTTCGTTCGCTCGAAATGCAACAATCCTTAATTATACTCCTCCCACGACGGTCACGGCTAGAAGATTCAGTCCACCTCCACCGCCACCACCACCACCACCACCTCCTGTTCCTCTTCTATCTTCGTAGAAGCTCTTCAGGATACGTAGGGTAGCCACTACCGGCTCGTTCCTCTTCGGCTTGTTCTTTGGTCTCGATACAACAATCTCTTTCCCTTAGACGGATCGGTAGCTCGTGTTTTCACTTTCCTTCTCCTCTTTCGTTTCGCTCTAGAGTGGACGTTACTACCTCAGAGATGAGGAAACAGACTTTGAGAAAGATGCAACGAAAACTGGCACACGTTCACGCCGTTCCAGGTTTTTCCAAGCAGGCTGCAAATGGATTTAATTTCTGCTGGATTCATTTCGTGCCTCCTGCGACCACAGCTTTCACTCAGCTGGAAACAGAGAGATAAAAAAAATTTTTTTTAAAATAGAAGTAAAAGAAGAAGAAGAGAAAAGGCGGCACGTTCCGCGCTTATCCAACGCCGAGAAGAAACGATTCGCGCGACCGTCACTCTCGTCGCTCTTTTTCTTTCTTTTTTTTTTTTTTTTATTTTCTATTCCTTCGGTAACCGACTCCACGTCACTTACATACACACGTGATATTGATATTGATTTTCCAACGGTTTTTATCGTAATTCTCTATGACTCATCGCGCAATAGCCCGCCTGCGCCCGTAACTATATTCGAGTCCGAATCGATTCTTTGAAAATTCACGACCAACGTTTCGTTACGTGTTTCGTGTTTTATAACGCGATATATTATATACGCGACAATTCCAATGATTTTTTTTTTTCCATAATTTTTGGTGAAGAAATTTTAATCCATTTTTTCACTCGAGTGTGGACAATTATCACGCGACAATTCCAATGATTTTTTTTTTTTTTTTTTTTCATAATTTTTGGTGAAGAAATTTTAATCCATTTTTTCACTCGAGTGTGGACAATTATCACGCGACAATTCCAATGATTTTTTTTTTTTTTTTTCATAATTTTTGGTGAAGAAATTTTAATCTATTTTTTCACTCGAGTGTGGACAATTATCACGCGACGATACCAATGTTTTTTTTTTTTTTTTTCATAATTTTTGGTGAAGGAATTTTAATAGATTGGATTTTTCACTTGAATGTAAATAATTATTACGCGATATGAGAATTCAAGTGTTTGCATAATTTTAGTGAAAAAATGTTTAATCGGTTCGACTTTCACTCGAATATGAACAATTATTATACGACATGAGAATCCGAGTATTTGTATAATTTTCGTGAAGAAATTTTAATTCATTTTTTCACTCGAATATGAACAATTATTACGCGATATGAGAATTCAAGTGCTTGCATAATTTTAGTGAAAAAATGTTTAATCGGTTCGACTTTCACTCGAATATGAACAATTATTATACGAGATCAGAATCTGAGTATTTGCACAATTTTCATGAAAAAATTTTAATAAATTTGTTTTTTTCACTTCAATATAAATAATTATTACGCGATATGAGAATTCAAGTGTTTGCATAATTTTAGTGAAAAAATGTTCAATCGGTTCGACTTTCACTCGAATATGAACAATTATTATACGACATGAGAATCCGAGTATTTGTATAATTTTCATGAAAAAAATTTTAATAAATTGGATTTTTTCACTTCAATATAAATAATTATTACGCGATATGAGAATTCAAGTGTATTTTAGTGAATTTTAGTGAAAAAATGTTTAATCGGTTCGACTTTCCCTCGAATATAAACAATTATTCGAAGACACTCAACGAATAAACGATATTTACAGTATTCGCTATTGCAAAGAACGCGACAAGAGAATTCGAGCGTTCGTATAATGTTCTTGCAAAATTTTCAAGAGTGGTCATCCACCCGACGAGATATATTTAGAAACGTATTTAAAACAATTGGAGAAAAAATATATTCTTACGGGTTGTCGGACACCGATGTACAATATTAATAGAGAGATAGAGATATTTACGTTATCCACATTTTTCCCCTGGCCCGAGAGATCCGCGAGGCTTACTTCGAGAAACGATAATTCACGTATTTAATAGAGCGATATTTTAGCCGAGTGTCCAGTCGGCACGATCACCGTTTTAAAAATACAAGACCAGGTTTTCAACGAAACAGCTCGTCCTACGAGAATTCCGTTTCTGTAATTTTATAACGTACTCTTACACTACGATGACGAAATATTTGCACGGTAAACAAAAGATTATTTAAAGCCACGAGGTCAGTGAAGTACTTTCCGAACCTTTCACCGGAACGTTTCGAACATCCGAGACAGATTGTCTTTATCGTAACCGTGATTTTCGAAAAAAGATTTCGCATAAAATACAACTACGAATCCACTCGAACAACAACGAACATTTTAGGGTAACACGAACCTGAAATTCGATCGTTTACCATATTTACTACAAAAGGTGAACCCAGTGTACTTTCGAGATAAACGTTAAAAAGAATCTTCAATTTAAAAAATTAAAAATACATCGAGAATTCAAGGCTCGTTAGAATTTTCTTCGTGATAAATATATACACACACCAAAGACACAGTAATAATTATATTTGATTGCAAACGTTCGAATGTAACGAAAAATTGCTTAAAAGTGGACAGAGATGAAAGAAAATGGCGATTCTGGAAAGTATCGAGCGTAAGTAACGATGAATAATTTTATATATTGCATTATTGGGCAATATCGTGCGTGTGTTTGTATTTCAATCGTCGCGAAGAGAAGAATCTCGTAAAGCCGAAACTTACGGCCAACACTCGAGAAGAGCTAATTCGAACAGTCAATTCCAGCGAGGCACGGAGCACAATTTGGCAACGAAATCCTGTTCCCGGCGAAGGCGCGAATAATAAAGACAAGAATTGGGTCAAAGTCCTACCTTGAAACTCTAAAACGTTATATACGTAAGAAAAAACCGCGATCGGCTATCTTTTATTTGAACTCGCGTAAAAGGCTATCGCGGACCTTCGCGGTTCGTTTTTACTAATAACGACCAACGATGTATTCTATGGGCTTAAAATCGTAATTAACGAGCACGTAATCGACGTTGAGAACAATAAGTCAGTTGCTCGATTCTCGAACGAAGAACGAAATTAAAAATCGACGATATCGTCGCATAATTTTCGTGAGAAATTTTTCATCGGTTCGACTTTCACTCGAATGTGAACAATTATTGCACGACACGAGAATCCAAGTGTTTGAAAAATTTTCGTGAAAAATTTTACGTAAATGATGTATAATATTATTTGTACGTAATGTATAATTTTTTGGTTCGTAGAACTCGTCGATGTGTAATATTATTCGTACGTAACGTTTAATACGATATTTAATATACATTATATTGTAATACGTAATATATATTATAATACACGTAATGCACAATATATATTATAATACACGTAATACACAATATATATTACAATACATATAATATACAATATATATTATAATACATATAATACGTAATACATAATATACAAGTTTTGATTCGTTGAGAATAATTCTCTCGTTTAAATTCAAATTCGTATCCAATAGAACAGCAATAGATTAAGAGGTTCATCCGAACGAATATTTTACCTGTCTCTGACAACGATCGACGAGTATTATATACGGTTGAAACGAACAAGGAGCACAGCATTCTAAAACGATAATATCGTAAACGCAACGTGGCGAGAATTCGGCGACTTGTATTCTCGGCGAAATATTTCGAAAAAATTAGAAGAATCGTCGTTGAAGTGTATTCGCAAAACAGGTAAACGCACTGTGTCGAGCATTGGAATTCCCCCGAAGTCGAAACCGGACGAAAGTAAAAAATAAATAAAAAGAAAAAAAAAACTGTCCTGGAAATTGACGATGTACGGCCTTGTTGGAACGTAGCTCGTAATGTTTTCATCCGCACACGGATACGTTTTACGCGAAACGAACGAGGGAACGCTATCAACCGGCTTCCTCCTTATCTTACGCCATGCGTAATGTAGCTCCATTCGATACAATTTTTTTCTTAATATAATACCGCGCGAGTGGGAGAAGTCTAGTTCAAAGTATCCGCTATCTGAGAGATTGTCACGATTCGTGAGTAAAGTAACGTCGATGAATCGTTAAATAATACCTCACCGAAACCAAACGATTATTTAACGCTGTATCTACCGATGTGTTGTTCGTAATTAACGACTCAACGCTGATATTAGTTTGTTCGGAAAGTGACTTCGTTTTCCAAAACGGAGAATATAGAATTTAGTAAAATGTTTATACGCTCTGAAAAAATCGTGTTTCATTTTCACGAAAAAAAAAATACGATGATCTATCGTAATGAAAAATTTCTTTCTCGGTTATTTGGAAAGTATTTCAAACGATCAACATCTAAGTAAGTTTACGAAATAAATAACGGAGAAATAAAACGATCGTTCGAATCTGGAAACATCACTCGTTACGATGATACATAGTTCGTCTTTTGGAATTGACGGAAAATCGCGCGAAAACAATATTCGAAATATCTAATCGAGTTCGATTTGCATACGCCACCGTATCGTGGGTTCTCGTAAATCATTGTTAAAATTGATAACACATTGTCTACACGCGATTCAAAGATAATACACCAGGTGGTCTGGAATTCGCGATAAAACGAAATAATATTAACCTCCGACTGTTTCGCGAGCGAACGACGAAGTCGAAATCCAGAGCGATTGTAATTTAATTTCGTGGAAATGATTGAGTTCTTCGGAAAGTCGTTTCGTTTTTTTTTTTTTCGGTGAAAATAAAACACAATTTTTTCAGAGCGTGTAAACGTTTCGTTAAATTGTACATTCTTCGATTTGGAAAACGAAACGACTTTTCGAACAATCTAATAGAAACAAAGTAAAGAAGGAATAAATTATACGACAACGATCGGGTATATCTTCACTCGAAGACGAGAATTATAACAACTTATGAATCAAATTCTATCTTACGAATCGAACACGAAGGAATTCAATCTTATCGATCGAACTCGAAAAGAAACTCGTCTGATAAATCGAATGAAAAAAAAAAAAAAGACGATAAATACAGTTGATAAATTAAAGTCGATTAACCGACCAATGGCGATTTGACGCGGTGGAAACGTGCAACGAGACACTGCTAAAAGAAACAAGTATCGTAAATCTCGCGTAACTAAACGACCTCACGATTCATTATCTTAAGCAGTTATTCAAATCAATTTATTACGTGCTTCGTGTTATGCGTGGAACGTGAAACGAAGACAAAAAAGAAACAGAAAAAGAAAAACAATGAAAGAAGCACGTCGAGTGTATATTTTACTTTCGGTGTTCGAGACAAATAAGTTGTTAATTTCTCGCGCTGTTAAAATCGCCAAATCTTGTACAAAACGAGAGTTTTGTTGTTTCTGGACAAACGAGAGCCCGTGGTTGATACGAAAAAATTCAAGTCGCTTAAAAATCGAAGTATAGAATACTTTGTGTACAATATTGGCGAATTTTCGTCGAGAAATTTGAAGAGACGAAATTAATCACGATAACGAGTTTACGAATTTAATTTCACACGTATGGTAAAAGATATCCGTTTGATACGAAAAATAAATTCTTCGTAAATTGATCAATCGAATATTCTATAAGCGAACAAAACTTCGATCGATTTACGCAAAAAAGAATATCGGTATAATTAACTGTAATCTGCTAAAGAAACCTAACCGTAACGGTTTCGTTAGTTTGAAAAGATTTTAATAACACTTCTGAACTTCCAAAAAAAAAGAAAGAAAAAGAAATATACTTTATAAATTTGACTCGTTTAACATCGAATATGGTGAAAAGATTTTTCGTGAAAAGTTCGAGATAATACGAGAATCGTGGAAAGTTTCTCCCGGAATCTCTCCTGGACAAACTTCAACCGGAAGGGAAGTCTTTAAATAGAAAGCAATTAATCGATTCTTATACTTTGCGGAACGTAGTTTACGTAAGCTGTGTTTCGGAGACTGTACGACGATCTGGGCCCGGAGACATTGAAATATTAATCGTATCGAGTCTTCGTCGCGATAATTAGTATTCTTCGTAGGACACTGATCGATTCGAGTTCGATGTTAATGAGCTCGTTCCTTGTACGGCGAACGGAGGTTGCATCTGATGAGATACTCGAAACGAGGCGAAATTGCACTCCTCTGACATTGGTCGCCTTCGATTATGCGAATTAGGAGCACTTACGTTAACCGATTATGCACGAAGAACCTTCGGCGAGGAAAAGCACGACGGAGAATATGAAGTAAGCGTTTCGAACGAACGACACTGCGTTTAGAATATTCTACTCTACTCCCACTCTAATCCAGATGTCCAAGCGCAAGAAATATTCGAGCATTTCGAGTGTCTCGATATTCGACATTTTTCAATTTTTCAAATGTTTCACTATTCGAGAAATTCTAGTAGGTATTCGGAATGTTCCGGTGCTCGAAATATTTGCATACTCGAAGTGAATCGATACTTGGAATATTCGAGTACTCGAATTATTCGGGAATTCGACGTGTTTCAGAATTGAAAGTATTCGAGTTATTCGAGTATTCTGGTGATTTAAATATTCGAATTTTTTTAAGCGTTCCAGTGTCCTGAACATGAATCGATACTTGGAATATTCGAGTACTCGAATTATTCGGGAATTCGACGTGTTTCAGAATTGAAAGTATTCGAGTTATTCGAGTATTCTGGTGATTTAAATATTCGAATTTTTTTAAGCGTTCCAGTGTCCTAAACATGAATCGATACTTGGAATATTCGAGTACTCGAATTATTCGGGAATTCGACGTGTTTCAGAATTGAAAGTATTCGAAATATTCGAGTACTCTAGTGATCGAAATATTCGAATTTTTCCAAGCGTTCTAATGTCCTGAACATGAATCGATACTTGGAATATTCGAGTACTCGAATTATTCGGGAATTCGACGTGTTTCAGAATTGAAAGTATTCGAGTTATTCGAGTATTCTGGTGATTTAAATATTCGAATTTTTTTCAGCGTTCCAGTGTCCTGAAGATGAATCGATACTTGGAATATTCGAGTACTCGAATTATTCGGGAATTCGACGTATTTCAGAATTGAAAGTATTCGAAATATTCGAGTACTCTGGTGATCGAGATATTCGAATTTTTCCAAGCGTTCTAGTGTCCTGGACACCATTGATAATTAAGTAACTTTAAAAAGAAGTTTGACCCCTTTATTACTTCCACTGTTAAAATATTCGAGTATTCGAAATGCATCGGTACTTGAAACATTCGAATTGTCCGTAACGCTTCGATATATTCGAAATATTCGTAATATTCGAAATATTCGAATTAGTGGAGCACTCGGAGCGTTCCAGCGCACGAGAAAACGTATTCAAGAAACACATAAACGAGAAGGAATTACTGTCCACGCGAAGGAGGATCAATACAGTCTGATCTCATCCGGCAGTGACTCGTTTCATACCGAGATTAAAATTATAATGATCAAAGGAGTTGCTTCCAGCAAGGTCACATGGGGAATTCCCTGTATCAAACAGTGTGAACGTATAGACAGAGAAAGTACAGTTCTTCTTATTCCCTTTTGGTACGTTCCCCGATCTCCTTAAATCTCAGAATTTAATTACTCACTTGCTTTTCACTCGCCGTTTATACCCTCCTCGAGAAAATTGCATTATTAACGGTATTTAGCGAGCTACTCGAAAGTAACCCGCCTTCTTTTACGCGGAACAATGCAATGGTACACGGACACACGCAATGCGGACGGAAAGAAACGGAATCCCTCCATCTATTTCGCAAACGGAACCTGCACCGTGCGGGACACCGAAGCCCGCGATTGTTCGCTACGCGAACCGAACGCCCGTGTGCGTTGTCCGCACGCGTGGAAACGTTTATCGACACTATGCGATACCGCTTCGTAGAATTGGACGATTTTGCGCGCACGTAACGAACCGGGTATCGAAAATCAAACGAGTAACCCGTGTACTCGACGCAGTGGAATTTTTACTTAATTTTCGGCTCGTGTGCAACGTACAGAACGTGATGTTTTACCGGTCTCTCGATCTCGGTGACTAATCGGAATTATTTCGAGCGATGTAAATCGTTACGGTTCAACCGTAACGAACGACCCCGCGCACTTATTACTAATAGTCAGGTAATAGCGTTGTTAATGGAATACAAGGGACACGTCATCGAGTACATTCGAACGGGCAATTGAGTATAGTGATCTTGCACGGATTAAATTAACTACAGAATAGTGATTAATTTTTTTTTTTTTTTTTTTTTTTTCTTTTTTAGATATCGTTCAACGACACGTCACCGATATCTCGGAACGTAGCACGTGCAACCTCCGAACGAATTGGAATTTTTAATAATCTCTCGAGATAAAAATTTCGCGATCGTGTCAAATTCATTGGAAACGAACGACGAGCAATCGTATCGGTTATCAGCTACTGATTCTTTTTTTATTCTCGGTAATCTCCAGCGACTGGCTACCGAAACGAGGATGACGAATCGAATGGAATATTTAAAAATTTCGGATTATTTCCATCGTGAAATTTCAAACGACTATCACGATCGGATGTATTACGAATTTCTTCGCCGCGTTCAAGGTTATCGCAATTTGCAGAACCGGATGAGGTACATCCAGACAATAGCGACTTTTTTAAATTGATAGAGCAACGTTTGTTACATAGAGTTATCGTTCGTAGAAATCGGATATTTTTATTGCTATCGAGTCGTTCGGAAAGTCGTTTCGTTTTCCAAAATGGAGAATATATAATTTAATAAAACGTTCGTACACTCTGAAAAAATCGTGTTTCGTTTTCCACCAAAAAAAACGAAATGACTTTCCGAACAACTCAATGTTAACAAAAAATTAATTCTGCCCTAAAAAAAAAAAATACAGGTGTTAACGATCTTCTCATCGTACTTCGCGCCAAGTTCATCGTCAAATTTAAAACAGTCGTGTAAATTTGCGTTCCTTTTGCTCGACCTTTTCAACAAACAAGAAAAACAACCACCAGAAGAATATCGGGATTACTGTCACGTTGTACATTAGAATTGAGAAATGATTAACACGAGGATCTGGTAGAAATGCCACGCCAATGAGTCCACCAGACCTAACCCGGAACCAACCGTAAATTCTTTCTCTTTCCTTGCCAGAGACGGGCGAAATTTTATCAAGATAAATGTTTCGTATAACGGAAACAAAGATTAACAACTTTTCGTCCGCTGTTTCGTCCGCGACGAATAAACAAAAAAATGTTAATCGGTGAATAAATCACTTGGCGTTGATTTTTCTTAACCGGGCTTCCGGTTGTTAGTCATCGATTACTGTACGTTAGTTTCGATACAGCAATATGTGCGTTTCAATACGATTTCTCGATTTACGAAAAGGAATGGTAAATTTTACAACCGAATGGAAATTTCAAGCAACGAATAAATAATGAACCTTGTAATGGTATCTGAATTATACAACACGTGTTAAATAAAGCGTTCGAAATTGTTTTCTCAGAATTGAACGAGGACGTCGACTTCACTTTGTTACGGTTAAACGATACAGGGAGTTAAATTTTTAACGCGCGATATATTTGGCGAGGTAACTGCTAGGGTGCCCCCGATATTTTCTTGAATGAAAAGTGGTTGCCTCTTTCGAAGTCCCCCCTTTTCCTACCAAGAGTCGTCTCAAAAGTAGAAAATTTGTTACACGCTGAAAGATTAACCCTCCTGCAAAATTTCGTCATAGTAAAAACGAAGTGGATATATTCGTTAGATTCTGAGAGAACAACGTGGAAAATTTCATTTGACACACCCTGTATACGTACCGCGAGGAACGAATACAAATTTAACTAGCAAATACGTGTCACCTCCGCAGCATTCAACGATAGAAAAAACGAAGACGATAGATTCGTTAGATTCTGAGAGAACAGCGTGGAAAATTACATTTGACACACCCTGTATACGAACCCCGAGGAACGCGTAAAAATTTAACCGACATTGATTTCGTTCGAATCAAATTTCGTCCGTCCCCGCTCTCGGCCGAGTTATAATCATCGATTCCAACCGTGTCGCGTTTTAACGCGTCGATATACATATCCGTGTGCGGAGTATCTTTAATATAATTCACTCGTTTCTCGAAACGGGACTACGAATCGGCCGGTAGTGAATCGCTACGGGGGCAATGAATTTTTAGAAATCCACGGGTAAAGCGCAAAGTCGGTGTAACGCTGGAGCCGTAGAGAGAAGCAAGCCGGCTTCGATGGGATTCTAGGTCAGCGTCCCGACCTCGAAACGGTCACGAGAACCCGCCCGTTCCTCGACCTCCACGGACGAAGGAACAAGGAAGACAGAGAGGAACGTCGGTCGACCCCGTTACATGAAAACCCGTTATGCGACGAACAACGACCGCGACCGACTGACTGACAGAATCTTCTTTTCCTTTCCGTTTCCCCCGCAGCTCGCTAATCGCGTCTCTTTCTCTCTCTGTCTCTTCGTCGTCCGCCCACCTCTATCCCCCCTGCCCCCCACTCCCCACC
This sequence comes from Ptiloglossa arizonensis, assembly GCF_051014685.1. Classification (NCBI taxonomy): domain Eukaryota; kingdom Metazoa; phylum Arthropoda; class Insecta; order Hymenoptera; family Colletidae; genus Ptiloglossa; species Ptiloglossa arizonensis. The sequence continues at coordinate 25,278,737 of NC_135050.1, forward strand.
CTACCGCCGCCAACGTTCCCCCTCGCGACGCGTTCTCTTTTTTCCCATAGTTATCCCGTCGTCCGTCTGCGACTATTTTTTCTTCTTTTTCTTAGCACGATTCCCCGACGGAAATATCGTCGCGTGAATTTATTTCCTCGCTAAGTCGCCTCGTTCGTAATTCGCTAACGCGTTGAATAACACGGTGCTCGCCGGTGACCGGCCTTTTACGCTTGAAACGTTTATCTAAAGGGTTTTCTACACGAATTGAACCTTAATGCTTGTACAAAAACTTTTGAACGATACGTTAGTGTTGTTGGTACAATAGTATAAAGTAAGAGGTACACCGATAAATTATCCAACACGGTCTGTCACTACGTGATCGACGCTCTAAACTTACAACGTCTCTCTAAAGGTTTTATACGGAAAAATTCTAATGCTTGTCAACTTTTAAGTAACGTCTCTTTAATCCTTGCAATACTATTGGTTCAGGCGAACCCGTAATTTAACTTGCTGGCGTGCAAATATTTTGAAGAAGAAGATTTTATTATTTTATTCGCTTCTAATTTTCAGAGAAATTCGTACCAATGATACAATTGAACTAAGAGTCTATATGGGTCCGAAGAAACCCAAGCGTGGTACAGCGAGATTTGGAGCGTTCACAAGGAACGGAGCTTAACGTTTCTAAACTTTTCGAATAAAGTTACCGTTGTTGGCGATGCCGTGAAGTAACAAGCACACCGTTATCGAATATTTCTACTTCGGGAGGTAGAGTTCGAACAAATATCGCGGACATCTTTGGAAAACTATCGCGGCCGTCGACGTGTCAAAGACAATCGGGTGTTCGATCGGGAAAACCGATGATCAAACGATACGGGTCAAGTACGAGGAAAATGTTTCGGGGCAACTGTTGTTTCATCGGCGACGCGTGGTAGTTCGTTGCTCCAAATAGAACGGGGGAACGTGATTGGTCCGTTTCCCTCGCAGCTTATAACGTGCCTCGGCGAGCAAATAAAACATTTTGCGCGTACTTTTCGTTTGTTAGCGGTTCTTGCCTCCTTTATTTGTATATTCGGTGACGAGAGTGTAACTATATACCGGGTGGGTAAACAGAACGGTTCGATGAAAAGAATAAATAAATAAATAGGGAACACGATGGACGTATAAACGTCAGAGATAGCAAACATCGACGTCGATTAGGGCTGTTCGTGCTACCGGTGTGTTTAAACGTTCGTTTCAGCGATTCAAGAGCAAGATGGGGAGATAACGTATACGGATGTGTATTTCGAGGACCGTGATTACGAGAGGTACACCGATCGTATCGTTATTGCGGAAGCATCGAAGTTGACAAGAGAAGAATTTACTGGGTTTTTTTCTTTCTTTTAACCAGTCGCGGAAATACACACGAGCGTGGAAATAATGCGAATATAATTGGATAAATATTAATTTCTTGCACTCGACTACTGCTTTCTATTTACATTTAGCGGTACATAGTTAGGTAATAGTATGTAATAATAATTAATACAGTAGTTAATAGTGTTCAACAGTAGGTAATAGAGTAGTTAATAGTACTTAGTAATAGTTAGTAGAGTAGTTACTAATATTTAATAGCAGTTAAGTGTATTTAATAGACTGTTCGTTCGCAAGTAACTAATATTTAATAGCAGTTAAGAGTATTTAATAGACTGTTTGTTCGCAAGTAACTAATATTTAATAGCAGTTGAGAGTATTTAATGGACTGTTTATTCGCAAGTAACTATCGTACTCGATTCGTTTTCAGTAATAGCAAATTAATAGTAATTGCTAGCAGATAATGCGTTTCAGTTTAGTGCAAAGAAATCTGTTCGATTAACATTTCCCTTTGCACCCTAAGTGCACGCGTAATCGACAGAACCGTGCGGTCAATTTTCTCAAAAGGGAAATCTCGAACGAAAAAAAATGTTGTTTTTTTTTCTCTTTCGACTTATTTTTACACGTGGAATCACCTTCTGCCCGATTGGCGTATACTCGAGGTCGTAAAAAATTCCAAGGACCGATATACCCGTTACACTAGGTATTGTTGTGCATTTGGTACGATAAGTTTGATAATACATTACGTGCTACCAAGATAAAGAAAGGATGCAATTTAATAGCGTCGAACGTAACGCATAATTACACGTTTTGGTAAACGTACAATTGGAAAGAGAAAAAAATGCGTGAAGGTAAGCGGTGTTTTTTACGACAATCGTTGAACAAATACAGGTTGCAAAAGTGAAAGTTCATTTCAACGAACAAATTCGAACATCGAAATTAATTTTGCAACGTTGGGGATGAGATTACTTTCCACTGTTCAATCGTAAATATTTTTCAAACGTTTCGATACGTTACGAATCGGTTAATGTTATTTTATTATTTCAAACACTTGTTCTACTTGGAAACGATTCACGTTGATATTAATTCGAATACGTGTTTCGTTCGGCGATACCGTAATTGAAGAGTGCAGCTTTTCTACGTTGCGCGATAAAGTTGCATGCCAAAGTGCATTACGTTTTGCATTACGTTCGAAAATTCACTGTACAAAAGTGATACAGAAAACAAGCCAAGTAAACTTTCGAAATTCGAGTGATTCTCCTTGCCAATTGTCGGCGACGCTTTATCATTCGTTTCTAAATAAATTCTCGTCCCTCTCCTTCATTCGCTATTATCTCGAGGATCAATACAAAGCGATGTTACGTAGCTATCGGTTTTCAAGTGTCTATCCGTTTGGCGTATGGCCAAGGAACATATTTTTGCCGATATCTGGCCGCGAGTATTAAAATGCGTTTGATTTTTCGAGGACCGATGCGAAAATTTCACTTAAAAAGAAAACGACGACGCCCGTGTCATATATCGAATTCCCAAAGCAAACTCGAAATCGGAGAACGGCGACATTTTAAACCGGATTAAAGTTTCGAGTAACTCGAACGAAAGATAAACAACTTTTTGTACCGTTAACTCGACGAATAAGGAAACTTCGAATTAGAGAACGAAGTAAGTAGCGTATCGTAACGAACAAATGAAAATTTAATCGTTCGAAGAGTAAATCATCGATTCGATGAAAGTTTCGTTCATTTTTGTCCGGAATCGATCGAAATTATTCAAATTTGCTAATGAAAATAAAAAATTGCAACACCTATTCGAATATTCGAAACGAAACACTCGATTAGTCGAGTCAAATATCACTTAATCATCGAATCGAGTACTCGAGTAATACAAAGAGCTCCAAAAGTAGAGGTACGGAGAAAAATTTGCGCAACTTGAAAGAATTTGACCTGTTTAAACGAGTGAAAGGATTCGAACGAGTCGAATCGAAGAAAGCTTACACCGATTATAAAACAATTCCGTGTTCCAACGTTCGTACGAAAAGAATTTTTTTTTTTCTTTTCTTTGAAAGTATATACAGAACTCCAATGTCTTGGAACACTTGTACTTTCGAACGTTTCATAAAAAAAAAAAAATACTTGTACCTCGAAGTACAAAAAGACCAATACTTGTATTTCTGAAACGAGGAGAGTATCAAAATATCGGATGCAACGTCGAGTCCACGAACAGGTTATTGATCGTGATTTAATTAGGCTCGGCAAAGCGATCAGCGAAAGAGGGAAATTAACTTCGAGGAGAAATTTGTGCCTCGCTACTCCGGTGACCTACACATCGACGATACTCTCGAATCGTCTCGAACGTTACGATCCAAAGTATGTTGTAAAATTCCGTGTTTGTCCATTGAATCATTCTACACGCGCAAACATGTAACTGGAGCCCGTTTGTGGACAATTAAATCCACGTACCACGTTTACGAAGTTTCCCATTACGTTATAGGTAAACGATCCCATTGCACGATTAAATCCGCACGTAAACTTATCGTTAGATGCACCTCGCTAAAAATAACACGGAGATCGAGTAAAATATACGCGAGAGAACGAACCGCGTTCGGAACGAATGAATGAATGAAATTGTGTAAATAACGAAAGAACGATAACTAAGGGAGCAATATTTTTCATTGAATACTTAACTGAAAGTAAGAAATAGAAATAAACGAAACCGTGGTAATTATGAAAGAGCTACAACCAATGGAGCAATATCTTTATCGTATATCTACACAGAGTTTTTGTTGAATATTTAACCAAAAACGTGTAACCGTTTCACGAAGTTTGTTAATAATTCGAAGAATATATATAAAACGAGACTTGCAATCTCTACGAATTATTATAAAATTCTACAGGTGGATCTTCCATTTGGTAAATCCTTTCTTGTATTCCACACTATCGGATATACGCTAAGTAAAAGAAATATCTGCAATAATTTGTAAAAAATCTCATAATCATCGTTAATAACGATACGTTCTTTTTTTTTTTTCGTCTCCATATATGTATTCCACGTGCTTCGAATATCGCTTCCGCTAATTTTAGCACTCTGGTGATTACTTTTTTTATAACTTCTAGATTAATACCGTTCACTTTATCTCACAGAATGTTTCACAGATTCGTCACGACTTTGAACATTTCATTTCCAACAATTCAAGTACGTTTCTCGTTATTTAAAATATCCAAACGACTACATATTTTACTAATATCAAACACACGTCTCTAAATATTCTACCGAAGTAAAATAATTGCAATAATCGCACAGTAAAAATTTGTTACAATGTATAAATATTCCACCATTCTACTGTACTATATCGATAGCTGTACATATTAATACTGTTCACTTTATCTCACAAAATCTTTCACAGATCCGTTCACGACTTTGAACATTTCATTTCCAACAATTCAAGTACGTTTCTCGTTATTTAAAATATCCAAACGACTACGTATTTTACTAATATCAAACACGCGTCTCTAAATATTCTACCGAAGTAAAATAATTGCAATAATCGCACAGTAAAGATTTGCTAGAATATATAAATATCCCCTCATTCTACCGTACTACATTAACAGCTACGCACGCTACATCAGAAGTAGCTTCTACAAATTGTTATAAAATCCTGTGCATAAGCTTATTATTGGGAGCGGTTCGCGAGCTGAGATTACCGCGCTTCTACAAATTGTTATAGAACCGTGTAAGTAATCGAATTATTTCGAAGATCTGGAACCGACGAGCGTTCTACGAGTCGCAGAAAACGAAAAGACGATTCCGTCCGATTAATTCGAACAAAGTAGGAAAACTTTGTCCACGGTTGGAACAGTTCGACGACGAAACGGAAACGTGTTTACCTGTGGGAGGGATCTCTCAAACGGTACAAACTTCAAACGAACAAACAGAGCCCTACCACCATCCGACGAATTAGAACAGTTAGAAGAATCATCGGTTCCTTAACGTAACAGTACACAGCAACACGAATATCATTGAAATTCCAAAGCGTGTTTCGCTCGAATCATATCAAAGGCGCGTTCGTTCTTCCTGCCGATCTTTCTCGCATTATAATTCGGAAGTCGACGTCCTCGTGACACACTTCGTGCAACCTGGCCGGACACGATCGAACACGGCCACTGTTTATTCATATACCCGTTTATGTTATTTTTTTTTTTTTTTTCGATCGGTTCCACGCGCGTATCCAGGTGCCATAAAAGACGAACGAACTTTGCATTTCGATGAACGGAATAACGGGCGGAAATTAATTTTTTTCTCGTTCGATTTGTTTATTTATTCATTAGGCTTCCGAACGAACGGTTCTGCGGCAATATAATAAGTTGTTCGATGAGCTTCGTCGTTTTTTCCCATCGTGAAAAAATACTACGATACTTTAATTTCGGTGTTGACTTCGATTCGAATAAACAGAGGGACGATTCGTTTATTTGTTTATTTTTATTAGTCTTCCGAACGGACGGTTCTGCGGTGTGTAATGTGATAGGTTGTTCGATGAGTTTCGTCGTTTTTTCCACTGTGAAAAAATACCGTGACGCTTTAACTTTGATAAGTTAACTTTGATGATTTAATACCGTGACGCTTAACGAGTGTAAATACACGAACAAGTCGACAGATTTACGTGAAACTTCATACGTGTTTATCGAAGAGTGGTACACCCATTTTTAGAAAAATAAAACGACGAACCAACCTATTAGGAAGTGGAAATGACAATTTATAATACTCGAGATTATGATAGAATATAAATAACGCAAAGCTGGAGAAAAAATAATTCACAAACGAAAGAAAAGGATTCTGTTCCCCAGTTTGCAAGAAACTGTCGTGAGGTTACTGTTAACTAACCTATTAGAGAGTGGAAATGAAAATTTATAATACTCGAGATTGTAATAGAATATAAATAACGCAAAGCTGGAGAAAAAATAGTTTACAAACGAAAGAAAAGGATTCTGTTTCCCAGTTTGCAAGAAACTGTCGTGAGGTTACTGTTAACTAACCTATTAGAAAGTGGAATTGAAAATTTATAATACTCGAGATTGTAATAGAATATAAATAACGCAAAGCTGGAGAAAAAATAATTCACAAACGAAAGAAGAGGATTCTGTTCCCCAGTTTGCAAGAAACTGTCGTGAGGTTACTGTTAACTAACCTATTAGAGAGTGGAAATGAAAATTTATAATACTCGAGATTATAATAGAATATAAATAACGCAAAGCTGGAGAAAAAATAATTCACAAACGAAAGAAGAGGATTCTGTTCCCCAGTTTGCAAGAAACTGTCGTGAGGTTACTGTTAACTAACCTATTAGAGAGTGGAAATGAAAATTTATAATACTCGAGATTATAATAGAATATAAATAACGCAAAGCTGGAGAAAAAATAATTCACAAACGAAAGAAGAGGATTCTGTTCCCCAGTTTGCAAGAAACTGTCGTGAGATTACTGTTAACTCGATGTAACGTTACGATGCGGAGATTTGTAACGGATTACAAATACTAAGCAGTTATAATTGCTATATAACGGATTCAAGGTAATTTAACAGCAGAACTACCAAAGGGGTCAATTTGACTTTCAAACTTCTTTTTAAAATTACTCAATTATCAACGGTGTCCTTGCCTACAATATTCGTGAATAATAATCGAAATGGACAATTCATGCTACTGGTAAATTAATTTTTCTTTTCCAGAAGATACGTATCTAATTCAACACAAATAATACGTTCACTGTCGCTAGTTGTTAAACTAACGAAGTAAAAAAAAATCAATTTTTTTTTTTTAAATCTAGATCATAATACTCTCTTCACGCTAAAACTACCAAAGAGATCAACTTAAACTCTTTCGAACTTCTTTTTAAAATTACTCTTCGCCTAAAATATTTACGAACAATTATCAAAATAGACAGATAATAGTACTATTATTTACAATTATATTACAAATTAATTTGTCCTTTCCTTATCTAACTTCAAAGACACTTGTCCGATTCGAGTAAAATAAAAATATATTCACCGTCGGTATATTTAGTATTGGTCAATTCCTCGATGAATTGCAAACGGTGTGCACAGTTTCTGTTCGGCAGCTGGTCACCGAAAAAGTCGTTTCGAAGTGTCACATAGCCGCTTAAAGGTCACTTAATTGTAACGATTTCCCTCTCCTCGAGGCAAACGCTGAACGCGTCCTCAAAAGGAAAGTTTATTCACTTAGTCGGAACGTAACGCAAAAGGAGCAAGGCCCCTTTTGATAGTTCGATCGTAACGTTCCCGATAAACGACAAAACTGTTCACCTGTACACGTTCGCTCCTTTGTAAGCTAGAACGCGTACCACGGTGCCGTGTAACCACCAATCAATCATCAACGACACCGGAACGATTGCTTATTACAATTTAAATTGATATCGGCGTACGGTAATACAACTAACGAGAACTCGTTGGATAATTAACTTTTTAAATAGAACGCGTTGCCAGTGGCCGGTTCATTTCTCGTATACGAGTTATTGGAACATATTTGGAATATTAATATCTTCGAGGAAAGGACGGTGTGTAAGTAAAACACGTTAGATGAAAAATTCCACGAGTGACCCTTTACGGAGGTTTGCAATCATCAACGGAATCTTAATATTTGATTTTTCAACGGAAGGTCGTGTTATCGTGCGAAATATATACAGTACAGTGTTCCGGATCGCGACGAAAAGCGTAAATCGTATTCGAATAAAAGGAAAGTTTACGACAATAATGAAAGTTGCGTTCGTGATATGAAATTTATTCGAAATTTTGCGAACCGAGTCGTCGCGCACGTTACAAAACGAACGATGGAACGTTTCCTTTTACACTTTCACGTTTTTCGCGCGTTAAACGGAAACGAAATATTAAACGCGTTCGTTAACCGTGTTAATTTATTAACCGTATATCCTTGATCGAGGAATCGGTTTTCCACGAAGCCAACGCCGATTGAATAATTTATAGGCTGACACCGAACGAAAACAAAACAGGGGAGAAACTTCACCGTGACGATTATGGCGACGGGATTCGTACTCGGCAAAATTGCAAAATGCGTCTCCAAAGGTGTAGAAAAATTCTTACGTCACGATACACCGCGCATGTAAATCTGTTTCCGACCTGTATTCAAATGTTGAATAAAGAGAATGCTAATTGAACGGTCTGGGTCACGAACTTTGCACACGAAGCGGTAATTAAGGAAAAATTCAATTAGTCCCGATCAATTCTTTCCCTTTGTTTGCAAATTTCATTAACGAGGACCAAAGTGTACGAAAAGAATACTTTCGTTTGATATTTAACGCCACGCAACGTTATAATATAATACACGATTAATATTGAACGACAATCGACGTTACTGAATTTAAATGAATCGAAGACGAAGGGAAAAATAATCGATTGTACGATCGGAATTGAAACAATCGATATGTGATCTAAATAACATTTTACACTTCTGTTTGAACTTTATTTGTAATTTAGCTAGATAACGATCTATTTGGAAGACAATCTCGAATAACGAAACCAAGTTTCTTTTATTATTTCACCATCCACCGAAACTCTCTTTAATATTCTACATTGACGAAAAGTAAAATCCAAATCATTCTCACGAGAAGAATTCTATTTACTCCGAACGCAAAGAATAAACAATCGATCGCTGGAGAACAATTTCCCTTTACGTAGGAAAAAATGTCGATTTTAAACCGTTGTTTGCTCATTCCGTCGTTCCATTATCTCTCGAACACTTAGGCGCTGTTTGTTGAATTATTTCATCGGGCGCAAACCCATTTGACGAAGTACTGTATGCGAAATACTCGGGGAAAAATTTTGGTTCTCTGACGCAACGTTCGAAAAGCAAAGAACCGATCATCGATGCTCGTTTAGGGAAAAATACCGCGGAAAAATTTTACGCAAACACATGCATAAGAGATCCTTCCGAGAAGAATATAACGCTCTGCAAACAAATTCCGTTTACACTGCGACTTGAAAACACTGCACGCAGAAACAACACGTGTAAATTGTTAGACTTCCTTTTTTCTTTCTTTTTTTTTTCTCTCTCTCTATCTCGCGGTTGATCTATCCGTGGATTTTTATCTCGCGAATCGTCAACGTCCTCTCAGTTTCGTTCACACGTTTTTCCATCATTCGTTTACCCCGAGATCATCATACTCGCATTTTTCCACCAAGCTTCGAGCACTTACGTTTAACACGCTCGCTCGAAACGCTATTTTCACCGCTAACTTCCCGTTTTATCGTCGACTCGCACGTCTCGTTGATATTCCACGAATTTCACTTTCTCGTTACGAATTACGTCATTGACAATTTCGTGTCAAGCTGCAGCACAACGATTTCGCGTTAGACAGCGAACGGTTCGTTATTGTGCAACGTTCGTTTCATTTATTTTTTCCACTTCCTCGGTCGTTCCTTGTGTACGTTTAATTTTACAGGTCGTACGTTACCGAGAAAAATCCATTCTTTGCTTTATCCTTTGTTACCTTGCAAATAGGTATAAATTTTAACACCTTCGTTCTTTTTTTTTCTCCTTTCGATATCTCCAATCTTCGCACCACGGTATTAAAAATATACAGAGACGAAAGTTTACGCAGAGACGACAAAAGAGTCTCTCTAGAGACTCAATTAACATTTTTTTCAGGAAAAACTCACGTCTTGCTTTTCCCTCGTTACTTTACGAATATTTACGTGTTTCGACACCTTCGTTTTGTCCAACAATTCGTCCACCATTTGCACCAACAGTGCGCAATACCAGCACGAAGAAAGCTTATGCAGATAAGCTGCAGACACGAGAGTTCTCTCGAGATGCAATTAACATTCGCTCGTGTCAATGTGCAATGAATGTCCGGCAAACGATTAACATTAATGTGATCGTGAATAACAAATACACTCGAGGAATCAATCGACGACCGAGACTACGTTTGATGACTCTTTCGATAAATCATGAGTAATTTTTGCCGATTAGCGTGAAGGATCGCTCACGGTAGCCGATCGGTATCGAAAGAAACTTGTTTCGGAATTTTAAGACGCGAGGAAGATTGTAAATTCTCGAGAAAATCAGGTTTTTATTTACATAGGTGACGATTCTTGTTCGACGATCGTGAATTGTACGATTAAATTTACGCGAAAAACGCGAAATTCTACGTGCACGCTATTATTATTAAAAGAATGTTACACCGAGCGAAGAGAACGAATTCTAATAGATAAAAATTTGTAATCTAACTGTTGTGGATTATTCGTACGTATATTCATTTATTTATTTTAGTAGGTTGTTCGGAAAGTCGTTTCGTTTTTTTTTTTTTTTTTTTTTTTGGTGGAACTGAAACACGATTTTTTCAGAGTGTATAAACATTCTATTGAATGATATATTCTCCATTTTGGAAAACGAAATCACCTTCCAAGAGAGCTGATATTACACCTCGAAAGAAACGAAAAAAGTATTCTCGACTTACGAAATCTTTCGATTTTTGTTTTGAGGATTCTATCGAAAGGAGGAAATCTTTTTTTTTTTTTTTTTTTTTTTTTATCGAACACACGCAAACACACAAGGTGGAGGTATGCGTGGAATACATAGTAACCGGTTCCGTTACAAAAAAAGATTGAGTAGAAAAACTCTAAATGCTGTCGATGAACCTATTAACATTCTGTTATTGTAACCAAACAGGGACTGACGCACTGAATTGATGAATGACAATCGATCCTGACGCGATGATAGTGCGTAAGAATTAATTGCGTTCGAGTAAACTCGAACAGTGGGAAAAAAAGAAACTGTGATTCAGTTCCTTATAAATATTTAACGATAACAAACGTAAACGCTCTGTTACGCGACTTTTCAAATAGTCGCGGTTACCTTGATCGTTAACGTTAAATTGTACACCGATACGAGACATCTCTGTCTTTTTCGTTAAATAAAAAAAAAAATGAATCGTTAATAAATCGAGAAGAATGTTACGAACCAAACGTAACCTCGGTACGAGACACTCTTCTCGAAATAAATAATTCCAAGAAAACAAACGGTTCCAGAATTTCGCACGATGTTTAAATTTAAACCGTATAATATTCTCTGTCGTTGAATTTTTTTTTTTTTATTCAATACATTTCGAGATCACTTCAGAAACATTCTCTTCCGTAAAATTTGTACCTCTTCGTTCAAAGGCCCGCCGTTTTTAAACAAATTAATATTTTTCAAAAATTCCAACGTCAAACGACGGAGACGGTTTTTAAAGATTCTAAAGAGAGAGACCAGTTTTTAAAAGCTGTAAATTCGTTCAATTTCGAGCATCGGAACTAGAGCAATCGCTCTGATCGTGCGAGCAGGGAATAATAGGTAGCGAGTGGCTAAAACGCGTGTATTTTTCAAATACGTGGATATTTTTTTACGAAAATTTACCGAAATATCGTCCAATGTGTGTACTTTTGATAAACACTCGGAACGTTTATATAGAAGGTGTTCGTGTCGTTGGAAAAATTGTCCAAACTTACGATCTAAATGTTTCCCTCGTCTCGAAAAATGGTCTCTCTTTACGCATCGTGGTGGTCACTGATGAGGGACCCTTCGAATTCTTTAAATGCTTACAACGAACCCCAATTAACTGTAAATTCACGTATAATTTTCCAGAGATGTAAACTAAGCACCACCGTAGAATTATGGAATGTTTTTCGTACGCTGTTCTTTAATTGAAAAAAACTTCACATCCGAGAACACGAGAAACCGACAAAATGGGGAAGGTGTTAATGGAAACAATTACGATAAGTCGCACGAGGTACCATAAAAATACCAATCCTAGAAATACAAACAGTTTAGACGACCACGTGTCGAAATATTGTGCAAATATTTTGAATGAAAATTTAAAACTTCATTTCTGAGGAAAATTGTACTAGTAATTGCACAGGACGTGTCATAAAAATATTAAACTTAAAAATACCAATAGTTTAGATAATCATCGGTCCAAACATTGTGCAAACATTTTGAATAAAAATTATATTACTATTGAGTACCAATCTTAATTTTCGAGGAAAGTTGTACTAGTAATTACACACGACGTATCATAAAAATATTAAAGCTAAAAATACTAATAGTATAGACAACCACAGGTTCAAACATTGTGCAAACATTCTCAATAAAAATTGTGTTAATATTCTATCGACACCTATCTCAATTTCTGTGGGAAATTATACTAATAATTACCCACGACGTACCATAAAAATATTAACCCAAGAAACACCAACAATTTAGACAACCACAGGTCCAAACCGTGTGCAAACCTTTTGAATAAAAATTGTATTACTATTGAGTACCTATCTTAATTTTTGAGGAAAGTTGTACTAGTAATTACACACGACGTATCATAAAAATATCAAAGCTAAAAATACTAATAATTTAGACAACCACAGGTTCAAACATTGTGCAAACATTCTCAATAAAAATTGTATTAATATTCTATCGACACCTATCTCAATTTCTGTGGAAAATTATATACTAGTAATTACCCACAACGTATCATAAAAATATTAAAGCTAAAAATACTAATAGTTTAGACAACCACAGGTTCAAACATTGTGCAAACATTCTCAATAAAGATTGTATTAATATTCTATCGACACCTATCTCAATTTCTGTGGAAAATTATACTAGTAATTACCCACGACGTATCATAAAAATATTAACCCAAGAAACACCAACAATTTAGACAACCACAGGTCCAAACCGTGTGCAAACATTTTGAATAAAAATTCAATTAATATTCTACCGACCACCTATCTGAATTTCCAAGGAAAGTTGCTCCAGTGGTACGATAAAAAATAAAAAATCTCTCGATAAAAAAGAATTGGAGCAAGATGGGTCCATCCGGGTCCGAAGAGACCCCCACGTGACGCGACGTGGGTTGAACGGTGAACTCGCCGCGTCGATCGATCGAAGAGGATCGGATAATTAATTCGCCGGTTTATTTCGTGGTTCCTCCGCGCGTAGCACCGATTAGCGTAATCGAGCTGTATCAATGTCGTGGGCGATGACCCTTGGCAGGGGTCGGCGACCACCGTCTTCATCGAGCCAGAACCGTCACGAGACACGATGAAATTTCCTGCTTAACCGTCGATTAGACAATTCAAACCGTCGCCCCCGGGGTTAAATTCATGTGAACTTCTCATTCCGGCGATGTACGTGCTGCGCGCCACGTTTATTCCGTCGCGTTTCAAGAAAATTTCCGCCCGGGCACGTGAATCGAGCGGTTCTCCAACGGTGCCCGCCGTGTGTACACGTAGGGTACCAACAGCTAGAAGAAATTCGCCCGTTCGGCTCGTATTGCTTTTTCGTTTCGTTTATTCGTCACTATGTGTCGACCGGACGATCGTCGTGGAAATATCGTACGAAGAGGATCGATTCGTCCCGTTTTCGTACGACAATGAGAAAATCGATCGCAAGTAGACGATTCGCGATTTGGAATTGTAGATATAATATAAATATATAAATGTAGATTTGATGTATATCGCGAATGAATAAATATAGATTCGATGTGAATGTAAATATATGAATATAGATTCGATGTGAATTGTATATATATAAATATAGATTTCATGTAAATGTAAACAAATAAATATATATTTGGTGAGAAGGTAAATGAATAAACATAGATTTGATGTAAATGTAAGTACGTACAGATTTGATGTAAGTACAAATAAATAAATATAGAGTGTGTAGAAATATAAATGAGTAAATACGGATTGAATGAAAATATAAATAAATAAATATCGAGTGTGCACAAATATAAATAAGGAAATATGGATTGAATGTAAATATAAATAAGTAAATATTGATTGAATATAAATATAAATAAATAAATAAATAAATATAGCTCGAGTGCAAATATAAATAAATAAATAAATAAATAAATATAGATTTAGTACAATGTAAATAATTTAAAATTACAGATACATTACAATTCCATCGAATAGAAAGAACGATCCCTCGTACATAAACGAAGAGTCATCTTCGTTGCTCTTCATCGAACGAACGACGAAACCTTTCTCTCGTTCGTATTTTTCACGCGACGTAACACAAATAGAACACACATCGTCGAAGAGTGATTGATAAATTGCAGAGATTCGACGAATGACCCGAGATTACGGAAGATTCGAAGGAGTGAACGGTTACGTTGAGAAAGAAACCACGGCAAATAGGATAGTTGTGTTTACAAACTCTGGCAATAGGACTGGAATCGAGCGAGTTGATTGTAAAAACGATCGGTAAGGGAAAAAAAGGGCGCAGCGAATGTCTCGGGCGGCAATTAAAATCAATTACACTCGGATTATGAGCGTTGTTAACAAGAACGTTAATTACGTTAGAATGGAATATTGAATCGAAATTGTACAACTGGTGGAATAACCAATGGATTAATAGTAATCGATTCTGATCGTACAGCGATCGAGACTGTACGCAACAAAACCGCAAAAATTTCTACGAAACACTTTCGAGAGCGGTGATTATATTTCACTCATGATTACCAAATTACGTTCGAGGTGAGAACGAACGATGCGGTTGCGTAATTATCGCGCGGGTCTACGGTTTCTGAAAATTTCACGTGAAACGTACGATGAAACATCATCGACAACATTGTTGTTTCGTGGATGGTATTAATAACGGGTTTCTCTGAGATAGTTCTATTCTGCTCTAGTTCCGTATTACGATAGACGTGTCTACGAGCTCTTAGAGCGATTTGTTTTGCCTCGAGATGACTATCATTCGTGTAGAAAATTAGTGGCTAGAAACGACAAGTTTCTCATCGTTTCGGTTTTGAAAACAGTTCTTTGGAAATTTCACTTGAAATTTGCTCCAATAGAGTGGATACTATAAAGTTATATTATAATGTAACTATGGTACTTGATTCGAAATTGTAATAGTTGGATAACTTTGTAGTACTTACTATATTACAGCATATTTCGAGGGAACTTTCACAATTGGAATTTTTGATGAAACTTTTTCCAAACGTGACAACAACTGTGCTTGATTCGAATTTACTTATATAGTAAGGTATGGTACTTACTTATATAGTAAGTATCATACTATTATAATTTCAAATCAAGCAGTTGTCACGTTTGGAAAAAGTTTCTTTAAAAATTCCAATTGTGAAAGTTCCTTCGAAATGTGCTCTGATATAGTAGGTACTATAAAGTTATAAATTGCAAATTCGAATCGAGCAAAGTTGTTGTCACGTTTCGAAAAAGTTCGAAAAACATTCCTTCGGAATCTACCCCCAAAATTTCCCTCGAAATATACTCTACTATAGTAGGTACTGTAAAGTTATCCAACTATTATAAATTCGAATCAAGCACAGTTGTTGTCACGTTTCGAAAAAGTTCGAAAAAAATTCCTTCGAAAT
The DNA here is from genome assembly GCF_051014685.1 of Ptiloglossa arizonensis. Taxonomy (NCBI): domain Eukaryota; kingdom Metazoa; phylum Arthropoda; class Insecta; order Hymenoptera; family Colletidae; genus Ptiloglossa; species Ptiloglossa arizonensis. The sequence continues at coordinate 25,294,471 of NC_135050.1, forward strand.
CTACCCCCAAAATTTCCCTCGAAATATACTCTACTATAGTAGGTACTATAAAGTTATCCAACTATTACAAATTCGAATCAAGCACAGTTGTTGTCACGTTTGAAAAAAGTTTCTCCAAAAATTTCCCTTAAAGTACACTCCACTATAGCAAGTACCATAAAATTATCCAACTATTACAAATTCAAACGAAACACAGTCGTGATCACGTTTCGAAAGATTTTCTCCAAAAATTTCCCTCGAAGTACACTCCACTGTAGCAAGTACCATAAAATTATCCAACTATTACAAATTCAAAGGAAACACAGTTGTGATCACGTTTCGAAAGATTTTCTCCAAAAATTTCCCTCGAAGTACACTCCACTGTAGCAAGTACCATAAAATGATCCAACTATTACAAATTCAAAGGAAACACAGTCGTGATCACGTTTCGAAAGATTTTCTCCAAAAATTTCCCTCGAAGTACACTCCACTGTAGCAAGTACCATAAAATGATCCAACTATTACAAATTCAAATGAAACACAGTTGTGATCACGTTTCGAAAGATTTTCTCCAAAAATTTCCCTCAAAGTACACTCCACTGTAGCAAAGTACCATAAAATTATCCAACTATTACAAATTCGAACGAAACAGTGGTGGTCAAGTTTGAGAAAAGTTCCCTCGAAAATTCCATCGCGAAAGTTCCTTCGAAATATACTCTCCGTTACAGTGGCAACTATAAACCTGTTCAAGTGTCGCAAATTCGAATTAAGGACAACTGGTCCGATCGAGTCAACGTGGATTCTCGATGGTTCGAGCACTTGCCACGGATCGTCTGTTTCAAGTACTCGAACGTTTCTCCTCGATGTCACGTTGGATCGTGCACCTTGCTTCGATCGATTTCGTTCAAAGTCAACATTAATCGAACAAGAAATTCAACGACGATGAATCACGTTTCGTCCAACAATTGAGTTCATTTACGCACGAAAGTGATCTGTACGAACGAAATAGAATTTCCTTGAATCTTTGACTTACCCATTTCTGTGGTAATCGACGATCGGTTTAGAGTCTAGTCTGACCATGGAAAACGAAGAAGAAAAAAAAAAGAAATACGTGTGTAAGCCTCGATCGTTGAAACGAACGAAAAAGGTTGGAAGGAAAAACGCCGGAGCAATAGCTCGTAGAATTTTGCAACCATCTTGGAAGAAGTTCGAGAGTGTTAACGCGTCGATAATAATATTCGAATTCTCGGAAAAACGTGCATCGCTGCATTTTATTAGAAGAGTAAATCGAGAACTTGCGAAACGATCCCCACTCTGTCTCGGTTGACGCGGAATACGTAATCGCAGAGACGTCGAAGGATATTGTTTCGAAAAAATTGCTCAAATTTCTTGAAAGCTGTTCCCTGAAAATATTCAACTACGTGCGATCGTAACGAAACTCTCCACGAATCGACCGAGAGTGTTCGCCGAAAAAAGAAAACGAAAAAAAAAAAAAGAAAATCGGTAAAAGTGATACTTTCACCGATACGGTTAAATTTCTCGAATTTCTTAAAAGCTATCCCGAAGTGTATCGATTCGTATCGGTGTAACGATCGAAACGTACGTACTCTATCCGCGCGATGCAAATCCCACAGCGTGTCAATAACGAAACTCTCCACCGAGAGGACGAATCGATCGAGTGTTCACCGAAAAAAGAAAACGAAAGAAAAAAAAAAGAAAAAGAAAGAAAGAAGATCGATAAAAGTGATACACAGGTGAAAACGGAAAGTTCTCGGCGTAAAGAAAAAAAAAAGAAGAAAGAATCGAAGCTAAAACAGCCGAGGCACGCTCGATACTCGTAACGTAAGCAAAGCACTTCGTGAAACCAAGCCACTGCCCCGGACACGATTATCGGATCGAGACTTCGCAAAGTAGCACGTCGTTCCAGTGAACGCGCACCACGGACGAATCGAAGCGGCTAGTTTACCACGGGATCACTGCTCGATCGTCACCGTGTAACTATTTCGTCTCGTGTGTCCGTCGATTCGATCGTACGAGTATCCGTCGCGCGTCAGAAACGAACACATCGGTGAGTTTCGATCGTGAGGAACGATCGCGCCTCGTCTCGTCTCGTTTCGCGTACGCGACGACCGGGAAACTTCGAACAACGTATACGATGTATGGTATCGTCACTGTACACACTGCAGGTTTGCACGTTATAGCGGAATCTCGTCGAGGTGTTGTACACGGTTAGTAGTATTGAGAGAACTCACCGGCGGCGCAAGTTTCCCCCGAAACGAACGAGAGAAACGGGACGAAAAAAGAAAACAAGAAATCGACTTCAAAGCGACCGTTCGAAAGACGGTTGACCGAGCGGCTCTCGTTCGGTACGTGGTGTCGGTCGACGCTCGCGGTAACACGCGTCGAAGATCACTAAGGGGATGATATGTGGGCCAGTCGCTTTTAAGACGAGCCAACTAACGAAAGGTGGACTGAGCCTACCTGGGACCAACCAGAGTTCCTTATACCTGTCCGCGTGAGAGGCCGGGACAACTTCTCCCACCAACGGATACCATTGACGCGTCTACACGACGTGCAACACACTCGTGCGTGATCCTGCGTTGAACTTTGAGACTTTTAGAGGTACCTACCTTCCTGCCACGAAACAAACCAACGCTGCCGGCGGTGTACCTCGAGCTATACGTTCAACGTCACGGACCACGGACGAACGTGTACGTGGTAGGACGCGTGTTGTACACTCCGTGACAAAAGGGACGTTAATCTTTTCGATTTGGTCCGCTACTAACGTGGATACGGTTGGTGTACCGTGAGCCGATGATTGGTCGACGAGAAATCGAATTTCCGTATCGGTTGACTAGCGACTTGCGGTTAAACGTTTGTGTAAACATCGGTGATAATTGTTATAGGGAACTTTTTCGCTTTGGTTGGGGTACGACGTGAATTCGGTTCAATGACTTCGTTTTTACGGAGAGAGACCTTTCGTGAATTTTTCGGCTCGTTATCGAGATAATAAGTTTTGTAATTTTTATGGAGCAGAGGTGCCAGTTGAGAGACAGTTGACGATAAAGGGAATTTGTTTTGTTTCGGTGTTGTGATTCGTAGTTGGACATTTAAGTGAACATTGGTGATAATTGTTACAGGGAACTTTTTTGTCGACTTATAGTTGAAAACTTAAGAAAACGTCTATAGGGAATTTTTTTTGTCGAGATATAGTTGGAAAGTTGAGTAGACATCTGTGACGATCGCTATAGGGAACTTTTTTGTCGAGATATAGTTGGAAACTTAGGTAAACATCTGTGATGATCGCTTTAGGGAACTTTTTTGTCTACTTATGATTGAAAACTTAAGAAAACATCTATAGGGAATTTTTTGTCGAGATATAGTTGGAAAGTTAAGTAGACATCGGTGATGATCGCTATAGGGAACTTTTTTGTTGAGATATAGTTGGAAACTTAAGTAAACATCTGTGACGATCGCTCTAGGGAACTTTTTGTCTACTTATGGTTGAAAACTTAAATAAACATCTATAGGGAATTTTTTGTCGAGATATAGTTGGAAAGTTAAGTAGACATCGGTGATGATCGCTATAGGGAACTTTTTTGTCGAGATATAGTTGGAAACTTAAGTAAACATCTGTGACACGGTCGCTCTAGGGAACTTTTTTGTTGAGATATAGTTGGAAAGTTAAGTAGACATCGGTGATGATCGCTATAGGGAACTTTTTTGTCGAGATATAGTTAAAATCTTAAGTAAACATCAGCGATGATCGCAATAAGGAATTCTTTTTTCAACTTGAAGTTGAAAACGTAAGTAAACATCTATAGAGAACTTTTTTGTCGACTTATAGTTGGAAACTTAAGCAAACCTCTATGATAATCGCTATAGAGAACTTTTTTACCGAGATACAGTTGAAATCTTAAGTAAACATTAGTGACGATCGCAATAAGGAATTCTTTTTTCGACTTGAAGTTGAAAACGTAAGTAAACATCTATAGGGAACTTTTTTGTCGACCTATAGTTCAAAACTTGTACAAACATCGGTAATGCTCCCTACAGAGAAGTTTCTTGTCTACTTATAATTGAAAACGTAAGCAAACATCGATGATAATTGCTATAAGGAACTCTTTTGCGTTGATTAGAGAAGAACACAAATCGAGTTCAACGATTCGATTTTTTCGAAGACATTTCACGAATTCCTGCGAGTCTATATTGACCTTGTGTGATTTAAAGCTGTTTAGTAAATAAACCGGTAATAAAATAAGTAATGAGTATTATAACTTGATCCGTGCAACAAATACACTTTCCTGTATCGTACAGTAATTCCTTGTTACTGTAAAGCTGTATCTATTACCTGTGAGAAATCTAAAATCGATCAATTTTTGGTTTAAAATTAAAATCTGAATATTACTAGCTGAGTTTATACTACTTCAACGATCGTTGTAATAAACAAGATCGCTTGGAAATTTTCATTCCTCGATCAGTACCACGTCGTTGAACTTGTACGAGAACGTGTTTGATACTTGGTTAGTATCGTGTGTTTTTCCCTATCGAAATTTGTTATGGCTGACGGTAACTAGACGCGATAAACGAGTGATAGCGAAGTAACAACGATTCGAAAAAAATTGGATAATTATTTAGAAAAACGACCATCCAACTTCAACGAAAGTGGAACGTATTACGAAGAACATTATCCAGAACAACTTTATTCCAAACGTGTTATCGCTGCTCGGTTTTAATTCGATGATATTCAAAGGGAAAAGAAAAAAAAATTGTTGCAAATATTGCACTCGATGTCGCGTATGCATTACGAAATAAATGCAAGACATTGTGTTCAAAAATTTAAATAGAGTTATATTTACACGGTGTGCTATTTTCTTTTTTTTTTATCGCTGAGTGTAATTACACCTAAAGGTCGCAATGTTACTGTGCAGTATCGTATATCGGTAGTTTATTTATTTATATTTACGGCCACGAACCCTTTGGTATACAGATAAAAAGAAAAACAAAGGCAGCCGATAGGTGGACAACACGCGAGAGGAGGCTGCGTCTAAAAGTAGCACGAGTGTTAAATAAATCGAGCGAATTGCCCTAATTATTCGCATTGATAATGATCCCGCTGATACAGTTAAATTGGCCGTGAAGTGCGCGATGCGTTTCACGGTAAATAAAAACACGATTCCTTTCAAAGTTTCGATCCGAAGTTGACACTGTTGACGAAACGTATTCGAACAATGGTTGTGTTCTTTTTTTTATATATTATCAGAGACCTGTTACGTATAACGAAACACGTGTAGGTAATCGTGGTATGCGCCATGCCTCGAAAACGTTGAATCGAAACGAGACGAGAATTTCGTTCGAGATCGAGACGAGACGAGAATTTTCTTCGAGATCGAGACGAGCCCTCGTAAGTATGTCACCGGTCGAGAATGTTCGAGAATCTTGAGATTTTCGAGATTCTTAAAATTGTCGGGAATCTGTATCTCGATACCGGTCCGGTTATACCGAATACGATCACGATTTTGATGAATTATTCGATTCCACGGTCAAGAGTCAAACGATCGTTTCTATGCGCATAGGACACGACTAAATAAATATTATTGGGTGTATTAATTTACGCTTCATCTGCAATTCGATTCCCGTCAATTTGCAACGATGACGATACTTGTGACTGTGGAACCGTCTTCGAGATATTTTCTTATTTGGGTAAAATTTTAATTAAAATTTAATACACTGGAACAACACGTCGTTACATTGTTGTTTGTGACGCTTGAGTGAACAATGAAAGATCTAACAGAACTATACTGTTATCGAAGAATGTTGAAAAATTACAATTTTTTACACATTATTGAAAATTTCATCAAAAATATTATTATTATTTTTATTATTATTTTATTATTATTATTATTATTTATAAACGGAACTAATGAAACCAAGAGTTTTAGGAGCAGAGTTGACAATTTGAAAAATATGACTGGAAAAGTTCAATTACAGTTACTTGTTTATTTCGTCTATTGTTTTTTGTACACATTTTATGTTTTATGCTCCCAAAGTTGTAACAAAAAGTATCAAATATCTCGAATCTTAATATTTGAGGGGATATTTTCACTAATAATTATCTATTCGTTCATTGCGATATTTAGAGTTAATTTTCTATTCGTTTATCACGACATTTGACATTAATTTTCTATTCGTTCATTGCAATATTTAAAATTAATTTTCTATTCGTTCATTGCGACATTTAAAATTAATTTTCTATTCGTTCGTTACGACATTCGAAATTAATTTTCTACTCGTTCATTGCGATATTTAAAATTAATTTTCTATTCGTTCAATGCCATACTACAAATCGAAATAGCAAGATAAGAAAATGATTGGAGTAAATGTTATTGACAAAAAAATATTAGTCGCAGCACAATAAACGATTAGTCCCCTCTGTACAATTCATTTAAAACAAACAGAAAGTCGATATCTTCGTTAGAATTTGAAAGAAAACAATTTTTAACGCTTCATTCGATGAACCTTGCACTTAAAAACAGTACGATAAAACGACAAATTATTCCGTAACTTATTCAGGTTTCATAAATCGGGATAAATAATCGAATGGAAGAATTTTATTACGAGACCCTCTATAAATTAAATTCTAATTTTTACTCGATAAGTAATCAGATAAAATTTGTTTATCTCTCGTTGCCTGTATGCGAAACTAGTTTTATCCACAAATTTTTCCCATCTCTGGTGGAAAAATTGGATAAATTCTATCAATAATATTGAGTCATCAGCGATAATATTATCGACACAATAATATCGTGTGAAGACTAAGACTTCACTGTATCAACTTTTCTCGGCAATGCGATGCGAAACTGGTAAAAAAAAAAATCAAACCGAAGGTAAAAACGAAGAGTGAATTTTGTCCACGAACGTGTAATCGGTGAAAATTTTAAATTCGACTAAAAACATTTTCCAATACTTTTACTTCGTTACGACTCGCTCCACTGTAAATGAAATTGACGGGCGATTTGTACGCTAATTATAATTTAATTCGTAATTTTTAATTTAAAATTATCACTTTTAAATCCTTTCCCAAACAAACTTCAAAATCTTGTTATCCAATAATAAAATTTATCGTAATCCATAGGACCTTAAATTTACTACATTTTGATTTGAATTATTACTAATATTATCGAAAATATAATTATTTTTTGTATTCACAAAGATTCGAGGTTTGCGCGAAAACGTGAAAAATTTTGGAAAAAGATCGACGGTCTGTGAAAAAATCCGAGACGGCCATTTTGGAAGATATCTTATTCCGTTGTTAACTCCCAAGTTTCTTTTTTTAAATAAAAAAAGAACCATCGAGATCGCTCGAACCGTTCGAGTTTCATTCAAAAAGTAAATCGATCGGTGACTATTGGAACACTCTGTGCAAATAGTCGAAATCTATACAATGAAAGATGTCGCGATTGATGACTTTCGAATACTTCGACAGAACTCTAACGCGATGATTTGAAAAAGAAAATTTACCGTTCACGAGGACAATGACACCTTTAACCCTTTGCACTCGATTATTCCTTTTCACCAAAAACCTTCGCGTCGAGAAAAAATCTTCAAGTCGTAAAATTAATCTGTAATGGATCAATTTCGTATACTTGGCGTACATACGTTTACGCTCTACGAAAACGTAATATTTGAACTCCAATTTGAATTACAAACCACGAAGTTTTCCCGGATTGAAAATAGTAGAGTGAATTAGGTGGCTAACCGAGGGTCTCCTCTCGAGTCGAAAGGGTTAACCGTTGATTAGAACAACCGTTATCGTAACTCGAATCGTAGAGCAAAGTATTAACGGGAACGATGCAAACGATTCTGGTCCCCGTGAACGAAATCGTCGATAAAACGGTTCTGATTGGGGCTAGAGTCGTTCGAATATATAAAGAGGCGCGCGATCGGCTCGAATATCCGAATCGAGCACCACGCGCCTTTCGAGTACAGCTTAAATACCTTCCAGGGACTATTCGAATTTGTTCGAAGCAACTGGAACCGTCAGCTACCGATGGTCGAGTGCTCGTATCGGGTATCGAGTTCTCGTTGGCTCGAATTTCAAGTAACTGGTAACGCTTTCGGTACTCGGACAGGTGTCCTCCAGCTTGGAGTATTCGATATTGTAATGCTTCGCGAGATACTCGAGGCTTTCACGGGTTCTTGCAGTTGATACTGCTCGAGGCTCTCGAGTGTAAGCCATGTCCTTTTGAGAAAGCTAGCACTGCAGCCGGCTGCAACGTTGTTGCAGTTATCAACCGTATCGCGATGACGACTCGTTTGAACGTATTGAATGTATTTGAATATTCGGTATCGGCTCACGATGAACTACTTGGTGGTTCGAGAAATATTTTATCCAGTATAGTATACACTATACTAGTATAGTAACTAGGTTGCTCGACGAGTTTTATCGAACGATAGAACTCTAGTTGAAAATAATCTGTAAGGAGAACTCTAATTGAAAATAATCTGTAACGAGAACTCTAGTTCAAAATAATCTATAACGAGAACTCTAGTTCAAAATATTCTGTAAGGAGAACTCTAGTTCAAAATATTCTGTAAGGAGAACTCTAGTTCAAAATATTCTGTAAGGAGAACTCTAGTTCAAAATAATCTATAAGAAGAACTCTAGTTTAAAATAATCTGTAAGGAGAACTCTAATTGAAAATAATCTATAAGAAGAACTCTAGTTCAAAATAATCTGTAAGGAGAACTCTAGTTCAAAATAATCTGTAATGAGAACTCTAGCTCAAAATAATCTGTAACGAGAACTCTATAGCCTAATTCGCCCAATTTATTATATTCGCGTGTAGGTGCGTACGATTAACTTTGATCTTCTCTTTTAACGATTGGTCGTTGTTGTGGATGTTTAACGTATCCTTTCGTTTACTCGTTTGTAGATATGTATGTAAGTTTGTCTTCTTTGTTTACGCGTGAGAAGGAAATGGAAAAATTTTGAATTCTTTTCACGAAAAAATGTTTTCATCGTCAATTTTCACGTCTGATTTGTCCGATAAACCTAGTTATCGAGCAGTATATTCGACTGAGTACCGTATCGTGAATAATTCACGAATAGTTGAACAATGATTGAAGAATTATTCGATGACTAAATTTAATACAAAAATTTAGTCCAAAATAATCTGTAATGGGACCTGTAGCTCTTACGGTCTAATTCGTCCAATAAATCTTATTGAGAACTCAATTTATGGAATTGTTTATATACATAAATAATTCATAGAGCCGAACAAGAATTAATTATTCGGTTTCTAAATTTCATTCAAAAGTCAAGTCTGAACTAATCCGATGAACCTAGTTATCGAGCACTAAATTTATGAAACTTTCTTGTATAAATAAATGATTCACGAAAAGCTGTACAAGAATTAATTATTCGATTTCTAGATTTTGTACAAGAGTCTGGTCCAAACTGATCTACGATATTAACTTTCACTGCTTCTTGCACCTTAATTCGTTTCCAAAAAGAAAAACCTAATTATCCAGCATTTACTACATATATGAAACTTCTTTATGTGTGTAGATAATTCACGAAGAGTCGAACTCTCTCAAGAATTACTCCATGATTAAATTTATTACAAAACTGTAGTCCAAAATAATATGTAATGAGAACTCTAGTTCAAAATAATCTGTAAGGAGAGCTCTAGTTCAAAATAATCTGTAACAAGAACTCTAATTCAAAATAATCTGTAAGGAGAGCTCTAGTTCAAAATAATCTGTAAGGAGAACTCTAGTTCAAAATAATCTGTATGAAGAACTCTAGTTCAAAATAATCTGTAAGGAGAACTCTAGTTCAAAATAATCTGTAACGAGAACTCTAATTCAAAATAACCTGTAAAGAGAACTCTAGTTCAAAATAATCTGTAATGAGAACTCTATAGCTTAATTCGTCGAATAAATCTAGTCACCTAATTTTCTAGCTATCGTGTAATAAATTCGTGAAATTTCTTTTTGAATCGTACTGTACACGTATGATTCCAATCAATCGTATTTTTCTCACCGGGCAATATACACACGAATGATGTTAATCGCGTCTTTCATTCTGCGCATCCTTTCAAAGAACCCTGGTTTTCTCTTCATTAGATACGTAATGACTTTCGATCCGTTGAAATAAATAACGTTGCATCGAAACCCTCGGTTTAAGTGGGACTCGAACGATGATCGTCAAAGGTGTTTGCAGCAATGCACGATGAACCTGACCACATTCGTATGCTAGCTGCGTCACGTTATTATAAAAATTCGCGTTACACAAGCGATGATACTTTTTGGGCTGGTTGCGTATTGGAAAAATTATTTAGTAACGTGTGCCATTGTACTCGATACCTTGATCCATTTTGCACCAAGTGTAACGCAAAACATGGATTACTTTTCTTACAAACATTGATAAAAAAGAAAGGATGAACATCGAAATAAACGGTGCACACGACCATGGTAATTCGGTGATAGATACTTCCAAAAAATTGAATTTCTTTTAACAACGATCGAGTTATATTCAGATTAGTTTCAAACACTAGAAAACTCGTTCAAATTTGCGGTTCTGTTTGTATCTAATTGATTTTTATCCGAGCAGATGTGTGTATACCAATTGAAATTAAAGAAATATATTTAAAGAAGAAAAAATTGAAATTCTACTATCTAGATGAAAATTTCGTTCGTCTCTAAAATAATGTATAAATTTAAAAATACCGAGCTAGAGAACGAAATTATAAAGAAGCTAAAAATTATTTAATTATTAACGGTGTCTTTGCCTACAATATTCGTGGACGATTATCAAAATAGACGACTAATGGTACTCGTGAATTAATTTACTCTTTCCCTGTCTAACTTCTAAGATATCTATGTAATTTAAAAAAAATAAAAATACGTTAATTGTCGACAGTTCTAGTGTTAAACAACACTGGATTAAAGAATCATACCGGTGTGAAATAAACAAAAGTTATCGCACGTAGTTTCCGTTCCTCGCATTCTTAGAAAAACCAATTTATATAATGAAATCACGGTGTGAAATTATTTAAACAATTTACCCACGTAAAATTCCGTTCACGTCCGGGAATCGTTCTCACCGGGCGTGTACGATACTCGCGAAACACAAAATTATGCGCGATAATTAATTCATCGGTATTAATAAATATATTCGTTCGAAGCAGCGATCATCGGTTCATCGCGTCGAGAACAATCGAAAAACAATACCTCGGATGAAAAAAAAGTCCCCGTTCACGTGTCACTGTTTGAAAAAATTTTTTATTCACAACGAAACTCCACCGATTTTCGTTTCGCCTAAGTGCGTGGATAACGCTCGAAAAACCATACGAATAAAAAAAAAAGTCCACGTAGCACGGTGTGAAAAATTTTTGTTTACAACTCCATCGATTTTCGTTTCGCCTAAGTGCGTGGATAACGCTCGAAAAACCATACAAATGAAAAAAAAAAAGTCCACGTAGCACGGTGTGAAAAATTTTTGTTTACAACTCCATCGATTTTCGTTTCGCGTAAGTGCGTGGATAACGCCCGATAAACGATACCTCGGACGAAGAAGAAGAAGAAGAAGAAAAAAAAGAGAAGTCCACGTGGCATGAAAAATTTTTGTTTACAACGAAACTCCATCGACTTTCGTTTCCTCTAAGTGCTTGCGTTGCACTTAGCACCGTGTCACGTATTTGTCGGCTACGATGGTCAAGTATGAAGAGCACACCGAGAGAGCATTCCACGACGTAAGTTCGCGTATAACCGATCGAAACGTTCGCCGATGGCGTAGTTAACGATCGTGTTGTCGATGAACGCATCATCTTCGCCTAGAGTTTACGTCGTAAATGTGAACGAATCGAAGCAGCGGTGTTCACCTTGAGTGACCGAGAACCGGTCGTATAGGTCCGGGATGTGTAAAATCGTTTCCTTTCCGATCGAAGAGACCTTTTTTTTTTTCTTTTTTTGCCACAGAGTGTTTACTTTTTTTTTCTCCCCTAGCTCGAGAACGTCTAGAAAGTTCACAGAGAGATCCTAGGACGGACGCTCGTCGCTCTTCCCTTTCACTTTGCACCGTGTCAAATCCGCCTTATCCCACCAGTCACGAGACGCTATTATCGTTTATCGTTGCAACGCGCTTGAGTCACGATCGTGAATCTGTAATTTAGGGGACAATTCAAATCTGAAATTTCACTCAAAATCGATTTTTCTTTATTTCGTTTGCTTAACTAGAGCGACGGTGAACGTATTTCTTTGTATCGAATTGGGTAAGTGTCTTCGAAATTAGGGAAAAGGATAAATTAATTTAAGAGTGTTTTTAGTTGTCCATTTTGATAATTGTCCATAAATGTTGTAGGCACAGACACTGTTGATAATTGAATAATTTTAAAGAAATGTTTGAGAATTGAGAAGTTGAATTTTTTTTTAAGAAGAAGGGAGTATTGCGGTGTAGAATCTTAAAAAATGGATTTCTCGTTTGTTTCGTTTGCTTAAAATGTGTTACTTTGAAAATATGCGTGCAATTTCTTCAATTCGTGAAAATGCAGTCGATGCGAAGGTTTGAGTGTACATTCCTGCTACCGGTGAAATTGACAAGAGAAACTTTAAATGCGTCTATCTTAAAACGTTATTCTTCAAACTAGCTTCCATATCTCGAGATCTAGTTGACCGATTGACTTCATACTTGGAGAGAATCTTCACTGAACATACCTTCATCGCCTAAGCTAGAGATTCTAAAATGCATTAACTTTTACTATTTCTTTGTAACGTTCTAACCACCAAACAAAGCTAAGAAATATAAACTCAGAATTGAAAGTTTCACCATTTTTTTATTTATCAAGATTTTCACTTCTCCTTAATTCCAACTACAACTATATCCTTCCCAATGAAGATACTTTCTCACCCTCTGTTTCCGATCAGTGAATCCGATCAGCTGAAATCGTGAAAGCCAATGGCATCTGTCTTAGAAGAGCCATTAAACGAGACACTATAACTCCGTTAATGTTTAATATTTCCAGTTTAGAAAAAATACCGTACTTACTTACAAGTTCGATAAACGTATCTGGAAAATCTCCATACGAAATAGCCAACGTATCGTTGAACAGAAAAATTACAAACGGAAGCGACGAAACGACAGTCTGGACGGCAAAATATCCTCTAAATTCCAATTAGCGTGCACGAATCGCGAAACAAACGATCGGCCGGTTCGTTGTACCGCAACTGAACAATCGTTCTGGCCACCTTGATCTAAATTCTTCGAAATGTGGCAACCCGAAAGAGGAAAGGGGAAATCATAAACGCGACGTATTCCGGACACACGCTGTTCGACGAACGTTGTTTTACGCTGAGTCCGCCGACAGTGTAATTACGAATCGTTATGCGGTATGTTAATCGGTCTTTCATAACATCCTGCGACATTATGCGCGTTTCAATGCTGGACCCGCTTCAACAGGGGTGGAGGGCCACCGAGCTCCGAGCTTTTGGTTGTTTGGACAACGGAGAGTAGGGCGAGGGGGTTTTTTCTCTCTTGATCGAAAGCACCAGTTCCAAGAATTACAAGTCCGAAACGTGGTAGCTCTCGAGACAAACGTACACGCGGAGGATACCAATTTAATATCGTTCGCGTACGGTCGGTGAACAATGTTGAAACCGCGTTGAAATTTACCGAACGTTGCGCGATTCTGACGGAAAATTTTTTAAATCGGAGACCGTGTGGAAATTTACTCAACTTTGGATCATTCTAACGGAAAATTTTAAAAAGTTGGATACCGTGTGGGAATTTACTCAACTTTAGATCATTCTAACAGAAAAGTTGGAGACCGTGTGGAAATTTACTCAACGTTGGATAATTCTAACGGAAAATTAAAAAAGAAGATGGAGACCGTGTGGAAATTTACTCAACGTTGGATAATTCTAACAGAAAATTAAAAAAAGTTGGAGACCGTGTGGGAATTTACTCAACTTTGGATAATTCTAATGGAAAATTTAAAAAAATTGGAGACCGTCTGGAAATTTACTCAACGTTGGATAATTCTAATGGAAAATTAAAAAAAGTTGGAGACCGTGTGGAAATTTACTCAACTTTAGATCATTCTAACAGAAAAATTGGAAACCGTGTGAAAATTTACTCAACGTTGGATAATTCTAACGGAAAATAAAAAAAAATTGGAGACCGTGTGAAAATTTACACGAGGTTGGATCATTCTGACGGAAAATACGTAAACAATGTTTTTGTAATATCGTATTCGGTAAGGTTACATTTATTAATGATGAAAGTCTTCGCGCGGGGAAGTCGAGTTGCCTTTTCTAACAGTTCAGCGGAATGTTTACAAATAAGAGACGGCTCTCTAAAGTCGAATACAATACAGTATTCGCGGTGTCAGCGAAAAGAAAATACGTGTCTGCGAAATATTTTCTCCGAACTATAAAAACACCGATTGCGTCGAAGCAATTGAAATAAACGATTTAATTGTAAAATTGGGAGTAGTTGGGTCAACGAATGGAAAGGTTGCACGAATTGTAAAAGAAAAGTTACATCCTTCGGTGCGGTGCACTCTCGAAAAATACGATAATGGATCGACCATAAAAATTATACTCGAACGTAAAAGTGCAATGTTACGACCAGTTGGTTGTAGCGTAGGAAAAAAAGTATACCAAAATTGCCCGATACGGTAGAAAGTAATTAAAAATGTTAATAATTGCCTTTTAACTGCTTCGAACATCCCACAATTTGTGCTTTGTCTACCAGTGACTTTTGTAAATTTTTTTCATTAAAGACTTCTCCAGTGTACTCGATAAATAAAATAAACGAAAAAATAATGATTACAATGCAAGGTGTCTCTCGTCCGTGTATTCAAAGACTACGATCTGAATGACTTTTGTAAATTTTGTTCATTAAAAAATTCTTCTATGTATTAAATGCATAAAATAATCGAAAAACTAATAATTACAATATAAGGCGAGTCTCCAGCCCCTAGATTCAAAATCTACGGCTTAAATGACTTTTGTAAATTTTGTCCATTAAAGAATTCTTCCGTGTACTAAATGCATAAAATAATCATTTATTCTTTAATTATTATATTTAATAATATTAATTGATTTATATAATTATTATATTTAAAATTAATAACGTTATTCATATTATATAATTATTATATTTAATATAATATAATATTATATAATAATATAATATAATATAATATAATATAATATAATTATTATATTTAAAAATAATAACGATTACGATACAAGGCGAGTCTCCAGCCCCTAGATTCAAGGGGATCGTCCTCCATCGAAAAAAGAAGTTATTATTCTTTCGATACGTAGAAATCTACCGTTGCAATTTTCGTCGTCGGAATGTGTGTTTCTTGGTAATGTAAACCGATCCAGAGATTAATAGGCAGACCGCTGGTATATAAACAGATGTCGAACGGCGACAAAGTTAGGTTGCGCGTGTATAAGTAGTCACGTGCGTGTGCACACGTACCTTGCACACGTATACTATATATATGTAGACGTAAGGCCGAGACTCCATGGGCGTTTCGTACGCCGCGTGTCATACACGTCGCGTTTTCTCCACCGAAATAGGAACTACACTGGTGGACACAATGATGAGGCATTGTCGTACACACATCCAAAATTGCACGTACGTTTGGTACAATTTTAAACTTATCGGAAACGTTATACGCGGAGCTATGCACAAGTGACTTTACGTTAAAGCTATTGTCGTACACACATACAAAATTGCACGCACGTTTGGTAAAATTTTAAAGTTATCGATAACGTTATACACGGAGTTATGCACAAGTGACTTTACGTTAAAGCTATTGTCGTACACACATCCAAAATTGCACGTACGTTTGGTAAAATTTTAAACTTATCGGAAATGTTATACGCGGAGCTATGCACAAGTGACTTTAAGGCTATTGTACGCACATCCAAAATTGCACGTACGTTTGGTAAAATTTTAAACTTATCGGAAACGTTATACGCGGAGCTATGCACAAGTGACTTTATGTTAACGCTATGTAACAATGTAAAGAAACAAAACTCTGAACACTATTGTCTTTGAACAATACCATCTGTGTACTGAATAGTGAACACTGAACGTTGAACAGTTCCACTTGTGGAATTACAAGTGGTGCAAAATGTTGAGACTTCTAAATTAGTCTGTGTTAGTCTATTTCATAAAAGTTACTTGTTAGTAGTTAGTTTATAAGTGTTAGATACTTCTTAATGGAAAATTGAACGTTAAGTGAGGATGAGAAAATTAAAATACTTCTGGTAAAGTTTAATAGAGAAAATCAAGTACAAATTGCAAAGAAAGTGAAAAGAAGTCGACCCGAACTCCCAGTCTGACTCCTTAACGGAGGGAATATAATTAAACGGCACGATGATATATGTTTAAAATAGAAACGGATACGTTTCTTTTTATTAAATACCAAACAAACCTCCCCTTCTCTATTATTCCAATAATCGAAGCAAGACTAACCGAAACACACGTTTCAAGCGTCACGAATTAATCAATTTGCATCGTTAGCGTATATATACGTACAATTTTCCCGGCCATTATCACCGCAGCGTATATATACGCGTGTTGAGTAAACAGTGGCGATCGAGAACAGGAAAACACGGTTGAACAGCATCTTCGAAAATTTTCCATTCCACGTTTAGAAAATTCCCCTGATTCGTTGCTAAAATACACGGATTATATTTTCTAACAAAAAAAAAAAGAACGAAGATAATACAAACACACAGTACGACCTTTTTCCTTCATTTTTGCAACGCGTGAAGATCACCGAAACATCGAGTTTGGAGCATTATTGAAACATTCGTATTTAATCGATGAAAATTTTGCTTCGAGGGTATAATACTCTTCAATTTTTTTTTTTTTTTTCGTACAATGCAAATCGGTCGAAATTGTTAATTGCCGGATCTGTGCGAGCCTAGCTTCGATGTGCGGTGGACTTTAACCCTTTCGTTGCTACCGGCGTGTATATACGTCTAATAATATAATCGGTACGCATGTGAGCCGCGGACGTGTTCGTACGAAGTAATGTATGCATTCAGCGCCGTGGCGTGCGCCACGAATAGTAGAGTATTTCGCGCGTAAGCGACGCACTCGTCAAATGTACGGAGAACCGAAAGGGTTGACCGACCGACAAGCAAAGACTTTTGAAAAGAAGAATTTCAAATTGCTGACGGCCGAAATTCAAATGCAAAAATGCAAACGTGTGGCGTAGAATCCGCTGGGTAGGTTTGGTACGCGAACGATGAAATTTTCCAAGGGCGATATTAACTCCCCAACGTTGAAAAGGGCTGCCACTTTTTTTTTTATATTTTGACATCGACTGCCAGTATTTACTTTGACGTTTATCGACACTTTTACATTTTCACGTTCACCGTCACCTTTTATTTTGACGCGACCCGTCAGTTTTCATTGCGACGTTTACCCTCACTTTCTATTTTGATATTTTCGGTCATTTTTTACCGCGTCGCTTATTGTTTCTTCTTTTTTTTTATTTTGATATTTTCTGTCATTTTTTATCATTTGTCGTTATTTTTTTATTTTGATATTTCCTGTCATTTTTTATCATTTGTCGTTATTTTTTGATTTTGATATTTCCTGTCATTTTTATCATTTCTTGTTATTTTTTTATTTTCATATTTCCTGTAATTTTTTATCATTTGTTGTTATTTTTTTATTTTCATATTTCCTGTCATTTTTTCTCATTTGTTGTTATTTCTTTATTTTGATATTTCCTGTCATTTCTTATCATTTGTTGTTGTTTTTTTTTTTTTTATTATTTTGATATTTTCCGTCATTTTTACCATCTCAAAAAAAAAAAGAAAAATTAGACGAGGAAGAGTACGTGGAAGAATAAATAAATGCAAAATTCTTTTCCATTTGTTTCGAGTAAAACATGAAATTTGGAAGAATAATACGAAAATTAAATTCCAATTTTGTTCAGTGTTTAGATTCCGGTGGTGATCGTGTTTCTCGTGAGAACGGAAGCACCATCTCGGATCTGATTAAAAAATATTGAAGCTCGTTTGCCCCGAGATGCTCAAAAGTGTACGAAAGCACCTTCCGTATACAGTTAGATTCTTCCTTTCGTACCGATGGCGTACAGAACAAAGCTCGGTCACAGTGACCCCGTTAATACAATCTCTAATTCAGCAAATAGCCTCCGTCGCAACGTTAGCTCTTCCTCGGATTCAACATTCGTTTGGATATCAAATTAACGGATTGAAATACAGTTGAACGTTCGTAAGAAATTCCACAAAAACAATACACCGTCGTAACCTCCATTCGCGAGGTTAATTTTTAATTTTTCCATTCATTCGACGTCTGTATCCGGGCGTGAAAATATACAAAAGAGTGGTTATGCCATCGCGAATGGTGGAGGTTCAGCAATGGATGTTTTACAACCTAATTCTAACCCTAAGAAGCCTAACGTGACGTAATTTAATTTAACTTAAAATAATGCTGCCAAGTACAAGAGGAAATGGTGAAATAATGAAACAATGACCATCGCATTGCAAAGAAGGCTGAAGAATGTAAGTAATCCCGTTAGCGATCGAAAGAAAGAAATTTAAACAAATTATCGACCCAACGATATCCCCTACGCGATGTAACAGTACGTGAAAAAATGTAACGCGAAATCTGACACAACCTTTACCTGGTGATTGTGATTTTTATTTAAGATAAATTTTGAAGAGATTTTGCGGTGACAGTGGTCAGTAAAATCTTCGACGAGTGGACTCAAATTTAGTCGATAGACACCTGCTTTCTATGATAATTTCAACTTCTTTCGCAACGAGATAATTATTTATCGAATTCTTTTGAGGGTAACGCGACACGCAAATTCAGGAAAAATCGCAAAAAAAAAAAAGGAAACGAACGACTCGTTGGGTGAATAAACGAACGAGGTAAAAGTATCAGTAGTTGACCATGTACCAGTAGCTGACACTTTTAGAAGAAAAAAAAAAAAGGTTGAAAATAAACGCTACCAGTGACCGTATTCGTGATAAAAAAAAGCATCGTTCGAAAGCCACGATGGTGTCTGTAATCCTGTAAAACTGTTTCGAAACAATTATAATAGATGCAACAACGATGAATTATTCTAGTGAAAATGTTTTAAATTTTACAATCTTTCTCTTTTTTTTTTTTTTTTTGAAAAAAAAAAAAAATTAGACGAAAAAGCGTACGTAGAGAAACAAGTACATTTTTCTTTTGCATTTATTTCAGCAAAACTTTAAATTTGAAATAATAGTGCAATAATTAGACTCTAATTTTGGTCAATGATTATGTTACGATTCAAGTAGTTTTTTTTTGTCATCTTTGAAACATACGTCTAAAGCACTTGCAATTTATTTCTTTATTTAACGACTATCGACTCACGTCAACGAACTGACAATGTGTTAATACACATCGAAACGTTTTTCTCGTCTCTGAATTAAACTTTCCAGGTGATTAATTGACCCAAAGGTTTCCTTAAAATGTATCGATTATATTTTCAATTACGCACTGTCCAATTTATTTTGTTACTTCAAACGTATTAGTGTCGTTCGGGACTTTGTTCGTAGAACTGAACAGTTTGTCGTTCAATATTATTTCAATATCGCTTACTTTCTTTTTTTTCTTTTTTCTTTTCCACATCCGTCCTCTAACAACGTAAGAGGTCAACTACTGAATGAAAAGCAGGTCAAGTACTAGAATTTTTTCTGTCGACAGGTGACAACTACTGAAACATTTTAGGGTTTTCATATCGCATTATGAGATTACCTATCGCACATCTGCTAAGTTTCAGCCTTGTAAAATGATAAAAGAACGGTTGACGCGGTTCTATGAATGTAACGGGAAATACGTTTTATAAAAACTAGAAACGATACGAAAGTTTTTCCCGTCAATTTTCCACTGAACGGCGTAAAACCAAATCACCGGTCCATTTACATTCCAAGAAACGTGAACAAATGCGTATGGTTGATGGCGCAGGACTGAAAAAGGTTACGACTCCGTTGGAATATTTATTTTAACGACACCGCATTTTGGAGACTGTTTATCGTAGAACTTGGAATCGATGATAATGTAGCAACTGTAAGAAACCGATTAATTATCGATGCATCGATGTAAGTGACGTATCGATATAAGAAAATCGATATAAATGGTTCAAGAAGGATCGGAAAAGACATTAGCCGGTCGAGAGTCATTTTGCATTACGAGTACGTATAAATTCAAGTGTGTGCATCTCGGTGCAGAGTGCAATTGCATCTCTCGTTTTCAACGGAACACCTTATTGCGCGATATTGGGTATTACGATGAATATTAACCATTTACGCTGTAAGGTGAATCAAAGTAGAATTTAACATAACGAGCCACATTATATCGCATCATGAAAAATTACAAGACTTGGATTGTTACGTCTTGTTAAATGTAAAAAAGTATGAATATCTGAATCGTATTAAAATTAATTGTATTGGAATGAATTGTGTGCGAATGAATTGTATTTGAATGAATTATGTTCGAATTTATTGTATTCGAATGAATTATGTTTGAATTAATTGTATTCGAATGAATTGGATTCGAATGAATTGTATTCGAATAAATTGTATTCGAATGAATTATGTTTGAATGAATTATGTTCGAATGCATTGTATTCGAATGAATGGTATTGGAATGAAATGAATTCAAATGAATTGCATTCGAATAAATTGTGTCGAAATTCATTGTATTCGAATAAATTGTGTCGGAATTCATTGTATTCGAATAAATTGTGTCGAAATTCATTGTATTCGAATAAATTGTGTCGAAATTCATTGTATTCGAATGAATTGGATTCAAATGAATTGTATTCGAATAAAATGTATTCGAATGAATTATGTTTGAATGAATTGTATTCGAATGAATTATGTTCGAATGCATTGTATTCGAATGAATTATGTTCGAATGCATTGTATTCGAATGAATGGCATTGGAATGAATTGGATTCAAATGAATTGCATTCGAATAAATTGTGTCGAAATTCATTGTATTCGAATAAATTGTGTCGGAATTCATTGTATTCGAATAAATTGTGTCGAAATTCATTGTATTCGAATGAATTGTTTTCGAACGAACTGTATACGAACGAATTGTATTCGAAATTATACGTAATTATTGTTCGAAGAAATCTCGTCGACCGACCAGTTCTCTGTCACGGAAGAATCCTCTTCGTGTAAAGTGTTAACGTGCTTTCGCAAATCGAGAAACTATCAGACGCGTTTAGGTTCCAATTCGTTCCTCGAGGTTCCTGAAACACATCTCCAGAACCGATGCAGACAAACGCTACAAAGTCTAAGAAACGCTACACACCAATACGAGAAACTTTCCAAACGGAATGCAGGTTGTTCGTGACGGTGACACGTCGAACGAACCACTTCTTCTCGAGGGGAAAATTACGTTTTCCAGCAAGGTCGAAAAAATCAAGCAAATTGTGCCGATTCATGCTGATTCCAGCGAATGCAAATTTACCAACGGTGATCGCGATCTCGTGTGACACTCCCATTGTCGCCGCGATTATTCCATTTTAACCTGAAACTTAAGGAACGAAGGTTTTCCTTTTGTGAAACATTCGCCGCTGAAACGTTGCCAGGCCGCGTTGCTTGCTGCGAAATTTTCCCGAGTTGTCGCAACTTACGACTCTCGTTACAATGGCAAAAGGATGGTGGCTACACGCACGTAACTTTTACGCGATAACCTCCACAATACCGAGCGAACTTCTAGCTGCCAGCTTCAACAAAGCTTCCAAGATTTTTTCACTGAGATAGTTTCTACCACTTTGATCATTATACGCTGTGATCGAATTTAAATATCTTAGGGAGGCTCTTAGATACAGTCGGTGACATTGTTCGCGGAATTTCTTTGGTGTCTCGGTCGTTTAAGGTGATCCCGATGGATAAATAATTCGTATATGTAACAAATAAACCGTACTTTTATGTATATTGAATTCTTAGTCGACTGACATTGTTTTCTAAATTTATTTGGGGTTTCAATCTCCTAAGACGGTCTCGATGGATAAATAATTCCTATTTATAATAAATGAACTGTACTTTTGTGTATATTGAGTTCTTAGTCGACTGACATTGTTTTTTAAATTTATTTGGGGTTTCAATCTCTTAAGACGGTCTCGATGGATAAATAATTCCTATTTATAATAAATGAACTGTACTTTTATGTATATTAAGTTCTTAGTCGACTGACATTGTTTTCTAAATTTATTTGGGGTTTCAATCTCCTAAGACGGTCTCGATGGATAAATAATTCCTATTTATAATAAATGAACTGTACTTTTGTGTACATTAGGAAGATGATTAGTTATAGGTAGTCGATATTGTTTTGTGAAGTTGTTTGGTGTCTCAGCCCCTTAAGGTGATAGATAAATAATTTGTATATGTAATAAATAAACTGTATTTGTATGTATATTTTGTGAATTTTTGGGGAGATCTCCGACCTTAGAATTCCCAATAAATAAATAATCCGTGTACGTAACGAATAGAACGTACAAAATCATCACCAAAACGACCTTAGTTGTATTTAATTGTACGCGAGCAAACATTGTTTAGAAACGATTTTTGCAACGTGTAAAGGAAATTAATTTTTTTTACTTATTTCTGCTTTTTGTACTGTACAACGGGAAAGTAACGTGCAATCCAGACAAATTTCGAAATAATTTCGTTCGTGGAAGGATACATTTTAAGATCCGATCACGTTTCGAGTATTAAAAAAGAGAAATTTATCTCGAACCCGTGTATGTATGTGTATATATATTTATATTAAGATTACATCTAAACGACTGAATTTCAATGAAACACTATTTTTGAGTTTCATATTCCCAACTCAAGACCCGATTCAATTTTGTACGAAATCGGTCCATAAATAACACTGATTACATCTCGCAGTTTATTCGATTTATCCGATATATGTGTATTAAATGAAACAAAGAGTATTAAATAAAAAGGATTAAATTCCAGGCTGGAATGTTGAATAAATTTTCAAAAATTAAACGATACGAAGAGTATCGAATAAAAGGAACTAACTTCCAGGCTGGAATGTTAAATAAATTTTCAAAAATCAAACGATACGAAGAGTATCGAATAAAAGGAACTAAATTCCAGGCTGGAATGTTAAATAAATTTTCAAAAATCAAACGATACGAAGAGTATCGAATAAAAGGAACTAACTTCCAGGCTGGAATGTTAAATAAATTTTCAAAAATTAAACGATACAAAGAGTATCGAATAAAAGTAACTAAATTCCAGGCTAGAATGTTAAATAAATTTTCAAAAATTAAACAATACAAAGAGTATCGAATAAAAGTAACTAACTTCCAGGCTAGAATGTTGAATAAATTTTCAAAAATTAAACGATACGAAGAGTATCGAATAAAAGGGACTAACTTCCAGGCTAGAATGTTGAATAAATTTTCAAAAATTAAACGATACGAAGAGTATCGAATAAAAGGGACTAACTTCCATGCTAGAATGTTAAATAAATTTTCAAAAATTAAAAGAAGGCTTATTCATCGGGTATTTAAACATTGTCTCGCAGTACCGCGAAATTTTGCAACGTGTTCGTCTTTGTTAATATTATGAATTAGAATCGTTCCGGAAAGTGAGAGAAAAGAAGAGTGTCGTCCATTGTTGAGCAGCCTCGGGGAAAATAGTTGCAAAAGCAACGTGAAACGAACGCACCAAAGGTGTATTAAAAAATTGGCTACATACCGGTGGTTGAAAAGAAACACACAATGGCCAAATAGAAGGAACATTTTTCGCGTATTTCGTCCACAAATTCACCAGACCCTCGAGGAGTATTTTTCCGTTATCGAGCTCGTGTTTCACCGAAATTAGTTTCTTTTTTTTGTTTATCGAACCCTTCCGGGCGATAAGAACCGAAAAAGAAAAGATTCCTAAGAGCGTCTTTAATATATGCACATACGGATAGTGTGTGCTCACCGCGAAACGAAAATATTAACAATTCGACGCTGTTAGAAATGTTCAAGTTCGCGTTAGAGTTTCAAATAACTCGGCGTCAGCCTCGTGACGCGATATTTACAGGGAACACAAAATTTACCATTGTCAATACGGAATATTTTACAATAAATAGCACACCTTGCGTTCACATCTCAGAATAAAATTTCGTCCGTACGAAATTCGCGCGCAAACCGCTTCGCGAATCAATTCGCGTGTGCGTTTTAATACGAATCAACGTTTGTTTCTGTTCCAAGTTAATTTTCATAGCGTGCAAAAAGACCGTCTTTCGTGGTCGTTACTATTGCGTACGTAACGAACAATTCCTCTAGAAGTGTGCATAATTTTTCAACGCTTTCGAGCAACTTACCAAAGGTGATTATTTAAATATTCGAGTATTCCTCGGATACGATCGAGTAAGAAAGATATATAATTCGTTAAACCTTTCGTTCACCGTGAAAGAACCATGTAAAAGGAAGAAACGGTTATCGATTAATGTTTGTTGCTCCGTGTCGGTTGTTTTTCTACACAGAACGCTCTTTCACGGGGTGGTTCCCTCGCGAAACACTATTTTAACGCAAATTTGTTACTCGTGGCAGTTAAAAGCAAAATACTATATCCGAACCGCGATCTCTCGCCTTGACGCATTGCGAAATCTTCCTAAGTTGTCCTTTGCTATCCATTCTCCTCTAATTATACCAAATGGTTCACGGTAATTGGCGCCAGTTGCGTGCCGCCATAATTATAGATTTTTATCGAAAATTATTACGAACGAAGACAACCGTCCGAGTCTGGTTTTAGCAACCGTGTCACGAAACGTTCGAACTTTTCTCAAGTATTCGTCGGTTTGTTTGTTTGTTTGTTTTTTTTTTCCTTTCGCTAATTAGATAATCGTAAACGTATGCACGGAAACTCGACCCTAATTACGAACACGAATCGATCTTGCACGGATCCCTGTTAGCCTAAACGAGTCGGACTCGTGGTCTGTGACAAAATTTTAGATCTTAAATTGTGTTATTTCTCTCTTGTCTTGTAACCGTGGAAATGAAATTATCAAAAATTTGTATCGAATTGGCATAATTGTCGTCTCGTTGTTTTCAATTACAGTATACGTGGTTGTGTTCTATTATTATATTTCTCGTTCTGTTGTTTTCAATTACAGTATACGCGGTTGTTATATTTAAATTGTTATATTTCTCGTCCTATTATTTTCAATTACAAAATATGCGGTGCCTCGTCACCTTGTGTATCAATGGTTAAAGATTTAGAAATTATTTTCAGTTACTAAATTTTACTCTTCCCATTTACAATACCGTGAACGCGGTTTATTAGCAGCTTGGTTTTATAAAACATTTCAGTTCTGATTTTAACAACATTCACCTGAACAAATTGTGTACAAACAATTAATCGAGCGATAGAGTTAGATTCTTAAGATTTGTATCTGATAAACCAAGTGCACCTATAAATGTTATTAATCGAGATTACAGTCAAGTTACGAGCACGCTAAATCTAAAATCCGACTTATCCTTTTTCTTCAAAATCATAAATTATCAAATTGGCCGTGGACAGCTCTCAACTAGTGTAAATTTCTCACGCTCCCTCGAGATCTTTAAATTTTAATTAATTCTGATTCTATTACTCGCATTTGCACTCTGGTTACTAAATAATAATATTATCTATCACCTTTGGTATCTTTCGCTAAATTTCGTTGTCGGTTGAACAATCTTTTGTCATTTCTTTTCTTCAATTCGCGCGCTACGTTTTCTCTATTCTCTTTACGAATCCATTTCTATTTTTCCGAGTAATTTTTTTTCTTAATTATCCTAGTCAGTATTTCTATGTATCGAGAACATTACGTTTACAATTCTACTGTTATTCATATCTTGCAAACAACAACGAAAGAAAATATACCGCGAAAAAACACCAAGAAGTGGAACAGATTAACTTGTAAAAAAACACGATCTCCTCGGTTTTTCTCGACAAATTCATCGATGTTATACAATCGCGATCGTGTACGATGCGACAACTTGATACAAAAAAAAAAGACGGAAATTTTGCGCAATCATCATATTTCGTTCAATAATAGTATTCAATGAAGTGTTAATGAAGTTACTCAAGATTCTAACGCGTACTTTTATGCGGAAACACGAACTCGTTTTGCATACCGAACTCGCTTACGCCAGCATCGCTAAACCCGTCCTTAATTGTCAAATATTTTAATACGATAAAATGTTTGTAAAGAAGTCTCTGGCCCGTGAATTGGCAAACAAGTGGTAAACGTGCTCGATAATTTCATTCGAAGAACAAAGAGGATATCACGGACGAGCTACGCGTTAAAACTTTGTAATAAAAAAAAAAAAAAAAAAAAAAAACAAGAAACAAGAAGAAAAAACAAAAATACACCTTCGATGAATGAATAACTCGTCGCAGATTCTAATGGATAATTTACACGATAAAAATGGTAAAAATATGTACAGAGCGGAGACCGTTTTCATTAATGACCGGTTCATTAATCACTGAAAAGCGTCATCGAGCGGGTCGAGCACGTATTTGTTTATTAGAGCGTGATCGAAAATAGGGATAGATTCTAAGCGAACAGAGGACAATCAGTGAACTATGTATCAGCAGCCAGGTTACACTTTTACCTGCTACGTTTCGTCGACACTTCACGGTGTCGCGTTGAAACGTGAAACTCGGATTTAAATTATAGAAATACTGCTTGTCTCCGGGTGTATAATCGTTCCGAGTAATTGGATGACAGTCAATAGGATTCGGTGACAATTCGTAGCAATGCTGACGATCCTAGATACACGACGTACCGAATAATTAGATCACGATCCTGTAGAATTTTTCTATCGTTTTGTAAACGTATCGACGATTACCCGTATACGTTGTTTAAATTAATAGTACGATTGGGGATATGTGAACTCTTGAGAGAAAAATGATTATTCTTTTGCGGCGGAGAAAAATATTTTTCAATTTCTTTACTCCGTCGTTGTCAATGAT
The DNA here is from genome assembly GCF_051014685.1 of Ptiloglossa arizonensis. Lineage (NCBI taxonomy): Eukaryota > Metazoa > Arthropoda > Insecta > Hymenoptera > Colletidae > Ptiloglossa > Ptiloglossa arizonensis. Next base: position 25,321,474 of record NC_135050.1, read on the forward strand.
AGCTTTTCAAACATTTGCATTATTATCTGCGCGCAAAGACACATTATTTCCGTAAATAAATATCGATTAGTTAAAGAAACATCTCAACGTCGATGATTCGGAAACTTCATCTCCTCCACGATAAAAGAAACTTTGTTATTTCTGAAAATGGAATTGATTTTTCTTTTCCGTGTCGATTGTAGAGAATTTTCTATCAATTTACATCGGTATTAGCGATTGAAATTACGATAGTTGTTCGTAACAATCGTAGAATATCTCCGCGCGATTTTGATACAGTGTATTGTTCGCGAATTAATTAGAGAATTTTCCACTCGATTCTACAATTAGCGAAAGCGTCGGTGATGCGATACAAGTACCTTTCGATGTAATTAAAAGATTTCATCGGTAATTAAGGACCCGATGTATTTCAGAGTGCACCGATACACCGCTGCGAAAATCGAGCAAACGAACGAAAATAAATGCGTCGAAAAATTCCAAACAGTTTACGATGGGTTTAAATAACATTTTACGGTTAACTTTTAACGATGTTCTACACATTGGTGAAAACGATCGAACGGTTAACGGCTACGTTTTTAATATATTTTATCGATCAACTCTTCCTGGAAATTAGGTCCGCCGCGACGATGCAACGCGATGCAACGGTTGCAGCGACGCGCTATTGCACCTACGCGCGATGCACGTCTGCTCAATAATCACATTTTACGATGTTGCGGATAATATAATGATATTCAAGGTGCAAAAGTCTTCGTGGCATTCGCACACATCATCCGCGTGACAATGCACCGGGCAGATTTTCAAAGTCACTTTCCTCAAGGATAGAAAACGACGAAGAAACAATTTATTCTCCGCGTTCAACATTATTTCACAAGGTCGTACCACGAACTCCCTCGCACTGTCTACATTCGTAGAGAAATTAACAACGACCAACGCATCGCCATACTTTCCAACGCATCGGTGCAACATTACTTACCATCGAAGAAAATAATTACCACTGATTATGAAACGATTGAAAAGACTTCCAAGAAAAATTAATATTCAAACAACCGATTCAATTAATAACCTCTTTTACTTTTGAATTTCTTTTTAATACAGGAATTATTGTCGAAAGAAACGTATCGTTTTCGTGTTTCATCACTTTGGTACTTGATTTGAGGGGAAAAAATTCAATTTAACTATTCAAGTGTACTTTGTGTACTTTTTTCTTTCTCAGAGAAGTTTATTTCACTTTTGTACGTAAAATTTAATTCACTATTTATTTCAAATATTTTTCGAAATTCTTACAATTGTAATGTTATATTGTATAGAGAAATGCAAGAAAAGGAAACCACGAGTGAAATGATCGGCTCGAAATTCGGATCGTGTCGCGAGAATATGAAACTTGAACGTGTTCGGTAACCATAAGCTAAATTTGAGCAAAAGAGGTAACTGGAACGCTGCATAGTCGTCTTGTAAGAATGGTCCTTGAATTCTTAGATGAAAACCTACAGCGATTGAGGCTAGATTCACACTGTTGTCCGTCACGCAACCATTCTTTGAAATATTCTTCAATGGATTCAACATTAAAACAGCTGAACGAAACGATGACGAACCGAGTGAATACCTCAATCGAAAACCCATTGAAGAATGTTTCGTCACACGATCCTTTGACGCATAGTATTAAGGCCATCGCGTGAGTATGTCAATCGCCCTTGTGGAAATTTTCATAAGACCGGCCTCTGGCTCCGAAGTAATTAAAAAAAAAAAAAAAAAAAAAAAAAAAAACGATACGAATTGCGATAATCGTGTCACAATTGTTAGTAACTACGAAGTACGAGTGTACCTTATCGAACAGCGAAATAACAATGGTCGAAGGTAGTACAAATTTCGATGATCGTGTTACATTGAATTAAAACGTTTCGTAATTGTTCGTTAAGGCGACTACCTTCGTATAAGTTGTACGATCTTTTAAAGATAAATATTTGTATATAAATAGTATTTTTCGTAATAGTATTTTGGTAATAATATTTTGATAATAGTATTTTAGTAATAGTATTTTCGTAATAGTATTTTGGTAATAATATTTTGGCGATAGTATTTTAGTAATAGTATTTTAGTAATAGTATTTTCCATAATAATATTTTCCATAATAGTATTTTCCATAATAGTATTTTTCGTAATAGTATTTTTCGTAATATTTTCCGTAATAGTATTTTAGTAATAGTATTTTTCATAATAGAATTTTTCGTAATAGTATTTTTCGTAATAGTATTTTCCGTAATAGTATTTTAGTAATAGTATTTTTCGTAATAGTATTTTAGTAATAGTATTTCCCATAATAGCATTTTTCGTAATAGTATTTTCCGTAATAGTATTTTAGTAATAGTATTTTAGTAATAGTATTTTCCTTGGCAAATATTTATATATAAATAGTATTATATTTATTGAATATTACACGATAAAATAAACACGAAAAAAATTTCACGAGTCGATCTCTACTTTATACAAGTGTATATACACATAAGTTTTATACACGCGCTACGGATAAATATATTCTTACAAATATTGAACAGAGAATGGTCGATCGGTTCGAACTATTGAACGAAAAAATTCGAACATTATAAACAGAATGTTAACTTTCCACCGGTCGAACCGAAAGCTCCCCTATTGATTAGCCACCACCCTGCGGTGAACAACCTAAATACTTGCACAAGGTGTCCTTGGATAGTGTGAATCCAGCCTAAGAGATTAAAGGATGTTATCACACCGTGCAACGATAAAGTGATTTCGTCGCCATGGCGAACAATTTACAAACATTTTTCATCTTTTCTGCGTACGACGTGTGGCAGAAATTGTTTAAGTCGATCACGAGAACCAATAGGAACATTTTCATTCCCTATTGTAACCACAAGGTGTAAAAACAAACGAATTGTCTTCCGTAGAAACAAATTATCTACAATAACATTCTTTAGTTTCTTTCTTTCTATTCGTTTTGTCTGAAAACGTTCTTTAAATTCTTTCCACCCCGAAAACTCGTTGTTTGTACACTATCGATAAACAACAAGAGTGTACCGTTCTCCGACGAAGCAAAATTCTATTTTTTTTTTTTTTTTGGTTAAAATTGTACAATTTACACGAAGGTTGTCGAAAGTTAAACGGATCCGGTCCCGAGGAGATGTGTTTCGCTTTGTTTCGCAAAGAACGCTGACGCAGGGATATTGTTTAGCAAACAACATAATCGTAGACGCGAACAAAAAAATGTTGTCCCTCGTTGTCACGTCCTATTCTTTCGGGGAAATATCGATTCACACCTACCGCAGATTCTACCGAGCGTGTGCGGCACGATAATGTGTGTTTAAGAGTTGCAAAAAGTTCTTCGTTTTAAACAAGAATGACGTAATTCGTGTCTCCTCGGGTTTCGAAGACAATGGACCCGAAAAAATCGTCGGATCGTGATCGATCGGACGATTTGTTCGTTAATTTGCACGCAGGGAATATATGGAAAAATGAAAAAATGTGACTCTGCTCGAATATTGCTATTTAACCGATACTTTCACAGCGGAGAACGATGCAAACGAATGGTATTAATACGGAGAGTACGAACTATTTATCCACTCGTGGATGGGTGAAAATTTGTAGCCAGATAAGAGTATCGAGTAACGATTAAAAGGCAAACGTTGCTCGTTGAATAAAAATTAGAATTCAAATTGCACAAGTTGCGTCTCTAGCACGAGGAAACTTGCGATAACTTCTGAACTGGTGGTTTTCGAGACACGAGTCCTTTAACATTGTCTCGTGGAGGAACGAAAATTATATTACATCATCGTGTTTGAAGATATGGAGTACGATACAAAGAATAGGTACGATGGAATTTTTTTGGTCGTAGAACAATGTGTATAAATACGTGAAATTAATACCAGAAGGTGCTTTGTTCTAAACTATTCAACTTTGCTTTGTGATATTTTTTTTCCATCTACCAATGAGTGGAGATACATTTGTCGATCTATGTATACTGTCGTTTTATTTCATTCGAGCCTTCGCGGGGCTGGAATGAAGTAGGAGTGGTGGGGAGAACGTCGAGCTCTTAGCGTGTAGGTTAAGCAGAACTTTCAGCGTGAAGAACAAAAAGAGTTTTCAATGTATAGGTATAGGAGTATAGGCCAAACCGAGTTCTCAGCGTGTAGGTTAAACAGAGCTCTCAGTGTGTAGGCCTAAGTTCTCAGCGTGTAGGCTAAACAGAACTCTTAACGTGTAGGTCAAACTAGATTCCTAATATGTAGGTCAAACAAAACTCTCAGCGTGTAAGCTAAATAAGGCTTTTAGTGTGTAGGCTAAACAGAGCTCTCAGTGTGTAAGACTAAGTTCTCAATGTGTAGGCTAAACAAAACTCTTAGCGTGTAGGTCAAACTAGACTCCCAATGTGTGGGTCAAACAAAACTCTCAGCGTGTAAGCTAAATAAGGCTTTTAGTGTGTAGACTAAACAGAGCTCTCAGTGTGTAGATCAAGCAAAACTCTCAGCGTGTAAGCTGAGCAGATCTCTTAGCATGTAGATCGAACAAAGCTCTTAGCGTGTAGGTCAGACAAGACTCCCAATGTATAGGTCAAACAAAACTCTCAGCGTGTAGGTTAAACAGAGCTCTCAACGTATAGACCACACACAGCTCTCAGCGTGCAGTCCAAACCGATCGACCCTTTGCTTAGATATATATTTGCAACAAATTTTCCCTACGTAACAGATTGAATTTGTCGACTCGTTTCAGACCAGTGGTCTTGCACTTAGCGAAACAAATTTCTCGACGAGTCTCGGTGGTGAAATCTAACCAAGAGGTTAATAAAAACTCTCACCGGGGAAACATTTTCTAGCACGTGTCCTTCGAAACGAATCGTTTCTCAAACATCGAATCGCCCCAACGAGACACGACTTCACGAACCGTTCGAAGAACGAACACAAACTCGCGAACGACACTCGCTCGAGGCACTCGATTAGTCGGAGAATAAACGCACGAGAAAAAGGGCCGAGTTTCTCGTACGTTACTCGAACAGACGCGATTAAGTAGCGTAGAAGAAAACACAAATCAAAGTTACTCGGATTTTCAACGCACGACGTTCAAGATTTCTCGCGCCACGTCGAAAGTGATTCCTCGAGTCTCTATTTTTTTTTTACGGCGATTTTACTGCCGCTATTAAGCTACATTCTATTTTCGCCAATTGGAAATCAACGCTTCGTTAATAGCGAGCTGTTACCTCTGGAAACCTATTACTCGTGGACCGTGTTTCAACGGTTAACGTTTACGACGCAAAACGAACAAATTGTCGAGCGGAGAGCGATTTCGATCAAAGTGTACGTGTTAAAAATTCCCCGGCCGCGATATCCTTCTCGAGGTGTTCGTCGCCTTGTGCGTACAAGTTGCTTAAAATAATTAGAGCAGCGGTGGCCAATCTCGACAAGGGACTCGTACAAATGAATCTTGAAATTTTCAACGAATTTACAAAATCGGTGCGCAGAGTGTAAATGTATAAACAACGAAAATATGAGAAAACGACAATGTGCATTTACATGCGCAGAGTGTAAATATATAAAGAACGAAAATATGAGAAAACGACAAAGTTGAGATTTAAAGAATATTAAACTTACTGTATCTTTACCAAATATGATTCAATCTTCGCTAACTGGAAAATATTTAAATATATTTCGCGCGCGAAACGTTTTCGACGGAGTTTCTAGTCCTTGGTGTTAACCAAGTCTAAAATAAACGTTACGCGACGAACGTAAAATAAAAAATAAAATTTTATGTCCTTTATGTAAAATTCCTTTCAAATGGGGAAATACCGAAGGAATCCAATCGAAATTGTTTTCAATGCGAAATTTATACAAGTGTCTTCTACAAATTTCAAAGATTGAACGAAACGATGGTAAACTCGATTATTTAAAATTCTAGCCGTACTATTGCACATTATGAAAAAGAAATACAGTACTAAGATATATTATATATCGAAATTGTTTTCAATACAAAATTTGTACAAGTGTCCTCTATAGCTTCCAAAGATTGAACGATATGTTCTATCGCGTGTAAAATTTTTTCCAAAATTGAACTATACGTTTATAAGTATACGCGAGACACCGAAACGATGGTAAACTCGGTTATTTAAAATTCTAACAGTACCGTTGCACATTGTGCAGTGCAGTGCATTCTTTTTCGGTGAAAAAGAAGCACAGTGCTAAGATATATTTCCCAAGAGGCGCAAGACACCTCGTCTTTTTCCACTTTACTTCAACTTCGAGCATCGAGAGTGTCTCGTTTGAAAAGATCCGCAACCTTTAAGGAAGAAGAAGTGAAAGTAAATACACAGTTTGAAACAATTACGGGATTACGTTACTCTGCGATACGGAACACCGAATCACGTACGAGGAACGAAACAGATTCTTCGTACTTAATACAGGCGATACTATCACCGAATGTTGTATAATGAAAAACACATAAATCGTTGCGTTCCTCGATAAATGTCAGCGAATTTTGTAAACAACGTAACGATAGGCTCGTTAGTCAACGACATTGAACTTTTCGTTCTCTGTGCCAATATGTACTTTCTTCGTCGACTATGGTCAACGTTATTGCGTTAAACGAATTACATTTACGTTGTCGTTGCTCTTTTCACTTTCATCGTGAACACAAATTCATCGAACAGATCGAAATTTTTAATCGAATAAACGATTCGAATATTTAAAAGATACTACTCCTTGAAACAAAATTATACCTCAAATTGTACAATTATATATCACAATAAATAAAACTTTAACCGATTGAAATTTTTATTTGAATAAAAGATTCGAATATTTAAAAGATACTACTCGTTACTCCTTGAAACAAAATTATACCTCAAATTATACAATTATATATCACAATAAACGAAACTTTAACCGATTGAAATTTTTATTTGAATAAAAGATTAAAAGATACTACTCGTTACTCCTTGAAACAAAATTATACCTCAAATCGTACAATTATATATCACAATAAACAAAACTTTAACCGATTGAAATTTTTATTCGAATAAAAGATTCGAACGTTTAAAAGATAACACTCGTTACTCCTTAAAACAAAATTATACCTCAAATTGTACAATTATATACCACAATATACAAAAATTTAACCGATCGAATAAAAATCGTGGATAAATTACCAAAGGTTAGTTTCATTCTAGTAAAATTTTATCCATCGTGTCTCGTTCTCCATTTGGTAACCAAGATAATACTCTCTCACATCGAAGTTTTCTTAATTTTTTAAAACGCTCAAAATTGAACTATTCGATCCCTGCTCGAGACACTTATCGTTTCGTTTGGAAGTTACGTAATGCCTCGTTTAACACCAGAACTACAGATTTCGTGATATTAAGGTACACCTCGTATACATCCAAAAGAAAATCAATCGATGAGAAGAGATTCACTATTAGAGATTCACTATTCTTTAACAGAATAGAAAAATCGTAACGTCTTCGGGAAACGTGACAATTTAAAGGAAATTTCGTTGCAAAACCGGTTGAAACCGATCATTTTTGACCTGGTGAATCCAACGTTGAGAAAATCTTTGATCACCGTGAGAGAGAATTTTGCGAACCACTGACGACAGGTGCGATCGTTCGCAGCACTTTCGCCAAGTATTGTATAAATACAGTTTTGTTGAATCAGTTACACTACGGTCGTTTTGAAATTCATAGTTCGAGCAATGCCTTGCACAGACCGTATTTTCGATCGTTGCAAACGCCTCGTCTTTAAATAAAGACGAAATAATTGTTAAACTCCTAAATAGATAAACTACCACTCTTTATTCTTACTGTCCCAGGTACTCGCGAAGCAATGTTAGAAACGTTGCACAATTTTTGCTATTCTTATCTAAGAAGGTACACACCTTTGTCGATGTAAAAGAAAAAACTTTTTCAATTAGAACTACGAACTAAATAACTGTGAAGTAATCGTAGAATTCTTTTTACTCTTCGCAAGGGGACGTGTATATCGAAGAAATTTTATATTCATTATCGTAGTAAATTATTGAAAGAAAAGTAATCTTCCAAGTTGAATATTTACGTTCAGTGAAAACATAGTTGCACTGTTTGCACTATTAGGGTTCCCACAGTGCTTCGATGTGAAAATGCATCGAATTTTATCGAATGTTATCGCATCGATTCCGAGTCTACGGAGAACGATTTTTGAATTTTAAAAAATCGAGAAAATCGCGCGCGTTTTACGAAACAGTGACAACACTCTGTGTGCAAAAATTTGCTCCTTACACCGAGAAAGTGGTTCGACAAATCAAAGATAATCTTATCGGGTTTACGTAGGGTAAATTTCGTGTGAAAATATTGAAAATTGACAGAGTTATTGCGAAGACAATCTTACCGGCTATGCGTACGTTAAATTTCGCAAGAAACACCGGAGACCGACAGAGTTGTGTCAATTTTCAATATTTATACGGCTGACAATCTCCAAAAAGGTTGTTTCGACAAAAACGCGTTTAGTACGGCGCGCTTGCAAACAAACTATTGCTACATGCGTTGTAACTTCACCGTTAATTCGATTTTTCTCAAATAGAACCTGTTTCGATATTATTTTTAACGGTTTGTTAAACGAGAGTATTTTTATCGCGAAAGGAAGAATTGTTGAAATTTTCTGATAAAATTTTTACAAAATATTCTACGTACTACTGAACGAACGTATAAAAAAGAAACTATTTATTTTTGTGCTTGTAAAAATATGTATCCTTTGAACGACAAACTGCTTTGTAATCCTTTTTATTTTCGTTAGTTCCATTTTCAGTGTAACTACTTCCTCAATATACTTTGATTAAATTATCCAAAGGATCTAATCGGTAATACTTCAACTGTGTGTACTTTTATAATAACATAAAGTAGTTAAAATTATTTCAACATATCCCAAAACGCTATCTTGATCGTTGTAAAAAAATAGTACATTTTATTAATTTTCCTATTAGAGGATTTATCAAAGCTACATTATCTTTATAATATGACAATTTTATATCCACGAATTAACGATGGAGTAAACGAATTAAATAAATATTTCAACGAGTTTCTGTGCCACCGTACACCACTATGGGAGAGCCTCCTATTGAAGTAATCGCATGGGAACCCCTTAGTCGATTCTTTATGCGAGTAAATTATAGCTTCTTTTGTACTTTCAACGATGCAATAGATTATTCAATAAGTTTTATTCAACGACGAAACTTATCGAACAACCTAGTACCGTTCAATAAAATTTATCGACGAAACTTATTCAACAACCTATTACTGTTAAATTTTATTCAACGACAAAATTTCTTGAACAACCTAGTATCTTAGATACAAGATTTTTGCATTGCACGCGTTAAGAAATCAGTGAACAATACTTGCACGCTTATTTATTACTCGTGTACTCGAATACGGAGTTCGAGATCCCCGGTTGTACTCAACTCGCGATAGTTTACACGCGAATACGGGTCATGGCGCATAAAACCGAGTACTCGTTTTAATATTTGCTCGCGCGTCTTCTCTGAAGGATCGACGAGCTAAATTCCTAATTAATATACGAGCATGACTCCGTTACTCGATGAGCTAGAAGGCGCAAGGACGCGCGACATCATCGACAAACGTCCAAGAGGACGTTCTTATCGCGAGGGATTAAAAAATTGAAAAAAAGAGAACAGAAGTATACTGGAGAATCGTAAATAGTTTCTTATTGAAAGGAAAAATAAATAATGGGATTCAGAACTCTCCGGTAGGAAACATTCTTAACTCGAAACGAGATAAGTGGAATTTTTTATCGACGAGTTGAATTGTTTTCCATTGAAAAGTCCCTAATTTTTCAGGAAGATCGACCAGCTAAATTTTTAATTAGTTACCAGATGATGTACAAGGATTCGTGACACCATCGACAAACGTCCAAGAGGACGTTCTTGTCGCGAGGGATTAAAAAATTGAAAAGAAGAGAACAGAAGTATACTGGAGAATTGTAAATAGTTTCTTATTGAAAGGAAAAATAAATAATGGAATTTAGAATTCTCCGGTAGGAAACATTCTTAACTCGAAACGAGATAAATGGAATTGTTTTTCATTGAAAAGTTCCTAATTTGTCAGGAAGATCGACCAGCTAAATTTTTAATTAATGCACGAGCACGACTTGGTTAACAGATGATGTACAAGGACACGTGACATCATCGACGAAGGTCCAAGAGAGAATTGGAGAATTGTAAATAGTTTCTTATTGAAGGGAAAAATAAATAATGGTACCCGAAATGCCCCGGTACGAAACATTCTTAACTCGAAACGAGGTAAGTGGAGTTTTTTTTTGTCGTCGAGTTGAATTGTTTTCCATTGAAAAGCCCCGAATTTCTGAAAAACCGAACGCTCGAAAATAAAGACGCGTGAACGTTCCGTGTGGTGAATAAATTACAATGTTTGCAAAAGTGGCGTATTTGCATATGCATACGCGAAGACGAACTTTTGGACTCTTAGAAATCATCCCGATCCTATCTGCGCGTTTTTATCGCCGTGTCCTTACAATTTCGCGGGTAAATCGTGACACGATTTCAACTTTACTCGTTTCACGGGAAATCGAAGAGAAATTTACGAAAATCGATGAAACGTTGCAACACGGTCGACGATATTCAATTTGGACTCTGTTGGGAAAAAATAAACAGCAAAAGCGTTGGGATCTTATCAGCGTTTAACTCGTTTGATGCCGCGGTGGTCACCGGTGACCGACATTACAATATTACTTTAACACTTGAGACTTTAATCACCGAAGGAGTAAATTTGATTTGTTTGGAACTCCTTTTTAAAATTACTCGGTCGTTAACGGTGTCTTTGCCTACGGTGTCCAGCCAATATTCGTGGACAATTATTAAAACAGAAAATTAATAAAATAGAAAATTAATAAAATGGACAATTATTGAAATAGACAATTATTGAAATATTCTAAATAATCTAACTTCGAAAATACGTATGTGATCTATTACAAATAATAATACGTTTACCGTCGTTAATTCTAATGTTAGAGCCCTTACGAAGACCCTAATGCTTGTAAACTTTTGCATAACAGTACTGTCGATATCATTGCTAGAAAATAACAAATAAGGTACCAAAAAAAGCCTGGAATATTAATACGTAAGGCTATTTGTTAACTATTCGACTAAACGAAGATAAAGTACAGCCAAATATTTCTGAAATATTTCTCATACGCGAGCTACCGATTGATTAATCGTTCAATTTTTATCCACTCGCTGTTAACAATATTTTTCTAGACGCTGAAATCGAAGAGAACACCAGGTATGTGACTTTCTCGGTTTTTGTGGTCAATTCGATACAATTTGTTACTTTATTTAATATAAATATACTGAATGTAAATATAACGAAATGTAAATGTAAATATATTTTACATAAATTGTAAAATCGAGTCTCCGTTGAGATTTGTTCTATATTCGATTGATTCAAGAATGAAAAAGTTAAGAGGACGACAACCCCGCGATAAGAAACGGCCAGTTCGAAAACATTTAAAATTCTATTAGAAACCGTATGTCGTGTAGGTCGACGATTGATAAATAATTATAATTACGTAGTGGATGGAGAAAAATATAATGACTCTCTTGAGCCCAACCCCTCCCCGAGGGTGGAGAGGTCTGTCGTGTAATCTTCTTATCGGGTACACACCGACAATGAGGGTTTCTCAACGTACCCGAGCCACCTATCGCATGCAGAACCGTACTCGGTGCATCCTGTTAGGTCACTTTTATTTTTATATCGCGTAGAACCTCGCTTTTTACGCGTATACGGAATTAAAAATTCCATTGGTAGTCGAATAACCGTGACAAAACAAAAAGTTAAATATCCTCGCCCGTCGACAGTGCGCAGAGACTTTCGAACAATCGTAAACAATTAAATAACGTACACTTTGCGTTGAAATTGTTGAAATTGTTGTTGAAATTGTTCGCGTAAATTTATGGACCGCTGTAACATTCGTGTACACAATTTAAAAATCCCCCGGTGGCGCGACAAGCTCGAACGATTCGTTCGTAAAAAATTATTTGCTTTTGTAATATTGCAAAGTCTCCTTTTCAAACTTCTTCGCGATTTTTCAAATTTCTACGTAAATTTTTACAGGTGCGAACAGGTTTCTTAAGCTTTCCAGAGCAATCCCAAAATTATTCACGAGTATTTCATTCAATTCGATTCGATATACCCGCTGTGGTTACAAGAGTCGTTGTATTTGTACCACCCTGTATGCGCGACGTTTGTCAATTTTCGTCACACGCGCATTAACGTTGCTAGGATCTCGATAACCATCGAGAACGATACCTACATCGAGACGATATTGTTCAAATTATCCCCAGAATTCGTTATCGAAATTTTTGTATCACCTTATATACAATACACACGGTATACGAAATAAGAAAAACGTCAGGGTGAAAATAGGTGCGAATAAAATTCGTTAATATTGCTCGAATATTGTACATTTCGCGAAATGACCAATATTCTCACTAATTGTCTATATAATTCAAAAGTTTAAATATAAGCTAAAAATAATACCCGTATCGAGTACACGGTATTCCTTTTATCGTTTTTTAAGTTTTTGTATCACCCTGTATACAATACACACGGTATACGAAATAAGAAAAACGTCAGGGTGAAAATAGATGCGAATAAAATTCGTTAATATTGCTCGAATATTGTAGATTTCGCGAAACGACCAATATTCTCACTAATTGTCCATATAATTCAAAAGTTTAAATATACGCTAAAAATAATACCCGTATCGAGTACACGGTACTCCTTTCATTCGTGACAATTAACTAATTCTCCAGAATCGTCGAATACCGCGAGTTCTTATTACGCACGCCGCTAATAAGGGTAGGTTGCGACCCGAACCGAGTTTAAAATATAGAAACCGATGTGTGCCAGCAAATACTGAGACTATTAGCCGGTAATCGTCAATTACGGCTCAACATCCTTGGAATTTAAGTAGTCCAGGTGCGAACGCTTCGGATTTAGAACTTGGAGACCCGTGATTGGAATTCTACAAGGCTGTTCGATGTTATTACACGATTTTTCTTCGGATTTCTCGTCGGATCTTATCTTAACACGCTGGCCGCCACGCGTACCGCGCTCGTGTCGCAATGATTCCTGTGCACAAACATATACGCGACAACGATGATCATTCGACGTTTCGTGTGCCCCGATATTCGAAATATCGGATTCGTTTCGATGACAAATAAAACATCGGGCAAAATTACTACGAATTGTGATCCTATCGTAGAGATTCTTCTAACTTAGTAACGGTGACAAATGTAGCGATAAAAAATCGAAAGGGGAAAAAAATCGAATTCGAAAGCCGATAGTGTCGTTGACCTATTTAATACGGTAGAAATAATTAATTCTATACAATATAATAGGGTAATTAATATTGTGATCCTACGTTGGAGGTTTCTCGATACGATAATGGTAAGAAACGTGTTGATAAAACGTTAAAAAGAAAGAGAAATCGAATATGAAAGCCGACGATGCATTTTCAGCGCGATTATTTACAATATACTTGGTTGGCTAGTGAACGAAAGGGAGAATTCAAAGGTTTCGCTACGGTCGTACGTGCACCGAGAGACCCTCGTCGCGAAGGCAACCCTTTTACGCGGAACGGACGAACGCGGAAGCAACGCGCGTCGTATTGATCACGTTCCATGGATTTACCGACTCTGGATAAAGCTTCCGGGCGAAGAATCAAATTCAGTCGTGCCTACGCTCGCCCCGTCGTCTTCCGTCCCTTTCGAAAACTCGACCCGAACGCATTGTGGAAAATAATCGAGAGGTTGGCCTGTTCGAACTCGGTGATCGCTATTTCGAAAGTCTCCCCTGACATCGCACGAGCCAAGGATTCGGTGAAATGCCTAAACCGCATCGACGGATAAAAATCATTCCGATCGGTTCAAAGAGAGAAAGGAAAAAAATTAAAGTAAAATATTTACAGTACATCGGAGCCTCGGTTCGTTGTTCCAAGGGTTGTAAATCGATAGCTTTAATTTCATTTTCTTATCTTCCGGATAATTAATTTATCCTATTTTAATAAAACATTTCGGATCGTAACAAATTAATCGATTCTCTCGTATTAAAAAATGGCACAATCGCAAGAAAGTGATTTTTGAAAATTGCAATATGTCCGGGGGGGTTTTCTTTTTTTTTCGCTCGAGAAATTAATTTATCGTAATTTGGAAGCTACTTTTTTTTAATTAGTTACGGAATTCTTTATAATTATGAAAAACTGATTCCCCCTAGTCAATTTACGAATTACGCGTTACGACTCGTAGTCAATAGCTATTGGATATTAATTTAAGTAACAATTATATCCATTCGTGGATCGCGCTACAATTACATAATCGAATCAATGCATCATAAATTTATAAATTAAATAAGGTGAACAACCCGTTGCGTAAAGTTTACACCAGAAATTTTATATTTGAAATTATTTCGATTCGAGACATTGCAATCGTTACATTCCTTGAAAAATTCCTAGACAATACCATAGCGCATGTATAAATAAATTGAACAATTTTACATGTGAACGGAACAAACTTTTTTTTGAACTTGTCTGTTGTCGATAATTAATCACTCTTTTTTTAAGCTGGTCTGTTGTCGATAATTAATCACTCGGAATTTATTTGCGTGTTTAAAAAATTGTATAAAATATACAATTGCGTATATCATTTTATATATACGTATTTCATGTTCTTTTATTTACTAAGTGTATCGCAATGACATTATTTTTACCAAGTACATAATATCTGTGTAAAATCATTAGCATATTTATGTATACATATATCCAGATCAAATCATGAAATTACGTAACCTCTTTCCAACAGTAAAATATAAGAAACTGAAAGCTATATAACTGTGTAAACAGTATTGTATACTCTCATAGAACATGATTAACGATTTGCAAAAAAACACTTACCGCATAAACCCTGTTAACATATATCGTATTGCATTCGATCGCCTGTGATCGAGGATAGTCGATGCGACAATTTTCTGTTGTTATTATCATATTAACCATATTTAATCACTACTCAAACACTAACGAGATATGTATACCGCTATGATTTAATAGTCCCACACGGGTTCAAACACGAAATGATAGTAACTAGATAGAAATGCATCAATGACTTTTTGCACCTGTACACAGAGCCATCTAACTTTTCACGTATCACGTATCACATTAACGATACTTATGCACTATTTTAGACACTAAACGAGCATATTGCTACGAAACTATTCACTCTTTGGATACCGGTTCGAACAAAGAAATAATAATTAAATAGAAATGTATCAACGACTTTTTGCACTCGGACGTAGAACCGTCTAATTTTTCCTTCCAAGTATCGAATTAATGATATTATTCACTGTCCGGCATATAAACATATATCGGTGCAATACGCTTATTCACCACCGGTACAAACACAACAAATAATAACAAAATGAAACTACATCGATGTTCTTTACACTCGATGCGTACAACCATCGAACATTACGATCTAATATATGAAATGTTTTGGGTACAAACGAGAGACTGGATTCTTAACATCGCGAAAACGTATAATCGGTAAATTTCGACGAGGTCCGCACTGATTTAGGGGTGACAAATTTTAAGTATTAGTGTATGTCAAGATCCACGCAGAACGGGCAATTCTTCGTCTATGAATATATAAGTATCTATCGCAACGAAGGAAGAGTAAGAGAAATCAAGAAGATACGAGTCACGACTATTTTACACGATGAACCGGCATGGGGGTTCGTGTTGCGCACGCCAAGAAACGCGCGAGCACACACAACTACACGAAACTCTACGCACCTACACGTATGCACGAAGGCACTCACACTGGGTCGAGACAATGCGTCAAAAGAAGCGATAATCATCGGCTTTGATGCAGAATCAGAGGGGTAAAAGTATTCCCATTGACAAGACGAAAACACCCAATGTGCGTGGAGCCAGACTTCAATTAGAACGATTTGAGAATGGATCCGTCGAGATTGAAGATACGGGATCGTGTTCACACACGACAATTTCTCGCCATCTTTCACGGGCACGGCGGGAAAATTACGCAGTATCGAGTATAGTCCTAGAATTAAGACCGCCACCGATCGAGGGAAGTTTCTGTTGTCAAATGGAAAAGCAACAGATATACACACGGCATAATAATCGGGACGAATCGGCCGTGCCACTCGACCGTTCGATTTTTGCATGTCAACCTCAATATCCCCACTATGAATTTTCGAGACACGATCGCAACCCTTCTCATCGAGAATTTCACTTTTTAACGATCGTATCGGTGACGCGAAAATATACTTGAATATTCATCAAACAGGGGAACGGAGAAGTTTCGTGCACACCCACGACATCGTGAATGCACGATAGCAGTAGGCGCGGCTTTTCACCTCGTAGAGAGAAAACGGTTTCGTGTCACTGATTTTTCACGTACCTAGGTTATCCGAGCGTGCCCTCTTCGTCGACGATCCTCGTGCTGTCCACGTGTAAAATTCACGCTACCGATTTAACACAGAATCGCGAACTTCTCGCGTTCTCGGCACTTTTCAGCTCGTGCTTGTCGCACGCCAAACGAGTCCGCCATCTTGGGGCAACCGCCAAATCCCCCCAGACTAGACAAATGTTTCACATGAAAAGTCACTAGCCATTTTTGTTCCTTTCCGTCATCTTTCGTCCGTGCTTTATCCCAACCCTTAAATTTCCAACACGTTTCAGTTTATTTTACACTCAATCTATCTACCCCGTGCGAAAGTCCGTGTACGAAAATTGTAGTTTTGCATATAATGCTGATTTCAATTTCCATAATTGTGTAGTTCTAATGTACCCTTTTATTTCAAATCTTATCATTTTAAATGTAACTTACATTTCTCATGAATTCATTTATAATAATAATTAATAACATTTATCTGTGTATATATTTTGCAACATTAATAGAGTAGAGCATTATATGTGAATTTATTTATACGAATTTGCTGTTTGTAGCTGTAATGTGTTTTTTAAATAAAATTTACTAGAGCTACCATATCTCGTATCCTGTCTACTTACGTCTTGCTTCACTATCGCCACGATATGAATACATATTTCGTAACATGTTACACTATCTCATGTTCGAATTATTCTTTGCAAGTATTAATTAGGACATATTTATATGAACTAGGTTACGAACTACCGAATAGTGTTTCATGGAGCTTAATTAACTAAATTTGAAACTAAATTTAGTTAAATATATTTTTTTATTTTTAGAGAATACAAACATTCGTTGAGATTACGCTTTTTGTAAGACCAACAAAGTCTGAAAAATACATATTAGTAAGATGATAAGTACGTTAATACTTTTACATAATTGCTCAAACGAGTATCGTAACATATATCGCTAAAAAAAGATTACAATCAATTTTTGGGATAACTGAATTCACATGTACACTTAAGATCGCGTAACGTCATCTATGACTTGCAATTTCTACCATACAAAAATTATCTTATGAATTATTTAATGAATCATATTTATGTGAATAACCCTTTTCAAATAAAAGGTTACTAATATTTTAAGTTCCTTGATTTAAAGACAAAAGATATTTGATTTATATATCCTACAGTTACAATCTATAGAAGCGTAGTCGAAAATTTACTCTGAAATCAAGAAAGATCTACTCGTTTTGTATTTAAAGTTTCAGTGTCATTTTATGACGAATAGTTGACAATTCTGATTATCGCATTCACGTAATAATAAAGATATTCTGGGAAGTGCATCACTATTCACTGCTAATAATTTATACGCATTATGAAAGTAAGTATTCGAAACGTACAATTAAAATTTCACTGTCTGGTAATAAATAATTAAAAAAACCGATTTAAACTCAAGGGAAAATGAATGTAGATATACATAATTTTAAAAATAATCGCGAATATGCGAACATTTATTGAAATTGAAAACACAAAACCTCACCCTTTCTCTTTTTATGTATTAGAATAATAAAAATACTTTACGGGTTACTGCAACAATAGGATCTACACTGACATCTATTGAGAAAGCATAGAAACAAAAAATAAAACCACAGATGAGATATATGAATTGTATGTAACTATAGCAGACGATAGGTAAACACAACGCCATTACAAAGAATGCTGTTACGTGTTACACGGATTAGGGTCATTTCCAACGTTATCGATTCAGACTGAAATAAAATTATAACGCTAAAGATGGTAAGTACATCGAAAATTATTCGAAAACAATTGAGATACGAATCGACGATGTACAACATAAACTAATCATTCAATGGGGATTTGTATCACAAAAGAGATACGGAATAAACATTTTGTCCTATGGGATTAGGTGTCATACTAACTGAATTACCGACTTCAAAAAAAATCGATGGTTATACAGCGCATTCTATGTTTAAGGACGATGATTATGAGAACTGTATCACAAACGATAATCACATTCAACGTTATCGGCTTAGACTGAAAGAAGATAGCAGCGCTATAAACGGTAAAAATAAAAACAATAGAGTAAATAATTCAAAACTAATGGTATCATGTTATCATGAATTCTCTTTGTTATATGTAAAATCTAACTAAAGAGTAAAAAAATATTGGTAACAATAAAAAAACGAAACCGGTTACTGGTTAAATATAGTTACGTAGGAACAAATAGAAAAAACTTGTAAAATTCAAAATTGAGAAGTATTCATCAATGATGACCAACGGTCAATATTGGTCAGCACAGATCGTGAACACTCAACATAGTCCAGAAAGAGCACTGGTATCCAAGGATGATCACCAGATACGTCCGAAGTCGGAACGTCTGTGCCCCACAGAGACTCGAGAGAAAGTAAATAATTTCGATTACAGCGATTTTGTATACATATACTGTTAAGGGAGTGTGACGTCACAAATTTACAATTAATTCGATTGTGTAATTCATCGGACCAAAAAATTACTTCTGGAATAAAGACTATTTTAGTAAAATAATATTTTAAGCTATTATTTAAACTATTGAGATAATAGCTTTCGATCAAAATTGTTAATAATTGTAATAAATAGAAATGAAGGTATTGTGAAATCTGTGAAGACTGTTTCAGTGAATTTTTATTCCAAAATATGTTATATTCGGTGATTGTTATCAATACTTATATAATCTTTAAATGTTAATGTTACAATAGACACGCTATTTATACATTTTGAATTGTTAAGTTGTGTAACTCGAAAAAGCATTGATTGCAACTTCAATTTTGTCGCTAGATGGCGACACAAATTCAATGATCATAGTACAATATGTAAACTAATATTCTGTCTAAAATATATGCACACAACATGTATTCTTATAATGCAATGATAATTTCAACTATATTTGCAAGGACTCAAATTTGTAGACATATATTCACCAGTAGCATAAATAGCAATATTGTAAGGCAAACAAAAATGTTGAAAAAATTACTCTATAATAAACAATCAAAAAGGTCAGTGCAAATTGGGAATATACTTTTTTAAATTTTACAAATTTTGTTTTCTATGTCATTTTATAATTTTTTGAAACCTAACTTACCACAATATATTTCATCAAATTCTAGTGAGTTTAAAGAACCCTTTATGTTTAATAAAGTTCTAAAAAAAGGACCTTCTAATCATACAACTCGAAGAATGAATGTTTTAAATCAAATTTTTATGGAACATATCACAGATTTCATGTCAACGTGTGAACTTGATCATACCCTTCTACGCAAAAGTATAGAAATTACAGATGTGAAAGTAACTCAGGATTTCAAATTAATTAATGTATTTTGGATAGATTACAGTACTGATCAATCTGATACAGAAGAAATATTAGGTAGATGTGCATTCCAATTAAGACACGAGTTAAGTCAACTTCGTGTCATAGGCATTGTACCTCCTATTCAGTTTGTGAAATGCAAAAATAAAAATATGCAACAGGAGGTAGAAAAAAGATTAGCAATTGCAGATTATGGAGAAGATTATGTACCTAGTATATATACATCAGCTAAAAATTATGTTTTTACATCAAAAACCTTAGATAGTCCAGATGATGACACCTTCCATATAACTTTACCAGTAATGAAGCACAATATATTTGGATTAGATCATTCCACAATAATGTCAAAGGTATATTGTATAATTGAGTAAGTATCAATATTTATAACAATTTAAAGTTACATTTTCTGTTGCAGATCAAAGCTGGAGTAAAACAAAAGCATTTTAAATCGGAGCAAACAAAAAATTGTCTAAATGTGACTCCTGTCAAATTTGAAATAGATAATTCAAAATGCTTGACTGCAGAAGAACAAGAAAAACTTTTTTCCAAATTTCTAACTTTTCAAAAAAAACAACAGAAACACAAGTATAAAATGAAACGTTGCGATACAACAAATTTTGATTTTAGCGAAGAGGATGCAAGTGACAGTGATACAGAATATTTTCATAACAGCAATACAACAAATTTTGATTTTAATGAAGAGGGTGCAAGTGACAGTGATACAGAATATTTTGATAATGAAGATGATACATAAAATAATTTTGTATTGTAAATTAATAAATTAATAATAATTGATGCATTGATGACAAAATATATTGCATGTTTTTTTATTGTAATTTATATTTTCATTAATGAAGTACATTAATAACATTGTCTAATTCTACATTCACGATTTTTATTTCATACTAAAGCTGTACACAATGTACAATTCAACTTCTCTCTATTACACTTGGAACGTAAGTTACATATAATATTCATGTAAATTATTGATTCCATCAATTTCATTTGGTTTTATATTATCTATATTTGCTTATGACCAAGTATCACAAATGCTTGTTTTAAAGTATTCATATAAGTTAAGAAATCAGATTTATTTATTATATTTATTAATAATCCCCTTCCCCATTCTCAAATTTATATTACAATATTTATAGACTTAGAAACAAATCAATCTTTATAAAATAAAATTGAAATTTCAATATTTTATGTAATAGTTTGAAAAACGTATGTGAAGCTAACAGACAAACTAAAAGCTCGTTTTCATTTCCTAAATAGTTTAAGAAGTCATAGACTATAGAATTAACATGGCATGATATAAATTAGAAATTAAATTGCTTTATAATATTAATCAATATGAAATTGTTTGGTATATTGCAATACATATACCTATTGTTCTAGATCACACAAAGCATGCAGTTCAATGCATTAGACTGCGCAATAATGTCAAAAAATCATCGACAATAAAATTTTATACTAAACTTCAACTAGATCGCGTCTGTGATGTATTTAATTCATGGTCTTCCTCGGTTTTCGAATCATCTTCATTCGATATAATGAGCGAAATTTGTTGTTCATTTAAAGATTTACTGTTTGGACGAATATTCGACGTTGCTAATTGGGGTATCGAATCACTTAAATTGCAAGCTTCCAATACATATTTATTAAAAATTTCACTTTTATCTGCATAAACATGATGACCCGCTCCCGTTATTGCCTAGAATCAAGAAAAATACGTATTTTATACAATTTTAAAAAATGCTGTCTTTTTTTTATTAATTTATTTTTTACCTGAACATTAATATAAGATGATGATCCAGATTGTTTAAGTGTTTCCCAGGATGAGTTGTCTACCCATGATCGACTACCATACAACAAAGTTATTGGAATTTCTGGACTTAATTTGTCCATTCTTCTAACAATAGGATTTTTAGCCCAACCAAAACCTTGCATCATTGCGTGAAATGCACTTTCACCCCTATATTATAAACATATCATTTACATTAAATTTTATATTTGGAGCAATCTTATGATTTATGAATTCAAAACTTACGATGGAGTTTGAGCATTGCATTGATGTATGTATTGTGAAATTACAGCAGTATCATCTTTTAACATAGGTGCAAATTTCTTTACAATATCTGGCCTAGTTTTCTCAATTAGCCACTGTCCTAGAAAAAAACAATATTTCAATTACAACTTGAATGATATTGTACAATACACAAAAGTATGTTGCAAAAGTCACTAACCAAATGGGCCAGCTACTCTGACTGCCCATAATGGATTTAGTGGCTGCACTACGTATGCTATAGCTTTTACCCATAATGGTATGGGTGGTCTTGAAGCTGGTTCTACAGGTCTTTCAGGAAATCCCCAAGGATCCGCAAGAATAAGATGCTTAATCCTTTCAGGATGCTGTATAGAATATGATGCTGCAAGAAAGCCACCCATAGAGTGACCTAACAGTACAAACTTTTCTAATTGCATTTCCCTCCTCCATTCTTCAATGGATCGAACCAGTTGGTCTTCAGCTTCTTGTGCTTTATTACTAAAAACGGGACGGCTACTTCTACCAAATCCTAGATTGTAGCAAAACCAATAATAAAAAGAATGGAAAGTATTAAAAATAATAATCATCATTAATCTAAGAAAATTATTACAAATGACAAATTGCTTTTTTCGTTTTTTTGTAGACATAAAATATAAAAAAATAAAAATTTACTAATAAAAATGTATCTTAAACTAATCGTGATTAGAAAATACTATTCTTAACAATTGTATAATTTTATGTCAATTATATAATGTACTGCTTAAATATGTCTTAAGATCAAAATAATCAGTCTATATTAAAAATGTTTAGTCATTTCTAATTCTGTCTTGTTCTCCAATTTCCTTTCTGTCCTAAATGTTCTTAAAGATATGGAAATACAACCAAATAGAATGAAAAATAAAATAAATGATACATAAATTATGATGTGATTTAGAAAGACAATAAATCCAGTAATATATTGTAGTTGTATATCATAAAAGATACTAATTTTATGTGAAAAGCACATAAAATATTCTGATAATAAACTACAAATAATTTAAGAACATACATCATCTATTTTACAGATTGTATATGATTCCAAAGTTCAATCTTACTCATCTATGAGTCATGCCTGATAATTACACTCAAGAACAAAGCAAATCTCAGATCACAACCTGTAGAATATTATTTAAAACTCTTGTATATCCATAAATAAAACAATAGAAATTAAAATAGCTTAGATAAAAAAATACATGTTATGATTTACAAATAGTATTAAAATATTAAAAACAGACACTTTATTATACTTTATTCACTCTAAGATTTTCAAAGAAATTCTGATTCTTTTTATGTTTACCTAATATATCAATAGCATATACTGGTCTTTGGGAAGCTAATGCATCCAAATTTAAACACCATAGTGCTACTCCTGCTCCTAAACCATGTAATAAAACAATTGGTGTTTTTGGTGATTCCTCATTCAAAGAAATTGTCCAAATTTTATCTGATGTTCCTACAACTGGTCCTATGTCCACATACCATCCACGATACGTGGTTTTTAAACCTACAATTTAATAAAAAATATAATATTATCAAAACCATGTAATCTGCATTATAACTAAAATTGCAATTTTTGAAGTGGTCAAAATACTAAAATTAAACTTACAAGAAAGAATTTTTTTCTCTGCAGCACGTAACATTGTCGAAGATGAAACAGACCAGCTAATCCAGCCCCAAATCCAGCTAGAAAATACCACAAACTGTATTGTTAATAATGTTATAAAAAATATTAATGAAATACTTAATTGTTTAACTGTTACACAATATTTCCCTTCTTACATTGTAAGAAATGTGCACACTTAGGATAGTCATACATATTTTTACACAAACACTTAATTATAGATTTAATTAATCATGTATTAGTTTAAAAAATTATTTAATTTACACTGTAAACACTATTAATTTGAATCATAATATTATATAGCTTGATAATGTTACAATGTTACTTTGTTGTAAATGATTTTGTTATAAATTGAATGACATAGAACTTGAAAATGGTCTCACATTGTACAATAATACTGATAAGCTTGATAAATATAAAATGTAAGTATAAACGATGAATTTGCAAAACTTTAAAGCTCGATTTCAGAAAGAAGTTACCTATCTATAAGTATTTAAACAAACATAAAATTGATTTAGTTACAAATCATGGTTAAGTTTTCATGCTAAAATTGTTTTAGCGCGTGACCTTGAAATACGATCAAACATGACGTAAATCATTCTTATACTTCCATAATATTTTTTTCTTTTAGACACAAATTTACGTGCCAAAATTACTTTATAATATTTTAAAACGTTATTTGCAATATAAATCTATTCTTCACACTGATTAAAGTTGAATGATTCGAAAACATAACAAAACATTTTTTATTTTAATACAGAAAACCGTTGACTTGAAATAATGCAATATGATGAAAACATATAGACTGGCAATGTCTTGCATGAAAATGTGAAAATCAATGAAAAATTAACGAGAAATGAGAATTAAAAGACTACAACTGACAGTTACTATAAACGAAAGAAAGGTACCTTTTCGATTTGACAACTTCATGATCTGCCATTAGTTTCAGATATACTTTTGTTGTTCTTTCACTATAGTTTCTTTGTTGACAATGTAGAAAAACTGTACGTCACGTAGGCGATTCTATTATCTAGTCAAAGTGTCGATTCGTGTATACTGACTACTGAAAAATTGAAGGAATGGTGGGAGAATCAGCTGATGCACAAACGAACTGGAAAACTTGTCGGGTTGACGTTTGGAAAACATGTATTGTTGTATTAAATAATATTGTTTTTATGCTTTTTATAAAGTATAGATTATATATTATTATATTAGTTTTATTTCATTATACTATGCTATTCCAATTAATATTATATTAGATTTAGTAAAAGTAACATAACCTAACATTAGAACGGTAACTGTTATCTACACAATAAACGTATACGATTATTAATTTTCAAGCAAGTTGTTGAGCAGTATTTGTATCACTCTAATGCGTTTCAATATGTTTGTCAACTTGTAAGATATAACAATTTCTAACAATAATCACTGCTGTCACGGAATATTATATCTTTGTTTTATACATGTATGTTTATATAGTATTAGTAATTATATTTCTTTTAGAAGAGTACACATTTTTTACACATCTATGTATAGACAAATATAAAAGTATAGGGAAAAATAAAACACCTGCAATATAGCAAACTATAAATCTTTCTTATTTCAAATATAATACAGATAAAGAATCTATCGTCCATTATTATAATCGTCCATATCCAAATGATTGGGGTTAAAGGTCTATGTATCTTAATAGTAATAAAAATATAAACTCCTCAGCACCAATTATAGTATTAAAAATGTACGTAAATAATAATTAAAAAAGTGATTTAATTTATTAGAACTTACTTTTCGATTTAATAAGGTGTTTAAAATATTTTTAAGGTAGTTGTATTGTTCGCAAAATTAGTGTTTGCTACGTAATTTCACATGTAAACTTTAATATATCTAATATATGTTCTCTCTTCGTAACATATAACAGACAAAGTGTAATTGTAGCACAATGAAGAAAAAAATATCAGGCAAGGCATTTTATAAACGATCAGAGAGCCTCTGTATACAGGCTCTGGGTGCTTTTGGCTCTCCCGACAATATGAGCTATTCATCCCAATCAGCACATCCTCATTGCACTCATGCATGATTCTCATTACTCGGTCCAATTGTTTCGGGAATTCAAAGTTACCCGATAGCCGACGGATTGCACTTCCATTCTTGTATTTTTGATAGGCATTTATTGACTATTAGGTTCTAAATGTACAAACAAAAGATCATTGCCAAATAGAGCATAATAATGATTTAACAATTATTTGGAGAGTATTATTTCGTAATTTTGTTATATTGAAAATAAATAAAACAATCGATGTTGTACTACAAATGCGAACATAAAGAAAGCAATTGTACAAAGATAGTGTATTGTTCAGTCCATGGGTAGGTAAAAATCGATAATTTTGTCTGATAATAAACGTATGGTTTAAATGTATTATTATCAATTCATATTTATGTCACGAGGCAATTATCAAATTACGTTCTTCCTGTAAAGGAAGGAATAAAACGTGATAAAAAGAATATACGATAAACTTATTTCCTTGTAGAAAGGTGGACAATGAAAATGGCATTTACTTCCTACTCCATTCTAAAAGAAAAGTAGTGACTGCACTATTTTTATTTCATAGACAAAACGTAACGAAAATGTACGGAGGGTAGTGAACGTTTATATTTCGAAAGGCGCGTTCAAGGAAAGGCAGGATGTGAATTGTGTTTGTGTGCATATTACGATATGACGCATAGCATGCGTGGCGTAAGGATACACATGCAGTTCGGGCGTCGTCTGCTGGCACTACTTTCCTGTCTGCCAGTCAGAGAGGAGGATCCTAAACGAAACGAGCAATTTCTGAACCAAGATCGCATACTGCATTACATTACTACGCATTTCCTTAACATTGAATAAATTAAGCGAGTCTTTCTTTATAAATAAACGATCTATACACTGGATTATTTTTATCAATACTGTTGATAACAAATTTGTATGTTGTTTATTTATCAAATAGGTAAAATGTATTAAATAAAAATTGTAATGTGTTACAATGTGTTTCTTGTGTGATAGTGTTATAATGTGTTCCTTAATATTTATTTTCAATTAACTTTTAATACCAATTTCTACCAACGTAAGTTTACGAAAATACTTTGAAAGAATTTGGGGTATTTGGTTTAATGTTATTCCCTAATGTTGATACGTTGATTACTGTTCTTTTAATTATTTTTGTAATACGATGAAGTTCCTTCGATACCAAAATCTGATCGATAATACTCGAACGCAACTCCAGGCATGTTTTCCAAGATTGTTAATGCTTGAGTATGTGTATCGGTCATTCTCCATTGTTCTTTAACGACGCAATTAGCTATCAGCAGCAAAGAAACGAACCGTTTTTCTTCGATGTATCCGTCTAGTGATTCATAATACAAAGGCGTGTCCTTCGGATTCCAAGCTTCCCCGCCGCTTCGAATTCATTTTCACGCGCATCTTCCCAACATTTGAATTGAAATTAATAAATCAGTTTTGTTTAATAATTACATATGTAATACGTATCCATACAAATATAGTTAAAAAGTAATTGATACAATATGTTTCAAGTTATTGATTTCTGTCATGTTCATAGGATTTATTTGTAACTTTATCAATCCTGATTATCGATTTTGAACACAACAAGCAAATGTGTTACGAAAGAATTCATAGAGGTTGGGTCACTCTGTAATTAATAATATTATTAAAAATGTGTAATTGTTCAAGAAAAACGACACTAACTATCAACTATACGCACCTTAAATAATTAGACGCGACATACATGTGATATTCCTTAATAATGACCTCGATATTGTGGTCGATAAAGAAAAATAAGTTTATTCGTATTTCACTATTTTTTTTTTTTCATAATTTTAAAAAGCTCTAAAATTCAATATCGTAATTTAACAACATTGAACAACTATATTTAATGATTAAATTCGAAGGTCCTTAATGCACTATACCTAAAAGTATGAATATATCTAATAGCAAATATTGTTTAGATTTGATTTTGGGAGTCAGATACTTATTTAACGTATAAAGTATTAAGTAAAAATTGATTCGAAATTTAAATTATTTTACAGTTTATAAAAATAATTTAGTATTATCCGATTGTCCGACAACGATTCAACATATTGACTCGACCAGCGAAGAGACTTACTAATCTCTGGTAATTGCTCTTCATGGAGTAATGTGTTCGCCAATGGATGGCGTTAAAGATGCATGACGAATATCGGAGGGTCGATCAATCGTTGAAAATCAGAGTCGAAGATGCGTAGGTTAATACAGATTTAACAAGAGAGGGATGGGACTACTTTTTAATCGCGAAGAGCAATGTTCCACAACTCGCGGCACCTGTCGTACTATGCGCGATGTAGTTTAGCGCGGCGGTGGACGGTGGGACATAATACAGCGCTCTCATTGGTCGAGTGAAAGGGGCGCGCGGTTGCTAAGCAACGGCAACACCGCGCGCGTCACCGGCCGGCGTAGCCGGCACGCAGCGTTCTTAGCACTGTGGCGGAAAATTGCGCAGAACGACGTTGGCTCTCGTCGGGTGCGAACGTGCTACGGTTTAGATACGCGGTAGGATAGATTGACCGAGGCTTTTTCTTCCTTGCTTTCATCGTCAATTAGAGAGAAGAACCCACTTCAGCGTTTTTTTCGCGCATCTTTGGAACGAGCAAGAGTAAAGAGGAGATCATTTCAGTAGCCGTGCGAATAGAAAAAGAGAACTCGAGAAGAAAAATGGCAGAGGACAAGAACGAGACAAGCCCGAGCGCAGAGGGTGAAAAGTCACCGCAGGAAGCGGCGCCGGCCGAGAAGCAAGAAAAGGAAGAACCGAAAGAAAGCAAAGAGGAAGAGAAGAAAGTCGAGGAGAATGGCGACGGTGAGAAACCCAAGGAGAACGGCGAGGAGAAACCCACGCCAGAGCCGAAGGACATGCGGGCTATAGTACTGAACGGTTTCGGCGGACTGAAAAGTGTCAAGGCTCTCAGGAAGCCTGAGCCCACCCTTGCCGAGGGAGAGGTCCTCATTCGAGTCAAGGCATGGTAAGTAATTTACTCTCCTTATTCGTTCTTGCATCGAATGATCGAGCAGTTTCTCGCGACTCCAAATGATTTTTTAAAGTGGTGTTGATTTTTCAAACTTATGAACTCAAGCTGTCGCGTCAAATAAATGACAGCCATATTACTCGTCTCTTTGCCTTTCTGGTATTGCTAGGGACTTTATTCATTATCGTCAATGAGTTCTGTCGCGTTACCGGTGAAATTTAATCGGGAAGAAAAGACGAAGTTAATTAAAATGGACGTAACGTTAGCGCAACCGAGTTATGTTTCGATAGCGTCTCATACTTTTCTTCGAAATGAACTAGTTAATATGTATTGAGTATTAATTCTTAAGATTATGTGTATCAATGTATTCCATTAATTTCGTATAACTTATCGGTAAAATTAACAATCGATTTGTATGCTGAACTGATATAATTTTATACGTATATGCTAGCCGAAGTGGCTCGATCTGGTTCGATTATCCGTTATTCGTTTCGACGAAGGTGAATTGCCGGGAAGAAAATAAATAGAAAATACATCGGGGTTTCGACCCAAGCAAACAGACCGTTACAACACCACTGCATCTTTGAAATTTAAGGCGTGGTATCTGTTCCGAGACGCACGTAATTAGAATCTTATTCCTACGTTACGGGACGGATGAGTAACTATAACGGACATGGAGGTATTTTAATAAAAACATTTAATAATTTCACGCACGTACGTACAACCGTCTACAATTTTCCGCGTCGACGTGCGTTCACGTAAGTTAATGCATCACTAGGCTATCGATTCTCGAGCACATTCTCTGCCTCCATTTTTCTTTTTTCTTTTTTTTTAAAAATCCAATTTTTTCATTTTATCTTTTATGGACAGCATTTTTTGGGGAGTTAAAATATTTTTAAAAGAACAACCATTGTAGTATTTTTATTAAATAAAAATGCAAAGGTGACATTTCAAATAATTTAATATGAAATGTAATTCGGTATTCATCTGTACAAAAGGCATTATTAAGCATTTATTAGGACGCGACGGGATCTGTGCGTCAAATAAGCGGTTACATTTATAGAATACTTATCCATGCATTTAATGTTCATGTATGCATTCGTAGATACGTAAACCGAAGTTTGACAAGCCGTTTAACTGCGTTCAACGCACTATGCTTATTGTTGAGCATCTCGTCCATCTCTAACGTGAACTTCGATCGTACCTGTATGTATATACATGCATGCGAAAGTTAATTGAATAGAATTAAAGCGTTATTATGATTATGGATATATATTACGTTGGAAGTTCCTGGGCTTCGGTAAACCGCGTCTGATGGCTCTACGTGCTATCCATTAATTCAGACGTGGGAAAAAGGATTATTAGGTAGACGGGTATGCCGTTAATGCATGTACCTTCAACGATATTAAGGATCACTTTATTTCATGCATTATATTCACGTACTATGTCGTACGTGTAATTTGTTGCGTTGAATTTTAGTTTGAGAATTCAATTTTAAGGTATTTAATTATTAGACATTTTTTTAAAAAGATCAAATTTTATTATTTCTATTTTAAATAATTGGAAATTTTTTAATTTGTACCAGTATAAATTAAACATCGCTCTCTATAAAAATGTACAATAATTACAGTATAATTTTTTGCGATAATAAAGTTTGCGTTTCCTTCGTACATATTCAAGAACGAAAACATGGTTTCGTCGAAATTGTTGAAATATTTCTTGCTATCTCCATCGCACTTTATCAAAGTCGAGTTTTTTTTTTAATTTTAATTATAATTTGATTGGACGCATTGACCTTGTTTCCGAAGCTTTTGCTTTTAGAAAGCATCACATGTATTCATGAAATCCGTATCGTGAGCTGCTTGCGCAGACTCTCTCCGACAATTACGTTACGAGGCGCAAAAACTCTATTCGACATATGCTATGTGAATCCCGTATCTCTTTGTGTCTTTTGAATCTACGTCTACGAATAACAGTAGAATTTAATACTCCAAATAGTAAATCGAACGGTCTCTTTCAATACCTTTATATTATTCAAATAAAATTTATTTTATATGTTAAAGTAGATGAATCTTGAGGCGCCATCTATGTTTCAATTTCGACATCGAAATCGTACCAAACAAAATTTCTCAGAATAAAAGATTTCATTCGCGACGTTATTATCATCGGTGTAAACATGAGCCCCTTATCTTCAGTTAGCTGCTTTCTTTCCCAGTTTGCGAGTAAAAGTATATAGAGAAAATCGATCTTTTGTTCGTCAACACGGCGAAGGTTAACGTTTTATGATTTGAACGTGAAAAACCCACAATTCTAGGTATACAATTCTTTTTGTGAAGAGGTCTCTCGCTTCTATCCCAAGAGAGTTTTTTTTTCCTTTGCGAAGTGACCGGGCTAAAGCGCACGCGCACGAGAGAGAGAGAGAATACGAGTAACAGGGGAGCATCGAATTCGCCAAAGGCGTGCGGACCTTTTCACGCGTGAGTCACGTTTCATAAAAGCGATTGGGATTGATGAGAAAATAGCCCCCATAGAAAGATATCACGCTGCCAATGCTGGCTCGAATGAATTTGCTGCACGACTACAGAGGCGTTCGTTACGCTGGCACCCCTGCTCTATACGCGACGCGCCCAGAGAAGTGCTCCGCTTCGACGTGGACATTAGCAAGCGGTACTCCAACCGATTCAATTGTCGTTTGAAAATTTTTGTCGACGCGAAGTAACATCTTTCTTCCCTTTTTTCGTTCACGTTGTACGCGTGTAACGTTACTTTTGTCTCCGTAATATTAGAAAGGACAAACGTCGTCGAGTCGTTGATCGAGATTTAATCATTCACCGGTGTACAAGGTTTCTTATAATTCGTGGCACGATGAGAAATAATTCTTCGTCCAAAAATAAGTAAGGTGCACGCGCACTAAACGAATTTTCTTGAATGAAAAATTTTATTCTACATTTCTGAGCGAGGAAACGCCCTCCTTGGGTACATTACAAGCTACGTGACACCCAGTACATTTCATCTGTTTTCTTGATCGCGACCAACCTGATGTATCTTACCGGTACTTTGACAAGTATTTCACGCTACAAAGTGAAAGTTGGAGGTTGATGAAAAATATCTGGATATTATTTCAAGCGATTACGCTCTACAAAAAAATATGCAAAGTTAATTTCCATTTGTCGTTTAAATTTTGTTAACTTCGAGCTTCTATGTAGTATCCTTTCTTTTTTTTTACGCGTGCTAAATTGGCCGTAGTAGATAAATTATGTAACGAGTACGATATTTCGATATTTTATTACGAATGATCGAAATAAATTATGTTTTATCATTTGGAACTGTTATAGGTTATATTTTATTATTTAATATTAACTCTGTGAACATTACGGAAAATATTCTATGAAGCACATTTACGAGATAGGATATCTGTCAATGTTTAGGAGTGTACTAAACTTTACAGATTTTTGTTTGTACAATTAGGGGTGGTCATCGTAACAACTAGAAACAGATATTTTGTTTTGTACAATAATTGTAAAAAATTATTTAATCTCTCGAGTCATATTTTATCGTTTAAGCACTTTCCGTAATCACTGTTACACAAATACTTTTATATTGACACTCTTTTTTTTTATATATAGTACTCTTCTCACTTTCTATGATTCAAATCACATATTATCATTGTTATAGTATTCTTATTGTTTTAAACATCTACGTAACACGGGTCGAAACGCAAGATCGCGTACATATTATGAATAATGCAAAAACAAAACAGATTCGCACCGAATAAATTGATACGCACATGTTCGTACAATAGAAATTAATACCCACCGTACACATGTTGATATTCACTGATGGAGAGCGTAGATTTATTCGAATCGAATTTGCTTTGTTGGTAAGAGATGTAAAAAAAAATTGCGGGAGGAGTAAAAAACAAAACCGGGTACCCTTCTCGAGCAAAAATACAAAATTATTGTAATGTATCGTTAATTCCAGTCAACGAAGAATTTCTTTTTCATTTTTTGTACTCGTATTTTGCTTTCTTTGATAATTTTCGTTTCATCGTCGGGTCTTTTAAAACGATCAACTTGGAAGGAATTTAAGGAGCTAGAGATCAATGACCCCTCCGATCTCCTTTTCTGCGCGTTATTATGACTTGGAAAACGAACCAAAGTATACATATCATTGTTGGTAGATAAACGTTTGGTAGACCGAAGGGCAATAAAACGTAAGAAATACGAAGTGTAAGGTTCGTTTACAAATGTACATTACGATTACACTATTGACAAAGCGTAATACATTGTACAACGTCAGACCCTTCGACGAACAAATTTTCCACTTAATTCTAACGAACAATAATTCCGTAAACTACGAACACATTATATAAATAATAAATTTGTGCCGTCAGAAATTAAACACAGTAACGAATATTAGTTTTGCCATAGATCTAATATGTTATCGTTGGTTTTTTTTTATACATTCGATTCCTCTGGTCTTGCAATAAGTACGTAGTAATAATTTACAATAATATTCTCTAATTGATAGGCGAGACGAGTAGATGACAAGTTTGTGCGAATTTAACGGTAAAAGAAACATAGAAAATGGCATGGAACAATATTAAAACAATTTTAGCGATCGTAACTGTTGTGAAACTGTTTCTACAACCCTATCGATAAAGTAAATACAATAGTTTTTATCAGTCGGGGTAACAGATGCCATTTCTCGCGTTTCGTTCGAAATTCGCTCGATTCGTAAAATATTATTTCCACGATGATCCTCTCGAGGAAGTGAACAGCTACCTATTAGAGTCGAAATTTTTCGCGAAAGTTCGATTAATCGTCTGGACGCGTTCCATGCGAAGTGGCAATATCCTTTCCCTGTCTCTTGTTTTCGGAGAATCGATAACGTGGCGAACGAACTTTTATCGTTCATCGTCTCTCTCCCATTTTTTTCTTTCGTACTTTCCAAGTATCAGACTTTTAAGTTTCTCCGTTGTAGATCGCGATAACTCGTAGTAAAAACAGATTTTACTTATCGCCGCGTTGCTTGTACTCCCTTACAGCGGCGAAAGTTCCAGAAACTCTATCGAGTTGTACGTTGGATACAATACACGTCAAGTGTGTATTTTATTGGCGCGAAAATCGCCGAAATTTCGAACGATCGAAAGAATAGGCGTATCGGGAGTATCGAAAATATGGTGGAGGGTGAGGAAAAATAATTGTATTGGGTTGTTCGGAAAATCATTTCGTTTTCTAAAATGGAGAACGTGTAATTTGATAAAATTTTTATACACTCTAAAAAAATCGTGTTTCATTTTCACCAAAAAAAAAAAAAAAAAAAAACGAAATGACTTTCCGAACAATCCAAGAAGGATTGGTGGATCTATAGATCGGTTATAAGATAAAGGTAAAGGAATAATTTAATTGAAAAAGTTGCAAGAAAAGTTTCATTTTATCGAGGTGTTTGAAAGACGAAATTTGATCAATTCTACCATCATAGTCTACAGTGTGTTCAAATACCTATTTATTGTATGTGCATAAAAAAAAAAAAGATTTCTCCATATCGTGGCGAAATTCAAAAAATTGAACCGAACTATATATGCTCCGACACTGTACACGGAAACGTTAAAGTTATTTTTATCGAAATTACTTTCTCCCGGGTGTATTTCATTAATTTTCGTCCCGATCGAATTATCGCAACGAGGACAAAAGAAAAAAGAAAGAAAATGATACAAGAAAAAAACTTTGAATTTTCGACCCAAAATATCGGAACGTGCTTCTTGAGAAAACAAGAGCGAGCGTATTCGTGTGCAGTTGCAGGAAGCAAGGGATAGCGTAAACATCGTTCGGGCAGTAAGAGAGGCCAGAAATACGAGCAAGTACCGTGAAAGTTTTACTTGCTCTTGTCTATCGTGTTTATCCTGTTGATCGTGTATTTCGTTGAAAAACCGCTGCCGACTAATCGCGTCTTGTTTATTCGTGCGACGATTGACGCGTACGTGGAATCGGCGTGGTTTCACGGTAAACGTCAAACGGTGAATCAGTGTAACGCGATAATTCATCCGCGTGCTTTTCTAAGATGCAATTTTCCACACGGTGACCGCACGTTGCTCCGCGCGCGTCCCGGCCAGGTTGTGTGTCACAAGTGAAGCGTGCGATTCACGCAACGCGGACGATTCCTGATATCCTACCGTTCAACGTCTATCGGGAGCAACCAGCGAAACGAGCGCGAGGCGTTTTGCTTTCTGATGTTGGCAAATTTCGATCGGCGAGCGATTACTGGAACGAAGTAGCGCAATTTTTTTTTTTATTTTCAAGTAGAAACGATACCCCACGACGAGTTGTCTCAGTCGCGAAATTTTTATCCAGATTCGAAGTTTCGAGCCGCGAATAAAGAACGAACGATTTACAAAGTATCGGTTACTCGTGGATCAAAGATACAAATTTGGATCACTGAACGAAATATTCTGCTATTGTTCGAATAGAAAGAACAATTTTCTATCGATTATTCGTCGATGAAAAATAAAAATTTGAATTACTGAACGAAACATTCCGCTATTGTTCGAATAAAACGAACAATTTTGTATCGGTTACTCGTGGATTAAAGATACAAATTTGGATCACTGAACGAGATATTCTGCTATTGTTCGAATAGAAAGAACAATTTTCTATCGATTATTCGTCGATGAAAAATAAAAATCTGAATTACTGAACGAAACATTCCGCTATTGTTCCAATAAAACGAACAATTTTGTATCGGTTACTCGTGGATTAAAGATACAAATTTGGATCACTGAAGGAAATATTTCCATATTATTCGAATAAAATTTTAACCGTCTTCGCTTCGCCGTTGATACGTGCTTTGAACTTACAAGCGACCATACCGAAGCGTTGACCGCCGATTCGAACGACACTTGGCAGATTTGTAAAACAGTCGAGAATATTTAACGCGTATCTTTTTTCCAATCGATGAAAGTTCACGTCGAATGGTTGAAAACAGTTTTTCGAAGTCGAGAGTGAAAAATGTATCGAAACTCTCGAAATTTGTCGTATTCGACGCTTTCGAATCGACGGTTGTCGATAAATATTATACAAAGTTCGGTTATACGTACGAGTTTATAATTTCGTAATAAATTAATCTAGATTTAACACGAATCGGTCGCATGTCCGGCCAGATTAAAGTACGTTCAACTTGATTTATAATCAGGATGAAATTGACCTCGTTTCAACAGTTATTTATAAAATGTTCCACCGTATCAACCGAGAATCGAAGAGATGCTAACAAAAGCACCGAACCGACGATATCTACGATATTTCATTGTGGAAAGTTCAAGGATGGTTGTGTTTTATTGTTCGTTATCGATCGAAGGAAAAAAAAAGAAGGAAGATTCGTAAGATTTAGGGACGGTTTTATTTACGAATTGTCGAGCCGGTTCTCAAGATTGTCAACAATTTCGAAATCTTGCGAAGCGAAGGAGGCGAGCTGCAGATGGTCTGGCAGGGAAAGCGTTATTTTTATACTCGTTCCTATAGGACGCCGTTGTGCGCGTCTTGTACAGAAAAATTGGTAGTAAAATCCTCATCTGAAATGGGGCTTGTACCGAGAAGAGAGATTACGGTATATCGACTGTTGAATGGTGTCCGTTCAGTTTCCCATTGCTGCGATATTAAGACCTCGTTAACGTGATAAACCCGTCTAGTCGGATATATAATGCTGCCTTTCATTAAGCACACTGAAAGGTTGCGTGGTAAACTTGAGGCACTAATGCCGAATATTCCGTGGAGCTTGCTACGTGTGATCCGGAACGTATTCTGGTGCACTGTTCCACATATTGCGAGACACAAACCCGAATTCCGTTCGTACGGAAACTTCGGATCGTTTTAGAAAGAAATTCGGAATTCTTGAATACCCGAGCATCACGAAACGATTACTTCGCAGCGGTACTTTTTAATATACGGCTTTATACCGTACGCGTCATGAAAATGAATCAGTTTTCCACGAAACAGTTCCGACACTACTTTCTAAAAGTGGAAACAAATATTCTTGAAATACTTATCTTCCTATAATATTCTTCAGTGTTTGATATAATATTCTTGAGTATTTGATATATTTTTGAGTACTTGATACAATATCTTGAGTACTTGTCTTGATATAATATTCTTGAGTGTTTGATATAATATTCTTAAGTATTTGATATAATATTCTTGAGTATTTGATATATTTTTGAGTACTTGATACATTATCTTGAGTACTTGTCTTGATATAATATTCTTAAACATTTGTCTCGATATAATACTCTTGGGTACTCGATGCAATATCTTGAGTACTTGTCTTGATATAATACTGATGAATACTTGATGCAATATCTTGAGCACTTCTCTTGATATAATATTCTTGAGTATTTGATATATTTTTGAGTACTCGATACAATATCTTGAGTACTAGTCTTAACATAATATTCTTGAGTACTCGATGCAATATCTTGACTACTCGTTTCGATACAATACTCGACCACTTGGTGCAATATCTCGAGTACTTGTCTTTGTACAATATTCTCGAGTACAATTATCTTGATGTAATTATTCGTCGATGAAACTTTGCTATACACCTTTGTATTTCGCAGGATATGAATTAATTTAAATTCGAACGTTTCTACAAATGGGATATCAAGTATTCTCGAGTACCTTCTTAAGATTTTCATATTTCTCGATGTAACTTTTCTCCTTTATGAAATTGTTACGCAACTGTATTACATAAGAGCGAAAAGAAAGCACACGAGGATTAATGTTTCTCCGGGGGATATAACGCGTTCCTTGTACTTGGGTATCGTTTAAGGTGGCGCTAGAAGAAATTGCGGAAGTATATCTGTAGACTTGGGAATTGGGAAGGTCAAGTAGTGTTTGCTCGACTCGTATTCAAATATTAGATCGGTAAATATTGGATATACATACATCCGTTTATTCGCGCGACACGGCCACACTCCCCGATAATTTGAATGCCATTGTAATTTATAATCACACATTTTTTTTTTTTTTTTCTCTATAAAATAATTTTATCCGATACACCATCCCAATTAACTTAATATTCCGTAGTAAACGCAGGCTTATTTATCGCACGCGATCGGCACAACTGTAATTTAATGGCTTTCGATACCTAATTAATGTTCAAATATGAAATATCAGTCTCCATAACCGTTGGAGTGGAAATCAATTTGAAACTATCGTGTTTGCTAATTCAGTTTGAAATCGTACTTGCTTGCTTTCACGAGCTGATTGCCGTAAGAGGATTAGAGCGTGTAGTTTCCCAGCTATAAATCTATTGTTTAAAGTTTACAGCACAACGAAAGGGCGTGAAATCTCACGAATTTTCTATCGTGTAAGTACAAAAATAATCGGTGCGAGCGTACCATCGTTTATTTGTAATAAACGTTTCGATACCGATATCGTGCAGTGTAAGTGTTTATATGCATCTAAAATCACTCTATGAAAATCAACATCGGACAGAAATTCAGTTACACGGAAAATAAATTGAACTTATATCAATACCATAAGGTCGACAAGTAAAATATAATTAACCGTACAAACGTTTGGAATAATTGTAAAATATAATACACAGGTTGTAACAGTATAAGTGTTTACATGTATCTAAAAAACGCTACACGAAAATCAACATCAAACAGGCAGAAATGAATTAAATTTGTATCAATACCATATGGTCGATAAGTAAAATACAATTAACCGTACAAACGTTTGGAATAATTGTAAAATATAATACACAGGTTGTAACAGTATAAGTGTTTACATGTATCTGAAAACACTACACGAAAATCGACACGGAACAGACTGAAATTCAGTTACACGAAATGAATTAAACTTGTGTCAATAACGTAAGGTCAACAAGTAAAATATAATTAATCGTAGAAACAGTTTGGGATAATTACAAAATACAATGCACAGTTTGTAATTTAATTGTTACACCCGATCGATGTTAATATTCGTACGAGTTGATTTTCACATTTGGAAATATTTGTATCGAAGAACCGAACGTAGAAGAAATATACAAGGTTGGAAATTTTAAGTTTCTAAAAAATTCTCAATCCCATGCTTTTTTTTTATTACAAACAAGCGACAACAATAGAACAGTCACAATTTGAGGTGATTCACCTCGAACGCGTACCTGTGTGCACGCACCGATAGATCCATGGGATGTCCGTATTGATCGAACCACACCCGTATTTTCTACCCCCTCCTCCCCCACACGCACGCGAATACACACGTACGTGCGTGCGCACGAAATTCATGGAACACCATGAACCCCCATAATAGCCGAACGCCGCCCTTCAGACTGGATTTCGAGATTCAGCAGATTCTCCTTCAAATGCTTTTAGCCCCCTCAAACACACACTCTTGTTTCTCGTCCAAGTTTTTAAAGTTTATTTAAATCGTTTGTTTAAAAAGGTTCCCCGAAAGTTACCTAAAATAACACGTTTCGAACAACTTGGGTTTAATCCTACGTTTATAAACATTCCATCGCGACGCTTCCACGTTGAATCGATTCAAATTTCATTCATTTATTATATCGTAGTTTTCTTCGGGACACATTGAAAATTAATAAAGTGGTTTTTATTTATTTTTTTTATTTAGTTTGGAATACTCGACGTCGTTGATTGTATTAAGTTCATCGCGTACAATTGCTAGATTCTTTTTAATAAATAACGACAGTTTTCGAGGCATTGGTATTTATAATCGTGAAATTTATAACGAAAGGAAAGTATGTTGAGAAAGGCATTTCGTACGGTAGATCTTGTCCATGGATGATTATTATGCTATACGTTCTGCTAATTAGTGATATCCGATACTATCTCTTGTTCAAAATAAGGCGCGCTTTCGGTTCGCTAAATTTTTAACGGTGAATATTTTCGTGAATATATTCGCTAAATAAAAGTAGAACTAGCAAGAAAGTTAGTTGAGCCTGTCGTAATAATTTCAAACATCGTGAAGAAATTTTTATTCGAATTATCCGTGCGCCTCCAGATAATAAACATACCGATCGAATTGTATCGGGAATTGTCGATAAGAATAAATATCGCAGCGAGGGTTCGAGCGGTTTGAAATTAGTAGGGAATGAATTTAATTACCAGCTCAGATTACACACATTCTTTTCACCGACATTCATAACCTATACGAGTCAAGCGCACCGAGTAAGCGTGAATTTGATAGATCACTTCCCATTGTAATTCCCTAGTTATCAGCCAACGATACAGAGTAGTTTACGAACACTGGTGAAATCGTATTTTTCACAGCCGTTGGAAACGACCAATAAGGTTACCGCGAATGTGAAAATTGTATGGAATTTATTTTGGACGAATCGAGCAACGATATATTAATAATGTACAATCGCGAAAGAGACAACGACCCCGTAAGACGAAAGTGTTATTTTAATTAAACGGAGAGAAACACTCCCTGTATCACCGTGCGGGAATAATCGTGTTGGCAACGCGCGTCTCGAATATTTTTTTTCCCCTCGGTCAATAATTTCCCTGTCTCTCGGTAGCGTTTCCATTTCACGGAATAATTCTCGGCCGTTCGTAAAGTCGATCGGTAACACGCGTAATAATTGTGCGCGTTTCACGGTTGGCAAGTACAGTTGCCTGAAAGTACAACGTAAAATGTTTCTTGCGGTCGAACAGAAGCGACACTTCTGTTGACATTCCGCTATTGCCACTCGTGAGTCACAAAAACAATAACAGCTCGCGTTTGGACCCGCAGCTGTTCTTACCGTTTCAATTCTTCGTGCCTGCCTACATCTGGTCGGTCATGTACCGGGTGCCCCGGTAGAAAGTTTTCCAAAGTAAGCATCGTGACGAAAGAATATATTTTCGCCTTAAATACAATACGAATTAATTCCACGTTGAATAACGAATACTATCGATCTTAAATAGCGGGTCAACGGTCTCTGTACGCGCAATATGCGCTTTTTATTCCAATTCTTTATTCGTGGTAAGGTATTTGACGTTTAGAGTCCCCGATTACGGTAACCTCTTTGCGTAAATAGAATCGGCAGTGCGTTCAGCGTACTTTGTAAAATTGAAAAGGTTAGCTTTTACTTTTTAATAATTCCGGTCGACTTTGTACTTTCTTCTTCGAACAAAATTTCTACTCGTGCGTTAATTTCCCGAAGAAGAAAACTTTTACATTGCGAACTTGTTTAAAAACTGTCCTTGTAGAACAGATATTTTAGAACTTCGGTTGGCAAAAGTTTCACGATTCAAATAAAACTCTGAATTTATAGTACACTGTAGGTAATAGTTTTCTTCGATACTCAATATAGCAACCGAGTATTGTGTTCGTTTCGAATGAAAGATAGGAAGTAATAAAAGAAATAATTGTAAATATTGAACAGAAAAATGAACTTTATTAATCATTGTATCCCCTGCAAACGAATAAACGAATACTTCCCCGTTGTATGGGAATATTTTAATTACACGTGCCCCAAGGTTAGGAATACGTAAGTTTCTTTCGAAAGCGACAGTACAGGATCTTCGTGACTAATACCGTTTAATGAAGGTGGTGCTTAATGGCTCTGTTAATTTTCGACACCTATCGTATTGACTTTATCGCATCCACGATCACAGAAGAGTAAGTGTCCCATGTAATTAGACGTAACGTAGCGTGCTTATACATGATTTATATGGTTGCACACGATGTGCTCGTTTTCACCTTTGCGCGTACTTGTATCGTTGATGGACCGTATCCTTCCGTTGACGATTTAAGGTAGCTACACACTAGCGCCCGTATGGCTTGACTAAATAATACGCACTGTGTCGTCGGACGTCAGCGCGTACATTTCCATAGAATAGACAGCCGTTACGATGCGTGCTACCGCGCGTTAACATATTAGAATAATGCACATCTGTTTTTAATTACATTATTAAAGAAAATTCCACGCTTATGTTCCAAAGACGATATTACGTTCTCGGCTACGATAAATCGGGTCGTTAGCATCGGCGCATAGAAGAATAACCGATCCGATCGAATTTTCTCGATTCAGATTCAAAATGGACTTTTTAATTCATCGAATTTTCTCGATTGAGATTCAAAATGGATTTTTTAATTCGTCAAATTTTCTCGATTCATTAAACGACAACTATAAATCATTTAGTCAATTTCTAACCGTTGATGGATTCTTTTATTTTGAAGTCCTATATTCCAAAATGGGTATCAATATTTTAATTCAAATTGAAAATGTACGATGATTTTTTACTTAACTTAAAATTCGATAAGACTGACGGTCGCGAGAGATTCGAAACAGGATGATAGGCGGAAGAGGGGAAAAAAAGAAAACAAGGGACTGTCAGTGGACTCATTAATAAGTCTAACTCACCAGATGCGCGTTTTGGGCGCAGGGACATTCGGTGTTAGACCGGAGGATCTATTTAAAGGAATCGATCATTGAAGAGGAAGTTGTCGCAATAGGGATTGATGGAGAGTCCTCTGGTAACGGGAGAGGGAGTTGTCACCATAAGCAGCTGTAATACTCTGTAGGTCCACGGTTCAATAGGACTACTGCCGTGTAGATAGCAATATTCACTACGAATATTGCAACGTGAATGGATCTGTTTGAAGGAGTCCATGGCTAAATGAAAACATGGCAGTAGAGATTGACGGAAAGACCTCTAATAGTCTGGTATTGGGAGATGGGATTTATCAGTGAACATATAGCGTCGGTATTATAAAAATATTCTTTAGACAATGGATAGTTTAAGAACGCCATACACTTGAAAGTAGATATGTTTTTTTTTTAAACAAGTCCAAAGAAAATTATTCAAAAAAAGAGATAATCGTTTTTTCCCCGATGTTGGTAACGAATATATAAAACTTTAACTCTCCAATTGAAATAACCTCGCGAATAATGGTTTTATTTGTCATTATTGATTCGAATAAAATTTTGCCCAACTCTGCCGGCCACCCTGTACAGAACCATCCGCCGTCTGGCTGGAGACTCACGCACACCTAGACCAGCTCGTAAAAGTGCGGCTAGTCGCATCGAGGCCGATAAAAAGCAACAAAGAGCTCCTATATCGGTATTCTCGTCCCGTTTGAAAACAATTGATAACACCGCGGTGACGGCGGGGTCATCTATCGTTCAAAATAATTACTGCCCGCCTCGTATATTTTCCTTGTCGTCCCGAGCTCTCGTGTTTTTCCATTCTTTCCGCTCGCCGTGTTGACCTTCGTGAAATCGCAGGATCTCGTAAACCTATCTAGCCTACGAAACTCGTGTTTCTTTCTTCCGAAACGAAAACTTCCATATCGAAATTCAATCAACGAACGAGATTCGTTCGCAAAGCACGAATCGAATTCCATCCCTGTGTTTGCGTTCGAACGTAAATTTTCCAATACGATTAACGTCGAATCGGTGATTCGTTGTATTCGTTGCTGGCAATTTTCGCGAGTTTTTCTTCAAGTTAAAATATAAAATCAGCCGCGTTGCACTCGTGTTCGTTACCCTTCCTTCGTTACATATTTTCCAAGCGTCTGGAAGATTAAATGTTCGCGATCGTTTCGTCGCAATTTAACAATTGATACATTCGTTAAAAATAGTGCCCCAATCTGTGCTCGGCACAGAGCGAAAACAAAGAGTTGCGATTGGAAAGCGGCTCATAAACAAATCGCGGACGCCTCGCACGTTACGACCAAGTCTGCGCTCGATACACCCTTGTCTCGAGTTTGTCTTCCTTTGCCGGCTGTTCTACAAACCTTGCGTTACGATTCGCGAACTATACAACCCTTTGCATCGACAATCGTGCTAGTCGACGTCGCGCGAACTCCGTCGGGTCTGGTGTTCGCAGCGCGAGACTAATAATATCGTACGCGAGTTCGAGTAACGTGTCAGCCAGGTACTCGTTGAGGTGAAATTTCTGCTAATTATTTGGACGCGGAGAAGAAACGTTAATTTACCACGGGTGTTTTCGTACACTCTTTTTAACGAGCCCGGGGACGCACTCGGGAATTACCGACACTGTACGTACACAGTTCTCGCGTCTCCTTTAGAAAATTCTATGGAAGTCTTGCGCGCGATAATTGGGAGTAATGCGTTTCTACTCGGAAGCATATTAATTGTCTCGAGTTAACGTCGCCCTGGACTCGTGTCCAACAGCGACGACTTAAGAAACGGAAAACGCTATGTTGCCCAAGCAACTAATTTAAAAATTAACCTCCCTTTAACCCCTTGTATTTCTAGGGAATTAACGACCGTAATATTTTGAAATCGACACGATTCGTCGATCGTTGTTCGACGAATATATTGTTGAAATTTCGTTTAGAAATTTTTCTTTTATTCGTTCTTCGAGAAGATAATCTTGTATCGAATCTCATTTTTACAGAAAATTTTGTTAAGAATGACACGATGAAGAGAGAAGTGGAGTATTTAAAAGTGGAATGTATATTAAATA
This sequence comes from Ptiloglossa arizonensis, assembly GCF_051014685.1. Lineage (NCBI taxonomy): Eukaryota > Metazoa > Arthropoda > Insecta > Hymenoptera > Colletidae > Ptiloglossa > Ptiloglossa arizonensis. Next base: position 25,365,490 of record NC_135050.1, read on the forward strand.
CATTGAATCAACAGGGAACTCGGTGCACGAAATAAAGCAGACGTTGTACAGTGTACAAATTTCGTTACAATTACTTTTACACGGAATCTTATATACGTTCTTCGCTTCTGTAGAACGTACGGTAACAGGTTTAATGGAGGTTACCGATGTATGTTAATAGACGTTCAAGGTTATCGATACGTATTGATAAATATTGATGCCGAAGGTTATCGATACGTATTGATAAATATCGATTCGTATCGATACACGATGGTTATGTGGACGACGACGAACACCGGTAACGGAAGTTGTCGATTGTGTATCGACGATTATCGATAATCGGGGATTGTCGATACGTATCGATTAGTATCGTTAACGATTAAATTGCCGTGGGTTGATTTTATTTGTCGTCCGTTGGACGAAGTAAAACTCTCTATACGTCTTTAGTTATCGGTCGGGTGAAAACTAAACGATAATCGAGAGTAGCGGCTCTATCGAAGCACAAGAAGGTCTAATTATGGTCGAGCTATACAGAAGCGTGTACGGAGTAGCTATTTATTTATAGACGATGTAGACACGCGACGAGATCAGCGTGTCTCGTCGCTCAGAAGATAAATGACGGTTGAAAAGAAATTAGCCCCGTCGGAAAGGGTACGTCGAATCGATTCGAGCACGGTTTTAATTCCCGTTCTGGGTGCCAGGGTGTCGGGCTTCCTTGAACATCGACGTGTCCTCCGCCGACGTATGTATTTACATGCACACATTTTTCTCCGGCCGGTACGCAAGAATCGCCGCAACAGAGCGTCGCCAGACAACCGAGCTCTATACACTTTCGCTTCGGGCTCAATCAACGGGCTGCCTCGATATATATCGAGTCACGCGAGATTCGTGCATGTGATTTCACTCCGCGGGTTATAGTTTCACAGGCGCCTCGATGTCTTCTCCGACGATCGATCGACCGGCCACGCTTCTGCAGGTACGCCTCTATCCGGCCGCCATCTATCACGTAACAACGCGTAATAGCAATTGGAACGACGGGCGACACCGCTATTAAACGCTGTGTGTAACCTTTCTTCGACGCTGTCCCTCTCGCGCACGTTCGTTCGAACCGTACGCGGTCTCTTTCTCCATTATGCCGCCTCTTCTTTACCGAACATTTAACTCTCTCACGGTCCTTTCGATACTCGTTCCCAGCGATGGGGGGGCGCTATTCGGATATTCCTTCGTCCGAATTGTTCATCGAATTACATCTGTATCGTATTACTCGCGACTTATTTGATTATTCGCCGCGGCGTAGTTTAAAATCGAATACCGACGAACACCGCGCGGAAACGAGACGCGTGTCGTACATTCCGCCACGAGTAACGCATTACGAACCGTTCGCTCGCGAATTAATCCACGATTCGTTGCTCGATGGAGAATATTCTACGATCCGTACGAATTTTCGAAACCGTTTTCCAATGTTCGGACCATTCGAGGTATAGCCCCGCCGCAGGTACGAATAATCGAGTCGAGCTTGGCTCGGTTCGTTTTTTCCAAGTACTCGGACTCTACCCCACCCCCCTCTTCTATGTTCTCGTCGTCTTCTTTCTTTCTTTTTTGTTTTCGCGAAGCTCGTGTTCTCTCTTCTCCTACCTTTGTTTCGTCCTTTTACTTCCTTTTACGTCTCCCTCGCTCCCCTTTTTTTTTTTTATTTCACTTTCTGTCTCCCCTCCCCTCGCTTTCTCTGCCAATTCGTCCCAGTGTCTCTCCGCGTTCCGGCTATCCCCTTTTATTCGCGCACATGGTGTGTGCGTGACCCTGGGGTGCGTCGTTGCATGTCGTCCCATCCACGACGGTCGTCGTATATACGTTCCTTCTCCCGTACAATTGGCCGCTGCCAAGAATGGAGAAAATTATTCCCCTCAATTCCGCGCAATTTAAAGGAATTAAGCGATCGCGTAGGAAACCTCACGTAGCGGTTCCCGTAACTTCGTCGAACCCTTTTCCTTCTCGCCCCCTTCGTCGAGGACCCGGTTTGCATTCGGCTCCTAAGAACGAACGTTGAAAGGAGATCGCTTCCGATGGGTTGCGTCGATGTTCTCGAGAAAACGAGTCGATTTCCTCGAAAGAGAGGGAGAAGCGCGGGGGGCAGTGAGAGAGGGGGGGAGCAGTGGATAGAAGGGGAGACCCGGTTCCACGCGGCTGTAAATTGACTTTCGCAGGAGTGAGAAATGCTCGCGTGAAACGCGAACTCCTGTGATTCTATTCTCTTCGAATAATGGTAGTAATACGCATTTATCGCAGCCGAGTTTTGCGTACACCGAAACGAAATATTGACTAGAAAAACGAAAACGTAACGAACGACGCAATAGGGATACGATAAGATAATACGCGTCGAGTAACGGTAAATCGAAAATTCCATTTTTTTTTCTTTCCCCCCTATCGTTACCTCGCGTAGCATCGAGTCGTTAAATAATCGTAGTTCGCTTCCGACCTTTGACGTATAACTTTCGACACTGTTTTCCCTTTTCGCTCGGCTTAATTTAATCTTTTACTTTCATCGTGGATCGCAACTGCGTTGCTTTATTTTTACTTAAGGTAACAAGGACAGAGAGCGGAGAACACGATTTGTTGATTCTTGAAATACAATTCAACATCGGATACAATTTTGCTCGATCGATCAACGGTAAAGGAAGACCTCAGTGACGAATTAATTTCGTATTTTTAATTATAAGTAACGATACTTATCGGATGGAACAATTAAACGAGGAAGTAGAAAAATCAAATTACGAAATTTGGTCGCGAGAAAACAAAAATCGGTGTGTTTTCTTTAATTCGAGTATCCGGAATAGTATTAATAACGGTTAAGAGGATATAACACTCGCGATTTAGAATATTAGAGGTTCTACGCATATTTCGAGATTCGAATCGATAGGCTGTTTGCGGAGAAATTTCCGCTCGTACGATATGTTATTTTTTTTTTTTTTTTATTTTACTACGATAAGCGTGGAATTTTGGAGGTTGTTGAATCCTGGTATGCGGTTTACGTCACGCTTGGAAAGGCGCGCGCAGTATGCACTGCGAAGAAAATTAACTAATTCTCGTTAGGTAACGCGATTGGAAACTATTTTCGAGCGAGTCGTCCGATCGTGATGCTCCGTAGCTTTCACGATACCTCTGCCACGAGTTGAAACGCTTCTGTCCTTTGCAGCCGGGTTTCTCAAATATTTGCAGAGTGTTTGCCACTCAGCGTTCTCGAGCGACATTGTACTGCTGTGTTATTTCTGACGGCGAAAACGTAAAAACGCACAGTGCACGGGACAGCCTGTTAGAAGTTCACGTTACACCGTAGGGAACACGATGTCGCTCTTATTTCGTTCTCGAAATAACGAGAGGAGTCATATCGAAAGAAACGTTCGATAAGCGATGGAAAATTTTCCAACGTCCATGGTTATTTTTCAACGTGACGTCTATGGTTGTTTCTCAACGTAGTGCCACGATTATTTTTTCACCGATCGATGGGAATTAAATAATCCGAAATTTAGATTCGCGTTAGAGACGAAACGAAAACAACAAAATTGAATAAAAATTCCGCGTAAATGTTTATACGTTATATTTGTTCAATCGAACGGTCGTGCGGGTAAAATTCGATTCGTTCGAAGCGACATATAATTTCATTTTGTAAAATTCCGATTGTTATTTTTATTGAACAAATAACGCACGAAAGATTCTTTATCTTTTATACGTTATTCAAAATTGTTATCTAAGTAAGACTTTTATCCGTACTTGGTAACTGTTACTGTAAAATTATCAGTAAAAATATATGCGAATACTTACACATGCATACACAGAATTAAGGAACTATTTTTCCTAATCTAAACATATAAGATAATCGTATAATTTAAAAATTATATGTAAGTGTTCAAGATTATTTGTAGCACTGTAATCAGTGTATTAATAATACATCGTATAGTATAGATTTAAAAAATTAAGGAACTATTTTTTCTAATCTAAACGTATAAGATAATCGTATAATTTTAAAATTATATGTAAGCGTTCAAGATTGTTTGTAGCACTCTTTGTATTAGTAATACATCGGTGTAGCGTAGATTTAAAAAGATCCCGATGACAGTCGTTTGCTTATCGATGGCCGTGCAGGCGTTAAAAAGCGATCGAGAAATACGTTGCGCGTAATAAAAGGAAATAAGATTCTCGAAAAATGTAAGTATGTTGTTAATATCGTTGGACGATAACCGACGATAAATCACGTCGAATGTAATGGCCGATTAAGTATCTTCCCGTGAATGAAAATGTTTCGTGTCACGCGATCGGCTTTAGATCACGTTCAAGTTATCCGGTTGCCGGTGATAGTGGCAAATGGGTCGAGGCGTCGAGCTGAATTTCATTACGTTGAAACAAACACACGTCGTAGTCAGTCGTTTAACGTTTTCCGTCCGGTTTCCGTTCGGTTGGCCCCGGGTAGTGCTCCTCGAGTCGAAAAATGTTCAACGAGAACTTCACGAAACGCAGAATCGACCAAACCTCGAAAAATGCACGTCGTCGACTCCAGGCGCGAGCGTTTATGGAGGCACTGCTCTACATCTTCGATGGCTTACTATTTGCTTGTTCGAAGAGTCATTTCGTTTTTTTTTTCTTTTTTGAAAATGAAACACGATTCTTTTAGACTGTATAAACATTTCATCGAATTACATATTCTCCATTTTGAAAAACGAAATCACTTTCCGAACGACCCGATATATATTCCATTAAAACGATTCCTCCAAAAGAAACTATCCATCCGAAAGCTTTAAAAGATGTACTTTTATCAACTGTTTAAAATTCCGATAAAATCCACGGTTCAGTATCTCGTTGATAGAAACCTTTCGCTCCTGAAATCTTGGACGAGATCGAAGCGTATCCAGCTAAATTTATTTCAACCCGTGAAAATGGACGTTTCCTGTTACGCGGACCGATACGTTTTCGGTGTTGCTTCGAGAGTATCGATCCGCGAGGTAGCATTTCTCAAAAGAATTTTTCTAGTCGAATCGACGATGTTCCACGAAACGTTTCGAACGTGTATACATTCGCCGCGGTAAGTATGTTGACACGGTGGAAAAGCGCGCGTTTTCAACGAATTTAACAACGTAAACACATAGTTTTTATTTTCAGAACCGTAGAATCTCTTACTCGATGATCCTCTTACGTTGTTACCGCACGGTGTAAATCAATTTATACGGTCGAAGATCAACGGTACGAAGATTTTATCGAGAACAATTATTTCGTACGAACGTTTTCGTATCTGGTGCAAAGAACGAAAAACCTGTGTATAATTAAACTGCTCGTAAAAATTCGAAACGTTGCGTTCTAGCTTTCACGCGAAAAATTCACCGATGAAAAGATACACGCGGATTTGTATTTCGCGTGTAATTTAGTTGGCCAGTAGCTGATAGGCGAATGGAATACTCGTTTTCTTTATTCACGCGTATTCCAATTCGCAATATTTAACACAACTACCAAACGGGTCATTTGACCAGTATTGAATTCCCTTTTAAAGTTACCCGTTTGTTAACTGCACTTTTACCTCCAATATTCGACGACAATTATTAAAATAGAAAACTAATCGTATTCGTAAATCAATTCGTCCTTTATCTACTTTCGAGGTATATACGAATTTCGGTAGAATTAAAATTACATTCGATATTTTTAAAATTAACGACAATACATTCATCCCTTTTGAATTCCTCTTTGAAGTAACTCGATTAACGGCACTTTGCCTGCAATAGTCGGTGAAAATTATTAACATAAAAAACTAATCGTATTCGTAAATCGATTCATCTTCTCTTCTAGTTTCAAGGTACACACGAATTTCGGTACAATCGTGAATACACTTTTTATAATTTCAAAGTAAACGATAACACCGTCGCTCCGCTCGAACCGGGTAATGTACGTATTGTCGAAAATTTGGACCGTATCTCTTGTATCGTCGAAAAAAAAATTGTCCGCTCCGGATCCTTCCTGAACACCGCGAGTCCAGGCGGTGGGCGCGTGTTTTCGCGAAATCCATTAAATCCGCGCCGAAGTGAAACGTAACTCGCGCCGATTGCCATTTTCCTCGCCGCCTGCCGATAAATCCAGCGAGCGTGGAATTATTGCGTTTCACTGTTGATTCGCTGCATTCAATCCGCTTTCATTGACGAACTCTAGGCTCGAACGTTATTACGACGCGGCTCGTCGCAAATGACGCAGAAACAATGTGCGTCCGCTTCTGTCGATATCGGCACCGGGAACTTCTAATAGAAACACACTCCAAGACTCGATCGAATTCAGCCCGTTAATCAAACGCGATACTTTTTCCAAGAGTTAGACAGAGAGGAAGGATTCGAATCGTTACGATCGATTCGGGAAGACCCTTTCGTCACTCCGGTTAAACGTGCAGGTGAAACTGCGCGTGAAATTGCAAAATACTCTGGTGTAGGTATATACGAGAAAAAGAAAGGAGATTATTTATTCGAAACGTTATCAGCTGCTCGAATTTGCTAAATTTGCGGAATTCCACCGTTGACAATTGTAAGAACGGTACTGTATTATGCTCGTGAGTTAACAAATGCGGAACTGTACGATCGGTAGATCGTTCGATTATTATTATTTTCAATGTTGTAATTAGTAAATTGTTCCTATGGGGAAAAATGTAGTACTGTACGATAGGTAGATCATTCGTTCCTTTTGTTACTTTCAATAGCGTGGTTGGTGAATTTTGAAGAAAATATACTTATACTTTGAACAAAATTTGTGGAACTACGGGTAAACTTTCACATAGACACTTTCAACGTTACAGTTGAGTTATTTGTTCCAATGGAAAGAAATGTACTACTATACGATAGGTAGATCATTCGTTACTTTTGTTACTTTCAATAGTGTGATTGGTAGATTATTCGCACTTGGAACAAAAATTGTGGCACTACGGGTATAGACGATCGTTCGGTTTCTTTTGTTCCACTTTCAACGTCACAGTTAAGTTAGTTGTTTCTTACTCATAGAAAAAAAAAAAAAAAATACACTACGCGGTAAGGTGACTCAGTTGTCAATTATCAACGGTTATAGTGTTTCAATATTTGCATCGTTCGTCGCGACTTGGACGTTCTCCACGTAACGTTACATATTCCGCGTTACCGCGGTATTGACATCGTAATTTAAACGATACACACGATACGAACGTTCAGATATACACCAGAACGGTTTCGAAGGGGGACGGATGTGTCATTCGCGAAGCGTAAATAAAAAAAAAGAAAAATATGCTGAGATCACTGTTAAAATTACCGTACGACGTTCGATCTCGTAGAAACGACGAATTTTTTAATCCGCGTTTAACCTTGCGGGAAGTTCTCCCGATTCGAAGCGATTCATCGCAATGGTAGCCGGCAGGAAATTACGCGCGTGTTACGAAACGCAGATAAAATTTTATGATGCATCTCTGGGGAAAACACGCTAAAAGAATGGAAGTGATAAGCGTCGTTTCTGAAGGCTATTTGCATCATGAGCGCAAACGATGCCACGTTCCCCGTATAATCGTAACGCACGAACCAGGAAATGGATGTAAAGTAGCTGCGAAGAGAACAAAGTAACACAAATTTACCGTTCAAGGGTCCGCTGAAATTTTCATCGAAATTTTCCTCAACGATTCGTTCCTTGCGAATAAAAAACGACCGTAACTGTGCTCAGTAACCAACACGTAACGAAGAAACACACGCAAATTTATCATCGATTTTCTTCGACCGGATTCAAACGACCATTTCTCACGATTCGTTACTTTCTTCGAGGACTCTACAATTTTTACTCACTCCCCTATAAACTACACCGTTCCCCGAGCAACGTGTTTCTCTTCGTTCCAGAAAATTCTAAAAATATTCCCCGAGTTTTCCAGCGGTACCAGTGAAAAGCAATTCGACCGGAAAGGAAGAATCTCCGTTACGTAGGTCGAGTTCTGTTTCCTCGCTCGAAACCGAGGGGTACAAAAAACCCACCGTTCCCTTCTCAATTTTAGCTCGCCACGGACCCCTTAAATTCCAGTAAAAGTGTTACGAATGCTTATCGTAAAAGACAAAAATAGACCGCTCGAGGGGGACAGATTTTCATGGTTCCGGCCTCGCGGGTGGAAAGTATGGCGAATGATCGAGAAAGAGGGGGAGGAGTCGCGCGTGAATGCACGCACGTGAGCCAAGACGCGTGTGTGCATATAGGTTCAGAAGGGGGCTGAAATAGAACGTTCGAGGAGCCCCGCGCAGCCCGCGCGACGCGTTGCGTTTCGCCTCTCGTATAAATACACGTGTGCGGTTACCTTCGAGGTTCCTACCCTACGCGGTGCGAACCGACTGACAGACGGAGGGTACGCCGAGGCGCCACGACGCCTAGACCGACGCCTGGCGTCGCACGCAACGCTCGACGGGCTACCTCTCGCGACGCTCGACCGTGAAACGCTTTATCAGAGCTTCCTTAGCCCGACGCCGATGTTATATCTTCCTGGAATAAAAAAAGAGAAATAAAGAGAGAGAGAGAGAGAGAGAGAGAGAGAGAGAAAAGAACGAGGCGACGCGGTGCTCACGAATATTTTATCTACTCCATCGACTGCTTCTTTCCAGAACTATTACCGGGGAGGGTAAGGGGTTGGGGTGGAAGTAATACCGTATTTCCATAATGGTACGACTAAACGTGGTCCCGGTGAAATTATCCGGTTGTACGTCGTCGTTGTCGAATACGAATGGAACTCAACCGCTTTGTTTTCATCTTGGATTTGATTTTTTACAAAATTGAACGTTGATAAGTGGAGACTCGTGTACGCGTTCGATGGATTAATACGAGACTTTTTTTTCGGTTTGTATGTAAAGACGAAGCTTATTGTTTGTTTTTTTATGCGAAAGTGGGAAAAGTAAGCTACCAAATTTGATTTGTATCGGACGTGGAATTATATAGTATTCATTTTGGGGAGTCGAGTTTTGTCCAGTTCGTTGCTATCGTGTTCTCGAGTTCTGTGGTATTTAATTATACCATAACGGAGCGTGTACAGTATTGACGTAAATATCTACCGTAGATTACTCTAGAATTTTGAAACTATGAATTATCAAAGTTTATTCGATAATTATAAATTTATTATATATCCGACACGGAATTATATTTATTTTGTAAAGTTGAGTTTGTTGAGTTCATTGGTATTGTATTCTCTAATTCTTATACTATAACGGAGCGTGTACAGTATTAACGTATACATCTACCGTAGATTACTCTAGAATTTCGAATTAGAAATCTATAGTAGATAAACATTGCAAATTTATCGTCCTTCGAGCGCAGTAACTACTGTACTGGTGCCCTTGCGTTGTGCCACGCTCCAGTAACTATAACCGGGTTACTATAACCTGTAGTTACAACTTTCGTAACACACAGTACTGTAACTTACGAGCCGATACAGTGACGCCTCAGATCCCGAACCACTTCGTCGTTAACCGACACGATTCTCACGCGAACCTCGAAACTAAAGATACTTTCGTATCTCGAAGGTATCGATAATTTTTCAAAATAAATCTCATCGACATTGTTGCCAAGCGCGAAACTATCGGGTTGTTCGGAAAGTCGTACGCGTGTATGAACTTGTTTCACGGTTTGTACACAAGTGCTAAGATTCGTTCCACGTACCGTTAAGTTATTCGGAAATTCGTATCGTTTTTTTTTCGGTGAAAACGAAACACGATTTTCTTTTCGAAGCGTACAAACATTTGATCAAATTACATATTCTCCACTTTGGAAGACGAAACGACTTCCCGAACAAGCCGATAATTTGTACGTGTACCGGTCGATCGCGACACGGTACGACAGGATAGAAAGGGAACGTTCGAAATTGTATTTCCACGAAAGCAACCGAATGTACGAAAGTAAAGAAGGTACACCGATAACGTCCAGTCGCCGGAACGAGCGCGCGGCGTGAATTCTTTATTCATGGCGATAACCGCAATTGTCGTGCGCGTAATTAGCCCGTCGTGGCATGCCTCCCGATAATTCTCCGTTTGTCGCGAACCGTTAAAAGAATAATAAGCCCCGGTTACGTGGGTAACGCTTTATCGATCGTGTTCGTGACGGCGCAATATCGCCGACTTTCCGATTCGCGTATTTCGCGATATCCGAGGCGACGCCATTACACGCACCGTACACCTACGAACGTATTGAACGTTCGGTGAACAAACGCGAACGATCGGGTGAAAATTCCGCGATGTACTCGCCAGCACCGATCACGTTTACATTTTACGCGAACGTTTGTCTGCTTGTCTGTTTCCAGTGGATTGAACTTCCAAGATCTGATGGCCAGACAGGGCGCGATCGATTCCCCGCCGAAAACTCCTTTTATTATGGGATCCGAGTGCGCAGGTGACATCGAGCAGATCGGCGAGGGCGTGGAGAACTTTAAAGTAAGTGAACCGCCGGTGTGCGCCAACGGTCGGAATATAGTATTCGACCTCGACCGACCTGAACTTCAACGTCGTCGTTTTATCGACGGAATCGCTTTTCGCGCTTAATTTCGTTGGTGTTTTTTTTTCTTTGTTTCTTTTCTTTCTTTTTTTTTTTTTAATTCTATTTCGAAACGCGAACACGACCGCTGGACCGTGGTCAGAGATAAGCGGAATTTTCATTCGGGTAAAAGCCCTCGGGTGACTGTTTATTTCTTCGGTTGTTCGGAAAGTCGTTTCGTTTTTTTTTGAAACACGATTCTTTTAGAGTGTACAAAGATTTATACATTCTAAAGTATCGTGTTTCAAAAAAAACACTATAAATATTTATACACTCTAAAAAAATCGTGTTTCGAAAAAATGAAATGACTTTCCGAAGAACCCAACAGATCGGTATTTTATTCTACACGATCGATAGTCACCGAGATTAATTTTTATACGTTCAGAAGTGTAATTCGGATTATAATTTTTAACGGACGAATTCTTTGCTTTTTTATAGGAAATTTTTACCCGGATTGATGTTTCCCCCATCAGTGGGTGTAAGACACTCTGTTGACGTACAGTTGGATACTGTAAATAAAAAAGAATGCACGAAATTATAAAATGCTACTGAGAACAGTATATCGGTAGAATTGTATATCGATATGTTTTTGACATTTGAAATTACTTTTTAAACCTTTCGAACCTACGTTTTCCAAACCTTTCAAACGTTTCAAACCTACGTTTTCCAAACCTTTCAAACGTTTCAAACCTACGTTTTCCAAACCTTTCGAACGTTTCAAATCTACGTTTTCCAAACCTTTCAAACGTTTCAAACCTACATTTTCCAAACCTTTCAAACGTTTCAAACCTACGTTTTCCAAACCTTTCAAACTTACGTTTTTCAAACCTTTCAAACTTACGTTTTTCAAACCTTTCAAACATACATTTTTCAAACCTTTCAAACCTACGTTTTCCAAACCTTTCAAACCTACGTTTTCCAAACCTTTCAAACTTACGTTTTTCAAACCTTTCAAACTTACGTTTTTCAAACCTTTCAAACTCGCGTTTTTCAAACGTTTTAAACTTACATTTTTCAAACCTTTCAAACCTTTCAAACCTACGTTTCCCAAACTTTTCAAACGTACGTTTCCCAAACCTTTTTCTCCATTCAAAAAGGCTAACTTCCGTCGGGATGATCTTGAGACTTTCAAGAGATGTTTCCGCGGAGAGATAATTTTTAAATTTCTTCGTGAAATTGTTTCGCGAGCACTCGGTGTACAGGGTTTGAAACGAAAGGCACTCGGGTTCGCATCTTCAAAGACTGTGCTCGCGATAACGAGAGCTACTTAATTTACCGCAAGTAACTTACCCTTGTTGTTAACACCGAGCCTCTCCTAGGTCTATGAATTCTTTATCGGCGAGTCAAGAGGTGTGTCCTTGTGTAGAAAGCATAACTCGCTGGTCCATTAAGCGGATTCTGTTGAGCATCGAATGTAGAAGCGCGCACGAATCGTTTAGACTTGACGTCAGTGGGGAATCTTCGAAGATCGACGAAACCCTTGAAGCTCGTTTTCGATCGAAATACCGACGGAGAAGAGGGAAACGAACGAAGTAGAAAGGTCTTCGGACATTTTTCAACTTCGTTGAGAATAGATTGTAAATACTCTTCGAACCGAGTGGGCTTTTAAAACGAAGTGTGATTTTTATATCTGATTACCTTTTCACGTGATCAAGATATATAATTCAATCTGTGTGTATATATTTTAATATCTGTATTTTAGTATCTGTGAAAAGATTGCATTTGTAAAGGTGATTCGACCTCTATGTTGAATTAAGATGAAGTTTAATTGTTAAAATTTTTTAAATTATACGCACTAGTATCTTTGCGAGGTATCTACATTTGGCAGTTTTGGAAAAGCTTTCGATTCAATGGTGCAGCATTTTGAATTTCCATGATTCGAAATTCTACGTTTTTAAATTTCTTCGATTCGAAATTTTCGATTTCTACGATTCGAAATCCTACATTTTCGTTTTCTTCGATTCGAAATTCTACATCTTAATTTTCTTCGATTCGAAATCCTACTACTCCTAGTCCTACTCCCAAGTCTTAGATTTCTTCATTTCTTAGATTCTTCATTCGTAGGGTACTGCGCGAACGTGTTAAACATCTGTCGTTAAACGATCTCCGATAGAATTTTCGTTCGACACGATGCGACAAAATTTCTCCGTTCTAGTTGCGAAAAGAACGTGGATGCTACATCGTCGATCGCGATGTCGTTAAAAAAGAACGTGATTCGATAAGGCAATGATGATGTATCCACCTCCGAGGTGACGTCGCTTTTCTTCCTGTTCGCTGAATATTTTTTATGGAACGACGCGCAACCGTTGTGCGCCGTATCTCTGGGAAATATTGGACGACTCGGTGGAAGGTGATCGCGGGGAAATCGATGAGAATCGGGCCAGCTCGAGGCAATAATCGTGAACGAGGAGAGGATACAACGTTTCACGAGAAGAGTGCTCCACCCTCGCTTAGCTATAATTTGCATTTATTATCATGTCAAACGGCTGCTCTTTACGTCTCGTCTCTCTCCACTCTTCACCGGTGCATGTTTTATAAAATTGTTAGTGTACACACTCGAAAAGGAATGTCTAATCGTCTTCCCCGCGATACGATGATTTAATTCTCCCCCGAGTGTTCGATGTTATCGATATCGCGAACGGAAACGCATTTCAATTTCTCGAGTATTTCGAAACGTATTTCGTTCTCTCGTGAAAAATCAATGTTTCTTCCAAAGACAAACGCCACGTGCGATACTAGTTTCCTCTCGTCGTTGGAATTAGCGCGTTTGTCGCGTTTCGCTTAAGCGTGCTCGATAAACCCGGTAAAATATCGTCGTGTTATCGTAACTACGAAAAAGAAACATGGCCGCCGAAAGATAAATCCCTCCGTGGTGAGATACTTCGTTCGGCAAAATTTTTCAGTCGCGGTTCAATCTTCCCTCTCGTCGATCTTGCGTAAATTCGTAGAATCGTTTTCGATGTTTCCCCGATTAAGTAAATTTCTCTATCGATTTTATTATTATTTCACCGATTCGAAATCCTAGATTTTGGATCTCTTCGATTCGAAATCGTACATCTTTGATTCCTTCGTTTCGAAATTCTACATCTTTGGTTTCTTCGATTCGAAATTCTACGTTTCGAATTTCTTCGATTCAAAATTCTATATTCGGGATTTCTTCGTTTCGAAATCCTACATTTTAGATTCCTCCGACTCGGAATTGTACATTTCGAATTTCTTCAATTCGAAATCCTACATCTTTGATTTCTTCGATTCAAAATTCTGTATTTTGGATCTCTTCGTTTCGAAATCCTGCATCTTTGATTTCTTCGATTCGAAATTCTACATTCTAATTTTCCTCGACTCGAAATTCTACGTTTCGTATTTCTTCAATTTGAAGTCCTACATCTTAGTTTCTCCGATTCGAAGTTCCACATTTTGGATTATCTTCGCTCTGCTCCGCGCATTGCTCTTCGTCAATTTCGCCAGCTGCGCCTCGCTTTCGACGAATCCCGGGTAAGTCCCCGTTACGTTCGAGACCCTGAAAATTCTTACATCTGTTCGATGAATTTTAATAAAATCGTTCGCAAGCCGTGTTTCGAAATCCGGGTGCTACGAGAGAGAGAGAGGGAGAGAAAAAGAATCGATTTCTGGTAAAATGGCCAGGCCCGGAATACCCCCTCGAGCGGTGCACATTTTCCTCTCACGAAATTCTTTCGTTCCTCGCTGGAAAGAAGCGGGCAGCCCTCGTCCCAGTTCCCGGAATCACCCTGTAGGGGAGATTATCCCATAAAGGAAGGAATAAACGGAACGAAACGGAGAGAATCGAACGGCCGTCTCTACATAAAGACGCGGACAATGCTAAGAACTCGTGGAAGCTCGAGGGGGGTTGGAGAACGGCGAGGAGGGAGGGGGCGGTGGGGGTCTGGAGGCAGGGCGCGTCGTCCACTGCGCAAAAGAGAACTCGAATATTCCATCTTCAGCGGAGAGAAGAGCACACGCTCGAAAAGCTTTGCTACGTAGCTTTCCCTCTCCCCGTGGCCGGTCGTTTACACGTGCTGCTCGGATATCTGACCCTAGGCCTTAAACCTGGCCTCTCTCTCCGTGCTCTGCCCCTCCCTACCCCTCCTCTCATCTCCTTTTCCCCCGTATGACCTCGAGGAGTTTCGCGAGTCGCGAAAATAGACCACCCCGAGCGAACGCTGGATGAGAGGAGCGTTTTCCTCGCCGCGTCTTCGAGTCACGGACTCGGAAAAGTACCGTGGGACTCCATCCTCGTGGAAAGATTACTGGGTGAAAAATTCAAGGACGGGGTAAACGTCGAATCGACTGCCTCGAAACGCCCGTGAAATTCGTCCAGGTTCGGTGAGGGATATATCCCCTCCACCGATCCCGGTTCGTGACATCGATGATAACTTCCGGGCAACCAACCCCCATTTTCCTCTTCCCGCCGGGCAAAAGGTTTTCGAAACGAGTATACGCGTGTACACGTGCACGAAAAACCTCGACAACTTCACGAGAACCTCGTCCGAACTTCGCATCGACGAAAAAGCGACGATCGTCGCCCGCGAACCAATACCGTTTCGGACAAAAGCAGATCCTCGATAACTGTCCGACCCAGTGTCTCTCAAACACCGTCCTCTCGCGAGACCACCTCGATAAAGGAGTTTCGTCGTCGAATCGGCGAGCGAGTTGAACGGTGCAATTTCAGGAACTATAATACGTTTCGTGGTATTTGAAGAAGCAGCTGTTGGACTCGAACGCGACTACCTGACACGGTCGAGGTGTTTCTTTTGTGCTGTTCCCGTGCCCAACGCAAACGTAAATAGTTCCACGCATTTTACTGTTTCGAGATTATTCGAGTTCAAGGGTTCAGTTATATTTGAGAATCGTTCTTGGGAAAATCTCGATCGGGAAAGTTCAATTTTTGTAGGTCGTTCATCGAAGTAATTTATAAAAATAAATTACGAGACGAATGTCAACGTGCCCGAGTTTTCGTTTTATTCGATGCTATCCGACGATAAATGATTTTACGATCGAAAATAATAATAAATTGTTCAAGGAATAATTTTCTTCGATTATTTGGTATCAATAATTCCTTTTTTCCGTGGACCGTAGAACCCAATTGGCTCTTGTTTAATAGAAGCGGAAACTGTAGAGCACAAATTGCGTCTATTGTAGATTCGAACGATCGATCTATGTAGATTCCAATTTCGTATTTACCACTGAAAAAATATACTTTAACAGATATCTTTAATCGAAGTAAAATACAAGGACAATTTTTTCACCGTGTAATATGTTTTCTTTGTTCTTTCGATCGAGAGTTCCAACGATTAAAGATCCTCCACGAGTAGTCCTCCTTACCAAATTCAACTACCTCCATAATTGCACGAACCTCGATACTCGCAAGCACATTCAGTCCCGTTTTTCGGCAACTATGGAGGCCTGAACTTATTACGATAAGTCGAGAACGTATCGTAAAAATAAGAACAATTTTTCTACCGTGTAATATAAAAATAATAAAATTACAAAATTATAATACGCTTCCTTTGTTCTTTCAACCGAGGGCTCGGAACTTGAGAAACACTGATCAAACGATTAAAGATCCTCCACGAGTAGACCTCCTTACCAAATTCAACTACCTCCGTAATTGCACGAACCTCGATACTCGCAGGCACATTCAGTCCCGTTTTTCGGCAACTATGGAGGCCTGAACGTATTACGATAAGTCGAGAACGTATCGTAAAAAGCCGTAACGGCGTTTATCGCACAGGAAACATTTGGCTACTTATTTTCAGGTGGGCGATCGAGTGGTCGCGCTTCCTGATCACAAAGCGTGGGCAGAGCTCGTTTCAGTGCCGGCGACGTCCGTTTTCGCGCTGCCGCCCGGAATGAGCTACCTCGATGCAGCCGCGATCACGATGAACTACACTGTCGCTTACATTCTGCTGTTCGAGCTGGCCAACTTGACGCCCGGAAAAAGTCTACTGCTTCATAGCGCCGGCGGCGGTGTGGTAAGTCACGTTAAACACGTATCGTCGAATTCGAGATCTTACCAATAACCCACGTCGTGTATTAATTGAAAATGAATTCGATACAATTTCAAACGTTTGACAGATAATCTAGCTTTTCGTGTTTCGCGTATTGTCTTTATTTAATCCCGTTGATAAGGGAACGGATGACGCAAAGACGGGCAAAGTTTTACTCTTTTGTAACTCGGATTAGTCATTTTTAAAATAACTCGCTTATCTTCGATTCGTTATTTGAACTCTTTATCGAGATAAGAATTTTGCCCGTTTCTGATCTTACGTTCGCGCCGATTTCTCGATGCATTCGGGTACCGATCACGGGTGACTTTTTTTATTTATTTTCTCAATAATTTAATTTTTACAAAAAGCATTATTCTGCAAAGATCGCGACGAAACGCGAACGATCGAACGATCTTAATTTTTGTCCGCGAGTGTAACGGTTTATTCGAAACTGTGCACACCATCGAAGCAAATATTTCTCCCTCGTGTTTCTAGTTAAGAAAAACGGCGGGAAATGATTTCGAAAAAGTAATTTATGTCTCGTTGAACTACGATAAGCGAACTGTGTGTTCAGAAATGTTCATTCATCGCCCGTTTACGGAGGAAAACGAATTATAATGAACCCTCGATTTTCGGTCCAAAATACCAGACTGCCTCCTTAATCGTTTCAAGCACTTGATACGCGAAAGAGGAACAGATTCAAGTTGCTCGAATGGAAGAACCCCGGTAACTCGGAAACAGAGCGAATATAAGCCCGAGATAGACTCGTAAGAATTTTTTTTTTTTTTCCATTCTTATTCGTTTCTGAGTACGTTCTTGTTTCCCCGTGCATTGAAATATTCAATGGCTGGAAATTACCCGAACCCTCGGTCACGAAATTAAAAAAAAGTCTCAGACGACAATTTTCAAACAGAAAATGAGCACACCGTTGCGAACAGCAGTCTGGAAAAACCAGAGACAAGCTATCGGTCAAACAACTTCAATGACTCATGACTCCGCAAGGCTGCTGGTGGTGATCCAACGGTTAGATATTTTATTAAAATATTCGTACGTCGAGTTCCAAGTTGACTCCATTGTCAATGATATTAAGCGTTTGTTATTTCCGGAATTCTTACGGGGATGTTTTTTTTTCTTTTTTTTTCTTAGAGACACCGAGTTGTCCTTCTACGAGACAGAATTAGGATCCTTTCGAACGGCGTAATTACAAGCCGATAGACCGCGATAGTATCTAAATCCTGTGCCAATGGAGTCCCGATGCATCCGAACATTAGAGGCACTCATGCGATAAGTCCTGTTTCGCGGAAGGGATTCGCCCTTTATTTACCACCCATAGGTCTAATACGATAGACTGCCAGCGGGTTTGCTGGATTTCGAAACAATGCTTGGACCGGATTACAGCACTGGTCTCGTCGGATTCCTCTTGAGAATAATATAGAGTGTCCCTTGGTCACTCGTTTAAAGACACCTAGAGCGAAACGATTCACTTCCGTGTTAAAAGTAAAGTAGTGATAATGATGATGATGATAATAATAATAATAATAATAATAATAATAATAATAATAATAATAATAATAATAGTAATAGTAGTAGTAGTACAGTTTAATCAAGAGTTTTTACAATAGATCTTGCTATTTTAATTTTATACCCCACCATAATAATAATAATAATAATAGTAGTAGTAGTAGTAGTACTAGAAATGATTCACTTCCGTGTTAAAAGTAAAGTAGTGATAATGATGATGATAATAATAATAATAATAGTAGTAGTAGTAGTAGTAGTAATAGTACAGTTTAATCAAGAGTTTTTACAATAGATCTTGCTATTTTAATTTTATACCCAGCCATATTTGTTCACGCGCGATTTTTTCTTTAAACAAACGCGTCTAAAATCTTCGCCCCCGAAGAGAAAATTATTTCGTGATTATTTACCTGTCGACGAATTATCTAATTCTCGGCACCAAGTGGTTCAATCCGCAGGGATTATTAACCTGTTCAGAACGATTGACGTACACGTATATCGTCACGGAAACGTCTATCACATCCGAGCGACGTACTTTTTTTTTCCAAGCAATAATTTTCCGATCTTAACTACGCGCCTCTATTTTCCCACTCGTCGGTAATTGTCGAGAGATGTCCATCGGAGACAATCCGTTTACCACGTATAGACATCGATTTTCGTTAAAATGATTCTCTACTTCCAATAATTGTACAACGTACGTTCGTAGAAAATTAATACGAAACAACAACAAGTAACTCTCTCGACCGGAGACCGAGAAAATCGTGTCTCCGTGCTGTCCTAAACGGGTTAATAGTTCCCGTAAGTGAACACGGTGGTTTGTCGAGGGAAGTTTATCGTATCCCGCGCTCGAAAGGGTTAATTCCACGGGGTAACCTCTCGAAGTAAAGATCCGTCGAGAAAATCCCACGGCGGAAAAACGTATAAAAAGTTGGACTCGAATCGCTGGCAATTGCAAACGCAACGAGACACCGTTGGAGGTTGCTGCCCCGCGAACAAGTCGCCTCCGAGTCATCCGTAGAAGCGACTCTCTCTCTCCCCCCCTCTCTCTCTCTCTCTCTCTCCTTTTTCCTCTCTCAATGTCGTCGAAGGAGAAGGCAGCGAAGGCGAGAGGAGAACGTCGGGATCAATACGGCTCAACAGGTTAGACTCGAAGCTAACTACATCGCCCCCGCGCAGCCCTGTAGCGCTGGAAGTTGAGACGACGAAATCTACGGGGGATGCTGCCGGTGCAGAAGTGGGAGAGAGAGTGGGGGGAAGAGAGTAGAGGACACGCGAGGGGTGTGAGGGTTGCCTGGCAACCCTTCGTTCTCTCATCGACCACCGTCACGGGCCGCGCCCGTCTGAGACCACACCACTACCACCGACAGCACGTGTACCGCGCTGCCCTTAAGCTCCGTTCACACCACCGGCTTAATTCGATTTCGCGTCTCCGGCTTCCGGGCAGGAGGAGACTATTGCTATTCAAGGGCGTTGTTTACCGAGCAACTAAGTGTACACTCGCGCGGGGATACGTTCGTATTGTCTGCGGATCGTTTGAACTTGTTTACGAAGCGCGCGCCCGCGCACGTCGACGATGTAAAATTTGGATAGACGCGACGTTAACATCGTTGATTGCCGCCTAGTGCATCTACAGGGTGGTACGCACCGACGCGACGAGAAACGATTTCTCAACCAATCGCGGACGTCGATACGTAATAGTTACGAATGCAATTCACCGGTATCGAGTATACCGCTGACGACGATAATAAAAATTTGAAAATTTGTTTCTATGGCGAAACCAAGGTCACCTTGAGTTTTCTTTTTTTTTTTTTAAATAGAAACTGACATTTTCTTTTTTGGAGTATTACAAAGGGCATCTGGACGAATTCGAAAATTGGGTAGCGTATTTCTTATTATTAGCGAAATAGTGTATTTACTGCGGTGGAAGTTAAATATTTAGATTCTCTACTTTTCGACGTCCAGATTCATTTAGTCTACATTTAAATTTATTTTTGAGCAAACAATTCGGTTTGAAGTATTAAATTTCAAAGGCAACTCCGTACACGCAATTGTTACACGGAATCGTCGTCTCGCGAAACAATACGTTCAATTGTCTGCGCCGAACAAACGGGTTGCAAAATTACTTCATAATTTTCCGAAGCTTTGTTCGCACAAATTAGCAGAAACTATTCCCAAATGTGGTAACCGAACGTTTTAAATACGGCGGTTGTAGCCAAGAGATTAGAACGTGATATTTTCATAGGAATAACGTTACGTAGAAATGCAACGGGTGTTTGGAAATTTGATCACTGTAGAAACTTTTTATTATAATCGACGAAAATAAAATAAAATAAAGATTTGGATAAACGCACGAGCTGTAAAAAAAGATTTGGAACGATGCTTGGGGTAACTTTTGCCAGGTGATCCGTTAACGAGACAATTTTTCCATTTTGCGTTGTACTCGATGGTACAACTATCGATTATTGTTACGAAGAAAATTCCAAAGTTAAGTATGCAATAAAATGTCTGCAATGACAACGTTACACAGCGTGTAATGTTGTACCGGTGTAAAATTTTTAATAAACGCGTCGAGAGACAATTTTCCATTTCGCGTCGGTGACTTTTCCGGTGAAACTATTATTATTCAAGGCGTAGTGTGCATTAAATAATTAAACCGTAGACTCGCGCGAGCACCGTTCTCTCTTCGTTGCTCAAGCCAGTTTGTAAAGTGTGCACGGCACGGTTGTAAAATTTAGGTAGAGGCGTTAACGAGAAAGTCTACCATTTTCGGGTCGTTGACTTAATTAGAGAACTATTGTTATTCGAGTCGTTGCCTATCGAATAATTAAATATACAGTCGTGCAGACATTATTGTTTTCTCTTAAACTAGTTACCAAGTGTTACTAGTTACAGTTGTACAATTTAGAACGTTGAAATCTTTTGTCTCGAGTCTCGAATATTGTTATTCAGGAAGGTGGTCATCGAATAATTAAACATATACATACGCGGATACCATTGTTCTCGAGTTGCTTGAATTTGCAACGCGTGTGCACAGCCGAAAATATTTCGAATAGCAATTTCTTCAAGGTCAACGTCTCCATCGCTCAAATTTTTACTACATTTTTCAGAGTAGATCCCATTTTGCTCTTGATTAATAAATAAATATTAGGTTGTTCGAAAAGTCATTTCGTTCTTTTCGATGAAAATGAAACGCGATTTTTTTAGAGTGTATAAACATTTTATTAGATTATATATTCTCCATTTTGGAAAACGAAATTACTTTCCGAACAACCCAATAAATTTATCTTCGTGTCTTCATATTAGTGATCTTGGATGACCTTGAACTGGTATATCATAGTATCAACATTAGAAGCCTGATCAAAGAAATACATCCCTCCTTTGAATAAGAAAAGAAAGGAAAAAAAAAACAAATGAACGACCTTGAAACCTCCTTAGCACCTCCAGCTGGTACCAAACCCATATCACCGCATGAAATCGTGCAACATCTGCCACAAATATTTTTCCTTTTTCATCTCAAAAAATAAACAGGTTTTCCAGGTGATACGTCTTCAATGCCCCACCCTGTCTACTCGCGTTAAACTCGCAACAGTCGCGATCGAGTCTTTGTCCTCCCGATGGTACGTTTCTGGAATCAATTTCAATTTAATCGAGCGTAATCGATTTTTAATCGCAAAATTATCTCCGAGTCGAGAAATTTCGTTTACCGCCAATTTCGAAAGTCGATCGCAACGAAACCTTTCCTATCGTCGAACTTTCAAATTTTCGTTCTGACATTCAACAGCCAGATCACTGCTACAAAGTGAGAAAAAAAAAACTGTTTTAATGGAAACCAACCCGTGGAACGATTAAATTCTCGTTTGCTCACCGGTAGAAGTATTATAGTATTTCGTTCGGTGCGAGTTCCAATTTTCGTTCAACGACCGTAAACGGAACCGAAAACGGTTTATCCACCTTTGTTCGTTGATCGAAATCGTTTTCTAGATAAGAATTGTGCCCGTCCTGCGAGCGGTGGTCAGTTGCAAGAGCACCGATTATGAAAGTGTTAAATTCGTGCCGCGCGATAAATCGGAATGGCTGATCGAAAGTAGCCCGACGGTATCGCAATGTCGCCCCCCCCCCCCCCCTCCACACCCGTACGTTTCGTATTTTACACGGTCCTGTCCTCGAAGACAAAGATGGCAAGAAACATGTGCAATGAAAACGTAGCGGGCCCCGGTTATGTATATAACGCGTATTTAACAAAGAAGCACGTTCTATTTCTTGCACCCGAAACGCTTCGTTGCATCGCGGTACGAAATACGGAGAAAGACGGATCCGTGTTCCTTGCGCGCACAATGTTGGGCGTCGTCCTGGTAAAATCTGCGGTCGCGGCGCATGAAAACCGCACTTTTCTTCTCTGTCGCGCAGTGTGCGTCGTCCGTGCGGCAGACGACCTCCCTCGGTCTCGGGTAGGCGTGTCACGTACACGGGGAAAGCTGGAAAAAGCACTTGACTCGGGAAAAAAAATTGCATTTCCCGATCACGTCGGACTTTTTCCCACTTTCCTCGATCCCCCTCGACTCGCGGACCCCCTCCTCCTCCCTCCCCGCGCGAACTCATATTTTCCCTTTCTCCGTACGTGCGTAAACACATTCCTAACCTGTACACGCAGCGTCTGTCCACGTACCGCGAGTTCCTGTACACACGCGCGCGGTCCTTCGTACGACGCAGGTCGAAATATCGGGTCGCTCCGTAAATCTCGGCTGTAGTTTCTCGTCACGCGAGTCGGAGGTCTCTAATATTAGCTGAGATAATTAACGCGCCCATGGCCACAGGGTGAATAGATAGTTTTACCACCATGGGAGTGGAAACGTTCGAATTAATAAAAATTACCGAGGTTTACGGACACGATATCTTTGGTACTTTATAATTGCTCGAACGGAAGTGGAAAAATTATTTTCACGAGCACAATCACAACGGTATTTTATTCGTCATCGTTGTTTCAAAAGTTTAGGGAGAAAAATATAATTCTGACGAAATATAAAATTTTACAATGACAATTGCTCGTTATTCGAATTCTGTATCCAGATTGTTTCGGTCGTCTCCGATAAGAACGAAATAAATTCTTTGTTCACGGGAGTAGAAAATATTCCACTGCCACTATTCGTTAAAAAAAACATTTCCGTTGCGTCCTCTAGCGGATCTAGGTCGAAACGCTACGATATTCTTACTTTCGTAAAGAATTTACATGCTTCCTTTACGTATCAAAGTGTAAACGTTCGTTTCTCGGGGTCTTTGAATTACACGAGGTTGCACGAAGGAGGCCCCGAGTTATACGACCGTTTTTCTTTTCTTTTTTATTTTATTTTAACGCTTTGTGTCCTACACTGCGTTTTTCTCGCCCGTGTAGTTTGAATAGTTTTTTTTGTTACACAGCACTTGACGTTCGGCGTAAAAAAAAAAAAAAAAAAAAAAATACCGCTTATCTAACCAAGGCCCAGAGGTCTTCTCGAAGCGCGTCCTTGTTTCCTTAATTCTTGAACTCTGAGTTTTCAACCGGCCGACAACATCCATCGTATTATTCTGCGCTCTCTGATTCGAAGTACACGAATTGCTCGGAAGTGTTTCGAAGATTGCAGACTGGTCACGTGACGCTGTTACAGGCCCCATAGACGTAGCAATTTATTGTACAATACGTCGTACGTCGAATCGCAACGACTGTTGCATAGCAGTGCTCGTGGACGAACAATGTGTATTTTATTCGAAAAATACACAACGGATACAAACCCGTTACGATTAATTACTTTTAAGTATTTATTCGATTTACGGTCACTCGGATAAATTTTTATCCGTTCGGTTGGAAAGAAAATTCTTATTATATAACGCAGATTGTAGTGTTTATTCGACGGTCAAACGTATTAAATGTTTCGTCATTCGAAATGTTTGCCCAGATAAGAATTTTATTCGTCTCTGGCACCGTTGCACCGCCATCCAATACGCCCACGTCGTACGACAAGTTGTACAACAACCCCGCATAATTTCCAATTGCCGGTCCAAACAGTCGTAACAACGCTAATCGTACGAATTATCGTACGAAAAATCATTACCATCGTGGCCCTTCGAGCGTGTTTATCTTCAAAAGAGAAATATACATACTCTTTTCGTCTTGTAGTTACTCGAAAGAGAAGAAACTTTTTACGAGATGACCAATGGTGCGCGATCGATAATTAATAAATTCGGCAAGTGTCGCGAAGCTTTGAAACAACATTATGTAATACTTTATTCGACCGTCGCGATAAACCAGAGGACGGTTTTATCAAGATAAAAAAAAAAAGGCGTGTAAAAAAAGAATTCATCGATAAACTATCAGTTACAAGTTCGAGACTTCGTGTCACGACATACGTTTGGATAATCGTGGCTTATTAGTACCAGTTTCACTAATTACATCGTCCACCAATTTGGCCAGATAATCGACGCCATTGGCGTCGTCGTTCGTCATTATCGGTGAAAGAGACGGAGAAACATGGGAGAATGTGTTTTCTCTGGTTATATACAAAGCTAGTTAAAAATAGCTAGGTCCTCTTATGCAGCCCACCGAAGAACTGAATGGTATAAAACAAAAATAACTTTTACACATTTACGTTTCTTTAATTTTGTATTATTTTATTTGGAAATGTAATTAGGATATTTTTTGGAAGGACAACGTCCCTCAAATGACCACCAAGTAAAAAGATCGATAATGAACAAGTCGTGACAAACCTTTCCAAACCTTCAGTCTTTCAGTAGCCATACTGTATTTGGATAATCAACGTTACTGATGTCGTTATTCGTCGTTATCGGTTCAAGAAACGGAGAAACACACAAGAATGTGTTTTCTATAGTTTACGCATACCTACTTAAAAATTGCTATGCTTTTACACATGCCTCTGAAAGACCGAACGATATAAAAAAAAAATACACCTTACAAACTCACGTTTCTTTCATCTTGTATTATTCGATTTGGAAATGTAATTCAATGAATTGTTTAAAGGGACAACATTCTCCAAACGACCACCAAATAAGAAACGCACCAAATTTCATTTCCTTTCTTTAAAAAAAAAAAAGAAAGTTACAATGTTTCCAAACCTTGAGTCTTTCAGTGACCACCTTGTACCTGGATAATCAACGTTACTGACTGTCGTTCGTCATTATCGGTTCAAGAGACCGAGAAGTACGCAAGAATGTGTTTTCCCTAGCTATACACATACCTAGTTGAAAATCGCTCGGTGCCCCTTTTATGACGTACAATTTAGAGCGGCTTCTTAACATTCTGGCCCGTCCACTCTCTTTCCCTTTTTGCTACCTCCTGCCCCACCCCCTTTTTTTTCTCCCTTAAATTCTTGTGCCTCTTCCACGGGTCCTGGCTTCTCCGGGGCCCGGGATTGGCCGTGTTATTGGGTATCGAATTCTCTCGACAACGGACGCAGGCAGACAGAAGAGCGGTCAGCTCCGATTCTCGGAAATAATGAATGCTGCTTCTGTTGAAAATCTTCGGCGCTGCTTCGCGCTCAATTTTTACCCCTACCGATGCGCCCGCACGATCGTACGCTTCTTTCGACGAAACGACTTGAGAAAACGCTTTGGGAAATAACGAGATTACTAGTCTCGAGAACGCAAGTATCGAAAATACAACCGGAGAAATATTGAATTGAATTCGGAAAGTTATTTCGTCTTTTTCTTTTTTTTTTTTTTTTTTTTTGTGTGTGTGAAAATGAAACACGATTTTTTTGAAACGTATACACATTTTATTAAATCGTACACTCTCCATTTTTGGAAAACGAAATTACTTTCCAAACAACCCAATAATTAAGGACTCGGCGAGTTTGCCTCCTAGTAAGGTATCGAGCGATTTGAAAGCAGAATCGTTCTGTTCAGGGTGGCCCGTAATGCTTGGAACTCTGTTTAGAAATATATATATTTTGGCAGAAAGTGAACAAACAACTAAATCTAACGCACTTAAAAACGTAACGCATAGTAAAATCAAAATCACGGTACTCTTCGACAATCTTTAAAATCTTTTCTTTTTTTTTATTATTGTAAGATAGTTGATATGATTTTTTCTTTTTAACAGAGCTTCTGTATTTAAACGTAAAACTCATGGATCACGAACAGATCTTCCGGATAAATGTCGCTTAACCGAATGATCAAATTTTTAAGTGCAATTTTTTACGATTCATTCCCTAGTAAATTTGTGGGATTCGTCGATAAGAAATTTATCGAAATGTGCAATGTACGACAAAGGAAGGGTATGAATTAATATATACAAGGTCTTTTTTTTTATATTATTTTATTTTATTTTTTATTTTCCAATCATTCGTTGTACGCTACAAATCTGTATCGAAATATTTACCGCGTCTAAGTAACGTATGGATACATTTCGTGGTTATTCGCTGCAATATTGAAGTAATTTACTGTACGACAGAAAGCAAAAGAGCATTCAGTCCAGCGCTCGTTTTATCACAGGAAGTGTTCAACGTATGGTGTACGCGCACCATTGAAAATTACGGACGCCGACACAGTGGTGTTAGTCGCAGGGACCGTCGTGTATGAAGATCACACGGAAAAACGTCGTTACAAAGAATGCTTACTTTACATACAGAAAACCGACCAAGACTTAAGGAGCTACCGAGAAGTACAGCTCGTTAAATGATTTCAAAAAGAGTGAGAAAGAAACAGCTCTTTGAAACTGCACGACTCTAGTTTTGTACACGATCGAAAACGTGAAAAAGAAAATTTGATACGAAACTATAGGGTTTCGATTTATCGGAATATTTAGAAATATACTTATTATTATACAAGTAAAAATATAGTCAGGTTACTAGAACACAAATCTCGCTGTAACTCTGGGACAAGGTCAAATAGTATATACGTGTGTGTGAACTTGTTTCATGGTTTGTACACAAGTGTTAAGATTCATCCCACGTAATATTGGGTTGTTCGGAAAGTCATTTCATTTGTTTTTTTTTTCGTGAAAATGAAACACGATTTTTCTAGAGTGTATAAACATTTTATTAAATCGTATATTGTCCATTTTGGAAAACGAAATTACTTTCCGAACAACCCAATATACGAGGAGACGCCCTGTATTCGATTTATTATAGTTTTTCCTGCATTTCAGTAAACAGTGAACCCTAATCGATTTCAAAATGAAAAAGTTTGTTTTATTAAAGTGTCAAGGTGTTTCGAGTAGCACACTTTTACCATTAATCTTTTAACGTGCTTTTAACCCTCAACGGGTAAAATGAAATTTGTTATTACCGCAGAGAGGCTATACGGGGCTTTTGACCTTTATCGGAATAATAAGCGGATAATTTCAACTTACTGTTTATCGTTAATTGAATTTTTTTGCAGTTCGCCAAACAGTCCGTAATCACCTTTAGCCCCCTGTAATAAAATTCCAACGTATTCCCAGGCGTACACATTTACCAGCAGCCTTTTAGCGTACCTTTAATCCTCAACAGGGGTAGGTTGGAGTTGTTTGATCTCTATAAAAAAAAAAAAAGAAAAGTGGGCGGAATATATACCTTATCTAATCAAATATCCGACTGTACTCCTCGACGTTAAATGTTACATTAACTTGCCACGAAACGGCAAAATATAATGCAAAAACACAGTAACGAAAAAATAGATTTATCAAATGCTTCAACGTTCTCGTGACGATTGGTTCGTAGTTAATTTTCAAAAAAAAATTTCTCAAATAATCCCTTCTGTCAACTCATCATTGAATATAAAAACGTAAATTTTTATACTCTTCTTTCAAAAAAAAATCTCCTAAAAATTAATTTTCAAAAAAAATTTCTCAAATAATCCCTTCTGTCAACTCACCTTTGAATATAAAAACGTAATTTTTTATACTCTTCTCCCAAAAAAAATTCTCCCAAAAGTTAATTTTCAAACAAAAATTTTCAAATAATCTCTTCTGTCGTCTCATCGTTGAATATAAAAACGTAACTTTTTATACTCTTCTCCCAAAAAAAATTCTCCCAAAAGTTAATTTTCGAAAAAAATTTCTCAAATAATCCCTTCTGTCGACTGATCGTTGAATAGAAAAACGTAACTTTTTGTACTCTTCTCCCGTGAATCGTTTCCCCGAATAAAGATCATTTTCTATCTTAACTCGAAACGA
Source organism: Ptiloglossa arizonensis (assembly GCF_051014685.1). Lineage (NCBI taxonomy): Eukaryota > Metazoa > Arthropoda > Insecta > Hymenoptera > Colletidae > Ptiloglossa > Ptiloglossa arizonensis. Next base: position 25,393,672 of record NC_135050.1, read on the forward strand.
AACGACATTTGTTTTTTCATCGATCGTACCGAGGATCCAAATTCACCGAAACGTTCGCGAGAGAACGAACCGTGCTTGGAATTATTACCGCGTTACTGTACTCGAGCCCTACGTGTCCTCGGTAGGAACAGGATGGTAACAATATGGTACTTTTGACCCTTATTCCAGCGATCTAGGACCAAAGGAGTACCGTTACGTCTTCCGTGTTAAAATTCATCGTAATCGGGGCCCTCTTTGTTTTAGGGTCAAGCGGTGGTTCAGCTCGCCAAGACCGTAAAGGACGTGACCATCTTCGGTGTGTGCAGTAAATCAAAACACGAGGCTCTGAATATGGCCGGCACTATCGACCACCTCTTGGAACGCGGCACGGATTACAGCAACGAAGTCAGAAAGTACGTGCGGGCCAACACCGCGAGTCCTCGTCCCGTCGAGCCGGCGATGTCTTTAGATTACCTTTTCACTTGTCTCGATTCTATCGCAGGATCTCCCCGGAGGGCGTGGATATAGTCCTCGATTGCCTGTGCGGCGAGGAATGCAACAAGGGATACGCGTTGCTGAAACCTATGGGGAAATACATCCTTTACGGGTCTAGTAATGTGGTCACCGGCGAAACGAAGAGCTTCTTCTCAGCGGCGCGATCAGTACGTGATGCAACACTTCAATTCTCTGTTAAATTCGTCGAGAGACTCTATCTGATGATATTACCCTTTCGTTGATTTATTGCTAATTTTTTTTTTTTTTTTTTTCTTTTTTGTGGAAGTACATGGTGACTTTTATACGATGTTGTTACCAAGGTTACATTGCACTTGTGTTAATTTTTTTTTTATACCGAAACTACTGTTTTTAAATTTGTATCGATTCGTGTGTATATCGTTCATATCGAGACAAATGTATCGCTCCTGATACTATTGGATTATTCGGAAAGTCATTTCGTCTTTTTTGGTAAAGATGAAACACGATTTTTTTAGTCTATAAACATTTTATTAAATTATATATTCTCCATTTTGGAAAACGAAATCACTTTCCGAACAACTCGATAGTATTACTTTTGGTAATATTTTTCTTTCAATGCAACTGCATATTGATTCGTGTGTGTGTATATATATATATAGTATTGTTCAGACGAGTAAATAAGGAAACCGAATGAGAACGAATTTTGACCTTGTGGGACACGGAGAAGGTAACGCGTATCGATTCTATGCATTGTAGACTCCGTAATATAGAGAACGTGTAAATATCATTAACGACAATGTTAGCAAAAAATCTCGTTTTCGAAAGTGGAAAAAGTTTAATCTTACGTTTACCGAGTGTCCGAAAACTTCTGATGAGAAGTGTAATTCAAGATCGAGGGAAGCGATTTCGATGCGGTAATTTGCAATTTTGTTGACAAGTTTATCATTTTCCAGTGGTGGCAAGTGGACAAAGTGTCGCCGATAAAGCTCTTCGACGAGAACAAAACGCTCTCCGGACTGAACCTTCGTCACCTGATGTACCAACACGGGAGCCATGCGTTCGTGCGACGGGCAGTGGAACGGGTGTTCACAATGTGGAACGAGGGCGAGATAAAGCCGACGGTGGACTCGACATGGGCCTTGGAGGATGTGCCGGAAGCCATGCAGAAGATGCACGACCGCAAGAACATCGGTAAGATCGTTCTGGACCCGAGTCTGGAGCCTAAACCGAAACCGGCGACGCCCGCGAAGGGCAAAACGAAGGACAAGAAGGCGGCCAGCCAGGAGGAGAAGAAAGCGTCGAGTGTAGAGTCGGAGGAGGGTGAGAAGAAGAAAGAGCCCGAATTGACAAACGGAACGTCCGAAGACAAATCCGACAGCGGTAAATAAAGAATTGATTTTTGTTTTCGTATCGTTCCCGTAACGAACAAATTCGTACGTAGGTTTTTACGCCCACCGGAACGTTTTCACATTCCCATCGTCGACTGACCTGCGGTCCTCATTTGTTTGCTTTCAGATTCGAAAGAGAAAGAATCGAGCTGAATTAGCGGCGGTAGCTAATTCGATTATGCGTATATATATACATATAAAAGAAATATATATATATATAAGGCAAATGGCAAAACTGGTACCCCACGAAAATCAAGAATTTCCAGATAAGTACACTACTTCATTATTGAGAGGATCATCTACGATTGTTGCTGCACGAAGAAGCTGAACTGGATCCAACGATTAATTAAAAAACGATCTCCGGAAAAAATCGTACGCAGATTGACGAACTTCAAACTTCTGCTTCAAAGAACGGCGAACAGGAACAATGAGAATCGAGCGACGTTTTACGCGGGTTAAATTTTGAAGAATTCGAAAAAATTGTCCGGTTTCATTGAGGGACGTTCATTTGGCTCGATCGGATTTGGTAAAACAGGCTCGTTCCCCTACCTCCCTAACCTCCTTCCCTACTCTGTCCCCAGAATCATCTGCATGCTTCTGTTCTCCTCCCGTATGTTTGCGCTGAGAGAGTTCGAGGGAATCGTGAGTGAAAGTGGTGCAAAAAAATGAGAAAAAAAGAAAAGTAAAAAAACAAGTAACAATTATCCCCGTAATGCGAACAAGACGGGAACAAAAATACAAACAAACGACAACCAAATACAAATATCAATTTCGACGCGGTCCACAGTAGTTTACAGAATATAAAAGAACTATTATTTTTATTTTTTCACACTGACCAAAACGAATTGATTTCACGTAGAGTAAACGCTTGTTGCACGCCAGACTCGTTGGGCAGTCCGATAAAACATAGAGGTTAGTCTTTTTTTCTAACGTGTTTCAACCCTTTTCACCCACTGGACTACTCGTACTTATCAGGGATATCAAATAGGGGAAGAAAAAAAAACATTGAAAAAACCGCCCAACGATCCTGCGCTGGCCAGCAAAACGCTACTTTATCTACTCGCATTGACTACTATTCGCTGCTGCGATACATATATATGCAGTAACATTTTACACTACTATAATAGTACCATTTATTGTAATTTAATAGAATATCGTAATCTAATTGAGCTTTGAGGGTGGGAATTGCGTAGAGAAAGAGAGAAAGAGCGCGAGAAAGAGAGAGAGAGAAAGAGAGTGTGCCCGCCTAAAAGCTGAAAAGCGATTATGTATTACTCTTTTACGCGTGTCTCCTTTTTATCGAAAATATTTTTTGTCCCGATTTTTTATTATTAAATATTGTCGTTAAACGCTACATTATAGCTTGAAAATGTTAACGATAGCTTGCTAACAGAGGGGATAGCCTGTACCCCCTGTACCAAGATTCACTGTATTATTTTAGATATGCTTGTATTTTAATTCCTTTACAATCGACGAAAGCACTGAGTCGCAACTACCTGAGCGCCGACCATGATCGGCGAATATTTAGGGGGAAAAAATCGACTTTTGCAACGATTTACCCAAAACACATCTCTGTTAGGATAGTTCGCTTGAGTTTTACAAAAATTTTTTTAGAAAGAAAAGATTAGGCATTATTTTCGATGATCTTTTTTTTTTTTAATAATTTCACCTTTTTAATGGCGATTCTTTCAAACTAACATCACAAATTAAATCTCATTTTCATGTCGTCCTAAAAATGAAGATTTTGTTTACTTTTGTATTAAGTACCTTCCAATGGCGGAATGAACGATGGAACAATGGCTTAGTTTCTCTAAAATCGAGTATCGATATTTTTAGACGTATGATTGTGACTTTCGAAAAACCATTTTGTAATCGATCTTTTCTAATCTATATTGTCGAGTGTAGATCTGAACGATTGCATAAGAAGTACACGTTAGCGCAATTGATTTGTTGAATCAGAAAGAACGAATGTTCTAATAGTGTTGAAAGGAAAAAAAATAACGATGTCGCCGATCCTCGTCATCTCATTAGGTGAAATTCGAGATTTTTACCTCGAACGATGAAACGAAGGAAAGATTGAAAAAAAAACGGAAACGGAATGAAAATGGCTCGAGACAGAGCGCGTTGATGCAGAGTGAAATGCATATCTCTCCGAAACGGTTGGAACAATTTTTATGTAGCTCGATTCTGTTAGAATTTGATACTAGCTCTGTATACCGATATATCTATATTATAAAAGATCACTATAACGAGAAGTTGCGGACGAGGGGGAGCTATACATATTATATATAAATATAAATATAAATAAATGAGTAAATAATTAAAGTAAGTCGTCGACGTGTCGTCTTCGAGAGTCGTTGTCGACGCGTAAAAAGGTGTAAGAACTATAAGATTTATTAACGATATTAACTACTACTGCCGTATCGAGTCTCTCAGTCCAAAAGTACACGAATATTTGTATTTCATCAAGAACGTATATCAATTTCTGTAAACGAGGAAGGGCAACGCAGAAAGAGTAGAAAAATAGATAAACTCCGCGAAGAAGAGGTTGACTGTGGCTACATATTTTGAGACATTTTTTAAACACGTAAGAATACAGCTAAAATAAATTAAGTTCGACACGACGTCATTTCTCCACGCGAGAATATGGTACACTTTTATTCATATACACGCGACGATACACATCATACTGTATATTTTATGTAAGGCTTTAAATGTTTCATCAAATAACTCTATTATATTATAATATATCTATATATTTGTATCGATCGTTTTCCCTATCCTGGTCATTGGTTTAGGTCCGGAATTGTATCGGCGTTCTAAAATATCTGTAATTAATAACCGGCATTTAAGAGCTTTGCAATCACTTTTAAATTAGTTTTGCCCACTGATAGTGCCCTCTACGACACTGTTACTAAGGTGTTGTGTATTGCACTGCTCATATAAACGCACGTATACAGGGTGTTCACCATGTTACTATCCAGCATTTTTGAAAATTAATGGCATTAAATAGGTGTGGAAGGAGAAACCACCTTTTTCTTTTTACAAGAAATACTATGACTTCTATGTTACATAAAATCGATTATCAGAGGAATTATAAACTAATGTAATCCTTATAGAAAGAATCCTGAATTATTCCAGTTATTTCGATGAAAGATGTTGGACATTAACAATATGAACACTTTGTGTAAATATGCGCGGCATTAATCAGCGTTCCTCGTATTATGGTAACAGAAACAAAGAGTGGCAGAAGCTGTTTAACTGCCCATAGACAAAACTGCTTTAAATGATTTATTTCATAAGAGACAAAATTCCGTATAATTGCTGGAGCCAATAGCTCGTGGTATAATGATCCTTTTATAATCCCAATAGCCAGGCCTTAGTCATAAATGTACCTTCGAATCTTTACCTTTTAATCTTGTTCAGAACAAACATTATTCTTGCACCATTTAATGTATTAAACACTGTATCTCTGTAGTTGTATTGCAACTTGTTCTCGTAATTTTATAAATTAAGGAAGCTCTGAGATTGCTCAAATTACAGGTACATCCTAAAGCGAGATCAAGTGGTAAAATTGCAGAGATCGGTTAACTCACTTCTAACAGATCTTTTGATATGTTCAGCTAAGAAATGTACGCTCCGAGCGAACTCTCGTCGTACAAAATGAATATACATCATTTTGTACAGCCTTTGTCTTAATGCATTTACATTCGCTTGCCGAAACAATTGTATTCTTTATAATGCAATCACCGCGAATAATTTATTTTGGAACTTTCCGAAGTAATTGGACAAATAGATGCCAAATGACCGATTTCTGCACCTTTTATTATGCCACGACTATTTAATTGTAATTCAACGAAGGGTTCATCGAAAAGAGGACCAATAATTAATATCATTCCGTTACCACGCTACAAAGGACGCGATGCACATACGAACTTTTCCTCTTACGTCTTTTCCGTTAACCAAGACCTGCATCGTGGGAGAACAGGACCTACAGTTTCACAACGTGATACATCATATAATTATGTGTAAAATTGTAAAATTCGTCTCGAGGGTCCGGGCGAAAGAGCACATGTTTTCTTTACCCATGAAAAGTTCTTCTGGCTCTTTCGAATAAGCTACGTGAAGAGCGCTCGAGAAGGAAAACAAAAACATTTTTCGCCTGATCTCCAGAAGCTCGATATATAGATTGTATTTTTGGCTTATTATTGTAAGACTGACTATGTTGCTATATTAATGATTGCTTCGAAAATATGTACAGTTGTGTTTGACTCATCTATCCTCGCACTTGTCCTTAATTCCTATAACTTATTTAATACTTCCTTTTTTCAACGTGAAGTATCCAACGCATATAGTCATTTGGAAAATATGTTCGAAGCGTCATGCCGTAGTTCTGCATGTACAGTATACGTATGCAACTCTATCGCAAAATTTTAATATTGAAGAACTAACCTAATTATATCTGATTTTAAACATTTAATTACTTCTACTTATAAATATAATGATCTAATTCGTTCTTCTTTTAATATATAAATAAGTCTAACGTGAGAGTTCAAATGTTGTTGGTGTATGTTTCAACTATATATAAAGGTAATGTCTAAACGAAAAAAGGCAGTTAAAGTATATTTTTTTTACTATTTATTCGTAAAAAGGTTATAAAACTTAAAAATATATTCAACGTACGTTAAATGCTGTTCTCGTTAATAGTTTCACTATATCTTCGGACGGATTGCGCGAGCGAGAATCAGCTTTTTACAAGGATTAAAATTATGAATAATTTAACATACATAGATGTGTAACTTTTGAATAAAAATTAATCCATAATCGGTATTATGGAGGGAATGATAAGGCAAAAATCGTTGCTGTACGCACTCGCACATTAAGAGTTAATAATAATACATGATTCTATTTATTACAAAGCAGACTTCTTTATGGACGGTAGATTAACGTTATATGCGCTACGATACTCTTTGAAAATGTACGACGAAGTACCCTCTGAAAAGTATCCATTAAACAAATTTTTTTCCTAATGACGAAACTCTAACTTCATTAAACAAATAAAAATCTATATAACTTACGCAGCATTCAATATTTAAACACAAATATTGAGTTGCTTTATACTGAACTAATTACTTTCTCACTTTCCTAAATTTTGTCGCACATCTTCAAGTACCAGTCATACAACATTTTATAAAATTTACTTAGAAATTAATATTGTAATCTTATAATAAATGCTACTGTACAGATACATGCAGTAAAGTTTCCATAGTTTCAGCTACTTTTACTTTCAATTTTGTTTTTTTCATGTTATTGGCCTAGTTACGAGAAAAATCCGCTCATTTGCTATTTGTTATAATGTACATTGACAATTTCATATTTAGCGCACAAATGTACAATTTCAACACGATTTAGTTAGATCTATATGATTCGAAATGCATATTTTTTATACATCTTTTAACTAAAACATTCAATATTTTGTGTAATTTAATGTTGTTAGTTGATGAAATGTTTTCATCGTTTAACAATTCAAAACCATTTATGTAATTAAAGCAGTGTGTTCTAGAAGGCAAAGAATCTCAAGTACAAATGAAACTTAGTCGAGAATGAGTTTCTCGCAGTAAGTGTGTCACAGTATAAAAAGAAAACTTTTATAGCTCTTAGTAGTAAAAAATAAAAAGAAAATTTAAAAGCATTTACAAAAATAACTTTGTGGTAACTCGTATTAATTTCATTTCTAAGTACCGGTAATATTCGAATTGAAGAATACCGTCTTTCTTATTTTAAAATTCAACTATGTCTAACATATACAATCTACTTTTATGAACATTTCTGTGCAACTTTTCACCATCGCCAAGAAAACAATGGAGTTGTCACTACTCCTTATCATTTTACACTGTTCATTTTATAATCTGTAAAATCTTGTTGTTCCTAAAGATTGCTCTAAAGAATGTATTCCGTTTAAGAAAAGTTGCTATTAATTGACAATCTGTAAATACTAGATTAAAAAAAATTCTCAACATTAATATTATTTTAGCATATACACGTTATCAAATGAAAGACGTGGAAAGTTGTAAGATATTCGTTCAAATATCTTTGCCTTTACAAAGTGAATTTGTATTTTTTGCATAGTTATTTGCCTGTTTGAACATCAAAGATCTATTTTAGTAAAGTATTGTAAAATGCTAGCGGGGATACGTGCGTGCATGAGAAAGAGAGCGTGAGATCGTGAGAGCAAGCGGAAGTACAAACGACCCTACGTAGAAGGTCGTGCGAAAGAGGGACCAGTCGATGGGACTGTGGAGTTTTCCGGTAACAGTAACATAACGCAGGCCCATCGTCCGGTCAGTATCTTAGCGACCACCCGAGAGAACTAGAGCATTCGGTCTATGCCTCTCATAACCCCACGAAGACCCTGGTCTCGTGACTTAGGTCACATAGACTCATAAGGTATAAGAAAGGCCATTGCCCTGAACGGGGGAGTCTTTTGTAGCTAACATCGAGGGCAGAACCGCGTAGCCATCGTCATTGTTATTGTGTTTCGCATTTCTATCTTATCATTCTATTTCTGTCAATACAAGTATATACTAAGGCTCTATTCCCTTTCGTTTCATAATCATATCCCACAGTTAAATATCGAAACTAACCCACGCTAAATTCTTGCGTTCGAAAATATCTCGTCACAACAACCAGAAGAGATACTGCGAGTAGAAAACCCGTTGGTGTAACTAACAGTGTAGCAGCATTATAAATCGGACAATACGGACATTGGGAGCTACCACAAACTTCGCATATGTTCAAGGTGTATGTAGGTAGAGCATCAAATATGGTTTCGTTGAAACGTTCTAAAAAAGTAAACTTGTACATTAAATTGAAATTTCGTTAATATAACATAATTATATATACGTACCTGGAGAATAATAATCGTAAACTCTGATAGCAAGGTAACGTGACATGTTTGCAACCGGGAACCATCTCTCTATCGTGAAATTCACGCAGGTCTCCTCTTGATCCAGGTAATCAAAGTAAAAGAGAACCTTCTTTTCCTGGAACCGTGCTCTCTGGAGATTTCTTACTTGTTTCGAGAGAATATATCTATCCAAAGTTTGCTGCTGAATTATGTAACCCGTTGGTATGGCTACGTCTAACACTGCCATTCCGGAACGCGATGATTCGTTTGTATTTATCCACCTGTAAAAAGTTACATACACTTATAGTAGAAATTAAAAGAATAAGCGGATACATATGTATTCAAATATTCTACCTTTGACAACTGAGATATGAAATGTGAGATTGATTTCTGCCATGGAAGTTTGCTCTGGTCATTAAATCAAAGGCTCTGATTGGTGGTTGGGTTTGAAATTTCGCAATGTCTACGTTGTACTGTACCGACATTTGCAGAATCGCATATCCAGCACCTTTTGCTTGTACTTTCACTGTTCCCCATGCTTCTGGTATCTGTGATGACAAAAAAATATTTAATTTTACATAGTATATTTACATTATATTCAATTGAAATTTGAATTCCAAATACAAAATTACCTCAATAGTTTGAAGCCTTGCCAGATTATTGTCATTGACAAATAATGTTTTAGTCTCTCCTGCAAGAGCTGTAGCTTCTATAGTCACAGTCAAAGAACTAACATCTCTGATTCTTGATCTAACTGTGTAATCCATTAAAGCCTTTAATGCCCATGCAGTATCTTGCGTAGAAGCCCAACCACCATCTGTTAATCTCTGTGCATTCAACCATTTTACTATTGGTTCTATCATTTTTTCTTGTCGTGCAACATGTACCAAAAGAGCATATGCAGTGGTTTCAATATTCTCAGAATCATATTTGTATGGCAAACGTGGAAGAAGGAATGGCTTCTGATTTTCCAATTTGTAAGGAGAAAGGGGTACTTGCTCTCTTCCCCAATAAGTTAAATCTCCCTCCCTGCGCGCGTGTCTGACCAAAATATTGAAAGCCTGACCTGCAATGGATGCTTTTGCCAGCAACAAAGCATATGATACTATTGCTATTTCATAGGGTTTTCCACGATCTTCCAAAAGCTTCATATTTCTTTCCAACCACTTAACTGCATTGGCAGCACTCACAGCAACCTGGGTTCCCAAACCTTCGGGTAAATCCTTCACACTTTGCAATGTGATGAGGACATGAGCTGTGAGAGTGATATTTCTATGTACTATTATATCGTCATCATAATTTAGAGAACTATTCATTTTTCGATCTGGCAGCCATGTAACTTCATAAAATGATCCATCAGGTGTTTGATGTTTTAGCAACCAAAACACAGCCTGAGCTATTACTTCTGGATCTATATATAAATAATTCTCCCACTCGTAAAAACGCGCTTCTTGTAAAACACGTGCACAATACGCCGTTAACCAAACGCTTGATGCAGATTGGTTCCAATCACTACGGAATAAACTAAATGATCCATCAGGTTTCATGAATGAAAGTTGTCGTTGATAACCAATATTCATGTAATAAAAACTTTCCTTTTCCTGTGTTCTGTTACGTTGGTTGACCAAACGCATATACAGTATTGTGTATAAGTTTGCTGCAAAACTAAACATATTTTGTTCGGCACAATCCATAGGAAGATTTATAAGACTTGTTGCATTAACTGGCATTGTTGGGAAAATTGGTCCAACCACGTCTCCAACTACACTTATGATTGCCTTGTTTGATCCAAATACATAGTAGCGATTTTCATCATATGGTATGATTGGAGTTTCTGTGACATTAACATGCATGTACTGAAATACGTAAGCACGATTGCTCAGATCAAGTAAAATAGACTGATGCCGATATTGAGGAAGACCATCAGCTTCTACACGTAAATTGCGTGTAACCGAATCTCTTCCAATTACACTTGTGGCATAAATGTGTACTTTAATATCTCCAAGTCTCACTGGTACAATGGGTAAGTAGACAATAGCTGCATCTTGTGCAGGAATCCAAATGAAAAATTGATGTTCACCAAACGATGTACGAGGTTTATATGACTGCACAATGCCATTATCTTCTACATGAACAAATTTATAATCCTTAGAACCAGTCAAAACTACTATAGCTTCTATATTGTGACGCAAGTAATTAAAAACGGAAACTCGGATACCAATTTGTTCTCCTTGCCTGCTATGAGTAGGCATTTCTACATTAATGTAGAATGGTAAAATTCCCATGTATTTAATAGCTTTTGGTAACATACCAAAACCCTTACTTGGAGACATACTGAATGCTGTGACCATCCAATGAACTGGTCTTCGTGGCACATCTATGTTAAAAATATGTCTACCGTGAGGACCAATATTAATGTCTTTCCATAACCAGACATTTTCATATTGTCTTTGTACTCTATTAGATCGCCATTTTCTAAACAGAGCTATTTCAGTGGTATTTCTGTGCTCACAAGCTGCCTCATCTGTACCATCTTCACAATCAAATACTCCATCACATTTTTTATCTAATCTGTAACATCTTCCAGAGAGACATTCTTCATATCCTTGAGTCCGATTACAATTATCAGGTCTCCTATAAATAAAGGCATCTGTAAAAACAATTAATCCAATATATTCGAAAGTTCTATTAGCATCTATGCCAAATGTTGAAGATGGGTAATAGACAACTTCATCCGGATCACCATCATGATATAACCAAGTGTGAGAATGAGTACCATTTGTTTCTTCATCAAAATGTGCCATTTTTGAAATGACATTAGAGTACGTTATTTCATTTCCAGCTTGCATAGTGAAGAAAGATCTGTCTATACCTGAAAGAGCAACATATGCTCCTGGTTCTCCATAAATAGCTATTTCAACATTTTCGCCTGTTCTGGCTTTTTTATTGTTAATGTATACAGTAAAATTATTACGTGATATACCATTCACTGAAAAAGTTAGCGAATCTGCTACAACATTAGCATATTGCCCAATATGATATACCACTATAGTTGAAACAGGAGCCATTTCTGCACTGAGAGGAACAGCAAAAGTTTTTATATTATGTTGCATGTTGTCTTGTCCAGTTAAAAGTATAATACCCTTTGCCATAATAATATAATTAAAGGTGTCAATATAAAAATTTGTTTGAACATGAAATATCATATATTCTCCAACTTTAGGTTTTTCTGTAGATGTTGAAATTTTTATATGTTGCTGATTTGGAGATTCATGGGCCAATAATAATAGTTCAGTTTGCGTTCTAAACCCTTCTCCGTCAGTGAGATAAGCATAAACTTTCATAGAAGAGATGTCATTCAGAATGTGTTGAGCTTGATCCAAATTGTGTTCAAGTCCAAGTTGTTTTCTTAAATCTATCTTTGTAGACCAGATTCCTGCATTCTCAGTGGATGGTTTTAGATATTGAGTTTCCATGGTTCTTCGACCACCTGTTTTCATTTCAATGTCTGCACGAATTTCCATCACTGCTTCCTTTAGTTGTGTCTGTCTTAATGCAGAGTTATCATGGAATGATGCCACTAAATTTAGAGAAAATGGCATTGATGGCTTGAAGATTTGTGGTGTACCACCTAAAAATCTGATTTTTGTAGTAGAATTAAAAATTCGGGCTGTTGAATATCCTGTAATTACTTCTTCCAAAAATCTCTCCCCAACAGTTGCAACTACAGTAAGTTCCACACCACTTGCAGAAGGTGCAAAAGTTAATAGTTCTGACATTGGATAACGAAAATTATATGTTCCATTAAAAAATCTTAATACAGGAACCTTATCTTCGTACAATATTGGTATTTTTAACCAAGATGGATAATACTCATCAAAGTAAAAATATCTTTCAGTAGATTCAGAAGTAATATCTGTTTGCATTTTATCCAATGATCTAAAGCTTGCTTTTAGAGTTAAATTTCCTCTGACTGGTGCACCACTGGTATAATTTGCTTGAACCGTGCCATATATATAAGGGTCATTATCGAAGAAAAAGGCTGGCATTGTAACATTGACTTCAAAACGTGTCTGATAATATTCCTCTAACAGAAAAGTCTTCTCTTCCACTTGGCCTTGTGCTATCACCTGTATAATCCACTCTCCAAAAACAGGCTGGTCAGAAAGCTGATATGATAAAGATACTGTTCCTAAGTTGCTTTGCCTGCTGAGCCACCGTCTCATTATTCTTCTATGAGGATCTAACATATACACATCAATAGGATCATTGAATGCTTTAAGTTCAGTATCTATGGGTATAGTCCTGAATCGTACAGTTTCTCCCTGCATATATACAGGTTTATCCAACTGAATAAAGATAGTCATTGATCTTTGAGAAAATGTAAGCTTAGTCTCGTTTAAAAATGCCTGACCACCAGTTAAACTATTATACATTCCTTCCACTCGTAGCTTATATTCTCCTCCAATAGAAGTAGGTGGCATTCTCATCATCAGAGTTTCTGGTATACCTTCTTTCACTTCTTGATAATCTGCAGCAATTTCTGCACCATTTCTTTGAATGGATGCATGCACCGTCATTGGCAATGGACTATATAAGACATTTACAGCTAGCCGGTAGGTTTTACCTGGTCTAACCATTCGAGATGCGACCACGAAATATGTACTATAAACAAATTTAAAAACAATATTTTAAATCTACATGGTTTTTCTTAGTTGCTTAAATTAACATGACAGTGAGCAAAATAAGAAATAATATTACTTATGGAATAATCTAATAACATTTTTTGTAGTATAATGTTAATACACTGTTGATTGGACTAAATAAATTATTGATGATTCAAAATAGATTCAAACTTTTCAATAAGTCATTTTTTTAACTGATTAATACTTACGCTTCTTTTATTATAATACTGTCACTTGGATTTCCGAGATTTCGTAATCCGTAACCAGTTTGATCTCTGTCATCGAATCGATTCCAAGGAGTGCGTGTCGATTCATTTGGCTCTTGCGATAACTGGCCATTCCCGCAAGCGAAGGTTAATGCCAAAATACAAATCCACATTTTCTATAATACATAACGATTAAGCGTTTACGACAGTCTACAGATATCGAAAGTTATCATTGTTTTGTAAAAACGAAGCTGAGAAATAAATTATTTCGTCATTAATCACAAATAAAATCTGTGGTCAACGCCCAAAATACGCGTTCACCAACTTGCATTTTGTTTTCACTTACCTCACAGAATTATTTTTTTTTAAATCAAATCCACATCACAATCGATCGTCATTGACACACAATTACACAATTAAAGACTTAAATAATACTTCATAAAAAAAGAAAAAAAAAAACTTTCGGCTCATTAAATGCACCTTGGAAAAGACTTCATGATTGGAAGGAGTGGTCACCGAACACACTCCACTGTATTTGGTCAGCACAGAAAGTGACTTATAACTTATACACACTTCAAGAGGAAAAAAGAAAATAACTATGCACGCGACATCTTTAGAAATTGACTATGCATTACACAAATAAACATTATGGAGGCAAATTTTTATTTGTCAATTTTCATTATTTGATTTCTTTATTTGAAAGGACTTGGAAACGTAGTGGTTCTACGTTTATTACTTTGTTTAGCATATAAGTATCGTTATGTAAATGTTACAAAAATTAAAATATTTTCTCTTTAGCGTCACAAAAATTGTTCATAATATCAGAATAAATGAAGAAATAATTCAGTAGCATTTTTTTCCTATACATATGGTACCAGGACATGAGATATTAGTACACCCAGTCTGTTCCGAAAACGGTTTCTTCTGTATCATAAACTCACGACGTATAGAAGTTATATTATCAAAACCTTTGCGTCGTGCTTTGTCAACATTAAATTTTCTCTCTTTAACATTCGTATACGGGATAATTTTCGGTGGATAATTTGGAGGTATCACCTCCGCGGGAAATCCATCTCTTTGAGACAATTCTGTACACATAAACACGAGACCGGCTATGTTAATTGGTTTCGGAGGTGTATCTAGTTCGCATTCTGAGAATACTCTACCAGATGAGCAAAATTTTGTACTCGCTTCTACGGCTTTTCTCTCATCTTCGTCTTCAAACAGTACTTTCGTGCACAAAAATTCGTTGAACGATCCGCTGTTCTTAAAAAGCATTTTTTGTTGTACGATGGAATACAAATTAATTGTATACGTACCGAAGCACGTTAACTGTAAGAATATAGCTATATAGCCAGAAGGCTGGTTCTTCTCGTCTACAAGACCGAACGTGTTGTTTATCCGGTAACTCTTAGGTAAATGATAAATGTCGTTGCTCGCCATCATCACGTGATCGCAGAGACAACCTGACATCGGGATTTTCGAATTTCCCAATGGACATTTCACCACTTCGTCAGTACATGTGACCATTTTCTTAACTCTATATACGTCCAGTAGCAAAGGTTTCGATCGCAATTTTTCCACCAATTCCCCAGGATTTTTTATGAAGATGTACAGTTTACCAGCATTAAAATAGACGTTTCGAAAGCCAGCATCTCGCGATACCTCTTTGTCTTTAACCGATTTAGTTAATAAAAAGTCATTTTGAAAGATTCGAAACAACGGCATGTCTGCGAATTGCAAATCGACGCCTAGGCTAGCGGGATCGACCCTGTACAACTTCTCGGCTTGCAAACTGATATAGTCTACAAAAACTTCCATGGTATATAGCTTCTCGTCCTTTGAAGAAGCACACTCTTTGCGATATTTATCCATATTAATAAAATGATTCTATTCAATCTTTGATAAAGTAACGATACGAAAGTTAGTTAGTGAAATAGTTAGAAAATACTTATAATTTTAAAGATAAAGTTGACCTAAAAAATCGATAGTTTGTAAAAACAATTGAATTCGTTTACCGGAAGTTCTCGTTAAATTTATAAACAGTGTTTGTTTTATCAAGCAATTCCGTATCGCATATGATTAAAATAGCAAACATTCTCAAGTAAAAGTATCAATGTATATTTATTTTTCATGTATAACATAGATGTTTAATTATTATGTATAATTATTATAAATATTACGTCCAATATTATACATATCCTTCATCTAATTGAAATTTGTTTATAAAACAAAATTCATACTTTTTACTTCTTTTCATTTATACATTGCTTTGTCTCTTTAATTATCTACAGTATGTATATTAAAATACAAAAAACATTACATTATATTTTCCTACTTACTTTGTTTTCTAATATATTAAAATATAATTTGATATATATACATATATTTTGGAATACATAAAATCCCTTGAGTCATACACATTACAATTCATCTTCAATTTGATATATATACATATATTTTGGAATACATAGAATCCCTTGAGTCATACACATTACAATTCATCTTCAATCGAATACATTAATATAAATATTCTTATTCACTCCCACTAAAGACATATTGCTGGCTACACATAATACAGATGGCAGCAAAAAAACTAAAAATAATCAGCCATTCAAATTTACAATTAAATGTTGTATATTATAATCTACTTGTTATAAATTTTAACTAAAAAACAAAACATGTCAGCATGATAATCGTAAATATAAAAAAATATGAATAATAAATGTCCTTAAAACACAATTATACTACTACATTTACACAAATATAATAAAATAAGTGTAAAATTTGTTGTATTGAATTTCTTCTAATTTTATCAGAGTTTTCTGTTCTAATTTTATATCCAAAAACGATATACCTCCTTGGACTGTACATAGTACATATAACAAAAATTTAATGTATATAATTGTCCCATTCCTTATTCGTTTTCGATGGAGTAGAGCTATATATATTCTTTACGTTTTCCTTCCAATCAGACATACGAAATTCATCATCAATCAATAAAATCTGATCTCTCCAACAAGCTTTTTGTTTCACTGGTGTACTATTGTAACTATCGGTAACGTTTGTTGTATTGCTCATACTGTACGTTTGATAACCAGTATCTTGTACGGAATTGGAAATACTTTGTTGATCAGAAATACCTAATATTGTATTGGTCTGCTGCAATATGCAACTTTCATTCGTATACAATTTACAAGAATCAGTCAGTTGTTTAAATACATTAGCAGGATTATGGCGTTTAACATTAAACTCTGAAGCTTCAGTCTTGAGTTCGTGCTCAGAATGAGTTGCACTTTTCGATACAACTTTTGCCTCTGTGAAATAACTGGCTTGAATGCATGTGGAATTGCTATCAATATGCACAGAATTATCTGTTTTGTTTTCTGCTACTTGTTCATTAAATTTGTTAAGGGATTTGTCTAAGAAATATAATATATACTTATTACTAAAATAATACTTTTCTACATATCTTAATAAGTATATTAATATTTTACAGTAATTACCTAGAGAATGGTTATTTGAATACTCTTTATGATGCAAACTGGATTTATCCAGGCTCATTTCTGTAGTAAAATCTAATCGTGCAACTGAACGAGATTTTAATCTTGTACTTTCACAGGATATGTTATTCACTGTATTAAGTATAGGAGATATATTGGGAGATGATAAATTCTCAGTGGTAATTTGAGACATATTGTGCTGTGTATTTACATTTTCCGAGTGCTGCAAAAAAAATTTGATTAATATCCTTTAATGTCCATAGACATAATGTGAGAGTTGCAAACAAAATTTCTATTTACTTTTAATGGAGATCCATGAACTAACATTCCACTTTGTGGAGGACTAGAAGACATTAAAGATCCATTCATTTTTACAGGTGACAGATAAACAGAAGTTTCTTCTTCATTTTGCATGCAATCATCGTGATTAAAAAATAATTTTCGTCTCAAAGAGTTATTACTTGAATTTGCATCGTCGCTTTCAATATTCTGTTCCTAGAAATAAAACAAAGAAAGTTTGACAACAAATTTACAAATACTCAATTGTAAATATTAACTTTTTCTTTACTTGAGTAAATGTAAAATATGGTTTCAAAGCTTCTGCAACATCCAGTGGCAATTCAGGTGGCAATGATAAAACTGTTTGGCTCCAACCTGAAAAAATATACAAATTAACTGATGTAAAACATACTTGTTGACTTTTATAATAATACCATCTTTCTTAAGTTTGGAAGATTCCAATTTCAAATCGCTTAAGCTTCTCTTGGGAGTTTCTACTTTCATGTTTATTAGATTATCTTTTCTTTTCATTTCCCATGGGCTAGGAATAATCTGATTCTCCTTAAAAAATCGATCAATGGCTGCTTGAGCTTTTGTTTCAGTTTCTGGATCCACACAGTGTATTTGTTGCATAGGAAATTCCTCTATTTTTGCTGGTTGTATCAGTGCTAGTTCGTCCACACTCCATTCAAATTCAGGTGGTTGTTGGGATGATCTTGAAACCTATATTAACAATTATATAAGTTATTTAAAAAATGATATAATTCTATTTTATCATATGAAACATTATTTCAAATGAAAGAAACTGTAGTTTTTAATAAAGAAAATATTTCAAAGAATAACCTTATTAAATACTGTTGGGCTAATCACAGATAAATGCAGTCTATTAGTTAAATCGGATTCAAATGGATTTCTTGCTATAAACTTTGTCAAACCAGATGGTGGCGTAATATGACATGGAAGAACTGTAAAACAACTCATACTATTTGGGTAGGATGTGTGCTTCAAACTTGTTTCGCACTCTTTCACAGGGGTTTTATATAATACAGGGCTTTTTAACATTAAATTATCACATTTATTTTCATTTTTTATAGGCGTTGTCCACTTTAATTGATCCATTCCAATATAACTACAACAATTATAATACATTTGAATTAAATTTAAATTTCATGTGACAATGTAGAAAGCTTTTTATATTTTTGTTAAAATGCTGTAACTATATTTTAAATATTAAACAAAGAACTATTTATTCATTAACTTATTAATAGTCAAATACCAGAAAAAAGACGATTATTTCACTACAATACACTATTTTTTGTATAACAAATATGTTTCTTATACAATATTTTCTACGACATTTTTAAGAAAATTTTTTCGTTTACAAAATATGCTTGAATTAAGTTGTTGGGATACTTACTTTTACTGTCGCCTATCTTTCAACGTCTTTTCGGAACTTGTTCTTTGAACTCTCAACTGTTACTACGCAAAAATAATATTGATAGTTCATAAATTTATTTTACAAGACTATCAGTCTTACTTGGCGCATGTTAATTTTATGCAATAATAATTATATTACCATACCTCGTCAGTTTGTTTATAAATTTGAATTATTTTGAAACAACGAACTGAGCACGTGACTATACTGCAGTCACATCATGAATAAACCAAAATGAACGATTATCGATGTTCGACCACAAAACGATTTAATCCTAACACTTAAAAATCCAGCACTTTTATTGGCTACCACACAATTATACATAAAACTAAAATATTTATTCGTTTATCAAATATATATGAATTTAAACAATTCGTATTTTTCATTTATTTAGTTAATGCGGTGGTAATATTAAAATTCTTATTATTTTGTTCTTATCGTTATATTATATAGGTATCTTATATTAATGAAGAAAACTCAATAATGGCTTAGAATTGTTTAATGAAAATGAAGCTTGAGAAGAGCCATTAGCATAACAGGCTATGCACAAATCTTAGATTTTTCCCACCACGATACGCTGTACAAGAGTCGTGCATACGTGAGCTTGACACTTCGAATAGTTTCGACAAAAGAAGAAAAAAAGAGAGTCCAAGGTTTTCTTTCTCGTTCCTGATAAATATGAAGTCCGATTTACGGATAAACGTCTTAAGTGATCGATCGTCGTCAGTTATGTTTGGAGAGAAAACATTGCCCACGATAATTTGTATAACGTAGAAAACTATTCTATGAAGAAAAATATTTAAAAAAAAATGTTTTTTTACGGAAAAATACGTTTAAAGATCCCTTGATCACGTTTTGACTATTAACACTAGAACTACCGATTGACTCCCGTATATTAAGGTGTTGCTCATGCGTGTCTCAGGAAAATCAATGATTGAAAAAAAAAGAGGAACTTATTTGATTTTTGATTATGAAATTGATTATATGTATAAAGTACTCTCAGACTTTACTTTGTAACACTTCATATTCTGTTTTTTCTCTGATGTATACTTTAAGATCAGATAGGGGAAATGGAAGCAAAAGGAGAAAAAAAATGTTACTCATGTTACACGAAATAAATTTATTGAAATGCATTAGTTACATTCATACTTTTATGTTTCACTAAAATATTGAAATTTCCATATATATTATAAAAATGTTCTGTGCTGCAATATTTTATTTATTCGTATATCTTAAGAAATTATTATAAATGTGTGGTCAATTAGTTCAGCATATACCGATTACCAGGTCTTACTACGTCTTAATAATAAAACGGTTTAAAGAATCTTCAAAGGCATTTTTTCCTATGTTATACAAATCATTGTGGGTAGTTTTCCGTTTTTAAATATAAAAAACGACGATCGATTATTCAACCTGCTTGCCCGCAAATCGGATGTAAAAATTTTCAAGAATGAAAAAAAAAGCCTTCTTTTACGCTCGTCGAAACTATCCGAAGTGGCGAGTTCATGAATGTATACACGGCTCTTGGATAGCGTATAATGGTGGGAAAAATTGCGATTGGGGAGCATACATAGTTAATGCTGTGCATCCATCTCGCGTAGCACACACAGAATTACATGTGCGAGAGAAAGGAATACTTAAAGCATAGTGTGCTTCCCCTGATTTGCCTCGAATCCATTTGCACTGGCGTATGTATATATATGACAAGAGTATGCGCACGTGTGCCAAGTAAACGCGATTGATGAGAAAAATTCAATTATTATTTAAATTGAAAAACGGTGGAAGCTGACCATTGGACTTTGTTTTCGTTATGTGCTTCTAACAAGATATTCGTACATGTTAGACGAACTTACAGGCTAGTGAAATTATTACAATTATTTTACCTTTAAAATGGAACAATTCTCGGAATTTGTGGATTTACTACGTGCAAGAAGAAAAGATTGTGATATTTTATGGGCTTCTCGACCTATGGATCCGTTGCTACCACATAAACTCTCACCAGAATCCAAGTATTCCAGAAAACAAATTATTCAAGCTGTACTAAATGATGTTTACTTAACAATGACATCCTTGGCTATGATACGTAAGGTGGACATAAATAAAGTTCTAAAGGAAGCTTATTTGATGGTAAATGAAATGGCTAGTAAAGCACATTTGCCTACTGTTCGTTGGTTAGGTAAACTTTAAATCTTTTAATGTAAATTATAATGTTATATTACCCATTAAATTCTCATATTTGTTAAAAAAGTATAAGAGAAAGAACAATGACTGTAAATTATAAATAAGTTCTATTTTTTAGGCATAGTTATTACAAAAGTTCTCAAGAGAATTTTTTTGAGTATTTATGTAAATGAAAATGCAATATATAAAATGAAAAAAGAAATGCAAATTTCTCAGGTACAATATGTCTATGTGCCGTCTCATAGGAGTTACTTGGATTTTATATTACTATCATATATTTTGTTTTCATACGATATGGCACTTCCAAATATTGCAAGTGGAATGGATTTTTATCAAATGTATATTATAGGAGAATTATTAAGAAAAACAGGAGCTTTTTTTATGCGTCGTAGCTTTTCTACCGATTTATTATATAAAAGAGTATTTCAATCATATGTGATGTCTCTTATAGAACACAGTGATAGAGCAATTGAATTTTTTATTGAAGGTACTCGAAGTAGAAGTTTAAAGAGCATAGTGCCCAAGTTTGGTATGTAAAAAGTAGTAACTTCAGTGTGACCATATTATAAATATTGGTCTATAAGGACACAATCTAAAGGTGATTTTATTTTTAGGCCTTCTTTCGACCATCTTAGAAAGTTTATTAGAGGGTGGTGTACCTGATATACACTTTATACCTATAAGTATTAATTATGAGCGACCACCCGAAGAATTATTGTTTGCATATGAACTTTTAGGAGTGCCAAAACCAAAAGAATCTACAACTAGTCTCCTTCAATCTCTATCTATTTTACAAAAACCTTATGCTTATGGCCGTGTCTTTTTTAATATTGGTGAACCTATTTCTGCACATCAATTTCTAAGTATGGAACATCGTAAAGCAAGAGTATTATCACCATATACAAAATTATCATCAACTATCAATGAGAAATTGGCTTACTGTATAATAGATTCGCACAAGAAAAATACAATTCTTACACCTTTTAATTTAGTTGCTTTATTATTCAATGAAAGAAGTCAAATACTTCCTGATGATCCTTATACATTGGATACTTTGGTTAGTGATTATTTATGGTGTAAAAATCTTTTACAAGAATTCAGTGCAACAGTATATACAGAAAGGTAAAGTTTGTTTTAAAATGTAGCAGTAATATTTTAGTATTATATTCTTTATTGTAGGCTAAATTTGATTTAGGTCGGTTGATATAAATGATACGAATACAATGGGAATAAAGAAAGAAATATTAAACACTTTGAAGCCCCATGAAGAACTGCTTGTATTTGATTCATCACAAATTTTAAGACTTAGAGAAAGACACAGAGTAACAAAGTTAAAGAACAATATATATGTTAAAGGACATACCCTGTCAGAAAAAACTATGCAAATAGCTGTATCAGTCATTAATATTTCAATTTACTTAAATCCTACTTTATCTTTCTTTATAAAACCAGCTATTGTTATACTTTTAATAGGAATGGAAGGTGTTGAACTTGGTAATATTTAAATAATTTGTTTTATTTATTATTTTTTATATATACTTTAGTTCAGTTAAATAACAATTTTGTTATTACATTTTACATAGGAACTGCTTTCAAACGGTATGTATTACTGAGAACATTACTTAGTACAGAATTTGCAATGCCTTTAATAGAAGATGAATCTATGATAAAGTCAGAATGGGAAGAGACATTCAATTTCTTATTAAGACAAAATTATATAAGTATTCGGAATAATGCATATATACAAGGACAAAATCCGAAAGTATTTTCTCTTTTATATAATGTAATGCTGCCATTTATAGATGCAATATATATTACATGTCTTGTCTTGTTTGAGGTAAAATAAAAATATATTTTAATTGTGTTTTATATTTATGGTGTTACAGATTTTTAAAGTGTATATAAATGTATATTTTTTTCAATTACAGTGGGATGAAGCAAAATCAAATTCTATAACAATACAAGCAGTTTTAATTGAAGCACAAAGGCAAGTAGAAGAAGCGTTCCTTAAAGGAAGTGTATGGGGAAGACATCCATATTCATTATCTCTTGATTTATTTAATACGACAATAAGCAATCTTATAGCACAAGGTATTCTAATACCATGTGAAAGACGAAGTACATACCATGTTGATAAAATTCGATTGGCATTAATTCTTGCTCAATTGCAAAGCCTTTCTTTAAAACGACCAGCTGGTTTATATCATAATGTGGTATTGTTATCTGCATTGCCACCAACTGTGCAGGCGAAATTGTAAACTTAGGCTGTGTAAAACAAAACCTCAGGATCATTTATTATAGTAAATTAAATTGAGCAAGCCAAAAAGTTTTTGGTTGTAAAAATTTTAATGTAACTAGTTTTAGAGTCATTTGTTTAATTGACGCGATTGTGTTTTTCTTTTTAGTAAATTATTTAAAATGACATAGTTATGTACTTATTAAAAAGTAGAAAAAAAACTGTCCACACCACTGAGTATTTTAATTGTATCTTCGTCGAATGTATTTATAGATTTTTTTCTTCTACCAAGAAGCAGAGTAGTGCCAGTAGGAGATGGTGTAGAATTGTTCATATTTCTGAATAAAAGCTGAGAAAAATTATTATATAAAAAAGCAGATACAAATCATTATTCATAATGCTACATGTCACAAGTAATTAATTAATTACCATGACTAATCGAACAAGGTATACTGCAAACGTAAGAAATGAAATAGCCATCAGTGCACCTTCTATGGAGGGAAATCCTGTAGCATGTTCGTGGTAATCATAACTGTGATCATAGTGATCAGTGCCTCTTTTTTCACGCCCAACTGTTATAATTTGTCCAAGTTGATTTTCTACAAAATAATTACGGATAAATATTACAGATACATATTAGGTGCAAAAATTATCTCTCATTAAATCAAGTTTTTTCTTACCTATTTCAGTCATTAATGTTTTTTCAAATGATTTTAAAAATAAAATTTTTCCCTTACTAGATGTGGGCTGCGATTTTAAAGTGCAATGTACATTTTTAAGTATATCCACTGGTAAATACTCTAAAATATCTACATTATTTGAAGTTAAGGTCTCGTTAAAATGTCTTTCATTCGTATTTTCTTTCTAAAAGATATATATAAAATACAACATATAATTTTTGCAATCTGAACTGATAAATATTTTTTGCTCACCTTCACCATTGCAAAAAGCGTTTTTTCATCATATTTTTGAGAACTAGTTTCAAATTCATTTTCTTTATTCGAATATTTATGAATCGTAGGTTTGCTGATAGAATCTTCTAATTCATAAAAGACACGAATACTTCCGTTATTCGCTACTTTTTGCGTGGTCAAATCTTTATGAACTACATTTTGGTAATAAGGAAATTGATTTTCCGTACGTATTTGAGAAAATTTATAAAAATCTTGTTGCGAGTAAGGTATTCTATGAATAAGGAATGTAATATTTCTAATAAAATATTACTATATAATATTGCTTCAATGTTCATTAATGTAACTTTTTATACTCACCTATATATTTTTCCTTCGTCGGAAAACTGTGGCATATCTATCCATTCCGCCAAACTAATATTCCATAAGAATATTTCAAAACATATCGCACTCGTTAATATACTTGTTAGTAACATTTTAATTAATTAAATAATACAATCCTTTAGAATAATTTATCTACAATAGTATGACCGTAATAATATCGCACAATAAAGATATAAAATAACAATTTATCAGTTGTGCAAATTTTAATTTATTAAATAGATGAATAGATATTGTGTACTTCATTTAAGTTATAAGATGACTGACTGAAGACATACTCGGACACGTTACTGTAAACCACCAGGATGTTATTATTTCAAGCAGAAGTTCTGTTAGAATTAACGAGGACAAGACGAGAGATTACATTTACGCTGTAATGACATCAATTTATACAAATTTTCTAGAAACTTTAGACATATTACAATTTTATTTTAAATATATCGTTAATTTGTAAAAAATTGCAAACTTTGTGTTTGTTAAATGCCAATTCTAACATCAATGTGAATAAAAAGATAAAAAGAATTGTGTTAAAATCTTCTAATAGAATACACTTTACATGAAAATAACTATACAAAATCAAATCAAATCTAATTAATTTACTATACAATATTATTGCCATAAATAAATCAATAGAAACCTGGTAGTATCGCGATATCGTAAAGTTTCATATCTTTCAATGTTTCTAACTTTTTGAATAATATATTACAAAAATTACGTTATATGTATTTTTCTATGGAATTTCTTAAATTTGTTTTATTTTTCTATTATAAACTGTGCACACTATATGAATGGTTTAAAGAAACATGTTTGTTCTTAAAAGAAGTACCTCTTTTTAGAAGAACCATGATTGTTTAGCTACTTTATATAATTCAATTTTATAAAACAAAAATTTATTCAATTTTATTAGATACAAAATGTTATAAAGCTTACTATAATATCATTGATAATTTATTTATTCACATTATTATAATAAGTACAATAATGATTTAACATTTCAATATTTTTATGAAAATTTGTTAGTTTTACTTAAATCTATACCTGTCACAATTTATTACTGTCTTTCTTGCAAGTACTTTTTATCTGTTAATCATGTAACTGTGAATAACATAAACTTAATTTGAACAAAATGCAGTGTTAATTCTCATAAAATTGAACATCTGAGTAAAAAGTAAGAAACATTCTTTAAATAATACAACATTTTAAAATATGAGAATATATACAAAATATTGTTTTTGCATAAATTTAGTAGTGGATAAAACATACATTCAACACATCTTGTAGAGAAAATGTTGCAAAAACATACTATGGATACATAATATTATAATAATTAAGTATAATAATACCTATTGACATTGCACAAGTTTTTCTATACATAATTAAAAGTATATGTCTTGAAAATTTATTATAAAATATAACATGTTATTTTCGTATCTAGATTTATTATACCAACAGTATTGACTGCTCCAATCTAGCTCTTTAATTTTATGATGGTATCTAATAAAATATTTTCCAATCACAAAGATGAACATTACATTAAGTACATTATATGTACCACATGAGTAAAATAAATTATTGTATAAGGTTTGAATAATATAGGCCATGTATTAGACATAATGATACATTTAATGTTGTCTTAATTAAATGTGTGTATGTAAAAAGTTTAATATAAAATAAAATAATTAATCAAATATTTTGTGATTAGAAACTTTAAATAAATTATACATGTGAGATTCGGCTAATTATCCAATGTATAATTGAAATAATTTTTGTTATAGAAAATATAAAAGTATAATAAAAAAAGGTTGTTTTGAAATAAAAAAACCATATTCAAAATGTCTGTATGCAACTGGATGAAAATATAATTTTCGATAAAACACCAGATATTGCTACCTACGAGCAACTCAGTCTTTGTAAGATAATTGATTAAGTAGTAAGAGATTATATTTGATTTTTGAATTTGAGATAAAATGTTTGTATTCAATATGAATTTTTTACTTCCTTATGTACATAATTGATCCTATTGCTATAATTCACTAATACTAGTACTTAGAAACATTGCAAAAACATTACTATAATAAAAAATATTAAAAACTATTATGTTAATATTGTAATTAACATGTTACTGATCTTTTCAAGATAAATTTAATTACACTAGCCACTTGCTATATATTTATTTAAATTGCAATGTACGATACTGTGGAAAATGTATCTTGAAATAGTAATAATGCACATACATTCACTTGATTCAATTATCATTTCATAAATTATGAAATTGCAATCTGTTAACTAAAGTAAGCAAATTTAATAAAAGGAATAAACACATAAAAAATATATAGTTCATTTGATATTTTTTTGTTTTTTAAATTAAGTATGGAATGTTTTTTCTTTGTTTCAAATAATATAATAAAAACTGTCAAAAATACATCATCTAATAATAAAATAAAATAGTAAATATATTTAAAATGACTTGACAAACAATAATTTAAATGTTTCAACAAATTTTGTTTTCTACTTTTTAATACATAATTTATCACAATAGTGATTATGTTTGCAATACTATATAGAATATTTTTCAGAACGTTTATGATAAATTTCCAATTATTTGAAATGCACTTATTTAATTATTACTTTTTCTATTTATGATCAGTAGAGGATAATATTTGCATAATTCATTGCATTATATAAAGGTGGAAGCATTAGAAGTTTATTCATATTATGAGTGCTAGTATCTTATTTAATAATTTATATCATACAAGAGTAAATAATCTAAAATTTGTTGTTTAGGAATATATCTAGTAAATTTATGCTACTGAAAAGACATTTTTTAGAGAAAAATTTAGTTTTACGCAGCATAATTTTGTATATATTGGCCTAATCTAAGAAAATTTAAGAGCCTTAAGGAAGCTTCTATAACAATCTAATTCTAGAATTAATTCCAGAGAAATTCCGAAAATTTTTCTTGCTCTAAGTTTAAGCAATATTTGTGCAGTTATAAAACATGCTATAGTTTGAATTCTATATTAAGCTGGAAAATATGTCGTATATCATTTATATTAAGAAATTAGCACTTACAAACTAGGTGTAAAATGTTATTATGCATTGAGAAGTGTATTAAAGTGATAAAAGAGCATGAAGTAATTAGTTATCCCATAATGAGAAAAATAATTGTTGTAAACGTTACAACTGTGCTATGTATATGTATTGTTTCATGAAATATCTCTTGTTGTTTGTTAACTACGGTGAAATTTCACAGTATTGAAAGATATTGAAGTTTTGAAATTCCCCCTAAAATCTTTATATAAACATTGCAGTCACTTTCTTCCACAATCTTTTGTTCTGTGCCTTATCTTATATATTGCAGTCTGATCAAAATGTTCGTAATTAAGGAAAATTCTTATCCTCTATGTAAAATATCTTGGAAGATACGTTCATCAATGATGTGTTGTTTATTATCAATATTCTAACATTTAAAATGAAAAATAAAATTGTACTTCCTTTTATGAACTTGTTCGAGTCAGGCACGAATAAGACGCCGTAATGTGGCTCGAGCACAGTGAGCCCAGCCTTTTTGTATCGACAAATTATTTGGCAATGTTTCGATGTTTAAAATAGGCGGAGAGTTCGGTCATGTGCGCTGATTACTATATGCCAACCACCGAGCATCATCACTTTCATGAGTCAAATAACGATATCCCACTGTCGCTTCTAATTCTTGTAAATCACACCATGTTTGATAATCCTAAAGAAGAAAAAAGCATAGGTAAAGTCAGTTTTTTAATTTGATATAATTAAAAATTATTCGTAATTCTCTAAACACTTACTTGAAGCCATGTGTGTTGCAAACTCTTATCTACAGTATAACGTTTTCTTTGCTTGACTTGTAACAGATTGTTAATTAAGTCAATTGCTAAAAAAGGAAAATAGATTATGCTTAAATAGTTTTAGTATCAAGATATGAAAGAAATATATATTGAATCATTAAATTATGTACCATCAGGTGAGATTTCTTGCCAAGGAATAGGTGGATACATGAAGGCAGCATTTTGAATCTGTTCGTTAATATCTTCTTCCTCATTGAATGGAAATGTACCACTTAAAGACACATAAATAATCACACCAACACTCCACATATCTAAAGATCGATTATAACCTTTATTTCTTAAAACTTCAGGTGCTAAATATGCTGGAGTGCCAACAACACTTCTTCTGAAGCTTTTCTCTCCTATAATTCTTGCAAAACCAAAGTCACACAGTTTTACTTGTGTAAATTCACTGTCACTGCTTAGCAACACGTTTTCAGGCTTTAAATCACAATGAACTATATTCTTGCTATGCAAATGCTTCAGTGCTACCAATATCTGTGTAATTAGGAATTTGGTTACTCTTTCACTCAGGCGACCGCGTTCCGAACTCAATATCATTTCTAACATATCGCCTTTCAATTTTTCCATAACAACAAATATTCGTTCTGGAGTTTCAAACATCCGTTCTAAATTAACCACTCCGCTATGTGAAAGATTCTGCAGAATAGCAACTTCATTTTTAAGTTGTGCTTCTTGCTTCGTAGGAAATCGTAACTTATCGATAACTTTTATGGCAACTGCTCGACCACTTTTACGATGAACACCTCCATACACTGTACCAAATTGACCAGAGCCCAAAACTTCATCTGGAAAAATCTCATACAACTGAGACATATCTGTAATATTTTCCTCTGGTTCTGTAGATTGCTCCTGATCTAAAAGAATAATATAAATATAAAAATATAGCAAGAATACATAACAATAACAGGAAAGATACATACTGTTTGATACAGTAGTTACAGGCATAAGTGCTTGTCTAATACTAGTTTCCCATGATCTAGCTATATGAGCTCCAATACCACTTTCTGGAGAAGAAACTTGGCTGCAATTATCTCCATACAAAGTATCTTCCCCAACATAATAATCAATATTGGCAGTTTTTAACTCAAAACAATGCATTGTATCTAAAATGTAATTAGCATTCTAAATATTTTTTAATACAGCATGAATTAATGTAATAATTAAATACATACTTGTACGAGATGTCTTAGCAATTTCAATTGATAATATTTCAACCAATGGAATTTCTTTATAATATTTGGAACTATTTTCACTTTGAAATAATGTTATGGCTTTTGTATCAAGACGCCAGTAATGTTTCTTCCTCTGAAAATTTTTAAATTCAATTTTGTGTCTATTTTGAATATAAACTATCTTTATATGTATATATTAATTATTCACCATTGGATCACGATTTGTAAAATGCACCATCCAACCTTCCTTCAAAACTTTTGAACCACGTCGTTTCGTGTGTTTTACACTTTGCACTATACGCATTAAAGGAATATTATTACTTGGTGTGGAACTGCAACTATTAAAATAATGTTATATATATATTATATTACATATACAATGTTATTGATTTAGTAATATATTGATATACCTAATAATTGAGAAAATATAATTTACCTCGATGGACTTGATTTTTGAAATTCATCATAAATAATATCATCACTGCTTGGAACTTGATCCTATAAAAATAATCTAAATAAGTATGAATTATTATTAAATATTTTACAAAATTAATACAATAGTAATAGCTGTATAACATAAAAACTTCCGTTTATGTAACATTTTCTATTATAAAAATATTTTTACAGTGTACTCTTCAGAAGTTTTTGTTTCATCTCTTGCAAATGAGGAATGTTGAGGGGGTGATGGCGATTCAGCATCACTATCACCATCACCTTCTTCATTTCTACCATCACATTTACCTTCTGGTTCACTGCCAACACCACTATCTGGATATTCATTACCTGTATAACCAATTTCATTAAAGCAATCTTCCTTAATTAGAATTAGATAATGAAATTTAAACAAATAGAACCTGTATTGTCGCGCGGATTTTCTCCAGTACAGTCTTTAGGTATTTTTTCAATACACTTCTTATGTGCATTGTACTGACAATCTTTGCATTGTAGGCCTTGCTTAAATAAACCTCTTAACAACTTTTTACAGTGTCCACATACAGTTGGCCTAGTATATGTGTGCACTACAAATGTATGTGGAATTTTTATACGTGCTGCAAGTTCTCGTTCAACCCATACTGGTCTTCCTCCGAGTGAAGGAGAGCGGGATTGTTTTGGAGCCATTATGCTTGGTATTGTCTAAATATGGAAAATTGTTACATTAATATAACAAACTAAGTAGATTATAACTTACATATTATATAAAATCTTACCAAAGTACTATTATTTTGGCTCACATTCGGCGTATTATTTGTACTATGATTATCATCGCTGATGCTGGTCAAACTACTAGTAGATCCTTGACTGGGAGATCTTGGTACATTCAGCATTGCTGAACTACGCCGTCTTTGACTGGCATCGTGTGAGCAATTATTAGGTATTTTAATAACACATCTTTTGTGGTAATTCATCCCACAACCTGAAAAGTACAGTGATTGAAATTAATGTATAAATTACACAATACCTTTTTAATTGACTGATACAACAGCATCATCACATTTTGTATTATATTTACCTTCACATTTTAAACCTTGCCGAACAAGACCAAATAACATTTCTCCACAAAAATCACAGAATGTTGGAACTTTATATGAATGAACAGTTAAAGCATGGGGACGAATGGGAACTTCTTCATTTGGCACTTGTGCTAGAACAAAACCAAATGATCATTTACTTCATAAATAAATTTTTTTATTTTTAATTTTCATCCATTATTATGATATTTATATTATATAATATAAACTCAAAATTTACCAGTCAAAACAATTTCCACCAATGTTTCATCGACAACTTCTGTTGCATTTGTAATGAGTTGTAGAATATTAGTGGAATTATAATCATGCTTAAATAAAAGCAATCGTTCAAACAAATGATTCAAACCATGCTCTGGACACTTAGTGTTTATAAAGTCACATGCAAATTCTTTGAGGGCCTTAAGAGTTAATGTGCTGCTATCAACTGTAACAGTGTCACGAGTCAAACCAAATTGAAATAAAAATGTTACTTCTGGTCCCTCCATGTTATCTGTATTATTATCTGCAATCCATAAATGTATTGATAAATTAGCATTCCTTATATAAAATTAATGATTGAAAAATATACATATTCATAATACGATGGCAAATTATTATTTAAAATGAATTGAAAATACTATTTGGTAAAAGTGAAACCATATAATGTATATACTTAATATAATATAGAAAAAAACACATGAATTTGTTTTATAGTAATAAAACAAAAATAATCAATACACCAATTATTATCTCATTTTTCAGTGCAATTTATACATATGCCAACATATTTTTCTTTTGGCCGTAATCATTAATGTAATCATCGCATATAATAAGCAATAAAAGAAATGCATCAGATTAAAACGATTAGGAAAATATTAATGAATAACAAATTGAACACGTTAAATCGTTTTGCGACAATGAATGTTTTCACGATTTAAAATACACCCGAACCATATGAATTTTCAACACACAAGGAAAGAAAAAAAACAGTAGCACTTACTGCAACTAATAAAGTGCGAGCGTTTTGTTTAAATGAAAATTATATTACGTACATTCAAGTTAATCGGCGGAAAATGCTGTTATCAAGGTAGCTGCTTACTTTTCAATCAAATTAATATCGATAGAACATAATTAGCGTGACAACAGATCCCACAAGTGTCACCGAGAAGCGTCAAATCCATGCCTGACACACATTCGTTGATGACATTTTACAGTTATCTCCAGGTGACCGACCCACCTTCGCGTATACTTTTATCTGTTATATATTCTTGTATATCGGATCACTTGCGTAGGTGCAAATTAAATTAAATGAATTAACGATTCACATCGTTCAACTCACCGCTTGACATTTATCTAAAAACAATTATAAACTGTGTGAAAATTTCAAACGAATCAATGAGTCCACTCTTTTTTATACATATCACGTATCCTACAAAAATCTAGTGCCGTATACTTGTTACTACGGATTATTAAGAAAAGGTTTGACATTACATTGCGATCAATCCAATCAAAAACGAAGAAAAATAACTGTATAGGGAAAGACAACGAAGAAAATGAAAAGAATAATATTTAATAGTTACATTCAAATTTAGACTCAATATTAGATCTTTTATTCATTGAAAGAAATGAAGGAAGAACCACTGATTTGGTGTAGATAAGATTGCATGTGTTATGTATGATATATGTGATACATGTATGTATGTTACATTTTTTTGAATAAACATATATATGTAATTCTTTTAATTATATTTTGTAAATACTAAAAGTCTGCTTATAATTGTAAAATATTAAGAAATAGAGATTATGATTTTATTATTTATATATTTGATAATTTTTATATATTTATTTGGTATAATAATAATCGTTTCAGCTTTCTAATATTTTAATAGGTACAAAATTACAACTTAAAATTTTACATTTTAAAAAATACAGTTTGTATATTATATACTTGTGATTTATAAGTAACTTATGTATCTATAAAGATGTATGTATATACTTACAATTTTGAAATAGAACTGATGCAATAAAGAGAACTACAATATTTTTGAAATTTTTAACTCTTTGGAAACACTAAGAATCGATTTCTGTTATCAAAATCGATCTAATATCTTATTCTTTCATTTAATTTGAAATGTATTGATTCTCTTTTATATGTAGATAAACTGGTATAAAGTTCGTGACACATCTGTTTAAAACTGTTTAATACTGGACTGGACAAAATCGAGCACGTGGAAGAGCAATTGTAACCTATCTAAACATATTTATGAATAAGCTGAATTCTAACATATAAAAATGACTTACAAGTTTATAGTTAATTCTAAGAGTCCTCCGACAGGTAGGTTACATTAGAACGTGTATGATTTCACAAATTGTTATAACTTTAAACTTGTTTTAAAAGTAATTTTTAAAACAAATATTGACAACATTTTCTAACTAAAATACTTTGTTTCTATGCACATTTATATATGTAACAATAAATATTTTGTTGTTAAATGTATATTAAATGATTAGGAAAGTAAACGCATATGTCAGAAAATCTGATGTAAATTTAAATAAATTGTTATATAGTTATGTGTAGAAATAAAACTAGTTAAAATATTCTTGATTGATATGTATTGTTAACTTTCAATATACAGTGATATTAATGTATATATTTTGAATTCATACAGATGCATTGATAGTAGCAGAAATAATTAGATCTCAAAATAAAGAAAATATTGAGATTGTTTGGTGTGATGATTGGAAAGGTGATGGAAATGTTAAATTAACAGATAGCCAAGGTAGAGTGTTAGGAGAAAGAAGCAGTGATGTTAGTCGCTACTTTGCTAGAACTACATGTACAGATCTTTATGGTAAGTCTGTATATATTTAATTTTTTCTGCTTTATATGTAAATTTTAATTTACCCCTTGCTTCTATTATATATTTAACTCAGGTGGTGTCAATCCTCGTGAAAAAACTGAAGTTGATCATTGGTTGTCATTCACAATTGGTTTTTTGGGATCCATTTCAATAGAAAAGACTGCATTATTTTATTTGGATAGTGCTTTGATGACAACAACTTGGTTGGTCTCCAAAAAATTAACATTAGCCGATATTCATGTATTTTGTGCGCTTCTGGACAAAGAGCATTCAGCAAAATTTGAAAAACAATTTGTTAACATAAATAGATGGTATAAACAGATATTTTCACTGCCTGCTGTTGCAGAAGTATTATCCTCGATTAAAAGAAATGCAAAAGTGTCTGTTCCTAGTAATGATATACGATCTGAAAAAACTACTAGTAAACAAACTGATCAAAGCAAAACAGAAGGTAAATACATTGATTTACCTGGAGCAGAAATAGGTAAAGTGAGTAATTTACATTTGTAATAATACTTTTTTATTTTTTTTTAAAGAATATTTTTGTAATTTTATTTGCTCTTACAATAGGTTGTAGTACGTTTCCCGCCAGAGGCAAGTGGATATCTGCATATTGGTCATGCTAAGGCAGCTTTGTTAAATCATTATTATGCAGAAGCATTTAAAGGGCAACTTATTATGAGATTTGATGATACAAATCCTGCAAAAGAAAATTTAGAATTTGAAAAAGCTATTCTAGAAGACTTAGAATTACTTCAAATTAAACCAAACCGATTTACTTATTCTTCCGATTACTTTGATTTAATGCTACAGTATTGTACTAAATTAATAGAAGAGGGAAAAGCATATGTGGATGATACTCCTGCTGAAATAATGAAGGGACAACGTGAACAGAAACTTATGTCAATAAATAGAAACAATTGTATGTTAAGAAACTTTAGAAGAATAAACAAATATAGTAGTTCTTTATAAATATTTGAATGGAAAAAATAATTTATTTGAAAATAATTTTGGATTTACTATTTCAGCTATTGAGGTAAATCTTTACATGTGGAATGAAATGCAACAAGGTACTTCTAAAGGTCAGGAATGTTGTGTTAGAGCAAAAATTGATTATGAATCAGCAAATGGATGTTTACGAGATCCTACAATTTATCGATGTAAACCAGAGCCACATCCACGAACAGGAACAAAATACAAGTATCTATTAGATATTAGATTTTAAAAAATTAGTAGATACACAGATTTCATTTATGTTTTTTATATTTAATACAAAACATCTTTTTTCACTAGGGTGTATCCAACATATGATTTTGCTTGTCCCATTGTTGATTCTATTGAAAATGTCACACATACATTACGTACAACAGAATATCATGATAGAGATGTTCAATTTTATTGGATAATTGATGCCTTGGGATTGAGACGTCCTTATATATGGGAATACTCACGCTTGAACATGACTAATACAGTTTTATCTAAAAGAAAATTAACTTGGTTTATTGATGAAGGTCTAGTTGATGGATGGGATGATCCACGTTTTCCAACAGTAAGAGGTATTTTGAGGAGAGGAATGACTGTTGAGGGATTAAAACAATTTATAATTGCTCAAGGTAGTTCACGATCTGTCGTTTTTATGGAATGGGATAAAATATGGGCATTTAACAAAAAAGTGATTGATCCTGTTGTCACTAGGTATATCACATGAAACATCATTTATATAGAAATATAAAAATCATTTGCATAACATCATTTTTTCAGGTATACTGCTTTGGATTATGATAAACTCATACCAGTTTATGTAAATAATGTAACAGATGATTGGTTAACTGTTCAAAATCATCCAAAAGATCCATCAAAAGGTACTAAACAAGTGTTGACAAGTTCAGTGCTGTACATAGAAAAAGATGATGCAGCCATGCTAATTGAAAGTCAAAATACAACCTTTATTAATTGGGGCAACGTATTAATAAATAAAATTCAAAAAGAAAATGGCGTTGTTAAAAAAGTATTTGCAGAATTAAATTTAGAAAACAAGGATTATAAAAATACGTTGAAAATTACGTGGTTAGCAATACCTTCTGATGAAATTAATGATGATATTAGTAAAGTTAATTTAGTTCCATGTTATGCTGTTTATTTTAATCATATTATAAATAAATCAGTTTTGGAAAAGGACGATGATTATAAAGATTTTGTTGCAAAAGATACAAGAGTAAGTTTTCGTTCTTCAGAGTAATTATAAGTGAGGTAAATCAATAGTATGAAATTAGTAAACATTTCAGATGGAGATAAAAATGCTTGGAGAGATGGAATTGAAACGCGTGAAGAAAGGAGAAATAATTCAATTACAGAGAAAAGGATTCTTTCGATGTGATGTACCTTATGCACCAGCCAGTCCATTCTCTTCTAGAGAACAATCCTTAATTTTATTTCATATACCAGATGGACATAATGTAAATGTAGTAAAAACTGCATCTTCTAGCATTATTGCACCAGCAACTTCCATGAAAGAGTCCTCTCAAAAGAATGTATGTACGATTTTATATTTTTATAATAATAATTTAATAATATATGTGTTTCAACGTTTATATCGTTATTGTTGTTATTATTATATTATAGGAGACAACACAAGATAAGAACATAATAAATGAAAATATTATTGCTCAAGGTGATAAAGTGCGTAATCTAAAATCCAAGAAAGCAGATAAAGCTAAAATTGATGCGGAAGTAAAGATCCTTCAAAATTTAAAGACTGAGTACAAAATGTGTACCGGAGTAGAATGGAAACCAGGAATGACACTTATTAATTCTGATAAAAACAAACTACCTAGTGACATTACTCAGCAAGAAGATAAAATCAAAGAATTACAGCTAAAGATAAATCAAGAAATGCAACGTCTTTCAAGTTTAAAAATAGAGTACAAAAATAAAACAGGTGCTGATTGGGCAGAAACAGAAAACAAAAATATATTAACAGAATCAAATGTTACAAAATTATTTAACGAAATTCAAAAACAAGGTGATAAAATAAGACAATTAAAAAGTTCTAAAACAGAGAAAAATATTATCGACGAAGAAGTAAAAAAACTTCTTGCTCTGAAGTCAGATTACAAATCTAAAACTGGTCAGGATTGGAATCCATCTAATATTACTATGCCAACAATATCCAATAAAACGATTGCTGATACAATAAATAAAACAATTGATAGCGAAAAAATAATTAATGAAATACAGAAACAAGGAGATCAGATAAGGCAACTTAAAGCCTCAAAAGCAAAACAAAATATAATTGATCAAGAAGTAAAGTTACTTCTAAAATTAATGACCGATTACTTAACTGCAATTGGTGAAGTGTGGAAACCATCTATTACTCCAGTAACTGATATAGAAAATAAAGAAAAAACTAATGCTGATCAACTTTCTGAGAGCATACAGAAACAGGGAGATAAAGTAAGACAATTGAAGGATTCTAAAGCAGATAAAAATCTTATTGATCAAGAAGTAAAAATTCTTTTAGATTTGAAAAATAATTATAAAACGTTAACTGGTGAAGAATGGAAATCACAAAAGTCAGATGTAACATCTAAAAGGAAAAGAAAAGAAGATACTTCTACGACAGAAAAACGAAAGAATGTGGTAAACAAAGAAATAGTTAAAACTCAAATTACAAAGGATATAGATGCTGGAAAAACTGGAACAAGATTAGGAATGGAGGTAAAAAAAGAAGAAAATTTCTTCGAATGGTATTCTCAAATTATTACTAAGAGCGGTATGATTGAATACTATGACGTATCAGGATGTTACATTCTTCGTCCATGGAGTTTTGCCATTTGGAAAATAATAAAGGATTTCATTAATAAGGAAATAACAGAACTAGGCGTCCAAGAATGCTATTTTCCTATTTTCGTTACAAAAACAGTATTAGAGAAAGAAAAAGCACATGTAACAGATTTCGCACCTGAAGTTGCATGGGTTACAAAATGTGGAGAATCAGATTTAGCAGAACCAATTGCTATAAGACCAACATCAGAAACTGTAATGTATCCGGCTTATGCCAAATGGTTGAAATCAGATACAGAGCTACCTCTAAAACTCAATCAGTGGAACAACGTAGTAGTAGGTGTTAAATGAAATTTACTAAGCACTGCATTACAAAATTTAAGTAAAAAATATTCGCCACTTTTTTTTTGTTACAGAGATGGGAGTTCAAAGACCCTAAACCTTTTTTGCGTACAAGAGAATTTTTATGGCAGGAAGGACATACTGCATTTGCCACTAAAGCTGAAGCAGATGAGGAAGTAATGACAATTTTAAACATGTATGCTAGAGTATATGAAGATCTGTTAGCAATTCCTGTTATTAAAGGCCGTAAAACTGAAAAAGAAAAGTTTGCTGGTGGTGATTATACTACCACGGTTGAGTCTTTTATCTCAACAAGTGGTCGTGCCATACAGGGAGCAACAAGTCACCACCTTGGACAAAATTTTTCTAAAATGTTTAATATTCAAGTAGAGGGTGCTGTAGAAGGAAATGAGAAGACATTCGTCTACCAAAATTCATGGGGCTTAACGACTCGCACAATTGGGGTCATGATAATGGTATATATTCTTTTGTCATAACAGAAAAATATGTGTGAACAAATAAGCTTCATAGTTTATTTGTAGGTTCATGGAGATGATAAAGGTTTAGTACTACCACCAAATGTAGCCTTTATTCAAGCTATTATAGTACCCTGTGGTGTCACAGCAAGTACAACACCTCAACAGAGAGAATTCTTGTTTACTGAATGTAACAAATTATTAGATGAATTGTCAAAAGATAAGGCGCTCAGAGTAAAGGCTGACTATCGTATTAATCGTACTCCAGGTTGGAAATTTAACCACTGGGAATTGAAAGGTGTACCTGTAAGAATTGAATTAGGTCCAAAGGACTTGAAAAAGAATACAGTCACGTTTGTACGCAGAGATACTTCTGAAAGAGTAGTTGCAAACAGATTCAATGTGCTTACTGCATTACTTACATTATTAACTGATATACAATCAAGCTTGCTTACTAAGTAAGTACTGTTATAAAAACGTTTTACATACCTATGGTCGTTATTAATAATTACTGGATTCATTATTATAAATGAATAATATTATTTTTAATAGAGCAAGAACAAATTTAAATGAACATATCAAACGTGTAGACACTTGGAATGAATTTTGTTCTGAACTTAATAAGAAGAATATGCTGTTATCACCATTCTGTGGAGAATTATCTTGCGAAGATAATATTAAAGCTGATAGTGCACGGTATGAATATACCAAAAAAATTATATTTTTATATAAGTTTTTATGTAATGTGAAGTGTATGTATTTATATATATTTCTTTATATTTATAGGGAGGATACAGGAGAGGAACCTGGAGCACTGTCAATGGGCGCAAAAAGTCTTTGTATACCGTTTGAACAGCCAACTTCACCAACACCTCTTAATAAACAAAAATGCATTCATCTCAATTGTCAAAATGAACCAAAATTTTATACACTTTTTGGTCGTAGCTACTAGAATTCTTTTGTGACAGAGATTTGAAACAATTTGTATTTTACTAATAATTGAAATGATAAATATGTTCTTTTATTTAAATTTTGGTATATAAAAACTTACATAAAAAATCGTAATTTTTTTCAAATTTATTGTAAAACAATTTGAAAAATTTCTAGCACTGCACTTCTTAAGTTAAAATGTAATGTAGGAACCTTAAAACTACTTTGAAGAACTAGAAAACTTATATTTATTTTTTATCTTAAATAAGTAATTACAAATATCGAAGCTAAATGTACACAATATTTGAAACATTCAGAATTACATTATAAATTGTTTAATACGCATAAGTAATGTATTTGAATACTAAGACTTAAAAATATAAAGGAAAATTTCATGAAGACATTAACACATTCACTGCCGCATCTTTGTAACAATTTCTTTTTTTATGGGCTATAGCATTTTTTCCAGTTTTACCATGTTTGTTTTATCCTGTAAACCAACTGTAACATCATCAACATTCAGATACTACTATCGTGTTTCTGATCTATACATTAACAAAAATTAAACTGG
The DNA here is from genome assembly GCF_051014685.1 of Ptiloglossa arizonensis. Classification (NCBI taxonomy): domain Eukaryota; kingdom Metazoa; phylum Arthropoda; class Insecta; order Hymenoptera; family Colletidae; genus Ptiloglossa; species Ptiloglossa arizonensis. The sequence continues at coordinate 25,433,764 of NC_135050.1, forward strand.
AATTGGAATATTCAAAAAACTAAACGCTTGCAATATGTATGAATCCGACTCCACAGAAACTGACCTATCTCCAACGTAATACATATATGCAAACTCAGTAGCTAACGTGTTAGAAATTAAAATTTTGTATACACAAAATTGAAAATTTATTCTATAACTATATACGCACATTTCTCTCCATTCACTATTGAAAAAGTAAAACTAATTATAGTACCTTTCAAAATACTAATACAGTGAATTTGTTACGTTATGTGTATGTGCGTATGCATTTTTACAAGATTAACAAATAGTTGTAATATTATTAAAATTTTAAATACTACGTACAAAAATTGTGTAGTTATCATATATATCAGTTTTATGAATGCAGTTTCTTTAATAACTTGTTTAGACTAATACTTTCAGAAGTTTTAAAATATATTTATTCTATATACATACATATTTATGTTGCGTTACCTATTGAAAGTACATTGTTTTTCAAAATTACTGCTAGTATGCTTTGGATCATGTTTTTGATTATTAAAGGGAGAATTTTTAATATATCTTGTTTCTTGTGTTAAATTTTCTGTAGCTATTGTATCTTCTATTTTTTCATAATCTTCATTTGTTTGACTTTTCAATTTTGCTACTCTATTTATAGGTAAGGTTAATGTACTATTTTCCATTTGTTTTGAGTCATCTATTACTGAATGTGTGACACGTCTGGTTGGAATCTTAATTCTTTCTGCTATATCACTCCGATTTTTTAAAAAATCTAGTTCTTCAAAACATTGTTCATCATTCTCCTTTTTGCATGTGAAAAACAAATTTGGATTATTATCAATAAAGTTTTCAATCTTTTTTAAATCAATACTTATTTTAAAACATGTTTCAATCATGCTTCTGGTCTTATTTTCCATTGTGCAATTTATATGATCATCAAAACATAATGCGCGTTGAACCAATTTCGTTGAATCAAAAGAATTATTTTTTATATCTGCTTTGACAATACGTTTTTCGGCTATGCTACTAGTTACATGATCAGAGCTTAAACTTTGAATATTTTGCATTAAATCACTAATATTTCTAAAATGTTTTTCATTAGAATTTGTACTCGCATATGATGTTATATTAGTACATTCTTCTAAATCAAAAGTATTCTCAAAATTATTAACTAAATTCTCTCGATTACGCCATTTGTTATCTTCTTCAATTATTTTAGATGCATTGTATACAAAATGCGTAGAATTTATTTCTTCATTTTGATTATTACTATTCGTAGAAACAGGTAAATTAGTTGTTATTAAAGTTGTACTTGTAACTAAATTATCTGCTATACTTTTACAAGGTATTGTTGTTACTGGATCTAGATTTTCTTTTGCATCGTCGCGATAACTTTCCGATTGATCATTAACAGGCAAACTGTACTTGCCCTTATCTTTGTTACAAACAGATGAAATATTGTGTAAAATATCTTCAAATCTAACATTTGGAGATGTTTCATTTTGCATTTTAAAAATTTTCTGTTGAACTGTCTTCCGTGTAGATACATCAAATTTAGTGTTCTTCTTTGTATTAATTGAATTTTCCATATTGATATTTACAGAAAACTTATCATATAAGGTCATCTGTGTAACAATTATAAATCAAATAGATATCTAATAAAATACCTCAAATTTATATTAATGATGATGATAGTTATATATTTAAAGAAAATTTAGTGCTACCTGCAAATTATTTGGATTATACACACGAAACTTAAGGTCACGTAAACGTATGTATTCTGGTATCAATCGAGAGTAATTACATTCGGTGTTTCCATTCCTTTTTTTGTAGCAAACATCATTGGATGTGACATTTGATGTCCTACATATTGGAATGGTTGGCCTACAATTCGTAGAAATTATTTACATATTTCTAATATATGACAAATGTTTTTCAATTACTTACCGGATATTTTATCCATATGAAAATACAAAAGAAAAAATCACAATTTAATGTGAACAAATTTTTATATATATGTGTTGAACCCATAAATTATAAAATTGATTCATACAAACATTATGGAAACTACGATAATATTAAAAATTATTTTGGGAAAAAGTAGAATGATTACAAAAAGAACATGATTTTGTTATTCAACATGAAAGGTCAACATTTTTTTTTAAATGAAACCATTTATATTTCAATAACAATGATTGAATCTCTTCAGTTTGGAAAATATTAAAATTATAAATTTTAATCATATTAAAATTACTTTCATTATTTGGTAACTAAATTACATTTTCCAAAAACAATGATAGTATGTTCTGGATAAAATTCTCATATTTATTGCATGTGCATGTATATACTGCCAAAAAAGTAAAGTTCAATGATGTATTTATTGATGGTTATGCCCCAATAAGTCTGAAAATGTTACTTATGCTGCTTTAATTGTTCTCTGTTGGTAAAATTTGTTCTGTCAGAAAATCTACCATTTCTAATAATAGTTGCCAAGATATTTACATGACTTGATTTAAATGGATAACTCAGTATAAGAAAAACACAAGGACACATATTTAGTTATTATTAAATATAATTTATAATACTCACATCTCACTATCGTTTTCTGATCTCCACTGATCTGATGTGTCTGATCTGTCTGATTGTGGCTGGGAGTGATCCAATTTGATAAATTCTTCTGGACGATCAATCCTTGTAGCATTTGCGATGCTCTTATATCCTGATTTAGCAGCAGGACTGGTGCCTGCATCCCCGTCACACTGTTAGAATTCCAAGTTAAACATTCAGGAGAAGGTACGGGGAAATGGATATGGTGATACAATATCCCCGTACCCTACTTTCTATCAGAATTAACCCCTAAACTATAGTACATAACAGCTGCACTTATATTTACCTGTCTACTATAATGATTACAAAAAGTACACTAATTTCTTCACTATGTATTAGGTCATTTCATAACTAATATGGCCTTTTTTTATACATATTCAAAGTATGAATACACAATATTCTAGTAAGGTTTGACCAAATACATAATTTCCTTTGTTTTTTACAATTTTTCCACTATCTTTCTACTAGTTTTTCTATTTTTTTTTGGTGATATTCTTTTGATTTTATTTGGATTTTATTTCTTCATATTAATTTTATATTAATTTAGTCCTTGAAAAGACTACATACAGAATAATCTAATAATGCTATTTAAATATATGAAAATAAAATAAAAAGTCCATTATATAAAAAACGTGTAACTTAAAAACCAAATAGTTTAAGGGTTAACAATTCTACTTTTATTTATTCATATACACACCTTTCTGTGTATATTATTTATTAAAAATATTTTATATTGATGTCAATACAATCAATTTTAACACAAAATATAAAGTATACAAAACTTATTACTCACATTGCTTTTGCATCCATCAATTTTCTTATTTGTGGATATTATATTCGTTTCATCCTCAACGTGCGTACTGCATATATTTGTAATATTACTGTTATTTTTTTCTTTACGTTCTGATGAAATTGCGGGTGCATCGCTTACATAATTTAATATACTCTTTTCTACATTAGTTGTTTGTTCATTTACTTTGTAATTATTTGTAACACAATTCTGTTCAACTTGACTGTGTAATTGATCTCTACTAGTTATACTAGATACAGTTGCAGAAGTTTTGTTCTTGTTGTTATTATTAATCTGTTCACAATTTTTATCTAATATCGAAATTGAAACGTTACTCACAGATGTAATAGGGCTTTCAGTATTTTGAACATTTATAAATAAAAACGGTTGTTGCTCTAGGTTCTGTGAATTGAGATCTTTTCTTATTTTTTTAGATTTTTCTTCAGGTGAAGTTGTTGGATTTATCAAAATGTTATCAAATTTTCTTTTTAAATTTGATACAAAGCAATCATTTTGTGAGAGTACAGGCGGAGATACTGGATTACTACTTAATAGTAATTCATTACTATTCTGTGATCTTACGCATTCGATATTGTTAGTATCTTGTTCTTCCATAATAGGTGGCACATTTTCAAATTGTTCAGGTGTCAAAGAAATTACATTTGTAATTTTTATATTTGAAAGCATGTCAAAACACTTGTATCCAGTTTCTTGGTTCAAGTGTACTGTTCCTTCTGAAGTATTAGATTTTACTAAATCTTGCAAACTATGATTTTTCATAACATCAGATTTAGTAACATCTAAGTTACTAGTTAAAAAATTATCATCATAATTTTGTTTTAAAGTATTTGCTTGTACTAATTTTCCCATTGCGAGTAGACTATAATTACGTATTACATTTTCTTTGACTTCAATGGTATCATTTCTAGAGTGGGATAAAACATCCATTTCAATTCCATTATTAGTAGGAATAAGTAATGTATTGTTTAGTGAACTGTCATTAATGACCTGTAATGTATATGTAAGTGTTTTAATGAATATATAAATAAATAATACTATTATTGTATTCTAAATATCTAATAGAACTTTTAGTTGAATTTTGTTATATTTATATATTTACCTCAACATCGTCATCGCTATCAAGCATGATAACATTATTACTTGATGCAAGTGGTAATGATTTAGAACATTCTGTCAATTTATTCACACGTTCTCCGCAATTGTGCAATGCTTTGTCTTTTAATAATAAATCTAATTTAATCATAGAAGTTCCTTTAGTACTTGTAGACTCTTCTGGATCTCTTGAGTTCAAGAGCATATCCATTCTTTCACTAGTTCCTTGCTTACTGATGTCATTCAATTGCATACTAACCATCATTAAAATACATTTTTGTTATCATAAAGAAATTCAGTATATTTAAATTATAGTTGTTATCTTATATATACTAACATTTGAATTTCTTTAGCTGCTTTAAGTTGTTGTTTTATTTTAAATGTTCGTGGACCAGGACGATGCTTAATAGTAGGCACATATGATGTAGAACTGGCAACTGGTACATTTGATGTAAATGGTATAGGTGACTCTTTTCCAACAGAAATATCACTGTTACTATCTTCAGAGTCCAAATCAGTTCTGAGTAAACAATTTTAAATGCATGATACTTTTTAATTATCTTAATAGCCGAAATTACTAGTTTATTTTTGTATTAATGTTTTAGTAACATTAATTATTTAAAATTAACGAATAGATGAAAAGAATCAATACATACTGCAATGTACATCCAGTTGTGTTTGAATTAATAGTATTTGTAGATTTACCTATAAAAAGAAAAAATATAATACCATGTTATAACAGAAAATTTATTACTAATTTAAGTCCATTAAGTTTATTTGATGAAAAATGTATTCTTCATCTATAGCTTGCCTAATATAGAAATACATTCTGAACATTCCCAAATTGGATTAGCCCATTTAAGTTTTCCACAAGCCATGTGAATTCCTTGCGAACCACAAGTTCGACAAAGTGTCAGCTCCCACTTTCTGTTAAAATATATTTTAAAAAATAACAGAAATAACAAATTTTGTCTAATCATATAAAACATAAACAAAGCATATTTCCACTTACGCATTAAAACTCGTATGTTTTCTACCTTTAGGACAAAGACATATTGGAGCATCACATTGATCATGCCTATATAAAAGTTCCTGAAATGCATTCGGCTCAAGTTCCCAAGAAGCATCTCTGGAAAAGAAGTGTTTTATAAATTATTATTCTTGATCCTATATCTAATACAAAACATATAAAATTTATTTGTTACGTACTGACTAGGAATGAAAATACCAAACTCTAGCATTGCTTTTTGAAATGCTTTCTTATCATTGCACAAGGGACATTTAAAAAAATAACCAGCATTTACAGCAAGTTGCTAAAATAAAATTTTTGTTCTTGAATATGCATCCCCATGTGTTTAAAAAAAATGAATAATTTACAACATATTATTTTCTTACTTGGACACATTTTCTATGAAACCAAGCATTTTTTTTACAACATGGAGCCCATATTGTATTAATTATATCACCAGAATTCACATTATCATAACAAATATAACATTTCACTTCCTTGGTTTTTGCCAATTCATTTTTTACCTGAAGATCTATTTTTTGTTTTGGTCTATGATCTTTACAAAATGACCTGGAAGATTGTAACATAATATTTACATTTTTTATCAAATATAAATTGAAAACAGAAGATAAATTGAAAATGATATACCTAAATTCACCAAAAAATTGATTTAAGGTTCCAGCCCTTAACCCACAAGGATAATGAAATATTCGTTTACATTTGGTATTACAACATCCCAAAGTGGCACCAGTTTTCTTACAATACGAACATATCTTAAGAGAATAAAAACATATATTTTGATTACAAAGATTGGATTACAATAATTTTACCACAAAAAAATTACAAAAAGAAATTCTTTTCTCAATTCTTTTACATGTTACTATATAATTATTTACCAATTTCTTTCCTCTACGAAGTTCCTTTTGTATATCTAATGATAAAAAGCCTAAAATGCCTTCATTATCTTTTCCTCTTTGTTCCATATTTGATGATAAAAGCTACAAAATATTATACATATACTTATTGTACTTAGATACATATTGCATTATCAAAATTATCTCAAAATATAAAAACTATGTTGTAAACTCTTTACCAAGCAATAATAATGTGTAACAATATCACCATGTTTGTAGATTTTTCCAAATTCTAATTCATCATCTTCTGACAATCCACAAAAGCAGCAGAGTCTTTGTTTAAGTGTCTTTCGCTTCGACATTGTATGCACTAATGAATCTGTCAAATAATAAATTTGCAATTAAATATATCAAAACTAATGTTCAACATTAATTAAATAAATTCAATACATATACAAAACACGATACTGCCTATAATATTGTTTTCATAAAAAATTTTATACTATTTATTAACAAGATAAAAGTAATTATTCACAATAATAAATAGCCCATAAATAAATAAGACACAATTAACAATAATACGTACAAATTTTGTAAATACCCTTCCGTAACGTCACGATAGTTTTAAACAAGGTATATTGACGTATATGTACCAAATTACTCTGTAATTGGTCTACTTTATAAATGCATATTTAACAAAATCTTGATCGCAATGCGTTTGTTAATATTGCAATTTGCAGAATGTCAGCGAAACGAATAGTCATAATGATCGTGATCTAATACAACATTTAACGTAATTTCAAAGATATTTGTTTATGAATAACACAGCAATTAATCTACACAAACGTTATAGATTTAAATTTTTTAATAGGTTATTGTTTAACAAGAGTCATTTATTTATCATTTAATTAATAGAGTCACTCATTTTCAAAATAACACTGGGCGGGAAAAGCGTATATAAGAAATGACGCCAAGCGCAACTTCTAATAAACGTACACGATAATGATACAGATTTTGTATCAATATGTCTTTCAAATCCGACGAATAGAACTTCTCTTAATTCAACCGACTAATTGAAGTTTTCAGCAAAAAGCGTGATCGAACACTCTCCTCTTACGGGAAGTCATAAACTACTGAATACTGCTATAGGTGGCATGATTGACGTAAAACGATAATCATGTTGGTAACAAATAGTTCAAAATTTACCACTAGAGGGTTTCAAATAGCAGCAGATTCTTGTAAGTTTAGATGATCATAAGTTTTCGAGAATGGTGAAGATTATCCGTACCCCTTTATTAAGCTAATTTACCTTAATAGTCTAAAATTCCAATATGCACTAATCTAACCTCGCATTATTTTATTTGAACGAAACAGATATAGTCCCTTCAATTTAAAGGCTATTTTATGTAAATAAAAGCACATAACTACCCCCCTATAGATGCAAGTATAATAAAATGTGTACACCTAGAATTGATTTGTTATTTGACTAAAAAATCACCAGCGCCGACATTACCAAGACCCTTTCTCCTTCTCAGCAAGCGTCTATTTAGGTTGGTATTGAAGTTAATAACTTTCTTCTTACACGGAAAGATTAATGGACCCTGATGATGATAGAGGATATTTATCTTGATGACACAAGATTCAAGCAGGGTTAGGCACGAATATTACATTTTATGTAAAATCTTTCAAAACATTTTACCTTTATAAAACATATGTGTGATACATTGCATGTATCACATAATAAATGTCCATATTAGAATTTATTCTATTTTGTATATAAAAATAATTATCCTAATTTACATAATTATGAAAATCAAAATACATACAACTTGTTTAGTAAAGTAAAGTAATAAAATTTATCTTATGTTTCTTCTTTCTACACAGAAATTATCACTATTACTGATAACATTGTTTAAATAAGGTATTTGAATAAGATCTCTTTGAGCTTGATATAAACGATATAAAACTGGGCAATCTAATGATTCACATTTTGTATCATCCATATAACCAGTACAAGACTGACAAATCTAAAAAAAGAGTAATTATATGAAAAGTTAAAAGTATTACTGCAGAAATTTGTATTTATATTTATAAAAATGAAATACAAAACTTGTACATTTACCGCAGTCAGTTCATGATGAGTACGTTCTAACCATCTTATCTTTTCGTGTAAAATAGTCAATGTTTGACTTGGATTTTCCATGCAATTTGTACAAATATCCTTTTGTGTTTGATTGCTACAAGCAATGCACATGACTGTACTAAAAAACTGTCGAATAGTTAACTTTTGATTGTCTGTAAACAAACTGACTGCTTTATCAGGTGTTTGCCGATGGGACATTTCTCTATACCTAAAAACAAAACGTAGAATGTCACTGTTTAAAAGAATAAATTATAAATGTAAAATAGAAAATTTTTTATATAGAAACACAAAATTCAGATTCCATTATACCATGTATTGACATCAATTCCAATTAGATTTAAACATCGATTAAGTGGTGGTATAATAACTTTTGTTATATAATATACAAAATTTGGACTTAAGCTCTCATCTACAATCACTTCCATTGGAGTTCGCACACACTGAATGAGTGGTTGATTTGGTGCACCAGCTACAATGATGTATCGTACTCGTTCACTGGTGCGAGGTACAGCTCGAGGGTCTTTTCGTATTAATCTTCGTGTTAGTTCTAATGCAGGTACACAGGCACTAGCTTTATAACCTTGTAAACCACGAAATTCCTTTGCAAATATTAAGTCTTGAATTGATATTTTTCTGCGTAAAATTTTATCAAATTGCCTAGTAACATAGAGTTTCACTAAGGAAAGATCTTTGGTGTCGAACAAAATCTTCAATGATTTTTCAAGTATCTAATATGTAGAATCAATTTTATTAATTATATGTTTAACATTCTGAATTAATATTTTTTTTTAATGGATTTTAAATTATTTTACTTACTTTAGCCACAGCTGGGCAACCATCTCTACGAACAGTTTCAATACCCTTAGCTAAATACTCAGGTTCTTTTTGCTCAGGAAATTCATACATGTTACCACAGTATCTCTTTTTAGTCTAAATATAAAATAATTTTTAAAGTAATAGTATATGTTTTAACTTATCTATTAAATATTTGAACAATAAAATAAGTTACTACTTGTAGTATTGATGGTTGTAACACTTTTTCAAATTTAAGTTTTACAGGTGGAGGATTAGCTGCAGTAACAGTACTAGCAATTTCTGCTCCAATAATAAATGCGTTTTCTCTAGATTTTCCAGGCAAAAGAATAAATAGTGAATCTGTATCTCCATAAACAACTCGTGCTCCCCATTTTGGTGTAGATTCTATAATTTTAATTGCTCGTTCTAATGTTTCTCTCCCTTTACTAACAACACTATCTGCAACCTGGTGATGTAATTGTAATTAATTTTGTTAAATATTTATAAAATAGATATATTGCATATATCGAACATACTTCAACACAGGGCATCCTTCCACTAAAATTAGCAGCTGTATAGCCATAAGTGACATTTGCAATTAATTTGAGACCTAATTGTTGTGATTGAAGAATACGCTGCAATACACGATTTTCATTTCCATGAATTTTCATAGATTCTTTTACCATTAATCGCGTATTTAAAATTTCTGTAAGCATACGTGGCAATATTCCCAATCGTACTTCTGGTTTTACAAAAGTTACGCCACAAGGTGTGAAATTTATTTTTCCTTGCAATTTTTGAACAGTACTTTTTTTCACATGTAATGTAGTTGCGCCAAACTCGAATGGTTCATGACTAGAAAGAGAAAAAAGAAATTGTATTTATATATTCATTTCACTTGTAAGAAATATAAAAATATTAATAATTCACACTTACTGGCCAATATGTTCTATACGACCTAAACATGTAGAAAAGCAATAATTATAAGCAATAATAATGCTTGGATACAAGCTTTGAAAATCAAGAACTATTAATGGATCAGTATAAAATTCAGATTCTGGTTCCATAATAAGTGGTAAAGCTTCAGGTGCTCGCATTTTAGCTCGTTGTTGCATAGATGGTGAAACGGAAATGTAATTCAAAGGTTTTGCAAGCCTCAACATCATTGACTCAACTCGAAATTGAGAGCCTCGCGAGAAAACTTCGTAAAACTGTATTCCAAAAAGGCGTGCATGTTCACATGTTCGTCCTACAACATTTATAAAGTATAGAATACTTTATTATAAATGTCACGTAATAAGTGATACAAACCAATAATATCAAGATGTATCAATATTCTTAGTGTGCCAACAACTCTCATAACATAATGCGTTATAACTCTCCATTGTACTTTGACATTTTTATATTTCCACCATTTAGTTAAGGTTTGAAAAGTAGGACATGAAATCCTTTCACGCAGAACATTATACATAACATTTTCAAATGTGTAATTCAATAATGCTGTAAAAAACGTGCATATGATTTCATAAATTTATAAATTTTGCATGCTTCTAAAACATATATATTTCACCTATTTCATGTCGCATTATTCTCCAAACATCAAGAATAATTCGACCTGGTATTTTTGCATCACTTAAATTTTCTTTGTCTGATATTTGTTCTTTAGAAATAGGAGTAATATTTGAAATTCTTGAAATTTTCCACATGAAATTATTAAATCCAATACAGGAAGCTCTTTGTAGCACATAACCCCATGAAAGAGATTCTATCTCCCAACCAACTAAAATATCTGGATCGCAGTGTCTAATTAATGTAATAAGACTATTTAATAAATCCTCTTCACTTGATACATATGATGTAGGACACGTACTAGTTGAATAGATGGTTTTCAATTTTGAATTATGCATAGAAGAGTTTACAATAATAGCACCTGAAACAGTATTATGCTTATTTTCAGTCACATACCTTTAAAAATTCTTAAAAAATTTATACTTTTATGTATACCATATTCCATTTGTTCAATATGCGAGGATAATGGAACATCATTGTGAATAGCGTAAAATACTGCTTCAATTAAATCATGTTTTGGATCAGGAAGAAGTTTGCCACGTGTGACAATATGTACTTCCAGTGATAATAGTGTTAGATATTGATGCTGTAATAATTTATACATGACATTTTAAGAACATTTAATATAAAAGTACTATTTCATAAAACAAAAGAACTTATTTTTCAAAATAAGTATTTACCATATATGGGCCTTTAGCATTTCGAACATTTTCATCTGCAATATTACCACTATATCCTTTGACAGTATGTTCAATCTGTCCATATGAAATTCCTAAACAATGCTGTGTGTCATTATTTTTATATAATAATGGATCTTCAAGTATTTTCCGTAAAGAAGGGTTGAGACTATCAGTAGATCCAGTTGAATATTGTGGACTGTTAAATGTTTGTAATTCTTCCTTTGCATGTTTGTAACTAACAGTGGGCATTTTGTTAACAGTATTATGTACTTCATTATCAACATACTCTATTATGTTTTTATCACAATTTGATAAATTTATTTTAACTTCCTTTACATCTTTTTCACTACCTGGATTGTGTCTTATTTCTATATCTTTATTACTCTTTTTTAATAAATATTCTTTAGCTCGTAACCAAGTCCTAACACTTTTTGGTGTTGGTGGATGAATAAGAGGCTGAATTATTATTGAATTATATCCTGCAAGAACTCTTTTGACATTACAAGACTTTATATTTGCTCCAGAAGGATAAAATTCGTTTATTTTCATTCTACGCCACAGTTTAATGCTTGTAACTCTATACAAGCTAGATTTAAATGCAATCAGATCATTAAAATTATTGTTTTTATTTGAATTTTCTTTTTGTTTCATAAGATCAACTTTGTTACTGAAGAATGGTCCACTTGATTTGCATTCTGAAATATCATAGGTCTTCATGCTGTTTACAACCCTTTGCTGGCTTGGTGGATTGAATTTAGTAGTAATAGTAATTAATTTATCTTTCGTAATATTAGATATAGTTTTTATTGATACAAAATTTGTATTATTCAATTCTGATTCTAATTCTAATTTTTTGTTAAGATACTGGGTATATGTCATATTACAAATATCTTCTGTATCTTCTACATCTTCCAATTTTTCTTCTTCATTCTCTTGTAATGTATTATGGAAAATATCTTTTACATATAAATCTACGTCAGTCTTGGATGTATTAAGTAAATTATGTTCATAATTTACTTTCACATCCTTCTTTGTGCATATTGGTAAAGTACTTTCATCAGAAAAACTCATTATATGATTATTGATAACATCATTATTTTCATTAATTATTTTCTCTATTAAAGATAAATGTTCAGAATGGCATTCATCGATATTATTCTTCGTAGAATCAATTTCCTTCTCATTAGTATTCAAAAAACTTAATTGTTTACGAACCGTTTCATTATTTTTAAGAATAAAATGCTTTACATGCTGCATTTCTACTGTCCTATGTTCTCCTTCTTCCAAATTAATAGATTCCTTATTTATGCCTACATCATGTACACTGAAAATGTACAAAGATAACTTTTATAAAAGTTATAAAATATTAAATTTATTACACTTACGTATTATTTAATTTATCAAGAAGACACATTTTGTTAATATACCCACATCTGTCATGCATAGAATATACTGAAAAACATAATATATATAATGCATGATTAGTAAATGCTAAATATATTTAAAATAATTTATAATACATTTATAACATTTACCTTGTTTTGTCACAGAAGATACACCACAAACTTTATCACGAAGTAAATTCATTCTTAATTGATAACTATTCCGTTTCGGAGTAACACAAGTTGATTTTGAACTACAAGGTTCATTTTTTGGAGAATCATTTTTTTCTATATTTCTATCTGCTTTTGGGGATATTATTGTTATATTAAGCGGAGAATATTTTCCTGATGAAGAATAAGGACTTTGCAAGTTTTTCATTTTAGTTGGAGTATGATGTAATTTATTTTGTAATGAATTTGAATTGATATTGCGTCGTTTATGAGGACACTCCAAATCAGAATTTTCAAACTCCAATTTTCGTTTTTTCAATGAAGTATTAACAACATTTTTTTCATTCTTGCGTTTTGTGCATGATTTATAAACACAAATGCGTTTCTCTTGTCTGTTAATGGTAACATCTTGATCTAACTCAGAATCACTAGAACTATCAACTGTATTACCATCAAGTGCTGGTATGTTTAATTCGAATAAACAGTTGTTAGTCTTAAATTGTGACTCATCGTAACCAATTTGATTAGAACAGTTTTCATTAAAATACACTGTATGTTTTGAATTTGGATAATCAATTACTAATAATACATGCTCTATCTCGTCTATATCATAAACGTCTAAATCTTGATGATCTAATTTATACTCATTTAGCATGTTTTCAGAATATGTATGTGATACATTCTGTTTAATAGCGTGTATTGATTTCTTTTGTTTATTTTTATACTCATACGTTTGTTTTTTATGAAATTTGATGAACATGACACAAACATCATTATTAAATAATTTGTTTGTTATAATAAATTTTAAAAAATAATATTCACTTAAAATTTGATATAAGTTTTTTCTTACATCTAATGTTTCATTGAAATTGAGTTGAAATGTAAATGTCAATTTTTGCAGAAAGTCACTAAAATTGAATTGATTCAATACATTCTTATCACGATACAAATGTATTATAGATTTTGTTTCTAATTTCTTAGATATTTTCTTCAATTTTTCTGTTTTATTAATGGTAGATTTTATTGATAATTGCTTTCCATTTATTAAAGGCAGATCATTTGGACCATCGTACTGTGGAAACTCCAATAAAGAAATATCTTCAACATTATTTTCAAATGTGCCAGCTGTTTCTTTGTGATTTTCAACTTTTTTATTTCCAATTTCAGATATACTTGATTGACTAAAGGGTTTAGTAGCTGAATTCCATGAACTAAGGCTGTCTAAATCAAAACTGGTAATGTTTAAATCTTCAATTTCATCATCTTCATTATCTTCTTTGATTTGATTACTCAACACAGAGTATTGAGAACCTAACATACTATCATCATCTACAATTTTTTCTTCTGCATTTTCTCCTGCTAAATTAGCTAGCATTTCCACTAATTGCATATCTTTTGTATCCACTATAAGTAAAATAGATATCAATTTTAATACAAAAATTCAATGATTCCTAATCCTCTGAAAGTTTTATTTATTATTTAATATTATTACTTACAAATACTGGTCTCTATACTTCTATCTTGATGTAAAGTCTGTTTAAAGTCTAACAATTGATTGTTCCAATCTGTTTCTTTTTTACTATCATTATTTAATACAGGTAATTCAAAATGATTTAGCACACATGAAGCGTTAACTGAATTATCCTCATTTTCTACTTCTAGAGGATAACTAAGTGTACTTGGTGTTACTGATGTAGTAATATATTGATGAACAGTTTCATTGATCTAAACATAGAAAAAAAATTAATATAAATTAAGATTTTTTTGCAAATTTAAAATAATTATTACTATACCTGTAAAATAGTTTCAAGCTTTCGTGTTAATCTTTCCTCTTGATAAATATCATTATCTGTTGCAGAATAAATTCTCTCACTAGTGTTTGAATATAATAGTTGTGATTCAGCTTGTTGTAAACCTTTAGCTTCTCTTCTAGATTTCTCAGTATTCCAAATTGCTGCAATACCAGGATTTAAATCTAAAGTATTCTGGATTTCTTGTCTATTAAGTATATCAGTTGCTTGTGCATCTACTTCCAATTTGCATGTACTCTGTCTAGTAATAAACATGGGTAAATATTTTTGTGAATCAGATAAATATGAGTTTTCATTTTGGGGATTTCTTTTTGAATCTGTGTACGTGCATTGCCTTTGTTTAATATCCTTCAAATTTATTAAACTCATTCCATAAAGATTGTAGTCTATCATGAATTGCAATATAAAAGGAATATGAGCTTCATGTGGTTGTAAACTTTGATCAAATATTGCACCACTCTAAAATAAAAAATTGTTCATCATTCTGATACTATTTAATAAAAAGAATAAAGTAATTATAAATATAATGTTTATTTACCTGTAAAAGATCAGCTGCTCGTTTGGTTATTGCTGGGTTATAAAAATAAATTTTAAAAAATATATGTTCCTTCTCATGAAATCCATAAAGAGGACTGAAACAAACATTTTATGTAATATGAGATACTAATGTAGATATGTATATAATGTTGTCTTACATTCCAGAAACTTTTTGAATTTGATAAACATGTTGAGTATTAGACATTGTTGATCCCATAGACACATTGATCGCAGAATCTATAGCTGTGGCTAATTTATACATAAAACTATCAACATCCTTTTCTATTGTACATGGTATATAAATATATGGAAATATACCATGTATGTGCAAACATGTTTTTATTCCTATATGTAATATGAAAGTAAAAACATAATTTTTAAATAATTATTTATTGATAAATTCCATTCAAATGACACTGCAATTTACCAGAAGGAGTAGATCCAAATATTCGAATGACTGGAACATGTCTAATGTCTGCTCCACGAAAATGTGAAAATATTACATCCAATTCAGGTAATGGAGCTGACTGATAACTATCTAATGTTACCAAACTAATGGAAAACATACCTGACATCTATAAATAAAATATTCGTTCAGACTGAAGGACAACAAAGAAAAGTGCTCGAAAACACATTTTTCGTACCTTAATAGGTCATCGTTCAGATAGTAAAATTGATCTGTTTTACATAAATTTAAAATATTTCTTATTAACTTCCTACCGATTTATTTACAAACGGTATCGGTGAAAATAAAGGTTATGTTTACAATTTTTACACCAACATTAAATTCCAAGACTGATACAGATAACGTTTCTTCTGAAGTTAATATTTGTTATTGTAAATACTTTCAGTTATTTTTGTACTATTATGTTATCGTAAAAAATTAAATTTTAACATTATTTTTAAGAATACTAAGTACTGTTATATAGAAGCTACATTATTTGACATATACATACATTTACTAAATTACATTAATTTTATACAACCTCCATATCAAACCTAGTTTTCAAATTAATAAATACTCACTAATTTTAAGAATATATATAATTTAAAAAATTTTATTTATAGTAGTAGTAAAATTTTATTTTATCTTTTTCTTTTATTACAATTGAACTTCAGTCTGTTTATGTCCATTTGTGTAGTTGATAATATAGATTATATAAATGTACATTTATTTTGTCATATAAAGGCATTTGAAATATTTAACTCTAACAATGGCTTAGTAAAAATATAATCCAGAAATAGATTGTATTATAATTTGATTCTTGAACTAATACGGTAAATCTTGTACAAATTATTATATTAACATTAGATATTTATTTCCTTGCCACTATTACATGTTTGTTGTAATTTCTTAAACATTTTATAAATTTAACATTATACAAAATAGTCTTTTATTTCTAAAAACATATGTATGTAAAACCTTTTATGTGTGTAAATATACATTTCATTATGCATTTTTAGGCTGATAAAATGGCAATAATGCTAAAAACATTACCAAGTCTGTCAAATATTCTGTTCCTGAACATATGTATTTAATAAATAGACAAAATAGAATCATTCATGTATAAAAGCAATAATAACAATGGCTCAGATTTATCAAATTAACTTAGATGAATGCCAAAATATTAATGATATCAATACTTCAATCTATACAATACATTAAAAAATATGTATTGTCAAATTCGATCAGTTTGCACAAAAAAAAATTTACAAGATGCTTAATAATCTTCTCTTTTCGTAAGAATAATGTTACATGATAAATTTACAAAATCCAAATACTTGGTGAAGAAATACAAATGATTTTTTCTTCATTTTAGACATGTAAATTTAAAAAATGGTACATGAACTTTTTTCACGAAAGGGATTAGATTTCTGAGATGAAAAACCGACTAAAAGGCAATCTTCTTGTTCATGTTCTGTGATGTACTTCATGATATCCTCCACAGCTTGACTAACCATGATTCGCTTCAAAGCTGCTTCACGACGCAGCTGTTCCGTAATTTGACGTTGCTGTTGCAAATTTGTGATCACCATATCCATAACAATCGTAGGCAACAGAATATTCTGTCAAACATTTATGAAATATGAGGCATTTTTTGTACTTATAATTTGTACTTATAGTAGTTTCAAAAGAGTGAAACTAAACTTACCAATTTTACAATAACAACTTCCGTTAGTACGCTGTATTTTAAAATATTTTACAAATAATTGCTATTTTTTCCCGATAATTGCTAAAATAAATCAAGGTTTGACACTGTCAGCCTATCCCTTAAGGTTGGTTCTCATGAAACAATATTTTTCCATGTTGGTTCTCATGAAACTAAAGTTCTTTTGCAGAAATATTAACACTAAAATTTAATATTTAAGTCAGTTAAATAACACTTTGTTTATTATCTTACCTTTTAAGTAAAATTATATTTAAAATTTCTTTTTTAAATGTACAAAAAAGAAATATTCTTGTCCAGCAAAGATCTGGAAGGTGCTAAATCAAATCACGCGATTTTGAACAGAACCACAACTGAAGAGATCTGTTTTCAAGTCAATACGAATATATTGGAATTTATATAAGTTACGATTTATATATAAAAATACTAATTTACATACAACTCACTAAACAGTACTTCAATTTACATGCATCAACTATATCAGATGTACTTTTGTCCAAAATCATTACTAACCAATGAAGATTGGTTGCAATCACATAGTTTCGTTTAGTATCTTCTAGGCTTTCCCTGGATAAAGTTTAGACTATTTGAATTTTTTTACATTCCTACAATAAATATACCAAGAAAAATAGCATTGTTTATTATTTATTAAAAAACCTTTTTTATAGCAAAAAGTATGTACGATATTGTATGAAAAAGAATAAAACAATGATATAGTAAAATTTTTACAATTATGGTCTACAGGTGTCACTTTAGTGGTTTAGTGCAAAGAAAGATCTCGATTCTTTATTATTTTTTATGGAAAATAGAAGTGACGATCAATTGTGAATTGCACGTGAAGTAAAGATCTTTCAATTTCGAAAAAACATGGCTCTACACATACCGAAAGCACCGGGCATGGCCCGAATGCTTAAAGAAGGAGCTCTTGTAAGTTAAAAGTATCGTTAATAAAATTTGACGAGCATAGTTAATTTATGTCTTTCTATCATGTTATGAGACTATAGCTAAATAATATTTTTTCATTGAAATTAATGTGATACAATACTCCACTGAACGTTACCTTTTATAGGCATAATATATTTATTTCACATATAATATTGATGCTACTCTAAAAATATATTTTAGACGAGCTAAAATTCCTCACTTTCTTAATTTCTAAATCAATATATAGTCGGTTTTTAACTTAAACGAGATCAATTTAATTATATGGAATTTTCAAACAGAATTGAACAAAATTTTAAACAGTATATATAATAACATTTTCAGTAATAAACTCTAAAATAAATATAAATAGAACAATGTCTTAATGACAACATAGAAACCTATGAATTAAAACATTTTTTGTACCCTTAAAAATAATTTTGCTAAATTGATAATTTACGAAATACTTCTATTTCAAATAGTAAATGTTTTATTTTTATTTTATTATTGTTATTCAAAATTATAGCATTCAATTATTAGAATACAATATATACAATACTCATATATTTTAATCATTTGATTAGTATTTTTCAGGTTTAGAAGAAGCAGTGTATAGAAATATAACAGCATGTAAACAATTTGCACAAACTCTAAGAACTGCCTATGGCCCAAATGGCATGAATAAAATGGTTATTAATCATATTGAAAAATTATTTATTACTAATGATGCTGCAACAATCATTAATGAATTGGAAGTTGAACATCCAGCTGTTAAATTATTAGTTTTAGCATCAAAAATGCAAGAAGCAGAAGTAGGCGATGGAACAAATTTTGTTATAATTTTTGCTGGAGCTCTTCTTGAAGCTGCAGAGGAATTACTTCGTTTGGTAAAAATTTTAAATATTATTATGATCATTAACAATATTTATTAATATTATGAAATAGTTAATACTCAGTAATTGAATTGGAATAATACAAAAATATTCTATATTACAGGGAATTACTACATCTGAAATAGTTGAAGGATATGAAGCTTCACTAGAGAAAGCATTAGAAATATTACCAACATTAGTCGTTTATGAAATAAAAGATTATCGAGATGAGAAAGAAGTAAAAGTTGGAATTAAAATGGCTGTTATGAGTAAACAATATGGATATGAAGATCATCTTACTTCTCTTATCACACAAGCTTGTATATCTATTTTACCAGAGAAAACTACTTTCAATGTAGACACTGTGCGTGTCTGTAAAATACTTGGTAGTGGCTTGTCTAGTTCTTCAGTTGTACAGGGAATGGTATTTAAACGACAAGTTGAAGGAGACGTTACAAAGAAGGATAATGCTAAAATTGCTGTCTACACATGTGCTGTAGACATCATGCAAACTGAAACAAAAGGAACAGTATTGATAAAATCGGCAGAAGAACTGATGAAATTTTCTCGAGGAGAGGAATCCTTATTAGAAATGCAAATAAAAGCAATTGCTGACAGTGGAGCCACTGTGATAGTTGCAGGAGGAAAATTTGGTGATATGGCTTTACATTATATGAACAAATATAATTTAATGGCTGTTCGTATACCTAGCAAGTTTGATATTAGAAGATTGTGTAAAACTGTTAGCGCTACTGCACTTTCAAAACTGGTAAGTAACTTGATTATTTGGTAATGTTTATCTTTAATATATAACAGACCCTTAATCAGTCATATTTGTTTTGAGATTCCACCAACAAAAGAAGAATTGGGGTATGCAGATTCAGTATATATTGATGAAATAGGAGAGACTATAGTAGTAAAATTTGCATTAAATGATAAAGGCAGTCGTGTTAGTACTATAATCATTCGAGGATCCACTGAAAATTATATGGATGATATTGAACGTGCTATTGATGATGGTGTTAATACATTCAAAGGAATAACCAGAGATGGAAGATTTGTCCCTGGTGCTGGTGCTACTGAAATTGAACTAGCTTCACAACTTGCTACATATGCAGATACTTTACCAGGTTTAGAACAATATGCAGCACGCAGATTTGCAACTGCTTTAGAAGTATTTCCAAAAACCTTAGCAGAAAATAGTGGATGCCGTGCTTCTGAACTTTTATCAAAACTTTATACTGCACACAAGGAAGGCAAACAAAAAACTTTTGGTTTTGATATTAATGTATGACTAACCTTTTGTTTTGTATTATTTTATATTACGATATACTTCCTAGTTGATAAAAATGATATGCATAAAAAAAAAATTTATTTCTAGGATAAGGATGCAGTTCTTATTGACACAGTTGCAGCTGGAATCTTAGACCTGTATCTAACAAAACAATGGGCTCTAAAATATGCTGTTGGTGTTGCATGTACCGTTCTTAAAGTCGATCAAATTATTATGGCAAAACGTGCTGGAGGTCCGAAAGTACCAGGTGGTGGTGTCCGCGACGACGACGAGTGATAATTTACAATTGTCAGTTTATTATTCATTAATTCATGTATTTAACTTACAATGTTGTATTACATCGTCTTTTCGTGCATTGAACTTTATTTCATGCAGAAAAAATATTTGTAAAAATGTTGACACACTCGATTTCGTATTATGTGTATAATATTGCACTACTTCACATTTTTTAATGAAAACATAATATCTATGAACAACATTAAAGTGTACATTATTTTATACTTTCCTTAAAACTTGAATACACTTAATTCTGCTATATTTAATAAAATTCTAATTATTGTATGACACTAATATTTTTTTCACTTTCACTACTGTGTAAGATATTTTATGAGTGAAATAAAAAGGCTAAATGAATATATGTGAAGAACAATAATACTGAATTATTAGACTTTATCTTCATATTATTTAATTCTATGTATAAATATGAAGAAGAATCTTTCCAAAATTAAAAATTTTTCTTAAAACTACATTTTTATTCGACTTAAAATAGAGGTTAGTATTATAGTCATTAGGAGTGTAGTAATTAAATTTAACAGTAAATAAATTTTTTTATTTAATGCCACGAAATAAAAAAATAAAATTATATCAATATATTTACATATGTTAACTATTTTGTAATAATAAAAAATCATAATTAACTAAAATATATGTATGGACAAAATAACAAAAAGTAATTCTTATCTATTTATATCTCAATGATGTTCACTTTAGTTAAAAAAGATAAAGAGACTTATATAATACCAGAAGTATTAAATCGATAATAACGTCTTCACTATAAGTAGTTACATTTGTGACTTTGCTTAAAGAGGAAAAGTAAATATGACTAATATAAAGTTCGCCAGTAATTTATCCTTCATGTTTATGGAGGCACCGTCTATGATTCAAAGATATAAATTGGCAAAAGAAGCTGGTTTTAAAGCTGTAGAAAGTGGATTCCCTTTTGGTTTATCCATTGAAGATGTATCAGAAGCCAAAAAAAATGCAGACATTGAACAAATTCTCATAAATGTTTTTACAGGTACTTCATAATTGCCATTGATGAAAAATATTCCTGAAAATTATTTTGCACATTACAATACTTTAAAAGTATTTTATTATAATAGGTGATGTATCAAAAGGAGAATTAGGATTTGCAGCAATTCCTGGAGAAGAAGATAATTTCAAAAAGAGTATTGATTTAACAATAAAATATGCAAATGCTTTAAATTGTAAACGGTAAAAACTTTATATATTAGTAACTGATAATTGTAAACCATATTCATTACTGGTTTCAGTATATTTTCTATACAATTTTTTTTTAGAATTCATGTAATGTCAGGCAAAGTGAGTCAAGTACTACCTATTAATGATGATGTTTATGAAAAGAATCTTTTGTATGCAGTTAAAAATTTTCAAAGAGAAGGAATTGTTGGTCTTATTGAACCTATAAACAATATTACAGTTCCAAATTATTACATGAACAGTTTTCAGAAAGGTAATTGCTTATGAAAAAGCGAAAAGAATTTTTAGTAATATTACTAATTATTATGATTATTAATATGAAATTTCAATACAGGTCTGGATGTAATAAAAAGAATAAATAGTCCAAACTTAAAGTTACTACTTGATGTCTTTCATCTGCAACATATTTCTGGCAATATTACAAAAAACATTAAGACTCTTCTGCCTTACATAGGTACATGTTGTATCTTAAACATATAAAGATGTAAATGAATAATTTCTCTTATAATTTGTAGGCCATGTACAAATTGCTCAAGTTCCAGACAGGAATGAGCCAGATACTCCAGGAGAAATAGATTATAAATATGTCCTTTCCATCTTAAATAGAGAAGGATATAATGGGTATGTTGGTTTGGAGTATCATCCAAAATTATCTTCGATAGAAGGATTAAATTGGGTACAAACATATGGTTATACATTATAAAAATAATCTTCAGACATTTGTTTAAAGTCTATAATATATTTGTATAATAATAAGTTTATTTCTTCCTATTACTTAAGGGAAAAATAGGGAACTTTTTACAAAAGTTACATACATTTTTGTATTACAATATGTCATATTTTTACAATCTAATTTTTATTGTAAATGTTATGTACATGACAGAATAAATAAACAAAAATTTTTTTTAATACTTGTTATTAATACATTTAAAAAATTCCTTTATGCTAATTAATATAAAAATGTTGTATTAATTAGTTTCAATTTTTTCATTCATGTTTGACATCATAAAAATAAACCATAATGAAAATGTCAAATACTAAGAAATTTATGCAAAAATGGAGTACATTAAATTTATACAATTACATAATTATTTGATTCTACTTCTTAATCGATAAATTTTTATCTACTGTTCTTTAATTAAACATTAGTTAACATTTATTAGCAATATTTAATGGAAATACATTTTATTCCATATCATGCTTGTTTATAAGCTTTGTAAAACAATTGTTTCTGTTTTTGTTTTAACAAAAAAAAATGTAAAAACAAAATATTAGTACAAAACACATAAAAAAGTTCATTCTGACTTTCTGAACACGTCTTATCTGTCAGTCACAAATTGTATATATTGTAATTCATGTTAAAATATACCATGCTTATTTTCATTTCCATTAAAATATATAGATTTGTTGAAGTGCAAGATTGTTAATCTTATTTTACTAAAAGTAGTTACAAGTTTTAAGTTTCTGGTTCAGTGTAATAAAGAGAACTTAAAAACAATATACTCAAATATAAATTAAACATGTAGTCAAATTATTAATAAATGAATTGTAACTGTATATTAGGTAAACACTATAAATAGGTAAAAAAAATATAATATATTTGCTATAACAATAAATTATTTTTGAAACAGTGACAATACAGTTTAATAGAAATGAAGAAACTGTTTTAAAAATCAATAATCACATTGGTATTTTAAATCTCTAAAGTTTACACTTGTTTTTTGGTTTCAATATAGATGTAGTAAATAATTTTGAAAATTATATTACAATATTGATAATTTCTGATTACTTTTTAAAAAGTAATACATAATAGTTCTATCATTTTCCAGTATTTTTAATTTTTTATTATACATTTTATTAAATTCACGGCAGTAATTTGTTTTAGTTATAACAATTTACATTTACCATCATTTCAGTTTTTTTAATTTTCTACATTCAAACAATATAAATTTTGAACAGCATTTGCAAAAGAGGCCATTATGAATTACAATAATAATTACATATTAGAATAATCCAGTTGTCTTTTTTAAGTACATACACTATCATACATATTAGTAACTGCACCAATTAACAGTGTTTTACATACATGAAATATTCAAAATGTTGTGCAAATTATTTTGCATTCTAATTATTCTAATAATAATTTCTTTAATATATAGAATGTATAGAAGACTATGAAAGTTCCAATGTATAGTAGTGAATGTAGTCTTAATATTAACCCTTCACATTTGTATGACAAATTATTGCATTAAATGATATGAAAACAGATCTACAATAATTGATATTTATTAAGAAATGGTCTTGCAAGTAAATAAAATATTTATTATTAATTAGTTTAGAAAAAATCATTTAATTGCAATAAAATGTTACGAATGCAAAGGATTTATATAAAAACATTGAAACTAAATTCTGTTAGTTAATAACAAAGATTTGTCTGTAATAAAGTCGAAGTAATTGTAACTGCTGCATCAAACAACTTCAGTTGTATCCACCAGTGGTTGGTTAGCATCTGCAGTAGAACCTATCATAGCAATGCTGCAAAATATTAAACATTGATTTAATCAAATTCAAGATTACTAATGTGAATCAACTAAACGCATTTATTATAAACATTGTAAACATACTTAGAACAATTTACATAATTTTAAATTTATCAGATTTAATAAAAATACAATATCAAATAAATCAAAAATTCTGATTTATGATTTTAGTAATAAACAATTGCGGAATAGTAATATTTGGATTTTATTTCCACAAAAACAGTGTTAGATATTACTTTTTATAAGTCACAAAAACATAAAATCATGCAACAATACAAAACTCAATTTACCAAGTATGATTTTAAAAGTTTTTGTATGTATATTGAAGCAAATAATTTTATATTTCCATTGTTCCTTCCAATATGTATCTCGCAAAGAATTTTGTTGTACCAGAAATTAATTTTTTATACTTGGAATAATGTCTTTCATCTATTTTGTATTGGTGCTATTTAATACAAGAAAGATATTAATATTTTCAAATATCAAATCATTATTATGTTTAGTAGAAAAGATACGAAATTACTAATTATAAAAACACAATGTTAGTGCTGTTAAGGATTTTTGATACACTTCTTACTTTTTATACTAATTTTTTAAAATATTATGTATAAGAAATATAACGTTAAAAATGATTAGAAGTTTGATAAAACACAGTTTCCAACACATATTAAAATGTGGTTTAATAGACATTTGTCATTATCCAGTGCCAAAAGCCAAAATTATAGCTTCTGGTACCAGAGTTATTTGTTTAATAGTAGACTTGTAGTTACAAAACTCAAACTAAATATTACATTGCATAAATACGTGAATATGCATTTAAAATTATATTTTTACATAAGTATGAAACTGTAATTTAAACCATTAAAAAAGATTTCATAAATTTCTTAATAAAAATTTGCATGTTATATATGTGTATTATATTAAAAACATAATAAAAATACTCAAAAAAAATAATACATCAATTGACATGGTTTATCATTACTTGTTAAACAATAAAAAATGACCTTTTTTGTTATTATTAAGGGTAACAAATAAATAAAGTTAAAGTGGTCTATTTTAAAACAATAAATACATAAATATAAAATAGACAAAAATTGGATTTTTATATAAAATTTATATATAAAAAATTAAAAATTTTAAATGATGAATTTCAATTATTTACAGATAAGAAAGATATTGTACATGATTTTATATTGTAATATCTCAGTGCATTAAAGTATGTAATAAATATAATGTGCAAATATGCATTAAATCTATAAATAATTTACTATTTTTGTTATAAATATTCATAAATTAACCTTACACTACAAAACATGCATACCCAAAAATAACTCTACATGCATGCACAATAATCAGCTTCAATAAAATAAAGATTAAGAATAAATTAAGTGTTAATTGTATACAAGACAATCTTTTATGTACTACAAATACATACAAATTTTAACCTGACTAATTTATTTTCTTTATTACAGTTTTGTTCAATAATAAACAGTGATATTTCATATGTTTCATACATGATATTTTATATGTAATTTAAAGCAATATATTGGTAAACACATAAAAGAATAATATAATAGTGTCTATTAACATGTATGTTACATAATTTTTATATATTTCTATATTCATAATAATCTATTCATCTTTTTAATGTATAAATTTATGTTTGTAATGAGTATTATAAAAGTGTACACCCTTTATAAGCAATAATCTATTTTTAAATACATAATTGTATTTTAACTGTCATTTTAAAAAACTAAATCTTTTTCAAATGATTTTTTGAAAAAGATATCTAATGAAACTTGTACTTATATACACTACGAGTATATGGTAAATGATTTTATTGATAGAATTTTTATAATCAGAATATTTTATGCTGCCAGAGAATAATATTATTAAAATCATAAAGACTTTATAGATTTATTAGATGATTAATCCTTGAGAACTATGTACACAATACTGTCATTATCTAAAAACTTCTACTTTTAACAATACATACTTTAATTAAAACAATGTAGATAGTACATAATAAAGAATTTATATCAAATAAAATTAATTCTTTGAATTAATTTGTGTACATAATATTTAAAATACTTTACAACACTACACTTTATTCAATAAGATTATTATGGTAATTTATGAGAAGAAATATGATGATCAGAAGTAAAAGTTTATATGAATGTGTAGAATTACTTAGAAAATTGAACATATTTCCTTTACAAATGTAACATAGAAAGTAATTGCGGCTAACATGAGTTTTGTATCAGAAATATTGTAACATGTGTTTGGACAATGTATATAGACTAACACACTGCCTCAACATAGGGATTCAGACTACACAATACCTGATTGCGACCCATAGGGAGGTGGAGAGTCAAGCTCGGTCTCATCACCCCACTGTTGGGTAATGTATCCCAATAGAGTATGTGTGTCTTCATTGCACAGCCGTTCGGAAAAGTTTACCCCATCGCCAAAACTGTAACCCACACCCTACCTTCTAGTTTATGTAATCCCATTCATACTCAGAGGTAGCGTAACTACTTATATCTGAAAATCTATCTAAATTATAGAGTATTTCAAACTTTGAATTTCATATTTTATCTCATTTATATAATACAATTTTTAAACAAAGTTCAATTTTAATCCTTAAATATAAAAATCCTTGTACATTTATTTTTTATTCATTATTCTAACATTACAAAAATAATATTAAAGTATAGTTACGCCACTTCTAACTATTTAATTTAAAACATCAGTCTGTAAAAACCAGATGCACAATACCTCTCAAAATAGTACGAAATTTATACCAATAAATGTGATTTAATCAATACACAATATGATGCATCTACAAAAAGAACATGCATTTTTAAATATCAATTTAAAATGAAACCAATACCTATTTTTCAAAGTCCATCTCAATTAATGATTATCTGCAGATTAAATACAAGGATACAAATTTAATTTTATTGTAAACAGTAATATAAACATTATCAGTTTTGATAAAAAATATAACAAATATTATTTAAAATTAGCATGTATAGAATTAGAATAGAAATAACAATAATTGCAAATGTCATATAGGAATTATATTCTTTAATATACCCATGACTAGTTAGTTTCATGTCGACTAGAATTTTAGAATTACTTAAGAATACATTTCATTAAATTACATAACACATACATCATCAACCAACAAAAGCATGAAATCCATACTTATAGTGCGCAAGTCATAATTTCATTAGTTTTGTATTACTATAAACAAAGGTATCAATATTACTAATAATCCAACAAACTTTATAAGTGTAATAGCTACCCTTTATGATAAAATCGTGTATTAGAAAAGAAATAAAGGCACAATGGAAATAAACAGTTGCATGCATCCAGGAAGCAACATGTATGCATCTTCATTACTCTGGAACTCTGTATAACATAAATGAAAAACGAAAATACTTTAAATGAAAGGTGATGATGTTCTATAAAATAAACACACGAGTCTACAGAAAAAAAAATATGAAGAAAATGTTTCATTGTGAAAAATATTTAAATAGCGATTGGTGTACTTTTCGTTTAAATATGAACTGCCTTTAAATCAACAATACTAATGAGTTCCATAGTAAAATTTATATGTAGTTATCGTTATATCGGCACTTTTAACTTCTATAATGCTGACCTGTTTTGTGTACTGCCCATGGAGTCGTAATTATTGAGTGGACCCTGATGTTGCGCGCGTACTTCATAGGTGACACCATTTCCGAGACTAGAACACATTCAACGCACCCATCGCGATTTAACGGTGATGCAATTACTAGCGTGTCGATGTACTTATTTATGAAAAAATATAAGAAAAACTAATGCAATATAATAATTTGAAATACTGAGGAAATAAATAAAAACTAGTATATAAATTGATGCTAATTGCAATGAAAAGTTAATTTATATAATTCTGATTTTTAAGGCAGTTTATACAATCTTATATAATATATATAAAGTTTTTTATTTTTACATTTTCTTCACTTTCATATCTTATTCGTGAAATGATAAAAATCTTCATAAAATCATACTACCACGTCTATTTCATTTAAAGTGCATACATCAAAAAAAGAATACAATAAGTAACACTATGGATTGAAATACCTTCATAATATTTGTAAGTACTGTTTTATATGCATCGTCACATTTAATACTGAAAAGTAGCAGTTTTTTCTACAGTATGTAAAACCTAATATTTATTAATTTACACTAACTTCTTTACTGTAGAATGTATATATACGTATATGTATACCAACATTTACTATGTAAAAAAGCATAAATTGTAAATACTTAGATAATTATAGTAGTTCTTTACTTTTATATATTGTGCAAATGGTTTACAGTTTTATAAAAAAAAATCATATTATTAAAAAATAATAATACTGTTAAAAAAGTGTCAAATTTTTATAACAGATTAGTGAACCTACCTAGTAAAAACAGGAAAGAACCATAATTTAGCATTATCGCCAAATACTTCTTGGAAATTATTATACTTTCCAAGACTAAAACCATCTTTATCCTTTCCTGTGCGAAACATGGGTGGTGTAAACGCCTCTACAAATATATTATAATATGTAATGTTAAATATAATGTAATTAATGTATTATATAATATGTGAAAGAATTTTTATACATAAATGTTTCTATTTACCTAATGTAGACCTATTATGTAAAATAAGGTAGCAATGATACAGGAAAAGAGAATTTAGGCTAACTGCAAACACCAGTGCCACAAAGAATAAAAGCAATAGATGAAATCTGCCCATTCCATACAGTTCTCCCTATATAGTAAACATTTATATTATTTAAAGAATAAAAGAGAAATATATAAGATGATTTTACAATATAGAATAATATTTTAATTTCAACTAAAAACTTAAGAAATTTTGAAAATATAATGTGTATCACTCTAATATTAATTTCCTATGGGTACTTATCTAACATAAATATCTAATAAATCATAATTACCTTCCAAAAACGTATGAAGTATTGTAAAGATGTAGCAGTAATAAATATACAGTAAAGCAGAGAATATGCTAGAAACAATATGAAGAATTTATAGTTGTGAAAGCCTACACAGTTGTTTACCCATGGACAGTGATGATCCATTTTTAATACACACGTTCTGCACACATTACAATGGTGTGCTCGATCTGGCTTAATTAACTGACATTTCTCACAGAAGCGTATTACTAAAAAACAATTTATATAATTACAAACATTTACTCTACATATAAATGAAACAATCAATAAACATTATACCTCCTTTAACAGTGAGATTTGTGACTGGAAGATCTTGTGCAAATCTTTCTAAGATTCGTCTCTGACCTGTTTCCGTTTCAGCTTGTTGAATTTTTTCCATTTCTACATCTGGTATTCTAAACTATACAAAATATCATACTATTAATATATCACATAATATATGTATGTATATTATAACAATTGCTATATAAATGGAATCTTACCTTTTCTGGTACTTCTATTAAGTCTGTAAATACAGTTTGCCAATAGGACCACAAAAATAATAGAAATAGGATGTGATAGAAAAACAAGTAAATGGCTATTAACAAATAAATATAATAAAGTTAGAGTTAATATATGTTTACTTTTTAAAAATATTATTTAATAATACATACAAATATACATACCTTTCTGAACATAATTATCTATTGTATCTAGAAAAAGAAAAACAAAATTATTAGTATATATGACTAACTACAAAATGTTCTCAATTATACTACTAATTTTAACTTTTCAAAAAAAATAGTTTGATCATTTACTTGCAACCAACTAGACAATGTATCTATGTATTTATTATAATTCATAACTATAAATATAACATCCATTTTATTATGTTAATTAGAACCAATTTTTTTCTGATTTTCAAGTTTAAATCAATATATTAATCTGATGCATATAAAACATTGTGATTTCCATCAAACAGCAAAGATATATAACTATTTTAAAACTTCGTATGTTAAATTAAAATAGTTAACATATAGTTTTTTATAATGTTGGTTTAATCTTAGAGCCCAGTTTAAATTTAAATAGTGAAATTATTCAAATAATCTGATTATTCGTGTTGTAAAATCAAAAATATTAAGAATTATTTATAAAAATCACTTTGAATGTGTTGGAAGAAACTCCTTTCTTATTAGGCATAATATATTATACATAAAAGTTTATACTTCAAAGAACATAATTCATATTCATCAATTTGATGAAAGACATTTGTGCACAATTTATGTAATGCAAAGTATGATATAATACCTACAATGTGTTTTATGCTGAGTTTAGCTTAACTATTCATTTGTAAACAAAAATAAAGTGAAAATAACATAATTTTATTAAGAAAAATTATTTTGATAATTAAGAAAAGTGATAATACTAATTATTGTTATCATCATAATATAATAATATATAGTATATAATCGGAATGAAAATTATCAAGTTACTTGGAAACACTCACAAAAACATAATTGCACCACATAAGCGTGATACGACCACACGTTAATCGTTAAGATGAAAATAACTGGAATCCAATTCACGGTTTTCACAAACCACCAACAAGATCCGTTTTGCTTTCCCATTCTATTCACTGTCTTACAGATATGGATTTGTGCACGATTATACCGTTCACGTATACATTATTTTTTCCATAATCAGACTGATGCACCATTGCAGACACCTTGCATGAAGCGCATATACGCAATCGGAGATTTCTTTGGATCGAGAAAGCATTGTACGATAAACAGCCGAATGTTATCTTGTTATTACTTCCTTTTTGTCATCGCATTACAAATGTCACTATCTACCTATGAGAAAATGCAAAACGCGAATTACTTTTTTTTCGAACGGAAACGATACTTTATTCTAGATTTCGTTTTCGTACCGCACACTATTCGAACTGATTACGTACAAGCATCTTCAAGTTTAATTAATAGATTTACAGTTTATAATTGTAATAAAGCAAAGTTTTTACGAAATGTAACTTCATTAATTCTTATTAGAATTAATCAATTAATTGGAATGAACTACGGACTTGACCAATAAGTATGAAAGACTTTTACTGCCATTGGCATATCAACTATGTCATATCGATATATTTTTACTTCTTTGTTACCACTATCAAACACGAAAAGATTGAATTAAAAGATTACGTTCATTTAGGATCCAGTCCTGACATAAACAACGCGCACTAGCGAACACAGTTGAAACCGAGGGCGACGAGTTATTGATGATTATTTTACCGCGTATGCTAAATAAGCGGACATTATCGAAAGTATCAGAAGAAATACGTATTTGTATAAAATCTGTCAAGCATGGTAATTCGACCATAATTGAAAATAAATCAATAGATACATGATTTTATATTTATTGTTAAGTTTATCAATAAATATAAAATAAGTAGTTACTAATTATTATGTTGAAATATTCATTATATTCTATAAAAATATATTCACTTGGGATTTTACTTTTGTTAATGATTTAAAAGGAACATATGCTATTTTTACATTTCATACAAACGCTAACACCTAATTTTCATTTTAAAATCACCCTTATCAATTATAATATTATGACTACAAATAATCAGAATCTTATGCAACGATTAATCAGAAGATATTGAAATGTTTTAAGTTATTAAAGTTTGAAACAATGCGTTTTCTTTTCCTATGGCCCGTTTACTTAGGGACAGTGATTTGTGCTGAGAGAGGGGAAAATCACCAGCTCCAGGTATCTCTAACCTTATCGCAAGCAGCTCAATCTCGCGCACAAAGTGCTTGGCGGCTGCGTAGAAGCATTATGCAGTTGCTGACGGAGGACTTTAATCTGCTTTACCTTTCGAAACATCCAACCTATGCAAGATAGTGACATGAATTAATATGAAATAAAAATGCTTTGTCAGTAGCTCACGATATATTAAGATTAAAATAATTTATTAATTTAAAAATTGAACTTTTATTTATTAAATATATTTCACTGTTCAATTAGATATTAACAAAATATTATTTTCCAACAAATGTACGACACATTGCACCGAGATTATGTTTCGGAAGCAAAGTCATACCATTGAGCACGTTTGCGCGTGAGATCGAACTGCGTATGATGAGGGAGAAAGGGTAGCTAGAATTGGTGACTTTCCCCTCTCTCACAGTATGAATCACTATCCCACTCAAATTAGTAATATTGAATAGTAAACTTCAAATCTATAAAGTTAGTAAAAATTAAAAATGCAAAACATTATATGCTCTTTAAGTTCAAAATGTTACATTTTATAAATAATTAATTACTGCTTAAAAATCAATAAATTCATTAAAATAAAATTCTTTTATGTATAAATAAAATTTACTTAGTAGTATTAAACAACGACTATGTAATGTGAAATAATTTCATGTTACCTTCGTGTAAATTCTGAATTTAATTTAATATTTTACTTAACATTGTTACATGTGTATAAACCACTGATATTGTTATTTTATTGCTTTTATTATACTTTTATTCAATTGGAACATTAATATTTGTAATAATTTATTCAATTATGACTAGATTACAAAATTGCAAGATTTGTGCATTCTCTGTATGAACTTGCTTAAAAAAATATCATAGCAATATCTTTAATTACTTATCATTATGATTAGTCATATAGTTTCCTTTATTACATTTAAATTATTTACAGGCATTGTAAAATAGAAAAGTTTTTATTAATTTAGCATCTTTCACTTACACTTTAAATATTTTAGCAATATAACAGGTACAATACAGCTTTATATATAGATTTTATAATTGGAAATACATATTCTAATAAAACAAATTTATTTTTTATGTGTATGAAATCGCTTACATAATAAAATCATATATTCTTGCATGGCTGAAACAGCAGTAATGTGTCTCAACTCTTTCTGTATAAATCAATTTCTCATCAATACTCAATGTATTATACATGCATATAATTTTAAGTTCCAGATGCTAATTGTTAAATTGCTTATTTTTAAAAAATATGCAATTCTCTCGGTTTTATGAAGGCAATCCCCTATGTTTCCTCTTCATTCTTGCATATGGACCTATGTCAGGATCCATAACAAAATCATATAAAACAGAGATCCAAGAATTATGCTGTGGTAAAGTATCATAAAATTCCGGGGCTATTCGTTTTACCTGCAAAAAGTATAGAAATAGTACAAATTTTAGTTTCCATTCTTCTAATATCGAATATATTTCTAAAAAATAAATAATATAGTTCTAAGAAAAAAATAAAATGAGTAATGTACTAAGTGATAATGCAAATATCTAATGAGAAAAAATTTTTTAAAGTAAGTTAAACATGCCTCTGGTAATCTTGAACCAGGAACAGCAGGAAAATCATGATGTTCATTATGATATCCAACATTAAATGTAATCCAATTTAATGGTCCATAATAACTATATGTTTCAAAACCTTTTTTATACATGTAATGTTCTGATATAAAATGACCAGCTACAGGATGCAAACCCATTGCCATTACTGATCCAGAAAGTAAATAGACCAAAACTTTTCCACCTATATAATTACATTAAATGTAAAAATGTAATATCATGTACAAATTGCTAGAATTATATTATTATTATCAGATAAGTATGTTAATCTTACAAAGGATATGTTAATACTGTATTTTCTATGATTGAAATTTATTTAAAATTTATTTATATTATTTATTCTTCTTTATCCTTACAGGAAAACAGTTAATATTCTTTTCTACTGTTTATAAATATACATAAAAGTGAATCATTTATTAGAACTGATATTAAGTGATAAATTTATTTGTTAAAGAACTCACCTAAAAAATACCATATCAACCCATCAAATGTGAATTGTATCACTAAATTTATGAATTCCAATAATGTGGGTGCCAGTGGATAAACAAAAAAAGGTCTGAATGCATAAAAAAATGGTTGAAAAAATATCCAACAAAACTTTCCAAATGTTGTGCAGAACAATTTAGCTTCCCATAATGTTGGTATATCAGTATCTAGTACTTCATCTCCTTGATACTGTAAATTATTTAATAAAATAATTATTAACTCATTTAGTATTATTTTATAAGTAGTTCATATTTTACACGAACTTACACGATGGTGTATAAGATGATATTTCTTAAAGCTACTAGATATTGGTAGACCTATAGGTAAATTAGCAAAGTATCCAAATAATCTATTGGCCATTGGTCTAGCATGTCCAAAGGCAAGATTATGTGCTATTTCATGTATTGCTGAAATATAGTACCAATATATTTCATTCTTTCAGGACTGTTACCATACATGTACAATATGTTGTAATGCTTGTTACAATACTTTTTTATTTCACATTCTACTGTGTCAATTCTCTTGCCAAACAAATTTTGTTATATTTATTTTAGCGAATAATTGATGTTGATGTACATTATGCAACGTTGTTCAAGTTAATTATATATATTTAATATTTAACAATAAAATATTGATTATTTAAATATTATTTAAATGTTTAATATTAACTCTATTCCCATTTGGGAAAATACATTATGCCAGAGATTAATAAACTTATATTACACTAAGGTAAAATCTTTTACATTGAATTATATTTATTTTAAAACTATTAGACTTTTTAGATAAGAACTGATAATTGATTACAATTGAAATGATTAGTTATAATCAGCAAATACTATTATATTCTGATATCAGGAACCTTTAACGGAAACATACTTAGAACTTTTCTCCTTAAAATTATCTTAGTGATAATTGTTAGTGATAATGTTAATCATGTGACATGTTATAATATCGATGATGCATTTTAGATTTAAACTGACTCATATAAAGCTTATACATACCTAACATAAGAGAATGATTAATCACACCACCAAAACAATATGCTAGAAGGAACATCATTGGATAGTTTAAATATTTTA
The DNA here is from genome assembly GCF_051014685.1 of Ptiloglossa arizonensis. Classification (NCBI taxonomy): domain Eukaryota; kingdom Metazoa; phylum Arthropoda; class Insecta; order Hymenoptera; family Colletidae; genus Ptiloglossa; species Ptiloglossa arizonensis. The sequence continues at coordinate 25,469,444 of NC_135050.1, forward strand.
TAAAAAATATTGATATAAATTGAATCAAAACCATTCCTGTAACTACCCATTTAAAGTTAGGATCATATCCAAATAATTTCTTTATTTGAGGATATTTTTCTGAAATAAAAACATATTCATTATGAAATAATCAATGAAAAGATTTTTAATAAGTTATACAAATAAGTGTAAATGACATTTCTATGCATGGATAGTGACCAGTGTCATTAATTTTTTTACGTTACTTTATCAATAATTGTTAGATAAAAATCTAACATCGTTAACGAATAAAAGCAAACAAAACGAATTTTAAACAACGATAAATATACCACATTCTTTATATTTAACTATTATTTATATTAATTATATTTTATTTCATACCCAAAATTATTTTACGTCGTGATGCGTGTGGTTCTTCCGTATAAACCCATTCAAAATCGGTCCTCGAAACATGTTGACCCATTTTTGCATGAAAAATTATTTATTGACAGTATGTACACACAGTAAGTTTGAACCAATCACATATAAAAATTACATTTATACAAGGAAAACCTTTCATACTTGGCAGACCCGACAATCAGTAACGGTAATCATTTAATTATCTACTGATTGCAGTGCGATCTATTACAAATATTATATGGAAACGTATTGTAACATTATAGATACTATCCTATGTGTACGTACATACATACAAACATGCATACATGCATTCACATGATGCATCCGTACGCTATAAAATAAAATTATTTAAATTAAACAAAAAATATGTTTTAATACAAGCAACAATTTACTTTGATTAAGTATATATACCTGTTTCTATTTTATTCAACTTTTATCTATTTCACTAAAAACATATTTTTATTTACCTTGTAATAAGAGTTAAATTGTGTATATAAAATTATATCTTCAAAAAGTAATAATTTGATTTTCTAATTTCTATGCAAACTATTGGGAATTGAAAACTTTATTATATGTTATTTATAAATAAAATATACATTTGCATATGAATAATAGGTAACATACTTTATTAAATAATTCATTTATTACGAATACAATGCAGAGTAATCAGTAATTTTGATAAGAAAGATTAAAAATGAGACCTAGAAAAAACCTAAAACAGTATGACTCATATGTGGAATAATAAATATTTTAAGAATAAATTATTAAAATTTATTTGTTACAAATTTATGAAATTTTTATAAAAAATGTGATGTTAGTTGATCAATGTTAGCAACCGGTAATTAGTTACGATTAGTTTTTTATCAAATATATCTTGAAAATTTAGTTTAATTTGTAATTGGTATAGGGAATTTTTTATTAATTTGATTTCTTAACATGTAATTATTTTAACATACTCTCAATAGGTGGCCTAGAAGTTTTCCTTATGCAGTGTTTAAAAATAATTTTGAATATGGAATAGGAAAGAAAAAAATGAAAATGAATCCTAATTTTTTGTCAAATCTATAGGAAGACTTAGCAATCTAGCAACACTTACTAATAGCAGATTCTGTTTTAAATGCAGGGTAATTTAAATATTAAAAAGAAATCCAATATTTAAAGAATTTGGTATGGTATATTTTTGAAAACTTGTGAGAATCGAATGTGGCTTGTAGACCTCTGGTGGGCAATCCGAGAGGTGTTGCCACAATTATGTGTTGCGTGACAATATCACGTAACTATTGGGGTGTTCGGAAAGTTATTTCGTTTTGTTTTGGTGAAAATGAAACACGATTTTTTTAGAGTGTATAAACATTTTATTAAATTATATATTCTTCATTTTGGTCCAATACCTTTTGCCATCTTTCGGGCAGGAGATTAATTCCACGCTCATAAAACTTCTGATTTTTGTTGGCAAAAACTGATCGAAGTGATATTTAACATCCTGACTTGAAGTGAATGTCTTCCCGTCCAGAAAATTTTGCAGAGATCAGAACAAGTAATAGTCCAACGGTGCCAAATCTGGAGAATATGGTGGGTGTGGTAGTACATCCCATTCAAGCTGTAAAAGCTTTTGGCTAGTTACCAAACTTGTATGAGGTCTCGCATTATCATGGTGGAACACTATACCTTTTCCATTGATCAATTCTGGGCTTTTCTGTTTACGTGAATCATTCAATTTGTCTAATGGATCATAGTACACTACAGAATTAATCGCGGTATTGTCCAGTAGAAGCTCAAAAAAAACAATCCCCTTGAAATCCCACCAAACAGATAGCATAACTTTTTTTGGTGAATATCAGTCTACGAAGTGGTTTGAACTAGTTTATCTTTTTTACTCTGTGATCTCTTGCGCTTAACATTTTTGTAAACAACCCATTTCTTGTCGCCAGTAATGATTTGCTTCAAAAATAGATCATTTTCTTGACGTTTGAGAAGCAAATCATAGTCGTTAATGGGACGAATCAAATTTTGTTCTGTAAGAACACGTGGAACCCATATGTGAAGTTCTGAAATTAAACCAAGACGTTTCACGTGATCATGAACGGTCGAATTCGACAAATTTAACCTCTCAGCAATCTCACGAGTTGTCATTCGGCGGTTCGCATCTATCATTTGCTTCATCGGCTTCAACGGGCCTTCCAGAACGTGGTGTATCTTCAACATCAAAATTGCCGGAACGAAATTTTGCAAATCAATTTTGGCATTGTCGTTCGGTCAATACATCTTCTCCATACACATCTCATAATTTTCGCCTTGCTTTTCGATAGTAAAAGAGTAAAATATGCCGAAAATACTGCTTTTGATTTTCCATCTTTGATAGGGCACCAAACAAAAACTATTGTAAAGAATCAAACAAAATTTTTAATGAACAAGCTTTACTATATCAGCTGTCAAAATATATAATGATTATGCGGTTTAAGTGTGAAGTTGGCTGTGAAAAAATACAAATTGGTCCTCTGTTGGGAACAAACGAAATTACTTTCCAAACAACCCAATAAATAGACCTATAGATAAGTAGTTGTATGAAACTGGCATTATGTTTAGATGGTTCGTCCACTTCAAAAAGTGACTACTCTAAAGAATGAAGATCTATGCCAGAATCTTTTAGTGCTTTCGGTTTTTTTTGTTTTTGTGCAAAGTGAATATGTCAAAGACCGTAGTGATGTGTGGTTAGTGTTAAGTTGAAAGCAATTACAATCACGAATTATAAGCGCGAGTATCGATGAATCGTTATGAATTATTAATATCCAGGTGGTCATAGTTGGAATCACGACATGGCATCCCGCAGGTGAGGCACGTTTTTGTACTTGCATAAAAAATATGTAATTATCATAATTCACGGACGTTCGCTGAATAGGCCTACTTATTTATCAGTGTTAACCGCGGATTAGTCAAACACACTCAGAGGTAAGGTATGCGCACTTAAATCGTTTAACACTGTTGAATCTTTGATGTCCTAAAATGGGTAGAATAATTCGAATTTTCATGGACATCTGTCATAGATATTTCCAGACACAGATATTTATTCTCTATTCAGTTACTTTTACAAATTATTGTATTGTAAAATGTAAGTTCACAATTATTTACGTGCTACTTTTAATAATGTTATACAATGAATTATACTATACTTCATAGGACAGAATTAAAATTATTATTAATGGTAGTACTTTTGATAAATTATTATCATTGTTGTTATAAACAAATACACTTGAATATACTTTATTTGATTAAGATTATATTTCGTTCCTATTGATTGTGTATGCTATCAATTAATCACTATTAACTATTAATTAAATAATAAATGTATTTTGTATTTCTTTTGTTCTACCTATAGTACTTTATGTTATATTTGTGTTTTTGACATTTATAAATACAAAAATATAACATAATTTGTTTATAAAATATTGTATGTGTATATTAATATTCTCTTAAATTTAATATTGCATTAAATAATTTAAATAAATTGAATACAATTAATTACAATAATATTAATCTTTATGCATTATAATTTTGTATTATAAACTTATTTCTATAATAAAAATGAAAAAGGCAATAAGAAAAAATTACAAATTTTTTATACAATAACGATATAATGTTTATTATAGATGGTTTCATCCCAATATATCGGGTTTAGAAGCAGAACATTTATTAATGGAACGAGGTTATGATAGTTCATTTTTGGCACGTCCAAGTTCATCTAATCCTGGTGATTTTACGTTATCTGTTAGGTAAGCATACAATATATTACATAAAGTATATAATTTTATATAGTTATATATATTTCATAGAAATTATAATATAACATAATTGTGTAGTATTAAATATATTTATCATATTTTCAGACGAAATGGTGAAGTTACTCATATTAAGATACAAAATACAGGAGACTTTTATGATCTTTATGGTGGTGAAAAATTTGCAACTCTCTCAGAACTTGTACAATTTTATATGGAAAATGGAGGACAGTTGCGTGAAAAAAATGGAGAAATTATTGAATTGAAATATCCCTTAAACTGTGCGGATCCAACAACCGAAAGGTATTCATTTATTTGAAGCAAAATTCACAATTATTATTTTCATAATAAACATTACAATAAGTTTTGTTATGCATTGGTATCCTTTTTCTTGTTACTGTTACTTCAAATGCACGCATATAGCATGGTATGTGTTAATAGTAAAATATGGGTAAAGGTGGTTCCATGGCCATTTATCAGCTAAAGAAGCAGAACGTTTAATGGTGGAGCGAGGTAAAAATGGATCATTTCTGGTTCGTGAATCCCAAAGTAAACCTGGTGACTTTGTATTATCCGTGCGTACAGATGATCGTGTTACACATGTAATAATACGATCTCAGGTTAATTATATTTTGTATTTTATATTATATGTATCACCTTTAATACGTATTTATTAATTTATTACAAGTTACAATTTAAATTTATAACATCCCTTTACTGAAAAATAATAAATATTATAGGATAATAAGTATGATGTTGGTGGAGGTGATAAATTTGACAGTCTTAGTGATTTGATAGAGCATTACAAACGTAACCCAATGGTTGAAACAAGTGGAAGTGTTGTCCATTTAAGGTAAGAAATAAAAGAATGTATCATCTTGCATGTGTATTGAATAAGACATATAATTCCTTATAATACATTTATCCATTATTTTCAAGGCAACCTTTCAATGCTACTCGTATAAATGCTAGTGGCATTAAAAGCAGAGTGAGACAGTTACATAAAGAAAATGGGTGTTCAAATGGATGGTTATGTTGGAATGGAGCTACAGGTAGTAATGAAGGAGGAGCAGGGCGTGGTAAAGGTAAAGCTGGTTTCTGGGAAGAATTTGAGTCATTACAACAATTGGAATGCCGACACTTATTTTCAAGAAAGGAAGGTTTACGTCCCGAAAACCGTGCAAAGAATCGATATAAAAATATCTTACCGTGTAAGATTTTTCGATTTCAGTATCGTATTTTATTAACTATATGTATAAGTTTTAATCACTAAATTGTTACTCTGTAGTTGATCATACAAGGGTACGCTTGAAGGATGTTGATCCAAATATTTCTGGAGCTGACTACATTAATGCTAATTACATTAAGGTAAATCTATCTCGATGATTTCATATTTATTTTGCATGTGTATGTTGAAATCTGTTTATATATAAATGCATATAGAATGAAGAAGGAGATGGTCAAACTAGTGGAGATGGTGGGTCATTCAATAAATGTTATATAGCAACACAAGGTTGTCTGCCAAATACAATACCAGATTTCTGGCACATGGTATATCAAGAAAATACAAGAGTAATAGTTATGACTACCAAGGAAATGGAAAGGGGAAAGGTACAGTACTTAAAAATACATATTCAAAATTAATTCTAAAAATATATATGTATTTTAGAATAAATGTGCTCGTTATTGGCCAGAAGAGGGTGAAGTTGTAGAATATGGTGGCGAATGGAAAGTACGTGCTTTATCTCGTACTTCAACGGCAGATTACACATTACGGGAGTTTTTGTTACATGGAAACAAACCATGTTTTGCAGAGTCCAGAAGGATTTATCATTATCATTTTCAAGTACCTTATTAGTATTATTTTTAGTAGCTCCTTTTGTTTTCTAAAATAAAATTGATTGTATCAACTGCATTAACCTTTTAGGCATGGCCTGATCACGGTGTTCCATCAGATCCTGGATGTGTATTAAATTTTCTTCACGATGTTAATGCAAGACAAGAATCAATTGCTGGTGCTCTTGCTTCTGGTGGTCAAAATGTACCAAGTATAGGACCAATTCTTGTACATTGTAGTGCTGGAATTGGTAGGACTGGAACATTTATTGTTATTGATATGATACTTGATCAAATCAAGCGGCATGGTAATTTTAATCAATTACATTTTTAATATCATATAATCTTGTTATATGTTGTGAATTTTTTGTAACATTTTGCATGTATTCTATTTATAGGGTTGGACTGTGAAATTGATATTCAGAGGACAATTCAAAGAGTGCGTTCACAAAGATCAGGCATGGTTCAAACTGAAGCACAATATAAATTTGTTTATCTTGCTGTGTTACACTATATTGAAACTGTATCGCAACGAATGCAGGCAGAACAGGTATTTATATGAAAACAATTTTTTTGTATGCTTTTGTAATTTTTATTCATTTATTTATTCTTCATTTACTGTTATCTTTACAGAAATCTCTTCATTTAGGTCGAGAATATACTAATATTCGCTACAAAAGTGAAACGAATGCTACTACAAATATGAGCGATATATCGGTCCCTATATGTACTGCAACAACTCTTCCAACATCAGCACATTTTACATTACCTACTCCTATTAATAGTTTGAGGCCAAAGTAATTATCCCTAACATCACTAATGATCGAGATTTTTCAAAAGCAAAAAAGAGGCTTTGTTACTCTTATCACATGTGGCTTTAAACTTTGATATTAATTCCATACATGCTCTGTAAAAATCTTATTTTCACTTTACTAAATGGTTTTTAATATTTTTCAAAACATGTATAATTGGAATGTATTTATACAGTGCATGGTTTCAATTTCAAAATTATGAATATAATTACGCATGTTCATAGAAACGTAAAAGATTATAATTTCATTATTTTACAGTTGAATACTTAAAAGTAATTAGAAACATTCTAAAAATTGTATTATAGGAAAATGAAGAATATTTTTATTGCAATTTAATCGCAGTGCTAAATGATACGGAACATTCTTAAATGCAAAATCTCGGTAATAGCTATGTCAAATATAATAGAGATATACATTTGCTTTCATATCATTATTTCGCTATCTATTAGAACTGTTCGAGATTCAGGAATATGCGGGATTTTCAAAATGTGAGACAAAATAATTCCAAATATTCGAAACGAGATAATCCTGAACATTTGAGATGAAACGAAATCGAATGTGAAATAGAATCCTACTTCTTATGAGCAAGACCGGTAGGAGTAAAAAGAAAATATATTTTTGGGTGTTACGTTATCAAACGCCCAAAGAAGAAAAAATAATTAAATTAGCTAGTTTAACACTTTACCGTCCGCATAAAATCTCTTTTACGACAACAATGCAAAATATCTATATACGTTCAAAGAAACGAGATTTCAGTTTAAAGTCAGGTCTCATTCTGTCTCGAATATTTAGAACAATATTTCCCTGTATTGCTTTTTTACAAGATCTCGAACAACTCTATTATCTGTACTTCATCGAATGTTAATTAGATAACAAATTTATCTCAATAGTTATCATTTTCATGCTTATTTCTAAGGAATATTAGGAAAGCTTCTTTACAGTATAAAGATTTTCCTGGATATACAACGAATTTCCAGAGTTATCCTAGGTTTCAGGTGTAATATTATATATTGTGCCTCAAAATATTTGCTTTTATTGTGATTATATAACTGTACAAATTTATCTAGTAATATTTAGGACTGACTTTTATATAGAATTTTTCTTTTAATATTTTTTCCAAGAATGTGAGACATTTATTATTTGTAAATTTTAACATATTAAAAGGCAGAACACACAAAGATAACATACATATAATTTTACACATTATTAGTTACATATGAACGATTTTTGTATTGCAATTAATATTTGTTATTTTTAATAATTGTACTTAATTAAAATATTAATGTTAATATTGGAGTTAATACAATAAGTTGTTAAAAATGTTATACTGAACATCGAAACTAAAAAGGAAAAAATCAGTAAACATAGCAACTAAAGTTGAAGTTTATATACTTAAACAGATATTTATAATTAAATGTTTATAGTTTCTTAATATTTTCCTATTATTTCCATATAAATTGTTTTGTAATTTCAATTCCATATTTTGAACATTTTGATCATAATCACTTTTACAGTTAAGCAAACTTATATAGGAATTACAATTTTTGTTGTCATGAACTTATTATAATGTACTTTATATGTAATTTAAAAATTTTTTATACAAATATTACCATGTTCGTTGCTACAGTCAGTTGGAAAACCATTTGTCACAGACTATGCTACATTTATACTAGTAAAATGTATTTCTATTTATTCTATATAAACTATAGTTTATATTTTGTTTGTTTACACAAAATAAAATAAAAAATTATCAGTGTAACACATATGTGATATTGGCTTAGAAGAAATTAAAGAATTACATATATATGAGGCTGGTAGCAGGCATGTGAATTATACATATGCTTGTACATCATCGCTTATTTTATACATTTTTCATATTGTTTATTTTATATTTCATTCATACATTTTTCAAATATATATATAATGAGTGATTATATCAAAACTTTGTTCATAAAGTATACATCTGCGTGGGTCCTGCCTTGCAAATTCATAAATTTGATATTTTTTAAAATATTTGATATTTCGAAACCAAACAACTATTGCTTTATTAATTGTATAATATATTTTTAGAATTGTTAAAGTAAATCTAAAAATTATACTGATTTTGTTTACATGGTGTTATAAAAATATTGACAGGTTTTTAAATATTACTTATTTTTTCATCAAGAATATTAATTTTTTTCTCATTCAATTAATATGTCACAATTTCAAGTTTTTAAATTTATTTATATTTTTATAATAAAAATGTAACGATTTTTATTCTTATTGATGTAGTAAGTATTGTAGTATTTTAGTACGTATGTTCTTAAACATGAGATAAACAATGTTGCATTTATTATCAATTTTCATCTCATTTAATGTACCTTGCTTTTTGAGAAATATTACATTCTACTATTTGATATTATTATACTTTGTTACTATTGAAGCTACTATTGACATATGTGATAATAACTGTGGCATTAAAAGTTTTGTTATAAAATTCTGTTTGCATTGTCACGTAATATAATATTCACATTATATCTTTAAGACTTTGATTTTTATGCACATTTTAAATAATATATCACATTGAATATTAGAGATTTGTATGTTCAAATGTAGATAATTTTTGAATTTTTCCCTATAATAATAAACATGCATACATGTAACATGAAATGAATGAATATTAACTTTCTATTTGTCTCTAATGATATTCAATTCTTATAAGGCAAGTAATAATTGTTTGGAATTTTCCAAACATCGGAAGTTATGTCTGCAATCAAAGCTCCAACAATCGAGCGAGCTTTCAATAGACCCGCTTCGTCTAATTGCCGGACACTATTTAACCTTTAAGCTTAAGCGATTAAAATATAGTTGATCATAATATAAATGTGTATAGAAGAATAGTTTATAAATAAATGTTGAACAATAATGTAGAGAAGTAATTTTAGTACAAAAATGCGAAGACTTTAAACTTAAGATAAAATTCTAATACTTCATTGTAAAAACTATGTAGTAATAAATGTTATAAAGAAAAATAGTTTTCTTCGTTTAATTATTGTATACCTATATTTTATAATATTTGTATGCTTGATATGGAAATGGTTATATAAATCAGTAATATGAAGCATATTATTAAATATTATTCTTTCATTTTAAACTCATGTTATTAAACATTATTCTTTCGGTAGCTTATAATGAAGAGCATATTAAATTCAACATTCCATACACTATTAATGTTCTTCGATCTAATTTTAATTTTTAAATTTCCTTTTCAAACAAATTAAAGTTCTCGATCACAAAAATATAAAAAAAATAAAAAAATTCCAGGATATTTGAATGATAAATGGTAAAAACTACTTTTTCTGATGAATGAGGGTTAAATATTTCCGTTAATTTTTGTAAAGTTCTATTTTATGGAACTTTTAACTAATATTACTAATTAAATATGCTAAATTTGTTTAAATTAAAATGTATCTAACTAAGACGTAGTTTATAATAATATCTGTTTAATTTTAATTGGTTGAATAGGTTATATTGTACAGGTTTTGTATGGCATACATTAAGGACACTACAAAAGGATATTTTATCGGCAAGTATATGTTTATAAAAAATTCTGAAAATACATAATGTAAATATTATTATCAATGTTGAGATTGCGTAATCGTCCAAGACAGAATATATACAAAAAATGTTAAACTTTCAACAAACTCGGAGAATGCATACAATGTTCAAACGTTATGTATTTCGGCTTGAATTAAACATTCAAAATCGAATTAATAATACTCGTAATATAATTAACAGTGCACCAAATTTTACGTTACCATTGGATAGTGTAATGTACGTTTTTGATAGAAATGCGAAACTTCTTCAAAAAGAACGTGCTGCACAAGCTCCTGATGTAAAACTGTACGATTACATTAAAGATGAAGTAGGTTATAGATTATCAGATAGAATATTTGATATAAAGAGAAAATTCAAGAAAGTACTTAACTTAGGATGTTCTCGTGGTCATGTATCAAAGCACATTTTGACAGAAAATGTAGAAGAGTTAATCCTAACTGATATGTGCTCTAGTTTTTTATATCAAGCAGAAACTTCAGAAGGAATGAAGGTAACAAGAACAATTATGGACGAGGAAAATTTTTCATTTGAATCAAATAGTTTGGATTTAGTGATCAGTTCTTTGAGTCTTCACTGGGTAAATGATTTACCAAGATGTTTTCACAATATTAACAAGAGTTTGAAAAATGATGGAATTTTCATGGCAGCTATATTTGGAGGAGATACATTATACGAATTAAGGTAATCTAAATAATATTAAACTATATTTAATTATTACATTTGATCCTTATATTTGTTACTTTTCTTTGTTAGGAGTTCTTTACAATTAGCAGAATTAGAGAGAGATGGTGGAATTTCAGCACATATTTCACCATTTGCAGAAATTAGAGATATTGGAACATTACTAACAAGGGCCAATTTTACAATGTTAACAATTGATACAGATGAAATAGTTATTGGTTACCCAAGCATGTTTGAGTTAATGTGGGATTTAAAAGGTAATGAATAAGATTCATATACAAAAACAATTTAGTAAAAGCTTTGTAATATGCACTATTCAGTTAATTAAATATCTAACTGTAGGGATGGCTGAAAATAATGCAGTGAGAAATCGAAAGTTACGTTTAAATAAAGATACTGCATTTGCAGCTGCTGCAATATATAAACAACTCTATGGAAAAATGAAAGAAGATGATACACCATTCATACCTGCTACATTTCAAATAATTTATCTATTAGGTTGGAAGCCAGATGCATCACAACCAAAACCTTTAGAAAGGGGTAGTGGACAGGTGTCGCTTAAAGACCTATACAAATTAGATGAAATCATAAAAGAAACTGAAAAGGTTAAAATAGACAAAGATAAATAACCATTGTAAATAATATGTAGACCATTATAGATACTTATGCTGAAGCATAAAATGTAATATATTCAATTTATAAACACTTTTTAATTTTTTAAAATAGATTAAGAAATAAGTTAATCTTAGTTGACAATTAAAAGAATATTTATATTGCACAATATCTTTCTGTAATTTTAAGACTTACATTCATTAATTTTATCTTTATGTACTATGACACCTTTTTCTATAAGATCGGGAACTTCAACTGCCAACCATGGACCAAGCTGAAATTTGTTGTAAGTTTTAATTTGAGGTATATAAAAATTATTTAAAGATTTATTATTAATTAAAAAACTTACACCAAGTGCCATAGCATGAGCAATTCCAAACTTTGGCACATTACGTGCCCATAAAGGTTTAAAATGATCTGTGAGACAAATTTTTCCACCTCTGTACATTTTTGCAGTTTTACCATCTAATTCTGGTAAAGCAATTTCAGGTGCTGTTATGGGATATGTGACAGGTATCTAAGTATGTCAAATAATTATACTTTATCATAAAATTTAGATTTCATACAATATAATTACAAAAAGAACTACTTACATCAAATTCAATTTCAAATTCATATTTTAGCAAATTATGTATATACCAACATTTGCCAAACCATCTTGTGCCTTCTTTATTTGATTCCAAACGAAACCAATCGTTGTCGGATTCTTTGTTATTTTTTACGTACTGGAAAATTGATTAAATAATATTTTATGGTAAATCATATTTTAAAGTTCCTACAGGAATGTCAACCATATGGAAAGTAATAGAATCTAAATATTTTTTACTTTAATTAAAGCTTGGTATTCTTCCTTTAATCTTTGCACCCATAATTCTTTGTCTCTAGGACCAGCTTTTGTTTGTAACAATAAAATGTTACTTAATGTTTTTTTTGTCGATTCATCTACCATTATAAACTCTTACACTATTACTGATACAGCTATAGACTGTGATTTTTATGCATTACTTTAAACTACTTTTATTTTGAAGTGTTATAAAAATCAGTCATGCATATTTAACCATTGACATGAATTCTGATCGCATAAGAAGAAAGTTACTAATTCTCGTTGACCCCTCCTGTTTCTCAGCGGCATTTTGATTTCTCGCGTCAACGTGTTTGACGGTTGCAGATTATATTTTATGTGTAGTATACAATTTATAAAATGTAAAATAATATATATTTCTGTAATTAAATGTAATGCTACATGAAGTACAGCTGGCAGCATTAATTCGATTTGTTGAAGAGAAAAATCACCAGTATCTTGCACCAACCAAGGCCCATCTTTCTTCTCGGCAAGTATCTTGGTTGGTGACTGCCTTCTTAAAAAAAAGGAATTAATGCCGCTATATGTAACTTACAAAATAAAAATAATTACTGTACATGAAATAATTATAAATACTTATGACATTAAACTGATAATTAATAGTTTTATATAATACGAAATATTATTATTTTTAATATTCAAAATTTTTAAAAGTTGAAGTTTTATTTACAGCTTAGTGATGTATGCACAATTACATGCATAATATAGTTTGGTGTAAGTATACAGTATAAAACGTGTTTAATTGAGTGGCTAAAATGCCGCCAATTTTTAGTAATATATTGTAGTATGTACAAACAACATAGAGTTACAATTAATTTTGTCATGTCGTACAATTCATAGTAGGAATAATGAAAATTGTTGCATAGTTGTGTAAAAATAAGGATACTTTTTTTTGTCCGGATTTAATTTTTATAGGTTAGGCACGTGCTTACATTACATTTGTTTGATATTATATCGTTTAATCTTAATGTAGAAACGAGTTATACTATTCTTTCAGTAATCATAAAATAAAAAAATGTCATTCCGAGGTCGTGGAGGTGGTGGATTTGGAAGAGGAGGAGGTGGATTTCGCGGTGGAAAAGGTGCGGGTGGTTTCCGCGGAGGTCGTGGAGGCGGTGGATTTGACAAAAGTGGAAGAGGGTAATTATTACGTTTATGTTTATTTCATAAAATTGTGTAAACTGTTCCAACAATATTTATATTTCTTATAAACATGAGTAATAATAATTCATATATTAAAGATACGACCAAGGTCCACCAGAAGAAGTGACACCCTTAGGTCACTTCACATGGACAGTTCAAGACGATCTTGTTGCTAAAGTAGACATAGAACAAGTACCTTTCTTTAATGCTCCAATTTACACAGAAAATAAAAAGCAGATTGGAAAAATAGATGAAATATTTGGCAATATCAGGGATTATTATGTCTCTATAAAGCTATCAGAAAATATAAGGGCATCTAGTTTCCAAAAAGACATACAAGTATGACATTTTTCAAATATACAAATTAAATTTCACAATGATAGTTTTATTAATAATTACTGTTGTATACTGTTTTAGCTATTTATAGATCCAGCAAAACTATTACCTTTACAAAGGTTTTTGCCCAGAGCTCCTGGAGAACACAAAAGAGGAAGTGGTGGTGGTCGAGGAATGAAAAGAGGTGGTGGAGGACCACGAGGTGGTCGTGGTGGAGGTAGACCATCATTTGGACGTGGAGGTTTTGGAAATAGAGGAGGCAGCAGTGGTTTCAGAGGTCGTGGTGGAGGAGGTTTTGTACGTAATGACTCTGGTAGAAGTCGTGGAAGGGGAAGATGGTAGGAAAGTGAAAGTTAAATTAAAATTTTATATAAAGACATATTGAGTAATAAGAATATGTTAATGTCATTAAAAAGAACATGAATAGTTTTAGATATTATTAGAAAGAAAATATAATTGAAATAATACCCTGATTTATTTTCATCAACAATTTGTTAAATAATATTTATGATTCATGTTTTCACAACTGCATTCTTAATATAAAAGCATTGTTTGTTTTATATACAGATATTAAACATATTTCACAAGAAAATATTTTTCTATTTTTACACTTCATCGAATTTAATATGTTTCCCAAGTTCTTTCTCTGCCTTTTTTAACAATTTATTTCTTCCTCTTTGTTTGGGTTTAACTTTTTTACCCAACTTTTCTTCTCTATCAGATAAAATTTTATTCCAATACATTTTTTCTTCTTCACCTGCACAAAGTTTAAATAAAATTAATGTATGGAGCTCTCTCTCTCTCGTGTGCGCGCACGCACACCCACACACACTTACCATCCAATATTGTCATTTGTTTTTCTTTGTTAGATTTTTGTGCAAACATTTGTGCAGCATCAGTTGTATCAAACCTTACATAAGCAAGGGAGGCACCCTCCTTGACATCTATGTATTTTATAGAATTATTTCCCCTTAATTCCATCTAAAATAACGTGAATAGATTAACAAATTATATCTTTGTTTATACATATTGCTAATTACAACACACCTTAAATCCTTTTGGATCTGTAGATGGTTTATCTGTTTCAATCTTAACTATAACTCCAGGAGTGAATGAAAAATGATGTGTATTTGCATTATCTTGTTTGCTTGTATTTTCTTTTTCATCATTTTCTTCTTTCTCAGGTTTATTTTTTTCATAATTAGACCATTGGTTCCATCTTTTTTTTAAATGTTGCTTGAGTTGTTTCATTTTACTTCTCTGTAATTCCAAGTATTTATTTCTAAGTTGTTTCCAATCTTTTTTAGTCATCACTTGTAGTTGCATACTATAACCAACGTCCTCTGTTTTACTTCGTCTTTTACGTTTTCTCTTTTTTTTCTTTTCACTATCCTGTTCTTCAATAGTTTCAACCGTACAGTCTTCAATTACCATTTGTTCATTGTCATCGCCATTATTTAATGTTTGCTCTTTGTTTGTGTATAAACTTTTTTTATGTTTATTCAACTTTTTTGGTGTATCCTCTAAAGAAATATTACTTCGTCTTTCATTATTTTGTTCTGTTTCATTATTGTAGATATCAATATTGTGTCTAGATTTTTTCTTTTTGTTTTTTATTAAATCAAAATCTATTTGTTTTTCCATATTATCTGTTTCTAAAAGTTCTGCATCTTTGTGTTTCCTCTTTCTCGTTTTCTTTTTGCTTTTGTTTTCATGAAATTCTAAAGTATTGTTTACAGCTGTATGTTCCTCTTCTTCATAGTTTTCAAAACTTCTATTTTCTTCAATTTCAATATTTTCTGATTCTTCAGTGTCTACAGTGGTTTTCATATATTTGTTGTTTTCATTTAAATTTACTGCTCTTCCTTTCAATCTCACATCTTTCTCAGCATCATCAAAAGTAGCAATGCTTAAAAGTTCATCAGGAGCTGTGTGTAAAGGTAATACACAACCTTTTTTCTGAAAAGCCTACATAAAAGAATAAGTAATGCATTTAATGATATAAAATAAATAAAATCAAAGAATTTTACTTTTCCATCATTACATTTTTTTACCTTAAAACATTTCTTAATACTTTCTGGTGTATCAAATTCTACAAATGCAAAACCTTTTATTTTCCTATTATGTTTGTACCGTGGTAATGAAACATACACAACTGGACCATACTGAGAAAATATTGAACTCAATGTCTCATGATCTGCATCAGGTGGTAGATTTTGTACATAAATTGTACAATCATCTGTATTTTCTTTTGGTACTATTGGTGTTATACGATGTACTTTTGTTCCGTCTTCAGACAATGATAAGATTGTTGATGCTTGCAGAGCTTTAGTTATTCGGCTTATATCAGTAGTTAATTCTCTAATTTTATTGAATTCAATAAAAATGTTCAGATCAACATCTGAAAAATGAAGAGACAAGAAAGAATTAAAAAAAAAATCTTTAGTATACTAAAATTAAAATAAGATTTAAATGGCTCTTACATGGATCATTTTTAATTAAATTACTTAAAAACCTGTCTTTACTTAGGTTTGCATCACTAAAATAAAACTCCATTTGCTTTAGTATTGCAGCATGCAATGCCTTTTTTCTAAGCCTTGGTTTCCCTCGTGAAATACTTGTAATTTTGTTCACTGTCTCTATATGTGAATCTTCTATTGATTTTTGTACTTGAGGAACAGGAACTCTCTCTGAGTCTAGTTCCATATCTGATTGCTGTTCTTCCATCACCATTGTTATTCACAAATTTATGAAATTAACGTATGAAATGTCTGCGACTTCATCCACTATTCAACGCCTGCAAATTCATTTTCAACTTAAATATATTTTTAACGGAACGTTTCAGCCTTATTTTTAATATATAACACAAAACTATAATAATACAAATTTTCGAGGAACTCCAGTATTTATATGTATAACGGTTGAATTATGTGTGACACTTATCATACATGATACAATTATAGTGATTTCCCAGCCAAGAATTATCATGAGCATAAAGTCAAAAGTCATATAATTTATAGGTAGATTGTACAAAGAAGTTACGTACACAGAGATGATTAATTTCTAGGGACTTTGTTTCGTTATTATAGAGATTACTAGAAATTCGGATTTTTGGGTGATACAATTAATAAAACATTGTATATGTATACTATAATATGAATTAACAATTGCAATTTAAATGCAAAATTTAAAGAAACGATTTGTATTCGAAAAAATTATGTATGTATTTTTTGTATAATTCTTTATCAGGATCCTTTCTTTCATCTATTAAGTAGTTGATGGTAACCATCCTTGACGAATACCACCACCAAAGTGAACTGTTCAAAAATCTCGAGTCATTCGTTGATTCGTATGTTCGGTTGAGATTAAATTGGCTGGAATCTTTATAAAATGATGGATGAAATGAGTGTTATTCTGCCAGACAAGGTATATATATGTTTATTCATGCTTTTTCTCAAAATTTCGAAAAAAAGATTTTAATATCGTTTATTGTAACCTTAATTCATCGCTAAAATTAATTTTTTTTTGTTTGCGTTACCTTCATCATACTTCTGTATTCTGTTGTTTCGTTAAAATCAAAATGTATGATAAAATTGTAGGATGTAGGAGAAATGGATTATAAGCCAGTAACTGGACACTATATTGTTAGTGGAGATGAAGTGGACGTTGAAGATTTGTATAGCAAGTATAAGGTAAAGATCACCAGTATTCTACTTCTAATCATATATGTTTATTTATATTTAATTCAGTATGAATGAGAATCTTATGACAGTGATTTTGAATTCAATAGAAATTGCAAAGAATGTTAGAGTTTCTTGAAGTTCAAGAAGAATATATTAAAGACGAGCAACGCAATCTGAAAAAAGAATATCTCCATGCTCAAGAAGAAGTAAAACGCATACAGAGTGTGCCTTTAGTTATTGGACAGTTTTTAGAAGCTGTAGATCAAAATACTGGTATAGTAGGCTCTACTACAGGCTCTAATTATTATGTACGTATTCTGTCTACAATCGATAGAGAGCTGTTGAAGCCTTCTGCTAGTGTGGCACTTCATAAGCATAGTAATGCTTTGGTAGATGTTTTACCACCAGAAGCTGATTCAAGTATTTCTATGTTGCAAGCAGGTACACATTTATCACTATTATGATTTGAATTGAGAAAAAGTATAATAGGACTTCTCTTCATTACTTTATATTATAGATGAGAAGCCTGATATTCAATATAGTGATATTGGAGGCATGGATATGCAAAAGCAAGAGATTAGAGAAGCAGTAGAATTGCCTCTTACTCATTTCGAGTTGTATAAACAAATTGGAATTGACCCACCAAGAGGTGTACTACTTTATGGTCCACCTGGGTGTGGTAAGACTATGCTTGCAAAAGCTGTAGCAAGACATACTACAGGTACAGATTATAAACATGATTTTATATATTTTTGAAATGTATTATTAAACTGTATAAATTAATTCAATACAATTCATATTTTTTAGCTGCATTCATTCGTGTAGTAGGTTCTGAATTTGTACAAAAATACTTGGGTGAAGGGCCGAGAATGGTCAGAGATGTTTTCCGTTTAGCTAAAGAAAATTCACCTGCTATAATTTTTGTTGATGAAATCGATGCTATAGCTACAAAGAGATTTGATGCTCAGACAGGAGCTGATCGTGAGGTACAGCGTATTCTATTGGAGTTACTCAATCAAATGGATGGCTTTGATCAGACAACCAACGTTAAAGTTATAATGGCTACAAATAGGTAAAACCTTATTGTATGTTTTAACATTGCAAAATAATTTGATATTGCCTAGTTACAGTGGCTTGTATCGTTTTTTGTAGAGCGGATACATTAGATCCTGCATTATTACGTCCTGGTAGATTAGATCGAAAGATTGAATTTCCTTTGCCCGATCGGCGACAAAAACGCTTGATTTTTTCAACGATCACTGCAAAAATGAATTTAAGCGAAGAAGTGGATCTTGAAGATTATGTGGCGCGACCAGATAGAATCTCTGGCGCTGATATAAACGCAATTTGCCAGGAAGCAGGAATGCATGCAGTTCGTGAAAATCGTTACATAGTGTTAGCGAAAGATTTTGAGAAGGGCTACAAGAACAACATTAAAAAAGATGCAGCCGAACACGAATTCTATAAGTAAAAAAGAGGAAATATACTCATATGTCGTTCACATTTTATGACCCCATATGTATTTGCAAGTTCATGTATTACTATGAATCCAATAATCAATACACGTTTACACAAATTATGTGTGCATTTTTGCACGTATGTGTTTGTATTTATTTTTCCTTATCATTAAAATTAAATTACAATTCCAATTCATACATGGAACAATAGCTGTAATAATTTAGATGCCAATAGTAATTCATATATTACTTATTTACATTGAATTTTACTAGAGACGTTCTATTTTGTACAATTTACTGAATAATATAGTTACATTTTTCAATTAAAATTTGTCGAAACTGTAATGTACTGCATGAATAGTTAAAATTACCCTAGTCTGTTTTGATAGTCAAAAGAACAAAAAACACTTCATTGTGGTCGTCCATTTCGAAATGTTACGAAATAGAATATCACGTAAATGTTTAAAATAATTTAATTTATGTCTTATCAAACGCAGTAAAGAAATATCACTGAAGTTAGAATAAAAGTGATTTATTTAAATTCAGTTAACAAATCACGTATCTATGTTACTAATGCATGTAAATATAACCTAAAACGATAAATAGTAAACAATTTCTTTTGAAACTATTCATATTTAATAGTGCAAATAAAATTTTATTGCGATGAATTTGCCACGACTGCTAATAGTCAGCACAGAAAAAGGAAAAGCTAATGAAATTGCTACCAGTAAGTTGAGGTTCCAGTGTTCCTTTTTATAGTAATTTCAAAAAAGACCATAAGTTAATCTTTACATTTTTTAAACAAATATTTGAATAACGTAATTACTATTCAAAGAGAAGTTTCTCAAGATGAATTTTCATATTTTTATTTATATAGGTATAGGAGCAGAAAGATTATCTAATCAAGACTATTTTGAATATTATCTATGGAACATTCAGAATAAATATTATAAAACCCAGGTGTTAGTATGTGTTACGGAAAATCCATCTCCAGATATTTCAATCAATGGTGTAGAAGCTCTAATTGTGCATCATAATACACAAGCAGTAAGATTTTTTATTCATACAAAGAACTTGGAATGGGACAAATGATTTTCAACATTAATTTTCTTAGGAAAATGCAGAACATAATCTAAAACAATGGTCTTCTTTAATTGCTTCCTTAGCCGAAGCAGAAGTATTATTGTTTTCTTGTAATTTTATAACAGATGTTCTTATTAGAGACAAAGGTATAAATAAATAATACTCTGTGTAGATAATATAAATGTTATTATATATGAAATATTAACTATATATTTCATACTTTTTAGTAATAAAATGGTGTCTACAAAAGAAATTTGAATTGATTGAATTAAATAGACCCGATACAGATGCTTCAGAAGCTGATTTAGAACATAACAAATATGGCATTGAAAGGATTATTGAAGCTTTACACGCTCATATGTGGCCTAACATGATACTCAAAGGTTTTTTATCAAAATTACTTTTTAATCTAGACTTTAAGATATTCTCTAAATATAAATATATAACATTGGTTTATACAATAGATAAAATTTATAATGTGAAACTTATAATTGATTTTAATTTTATAGGGAAGTCATCAAGTACTGAAGAACAGAGTTCTGACATAGACGAAGTTGAAGAACAATTTGAAAATATTAAACTGACTCAGGATGCTACAGAAAGATTGCCAATGGAGAATATGCTAGGTCAGTTGAGAATAAACTTATTAAAAACTATGGTTTAAATTGATTGCAATTTTTTATTTCAGATGGTATTATGGGAGAAGAAAGTGCAGATTTTGGTGAATTGTTTAGTCAATTAATGGCTATGAAAGAACACGCAGCATCGCTACCAACTAATCAAAGACGAATAGCAGCAGAACAGTTAGTTACTGCTTTTTGGAAAGCAATGGGAGGTGATCCTTCAGAAACTGAATTAGACTAATTTATGCATTAATTATATAATGCATATAGATACGTACTACATATGCATAATTGCTTATGACTTACAATAGAATCATTCTGATATATCAGTTTGAATTGAACGCAATAAGAAAGCCAGTCATTATAACAATTAATAAAACTATAATAACATAAAATTATAATAAATGTAAGAATAAGACAAAAGGTTGATATGTGCACATAATAGTGCACACGTCAAATATACAATTAAACTCTGTATATGAATTTCACCTATACTACAATTTCTTTAATGCACTATTCTTTAGTCTCTTTTATAGATATTTTGATGAAATTAATTTTGTTCGATTTTATTCGCGACATTTTTAAATTAAGACCACATACAAAATCAATATAAAATGAATCATTTTTATCAATGTTTTGAGATTATTTAATATTGGTAAATGTATTTTGTATAAAATTTGAATGTATAATTTTTAACTGTAAACGTAAGACGTTGAAATTTTGAATGAATTAATATTTTCAAGATTTCAATTTTTCCATTTTATTAAAATTCAAGACGAATAAAATTATGTATGGAGTACGTTTCCTCACTATACCTTATTTATTTCTCAACTATTGGTATCCTTGCTTTCGCTACATCATGAGTGTCTGTAGTTGCCGGCCTGCCGTTTGACTAAAATGTCTGACGCTTTTCACGCAGTAGCTCCGTTTGACTTGTACGAGCACAGAAACAGAACAGTGGAATTAAAAACGTTTACGCGGCTGAAAAGTTCAAGCTGTAACACGCGAAATATATCGTCATTTTTATTACGAGCAATATGTATTCGTCAGTTACTTAGCGCTCAGCATGGAGTAAGTTACTGTAACGATCGACAACACTATAACTCTGTGATATTTGGTTCTCTTCGGTCCTCTTTTTTAACATCTCTTCGCGATCTTGTTGTATTTCATTGACTAGTGACAGTTTCACAAAGTTCTGTTGAGAATAAGCGGGTTTCTCTTAATATTATGAAATATGAATCAAAATTAAGTATTCGAGCTCCCTCTGTTACTCTATTTGATATTTTTACGATGAAAATATGTTTAAACGGTTTGAATTGTTCGATATTTTGAGATTTTGCTTATCAATTTTGTTGTAGAAATATCGTTTATCACGAAAATTAAAAATTAAAATTGCTATTATTGATAATGTGTAGATTGTGTGACTGCTCTTTAATAAGATTCTTGTGTGTGTGTGTATGTACATGTAAATGTTTCTATTTGAAATGTATTACACTTATTTTATATGAATGTGTGATTTTCTTTTTTTATCAAACTCATAACATGCGAGGATAAAGGAAAAAGTTATTTATACAATTAGTTATTTTCACATATAGGAAGTGTGATTGCTTTTGTACATTTGAGTTGCAAAAGATTAAAATATATTTCAATACAAGTGTAAATGATACATATTATGTTTTGTAGAATCTGACATGTATTGAGCATGAAAAATAAACCTTTCATCGATGCTTGTAATAGTTGCTTGAAAGAATAATCGCATGCATGATAAAATAAGATTTTGTCGATGATAGAAACAGACATAGTGATTAATCCTTCTCAAGGTAAATTTCCTTTCCAATTCATTTACTTCGATTAATGTACTGACATCATTGTTTTTTTATTATTGTAACATGATTTTATATGTAGAAGAACCTGGAAAAAAAAGTATTAACATAATGTCACAATCAGAGGATGCTTATGCTCCAGAAGAACCAACACCAGACATTCCAATATCTTTGCTTGACATACAAATGCCAGAAACACCAGAAAGTACCAAAGGTCAAGCTAGTGATGGAGACACGCCCAGGTTGGAAAGTCCTAAAATGCTTAAACCTGTGCTAGGGAAAGTGCAAGCCAAAAAAAGATTGATGGCATTTGTTAATAAGTTCAGCGTGCTGCCAAAGATTCCAAATAAATCCAGTCTACTTCAGGCTCACTCTACTAAAATTTCTAAGACTAAGACAAATGATGCCAAGTCTTTACAAAATGAATCAAGTGCAGGATTAAGTATGGATTCCGATTCTATGCAACAGTTTCATAATCGTCATTCAGGTGGTGGCAAATTAAAAAAAAAAACAGGTATTGTTTAATAAATTCAATTTAATACGTTCACAGTTTGCTGACCTATATGTGAGTTAGGATGATTTTATATGGTTCAGGGTAGTTTTGATTTAAATGTCTACAAATTACCTAGGTTCCAGATTCACAAATATGTATCAACGATCGTATAATTAATTTGAAAATTATTAAACTTATAGAGAACACAGTTACATCACCTATATAATAGTGTTTAGCAATAAAAGTATTGTATTTATTGGCATAAAAAGTTTGATACTCTCAAAGTGTACAATTAGATCCATACCTTTAGGTCTAGACATTGAACATGTTAATATATTTCATAATATTCATAAAATGTATATTTTAATAATTTAATTATGTAACCATGCAGAGGAAAAGATACTGGCTATTGAAGAAATTAGACGAGAAGAGTCTAAAAGTAAAATGTTATTGGCAGAAGCTATGGCTGCAGGTATTTAATTGTACAGTACTTAAAGCTAAAATTGATTATTGACAATAATTCCTTTGTTTTATAGCTAGTTTAGAAGAAGAAAACTATGTAAATAGGAATGGACAAAATTTATTAGAAAATGTAAAAAGTGTAAAAGACAGAAACAGACAAGATGATAGTGGTGTTTCTCGTAAAAGTGCTTTAAAGTCATTAATAGAAAATAAATATTCCGAAAGGTATAAAAATGCTTCTTTATATTATAAATATTATGATCCTTGTTATATGTGACTTTACTATTTATATTTTTTGCTATGCATAGATAATGTTTAGACATTTTTTTATACAGGCGGTATGGTAGAGAGGAACGAAGAGAAAGCATAAGCAGAGAAACAAAAGATTATAATGGAAGCAAGGAACGATACTATAAGGTCACCCATGATAGGGAACAGCGTAGAAAAGAGAAAGATAAAAAAGATGACAGAGATAAACGAGATGATACTGGAAAGTATGAAGAAAGTCGAGATAAAAGAGATGATGAAAGAGATAAAAAAGATAATGAAAAAGATAGGTGGGAGGATATCAAAGAAAAAAAAGTAAGAGAGAAAAAGGAGAATTTTAAGGAAAAAAGAAGTGTTTCAAGAGAGAGGAGTTCAGAAGTTAAGGACAAAAAGGAGAAGGACAGAGATAAAGATAAAGGAAAAGAGAGGGATATAACAAACTCTTCTTCATGGGTGGAGCTTAAAAAGTGTGGTATAACAATGGATGATATTATTGATATTAGAAGACGCGATTACCCAGAACGATCCTCAAAGAACAGGTTTCTATGACTTAAAGATATTTCAATTTATCATTCGTATAATATTTTAAACATATTTTTTTATGTATTAAACAAATGTAAAACAAAATATTTATTACAGAATAGGAGAGGATTATCTGCGTTACTTTGAGCAAATGTTATTACTAAACGATTGTCGTTTGAAACGATATGCTTTCACTGCTGAAGGACTTGATGGACCTAAAGAATATCCTCCCGAATCAGTGAGGATGACCAAACGAGGAAGACCTCAATTACTTTATTGTGAAAATCCTCGTATGTCGCTTTTCCTTAATTATCACCAGGTTCTTCAAGTCGTCACTGCTGATCGTCGTGAAAAGATGCGAGAGATATGTGAAGCAGATTTTTCACGGTATATCAAAATGTCTTTTATCTTTTCAATTTTCCTTTACCCATTCAGATCCTAACAATTCTAGAGATAATGCAGAAGAAACAGAAAAGCCACCACGTGTTCGTAATTGGTATCCGAAAACAGGCATGTGTAAGTTCAGTGAAAAAACTAAATGGCAATTCCCCATCAGTGTGCAACTCCCTAGATCAAAGTGGGACAGTGAGGATGAAGACAGATTATCCAACGACACTCGAAAGGAACAAGAGAGTGAAGTAAAATCAGACGAAGCTACTTCGGAAAAAGGTAAGCTTTTAATGTGTTTTGTTTAGTATTTGTTCTTTTTAGGTTTTTAAAGATACGTCTAGTGCATAAACTTTGTTTCAGAGCAACAGACATTTTCTCCGCGTTCATGCGTAGTAGAGGAAGATATTAATACCAACAAAGAGACTATTAATGAAGATAACGAATCTTCTAGCAACAAAGAAGTCGATGATGACGACAGACGATCAACACCATCATTACTACAATCTGCAGGCAATGAGAAATTGGCATCGGAGTACGAGCAATTCATGAAGATGGTTTGCACTGATATTCCTATATCAGAAGAATTCTCACCAAAAGCGATTACAACCAAATCCACTTCATCATTAAGTTATCATGAATTTAATATAGAGACCAATTTGCCGGAAGACAATAATTTCGTATTCGTAGAACATAAAATACCTGGAAAATCAGATAAAGTAGATATAAATATAGTGGAGGAAAAGATCAAAGGTGATGAGGGCCGGCAAAATTTAGAAAAAACTTCAGAAGTTACGGATGATCAAATGTCTTTGAACAGTTCGCACATTCAGGTAGATGAATGTGTAAGAGATAGTAAAGAGATTCACGATAAAAGTGACTCAGACGATTCTAGATCGATTCCCAGTGATTGGGAAAATGTTCGTATCAAAGTGGAACGTTTGAGTGACGAAAACTCTGATTCTAGAGAAGTAAGAAAGAAGAAGAGACGGAAGAAGGTAACTTCTAGTAGCGAGTCGTCTAGCACGTCAAGTTCTTCGGATTCCGAGGAGGAAGCAAAGAGGAGGAAAAGAAAACGAAAGTTGCCAAATGATGACTCAAGCTTTTCAGATTCGGATAGCAGTGAGAGTAGCAGTAGCAGTAGTGATTCTTCTAGCTCTGATGATAAACGGAAGAAACGAAGGAAGAAGAAACGGAAGGCTGAAAAACGAAAGAAGAAAGCAAAGCGGATAGCTAAGACAAAAAAGAAACGAAGAAGAAAAGTAAGTTCTGATTCTAGTAACAGTGATTCTTCTGATGACAGAAGGAAAAAGAAAATTGTAAACAAAAAGTCTAAACAGAAACGGGAATACAGTAAGAAACAGAATGATAACAAAGACATAATAAAAGCAATAGAAAAATCGCCCTTAGGGTCTCCATCACCGGAAAACGCAAAATTAATGCGTTCGCATGTTCCTACAAAGAAGATTAAAGAAGAAATGAAGATTGAATCTAGAAAAAGATCCACTGAGAAACACGATATTTGGAGTAAAGAACAAGAATTAGTACAGAAAGTGATTTCTGATAATAGTGTGTGTAATAAAACTCATAAAGAGGAAGAGCAGCGGAGTAAAGTCGATGAAAGGTACTTAGAGGAATGGGAAATGGATTCTGTGACCATATCGCAACAAAAAGGAGAGAGACTATTAAAGAGTGGTATTGAGAAAATAGAAGATGCAGAAATAGAAGACCTTCGAAAGGTGGAAAAAAAGGACGAACGAAATAAAAAGGATGAGCGAAGCAAAAAGGATGAATGTCTGAAAGAAAAGTGTTCAAGCATTGATACAGAGCTGGTGCAAGGGACCACAAAAATCGAAGAAGACAGTGATGCAAAGAAGAAAAAGAAACGGGACAAGGAGAAAAAAAGTAGTAATGAATTTCTAGCTGATTGGGAGAAAGAGAGTGAACGAGTGTCTCAGCATATGATACAAGATGAGATAAAGTTTTCCAAGAAATTAGATAAGCAGAAGAAGGAGAAATGGGGTGAAACTGAATTTGATACTCTAAACGTATTATCTTTAACACAGCTAGAAAGAGAAGTAAGTAAAAGGCAGTTACTGGCAGATGAGTGGGAAGTTGATAGTTTGGAAGCTGCACCAGACTTATTGATCAACAAGAAAAGATCCATGCGTGGTTCAAAAAAAGTAGAAAAAGAAGTTCGTTATGATAAAAAAACAGACACATATATCTCTATAGAGAAGGAAACTTCAAGAGAATCTAAGAAGAGACAAGATCGACTCTCTGCAATGAGAATCTGGGAAGAAGAACAAGAAGAAGGAGAAAGGGAAGCTATGATTCTTATGGAACAGAAAAGTAAAAGAAAAAGGGACGAATGGGATATTGAGGAGGAATCGTATTTGCGGGAAAAAGATGAGAGGG
This sequence comes from Ptiloglossa arizonensis, assembly GCF_051014685.1. NCBI lineage: Eukaryota > Metazoa > Arthropoda > Insecta > Hymenoptera > Colletidae > Ptiloglossa > Ptiloglossa arizonensis. Next base: position 25,496,698 of record NC_135050.1, read on the forward strand.
TAGAGACTATTGAAGATAATGTCTCTACAATTGATATTATTCAGAAAGAAATAATTACGGCTAACAACGATATAGATACATCAATGAAGCACGATATAGTTGTTACTAAAAAGAGTAAGAAGAGTCGTTGGGATATAGCATCACAGTCTGAGGAAAAAATAGAACTTAAAGCTCCTGTTATGTGGGAAGAAGAATGTGCTGAATGGACAAATATAAATAAATTTGAACGTAAAAATGATAAAGTATCGTTAGAACATTGTGATTCGCTGTTACCTAAGAACAAGATAAAAGATGAGGATGTTTGTATTATTGATCAGCAATCAAGGAAATCTATGTCTAAGAGTTCAGACATTATCGATTTGTTTTCAAGGAAATCTCAAGACGTAGACTTACTTGGATCATCATGGAATACAGAAGAACTTACAAAAAGTAAATCACGGATAAAGAGCTTAGAAAATAGTTCCCAAAGAGACATATTCTTTGAGAAGGCAAAGGAGCAAACACCAACACCAATCATGAAGGAACATCAGGGTGTAGAACAACTGAAAGATATATTTGGCATAGATGTAAAATTAACTAACAAAAATATTGAATTGTACAGTCCTAGTTCTCCAGCACCATCACAAAAATCCGAGGTATGTTTGTAACATACGTATTAATAATTCCTACTACATACTAATATTTTTAATTTTTCAGGATATGGAAACATTTGACAAAGGAAACTCAAACACTATAAATCTTAAGGAAGATCTCTCTCAAGAAAAGTTGAAAAAGGAAATTTCGATTAAGTCTGATGAAGAATCCATTTCTGTTTCCAATATCCCTTTTCAGATAAAGTATCGGGAAGACCAATACACAATACCTACAGTGACAAAAGAAGAGTTTGAAGAACTTCTGGGTGTACAAGTTGAGGATCAAACGATTCAAAAAAAATTCGATGCAACAAAAGGTTCTGAAGTTTCACTCGGTGTGCTTCCTATCAACGAACCATGTCCTGAAACAAGCAATTACAAACCGTTACGGATGGACATATTCGCTGAATACGAATCCGATGAGTCTCGTGGTAAGTCAAATACAAAAAGTGTCGAAGTAGTATCATCTGCCAGCACGAAAGGGGATGAGTCAAACGAAGCGAAAGCAGCTCTAAAACTGATCCCCAAACAATTATTGGTTCGACGTAATAACGAACGTGTGAAAGCGAAATTGATTTCGGACGATCCCATACAGCATGCTGCGGCACTTCTGACGATTCAGAAGAAATTGCGAGAGTCACATGTCGTGAAGACCGACACGAAGAATGTTCCTTGCGAGGAGCCTTCGAGCGAGTTTAAAATTGAATGTGATAAAACAACCAGCTCTGACACGTCTGCCTGTAACATCGTTTCTACGGGACAGACTACCGTCACTGACGTCAAAGTGGATTCTAAAGATTTATCTATAACGGTAAAAACTTCCATCACAACAAAATCAGAATCGCCAGGCGCGATGAAGTTTGATTTCGATCGTGTCGAGGAATATAAGTCAAGTGACAAAGAGACTGGTAGTAAAATGGAGGAGTTTAAGAAATCTCGATGTAGTGGTAAAGACATTAGTGACACGGAAAACCAGCTTAGATCACCGACCAGGGACCAGAGAAAAAGAAGTCCCAGTAAGAAAGACAATGACAAACGCATCAGTGACCGTGGTAAAGAAAAGAGAGATAAGAAATTTGATGATCGAGATAGAAACGATAGAAGAGATGGTAGAAATTCGAAACAGGACTACGCTGAAAACAGAAGAAGATCGAGTCCTTCAAGTAGTCGCAGTAGGAAAAGAAGAAGCCTTAGTCCACGTACTTCATGGGAAAGGGAGAGAAGTCGCAGCTTGAGTCACAGTCGTAGTTGGAGTAGAAGTAGAAGTAAAAGTCCAAAGAGGAAAGACGAATCGGTCGCTTCCTCAAGTAGAGAGAAACGATCGAGTAGAATCGACGAGGAGAGATGTGGTGGTAGGTCTAGAACAGATGATAGAAGGGAAAGATCTACACGAAGTCCTCCGCGATCCAACACTGCCACATATAACAAAGGTATACTTTGCGTATTATTTAATTCTACGTTTATTATTTGATTTTAGTACTCATTATCTCGTTTAAAAAATCTCTAGACCACTTTAAAAAGTATGGATCCACTAAAGGAGATCGCGACGATTGGAATAGAAGAAAGTATGATCTCATGGAAAGAGACCGAGAGAAAGAAGGAAGATCATACGACCCTATGGAAGTACTAAGAGAGAGAAACATAGATTCCGAAAGACATAGAGAAGGTAGATTCCGAGGAGAGGAAGCTGATCGATCCTTTTGGCCCTATGAGTCTGAAAACGTGCCACGTGATGGAAACGAATCGTTGGACTCTTACCCCAATGGTCAAGGTCTGGAACTCGATTATGAAGAGAAAGGATACTATAGGGATGACAGCATCGAAAGAGATACCTTGGAGGGCCCTCTTCGTTTAATGACAAAATTCAAACAAAGGTATTACGCATGCTTTACTATAAGTCTGGGCGCTATGTAAATAGCTCCTTCAAATTTTGCAGTAGCGAATTTCTAAGATACTTCGAAGAAAAACTTGACATTTCGGTATTGACAAAGTAGATCATAAATCATATAACGAATAATTTGTACCGGCAATGTTTTCCGAATAATACAATCATAAATATAATATAAATATAATCAATCGAGTACTGGAGGTGATCATGAGAATGTATACCAAAAGTGCTAAGCGAGCTCCGTGGATGGACCGAATGAGCATCGCCGTAGAGTTTGAATTAGACGAGCATTTTTTATGCTTCTAAACATAACCATTGTATGTATATTTACGCAGCGTAAGAAATGCTTGTCAAACTCAAATTGTAGCACGCAAACTCCATGGGCATGATTACATTCTTTGATACTCAAACGGACAAATACGATGTGGGTGTCAGGTTCAAAGTATTGACGTGTTATATTATGCTTTTGATTGGATATTATCTAAAAAGTACTATATTGTTTTAGCAGGAAATGCAGATCCAGTATGAGAAGAGACAGACAATGGGAAAAAGACAGAGATTCATTAGATTTAGACAGGCACGGGCATACTCGAAGAACGGAAAAACTGCCATCATCGAGAGGTCGTTCTCCACCTCGATTACGACGTTCACCACCCAGAGTATCGCATGATCGCTTCAGACGCGGGTCTAGATCGCGATCGAGATCGTGGTCGAGATCACGTACGAGATCTAGATCCAGATCAAGAACGCGATCACGTTCTCGATCAACGTCGAGGTCACGATCGATGATGCGATCAAGATCGAGATCGCGGTCGCGGACCAGATCTACTTCTAGGTCGAGATTGAGAAGTCCGGATCACGGTTTAAGAATGACAGAACGTTTACGATCTTCCAGGTGAATGTTAACAAAATATTGTCGATATTAATTGTTGCTCGTGTTGGACAGTCGGTAAGCAGTCTTACTGTCAATCCAGATCACCCTCTGTGGGACGAGGTAGAGTCAGCGAAAGCTCAAGGGAAAGGAAGGATGAACATGATAATAGGAAACTAGATACCTGTGCCGAGAGAGGTAGACGCATAGAAACGATCGTTCAGTCCGTGTCAGGACTGCCTAGGGTTACAGCAGATTCAACCGTTTTAGACTCGGAAATGCACATCGGTGACAATATGGAAACAGTCGCAACTGGTTTCCAGTATACCAACGAAAACGAAGTTGGAAATGAATATTATTATAGCGAAAATAACTTAACCTATCCTCCGTGTATTGACGACTCAGCTACGAGTTCACCAAAACGTTTGTCCCTCGATGATAGGTAATTCTCATGTATCGTGTTCGGGACCCTAGTTCTTAGCCACCCTTCCTTTCCGCTGCTTCCCAAACCTGCAAAGCAACTAATCTTAACACTAAAAAAGGACATATTATGCTTTGCACTCGCTTTATATATTCATTGTTTATATTGTAGATTAGAACTCGAGCTAGGGATTAAGAAACAACATGATAGTGCAGGAGTGTTGAATGACTATTCTGATAACTTCAATGCCAATGTGTGTTACCCATCACCGCCGCAACAGCAACAGCAGATGTTGTATCGTCAACAACCTACAGTGTTACAAGTATGTGGCTAATAATTGAGGACATATAATGAATCCTTTAATCATTGGAAACATTTATATTATAAATAATTTTCCAATACTGTCTACATATTGATATTAAATGTCTAACAGGTAGGCAATGTGTTACAAGTGGTGCCTGCAGACTTCAATGGAGTTCCAGCCGTGCGAAGAGAATCAACAAATTCCACGGCAGCTTCCATTGTTCGAGGTTCTAGCCAAGTCGTGCGCGTAGGTAATGTTCTTCAAGTTGTACCGACGTCGTTAGATTGGAGTGGTGGACAATCCTCGACAGTCGATCAACCGGCAGGGATGATATACTCGGCAACAATCCCACAGCCTTCTCCAGTACCTTCAGTCCCTCCTATCTCTGTACCTGTTCCAGTTCCAGTTCCTATGCCAGTACCAGTTCCATCCGTGATAAGTTCATCAACGCCAGTTTCCACATTGTCTCCGGTCCCATTACCTCTCGCTGTTCCTGTGCCAGTTCCTGGTCCGGTTCCAATTCCAGTGACACAAACGACGTTCTCCAGAACGGAAGTAGCACCTCCAAGTAAGTGGATTGAAAGTTTCAACGAATGTTCAAAACGCGGATATTCGAGAATTTAAAAACTGATTCTTTCTTTGTAGAAGTACCAGCTCAGCCAGTATATAATTATGAAGCTATTCTGGAGACTCGTCGCAAAGAAAGAGAAGAGCGTAAACGATTGCGCGAGATGAGGAGGAAGGAAAAGGAACGTAGACGGATAGAACGGATCAATCGACGCGCTCTTCGGTTGCTGGAGAAAAGTAACATGCGTCAATCGAACGATGGTGGTCAACCAAAGACCTCAAGTTTGGATCCGGCTGTCTTGAAAGCTCTTCGAGAAACCGAAGAACAAACTGATGTAGAAGAGCAGCAACCCCTTCCTGTAGTTCCTGATAAGGAAGAAGAAGCGCCAGTTAGCGTACCTTCTGGTCTAACGGAGGAAGAGGAAACGGTTGCTGATGAGGATGAAGAAGAGGAAGAAGAAGAAGAAGCTGAAGTAGAAGATGACGAAGAAGATGAAGAGGAGGCGGAAGACGATGAAGAGGAAGAGGAAGAGGACGATGAAAAGTCTTCGTTAAGATTAAACAATCGTCGAAATGAAGTAGATGAAGTTGTTATAGCAACGACAAGCGAAACGAGTAAAGTCCAAGTAGAAACAGAGTCTACGGAGTGGCCAGAATTGCCTCCACCACCTTTAAAAGGAATTTTAGTTGCGCAAGGTTTCAGGTGCGCGACCTTTTGTACCCATGTATTAAAGAGACGAAGCTGTTTTTCGTTGAATTATTGCATATTTACATTTCAGGAGATCCTTGGTTCCTAACGGTAGCTTGGATGACTTATCTACTCCTGAAAACGAGAGTGAAGATAATGCAGACAAAGAAGGCTTAGAAGTAGACAGGAACAACGAATTCAATAAAGATGAAACTGGCGACAATAAGTCATGGAAATCAAAGATTCAAATCAAGACAAAGTCGAAGACAATGAAACTAAACAAGCGAAAACAAAGGAGCAAAAAATCGGTTCAATTCGCGGATGGAATCAAACCTGGAGAAGGTACGAGTCCTAGTGGCGGTGAAGGGGATATGCCATCTCCTCCGCCTCCATCAGCTATGATTACTCGAGATGGGATTCGTGAAATTCGAAGGTCTAGCTCCAGAAAGAGTAGGAAACAAGAAAAGAGAACACGACCACCAAAAGCAAAGAAAAAAGTGAAGGTTTGTCTCTTCTTATGTAATATTTTCATCGTAAAAAATTTCAAAGTCTAATGAGCTCTATTTGTCAGGTTAAAATCATAAAATTGAAGAAACCGCGCGTCACTCCGTTAACAGCAATGATGATGGACGACTCGGATGAACTGGACGATCGTTCTCCACCACCGCCACCTCCTGGTTCACCTCCACCGCCACATCTTTGGCCAAGTTATTTATCCGCTTACAATTCTACAACGCGACCTAGCGAAGCTCAAGCGACAACGCCTACAACTCCGAGCATCGTTCAAGCTCCACCACCACCCACTCCATTACCTCTTTTAGTACCACCTCCTCCTCTGAATTACACGATACAACCTTGCAGTAAAGCGTAAGGTTTTTCATATTTTAAATAAACCGTTCCACGTTACCGTGCAACGTCTCTAGGCTAAGCTTGTAAAATGAACAGCAAACGAACAGATTCATTTATCCGCGAAGAAGACAGGAGTGTGTGTATGTGGGGTGGCCTTAGAAGGAAGGCGACTTGCCGTCATTGGAATTCTTCGCGGGATTTAAGGAAAATTATGTATTATTGTTAGCAACAATTCTCATCAATTGTTCTCGCTTATTGTAAATAGCTTCGCTCTTCGTAATACGATCGTCATCCTCGAAACGAAGAATTCGCGTGCGACGAAGTGTTCCATTGCGTCCAAGTCTCGGCGAATTCGTGTTACGTTTGATATATTTTCGATACGAAGAAAAAAAAAGGGATCGAATACAATAGAGATTGTAAGCGTGACACGAATGTACTTTATAGCATGGGACTCGGACTTTTAAGACCGATTGTTAATAACGATTACAATATTGAAGATGTAAAATGGTACTCGTGAAAGGCGAATTTATCATTGTACATTTTACTTTTATAGTTTACCACGAACTGTCTTCAATTCAGACACAATTGAAAAATGGGTCTTGATGCAATTCCGTTCATTTTATTTTTTTTGTTCTTTCTTTATTTGAATCTATTCTATTTACGGAAACAGAATCTGTACATATGCGGTAATAGATGCGATTAGACCAAATTTCATATTAATCGATGAATAAGTCAAATATAAATTAGTAAAGTGAAGCTGAGCTTAATCAACTAGTTCTTTAAATTCTTATATTCGTTGAATATAATCTTGATCGATCATTGTTTAACTCAGATCGTTTCTTTTTACTCCACAAATACCCTTCTGCTTTACGCAAAACGATATTTCTCGTCTTTAATAAGAAAGACGTTCAACTGCCCGTAATTATCAGAATTCCCACAATTTTTTGAAAAATATCGATTTGTATTAAAAATAAACGTAATTCTTTTAATAAATTTTGCGCATTCATTTCGAAGTTCATGTAAACCATCTTATCGACGCGCTTCAATATTGATAATATAGTATGTTCAGTAATAAAAGTGCGTTCAATGAAGATAAGAGCTGTTTGCTAAAACAAAGTACTTGTGTCAGTCGCTCGTTGACACGATTACAAGTCCCAACGATTCAGTGTTTTAACTGTATGGTTCAATATACTTTAATTGGAACCGATAAAGAGGAAAGTTTTTTTTTCAATCGAGGAGAAAAATGAAAGTAGCTATTGTCGGAGGTGGAGTGGTTGGTTTAACAACAGCTTTGCAATTACAACGAGAGTTACGTAACGCCGAAATTACAGTTTTCGCTTCCGACTTTGATCGTACCGTTAGCCATGTGGCTGCTGGGATATTCAGAGTTGGTTCTTCCTATTCTGGACCAACTGAAAAGATAACGAGGTGAATCGAAAGATAAAGTCAGAAGCAATAAAATTATTTTCGTTTTATTTTTGTTTAGAAGTATTGTGTAACAACAATTTTTCCACAAAAATTTATATGTTTTTCAATTGAACTCTTTTGCAGAGAATGGTTACAAGATTCGTATGAATATTACGACAATATTCGTAAAACGCATGAAGCCTCATTTGCCGGAGTAACGAGTGTTTCCGGTTACATGTTTGCCAATTCTTCTCCAGAGACCGTTAAGGTTTATTTCTTTCAAAACAAAATTTTTCTTTACGTGTACATTTTGTACCAATTTTATTTAAGTATTTATAATAGAATGTTGGATAGTACCTAACACTAGATCTATTTATTTCATTTAAATGACTTCAAACAAAATACGTACTTTCATTTTTACAACAATGTAAGTTAAATAAAATTTTTGAAAATTGATTCAGAAGTTTAGAAGGTTTGATGAATATAAAGTAATATTTTATTATAATTATAATAGATTTGACTCGATGTTAAAATTAATTATTTACTGTTTGAAGGTCATATTTTATTTAGGCTTAAAATAAAAGTCTCATTAAAACAGGGAGATGGAATTAACTACACAAACTTAAAAAAGAATTTTAATGTTTACATTGTTTTATAGGTGAAAGAAAGATAATACTGTTTTCTACACTTTGTAATAGAATCACTGGATTGAAAACTTGGTGCCAATATACAGAAGAGCTACGGATGAAGAATTTCAGTTAGTTGAAGGTAACTGGAAATATGGATCGTTTTTCACGACTCTCCTCACTGACTGTAAACTGTACCTTCCATGGGCTCGCAGAAAGTAACCAACTCTTCTCAAATAACATTATTCTTTAAAATAAAAATTAAGAATCTTTCTCATATTTATAGATTACAAGAAGGTGGAATCAAACTGGCAATAAGAAAATTTGATTCCCTGGCAGAACTTAGTGCAAATTGGAATTTAATTATGAACTGCACAGGTTTTGGTGCACGGTCTCTGTGTAATGATAAACGTCTCGTTTCTATCCGTGGTCAAGTAATCAAAGTATAGTCCCTTTTATCCCACAATTTATTTTCCGTTAACAGAGCAAGGTCCAATTTGCAAATTTTTAAAAAACTCTAGGTTCAGGCACCGTGGATAAAAACATTCTTTTATGGCGAGTTGGACACCTACATTATACCGGGCTTTAATGGTGTGGTTACCCTCGGTGGCTCAAGGAGTTTTGATTCTGAGAATATGAAATTGTGCCCTCATGAGTCTGCGGCGATTCGCGAAAAATGCGAGGGTTTCATTCCAGCCCTTAAAAAGGCCAAAACTTTACGGGAGGAAGTCGGTTTAAGACCGCATAGGGAAAATAATGTTAGAGTAGAGGCTGAACGCATTGCAAATGGATCTTCTAAAGCTATTGTTAGTTTCAGAGGAATTATTTATTTTGTTAAATTCTTTGTGAGATTTCATTACTACTGACGACATGTGTTACAGCTGGTACATAATTATGGACACGGTGGATACGGAGTATGTACTGCTCCCGGAACTGCCAAGTATGCCATCAAATTAACGAAGGAAATGCATAGATCCTCTGTTGCAAAATTATAACAATAATTAAGTGCTATGCAATATTAATATCTAATAACATAATCATATTCAGGGAAATCTACGTGAAATAATTGTTCGTGAATATATGCGGTTTATTATTAACGAATTTACAGAAGAAAATCGTTAATATGCGCTAATACTGCGTGGTACAATTATGATAATTTTTACGTGCAATACAATACGCTCATACTTTCAGATTGTAGTCGCACGCTAAAGTCGACAGATCATAAACGTAACTAAAGTGCTTCTTTCATTGTCAAATGAATACATGGTATTTCATACTGTCACCTCGTTCCTCTCTCGTAATATGCTGCCAAAAATGCAGAACTGTAAGGAAAATCCTGAAACACCTTTCATCATCTTTACGCTCCGAAAACATAACGAAGCTAAATCAATGTGTTCATCCATGTCATCTTCCAAATAGATACGAAACTCGCACATACGATGCATATTTAGTGGAGACTGTAATGCATTGTGCATGTTTAACAAACTCGAGAACATCTTTACAAACTATCACGCATAGTTGCTTGTCAAGTGTTTGTTAAATGCGTTAAATCGTGAACCTCACGGTGGCAAAGACCATTCAACTTGCATCTGCTTTCCACTACTTTTTGCCTGGTTTCACGTTCTTCCGAGGTGGTGCTCCCCATCTGAGTGCGCTTCTGTCTACTGTCAGCCGTGGTCTTTTGTACTGGCTACTTTTAATATGTTCCTCAACTAATTTAGGTGTTACACAGATTACGTGCTGTCCCTTCCAGTACTTGACCATGTTCATGCTCTGCAGTGTCGAAATGATGTCTGTCTGTGAAATACTCGTCATCTGACTGTAAATTGTATAATTAAATGTTATTAGTTTCACTATGTTTGCTTTGTTTTGATTTTGTAATTTTTGTTGACGTTACCTCAAATCTTTAATGCTGAGAGTGCCTCGAAAATCTCTCAAGATTTCTAAAAGAATCCAACTCCAGTAACTTCTATATGATAATTTTCCTAAATCGCTTAATGGTTTTTCAGGACTACCAACTGCTTGTTCTATTCTGCTCAATTCATAGCTGAAAGCAATCAAAAGTTTTCCATAACCTTGCCTTTGAAATGGTGGTAAAGTTAAAATGCAAGCAACATTGTTGCCATCAGGCGATTCTTTCTCCTGAAAGAAAATTAGATACAATAAAACGATACAATTAAAGATTAATTACATACAAGAAAATGAATAAATAAAAAGTACCTTTGAAAAGTAGCCAACCAAATGAGCTCCATGTTTATCAACTTCACAGAGAATATAAAAAAGAAATGGTTCTACATCAAAATACAGAGTTTTATGATCTAAAAATAATTTTGCCAGTAAACATAAATTTTGACAATAGATTTTATGTTCTCTACCATCAACTTCCCAAATGCTTAATGTGCCTTTACGATATATTTCTTTTCCAACTGGTTGTCTGTGAGTACATTCACTCTGAAATTAAGCATTTAAATTGTTAATCAAATTGTTTTTAACAAAGATTAAATATTTTAGAGGCATTAATATGTTTCATACCATGTGGTATCTATATGTTTTCTCAAGACGCATATACTTCAAACAGTATTCGCAAATCCATAGTTTAGGCTGTTTGCCATACTCTTCTGGATATGGACTAAAGTACCAAGTATCGATTTCATACTTTCCTGGAAATGAACTTTTGCAAATAATGAGACCCTTTTCACACATAATGTTTAACAGTACAAAAGAAATAGATCAATGCTTACCAATTTGAATTTTGTCAATGTATTTGACTTTTGTTATTGCTTCGTGTTCTTTTTCCAAAGCTGCTGTTGTGGGATCCATTTCTGCATATGTCTATAATTAAGAATAATACAATAATAAACTTTGCTAATGGATGCACTTCTAACTTGTTAAAATATCTTTACGAAGAAATACCTTTTGCACATGATTGATCTCATCATGCCTTCTTTTCTGATTTCTTGTAATTTTACGATCCGTAGAATCTGCCAATAAATCAGTACCAGAATTTCTATCTCCACTCTTCCAGCTTCTATCGCTCATGTCAAATCGGCTGGACATGATTCTGTCCCTTGGAACCCATTCATCCAATCTTCTATTATGTCCTTCATAGTGTACATAATATTCATAGTGACCTTCACTCTCATTATATCGTGTTTGTATAATCTCTGCAGGGTCTGCACAAAAATTAAAGAAAAATAACACAATTATTAATATTGTTCACAAAAACAATATTCAGAATAACTTTTATTTTTAATATATCAGATTTGAATGATTTATCAATATTAAATAATTAATTTATTAATATATTAGGTTTAAATTTGGTATAAAAATTTATTTTCCTTTAAAATTACTTATAACTTACAAAATACCGAATACATTTATTTTCATCCATTATTTCACGTTTACGTATTTTTAATTTTTTAAATGGTATCAAAATATTCTACAAAATAATAACAAAAAGATAAAACAAATGTTCAGTTAAAGCTAGTATTTATCCTTTAATAGCGTCTGATTTCTAAAGTGATACTGACTTTAAACGTGTATGACATCATAATGTTTTCAAAACAAGTACGGTTTACCAGAGGAAAGCCGGTAATACAAACGCAAATGCGAAACATGAAAAAAGCGATCAAATTATTTTTAATAATTTTAGACGATTTTGAACATGGTCAGGATAAAATGATTATCTGTATCATGTGATGCTAATATATTTACGCCAAGAGTCGTCGGATCTGCGAACAAGGTAGTGCTCGCCTATATCGAGAGGCAATTCCTCGAGACTGTCCGCGTCATCGCCAGATCCCTTCCCGCCATTCGTCAACGTGTTCTCACGCTTTTCTTGCTTTACCATCGTTTCCTTCGATCCCGCGGTACAATTCTCTTTATTCCTTTGTTCTGATTCGGCCATTTTACGAACTATAAATCACTGATCAGTTAGACGATATTCGTCATTGCTAAACGTCCGAAAATAGATGAACATTGCACTCGCTGATGCAACGCGACCGATACGGCCATGAAATTCTCCACAGCATATACACATACACAAAAAGTAACTAGATTGTTCAAAGCACATTTACCGGAAATGACGAATTTGTTTTTTTTCTTCAAACGACATCGAAACGATATTTAAAACAGGACTCTAAGAATCTTACTAACTATAAGAATAATTAATTGTCAATAAAACATTTCTCATTGAGAAAGCATTATTTAAAATAATGTCTTGTTCTAAAAAATCCATTTTTCTCCATTTTTTTTTATGTTTAAGTAAAAGTATCTCAATATTGAAATAAAAATTTGTTATTTAATACTTTGTAGACAGTAAGTCAAAACAAAATATTTTTTCTTCATTTTCTAACTATTCAATTAGAACCATTGATTTCACATTTGAAATACTGATTTATTTGCATTCATTTTGGTACCCATTGCTTCAAATAGTGTTTTAAATACTTCAATTTCAAATTGTAGACAATTTTGTTTAAAAAATCATTGCTGTTACGCCATACGCATACATGGTACCATTGTCTCCATCTATAGTGAATTATGCAGCGCTTCATTAATATCGATTTTTTTTCGAACTAAGCATGATTCAAACGAGATCCGTAGATAACTTTTTAACTTTCTTGAAGATAAGTGAAACTCAAGATCAAACGATTGTTTATCACGTAATTGCACGAATTGTTTAAGAAAACTACAAATGTAAGAAACTAAAGGACTTATTTGTTGTAATCGCATAACCTTTAATTAATTAGATTATCGCGTGTCCTAGGAAAACGGAATTATATTAGAGGTTCGTTATTCTTCCAACGTTATGGCGAAGAATATATCAATCTACTTTGGCTTTAACATTATTAATGTTATCAGACGATATTAAAAATTTTCAAAATGTTACGACGGAACAGGTGAAGCATGCTTATTATATAATCGTTATGACATGTATGTCGCTTTTACTTAATTTTATCGTCAATGGTTAAAAATACAAAGCGATTCCTTATTGTTTTCATTGTTTTTCATATTCTTTAACATTCTTTAGAAAGCTTTTTATGTTTTAATTATAACTAAAATTTTGTAATTATTTACTTAGCAAATATCTTCGAGGTTTGATTAATAAATTTCATTCTACAGATTGAAAAATAGAGTGATTGCTATTGGATTTCTAGTGCTGATTACTGTAATATACAATGAATTTTTAGTCTATGGTATACAAAAGATCAAATGGTCTTTACGAGAATGTTCAGAATGTGTCAAAGTATTACTTGTTGCTGATCCACAGATATTAGGTGAAAAATCTGAAAATTACTTTGGCGCATGGATAGCACGATGGGACAGTGATAGGTATGAATAATGAACAGTTGATTAAATTGTCAAATATGTATAAATTCCGATTCGTTTAAAAAAATTTAGACATTCACCTCGGTTTTGTTCCACAGTGTTTTACTTTCAGGTACTTAAAGGAAACATTTTCAAGAGCTTTGGACCATTCTCAGCCTCATGTTGTTGCATTTCTAGGAGACCTTATGGATGAAGGTCACGTTGCTGGTGCAGAAACCTTTAAAGCATACAAAGGAAGATTAGATTCTATATTTGAAATGCCTGATCATATAATGGTACAATTATAGTTATCATGAAACGTGTTTAAAATTGTTTATGTTGTCGTAGTATATATAGAAATATTTTTCTTCTCAGAAAATTTATTTGCCGGGTGATAATGATATTGGAGGAGAAGAGGATACGGTCTCGTTTAATATTCATAATAGGTTCAATTTTGCATATTCACAACCAGACACTTTAGTTTATAAGACAGTAACATTTTTCAAGGTAATAAAATGAAAAATAAATGTATAAAGTGCTTTGAATTATATTGACAGACTTAATATGTTTACTTCACTTATTAGGTAAACAGATTGACTCATACCATGCCAGAAGCTCCAAAAGATGCCTTTCTTAATGATTATGCAGAAAGAAATACAACAAATGTAGTATTCAGTCATATGCCTTTACTATTCATGCCTGGTACTTTTGTCCAAAATGTATGCTGCCTTTTTGCATTTGCAAAAATGTAGTTTCACTGTTGATTTTCATTAATATTTACATTGTGATAATAGGTTCTGAAAGAATTGTCTCCTCAAGTTATTTTTACTGGGCATGAGCATAAGGCAATGCATATCAGCTTAGATACAGCAACAGACCAATTAAGTGAGATTTGGATTTTACCTCCGTATGAAACACCATTATATCAATTAAGAATGGATGTAGGTGACATTCATGAAGTACAAATGCCTACTTGTTCATACAGGATGGGTACACCTCATACAGGATATGGACTAGCCTATATTGGTAAATAAATTACGAATCTGCATTCATATGTAAACTAATTAATCTTTTTTCATTCAAACATATTTTATTATTTTTAGATACTCAAGAAAAAACTGTAGAATTTACCATTTTATGGTTACCAGGAAGATTTCCACAACTATGGATTTATATCTTTGTTGGAATATTCATTCTGTCATTCAGTATTTTTGTTTGTATTTCCAGTTATTGCTCAAAGAGTCATGCAATTTATAGTCGTATGTCTTCAATATAATGGAGGACATATACATGATCAGAGCTTCTGAATTAATAACAATGATAACTTGGCATTAGAAATGAGGTACAAAGATCCGTCCAATACATGTGATTCTGCTACCATCTATGTCAAGTTTTGAAACAAACAATGTGATGAATATCGCAACAACAATTTAATGATTCATTGCTTAAAAATGAGAAAGATGTGTTATCGTACATAAATAAAAGTACTTGGAACATGTTCCTAAATGTCTTGATCTTGTCACAGTTTACATTTGAAGAATGAACAATTAAAATTTTAATTCATTTGTACTATAAATCGAAAATCATTTACTTAACTCCTAATATTAAACACGTGGAACGAAGTCAAGATTATTTATTATTAATATATGTACATTTTTAGTTACAAAGTATAAGGTTGGAACTGTATAGCTTCTGTATAATCTACCGCTTTTTCTTGTAAGTTGTACTTTCTAAAATAGTATTTGCTGTAATTGTTTATAAAATGGATGCGACAAAAAATTAACTATAGTTCTTCTAATAACTGGGTCAATAAAAATTATAATCGTGCATTGAAATATAGTTAACATAATACTGTTGAGGAAATTTCGTTTAGAAGAGACAATTTATATTTACATATGTGTAAAACTGTATATATCTGTTTGCTCGAAATAAATGTTAAATGTTAAAAATGACCTATTATTTTTTGCAATAGCACCACTGAATATAATTATTACAATTTCCATTGAAACTTATAACTTTTGAAGTAATGCATAAAAAAATTTCATTGGAGTTTTTCAACGAAAACGTAGAATATATCGCCCAATTGTCGATTACTGCGTTTCGTAGTTTCACCCATATGTACGAGCGAATACATAGCACATAGTATGTGTGATTACCGATGCGTGGGTAAATAAATAACATCGCAGTTGCAGAGCCGGTCGCAATGGTTATATTTTACGTCATTTCAGAGAAAAATTACTAATAGAAAATAAGAAGTACGTTTTTACGTAGATTTCATAAAATTTTATTACAAACAATGGGAAAACGAAAAGCCAGTGATAATGCAGGAAACTCAAATCAGGATTTATGTGAATTTCTGATAGGTAAATTATTGTATTCTCTATTTTCTATTATCAAAAATTTTTAATATTTATATTCCTTAAAATTTTGATATAAATTAATATTCTTAATGATATTTGAACAAGTAGTAGTCGTATTCAAAAATTTGGAAAATCTTTGATTTTTATTAGATTAATTTATAATTGCAACTAATTTGGATTAATTAAATGTTGAAATTGTTAATTTCTATTTTTCATTTGCAACCACCATATAATAAAATTATATAATAAAATTACAGAATTGGCAAATTATGAACGGAATGTCAACAATAATATTTATAAATATAATGCCTATCGCAAAGCATCGAGTACTTTAAACAGTTTACCTTATAGAGTAACAAGTGGTGATGCAGCAAAAAAATTGCCAGGAATTGGAGATAAAATTGCAAAAAAAATTGACGAATTTCTTAGTACTGGAAAATTACAAAAATTAGAAGATGTATTTATTTTAATTAATTTGCTTACTGAATAATTATTACATAAATGATTAAATTTTGTATTTGTTTAGATTAATAAGGATGAAAACAATGTTGCAATTAATTTGTTAACACGTGTATCTGGTATTGGACCTGCAAAAGCAAAGGAGTTAGTAGATGCTGGTATTAAGTCATTGGATGATTTAAGAAAGCATTCGGACAAGCTCAATCACCATCAAAAGCTTGGTTTGAAGTATGATGAAATAACACATAAAAATTGTATACATATTAATTATTATTCCTTCTATAGTAATGAACATTTTCTTGAGGTATTTTGAAGATTTTGAGGAAAGAATTCCAAAAAAAGAAATTGAACAGATCGAAAAGATTATGAAAGATGCTATTATGAAATTGAGCAACGAATATATTGTAACAATTTGTGGAAGCTACAGACGTGGTAAAAAGGAAAGCGGAGACATTGATGTTCTATTAACACATCCAACATATACTTCTAAAGAGAAAGAATCAAAGAAAAAAGTTTTAATTTTGAGAAATGTTGTTGAATGTCTTGAGAAAAAGAAATTGATTGTAGATACACTGTCTCTTGGGCCAACAAAATTTATGGTATGTTAATCCTGCTAAGAAAGTGGTTATATTTTAAAATGATTCTTTTTTAGGGTGTTTGTCACATTCCAAATGATGACAGCAAACCATTTAGAAGACTTGATATTATATTGGCACCTTACGATCAGTATTATTGTGCTATACTTTATTTTACTGGAAGTGACCTTTTTAACAAAAATATGAGGGCACATGCTTTAGAAAAAAAGTATACTTTGAATGAATATACATTAAAGTGTCTCACATCTGAAGGTATGTTTTCAGATATTTGTTACAAAAATTACTTTATTGTGTGTGTGTGAAATATATATATATATATATATTTCACACACACACATACATTTATTATAGGGGTACCAGGAAATGCAGAAATAATCACATCTGAAGAAGATATTTTCCGAATTTTGAAAATGCCGTACAAAGAACCAAAAGATAGGGATACATAAATGATGCATTTATTCATTGCATATAGATGTTTATATACTATTTTGATTATTTATTAATTATGTTACTTTCCTTTTCAATTAACTATTAAAATTATTGAATACAAACAAAGATTAAAATATTTATTACTTTTATTTATAATAATAAAATATAAAATTTAAAATGAACATTTGAGTTATAATCATTATACCAAGATGTATAGGGAATTGTAAATATGTAACATCATACTGGTACGTATATTTTTTATACAGTTATAATAATATCTTTTCGGTAAAGGAGATATGCAATTATCCCCCATAATGTTGTTGTCCATAAATTCATAACAAGAAAGGATGCATGACTGGGATAAAATATGTTCCATGACCATGGGAACAAATTCTTTGTTAACATGTGACCCACATAAAGAAAAATTGGGTTTCTTCCTGTAATAAACAACATATAAAATGTGAAAATTTTTGTGAGCAAACAATATGTTTAGTTATATCACATAGTATTACATACCAGCATAAATAAACGGAGCTCCACTCCAGTACTGTTTATAGTCGATAAGAATATACAAAATCGCAAACAAGAAGAAAGCAGTACTAGAGGAAGCCATAACAAACGATAATGACATCATTTTTTTACTGATTGGAATTGCTCCTCCTTGTATCTGGAAGTTGCATAATTGTCCAGCAAAAATACCCTAAATAAAAGTTTTTTTTTTTACTTACTGGTAAAAAACGACTTTATCTTTTTGCTTATTCATTTTAAATGAGAGAAAAATTGTTTACCATAAAAAATGACCAAAGTACCCATCTAATTATTCTAGAATTATACTGATGGTAAAGCGATAAAATTTTTCCAGCATGAACACCTAAGTAAACAATTAATATTGCTGATATGGTGTTCATTAGTCCTGTAATTATCGACATTGAAATGTAGTAAAATGTATAAAATTCTTCTATATTTAATCTAATACTGAATTGTTATAACATACCTTCCGGATCATGACGTAAAAGAGAACCATAGGCAAAATTTTTCGTTCGAAAATACGTATGATTTCCAAAGATCATTCTATCTATATAACCTGCAGCGCCTGCAGTACAGTTCATGTATTTTCCGCGATGATCATATTTTCCACCAGGTCCTAAATAACCTTTTGGACAACCCGGTACAGGCAGGAGGAACGTAATTAAAGTGTGAGCAGTTACAATGCTTGCTATAATTATCCACTGTGGCCAGCTATTTAATATATCTCGAAACGGCGTGCAACGGGCAAACTGGTGCAAGGTATTCTAATAACATATTTTTATAGATACTGATGGGGTAAATATAAAATCTATGTGTAACGAAAATAATTGTATATGAACCTGAGAATGAGGTTTCATAAAAATTGTTTCCAGCATGGCGCATACGAAATATGATACAGCTAATAATTGGAGCACACCAGGAAAACGAAGATTGGTGTAATATTTATCCTTATCTATTGAGTTCAACATTAATCCAAGGAGTATCAATATTACTGATCGTCGAAGGCAACGTAATATTATTTTTATACGTGAAGTCATTACAGAAAGTTCTGCACGTTTTGATACAGTTATCACCAATCCCATAGTCCATGCAAACCTGCAAGTTTATGGTTTCATTAATTATAAGTATTAGATACAACATACGTAATAACTCACCAAGGAAGTATCAAATCTGCTATAGTAAGTCCAAACCATGGACTATGATTGAATATGACATATTGTCCACCACCATTGTTGACAAATATCATCAACAATACAGAAAGTCTGTAATAATGAAGTTAATATCATGTCTGAAATAAAAAATATGTGGAACATAAACAAGAGTATATAATTACCCTCTAAATGTATCCACAGAACGTATTCTAATACTGGATTTTGTAGTTATAATTACTGGATACGTCATACGTTCTACCTCTTGAAGTCTATCTAAATCCTGTGTCAAGGTTAAATTAATAAAACATTTATAGTTAGCAAAAAGTAAATTAATCACTTACGCTTATGTCATGTACATTGTCAGGTGACAATTTTTCTTTTATCACTCGTACAATAATTTTTGATGATGCCCATAGAATGGCTAGTAAAATACCTATTAGACATGCTGCCAAAAGTGCTGCAACAATCATTAATTATTATTTTATAATTAACTGTGATTGCAAAATGCTATTGTAAAATTTAACTTACGAAGATAGCTCTCTGTTGGTTCACGTAACATATAAATATCAGAACATAAGTGCTGGGCTGATATATTCCATCCATAACTACCATGTTCTTTAAAAGAATATGTTGTGCTGAGAAAAGTTATTGTAAATAAATATATTATACTATATTTAGATAGAAGGTAAAAAATGTAATGCTTACTGGCAATATTCTTGGAGCTTGGGTTCTGGTTCCTGTTGGTTAACTTTGTAAAATATATGTAACGGATATTTTGTTGTTACTATTACACTTCTGTTACTTTGTGGCGGTAAAGTGGCTTGTAGCATACCATTACCCTATAAATAATTAACAGTAAACATAAATTTTATAACACATAATTTCAAGAGAAGAATATAACTCCATACCCAATAAGCCTGCCTTATTATTGAATAAAAAGAAACAGGGAAATTGTATAAATTTAAAGTATAAAAACATGCTTCATCTATTCCAAGCGTTGTATTTTCATCAATGCAAGGAATGAGAGCTGGGCTTGACATTTTGATAGATACACTTTCAAGTGTTTGAAACTTATTCCCATTAATTGTATTCACACTCAAATAATATTTTTACAATATGTATAAGTCCGTCTTATAAGTCCGTAATTCAGCCTGTGAAATGTAAAGTGCAGCCATTTCTGTAATCAAACGTATAAATGCAATTGAGGTTAATCGAAACAGAAACAATATACGTAATTTATCGCTTCAAATATTTATACACGTAAGTCTATATGTTTGAAGACAAAAAATCATTATTCGTTGACAGCAATGTAAAAATTAAATATGAAGTGAACAATTAAAGTTATAAAAGAATATCTTTTGTAGCGATAAAATATTGTGTTTTTCTTTGAATCAATTCTCACACGCATTAAATTTGGTGTATCACTAATTAGAAATACAGTTTCGCAAACGAGTGCATGACATCCTCCCTTTTCTTTCTGTATTTGGCATTAATGTTACCCTTTTACAAAATATGAGGACAATTAAATTTTTTCTGTATACATTAGAATGATGACAATGGTTGCTCATGAAGTCGAACGCGATTAAACGTCAACGAAATGTTTTCATCATAATGTATCTATGTATCAAAACAAATAATGTATATACGTACGACGCACTTCACCACTGAGCAATAATCGTGCGCCACAAGCGAATGTAGTAGGAATTATTTGGCAAAGTGAGGTAATAAATATACTTATCGAACCAGATGACCCGTGTTTTTTCGCGCATGTACGTTCAAATAACATCAGTATGTGCTTTGATCGAGTAAAAACGAGCTTTATACGGGCCTTTGCATAACTGTTTAAAAATTTATCAAAAATTTTTAGAAAGTTAATAATGAGCATGAGGTAAGATGAGGTAAGATATATATATATATATATAATAAATTAAAACAAAATACAATCAGTACACATATGTCCAAATATAATTATGAAATGTTACATAATTTATATAAACTATTGAAATGAAAGATAAATTAAAGGAGGGAAGGATGCTGAAAGAACTATTTAAATAAATTCATACACATGTTGAGTTCCGCCAAAACTGATTTCCATGATGTCGGGTATACAAGTTTGTTTCTCCTGCCGCGGAACACGCATGCGCAGAAATATCATCTATCACATATTTATTTAACCACACCAATATGTTATTTTATGATATCGATAATTATTATTTATTTATAAAAAAAACATTGGTTTTCAGTTCAAGAAATTCATGCGTATGTTGCACATTATTTGTCAATACTTTCCTTAAATGCACATGTATATTCACGATGAGTAACCTGAGATATTAATTTCGATTTTCTCCATTATTTATCAATAGAATTTTGTAGATAATATTTGGATTGTAATACACTTAAAATTATGGATTTATATCGGGTCACAATATAATGCAGTACAATACAAAATTAATAGTATTATAATGATACTTCTTGGTAAACCCAATGCAAACTGTCTGCCAGATGATAACGATAATGTGCGTGCGTAGGATGAGTTATTTTCATCATAAATTTTCATTAATGAAAATGAAAATTTTGTTATATTTTTCATTAATGAAAATGAAAATTTGGTTATATTTTTCATTAATGAAAATGAAAATTTTGTTATATTTTTCATTATGTTTTCATGCAGACCGTACCATTGTCAAGGATTTCTGAGTCAAGAAAGAATCCCTTATATAATACATAGTGTAAAGTGATTATACAGGGTGAATCAGAAATAGACACTAAGACGAGTAAAAATGTCCAATGAACGTATCCAGTTATGGACGATTGAAGAAAATCTTCAAAGTATGAAAAAAAAAATAGATTTTTTGAAACCGAATTACCAAAATACACCCTTAGGGGGAACATAGTACCATGTTATAGAGGAATGTGGACAGTGTTGAGCCATTCTTATTTATTGTTAGCTGCCGATTTTTGATAACCGATTAGGACGTTTTACCCGATTCTCAATTTCTTCCAGAGGCCAACTTTTCAACTCCGCGCAATACATTATTGGCTTTCGTTGCACAATTTAAAGAACACTTAATCCTTCGTATAGACCGATTACATAAATTTCAGTAGACGCGCGATGTACTACCTTGATCAAAAAGTTTTAGGACTTTATTCATAAAATCAAAAATACAAATTTATTCGTCCAAATCGATATGGTCCCCTTCAAAGTAGTCCCCATTGACTGCAATGCACTTGCGCCAGCGCTTGATCCAATCCTCGAAACACCGCTGGTACTCAATTTTCGGTATGTCCATCAGAGCCGTCTTCGATTTTGTCATGACCTCCTCTCGGGTACTGTAACGCGTTCCGCGAAGCGGTTTTTTAATTCGGTTGAACAGAAAAAAGTCGCAGGGAGCCAGATCTGGTGAATTTGAAGGCTGCTGGATAGTGTTCGTGTTGTTTTTCGTCAAAAACTCGCGGATAAGGATCGCATTGTGCGCCGGTGCGTTATCGTGGTGCAAAATCCACGAGTTGTTTGCCCACAAATCTGGCCTTTTTTGACGAATTGCTTCGCGCAAACGTCTCAAAACGCCCAAATAATATTCTTTGTTGACTGTCTGTTTTTCTGGCAAGAATTCTTGATGCACAACACCATTGTAATCCATGAAAACCGTGAGCATCGCCTTCTTTCTTGACTGAAAACGACGTGGTTTTTTCGGTCTCGGCTCTTCCGGTGCACGCCATTCACTCGCTTGATGTCTGGATTGTGTGTCATACTCATAAATCCACGTCTCATCTCCAGTGATGATACGTTTAATAAATGTTAGGTCGGATTCGGCCTTGGAAATCATGTCTTTCGCGATTTCAACGCGGTCCTTTTTTTGCATGAAATTGAGGTCTTTCGGCACCAGTTTTGCAGCGACACGTCTGAGGCCTGTGGCGGCACTACCCACGCTTGCCACCAGAGGGAAACTCACCACCAACCGTTTCCCGCAAGTTCCCGTACCTGCTCCGATCACTATATATACGACCTCTTACCGATCTTCCAATGTCCCGGCGTATAAGGCAGGGCCTGCTAGGATGCCTTACTGACGAGTCCACTAGCAGGCGCCCGGGATGAAACGCTTATCCCCACTTCCTTATATTTCCGTTCGCTCCTTCCTCACATACTTTAATTTAGCGCCGCCAAAGGCCCAAATCACACTAACCAAAACGTCTTGAACGGATCCATAAGCAATGTTCAAGTCCTCTGCCAGCTCTCTGATGGTCAATTTGCGGTTTTCGGACAACATTTCTTGAATTTTATCGATGTTTTCATCGGTTTTCGACGTTGTCGGCCTGCCACTGCGTTTGTCATCCTCGACCGACTCACGACCACTTCTGAAGCGTTCGTGCCATCGAAAAACATTTGATCTCGAAAGAGTATCGTTGCCGAAACACTTCTCCAACATATCCAAGGTCTGCGGACCGTTAAATCCGTTTTTTACACAAAATTTAATGCAAACTCGTTGATGCTCAAATGATGCCATTTTCAAAATCGAAGACACGAACAAAGGAGATGTGCTCAGTACAACGTAACTTTTACAAATATCAAGCTATGATGCTGAAATTGGAAGGAAGTGTTAATGACAGATATGGTAACCTAACAAAAAAAAAAAAGAAACAATCGGGTGATTGACAGCGACACACGGGGGGCAGTCCTAGAACTTTTTGATCAAGGTAGTTGTTTAAATCATAGTTGTTTAAATCAACCGAGCAACAATACGTATACGTACAGTGTCGTACGTTTAAATAATTGTTCACGGTTCAAATGTTCACGAATCGCAGAAAGGGGAACAATGAGTAATTATAGTACAATTTATTTTGAATTTAGATTCGATTACTTATCAATTTTATTTCGGAACTTCGCAATCTTGAAAATCGAACCAATTTGCATCGTTTTCGTAGAATTTTGCTTCGACTAGCAAATATTATTATCAATCCCGTTCCTCGCAAAGAAACGAACCATACGATATCGTTCGAGCAAGAACATTTTTGATTCACCATTGTACTGGGTTGTTCGGAAAGTCATTTCGTTTTTTCTTTTTTCGGTGGAAAAGGGAACACGATTTTTTTAGAGCGTATAAACATTTTATTAAATTATATATCCTCCATTTTGGAAAACGAAACGACTGTTTCCGAACAACCTAGTACAAAGATTTAATTTACCTCTCGACTCAAGGAACAGTATCGCTTGTAAACCATATTAACCTGGCGAGTTAGTCGCGACGACAGTATGGTCGGTTCTAGGATTCACCCTTTTAATCAGCAGATCGTCCCTCGAGCGATACCTCGAACGAAATATCAGTTTCTCTTTTTTCCGGAAATTGAAGAGCTCAGCATGTTCGAAACATACCGAAATATTCGTCACCGAATCCGCGATACGATTGTCGGGGGAAATCCGATAGGTGGTCTGTTCTAGAGCGAACACATTTGATCTCCGATCGTCGGGACGAGTAATCACTAGCCAGCCGAAAGCATTCGGGGCAGGTTTTTTTATTCAACTGTCGAACGATTCGAGACGAGTTTTTGAAGTTTCAACGCACAAACGTAGGCGTTATCGCAAACATCACCTGTTACCGGTAATTCGGAAATATCAATATTAAACCGGCAGCCGATACGAAAGGACCCGAATATAACTAAAATTTTAAATAAAACTCGACTCGAATAACGACGTCCTTCAAAATTTCTATCGAATTCATAAATAAATTGAACAACAAAATCGATCGTTTTATATACCGGCTCGCTCGGAAAGTCATTTCGTTTTTTCATTGGTGAAAACGAAACACGAATTTTTCAGAGCGTGTAAACATTTTATTAAATTACATATTCTCCATTTTGGAAAACGAAATCACTTTCCGAACGACCTAATGTAATAGACTATGTTAATTTCGGATGATTATGGTTAATTAATTTCAAGAGACTGTATTAATTTTAAACCCAATATAATTTATATATGTGTGCTATATTGTTGAAGAACCAGCGACAACGTCGCCCGGGTGCAACAAACGAAAGCATAGTGGGTGCATCGAAGAATCGAACGGAGAACTATCGTTCGTTAGCGATAAACAAATGCTAATCGCGGTAGCGTGGTTTATTGCAACGTGTGTGTAACACGTTCTGTATCTTATTTGGAATTTTTCGTAAACTTGATCGTATCTTGGCCCATCCCAATTGACCACCTCTCTGTGGGCACCAGCGTCCGATAAAAATCGGAGGGACGATAATAACTGATAAAACCACAATGTGTTCCGTGTTGCTCTGGTTGACCGTCAGATATCCGCGTTAGTCCTCGATACGGTAGTTAACGATGTTAAATCTTCTCTTGTATATACTAATATTAGGTAAGACTACCATTGTTTATATCGCGAGACGATTGTTCCCCAACATAGATTGTCAATTGGCTTTGACGGCACCTAAGGACGAGGATCTGAATTCGGTCGACGATATAGACAAGGTAACGCGTCACATTTTGTTGTAACAAAGTGACGAAAATTTAAAAATCGAACCTCGTGTATCCACCGTTTCGATTGTACTTTCGTCGATGGTGCTTTACATCCGTTGGATCGGGTCATCGGTTAAACGTAATGGTTGTTCGTACGAAGCGACGAAGCTTGTAAAACCAATCGATCGTTCGAATAAACTCTATTCGCGAAATTAGGATAGTCGCTTAATCGGGCGAGATCGTTCCGGTTTCTGACGTGTCCCAATTAACTGAAATCCACTTTGTGCGAAAGTACTATCGAATTAGGTAAACCCTATCGCCTCTGTGTAGATCGTTCGATCCGTCGCGTGTATTTTTTTTTGTTTTTTTTTTTTTAATTCGCCGTACACTTTACGTTCGGTTTTGCGTCATTGGTAAATAAAACATTTCGGTGACGAATCGGTGAAAGAGTATTGAAACAATACAAACGTATGCGTCGATTCGCGAGTTGCACGAGATAAAGTTCAATAACGAATCTATTCTTATCACTTTGATAATCCCTTAAACGAGACGATGACTCACAAATGAAGCGTTTATCTTTGTACAGCTTGCATTGAAATAATTCGATAGAGATTAGAAAAGAATAGTTGATTTCTACTCGGGTATCGCGTTCTTATTCTTCTATTTAGATTCTTCAACCATGAAAGTTTATTGCACGTAACGCTATTTAACGACAATTTTCCATTCTTAGTTATTCGAAATACCTTTCTACAACGAAACGATGAATCTCAGTCGAGAGTATTGGCCATTAATTGATTTATCAATGATTTGTACGATACATCAGAGTTGGTATCTTCAATTCTTCTATTTAGATTCTTCAACCGTGAAAGTTTACTGCACTTAACGCTATTTAACGACAATTTTCCATTCTTAGTTATTCGAAATACCTTTCTACAACGAAACGATGAATCTCAGTCGAGAGTATTGACCATTGATTGATTTGTACGATACATCAGCGATCGTTAATTCTCATCGAATTAAATTCAGGTTCCAATTGTTACAGAATTGCGGGGAACTAGGTCATGGTCAGCGAATCCATGAACCTGGTAGCGTTTAATTGTACTCAGGAGAATCCAATATTCTTAGAACAAAATCCTTGATTTTCAGTGTTCCACGAAGAAGAAGAGACGACACGATGAGGTCGATGCTACCATAATATTCGGTACTTACGCGGCAAAGGACGAGCACGAATCAAGGTAAATGTGACGTTGCTACGTTAAGAGCTTCAAATATATAACAAAAATAAATTAAGAAAAAAAAAAAAAACTTGAATATTTACGTAATTGCACGTAACTACTACGATAGTTTATTACTTTAACCTCTTCGTCGACTCGTGTTAAGAAAATCGGACCAAATATAAGAACTATGAATTGAATTTTGAATTTTATCGAACGACAAAACTTACCGAACAACCTATTATAATAGACAAAATATTGGGTTGTTCAGAAAGGCATTTCGTTTTTTTTTGATGAAAATGAAACACGATATTTTTTAGAGTGTACAAACATTTTCTTAAATTATATATTTTCTATTTTGGAAAACGAAATGACTTTCCAAACGATCTAATATAATAGACTATATTAATTTCGGACGATTATGGTTAATCAATTTCCATAGACTATATTAATTTCGCGTGATTATGGTTAATCAATTTCCATAGACTATATTAATTTCGCGTGATTATGGTTAATCAATTTCCATAGACTATATTAATTTCGGATGATTATGGTTAATTAATTTCCATAGACTATATTAATTTCGGATGATTATGGTTAATTAATTTCCATAGACTATATTAATTTCGGATGATTATGGTTAATTAATATCCTAGTATAATGTAACGTAACAGAAAGCTTGATTTTTAACATTCCGAGGCTCGACTACCTCCTTAACGAACGACGGATCAAATCATTGCGCGAAGCCATCGTTCAACCGTGAACACGATGACTGATCAATTCCGTTTGATCGGTGTTTCCTAACAATTCTGTCTTCCTTGATCTTCTCGAGTCTTGTAAACCGTTCACGTGGAAGCAATTGCTCGATCGAATTAAGCAAAGAATGAAATCAAAACGAAAAAGGAAAACAATCGAGCTTGAATCTTCGAGGGATTGATTTCACCCCTTCGGAGTGAATTCAGGGAGCGATAGAGCAGCGTGTTGTTTATCGAGATACCATCTACAGATATCCAAACTTTCATCGTTTTTTAAATATCCGTCGTTGAAAATAATCTCTCGTACTTGATAGAGTAAATCGGACACCGGTGAAAATTTCTTGCAACTTTACAGTACTAACAATGTTATATTCAGGGAACTCATTGGTCTACGGAATTTTTACATTCTAATCCGGAGTATTACCAAAGAATCAAATCCACAGCTTCGAGAGCTCGGGATTTTGTAATCAAATTATCCGGGTACATTAAAAATCTCGATACTTAAATAATATTATATTCTAGAGTTTCTTTATCCAGGTTGGCCAATAGTGTCCATTGTGTCTTAGATCTCTAATTTTCTTTCGAAACTCGTTAAGAAAATTTACACGCAATTTTGCTCGTACCAACATCTTGTTTTCGTACTACTATATGTACACTACACAGGGTGTCTCTGCATTCGTGGTGCGATCGTAAAAAAATCCTCGTAGAAAGATAAATCGAAAGTATTTCCTATTTACGGAATAAAATGTTTGCACGTATGACTGTGTTTCCAAATAACGTTTCTTTGTGTAACAGAGTAAGGTTGCCCGTTAAGTTACCAGTCCACAAAGACGCGTTTGTTTACAACATGAATCACAAGGAACGTGGAAAATGCGTGATATTGAATCACGATTCCTTCGATGAAAATGTTCCGAAACGGGACGGCTCCGACGCCGACGTGGAGGCTATAAAAAGGACTTTCGAGATGTTGGACTTCACGGTGGTGGCGCATCAGAATCTTAATTTCATCGAGATCAGCACGGAGATCGAAAATCGTACGTGTTTTCTTGTGAATCAGATGCTTCGAATATTATTTATAAACGAATGAACCGACGATCGGTAAACTTTGGCGAATTGATCGTTACACTTTGGCGAATTTTACAACGATCGAGAACGATTCGATTTTTCTTTCGTTGTCGGACAGTGAACGCGATACTAGGTCACCGAAGTTCACGGGTAAAGATCGCTACCTAAAATCGTGACTCGTTTTTTTTTTTTTCGTGGTACCGCGAACGATGATAATTCGTCGTCATCGAATTGTACGTTTGCAGTTAGCAAGGAGGACCACAGCGAGAGAGATTGTATCTGCGTTTTCATATTGTCACACGGTTCGCGCAATGGATTGATACACGCGAAGGATCAACTTTACCCTTTGGACACAATCTCGTCGTTGTTTACCGCGGAAAACTGTTTCACGCTCGCCGGCAAACCGAAGCTCTTCTTCATCCAGGTAAATTGCCGAGGGAAAGAAAAAAAATGATTTAAGTTTGAAGCTTTCAAGTTTTATTTTTCTTTTTTCTTTAATTTTAATTTTAATTCCTTTTTTTTTATATGTGTGTAAAATAATAATATATAAATAAAATATACATAATAAATGAAAAAAGAAATATATATATATAAATAAAAAATATATAAATAAAATGTATATAATTAAAATATACATAATAAATGAAATATATATATATATATATATATATATCTAAATAAAATATATATAATAAATAAAAAAAAATATATAAATAGGATATATATATATTTTTTTTTGCCCATCACTGTTTCTTCTTTGCTCTTTCGATTACATGTAATTGCTCAATGATTCATCTAATTACTCGTAGGCTTGCAGAGGTAGTGGCTTGGATGGTGGTATCGGAGTACGTTCGACATCTTTTTCGGAAACAGATTCGGCTGTTGCCACTGTAAATTATAAGATTCCTACTCACGCGGACTTTCTGTTCGGTTACAGTACAGTGGAAGGTAAAATTACTGTTGAATGTAAAATCAATCCAATCAGAGATCGGGTCAAATTTTATTCGAATAAAAGACGATGACTAGAACCAATCTATAGCAATTTTTTCAACCGCGTGGATAAATACTAGATTGTTCGATAAGTTTTGTCGTTCGATGAAACTTATTGAACAGTATAGTACTAGGTCGCTATACTGATAAAACTTATCGAACAATCTATTATGTATCCGTTCATTGTGCAATATTTAATTCTGTAATTCAAATTCAAATTTTTATTTGACAAGCAACCGGATGAAAAGTTTTCAATCGTTATTCGAAATTTTTGTCCGGATTAAAATTTTGCCCATCTTTCGATTGTCGGACCGAAGCCAAAATTGAAACTTAATTAATAAGCGAAGCTCATCGATCAAGAATTTTTCGATCAAGATTTTATACTATGAAATTATATTTTTTATCCTATCTGTTGAAAGAGTTATTTGCGTGGGAGAAACTCTTTCAAACGTACGTCTATTGGAAGCTTGTAAGTGAGAACTCTAAACTTTCGATTGAAATGCTTTCCAAAAAATCAGCACCCAAATTTGTGTACATCACAATCGTAACTTTCGTCGATCGTTCGACCGAATATTTCCGAAGTGAGAACAATGATACAATAAATGTAATTTAAGTTCAAAATATTTTCAAGGCGGACAATGATATATCGTACAAATTGGATCTTTAGTTTTTCTTTAGGATCTTTAGTTTTTCTCTTTTTAAGTTTTGGAGTAATTATACTTAATAGATGCACAAAAGTTTACCAAATTGCTCGTGTTCAAGGGTTCTTGAGTATTGATTATATTCGGACCAAGGGTGATGGAAAAATTCTACTTTTCATAGTACTGCAGGTTCAGTTTTGCTTCGATCCGACTATAAAGTTTACTCGCATAATGTGATTCACTATATGTCTGCATTGTTACATTGTTAAAGGTTTCAAATCATGGCGGGACCCGATTAACGGCTCATGGTATATACAGGTTTTGTGCAAGACTTTGGAGACACATTGGGAACAATTTGACTTGATGAAAATATTAACCATAACTGCTCGCGAGATCGCTACCGAATACGAGAGTTACCACGATAACGTGCACGAGAGAGGTCAGAAGCAAATCCCTACTTTGATTTCAATGTTGACCAGAGAAATCATCTTCTCTAAAAAGAACACGTAGAGACTTATTATACGGAGCAACGAGACTGTTAATTCGACGATGCGACAATTCTTTGTTAATTTATCGTGGTTAAATTAACGAGAACGTGAATCAACGAGAAGATGTACCGGAAGAAGAAGGTGACTCTTTTGTCCAGATATCTGAAACAGAGACGAACAAAATTTTATGCAAATAATAGACGACAGATAAAAATAGCTTGCAGTAACTTGTACGTTCGGTCGGGTAACTCGGTTGAATTATCGTTAATACGAAATTAAATATTAGTTCATTCTTAGCACTATTTTCATCCAGAATAGAATTCTGCTCGCCACAGTTTCAGAATCTACTTCTTTAGAATCTTAAACTTTTTATACTATAGATATTTTAAGCTTCGCGAGAACCGTCAAGACTGCTGGTAATGGAAAATTTACCAAACGTGTAATATTCGAGATGTCCTAATGGAATAAAAAAAAAACCCCTTTCATTTTGAATAAATTCGAAGCCTCTAATATTTCGTTACCGTAGTCGCGAAAATCGAATCAAAATTTCGCGCGAAATAAATATCGGTACGTTAGTTCCTTCCAATAGTGAGCGTAAAATTGTCTACCATTGTTCAATAACTTACCATTGTTTTGATGTTGTTTAGAAGACACCTTGGATCGGATTTAAC
Source organism: Ptiloglossa arizonensis (assembly GCF_051014685.1). Taxonomy (NCBI): domain Eukaryota; kingdom Metazoa; phylum Arthropoda; class Insecta; order Hymenoptera; family Colletidae; genus Ptiloglossa; species Ptiloglossa arizonensis. The sequence goes on from NC_135050.1 coordinate 25,528,065, forward strand.
GAAACGAATTCACAGCACGATTCAAGAAACAAAGTATCGAGTAGTCGTCCAAGTTTAGGTTTACCTTAGATTTTCTATCGAACGCGTTTCGACAATGAAAATCGTTCGTTCAAACGTTTCTTCGTTTTCCCTCACGTGGGATCGTACCGTAGCGATAAATGTACGAGAGCGCGTTAATAGCTTAATTTTCTTCGTCGCGACCCACGTAGCGGTGCACCGCAATTTCAAGTAGATAATTCCTCGCGTGTCGTTACGAATAGTTCACGCGTATCACGATACAGTCGTTGATTCGACTGTGACTTAACGAGCTCGACGTGGGATTCGCGGGAGATCTCACGGATTTTCCGTCCGGTGTTTAAACATTAAGCGAGCCGGAGCTTGAACGAACACGCGCAGCGACGTGTATTCTTTTAGATTAATATTTCTTTCAGTATTTCCATACGGGGCGTTTTGAAAGCGGAGCCCGCTTTTCGCAGATATTTCGACGAAGAAGTAAAGCGAAGGCATTCAACTTCAAGTTCCTTCGGGTCGTGGTTCACCCGTGGAGATTTTTCTAAGCGAGCTCCCGGCTATGCTGGGAAAACAGAATCGGAATGGAAATTCTCCGCAATCCCGAGAATCGAGTCTAATTTTATTCACGTGGAATTACACGCGGAAGAGGGTTCCCCGTACACGCGTGTACAAGCTTTCGGCTACGGATGTCTCGTTTTGATCAAATTGTCGCACTCGCGAGAGTGTACTGTGACTTGGTTCGCTACAGAGGAACGTACTCTCGGTGATCCATCGTGTCGTTCGCGAAGCTTTAATCACGGTCGAATCAAAACGGAGAATTTTCGTACAACAATACGATCGACGATACGATCAACGAGTCGTTGTTACTGTTACGAATTCCTCGATATCTAATTTCAACGAATGGTTTCGTAACCACGAACCACCCGGAATAGTGCATCCCGATTACCAAGCTCGAATTCGACGAACCCCCTCCCGATAAGACTTGCTCCGAAAACTAACCGTGTGAAACTTTTCAGCCCGTACTATTCTTTAAGATAACAACATGTATGTAAACCCACCAAGCTCTCGAATAAGCCAGTCTACATTTTGAAGTCTACCTGTCGCTACGTCGTTACGCTATCCGTTTCGACCCGTCGTTTCTCAAGTCCGAATAATTTTCAAGTAAAGTTCTCAGATTCGGTGATTAGGAGTGCGACTCGAATCCTTCACCGATAAGTGACAGTTTGGAGTTTGTCCCGTCACATTATCCACGACTATAGATCACCGTTTTAATTCTTCGTTCGGATTCTTCGTTTCTCTTTCTTCTCTATCGTGAACGCGACGTCGAGACGAAGTATCGGAGAATGAGAATTAATCGCGTTAGAAGTTTAATATCGAAGATCGAGTTGAATAAACATCGTTAGGGAAACTCGAGCGAAAGAAGAAGATTTCCATCGAATTAATATTCGGTGGTGGGGCTGTCTATGTAAATACGAGAAAATGGGTCCTGGGGTGTAGTTTCTTTTCCCTGGATCGCGGAGAATAACTTCCGCGGGATTATCAACAGTACGGAATTGTTTATCTCGTGGAATATTTTTTTTTTATACCGAAGTACAACTTCGTTTCCCCTTCAACGTTCCCGGTAAAGATCGTTCACCGTTCCTCTTGAACATCACGGTGGCGCCACTTCATCTTGATCTATAATTTCATGCGCCTCTTCTGTTTCCCGCTCCCCCTCCCTCGCCTCTCGCCCCCCTCCTCTTCCACTCGGTTTTTTTCCACCCCGATCTTCGCTCGACGCAACATTTTCCGTGGATCCTCTCGAGCACTTGTTCCTGCTCGATCTCCCATCAGTATTTAATTGGCTCTCGGTCCCGAACTCCCGTCTACGCTTCGAAATGAAAAAAAGCACGTTAACTTTAAACAAGCGATAGTCGACGTAGCGCCAATTACGGCTGGTTAAAAAATGCCCGCTTTTGCGAGAGATCGTGGATCCGGATCGAAACTCGCGCCGCGATACACTTTGGCTACGGTGCGTGTGTCTACGTACTTCGCGTAGAACGATATAGAATTTTCGGGTCGTCGTTTCGGTGAGTTTGTAAACGATTTTTGGAACGTATCTAACTGAGTACGATTCCGTAACTGTGATACGAGTACGCGACAAATGAACGAGGAAGAGTATCACGGTTGCACACGGTACTTGCGAAACGATAAGATTTCGATTTGCGAACGATACGAGGACGAAAGTTTGAGTACCTGTGACGAGTGAAAATTCTAAAGAAGTATCGTATATGTGAGTGAACAGCAAATCGTAGGTGTGCTGGACAAGTGACTCGCGAAGAATCGATTACGCACTTGCCGGGGAAGAGTGTTCTTCGATCGCGAGTTACTTCGGTAGGATTCGTAAAAAAAAACAGTGGAAAAGAAATTTACGTCGCGATAGTAATTACGTTAGAAGTACCGTCAAGGGACTTGCGATTGTTGAATGCTTTGGTTTCGAATCGGTCGACGACTACTCGCGGAACCCTGGCGGCAAGTTTCGGAAGTAGTTGCAAGTGACTCGCGGTGAAACGATGCACGGTACGCGAGTTGCTCGACGAGAACTTGCACAGAAGAATCGCAATGAGAGATTCGTGACGGTAAATCAATCGATGAGAACGTACAAAGGATTTGCTGCACAAGTGTTTACGATGCAAGTAATTCAATCAATACTTGCGGAAGACTCGCGAGAAGAGTTGAAAAAGACTTGAAGAAGACTTGAAAAAGACTTGCAGCTGTTGTTAGAGGTTCTGTGACTTCCATCTCGGAAGTTTCCAGATGGTGTTTCCACCAAGGTTATTCTCGTGATAGGCAACGATCATCGTCGTCGAACTGATTCAAATTATCCCTCTTGTGGGCAATGAAGATTGGTTCAATGCGGACGCAACGTAATTGCTGCTATTAGAGAGCCATTCGTTTCGTCTTCGCTGAGTATTTTAACGCGCAGCAAATTGATTGGTTCGTTAAATGGATAAAGGGACGAGACTGAACGTTCTACCTAAAAAGCTTCGAAGAACGTTTTTGCACCTACGAACAGTTGGTGGGAAAGAATTGGGATTCAAATTTGCAAATTTGAATCGATAACAACAGGTACAGTCTAAATAGAATCGTTAGCAGCACTATTTGGTGTTTGAAATTCGAAAATTAAATCGAAATCGAATAATCGTTAATATCTCATCGAATAGTTGCATAATTTTAATCTTTCGTTTGAAACTTCGATCGAACGATCAGAACTTAATTTTCCGCGCGCTTCTTGAAATCGATCGAGCTTACAGAAATATATCTTATTACTCACCCGATGCTCTGGAAAATCCTGTTTTCACCGGGACAGTTCTGCCGTGCAGCCGTAAACGCAAGAAAATCGAATATCCTAGCCGAGCATTCACACGTCCCATTAAGTCGAGCATTCACCACCGAGTTCGCAAAGCCGCTTGACAAACATATCCCCGCAGACTTATCCCCAACGTAGGTTCTACGTTTCTCCGTGAACAGCTAATAAAGCGCGTCACAATATATCAACGCGTCCAATCTACAATGCATTAATCATCTCAGTGTTTCACGTTTCACGCCCGGCAGAACAGCGGCTGGTGTTGCCACGTATCCTTCATTTTCCCCTAAATCGGTATTGTAAACACGCCCCATGGAAAATTCTTTTATTTCTTCCCAGTCGATCGGCTCCCCAATGTTCGAAGATCGTTACTCGGCGCAAAACTATTGCAACAATTTTTCTATCGCGCGTGGAAGATAATTCGGTAATCGTGCAACTTACCGAGTTTCAAGGGTCTGAAAGTACACTGGAGGGGAGAGGTCGTCGATAATTCCGGAGAAAAAAGTATTCTTCGCTCGCTTTATTCCCTTTCGAGATATATTGGGTTGCTCGGAAAGTAATTTCGTTTTCCAATATGGAGAATATGTAATTTGATAAAATGTTTACACACTCTGAAAAATCGTGTTTCATTTTCACCAAAAAAAAAAACTTTCCGAACAATCCAATACTATCTCACATTCGTAAGATTTGAGATATATTGTCTTACTATCGTAAGATTTGGGACCCACCAATGAAACTTACGTACGGAACGGTAATGTACTTTTCGAAGAACTAAACTCGAACATTGTTCGACAAAGAATACTTTTCCTCGTGTCGTTCTCCTTTTTAGGAGGCAGAGAGCATATTAGCGCAGGTTTGCGTGAAAGGCCGATAGATGGAGCGGGTAATCGAACGTTGTGGTGGGGGTAATCCCTCGATGGCCTTGAGCAGCCAGTCGATTCGAACGGATCGTGGCCTCTGGTTGCCCGAACCAGTCGTTCCTCTCACGATTATTAGATAACATGGCACGACTCGAATGTTCTCGATCGCAACAGTTCCTACCGTTTCGAAGTTCTAGCTCTATTGCTTCGCGTATATAAACCTTGTCCCCCGTGTCGCTACAAGCCAAATGGTCGCTCAAAACAACCGTACGAGTTTCGTCTACGGTCGATCACGACCATTACCACGAAAGCCCTACATGTACCATGACCCCCGGTACAAGCGACGAGGCCAATCCAATGATATATCCATTGATACCGATACGTATAAATTTCTAAGCAACCGGATATGGTACTTCAGCGGAAAGACCCCAACATCCGAACAGGGCATAAACACAGTGTTTAACGCGATTGAGCTTAGTCACCACAGCGATGGTATTTAATCTATTCAACCTTCGGTTATTCCACGCGAAACGTGGACGAACAGACTCGGTGATTTTTAACATTTTACTTCGGACAGTACGGTTGTAATTGTACAATTTCCTGTTCGGAAGATTTTAATATCACGTTTTCATCTCTCTATCTGGAACAATGTATTTCCTTTTTAATTACACAGGTGTAAATTTGTTTTTCTACGCGAATGGGTTCTACTCGTTTATGAATGCGGAGAAATGAATAAAGAAATACGAACAAATAAAATTGTCCGAGATTAATAACCGTGAGTCTGACTCATAGTTTCAGTTCAAGGAAAATTACAGTCGGTTGGCAAATAACGACGAGAATGACGTTATTGTTGTAACTATCGATAAGACTACGTTGAGAAGTTTGCCTCTTCGTCGATAGAGTCCGTTTCGAGAAGTTCTTCGAAAGTTCTTTAACTTCGAGGGGAAGCGTTCACGGGCCAGTGTGGATCGTAGTACATTCTTTGTACACGATTGACGAAACACATCGATTCGATGAAACGGATTGGAAACAACTATACCAGGCCATCTCGTGTCTGGTCGAGGATGGAAATAAACGGCAGTCGAAAAAATCGAAAAAATGTAACAAGGTCCGTCCCGCCACGACCTTGTTCTCATAGGTACAATGGCAACCACTTTTAAGCAGAAACGTGCGATTCTTTTTGTACAGGTGGGATTCATCACGCTGTACCGCGTATAAAACTGGGGGAAGACGTTCGAAATATGAATACTTAACAAGGCGTATGCTTTATTCAGGGAGATGTTTAAACGATCCGCCATCCAATAACCATTTTCCGAGCCGTTTCTGCATTTAAAATATCTCATGAAGTATTCACTTTCCGAACACCTTCCCTTGATACTTTTATACACGGGGTACGGCGAGAAGAATCGATCCAGCTACGTAAAGACGTACGATTCCACCTGAACAAAAAGTGTAACCTCGCTTCACAGGTGCATCGTCGCGTTTGTGGACCTCTCATCGACGAAATCGTTGCGCGAGAAATAATTAAAAACATTCCAACGAATATTCTACGTGTATCAATTCGTAACGTCAAAATGATCCACAATATCGTTGGTACATCGGGTTACGCTTCTCTCGTCTAGGTCTCGATGATACTTAATTGTAGCAATACCGTAAGCAATGACGTGTAAATTTTACCAATAGACGGTGGCAAGATATTTCGATATCTGTTTCATAACTCGATGCAATAATTGGGAGTTGATACGTATCGGTATTAGGGAACAGAACCGCCACATCCAGGTGTGCAGGTTTACCGCACGAGGGTGGCTAAATCAACGGGATCGGGATTCGGTTAATTAGTTGGAAAATAAAAATATTGAATTATTCCATTAAACCCGTTCAGCTTTCAAGTATTTCGTGCTCTGCGTGGACGTTTCCGATTTGGCGATTGTCGACGACATTTCACTGTTCGCAGTACGAGAGTAACATCCATTGTTACAATCGTAATATTTTCTTCTCGATAGATACGTATAAATATAAATTATATTCGATCGACAATCGTTTCGACTTTACTTTAATTTCCTTCCAATTTCTACTCATCAAAATTTTTATTTCTCCTCGATCAATTTCCAGCAGGGAGAGCAAACACTTGGTCCATCGATTCACTTAATATCCTCACACTGCTCTCATATTTAAAAGTGGTATTAGAAACTTACCTACAAGTGTGCAAAATGCCTAACTTTCTCTTCTGAACACGTTTGCAAGCTTTTAGAGACAAATTTTCTCATAGGAAGTTGTACTCGAAATTTTTAATTCTCCTCGATCAATTTCCAGCAGGGAGAGCAAACACTTGGTCCATCGATTCACTTAATATCCTCACACTGCACTCATATTTCAAAGTGGTATTAGAAACTTATCTCGAAGTGTGCAAAATGCCTAACTTTCTTTTTTGTACACGTTTCCAGACTTTTAGAAAAAATAATTCATTCGAAACTTTACAGAAAACTGGTGCCATCGTCATCGTCGACGAGCAGGTCACCGAGGATCGGTTCACGACCGGTGGAAACGCTCGACGAACGAATTAAGAGTGAACATCGATTCGATAAAGCGAAAAATCGAGAGTTTGGTGCTACGTTTCACGAAGGAGGGGGGCAACGGGAAGTTTCCGACCTCGAAAACGAATAGCGAACATCGAACCCAAGACTACGATCGAAACTTCGCGATACAAACGCTGAGAAGTTCCTTCGGTGGCTGGTTCTATTGGGCACACGTGGTCTCAGCCTCCCACCTCCTCCTTTTTTTCTCCACGTGTGTCAATTTACTTTTGCACGTTAATAGGTCCTCCTCCGTTCACGGATATAAATAAAAATAAATAAATATCAAATCGTTCTAAAAGTTCGTTCTCGGTCGTGGGATGCTTTACTGCCTCTGGCGTGAATCGACCGCTTCGCAGACATTAAACGAGATGATTTCTGTGCACGGAGATACTCCTGTCACCTACCAGATAATTCAGAAATAGTATCAACGTTTCGAAGCGGGCGTGTAGTTGTCTTCCATTGCGATAACTCGCGTCTCGACGTTCGTTCGGAAGAAACAACTGGACGTCGATATCGGGACGTTGTCCGTCACCTGCTCCGTTCCCTCGATCTTGCCTCGACCGATTACCATCCGTTGCTTTTGTTGAAAAATTGATTCGTCGACAAATTCGAACGAGTTGAAAAGTCACTCGGATCTATTCTTCGCGAGGAATCTCCTCTTTCGAGTACAGGTATCGTGCAACTACTCGAAAGACGAGTGTCATGGAACGAAACAAAGTACATTTGATCCGAGAAAGTTACAGGTCGAGCGAAATATTGTGTTCCGAATTCGCGTAAAAGATTCGAACGACCCGATAAAAATTGCGGCTTGAAATAATCCGCGCTCGATAACCCACAAGCTTGACTCGTGATAACGCATTGGTTCGAGCGGTGCACCGACGCGTAAAGCGTTTTGGTTCGGGTGTTCTCTACCTCGTCTGTACGAGGTCGGTCGGGTTAAGTAGTCGAGGGCTGTACCGGGATCGAAAGTCCGGTACACGCCGTTGGAAATTCGTCGGTGCCCGTTGGCCACATGTGGTCCACGAGCACCGCACGACGTGCGTTTGTCCTCGCGGTTCCTCGGTCTGTGTACGCGGCTTTTTACGCGAATGGGACGCGGCTGTGTGCGTCGAGTTCGCGTAGGTTGCGGAGGACGATGACCAGGGTCATAGTCGAACCCAGTGGAGCACTTTCGGCGTCGACGGATATTCGGGGAGCCGCGAATAGGGCCGACGGTCGCCGACGAGTAGGTGGGGAGTGAAACGGGGCGGGGTGGGGGTGGACACGGATAGCGAGTAGGAGTGGGGGAACAGGCGCTCTGCCCGTGGAGCGTACCCAAGAGTCGGGAGTTTGCGCGGACAGATCAATACTGCCCCCGCACGTGAATGTACCCCCACTCTGTCCTCACCGTGCGCTCTCGCTGCCAGCCGTGACCCCCTCCCTGCGTCCGTTTCACGGATCTTCGCGTCTCTTTCCCTAAAAAATCTCACCGCGTCTAACCCCGCGTTCTCTATCTCACCCCCATTCTCTCTCTCTCTCTTTCCTACGACGCCACTCCAAGCGTCCCTCTCTTCACGCGCGCGCGTGCACACTCCGTTATTCCCCGTTTCACCGGCACCCCCCCACCCCGCTTCTCTCTCTCTCTCTCTCTCTCTTATTTTTTTTTTCACCGCTCGCGCGCGTCTGAGTACGCGCGTCTTTCTCTAGCCGTTTCGAGATCTCGTTCCCACGACTTTCGCTCGCGTGTCGCGATTCATTCCCACCCGTTTGGTTTCTCCTCTCTTTCGTTGCCTCGTCGTCGTCCAGCCCGGTTCGTCGCTAACGCGCCGCTTAATTCCTCTCCTCCGCTTTCTCACCCTCGGTGCCCTCCACCCCTTGTGCCAACACTTTGGTAGTTCGAGGTATCGTTTCCGGTGCGCGGATCTTTGCGCGGCGCGTCTCCACCTTTTCTCCAGGGTACCGGAGAAGGGTAGGAGAGGAAAAGGTACACATTCCCCGTTTTCCGGCGCGGTGAGACCTCGGTTCGTTCCCGTGAGTCTTTCCTCGACGTCTTGAAATCATCCTTTCCCTCCCCTGCTCTTCGTCGTTGGCTCCTAGCCTCGGTATCGCTGGTTTGATTCTCCTTCTCTTTCTTCGTGACGAAGGAGGGGAGGTTCATCGTTCGTCGTCATCGTCGTCGTCGCTTTCGGTTCGCTTTCACCGTCGATTCCGAGGTCGGACGGTTTTCGAACCGACGATCGCTCGCGACTAATATCGAGGACCCCGGTCTGGCGGCCACTTTCATCCCGACGGGTCCCCACGGGAAGCCTGTCCCCCCTCCTCGACCCGCTCCGCCACGAGCGTACGACCCTTCTCTCTATTTGTATCGTAACCTCCCCCGTAACCTTCCTTTTTATCTTTCTCTGGTGATTTCGCTCCCTCTTTCGTCCTCTCGTTGCTCCCCTAGCCCAGTATCTCCGTTTTCCTTCCGCGCAGCTTGGGTCTCTGTCGTTCGTCCCTCTCCGCGAACACCCTCCGTATACCTACTTTTATCCCCGGTCTCGCTTCAAACTCTCTCTCTGGCCCCCCACCTTCCGAGAATCTACTTCTCTCTTCGCTCTAGACTCTATCCCCGGTTCGCTTTGTCTCTAGGCTCTCCCCTCTCTCTAGACTTTCGACTATCGTTTTAGCTCGACCGTTCGTAGAGCGGAGGCCTCTCTCTTCCTGTTACTGCGCCGACAGTTTCTCTATCCCCCCCCCTTTCGATCCTTCTCTCTCTCTCTCTCTCTCTCTCTCTCTCTCTCTCTCTCTCTCTCTCTCTCTCTCTCTTTCTTTCTCTCTCTCTCTCTCTTTACCCGTGGGCTCCCTGGGTTGCCTCTGTCCGTCGGTTTCCAACCCCTCGTTCAAGCCACGATCACCCCGCTTCTTTCTGCGCACACAATGCCGGCCGTCTCCGTCCCGTTCGCGCGCGCCTAGATCTACCCCCGGTCGTCGTGTTCTATTCCGGCGGTGTATCGTAGCTTCTTCTTCCCTGTTTAAACGCGGCTCTCCTCTGTCGCAGCTTCCCTTGATCTTTCCCTTTGTCGCGTCTCTCTGTGTTTGCAGTTCTACCTGGCCCTCTCGACTCCGTGCGCCGGGCCAGTCGTTTCTCCCGTGTCCCTTCGCGTTGCAATCTCTACCGTTTCTCGTCGTCGGTTCCTCCATCCACGGTCGTTTCGTCTCGTATTCGCGCGCTTTTCCATATTTTTTTTTCATTTTTTCTTCCCGATCCACGGAACGACATCGTCGCCCCTATTCCATTATTTCTCTTACGGTTTGCTCGCGGGCTAGGATCGTCGGTGTTTCTTCGCGTTTGCACGCTCGTCTAGCTCGTTTCGTGTTTGTAATCTCGCGGTGGTATACTTCTTTCCCCGTTTGTCCCGGTTTCGGTTAGTTTTGTACACGATTTCGTTACGTGTACCGTGAGTCTCGAGATCGTCCTCCCGGCTCGACCGCGAGGAGTATTTAACCGCGTTTCGTAATTTTTTCTCGGTTCGTCTACGTCGCGGGATTCGTCGCCTCCCTCGTTCCGTCCGCTCCTCTCTCGTGCACGCGGCTCTCCTCCCCATCGGCAGCTTCTATCTTTATCTCTCTCCCTCTGCGGCACGACCCCCTGCCAAGGTGGCGGTCCAGCGCGCAGATCGTGTCAGCCGTACGGGATGCTGAGTCCGGAGTAGATTCAGTCGTACGCCTGGCTCGCTCCTGACGCCGTCACTGGTTCGCGTTCGGTCGCTCCTCGAAAGCGTCCGCGTGCCGCCCGAGAGCTGACGAACACCTTCGTCCTCTAATCGCGAGTCGAAGATCGGACGGAATCGGAACGATTGTCTCCGATCGCGATCCACCTGGCCGGGCCGGTTTCGAGTGCCCGCTGGAGAGAACCGACGGGGGTAGCATGGGGATTCTCACGTGAGAGGCGTGTTCCGGGGTAAGTCGCCATCGTTGCGTTTCTTCCTTTTCTTCGTTCCTTACGCGTCGGTGGACACGTACCAGACGGAACGATTCGTTGAACCGGGGGGTTCCCCTGGTCCTTGAGGAACGACGCCGACTGGTCCGCGAGAGGCTACGTGGACACGTTTCGTTCTTGGGACGAACAAAGGGCCGATTTCTATGATGCCCTCGGACACGGAACGTTACGGAGCGATTCGAGAAGGACGAAAGCGATTTTAGTATTCGTAACAACGAACGTGAGGAGACGTAGACATTTCTTGCGTACGAAGTCGTCAGTTGAGAATGTTTTCGCGATTGTTCTTAAAGGACCTATCCTGGGTGGTATTATTGTTGGATGATGGTAAAGAGAATAGAAAGAGGACGTAAGAATAATGTTTCTTTCGTACAGAGTCGTCGGTTGAGAATATTTTCGCGTTTGTCTTTGATAGATCTGTCAGCGTTATTGTTGAACGAAGAGAAATGAAACTTTCTGAAGAATATTGAACGTTCTTCGAACAATTAACGAACGATGAAGAAAAGTGTCTCCGATACTGATCGTCAGACTGCGGATTTGATGCATTCGTGGCTTATACGAGTGTGAAAAAGTATGCTAAACTTATGCAGAATAGACTTGCCACTTGCGAGCAATGATACATTTTACATGTGTTTCTCGTATTAGCATATACGCTGGAAAGATTCTGTCTGGATTGAATACGTATCCTACGAGAGTGTCGCTTCGGAGAAAACGTTCTTTTCGAGAACGTTGGTCGTCGTGTGTTCGAAACGTAACCCGCCTAAACAGATCGACTACTTTACGTATAAACGTTCGTATCTTATTAGTTGCAACAATGTTTGCCCGAACAGAATCATTTTCGTACTGCTCCGTGTCTGAACCAATACACAGTGGATGAAAATTCACGATAGAAACGGGGTCGAGGAGATTCCGAGCCTCGAAATAAGGTGAAAATGTAGAATAATAAAATTGCATCGATAGCTTCGTTTTCGAGAGAAATAACCGATAAATTCTACTATAAACATTATGGATTCTACTATAAACGTTTCCAGTGTCTCTCACACAGCTTGAGAACGTATTAATGGGTAAGCACTGATAGTAAACAGTGCCTGATATTGTATATCGTATGCAAAAGCAATCACAGTAACTATCTGCAGTGACTACTGACATTCGTAACGCCAGTCACCTCGGTCAGCTGCACGTGGACTAGATCGATCTTCAAATGCTTTTTCCTCGAAAACGAAGCCTCCGATGTGATTTTATCACTCTATATTTTCGTCTTGTTTTCAATCATAGAATCTCCCCGACATTGTTTGTACCACGAATTTTGGTCCACGGTGTACAAATCCACCTTAACGGTACGCGAAGCACAGGTGATCGAGAGATAGGTGCACGAGGTGCAAGCGATCGGGGGATGCACGTCAACGTAGATTTCCCCGCAATCGAGGAATTCGTTGAAACACAAGCACGGTGTCGTTGTCAGGATCCACGCATTGACGAAGGAACGCGTTTCAGGGGTAGATTGGCGGAGTTACGCAGGATGAGTCACAGCTAGTTTAGGGTGGGTTTTGTATTTTTTCGTGAACGAGAACCCGGAGAGGAGTGACGGAGAAAATAATCGAACGTGTAAAAACGTGAGTTCCTGTAGAATCGAATCGATATCGGCATCGAGAAATACGAGACAACAATACGGTGGAGATTTTTCGAACAAACGTTCCACCGTGACGCAAGGAGCACCCTACGAGCTGTTTCTTTGTACTTGTTCTCGATGAATTAAAAGTGACTACGAACGAAATTAAATCGGACTTTCAAATCGAATCTCCACCTTAAGTCGAGTCAACGTTTTACATTCAAACGTTCGTGAAATGCAAAGCTCGGGTTCTCGAGTGTTTGCATCCAATGTTCGCGAACTGTGATGGTGAAATGCTTGAATATACCCTCGATAAAGGAAGCCATGCTTTACCAACAAACTCGATCTTAACTCGAGCTGTAATACATTTATTCCCGGGAGCACTCGTAACGAATTAATTCGTTTAACCTTTAAGCTTTCCTCCATTCGAGGATACGTTTAGAGTTTCTTCGACAAAAATGTTCCCCGAATGTATGGAACTCGAGTTCATTAACACCGTGAGACGACCAAAGTAATATTGGTAACGCGTCCAATCTCATTAATTGATATAGTTCCAAGAGGAACAATATATTGGGTTGTTCGGAAAGTCATTTCGTTTTTTTTAGATATTCTCCATTTTGGAAAACGAAATGACTTTCCAAACAATATTAATATTATGAGAAGGCAATGAGTCGAAAAAGACCCGAGGAACGCACCAGGCTCGAGGAAAGGTTTCGTTTCGAGAAGGTGCAACTGCAGCTTTTGCAGATTGTTGCATATATGGTGAAAACCAAGTCGAAAGAGGTTGGAGTTGAATTTTTCTTCTTTGTTATCTCCTCTACGTTCGAACGAAAGAAAAGAGACGCATCCAGTTGCAATTGCATGACTCAGCCTGTGGATTCTGGTAGTTAAAGTTAAGGACCTCGGGATCTATTCAACGTGGAGGATGTGTGCTCCACATTAGGTACTTCTGGCCGCTTCACCGAAGCGAGTGCAGCCCCTTGTATTATTGATGTATTCTCTTCGTTAATAGATTGCAAACGGATGTTCATTGGAAAAATAAATTTCACATCGATCGATTCGTACAAACAAGCCAGCTCGCGGAGCTTCAATCGCGTTTCACCGTTTACTCTTAGTTTCTTCGTTTCTTCTCGGGTCTATAAAGACCCGAGAAAAGCTCTAAAGTTAATATTAAAATCTATCGGATAGGATGGATGCTCCATCGTTCGCGAGAACTTAATATTTACATTGCATTTTTCTCTCTTTATCACAGTGCGGTGGAAAGAGAATACACACTTGTGACATTAATTTACGTCATCCTTCGAATAATTAGCAACCATAATTGTGGCATTGATTTATTTAGGACTAAAGTAAAACTATTTTTGTTACGATCGGAAAACTATCACCGTATCCTAAGCAATACGTACCACTCCGTTCACGAATGATTACCTGTACGAAAGAAAATTTTTTGCAAATATTTTGAAAACATTCCAATAAACTTTTCCGATGAAAGAATATTTTTCAAAGGGGTGGTCTGCGTACAGAAATCTGAGGCAGCCTTGCTCTCGAAGATCTGACTTCGGGATCTAAACAATACAAACTACTTTATCCACGAAAGCCTGTACTCTTTCAAAAAAAAAAATATTCTAGCTAAAATGTTCGAAATATTCCAAAAAAAATTTCCACCTCGAAGTATAATATAGATTCTCTCCAAAGGATGTTCCATAGTGGTACAAATGGGTTAAACCGAAGAAACGACGAGAACGCACTTGCTCCATCGCGGGAGAAAGAGGAATAATAAGCCGGTCTCGATAACATCGCGAACCGGTGTCTAGAAAATGATCGCTCCTCCGGTCTTCCAGGCTTTGTCACGGAGCGTCGGTTGTTCCGTGGGACTCGATTACGCTCGCCCATTTCGCTAGCACCGGCTTAAGGAGCATTCTGTGCCGCGGTACCATAAACAAACCCACCCTTGATTTCGTCTCTCACCGCCCTTATCCTGTCCCCCCACCCTCGACCCCTTTATTCTCTCGTCACTCGCGGAGCCGACGACAACGTCCGCAATCGCGGATATCCTCGTTCCGAAAATGCTCGAGCGATCGAGCAACGAGTATTTCCTCCGCGAGAGAACAGCCACCAACGAGTCCCTTAAACTTATTCCCCGCTCGGCCCCTCCCCCCCTCCACGTGCCGTTTAACCCTCGAGTTTCACCGTTTCCTTCGCCAGTCGCGTTTCTTCGTTCCGCTCCATCTCTTCAGCGCTCCCGCCGTCGGTCTCTGAAACGCCTTTTCATTCGTCGCGGGGTGGGGCTGCGCGGAGTGGGGGGTCAGGGGGCGCGCGATTCACTCGGCGTTTTTCGACAAAAATTCGTAACGAGCCCCGGTTATTTATTCCCGACCGCGCGACCCGTTTCCGCTCGTTAATTTTTTCGTTACACTTAATTAGTAAGCGATTTCGCCGGTAACGAACGACACCCTCGGTTCCCTCTTCCACCACCCCCGTCCACCCACACATCGTTCGCTCTCGGCCAATTACACCCAGCCGCGTTCGCTTCTTTATGTATTTTTTTTTTCTTCTTTTTATTTTTTCCCCCTAGTTTTCCCACCCAACGACGAATCGTGAAAAACGCACCCCCGTGAGCGAGCGCGCACGCCCTCCCCTCCCCTCTCCTCCTCCTTTCACTCCACAAGCGGCCAATTGGTCGCGGCGTAACGTAAATTTATCGATTGCCGGTTTTAGGTATTTGGAGAGCTCTAATGCGATGTTTCTGATTGGGTGGAATATGTAAATACCGGATGTACTCGTTTTAATTGGTTCGAGAGAGGGGAACCGAGTGAGGGGGGGAACCAGCGCCGGTAGACACGGTGAAAGAAGCTGTATCGATGATTCTACCCACTACGGGGTGAAAACGAACGGGAGATTCAATTTAATCGGTATTTTAATCGGTAACTAGGTTTTTCTTCGCTGGAGACCGTTTATCGACTGTAACGCGAACGTCGATAACACGAGGTATCGTGCTTCGTTCCGAATGCATTTCCAACGGAATACCGACCCACCTCCGTGGGTCGCGCGACGCGGAGATTTCAATTCGCTTCAGAAGTATTATAATTAGGGGGTAATTATTTGAACGCGTAAAACGGACAAGACGTTTCGCTGAAAACGAACCGTTCAATGTATTCGTTATTTTGTATACAGGTTGCGAAATTTCCACGATTTCGAGGAGGATGTGATACGGAAGATGAGAGCTTGTTTCCGGGGTGGAAGTGACTTGATCGGTCAACTTTGTTTTTCTTTTTTTCTTTTCTCTACGGAGCGATTCGGTATTAAGCTTCAACAAATTTCAATCTGGAATTAACTCGGATTTTCAGAATTATTTGTAATACAAGTATTCCGTGGTAAATATTGTATTCATTAATGATAGTATTTGACTTGGATTTTCACACAATTTGTAATTCAAGTATACCGTTGTAAATGTTGTACACATTAACGGTATTAGGTATCATTAAAGTATTTAACTTGAATTTTCACACTATTTGTAATTCAAGTACACCGTGGTAAATATTGTATACATTAATGCGAGTATTTAACTTGGATTTTCACACTATTTGTAATACAAATATTTCGTGGTAAATATTCTATACATTAATGATAGTATTTAAATCGGTCGGGGACTTTCCTCGATTCAAACTGTAAAATACTCCAAATCGATCGAACGGAACGTAACGAAAATCATTCAAAAAATTTCACGCGCAAAAACTCCCTCTTCTTTCCAGAGATGCCTTCCAAAGAGGATAAAGATCATTAGAGACCCAATATCTACAATTCCTCGATTAAACGCGCAGGTTAATCGGTTTCAACGATCGATTTTACTAACTGAATTCAAATTTTTGATTAAACGTCTCCTCCTGAAATAAATAAACGATCGATGCCCCGAGAGAGGCGCATAATCCGAAAATTTACGTTCCCGAGTGCTCCGAATCGGTTCGAACGACGATGCTTTCACCGTACAACATAAAACGAAAATACAAAATTCTGATTAAAAAGAAAAAAAAGAACATTCACGCCTGAAGATGAAATACATAATTCCGAATAAAAAGAAAAAAAGAACATTCGCGCCTGAAAGTGAAATACGATATAAAATTCCGATTGAAAAGAAAAAAAGAACATTCGCGGCTGAAAATGAAATACATAATTCCGATTAAAATGAAAAAAAAGAACATTCGCGCCTGAAAGTGAAATACAATATAAAATTTCAATTGAAAAGAAAAGAAGAACATTCGCGGCTAAAAATGAAATATACAATTCCGATTAAAGCGAAAAAAAAAACACTCACGCTTGAAAAGGAGATACAGAGTACTGATTAAAGAAGGAAAGAGCAAAGAGAAACATTCGCGCTCGCACGCGTTTCGTCTTTCGATTCGATCGAGCTGTAACCATCCGTGGCCCCGCTTCGTCTCGCTCGATCACACGAACGGGAACAACATCGACGCGTGGTTTTCTCATTTTCTCGCGTGCTCGGTTTTCCAGATACCCGAAAAAAGAGCGGCCCCGATACGAATTAATAATGCCGAGCGAGAGGAGCGCAGAGGATCGGCTGAACTTTATGTGAGTACAGCGTCCCGGTGCCGGGTCATGACCCGACGACCCAACGTGTCCGATATCTGGGCCACACTTGAATTTTAATCCACGCTGCAATTGCCGCCGCGGTCGATTAGCTCTCTTCCACCGTTTGCCCGACGAGTTTACCGAGCTTTAACTTTTGCTACGTGCCTGCATGCCCGCCCGCCTGCCCGCCTGCCCGCCTGCCCGCCAGCCCGCTCGCCTGCCCGCCCGCCCGCTTGCACGCCGCGACGATGCTATCCGCTGGAGAACGATAACCAAACTGTGCGAATTTTATTGGATACCGTTGGCATACGATCAATACCTAACGCGCCACTGCGATCGTGAAAATCGAAGAATTTCGAACGGTACCGTGAATGTTTACCTTTCAGGTGTACCAACGTTACACAAACCGAACCACGTTTCATCGAATACTAAAGGGAGGCTCGTCGAGTTCGGTTACGTTTTTATTATTATCGTAGGGGTGAAGACACTTTGGTAATAGCAGGGGAGGGGGGTTGTAACACGGTAAATATCTCGAAATGTGTTGTAAACGTTAATACGAGTTTCTGGGTGTATTGTGTAAAACTACGTTTGAAACGCGTCTATCGTGTTTAGGTAGCTGCGAGATAGATATCTGTGGAACGAAGTTAAGTTTTTCTTGCTATTTTAAAATTCTAATACGAATATTCTTTTAGCAAATAGCAATTCTTGTTTCTTGCTTCAAATCTTCAATTTGATTTTTCTTGAAGATTTGCTGATCGTTATTTAATATTCATAGCATGTGTTGTTAATAAAAATATTTAATCGAAGTTCACAAGTGCGGAGACGAGTACTCAAAAAGAGTGAAAGTTGAAAAAGAAAGTAATGTACTAATATGCCTGTAACGATGAGTTATAGGGCTGGAACAAAAGTTTGAACGAAGAGCAGGAAGAACAATAGCTTTATTAACAAAAGCTGAAGAGACAAATCCGTGTACAGAATTTAATCTTGAATTTCTACGACCGTTTCACAAACTTTGTCACGAGGAAAGATTTCAACTGGAGGTAGAAAAAAACGAATGTCTTTCGCTTCTAACCAATTACAATTTAATTAAATAAATATCTTAATTTTTTTAAATTAAACTTGTGTTAATATCTTGTAACATGTTTGTACAAGAATTTTTATTGCAAATGTAATAACTTTTTACAAACCCCAGTCTAGATGGGGAATATATTGTGAAAGAAAATTGAGATATTTGTAAGTAGCATTTTTACTTGTTTCTACCTTTTAGCTTTTTCCTAGAAAAAATTTTAGAAAGACCGAGTTGTGGAAAGCTCGTTGAGTCCACCTATGGTTTTCTTATTATTATATATATAGAATAAAAATGGTTTCGAACATAGAAAATACATTATGGATAGGAAAGCAATTGTATATGAATCGAAATATTATTCGATATATATTATTACGGCGATACCATGATTCTCTAATAAAAAAAGAACCTAATCTCAGCCCGAGCAAATGTGTGAGAGTGCAATGTCAATAGGCAGTCACAGTATTCTGTTGTAAAATGAGGTTTCAAAGGAAAGAAAATTGAACTTTGTTTGATGTAATCTCTAAAACAAACAAAAGATCGCTAAAAAGCGGTAGAGCTTAATTTATACACAGAGGAAATGTTCAAACGACCAAGTGGTTGAAGATGGTTTCCCCTGTGGTTCGTTTGAACCGCGCTCGACTCGCGAGATCAATCGTGTTTCGAAGATAAACAAATACAGATGACGTTTCTTGTTTTCATTAAAGAAAAAAAAAAAAAAAAATACGACGGTCCGAGACCAGCAACCATTGAAACTGAAACAAAGTAAGCATTAATGGAGCATTCCGTGCAGGATAATAATTTTATTTATTCAATTTCTTATCTTTGAAAGGTCGATGCTTGATCCATTCAATCTTGAATTCTAATTTATTTTTCTCAACTCGGGCTATTGATTACCAACCGTATCGAAGTCGCCCGTGCTCAGAAGTCTATGCAAAGTAAAACCAGAGGATGTTGAACTTCGGTAAGCCGTGGAATATTTTCTTTCATCGCTTTACTTTTATCCTCGTTCAGTGGTAAGGAAGATTGAAGTTACCATTGGCGGATAAGGAATTCAATCTGGAGTATTTCTTTTTTTTAACGAACATTGAAAATGCGGATCTTAGAATATTATAAACACAAATATATACAATACATTCGTATTTGACGTGGAACGAAACAAATTGAACGAAGCTTATATCATGAAATTGAGATATACACGATTTGCGGAATTAATATCAATGTTCGTGGTTAAATCGTCTGTCTGTCGATCGTCTCTGGTAAATTGTTTCGTTACAATCCAAAGTGTCAAATTCACGACGCAATCGGTCCGTTGATATGTTATCAAGAACGAATTGTCATTCCTGTCGTGCAAGAGAGATTCGAATGGATGCACAATCAGAGTGTCAAGATTGTTCTGCCGATACTGATTGCGAGGGTCGGAAAATTAGTGTCGAACAGATTCCAGTGTTGAATGGGTCTTTGTGAACGAAGAGCTACTTGCACCCCAACTCTGCACGTCTCGAAACACGCATGCAATTAGCGATCGCCCAACTCGCCCTATTAATTAACGAATCTCCTTGGCCAACAGCTTGACAATGTTTTGGAGCTTCTCTATGAAATTACTGTTGTTCGATACACACGGATGAAGATGTCGGTTCTCGAAGCTCGAAAATCTTCAATTTTGTAACGTTAACTAGACTTTCTTTTATATACAACCACGAGACAATTTTCGGAACTGACATCTTCGAGTTTGTAGCTTTTGTCCATGCATTGTAATTAATACTACAAAATTACACTTGTTCGGTACACACGGATGAAGATGTCGGTTCTCGAAGCTCGAGAATCTTCAATTTCGTAATGTTAATTAATCACTTTTTTACATACAAGAGACTCGTTTTTACATATACTCGCGAGACAACTTTCGAAACCGACATCTTCGAGTTTGTAGCTTTTGTCCATGCATTGTAATTAATACTACAAAATTACACTTGTTCGGTACACACGGATGAAGATGTCGGTTCTCGAAGCTCGAGAATCTTCAATTTCGTAATGTTAATTAATCACTTTTTTACATACAAGAGACTCGTTTTTACATACACGCGCGAGACAATTTTCGGAACCGACATCTTCGAGTTTGTAGCCTTTGTCAATGCCTTGTAATTAATTCTGTTAGAGGGCAATTAGCACGGATAGGAACAAAGGTGTATTATGGATAATGTTCGAAGTAATTCAGTTACAGGGGAGCACACGGTTATCCCAGGAGAGGACAAAAGTAAAGGCCCAACGATGGGGGTGTACGTGTTAGGGGTGGTCGGCGTGATCGTGTTTTACGTGGCTGTGCTAGGTGTCGGCATTTGGGCGGCTGTCGTGAAGGAGAAAAAATCTCAACAAGGCCAGGATGCCATGATGCTAGCCAATCGTGGCCTCGGCCCGCTTCTTGGTGTCTTCACCCTAATTGGTAAGTAAAGGAACACCTTTTCACTCCTGCGGAGGAACGCTTCTCTCTTTTCATTAGGAACGTTGAACGCTGACAAGGGAAGACCGTGGACTATCGGCTTGCTACTTTTCGACTTTAAGGGTGAAACCACCCCTTACACCAGAGCCGTCTATTTGCATTTATGCTTGTATATTTAGGAAGATGTAACGTAAAAGGTACTGAAAAATGTTTCGAATAAATTTATATTGTTTCCAGTAGGCAGTAAATTAAAAGGACATATGTTTCTTTTAAATTCGTTTCCAGAAGGCAGTAAATTAAAAGGACAAATGTTTTTTTAAATTTGTTTCCAGAAGGCAGTAAATTAAAAGGACAAATGTTTTTTTAAATTTGTTTCCAGAAGGCAGTAAATTAAAAGGACAAATATTTTTTCAAATTTGTTTTCAGAAGGCAGTAAATTAGAAGGACAAATGTTTTTTCAAATTTGTTTCCAGAAGGCAGTAAATTAGAAGGACAAATGTTTTTTTAAATTTGTTTTCAGAAGGCAGTAAATTAGAAGGACAAATGTTTTTTCAAATTTGTTTTCAGAAGGAAATAAATTAGAAGGACAAATATTTTTTTTAATTTTTTCTACTGATATTAGATCCACAAAATGGATACAATATTTATACGAAACGTATTTCAATGTTTTTTGTAAATTAGAAGTTATATAGGCATAAATAAAACGAATGACTGCAATGTAAGGGGAGGTTTCTTCTTCAAAGTCGAAAAATGGCAGCCAAGAGTCATGGTATAGTTCTTAGGTTAGCTTATTTCTACAATGTTTCTTCTAAATTAATTTCAAACGACACGTAGTCTTTCTTTTCGAATGTATAACAGAGAGAAAACAAGATTAATCTCGAGTTAAGGGGAATGTGAACAGTGTCAAAGAATCTCTTAAAGTCTGATCAAATCGTCTGGCCCAATACGACTCGCAGTTCCTCTCAGGACTGATTTTTCTCTTTTCTATCTTATTAGAAAAATGTTGGGAGATTTGAAAATTATCTTCTTTCAATCCTTCTTGAGTAGATTTCTCTCGAATCGAATTGCTCGTTAAACCGAATCGATGGGAACACGTAGACGTAATTTTTTATGAGGTACCAGAAGAAATTGGTAAAGCAACGAACTCAATTATAAGCTCAATTTAGCATCGATCTACTCAGTTAGGATTACCAGAACATGGTTCCCGGATCTACCAATTCTTTTCGAAACTGTAAGTCTACTAATCTGTGCAAACTGGGATCCAATTCAATGCAAATCTTCCTAGCCGGGATTATGAGAACGTAATTCTAAAATCCCATTGGTCCCGTTGAAACAACAACTAACTTCAAATCTACCAATAGAGAATTATCGAACTATACTTCTTAAATTAGTTTACTCCTTCGACAACAGTCTTAGGTAAATCTAATTTCGAGCTCAGACTCGTCTATTCGGAATCTTTAAGACACGATTCCCAAACCATTCCGTTTCCTCTAAGACCCTAATCCTACCGCAGACGTACCTGATGAGGCTTATCAGGACTTAGGCCTCTAATATGTCTTACTCTCATCGTACGAACACTACCCTGCCTCGTTAAGAAGCTTCCTGATTCAAATAATCGAGACATCTCCAACCATCCTCGTCTCTCCAATGTCTCAAGCGTCCCATTCGCGCGCCAAGCTCTACGATTCGAGAATTCCATTCTTAAATACATTCTTTCCTTCCTTCCCCAATTTCAAACATTTCGAGAAAGAAACGCAACAGTTTGTAATCCACCTGTCCACGCGATTCCTAAACCCTCTATTGTTCCCCAGTTACCTGTAAACGACCCGAGCTACTCCGACACCAACCCCCCGATCCCTTCGATTCTTCTCGATTTGCGAACAAATTCCCAAAACATCTCCACTTCACGGGATTGATATCCCCCCTGTCCAATCGAGGCGACAAAAGAGTCTCGACATAGATTTCCACTCCTCCCCCACCCTCCTCCTCGATATAGAAGAACGTGCAATTCCCAGATCTTCCCATCAGGGGCGCGTGCTCTCGACCTGGCCGTAATCGTGGAGCAAAACCGTGAATCCCGCAATTACGTTAACCGTGGAACGATCGTCGAATTCGACGGGGAACGTTTCAACTTAACGAGGAAAACCTCCGCTCGAACACCTCCTCTTCTTTGCACCACCACCACCACCACCGCCACCATCACCACCACCCGCTCCGCATCGCTCCGATTCTCTCTAGCTCGCGAGCGGCGTGCTCGCGCGCGGTTCTTTTTATCGGGGTACCAGGCAGTAGGACACCGGGGAAATCCCGCTTTGTCGTCGCGTCAATTGCATTTCTCGGCTCGGCCGTTCCCCGCATCGGACGTTTATTCATAGTTCGCCTCTTTTTGTCCCCGTTTATTCCTTTCGTTTACGCGCTTTCATTCTGTTCGACACGCCCAGTTCCTCCCCCTTCCCATCCGTGCGCCGCAACGACGATTCGTCTTAGATTCACACGTGGCCCCGTTTCTGTGGTGAAAAATCATTTTTTTCTTTTTCTTCTTTTCTTTTTTTTTCTATTTCGCGTCCCTCCATTACCTTAATGAACGCGGCCCCACGGACGCGCGGCGAAGGGTGAGTAGGGGGGGAGAAAACGCGGGAACGGAAAATACGCTGCCGAGGCATAATTATCTCTATTCTACCGGTTGCCTCGTCTCCGCGTCCCTCGCCTCTCGAGTGAATGGGGAGGGGGGAAGAGCACCAATGGAAGAAGAAGGGTTGCGGAGCACGCGTTTCACCGTTTACCCGCGTTTGCCACCGACGTGTACGGTCAGCATCGGTGTCGCGGAGCGGTCGGGGGGAAAAATGCACGGGTCGTTGGAGTAGTAGTTTTCGTGCGGTGAAAAACACGCTTTTCTCGCGGCACGCGCGAGATACGCTTCTCGCGCCGTGTCGCCCGGACGATAAGAACTCCCCCGCCACCGCCACCGCCACACCACTACCGCCACCAACGGTCGTTGATCGTTATCGCGTGTTAAGGTTGTCCGCGTATGCACCGTGCACCCCGGGATGCGTTCGGGAGCGGGAATACCAACGAAATTGCGGGAGAATAATATTTTTCGCGAACGAACGAAGTTCCGTGCAAAGAATCTTAACTTTCAACCATTGAAACGTTCAGTTCCATTTATTGAATAAAAATTGTTTTCGAAGGAAATTCGGTGCAAGGAATCGCTGTTTAAGTTTGAAGCATTGAAACGTTCAGTTCCGTTTATTGAATAAAAATTGTTTTCGAAGGAAATTTGGTGCAAGGAATCGCTGTTTAAGTTTGAAGCATTGAAACGTTTAGTACCATTTATTGAATAAAAATTGTTTTCGATGCAAGGAGTCGCTCCTTAACTTTGAAGCATTGAAACGTTCAGTAGAAGGGTCTTTTGGTTAAAAATATCCTAATTGTTGATTTATATGTTAAACGTCTTCGAGAAGAGTTTCTAAAAATTATCTGATCTTTCGGTCTGTCAAAGTGACGTAACTCTTTAAAGAACGAATCTGATAGTATCAGTTAGAAGAATCGATTTTTGTTTTGTTTACTTATGACAATTTATTTTAGTCTTCGACAAGGTTTGTGTATTTATATAACGTTCTTGGCTGGAATTTCAGCGCCGTAGGTGATAAATAAAGGTGTGCTATAATAATATAATTAATAATAAGATTTACTTACTTTTTTTCTTTAGTAGAGAAGATAGAGAAAAAATATATACCCGAAGAATCAAACAAGTACAAGAGAGTACCATCATCATTCATCGATCAATTTTGCTCGAAATCTAACGAGGGATGAGATGAGAATATCTATGAGAATAGTACGAAACGAATGTTCTATACACCATTTATAAAAAATTCAACTCTATATAAATCTATGAATCCCTATCGTACTTAGATTCACCTAACGAAAATGATCAGAACGTTGGTCCCTGAACGTTCAGCCATTTTCAACGATCGTAATGATCTCGTTAAAAAATATTCAACGACAAATATCTATAGAATATAAATCAAAATTAAACCACTATTAAGACGACACAATCCTATATTTACACACATCATTCCATCTAGTTTCCCCTGGATCCTTTCGTTCCTTCATACCTCTTTAGTCGTAAAACGAAACGATGTTCTTCCTAAAAATAACTGAAAAGTTTCCAAACAAAGTGCACACGCTATATTTAAACATACGGTTCGTTTCTCAATTTAAACAAGATGATCGAACATTTTTCAATCGCCTCGGTTTCTCGTGCACCGATTTCGGAAACATTGAAAACCCTATGATAAATTTAAAACAAAAGGAAGTACTTTACCGAACCCACTGTTCCGGCCATCAGCTGGTACGACCTTTGTCCATCGGTAATTCACGAAGCGTTTCCAGATCACCGGCCTCGCTCTATATAACATACTATATTCTCTCGAAAGAGCGATCGTCTCGCTTGATCGAAGGACTAATCGTGAAAAAAACCCGTATTTTTCATGCGAAGCCACGTGGGTCGGCGGCGCCTACGTGAACGGGACAGCGGAAGCCATGTTCACAAGAGGATTGGCCTGGTGTCAAGTGCCCTTCGGTTACAGCCTCAGCCTGCTATTTGGTACGCGATTGCTAGACTTTCAAACACGCATTAGCGTCTAGTGCAGGCATGTCGAACACGCGCCCCGATCCATTACATTTTGCGGCACGCTTGGCCATTTTGTTCGAAGCGTTATTATTAACCCTCGTAACGTTATCCTTTCGGTGATACACGACGCGAGGGAAACCGTACGGGTTCCACAAACGCGAAAAATACAAACGTTACGTTTATTTAAATACTTGAAATTTATTATCGAATACCGTGGCACGTTTCAACGACCAACGCACATCGAAAACCTAGAGTGTAGAACGAGTTCAACGCATGTATAAATGCGAAAAGGACAAAGGTTACGTTTATTTAAAATGCGTGAAATTTGTTATCGTTATACCGTGGTACGTTTCACTTCTACACTCAGGGTGTAATAACTGATGTCTATGAAACAGCCTTCGAAATATTTTTGTTAAATAATCACACATCCGCCGGCAAAGGGCAAATTGGCCCTCGGGTTGAAACGAATTTAACATCCTCGACCCAAACTGGGGAAAACCGAGTTTCCCGCGTAAACACAACCGGAGTGAAAGTTATTTAAAAGGTCATGACATTTGTTCTCGTTGGTATTTACTTCCGATACGAGGGCGTGACGATGATACGACCGAAAAAGTTGGGTTTTAGAATATTTTTTTATCGCTTTGAACAAATGGCACATCACCTCGTCGTCACGACGAGACGTAGAAGGGTAAATTGACCCTCGGTTGGCAATGAGTTCGACATGCCTGATCCAGTGTAACCTTAACCCTTTAACTGCCACGCACCGAAAGGGCGCGGGGAGGATAGATCGATGAAGACACGGACGCGTTGAAATTGTCAAGGCCGAGGACATCCGGTGCGCTCGGTAAATTTATCCGTCCTTCTCGTCCTCGACGAGGAAAGACCTGTAACTTTATTTTTCCAGCGAGCTCGCCGTGTAAATACGCGACAACGTTCCCGTGAAGGCTGTCGAACGATGTCGATCGATTTCGATCCGTTGCTCTCGCGTCTGGGAGCAGCTGACGCTGACGTAGTGTCTGGGGACGACAGCCAAGAATAATAGGATTAGGTCAAGTCGTGGTGAAGACTACGTGGTAACAGCCTCGCGCGAAAAATCGAACGCGTCTTCCGGTTCTTCGACTCTACCGACCAACGTAGATCCCGATCTCGAAGGTTTTGGTAGATCGACGCGTTGGTTCGTTTGTCGGGCAGAGTGGTTGTCAATGGAAGTCGTAGGGAGCAACTTACGCAGTAAGAAGAATTCTGTGATGGCCACTTGCGCAAAATTTGCAACAATTAGGGTAGAAGAATTATCGACACTTTAGGAATCGAGTGTAAGATTAGTGCATAGGTTCGACCTATAGCGTAGACCATCGCTTGATAAATATATGTAATGTATTGCACAGGTTTGACTTATAGTATGGTGCAATACTTTAAGAATTGAGTGTAACATTAGTGCACAAGTTTGACCTTTAGTAGAAACTATTGCTTGAAGAATTGATCTCGACGACAGGCTAATATAAACATAGGTATATAATATAGTGCACAGATTTAATCTATTCTATGAACCAACACTTTTAGAATCGAGTGTAACATTAGTGCACAGGTTTGACCCATAGAAGAGACTATTGCTTGAATAATTGATCTCGACGACAGGCTAATGTACATACCGTACGATTCAAGGTACATTGAAATTCAATTGCTTGTATCTCTAAAAAAAATCAAGTATCTGCATCTAATGTTTTACGCATCTGAACAAGAACTTTATCCTCTACCATTCTATCAAAGTTCGTTGAAATTGGAGGGATTAAGATCGAGTCCTTCCCTCGTTAGCATTTAACATCACGGTTCGTGGTTCAGTCCTCCAACCTTCGGGTACTCCACATTTCGCGTGGACAAACCCGTGGCACCGACTCAGCGTTTTTTGACAACGTTTTATTTCAACTTTCGCGAAGTTAGAGTGACACTAACCGTAATATTTTCCGCTCCACGTGTATACATACAAACCATGACCTAAAATTGTCCAAGATCCGCAACTACGAGTCTGACTTGTAGACCCATGTCTTCGTTGAAATTCTACACCATCGTGGAAAATTCATCTTGATCGTAAACAAATTCGAGTCGATCCGTTTCAAATCGCCACGATCCACGAGCTATTTTACCAGCACTCTTTCCCGGAATCGGTTAACTGGTATCCAACCTACGGTGTTACCACTGCCAGGGGGGATGGGCTGTTACCACCACTTCCACGGCTTGAATTTCATCGAACCGCGATTAATTGAAGTTACACACTAGCAATGGAGTTTGCGTTTCACTCGAATCGCCGAAGCCTCGAAAACCTAATTAAAAGCAGGACCACCGAATCGAGACCTACCTATCCCATGGCCGACCAACGTGCATCGAACGGGTTATCGTTGTCGAGTTGCGCGATCTTGGCGTGTGTTACGTGGCAGTTAAGGGGTGGTCCGGGTCGAGGATCGTTTTACCTGAAACGATTCGAAATCGCGGATCGCAGGTGCTGTGCTGTTCGTGCGACCGATGAGGAAGGCCGAGCACGTGACCATGTTGGACCCATTTCAAGAGAGATACGGGGCCGGAGTCGGCGGTCTGCTGTTCCTCCCTGCGCTCTGTGGCGATCTGTTCTGGTGTGCAGCGATCCTGAGGGCTCTGGGCAGCTCTTTGGCCGTTGTGGCAGGTGTCGAACCAAACATCAGCGTCTGTGTGTCCGCGCTATTGGCAGGCGTGTGAGTACCACTGCCTATCAGCTAGCAATGTACAGAGTGTGCCAAACGGAGCGTTTACAAGCCATTCTCACAGAATCTAACCTTTTCACAATATATCGACTTCATTTATATTACAGTTGAACGTGCGTAGAAGGCTTATCTTTCGGTGAGAAACAAATTTTGTCGAGGTAGTACTACTGAGGTAGTTACTACTGAGGTAGTTACTACTGAGATAGTTACTACTGGGGTAGAAATTTTGTTGAGGTTACTACTGAAAGTTACTACTGAGAATTACTACTGAGATAGTACCACTGAGGTAGTTACTACTGAGGTAATTACTACTGAAATAGTTACTACTGAGAGTTACTACTGAGAGTTACTACTGAGGTAATTACTACTGAGATAGTTACAACTGGAGTAGAAGTTTTATTGAGGTTACTACTGAGAGTCATTACTGAGAGTTACTACTGAGAGTTACTACTGAAACCAAGGGTGCCAACATTTTTCTAAAGGTGATACTTGTCGTCAAAATTTGTCGCGCGCTAAAAGATCAACCTCCGCACTATTTAACTGTACCAAAAACGAAGTCGATATCTTTATTAAATTCTGAGAAAACAGCTTGGGACTGTTTACTCGGTACCGAAAGTTGAAACACAAGTGCTGCAGGTTAATATCTGTTTTCTTTAACGTACGTTTTCGTTTCTTTTGTTCGCGCGCGTTTCTACGAGAAAAATGTACGATGATGAAATTATACGAGGATGAATATATATTTAATTTTCATTTAATTGAAAATTAGAAAACGAGATCGCGTGAATCGTGTTCGACCTTTGATCGTGGTGTTCGAAGAAATTCGTCGGCGAATGCTTCAGTGTCGCCTCAATTGCAGGTACACTATGTTCGGTGGATTATATTCGGTCGCGTGCACGGATGCTTTGCAGTTGGCCTGCATCGTAATCGGCTTAGGAGTGGCTGCGCCGTTCTCTCTACTGCACCCTGCCGTGTCGTTCGAGAAGAATTTAGTGTCGCGCGAATGGCTGGGGGAAATAAGGAACGAAGATCTGGGCGAATGGGTGGACGGCATGCTGTTGTTGGTATTCGGAGGAATACCTTGGCAGGTAGAGCGTCGATCGATGATCACAGTATTGCGTACAATTTATACAAGATGTCTATTGGCACGTGTCCGTGGGAAATACCGCAGCTATGGACTCCAGAGAGGAAAACAAAAGAGAAGTTTACTTAAACAAATGCCAGATATGACTTTGGTTCCAAATTACAGCTTACTTTGCGTTGCAGTAATCGTTTATCTACTGTTGGTCCGTGAGAAGGTTAACGAGTATTTCTATTCTCATTCTGGTTCACAGTCTACTAGCTGACCAGTCTCCCCACTCTGATTGGCAGTCTACTAGCTGACCAGTCTCCCCACTCAGATTGGCAGTCTACTAGCTGACCAGTCTCCCCACTCTGGTCCACAGTCTACTAGCTGACCAGTCTCCCCACTCTGGTTCACAGTCTACTAGCTGACCAGTCTCCCTACTCTGATTGGCAGTCTACTAGCTGACCAGTCTCCCCACTTTGGTTCACAATCTACTAGCTGACCAATCTCCCCTACCATCGCGCGCGCTGTTACTATTGGCCGAGGACAGTGACGAAGATCGACAGTAGCGACATTGCGTGCTATGGTAGGAGTAGCTGGTACACTAGAGTGGGGCTGTAAACACTCGTTAACCTTCTTTCCATGGACAGACGATAGATCAACAACACAAAATAAGCCGTAGATTGGAAACGTAGATTTTTTCAATTTTTCTATCCAGAATACACACCTGTGACACTTCCCACGTGCCAACAGACACTCTATATACCCAAAAGAAGATGCTTCGAAAAAATGCGAACACTAACACGGAAGTAATAACTGTTTCTGAGAAACCGATAAAATAAGAACCGCTACTTGATCCTCGTAATTGTCGCTGTACTCTTCTTCGGAGTGTACAAATGTCCCCCGTGTACAAGGTATCTCAGAAAATTGTAATCAAACTTTAGGAACATGTGGTACAATGTTCGTGGGTACTCCAACTTTGTGGGACGAGTGTACGCGTTGGAAAAGAGATTGTAATTTTAAAAAATTTTTTCGAAGCACTCTGTGTACTCGACACGTTTGGTGTATCGTTCCATGATGTTTTCAGGGCTACTTCCAACGAATCCTGAGCATGCGGAGCACATCTGTCGCCACGACGCTCTCGATAGCATCGATGTTCGGATGCATGATCCTTGCTTTCCCGTCAGCGTTAATTGGCGTGGTGGCTCGTGCTACGGATTGGTCGTTGATCGAAGGATTTAACATGAGCTTGCTGGTAAACGACGGGAGCTCGGCATTACCGATGGTCCTTCGATACCTGACACCTCAATGGGTCTCCTTTGTGGGTGAGTCGAATCTTCAAAGTAGCACCATTCTTTCGCTAATTCGAAATTCAATTGTACGAAGAACAGATGAGGTAGGGAGGTGTGATAGTAAAATCAAAGTCTTTGTACACACCTGAAACAAAAATAGAGCACTGTTAACAAACAGGTCAATATTTACAAGCACAGACAAGTAATAAATTAATATCGTTCAGAAAGGATCGATAACGATTTTCGTATTTTTTCGTGCGACGTAATGCAATCGATCAATCGCTCGTAAAAAAGACTCGTATCCTCGTTTCTTTCAACGATATTCATGAATATACGGTTACTTTCCTCACGGTCCTAGAAAACGGAAATAATGGCTCGAGATTGGTGTGCAGCCACGTAGTCAACCGGCACGGTTCTCCGCAAGGACTATTGCATCGCGATTATCAAAGTAATTTAGCACATTTCACAAGCGAACAACCACCCACCCTCTTTCCGCGTTGTACCATGGAATTACACTGCACCTTGTATTTTAGACTGTTTGGAAAAGCAGGTCGAGTGACTATAAAGAGCACGGGCTCAAGAACCGTATGCTCGTGGAAGGAAGTGAATGAGATCCGCGAATGAACGCGGAGTGACTTGGTGACCCGTGACAACCGGTGTTTAACGTGCTTCGTGCACGAGTTAATTGTTCTTTCGAAAATAATCGCAAGACTAACGCACGAAATTCGGGTCGTTTATCGACCGCGTGAACTCTCTACTGTTCGGAGCTGGAAAGAATACGTGGAACGTACGATTGGTCCCGGTGTCTTTCCAATTCTGACAAGGGAAACGTCACTGGTGATCCTCGCCGATTGCAATGAAATTTTGCAGGTTTGTACATCGACCCGTGCAACAATCGTAACCGGAATTATAGCCGTATGTGACGTACCGGTTATAAAAAAAATAAAATTAAAAAAGCAGAACTACATAAGAATATACATAAGTGTATATTGCGTCACGAATATCTCGTATAAAAATACCATCAATCTTGCCACTGTACTCATAGTTACCATTGGTCGAGACGCTCTATACCCTAAACCTTTCTCCAAACTTTACACCTGCTTTGTGTAAGCCTAAACGATCTCTACGTCTATAATTCCGTTTACAATTGTTCGACATGTGGACCTGTAAACCTGCCAAATTTCGTTGAAATCGACGAGGATCGGTACCAACGCATACCTTACAAAGAACAACACCACAGTTTATTCACACCTGGTATACTTTGGGATCGATTGTCAGGTCTGGGAGCGATCTCAGCCGCGGTGATGTCGTCAGCAGATTCGGGTATATTGGCCAGCAGTTCGATGTTCTCCAGGAACGTCTACAGACTCACGCTGAGGCCGAAGGTGAGCGGGAAGTGTGCTCGTCGATGGAGCGAGTCCGATCGATCGTTCTTCTATCGCGATTGTTGTCGTTCTTCTATCGTGGTTGTTGCGTTTCAGGCGAGCGAGAGGGAACTGAGCTGGATACTCAGGATCTCTGTGATCGTGTTCACGGGACTTTCGACCGCGATCGCGCTCACGGTGGACAGCGTTTATTATCTGTCGTGAGTAGAGTAGTTGCGTTTTAATCAGCCGCTTTTGTTCGTTTGCCCGCGGCTCCGTTGATAATTAACTCGGGGAAACAATTAACGTGGAGGTCTCCGGTTCCTTTCAGGTACCTGTGCTCCGATCTTATTTACGTGGTGCTCTTCCCGCAATTGTTAACGGTGGTGCATTGGCCCTCCCTGGTCGACACTTACGGATGCCTCGCGGGATACTTTGTGGCCGTTGTCTTGCGTCTTTGCGGTAAAGGGGGATGAAAATCCTATTGTATTAGAATACTTAAATCGAGCCGAGTCGCGGCTTTCGTCTAAGCACCGTGTACTTTATCAACGACTTCGACCGAGACTGTTGAATAGTAGCGTTAAATATATAAATGGTCGAAATAATTATATTCGGTCGAATTATATTCAGTCGAATAGTAATTCCATCAAATTAACTTTATTATCTACTTGTGAATATTGGGTTGTCCGGGAAGTCATTTCGTTTTTTTTTTCGTAAAAATGAAACACGATCTTTTTAGAGTGTATAAACAATTAATGTGGATTTTAGTAAATTATATATTTATATAATTATATATCATATAATTTATTTTATTAAATAAATTCTCTATTATTTAATAGAATATTATTTAATAATATTAAATATTCTATTAAATAATATTCTCCATTTTGGAAAACGAAATGACTTTCCGAGCAACCCAATAGTGTACGTTGCGTACATTGAGAACTGTACCCGGGAATAAATTGCAAGGTACGTTGATGTTCCAGGCGGTGAAAAAGGTTTAGGGGTGCCGGCATTGATCGAGTACCCGTTCTACGACACGGAAACGCAAACGCAAAAATTTCCATTCCGGACCGGCGCTATGCTGGCAGCACTGTTCACGCAGCTGATCACCAGTTTCTTCACCAGAAATCTACTCGGGAAAGGTTACTTCCCTCGATGCTGCGACGTCCTGAGCGTTTACTCGCCCGGGAAATCGAAGGACCAATCGGGCGTCGTGCAGAGCAGCTCCGGGGCCGCTTTGATGGAAACTTCTTCCGTTAACGTGAGCCACTTTCGACGAAAACTCGCTAGCGCGCGCCATTAACCGAACTATAAACTCGCGGCATTCCTCTCCGGAGAAGAATTAAACCCTCGTTAACTGCAATTACTCGTCGAACTGCTCGAAATAGATTTCCGAAGAGCGAAACTCTTCGCTGTGAAAGCGTTCGACGAAGTGCGAGTGTACAGAGCGGGTAGTTAATTATACTATTACATTTTAGACAAATTTCAGTATTCCTCGTTGAACGATCGGGTCGTACAATGGACTCGACGACCATTGAACGTGCATTTTAAAACGATTACAAGAGCATTTGCAAACAATGATCGAAACAATAGATAAAAAAAAATACGAAACTCAACGACCGTAGAATTAACTCTCCGTTGATTATACGTGCGCGAATTTATCGTGCTCGAAATCGTTCTCGCGATTTTACGAACCGCCTCGCGAAATTCGAATTTCGCGCCTTATTAAAGATTATCTCTACACCATCCCCTCCCTACGCAACCTCTAGAAATCGACATCTGGAATGGATTCCTGTGACGGCGTCGGTCCTGGAAGCTACGACGACGATCGTACGACCACCAACTCCGTCGAGGACATGACCGATCGCGGTGACAGTGGGACCATACCCGGTGATCCATACGACAAAGAAACACCGAGGATCAACAACGTCGGAACAGCCGTTCAGAAGGCGAATCAGAGTCTCCAGCACCTGCAGACCCTACGGAATTCTATGCATCCCGGTTCCATGAGCATCAGACCTATCCCCACCCCCACTCACTACACCCCAATGCAGAGCAACGAGATGGCCAGGGGTCAGATACTGGGTGTACGTAACCTTCGCGGTTCCATGATGCTGCCCACCGATCGGTCGGTGATGTCCTCGTGCAACAACACGGGTATCACCTCGGTTCCGTTGAGCACGACGGTGGCGCCACCGTTGACCCCAGGTCCCCATTACACCAGAACCAACGACACCTCGATGAGCGTCGAGAAGACGAGAGAGATCGACAGGATCGGGATCGTGGAGAGGAGCAACGCAGAGTTCCAGAACGCCCCAGATAGCATGCTGACCACCATCGGGGTGAAGAAGAACGTGAAGGGGGTGAAGTTGGTCGGTATGGAAGGCGGGACCCTACGAAGACCGTCGCTACAGGTGAGCGATTCGGACGTGACTTCTTTGTAACGTTTGGCACGTTGTTTTTTAAGAACGAAGAACATTTTGATTTTATATCCGTTCCTGTTACCTTTGGTTTTTGTACAGTTCGTTTAATTAAACTGTGTTGGAAAACGAAGCTTCTTTCGAATTGCTCGACTTCCTGTTCCCACGGTGGATGCCTAGGTATAGAACCTGGCGAAACACCGTTCCCGTCCAATTTTCTTTTTACTTGTTTTCGTTCGTGTTCTTTCGATTTGTTATCGTCGAGACGCGTTGGACGGTGTTGATCGTGGCTCCGATGATGACCCCGGGAGACATTCGTTGTATCGCGTCCGTAGGGCACGTTCTCACCGACACCGTCCGTGGAGCTCGTTCACATTTTGGACAGGAGGCAGAGCAGTGGTTCCTACGGGCCCGGCTCCCTGTCACCGGTACCCATGGGAGTGGAGGCCTGCAAGACTCACGGGACGGCGCTCGAGGGTCAGGGTGGTAACGAACACTGCAGGATCAAGAGGGGTATCGTCAGGCATCACAGGTATCTATAATGCGCAAACTGGATCGTCGATATCGGGTTTTAACTGGTAACAAAAGGATGGGTAGATTCGTAGCTAAGAATTTAAGGATAGAACTGTATTTAACCTACTATGATAGGGGTCAGTGTTGTGTTTCGACTAGTAATGGAGAATTTGTATACCGTAGACTTGTGACCAAAAATTTAGAATTAGAACTGCACTTAACCTGCTATTACAGAGGTCAGTGTTGAGTTTCAACCAGTAATAGAGGATGTGGACATCGTACACCGTTACTAAAAATTTAAAGATAGAATCATGTTTAACCAGTAGGTTACAGAGTAGAGATTAATGTTGAGGTTCAATTACCACTTTACCAGTTGAGAGTACTTGTACATCATATACACCCTCCAGCGACCACTCGGTTGCAAATAAATCCCGACACCGGGTCTGTGACGGTTTTAGACAATCTGCAGAAATGTGAACCCTTTCTTATACCTATAAAAATGTTGAACCAAACTTTTGAACGTTGTTACTATATTCTTCGCTTTCTGTTACTATAGAGTAATAAATCAACGGTAAACGTTGGCGGTAAAAAAAGTGTCAAAGTGTTAACAACACTTGAACATCCTAAATAGACGTCAGGAGTTTAAGACTACGTAGTTAGGCGATCGGTACCAACCGCAAAAGTTTAACACGGCCTAGACGCAAACTTCACGAAAGTCAAATCCGTTGTTGGCGAATCGTCGAACACTCTCTCCGATTTTACTTTCAAACGTTTGCGCAGCTTCAACGACACGGGAGACCGTGCACTGACAACGTTGGCCAGGCAGCCAACGTACCCCTCGATGCCGCTACGCCCGGAGGATTGCCGTATGACCCTGGCGAAGAAGGACAGAAGGACGTCGACGATCGCCCGTCACGGTTCCGTGACCAACGAGAAGGAACTCGGCGGTTGCACGACCGGATTGGTCGTTTGCAGTCCCACGTACAACATGTACAGCTCGGCCGTGAAGAACTCCAACTACTTCGTGACCGATGACGAGGCGGTCAGCAGGTTTTAAACGCACCGGTACCTTCCAGGACCACGAACTAAGGACAATCGAATCCCGCCTGATCAGTTACAACTCCGATCCTTTTTTTATTACACACCAACCGTCGTACAATTCTACCACTGCCCGTTTTATCACTTACTGTTACTTGCTTGGTTTTTTATCGAGAAATTTGGGACGATGGGCCCCGCATCCAAATCGCTGAACCGTGTGAACACGTTCCCTGATACAGTTTCGGAACAGTCACGACGAAGGAACACGTTCGAGGATGTCGTACTGTTTGCGGTCGTGGGGGAAACAAGATGGCGATCACGTTGTAACGCGGAAGATCCCATAGGAACGGAGCCATTTTGATTACGGGCGAAATTAATTGTTTTTCTGAGCACTTGTAAAGGAACGTGTACAAATTTAGAGGGAAGTTGGAAAGGTTAGTGGAAGTTACTAGTCAGAGATGGAAGGCGCTATGTTCGCCCAGTGTGCTTGCAACTTGCGTAAGGTACTGTGCGCGAATCGTTTGATGACATACGGGACGGTACAGAAGCGAGGGAAGTCCCTCGTTGGCTCTACCTACCCCCACTGTTGACTCTTCCGTAGTGGCCTTCCTACATTGTCCAATTAGAACCCCCATTCCTTCCACGTGCCATCGAACGACCCGCGCATACTACTATGAAGAGTTAGAAAGATGTCATCCGGCAGGAATTGCGAATTGGGTCGTTTTAGTCGGTCTTCGATGATCTGCGACTAACTGCGAGCAAAAATTGCTATCCACGTTCTCCTTGCACACGATGCTACTGTTGGTCGTTGGTAAGTTGGCAATCGGGATGACACAGAAGTCAGAGAAGTAGGTCACTGGCTCCACCTATTAGCAGGATATCTGGATCAGTAGATGCGACCAATGGATACAATTCCACGTTTGCGTGACTTACTTTGTTACCACCCGATTGCCAACTTACCAACAGTGGACTATACATTCCCTCCAATCCAAGTGACATCTTTCCAGCTGCTCGTAGTACCAGCGCGTGGCTCGTCGACGACTCGCGTGCGCAGAGAGCTCTCTGACCGCGGATGAATTACAGCGCACTCGGTGACCATAGACGATCTCTAGACGATACGTCCTCTGAAGGACTCCCGAAAGTTGTTGCCCGTCGACGGTACGAATCTAACCGCAAACAGTTCGTCCACGGTGGTTCTCGCTCGCAACCGTTTCGCGACGACTCGATGAAACTTCGTCCGACGTTTCCGAGACACTTGTCCCCGAGAAACCTTCGGTTAACCGCTTTCACCCGCGATTAAAGTAGCGGTAAGATTTTAGTTAGCGGACGAATCAGAAACTCGTAGGCATTAGCGGATCGTGAAGTACGTATACATTTTAAACGATGATGCATCCCCTCTTGTAAAATAACCCAGTTGTCAGCACTCGCTACGATATTCCACTCGTGAACGTTCACGAACCACCGTTAACCCCAGGTTCAAAAGAAGACTCTCGGTGCGTTCGAGTCCATTTCCCATCGCGGTGTACAGTTCGTTAAAGAACGATACACGCAACTCGCCGATCAGGCGAACGCGGGAATCATGGACGATGTTCGAACGTTTTCGTCTCACTGTGGACGCGCATTTTTTCAATCCCGGTTCATCCCTGTTCGTCGCACTCGTTTGAAGAACAATCAGGTTTCAATGTCACGTTCCAAAGCACAAAATACTGCGAACGCAGTCTCGATCTAACGATAAGCGACGAGTCGATCGTGTTGTCGAGGAACTTGATCTTCGAGTGACAATGACGGTCTTATCGTAGTTCTCGACGACCGTGTGTTCCAAGCTCGGAAAGAGAGACCGAGATTGTATCCTTCTTATCGAATCGATTATCAATTTATATGGGAATCGAGGGTACCGATCCTGATCTCATAGCGACTCTAGTCAGTTCCAACCGATCTCTCCCTACTTCGAGTCAAGTAACCTGAATCAATTGGGAACAGGTTCCACGCAATTCTGACAGTTTGGAGGAATTTTAAATAATTGAACACGAATACGCCAGTTGTCAGCATTCGCCACAATCTAACACGAATACGTCGACTGGTGTCCAGTTGTCAGCATTCACTACAACCTAACACAAATACGTCGATTGATGTCCAGTTGTCAGCATTCACTACAACCTAATACGAATACGTCGACTGGTGTCCAGTTGTCAGCATTCACTACAACCTAACACGAATACGTCAACTGGTGTCGAGTTTAGAAGGTAAAGACGTTCAAGGATTGAATCCCTCAAACGATGGTCAGTGCTTTGGTAAGGGTACAGTCTCGATCATGGATATGTTTTCTTGTCGTTGGATCGATCCTCTTCAGACTGACCTCGACGCGGACCCAATAACCCGTTCAGAAAGTAATTATTAATTTTTGTACAAATAACGAGCGGATGTCATCTGTTTTGCGTGACTCTGTGTAGATAGAACGATCGATTCGTGGAAGAGATCGAGGACCTTTGGCCAGTTCGTCGTGTACGCGTCAATGATACCGTTATAGGAACACGATAAGCACTAGGTAATTATGTACGAGGTAGATTAGGTGATTAGGTGGTGTGAAATGTTTAAGAATGGTGCACGCCCGCTACCACTTCTGATGTCCAGTTCGTAAGAGAGACGATATACGGAGTTGATACACCGTGTAGCTGTGAGAAAATAGAGGCAGCAGCATGAGCTTCGCTACTCGAAGCCATTTTAGTTTACGTTTCCGGCACGAGGAAAGCTTCGTGTTTGCTGCACCGTTGCATTCGCGTTTCTCATCCACCGATCTAACGAGTCTCTGGATCTCTGGACACGTTGGATCTTCGTGTCCACGGATCTCCGATTATTTGGACTCCCACGTAACCGAATCTTCGAATCTCTGGGTGTCCGTGACTACGGATCCCTAGATCTCTGGACTTGTGGATCTCCGATTTTCTAAATTTCTAATTCTTCGCGTCTCCAGGCCTCTGGGTTTCCAAATCTTCGGATCTTCGAGCCTCTGGATTCGTAAATATTCGGATCTGTGGATCTCTCAGACTTGTAGAGCTTCAGGTCTGTGATCTTCCACTCGTCTTTGAATTTCCACGTTACCAGATTACCAGATCTTTGAACCGCTGGGTAACCAAATTTCCAGATCTTCGGATCTCTCTATTCGTCCAGATCACCTATTCGTGGATATCCGAATACGTGGGAGGTCAGGATTTCGAAATTGCTCTCCTCGGATCAACGGGACACCGTGTACCCGGAAGAAGTCCCAGGAAGATGACACACAGCGGCTAACGAATTTTTCTTCCGGCCGGAAACGCGTCAGGGGGGGGGTCAAGGGTTTCCGTCGCTCAACCTACTTTTTCGTACCCGCGAGGGAAGGTTAAGCTGCTGGATATAGAACGTCCAATGTATTACGTGCAAATATTATGATATTCCGACAACAAAATACGATATTTTTCCACCGATAATACGTCTAGTCTGTAGGATTACTGTAAACGTAGTTACGTATACACGGAGGTCTCTAAATTAATCGGTGTAACGATAGCGAGAAACAATAGTCGCCAGTACCTCCGTAGGCTCAATACCACGAGACAAAGATTTTTCTTAGAGTAAAACGGACGCCCACACTTCCGGTCCTTTGCGCGATCCACGGTCGGGACGCAATCGATTGGCCGTTTCAAGGACACTCCCCCCTCCACCGATCCAATCCCGGAGCGACATCTACCTTTGCGTTGTGCCTAAATTTTCGTTTACCTAGGCAGCCGGGTCGTTCGCGTACACTCGACGTCTAAACATTAATTCTCGAAGGTTCTAAATTTCGAAGTACAAACGTATTAATCTAAAAATGTATTCTCATCGTCCGAACGGAGCGTATTATGCGAGAACGCGAAACGTTTCGCGACGAAATTTCGTGTACAATCGAATCAGTCACGTGTCAAGATACAGGGAACACGTGCCTGAAGGTTTGTACGAAGAGAAGAGAGACAAGGGAGGGGGAAACCAAACGGTAGAGTGGGGGAGGGTGGCATCTCAGCGGCCAATCGATCGCGCTCCGACTCAGTCGTGCTATTTTTCTTAAGATAACGTAGGTCGAAAGAATACGATTAACCGTTGATTTACCAACCACGTGTAAACGAGGTAAAACAACTGTTGAATGTGTCCCACAATTTACGCTCCCGATGTTCATTAATTCTAGTCGTTCGTTCGTGAAACAGGAGTTTTGTTTTCTCGATAAGGCTCGTAGAGGCGTGAATAATTTAGTCATCGGTGTACAATTCAGGAGTTGAGATTCCAACGTGAAGAGAAATGTGTACCTATCGGGAAAAGAATTCAGCGAATTACTACTCGTCGATCAACACGAATACCAATATTATCAGTTCGAGTACAAATCTTGAGTAACTTTAATATCCGTACGGATGCAACGGTTTCGACCCAAGTAGCGGTTAAATCTAAAGAACTGTAAAACGAACCAAATTGGAACAAAAATTTTTCTCACCTTTTCTAACGAAATGCATTCTCACGAACAGATTCTCTCATCGAATGATTCGAGCACGTTGTACGGAAGTCCTCGGTTGTACGAAATAATTTAAATAATTTGAACTAGTAACGATCGATCGGATCGCCAAAATCTTACTAAATATAGTCGAAACGTACTTAATGTTATACGGAAGTCCTCGGTTGTACGAAATAATTTAAATAATTTGACTATCGATCGATCGGATCGTCAAAAACCGTACAAAGTATACTCGAAACGTACTTAATGTAAAACACTTCCACCCAGCGCCTTCTTCGTTCAATTAACATCGAACACGTTGCGTACATTCGAGAACAATCTAGCGTATATTTATTTATACGTACGTACTTTACCGTTAACATCGTGACAAGTAGAAATACGAAAAGTCTTTCCCCGAATTTCCACCAGCCCCCGTGTCGTTGATTTCACGCAATCGGTGGTCGTTTCCTCGCGCCCGGGACGTCGACTTTTTCCACAATTTTTTTAACAGCGGTAATCATATAAAGAACGATTGCAAGCGCGAGATAAACGTCGA
Organism: Ptiloglossa arizonensis; assembly: GCF_051014685.1. Lineage (NCBI taxonomy): Eukaryota > Metazoa > Arthropoda > Insecta > Hymenoptera > Colletidae > Ptiloglossa > Ptiloglossa arizonensis. The sequence continues at coordinate 25,568,616 of NC_135050.1, forward strand.
AAACCTATATCAGTATTATTAAAACATACGAAAGAGGACTCGAGACGTAGCGATCGATTCCTGGAGGACAAGCCTCGTGAAGGGCCGCTACGGTCTTTCGTAGTGATACTTAACCGTTAAGATAGGATTACTTATAGCACACTATTCGCGCTATGTATTTCGCGGCCCCTGAAGCGAGACAAAATGGTCAGTCGCGTTCTTTTTTTTCACAATTCGAAACGTAATAACGATACAGACGCAGGCTCCTTCGCGGAGAGTCGAGAGACGAAGCATCCTTCGAGCCTTTCTCTACAAAATGGCAATTTTTTTCGACGAATTTTTGTCGAGACAACGCGCAAGAAAACGTTCCGACGCGAGTTTTATTCAACTTCGAGTGTCGCGAGAGACGGACCATTTTGTTTTGTTTTTTTTTTTTTTTTAGTAGAAATTTTGAAAAGAAAGGTCTTGACGATAGACTGATATTTTTTTAAAGTAGTAACGTTGTTTCCAACGTTTAAAAAAATGTAAAAAATCGAAGATTCGTAGTATCTCGTAGGCAGCGATTCGCCATTTTTTTTTTTTCAAGCGTTACCATAGTCTTTCCACGTTTTCCGAATACAATATTTTGGATAGTAACGAGAAATTTAAGAAACGCGAGAAGTAATTTTCTTGGATCGTTCGAGATCTTGAATCGACGAAAATAGCGAATGCGTACCGAGTTTCTTTTCCCGGTTCAAACACACGAGGTCCGCAAATACATAGTCGCGATCGCGAGTAGCGATCTTTCTTTCTTTTATAAACAAGTAAATTTCAATAACGTTATAGCTTTATACATGTATCGCGTACTGCACTATAACGAGTACGAGAAACTTTCGTTCTTCGAGTCAAGACACAATGGAGAATTGTGTTACGTGAATCACGTGCCAAATTATAGGATAAATGAAAAATGTATTATACGTACGCTCGCGAACCGAATTGCGCGAGCGGTTATGTAGGCTTGCCTTAACTTAAGGACCGTTCATTACGAATAAGAATACTCGAATACAACCCTCGCTGGGCATAGTTAAACAGACTTCTCCAATTCAATACTCGTTAAACAATACAATTAAACGAAACGATAAATTTCGATTACTCGACGAGATGAACTTCCGTCTTCCTCTATTGGCACAATAATTTTCTTCTTTCGTCGGTACAATTGTTAATTCGTTGCGCGTGTACGACACTCCGTGTAAAAAATGTTCAACATTCTTCGCATTAATTGAACTCTCATTTGTATGTGCGCTGTTCGTTCGCTCAAACAGGGTTGTACGTATGCATAAAGTTCAACACTTCGAGCCCAAAGTTATTTAAGCACCCAGAAAATCGTGTCTAGTCGCTAATAATCATCGTTGCTAAACACGCAGATTTAGAACTATCGAATACTAGATATGTATCTTAAGCTCCCTCTTTTGTTTCGTCGGAGAACTTATTTTTATTTTCACATCGGTTCGTCCTGCTCTTCGATAACTCTTTGGAGACGATATATCTGTCACACACGGTGATCCGAAAACGACGAAAAACGTAAAAGCGTACTTAAAAGTTTTATTCTCTGTTCGACTATTCTTTGTTAAAAAAAAAAATATTACCTTTGGTGGATTATTTCTTCGAGGTTATAACTTTCGAGATCGCCGATATATTTTTGAATAGGACTGCATGTGCGAACGATCTCGAGTGAACATTTTTGTTGGCAGAACCTGTTCCGAATAGAGACCGCTTTGTTTCTGGAGTATATAATTCTATTATAAAAATAAGAATTTGACGTCCCACCCTGTACAAGGAAAAATACAAATTAGACAAAGGAGTAACATAGCTGACAGCAAAAGTGTGTTGGTGACAATAGTTTCGATATCCGTTCCCAAAGAGTTTATACTTCAGTACGTTTGCATTAGATGTCATTGGTGAGTCGCATAGAGAACTTATAAATTGTTTATTTGTGTCGAGTCACCTAGTTCTTAGCGCCGTAGTATTGTAACAGTATGGGGCTCGAAGCGAAGTAATACATGTTACAGGCAAAACAGAGAGTTTCACATCATCTTTCGGGTTTTATACATTAGATACCTGAAAAGTCACGCGACAAAAAGTTCGATTCGTTTACAAACCTATTCTATACGAAATTTGAACGTTGAATCGCGTGATTTTTGTCCAGCAATTTTTTACGATACCAGAAAAACATTTGACTTGCCTGGTAACATGTACGCAATATCAAATTCTAATTGATCTTTTGATAATACACGCCAGAGACATTTCGTCCCCTTCGTACGATCATTACGAGCAACGAATATACCAGAAAGAACGACGCTTAACCTTAATAAAGTCCACTTCTTCTCGTTGTTCGTAACAATCGTTTCGACTATTGAATGTATTTCTTATCGATTACGGAGATTGAGACGGCGATCACTGTAAAAAAAAAAGGTAAAAACGCTCAAAGTGCCGAATAAAGGAGACAAGCATATACATATATCATGAATATTTATTGTTATTTTCATTATATTTCATTTTTTCGTCGTTAAAGGGATCTTTCGACTTACATTGGCACAAGGAATTGATCCTGACAGAAGATTTCACATTTTTGTTAACATAGCATATACATAGCACATATTCAACGTGTGAGAGTAAGCTCTTTTGTTAAGAAATTTTAGAACTACAGGAAAACTGATAACTATTTAGTATGATTCTTGCAAAACTGTTTAATTTCTATGAAAATAGTTACTAGACGAAATCAAATAAAACTCATGTCGCTAACAGGTGTCAATTTGAAATATGTTGCAAAGAAACTTTCGTATAGAAAGACGTCACAAATAATCTAATTCTTAAACTTCCACGGACATACTTTCTCAATTGACCAAACACTGTAGAAAATGTGTTGAATTTTTCACAGTATTTTGAGATTCTATTGCTCTAGACTCCTTCAAATTCAATTTTATCTACACAAAGTCTTCAACTTTAAAAATTATAGGTCCTTGAGATTTTCAGAGAATTTAATAACAAGAAAGGAACCATTCCTTAGAAGATCCGGAGTCAACTGCCCACAGTTCATCGTGTGTAGGTTAATCACTTCCAGTGTAAAGGCACGCCCTGCACGTGGTGGCCTATCCGCGCCACAAGTGAAAACGTACGACGTACGATGCAGATCATTCGTGAATTCGTAGGAAAAGTCGCGTTACAATATTACTATTATATTTATTAATACATTCTTAGTGAATCGCTACTATTATACATTTAACTGTCAACTTTCTATTTATAGGAGTAATACGTATTGATATTACTATATTAGAAATGAAAACATTGAGATATTTTGTTAATACGTGTTTATTAAATTTATTTAATCTTATACATTAGGGAGAAAATTTTGACCTCGCTAAGTGCATCGCGGGGCACATTTCGAGGAATGCTGGTTCGGTGAATTAATTATTAATTAATAGTTTTATTATAATACACAAAATTCTTATTTACGTTAATACGAATATATACTTATCAGACATATAATTTGTATCAAATCTGAACAGAGATACTCTTGAGTGTTATAGTCTGTTGTGAAATTCTCTAAACAGTAAGGTCATGTACGATCATCGATTATTTTACGAATACTTCGGAATTATATAAAAATATCTTATTCATTGCAAATATTACACAACAGTACTGCGTCTTTAGTTAACATATTATGTATGTTGCTTAATTACTTGATAGAATGTAAAGACGTACACAGTCATTACTTCCATTAAGTACACATATAAACAAATTGTATCATCACTCATTCTTTTTGATCACGTATTAAATATGTTTTAAAACATACAGATTTAATGCCGGACCTTTTTTAAATTGAATTTAATTTAAATTTAAAAAGAAAATACACTTTGTACGATTAAAATTATATATAAAAATGGGAGTTGTTATGTTTTTAAAAATTAATTAAAAATAATATGATTGCATATAGAAATATGAGTACAAACATCAACACAAATATTATTTATTGTGATTCTAATCTCTTTGTTCAGAACATTGTATTTAATTAAAAAAACTGTAACGTGCATCATACGATACAATTCGATCGATGTATGTATTCGAGACTTTCTCGGCGTATCTAACTACATAATTTATTATATGTATATTACTTATATGTAATTTTGTTCGTATGTAAATAAGTTAATATTAAAACTAATATTTTAAGTCACATTTCCTTGACAACGAGCTGTACTTGAAAACCAAAACAATTTACTTCACATTATATTGATTTGAGATACAATAACACGATCGCTGCCAAGTCCGTGAATATTACGAGCATCCTGTTTTCGAATACTTAGATTTCTGTTTAAATATTACATTTACCATTCTGACACTATTTGAATTTTGCATCGCAGACAATAAGCATATCGGTAAAACTTAAAAATTTACAAAACAACGTGGCTTGCGATCAAGGAACTTGTTTGTATAGAAACACGGCAGTAAATCTGTTAAAGTATAATATATTCTGTGTTTTACTCTATTAAAACCAAGTTTCTTCAAATAATATGCACTTAAAATAATATACTGTTTACTTTATAATCTAGATATGCTTCTTAAATTAACTGGTGTTTAATTCTGTGAATATTTAGTTCGTTATAGTCATGCAAATACAGACCACAAATATCGCATATAATATTATGGTAAGTATTTACATGTAGATTGAACAATTCCTCAGAAATAAAAGAAACAGATTTTGGACAATAAGGACAAATTAGTTCTACTGTAGGTTGTTGAGTAATTTTACAAGTCATAATGTTTTCTCCAATTGGAGCTACATACTGATTAGTTGCCACCTGGTAATTGCTTGATCCAGAATAATGAATTACATTCTGCAAATATATAATAAAGTATCATGGTTATATGAAGCAAGTAACATGATTAAATGCATTTGCTTACACCATCCAATATACCTGTGACTGTTGCATGTATGGATCCATAGTTATTATAGGATTATTGTAAACTATTGGTTGATATACTTGAGGTCCATGTCCATGCTGCTGTAATATATCTACCGCTGGTATATTTGTAATAGTAGGTGCAGTATGGTTAATCACTAATAACATTTCACCAATTGTAGAATTATTATTATGAAAGGGAACAAACCTTCTTCCCATTGCTGATTGATCAAGTTCTATTTGTTGGCTTTGTGCGGGTATATGATTATAGATATTTGAACTATTAGAAATAAGATTAGGATTTTGTTGTAAAACACTTGTGGAAACATAATTTATTTCTGAATAATTTGAAGCAGTCTGCAATTTTTGTTTGCAATTTTGATTATTACTAATCAAAGCTTCTTCACTTCTTTGTACAGAAGAACGTGGTAAAATTTTCCTCTGACTAATATTACAAGCAGGCAAGTTTTTATGATATGCTCCTTCTACAGTTGGTGTAGAAGAACATGAATATTGCTCTTGACTTGTATTCGATTGTAATTGCGATGTTTGATCATTTATTAATGTAGCGCAAGATTGTATGGTGCATTCTTTGCTAGTAGTAGATATTTGAGAAACTGGAGAATTTGAAAATCTTGATGTAACTGAAATGTTTTGAGGAACTAGATTTGTTGCCTGTTGGGTTTTTTTAGACTCAGCTGATTTATCAATATGACTATTTTCGTCTGGAGTACAATTTGAAGGTTGTTGCAAATGTTGATTTTTCTCTGAAACTTTACACTCTCCCTTCTGTTTATCTGAGGATGTGTGATTTAGCACATGTTGCATCAAATCATTAGAACATTTAAAATTACATCTACAAGAACATGAATAGGAAGAATTTGGATTTCCTGTAAGTTCTGCGATAGTTTTCACACGTAAAAGACCTTGTTTTGGTTTGAGCAAATTGTCGTTACTTAATGCTACTGGCTTCTCATTGTTTGCAGATAAAATAGATGGCAAATTATTAACATTGTTTACTGACATGCACGAAACTTGTGCATTACTTTTAGATGTTTTCTGATTTGAAGTAATGTTTTGAGAAGATGTTGAAGTTACTGCATTTTTTGAAGTTGTGATATTTTTTGAAGCTTGGGTTACTTTATTGGAGACTACTGAAGTTGTTATGACATTCCGTGAAGGTGTTTGCATTACTACATTTTCAGTAGACCTACCAACTTTAGTATTCTTAGAAACTGTAGAAGTTTCAACATTGGATGATGCATTTAATGCAGGTGTAAATGCAATTCGCTTCTTTTTATACTTTTTTTTCCTCGTTAATTTATTGCATTCCTCTGCTGGTTCTTCTCTTAAATCTATTATTAGTTCGTGTTCAGAATCCTCTTCATTTCCTTCTAATATATTAATTAATTCTTCTTTATCTATATCTCTACTGGATTTTGTCAAACATTTTTGTGTATTGTTTTCTATTGTTTCATTATCTATATATGCATTCTTCTGTGTAGACATCTTTTTATGTTTTTCAATGGTCAATTCTGTTGACTTTGAATGGGTAGAAATATTGTTTATTTCAGGAATTAATGTAGAACTTCCCTGGTTTAATACCTCACCTGTTGTAGGTTTTATTACTTCATATGTTACTTTATGAATAATCATATGTTCACTTAAACCTTTTTCAGATTCAAAACCAATATTACAAGGTTTGCAAATAAAATCAATCTTCTTATAATTTACTTTACAGAATATATCGTCTTTCATTTTAAATTCATGTTCTTTGATGTGTTCCAGGAAAGAATTTAAACTACTACAATTCTTTTCGCAATATGTACAAATGAAATATGGGCGATTCGTATTATGTTTTACCCAGTGTTCCTCAAAGTCTTCCATATTTTCACTTATTTCCATACAAACACTGCAAACAAGTACCCTTCTAACAGTTGTAAGAGACACGCACACAAATTGAGGCTCAGAAACAAATTTATGTATGTTTTTCATGTGTTTATATAATTCTGACTTATCAAAATAATTACCACCACATAGATTACAAATCAAGCGTATTATTGGGTGTTTTTGTACAACAATATTAGTATATGCAGTTGTATTTGTAATTGAGTTAGGTATTTTACACATCAATTGATGTATTTTTAAATCATTTTCAGTAACAAAAGGCAATTTACAATTAGAACAAATATTTTCTGCTACATGAATGAACGTATCTGTAAATTTATTTAAAATTAATTCAGTTTCTTTAGATGATTTATCTACTTTCTTTGATTTTAGACATATTACAGAGGTTTTTGGAAATGATTGTTCACTAGCTACCCAAAATGGATCTTTTGCATGTTTTAACCAATGAGTACTAAAAAGAGATCCTTCTCCAATAAATATAACTTTGCAGATATTACATCGAAAGTCCATTGTACAATTTTCCTTAAAACGAATGTGTAATTGTAGATGTTCACGCACGTCTACAATTGAACTAAACAACATACCACAACTAGCACAGAATAAATTTGGAGATCGACCACTGTCTAAACGATTCTGATTACAAACTGCATATTCTGGAAGGCGATAATGAGTCTCAAAACATTCCATGCTACGAAATAATACTTTACAAATATGACAGAGAAGAACTACTTCAATCTGCAGATAATTTAAATTAGATTCTGATTTATTATGACATTGGCATATTGTATATTTTTTCTTAATATTGCCTATTTTATTTGTCTTCTCTTTCTCCACCTTATTTTGTAAAGAAAACTCTTGAATTTGTATAAATTCATTCTCATTTAAAGCAGTCAATTTGCTTGGTTTAGGATCATCAGTTACTTTTTCTTTTTCAAGAATTCTAATTTTGGAATTTGCTATTAATGAACTGTCTTGTGTTTGTATAGTTGATGGTTCTGAACAAATTATATCTTTTCCATCAGTAATCTTTGAAGATTTTTCAATGATATGGATTGTTTTATCTGTAATATCCTTTGTCTTTTCAATAACTAATTCGTTAGTTTTGGATTTGATTTCTTCTGAGGTTTCTTCCTCTACTTCTTCATTCATTTTTTCTAGTTTTTGCTTTTCAACTTTATATGCTTCTTGCAATTCACTTTCTGTATGTAAAAAAATGTGACCTGCCAAATCTATTTTTGATGGAAAATCCTGCAAACAAATACTACACTGATTTGTGAATTTACATGCTTTTGAGGGTTTCAGTTTTTTTGATAAATTAGTTTTCATTTTATTTAACCACTGTTCTTTTATTGGTATATCCTTCTTTTGGGACTTCTTTTGCAGTAACTTTCTCTTATCTTTATTTTTATTAGATAGTGATACTGTTTGAAGAGTATTTTCTTCATTAAAAGACTTTGTTAATCCCATTCTTCCTGGTTCTAAACAATGTCTTGTTTCTTGCGGTGTTGCAGCTACTGGAGTCTTTTCTAAGGGAACCGGTTTTGGCAGAATTAATGAAATGTTATCCTGTCTTTGCATATGCTTAGATAAATGTTGTTGCAAAACAGAATACTCTTCAAAACTATGATCACAAACAATGCATTTATAGCTAAGGGAGGATTCATTACCTTTATTACTATCTTCCTTATCTATAAGTTTTTTATATTTTGGTAAAGAAATTATATTGGAATTATGGACTGTTATGTTTTTCTTTGCATCTGCTCTGTGGTTGATGGCATTTAAACCTTTAGAAAGTGATGTGAACGCAGTGAATCCTATCATTCCTTCTGTAGTAAGAATTTTCTTACTATTCTTTGAAAGACTTTCATCTTTAAAGCTACTAGTTTTGGTAGTACAAACTCTAGATTTGTTGTCTTCTATATCTTTTGAATGTCTAACATTGCTGATTAGTTTTTCAAACTTTTCATTATAAGACCATGTATCTAATACCCTTTCTTTTAAAGAAGAATTTAATACCTTGCTAGTAGATTTTGTAGAAGAATATTTATGTAATACACTTTTTGGTTTTTTTGTATTAACAGTATGTTCAATTAGAGTAGAAAATTCAGGACTTTTAAAACAAGCTTTTTCTACAGAAGATGATGCATTTGCAGAAGCTTCAAAAATCAATTTCTGCTCCAAATTGCCATAAGGTACACCTTCATATTCTCTTTCAAATGATTTCTCAATAACATTTTGCATATCTTCAATGGCTTCATTGCTTTGGCTAGAAATTGATTCACTTTCAGTTACACTAAAGTTATCAGGTTCGTCAGATTTAATGATCATGTTCTCTAAATAAATTGCACCAGATGATAAAGGTTGTTTAATTGTATGCTCAAAATTAGAATTCAGTGAAGACTTCTTATACTTCTCTATTAATTCCTCAATTTCTTTGGCAGAATATTTATTATTAAACGAGGTTTTTATTGAATCAAATTTAACTAAACAGACCCTTAATTCTGTAAATAATTTATATTTTTGTATTAAATTTTGATCCAAAGTAAATGGTTCATGTGTTTGTTTTTGAATTTTATTACTTTTTACTATTGATTTTTCCACATTTACAGAATTGTTTTCTTTTAGCTTTGGATAAATATTACTTTTACTATTGGAATCTATCTTGAAAGGCACACTCTTGGAGGTACAACCTTCTTCAACTCCTTCAACTGTATCATTACAACTGTAATCAGTTTCCTGTAATATATTTTCCAATACATTTGGATCATATTTTTCAACATTCGCATTCTCATTCATAAGTTCCAAATTTTGCTTGCTAAAATACTTATATAATGTATCAGGGACATTTAATTGTGTATATGATTCTGTCTGTAATGATAACTGATTGCTGTACTTTTCCTCAACAGCATCTTCCACTGATTCACTAAAAAATTCGTGTTCTTCAATGGTTAGAAAAGAATCTGGTTCTGTCTTTACTAAATCTAATTTGAATCTCTTCGTTTCTTCTGGATTTATATTATATAAATCATTATCCAAATTGTTTTCACTATAGCTATCTTCATCACAAAAATTTCTTCTTTTGAATTTCTGGTTACTATTAATTTGATGTATGTTATTATTGTAGTTCTCAATATTCTGATGGAATTGTAAATGCTCATTCAGGCAAGTGTTAAATGTCTTGTTTTCATGAAATTCCTCTCTATTGATATATAATGGTGGCAATTGAGTAGTTAACAGACTTACTTCTGTATGAGTTACATCTTGTTCCTGTTCATTTATTTTATATTTTTGATCTGAAATTACTTTTGCAAAAGACTGTGCTATTTTATTAATCATTTTGTCTATTCTATGTAATTTTACATATGGTTGTTTAACATAGTTTAATGAAACTTTTTTATGCTGCTTACGTTTACTAGATAATCGTTTTCTGCTAACTGCTATACTGGGTGACTTAACTTTGTTTTCTGGGCAACATGGATAAAAAATTGGTTTAATTGATTTCCTTTTTTGTACAGTACATGAATTATTCATCAACATAGATAAATTTAAGTTTTTTTTCTTTCTTCTAATTCTACGTTTAATTTGAGTTTGACACAAACTTGTTTTAGATAAATCCTTTATCTCTGATGTTGATAATTTTGTAAGACTTACAGAAACTGGCTTACAAAATTGTTTGCACAATGTTTCTACATTATTGTTTTCACTTATTATTTGATTTGTATTTACAATTGTATCATCAATGTAAATATCAGATATTTGTTTTGGAACTAAGGCTTCAGTTTCTAATTTGATTTTGAACATTTCTGAAGCATCAAATCTTTGCTCTTCCAATATTGATGTCATACTGACTTTATTCTTGAAAAAGTAATTTAAGTAAAGAGAATTTATATCAAATATTTTTTCTTCATTACTATCTTTATCAAATATTTTTCTCCAAAATTTGTGATTGCTGTAAAAAATAAACACATTGTTAAATATCATAAATTCATACCAAATATTGTGATGAAAATTTAAAACAAATACAAATTTAATCTAAATAATTGTATCTGTCTAAAATATGATAAAATTTAAAGAAAATGTATAATATATAATATAATCAAAGTAATTACATACCTACATTAAAGTGAAGTTAAAAACCTTAAAGTTTAAAAGTTAAGTTTATCTTTGAGTAAAGAATAATTTCTTTGGTAAAAGGTTATAGTTCATTTTAGGTTATTCCGACAATACCACTCGACACAATGTTCATATACTTCACAAAAGAGTCTACTTTATAATATTATACTCGTATTGACAGTAACTACATTAATTCTCAACTTTTACGAATACTTATTTAAGAAGTACATGCATACAACACATACAGATTTGAATCAGTTACCAATTATGACGTATTTGAAATTTGGCGTCTATACAAATTTATATTACGCCAAATGAAGTCTCTTTCTCTTTATAGCAAGTTTTTAGTGGGACGACTAAAACACTATCTAGATGTGTTATCCAAAATTTATTATTAAAATCACTAAACATATATATGTTACTATGTCTAGTAACTTTACTCATAATTGGTTAATTCAATGAATAAATTATTATTTATTAAAAACATATTGCGTTTTAAAATAATTATATACATTATTTAAATAAAATATACTTTAAAGAAGTATTATTTATATGTATCAGAATTCATTCTTAAAATGATCTAATATTCTTTATAAAAATTTATTTTTGCACAGATTGATAGCTTATGTTAGTTAAAGTATCGTGATATGCTTTACAATTTTTATCTCACAGAATAGTGGACCAATAGAATTCTGATTACGTGAAATTTAATCAGGCAACATTGCTTACAACTAATCTTAAAAAACTTTCCATATTACTAATATGATGGAGTCATCGTATTCGATCGCGTTTTACCAATCAGATATCGAAAAGCACTTTACTTTGTGGTGTGGATAACGCTAATATGCAGGGTGGTAAAAAAGGGATTCAAGACTATCAGGGCAAATAGTACTTGTTAAATGGAGGAAAAAAGTTCTAATAACTAATAGGTTGAAAAATCAATAATCTTAGAATTATAAACAATTCTCTATTCTGATTGAACCGTGTAACTTACTCGTTTCTAGTAATGAATCGTAGAATAAAAACAATAGATTACCTTATTATTTCTTCTGTTGATATTTATGAAAGTAAACATTTTGTTCTTCAGTTCCGCACGCGTTTTATAAAAAAGAATTTTTTTATTATCTCATCTCAGCAGAAAAATATTAGTTATATATCGACGCAAACAGTAAACAATTACAGTGAGTTATTGCAAAGTTTTGGAAGCATTCCAAAGTTTTTAAATTATGATGTATTATTCTAATCAAGAAATGGCCAAAGTGTATTTCATTACCAATGAAAATGTTGCAATCGCACAAAGACTTAACGTGGAAAAATATTTGAGCTGGAAAAAATATCATCTCGTACATGGTTTAAAAACTTTCAACGTCATTGTAAGACCGGTTCATTTGATACACAACATTGAGATTTGGGAAGATCTAGGTCTATTCAGACTCCTGATAAGGAAGTCCTTGTCTTAAGGACAGTTGAAAAACTCAGAAACTAGTGTAAGAAAAATTTTAACAGTAATAGGAATAAGTCATCTGGGTAGGTGTGGAAAATTCTTCGCAATTATTTGCTGTGTCCTTATTATGTTCAATAAATGCAGGTTCTGACACCACCAGTGTGCATTTGTACAGTTGATTCTCATAATGTGTGCACTAAATCTACAGTTTAGTTTGCACATTTTATTCACAGATGAGGCTGTCTTTTAATGTACAATTATTCCAATAAATTGTCATCATTAGTTTTCATTGAACATACACATAGATAGGTTTTATAAATAATCAGCTATTAGGATGTTATTTTACCTCAGACACAATATAATTTTTTGACAAACATAATGAAATGGAAGGAGGATGCATGGAAAACATTTTGTAACTATCAACAGAAGAAATATTAAGGTAATCTGTTGTGTTTATATCATTATTGACTATCAGAAGCAACTAAGTTGTGCAATTACATTTATTGAAACTTTTCCTCCATTTGGTAAATACTATCTGCCTTGAACCTTATTTTTAACTGAAAACAGTTAAATATCTTTGTTATTTATGGTTCTATGAAAAAACTCTTCAGAACAAAGTTGTACTATTAGAAGAGGCATGTTTAAACAGTAGCATTTTTTCAAAGTCATATTTTGACAAGAAGTTAAAGTCATCAATATTTTCTTAAATGGCATCTTATATTTTTTTTTCAATATCTTTGAACAGCATAAAAAAGCAAATTATCTTCTAATAGTACAACTTTGTCCTGAAGAGTTTTTTTTCATAGAATTATAAATAACGAAGATATTTAAGTGTTTCCATTTAAATGGTCCATTCTGTGTATACCTTTAACTTTAAATAAAAAAGGCTACATCTCCTAAACATAACATTAAAATTAGGTTACGAATGAAAAGATTGGATAGATTTGAACGAAATAAAGATAGTTGGTGCATGGCCGAAATTAAAATTACATTCGAATTAGCCAATCAGAGTTTACAACATCTTCACGTTCCCTTAACTTGAATCCATCCAGCGTTGTTCAACGATGATCAACGTAACCTAGGAAACGCTGCTACTGTTAGAAATTATCATTTGTTATTTCTTTTTTATACGAGGACGCAACATTTAGAAAGCCATTTTACTGTTGGCCATGGTCGGCCATGTCGGACGAAAGAAAGCAATTCTTAAAATGCGAAGTGATAAGGCTATCAATTGCCGGAAAAAAGACTGCTGAAATCGCGGAAGAGTTGAAAATGTCAGGCAGAACAGTAAGAAAATATATAAAAAGGTATCGAGAGATGGGTGAAGAAGGTTTGGCGGATCGTCGTCGATATAATGGACCGCAGCGCAAGACGTCGGAAGAACAAGATGTTGCAATTGTCCAGGAAATTGTTAACAATCCTTTTGAGAGTGCGGCAAGTGTATCTAATAAACTTCATTTACCAGTATGCGCAAATACTGTGCGAAGACGTTTACGAGAGGCCGGTTTTCACTGTCATCGACTCACGCGTAAAGTACTGTTATCGCAAACACAGCGCGAGGACCGCACTGCATTTGCATTGCAACAATTAACTGTGCCGCAATCTGAATGGGATGTAACAATTTTTACAGACGAAAAAACATTTTCTTCGACCGACAGTACTGCTGCCCATGTATGGCGACCGGACGAGGTCAGCAGGTATGATTCCAAACATGTCGTTCCATGTCGAGACAATGGACACGTTACTTGTGCAATGTGGGGGTGGATAAGTGTTCATGGCCCTGGTGAATTAGTTGAAGTATCGCCGTGCATGAATTCTTCTGAATATATTGATGTTTTGGAGGATGTTCTTATACCCAGCGTTCGCGCAATATATCCAGAAGATGAAATGTCAGTGATCAGATTAGTCCAAGGCAACAGTGCAGTACACACTTCACCATTAGTACAAGAATGGTTTGCTGATCATCCTGATATTACTGTTGTGCAATGGCCTGCTATGTCACCAGATTTAAATTTAATAGATAATGTTTGGGCACATATGTTTAACTCTTGGGGATCTGCTGACATTGCAACAACAAGAGATTGTTTAGTAAATCAAGCAACGTGTGCATGGGAAGACTTGAGGAATGAACCCGAGTTCTTCACTCATTTGTATGAATCCGTCCAAAACCGTTTCCACCAAGTAATTGACAGAAATGGTCAGTGGACGGACTTTTGAAGATATATTTTTATATAGTTTCTCTGTAATTCTCAGCCATGTTTTCTAAGCTATGCTGGATAACCTGATGTGCTGCATGTACTTTCTGCAAACTGACAGGTACTGATTTAATCATCAAATGTTCAAACTAAACAAAAACTCAATATCCTCTTTTATAATAATGTATTTATAATTTTCAGATGACACATCTGAAGATCCTAACATCTCATCTAATGCAGTAGAGATTTAATAGACAATTGCTTTTAGAAATCATTTGATATAACTGACTGAATCATAAACGGCCTTTTTCAAGGCCACCAAAAATTTTACATAGAAACATAACTCTCAGAGAACTAAGACATATTTAATAAATAATGTTTTATTCCTTACATTGATAACCTGTAAACTTTAAAATAATATTAAATAAACTAAATACAATATTATATTACAATATATAAATATAATTATATACATTTTATATATTGTAAAATAATATAGTAATATTTAATATTCTGGATATAATACATGCAAAATAAGGTTAGATGTTGCGGTATTCATTTGGAAAATGGTTAAAATTACTTTTTTGTATT
This sequence comes from Ptiloglossa arizonensis, assembly GCF_051014685.1. Lineage (NCBI taxonomy): Eukaryota > Metazoa > Arthropoda > Insecta > Hymenoptera > Colletidae > Ptiloglossa > Ptiloglossa arizonensis. Next base: position 25,583,783 of record NC_135050.1, read on the forward strand.
CCTGATTGCAAATGAAGTCCAATGCTTTTAATTCTAAATTTTACATATGTTCAATTGTGTATGAATTTATTTATTGGTAAATATAATGTGTATTTGTTACGTTTGTAAAGTATATAACCACAAATAATAATAGCAGCTATCATAAAAGTTTCTTAAAGCTGTTAGTCTATAATTAATATTACTGTGCGTAATGTGATTAATGAAGTAATTTAATTAAATATCAAATCTTATAAATTCAATTATATTTAAATAAAAATGTTTGCTCTTACAATTCTAAATGAATTTATTGAAATATTAAGTGAGATTAATTTCAGAATGATAAATTAAACATTCTAAAATTTTGTTATATTAATTAACTTCAGTCTCGTTTAAAAAGTTCTTGTAGAGATTATGACCACCAATTGTTAATCAGCCTATAGAGACATTGAACATTTTATTTTCTTTATATTTATTACATTGCCATAAGTATTATTTATCTATTTGACAAATATGTCACTTTACTGATAAAACTTATCGCATAATAGTCAATGAGATAAATTTTCATAAATGACGCAATTACAGTTCTATATACATACTTAAATAAGCGTAAAAAGTCTAAGCTAACCAAACTAACAGTCGTACTTTACTATCATGATCGTATGAAATGCGTTCAAGGTAACCATAAAGTAGCTAAAATGACTTTTAAAACCAAACAGTTGTGAAATTGAAGCTGAGCAAAAAAATTAAAAATAAAATGGTAGGGCTATCTTAACGATAATATAGTGAGGTAGTTTCATAAATAATCGCCAATTGATTTAATCTTAATTACAACAGAATGCATTAAACAAAACGTAAATATTTTTCTTTCTTTGCTATCGAATATTTCTACCGTGATATATACTAAAGTGCCGCTCACTATTTTAGAATCGTTCTATATAGTTTATTGTGTATGACAGAGTTTACTGTTTCTTATCAACGGAAGAGTGCGTGGCGTCACTCAGCGTAGCAGGGGCACGTGAGACAACCGTCTGCTAGACGAATTAACGACTGGGTGCATGATCTTCCTCGTGACATTCCCCGGGTAGTTTTAAAAACTTCGGTTTTCTTGTCATTTCTGTGTGATTATGTTACATAGATTGACGATAGTTGTAGGAAAGCAATATGTTCACGGTATTTCGTACGTTATTGATACTTACGCATTTTTTCTGCAACTTATTTACCGCGGTTCGTAACTGCTGTATGATCCTTCATCGTAAGTGCATCGAGATTTGGTATGGTGAGAATTTAAGGACAGAAGTCGAATGGCTGGTGTGTGCCGCGAGCAGAATGAAAAAGCTACCAAGGCATATAATTGTTGTTTTCGGCGCGAAGGAGGACACTATATTAGACTGCGTGCGAATAATCGGTTGGTGTATCACGCTCGGTATACCGTACATCAGTTTCTTTGACATCAGTGGTAACGTTGATTTTTGTTCATTGTTTTATTCTAATTAATGTCAATAATATGATTACTATGTTTTCTTTTATATAATTTTTGTTTCTATGCTAGGTACAACATGTGTGTAATAATGCTGAGTGAAGCGTGTTGTTAATGTATCTATGTTACACAGATTTTGTATTGTAATACATGTCTTGTGTTGGTTGATGCATTTGCTGTTCAAGCATAAAGGGATTGTATATTTTCTAGTAAAAGTTCAAGGATTGTCAGTTTAATTCATAATTTCAAAGAACTCCAATTCAAAGGAATTTAAAAAGCTTAATGAAAATGTAAATTTGTTATACTCGTTGCAACAAAAAACAACAGCTTTAGTAATAGAGTTTGGAGTGTTTTATGATATAATTTTCTCCTCAAAAGTGTTATTGTTTATGGTTTTAGTAAAATTAATAGTTACGTAATTAGCTAGGCATGTATTCATACTGTTAACATGTGTGAAAATACATGTATTATTTACTATAACCTTAAACTTGAAATATTTTGATTGTATTATGCAAACAATTATATTTATATTTCCCTTTCTGCTACAATTTTTCTTTCTGTTCAATATTTTTTTATAATGTAACTATATTTTCATTATCGCTACTGATTTGACTGTGTAATGAACTGATGATCTGTTCGCTTAATAATATTTGTATCTATTTGTATATTTACAAGTTATTTTTGAATGTTATATTTCTTGCACAGTTCACAAATTTATGTGATTATATTTTATTATATATTTTTCTTACATGTACAAAATATAAAAATGAATTAAATATGACAGTAATGGAACATTTTTATGAACTTTATAGAATTATTTAGTATTATTTTTAGTTATAACATATTTACTATTATTTCTTTTTTAGAAAAAGATTTATTTATTTAAATATAACAACAGACTGTTTATTGCAAAGTATTTTTTTTATCTATTGACTCATGTTCTATTATTTTTCTTGTATTGTTTTGTAATTTGTAAATAATCAAATTAAAATATTTATAATACTACTGAAATTTTTTATACATACATGACATGGAATATATTTAGGAATCCAAAATTTTTAAGCTAACATTATTAGATGCTTAATGACTACTTATTTTAGCATATTAATTCATTGAGAAAGAACTTTTTTATTCCAAGAATTAGAGAATTGTCCTTAATTGTGTGAATTATAAACTGTACGTTATATTGTAATCATTGACAAATTTTTCACAGTTATTAAAATAGTTTTCAAGTATATAGAACAGTCTAATATTACGTTAAACAGGTGTTACTACCTATCGTCAAGGACAAATTAAATATTCATGCATGTTGCTTATTATCATTTATGCAAAACTACGATATTGTACTTCAACGTACAATTTTAAAAATTCTATTTAAAGTAATGAAGAAAAACACTATTTAATTGATCATCAATTAATTTATGTATTCTCAAAAATCAATATTATATTTATTTTCTATTATTTTCTATTAAATTGTATAATTCAAATATGTATTATAAACAATTTGCATGATTATGCCAGAAAATTATGTTATTGAAAGTATTGCATTTAAAGTTTTACATAACTTATTTTTATTATAGGTTTTTTAGTCAGAAACGAAAGTTTTTTAAAATATGAAATTGCAAAGAAAAGACCTGATATTTTGGAGCATATCAGTTGGAGCAAACGGAACATTGCTTTTGCACAAAATGGAGTAACCGGTACGTTTTTATGAGTACGGTGCTTTCTAAAATTAAAGTATGGGGAAATAACTATTTATTATTTGCAGGATCAAAGCCAAAAACGCGGATATCTTTGTTGTCCGCTTCAGATGGAAAGGAAGAAATAGCAGTGCTAACGAAAAAGTTAGCTGAAGCCGTTATTACGGGAACAATTAAGTCAGAAGAGATAAATACCGATTTACTTAATGAAAAATTAAATTCTCGGGGAATACCTGATCCTGACTTAGGGTTAATATACGGCCGCTATTGTTCTACGTACGGTGTTCTGCCATGGCAAACAAGAATGACGGAATTTTTGTACGTTTTTTGATCATTTTTATTTCTCTAATTTAGAGAAATTAATTATTAGGTTGTAATTTTCGATGTATCTTTCCTCCTCCTATGTTGCTACATGTCTGTACTTCTATATTACTACATCTTTATTTTTCTATACTTTCATTTTGTATACTTTTTCTATGTATTTAGATATTTATATTTTTGTACTTGAATGAATACTACAAATTTGGTTGTGAGTGCCATTAAGCATTTAATAGTATACTTCTTCTGTTTTCAGCACATTACCTCTATATGTTAGCTTATCAGCAAAGGATTTCATACATCTGCTGGAGGAGTACAGTAAATGCGAGCAACGACAGGGAAAATAACAGGAATTGTTGTTCTTATTTGTGTAAAATTCTTGTATTCCAAACAAAACAAATGAACAAGAAATAGATTTTAAGAAGATTTACAAAGACTGAATTTAAAACAACTTACAGATACTATTTTATAAGTGGTTATGTGCTAGTGAAATAAAGGAGGAACTTGCAGCTTATGCGATACAAGTGACGTTTACGAGCCGATTATAAGTGGGTGTCTGTAAGAAGAAACTTGGCTAATTTATGTTAAAGACATTCTCACAATCATTGAGAGTCTTTTACTTGTGTACAATACTAGTTACCTTACTACAAAGTATTGGTAGAAAAAAAAGAAATCATACAGGAGCGTAGGAATGTTTCTGTTGTTTCCTTAAAAGCTTAAGGCTCCTGTTATATTTAGTTTTAATGTACTATAAAAATGGTACTTAAACACTATATGAACGGTACTTTCGGCAAATACAAAAGGAAAAACGATAAAAGTCCTATTAACAATTTACTTATTTAATTTTAAAAGAATAAAGTGTCATTTTTAATGTGATAAGTACAAATCTGATATGTTTTAATAGTCAGATTAAATATTAGTACATCATATGTGTCAATTTTTCAAAATTTAATTTGTATCATTTTTCTCGTACCGTTTCTTTGTATTGCTTAAAGCATGGTTGAAAGAATCCATGCTTCTATGGACGAACTCATCTATCTCGTTCATAACGTGGAACTAAACTGAAAGAGATCTGAAATAAATTTAAAAAAATTCCTGCATTTCTTTCTTACCACTGTCAGTAAAATAGTGACATTCCTATTACATACATAGATAGTTTACTCGTGAAATTTTTATGCACGTGAATATTTTGATAATGAAAGTAATTTTTACTTTGGTCTGTGTGGTACATTTACTTGGGAGAAAGCGCCTATTGTGGAGTCTAAAATTCCTAAAAATATGAATACAGTTCTCTTTTGCACAAATGCTGTGTTTCATGTTTATTCAATAATCCTTTTCACTTTGTATTGTTTATGTATATTGTTTTTCATTTATATGTCTCTTTTAGAGTTTCTTTTTGTTGTCAAGGAATTTGTATAAAATGCTAGAAAAATACAATTAAGGCTTTTTTATATAAAACCATCCATAAAGATGTAAATGTTTGAATGGACATTTGGAACTTTTTATTATACCCATTAGGAGTTTTATAATAAAAGAATAGTATATTTTAGCAGAATAGAAAAAAATTATTAATTGAATTGAAACATTCATATTCTTATATTTAAAAAAATAAGTGAAAGCTACTAATAGGTATAATATAAGCAAAACTAATATGAAAAAATATTACTTTTACAAAATATAAAAAATGTTTCTCATCATTATGATTCTTATACTTGTTAATTAATTGCCGCAATAATTTGGTTGTAATAGAAATGAAATTGATATTAAAATAAATTTCTCTGTTTTTTTTAAACAAAGGTTTTATACCAATACTTACACTATAAAATTATTTTTCTATTCAAATGGGAAAATTGAAAATTGTAAGTAAAATTTATTTTATAAGTGAATTTTACCTTGAATGCAAAATAGAACCTTTAGTAGAATAATATTAATCGAATAGTTTTCGAAGTTACTAGCTATTCGAAAATAATTTTAAGGACATACATTTAATCTGTAAATATTAACCTTGTTTTTAAAAGGTTTAGATAATATTTTACCCACAATTAGATCGTAATTATGATTTTCACGGAATAAAATTCTTAACATAGCGTTAGACTCGTTGATGCTTGAATTTATGAGCATCGCTGTCATCCACGAATCACAGTTCGAATGTCTACGATTGTGTAGGATGTTTAAGGCACTCTTCTCCAGTTCATCGGCTCAACACCGGATTATATACTTTCAGGGATGTCAGTTCGGCTCTCTCGTACACAAAGCATACACAATGGTGTAGGCGACTCTGGGGACCAAACATTTTTCAAGATAAAGTATACTATATTGTTCTACTTCTATGTGTTGCACACCTACGTAGAGCGTGTGACAACTAAAACGAAAGAATAAGTCAGCTAACCTACGTAAAGAAACAATCATATAGGTCGAATAGCGTTTAAATGGTTTAAAGCTTAGCCACTCTTTACGAATTTGTCGCACTTAAAAATTTGTAAAGTTGTTTAATAAAAGGATTATCAAAAACAGATCGTTAATTTCACATTACAAGTATTATTAAATATTTGTTCTCCAACAATAGAAAAGTGAGGTAATTTTGTCTCGACAATAGTGTCGACATGTACTACCTTGATCAAAAAGTTCTAGGACTGTCCCCCGTGTGTCGCTGTCAATCACCCGATTGTTTCTTTTTTTTTTTTGTTAGGTTACCATATCTGTCATTAACACTTCCTTCCAATTTCAGCATCATAGCTTGATATTTGTAAAAGTTACGTTGTACTGAGCACATCTCCTTTGTTCGTGTCTTCGATTTTGAAAATGGCATCATTTGGGCATCAACGAGTTTGCATTAAATTTTGTGTAAAAAACGGATTTAACGGTCCGCAGACCTTGGATATGTTGGAGAAGTGTTTCGGCAACGATACTCTTTCGAGATCAAATGTTTTTCGATGGCACGAACGCTTCAGAAGTGGTCGTGAGTCGGTCGAGGATGACAAACGCAGTGGCAGGCCGACAACGTCGAAAACCGATGAAAACATCGATAAAATTCAAGAAATGTTGTCCGAAAACCGCAAATTGACCATCAGAGAGCTGGCAGAGGACTTGAACATTGCTTATGGATCCGTTCAAGACGTTTTGGTTAGTGATTTGGGCCTCAGACGTGTCGCTGCAAAACTGGTGCCGAAAGACCTCAATTTCATGCAAAAAAAGGACCGCGTTGAAATCGCGAAAGACATGATTTCCAAGGCCGAATCCGACCTAACATTTATTAAACGTATCATCACTGGAGATGAGACGTGGATTTATGAGTATGACACACAATCCAGACATCAAGCGAGTGAATGGCATGCACCGGAAGAGCCGAGACCGAAAAAACCACGTCGTTTTCAGTCAAGAAAGAAGGCGATGCTCACGGTTTTCATGGATTACAATGGTGTTGTGCATCAAGAATTCTTGCCAGAAAAACAGACAGTCAACAAAGAATATTATTTGGGCGTTTTGAGACGTTTGCGCAAAGCAATTCGTCAAAAAAGGCCAGATTTGTGGGCAAACAACTCGTGGATTTTGCACCACGATAACGCACCGGCGCACAATGCGATCCTTATCCGCGAGTTTTTGACGAAAAACAACACGAACACTATCCAGCAGCCTTCAAATTCACCAGATCTGGCTCCCTGCGACTTTTTTCTGTTCAACCGAATTAAAAAATCGCTTCGCGGAACGCGTTACAGTACCCGAAAGGAGGTCATGACAAAATCGAAGACGGCTCTGATGGACATACCGAAAATTGAGTACCAGCGGTGTTTCGAGGATTGGATCAAGCGCTGGCGCAAGTGCATTGCAGTCAATGGGGACTACTTTGAAGGGGACCATATCGATTTGGACGAATAAATTTGTATTTTTGATTTTATGAATAAAGTCCTAAAACTTTTTGATCAAGGTACTGAATTGGCTTCTGAGTTCTTAATTCACAAAACTTAAGGGCCTTATTGCCCTTTACGTTTGTTGCTTCTACGAGTTTATTATATCACTTCCAATGATAATACACTCCTTTATGCGACAGACCCAATTGTATTCAAGTTGTGCAACAAGTACGATGGTTAAAATTTATCATAGCGATTTGACCATTTTTTTTCAATTCTTTTTCGCCTTCTTCATCTCACAATAATATATAAAAGCTCCAATATGTACATATTATTTTCGTGAAATAAGGAAAGTTTTCGGTTTTCTTTGTGTATGGTACTTATACTCTATCGAAAAACTCTGATAGCTGCGGTGTTATATGATAATTATACTACATATGGATAGCGACTGGGTATATTAGTAACATTTTCTTTGATTCTTCCAATCTACTCTTTCTCGTTACTTTGAAATTTAAAGAATGAAATACTGTCACGTCGTTTATGTTTAAGAGATAGAAAATGTATATCTCTAGATTGAAACTGGAGCGAATATATGAGGATCAGACTAGTGGCGCAGCTGAACGGTTGGTGGGGTTAACATCTCAGATCTTGAGTAGTCAATTCACTTTTCCTTTACCGAACGAGGTAAACTTTTTTTAGTTTTAAGACTGTAGAATATCATGTAAACTTTCCAACGTAAATCTGTCGGTTCTTATTTTTCTTCATTTTACTACACTCACAGTGAAAATCTTTAGAAGCAATGTTTATTAAAATGCAATGGTTTGCGATTTTATCTATATACTACGGACAATAAATAAGTTTTCGTTCAATTTAGTAAGTATAGTGCACCCTCCCCCCACTCTCAAATCCTACCCACTTCCCTACTCTTTTTTAAACTTTCTGTAGACAAGCGAACAACGAGATCTTTGCACCTGTTTACGATCGTCGTCTTACGATGGGGAACGAGTGACCCAGATTCGTTCTAGGAAAACAAGTGTCTCTACCTGTTGCACTTCATCCCCGATTCACGAAAGACTACTCACGGAGGGAAAAAATACGTGATATGAAGCTTCTCGCCCGTAAGCTCGACGTTTAGTAGGCTCGACGACAGTTTTTTTTATTCGAATTAGTAGTAAATTTACGTAGAAAGGAAGATCAGAGGTGGGTGTGAATATATTGGATGCGTTTTGTAATTTGTATTAAAAGAAAAAAGGACATTGAAAGTACCAGCGAAACAATCATCGAATATGAAAAGATCGATGATCAGTGTGCAGCTGTCATTGTTTAGATACGTAATATCCACGCGATCCTTACAAATGAGGATAGCTTTAAGAGTAGTCTCGCCTTTACGAAATGATTCTGACACGACACGTGAACTTTCTTCTAATTTGCGCGGTAAAGTCGTTACGATAACAGTACTAATGATAATAATAATAAAAATGATACTTTTTCATCGTAGCAAAATTGTGTGCATTAAGAAATGCAGTACTAATGAAACAACGGAGCGAAGAAAACAGAAACGGAAGATTAATGCGTAGAGGTAAACGTAAGTATACATTTGTATACAAAGGTGTGGTACACCTAATGTGCTGTTATTAACCTAACTTCGAAAACAAGATAATTATGCACCTAACCGCCGCCACTATCGTTTTCAACAGCCTCGAAGTATGTCGGGAGGGAGAAGGTCACTGAATTCCGGGGGTATAAAGTATTTTGTCGCCCACTCATAGTTTTCAAGATATAATTATTACAAATCTGAGTTATAGTGCGAACTCGTGTCTCGAAGGGTGTGAGGTTGCGACTCGCGCGAGCATCGGGTTGCCTGTTGCTAGGGGCGCTTCAGAAAGAAGCACGACGAGGAAAATAATAGGTAATTACAGTTTATCTTGAACTCGGAACTGTTTATTCGTCGTTATTGTCCTGTAAACAGAGCCCGGATTGTTATATTTCGCTTTGTAGGCTTTTATTGTCTCGAAAACAGAAGTGGACCATTACAGAGCGGAAAGATCCTCGACGGAGGAGTATTAGTAAAACCGTCGAATAATATGGAGAATCAACCAATCGATGAAAACGATCACCGTGTAATCCGTACCTCGGTAGGTTTCGAAATCACGAACTTATTAATTTCAGCGAAACTCATATACACGATAAGTACACGTTGCGTCCATTTCAGCGGTGGATCGGGAATACAAGTTAGATCCATTTTTGTGCTACCAACAGTTACACCCTCGCACGAAATAAAGCAGAGACGGAGAAAATTATTTTCGAATAAAGATTGGCGAATAAAACCGACGCGTAACGATTTATTTTTTATTTTTATACGTAACGAATTATTTTTTTTTCATTCCATAATGGAAATTCTGATTTTGATTCAACGAGTAACGGATCGAAAAGTTCTTTGTCTTCTATCCGAGTTACAAACATATTTAACCTTACTGCTTTTTCTGGGTCTTTTCCGACCCATCGCGTACTTCCAATACATTATTCTTCCATAATCGACCCTTTGTGTTCGAATTGCATTAAAATTTTTCATCGTAGTGTTTCGCACATTTCACGAGGCGTGCAATTTTTGCGACTCGAAGTTTTCTTCGAAAATTTGAAAAATTATAAAATATTCCAGCACATTCCCTTTCCACTCGATCGCCACTTAATTCGGTGTACCTTCACCGATTCGGAAAACCATCGCGGTTTGGAATTGAAATTAAAATTCAATTACTCCTCTCTCGTAAGATGTAAACCTATGTATATGAAATATTCAAATGAAAATGTGCCGTTTCGAATTAATTACACGATTCGAAGGATTTCATCGAGGTGCTAGTTTCCGGTAGCAGAAAAGCTTCGAGTGAAAAGGGTTAGAGCTATTGCAACGGTTGTAATTCGATGTTTCTGTACTTCCCAACCCTTCTCGTCGCCTGATAAAATTAAAAAAACCTAGTCCATCGCAGAGGTATCCTTCCAATAAAAAATATCTTTCCAATAAAAAAATATCTCTCGACAGTCGAACGAACGAACGAACGCATTACGATTAAACGAACCGCCGAAAAAATACCATCGGGTAAATAAACAGCTGCGTAAAAACGTAACAATAACAGCGCTAACAACACAGGCTGTTGAAACATCACGGAAGCGGCGGCGGATCAAAGGGTGTGCTCGGGCTCGTTACAAATGAAAAACAAATACAAAACGTGGTGATTAAAAACAAACCGTGACAACGTTCATCGTGTTGTCGATACTTTATCAAAAACCCCTCGTCGTTAACCCTTCCCTCCACCCCTCCCAGCGACGTAACCGCGGGAATGGTCGGATAGGTGTTTCCCGTGATTGTTCCGCGTCGTTGACGATCCATCGTGCGATCGTTCCGATCGCTTAACGTTGGATCGTCCGTCGATCGTTCGTAAGGCGCCGCGGCGCGATTTCGTGCGCGGTTGATGATTATTATTCGCCCCGGTGTCATAAATAATAAAGGAGATTACGTAGGTCGGTAGCCGGTGGTGGTGTAATTGAATCAAAATAATGTAGAGGTATCGTGTTGTACGCTCGGCCAATCATAACTCAGGTGAGGCTATCTCGTCTCTCTGTGCCGTGGTGCGAGGCACGGGGATGCGCCGAGGGTGCCTCTATATAAAGGGTGTCATCTCTAACCCCGGACACTCGTTCCACCACCAACAGGCCGCAAACGTCGCCGACGCCGCGTCGTCGTCACGCGCGATTCACTCCGTATTCTTCCCTGTTTCGCTACGAGTCGGAAGCCGCGCGAGATAACCGAGATCCGGTACCAGCCACCCCTGCAGTCGTCCACGCAATCCCCTCCAAACGTTCCACGAGGATGGTGAGTGTGTCTTCGATCTCTCCGACCGGTACCGCGACGTGTTCTGCTCTTCGGTGAACGATCGATGCGACTACTTTCCTCTTCGGTGAATCTTCATCGGTCACGGACGAGATCGTTGGATCTGGTGCGCGGGTGGCGCACGATTCTCGGTATCGAATTCAAATTCGTTAGATACAGGGATTCCCAGGCTTCGTTGCCGGTTTCGTGGATCCACGCGGGGTGTTTCGACGAGTCGGTGCTTCGGTTCGAACGAACTGTTCGATCTTGGTTCTCGAAAGGGAGCTCGTATTGGGAGCTTTTTGGAGTTACTTCGGTATCGTGTACATTTTCCACGAGAGAATCTTTGGAATTGGGAACGGGGAAAATAATTGGTGGAAGACGAAGGAAACTTTTTTTGTGGTTATTACTTCGCGACGATTGTTACCCGCTTTCATGTTCTCGAGGTTTTTTGGAACAGAAGTAGACTGAGAATAGTATGCAAGTAGTGGTCGATGAATTTAACTTTTCGTGCGGTTATTGCTTCGCGACGATTGTTACCCGCTTTCATGTTCTCGAGGTTTTTTGAAACATAATTTGATGGAGAATAGTATGCGATTAGTGGTCGATGAAGTTAACTTTTCGTACGATTATTTCGTGCAACAATCGGTTGTTACCCGCTTTCATGTTCTCGAGGTTTTTTGGAACAGAAGTAGACTGAGAATAGTATGCAAGTAGTGGTCGATGAATTTAACTTTTCGTGCGGTTATTGCTTCGCGACGATTGTTACCCGCTTTCATGTTCTCGAGGTTTTTTGAAACATATTTTGATGGAGAATAGTATGCGATTAGTGGTCGATGAAGTTAACTTTTCGTACGATTATTTCGTGTAACAATCGGTTGTTACCCGCTTTCATGTTCTCGAGGTTTTTTTTGGAAAAGAAGTAGACTGAGAATAGTATGCAAATAGTGAACGATGAAACGAGCCCTTGGATTCTACGCGACGATTATTTCGCAACAACCGGTACGTTTTTGTCGCTTTGATATTTTTCAAGATTGTTCAACGAGAACTAGATATTTCATGAAAAATAGTATTTTACGTGGTCAGGTGCCCAGGTGTTTAATCTTCAATTGGATACGATTTATTAAACTGATCAGCGTTTGTCCACTTCGTGAGTAAAAATCGATTCGGAACGAAGTAAAGTGAACATGGAAAATAGTAGGTATTATTTACCAAGAATAGAGATTAAACGTCACTGTGAGTATCGAAGCTTAGTTTTCGATTAGATGAATAATTAAGATTTTCTTGGGGTCTCGTAAAGTTCTGTGTACCTTTGCGTTTTCTTAACGGAGAAATAGAACGAAAATTGCACGAACAGCCGATCCAAGATGGTAAATATTTAACAGAAAGCAAAAGAGAACACCAATGTCGATATTTGAACTTCTACCTTTGACCAAATGTGAATAGTTCGATTAAATTTAGATTTCGTTGTGATTTTCGGAATTCATTTAAAGCAGAAGGAGCATAGAAATTGAATTAGAACGATCTATGTTTCTGTGTTCCCTTGTCCGTGAAAACAGAACGAAAATAGGATTAAAATTGCACAAATATTTGATCAATGACGGTAAATATTTGATAGGAAGTGAAAGGAAACAGCAATGTCGATATCTGAACCTTTACCTTTCATCGTGTGAATAGTTCGATCGATAGATCCAGATTTTTTTGTTAGGGAACTCGTAAATTTCCGCGAGCTATTAAAATCCATAATATTTCACGTAGAAAGAGAATAAAAATTTAATTAACACGAAGCGAGTAATAGATAAAGTGCAGCAGGTATTTATCTGTGTTGGAAACGCGACACACTGCAGTTATTTAAACTGTTATTTTTCACGAGATGAATGGACCTACGTCATCGTACTTTTTAATCAAGATTTCGTGACCTTTTTGATCTCTGAATTCTCTTGTGTACCCTTCTTTGTTTCCATACAAATCAACGAGGAACAAAGCTAAATCAAAATTAGACAAATATTTGCCAGAAGATAGTAGACGATGAATACACCTCGTACCTTCTGTCAGTAATATTATCCTATCTTCGTCCTTCTCGTTACGTCGTTTTCTTTTTTCTTTTTTTCATTCGATTTCGGTTTTAATGGAAAGAAAAGTCGCTCCGTTTCGTGGATTGGCTTCGAACACGTACACCGAAAGTATTAACGCGATTCAATTAAAATATCACGCTACGAGACACAGCGATTAATCGACGTTGCCATTCGTTTGTAAACAAATACAACTTCGAACGAAAAAAATTCGTCACCATTCGTTACGAATCGATCGTCGTTAATTAATAGGAAGATTCGTTCGAACGATTATTCTTGTACAGGTTTCTGTTCATTCGAAAATTTAAAGGGATCGTTTAATTCTCGAATGTCGTACCTTCGATCACCTTGTCAATTATGGCGTTACGGTTCTTTTTGAAATTCGAGGATTTCAAAATTTTATATTGCACACACACAATTGCAATGTTACAATCTTTCGAACCCATTTCATAGTTTCGTGTTCGAGTAACAAGACCGAGGTCGAAAAATGGCGAAACGATTTCGAAATTGCTGCACGTTTAACAGGATCATCTCAGCAACGTCTAAAAAAAGAACGTTAATTCGTTGCGTACGTTTCAATGTTTCGAAATTACGGGCCTGTTATAATCGTGCAACGAAACCGGATATAACTCGTTTCATACTCCGAAGGGTTAGTGTTCTTTACGTCACGCCACCGCCCGCGACATTTAATGCTAATCCTTCGGGCTAATTACACCGGTGAAGAATTGCATCCGTTCTCCATACGTTACGATAACGTCTCGGTTATCGATAAAATTCCTTCCCCGGATTCAAGGAGATCAAAACTCACCGCCACCATTTTCTTCCTTCGACACGAGCGATCGTCACTTTCAAGAAAGTATAATTTCTATTTCTATTTATTTCGAATCTCCTCCCATTTTTTGTTCAGTATTTCTTTTACATTATTCCGATTGAACGTTGTAGATTTGTATTTTTTAAATATTTTCATTATGTCCAGATTCGGATCGTATTTTCATTATCGTGGTTCGAATTTTCCGCGCTGGTACAACAGATGGTTAACTGTTATCCCAATGTTGCAGACGAGGTGCATTTTCTTTGAACGATGCTCACGGTTAATTTTCCAGCGATAATTGTCTTTTCTTTTCAATGAAGCGAGACACTGATGGCAATCTTGTACCGTATCGTGAGTTCTGTTAAATTCTTTTTCTTTGGACGTTACGAGACTTGTTTTCCTTCATTCAAAGCGAGCGTTGTCGATGGTATCTACGCGATTCTTGTATCTTTGTTGCTGTCGATAAATTCTGGTGTAGATTTCTTGTACACTTTTAACGATTGCGTATTTATCTTTCTCATAAAGCTTCGTTGCAATATCTTTCTACACTCGTGTCGTACCGTGTGGTATTTAATCGCATGTATAGCTATTTGAGATCTTTAAGATGCGAAGATAGTGAAGATAAAACATAGATTTTGTAGTACATAAAAATTTGTGCAGTACTGTAGTTTAAAGAGGTATTATTTTACATTATTGTAATCGCCAATGAAAACTTATTCAAATTCGACAAATTGCTTTAGTAGATTTCAAATAAAACATTTTCTAACAACACGAAAACATAAATGATAAAAATACTCCTTGCTCGAGGACATTCGTCCAGTACTGTATTTTAGAGAGTTTTACATTAATATAATCTCCAATGAAGATTTATTCAAGTTCGACAAATTGCTTTAGTAGACTTCGAATAAAACATTTTCCAACAACACGAAAACATATATGATAAAAATACTCCTTGCTCGAGGACATTCGTCCAGTACTGTATTTTAGAGAGTTTCACATTAATATAATCTCCAATGAAGATTTATTCAAGTTCGACAAATTGCTTTAGTAGACTTCGAATAAAACATTTTCCAACAACACGAAAACATAAATGATAAAACTACTCCTTGCTCGAGGACATTCGTCCAGTACTGTATTTTAGAGAGTTTTACATTACAACTTTCTTTAGTAGACATCAAATAAAACATTTTCTAACAACACGAAAACACAAATGATAAAAATACACTTTGCTCGAGGACATTCGTCCAGTGCTGTATTTCAGAGAGTTTTGCATTAATACAATCGCCAATGAAGATTTATCGACTTCGTCCAATTCCGACAGATAGTTCTCCACTTGTGCTTCGCATACAACGATCATCGTTACTGATTTTCGAACATCGTACGAGTCACTGCTCCGTTTCGTTCGCAAGTTGTCTCCACGAGGCAATCGCTGTTTCTTTTCCGCGAGGTAACGACGTAATAGTTAAAATTCTCGGCGGCTCCGCAGCCATCCCGTTTCCTGTTTTCTTATTTCTAACTTCGTCGTATAAATTACCATGAAAACGCCACGCACTGTCGTCCAGGGTGAAAGTCGTGCGAGTAACGCGATTTACCAAGTCAATTTTTTCGTTTAATCGCGTGAACGGCATACCGTATCAGTACAGAGATGGTCTCGCGAACCGTACATTTTGTTGGCGTTTCATCTAGTTCGTTCGGATTGTTGTTACAAATCTAACCTCATTTGCATCGCACGCAATTTCAACGAGATGATAGGATAACATTTTACGCAAATATGACTCTTGGTCCTTGCGCAAATATTTTGTCGAATAGGAACGGATATGATACTGACAACGGTACCAGCTGACGGATGACAATCGGAACGATAATAATAACGTCTTTGTTGTACGGTGTGTCCCGTGAAATCTCGTTGAAAAGGGATGTATATAAATGTATATAATTGTGTTCAAATTAACAATCAATATTGAAGATACAAAGACGGATGTAAGGAAGATATAAAATAATATTGTGCCAGTCGTTAGAAAATTATTGAAGTCTAATGTCGACTCAAATGTAAACATCTACTTAACTAAAAATTGAACGTTTTATTTATATATATACATTTAAATTGATATTATATTGAAATATACTACTTTACTCTCGTCTTTGCCAGAAGTTTGTCTACAGAAAATGTTACTTTATTCGACAAGCTTGCGTGTCGACATTCCACACGTATCACCTGGAATATTCGCCATTTTTCGACTCGCAGACAATACAAAAGGGAGGGAAAACAAGGCGCTCTAATTTCTTTCGAGTTTTGCGAACGATGACGGATGACAAGGGTCTCTACCGGTTGTTCTCCGTTTCTCTTTACTCCCCGTAGCATTCTCTTTCCCATTTCGGTCATTTTTTTCCCTTCCCTAATCGTGATCTACGCGTCGCTCATATTGTAACGCGGTTTGGCGAAATAATTAACCAGAGAGTCACTTCCGGCTTTTCCGCACGATTTGTGCCGCGATTCAAGCTGAAATTAACTTCTCGATGTTACGGTCCCCGTTATTGTAATTTCAATTGTTATTTCCACAGACGGGGAGAGAGATTCTACAATTCGATCGTTTCGAGAACTCTGACGATAGATACGAATCTAGAAGTGTTCTCTACGTGTGCGATAAGAAACGATCGATAATCGTCTCGATTAAGAATCATTTTTCATCGTTACGTCGTTATCATTGTTCAACAATCGCGCGTCTTCGTAACCGTGAGATTCTCGAGCGATGTTTGCTCGAAGCAAAGGATAATAAGCTTCTCACCTATCGGCACAGTTCTCGTTCTATTAATAACGTTTTCTTTTCGCCAGCGGGCTCGTAAATCTGTAGCTTTTTAGCTGGAACCGGTGGCAAGTCCGTAGGCGACATAACCGTTATGAAGGGTGACCGCGTACGGGGTTAATTAAAGTAACGTAACGCACCGTATTAATCTTGCTCGGTATACTGGGGGGTATTACTAAACATCCTGTTAAGACAGTTAATAACACGCCGATATTATTTACAGCGACGCGTACTGTGTCGCAACCCGTTTGTCCTGTCCAATAATCTCGAGGAATCTGTAACGAAATCTCTTAATGCATCCTCGAGTACGGCGAGGTTGCACCGGTACGGTGCAACCTTCGAGAAGGTTGTACAGGGTGCTCCAGAGGGACGTTCGCACTTGTGGAGGGTATTTGGTAACAGGCGTGTACTTTTTTTTCATTTATTTGCAATCGATTGAGAAGATTGTATTTCGAAACGGAGAAGAAGTAAATATGGCCTCTCCTTTTGAAATTTTATATGGGGTAATCGAGAGAAGAAATTGTAAAGTGTGCTTCGAAAGAATGTTAATACTTGCAGAGGGTATTTGGTAACACGCGTGTACTTTCTTTTTATTTATTTGCAATCGATCGAAACGAGAAGATTGTATTTCGAAACGGAGAAGAAATAAATATGGCCTCTTCTTTTGAAATTTTATATGTGGTAATCGAGAGAAGAAATTGTAAAGTGTGCTTCGAAAGAATGTTAATACTTGCAGAGGGTATTTGGTAACACGCGTGTACTTTCTTTTCATTTATTTGCAATCGATCGAAACGAGAAGATTGTATTTCGAAACGGAGAAGAAATAAACATGGCCTCTTCTTTTGAAATTTTATATGGGGTAATCGAGAGAAGAAATTGTAAAGTGTGCTTCGAAAGAATGTTAATATTTGCAGAGGGTATTTGGTAACACGCGTGTACTTTCTTTTCATTTATTTGCAATCGATCGAAACGGAGAAGAAATAAATATGCTCTCTTCTTTTGAAATTTTATATGGGGTAATCGAGAGAAGAAATTATAAAGTGTGCTTCGAAAGAATGTTAATATTTGCAGAGGGTATTTGGTAACACGCGTGTACTTTCTTTTCATTTATTTGCAATCGATTGAGAAGATTGTATTTCGAAACGGAGAAGAAGTAAATATGGCCTCTCCTTTTGAAATTTTATATGGGGTAATCGAGAGAAGAAATTGTAAAGTGTGCTTCGAAAGAATGTTAATACTTGCAGAGGGTATTTGGTAACACGCGTGTACTTTCTTTTTATTTATTTGCAATCGATCGAAACGAGAAGATTGTATTTCGAAACGGAGAAGAAATAAATATGGCCTCTTCTTTTGAAATTTTATATGTGGTAATCGAGAGAAGAAATTGTAAAGTGTGCTTCGAAAGAATGTTAATACTTGCAGAGGGTATTTGGTAACACGCGTGTACTTTCTTTTCATTTATTTGCAATCGATCGAAACGAGAAGATTGTATTTCGAAACGGAGAAGAAATAAACATGGCCTCTTCTTTTGAAATTTTATATGGGGTAATCGAGAGAAGAAATTGTAAAGTGTGCTTCGAAAGAATGTTAATATTTGCAGAGGGTATTTGGTAACACGCGTGTACTTTCTTTTCATTTATTTGCAATCGATCGAAACGGAGAAGAAATAAATATGCTCTCTTCTTTTGAAATTTTATATGGGGTAATCGAGAGAAGAAATTGTAAAGTGTGCTTCGAAAGAATGTTAATATTTGCAGAGGGTATTTGGTAACACGCGTGTACTTTCTTTTCATTTATTTGCAATCGATCGAAACGAGAAGATTGTATTTCGAAACGGAGAAGAAATAAACATGGCCTCTTCTTTTGAAATTTTATATGGGGTAATCGAGAGAAGAAATTGTAAAGTGTGCTTCGAAAGAATGTTAATATTTGCAGAGGGTATTTGGTAACACGCGTGTACTTTCTTTTCATTTATTTGCAATCGATCGAAACGGAGAAGAAATAAATATGCTCTCTTCTTTTGAAATTTTATATGGGGTAATCGAGAGAAGAAATTGTAAAGTGTGCTTCGAAAGAATGTTAATATTTGCAGAGGGTATTTGGTAACACGCGTGTACTTTCTTTTTATTTATTTGCAATCGATCGAAACGAGAAGATTGTATTTCGAAACGGAGAAGAAGTAAATATGGCCTCTCCTTTTGAAATTTTATATGGGGTAATCGAGAGAAGAAATTATAAAGTGTGCTTCGAAAGAATGTTAATATTTGCAGAGGGTATTTGGTAACACGCGTGTACTTTCTTTTCATTTATTTGCAATCGATCGAAACGGAGAAGAAATAAATATGCTCTCTTCTTTTGAAATTTTATATGGGGTAATCGAGAGAAGAAATTGTAAAGTGTGCTTCGAAAGAATGTTAATACTTGCATAGAGTATTTGGTAACACGCGTGTACTTTCTTTTCATTTATTCGCAATCGATCGAAACGGAGAAGAAATAAATATGCTCTCTTCGTTTAAAATCTTCTATCGAGAGAAGAAATTGTACAGTGTACTTCGAAAGAATGTTAATACTCGTAGAGGGTATTTGGTAACGAATAAAGATGTCAGCTGCACGAATATGTTTCGCTCGGAGTGCCTCTTGAGCAACTGCAATGGTTGCAATGGTGCATGGTAGACCGATGGTTCGATCGATTGTAAAAGAAAAGAAAATATATAAACGTTGAAATTCCAGATCGGTAAGCGTTAACATTTTTTTGAACCATCCAGTATTATAATTTCTAAGCTTATTCCAGCTTCTGCCGCGAAGGAGTTCCTTACGTCCCACTTTCTGACAGATTAGACGTTCAGACACACGATTTCTCGAACCGACAAGGGGTAATTTTGCGGACCCGAGGAAATACGACATCTGAAGAAATCTCGGAGTTAAAGAATGATCGAATAAAATCCAATTTGCTCGGTACGAGCATTCGGGAGTTCGAGAAGCAGCGTTGAAATTTTTACGTTCAGAAATAACCTTCGAATAATTTAAAAGACGAAGAATTTAATTAGTTCTCGTGTTTCTTCGAATGGAACGTTCTGGGAGCGTTTTGAGAGTATTTTCGAACGTTGGAGAAATTTGATAACTTTCTCAAGTTGATCGAATACAGAAGTAGATTTTGAATAATCGAGAAACGAACAGATCAATCAGTCCTCTTGTTTCTTCGAGTGGAACGTTCTGAGAGTGTTTTGGGAATATTTTCGAACGTTGGGGAAATATTTGTAACGTTCTTAATTAAATCGAATATAGAAATTTCAACGATCGAGAGTAGATTTTAATCGAGAAACGTACAATTCAATTAGTCTTCTTGTTTCTTCGAGTGGAATGTTTCGAGAGTGTTTTGAGAATATTGGAGAAACTCTCGAACGATCTCGAGCTAATCACGATCACTTCGAGTCGAAATTCTTGTTGTAGGTGCAAAAATTAATCGACGGATTCGTATCGGTGATTTCTGTTCGCTAATTTTAAAGAAAGTAAACTTTATCGAATCTGTTCTCCACGCATTCGCGATCGGTGGATATTTAAGGAGAACCGCGACGAGTTTTCCGCAAGTACAACAGGTGTTCGAACTAATTTCGCAACGAATCTACGACTGGGAACGTTTTAATTGCTCGTACATTTAGACCCAACCCAGACCTACCTTTCGAGGGATCGATATTTTCAGCACATTTTGTACGCGCCACGAGTAGACGTTGAGAAAATAAAACGAGGGGAAATTGGTACCGGAAGACATCGTCGATCGACGATTCCCCGTGATCTTGCTAACTGCTTCGAATTGTGTTTTTCGTTCTATGGAGTGGTATCTCTACTGTCGAAACTTACGTAACTGCATCGTTATCATTTGTCTACCTCGTTACGTAACACGTAATACAATCAGTTCCAACTGAAGACGCACCTATTTACCTCTTACTGTTATATTTATATCCGTATCGATAAGAATCGCATTCGAATTAATGCGATAAGAAGTAATAAAAGAAGCTCATTAATAATTCAAGAGATTTCTCAGAGATTCGAGGGAGACGGAAGCAAATTTAATCGGTTCATCGGTAAAGAGTACATTATTTATTCGTTCGATCGTCCTTTCACTCTTTTTAAACGAACGATTGCAGTACCAAAAGTTCGCACTATGGTACCAGAGAAGTTGTTTTACGAGTTGTTACAGAACTCTATTTCAACTCGAATTTAATCTGGAATTATATATTATGTAAATCGTGGAGTTGTAACTCTTGAGAAGTGCATTTGAAATTAACACAGTGTGTCCACGAATTGTTGCAGAATTCTGTTTCAAGCGGGGTTAGATCGAGTTTTAGATCCAACCCGATTTGACATTAACCCAACGTAGAATTATATTCAATTATACTTATTAACAAGTGCAACGTTAACGTTACAAAATATTAACGTTGTTAACATTAGCGTGTATTGACATCAACAAGTACAATTTAACAAGTACAAAAGGCTGCACCGGTTTAATATTTACGACGTCGCTCGATCAGATTGCATTCTATTTTTTTTCTCGGAGAGTGACCTAATTTGCACTCAATATACATTCAACGTATGCCTTATGCAAATCAACGAGGAAGGAAATTCTATTGGAAATTGTTACCGTTGGAGGAACACAGGTGTTATAAATTATTAGGAAACTTGATTTCAAGGTGGTTCGCACACTTAACAATTCTCCGTAAATTTTCTACGGCTGAATTGTTAACTTATCCTTGTAACTTGTATTTGTAAATGATCCGTTTAATTGATACACGTATTTTCTATTTATAGTTTCTATACGAAACTTCCACCAGTGGCTTCAATCTATACCTTGCATTTGTAACTTCTACTTACAACTTTTACTTATAACTTCTACTTATAACTTACGCTCTGCCCTTAAACACGATATTACATTCCCCATAAACGAGGAGTCATTCTTTTCAAGCCCCAACCACACTTCCAATTTACACCTCGAACTTCAAACTCGGACTCTGAACGCGAAAATGTTTGCATTGAAATTATTGGATTGTTCGGAAAGTCGTTTCCTTTTTTTTTCGATGAAAATGAAACACAATTTGTTTAGAGTGTATAAACGATTCACGTGGTTATTAAATTATATATTCATATAATTTATTCGTATAATTATGTATCATATAATTTATTCGTATAATTTTATATCGTATAATATATTCATATAATTGTATATCGTATAGTTTATTCACATAATTGTATATCGTATAATTTATTCATATAATTGTATATGGTATAATTTATTCATATAATTGTATATGGTATAATTTATTCATATAATTATATATCATCCAATTTATTTTATTAAATTATACATTCTCCATTTTGGAAAACGAAATCACTTTTCGAACAAGCCAATATTTCTCGATACATTGCAATAGACGTTACGACGATTCGATCGAGATGTTTTCGAATTAAATTCACCTGACCAGTAAACTGTCGACTCGTACAAAACGCGATATAAATTATAAAATGAAATGTGTCGCGTGTAAATATTGTATACGCGACACAAAGTTTAATCGATGCTCGTATTAATTTCCCTCGTTTCTCCATGAAAAATTAACTGCTGTAAAATGCGAACTATTTAAAATATCACCGATGCTCGTATCGTTTTACCCCGCGTTTCATAAACGAACAGTGGAAAAAAAAATGTGAACTATTTAAAGCTTCACCGGTGCTCGTATCATTTTACCACGGGTTTTATAAACGAACTGTATAAAAGAAAATGTGAACTATTTAAAATTTCACCGGTGTTCGTATCATTTTACCCCGCGTTTTACAAATTAGCTATTAAAAAATGCAAATGATCGACAAACAGGTAAAATTTCACCCGTGCTCGTACCAATTTACACCGTGTCTCTTTCGTTAAACTTTTAATGTACAGTGTGGGCAGAAAATCGTGGTACAACCGACCAGTGGTTA
Organism: Ptiloglossa arizonensis; assembly: GCF_051014685.1. Classification (NCBI taxonomy): domain Eukaryota; kingdom Metazoa; phylum Arthropoda; class Insecta; order Hymenoptera; family Colletidae; genus Ptiloglossa; species Ptiloglossa arizonensis. The sequence continues at coordinate 25,606,624 of NC_135050.1, forward strand.
ATTCTATAAAAAACTAAGAAGAAAATATGGCAAAGAATCTTTTCATCCGAGACTTCGTTTCCGAGAGAACTGAATTTGAAGTTTCTTATTGGTCGCTGCTACCATTTCTGAATTTTTTACATACTTGAAAACTATTGAACAATAACACATCACCTTTCTTGTTGCCATAACTTGATAATTTGCAACGAAACGAAACGAAACTAAGCGTTACGCAGTCTGATAAACTATGACTCTTGCCTGGGTATTTCCTACAGTATCCTATCGTTATCAATGTTTATTAATATTTACACGGTCACAGATAAACGATAATAGAATACACGATAAATAAATTTCACCAGTTGATCAAGCGATCTTCGAATTCGTCGTTCTCGAAAAGGAAAGCTTTGCAAACATCGTGTACAATTATTTTTCCTTACTTTCTCGCGTAGAATTACCACCTGGCATAATGATTTTCCGTTCGCACTGTATCTTATAAAAATATTAAAAAATGTTACTCTTCGTGACACGTTCGTTACTGTACTGAACTCACGTATTGAGTCACGTTCAATTTTCTTTCTCGAAGAGCGCGTTATCGTCACTCTACGTGCTGCCCTTTCTATGCAACTGCGTGCTGGTCTCGTCCTCCATATTGACGCCACTGAGGGGCGATGGCAACCTGAGGATCTTCAAGGACGCCCCCAGTGACTTCGAGTACGTGCTGAAGAGACACAACGTCGGCGGTCGTCCCGATGAGCCCGATTCCAAGGAACGAAGGAGCAACTCGGGCTCGTCCTTCATCAGATTCGGTCGCAGCGAGTCCGATGGGAACGTGGAGAAGGCCTTGGACATCGAGACCGACGGCAGCTCGAAGGTGAATAGGTATCCGCGCTGGAAATCACCGGACGTCGTCATCAGGTTCGGTCGGTCCGGATACAAGGCTGTCAACAGCGACAACAGAGAGTTCAAACGGGGAAGAAACGACTTGAACTTCATCAGGCAAGAATTCCATTTCGAGAGCAATGGCTTGAGAATGATTGACTTTCACTCTCCCTGTCAAGTTGTCGCAAAGTTATCCTGCCCGAAAGTCATGGGAGAATTTTATCGAATTTTGATAGTGTAATGTAGCGTAACGATCGGGTAAGACTTCTATTTCGAGAGTAATTGACTTTCATTCTCCCTGTCAAGTTGTCGCAAGTGTTCCTGTCAAGTTATCCTGCCCGAAAGTCATGGGAAAATTTTATCAAATTTTGATAGTGTAATGTAGTGAACGATCGGGTAAGACTTCTATTTCGAGAGTAATTGACTTTCATTCTCCCTGCTAAATTGTCGCAAAGTTATCCTGCCCAAGAGTCATAGTAGAATTTTATCGAATTTTGATAGTATAATGTAAATTATTATCCGAAGAAACGGCTTGAACTTTATTGAACAAGTATTCTATTTCGAGAGTAATTGACTTTCACTCTCCCTGTCAAATTGTCGCAAAGTTATCCTGCCCAAGAGTCATAGAAGAATTTAACTGAAATTTGACAGCGTAATGCTCACAACTATATTACCAACATCCTCGTCTATAACTATCAAAACCATGAACCTCGTACATTTATCATTACCCCCACTTTTGCGAAGTGATCTTTTCGCTATTATATCAAAACTTTCCAAACTGTCGTTGTTTGCAAAAAACTTTCAATTTCTCTCCTCGTCTTAATATTCCTTCTCCTCCAATTTTCATTTCTCTCCCTCTCAATATTTCCAACCTCTCCACGCACAATAAAAACCCTGCCTCAATGGTAAAATATTCCTTGAAGAAATCCAAAAAGTTCGCAACATTTTCAAATTCACTTTCGACGAGTGTTTCGATCGAACCTGTATCTTCAACTGCACCAAACATCGCGACAACTTCCGACAACGTTACCAGATCTGAAACTACATCAAACTTCCCTCCACCCCCCAAAAAAAAAAAAATCCACGTAGCACGTATAATCGATTTTGTCGTTGTTGTACAATTCGTTGAAACGCAACTCACGCCACGATTGTTCTCATTGCTTGTCACGACAGATTCGGCCGGAACGTGCAGGTCTATCCGCTCGAGATCGACATGACGGCGATGTGCTCCGATTTGATGCTGAACGACGAGATGAAGGACCTACATCCCTACGAGGCGAGGTTACTACGTTTGTGCAACGTTCTCGGTAACGTCGACGCCGAGCACAGAAACGCTCTTAGCTACCTCGACGGGCGGCTCGAGTTCAAGCACGAGTAAAACCACCCAGGGTCCATCTGGTCGGGCATCGTCAGGATTTGCGCGCAGGAGGGTGCAAGAATCGCATTGCGAACGGTCCAGGACGACATCTCGCCGCGCTCAATCCTGAAATTTTCCCACGGACAACGTTATTATCGGCCGATCAGTATCGAGTTAACCAAGAGACGTCCTTCATTTTCGCTCGATTCAATTCTACGATCTTCTTTGACTCTTTAGCCCTCACCGACGGAATGGCCTACTTCTCCTTTTACGTTCAACCCTGGTCCATCGTCTTGCAACGAATGCATTCGATTCCCAGCGACTGCAGCTACCTCGAAGCCGCGTAACGAAGTCACTCGTAATTTTATTTCAACATCGACCGATCGGTTGGAACAATCCGAAACCTTTTCAACTGTCACGAAAACGACACTGTATTTTTATTACCGTCATGTAGGATTCACAAGGTCTTTGATATCGTCGAGCACTCGGTGCGTAAAGAAAGTGTATATCGCGCGATTGGAATTGTTTGAGAATTAGTTCCCGAGATCTTGTTGTTAAAATTGTAACGATAGCGTCGCGGATCTCTGCTCTCGCTAATGGTTTTTAGAAGAGCGTGAAACGATTAACGAGCAATTCGGGGGAATGGAGTGACAGCGAGAGCAGCGAATCCGTCCCGATTCTCAGAGCAGAGTGCACTTCTGGCTTCGAAATGGTCGAGAAATATCACGAAACGATCGAATCGCGAACAAGAATGGAACCGGATACGCTCGTTTATTATTTCTGTCGCCGGATATTTGGTGTTTGATTGATTATAACGATTATAACGGCTGACGAATAACGTTGCCCCGCGACATCTCTCCCGGGTACTTTAATGTGCATCCACCTGCTACACCCCGTATCTCAATGTACATACATATAAAGGTTTGATCATTGGCTTCGACATTGGCGACGGTTACCAAGATCGTAACCGCGAAGATCGTTCGAGTGACGTTTTCGTGAACGATACGCGATGTCGTCATTGTCGACGACGAGGTTCGTCGTCGTTTCATTTTGACAAATTGCTGGACGCAAGGAGAAAGGGGGCTGGGGGGTATCTACCGATCCACGTGGACTCGAATCGAAATTGAGGGAATTGGGTATGTCACTACGTGGAATCGGGTTCTTTCACATTTTTCCCCGTATCGAAATTGAGGAACTCGTCACGCGGTAATGAATTTGAAAAATCCGGGAGAGAGAATTTCGTTCGAGTCTTCGAACGATTTGTTCGAGGAAATTGTACGCGCGACGAGTGTTAAAGTTCGCGGGAAAGAATCGAGTTCTTTTTCACTTTTCATGTATCAGAATCGGGGGAAATGTTTTCCATGTATCGGATTCGGGGAAAAACAGTATCCACGTATCAGAATCGGGGGGGAAATGTTTTCCACGTATCGGAATCGGGAAAAACAGTTTCCGCGTATTGGAATCGGGGAAAAATAGTTTCCATGAATCAGAATCGGGGGAAAACGTTCTCCACGTATCAGAATTGGGGAAAAATAGTTTCCATGAATCAGAATCGGGGGAAAACGTTCTCCACGTATCAGAATCGAGGAAAATCATTTTCCATTGATCAGAATCGGGGAAAAACGTTTTCCACGTATCAGAATTGGGGAAGAATAATTTCCATGAATCAGAATCGGGGGAAAACGTTCTCCACGTATCAGAATCGAGGAAAATCATTTTCCATTGATCAGAATCGGGGAAAAACGTTTTCCACGTATCAGAATTGGGGAAAAATAGTTTCCATGAATCAGAATCGGGGGAAAACGTTCTCCACGTATCAGAATCGAGGAAAATTATTTTCCATTGATCAGAATCGGGAGAAAACATTTTCCATGTATCAGACCGGGGAAAAACATTTTCCACGTATCAAAATTAAACTACTTATCACGTGATGACTTTCGTTCGATTTTTCAGACGATTCGGAACAAGAGAGTGGTATTCGAGAAAATGATATTCAACGACCTTAATGTTCACGTGGAAGGATCGAGTTCTCCTCCATTTTCCACTTATCGGAATCAAGAGTCTGAAAATTCTGGGTATAGAACTTGTTGATTCGAAAAAATGATATTCAACGGCGATAGAGTTCACGTGGTAGAATCGAATTCTTTCGCGCGAATGATCGAACCGGTTGAAATTTGCAAACCATCGCGAACAGAAAACGTCTCCCCACGATTTTCCACGACACAAGAAGAAAGCTATCAGTGATCGTGAGAGGACATTCAGTGTACTTAGAGTTCACGTGGATTCGAGTTTTTAGCTTTGCTTAATAATAAAATATATACCGACAATGTCCTCGAAACGTTGCGAAGGAAAGTAATTCCGATGAAAACGAAACGAAGATGTTTTCCATGAACGCGTGGCTTCTTTAACAGACGAATCGTTTAATTTTTTTCGCATACTTCGCACATGTACAGACGTTTCGGAAAATGTCCGCTGCAACGGACTCAGCCCCCTTCCCCCACCGTGCGCTCTTCAATTACGATAAGAGTTAGTATTACGGTACTGCGTATTGTCTGTAACCAACACGTCGTTCTTAAAGGTGAATGTAAATTTAATACACGCGTATAAATTAAAGGAAAAAAAAAAGTGGCTGGAAGCGTGATTGTTGTCTCTGCGCGGTTTATCGTAACAAAAACCCGCCCCCACTCCATCCCATAACGTAAAGGATAAACAAGAATTTATCTATTCCAACCGCGGTGCTGTCCACAATTCGCACGTATTGCTTTATACGCGGGAATCACGTTTTATCGTTACCTTGTTTTTTCTTTTTTTTTTTTATTTTCATTTTTATTTTTTAAAGTATCGGAGTAAATCTCAAAAGTGAAAATATACGATGCTGTTACCTCACCCGATCGTTGGATTTCGAACGAAACGAGAGGGTAAATTTTATTTCGAAAGTGTTTTTTCTTTTGTACTGTTTCGACCTGATAGAATTAATGAAAAATACTCGAGCAGTTAATACGAATTGGAAATGATCGAAAATTTTCCATCGATCGATCGAGGGTTACGTTAGATTGTGTACAGAGAGATTGTTCGATATTGTAGGGAAATATTGCAAAATTTTAAGTTACATAACGATGTTACGTAACATCGAAAGTGATCTGTTCACGAATCCTGACGGTGCCAACTTTGTATCACAATTATGTCAATTTTCGATTATGAAACTTACGAAATGTATACGCGAAACTGTGCAACAATTTCCAGCAGTTTCTGTTTTGAAAGAGTAACAGTATAATTCCATCTTAAAAGTGTCTACTTCTGTCCGACCCTATACGAGTACAATGAATATACTGTCTGATCCCGTACGAGCCGTATCTACTCCCACGAGTTCGCACACGTAAATCCTTCTCCCGTTTGTCGTAACCGGTATCCCGTAACGGTACTAAATAAGAGTAACATCAAGGAATATTTTCTTTCGTTTTTATCATTTTGTTCCAGTAACGTCCAACGATCATTGTTTCCACAATGTACGTTTATCGTACACCAACGAACGATCATTCAGCATCGAATAAATTCGAATTTCTCGAATAAAATCTCGTATGGAAGAAGTCGAAAAAAAATTTCAAAAACTTTCTCTAAAATAGTTTTTTTTACACTAACGAATGATCATCCAGCACCGAATAAATTCGAATTTCTCGAATAAAATCTCGTATGGAAGAAGTCGAAAAAAAATTTCAGAATTTTAAAAATTTCAAAAACTTTCCCTGAATATAATTTATTATATTTAGGATGTAATTCCTGCGCAATGAATTTACATTCATTATTTATTTATATACGTTTTATAGTTAAACGAAAGGACAAAAAAGAATGTTTCAGGGATTAACAAATTCGGAACGCTCTCTCGTGTAATTTCTATTTCCAGGAGTCTCTCGACTAATCGTTCTCGATGTATTTTCGATCATTCTGTACACTCTACGAACAAATGTCCAACTTCATTTTCTCGTGGAACGTTTAAAAAAACGATGTTCCTTCACGATCCTTATCTCGTTCCTTTTCAACGTCTCCACCTCTTCGCATTTTTCCAGGAACTCGTCAATCGTCGCGTAATAAAAAATAATCGTCCGTAATCGTCCTCCTGCTTGGAATAAACGCGTAATCGGTGAAAAAATCGCGCGAACATCCAACGTGAACGCAGAATCACGGGACATCCTTCGCGTTAAATGCTGGTCAGGTAAACGAAGAGGAACGAGGCTGGGACAACGATGACCAACGTTTCGTTCCACCCGATCCATTAATCCGTCGAGTTATGGTCGACACGACGCTCACATTTTACGGGAAAAATTGTAACATTGTTTACAAACGCGAGTAATCGCAGCAGAGTCGTTGGTGCCATTTGGATGGTTGGGCAGCCATTTTATTTCCATTGAATATTTGTTGTTTTCCATCTCTAATCGTCCAAAAGTATCGATACAATTTCATTTCATTATCAATTAATTCTAAGAAAATAGATTAATAGACTTAGAAAGAAAATTTGTTAAATTGTTCATCTTGGACAATTTAACGAAATTAGGATACAAAGCAGTATTCTTGATAAGTGGGTGACACAGAGAATATTCTACGTATCGTTTCTTGAGTTACAATTACAGGAAAAATAATTTTAAGTACCAAATTATAACTCGATGGTAATGTAATAATAATTAATTACTACGGTTGCAAGTTGCAATTTTTTAAAGATAAATCATTGTAGTTTTGTTTAGAACAAAAACGTTCTTATCTTTGGCGGAATAAATTATATTGGTTTACGTTTAGACAAAGGTTCGTATGATCGGCTTTAATGGAAGATAGTTGAATTTTCACGTTTGTTTTTATATTTGGTTTATTATGAACAGACATTTCAGTTTCTGATAATTGGTGACACACCAACTGAAGTACCGATCTCGTGAAAAACCAATGGTTTCGCAGCGCGCTCTACGTTTAAGAGCGGCGAGTTTGGGAACTATATTCAACCCAATCACCGAAATTGGGGAAGTTAGAAAACGTAGAAAGTCTCTCCCACTTGCAGGGTGGTGCAGTGTTGCCGTTACTCGTGTATGCAGGATTGCCGTTTCTTACAAATATATCGTTCACAGTCCGAGTAGATACCGAAATCTCATTTTCTATGACAGTTTTGATATTCTTAAACAATATTCCATAAAATATCGTCCGACTACGTCATTGCAAATCGTCAGCCATCGTTCAATGCCCACCTATCGAGATGCACTGATTATGTCAAAGATTTATCCAATCTTTGACCCGGTCGTAAACCTTTTGAAAGAGAACTACCGTCGAACTATCTAACCTCGAAATATTCCTAAAATACGTTGTAATTAACACATATGTATGCACTTATAATTGCACAAATATTTATACAAGGTATTTATTATTAACATATGCAATATTGATATTAATAATCAGTAAAAATCCCGAGTATTTCAATTGTTTCCTAATTGTACCTTCTTTTCCTCTGATCAGTTCCTTCAATTATATAATTCATTACGTAGAAGTAGGCATAATTCCCAGAATCCGCGAAATAGTGTTACTCTTCGACTATCATCTACTCCTGATACAACATTTAAAAAAATTTCACAAAATGGCGCGGGATAGAAAATCGCACATTTTGAAATTTATAAGGGAAGGGAGAATGGGGAGATTCAATAAGATCGATTTTCCTTAATCACGACTGACTTTTCGCCCATTCGAACGTATTGTTGTACAAACAAAAATCTGATCTCAAAATATGTGTGCATAATTCACGTTACGTGTTGTTATCTTTTAAAGAAGAAACAACGACAATGGCATCCATAATTAATAGTAAGTAATGACACTAGTTTTAATAGTAAATGGTCACACAAATCTTCTCAGGCTTAGGTATGTAAGACGTAGTAATTGCCTTAAGACTTTTCGAGAGGTAGCGCATCATAATACGGGTTCTATGCATTCAGGGGCCACCTACTCAAGAGATACACATATCTTTCATGCTTCGTGCAATTATCCTGAACATATAGAACCCGCTATACTCTCGCGCAATCTTCTCACACGTGCACGGTTAATTGATGGTCCTATATATTCAGGGACTATCCCCTCGAGCACATTCTGTACAGCTACCAGCAATGCCTACCGGATAGATGGGTTCTATGCATCCAGGGGTCATTTGCTCGTACACATTCCTTTCGTACACAGTGAAATTGCTCCTGAACATACAGAACCCGCTATACTTGCTAACACAATATTCTCACACATGTGCAATTAATTGTACGAATGTTGGTTCTAATATTCAACCTCCATCTACTCGTATCATTCCTATGGTGCACGATGAAATTGCTCCTGAACGTACAGAACCCGCTCTACTCGTACGCGTACAATTAATTGCATGTACGTTGATTCTATGCATTCAGGGGCTCTCCTCAAGCACGTACAGCTACCAGAGATGTCTATTGGATAGACGGGTCGTATGCATTCAGGGGCCGTCTGCTCGTGAATTGCCCCTGAACGTAGAGTAACCGCCGTAAATCCCAAAATGCGATCTTCTCGCACGCGTACAGTACATGTTCAGCGAATGTCGTTCAACGACGGGTGAACGAATATTTAACGCATCCAGACGTGATATTCATCGATGTTGTGCACGTGGACATGCAATTTGCTGACAACGATGGCTGCCAAGCATACGGTCGGTCACGAGCAGTCTGTTCGTTCCACAGCGACCCACGTGTTTGTGCTTAATCCCATGCCCCAGCTGACCGACGTCCTAAGGTTTCGCTGAACTATGTAGAGCTGGTGGAACCCACGGTTTTCTCTTTATTCTCGTCCAACGTTACACGAAGCTTCGTCGTTGGCTACGAAAGCTGCAACTAGGATAACTACGCACGCCGATCGTCCTATTGTGTATCTGTGCCGACCGATGTCATGGGTTCCCGTTGATGGACACCTAGAACGAGGTACGGTTTTCTATCGGGGGCGTAGTGACCGGATCTGGGTCTTGGGACGGTCGTTTGAATGGTAGATTGCGTTACGTTGCTGGAAACAAATATGGGGATTCGGGATAATTTTTTAAATGTACGAGGGTGTGTTGAATATTGTTAAAAATTCACGTTAAGGAATCGAACTGAAATTTATCGAGAAATAAATATATCAGTGGCGATACAATTGGGTCAGTGTGTAGATTAGGTGCGTTTAACTTGTTGTACTGTTGTCGTCCGAGAAGAATGCAGCTGGGTGTAGAAAGAATTAACAGACTTCGACGACGTTTTGGTAGAAATGCATTAGTTGCATTTACCTTATGGTACTGTTGTTGTCAGAGAAGAATGCAGTTGCGCGTAGAAAAAATTAACGGACTTCAGCGGCGTTCTTCTCAATCGCGTACTATAGATATGTTGCCGTAAGTCGATACAAATAACGGTATGTACTGTCGTCAGAGACATCTGTTATTTGAAGGCGAATACGTTGATTGCCCCGACGTGTACACGTGTATACAACATTGGTTCTAATATCTTAGTCACATTAGCCTGGTTTCTAAGGCGCGATATTCGAACACGAATAATGCTACGCAAGAATCCAACGTGTGTACAGAAACTTCTGTATAAATTGATCGGAACAAAAATAAAAAATCTAGAGTTTTATTAATTCGTTCAATAATTAACGTGTCATGTAAGAGAACATTTTCTTGTCTATTGTAATTGTTCATAGTATCGTTGACAGTATTGCAGGTTACCATTAGCTTTTAACAATATAATACGATTTTAATGTTTCCCGATGGAAGATCATTGTGTTGCGTAGAGGTGTAATAAAAAAAAATCAAATAGAAAGTGGAGGGGAAGAGGGGCAAGATTTTTTATATTTTTATTTACGAATGAAAACAATTATCTTTCCGCAAATGGCAAATTCAATCTTTGGTTTTTGTTAATATATTCGAAACTTCGTGTATGTCGGAGTAAGACACGTTAAATATTAAAAATAAAATTGTACTACTGGCCAAATTTCATTTTATTTCAATGTTTGGATTGTTGGTCTTTTGGTAGACCCGTATCACTTAAAATGTGATTACAACCTTAGAATCGCTATCGCCTATCTGTTATTTGAAATCTAGGTTCTTTGAACCTGAGAAAACCAATAACTGTAAACTATGTTAATCACTGTGCTCGGATTAAATCCTCTTTCGATATCGAATTATGGATTTCATTCAAGTAATACGGGACAATCGATCAGCATGACGTGTCACTTAGTCGAAAGATTATCGTCGGATCATTGGAGAGAAATCTTGTATTCTCGAGCCGATTTGAAATTTTTTTTTTATCGAACGACAATCAGTTTTCCTGATATCCAGTTATCTTAAATTATTAATTATTAAATTACTAAATCTTAAATTTTACGAACAATAATAGTAATAATATAATAATTTAACATTAATAATATAATGTAATAATTGAATTATAATATAATATAATAATTGAATATTAATAATATAATGTAATAATAATATTATTGTTATGTCCTTGAAACTCGTTTCATAGTACCAGGTACTATTTTAAGGGGAAAGAAAGATCAGACTCGGGTTAAGGAGAATGTGGACAGTGTCGTGGCTGACTAAAACATGTGACCCAATACGAGACGCAATTCAATATAGTGAGACCTATGTAGTATTACGCAATATACAGAAGAACATATCGTGCAAGGAAAACATTTGAAATATTATCTCGTTAATATTGAGCCACCTGTGCGAATCATCACTTTTCACAATGGGAACCTTTTTCGAAAGATAACGCACAGATATTGAGAAACTGTTTTCATTTTTATACAAACGAACATTTATAATTTTTTCATATTTCAAATATATATAATATATTATTCAACACTGTTACGGAATAGATACAAAAAAAAATCGATATATTCAAAAAAAAAAACGAATACACGAAAATTATTGTTCATCGTACCGGGTTCGGTGAATGTAACATTGAGAAAAATTGTCAACGATCCAGAACCCTGTCGAAATTTCAGACCCGGAGGGTTAACACGATGCACAACAATCGGCAATCAAACTTTGCCATATACCGTGGTCTTCAAACACGCGAAAAAGGGATGCACACACGGCCCGTGTGCATCGACCCAATAATGGCCGAAGATTAGTGTCGTCCCACGCGTGACTACTCAGGATTGAGTATCTGTTGAACGTACGTAGGTGTTCCCGGGATCGATGAACCAAGTCCGCGCGAATATCTGGACCCGTCGATAAACTTCAACAGAGGGAAATGAATCCGTCCGAGTCGCAGCAAAATCTTCTCACCAACGAAGCCAGGGCGCCATCGGAGCAATCCTTACGCCCACCCCCGGACTACACTCTTGGCCCAGTTGAGAAGCACTTCCTGCTAAGCGCGGAACGAGGTGATTGTGCCACTGTCAAAAGGTAATCCTTCGAGCTGCGGCGAAGATAAATCGTCAGTAAGATCGCGAGAATAGAGAACGTTGCCGAGGATCGATCTCGAGCCACTGAGACCCTGTTGAATAGTCCTCGCTCTGTTCTCAACTATTTTCGTTTGGTCGCGTTACCAACGTCTATCGAAGTGTCGGAAATTACGATCGACCTTGAGAATAACTCCTCCATTTCTAGAAATAGGGGATTCGATCAGGTGTACAGAGCGTGGGGCCATTTTGTGACGATAGGTCACTTCGAAGTTACTGACTTTCCTTTAAAACGAGAGTAGTATAGTTTTCTTAACCAACTTATAATGGAGGCTCTTATTTGGTCAGATGTACATATCTCGATGCCATTAGGGACAATAGGTCACTTTGAGGTTACTGACTTTTCTTTAAAACGAGAGTAGTATAGTTTTCTTAACCAACTTATAATGGTGGCTCTTATTTGGTCAGATGTACATATCTCGATGCCATTTTGTGACGATAGGACATTTTATGGTCACTGACTTTTCTTTAACGAGGGTAGTGTAGTTTTCTTAACCAACTTATAATGAAGTTTCTGTTTCGATTAAGTGTACACATCTTGGTGCCATTTTGACAATTGGTCACTTTGAGTCACTGATTTTTCTTTAAAACGAGGGTAGTATAGTTTTCTTACCCAACTTATAGCGGAGACTCTTATTTGCGGTGCCATTTTGTGACGATAGGTTACTTTATGGGCACTAAATTTTCTTTAAAACGAGGGTAGTGTAGTTTTCTTAACCAACTTATAACGATGGCTCTTATTCGATCAGATGCGCCATTTTATAGACTTGGAACACTTCACGGTCGTTGACTTTTCTTTCAACCGGAGTGTTATACTTCTTTTACCTAACTAATAGCAGAGGACAGTTACAAAGGACCTTTTCCTTTTCGAAGGACAGTTACGAAGAAAAATATTTTAATTCAATGAACAGGAGATTTATTCGAAATTAAAATATAATACATTTGCGACATTTGTTTATATATCTTTGAATATACGAGGAGTTGTTCGAATGGTCCGTTACACAATATGCAGAGGAACAAGGCGTATCTCTTTTTTTGGTTGTAAATAGAGAAAAGTGGTCGGGGATGAAATTGAATACTTTCGGACGTCCCAATGTCGCCCATCGTATTTTTTTGTACACCATCAAAATGGAGATACGACTTGCCACGGTCACGTGACTCGTCCTGTAAGATCACGTGCCTACAAATTCGAAAGCTCGATAAAGTTTCGAAATCTTTCGGACGTCTCACGGTTTGAAATTTAAATCTCCTTGTAATTTCAAATTCAGAGAATTGAAATTAAGATCATGTATACGTGTTCGTATATTCTAAAATGTCCTCGTACTAAACGCAAAAACTTGACATTAAATATTTGCACGTTCCAAACGACAAAATTGTTCGATTAAGCTGAACGATTCGAAACGTTATTGAATGACACTGTCGAACAGGTTATTGGAGGAAAATAAAGATCACCCGGAGATCCTGAACATCAACTGCGTGGATCCGTTGGATCGATCTGCTCTGATCGCCGCCATTGAGAATGAAAACGTCGAGCTCATCAGGCTTCTTCTTGATATCGGGATCCAAGTGAAGGTGACACATTGAACAAATAATTTCCACTCGATTTCTGCTCGAATTGAAAACAAGTGCCAAAGGAAATTTGGTCGAGAATTTAAACTACGAGAGTATCGAATCGATGATAAAAGTTCGTAACATTTTGAACGAATATATAATTAGAATACTTACAAGTAAACATCGATAAATACAAGATATAATATAAACAAAAATGTATATATAATTATTATCACGGATGTATTAAAGTTTGTGAAAATTATTATACAAAGTGAACGTGAAACGTCGATTATTACAAAGTAAAGTAATAACTTAAGAGCACTCGGACACAAAATATCTACGAACCAATGTTTCTTAGAATTTTCGTTAATATTAATTACGATTGTATTATACATTTTTCGATGCAAATTATAACAGTCTAAATTCTTACATTGGTATTTCGTAGCGAAATAATGAGTCTATTTCGTCGGTGACTGACCATTTTTTTTTTTAAATAAAAATTCCTCTCTCTCGTTATCTTATTCTTGGACAATAACGACGAACAAACGATCTGAATGCGGTGGAGATACGAACCGAAAATATATTGAAAACGGAGGCGCGAGACTTAGGTTCTCGATAAAGTATCCACCGGCCGGAGGGTGGCGCGTTTAAAAGCACAGCACATTCTGAACATAATTCCTCCTTCTTTCTTCAGGATGCACTCTTACACGCCATAAAGGAAGAGTACGTGGAAGCTGTGGAGATCCTGCTAGAATGGGAGGAATCGACACACATACCCGGGCAACCATACGTGAGTACAACAAGTTCACAGTAGCGTTGAAACATCTTTTCAATCGCTTGGGAGACGTTCGTCATACGAAACACAGATCCAACCCGTATCTAACCTTTTAAGAATGTACTCGCCAAGGTGACTGAAATGATTCAACGATACAAACACATACATAGGTTCAGAAATAAATATTTCGTGAATTGTCGGAAATTTTTATTTTCCGTGCGATAAGAAAAGTATAGTAATCGAGAAAAATTTTGATACTTTTTACAAAGAAATATATTCCAAGACCTCCTGATCGTATTTCAACTATTCGAAGAAACAAATATTCGTCGAACGTGTGTATGTATTGTACGCATTTGAGAAGATTGCATTTGGGGGCGGATCCTATTCTCTCAAGGGCAATTTCTTCGCGCGCGTATTGTACATTTGTATTTAATGTACGAACGATTCTTATTATAATATTCTATCAATGTAAGGAGAGAGAAAAATTTGTCGATTGTTTAAAATCTCTTTCAGAGTTGGGAAGCCATCGACAGTTCATCGTCTCACTTCACTCCGGACATAACACCGCTGATTTTGGCCGCACACAAGAACAACTACGAGATCTTGAAAATACTTCTCGATCGTGGCGCGACGCTCCCCACTCCTCACGACGCCAGGTATAGTTGGGAGCTGGAGAAATGACTCCTGGATTAAGAATGTACTATGAGGAGATGAAAAGATGTCATCCGAATTAAGGAGAGAGTAATAACAAGTGTAAAGGGAATACGAACAGCGTCGAGCAATTTTTTCTTAGTTACAGACCTTCGAAGGTTGATTAAAATTGACTCAGTGTGATTCGTAATTCCTTCCAGAAGTCAACTTCTTAGTTTCGCACAGTACTTCTGGAAGTAGTTGCGGCATGTATTGAGTCAGACATTTTAGTCAGACAGTTTAAGCAAAATATTACTCGACACTGTCCCACATTCCTTTTACCAATCTATCTTAATTCAGATGCAATCTTTCTTTCCCCTGACAGTACAATGCAACTCAATCGAAACCTATTATATATAATACATACTCGACATATCATATGGCAACGAACGGTTGTCTAAAACGGCGTTAACTCGAAAACTTTAAATCGAAATCGACCGGTCATTTCAAGTTATTTGGCTTCGTGTCAATACTCGTTCGTCGCATACGGTACGGTTATTCGATTAAGAGTACTAATTATGTTATTGTACGTACGGATGTATAACGTGTCCGTATTGAAGTCGATGAAAAATATACGTATCATTGCTCCGTATTAAAATTATAATCGCCTCTCGATCATCTTCATTATCCGAATTTTACTCTGAAATTCTTTAGTGTGTTTGTCAGAATGGTTATGACTTTTTAGAACTTGATTTTCGTCACGTTCTTTACATTATATAACATTATATAGGATTTTAAAAATCTCTTCTTAATATAAAATGACCTTCGATTGACTTTGAACGTGAAATATTTTTGGTAACTTTCAAAATCGTTTTTCATCTGATTTTTCGCGCAATATTGGACAGAATTTTGAGTCTCTTAAAAAATCTACGCTTATTACGAAATGACTTTCGAATGACCTTGAGCAGCAAAAACTCGTGGCAGACACCTTGCGAGTCGACGAAAACTGCTTCCTACGGATTTAATAATTTATTTACACGTGTGCTTAGGTGCGGTTGCGACGAATGCGTGACGTCCAGCGAACAAGACTCCCTGAGGCACTCGCAGGCCCGAATAAACGCATATCGCGCGCTAACTTCGCCATCTTTGATCTCTCTGTCCTCAAGGGACCCCCTTTTGACCGCTTTCGAGCTCTCCTGGGAGCTACGACGATTGAGTCAAATGGAACAGGAGTTTCGCTTTCAGTACAACGTAATTTATTTTTACTAAAGATATTTTTACAAATATATTTTTTTATCGACAAAATAATACTTGTAGAAAATATTACCCTATTTAATATTACGCATTATACATTACTGTACCGGTGGTATTGTATAAAAATGAACTGAGAAAAAATTCTTGTATTTTGCATTTAATAATACGCGAACTTTTACGATAATACGTTACTACATAGTTGAATGGTTCTCACTTGCAGGAAATGAGGGAGCAAACGCAAAATTTCGCCACTGCTCTACTGGATCACACACGCACGTCCCTGGAACTGGAAATAATGCTGAATTATGATCCTGACGGTGACAACTGGGAACCCGGAGAACGACAAACACTGGATCGATTAAAACTTGCCATCAAGTATAAACAAAAACAGGTGAATGATTACAGCCACTCCGTGAAGTAGTTGGAAGTTTGTATTTTGAATTGAAAACATAGAATACTATTTCCATTTTCATCGAAAGTATTATTTCAATCGATAATTCCAGTTACTGCCTTACCAACAAATATTTCCAACGAATTCATCGTAAAATAAATTCTCAGCTACCATTTTATCTGAAAGAAGCTACCAAATACTATTGATGATCATTTTTATCGAAAATGTGCCCAGTACTGTCTACATACACAAACGTATACATTCCAGTACAATATTTCTGTACATTTCAGTATTAATTAATCGAGCACATATGCGCGTTATTAGAAATACATTGAAAGCTTAGATACGACCCTGAAGTGTCCTTGAAATCGACGTACAACGAAGTTTTGAATTTAAAGTTCGTGGCCCATCCAAATGTGCAACAATTACTGGCTGCCATCTGGTACGACGGTTTACCCGGCTTCAGGAGGAAACACATGATTGCACAGCTCATAGAAGTGGGAAAACTCGGCGCCATGTTTCCAGTCTACAGTACGATCTACATGCTCTCGCCGACCTCGAAAATGGGCTTATTCATGAAAAAACCGTTCGTCAAGTTCATCTGTCACTCCTCCTCTTATGCATTCTTTCTGAGTAAGGAACAATCGATTCTCTAATTCTACGTGATCTTCTTTCACGCGATTTAACCGAGAAAAAAGTATCTTGCTATTAGTTTTATTCCCTTTGTGAATTTTCGTTCGAAAGAAACATTTTCGAAAACCGCGTCGACAATATATATTACAGAAACTCTTTTCAAATAAAGACTTTATTCCGTTGGTTGTAAAATGCACGAAATGATTTTCGTTCATTCTTTCGAGACCAGAGACACTGCCACGCGGTAATTAAATGACACAGTGGAGATCTACCTCGGTGACCTTGAACGGCTAAAACATTCGGCGCGCACCTGACGAATCTTCAAATTGGATTTCCTCGAAAACGAACCCCCCTACGAAAAAAATTTATTCCACAGTTTCGAGCTGTTTTTGGACAAGGAATCGATCGTTGTTCGAATCGCGTCTGTACTCGAACGATTTACATTATATATATCGATTTTTCTTCGAGTCGAAAAATTTTATTTTCTCTGCACTCTGATTACTTTACGTTCAATTTTTAAAGGAGAATCCGTTTTTTTTTTCTCCATCGACTCCTCGCTTGATTGTTCCTTCATGCGACGTAGGAAAAAGAATTAGTTTATTAGTAATTGTATTATAACCGGAAATGAGATTCGAACAGATTGAAATTTACGTTAGTGCTGCTGGGCATGGCGTCTCAACGCATCGAGTACTTGGTAATCGAATTATTTGGAAACGCCTGGATGCACGAGATATTGGCTGGTTGGAAGAAACGAGAACGGGGCTGCATTCCTGGTTTCGTCGAAACCGGGGTCGCCATCTACGTATTCAGTAAACAGATCCAAATAAAGTTTTCCTTATGAAAAAAGAATTACATTTTTATTTTAATTTAATTTAATTTTTTTTTTTTTTTATATTGTTTACAAATTAGACGCGCGTATATTAATTTACACGTGGCGATTAGCGAACATTGTAACGAGCATTTTATTTTTGTAGGTTTGGTCACGGGTGAGATGAGATCGTTATGGTCGGACGGGTTGTTAGAATATATATCGGATCTCTGGAACGTGGTAGACTTCATCCAAAACGTGTTTTACGTCATCTGGCTGATATTAAGGGTCACCGCTTGGATTATAGTTCAAGTACGTTTTCTAATTCCTACTTTTATTAATACAATATTTGCTGCCGTAAATCGAGATCACGTTGTCCCTTAACCGAGTTCCCTATTACAGGACCTTAGTTTGCTTTCTGTGTGGGTTCCCACCGGTAAATGTAATTTTTCGTGAATTTTTCTCTTCCTCTTGTGAAGTTTGCTTTTAAAAGTTCCTTTTCACGGACTTCCTCGTCAGAGAAGTAACTTATAAATTCTGTTTAAAGGACTAGTTCAACTTTGGTTAGAATTAATCGGTGTACAAATTTTCCCGAAGAAACGACATCCATCGAGTTTCTAAATAATTCTGTTTTCACAAGGACTTCTATTTGAAGATTTCTTCTGTCGATGTCTTCTCCTCTTTAAGATTTCTTTCCTTTACGAAAACTTCTCTTCCGTCGATTAATTTATGTGCTGTCACATAGCATATTTTAATCGTTTCTTTGTAGAACTTTTGACATTGATTTACAATTGATACAGTTCTCTACCGATTAAGATGTTACTCCGCCATCTTGTTACTAGAATCTTCCACTGTTTATCCAACCCAAAGTGTTCTCATATTGAGAGACAAACCGATGGAAACGAATCGATCCAAATCGATCGTTTTGGAGCGATTACTTTGAATTATTTTTCGGAGCGATTACTTCGAATTATTTCTTGGAACGATTACTTTGAATTATTTTTTCGAGCGATTACTTTGAATTGTTTCTTCGACAGAGGGAATACTGGAGTGGTGTGGATCCTTGGTACCCCAGAGATCAGTGGGATGCCTTTGACCCCATGCTTCTTTCGGAGGGTGCTTTCGCTGCAGGAATGATTTTCAGGTAATATACTTTCCCAAATACTATATTTCATATGTATTATTATTCTTACCAAACAATTATCGATAGAATACACCTGAGCTTAATAAATACGAAAAAGAGGCAAGGTGCAGCTAGAAAGTGTTGCTTCGAAACCTAACCTTCCACATTTAATTTAAATCGTAAAGATGGCTAATTTAAATTTAAAGATGCCTATAGAACGAATGTCTGTTTCATTTTTTAAGTTTTATATCTCCAGTAATATCAAGGTAACTTTAAGTTAACCTTAAAAAAATATACAGTGTGATTTAAACGAGGCGAGGTGGAGCTAGAAAATATTGCTTCGAAACCTAACCTCAATAGAAAAGTTCCTATCCTCCCATATTTAATTTAAATTGTGAAAATGATTAATTTAAATTCAAGGGTGCCCATAGAACGAATGTCTGTTTCGTTTTTTGTTATATCTACAGAAATGTCAAGGTAACTTTAAGTTAACCTCAAAAAAATACACAGTGTGATTTAAATAGCTGACTAAGTCCTTAACAGTGAACTTTCAGATTTTCCCATTCCCTCGATTATCCAGTATGATAATAGACTTCTGGATCCTCCGTCCCCTCGATTATCCAGCACGATGGTACTTTAGAATTTTCTCAGCCCCTCGCCTAACCAAGCAACCCTTCGTCCGTGTTAGAATCGGTTAATCGAGGGACCACTGTACCCAAACGTCACTCTGTACACCGATTGGTGGACAATTACTCGCGTTTCTCTCCAGTTTTTTGAAGCTCGTCCACATATTCAGCGTGAACCCCCACCTCGGACCACTCCAAATTTCCCTGGGGAGGATGATAATAGACATTATCAAGTTCTTCTTCATCTACACGCTGGTGCTGTTCGCCTTCGGTTGCGGTGAGTATCCCGCCTAAAATGTTCATTTATTCATCCGTTCGTGTTACCTCAAGTCTGTTCCGACATACGTGCCTCGGAGACTTTCTTTCGCGAAAGAAGACGAAAAACCCGCTACTCCTTTATTAAACGTACACCATTGATTATTCACCGGACAACGAAAGTTTCGCACAGCTACGCAAAAGACTAACAAGACACGCGCGCGCATAACGTTTTAAATACTTCTCGCGTGAAACTCAGGTATGAACCAGCTGATGTGGTACTACGCTGACCTGGAGAAGATGAAGTGTTACAGTATAAAGGATTTCCCGGACCTACCCGATTTCGACAATCAGGAGAAGGCTTGCTCTATTTGGAGACGTTTCGCCAAGTAGGTTCGAAGAAAATTTAACGCGTGTAAATTATTGTTAACAGAGAAGTCCGTGGTGTGATTATTCTTTTTTCTTTCTTTCGATAACCTTCGAGTAGGCTCGAAGAAAATTTAACGCGTGTAAATTATTAACAGAGAAGTCCATGGTGTGATTATTCTTTTTTCTTTCTTTCGATAACCTTCGAGTAGGGTCGAAGAAAATTTGACGCGTGTAAATTATTAACAGAGAAGTCCGTGATGTGATTATTCTTTTTTCTTTCTTTCGATAATGTTCGAGTTTGTATACAATTTATCACGTAGAAATTTTCCAGTGAAAGTTCCCATAAATTCTAATAACCCACGAATACTTTCAGTTTGTTCGAAACGTCTCAATCACTCTTCTGGGCCAGTTTCGGTATGGTGGACCTGATGTCCTTTGATCTGACAGGGATAAAGAGCTTCACGAGATTCTGGGCGCTGTTGATGTTCGGTTCTTACTCCGTGATAAACGTCATCGTTCTACTGAACATGCTGATCGCTATGATGTCCAATTCTTATCAGATCATCTCGGTACGACGGTAGACAATGCGATAGAAATAACTTCTGATTCGAAAGTAGAACGATTCGCACAAACAGGACGAATCTCGTTGGAAATTTTATTGTAGATCTTACAATCGTGAGTTGTACGAACAGTTTTCACGATAGAAATACTCGAGGATTTATTTTGCATGAATGGAGATGAGGAACCAATGGAACGATATTTTTACCGATTGTTCAATTTCTGAAGTATTTGATCGAGTCATAAAATCAATGCCATTTTCTTTCCTCTTCGTTTCCTATTGCTCGATACACCTTAATGTTTACATTAATTTATTATATATTTTTCCTTTTTGTATATAGCAATTTGTCGATTCTCTGTTCGTAAAAATTAGTTAGTTTTGAAGTACAGAAGGTTTTCAACTAACTGCTGCACTTATTCGTTGAGTGTTTGTTATATACTCGATATTTTAGAATGTATTCTAAAATCGATATTTCGATTTATCGAGATAACAAGAGATATTATTGGGCGGTGTAATTTATTCATTTCTCTTCGAGAATAAGTGAGATACGTTTCGTCGATGTAACTTTCAGGAAAGATCCGACATGGAATGGAAGTTTGCCAGGAGTCACCTGTGGGTAAGCTACTTCGAGGATGGTGACACAGTGCCTCCTCCTTTCAATATGGTTCCGACAGGGAAAACGTTCAACAAAGTCTTTTCGTGCGGGAAACCCAAACATCATACAAGATCTTTGATCGTACGTACTTGTGTTTATTGAAAAAATATATATATATCAGTAATTAAAAAAGAAATAGTATTCTAAAAATTATTTTAAAATAGTGTGATTAACTTTTGTCAATGAACAGTTAAAGGGACGATCTCCTGGAAACGATTTGACGGTGAAATACATTTTCTTCGAAATGATTTCTTAGGCACGATTTGGCAGTGAAATTTATTTTTTTTAAATGTCTTTTAGGGACAATATGGCAGTGAAATTTATTTTTTTCGAAACGTCTTTTAGAGACGATTTGGCAGTAAAATATATTTTTTTCGAAATGATTTCTTAGGGACGATTTGGCAGTGAAATCAATTTTTTTCCAAATAATTTCTTAGGGACGATTTGGCAGTGAAATAAATTTTTTTCCAAATAATTTCTTAGGGACGATTTGGCAGTGAAATCAATTTTTTTCCAAACAATCTGTGAATGACAATTTGACAGTGAAATACATTTTTTTCCAAATGATTTCTTAAGGACGATTTGGCAATGAAATACACTTTTTCGATTTAGCGGTAAAATAAGTTTCTTTTTTTTTTTTCGAAATAATCTTCAGAAAAAATCGAGAGAGAAGGCACTGGAAAGACACGACACGGTGATGCGAGTACTGATCCGACGCTACGTGACCGCGGAGCAAAGGAAACGCGATGAATTTGGCATCACCGAGGACGACGTAATTGAAATCAGACAGGACATTTCCACGTTGCGGTACGAGTTGATTGACATCCTTCGGCAAAACGGAATGAAAACACCGAAGTTCGAAAGGCAGGAAGCGGCGCGTGAGTTTTTCTCCTCAACCTTGTCTTTTTTGTACCGTTCACTTGAAATTTGGAAGAAAAGATTAGAAATTAACAAATTTTTCTTTCGAGAAACAACTCGATCAAGTTTCTCGAGAAAATTCCGAACGAAATCCCTAACGCACCTCGAATAAAAATGCATGCTCCAAAATGGAAATTGCATTTATTCTACGTTCCCAGTTAGAGACCATTATCAACCCCCTATTCTGAAAAGGAAAGAATAAAATTATTAACAACGAATAGGAACAATCTAACTTGTAATACAGAAAATTATAACTATATTTGAGAAATTTATAATTGTATCGCCAATTTTTACCATTCGTGAAGCTTCAAACCCTCTGTGAGAACTGTTCAGGCTTGCCTTTGGATAAATCACACGATGCCCCAAACTCTATTTGTATTTATCTAAATCAAATTTTCTTTAAACGGGGAAGGTTAAACAGGTAAAGTTAAAATATAGATTGAAATAATGAAAATACAACATCCTTTGGTTTACGTACGTGTCCAGTCGTCCGGCCAATTAATAAAACATTTTCAGTCTCGTAAACTCCTTTCGTCTACTCGATCCCCTGAACGAGCAGTATCAATTTAACATTATACCCTATGGACATTCCGTGGCGTAGTAATTTTTTTCTGTATCGTCCCCACTTAAGCCTACCTCGCGGTACACTACGGCTTTACCATGAATAATTGATCCGAGAAAAAAGGTGCACGATGTAAGGTACTTTTTCCTTGATGGGCTACCCGGTCCCTTTAACCGCTGATGCGTGTGGGACATTGGTGGCACAAAGGGGCGATAAGATACACACGAACAAATGCATACTTACCGTCAAATTAGCAACGAAACAACGCTCGGAAACGCAACGGCCACGAAAACGGGGCTCCCCCCTTTTCTATAATATAGTATTCTTACGGGGAACAATACTCTGTGCACGAGAGACAACCTCCCGATTCCGCCCGCGGACACTCTGGTGGAGGAAAATTGAACTAACCGCTTAAGGCAATTGGTGGGAGGGCAGTAACTCCATTACACCTTCTACATTTGAGACTCGAGGGGCACGGTACTGCGAGGGATTACTATTATTGAAAGATAACAGGAATTGTTATTACGTTATTATTGTGAATGTATGACAGAGTAGAAGTGCAGCACGCAAGGAGACGAAGAAAAGGAAAGGAACGAAAATTACACTGTATCGATATTATAATTAGAATAATGGTAAACAGGGACAGGAAATATCCACCTCCTGTCGGTTACAAGTATAAACGTGAAAATTATCGAAATGAAATTATGAAAAAAAATGTCAATAGTGATGTAAGTATGGAAAATTTACGGTCAGAATTTGGAAAAATATAAATTCTAAATGATTCTAAAGGCCACGGTAAAAATGTTTCGTTTTTGTTTCACAATGAGTATGTACCATGAAAAGAAGATGATCGGGACGTCACAGGGGCAAGGCGGTCGTTCCGCCTACTTAGCCCACGCTACTGAGTTGTACCAATAGGATGAAATTGTGTTCCGGTGGAGGTGGAACTAAGTAAGGGCAAGGCGGTCGCTCCGCCTACTTAACAGAGCAAGGCGATCGCTCCGCCTACTTAGCCCACGCTTCTGAGTAGTACCAATAGACTGAAATTGTGTCTCGGTGGAGGTGGAACTAAGCAGAGGCAAGGCGATCGCTCCGCCTACTTAGTCCACGCTACTGAGTAGTACCAATAGGGTGACGCTGAAATTGTGCCTCGGTGGAGGTGGAACTAAGCGACCAATCGGACCCGCATTCCTTAGCCTTGTCCTCTTTCCAACTTCGAACAATACGTTTGGAATGATTACTTTCCAAAAGTAACCATGTTACTTTTACTAGGTGTAAGTTTACTAAGCGTAAGTTGCCAATAACGAAAATTTCTTTCATTCGTTTTCTTTCATCAGTATCCGGGAAGAAGGGTCGTGTGATGGAACGCCGTCTCCAGAAGGACTTCCAGATCGGTATAGTCGAGGGTATCGTGAATGCTGTGATCCAGAGCGAGAAGGAGCCTAAAGACGTGTTCACCCAAATCGCGAAGGCAATCGGTAGGAAGTCCAGCGGCGCCAAGAAGAAGGACTGGAACGCGGTTGTTCGTCAGAGTACTCTCGTGAAAGATCCGATAGGTAGCACCAGCGAGGCCACCGCCAAGCAAACACGACGCAGCATACGTAGACTTGAGCGTCAAGCGAACTCGGATCTAGTCTCGATGGATCCTAATCGTCTGGTGGAATACAATCCAAACTTGACCGAGTTCTCTCCAACTACCAGGATCGCCTACGCGAAGTTCATGATGAGTAGAATGAAACCGGAGGCGGAAGATGGAGCAGGTAATCATGTCCCTCCATCTATGGATCCTTTTAACAACTTTCTAGAGCCACGTCCCTCCGGAAGATGGAGCAGGTAACCATGTCCCTCCATATATGAATCCTTTTGACAACTTTCTAGAGCAACGTCCCCCCGAAAGATGGAGCAGGTGATCACATCTCTCCATTTTTGGATCCTTTTGACAACTTTCTAGAGCCACATCCCCCCGAAAGATGGAGCAGGTTACCATGTCCCTCTATCTTTGGATCCTTTTGATTACCTTTGATTATTCCGAGAAAAATATACTCAAATACGAATCTGAACTATTTTTGGTTTTGCGCAATTGAAAGTTTTTTCAAAAACGATTCCCACGTAAAGTAGCTCGAACCTGGTCGTGTTCGGGCTCGTTTTCCTCGGGAGAACTTCGTCGATTCGTCGAACATTCATTTTACTCGATTTTACTCGCTCCTCCCCTCGTGTGGTAAAATTCATCGACAAAACTATCTTCGTTGCTCGTAGAACCCAAGAAAGAGGAGGGGGAGAGTTCCCAGAGAGTGACAATTCGAATTGGTGACAGCACCGAACCGGCCGGTGCTCCCCGTATAGGCCCGATGCTGAAGAAGAGCCTGTTGAAGTCGATCAGCAGCAGCAGCGTCGAGAAGGGGGCTTCTGGCGACGTGAGGTCACCATCGCCGATCCCGGAGGAACCGAAGGAGGACGACGCATCGAAATCATCGGGAGGAAAAGCAGACGCTGCCAAACCGGCACCGAAAACCGATCAGAAGGGTGACGACGGGAAGAAACCGGACGACGAGGAGGCGAAGAAGAAAAAGGAAGAAGAGGAGAAGAAGAAGAAGGAGGAGGAGGAGAAGAAGAAGAAGGAGGAGGAGGAGAAGAAGAAGAAAGAGGAGGAGGAGAAGAAGAAAGAGGAGGGGAAGAAGGAGGGGGAGGAGAAAAAGGAGGGTGAGAAAAAGGAGGGTGAGAAAAAGGAGGGTGAGAAAAAGGAGGGTGAGAAAAAGGAGGGTGAGAAAAAGGAGGGTGAGGAAAAGGAGGGGGACGATGAGGAGAAGAAGAAGAAAGAGGAGGAGGAGAAAAAGAAGAAGGAGGAGGAGGAGAAGAAGAAGAAGGAGGAGGAGAAGAAGAAGAAGGAGGAGGAAAAGAAGAAACCACCGGAGGACAACGTGCCGGTCGCGACTACGAAGCTTCGCGGTAAATCGAAGGCCACCGGTCAGATAATGGGCGGATGGATCTGATCTCCCTTCGTTTGCGATATTTGTTCCTTATCGGGCGGAGTAACGCGTTGGCCGACCAGTTGCTACGATTTCGGTATTGAAATTCGATTCACGGAACGCGACACGGTAAACATTCGAGTTTCTTAATTTCGTATCTTTTTATCGTGTAAGAGTCTTCTGAGCGAGTGAACGCTAAATTCAAGGTCGATGGTAGATCGGTTCGATCACTTCTTAACGATTACACCATAGTTGCTCGATATATATCTCTCTCGAAATGAAGAAGGGGGATTAAACGAGGAGAGTGCTTTCGCACCGATCTTTCGATTCGGTTACGATTCAGGTGCTACGTCACCGATAAGATCGTTTTCGAATCGCCCTTAATTTTCGTCACGTTGCTGTTCATCACCTCCTGTCGCTACACGATGTTTGCTTCGTCGCGGTTCACCGTTATCAATGGATGTTAATAAAAGATATGTACACAACGTGTACAAGCCGCAAACGTATAAACCGCGCGCGGACGCGGCTTTCAGTTTCGTTGTCAATTCGTCGATACAAAGTGACACTTTTGTCCACTGTTAGTGTTAATAAATTAATACCATTCGTCCGTCGATCCATCGATCGGTTCATCATTACAATCGTATACAGTTAGCGCCGTTACGCCAACGTATCGCGACTTCTGTCCGATCCTCGAACTCCATTACTCGATAGAAGCTTAAGAATCGATTTTTTTAAAGAAACAACTTACACGTATATAAATTCTTATTCTACATAGAAGTTTACAACTAGCTCTGTATGTATATTAGTGTTAAAAAAGAAAAGAATGGAAAAAAAATGTCATAAATTAATATGTAACTAAATGACCAAGTGTCGGATGATCTTCCTTGCGTCACGACGTGCACTTCCCGCATAATACTGAGAGGAATCTCCTGAAAAAAGAATTTCGTTTCAATTTCTCGCGTGGATGTTACAAAATTTACTCCGCTCAACGATCGAGAAATTACCCGCAACAATTTCGCTACTAACTTCGCGACTAACTTCTAATATTCCTTCTCGAGATTTCTTTCAATCGTACACTACCCAATTTTCAAGCTCAGGTAGATTTAAACGAGTCTTTAAACTCGTAGAAATTAGATTTCTTTTATTTCAACGTACGAGTACAGGATAATAAGTGCGAAAACAGATACGATACCTTCTCCTTTCTTTCGTCGACGTTCTCGTGTTAGCGCCCTTCTTCTTTCTATTGGCCCTTTTGTCTTCCTAAGAGACAGAAACATGTTAACGAATCATCGTTAAACGAAGTAATGGTAAAAATTGAGTTCGTTCAAATTTCAAGGAAACAATGATCAAAATATCGAACACGATCATAGAATACGTTTCTCAACGTTCAATAGTTTATACAATCCGTGAGACTTTTAACTAAGCGGGTAAAATAAAGATTAGATACTTACATCCGCTATTTCACCAATAAGAAAGTCTTTCAGTAAACGTTTGGCATCGTTGGAATGACCGAAATCGTCGAACCCAGACGTTGCATCCTGGCCCGCGTATTCGTCGATCAATTCTGGACCACCAGGGTGCTGAAATCAGTATCGTTAAGGGCTAATCAACACTGTCTTAAACTGCTCGTAGATCTCCACGGTCGGAGCAACATTGAGTGGCCGCTCAAGGTCACCGGCAGGCTCCCCCCACCACACCACTTGACTAGCCCCCACCACTCTATCTCTCGTCTAACTCGTCCTCTGTCTTTCTTTCCCAATCGAAAAACACGAACTGACCGAAGAAATAAAAACTGTGACGAGACGCACGATTAAATTCGATTTTGATCCAACAATGAGAAAATTCGTGGATCGTCCATGAACAAACTAACGAACGATAATCTTTCTATTCATTTGTGCTCGATAAAAACAATGAAGCTCGTGAATAATGTTCTCCGTGAAAGAAACAAAATTTTTCAAGTCTAGGCACTATTATTCTTATCAGACTCGACGGGGACTGCAATCTCGAGGATCAATGATATTTTTTTAAATTCAGATTTGCATACCACGGTACACTATCCATGAACGAGCAAAGTCTTCGATATGGGCGTTCATCGATCGAGCGATAGATGGACGTTCGATTTCTCGCAATTCGTAACGTTTCGAGTACCTTGTCCTTGTATTTGGTCACGTCGTACACCAAATCGTGTATCACGACCCACGTGCTGGCCCCGTTCGTCCCATCGCGTTGTGCCACATCTTTCAACGTGTACGTTGTCAGTGATGGGCTCATTTTTCCATTCGGCGTTGACGAATGATCGACTTTCGACGCGTGGATCTTATATACGTCCCGAGCGAACGCGATCGGAGTAACTCTCACGACTGAGATCTCCCAGTCGACTGTCGATTTACCGGGGAAAATTCAAGACATATACATACGATAATGACCGAGTACAAGGAAAATTGAAACGATAAGAAAAAGTAATCGCGATTGGTGTATGCAGATAAACCCAGATATCGTGTGTCACGTACCCGATTACGAATCAGTTGTGGAATTTCAAGAGGAAACTTCCGCGTATACGTGACGCGATCTATTTACAAACAAACTACTCGTGGAAATCCCATTGGACTTTCGATGTGCAAATAACGTCGTTGAACAGGTGTATTTAAAATATCAATGCTACATAAATATTTGTCTACGTATAATTCGCATTGCTATAAATAACGCCTACGATAATTCACATTCGTATGAGTAACGTTTATGATAATTCGCATTCGTATGAATAACATTTATGATAATTCGCATTCGACGAGTAACGTTCATACGTCTACGTGTAATTCGAGTAACATTTTATACATTTTTCGTTTTGGATATTTAATTAAGGAGCTTGAAATACACGGTTCGAAAGCTGAAAATTCCTCGGGGAAAAATAAATATAAAATGTCGAATATAATTTTTTATACGGAGCTTCCTTTCCGAGACGAGAGATGAAAAACGAGAGATGTTCGATTTAATGAATAGTGCGGTTGGAGTGGGGAGGATCCTCTCGCTCGCGAGTGTCTTTGAGCGGCCAATTAATTCAGCCCCGACCTAGTCGAGCACACGTGTATCCTGCGAATCTTCAAAGTTGATTTTCTCGAAAACTAAGGACGGTACGAAAAATGTCCGTTTACATTTTAGACTTATTTTTGTGTAAAGAATCATCCCTTGGTCCACGAATTGCGTCGTATGTTGTATTTAGCTCATTTCGTTGTTAAACCGCGTATTAAAGTAATTTAAGAATTCGCGAATTGAAGTAGAAAACTTGTAATTAAAATATACGAATAATTGAAATAGTTATATATATTTATTTAAACGAACGTTAGAATATTTATTTAAAATAAATGTTGCATTCAATTGTTCGTTACATACGTTAACGTCTTGTGAAATTATAACGAAATTGATAATTATATTTCGATCGAAAACGATTGAAATTTCTATACGATTGCTTCATAGTTATATTGCGTTTTCTCAGACGCAAGGAATGGGAAAATTGTTTCGAAGAATTGGAAAGAATCGTGACGTTGTGCGCTTAATCATAATTGGGCTCTCAACGAGATAAAGATGATGCATCTGGTGTCTGTGCACGAACAAAGAGAAGATAGTTCTTCGTAACGACAAGTCTGTATTATTATTGAACCTGATATTGCACACGCGGCAGAGATAATCACGCGAATCGTCGAGAACCAGGAAAAAGAGTTGACAAGAGTTCATTTCGTAATGTAATCTATTGTAATTCCCCGGTCAGTATGAAAATACTGAGTCTTCTATCGGACTACTGTTTACGGATAAATTGATCTCGCGACTTTCCTTAAACAGAATTCAACTCGAATCGAATTAAAACTACCTTCCACTTCTCTTATTGTATCTCTGGAAAAGCATCAATTTAAGTAATGATTAACGAAACTAACATTATCTGATTAAATGCTTCTATTCTGAAAAATGATTATCTACATGAGTACCACCCACCTACGGGGAGCAAATTGACGTGCATAATTGTTACAAATCACAGATATTTGTAAAATTAGTTGATTATGGAAGATATTAATATATCGATCTTGATTGTTATCGTTAATTAAATTTCTTCGAAAAGTATTATTGTTATTCGTGATAACTTCTTGAGATACAATTAGTTATACGTCAACGTATAATAATTATTATTAATGACCATTTTTTTTTTCTATCGAGTTTATTAAGAAAAGTTGTCGGTACTGATTTTTGCCGATTTTAACCCTACGACCCCAGTTGGTATACCTGGTGGCCTTTACTCGTAGCAACCTCCTAGCAAACTATTCTATAGAATAGTTTCTTAAATGTAAAAATAACTATAATATTGTAACATAGAAACCTGTGAAGCAAAAAATTATGAGGCAAAAAAAGGAATATTAAAATTCCAAGTGTTGGTCGATGAATGAGTATTCTTAGTTTCATGTTCCTAGAATATTTAAAATTTCATCCTTGAGAATGATAGCAATTGTTACAATATTTTCTGAGACTGAGAGGTTTGATGAAATCATAAAGGATTCATAGAAACGAGTTTTCTACATTTACTACCTTTACCGACGTAGATGGTTCAATTGAACATAGTTCCCACCATAATCATTTTTAAATAAAGAGGTCACTTTAAAACTTTTGATTTTATGAGATCGGTATTTCAGATCGTATGACATCAACTCTCGTAAAACGAAACGTATATTTTATTTTTCTTCTGTGGTCAAACTATGGATGTCTGAAAATGAAACTGAAAATTAGATTCGTAAGAAAAATAAATTATTATTGTATTGATTTTGGAAAATTAGTGGTGCTCTGAAGCGGCGAAACCGGAAACTATTTCGCTACAAGCTTGGGTTATTTGCCGTTGATGGTGCTTTACAAAGATTTGGAGTATTTAAATCTATTTACCTTTTGATAGTTGTAGCATTTCACACTTTGTGTAACTTGTTTGTAAATATGAATTATTATAAACTAGTATTGTCTATTTTATGTATATAAAAACTTTAAAGTAATTCTAAGCATTTATTTTATCATTTATCTTTAATCAACGACCAAAAGATGTAACGGATTCCAAGTGATATTATATTATCATTCACGATGTAGGTATGATTAATAATAAATATAATAATGTAACTGAAATGTATATTAATATTTAAAATATTTCAAACTTCGATTAAATTAGAGCTCTAAAATTCGATATGATTTGCTTGCCTTTAAATTATTAGTTTAAAATTGTTATTTTCATAAATTATCAAACAGGGTCTTTAATTGCATTCCTTCTATAAGAAAGATTTATTTTATTATGAATATTTTACCTGAAATGTACATGCTTAGAGTAGAGTTCTTGTTCAAAACAAATATGGCCACTACCGATCCATCAATTGATAAAGAGAAAAGTAATTTCTTAGCAGCGTATCATATTTTAAAATTCTCACAAGCTAACAAAGATGATACAGAGGTGGTAGACATTGAACGCAGGTGCCTTGCTGTTAAATATTTAACTGCAAAACGATTGTAAGTTTCATAATTCATATATCTTCAAATAATATGTAACAAAATAAATATATACATAAATCTTATTTTATAGTGAATCAGAAGATATGGCAGCTTGCTTGCTTCGAAAAAGCTTAGAAGATTATCAAAATCTAATGGAAAACAAAAATGGTGTAAATAATTATTGGAAGCAATTTAAAGCACAAACATTGAAGATTAATAATAATCCACAAATGTGGAAGTCTGGTTTGCACGATATAGATACAGCACTTAATTTTATAAAATCTTTACCTTGTCAAGATGACAATACAGTACCATGTCATGGAAGAGTTTTTAATGATAGGCATATTGAAAATATTATAAATACGTGGAAAAACAAAGAATCCTCTGTACGAAATAGGAAAATCAGAGTTCAAGTAAAATCAAATCTAAGTCAGGATTTGAATATAGACGATAAAGGAAAGCGTAAAGATAATATTCAATATGAAGTGGAGCAGCAGTCTTCCTCCTCATCAAGTAATTCTATGGATGAATCCAATAGTATGCAAAGAAATTATACTAAAAACCAGGTGCCCAAGTCTTACCCAGTAAGTCAAGAATATCAGTATTTTGCACAACAAAGAACTGTTAAATTTGAACCTAAGGTACAGTCTAAATTTGTAAAAGAAGACTCATTTAACATGGCTAAAAATAGTCATGAACCACCGAACATTTATAGAAATAATACAAAATTAAATTCACAAGTTCTTATTCAGAAAAGTGATGAAGATTCTGAATTACCTAAAGCTAAGTTAAACTACTTTAAGACTGCCAGAGATGAATTAAGTGTACAGCAGACCAAAGCTAACAGACCAGCACAAAAAAAGACTTTAGGTGGTAAAGGATCAATTAATTCCCAATTTATTTGTCCATTTAAACGAGAAAAGGAAAAAGCAATGCATGGTCAAGACAATATGTATAACAGTGAAACTGATACAATGGAAATAGAGGATGAAAGACTAAAAAACATAGAACCTAAAATGATTGAATTAATCAGGAATGAAATAATGGATTCTAAGACTACCACCTCTTGGGACGATATAGCTGGCTTACAATATGCAAAGAAAATCATTAAAGAAGTAGTTGTATATCCCATGTTGAGACCTGATATTTTTACTGGTTTACGTAGGCCACCTAAAGGCATTTTATTATTTGGACCTCCAGGTACTGGAAAAACGCTTATAGGAAAGTGTATAGCTTCACAGAGCAAATCTACATTCTTTTCAATATCTGCGAGCTCTTTGACTTCAAAATGGATAGGAGAAGGGGAAAAAATGGTCAGAGCATTATTTGCTGTTGCTAGAGTTTATCAACCATCGGTTATTTTTGTAGATGAAATAGACTCTTTACTCACTCAGAGATCCGAAACCGAACATGAAAGTTCTAGGAGATTAAAAACTGAATTCTTAGTACAATTAGATGGAGCTGCAACTGCAGAGGAAGATCGTATTTTAATTGTAGGAGCGACAAATAGACCGCACGAACTAGACGAAGCAGCGCGCAGACGACTAGTTAAACGACTCTACATTCCCCTTCCAGAATTTGAAGCTCGTAAACAAATCATAAATAATTTATTACTAACAATTCCACACAATCTTACCGAAGAAGATGTTAATAATGTAGCTCAACAATCAAAAGGGTATTCAGGGGCAGATATGTCCAATCTATGCAAAGAAGCAAGCATGGGACCAATTAGAAGTATTTCATTCAGTCAATTAGAAAATATCCGAAAGGAAGATGTCAGACAGGTAACAATTGATGACTTTAAAGAAGCACTAATACATGTACGTCCTAGCGTATCTGAATCTAGTTTAATAGCTTATGTTGAGTGGGATGCTATATATGGAACTGGAACAGCGCAAAATTATAAAGTATAATACAAAATGCCAGTGAAATCACAGAGAAATAACTTACATGTTTCATTGTTATCATTGTGTTAAATATTACAATGTATTTTTGTAACTTCTACAATAAATAAATTTATTTGAATTTTATTAATACAAAATTTATTTTCCTACAAATGAAATTTTATGTAGAAAACTATACCACTTAAGATTAGATGGTTCATAAATATGTTAAATTGAAGACAAATATTAAATAAACTTAACAATGTAAATTTTTTTTTCATAAGTAACAATTAAAAATTCTTCAATGTGAACAACTATATTCAGTGATATAACAGCTGTAGATTCGAAAATTAATTTTTTAGAGTCAATAGTATTAAAATTTATTGTATCAAAATCATTTATATAATATATATGAACATTTCCTGAAAATAATAAATAATAATTAGCGCATCTTGCAATAGACTTAATTTGTACAAAAGTCATTATTACAAGATAATTAATTACCTGAATCTAAACCTAAAATAAGTACATGAGCATACACCAAAACTGCAGTTGGAGTACCATGTAAAATTGGCAGTAGATTGTGCATTTTCCATTCTTCGTTTTGTGTCAAAAAACCTAGATATCCATTATCTAAAATCATAAAATATTTTATTAATTTTGTGTGCTAACAAATTTGTTTAATAAATGTTCCTTTACCTGTGATACAAACTACTATATTTGGTTTAAATATATAGTATTGACGAATTTTTATATTTGGCAATTGGACACGTGTCCAACATACATAATTCTTTTTGTTTGTGTCCAACTTTAAGTGTGCAAAGACCCCATCCTCCGTATAAAATAGTACCTTTGTTATAATATTTTAACATTTTAAATAAAAAATCTATTGAATTAAATTTAAATATTTTTATTAATGTAATTATTTTAATTTCTACATAATTGCAGAAATATTACCGTATTGTTATCTGCACCAATAGCAACAATATTATTTGTATTAAACTCATATCTTGTTCTTGGCATTGATCCTCCAATGATTATGATATTATGCATGGCAATATAACAATAACTGTAGCTTGTACTATTAAATATTTAATATTTAGTAATGGCTAGAATAATTACTTTATGCCTACTATTTCATATTCTTTAAATCATACCAAATTAGTTTTCCATGTGTTTTATCAATTAGTTTCTTTGACTTAATATCCCAAAAGCTTATGTGATTATATATAGAGCATGATATACAGACAATACTTGTTTCTATAAAATGCAAATTGTTAGTTGAAAATTTTTAATAAAATCAATTGTTAAAAAATATAAATACCATCTCTAATAAATTGTATGCTATGTACATATTCCATGTGATCAGCTATATATATAAAGTCTTTATATAATCTGCTAACGTCATAAAAATATATATATCCCTTACTTGTTCCAATGGCTAATATATTTTCTGTAAAAAAAATTTATTTTAAGCAATAAATATAATCTTACATATCGTACACAAATACACACTGTTACCTGTAGTATCTACACATGTAATAATTTCTGAAGGACTCTGTTTCAATAATGGTTCAATACATTTATTTTGCGTATACCATTTCGTTATATTTTTACATTTAATCCATAGTTTGTACATTGCCATCCACATTGCAGCATCATAGTTCTTATGGAATTCAGTATAAAACTTCTTTGGATTTAGTGTCTCCGACAAGGTACTCCATAAATGTTGTGGTATTTCTCTTTTACATATTTTATACCAGTGATCATTTTCCTATGATTAAATAATATATGTTAAATAATCAAAAATTTTTATTTGTTTGTTTAGTCATCTAAGTTACAGAATATCATGCTTTCTATTTACATCCAATAGTAACATAAGCTACATTTAAATCAATTAAAAATTACTTGTAAAAATTTGATGTTAAAGACAGTATGCAACATACCTTTAAGATCTTATTGATAATTTTATTCCAATCCTTACAAACTATTTTCAATTTTGTAAGCACCGCTGGATCGGCATATAAAAATATATGTTCCCATATTTCGAGAGGCAAATAATACATTATCGTATTATGATTACTACAGATTAAATCTTACGAAACGATTGTACCGCAATATGTAATTACGTATATTACCGGTTAATTTTACGTTATTTACATACGTAGATTTCTATTTGTTACCATCAACTTCATCAAATTCGTTTACAATTCAAATTACGGTTCGTGTAAAGTAATCGTATAACATCTTTTTTAAACTGTTTTTAACTTCATTCATAATTCTCAAAGAAATATAAGTAATATAAGATCTCGGCCGTGTAAAGAATGGTAAGCGGCAGAACGGTACGCGACGAAGTAGGAACCAGTACGCAATGTCAGCCAAAAAACATAGATAAAAAAAAGCTTTAAAAGGTCAAGTGCTCTCAGGTGCAGAGTAGAATCAATAAATATTAAATTCTAGTTTAAGGAGGACCACCTACACAAACAAAAGGGTCTTTTATTGACTTGTACCGCGAGGTGATACAGAACATTAGGCAAGAGGCTTTCCTTACTTCTGCACGTGTACGAATGAGTCGAACTGTCGAAGAAATACGGATCTCTAACCTTGACAAAATTTAAGCGCTCCTATCTGAATATCAATAACCATTAATCATTACATGTTATTTGGATCAATTAGTTACAAAATGACAGAGCAAGGTATGAATTAAATTTTTTTTCTTTCGTTCTCAAAAGTTAATGTAAAACGTTAACATTGGAATCTTCAAATAGATATCATTGGTTTCTGATATTTTTTGGAATTTTCAAGCAGTTGTCACTTAAAAATCACTTAAAAAATGTCTTTAGTATTTAATAACAGATTGAAAAATTTTTTGAACAGTAAAATAAATATAGTCCTTTTGTTAATTTTTTATTTTAACGTGATTCTTTTAATATTAGGTATGCTGTTATATTGTAATTCCTTTTATTCTTTAGCCATTCCATTAAGAACTGACTATGAGTGTGAAATGGATGGAAGAAGCGACGATGACAGTGGAGATGATTGGGACGAAATGACAGGGGATTTTGAAACTATACCATGCCTTTTCTGTAATGAAATTACAAACAACTTTTCCATGGCACTAGAGCATCTTGTGGCATTGCATAGATTTGATTTAAAAAATTTTGTAACAAGACATTCTCTGGACAGTTATTCTTATATTAAATTAATTAATTTTATTCGACATAAAAATGTTTTACCTGACCAATTAAATGCATTAAATATAAAAACTTGGGAGAGTGATGAGTATTTAAGGCCTATTATAGAAGACGATCCTTGGTTGATGTTTGGTAAGTATAATTAATCTTTTCTAAATTAATAAGTTAATTCAATGTTTATACATTTATAGATATCGAGGATTTAGAAGAGAAAACAACAAAGCCTATAGCGTATACTGTAAATTCAGAGAATGGCTGTGTTACATTATCCGAAGCACATTTTGCAGAATTGCAAAGGACAATACAAACTCTTCGAGCACAATTAGAGCAACGCGAATTAGCATGTTTCATGGCAAAACAGGTATTTTTGCAGACATTTTAACATTTGTAAAACAGATAACAAATATATCTAATAGTATTAACCCTTAGCAAATAGATGAAATGTCAGAAAAAACACGAAAGCTGGTACTGGATGATGATTTAGATGAAAACAACAGTATTAGTTCTTCTGGTAATTCTAATTGTAATGTTGACAAAGGCTATTTTAATACGTACAGTCATTTTGCTATACATCATGAGATGTTAACAGTAAGTAAACCACTTTTACTTTAAGTCAAAGTTAATAACTATATAAGTGTTATCTTTTTCCAGGACAAAGTACGAACAGAAAGTTATCGTGATGCATTGCTAACAAATGCAAATAGATTTAGTAACTCTGTAGTGCTAGATGTTGGTTGTGGAACTGGTATTCTATCAATGTTTGCAGCAAAAACTGGATGCCGCAAAGTTATCAGTGTTGATCAATCCGATGTAATATATCATGCTATTGATATAGTGAGGTACATGAATTTAATTAAATATTTTTTTTTAACTATACAAACGTTAACAAGCCAATCCATTTCCCTACTATTGAATTAAAATGGATATTGTTTGAAGCTACATAAAAATTTTAATTATAAAGCATGATACTTTATCTATTTTTGTATACCTAATAAAATCCTTTCTAACATGCTATAGAGAAAACAATTTAAGTGATATTATCACTTTAAAAAAAGGTCGCCTTGAAGACATTAATCTCGATGAAGAAAAAGTAGATGCAATTGTATCTGAATGGATGGGTTATTTTCTCTTGTACGAAGGTATGCTGGACACAATCATATATGCTAGGGATCATTACTTGACACCCGATGGAATACTTCTTCCCAATAGATGCACACTCAATATTGTTGGAAGTGGAGATACTAGTACGTACTGTTTGTACAATTGCCTTGATAGGCAATCTTTTCAGTACATTTGTAATAATATAAACAAGTTTTTATGAAACTAGTGTATATTCACAAAATTATTATTAAATGATAAAACTTATAAAAACATTATGTTCATCTTTATTTTACAGGAAGATACGTTGAACTTATCGATTATTGGTCAAATGTGTATGGTTTTAAAATGAGTTGTATGAAAGCAGAAGTTGTGCGTGAGCCTAACATTGAAATTTCTGTTGCCGATGAATTAATAACGAGTACAGTAGAAATTCAAGCGTTCGATTTATATAAAGTAACGACGGATTGCGTGAATTTTGCATCGTCTTTTGAATTAAAAGTAAAAAAGACTGGATCTTTAACTGCAATTGTTGGCTTTTTTGATATCTTCTTTGATTTGGACAATCCAGTTCATTTCAGTACAGGACCGCACTCGCCCCCAACGCATTGGAAGCAAACAGTATTTTCGTTAAGTGAGCCAATTAGCATTACTGAAGGTATATTAAATAAGAAATTAATTTAATTGAAAATTTAAACGTGTAAAGTTAGAAAATAATTAAAACCATCTTTTTTGTAGGTGAGGTCTTAACCGGTAAAATAATTTGTCGCAGACACATCAGGAACATCCGAGGGCTTATTATTACAATTCATATTAAAAATACCAGCCAAGTTTATTATTTAGAATAAGTTTTCAATGCTCGCTTCGAAATTTACATGATAAATATAAGTGCCAAACACAAAAAAACATAGGGTCCAGAACAGCTTGTTGGTCATAACATTGTTAATGACTATCATTAAAGATTACGGTAAGTGAAATGTGGCTAAAGGAATTTAGCATAGCAACATCTTGTATTCATATTTTTTAAAATATTACGCTTTACATTTTGAAGCCCCTTAAGAATAGAAATCACGTAATCTCGCGTACACTGAAAGCTCGTATTTTATTCCTGCAATGAAAATAGAATATAAACGAATGATCTTTATAAGATTTTTTTCTATTTTATTTTATGGTATTTTTCGTTACCAAAGATAACACCGATTATTTCCGTAAGTTATTTTACATAAACATAACATACATTTTTTCCACAATGCCGTCACGAGTAACTTGTACTTCACGATAGTGGTTGTTTACGATTTGTGCCTTTCGATAGTCATTAAATTTACATTTGTAATTAAGCTAAAAGTTAAATGTTCCAGGAAAATTAGGTACTTCCAAGAAAAGTGGCGATAGTATTTTATTTTACAGTTTCGTCGAATTATGTAAGAAGAGTTATTGCGATAGTAGTAAACAAATGTTTAAGTACGTTGCCGGTTGCATGAATACTTAATTGATTTGGATAATGGCAGTCGAACATTCATGGCAAATTACTGAGTAAAATATGTTTATATGAAATAATGGCCTTTAGCGGTCACATTAACTGGACGAGGACATGTGAAAATATTCACATGTTAGTTTTACAATTTGCAGTCGTTTCAATATACATATTGCAAAACTGAGTCACGTACGAAGTGCAGTCGGTATTTTCATTACGCTCTTACTATACAAGCAACGATAATCAAGTTCGCTCAAATTAAACGCAATCCAGCAGTCTTAAGTATCTTCAACAAATCAATTTAAAAAAAATTATGCATGCTTTTAACTCGTATATCTTTCCGACCACGATATTATGTATCTTAAATTACAATATTTAAACTTGTTAACAAATAATTGAATCACTCGAAATTTGAATAGAAATATCTTTGCAAGCTTTTTTGCATGTGCTATTGTAGAATAAGTAAGTATCCAGTTATTCATACTTTAACTGTTAATTAGGGTTCATTACTATAATACATATTAAATCTGATATTCCATCTTCCATAGTTTGTAAACAAACGATACAAAGTTCAACTATTCTTTCTCGAGACGTTTAAGATAAGATTCTTCTAGAGACAAACGAAATTATACTGTACCGTTTGTTATTTATAATGTAATTTAGTTCCCTCTTTTAATATTGACCATTAGTCAAGGGTCAATTTAAAAGGTACTCATGCTTCCAAGTTAAGGTACATAACACAACTCTGTGATATAAAAAAAGAATAAGTAATAGCAAATTTATTTGATTGTAAGTCACGAGAATTATTGCCTTTCTTGATTATATGTATACTTTTACATAAGTAAACGATCTATTATGCTTAAAATTATATACACTGTGAAAACCTTATATAAAACTAAAGCAATTCTCACTCATATTTCGCTTCCACTTATTTTCATAGACTCAGTCATGCATACAAAGATATGAAAAATCTTGACATTTTTGTTCATTCATACTGTCTTTATATTATTTACATCTAGTCAGTGTATATCACGTATAATACTAGATCTGTTCTTAGTCTTTTAAAACTCTTAATCGAGCCAACGTTTAACACTTTTTTTCCCATTATCAAAATACTTTCAATATTTTTTCATTATCAAAACATTAATCGTTCGCTACTCTAATGATAAAATGCATCGATAAAAATGATGATCAACATTCTTCCTTTCTTGTACAACTTCCAGAAGCATTCCGCGCGTGGAATTTATCAATCGCAATTATTATTTTCATTGTCTATACAATTTTTACAAGTACTGAAACTTCAAAGGAATCTGTATAGAGCCCTGGAAGTCCTTAATGATAAGTAAATTAATGTCGGAAATTCGGATTGTCAGTCTGCCAGCCCTTTGCATTAGGTCCAAATTGATACACCAATCTTCGGCCAAGTACAGGAAGAAAGATTTTACTTTTGTAATAATACCTGAAAGAATAGACATTTAGGCGTACTGATAATAAAAACGTATTAATTATTAAATTAAGCACAAATATAAATAAGGGAAGTTCCATAATACTTTATATGTATTTTTCGTTAACTTATTTATTAATTACCTCATGGCTCGACTCAATTTCTCATATGTCATTTTTGTGTTTCCTTTCCGCGAGCCCCATCGTTTTGCGACTTCGTCACTTTTAACGAATCGAAATTTTGCTTGTGAATAATCTTCCCAGCAGATTAAACTGGGACACGTTTCTCGATTACGTAATAAATCCCTAATAAATTCCCAAAGCTTACCCTGGCTGGTGGCTAGACACAGAATTATATAACGTTATTTAAATTTATTTAAAGAAATATTTCTTTTTTTTTTTATACTCACAGTTTTTCTTAGCCTTTAAAACCCTTGGCCTACCCGGCGGCCGTTTGGTGGATACTTCAATACTGTTGTCCGATTCTGCATCTACAAAAATACAAAATTAAATACATACAAATTTCCATTAGACGCAATTGAAATCCAAAGGACTCACTACTACCTGATGCGTTATTGGAATTGATCCGCGCATATTCATCTTCGGAATGAGGGTGGATGGTATCGAACGGTGGAACTGTAATCAAAGTTATTCATTTCTTTCTATTGTAAATTTCGTCTATAGGAGTGTATTAAAATATTGTATACAACTGTATAATCCGGACACTGAGAATGGTCGTTTCTAGTAAAAATCGAGAAGGAGTAAGAGAAATAACATTCCATAGTTAATCCGATATTTATTGAATGGATGGTCTACTACACTCGTTATCAGTGTTTCACATAGTAGCAGTTACATACGCAGATTCGAGATATGCTGAGAGTGGAGTAGGTCATAGAGTCGATCTCCGTATATGGGATCGTGATTGATAAAATCGTTTCTCGTGAAGGTGACCAGTTCGTTTCCTGGCACTGCGAGACTGTGCTGAATCAAACTGTACGGTTGCCCGATGTAAGACGCCGCAGACATTAACCAATTTATTGTCTCCTCCTGACACCAGTTTCTTATAGGTTTATCCGACCATCCAGTACCGTCGATCGCATCATTGTTCTCGTCACCTATTGAATACACGATATTATGATAAAATTAACGTGCCCCGAGCTACGTGTTGCATGAAAATTAAAACGATGATTTATAAGAGAATGGGAAATCTATTAGAACTCGTAGCTTACGTAGCGCTCGGGTAAATACAAGCGAATCGAAGTTGATTATAATATTCAGTCGAAGTTGGGTTTACTCGAACGCTTCGAATACCTCGAAAGAATCGATATGTTCGACTATTTCGAGTACATCTCGATTATCCGATCCGTTCTTGTACTTCAAGTATCACAATTATTCGATCTATCTAGAATTTCGATTACTGAATTTTATGCAAACGGATCGCAGTTTTGAAAGTTGTTCGGATTATTCGGTATTCGAGTTTCAAGTATTCGGACAGTGCTATCGAAGCCACGCTTGAAAAACTTGTACTATCTTGTAGTATATTAACATAACGTTATCGTTGCAAGTATCATTAAATGATTTAGCAATATTGATACGCGTTGAGAAACATTTTTCGAGCCTACCGAAGCTACATTTTTTCCGACTCGGTTCGTAACTGCGCGTCGTCAGTGCATTGCTTTTTCTCGTTACCAAAGAATCCATGTCCAATAAAAAGTGATCGTCGTCGTTGTTGAGATTAGTGAACGATGGGTACACCTGCAACCGAAACGTATCGTATGACAAACAAATCCGAAACGAAGTCAGGTTTCTACGTTAATGACCTTGTCAAAGTCTTCAAACGTCTATCCCCCTTTTAGCACGACAAAGAAAAACGAGATCGTTGTAATCTTGTTTACGAGCGTTTGTATGCGCATAATAGAGCTGTATTTACGTCGTGATTATAAGTGGAATATCTACACGGAATAGGTATTGGCAATTTGCAATAAACAACCGTAGACCGTTCTTTCTTTCGAATGTTATTATCCTTTTTTTCTTTTTTTTTCCAAGTACTACGTGCCTTTAGGCGTTTCAAACGAAGTTGAGTGTATACAGCAAATGATAGTGACATAATTGACTGTGGAATTAACACACACAGGTTACTTAATAAACAATTAAATGTTAACAAATTCAGCTCTCGTACCGTTGTTATCATAGTCAGCGTTTTTTTTTTCATTTAGCACTTAAATATCGAATAAATTGCGGTATAATCAGAAGAATAAATTGTTGAAGTCATCGTTTCAACGCTAACACACGACGTGCATTGTTAACATTGAAATTAACGTGTAATTCATTAACATATTCTGTGTTTCTCTTAAACTTTGACGTGGGAAAAATTACAATATAACGAATAAATTTTTACGATGCAATGTCAACTTACCAGCGCATAACTAACATTGCAATCTGATATTCTTCGTATTGAATTCGCGTACTGATATCGTTATGATATATTGAAACACGTCAAAGTATCGATAGAGTCGTTTTACGTGTAAACGCGCTTATTTTGACGCAGTAGTGGTACTACTGAAATCTGGAACTGCCCGAAGCAGTTGAATCATTTTTTTTTCCTTGCACAAAAAATGCTAGTAAATTCCATGTTAGTTCCATCGTGTTCGCATAATGCCGTATCGTACGATGCGATTAAAACGATACTTCGTGAAATATTATTTCACCCTGCGGAATTAGATGACAGCTTATTATCGTGTAAGTACTCAAAAATATTGTAAACTGAATCAGTTGTATCTCAGAAATCGTTTCGCGCAATCTGCAAGTGTACTCGTTTTACGCAGCAACGTAGACGTTCGTGCGACCCAAACGCTCGAATTATCATACCTTCCACTGTTGTTATTTGACGTAAAAATATATTTCGGTCAAAATAGCATCACGGCGAAATGAAACGGACGACTTTTCGGTGTTCGTTGTTTAAAAGATTTGTTACCACGTGTTTTCACAAGTACTCTTTACTTTATAACCCAATAAAATTTAAACATCTTAACCGATCTACTCGCGAGTTTTAAACAGGAAGAAGTTAAGGGCAGTCCTTAATGTACTGATTTACGTATTCTGCGTTAAAAGTTTTCAGTTTCGCTTCTACAATTCAAGAAACATAGCGAATTCTTAATATATTCAATGCTATACGTAACGCGAGTTTTCCATTAAATCTTGAAAAGTGATTGAAAATTAAAATTCAAACGTCAATTTACACGAAACTATGGATTTATCGTATTCTCTATTGGATCCGTGTACGGTTTTCCTTTATCCATGTACCAACTGATAAAACATCGCTAGTTTCTTAGAAAGTTTATTATGGCGCGCTAACAACGTACGCGACAGGGCAATGAATATAAAAATTCTTCGACGAAAGTGCGTGAAACTATACCAATAATGGTATGCGTTTCGCGTTGAATTATAAAATTAAACTAATGAATGCGATCGAGGGAAAATGATACGAACCGTGTATCGTTTACGATGCAAAACTAACCGAACTGTTATCGGTTCGAGCAACGCGTGCAATAAAACTAAACCGCTCGGTTAAGTAAATAAACAAGTTTCCCGCTTTGATTACAACTTACCTCCGGCAAGTCGGTTCTTTCGTAACTGTCAAACGGATCCATTTTTCAGTTTCACTTGGTCTTCGAAAAGAATGAATAACGCGTACTAAATATAGCGTTCTGTTCGAAACGTTATCGCGATCACCAAACGTGTGTGTCATGCAGCGACAACACGTATCTCATCACTGTCTCGGACAATGCGCCACGGAAGTCCTCAGAAAAGCGACGACGTCGCGACGGTGTCGCACAGCGCGATACTGATCGCCGGTCGTCGGAATGTCTCTGACGAAGCACGGGGTCGGCGGTTCGGCACAGCGGTGACGCGAAAGACGTCAGCGGGAGAACCACGGGGACGGACACCGCGGAAGAGCAGGTTTCAACGGGGATTTCCCGCTCTTCGGAACCGGCCAATCACCAACAACGCAGACCACGATTGCTGACGCAATAATTGCGGATACGCTCCATTGGCGGCGGTCTCCGCGATCCGGAACGCGAGGTGCGAATCGAAAACAGCGATATCGACACAACCTAACCCAAATATCTCAAAGGGGTAATTCTCCACGCTCAAAATTCTAACCTCCAG
This sequence comes from Ptiloglossa arizonensis, assembly GCF_051014685.1. Taxonomy (NCBI): domain Eukaryota; kingdom Metazoa; phylum Arthropoda; class Insecta; order Hymenoptera; family Colletidae; genus Ptiloglossa; species Ptiloglossa arizonensis. The sequence continues at coordinate 25,651,155 of NC_135050.1, forward strand.
AGTTCAGGTTAAGTTTACGCGTTTGTTGTTCGTACCGAATGTTTCTTATAATTGTCAATGAATCTTAAAAAGATTCATGATGTCGTTATAAAAATCGTACACAGCGGATGATGAAATTATCATAAACACTTCGAAACTGCTGCTTATTAGAAATTCGATCGAGAATGGAACCGAAAATGGACTTAAGACGATACTTTTGTCTTTTAGAAATATATCGTTGTGTTTTTAGGAATGTTTCACAATTATTTGAAAGTTTTCACAATGTAAAAAAATTAATATTTATTGTATACATATGTGCATGTAGATGCGAAGAGCGGCGTTAACAAATATTTTTTCGAAGGAATACAATTTTCATGATGTATTGCTAATCTTAGTTAATGATCGTTTATTTTGAACACGATTTCGTACAAATGTTTGTACATTCTAGTCTCTAGCACTAACGGAGAAACCTGCATATATCAACGTGTAAGTCGATTTTTCTAACAGTTTCTATTTTCGCTCTAACTTTATTTAATAATTTCTTTATGATAATTAAAGTAACAAGTTCACTTGGAAACGATCACCGCTATCAGTGATTTCTGTCGATTAATCGTATAAAAATCGAATAAATTCTAAATTACTCGATGCATCGCTTGCCCTCGATCTCTTAAAGTCGAGTTTGCGGGTTATCTAGCTCCGATAATATGTAAATCACTTTCGAAATTCGATTTTTTGCTGAAACTTTTATCGGAAACAACAGTTTATAAAATGAGTAACGAAACAAATTCAACGATTCGACGAAGTTGATCGTTGAACTATCGACGACAAATTCCATTGAAACATTTCGGGATCTGTATCAATTTTTCTCCTACAATTTTATCAATAGAAAATATAAATTTCGATCGGTTAATGCAGCCCGACGTTTGACACGCATATCAAAGTTTCCTGGAATGTTGTTACGTTCACGGTAGAATACCCGTTTCGAGCGTTTCATAAATAGAATTCGTAAAAACGTGTAAATTATACCATCGGTTTCTCAAATCGAACGAATTCGATAAATAATATCAATCGATCGTCGATGCGGCTAATTGTTATGTGCGAGCGGACATTTTTCCATTTTTTCCCCGATTTCTCGTAAAACACAACTCGGTGGGGCTCTCCTTATTGGCGACGCCAATGGACTCGTTTATTTATAGTGCGCCACAATGTCTCGACATCGGATTGTAAACACATCAGTGGTACCATGATCTTACGTTTTATTTCATGTTATATCGCTTGATTTTCAATTTATTCCGTTTCCACAGCGGAAAGAACACGAGTCTTTATCATAACCGCAATCCGTGAGACTACTAAAGATTACCAATATGTAGTCGATTCAAGGAACTGTAATCGCCGTCGACCGCATAGAGCTTTGATTTTGTATCGGTTCGCTGATTAGCTGACTATTTCGAAACATAAACAGCTGCGTTATTTTTCCCCGAACGATTCGACGATTAAAGAAAAAAAAGGGGGAAAAAAGGAAGAAATCAGATTGGTTTTACCGACACGTCGGAACGATTCTTGGGTTTTTTTTTTTTCTGTTGCCAATTGTCTAGGAAACGAACGTATTTCACGAATTCGAGAAACAAAAGAGGGAAGGGATCATTACGTGTCCGCGTTCCGTGTTCCTTTTCGTTGACGAAGAATTGAAAAATTCCTGAACAACTTTCGAACCTGTTTTGCCCGCCCGAGATTCATCTTGTTTTTTGGCCACGCTCGTTGTGTGCGCTCGGATGAATCATCGCGCCCTCATAAAAATTAAAATAAAGTCTTATCCGAAATAACAAACAGAATTTTCGCGACCGCTTGCAGGTATAATTTCCAAGGATGCGGAGCAGTGCGTCGCTTGGAGCTGAATTTAAATTTCCAGTCTAATTTTTGCATGTATTCTTTTGATCGTTTATAAACCATGTTCTTGTCGATATCGTTGCGCTTTGCTTCCTGCACTATAACACTACCGGAAACCAGAAAAAAAAAAGATTATACTTTCTGCCCACATTGCCTTGAACATGACTCTTTGTATCTCGGTTTGGTCTACTTCTCCAAAAGACATCGACTATTGTAACTATTTCGGATCCATAACAATCAATTTCGCCACTTGAGTAAAATGTATTTTGTTAAAAAAGAAAAAAAAAAAAAAATTCCAGAAAAGAAATAAACGGACAATGTTTGATCATCACCGACGCATATGTTACGAGACAATTTGTTACAATTATTGCGAATATCCAGAGACATTTATTTGTTTGGCCTTCACGCGAGAATCATTCGAAATTGTAATGTACCACGTTGAGAATCGAACAGAATGTTCCGCAAGAATTGTAAACATAAACTTATAAGTGCTGTCTAACACGTGACCATATTTAATCGGTAACGGAACATCGTCGCCTCACTAATTTCAAGTTTCTTATCCGTATACAATCAGAAAATTACTCCGCGTTGTGCAAAACATAATTGACTTACGAATAAACCTATGCAAATTTCATGGCGCGCGCAAGCAGGTCACTTGGCACCAGTGGTCAGTGTTTTAATCGCATCGTTGTACGACCATGAAATTTATCAAAAGTGTTTATTGTATCGAACTCGTAACCCTCCCCAAGGTATTCAAATTTTTGTATCAATTCTTCCAGTTTCAATCGTAGTACTCGATACAATATATATTATATAAATTAACATTATCATTATTATTTTGTGCGAAGACAGAACGATAATTCTAAGATTACATATACTGTACGTATATCGATGCTTAGGACGATAATGAAGTGCACGTCAATTTATGACAATTCTAAGAAGTGAAAATGTAAATATTGAACATAGTTAATTGCTTTGCAAGGAGTCGAAATAGTTATCGCAGAACATTTCAAGTTTGCGAAAAATGTTCCACTGTTAAAAAAAAAAAAATAAATGACGGCTACGTATCGATCTATTTTGAACACAATGTTTGGGACATTGAAAATCGTATACACGAGAACGCGATCTCGTTCAGGCACACGTAGATTTCGTAAACAAAAGATACATCAATGAAACCTCGAGTTCCTTGAAGTGACATACGCAGAAAGAATGAAAGGAGCAAAGAAGATTAAGAACGAAACGTGATTTCTTTTTTGCGATACGTTACGACAAAGTTTTTATCTGTACAGCGTAGTAACTTGAACGTCTGCGTAATCGAATGTGTTTCGAAACGGGAAAGGTCACTTCGGACTGTCAAACAGGTTCATGATTTTTTTAATGTAGACTAGAATCGAAAGTTTCTAACCAAAACGGTGGTTTACGCGTAATTTCGTGACGAAGGAATCTTCACAATCTTTGATTGAAACTTGTTAAATGTACATCAGAAAATGTTGCAAAATTGTTGAAACATTGATCTTGATTGCGAAATTACAGTTTGTTGATGTCAAACAAACTTGCAGATCCTAAAGAATATCATCGAGTATTTAAGACGTTATTAGCGTATATATCTAACGGAAACGAAGTATTACATTTCTCCTTACGGGGACAGTATATTTTGTCAGCGATTTAGCATTTGTGATCGATAGAACGAACAAAACCAGTTCACCACGCAAGGTGCTTACGTCCAAAGAAATCACATCTGCAAATACAGATACATGATAGCTGCGTGCGCACGAGATCACGTGGAAGCGGGCACTATGAATCATTTACAACGTTTGTTTCGCAACGCGTCGTCGAAAAGACCATAGGCTCTGTTTCCAAGAACATAAAGTATCCTCGGGATGTACCGCTCATTATTGTTCCCGCGGACGTGCTTGTAATTTTCTCAAGCATGCCTAATTTCAGATAAAAATAAACCTCTCGATCGGCCAGCATTCGATTTTCGATTTTTTATTTGAATTTTGCTTATTGGATATTTCAGCGTCGAGTATTTTCATAGTTTCGATATAGAGGTGTAATAATATCATAGTAGTCATAACGAGCATTGTTTCCAAGATTATAGTCAGGCCAAGGTATTCTTTTTGTATCGTCGAATCATATTGGACAGTCTTAAAGCATAATTCCTTCGTATCACTTGTAATTCCTCGGCAAAATCGTTTCAGTTGAAAAGCCAAGATTTTAAAGATTTCGACTCGTTAAAACACGTTCAAAAATTTAAATTAACCGTTTTGTAGCAATTTGGTGCAGTTTACGAAATTTGTTTAACATGTAAGTACATACGTCCATTTTTTTCCACTTCTTTACCACGGTTAGTAAACATCTATGTAGCTGCGAGTCGGGCGTAGCTAATTATTATTTCTAAGAAACGAGAAAGAATTTCCATAACTGATTTTCTTTTTTTTTTGCGAAAAAATTTGATAAACTGAAAATTCATTTTTACCTCTTTCAACGCGCGTAATTAGTTACATGAGACTACAACGCAATTGCAGGCGTTATATACGAGAACTTGCCTAAATGATTCCATAAACAGACATGTCATCTTCGTGGATTAAACAAGGATACCAAATAACACTTGCAAATGTATTCCGCCCGCAATTGTGCGATGATATCTATAATTATTTTTTAACACACGAAGAATTAAATATTTATAACTACTCGTAGGTAGCTGAACATACAAAGTCAATAACTTAAATATATCCTAAAAAATAATCTTATGATATTTGTCATAAAAAATCTAATTATAAGTATTTTCTAGAATAATGTTGTCTACGTATTTAACGATTAAACGTTAAGTACAATCGCACACATGACGTATTTTCTAAGTTATTAAATATGAAAGAACACGAAACTGTAAGAGCTTCATACAAGAGAAAGTAATTGTACTTTGTATACAAACAAGTTATATGCTATGAAAAATCTATATATTGATAACTAATTTTTTATTCATTAGCAATACGCTGTTCCGTTATTATTGTGTCATGTGGTCTGTAAATAGAATATCAAAGAGTTAAATATATAAATCAATTCAAATATTATTATACACTTCGATTGTAAAATATGATCAAGTTTACAAGATTTAAAACCGTTAGATATTTCATTAAAATCAATACAAAATTTGACTAATTCATTTCTATTCTTATTTTTTATCATCTGATGCAATTTGTGACGCGAGATTTGCAAATTTCGCCATATAATCTACGCTGTTTTCTCCCATGAGACACTGCATATGCGACACCACCTGAAATGTTAAAATTACGTTATTAATATATTGAAATATTAATTCAATATTTAACGCTTTTTCAATATTTACGTCGGAGGATGGACGAATATCTTCTATATGTTCTCCATTTTGGCTTCTTTGCGAGATTTTAATGGGAGACTCAAGCTGGCCCAAAAAACTGCTCAACGAAAAATCTGCTACCTACGATTTAATTTCTACATTAATAAATGCAATATAACTTACTTATTACTCTAAAATCGTAAATTACAGAACTAAAAAATTACCTCACTGTTTAGCCATTGGTGGTCCCCTTCTTTAAGAATTTGTGTAGCACTAGTTATAATTGAATTCGTAGGTTTTGCATCTCTTGTCACTTCGAGTTCAACTAGAAAACTTTTCTCTTGTGGCTCGCTAATATTTATCGACGGCGGTTTATTATTTGGTTGATCATTATTATTGAAAGGTGAATCATTTGGTTTACTTGTCTCTGGAGAATCAGATGTTAAAACTTCTGATGGATTATTTGATGTAGATATTATTGGCAACACCCTCTGTACAACGAGACTTTTTTGCCTTACAGTTCTACCTCGTTTACAGAAGCGGGTCTTAAACTTCTGCATTTTATAAAATATCGTAATATTGTTAATAAAAATGTATTTCACTTAGTAAATATATACAGATATAAATGCTTACATCTAACTGTGTTTTAAAAGCATCTGGTGTGCCAATTTTATGATAAGTTTGTGGAATAAGAGGTCTTCTAAAGGTCGACTCCTTTGTCGAAAGCGTACGAGATGAAATTACAGTTTCGCTACTTCCAGAAGTGTTATCATATACCTAAATATCAGTAACAATTAGTACATTTGACAGTGTAAAGTATTTGTTATGAAACGTTACAATGTATAGTGTTCTCATACTTTGCTCGTGCCGTAACTGTGTTTTGCTATTGATAATAACTTTTGCAAAGTTAAACACAAATTATCGTCGCGTAAATTGATCGATATAGGTTCTCCAGCGTGTTGCTCCCGTAGATTCCAATCCCACCAGTATTCCAGAGTAATTTTAGACTCGCGACCAAACTGAAAAAATTAGAAATAACACATTTCTAAGAAACATACTTTTGCCTTTTGCAAGATTTTTATTCAATGCAGTTAAAAGGAGATTGTATACCATTAAAAAGAGGTCTCCTACAGTGATAGTGTTTGCTTCTTCAAGATTCCAGCCCTTTCGAATTCTTTCAATGGTTTCCCTTCCTGGGAACCTATTAGGCTCCGTTTGTTGCTGTTCTGCTGTTGATTTTTCTGAAATGTTAAGAATCGACGGTTTTTCTGAAACATTATTGCCAGATTCTATTACATCCACATCACTATTGTTGTCTGGCAGCGTACAATTATCCTCTGATTGATTTGCAGACTTTTTGTCCACCTTGCTTCTTTTAATTCCCTTCTTTCCAACACCTTTCAAATATTGTACTGATCCTAACAAGTCCATCCTAGAACTCTTTAGTCCCAAACGTTTTTCATACGAATTTAAACTGACACTGTTACTGGTGAGATATTCTCCAAGGTTTACCATTGGTAAAGTAATTTTGGATCCTTCTGGAGGTGCCATTCGTAATAGTCGAATATCCTTCATTTCATTGACGATAGTATTCTCTACATTAGAAGACTACATTATCTGTATAGGATCTTTCTTCGTACTTTCTTATTGTGCAAAGTATAATATAAAACCATAATATTGGTGATGTAGTTCAAAGCAAGGATACTGTATTATATTTTGCAGGCCTCCATCTTTGTTGTAAAAATATTAATAAACTAGACAAACGCCTCTGTATAGGTAGCAAGGTGCGTACTCTTGGATTCATTGCTGATGCTTGTACTTGCCACCATGCCATATTATTACGAGGTCTTAATTCAATTGTTATTCGAGATGGTAATTTGATTTCTTCTTGCCAATCTAAATAAACATGAAAATGTTAAACATGTTATTAATTTTTAAAATACTTTATATCCTATTTGATTTATTAAGCATACCTTCTAACTGATTCAGTTTTCTTAGTGCTCTACATATGGGTGTTTTAATCCTCATAGTCTTTCCCCTAAGTCTGACTTGCGTAGATCCCCAATAAACTAATTCATTTAATTTCAAATGTATTTTTTCATGTATTCGTGGTAATTTTCTTCTCAGCTCACCATAATTAATTAGACCATATAATTCCTGAGAAGTTTTCTTCATATCTATAAAATAAAATGTTTACTGTATTACTGATTTAAAAAAGCAACTTTCAAATGTTCTGTAAATTATTACCTTCAGAAAACTTTAAGTGTTTTGAAATTTTTAACCATGTTCTATAATAAAAGTGCCTGATTTGTTCCTTATTCTTTATCATAACATCTGGTAAACCTTTTTTCTTTCCTTGGCAGAGAAAATAACTCTGTAGAGCATCAAAATCTTTTCCATATTCATTTAGAGCTTTGAAAAAGGTATTTTTATCCTCCATGGACCATAATTCACAAGATCTTTTAAGAGATCTTACTTTTACTTCTGCATTATTTTCTTCATCTTTGGAATCTAAACACAATCAAATATAGAATTGATATGGTATTTATGAACTTTTAATTATTGTTAAATATAACTTAAGTACAAACAGTGTTTGGGATTCTTTAAATATAAATATATGAATGAAAACGAAACAAACCTTTCTTTTCGTAATTGTTACTATCACTAACATCTAATTTCATTTTTTTCGTACCCCTAACAACACGAACTTGAGTATTTTTGGTCTCTGTAGGTGCCTTTGTATCTGAACAACTTTGTACAGCTTGTAACGTTACCAGAATTTCCTCCTTTTTTCCCACTGTACCAATTACCTGATTTTCACAATCTTCATTTTTCATATTATTCTCCATTCTGATGTTTTCACGAGTACCTGTTGTAACAACCTCAACAGTCTCGAATCTTTATGTGTTCTAAGTTTTACAACTTGTCAAAACATGTAAGATTTTGATCAATAACATTTTTAATGTACAATAAGGAACACATCTCTCGTGTGACACGACGCCCATATTATTTTGCATCAAAATGATACAAGAAACTGTAAAATTATACAAACACTAGTAAGTGATTGTTAAACGAATGTAACAATGACTTATTGTCATATCAAAACATAGTTTCGTTCATGCGTGTGAACAAATGTAAATGCACTTCTTAAAACTTCTTATTCTTTGATGATTTTAAAAAATAATAATTTCTACATAAATGTGTACACGGAATTGAAACATCAAGTTATTGTAAAAATATAACGATGCTAAATTTTTGAACGGATACGATAGCTATTTACTTCGTAGTGTGTTCTTGTAAACTACAATATAGATTGAATACTTGCATGATATAAAATCTATAAATGAAAAAAATGGATAATTATGTTATTGTGAACACTAATATCGTAAAATCATCGTTTGAGCTGTGGCCAACACGATAATAATTAATCAGCACGTTCTTAAAAATCTTTCAAATATTTAAGTGGTTGCGTTGCGCACTACACATTGGTAAAAAAATATTTAAGCAAAACTCGGTAAAATATACCTTTCAAATAGTAAATAGTACATCATTTATTTTATATTCGAGTTTGATTTATTGTTATAAAAATAAATTACTATTTTATTTGCATAAAATTTCTGAAATGATATTTCGAAATATTATTTCATTTTCATTGTCGTTAAAATAAAAGTATGATATTTGAACTGATTTATTTTAAATAAACACATCTAAACATGAATAAAAATTAAAAATTAAAGTATTTGAAATGCTATTTCAAATAATGGACATTCAAGTATTTACATATTAAATAGTTTTTGTGTCAAATACGGAAGCTTAAGAAAATAAAATGAAGGAATAATTTTCGCGCTGCATTGGCGCTGGCAATGCCACTGACAAGTACAACGCTGCACCAATGAGATTGCATAAATGATCATGTATACGACCAATTGCGAATTCCCGTTTGTTTGTACGCAGAAGATGCACCAATGTTGTTTCCAATCTAAATTAATTATTTTCCGCAACGTTGTTCGTGGACAGTGGCCTTGATAGGAAAACCCGACTTGGTGGAGCAGTGTACTTAATTAATAAATCAATCGATTTATTTAAAAAAGAGATCTTGGACGTTGACCGACCTGACGGCTTTGATGGAGTTCATAACGATCGTGTGCGACTTAGTTATGGAGCTACAGTAATATCGTGGTTCGGTCGCGCGTGTTATGCACTCGTCAAATTGTATCACAACCCCGGTTTTGATAACTGTAACCTTGAGTATATTCACTATTGTGGGTCTACGTCAAAGGTGACAACGGGCCAAGAGAATTCGGCTTTATTTGACTTGTAGCAACTGCGCAAGGGGGGCGCGAGGTGCCAGTGACAAGGTGTAGCTAACCTTAAAATGCGAGCATCCGTGATTAGTGATGTGATTGTACTGTTTGGGCTGCACTTCTTGTATTGGTGTTGCAACACGGTAGATGCTAGCGGGGGGGCTCTCGATGCGAGCCCGAACTTTCAATCTGGCTCTTCCGGAAGCTCACATTCCAAAGTCACAGCATTCACCGCCACTCTTACAGATGGATTGGCACAGGCTGTAGCACATGAAGCTGGTAAACTTATTATATTACACTCATTTATTAATATTTGCCTCATAAACTAACATTGCTCGCTTTGCATTCATTGTGTTATTTCTTAATTACCAAGTTTATTTAATTATGGCTTTATCAAACAAGGTGTCCAGTGGCCAACGACCATCTACTGAGACACATTTACATGTTTCACATTGTTGATCTGGTGAACTATCTAAAAACAACAGGTGAAAAGTACACAAACATGTCTTAGTAGTCGTCAACCACTGTGTCTCATGTGAAATGACTCTTAATTTTATGCTTAGTTTTTTTTATAAATGCATTTAAATGTCTGTATATAATCTTTATTCATACAACTGTGCTTCATTGTAATTCAATGTAATTTGTTTGGAAAACATTTATAGTAATGCTTTTAGCTATAGCAAGCATCCAAAATATGAAGACATTTTTAATTATATGTTTTGGAGTAAAAAGTTCTGTTTTGGTTTAATGTCTTTTTTTGTTGCTCTTGCTGAACACAAAGAAAACATAATGTGTTTATGATAAAAGCTGATTAAAAAAGTAAATAACCAAGTTCAGTCTTCTACTCATTCGATAATAATGGTAATACTTATCTACATTATTATCTAAGAAAATGTTACTTATACCATGTTAGTATTAACAAAATATATTTATTGCATTGTCGTATTTGCTTTAATACAAGTGAATATTAAGCTGATTGTGTATATTAACAGGTTCAAATACAATTTCGTGTAAAGGATGTCTGTTGTAACAAACTAAATGTAATCATAAACACATACAATCAAACGTAGGCTATTTAATTTATTACAGGTTCCGATACTTGTAACGATGACCTAGCTTGTCTTACACTGGCTTCTCATGATCGACTAGGTTTAGAAGCTATCAAATCACTCCACAGTCAACTAGATGATGATGCTAATGGAAATGTAGACCTTTCGGAATCAGATGATGTGAGTATATTGCTTCTTTATAAATTTTGTTAAGCTCTTCAAAGGTAGAAAATGAAATCTTTGTTGTAGTTTTTAAGAGAAGAGTTGCAATATGAAGCTGGATATGAAAGAAGGCAGAGGGCTTTCCATCATAATGATGATATGCACATTAGTGTTCGAGAACTGTGGGAAGCCTGGTTAAGATCAGAGGTATTGTTAACTACGTATTTCCTTCTATTTTAATCTTAAGATCTAACAGATAAACATTACTTTGTCAATGAATTTTCTATTTAGGTTCACAATTGGACTATAGAACAGACATCTGAATGGCTGACATCTAACGTAGAGCTTCCTCAGTATGTTCCTACTTTTATACAACACCGTGTAACTGGTGCCACACTTCCAAGGTTTGTTTTATAAAGTATATTCTGTTTAATAATTTACTGAAAATTTGACATAAAAGATTTATTTAGCAAATACTATTTACTATATCCATAGATTGGCTGTGAACAACATGCATTATCTGAGTAATGTTTTGGGGATTAAAGATCCCATTCATAAACAAAAAATTGCCTTAAAAGCTATGGATGTAGTACTTTTTGGACCACCAAAAGGTAAAAGTGTTTTTTATATTTAAAATTGTTTTTATTTAATTAATGGTATCTATTTGAAACAATATTTTATATTCTAGATACTGGTCACAGTATCAAAGACTTGATATTAATAACATTATTATTTGGAGCACTTATTGGATGCTGGTATGCATATCAACAAAAGAAAAATTCCCAGAAACATTTGCATAGAATGATGAAGGACATGGAAAGTTTGCATAAAGCAGAACTGGCATTGGAAGACTTGCAAGTATGTTATCTTGTCACGCTTTTTCTTAGACACATCTATTATTTATTCAATGTACATATTTAGTTAATTATTAACATTACATATTATAATTTATAGAAAGAATTAGAGAGAGCGCGATTGGAACAAGAAAGTGCAACAACAGAGAAGCAAAATTTAGAAAAACGCTTACAAGATGAAAGCATGGGATTGCACACCTCGTACTCTGATCTTGAAATTTCTCAATTAAAAGCAGAAATTGAAGTAAAACTACTATACGACATATATTTTATTATTATATCTACAGATAAAAACTATTCTCTTGGGGGTCTAACAAATTTCTACCTCTTAGATGTTAAAAGTTGAGTTACAACGTGCGGAAGGTGAACTAGAAGATAGGTGTTGGTCCCCTCCTCCAGGATTACAAAACTGGTTACAATTAACTCATGAAATTGAGAATAAGGCGTACACGAAGAAAAAGATATCAGCAGAAAAACAGCTGCAACAAGCACGAGAAGCAGTAAGATATTATATGTTTCGACTTTTAACTTCATGTTATTATAACATAGATATTGATTATCTGTTTATATGAATGCGCTTTCCAGTGCGAAAAACTACGAAAAAAACGATCGAGCCTAGTCGGCGCCTTTGTTTCAACTCACGGGAAATCTATCGATGAAGTTGATAAAAGTATAGTGGAAGCAAGAACAGCGCTGAATGAAGTTACCGCGGAACTACAGGAGAGAGTACATCGTTGGAAGCAAATCGAACTTCTGTGCGGATTTAATATAATCAACAATAATGGTCTAAGCTATTTAGAAACGATTCTCTATAGAGGAACACCTAACGGGAGAGGTCTTGGACTCAGAGGTATTTAAGTTCGAAATGATCAGAGACATAGCTACTATGATTGATTCAAATTTCACAAAATAGTTTCAAATTAATTATTCTAATATTTATTGGTTTTTACTTGCTTTTCAAATTATAATTGAAAGTTGCTTTTTAGTTTGAAAATAATTTTAATAACACAATGTTTTGAAAAAATAATTTTATTTAGTTTCGCAATTTCGATTTAAGTAGTTTAATACTTCTATCGTGTTTCATTAGATAGTTCTGTCTTAGGACGGATAAATTAATGTGAAAAATCTCTGTCATTAACGTTCATAGGTCGACTCAGTAGCCAAGATGACTTAGATGACGAAGCAAGCTCAGTGTATACGCCTTCATCATGTGGTGCCGCAGGTAAGCTGGAAACGGACTTCCACGAGCATACAGATTGATATAACAATGCTCAATTTGTACATATTATTGTAACTTTATATGACACTTATATACTTGTATATCTTCTATTCTCTCTGGCGTAAAAGATGCCTTCGACATCGATAATCTACTAACTTGTTTGTCTCCCTAGTAGTAATTTGGGCTTTTTTGTGAAATTAATTACCCTTTTTAATAGACTACCGTACAATAGAGATGCTCATGAAAATTAGATAGTTATACGTATTCTTCCACAGATTGAATTCTGCATTTTTATGCAACCTGTAACATGCTTATAATTTATTAACTGTTTAAGAAAGTTTATATGAAATTGTTGTAAAAGTTCGCCGCGAAAATTCTTTACAAGAAATTTTGAAGTATACGTTTTATCGAAATATGAATGTGCCTCACAACACTATTCACACGTTGCCTTACATTTCTCTGTCGCACGAAAAAGTAAGTTGTTTTTAAAAATAATGATTTGGAAACGTTTTCATAAATGCACTATAAAAGTAGGGTATTCCATTGAAATCATTGATAGAAAGTTTTTGACTTTATAATTCCTACCAATAAATAATTGAAGTTATCTGTGAAGGGTACTAATGGTACTAGAGATGCGTATAGCTAATGTCACACATTACAATGAAAACTATAAAAATGTAAATATAAAGTAAGATTATGTTACTAGGTGTAATCATTTTTTTAACAGTTAAGAATTGTTTACTATAGATTCTTTTAAGTTTTTTAAAAGTATAGCTTCATACACTGTTTTGTACGATAAAAATTTATTTGTTTTGTGGTTTTTTATTTAAAATGTTATCATAAATTAGATTGCCAGTTTTATTATTACTTGATTTTTCATTGAAGGATATTTAAAACTTGTTTAATATTGTAATAAACATGCATGTATTTTTATACTTCTATAAATTAATTTTGTAAAGTTATGTTAAACAAGAATTTGTGATATATATATAACTTTTCCATATTTTAGAAGTGTTTGAATTATTTGAATAACAATTATAATGATCTTTTGTAACATATTTTTCCATAGAATATATTGATATAAAGATTTGTTGATAAGTGGTACTTACATATTGCAATATTTAGTATTACTTGTAAGTATTTCTTGGAAAAGATGAAAATTTACTTTATTATTCAAAAAACGAGTAACTCAGCAATACACTCTAAATCTTTTAGCATATGCATGAAAAATAATTTAAAATTGTTAATTTAATTATTGAAAAAGACAAAATTTGAGTATTATAATTTATTAAGTTTATTCTAATTACATAAAAGTGAATAATACTTTGCATAAGAATTTAAATTATAAGATAAAATATAAATACCAAAGTAATGTGTGACATAAATATAATTTTTGCAACCAAAAGTACTTTGTACTAAAAATATGTCTATGAATCAAGTTTGGGCAAAAATAAAATATAATTATCTTTGATACATATTATATTTAGCTAAACTTAGCATTAAAAATAGTTTTTTTATTGAATTTGTCTAATCAGGATGTGTGCAGGAAAAGGGAGGATTAAAATTATAATGTTCCCTCTTCTTAATCCAAGATTTGTCAAATTTTACAAAGTATGTTAACTTTGAAAACAGTGACAAATCTTTTAACTTATTGTTAATGCGTAAGTTTGTATACTGCATACAATTTAACAAGTAGTAACACTATTACATTGATAAACTGTGTTATTTCTTTGTAACCACGCATTCGTACAGATTATAAGAAGTTAGGTTAATAATATTTTGAAAAAAATCATACCATATTTTTATAATTAAAATTTTTATCATGTATTGAATGAATGAAAAAGAGTAAATTTTCTTGATAGTCAACGTGAAAAGGCAATAACTATATAGATGAAGAAATTCAAATGATGTGATATTTTTATGAAAGTGGTCATTAATCATTGCCAGAAGTATTAGGAATGTTATATATAGTTTTTTTTTCATATGGGTAACGAGTAACCCCGCAACGTCGAAAAATTTGAGAAATTTAAAATGTAAAGTGAACTTGAAACTTATTTTAGAAGTTTGGGAACTGAATTATCTCTTTAAGTATCAATTCCTCAATGTGAGATAAAATTGACTTATGCCATTTTATTCTCAAGGATTCGTTTCAAGGTAACTAATTCGGTAACCTTAAATTAAAAAACAAATTAAAAAATAGACGATCCATTGGTTTAAAGAACTAAAAATCTAGTATGGGACTCAATCCAAACCAAATAGTAGGTAAATGAACAAGTGAAATTAGAGTATTAGTTCAACACGAATGTGTTTGTCTTTCAAAATATGCCTTTAATCTTAACATCACTTAATCCGTTTAATTATCGACATACAGGGGTTAACTCGTGTCCAAGCTACTTCGGCTTCGATTCCTCGTGAATCTAGATTGCTAGGTCTATATCGACGAATGTATGTCGATTGATTTAAACTCGTCTGTTCGCAGTTCCCAAATTTGGGAATGTTAAATCGCACGATTCATTTATAGTTCCTTCTTTCACGTGTAGGCGATATATTAAAACCGTTCAAGTGCCAAGATAATCGTCGAATTATTACCGTATAATTGATAGATGTCGATTTTATAGCCTTACGATTAGAAATCAATCTATCGACGTATTAGTTCCTTTAGCAGGATTATTAAGATTTTTGTCGAATCAATTAATCGCCAAGAGTTTTCACGAAGAACACGGTTTCATTTTGCTAGACCAGCGGAAAACCATTGCACAACACGGGCTTATTAATAGTTTGAATTAAAGCGAACTGAACGTCGCAATTTTAATTGCACAATGGGGTTTCGTGTTTGCTTCTGGAAGTGCCATTTCTCTGGGTGTACAAAATGTGACAATTATCCCACAATTATTCCACGAGAAAATACGAATAAAATACTTTGCCAGTAGATTCTAAAGTTAATTGTGCGCAAGAATGTCATGTCAACATAGATCTAATTCTCAGAGGTTATCGAGATGCAAGTTGCCTTAACCCCCCAGCTGCAATGTTCTGTTATTGAAACGGCATTCTTCTCAGTGCAGAATTTTTTTGTCATACTTATATAGGTACTTATTATTTGTTATTGATCATTAATTTTTAGTATCACTTAAATTTTACAAAATTTCTAAAATATTTCTAAATTGGTCATCTGATATTTATGATCACCAGATAGTAATGCTGTAAGGTGTCAGTCTATAAAATTTCTTTCATAAAATTTATCATCGTCAGTATTGTTATGTGAAAATGTTGACTGAATCAATTAGTAAAAGAACTCTCACAATTTTTTCTCTTTTTTTTTTTTTGTAAAAACATTACCGTGATCTCTAGCGAGCTATCGATTCTTTAAACGGACCCGTGGTAAATATTATACAAGATGCTCGGTCCGAAAATATTTTAATACAATTTTATCACTTTTATACTTGGTCAAAAATTCTCTGAGAGTAAACCAAAGAAATTTATTAATAATTTTATTACAATATTAATTAATTTGATCCCTTTTGTACTTAAAAAATCTCTCTGAGAGTAAATCAAAGAAGTTTACCAACGATTTCATTACAATACAATACAATAGTTTAATCGATGAGCAATCGCGTGAAATTTCTTGTTTACCGTTCGGTGAAGCAAATATTAAGTCGCTTGTATCTTTCTAACGATTAAGAATCGGAACTGCATACCCTTAATATATTTTGCTCAAAAGTTTACTTTAAAAACGACTGGCAATATTATTCGTATTTTTCGCGGACTACTCTCTGTACGAACGCTTTCATTTTCACGATCGCGCTCGACATTTGAATGGCCAGTAATTTTATATAATTAAGCGTAATTTCTGGGACTCTCGTTGGGCTTATCGCGATCATGCCAAGAAACGAATTCTATTTCTCGGGGACACGTATTTGCGGCGCGTCACGATTAATATTAGAATCAATTAAAATTAGATTCGACTGTATTCGACCGCGAATTTTACTCCGGGCACAACATTCTCGGGCGTTGTTCAGGCTCCTATGAATCATGCGGTGATCGAAACGGTTCTCAACCTCCCGCTTGAACAAGCGGGCAGGGACAATTTTACACTGTCTGCCAAAAGTTTGGGCACACGTTTGTGTCGAGTATATTTCGTACGTTCGTGCAAAATTAAGCACCAGAACAACTGAAAAAGTAATTTCGGTTCGATGATTGTGAATTCTTAGTCGAGTAGGCATCCAAACAATTTATATAGGTTATTGAAAAAGACTCGTCGGTTGACCGTCAATAAGGGGGGCCGATGTATTCCGATCTCGAAATCTTGAAACTCTGATCGATACTCGCTTATAAGAAAATATCAATTGCTATCTACGTTTTGTTAGGTCGTACATGTGGGAAGAGAGATGGACCAAAATTTATATTCGAGTAACTACAAATTTTGAAAAATTAATACAAGATAAAAAGTGTATCCAATTAATTATTGAAATAAGGAACGAACGTTTACTTACGTAATTGGATATGCGAATAAAAATTTATTCGTTGCTGACCAGCGAAAAATGGGAGTTTCGTTATGCGAGTGAAATTCGATCGAAACAGTATTCTAGATCGTAGAATAATTTTCATAAAATTTTCATTGGACAATTCTCGTAAAATTTTCGTAGAATAAATTTCACAAAATTTTCATCGAACAATTTTTATAAAATTTCTCGTGGAACAATTTTCATAGAATTTCTCGTGGAATAATTTTCATAAAATTATTCTCTATGATCCAAAGTAACGCAACGATTGTTCATTCGTCGATCTGTGTACCTAAACTTTTGAGCGATAGTGCGTGTAAATTCCATCTAGTGAAAAGAAAAGAAGAGTCTGCGTTCATTGTCTCTGGTATTACAATATGTTACCCCCCCCCCCCCCCCCCGATTGTGTACAATTTATAGTTCGTAGTTAATAAATGAAGCAACGTGCGAGAAACTAAGAAAACATTGAGCCTTGTTTGTATGACCTAAGCCGTGGAGAACGTGATAGACGATAGATTATACATTCCAGCGTGTAGTATTAATTATTATTATCGTGAAAATAATCGTCGACACGAGCATTAACCGTCGAATGAAATTTAATTCTTCGTAATCGATTTTCTTGGAATTTTGTAATTGATCGTCGTCTCGATAGATCTAATCCAGACTTGGATATTTTTTAAGTCGAGTGTTTTCTATAAGGTGCTCCAATATTCTCATCTTTCGACGCGACAATTGTTATATTTGTTTGTCGAATTCGTATAAACAGACATTTATGGTAAATGTTTTCTTTTCCAATTTTTTAACCGGATCTTGGAACTGTTTGCTCCACAGATTGTTTTTAAATCCGTCTCTCTAGTACTTCCGGTGCTGTGTAATCTTCGTAGCACTACGATCCACACGGCACGTGCGTTAAACGCCTATGGGCGTTCGACGAGTGTGCTCGATAAACGCGACCTTTGGGCTCCCGCACACGTACTAGCCAACGACACTCGAGCACCGAAAGGGTCAAGCAAATAGTCTTGCACCGCAATAGTCTTTGAGATTGAAACTAGCATATTCAATACGACGATCATCGTTGTTGTAACGATCTTGTACGTCAATTAGTGTTAAGTGACAAGACCTTTCGTAACTTAACGAAGTGATTTCGTACTTTGAACGCATCGTCGGTGATTTCCAACGAATTGTTTTAAAACAACGTTATTGTTCGAAGTAACCGACTCGGGACGAAAGTAGCGAACATTTTTCTTTCGAAGAAAAATACGAAATTATCGTTTCGGTCGATGCAATAGAAAATGAATTTCTTCCAATTTCGATTGTAAATCAACGAATTCCGTAGTTTTAATTTCAACGCGAACGAATGTAAAGAAACGACGAATAATAACGTATAAATGTCCACGAGGAATGCAACCGGGCCCAAATTGAGGTTCACGAACTTCAAACTTTGGGTGTTTCGCGCGAAACAGGAAGCTACGAAGTTTCTCGGTAATGTATGGAATCTCGAGTGCACGAATGCGATTAGTCTTAGGGTGAATCGAATAAGCATGCATGATTTCAATGATCGATTTCAGACGATCGTTCTCGAACTTACCATTAACATCCACGCACTTACGGACGCGTACCTCTCCGTAGACCACCATTTTGTTTTTGACATAGGCGTGGAAACAGTGTAAATCGCTCCCGAGACCGGCGAAATGTTTACACGCGCGACCGATGTAAACGAATATTCGTAAATGTTACATTTCCGATGATTTATTCGCAGAAGCGCATATTACAAACAAAAACGAATTAATATAACAACCTGGTACCGATATTAACATCGATACAAATTTTCCAACACACCTAGCCACAACTTTGTGCTTCGATCCGATTGAATATTCAATAGACTTGTATTTAATACATTTATCGATCTGTTTCCTAGATAGTGGAATTGTTCGACATTAAACCGTGTCTGTGACAGAACTGGATGAATCCACTGATCGACCTAAAACTGAGATTTCATTGGAAACGATCGTTTCTCTCTATAAATTTATTTTTTGTTCATAGTACGCGCACCTGTAAACAGACCGACCGACATTGACCATCGTATCTCGTTGGTGTTTCTTCTTTCCCCTTCTGGTCCTAACGGAACTCGGATCTTGCACGGGATCGGTTTTCACGAGAGAAGCACGAAGGCTAACAGTAGTTCAACTAACAAATGTAACATTAATAACAATCACCCCGCTTCGAAATTGCTGGTCGAACGTATCTCTAGAAGAAAAAGAGTACAAAGTCACGAAGGGTAGCGTATTGAACACGTAGACACCGATAGTAGATCGATCTGCACGAATAATTAATACGTACGATAAATCGGTACTCGGTGAACTAAAAAGAATTATGGTCTTACGAATCGCGTGTCGATAAAACCATGCTCCCGCGAGTAACGTTACGTTTCGTTCAAGTATACCGAAACAGGTCGTGAAACCTTCGCTCGAACGTTCCACGAGGCCACGATTCTTTTCGTTCGTAGATACTTCAGCGTAGCCCAAAGAGACTAACACCAAACACGAAGTAGACTAACTTCATCCGGCGAGTTCCAACACGCTCCATCCCCCGCCGATCTGTGAAGAAAGAACCGATAAAAACACACACGAGAAAACCGCGTACTAGAGTACCTGCCACCATGATGACGTTCATCCTGATCCGCAGGTACCTTGGACAACCTGACGTGGAAGGAGTCCTCGTTGCCGCCAGACTCGTCGAGCAGCGAAACTGGTAAAGAGACACCACCTGAGAGCAACGTGGTCCATTTTACCGTGGGTGAGGGTCCCGAGGAACCATCCAAGTCGTACAGCAAGGAGAAGACCGGTATAGTACGTTCCTACAGCCAGGACACCAACATGCTCCTCGGTGTCGATGACAAGTCTGTCTCAGCATTCCTGTCGAAGACGTCCTACTCGGAGAACTCGTTGGACTCGTCGTCACAGGAACGGCCGGGACATCAGAAGACAGGCCAGCCGGTGACCACCACCGGCACGACGTCGATCATGACGACGCACACCGCCAGCCATAAGAAAACGACCAGGGAGTTGCCGACGTTGATGTCCGTGGACGACGAGACACTGTCCACGGACTCGAACTCCACCACCGACAACGACGAGCTGAAACGAAGACGTAGGAAGTTCCCGCAGTTCCCCCCATTCCGGAAGAACAAAACTAAAGTCACGTGATGATGCCCCCCCTTGTCACGCTAGTCAATAACACAATCGTGCATCGTTTATTCCTTTACTTAACGCTAACTCTTACGATTAGTTGGTAAACCGCGACGTGCACTTAACAATTAATCTTCGAGAACCGGTTGATCACTGATTTAGCGATTAGATACTGCCGGGTATGTACATACGTGCACAGAGACAACACACAGACGCATATACGTATATACACGATAGAGAGACACTTGTAGCCGAGTGGAACAACATCCATCGTGGTGCGTTGGCACCGTGATTTTGGATTTATGGTCGAGCGTTGCGCGCGCCCCGTTGCACGGTAGCTTTCTTAGCAGTTTCGATCGTTGAACTTTGGAAGATTCGTCGAGTATCGTGGGACGAGAAACTTGCATCGTGTACCGAAGAGAAGTATTTGGGTGGGTACGGTTGATTAGCTTGGATTTTGCTCGTCCTGCGATACTGACAGTAGGGATGTTCCTTGCTTTCCTGAACCTAGGACGAGAGGACGCGAGAGATTCTGTTAAATTCTTGTAACATAGGTAGAACATCGTTCACGTAGAATGTTCATGGATAGCTGTTCATGGATACTTTCTGAACCTAGAGCGAGAGGACGCGAGAAATTCTGTTAAATTCTTGTAACATACGTAGAATATCGTTCACGTAGAATGTTAATGGATACTTTTTGAACCCAAAGAAATTCTGTTAAATTCTTGTAACATACGTAGAATATCGTTCACGTAGAATGTTCATAGATAGCTATTCATGAATACTTCCTGAACCTAGGGCGAGAGGACGCGAGAGATTCTGTTAAATTCTTGTAACACACGTAGAATATCGTTCACATAGAATGTTCATAGATAGCTGTTCATGGATATTTCATGAACCTAAGGCGAGAGGACGCGAGAGATTCTGTTAAATTCTTGTAACATAGGTAGAATATCCTACACGTAGAATGTTCATGGATAGCTGTATTTGTAAACGGAAACACATTCGAGCCAGAAGCTTCTGTAAACGCAGAGGATGTAACTATTGTTCTGTAAAGTGTACATTGATGTATTATACAAGCACATTGAGAAGGTAGTAGCTAACACAATTCCGGTTATTGAACTTTGGGAGATTCGTCGAATATCGTGGGATCAGAAGTTGCATCTAATACGGAAGAAAGGTACAGGTCTGGACGAGGTTGACAGATCAACTTGGCTTATCCTACAATATTCGAAGTAACGAGGAATATTCCTTATCTTCCCGAGTTCAACGCGGGAGGACCAATTTTGATAGATTCCAAATCTCGAGTGTCTTCTTCTAACATAGCAGCAATATCGTTCGGTTAACTCACTCGAGTCAGAAGCTTCTGTAAATGATGCAATTATTGTCCTACGAACCTATGTGGATCAATGTATCGTACGAACACTTTGAAAATGATACTAAGTGTCGACGAGGTATTACTTTACACCAGGTTGGACAAACGAGTACGTAAATATAGTTGCATCGATGAAATAGTCCGTTCAAATTAGAAGTTCCTCGAAATGCACAAGACACAGCTATCGAGTTGTACATCGATAGATCGTACAAGCACTTTGTAGAGTATGTAGATAAGGGATTGTACAATATTGGAAGACGAATGAACGAGTCACCGTCACGGGGCTGCGCTAATAGTAAATATAGTCGAACATTAGTTAAGTAGACGTTAACAAGCGGATCACCGTGCCAACCCGAAAGAGAAATATAGATTTCGACACGACGGTCTAGTGTTCCACTCGACTATACTAATAGGATGTTTTTGGTGCCCCGGTGTGCTCCCATTTTGCCAAATCCTCGTCCATTTTGAGACGCGAACCGACGAGTACGGGTTCGCCGAGACACCATTAAAAACGACGTCCGACCTAGACAGCTAGATTTGTTAAGCTCACGATGCCGAAATTGTTCAGTCAAGACAATACCTTGGCTCAGGGGTGGGCGACGTACTCGCTAATCGATGCGATCACCCTGCAACGTCCTCGAATGCTTCCGTACCGAACCGGATAGCCGCTCTCTGGCCCCAACTCGATTCCTTCGTTAAGCTTTCGCACTGTAATCAGCTTCCGGAAGTTCTAACGGTGTCTCCCTCTCATCGAGCAACGTTGAAAATTACCCCGTGCAGCGATCAGCGGGTGATTCGTTCAGGTTTTGAACGACCACGTTTAGAAACGTCTCTCTGTATCGAAAAGTATCTCTATTCGTTGCGCTCTTTAATAGTTAAATCGTGCATAGTTTTTTACGTAGTGTCTCTCTAATGTAGCGAAACCGAGCACACCCTATAGATACGTTATTTATCGCTCGACCATCGGCACAGTTGCTTTGTTTGTTTTTTTTTTTTTTTTGTACAAAACGATGCTTGTTATTTCGTAGCGTTCCAGCGTCTCTCTAAAGCACCGAACCGAGTGTCTTGCGTTCGTTCACGATGCCTTCTCACGTGTACCGTGATCCGAGTTATCTGCGCGGAGAACGGTACCGTAAGTTTCGGTGGCGATAACGGAAGGTCCCTTCTTCACTGGAGCAACGATGCAATTTATCAAGTTCATTCCTCGTTCGTTTCGTATATTAGTTTTCACCGACAGTATTTTTTTCCGAAAGGCCAGTACAAGCTCCACGCGCGAGAACCACCTCTTTTTCGACCACCGTGTTCATACGTGACGACACCGCGGCCTATAGCAATCGGCGAAGGCGATCGAACGAACGTGATTCGAATCGTTCGAAAGTATTTTCCACGTTTAAGTACGAGCACTTAGAAAGACAGATTCACGAGCCTAGCGTTACCGTAAATGATGCCTGTGATTCTCACCCATCCCGATTAGCGGGGTAGCTTTTATCCGAAACCGAGGAAGAGATAATCGCCCATCCCTGGGTTGGATCCTCAGAGACGCGCCTCTCGATCGCAAAATGGAGAAAATGTTCCAACGAACCGCGAGGCTCTCCGTTTCTCTTTCTTTTCTCTCTTTATTGTTTTCTTTCCACGACGAGACCAGTAGCGATTCTCTAGTGTACCATTTTTGTCGTTGTCTCGTTTTTGTTCTTTTTTTTTTTTATTTTATTTTTATCTATCGACTCTTTTATGCTTCGATCGTCGTACAGGCTGAGCACAAATGTTTTTCTCACGCTCTTCTAACGAGGGTTCCCTTTCGTTTCGCGACTCGAACTCTTCTACTCTCTTTCGTCTGGTACGCGACAACTATAGTTCGAAACGTCCAGGCACGTTTCGCTGAAAGTGTTTACAATCCGTAGTCGTAACAGAGCGCGAATTCGAGCACACGGTGTTCCCTTCTCTCTCGCGGAAGTTCATCTGTTGTTTTCATACGAACTCGGTGACTTGGCTGACCCGATCGCTTCACGAACTCGAAACACTTCGATCCGTCGTACGTACCGACGGTGTCGCAAGTGTCGTTTCATCGAAAGTACCACGAGTCCCCGACAACGAAACAACAATCGTCACGAGCGTGCGCGATCGCAACAAACCGAGACGAATTTCACGCGGTACTTTTTCTACGTTTGTAAGAATGGCGAACATGTATAGACACCGTAGGCGCAAGTGTTCCAGAGTAGACGATAAAGACGTATACGATAAGGATAACCGTTGAACACTATCGGGCAATCCCATGAGTGACGATACAATATTCTCGAAATAAACTTCGTTCTGACTATGGACGAAGGATGTGTAGATTTTTACCGGTACCGAAGGTTACACGGTTCGAGAGGCGCCATTTTACCATTGTGACGTAATTTTCCGTAGATTTAAGCGTTTTTAATGTACGAAGGCCACTGTTACTTTCGCAACTTCTACGATACTTTCTTTTCAATGATGCGATTATTGAAGCTGAGATGAATTTATCGATGTAATTTAAGATCTTTAGTCTCCTTTTCGGTTAGAACGCGGATAAGTGTATCTTATAACTTAAGGGTAAATAATAAGTTCAGGTGAGCATGGATCTGCACACCGTTCGTTTGTGTCTCGGATACACTCTCGAGTTGTGGTATTGTTTCGCAGTAAGTGTTCGAAGTGGTTCGTATTGGGAACGTGTGTACAATTACGTCGTGTCTTTGAGTAATGACTGATCAAGTATTTATTTACGATATTCGAGCAATTTTCTAATCAAAATACTCATCGATACCCGCATATCGGTAACAGAGGGGACACGGATGTAAAAACGGAATCAAAAAGTTTCAAGTATATGATGAATTTTTATCAAATTTACCCACAACATACACACTGTTCTTCGATACGTATTAAGGTTAGAAGGAATTAAACGTATTGTTCCTCTATTGCGCTACAAGAAAGAAGTCTTCCATTTAGAAAAAGTAACAGTGACCCTCATATTTTGGCCACTTGAAGCTACAACGAAATCATCACCATCTTTGTCGAGTGGTACTTCCCGAACGGTGTAACATTTCTAAGAAAACAAATATTTCCTCGATTCTCTAGTAATTTTGGAGACATTCCTTTAAAAATAGGGTCATCCCCACTATCCGATTCGAATTTAATTTCGTAGCTCGTTCGTCAACGATTACAAGTTTTATTCGTGCGTTTTAAAATTCGAGAGCTTTCAATTCGCGTTAGCGGTTACGATCAAACGATCCTGTTAATGTCACCGTTCAGCGTCACTTACGGGATCATCCGATAGAGGTGACTCTGATCCTTTGAGGTCCAACAGGCATTACTGTACCAACACCGATAGAATTGTAAATAGTGTATCGGTCGAAAAGCAATAACTTCTAAGGCTACGGTTTACTAAG
Source organism: Ptiloglossa arizonensis (assembly GCF_051014685.1). Taxonomy (NCBI): domain Eukaryota; kingdom Metazoa; phylum Arthropoda; class Insecta; order Hymenoptera; family Colletidae; genus Ptiloglossa; species Ptiloglossa arizonensis. The sequence continues at coordinate 25,676,397 of NC_135050.1, forward strand.
GTTCACTTTTTTAAAAGGATTTTTATTAAGAAATTTCTAAGTATTATTAGGTGTAATTAGCGGCGGATGTTCGAAACTTGTCGTTCGAGTCCCGATGGAGGACCTCAGGGGATTGTAACCGCGCGTAAACGAGACGAGAATTGTGCTTACCCCGTATATAAGAAACGTCAAAATTGCGTTCGCAACCCCCTCCATGAAAGCGTGATAAGAATGACACTCGACTTTGAAAAGGCATTTTATGGTCGCGTTCCGACTTTTTAACTCGTACGTCGTTTACTTTTTTTCTTTTTTTTTCTTTTTTCTTTTTTTTAACGTCCTGACCATACATACATAGTATCGCGACACCTTGTTGTACTTCACTTTTAGAGGTTAGAGAATTAGAATTAACTTATTATTGCTTCCCCCGTTACGTATCATTCTGTGATTCCCCCGTTCCTTCGCCGGACGTGGCAAGGAACGCTGATACAGGATGGGAGTGGTTTCTTCCTTTCTTATCCTTTTTTTTTTAAATATATATATACACACACAGATACACTAAAAAAAAACACATATACACATATACACATATACACATATATATATGTATAGAAAGCTTAAGCGCGGTGAGGCTGGAACTCTCTGAAACTTGTAGCTACGTGTAAGGGATAATGTGATAAGTATTTACTCGAGTTACGTCGACGTTGTCACACGATGTGCAAGTCGCTAGGCAATTCTGACAAGAGTCATCGCAACAATTGACCCTCCGTGTTTCGGTTTCTCCTCGAGCGATGGAAATCACGAGCGAAAATCGTCGATGTGTCATCGTAGACGATATCAATTGGCCGCTCAAGGTCACTATAGAGCTATCCATCGCCACTGTTCGTGCGCCGCGCCATCTGTCGTCGCAACGCCACGTCTGGCGAGGGAGGGAACAAAGCTGCGCGAGTGGAGGGGAGTGGCCTGGCGCGCCACAGCAGAGGCGAGTGGCTTGGCGCGTTACAGTGGAGGGGAGTGGCCTGGCGCGTCACAGTGGATGGGAGTGGCCTGGCGCGCCACAGTGGAGGGGAGTGGCCTTGAGCGGCCGATTGATCTCGTCTCGATCGTGACAACGTTCACGGAGTAGCCCGAGATTAATTTCCAGCCGCGTTAACGTACCTCTCTCAACGCCACGATTCGATCCACGTGACCAGCGGTGAGTCGAGGAAGACTCGTTGATTTCCACGCCCTGATGGAAAAATCCGAACCACCGGAGCGCTTCACACGAACGCTTGTTATCCAATTTAGTTTCACTTGGTTCCTGGATGCACATGCGCGCACCACCCTCAGGGAACCATAGCCAAGACGATTACTTTCCGCTTTTATCTTCTCTTGTGCTACCCGATGTATCCGTTTCATTGTGTTTACGTTGTATTTCAATTTTAGCCTGGCTAAGAGTAGTGGATTTGGTTGACCATTGCGACTACCGTGTCCCACGCTTCGCGGGGAACGAGCCTACCTTCCTCCGAAGCGTTTCTCACGCGATGACGCGCGCATTCCCATTTCGCCGGCTTTTTATCGTTCGGGTTGATGACAATTTTAGTTCGCTCCCCTCTCCTAACTGGCAAACTGACACATTTCTATCTCAGGGCAGATCGAACAAACTGGAACGGGACAGGAATTACGGATCGGTCGCGAGATACATTCTCTCGAACTCGTTGGAACCATTTGGACAGAAAACGCCGCGAGGTGTCGTGAAATTATATATTTAAAACAATTTTTTCTCCGGACAATCGAATATTTTACGAGAAGAGGTCCACCAGAAATAAAAATACAGCCCGTAACGGAGCTGTAATCGGTACACTGTTAATCGAGCGCTCAAGGTTACATAGAAGCTACTATAAAAAGAAAATGAAAGAAATTATTTGTGTTTTCTTAATTTCGAGGCACAAAATTAACCAAATAGAGTCCGTAACTACTTTCGAATCAGTCTGTACAGGAGATGAATATCTTTCCATGTGTAGTCCTCTTCTCGTTGACGTCTCGTTGAATTTCTTTCGCACGTTCGAGGAAAATCAAAATGGCCGCTCCTCGTAACCGCTACAAACTTTAAGGTTACTCACGTGGTCTCTGTCCGAACAAGTTCCAACGAGCTTGGGGTTTCTCGCTAGAATCGTCGGTTTCGAGCCGTGCAACATTCGACCCAAGAAAGCAAGTAGGCAGAGGGATCTGAAGTTTCGTGGACCAAGTTCGATTAACATACACGAGAATATAAGACGAATAATAGTTGAAAGGATCGTCACGATTCTCTAGGCTCAATTAACACGTACCGGGCACGATTGCTGCAATTTAGAATCGAAACGATTGGTAACGTCGTAACGCGATCAGGGCTTCCGAATTTACGCGCTGGTCATCGATTTCGTTTCCGCTGAAATGCGCCGCCATTTTCTACACCGCGACGAGAACTTAAAGAATCGGGCCAAACGATAACTGACAGTTGCAATATTTCAAGGGTTCCCTTTAGTCGAGACCCGATGAAGAAATAAGATCTGTTCTATCGAAATGTAAAAAAGGCAAACGATGCGTTAGGGTTAAAGAAAAAAGGTAAAAAAAAAAAAACGAAAGATTTTTTTTTGAAATTCCAATCTCTACGTTTCGGAGATGAACCGTTTCGTGACACTTTTAACGGGTGTGTCGCCCGTAAGCAATACGATTTGTGACTTCCACCCTCCACTTTCTCTATCTCGAGTACCCCCATGTGAAACTGAACCTTCTCGACGAGATGAGAGGATGCTAGAAGATCGAGACCGTCCCGAAAACACTGTACCGTCCTCGGACAAGATGGTCGTTTTTGTCTGTCGCAATATCGATTCGCCAATTCGTGCAATTCTCGTATTATAAAACGAATCGTTGACTCGTTCGACGAACAACGGGCCCTGGTTATAGCGCGATGGTTCTCATCCAGGGTGCCAACCGACCCGAACAGATCAAGGGCCGTGTAATCATCGCGATAATTGTATGAGAATAAAATGTGTCAGCTTCGTTGTGGTGTCTTACTTCGCATCGACCCGTTAAGTACCAATTTTCGAAGCTTGTTTCTGTTTTACGAAAGACCGTTTGATGGTTGTGCTGGTGTTGCTTCTAATCCTTTTGCTACCTGGACCTAGAGGTCGATAGTCGAGAGAGAGAGTTCGTGAGCATTTTTGTTAGAAAAGTAGTCACAGAGTGATTACGACGTAACGTCGAAAAACTGGAAACGAGGGAGATCCTCGACGATTCGGTGAGTAGCGTCAGTTACGTGAGATCCAAGATGGCCGCGACTCCGGTATTCTTTTCATCGGTCCATGGAACCTGGAATTTCGTGAATTCTAGCTACGAAAAAGGTTTGTGTGCAGGAAGAGGGGAATATTCGAGATAATTTATGCGTGGAGAAGAGAATATTTATGTAGATACTCTACAAATCATTATTTACGAAAGATCGAGATTAACAAAATGGAGTCACGCGTCAGAGTGAAAGACAAAGGTAGTGTAAACGTTGAGAGAGAGAATAATTCGATAAGGGGTTACGATAGTCTTGGATTGAATAGAAAAAGAAAAAAATTATGAAAGTAACCGATAAGATGAAATTTGTTTTAGCGAAAGGGTTCGAAATAATAGCACTCGATCACTATTCGATGGAGGAAGAAGCTGGTACTTAATGGATCGAGAAAGACCACGATGCACACAGTTGATGCACAGAACCGTCGTGCAATGCGTTTTATGTTGCGAGTTACGTTCAGAAGGGACAGTTTGAGATTTCGCGTATTAACTTGTTATCGAAGCCTGACTTTGGTTTACCGATTACCGGTAGATGCAGAGAGTGAAAGAGAGGGTGCGACGGTGTGTGTGTATATGAGAGAAGGTGGCAAAGTGCGTGTACAGTTCGAAAGAGGTACACGTTACTTCAGAATATTTATATACACTATTAGCCAAAAGTATAAGATCTCGGTGTTGCAATACGTGAATCGAGGCACAACTGGAAATATATATATATAGAATTCTTCGTAAGAAAGAAAATAAGTCGAAATCAAAAAATAAATATTCGATCGAATAAAAATAAGAAAAATAGAAAAAACTGTTACCTCGAGCGATCGATTTATTTTTCAAACGAGGGTCTCTCGATTGTCCGAAAGCACAAAGTGTTTCGCGAATCTTCCTCCTCGTCGTTAGACTTTAAACGGGGTCTTACTTTCGGTGTTCTTGAACCACTGATCCTTACGATCGATTCGGAATCAAATATATACGTGGATCATTTTTAATAGTGATAATAGAAAAAAAGAAAAGTATTTTTCAAGTATTGGGAACAACTAAGCGGGTTTCGAACGAACCAACAAATTCGATACACGCCGAACGAATTATTTTCTGCGACGGTATGTCATCGTTGTAGAAAATAAATCGAATCAAGGCAGCAGAGTTTAATCGTCGTGAGATAGGTTAAGTGGTCTGATACTTTTGGCCAGTGGCGTAGGTATCCGCGACGAACGCGTCGATCTATTCAAAGTTGAATTTATTTTAGATAAGTATTTAAATTATTCCTATTATTATTATTATATTGTTGGTCGCCGCTTCGGAGGCGAGACAGGTCTTCCTTGTATCGCGACAGACAGATTTTTCAAAAATAAAGGAATTCCAACGAAGAAAGTCGGGGAAAGGCCCGAGTCGATTTCCGTTTTTCTTTTTTTTTTTTTTTTTTTCATTTTTTATAAGTAGCGATGGGATCGAGTTCGATGCACCGTGTAACGGAATTTCGAATATTTTCGTCGCTCTTTACGTTTCGAAAAATCGTAAATCCGTGGGAGAATTATTTGTTTCGAAAGGATAAATATTGTAACGAGGTAAATTTTCAATTATTTCTCGTACAGTTGAAAGCTCGTTCAACCCTTTCGTTTCTAACACCTATTTTAATCTGCTCTCGATAATACTTTACATAATAGTATTCTCAATAATAAATTTTTATACTCTCTACGAATCAGAGACACTAGGTTCGAATATTATTTATAACTACGTACAATTTCTCCGTACAAAGGAAGCCAATAATATTCTCAATGATGAATTTTGAGTGTTGTGTGTCGAAACGAATGGGTCGAAGTTTTACTATTAAGGTATCGCCCAGTACACTCGCGAACGACTGCCACTTCGAAGATTGTTCGTTTCTCGCGAGACGCTCGAACCCATCGCTACTCGGAGGGAATGTCGCGTTTCTTTCACAGGATACACGGAACACGCAGTCGTTTTTATCGTAATGCGCTGTTTTATTAGAAAAACGTTATTAAATAGTTCGCTCCGGACACACACGCAAAACGTGTTCGTTGAGCAGACGAAACAACACTCAAGAAATGGATGCAGCAACGGTTGCTGTGAAAAACAATGGAAACGATCGTGCGAAGGACGAATCAACGCATTCAACAACAGAACGAGTCCGGTAAGTGGTAATACTATAAGCGTCTCTATAAACATTTGCACACTACAGGGTGGTCACCTAAACATCATCGAGAGCTCGTAGAGAAAGATTTCTTTCACGAAGAGTTACACGGTTCTTTTTCTTAAATAATTTTATCGATAAAAAAAAAAGAAACTTTTTCAAGGTCCAAGGTCCCAACCGTGTGATCTTCGTTAAAAAGATTCTTTGACCTTGACGAGTTTCGAGACACTTGGATAACATTAGACACCGGACCACCCTGTATAACGATCTTATAATAATTTTTAAGCTAGTACGACCTAACTGCAATCTAACAATTCAATAACTTAACTGCACTCGCTAATCGTTCATCTCCACGTTTAATGAACGCAACAATGATCACTTGGCATCAAGGTGGTCCGTAAATTCTCGAAGGATTTGTTTCTTAATAACGATTGTTCAAATGTTACGATTCACTCGATCCTTTCGTAGAATTCCAAGTGAATTTTACAAATGTTTACTCGTTAGCGCACAATTGATTCAACTTGTCGCCGATGACAATCGAACGTTATTGTAATTTACGTTACAGTTGTTACATCGTGATTTTATTCTATTTTTAATCTACCTCTAGATGTCTGTGAAATTAATAATTAATTACACACGTAATTAACGTTGTTGGCAGTTTTTTTAGCATCGATCTTGTAATGTTCAGTCGTAATAAGTTAGCGTAACGTTGTCGTAAATGCAGTTACATGTTCGGTTAAATAATTATTGAACGATTGACCTGTTCTTATCGATTACTCGTGATAAATGTTTAAAATTTGAAACTGTACATTTTTCTCAATACAGAGGTAGTTGGAAAAATGATTTATTCGACAGTTGCAACAAACCTACGATATTTTCGATCGGTTCCGATCGGATGCGTATCTTTTGCGTATTTTATAATAAATAAATTCAACGAAATTAATTTCGTCGCGATAATTCTATTTACAGTGTATCGTATAAAATGTCTAGCAAAAGATGTTGGAATTTTCGTCAAACGTGAATCACTCTATCGGAGAATTTATCGACCACCGTAATGATAAACAAATCGTCGTTTAATCAATAAATTAATCGTCGGAGAATTAATCGTTTATTACTAGTATTGCGGAACTTGTTCGTGAACCATATTATTACGCTGGCTGATTTTCAGCTAGAAATCGGCTACAAGTTTACGGGACGAATTGTACAAACCGTCAGTCTTATAGTAATGCAAACGCACCTATTAACAAATTCGAAATACAACGGATCCTTCCCCGAATACTGATCTCGCGATAAAAGATTTCTTCTCGAACAGTTCGCGCATTTTCAAAAGAAGCGCTTGAATTCCCGTTGAGCCGAGTAATAAAGAAAGAAAAAAAAAAAAAAAAAAGAGAAAACCATCGTGTGTCCTTTTAATTTATCAATAAATACTTTATCGCTCTATTCTTAATCGAAAACTGTATAGAACGTCGAGTCCCTTGTCACGGTTTTTAATTTACGATCTTCGAGGTCTCATTTATGTGAAATTTCAATTAGCCAAAATTCTTGATGAAATTTATCAATTTAGAATTTTTTTCTTTCGTAAGAGAAACATCGTCTTGAATTTTTTCACACGTGTAAAATTAAATCCCATTGCTTACCATCGAACTAAATTTACGACCCTCGAGGTCTCATTTATGCCAAATTTCAATTATGCAAAAATCCCCGATGAAATTTACCAGTTTAAAAATCTTTTCTTCGTAAGAGAAACATCGTCTTGAATTCTTTCACACGCGCCGAATTAAATTCCATTGCTCGCCATCGAATTAAATTATTACGCTATTTAATTAATACATTGACTGCCGCGGGAGTTGGCCAGCGTCATCGAATCGAATTAAAACGTTTGCGAAAAACGAATCCCAATGCTTGCAAACTTCTGAACGACGTTACGGTTACAGTGAAGTGAATTTTTTTTTTTCTTTTTTTGCTCTGCAAGTGAATGCACGCGAGGTCCATGTGACCTCCATCGCTCATGAAAACGTAGATTTATATTCGCGATTCGTGTTGGATAACAGAGATTAAATTTCCCATGTTAAATAAGGCCAAATTATCGTTAAACGCAATCAATAAATATCGTGTAATTTGTTTTGTAAATACATCCTTCGTTACCGACCGATTTTTATATTCAAGGGGTGCGAACCACCTTCAAAGTTACATACGAAATACCTGTTTGATTAAGTTGTCAATAATTACTGAATACGAAAAAGTTTAGTTTTAAAAAGGAAAAATTGCAAAATTCGAATAAGAGTAATCAGTTATTTATAAAAGAACAAATCCGATTGGCTGCGATGGTGCCATCTACGAATCGGTGAAATTTTCATTCGAATCTTGCGATTGCTCGTCAAAATTCTAACGTTCTTCGTATTCGACACTTTCTTTTGTCTCCGTTAATTTTTGAAATTTCAAATGTTACATGATAATTTTAATAATAATTTTCACCCTCTTTATCGAAAATCGGTCGATAAGAAAACACTACACTTCCAATACTTTTTAGTGCTCCATCTGTACGTCAGGTTTCGTACAAATTGGAAATTGTCAATCGAGCGACGTTCCTCGTCGGTTGGAGATCAAAATCGCTACCTAACCCGCTTTCAAGCCACTAAACAGTCTTCGTATCGTTACTTGAAAGCGAGAATTACCGCATCTCGCGCGATTTATAGACTTGAAACTGTCTCTCCATGAACGACAGAGGTGTTGGATCCCCTTGAGGGTTACCGTTTCTCGAAAGGCGGTAATCCTCGACAGTATACGACAAATGTGACTATTGTATGCATCGAATGCACCGTCTCGGTGCAACGAAGATTGCCTAACTGCGCGTGTAACGGACGGTCAATGAGGATTGGTCTTTCGCTGTCGTGGGCTTCGACCGATTAAAGCATCTACCGAAACTCGTGCGAATAATCGTACAAAGAAGATGTAAATAGTTTTGTTCTCCTTCCTTCGACCCACTTTGCTGGTGCTTCTTCTTACTCAAAAAGAAGTAAACTATGACAATGTCGAGGACGTTTTTAGATTGAAGTAATACACGAGCTGTGAAAACGTTGGACGAAGAAGTCTTTCTCCTCGTCTTCAGGGACGCGCTTCTTGGCAACGAAAGTCTCTCGAGTCTACAGGAGTATTCGTTAATTGCTTCTGGAGGGTAGATAGGTGAAACGAGAAGAAAACGTTGTACGAATGTACTGTCTGTCCGTGAGAAGAAGGCTAACACGAATCTCTGCATCCCCGCTATTGGCCCCAAGGGCGGTGACGAAGATCGATAACGGCCAATAGCGACAATGCGATGGTGGATGACGCTGGTAGATCTAACCTAGGCCAGGAACAGGCCAAGTCCCTTATTTTTTATCTAATCATCGATTTCGTTCACTTGAACCCTCGCTCCAGTCAGTACTATAGAGAACTGGTAGGTTCATTTTTATCCAGATGTACTCTAAATAATTACAATTTTCAAGAACTATAATATCGATGTTCTCTTGCACCACTCTAAGACCCTTCTTCTCCCTGTGACATTCTGTTCGTTAACTTATCAGCTCTCTATAGTACACGTGACTTCTTCGGTAAATAACTAGAGCCAAGAATGCACACAAGGTGGGACATGGTCTTCCTTAGCTGTCCAATTAGCCACATCATCCACGTGTCATAAAGTGTTCTAAATAACCTTATCGAAGAATACACTTTGCCAGGTTAAAATCAATTGATTGCTCAAGACTACCCGTTATTTTATCCCGTTGCATCCTTCAAAGAGAAAAGCAAACTTTCGATGCACTCGCAGTGGATAGTCTTGGGCAGCCATTTAATTTTCCTCAGACCACGCTGAACCTAAGCTCAGGTCGAACAACAATGTGAAAACCTGTGAAACATCGTCCTCCATTCGTACAACGTTTGTTCATCTCGTTGGGTGCTTCGAGATTTGGTTCTTGAGAACTCCAGCAGCGCGATCAACGATACCCCTGTCTACGAAACGCAACCATACGATACGCGCAGCCACGACGACTCTCGCTTAATACTGAAACCGTTCGGGAGCAACGAGGACCCGTGTCCTTTGGGTCGACGTTAAACCCAATCCCCTGATAGGTGCACGCGAAACAGTGTCCCTAATTTTGCGGCGTGTTCTCGTCGTCCTGCTGGTCGCTGGTCTCCGCCGCTGATGGTATCGTCGCGAGTAGCCTGACGGCTAGCCTGCTGGGCGATCCGGGTGGTTCTGGTTCCTGGATCGCCAGCTGACGCGTCAGTCTTGGCTTCGACCTGGCCGGTCTGGGCGTGTTGCGCGCTGTAATCTCCAGGGAGGCGCTCGACCTGGAGATTCTCCAAGTGCTGGTGCTGGCAGTGGTGGCTGACCCGGACGAGTCGTTTCTGGACGAGCTGAGGTTCGAGTCCTGTGACGGTTTCCTGGTGATCAGCCAGGACGAGGCCCTCCTCTTCGGATCGAGTAACCGTAACGGGATACCGCAATGGTGGGTCTGTCTCCACGAATCCGATCTGGACGAGGAGAAGTTCTCGCTGGATGACACGGACGAGGCTCGTTTGTGTTGCTTCTGTTGGATCTCCGCGATCTGGTAGGCGTATTGGTCGCTACGCGCGTGACGTGGCCGCGTGTCCCTGGCACATGGCCAGAGTATCCTGGTGCCCCATCGTCTGTAGCCGGAGCACTGGCCAGTCTCGAGGAGTCTCGCGTTGCAGGCGCACGGCGGCTGATTGTCGCGCGACGACCTATCCACCAGACTGTTAGTGTTCACTGGCGTTTGCCGGTTGCTGAAGTTCGAGCTGTGACGGCATCTGCCGATCCCCCTAGTCACCCTAGACTCCTCGATCGCCTTGCATATCAGCACGCAGTCCTTCTTGAACTGCTTGGTCAGTATCGCGTAGAGAAACGGATTGCAGCAGGAGTTCAACGGCAGCACGAACACCGCGAACACCTTCGCCTGTTCCAAGGAGACCAGCTGCAATCCGAACGTGGCTGTCAGGGAGAAGAACGCTATGGGGGACCAGCAGAGGAAGTCCGTGAACACTAACAGCGCCATCCGTTTCGCTATTCGGGAATCGTTCGAGTTCCATGCCTGGGAGCCCCTGATCGCGCAGTACATCTTCAGGTAGCATCCCATCAGTATCAGGAACGCGACCCCGTTGATCAGCATCAGGAAGATCACGTACGCCAGCGACGCGTTCCCGTTCGTCTCGAATGGTAGGCAGATGGCAAACTTTCGGTAGTCCGAGACACCGAACAGGGGCAGAGTAGCCATTGCTAGAGCGAAGCACCAACCCACTGTCATTATGTAGCCTGCGTGCTTCAGGGAGAGTCGTTTGTTCAAGTGCATCGCGTGCGTTATCGCGTAGTTCCTCTCCAGTGTGATCACTGCCAGGGTGTACACGCTCAGCTCGGAACTGAGCACACCCAGGAAGCCGGCCAGCTGACAACCGGCGGACATCTGCCAGGGAATGGCGTACATTCGGAACTCCCCTAAGGTGGAGGCGTCTACCACCGCCAGGAGACCTGAAAGCGAGCAATCGTCATCCTTTTTGCGCAATTGGTCTTGGGAGTTCGGGTCTTTGGATGGTTAGGTAGTTGGGTCTTCGAGTTCTCGAATCTTTGACACTTTGGGTCTTTGTAATTTTGGTGTTTTGGGTTATTGGATTTTTGAACGTTTAGGTTCTTGGACCTTTGGATCTTGGAGACTTTAAACTTTTAGGTTTGCAAGCTTTTGGTAAAATGGATGAAGGCTTTTTAAGTCCTCGAGTCTTTGAATTTTTGGATGCTTGAATCTACGACTCTTTTGGTCTCTGGAGCTTCGGTATTTTGGGTGATTGGATTCTAGGATGTTTAGACTCTTGGACCTTTGGCTCTTTGGGGCTTTGGATTTTTGGGTTCTTTGGTAGTCTCCAGATTCTTGGACCTTTGGATCCTGGAGTCTTTGATGTCTTGAATCTGGATTAGGTTCTTTGGGTCTTCGAGTCTTTGACTCTTCGATCCCTGGAAACTTTGGACCTTTGGATTCCTGGATGTTTAGGTTTATGGGTAATTCTTGCCTCTGAATCTTCGCTACCGCAGTCGAGGCAGAGTACGCGCAAGACATCGTTTCCCGATAATCTTTTTCAAGGATGACCGTTAAGATATTTTTGTCCACTGACCTAAATAAATGCCCATGAAAAAGTCTGCCGCGGCTAAGTTGCAAACCAGAAACCGTGGGACGTCCATTTTGCTCCTGGAGAATATTAATACGAACACCACCGTCCCGTTTCCGAGCATCGCGAGCAGAAAGACCACCCATACGCCGCAACGTAGCGTCCACCAGTCGAATAGATCTTGACACGGCAGAAAAGGACCTGATGACACGTGCATTTCCATGATCAGACACTTGCGTTCGAAGTGGTTTCGATTTTTGCACGAAAAAAAAACAAAAAAAAAATTGATTTTCTTTCTTAATTCGAGCTATTCGAAGTTCCTCGCGAATACACAGGTGTCCCTTACAATATACTCGGTGACATTAATCGAGTTTAAGTTCCAAATACAAAAATATTCAAGGCTACGAAGTACTTTCCAAAAATAATATATATTTGAAAATGGTAAACTTCGTCCAATTGATACAATCACGTTGCATATTCTCGAGTATTCTTCAAGTATTTGAAAGAATGTTCATCGAAGTGTCTTTCAACTGAGTTTCGTTTTAAGAAAGAGGAGAAGCTGAAGAATAAAAGAACGTACCAGGTTGAGGTAGGCACTGAACGTGAGAAGGCAGTGTCTGAGCTGGCAGTGTAACTCGGCTGTTCTGCTCTTCAAAATAATCCTCAACATATGAGGGCAGGTTACCAGGGTACGTAAAATCTGAACCAAAGTTAGCCCAAAGTTCATTTATTTGCGAGCCGAATTTGTCGGTCATGTTATCTAAACAAACGTCATCACTTCAGTGCTGCAAAGTCTCATTCTGTCGTTTTTATATCGATGATTGAACAGTTGCTTGAGTGTTTCATGCGAGAGTGTGTGCCTTGACACGAATCATTCATAGTGGCGAATCTAAAAGTGTTTTCTAAACCGAGTATCCGATAAGATGAAAGCACACTAATCGTCATAGCCAGAACACAGTAGTACCGGTTATCGTTGGTGATGACAAATTAACTATTCATTGAAAGTTTCAACCATTTTATTTTGATTCTTCTCAGGATCGATACAACAGGTATCGATGGAACGAGACACGTGTAACTTAGTTGCAAGTAATAAATTTTTACTAGTTTTTCTACGGATATTGTTCACTAGACTCTAGACTGGTCTTTGTTAAGAAGGATCAACCTGTAACAATTGAAACCTTCGATGTGAAAATGCTTGAAAGGACATTATTGTTCAACGAATAACGGTAAAGTTGTTAAATGAAATTTTTCCATCACGATTCGGTACGAATGACGTTTCTTCCATTTTTGAGCGCATTATTCAAATTTCCCTGTCAGCTTCAACGTCGTCGATTAAGAAATCGTTCTAGACCGTTTCAGATCCGCCACCGGTGATGATCACTGAAAGATCACAGCCAAAAGCGCGAGTTCTGTGTGTGAGAGTTACGCGTTGTAGCTCGCGATGAATCTCCAACGAGAAGCGTGGTCCTGTACCCGAGGAAGGTTCCTGAAAACCCGTAGGGCTGGTTCTCGCGTACAAGTGACGTAAATGGGTTTGCGTGGCTCATGCTTTGCAGCATTTAAGTGTCGAGCTACTCGCGAACGAAACGAGCTAATTTCGATAAAACGATTCCAATTATTTGCAAAAATTTCAACGATCGAAATCCGAAGTTAAGGATTTAAGGAGGTTAAAGGATATTCCTTTCACGTGTGTACAAATATTGTCCTCGATGAAACGAAGTACGACAAATGTGAACGTTATCGTTATTAATTGTATTCGCCGAGAAATATCAGCCGAGTGTTATTTTCGTGTAAGCTGGTTAACGCGTGTATGAAGAGTGTCGTGTAACGATGATTAGTGGCGACGACTCGTGATGGAGGAACCTGTAGTCGATACTGCTCGAGACTTCCGGATCATAACATTAATCGTTGATGCTGTCACTTGTACACCACTTGGAGAAATTGAGGTTTTATTAATACAATACTCTTTAATGTAGAGTTAGCCCTCGAACAAGCACGATGTACCAAGACGAACCGTATCTCGCAAACGCGTAAACACACGCTCAAACGGGATCAAACGTAACTTTCAAACTCGCTGGTTCGGGCAAGATGTATTGGCCGCTCAGGGTCACCGAGCAGCTCCCCCCACCACATTATTTTGCCACTCGGTCTGTCTTTCGTCTCTATGTTCTCGCGATACAGGTATTTTAACGTTTCTGACGATCACATGTGTCTCTAACGAATCTTTTTTTTTATTCTATATAATTATCCATCGTCGTTATTCATTATCGTCATTTTTCACAGAGTAAGACAAATTTTCATCCGTTGTAAGATTAACAGACGAAGCAACGAAAGAGTCACACGGTGGGGGTACATCTTTCCCAGTGACCTAGAACGGACAATATTTTCTACCTATAGTTTCCTATCTAGTTGATCTACACTCTGCACATCGTGATACAACCTTGCTAAAGAACTGTTATCGCGTTCAATTAAATATACGACAGGAAGTGGTCAAGGATTTGTTACACAAACGGTACAAGAAGTAAACTATTCGTGGAGGCAGTCGTTGATCAAGAATCTGTCTCATAAATAGTACAAAAAGTAAACAGTTCGCGGAAGTAGTTGTTCATCGAGGATCTGTCGCACAAAAAATGAACTGTCCATGGAGATATTTAGATCAGATTCTATCCGAGAGCAGCGTAGAGATTGACCGAGGTGTAAATGCTGGCGAATCCTCGAACAGTATCGACCACATGATACTGGACCGCGAAAGCTTCATGAATCTCGACAGGGGAACCTGTCGTTCCGACTACTTACTGAGCTGCGGCCAGATATCGGAAAAGCTCGAGTTCCACAGACTCATATCGAACTCGTTGTCGGTGGGGAACAAGATCGATTCTTGGACGGAGGACTTGGTCACCGGATCCTCCACCTCCACGGACAGAAACGAGCAACAGTGATAGGCGTACGAGAGCACCATCGTTTGAACGCGTGGAAATCTCTCCGGCGAGGGGAACTCCCTGAGGGCTGGGTTGTTGAACGTTTTGAGGTGCAGCAGTCCTGAGAGACCCAAAGTAGGCAGTGCAGGGAACACATTGTTTCCAAGATTTCTGAAACCACAGAAGCACCGATCTGTAGACGTTGACCTGGCAATTGTTTCCTATTCAGTTGCAGTCTTTGAGATTTCTCTAGTCTAGAGTCTTCTCCAGTCTACTGTGGTCTTTGAGTTGACGTGTACAAGATAGAGTCTCATAAATTGTAGATACGAATTTTGAATCCAACTTTCCACGTTGGGACATTCCTTTCACGTGTGTGATCTATGAACTGTATTCCTCTTTGAGTTCTTAAAGCATGCTGCAGGTTCGTACGTAGCAGTACAGTTTTATTTTCTTCACTAGGTTGAACTCTTAGGAGTCGATAAATAAAAAACTCGATGGCCATGACAATCTTTTTTCGTAATTTTTTTCCAAATCCATTTTGAGAAGGTTAGTAACCATCCAATTATTTTGGCCAAAGTGGAGAGCAAAACTTTGATGTTTCCAAGGCGAATTCTTTCTTCCCTATCGAACCCTCTTCTAATCACCTTCTCAGAGTCAGTGGTTCTCAGTGTATCTCTTACGATGAATATCTTCCACGTTTAAATGAATTGTATTTTAGACGATCTTTTCGAATATTGTCTATCACTTTTAATCAAATCTGTCCAGAACTTTGAACACTCTCTCAATATTAGGTGTAGGTCGAGAGTCACGTGATGGTGAAGGAAAGTATCGACCTGGTGAACAATGGAGTTGCTCTCCACTTTGCTCCATTAATCATTCACTTTCAAACACCATGGCGGACCGAGGATGATCCCGCGTTTATCAACGTGTCGCGACTTTCAGGTTTCCAGAAAGACTTGAATCACCGATCCCGATACTCACAGGTCCTCCAGGTGTTTGGTCTCCTTGAACGCGTCCGGGTGTATGTACTCGATGTAGTTGCTCTCCAGGTCTCTGAAACATCGAACCCTCTTTTTCAAGACGATAGCGACCAGCCACCATCGCGCGAGTAATTACAAGCGACGTCACTTACAACACCTGCAGCTTCGACAAGCCGGTCAACGCGTCGCTCGGGATCACGTGCAGCTTGTTGTTCGAGAGGAGAAGATCGTGCAACATGCGCAGCCCTTCGAACGGCTCGTCCAGCAACGAGGCGATCTGATTGCTGGCCAAATCTCTGGAAAGGAAGAATTCGTCACGAACGAAACGAACGATCGACTACGGATTGTTTAGCCACTTGATGCCATCTTGGACGGAGTACCAGTTCGTTCGGTTGATGTGGAAAACAAAGTATTAGGTTGTTCGGAAAGTCATTTCGGTTTTTTTGGTCAAAATGAAGCACGATTTCTTTAGAGTGTATAAACAGTTGATTAAATTATATATTCTCCATTTTGGAAAACGAAATTAGTCTCCGAACAACCCAATAAATTCTTAACAGGAAAGATACGATCGAATCGAGGTTCTCCGTGGGTCGTCGGTGACCCACAATACGAATGTACTGTACGGGATAATCACAATTTGCTTAATAATTTTGTTAAGTGTACAACAGGGAAAGTATTTAGTCGATTTGAACCAAACGTCCCACGTGGGTCATCAGTGACCCATGCTGTACAAATACCTCGAAAGTGATAATTGTGTATCAGATAACGATATAACATTAGTACTTCAAAGTAGTGGAAATATTCGTTGGCGCTGAACGAATCGTCCAGCGTGGGTCATTGATGACCCATGAGCTGACCAAACCATCGAATATGCGGTAATTACAATCGGTGAGCGATATTGCGAATGGTTTCGTAATTGTACACTTGTTACCGACCAATTACGAACCATTGGGACAAAGAATCTCAGTCGTTCGCAACAATAACGACGAGCTTTCGTAACTGTATTATTTGCGAAGATTTCAACGTTAAAATAATTGTGCCATCCTGTACTTACAAAACCCGCAGCTCGCTGCAGTTTCGCAAGTTCGGTAATTCCGTGAGGTAATTCGACTTCATGTCGCTGCAAATAGAAGAGGAATTCCATTGAGTCTCTAACTCATAATTCGCTCGCGGAGTGGATATTGAGCAAATTGCTCCACGATTACTCACAGACTTTTCAATCTCGGGCATTGCTCGCAGAGATCCACCGGAACGTTCGTCACTTGCGCCCGATCTAATCTTAGTACCTCTAACGATCGTGTCCCATTTAGGTTCGGGAATATTCGTAATTCCTTCAGGTTCGAGAGAATCCTGGAAAACGTTCCAAGCGGACGGATCGTCAGCAACAAATATCCAAGTACGATTTTCAACGAGCGATTATACCGAAAGGTTCTCCGTTCCTCGGACATAGATAATTGAAATACGATCGACATTGGAATCGACCTTAAACCTTCGCTGACATTTGCATAGTTACGTACCGATTCGAAGGAGAAGGTTACATCGATTATAGATGGGGTGACATAGGACGAGTGTATAATCTCAATGGTGGTTTCATTATGCACGTTCGAGAATAATACAGAATATCAAATAAGTATATATATGTACTAATATTTAATTATTGAATAAATAAATTATTTTCTCTAATTATTATTCTAGAAATTTATTAGTAGAGCAAGGCGATAAAGGATAGAAAATATTCTTCATTGTGTATGTTTGAAAATAATACAAAATATAAAATAAGTATATATATTCTAATAATTATTATTCTAGAAATTTATTAGCAAGGTGATAAAGGATAGAAAATATTCGCCATTGTGCATGTTTGAAAATAATACAAAATATCAAATAAGTATATATATTCTAATAATTAATATTCTAGAAATTTATTAGCAAGGTGATAAAGGATAGAAAATATTCTTCTATGATTAAATAATAAAAATATTCACTCAAATATTCGAATCATTTTTATGTTTCAAATCACATACGTAGAACCACACAATGAAATATACTTGGTTCTGTTGGTTGCAAAATTTGTCTGACCAGTGACGATCCACTTCTCATTGGTGTCTGACCATACACGTGTACCGTTGCCTCGTTTAATAGTCGTACCGACAATGAGTGCAAACGAGGTACAATTAAGTGGTGGGGGTAACTACGCACAGATAACGAGGCAACACTTGCGACAGTTAACCGAACCACACCGTATCTCGTTTCTTGACGATATTATACAAAGTATTACTTGAAAATTACTTATTTACTTGAAAATTACAATTTATTGAATTTTATTCAATAAAAATTGTCAGTGTGCAATTTCTCCGTAACACTGAGCAGCGATTGAGGTTAGATCAATACTAATGCAACTGTACCTCGATTTTGTTATCAAACGTCGTTTATCTTTACTCCTATAAATTAGATTCTACTTGGAAAAATATTGGTTTGTAACAACTTATTTACAATATTAATATTAATATTTTAGATTTCGAGTCTTTCTTTTTTCTTTAACCTATTTGTCGTTGATTTGTACCGTATATATTCGAATAAATTTTCCCACTTATTTACTCCGACGGACAACGAAATATATTGTACAAGAAAAATTCCAGTCTTCGATATTTATATTCTGTTTAATCCTACGTTTTACGTTATTTACGACTCTGATGCAATAAAGACGAAAGGGAAACTGTTCCTTAGGACCTAATAAATCGTCACCCGAGGGTAAGTCTATACTTACAGCTTACGGAGCTTTCGTAGATTTTGAAATGTGTTCCCGTGTATCTCCTTGATGGGGTTTCCGCGTAGATCGAGCGACACCAGATTAATAACGCTTTGGAAAACACGTTCTTCCAACGCTTCGATACGGTTGTTCGAGAGGGACCTACGGAATCGGACGGAACATAAACGAATACGATTGTCTCGGTATCCACGGCTTTGGTAAAAAAAGAGAACAAAAGAAGGAGAGACTTCGTGACGAACGACATCGATATTTCTCGTTCACGGTGAAATTTCATTAAAAGAAAAAAAAGAAAGAAAAATTCAACGCGTGTACGATTTAGCGGCCATCGTCACTTCGCGTTACGTAGATCTCGATCGAGATTGGTCTTTGTATTTTTTTTTTTCTTAAATTGCTATCCATTGTTTCGAAATATCAAGATCTTGTAAATTGAAGGAACGAAACGTGTGTCTGTGAAATATTTGTATTATTAGTGTTCTGTGAAAATGTAAATTAAAAAATTATGAAAACGTATGGTAAATGATCGATCGAAAATACATTTATATGTAATAAAAATAATAGGTAAACATTGTTCTCAAGAAAATTGAACTCCGTTACTTTCTTTCGCACGACAACTTTTACATAAATAATGATTCTTGCGTTTTTGTTAAATCGAGATAGAACGTGTGCAATTGTTTTCGGAAAGATTTCTCTGGAGACAAATTGCACAAATTTTTTTATTAACGCGTAGTGACGTGGCCGCCAATCTTTCGAGTTACGGGGAAAAAAAAAGAGAAAGAAAACAATTAAAATTGTTCCAATTTCGTGCAACGAGAGCGAGGCATTGAATTGACGAGAACGCGATTTGTTATAGGAAGAGTGGTTTCATAGAATGTAAAAAAAAGTTGTCAAATTACATTTTACTTAATCGATGCACACTTACAGGTCTTCAAGGCCAGAGAGGTTTACGATCGCGGTTGGAATTTTTGTTAAATAATTGTCATCGAGCTCCCTACAAAGCAGACAGAATTACAACATTTAACAATCGCGGACACTCCTCGTGATCCCTTTCTTTTTTTTTATTTTTTCTATTCTTTTCTATTTTTTTTTTTTTTTTTTTTTCAAACAGATCTGGCCTCCGTTCACATCAAGCAAGAACGACGTTACGAACACACAACGATCTCTAACATTTTTGCAAGGTACTGTGCGATTTTGTGCGAACACTCACAATACTCGAAGGCTCGTTAAGTTTGTGAATGCATCGTCGGCGATCGTGTGCAAACGATTTCGTCGGAGTAATCTGAAACAGAGAAAGGAGTAACTTTATGTACACGTACAATAGTAAATTTTTTACCTATGTTGTTCAACACTTTTCTCATTTCAATTTACACAAAATATTTGCTCAATTTTATGAAAACGCTTCGTACAGTCACTGATCGTATTCTTCTACTTAGATATATCTTTTTATGCTTCCTTATTAATATTCTCCATTCAATAATATTATTATTCGTATTATCTTTAACGTTCGTATCGTTTCTTTTTTTCTTCTTGAATTCACTCTCCCGTTGATAAAATATTACGTTAATTTTGCCATCGTCAACGTTATTACTGTTGTATATAGATATTGTTGCACTTCGCTAATAGATATTATCCTAACTTGGAAATTTCTTACCATTGTTCTCGAGAGAACCGAGTCTGCGTAATGAAAATTCTAATCGGTACGTTCGTTCGTTCAACGATTAAAATAAATACGAACTCAATTTGCAGGAGGATACTGTAACGATAAGGGAGTCTTAATCGGTGATAAGTGCAATCTACTTCCGTACTTACAACACTTCAAGACTGGAAATTCGATGGAAGGCACGGACTGGAATGTCTGTTATATTGTTGCTCGTTAGGTCTCTGTAACAATGAAAAGATAACCGTTTAACGTACTCCGTTCTGTCTTTAAAAATATATTGTAATTAAATAGAAACCGAACGAATATGAATGTCACATTACCGAATAATAATTCAGTCGAATAAATCGAAGTTTCGATCGAAGAAGAATTTAATTAATCTTCGAACCGCACGATTTATTTTATTCGGCAAAAAATTGCTCAAGACTGTAGAATTTTATCTACGAATCTCAGTTTGGTTTATTTCATTTCTTTTTCCCAATCATATGCAGCAAAGTTTCCAACAAGAAGCGTACCTCAGGAACTTCTGATTTCGAGAAAACTTCGTAGAAACGCATCGAATGCTGAAACGTACAAGAAACTCTCTCCATGTGGAAATTCATTTTCAGGGACGAGACAAGATTCGTCGATATAAAAAAATATTTCACATTTACGGTCGCAATTGAACATTTTCAGATTAGGAAACGTTTCTCGATTTAAATATAAAATTTAACTACCAGAAAATGCAAGTTAAATCTTCGTTTCTAGTGACGGGGTAGTATTTTTTAAAATAAAAGAATATTTTAACGTTGCAAGCTCCATCGAAGGTAAAATTAAAGGTATACAGTGACACGATTTAACATTTTCAAATTAAGAAACATTTCTTAATTTAAATGTAAGATTCAACTATCAACAAACACAAGTTAAATCTTCGTTTCTAGCGATGAGATAGTATCCTTTAAAATAAAAGAACATTTTAACGTCTCAAGCTCCACCGAAAGCATAATTAAAAATTTACCAGTAACGTGGTTAAAAATCTTCCAATTAAGAAACATTCCTCGAGCTAAACGTTCGATCACCTCTGACACGAGGATGATCAATTTTTTCATCTTCAAGATTTCGAATTTCGAGACGACCAGGGGAGGAGAGTTTGTTTTCGAACACGCAACGTCGAGGCTGTCATCTCCCCCGTCCTAAAAAAATCCCCAAGCAGATAAGGGAGAGTAAGAAGAAAGCAGTAAGAACTCGTAAAAGCGGAAAATTTATTAGCTACTGTCGCTACGCCCTAGATTTTCAAGTGTGAACCGTCATAAGTGTTCCCGGACAAACCCTCCTTGTTAGATACTCGAGTTCACAGCCAGCTGATGGAGGGACGAAGTAGATACGGGGCGTTTAACGACAGACCGTTTCTACTTCGGTACTCAAGACTTGCATCGTATAGGGTGTCAAAGAAATCGCGGGACGTCCATTTTGCTCGCGGAGAATATTAACGCAAACACTACTGCCCCGTTTTCGAGCACCACGAGTAAAAAGACTACCCTCAGTGTCCATCGGTAGAATAGATCTTGACACGATAGAAAAGGACCTGGTGACACCTGATGGAAGAATTAAACGGAATCAACGCTAGAACTATCGACAGATTCCACTGTATCGAGGTGTTCTTCGTGTGTCTTCCAGGAAAATTGATGATCGAGGAAAAGGAGAAACTTGTGAAATTAATTACGGTAGAAAAGGACCAGATGACACCTAATGGAAGAATTAAACGGAATCAACGCTAGAACTATCGACAGATTCCACTGTATCGAGGTGTTCTTCGTGTGTCTTCCAGGAAAATCGATGATCGAGGAAAAGGAGGAACTTGTGAAATTGATTATACGCGTAGAATAGAGAAAATCGTGTCTTTTGAAAATATGCTACGGAATTTAAAGTAAATCTCATTGTAAAAGCAGTTACAACCAGTCATTTTGACTAAACCTAGCATCAATGATCCTAATCTGGAACATTTAAGACTTTGACGTGTCTTAACGACGTGACCTTTGCTAATGAGTACCTAGTGGTACGATAGTTAGTGATTCCAAGATTGTGTCTCGTTTGTATGTTTATATAAAGACAGAAATTTTGTTTAGAGACGCGAAAACAATCCGACACTTAGCACACTGGTAGACCGGGTCAAGTGGTTGGGTCTAGAGACGTTGAATACCTCGTTAACCCTCATTTAGGGATACGAAGAGTTGCAGCACAATCTGACACTTCGATCACCGGTACATTGGGTCAAGTACTCAGGTCTAGAGGCGTTGAATACCTCGTTAGGACTCGTTTAGAGGTACAGAGTGTTATAGCACAGTTCGATACTCTGAACACTCGGTGCACCGAATTGTGTAGTTGGGTTCATAGGTGTTCAGCATCTCGTTGGAATTTACTTCGGTGATTTGAAAATTTGTGAAACGATCTAATACATCGATCACCGGTGTATCGGTACGTGTACCTGCAGAGGTGTTCGACAATTGGTTAAACTTACTTTAGAGATCTAAAAGCGTATCAAACCGTCTAACACGTGGATCAATTTTGTACATCAGTTCGTACAGCGAGGATTATAAGTGGTGAATACCTCGACAGGTGAAGTTACGGTCACACTTTTCTCCAGAGGAGCCGGTGGAGGTTCAGGAATCCCTAACACGAACATCCTGCAACCCAGGAACGTCGTCAACGCTGCAGAGCTCTCATCCATATTCTCCGGTGTCGTTGATGGGCAATTTCGTTTCACGTTTCACGTGGACGCGCTGATCGAGCGTATCTTAATCCCGCAGCTTTGAAGATCGCGCGTCCGTAAAGCCCTCGGGGACAGGTACGAGAGCTACGTTAATCTCGTTTAAAGGAAACATTGGTTATTCGTTGACCCAAACGTCGTCGACGGTTTTCCAGAGAAACGTCCATGATATTTCAACACCTCCCGGAACCCTGCGCGACAATTAGGACCGATCTAGTTTCAATAAGACACTTTATGATCATTTTAGGTCATTCTCTGACCCCAATGGTTTTCATGAAAATTATCTATGATATTCTAACACCTCTTGGAACTTTTTATACGATGGTTAGGACCGATCGAGTTTCAATAAGACACTTCATGACCATTTTGGGGTATTCTCTGACCCCAACATTAAACCGTTCATCGATGGTTTTCATGAAAATTATCCATAGTGATGGAACACCTCTTGGAACTTTCTATACGATAGTTACGACCGATCGAGTTTCAATAAGACACTTTATGACCATTTTGGGGTATTCTCTGACCCCAACTTTAAACCGTTCATCGATGGTTTTCTTGAAAACCATCCACGGTATTCCAATACCTCCTCGAACCCTCTGCGCGAAAATTATAATCAATTGAGTTTTAATAAGACACTTCATAATTATTTTAGATTATTCGTTGCCTCAAACTTTAAACCGTTCGTCATCGACGGTTTACTAGAAAACCATCCACGGTATTCCAATACCTCCTCGAACCCTCTGCGCGATAATTATAATCGATTGAGTTTTAATAAGACACTTTATAATCATTTTAGGCCATCGGTTGACTCAAACTTTAAACCATTCGTCATCGACGGTTTTCTTGAAAACCATCCACGATATTCCAATACCTCCTCGAACCCTCTGCGCGATAATTATAATCGATTGAGTTTTAATAAGACACTTTATAATCATTTTAGGCCATCGGTTGACTCAAACTTTAAACCGTTCGTCATCGATGGTTTTGTCGAAAACCATCCACAGTATTCCAACGCGAGAGCATCTCCAACACCTCCTGGAATCCTCCGCGTGATAATTACGACCGACGCGCTCGCCCCTTAAACGGATGAGTAGATTCGAAACACAGTCATTCTATATCCGTAGCGTTTCAAGTGGCTGCGTACTCGATATCGGCAAGTTTATGGACCCATTAAGGGGTAACCAGCGTGTAATTGATGCTATAACCACCGAGTAATTCCGTCACTCGAGTAATCACTTCACGAATGAAATAAACATCGCTCGATTCTTTCGACGAGATTTCGTTGGATTCTATATTTTATATTTGCATTTATGTGTAAGTATATATTTAGATCTTTGCTCGCAGATCTATCGCTATATCAGAACCGCTGCTATATTATAACAGCTGCTATAATTATGACCGCTGCTATATTATGACCGCCGCTATATTATAATTTTCAACGCCAGATTCGCTTTCAACGACCCCAAAAACCCTCAAATATTCAATTTCGTTCGCAGATCTATTATTAATCATAGTCTTAATAATTCAATTCTCAAAGTTTTCGATAACGAAGTGCTTGCTCCATTTTAAACGAACTACTGCCGCTATATTATGACCACTGCTATATTAGAACTGCTGCTATATTACAATTTTCAACGCCAGATTCGCCATCACCGACCCCGAAAACCCTCAAATATTCATTTTCGTTCGCAGATATATCATTAATCGTAATCTAAATAATTCAATTCTCAAAGTTTTCGATAACGAAGCGCTTGCTCCATTTTAAACGAACTACTGCCGCTATATTATGACCACTGCTATATTAGAACTGCTGCTATATTACAATTTTCAACGCCAGATTCGCCATCACCGACCCCGAAAACCCTCAAATATTCATTTTCGTTCGCAGATATATCATTAATCGTAATCTAAATAATTCAGTTCACAAAGTTTTCGATAACGAAGCGCTTGCTCCATTTTAAACGAACTACTGCCGCTATATTATGACCACCGCTATATTAGAACTGCTGCTATATCATGACCGCCGCTATATTATAATTTTCAACGCCAGATTCGCCATCACCGACCCCGAAAACCCTCAAATATTGATTTTCGTTCGCAGATCTATTATTAATCATAATCTTAATAATTCAATTCTCAAAGTTTTCGATAACGAAGTGCTTGCTCCATTTTGAACGAACCACCACCGCTACTCGTACATTATCTCGCTCTCGGAGCCACGGTGCTTCGGTAAGCAATATTCCTTTCTATCGTTTGAAATAACGAGGGTATTAAAGCAGCCAGTTCCTAGCGAAACACCCTGTAAATATGAGAGCTCGCGGTGGTTTTACACGAAATTTACAGCTCTTCTTTCGTACCACTGAATTATTCAGAAACGGGATCTCCTCCAATTCTTTCGAGCACCAGGTTTCGGTACACCCGCGACTCGAGCCGAACCGTTCGCGTTAACGAGGTAATTTCTTTCAATTTACGTTCTATAGAACTTTGCTATTCAAGCAGCTCGAAAATCCACCGGAAATTAAAGCCTCGTTCGCGCCACGCTGTCTGCGATTCTTACCGCGAGCACGATCTCGTCCTGGTCGCGATTCGAAATATTTTCCAACCGCTTTTCCAGCAATTCTATTGTCCCATGTGGTTCCCTGTACATTCCTATACATTGATCGAGCCACCGTACGCACGCGCAAGCCCGGTTTCCTCTACAGTTACGGAAGAAAACGATACTTTTTAATACCTCCACCACTTTCTCCGCGTTGACGATCCTTCCCCCCAATTCTAATCGGCTTTGTCGCCATATGCGAGGTGTTCTTAAAATAAACGACTCTATAGCGAGGTATACTACGTGTTCTTTCGGAATTGTACACTCTCAAAGTCGCACATTGGAGAAACTGGTGCAAGTGGACTCCTCGAGATTGTCTCCGGCTCGAGGCGATCTCGTTACTGACATTATTCCTACGAATAATACACCTCGATTACAATGCAATTGTATCATTGGACTCCGGTTTTTGCGTTCAGTTTATCTCATCGGAGTGGTATGAAGTAAACGTTGCGTTTCGCGGTATATTCGAACGATGAAATCTTCCCGTGTACAACTTTCGAGGTTTGTGACTCGGAAAGGCGTTTTGACACTTTTGCATCGTTACGGGTAAAATATATTCCCGGAATTTAACTGTTAATTTTAAATAAAAATTTGATCGAAAATTCTGCACTAATCGTTTGTCCTTTCGTTCATTTAACTTTATGTAAATTCTTGTACTGTTCGATGTCATTTGTATTTCTTCCAGAGAAATATAGTTTTTATTTCGTATCAGACCAAATGACCTGTTAAGATAAGAATACGTGTACATAAAGTACATAAAGTACATAAAATAATTTTCTAAATTCTCTGTCACTTGTATTTCTTCCAGAGAAATATAGTTTTTATTTCGTATCGGACCAAATGACCTGTTAAGATAAAAATACGTGTACGTAAAGTACATAAAGTACATAAAATAATTTTCTAAATTCTCTGTCACATGTATTTCTTCCGGAGAAATATAGTTTTTATTTCGTATCGGACCAAATGACCTGTTAAGATAAGAATACGTGTACGTAAAGTACACAAAGTACATAAAATAATTTTCTAAATTCTCGCGAGTCTCGAACGGGTCATCGTGTGCGGAAAGCTTGCAAGAGTATGCACTGCGCGTACTATACGAACGCCTATGGGCGTCCACCGCACGAACCAGTCTGATACCAAAAAGATCGCTTCGAGCAAGGGCAGGCCAAACGACGAAAAATTCGAAGCAAATCGGAACAAAGGGTCGCTAAATCCTGGCGAGTATCGGTGACAGTGTCGGGCATATTCGCGGCTTTCACGTGATTCATGGGGACAGATCGCGAAAAGCTCGGGAGAGTGATAAATCGTCGCGGCAATTTCCATAACACCGTGACCGCCTCTGCACGCAAACCGGTCAGCAGATCTAAAATTAAGCCCGAGTTTGATATATTCACGGTGTTTTTGCGTCTTCGAACTACGCTATTGGGCGGTACACCTGCTGTCACTGTTGAAACAAGAGACTGCTGAGAGTGAATAAGTTTCTTATTTTCTAATTTACATCTAGGAAAGGAAAGTATCGTAATCGAGATACTTCAAAGATTTTCCAAAAAAATTTCTAAAAGAATCTTTAGAATTGACGACGTTTCGACTATTATAAAAATTTTTTTTTGTTCAATGCTCATAGGTACATATAGGTCTGTGTAAGTTACAAAAAATTGTATTTCGATGAAATTTTTGTTTCAAGATTGTATTTCAATGAAACTTTTGACTTAAGATTGTATTTCAATGAAACTTTCTATTTCATTTTATTTAATTTATATTCTCGTCTCGAGGTCTGATAAGATTTTGAGAAAATGATTTTTGTATCTGATAAAGAAAAGATACGATGAAATCTTACTCGTGGCATACTTAAATAACAGTTTTGTCTTGGACGAGCGATGTATTCGGCTCGGTTAATTTTTATTAAATGTGTAAACATTCTACAATAAAACTCCCTTACACGTGTTTCTAAAATTTGCTTTTACTCTGATAGATCAATAAGAAAGGAATAGTTACCTTCCCCCAGGTGTAACATATTTAGTCCCGGACGAGCGACCAATTAATTAATTCGATTCGATTCATATCATACACCGAACCCTAATTCTCGTAATCTCCCTAATGCTTCGAACTTCGATCTACTAATTTACCAACACGCTTTTAACGCTCGAAATTCGAAGAAAATATAAAAGAAAATTCGTTTCTATTCAACGAAATCTATCGACATTACACTCGTAATTTTATCAATGTTTCTAACGTCGATCGGATAATTTTTAAACATATTATTCACGCTCGAAACTTCTATGAAAACGCAAAGAAAAATTTCTCCCCTCGAAACAGGAAGACCACCTCGATAAAAGCTACCACGCTCGAAACTTCTATAAAAACTCAAAGAAAAATTTCTACCCTCGAAACAGGAAGACCACCTCGATAAAAGCTACCACTTCTCGATGATGAACAATATCACTCGTACCGTTCCCACAACAAGTAGTAATGTTTTACTTTTATAGCAAAATGGCGGACGAAAGGACCGTCGTAAACGTCCATCGATCCCACCTGATAAAATAAACGTCGTCCAAACAGGAGACGCAAACAAGATATCACGGTGGACGTGCAAAAGATCAATATTTCCGGTTCGACGAGACGTTTACTTCGTTAAAGAGATCCAACGTTATTGTTCTCGGTGGGAGCATCTTGGGAGGTTTTTCTGCTTCGCGAGATTAACGTTCCCCTACCCATCCGAGTTTCCAAGCTGTACGCAAAACTGGGTTAGACAACGTATAAAGAATTAAGCACAATACCGCGAGCTTTATCGGATCTTTATGCTAATCGATGCTGGAAACTTCCGAATGGTTCTCCCGGTTGTATCGCGCGGTTACTTTATCCGGGGAATTGTTTCCCGGTAGCGTCGATATCGGGGTTCCCCGATATTTATTGGCAGGAACGCGTGGGACGAAATATCGGTCCGGTTGGTCGTGGAAACGTCGCGCGTGTACGTAACACGAACGATCGAAGCCTCGAACGGCACCGTTCGAGGCCGAGCGTGCCCTAGAAAAGGTTGCGTGAGCGAACCGGGTTACCTGGGAAAGTAATCCGCGCGTCTAGACACGCCGAGGATTTTCACTTTCGTATAGGTTCACCTGGTGACCGCGGCATTTTCATCGGGAGCTACGCGACCTCGCGTGCACGCGAACGGAAACGTTCGATCCTCCGAACCGTGACCCAGCTGCTCGAATGTAAAACCGAGCGAGAGATACGGTACGCCGTCAGGGTTGATTTTCAAGGAAGTTCGCTTTACTTTGGAAATTGTTCTTCCGTTTTAAAATCAGAGATAAGGTACGGACGATGCTTGGCTTCAGGAGTTTGTATTCGAACCTCTGTAAAAGTTTCGGGATGGTTAAGTGTTATCAAAGCCACGAGTAAACGGACGCTCCTCTTTAAGAGTTTGAATTTCGACCTCTGTAAAAGTTTCAGGATGGTTAGATGTTATCAAAGCCACGCGTAGACGGATACTCCTCTTTAGGAGTTTGAATTTCAAACTCGATAAAAGTCCTCGATTCTTTGTTTCAGGGTAGTTCGCTTTTCGAAAATTATTCTTCTAGATATAAACGCGCAGATATGGACGCTCCTCTTTAAAAATTTGTATTTCAACCTCTGTAAAAGTATCGGGATCGTTAGATTTTGTCAAAGCCACGCGTAGACAAGGCCTCCTCTTTAAAAGTTTGCGTTTCAACCTCTGTAAAAGTTTCGGGATCGATAGATCTTGTCAAAGCCACGCGTAGATATGGACGCTCCTCTTTAAAAATTTGTATTTCAACCTCTATAAAAGTATCGAGATCGTTAGATTTTGTCAAAGCCACGCGTAGACAAGGCCTCCTCTTTAAAAGTTTGCGTTTCAACCTCTGTAAAAGTTTCGGGATCGTTAGATCTTGTCAAAGCCACGCGTAGATATGGACGCTCCTCTTTAAAAATTTGTATTTCAACCTCTATAAAAGTATCGAGATCGTTAGATTTTGTCAAAGCCACGCGTAGACAAGGCCTCCTCTTTAAAAGTTTGCGTTTCAACCTCTGTAAAAGTTTCGGGATCGTTAGATCTTGTCAAAGCCACGCGTTGATGGATGCTCCTCTTTAGAAGTTTGTATTTCGACCTCTGTAAAAGTTTCGCGATCGTTATACCTTATCAAATGTATAATGCCGTATCTGTCACGCGTAGACAGATGCTCCTCTTTAAGAGTTTGTATTTCAACCTCGATAAAAGTCTCGGAATCGTTAGATCTTGTCTCCCGCGTGTAGATGAACGAATGAGCGGTTAATTTTCAAGAAAGTTCGCTTTCCAAATAGAAAATTTTTCGAATAGAAAAATAATTTTTCTATTCCGGAATCAACGCCACCCGAATACGAACTCTCCTCGTTAAAAGTCTGGATATTCATCTCGATAAAAGTTTTACGTTTGCCGTCGTATATTCGCGAAAATAATTTCGGTCTATTAGTGAGATATTTCTGATGAAAATTAGTCCGAACACGACCCTATTCTATCTATTTTTACAAAATATGTAACACGGCACAGAATATACACAGCATACCACGCGAACTGTACACACTTGTTTTTCGTTTACATATCAACAAGATTAAATTCGAACAGATAAGAAATAAAATTTCATCGGAAGAAATTTTCATACGAATAGAAACAACGATTCGTTCGTTATCAACGAATAAACGTTGCCTCGAATAAAAATGTATCCATTGTCAATGAATAAATTGTCGATACGATCTTAGAGTCGTATCGGACGATGCAAGCACCAATTTCCAGCGAGAGGATTCGACCTGCCATCTTTAAATATTTTATCACGTACGTACCGTGTTGCCAAAACAAAGAGGGGTTAAAACGAGACGGAGCTTATCGAGCAAAATCTACCATCCTCGATAACTCGACGCGAAGGATGTGCTTAACAAGCGCCAATGTACTTTTAATTGCAGCAGAAACTCTCGACCGATTTCTGATAGATGGTACGCCACCCCTTATCTCTTTTAATCGTTCCTCCAGTATCTCTCCCGTCACGATTAATTCTCCGTGTTTAGATAAATTTGAAAAACCTCGGTGTTCCCGTTTCTAAGCCTCGGTGGTTCTTACCAGAATCGATCAATCATCCCGTCTCGCCGCTATTAATTTTTCCAAACGATCCGTCTTCGACCGAACTGCTTCACACTCGACTGAATAAACATCGATCCGTTCAACGAAGGGTGAATAATACATAAAAATGAAGGTGGATCCATTTTCTCTTTATTTGTCCGACCGCTACGCTCGAGTTGCACGAAAAAGCAGTTTTCCATTCCCCGAACTTCTTTCCACGGGTTCTCCAAGTTCTCCGAGCCTCGGTGGTTGTGTACGGATCCTGTTTGAGTCGTTTAATTACGCCATTCGAGTAAATTCAAAAGCGATTCTTTTCTCGGATAATCGAATCGTTCGATGCTCCACTTCCACAAGTTTCTCGATCCTCGACGAACATTGGCTTCGTTAATTCGAACGACCTCTCGAGTACCTTCTTCCTCTACTCGGCCCAATTACCATCTTTCCTATCGTTGAACAATTTTCCACAAGGGCCGATATAAAACGTACGATATCTCGTTTACCGTTACCTCTACGACGGAAGTGTGCGTGACCGAAGATATTGCAAATTAAATTCTTCAACTTTCTTCTCCTGTACAAGTTCTCGATAGAATCCATAGTAACCGAGATATCGACCTTAATCTTCCCACCTCTGATACTCCCACGAAACTCGGTACCACGAGTTATATCTCGTTTATCGTTACTTTTACAACAAAAATGCACATAACCAATATTATTCCAATTGAGATCCTTCAACTTTCTTCTCCTGTACAAGTTCTCGATAGAATCCATAGTAACCGAGATATCGACCTTAATCTTCCCACCTCTGATACTCCCACGAAACTCGGTACCACGAGTTATATCTCGTTTATCGTTACTTTTACAACAAAAATGCACATAACCAATATTGTTCCAATTGAAATCCTTCAACTTTCTTCTCCTGTACAAGTTCTCGATAGAATCCATAGTAACCGAGATATCGACCTTAATCTTCCCACCTCTGATACTCCCACGAAACTCGGTACCACGAGTTATATCTCGTTTACCGTTACTTTTACAACAAAAATGCACATAACCAATATTATTCCAATTGAAATCCTTCAACTTTCTTCTCCTGTACAAGTTCTCGATAGAACCAACAGTAACAGAGATATCGCCCCTAATATCTTTCTATACACCCCTTACAAAGTTTAACATTTCAGAGCTCGTTCATCCGCTCTCAAAGACCAAAATAAATACACCAATGTGCTTTATAACGATACGTTGCGATCCAAAGATCTACTTTTGCCCGGTCATTATCGGGTAATTCAGCCAGTTTCTTTTATATACGCTAACAGCTGATATCTAGACCCACCCAAGGTTCATCTTCGATGCCTCGGGGGTTGAAAAGCTTCGCGTTAAGGAGCTTCTTGGGGTTATTATCGATCGTTTCGATTTTTACACGACGTACAGAGACGAAACGATCTTGTCTACGAGCCTTTTGCGTGGCTTCGCACGCTCGATGCCGAGGATCGATCGAATTCATCGTTTCGGTCGCGTTATCTCGTCGTTACTGTCGAATCGGTGGACGATCGGGGGTTTACGATGCTGTATCGATTCGCGTGTAGGGATCCAGAGACTGCTCGTCGTAAAAAACGAGTAAATGAGACGAGATCCATCGGTTCGTCGAACGGTTCCCTACCGAGAGACGCATTTGCGTTACAGGGGGGTGCCGAGTCTGGTCTACTTTTCATCATAGCTTTGTTCCCGACGACGTCGTTCCACCGTTTACTGCCTCCCTTTTATTCGTTCGTCGTTCGTGAAATAATACAGTATCCGTTTTACGCGTTCGTAGTAAAAATAAACGATTCTCTCTCGGTTAGACCGTGTACAATGATCAATCGTACGCGAAAGTTTCACGAGCGACGCGACTCTGGCAGGTCTTTGAGAAATTCGACGTGAAGAGTACACAATCGGTTTAGAGAACGACGTCGGTCTAGACACGAGCGCGTGTCTAAATGTACGGTAATTTAGAAATACACGTCTATACTTCAGGAGATGAATCTAATCAACGTGTAAAAAATATTTTACGAATGTATACTTTAGTTCGTCAGTTATGAACGATTAAAGGAAATGTTGAAGGTGTTGAAAAAAATTTCGATCGAAATCGATCGGAGCTATTTATTTACTTGTCATTGGTGCTAGGCAAATAGCAATTGGAAATATCGTAAAGCAGTTTGAATATATTTGTAAATTTTCAATTTACTGTACTTATGTTTTAAATAAAATACGGGAACATCATTCTGTAATGAAAAGAAGACGAGTGAAAAGGAACGTATAATTACGTAGACGAGAAGAAGGTATGGAAATATCTTGGAGAGAGTGAATGATCGAATACGAAAAATATTTCATAGAAAGTGAATGATCGAATAAGAAAAATATTTTGTGGAAAGTGAACGATTGCGAGAATTTACAATTTGAGATCGAAAATTGGTCGAGTTCGGGCAAAACCTTGGTACATTCGGGTATATTTGAAAGTATTGCGAAAATTTTTCTTTTCTTTTTTTTTTTTTGTTCGCGTCTCCGCTAATATTCGACGCGCGCGAGTAAAGAAAGATTTTTTTATCGGTTACACCGATTCGAGGCCACGTGGGTGTACCGAGTTTTGATACCACGAGCGAAGGAGACTCTTCATCGGTGTTCAAGGAGTCATGGGTGTATCAAGTTTCAATACTTGCACGCGAGGAAAGTTCGTAACCGGTGTTCAAGGATTCGTGGGTGCAACAGACTTCAATGCTACGAGCAAGACCGACTTTTAATTACTCTCGAGAATTCGTAAATACATCGGGTTTTAATTTCATAAGCGATACTCACCGCACCGACCGTCGTGTCTTTCACTCACGAATACGTACGGGTTTCGATTTACCTACGTTGCGCACATTGAATTATAACTTTTTTGAAAATTTCGAAACCTCGACGTATCGAAACATTGGTGAAAGATACCGAAAATTTGGATAAAATTTGAAATAATTTCCCGTGAAAATTTCTGTAAAATCGTTTCGAAAATCAATAATAAATTAACCGATCCAACGAAAAACGATACTCGTAGCGTCCACGAATAAAATAATAACAAAGAACAATCAGTGTGAGAAATCGAAGGATAAATTAGAAACAAGTTAAATTTTGCGTATAACGACAGGAATAATTCAACATTAAGAAAAAATCATAATTTCACAAGTAGACGACCGTCAAAACATAATCGTTCTAAAACGAACTCTCATTTTCTACGTAACGATAAAAATACTTCAACGTTAAGAAAAAATCATAATTTCACAAGTAGACGACCGTCAAAACATACTCGTTCTAAAACGAACTCTCATTTTCTACATAACGATAAAAATACTTCAACATTAAGAAAAAATCATAATTTCACAAGTAGACGACCGTTCGAAGATAATCGTTCTAAAACGAACTCTCATTTTCTACATAACGATAAAAATACTTCAACGTTGAGACAAAAATTATAATTTCACAAGTAGACGACCGTCCGAAGATAATCGCTTTGAAACCAAGTTTTCCTTGTTTAACCGGTGTTCGAGGGTTTCAACGAGCAGCAATTTATCTACCGACACGAACAAACTTCGATAATTCGCAAAGCAACCGCGCGAGATGGATTCGATTATGAACAGCATCGCGTAACGCAGACCCGAGATACCTCGTAACAAATAAAAAAAAAGAAAAAGAAAAGAAAAAAGAAAAGTTTCACGCGAGAGCGTATTATACTCCACGTTGGAAAAATGCTACACGGAGAGAAGAGGATTCCCATCGGTTTTCGTTCCTCTCGGTATAAAATTCACTGAATCCGGGGAAAATCCGTCTCTTCTTTACGAGCCATCGTTTTTCACAGACGCAATCGGAAACTTGGCCAGGGGATGTAAAAACTCCCGTATGACACCATTCCAACCCGGGTCTCGCCACGAATTTCGTGTTATCTATTCAGACTGGCTTCAGAGAAACGAACGAAACAAACACCCGTCACTTCGTTCTACTTTCTTCTTTTTAGCGGAGTATAGCGACCGAACGTTTACGATGACGCATATTCCCGGTGTATCGTAATCGCTCGATTCGATTAACCAATGAAATGGGTCAATATCGCGAGGAGTGATATTTTCGCGGGTAGTCCTTCGAAAGGTTCTAATTAATGATAACTAATACACACGGTTTAGCAGCGTTGAACGCTGAAAGACAGAAATGAAATGAAACGCAATAGGCTTTGTCGGTCTTGTACAGGTCAGGGCCATTGACACAGCACTAGGTCCTTCTACGAGCGAAGGATCGAGAACAGTACTTTGATTACGAAATTTTCCGTCGACTCGATGCTTCAAAAGAGAAATAACAGAACGAAATTCTCCGTGTCTAGATATTTTCGTAACACGTGAATTTATCCGCAAATGTCTCGGGTTGGACATTCAGTTCCTTCTTTCATTCGTCTGGAGAATGAATCCACTGTAAATATTGAATATTTACAATTTTACGGAGACTCGTTTACTGGAGTCGATACGAGCATTGTATATATTACTATTATTCATGTTTATTGAGGAAAATACAAATTGTTCGTCATTTACAATTAACAATGTTAAGTTAGGTATAGTGCTTGAGTTTGATCATTACTTGCATGTAAGTTTCTGTTTATTATCGTCGAAAAAATTTCATTTCTTTTGATTCGATTTAATTGAGTTTTGATTTCCATTTGTAAGTGGACTCAAGTCTTGAAAGAATACTTCCAATGTTGGATATAATTATTTTATCGGTAACTTTAATCTCAACATTCGCATCGACCAGTTTTCATGATCTTGTTATTAAGTATGTGAATGTTTAAATTTAATAACCGTCCTGGGACTTTTATTTTTAATCGATTTAAAATTAATGCGTTTAAAGAAGTTTGAAGAAAATGAAAACAATTATTTTTAACCAAAAAAAAAACGACTTTAAACGTTTATAGAAAATTGAATAATTAACATATAAAAAAAATCGTATGCTGTATTGTAGAATACTCTATGCAGAATATCTCTATAAAATTTTAAGTAAATCGGATGTATAGGCCATGTTCAAAAATATACTTTTGAGAAAAACGTAAAACAAGTTTACCTATCGTTGTAGCTTTGCTAAATGTTTGAATTTTAAAATATCTTTTCAACATAACAATCTATATATTTCAAACATTAAGAAAATAAGAAAAAAAATTCGATTTTTTTTCAGATAGTTCGCCAAATAAAAAAAGTCGTAATTTTGAATTTGACTTTTTCACTAAGAGTAAATTTCGAGATCTAAATAACTAATATTGACGAAAAGAGGTTTGGACATTGGAATAAGTGACTTTTATACAAACCTTAATATTTGACACACGTGACGAGTAATTTTTTGGACTCGTCAAGGTGGTATCCCCCCTTAGGGATTTTTTTGTCGTTTAGTTTTTCACCAGTAGTAAAATTCGAGATCAAAATAATTAATATTGACGAAAAGAAGCTTGGACATTCGAATAAGTAACTTTTGTACAAACCTTAATATTTGATACACGTGACGAGTAATTTTTTGGACTCGTCAAGGTGGTATCCCCCCTTAGGTATTTTTTCCGTCGTTTGTCCCCACCAACGACGGAACAAAACGAGACAGCAACGTGGAGGGGATGATGCTCGTGACCGCGGCTTATTTAAAAGTTCTCGGAGAAACTTTCTCGGACGGTAACAAAGTGACTGGGATGCCAGAGGCGTGCGTGACTCGAATATCGAGCAGCGATTCAATGTGCTTACGCGAAAAGGGAATAAGTTCGCCTGGATCGTGGATATCCGGTGAAACATGAGATTGGAGAATTTCGAGCAGGTCAGGTAAAGTGATTCTCCCCCTTTTATGGGATCGGGATCATATTCAGTTAACGGAGATGGTAGAGGAGCGCTCCGAAGCATAAATTTATATAATATAACGTTCGACCGTAAAACGTAGTGCAAAGACGTGTACTCGTGGGGATCTTTTATTTGCAAAGTGTCTGGCATGGAAATCTAAATGCTACGTCAACAGATCCGTAGTTCTGCGTCGAGCTGAAACAGTATCGGGTCAAGAGTCTTTAAACAATTCTTTTTCAATGAAAGGTCGTAGGAACGTGTCAATGACACTCGACTCCTCCTTACGGGGAAAAAATATAATACAGTGATAATAGGACCACATGGGAAGAATTTGTTCGACTATAGACGAAAGAATCACTTTTTTAATCGATATTTAGGTTTCGTAGATCGGAGTCACTTTTCGAGCAACGACCCAGGGAAGAGACGAATATTATTTTTCAGTATGGAAATAAAAATTTTTATATTCGACGTTCGATCGTCGCGAGAATACTATCGATCGATTGGCGAGGTTCTGCCGTGAAAAATGAGTACAAACACGGCCTACTTTGGATTACTTTCGTTTGTGCGCATTTGGAATTTTTGGAAAATTTTTTAAATAACGTGCGAGGGAAAGTGGTCCGAATGTGGTCGTGTTTGGACTCGTTTTTATCGGGAGAATCTCGCCGATAGATTGATGATACTTTCGTGGAGATACGAAGAGAAATGTAAATGTTGCTTCGAAGCTCGGTCTTCGAGTTGAATAATGTAAACAGTGGTGGGGAAGATTTCTGATCTCTGAGACAAATTTGATCTTTATTTCGTTCACTCTTCTCGTTGGTCGGTTCACGCGAGACTGGTTCTCGATTTGGTGATAAAGTAGTTCCATTCGAGAAACGAATTCACCACTAACCTCGTTTATGTACGAATATGTTCATGGTTCGATTTTTCTGTAATTGAAATTCTAATTTTCCTTCGAGAAGTAGCGGTTAAAAAGTCGTTCATCCTTGATTCGTTGCTCGAAACATTCGACTGGATAAAAGTCTTATCCATCTCTAATCGGGCACTGCTATATTGCGTCAATAGCTGGTAATGTTTGCCCGTGTTTAATTATAGACTTCCTAAACACGGGGTCGGCCTGGAAATATAGTTTTTCTCGCGTAGGTAAAAAACGTAAGACAGAATCGTACAGTATCAATTGATCCATGATTTTTTTTTTGTATATTGAACCGTAGTAAAATTTAAATTTGAAAAAAATAATTCGTAGCCCAAGTAGAATTTAATGAAACGAGGGAAATTATTATCGCGAGATTTGACAACAAAACAAGGTTGTAATTTTGAATTCGAGTTTTTCATTGGTAAATTTTCAAATCTAAATAATCAACATTGACGAAAAGAGGTTTGGACGTTGAAATAAGAAACTTTTGCACAAATTTTATCATTCGTCACACACGACTAGTAATTAATATTTCTTTTATCCGTAACATTGGACACATCGCGCCAAATCAACAACGCATAACTCTTCGTAACGAACGAGTAAACAATATATCTCCCGAGGTGTGTTACGCGTAACACTTTTGTTCGTTTTTTTTCTTTTTTTTTTCGTAAAAATATTTTCATTTGGTTAAACGAAGGAAAACTGACTTCGGTTTGTACCGCCGCGAGCCTCCCCAATCGGTTCGAGATATTTTCGACCTATCGTTGATGTATGCAGAGACGAATGAGAAGCCCCATTCCTTTCGATATTCCCGGGGAGTCCCCACCACCCTTTCTCGGAACGTCACGCGACGAATGCAAACCTTCTGTGGACTCTGGGAAATTTTTCTCGGGCTATCCCCTTTTCGAATAGCAGGTGGAACGTGTCTGGCGTTATCACGGGTTAGTGCCGCGTTAAAATTCCATCCCTCCACCCCCCTCGAGTGCGGTGCAGATACGACGAGGGGCAACGCCGAGTATCTGTCGGCCCCAGACGCGTTTTCGCGCCAGAATGGCCTCGAAACGTTTCAGCTGCTCCCGCGAGCAAAAGCCTCACTTCCACCGCTTCAATTTCACACGGCGATGCGATACTCGCGCACGTGGACATGAATACTCCTTATCGTTTCTTTCGCGAGTTTCTTGTCGATCGACTCGTTTATTTTGTTCCTTTCTATCGTGTCTGTGAAGTCTCCCTGTAATAGTATCGCAGAGTTCACTTCGTATCGTGTCTGCGAACTCTCCCTCTTATCGTGTCGCGAAGTTTCTCTCTTATCGTGTCGCAAATTCTTTTTCTCATTATGTCGTGAATTCTTCCTCTCGTCGTATTACGAAGTCTCCCTGTTACCGTGTCACGAAGTCTCCCTCCCATTTTGTCGCGAAGTCTCCCTCTTATCAAGTCGCAAATTTTTTCTCTCATTAGGTCGCGAATTCTTCCTCTCATTGTGTCACAAATTCTTCTCTACCATTACGTCATAAATTTTCTCTCTCATTATGTCGCGAATTCTTCCTCTCATCGTATCACGAAGTTTCCCTCTCATCGTGTCGTGAAGTCTCCCTCTTACCGTGTCACGAAGTCTCCCTCTTATCAAGTCGCAAATTTTTTCTCTCATTAGGTCGCGAATTCTTCCTCTCACTGTGTCACAAATTCTTCTCTACCATTACGTCATAAATTTTCTCTCTCATTATGTCGCGAATTCTTCCTCTCATCGTATCACGAAGTTTCCCTCCCATCGTGTCGTGAAGTCTCCCTCTTATCGTGTCACGAAGTCTCCCTCCCATTTTGTCGCGAAGTCTCCCTCTTATCGTGTCGCGAAGTCTCCCTCTTTTCGTGCCACGAAGTCTCCCTCTCATTTTGTCGCGAAGTCTCCCTCTTATCGTGTCGCAAATTTTCTCTCTCATTAGGTCGCAAATTCTCCCTCTGATCGTGTCGCAGGTCCTACAAGTAGTCTCTCGGATTCAAAATCAATTATTCTTACTTACAAATACTCGATATATTGAATTCCTCCGCCACACGTTGAATTCAAATAGATATGGTCCAACATTGTTAAGATTATTACCAACACCGATAAAAATTACTTGGTAATAACAAATTCTTAGTGTTCCTTTAGTCTTGACCGTGGAAAAGTGAAACTTTTCACTGTGGGTCGATAACAATTGCTACAATAATTATTTACAATACCGTAACAGGATCTTTATCGCCAAACTTTGTGCAACATTTTTTTCCTCAATATATACACTTAATACACTGTATATATGTAACTGAAATATTCCAGAGAACGCAATCGTTCGATCACTGGATTTATCCCTGCGAATATAAAAATCCCCGAGGTGCACAGACGTGTACAAATCCTCTCGCGAGTCTCGCGTGTGAGTTGGATGGAGATCGCCGCGAAACAGTGGAATATTTCCAAGACGTTTAAACGGTGCTCGAGGAGAAACGATTCAACGAGCACTCGTCCCTCCCACGCGAACCACAATTTCCCATTTCCCTAGGTGTCGAGGTACACACAACCGAGCCGCGTTCGTTTGTACGCGTTCGTTCTTGCTCGCCCGACTAGCTGCATCAAAGTTTTAATTGCAGCCAACTTTCACGAGGAGCGTGGAGGTCGAGAGTTTACGTCAATTTTCTGGCCGTACCGACGAGCGAATCTTGTACAATTTTTCGGGTCAACAAGCCGACGCTCGTTTGCCTAAAATTGGACTACGCCTAATCACGGAGACGAGCACACGGATCGGCTCGTTCCTCGACGAGAAAAAAAAGGTGTTCGCCCGAAATTCGTCCTGTCGTCGGGGGATAAAGAAAGAAAAAAAAAAAAAAAGGAAAATCATTTCCAAGGAATTTACCATCGAGACGTTCTTTCTTTACATCCACGATAAAAAAAAAAGTTCACCCTAGAAAGATCGAGGGGAGGAGTCTCGTAAAAAAATCTTAAAAATATACCGTTCCTCCAACCTTGCGTAAAATGTTTCCAAAATGTTATCGGTGGTCGTTTGTATTCGTGAAATTTGGGGTTTTGAAATTGAGTTTAATTTATCGAGAATTTTGGATAAAGGAAGAACATAGAAGAAATCGTAGTGGTAATTTTGTGTGTGGGCTTGCTTACGAGCGAGCTCGATTCTATAAAGAATCGAAGCAAAGATATTAATAATATTATCGAGGGTATCTAAACAGTACCTAAATAGAAAAGAGTATTTCGCATTGGTACGAACTTCGTAAACATTTCTCCGGAAATGTACCATCTTGGAAAATACTATTTAATCGGTAGTCGAATAGAAAATAATATCTCTCGTGAGATTGCATACTTGGTAAATTCTTTTTGAGAACAGTATCTCGTAATATTACATATTTTATAGATTCTTTTCGGAAATGGTATCTCGTAATATTACAGTCTTTATACTCTTTTCGAAAATAGTGTCTCGTGATATTACATATTTCGTAAATTCCTTTCGGGAATGGTATCTCGTAATATTACAATCTTTATATTCTTTTCGAAAATAGTATTTCGTAATGTTAGAAATTTCATACGTTTTCGTCGAAAAGAGTATCTCGTAACAATCTCTGTAAATTCTTTTTTTAAAATGTGCAACCTCGAAAAATATTATCCTAGTAAATACTACACGCAAAGAAACATATCTCATAATATCACAATCACTGCAAATTATTTTTTGGAAAATCAAAATCTTAAAAAATACTATCTTAGTAAATACTACACCTTCAAAAAAAATATCTCCTAATATCACAATCTTTGCAAACTATTTTTTGAAAATATCACAATCGTTGTAAACTAATTTTGGAATTATCACAATCTTACAAAAATACCATCTTGGTAAATACTACACTCCCCCCAAAAAAATATCTCCTAATATCACAATCATTACAAACTATCTTTTGAAAATATCACAATCGTTGTAAACTAATTTTGGAATTATCACAATCTTAAAAAATACTATTCTAGTAAATATTACACCTAAAAAAATATCTCGTAATATCACAATCGTTGTAAATTACTTTTTGGAAAATCACAATCTTAAAAAATACTATCCTAGTAAATATTACACCTAAACAAATATCTCGTAATATCACAATCGTTGTAAACTAATTTTGGAATTATCACAATCTTAAAAAATACTATCCTAGTAAATACTACACGCAAAAAAATATCTCGTAATATCACAATTGTTGTAAATTACTTTTTGGAAAATCACAATCTTAAAAAATACTATCCTAGTAAATATTACACCTAAAAAAATATCTCGTAATATCACAATCGTTGTAAATTACTTTTTGGAAAATCAAAATCTTAAAAAATACTATCTTAATAAATACTACACTCCCCAAAAAAATATCTCCTAATATCACAATCATTGCAAACTATCTTTTGAAAATATCACAATCTCGAAAAATACTTTGTTAGGAAGATAACCACGATCGGTACGAAATTAGAAGAATCATTCAAACGGTACACGCGTGCTCGAAATGAATTCGTTTTCAAGCGCGTATACGAATGCGCGCGCGCACCCCGAGAAAAGTGATGTATCCGGTACACATGTGACACGAATATTTCCGGATTACCGTGTCTCGATTGGCCAGACCCCGCTCGAAATTCCTTCGACTTCGTCACAATGTTCTCTCGTCGTTCTTCTCGTCCCTGCTCGTACCCGCGCGACGCGAATTACCAACGAAAAATGCAGATTCTTTTTCTCTCTTATTTTTCTGCTTTCTTTTTTTTTCTGTTTTTTGTTTCTTTCTTTTTTTTTTTTCTTCTTTTTTGTTACAGAATGCAAATTTTTCTCGCGTTCCGGAATCTCCACTGGCCTTCGGTAACCCGGGCTACATTCGTTTCGACCCATATTACGATTCGTCACACGGATGGAATCTAGCGCGGAATCCGCCCGTCTCTTGAAATTGATTTCTGCTGAATCGTCGAACGATCGTCCACGGTGAAAGTAATTACCACGTGGTTGTGAATTACCTCTCCAACGAGTGTACCATTTCGATAACTTACTCCGATCGGTCGTGAAGTTATCAGAACTTTTAATAATCCTGTATGTACAGTTATGGACAGAACTTCTAGATTGTACAATAAGTTTTGTCAATTTTTATATTATGAAAAAATACTGTTACAACATCGAAGAAATACACCAATGAGTCGACAGATCTATACGAAACTTTACAAACGTTCATCGAACAGTAGTATCTTTAGAAAAATAAAACGACGAACCTGATAGCTCGATTTCGTATCGAACGAGAAAACTTATCGAACGATCTATTACACGTACTTAGAATCTTTCGATTTTTCATGATCGTGGAAACCTGATACGTAACGTTGCAACGAGAAGTATACAAAATTAACCAACGTTAAAATTAGTACATGCTGTGATCAAGATACGCAGCGGATGTATCGACGAGGATAAGATTTAAACGTTTGTTGAATTTTTACCGATGATTGCAATAAGAAGCATTAATTTCAATCAAAAGATTGCGTACAAATCGTAACTAATATTTTAATACTAGTATCATATATTCCGATATTCATACCAGTATGTTTTCATTAATAATTTTCATTTCTGTATTCGATATATTTTTATATTGAAAACTGTCGCTGTGTATAATACTTCCGTTGTAAAATATCGAACAATGTATCCTCGTTCACGGTTATTCGTGGAATTTAGCAACCGTCCCGAGACTTTTGTTTTCGACCGATTTGCAATCGTCGCGTTGTTGTACAAACTTACGCCGGTTACGCGATCCTAATTTCATTAACGTTTCGACCCGTTCGATATTTTCGAGCGACCGTAACCGAAAG
Organism: Ptiloglossa arizonensis; assembly: GCF_051014685.1. Lineage (NCBI taxonomy): Eukaryota > Metazoa > Arthropoda > Insecta > Hymenoptera > Colletidae > Ptiloglossa > Ptiloglossa arizonensis. The sequence goes on from NC_135050.1 coordinate 25,719,350, forward strand.
GATCATACAAGATAATAATAAAATGTCGAAATATTCCTTTTCCGTGCAAGCAAATGAATCGAATTTGGCAACCGCCGGTGGTATTACTTTCACGACAACGTCATGTACACGTGACTCGGCTCGTGATCGTGACTGGAATAGTTAATAGTTTCGCTCGATGCTCGTAGAGATACTCGTATGATCGAGAATCGAGCTGCGATAATTATTCCATTAAATTTCTACTCCGAGGAGAAATAGTCACGCGAGAGCCTCGCGATCCGTACGAATTAAACGAGAATTATTCGAGATTCGTCGTTGAACAATTGCTAGACCCTTAACCGAGAAGTACTAGTATGTATAAATTTGATTAAAAATAAATAAGTGAGCAAAGAAGATTCATCGTTAAACAATTGCGAGACACTTAACCGAGAAGTATGTATAAATTTGACGAAGAATAAATACGTGAGCAAACAAGATTCATCGTTGAACGATTTGATAAAGAGTTGAACAATTTGATAAGGACAATTTTATAAATTTGACAAAGAATAAATACGTGAGCAAAGAAGATTCATCGTTGAACAATTGCGAGACACTTAACCGAGAATTATGTATAAATTTGACGAAGAATAAATACGTGAGCAAACAAGATTCATCGTTGAACGATTTGATAAAGAGTTGAACAATTTGATAAGGAGAATTTTATAAATTTGACAAAGAATAAATACGTGAGCAAACAAGATTCATCGTTGAACAATTGCGAGAATTGTGTATAAATTTGACGAAGAATAAATACGTAAGCAAACAAAGTGTAAAAAGTTACGATAAACTCGACTTGAAGTTCTCAAGTTGAGTTCTCTCTGAGTAATGTTAATTAAGATTGGATTAAGAACAACGTGTAACTGTAAACTGTCTTACGTACATATTTTACACATCGTATTTTATTACAATTTATTTGTAATTACACATAGTTCGAATTCGAGTGGACGAATAACAGTCCGAGTAAAACTCACGAATAACGAAAAGAAGACAAGTGACTCGTCGTTAATTTCTGCTTCGATAAAAATTACAATTCGAACGATTACGATCGAAAGAAATATTCATTCGATCGAATAATTGTACAGATTGTTTCGATTCGTCGTTCACCCGTGTAAAACTTCGCCAATCTCCGTACGAAAGTTTGTTAGTTCGAGATTGGAAGTTTTGAAAAAATTCTCCACCGACCCTCGGTTAAAGATAACCGGTGGCTCTCGATCGTCGAGCGAGATCTTTATCGAGCACACGAGTCTCTGCATCCCTACTCTGTCCACAGCACTTCGATTAACCCCTATTCTTTTCCCTCCCGTGACGTCAAATATCCAGAGACGATGGCGTGTACCTTTCCCCGTGAAGGAGCAAGTTATCACCCTCGTCGCGTAGGAGTGCTTCCCGTATTCCTCTCGAACAGCAGGAATTAATGGCTCCGTGTGTGGGTGGGAACGTCACTCGGTCTCGGGGGAGTGTCCGTGCTAAGTAAGAAAGTCGGAAAGAAGTTCTCCGACTCGACAACTTTCTTACGTGATTTAGGGGAGGCTCGTAGTGGTGGCGGTGGTGCGGTGGTGGGGGGATTCATTGAATCGTGAAGCGTATCGAGCCGAGATCGAGAACAAAGGAAACTACTCGGTGAAATTTCAACCCTCCTCGCTATCAGAAAAATCAATCCTTAGTGTTTTCACACAGATCGTGGATTTCGATGATATACGCGTGTATATGTGTGGAGGTACGGTACAGTGCGCGACGAGACAGCTTTTCGCGAGATGCATTTTTCCTGTCGCGAGCATACCCCGCTTTCAGCTCTCGAGCATCGAGAGCACTCTCGTCGAGCAAATACGTTTTTAAGCACTTCCTAATTTCGCGATGGAAAATAACCGTTGGCTGGCAATTCAACGAAGACGACGACTCTGCTGTATGGATCAGGGAGGATCGGGGAAATTCAATTTTTATGGAAGTTTATTGCTCGAAATGTACACCGATTCGATCTGAGAACTGTTTTCGATTTTAAGGGAGATACCAGCCTTTTCATCAAAGCTAACCATTTCTTTATTGTATTTATATATATTATCTATATCTATCTATATATTATCTATATCTATCTATATATTATCTATATCTATCTATATATTATCTATATCTATCTATATATTATCTATATCTATCTATATATTATCTATATCTATCTATATATTATCTATATCTATCTATATATTATCTATATCTATCTATATCTAACTATATCTATTGTATTTCTATCTATATATCTTAAATTGCAAAAGCTATTGAAAAATATTTCGAACAAAATTGTCTCCCTAAATACTCGTCGAAAAGATTCTTTTTCCTCTACATAATACAATTGCAATCTTTTACAATTTTTTCTTTTCTTTAATTTATCATCGTCCATAAAGTTGTACCGCGAAATTACTCCAAGTCACGAAAGTGTACTCGACGTAAGATCTCGATCGTATCTCGCTCGTATCGACCGGTGACCAATTAACAAAAATTGAAAAACTACATCTCGATTGTTCCGAAATTCGAAGACAAGTCGCGCACCCTAAATTTAAAAACAATTGGAATCGCTTCGATCGAACACCGTCGAATCGTCTACGACGATACCGTATTCTCAGCTGCAAGCAACAAAGGTTCAAGTTCGAGGTATACCATCTTTGAAAGCTCCACGGTCGTTAAATTATTTACGTCCTTGGAGCGTAATGATTCGCGTAAACGGTTCGTCTCCATCGATTCTCAATACGAGAAACGTGTTCTTGGACACGTGGCGTGGATGTGCCATTCTTCGCGGACACCAACTGCTAGACATTTAACATTCAATCCTTGCGTGACCTTCGAGCACGCGTTTACAGAAAGTGCGGTCTTAACTCTTTCGGGCCCGACTGTAACACACGTAGTACCGCAAAGGGTCAAGAGAGACGACCGAATCGGTCCTTGCACTTAAGAGGTCCTCGATTTGCAAGAAGAAGGTAATTAAAAAAATGTAACAGGTTTTCTTAAACGGAAACACTGGTTCTCCGAACACTTTGAAAGATACGAACCCTGAAAAATTAGATATTTCTTCAGATCTCGTGCTTGTGATAAATGATAGGTTTGAAACTAAAGAAAAATATATCCCGACAGTTGTTACACTTCCACGATCGTTGTACTAACGGAGAAAATATTTCATTTATCCACGTCGTATTTTCTTTCGCCAGTCAATTTTGAAAACACTGTCTAGGGTATGGAACATTTATCGGAAATATTTTCTATCGTACTTTTTCTTCAATCTCGGTGATAAAGAGATATATACGATCGTTAAAATTCGATATTAAAAGAATCATGGTTGTGTAGTAACGACGATACAAGAAGCGCGGGGGGTTGGAATAAAAACGATTCACTTTTTACGATTAACGAACGTAAAATCTCTGTAATAAGGGAGACGATAAAGATTTCGTAAGAAAAACGCGGGGAATAAAAATGATACTTTTTACGGGCGTTAAAATCACCGTAATAAGTGATACGCAACGTTGAAATTGGTTGCTCGGTTTCTACCGTGTTGAATTGTGCAATACGGTTCTTTGTTGTTAATCGAAGAGAAGAAGTTTCAGGGGTAAGAAATTAATTCGAGTGAAAGGTCAGCGTCGCGAGTTAATTGCCGCCTGTGGGGACGAGAAACGCGATCGACGAGAGAATTAATCGATAATCGATGACGAGTCGATAGTGAAACGCGGAGAAATGATTCGCGTAACAACATCGATCGATTATGCGTCTCGTGAAAGCGTCCCCTCGGAACATTATGAAATTAACCGTGTCCGCGATAGTACGTGATTCTTCACTGCTAAGCAACCGACATACCGCGACGTGAGGTTCATCGGTGTGCAACTGCAGGTCAGTCGTTAACGGTTGGGACATTATTAAAGGGTTCACGAATCTACTAGAAATTAACGCAGCAAACCTTCACGAATACGCTACATCTTCTGAAAAACACTTTTAATAAAGAATACTTCTATTTCTTCGGGTATATCGAAGAATACTTTTATTCCTTCACATATATCGAAACATATTTCTATTTCTTCGGATATATCGAAGAATATTTCTATTTCTTCGGATATATCGAAGAATATAGCTATTTCTTCGCATATATCGAAGAATATTTCTATTTTTTCGCATATATCGAAGAATATAACTATTTCTTCGCATATATCGAAGAATGTATCTATTTTTTCGTATATATCGAGAATATTTCTATTTCTTTGCAAATATCGAAGAATATTTCTATTTCTTCGAATATATCGAAGAATATAGCTATTTCTTCGCATATATCGAAGAATATTTCTATTTCTTCGCATATATCGAATAATAAAGGGTGTCCCAATCATCACCGGTCGATTTACTTTTCTTCCAAACATCGCGATTTTTCGTAATACACCTGTACAATTTGCACGGGTTCTTTCACCGTGTACTTATCCACGATTAATTTCCCATCTGTCTAGATGATATATGTCAAGTTTCAAGTTAATCGGTTAGACGTTTTAAAAATAACGTGAAATTCAAATCGACCGGTGATGATTGGGACATCCTGTATAATAAGTTCTTCGCATATATCGAAGAATATATCTATTTCTTCGAATATATATGTGTTCACTTCAAACATATATATATTTTGTACAATTCAAATACATTTGCAATCACCCACAAATATAACAATAATCGAAATTTCTTGGCTATTAAAAATTAAACTATTATTCTTTGCCTTTCCTATGACTAACTGCTATAATTTACTCTTATCGTAAGGTTTGCGTTCAGATTTTCAGATCGAACTTTATTTCCTATTTGTTTAGAATATATATCAAACTGATCGTTTTCGTTGTACACAAGAGCGTTCTTTTTCATACGTATCTGTCGGTTGTTTGTTTATATTTTGTTATCGATATTGACCTTCGCTGTACGACACCTGGGTCTTTTCAGACCAATAGAGACTTTTGCACTGCACTCGTTGATACAACTTTCCTTAAAAGTGAAAAAAAAGTACAACAAAGTAGTGTAATTTTTGTACGAACTACCTGTGCAAACAGGGTCAAATTACGGGTCGGTTTGGACCCAAATGTGGTTTCTCCCGTAATTGTCCAAACACTGCGAGGATTAATGGAGCATCGTGTAATGCTAGATAAATTTCTGCAAACGAAAACGCAGTGCTACGTGTTTGTTGATTTATCACCGATTTCGGATTTACCACCGTTATAAATCACACCTTTTTCCAAACGAATAACCACCGTTCCGGAAAAACTTTTAATCCGGTTAAAGTTTATTCGTTACCCGTTGAATCGAAATTCGAGTTCCGATTACAAAATGATGCATACCGCAATGAACAAATGACAATCGAACCGTCCAATCGTACATTGCTTCCATTCGTTAATTATTATCCTCTTTTTTACCGTTCATCAACGATCGGAATAAAAATTCCACCTATGCTTTGTCACAGGACTTTGGCATGCTTTTGTAAAGCGATCTGTTACTCTGATACAATTTCTCTCGTTACAATAATAAAAAAAGAAACAAGTTTCAAATACACCACTCTTGGAAAAAATTTCAATTTCCCGGTAAGTTCTCGCGAGAACGAAAACGAGTTTATTTTCATCCGGATCGACGATAAGGGAAAAGAAAAAAAAAGAAGAGAAAGAGGGAGCATTAAGCGATAAAAATCAAGCGGTTGTCCAGACGCGTTGAAACTGAAGGGAAAACAACAACGAAGAGACACGGTGGAATCGGATTCGCGCCAACTCGCCGCGAGAATATCGGCCGTGCGAGGAGTTCGAGAAAAACGTAAGTGGGTATTACATAAATTTTCCCGAAGGAAACCCGTTCCTGGCAATCGTTCCACGATCAACAGTTGCTCCATTTATTACATAAAGACAGTTCTACATCAGCCCTTTCAACGACCGCGATACCATCGCTGCGTCGGCGGCGATTAATCTCCCCGCGCTGTAGAAAAATAAATCAACGACGCTTTTAAAAGCGCCGGTGCACCGTGCTTGCGGTGCTCCGAAAATATTTATAGAAAATCGTGGCGACCGATGATGAGGCCTGGAAAAGAGCGCGCGAGACGCGAAATCTTTCATTCATCCTTTCGTCGAACGATCGTAAACCTTTCTCGTTAATTACCCGGCCTGGAGTGTCGCGATTGCCGCTAATTAGGTCTCGATTTCGTTTACCGGGTACCGTCGGTGGTTTACAATTCTAGCGGTCTGCCTTGAGGTACTAATGGAAAACTGTGGCGCACGAGATACGGTTAAGGTAAGCAGAATATCAATTTTGGTGGAAAATAGTAGATTTTCTTTGAGAAAAGTAGTAAATTTTCTTTAGAGTAAAATAGTAGATTTTCCTTGGGGAAGATAATAGATTTTCTTTAGGGAAAATAGTAGATTTTTTTTAGGGAAAATAGTAGATTTTCTTTGGAAAAAATAGTAGAATTTCTTTGAGAAAAGTAGTAAATTTTCTTCAGAGTAAAATAGTAGATTTTCCTTGGGGAAGATAATAGATTTTCTTTAGGGAAAATAGTAGATTTTTTTTAGGGAAAATAGTAGATTTTCTTTGGAAAAATAGTAGAATTTCTTTGAGAAAAGTAGTAAATTTTCTTCAGAGTAAAATAGTAGATTTTCCTTGGGGAAGATAATAGATTTTCTTTAGGGAAAATAGTAGATTTTTTTTAGGAAAAATAGTAGATTTTCTTTGGAAAAAATAGTAGAATTTCTTTGAGAAAAGTAGTAAATTTTCTTTAGAGTAAAATAGTAGATTTTCCTTGGGGAAGATAATAGATTTTCTTTAGGGAAAATAGTAGATTTTTTTTAGGAAAAATAGTAGATTTTCTTTGGAAAAAATAGTAGAATTTCTTTGAGAAAAGTAGTAAATTTTCTTTAGAGTAAAATAGTAGATTTTCCTTGGGGAAGATAATAGATTTTCTTTAGGGAAAATAGTAGATTTTTTTTAGGAAAAATAGTAGATTTTCTTTGGAAAAAATAGTAGAATTTCTTTGAGAAAAGTAGTAAATTTTCTTTAGAGTAAAATAGTAGATTTTCCTTAGGGAAAATAATAGATTTTCTTTAGGGAAAATAGTTGTTTTTCTTTGAAAATATTAATAAGTAATAGTTTTATTCGCGAAAAATTAATAAGTAATATTTTTATTCGCGAAAAATTAATAAGTAATATTTTTATTCGCGAGAAATTAATAAGTAATATTTTTATTCGCGAAAAATTAATAAGTAATATTTTTATTCGCGAAAAATATTAAGTAATATTTTACGACCAAAGTGGACTAAATAATTACATTATTTTGCAACCCTCGAAATCTTTGATTTTCAAGAACGAGTTAGAAACTAGTTGGAAACTTTTTATGTTTGGCGATATACCAGAAAAAGCTTTTCTATTAAAAACCAAGTAGATTTATGTATAATAAATATTCAATTAACTCGTATACGAGGTAACTCCATTGTCGATACAGTTACTATAAACGTAACAACTAATATACGTAACTTGTGATATTATTGAACGAGTCTCTCTATAATTTTTAATTAACGATTAATAAGCACTGTATCTATAGTTGAGAAACTATTTAATTATTCCCGGAGGATTTCGAGTCAGACGAAGGAATTAATTAATTACTCCGGATATTGTTCCCGGAACTACCAAGGAGCTTATTTATCCCTGAACTATATCAGTAATTGTTAGAATAAATAACTTGAAACTGTAGAAAAGGATCAATTTGAATATTTCAGGAATATAAGCAACAAATGTTGAAGTATCCCTGAACTGTATCAATATGTTAGAATAAATAATTTGAAACGAGGGAAAAGAATGAATTTTAATATTTTGCGAGTATAAGCAACAAGTATCGAAGTATCCCTGAACTGTATTAGTAATTAAGAATCACTAATAGAATAGAAGAAATAACTTGAAACGACAGAGAAGAATGAATTTTAATATTTTGCGAGTATAAGCAACAAATGTTGAAGTATCCCTGAACTGTATCAGTAATTAAGAATTACCAGTAGAAGAGAAGAAATAATTTGAAACGACAGAAAAGAATGAATTTTAATATTTTGCGAGTATAAGCAACAAATGTTGAAATATCTCTGAACTGCATTACTAATTAAGAATCACTAATAGAAGAGAAGAAATAACTTGAAATGGCAGAGAAGAAGGAATGTTAATATTTTGCGAGTATAAGCAACAAATGTTGAAGTATCCCTGAACTGTATCAGTAATTGTTAGAATAAATAACTTGAAACGAGGGAAAATAATCAATTTGAATATTTTGCGAGTATAAGCAACAAGTATCGAAGTATCCCTGAACTGTATCAGTAATAAAGAATTACCAATAGAATAGAAGAAATAACTTGAAACGACAGAGAAGAATGAATTTTTAATATTTTGCGAATACATAAGCAACAAATGTTGAAGTATCGCGATCCCTAGGTTATTAATGGTAGTAAAGACGCACAGTAGTATCAGCGTGTGCTTCGTCAGACAGCTGCCAAAGCTACAATAGAGACCACAAGAGCGTGGTATAGAAAGGATCGAAGATTCTACCGAATGAAATGTTTAATGTTTGCTCCTCCTTTGCAACGATCTTCTTTCCAAGGCTTGTCGAAATGTTAGAAAAGAATCTGTCTGCAAAGCTTTCGAGAATTTTCCACAATTTTGAGATACTTCGTTTTCGAGGTATTACACGGTACGAGGATTTCTTCGAAACGTGTTCGTGACTTTCGAGAAAATTGTTCAATGCCTTCGATGCATTCGAGTATTTAAAAACGAATCAAGACGTTCGAGGAATTTCAAGATTTATCGAGACGTTTAAAGCGTTCAAGAATTTCAAGATTTATCGATAGAGGTTCGCGACATTCAAGATTTTTCCGATTTACCGAGTCACACTCGTGACACTCGAAAGTTTCAAGATTTAACAAGACGTTTAAAACGCTCGAGATTTCCAAGATTTATCGAGACGTTTAAGACACTCAAGATTTTCATGATTTACAAAGACGCTCGTGACATTCAAGGGTTCCGAGATTTACCAAGACGTTCACGGCTTTCAAGAGTTTCAAGATTCATCGAGCTATTCGCGACCTTTACGAGCGAGATCCTTCAAGACCTACACGATACACCTACAACGTTTCGTGATATTCGTAACGTTCGAGAGAATCGAGATTTTTCAAGACCTTCGATAACTTCGAGTGTCTCGAGACTTATCGAGACTGATACGAAATCTACGAAGAACTCTCGAATAATACTCTAAAAAATTCAAACCTTCTTATTCTCGTCAATCTCGACAAAAAAATATTCTAAAAATATTCCAAAACTCTAATCACCTTCGAGCTTCCACGTTTCACGATACCGTGACAATCTCCTCGAAATCGAACGTTTAACCCATTAACTGGTGTACACATTATTTACCGAGGATCGAGTATCGATAAAACCCAGTAATTCCCAACGATTCGTTCCCAAAGTCTCGAATTAATCTCGAGGACGGTGACGATTAATCAACCGATTCCATCGTGCGGAAGATAAATTGCTCTCGGTCGTTTCGAGTGCTCTCCTTTCGGTTTCCATCGCGTCTTCACGGGCAGTTCTGGCCGGTGCTGAGGTATCTTCGCGAGTGAACACGGCGAGAGGAATCCCCCGGGGAACCGTGCGATCTCGAGAAGCCATCGTGCTGATCGTTCGGTACGCGATTGTGACGAGATCGCCGCCATTACGAAGAAGAAGATACGCGGGGAATACCGTCTACATAAATTCTGTTGTTTCCTTGATCCTAAATGGCGTTCTATAAAATATCGAGTGTCTTCGGGCCGAGAAGGATCAGCCTCTAGGTATGTAGGTCGCGTCGTCACCGTACATGTACGGATTATGCCTTCCATACAACTTTTGCCTTCGAGAGATGGCTCCTCGTTGCGCGACGCGTATTCGCGTTCCTTTATTCTTGGAAGCGTTCGTCACCCGAGACGGGACGTGTCTTTTTTACATCGCATCGATGGAACAGCTGTCGTTGCTCGTCGATCGCTGGTTTGTTGTTGTTGTTTTTTTTTTTCCGTTTTCCTTCCATCGGTACGGGTGACGGTTATTTTTTCATTTTCATTGCACTTGTACGGGAAATGGACACTGTTTTATATTAGAACTAGTGGAGAGTATTTTTGTATAGTATAGGATATAAGGAGTTGGCAATTTGGAAAGATTGTTTTTAGATTCATTCTTATGGATCTGGGATCCTATCTCGATTATCGAGATAATCACTGAATAATTGCAATTTTCAAAATCTTTTTCTGCCATTTCAAGTTACTTCTTCTCTTAAAGATTCATTCTTATGATGATGTTGTTTTTTTTTTTAGTTTTCCTTCCATCGGTACGGGAGACGGTCATTTGTTCATTTCCATTGCACTTGTACGGGAAATGGGCATTTTTTGAGATTAGAACTAAGGGAGAGTATTTTTGTATATTAGAGACTATAGGGAACTGGCAATTTGGAAAGTCTAAAGATTGTTTTTAGATTCATTCTCATCAGGATAATCTCTAAAAATCGTTGCTTCTCGATTATTGGACCGTTTTTAATTTTCCTTCCATTTCTCTGGAAAATGCTCATTTTTTTATATTAGAACTAGTGGAGAGTATTTTTCTACAGTATAGGGTATAGGGAGCTGGCAATTTGGAAAGTTTGTTTTTAGATTCATTCTTATCAGGATGATGTTTTTTTTTTTTTTTTTTTTTTCGTTTTCCTTCCATCGATACGAGAGACGGTCATTTTTTCATCTTCATTGCACTTGTACGGGAAATGATCATTTTTTTATATTAGAACTAGTGGAGAGTATTTTTGTATATTAGAGACTATAGGGAACTGGCAATTTGGAAAGTCTAAAGTTTGTTTTTAGATTCATTCTTATCAGGATGATGTTTTTTTTTCGTTTTCCCTCCATCGGTACAGGAGACGGTCATTTGTTCATTTTCATTGCACTTGTACGGGAAATGGTCATTTTTTGAGATTAGAACTAGTGGAGAGTATTTTTGTATATTAGAGACTATAGGGAACTGGCAATTTGGAAAGTCTAAAGATTGTTTTTAGATTCATTCTTATCAGGATAATCTCTAAAAATTGTTGCTTCTTGATTATTGGTCCATTTTTAATTTTCCATCCCTTTCTCTGAAAAATGCTCATTCTTTAACATTAGAACTAGGGGAGAGTATTTTTGTATATTAGAGACTATAGGGAACTGGCAATTTGGCAAGTCTAAGGATTGTTTTTAGATTCGTTCTCATCAGGATAATCTCTAAAAATCATTGCTTCTCGATTATTGGACCGTTTTTAATTTTCCTTCCATTTCTCTGGAAAATGCTCATTTTTTTATACTAGAACTAATGGAGAGTATTTCTCTATAGCATAGGGTATAGGAGCTGGCAATTTGGAAAGTCTAAAGATTGTTTTTAGATTCATTTTGAACAGGATAATCTTTAAAAATCATTGCTCGTCGAGTGCTCACTCTTTTTTTAAATTTTCTTTCCATTTTTTTCGAAGAATGGTCATTTTTTAACATTAGAAATAGGGAAACGTATTCTTGTACACTATAGACTATAGGGAGCTGGCAATTTAGAAAGTCTGAGGATTGTTTTTAGATTCATTTTTATCGGGATAATTTCTAAAAATCGTTACTCGTCGCTTTCTCGTTCTTTTTTTCAATTTTCTTTCCATTTTTCCGAAAAACGCTCATTTTTTAATTCTAGAACTAGAGGAGAGTATTTTTTTCATACTACAGACTTTAGAGAACTAACAATTTGACGAGTCTAAGGATTGTTGTTAGATTCGTTCTTATCGAGATAATCACTGAATAATTGCAATTTTCAAAATCTATAATTTTTATGTTAAAATATATAAAGTTAAAATATATAAAGGTACGTGGATGACCAAATTATTACGAACATTTTGAAACTACGTTTGAATCTCGTTCTTCCCGGGATAGTCTTCAAATAATTACAATTATCAAAATCTACAATATCTATATCTATATTTTTATGTTAAAATACATAAAGGTACGTGGTTAACTAAACCGTTACCAACGTTTTGAAACTACTACTTATTTAAAGTTTGACCGAGAATAACTCTATTGCCAACGTTCCATCCTTTTTTATCATCAACCTAACTTTTATATCTTCCAACGCTAAGTGGTTCCCTTCTCTAAACCGATAAATCTCGATTTACTTCTTACATATTTTCAATCATTGCTTTCGTCCAAGAGAACACAAAAATTGGACTCGAAACATTTAAATAAATCGACCAACGATCGTAGAAGTAATTTAAATTTCTTTATCGAGAGTACCTACAATACCATCCATCAAAATTACCTAAGAAAGTATTCCAAAATTAAACGTACTATTACCCCCGACTGCGTATAAATAACTAACTAAACAAATAAATAAACGATTGTTCACCATATACCTCTACCGATCCTTATCACCTTCCCATTGAAATTCAATACAATCAACAATCAATTTTGCTCCTCGATTATTGGTCCGTTTTTAATCGAGTAACAGAAAGTTACTCGAATACTTTCAATGAAAAATTATAAAAATATTAAAGACGTTCAAGTATAAAACTACACGAAAGTATGAAAGAACTAATCGACAGGTTTCGACGACTCAATCGACCCAAGTCCCCCATCTCGAACGAAACAGTTCATTAAAAGATATCCAGAACTATTAAAAGAAATCCCGAATTTACTTCGCGCGGCGAAATACTCCCAGACAAATCTTCCATCGGTCTCGATGACGTTTAGAACGGTAATAATTATCGGACCACCCTGTATACACTCGGTCCGATTTTATTGTAACTTAATTCACCGGCTCCCCCTGTAAAATCAACGTTTTATCACCGGCGAGCTTTCCGTATAGTTGTATTTTCCCACTCAATTTTAGCTCCCGGGAACGTTTCGACGTGCTCGTAACACCGGTTTTATCGTAATTTTAATTTACGATCGTTCCGTGTAAACGAGTCACCGTATCGCCGGTTAGATCGCGTCTCGTTGCCACTGGTGGCCACCTTCCCCGTACGCTCCGCGGCGACATTTGGCGGAAAGACAAAATTCCCGATCGTTACCGTAGCGACCCGAAAGAACACGGAAAATAAAACGGAAATAAACTCGCGACGCGTTAGTAGTACGCGCCGTGGCAAGCCCGACGCGGTGATACGCGTTCGAACGCTGCGGCCAGCGTTATCCGTGCGCGAGCCCCACGAAAACCACGATCAAGTCACGGGGAATACTCCCGGCCGGAATCCAGGCCAGAATAAAAGCTCGATCGTTCGAATTCGTTTTTCGCGCGGCCTCGTACGCGAATCTCCTCGTCGAACGGTGTTCATCGTGGTAGGGGGCGCCACCCCTAACGCGAAACGGATAGAAATTGGAAAATACCAACAATTTTTCCCGATCGGAAATTTAAGAATTTTTGAACTTTTGTTCGAGGATGACGTTTCATGCTGAGTAAGCTTTGAATATTTATTTAAATTATGAATATTTATCGGCGACTCTATTGCGTACAAAATTATAAAATGCTTGAAATATGTAATAAGTTAAAGTGCAACTACGCGCAAGTATTTTTGAAGAGGTTAGGTCTGGGTTAGGTCTGGGTTAGGTTATATTTTATATCGATATTTTTATCGATAAAATATCAATGTTTAATAATATACACGAGAGTTTCCTTTTTTTTTCTTTTTTTAAATTCAGTCCAAGAATATTGTGCATTCGTTCGCTTTTTTGCGATATTTTGCATCGCACCGCGTTGTACGTATTTTACGGGGTGCACCGTAACACGGGGAACTCACTTCAACGGTGGATCGAGGACGCGGAGGCAATGAAAACAGTTCATATAAACATGTGTCCTATTTGACCCAGTTCCTAAGTTATAGCCATTTTTGTACCACAGTAATGTGCAGCTGCTCACCTTTGCAGGAAGTGCTCGGAATGCAATTCGATCACCGAATATAACTAAACGGAATTGAATACCACGGGGACTTATCAACGAACACCATTAGCTACTTTTGATAAATACCGACTCGATTCGCGATCGAGAATTATCCGACTGTAAAAATGGCTGGTTACGGGAAACAGGGTCGAAACAGGGTGTATGTTTACACGAAACGTTTTCACTATTTTTTGTCCCCGAGCCGAACCTCTGGAACGGGTCCCGTGTGTATTGTGGAACTTGTATAGCGAGATAAATATAACGTATTTAATTGCGCGACAGTTTTCCAAACATTTTCGTTGGGTGATCTTTTATATTCAACAAGTAAAAATTCAATCGACCGAAATTGACGCGAACCGCTCAATTACGAACGAATTGAAATAAACGTAGCGAAAATTTTAAAAGAGAAATAAAAAAATTAAAGACGTTCGAACGTTCATCGTTAAAGCACAAATGCGTTCTAATATCAGAATTGGGGATTGATCGATTAATTTTCAAGTGTTCGTGTAATTAATCGATCGAAAATCGAATCGTCGAAATTGGTTACGATTAATGTTAATCGATTACCATGTTAACCTTTTACGACGGTTATCGTGAATCGCTTCCAACGATTGACGATTATTAATTGTTGGACACCATCGTTGATCAAGAGAACTTCTTTTCTCACGTGTTTAAAAGATTCGGGTACTTAAGAACGTATCCCCACAGATTTGTTACGAAATTTGAATAAATAATAAACTTGTACAATACTTTCGAGTGTCGGATAACTCGAGAACATCGTCCAATAATAAGGACATCTTGTTATCTAGATAATAAACCATAACAAATGAGAATAACCAATAACGTATTACCTGTAATATCGAACAAAAATTAAAACCTCTTCGAACGATTACCTGACAACCGCGAAATAATTTTGTACGGGACGGATTTCCATATAACGGTACAAATCGATCGAAAGGAATCAATTTCATCGCTCTGCGATTAATTCGATTAATTCGGTCGTTGATTTTTGCGAGCAATTTACGATCAATTCAATCGTCGATTGATAGAATCGTTGACGCGATCGACGAACGACATCGTTGCGAACGATTATCCGTTTTAATCGCGATCGTCGATCCTCGCGAACGATTCTCCGTTTCGAATCGCAAGCGTCGATAGTTATTCGATGTAAATCGGCCCAACGCTGACCGTACCGTTGTTAAAGTCGACGCGCGGCATCGGTGAAACGATCGGTGAATAGTGTGCAACTGTCAATGTACTTACAGTTTCGTGAGATTCTCGGTGGATGGGAGTACAGCGGAATCGAGAGGGTCCAGGATGGACAGGAAACCAGCCCCGCGACAGGTGAACTCCCGTCCATCGGCAGTGACGTTGCAGGTTTCCAGGACGGCCGGTCCGTGCGAGGATCCGGGTTGCTCCTCGGCGGAGCAAATCCGGCAGAGGAACATCGCCAGGATGACAGCAGCAGCAGCAGCATTGCCGCGGCAGAACTGCGTGCACATGCCGGCCAGCTTGATAGCTTTTCCTTCCGCCGGAGTCGCCGCGCCCAGGACACGTTTCACTTCACCGCATCGTATCAGTCGCACATCGAGACCCGCGTCTTCTCGACGAGCGAGAAGACGGTCGCTTATACGCTTTCTCTCTCTCTCTCTCTCTCTTTTTCTCTTGCGTGGGACTCGCAATAACACGGCGTGCGGGAGCTTGCGAAGCTCGTGAACCAAGCAAACGCGCGCGCACTCACCCTACGTCGCGACACGAGCTAACAGTACCACGCGCCACGGGATACGTTTACCGACTGACAGCGCAGCTACGTGCGTAACTGCACTGATTTGACCCCTCGCTCGCATCCCCGTACCCCCACCATCGCCGCGATCGCTGACCGGAGCCAATCAACTTTCACCGCGGAGTCCGCGTACCGATGCTCGTCTGTAATAGACTCGCGGCGATCGACACACCGCGATCGCGTCCTGCCGTATATAGAGATTCTACCGATTCATGGTTTTTCCTTTTTGTCCCGATGATGATTAATTGTTTCTTTGACGGCGTCCGGTTTTTCATCGTTCGACAGGTGAAAAAACGAACAACGGAAGGTCACATGTTCCTTTTCTTTAACTGCCGCATCAGCGATTTTGCGTCGGGTATTTTCCTTCTTTATACACACGGGGTCGAGAACGATTCATGCGGATCCTGCATGGCGCGCTGTCGAAGCATCTTTTACTCGGTGATGCGCACGTTACGGTTAAATAGTCAGATGGAAAGTTGATTTTCAACAAACTTTTACCTGTTAGTAGGCGTGATTTCTTTGGAGAAATGTAGAAAGTGTGCAAACAATAAAAATAAGGAAATATTAATGGTGGTACATCTACTGATTTGTTAAATCGAATTGCTCGACACCGAATATATTTTGACCGTGCTCGTTCAACCTCAATGTGTGCTCACAATGTGTGCGCACAAACTACCGAAGGTAGTTAACAATCCAGTGTGTTAAGAATTAATTTCAATGCGAGAAATTTGCTAAAAAATTTGACTTTGTATCCATTATTCTTAACGTTTTATTTGATACTTTGACCACTTGTCGTTATCCAACGGGCGAAACTTGTATTCTGTCGAGATAAAGTTAGAGAGATGATTATCATCAGATAAGATAACATGTACGATGTTTAACCACTGTTATCGTAATTGAGATAATGACGAATATGTAAAAATTTAAGTAATCAAATATTGACAATCAATATGTTAAGAATAGAAATATAACAGTTCATATATTCAAATGTATTAAAAACCTCGATTAATTTAACAGAATATCGAAATTCAAATCGTATTTTTTAGAATATACCTAAAACTTAGATTGTTCGTTGTGTATTCAAATAACATTTTATCTTTAAGTATTAGAAACTAGTTTATTGAAATTTTACAAAAGGTGGCATAGTGTGCCCTCTCTAGGATGCACACTAAAACATTTATCGATAACAATCGGTAATTCCTATCTTTCGACAGTTCGTTACATCACATGATAATGTGCATTGTGTTTTTCAACTACGAGTGATTAAAATTTTCAATAAATTTGGATAATTTGGTTATATTGAATTTTTGTTTATAAATCACACAGTTAATCTTACAAATTTGTATTGTATGTACATTTCCCAACGTAATACTGTTTCTATGACACAATAAATTTCTAAGTTAAAATGTAAATCGTAACTTATTTGTTTCGGTTACGAACAGTACACAATTAACACATTGACTGTCCACTGATCCACGCGTGGATTAAGACTGTTTGATTCGGGAGTCTACTGAATGTACAATAAATATTGTCAATCCAGTTGGTTTGAGCGGCCTTTTAAAACTAAAAAACATAAATTTACGTTTATATTTATACGTAGGGTCAGTGATGCATAGTATTTAAAAAAGAAGGTAGAATATTTATTACTACGAAAATTGTCTCATTTCTTTGATTTGAGTAAATGTATTAAGAACATACATACTCGTTTGTTAAAAATAATTTAGAAAAATCGATATTATATGAGACGACGAGATAGTGAATATATTCAAATTTAACTCAATACAATTATTTTGTAGATATTTTGTACCACTGAAGATGATCAAAAAGTATGGTTAAAAACGTTTTGAATAAGTATTCAATAGTTAAGGGATTGTTTGAATCTACTTAAACAAATTATTAAATTTTATTTACCCCACAAGCAATATTTAATTTTAATACTTAAATTTATTTTCCAGATTGTGCAATCGTTCTGGCGAATGCGTCAAAGTGTGATCAGGGAATGATTACATCCACGGACTCCATTTACAAATTATTATTATACAAAATATGCCGCCAATTGAGCCATCTTATTTTTCGATGGTCGAGGTTTACCCCGACTACGACCTTTTGCATGACCACGACTACGAGTCGTAACCGGTTTCGAGGCGACAGCACGATGTTTCTCTACGAGAGGCGAGAAAGCTGGCGTACAAAATATGCAACCAGTCATCTCTGTTGCTTCGTTAGGAAGTTTACTTTTATCCTGTAATTATAAAAAAATTCCATTTTTAATATTAAAAACGTCGTGATATCATTCGTGCAAATCTTAATCACTTCTCAAAAGTATTTGAAATATAGGAAACATAAGAGATCTATTAATTCTACTTCTATTACAGTAAAATTACCTTGAGTATAAATAGTTTGTCCTCTATAATGTAACATTTAAAATTTATTACTTTACCTGCTTATATTCAACCGTTACTAACTGCGCTCCACAGTCGCACACTTCGGTGTCGACCACTACTTTGTGAGCATTTTCGAATAAATGAATAATAACGTCGCAACGATTACAGCCAAGTTTCCATTTGGGCGCAGCTGAAGGATCAAGCACAAGTATACCCGAATCGCATTCAAGGCAACTTGATAAACCATTTGAATTCATACCGTGACGACATGTTGGATGCGTGCATGAATTACAACCACTCATTCCTTTCTTCATATCTCTGAATTCATCATGGAAGCATTAATTTTTATGAAAAATTAGAATTAAATAGCATGAATTTTAAATATTATAATAAGAAAATAATTACCTAAATGGTAAATTATTGAAGCAATATGGACAAAACGTGTAACTTTTCCCTTGTGCTCCTGTAGACCACGAAAGTAATTCGAAATCGTCCAATGGACATTTCAGTTCTTTATAAATTCGGATGTTGCCATTTTGTGGAAGCTTGTATGTTTCGTTGCAATGAGCACAATGCATCCTTGACGGTTTTGTTTGTATGTACTTCATATAACGTCGACATTTTCCACACCTGAATATAAAGCAATATTGTCAAAAACACCATATAGCATGATGGCATCCTATAATAACGCATTTCATTTTTTTTCTTACCTGGAATGTGATTTTCCCGATGCAGAAAGAGGAGAGAATGAAACTTCAAACAATTGGTCCATTGCTTCTATGCTTTCGACAAAATAATGAAACTTTTGCTTGAAAATTTCTACTGTGTGCTGTAACACGGCATGATAATCTGCTCGTCCTAAAGCTATTAAATTTAACTGCTCCTCCACTGCAGACCTCATTGTAGGTAAAACCATCTCAGGATCTATCTGATGTAAGTACAAAATTAACATGTAATTAATTTTTATTTTCACATGCAAAACACGTATATACCTTTTGATAACCATGGACTAACACAATTCCTAGTGAAGTAGGAACTAATTTCCTACCAGTTGTAACATTGACATAATTGCGCGTACATATATTATTTATATGTACTGGTATAGAAGCATCTGTTCCAATACCATGCTTCTCCATGAGAGATATTAATTCAGCTTCTGTCAAGTAATCTGGGGGTTGGGTATAGCATTCAAGCAGTTTTGTCTACCAAAAATTGTGAAAGTAGTTACAAATTAATGTATCTGTTTTTTAAGTAATTAAAATCAATATTGTATATTATGTACCTCTTGTATATTAACCCTTTCACCAGGTGTGAATCTAGGCAATGTATCGTTACTTCCAAAAGCTTGCCAAGTAAGAATATTAATATACCCAGGATCCAATAAAGTGTGACCGTTTGCAGTAAAAATTTCCATTCCTATTTCAAATTTGGCCGTTGTACTTAAATATTTGCAATCTTGAGCCAACTGCAAGATATAAAGTATTTAATTTTCCCAAATTCAAAAGAATGAACAACGTACTAAACTAGCAATATTTACGGTAGCAATAAAATGTCGTGTAATGTAATCGTACAATCTCCATGAATCGCCATCGAGTTCATTTGGTGTAGCATGTTTCATTGGAGTAATAGGAGGATGATCTCCCACATTAACTCCTTTCTTTGGCCTATTAATACCAGTCGCTAATATCTTACGAACATGTTCCCCCCAATCAGGACTATTTTGCTGTTGCTTTAATGCTGCACTATAAAATAAATATAAATATTCTCGTGTCTTAAGAAAATTATAAAAATTTGTTTGCAATTAATGAAGTTTTATTTGACTTACAATAAATCAAAATTCTCTGGATATAAAGTTGTTTCAGTTCGAGGATAACTTATATATCCTTGAGTATAGAGACGTTCTGCAATTTGCATAGCATGATGTGGACCTATTCCTAAACCTGCACTTGCTACTCTCATCAATTCTACAGTGTTAAGTGCTATAGGTCGCGACTTTGTTTTTTCTGTGCTTTCCACGCTTATATTGCTATATCATTTAATATATCAAGTATTAAAAATATTTGGTCATCGCACCAACAATCATATTCTTATAATGTTTAATACTTACATTGCTTGGTCATATTCTTTAACATGGCTTAAAAACATGTTTGCAACTTCCTTGTCAAATGAACGTACACGACTCCAACTTAAGACAATATCTTGACCATCGGAAGATTTAATTGTAACCTTGAATGGATTTGAGTTTATTTCCTTCTTTATACTGTATATTTGAGTTATTTTAAAAAAATTATACTTTGCTATATACAAAGATGTAGTTATTTCACTATAGACAGACTATACCTGTAGAATCCAATATGCATCTGGCTTGAATGTTTGAATTTCATCATGCCTTTGCACACAAAAACCTAATGTTGGTGTTTGGCATGGGCCGTAAGAAATGAGAGTTACATCTAAATCTCCATACTTTCCCTAGTGTAAAAGATGCACATGAAATGTTTTATACAAAAGAATTGAAATAGTTATTTTACTGTAGTTCTACCTGAAAAAATTTTGTCTGAAACCTTGTAAAAGCACAACCAATTCGTAAGTCCAACTCTTGTCGAGCATCAACACTCTTGGCTTCATTTTCATTTGGCTTTACCAAATTTGCCAATGCAGATTTAATATCCTTCTCTGTGATAGCAGAAAATCTTGCTCTCCAAATATCCTATAACAGATGTAAAATTTACAAAAATACATATAAAAAAAATTATAAACTGAAATTACTACAAAAAAAAAACCTACATTTGGACTTAGTCTCCTACTCATTCCTTGCTGCACCGCATTTATAACTTCAAAACAAATATTTTCACCTTCTTTGTCACAATCTAACCATAATATTAAATAATCACAATGAGCACCTTCTTTAGCAAGGAAATGTAGGATTTTTAATTTTGGAACTCCTTCTTTCTTTTCAGTTGGACATGAAAATAACTCTGCCTTAAACATGACAAGAAACAGTTAATGCAAATATACAAAGGATCAAATTTCGTCTAATTAAATGTATTTTTTTCTTACAGGATCGACTTTATCCCAATTATTATATTTGCCTACAAAATCTAATGTCATTACATGACCACAGACAGAGGTCATTTTATAGTTCACTGTTTCTGACTTGAATTGACCTATCCATTCATGCACCGAAGAAGATCCATTTAATCCTGAAATTCATATATAATTTTTGTGGACAATACTAATTTTTAAAGTTTAAAATTTTAAACTATGTAAAAAGTCACACGGAAACAAAAAAAAAACAATATATCATTATTAATCTTCATTATTAATCAAACTTAACCTACCTTTTCTAGAGGTACAGCGACCATTACTTAAAATATTTGCAAGTGATGCTGCCAGAGATGGCTTTTCAGCCACCATTAAAGCCGTCTTCATTTTTATAGAATTCCTTAATGATATATTTATTTTGATAATAAATTACTAATATTTATTATGGAATATGTCAAAACAACTCCTTAAGCCTTCACTATTGAGACACACACGTTCCCATAGCACACCGGGTGTACACACTTTATTTTAAGCCTGATTGATGTGACAACAATGAAACCAACCTCGTATTTTTTGACATGATGTAAACTGAAGTTGCCAACCGTCTGCAACAAGTTTAGAATTCTATACATGATCCACTTCGTTAATTGTTAGAATTTTTCTACAAAATTAGAGCTTGCTCATTCCATACTAGCTTCTTTAAAAAGGTGAGTTTATCAATATAGTGCAAGTATTGAACAAAAATCATGAAAAGTTCTACTAATACGATCAGTCAGTGTAATAAATTGCATTTTTAATTATCGATACTTTCAATGAAAATCAAATATTTGAATGAAATTAATGCTGTGAATATTACTAGTACGATTTTTTAGGCGATATCACAATTTCGATTTCTTTACAATATATGTCAAATTGACATTGACTATAGCCAAATGTGTACGTAAATTGCAGTATAATGTAGATAGTTTACTTGTCTCTTTCGAATTTGATAGTATTGTTTCGAGTTAAGACGTAATATACATCGATGATACGATTTTCATTATAATGTTTTTCTCATTCTAAAAAAGTTTAAAATGTTGAAATTATTTGCAATGTGTACTTATATACAATAGCATTTTTAATCAGTACGGGCCCATTCGAGGTTGTGACTCATCGACTTGTCAACTACGAATAATCAATTTATACTGTCCAGATAAAATTGTAACCTATCAAAATTTAACAATTCAAGATAGTGTTTTAATAATTCAGGTATTTCGTTCATATTATAAGTATATTCATTCTAATAAAATAAAAGTTTGTAAATTATGAAATTCATTAAAGTGTTAGTCTATGAAAATTATATTTTCTTACATTCACTCATAATTTCTTTGATGTATAACCAAGAAATCTTTATTCATAGCTAATTTCGTGACAATTTCTTTGTTTATATTAATTGGTATAAGTAAATACTGTCACTTGCAACCATGGAGTGGTTATTTGGAAAGCGGATTACTCCTGAAGAAATGCTCAGAAAGAATCAGAGGGCTTTAAATAAGGCAATGCGGGATCTTGACAGAGAAAAAATGAGAATGGAACAGCAAGAAAAGAAAATTATTGCAGATATAAAGAAGCTTGCCAAGGATGGGCAAATGGTAATATAACTTTATTCCATTTAATGTGTTACTTCTATTATCAAACACCTATTGTTAATTATTGTTAATTGTGTGATAGGATGCTGTGAAAATTATGGCTAAAGATCTTGTGAGGACTAGACGTTATGTAAAGAAATTTATGTTAATGAAAGCAAACATCCAAGCAGTTTCTCTAAAAATTCAAACACTACGTTCACAAAATACAATGGCACAAGCAATGAAAGGTGTCACAAAAGCAATGCAGAATATGAACAAGTGAGAATATATCCTTTTGTTTACAATTATAATATGAAATTTGCAATGTGTGATATCATAGCATTTAATATAGATCCTATTGTCCACAATACATAAATGCTACTCATTTTATAGGCAATTGAATCTTCCTCAAATACAAAAAATATTGCAAGAATTTGAGAAGCAATCAGAAATAATGGATATGAAAGAAGAAATTATGAATGATGCTATAGATGATGCAATGGAAGATGAGGATGACGAAGAAGAAAGGTAATTATGACAACTGACTTAAAATAGTTGTCATCTGAAAAATAAACATAAGATTATTGGTCAATTTAATAACATTTATTTTGTTTGTTTAGTGATGCCATTGTGTCACAAGTTCTGGACGAACTAGGTCTACAATTGACAGATCAATTGTCTGGTTTACCACAAGCATCTGGTTCGTTAAGTGTAGCAGGTTCAAAACAGCCAGTTGCAACTGCTGCAGGAAACGATGATGGTGGAAATCTTGCAGATGCAGATGCTGATTTGCAAGCTAGACTTGAAAATTTACGACGCGAATAAAAATGCATAAAGTGTCATAGTTGAAAGATGTGTAAAGTATGTAAAAAAAAAAGCATTGATTTTGTAAGCATATTTGATTTTATACGCTCTGCAGCATTAGTTAGAGATATAGATATTTTATTATAACATTTGTTCCTTAATTCATTCACTTAGGCATACCACTTGTAATATACAAAAACGATGATATTAGTTCGAAAATGATTTAAAACGATTCCTTGTGACTTCGCAAAATATTAATAAGTGAAGGTATCTATATTGCCTTAAGTATTTATTAATCAATGTTACTTTTTTATAAAAATGAAGCAATCCTACAATTACAGGGAGATTCAGTGTATTTTAATGACCCAGTGAACATTTTTTTACACAAGGGAATTTATACACACTGAAGTGCTCATTGAATACATTGTAACAAATACTTACTGTATTTTGATAATTATATGTACATAATTTTACTTGTAAACTTTATAGCTTACATATATGTGAGCGTATATGTACATATGCTTTTATTTTTTTAGCACGTATTGTACACTCCTAAAAATGTATAAGAAACAGTCTAATGATTTTTATAAACAAAACAATTAATTGTATAACATCTGGTACATGAAAAGTAGGGATATAAACGCCATAAATAATAAGTTTACAGTTTTTACTAGAACTTAAAATTTTAATGCCTTGCACAATACTTTCTGCAATTACAAAATTAAGAACAATAATTTTTAAATTCAGAAATATCAATTGTATCAATGAAAGTTTGTTGTAACTGCAGCAAATCATCTTGTTATGTATTAAGGGGATTATCAATTGAAATGCAGTAAAATGAGATTGCCATAATTGGATAATTCAACTTAATGAAACATCTAATAGATAACGTACATAAATTGCTTGTTTATAAAAGTTATTGATAACAGTCGAGAGTGTCTAAATTTAATTGGTTCAGTAAATAAAACATAAACACACAAAAATTTCATTTATTTGACTTTTAATACCTTAATGATTCAAATTTTGTTACTATGTATATGTAATTGCAAACCATTTTAACTTACCTTTAAATTATAATCAAGACAAATAGAAAAACGAGTAAGTAAAGAAATTATACAAAGGATCAAGTGAATTATTAAAGGTGGTATAATAGTCTGATTTATAAGCTGGAAAGCAGTTGATCTTAAAATCGATTTCATTCTGTAAAGCAAAATAGGTCGCTATAAGGTAAAGCAATTAATAATTCTGTGAGAAATATGAAATATTATCTCTATTAAACAAAATGTACATATACATAATAATGCGCAGTGGATAATCATTCTAATATCCTGACCGTGAAATACAGGTATAAAATAGAAGTCTGGTCGGGTTTTAAACATGGCCTAGTAGACGTTCAAAATGAATACGAACGGTTTCAATTAATCGATCGAAGTGCATTGAATCGATAATTCGGTATTGTTATGAAAAGTTCGAATAAACGTATCTATGCACAGAACCGCTAGTACGGTATTATGGAGAGAGATATAGGAAAAGTGAGACAAAAATAACGAAAGGAAAAACGAACAAATTTTGTTGTTTTATACGATAATACTAAAGCGGAGAAACGAAGAAAACGATAAGTGCACGCGACCCTCTGAAGTAATCGACATATTGTTTTACAAATCGTTTATTATGATCTGACAAACCAGACTACGATAAATTACTATTCTATCTTAATTATATTTAGAGAGTATCAACGAAATTACTGTTAAAAGTGCTGGTTTGCCGTTCTCATTCTTTTATTTGCTCTGTCACTGTACGATGGTTGCGTATCGTTCACTACACACTGTAATTATAATCACGTGCTCTTTCGTCCTTTCTTCGTTCCTCGAATGGTAAATCCTATAGAAATACGATGTAGTTTACAAAACTGTGATGGGACCTTCTGTCAATCACATGTATATATATTGTCAATATCTTTTAAACATCTCAGAGGTACCGCCCAAGCACAACGTACCCAAGCTAGAATCGTTATATCGAGGAGATATCTTGTAGCGCCCCCTCGTCGTGTTCACTTAAAATTAAACGCGATTGAAAATTCGCGCGTATTCGATACTCCGATAATTACACGAAGTATTGTAATGTACCGGATAGTAATCGGTATTAATAGTATAGATGATAGTAATAAATACTACGTAAAATAAAGTATTTCCAATTTTATAATATCGGGGATGGATTTGTTTCGCTTATAGTGAAACGAACTGTACGAGTTACAATGCTTGTTGATCAACGGTCGTTAATTGTTGGCGGGAGAAACTATTCTCGCAAGCGATTATACATTGAATCATGCGGAAGGATGAAGAAATTCTTTTCAGTTATTGTATTCTCGACTTTTTTGTTCATTCGCAAATTGTTCACGTAACGAATTTATTACCCTGATATTTGTGCAGTCGAACGGAAATTAACGGTCACGAAGGAACAGAATGGAAATATTAATCTGCTTCGAGTACGTTTACAACTGTGGTTCTTCAATGGTACCTAAAATCGCTGATGTTTCATAAATAGCACCACTTCTATGGTAATCTTCCTCACCGAATACAATTGTATATGCATATTTATCAGAGTCGCTATGAAAACTTTGAGACGGGACATTTTCATGTTAACCTCATCTTAACCTCAATAATTTTTTTCCGAAATATCGCCACCTCTTACACCGAAATTAAATCGAAAATATTTACAACATTTACAATTAACATTAAAACCATTTGTAACAAATTCGAGTGAAATAATATAATACTAGATACGATTTATAATTGAATTATCATCCAATAAGATTCACTCCTCGTTTCACACTTCCCGCTAAAAGTTTGCAAAACGAACCTGACGCACTTGTTATAATTACGTGCGATATGCTACGATATAATAGAAAGTTGTACGCGACACTGAATCTCGTGTTATTACCGCAATAATTATATGCTTCTCGGATGGAGGGGGAATAAATATGCGCGAAGGACAATTCTTTTTTTTTCTTCTTAAATATTCGCTATATAGGTGTGGGATTATTAGACCTTATACACGGTGTGTATCTGTGCATTATGTACGTTTTGTATGCATTTGTTCTTACGTGTACATACGTACATACTTGTGTGCATATATGAAGATATATCATACATGCACGTAAAATATATACACATGTAAGCCGTGTGGAGCACAGCCTTCGCTAGATGCAGCGTTAAAATCCAACAGCTTTCTTCGTATTCTTTTTTGTTCGTTCCTTAATTTGCTGACGAGTTACGAATAGGAAATCTTAAGTCGTATTTATCTACGGTAGGCATCTGCGAATATATCTCGATCGAATTGTTCGATGCAACTTAGTGATTTTATCTTACGTTAAACAAGGTTGAAACAATTACATCGAGGAAGACTATACACGTCGTTAGACTACGATAGATTCGAAAATTAATACGTACAACAAGTTTTCGTAACGCAATCGGTCGAATTCGTCGTAAGTCGAATTGTAAATTCGCATATGCCCGAATCTATATTAACTACCTACAATAATTTTATTACGGCGATCTCGATTCGTGTACGTATTTTTACTTTTACGCCCGTTTACTCGTTTTCATGAACCGTTTCTGTACGCGAATCAGCGTGAGTTGTACATATTAACTGTACAGAAATGCTTGCGTGTAAGGTACTATATCGAACAGGAACAAAAAAGAACGCGTCAGAGGACTGTTCGAAAATCAGCTCGGTCGTGGACGTTCGTAGAAACACTGGTGAGCAACAAATTTATTAGGCTTTCGATCGAAATTATTGATCACGTAGAACTTAGATTTTATCGATTGCGTACTCGTTCGACTGTTCTGTTGTAACGCCACCATCGATAAACGTCGCGTCTTCTCGTAACGACACTTCTTACCCAAACGTTAAGATACATCGCTTCAATTTTAGTCTGTAAAATCGAGTCGATACAGTCGATTAACATACAACACCACGAAATAACAAACAATTAAAACAAATTTCATAGTGAATCCTTTTCGATACGTCTCGAAAAGTGTACAATTAAATTATCAGAAAATTCGATTGGAAAACTTTCGGTAAAAAAAAAAAATAGAAAAATGTTGAACTTACAGTTGATACGCAAAGAAAATTTAACGCAACGTGTATTTAAAAACTTTTTTTTTAAAACATTCTTCAAAGATAATTTGTTCGAACGTTCACGAAACTGTGATAGATTGCCGATATATGTATGTGTGTTTACACACACATATATATTTATATATATATACATTGGTTTTGTATTCTCAGTAAGATATTTACAAAAAAAGTGTAGCAAAGTACGCTCGTTCGTAACATATGAAGTATAATATCACTGGATCCATGAAATTTTTTCTTCGAAGAAATATTAATCCTTTTCGTACGTGCGCGATCGTATTTCGCTAGGTTCTACGTAAACGCTTGTGTAAATTGGTTTGATATTTGAGTCAACAACTTCGCAAACTACTATTATTATTATTATTATTCTTTTTTTTTTTTTGCTTCTTTTAATTAGATTTTTCGCAGTCAGTACCGTTTTAACGCGTATGGATATTAGAGTTCGATCGTAGTTATTTTACTTATTTTAACCCTTTATTTGTCTGTTAATTGTTCATTGTGCAGTTCCTATCTGGAGAGGGGGGAGGAGGAGATAAAGTTTTTGACAATTTTCGACTAACGAGGAATCGCCTAAGATTGTTGCCCGTGTGAGGTCGTGTTTCATTGAGAATCCCTTGAGAAGCAAAGAATTAACCGATGATTCGACTTGATTTTCTCTAACATTCTAAATAAAGGGTTAATCGTCTCGTTCTGCTGGTTTTTGGTATACTCGTGTCGAATGGTCCGATAGTTATTGCGATATTACAAGTGTCTCGATAATCACGACTTTTCTACGCCCCTCCGTTTTCGCCGCGAACACACGCGATTGAGAACTTTCGTTTGCAACGTCGATGAAGTTACGGACGTACACTATTTACTTTGGTCCAATGAGAATTACGTTTCGTTCGGTAATTCAAGGTCGCTGTTGGAGTCTCCTCGACGAAACTGTCACGATAACCGTCCGATAAAAAATCCCTTTCGCGATGGTCTTCGTTTCGAGATCTTCGAACATCCTTCCCATCGAACTGTAACATTACACGGTGTTTCTACCGGCATTGGAACCGTTCCTCCTCCGAGTACGCTTTCGTAAATGAACCGAATCAAATTGCGAGATAAAAGAATAAATTTCACTCCGATACACCCGTGCTCGAATCCCACGAACTCCGAGTACTCACGAGCCGGTAACGTAAATAGAAAAAAATACTGCTCGAAACGATCAGAGGATCTCCAGAGCGTCCGAAGTACGAATAGAATACACTAGCCACGCCCAATACCATCGAGGCGCCCTCCCACTACGTCGTTTCGTTACCCCCACCGCGCTACCTCGCGCCCCTTAGCTCCGCCTCCTCGATCCGCGCGGACACCGCGAACCGATTACTCGCAAACGAAGGCTCGAGCGCAAGCATCGTACCTCGCGTCTTCGATCCTTCGTTATCGAACGAATCTTTCGGTTTCTTCGTCCCGTGCGCAAACACCGTACGAATTTTTATCGAACGTTTCGTTACAAGTGTCGCGGCCTCTCCGGTATCGGTCGTTCCACGACGTACGGTTCTCGTTTCCTCAAACCTGTTCGGTGGTAGTAATAGCGCAATAACATCTGCTATATTTTTGGAACAACGGTTCCACGCGTCCTTACATTCTAATCGCGGGTCGTTTTCGTTTTTCGCGTCACGGACCTCAGTCCGTCCATCGCCGCTGGAGACGCGACGAATTAACGCCATCGAAGCATTTCGTTACATCTGTAAATTATCTACGGTTTGTCGAACGAGAGTCAATTTATATTTACATCGCACCGTAAAAAGAAAGTACAGTGTTCCGCCGCGATCGTTTCCTTCACTCTCTCACGAAGAAAGGAAAAGTGTGACGACCCGTCCGATCCACCGTGGGATGAAATTCATCGATGGATACCTGTCCACGTGACACGGAGTGATCTACGGAAACGATTCCGAGCTGCCCCGAATGAATTGAACGAATACGAATCGTTCTCGAACTTGCAGTAGACGAGGGACTTACAGCTCGCTTCGTCGGAACGCATTTTCACGGATAGGTTCCTGGGTGATCGGGACGAATGATCGTAATAGGTGTTCAACGATGAAAAAGATTAGGAACCACGGACCTAACGCTTGAACTAAGGCTACGCGACGTATCATCACCGTTCGAGACTAGAATGGATTTCCAAACCGGGGAGTTTAATCAAAATTTGAACGAACAAACGAACAATCAAACGAAGAAACATTTTTGGTCAAGCGCTTAGACGAACGATACAAATCTCTATTCTATTTAGTGTCGCTTATCGATGAATACCTTTGTTTGCCGATCATGTGCGCTTACGTCGGAAACGTTTTTTTTATTTTTTTATTTTACATATTTACACGCCGTATATCTCATTCGTTAAACTATCGACCCTAGTGCCTACTCGCGCGTTCGCGTTCCTGCACCTCTTCTTTGGTACACAGCGAATTACATTATTATTTATTATTATTATTATAATTATTATTATTATTATTATTATTATTTTATCTATGATACATATATATTGTTTGCAACTCAGCAGAATGCACCGATATATGCGTGTACGTCATGGATATACGATTTTACGCTAGAGATCTTGGATAGTTTGCGAGACGGAGCGTTGTCCCTCGGTTTACGTGGCACTCGGTACCTCGAGAAAAGTAACATTTTACGGTAGCCGATTTATTTACGTCGAAAGAATTCGTGTGGATCGTTGTCGGCGTATAATTATCACGTTACGTGGAATGTACTCGTGGCAATGGAATGCGCAGACTCACAGTATGGTTATGCTCGGTTAGTTCGGTTTGAATATTAAAGCAGCGAATGAGAAGAAAAAAAAAAGAAATATTCACGATCGATCTCTCTGCTTTCGATAGAGTCAACGGGACTCTGCTCGTTCCACTTCGAGATTCAGATTAGATTCACTCAAACCTGGGAGACTTTCTGGAGATTTTCGACCGGCTCTACTAATTTCTAAGTAACATTACAAACGATCGGAGGAGTCCTGCTAAGTTCGAACACTTGGATCGCTTTGGACAAAGTGTTTCATCGGTTTCGAGTAAAACTTCATAGTCGACAGCCAGTAATTGCTTGTAATTTAAACTGAACGGAAGATTGGCAAGATTTATGGGTAGAAGAGGGTCCATGACGATCGCAGGAGTTAAACTGTAGCGAAGAGTCCTCCTAGAGTAAAAGATTCAATTGTAATTCACTCGTCTAAATGTAACTAATACTTTGGTTAAATTCAACGAAGACTAATTTCGGTCCGATCTCAACGACAGAAAATTCGCAAGGTTTAAGTTCGTGCAGGGCTTCGAGAACCTCAGGAGTGAAACGCAATAGAGGGGATTTAACCATTTGTCCCTTTGACAATAGGAGGGTACAACTGTACAGAACGAATACACTCTACGTTTCTTCCTCTGTCCTCGTTTGGGCCACGTACCGGTCCTCTTCAGAATACACGACCAAGAACGTGAAGTATACAACGAACAGTGACAATGCAACGAGTCATAAATCCATAATAATTTAATTTCTCGTTACACTGTCGTCTTTCGTTATACGTTTCACATTCCCAGTTGCGTATCTCAAAGAGCACCGGAATAAGTATCGCACGGTTCTATCATCAAAGAATACTCGCACACTATGCGACGATCGATGCTAATTAAGAGAAAATAATTAAAAAACAAACTAAAAACTATCCTCGTAATTATCCCGTCGTTGAAATTGAAATAGAAATTCGCAGCGAACGGTGGTAACAATATCTCCCAATCTGTACCGAACAACAATCCAGAACGGATTCGAGTACCGTTTCGATAGGCACGCAGATGTACACACCGACCGAACGCATCCGTATCAATGTGTACCATCGGGCGCCGCGTACACGTTCTAAACGCAAAGAAAAACGGCCACAGCTTTGGAGTCACCGCACGTAATCCAAAAGGGAACGCCGCCGTGTTCTCGAGTGGAGCGGCTTCACGAACTGATTAACTTCCCCGATAAGTGATCTGCCTGGCGGCGTGGCCGCGGAACGCGCGCAACGCCTCGCGAGAAACCGACGCGCAGCTTGTCGCGCGCATGTCTCGAGCGCGGGCCTCGAGTCATATAGTCCAGACCTGCACCTTCTCCGCGACGATGCACCAGCTCGCGTGGTCGTAGTACGACGATATGATGTGCAGGTTCTCCACGTATTTGTTGATCAGTTGGTCGAGCTCGCCCTCCCTGAACACGTGGTAGTACTGATGGTAGGTGATCGCGCCGCCGCCACGGTCCGACGGCAACGACTCCTGCGACGAGGAGGCGCTCAGGGAGTCGTTGCTGGCCGTGGTGGTGACCAAACAATCGGTGCTGCGTTTGCTGTTCTCGGGATACCTGGACGGTGTCTCCTCGGAGGCCGAGCGTCTCTGGAGCTGGAGTCTGCGTTTCTCGGCGTACGATCTCGGGTACTCGGCGTTGTTCGATGACAACAACGAGACCATGCTGCTGCACAGCCTACCGGTCGATTCACCGTGGCTACCGTCGCTGAGACTGATCGTGTTGTCGATGGATTCACCTATGTCGCTCGACTCTATCGAGTTCGTTGCCCTCAGATACGACGACTTCGCGGAATGTTTGTCCAACGTTGAGGCGTTCTCCTTCTCGTTGAAGAACTCACCGTTGTTCGAGACCATCACGAAGTCCATCATGTCCTCGGACGTGCTCCGATGCATCGTCTTGTCCTCGATCTCGCTCTGATTGGCCATCTCCGATGCCACCACCGCCGTCTTCTCGGTGTTCTCGTGGAAACCGTTGCTGTTGCTGCTCAGCCAAGCGATCGTGTTGGACAGATCGTTGTACTTGCTGGACTTCACGGGCTTGGTCGCGTTGAGTTGTTCGTACGGTGTCGCGTTGCGTTTACCCAGGTCCAAGACCTTGGACGGCAACGTCTCGTCCACGATTCTCTGGGTGTTTTTGTTTGCCTCGATCTCCGGTCTCTGGCAACACTGATCGACGTCCTGCAGCAGATTTTCGCTGAGTTTCTCGGTAAAGTCTATCAGATGTTTGCGACACTCCTCGTTCCAGGTATCCTCCACTTCGGGCAACTGGTGGTAGCTGTCGTTGAGACTGGACTGTTTGGTTCTGAACTTGCTCTTCTCGACCAGCGACGTTTCAACGGTTCGTTGTTGCGTCACCGGCAACGGGTACGATCGACTGTGCGTTTTCTGGATGGCTGTCTCCACAGCATCCTCCAGAGAGCTGGCAACGTTCGCAGCTGCCTCTAGCAGCCTCGAAGACTGAGACGAGGTACTGTCACCTTTGGTGTCTTCTTCCTTCGAGTCGGCCACGTACCCCGAGGACTCGTCGGCGGTCGTGTCGCTAGGATCGGACACGTTCTCCGCCGAGCTGTCCAACACTTCCGATTCGGTGCACTCGGACTTGGTGTTCTCCTTTTTTGCGTACCTCTCGTCGGAGATTACGCTGATCACCGAGCCCACCGATTCGGGCGAGGACACACCGCTCGAGTCGCTGTCGAGATCGTCCGTTTCGGGATTGAACAACTCCAAAGACAACAACCGTGGCAGAACTTTGGTCACGGTCTCGAGACGACCGCTGGCCGTGGTCGAGGCTCGTCTTACCAACGGAAACGATGGTTTGATACGCGTCGCGAAACCTGGTTTCTGTTTCAGCAGCTCCTTGATCTGATTCAATCTCGCTTTACGACTGTCGTCCTCCTTGCCGGTCTCGTGGCACTTCTCCGATCGTGACAACGGGTCACCGATATCCTCCGCGCTCGGTAACAACGGAGCGGTGTCCTCGACGATTTTCGGCTCTTCGATGTTCACGGTCTCCGCAATCGCGGGTTGATAGGCGCGTACAGTCTGCGGACCGGGTTTCTTCTCTTCCGTGGAACTATTTCTAACGCAAATCTCGGTCGCGCTGCCTCGTCTGGCGAGTTTCGAGTCTGGATTCGGTGACTCGTGAGCGTTGCTCGAGACGTCCGTTTTCTTCGTCGTCTCGTCGAAGGGCAAAGGTTGTTGCGTAGCGACGGGGGTCGCGGAAGCGAAGAACGGTCTGGTGAAGACCGGATTCAAGGTACGGGGAGATAGGCCGGGAGGACTAGGCGGCGGTAGGGACTTGCTCGTAGCCGGGAACTGTTTGAGCAACGGCGAGACGGAGATGAGCTTGAGCCTCGCGTTGGACATATCGGGCGGGTGTTTGATGCGCGGCGAGGGCGGGGCCGATGTGCTGCCCAATTGGTGGCCACTGGTCACCGGTATAATGTCCGCCAACGGCGGTAC
The DNA here is from genome assembly GCF_051014685.1 of Ptiloglossa arizonensis. NCBI lineage: Eukaryota > Metazoa > Arthropoda > Insecta > Hymenoptera > Colletidae > Ptiloglossa > Ptiloglossa arizonensis. The sequence continues at coordinate 25,753,368 of NC_135050.1, forward strand.
GTCCTGTTTTGGCACGTAGATCACGGACGCGAAACTGTCCTCGGAGTCGACGCTCGTGTCGCTCTGCAGACTGCTGTCCTTCGACGAATCGGAACCGTCCTCCCGCGACAGACGTCTCTCGATCCCCTCCACTTCTCTCTTCAGGGTCGTCGTTGGCTGAATCTTCTCGTTGGCCTTCGTTTTCGACGCTTCGTCGTTCGCTTCGTCCGACGCGGCCGAATTCTCGCTCGATTTCCAACCTTGGAACATCTTCACGAACCCGTTCTTGAGCGACAGCCCCGAGACCTCGATGGTCGTCGTCGACTGTTTGATCCGGTTCGTAAGGCCACTTTTCAACAGCTGAAACCTTCTAGTCGCGTTACCGGAATAGAGGGAGTCTCTGAGAGCCTCGAACGTGTTTCCTTTGTAGATCAGGTCCTCGTTCAGGGATGCTTGCTTCATTATGTTCCGTCGTACCCTTTCCTTCTCCTCTAGCCTCTCCTTGTACATCAGCTCCTCGTTCATGGAGCTCTGCTTCACGATGCTTCCTCGTTTCGAGCAGTGACTCGGTGTTATCTGAATCGTGAGAAGAGACATTGCGTTAGACTCGTCGCGTTTGCTCGCGATGGTTACGCACCGGGTTAAGGTGGATACTCGTGGTGCAAGTTTTTATCAAGCAAAATAGGTTGAATCGATCGACGGGGCTCGAATAATTTAATTGTCGCGTCGATAGATACCCACGGATTTCATTCTCGACCACCTTTTATTTACAGAATTTGCCTACAGACTTTGATCGAGCGTTTGTCACATTTTTAATGGCTGTTAAATTATCTCGTCAAGGAATAATAAGATTGTCTGGTCGAGAAGGACAACTGGACTGTACAGACTCTAAAACCTGTACACCTCTGGGAATACCAGGTACACAAATGTAGGTGATCCCGGTATTTTATTGTCTGAACTATCGTCGGCAGTAACGCGTGCCTGGATCTGGAAAACAGATGCCTCGGTAAATGAACTTTCTTTGGAGACGCCCTCGAAGCTCTTAGGAGTAAGCTGTGTCCTTTTGGAAGCGTTTCACCAGCTGAAGCTACAAACCTGGTGAAGCTTCCAAATGGATACAGCTCGTTAATCCTGGATTCGAAGGTTCTTCTTCAACCTTTCGAATCGGTATTAATAACACGTGTCTACTCGGTTTTCGATACACCAGGATAAGGTCCTCTATGCTTCTCAAGCTCTCTAAAAGCGATTTTCAACAATCGTCGATACGTTCTACTCGGTTGTAAATTCTTTTTTTTGCTTTTTTCATTGCTTCCACGTACCTGAAAGTCTGGAACGTCCTTAGTTAGATCTTGAATGGCAGTGTTATCAGGATTTTCCAAACCGACGTCGTCTACGTGAGACTTCTGCTTGATCAGTCGTGGCTTCGAGCCACTCAACGACGATGACGTCCTGGAATCGCCGTCCAAATTTAATTCGGACGTCAACACGGAACACAGGCCGGGAATGCTGGATCTGGACCTCACCAGGTCCAGGCGTTGGATCTCCAGGATGTCACCGAGACTCTTCGACTTGATGCTTAACGAGTCCTGTTGCTTGGTAAGGATCACGTTCACGTTCTCCACGCGGCGTAGCTCGATGGGCAGCTCGTCCACGTCCGGGGGCTCCTCTTGCTCGTAATCTCTTCGGTTCTTCGCGCTGCTGCTCTGCCAACTTTCAAGAAACCAAGGCCGACCTCCAGATCCGCGTTTACCTCCGGCTAGTTTCTGGAAAAGATCGATACGATCGGTTCAGACCTCGAGACGACGCGGAGAGTCTAATCGCTGTTGCCTTGTACATTGCGTAAGAGCTGTCTAATAGAATAAGAGGATCCCTACGTGGAACAAACTAGTGGTTGGTATTTAAGATTTTTTAATACGAAAATCTAATAGGATTCTCGAGCAGTCTGATAGGAAGATCGATTAGAAAAAGGTATTTCAAGTGTAGAAATTTATAGATCGATCACTTAGAAAAGATTCCCGTGATGGGAGAAGCTTGGTCCAGACCTCTTCTCCCACTAAGCATTGCCACGGACTCTAGCTCCTCGATGGCGACTCGTATTATTCCAATTCATTTAATCGGTCGTTACTTTCATTCGTTACTTATCAATTTTAAACAATTCATCCACTCACCGGCAACGTAGACGGAAAAGTAAGCTGAATTCCATGCGTAAGGAGTGGGGCAAGGCTGCATGGGCGTGGTGGGAAAACTAACGGATGTACCTATTGTATTGTAGTTAGGTATACCGTGTTGTACCTTATACCTGGTGTACCGATACAATAGAAACACTTTTTACTTTTCCCATTTCTCGCGCTTAGAAATCAGCTTATTTTTCTAGCTACGTTGCTCACAAGTCGTCAATAAAGAACTTCCGATAGCCGAACATTTCATCGTTCAATCTCATTCCCAACATCCCCACTCCTTCAGACACGCCCAATTCTTCAGACACACCCATTCTTGCAGACACGCTCCCTCCCCTTTCCGGAACGCTCCTCCTCTTTCGGACACGCCCCGCTCCCGCCCCTTTTGAACACGCCCTTCCACTTTCGGATACGCCCCTTTGGGCCTCGCCCTCCCACTTTTCGACACGTCCCCTCCCTCTTTACAGACACGCCCCCTTATATATTCGGTGATCAAAATGTGAGAAACGTGAGATGATTTTTAATCGTGTATCGAGCATTCGGTGAACGGAGAAATTAAGATAAAAATGTAATATCGAGTATAGAAATTGCAGCTTAAAATAGAAAGAAAAAAATATGTTACGTAAATATGATAACGGTACAATTGCTGATGTTGTTCGCCAAGTGACGTCGAATTGAAAACAATATCGCGGAATGCCCGTGGGTCGGGTCGGATCAGCATCGAGTACATGTTTCTTTGATTCTTCGCAATTCGATGCACGAGGCTTGAAATTTCTACGTTGTTGTAACAATCTTAACAATTTTACATCGCAGTTACTGTTTCCCCTTACTTGCGTAGTTTCGTCGAGTTCTGTATTATCGATCCGTAACGAAGAACATTTTACGAATCGAAAAACTTTGGTAAAATACGAAAAATTGAATTGTCGACGCGCGGTCGAAGCTTTTTCGTCGCTGTACAATTTTTCGTGATTGTTTAGCGGCACGTGGGTAACGATTCACAGATATTACAACCGTAAGGAACGAACCGATCGCTTCCAAATATCCCGTTCCGGCGATGAGATCTAAACGGAAGCCTATTTGGCCCCTCGACGAGTCCCGGTCGACACTCGGATGTTAATTGAGAGCCTGATTGCTTCCCAGTGTCCCGATCGACACGGTACACGGTACCGTTGTCCTGACCGAGTTCCTCGTTCTTAAAAGTCAAAGGTCTCCGAGACCAGGGCAACGTACCCTTTTCGTTGTTAACCGAGTGTAATTGCAACCGTAATTCTCCACAATCGTGGTGTTTATCTCCGCGAACGGACACCCCGTTCGTTAAGGGGGAAACGTTTGTTCGCGTTAAACGAAAACACTGACCCGAAAGAAGAAGCTGAGAGCCTCGCGACCGTAATCCAACGCGCAGCTTCGACGATCGCTCGCGCAAACCTCTCAACCGCTTCAAACGGGACAGTGATTTCGTGTTTCCAAACGTTTCGGCCAAGGATTTCGAATTTGTCCGACGCAATGGGTCCTCTCTGTCGCGGTCTGCGCTTCGATTGCGTTCGAAGCACATTCCGCAGGCAGTTACCCTACTTTTTGGCGGGAACATTGCCACGCTCGCGCGCGGAATCGATAACGCTTCCCAACGATTTAGGTACCGTCAAACGACCGGCCTGGGCGACATCCACTGCTTTTTACCCGCAGTAGGATATAAAAATTACGTTAACCGTTTCGCTCCGGCTGACGTGTATATACGTCCTCGATAAAAGATCATTTATATACGTAGAACGTATATGTATATATATATATATATATATACTGTGGAAAAGTGGACGCTGAGGAATGGAGAGCGTATATATACGCTCTGGAAAAGTGGTCGCTGAGGTACGAAGAGTGTATATATAGCGTATATATTATTAACAAAAGTATCTCGTGAGAAGTATGAAATAAAAGTATATATTGTAGGGACGTATATATACGGTCCGGAAAAGTGGTCGCTGAGGTACCAAGAGCGTATATATACGCTCTGGAAAAGTGGTCGCTGCGGTACGAAGAGCGATTTTTATTAATTTTACCAAGAACTCCACATTCATAGCTGACTATCCATCAATTAAATACAAAATTTTCATTTATTTTAACTTCACATCGAAACAAAAAATATCCACGCCAAGCGTCATTTCGTGTCGAGTTTTCAAATAGTAAAAAAACACGATCCTACGACAATATTACGCAAAAAAATATATCACTGTAAATAATACTTATTAAACTACTCTCTTTCGAGACTCAGCTCACTCGACAACCTTAACGAGTTCCTCGAGAAACGGGCTCGACACTCTGTATCAACATTTGTCGCCGCTCAACATTCGAGAAAAACGATGGTCCGGAGAATGTGATAAATAACAATGATGTTTGATAATGTCACTAGCAAACGTGGAGTGTGTTTGAGTTATTTTCGTTACCTGTAAAGCACGACGGAAAAAGCTGTAGCAGGTTTCGTTCGGGCTGGACAGACTGCTGGTCGACGGTGATGGACTGAATATCGGATCGATCCAATAACTCTTGCTTTTGCATTTTCGTTGGCTGTTCCTGAAGCAAGAACGCCATTAACCGTAATTATCGTAGCCAGAATGGCTCCGCGAAACTTTCGAAGCGAACGGGGCAACGAAAGACAAGTTAAACGAAACGTAATTTCCCGCGTAATTCACCATCGAACTTTTCGGTGTCTCTGCTCGACGAGTTCGCACTTTAGGGCTCGATGAAACCATTTCCGGTACGATCTTTCGAGACGATGTTCGCGCGATAACTGTACACCTAGCCGCGTGAAACTTGGAACAAATACTATAAACGTACCTCTTGAAAGATAAGTACTTTTGAGCGATCTTTCGAGACGATGTTCGCGCGATAACTGTACACCTAGCCGCGTGAAACTTGGAACAAATACTATAAACGTACCTCTTGGAAGATAAGTACTTTTGAGCGATCTTTCGAGACGATGTTCGCGCGATAACTGTACACCTAGCCGCGTGAAACTTGGAACAGAGACGATGAACGTACCTCTTGGAAGATAAGTACTTTTGAGCGATCTTTCGAGACGATGTTCGCGCGATAACTGTACACCTAGCCGCGTGAAACTTGGAACAAATACTATAAACGTACCTCTTGAAAGATAAGTACTTTTGAGCGATCTTTCGAGACGATGTTCGCGCGATAACTGTACACCTAGCCGCGTGAAACTTGGAACAGAGACGATGAACGTACCTCTTGGAAGATAAGTACTTTTGAGCGATCTTTCGAGACGATGTTCGCGCGATAACTGTACACCTAGCCGCGTGAAACTTGGAACAAATACTATAAACGTACCTCTTGGAAGATAAGTACTTTTGAGCGTTTTGATTGGAGTGCACATCGCCGGGATTCGGCGCGCCCGTGCGTTTCGATCTGTCCGTCGACGAATTCGCGCAGTACGCTTTCGGCCACGGTACCAACACATCTTGAGACTCGAACTGAAATAAGAAAAACGGAGGTTTGGAATTTTATGGAATTGTATGGGATTCTATGGAATTCTATGGGATTCTACGCTCTGGAATTCCACGAGAATCGTTACGAGATTCGAGAATTCTTCCAGCGAAAATTATCCTTGTTTCGAATCCCAAGATGCCCCGTGCTTTGGGCCACGGTACCAACACATCTTGAGACTCGAACTGAAATAAGAAAAACGGAGGTTTGGAATTTTATGGAATTGTATGGGATTCTATGGAATTCTATGGGATTCTACGCTCTGGAATTCCACGAGAATCGTTACGAGATTCGAGAATTCTTCCAGCGAAAATTATCCTTGTTTCGAATCCCAAGATGCCCCGTGCTTTGGGCCACGGTACCAACAATCTTGAGACTCGAACTGAAATAAAAAAAACGGAGGTTTGGAATTTTATGGAATTGTATGGGATTCTATGGAATTCTATGGAATTCTACGCTCTGGAATTCCACGAGAATCGTTACGAGATTCGAGAATTCTTCCAGCGAAAATTATCCTTGTTTCGAATCCCAAGATGCCCCGTGCTTTGGGCCACGGTACCAACACATCTTGAGACTCGAACTGAAATAAGAAAAACGGAGGTTTGGAATTTTATGGAATTGTATGGGATTCTATGGAATTCTATGGGATTCTACGCTCTGGAATTCCACGAGAATCGTTACGAGATTCGAGAATTCTTCCAGCGAAAATTATCCTTGTTTCGAATCCCAAGATGCCCCGTGCTTTGGACCACGCCACCAACACATCTTGAGACTCGAACTGAAATATAAAAAAAACAGTGGTTTGGAATTCTATGGAATTCAATGGAATTCTATGGAATTCTGTGGAATTCTACGCTCTGGAATTCCACGAGAATCGTTACGAGATTCGAGAATTCTTCCAGCGAAAATTACCCTAGTTTCGAATCCCAAAAATGCGTATCGAAGTCTTTTGAAACACGTATTTCCGATGGTCGAGTAAAAGAAGTTTTTTAAAATTTGGATCGAAATAGCATCGAGTACTGGATTAAGTTTGAATTCTTCGAGGATGTATTTATTTATCTTTTAAATCTTGACAGTCTAATTCACCGAGACACGAATTTATTCAACCAGAAGATTTTTCATTATTTCGAGTAATGTGTTCGGTGCTTGTATCAGGTTTATTTAGGTCACTGTGTAGAGTAATTTAAATTAATTGCGAAAGTTAGTGTCCTGATAATTTTAAGCAATGTAACTTAATTTTGACAAGTTCGTATTAGTTTTAGGTCCCAACTGATTCTAGAATAAAATGTTTATACACTCTAAAAAAGTCGTGTTTCATTTTCACCAAAAGAAAACGAAATGACATTCCGAACAACCCAATAGAATAATTTGAATAAATAATTTCCTAATTGTTCTCAGCAGGATGCATCCGTTCGTTCAGGCATGTGGTCTTTAAACGTAAACACGAGAAGAGAAAATGTGCTCGAGTACTGTGAAAGTATCCCCGGTGTTGATCCGAGGAATCTATCGCGTAGACAAAGGCTTTGCCCTGTAAAAATAGGAATAAATAACCACCAATATATTCGAACGGTTTACCTTGACTATGTGCATCGGAACAATCGTATCGATTGACCGTCGTACTCGCGTGGGCGTGTTTCATAGCCACGTTCGAATGCCGTTTGAATTCAATCGTATCGGATGATGACATTTTTAAGCCGATTCGAATAGCGAGCATCTGTCACCGCATCCTTCGAATATGCGTGCGTCCTAATCGTTTCGAGTATTTTCCACGGTATTGTAAACGTTCGCGAGCTTCGTGAAGGAAAACGTGTACGTGTACTTCCATCGTTCGTGAGAACAACAAACGGTGACACCGGTCGATTGGAAAGAAAAATTTAATATTTCGCTTCGTGAAAGGAGAGAGGGAATTTTTAACGAGGTCGAATCAACTTGGTTAATAATTACTAAATAATTTAGCGATTAAGAGCGTTGTCCATTCCGATACATATTCGTCTGATGTTTGTCTACCAATGATCTAATTTTCGTGTTGTGTATATAACTGTTTAAATTATCGGCACAGAGTTAAGTTATTAATAATAAATAAGAATGGTAAAATCGTCTCGAGTGTTACCTTTCGATGCCTTTGTTCCATAGCCCATACGGATATTACTAAGCGTCCACCGATTCGCAGTACCCGCGCGAGTTCCTTCAGCGCGTGAACTCTCCTCTCCGTCGTGGCGAAGTGGTGCACCACCGCGATCGAGAGGACCGCGTCGAAACTTTCATCTCGAAACGGTAGGGCAAGGTTGTCGCAAATCAGTACCTGGAACAGAGACGACACGCTCCTTGTACTTGTTCGTTTCGTCCAGGGGGGCTTCGATCGTTGTTCGCTCGCGATAAAGATCGTGGCGTTAGAAACACGGTTTCGAACTTTCGTCACGAAGCGCTCGATACTTCGTCGGTGGCTCGTGACTCCTGCGCAGAGAAACGTAGCACTACGTGAACCATGGAAACGTAGTACTAGGTGATCTGTGGAAACTGTGGTACTACGTGAACTGTGGAAACCGTAGTACTATGTGAATTGTGAAAACCGTACTACTACGTAATCTGTGAAAACGTAGTACTACGTGAACTGTGGAAACGTAGTACTACGTGAACTGTGGAAACCGTAGTACTATGAGAACCGTGAAAACCGTAGTACTACGTGAATGATGGAAACGTAGTACAACGTAAACGATGGAAACGTAGTACAACGTAAACGATGGAAACGTAGTACTATGTGAATTGTGAAAACCGTAGTACTACGTAATCTGTGAAAACGTAGTACTACGTGAACTGTGGAAACCGTAGAACTATGAGAACCGTGAAAACCGTAGTACTACGTGAACGATGGAAACGTAGTACTACGTAAAAGATGGAAACGTAGTACTACGTGAACGATGGATACGTAGTACAACGTAAACGATGGAAACGTAGTACTATGTGAATTGTGAAAACCGTAGTACTACGTAATCTGTGAAAACGTAGTACTACGTGAACTGTGGAAACCGTAGAACTATGAGAACCGTGAAAACCGTAGTACTACGTGAACGATGGAAACGTAGTACTACGTAAAAGATGGAAACGTAGTACTACGTGAACGATGGATACGTAGTACTACGTAAACGATGGAAACGTAGTACTAGGTGATCTGTGGAAACCGTGGTACTGTGTGAACGATGAAAACTGTAGTACTATGTGAATTGTGAAAACCGTAGTACTACGTAATCTGTGAAAATGTAGTACTACGTGAACTGTGAAAATCGTAGTACTACGAGAACCGTGAAAACCATAGTACTACGTGAACTATGGAAACGTAGTACTACGTGAACGATGAAAAACGTAGTACTACGTGAACGATGAAAAACGTAGTACTACGTCATCGATCGAACACAGCACTACGTTAACGATTTCGAACCTTGTCGCAATTCGCAACTTCTCGTACACGAAGAAACGTAGTACTACGTTCGCGAGCAACACCGTGATAATTGATGCTCCGGATGCGATACCAGACATCGACTTTCAATTTGAAGTCACAAACTTATGCGCCATCGAGCACAACTTGGAAAAGGGTTTCCCGCAGGGAAACCACTCCGGATACAATTACGGTTGGTAATTACGATTAGAACGACCGTACAGGATACGGATGTAAGAGTCGGTTTCCTGCACGCGGCCACGATTCGATTTGTGTTTTCTTCAAAATGATATATTCACCTCATTTTCCTTCTCACGCGCGATATCCGTGAAACGCTTGCATCGGTCCACTCCCACCTTAAAGATGCTGTGATTAACGCTGAGGTACTTCCCGTTGCCACAACCTGAACAAACCAATGTAAACGTGAGCCAATGATCTCGAACGAAATCTCGACTGTGAGCGAATCTTCCGTAATGGAACGTTCTTTGAGCCGTCATTAAATTTCAATCACTCTCGTTGCCCGATTCTTTCACAGTCTTTCGATTCTTCCTATCTGTTGAGTAGATTTTTTAATTTTTCCATTTTTTTTTTATATAGAAAACAGTCATCGTTGGGTATTCTCCAACACCCAAATTGGAGATGGAAAAATATTCCACTGATTTTTAACCGTCACTGCTCGTTTTGCCTCTCCTCGATACTTTCCAGACTCTGGGCAGGATAAATTGGCCTGTCAAGGTCACTATTGAGATCTCCTCTACCGTATACTTTGCTACCACGCACTTACGTCTAACTTCTTTACCGCATCGAAGAAGTGAAAGGTTCTCGAACAGATCTACAATGCATGCGTGACAAGATCCTGTTCTGCGTGACCTTGAGAGGTCAAATTCTCGTACCCCGACTGTAACACGCTCCTCGACGAAGCGTACCTAGCTATTTAACACTTTATCCGCATCTACTGTTTCTCTTTCTTCGTGTTTGTTCTATTTATTCAACGCTTACCTTTACACACATTTTCCATAATGTACGATGTGACTAGATCGTTTCCATCGACGCGTATAACGCTAAGGTGAAGGATCTATTCAAAACTCGGCTAAACGGAAAATTGCTTCGGAGCCGTTCGATGGGCCACTAGAACGTAGATCTAATATTCGCTACAAATATTATTAGGTCAGATCTATTTGGAGGAGTCGAGAGCAACATGGAAACCTATCAGCAGTAAGTAGCCATGGAGTGCCCTTTGATGGCTGGTGTATAGTGCGCACACAATGGTTGTAAGTCCACGCTCAGCAAGGTCTTTGGAGTAGATTTAGTACCGTTAGAGCAGGTAGAAATTAGAGATCTATCGTTTCTGTCGAATACGAGGATCGAAACTTTTTCTATGGATTACGTAGATCATAGAGATTTCGTTTCAGTCGCTATCTTCGAGGCAAAGAAGTCACAGACTCACCGATCCGTATCGCTCCTTTCGTTTACCAATCGGTCTGTCAAACTACCGATGAACTTTTTCTAGAGATTTCATTTCGTTTACCAATTGGTTTATCAAACTACCGCTGTACTTTTTCTACAGTTCACTTTGATCCTAAAGAGATTTCATTTCATTTATCAATTGGTCTATCGAGCTACCGCTGTACTTTTTCTACAGTTCACTTTGATCCTAAAGAGATTTCATTTCATTTACCAATTGGTTTATCAAACTACCGCTGTACTTTTTCTACAGTTCACTTTGATCCTAAAGAGATTTCATTTCATTTACCAATTGGTCTATCAAACTACCGCTGTACTTTTTCTACAGTTCACTTTGATCCTAAAGAGATTTCATTTTGTTTACCAATTGGTCTATCAAACTACCACTGTACTTTTTCTACAGTTCACTTTGATCCTAAAGAGATTTCATTTCATTTACCAATTGGTCTATCGAGCTACCGCTGTACTTTTTCTACAATTCACTTCGATCCCAACAAGTAGATTTCATTTAAGTCACGATCTTCGAGAACGAATAATCCGCAAACTCACCGATCCAAATCGCTCCTTTCGTTTACCGATTGGTCCACCGAACAACCTCCGACTATTCTCTACGGTTTACTTCGCCTGTGTACGACCTTACAAAAGAAACGGTACGCGACCAATCCGGCGTCAACGTTCCCAAATCCGTCGCAGATCGATGAAAAGTGAGATACAACCCGGCGGTGTACACGGTACGATCTCGGCTTCAAAGTTCGCTGGTCGATGAGTTTGTGTAACCCATGGTGAACGGATCCCACGGTATTTCAGAGGCGTGCATGCGACGTGGGATCAGGCGTACATACACACACACATACATACATACATACATACATACACACACATATACACACACGGACGATCGTAATCTACACGGATTCGCGTCGATACATCCGCGCGGAGGTCAATTGATCATGTGAAAGCAGGAGTGACCGGGGCCGAGAGGCGAGGAAAAACCGAGCAAAGGAAGGAATAAAGACACGCGCCCATAAACGATACGCGCGTGTGTACGAGGTTCAATGGGGCGAGTCCCGCAACGTCCAGCGAGATTGAATATCACCGGATTGGCCAAACGCGTGGACTCGTTTAAATCGAACCCCATTGTCGTTCGGTGGATCGTAGGCGTTCTACGTGTTTTGAAAATTCTTCCACCTATACAGAATTCTCGCGAACCTGTCCGCGCGAAACAGATCGTTTAATTAAATATCGATCACCCGCGAACAGGACCGTGTGTATTACTGTCGATCTCGATCACAGAGAATTGCTCTCGAGCTAATTGAACCAGGAACTGGGATTCTTCTCTTCAGAATTCGATGTCAATTGTAAAGTATGTTAATTATCGGAGCGACTAGCGACTGTATTTATCAGTGTGTGCTCTGTGGGTAGAAATAGGCTCACGAAGAAGATTCGACTATGCTTTGGACGAAAATATAATATAATAGTGAAATTACATCGTTTAAGAATATTATATGAGTTTATGTAATCGGTTTAAGGATTTTACTGTAGATATTTTTCCGAGAATTAATCAACTATACGTCTACTTAAAGGAGGTAGGTAGCTTCTGTGATTATTTTTGTTAAGTATACAATGTTAGATACTGTTTACCAGCGATATTGATGATACACTGTTGGTAAGTTTTGCGAACGAACACAGTGTACGTTACACTGGGAAAATCGTTTCCGTGTACTCCTCGTTGATGCGTCGTATCGTGTCGTGCTTGTTCGATAGGAACTAACAATTACCATCGATAGCAGAAACTACATTATCATTGTATTCTGTAGAAAAACAATCACACCAGTTATCCACAGAAAAATCTCTAACGTCAGCCATTCCTTAGACGCGCGTACACTTGAATGAATTTTAGAATGCATTTTTCTCGAAAAGAAAGCCTCGGATGGAATATCGTTACTCTTTATTTTCGTTTCGTTTCGAGCCATAGAATCTTTCCAATTTCGTTTGCACCAGGAATTTCGACCCATGGTGTGTACAATACAGTTGTACGTAAAACCTCGTCCGACTCAACGTTTCGACCGCATCATTAGTGGTGCTCTTCCCGCGTCAAAAGGAACTTAAAATCTAAAACATAAATTTCGATATGGTAAATGATAAATTATAAACGATTGTATTACGAAGAACGGTTGTTTCGATTTGAAAACAAAAAATCGATGCATTTTTCGCGTTCTTCTCCTCGCTCTCGAAACGTTTTCCTTTTTCTCTCGAGCGTGACGTTTCAAGATCACCGTTTCGAAACGTTACGAAACGTGACACTTCGCGATCGTAACATGTTAGACCTACCAATGTCGCAGACGAGGGCCCCCGGTTCCAGTTCCTCCAGAAACTGGTAAATCCGCGGCCAGTGTCTACTCTGGACAGTCTTTTCGGCGCATTGCTCGTAAACCTCGTGTACGTAGGCTTGCTCCAAGGCCACCGACCGGGCTACTTGTTCTCCGTCGCTTTCAGACATCCCTCTCGTTAAGATGGTTCACCTTCGTCCACACGCGTGTCCGCGATACTGCAACCGTAAACAACACTCGGTGAATATCGTGGTAATGGGCGAGAATGAAAGGGAATTGCGCGCGGTCCGGAGAGGATACGGTGTGTTTGGAATGGATGTGCGAGCGAAGTGTGAAAGAAGACCGATCGGTGTAGCACCGTACTGGGAAATTTTCGGTGTACGTGACCAGAGTCAGAGAGATTACGAATTGGAACGAAAGGGACGAATGCGTGCGAGGATACTAGGTGCGAAAGAAGAGCGTTTAGGGTAGTCGAGAGTAGTTATTGATAGGTATTGAAAGTCGTTTTTGGAAAATTGTCGAAGCGTGTCGCGTTGCGTAAAGAAAGAATAGGGTAAGTCAGCGTGGTCAGCGTGGTCAACGTAGTTATTAATTGTGTATCCTAAAACTTTGTTCACCCCTATTTTTATAACCACCACCGTTAACTAATTAAATAAATTCAATGGGGTGGTCTTCGAATCTGTGCGAGAAGGTACAGAGTGTCCCAATCATAGCCGGTCGATATGAACTTCGCGCTATTCTTGAAACGTCGAACCGATTAATCTGAAACTCGACACACCTCATCTGGACAGATGGGAAATTAATCGTGGAAAAGTACACGGTGAAAGAACGAGTGGAAATTATTCAAGCGTGTTACGAAGAATCGCGATCTTTCACGCGAACGATTCGGGAACTTCGTAATCGTTTATCTCGAAGTCGTGTGTTGGTAAATAGCACTGTGCAAAGTTTGGTAGTTAGATTTGTCGAAACTGGTTCAGTTAGAGATCTAAAAAAGTTACCGCGTCCCTGTACCGCTCGTTCGAGTGAAAATGTTGCTGCTGTTGCTGAAAGTACGAGAGAAACACCGGGTACATCGATTCGATATCGTTCTCGGGAACTGAACATTTCGAGGACCAGTTTGCAAAGAATTTTGACAAAGATCTTCGTTTGCACGTTTATAAGATTCAATTGTAACAAGAACTTAAACCACTGGACCATTTCCAAGTCGTACATTCGTGGATTAAGCGCTGCGGAAGAAAAAAGGCGATGATGATTTTTCGGACAAAATTATTCTCAGCGACGAGACGTATTTTCACTTCGGTGAGTACGTAAACAAATTATCGACGTAAAGTTCACTGTCCGTTGATACAATTGAAGAAAATATAATTATAATGAAAGGGGTGCTGTGCGAGAAATACAGGGCGCCCCGAAATTATAGACACGGTAACAATAATAAACAGCGTATAATGCACTTGATAATCAACGATAGGAATCGATAGACTTCGATTAACTTCAAAATTAAACATTTTTAAGTTCTGAATTTTCGAATTTTGAATTTTTAAAGATGAATTTTTAAATTTCGATTTTTGAATTGGAATTTATGAAATTGAATTTTTTATAATGCAATTTGCATATTTTTCGATGCATCTCAATTCCGTCGATACAGTGACCAATTTAAATTCACTACACGCATAATATTTTGCAAAAGTATATAAAAAAAAAAAAATTGAATGCCTTGGCTAGTACAATCACGTTTACTTTGAGTACAATTTCGAAGTAACAAATAAATACAAGGCTAGAGGTGGTAATCTGTAAAAAAGTATTCACAAGTGGAATGCACTCGTGGAGTGCATTCAGCATCAGTGCCGTCCCTAGAGATTGTGACACCCAATATTCCTATTCTAATATAATTACAATGTTTTCAGATATTGCTGAAAACTATAACTATCAATGCATCTCAATTTTGTCGTTACAAGCAACAATTTCGACCACTATAATTTACCACAGTTACCAATTTAAATTTACTACAAGAATAATATTTTTGCAAAAATATGTCAAAAGAAAAAAAAATTTGAATACCTTGGATAGTGCAATCACGTTTACGTTTAGTACAATTTCGAAGTAAGAAATAATTACAAGACTAGGTGTGGTACTATTCAGTTCAAGGAAGGTGTTTCAAAGCAATTGGTACGAAAAGGAGAAGACACTTGGAGTTTACATAAAGGAAAGCAATCGCGAGTGGATTTAATTTAACGAAGTAAAACGTGTCTGTCGGAACAACTACAGGTGTAGACCCGAGACTAGCGGAGGTGCAAAGCCCCCTTTCACGTAAAAAGAATGTAGTAACGGCGACTCGTGTGAAAGGACGGTACAAGGCTTTTGTCTCCTTTAACAGGTTTCTCACCGGCCAATTAAACTCGTATCTCTAATTTTGCGACAACCTGTACAGCCGGTGGAGTTCTCGACGATCAAAGGTAAACGTTGCCGAAACGGATACCTAATTAACACGATTTACACCAGACAAGATCCGCCGCGAAATGTTTAATCTCCGCGTTTCTGTACGTCGCTCCGATAAGAGATACTCGCGCGGAGTATTCGGTCCGCAGCTCGATTTCTGTCGTCGTTGGTACAAGATCGATAGCTACTTTTCGTAATTATTTCTGCCACGTTCGATCGGATTCGTACAAAGCGACCATTCCAATGCGGGGCACTGTTGCTTGCGTTTTCATTCGCTCGTTGTCAGCCAGCGATAACTCTTTGTCTCTTTGTCAGCAGCGACAAACAGAACTCGAAGAGTCACTTCAATCACCCGTACGGAAAATTGCCTTTTACTTTGACGGGGTTGAAGGGGTTGAAGTCTCGCCACGACACGTTGCAATTTAACTCCTTCGTCTAAAATATCGTGCGAGATTCTTGGTAAGGAATAGGATCAAATGTAATAACCATGAGCGAACATTTTGGTCACATTCGTGTGTAAGAATGTATTTTACTTAAAAATAAACGGTGTACGTACGAATATATTTTGTTGAAGATAAAAAGTGTACGTACGAATATATATTCTTAAAAATAAACGGTGTACGTACGAATATATTTTTTTAAAAATAGAAGGTGTACGTATGGATACATTTTCTTAAAAATTAAAGGTGTACGTACGAATATATTGTTCTTAAAAATAAAATGTGTACGTAAGAATATATTTTCTTAAAAATAAAAGGTGTACGTACAAATATATTGTTTTTAAAAATAAAAGGTGTACGTAAGAATATATTTTCTTAAAAATAGAAGATGTACGTACGAATATATTTTCTTAAAAATTAAAGGTGTACGTACGAATATATTTTTTTTTAAATAGAAGGTGTACGTACAAATATATTTTCGTAAAAATAAAAGGTGTACGTATAAATATATTTTGTTGAAGATAAAAGGTGTACGTACGAATATTTTTTTTTAAATAAGAGGTGTCCCAATCGGTCGATTCACTTCGATCGACAAATTCAAATCGACGATCGAGACACTCTGTACTAGAAAAAAAAAAACAAATATATAACTTACACAATCTCTTCGAAAAGAAAATTTAACGTTCACGGGGGACAGTGAGAGTTGTGACCGACCTTGCTGTTGATTAACGTCTTTATTGAAATTTAAATCGTAGGGGTCAATACCTCTCGTTCGTGAAGATTGGATCTTTTTCAGCATCGATCTATCCAAATTGAGAGAAAATCTCTCGAATTTTCAACAAATGGTACAAATTCCATTTCGTCTACACAGAGTCATCGATTTTGGAATTTTCGAGGTGAGATCTTCGAGAAATTTACTAACGAAAAATCGATCGTGGCTCTAAAAGTGTTGAAAATTTTCGACACGATTCAGGATTACATTGTTTCGGTATTCTCTGTGTCAGAGGTTCTCGAAGTACGAGTCTCGATGACGCGAGTCGCGTTGAATATTAAAATACGAGAGTTTAAATTTTCGTTAAAATTTTCCGTTGTACACGATTGATATAATTCGTGTATCGACCGAGTGTGTTTCGTTTTAAAATATGCACCACGCGGTAAGTAGGTTGCGGGAAATGATCGTTTTCGAAAGTGGGTCCCGACCCATAAAAGTTTTGGGAACTCTGTTCCGTGTATTTCTATATTATCAGCACTTTATCTAGACACACCGGCCTTTTAGTATCGGTCCATTTTTTTCGGTCGAGCCAGCGCCACAAAGAAAGGGGATTGAATTCTTAACAAGTTTCTCGAGGTTGTACAAATACCATTTTGTCCGCGCAGGGTCTTCAATTTTGAAATTTTTCAGGTCACTCGGGCTCTCCGGGAAATTTAATAACGAAAAATCGACTCGTTCCTTGAAGAAACCTGCTCGATGCGTTCCCTTCGACAACCACTAGGAATGCGTTTCGTTGAAGAGTCTACCGCGATTTACGTTCTTGCGAAATACACGATTTGCAATTCGATTCGAGACTGTTACACTTGAACCTTGAATCACTAAATCCAGGAAGTAACAATCGATGCGAAAATCATACCGAAGTTTCAGATAAAGATTGTGAAATTCATCGTACGAGATTCGATAACGATCGTATCGACGATCGTAATTTCTGTTCCGTGAAAGAAATCGTGTCGGTTGTTGACAATTTGAGATACAAAAAAGGGAAGATTAATCGTTTTCGATGGAAAAGTAACGTTTCATTAAACGATCGAGATCATCAAAAAATAATTTTCTGCAATGTCAGAGACTCCTTTCGGACGAATTGGTCGATAACTGTTCACTATTGCACGATATTTGCAAGGTAAGGCATACATTTGTACGGAATTAATTTATTTGAAAAAACTCGAGCGAAGATGGCTTCGTTGATGACTCGAGCCGTGAATTTTAATATCGATGAATAATCTCGCGCGTTAAAATTGATTGGAGAGGACCGAAATTCTTGTCGGTAATATTTTATGCGAAATTGTCGAAAGTTGTGTTAATGGAACGTGCAAACAATCGATACTCCTCCACATATCTAAAGCGTGTAACTGTTATTTAGATATTCTCGAGCTCTTCGACGCTGGAGGTTCGAGCATATCTGTTTCATCCTCGGTTAACCGTAGTAGGTGAAAAAGATCCAGTTTCTCCAGTCGACGATACAGCGAACGAAATGTATTCTCAACAGGATATCGTTTTTGCGGAAAAGTTTCCCAATACAGACACCGAGCTTCTCTGCAGTTCCTGTTACCTCGTTCATACACGAACGAGCCATTCTTAGCACTGTTCAATACCTGTCCTTAACATTGGTGAAATTATCTTAACCATCAAACGTTTAGACAAAGGTCGACTAATAAGCTTTACAGGGTGATTTTCTCCAATGTTTACTCCTGATTCAAAATTTACTCTTAAGAGGAAAAAGTGTCGACAGTTCTTCTAATTTTGTGATACCTGTTTCTCTAAAATTTCGAGGTAATGTTTGTATCTTGAAAAGATAAATTTACCTCGTTCACGTACAAATAAGCCATCTTTAACACTGTTCAATACCTGTCCTTAACATTGGTGAAATTATCTTAACCATCAAACGTTTAGACAGAGATCGACTAATAAATTGCGCAGGATGACTTTCTCTAATATTTACTCCTAAGAGAAAAAAGTATCGACAGTTCTTCTAATTCTGTTATACCTGTTCCTCTAAAATGTCCAGGTAAAGTTTACATCTTGAAAAGATAAATTTACTTCGTTCGCACACAAATAAGCAATCTTTAACACCTTTCGATACCTGTCCTCAACACCGATAAAACTGTCTTAGCTATCGAACGTTTAGACAGAGATTGATTTACTAATAAGTTGCCCAAGATGACTTTCTCTAATATTTACTCCTAACAGGAAAAAGTGTCGACGGTTCTTCTAATTCTGCGACACGAGTTCCTCTGAAATATCCAAGTAAAGTGTTTGCATCTCGAAAGAATAAGTTTCTAAACATGTTCAATCTTTCTTCATCCTTAGAAACATTAACAGACCTGTTACCGGGATACTCCGTGCAACGAAAACCATACGATACTTTTCAAGTCATTGGAAATCGTTTGCACAGTTATCACAGAATTGTTTCGAGTATTTGACGATTTTCTGGAATTGTGTACACGCGTAAAGAGTACTCGCGTAAAATCGAGTTCAGCTACGAGCCGCTCGAAGAAAGCAGATTACGCCGGTAATCTCGTTCAGATTGAATAACCAACAACCGATCGCGAGAATCGCGTAATCGCGCGGTGATTTACGGTTCTCCAGTCCAGAATGAAAGTCATCTCGGACGTGATCGTCTCATCGTTTAAACGTACGCGGTTCGCCGATCGCGAACGAACGAATACGTACCGTAACGCGTAGCTGGTACGCGACTCACCACGAGGTGATGTTACTTTTATTTGGTCATCCGTCGATTGATATTCCGTAATCGGTCGCCGAGCAAGGATTCCGGTTCCGTAGGGTACCGGTTTCGTACTTTCTCGTCACTTTCTTTTATCGAACGCTCGCGTCCGTTCTCCCGGTTCGAAACCTTCCATCGCGCTATCCGCGCCGCGACCCTGCCAACTCGATTCCCTCTTATCGGAATTCTACTTTCTTCGGTTTTCCTCGTATTTGAATCCCGATCTCGTCACACCGACGAAAAAATATTTCGATTTCAAGGTGAGCACGAAACAGAGAGTTGATCAACTTTCCAAACAGAAGCCACCGAACGTGTTCATTTATAATTGATAAATAAAAGAAGGAAGCCTCTGTTTGGTACGTGTTCTCGTTAAAACGCAAGTCTTTTGAAGATCTACTTCGAATCGATCGCGAAAATAACGAAAACTGGAAACCTCTCGTCAGATTTGTAAATTATAAACGCTCTTTTCTCTCTCTTTTTAGAAATATTTACATATGTGTGTTTATACCCAAATTGATGCAATTCGTTCAAAGTATAAGAAGAATTATTTTTCAATTACTTATCGATTCAGAGTGGTTGGTATACCAACCATCCCTGATTTACTGCATCGCGTTGCATGTGCATCGAACGTTGCATATGCGTCCAAGCTTGTGCGTATCGCGTAATCGCGAACCAGCAACGATTCAGGAGAATCCGAGACCGAATCTTACGATGAAACGTGTACCAAATTAAAGGTTAACAGCCCGACGTGTGGAAGAATACGAGCATTGACGAGTCTCGATGTACAGGGTGGAACCGTTCTAACTGCTCCACCTTGATTACTTCCTTTGTTCGGTCGCCTTTGCCGGCAGCGATCTGAATTCTTTTGCCTCTGATATTTTGTTTCGCGGCGACCTATAATCACTTCCTTGATCGAATCGCGCGAGATAAAAAGAAATTTAAATCGTTCCGCTAACAACGACGGTAATTACGGTGGACGAGTTCTGGGATTCTTCCTGTGTAATTTAAGTAATCAACGGGGATGATGCAATGTAACACGGTGAAATTAACGTAATCTAAATTGTAACGCGTAACAGCTTAATCATCCGCTTCGTCTTGGATCCCGTCGCTCGACGGGACCTCGTTTCGTTCGAACAAGTATACGCACGCTTTCGTTCTACGGAGATATAAAAAAAAAAAAAAAAAACGCTGCCAGAGGGGGAAAGAAATTAAAGCAATTTATTTTCCGCAGCTAGGGGGTTAAAAATATCGCGATACTTCCGCTGGTACTGAAATAGCGTGTCGAATACTTCCGCGCTCGCGAGTACTTTATGTTTCACCGGAGGTCCACTCTCTAAGAGAACGAGAACTCTATTTTTAGGGCGGCGGTTCGTCGAGGCGTTTCCATCCTCTAAACAAAATTGTCCGTGGGAAACACGTCCCCGACTTTTATCCACCCTTCGCGTCCAAAGGCCAGGAAACCTACCTTCGCCGGAAACGCTACTCCAGACGCCGGTTTACGGTAAATAAACACGAGAGTTAATTATACCAGCACGCGTAACCCGTGCTCTTCCTTGTGAATTCGTTTCGAACATTAACCCCATCAAAATGTCTCGTCTTTTTACAAGTTTTTCCTCTTTCTTTTTCTTATCGATAGGGGAAAGTTCCCTCGGTACTGACCGTTTAACGTTTCTTTGTCGTAACTTGGCTCAGAATCGATCAAATACGACTTTGGAAAAATCTTTTTATAACGTAGACGATACATTATGGGAGAAGAATTAATTTTTGATCATTTTTGGTAATTTTAGTAATATAATGTAAGGAGAATGTAAAATATAACTGAGAGGAGAAGAATTAATTTTTGATCATTTTTGATAATTTTAGTAATACAATAATTCGCAAAAATGAAAATGTAATTCATAGCGGACGAAAAACTATCCCCCGGCGATTTCTATTTCGATATAATTAAAAAGTTTCCAGACGTTGATCGCTATAGCGTACAATGTATTTTAAAAACCTACATATTGATTATTTTAATCGGATAAAATTCCGAATATTTTGGATCCGCGTGTTCTTTCGAATTCGACGTTTTCGTTTATCTTTGTATCTACAACCTCTTAATTGGTAAAACCATGTGCTCATTTTGTAGACTACTCGCTGTGTTTAATAAAAATTATACGAATTAAAATACGGATACTTTAATGCACGTGTAATTATGTACACGTGAAACAATGTACGTGTCTTTCTAATACACGTTCCAAACTGTGATCCCTAATGGGTAACTGACGGTCTCCGCGAACAAGAGCGCTGGTTTCGGCTCGCGGGCAATTGGTGGGCCACGGTGACGTCACAGTGAGAGGCGACTGGTGGGGGTTAGTCCGTGGGAGGACCGAGAATGGAGAGTGGTGGGGGTTGGGACTGCGCACCGATCGCGCTCGTCGGTTCACGCATGCGCACTTGGAACCTCACCCTTAAATAATGCATCGATCCCCGATATAGAAAAGCCGAGAAAAAGAAAAATTTCATTTTCGTCAAAGAATCTAATTTTTCTTTCCAAGATAAACTTCTCTAACGTACTTTTAGAACTATGTACACTATTCTTGTATCAAATGTAAGTCTAAAACTATCGACAGAATTGACACGCGCTGTGAGATGTAATATTTTGAAAAAATATACACGTTTAAAGTACACATTGGTAGACCGTAACGACCAACGCTTGAAAACTTTTCAATTATATTACGATAAGAATAATGGGTCCTGCGACACTATCCGTAACGATTAACTGGGATTCCACGGCGGTAAGAAATTCACCGAACGTTTTACAGAACGAAAAGGACTGGTCCCCGGTCGTGCAGATGACAAAGTGCATTTTCTTGCGGCGATAATTAAACTCGACGAAGGTTCGTGTTCGGAATATTGCTCGCGAGGTTAACGCGGGCCATTTTCTTCGTCGCGAGGACTCGTTTACGTGCCTTCGACATCGACCACGGAAATAATAGGTCCCCAGAATTCGATTACGACCAGTGTCCTGCGACCGAGCAAACGTTTATAATCAGCCGTGCAATCAGGATACCGTGGTGTCCCGTCGTACCCTACTCATTAATCGAACAGGTCGGCTGATTGCACCTTCGCTCGAAGTTTCTCAATACAGCCATTTATCGTACACGAAACCATCGAGTTTCCGCGTATGACAAAACTCATCCGTTCTCGACAACATTAACGTCGACTATCAACAATTCGCGGACGAACAATGGCGACCGTTGCGTGCAAACTGGGTCCAATCGGTGTGAAGTCCAGTGGTTCAAGTTCAAAGGTCACGTCGCGTTCGAAACAATAAAAAAAGTCGTAATTTGGGCGAACACGAAGGGTTGGTGGTTAAACAGGCCAAAGTGTCAGGGTTCTAGATCGTAAAATGATAAACCCGCCTCTCTTAAGTTTCTCGAGAGTCGTGTTCTCTTAAAGTGATATCGTGCTCTTAAAGAATAGGTGCGTTATTGTATTTTTGAAAAACAATCGAACCGTACCTGGAGCTACGTATAGAGATTCTGGGTAAATATCACGGTAGGCGAAAGAATACCATAATTTTGTACTGCAATATAGTTTATTATCGTTTCTGTAGGGTAGCCATCAATTTGTGTAAGTTTTTAACCGCTTCGAACAATATATTTCCGTCGATTTAACATCGCGTAAGCTTATCGAAGTGCTCGTCTGGTGTAATCAATTTATAATATCGTTTTATTCCTATCTCGGTAAATAATTTATCCAAAGGTTTTCTGCCCGTATCGTAATATTTGTATTAGCATAAATTACGCATTGCGATAGCTGGGGGGGAAAACGGGACTGAAAGTGTTCGCGAGTATCGAAGTAACCGAAAAAGAGAGATTCCGTTTACACAACACACGTACAGGTATCGCTGTTTCAACATCGGTGTATACACGTATCCGTACTACCTAAGGCCCATGTTCGACCTCTGACGTAACCGTTACAGGGCCCCATGACAGAGTGAACGCGAACTTTCCGTTGCGCGCGCACTTTGGATTAAAAATATGGCCGTTGCCAACGTCAGCACTCTGTCAGTGACGCAACAAAGTTGAGTTTCGTCCGAAGTTATCGAAAAGCATCCGTTCGGGGGGGAGATCACGCTCCAACGAGCCTCGAGTTCTACTTGTTGCGATCGTTTAAATTATTTCGAACGATCGATCAGCGAAAGAAATTAAATTTGACCTCGATAGACTGTGCTCTGTAGACTGACAACTGGAGTGAGACACGTTGAAACGATTCTATTAATTCTCAACTGCACGGTCGTTTACGATCGAGAATATCGAGTTATATCGCAAAGAGAAGGAAAGATCTTAAAAGGAATCAATCATTCGCATACGCTGTTCACGTTCTATCGTTCAACGCCGAGAAGACGTCGAGTCGGTCCGATTGGCTGTAGCGAGACAGCGACACGCCCCTGCTCACGCGTATCGTCGTTATTGGCCAAGTCGATCTCGTCTACGTGGAGGGAGGGGATTAGGCGGAGCGAGCGGACCACGCCCCCCCGTTCTCTCAATTTAGTTCGTGGACAGTTCTCATCGTTGAACAGTACTTATTACGTTTCCCTGTACGCGACGTTGACCGTCACGGAATATTCGAAAGTTTTGTCGGTGTACTCGTTACTTTACAAGCCACGGTAATATTTAAAAGTATCCAGGCTCGTTCCTTGCAAATAATTCAAAATCACCGGTGACCACCGTGGCGTTAACCCACGATCTTTCTTTCTCTCGACAACAGGGGTTAACGGAGAACGCATACGTCATTCGGTATATATTTTTCTAAGAATGTCACCGACCGATATTCGAAGCTGCATGGAAGACTGCCAAAAAAAAAAAAGAAAAAAAAACGCTACACTGGCCGCAGCAGTGGCTGGATTTTTAACGCGAGCGGATAATTGGTCGAACGTCGGCCAACTTTTCGGTGATACACGTTCACTCGAGATCCACAGGTAGCACCGTTTGACCTAATTAATCGCGCGATTGTCCCCGATCGGCCTACATTGTAATGAATCGCGTATTGACGGTCGGTTGCAGCGGCGCGCGGCTCCACGCAGGAGATTGGCCACGGTTCTCGAGAGACGAGTTCGAACAATGGCTTTCACGACGATCGTCGAGAGGGAAAAAATAACCAACTACTATTCCGAACCGCGCGTAATCAATATCGCGGGTAACCGCGTAAATGACGTTTCTGTGCAGTCGAGTCGCGCGGAAGTTCTCTGTATAGAGGAGATCCTAACCGTAACCCCGATCGGGCTCTCGATGGTGTACTGTGGAGGCATGTCAAACACGCGGCCCACTTGACCTTTTACGTACTTTTCTTTTACGATGAATAGTTTTTTTTTTTTATTTTTTTTTTTTTTTTTACGATAACGACTGCGGTGATCGTTCTCGGTCGTTTTATGTATTGTATTAAATAAATACATTGTACGTGGCACACCGTTTACCAAACGTCAGAACCTCGTACGAAGTTTCGAACGACGTTGAAAAACATTTTCGAAAATTGAAAAAAAAAAAAGCGTTGATCAATTGGCCTCGATCTTTTAGGTGTTTCGTTATTATTGTACAAGTAATGGGATATCGAGAAGGAATAGGACTATAATTATTTGTTTATAATAGGACTACAATTGTTTGTTTCGAAGACCAAACAAACCTGAATAATTGTTTTTTTTTTTTTTTTTTTTTTTTTTTTTAGTAAAAAAGAATACTTGAAAGATGAATGGTTTTAACGATTGAGAAATGGCTTGGAAAATATTTTTGAGCGTTTTTAAATAAATAACGATTGATTATCGGTCTCGAATGAGAAACTTTTATACCGATGTTTCGATTCGTAAATTTTGCAAAGTCTTCGAAGTAGACGTAATTAATCGTCATTTATTCACTGTGTGTGGAAATGTACTATATTGTAAAATGACTGCACAGCAGCATCCCGCAACATGGTAGCAAAGTGCAAATTGGCTCTCGAGCCAAAATAAGTTTGACATGCCTGGCGGTACAGTAACCCAAATAACCACAGTATGCCTGTACGATGTTATTGTTAACACGGTATGCACCCAACGTGGGTTACAGCAATGCGTTAGAATGTGCAACATAATAGTTGCACTTTCGTTTTTCGTATACATATATATACTAGGTTGTTCGATATGTTTTGTCGTACGATAAAACTTGTCGAACAACCTATTACTTCGCAGATATTTTACAACTCCGTGTGCTCGATTTTCGAGATAAAATCTGTACCTCGAATTTCAACGTGTTAAACTTCATCGATCTGTTTAAAACGATCGATAAAACGCACGACGTAAACAGACAGTGCATCGACAGACCGATCGATAACGAAACATTGTTATCGGCGACGAAAAGAAACAAGCAGAGATTTCGGTTGTTGAACTATTGTTTTTCGTACACTTATCTCTGTCGAAACGTTTTCGATCGTTGCACGATCAAATCTGTACCTAAAATTTCAACGTGTTGAACTTCATCGATAAATTTAAATCGATCGATAAGACGCGAGACGTAAACAAACGTCGACAGACTGAACGATAGCGAAACAATGTTATCAGCGTTCAAAAGAAGCAGTGATTTTACACGTTGCACTTGCATTTTCCAGATTTATCTCCTCTCTTCGTCGATAGTTTACAGTTCTGTAAACTGGAGGATCGTTAAAATAATTCCAAACGTTACAAAATAAAATCTACGCTTCAAATTTCATGGATGAGTTTAAATTTATAAAAAGGCGCGACGAGATAATTATCAGCGTTCAAAAGAAGCAGAGATTTTACACGTTGCACTTGCATTTTCCAGATTTATCTCCTTTCTTCGTCGATAGTTTACAGTTCTGTAAACTGGAGGATCGTTAAATAATTCCAAACGTTACAAAATAAAATTTACACTTCAAATTTCAACGTTTCGAATTTCATACACGAGTCTAAATCGATAAATCGCGCGACGAGACGATTATGGACGCCCAAAAGAAGCTTCCAGAGATCTCGTTCCGCGATCGCGGTTCACGGTTACGAACGACGCGGCCAGAGAAAACATTTATTGCTCCGTAAACAGAGAACGATTCGCTCTTTCGCGGTATCCTCCGCGGTAGAATGAAAAATTCCGACTTTCTAACACGACCGTGCTGAAACGAAGATCTAATTTCGTCGCCCGCGCGAAAGAGACGCGTTATCGTCGACGTTGATCCGCGAAATCGTAAATAACGGTGCGATCGGTTAAAAATCGTCGCGGATATCTGGAACGGCTTGTTGACAGAACGGACAAAAGGTGTGAAAACGACACGTATATCGAGCGCACGAGTCCGATCGGATTTTACCGAGCTGCTGGCGAAATGCTCTACATACGTCAATCCGACGATCAATCATCCCTATTATTTGTCATCCGTTCCAACGAACGAGAAACCCTGGGTCCAAGGATTTACCGAAATAGAAACGAATAATGCTCTTCTGTTCCGCGACAGCGAAGTCTCCTTCGCCAATTACGCCATTGGTGTCGCCGATAAAATCGAGACGCAGATCGTCGCTCACCCCGCTTTCAAGCGAGCCGATTTTATCGCTCGAAAGCGGGGAATCGTTGCGTCAGAGCCGGGAACGTGTTCTCCATCGAGAGTACAAAGCACGCGGGATCCCTTTCGAGACAATTATGCCCCACGTACACTTTTAGAGTACACGTGACAAAACTTTCGGTCCATTGTTCGCGAATTTGCGAATTATTCCCCGGTCAGACCTCGCTTACGAGTCACAGCGATCCTATTTACGGCCACCCGACCCTACCTCAACGTGGGTATTTTTGTACAGCCGGTAACAACGTTGAAAAGGACGTTCGGGTAAAAGTTTCAGTAGAGGAGACCGAGACTCGACGTCTCAGGGGTGAAAAGTCACGCTTGCTTCTAACTTTTGTATCCCGGTAAACACCGATCGAAGGAAAATCGTGTTTCGGTGGAGCAGTTGTTTAGATTGCCTCAACCAGCGATGTATCGTATTTACCTCACCTTTTATAAGCCAATTTCTGAGAAATTTAAACAATAAAATTAAATTTAAAGGGTGGTCAATTTCCCACTCGTAGTTTGATAGGGTAGGTCTACCCTACCGTTGTATTGTTTGTTTGAAACATTGAAACGTTGTTTATAAGAATACCCTTCGAAAGATGTTCCCAGTGATTAACTATGAATCGAGATTCATAGAACACGAATACCCTGTTCGCTCCAGTTTCTAAATTTTCTACTCAGAATTTCATTTCAATATTGAATCTTCCATCCTACTCTGCATCATCGATGTTGATACGTTTCTCCAAACGAGACACAATCTTCTCCAAAGGTACCCCTTCGAAACGGGCTCCCATGAATCGAGATTCATAGAACACCAATACCTCGTTCATTCCACTTTCCTAAATCTTCTACTCAGAATTTCATTTCGATACTCAATCTTCCATTCTACTCTGCATCATCGACGTTGAAACGTTTCCCCAAACGAGACACAATCTTCTCCGAAGGTACCCCTTCGGAACGGGCTCCCATGAATCGAGATTCATAGAACACCGATACCCTGTTCTCTTCAATTTCCAAAAATCTTTTCAGAATTTCATTTCAATATTGAATCTTCCATCCTACTCTGCATTATCGATGTTGAAACGTTTCTCCAAACGAGACACAATCTTCTCCAAGGGTACCCCTTCCATTGATCGACGTTCCCATGAATCTCGATTCACGGAACACCGATACCTTATTCGCTCCAGTTTTAATCACTGGTTTATACATTTTACTTCCCTTTCACTTCTCGCGTCCACGACGACCAACAAAAAGCTATCATCGTCGTTGATCAGCCACGGCGATCATCGAACAATAACTATTTCCACTCGATTCGTGTTCACCGGGACGGCAGGCACTCCTCTCGTTGGAGTTCCTATTCAACCAGGTATCGTAACACTGGAGAGCCCTTGTTAGCCGACGACGACGACGACGACGACGACGACGACTATGAAAGAGGTCCCCGTCGACACAAACAGGTCGAGTGGCCTCTTCGTCGACGAGAGAAGAACACTGCAAGACGTCCACTCGTCGATCCACTCCGACTCGGTGAGCAAGGGCGCCGAAAACCCGACCCGGGAGGAATAACAGCGAAAGGGGAATACGAATTAAAAGCAGAATCCACAGGTAGATCGAGTCCGGACGAGTGGTAATTAAGATTGCCGAACGAGGAATTACTCTTCAAACGACTCCCGCTCTTAATCCTAAGAGTTAATTACCGTAACTGGACTGGCTTTTTACGCGGTCCCGATTATACCGTAAAAGCTGGCCGAAACTCGAGTAGAGCACGTGTCACCCTATCAAAACGTTACCAAGGACTTTCAAAGTTACCCGATCCCTCGATGAAACGTCCCGATCCTTTTCAAGAAAGGATCGACCCTACTCGCTTTACAGATTTCTCACATCCTCGCTCGCATCGGAAACGACCGCGCGATTTTGAACACCGATGAGCAACTTTTCGAATCGATCGATCTTCATCGGTGCTTTCGTCGATCGTGTTCGAACGTTCGCTATTCACTGTGATCGAGATTTTATATCGTCGAGCTTACGCGAAGTGTACTACTTATTTTTCTTGTCGTCCTCTGCGAGTCGGACTTGCCCCGGACCTGTTTCTCTGTACGGTTTCCGTAACCGAGTGTTTACCAAAATTTTCCATCGAATGTTTCATGATTCACTTTAAACATTTTCAGCCAGTTTAGAGAAAGTGTTATGGGTAAAAGACGACTCGGTTCGGTAAGGATGAAGCTGTGTAGATTGTAGGGGTGTGCGGGTACCTTGGGTTGGGTCTCGAGAATTCGCAAGGTTTCGGTACCCGAATTCTTTTAACTTTTAACGTTTGATTATAATATAGAATAGGGGAGTTTGAGTCGAGAACCTGGTGGAAAAATCGCGAAGAAGCATCGCAGTTTACAAGCTGCGTCTAAAAAGTGACAAGACTGATCTCGGTTCTCGGTAGTTGGCAACGTTGTGAAAACGCTACTTTGTTATTTAAGACATGTAACTTTATTCCACCACCGTTATCGGTTTCAACGCGAACGAGATTACACGAGCTATTTGGCAACGAGTGTAGCAGTACGGAAATGGAACAGCAATATCTTGAAACCAAAATTCATCAGGAATCTGACCACAAGTTTAGTTCATCAAGAATCTGACCACAAGGATACGAAGTAAATCAAATTTGTAATACTTTCTTAGGGTTTTTTACATACCGAGAAAAAGCTCCCACATTTTTACACCCCACAATTGACTACAAACAAATTTTCAGTTAAAAATAGTACTCCTTTGTTTTCACAGTCTTCGTACTCCTCCGATTTCATTTCGCGTAACTTTTCTCTTTTCTCAAAAATCAAAATTCATCTCAAGGGTCGTTTTCGAACCGTGAACATCGCCCGGAAGATTCCAACCGACTGAAAACAATTTCGGTGGAAGACAAATACAAGTAGACAGTATCGCGAAAATAGAAACAATGCCTCCGCTTGCCAAGGGAATTATTTCGAAGCAAATTTTTCATCGAAGTGGACTAGAAAAAATCTTGCAAAAATATACACGAGACCGGTCTCGTTGCTTGCAAGATACACGGTGTAGAAAGATTCTGAATCGACTGATCGTTTAGTGTTCGAATTTGTTTAACGCGCGAACTTTCGAGACTCGAGCCAGAAATTCCCGGTAGCCGCACACCCCTGACGGATTTACAATATTTGGTTCATCGTTTGCGCACGGTTGTCGGGGTACAGAAGAATCGAGCACCGATCAGCCCTGATCGTGACACTTACGCGTGTCGCGAAACGTGGATCGACGTTTTACAAATCGATGTCGCACGGAGGTAAACAACCGTAGTTGAACAGCTCCTGTGGACGTTGCAGGATCATCTTGTCGACTCGTAGTTTCTTCTTGTCCTCGGTGGCAACGGTGTCTTCGCGGTAACGAAGATGGGGCACCGTATACGCGTGACACCAGCGGATGAACTCGCTAGGGTCCTCCGTGCGCACGAACGTGACGATGGCCCAGAGGGTGCACAGGCTCCGTGACTTCCGCCTGGACTGTAGATAGATCTGGCAGACGTCCAGAAACATAATCAGGTCGACGACGCTCATCTGCTCGGAAGCTGACTGAAGATCCTTTCGATCGACGATCCTGTTACCAGACGAGGATCGAGCCTCGTCAACGGTGCATTAACAGGATTTACATAGCGGTCGAGCTTGCCAGAACAGTTTTACGGGTGTTTTCGATCTTTGGTGAGATTATTCCCAAAATCTGACTATAATCTCGAGGAGATTCTACACGGAGAGCGTTATCGAGGAAAGAATAGCGTCTTGAATCTTTCCAAAGGTGAAACCTTCTCGAGGATGTCCGTTCAGAAAGAGTCCAGCTCCTCCACGATTCTCCAAATACGTGTACACCAATTTTTAAAGTGTGTCTTTACTCTTTCTTAGGTTTATTCTCAAAATTTGATTACAATCTCGACGATTCTACACGGAGAGTATTATCGAGAAAGGAACCACGTCTTGAATCTTTCCAAAGGTGAAACCTCCTCGAGGATGTCCGTTCAGAAAGAGTCCAGCTCCTCCACGATTCTCCAAATACGTGTACACCAATTTTTAAGGGGTGTTTTTACTCTCTCCTATGTTTATTCTCAAAATTTTACTAGAATCTCGACGATTCTACACAGATAGCGTTCTTGCAAAAAGAATCTCGTCCCTCGTTTCCCTCAGAGATACTCCACGAGTGTCCACTCCCTCCACAATTCCCCAGACAGGTGTACACCAATTTCGAAAAGTATCTCGGCGATTCGGGGAACGTTATCAAACACGTGTACACATATATCAGGGTCGTTCTCTCCCGTTGTTATTCCCAGAATCCGTAACCAATCTCGCTGATTCCACGCGGTGGTTCCCCACCGCGAGCCGTATCTTTCTCGAGGATGTCCGCTCGGTGAGAGTCCACTTCCTCTCCACGATCTCCTGGACACGTGTACGGGGTATGTACCACGAGCACTCGAGTACTCTACCGTTTCACGAAATCATCGAGCGAGCCGACGCGAGGGACGATCGGTGATCAGGGGGTCGTCGTAACCTGCACCGAGAATGGAAGCACGAAGAGCAAAGAACGCAAGAGGGAGACAGAAAGAGAGAGAAAGAGTGAGAGAGAGGGAGATATTTATATACGATCCACTCGTCGATAGAGTCGCGGTTCCGGTAATCGCGGAAATTCGAGGCTGTTGCGTGAAAACAGTTTGCAAAGTCGTGGTCCAGGTGTGCGTCGTGCGATACGCGTCGAAGCCAGCTAGAAACGGGAACGAACCGTTCGAAGATCAATCCGTGGAACCGCGAAGAGCATCACTGCTCTCCGTTCGTGCCGCCGCCGCCACCGCCACCGCCGCACCACCGCCCCCTCGTTCCGTGCAGACAGCCGCCAACAGCGGCGGTGGCAGGTGGACCGCCCGAGTGCCTTCAAAGGGAAACACCGAAGGCCTCGTTTCTCATACCTTGTCCCTCTATCTAGCTCTCTCTGTCTATGGTTCCCTTCTCTCTCTCTCTCTCTCTCTCTCTGTGTGTGTATACGTACGCCCTCCGAACTCGGAAGCCTCTACTTCTAGGCCTTCCCCCTCCCCACGCTCCTCCACCACCGAGCGACTGAACTTTCCTCTTTCACCCTATTCGTCCCTGCGTACTTCCTTGTCCTTCTACAAACTGTTCATTTCTCTCTCTCTCTCTCTCTCTCTCTCTCTCTCTCTCTCTCTCTCTCATTCACTCACTCACTCACTCTCTCGATCCCGTGGAACCTGTACAAGCTTCGTCGAGCTGCCCCTCTCCCCCCACCCCTTCCCCTATCGTCGACGCGCACACCGGTTACACCCACACGCCGGTAACACCCACATACAACACTGACGCCACCAATACCACGCGGCTGCGCGTTGAATTTATTCGATATCCTCTCTTTCGCATAACTGGGTTAATTTCGGTGCGCCAGTTTCGCTAATTTAAGGACGCGCACGAGCCACGGACGGGGACCGAGCAATGCCCCGGCACGGGGGCCCGTCGGGCCGCGAGTCGGGACCGCGAGCGGTCCCTCAATCCCCCCCACTCCTCCGGATGTTGGAACTGCGAGCGTTCGACGTGTGTACAGCGTGGTTACGGGTTCGAGAATATCGTAATTGAACATTCGCGCGTTCAACATTTTGCAAACGATTCGTTCTTTTACACGGGGAACTGAACAAGTTCTAACGAAAGAATCTTACGAGAATCTTACAGAATCTGACGAGTGAAGATAAATGGTAAAATTAATTTTTTATCTCTCAACGTTAAAAGAATTACGGTGTATCGGTCGGTGGTCGAGTACAAACGGTTAAGAGCGATCTTTTCGAGTTTAGAAGATCGGTTCACTTTTGCATTCTTTTTGTAATTGAATTCGTTACGAATACCGGTTTACAATATCGTGGGCGAGATTCGAGCACGAGCGTTTCTCGATGTTCAGTGCTAACGATTCGAGAATGCTAAAGGGAAACTTTCCGATTTTAGGAAATCGATGTTTCTCGTATTTAAAATTCAACTCTCTGCTGACACTGTTTTCAAACATTACGACAAAATTCAAAGTATCAACGAAGATATAACGTTTCCCGTGTCGCAGCGCGCCGATCCTTGAACTTTAAACGCGTTTTTTTCGAATCAGGATTTTACGAACTGGTGGGTAACTTTTCACGGGAACTGTTTGTTCGATTGACTCGAAATAATATTTTACATCTATGTGCAGCTAGTTTTCGAAAATTTAAATTTTATTCGAACATCGACATTTCTTTCTATTTCGCGTTCACCCTTAAAGGTACCACTGCAATGATAATGTATCAATAATACCAAATTCTCGGTATATTGCGCAATAATGCCAACACGCGTCTCGAAACATTGACGTATATCAAATATCAAAGACACTGCGATTAGCTCGATACAATGCACCGATCCACGGTATCATCCCTAAACGGTCACCGCTATTGTACAATATCGAATATCGACGAGAACGTGGGTATCCTAGTGTAACGCATTTGTAAATATAATTTCCTTCGACCAAAGTGTACAAATGGGAACGTTTACCAAACGAGATAAGTGGTACGCGTAACCTTCTCGAAGACACTTACGCGTACGTATAATTTCAATTCAATTTAGTATTTAAATTTTCCGACGATGCAACGAGACAAGATCGACAGACTGTGTAGATTTACAGTGATTTGGAATTTTAATTTCGTACGAAGCGATTTGTCAATGTAAATGTAGAATGTGAATAAATATTCGAGTTATTCACAATCTTTCCTATTTAAATTTCCCGACGATATAACGTGTAGATTTATAATACTATGAAATTTTAATTTTGTACGAAACGATTCGCCAATGTAAACGTACAATATAAATAAATATTCGACTTATAATTTTCCGCGCCTCGTTTGGATCGATATAAAGGGACAAGATCGATAGACTGCGTACATTTATAATAATTTGGAATTTTAACTTCGTACGAAGCGATTCGTCTCCAAAACCGTTGAAACGGTACAGGAAAAATATCTGTAAATAAATATTCGAGTTATTCGAATATCCCGTGTAGATTTATAATACTTAGAAATTTTAATTCTATACAGAGCGATTCACCATTGTAAACGTACAATATAAATAAATATTCGAGTTATAATTTTCCGCGCGAAAAAGTTTCTTTCGCGCCTCGTTTGAATCGAGAAGCCCCGCCTCTAGGGGTCTCGCCCGCCCCCTCCCCTCCCACTTTGGGAGACACGGCTCCGAGATGTTTCAGAGTGCATTGATCGAACGGAACACTCGTGTGCCCGTATACCGCTCTCGAAGAAGGTTGAATTAAGGTGGCATTGTTTGCGACAAAGATTCGATTGTTTGGTCGGTGAACGACGACGGGCGTTAGTCCCGGAGGCAGCCGATTGAAATACCTAAACAGAATTCACAGCCGTACGAAGTGACAGTGAAAGTGTCGAAGAGAAAGGAGAAGATAGAAGCGAGATAGCATGTAAGCGTTTACGGCACGCGCGCTACGTTCAAACGTGGTCTCGGATCCGAAGGCTTGGCGTGCCACGAGTACCTCGTACTCGACATTCACTGTGGCATAACAATGATCGCGATACGATATTCCACTGAACAGCGAAAAACTAACGAAAAAAAGGAAACATTCGTCGGCGAAAATTTGTTACAATTGCAACTATGTACGTTCGAATAATTTAATAATTTGATATTCGAACGTAAATTGGCTAATGGTAAACATACTCGTGACTTTCTTTCTGCACCGATTATATTTATTTACTTCTATATATGATAATTTAATATTCGAACACTTCTTAAACGATGAAATATTCGTAACTTTTCTCCACACGGATCGTGGATATCTGTTGTCTATTTTCATCGTTCCTCTTATTTTAATTTTATTCTTCTTTTCTTTAAATTTTCTTATCTTTTATACAAAAGGATATGACACATTGGATAATAAATATATATAAATATGTACGTTCGAAGTTTTACGAAGAAAGAACGAAAATGTACAGTACGATCTTTCAAGGATTATTTAAAAAAAAGAAAGAAGAAAATAATCGAAATGATCCTTCCGCGTAGCACGAGTCGTTCCGGAACGCTACGTTCAATTTGGAAATATTAAATGAGATTCGACGGGAGAATAATTCCCGTTTCGCCTTCGTTTGAAAGCTATTACACGACGAGATAGAAAGTAGAATGAACGTAATTTCTCGAATCAGAATCCAAAAGACCGTGAAAACGTAGGAAAATACTTTGTAGAATTGCACACCGATGAAATCATATCGCGAGGGAGCTGCAACGAATGGCAAAGACCAACCGTACAGAGATTTCGTGTCACCTAGATATTTATGCGTCGAGTTGTATCGAATTCCTCTTCTTTTTTTTCCCCCTTTTATTTTCTCTATAGGCGTCCTTCGTGCAACGAGTCCCAGTTTCAACGTAATAGACGCTTCTCCGCAACGACTCGAAACTTTATCCCAATTAGAATTTACGCAACATTGCAAACGGGCTTTTCTCTCCTCCCTGCGTTTCATTTTTTCCCACTCGGTCACTTTTCACGCCCTTTGAACCGCTTTTTCGTTTACTCGAACGCGGAGTTAGCCTGCCACCCACTTCTCCTTGGTATTTCATCGTTTCGTTTACGACGCGATATTTATCATTTCTCGAGCAAAGCGGAAAGCTTTCACGACCTTTACGAAATCGAGAAGAATTTCAAGAATTCGAAACTCCAACGAAAAACAATCATCCACGCGATCGATACGTTGCCTCGGGGCTTCCTTAGAGATCGATTTTCACGAAGACGAAAAAATTCACTCGAAAAATCCCAACTTTTTCGTTCGATGAGATCACACGGTGGTACGCGTCACTCGATCGTTTAAACGTGGGTTCGAAATGTTCGACGTTTTTTTTTTTTTTTTTTTTTTTTTATCACCGATCGAATTAACTTTCCGCGCGCGAGATTCGTCGCGTAACGTTCGAATTCGCGTCTCGGCGACGAAACACCGATTTAACGACGATAAAACGTGCTCGTTATGTCTAAGCGCTCGTACGTTTGTAAATTATGCGCATCCCGTGCGGTGCAAAGGTGTCGGGGCGTTGCAACATCGTTAGATTTATTTTATCGGCGACGTACCGACCGTCGTAATCGCGTCTTTTCCTAATCGTTCGTTTCCTTCGCGCCTCAACGTACCAGACGAATTTTATTACGCTCATTGGCCAACTTTATCGTACTTTCAACGACGCCCGTACAAGTTCGATGTAATTTCCCGTGCCCCGTAATTGCTCCTAGTCGAACGTCGGAAAAACTCGGTCGTGTATCCGCGACTTTCCAACGTTGCACTCTCGGTGAACTGCGATCCCTACCGCTTTGTTGCATCCTCGGTCGCGTGAAATTTCAAAGAAAAATCTCCCGACGGTCAATTTGTAATACATTGGGTCGTTCGGAAAGTGATTTCGTTCTCTAAAATGGAGAATATATAATTTGATAAAATGTTGTACACTCTGAAAAAATCGGTCGTGTATCCACGACTTTCCAACGTTGCACTCTCGGTGAACTGCGATCCCTACCGCTTTGTTGCATCCTCGGTCGCGTGAAATTTCAAAGAAAAATCTCCCGACGGTCAATTTGTAATACATTGGGTCGTTCGGAAAGTGATTTCGTTCTCCAAAATGGAGAATATATAATTTGATAAAATGTTTGTACACTCTGAAAAAATCGGTCGTGTATCCGCGACTTTCCAACGTTGCACTCTCGGTGCACTGCGATCCCTACCGCTTTGTTGCATCCTCGATCGCGTGAAATTTCAAAGAAAAATCTCCCGACGGTCAATTTGTAATACATTGGGTTGTTCGGAAAGTGATTTCCTTCTCCAAAATGGAGAATATATAATTTGATAAAATGTTTGTACACTCTGAAAAAATCGTGTTTCATTTTCACCAAACAAAACGAAATGACTTTCCGAATCGACCCAATACAAAGACTGTAACGTTTACACGCATTGTCGTCCGCGTTCGAGGTGAAATTTTTATTAGAAGCATGCTAACGAAACATTGTACATCATTGTTACATCATTGTACGTAGTGAGTTTATCTCGCGTACGAGAACACTTGGTAACGATTATTTATCCATCGATTCAAGTTTTCAACATGATTTCTATTTAATTTACTTACCAAGGAATACGAACGCGATTATTTTCTTCAAGAACGGATAGAACGAGGAAGAATCTTTGCAAAGAATTTTAAATAAAACGTTTTCAATATTCCTCAATAATCTCCACAAATACGATACTGCGAGTGTTTGCGCGAAATTTTCTTCTACTATTATTTCAAGGCTTGTCTCTTCTGTTCAATTTGAAATAAAAAGCAACAGCTGTGCAACTCGTTATTCCAGATTACTTTGTTTCGATATTCAAATAAGTGTACCGAGAATCAACAACCTAAAATAGTATTATTTACAAATATCGGTTATTTCGTCGAATTCGCCGCGTTTACGAACCGCTACGACTGCAATATGAGCTCGTGACAAAGCCGAATCGTGAAAATTGATCGTCCAAACCCTCGAATTTGAGGAATAGAAGCTACGGAAGTATTCGAATAACTGTACCGAGAATCAACAACCCAAAATAGCATTATTTACAAATATCGGTTATTTCGTCGAATTCGCCGCGTTTACGACCCGCTACGACTGCAACACCAGCTCGTGAAAATCGATCGTCGGAACCCTCGAATTTGACGAATCGAAGCTACGGAAGTATTCAAATAACTGTACCGAGAATCAACAACTCGAAATCGATTATTCGCAAATATCGGTCGGTTATTTCGTCGAATTCGCCGCGTTTACGACCTGCTACGCTTGCGATTCGACCACGCGACGAAACGGTGGAAATCGATCGTCGAAACCCTCGAATTTGACGAATCGAAGCTACGGAAGTATTCAAATAACTGTACCGAGAATCAACAACTCGAAATCGATTATTCGCAAATATCGATCGGTTATTTCGTCGAATTCGCCGCGTTTACGACTGCGATACGACCACGCGACGAAACGGTGAAAATCGATCGTCGAAACCCTCGAATTTGACGAATCGAAGCTACGGAAGTATTCAAATAACTGTACCGAGAATCAACAACTCGAAATCGATTATTCGCAAATATCGATCGGTTATTTCGTCGAATTCGCCGCGTTTACGACCCGCTACGCTTGCGATACGACCACGCGACGAAACGGTGGAAATCGATCGTCGAAACCCTCGAATTTGACGAATCGAAGCTACGAAGGTGACCGAGATCGTCGCACGCGACCTCCGCGGAGCGAAATTGCGCAACAAAGGGGAACCCCTGGGAGCCGGGAGCTGTCCTCAGCGATCAACGTGCAACGCAACAGTAGCAAGAGTCACGCCACTTTCACCCACGATACAGCGATTTCTTCAGTTTCACGAGACGTCGCTAATTATCGTACGCACGAGACGAGCGAAACGTAACAACAACTTGGATACTCGGGGACCGATTAATCATCGTCGTCCCCGTCAAACGGTGCCCCATCGATACGAGCGAAGAAGAATCGACCGAGGGAACGATACACCGATTCACGAAACAATCTTCTGGTTACCAAATAAGGTAGACAATTTTTAATACAATTTACGGACACTCTCGAAGTGAACGAAACGTTTTATGGAGACATCCTGGTACAACTTCGAAAGTGTTTAATTGTTTAACAACGTTCACACCTTGACCACACGTTTTTCTGTACGTTGCAGGTTCTTCGTCTATTCTTCGTGTTGCGAGTGACTGATGAAACATCTATGGAGTTCTTTGTTGCGAAGTTATGTAAATGTATATAGAATACAATGTGTGTAGATCGTAGAGATCTATCTATCGTACCAAAGTACGGTTGTAAAAATATTTTTCAGTTCGACAGACTCCACGATTTTAGAATTTTTAATTTTTCAATTGAAACGTGTTTTCTTTTACAATAGTTCTTCACGGGATATAATAGGTTTGCTAAATAAGTTTTGTCGTTCGATAAGGAATGGAGCTCTTGGATTCAAAGCTGACGATGAGTCAATGAGTTAATGAGTCAGTCGACTCGTTCGTGTATTTACGGTTGTTCGAAGTTGATGTGTCGTAGTATTTTTTTTACAATGGAAAGTACGACAGAAGTTATCGAGCAACCTAGTATAATTGTAATAAAAGTGTTGGAATACTAAATGTTTGCAGTGAAGGTTCAAGAATGTT
Organism: Ptiloglossa arizonensis; assembly: GCF_051014685.1. Taxonomy (NCBI): domain Eukaryota; kingdom Metazoa; phylum Arthropoda; class Insecta; order Hymenoptera; family Colletidae; genus Ptiloglossa; species Ptiloglossa arizonensis. The sequence goes on from NC_135050.1 coordinate 25,792,424, forward strand.
ATTAAAAGGACTACGTACGAACCCCTTCGAGATTCTAATTTCGATTCGATGTAAGTACAAAGAACGAGTATTATTTTCTTGGAGTTAGATTTTTTCGTTTAAATTAAAAACATTGCATCGAAATGGTGAAACCACTGTGACGAAATTCGCGTTGTTTGTTTCCGTCTAATAATAAACTTGATAGATCGAGACCGGAAGCAATGTCGCGCGATCGGCGTCGCTTAAACGGGTTAAATAGCACGAGTAAACAAAAATTCAAAGCTATATTGAACCGTGACATCCGACATTGTTGTAACTGTGTCGCCTTGTTTCGTCATTGGGAAATTCGATCGTGAATATTTATCCACAATGTTGCTTTAACGGTAGAAAAAGTTATTTAAAAACCGAACCTACCCGTATGCGCATATTTTTCAAGAGGTGAAGCGTTAAAAACCTTCACTGCAGATGCAAATGTACATTGTACGTGCACATTATATTAATGCAACGCACCGTGTTGGTGCATATGAATTGTCATTGAATAATTGTGTCGACAGATGGTACTCGTTACGTACGAATTTAAAGGGTACACCTGCTCTCGCGGGTCGAACGCTATTCGTTCGATTCTAAGGTCGTACGTGTGCATTGTTTATCGAATAACGAATAAAACTGAAATTCGTGTAACACTTCTACGCGTGTTCGGGCGTGGACACGATCTATCCGAGCTAATTCGTTCGATGAAGGCACAGTGCCATATTTCGTTCTGAATGTACGAGTTAAAGAATTTCATCGAACGCGAGCTGCTCCATAATTTTCTGATTTTTAATCTCGATCAGGACGACAATTATTCAGTCTCACAAACGACTATCGTGGTTTTACCAGTACAATCTTTGATGTTGCAAACACGACTTTTTTGATGCAAGTTACGGAAATTTGTATCCGATCGACTGAAAATAAAATGAAACATTATTTTATTCGGAATACGAGTTACGAAATAATCTGGAGAAGAATTAAACGGCCGTTCGAATAAAATAATGTAGTCACTTGATATAACGTAAATAATATATTATCTTCGTAATTATTTTTCATATAATTTATTTGAGTAACACCTGGGTCTGACTTCTAAGACGAGTAAATACTTTATATTATATAGATTTCATCTTAAATACACGTTACACTGTTGGAAATAAATATTGACCGATTTCTAACACGAGTAAATACCTTACATTATATATAATATATTTCATCTCAAGTCCATATTGCACGATTTCTTTGAAATAAATATTGACCGATTTCTAACACGAGTAAATACCTTACGTTATATATATTTCATTTCAAATCCACGTTACACTTTTTGAAATAAATATTGCCTGATTTCTAACACAACTAAATACCTTACATTGTACATATTTCGTCTCAAGTCCAGTTACATTCTTCGAAATAAATATTACCCAATTTCAAACACAAGTAAATACTTGACACGATACAAATTTCGTCTGAAATCCACGTCAGATCGTTCGAAGTAAATATTTTTCTCCGAGAATGTTTCGCGTCTCTGTATTCAGAAGACATCGTCGGGTCCCACCGCGTAGAATCACCCTGTACACGGTTAATCCCAAACCCGATTCGCGTCGCGTGAACATCGAAGGATGTGTTCGCGGTCGTTCGTCGCGGAGGAAAGGGAAACGCGACGACAAGAATGGGAGCGTTCGGAGAACAACCGTCGAGAAAGAATCACAAGTCGAGAATGGACTTTCGCTCGTAACAACGGCCCTCGAGTGTATCACGAGACGGAATAATTGCACCGAAATGCAGCGAACGTGAATCGCGAGTCAAATTACCGTTCTAGAAACCTGAATAGAGGTAACGGCCGAGCGTTAATTCGCGACCGAATGCAGATGCAATCAACGATCGTTGATGGATCTATACGAAGATCGTTGCACCAAGGATTCTTCTCCGATCGTGGATCTTCCCTATTGTCGCGCCATTACCGCGCTCTAACGCGATCATTAGCCGCGAAGTAGCTAACCCAACCCGCGCCAGAGGAGACAAAGATGGAAGGGGATGGTCGTTTGTCAATTTCGAACAATTCCAGACTCGACGTTGAATCGTCCTACATTCCTTCGAAGAAGGAATCAAGTGGGTCACTACGGACCCCACGGTGATAGAGACGCTGGGGGACGATTGTTTTCAATTTCGAACAGTTCCAAACGCGACGTTGAATCGTCCCACATTCCTTTGGGGAAGCAAGGACGACGATCAAATGGGTCTTTTGTTCCTACGTTTACAATGTCGATTTATGGTTAAACCGAGATTGGTCGGACGACGGAGTGCCGAAGATTGGTTTTTTTTTTTTTTCTTTGCGAGAAACGTCCGTTTTCGAATATCGAGCGGAGGAACGATTGAACGACGAACGATCGAAACTCGAAGAATGAACGAGAATCTGGAGCTTCGAGAGCCGAGGAGAGGACGAGGAGAACGATGTGTTCGAGATACGGGAGACGAAACGAAAGTGGGTAACGTACAGGGAAGATTAGGAGAGCTTCAGGGAAACAAGTACGGTAAGGAATGAAAATAAAGATGTTTGCGGAACGTTTACGTTTAGGTGTACACGGAGGCACAGGTGTACGTGCGGAGTATCTCGCAAAGAAGGAAACGAGGGTAGTCAGAAATTAATAGTCGGAGCTGGACGTGGAAATATGGAAGAAGAGGATCGATACTGGATCGAATAGGGTAGAAAGAAACGTGGTTGCAAGAGGAAATATCGAACATTAAAGCAGTTGGTTGACAAAATGTGACTGGTAGCTTTCATACGACCAGAGGAACAATTTTGAATGCTGCGTCGATAATTCGACGTCGATGCGTTTTTCCCCTTTGATCTTCCAACCCCATTGATCCGCGACCCGTAGCTAACTGATAATGGTGTTCGACTCCATATATCTATCTTTCGATCGTATAAGCATCTCTTTGCGAATATCGGATGAAGAGAGTGCACGTTCAAAAACCAGCTGCATTGCCCGATAGTTTCACCTGATAAATGAAATACACGAGTTAGGATTCCGGTCCTTAGAATATTTTCAGTGGTTAATGTTCGGCTCTGTCTATTAACAGCGTTAATTTATCATCGATAACGCAATCCATTCTGTAGGTATTAATTATATCATAATATTAGGAACGACTCGATTGGTAAAATACTATCGCGTGCGAAACGAAACATTCGAGTTGGAATTCTGATACCTACAATATTTTCACGTTAGTATTTACGTTCTCCATCATTGGTTCTACATATCGAGAGAATTAATTTGTAATTTGTGGCTAGGTGCCAATGATGTTGAACTTGCAAGGTTTCTGTCGTTCGATTAACGACATTTGATCATCTTTAAATTCACCTTCAGGAATAAAGTAGCTTAATTTGGATAATTATTGGACAACGACCTAGATAGCTCAATTTGGATAATTATTGGACAATGACCTAGGTAGCTTAATTTGGATAATTATTGAGCAATGACCTAGGTAGCTTAATTTGGATAATTATTGGACAATGACCCAGGTTGCTTAATTTGGATAATTATTGGGCAATGACCCAAGTAGCTTAATTTGAATAATTATTGGACAATGACCCAGGTAGCTTAATTTGGATAATTATTGGACAATGACCCAGGTAGCTTAATTTGGATAATTATTGGACAATGACCCAGGTAGCTTAATTTGGATAATTATTGGACAACGATCTAGGCAGCTTAATTTGAATAATTATTGGACAATGACCCAGGTAGCTTAATTTGGCCAATTATTGGAGCAATTTTCTACCAGAAAAATTGTCCAACGAATTCCCAATCTTTTTCTTCCGAATGGTCTCAGTTCCTGCGAAGATTCTATCAGGAAGATGATCGTTATCCTTCAACAATGTCCAAAGCAAGGTATTCTCATAACGTCAGGCGGTCTTTCGTGGAACAGGTTCCACCTAATAGAAATTTCATGCGTGTTGCAAGATTCGGCTCATTTGCATCTAGAACGACACAGTTCGCTAAAATACGCGACGTCTGGTTGCGACACGATATTCTAATTTAATTGTTCAAAATCGGGCCCACGGTGCAGAATATTTTTAATTGGCCAACGAATAGGTGTATTTGTCGGTGCTAATAAGAAGAAAAGGAAAACTCTCCGCTCTATTTCTGTATCCACTTTTTTTTACCCAACCTGGTTGCCCAACGCGATATTTTGCCACGTAATTGCACAATTTACCGTGAAAAGGGCGAACGAGCTCGAGAAGCGGCTCGTCGTCTGTCGAGGATCGAAAATTTTGTAACATCCCGATTAACACGGAAACGAGTTTCACTTTTCTTTCCGTTACGTTACGAGTTTACGCGACACAGCCGCAATTTTCACTCCCGGACCAACGAAACCGCTGTTGCAAAGCTTGACGGTACCTACGTGGGCCGCATAACAAAATTCAAGGTAAATACTTTGTCTATTAATAAACCACGGCGAAGAAATGCGAAAACACGGGACGAAGGACAAACGCGATGCCGATTCGTGGAAAGACGGTCGAATTGATTCGGAGAATCGAAATTTGACCCGGAGATTGGTCTCTTTTTGCAACATCGGCTGTCTCGGCTGTCCCGTAGACATCGTAATTCATTGCGATAAAAAATTGACACAGTCGATCGGTCACGTATCGTTTTATAAATAAATAGACGAATAAAAGTTATTCGAAAATGTCACGATCTGAATCACCGGGGTCGTTAATTATTCCTACATTGTTACCGTGCGAGTGTTCACCGTGTGCGTCGGAATAAAAACGAAACCGGAAATAGTACTTTTTGCACGAGGCGTACGTAAAATCGTGAGCCACTGCTGGGATCGGTTGTTTGAGAAACATCCCTTGGAAATTGAATCGTTTGTGTGCGAAATAAATGAAGTCGAGGGGCAGTACTTTGAGGCAGACACGGGTCTTTAGATGAATAAATAAAAAATGTTTACGAGCCACAAATTGACTAGTTCGTCTTTGTCGACCGGCGAGTTGAACTTTCGCGACGAGTTAACTCGACGTGCACAATCGACAAGTTAAACATTTGCGACGAGTTAACTCGTCGTTCCCAATCGACAAGTTAAACATTTGCGACGAGTTAACTCGTCGTACCCAATCGACAAGTTAAACATTTGCGACGAGTTAACTCGTCGTGCACAATCGACAAGTTAAACATTTGCGACGAGTTAACTCGTCGTACCCAATCGACAAGTTAAACATTTGCGACGAGTTAACTCGTCGTGCACAATCGACAAGTTAAACATTTGCGACGAGTGAACTCGTCGTGCACAATCGACAAGTTAAACATTTGCGACGAGTTAACTCGTCGTACCCAATCGACAAGTTAAACATTTGCGAGACGAGTTAACTCGTCATAGTGAACCGATAAATTATGCTTTTGCAACGAGTTGACTCGTCAACTCCCAACTAACAAATTAAATTTTCGGGACGAGTTAATTCGTCCTACTCAAAGGACGAGTTGAACTTTCGCGACGAGTTAACTCGTCTCGCCCAATGAAAAGGCAGTCTCGAACGACGAGTTAACTCGTCCTTCCAGTTAACGAAATAAACTCGTCGTGTGAATTTACGAACGACGAATTAACTCGTCCTCCCCGTGTAACAGGTTACACTTTCGCGACGAGTTAACTCGTTCTGGCTGATCGACGGGTCAAAAGAGCATATTTAGTAATTTTTAAACGAGTTAATAATTCTTATACAAGTTAGTATTTCTTAAACGAGTTAGTAATCGTTAAACGAGTTAGTAATTCTTAAACGAGTTAACGATTCTTAAATAAGTAAGCAATTCTGAAACAAGTTAGTAATTCTTAAATAAGTTAGTAATTCATAAACGAGTTAGTATTTCTTAAACGAGATAGTAATCGTTAAACGAGTTAGTAATTCTTAAACGAGTTAATGATTCTTAAATAAGTAAGCAATTCTGAAACGAGTTAGTAATTCTTAAATAAGTGAGTAATTCATAAACGAGTTAGTAACTCTTAAAGAAGTAAGTAATTCTTAAACGAGTTAATAATCCTTAAACGAGTCAATAATTCCCAAACGAGTCAGTAATTCTTAAACGAGTTACTAGTTCTTCGAAAACGTGCGGTCCAGTAACTCTTGTACGTTTAGTGATTCTGAAATTCTTAACGAGCAATAAATCAAAACCAACCCTCTTCTAATTGCCTGTACGGCTTGGTGCAATACCACTTTCTCCAGTGCCGAAGAAACCTGCGAATACGTGGTGTATAATTCGCAATGTACGCGAATCGTGCATTTGATGGCGCGAGGCGAAAAGTTTCGTTTCGTCGATGTACCGTGACGAATTAACGTTCCGTCAAAGAGTAGGATTTTATTTTCGAGTGGCGATGAGCGTCGTCGCGTGAGCAAACGAAGAATCGTGAAGTTTTCGAAGCGCTCGCCACGAGTATAGTTACCATACGGATAATAATCGCGTAGCTGACGGAAATCTTGATACCGCGGCGTGTACAAAACGATCGCCGCAGTAATTATACGCGAACGACGACGAAAGTAAAACCGTCGGCTCTGTCACGAGCCACGGTGAAAAAGTAATTAATTATTTCCTGGTATTGCTTACGCGTTACGTTCCCATACACGTAAACGTCCCGAATCGACTACTCGAGGAACTCGAGCCAGGTAAACTGTAAACAGCCCTGAAATTGTTCACTCGTTTCGATATAAACGTATCTATCTCGAACAAGAATCTCACCGAACTCTACACGACCAATTTAATCGTATTAATAATAGAATCGTATATTTTATAAAATCAACTATTTTCCACTCTATCTGGAACTGTGGTCGGAATTTACTTTCTATATTTACAAAGTATCTTTCTAATATATTATATCGTAACGTGTAAATATATGGGTGTTCGGAAAGTCGTTTCGTTTTGTTTGGTGAAAACGAAACACGACTTTTTTACACTGTACAAACATTTCATTAAATTATATATTCTCCATTTTGGAAAACGAAATCACTTTCCGAACAACTTAATAAATAAATTAAAATTATCAGAGGAAAAGTTTGAGCAAAAACATATCGAAATTTTTCGCCAAAAATTGAACAGTTTCGAACATTGACACGAATTCGGTCCAGCCATCGAGTTTGTATATTTTCGACGAGATTTTTCTGTGAACGATGCAAAAGTTTTGCGAAGTTTGAAGTAAAATAACGCCAGACTAATAGAGGAAATTGTTCGTAAGAGGCAGCAACGAAATCGATAACTTAATATAGTTAAATTTAATTCGACGCACACGTTTCGAACAACGCGAACGTTATTGTTTACGCTTAATGAACAATGTCGAAGATCAAGTCGGGTAATTGTGGGGGGAAAAGCATTGCACTCGTTTAGTTGCGGTTCGAGTTACCAGCAGTAGAACACGACCGTTTGCGATCAGCCACGTTGAAAGTACCTCGCTTCTAAAGGTCAATCGCCCCGGTCTGAAATTAATATCTTCTGCGCGAAGAAATGTTGCCCACGGAAGCTAAGTGGTCCTTGCCAACGCCAATTATTTTAGCATTTAGTTGTTCCATGAAATCGGAACCAATAAACCGAACCGATTTCGTCAAGATTTCGTGAAATTGATTTGCATCCACAATGGTGAAGTAATATTTACCGTGCTTACAATATACGGTATACATTATTCCACTTATATATTTTAATACGGTATATATTATTAGATTGTTCGGAAAGTAATTTCCCAAAATGGAGAATAAAGAAATGATTCAATAAAATATTTACACGCTCTAAAAAAATTTAAGTTTCATTCTCACCAAAAAAACCAAATGACTTTCCGAACAACACAGTATTATACGTATATATTTACGATAACGATAGTTTATTCGTCTCTATAGCGATAGTTTATTTATTTCTACATTTTGATGCACAAAGAGAGATACAATTTCTACAATACAAAGGTCCAGTGAATAAAATTTCCACGTCGTATAAATAATTAACGACTCTTCGGAATTTGAATTCGCAACGTCGATCGAAAACGTAGCTTTCTACAAACGAATTTCATTCGACGCTTTCGACTCACCTGTCGACCCGTGTAAACAATCGTACGAAGAAATTCGAGCGCGACCGTAAAAGAAACTTGCGCGATCACCGTGAAATTTCTAATAATTTCGGGATTCAATAGAACCCCGATATCTTCGCGAGAAATGATTAATACTGCAATTGTTGTCCATTGTTCTCGTCGAAATTGCCGGTTGACGTTAATCTGCGAGTGAAACGAAATCACGGCCACAGAACATCGATCGTTCGACTTTGTCTCGGGCAATGGCGCGACCATTGGAATTTCGAACGAGCAACATTTTTTTATCTCGTGGAGAAATATCACATTTTTTGTTTCTTTTCTTCTCGCACGATTTGAGATTTATTCGACAAACGTCGAAAGAAATTTTTGCAACTCTTTCGTACGAAGAAGAGGACATCTGGTCCCCGTGGTCCCCTCAGGTTGCGCTATTGGGCCCGGAACACGAACGAAACCGAGTACTATAATAGAAAGTATCGAGAGACGGAAGCGGTTGACACGGTGCAACTGGATACACCCGTATAACGCGGTGTCCGTTAGTTTGTAATCAGATTTTCATCGCGGCCAACACGATGAACAATTTGAAGCGGAAAGAATCCTCGTAACCCTTTCTAATCGGGCCCGAGTTCCAATAGCAACGCGTTACAACCAGCTCGCGAATCTATCGGGACGACAACTATGATTGACAATAAAGTTCGATCGACGAAAATTCATTTTTTTTTTTTATCGAGAAATATTGGAATCTCGATAAGAGAAACATTCTCGCGAAGTAGAAGAGACTATTGCGTTCTTACGGGGAATTAAATATAATTTCTTGCACAAGGGAACGAGTAGAATCCTAATGACACTTACGAGAGACCGTTTCGTGAGAGATATTTACCTTGAAAAAGATTTAAAGAAAAAAAGAAAAAGACGATGGAGCAAGAAGTCTCGAACGAAAAAATTCCGCGTCGATATTCCTTATTTACTTTCACGCAAGGAATTTTCTTTCGAAATTGAACAGAATATTTTCAGAACAGTGCATGTGTACCGTGCAAACATAGTCGAACGGGAAACAAAGACTTCAAAGCTTTCGACGCACGATCTTAATAATTGTTCGCACAAAAGAAGCGGTTTCGGCGATTGTTAAATATTCACGCGCAATTTTGCACGAGCTCTGCTCCGACCATTCGAGACGAAGAAACAACGACACGTGAGCATACACGCGAGTTTGGCTCGTCGAGTGTTTTCGTTTCTCGAGGTTAGATATTTTCTCTTTCGTTGGAGGATCTCGCAGACGTAAATAAAAGTCTCGAAGAATCTCGTGTTGCCTGTTAAGCAGTGACGTTGCGGAGTGATTCGTTAGAAAATTGAAATTTATGCACGAGTGTAGTTAGGTACAGAACGTTCGAACAGTGTCGAATTGTGGAACCGTGGTGTAAGATAATGATATCCACGGCCCCGTGAGATCCAATATCGATGTCCGCGGACTCTTGAGACGCCATACAAGCATTCTCAAATCCATGGGACACGATAGAAACGTCCTTCGTATTCGTGAGACTCGATAGAAACATCCTCTGGACTCGTGAGACCCGATGCAAACATCCATGAATCCATAGAACTCGATCGAAGCATTTTTCGGACTTGTGAGACTCTACACGAACATCCTCGGTCCCACTACCTACATCCTCGGTCTCGTGAGACCCGATACAAACATCCATGAATCCATAGAACTTGATCAAAACATCCCTCGGACTTGTGAGACTCTACACGAACATCATCGGTCCCACTACAAGCATCCTCGGACTCGTGAGACCCGATACAAACATCCATGAATCCATAGAACTAGATCGAAACATCCCTCGGACTTGTGAGACTCTACACGAACATCCTCGGTTCCACTACAAGTATCCTCGGACTCGTGAGACCCGATACAAACATCCATGAATCCATAGAACTTGATCGAAACATCCCTCGGACTTGTGAGACTCTACACGAACATCCTTGGGGTCGTGATACTCGATACGAACATCCCCGGTTACAGCAACGCTTCGTGCATAATGTTCGCGAAAATGTAAAAGGTTTCTTCGCATTCTTCAGCTGTACCGTTGCACTCGTGAAAAGAAATGAAGTCGTAGAAAAATAGACACTATTCTTCTCCACAATTCTTCTCAATGTTTAACCAAATTCGAGACACAATCCGTCCCAATTTGCGAGACTCATCCTGCGTATAGCAAGAGCGAAGCGATCGAAACGATCGGTGTTTCGAAATACTGGAAGGTACGTTACCCTTTAACGATCTCTGTTACACAGTGGTACCCAACGAACGATTCCCCGGAAATAATTGAAATTAAAATCGCGACTTCTTGACCCGTATTCAACCGAACTTGAAACCTTTCGAAAATAAACCCACGACTCGATTCGACACCATGTAAATCAAAGTCTGACCCGACGTTGGCGCCTTCCGCTGCCGACAACGGGTTTATTCTTGGCATGCTTGAATTTCTTATCGGGGGGGAAGTTCGAGCTCCGATCCCCGTGTATCGATGAAGAAGGGGCGACGGGGGTGGTTACGGGGCCATTTATTCCGCCGCGGAATATGCTAAAAATAGAAAGAGAGAACGTCGACGAAACGTATGCGAACCGAGCGTGACACAGAGAACAAGTTAGGGGTGGGTTGAGCGTAGGAGAGACGGTGGTAATCCGATGACGAGGAAACTAGGGATGAAGAAGGGTCAGGGAGAGAGCGAGCCAGGGGGTGGCCGAGGGGGTGGCTACGAACGCTACAGACGATTGAAATACTCAGCTGTGGGGGTGTAAAGGGGCGTCAGCAGTGACGTGACGACGCTACGCAAGGGTGGGGGGATCACTGCGATGGGATATGGTGTACCGTGGCGCGATAGGGGCTAGCGATGGCTACGAACCCTTCTCTCGACTCTTACGGAATTCGAACACGGAATTTTTTTCAACATCTTTAACACTCTCTTTGCTTTTAAACAATTCGTACCTCGTGTTCCGAAGATTCGCACCAACGCGTCAATTAATTTCAACCTTCCCTCAACCGTGGAATACTAGGTTGTTCGATAAGTTTTGTCGTTTCTTCCATTGTAGAAAAATATTGGGTTGTTCGGAAAGTAATTTCGTTTTTTTTTTTTTTTTTTTTTTTTTTTTTTGTGAAAATGAAACACGGTTTTTTTAGAACGTATAAACATTTTATCAAATTGTATATTCTCAATTTTGGAAAACGAAATTACTTTTCAAACAAGCCAATACTATGACACTTCAACTTTGAATAATTGTAAATATACGAACGAGTCGATGTCTGCATGAAACTTTACACGTGTTCATCAAACAGTAGTAACATCTTTAGAAGAAGAAAACGAATCTAATAGCTCCATTTCTTATCGAACGAGAAAATTCATTTAGCAACCAATTACAATCGTTTCGTACGAAACTCTATATTACGAATTTATTGTAAATTATTTTTCCCCCGTGATGGTACACGATTCTTCTCATCGAAGTTGTTAATCCCTTCGAGACGGATACTTTGTTATTTGAAATTCAAAAACATCCAAGGAGCTTCGTTGTCTATCGACAAAGGTAATAGGCTTTCGTTGCACCATAAATGGAAGAATTAAATAAAACACGATATGCAAAGATAAACGTACAGTTACCAGGCACAGGATACAATTGTTCACCTAACTCGGCATACAAGTCGATGAAATTGTTGCCAATACGAGATTATTCGAGCAGAATTTTAAAATCCGTTTACATGCACGGATAAAGTATCCCGGAGCTATCACTCGACAATTGAAGAACGCTATCAGTTATATATTATTATCGGGACGAGGATATGTATATACTGTATATATTTGAGAATCTCGAGGGATAATTCCTCTTCGCTGTATAATATTGAACGCGGCCGAACAGAGACCCTTCTTAACCTAGTATACAAATAGAATCGGTAAAATGTAATCTGTACATATATAAAACTCAAGTTCTATCCGCTCGTTTGATTTCGTGAATACCTTCGATCGTTATCGCCGTGAAAACTGTTAACGAAGATTTTTTTTTTCAGCGAACGCAAATATACAAAATCGTGTAAAAGTTAAGTTCTCTATCGAGTAAGAATGATTTTTAAAAATTACGACAAAAATAGATTCGCTAAAATAAAGTGAAATATACGTTAAGTTTTCAACACGATCTTTCCATGTTTTTCGTAATTATTTTCAATAATTGGTGAAACACGAACATCAGTTTCATCGATCAACGTTGTACGTTCCGTTAAAATATATTAAATTACATCTGTAAAGGAATACGATATTCGTTGGGCAAAAATGATCCCCTCGGAGAACCACTGAAAACCCTCTAAATTTTCCCCCAAAACGAGCCATCGGGTAAACAAATATCATTCGACATTTTTTATATATTTTATCCCAAAGAATTTCAATTGCACGATATTCTACGAATCTGCTTAACATTTTCAGAAACATTAGAATCATGTAATTTTGTATTCTTCTCAAGTTTAAATAATAAAACTATTGGCTCGATTTTTAAACGAATTCGTAGTATCGTCGTGATGATGCGTGAAAGATTAAGTAATTTATTTAGAAACATCTACGAAAAAGCGGTTCTCGTTTTTACAGAAATCTGATTGAAATTTAAATTCAATGTATGAATTTTTTAACGAATTCATAGTATTGTAAAAATGCGTGAAAAGTTAATTAATTTATTTAGAAACATCTATGAAGAAGTTTTTACAGAAATCTGATTGAAATTTAAATTCGATTTATTAATTTTTAAACGAATCGATAGTATCGTCGTGACGCTCGGTGTTTGTACAATGCATAATTTTGTTATTCGGCTAACGTACGAAGCAATTTGATTCGCTTTCGTGACGTCACCGCGCGGGGGTTGCCACGAAGGAGGGAAGGGAATTTGAGAATCACTGCGACAGAGATAACCGTGCCACTAATGGACGAAATAGTGGTGGTAGGAGGGATGCTCTCGGTGGTGGTACGCGGAGGCAACGTGCCAGCCGTGAGGGGAGGTAGCCATGAATGAAAGTAGCGCGTATCGATTTACCCGCGCCGCCCTAGATAAAATATGGTAAATAGTGAGCCAAAACGGGCTACGAATGAAGAACGTCATCGCGCATAACGCCGCCTTTTTGGCCGATCGTTTCCACCCATGATTCCTACGTGAACAATTTTCGATAACACGTGCCGTTACGCCTCGTTGGACCTTACAATTTAATTAAAACATCCACCGTTGCAATCCGTAAGAATAGACACCGTCCCAAAGTAACGCCAAACGAACGAAAAATCTCCGTATCGTTCGAAAATGTTCTCAGTTTTCAGTCACGATCGTAAACTCGGTTTCACAATTGAACATCGTTGGAAACATCCACGACAGAATCGGATTTGTTGTTCCCGATTGTCACGATCTGCCACGGAGAAAAAATTTCACAGATTTTCACCAATCTTTTTTCATACTCGCAACAGTTATTGTGCATTTTGTAAAATTAAGAGACAGTAAAAATCGTCGTTACTCGAACGCTGACTTTTAACTTTACGAATCGACGTAGTGTCCACGTTAAGCGATATTTCGCCATGAATAATTTACACAACTCACGTAGTACACAGACATTACGTACCCGCGTTGAAAGCATACGTCATACTTGTAATGTATACATCGCGCGGGGCGCTGTAATAAAAAGTAATTCAAGGTAGCTGCTGATGGTTCTATATAAACAGCCAACTTCGTACGCACGCATTCGACGCGTCCGCAGACGGTAATTACCGTTGTCTGATCTATTATTACCACCTGGATGTAAAACATTATCGTTGGAAAAATGTTTACGCTTTCTGAAAATATGATTCGATGCGACTGCTAAATACGTTCTGCCATTCGGTCCCTGGTTTCAGGGATTGTGTAAACTTTACGACGAGAAAGTGCATTGAAAATAGTTGAAGGACTTTACAAAAACTCATCGGGAAAAATGTAGAACGTCGACGTTACACAGATCAATGGAACGATCGCAGCGCTATATGCGTGTCACTATCTAAAATTATTGTCTCGGGCTGCCGCCATTATCCATTCATGCGATTTGTCCAAGCTCCTTGCACATCAATGGCACCAAAATCTACCATTCAAATAAACCCCCAAACCCTTCACGAAGCGCACAGCTTAGACGCTGGAACATCGTTTAAGATTCAACGAAAAATACGTGCGGAAACACACCATCGCGAGTCATTGATCTCACGAAAGATTTCATGGTGCTCCTTATGCACCAACAGATTGCAAATGCACCCTGTCACGGTCCGACGTGACTGTCAGAAATTCCTTCCGACAGAGAAACGAGAACAATCGACCCCGGAGACGATAATACGACATCCCCGAAATGTTCTCGTCAACTACGTCCGTGTAACGAAACGTCACCGTGACATCTGCTAAAAACCGAATTAACTAACGGTGTGAAAGATCGCTCGTAAATCGATGCACGTAAAATACTTTCGATATGTAACGTGTCTAGTAACGATAGAAAGGTATAGCTGCAACGAAACAAGGCGCAACATCTAAATAGGAAATTTTGCAAGACGATGTTTCGCGATGAATGGATGAAAAATCACCGATGATCACATACCTGGGTCATGACAGGGGTGGTATCTTCATGTTTCGACGGTGGCGAGTTTCAACACGGCTGGGCGTCGATGTGGCGATATATCCCAGTATCGTCGGACAAAAACGACGGCACTGCAATGGTTGACCACCACTTCCACGCCATAACACGTCGTGAAACGCGCGACGGTTTACTCACATGACAGGTCGTGGGGGGATCCGTGAAAATACCGTGTTGAATCGTTGTTGAATGTGGCCGCGTGAGACACGCAAAATATTCACGGATACCGGGTGGTGCACGCGTTCTCTTCGCCAAGTGAAACAGACCGTCCCTCCGACAGCCCCGTGTTCGACGGTGGCTGCGGGATTGTTGGGGGTTCGCTGCTACCGAACGAACGAGAACGAGGAAGAGATTAACGAAGAAAGGTGTGACGTGAGCGAGACGGAGAACGAATGATTCAGTGGTGTGACGCTCCGTGGCGCCACCCTCGACCCTCCTTAGCGCAATACAAATACGACAGAGGAGAACCAATATATCGGGCATTATAATCAGTGGTGGGATCAAAATCGATTGGCATTCGCAAATATCGATCAATTCAGTACCTGATCCTTTCGTGGAAATAAAGTAATACATTCTCATAGAAACCACTGCTATCGAAACATACACGGTTTGAAATATACTTCAAATAGTTCAAATGTAGCGAGCATAAAATCTTTTGGTAATAATATTCAAACTTCATCGAATGCATATGATTAGATACTGCACTTGATAGTGTTGATCAAAGGTTATGAGACAAAATAGTAGATAATATTCCATTTTATCGAGAATTTCACGCAATTATTGCGAGGACATCTGTACCGGCAGAAAGAATACTTTCAAAGAGAGAAATATCATTAATAAAAGATGATTTGTAGACGACTGTGATTGTTAAAAATATAGTGTACAGAGTTGCTTACGACGGTTACTCGAAATATTGTTTAAACTCAAAATATGACAGGATATTTTATATAAAACTTGTTGGTTATGTTCTAAGATAATTAACTTGATCTCTAATACATTGTACGCTTATCTCTTGTGTTCAAAAATATTTTAATTTACAATTTTCACGATTAAATGTATATTACCACTTTTGTCGTACGTCGCCGGAATGAGAAGGCGCAATTACTAATCCTATAGATATCTCATCGTGTATCCGGAGAATTTTATCGACAGAAATTAAACTTTTACTTCTTTCTTGATTAATTAATCCGACTTTAAGGAACTGATTGCAACCATTCTTGATTTTACTTATAAAGGTAAAAAATTAAATAATTTAAACCAGGAATGGAAGCACCTATATCCGGATTGGATTGTCAGAAAGTAACTTTCATTTATTACTAATGTAAGTAAATGAAAGCATACTTTGGTTGCAACTAAGACAAGATTGTATATATGTAAATACAGTAAGATACAAATAATCTCACGAAAGATTTATCGTAACGTTGACATCACAGATTAATTGTACATTACATGATTAAAAAAATACAATACAGAAATCACGATTCTAGATTTCTTTGTTTATGCGTAGTGATAACCAATGTCCAAAAATAACTCATGAAAACCGATATTCTTAAACACTTGATCGCAGTCGAATTTACGAAAATAAAAATAACCTTGTATTTGCAACACAATCAAAGATGTCAATATTTCTCTCGTCGTTTTTATAAAAAACAAAAACTATGCAGAAAGATAGACAGTAGAAAAATTTATTATCTATAAAGCAGGTTATTGTACGATACCAAACGATCGTTCACCATCTACATATTGCTTGAGTGTACAAATTCCGAAGTATAAAGGGTGTCTCCAATAGATATAAACGATAGTCACGATGTTGGAAATGAAAAAGTAATTATTATAAACACAAGAAGAAAAATCTGTAATATTTTATTTTACATTATGAACAATGCTGAACATGTACCAAAGTCATGTATAATATCTATGGTAAGAAAAATATTACATCAAAATTATGGGTTCGTTCAAAAGGTTAACTCTGTTTATTACAAGCTGGAGACAATAATCTATTCAACTTCCATTCCAACTTCATTTGCAAATTCATCAATCGCAGAATTTTCATTATAACCCATTACAAGTTATAAATAATTACGATAAAGAATACAATTTAGAATTTTATCAATCGGTCTTATTTGATCGTGAATATAATTCGATTTATCTTAAAAGATGATTTGTACAATAACAATAAAAAATTATAGCAATCGAAAGTGTAAATGTAACCGATAAGCTTATCTCAAATGTACAGGTGAAAACGTACAGGTGCATAGATTTTAACGGGAGAATATAAACAGAGGGCGCATCTGGGAATGGTGCAGTCTGTCTTTTTGCACGACACGCTGACATCGCAGCTCATCGAACAATCAACCAATTTTTTAACGATTAACATTAGTAATCGAATTTGGTAATGAGATAATTTCATTTTTTCTACGTGAAATTTGAAACTGGTTTAGAACATTGAAAATCATTCGAGAATAATTTATAAATTGGTTATGGTTTGAGTAACAGTGGAAGTCGGTTCTATCGTCAATACATTTCAATCAAATACAAGGGTACGTAAATTGTTCACTAAAAATAGTTTTAGAATATTTACATTTTATGTTACGGAAAAATAGAATTGTATTCAAATTTTATATCACACAAAGTAAGGAGTCTAGTTTGCAATTTTATGAACAAAAATTTGAATATTCCAACAATGTTGAATTCTTCGAGAAATGTTCAGTCATCTTAATTAAAGAATATTAAATAAACTTGAAAGTACAAGAAAAATAAAAATGTTTCTTTGCTTCAAACAGCGAAATCTCTATACAGATGAAATATGAGATTCCATACCTCTTCTCTAGTCTGTATTTTAACAATTTCGACAAATAACATTTCTGCTCTCTACAACGGTTATAACGTCATTTCTTTTAAATAATGACCACGTTTGTCATTATAATAAAAAATATTTCAAATTGTTAGATAAAGAATACTTGAACCATTAAACGTTACAAGCCGCAATTTACGAAATCACAAGTTTTATTGAACGATAATTGAAATGCTTCAAATATTCTTGGACAATCGAGATCAGCTTCAAGAAAATTGAAAATCGAATCAGTAGTCACATTTAATTCGATTCGATTTATTCATACTTATTCACGAAATATTTTTAACTCACTTTATACAAGATTGTCTTATTTATTTACAAATTACGGAGTGATTGAAAGATAATTACGTTTTTTACACATGGCATTAACATTCCTTTAACATTTCATAATCTTCCTCCAAAGAGCATATAGTACATCTGCTTGAAACAAAAACTGACATTTTAAAACAAAAAACTACGTAAAAAGTGACGTTTATTCTACTTTTACAAAAATTACATTTTACAATTACAAAAATAATAGATTACACTTCTATAAAGTCAGTATCGTCAGTCGATAAAGAAATACCGGAAAAGTCAATCGATATCCACGCGATCAATTTTTCCTTTCGATTAGGTAATCAAAATGAAAGTATGGAAAGTAATACCGTTGTAAAACCGGTGGCGATTAAGAATCAAACATGCTGTGCAAAATATTATTACTTTTTCATATTTGGTTAATTTCATTCACATAAATGTTTTCTAGATTAAGTTGAAGTACTCGTGTTCTATTTTACAGTATAATTTCTCAGCAAATATAAGTTTTCAGCAAAATGAAAATAACAATTTGATAAGAATAAAAGGAAGTGTATTTTTACATTTTTAATCCTTTTTTTTAATTTGTTTCATGATAATTATTTTCAAAACATTCTGCGAGCTGACAGTAGTTCTCAAATCCACATCTTGCACGCTCTGAACAGTTATGTTGTTCACTGCCAATCAGTTCATTCCATGTTGAAATCCACGGAACGCGTTTCAGTATTCCCTTCAGGCATTGAAATGTCAAGTTTATCGTCGCGTATGCGCCTTGTATGTAAACAGTTCCAATTGCTTGAATATTTCAAATATTTGTAATGTAAATTTGACGATCTTCAAACGTCTTGAAAATCAATCTAATAATCATCTATACCCTTAATCGCAAAACATTACGAGGTAATGCTACTCTTTCCTCTATCTTATTTGCGACAGTTAAATATGTTTGTTGATTAAAACATTATGCGCAATGCAAATGAGGCCTGTAAATCAAGGATAAACAAACGGCATATAGTTGAATTTGAAGAAATTTGCCAAGTACATACTACGGAGCTAATCCGACACGTACGATAAAACACGATCATTCTAGGTAGCCGAAGACAAAGGAGATCTGCGGATAAAATACTCACAATTGTCTTTCCTAGGCGTAATTGTACCGTAATAGTTACAACGGCGATCAGCGAGTCAGTGTGCAGAGCCTCTCGTCGTGTGTACGAAAGGAAATCAATGCTCACACCACGAACGACAGTGATTGTGTGTAAAAATGAAATGGGGCATTGGGTGAAAGTACTCTTGGCTTGGAGGTCTTATATCAGATCAGTCTGCTAAGAGCCGTGCAGGATGTGGATGGCAATTTTCCTCTGCTCCTAATGACCAGATCTCTTCTAGACTCCGACAGAGTCATGTCTTTTTCTTAAATTTTCTTTGACAAAATTATGCTACCGAAGTCATAGTATAACAATAATCGGTTCAGTGCTTGTGTCAGTGAAAGGAAATAGTAAAAAGAATTGTGCGTTTTTGCAGAATGTTACAGATGGTATGGATATGGTGTTTGCTTGTGTCAGTGGCAGATTTGACATTGGCCCTTGAAAATGGTCTCGTGAACACACCACCCATGGGGTGGCTTGCTTGGGAACGATTTAGGTGCAACACAGACTGCAAAAATGATCCTGAGAATTGTATCAGGTGAGAGTATTAATCATAATGAGTTTTCTTTTTTTTCTTAAATTTCCTATACTTTGTATTTCAAACTGGTTTATTGGTCATTCCTTTATGTTTATAACATTATATTAGTATATTGTTTTAATTTTTAAATGGTATTTTATGATACAACATGATTCTGTATGATAAAGTGAAACTTCATTAGCATCTCTGTTATATCTCTAAATTTAAAGATTAATGGTACAAATTCTATTTATTAGATAAATATCAAATATTAGAATTTGATTTTATTACAAAAACAACTCATATAAATGATTATGTATTAAAAATATAAATATTGTTTGCCTTTTTGATATATAAAAATTTATGCTAGTAGCTGAAAAAATTATAAATATGTCATACTTATGACTACAAAACAGTAGTTGATCAATCATTATTATTGAGAATACAATGCAATATTAAAGCAAAAAATATAATGAGTTTATTTGATGCCTTACTATTTTGAAGTAGATTGTTAAAAATAATGTATATATCCATTTTTATACACACTTAATAACAAAATACTTTTACAAGAGAGTTTATAAATGTTAAGAATTTTTCCAACTGCAAATATATATAGAGTATTTTCATTTATGTACAAATTACAATATCTTAACTTGTAGAGATTAATTAATCATTGTACAGATAAACAATAGTTATCACATAGTAAATTTGTTTTTGAAGTTATTTGTTCAAAATTATGTAGCACCATTAATTATTGTTGATAACATTAATTGTCAGAGATTTGAAAGTAAAGTAAAAGTCATACTGCTGTACATGTACTCATGTTTCATAAATATGTAAATATTATAATATTCTAGAGAAAATTACAGTTATTTTTGTTTCATAAAGTATCAATTAAATGAGAATTAGTTAACATAAAACATAAACCAAAGCTGTGTGACCTTAAGAATGATTCTTAATCATTTTATTTAAAGCTGTGTCATAGTTATGTAAATTTATATTCCTATTCAAGGTTATATTACTAACAAAAGATAAATACGTAATGAGTGAAGCATTTCTTAAAGAGAAATACAATTGTTATAATAATTATATGTTAATAATGGAAACATCTTTGAGGGACAGAATATTATATATTTCAATATTGCATATTTTATGTAAATATATTTTGTCATTAAAAAAATCATCTGATACAATTTAAAAAAAAAAACTTACTCTATTATATTGCTTAAAAATTAATTTTCACACTTTATAGTGATCGACTCTTTCGCACAATGGCAGACATTATTGTAGCAGAAGGTTACGCTGCAGTTGGATATGAGTATGTTAATATTGACGATTGTTGGTTGGAAAAAGATAGAGACCCCACTGGTCAACTTGTACCAGATAGACAAAGATTTCCATATGGCATGAAAAGTCTTGCAAATTACGTACGTTTCAATCATTTTTTTAAACCTTCTCTAATCAAATTATAATCTTACATTTCTCTATTTTGTCTATAGATTCATTCAAAAAATCTTAAATTTGGAATTTATGAAGATTTTGGTAACTATACATGTGCTGGTTACCCTGGAATATTGGGGTACTTAGAAACTGATGCACTTACTTTTGCATCTTGGGATGTAGATTATGTAAAATTAGACGGATGTTACTCACATCCATCTGAAATGGACAAAGGTACGATAAAACTAAATAACAATTACATACTTAGTTTAGAATAAATGCCGTCCAAAAATATTTAGGCTTATAATTTTTAAAATACTTCAGGATATCCTGAGTTTGGATTCTACTTGAACCAAACTGGTCGACCTATGGTATATTCTTGTAGTTGGCCAGTTTATCAAATTTATGCTGGTATGCAGGTTGGTATTGTTATAATACTATCATAAGAATAAACATTACATTATCATTAAATTTATACCTACAATTTTAAAGGTCAATTTTTCTAATAAATTTTAAGTCATGAGATTCTACATTGAATAAAATTTCAGCCAAACTATACTTCCATAATAGAAAACTGTAATCTTTGGAGAAACTTTGACGATATACAAGACTCATGGAATAGCTTAGAAACGATCATAGATTATTATGGCAACAATCAAGATTCGATCGTACCAAACGCTGGACCCGGACATTGGAATGATCCTGATATGTTAATTATTGGTAATTTTGGATTGAGTTATGAACAAAGCAAAACACAAATGGCTTTGTGGGCTATATTGGCTGCGCCTCTACTGATGTCCGTCGATCTGCGAACCATTAGACCTGAATACAAAGCTATTTTACAAAATAGGAAAATTATTGCTGTAGATCAAGATCCATTAGGTATACAGGGTCGACGCATCTACAAAGTTAGTAAATTCAGCATGTATTAAAATGAATTGGTGTTCCTTAATGTGAAACATCCATCAAAATTGAATTGAATGAAAAAATAAGCACTGCATATACTTTGCAATGTGATAGTAAGAATTGTATTTTACTCTTTCAGCATAAAGGCATCGAAATCTGGGCGAAGCCAATTACTCCCGTCTATCAGAATTACTACTCTTACGCCATAGCGTTCATAAATAGGAGAACAGACGGAACACCTTCCGATGTATCCGTTACACTAAAAGAACTTGGACTACAGTATCCTGGAGGATATAATGTAGAAGTATGTATTTATAAGTTCATTGATTTTTCTTTTTTTAATTAAGTTGAAAAAACTTTAATTGTGCGTGTTTTAGGATTTATATGAAGATGTAAACTACGGCATTTTAACAGCGCAAACGAAAATAAAAGTTAAAGTGAATCCATCTGGAGTTGTGATACTGCGGTGCGATTTGCACTTAGATGATATTTTCGATACGAATCAATTTTCACAATACTCGCCATCAAATCAACTCTTCAAAGTCAGACAGAATTCGTTTCAGTAACATGATTTAAACATTAACAAATTTTTAACTGTAATTTACCTTTTTTTTTGTAATACTTGACAACACAATGTTACCATACTTTGTTAAGAAAGTAGAAAATAAAGAATTTTATAATCTATCAGATTAAAATTTTTGTAAGTATCAAGAAAAGGCCCGTTAGAATATTTGGTTTACATAGAAAATACATAACTTCACCATTTACAACAACTGCAGAAATAATAAAAAATGTATTGAAATCAGTTTTAAATCAATTTCTGGATACGCACCACGTGTACGCGTTATCAAACATACGTTGCCACGGTGAAACTATATACTTATTCCAATCTGTTGGTTTCCAAGGCCATTGCCACATTTGCGTACATCGCTCAGGATGTGGCATCATCGCCAAGTGTCGACCGTTCACAGAGCAAATACCAGCAATGCCATCTATGATAAATCATAAATATTGTATACATATTTATAATATTATATTACGTGAAAGAAGCATGCAACAAACTCTTACCGATACTTCCATTAGGGTTAAGAGGATATCGTTCAGTTGAATTGCCGTAATCGTCCGTGTATTTAATAGCCAAGCAGTGATTTTCTTTCAGTTTCTTTAAAACTTCACTGGTACGGAAAGTGAATCTCCCTTCGCCGTGAGCAATCCATACACCTAAAACGCTGTTTTCCATTCCACTTAACATAATCGATGGTGACTTATCAATTCTGACGGTACTCCATCGACACTCAAATCTTTCTGATATGTTGTGATCTAAGAAAATGTCTGATTCTCTGACATCACCTGTAACAGAATAAAAATAGTTAGAAATGTTATCTGTACTGGAAAATTGTATAAGCACAACCTTTTTTCATATTGAATATATTTTATTAATAAAAAGAAACGTGCCAGTTTCGTTTCCTATCCATCCTAGCAAAGACATTAATTGACATCCATTACAAACTCCTAAACTGAATGTATCTTTGCGAGAAATAAATGTTCTTAATTGTTTTTGTAAAAATGGGTTGAACAAAAGGCTTGCAGCCCAGCCTTTGGCAGAGCCTAGAACATCTGAAATTACAAATTACTTTAATTCTGATAAATTTTTATTTAAAGTAATTAAAAACTGTTGGGTAAATTACCTGCATAACTGAAACCACCAGGAAATATGACACCCTTGAATCTATCAAACGTGACTTTGTTTTCCAACAAATCTTGCATTGTAACGTCCCAAACTTCAAAACCAGCCTGTACCAATGATGCCACCATTTCTCTGTCACCGTTTATGCCTTCTTCTCTTATCACAGCAACCATGATGTTTGCTATATAAATAAGACGAAATATAAAATATATTGGAAAGTATTACAAGATTTATGTTAAATTGTTTTAATTGAATTTTTACGAACAAGATAGATTATTTTGAACCTCAATAGGTCTGATTTCAGGATCAAACGTTAACTTGTAAGTGGGCGCAGTTCTGTCTTTCAATCCATTGAACTCTTCCAATGCGCATTCAACATTCGTTTGTCGACGTTCTAACTGGTAACTAGTTTCTTCCCACAGAGACATTAAACATAAAACTGTTGAATCCAAAACTGTTTTTTCCCGTACTTTGATGTTTATCTAAAACAGTTAAATAAACACAACATAAATAACAAATGTCTATGTTCATAATTTTATATGAAACACGGAATGCGTACTTTTGATAACAATCCAAAGTCTCCTGATCGTCCAATTAAATATACGGGAACATTGAACTGTTTAAATACATCTAACGCGTAATTGTAATTTTCTTCATCAACTTCTAATATCCATCCTACTTCTTCAGTGAATAAAACTTCGATAGGCAATCCCAATTTGTGAGAAATATTAACATTTATTCCAGAAATACCAGCGAAACACATTTCAAGAAGGCACGTGATAAGTCCGCCATCACTGATATCATGACCAGCTAATATCTTTTCCTCTATTGTAAGAAGGATAATATTAAACATGACTTATTTTTCTGAAATGTATAGAAATGATTCTAACAGATGGTGTTACTCAACGTCACCTGCAATCAAACGTTGCGTGGCATTAAAAGCATTTTTTAATAGGTCAGCGCATTGCATATCTGGAACATCATTACCAAGAGACTTATAAACCTGAGTCAAAGCCGTACCACCAATTCGACTTTTTCCGTTTGATAAATCCACGAATAATATACAACCACTCTTTCCTATTGCAGGTGCTTTTAAATCGGGTGTTACTACCTACAATATAATGGTAATAATGACAATTGAATATAAATATGCAGCTAAAAAGTGTTAAGCATTAGATTTAACTTACTTGCCGAATGTCGGGACAAGGAGCATAACAAGAAATTACAAGTGTTCCTGGTGCTTTAACAACATCTTTATCAATTCGAGCAGCCATACTCAAAGAATCCTTTCCTCCGTCAATCGCAATTCCAAGTTCGTTCATGATCAAACACATAGCGGAACATGCATCGTATAGTGCAGCACCTTCTCCTGGTAATTTAGCAGCCCACATCCAATTCCCACTACATTTAACATCCTAAAACCATAAAATATAAACTAGATTAAAAAAAATATGCATTTCATTGAATTCGTGTTTGATTTAAATTAATATAACATTAATACTTGTATGTTTGAGATATGTGCAAAGACCAAGTTACTTAAAGCTTCTGCTACGGTCATACGAGCTCCAGCTGCTGGATTCACAAGACCTTTTATCGGCTGTTCTCCGATAGATGTTGCTATACCAGCCTATGTAGCAAAATATAAGTAAATAAAAAATGATGAAGAAAACTGTTGTATGGTACAACTTTCTGTTCTCATATATTTCTTTACCGTAGTGAAATGAGAAACTGCAGCTACAGCAACGTCAGCAAGAGGAGTGTGCAAGGGACCAACACACTGTTGCTGTGCAATCAATCCAGTAACACAACGATCAACTTTATTAGTTAAGTATCGTTTGCTTCCTACTGAAAGCAAACGTAGGACTCTTTCTAAAGCAGAGTGTACAGTTAAATCCGTTGGTAGTGAGAAAGAAGGTAATCGTGTCGGTTGTCTTTGAAGATTAAAGGTCTGCGAAAACATTAAAATGTATGTAATTTAAGTTTTGTTAAACATTTACTCATTCAAAGTATCGCATCATTTATACGTACTTACCTTACGAGGCATTTTACCAAGTACTAAATTTAAATCTAAATCAACCGGATGTCGCACTTTATTTTCATAATCCTTATTTAAGTACTTAGACGTGTCGCCATCATTTTCTTCGGATAGAATGATATTTCCATTTCCCGTAACTGTTCCCACAAAATTAATAGGACACTTTTCTCGTGCTGCTATTTCTTTGAGCAAGCTACTATCCTCTGGCTTACATAAAATCGCATCATTTTCTTGATATTCAGCACCCCATAATTCTAAGGTACTGATGCTTGGGTCACCTAATTCAAACTTCTTTGTGAAGATAACAGCACCCGCAGGTTCTACCAATTCTTTTATAACATTACCTAACATTGTTTTAAACATTAATCAATAATACATTATATACAGTTATGATTACATGAAAATATTTCTTACCATTGCCTCCAGCTCCTTGGTCATGTATACTGAGTACTGGATTTTTTCGACCCATTTCAGTGCATGCGCGAACTACTCTGTTTAATTTTTGTTCCATTTCAGGATCACCTCGTTGCACTGCTCCAAAATCCAATTCTGATTTATTATCACCTTGTACCTAACAATACTTTGTTTTTAATTGATCATTAAGAAGAAAGTACAAGACCTGACGATTACATTATCATAAACAATTTATATTTACCTCAATAGAACTTGCTGCACCACCTCCCACACCAATTCTATAAACAGGACCACCAATTTTAACAACTTCCATACCTGAAATAATAATTTTTTATATTTATAATGTACAATGTATATAATAATCTGATATGCAATTTTTTTTACCTTTTTGTGCTGTAACTTTCTGCGACATACAAGAATCCATTGTGCCCAGTCCTCCACTAAACATTATGGGCTTAATCCATTCACGTCGTACACCTACATTATCCATTATACCAAAAGAACGAGTAAAACCAGATACAAGTGGTTCTCCAAACTTATTGCCATAATCGGATGCACCATTACTAGCTTCAATTATAATTTCCAATGGACTGGCCATATTACTAGGATATGGTACATCCTTCTGCTCCCATGGAAAATCATATCCTAAACAGGAAATAAAAAATTTAATAAACATAGTTAATTATATTAAATGTATGTAAATTTTTAAAAAGTACAACGAACCTGGAATATGCAGATTACCAACAGAATAACCTGCTGTTCCAGCAATATAATATCCTCCTCTACCTATACCTTGAATATCTCGTAATCTTCCTCCAGTTCCAGTCGTAGCTCCACTGTAAATTATAATGTTTGTAAGATATATTACAATTTCTTTAGTAAATTTTTTGATTATTTACCTGAATGGAGCAACACCAGT
Source organism: Ptiloglossa arizonensis (assembly GCF_051014685.1). Taxonomy (NCBI): domain Eukaryota; kingdom Metazoa; phylum Arthropoda; class Insecta; order Hymenoptera; family Colletidae; genus Ptiloglossa; species Ptiloglossa arizonensis. The sequence goes on from NC_135050.1 coordinate 25,819,354, forward strand.
TGGAAAATTGTGAGTCTCTGCAGTAAATATAAGATCCCGATCTACATTTTCTATACAAAACGGACTACACTTATGTGTTTCATTTGGTCGAAGTGCTTTTACTTGATATCCCTTAATTGCACTACTATTGTCACTAAACTTAATTGTATTGTTTGAATTAGAATAGTTCTGTGTCTCTATAATCATATCAAGTAACGATTTTTTCATCTCTTTGCCATCAACAATCATACAACCTTTGAAAAACCAATGACGACTATGTTCACTATTAGACTGGGCCAAATCAAAACATTCAACACTAGTTGGATTGCGCTTTAATTTGTTGAGAAATAAGTCTGTGTAAAAATCTAAGTCCCAGTTGTCAAATGCTAAACCTATACAAATAATAAAGAATATAATGTCTCTGATAAAATAATGTATTTTATTTTACTATAAATATATACCCAATTTTAAATTCACTTCTTCCAATGCTTTTCGCCCATCTTTCAAAATATCTACTTCAAACCATTTTTCAGGCCTGAAACCATGATCAAACGTTTCTATTGGTTTTATGTATCTGCATTCAGTCATTTTATCATGTAATATGTTTATTATCTGTAAAAAAATGAATACAAAAGTATGCATTACTAGTATCACAAATACTATTATGAATTTTTTATACATACAGCATTTTCAACTTCCTTTTCAATCAGTCCATTATATTTGATACAATATCTAGTTGCTACTTCTATTCTTGTTATTTTATATATATTTACAGATTTACAAATTGATACTGCATTGCTGGAAAATGCTGTAGAAAAATTCAACCTGTAATAGTAAGAAAAATTGATTACTTTTACTTTCCACAATATTATAAGATGAGTAATTTTCTTTTATTTATTTTATTTTACCTTGGACCAATTTCAATAATCAAATTATTATCTAACTTCTCATCAAATACACTACAAGTCTGTAAATTGTGTTGCTTGAATGGAGAAATTAAAATCCACTTCAACAGTTTTATTTCTTCTTCACTTAAAGGTTCATTGATTTCAATATAATAGCACAATTCAGTTTCCAAACCAATTATTGAATTTGATATTTGAGCCACATTATTGAATTTGTTTTTAAGTTGGCCTGACTTTAAACCAGGTACTTTATAGAATTTTATAATACTCATGGTCTGAAAGTCAGAAATCACAAAATAATAAAATTTACAGCAGAATGGAACAAACAATGCAAAATGAAAATATTAAAGCATAGAAACACAGATAAATTATAGTACTAAATTGATACTTTACATTTACATTCACTTAGACCCCCTGGTCAACTATAAAAAGTATTATTGTGTTATCTTAGTTTATCAGTATGGTAATGACAAAATAAAATACCCGCGTCATAATTACAAAACCAAATAGAGTTTAAGCTGAGGTCAAAAGGACATATTGCTCAATAATACTCTTATCTTCCTTGACATTATGTATGTTTTCATATTTTCCTAGACTTTTAAAATATTGTAATAACTTTATTAGATTTATTTTTGATGATATTAATGCATAGTTCTTAGATAATTCATTATTTAAGGACAATGCATTAATATCATTGAAAATGAATTTATTTATGATTGCTACAAAAATATTGATATCAAATCTGAATTTCTTTCAATAAATGTAATTATTATTTTACAACATTTACGTCATGATTTTATAACTAATTTACTATCATTCTAATGCAAAAATAGATTAATGTATATAATAATAAGGATGAAATTAAATTCAGAATAGTAAATAAATTTGATTAATTAAACAATTTTTATAAGTTGTTTTATAGATTATTTTTAATATGTTATAATTTAATAAATTTAATAAATATAATTTTGTTTCAATCCATTATATATTATTCTTAATATGATTCATTTGAATGCAATAAATTCTATTACAAAATTTTGCCGCCGTGGTACACACATATGTAACTCTGAAACACAGTTATATATGTATACAATTTTATCGCAACAAATGATCATCGTGTCAGAATTATATTAAATTTTTTCAACGATTAATTACTACAAAAAAATTAATATATTTGCTTTTGAATATGTGCCTAATGTTATGTTTATGAATATATGTTTGAAACAGATTTAAATATAATAAAATTGCTTTTCTTTGTTAACAGTTAAAAACAAATTTATTTATTATTAACAAACGTTTCACTTACGGTATTAAATATACAATATGAAAGCCTTTTATAGATATACTAACCCAATAGGTTCTTTACGTGTTACAGTGAAATTATTAAAATTTATAAAATGATACATAACCTTGACGTTTGTATCATTCCTTGCCACGTGCCTTTCTCATACTTTTCTACCTGCCGATAAATTATTATATGTACTTTCTTGTAGATAATTTGTCTTCATTGAATCATGAAATTTAAACGTTGCTGAAATACACTAATTATTTAATTCACTTAATAAGACTAATATAAATGAATTGTTATAGTTCAAATTATTTAATACTTTGTAGTCAATACACAAATGTTCAATCCATCGTTTGATACATTATTTTGTAATAATTATCATTATATTTTTTAATAGTTTCTAAATAAATATACGAACAAATTAAAACAAGTAATTGTGTGAATTTTTATTTATTCTAATTTTATTCGTAGAATTATTATTTTTTTTTTGTAGAAATGAATATATCTTCACAAACAACCTTAACCCATACATTTTGGCAAGCATGAGTATTCCGAAATTCACATTATACGTAAAAAGTATTAAATGAATTCATGCATACCAACAAATAATTAAAACATTCACAATACAGTGACTGTGCTTAAAAAAATATTTCTTATTTAAATTATCTATCCAAGGAAATCGTAATTAGAAACGTCTTCAAACTGTTGATTTTGTGGATTTCCAGGAGCCATTGGTCTTGTTGTCATTTGTCCTCTGGCACTTACAATTTGTTGCTGTAGCCCAAGTACTTGTCTATATGGAGGTTGTGGCTAAAACAAAAAATTCGTTCATGTTTTTAATTAAATTGAATGCTCACTATGCAATTTTACAACGAATTCATAAATACACGATTTCATACTTGTTGCAATAAATGCCTAAGACCCATATTTGAACCGGGTCGCATCAATCTTGGTGCATTTGCTTGTTGATTTGTCATGCCCGCAGGATTGAGAGCTCTTTGCGCTTGCTGAGCCTATAATAAAACTTTTATTTTATGTCTTTTCTTCTGAATAAAAATGTACATTACAATTTCCAATAATTCTTAAAAATATTTCACCTCCATCTGTTGTTTGTACTGCATTTCCTGTTGTTGTGCTACTTCTAGATTTTGTTGAATCTATAAAATTAATTAAGCGTGAGAATTGACATTTTAATTTTTTTGTTATCCCTTTTGATTTACTTACATTTACTTCCAGCTGTGATTTATATTGCGCCTCTTGTTGCTGCGCAGCTTCCAACGTTTGCCGTAACTGTTGAATTTTCAATAAATTTTGATGCCTAGCGATTTCTATATCATCAAACGGTGGTCTTTGTTGTCCTATCATCGTGCCAGAAGCTGTAGCAACTTGGGGACCAGTAATTGCACCACTCTATCAGTACATTAATTATAACAAATACTTTATTTTATAGTATATTTAAATAAAAAGTTGTAGTTTTTCATCTACATATAAATCTATATATATGTGATATATAGATAATAGATGATAATTACTTTTAATTTCTAATATCACCAGTATTATCTGCTTAAATTTACTAAATTTATTGTGCGATAGGTTTTACCTGCATAGTTATTTGATTCTGAGGACCACCAGATGACGTTAACGTTTGTTGCGGATTATTTGCAGCGACAACATTTTGCGTTATTTGTCCTCCTCCCATTGCTATAGTGTTCGTCTGAGACATAAGAATACCTCCTTGGGACGTACCCGTAGTGGGCATGGGTCCAGTTAATGCATTTCCTTGTCCAGCTCCAGCCTAAAATGTCTAATTGTTACATTTCTACTCTTATAAACTCCATTAATACTCCACTTAAGAATATAAATTTATGCTAACTTGTCCCTGTCTCATAGAAGCATGTGATGTCTTTTGTTGTTGAATCACTTTTCGAAGACGATCTACAAAACCTGTCTGATCATTTGGAATGAATCCTAAATATGTTCTCTTCTCAGCCGTATACAGAAGAATAAGTACTTTTATGTCACAAGTCGACGTTGGCGGTAAAAGGGTGAAATGAACGCAACCCGCCTAAAAAGTTACTCCCTTATCAATGACTTGCAAGAATATTTCTTTAAATATACATAATATTGCATACTAACGAATCCAGAACTCATAACTTTCGTCAAAGACTCAAGTGCTTCGCAAGGCGTCGGATGAAAAAGAACGGACTTAGAGTTTTTTAAATAAGATCCGCCAATATTGCCTATAAGTTGTTTAGGCATTAACTGCATAAGCAATTTTTGTGGCCAAGTATCAGCTTTCCTAAGATGCATCAATTAAATATATTGTATTATCTTGATGAAAACATTGATATTTTTACAATTATGAAACAAGAACTTACAATTCTGGATCTCCATCTTTGGAATTTGCAGAAACCTGACAGGGAAGATGTCTGGTTTGCTTTTGCGCATCTGCAGGAATTTTAGCTTTTTCAACCCATTCAATAATACCCTGCCATATAGTATGTCTTTCACGTGGCACAGCAATTTGTGGACCAGCTACAGGGCCAGCAGATACATTACCCTTTAACATTTATATTCTTGCTCAATCAAATATTTTCTACATGTAAGTTAATAAAAGAATTTAAATATATTTCTTGAAAATATTACCTGTGCTTGAGAATGTGGCACTTGTTGCTGTTGAGTAACTGATGATACAGACGACTGTGTCTGGGAAGCGGTAACCGTTTGCGGTACTTGGGTCGGTATAGACTGACTAACACACGATACTGTAAGTTGTGGTCCACCTTGTCCATGAGGTTGTTGTGCTGACATAGGCATTGAAGCTTGTTGTTGAACATTTTGTTGTTGTTGCTGTTGCTGCTGCTGCTGCTGCTGCTGTTGTAACTGCATTGTAAATCTTACTTGCTGTTGCTGTGTCAGTTGTTGCTGCTGCTGTTGCTGTTGCTGTTGTTGTGCATTGGCAGCCATGACATTGCTATTAGTTACTGAAAATGTAAATAACATGTTATAGTTACACTCTTGGAAAAACATTAATATTTAATAAATTTAAATGCAATTAAAACTTAACAAATCCATTGATCACAAAATATCTTACTACCATCCATTCTTTGTCCAAATGGAGTTACATTAAGTCCCAAGGAAGGAGGTTGATTTAATTGTGCTATTAATGCACTGCTTTGCGTATTTGCTGCACCAGTAGTTCCTTGTGTCACAAACGGCCTCCATCTATTATGACCTACTCTTGCAGCTACAGCTGTTGGATGATAAGTTGGTGGAGCAGATATTTGAGGTATTTGAGGATTGTAAGGAGGTCGTCCAGCATTCATAGCAGCTGCTATTGGAGCTACAGTTTGGTGAACTGAAGTAATATTTTGAGGTGTTTGATTTCTATATGGAGGACCTTGCGATTGGGTCGGTTGAGTTATATTTTGTTGAACTTGATTCGTATTTGGACTGTCATTGCTTTGCAATGGACTTAGTGGAATTTGTGCAGCAGTACCCGGAGTATTATGAACAGCTCCACCAATTGGAGGACTAACAGGTCTTTCTTTTAAATTGTAGTTACGTAATAGCACTAAATGTCGTGGATCTTTAGCATAATTTTTGGTTTGTGATGACTGCAGATCTCCTCCAGCCTTTTCAAATAATTTAAATAATGCAGGTATTTTTCTAGGCGATAATATCGAAAGATTGATATTTCTCTGGAAAAGAACATTCTTATGTAAATTTAATTTATGTTTAACAATCAAATTATTCATTTTAATATACCTCTTGATAAAGACCAGCCAATTGTTCTACAGTGTGACCAGCAAATTTATACGATTCTTGTATGAGTGTCTGATATGGAGGAGAATTACAAATCAAAATGCAATGTTTCTGTGATGCTGTATTGGGTTCACGTCGTAACTGCAAGTCTTCGAAACATTGCAACCCAGTGGCAAGACCTTCTCCAATATTTGCATAAGATTCTCCCTTCCCACCAACCATTCTTTTTACATACAAAAGATCTTGCAAATTTAAACACTTATTAAGAGGAATAAAAAAGTATATGTTGATACTTTACTTACTCTAATTTATCTAAAACAAGTAGTAATTTGTGAGGATTTGCATATGGTCCAAAAGTCTCTGTACATGGTGCTGGTAAGCAATCAGCAGCATAATATACCACTATACCGTATAATGTTGCGCTATTCTGTTAAATAAAATTCAATTTGATTAAAAACATTAAAATTTAAAATGTAGGAGTTTATAATATTCGTTATACCTCAGAAACATATTCTCTATCTTCAATAGGACCTTGATTAAAATACCTTTAGGATATAATATAACCTTAGATTAATATGTAACTGTATAAATCAAATATCTTTATGAATACAAGAGACTATTTACAACTTACTCAAGTGTTGGAAGGAGGTAATTTGTTCTAAGGTCATTGAGATAAGCTCCATTAACAGCTGTTCCTTCGATAACAAATATAACATCGGCTTGTATGCCATGTTCTGTAGGACCTGCTACCATTTTTACTTTATGATATAAAACAATTTCACCAAGAATATTTAAAAAACATGAAAGTCTATATATTTTACTTCTACAAATTATGGTCTAGTCTTAATAATAAAGTACATTTAGTCAGAATTTTAAATATTGTTTTAAACGTTTAAGAATATTGTTTAGATCAACAGAGTAAGCAGAAGTTTTATAATATATATATACATATATATAAATCTCCTTAATATCGCGCTTTTGATTAATTACATTGGTGTCACGTAATACTAGATTTATGAAGCATTTAAAAAGCAAATATTAACATCACTGAATTTCACTCTCTCTTTATTTCTTCATTAATTTTAGTATATTTACTTCCGTTAAATACAACAGCTGATATTTTTAAGGAATCGACGATTAAGTCATAACTTTGTAGGTTAAATTCATTCGTTATAATTTTTCCAAATATTAATTAGTAGTAACTCATTGTATTGAATCACTAGTCAAATGTAAAGTGACGTTCTATACTAATAGAATTTTATTTATTAATAATATTACAGTGTCCGTAATAAAACACTTAAATATGATTCATAATAAACCATCACATCTTGTTTGAAAGGATCACTTTTAAATTCATTCTAGGTGGTTGGCAATATGCGTACTGAAATACGTAACATGTATATATGATACAAATAATGCAAAGAAGTATACAAAGGATACTGGTTGACAGTTTCAGTTCCCTCCGCCTATAAACACTCCGTACTTAACTATATTCACTAATCATTTTACAAAAATACATTCTCTCTTATAATTTCACTATTACTTAAAGTATTTATGAAAACAAACTTCTAATATTATCTAAACTAACAATGGCCAAATTGCGCATAATAGGATACACAACGAATCATGGAATTCATTCAACAGTTATGTATATGTGTACTCATGCTTCGGATAACTTCAGCGAGTCGGGAAAGAGTGTAAGGCTTTCTTTCTCGTTTTTGAATGTTTAAAGGAAGTAATAATCAAACAATACTTGGAAACTTTCATATTTTGTATAGAAAAAGAAGGTTTCAAGGAAAATGAAAGCAAAGGAGAGAAAATAATTATCAAGGACAACTTGTGGGTATCGATTATCGATAGACATTTATCCGTGACAATTACTTTTCTACCACCTGCCTCAGTTACCCCAACAACTAATAAAATTTTCCAAGTTTTACAGAGTACAGATATTTATATATGATACTTTTAAAACTAACTTAATCTAAGCTTAAAACTAAAGTTCTCGCGGCAGCTGCGATGAAGACCTTTTCGTTCTTCGTTTTTTGTTTTCCGTTTTCCGATATACCTAACTGAGGTAGTCAAATTTAATTTATAATAAATATTAAATAAGTCAAGATATAATTGTTCATACAGTAACAGAGAAAATAAACGAAACAGTGATACAAAAATAAACATGGGAAACAAGTACAAATTATCATAAAGAAGTACAGTAAATAGAGAATTAGCAGTCATACAAATTCGAGACACAAATAAAAATATGGAAAGGAAAAATTAATCTCAATATCTTACTATAAATTACCTCCATTCAGTATTATATCTAACTGAATAAACATAAAAATTCAAGGGACAATGAAAAAGTAAAAATAAAAATTAAATGAAATGTTATAAATCCTCTTCGTTCGATGTAATGCTTAGCTATGGAGTAGGAGAAACATTCATAATAAAGACATTGTTGAGCGGTGTGTCGTTCAGTGACTGCACTTCGAATTAACGGAGTATAGTCGAGTTGAAAGAATGGATGAATCACGACCAAAGTGTCGTAAAAATTGTGATGTATTGAACGATATGAGAAGAAGAGTTTTCTTGATGCTTTGGTGATTCTGTCGTGACTGACGAGTCTCGTGTCTGTTTTATCAATGAAGGTTCGGTCGCGTCAGTGTTTGCCTGTGATTGGCTAAGTCGGTCGATGTTGGGGTGTCGAGGACGGATATTTGCAAAAGGGCTTGCCAATAAGAAAATTTGCGATCTTCTAGTGGTGGTGGAATGCAACATTTAAACCATTAAAAGATTAAATGAGACGCAGCGCAAGGATGTCGCGCGGATGGTCAATTTATGACCTGACCTGCCATAATCGGCAGGCAGCTGCTCGTCAGATTTTTCGAGACCAGGTTCTTCGTCTTTACGAGGGACAATGGAAATTTTTGGCCCTCGATATTTATGGCCCAACAGACATGAAATTGATTAATGATTAAATACAGTTATATAGAGATATAGACAATAAATGAAGCAATCTTAAAAGAATAAACAGGAGAAAACAAATACAAATTAAAATCAGTGAGTAATATTCCGAATATTAATGTTACGATTTGTACATTATAATCTAGCACACAATCTACGATAAAATAAGCCAGAAAAGTAAAAATATAAAAGGTTTAAGCTTCAATTTGCTGCTTGTCGCAATAGATTCCGAAAAGTATTAACAAAGTTATGGTCCTCTGAATTTTACCATGACGACAGTAATTTGAGAATTAATGGTAACCATTTGCGACACCAGTAGGAAAATGTACAAGTTTGTGGAAAAATAATTCCCATTTTCCCCATCGGATGGCGCCACTACTTTTTGTACATCGACAAAAATGATCATAATTCGCTTAAGGTTATAACTACTAAGACGAGTTGTGAAAAACTTGAACATATTCGTAGTTCTTTTTACTCTAATAAACAAGATCTTTCTTAAAAATTATAAATTAATAAATGTATTTTATAAATGTTTTGTTATTACATTATATAAAACAATCATTATATATAAACGCGATATAGTATTATACATTACAATATAGTAGGAATATGTGTAACACAGATTACAGTTATTTAAATTGATAAATATTTTAAATTTTTTTATAGATTTAATTAAAAATAGCGTTGTGAAAACAATACAATGTATGATAAAGTTTATAAAATGTTGCACTTGGTTGCTTTATTAATTTGTTTTTTCTTTCGAAAAAATACAAAGTAATTACATAATTATCCATGATAAACATTATAAGAAGGTGCAAGGGTTAAATTTATTCGTCAATTGGAAAAATTTAATAATACATATTAATTACCATTCGTGTAGAATTTAGGTAAAGCGACATCTATATTTTGTATTAATTCAGAATATTTCCACTTGGCGCTGTTTACAGGCTTGGCTGTGCTTGGCTTCTTTTCTGTCTAGGAATCGTCTCTGAACTCTTGATCGTGAATGAGCTACTGCCTTTTTTGAAGTGTCCCTCGCGTGGTTTACGTGTTACAAATACTGACTTAGTGATTATGGGTGGTGAAGAACGCCTTGGAGTGACTACTGGTCAGCCAAATCTTTATAAACAAGACCTTTCGAAGCTAGTAAGTAATATCCATACCGATGTGTTCTCATATTCTGACAAGCTTTCATCATGTTTCACATAACCTTAATTCTTACCGTTAGCATACTGAAATACTTTCTGTTTGCGTTACATTAAATTAAAATTTTCAAGTCATGTTAACGAAAGTACTGACGCCGTTGAAAGGTGTGCTCTGTTTGCAGAGTTTTTCTTATTATTCCTTTTTTTGTTTTATAAGAATTATTAATGACGCCTAGTCACAATTTAGCCACATTCCCCATATTTTATATATTTTTACTTATCATCAAATAATCTTCCAATATCCTATTAGTATTGGTAGTAGACACGATTTCCTAACATATACAGTGTTATTTTTCTTTTCTAAAAAGAATGGACATACATATGATAAATTAGTTTTTAGTTGGTACTATGTCCTTTTATGCAGAATTGATATTTGACATATTTATAACTTACTATAAACACATGTTTGACCTTTATTTTGGGTTGTAGTTCCACATAATTATTGTTACGAATAAATGGAAAATATAAAAATCTTAAAATTTTATTAATACTTTATCTATAATGTATGTTTTATCGTTATACATTATGCATGGGTAGCACATATGATTTTTGCCAATTGATTATAATATTCAGCATTCGACATAAATCAGACATGTTCATTATGATTGTTAAATAAAAATCTGTACTACTAATTAAAATAAGACAAATATATTTTATAATTATATTATTATATAAATTTTCTTTATTGAATTTCTTATAGATGGATTCTTGATATTAAGAATATTAGTATGATTACTCATGAAACAATAAATGTAAGAATTTTAAGAATTTAAATTCACAAAATTGTTTTATTATTCAGGATGTTAGTAAATTGACTGCATTATCACCCGAGGTTATCAGTAGACAAGCTACAATTAATATTGGTAATTATGATACATGTTATCTTAAAAATTATTTTATGAGCAATTTATTAAAACATAAAAAAAAGTACATACATTATAGAATATAATTAAATTTTTGTACAGGTACCATTGGCCATGTAGCACATGGAAAATCTACAATTGTGAAAGCTATATCAGGAGTACAGACTGTTCGGTTTAAAAATGAATTAGAAAGGAACATTACTATTAAACTTGGTAAGTAGTTTGAAATTTTTGTATCACCCAGAATCAACATGTTCTTCTGTCTAAGGTTTGCACATCTTTAACAAGATAAATTACCATAGAACACTTTTTATAAGTTTAACTTAGTTGGTTCCCATTTGTAGACAATACTAATATAACATTCCTAATTCAACATTTCTGCTCTTTCCTCTATACTTTATTTTGCATTAATTACAAAAAGTTTCTTAGAAAGAAGTATGCTTGACATAAATTGTTTAGAATACAAACAAAAACAACTTTTTACTAAAGGAAAACTTATATATATACACATATATACAGATAAGACAAAACATAATCTAATAAGATACAATATATATTTGCTTCAAATTCAAGCATAAACTTCATAAATTAAAGTTGATGCTCAACTAAATGGGCATAATTGATACTTATACTAAAAGGATTAACCAGATACGTAGGAATATAATAAAATGGTATACTTGAACTCATCTCATATTTCTTCTCATACTTAAAAAAAATACAGGATCTAGTAATATATATTTCAGTGATCTTGAAATTTCAAAATATTATTACCTTAAGAAAAAAGGTGATTTTTGTGATGATATTATTTGTTTCGTTAAATCAATTTTTTCTAATTTTGAGGATAGATAACTTAAATATTGTTATGCTTTTCTGGATTCTATTAAATATAATTAACTATATTTTGTGTATATTTGAATATTTTATTAATTAAATACAGTAAGACCCCCCAGATCCATGGTTGGCCATAGTTAAAAAAACATTATAAAAAATATATCTATCGAGCCATTGTTCGTTATCTTCGTTTGTTACCTAAAACTAATAATCCTTCTGCACATCTGTAAATATGTATATGAAATACAGTGTACCATATCCTGTGACATATCATTTTCATTATTACTACACATATATTGTTTTGTTGCATTATAAATTGTGTTTTACTTCATTATTAGTTATTCTTAATAATAAGTAATAGTAAATAATGAGTGTAATAATAAAATACATATATACAATATGGATAGAAAAAATAAATCGGGTTTCCTCTTAGCCACGTAGGTGGCGCTAGATGTGATAAACTTTCGCCATTTTGAAAAATAATCGTATTTCTGGATCGCGGGCATCAAAGATTGTTTTATAATTGACAAAGTATTTGACCACTTAAAAAGTCATGCTTCTTCATTAGTATATGTAGCCACGTTTTTATATCTACGTTTTTTTTTTCTTTAAGGTAATAGTAATGAAATGGTTCTATTATTTTCTTTTGAATAATTTCATTGTGTAATTCTATAGAAGTATAATGTTTAAAACGACTAAAGATATTTAAAATAAACTGTAATGTATAGCTTTCATAATCAATTTTTAACTGCATATTGATATGTGTTAATTAATGTGTATAGAAAATTGTTTCGTGAATGAAGTAGGGTTAGACTAAACCTAGAAGTAAAATTCCTGTGGTAATATCAAATAATTCTGAAACATGTGTATAATGACATTAATACCACATTTATTACTAAATAATAAGTTTATTTATCGCTTGATACTTTTCAATTATATGAAAATTTTCACTGATAATGAATTCCTTTAATAAATATATTTACATATGTTCCAAGTCAAGCAAAATTATTTCATGTCAAATTAAATAACTAAAATCTATTGATTAAAGCATACCTTAATAAGTTCTTTTGAAATTGCTAGAATTTTAAAAAAGACTAAAATGTGCTCTTTTAATAAAAAGTCATGAATGTAAGTATGTCTTTATATTATAAAATAAAATTAAAATCAAGGTAAGTATTGTTATATACATTAAAAATTTCTAAATTATGCAACATTATAATTTTTCCTGCATATATATTATATATTAAGAATTTGTTACTTTAATTCTTATGATAATGTAGCACTATTTAGTGTACTAAATATCAAAATTGTACATGTTTTAAAAATAATAAAGCATATAGTTCTTCTTTGTTGAAATTAATAAGAGTTTCATTTATTGAAATCCTGAAAATAATACTTTTTATCATACTTTGCTACCATGTGTCTTTATATATGACTTATTTTTTATAAAGGACACATTGTATAAGCCATAAGTCAATATAAATAAATGAAATGTAAAGTTTAAGCTAGTGTCACACCTGTACGACACATTTTTTTAAAATATACAATTGGTCTATTTAATACATTTTTAATTTTACATAGTTTAAGACATGGACTAAGTTAAATAAAATTACTATAAATATGTGATATGTAGCAAATGATTTTCCAAATGAATGGTAGTAAATATGCTAAAAAAATATGTATTGTGGGGTAGTTGGGGAATTAATGCACTATTTATGCAAAAACAGACATGTGTAAGGATGACATTTATTAAAAGCAGGATCTGAAATAGCAATAATACCAAAAACATTAAAAGAAGTTCAACCAAATTATAATTTCAAAGTTTCTATTTAAATGTATCGGTGTTTACTTTACTGTGTTTGAAATTTATTATACAATCAAGTTTGTATTATAATTGTAATGATAAAATTATTTTTAAGGTGTGCTTTAGTCAATTAGCTTATACGTATCTTTGAGGCTTTGAGTTGACTTTATTTTAAATAAGCTGAAAACAATTTTAACATATACTTAATAATTTCTAGTCAAATGTTTTAATAGAAATTTATAATTTCATAAGGAATTTTTTTTATATGGGGCACCTTTCTTTGCACAAAAGTTCTATGAATTGTATTGATTGTTTTATAATAATGTCATCTTGCTTATTAAATGAAAGAGAAGAATGAAGAGGATTTGAGAAATTTTCAGAGTACAAGGTGATATATTAATGCTAAAAAAAAGGAAGGCACAATAATACACGTTAAACGAAATTTGGAAAAATGTGATTGGAGAGAATGACATCCTTTAAATGTTTGACATTACAGACGTTCGTGCAGAGGAGGCTACCAAAGGGAAACGTGAAGACACTCTTGGCAACATGAGCAAAATGTCTTCTACACGTGAAAAAAGACCAGCTTCTCCAGGAAACATTCAGCCATCTGCCAAACAACCAAAACATGAACAGAAATTAATATTTTCTTCAGAAGATATTAATGACAATGGTACTTCAACAAAAAGTTTAGGTAGCAGCAATGTCCCTTTCAATCAAGAAGGCAAAGAAGAAATCACAAATAAGAGCAAAGATAGAAAAGACTTGCATCATTTTGAGAGTCAAGAAATTGATGTAGAAAATAGAAGACTGATTAAACTAAACAATAATGATAATGCTAGTGCCAATGACAAAAATGATAGTGATATTGAAAAATTGCGATTAAAGTACAATTTAGAAAATATTAAGTTAAAAGAATTAAGGATCATATTAAAGGATATGAAATACGATAGTGAAAATAGCAAAAATGCATTATCGTCAGAAAACAATTTATGGGAAGTAGAAAAGATTCTTGAAAAACGAGAAAAAAATGGCAAGTTAAATTATTTAATTAAGTGGAAGAATTGGGGCTCAGAGTATAATAGCTGGGAACCAGTGTCAAATTTAATAAATTGTACAGATATATTAGAAGAATTTGAGAGGGATAAGTTAAATTTGCTTGATTGTTCCATGAGAAAAGCAAATTTTTATCCAAATGATCAGGACATTGAAGATTTTTTGAAGAAACTTAAATATAAGGGGAAAATGGTGACGACCATTTCGGCTGAACAAAACACGTTATGCACTACTATGAAAAACTTTTTAAAAGAGAAATTCCATAAAGACAAAATGAAATTTATTAAAGATGGTATTCTTTGTATGTCAATATGTGATTTGAGGAGAAAACAATTGATTTCGTTAAATGCATGGGAAAACGAAATGAACAGTATTACTAAAGGTAAACCGTTAATATGTGTAGAGAATGTAGTAGACCTGGAAGAAGCACCTGAAGATTTTTATTACATAGATGAATATCTACCTGGGCCTGGGGTAATAATACCTGATGATCCACCTATTGGTTGTGAATGTACTACATGCAATTCTAAAACAAATTGTTGCTTTACTCAATATGCTCAATTCTGTCCCTATACTACGTCATGCAAAATAAAAGTTCCACCTGGTACACCGATTTACGAATGTAACCAACGATGTATGTGCGACATGAGTTGCGTGAATCGAGTGGTGCAACGAGGTACCGAAATGAAGCTTTGCATTTTTAGAACTACCAATGGAAGAGGTTGGGGTGTAAAAACTTTACAAGTGATTAGAAAGGGATCTTTTGTAACGCAATACGTCGGAGAAGTGATCACGAATGAAGAAGCCGAGAAACGTGGTAAAGAATACGATGCTGCCGGTAGAACCTACCTTTTTGATTTAGATTATAACGAGACTGAAGAACAATGTCCTTACACTGTCGATGCAGCCATGTATGGCAACGTTTCCCACTTCATTAACCATTCCTGTGACCCAAACTTAGCGGTTTACGCTGTTTGGATCAATTGTCTCGATCCTAATCTTCCCAAGCTCGCCTTATTCGCGACTAGAGATATAAAAAAAAATGAAGAAATTACTTTTGATTACATGTGTCAGTCTTCAAGGAATAGCGAAAATTCTATAAGACAAGATGTATCAATGAAAAAGGATCTAAATATAAACATTATTACCATGAAATCTCAAAAAAAGTTTAAAATACGACCAGACACAACTAAATCCAATTTATCGAATAATAAAACTTTATGCAAATGCGGTGCCCAGAGTTGTAGGCGATATTTGTTTTGAACCTGTTTTTTGCGAATTTATTGCATTATATTAGTATTAGATAAAGTTATACAAATACTGACTTTAATTTCAGTTGTTTTAATAATTCTGATGCGAATCATGTATTCAGGATTTAAGAACTTATAAGTTACTAGAATCAAAGTCGATAATTGTAATTTATTGTTTGCTCTATCATATCCTTTTCCTTTATATTATGTTTAAATATTGAATTATGTAATTACATCAGATAAGGGGATTACTTAAGAAATTTTGCAAATGAAGATGTTACATAAATTGTTGACAAACACATGTATTTGTTTAAGGCAATTATAAAAAAATTGTTAAGACTTCAATTAAGAGTGATGTACTTTATGTTAATGTTTGTCACAAACGAAATGCCACAATATGTTCATTCACCTCAATATAAGATGACTTGCTTATTATTGAATGCGCTTAACTTAAGTATAAACAATTACTGTGACTCTCTATACATTATAATAATGTTCAGATAAAGGAGATTGATTGTTCATATAGAAAAACAATTATGTAAGAATGATTTAAGAAGAGAATAATTATTTTTGTTAAAAGAATCAGATATTATCAATTTGAGTAACGTAACAACGAATACAGGTGCAGTTACAGTGACCCACATGGTTGATAATATTTTTTTTAATTTACACATTGTTATTGAAATAACAGAAGGAAAAATTAGAATAGAAACAAAATTCTATTTACAATACTGTATATTTTAGGCTTAAAATATTTTTCATATTTCCAATTGTATGATTACAAGCCATTAGAATTTCCATTGTTTCTTGAATTTGTTTTAACATTCTAATTATGGTATTTCTACAGTGCTTTCTTTCAATATTGTTTGAAGTCATTTTCTATTGATTCACAATTCAATGTTTCTTAAGACAAATCTTGTATGTGTTTCATAGAGCTTAGCACAGAGAATTATGCAAATAATTTAAGAATCTGAGTCAAGCTTTACTTGCTATTTGCTTCCTGATATTTTAAATCTTAACTTTCTCCAAACTTGAATGTCAAATAATAATTATAATTGTGCTTGAAATCATTTCTTGTCTGTTTTTCAAGTCCTTGACCCATTTGATGCATATCATAAAGCTTTCTAAAACTTACCAAATTTGATCAACTGTGAGTTACTGTATACTGTTACACTTGTTTTATACCATTTTTAAATGTAATAATAGGATTGTAAGTTGTAAATTTTTAAACCTCTCTTTTTTTATTATTCATGCGTTTTTTTTTTTTCCACTAGTATGTACTTACCTATTGAGAATCTGTTTTTCATATGTTTCATACAGACTTTATAAAAAAAATGTTATGAAATATATTCATTAAATTTGATGTATTCTATCTCCTTTGTACTAATGTTTCTGTGAAACCTAGGTATTATATCATTATATCAAAGTAGTATTTAATTTTTTAATTCTTTTAATTATGAAATGCATTATATTGATACTAGATGATAAATAAGTTTTGAATAAAATAAAAAAAAAATGGTACAATTTAGTTTGATATTGCAGGATGCTTCATGTGTTTTATTTAGAATTAAACAAAAGAATTGTGTAACTACAGCAATTTCGGTAAAACATTTTGAACTTACAATTTTTTGTACACATGTATATAGTCACCTAAACTTGATTTCACTATTTCCAACTTAAACGATATTAAAAATTAAGAACATTCAATAGTCGAGTGGTAGAAATATTGAAATTTTAGTTAAAATTCTTTAATGTTCTTTAAATTATAAAGAAATTAGAAGTTAAGGGAAGTTAATCTTAATGGTTTGTTACATTTCCGTAAATCAGTAACTTTACCGAAATTGGGGTTGAAAGATTGAAAATATATTAATTTATCTGTAACAGATTACAATTAGGTGATTTTTTTACTGTTACCATAAAATTGTAATAATGCATTTAATTGTTATTGATATTTCAAAATTGGGTTATATATTTAAAAAAAAACCTTAATTAAACATCTTTAAATTATTTAAAATTATATGTATAAGAACATTTGGTGTCCTTTTTATGTACATGTAATGCACAAACAAATAAATGTAAATTGTTACATCGATAGCTGATTGTCTTTTTAATGTTATAATAATGATTTTTTCCATACAAAGTCATTCTTCTATTGAAGATAAATACTGAAAATGAATATTTGAGACAATTTTTCGGAACGAAAGAATCTTCATCACTTTTTTGTGAATGTTATTTATGTTTGTTTAGTATGAGTGATCCGTTGACGCGTGCAGCTGATGGTTCCAAGTAAGAGCCATAAAATAAATTTACAAGAGATCTAATCTAATGCATTAATGAAAATTTTAATTTTTATACTTGTCAGTGTATTAGTGAAGAGATGAGGTTTCTCTGGTGGAAATGAATTCAAACACGTCCTTCGGACTATATTTCATATACGTTATTCAAATCACTTTTGAAAAGCTTCCAATTACGTATAATTCAAACCAGTCCAAACAGTCCACGTATAGATTCATTTTTGCCGGGAAAACTTAATCAATACACTGATAATACTTATGTGTGAATATAATAGAAAATATATAAATTTTGTGTATTCAATTTATTTTCCTTGTTGAACAATATATATGTTGCTTGGCCTCAGTCCGAAAAAGAAGAAAATTCGATCTTCCTCGGATAACTGAAATATCGAGAACCTTATTTTGTTTCAGTTATCTGATAATTACTGTAACCTCTAACAAACTTATTAAAATGAAATAATAAGAAAGATGTTCAATTGAAATATAACATCATAAATTTCTTTGAAATTGTTTGTTTCAGGATATGCAAATGCAAAAATTTATAAATGCAACAACGAAAAATGTCCAAGACCAGGATCTTACATATCTGGAGGATCAAGCAAAGATGATTCATTTCCTTGTTTGCGGCCAGTTTGCTCTGGACGGTTCGAACTTGTACGCCATGTATCCTTTGTTGATTGTCCAGGGCACGATATTCTTATGGCAACTATGTTGAACGGTGCTGCAGTTATGGATGCAGCTTTACTTTTAATTGGTACTTAGTTGGTATACCTAATAGTATATTTTTTACAACATCTCACTTTTTGTGACAATACACTTCAAACATTTAAATAATATTAGATAATAGAAAAATATTGTTTATATATAGCTGGCAATGAATCATGTCCTCAACCACAAACATCGGAACATTTGGCTGCTATTGAAATCATGAAATTAAAACATATTGTAATTCTGCAAAATAAGATAGATTTGGTGAAAGAAGCTCAAGCAAAGGAGCAATATGAACAGATCTTAAAGTTTGTGCAAGGTATTTTAGTCTCAATAATCAGTGAATCATTGTTACATTTTCTTGATTGTATACTAATAAATTATTCATCTAACTAGGCACAGTAGCCGAAGGAGCGCCTGTAATACCAATTTCAGCACAATTAAAATACAATATTGAAGTCTTGTGCGAATACATCACAAAAAAGATTCCAGTACCTTTAAGAGATTTTACTTCAGAACCAAGATTAATTGTAATTCGATCATTTGACGTAAATAAGCCTGGTTGTGAAGTAGATGATCTAAAAGGAGGTGTTGCTGGAGGAAGTATTTTAAGAGGAGTATTAAAAGTATGTAAAAAATATTTTTTTTTTTTATTCATCTTTGTATTACACATCTGTAACATAATGTATTTATTGTACATATGTTTCATAGGTGGGTATGGAAATTGAAGTTCGACCGGGATTAGTATCAAAAGACAGTGAGGGAAAATTGACCTGTAGACCTATATTTTCACGGATAGTATCATTATTTGCTGAACAAAATGAACTTCAGTTTGCTGTTCCAGGTGGTCTTATTGGTAAGTTATATACCGTTATGAGCATATAAAGGAAATACATCTGAGGAGAAAAAAAAATAAACTTAGTTTTTGTACAATAAATTTCAAGGTGTTGGAACGAAAATCGAACCAACATTGTGTCGAGCGGATCGTTTAGTTGGTCAAATTTTGGGAGCTGTTGGGGCCCTACCAAAAATATTTATTGAACTTGAAATATCATATTATCTCCTTAAGCGGTTGTTAGGAGTCAGAACAGAGGGTGACAAAAAAGGAGCAAGGGTAAGATTATCATATACAAGTATTGTATTGATGCATATTCTTTGATGTTAACAATTTAATAAGTACCTATTTGATAATAGGTGCCGAAATTATCAAGAAATGAGGTGCTCTTGGTAAATATTGGATCCTTAAGTACCGGAGGCCGTGTATTAGCTACTCGTGTCGATTTAGCTAAAATCAGCTTGACGAACCCTGTGTGTACAGAAATTGATGAGAAAATCGCGTTATCGCGTCGTGTCGAGAAACATTGGCGTCTCATTGGATGGGGCCAGATATGCGGAGGACAAACTATAGAACCAGTTGTAGATCGAAAATAGTTCTATAAATATTACGAAAGTCGATATAAGAAAAAAATTGAAAATAATTTCTACAACGTGAAATGTTGCTTGAAATGTTTATAATAAAGTATGAAATACACATTATTTGTGTAATTTAATGCATTATTCCTGAAATTCGTACCCTATAATAAGTAAATACCTTTTGCTTGGATTAACTTGTCCTTTTGTAATATTGTTTATTATATAATTTTATATTTGTTGTTTTTAATTCAATTTAAAATGTAAATAGGTATTTCATTAGTATTAATACAAAGTAAATAAACTGAAATTGGTTCTATTAAATTTGACAGAATTAAATAAATAAATTAAAAAAACTAATGATTATAATTAAATATTATATTTTATTTTAGTTACGTTAAATTAGGTATAAATACAAATCCCGGTTGAATGTATGAAATTGACATTGAAACACACGCCAATACTATAGGCGAATTGTTTGCATCTTGTAACAAACGGTGCAATTCAATTGGCTGCAAAAATGGGTCATCTTGCCTAAAGTAAAAATAAAAAATTGTTGATGTTCGTGCAACACAGAGATAATACTTTTAACGAAAGTTACCCACCTTATTATAACGACTCGGTAAAGTGGAGAACCAGGATTTGCTTTTCTATAAGTTTGTGTATTAGAATAAACATTGTACGATATCTTGAATTTACTTTTCTTCCTCCTTACAGTTTTCTCGGGCGCGGATTTAATTATTTTAAGTTTACTAAAAATTTCCTCCAAATGACTTGCATTCTTTGGTCCAATAAGTGGACTCCGTAATTGACCAACCACTTGAACTTCATCGCAATCTTCAATTTCATCATTTTGTATATCTTCATCGTCAATGGTGATCGTTTTTTCTTCACGCCATTTAGTTTTTAATTGTGACCACGAAGATACTCCCGGTAGAATTTTAAATGATGACTGATAAACTTCATCATTAGAATGCAATAACGTGTTTGAATTTCTACCATGGTTTCGTGGATAACACCTTTGACGAGGTTCTAAGAGTGATATATTTCTAGCTACACTGCAATGAATTGACGTATTTTCTACAATTCTCTGGTGATAAAATTTTCGTGGTGGTAAAGAATTCTGATGAAAATTGTGATACGACTGGTTTTGACTAAAGAAGCTTCTTATCGTGTTATTGCTAACATTTGGTACTGAAAAATTGTTCATTTGTACTGATAAAAATCTATTTTGATGAATAGCTGCCCTATAATTTTCAAGAGCAACAAATACATTTTGAAACATAGTATTCCTATGATGCCAGTATGAATTTTGACTGTATGCAAATCGCATTCTATTATTGTAGTACATTAAATGAGTGTTCAAATTTGTGTACTGCCCACGGTCCATAGAAAAGTAGTCTTGCGTAAAAACATTATGTATATTTGTTGCTAAATTTTGATTGTATGTAGCGACATGTGTATTTCTTCTGGTAGTATTATTTATAGATGTACTATTGCACTGAAGTGTATTCTGTTTTACATTATTGTTTGAATTTTCTAAATTTTTATCAGGTCGTGATCTTCTATCTCTTTGCTGTAAATTTCTTAATTGTGCATTCTCATAATGATAAACGGTTTTATGGGGTTTTATACTGGGTGGGATGTAACCTCGTGAAATGTTCACTGTAATTGTGGATTGAGATGCAATATTTGGAATTAAATTTAACATATCCATTCTTGTCATAGGCTGTGGTACTTCTTGAATCTCATCATCAGAAAGTTCTATGACCTAATTAAAAAAATAATAATGTATAGTATTTTATTTTGACACCAACTTTATAAATGTTACAATTACAAATATTGTTATATGTCTTACCTCATGTTTTGATTTTTTGCTTTGCGATTCATCTCTAGATGGTGAAGATGGTTTATGTTTATTTAAGCTGTGTTCTGCACTTTTAATATTAGAATCAGGTATAGCAATATCAGTAGATAATGGTACTTTGTCACTTCTTTTTGGTAATAATTTGACATTTCGTTGTATGCGCGATGATCGCCAATCTGTCATTGAATTATTTCTCTTGATACAATTATTCATAGGTTCTGTGACAATTTTAATATTACCTAATAAGGTTTCTTCAGATATAATTTCCACCTTAGATTTTCCTTTTCTTTTACCTTGATTAACTTTTTCTGTCTGTAAATTGTTATCCACTTTCATACAATTCTCTGCATCATCTTTACATTCAACATTTACATGTTGAATTTCCATATCTTCTATTATACAAAGTAGATCATCTACAATTTTATATACATCTTTTGATATATCACCATCATTTGCTACACCTTGACAAATTTCTACATGAGCATCATTACTGTCCAAATGAATATTTTCTTGACCATCACTATGTTTCCCATTATGTGTATCTGTACAACTTTTAGTTTGTTGTTGAATATCAGTCATCCAGAGTCCTTTTTCGGGTTCTACAATGACTTTACGTTTTATATTCACACTTTCATCATTTTTTATGTTTTTTTCTGAATCATAAACAAAACGCTGTATACGATAGCCGTAACGTACTAATTGGCTATAAACTCTGTATTCCTCTAATGAACACTCAACGTTATCAATTAAAAGTTCATAAGCTTGTTGAATGGACAATGGTACATCATTCCATGTAAGTTCCAAACAGTTCTAAAACAAAATAGTGTCTTACTTTTTCTCTGCCATGTTAGACAACAATCCAATTCTTGTTATAAATAATATATTTAACCCTTTGCACTCGAGGCCTTTTTCGCTTGCACAAACTTGCATTCTTGCAAAACTCGATTTTGGCCAAATTAGGCAAACATTTTACAGATACTTTAAAAACATTTATAAACAAACAAGCGTATACAAATAATAAAATTTCAGCAGCGCTGAAATGTGACACTTCAAATTGGTCAGGCGCTGTATCAGTGCCGCTCGAGTTCACACTTCAAATCGGCTGGGCGCCTTATTGGCACCGCTTGAGTGCAAAGGGTTAAACCGTATGATAACATACAGCTTCTAAAAGAAATAATGCTTCTTCTGGCATCAAATAGAAGGCACCACTTTTTTCCAGACCAAAATTACTCCAATCTTGACCAGAGTACTTTTTCACTCTAGCCTTTTTCTCCAATGGCAACCATTCGGCACTGGCTAATTGAGAAATACGGTCTACTCTTTCTACAGCTATTAAATTTTTTCGAGCCTTGATACCCTTTTCAATCTGCATATTTTGTAACCAAGAATCATCTGGTTCAAATTGTTTCCTTCCAGTTTTTGGAAGAGTTTTAACTGACCTTTCATATTCATCCCAAGCATTATATTTAATACCTTTATGCTGTAGTAGTTCTTCTGCCCTGTGAAACAACAATTCTTAAAGTATTTAAAAATTATGACACTGCTATAAAATACTGAAATATTTATGTTCACAACAAAACTTACGTTAATACATTGGTGAGTAACTTTTTCTTTTCCTCCGTCATTTTTTGCTGTTGTTTTTGCACAATTTTAAACAATCTTTTGGTTCATCCACCTACTTTGCGAATAAAACGTATCATAGTCTTATTACCTATATTGTTAAAAAGATATTAAACTCTTTGTGGAAATTTGTAAATTTACGTAAGTAATTTCTACCTTTAACAAATATTTTTCAATAATAAAACTTGCGAATAGTACAAATATTGCTGTCCAATGGCGATTGTTACTATTAATTGCATCTGTATTTTTCACTTAAACTGCAAGAAGCGTAACACAGAACTCGAAGTATGCCGGTAAGAAATAATGAATAAAAGTTCGTAAAAAGACAACGTATTTAAGTTTGTATGCTTGTTATGTGTCAATAAGAACAATCATATATATATGTATATACACATATGTATACATTTTTAGAATAATTTTGACATACATACATACAAATGCCTGAATGGTGCTTCATCTTGTTCTATTATAGGGAATTTGTGCAAGGTTAAAATACATACAACACGTGTA
Source organism: Ptiloglossa arizonensis (assembly GCF_051014685.1). Lineage (NCBI taxonomy): Eukaryota > Metazoa > Arthropoda > Insecta > Hymenoptera > Colletidae > Ptiloglossa > Ptiloglossa arizonensis. The sequence continues at coordinate 25,843,667 of NC_135050.1, forward strand.
TATACAGAGTGTTTCATATAAAGTGTTAAAAACTGTTTACTCAGATAATAATTTTTTTCATATTTTGAGCTTTGTTAGGGTCTTTGATGTAGCACATGTGGTATATAACGTTTTCGGGACATCCCTAGAGAAAGGAAATGCAACGAAATGTTAATTTACTTATTTTTACTTTGTTTAATTTGAAACGGTATAAAAATTTTTGCATATTTTAAAATTATGCTGCTTCAGTACTTTGGCACCACAATAGACAATCCCAATCCCAATCCCGTTTTCTTAAAAAAAAGAATTTTGTCGTTATACTTAATAATTTTAGAGAAAATAATTCCTAACACTTTTTGTAACATCCTTATATACACACATATATATTGTATATATATATATATATATATATATATATATATATATACAAAGTAATAGAAAAATAGTCTTATGTTGTAAAAAAAATACATCTTTATAATGAAATTGGTCACATTGTTCAGAAAAAATATTGATTTAAATTTTATTTTTTTTATATCCACTAATTATGGTTTTTACTTTTTTTTGAACAAGTTAAAATTGAATTGAATTATAATTACAGTAAATAGTTACGTTTATTATACCATTTAAAGCATAATTATCTTATCTATAACACTCTTTTCCTATTGGATAATCGTAAATAACTGAACGAAACCGTCCAATTAACAATAGAGTATCAGAGAACTATGTTTGGAAATAAAAAAAACTCCGCTATATGCTGTAACGTAGTAATCAATTTTAACTGATATAAGAAGTGTAGTTGCCTATGACAGAAATAAAATATTATGGTTTCTGGCGATGTACATACTTCCTTAAATAATATATTTCTTAAATAATACTTTTGTGCATCATCGATGGTAGGTGTAGTCGATTCTCATGGGGCGCCCACTCGTTGTTAATGTGATAATGTGAAAGTAAATAATTGTACGAATATATATACGGTTCTGAGTTTATGTTAGTTATCAAGCTGAAATGAGCTTTATTCCTTGACACGTACAAATGATTGTTATTCGTTACACGAACTTTTTGGGCGTTATAAAACGGTGCTTTATCACACAATGTATGAAACATTGATATCTTGAACTATGATTGTGCTATTTTCCGGATTACATTGGCAACTAACTGTCAACTGTCAATTGCAAAGCGCGTAGAGATACTCTCTCATTCGTTATGTTTTAAAGTTGTAAGTGATAAAAACTGCGATTGTTAAATGTGCTGATCAATGTTCGTTTTATATGTAGAATTGTTAATATTATTGAAACGAACATTAAACATTTGTTCTATGAAGTTTGTTATTATATGACAGAAGATTTTACATGTATATATCTTTCAAATTTCGAAACCATTGTTTTTAATATAGTACCAACATTCTTTTATGTGTGATGTTTCTATACTCACATGGCATGAAAATAATATTGTATTAATATTATAATACTACGGTTGACTTTCTTATTGCGCAAATTGAAAAATATTAAGTGATTTCAATTATCTTATTCAATGGATCAATTTTTTTTAAGTGTACCAAAGAGAAATATTTTTTGTTTTTTATAAAAATTATTTTCTTTGCAAACTATAAAAATCAATTTTATGCTTTTTTTAGACGATTAGAAAAATGCTATGGCGTCCTCAGGATCGCATAATGGCGATACAGAGGCTGAGAGTGATAAGTTCGAGGGATCAAAAATTGATAGACATGGTTTCCTTCAAGACTCCAATTGTAGTACAGATAGGTAATATTATAAAAAGTAATCGATGTTACTAAAATATGTGTAAATTTATGTATACGTATTTAACATTTATATGAAATATTAGTCTTGGAAAACAAGGAATACCACCCGAGGTAATGTTACGAAGAGAACGAAAATGGATACAGATGTTAAACAATTGGAGTTATTTCATGAACACAAATTATCGCAAAGTCCGGGAAAGATGTCGAAAGGGTATACCACCTTCTGTTAGACTTCGTGCATGGTTAAATCTCTGTGGTGGTCAACTGTTAATGGATACAAATCCAAATTTATTCGAAGAGTTGGTAGAACGATCTGGTGATCCAAAGTATATAGATGATATTAAAAAGGATCTTCATCGACAATTTCCACATCATGTGATGTTTATCGGAGAAGCTCCTGGACAGGAAGAATTATTTAAAGTATTGAAGGCATATTCTATTTTGAATAGCAAAGTTGGTTATTGTCAAGCTCAAGCACCTATTGCTGCATTTTTGCTAATGCATATGCCAGCAGTGCAAGCGTTTTGGTGCCTTGTTGCAATATGTGACAAATATCTGATCGGGTATTATAGTCAGGGGATGGAAACACTACTGCGCGACGGAGATATTTTATTTGCTCTTCTCAAAAGAGTATCTCCTGTTGCTTACAAACATCTGGTTAGCCTAAATTAATTTTTGCATGTACAACCGCAAATTAGAAAATTTGTTTCATTTTCATACATTTTTTCTTAGAAAAAACAAAAAATGGAACCAATTTTGTACATGACCGAGTGGTTCTTATGTGTTTATACACGAACACTGCCATGGGAGAGTATTCTAAGAGTGTGGGATATGTTTCTTTGCGAAGGAGTTAAAGTTATTTTCAAAGTTGGACTAGTATTGTTAAAAGGCAGCTTAGGTCGTACATCTCTCGTTAAGCATTACCCAACAGTTTACGAAACGCTTCAAACTTTAAAAAATCTTCCTCAGCATATTATGGAAGAAGAAGCTTTGGTTTATCAGGTAGGATATCACACTTTTATATGTTTTTTTTTACGAATGTTTTATTAATAAATAGGTGTAATGTTACAGATTCGGAAATTAAATCTAACCGAAGAAGATTTTGAATACGAGCATCAACGTCAAGTATTAAAACGGAAAGCAGCGGAACAAGCACCTCCTTCTACTGCCAATTGGACAGACTGATTAAAAGAGAAAGTAGCGTGTAATATGAGTACCGAGCTTACAGGTATTACTCCAAAGTGTGCCTTCCTTTATATTCTTCGTATTGTACAGATTATAAAATTGATATAGTTATACTTTTACAAAGCATAGAAGTACATGCAGCAAAGTACAAGAAGTATCTAACTTCTTTGTTACAAATTTAGATAATTCTTAAATATGTCATACACGCGTACACATTCCCCAAATAGATAAAATAGATAACTTATCCCTATTTTCTCTACAATAACAGAGTCATAGAGATGCACAATACTTGTAGATGTTTATAGTATGGTTTAATCTTGTATTATTTTGAGCGTATCTCTAGTTATTAACTTCGTACAATTTTGATATTTATGTACAAAACATTGTAATACATTACATTTTTTAAGAATAAAGTTTAGTATATAAAATGTTATCTAATAAAAATTGTTTTGTTTAGCTCAATGTTGTTTTTGTTAAAATTTAAATAAATAAAGACAAATTATGTAATTAAATACATGTTATAAATACATTCTGATAGACTATGCCTTTTCATTTCAACCTTATAAATTTTAACCTAAGTATTATAATTATAAGTAAATTAACCGATATATATTAACAATCTTATCTCTTCTTATACTATTACAAAAAATTATCGTGATGTATTATCTAAGAATTTATCTAAATACATACATTGTAAGTTATCTGACGGAATTTATATGGTGTTCTTTAAATTTCTCTAAAAGATTATTACGATCAATAGCGTTTATGACGACGTTCGATAAGTGAAAAAAGTCGTCTTGAATTTCTCGCGAATGCAGTATATCGAATTGAGCCAGTTTCGGTAAGAACAGAACGCTTATCATGAATACAATCGCCATGGTAATGAAACTACTTATGGCTACAAAGAGAGGATTTGATAACTGCGTTTGGGTAGTTTGTGCAGCTTCCGTATTGTCAAATGCAGGGGCAGGCTATAAAGAATCACAGGAACGTGACATTGAGAAAATTAGAATAACAGTTAGTAACATGTTTTGTTAAATAACGTGAAGTTTTCTTTAATTTTTAGTATAAATTGGAACACAACGTTTCAATGATTGTATAGTCATATTTTGCAAACAGATACTAATTAAGATTTATATTGTGTTCATTTACTTACAATTGTTTTATAACCGTGATCTTTTTTAAATTCTGACATGAATGTTTTTAATGGGAAAAAGTAATATTGATAGAGAGGCTGCTTGATCGGAAATTCCACGTGGGTCTCGGTAACTTGAGGCATCTCGCCGGTAGATAATGCATTGGTTAAGGAAGACAAACTGATCGTCGATCCTTTTTCCAATGCATTCTTATACATCGTCGCGAGTTCTGCCCGCGTAAATCCGAGCGCTTCCGGTGCTTGCATTTTAGTAATGCTGGGAATGTAAGACTGAAAAGTTAATTGAAAACTTTTAAATCCTACAATGTATCACAATAATGGAAATTTTCTATTTAAAATACGAATCGATATCTTAATTGTCTCCGTCGTAAATATCACGATTAGTGTTAAAAACAACAATTATTTTCTCACTATTATACAGGACGATCTAGCAGAAACAGTATACATAACAATCTCTGCAATATATACGCGTTCGGTTGTATTTATCGATAACATCGCGATTTAAAATTCTGTGTAAAAAAAAGATCGTCTCGAAGAATAAAATAACATTTAGAAAAAAATTTTTTCCCGTTTTTCGTACAAAATCGTTAAAACTCTTTTCGGATATTTTCTTGCACGTTTTACGGGTACGAAAATAGTGAAATGTTTCGTTCATTATAAAACGTTCGTATAAAATAACTCAAGACCTCGATCGAATTTTTCCGAATTAAAAGTACGTAATAATAATTTTCATTCACCTGATAATATTGGGGAACGCTCTCCGAACCAGCATGATTTAAATCGATTTTATCACTGGGTAAAATGTTGTAATACGGGAAACTCTGATTCCGATATTTTTCAATATTTTGCCGCGTGTTCATGTTAATCCTTTGGAGCGCGTAACTCGGCTTACTCGTATCTTTGTAAGCCGTATTGCCGTAACCGTTGTTCAACGGCTCTCTGTCGTAAATATTAAAAGTGGGAGGGACGTTGAAATCTTGAAGCTCGATCATCACTTTTTGGAGATACTCTCCGCTCGTTTGCGTTCTCGCGTCTACCGGATTCAACAATACCAAAGCGACACAGATCAGCTTCATTCTTCGCGTTGCGTTCATCTTGTGTCTAACAGCGTATCCCATCAATTTGCATCTTAAGTACACCGAACGATCGTTTGAACGCGTCACCGAAAATCAAACGATTGAAATTACAATTTTACCGAACGTTGTATCGACGATACGAAAAAATACACAACAAAGAATACAATATACGTTTTCTCGCATAAGAGAGTTCTTTCTCGTAAAGATTTTCCCATAGTTTCCTTATGTCCCGTACCGTGAATCGAAAAATGGAATCTCGTCAAATCGAACTAACGAAACTGGTTCACTGTTATCACATCGAGTAACGACGATCGACGATCTACGCGACATTTATTTCACTAGCGATCGGTCAACTTCTTTTTCTTTCTCCTTTTTCTTTCTCGCTGTTAAAAATTGTTTAATTCTCTTCACCTCTCGAATTTTTCCTTTCCTTACGCAGGATTGTTCGGTACGGCACGCGTGGTACGTGTAACGCTCGGATCAGACCATATTCGCAATTGTACTAGCAGGGATGAACTGCACGAGCATCCGCGGCCAAGTTTATTCCCCACCAAGTCTTCGAGAAATTCTCCTGCTCGTACGGGTAAGAACATCCATTAAGAAATCCGCAAACTTGCCATATGTTCGACGTACACGCGACATTAATACTTTTTCGTTGGGTTTCCGGTCTTGGCGCGTAGGAATTTTGAACGAGCCGCGATCGCGATTAAGTAACAATTATCGTGTTCGAGTCCAATCGATACGAAGCGAATAAAAATATTCCCTATTCGAATCGAAACGAATAGAATCATCTGGGATACGAAGATATCCCTAATTTCTTCCCTTTGATAAATCTAATTAAATACAATACATTTTCCGCTCCAATCGTTTAATTATCACGGTCGTTGGATCATATAAAATACTTGATTATTGAATTAATTTTGACCATATTAAAATGTTTGATTCATTAATACGATTTTTACCGAAAAGAAATCTCTCGATTCGTTTCTTGACATTTATTCGAACGAAAATTCTGTTTTAGTATAATTCTCATTTTATGTAATTTGATCACCGTGTGCGAACTATCTTTCAAAATTGATTTCCGCAGATCGAATCGGGCAAAAACGTTAGTCACGGAAATATCGTGTGTTCGACACAAAGTTCTTACCGCTCGTGCAATTTATACGTGTATGGAAATTTTCGCCCGTGTTAAATAAATCATCTTCCAATTACGTCGGTCGTCGCGTTAAAAGCTTACTTCGCTTAATCTTCGCGCTCAAATTTCGTTCAACATCCTTAAGAAATTTTCTCCTGTCCCGTTGTTGTTTGCTTATGGCACGAATATACGTGTAACAACACTCGTGCAATTATTTCAAGGTGCACGTACTCCTACGAGGATAACGGAGAATTCGAAGCCCACTACGCGTTGTTCCGTTACGGATCGGTTTATTTTACCGGGGTTGGTAATATGCTGGACTCGTAATTGAAAAAATATAACGGACGTTACCGAAACCGAGACCAAGGTCCCACGTTCCACCGGACGATCGAGTTTTCGAATACGTAACACATCGGAGACACCGATGCCAGGTCGAGAAGGAAGCTACTTGGTCCCTGTTCCGTATTCTTCACGGTTTGTTCCGGTTTTACGCGTAGCATGGGCGACGCGAAACGAAATTTGTTACGCGATTCGCGGACGATACGGTATATAGTGTACCTATGCAATGGAAAATCGTATTTCGAAGAGAAATTTACGATTATTGAAGAGTATTCGAAAATAGAAATTTTCTATTTATTTTTTTTATATTTTTTCTATTATTTTTTTGGGTTGTTCGGAAAGTCGTTTCTTTTTCCAAAATGGAGAATGTATAATTTAGTAAAATGTTTGTACGCTCTAAGAAAATCGTGTTTCGTTTTCACAAAAAAAAAAAAACGAAATAACTTTCCAAACAACCCGATAAAATACGAATTGTTTGGAAAATTGTGTTTTGAATAGAAATTTACGATTATTGAAGAGTATTCGAAAATAGAAATTTTCTATTTATTGGGTTGTTCGGAAAGTCGTTTTCTTTTTCCAAAATTGAGAATGTATAATTTAATAGAATGTTTGTATGCTCTAAGAAAATCATGTTTCATTTTCACCAAACAAAAAACCAGATAACTTTCCGAACAACTCGATAAAATACGAATTGTTTGGAAAATTGTGTTTTGAATAGAAATTTACGATTATTGAAAATATTCGAAAATAAAAATTTTCTATTTTTCCAAAATGGAGAATATATAGTTTAATAAAATGTTTGTACGCTCTAAGAAAATCGTGTTTCATTTTCACTAAGAAAAAAAAGGAATTGCCTTTACGAACAACGCAATACGAATTGATTTCTTAATATCGTCTCGGTCGTAGATAACAGAATCAGTGTCAAAAGATAACAATTATTTTCTTACTATTATACAAGGAGAATTATACAAGGTGAACGGGACCGACGAGTGTCGACATTTTGAATACTGTTGCTTCTCGATGGACGTAGTCGTTCACACCGAGGATCGATAACCAGGGAAGTATCTGAAACTCGTTAACTTCGTTCAAGATCAAAATGTGTGCCAGAAACCTGATTTTCTTTCGTTCTAACAGGCACATCGGATTGTTTCGTTCCGTTGCTTCGTCATTAAAAGGAAACTTGCACCGCGAAAACGGACATAGCCACACAACGTTACGTTGGCCACTGTGTGGTTTCAGGTGTATTCAAAATAATTGAGTGCAACGCTCCGACTAATTAAGGGGGATACAAATTACCTTGTGTACGATAAAAATCCAACGATGTTGCGTATAAAATATTCCTTTCGTTCTTAATATTTAATTCATTTCCCGCGCGCGAGATTCCCCCGATCGTTATCTCCGCGTAAAAGGCAATTTCCGGAAAATTATTCAACAGTTTTCTTCTTCTAAGGCACGCGCATCGTAATATGATAATTCCACGCCGAAGAGGCACGATTGTTAACAACCTGTTACGCGAATGCTTGTTTCGACACTGTTATCAATATCGATGCAAGTATTTGTCAAATGTTTTTTTTTTTTTTTTCATAAATTACCATCCATTTTATTATTAGGTTGTTCATAGTCCTATTTACGTAACTGTGAAATATCTTCTAATAAAAATTTATATTAGGTTGTTCGGAAAGTCGTTTCGTTTTTTTTTATTTTTGGTAGAAACGAAACACGATTTTTAAGAGTGTACAAATATTTTACTAAATTGTATATTCTCCATTTTGGAAAACGAAATGACTTTCCGGGCAACCCAATAGTATACGCGTTCGTGATACCGACCACGTTTTAAAATTGTTGCTGGAAGTTGATGAAAAACATTTTTTTACGATCATCGCCGATAAACGTCTTTTAAGTTCACGGTGAAAGATGTGCACAACAACGAGGAATTGCGGTTCGCTGAATGGATCCCCGAGGAGCCGTTAGATGACAACCTGCGATTTTCTTTAATTATGTTCGTCCACTGTGATTACCCTACCATTATTAACCGCCCGAATAATATTGTATTTTTCGAGCGAACCGAGAACCGTATCTACGCGAAATATTCTTTTCGATAATGTTCGACAGTTGATTGACACTTTACAGTGAACACTTACGGTTCGAAAATTGACAATTTCAGCACCTGTGGACTCGAGAAAAAAATTGAGAGTTATTGGAACAACTTCGAATAAAAATTTTTTTACATGTACGTACCAATGATTATTATACACACACACACATACACGCTGCAAACACACCATGTATACTACACTAGCTGAATTACCCGTATCTCGTACAGGATAATAATTTGTGACCAGTTGCAGAAGAATCTCGCTGACCAGAAATGTCTCCTCTGGAAGAGAACTTTTCTCGGTTGGTTTATTTATTTCTCGAGATACGACGAGTGATTGGATAATTATGTAGCGTCAAATTTTGCATCTCTTTATTTTCTTTCAAGTTTCTTTTGGTGGATAACTGTAAAAAGTATAATTTACGTCGTGCCGTTTTCAAATGCCGTTACAAACAACCCACATTCAGTTTCACCATCATTATAGATACCTATGTGCCATCACAAATGCTACGTATATACCATACACGTAAACACCATAAATACCACATATAAACATCATAAGTACCACATATATGCCATATATATATACATATATATAAACACCACAAATACCGCATGTATACCGTACGCGTACGTACCACACCCAGCCACGCGCACGTAGTACAGTAATGTTCGCTTAAATTTCAGTTAAACGGGGGTTGGTGTAGAAATGATCGCGAAGCAGGTGGCGATTTCATTGTAAGGAATTCTTTCGAGGCCCCCGATCAGGACAGAGAATAAACGTAACGAAAGTAAGCAAAAAAAAAAATAATGGTCTGTCTCGAGCGAGTTTTAAAGGAACGCGTCCACTGCAATTAGGAAAATGAACATTTTTCATTTTTTTCACTTTATAACGATACAGCTGAATCGGGGAGATTCTCCCGATTAAAACGAGCCCAAACACGACGTAAATCGGACGAACTTTATTCGTAACAATAAACGCCCCGGATAGTGAAAAATAATAAAACGGTGATAAAATTTCTCCGATTTATGGCGTGTTTGGACTCATTTTGATCGTGAGAACCTCACCGATCCGTTGATACCATAATTGCAAAGATTGAGTGGAAAATGTAGAATTTTTCTAACCTCTCGCTGTATCTATATTTGTTTATTGGATCGGATTACGTTCAGCCCGAGACACCGAGTGGGGGAACAGGTCGTTGAAATTTAGGCGAGACGACTTTACCGAGATTTAAGCGAGCATTGCTGAACATACAAGACATCGTTTTATATTTATTTTACGATAATGTATATCGTTCATGGAATGAAAGTTTACTCATCGCTCATGAATGAAACGTTGTTCGTTATCTACATAAAATTGTGCCCAACACCGATTGCGACCAATCGTTTGCGCACGAGTGTTTGATACTCGATCGGACGGTATTCCACGAAAAGCGTGTTATTTCACGGTCTACCAATGAATCAACGTTAAGTGTAAATTTTACGAGCAGGTGAATAACTCGTGAAAATTTTGTTTAAATGTTCAAACGCCGGTCAGACGAACACGCGGTGTACCGTAAACTCTCGTGTCGAGGTACGATGCGAGGACGCGGAGTGGGGAGGTGGAGGGGAGGAGGGAGGGAACTTAAATTGCGTGTATGGCTCATTATTGTGTCGTGTATTTCCTTTCACATCGAGTGCACCGTTATCGATATCGCTTTACAATTTTTTGTTTGTTTTCATACAAAAATGATAATTCGATGATCAACGCGGCTACATATTCCGTAACGTTCGTTAATCGCGCTCGTGAGATCGATGGAACGATCATTGTCGTTACACGTATTTCATAGATACAATATATATATATATATATACATACATATATATATATATTTTTTCTTTATCTTTAGTATAACCTTCAAAGTGAATATCATACAAAATCTAAGGCTACACGAAATTAATCTTAATTCCACCGTTATGTATATATATATAATGTATATTATATATATATATATATATATGTACGAAATTAATATATGGTATACTTTAAAGTAATGTACAAAAATCTAGCTTATCGTGGATCATCGAGTGATTCTTGGGAGACGGCGGTGGTAGGCCCTGGTTTTTAGAACGTTCACGTTTTTATTGTTCCGTTTCTTCGAAAGATACAAAGCTTGGAAACTGTCTCGGTTCCGCACGGAATGCCGATTGCCGCTGAATCGATTTGAACTTTGTCGCGCATTGTGTTTCCGGGTATGCGCGCGCAGGTTACAGTTTACTACGCCTACCGTTTCCGGTTGTCTCCGCACCGTTCGATATTGGACGCGAGATTTGAAGTGTTTCGAACGGTTTCGAGTGCGATCAACGTTACAACGATTCATTAAAAGATAGATTTCCACAGCATACTTCCGGTTCCGGAGTGAACGAACTGCCAGTATACCCGGGAACACCGAAAATACGGGGAATAGGTTCACGTGCACACGGTTTCGTAATCGTCCGGCTTGCGAGATAAAGTGATATTAAGTTACACGCGCAGATCGTTGTTTCGTACGCCCACCATTGTCTGCTTTTCGTATTCTCGTCACAGAATTCTTACTCATGTATGTACCACGTGTATCGAGTACAGTGAGCATAACCCTACGCGATACGCGGACCACGCGAAATAACGATCGACGTAATTTTATCCATTGTATTAGTAACGATAACGTCACCGTATCTCGGAAAAGTACCACGTGACTGCGTACGTATGTTTTTGCACGAACTATTTGATCATCCATAGGTGTCTATACGTGTGTCGGAACTATAAATTCGGATCGTCGAAACCGAAAGTATCCTGTATATACGACAAGAAGACACGTTACAAAGTTAGTGTCTAGTGTAAGTTCCCCGAGCGATTGACAGGAAATCTGTTCTTCGAAGTAACGGTGTACGCAGTTGTACTCGTTAAAAACACTCCTTCGAATGGCTTTGAAAACACTCGATCGCGTTTCATTCGTAACGTCGAGTTCCGAGACCTCTTTCTACAATGACTACAGACGATAGAAACGACTCTTCCGATAGAATTTCTGTGAAAAATAGGCCGAGATGCATTTACTTTTTTTTCTAACCTTACTGTTTAAGTTGAATCACGATAGATCGGTAAGACGTGAAACGCAACCGGAAGTGAGTTCGAATCTACGTACACTCGATCGTTCGAAATAAATTATTCGAAGGAAACAAAAAAGAAAAAAAAAAAACAATTTACCGACTTGTACAATATAAATCGCGCCAAGAGCAATTCTTCCCAACGATAAACATAAATATACCTTATATGATATATTAGAAAGAAATCAAACCACGGTGAATTCATAGCACATCTTTACATACAGTATACAACAAAACCTACGTATTTTGTACATTGTTGTACGATACAGTGTTAAAAGTATTAACGTTTAGAATCTCTATTTGACGTGGATGATGGTCGTCAAATAAATAAAAACTATACGCGTCGATACAAACTACTCACTGAACATTAATTTAACAAGTCTATACAGGTCGCTAATTATGGACTATGTAAAATATTTTATTGCTATGTTTACGGTGTAAGCAATCTCATTGTAACCTGATGCGAAGCCGCAACAACTAATTAATTGTAACGAATACTTTCGATAATACTTTTCCTTAGTATTCTTCTAGGGAATCGTTGACGCGTTTCCTCCGCAGCCACGTTTTCACGACAAGGAAAGATTGTTGGAAATATAAAACAAAAATATATACCGGGTGACTCATTGTGATCCGTAATTAGATATATCTTGGGAAACGCATCGTATCGATAAGATTGAACGTATTCTCGCGTTTCTTTCACCCGTACAAAGGACACAGGTTAAATTCGTGCGTATAGAAATGTTAAAAACACGAAGTGACCTTGAAACGACTCCCTCGACACTCCCTACCTTTTCCGTGTACATTTTTTTTTCTCAGTTCCACGCATTTCTCCAAGATGTATTCACTTACAGATAAAAATGGCACGCCCTTATACAGTGTGTTTCAAGAAAAGCGTCATCTGTCTTTTTGCTTCGAGTATATATCGTTAAAAAAAAGATCGTTACGAAACTTCCGTAACGCTAGCCGCTATTTACACCGAAAGAGTAATACATAGATATCATATCGGTCAATAATCATACAGTATTAATATTTTGACATCATGCAAATATCTGAATCGAAATAAATTAAGCTAAATCAGACGTATCGTTCAATGAACGTTAATAAAACTTAAAGAACTCTGTTGGTTTCTAATCGCAGTACTGTTTGTGAAATTAAACGTGCACAAAACACGCAACGGTGGATCTACCAAACTATTTTCGTCTATTGTTTACACGATGACAATACTCTGTAAAAAGGTTTTTAAAAATCGAAGTATATCCGTATCAAATGTAAACGTTTTCGGAGCGTTATACTGAAATTACCGGTAAAATCGAAATTATACATTTATAAAAGTACAAGATCGATTATATAAAAACTGGTTCTCGATCGCCAGTTGTAAAAAAGTAACGGTTGTGATTCATCACATCTTAAACTCATCAGTCGCATAGAATATCACAGGAACGTTTAGTAGGTGCCACTGAATGTATGCAATATTAGACAGAAAATACATCTACTATGTGTACGCGTTAAGCGAATACTGCACAATGTGAAAAGAACCGCGCGATCGTTTTCTCAATATAATTTCGAGTTCAATGCCTACGTGTGTGTGTGTTACTGGTTCCGTGTAACGATTCACTTCAGAGTTCATTTTAAAACGATACCTCGCGCACCTCGCGCACGTCGATTATGAATTGTACCGCACGCATCGACAAGCTTTCTCAACGTCTCTCTCACCGGATGTTCGGATACAAGTGACGATTGAAGCGCTCTACGAAAATGAAATATAAGCATATCGAATGCCCGTGACGATAATCTTATTCAATACCGTTTCGAAATTCGTTTCGTATATCAAAATCGTAAAAAAGTTTTTCAATGCAAGCACTCCGACCACCAAGCAAAATAGAATTGTCGAGTACGATGCGTCTCTGCCATTTTTTGTTTTTTTTTTTTTTTCTTTTCTTTTCTTTTCAACTTTTCTTCCATTATGCTTGGCCGGTCTTTATCTTCGTTATCTTTTCTCCGTGTGTGATAAGTTTGTGCTGCTGGAATTGACATCTGGATCGATTACACTCTCGAGATAATAATCGATCAATTATTTCATCGAATAACGGTCTCGAAGGCATTTTTCCTCAAAATAGTGAATTTCCTCTGTAAACAAATTTATTTCAGTTTCGTATCTTATAATTATTCGTGTCAAATGCAGCACAATCGTATTCACAGTATCGTAATTCACTGCCATGGCAATAGCATTAATTTACAAAGTTCTACACTAGCTCGTTTGAGTACTATCGTTATGAAGATCCATTCGACGCAAATGGCATCTTTAATGCGAAGGTGTGGACACATTTCACCACTAGATTCACCTTCCTCTGAGCACAAGAGTATTTGTTACATTCCACTCGAATAACTATCCGTCGGATGAACCCGCCGTCTCCGTTTTTTCTTTTTCTTTTTTTTTTTTTTTGTTTTAGCTTCACGAACCTCTTAGTCGTACAACAGACATCACGCACACGTTCTTACAGGGCACGCTTCATTATAATTTGCACTACATGTTCCTAGCCAGTTACATAGAGCCATTTTACCTCGAGATTGGTTAAAGTTAATTTCAGATCGATCGATAAAATTTCAATGGATTCTTTTCGTTTAAATGAAAGTTAACTCGTTAACACAGCCCTGTGTAATATGTGCCATTGTAAATAACAACCCCCCCCCCCACCCGCCTTATTATTTTTTTTTTTTAATTTTCGTATGAAAATGGCAAACGCGAAACTGTGGTTAACTTTAACTTGTATCCGAGGTACCTTCACAATATAATATAGCATGCTTGCATTTTCAATGTGCACCTTACAAAATAACAAGTTACTACCCTAATCGAAATATCAATGTAGCTGAAAAGAATGGTGAATACACTTGGCTTTTTATTCGAATATTTGCTTTCAATTGGATCGTAGATTAGATTCTTGTCGTGATAAAAATAAAAAATTATTTCGATTAATTTACAACAATGCTTTTAATCCTTCTAATTCATACACTGGCTGTAAAAATGTCGATGTTTCTTTATACACACACTATAGGGTTTCGAATGCATGACAAGAATAACATATGTAACTAATCACGTGAATTGTACGCTGTGGCATCGTTCGGTTACATTTATCATTCTGTGTTATGCATTTTTCGTATGCACTGTAAAGTACGTTTCAGCTTTTACGAAATAAAAATTTAAAACAATTACTAATTCTGCGCGCAATTCTTATTATATAATAAAATCGCAGATTCTATAAATAACAGTTATTGTTCTGTACTTAAACATCACTTATTTTCTCACTGATAGTAACATAACAATATAAATTAAAACAGGTTCATTACGAGTGAGGCGCTGTGCTTGTAAACGTTTCTTTAGAAAATATACATAATAAAAAAGATCATGAGATTATTTAAAAACGAAATAGCTTAGTCTTCTTTTTGCATACAATAAATATGCACGTATTCGCGACGGTATCAAATTAATTATTCAATTTTTGTATGCGTATTGTGCGCGTTAATTTAGCTTACAAAAAATTTCGTGTACGTTAAATGATTTATTGGGATATAGCCTTCAGACAAAATGTTTAAGAATTTCCACCGTGATTGGAATAATAAAATATTCATAAAAAGAGCCAATGCGAGTAAAAATCAATATCACGATACCAGAGATATTGTATTATCGTAAAATTCTACTGAAATATACATATATAAATATCTATATACAAATATAAAAATCTAAACAGAAATAGTATGAAATATTTCTGATTTCGAGAATTTCTATCCAGTGACTGTAATATTCCCAGTAAAATCATTTATAAAGTCATAACCAAAATATACTCAAAAAAAAAAAAAATAAAAAAAAAAAAAAGTAAAACTAATTACAGGTGTTATGTTCTGTAAATAGTAACTTTACGCTAGAACTCAAGCAGGCGGAAATTCGTAGGCACTTTGTACCTTCACAGGACACTTATACATACAACAAGTGTGTCATGAACATAAAAACAAATATTGTCACATCGTTCATTAATACATAAGCAACAGCGACAGGCGATATTAATGATATAACTACAGACGAAGAATACACGTCTCTTAGACTTCTATCGATTACAACATAATCGAAGCGCGCACTAGCAAACTAATTGGTTCTCGTGTAATGGGCTGATTATACACACATATACATCGAGCTGGGAACGCGCATTCGTACGGAATGGAATGAAACTGATTGAAAAATAAAAATAAAAAGAAAGAGAGAAAAAAAAAAGAAAAGAAAAGGAAAGAAAAAAAAGGTTTACCGACCGATGTGATGTAAATCAAATTTAATGTGATTGTCCCCTGCCATAAGTGAATGGCTTAGCAGCGCACGTGCCGGAATTAAAACTTGACTAGAAATGAACGAGCGTGCGAAGGAATACAATGTCCTAATTTCCACGATTTCTGTACTCCGAATGTTCCATATTCTTTTTTCTTTCCTTATTTATACTAATCTCATCGACTTATTTTCATTTTCTTTTTCTTCACATTTCAACATTGTCCACTGCGAAGTAGAATACTAAAAGCTACAGGCAGTTCTTGCGTTCGACAGTTTTTTTTTTTTTTTTTTTTTTTAAATTTAAATGCCATATTTCGAACGTTTTTTTCCTCTCTCTTTTCCATATCAAACTTACTTGCAACTCGCACGCTCGGTTTCTTGCGATATATGAACTGTGTCATAAAAAAAAAAAATTGTTCAAACGATGTTACTTATTTGTACGAACTGCATTTTAAAAATGTATGTAACCCGACGCGTTACAATCGGAGCAGAATCAGTTGGCCGCTCAATGTTATTGAGGGGGTCATCCCCACCAATTGGCTCTCTCCCACCGCGCCATTTTATATTTCTTCACGTGACGCACAGAGAGACAAGTCGACGTTACGCAAAAGTGACAATTGTACGTCCGGTGTGATGCACAGTCAGGAAACGATCTAGACCGGCCATTTGATTTTGATCCGACTTGATAATATAAATTCGATCTAACTAATAAGAACTGTCCATGCCTCTTGGTATTCTCAAGTAAAAAAAACTTAGCTCTTTTTGTGCCGCGTAAGCCTTCCAATTATGCACAACATTTCGACCGTGACTTACAAAGCACATTTACGAACATGCCACACACACAGATATCCCTAATTTTCTCGTATATGAAAAAGTAAAAAAATGATTCTCCTGTGTGTTACGATTTGCAGCAGTTGTACTACAAACGAGGTATGGACACTTTTTTTCGCACATTTTGAACTGAATAAGAATATCAGTCTTTCTTTAGAAGAGAAAAAAAAAACATTAGCGCGGGCGTGTGAAACACACGCTTATATGTATATGACACCGTATCTTACAAATAAACTTACACACATGTGTGCATCATATCATTAGTGTATCGTAATGGTAAGGTAGATCGTAGTAGCATTTGATCTCTCCTTGTCACATTGAACGGTAGAATAACAATACATGTCAGTAGAAACGTTTGGAAGAATACAAGAGTTCTAGTCCAGCCTTAAATCATATGAACTTTCCCGTCTACGTTTGATCGCGCAACATAAAAGCTTTGTTTTTGTGAATCATAATTTTAAAGTAACAATGCAATTTGTATTTTCAGATTGAGCTTGAATATTGTACGATTATTACTATGTAAAAAAAAAACAAAGAAAGAAAGAAGAAACAAAAAACAAAACGATCAAATGTTAGATCTGCAAGCTATATGATCCTCTCGTCAGAATGTTTTGTACGTCTTATAAACATGCTCGATTTTTCACTAGTCCAGCAAATAGTCATGTTTGTTAATTAAAAAAAGCACTTACTTTGCTGTGTCAATGCTTTCCTCAATGTTCCATTTCGATCACAAGAAGTTTTAATACACTATTTCGTGTTTTTTTTTTGTTCTCAATATTATTAATAAAAACGAGTCATTCAGATCAACAGTTGTCAAGGGTGGTATCACGAGGGTTATCACTGTACTGCACTTTGTAACAATTAACCAACCGATGGTTAATTTATTTAGCAAAATTGCCATTGAACCAATTGTGCATTCAGTTTAATCTTACGAGTTTGAAAATGTGTGGTATTTACTGCTTATTCCGTGTCGTACAGGTAAATGTCTTCAGTTCACATAATCAGACAATCCGTGTATAAACCGTTCAATTCTCAAAGGGGTTATAGTTCCTTATATACACACACGTGTCAGTCTAACGTCATGGATGTTGTGATCATTCACCAATGCATTAGTGATTTCTTTGGTTGGCCCAATATACGTTCTCTTGAGCATTTATACGTTTTCAAACACTTTTTGTACGTGAAATGTTTTTACGCACACGTTCACCGAACATTATTTAGGTTTTCCAATCCTACATTTCGTGGTATTAAGATGCTGGTTCGTCGTCGGCCAAATTATGAAGATCCGAATAGTTCACAATAGCACGATGGAGAAATTCATACTGTGCCTGGAACATTGATTTAAACATTAAACCTAAGAGTTACGGGCGACCCTGATCATTTCTTTAATATACAACTCGAGTTACGTACAAAGGCGCTGATCATGCCATGTCTTTGAGAACGTAGTTTCTTTGTCGTCGTGAAAATGTCTACACGCTTTTCGGTTCGTAGCTGTTGAACCAATATGCTAAGAGCGACGAACATTGAACTCCTATCGGACCCATAGCTGCAGTGCACAACCAACGATCCGCTCGATTCCGTACCGTTTGTAAGCGTTTGGTTTACAAGTTCAATGAGACCGCGTGTCACTTCAGGTACTTCTCCTTCTACAGTCGGCCACCCGTGGTACTGATACTGTGTCACAACCACATTTTCGTCGGTTTTCGTGTTAGAAACACAGAATTCGCGACGAGTGTAATACGGACAACTCTCGCTTTGAATATATCTAACTCTTATGTGGTCGTAACAAGTTTCATCATCGGGCCAATATCGTGGACACTTTCGCGAACCTTCGTTCAGCTGAAACAAAGTTTATGTCGATTATGTTAGAAAAATTCTATGGAAATTTGAAAAGCAATTTCAAACATTATTTTCATACATTTGCTGTCTAAAGTCGGAGACACAAGAATATTTTTCGCCCGACTGTTTTTAATATTCTCTTTGCATGGAATTATTGATCATCCGAATAATATAGAAAAGGAAATTTTTAAATGGTTCGAAAGCTGTGCAACGTGTGGTATAAAATTAATAATTTGTGTAACGAGCAAGTTGCGTGCCATATAAAATACTTACGCAACAAGAAAACAGAAAAGAATTAATCAAATTATTCAAATGAAATTAATCGCTGAAAAATGCATTTCGAACAAAAGAAAAATAATTAACTTACATCAGATAGCATTACTATCGTAGAAATACACTGTTCTGAAATCATTCGCCAAAAATCTGCTATGGTAGTCTCTAATGGGTCTTGAGTAATAACAAACGATTCAGAATTATCGTAGCCTTCGATAAATGAAGCATTTATGTATGTTGAATGTTCTCTACCCGGAACAGGCGTGAGAATAACTCGATTTCTGTCATACGGTATTACCAATTCGCTTCTATTCTTGCTCTTGTTTTCTTCACCTCCACCCACAGAGAATGATTTTCTGTCTTCCAACACAGAATTGATTTTCTACAAATACAAAATAAATTGTACAATACATCTATCGATATGTTCTTGATTATAATACAAACGATCTAAAAGAATCTCTTCACTTACATCATACTCTTCTTCCATTCTACATTTTTCTTTACCATTGTCTCTCTGTCTCAATTTCGCAACGGTGGCTTTCAGCTGAGAAGCTGGAATCTCTGTGTCCCCGTATTGTGCCATTTCCATCAATGCACGATAAATGAAAATATACTGTTTAAGCGATTGCACTAAGAAATTTCGTTGGTGTCTCAAATCGCACACCGTGTTGAATATCGAAACTTGACCCTCTTCCGCAAGTTGCTGCAGCAAAGAATCTAAAGCAACCAATGTTCCTGTTCGTCCAACGCCTGCACTACAATGCACCAATATTGGGCCCTTCTCCAACGAATATGCTTCGTTCACTCTCTTTATGAACCTCAATATCGCATGAGGATGTTCTGGCGCCATGAAGTCTTTCCATACTAAGAAATGATACTGAACGATAGTGCGCGCATCTCGTTCGCCAAGTCGTGTCATTTTTAATTCACGTACAACGTAGTCCGAAAAAGCTCTTTCACGAATATGCTCGACAGTGATATCCCCAAAGTTTTTCGTTTCCCCTTTGTCTGGCCAATATTTTGCGCATTTTGTTTTCGAATATTCTTCAAGATTTGTCAACATAAGTATTAGCTCAAGATGTTGCTCCCAAATCATTCGCCAGTAATCGCAAACAGTATTTTCCATTGGACCCTGAGCGCATATAAATTTCTTGCGTTCTTTGTATCCAAGAACAAAATTAGAGTTTATGTAATCAGATCCACAGATACCATCCACCTGCGCCAATCGTACTCTAGTCTGATCGTAACATTTTATATCCGGATAACGATTTTTGTATAGATTTTCGCGTGCTTCTGAAGCTCTTGTAGTACGATCTGTAAATCTATCTGGCAATAATTCGAATTCGTGTTGAAATCCATAATCGGAATCTCGGTGTCGTTCAAGATATGACTGGAGCAGCTCGCTTTTAGGAATGGGAGGCATATCCGGTGGACTTGCGGCTACAAGTTGATGTCTTCCTCTAAGACTTCTGCACAGATGCCTACCAGAAAACGGCATTTATTAGGTATTCGAGAATATTAACATTTCTTTTAATAAACGTATATCGTGACGATAATATTTATTTAACGTTTTCCTTTACCTGAAACTATTTCTTAGGGTAATAATTTCTTCGCCTCTTTGTTGTGCACGCTTTGTGTATCTGTGCAATACGCAAAGGGCAATAAGAAGAACGATAATGATCAGTATAAGAGCAACCGAAATTTGCAGAATTACACTGAGTGTAGTCACTTCCGATGAAGCTATAGTTCCAGGATCCAATCCTCCATAAAGAGGATTGAAATAATTGCTGTAAGCTGGTAAAAGTTGATCTTCTTGGTTTCCAAACACTGTAAAAGAAATTTTACTGCACAATCTGCTATTTTAAATTCAGATACTGAAAATTTGATTATAAATGTTACACATACCAATAACTTCAATGAACCCGGTATAATTGGATTTTTCGTCTAAAGAACCATCCTGTGGAATGTACGATGGTAGCTCAGGAGATCCATCGGCATTCTTTACCTTTTGAGTGGCTATATTTTCTCGTTTCCTTCTTGCTACATTCTCCGTATGATTGCTGTCTACTAGATTCGGAACTGTTGTCTCTATTTTTTGGGTAGTAATACTTGTCGTTGGTGCAGAAGTTGTAGTTGGTGGTACAGGTGTTGTGGTCGTCGCAGGTGTGGTGTTGAACGTTGCTATAGTTGTTTGAATTTCAGGAACAAAATGTAATACTGGCGGAGCTGCTTTTGGCCGAAGTCCAATACATTTGTCGCACACAGAGCTACCATTGAACGATTCACCGTCACCAAGGAAAATCTCGGATAACAATCGATCGCTGTCGAATGTTTCGGCAACGTAAGCACCACCGGAAGGCGAATTGTGAGCGTATTGATAGGAGTATACACCGATTTCCTCGGGTGGGGGTAAATCAGTAACGCTTTTCTGAGGTGCTAATTTAACCAGATAAACTCGATAGCAACATATAGGACCATTCCTTTCCGTAATACGTGGAAGATACAGTTTAAACAGCTGTTTACCCTGATTTTCGATTTTTCGCCATGTTCGCATATTCAAGCTATCTCTATCGGGAATGGTAAAAGGTGTAGTACAATTGCCAACAGCGTCTTTTCCTGGCGTGCGTGATCTAGTTACACCGTGTACACGGACCTTTTAAAAAAATATTATCATTTATAATCTTGCACAAATACTTCTCAATCTTTAGAAAAACTTAAAAAAAAAATTTATACCGTGTAATTTGTATTAGGCGGTATTTGATTGAAATGTGTACTATTCCTTTTGTAAACGCTCCAATTTTGTGGCCCCCAACTATTAATATCTAAACGACCCATATCATTTTTGAATCTAGCAACGCCGGTTAATTGTATATTGTAACGAGTAATAACACCATTCGGTTTTTTTGGATGATCCCACGTGATGGAGATAAAACTGGAACTACTTATGTTATCAAATCGACAGTTAACAGATAGATTCTGAGGAGGACTAGCCACTATAATTAAGATTAAATAATTAGTTTAAAGTATTTAGAATGTATGTATCATTAAGTTTACGGTTAATAATTTTACCTCCATCTAGAGTAGTGCCATTCACTTCAGTGCTCCAATTTCCACATTCCTTCGTGTATTCACTGCACGCAGCGATTCTAAACTTATACGTTGTCGCGGGATCAAGATCAACAAATGCGTATACGGTAATCGGTTGCGCCGGATATACTGCCTCTCTTTTCTGTTCCTCATGCATAGCCATTAAATTGTAGTAATGAACGTGTTCTTTTAAATCAGATGGTGGCACTGTCCAGCCTATTGTAATCGAATTTTCAGTGACACCATTAACAGAAACTTTTGGCACAAATATGGGATCTGCAACAGATTTCAGTAATAAGATATTCAATAGACTAAAACAAAAATGTATATAATGAAAACAATATTTTTTCCATACCTTTTTCAAGCGTGGTAATCCAACGTGGATCAAATCTCACGTGCGATGTACCCACAGCATTTGTAGCAATAATTCCAATTTGATATGCCGTACCACTTTCAAAACCTTTCAAAACGTAACTTGAATTACCGCCGCCAATTTGTTCAGTATAATAGTGAAACTGATCAGTTCCATTCTTCATATGCTGGATGAAATATTTTTTAATAGGTTCATTGCCATCATTTACAGTCCAATTCAAAAATATACTTCCAGCACCAACAGCTTTCATAAAATCAATGCTGACTTTTGGTACGTCAATTACAAAGAGGTGTCTATAAGCGCTAATTTCGCCATTATAATCGTGCGCCTTACAAATATACGTTCCGTTATCTTTACGCGTCAAACTTGTAAATTCTAAAGTCAGTATCGTGTAAGTTTCATTTATCTGAGTAACAGTAGTAAGATCTTTTAAATGTTCTGTACTTTCCGAATCATTTCCTTTCAACCAAGTAAATTGAGATAATGGATAACCATGCATGTGGCACGTCAAGTTAGCTACTTCCATTACTTTGGCTCTAATGTCTTCTCCAGCTGTTATTCTACCTGGTTCTAAAATAGAAGCAATTCTTTGTTAAAGGTGAGAACAATGAAATATAAATATTACAAATACATAACCTTACTGTGTATTTATAATTATTACTACGATCAGTATTTACCAATAACTCTGATATGAACCACTTTTTCCAATAATTCTCCTTCTGCAGTTTGTGCCACACACTTATAATCTCCTGTATCGTTTCTGCTAGCTTGCTTAATATCCAAACGTCCTCCAGATTCAAAATCTTTAATAGTGGTGAGATTCCTTTCATTGCTGGTCCACCATATATGACCCAATACATTTAGTTTACATATTAGCGAAGGTGTACTGCCAGCCTCTATGCCTTCTAAATCTTGTGATGCTGTAATTTCTAGGGTTGATGGATTTTCATTTTTTTGTTCAATGGTTTCTATTTTCTCTATACCTATATTAAAACATGCAAAAAGATATATTTTTAATACAAATTTCTATGTAATATAATTAATCATTTTTAATATACTATTAATATTTGAACAAATCGGATCTTAAGCAGATACAAGAATTAATAAAAGTAGTTTTACTTTTGGGTGTTTTATATATTTAAAGGGAAAAGAACTTTTTGCTGTGCTATGTGCGAATGAACTAAGTAGCTCGTTAATTCATTAAAATCGTAGCAGTGGAGTCACATAAATTGGCCAAGTTTTGTCTTAACAGTTGAAATAACTAAAGGACTTTGATGTAGTTTGTTAAAATTTATATCACAAATGAGAAAACAAGTCTCAAAAAATATTATTTAAGTGCAATAACAATTAAATGAACCACAAACTAATTTTATTTTTTTATTAATATATATATAAATTTTTAGTACTTTTAAATTACACTTATATATTTATTTAATGTTCCCAATTTATCAATACATTGCAAATAAGTTATTGTTTAAGAAAAAAAAGTAAACGAACATTCGTTGTAATTCTTTAGGGATAATTTTAATAAATATTTCTAGTAAAAACTGTGATTAAATGAACATCTAATTCGTAATCTGACATAAATCTGAAAATGGTTTCATTTTATCTCAGACATTTCCTACATTTAATGTTACACATACGCGTACGACTCATAAATTATTTACTGAGCATAATGCTTATTATCGCGTTAGCATCGATGACTCAATGGGTAGTGACATTTTTTCACATTAAGTGTCCTCTTTAAATTGTAAACAAAAAAGAAAGAATGTATATATATCGTTTGAAAAAAATAAAGAATTACATTTCGCAATTCTACGATAATTATACGATACAGTATTTCCTACAGTTTTTCAATTGACTATTTTCCGGTTCGGTAAAGCCGTTATATGCCCGATAATTACATTCTATGCTTTCGAATCAAACAAATCTTATTTATTTTCCACGAAAAATGTAACTTGATATTGTACTTGGCGGTACAAATAGATGAGACAAAAATGGACATTCGCGGTAAACCTACAAAACGTAACACGCGAAATATTAAATATTTAATACGTTGAAATGAAGTAAGTAAATGACTTGAAAATAAATATAAAATAGGCGTTAATTTTTATTGAAAAATCAATATTTTAGATATTACGCGCGATACGTTCTTACGACTTTAAAAAGTTATTAAATTTTTTAATCAAATAATACGATTTTTTCGATCAATAATTCTCATACATTTGAGATTATGAATTCAAGACTCGTTACTTATTACGATCTAATACTTATTATTCACTACAATCCAAGAAAATATCAGAATTCAAAATTTTTACTTACATCTGTATCTACAAAACGTTTTGCCTAGCGAACAAACATACTGAAAATCGATCGAGTGACAAAATGACAAATCAATTTTAGTCAATGAAAATTTTAACAAAAAATAAAGTTTTAATAAATGACTAAATAAGTATATTATCGTTTAATGTTGTATTAATTACAGAGAACACACGACGGCACAAAAGTGTGTACAGTACACACACAGTAAATTAATCTTATCGTTTTCCGGCAGTCGATGGACCGTGAAATTCAAGTATAAACAGATAGTGTAAAGACAAAAAAATAAGAATCAAGATTATATCGAACAATAAATGATTTAAACTATCAATATACATCGGTGACATTCAAAATCTTTTTCTGTTGTTAATCGTACACGGCGGTACGTAATTTTACGCACGGCTGTTCATTCACCGGCACATTCGATTTTTGTCGTACTGTGCTTACTTGCCATGTTTCTCATTCGGAGCAGAAAGTATTTAATAGAAGAACAACAAACGCAAGGACGACGAATGACAAGCGGTACATTGTGCATCAGTAACTACTTTGCTCATGTATAACGTCCGTTGTATCATTCGTGCCGAGTTCAATGCGAAAGAGCGGAAGAAGCTATCGTCGCTTTCATGCCGATCGCGAATCCGTTCGCGAGAACGTTCACGAGACTTACCGGATTCGTCAAGGCCGGCGGCGACAAGTACGAAAAAGCAGAGTACCATCAAAGGGATACTCGACATCGGTAGACCACTTCGGGGAAACATGGCGTCGTGACAACCGGGCGTGAGCGTTGTATCCCTGGCCCTTTTTCCCACTTCCTGCCACCTTCGTATACGTTCTCGATTCCTTTCACAATTCCATGACGCGCGGCTAGCGTCGCCTGTCCATTTGAATCACGGTTTCGATTCACTGTTTCATATCACGCCTCGCACTTTTTCCAGAGATACTCGAGCACACACTTCGCGGATCTCACCCCGTAATAGTGCTAGCGAAACTGAATCACATTATACGAATGTATACGTAGGTGTCTCGGCGAACAGTACGCCGCCAAATGCGACCGATCGACGCTGTCCTCTGTCGGAGTTTTCTTCCACGTTTAGACATTCGCGTCGATAACAAAGAAAATTGTCTCGAAGGTAGAAAATCGTTTCGAGTACAGAGCTAGTAATATTCGAAATGGAACGATTCGACGTGTTAGAAGATTTAAGAGGTACAACGAATCTGTATTTTAAACTTACCGTCCCGAAACTCGATGAATTAAACATCTGGACAAGTCGACACCACAGATAAGATACAGAATAGATGTTTCATCTTACAGAAGTTGGAGTCACCCGATCTGAAATACCGACCACGTAATGTATTAAAGCTTCGAAGCGACCTCTTCCTTTCAAAACGGTCATTCTGAAAACTATATTATACTAAATCACCGAAGTCGGTAAACGTAGTAAACACAGAAAACAGGTATTGGTACATCTGTGGGTCTATAAGTGGTATTAGCATCAGAAAGTATTGTCGCTCTAAGTTTCATTCACTCTCAAAGATGGAGCCTGAAATATTTTGACAGTATGAAACTAATCGTAAGAATATTCTCAAAGCTCAGCTAACTTTACAGCTCAATATAACATTTCAAGTCCTATCTATTCTCAGATTCTAATTTGCAACATCTCATATTCTAAGGAAGGAATAATTAAATAATACTTGCAACACTAATATTTTTTCTTCAACTCATAATTTAGGATTAGAAAACGAAATAGAAGCAAAGGGGGAAAGAAAGAATGTATTCGTGTTACACGAAATGAATTTATCGAAATGCATTAGAGTTACATTAATACTCTTAAGTTTCATTAAAATATGAAGTTTGATTTCTTCGATCTCTTCGTTTAGTTCTGTCGAGCAATTACATTCTGAAAGAAATGACAAAAAAAAACCACTGCGATCAGCAGCGATTAGCACAAGATTAGCCATGCCCCATGGTGTCCCCAGGGTGTTGAGGTGCCCCAGAGGGCGAGACCCCTCCACCTCGGAGGCTCCCTGTGGAATGAAATTTTCGGTAACTGGCAGGTCTCTTTATACCCCTCTGGAAAATGACTTACCGTTACTTCGATGGCCTACGTTCGATCTAACCGAATATTTTAACAAATTGATGACTTTTAAACCATTATTTATTCTAGGAAATTGTTCATAATTGTTTAAACCATGGTCCTATAACGGTTGTTAAAAATTATGAAAAATAAACATCGAGATATTGCAAAATCTGTGAAAGAGAACGATTTCAGTGAATGTTTGTTCATTTACACGATTGTTATTAACATTCACGCATGTTTCGAATATTAATGTTACAATATGTATCCTATTTATGCATTGTAAATTATTTATTTGTTATAGAAATTAATTTTGATCGAGATTTGAAGTAGAAGATGGTTTCTGACAAGTAACCTTATACTACGTTTGTGACAAAATGTGAATATTTTCTAAAGCTGTTCATTTCATACTTGCCGCTAGTAGCACTGATTTGTTATTTTATTCTGAATCGATAAAATAGGATGCAACATTAAAATGGTAAAAAGGCTCTGATTTTCCGAAGTTGTATGGCACGATCTTCCATTGGATACTTCGTAGATCTATGCTATA
Source organism: Ptiloglossa arizonensis (assembly GCF_051014685.1). Lineage (NCBI taxonomy): Eukaryota > Metazoa > Arthropoda > Insecta > Hymenoptera > Colletidae > Ptiloglossa > Ptiloglossa arizonensis. Next base: position 25,871,179 of record NC_135050.1, read on the forward strand.
AAGCATTGTATGATCCATACAAGTTGTAATCACTTCGTGCTTATAAATATAACTTAATATAAGTAATAATTACATAATTTAGGCAATATAAACCATTATAGAATCATTTAAATGTATGTCAATTATTGACATATATTGCTTACGAAACAATAGTCAATATTTTCGAAACATCAAATTTGTTGAAATTGATATGTGTATCCAATCTTAATTTTTATTTATATACAATTCTGAATAAATTTCAATTTTATCGTATTTTATTAAATTGGATCCATTTTATTATAAATGATGCACGAATCGTTATTTGTATATTGTGTCCGTCAGAGGGTTCTCGTGTTCTGAAACTGGTATTAGCATGCATGTATTCTTACCTTCGTAATATGTTCTTCAGGCTGTTTGATTTTTTTATCTTTCTTCTTTCGTTCGAGTAAATTTTGCAGCAGCGGCAAGTGGTATGGCTGAATTGCTTTTAGATCCAAACATTCGAGGTTGGGTGTTCTTGCCAATTGTTGTAATAACTTTTCTTGTTGGAATTATTCGTCATTATGTTTCGATACTACTTGCCTCGCAAAAGAAAGTCGAAGTTCATCAAGTGCAAGATAGGTGATTATTTTAAACCTTACGTTTTGCAGCAATTAAACTATTTACTCATGACATGTCGTTTTAATGTTTTCCAGTCAAGTGATGATACGCTCCAGATTACTTAGAGAAAATGGTCAATATATTCCGAAGATGGCATTTATTAGTAGAAGACATTTTTTTAATAATGAGGAGACAGGGTATTTTAAAACACAGAAGCGTGCTCCCACATTACAGAATCCAATGACAGATCCAAGTATGATGATAGATATGTTGAAAGGAAATGTAACCAATGTTTTACCAATGGTAATCATAGGTGGGTGGATCAATTGGATGTTGTCTGGCTTTGTTACAAGTAAGTAGATTAAAGATTACTGCAAATTGGGTTTCTTTTTTAAATTATAAGTTTATTGTACATTTCCTTGTATTTGTATGGAAAATTCTTATTCGTTATCATAATTTTCAAGAATGCCTATAATCATATTTTAGCTAAAGTGCCATTTCCGTTAACATTGCGTTTCAAACCAATGTTACAACGTGGTATAGAACTAGTTACTCTTGATGCTGCATGGGTTTCATCCGCGTCTTGGTACTTTCTTAATGTATTTGGATTACGTTCTATCTACACACTCGTTCTTGGAGAGAGCAATGCTGCCGATGCTTTTAGAATTCAACAGGATCAAGTATCTGGTGCTGCAATGTCTATGCCAACAGATCCAAAAGCTGCTTTCAAATCAGAGTGGGAAGCATTGGAAATATATGAACATAATTGGGCATTGCAGGGTATCGAAGCAGAACTTATAGGATCTCAAAGGACAAATACAAATGAAAGTATGTAAATATCAATAGCAATGAACTGTTTTTATGATAATTTTCTAACTTTTATAATTTTTTGTTTTACAGGTAGTAAATAAAAGAAACACATTACATCTATATCTACAGATATAGAGTGTGCCATTGTGGAGAAATAATTGATAAAATAAACTAAAATCTTTAACGAGCTCGAAAAATAATCCGATATTTACGATTTTCTTTAAAATGTTGTGTTTTGTGTCTTAGAACATTTTAATCACATTTTTACAGCTAATTACACTGTTTAACATGTACAAAAGTTGTCTATACCCATAAAAATAATAACTTATTTACACTTATTCTATACTTTTAAGGTATAAATAGGCATTCATATTTAATCTTCACAAATCATTAAACAGTATGTACAATAAGATGTATTATAATAAATATTTCTTTTATTTATGTATATTATAAAATGTAATATGACTATATTTTAAATCCTGTACCATTTCATATACGATAGAAAACCTTTGGATTACAATTTTTAATTATTTCCTATATTTTTCTGTATAAGAATACTATAAAATATTGATGATATTTGTACATTATTTAGGATGAACGTTTTTGGAATTCCATTTTGGGATACAAATCTGTTCTACGATGATTTTCACATGGCATATTGTTTCGAATATGTTGCACATAATCTAAATCAATTTCTGCTAGAGCTATGTTAGTTTTTTCACTACATTGTGCTACTACTGTTCCCCATGGATCTATAACCTAGTAAAATTTCATACATAATATAAATAATAACGGTACATAGTATTTTTAAATGTAGATATATCTTTTGCAAAATTGTTTACCATGGCATGACCCCAGCTCTCTCTTTTTTTGTTATGTTTACCCGTTTGAGCTGCAGCTACAACGTAACATTGTGTTTCTATTGCCCGAGCCCGTAATATTACATCCCAATGTGCAGCACCTGTTTGATATGTAAATGCTGATGGGTACGTCAAAATTTCTGCTCCCATGTTTCTTAATGTAAGGGATAACTCAGGGAAACGCATATCGTAACACTAATTTTGTAGTTAAGTGTCTATAGTTTTACATATCTGAGAATATTACATTTTTCATGTAAAAAGGATACAATACTAAGTGCTAATTTGCCAATCGGTGTTGGTATAGGTGGTTCGATTCTTTCTCCTGCTTGGACATAATCCGATTCCATTAATCGAACACCAATGTTCTTATTTTCCATGTTGAATAAATGAATTTTCCGATAAGTACCAACAATTTTACCTTCGCTATTTATTACAACGTGAGTGTTACTTATATACTCTTTATTGTTGGGTAACTATAAATGTGATTATAATAATGTATTAACTAAAAAAGTAGTATCATAAGTATTTATCTTTACAGATATTTTAAAGTATCATACTGCTTCGTGTAATCCACCCAATGACAGCCAAATCTTATTGGTTATTGCAATTTCTTTATAACGTTCTACTTTTAATCCATCTAAAGGTTCTGCCATAGCTATTGCATCTTTTTTATTATCTGCTAAGTAATCGCACGCTTCTGGGAAAAATGCCATCTATTGAATATTTCAAAAATTCATACGATTAACAGCAGTAATAAACAATTAAATTTAAATATCTTTTATACTTACACAGGCTGATCTGTTTTTAGCTTTTTCAGCAAGTTCTTGTACAGTCTGTAAATTTTTTTCTTTATCACTAGTTGCAGTCATTTGACACACCGCAATTAATGGATTTGCCATTGTGCTAAAATGCTTCTCTAACTGTTTGCTGAAAAACCATATTTGTAACGAGGTAAGAAACAATTACAAAAAAAAGTATTTGTTTCTTTAAATTTTATTCGATTAAAAATTAATATATCAATCGGTGTAAATGTATAATATATATTTCTAACATTTATCGCGAAAGGACACGTAAAAACAGAGTACAATTTATATAGAATTAATATTAAAAGAAAAATTTTTATTCCAAATGGCTACAAATTAAATCACATTTACTTTGAATGGTTTATTCGATACACATCATTTTTTTTACACGTATTACCTGCAATATTTGATGCTAGTAAAACTGTTAACAAATCGCATGCTTATCATTTATTTACTTTACATTTATGAACATTCAAACCCTAATATCCTTGCAAATATCAAACGGTGTAAAACAGTACACGTACACTAATTTTTCGCATCTATTTTATTATAATGTTTTTTAAAAGAGAAAGTGATTTTTATACATTATAAATTATACTTATACACGAATTACACATAATAATTGCTCCTAAATTTGTCAATTTACGAATCGCGTCAAAATCCACTAGGTTAGGCGAAACTCAACTGATATTGAGCGATGGTCTCTTGAAGTATGCGCGCGCATGCACGTGACACTCTGAAGCAAGACGCTTAATCTTGACATTTAAATTAGTAAGAATTGGCGCTCGTTGAATGATCGGTTTCCGTATTGCGCAAACATACTTTTTGTAAAAATTTCGCACAATCTTAGTCCGAATGAACAATATGTATGTCTAAAACGTTAACGTAATATAGTGTTCGAATAACGTTATTCTAGCAGTGAAATGCTTTACTTAACATAATTAAAATTACTTCAGAAGTGTACAAGTCAATGGATATTGGTAAGAATACTGATGTGTTCGTGAGAAAGTATTTTCGCTTCCTTTTATACAAGTAAGTTTAATTCTATTTTATTTCTATGTGCTTTTGTTAATAATGACTCGATAATCGTTATCAAATTGCTATTAAATTTGATAATTGCTAAGACCACCGATTCGAATAAATTCAGCAATTAGAACTTTTGTTGTGCCGTAATTGTATCGTTGTAATTCGTCGACATATCGGAAACGTACGCTTAACGGCTTTGAAAAAATGTTTCTGAAATTACTTTCGAAAACGTGATAATTCGGTCGTCCGAGGTATCATTCCGCTAGCAAGTAGACGATTGAGCAAGGGAAACAAGGAACAAAGAAATATTAGTGTTGCATATTTTCAAGCAAAAAACAACACATCACGGGGACAGAGGTTCGATCATTTCGACGATTGTTTGGATTCCGCTACCGGGGTATCCTAAACCTATAAATAATTCCGCTAATTCTTGTTTTCTTTATTCTATTTTATTAAATTGTCATAGTATATAATACACAAGTGAAACATTCATTTATTAAATTCATTCGTTAAGCAGAAATAATGCTCTCCTTCGTAGAATTATGTTACTGTTTCGTTAAAAAGTCAATAACAAAAGGACCAGTATATGCTCCTACGGAAAAGTCACAACTTACTAGTTATATCCGTTTAAGGACACTCAATAAATACTACTGTTCTATTCGTAAATGCATCCATATCGTTGTATGGAATAAAGAGACTGGAAATCATACCGGGGGAGGGGAGGGGGAGAGGGGAAAGAAAACTAGTGTATGCGAAACGCAACAATATCACGCACTCAGATCTTTGTTCGATGAGAAAACAACGTTTCGAAGTGTATCTAACGCGTCGGGTTTTGGGCGGATTAGGATCAAGGTTACGCGAGGGAACGAGTTTCGAGACTGGTAGGGGGGAGGGGGAGGGGTCGAGGATGAAAGGGTAGGGGGTGTGGCGCTGCAGGCTGAAATAACGTATCGGTAATATTTTGGTGCCGTGTAAGCTGCGATACGGTCGGTTGAAATCGACGACACACGTATTTCGGGACACACACACACACACACAACAAATTATTTGCCTTTAGCGGCTCGTATCGCCTTGCAAATTTCAATCCACGGGTGTCCGTAGGAACTGCAAATGTCACAGACGTTAGACGAGCTTGACGATGGTTGACTAGGTTGGTGGCCAGGTGTACTCGGTGATGATGAACCTTTTTTCTTCAATTTACACGTGGATGACGACAGGTGGAGAAAATCGACCGAGGGCGGTAGTGAGGCTGGCGCACGTGTTTTACGCGATGACGGTAATGTGGCCGAGTTGTACGACGATGAGGAATTCGATGATGGTAAAATTGAGGGCGATCGCTCGAGCGATGGAGATTTCGCCGCCTGTATTGACCGGCTCGAAGGCGACGATAGGCGCATACACCGTAGAAGGTTGAGTCAATCATTGAGCAGACCTTGAGATACGGTGATGAGCTGTTCCTTCAATACACGGAAGGATGGTCGCACCTCCGGGCAATGGGCCCAGCATTTTCGCATTACCTGGAACGATACGAAAATTCAAATATCATCGAACCAATCGTGACGATACAAAATCGGGGGGGGGGGGGGGGGGGTTTGGTTATTGGTGTATAAGCACGTGTCGTTGCCAAACCTCGTAAACTTCCTTGAAGCACGCCTTCGGTCTCTCGAGTATGATTCCCCGTTGAACTCTGTCCACTACCTCGGTGTTCTTTAGACGACCGTAAGGCATCTTTCCGCACGTGAACACTTCCCACATGAGTACACCGTACGCCCAGACGTCCGATTTCGAGCTGAAGCGTGTATAGTTCAACACCTCCGGCGGTGCCCATTTGATCGGGAATTTGGTACCGCCGCTACTGGTGTACTGGTCGTCGAGAACATACCTGCGGAAGCACGTTTCGTACGTTGTAACCCGTGAAACCGTATGCAACACCGTGAACAATGTAACCACGATCGAAATCCATCACCGCTCACCTCGCTAGCCCAAAGTCTGCAACTTTTACTACGTTTTCCGAGCCTACCAGGCAGTTGCGCGCAGCGAGATCTCTGTGGATGTAGTTGTGCCTTTCCAAATAAGCCATCCCTTTGCAAACCTGTACGATCAGAACGATACATTTCGAGCGTCTACCTTAACGAGATCTCCTTACGCGCGAGCGACAACGAGTTTATCACCTGTATGCACATATCCAACAGGAGGCCAACGTTTGCTCCTAATGTTGCTTCGTGACGACGGAGGTAGTTGAGAAGTGATCCGTGTCGCATGTACTCGGTGACAATGTATATCGGTCTGTCTTTACTGCAGACACCGTACAACTGGACCAAGTTCTGATGTTGCAGTTTCCTGAACGAAGGGAATATCGGTGTTGATCCGTTGCTTCGTTTAAACAAGAAGCTATCGCCATTATCAACTTACGTCATCACTTTAGCTTCTTCTATGAAGTCGTCCTCGGACATGGTGCCACCCTTCATCATTTTAACAGCAACGTCTATGGAACCGCGCCATTTGCCCCTTCGCACCACTCCGAACTGTCCGGAGCCCAGTTCCTCCAACAAATGCAGCTCAGCTGGATCGATCTCCCATTTGTCTGCGAATCGAGCGTATCTGTTAGAAACTTGGATCCACTCGCGTGGATCATTCCCGTTACGATTGAACGGGAACTCTCGTTTTTTCGTGATTTCGTTCCGAGGGAATTACAAACCGTGGCTGAGGCCAGCCGTAGGTGGCACTGGACGATCGCAAGGGCTGGTCTTCAATCGGCTGGCTAATCCTCCGCTGTTGTGCCTGTGGTAATTCACCAGGTCGGGTATAGAACCGCAGCAATGCTTCTCAGACAAGTAAAATTCTCCCCTTGTGTTCTGCTTGATGTGATAGTGTTTCACGTGAGGATGTGGGCTGTAACGATACGGTTCTTTATCGGTTGAACGTGAAAATCACGGATATTGGAACACGTTCGAATGATTGTCTTCAATTGTGGCCACTGAGGCTCTCAACATGGACGAAATATCGTTAGTAAATATTCGTAAAATTAACGCGACGTTGTTGTACAGATAACCGGACGCTGTATTATCGGGTTCTACGGAAAGTAATTTCGTTCTCCAAAATGGAGAATGTATAATTTAATGAAACGTTTGTACACTCTAAAAGAAATTGTGTTTCATTTTCACCAAAAAAAAAAAACGAAATAACTTTCCGAATAACCGGATAAAATACGAATCGATTGGAAAATTGTATTTTGAATGGAAATTTACGATTATTGAACATATTTGAAAATAGAAATTTTATACTTATTGGGTTCTTCGGAAAGTCGTTTCGTCTTCCAAAATGGAGAATGTATAATTTAATGAAACGTTTGTACACTCTAAAAGAAATCGTGTTTCATTTTCACCAAAAAAAAAAGACGAAACGACTTTCCGAACAACCTAATATATTTACAAACTATTTTTCTAATATATTATATCATACCGTATAAATAAATGAATAAAAAGTATCGGAGGAAAAGTTTGAGCAAAAATATATCGAAATTTTTTGCAAAAAATCGAACAATTTCGAATATTGACACGAATTCGGTCGAACCATCGAGTTTGAATATTTTTGACGAGATTTTTCTGAGATCGATGCAAAAGATTTTTGAATCTTTAAAGGAAAATAACGCCAGACAAATAGAGGGAATTGTTTTAATAGTTGAATTTATATCAATTTAATAATTGAATAGAGGAATTTTTATTAGAAGATATATCAAAAGAAAATTTTTGTTTAAACACCAAGGGAACGTATTACGCGGAGTCTATCGAACTTGGAGTTCACGGTTAAGGATCAACCCTTTCGTTGTGACATGTATTGTAGGCAAACGTTAGGGATGCTGTTCTCCTACCGATAACGGAATATCCGGATAATGGATGTTCGTATACGGGACGCTCCGCTGTGATAACCCTAAGAGGAATCGGTCGAGAAAGACCGGAGAAACGAAAATGGAAATTGGGGTTGAGCAATGTTCGAAAGGTTTCGAAATAAATGATCTTCAGGGGAGTTGGTCGATTATCCGTGCAGCGTGTGCACCGACGATCGAAAGTTACACCGTATTCCCGGAACGGATATATAAGAGGGCAACGAGAATAAATGGTACTCACACTTTAGTGTAGAGGGAAAGCGTGTAAAGTCCTTTGGTAGAAGAATTGCGAACGACGAAACATCCTTCTTTGTCTTCTTGTTTGAGCAATGATTCCGCGCGTTGTCTGGACATGTCGCCCACGTACCATCTGCAATTTATAAAGCGCCGATTCGATTAGCGAATACGACGAATCACGATTCATCTGGAGATAAAACGATCAATTCGCGCTTACTCGTATTTCTGGAGACCCAAGAGCTCCTTCTCCTTCACGTAATTGCTGGGAATGTAACCGATGGATCTGAAATCAAACGCGAAGCACCGTGCGAAAAATAAGTACGTATAATAATAAATAAGGTGTGGATAATATTACGAGTCTACGATCACGTAGATGTTCCACGAGTTATCGAATCGTTGGTAAACGCTAATTGTTAATTGGCCGGGCTATGCAGACGCTGCGTCGAATTTCCATGGACCACGTCGTGAACTGACGTCGGATTACGTTACTTAAGTTTTAATGAGATCCAATTAGCGATTTACAGCGACTACTGCCGGGGACTAGGGTAACAATCGTGTCCGCTAACGAATATAGTTTCGATGTTTCCCGTGACGGTTGCTCGATCGGTTGAATCGAGTCGAGTAGAATCAAGTCGAGTAATGTAGAGCTTTAGTCGCGCTTTAGTCGAGTCGAGTCAAGTCGAGTCGCGTAAAGTAGAGTAGAGTAGAATAGAGTGGAGTAGAGTAGAGTAGAGTAGAGTAGAGTAGAGTAGAGTAGAGTAGAGTAGAGTAGAGTAGAGTAGAGTAGAGTAGAGCAGAGTAGACTAGAGTAGAGTTGAGTCCAGTCGAGTCAAGTCGAGCCAACTCGAGCCAACTCGAACCAAACCAAGTCAAATCGATTCAAATCGAGTCAAATCGAGTTAAATCGATTCAAATCGAGTCAAATCGAGTTAAATCGATTCAAATCGAGTCAAATCGAGTTAAATCGATTCAAATCGAGTCAAATCGAGTCTCGAGAAGTTTCGTCGAGCCAACTCGAGTCAAGTCGAGTCAAGTCGAGCCAACTCGAGTCAAATCGAGTCAAATCGATTCAAATCGAGTCAAATCGAGTCTCCAGAAGTTTCGTCGAGCCAACTCGAGTCAAGTCGAGTCAAGTCGAGTCAACTCGAGTCAAATCGAGTCAAGCCGAGTCGAGTCGAGCCGAGTCAAGCGTTATCAATTTCGACACGAATCCACCATCGGAAATTTCACGCACGTACGCATTGATTAAGCGCATAGCGAAATCGTAATCCTGTCCCGGTTCTCCTTGGTCCCCGTGTTTCCTTGACACCGGTCACATTTCCTTAGACCCGTGTTTACGAACCAAGGCCCGCGCTTTAGGATACTCGGCCATTCGGCGCACAACGGACACAACACTCGCGCGTAATCCGCTTTTGGGCATACTAAGCAGTCATCGTGGAATACGAAGCGCGATGTTCGGGAGAGGATGTTAACTTAATTTGGTAAATCATTAACACATTGAACGCCACGGTGGTCAGTGGTGACCGGTGCTCTAAAATTACAACTTCGACTAAAATTATAATGATTCTCTAGAACATTTACAAGACACGAACTCTGCTATTTGTAAAGTTTCAAATAGCATTACTCTCGTTAGTATATGCAAAATAACGAGTACATCGATAAATTATCGAATACTTCTATTTTCTACGCTACAATTCGAACAAATATCGAGGACATCTTTAAGTATAGAATACTGGCGTGGCGTTTAATATGTTAAGTATGGGAATTGGTGTGGTGGTCAGTGTGTTAAAAGTTACTCGGTCCACGGACTGTGCGCGTTGTCTACCAATTGTTCCACGTTAAACCTTGTCGTTTCTAAAAACGACTTTACTCGGCCGTAGCGAATACCACCACAGAGTACACCAGGACTCTTTCGACAATGGGAGAATTGTACAAAGAGAATGATTATATATTACTCTCTTTTATCTACGTTTCCATGCCGGTCCTCTTTAGAATACACAACCGAAATTAACAGAGAGGAGTAATATTTCGTGTAACTTTTTCTTTATCAGTGAAAATAAGTCAGAGGTTTACGTGACTCATTTTTATATCGAGTTTGATCTCGTTTAAAATTTGTCGAAAATGTTTTCAAGAATGTCGTATATCTATGTTTCACCCAAATCGATTTGTCGCATATTCGAGAAACATTTTCTCTTTATTAATAGAAATATTGTTAGAGGGCCTGGAAACGTGATAATTAATATTCCAAGTATTTCAGGACTATATATTTTTTTTTTTACTTATTTCGAGTTCTTTGTCCCTCGTTATTATTTTCGTTATTTCGTTCGACAAAATTAAAATTTTCATTTCCATCGAATATGTACCACATAGAAAATAGTTTATTTTTTATTCGTTATATATTTGTCGCGTAATTGATCGAGATTAATTTAGTCTCGATCGAAATTGCAAACATCAACGTAAGAGAGTAATTCTGCTTAATTCTGTTCGTGATATATTTAAATTCTTCAAAATACGTCTATACTGTTTTTTTTTTCGCTTCTATTCGCCACGTTTGGTTACCAATGGTAACAGTACGTTTACCTACCCATGTTCATCTTTGACTTTCCACCAATGTTCCTGAGAATCATCCAGTACCTCGTACTCCGCACCCTGAAATAACAGAAGTACATTTGCCTCTGATGAACCGTGTATATTCTAGAATTATGTCTATCGTTACAAGCTACAAGGTTACGAAAGCTTTCGTTTTTTTTTTTTTATGGACCGTGACAGCGAGACTCGTCGTTCTCCAAAAAATACAGCCCGAATGTTTGAAATTCTTTCACTCGATACGTTGGAAATCTACGAAATCGACGAAACAATTTGAATTACGCGCGCAATCGAGGGAGGCACGTGACACGGTGGAAACTGTTGCTCTCTAGATGGCACTGTCAAGGACGTTTCAAGGTCAATGTTGTTTCCCTGGAAGATAGTGTGATATTTTCTAACGACGCGCAGTAAAGTCGTCAAACAATTCGAAAAAAGATATTTTCAAAATCACTTTGTCGCGTATTTGTAACCTCTACTGACCTTGAAATATTCATATAGGGGAAGATCGTTCTAGTATCGATTAAAATTCATCTCCATCAGATAAGTCGAAACAAGAGAAAAAGATTAGCGAATACTACGAAGAAGTCACTGAAATTTTAAACAATACTATTTTACATTAACGTATAAATATTTTTCACTAACATCTTTCAGCATTATTAACTCCTTAATACCTAAAAATCTATCCATATAATTGATCGGTACTAAGAAGACAATTTTTCGTCCCCTATAAATTACATTTTCATTTTCGCCAAGTATTAATCCTCACTGTTAAATCTCCAGAAACAAATCTTCCTCCTTTTATCGAGTAACCACCCCATTAACTCTTCCAAACTTGTATTTTATCGACTTTGGATAAAGTTACATAAAAAAATGTTAAATATTTCCCCTATATGTATATATGTACTCGTTAAGTGTTTTCCACTGGAGAACACAAGAACCACATCTAATACAAATCTTGACATTGAAAAGTCCTTTCGAAACGTTCCCTGTCACTGTGGCGCCAATGACCGATCTCGATCGTTTCGAAACACGAAGGACCGGTTTTGCGGTAGCTTTCAGCTTCTCGAATGCTTTTTTTTTCAATTTCGTCTATTTCTTGTTCTGCACGCGCGGGGGACAGAAATCGAATAACGTTACACCAACCACGGGGGCCACAATTTCGACATTCGGGCTAACCGTATCACTCTCGTTCCCACGTCACTCATGTTTGTTCCCGAGACTTCTATATTTCCTCGTGTATTCCGGTCGACCCAGTTTTTCTCTATCGCGAAATGCTCTCTCCGCGTGGCATTGGTGTATCATCGGACCGGATGAAATTGAGCGAAAACCCGAGAACGTTTCCGTTGAAGAGGATACACCGGATTTCTTGAAGCTACGAGTTTCACGTTTATTGCACCCGCCGTTGAAAATCGTTATGGCATCGATTTATTAACCGGGGCACCGTGCAGCGTGTCTTCGAAGCGAATGAAACACGATTCACGTCCAGTTAGGGCTACGAACGATCGAGAGAAGAGTATATTGGCTTATTATTATTATTTTTTTTTTCGTACAAAATAAAATCGATTCGAGAAATTTTCCATAATTGCATCTACTCGTCTCTTGGGTCAATTGTGCTTCGTAGTTGCGATATTGGCATTTTACCGGTCGATGGTCCGGTTTATAACTTTTTAGACAGTGTTGTTACTATTTGTCAAACGGACACTAGGCACTTTATTTAGAACGTACGAGAAAGTTATTAATAATAACATAGGCTGAGTCGCGCGCTTTGGAGATTAATTTAACGCAAGTTGTTTTCAGATGAAACATAAGTAAAGAAGTATGGTAAAGATAGTTGTGCAAGGAATTATGATCGTACGTTGAGTTGAAGTATGAACTTTATTGCTCATCATTAATTGCGGATTTCTATGCTGCAGTTTTGAGATAAAAAAGTATTAATGTTTTTGTTCGGTGAAAATTAGTACATTTTCTTCAAACGTGTACAAATATGGAGGAAATATCGATTACTGTGTAACTACTTCGAAAAGGAAATTACAAATGATTTTTGACTCGAAAAAGAATCGTACACCCTCTTGAACAATAATGAAATAATAGAGAGTGGAATTGTTGGGTAACTGTGTTTTAAATTGGCCATTACGAGCAACTAGGGAAGAATATATCTTCTTTTCGTGGATTCGTCAGGATTATTTACCAGACCTTGAAACGAGGTTCTTTGGATCCAGCAAGTGGTTTCCAAACTTTTTCGAGGGCAACTCCTTAGAGAGGAGAGAACATTTCTGCGCCGGAATTAAGTGGTAAAACGATGTAAGAAAAATACACTCCTACAATTATTACACTCCGATGATTATTTTTTTATCAATAGAGAAACATATTTAATTTATCCACGTTTCACTCGGAAACCCTTTCACGTTTCATCCTCCATTTTGGAAGATACGCGTGTACAAGGGTACGTCGTGCGATTCGATCGAGTGGCGTCTTTTTTACGATTCGAAAGCCTGATTAATTCCGAACAAATTCGATAATTGAAAGAAAGGGAAGATCTCTGATCATTGTCGGTTGCAAGTTGATTTTTTCGATTACGAAAAAAGATAACAACACGGAAACTTTCACATCGAAAAGTTCAACACGTTCCTCCATTATTATAATCTATTATTATTATTATTATAGAATTCTCTTTATCCGTAACATTGACCGTAACGATTTCCGGTACGAGAAATCCTTTGAGTATTTAATCGCGACTAAACGGTTCGCGAAGCCAAAAAGCGTGATCGCTTTGAGGCTATTCTTTGGTAACTCTGCGAAGTCGAAACACGGAAACGCTTGTAACTCGTAAATAAGGTCAGAGTGTGGTGTGGTGTGGTGTATTCGCGTACCAAGTTACGCCCACTAATAACGAAACATCGTGTACCGCGCGTGGGCGAAATTCACCACAGATTTCGCTTAATTCGAATATCAATCCATACATCCATACATCCATACATCCATACATCCATACATCCATACATCCATACATACATACACATGCATACATACATACATACACATGCATACATACATACATAAACATGCATACATGCATACATACTTACATCCATACATACATACATACACATGCATACATACATACATACACATGCATACATACATACATACTTACATCCATACATACATACACATGCATACATACATACATACACATGCATACATACATACATACTTACATCCATACATACATACACATGCATACATACATACATACTTACATACATACATACGTACACATACACTGTGTATACATACGCGTGTGTATACACAGATAGGTATGCGAGCGAAAGCTGTAAAACGTCGCACGGTTGATTTAGCGCTTGATAAAGTGCCATATGGCGTAAATGGCAATGTCCAAGTGTTAATGGGATCTGGAAGCGGTTTCTCCGCATATTAGAGGATAACCGGTATCCACAGAATTCCAACGATGCTCGCGCGAAACTCTGTGATAATGCGATCGACGCGGGACATTATCGTGACCGTTATCCGACCACAGGAATCAACCGTGCGAAAGGTTGATCGTCGATGCGATTATAACTTCGAACACGTTGGAGATCCAACGCGCCGTAGTTGTTTCCCAGCCTTTTCCACGCGTTTAGAGAATCAAGGTAATAGCGCGAAAGGAACGAAGGTTAAGGGTTCCACGTCGCTCCGAGACTTAAAAAAATGGGTAAATTTTTGATTTTCAACCGATTCGAAACGTATGGAATACGATACGATTTTTCTCCAAGTACTGATCATTTCGAGGGAGTATTTCTTACGATGGAAAGAAAAAAGGAAATTAACGCTAGAACCACCGATGATGAAGGGATTACTATTTGTATCGGATCACATAGGTATCTTCGAAGTTAAATGATAAAAGGGTAAATTGATTTACGAGCAACATTAGTTGTGTATTTTGATAATTGTTCATGAATATTGTAGGCAAAGACATCGTTAATAATCGAGTAACTGTTTCCTTAAGGGTGGACAACACTTTGAGACGTTACAAAATTGGTAAATTTTGCGAATTTTTTTCCAAGTAGTCACCAAACGAAAAATGTAGTCTTTTTCGGGGAATGTAAATGTAACTTTCAGCTTCATTTAACAATTTTGCGCGAGTAAAAATTCTACAAAATGGCGAAGTTATTCGATATTCCCGGAACCCCTTCCAGTGAAATTTGAAATTTCTGATCGCGTCGTGCGAACATGCGTTCGAAGACGACAATTTTCGATCAAACCTTATCAAACCGAAACCCATTCGATTCGAATCGGTGGTGCGTGTATTCGTAGTTGAAAATATTTCGTTTAGTTCCGCTTGGCGCGATTTATCACAGTTTAGTTCTGTTCGACGTAGTAAAATTGGTAGTCTACGACCGGTTGGATACTGTACGGTTCGGTTTGGACGAGTACGATGTGAAACATCGCGATAATAATTCCGTTCGATTCGATACGATACATTGCTGCGCTACTATGCGAGATTCGATTTATTTCGACTCGGTGTAACTCGATAAGTTACAGTTCGGTTCGTTTCGGTCAACTTCAAAGGTACAATAATCGGTCTTCCCATTTCGCGACGAGATATCGAAGGGGTTCGATTCGTAATCGAATATCGACGATTGTTTCGAGTAAACGTTTGAACGAAGTATTAATCGCGGTTTCAGGTGTTCCGCGATGCGATTAAGAATCCACCGGGAGAAATATCCGTCGAACGAGTCGTAGTTCGATTCTCTCGTCGGGATTTAAACGCGTATAAAACATTTGATACCACACCGGGTTACTACGCCAATTTTATTCCATGCAAATTGAGAACTCGATATTTATGGCACGATTTTGCCTTCAAAGAGCTGGGATTGAATTTCACTTACCTTTTCGAGAGACAGATCGCCTCCTTCGATCGCTCGAAAAGGGTACAGAGCTACCACCACCTTCGTTCTCATCATTATTTTGTCCTAAAACATTTACGTTTAGCGCACACTCGATTAATACACACCGATCTCAGTTACGGTATATCGATTTAAAGACAACATCGTTGAAATATAATTGATCGTTTTACCTTTGTCTTAGAAGACGGGGTCCCAGGTGTGCCCCCGGGCATTATCGGAGTCGAGGGGGTTCCTGGAAAAATGAAAAATTACATATTGTAGTCGATTCTCCGTTACCAGTTGTTACCAAAAGTTATTCGCAATTCGGAGTCTTTGTATTTCAATTTCGCGGTTCTTTTGATTCGGTACGCGCCGAAGGGACTCAAGAATACTAAAAATACGAAAAATTATTACGAGACTGGTAAAATCGAGGGGTTGATTTTTATTCCCGTGAAAAGTAGCTGCCCTCGGTTCTATTCTGGAAAGAAAAGCGCTTCGTTCTTTTTATCGCGATAATCTGTGTATATACCGTAGAGTGGAGGCTTTGAAGGAGAAACCTTGCAACTTACATTTTAACGAGCTTACGTTGCCTGCAATTTTTTAACGAATAACGAACGAATCTGCGTCATTTTTCGCAAAAAAAAAAAGAAAAAAAAAAGAAAGAAATCCGCGAACGAAAATCATTCTTCAAGAATACAACAGGACGGTAGACGAAAGTTAATTCTCTTCTTATAATTGGAAAATTATTTTCTCAAAGTTTCTTACATCGAAATTGAATAAATTACCGAGGACGTCAATATCTTCGACACACTTTTCCGTGATTTATCGACGAGTCGGCAGTGTTGGGACAACGGTGAATTAATTTCACTCGTCACGCTCGTTTTCGCGATAAATTTTGAGCGGAAAACGAGCCGCGATTTCGGTTTTTAATTAACGGAATTATCGAATACCGTGCCGTGCAAGTTATAAATCCGAATCGAACAGGAATTAAAGTGGATTTTGTTACCGAGCGCTACCAATTAACCGCTTCCTCTCTTCTGGTAATTAAACAAGGATTATACGTTATCGTTTCGGTTGCTTCACGTCGCGATCGTCTACCAGAGTCTTGGAAAATAGTTAATTTGTAGTTCGTCGGGAGCCCTTTTGTCAAACGTTCCCGTAACGGTGTTCATCCTTAATGAGAAACGAAGATTGCGAGTTCGCAAAAGTTGCGAAACTAACTATACAATACCGTCGCCGGCACAACTTGAAATTTCTATCGTGCAAGGGAGAACGTTAATGCTAATTCCTGGATAGCCATATCGAGGGTACCGTGGCCATGTGGTGTGGTAACATAGGAATTTAGTAACGTCGTTATACAGCGATATAACAATGTACGGTAATGTACCAATAAAGCAATAAAGTGAAACAGTGATATTGTGCTGCAGTAACTATCTCGCCTAGATAGTTCAATGCACAAGGATGGTTACTCGACAGGGGCGGAATTCAAATCGATTAATTGGAAGTTAATATTGCGTGCGAATTCGCTAAGCCAAAAAACAAGCGATGAAAATTATATTATTAACGGTTCGAGGATTAGGTGAATCAATTTTAAATTTCGTAACTGGAAAATCCCCTCAACGGTGAAAATAGTTATTTGCGATCCAATTAAATTATTGTCTACCGATTGTTAAATTTTGTCGATCGAAAAATATTTTACTATGTAATTCTTTTTTTTATACAGTGATAGAAAGTTAACTTTTTTCAAGTTATTTTCTACTCGTGGTGTTACTTTTCACAATTATAAAAAATATAATACAACGATCGAGAAAACTTTCTAGTCGAGGGTGGTGTTACTTTTCACAAGGATCATAACAAATACAATACAACGATCGAGAGAAGTTTGACTTTTTTCAATCACTTTCTAGTCGAGGGTGTTACTTTTTACAAGTATTATAACAAATAGAATACAACGATAAAGAAAAGTTTGACATTTTTAAATCACTTTCCGGTCGAGGGCGGTGTTACTTTTCACAAGGGCGGCTCGTGCCCACGCGTTGGTCCCGAGTATATCGATCTACGAGTGTGGTATTGTAGCGGTACGCGGACACAGCGGAACAACCCACGGAAAGATAGCAATGTCTCCGACATAGCGGTAGAAAAATATATTCCTAATGGTTTTTTTTACCTGGCGGTGCGCTCCACCGATAACAATTCGCCGCGGAGAATACCCAGCCTCGAAAGATATGAAATCGCGGCGAGCACGGGCGGTTACTATTTGTCGACTCAACGTTATTGCATCTCCCCCGAAAGAACAGATTTACCTTGATGTCAGCGGCATCGCGAGGCACGTGCGCCTCGCGAATATCTCGTCGGCGGCGAGGCACGAGTCGCGCGGAACGATTCCTCGGTCACATCTCGTTCTCCTTCCCCATCGTTCTCATACGCCGTAAAACGCGCACGGTGAAATTCTAGAAACGAACTACGGGACACTGTCGCTGGATCACGCGTCCCGGAAAACGTTCACCTGGCCGTGAACAGGACGGGCGAACGTTCGCGGAAACACCAACGGACGAAACGCGGCGTTCAGTCGAGATTTACGATTAATTCTTTCGGCGACAAAGCTCGGTATTACCGGAAGAAAAAGAGAAAAAATAATAGCCAGCTACCGGATCAAACGGTTGTCAGCCTTCGTAAGGCGGAATGTCCACATTCTATTTACACGTAGCGTTCCCCTTAATCCTGTTCTTCCCGCCGGTACCCCTCGCGAGGTTAGATAAATAAAAATCCACGTCCGCCGTGGGATTCCGTTACTCGCGCGACGGAAACCGAGTCCACGTTCGACCCCCCTAACCTCCCTCGTCCCACTGTCCCCGCCCTCTAGCGGGGGAACACCGCCGCGCGTCGAGCGGCTCGTATTTTATTCCCGGCCCGTGATTCCCGTAACGTCCAATTTACATTAATACACGGCTCCCGGTGGAAATAATGTCCCCCCTCCTTTCTCCCCACCCGCCCCTTTTTCTTTCGTTCGCGGCAAACATCCGATTCTTTGTGTTCTCAATTAACGCGCCGGCGTAACGAGCGAACGAACGCTCGAAGCTCGTTAACCGGGCCGATTCGTCGCTACGGGATACATTTTATTCCGCTACCGCTATCGCGACTTCTACCCGGCTCTTAATTGTCCCGTTTCCATCGGAAAAACCTTTCGTTTTAACCGGCGTGCCCTATCCACGCGACGTAGGTACCTATTACGATTCCACCACTTGCGACGATCACACTGTTACCCCGTTCGCGAGTACTCGGCGACGACGAGAAAAGATTCGGTGTACTCTCACTCTTTTTCCACGAGCATTTCAACCGGAACGCACTAACCACGAGCGACGCAAGTGAAAGTGACGAAGGACCGCGAGTAGGCGGGGGAGGGGAGGGGTGGGGAGGGTTATCGTTCGAACGCGCGCCGCGAGACCTGTCACTCGCGATTGCCGCTCGATCGAATTACGTCGCGCGACGTCGCGCGGGGGGAGGGGCGAACGGAGGGACCGGCGCGGGAGTGGGGGTACCCGAATCGACGGACGCCCTTACAGCGAAAAATCCCGCGAGCCGAAAATATCGTCTCGTTTCGCGCGAGACTCGCGAAACGAAGAGTGCAGTCGCAAGCAGGTGCGTGCACCGAGCGGCGCTGGCTGCTGCCGGAATATCAACGGTGAGCGAAGGACGACACCACAGCTAGTCTCCACCCTGTCTAGACAAAATCAATGCGACCTCAACCTCCTGCATCCCCTCCAGCTTCCCTTAGACCGTTCAACGTCCCCACGTGCGTGCCCGCCGCGTCTCCCCTCTCTCTTTCTCTCGTTCTTTCTCGCGCTCGCTCGCTCTCTCGAACTTCCTCTTCACGTCGAGTTTCATTACCGGAAGCAGTCTGCTCCTCCGCGTGGAGTGTGTGCTAAGTTCACCGACGACGGATACACGCGTCCCCGGCTTCTTTACGCGTCTTCATCTTCCCGCTGGAACGTAGATTTTTTCTTTTTTTCTTCCTTCTTTTCTTTTTTCTTTTTTCTTTTCTTTTCGGTTTTTCCCTCCTCGGCTCGACGCATAGAATCGCTTTTATCGCGCGCGCGGAATTCCCGATTCTCATTCGCGGAAGACGCCATCGAGAGATATATACTGGGTGTCTCGCGCGGGAACCACTTCCCGAGGAGAGATTTTGCGTAAGAATATGGTAAAAAAAAAGTAACGTAACTTTTTTAGCCAGAGTCACGGAAGTTCCAACGAATTGTGAAAATTCACTACCGGATATTACGAATATCGAAATGATTCTGGATATTAAAATGTTTTAGAAATTTTCTCCTTGATATTATTAACAGTTTTTTACGTCCTCTTTTTCACACGTTGGAATTTCACCATTACCGCAAAGATCTCGCGAATACAATTCAGGAGGAAACGTTGCGTTATGCAAATTTGCTAGGCTTTTTGCACCTCGTTTTATAGTAGATTGCGGAGTCTGCTTATTGATTTTGCACTTGTGCATATTCGTTCGGATTACTAATAGGTTTTTCTTCGTACGAAATCGTGGTTGTATTATAATAAAATGATAATTGATAATTTGTTCATAATTGTGTAACGAGTTCCGTTGAAAGTCAGACATTGCAGACTAATATTAATCGCGCGTATTAAGACATTGATAATTTGTTCATATTTGCGTAACGAGTCTATCGAAAGTTAGACATTGCAGACTAATATTAATGGATTATTCTGTAGTTAATCGTCCCAACAAAATTTACATTCTGCAAAATTTGTGCCCGGATAAGAGTTTCGAGCAACGAATAAAATACGAAGAATCTTTCATCGATCGTTCGTTAACCAGAAATCATAATTCGACGAAGAGAAATATTTCACGAGCAAAAAATTTCGATCGAATAAACGTCGTGAATGAATCGCTACTCGTTGCTTTTATTCGTCGAATAAAATTTTGCCGATGTTTGATCCTCGCCCAGAGCCAGTTTGGAAATTCGAACACCGTATCGAGCATCTGTGTCGTGTTGCTTATTTCGGTCTTCGTATTCAATGTACGTTCCATATTTGTCTCGTTTTCCATCCTTTCCACGGAAACTCCACTCGTCCCGGTCCCTGGCAATCTCCCTTTTCGATTATTGTGACATTGTATATGGTTCTGCATACGGTTCTTGGTATATATACGAGCCGTGTCGTTTCCCTCCGTATTCCTGTCCTCTGTACGACGTGTCCAAAATTCTTGTCTCCGGTTCATAGACAGTGGTCGTAAATTCGATCGTATCTTTTTCCTCTTTGCAAAGGCTGCTGGATGGATGCTTCGATGTGAAACGGAGACGGGTCGTCCACCTTTTTCGCCTCATTCGCGAAACCCTTAACATGTTCACGGTCCACTAAACCGCGTACGAGTCAGGGCAGTTTTCAGCTCGACGAGTATCGCCGCTACGATTAAACTGGAAGCTTTTTTTCTCAAGCTGCGAAACGTGGATACGTCTCAGTGATGATAACGCGTGTCGTTCGGGAAAGAAGATGGAATATTCATCGCGGAAATTGAAATAAAATTTCAATTTTACTCGATTCGTTTCCGTACGTTGCTCGTTTGTTTTAATTGCTATCGTTCGAGCGCGTTTGCGTTTACGCGATAACTTCGCAGGTAGATTTGAAAACAGCTTCTTCATGGTGGAGGTTATATTGTGGATAAAAATCTACATTTTCGTGAAGAAGTCACAAGACGTCCATTTTAACAAATTTCTATTGTGCAAGGTGAATTATTCAAATTACTTTGCTCCATGCGTGTGTTCATTATTAGGTAAGTTTAATCGTTCAAATGTTTAATCGAGAAACGTATTCGAATCGTGGTATATATAGAAGAGAAAAAGATTCAATAGTTAACCCTTTGAACTCGAAGATTCTTCTCTAACGACGAAATTTTTTTCAAACAAAAATTACACATAATTTCGAATATAACTATTTTAGCTCGATATTTTGTACATTTTTACATTCTACGAGATGTAACATTCGAACGCGAATATTTTTCATGGTACAATAGAATGCGATTAATTGTTGTGTTAAATTGTTAAATTTTATGGCAAGTGAGAGTCACCTTTCGAGTACGAAGGGTTAATAATAATTGGTAACATTTTGTACAAAATATCCTACGAAGTTTTCACTTAATGCACAACTAATAGCGTACAATATAACAAAAAATTATTTTCCGTTAAATGTTTCAACGATTTCCATTATTTTTCTTCGAAATTCATTATGACACTTTATCGTCATTGTATCTAAGTGTACGATAAAAACGTCTAATGATATTTGTCACGGAGAGGAACGAATAAAAAAAAAAAAAAAAAAGCGAGAGTGTGCAAAGATCACGTGTAACATCACGATTCGTAAAACGGTTAACATAATTCTAGCTTTCGTGGTGGCAGGAAAATTTATGATATTTTATTGTCGTTGCGTGCAATACAGACGTATAATGATACTCGACACGGAGAGGAACGAAATGAAAAAAAAAAAAAAACGAAATGACTACAAACACGAATCGAAGCATGCGTAGCATTACGATTGGTGAACGTTTAATAGAATTCTAGGTTTCGTTGTTGCAGGAAAACGTGGTAATACACGATCCGAGTATTGTACGTCGATACACCTCGATTGATCAAATAAAACGTAACATATACGTGATCTTCCACCGATCATGGTGGTTACCTTAATCGCTACTGATCGTACCATCGATAGGTGCACCAGTTGTTATCGTACGAATACAAATGTGCAGTCACGTTTTATGCGACACGCGTGCCATAAAATGTCGCGATACGCGTACACCGGTGTCTGGGAAATTCCATTTGTTCGTTGTTTTGTCAACGAATTGGCAATGTCGCCGTTTCTTTTTCACCTTCGAAACAAATGTGCCTGAAAAGTCCGACGGTGGTACCACCGGTGCACCGATCCGAAAAATTGATGAACCGCGATTCGAACAGTTTCCTTTCTTCTCGTCACACTTCGACTGTGAAGCAAACAAAAGAATTAAACACGGCCGATAGAATCGTCGAGGTAATTGCTCGCCCAAACGGCAAAATATTCGCTAGAAACCCAAAGTTCATCCTCTATCGGGCCAACCGAATCGAACGGGTGACCTGTTTCTATGGTTCTATGTACAATGGCGACGTATGCGTTCCGATTGCACGCGAGCACACACGTAAACACGTTATTACTCGCTCGTTACTCCGTTTCGAATGTTTAATATCGTTCGAACTTTCCAACCCGTGGTACGCCAACCCGAAACGATCCACCGTCAGTTTTAACACTAGATTTGCAAAGTCGAAATTAATGGTCCCGATTGCCTTCACAACGAAATTTCTTTTAATAACCATGGAACGTTTCCTGAAGACGTTGTGACTTGTTTGCATTCTACGCGTGCTTTCAATTTTACAAATTCTTTTTTTCTCGTTGATTGCTTTCTTTTGATATATATGACTGATCCCGATTGCTTTCACAATGAAATTTCTTTTAATAACCATGGAACGTTTCCTGAAGACGTTGTGACTTGTTTGCATTCTACGCGTGCTTTCAATTTTACAAATTCTTTTTTTCTCGTTGATTGCTTTTTTTTGATATATATGACTGATCCCGATTACTTTCACAATGAAATTTCTTTTAATAACCATGGAACGTTTCCTGAAGACGTTGTGATTTGTTTCCATTTTACGCGTGGAATTTTACAAATTCCTTTTTTTCTCCTCGTTGATTACTTTCTTTTGCAATATTTGCGAGGTGTATCTCAATATTCCGAAATCTGTCGATAGTTAAGCAAGTAAAACTCTCGACAAAGTTTTCCATCTTGACAATGTAAAAGGAAGAACGAGCCGACAAATTTCCAATTTTTTACGATCACGACGAACTACTCGAACACGAGCAAGTCGAATCGAAACGTGTAAATATTTCACGATACACGATTATCGATTCCATTTGTTTTTTTATATTTTGTATTTTGTTTTCGTTTCATTCTTCAAATTTCAACGTCGCGAGAATCGTAACCGTTCGTTCATCGCCGCCGTGGAACGTAATTTGCGAAGTTTCGAAATTCGGTGCAATTAATTTTAATCGGCGCGCGGTTAGCGAATCTTTCGGGTTATCGCGTTGTTCGTTGGTGAATTTATAAACCGACGAATACGACGTGGTCGCAAATTGACGGAGGAATCGCGTCCCAGTTTCGAAAGGGTCGGGTGGGGGGTGGGGGGTGGTGGTGGAGAAATTCGAGTTTTAGGGGCGGAACGAGGATTTTTCTTTCAGAATTTCGCACGGCCGGAATGCGTCAATAGCCGAGCTCACTTTTCAACGAGAGGCCTGCAAATTCGACATTTCGGTAAATCGAGGGGGGGCCTTGAAATCGAACAACGGGTCACGGACAAGCGAGTGTGCCTAGAACACCCATGTTCATCATCGGTGGCTAATTAAAAGCTATCGACCCAGTTCGGTTCATCCTTGAGCCAATTTTTTATGGGAGTAATCGGGACAGTGTCGTGAGAGTTTACGAAAAGTTGCGGCTCGAAACGAACGACGATTCTGAAATTAATTCCGTTAGGGAAACGTTTCATACTTCGATCTCGATTTTACTATTTCTCGAGTATACTCGAGCACGAACAACAATAACTGGACACTCGACTTCGAAGAATTTCTTGAATTGAAACTTTGGAGAAGAAGAGTCTTTATTGAAATTTTTACGTATATTTCTAGGTACGATCCACACTCTTATAGTATTTCGTACGTGAAAATTATCGTTGCACACGTGTATGTGTAAAGTAAAAAATTCTTCACATTATACCGAGTGAATCCAGAAACTCTAGTTCGTCATTCAAAACGAATGCAGTGGAAATTGGCAGGGTGGATGTACGCACGATTAAGAGGGATCTACTTTCCTGTGGTGATATTTTTTTCAAACTCTTTGTCGTCCAGTGGCGCTTTGAAGTACCAGTATTTACTTTCGCCCGTATTTATATAATAAAATGTAAAAGTGTAATCACCGTAAACTTCGAACTCGTTCGAATAATAGGGAAACGTTTCTCAAAGAACTTAAAGATTCGAGTAGCTTCGTGTAAGCTACCTAGAGCTACTCTAATCTAAAGAAACTTTCGTAAAAAAGCATCGCTTTGTGTACTAATAGACGAGAGAAACAAACTAAAATAGACAATTTGAATAAAATCAAATATGTAGTAAAATATTTATAAATTATAAATTAAAATGAAATATTTATAAATTATATAATTAAAATGAAATATTTATAAATTATAAATTAAATAAAACATTTACTTCAAGTAAATATCGACAATCTCTGGCTAAGGATTAAACCTAATGCACGCGTTCGGAACGATAACGGATATTTAACATTCGAGTTATTGAACTAACATTTGTACAAAATTACGTCTCCGCATGGAAGAGATTTCTCCGTTTCCGCATCAAGTATTAATTTTCGCGTATCCGTGCGCTGTCGAGAAGAATCAATTTTAATAGAATAGTAAATATGATTCCGTTGGAAGGAAATGCACGCCGCCACTCTCACAGTGGGCGGGATATAACGGGTGAGCTATATTTTAGCCGGCACTCGTTAATGGAAAACTATCGTAAAGAGAAGCCCCCACGATTTTTCATTTCATTGAATGCGTTGCATGTCCTATTCGAACCAACAACCTCGCGTTTGAGACTCCTCGGATGCACTCGAGATACATTCAAAAGCGTTTCGCCGCGTGTGGTGGATGAAAAATAAATGGCTGCTCGTAATTTTTCGTATTCCTAAACGGAAAGTGGAGCTGTTCGTGTGAAAAGAATCTTCAGCTGCGTTTTGTCGTGATAGCTCCCGAGTAGCTCGAAAGCTCCGGTTCTCTTTGACAATTAAAGAGGAGAAACAGTTACGGTATTAATTGTTGCTTATCGTGACAATTACCGTAGCGATTACCTATATTAATCTACGGGCCGAAAACACGGAAAATTGAAAGTTTGAATCGGTTTCGATGAATTCCAAGTAAGTTCTACTCGGGAAACGGAAGCGGTTCTAATACCCATTTTAATAACCATAAGTAAATTATACACCTTCACGAACGCGTTCGCGATTTCGTGCACAAGGCTCGAAAATCCTGTTCGATTCGATTTTTCGCTCGATTGATTCTTTATCGACAAGTTTAATGGTATCCCGGTTTCGTTTTAACACAACATTCTCGATATTATTCACCGGTGCGTGTATTTCTCGAGTCTGGAGCGTAATTATTCGAGCTTTTAACTAAACTTTGAATATTGGAAGTTGTTCCGCCTCGGTCTACATAGATCGTATCATATATACACATTCTTTATCTTACACATCTTACGCGGCGCTGTCTATTAAGGAAAACAAAAGAGAAACGGATTAAAGGGTGTCCTAATCATTACCGGTCGATTTACTATTTGAATAGAATTCAAACGGTTTAAGTAATCTTGGTATTTTTTTTTTATTTAAAAGTACAAACTTGGGAGTTAATAATGGAATAAGATATCTATCAAATGGCCGCCACGGCTTTTTTCACAGAACAACCAAACTTTGTACAGTGCTTTTTGCCGGAAACGATTACGAAATTCGCGTCAAAGATTGTGATTTTTCGTAATACATCTGAATAATTTGCACGCGTTCGTTTCACTGTGTACACTTCCACGATTAATTTCCCATCTGTCTAGATGACATGTGTCAAGTTTTAGATTAATCGGTTCGACGTTTTAAAAATAGCGCGAAATTCAAACCGACCGGTAATGATTGGGACACCCTGTAATAAAGAACGTTAATCAATGCACACGAGATACATCGTTCAACCTTATTTCCCTCGTTTTCAAAGATAAATACGTAATCGAATTAATTCACGCGTGTGAAACGAGACGTGAACACCGTAGAAATTTTTCATCGAGATTAGAACAGAGACGAAACAATCGAAATTATTCGTTTGTTAACAGTTTGTTCGATAGTTTTTCATTTTTTGTTTCGATAAAAAATTGCTAAATTCGTGTTATTGTTACGATCATGAGTGAGTCAAGAAATGCAAATGTATGGTTTTTTCGCTAGCGTTTAATTTTTTGTTCAAATAAAAAATTGTGTAAGCTCGTATTATTGTTACAGTCACGGATGAGTCAAGAAATGTATAGTTTGTTCTATAGCGTTTAATTTTTTGTTCAAATAAAAAATCGTGCAAGCTCGTAGATTATTATTACGGTCACGGATGAGTCAAGAAATGCAAGTGTACAGTTTGTTCTACAGCGTTTCATATTTTGTTCGAATAAAAAATCGTGTAAGCTGGTGTTATTGTTACGGTCACGGGTGAATCGAGAAATGCAATCCCCGTCATCGATTCGAGTTTATCGTGTACTATACTCTCCGTCTGGCCAACCATCGAGATACATTCTCCGCTGGTCTTGGTACTCCCTTTCCATTGTGGATCCACGGAACCAGAAATACCTCAATCTCCCTAAACTTCGAGGTAGCGAAGAAGCATCGGGGAGTAGCATCAAGTTCTCGATCAAAACCCGAAATCCGGCCAGAGTTCTGCCCGATATCGTAACCATCGTGCTGCACCGCGGGAAACTCGGTCTCTGTGCACCGAC
Organism: Ptiloglossa arizonensis; assembly: GCF_051014685.1. Lineage (NCBI taxonomy): Eukaryota > Metazoa > Arthropoda > Insecta > Hymenoptera > Colletidae > Ptiloglossa > Ptiloglossa arizonensis. The sequence goes on from NC_135050.1 coordinate 25,898,459, forward strand.
GACGATCGATATTCGTCACTTCGAGGGTGTACTTGGCTGGCGACGATTCACCATGCTCTATCATCCAGCATGTAACTCTCGATGTCCCGAGAATGATTTTTCAGACATTCACGATTAAGCGCCAGAGCGAGCGTCGCATGGGAAATCTCCCCCCTTTCGCAAGCGTCTGCGCGATATTGTTATTGCAAGCCTCGATCTCAAGGGTTTTCCATTGTTGTAAAATTGCGATAAAATCCTAATGCATCGAGGACCCTGTTATTCTCACCTTTCTCCTCATTCCGCGCGAATCCATCGTTCGTTATTAAAAGCGTTTTCAATTCCGTGCAGTACGTACACCATACCAAATTTCTGACACGAATGGGGTTAAGGAGTTTCTTCGACTCGAAATAAGACGGAAATATGGAACGTGGAAATTGCATTCGGAGGTTTCGTTTTTTTTTGAGAGAAATTAATTCGAAGATTGATTCGATACGCGTGCACTTAACTGCATATGTGCATACGGTGGACTGAAATTCGTGGTGAAAATGGGGTTGGAGAATCTATGGTTCGATATAAGACGAAAATATGAAACGAGGAAACTGCATCGGAGGCTTTGTCTTCTGAGAGAAATTAATTCGAAGATTGATTCGATACGCGTGCACTTAACTGCATATGTGCATACGGTGGACTGCAATTCGTGGTGCAAATGGGGTTGGAAGAATCTATGGTTTAATATAAGACGAAAATATGGAAGAATTGCATTGGAAGCTTCTTTTCGAGCAAAATGTGTTTGAAAATTAATCATGTTGGATATTATTGATTGTTAAGCGCTATTCTCGAAGAACGATTTGCCAGATTTATTATCTAACAGCTGCGAGGAATTAAAGCCTTAAAAGTTGATTCATCGTTACGAAATTGTGTTATAATACTATCTCGTCTGCAGTAGCGTTATATTGGAAACGCACGTGGGATACACTAGTAAGTGCAGCCCCCCACCAAATGTGCAATGGTCCCCCTCCTTTCGTCTGGGCCCAAATTCCAGCGCCCCACCACTCGGTGGGCGGATCAACTGTCCCCACACGCGCCAATGTGGACGAGAGTAAAATACTGCTCCAGGAAAGAATTTAAACAATCGTATCACCGACCATTTTAATCGATTCTACATTTAGAATTATTTGAAAATTTCGAATTACATTAAATCGACATCCAACTCTTCGAAACCTTACAGATTTTTGCACAGTTAGAACTCGAATAGATTTGAAAGTTCGATAAAAATTGCACCGTACGCAAATATCGTCAACTATTATTAAATTGGCTCGTGGCTTATCGCACATCTGTTTTATTATCGTGTTTGCGAATAAGACAATAATCGGCTCTGCGGAAGGTTAACAATTACTAATATTAATAACATACGGTTACGAATGGTACGATAACGTTCTTGATATCAATTACAATAACGTAATTTTCTACCTCGTGAAACTTCACGATACGAAGGTGCTGTTCGCGTTACGCGGAAAATAAGACTTTTCGGTTTGTTTTCGAAGTTTCGAATCTCCGTCAGATTGTACTTTTTGTTATTCGAGAATTTTTAATGGAACTTTCGAAAGTTCCCGACCATACGAATAATATCTGTCGGAAAGATTGTCCAGACGATGCGCGTACGAAAAGTTACAGAGATACGGTCCCAGTTATGTCGCTTTGCGGATCACGGCTTATCATGGACAGTTCGTATCCCCTTTCTCCTTATATTTCATTTCTCTCTGGAGTTTCAGTTCGTGCGAATCGATCATTCTGTATCCGGCTGTATCGTTTTATACTAAGAATTTTTATCATTCTGGAAACCGTTCGATTCGATCGACACTATTGTTCATCACGTTGAGAAAACTCTAAAATATGTCACCGAGGGCCCACTTTCGGGATCGAAAATTAACAAAACTTTCTGAATATAAATCGTAAGAAACGTACGAGTATGAAATGAGCTTTAATTTACTTAAGTGACTCTTATAGGAGAATTTTCATTAAAACCGATAACAGTCCTTCGTTTAGGTTTTAGATCGAAGTGCATTTTATGGATGTCTTCATCGAACACGTATCGAGACTTTACGTTACTTTTTATAACTATTACGCATTTATGCGACTATTACGTTTTTTACTGTTTTATTAATTATTTTAATAATCACCCTAACCTATATATATTAAAGATAAATTACAAGTGTCCAAATTCTCTTTTGAATCCTGACTTTCAATACATTCATTACATCTTCTCGAAAAATAAATGCTAAAAATTCTGTACAAATAACGATATTTTCCATTATTTTTATCGGTTGATTATACGGACAAAACTCGTTAAGAAAGCTTCGATATTTTCTCTTTCGCGCGAAACGACATCGCGATCAGATCGTGTTAATACTAAAACTACCTTCAATTTGACTTGTTTCAAATTTATTTTTAAACTTACTCAATTATTAACGGTGTCTTTGCCTACAACATTCGTGGACAGTTATCAAAATAAACAACTAATAGCACTCGTATATTAATTTTAATATACTTTCCTCTTTCCCCATCTAACACTAGATTTACCAACCACTCGAAACGACTAGTGTCAACTGCTTTTACAAAGAAGTTTACTTCAAAATTCCATAATATATTTTCAATAGACGTTACAATTTTTTCTATTCTATAGATGTAATCAATCTCATAAGTTCCTCTTGTTTCTCAATCATCGATTTTCCCGAGAGACGTACGAGGAACACCTTAATATATCGAAATCTATCGATAGTTCCAGTGCTAACATCGAAGATACGTATATAGTCCAATACAAATAGTAATACGTTCGTGTAAACATCGAAGGTATGTACGTAGTTCGATACAAATAGTAATACGTTCTACTTTTAACATCGAAGATACGTTTGTAGTTCAATGCAAATAGTAACACGTTCTGGTATTAACATCGAAGATATGTAGTTTGATATAAATAGTAATACGTTCTAGTGTTGACATCGAAGATACGTTTGTAGTTCAATGCAAATAGTAATACGTTCTGGTATTAACATCGAAGATATGTAGTCTGATATGAATAGTAATATGTTCTAGTGTTAACATAGAAAATACGTAGTCTGATGTAACTAATAATACGTTCCAGTGTTAACATAGAAAATACGTAGTCTGATACAAATAGTAATGCGTTCTAGTGTTTACACTGAAGATGTGGAGTCTGATATAAATAGTAATACGTTCTAGTGTTAACATCGAAGACACGTGGTCTAATATAAATAGTAATAAATTCGTGTTAATATCGAAGATACAATTGCAATCCTATACAAATACGAATACGTTCGTATTATATACGTAATTCGACACAAACAGTAACACGTTCTAGTGTTAACATCAAAGACACGTGGTCTAATATAAATAGTAACACGTTCGTGTTAATATCGAAGATACAATTGTAATCCTATAGAAATAGGAATACGTTCGTATTACATACGTAATTCGACACAAACAGTAACACGTTCTAGTGTTAACATCAAAGACACATGGTCTAATATAAATAGTAACACGTTCGCGTTAATATCGAAGATACAATTGCAATCCTACACAAATAGGAATACGTTCGTATTACATACGTAATTCGACACAAACAGTAACACGTTCTAGTGTTAACATCGAAGACACGTAGCCTGATGCAAATAGTAACACATTCGGTGTATCGACATACGAAAATACGCAATACGGTTCATCGTCGGTAGTTCCAGCGTTAATACCTCGCGTACGTAATTAACGAAACAGCCTCGATCGAGTCACGGTACCGCGTACGAGTGAAACAAAGGCCGCGATGAAGCACGATCATCTCTTCGAATGATACCGTATTACCATAAAACGAATAAGTACATCCACCGTATAGATGGCCGTGACGCGTTCACGACGAAACAGCTGCCCGATCCGACGAACGAAATTTATGGAACTGGGCGTCATCGATCATTTCTCGCACTCGTACGAAAGAAACCTCGAACGGGGCTCTTTTTCATTGATCTCGAGGCGGCTCCATTATGCCTCCTCGCGCTCGTAACGCGGCACGTGTTGTGTCGCTCGATAAAGGCCGACCGGGCACACCTTTCGGATATCTGGGGCGCACAAATCAAGGCATAATGATCCACCAAGTCCGACTTGAACGCGAAAGGCGGAAGATTTCCTTAAGGGAGTCGTTATTCTAGTCGGAAAATGACGACCGATCCACGTCTCTCTCTCTCTCTCCGTTTCGACGGATTTATCCGTACATTTTTAACGCGCGTTGAATATACATACGCTCGAAATTTACAAAGCAAAGCTTTGCACGTCCGTTCGACGTATCTTTTCGCGTAGTCTCGAAAGAACTCTGGTGAAAAATGAAAGAAAAAGGAAATAAAGGGGAAAAGAAGTAGGAGAAGAGGAGGAAATATCGAGGACGATTTACCACGAGAACGTTGCGTCGAGGAGAAATCGATCCCTCGGATTTCCAGGTATTAACGTTCGGTTTGCGATCGGAACAAGCACCCGCGTACGCGTACACATTGTTCGCGTTTAATTTATGGACAAACACGTGCTCCTTCCTCTCGAATAACGTACCTTACCACCGTCGACGATGGATTTCTATCGTTATGTATCGCAACAGTTTCGTTTCAACGGCGAGGTACCTTCTGGTTAAATCCGTTAACGCTCTCTTATATGCACCGAACGATGCATCTTTGCAATTGCATCGATGATCGCGAACGTGGCCGAAGTTGCGATTTTATCAACCAAAAATTCAACTGTATTTCGCTTTACACCGATGTGAGAACTTTCTATGTTACTCTGATTAAAAATGGAGTACCTCGATGCGCGACAGACCTTAGAAGACAAATATTGGTATTTAAAAATATAAGAGAAACAATATCGTGGTTCTGTGGTATATATTTTATAATATATCGACTAGGATCAATTTCGTAATCATCGACGCGATCATTCTTATGTAACTTTCATCTGTTTCGAGTTGTTCCACGTTCTTTTTCCTTTTTTTTTTTCAAAGTTCTTCCAATTACTTTCAAATATCGTGACGCAGCGAAGAAACAATAATCGCGTCGGGAACGTGGCAAAATATCTTCTCGAATCGAAACGATTTCTCGCAGCTTTTCAACGTCTTCTTGTTCGAGATCCAATTTTCCCCCACAATGAGTACACAACTGTCCCGAGAGCGCTTATTAAGTGCAATTAGAAGAGAACGAAAGGAAAATTGAACTCGTCGAAGGGAGAAGTCGATGCCTCGACGTGGAACATCGACCTTCGTGATTTTCGTCTTTCAAATTATCATCGCGCACACTGACGTTCATTGTCTTGTTTCTGGGTCGGTATTTTCTTTATATTTCGAAGAAATACAAGGAACTCGTTGCAACGAACAATATTGCTCAACAGGATCGGATAATTATACCGCAGTTGTGTTTTATCGTTCGGTTGAATTACAATTCAATTCGATGTTATTGGAGCTAGGTAAATCCAAGTTCGTAGCTATCGTAACGTCATCATGGGGAATCGACGTTATCGCGTTGATAGTGCAACGATGCGTTCCCATTCGAGATGGAAATTAATTTTCGTTTATGCATCGATACGGACCGTATCGTTCGTAAGTAAGATTGTGGACCCGATAGAAAATTACCAGAGGCGTATCCGGGGCCCACTGGTATCACCACCTTGGTGGGTACACAAAAAGCGATTAATTAGCATTTCTACGTAACCGAGTACCTGCCAGGTGCACGTGTGCTAGTATATTATGTACTAGTGGCCGCGGGCGAACATTGTACACGCGCAGTCGGCCATAAAACGCCAAGCCGTCCTGACGCATTGGCCGCGTCCTGTAAAGACGTCTACTCCGTGTAATTACGAGCTGCGCGGAGACAATAGGGAATTTAAAGTTGTTACGCAAAGTAACTAGATTTTCTGCCACTTGTCGGGAGGACTCGAGCGGGAGATGTCGGATGGCTATTGTGCAAGCATAACGTGTCCTTTCCTTTTGTTTCGTCGATCCACTTGTCTGGATAATCGTTGAAACTCTGGTCAATTTTACGAGTGAAAAAGTCTTAAGAGGGAACGTCGCTCCTAGGTGGAGAAGAAGTAACCTGCTCGGTATTGAGGGAACGTAACAGTTGGAAAGAGAGCGGGGAAAATTGTTTTGTCGGAAGATAGTGACGAGTTAGAAAATTATTATCGGGGGAAATTGAGAGATTAGAAAATTGTTATCGGGGGAAATTGAGAAATTAGAAAATTATTAGTGGGAGAAATTAATGAACAAGAAAATTATTATTGGAAGAAATTGAGAAATTAAAAAATTATTATTGGAAGAAATTGAGAAATTAGAAAATTATTATTGGAAGAAATTGAGAAATTAGAAAATTATTATTGGGAGAAATTGAGAAATTAGAAAATTATTATTGGAAGAAATTAACGAACAAGAAATTAACGAATAAGAAAACTATTATTGGAAGAAATTAACGAATAAGAAAATTATTATTGGAAGAAATTACCTAATAAAAAAATTATTATTGGAAGAAATTAACTAATAAGAAAATTATTACTGGAAGAAATTAACGAACAAGAAATTAACGATTAAGAAAACTATTATTGGAAGAAATCAACGAATAAGAACATTATTCGTTCGTTCAAAATGAAATCTATTATTCGAAACTTCCCTTGTGCAGTCATGTTTATTTGCAATTAATTTTGGCAATGATCGATAAAAAGGATCATGAGCTTGTGAGATATTTTTTCTAGCATGAACGTAGATTATAACGCAATCTTCGACGGGAGATTCACAACAATCTTCTTTTTATAATGCTTGCCTTTTTAAGTTATTTATGTTCACCTTACGAATCGTTACCACCCACAGAATTTTTAACCAGTCTGCATTGGGGTTCGGTTGATAGCCGTTTCTCCATTGATAGGATATTTAATAATTCCCAACGACTATCTATATTTTCAGGGAAAATATCCTTCAGCTCTGGTTGTCGCTCTGGTGTTATCGAGAAGGGTCTTGTGATGCTTTTCATGGTTGGTTTCAACGCGACGACGAAACGTACGAAACCCGGGGGAATATATTTTTGCGGGTAAAATACTAATAATAGGGTGAAACGTTCTCAGGGATCTGCGTATTATTCTAATTGACTCTGGAGTAGCTCTCTGGAGTGTTGACGGACCTCAAGAGACAAATATTGGTGTATGAAAATATTAGAGAAATAATAATATCGTGATTGACAGTTTTGATCAAAAACCTCCCCAAAATATCCATATTAATTCCTTGTATTACTCTAATTAAAATTAGAGTACTCCGATGGAGCGTAACAGACCTCAAGAGACAAATATTGGTCTTTAAAAATATAAGAGAAACAATATCGTGGTTCTGTGGGATATCTTTTATAAAAAAACTTCCTGAAAAATATTCACGTCAACTTTCTATATTACTCTGATTAAAAATGGAGTACCTCGATGGGTGACAGATCTTAAAAGACAAATATTGGTCTTAAAAATATAAGAGAAACAATATCGTGGTTCTGTGGGATATCTTTTATAAAAAAAACTTCCTGAAAATATTCACGTCAACTTTCTATATTACTCTGATTAAAAATGGAGTACCTCGATGGGTGACAGATCTTAAAAGACAAATATTGGTCTTAAAAATATAAGAGAAACAATATCGTGGTTCTGTAGGATATCTTTTATAAAAAACTTCCTAAAAATATTCACGTCAACTTTCTATATTACTCTGATTAAAAATGGAGTACCTCGATGGGTGACAGATCTTAAAAGACAAATATTGGTCTTAAAAATATAAGAGAAACAATATCGTGGTTCTGTGGGATATCTTTTATAAAAAAAACTTCCTGAAAATATTCACGTCAACTTTCTATATTACTCTGATTAAAAATGGAGTACCTCGATGCGTGACAGACCTCAAGAGACAAATATTAGTCAATAAAAACAGAAGAAAAATAATAATATCGCGCTTCTACGCGACAGCTTTGATAAAAAAAAAGCTCGAAAATACATCCACGTTAGCCTAGATCCCGATTGAAATATTCCAACGACGAAAGTTCGCAATTAGAACAATCGTATCGAGGTAGTAGCAAGCGGGACTAGGATTGGTTTTCCCACGATACAAAGGTATCTCTAGAGAAGGAATCTCGTGGAAACGGTACGCCTGTTCGAAGACGTAAACACGGGCGTACAAAGTCGCGTAACGTCTGCAGATAACGTACGTTCTCGGAGCGAGCAGACGCGACCCGAGCCGAGCCGAACCGGTGCACGCTACCGAAAATCCAATTTAACTTTCGAAAATGGTATCTATTTTTCCCGGAGAAATTAGAAACGGATTCGAGTGTCCTCGGTTGCGTGTAGAACCGGCTCGAGCACCGGGTGGTTGCTGTCAGTCGCGTCGGTACGCCGTTTAATTTAACCAAAAATAATTTCGGTCGTTTCTGCCCGGCCCCTGGTCCCGGCTACGTGAGTTCTTAATTAGCGCGCGGCGATATATGTACGCCTCGTGCATAGATCGTTCCAGCTAGCTCGGTTACGAGCAATTTCTGTCGGAATATTTGAACCGGGTTAACGCTGCGAGCTCTACCGTAGAATTCGGCGGGATAGTCTAAATTGTCGACGTTTCCGTGAGATCAGAATATAATCGCCACGGATCTCGGATGAAATTTGAATCCCCGATGAACCTGTTATTACGCCGCTTCCAGGTTTAATTTCTCAACACACCGATATGAACGAGCTCCTCTACACCGGTTACCGTCAAACGACGTAATTGCCCCACTTCTTTCGCGGACCGTTCATAATTTCCCCGACAGTCGCTAATTATTTGCACTAAACGGAAACTGCTCTTTACTCGTGCCTTCGACTATTTTCCCTAACAATTACACGGTGATTGCGATCCCTTCGTGCGGTTATCCACACTCTCGATCGGTGATCGTTGCCACTCGTCTTCCACTATTTTCACCGTGTTTCATCCGGAATCGGATTTGTGAACCGGTGGTGGATCGTAAAAGTTACTACAATCGAAGTATTGGTTTTTTTTTTTTTCTTTTACTATCGATCGCAATCGTGGCTTCTTCGTGCAATTATCCTCACTCTCGATCGGTAATCGTTGTTCTTTAAGCGTGGACCCTTTTAAATGTGGGTTCTTTTAAGTGTGAAACTCTTTAAATGTAGAGCTTTTTAAGTGTGAAGATTTTTAAGCGTGAAATCCTTTAAATGTGAGGTCTTTTAGGTAAAAGATTCTTTAAGCGTGGATCCTTTTAAATGTGGGTTCTTTTAAGCGTGAGACTCTTTGAATGTAGAGCTTTTTAAATGTGAAGATTTTTAAGCGTCAAACCCTTTAAATGTGAGGTCTTTTAGGTAAAAGGCTCTTTAAGTGTGGACCCCTTTAATAGTAGGTTCTTTTAAGTGTGAGACTCTTTAAATGTAGAGCTTTTTAAATGTGAAGATTTTTAAGTGTGAAACCCTTTAAATGTGAGGTCTTTCAGATAAAAGGCTCTTTAACTGTGAACCCCCTTTAAATGTGGGTTCTTTTAAGTGTGAGACTCTTTAAGTGTAGAGGTTTTTAAATATGAAGCTTTTTAAGCGTAAAACCCTTTAAATGTGAGGTTTTTCAGATAAAAGGCTCTATAAGTGTGGACCTCCTTAACTGTGGGCTCTATTAAGTGTAAGATTCTTTAAGTGTAGAGCTTTTTAAGTACGAAGCCCTTTAAATGTGAAGTATTTTAAATAAAAGATCCATTAGATAAAAGGCTCTTTAAGTGTGAAGCCCTTTAAATGCGGGTTTCTTTAAATGTGAGATCCTTTAAATGTAAAGCTTCTTAAGTGTGTAAAGGTTTAGTGTGGAATCCTTTAGATGTGGATTTCTTTAAATAAAAAGTTCTTTAAGTAAAAGACTCCTTAATTGTGAAGCCCTTTAACCGTAAAATCCTTTAAATGTAGAACCCTTTAAATATCGAGCCCTTCAACACTAGAACTACCGACGTTGAACGTATTACTATTTCTATCAGATCACACACGTATCATCGAAGTTAGATAGGGAAAGGGCAAATTAATTTACAAGTACCATTAGTTTTCCATTTCGATAATTGTTCACGACTATTGTAGGCAGTCACAGTCAATAATTAAGTAACTTTAAAGAGAATTTTGAAACAGGTCGAATTGACCTCTCGGGTAATTCTATTGTCAAAGCACGCAACATCAGAGTTGTCCGCCTGAAACAAGAACTTACTGCGAGAGAGAAGACGAAAAATAGAGATACACAGACAGTACGAGAGAAAGAGAGAGAGAGAGAGAGACAGAGTGTCTCGTCTTTCACGAGAAAATTACTACACCCGGGACTCTCGTGTTTTCATTCCGTAATTGTGATGTACTTCGTTCGAACGAACTTTAATAGATTCCAACGTGACGTCCACGTGATTTCTATAATAGTTTTCTCCACGGTGTGCTCGCAAACGAAGAATAATAGCATCGCGAAAAAATCGTCCCGCCGTGGATATTTCTCTCCGAGCACGTTGCAATACGCCGCGTAATGAATGCCCCCGTCCCCTCCTAATAGCTTGTGCACGGCCCACGTATCGATTTCACAGAAATTTTTAATAACGACCAACTAAAGCGAAGGTACCATGAATCTCAATAAACCTGTACGCATCGATGCATACCGTTCCACGTGCACATACCGAGTGCTCCGATAGAAACAAATCACCGCGAGATATATCGGAGCAGGTGTACTGAAACTCGTACGGGCTCGATGACGGATACACGACGATGACGATGCTTCTTTTCATCATTTTCTCGTTCCTTCCATTCTCCAATCGAAGCAACTACCTGTGAGACTCGTTCACTTTCTTCAATTTCTGATCGCTACTCGACCTTGTCTGCCTTTCCATCGAAAGATATTCGTTGCTTCCTTCTTAGGTTGCTATTTATTATTATTAAACATCTTTATAACGCCATTCATGGTACGAATTGAGTCAAGGAGATTCTATGGCTCCATATTCTAGAGCTTCTATTGGAAGCTTTCTTTAAAAAAAAAATACATTTCAGAGTCTTTTTACTATTCTATACTTTTGTCTCATTTATAGAATCTCTCCATATATGTGAATTTTCGCTCACGGAGTATACACTAAAATTGGCCGAAATATTATTCAAAGTATCTTTAATACAATAGAAGCATTGATATTCTTTCGAAAGGTCAAATATATTTACATTTAAAATTGAAATAATTTCAAATTATAGTTTCTTTCTTTCTTTCTTTCTTGTTCACCGTTGTATACGCACCTTTACTCGCGACTACAGAGAAGTTTGAGAAGCGATCGAGGGTTAAAGCTCTCCCAAGGGGTTGCAGTTGCATTTCGAGGGGGAAACGGTGGTATAGCATCCCTGTTATGCACCAACCAGATATTACGCCAACCGAATCGATCCCTTGCATCTTCCAATTGCATTCGCGGACAATACACACGGGCCCTCGTTCTTTTTTTTTCACCTTTCTTCGTTTCCATTGCACCACCACGTGCCTAAAGACGAAAACGTCTCGCCGACAGGGAGGACGTTGTAATTTACCCGGCGCATTTGATGAAACCGCTTAAAACCTTTTAACCGGGGCTTGAATCATTCCACTGAAATGCACAATTTCCTGCGCGACTTCCCCTTCGGCTACGTTATCGGTAGTCAACTTAATCGGGGACCACTTTCTTCCCTTTCCTTTTTTCTTTTTCTTTTTCTCTCATCCTTTCTCCATTTTCTTCCTTTTCTACCATTGTCTTCTCCCTGTGGCGTTCAACGAACCAACGGATGATCCACGCCCCCGTTCGTTTCGTGTTTCGTTAATTATTTAAAAACTTCCCTTAAGAAACGTTTCGCGAATATAATATTTTATTATTTATGCGGGGCTGTTTAAATATAGATTTTTTAAGTGCGAGAACGTTTAAGTGTGGGTCTCTTTAAGTGTAGGGCTTTTTAACAGTAAGTTTCTTTAAATGTGGAGTTCTTTAAATGTGGAGTTCTTTAAATGTGGAGTTCTTTAAATATGGGACTCTTTAAATGTAGGGTTATTTCAGTGCGGGATTTTTTAAGAGTTGGTATTTTTAAGTGTGAAGGATTTGAAGTGTAGAACTCTTTACATGTGGGGTTCTTTAAATAAAAGACTCGTTAAGTGTGGGTCTCTTTAAGTGTGGGGCTTTTTAACAGTAAGTTTCTTTAAATGTGGAGTTCTTTAAATATGGGACTCTTTAAATGTAGGGTTATTTCAGTGCGGGACTTTTTAAGAGCTGGTCTTTTTAAATGTGAGTTCGTTTGTCGCGTGTTTCTCGCGTTGAATACATCTCTTTGGTCGGAAGACCAAACTGGAAGGTTCAATAATCGATGTATTAGAAGTTCGTTTTATTGTTCGTATAAATCGTTTATTTTGGTACATCGTCGAAGAGTATGGCGCTTTGTTAACCATCGGGAGATTTGAGACCGATCACGTGGATTTCCACGAATCATGGTTACGACACATCGATGTAATCCTCGCTTTCTGACACAAGTGGTCGAGAACCCTTACGAGGTAACGTCGAGAAACCTGGGCGTAGGTTTCCAACGGAAATAGTCGAGGATCGTTAACGCACTACGACCCTCGTGAGGTGAAATAGAGAACATTCCAGCGTTATGTTTTATTATAAATGTATACTCGGGGATCGTTGACCTATGTTTCGCACGAGATAAAATAGAGAAGCATCGGGGAAGGGGGTAGTTGGTCCGTAAATAGGAAAGAACGAAGAAAATTGTTTGGAATATTTATAATATTTTAACATTTATGCGGAATTCTTTAAGTGCGAGGACGTTTAAGCGTGGGTCTCTTTAAATGTAGGGCTTTTTAACAGTAAGTTTCTTTAAATGTGGAGTTCTTTAAATATGGGACTCTTTAAATGTAGGGTTATTTCAGTGCAGGACTTTTTAAATGTGAGCCCTTTTAAGTGCGAGACTCTTCAAGTGTAGGGATCTTTAAGTGTAAAGACTTATAAGTGTGGACTCTTTTAAGTGTTGTCCTCTTCAAGTACGGGTTTCTTTAAGTGCGACGCCTTTTAAAATAAAAGCCTCGTTAAGTGTGGGTCTCTTTAAATGTGCAGTCTTTAAAGCATGGAGCCCTTTAATACCCAGTCCTTTAAGTGTTAAGCCCGTTAAGTGTGCAAACCTTTAAACGTAGAACCCTTTAAGTATCGAGTCGTATTACTATTTGTATCAGTTCACATACGTATCGAAGTTAGACGGGGAAAGGGCAAATTAATTCACGAGTACAATTAGTTGTCCATTTTGATAATTGTCCACGAATATTGTAGGCAAAGACACCGTTAATAATAGAGTAATTAAAAAAAAGAGGTCTAAGCCTGGAACCCTTCGAGTATGTAACTCTTTAAGTGCAAAGCTCTTTAATCCCAGGATCCGTGGCAAGTGTCCCGTTTGCCCAACCTTAAGGGTAGTACTGTCCTTGCGTAGGTACGTCTTCGTTCTCCGATTCTTCCTCGATCTTTACACTTCACCAACAACCCTGCTCGAACAGTACCAAACGACAAATACGAAGGTTTCATTCTTCCTTGCACGACTGCACGACCAGCAAAATGTTCATTGCGCGGGATCGATTGTTCAGGTAACTGACTCTCGTTGAAACGCGAACAAATCCCCCATGCACACGTTTTTGCGTGTTTGAAACGGAAGCTCCGCGTAGCTCATTGCCTCCCTTTATCAGCCACGTTTATCCAACCTCGTTGCAATAAGTGCCAGCCGAGTTTGCAAGCGACAGAACATTCATTTTCCTCGAGAAACTGCTTTCGTTTATAAGGGCTGTTCTTCTCCCGGTTATCGATTTTCCCTCGGGTAGTGTTCGTCGACGCGTAACGACGACAGAATAACTTCTAACGAGATTTTTCCACGGAGGGCCACTTAAGTTCTTTAATTGTTTGCAGACGAAACACCATCACACCCCGTCGGTGTGTCTCTCGATCGAGAACCGTACGCTATGAAAGCTGCCAGACTCAAAGCGGATACAGATAAATTGAAGGATAACGCGCCGAGTGAAAGTATCGAAACTATTCAGATTTCACGATAACGACCAATCGATTCGCGCGAACGACCAGTTCCATCTTCCCGTTGACGAATTCGCTCCGAGTATTCGATAAAAGTTACTCGACTTTTGGGTCAAGCTACCGGGGAATTCGATATTCGTTCGCACAATTTCGCGTTAATTTTGTACCGCGATGCATCGATGCGTGCAACGAATTGAAATTTTCTAAGGTACATCGGAAACCTCGACTCCTGATACCTGAAACTTGGTTCAGTTCGCTCGTTAAGAACGGTAACCGTTCTTAGTACCCTTTAGTGTTTCGTAGGTAATAAACGAGGGTAATCGTGTACCAGCATTCAATTTTTGTTAAAACGTTTTATTACAATTTTTGTACTTTTAGAACTATGTTGATCTCGTGATAGAATTAAGGTAGAAACTGTATCGAAGGAATCGAGATGCGAAGTATAGCTCCTGGAAAACGTAGATTTTAAAGTGCATCGAACTCTGCAACGAGCAACACCTGGAAACTTTTTATTTGTTGGGTTGTTCGGAAAGTGATTTCGTTTTCCAAAATGGAGAATATATAATTTAATGAAATGTTTATATATTCTAAAAAAATCTTGTTTCAATTTCACAAGAAAAAAAAACAAACGAAATGACTTTTCGAACAACCTAATATATTGGAATAATAATAGTGGGCCTCACAATTTCTAGCAGAATTGGTTAAGAGTGTACACAGTTTTTGTGTGTTAGGATGTACGAAAAATAGATGCAATCTAAACCATTTGTCTCTGTTCTGGGAAACTTTTTCTATCCACCAGTATCTTGAAGATATATTTTGTCTCGGTTGCACGAGATACACTGTTTAACTCTTCCGCAGCCAGCAGATGGTAATGTCCGAGGTTTTCGGTGTTTCCTTCGCAAGGACTGCGACTAAGCAAAAGTTATTCGATCCGGTCCACAATCTACTTACTCGTGGTACCACATTCCCCTTAACTCGGGACTGATCTCTCCTTTCGCTGCACAATGTTGTTTCTCTATTTAAGGTACCTATGTTCGCCACTGTTGCAGTTCGCTCGTGTCCCTATTGAAAGGCTGCTTAATAATTTCGAACTCTAAACATTTTCCTCTATTTCTTAGAAAAGTGTCCTGTAGTCGTTGACTAAGTTCTGCTCGAACAAATGTTACAATTGTATTATTTTTTCTTATTTAAACAGTCCTCTGGCTACTACAATTATCTTCTATTTTTCTCTGGTCATTTCGATCTCGATATGACTCTGTTACGTTAATTTACTACAGAGATAGTGTATTTATAAGGTTCACTAAAGAATCTCGGATGGTCTCACGACAGTTTACTCTAAACATCATCAAACTCATTTCGACAAACCATGGTATTACAATATTGAATATTCACTATGAGTGTCTCAATTTCAACGTGGCTTTGTTACGTTAATTTATAACAAAGATAGTGTATTTATGTCGTTACATGGTACACTATAAAATCTCGGATGGTGTCACAACAGCTTCTTATAAACATAATCAAACTCATTTCGACAAAGCATGACCTCACAGTATCGAGTATTCACTACAAGTGTATCTCGATCTGAACACGATTCTGTTACGTTAATTTTCACAGAAATAATCAACATTGTCACACGGTACACTAAAAAATCTCGGATGACCTCTAATCTATCAACGGATCCTTGAATCGACTCAAAGGCGAAGTGTGCAATTTCCAACGAACAGAAGAAGATCAGGTGAAGACGGAAGAAGTTCAGTGGATCAGTTTTGCAGACAAAACACCAACAGCGGAACGAAACGTTCCCAGCGTGTCCTGTTATTCTAATTAACCGACCTAGACACCGCGAAGCGAGCTACCGAGTGTTTCCACGTGAGAAATTCGCAACGTCCGCTTTAAACCGGCACCGTATTTATCATTTCGGTGCACGGTAGCTACGAGCTAGGTAATCATCCCCATTTGGTCGTCAGAAACCGGAAACACGGTGTACAATAATCTCGCGAGTGGGGGCACGGTGATAACGTATGGGTCTGGCATCGATCGAGCACACTGGCCAGACACCTCGAGGGACCGAGTTCGAAGGAGTTCCAGCCGTGAAGAATTGGACGAGGGGGGGTTCCGTGGCCAGGGGTAAGGAGAAAATTGGGGTAAGGCGGGCTGCCGGTATTCTCGGGCGTCGTGCCCGCGACGGAAATTGCAGTGTCACGTTTTGCAAAAATGTCACTCGGAGGTCCCCTGGATTAGTTCCAGATTCGCTGAATATTAAATTGCGCGGGCGCCACCACCGCCATCACCACCACCCTGAGCGTTCGTCGATGGTCGTCCTTGGACGAATTCGTGTCCCCCCTCTGTGCCCCTTCACCGCCACTGAGGAAATTGGAATCCGAAGCTGGGGCTCTGGGAACCCCGGAATCGAAAGAGAAAGTACACCGGCGAGCTTCTCGCGCTTGGTTTTGCAATTCTTTTCGAATCTTCGAAGTGGGGTGCGTGAAGCTGTGTCAAGTGACGTGGAATGAAAAAATAAGTGAAACTAAAAAATTTATGGATTGGATATTTAATCAGGAGATTGAATATTTACCCTTTGCAATCGTTGAGCTTTCTTTTAATTACAAACAGGTCCTTGATTGACTTAGGAAATAGATTAAGAAAAAGAGTTTGTAAGAAATATATTTTTCATTTATATTTTCGTTTAAATCGCATTGTATAATGTCGAGTCTAGCTCGACATTGGAGTTGGTGTAAGGATTAACAGTCTCGACGTTCTACTTGTAATTATTGAATTATTTTAATTCTTATCGCGTATCTCGGGGTATTGAATAGCGTTACGATTACGTTCGTGTGTTTCGTATTGAATGTGAAAGCAACTAACAATAAGTGGGGCCCTCCAAGTATGGGGTAACGAGTTAGTGCCCCGTTTGCCCGATGCTAAGGACGGTACTGGTCCAGATTAGCTTCGAAGAGGTTCAGGAAAAGCCGCTTTACGACCTAATCCACAATTTGTAGAGCACAATCGTATTACGTCTTAACAGATTCACGATCCGCACCAGCGAACATAAATTTCACTCGAATGTGTAGAGAATTCGATCGATTATCATAGCAATAAATATTCCACCCTCTTCCGTGAATCTTATTAAAATGTTGCTGTCTTAGAAAAGCTTCCAAAACCTTTGAAACTTTTTCTAAACCTTGAGTAGATGCGCTCATCCAATTTGTTTTCTCCTTTTTTAAATTACGAATAAACCAAGTACTTCTTTCTTGTTCTTTTTTTTACATAATCAACAAATAGTTCATTTATTCTCCAGTAGAGTATCGTGTACTTCAGTGGAGGGTGGTTTAGTGGATATGTTTGGATTGAGACCGATGGAAACAATGTGACGTTTGAGGACGTCGCAAACACGGTTCTATTTTGTATATATAATACTTCTTAAGGACTAGGGTACCGTTGAAAAATATCAGCCCACTTTCTCTGGGAAAGAGTCCAGTTGTGTCGTTCTCAATGGCACTTGACGCATCGTAAATCTGTCCACTATGGAGAAGGGACCGTGAGTTATGGACGAGTTCTTCGAAAACAGGGGCTTCTTGCGCTGTAAGATGTAACTGGTGTCTCTTCTACCCTAAGAAGACCTTATCTGTTTCAAAAAGAAGAGCTGGTACCTTCTCTATCCTCAGATGTAACTATTTCTTCTGCCTCCAGGTATAATTGTGTCTTTTGCTCTCCAGGTGTAACTGTATCTTCTGCCCCCAGGTGTAACTGTACCTTCTGCCCCCAGGTGTAACTGTATCTTCTGCCCCCAGGTGTAACCGTATCTTCTGCCCCCAGGAGTAACTGTATCTTCTGTCCCCAGGTGTAACTGTATCTTCTGCTCCCAGGTGTAACTGTATCTTCTGCCTCCAGGTGTAACTGTATCTTCTGCCTCCAGGTGCAATTGTATCCTCTGCCTCCAAGTGTAATTGTGTCTTTTGCCCTCCAGGTGTAACTGTGTCTTCTGCCCCCAGGTATAACTGTATCTTCTGCCCCCAGGTGTAACTGTATCCTCTGCCTCCAGGTGTAATTTTATCTTTTGCCCTCCAGGTGTAACTGTGTCTGTTACCCTCAGGTGTAATTATATTTTCTACCCCCAGGGGTAATTATATCTTCTGCCCCAGGTGTAACTATATCTTCTGCCCCCATGTACACATCAAGACCCTCCAGACTCTCTTGAAGGGAGAATTAGATCGTTGATACGAAATTGACCCAGTTTCTAACTAAAATATAAACAATTTATCGATTGAGAGATAATTGCTACCGACTCACGAAGAATCAAAGACGAGTGAAAAATTCAACAAAATAGGGGTTGGTGGAATTGAAATATTCTCTCTGCTATTAATTGTACGACGATAGTACTCCAATTGGTAATCGTTGTCACTCGACTGCATTGTTTCCACTGTGTTCATCTATATGAGAAAATTTATTTTCTTCAACGAGCTCGAACATTCATAATTTCGACTCTGAGAAGATTACAAGGATTCAACAGTGTCTGATTTGTACACATATGATTCAAAATAGGGGTTTGTATAATTGAAAACGATTAAATATCGCCTCTGAAGTCGTCTCTTCGCGTCTCGATAAATATCGAAGTACTTCGAAAATCAGTGTCTCGAATTCTCGAGGTCCAAACTTCGATCGCGATCTCGAGGAACTTTTCGAAGGAAGCGTTTCGAGGAAGAATCTCTCTCTCTGAAGAATATCTCAAGCAGACCTCAAGAAACCCTCGAGAAAACCCCGAGACTCTTCGAAACTCCAAACCCTTTAGTAGGTACCATCGTATCCAATCATTGTCATCGGTATTATAAATATAATTTCCAAGTCTTCGGGGCACTTTTCCAGTATATTTAATCACAGCCAAGCGTTACTACTTATTCTTCACGCAATTCGAACGAATTCGTCGTAAATCGTTATCCACGACATCCCCTCGTCATCGAATTAATCGCACCAATTATCGCAGTCGAGCGCGCTCTGTAATCGAATCTCCGCAATTATCGCGTAAGATGTTCTTACATCGGATAAATTGTAAAACGTTACGTTGAATTCGTTACACCGACTTTAATTGCGAGTTCTCTTCACGCGAAGATAACGAGTCGTTGAAATTATTTTCAATTGTATAATACTTCATTCGAATCGTTTTTGAAAGAACTTTTAATTGTACCTTATTCGAATCATTTTCGAAAGAACTTTCAATTCACTTTATTCGAATCATTTTTGAAAAATCTTTCAATTGTAATTTATTCGAATAATTTTCGAAAAAACTTTCAATTGTACTTTATTCGAAACGTTTTTGAACGAACTTTCAATTGTATTTTACTCGAATCATTTTCGAAAAAACTTTCAATTATATTATACTTCATTTGAATCATTTTCGAAAAAACTTTCAATTGTACTTTATTCGAAACGTTTTTGAAAGAACTTTCAATTGTATTTTACTCGAATCATTTTCGAAAAAACTTTCAATTGTACTTTATTCGAAACGTTTTTAAACGAACTTTCAATTGTATTTTACTCGAATCATTTTCGAAAAAACTTTCAATTATACTTCATTTGAATCATTTTCGAAAAAACTTTCAATTGTACTTTATTCGAAACGTTTTTGAAAGAACTTTCAATTGTATTTTACTCGAATCATTTTCGAAAAAACTTTCAATTGTACTTTATTCGAAACGTTTTTAAACGAACTTTCAATTGTATTTTACTCGAATCATTTTCGAAAAAACTTTCAATTATACTTCATTTGAATCATTTTCGAAAAAACTTTCAATTGTACTTTATTCGAAACGTTTTCGAAAAAACTTTCAATTATACTTCATTCGAATAATTTTCGAAAAAACTTTCAATTACGGGTAATCAAACAAAATTAACGTCTAGATTTTCACCGCAAAATCCAATAGCTGTACGACGAAACAACGAAGGATACAAACATTGCAATTTTCGTCGATGCAAACGAACGAATCAACGTTCCTTCTATTACGTATTCGTTCACTCTGTACAATAGGGAACAAAAATTTGTTTATCCGTTGGTTGTGCGAAATTCGTATCCAGGAAACGAAATATTCCAATCTCTGGACGATAATCCGTGCTCGCGAGTAGAGACTCGTTACTGTAAAGTAACAAGGGATTAAAATCGCTGCGTCGGGACACTTGGAAAATTCAATTAAGGGCTCGTTTAACAGTCGGTCTGGGTTCACAAAAACTCTTCGAGGGGCACGTGAAAAGAATAACTCCCCTCATCGCGAAGTTTTACACCGAGAGCGGAATCCGCTGATGACTGGCGAGGAAATTGCACCGCGACGTTTAATAATAATCCAGGAACCCTTAATCTGGATCGGTTCCAACTTCTTCGAATATTAAGCCGCGCGAATGGAACACGAAATCGCCTTTCTCTCATTCTCTCGCGTTTCTCCACCTCTGCTCCTCGTTTCTACGAACTTACGTGCGATTTTGCTTAAGAGAGATTAAAATTTCCCGCCTTTCCGCGCGTTCGCGATCTTCGTGGTCGCGCGATTATCTCTTTTCACGTGTTGCACGTGGGCGTTCGTCGATTACAATTTTTCATTTAAATAAAATACTAAGAATAATCGTGCGTTCGTTACTCGTTGAATAAATATTAAAATTTGAATTTTTAAGGGAAATATTATATTATTACGAATACATTACAACTCAACTCGAAGTAAAAAGTTTCAACGAGATATAAGTTCACGATTAATAAAAAGTTCCGAGTAATCGGTAAAATATGAACAACCGTGTATTCGTTACACGTTAAATAAATATTAAAATTTGAATTTTGAAATGAAATATTATATCGTTACGAACATATGAAAACTCAATTCGAAATAGTGTCAATAAGATATAAGTTCACGATTAATAAAAAATTCCGAGTAATCGGTAAAAGATGAACAACCGTTTATCCGTTACACGTTGAATAAATATTAAAATTTGAATTTTGAAATGAAATATTATATCGTTACGAACACATGAAAACTCAACTCGAAATAAATAGTGTCAATAAGATATAAGTTCACGATTAATAAAAAATTCCGAGTAATCGGTAAAAGATGAACAACCGTTTATCCGTTACACGTTGAATAGATATTAAAATTTGAATTTTGAAATGAAATATTATATCGTTACGAACACATGAAAACTCAACTCGAAATAAATAGTGTCAATAAGATATAAGTTCACGATTAATAAAAAATTCCGAGTAATCGGTAAAAGATGAACAACCGTTTATCCGTTCCACGTTGAATAAATATTAAAATTTGAATTTCGAAATGAAATTATATCGTTACGAATACATTACAACTCAACTCAAAATAAATAGTGTCAATAAGATATAAGTTCACGATTAATAAAAAATTCCGAGTAATCGGTAAAAGATGAACAACCGTCTATCCGTTACACGTTGAATAAATATTAAAATTTGAATGTCCAAGTGAAACATTTCGCAACGAACACATCGTAACTCGACTCGAAATAAATCATTACAATAGCCCCCCGAGCATTAATTATAATTGAACGTTTTCGACCGTCACGAGAACCGTCCCGAAAATATTCTACGAACCGAACGAATTAAATTAAATTCAATATCGCGCAACAGGACGCGAGCAGAGATTCGCTAGTTCGTATAAAATTCCACCGATCGATATTTTCACACACGGAAAAATCTCTACTAGTTACAGAAACAAGGAATGTCTTTATGTAAGGAACTCGTGCTCCGTTACGCACAGGTGTGTAAATTCGTCTTATTGGGGTCTGTTAGTCGATGGTTCCCTAGAAATGATTTCGATCGTACAAAACTATCAATTACAAACATTCCAACAGTGTCTTTGAAAGTTGATTATCACTGCGCTTTAAAGGACGATAAAAATGGAAATTCGTGTAATTCGGGAAGTGTGTGATCGTTCGAAAAGAAAACTCACAGATGGAAGGGGAACCGAATCGAAAAGAATTTCGTTTCGCGGAACAATCGGTTGGTACAATTTCAAACTTCTTTTTAAAATTACCTAATTATTAACCGTATCTTTTCCCACAATAATTTCGTGGCAGTGATAAAAAAGCTTTCTGGTAATCGACCGTAAAATTCAACGACAAACGCATCAAAGTGTGCGCGTTAACGAGACTAGGGTAATTAACGTACACCCCTGTCGCGCTTTATCTTACGAAAGTTTAACAGCGAGCATTGAACTTGCATCGAAGGATCGCTCCGGGCGACTCTATAATTGGGTCTCGAGAAACCTGTTTTCTTCTTTAGTCTATTCGATGCTCGAGGAATCCGAGCGTTCCACGTGAAAGCAACGTCTCCGATAACTCAACGTCTTCGTCGTTCGTTCGTTCGTTCGTTCGATTTCGAGCGAAATGTAAATTACTTTCAATAACGCGGACGGTCTGCGCCAATTTGCAACCCGGTCTCCGTCTGCTCGGGTTCTTAATGTTTTAACAGACACGAGCCGCGGATTCGACGAGACGAAATCTTATTTAAGATCGCCCTTTGGTCTATGATGTCGTGCGAGGCTTGGTAAGGAAATCGGAAAGAACCAAGGATGAATCTTGTCCACGTTCGTGGAACAATGTATTGGGTTGTATGGAAAGTGATTTCGTTTTCCGAAATGGAGAATGTATAATTTAATAGAATGTTTATACGTTTTGAAGAAATCGTGTTTTATTTTCACCAAAAAAAAAACAAAATGACTTTTCGAAGAACCTAATATTTTCTTGAAAATATTAGAAAGAAAACTTTGCGTGATGTTTGCGAAAAGAAAATTTAGCGTTCACGAGGACAGTGAGAGTTCTGATCCACCTTGATGTTGATAACACGTGTTTCATTTTCACCAAAAAAAAACGAAATGACTTTTCGAAGAACCTAATATTTTCTTGACAATATTAGAAAGAAAACTTTGCGTAATGTTTGCAAAAAGAAAATTTAGCGTTCACGAGGACAGTGAGAGTTGATGATAAGATGTTCTTACGACCTTGATGTTGATGATAACACGTGTTATTGAAATTCAAATCGTAGGGCAAAGGGTCAATACTGGATCTATCGACGGAGAATGTATTAATTTACGAGTACTATTAGTTGTCTATTTCGATAATTGTCTACGAATATTGTAGGCAAGATACGGTTAATAATTAAGTAATTTTAAAAAGAAGTTTGAAACAGGTTAAATTGATTTCTTTGGTAGTCTCTTTAAATGCAAGTTCTTTTAAGTGTGAGATTCTGTGAGTGTAGAACTCTTTAAGTGTGAAGGTTTTCAAGTGTGGACTATTTTAAGTGTTGGCCTTTTTCGAGTGCGGACTTCTTTAAGCGCGGGTCCTTTTAAGTGCGAGGCCTTTTAAACGTAGAGCTCTTTAAATGTGAAGGATTTTAAGTGTGGATCCTTTTAAGTGGTAGCCTCTTTGAGGGCAGGTCCTTTTAAGCGCGAGACTCTTTAAATGTGAGGTCATTTAAATAAAGGTCCTTTAGGTAAAAGACTCTTTAAATGTGATGTCCTTTAAGTGCAAGGTACATTAAATGTAAAGCTAATTAAGTGTGAAGCTTTTTAAGTGTGAAACCCTTTAAATGTGGGGCCTTTAAATAAAAGGTACTTTAAATAAAAGACTCTTTAAATGTGAAGCTCTTTAAGTGTGGGTCTCTTTAAGTGCGAGACCCTTTAAATGTAGAACTCTTTAATTGTGAAGGCTTTTAAGTGTGGAATCCTTTAGATGTGGGGTCGTTTAAATAAAATGTCCTTTAAATAAAAAACTCTTTAAGTGTGGAGCCCTTTAAGTGTGAAATCCTTTAAGTGTAAAACCCTTTAAGTATCGAGTTAGATGGCGAAAGAGCAAATCAATTTACAAGTATTATTAATTGTCTATTTGGATAATTATATACACGAATGTTTATCACCTGATGAAAAAAAAGTATTAAACAAAAATCGATCGTGTGTATAAAAATTTTGGAAAATAGTTTATTTCCACGGCGAAACTTTAAGTTATCTCAAGTTTTTTAAACTGATTTTTGAATTTGTCTCTTACAATTCGATTAAAAAAAAAAAAAACAAATATCTGGTCCTGTCCGAAAAATCCAAGGTAACCTCGGGTTCACTTTTCATTACTGTCAATGGTTGCGCGCACCGATCAATTTTTATTAAAAACTTTTTCCGTCGAATGTCGACAAATGGTTGAAAAATCCTGCGTCGCGTTAATGGAAATACCCTGTACACGAGTAATTGGTATCTGTTCCAAAAACGATCGTCTCTAAATTCTTCCTATCGCAGCTAAGATCGATCGTCGGCTTAATTGCCAAGAAAATCCAATTAATTTCGATGACGTCACAGAGAACACTGGCGTTGACCCATCTTATCATCGTTCGATGATCGATCGATTAAATTGCCCAAAAGAGATGGAACCACGCGAAACATTGGCCCCTGTTGCCGCTAATTATGCGCGACTAATTAATTACCGCAATTAACGAAGATTGAAGAACGTATCGTCAAAGATCACCATTTGGGTAATTGATTCGTTTCCAATATTCGAAACCTTTATACATCGCGTTATTAAAGACGCTGTAAGTCTCGATCGACGTTGTCTTAAATTAACAATCAGGTGTCTTTAATTATTTATCAACTCGTCGAGTTTCAGGGTGGGAGTTTCCTTTGGTTTCGAAAGTTTCTACAACCATACGAAATGAAAACAATTTTCAAGCAGACCACGTACACCTTTGTTTTCCATTAAATGATTTTTTCGATTCAGAAAATAATAACAATCCGAGTAACTCGCTCCACGAATCTTCAAATCGGTCGAGATCCACGAGAAATCATTCGTGGAAACGTTCAGACACCGTTTCTAAATATGCAGTATCGAATCATTGCGAAACGCCTCAAGCTGCACAGAATGGAACGTACTTTCGCAGTTCGAGTGTTTCACGTACCGAGAGCACACCTATTTAGATTATGTATTGCTGGGAGAAGGAAAGAACGATCTCGAGTCAAGGAGAACACTGTGTCACGTGCAAATAAAACGTGGACAGGCTGACAGGTGATCAAAGTTTTCTATAATTATTTTACCATTGTACCAAAATTCTCGAGCGAAACAAAATTTGAAATTCAATCATAGAACGATATTACATATCACGTCGAACGATCGGTACAATTGTTCGAACAGATTAACGTCCTGAATGAATCGCAGTAATGCATTTTCATAGATAGTCGGTTATTCGAATAAAATTTTTTCGTTCACCAATTGAAAATTGAATCGAAAACGTTCCAAGGCGTAGATCGCTAAACTTTTATCATCTTCGATAAAGGTACCAGACGGATCTTTCTATTATCGTTACCAGCGAATAAATTTATCAACGGAACCGTGTCAGTGGTTCTCGAGCGAGTCGTAAAAATATTCGACCGCTTCCGGTACCAGTCGTTGAATCCTCCCCGCATCGTAGTGAATTATTCCTCCACGTGGCGGGGAATATTTATTTCTTGAAGATATCTCCACACCGGGACGCGTTTTCCAACGATATCATTATCGCGCCCGGATCAATTTATCCGCGAAAATTTCCACAACGATGATGAATTCTTTTGAGAGAACGTTCGCATCGCGGTGAATCCTTCCGAGGGAATTGCCGCATCGGAATGAATCCTTCTGGGATGGTGTCCGGGTCGAGATAAATCTCGCTGAGAAAATGTTCACCGATCTCCACCAGGACGCATAGATTACGATGACGCACGGTTAACTTTTATAGGATTTGGGACTCGCCGGTGAGAATTTTACGGTAGCACACTTTTTGTGAAACCGAACTACGGAACATCGCTCGACGATGGAAGAGAATTGATTCGCGAGAGTATTTTCGGAAAGGTGTCGCTTGCGATGAGAACAATAATCCTGGAATGTTCGAAGTTTTACTTTCCGTCGTTTCCGTGTTATCTTTGTAGAAAATTGTACCAATAGGTTCTTTGGATTCTTCCGATTGAAACGAGTCCGAACACAAATTGTACTAGTTTCAACCGACTCGATGTATGCAATATTGCATATGTGACATATAGTATATTACATGTATTAGGTATTTGCATATTAGTCACTGCGAAGAGTTGTCCACTGTTGATTAAAACAGTACCTGTAAATACGTTTACAATTGGTAAAAATGGAAAGGTGTTACGGTAAGAATACATATAGAGGGCGTATATTTACGGTTTTCGGTATATTTACGTATTCCGCATATTTACGTCTTCCGTATATATACGTCTCCATTAGGTATATATCACCCGTATATATACGTCTCCCTTCGATATACGTCTCTCTTAGATATATGTCTCCCGTAGATATACGTCTCCCGGATATATACGTCTCTCGTATATATACGCCGCCTCCTGTAGATACACGTCTCCCGTAGATATACGTCTCCCGCATATAAATGTCTCTCGTATATCTACGCCCCCTGTAGATATACGTCTCCCGTATATATACGTCTCCATTAGATATACGTCTCCCTTAGATATACGTCTTCCGTAGATATACGTCTCCCGCATATAAACGTCTCTCGTAAATATACGCCCTCTGTAGATATACGTCTCCCGTATATATACGTCTCTCGTATATATTAATAGACTTGTAAATGCGTATACATACGCCCTTCGTATATATTCATAGACTTGTAAAGGCGTATATATACGCCTCACGTATATATTAATAGATATGTAACAATATCTATACACGTCTTTCGCATATATTAATAGATATGTAAAGACGTATACATACACTTTTCGTATATATAATATTAATAGACTTATAAAGACGCATATATACGCCTTTCGCAGTCACAGTGTTCAAATTTCATTCTTTTCAAGCTACGTTTTTCTAAACCTACGCTATCCTAAAATTACAATACTAAACTAATTTTTAGAAGTTTAATTATACAGACGAAAAATTCCCGTATAAAATTGAACTAATCCTCTTAGTTCTTTCACGGCTCGTTATCGTCTTCTTTGCACGAGTCTTTACAACTACCACTTTTTCGCTTGCATTTTCTGTGTATCCCTTAGGTCCTCGGAAAAACTGGCGACAGACTGGCACCAAAATATTTATTCTAACGCCGATTTGTTTTTCCCATAGGACAAAAAGTAACTTATTCTAGGCCTACTTTCAAAACAGGCTCGAGTGGAACAGAAAATTTCTTTCGCGACACAGAGGACTGAGCCTCTTCGTGTCTGACCATAGAACTACCGAAACTACTTAAAACAAGTGGATGTCAGTAGGAAGTTGGATCATTTTTGACCCACGCCAAAATCACGCACAGATTCCAAAGTGTAATTTTTTCCCTTGTTTTTTATGAATAGGTTTAGAGAAAACTATATACGTTTAAGAAGTTTATAAAAAATATAAGAAGACTGAGCCTCTCCGTGTCTGACCACAGAACTACCAAAACTACTTAAAGCAAGTGGATGTCAGCAGGAAGTTGGATCATTTCTGACCCACGCCAAAATCACGCACAAATAGATTCCAAAGTGTAATTTTTTTCCTTGCATTTTATGAATAGCTTTATTATACAGAAAAAAATATAATTTTAAGAAGCCTATAAAAAATATAGTAAGCTGGATCATTGTTTTGTCGTTTTTTTCCATTATAAAAATACTACGACATCTCAACATTGAACAGTGTTCTTATATATAATACTAGATTGTTCGATAAATTGTGTCGTTTTTTCCATTGTAGAAAAAATACTATGACTCTTCAACTTTGAACAACTGTAAATATACAAACTAGTCGATAAATCTACGTGAAACTTCACGCATATTTGTCAAACATCAGTCCCATTCTTAGAAAAATAAAACGACGAACCTAATAACTTCATTTCTTATCGAACGTCGAGATTTATCGAGCAATTTATTACTATTTGTTCGATATCGTGGAATCTGGGGGCCTTACGTGGAGACCTATCGTAGTCTGCAGGTGACGAGAGGTCGTACAGAGAATTTGTTAACGAGAGTTTATTGGTGGTGGTATGCGGATGTATCGTCTGGGTCACATTGGGCCACGTGGAACGTTGGAATGCCACGATTCGGGCAACGAAACAGGTGAACGTGTCTACGTTGTTACACAGAAATGGTCGAGTGCTCGACTCGGTTAAAGGCCGGACCGGAAGCACCGCAAACATTAACACTGCTCTTGACATCGAGTGTCTAATAATATAGTATGAAATTCCGGTACGCCGACGGCCCTAATTTCTGAAAGCATTTGCGCATCCACTTCAAAGATCGGGAGCGCATTCGAGTCGTGGCTCGCTAACGAGACTGGACAGCTCGTTTGTGGAATTACTCTTCTGTTGCTATTATCGAAAGTTTCGCCTCGAAACGACGAGATTTTCACCGGTCTCGATTGTTCACTATCGTTAGGTCTCTCGATCGTACCGTCGACTCGATATCGTTTACGATACAGTCGTTTACAAGTTCGATCTGTTTTAATATTATTTCCTTTCTGTATTCGATCGTTGGTGATCGATTTTTATCGATATAAAATATAATATATAATATCGATACAAAATTGCTCTTTTATATTACCGGTAGAATCTCGAGGGTTTGTTTGCGATTATACAAGAGAAATAATGAAAATAATTAGGTATCAATTTAATTTGATCGATCGACGATCGGTATAATTTTTAGGGATATTGTCAGAATAAAGTAGAGGAGGTAAGAGCTGGTGTCTTATTTTCATATGCTTTCTTTTATGCATTAATGGTACACTCTCGAGGGTTTATTGTAATAATAAAAAACAATTAGGCATCAAGTTTCGTAGATATTTTTAAAATACACTTAAAAGGATAAGAGGACACACAAGTGTCTTTCACATGCTTTCTTTTATGCATTAATAGTACACTCTCGAGGGTCTGTTGTAATAATAAAAAAAAGTAATTAGACATCAATTTTCGTAGATATTTCTAAAATACTCTAAAAAGAATAAGGAGAGGCACAAATGTTTTTCACATACTTTCTTTTATGCATTAATGGTACACTCTCGAGGGTTTATTGTAATAATAAAAAACAATTAGGCATCAAGTTTCGTAGATATTTTTAACATACACTAAAAAGGATAAGAGGGCACACAAGTGTCTTTCACATGCTTTCTTTTATGCATTAATAGTACACTCTCGAGGGTCTGTTGTAATAATAAAAAAAAGTAATTAAATATCAATTTTCGTAGATATTTCTAAAATACACTAAAAAATATAAGAGAACGCACAAGTACCTTTCACCTACTTTCTCTCGTGCATTAGCCCTCGAGGGTCTGTACTAATAATAAAAAAATAATTACCTATCGTTTTAGAAGCAATTTCCAAACTACATTAAAAAGAATAAAGCCACGGATGTTTCGCGCTCTATATATTACTAATGTATATTTCGAAGAAAGAAAAAGAACAATTACGTATAAATTTTCGCAGATATCGACACGTCCTCGTGTAACAGTCTCTACTGTCGAAAAGATTTAATTGTCGGGAAACAGAGTAAGCGAAGTGCACCGAAAAGGTTTCCAAAGTGCGCGTAACCTGGCTAAACAACCAGCGTGTATATCTATACATACATACATATACACACACACACGGTGATGTCGTTCGTTTTACTCCAGTCGTAAACTCTGGCCAGCACGTAAAAAAGCTCGAGTAAACCGTCCATTTTGACCGAAACAGAACCGTGGTTGGAAATAAACGAGCTGGTCGCGAAACTGTGACCAGGTCGCGTAACCGACACACCGTGTGCACTATTTACACGAATACACCTCGAAAGTGTTACCGTATCTCTTTCCAATCGTGGTTAGATTCCAAGGAAAAGGTACACCGTAGCGAGATTCTGGATACCTACGAAACCCTCGACACGCGGCTTCCACGAAGATCGTTACCTGCAGCGAGACGTTCGACTCGGTGCATCTCGGTTGTTGCAACACGCTTCCCGGTGCATTCGAGCGTTCTGTTACCAACGCGTTTGTTTTCCCGCCGGAGAGTTCGATAGCGGTTCGTCGAGGGACGAGCAAATATTCTAAAGCTGTCCTCTCACGGTGACACGACTTTACCAAGCATCTGTTTGCTCGCGGTACTGTCCAAGTTGCATACTCTTCGCCCAAGATGCAGTCTCGGGTGCATACGCGTTGTCAACAGTTTCGGAGTTCGAGCGGGGACACGTGTTTCTGGAGATTATTCGTTCCTTGAGAAATGATCAGTTAGAATTCTGGGGAATTTTTAAACAATTGAGAATGTTATTGCAAAATTTAAGGAGATCGTTAATGTTTATCCGAATGATTTTTAATTGTAGATAAAACTTGTCAGATTGGAAAAAAAGACGTTGAAAGTAATTTGTATGTTTATTCGGTCGATGAAAAACTTCGCGAAATAAAATATTACTTAGTTGCAAGATTCTTTTCCAGAGTTCGAAATTGAAAAACTATCTCTTTTTGGTTCC
This sequence comes from Ptiloglossa arizonensis, assembly GCF_051014685.1. Classification (NCBI taxonomy): domain Eukaryota; kingdom Metazoa; phylum Arthropoda; class Insecta; order Hymenoptera; family Colletidae; genus Ptiloglossa; species Ptiloglossa arizonensis. Next base: position 25,928,988 of record NC_135050.1, read on the forward strand.
CTCTGTGAAAATAGATTCGAGAGTTTCGCGATATCGTCAGAGCTTATAAATGAAATCCCGTAGTTAATTATTTAACCGCGACGCAAAGAACACCGTGGACCGAGGGGTCACCAGCGAGTATTAATTACGATATGGCGTCGGAGTTACGCGTTTTGTTTTATCACGACTTAGTTTTCATTCACCGGATGGTTAACAAAGCTTCGATAACACCGTGTGCTCCATTAAACGAACGTAAGCCGGGTCAAGTAACTTTTTAATTAATTACGAACGGAGTCGAAGGTGAAATATTTTTCCAACGTTTCTATTCGATGTTCCACGGTCATTTCGCGAGAATGATTTTCACCGTGAAGCTAGAGAACAGTGGAACCATCGTTGGTCGATGAACACGAGTCGATGAGTTTCGTTTTTGCTCGTAGCGAGTTCGAAGCTTTCGTTTCGAGAAACCCGTGCACGCGTTTAAAGATTGCATCGGGTTGTTCGGAAAGTCATTTCGTTCTCCAAAATGGAGAATGTGTAATTTAATAAAATGTTTACACGATTTAAAAGAATCGTGTCTCGTGTTTCATTTTCACCAAGAAAACGAAATGACCTTCCGAACGACCGAATTCTATTAGGTTGTGATAGAATGGACCGCGTCGTGATCGAGACGAGCCAGGTCAGGGAGAAATCGAGTGTCCTCGTGATTGGAATCCTTCTGCGAGGATATCGGGACGGTTTTAAGAGTTAAGTAAATTTAACGAAAGAGTTGCGTTCTCGCGAAGCTACGAAGGTAGTATCAGAAGTACCTGAACTAAGAAAGAAATTATTTAAAAATTTGAAAAAGAAATATCTTTATTTCTCTGGACAGACTTCTCTTAGATCGATACAATTCTGATTAATTACAGTACCACAAAATAATTTTTTCAAAAAATTTGGAAAGAATATTTTCTTTATTTCTCTACACAGTCCTCTCTTAGATCGATACACTTCTGTTTAGTTACAGCACCACAAAATAATTTTTTCCAAAAATTTGGAAAGAATATTTTCTTTATTTCTCGACACAGTTTCCTCTTAGATCGATATGCTTTTGTTTAGTCACGGTATCGTATTTCGTTTAATTACAGTACCATAAAATAATTCTTTCCAAAAAATTTGGAAATGAAATATCTTTATTTCTCTAGACAGTCCTCTCTTAGATCGATACAATTCTGATTAGTTACAGCACCACAAAATAATTTTTTCCAAAAATTTGGAAAGAATATTTTCTTTATTTCTCGACACAGTCTCCTCTTAGATCGATACACTTCATTTTAGTATTCCTATTTCGTTTAATTACGGTACCATAAAATAATTTTTTCCAAAAAATTTGGAAAAAATATATCTTCTTTATTTCTCTACACAGTCTTCTCTTAGATCGATACACTTCTGTTTGTATACTTCTGTTTAGTTACGGTACCGTATTTCGTTTAATTACGGTACCACAAAATAATTTTTTCCAAAAGATTTGGAAAAAATATCTTCTTTATTTCTCCAAATAGTCTTCTCTTAGATCGATACGCTTCATTTTAGTCACGACACCGTATTTTGTTTAATTATGGTACCACATTCTTTTTAATCCGTGATCGATTTTTCTTTCTCCATGCAATACATCGTATTCGTAGAATCGTTGGTATATTTGACTCATACGAAAAGCTGTAGAACGACCTAATCGCGCAACTCTCGGACTCACTGAATTGCAAGTGGTCAAATTGTATACGAACATAAATTTTATCGATTGTCGGCCAAGGCCACTTAATGTTTGCATACGTTTGCTAATCTCGTTCCACGTCACGGATCAGTGGTACTCATTTTGCATCACGACACATAACATTTTGTTCAGAGGCCTTTCGCTTTTGATAGCAAAATATAATAAATTGCTCGATAAGTTTTGTCGTTGGATAAGAAATGGAGCAATTAGGTTCGTCGTTTTATTTTTTTAAAAACGGTACTAATGTTTGATGAACATGCGTGAAGTTTTGTGTAAATTTATCGACTCGTTTGTATATTTACAGTTGTTCAAAGTTGAAGTATCATGGTATTTTTTTACAATGGAAAAAACGATAACACTTATCGAAGAACCTTGTATATAAAAACACTGTTTCAAGTTGAAGTGTCATGATATTTTTTTACAATGAAAAGAACGATAACACTTATCGAACAACTTAGTATATAAAAACACTGTTCAAAGTTAAAGTGTCATAGTATTTTTGTTTACAATGGAAAGAACGACAAAATTGATCAAACAACCTAGTATATAAAACACTATTCAAAGTTGAGTGTCATAACACTTTTTTGGAATGGAAAAAACGACAAAACTTATCGTATACAAAAACACTGTTCAAAGTTGAAATGTCATATAGTAGTATTTTTTTACAATGAAACAACCCACAAAACTTATCGAACAACCTACTCTTCGTTAACTCGTTAAGTACCCAATTATTATTTTTCAAAAATTTCTTTCTCCTACGTTGTATTCGCAAATAGTTTATTAATTTTGTATCATTTTCATTTTGAGTTACAATGTGTGGCTAACACTTATAAGTATTTAATAACATCGAGATGCTTGCACAGAACGGTGTAAAACAACGAGCAATAATACCGTAAGCTTCTACGAATGTTTCTGTTAGCGAAAAATCATAATAACGTGTAAGGTGGAATACTAATCGATTACCTTGAAACCACTTGAACTTTTTCTTCCACGAGTAGTGGCTAAGCGTGTTGGTTGGTGTTGCGTCGCGAAACCTGTTTCGAGAAATTTGACTTGAAATCTAATTATCGCGCCACAACAGACGCAAACGCCTTAGTAGCGCGTAAATTGAAGTTTAAACGATTACGAGCGGGCGGAGATAGCGAGGGAACAGTTAACGATAACCTTGAAAATCCTAACTTAACTACCTTATAGAAACGACCGACTGGAAACCGTCGAATTTCAAAGTTTCGCAAATCGGATCTAATTCGAAATCTCCACGGAGGCTCCAACGGCTCAACTATCATTTAAAGCAGTGTTTCTCAACCTATTTCGATTCGTGGCCTACTTCTTAGTGTTATTTATCTTTGCAGCCTCCATCGCCCTTTTCGTGTGATCGTTAATTGATAAAGGAAATAGTGTACTAATGGTACACTGGTTCGAAGTGTACGATAAAAAGTAGAAATGTATTAAGGTGATAAATATTAGCAAGTTTTGAATATCAATTCTGTAGCTGCTATCATCTTCTCAGTATGATTGTTAATTGATAAAAGAAATAGTGTACTACTGGTACACTGGTTCGAAGTGTACGATAAAAAGTAGAAATGTACTGAGGTGATAAATATCAACAAGTTTTGAATATCAATTCTGTAGCTGTTATCATCTTCTCAGTATGATTGTTAATTGATAAAAGAAATAGTGTTATAACTGTACACTAGTTTAAAGTGTACGATGAAAAATAAAAATGTACTGAAGTGATAAAAATCAACAAGTTTTGAATATCAAGTCTGTAGCTGTTATAATCTTCACAGTATGATTGTTAATTGATAAAAGAAATAGTGTACTAATGGTACACTGGTTCGAAATGTACAATGAAAAAAATAGAAGTGTACTAAGGTGATAAATATCAGCAAGTTTTAAATATCAATTTTGTAACCGCTATCATCTTCTTAGTATGATTGTTAATTGATAAAAGAAATAGTGTACTAACGGTACACTAGTTGGAAGTGTACGATGAAAATCAATTCTTGACGTTATTATTTATCTTTGTAACCGTTTGTACCGTTTCGATCAGTACGTTATTCGTCGATACCACGAACAATTGTGTGCTTGTTTCGATCGTAAAAAACAGATACGATTTGTCCCAATTCTTACGATCAACGTGTCACTAAACAAACGAGTTTCTCGGTCGTGATATTGTAAGTAGTCGACGAGAGTATAAACAAACAGAACTGTGTCAATCCTCGCGATACGAGTACTGTTCGAGTAGAAGATTAGATACAGCGTTTGATGACTTCTGACACGTCGAAGTTACAGATACGCGGATACATTTTATTAATTCATAGAAATCAGTTCGTGCAAATAGGTCAGTCGGTGAACGAAACGAAATAAATATTGTGATTTGTTTAGCAGCTCAGCTGTGAACAACGTCGTATCTGCATTCCTGGAAAACCTTCCATCGGAGAGTCTGAGACGAAAGTCGAAGGTTATTGTCATTTATCATAGTTTATTGATAGAATTCCACGAATGCAAACGATAGATAACATTTGATTGCATTTTCCAAGAACGTTGATCGAAATTCAAGTGATTGAACATGAAATGAATAATTTGGGAAAGCGATCTGTATCGAACGAATTTTATTCAGAGGGGGAGAAAATGTTAAAATTTGGGAATTTTTTTTTACGATACGAAACGTCTAATATAAAAGTTTCGTATCTACATTACGAGTACACACATTGGACAATATTTGTGCAAAATTTGGTAAAAAAATATTGACGTATATACAAAATACAAATATTCTCGTATCATGCTACCTGCTTTTCCTGATCGCACAAGTGGGGTGAATTTTTCCGTTTCTAATGATCAGAATTGAGTAAAATTAGAATATTTAGAAATTAGATACGTAAACAAATATTTAGAAATTAGATATATAAACAGATATTCAGAAATATCGTTTTGTTAAGACCGGTGAGTTTTCTAAGAAAAATATTAAACATAGACGTTTCCAAGTTTCTTGAAAACATATTAGAGAACGTAGTATATAATTAAACTTTTACGTCTATCGGATAATAATCGAATATTGTCTTAAAGAAACAAAAATTTCAATTTCTCGAAATCGCGAAGTGCTTTTATTTCGAACCGAAAACGATGGAAAATGAAACGAAGAATATTCGTAGCACGTAACGCTGGTATTTCACGATATCGAATATTTATTTGCCAGAATCGAGACGCGTGTAACAATCTAAGAAGGAATTTAAAAATTCTCCGAATTGGGCGCGATCGTACGAACTACTTCCAACCAGTTGCGTTACAAATAATCCGAGCGATAACGAGATAAAAAAAACGATCGCGTTTCTATCGTTATCGGTGCGCTCTTATTTCGATTACGTTTCTCGTTATCGTCGAAAGGGGGTTGGTTCGTCGCTTAGACAGGTGTAAACAATTTTGTGTACACGCGCCAAGTACTACCACCTTCAACGATATTCCCCGATGTCGCTGCTGAATTTATGGAGGCGCTAACGAGGGGCCTAACATACTTTAATTACTTCGTCAAACAGCGATTAACGTGCTCGCGTAAAATCAGCTCGAGCACCCACCCTGTATACGTGTGTATCCCTGTGTGTGTGTGTCTCTCTGCGGGTCCGTGTGCACCTGTGTGCGTACTTAATTTTACTAAACGCATCTACCGTTCGTGTCATCCAGCTCGACGATCCTGTAGAAACAATATCGAGGTTTTTATTAACATTTGTAACACGAGCTATATCGTGCCGCGCGCTAAAATCGCGTCAAAGTGGAATGTAATTTACGTCGCGGGGAATGTAATTACGTTCGCGATCAAGGGTATTATCGAGGCCCGGGAAAAATGCAATTTCATCGAGCCGATTCGTCGGGATATTCGACACGGGGAGCTCGATCGTGGAAAAGTTAACGAGGAAATAAATGAAACGTTGTTTCGTTCCGATGGATATTCAATCGGTCGACACACGACTCCGATGGGGGACAACGTTTTTTCGATGGACCGCGAGCGGTGAACTTTCGGTTCCTTCGGGTCCTAATTGGGGACGGATGTGTGCGAAGGAATTTTGAAGTATAGTTGAGACTAACTATTATATAAAAATTTATATATGGAACTGTGTATTTGCCGAATTTTTAATCGATCGATTTTAATTCAAGAATGTTACGACCGATTGCGTGGAAGAGGGTAGATGTGTATCCATGAATTTTGGAGCATAGGTATAATTGAAAGTAATTATTATTTATTATATAATATGTGTATATGGAACTGTGTATTTGCCGAATTTTTAATCGATCGATTTTAATTCAAGAATGTTACGACCGATTGCGTGGAAGAGGGTAGATGTGTATCCATGAATTTTGGAGCATAGGTATGATTGAAAGTAATTATTATTTAAAAATATATAATGTATGTATATTCCATATGTATATGGAACTATGTATTTATCGAATTTTTAATCGATCGATTTTAATTCATCAAAAATGTTACGACCGATTGCGTGGAAGAGGGTAGATTTGTATCCATGAATTTTGGAGCATAGGTATAATTGAAAGTAATTATTATTTATTATATAATATGTGTATATGGAACTGTGTATTTGCCAAATTTTTAATCGATCGATTTTAATTCAAGGATGTTACGAGCGATTGCGTGGAAGAGGGTAGATGTGTATCCATGAATTTTGGAGCATAGGTATAGTTGAAAGTAATTATTATTTATTATATAATATATGTATATGGAACTATGTATTTACCGAATTTTTAATCGATCGATTTTAATTCGTGAAGAACGTTACGACCGATTGTGTGGAAGAGGGTGTATCCATGAATTTTAAAGCATAGGTATAATTGAAAGTAATTATTATTTAAAAATATACAATACATATATGTTCTATATGTATATGAAATTATGTATTTACAGAATTTTTGATTGATCGATTTTAATGCCTGGAAAATGTTACGACCCCTCGTTTAATTTATTCTTTCAAATTATTCGGCGATCGAATACACTTTTTGCCAGCTCGGGTGCAGTGACTTCTAAAGTGCAAGTGCAGTATGGATTTTTTTCTCTTTCTCGAAAATCTAATATTTCTGAATGCGTCAAGTAAATGGCAAACACGCTATGTTTACCTAATATAAAAAAATATTTCCATTTAGCAAACGGTCCGCACCCTTCTCTTCTTTTTCGCCCTCGCTGAATTCTTTTTCCAAACACCGCGTCGCCCATTTAATTTCAAAGTAACAAGCTGTGTGCCATTTTGCTAAATGAAATTCGGATGGGGGAGAAAAAAAAAATCTATATACAGAATGGAGTAGTAACTTTGATCACCTCGAGTGTATCCGTTATTTCTCGAGACGTGGAAAAACTTTATTAATAAAAGTTGCACGGTATGGAAACGGTCGTAACACGATGGTAATAATTTTTGTTATTGTCGATGAAAACTGTCACCGTTTCGAGCGTCCTGTGCGACGTAAATCTCGTCGTTTTACCCTGTTATTTGTTATCGAACGATCTTCTATCGAAGGCAGTTCAAATCGTCCATATTTACCAGGAACAGAAAACTATACAAAAATTGAAGTGACCTTGAAATCTTGGAGAACCTTCGTACGATAAAAAAATTATTACCTATCGTGCAACATTCGTTGACAAAGTTTCTTCTTTGAAATTAACAGAGATCTTCAAGGCGAACGAAACAATTACCCCACCCCGTATATAAAAATCGAGCGAGTTGCATTATTTTGCAACGGGTCGCTCGTTATGCGTTCAGAGCAACGATATTCGTATTTATATTTTTCGGAGTGCGCGCGTTGTTTTCGTTTTCCCTTGTTTCACGCTCATTGATTTCAGTTTCGCGAGTCTCGCGATTTCGAAACGCTAACGATCGCGCGAGTACGGCGAACTCTCGTCCTTGGCGTTGAATCGCACAATCGGCCGAGCGTTCGGCTTTCACCCACTACCGGGAAACTGAAATGTCACCGATCGCCGACGACTCGTTTCGCGCGAATTCCATAACGTTTCGTTGAGAGAATCGTTCCCCCTCCCCTCCTACGCAGGGTGCAGAGATCGCGAGTTGGGCGAGAGCGAGAGGGGGGTAAGGGGCTGGGCCATTGCTCCGCCTACTGACCACTACGGTTCCTCCCACTCGGCGGTCGTATTGCATAGAAGTAGAATCTTTGTATTTGCGGAAAATATACAGAACTGTGGATCTTTTGCAGAAGAAAATTTCTCTATTTATAAAATTAATGGTATTCTTGCTCAGTATGTAAATTTTGACAGATAAAATATTAAGAAGATATCGGGTATAAGGGGACTAGACTCTTGCTCCGCCCACTGCCCACTACGGTTCCTCCCACTTGGCGGTCGTATTGCATAGGAGTAGAATCTTCGCATTTGCGGGAAATATACAGAACTGTGGATCTTTTGCAGAAGAAAATTTCTCTATTTATAAAATTAATGGTATTTTTATGCTCAGAAAGTAAATTTTGATAGATAAAATATTAACAAGGTATCGGGGATAAGGGGACTAGACTCTTGCTCCGCCCACTGTTCACCACGGTTCCTCCCACTCGGCGGTCGCGTCGCATAGGAGTAGAATCTTCGCATTCGCGGGAAATATAAAAAACTGTGAATATTTTTCACAAGAAAATTCCTCGTATATTTATAAAATTTATAATATTTTTGTTACACATTCGAACATTAAAGAAAAATGTGAAAAAGTGAGCAAAGTTTGGGCAACCTCGAGAGATAAATTATTAACAAGTCATCAGGCATCTTTTCCATAACAAACTTCCTTATGTACACTCGTAAAATTATAACACACATTAAAAAAGAACATTAACTTAACGATTAACCCGTAAGTTGCACCTAAAGTAAGACCTAAGCACCTAAGAGCAGAATAATAATTTCTCTTTATTTCTAGCGAGATTGTCGTCCGGGTTATCGTACAAAAAAAAGTGTATTTTGTTCCGTAATATCGTACCAAGGGTGTCGTTAACAGTCAACCGTATAAAAATTGATCAATCGTCGGTTAACGAGCGACAGCCTGCCGTAACACCGTTCTATCCCCCTGTTTTACGTCGAAAACGCGCGGGGATGGTTCGAAATGAAGGACGAGACGAATGTCAAGAGATAAAAAATAGAAAGCTTAGCGCCGTGATCGGTATAAAAAGCAGGACGCGGTGGTATTTCGTTGTAAATATTTCCATAATTCCATGGAAATTCTCAGCTGTCCTTTGGCCGCGGGAGATGGGAATACACGCAGTCGTCTATCTCGGTCAACGTTGTTTGCAGAACTCTTCGTAAGGTTGCCTTGCTGATTCTTCGCAGCGAGGACGGTAACCCCTTACGACATTTGCTTAACTCGATCTGTTTGCTCGTTGCGAAACGGAGACCGACAATTTACCAATGTTATTTCCGATCGATTTACATACCGACATGACCTTGCGCGCGTGCGTACATTCATCACGGTTTAAGTTTGCCCACTCGTACGTATGGCCATTTGTTTGCGCATATTTGCAGCCTCTCTTCATTCGTGTTCATTTCCGCGCGTGTGCTTGAATTCGAATGTGTCGCGAATCGTTAAAAATTTTCACGTGCTCCGATCACCATCCTCTTTCGATTCAAGGGAGACCGCACCACACCTTTGCGATTTCAAAGAGTCGATGGTTTCTTTTTTTGCATTTTCTTCAAACGGAAGAGCGCGTTTCTCAAAATATGGAAACGTATCTCGAGATATCGACGATGCTGTAACTTTGAACGCGTTTTTCACGAAACTGGATTCTACGAAATGGTGGGTAACTATTCTCGAAAATCACTTATCCGAAAATTTCAAACACCGATTTTTAATTCTCTTTAAAAAAAAAATACGTTTTTCCTACCGGATCAAAATTTAAACAAATTTATATATGTAACGTTAGCGATCTTTGTCTAGTTTTTAAATATTCTTATTTTAGTCAATTTTGACTATTAGGACCAGAGAAATCCACCGCACCATGCGTCTAGGAAATTTAAGTAGCGTGGTACAAGGATGTTAATATTTTTTATATACGTGGATAATTTCTTTATGAAATTTCCCACGAATATTGTTCAAGATATGAACTTTTAACATACGTGCAAAATATTTGTATCGGACGTTTCGTATCGTAAAAAGAAAATGTTCCAATATAATTTTTTCTCGATCCAAGAGATAGTGTTCTTCGTTAACTTATAGAGATTGTTATAACAAATTCCAACGAAATTCGCTCGAACAAAGATATCTACTTTTATTATACGTGTAAAATATTCATCTCGGACGTTTTGTATCGTAAAAGAAAAATGTTCCAATAGTTTTTTTCTCGATCCAAGAGATAGTGCTCTTCGTTAACTTATAAAGATTGTTATAACAAATTCCAACGAAATTCGCTCGAACAAAGATATGTACTTTTATCATACATGTAAAATATTGATCTCGGACGTATCGTATCCTAAACAAAAAATGTTCCAATAGTTTTTCTTTCGATCCAAAAGCTAGTGTTCTTCGTTAACTTATAAAGATTATTATAACAAATTCCAACGAAATTCGCTCGAACAAAGATATGTGCTTTTATTATACATGTAAAATATTTATCTTAGACGTTTCGTACCGTAAAAAAAAATATTCCAATATAATTTTTTCTCGGTCCAAAAGATGGTGTTCTTCGTTAACTTACCGAGGGATCGTTACAACAAACGGAGAGCTCGAACGAAATTCGCTCGAACAAAGATATGCGTACTGCTTTCACAATGTGGGCACAGACCGTCTACAAAAATAGATTTCGATACACCGACTCGTTTCTCGCTTTTACCGCGCGAAACACCGAACTTTCTAGCGAGCAATTGCTACGTATTAATAACTCGGTAACTCGCCTTGAATTAGCGCCTGGCCACCTACTTTCTTATTGGGTCGAGCCGATAAATCTCGATTTCCAGCTCCATATATTATTTCGAACGATTTATTTCGCGGACAGTCGATCGTTCAATATCCCCGATGAATTTGATTGGTCGCTTCCTGAATACTCCGGAAGAATAATGTGACGTCACACGGTTTATTGTTACATCGCTCATCATTTCTCGAGCCGGTTTCCACGAGGAAAGAGGATCCAGATACGGATTTATGGAAAAATTATCCCCTTGTCGCGATAACAAAGAAAACACAGCGCTCGAAAATTAATATTCGAACACAAAATAAAGAAAGAACGAATCGAACGAAAGATCTCTATCGTTCAATGATTTATCAATGTTTAAAATCACCCATTCGAATCGAGTACTTTTAAATACTTTGAAATACTTTGAAGCACTTTTTAGTTAATTTTCGAATCAAATTCCTCGCTCACAATTTTTCTCGTTGATCGTTCAACATCTCGAAGATCGCAAACTTTCAGCGATGTAACTTCTCACAAGCCTTGCTTCAATCCCCTGTACAAAAGACACACACACTTGCAACTATCGAACTCGCTACGAAGTTGCAATTTTTCCTCAGAAAACCTGTTCTCAACCCCCCCCTTGCACGACACACAAATACACCGGTGACGATTTGCATTCGTTCGTGTTTCATAAGCGAGGATAATTTCGTTCGAGGATATCGGGAAAAAGGAACGTTTCGGGAACGTTTATTAGAAGTTCTCCGTTAGTTTCGAGCCGGTCGGAGTTCGTTTATAAATTTCGCGAGAGGAGTTTACGGTTCGTGTTTCGTTTTATGGTTTCGAGAACGAAGCCTGAGCGGAACGAGGACGAAAAACTAAGGGGCGGAGGGCTTTGTCTACGTGTTTTCGTAGCCTGCCTTATTTCCATCCCGTGGTCGGTAAATTACAGGCGAAAGAAATATTCGAGGGTGTCGTTGGGTGTAGCGTTAGGGGCGTCGATCATAATGATCGATCGGCGATGAAAAAGGGTGGCGAAACCACGGCGGTGTATTTTATCCGGAGCGGTTCTGTTTCGTCGGTCGTTTGTCTTTTTGGGGAGCGCCGGGACCGGAAGCCATCGACCTCTTCGGGAAACAGTTCCCAACCGACTACGCTGTTTCCATTTACTTGCGCGCAGCCTTCTAATAGACCTCTGTCGCGCGTACACTGGTTTACCAAAACGATTTAGACCGGGTGAAACGACCGGCCAAGCGGCGAGTAATTTTGCGTTTTGTAGGCCCCCCTTTACCCCTCTCGGCCCAACCCGGATTAATTGGACACGTTAATTGGAGTGTTCGGTGACGGGTAATCTCTCGTTTTGTTGGTCAATTAACTGGAAACGTCGGTGTAAAGGCTCGCTCGGATGCAAATGGAAATCGAAAACATCGTTGACCGGCGGTCACTCGCGTCGGTGTTCTTACGAAATATCGGGACGGTATAACGATAAATCTACCGTGATTTTCCATCGAAGTGTTTCAACATCGAGTCGTGACATCTCGCGTGCGTTTTCGCGACCGTGGATTTATGGGGAGAGGAGCACGAGGGGGAGGGAACTTTCAACGCGGAGAAGTGGGTAACTTTTAACGCGGGGAAGTGGGTAACTTTTAACGCGGAGAAGGGTGTAACTTGGAGAAGGATGTAACTTTGAACGTGGAGAAGTTGAGTAACTTTGAACGTGGAGAAGTGTGTAATTTTTAACGTGGAGGAGTGTGTAATTTTTAACGTGGAGATGTGTGTAACTTTTAACGCGGAGGAGCGTGTAACTTGGAGAAGCATGTAACTTTGAACGTGGAGAAGTATGTAACTTTAGTGTGGAGAAGTATGTAACTTTAATGTGGAGAAGTGTGTAACTTTTAACACGGGGAAATGTGTAACTTTTAACGCGGAGAGACGTGTAACTTTTAACGTGTAGAAGCGTGTAACTTGGAGAAGCACGTAACTTTGAACGTGGAGAAGTTGAGTAACTTTGAACGTGGAGAAGTGTGTAATTTTTAACGTGGAGAAGTGTGTAACTTTTAACCTGGAAAACTGTGTAACTTTTAACGTGGAGAAGCGTGTAACTTGGAGAAGCATGTAACTTTAAACGTGGAGAAGTATGTAACTTTTAACGCGGAGAAGCTTGTAACTTTTAATGCAGAGAAGCGTGTAACTTGGAGAAGCACGTAATTTTGAACGTGAAGAAGTGTGTAACTTTTAATGCGGAAAAGTATGTAACTTTTAACGCGGAGAAGCTTGTAACTTTTAACGCAAAAAAGCGTGTAACTTTTAACGTGGAGAAAAGTGTGACTTCGAACGCGGAGAAACGTAATTTTTAACGTAGAAAAAAAACGATACGAACACCACACTCGGATTTTCACGATTTTTATCAGTAATGTTCAACGAGTGAAAAATTCAATCGATCAAAATCGATCACAAGTTTAGTTCCAAACGAATTAAAATAAACGCGACAAACATTTTTGCGTCCGTCTACCTCGGGCGCGGAAAATCCATTTAGCGTGTTTTAAAAACTTTAAAAACCGCCAGGCGTAACGTGCGCGAAAATATTTAATAATTTTGTTTTCAAATAACTAGGAAATAATCGAATCAATTGTACACGCTGAACACTCGTAGACGGGTCGAAATGTTAATATCTCCAAGCAGAAAATTGCTTCAGTATCGCGATTTATTTCGCTCGATAATTCGCTCAAATATCTTTAATATCTATTTACCCGAGATCTCTTTTCAGGAAAATGTTACGTTAGCAAGCGTGGAGTGTAGAACAACTTCGTAACATTCGTTCCATCTTTCGTATCTTTGATATCGTCTTTGATACGTTTCGCGAGACTCGGTGAGAACTTTGATTATTTAAATATAACGTAAAAAAAGAACGGGAGTTTCCTGGGTACGGATAATTCGTCTCGCGTTACAGCAACATCCCGCGTACCAGGGAAAAATTTTGAAACCGCATCGTTCCTGGCCAAGAAACACATAACCGTACGCCGTGTTACACGATGTACGGGATTAACGCGAAATATCGTGTATCATGTTGACACACTTGAAACGCTAACAAGGGGACCACACCACTCGTTACGTACCGACATTACCGAGACTTGGTGAACAGACGGAGAACCCCAAAATTATTATTATTGTTATTATTATTTATTTATAAACGGAACAAAGATCTTTACATAAAATGTAGCAATTGTCTTTTAAAGGTATGTATAGATCCACAGAAAAAATCTATACGATTACAAAGAGTGTTAGATTCGTTAATCTATATGCAGATTTGGATTTATGTGTTTAAAAATTAACTCTAGATCTCAGTACACGTGCTGGTAAGTAGAGATTAATTTACGTAAGAAGAGAGGAGCAATCGATGTAATTAATAATTAAATTAAAATTTAAAGTAAGGTCAGCTATTCTTCTACGTGCAGACAACGTATTCAGATTGATCATATTTAGTATATTAGTGTCATTATGATAAAAAATAGACATTGGATAGTTTAGCTTATGTAATTATTAATTAAATAAAAATTAAACTAAGCTATTCTTCAAGGTGCAGACAACGTATCCAGGTTGATCATGTTTAGTATATTAGTGTCATCATAATAAAAAATAGACATTGGATAGTTTAGCTTATGTAATTATTTATTAAATAAAAATTGAACTATAACTATATACGCTAACGAAGCGTATTCTAATATTGAACGAACAAGGGTAATATATAACAATCTTATAGTATGAATTGAAAGTCCTAGAAAAAACGTAGAACGAAACCAAGAATTTTAGAAGCAGAGTTGACAATTTCAGAAAAATGGCTGGAAAAATCCAAGGTAGAAGAAAAACGAATTTCTAAGTTCTTTACTTCTGTTATCGACGAAAGGATACAGTAATTCGAGGCAGGAATATCTCTCGACGCGTAAAACAAAATCTAACCGACGATAAATAATATTCTCGATATTATTTTTCCGTTGGTGGGAAATGGCGCGTATTTTAAATCTTCCGAGCAGGTGAGCTCGACTATCTCCCACCATTTACTTTCTCCGGGTTTAAGACGGTGGTATTCGATCGGAGCATCCTGCACGCGCGACTGTCTCTGAAAATACCAAAAAACATCGAAGAAGCTCCCGGGTTGCATTATCTTTGACTTCGAGATGCAGATTACTCGGGGGCCTTCACAAAGGCGCCGTAGGAGAACTGTTCGCGTGCAAAGAAGAAAAGGAAATTGCTAAATTCGAGCATACTGCAAGAGAGAGAGAGAGAGAAGAGGTTAGAACCGATGAACGAGGGATCGCGTATCTCCTTCGAGAGATTGCACCCTTCTCTTTAACGTTTCGCGAGAGACATTCGGAATATTACTCAGGCGCGACTCACTATCGTAACTTTATGCGACAACATCTTCGTAGATTTTGTTTTAATATGCTGACTAGGCGACAAGGATCGAGAAGCATCGTTTATCGATGGAGGATGACTGTTTTACGGTTCGATATGGTTCGAAGTAATTTGAACTCGACTAATATGTTAATTGGTATTTTAGAGTGCTCTTTACCGGTTTATTGTAACGATAGAGAATTGTTAGGTCTCGAGGAAAATTTAAACGAGATTGAAAAAAGGATTGAGTCTTTCACAATCACAGAAAGTATTTTGAACTCGACTAACATGTTAATTGGTATTTTAGAGTGCTCTTTACCAGTTTATCGTTACGATAGAGAATTGTTAGGTCTCGAGGAAAAATTTAAACGAGATTGAAAAAAGGATTGAGTCTTTCACAATCACAGAAAGTATTTTGAACTCGACTAACATGTTAATTGGTACTTTAGAGTGCTCTTTACCGGTTTATTGTAACGATAGAGAATTGTTAAGTTTCGAAGAACATTTAAAAGAGAGAGTGAAAAAAGGATTGAGTCTTTCATAATCACAGAAAGTATTTTGAACTCGACTAACATGTTAATTGGTATTTTAGAGTGCTCTTTACCGGTGTATTGTTACGATAGAGAATTGTTAAGTCTCGAAGAAAATTTAAACGAGATTGAAAAAAGGATTGAGTCTTTCATAATCACAGAAAGTATTTTGAACTCGACTAACATGTTAATTGGTATTTTAGAGTGCTCTTTA
Source organism: Ptiloglossa arizonensis (assembly GCF_051014685.1). Classification (NCBI taxonomy): domain Eukaryota; kingdom Metazoa; phylum Arthropoda; class Insecta; order Hymenoptera; family Colletidae; genus Ptiloglossa; species Ptiloglossa arizonensis. Next base: position 25,944,721 of record NC_135050.1, read on the forward strand.
CCGGTGTATTGTTACGATAGAGAATTGTTAAGTCTCGAAGAAAATTTAAACGAGATTGAAAAAAGGATTGAGTCTTTCACAATCACAGAAAGTATTTTGAACTCGACTAACATGTTAATTGGTATTTTAGAGTGCTCTTTACCAGTTTATCGTTACGATAGAGAATTGTTAGGTCTCGAGGAAAAATTTAAACGAGATTGAAAAAAGGATTGAGTCTTTCACAATCACAGAAAGTATTTTGAACTCGACTAACATGTTAATTGGTATTTTAGAGTGCTCTTTACCGGTTTATCGTTACGATAGAGAATTGTTAGGTCTCGAGGAAAAATTTAAACGAGATTGAAAAAAGGATTGAGTCTTTCATAATCACAGAAAGTATTTTGAACTCGACTAATATGTTAATTGGTATTTTAGAGTGCTCTTTACCGGTGTATTGTTACGATAGAGAATTGTTAAGTCTCGAAGAAAATTTAAACGAGATTGAAAAAAGGATTGAGTCTTTCATAATCACAGAAAGTATTTTGAACTCGACTAACATGTTAATTGGTATTTTAGAGTGCTCTTTACCGGTTTATCGTTACGATAGAGAATTATTAGGTCTCGATGAAAATTTAAACGCGATCGAAGAAAGAATCGAGTCTATCACAATCACAGAAAGTAATGTGAACTCGACTAATATGTTAATTGGTATTTTAGAGTGCTCTTTACCGGCTTATCCTTGTACCAAGATAAATGATTCCCAATTCCAGGAACTCTTCGCTACGCTATCATCGAATTCGAGAAACTTTCCTTCGAGAACCAAGCACGATTCGTTTTATTATATAATACGTATATTCGTTCTTGAAGTCGAGAATTCGAATCCGATTTCCTTTGCTTTAAATGTACCTTACGTTTCGATCATTCGTCTCCGACTAATTCTATGAATAGAAATGATCATTAAGGGAGAACGATCGTTTCATTGTGTTCGAGGCCACTCTTGATAATCCCATTGGTATTCAATGGTCAACCTGTTCGTTCTCGAAGAACACGAACTTCAGAGTAGCACCGGCGAGTGAAGAACCGAGCTTTGTGTATAAAATTTCGCTTCGTGTATATAAAATCGATTTCACCGTTTTTCGAGAAAAATATTCCGAGTTAACTGAATTTTTGCTCGGTCGAGATTCCAGCTGATGGTTTTCGTTCAGGATCCCTATCCAAGAGGTCCGACCAACGAGTTACTTCGTTAGATTTATTCAAAATATTTTATGGAAACACCGATCGTTGGAAACTTTTCGTTCGAAAACTTGTTCTACGTCGAAACGAAAGTTTGGTAATTCTTACGCGTACAAATCTTGTATGCCTGTTTTTGGAAAGTAAAATTGCCAGATGAATCTTCGACGAGAGTGGTCGACCATTTTATTATCATTATTTCTTTATTAACGAGCAATAACCCATTGGTAGTCAAAATTTACAGTATATATATTCGAATTTACAGTATATATATTCGAATTTACAGTATATATATTCGAATTTACAGTATATATTATATATTCGAATTTACAGTACATATATTCAAATAGAAGATCTCACACGTTTATATATTATACAAAAAAAAAATATCGTACGTATCAGAAAAGTTTAAGAACTTACGAAAGTTCCAAACACAATATTTGTTCGTATTATTTACAACACGGTTTATGACATTTGACCGGGTTATGCATTCGTTAATGCATAGAAGCGAATGCAGCGATACATTTGGAAAACGGGGAACAGACAATCGCCGTGGTGCCGATTGGTCGTGATACCTGTTTCAGTCGCCTACTTACTGCCAGTAGATGAAGCAATTGTCGTAGGAGAGCGAGAGGGTACAGTGAACTGGAAGGTCCCCGTATATCATTGCGCTCGATTCAATCTGCTTAACATTATAACGACAGTTTAAGGTCGATCGGATACGAGTTAAATCCAGCGAGATGATTTAATCTTGTTAAAATGCCTGCATCGATCGCGTTCGTCGTACATTTCCCACGGCGATCGGGCCGGACAATCGTAATATATTTCGAAAAATAAATGTCAAGTCGGTGGACCACCTTGAGATACGCGAGATATCGAAACTCGTCGCGTGTACTCAATAAACGTTGCACTGTGCATAGACAAGAGTGTACAGATTCGGAAATTGCACGAAACGACTCAAAGAAGCAAGATTTTTTTCGAAAATTGAAAACATTTTCGAAAATCGTGAACGCTATCGTGAAAAGTTTCCATAACACATGGATAAGATTTCGTCTCTCCCGCGCGTCTCGTCGCCCAGCGCGAAACAGTGGTGACGACGACCTCGGAACTTTTATCGGGGTCGAGATCCGGACTTTTAACGAGGAATCTCGCCCGATTCGCACCAACGGCTCGGTAGGTAGTAAGTTACGCTTTAAGTCCGTTATAATTTTCCCCTAGAGGAGGGACGAGTACGTTCCGTGGATATTTCGCGCGGAAACACTCGAACAACTTCGATAATAAAATGGAGTTTGTCGCGGGAAGTAGGTAAAAGATTACGCCGGAGTTCCCGAGACTTTTGTCGGAGGAGGAGTTTCCCGATACAAAAAGGCCGGAAAATTCATTTTCCACGAGACCTTAAGCACCGGAGACATCGAATCGAATTTCGAGCCATCGCGATCTTTCTCTTCGATGTGTCTTCCTCTACCCCTCCTCCGCCTCCACCTCCTTCTCCCTACATTGGCCGTGTTTCAGACATTAAAGGGTCGAGGAAGCGGAAAATTGCTCGCGATTTCGTTCGCGCTGAATTTATTGTCGCTTTAATGGAATCGAATATTACCTCGATGGAACACGGAAGCGCGGAAAAGACGTAATCAAGTCTCTGTGTACCCGGAGCGGAAAGCTTCTCGCTACCGGGCGCTGAACAATTCACAGAACGAAATTGTAAATACGGGAACGAGTCATCGAGGAAATTAATGTGCCCTTTATTTCTCGATTCCAACGGGTGTGAGTGGAAATTGTTTCGATCGAACAGGAATCGGAGATTAAGGACGTGAAGTCTTCGGGTGACGAGGGGAAAAATATCGTCCTGGATCCGCTGGAGAACTCTGCGAGGATATTCCAGGGAATGTTCACTTGCAATGTATATTTTCGAAATTATTATCTCATCAAAGGATTCGGCGAATTCAAAGATCGAACGATAACGTTCACCGGGAAGTAAGTTGGATAAGTACTGTCCGTTTGCGACAAGAAGGCAAACGAGTGGTTATATCCCCACTCTAGTTCAATGTACCAGTTCCCCTACTATCGAGTGTATTGTAGTTATTGGTCGAGGGCGGTAACGAAGATCGACGGCGGCCAATAGCGATGGTAGGGGAATTGGTTGACTAAACTAGAGTGGGGATGTAACCACTCGTTTGCCTTCTTGTCGTGAATGGACAGTATACTGTGAAGAATCCGATTAAATATTTGCTTTCGCCATGGTTCTTTATCCCCCTCGATCAATAGAGACAATCGATAGTGGGGGAACTGGTAAACCGAAGCAGAGTGGGGATATAACCATTCGTTTGCCTTCTTGTCGTGGGCGAACAGTACACTGTGAAGAATCCTTGTGAATTTTTTATTTCGTACAATTAAATATTTGTTTTCGCCATGGTTCTTTGTCACCCTCGACTAATAGAGACAATACCTGCGATGGTAGACTGGTAGACCGAACTAGAGTGGGGATGCAATCATCCGTTTGCCTTTTTGTCGTGGGCGAACAGTACACTATGAAGAATCCTTGTCAATTTTTTATTTCGTACGATTAAATATTTGTTTTCGCCATGGTTCTTTGTCACCCTCGACCAATAGAGACAATCGATAGTAGGGGAACTGGTAAACCGAAGCAGAGTGGGGATATAACCATCCGTTTGCCTTCTTGTCGTGGGCGAACAGTATACTGTGAAGAATCTTTGTGAATTTTTTATTTCGTACGATTAAATATTTGTTTTCGCCATGGTTCTTTGTCACCCTCGACCAACAGAGACAATGGATAGTAGGGGAACTAGTAAACCGAAGCAGAGTGGGGATATAACCATCCGTTTGCCTTCTTGTCGTGGGCGAACAGTACACTCTGAAGAATCCTTGTGAATTTTTTTATTTTCTACAATTAAATATATTTTTTTTTGTACACGATAAAAGTACTCCATTGGATTAGAACGATAGACACACGATTCTCCGCAATAGTTTTCCTCTGGCGTTCGGAAGATTTACCTTTTCCCTACGTCAACATTTACCACCAACGGGATAAATTAATTTTTGTTAATCGCGAGCGGGATATTTTGCGCACGAATAGCCGTGGCTGCAGTCGTCTCGCCAAGAATGGATTCCGCGGTCGAGCGAGCGAGACTGTGACCAATGAAATATTAAACCGTTCGATTCGTTTATAGATACCCCCCGCCGCACACTTTTTACAACCGGTGGAAATCGTTGTTCCGTTAACAGTGACGAAACAAATAATTCCCGGTCTCGGTGATTTCCACGGTGGCGATATCTCCGAAGTATGAAATTTCCGCGACATTTTCCAACCGTGGCTCTCGAACTCCACCGAACGGAGAAGCTTCGAGCGTAAGCTCTTCGGTACTCTGCACGCTCTTCCGCGCGTGTTATAACTTGTACTCGAACTTTCGAACTAACCTGTTGAACTTTAAGTCTAATTCCCGGTTTAACGAACAGAAACACGCCGGTAACCGTCGTGTTTCGGCTTAACGTGCTTTCGTTTTCAAGGATACGACTTCTCGGTGTGGAATTCTTAGTTAAAGCGTGTCGAGCGATATAGCGATCCGATACGTAAGTATCCGACAGTTTGAACGCTTTACGATGGCGTTGGCTGTGAGTTCCGATTTATCGTTCCGCGATCTTCGAGAACCGAGATTCCTGGAACCCTACGCAAATAGGTGAATCCAGGAACAATACGAGGAAGGAAAACTTTTTCTTTTCATTTTTCTCTGTAACTCTCTCATTACGCACAATAAGGAAAAATGGTTCGAGTAGATGTCATCGAGCTCGATTTGAGTTATTTCGAAGACAAAAAATTAATCTCACCTTGCGTTTAAAATATATTGGGGTTTTGTATTATTTAACTATAGCGAAAATGAGGTTGACGTCTTCGTTAGATTCTAAGAAAGCTCTTTGTAACACTTAACTTTTCTAATCTTTAAAAAATATATTGGGACACTCCTCTTTTCCCCAATAGTCGACTCGAAAAATTTGTTGCACACTGAAAGGTTAGGTCTCCTGTACCGTGTAACTATAATGAAAATAAAGTTAATGTCTTTGTTTAATTTTGAGAAAGCAACTCGCAACATTTTATTCGACACACCCTGTACGTGGCTCGACGATGTTCTCTCAAAAGTGTACTGTTTCCTCAAAGGTGCGACAACATGACAGGGCAACCAAATACTTGCCATAACTCTGTAACTATGGGCAATAAAAAAAAACGGTTCGAGTAAACTTTATTCAGCTCGACGAGAACTATCTCGATAGGAAAAAATTGGAAACCATTCTTCGTTAAAAAAAAAAAATGTTGGTACCTTCTACCAGTTGTCTCAAATAAATTGAAAGATTAGTTCGTACTCGACACACCCTGTACGTGGCTCAGCGTTGTTCTCTCAAAAGTGTAATGTTTCCTCAGAGACATGAGAGTCTTTTTTAATTTTTCATTAAAAAAAAAAGTTGGAACCTTCCAGCAGTTGTCTCAAATAAATAGAAAGATTAGTTCTTCCTCGACACACCCTGTAGGTGGCTCGGCGCTGTTCTCTAAAAAATAGAAAACCATTCTTCCTTAGAAAAAAATATCGCTACCTCCCAGCAGTTGTCTCAGATGAATTTGTCGCGCATTGAAAGATTAGATCTTATTCGACGCACCGTGTACGTGGCTCGGCGTTGTTCTCTCAAGAGTGTAATGTGTCCTCAGAGGTGCGACAACATGACAGGGCAACCAAATACTTGCCATAACTCTGTAACTACGGACAATTAAAAAAAACAGTTCGGGTAAACTTTACTCAGCTCGACGAGAGCTATCTCAATAGGAAGAAATTAAAAACCATTTTTTATTAAAAAAGAAAAGTTGGAACCTTCTAGCAGTTGTCTCAAAAAAATAGAAAGATTAGTTCTTCCTCGACACACCCTGTCCACACCTCCCAGCAGTTGTCTCAGATGAATTTGTCGCGCATTGAAAGATTAGATCTTATTCGACGCACCGTGTACGTGGCTCGGCGATGTCCTCTGAAAAGTGTAATGTTTCCTTCGAGACGCGAGGACACGACAGGGCAATAAAATGTGAAAAATGACCGTGCAATCTCTGCAACGGATACGTCTAGGTAGGTAGAGCAGTTTCCAGCGCGTTGCACGATGATGGATGTACCAGGCGAGGGGTCTCGGGGTCGGGTCGGACGCGAGTCGACTGCGCCGCAAATTAGAAAATAAAGAAGCCCGGGAAAACAAAACGGGGCAAAACGAAAGCTGCCCTTTATTTCCCCGATTCCTTTTTCCTCCTCGTCCCCCTTTTGTCCGACGATGAACATTCATCTCGACCCGTGGAATAATATAAAAGGCGAGGGGGAAGCGAGCTCCTTAACCGCCGGCTAAATATACGAGAAACAGCCGCCGTCTGTTCGAATAATCGCGACTTCTTCCTCGTTGGGCGGCATTATTGCCATTCATCGGCCGTTTATCGCGTCCGACGAGAACCACAGGGCCGTGGAATCGGCGAAACATCGTCAATGGACGACTACCGAGTTCGACCGAGACGCACGGTGTTCCTCGTAGGTGTGAATGAGTTTTACGAGCCGCGAGTGTAATTTTCCGCCGCGACGATAAAGTACGCGTATAGGCGATACGTCGCGGATACGTAACCACCGGGAGAATTTACGACACTTTTGTACACGCTCGGCCCCCTTTCGTTACTCGTTACCGCTGCATACAAATCGCGGACGAACGGTGCAAAGTGCAACGAAATCCGTAACTCGTGGCGAACAAAGAAACCGGTGTGTTCCGAGGGCGCCACGGGCATCGTTCAATTGAAAATATTCATTATTCTCTTAGAATGAAATTCCGAGATCCGTATCTCCGGATGAGAAAAATATTTCGTGTTTTACATTTTTAAAGCGATCGGATGATTCGCGTTTCAACCTTTGAACGCGATACGCGATGCAATTTCTCGGCAATGGGAGTTTCGCGAAACTCGAGAAACGTCGGATCAACGACGGGAAAAATAAGAAAGTAAGCTAATTAGATACTATCGAGCGATCCACCGTACGGATACAATGCGATGAATTCGACTTTGAATTCGTATCGTTACTCTTTTCGCAACTTGTGGAAAGATCGGGGAAGCGGTGCTCCGGATTCGCGATTCGTTACGATTGTAGATGATTGTTACGGGTAGTTGCTAATTAGACATTATCGAGAAATGCACTGTGCGTTATATAGATGCAACGCAAAGAATTCAACTTTGAATTTAAACTTGTTCTTTTCGAATACTGTAGAAAAATCAGGAAAGTATTATTTTAGCTTCAGGATTCATTAGGATTGTAGACGATTGCTATGATTAGTAAGCTAATTAGATATTATCGACCAATGCATTGTATATTATATAGATATAATGCAAAGAATTCAACTTCGAAGTTAAATTGTTACTCTTTTCAAATCTTGAAGAAAAATCAGGAAAGTGTTGCTTCATTTTTGCTATTCATTAGGATTGTAGAGGATTACTACCAGTAGTAAGTTAATTAGACATTATCGACCAATGCACTGTATACTATATAGATATAATGCAAAGAATTCAACTTCGAATTTAAACTGTTACTCTTTTCAAATCCTGTAGAAAAATCAGGAAAGTGTTACTTTAGCTTTAGGATTCATTAAGATTGTAGATGATTGCTACCAGTAGTAAGTTAATTAGACATTATCGACCAATGTACTGTCTACTATCTAGATACAATGCAAAGAATTCAACTTCGGATTTAAATTGTTACTCTTTTCAAATCCTATAGAAAAATCAGGAAAGTGTTTAGCTTCAGGATTCATTAGGATTGTAGATGATTACTACCAGTAGTAAGTTAATTAGACATTATCGACCAATGTACTGTCTACTATCTAGATATAATGCAAAGAATTCAACTTCGGATTTAAATTGTTACTCTTTTCGAATCCTGTAGAAAAATCAGGAAAGTGTTACTTTAGCTTTAAGATTCATTAAGATTGTAGATGATTGCTACCAGTAGTAAATTAATTAGACATTATCGACCAATGCACTGTATACTATATAGATACAACGCAAAGAATTCAACTTCGAATTGAAATTGTTACTCTTTTCAAATCCTGTCGAAAAATCCGGAGAGTGTTACTTCAGCTTCAGGATTCATTAGCGCGAGGATCGTCGAAGAATATCTCCCGAAGAGTATCAACTCGCCTGCACCAGGAGTTCGATTTAATTGGCTCGCATCCACGCTACCAATGACCTGTAATAAATCGTCGAAAGTACATAGAAGGTCCAGGGAACACACGGAGCGAGACGATGGCCACAGCCTAAAACGGCGCCGGAGCGATAAAACATCGCGTCTATTAATCCCCGTTGCTCTTGCTCGCGTCGAAATTAACGCGGCTCCAATTCGTCGAACGAAACTTTCAGCTGACGTCGTGGTTCGCAGATCTTTGCATCGAGTTCACGATTATTCACGGACTATTTGTCGTACGCTCGGTCGAGTATGTCCTCCGAACGACAGCCGAGAATGACTCATTGCTAATAGATTTAATTGGAGCACCTTCTTTCCAATTTTTCACCTGTACCTGCCACGTTAAACTCGAAGAACGAGATTCGAGAACGAGTTTTACCTCGATACTCAACGACAACGTCGAGCACGGTCCCCGTTCGGGGCACACTCGCCAATCGACTTCGCGAAATAAACAGTATTTCGGTATCAACTCCTCCCAGGCGGAAGTACACTTCCCCTGAACAGAGACCAAACTTTTCTCCCCCCTTTTTCGAAGCAGCTATTAACATTCGAACCGTTCATTTTTCACAATTTATCTTAATTGGGTACCAGGTTTCTGGAAAATTTACATTCTCCTTTTACAAAGCCTGCTCCGTTAAGACAGGCGTAGCGACATTTCAAACGTAGCGACGTTCCTTCGATTTCTACAAATTCTAATTTCTTTCAATTCTTCCCATTAGAACCGATGTGATCCACCTTAACGCGTCACTGGGAAGTCCGAGTAGCTCGATACTGGAACGCTCGTTGTTTCTACGTAGGTTGACAATTTTTTTCCTTAAAATAAGCAAAAATAGTGTCCGTGAACGATACATAGGTATCACAGTTTCGTCGGTGTGCGTTATTCTCGAGAAGAGTTCTATCGAAAGCGACAAGTCCGGAAGAGTGCACGGAGGGTGAACCGTGCATTACCGTGGTGACCGTGCGCTCTCACGGAGTGACGTTAAGTGATCGGTGCGCGTGCGCGTACGTCTGCGCGCGCACGCTTTCCCAACATGTCATCTTTGGCGCGGGACCCGATATTTATTACAAGGACTCGCGTTAGCGGGGTACGCGTACACCCGACGCGGTGGGTATTGAATCGGCGCGAGTCGCGCGGTGAAAGTGCGGCTTTTAAGCGCGACGTTAGAGATACATATAGTATATCGTTTCAGAAAGCAGATACTTGTGCGAGTCTCGGCATCCAGGGGTCCCGGGGACACTTTGAGCTTGATTTACAGCGGCGGTTCAATGACGGCACGATCACGGCACGCTCGCGACGCATTCGAATGTGATTCGGTGCTCCGGGACGTGACTGGAACGTTGAACGTTGCCGTGCGTTAGATCGTTCGAAAAGCGGAAAATTATGTCCGCGGCCAAAGTAAAATTACAATCGCGCGGAAAAGTTTCCTTGGCCGCGGTGAACGAGACTAGACGACGCCCATTCTCGACGTACACGACGAGTAAATTTTACTTCGAGGCTCGAGAATTTATTCGTGAAAATAAACTTTTCACTCGAAACAACGTTGGCTCGATTCTCGAACGTTTCGAACGAACGCGACCGTTCGATTGCAAAAATTACAATTTTCCATTTTTTTCGCTTCGGATTTACAACCGTATCGATGGATCGGCGAGGTTCTCCCGATTGAAACGAGTACAAACACGACGTACTTCGGACGAACTTTTTTTTACGAAAATTTTAAATATCGCAAAAGTAATCGAACGGTAAAGTTTCTCCGATTCGAGCCGTGTTTGGACTCGTTTTAAACGGGAGAATCTCACCGATTCGTTGACACTGTTGTTACGAAGATAAAAATAAAAGCGTGGAAATTGACATTTTCACAGTTTTCAATCGTAAGGCGCGCCTCGAGAAGTGGAGGAACAGTGGGGATAAGTTAAAATTTAGGCGAGACAACTCCGTTCAAATTTAAGCGAGTATTGCCCACGTACATTCTATTTTTTTTTTATTGCCTCCATTTTTGTTCATCGAAACGTATCGCGCTCAGCTCGACGACACCGAGAAGTGGAGGAACAGTGGGGCTAATTTGAAATTTAGGCGAGGCAACTTCATTAAAATTTAAACGATCATTGCCTACGTGTATCATAAAATGTTTCTTTTTTATTTCTTTTTAATATCGCGCGTAAAATTGTTGGACGAGAAACAAGAAAACCGAGTGAATTCGTTCGAACGAAATTGAAATACTTTATTTCGTGGAATTTAATCGGGGATACGTGCACGGTGTTCTTCGTCTAACGTGTTATGGTTACTGGAAAGAAAGCGTGATATAACGCGAGCGCAATTCCGCTTTCCCGAGATTCATTAGTCGATTAAATCTGGCACACGTTCGAAGCAACTGTTCACCCTTGTACGACACACATTCCCGGTTCGGTTGATAAAAACGAAACGAACGAACCGATCGCACGACGGAATCACTTATCTAACGTCGCTCGACGAGATTAGAGAAATCACGGAAACGTGACATCATTCTACGTGGGCGTTTCTCGTACACGGGACGTCGAAAATGTCGTCGCACGGTTGCCTCGAACCTCGCGCCGCGAGATTTCATCGACGAGTTGCGCAATATCGTATCGACTCTTCGCGACACTTTTATCTTTACCGACGAATATATATATATAAAAAACAAAAAAAAAAAAGTTAAATGGTGACAACGTCAAACGAGCAATTCGATTACCAATACTTCCAACGTCACTGTATTTTTTTCTTTTTTTTTTATTGTCCGAAACTATACAGCTCTCTGTTCCATTTAGAGACCAAGTATACAAGGTGACTTTGAAAGCTTCTATACAGATTTTAAGATCGTTTCACTGGTTTTTCGAATATTTCCAGTTCCTCGATCTTCCTTTTTATGTACGCAAAATAGCCAAAAGTGGTAAACCGTAAGCCTTTCTGTCCACACTGGTCATGTTGTTGTTCGCGAGATTGACGTTCCTCAACGCGTTGAGACCACTGAACACACCCGAGTCCACGTGACTGATCTGGTTGTTCGATAAATCGAGTTTCTGCAAACTGGTCAACCCGTTGAACATCCCTGTAGCGATACTGGACAGTCGATTCTTCCTTAGATCCAACTGCTCCAATTGAGAGAGTTCCGCGAACGCGGCCAACTCGATGTCAGCGATCTCGTTGTGATGGAGACTCAAGATCCGTAGATTGGCCAGTCCCTTGAAGTCGGTTTTGGTGATGCTGGTCAATCGGTTGCTCTCCAAGTACAGACAGTCCAGTTTCCGTAGTCCTCGAAAGGTTCCAGGCTGCAGAGAATCGAGCCGATTGTTCTCCAAGTGGAGACGCATGAGCTCGGTCATCCGATCGAAACTGCCCGGTTCCACGTTGGCGATCTTGTTGTCGTTCAACCAGAGTACGAACATGGACGTGGACAATCCCGAGAACGTGGTCTTGTCGATCGACTCGATGTCGTTGTTGCCCAGGTAGAGCCACATCAGTTCGGTGAGCCCGGCGAACGAGTTCTTAGGCACTGTCTTGATCTTGTTGAACACCAGGGAGAGGGATCGAAGATGGGTTAACTCGGAGAACAGATTCTCCGATAACGGTACCACGTTACCGTCCAGATCGAGACGTTCCAGTTTGTCCAATCCATGGAAAGAGTCTCTGGTCACCACCGAGATCCTGTTCCCCTGGAAGAACTGTAAACGCTTGGTGGTCAAGTTCTTGAAAGCGTTCTCGCGAATCGCCAACAGATTCAGGTTCTCGATACTGAGCTGGTCCTCGAATTCCTGCTGGGTGACCTCCACCAGGACACCCTTGCGATGACACACCGTGTAACCGCTCGTTTGCACGCACGTTGGCTCCTCCGGTGTGGCGGTGGTGATGTCGATCGTCGCGAGAACGATCCACGTTAACCAAACAAGAGACTTGGACATTTCGACGATCGTGTCCCGCGCCAAAGCCAAGCGATTTCGGCGACTGACGAGTCGCCAAGATATCGCGGACGATTATATGCGTTATTCGTTGCACCACGGTGCACAGGGTGCAGATTAGACAGGGGTCACGATCTCTGACACCGATTATCGGTACGGAGATTTCGCGCGTCTCCTCGCCGAGAAGAGAGACCGTGGTTCTCAATAATCCATCGGTGCTGCGTGTCTTCTTCAGAGTGGATGTACAGTGTGGGTTTGATGGTGAGAACTGCCATCTGAAACGTCTCGTCCGTTGATTCGATTGAAAGAGAAGAACGAAGAGGAGAAAGAAAAGAAACAAGGAGAACGAACGCATTTGTAATATTTTGCGTCTCGTAAGAATTCGGAGATAGCAAGGTGACTTTGAGTTTTTTTAAACGACACTCGAGGACACATTGATATCTCTGTATAACGTGACGTTACTCGTTTGATTGGAAATTATTCGAATACGTTCGTGTCTGATGTTGTTTTCCAAATAAGAATCTCGACGATCTCGATGAAAGTAATTTTACGTCGAAGAGATAGAAAGTTAGAAAATTATTTCCAAAATTGGAAACAACTCGACGGGAATATTGCCCGGGAAACTTCCTTGGTTTATTTCCAATTGGTAGAACACTTAGTTCTTGGAATTCGTGAAGTCAAAATATGATTTTGAACTTGCATCCATCCTCCCCGCTTTGGAGTTTGCTTTTCAATAATTTATTTCCAAGTTCGAAAACAACTCAATGGGAATATCGTCTGGAAAACTATCTCGTTCTCTTCACAATTGCCAAGAAGAACATCGGGTTTGTTCGGTTTCGTGAAACGAGACACGACCCTGAACTTGCATCTCCCCGCTTTGGAGTTCGCTCTCCAATCATTTATTTCCAAGATTGAAAACAACTCGACGGGAATATCGCTTGAAAAACGCCCTCGTTTTCTTCCCTATTGCCAAGAAGAACATTAGGTTTGTTCGGTTTCATGAAACGAGACACGACCCTGAACTTGCATCTCCCCGCTTTGAAGTTCTCTTTCCAATAATTTATTCTTAAGATCTAAAACAACTCAACGGGAATATCGCTTGAAAAATGCCCTCGTTTTCTTCACAATTGCCAAGAAGAACATTAGGTTTGTTCGGTTTCGTGAAACGAGACACGACCCTGAACTTGCATCTCCCCGCTTTGGAGTTCGTTCTCCAATCATTTATTTCCAAGATCGAAAACAACTCAACGGGAATATCGCTTGAAAAACACCCTTGTTTTCTTCACAATTGCCAAGAGAGACAAGGTTTCGTGAAACGAGACACGACCTTGAACTTGCACCGCCCCGCTTTGGAGTTCGCTCTCCAATCATTTATTTCCAAGATCGAAAACAACTCAACGAGAATATCGCCTGGAAAACTCCCTCGTTCTCTTCACGATCGACAAGAAGTACACCGAGTTTGTTCGGTTTCGTGAAACGAGACACGACCCTGAACTTGCATCGATCTTCCCCGCTTTGGAGTTCGCTGTTTCTCGAAACGACGACGACAACGACGACCCATTTCTCTCTCTGCTCTTTCTACGAAACGCGCGCCTTGCGCCACTCAAGAGTAATTAAGTGATCCGAAACAAGGCTAATTATTGGAGCGACTGTGCCGAGAGTAGCACCGAATACTCGAACCGCTCGATAAGAGGAAGAAAGGCAGCTGAAATAAATCGCTTTCAGGGCGAGACGGACGCGGTGGAGATTGGCGAAACGCGAGAGAAAAGCACGATGGAGGGGGGACGAGGTTCGTTGAGGAGGGGAGGTGGAGGAGGAGGTGGAGGATGGTAAGGCGGGAGAAAAATAGGGAAATGGAGTGGCAGGAAGGGGCGCGAGCTAGAGGAAGTATGTTCTCCGGTGGATGGAAACGAGGGTCGATACTTCCGAGGGAGAAATATCGCCAATAAATTTCCGGTTGTCGCCGATACGTAGATACTCGATCTCGTGATATTTTCTTGCCGTGACGGTTTCTAATAAAGCCTGGGACGCGAACCAACTTTTCTGTTTTAAAGGCCGGCCATCGATTTCGAACTCCACCTTCCCCCTTTTCTTCACCCCCACCCCTCGAGCTCCGATCGAGAGATATTAAGACGCGGCCTAATTCCGTCGATAAGCTGCGAAAGACAGGCGTGGAATTAACTTGTGTGAACTGTTAAAATAATTATTACACCGGGACTGGTACGGATAAACTAACCGGTAGTCGTGCAATATTGTAGTATTTATTGTACTATTGATTTCTATTATAATATTTATTGGCACTATTGATATATATTACACTATTGATATATACTTCAATACTGTACATATGTACACATTATAATATTTATTATACACTTAGAATGATTATCAGAGCTTGGAAGAAATTTTTGTGAGAAGAAAGAAGTATTTAAATCTAAAATTTTGATTTCTTCGAGGACAAATGGTACTTAATCATTTACGAACAAATTTGTAGAAAATGATTTCTATTGAACGTTACAACATTCATATCTCTCTACGAATATCGGTTTACGCTTTATCGGGCATAATCGATTCGTACGTACCGTTTTTTTCTTTTTCAACAACCGTTACCGTTACGCAAGGATATCGAGGCAGGGGACTCTATGTTCGTAAACTTTACAAAGAAAATCTTCCATTGAACGCGCACCGCAAACTTGTTTCGGGCGATGATTGCACACAATGCCGTATTTATTATCGTTTCCAATGCAAATAAAACATCTGGAACGTTTGCGTAATGTTTCTGAAACGTAACACCGCGTTATACAAATTGACCGGGCTCGTTCGAACTAATTGGTTTCTTTCGTACGATTATGAATCGCGTCGGAACGATTGTTTTCGGAAATTATAAAGCTCAACGTAGCGGATTAATTTAAAATACCATTTCGCGATACAAACGAAGTGTGCGCGCGGGAGAGAGAGCACACGGGTTATCCTCGAGGGAGAGTTCTGCAAAATCGACTTGGAATGCGTTAATTGGTTCGGTAAACGAATAATTTTATTCGTCTCTGTTAATAACGGCGATAGAGGGACGTTTGTGCAAACTTACGCTCTGTCGAAGTGCTCGTTCGCGGCGAGTGTGTTCGTTGAACATTGAATTATGCAAAGGCCACTGGGAGTCGGTCTTTTCGAATTAACAGGTTAAACTTACAACGTTTCGAAAAGTTACGTTTATTCGAGTACAAGGGAAACATCACGGATTGTATCGATCATTTTTCTACCGGTCAATTATTATCTTTGTGTCGAGAAAGAAAATGTGACCGGATAATCGGTCAGTCTAGTGTACTCGTAAACTTTTAAATAATTTCCTACTGTCGTTGGCAGTGGTGTAAAACGATTAATGTAAATTTTTGAATAAACTTGGCGTATTTCTACTCACGAAGATTGGACTACAATGGAAAGTTTTGAGCAAAGTTACCGTCGTTAGCGGTGCTATAAAATAACAAGTGTACATCAACTTTCAAACAACGTTCTATACTACGAAATGACAAGTATATAAACTGTCGAATATTTCTACTCGCGAAGATTGAACTCCAATGGAAACTTTTAAGTAAAGTTACTGTCGTTAGCAGTGCTATAAAATAACAAGTGTACACCAACTTTCAAACAACGTTCTATACTACGAAATGACAAGTATATCGAATACTTCTATTCACGAAGATTGAATTCCAATACAAACTTCTAAGTAAAGTTACTGTCGTTAGCAGTGCTATAAAATAACAAGTGTACATCAACTTTCAAACAACGTTCTATACTACGAAATGACAAGTATATCAACTATCGAATATTTTTCTACTCACGAAGATTGAACTCCAATGCAAACTTCAAAGTAAAGTTACTGTCGTTAGCGATGCTATAAAACAACAAGTGTATCAACTATCGAATATTTCTACTCGCGAAGATTGAACTCCAATGCAAACTTCTAAGCAAAGTTACTTACGTTAGCGATGTTATAAAACAACAAGTGTATCGACTATCAAATATTTCTACTCACGAAGATTGAACTCCAATGCAAACTTCAAAGTAAAGTTACTTACGTTAGCGATGTTATAAAACAACAAGTGTATCGACTATCAAATTTTTCTACTCACGAAGATTGAACTCCAATGCAAACTTCTAAGCAAAGTTACCGTCGTTAGCGATGCTATAAAACAACAAGTGTATCGACTATCAAATTTTTCTACTCACGAAGATTGAACTCCAATGCAAACTTCTAAGTAAAGTTACTGTCGTTAGCGATGCTATAAAACAACAAGTGTATCGACTATCAAATTTTTCTACTCACGAAGATTGAACTCCAATGCAAACTTCTAAGTAAAGTTACTGTCGTTAGCGATGCTATAAAACAACAAGTGTATCGACTATCGAATTTTTCTACTCGCGAAGATTGAACTCCAATGCAAACTTCTAAGTTACTTACGTTAGCGATGCTATAAAACAACAAGTGTATCGACTATCAAATTTTTCTACTCGCAAAGATTGAACTCCAATGCAAACTTCAAAGTAAAGTTACTGTCGTTAGCAGTGCTATAAAATAACAAGTGTACACCAACTTTCAAACAACGTTCTAACTACGAAATGACAAGTATATCAACTATCGAATATTTCTACTCACGAAGATTGAACTCCAATGCAAACCTCTAAGTAAAGTTACTGTCGTTAGCGATGCTATAAAACAAGTGTATCAACTATCGAATATTTCTACTCGCGAAGATTGAACTCCAATGCAAACTTGTAAGCAAAGTTACTTACGTTAGCGATCCCGTAAAATAACAAGTGTACACCGACCATCGAACATTTCTATCCCTCCGTATAGTTCGTACAAGTGTCGAGGACATCCTTGAGGATAGAAAACTCTCGTGACAGTGAACGCGTTAAATCTCCAAAGCGGACGCGCCTCGGGGCGTTGACAATTGATATTCGAGGTTCGGTCCGTGAACCGGGCGTCAATTACATTCCAAATTCGAGACTTATCGTCCGTGACATCTTTTCGCGTCGCGACGTCGCGTTCGTCGTCGTCGTCGGGCCACGCTCAGCGATGCCAGGTACGTCGTGAACGATTTTCAAGGCTGCCTACGTCCCTCCCACCGAGAGAAACTTTCTAAGGTATCGGTGAAAACCCAAGAAGAGCGATTCTCCTCTCGCCGTGGCGAGGTCATCGAACGAGCCGGCGCGTTCCAACTCGCTCGTTTCGCGCGATGCAGATGTTCTGCGGTGCCGCGAAAAAAGATCTCGATTGCGAACGCGGTCTCTGCCACTCGGTTGCACTGTTCCCCAAAATGCAATCGATATTGTCACTACTGCAACTACCGAACGGGCCAATTTTACTCGATTCGAACCTTTTTTTTTTCTTTAATTATTCGAATTGTTAACGGTGTCTACACTAGAGCTACCAAAGGGGTCAATTTCACTTGTTTCAAACTGTATCTTAAAATTCATTGTTAACGGTGCTTATACGAGAACTACCAAAGGGATCAATTATGACTTGATTGAAACTTTTTTTTTTTAATTCTTCAATTATTAACGATTTTTCGGCCTACATTAGAATTATCAAAGGGGTGAATTTTACTTGTTTTGAACTTCTTTTTGAAATTACTCAATTATTGATAATGTCTCTAAGAAGACTAGAAATATCAAAGGTGACAATTTTACTCGATTGAAACTTTTTTTTAAAATTGTTCAATTATTAACGATTTTTCGGCCTACATTAGAATTATCAAAGGGGTGAATTTGACTTGTTTCGAACATCTTTTTAAAATTACTCAATTATTGATAATGTCTCTAAGAAGACTAGAAATATCAAAGGTGACAATTTGACTTGATTGAAACTTTTTTTAAAAATTGTTCAATTATTAACGATGTTTCGGCCTACATTAGAATTATCAAAGGGGTGAATTTGACTTGTTTCGAACATCTATTTAAAAATATTTCATTATTGGTGGTGCTAATTCCACATTAGAATTATCATGGAGGTCAATTTAACTTGTCTCAAACTTCCTTTTAAAATTATTCAATTATTAATGATGTTTACACTACAACTACTAAAGGGGTCAATTTGACTTGTTTCAAATTTCTTTTTAAAATTATTCAATTATTAACTGTATCTCCGTTCACATTAGAATTATCACAAAGGTCTATTCAACTTGTTTCAAATTTTTTTTTTCAAATTACTCACTTATTAACGATGTTTATACAAGAATGATAAAAAGGGTCAATTTGACTTGTTTCAAACTTGTTTTTAAAATTATTCAATTATTAACAGTATCTCTGTTCATATTAGAATTATTACAGAGGTCAATTTAACTCGTTTCAAACTTTTTTTTTAAATTACTCAATTATTAACAATATCTCTGCCCACATTAGAATTATCACAAAGGTCAATTCAACTTGTTTCAAACTTCTTTTTAAAATTATTCAATTATTAACAGTATCTCTGTTCACATTAGAATTATCACAAAAGTCAATTCAACTCGTTTCAAATTTTTTTTAAAAATTACTCAATTATTAACGATGTCTATACAAGAATTATCAAAGGGATAAATTAGACTTGTTTCAAATTTCTTTGTAAAATTACCGAATCATTGCAACCATTACAACCAATGGTACTCGTAAATTAATTTTTCTCGAAGTGTCAGCTACCAGACTGGTCAACTACTCGTACCTTCACCTTAGTGAAGTGCACTGTGATAAGTGCACTGTCATCGGTGCACTGTGATAGGTGCACTGTGATAGGTGCACTGTGATACGCTTTGTGACGCAACCTAATCCAGACTCCTCTGGCTTTGAGGTTGACTTGTTTACCGTATAGAAACGAATACTACTATCTAAATATATTTAGTTCCAAAGGTTCGAAAGCACCGTCTAGAATAAAGTAACATAATTTAACGGAGTAAATACAGTAACGTGCACACTGTTTCTATCTCCGTAAAATTTGTGTCTGTGTGTCGGCACCGCGATCCCACTTCGACGAAAGTTGGAAAATGATCACGTCTTTTCGAGTACGCGCCGCATCTTACGAGAAACTTTCAGAAATATTCGTGAAAGATATTTAAAATACCTCGTCCGAGCGAGACAGATTAAAGTATTACACGGAGCTAACAAATCTTCTTTCGCATTCTTTGTATTTAATCCCCCTGTCCGTTTTGCAATTTAAATTCACCGAATTTAAAAAAATTAAGAAACTAACGATCGTTTTACGCACCGATTGAACATTTTTGTCACTTTAAAAGGCAATTGAAACTCGGATAATGGTTTATGTTTCTTGTTTCTTTTCTTTTTTTTCTTTTCGCGTACGGTCTCGAAAACGATGAATTTTTTTTTAACACGATTACATATTTTATTCCGCGGCTCGTGCAAAGCAACATCAATTCGCATTATATAACATCCGTGGAACTTTGCGCGAAACGGTGAACAAGATTTGAATACCGTACGGTACACATCCTATTTACTGCATTTTAATTATATTCGTTGGAAAAAAAGAAGAGAAATACTGATTGGGGACCAATTATCCGTGCAATAATTGCAAGGTACTCGTAAAACAAGAGTTTACAACCGAGGAGTTCTTGCGCCGGTAATATTCTATACATTTTAAGATCCTAACAATATTTCGACGGGACTAATAATTATTACACAATTGCGATAACAATTGCGCAGAAACTTCCACGTTGATTCTCCGATGGTACTTCGTCGATGATCCAAGAGATCGATTTAATTGCTTTCGTGATACGATGATTCACGATCGGTCGAATTTGCAATATCACAGAAAATACGAGACTCTCGACAATCTTGTAAGTATTCTTTAAATAAATCCAAGTTTACGAAAATTGTAGCCAATCGTATCTAAATTTGTCTATTCCTCTATTCTAAAGTTTCTTAATTTCATTAGTATTTTTAAATATCACATTACACAAGTATATACCCAAGTACATGATCAAATTTTTAAAGTTTCTTTCTTAATTTCATTAGTATTTTTAAATATCACATTACACGAGTACATACTCAAATACATGATCAACGAGAGAAATTGTTAAATAATAGTGTCTGCATCTATTATAAAATTTTAAGAAGACATCTACCGATATTGTATCATTATAAAAGTACAATTATTTAAAAACAAGCGAACAGTATTGTGTAACATTAAAATGTGTTATTAAAATTTCACGTGTCGTCAAAAATTTGACTATTTAGAGGCTAATAAATTTGAAGACTTTTCCTCTTCAAATTTACAAATATACAAATACACTCAAACGTACACATTACTCAAATATACAAATTCCAAACCGTTCAATTTTTGCAATATTTTAGGTCACGGTGGATCTTTCTTTCGTTTCGAAAACTGGGAGCACGTAAAAGAGGAGGGGGAAACATTTTCGGAAAATAACGTTTTCCACGGGAGTAGAATTTTTTTTTCCTTTTTTTTTTCCACGCGAGCCTCTGTCCACGGGACTTCGTTAAAATTCATTTGGCGGTTCTCGCGTCCTCGAATATTCGCGTTCGATTCGATTGGCGCATTTTCGAGCGCGAAGGGCACACAATAAACTTGCGCGAACGCGAATCGGCCTTGCGAATATCGTTTAGAATGCGAGGCCGTGCAACCGGCTCGTTATCTACCCGCAGAAGCGACACATGTTCGCCGAGCGACAAAAGAGTTTATTGTTCTTTCGCCGCGGGTTCCCGCGGATCAACATTGTCCCTGTCGTTACGTTGATCGAACATCGATGACTCCCGTTTCGAAATACTCTGTATCGCGTGGAAACGAACGCGGACGAACAATAATATCTCGTATCGTCGAGTAACCGTGCCTTCGATTCGCAAAATACCGATGTTCTACATCGAAACGAAAAAAATTTTGTGAAAAAAATTTTGTGAAAAAAATTTTGTAACGATATCGATGCGTTCTACGCGAAAAACCGAATTGATAACGTGGAATAAAATTTTCCCCTATATAGCTTCATTACTGAGAAAATCGATCGCGAAGGTATGTATCCGTGCGTGATTGAGCGGAGCCCCGACAATTTTCCAATTCGAATATCTCGAAAACCGTGGCTTGTGCGAAAAAATTGTATCTTTGGTTTTACGTTGACTTTTTCGCGTAGAATCGAATACCTTCTCGAGAAATCTTCAAAAGTCGCGTGTACTCTCGAAAACTTCGCTCGAAGAGTCTCGATGGGTACTTTTATTTTCCTTCGGTGTCTCGAGTTCACCGGGTAACGATTCCGAGAAGAGATTTCGATATACCACGGCAGCAGATTTTACCTGCTCGATACAATTTCGGGTAAAGGAATCGCGCAGGTGTTCCAGAGCCACGATGCACTTCCAGTTGTTTATCTATTTCGGACGAGAGTCGGGACACCGATAGAAAACTGATGTCGAACGATCCATGTTCGATGATAAAATTTATATTCGGGAATTCATTCGATTCCTGGCATCGCGTCCTCGAGAATTTGTACGCTCGTTCTTATTCCAGAGTCACACTCCAGCGCACAGTTCAGCACAGTTTTCCCGCAACGTCGCAAGAATATAGCCCCGTAGCTCGTGCTACGTATTTGCTCGACACCTTTCCGAATAAATTTTTTCACCCGGGACTCGCTCGACCGGAATTTCGTCGAGTTTTCGATTCGGTTCTTTTTCTTCTTTTCTTTTTTCTTTCTTTTTTTCTCTCCGGTGAGAAACCAGCACCAAAAAGTTCCGTAAGGGTAAACTCGTCGCGAGAAATCCACGGGGGCGAAGAAGCGAAAAAGCTTCGCGGTTCGAGGAGCAAGAAGAAGGATTCCTCGTGGAAGAAATGTTCGACGAGGTATCGTTTCTAAGAGTCGATCGCGGAATCGTTTCCGCGTGGTCGATTGCGAAATGCTCGACCGCTTAGGCGCAACGTTCGACCTATAGCGAGGGAGAGAAGTGTTCGTGCAGCGAGAACGAAGAAGCCATGTTTTCTACGGAAATAATTAGGTTTGAATGTACAGGATGTATAGTTTTGAACATGAGGCTTGTTTACCACGATTTAGAAATATTTCGAGTAATTTCGAATTTGTTGGTCCTTGATCTTTTTTTATGTATGAAAAATTGGTAGACGTTCGACTTATAGCGAGGGAGAGAAGTGTTCGTGCAGCGAGAACGAAGAAACCATGTTTTCTACGGAAATAATTATGTTTAAATATACAGGATGTTTAGTTTTGAACATGAGGCTTGTTTACCACGATTTAGAAATATTTCGAGTAATTTCGAATTTGTTGTTTCTTGATCTTTTTTTATGTATGAAAAATTGGTAGACGTTCGACTTATAGCGAGGGAGAGAAGTGTTCGTGCAGAGAGAACGAAGAAGCCATGTTTTCTACGGATATAATTATGTTTAAATATTCAGAATGTACAATTTTGAACATATTATTGTTTTTTACCATTGAGAAGAATGGCGAAGGAACACATTATTCGTCTCAAACGGACGTAGAAAATTTTCTTTGGATATTTTCTCCTATCATTGCGAATCAACGAGATATTTCAGGTGATAAAGTTAATGACAATTATAAGTAGAAAATTTGTCTCGAGAAGTGTTTGCTATATAAGTAGTATATAGTAAAAATAGTATATATAAGTAGAAAATTTGTCTCGAAAAGTGTTTACCATATAAGTAGTACATAGTAAAAAAAAGTATACATAAATATACATAACTAGACAATTTGTCTCGAGAATTTTTCACTTATATTTGCCCCTTGTAAACAAATATTTCAATTTATGATAAATTTATCTACAAAAATACACTATTCTGTTTTCGATACGTTAGCTTCACAATGGCTGGTGTATTATAAATGATACTGTGATTGATAAATTGCTAGTTGAAGAAAAAAAATTGTAAAATAATTATTAATCCGTGAATCTTTAATTAGATATTATCAAGTTCCAAAGAATAATATTTCCTATCAATGGTCACGCGTAATATAATTCTTAACTATACCGAGAAGTGTGACATACACCACTAATTTGAAACGCGTCGTTCGAATTAGAAATGTCTTCGTTGAATTTACTCGTCAAACGTCTCTTCAAAAGTAATCAATTACACGCGCAATGTAAGAATTAGAAGCAATTGAGACATACCGTTACGTTACAATTTCCCGTGCGCATCGTCGTTGTTAATAACGGATCGTGTAATGGTTCAATGTAGACATTTTTCTTTCCACGTGGCAGCTGGAACGAATACTTTTGCACTCCGCTGTACAATGTCCGGTGCAGCAAGGTGTGCAATCGAATCGACTGTCTCGCGAATGTCAGACTCGATGATCGCCAACGCCATATACGTCCGTCGCGGAGTAATTGTTGCGCGCGTGCAATTTGCACCGAGGCTCCTCTTATTTTAACCATTAAGCCTCTTGCTTTTTATTAACGTCGACTATCCTCGCGGTGTTTCCTTAAATGCAGAAATTTCATCGAGCGATTCCGCGGCTACGATAATTAGGGGAACATTGCTGGCAAATTAATACCTTACTCGCGGTGCAATTTGCGCATCAAGAACAACGCGAAAAATAATGTTACCGCGGTTGGTCGTGTTTCATAGAAGTTGTCGAGCATTGTAAATACATAGTTGAGAAGAAGTTTTCGTTTTAGAGACACACTCGAATCAATGGTTACTCTTATAAAAGATTTCTAAAAAAATATTTCACATGTATTTATCGGATCAATCACGTGGTTAATAATTTACTTGTTTGTTCGATAAAGGAGAGAAGAAATAGCGTAGAAAAATTTAAAAAATTCACCAAATACAGTCGTGGAAAACACGAATCGATTTTCGTTTATAGCTATTGTACAAAAGAATGAAAAAAAAAAAAAAAAGAAAATACTTTGTAATGAGTCTTAACGTTATCAATTACGCGATTTGTACAGTTATGTTCGCAATATCGAGTGAAATTTTAGTAGAAGGAACTTGTTGGTAGACACTGGTGAAAAATTAATACAAAACCAAGACGATATTTCGAGGCAGATACCGTGCAGAATTTTGTAAACGAATAATAATTAATCGCGGTCCAAGTTGTGTCGACGTGACTCGAAAAATAACACCGTGGTACTTGATAAATAATAATAAAAAAAAAAAAAGGTAGATCGTTGTCGCGTCTTGTACAAAAGACTCCGAAGGGAAGCACTCAACCTGTCCCTCTCTGATTTTAACCTACTTTCCGAGACGATAGATCACAGGTCACGGTTGCTATGCGTAAACCATTAGGTCGAATCGCTCGATAATTTTAGGGATGCGAGTAATTAAAGTACCTTGTACTGTTCAGGAATCTGTCGCATCAACCGTGACCTCAACGTGGTTGATAATAATTTATCGCGATTGATGTTACACCGACACGAATCGAGGAATAATATCGTGGTACTTGAATGAATAATAAAAACGATAGATCGTTGTATCTTGGAAAAAAAAATACTTGAAAGGAAAGTGCTCGATCTGTACTCTGATTTGAAGATCACGGGTCATGGTTGCTATGGGAGAACATTGGATATAATCGCACCATAATTTTAGGGAATTGGATAATTAACGTGGTAATTTATCGCAGTTAAGTTACATCGATACGAAGAATAAAATTGTGTACTTAAATAAATGATAAAGGAAAAAGTAGATCGTTATTGTGTCTGGTAGAAAAGATACACAAAGAAGCACTCAATTTGAGTAATTAAAGTACTTTGTAATGTGCACGAATTTGTCTAATGAACCGCGTGATTGGTAATAATTTATCGCGGTGAAAGTTGTAACGATAGGAAGAATAAACTTGTGTAATTGAATAAATAATAAAAGGACAAAGGTAGATCGTTGTATCTCGTAGAAAATACACAAAAGGGAAGCACTCAATTCGAGTAATTAAAGTACTTTGTAATGAGCACGAATTTGTCTAATGAACCTTGTAATTGCTAATAATTTATCGCGGTAAAAGTTGCATGTACATAAAAAACAAACTTGTATACTTAAATAAATAATAAAAAAAAAAAAGGTAGATCGTTGTGTCTCGTAGAAAAAATACACAAAAGGGAAGCACTCAATTCGAGTAATTAAAGTACTCTGCAATGTGCACAAATTTGTCTAACGAACCGTGTGATTGGTAATAATTTATCACAGTGATATAAAGAACAAACTTGTGTACTTAAATAAATAATAAAAAGAAAAAGGTGTCTCGTAGAAAATACACAAAAGGGAAGCACTCAATTCGAGTAATTAAAGTACTCTGTAATGAGCACAAATTTGTCTAACGAACCTTGTGATTGGTAATAATTCATCGCAGTGATATAAAGAAGAAACTTGTGTACTTAAATAACTAATAAAAAGAAAAAGGTGTCTGGTAGAAAATACACAAAAGGGAAGCACTCAATTCGAGTAATTAAAGTACTTTGTAATGAGCACGAATTTGTCTAACGAACCTTGTGATTGGTAATAATTCATCGCAGTGATATAAAGAACAAACTTGTGTACTTGAATAAATAATAAAAAGAAAAAGGTGTCTGGTAGAAAATACACAAAAGGGAAGCACTCAACCTGTCCCCCCTCCGATTTTAACCTACTTTCGCGCGACGATAGATCACGGCCCGTGGTTGCTATGTGTAAAATATTAGGTGTAATCGTTCGATAATTTTAGGGATGCGAGTAATCAAAGTACCGTATCCTGCACCGCACACCATGAATATCAATCTCTGTCATCGAAATGGTCGTGACGCAGATGGCATAAGCGATCGTCGTGTGCTCGAGGTCGCTGGGCTCGAGTACCGTTCATCGAATAATTTTTGTCTCTAATTGCTTTCATTTACAATTACATTAGCGATGCGCGCGATACCGAGTGGTGTTCGTCATGCATCCACTGCGTTCACACCATCTGCTCCATCACCATCGTTTCGATGACAGTGATCGATACCTCTACACCTATTATAATAGATTGATCTACAAATTTTCTCGTTCGATAAGAAATCGAGCCATCAGCTTCGTCGTTTTATTTTTCTAAAGATGGTACCACTGTTCGATGAACAGTGATCTCTGTCAGATCTTCTTCGGATCTTCGTGCAGATCAGTCGATTCGTTCGTACACTTACTGTTGTTCAAAGTTGAAGTGTCATAGTATTTTCTTTTACAATGGAAAAAACGACAAAACTTATCGTACAACCCAGTACATGCTTCCAGGTGTGTTACTTCGAATCTTCGTGCAGATCAGTCGATTCGTTCGTACACTTACTGTTGTTCAAAGTTGAAGTGTCATAGTATTTTCTTTTACAATGGAAAAAACGACACAACTTATCGTACAACCCAGTACATGTCTCCAGGTGTGTTACTTCGAATCTTCGTGCAGATCAGTCGATTCATTCGTATATTTACAATCGTTCAAAGTTGAAGTGTCATAGTGTTTTCTTTTACAATGGAAAAAACGACAAAACTTATCGTACAACCCAGTACATGTCTCCAGGTGTGTTACTTCGATTACTCGTATCTCGAAACTCATCGAGTTATCGCAGCTGATGTTTCACACACGCCAACAGGATGTCGCGATCTATCATCCCGCGTAACTGGATTAAAATCGGAGCGGGGGTTAAGTTACGTCAGCAGTTAACGTAAATACGAAGGCGTATCCGTCAGGAAGTATTTTGTGCACTCAGCAACGAAGACGATGTACTTTGTTTCGTATTCAACCAACCGGTCTCTACAAATAACGGCGGTGCAAATAATATCCTCGTGTTTACATGCCCCGCGAGGTAAAATCTTAGGAAAATCTTTCCGCGCGCCTTGTATGCGGGCGCGGTGTCGTTTCGTTAAACGAGGGCAACGAACGACACCGGAAATACTCGACGACGGAAATTCTCAACCCGTTGCAAATCGAAATCGCGAACAATCCACGGCGGAACGAAAAAAGAGTGGTCGTTCGAAAAAAATCGACTCCTTTTTAAGGAGCTTTCTCGGGTCTTTTTTGACCCAGGGGGACTTTTCACACTCGGTACAACTTTCTTTGGAAATTGAACGACGAAAGAATAGAATCTTTGTTCGAAATATTTGTGAGAACTAAAACTGGGTCTTTTTTGACCCAAATCCACGGTGGAACGAAAAAAGAGTGGTCGCACAACAAAAATCGACTCCTTTTTAAGGAGCTTTCTCGGGTCTTTTTTGACCCAGGGGGACTTTTCACACTGGGTACAACTTTCTTTGGAAATTGAGACGCACGACGAAAGAATGGAATCTTTGTTCGAAATATTTGTGAGAACTAAAACTGGGTCTTTTTTTACCCAAATCCACGGTGGAACGAAAAAAGAGTGGTCGTTCGAAAAAAATCGACTCCTTTTTAAGGAGCTTTCTCGGGTCTTTTTTGACCCAGGGGGACTTTTCACACTCGGTACAACTTTCTTTGGAAATTGAGCGACGAAAGAATGGAATTTTTGTTCGAAATATTTGTGGGAACTAAAACTGGGTCTTTTTTGACCCGGAGAGTCCTTTAAATTGGTCATTTATGACGTTGATACAATTTTTCTTAGCAATGAAGAGGGGTACGGTCGAATAATGGAATCTTTGTTCGAAATACTTGCGGAAGAGATGTCAAATTACTGGGATCTTCATCTCTGATCCAAAGAGTCTTTTTACAAAGCTCGTTTTGTAACGTCGGTGCAACTTTTTGTAGAAATTGAAAGAGTTCTTTAGGAATTGGAAAATAAAAGTAGAACTTTCATTGGAAATTTATTCCCGTGAAATTACGGATTCGTTTGGACCTGGTGGTCGCCGAAATCGTTGATATTATCGCAAGGGTTAATGCACTTCGCGAAAGTGTTATCTTTACCGAGTGAAAGGTCGTTCGGTTCGCGTCGGAATTTGCAAAATTGCGGATTCGACGAGCGAAACGATCGAGCGACGCGCGAACTCGTTTTCCCTGGTACGCGAACGACTTGAAAAGCCATAACTCAAACACGCGGGCACGGATTTACTTGGTGAAAATACAGCGAGCTCGGAACGCGCGCAACTTTGGACCAAACCGCGAAAAAAGTATTTGAAAACTTCACTTTCGGAGGGGAAAAAAGAACGAAAAAAAATGGCACACTTTTTTCGATGGAAATCGACGCTTCGCCGTTCCACGCTCGCTCTTTCGATCATATTTTTCCAATTTCTCTTTTCGCTGATTCGACGCGAACAAGATTTTCAAATAACAATTTCTAGCGCGGTTGTTTACGAAGCACGGATCGTTGCAAAATCAATCACTCCTTAAAAATGACCCCGCGAGAAAAATTCTGAACTTGAGTTCCATTCTTTTGGAATTCATTCTCTGAAATTTTATTTTGGAGCAATTCGAGTGTCTGGTCTCTTTTGAGGTACAACAATTAAATATTCGATGCAACAACGGTATAGAAATCGACTAATAGAGTACCATAGATGAAATGTATCTTTAGTAGAATTTTTTGAAGGATTTCGAGAATCTTTTACTAACAGCGAAGTTTAGAACACGATACAGGGCTTGTGATACGCAGAGAAACGTTCCCGTGGAATGAAAATGTTTAAGTCGAAAGGATCGATCGTTATTTCTCTCGACATGGCGAAACGGAGGGGTTCGTATCAACGTCTGAAAGAAATTGGTAATCCTCGGACACGTTTTTACGCGCGCTGTCTACGGGAGCGAAATCGTCCAATGGAATTCTCTCTCCGACGAAAGATGAACGTCGTCGTTTCTATAAAGGCGTTTCTCTATAAAAAAAAAAGAAGAAAAAAAAAAGAGAAGAAGAAGAAGAAAAAAGTCTGGATTTCAAGACTGTCGCTGTAAAAGCGTTCTATAAAAATGATGGAACCGTGAAGAATCGTTTCTGTGAAGGACGTCTCTCCATAAAAGAAGTGGTTTTCGCGTGGGATCGTTCCTGCGAGAGCGTACGTTCATAAGTATGGTAGTCGACTCGCGTAAAATTGATCTCTCGTACGCGTACGCGTGTGTTTTTTCGCATAAACGAGGAATTTCTGTAGGAAAATATTCCTGAAAAAAAAAAAAATCGAACCGTGCTCGATAACACCTGAATGGGGTTTTTGACCATGAAAGGCAAAATCTGGACTTGAAATCTCGGCAAAGGGACTCTGCGATACAGAAGGTGACCTATTTCACTTCGATCGTTGATAAATTTGTCGGTTATTCGATAGAGGACTCGACGTTACGATCGCCCTCTCGCGCGAAAGATGTTTTTTTCGTTAAAATCGGAAAGGTTCGAAGCACGGTTTCGAAACCTAGATGGTTCGATTCCTTTCGAAAAAATAAACAAAAGGTGTGCAGTGACATTCTTTGCCACGAGGCTTCGTTTGCGAGATAATCGATATTGAAAACGTTCGGGGCACGCGCGCTCCCCAGAAACTCGACGTCCGACGTTTCTCGTTTCGAGATCGATTATCTCGAAAACGAAGCCTCGTACGAACAAATTGCGTTCCATGTTATCGATTCATTTTTTACTACAGAATCGTTCGCGATCGAGTCGAATCCCCTATCTCGAACCGTTTCGTACGAAACATCGTTGGAACGAGACGTTTCTTTTTGTCTTACGAACGATCGCGTTCGGAGGATGTCGTTCGTTCGATATCGGTAACAATCGTTCGAAGTTCACTGACCTTTCCGATTCCAATCAATTCGAACACCACGCTTCCATTGAGTCCAATTTTAGTCGAAATTGGACGCGACACGGAACTTTCTAAAAAATGATTTGCCCTCGATAAAAATATCCGATAGTCAGGCCGCGTTGGTTCCGCTTCGAACGCTTTTTCCAAACTAATTCACACTGCTCGACTCGAAATGGGGAAAGTTGATCGAGCTACGGGATTAATGTAACGCGTGCGCGCGCGCGCGAACGTGTACCATTGTTTACGAGCCATGAGACCGACAGTGTTTATATTTTGGGCCTAACAGACGTTCTCAGTGAACGTATCTTACAAAGACTGATTTCTTTTTCTTGTTGCTCTTTGTTCGATAATTGTAAAAATATCCATGGAATTTGCAAGCTAAAATATAGGACAAATCAAGATTTAAGAGAGGTAGCGAGAAGTTTTGTATTAAACGTAACAACACCACCAAACAATTTAAAACAAATCGTGTTCCAATAAACGAGTTCACATTCGATCGAATAGTGTACAGTTCACCCTTGCTTCAGATTTTATAATATAAGTTCAGACAAAGTAAATAAATCGATTCAGAGATTCACAATTATTTAATATTCGATACCATCGAATCTCCACCGATACGATCAATACCGTGTAGAATTTGTATAATTTATTAAATCGAGAAAAAAAAATTTGAAACGCTATTAATAAAAATCGATACTCGATTAAACGAATCGTTCGTATTTTTCGTTCGAGAGGAAAATATCTAATTTTATTCATTTAAAATTAGGAAGGTAGGCTCGTAATATTGATTATCAGAAGCAACGACAAATTTTTTAAACATGTTACGTTTCTCGTAATAATCGTTCGGACAAATACTTCCCGAACTGACGTTTGTTCATCGAAATGGTTCCAGCTGCGTGGATCGATCCAATGTGTACGGTCTGGGTTAGTGTATCCGTCAAGTTGTGCGACAGTGTCGTATCTAACCTTTCGATCTACGGTTTTGGGACATTTATACGGGCTATTTGCTATCTGAAATCTACGCGAGCACTCGTTACACGTCCGATTTGTCGGTTCTGTAATGAATACGTCAACCTGCGGGCGAAGTTACGGCGAGTTAAAAGGCAGATCGCACGATGCAATTGCGATCTTGACATTAGGCGTGGCAGGAACGTTGCGATTCTGTTCTCCCGGAGGAACACGATCCTGGCGGTAGTAAAGGTCTTCGTTCCGTTGTATTTTCAAGTCGTGGAAATTCCCGAGGTCGTGTGATTGGTACGTTGTTTCTGTCGCTGCGATCCTATCGTGTTCAACTCTTTGTGAACTTTCTGACGTGTGAACGTCCACCATGGTCGTGTTCTGTTTCATTTTTCGACTCTGCGGACTGTTTGACGCACGAAGGTTCACTATGGTCGAATCGTGTTTAACCTTTTGATTTTTTCTGGATTTTTCGACGAATAAGTGTTCATCAGGGCGAGAAGTTTTTAGAATCGTTACAACGATAAATGCGCGTGGAAAACTTTCTAAACGTAATATTATAACAAAAGTATTTACCCTTTTTCGTTAACTTTATTTATTAATTCATTGACGATGGTTTTTTTTCGTGTTTTACGAGTGAAAAAGTTTCTTTCGTAACGATTTTTGAAAAAGAAGAATCTTGGAATTTTGAAGAAGAAAATTTAAAACAAAAGAATAACTTTTCTTCGAAATAATGTATTTGCAAGTTTTAAATAAACTTAGCCGAACATGAATCCTCGTAAGCGGTGACTCGTGGAGAACAATTAT
Source organism: Ptiloglossa arizonensis (assembly GCF_051014685.1). Classification (NCBI taxonomy): domain Eukaryota; kingdom Metazoa; phylum Arthropoda; class Insecta; order Hymenoptera; family Colletidae; genus Ptiloglossa; species Ptiloglossa arizonensis. The sequence goes on from NC_135050.1 coordinate 25,976,485, forward strand.
GGTCGTCTGTCGTATAATTCAAAACTCACGTTGCGTGTTCGATGAAATATTACAAATTATACCGATGTACATTTTACGCCACTTTGGTCGTCTCTTCGGTTGATGAACAATGGCGCGTACGGGTTTGAACGAATAGAGTGGTGGGGGTAATCGAAGCGTATGGTGGGGACAGTGGCCTTGAGCGGTCAATTGATTTCGCGGCAACCGCAGCAGGTTCGTTTGTTAGTACGAAATTATAGTACACGGTGTGCTCGACCTAATCGCGTCGCGAAAGATGGAAAGTTTTATACCCAACTGTTACTTTATATTAAATAAAAGCTCGTCGAATTTTCGAAGCGTATCTATTTATCAACGTAAGATTCTTAATAAAAGTTATTTTGAAAATTGTACCTTCTCGAGTTGTAAAACGTAGTATTTTTAATTGCGTTACTAAAAAACAAAAATAATGTATAATTGTATTAGACGATATATAGAAATAGTCATGAATTCAACTCACTCGTCGGGAAATTGAATAATAATTTAGAATTGAATCTCGACGATATTTGGAAATAAATTTAATTTAAAAAACGAAGAGGAGAGTGGAATACGACAACGAAAATACACTTTTTACATAGTTTATGTATTACCAATCCGTTCCCACGATCTTACTAATTTTTTCCTACCGAAGGGATCCCGGTTATCGTTGACGAATTACGGAAAAATAGTTTCGATAATTATTTGACAGTCAGGTGTAACGTAAACGAGCGAGAGTGACTTCTCAATCGATCGCAATTACCTCGATCTGACATTAGGCGTCGAAAGAAGAGAACTTCGTACTATTCTTATGAAACGGATAGAGCTCGATCGTGCTCCGGCTGCTCTGTGCTAACCTTTTGCATTTTGCGCAAGCGATATTTCAATATGAATACAATTGCGCGCGCCACGCGGATGCTTTCCCCTCGGCTGAACCGAAAAAGGCGAAAAACACGTCGAAGAGTCGACTGTTCGGTTTACGCTGCTCAAGAAATCAACAAACTTCTTAATAATTACTTTTTTCGACCATCTTGTCCCTCGAAACTTCCAATTTTCGGAGAAGATTATTCGGAAAAATTTTATTCACTTAACAGCAATCAGAAATATTACAAGTATATCTATTCTTGTCAAGTCTCCTCGTTACAGGTTCTTCATTATTTAAAAATCAAGAAACATTGATTATACAGAGAAATTAATAACTAATTTTTTATTAGAAGTATATCTATCTATGTATAGTCTTCTCGTTACAGGTTCTTCATTATTTAAAAAATCAAGAAACATTGACTATACAGAGAAATTAATAAGTAATTTTTTATTACACGTATATCTATCTTTGCATAGTCTTCTCGTTACCTCTACGGAGAAATCAATAACTAATTTTTCGATTACGAATTAATTATCTATCCGCTCGTAATTACTCGGAACTAAGAATTTGGATCCCCGTAACGAAGATCTTATTTCTTTGTCAACATTTGCAACATAATCAACTGGAATGAATAATTTCCTGGTATTCAGGCATTGTAACTTTTTCTCGGTGTCGCGCGTCGCGTTTCTTCCCGACGAAAGGATAATCGTTTTCGATCGAATTGTCATTAGCATATGTATTCTTATTCAAATTTTGCAACACCGAACCATACAAAGACACGAATTCCTTCGAGGCACGCAGTGTCGTTCAAGTAATTATAGACTGTATTGTGTTCAGGCTTGCTTCAGAATTTTTTTACAAAGCCTCTGTACTACCAGCTGTACAATTATCCTATTATCTTCTGTTTTGCGTACACGTGTAATTAAATTATACGACGGGGCAATTAATACACCGAGGGAAGTTAGATTTCAGGTAGCAACAGTCACCGTTAATGGCGACACACGGTTGACCTTTCACGATTCTTTTATCCGGTCGCTTATCACCGCTCGCTATCGTGTAGCGTTCGATAATCTGACGCCGAATCCGATACATTTTAATCGTATTCCATTCTAGGTGATTGATAACGTTACAAAGTAATGTTCCTCGATCGATTCGATCGAGTTGTGTCTCAACGACAACTTCATCGACTTCGTGCAAAAATTCAAACGACTAGACTCGATTATCAATATTATTCTGTATTTGATGCTCGATGACTGATAACGTTACAGAGTAATGTCTCTCGATCCATTCGATAATTCGATAATTATCAGCTTTGTAAAAAATTCAAACAACAATGACTATACTCAATTAACAATATTATTCTGTATTTGATGCTCGATGATTGATAACGTTACAGAGTAATGTCTCTCGATCCATTCGATAACTCGATCCAATTGTGTGTCAATAAGAAGAACTTTATCAGCTTTGTGCAAAAATTCAAACAACAATGACTATACTTGATTAACAATATTATTCTGTATTTGATGCTCGATGACTGATAATGTTACAGAGTAATGTCTCTCGATCCATTCGATAACTCGATCCAATTGTGTGTCAATAAGAAGAACTTTATCAGCTTTGTGCAAAAATTCAAACAACAATGACTATACTCGATTAACAATATTATTTTGTATTTGATATTCGATGATTGATAATGTTACAAAGTAATGTCTCTCGATCAATTCGATCACTTGATCCAGTTGTAACGAGAACAATTTCATCAGCTTTGTGAAAAAATTAAAATAACAATGACTATACTCGATTAACAACATTATTGTCTATTTGATGCTCGATGATTGATAATGTTACAGAGTAATGTCTCTCGATCGATTCGATGACTCCATCCAGTTGTATCTCAACGAGAAGAACTTTATCAGTTTTGTGAAAAAATTCAAACAACAATGACTATACTCGATTAACAACATTATTTTGTATTTGATGCTCGATGACTGATAATGTTACAGAGTAATGTCTCTCGATCGATTCGATGACTCCATCCAGTTGTACCTCAACGAGAAGAACTTTATCAACTTTGTAAAAAATTCAAACAAGTAACAAAAACTATACTCAGCTACCAATATCACTCTATACGCTCGAGTATAAGAGACCATCGCGTATCCAATCTTCTCGGTTCCCTCAGTGAAATTTTTCACCTCTTTCGTCCGTAAGCATCGCGACGAGTGAATAAATAAATTGCGAAATTAATCGAACGCCGCGTCGCTTTTCCTGTCATTGATTCGTTCGGCGATGAAAAGGTCAAGTAGCTTTCAACGTCGAAACTACCGAACAAGATGAGAACTTGTCCGTGACAAAAGAGCGAAATGGCAATGTGCGCACGCCCGTAAAACGTTGCGAATTATTATCGTCGTTACTTGTAAATATAAACATCTCGTAATAACACCGCAATCATCGCGCGTTACGTGCACGTGGAAAACAGAAAATCACGCTCGATGCTGGCAGAAGTAACAGGAAATGTTACATGAAAGCCAGGATGCGGTTTTGCAGAAGAACAGATCAACGATGCGAAAAATAATCTCGGGAACGCGCAGGAAACGGCGAGTCGAAAGTCGCGATTTATGGTTTTCCAGAGGAGCTGCACGCGTGAAAAATGATTGCCCGGGAGTACCACGGTGTGTCGGAAAGATGTCACCTGGCAGGAAACCGCGAATCGGGTTAGACGTTTCGAGTAAACAAAAATTACTCGAAGCTGTCCACGTTTACTTTACACGTGGCAGTACGCTTCTTTTATTCTAGACGACGTCTTTGTAAAAAATTTTTATCTCGTTGTAACCTCGCGAGAGCCTCACCAATGGATAGCTGAGATTCTCCCGAGAAATACGAGTCCAAACACGACCATAATCGGAACATTTTTAATTATACGTGTTGGTAAATTTTTCAAAAATCAAAATTTCAGTGCGAAAGGAGAAACAGTGGGTTCGATATCATTTTTTCCCGGAGAATCTCGTCTGTCTATCGATTTATGACTTGTAAAAGTAGAACGAGAAATATAAGAATGTATAGGTCGCGTTTTAATTACGCACACTTGTGCAAGTTTTTCAAAAACCATCTGTACAACGTACAAGGAGAAACTTTGTCCAAATATGGTCGTGTTTGGTCTCATTTTTCTCGGGAGAATCTCACCGATCCATTGATAATACTCTTGTGAAGATACAGTGAGATATATAAAAATGTTCAGGTTGCATTTTAATCACATGCACTTGCAAGTTTGTCAGAAACTATAGTTACAATGTGCATGGAGAAATGTTTCACACGGTGATATTTGGTCTCATTTTCCGGGTGATATTTTTTCACTTTTGCATAGTACGTAGTGTGCGGAGCTGAGAAGATGACATCTGGTAAAAATTTTCATATCGTATCGGAACACACGATATTAATATTCGGCAAAAAATTGTCTCGACGTCGTTCGTACATTTCTCACACGTGATGTTACGTTCAGCTCGATCCAAGTGACATCTTCCCAGCTCGGCACAGTACACAAGGATCCAGACCTACCGGAGTTTGCGTGACCGTGTCCAGTGGTGCTGTTCGTCGCTGAATGCACGGCGTTCGTCGCCGCGTTCGCGACGTGCTTCAATGCACTTATCACCATCATATCTTCTATCACAGTCGAACCACGGGTTATCACAGGATTATAAAACGGTGAACACCAAAACGCACTCGCGACTATCGCGAGTCCTCGAGCCGAGCGGAACACAGACTACCAGTCGAGCTCACGACTGTCCAAACATTAACATCGCGGACACTTCTCCTTTTTTTTTTTTTTTTCTTCACTCCTTATCGGAGGACGGTATTTTTAACTCGTAAATTTACACAGATGCCTTTCACCGAAGACGATCCCGCGCGACGAGTGTAACAATTCTAATCGGACCCTCCCGACTGTCCAGAGATAGTCGTTCCGGATCAATTACTATTTACATCTTTGAATTTCCACACCGAAGACAGGATTTTCTACTCGACACGCTTCGACGAACACTCCGAGTCTCTACCATCAAAGGTTTCCAGTCGATCCCTCGAAACTTCTAATCGGGCACAATTCACCGTGTTGTCGTTCTACCGGACGATCTCGTGCGAAAGGCGAAACAATTCGAATCCGATTCCAGACCGTCCACGGATAGATCGCCAATTACTATTTACATTTTCGAATTTACACATCAAAGGGATTTTTTATACGTTCCGATAGGATCGAGTACACGAAGTCTCCAGCGTGGACGATCGTAGGCTGCCGCACGATCCCTCGAAACTTCTGAAAATCCGGCACAATTCAACCGCGTTGTGTTTTTTTCGATTGCCCTGGAAAAGGCGGAACAATTCGAATCAGATTCCCAACCGGCCGAAAATAGACGCTGCGTACATATTTACACGTCCTTTGCCACTTCCATTTACATTTTCGAATTTACACGTCAAAGGAGGGAAGGTATTTATTCTACTCGATACGTTCCAACGAACGCTCGGTGTGTCCCTAATAACGATCGAACGCTCCGAGTGTTCTTAGCGACGATCGAGTACGATACACAAACGATCGAACACCGAGAGTGTTATTATTAACGATCGAACACTAGAAGTGTTGTTGGTAACGTTCGAATATTGGAAGATTCGTTATTAACGATGGAACAGTTGAAGTGTTCTTACTCAAGATCGAACACTCGTAGTGTCGTTATTGGCGAACGAACATTGAGAGTGTTATTATTAACGATCGAATACTAGAAAGTGTTGTTATTAACGATCGAATACTAGAAAGTGTTGTTACCAATGATGGAACATTGGAAGTTTCGTTATCGACGATGGAACAGTTGAAGTGTTCTTACTGACGATCAAACACTCTTAGTGTCGTTATTAACGAGAGTGTTATTATTAACTATCGAACACTAGAAAGTGTTGTTACTAACGATCGAATATTGAAAGTTTCGTTATTGACGATGGAACACAATTGAAGTGTTTGGAACTGACGACCAAATACTCGTAGTGTTGTTATTAACGATCGAACACTGAACGTCGTTATTAACTATTGAACACCAGAAGTTTCGTTTTTAACGATCGAACACTGAAAGTATCGTTATTGATCATTGTACACTGGAAGTTTCTTTATTAACGATCGAACTGTCGAAGTGTTATTAACGATCGAACACTGAGAGTGTTACTATTAACGATTGAACACTCAAAGTGTTACTATTAACGATTGAACACTGAAAGTATCGTTATTAATCATTGTACACTGGAAGTTTCTTTATTAACGATCGAACTGTCGAAGTGTTATTAACGGTCGAACACTCAAAGTGTTACTATTAACGATTGAACACTGGAAGTGTTGTTATTAACGATCGAACTGTCGAAGTATTATTAACGATCGAACAGTGAGAGTGTTATTATTAACGATTGAACACTCAAAGTGTTACTATTAACGATTGAACACTGGAAGTGTTACTACTAACGATTGAACACTGGAAGTGTTATCATTGACGTTCGTACATCATAAGTGTCGTTATTAACGTTCGAACCATCGAAGTGTTGTTACCAACGATCGAACACTGGCAGTGTTACCATTAACGATCGAGCACTGTCCGTTATTAACGATCGAACCGTCGAAGTGTTACTATTAACGATCGAACACTGGAGGTGTTATCATCGACGTTCGTACACCGTAAGTGACGTTATTAACGCTCGAACCATCGAAGTGTCGTTACCAACGATCGAACACTGGCAGTGTTATCATTAACGATCGAGCACTGTCCGTTATCAACGAATCGAATACCGTCGACGGTCCCTCGGAACTCGTAATCCAGCACAATTCACCGTTCTTCGTGTAAAACGTGGATTCCACGGGCACGTTCCAGCACCGTGCGGAGAACGTTCTATAGTGTTCTGAAAGGTCGAGTGAAAAACCGTCTCGAGAAAGGAGGGAACGGAACGCAACAACGCTCGCGACTGTCGTCTAGGCGCGACTAAGTAGTTCCAGCACGTAGAACGCGAAAGGCAGTCGCCAGCCAACCAGCCAGCCAGCCAGTCGGCCAGGTTTGCCCCTCTTCTTCTTCTTCCTCGGCCTTCTTCGGAGTTTCACCTTCACGGAAGTCTTGGCTCGCGGCGAACGAGACTCGCGTGTAGGTGTCGGACACCGCCGGATCCACTCTATTTCTTCGCCAGAGGGGGATGACCTGGAAGCGTTACGCCTATGGCTTCGCCGATAATCGAATAGTTAGGCCTGGCCGCCTCATCGTTTCGACCCAGTTCACTGGACGATTCCGACAGGACTTCGGCTTGTGTTTCGGACTGAACGAGCGATTAACCTTAACGCGTCGAGGAGCGTTACGGTGGTCACCGATGACCGCTGCTACGAACTTGGAACGGTTCTCCGGAACGCTTAGGTCCGAGGAATTCTGATACTTGAGAACTTGGAAGTAACGGTGGGTTGTTAGCACTGACGGGGGATAACGGGGAGTTAATATTTCTAATTAGAAGGATCGAACTTTGCGAAATTTTAACGATATTTTATACTGTAGAATATTTATATTTAGAAGGATTGAACTTTTATGGGAATTTTTAAGTAAAGTTGTCATATGGAATAACGAGTATACCGAGGACTGGATATTTCTAGTTGGAAGTATAGAACTTCGCGAAATTTTAACGATATTTTATACTGTAGAATATTTGTATTTAGAAGGATTGAACTTTAACGCGAACTTTTAAGTAAAGTTGCGATATGGAATAACGAGTACACCAAGGATTTAATATTTCTAATTTGAAGGATTGAACTTCGCGAAATTTTAACGATATTTTATACTGTCGAATATTTGTATTTAGAAAGATTGAACTTTAACGCGAACTTTTAAGTAAAGTTGTGATATGGAATAACGAGTACACCAAGGATTTAATATTTCTAATTTGAAGGATTGAACTTCGCGAAATTTTAACGATATTTTATACTGTCGAATATTTGTATTTAGAAAGATTGAACTTTAATGCGAACTTTTAAGTAAAGTTGTGATATGGAATAACGAGTACACCAAGGACTGAATATTTCTAGTTAGAAGGATCGAACTTTGCGAAATTTTAACGATATTTTATACTGGCGAATATTTATATTTAGAAGGATTGAACTTTATTGGGAATTTTTAAGTAAAGTTGCGATGTGGAACGAGTATACCAAGGACTGAATATTTCTAGTTGGAAATATAAAACTCGTGATATTTTAAAGAAGGTCCTATGTTATGGAATGGTAAATGTAACGATAAACTATCGAATATTTATATTTAGAACGATTGAACTTTAATGCGAACTTTTAAATAAAGTTGTGATATGGAATAACGAGTATACCAAGGACTTAATATTTCTAGTTAGAAGGATCGAACTACGTGAAATTTTAACGATATTTTAAACTGTCGAATATTTGTATTTAGAACGATTGAACTTTATTGGGAATTTTTTAAGTAAAGTTGTGTTATGGAATAACGAGTATACCAAGGACTGAATATTTCTAATGTGAAGGATTGAACTCGTGATATTTTAAAAAAGGTTCTATGTTATGGAATAGGAAATGTAACGATAAACTATCGAATATTTATATTTAGAACGATTGAACTTTAACGCGAACTTTTAAATAAAGTTGTGATATGGAATAACGAGTATACCAAGAACTGAATATTTCTAATTTGAAGGATAGAACTCGTCAAATTTTAAATAATATTCTATGCTACAGAATAGGAAATATAACGATAAACTATCGAATATTTACACTTGGAAGGATCGAATTCCAATGCAAACTTTTAAATATTTCTACTCACAAAGATTGAACCCCACAACGAAAATTGAAACTCTAAAGTTTCTCGAGGGAAATGCCCGATATTTCATTTTCATAAATCTCTGTAAATTTAACTGGAACGTCACGGTATTTCTGGATTCAGCATATTATAGTCATGACGCGTATACTATTTTTCGTAGAGACTTATGCATATCTTACGAATTATATACATTTCCAAATGTTTGAACGAGAATACTCGAGTAGAATCTTTGGAACATTTATCTCGTGGAAACCTTCCATTTCGTATAACCATCTCGACGAAACGTGGAAGAGGAAATACCATTTTCGTCCTTCATGGATCTACTGAAAATTCTGATCATTGGTCTATCGACATCGCGAGGATATACAGTCTTTAGCAGATCGTGTAATTCTTTGCACGTTTTCGCACACTTATGTGAATATGGTATTCGATGATGCACAGGACTCTTCGCAGTCTCCGTGCACGCGATAACAATTGTCCTGGAATTTGGTAATTTGTAGTTTCTACGGTGATTTTTATTCGATACATCCTTGGTTAACTTTCCATTTCTTAGTTATTTACATTAATCGTTGAATATACACAATCTCGATTCTTTCCTTTTACACGATTTTATTTTACGTTGCATTACGACTGCTCTGTAGTTCTTTTTCATTATTATAATTAGACGTTTTTTAGGAAACTTTGTGTATCTTTTAAATATTAAATCAAAGCCGTGTCTAAGAATCTTTTACACTCGTAGATGGTTAATTGTTATCCTAATGTTACAACAAGGTCGATTTGTTTTCTTTGTAATCTAATAATAATTATTTTCTTTCTGGCATACAAATTGAAGAGAAACATCGTCCGATAGAAACTTCCTCTTTCTTCTTTTGGTCTGGGTCCATATTCTGCTGTTCAATTCTTTTTTTAAAGTTCAGTTGCACGTCGGTTACGTCCTGGACTGGTTTTTCTTCATTTCGAGTGTTGTCACTTGTTTATGCAATGATGTCAACTTTTTCTTCGCTCGTTATACCTTAGCAGGAAAGTGCCCACGCGATGGTTGTATCTTTCTCGTTCTCGATGAGGTGTGCGTAGGTTTTTCGATGATTTTGTATTTATCTTTTTCATTTGGATTCGTTATAGCATTTATTACGTTCACGAAGTTCGTGCAAATAACGAACCTGTATATATACATATATACAGGGTGAGATGAAAAATAATATTATAAGGAGAAAAATCGAATATGGTAATGTTTAATTCTCCACGACCTCATTTTTTCACAAGTGCAACGATGCACCGGAAAGATGCAATTTTTTTCGAAAAAAGATGCAAGAAGATCGAATCATTTAACCAATATTTCATTTGTTAATCGACATTTGGCATCGACCCATATATTTTCTCCGATCGGATTGCTTCGATAAAATCTTCGCCTATGCAACTCTTAGCTCTTGCAACCACTGTGTCTCTTATATTGGAAGAGTCGACATATTCGAACTGCGAAATAAAGTTTCCAGCATTGGTAAACCTATTCGCAGTTGCTTTTCGATTGTGTACGAACGTTCGAACACATTTATCGTTCCAGTAGAATCGATCGTACGCGATACTGGGATCGTTTTGCTCGTCATAAACTTGTCGTCTGCAATTCTAAGTGTCGAAGCAGGAAAATATATGCAGGACAGTTTCCAATGAATTCGTCTTTTATTACTCTAGCAACTTTATTCACTTTATTGACGAGTACTTCGGTCACGATGATTTCGCCACGATCGACTATTATACCAAATTAGAATTCCAATATATGAGAATCGATATACTGAGTTTGAACACTCTAATTTCGATCAGTGAATGATCGAATAAATAATTTCAAAATATTCGTAATAATTTGAAGTTTGGTCTAGAAACGAAACTTTTGTTTCCAAAAAAAAAAACGTGTTGTATTCTTAGTAACATCTCGTGATTATTTGGAAACTTTCACACTGTAAAATAATATATATTAATATTTGAACACGTGGTTCTTTCTAGTAATAATTAATTCGTAATTTCAGCAGAGACTAAACAACTCTTGGAGTGCTTTAGATATTTTTTTGACAATTGTTTTTCGTTTCGTAGGGATATGATTTCTTTCGACCGATCTGTGTTTATTATACATAAATACGAAGAGCGTCAAATATTGATAGATATTCGAACCCAAGTTTATCGATATTCTTTCACTCGTTTCAATGAGTACAAAAATATTATTGTAACATTCGGATAACAATTAACAATCTACGAGTGTACAAGATTCTTGACCACTTTGACTCAACATTTGAAAGATACCCAAAGTTTCCTAAAAGAACCTCTAATTATAATAATGCAAAAGTATTCTAGAGCAGTCGTAATTCAACGTAGAATAAAATCGTGTAAAAAAAAAATAATCGAGATTATATATATTTAACGATTAGTGCAAATAATTACAAAGTTAACCAAGGATGTAAAAACTACAAATTACCAAATTCCAGGACAACTATTAATTCCAAGGACAATTGTTATCGCACGAAAGTGTTTAATAGAGATAAATTTACTGCCAGCAATATCGGTTAAACTGAATCTACGAGTTAATTGAGGTCAATTGGAATAAGTTAGAATTAAGTATAGATATATTTATTAATAAATTCAATCGATTTATGGTGAAATATGATTACTCATAAAGTAAATATTAATTATAACGGATTTTATAAAACTTGCATATAGACTAGGATTAGATACCCTATTATAAAATAAATAATATATGCAAAAACGTGCACAGGATCATAAGTTTTTAAAGTTTGCCACGAACTTTTCGGGACACCTTGTACGTACGTAAGTCGCGAACAATTGCCCGTGTTGGAACGTTCGAAGATTCGTACAACGTCGAGGATGTTATCCGCGAGCCAAAACCAATTGTTCCGGTTGTTATGCAAAACGCGAGAGCCTTCGAGGTATTAACGGCCTCGAGGCTCTCGGTTGCCGTCTGTCCGTGCTTAACACCTGGAAGAAGTTTATTTTGCGACTACTTTGAAACCTGGTCCCGTTGCGCTGTCTCTTCTATCCGGGGTGAATCGGTACGTGCTTTATCGAGGGACTTACGAGCGACGAAACTCTCGACCGCCATGGTCTCTCCTCCAGCTTCCACTAGCACGATATCGTCTAAAATCACTAGATCCGATTTGGACGATATCGTTCGAATAACCAATCACCGTTAGGTTAGCCTACCACGTAGGCTACGTGAGCTCGTAGACGCATTGTCACTTTGTGGTGACTCTGGGTCAATTAAGCAACATTTTTCCACATCGAGGAAATTTCACGGCTTGGGTAAATTTGAGCAAGGTTCTCTCGGGAAATGTAAACTCACGCAGAGGAAACATTGAACGTGTGTAAACGTACGTAGAAAAAATATTGAAAAATATTACATTCCCGATTCATTTACCATTTAACCTTTGTACAATGGTCAATTTGACCTGATATCGAACTTTCGTGCGTGGTTATATTCTTTCCTTTTTTACTTTTTCTCTCTTTCGACGTAACATCGATATTTGATTTGCACGAAGTTTAACGAATTTTCAATTTCGTTCGAACAAAGGTTACACTTGTTTGTGTTGAAAGAATGGCGATTTATTTCTGGTCGGATGGTATTATTTGGTTCGTTTCTCGAGAAATTTGAGATAGATGTAAATTAGTAGTTTGTGAATTTTCAGGTTTCTTCGAATGATTATTTGTACGAATGTTCAATAGGAAAGTGAATATTTAATATTGAATGCTGGAAGGTGGTGAGTAATTTAGTAATTAAAAATTTATAATGCTACGGTGACTCTTTTCGGTACACTTGAACAAATTTTAAACAAAGTTGGGGTACTTCCGGGCAGGTAGGGCAATTAGTTTTAGTTTTACATATTTGTTTGTAGTGAAACTTCGCTTTTGTTACTGCTCGCGAGTGTATTATCATTTCGTTTGACTGGCGGTACAATAAAAGGGGAAAAAATTATGCTTGATAGTGTTCGGTATTCGCTTAGGTATAATTTCCATCGTGAAGGGAATGGGAAAAACTCGAAAGAAGAAAATAAAGGAGACGATGGCTTTGTTCCTATCTTATCGAGATAACCCGATTGTTACCTGCAGCTTATATGTTATCGGCATGTCCCATGGTGAGCCGAGAATTGTGGCCCCGCAGCAAACATACTCGATTTACGTTCGGTGCTAAACGCATTAATCTAATCGATAATACCAGGGCTATATAAGGATCTTCGATTTAGGGTCAGAAACGTACGAATTATCTACACAAATTGGCGCTGTAATTTCGTTTGTACATCGGTATAATATATAACGCAAATATTCTAGATTTTAGGAAAAAGAAAATGTTCTAGATGTTGGGGAAAAGAAAATATTCTAGATTTTAGGAAAAATAAAAATTCTAGATGTTAGGGAAAAGAAAATATTCTAGATTTTAGGAAGAAGAAAATATTCTAGATTTTAGGAAGAAGAAAATATTCTAGATTTTAGGAAAAAGAAAATGTTCTAGATTTTAGGAACAAGAAAATATTCTAGATTTTAGAAATACAAAATATTCTAGATGTTAGGAAAAAGAAAATGTTCTAGATTTTAGGAAATGAAAAATATTCTAGATGTTAGGAAAAAGAAAATATTCTAGATTTTAGGAAAAAGAAACTGCTCTAGATTTTAGGAAAAAGAAAATATTCTAGATTTTAGAAATAGAAAATATTTTAGATGTTAGGAAAAAGAAAATATTCTAGATTTTAGGAAGAAGAAAATATTCTACATATTAGGAAAAAGAAAATATTATAGATTTTAGGAACAAGAAAATATCCTAGATTACAGGCAAAATAAAAATTCTATATTTTAGGAAAAAGAAAATATTCTACTCTGGAGATTTCTTTGTCATCGATAAATATAAACGACGTTCAACGTCATAACAAATACAAAATAGTATCGACAAATAGAAACAAAATATTTCTCTTCTAAATCCTGTTCGATGCAAGCTACAGATGTTTAAAAAGATTAAGGAAGACTCTAATAACTTTCGACTAATTGAATCGATCACCGTATAGCAATGTAATGTTAATCTGTATAATTTAATCCGATAACAACGCTTAGATGTTACTTAGCAATTTCAAAATGTTACTTCAACCGTAAGAAAATTATAACGATCGATCTCGATTACCATTTTAAACGCTTAATTAATATTTAGTGTTTGGAGACTTTTGAACGTAAGTGTGCTTACACGTAACAAAAGAAATCGATTCTATTTACCCCATTCTTAAGTTTCACAAAAGCACAATCGTCAGAAGTCATTACGTTGAATGAGACTGTTCAGGGGGGAGGGGGAGGAGAAGTGCAGTGTGTTGCGTCGCAAGGCCAGGTAGCTGGTAAAGGTGCCCCTACGATCGTAAAACACCTGGCCGTCAGCTCGACATTCGATTCCAAGTTCAACCGAGTAGGTCGTAAACCTCCCCTACGTCGACGCTTGGTCGACAGTAGTCTCCAACCTTGGGAAATTCCCGCGAACATTGTCCTCGTTAAAGATTTCGCAAAGGTAGCCGTGTTTGTCACGTAACCCGCCAACACGAGTGAAAAACATCGAATGTTTATCTCGAAGTTTTTCTGTCTTGTTGAAATACAATTTTTAAAGAATACGATTCGTAGCGTGAACGATAGTTAATAAAAGGAGGAAAATTTACTCCTTGAAAATTTAATGAGTACAGTGTTGAGAAAGTCTCTCTCGTCGATCGTTATTTAATCTTTGAAAAACGATTCGATGGAACGAGTGGGAAAATAAGAATTATCGGTAGAGTATTTAAAAATATAGCGATTCGTAGCTTGTATTAATGAAAGATAGACAAATTTCAAGAAAAAGAGTCCTCATTAAATTATTTAGTAAAGACAGTGCTGAGAAAGTCTACCTCAACAATCATCGTTCACTGTTTTAAAAACGATTCGATGGAGCGAGTGGAAAATTTGAATTATCGGTACAATATTAAAAAAAAAGCTATTCATAGTGTAAATGGTACATAGTAAAAGATAGATAAATTTCAAGAAAAGAAACTCCCTTACCAATCATCCTCGCAGAAATGAATAGAAAATAAGAATTGTTTCTCCTTTTTCTCGACCAATGTGTTCACCTTTAAGCTTTTTTGTTATTTGGGCCAGAGTCGGTGAAATGTAATTTAAAAAAAAAGAGTGATTCGCGGTGTAAATGATACTCGATAAAAGAAAAAAAACATTTGTTTTCGGAAATTGAACAACGTCAGCGCCAAGAGGGTCTTCACCACCAAGACTATCCTCTTAGAAACGATTCGATGGAGCCAATGGAGAATATAAGTTTTCTTCGTTCTCGCCTCACTCGACCAATCATACTAACAGCCTCTGTGCAACCGACGCTTCCACGACAACCCGCTTCTGTAAATTCGACACTCGCGCTACAACGCTCGAACAACGAACACTCACCCAGAAACCATTCTTGCGAAGCACTTGGCTTTCGTAGTCATCCATTTATAACGAAACAATGAACGAGGCGCAACTAGCACGATGCAAAGAATACTACCACGTAGCTCGAGGGAACCAATTAAGCATGTGGGTGATTACGCGTACCACTTTACCGGTAAATATATTTTTCATCAACATTCTTGACCTTTGCGCAGCAGAGCCTCTACCGTATTCGAATCAACGGAGTGACGCAGGTGTACTGGTAACGGAAATTTCGTATAGCGATAACTTTTATTAAAATTTATTCGTTGGACGAAAAGATTCTTTAGCAGATTCTTTGGCATTTAGTATTTTTTTTTTTTTAGCTAAGATAATAAATTGCATATCGAAAATTGTACACTTAGGACACTTTACTGTGTTATGCTTTAAATTTACATCGAACAAGATGAAGTTCAATTTTTATTTCGGTAAAAAATACTGACGAACTATTTAATTTCTTTTTTTACGTAAAGTTTCATTCATGGTCGCGAACGGTTGAATTAACGGTTATTGAACAAATTTTCTCGACTCGTTAAAATGGATTGGTTAATACAAGATACATTGCTAGAGGAGACCAAAGCAGATTTGTTTCTCTTCTAAACAAATTTTCTCGACTCAACGTTAAAATAGACAACTCAATACAAGATACATTACTCGAGGAGACCAAAAGATAAGATTAGTTTCTCCTCTCGGGTAAATCCAATAAATAAAATCAAGCAAAGAATCGAATCATGTGTGTAAACGATATAATTAACGATTACTACACAAATTTTCTCGACTCAACGTTAAAATAGACAACTCAATACAAGATACATTACTCGAGGAGACCAAAAGATAAGATTAGTTTCTCCTCTCGGGTAAATCCAAGAAATAAAATCAAGCAAAGAATCGAATCATCGGTGTAAACGGTATAATTAACGATTACTACACAAATTTTCACGACTCGTAAAAATAGATAAGTTAATACGAGATACACGACTCGAGGAGACCAAAACAAGATTTATTTCTCTTCTCGGGTAAATCGAGACGGTGCAAACAATCGTGCGTCGGCTGGATTAAAGTATTAACGTGACCGATCCGAGTGTACCTGTCGTCGACCTAATAAGGTACCAGTTTCTGGCTGCGCGACGGTCAAACGGTACGTCGAGTCAAGTTTCACGCGCACGTTGCCTCTAAAGGCGAGTTTACGCTTTGCCAGTCGGGGCCAATCAGGCTCATCAGGGATTTGAAACGTCGCCACGCCATCGTCGCTCGTTGTCGCGAACCAGTGTAACGATCGCTTTGACGTAGTCAGTGTCCACGCGGGGGACACGTAAATTTACGAAAACTATTCGACAACTGGGTCACCGTGACTCGAACCTAACGCGAACGAGCAACGTTTAAAATTCACGAGCATTGGCTTCGTCGTTCCAAATATATCGGTGTAACGTTATTTATCGACTATGGACTATGACAAAGTCTCGACAATGTTTCAAGACAATTGTCTCACGTTTTAATACAGTATTCCAATCGAAGATTCTTCGCCGAATTGGACGCTCGAGGTCACCGGGAGTCATATGCCCACCATTCGTTCTGGCTCCGCCCCTTCCCCCACTCTTTGAGTCTTAATCGCACTTTGCGAGTCTTAAAACCTTGAGAAGCGTCCACGGAAGGGAGATTGTACCTACGGCGCGATATTAATTGATTTTTGTATCTTTATTGCATTAAATATTCAATTCCACGTATCGTGACTCGAACCTAACGCGAACAGCAACGTTTAAAATTCACGAGCATTGGCTTCGTCGTTCCAAATATACCGATGTAACGTTATTTATCGACTATGGACTATGACAAAGTCTCGACAATGTTTTCAAGACAATTGTCTCACGTTTTAATACAGTATTCGAATCGAAGATTCTTCGCCGAATTGGACGCTCGAGGTCACCGGGAGTCATATGCCCACTATTCGTTCTGACTCCGCCCCTTCCCCCACTCTCTGAGTCTTAATCGCACTTTGCGAGTCTTAAAACCTTGAGAAGCGTCCACGGAAGGGAGATTGTACCTACGGTGCGATATTAATTGATTTTTGTATCTTTATTGCATTAAATATTCAATTCCACGTATCGTGACTCGAACCTAACGCGAACAGCAACGTTTAAAATTCACGAGCATTGGCTTCGTCGTTCCAAATATACCGATGTAACGTTATTTATCGACTATGGACTATGACAAAGTCTCGACAATGTTTTCAAGACAATTGTCTCACGTTTTAATACAGTATTCGAATCGAAGATTCTTCGCCGAATTGGACGCTCGAGGTCACCGGGAGTCATATGCCCACTATTCGTTCTGACTCCGCCCCTTCCCCCACTCTCTGAGTCTTAATCGCACTTTGCGAGTCTTAAAACCTTGAGAAGCGTCCACGGAAGGGAGATTGTACCTACGGTGCGATATTAATTGATTTTTGTATCTTTATTGCATTAAATATTCAATTCCACGTATCGTGACTCGAACCTAACGCGAACAGCAACGTTTAAAATTCACGAGCATTGGCTTCGTCGTTCCAAATATACCGATGTAACGTTATTTATCGACTATGGACTATGACAAAGTCTCGACAATGTTTTCAAGACAATTGTCTCACGTTTTAATACAGTATTCGAATCGAAGATTCTTCGCCGAATTGGACGCTCGAGGTCACCGGGAGTCATATGCCCACTATTCGTTCTGACTCCGCCCCTTCCCCCACTCTCTGAGTCTTAATCGCACTCTGCGACTCTTAAAACCTTGAGAAGCTTCCACGGAAGGAAGGTTGTACCTACGGTGCGATATTGATTGATTTTTGTATCTTTATTGCATTAAATATTCAATTCCACGTATCGTGACTCAAACCTAACGCGAACAGCAACGTTTAAAATTCACGAGCATTGGCTACGTCGTTCCAAATATATCGGTGTAACGTTATTTATCGACTATGGACTATGACAAAGTCTCGATAATGTTTCCAAGACAATTGTCTCACGTTTTAATACAGTATTCGAATCGAAGATTCTTCGCCGAATTGGACGCTCGAGGTCACCGGGAGTCATATGCCCACCATTCGTTCTGACTCCGCCCCTTCCCCCACTCTCTGAGTCTTAATCGCACTCTGCGACTCTTAAAACCTTGAGAAGCTTCCACGGAAGGGAGATTGTACCTACGGCGCGATATTAATCGATTTTTGTATCTTTATTGCATTAGATATTCAATTCTACGATTCTGGAGGGGACTAGGCAGATCGAATCGTTCCAAAATAAATATCAAAGTTTCCCTCGGAGACTGTTAATCCAAAATTTTGTCCACGTTGAATCTACGAAAAAGAAAATTATACAAAAATGCTCCAAACAGCGATAATAAAACAGCGAAGTGTCGTTTTCCATGGAAAAAAATGTTTATTTCTTCCTCTTCTCAAAAAGTAAAGTTTCCAAAAACGATTCGTAGCTTCCAAAAATTTCTGTATTCTCTTCGAGTCGTTTAAATGTTTCCACGTTGTAATTTTCGGGATTTCGAAATAAACCGAAGGATATTTTACCCGAGAATGATGACGGCACTTTCGAAAAGTGTAATAAAAACGGAATGAACTTTTTTACGATTTTTTACCGGGGATTATACTTGTTACTTCGAAGCGAGGAGAGCAAACGAGGGGAAAGAGGTAACGAATTTTTGCAACAGGAGACGCGAGCTGGAAACAATAGAGTTTGTTGTTCTCTGTCTCGTGATACACGATAATCCATAGTCTTATCCTGTAGCTGTTTGCCCCGATAATATGTCACTCGATATTCTCCATCGAAATATAAGAGTTCGAGGCACCGTGTTCGCGGGAGATCTCTCGCTGGAACTAATACGGTTCTATAGTGTGCGGTTGGCGAACGGTGCAACGACTCGAGTTTCAGTTGCACACACGAGCCATCGCGATCCGGGCAGGTGAACAAATCGAGAAACAAGAAAAACGTTACACGGTCGCTATCCATTTTTACAATGTTTCCCGGGATTTTTTTTTCCCATTTTTTTTTTTGCCCATAGAACACCACGTTTCCGATTTCAAAAATTCGATATTTTTTTCTCCGGTCCCATTATCTCAAAATGTAATATTTTAAAAATATCCTTCTAAAATTCGAAACACAACGAAGAGACGTTTGGAGAGTTTCTCAGCTCCCTGGCAGTTATTTGACGCCAAAGTCCTTCAATCTCGAAACTTTGAACGCGTTTTCTCGTTGGTAACTTTTCTCGAAAACTACTTACGCGATTATCTTGAAATTGGAACTATTTACTCGCAATAACACTTTTCATCGTTCCACTCGTGGATTTCTTTTTTTATTTTCTGGTAGATTGTGAGAAAATTTGTCCATTTCTTATAATTTTGAGTGTTAGCGAGATGTAAGAAGGGTTTAATTTTATTGATTTCGACTATTGGAACTTGAAAAATCCACTTCTGTGCACCATTACGAATTTCGGGTAACCTGCTAGGAGAATCTTTATATTTTTCATGTACGATAACATTTTGTTTTCAAAATTGGCACAAATATCCTTCAAAGTATATACTTTTAATATATATACGAAAGATTTATACAACATGTTTGGTATCGTCAGGAAAAATTCCCAAATATCAGTTTTTCTTTCGTCCCGAAATGTGAGGTTTTCCCTTAAGTGCGAACTATAGATACTGAAACAATTATTTAAATTGCGCACGTATGATAACATTTTGTTTTCAAAATTGGCATAAATATCCTTCAAAGTATATACTTTTAATATATATACGAAAGATTTATACAACATGTTTGGTATCGTCAGGAAAAATTCCCAAATATCAGTTTTTCTTTCGTCCCGAAACGTGGGGTTTTCCCTTAAGTGCGAACTATAGATACTGAAACAATTATTTAAATTGCACACGTATGATAACATTTTGTTTTCAAAATTGGCATAAATATCCTTCGAAGTATATACTTTTAATATATATACGAAAGATTAATACAACATGTTTGGTATCGTCAGGAAAAATTCCCAAATATCAGTTTTTCTTTCGTCCCGAAATGTGGGGTTTTCCCTTAAGTGCGAGTTATAGACACCGAAACAATTATTTAAATTGCGCATGTATGATAACATTTTGTTTTCAAAATTGGCATAAATATCCTTCGAAGTATATACTTTTAATATATATACGAAAGATTAATACAACATGTTTGGTATCGTCAGGAAAAATTCCCAAATATCAGTTTTTCTTTCGTCCCGAAATGTGGGGTTTTCCCTTAAGTGCGAGTTATAGACACCGAAACAATTATTTAAATTGCGCATGTATGATAACATTTTGTTTTCAAAATTGGCATAAATATCCTTCGAAGTATATACTTTTAATATATATACGAAAGATTAATACAACATGTTTGGTATCGTCAGGAAAAATTCCCAAATATCAGTTTTTCTTTCGTCCCGAAATGTGGGGTTTTCCCTTAAGTGCGAGCTAGAGACACCGAGACAATTATTTAAATTGCGCAGTCGGTGTCTATGATGAAGATGTTCTCGGGTGACAGTCTGCTCCTCGTTCGACGAGAGTTCGCGTGAATTATTCGAGAAAACTCTTTTCGCCCTCGTAAAATTTTAGTATTTCATTTTGTTTCGAGACCACTTTATGTCTCGTAATAATGATAATTTTCTTTTCTTTTTATTATTCGTCTCACTTATCGTAAACTTCTGATCACCGGTAAGCCCAGAAGTTACAAGCTGCCCCACTGCTCACCGTGTATACCGGGTGGTCCGTTTGCCAACTTCGTTCAAAAACCTTCCTTACGTGGAACAATGTACCGTATAAAAATTCTAAAGTATAAAATAAAGCATACACTGCACGTATGTTTTAATATATTTTAATTAATATTTTTCCACACTTTTATCGCGATACAAAGGTCACTGTACATTGTTCACTCCGAAAGTATAAAATTTGCCTCTGCTATCGAACAATGTTAGAAAAACTGAGTGAAAAATCATAATAGAATCCTATATTTTTTCTTACAGTATATCGTAACTAACATCGATGCAAATTCTACGACCTTGAAATGACCTAAATCCAAATTTCTCGGCCCAAAATTACTTCGAGATCGTTCGACTCTTAAATCGACGAATAATCACATCAGGTGACAATATGCTCTGAAAAGATACAGAATTTAAGAAAAAGATCACCAACGACCTTGAAATTGTACAGATTACCTTGAAAATATTTTTTCTTCGTCGTTAAATATCTCTCTGAACGGTGAATGTTCGTGTCGAGAGGTTCCTCGGTGTAAGGATAAATAACGTTGCGATATTTCACGGTGTTGTTTCTCGTGACTCACCCTGTGTAGAGTTGCGGCGATAAGCGGCTCGTGCTTAATCAGACTGAAAGGGTTCGCGCGATACGCGGACAAAAAGCGTCATTCGTGGAACAGTGGGAACGCGGCACCGCGATAGGTCTCTCGGTTCCCCCCACCACCGGCCGGTTGGTTTCTTCGGTGTTCCGCTCTGTGGAAATCGAATCCCATCGGCGCCACCGTCGAAGTGGCTCCGCTTCAAAATTCAATGATCTTCTCGAGCTTTCCAAGCACGAACGACGACGAGGAGGAGAATTGCCGCCGAGATATATCGGGACGCGAATGCTTCCGTTTCCCGATATCTTTTATCGGTTGGTAATATACACGAATGCGTAGTACGTTCACGGAGAAGCGTAACTTCGCGTGGTTCAGCCGGTGAAGTGTATATCACGCGTCCTTGCAAGATACTTCACCGCCTGTTGGCTCCGCTGTTCGTTTCGAGCTCGTGTTCTCCACGTACCGACGAACGATTCGAGGTTAGGATACCGGTATTCTTTCACGATTAATAGTTAACAGGGCGTCTGTTTACCGTGTTCAGCAACGGGCATGCGAGGCACTTGCCCCGAGCCTCTCGCTCGAGAGACTCACTCAAGGGATCCTACACCCGAAAGACTATACACTCAAGGGATCCCATGTTTAAGAGACTTTACATTCAAGGGATTTCGTGTTCAATAGACTCCACACTCAAGGGACTCTACGGTGGAAAATCCAATTACACTTGAGGGATCCCATACTTAAGAGATTTCACACTCAAGAGGACCCCAAATTCAATAGATCTCACATTCAAGGCACCCCACATTTAAGAGACTATACCTGCATGGGACTCTACACTCAAAAAATTGTACACTCAAGGGACCCCGTATTCAAGAGACCCTATACTATATAGGGTCTCTACACTTAAGGACTAAGGACTCTACACTTAAGGGACACTACACTTAGAGGATTCCACATTTAAGGGACCCTACACTCAAGAGACCACATACCCAAGGGACCCCACATTCAAGAGACTCTACACTCAAGGGACATTTAAGAGGCTCTACACTTAAAGGATTCTACACTCAAGGGACATTTAAAGGGCTCTACACTTAAACAATTCTACACTCAAGAGACCCTATACTAAAAGAACTCCAGAATCAATGGACTCTACGCTCAAGGGGCCCCACATTTAAAGGACTTCAAGACTCCACGCACAAAAAACCTCAGAATATAGGAACCTTAGAATCGATTGGCCCCACTCTCAAGGGACTTCTCACTTGGAGTAAAATTTTTTTAATATCGCGCGTTGTTCTCGAGAAAATAGATGTTGAATATTTTTCAGGGGAATTGAGTAAGAAGAAAGGAACTCCCGGGAGAATTTTCGAGTTGCGTAACGGTGTTCTCGGTATGATTAAAAATCGGGATCGTGAGAAATTGATACAGCGAAGCAACTTAAACCGTTCAAACGTACAATTTTCAATTTTCAATTTACCGAACGTACGACGTTCCAGGACAAACACGGCGTCGAAGTTCGCGTCGAGCGACGTCGTAACGTGATATGGAACCGGGGCATGCAGCGCAAATGAAATTACGAGTTAGTGCCTTCAGGTATCGAACTTCGGTCCGTAAAGGCGGCGAGAAAACTTGGCCAGGCCGATTAGTTCGGCGAAGTTAGTTTGTGTATATTACCAGCGATAAAAACTCGTTTAACGATCATCGGGGCCGTACAATAGTCGGCCATTAGTTTTCAATAATAGCCGCAGCAGTTCGAATGCAGTTTCGTCGGGCCGCAGTAAACTCGATCAGGTGAAATAATTCCTCTCTGTTCCCTAAGCAGTGGTTATACATTATGATCTTAATTAGTCCGCGTTGATTTTAATCACCGTTCGTTCGCTTATAAATTCTCGATAAATCGTTTATGGAGGGAAAACGAATCGGTCATAGAATTCACCAAGAGAACGGTGATTCGATAGCAATTGCCCGAACCAACTATACCACGATCGATTAAGCCGATAGATTCTAATCTTACTAATACCAATGTGGCGGCACTGCCCTCGCTCACCGCAAGACAATGTTCCAATTACTGCGCGTAAGTTCTCGATTACGGTCGGGGCACGATTAATTGGCCGCTCAAGGTCACTGAGCGGTTACCCCCACCCTGCATCCTCCACCAACCTGACCGCTTTGTCTCTCGTCGCTCGACGTACGCTCCATCGAGACGCGGTGCTCGAAAGACGGAAACCACAGACTTTGGAACGCGCGTATTAACGTGGAACGATAGTGTCTTAACGTTGTTTGTTTAAATTAGTGCGAGAGAGTCGATTTGAAAATTATTTACGAAAGTTACACGTCCATGGAAAAGTGTTACACGTTTAATCCATCGAAAATTGTGCTCGACGGTGGTTAACTATTCTTTCGTATACTTTCTTCGTTCTATATAGGTGCAGGCAGTAAGTATTGGCCGCTCAAGGTCACCGAGCGACTACCCCCTCTTTTGTACTCTCTGCAAATTTTTTCATATTGTTTCTCGTCTCTCAGCGTTCACTTGGCTTCACTGTTGCGTTCGAAAGAATGTAAACCACAAACTTTCAAATACACGTGTACGACAGAGGAATCTTCTGCTTCGTACGGTACTGTAAACAATTAATTAACGCGACACAACCGATTTGAAAATGATAAATTACACATCGACGAAAGATAACGATCGAACATACAGATTGACCATTCCTATTCCCACATACTTCGTATCGATATCGATACGATATGGCGAGTGACCTTGAGAGGCCAATTTCTTGCTTCCCAACGCTAGCCAGTCGTTGCTTCGAACGGATCCCGTTTCACGATCTCCCTGGCAATATTCGAAGAAGTCTTGATACTCGAACACGGCTGTCACCGATGGTGTACACGGATTATCGACTCGGTGCACAACTCAGTCGAAAGATTTCGTGGACTCTCGACGAACTGCCGTGCAGCTTCGTCATCGTGAAAAACTGCCGCTGGCGCGGTGCATCGACGCGGACACGGGGATGTATTTTTCAGTCGATTACAGTGGAGCTTCGCGTCTCGGTTCTTTCGAACAAGAACGTCAAGGGGAGTCGGAGGAGTCGGTTGGCCGGGGGTGGGGGTTGGTGGGGTAGAGGGTGACGGTTCGACCGAAAAAATACGAAGTGCACGGGGCAAAAAGCACGATACTGTGCTCCATTCTGCGCGAGCCAGAATGCAAAGAGCGGCACGAACAAAGAGCCGATTGACTGACGAACGAAAGGGAGGCAGAGAGAGGAGAGAAGAGAGAGAGAGAGAGAGAGAGAGAGAGAGAGAGGCTCTTTTGTTGCTTTTTTCTGCCGTGTCCCGCGGAATCTGGAAAAGCTTACGGGGACGAATACCCTGATCCAAAATCAATGTCCTTTTGTCCGCTCCGTGGAAACGCTTTTCCCGACAACGTGGAACCAGACAGAAGAGATTCGTAGTAGACACGGTCACAACGTAGAAGGACGACCAGATTACATGGTCAAATTAGCCCGGGGTACTGTGTCCCGTTGGAACGAGTTCAGCGGGAATTTCGAAACCTTTGCCGCGGTTCGCTCAAAATTACGATCCAATTACGTACAACGAAATGCGGAGCAAATCCTGGAAAAAGCCAGAGACTCGTTGCAAAAGGTAATGGATTATTATTGAAGGTCTTCGCAAAGGACGATGACGAGGACGAAATCGGTTAACGAATGCAAAGCCCGAAGAGAGATGCGTTCGAATTCCTTCGAGTCCCTGACTATCGAGGTAAAGCTCGTGACAGGAGTTGCGTCCAGAGCAACGTGAAACTATCCAGAGTTAACCATCAGTTGAACGTTCGTTTCTAATTTTCTTCGATGCAAGAGGCAACTCTTGAATAACGACTTCTAGATGTCGGATGCACTTGACCAGTATTGTCCAGATGGAGAGAACCTCACGCGTGCCTACTTTTCCTAACTTCTTCCTCCACTCAACTTACCCAGGTTGTCGGAGCAACCGTGTGACGAAGGAGGCAATCATGATGAGCTGAAGTCTTGGTCAAGTAGACTGTCCGGTCAAGGACACTTCTCCACCTGCGAAGAACGTTCTTTTGAACCTGTTCACATTCAGTGACACGATGGTGTCGATGTCGAAAGATTTACCACTTTGTAAGGAGAGACGAGGTGGCTGCTGGTTTGTGTCATCGTTAAGGAAACAGACAGGTAGAGCGATCTAAGGACGAAGGGTCAAGGGGTACGTGACAGGGCCAGAGAAGGTTAACCTGACGTTTGATAGCAGATACAGTCTTTTTGAAGGTTAACCCCTTGAAGTCCTCGACGGGATAGTCTACTTGACTATGACTGTAGCTCCTGGTAGGAAAGCTCACAAACGCACAATGTATGAGTTAGTGTCGTGTCTAAAACCTTGAGATCTCATGAAAGACAAAACCCATAACCAAGAACCCAGAGGTCTCTTGAGGGATAACTTAGATGTCTTGCAACATCTACTTTCAGCAAACACACATTTATTCTACTAAACGGGAACAAAGGGCAGGTGGCTGCCTGAGCAGAGCGATAAAATTTGATTCGGTAACCGTCAGTGTCTCCAGCACGCAACAAGCAGCATACAGAATGCGAGGTCTATTCTGAGTCCCTGTTCTTTCAAAAGTATAATCCCGGATCAAAGCGTTCGCGTCGTTCTCATAAATTTCATGCAAACTCACAACGCAACGTACTATATTCGAGGCCGCGGGAGAGAGGTCCATTTTCAAAGAAAATATTCAGGAATTGTATCGATAAGCAAGAGCGGGGGATAAAAGCTTCTCCACAGAGAAAACAAAGGAAGAAAGGCCTCCTCCTCGTTTCTCGACCCTATTTTCGGTTCAAAGGCAAAGATTCGCGGCGCGAGAGGCAATTTCTCCTAAAAGGCTGTTAGCTCGCGTTACTCGTCGTCCTCACGCGATTGGACTTGTTCCGATTCAGTTCAAGGCGACGCGCAGCACCCCGTGCAGACCGAATTCTTCGTCTCGGGTTACCGTCCAATTGTCGAAACAGAAGAGTAAAATTGTTTACCTTTTTATTTTATTAACGTAAGACTGCTTCAATCGGATCGAGGAATCGTCGATTTTCTTTTTAACTTGACGAGAAATATTACCCTTTTCTTTCTACCGTTCAATAATCTTGTTCAAGGGATGAAAACTATCCTCAAAGTTGCGGATAAAGTATATATTTACTTAAACATTTCGCGAGGCAAGAAGATCAAAATTCGCGTGTCTGTCTCCGATTGTGTCAGAGTCTAGTTCCGAAACCAGTGACACTTTGAAAAAATTTGCCACGGATGCTTCAGTACCGTGAGAAAATGGCTGGCGTGGTCCTCGCGAGCCCGGAAGATGGGTGTTCGTGGATTCAGCACTTTGCGACGAGCACCTATCACCGCTGCTCTCACCAACGTCCAATTAACTGTACGCTGACCCGCTCGATGAATCCCGTCTTCTCGCGGAGCGTGTTAGAGTCAATGAAAGAACCGATCTTGATTGGTGGTGGAAGTTTTAAGACCCACACGCTGCCACTCTTTTGCTTACAGAACACACTGACTGATGGGAGAAACTTTAGGGCCGATAATTCCTCACTTTTTTGCTTACAGGACCCATTGACTGGTGAGGGAAGTTTTAGGATAGACAATTTCTCACTTTATTGCTTGTAGGGCCCATTAGGGGAAACTTTAAGGGCGATAGACTCCCACTCTTTTGTTTTTAGGCCCCACTGTTTGTTTAAGGAAGCTTTAGGATAGACAATTCCTCACTCTCTTGCTTGTAGGGCCCACTAAGGGAAACTTTAGGGCCGAGTCTCCCACTCTTTCGTTTACAGGCCCCATTGATTGTTGGGAGAAGCTTTAAGACAGATTATTTCCCATTATTTTGCTTTCAGGACCCACTGGGGGAAGCTTTAGAATCGACAGTCCCCCACTCTTTCGTTTAGAGGCCCCACTAACTGATGAGGGAAGCTTTAAGATAGATAATTCCCCACTCTCTTGCTTGCAGGGTCCACTATGGGAAACTTTAGGGCCAATAGACTCCCATTCTTTTGTTTCTAGGTCCCATTGACTAGGTAGGGAAGCTTTAGGATAGACAATTCCCCACTCTCTTGCTTGCAGGGCTCACTAAGGGAAACTTTAGGGCCGATAGACTCCTACTATTTCGTTTACAGGCCCCACTGACTGTTGAGGGAAACTTTGGGACAGACAACTCCTCACTCTCTTGCTTTCAGGACCCACTGGGGAAAACTTTAGGGCTAATAGACTCCCATTCTTTTGTTTCTAGGTCCCATTGACTAGGTAGGGAAGCTTTAGGATAGACAATTCCCCACTCTCTTGTTTGCAGGGCCCACTAAGGGAAACTTTAGGGCTAATAGACTCCCATTCTTTTGTTTCTAGGTCCCACTGACTAGTTAGGGAAGCATTGGGACAGACAACTCCCCACTCTCTTGCTTTTAGGGCCCACTAGGGAAACTTTAGGGCCGATAGACTCCTACTATTCCGTTTACAGGCCCCACTGACTGTTGAGGGAAACTTTGGGACAGACAACTCCCCACTCTCTTGCTTTCAGGACCCACTGGGGGAAGCTTTACAATCGACAATTCTCTCACTCTTTCGTTTACAGGCCCCACTGACTTGCAAGGGAAACTTTAAGGTAAAGAACTCCCCAATCTTTCGCTTACAGGCCCACAAAGGAAACTATAGGTCCGATATGCCCCCATTTTTTCCTTCGCAGGACCCAATTAGGGTTGGTTCGCGAAAGCGAGGTTAAGGAACCGCTCAAAATTGCTGCTACTTTAAAGAAAAACTAGTTCACTGGGTTTAGTACCTTATCATTTAATCAGCGTGTCTTGACATTCTTAATCGAAAGAAAGCCTCTTCGCAAGGGTTCTGACGAAGGAATGAGTTTCTGTCGTAGAATTTCTCTTCGACCCGTTGCTCGTCAGCGATTACGAACCAAGGTAGGTAAGTAGGGTTAGAACTACTTTACCTCGATAGGAGGCGAAGTGGCACACTTCGTGACAAACAATGTACTCTCTTACCCACACCGACGCGTCGTTTAATAAAAATTGCTTGGACGGCACGAATCCTGGCCTCGGACTTTGTCGCACGGTAACGGAAAGAGAGTCGACGAGGACTTATTGAGAAGCGTTGCATCTATGAATCAGCAGCTCGGTCTCTTCGTTCCTCGTCCCTTTGGTTAGAATTCCACGTTATTTAAAATTTCACATCCGAATAATATTTAACGTCAACCTTCCCCATTTTTCACTCTTCCATCGAACGAAATTTTTCCGTTCGAGCATCTTATTACCACTCATTTTTTCGAGGCTGTGTCAAAGCTTACGATCAGTTTAATAGTTTCGAGGGAATATTTATCAATGTTAATAAATTTTGTAGATTTTTAAATTTCTTCGGTTCTCCGATTACGTTTAGAAATAATATTACGCGATTGTATAGCTTTTACTGTTTTATACAATCTTTCTGTATATTGTTCACCAAAGAGTTTATCCTGTAAATAGATAAGTAAAAATGATCTTGATAGAATATTTATCTTTAATTTATCATTGAAATTTATTAATATGTTAATAAATTTTTCAGATTTCTACATTTCTTCGGTTCTCCTATTACATTTAGAAATAATGTTAAAACTTTTAGAAATAATGTTGTACAACCGTATAGTTTCCACTGTTTTATACAATCTTTCTGTATATTGTTCACCAAAGAGTTTAACCCGTAAATAAATAAATAAAGATCGTCCAATATAATTTATAAATATATTATAAATATAAATATAAATTTTCCAGATTTCTAAATTCCTTCGGTTCTCCCATTACATTTAGAAATAATGTTAAAACTTTTACAAATAATATTATGCAACCGTATACTACCTTGATCAAAAAGTTTTAGGACTTTATTCATAAAATCAAAAATATAAATTTATTCGTCCAAATCGATATGGTCCCCTTCAAAGTAGTCCCCATTGACTGCAATGCACTTGCGCCAGCGCTTGATCCAATCCTCGAAACACCGCTGGTACTCAATTTTCGGTATGTCCATCAGAGCCGTCTTCGATTTTGTCATGACCTCCTCTCGGGTACTGTAACGCGTTCCGCGAAGCGGTTTTTTAATTCGGTTGAACAGAAAAAAGTCGCAGGGAGCCAGATCTGGTGAATTTGAAGGCTGCTGGATAGTGTTCGTGTTGTTTTTCGTCAAAAACTCGCGGATAAGGATCGCATTGTGCGCCGGTGCGTTATCGTGGTGCAAAATCCACGAGTTCTTTGCCCACAAATCTGGCCTTTTTTGACGAATTGCTTCGCGCAAACGTCTCAAAACGCCCAAATAATATTCTTTGTTGACTGTCTGTTTTTCTGGCAAGAATTCTTGATGCACAACACCATTGTAATCCATGAAAACCGTGAGCATCGCCTTCCTTCTTGACTGAAAACGACGTGGTTTTTTCGGTCTCAGCTCTTCCGGTGCACGCCATTCACTCGCTTGATGTCTGGATTGTGTGTCATACTCATAAATCCACGTCTCATCTCCAGTGATGATACGTTTAATAAATGTTAGGTCGGATTCGGCTTTGGAATGCAAACTCGTTGATGCTCAAATGATGCCATT
This sequence comes from Ptiloglossa arizonensis, assembly GCF_051014685.1. Lineage (NCBI taxonomy): Eukaryota > Metazoa > Arthropoda > Insecta > Hymenoptera > Colletidae > Ptiloglossa > Ptiloglossa arizonensis. Next base: position 26,006,637 of record NC_135050.1, read on the forward strand.
TTCAAAATCGAAGACACGAACAAAGGAGATGTGCTCAGTACAACGTAACTTTTACAAATATCAAGCTATGATGCTGAAATTGGAAGGAAGTGTTAATGACAGATATGGTAACCTAACAAAAAAAAAAAGAAACAATCGGGTGATTGACAGCGACACACGGGGGACAGTCCTAGAACTTTTTGATCAAGGTAGTAGACACCACTGTTCCGTACAATTGTTCTCAATTCTGTCCACCAAACGGTTCACCTCATAAATAAATGAATAAAGATCCTCGTAAAAATTGACATTCCCGAAGTGGATCGTTGCTAAAGCAGATGACCAGAGAAATCGCGTTCCCTGCATCGTAGGAGCGTTTTCACGCGCGATGATTTGCATCCAGCACTTCGGGGAATCAGAGGTCTCTGTTTCCACGGATTCTTCGTGGATAGGGGAGGGGGCGTGTGCCAATTAAAGGCGTCCCGATTTGAATAAATCGGGCTAATTCTCCGAGCGGCGGTAGGAGACGACCGAGAGAACAGCCGAAAAAAAAAAAAAATAAGGAAAAAAAAACTCCCAGCACGACGCGAACGTCCCATTTGGCGGAAGAAGAGAATAGCCGTGTTCCAGCTTACTGGAGCCACCGAAAAGAAGAGGGAGGGGAGGGGTGGGGGCGGTGGCGGCGAGAAAAAGGGCAAACCGTGTGTATACCGAACACGCGGCCGCTTTTGTTAAGCGTAATTAAAATTCTACAGACTCGCCGGAAGTTTTGGACGATCTCCAAAATCCTCGAACGAAACTGCGTGGATCGATCGATGGGTTGGTAAGGGGTGTTGGGAGAGGGGTGGGGAGAGGGAGGGGAGCCAATACGACGAAATCATGACGGTGACATTGTTAAGACGCGGTCTGGGAACCGTGAAAGGAAATGGTCCACGAAGCGAGGGAACTTCGTGGCAAATTGGAACATTTGTATTCACCTTCGAGGAACTCAACGGTCCTCGAACTGCGAATGTTCTTTGTCTCAGACGAACGAGCCCGGACGACAAGCATATTAAAGTACAGGGGTGTTTAACAAATCTTATTCCAAAAGTTACCCCACGTCGGGGCCAAACAAACACGTTCCGTGGAATTCTTGAAATTGACGAAGTATTCGCTTCCAGGTCACGGTTCGAGATCTGGAAGTGAGCGTTCCGGAAAGGGGGGTCAGGTGTTCTTTGGGGCACGAGGTTCGTTTTTTGGGGAAATTTAACTAAGTAGAGACGTCATCTAGGAATAATCTTGAGCATGAAAATTTCTGTGGCTGAATTCGTCCCTGATGAAGGACTTTGTTTTAATTATGTATTTTTTGGTGAGGTATGAGTCGATATTCAGGGAAATTTAACTATCAACCTGTGAATAATCTTGAGCATGAAAATTTCTGTGGCTGAATTCGTCCCTGATGAAGGACTTTGTTTTAATTATGTATTTTTTGGTGAGGTATGAGTCGATATTCAGGGAAATTTAACTATCAACCTGTGAATAATCTTGAGCATGAAAATTTCTGTGGCTGAATTCGTCCCTGATGAAGGACTTTGTTTTAATTATGTATTTTTTGGTGAGGTATGAGTCGATATTCGGGGAAATTTAACTATCAATCTGTGAATAATCTTGAGCATGAAAATTTCTGTTGTTGAATTTGTGTCGATGAAGGACTTTCTTTTAATTATGTATTTTTTGGTGTATAAAGTTTGACTTGATATTCAGGGAAATTTAACTATCAATGTAACCTATGAATAATTTTCAGCACATAATTTTGAGCATGAAAATTTCTATCGTTGAATTCGTGTCGACGAACAACTTAAAAAAAATAGAAAAATTAAATAAATAATGCTCGATTCCTCGACACTTTGTTTTAACCAATATCACAAATCTTTAAAATTTACAATTTGTTTCAATGACGTATTTCTTGGTGTACGAGGTTTAAGCTTGTATCCAGGGAAATTTAACTATCAACGTAATCTATGAATAATTTTCAGCACGAAAATTTCTGTCGTTGAATTCGTGTCGACGAACGACTTAAAGAAAAATAGAAAAATCAAATAAACAGTGTTCATTTCCTAGACACTTTGTTTTACCCTATATCACAAATCCTTAAAATTGCCAATTTGTTTCAACTGCGTATTTTTCAGCGTATCATATTCTGTCTTGTATCCCAGGAAAATTAACGAACGATAAACCAAACTTTCGAATACTTTCGAGTACAAAAAATTCCTATTGGCAAAATCTAGTATCGAGGTCGCTGGAGGGTCGTGTTATTACGGGTCGTTGAATACGTATCGCTAAACGGGCGAGAAAAACAAAAAAAAAAAAAAAGGAAAAAAATGGAAGAATGAAATCAACCGTGATCGTCGATCCTTTGACATTTTTTCGTTTTTTTTTTTCTATCGTCAACGACAATTTCTACGGGTGATCGTTCCAGGAGCGAAGAGTCGATGAAGTTTCCTCTCGAGGATAAAAGACGAGCAACCTCGTCCCACGTTCTCCATTTTCCGACGAAACGTCGACTACCGTGTCGACTGTTTCGTTTTCATTCCTGTATTTTCATCGTCGCGAAACTAATCAACCTGTTCCCGCGATATTCGAATTTTACCGTTCGACTAGACGAACAACCATGGTACACGGATCTCTCTCTCTCTCTCTCTCTTTCTCTTTCTAGTCTCGAGAACTATTCACCGAACACTCCGCGGACCATTTCCCCGTGATTCGTACTCCACGATCCGTGGAATTCTCCGATTCGCTCCGGAAAGGAAGAAACAGTCAGCAAATTTAATTGAACGTTGACGATGCATTATTCCGTTTCCGTTGCTTACACCGTTCGTGGACATTTTACACGAGTCTGGTCCAATTTCGAATTTCGATCGAACGAAACGAAACGTTCGCTGATTACACGAACGACATCGAGTTACTATAGAGAACCGACAACTTGGCGAATCGAAGGAATAACGTTTGATTCGTTTCGATCGAGGATTAAGTAACTACCATTTTCAGAAATTGTATTTTTTACTTTTTAGCAACCTTTTCGGTAACGTTCTCTACGTACAATTTAATAGAAAATAATCTCAAGAGAGATTGAAATTGCTTGAAATAAATAAAAAAAAGATTCTAATGCTTTGTTTGTGCTTTAGTGGAAATTAAAACTTGAGTAGATATTCCTTTCGTAGATTCATTAGCTATCTATAGTACCTTTTTTTATTATACCTTTGTTTAGATACATTCAGAGAGAGAAGGTACGTTAAAATAATTTGTGACGTTTCGTTATATACGATACTCCTGGATCTCTGCGCCGTGTTGTAAATCGTCGTCCTCGGGACACTCGAAACCCCAGGTGCGTTCAGTGTCCGAAATTTCCCACTTCCATGTCCCGACAAGTGACCTTCCACCTCTCAATGACATTCCCTTACTACGTATACGAAGACGAATAGTTAGTTACGTTGCCTCCAACCGAGGCGACCATCCTTCTGAACTACGTTGGAAACAATTTGCTTTACCGTGTGTCTACGAGCAAGTGGAAACTATTTTAAACAAATTTTCCGAAACAGGATGTATACTTGTACAATAACCTCTTTCGTTGTCTTTAGGTGTTAATTTGATAGGTAAAAAATACTTTCCACTTATTCAAGGACGTTCTGTAAATATCATCGAATTCTCGTTGGTTATAGTCTTTCGATAAATTATAGTAACGAGTATTCCTTGGATACGTACCTCTGTGTCAGAAATTGTATGTTTAACGTTTGGCAAGCTTTTCGATAACGTTCTGTAGATACGATTTAATGGAAAATAATCTCAAGAGAGATTGGAATTGCTTGAAATTGGTTCATTAATTAACGTGGTTCCGTTACATTAATTAACAGTAGAGATAATGTATTCGCGTCAACACGAGCTACTGTTCGTTCGCGAGAAGAAGGCTAACGAGTGTTTACATCCCCACTTCGATTCACGGTCTGTAGCTCTCCCCACCATTGCACGAAATATAGTTATTGGTCGAGGACGGTGACGAAAATCAACAACAATCGTATCGACGTTTCGAAGAACAACAGTGGGGACTATTTTCCGCGATAATACGAGCGATATCGTAATTATTCAGCATCGTTTCGAATAACGACTTGCAAAGCCATTCGACACTCCACAGTGTACTGTCCGTTCGCGAGAAGAAGGCTAACGAGTGTTTACGTTCTCAGTGTGGCTCACGGTCTACCAGCTCCTCCCACCATCGCGCGCAACGTCGCTATTGGCCGTAGTCAAGCGTCCTCGGCCAGTAGCGGCGATGCGCGCGGTAGTGGGAGGAGCTGGTAGGCCATGAACCAGAGTGGGGGTGTAAACACTCGTTAGCCTTCTTCTCGCGGACGGACAGTACACCGCAGAGTGTCGAATGGCTTTGTTAGTCGTTATCCGAAACGATGCCGAATAATTACGATATCTGTATAAACACTCGTTAACCGAAACGATGCTCGATAATTACAATACCAGTGGTATTACGAAGAGTCTCGTATTGTCGTTGTTCGAAACGTCGATACGTTTGTTGTCAAATGTACGAAGAATCTGTTGCCAAACGCGTTACGGTCCCCCTCGAAACCGTTAAATCCTCCGTGGAACGTTTAATTGTTTCCACGATGCACGATGCTTTCGAGAAACAATTCGCGTTTCCCGCGATATCGGGCCGAGAAAAATTTCGATGCCAGATTCGGCTTAAATTTCGTTCAACGACGCTATTACGCCTCGTTGGAAAGGATGAGAACGAGAAAATACCAACGATAAAAATGCTAGGTAAAGATTAACGAGCGTCGAATTGGCCGCGAACGTGGCTCGAAAGTGGGCCGTGGCGAATAAATAAACCAGCGGTTAAACAGGGGAATACGTTAAATCCAAAAAGGAACGGTCGATTGCGGAACACGCGCAGTTATAGCGTTTTTGACGGGACAGGATTCCATTCGACGAGTTCAACGGCGGGGGGGGGGGGGGGGGGGGGGAGAGGCTCGAGTGAAACGTTAAAATAAAAGTGAGTTTCGGCAATTTTTTTTTGTAACGCGAAACCCTGATGAAACTTTAGGTTACTTTCCATATATATTCAAAGTTCTAAAAGATACAGTTTTTTTTTTTTTTATTACAATTTATCGGTTTTTTGCGGAGTAATAAATTCTCCATGGACCTTCGTGTCGACGTTGTGCAGTCTACTATTTTGTTCTTTTCTGTTAATTTAGAATAGAACTTTTGTAATAGGACGAGGCATTGTATGAACCTAAATTATGTTTAAAAAATGTAAAATTAATGGTAATACGCGGTTATTGAAATTTCTCTGGAAATTCTTAATCGAAAATTTCTAAACCCGTGGAAATTATGTGCGTCCTTTCACTTCGTCAGATGACTGGCGGTGGAAATTATGTCGTCCAATGATAGATCTTGATTAAGAATACGCCCGCGAAGAGGCGTGGCCAATTCACTGTGGTCGATCGTACCCATATTTCTTGCATCCGTTAACTTTCCACCAAAGTACAGTATATTCCAATCTGCGGTAATCTATAGTACTTAGGTTTATACTTTTAATGCGGTATTCAACTGTTTCGTAGTGTCTCAAAGTCAAAGAGTGGGCGTGGCTAATCTACTCCACCTTCCTTGCATCCGCCAATTTTCCATCAACGCTCAGTACATTCCAATTGGTGTCTGCGGTATCGCATTTAGGTTTATATTTTTAAAGTGGTACTCAACTGTTTCGTAGTGTCTCAAAGTCAAAAAGTGGGCGTGGCTGATCCACCCCTCGATCGTACGCATTCCTTGCATCCGCCGACTTTCCACCAGCGCACAGTACATTCGAACCAGTATCTACGGCAACCTAACCCACTTAGATTTACGCTTTCGATGGGGTACTCGGGGTACTCGATGGCAAACTCGAAGGATCCTCTCCTGGAATCTCGTTTCGAGACGCGCGTACGCAGCAACCGACCGACGATCCCGTAATTGCAAAAACGTTGCCCGTGCGAGTTCGTAGTACGGTATCATTAGCGAGCAATTTAACGTATCGTAGCGAGCGAAATCTGGCGTGGTAACCGCGAGCGAATCGATATTCAATTACCGAGTGTCGCGAGGCTGGCCGCGGCGGGAAACGCGCGATAAGAGGCAACCGAGAAGCCGCCTTGAAGATAGAATTATCGACACGCGGCTGGAAAACGAGCTCTCTCCGCGAGCGTGCACCGTCCGCGTCCTCCCGATATTTCATCGTCGGTGTTCCACGCGCGAGATTTCTCGCGCAGATCGCTGGAACAAGCTCCCCTCCCCCCAACCCCCGGCCCCTTCATTGTTTGCTCTCGATCCTGGCTACGGCCGATTGTTCGCGCGAAAATCGAGTACATTGAAACGCTATTTTAATCACCGGCCCACGGTTCTGTTTTAACGCGATAAACGTGGCCGGAGAACGAACACGGTGAGTGGAAATAGAGTTAACTTTCGTCGGGGACAATTAAAGGGCTTTGTGACATCCTCGGGACCATTTAGCTCACCCAGTACCGAAGATTGGATCGCGAATTTGTTACGATCCGGTCGTAATTCATACTTTCATACTCCAGAAATTTTGTATGACGTGTGTCGGAAGCGTTCTCTCCGTTGAAATTGAAATTATGCGTGTCAACGCTAAGTACGATCGTATTCCGAAATACAAACTATGGAGACATAGTTCGTTGGAGTCCTTTCTTTTATTAAATCTTCCAAAGATTCTATGTGATACTTTGGGACGGGGTCAGTGGGCGTGTCCTTGTCTCGGAGGCGGTCTCTAATGCCATCGCTTAGGTAGAAAGTTTTCAACAGACACGCCCCAATCTTCTTATTCGTTGAAACGCGAGACACGGCGGTATGAGATAGTGGGGAGGGGGCGAAAGATGCAATGTTAGTTTTTTTTTAAACTATCCTCCATTATGGTTAACCTTATGAGATTTTCACGCGTCGAGTCACTTTCGATTTTGATTCCTTACCAACGAAATACGATAACTCCTCGATAAAAGGCGCGCGGAGCTTTTTAAAGAGGGACGGTAGCGAATTCGTTCCTGTGACCGACTTTTCACATATACGTATAATATTTTTCATCACAAACGCTCGATTTAACCAACGTGAGAGTACTATCAACGGATCGTGGAGGTTCTCCCGATAAAAATGAGACCAAACGCGTTCGTATTCCGATTAGTTTTATTTACGCGTTATTTTTCCAACACTTAACTACGGGTATTTAAAAATAGGTCGCGTTTGGTCTCATTTTCATCGCGAGAATCTCGCCAATCGATCGACAATACACTCGCGAAGATAAAATGAGAAATATAAAACTGTTTACTTCGCATCGATGGTTATCTCACCGGTCGCTTTGAAGTTCGGCCGACCGGTTTTTAAATCCACAAGTTGTCGACGAACGTAAACAGTGATAGCTGTGACCCGGTACGTTTTATAGAACGAAAACACGATCGAGGAGTTACCGTGTAATTGTCGTAACAATCTCGAGTAAAATTCAAGAGCTCGGTTTCTTGTTCCGATTCGTTGTAAAATTTTCCACGAGCTTCGTAATTACGCTCGTAATAGCGCGCAGAGAGTTCCACGGTTCCGTACAAGAATTTTAAACACCAACCGGAGAATAATGTACATATTTCCCAGTTGCATTGCCTCGCTTATTGTTAGAATACGCGTCGGTTATTCGGTTTCCTCTTTGCGAGAAGTATATTAATACGTTGAAACTGAACGTTAATTAACGACTAGTTAGTTATACGAGAAGGACAACTGGGTACCGATATTTGCCATTGTTATTAATTACTGCTCATCAACGGCAAATAACAGCTCCGTTGCTTTGTCTCGAGCACGGTGAAACGGAAAATGAGGCCGCGGCGAAAAAAAAAAAAAACGCAACGGCGACACCGGTTTCCAGTGGTTGATCTTTTTAAACGAACAACGATCGATAATTGATCACTGAAATAATCGTGCACTTTCGTACCGTATTGTCGTTACAATCGTCGCTAATTAACGGCGGCCAATTGCAGCGTTTCTTTTCGTCGAGTGCAACGCGGCTGGTTTGAAATTAAAAAAAAAGAGAAAAAAAGAAAACAGCAGAAACAGAGGGTGGAAGCGAAAAGGAATTTTTAGAAACGATTCTCTCCCCGACGATGAGTAATCGGTATCTAATTGCTCGAAACTAATGAACGCGTACTTGTGACCCGCGGTGTCGTTAATTAATATTCCTGGCAATTCCGTTAATTACTTCTGTGCTCTGTCGATCAAACGCGGCCATTAATATCGTTACACGTGCATTGTAAGTGATAAAATTATCGACCCAGAAAATATTTCGTTCTCAACGACACTACGATTCACATTTAACGCGTCGCCGCGCGAAATTTTCTACGTACACTCTCGATTGAAGGATCAATCGCGAGCCTTCGTTGCGATTATTCGTAATTTTCAATAACACGCGGAGACGTAGACTCGACGTACAATTATCGACGATACCGAACAAGGAGGAACCGTGAAATTAACGAAAAAAAAAACAAGACAAGCGGTTCGCTGCAAAATAAACCGGAAAATAAAAATTAAAGCGGAGAGCGTTTCGTTAAAAGGTTTAAAGGGAAACGCCGGTCGATGAATTTCTATACTCGAACGTTGGCCACGTTATCAATAAATCGAATCCTATTTATTATTCCCACGGCGTCGCCCATAAATCCATTCGCGTCGGCTTTACACTCAGAAAACCGATATTCGGTGATTATCAAACTGTGGTAATCTAATCGCGAATGCACCTCGTTAACCGAGCCTTTTTCGGCGGGCTTTCGCGAGAGTATTTAAACGGTAAAAAATTCCAAACCAAAGGGAATACGAAATCTACGGTTATCGAATCTTAACGGGAACCTATGGAGGGTAGGAAAATTGTATAAAATAGACGACTCTTCATGTATTAACGATTTAAAAAGAAAAGAGCGATCTACGCGCGATTTCGCGCTGTTCTCGTAAATCGGTGTTCTTCAACGCGCAGGATGACGGTTTACGATCCAAGAGAGGACGGGAGAGAATATTTCTATTCGTGGATCGATCGTCAAGCTTTTTCACCGCAGGAGTATATTTTTCTTCCATCGTTACAAATCCGTTGTACAGTGTATCGATTGTTCAAATTTTCCTTGCGAAAAGTTCGAACATCTCTGCACGCGTATCCTTCTATTTCTAAAATAAATTCAAAAATTCCACGATAACGATACTATTATTTGTTAATCAAATATATAATACAGTACCGAGAAATCGAAAAAATTCTTTTTCTACAAAGCACCGTTCACACTACCGATGATAATTTTTTTAAAAATATTGCGTTCACTGTACAATTCACCCACACCTGAAACCCACGAGAAACCTTCGAGAACCGAAGCCTCCGTGACGGAAACACCTCTCAACTTTCTCGTTTCTTTCCCGTCTCGTATCGACTCTTTGAAACTTCGTCCAATACATCTCCCGGCCGGGAGACAGCGAGCGGGAATTACTCAGCGGTTGATTGCGGTAAGTCATTGGTTATTTATCGCCAAGAGGCGGGCCTCATCGCCCCTCCCCCCCTCGAACCACCCCGAAGGCGCTAGGGCTTGATATTTCATCGCGCGAAGATGGAGTGGCCCGGTGCTGGATAATCCCCTAGAGAGATTGAATTATTGACACCCGTTAGCGGGCGAGGTTGTCGGGGAGGGGACGAGGGAATCTTTTCGCGGGGAGGAACGAGGGTAGAAAAAAACGCAAGGTGTTGCCACGACCTGGCATTACACTTGCTAATGGGCGGAGAGTGGAATGCCTGGTCCGGGCCAAGTCGTCGAGTGCTGCTTCGCGTACGAGTGCGAGCACGAGCGTACACACGATCATTAACCCCAATTACGTTGCGCGCACGACGGGTCCGAGTGCCACGCTCCGGTCATAATGAGCTATTTGTGCGCCGGGACGGGTAGGTAGGCGGGTGCGTCGATGACGCCGCCGCCCGCGCATGCGCGAGCTTTCTCTCCCTGCACGGACCGCGATAACGATGCACTCCCTCGAGCATTCTTTCGCGAGTCGTCAATGGAGGGGGATCGGAGACGCGCGATGCTCGCCGCGAGTCCCGTATCACGGAACAGGGCTTCTGCTCACAGAGGATCCGAAAAGTATTCGTACTCTACGTTACGAGGAAACTTCTTTGATCTACGAGTCCGATTTTAACGAAAGTTTACGCGCGTGGAAAGCACACCGGGAAGTATACGACGTAACTTTTCGTCGATAAGAAATTGTCCCGGAGAGGATCAAATTAAAACTCGACAATTCAACAATTTTTGAATTGATACAATTCTTTCCGGGAGACTTTTTTCACGGACGGAGCGCCGCGAAAATTGAACTTGCTTTCCAAGGAAATTTTTTTGTATCTTGCACGATTGGGAAGTTATGAAGAGAACGAAAGTCGTTGGAAGCTCTTCGATCGTTCGAGTTTTGAAAGCAGATTATCCTTCAAGCTCGTATCCCTTAGAAAGATACCCTTCGATAGTCACGTATACGCGAATTGATTATTATTTTTTATTACTTGTAATTTAAAATCGTGGACCCTTCGTGGACGATTTGAGCTTGCTCTTGCCCCACTTATGCGTGCTTAGGATAGTCCTTGGAATTTTAATAGCCTATTTTTCTTGAAGCTTGCATTCTCGGGAAATTAACGCTTCGAGGGCCGTTGTCACGTACACGTGATCATTCCCATTCGCGAACTCCATCAAATTACAGAGCTCTATAAAATGGCGACCGTGTAAAAATTGTCCGAAACGAATAACGAGAAACGAACTTCGACAAGATGCACCAAATTGTTCCTCGTACGACGATAGACGAATAATAACAATTCCACGGGTTTCTCTTATCGTTCACCTATTCGTTTCACTTTCGAGCGTTTGGAGAAAATCCCCAGAGCCTGGCGAACCAAATGGAAAGGCAGCTCGTGGTGTTCGAATCACTTTATCGTGCTAATAAACCGTTGAATAAATTCCGATAAGTCGTTCAGGGCCGGTCTGAACCTCGAAAAGGCTTTCCTCGTACGATCGAATAAAGAAGTTCGACGGTATCGCGTTCGTCGCGCGTGAAAACGTGACTCTTGAACCGAAATACGAGCTCCGTGCCCGCTTGAAAACGAAAGAGCGGCTTCGAGCTTAAGGGTGAACACCATCTTTGTTTAAAAGTTTCTCGCGAGATACACCGAGACTCGTCTCCCTCGAAACAGATTCCCCCATTCGAGGCCACTTATTCGAAATCTTCGATGCAATTTACCAAATAGTAAACCATAATTCGAAGTTACAAAAAGAAAAAGATTCCTTCAAAAAATTTAAATATTCACAATACAATTCTCCGTAGTTATTGAAACGAAAATCCGGAAACTGTCGTATTCTTCTAGGAAATTTAACTATTTTCTTTTTTTTTTTTATTCAAAAAGCTGTTTTTTTCCCTTTCAAAAATTTGCTCGCCAGAGCAAACGAACATTTCGACAAGTTCGCATTATCGAGGATAACGAGGTTCGTTCAATTCCGAGAAATTCAAATTTCATTTCATCGTCGGACCGGTGATATTAACTCCGACGTGCAATTTCGGGGATGCGGTGCAAGGACGCTTGGAAGTCCACGGAAGGGCTACTCTAAATGCACCTTTTTGTTTTTTTTTTTTCTCTTTCGAGTGGCCGTTTTTTCGAAGAAGTCGATGCAATTTAGTCACTCTACGCTCTGCTCTTACTCCGAGCCGTGGACCGAGTCCCTGGCTTCGTAAATTTCGTTCCAACGACGAATCTACCAACCGTTGCATCGAGGGTGACGTATCGCCGGGAAGAATCCCCGAATATCGGAATATATTTCTCGGTTGGAAAGTCAGTGTCCTAGACGAACGATAACGCGCGAGTGTCACACTTTTCGTGTCGCTCTCGTCTTTAAAAGCGGGAGAGCACAGAAAATGGTAGAGAAAATGTGGAGTTCTTAACGTGCAGGTCAAATGTCGAGAAACGAACACTGTACACGGTTAGAAGTTTACTTAACGCGAGCTCTTAACGCATAGGAAACGCGTTTGCCGAGTTTTTTGGCCTTTTCGAATCGCTCTCGTCTTTAAAAGCGGAAATGGATAGAAAATGGTAGAGAAAGTTTAGAGTTCTTAACGTGCAGGTCAAATATTAAGAAACGAACACTGTACACGGTTAGAAGTTTACTTAACGCGAGCTCTTAACGCATAGGAAACGCGTTTGCCGAGTTTTTTGGCCTTTTCGAATCGCTCTCGTCTTTAAAAGTGGGAATGGATAGAAAATGGTAGAGAAAGTTTAGAGTTCTTAACGTGCAGGTCAAATATTAAGAAATGAACACTGTACATGCTTAGAAGTTTACTTAACGCGAGCTGTTAACGCAAAGGAAACGCGTTTAACTAGTTTTCTGGTACCTTTGACTCGCTCTCGTCCTTAAAAGCGGGAATGGATAGAAAATGGTGGGGAAAGCGTGGAGTTCTTAACGTGTAGGTCAAATGTCGAGAAACGAACACTGTACACGGTTAGAAGTTTACTTAACGCGAGCTCTTAACGCAAAGGAAACGCGTTTGCCGAGTTCTTTAGCCTTTTCGAGTCGATCTCATTTTTAAAATAATTAAGGATTTGATAGAAAAAATGTTGATCTCCAACTGGAGATCTCTTTATTATTTTCTTTTGTATTGCACTTTAATTGCGGTACCTTTGGTCACAGATTCGTGCGGATTTAATCACGTGTCAAGACTGATCTGTCTCTTATGTGTCGGGTTTTAGTATCTGTCCTTGTCCTGAGTGTCCTGCGTTACACAAGGAGTGCGTCATGGGAACGGAGAGTCTCGTGAGTTGTTACGGGAACGTATGCAAAAGGAATTTCGGTTATCAGCGGTCTGTCGTACGGAGTGTCGTGCGTTGTTATGGGAGCGGAAAGAATCTCGTGCGTTGTTACGGGAACGTGTGCGAAAAGGAGTTATCGGTTTTTGGTACGGTTAGACGAGCGTGGACTGAGCGCGAGGGACTCGATAATGTCTTTATCCGAGGTGCAGCCAGCGACTGGACCGGTTCCGTTGCCAAGGTTTCAGCCACCGGAGCTCGCGATTATCGGTTAACTGTACTTGTCCCGTAACTCGCGATAACGGGACACCGCGGAAGTGCTCGATTTTAAGCGATCGATGCCTCAATTGCGTCCCGCGACACCGACGATGAACGATGGACGCTAGACGAAACTTACTTACTTGCGCACGACGGATGAAATCCCCGAGCGGAGGATCTTACTCACCTGTAACAGAAACGTATACGTATTCTTAGAAGATGAATGGAGAGTGGGGCGTGGGTGAATCGAGGCAACGATTGTCACGAATCGGCGGATTGTATCGACGATAACGAGCGAAAACAATCGACGCGACGAGTGCAACGTGTCGATGTTTTAGTTTTGGTATTGGTCTGATCGGAGGTTTGAAAGGAAGTGGGCGGTTGGGGATCGCGAGCTTTTAAAACAGAGGAAACACGTTTCTTCGAAAATGGGAGTTAATTGGATATCGTGGGGGAAACATGGTGAACTTGACGGGTTCGATCTTAATGAGTACTGTACACGTTTGGAACAGTTTACATAGTGCGAGCTCTTAACGCAAAGGATACGCGTTTAACGAGAACTTTTTTGGTGTAAGACTCGCTTTCGTCTTTAAAAGCGGGAGTGGATAGAAAATGGTGGGGAAAGTGTGGAGTTCTTAACGTGCAGGTCAAATATTAAGAAATGAACACTGTACACGGTTAGAAGTTTACTTAACGCGAGCTGTTAACGCAAAGGAAACGCGTTTAACGAGTTTTTTGGTACCTTTGACTCGCTCTCGTCCTTAAAAGCGGGAATGGATAGAAAATGGTGGGGAAAGTGTGGAGTTCTTAACGTGCAGGTCAAATATTAAGAAATGAATACTGTATATGCTTAGAAACTTACTTAACACGAGCTTTTAACGCAAAGAAAACGCGTTTGCCGAGTTTTTTAGCCTTTTTGTATCGCTCTCATCTTTAAAAGCGGGATAGAACAGAAAATGGTAGAGAAAGTGTAGAGTTCTTAACGTGTAGATCAAATCTTAACAAACGGACACTGTACACGCTGAGAAGTTTACTTAACGCGAACTCTTAACGTAAAGGAAACGCGTTTTCCAACATTTTTAGCCTCTTCGACTCGCTCTCATCTTTAAAACCGAGAGTGAATAAAAAATGGTGGCCAGAGCATCGAGTTCTTAACGCGTAGGTCGAATAGCGCTCTCAACGAACGAACACAGTATAAGCTCTGTGATTATTTCTCGAAATGCCGAAGCTTTAAACTCTCATAGCATCGATAAGATATTTTAAGATCACTTTTACATAAAATAAATTATTTTCAAAATATATTCCAGTTCTGCAAACTCCACGAGTAATCGTCTCTACTATTTTACAAGAGGTAAGAATTAACGAATAATAACACAGTTTCATTAATTCGATGATTTATTCGATGATTTGATACAATTCAGTACCAATTCGGTATCAAACAAATCAATTTGCTTCCTCGCGAGAAAACTATTCAATTAACAATGTCCGTGTCTTGAAAATAGAATATTGCAAATTCGTTCGGTGATCGTTCGCCGGGGCGATGCGCACGATTGCAACGCGAAAAGTATAAAAATCTTAAACGCGCGATAAAATCAATGCAGCGCGCACCGAAACTGTCGAAGCGGGAAAAAAGTTGGACGCGTGGCGCGGTAACACGCGACACAGTGACGAGAACGCGGTGAAATTGAAACCATTTTGCCAGAGGCCGTAAACCGAACGGTAACAGCGGCACGGTACGAAATCTTATCGCGGGAAACGCTTTACAATTTCAATTTAACGTCCGCTCCCGATAGAGGCGCGAGTTATAAACGCGAAATTACGCGCCGCGTGGCGGCGGTCCCGCGTTTATAAAACCGCGCGTCATTCGAATCGATGATATTCGCCGTATAAATAATTTTTATACTTTAAACCCGTGCGAGTGATCAACTGGTTGGAAGAACACCACTTTTTGGGTCGAAAAGAAGCCGATCTTTGGGAATTTTTTCCGACGATACGGAACTTACAATATAAATGTTTCTCATATGTATGAAAAGTACACACTTTAGACGATATCACCGCTAATTTTCATTAGAATATGTTCACGTTTATAGAAAATATAAACGTCTTTGTGACATGCTACCCGAATTTTCATGCACCGTATACCGAACGTCTCGGTTTTCGATTTTCAAATTTTCCATCGAACCGTTTGCGTAAACTGTTTGCACGAGAGCTGGTCACGGACAAACGGTGAACAATTTGAAGTTTAAATAAATTATCGAACGTTAAAAAAAATTGCCACCCGAATTTAACTTTCTATTTATCGTTATTTTTCGAAGATCAGTTTGTGTATTCGCGCGCTACGGTTGGTGAATATTTAAATCGACATTCGATCGCATTTAACCGAAAACAAAAAGACATCTCTGGTCGAAAACCGCTTGGGATTATTATTTAAAATCCATTACGCTCCGCGAGTGTTTCAATGGCTGCTGTGGTTTGTGCAAAGGTAGAATAGTTGATAAACTTTTGCTCGAGAATTCGTGCGAATGAATTAATCGGACAGAAATGATATTTATCGAGTAAATTGTACGAAAGTTCGAAATCAAAATTCTTGGATACAGTCGAAAGAATTTTGTAAAATTGTAAGGTTGGAGTTAGTTGATCTGCGTTGATCTTCGTTTATCGACGAAATTTTCACAATGGTTGACATTCGCGTGCGTTAACACGGTACGTTCTCGTACGAAACGATCGCGTACCGTGGAAAATGTATTAACCACCATATGTATTAACTTCATTGACCGTATCGGGTTAACTGGTAGCCTGGCTGTTAAATATTAACCGTATTTTCATCAGCGAGACGATACTTCCCGGAACGTTCCGTTCCCGCGTGTACGTTTTCGATGCTGCGGTCGAAACGCGAACGTATCTCCGCATCCGCGATGCTCGTGAATACCGGGTGTATCGTAAACACGCGAGGACCTAGTTTCGTTGGTGGATTCGGAGGTCGAGAAACGATGTAAAAAAAAAAAAAAAAAGAAGAAGAAAGTCACATACGCGATGTGCGCGCCACTCGACCTTGTTCCGGGGTTGTAGCCATTTTGGTACTCCGGTAATGCGGAGCTGCTTACCTTTAGAGGAAGTGCTCGAAACGGAATTTGATTACCGAGTATAATTGAATTCGAGTAATTTGACTAATAGAACAGATCAATCAACAAGGTCGAGAGATACCAAAGGATTTATCGAGCATTGTATACGAACAGTTTAGTGCTGCATTTGGTTGTACCGAATAGTTCGGTCCGCGATTAACCCTTAATTGACCGCGGTGGTGTATTTTCCGCACCGGTTCCAAATGTCTGATTGTACGATCGAGGAACTGTATATTTTTCAAATACACGGAACATCGATGTTGGTGATAATTAATTTACAGGAATGTAAATAATTTTTATACTTCGAACCCGTGCGAGTGATTAACTGGTTGGAAGAAGACCAGTTTTTGGGTCGAAATGAAGATGATCTTTGGGAATTTTTTCCGACGATATGGAACTTACAATTTAAATATTTGTCGTATGTATCAAAAGTACACACTTTAGACGATATTATCGATAATTTTCATTAAAATATGTTCACGCGTATAGAAAATATAAACGTCTTCGTGACATGTTACCCGAATTTTTCACTCACACGGATAGGGTGGATTTTTTCACTTCTAACGATCAGAATCGAGTAAGATTAGAATTTTTAGTAACTAGATCTTTAAAAATATCGATTCGTTCAAAAACAACCAAGCTTCCCAAGAAAAAAATGTAAACTTGATCGAAAAAATCCAGTCTTTGAAGCTCAGAAACTATTAATTCACGTGTTCGACAATTATGAATGATATAAGTAACGTATAATAATATAAGTTCAGAAACTTTCCGAGAAAGGTTATCCACAGGCTGTTGAAAATCAGTCCAGAGAAAAACGCGTTGAAAATGAACAATTTGACGCGAGAAACGTATTTTCGTTAGTACTTTGAATTTCCACGTTAATATGTCCCGACAGTGTTCTCGAAACGTTTCAAATGGGAAATCTGGTATTCGTTGAGAATCATTAAAGTAGAAAACCAGCTTGGTGAAATTTTTACGAAGCGTTTAGATCGTTCGAAACGCGAAACGTGGTGATTTCGTTCGGTGAAAAAGTAAACCAGGGTATCTGTTTGTTTGTACGTGGTGCAACGGACAGTCCGGCGTCATCGAATTAACCGGGAAACGGACGATAAAAGGCTTATCTGGGATTGAGAATTAAATCAGATTAACGAGCTCCACGCGGGGACCCAGAGACGTTACGATCAATCCGCAGTTAGATTAAATCGGCTAGACATCCATTACCGGTACCGCGAGGACGATGCTAAGAGAGATGGAAGGAGACGATCCGTCTCAATGGCTTTAAGCAGATAGGAAGCTCCGGGCGAGCGGACCGAGGCAAAATACCTCGATTCCGGTGATATTAAAATTACCTCTTCCAAAGATACTTTGCCCGATCACGGTTAGAAAGGAGGACTCGCTCGACCCACTTTCTTCGCCTCTAAGAATCTATTTATTTTTACGGTATATACGGGTGGTGCTCCATTTTGATACGTCGAAAGTAACAATTATACGACCACGAAAGAAGTTAGAGGCACAAGGTTGGAGAATGAAATAATATTCAAGAGTTTACGATTTTTATCGTATTGTGTCTCTGGTGAATATCTTCGTATGTAAACAAACATGTTAGAACGATAAATAGAACAATTTGTACGGTATATATGAATTGTCCTCCATTTTTATATGTTAGAAGTAAGAATTATGACCACGAAAGAAGTTAGAGACACAAGGTTGCAGAATGAAATAATACTCAAGAGTTTATGATTTTTATCATATTGTGTCTCTGGTGAATATCTTTGTACGTAAACAAATATGTTGGAACGATAAATAGAACAATTTGTACGAAGAAATTTATTTGTACGGTATATATGGATTGTGCTCCATTTTTATACGTTAAAAGTAATAATTACACGAGCACGAAAGAAGTTAGAGACACAAGGTTGGAGAATGAAATAATATTCAAGAGTTTACGATTTTTATCATATTGTGTCTCTGGTGAATATCTTTGTATGTAAACGAACATGTTGGAACGATAAATAGAACAATTTGTACGAAGAAATGTATTTGTACGGTATATATGGATTGTGTTACATTTTTATACGTTAAAAGTAACAATTATACGACCACGAAAGAAGTTAGAGACACAAGGTTGGAGAATGAAATAATATTCAAGAGTTTACGATTTTTATCGTATTGTGTCTTTGTTGGATATCGTTGTAAGTAAACGAATGTGTTACTTGGAACGATAAATAGAAAAATTTGTACGGTATATATGGATTGTGCTCCATTTTTATAAGTAATAATAATTACTTTAGTTAAAAGTAATAATTACATGAGCACGAAAGAAGTTAGAGACACAAGGTTGGAGAATGAAATAATATTCAAGAGTTTACGATTTTTATCGTATTGTGTCTTTGTTGGATATCGTTGTAAGTATACGAATGTGTTACTTGGAACGATAAATAGAAAAATTTGTAGGAACAAATTTATTTGTACAATATATATGGATTGTGCTCCGTTTTTATGTTGCTTGGAACGATAAATAGAAAAATTTGAACGAAATATAAGGTTTGCAAAGAGTGTGAGTACGAGCGAATTTATTCATTTGTCCAGTGTACGAGTTGTGCTCCGTTTTTATACATTGTACGTTAAAATTAACAATTACACATGCAGGAAAGAAGTTAAAAATAGAAAATCGGTGAATGAAATAATATTCAAGAGTTCATGTCGGGTAAATGAGTGAATATATTCGTTGAAACAAAAAATTGTACGAACAAAGATGGTAGAGATACAAAGTTTGCGAATAGAGTGAGTAATATTTAGTAATAAATAATAATCCACCGAAAACTTTATAGTGTTCTATCGTACCGTACTTTAGACACGAATATTAGCTACTCGATATTACGTAATCTATTTACTTAACGTCATTAACGTACCGTAATACGACACAACAGCATATGAATATAAAATATGAACATTGACCACGCCACGGTGAAATTAATATTAACATTGAATAAATTTCTGCGTTCGGAAATGTTGCGTAAATTTATACAGTTTCGTTGGAAGGGTGTGAAACAAAACTATGCAGCAACGAGAATGCATAAAATGAAATACGAACATTGTCGGTGTCACCATAAATATGAAGGAAGCATTAGATAAATTCCTGCGTTCGGATATGTTGCATAAATTTTTATATTTTTGACGTCTATTCCGCGATCGGAAGATGCGCCAGTGATGTAAAATAGAACCGTACGGAAAAAAAGAAATAATAAAATGAAATATGAACATCGGCCGCGTTACCATAAATATTAACGACGCATTAGATCAATTTTTGCGTTCGGACGTGCCGCATAAATTTCTACATTTCGACGTCTGTTTCGCGATCGAAAGAAGCGCGGGTAAAATAAAACGAAGTACAAATGAAATGAAATATAAAATATTGAGCACGGCACCGTAAATTTTAAAAAGGAATTGAACTGCGTTTAGACATTTCTTGAAAGATACTCGAACCATGTAAATCGAAACTAAAATTTTTTTTTATATAGATTGAATAAAAAAGTAATAAACTAAAATAGATTCTTCGCGAAAAATTCTAAGAAGGAATTAGACGAGGGTCGTTCCTTGATCGAAAGACGTTCGACGAGTGATCGTTCGTTGGCAGTAGAACGTCCGTACGATGTTTCGCGGTGCTCGCAGGAGTTCAGATCCGACATCTATCAGACAGGACGTGGCCGATAGTCGCCGACAAATACCTACGCGATGGATGCGCGCAAGGCCGCAATTAATCGATGAAATGCGCTGTTAAGTGCGTTATAATGACGATGCCCAACAGGGAAATTCGAATCTCTCAAAATAGCCTCACGGAGATCGAGGATTCTCTCCGCGCATTCTACCGAGCTGCCCCTATAATTCAATGACCATTGATCCGCGAATACCATCAATGCCATCAGAAAACCTAATGACGCGTATAATACGTCAGTCAATCTTTGCGATCCCTTAGACTTCCCCCAAGAAGACGTTAGTCACGGTTATAGCCATTATTGGCGACGAATCATCGATTATACTACACGACAGATCGAAACTCTTCTCTGTCTTCCAATAATAAGTGGATGATTTTTGTAGTGCCATAATTCCCGAACAAAAATAGAGAAGACGAATTACCGAATCGTTGCCAGTTTTTAACAAACACGAGTTTTTGAAAAATTCAGAATTCTCGGCAGTAATGAGATATCAGACGAAACGTAAAAACGTTAGAAAGTTGTAAATGATCCTCGAGAATAGAGGAGAGTTTCTCGAATATAACGGTGTTTAATTTATTAATTGTTTTCCTTTCGAAAGAGTTATAAATTAAGGTCAAGGTTTGAAAAAATGATGCGTGTAGATACTTGGGAAGAATTTATTTCGTACAGGTTTTATACATTCTTACGAGTTACGAAACTTTTCAACATCGCAATACGATATTCTAAATTCGCAGCCAATTAGCTCGGTACCACTCGCGAGGAAGAATTGTTCTTCGTCGCGAGTAATACCGATTACCAGGTCTCACCGCGTGGAGGTTGCTGCGAGCGGAGACCCGGAGAGAGATAGATGGATTCAAAGTTCCATCGATCTCCCTCGACGCGCGATACAAACGAAGTTACTAAACCAAGGAGATCGAAGGAATCAAAGTTCCTTTTATCTCCCGGTTTAGTTCCGCCGAGCAATTACATTGTGGAGAAAATTAGGCAAAATTGGGAAAGACGCGACGCGAACCGTGCAGTTGATCCTACTAGGTCGGTCCCGTTTCCCCTCGTTGGGCCCGATTGTCGAGTGAAATGCGCGACGCCTCCACCCCTCCTCAGGGGAGGAGTGCCCCGTTTCTCTCAACTCCGTGTCAGCACACGCAGACCGTGGACCCGACTGTTGAAGCTTTACGAAGAGAGGGTCCTATCCCGGAGGCTTCCACAGGGACCGGCATGGATACCTGCCCCTGTGTTCACTTCAAATCTCCCGAGAAGCGCACACACCGGAAGAGACGACGACTGACCGTTCGGACCACCTACACGGCCGGTCACTTGCCTATGCAACAAGCAGAGGTGACCGGACTGAGGAACGAGGAAGCGAGCAAAAATAAGCTAAAGATTCGATAATTGCTCGGCAGAGTGCAGATGTTCGTACATTGTGGCCTTAAAACTAACTTAGACTGTACTTAGAAATAAAGATCCAGCCATGGCTGAGACGAAGGAGTCCTCTTGAGTCTTCGTTTTCCGATGTACCTAGCTAAGGTAGTCAAATTAAATTTACAATACATATTAAACAAGTCGAGACACGATCAGAAAATGAATACAGTGTATGTGGGTTAAGGGGTACGTACAGTTATGCAGTAACAAAGAAAATAAACATGGAAAAACAAGTAAATTAAATGGAAAAAATCATAAAGAAAAAAAATTAGTGAATGGTCGCCAGTACTGACCACCGCCTATCAACGGTCAGTACCGGATACCAAGAAGTCAACCGGTGTCCATGGTAGTCCATGGAGGGTCCAGGTACCTAAAATGGAGACGTCCGTCCACCTCGGAGGCTCCCGCTGAAATGAAATTTTCGAAAACCGGCGGGTGTCTTTATACCCTCGCGGAAGGTGACTTTCCCCTGCTTCGATTGTTTCTGTTCGATTCAACCGAATATTTCGACAAATTGATGTTTTAAGCTATTATTTGTAGCAGGACATTGTTAATAATTGTTTATAGTATGGTCCTACGGTAGTTGTTAATAATTATGATAAACAAACACCAAGATACTGCGAAAGCTGTGAAGGCGAACGGTTTCAGTGAATGTTTGTTCACCTACACGATTGTTATTAACATTTACGCATATGCAGAATATTAACGTTACATTATGGATCGTATTCGTGCATTATAAATGCATGATTTGCGTATAGAAATTAATTTTGATCGAGATTCGAAGTGGAAACGTGTCTTAAAGTTTTAAAGCATGGAAAGTAATAAATGTTTATTAGATACATCGATACGTGTAGCCTTGAAAATGTTAGTTGGCCCGTGTACAACGAACATTCATAAATGTTAACAACAATCGCGTTTGGAAACAAACATTCACTAATACTGTACGCCTTCACGAATTTTGCAATATCTTGATGTTTATTTAACATAATTATCAACAATCGTTGTAGGACCATAGTTCAAACAATTATTAACAATATCCTAATATGAATAATGGCTTAAAATATTATTTGGTTGAAGTATTCTTCGTTCGCAATGGAATTTTTCATTGACGTCCAACAGACATTGTCAAGGCCACAACAAATCGACTCACAAGTGTTTATCACGATAATTTTTCTATCTAGAAAAGCGATTAATTTGATTTCAGCTCTTTTAAGTAAAAAATGCAACTTCTGCGCGTATTGTGTAAATTATGAGAATTGAACAAATGTTAAATTAATGTAGCAAATAGACAATTATTACTTTCCACGCTTTGAAACTTTACGAAACACGTTTTTACTTCGAATCTCGATCAAAATCAATTTCTATAAGTTACTTAATCAATTGTAGTGCATAAACAAGATGCACATTGTTCGATTAATATTGGAAATATGTGTAAATGTTAATAACAATCGCGTTAAGAAACAAACATTCACTAATACTGTACGCCTTTACGAATTTTGCAATATCTTGATGTTTATTTAACATAATTATCAACAACCGTTGTAGGACTATACTTTAAACAATTATTAACAATGTCCTGATACAAATAATAGCTTCAAACATCAATTTGTCGAAATATTCGGTTGAATCGAACAGAAACAATCGAAGCAGGGGAAAGTCACCTTCCGCGAGGGTATAAAGACACCCGCCGGTTTTCGAAAATTTCATTTCAGCGGGAGCCTCTGAGGTGGACGGACCTCTCCATCTTAGGTACCTGGACCCTCCACGGACTACCATGGACACCGGTTGACTTCTTGGTATCCGGTACTGACCGTTGATAGGCGGTGGTCAGTACTGGCGACCATTCACTAATTTTTTTCTTTATGATTTTTTCCATTTAATTTACTTGTTTTTCCATGTTTATTTTCTTTGTTACTGCATAACTGTACGTACCCCTTAACCCACATACACTGTATTCATTTTCTGATCGTGTCTCGACTTGTTTAATATGTATTGTAAATTTAATTTGACTACCTTAGCTAGGTACATCGGAAAACGAAGACTCAAGAGGACTCCTTCGTCTCAGCCATGGCTGGATCTTTATTTCTAAGTACAGTCTAAGTTAGTTTTAAGGCCACAATGTACGAACATCTGTACTCTGCCGAGCAATTATCGAATCTTTAGCTTATTTTTGCTCGCTTCCTCGTTCCTCAGTCCGGTCACCTCTGCTTGTTGCATAGGCAAGTGACCGGCCGTGTAGGTGGTCCGAACGGTCAGTCGTCGTCTCTTCCGGTGTGTGCGCTTCTCGGGAGATTTGAAGTGAACACAGGGGCAGGTATCCATGCCGGTCCCTGTGGAAGCCTCCGGGATAGGACCCTCTCTTCGTAAAGCTTCAACAGTCGGGTCCACGGTCTGCGTGTGCTGACACGGAGTTGAGAGAAACGGGGCACTCCTCCCCTGAGGAGGGGTGGAGGCGTCGCGCATTTCACTCGACAATCGGGCCCAACGAGGGGAAACGGGACCGACCTAGTAGGATCAACTGCACGGTTCGCGTCGCGTCTTTCCCAATTTTGCCTAATTTTCTCCACAATGTAATTGCTCGGCGGAACTAAACCGGGAGATAAAAGGAACTTTGATTCCTTCGATCTCCTTGGTTTAGTAACTTCGTTTGTATCGCGCGTCGAGGGAGATCGATGGAACTTTGAATCCATCTATCTCTCTCCGGGTCTCCGCTCGCAGCAACCTCCACGCGGTGAGACCTGGTAATCGGTATTACTCGCGACGAAGAACAATTCTTCCGAGCTAATTGGCTGCGAATTTAGAATATCGTATTGCGATGTTGAAAAGTTTCGTAACTCGTAAGAATGTATAAAACTTGTAAGAAATAAATTCTTCCCGAGTATCTACACGCATCATTTTTTCAAACCTTGACCTTAATTTATAACTCTTTCGAAAGGAAAACAATTAATAAATTAAACATCGCTATATTCGAGAAACTCTCCTCTATTCTCGAGGATCAATTACAATTTTCTAATGTTTTTACTTTTCGGCATAAAATATTACATCAGTACCTCGAAATATTAGAAACTATATCAATAGATTTTCGACAAAAGTAGACCATTACGTGGTAAATATTCTTAGTCGCGTTTAGGACAGGGGAGAATTTATCGAAATATTTAGAGACGTATACAGATTCTTGCGTTTCATTGGAATATTCCATTTGGTCGTTCGTTGTGGAAGAATGTTCATAGCACAATACAATCTGTACGATTCTATCCGGAGAAACTATTCCAAGTTCGTAGCTGATTAGCTTGGTATTGCTCGCGATGAAGGATCGCTCATCCCGTGGAACTTGGAAAACTTTAGTAAGATGGTCGAATACATGGCACTTTCGAAAGTATTCTTAGTCTCGTTTATCTCCGTACCTCGCTAAAGTATTCTAAGTTCCACCTGCTCTCGCGTCTACGAAATATTCCAAATTCCATACGTATTAATAACAAGGGACAGACGTAAGACGAAGTAATTTTCATGGGTCTCCTTTGCTAGAGTATAAAGTATTATGTGGAGCTAACGAGACAAGTGAAATACTTTTCGAAATTTATGCCATCGATAGAACCTGGAATATTCTCAGTTGGTTCAGTAGAATGGAATATTGGAGAATATTATGTAAGAAAATATTCAACGTTTCGTCTAATCTGAATTCGCGATAAAGCAGTCGGACGTTTCTTCGGACGATTTAATTTCCACTCGGAGAGAGGCAAGTGTTATTTTCGAGGTAATTTCGTTCGCGAGTCGACTTTATTTCTCAAAATTATACAGAATTTACGAGCCAGTTTTCATTGGTCGTTAGCAAAGAAAAATAGACCGAACATCGTTAAAGCGTCGCTCGTATCTCGTTACCGCAATTTAACGGGGAACTCTCCCGTCATTATGATAATCGAACACGTGGTAACGCGTCCCACTAATTAAATTGCCAACACGCGTAAGACGCGTTCGGACATCGGCCATCGATTATCCGCGTAACGTGCAATTAATCTCGCCACGATATTAATTCCTTCGTTGCCGCCTCGATTTTGCGCGTGCGCGACCCTCGTCTCGTGTACACGTCCGTAATTGTAACATTGAACGCGTATTTCAATGTAGAGCTTGCAAAGTATTTTTCAACGAGTGTAACGATTCAACGGGTTATTTGTATATTTTTAATCGGAGATTTAATATTTGACAAATTGCATTTCCTTGCGGAGCGTTTGAACGTAATCGAAAATTTATCCACGAGAGTAGAATACCCGTGTCAATTTTTGCTAACTCCATTGTTTCTACGGTAAGAGACCTTGTACTGTATACGAGAGAAGAGATTGCATCTGGAATTATTCTTATTCGAGAAAGCTGCTTCGAACGAAATATTCTACAGAAGGCGTTCGACCTGTGGATTCACTAATTCAAATATAATAAAAAGCTTCTCAGTGACAATAGGACGCCCTGAAAATCCTTTCCAATTGTATCGTTTCTAAAGTAAGAAACTTTCCCTTATGTACAGTACGCGTACGAGAAGATTGCACCTGGAGTTATTCTTGTTCGAAAACGTCCCTAGAACCGAAATATTCCATTCAAGTCAAATATAATAAAAATCTTCTAAGGAGTTCTCGTCAATCTTCACCAATTGTATCGTTTCTAAAGTAAGAAACTTCCCTCCATGTACAGTACGCGCGCAAGAAGATTGCACCTGGAGTTATTCTTGTTCGAAAAGATCCTTGGACCGAAATATTCCATTCAAGTGGATCACTCGATCTGTAGATACTCTACTCCAGATATAATAAAAATCTTCTAAGGAGTTCTCGTCAATCTTCACTAATTGTATCGTTTCTAAAGTAAGAAACTTCCCTCCATGTACAGTACGCGTACGAGAAGATTGCACCTGGAGTTATTCTTGTTCGAAAAGGTCCTTGGACCGAAATATTCCATTCAAGTGGATCATTCGATCTGTAGATTACTCCAGATATAATAAAACTGTTCCAGGATGGTGTTCTCGTCGATCCTCATCAACGTTATCGTTTCTAGGCTAAGGAGCCGATTGGACGTCTCTGCGCGAGTCTCTGGGCGTGTGTCGGGCACAGGTATCAGTGACTACGATTCCGTCATTAATTCCCCTAGCCATGAGTTTCCGTCTCGCGTGCAAGTGCGCACATTTTCATTCTTCGGTTTGACTTGGTCTCTCGCGCTTCCCCGGCCCAAGTGCTGACGCGTGCTCTCCTCTTTCATTCTTCGCCCGTTCGTCGTATTTACGTAACACAAGCTCGACGTCACAATGCTCGGGTAGCGCCAGTGTCTGTTCGTTATCTCGTCGGGCGAGGAGAGCCCAGATGCGTCGTGGCGACAATGCTCAAAGATCCGACAAAGACTCTCTCGCCACGGCTCCTAACTTTTGTGCGGTCGCGTAATCCCCCTTCCCCTCTAATCCGCCGCCCAGGCGATCCACCGTCTCGCTTTTTTGCCTGCTCTTATCTCTTTTGTTTAAACGCGAGCAACGACGACCGTCTCAAAGCAGGTCCACGCTGATGAGAGATGCATTTCGCGCGTAATTTAACTCGAGCCGCGAAACACGCGGATGAGTCGTACGACGAACAGGCCCCCTTTCTCGCTCCTACGCTCTCCGTTCTCCGCCTCGCGGTCCTGTTCCAGATGTCGACGCGACTTTGACTCTGTCTGTCCTTCCCCGCCCCCGCCCCTCCCCCCTATCCGTCCATCCACCGCTCCTCGTTCCCCGGCGTCCAGACACGTAGATACTCTTATCCCTCTCGGAGCCACCAAAGCCTCGGGATTCGTAGAACTTTAGCCAGGATATATTTGCGGTCGACGGGACACAGAATCACGCGCTTCGAATAAAATGTCGCGCTGTCTGGGGGGGGGGGGGGGGGGAGGCGAGTAATTGAGTAAGTGAGTGAGTAAGTGAGTGAGTGAGTGAGTGAATAAGTGAGAAAATGAGTGAGTAAATAAGTGAATACCAAGTAAGTAAGAGAGTGAGTGAGTAACTGAGTAAGTGAGTCAGTGAGTGAGTGAGTAAGTGAATATTAAGTAAGGGAATGAGTCAGTGAGTGAGCAAATGAGTAAGTGAATAAATGAACGAGTAAGTAAGTGAGAGAGTGAGTGAGTGAGCAAATCAGTAAGTGAATAAATGAGTAAGTGTGTGAGTAATTGAGTAAGCGAGTAGATGAGTAAGTGAGTAAATGAATAAGTAAGTAAGTGAGTTAGTGAATGAGTGAGTGAGGAAATGAGTAAGCGAATAAATGTGTGAGTGAGTAAGTGAATACTAAGTAAGTAAGGGAGTGAGTGAGTGAGTGACCAAATGAGTAAGTGAATAAATGAACGAGTAAGTAAGTGAGTGAGTGAGTGAGTGAGTGAGTGAGTGAGTGAGTGAGTGAGTGAGTGAGTGAGCGAGCAAATCAGTAAGTGAATAAATGAATGAGTAAGTAAGGAATAAATGAGTAAGTGTGTGAGTAGGCGAGCAAGCGAGTAGATGAGTAAGTGAGTAAATGAACGAGTAACTCAACGAAGCGTTATCCGAATTTCTTCGTAATGATTCTTCGTTCCGCGTGAACGTCGCTCGAACGTACATTAAATTTGATCGATTTTCGTACCGATAAATATTCCATTTCCTTTTCCAAACAACGGGCATTATTATTCTCGCGATATACCCACATTTTGCAATTTTTAAGAAAAGCTTTCGGTTCAAACGTAACAACGATATTTGTCGAACTCGAAATGTTCGATGACTGCTGTTGGGGAATATTTTATTCGGAATAAATATTTTAGTAACACGGATCTTTTCCTTTTCGACTCACAGTAATGCAACGTTAATGCAAATGTGGCACTGACGGGCAGGTGGTTACCCGTCGTGAAAAGAATAATCAAGAATGTGGAATCAACATTTTATTCGATACGACACGGCCGAGGTGTCGACTCAATGTTCGTTATTTCTACTTGCATCGATGCAAATGTCGTATGGTATATTTTAACCGGTTCTAAATATTTAAGAATCAGAAATTAGTAAAATCGAGGAAGAACGAATAACATCGTACAATAAATATCGTTTAGAAATACCAATGTAAGTAGAAACAACGACATTAGATTTTTTATTTATTAATGTATACAATATCGAATCATTCCGCGCATAAAGGGGCCCACAATGTGGTCGATTAAACCATTAAATTCAGTGGAGACGATCTGTAGTACATTGTAAACGAAAACTCTGCTCTGGAAGGAATTATGAATCGTATCGGGTCAGACGTTCTGGTCAGCCATCTCATGGTCTGGCGACTAAGGAAATATCACTCGAAACTGTCCACATTCTACTTACTCCTAGTACCATACTTTCCTTCCTTCCTTCCTACAATAGTAACCTCTTCAGAAACGAATTATTTCCTTCGAAACTCGGACCAATTCGAACCGATCTCTCGACAATATCGATGCGTTACATCATCGTGAAACTTTAATTACAAATATTCATTCACAATTTAAACGATCGATCACAAATCGCAGAAATAATTTCGAAACTAAAGACGATAAGAAGAAGCTTCAGCATTTATTTTAAAATGACATCATCCCAGCGAACTCTGTCGTGAAAGTTGAACATTTAAAAATACAGTGGACCTCTATTCGGGGGGAACTATTGTTATCGCGTCCCCTAGTGTTTTGAAGTTGCAAAGGTAGTAAGTTGGACCGTTTCTATCGCGTTTCCCTAAAGAGTACTGTGCGGCATAATGTTTCTGCAAACGTGTAATCAAATGTATAGTGCCCCTCCGTAGGGAAAAGGACTGGATTATATGGATTACTACAGCGAGGAGACTGGAACCCGAAACTTTGAACGAAGATTCCTGGACTACCAAGTCCTTTTCCCTGGGTCTAATATTCAAATGGCTGTCGTGTACACTTCAGCGACCAGGGGTAACTTTGGCGTCGCATCAAATATTTCTTTCCCTTAGCAGGCTGGCGACTTAACCGGGACGTTTCTTAACCTAGATTACATTGGTATAAAGTTTACCGTGCGTTTAAGAGGGCTAACCAACGGTGCCGGTTGAACAATTTCTTTTTACACCCTTGAAAACTTCCGAACCGTTTCGAAGTATATTTCCGAAGTTTTTTTTCTAATTTTTTTTTTTCCCCCGAAGAACAATGCCCCCGTTGATTGCGCAACGATCGCTTCTTCGATATCGAAGAGTCGAGAGAGAAATTAGGGGAAGTCTTTTAAAAATCTCTAACAATCTGTGAATATATTCCTAAATTTTTATTTCGAAAGAACAATGCCCGTTGATTACGCGCCGATTGGTTTCTTCGATATCGAAGATTCGAGAGAAAAAGTTAGGGGAAGATTCGAACCCTTTAATCGCGGAGAAAAT
Source organism: Ptiloglossa arizonensis (assembly GCF_051014685.1). NCBI lineage: Eukaryota > Metazoa > Arthropoda > Insecta > Hymenoptera > Colletidae > Ptiloglossa > Ptiloglossa arizonensis. The sequence goes on from NC_135050.1 coordinate 26,036,359, forward strand.
GATTTAGATATATATATATTTAAATATTCCTCTAAAGTATATCTAAAGTATATCTCTCGGCAAAAATTTCGGGACTGGGAATATTGACGCAGAATTATGCGATTATTCGTTGAAAGATATCAATGGAAAATTATTTTTTATTATTTAGAACACCTTACACTATTTTGACAAGGATGTACAAGCTTCGAAATATCTTTCGTTGGAATAATTTTAATTCGTTGGAATCATTTTATAATATACTTTCGTCTTATTTTGAGTCATGGAATCTCTTCTCGATTCATTCGTGCCACGGATTTTAGCTCCGGATGTCTACACATACAGTTAGCTGCCCGGATACAAGATCGATTTTCAAATGCATTCCCCTCGAAAACGTAGCTTCCGATGCAATTTCATTATTCCATATTTCCGTCTTATCTCGAGTCGTGGAACTCCCTTAAATACATTTCTACCATAAATTTTGATCCACTGTGTATACACGTGCAGTTAGATGCCCGCTTACAAGATCGATCTTCAAATGCACTTTCCTCGGAAACGAAGCTTCCGATGCACTTTCATTATTCCATACTTTCGTCTTATTTCGATCCACAGAAGAACCTCCTTAATTCAATTTCCTCCATAAATTTTAGGACGTATGACAAAATCTTCCAGACGACTGGAACTGTTATCATCGCTCGCAGCAATAACGAATCTATCAATAACGATAACACCAATAACGAATATGGAATTCTGTGTGAAAATCACGCGTTCAATCGTCTCGATTGCAAACCAAATTTGTCTATTGTCTCAACTGTGGAAGAATTGGTCCCCGAATGTTAATTGTTTCCCGAGACTCTCGTTATGGGGGTCGAGTCGCGTTAATTATGCGCCACGCGCGACGAGGTATTCTCCATTCGAGTTTCGTAAACGGAAAAGGCAAACAGTGATCATTTTCCATGCTTGTTTGCCCGCGACCACGATTACGTTGGCCAGGTTTCGCGTTTGAAAAGAGTCTCACCGTGGCGTCATCGTAGCTCGCGGGCGTTCGTAACTCGTAGGATAGTCGCTAGGACGAGTTCATTATTAACGCGAGTTCCACTCCGCGCTGAAAGATATGAAAAGTCCGCGGAAACGGGACGTTTACCCGGCCGCGATGTTACGAACTATTCCCAACCGGGACTTCCTTATGCAGTTATGCAAACTGCACGCGAAACGCGTCGCTTCCTTGATCTTTATACGCGCGATGGAAAATTAGAGGAACGCTCCCAGCTCTTGCGGGCGTGTTCGCGGAGCAGCCGCGTATTAACCGAAGTAGTCTGACTTAGGCCAGGACAAAGTTCCTGACAAACATCGGTCCGTAATTGTCGCGTACTCGTAATATTCCAGGCGTATTTTGATTCGAGGTTTTGTCCCGAGTGTACTGTTGGTAGCTGAGAAAACGACAGGCGGATTAAAAGGAACATAGTAAGACGTGCAAGGGGAATTTTGATAGTGATTTAAAAGCAAATTTGGTCTAATAGGATTCGGATTCTTTCCAGAGGTCAACTTTTGAATTTTGTACAGTACATTATTAAAATTTGGTTTATGTTTGCAAGTGTTACTTTAATGCATCGTTGTATGAAGTATTTTTTTGTCTTAATTCTTCTGTTATAATTGTATCGTAAATCTTTTGGTGTTGGTAGGAAAAGTATAGATCGAACAATAGGTGGGAGCTGGAAAGATGTCATCTGGATTAAAAGGAACGTAACACCATGTGTAAGGCCAATGTGAATAGCAATTTGATAGTGAATCCGACCTAGTACGATTCAGATTCTTTCCAGAGGTCAACTTTTGAACTTCGTACAGTACATGACCAAAACTTGGTCTATGTTTGCAAGTGTTGCTTTAATGCAATGTATGAAGTATTTTTTTATCTTAATTCTTCTGTTACAATTGTATCGTAAATCTTTTGGTGTTGGTAGGGAAAGTATCGATCGAACTATAGGTGGGAGCTGGAAAGATGTCATCTGGAATAAAAGGAACGTAACACCATGTGTAAGAGGAATTTTGATAGCAATTTGATTGTGAATCCAATCTTGTACAATTCAGATTTTTTCCAGAGGTCAACTTTTGAACTTCGTACAGTACATGACCAAAATTTGGTCCATGTTTACAAGTGTTGCTTTAATACATCGTTGTAGGAAATATTCTTTGTCTTATTTTTTCTGTTATGATTGTATCGTAAATCTTTTGGTGTTAGTAGGAAAAGTATAGATCGAACAATAGGTGGGAGCTGGAAAGATGTCATCTGGATTAAAAGGAACGTAACACCATGTGTAAGGCCAATGTGAATAGCAATTTGATAGTGAATCCGACCTAGTACGATTCAGATTCTTTCCAGAGGTCAACTTTTGAACTTCGTACAGTACATGACCAAAACTTGGTCTATGTTTGCAAGTGTTGCTTTAATGCAATGTATGAAGTATTTTTTTTATCTTAATTCTTCTGTTACAATTGTATCGTAAATCTTTTGGTGTTGGTAGGGAAAGTATCGATCGAACTATAGGTGGGAGCTGGAAAGATGTCATCTGGAATAAAAGGAACGTAACACCATGTGTAAGAGGAATTTTGATAGCAATTTGATTGTGAATCCAATCTAGTACAATTCAGATTTTTTCCAGAGGTCAACTTTTGAACTTCGTACAGTACATGACCAAAATTTGGTCCATGTTTACAAGTGTTGCTTTAATACATCGTTGTAGGAAATATTCTTTGTCTTATTTTTTCTGTTATGATTGTATCGTAAATCTTTTGGTGTTAGTAGGAAAAGTATAGATCGAACAATAGGTGGGAGCTGGAAAGATGTCATCTGGATTAAAAGGAACGTAACACCATGTGTAAGGCCAATGTGAATAGCAATTTGATAGTGAATCCGACCTAGTACGATTCAGATTCTTTCCAGAGGTCAACTTTTGAACTTCGTACAGTACATGACCAAAATTTGGTCTATGTTTGCAAGTGTTGCTTTAATGCAATGTATGAAGTATTTTTTTATCTTAATTCTTCTGTTACAATTGTATCGTAAATCTTTTGGTGTTGGTAGGGAAAGTATAGATCGAACTATAGGTGGGAGCTGGAAAGATGTCATCTGGAATAAAAGGAACGTAAAAACATGTGTAAGGGGAATTTGAATAGCGATTTGATTGTGAATCCAACTTAGTACGATTCAGATTTTTTCCAGAGGTCAACTTTTGAACTTCGAACAGTACATGACCAAAATTTGGTTTATGTTTGCAAGTGTTGCTTTAATGCATCGTTGTATGAAACATTCTTTTGCCTTATTTCTTCTGTTAGAATTGTATCGCAAATCTTTTGGTCTTTTGATCCAACACGATTCACAATCCCTTCCAGAGGTAATTTCTCAGCTACGCACAGTACATACTTTAAATCGAATTAACATTGCATCAATTGTTGAAATCTCGATCGATGTTTGCTTGTAAAAATAAAAAAATAACTTTACTCTTCGATCAAACATAACAAACTTTATCAACAACCGTACAAAATCTTCCTTCGACTTTAACATTGTTCTGCCTAGGTACTACCCAAACCTCCGCGTCACTTTGAATATCATCTCCACTAAAAAATACTATCAACGTGAATAAACAGAAAAATTCATACGCTCAACGATAGAAAATGACACTGCGAGTATATAATTCAAATTTCAAGTAACTCGAGTAGGTAGTTCCCGAGAAAAGTTATCCTCCAGTTTGTAAAATCCTGTTTCGAGGAAAACGCGTTCAAAGTTCAAGAACCAAGTTGCTCTCCGCGGAGAATGATCCATCTTCGTTAATGTATCGAATTTCGCTCGAATATTTCGGGAGAGTGTCGTAAAAATTTCTTGTAAAAATCTGAACAAAGGACCGATTCGAATTTCTCGAAATCAACAGAAGTGTTTTTCCATTTCGTTCGAAATGGAGATCGCGTTACGAGCGCGACGCGTGCAGACCGTTCGCGGAATGGTATCCCTCGCGCGGATTTAAAAGTTTAAGAACTCCGGCCAGAGAAAATGAAACGATCCCGAGTTTTATATTCCGAGGCGTTGTACGCAAAAGTTATCTCTAACCTTCGCGACAAACGGCTCGAAAGATTACCCGCTCGCGAAAGGAATTTAAAGTGTACCCGGCTCACCTTTTGTCGTGTTTCTTTTTCTTTTTCTCTCTCTCTCTCTCTCTCTCTCTCTCTCTCTCTCTCTCTCTCTCGTCCCCCTCCCTTCCACCCTCTATTCCTTGACGTTTCGTTCGCGAGTGCTCCCGGTAAGTACGTCCGCAAAATATTGCTCGACGAAACGCAAACTTTCCTTGTTCCGACGGAGAGATTTTTTTCCCATCTATACTCGCGCGCTACCAGCGATTTTTCTTTTCTTTTCTCTTTTTATTTCTTTCTTTAAAAACATGCACGAATCGAACGAACGTATCTCGAGAGGAGCGGTGTTCCCCATACTCGGCACTGTTTCCACATGTATACCGAAGTATGGAGCCGTGTGCGCCCATTGTACGAATTTTTAGACTCGGTCGTCTCGGAGACAAACCGTGCGCAACAAGAACGTTTCTCTCGCATTTTTCACCAATTTCTACGCGGAGAATTAAATTCCTTTCTGTGCACAGAATGCGCGAATTTACGATTTAATTCCTTTATCAGCGAGTGCTGCGAAGAAATGTTTCAGGAGAGATACGTTCTATCGAAGATCGAGCTCGAGATAAATAAAAAAAAAAAAAAAAAAACGACGGTTTAATTAAGCTCTTTATTGCGACCGGTAACTCGAGAATTAAACAACGACGATTACAAGTGCACGAGCGAAGTGAAAGCTTTTAGAAATTTGAAACTATCGAAAAAAGTCTTAAAATATAATACAAATTATACGAATGTTCGATTGGGAAAGAGATAGGAGAACGATGTAGATGGTATTTAAACGACAGTGTAAAATTGGAATGAATTTTTGTTGCTGAATTTCGAGTACTTGTATTAAAATATTCTAAAATAAATAGGGAACAATTTGTAATATACTAGGTTGCTCAATATGTTTTATCGAACGACTAAACTTATTGAACAACCTAGTATATTATACATTGTTCTCCATTTATTTCGGAGTACTCGTATTAAAATATTCTAAAATAAATAGTTAACAATATGATATTGTGTAATATATTTTCGTCGTTCGACAACACTTATTGAACAACCTAGTATATTACACATTGTTCCCTATTTATTTCGGAATATTTTAATACGAGTACTCCAAATTTATAGAACAATGAAACTTATTGAACAACCTGTTATATTGTTCTTCGATTTTCCACAAAGATTCTTCGTCAGTGCAATCTCCTCTTAATAATGACGCGATTATGTCGTATAATTGTACAAAGGGGTAAAAATATTGTGGTATGATTTATCAAGTTATAAATAATTGACAATAGCCGAACAACAGTAACTAAAACGACTATGACACAACTCTCTACAATATTTCACGACTCTTCGCTCAACTCTGCTCGACTCAACACTCCTCAACTCAACACTCCTCGACTCAACATTGCTTTTTCCAAAAAAGGAAAAGTCTTACCCTTTTTTTCATTGAGCCTGCTCCAACCTCGACTTTCCCTTTTACCATCCTCGAAGCTACGTTTTCCCAAAATCAACGCTAAACTAAAATTAGGAAAGTGATTTCGTTTTTTTCGATAAAAATGAAACACGATTTTCTCAGAATGCACAAACATTTTATCAAATTATATATTCTCCATTTTGGAGAACGAAATCACTTTCCTAACAACCCAATGCGATACAACAACAATAGTACAACTCGCCTTCCACGAGACACGTCAAACCCTTCGAATCAATTCGATAGAAACAACACTCGAGCGATGCACGTTTCGCGAAAATTAGAATTTTTCCAAAATACAGACTGTTCTTTCAACGTGGCCCATCAAACGATTAAATCCGAACATTCCAATTGGAGGTACACGCGAGGGTAAATTTTCCAAAATTCAAACAGGTGGGTCCTTTGAAACGACACCATTACTGAAGATGACGAGTACGTTGATAAAGGATTCGCGCGAAATTGAAACGTATTCGTCGTTCTTTCGTTCAATGCAAATGTTATATTTCGCTCGAAGTGTTTCTTCCTCGCTCCGAAACTATCCCGTGAATTACGTTCCACGTCGCGAGACGAAGATCGAGAGGAAAGGAACAGAGACGAAAAGTATTTTTCCCGGTGAACGAGGGATCGTTCCGGCGTCGGCCATTAACGCTCGATTAGAAACGTATCTTTCGTAAAATTACCCTTCCGGGTGTTTGGCGTTCGAACCACCCTGGAAACTTCCTCTTTGGCCAACCGGCCATTCTTTCTCGCTTCCGGTTGGGTCCATCGGAGTTCTCTGCACCGAAAATTGAAAAAAGGTGAAAGAAATCATGAAGACTCGTCGAGGACGTTCTCCAGTCGCGAAACAAACAATTGGTGGTCGCGTTCAACGAACAAATTACGTGGACGTAACTGTTGTAAAGTTCAGATTATAATATTGTTGTTGTTTCTCTCTTCCTATCACTTGAGAAGAGATCTTTGAGTGATTGTTCCCCGTACGAGCCCCCAAATAACTGTTGTCCTCGTGCGGTATATTAAAGTATATTTAATAATATTACATGTTACAATGATACAAGTATCAAACGTAGTGTTGGTGATTGGTTTCGCTTTCTACTAAGGTAGAACGACCGCGTATTAAACTAAGCTAACCGCCTTTGTGCCTTCGGCACGCGTCTTGATCGTCTTTGTTGCCTAAGTCTTACACCGGCCTTTCGTCTTAGTACGTCTTTTAATCGTTTCGTCTTATCGTCTTCGTCGTACTGTCCGCGACACACTCCTCGGACATACTCTCGTTGTCGTACTCTTGCACTCAGGACACAAACTGTCCTCAAACATTCCTTTCGTACTTCATACAGTCATACCCATTCATTCTCTTTCGTTCTATTCCTCAGTCTCTCTCTGTAGAGGCTTGCAGCTGCGTTTTATGGCGGGTCCGTGCTTCGAGTTTGTTAGAGAGATTGTCCACATGGCTACGGCAAGGGCCTGTCACCGAGGGTCAGTTTATTTGTTGTTCGACTCGAGGCACGGAGCAAGTGATGGCTATTTCCCGTCATAAAACACTGCAAGCACTTGGACAGGGACCCTCTGCACAGCCTGGCACGCGAGGCCCTAGCGCGGCTTTGTTGCGTCATTCGAGATGCTGGAAAATTCCAGACCAGGCCTGCAGGGGTTTGGACACCCTGTCTACGTCGCGACGCCCCCACCTAAGCCCCATAGCGATGGGCGTGTCTTAGATTCGGCGGGACTAGGGCCCGTCGTAATTGGTCAGGCATTCGTCGCCACCCACCCTTAATTTAAGGGAGTAGGGCGAACCGAGGCGACGTTTGCACTGACCCGAGAAATCTTAGATCAGTGTACAGAATACCACCAAGACAATACAGCCAAGGATCTACGACTAGAGTGTACAGAGTACAGCCAAGGGTCTACAGCCAGAGTGTACAGAGTACAGCTAAGAGATCACGGTTAGAGTTTTGGCCTGAACGCACGGATCGACGTGTGAAGCTTCCTGCGTTAGTTCCCATAAAGAACTTGCACTCCTCGAGGGAATTATCAGCAATTCCTCGAGCTTCGACGTAATCTTGGACCTTCGAGGAAGTTCGGCAGCCGGCTTGTGCATCCAGTGAGGCGCCGTGTGTGAGGACAACGCTCAACACCCCCCTGGACGTGAGAGCAGCAAGCGGCGGAGACCTCGAAGGCGGCATTACCTTCTACATCGGTCCAGCCTATCGGACAACGATCAGTTACTCCTTCCATCGGGAAGGTGGTCCTTCGAGTAACCTATAGTCGGCACCCATCGTGCAAACACACTCAATGCTCGAAAAATCCTCGAGATCTACCACGAGCAGCTACACTCTCGCTTCAGATATTCGGTCCGTTCGGCCATCCTAATCGCTCGTCTTTTCCAAGCATACCTCACTTTCTCCGAGCCACAGGTACTCTCATTCATCCCCATGCATCCTTACACCTGGTCGTCGTGCAGGACCGCCTGTAAAGGGATCATCGGGCCTATCGTAAAAGCTTGCGGACAGATTGGCACCAATTGTTTACCTCAACCCGGGTCTGTCCGTACGTGCCGCCTTGTTTAGGCCCGCGGTCGAAACAGGCCCAAGCGAACTCGGAAAATCCGATCCTACGATATCTAGTTTATTATAATATGCAGGGATCTCGCGTATCTAGTAGTATAGTTATTGTATATATAAGAATATAAAGTTCGAAGAAATGCGTATACAGTGATATGTCTTGATGTGAACGACGACAGTTTCGTGTGGTCTTTCTGACTCTGGACTTGGAACTCGACTGAAAAGAAAAGACAAAAAAGGAAAAAAAAACAATGGCCGCGTGGTGGACAACCTTTCCGCGCTAATACGGAAACAGTTCTTAAAACTGTCATCGACATCTGGCACCCTTAAGATCATTGTTGCATTCACTCCAACAGTAACGAATTACGTTTGTTTAAACGAACGAGTCGGAGATCAGGTAAGACACCCTGTGTCGTGGACGTGTTGAGTTTATCGTAAGAATATTCTTTGGATATCTTTGAACGAATATCAAAACTAAAGTAATAGATATTAATTTATTTATCGAACAGTTAGGCTAATATTCGTAGCATTAAAAACAAGTTACTTCGAACAGCGTATAATCCGTTTGATCTTAGAACGATTATCACGTAAGAAATTTATTTACTAAATAATCTCATTTATCGAATAATCTACCAAAAATTAATACACCACGAATGTATACGATCTATTTCAAAAGCACGAAGCAATTGTTGCACGACGAATGAACAGAGCTTCTAAGTGGAAATTCGTTCATAATTTTTTCCAATCTTCTATAAATTAGTTTCTAATCGATTCTTTACAGAGTAATTTGTGAGCGATGAATTGTCACAACGACAACCGATCGATAATCTCTGTACGTAATAACCGGAGATTCCACTTATCGGAATAGAAGTAATGGGCCCGAGAATCTCTAAAGGGGTGATATAGCTTCTCTGAGTAACGGGTGTCTCGGAGTAACGGATCGCGTATATGCAAATTCCTCGCGTTAAGATTAGCTCCGGAACTCCGGCCACCGATATTACTAAATTTATCATCGCGACATCTATCCTTGGCGGCGAGGATTGCCATCTTGTGTCCCGAAAGCAATTTCGATCGTTGAGAATCGACGTTGCGCGATCCTCGCGAGAAGTTACGGCGCATAAGTTTCGCTTCTGTTGGACGTTAGGGTTAATCCCGGCCGACCCTAAATTCCCCGATCTGTTCATCACGGGGACGCGGTGGCGAGTATCGGCGATACGTTTGCCGAATCGATCGAGCATCTTTCGTTATCTGGGGCCCCGTTACCCCGGATACAAGGGATTTCGTCGGTTACATGGTTAATCTAACGCGATACGGGCACGGTATAGGTGTTTACGGTGTTCATTGAATTCATCGTTACGGCTGGACAGGACACGGCTCCGTCTCGCGTAATCGGTTAATAAACCCGAAAATAAACCCGAATGACCACGCGTCGCGATCTCGAACGATCTCGAAAATTTGCGCGCGTTGCTTCGAGACACCCGGTGTACAGAGTTGGGACACTTTGGACAGCTCACCGGGGTGATAAATTGTATCGTTGATTTGCAAGTCGTACTTCGTGAGTAAGTTGCAATGAAATTTTAATTAGAGCGTTAATTGACGATATGTTTCAAATTGAAAGTTAGTTTTGTTTCTTTTTTTGTGTATACCTGGATACAGTTGTGTATAATTGTGTATAATTTACAAAAGAAAATATTATGTGTGTAGAAGGAGGTGGAAGTGGATCCATTGTAATTCGAAAGGAAGCAATAAATACTATTGAAAGTTATTTTTGTTTCTTCTTTTGTATATAATTGTTAGATAGTTGGATACAGTTGTATACAATTTAACAATTGTATACAATTAAAAAAAAAAACACATTATACGTATAGAAGGAGGTGGAAGTGGATCCATTGTAATTCGAAAGGAAGTAATAAATACTATTGAAAGTTAATTTTGTTTCTTTTTTTGTATATAGTTGTTACATAGTTGTACACAACTGTGTATAATTTACAAAAAAAAACATTATGTATATAGAAGGAGATGGAAGTGGATCCATTGTAATTCGAAAGGAAGCAATAAATACTATTGAAAGTTATTTTTGTTTCTCTTTTTGTATATAGTTGTTAGATAGTTGTATACAACTGTGTATAATTTACAAAAAAAATAGTTGGATACAGTTGTATACAACTGTGTATAATTTGCACAAAAAATACTTTGCAGTTACGCAAACCTTCTACGTCATAGCATTGTTAGACAAGATGCTTTACTACGCGAATATACCAAGCGGTTTTTCCAAACTTTATTTTTCTCACAACTGATCGGCCATTTACAATCTCGATTAGGATCACTTCTAACATCCCCCTTTACAATGGAATATTACTAAAACGAAATAAACCGTTAACTCTTTGAGGCATAGTAAAGTAAGAAACGTTCCATCTTTCCAATATCCTCGTATACATAGGGTATTCTTCAACCCACCATGAAAGATTAAAGTAACTCCATACAAGTTTCACGGTGAGACTGTCAACGTTCCATCTCATAGATATCTAATTGATCTTAGTCTCTAGTTTCAGTTATTCCGTATTGTCACACACGTTCAGCAACCGTGCCTAAAAGAGTTAACGCGTACGCGATCGCGAGAAAGCTGTTCAAAACTGTTCCAAAACGTTTCGAAGGCTACGCCAGTGTCCAAAGTGGGGTTAGTAATAGAGACATCCGGGTGCATTGTTCAGAAGTGGACTCTTTCGTTGACCCGATCGTAGGTGGATCCGAGCAGGAGCTTCTGTTCCGTTCCATCGAGTCCACTCGCACGAACCGGATCGTTTAACTGGGTTTCCAGGACAGGCGTAATTCCGTGCCGGTATAATGAGAGTGGCCGTAATTTCGGGGTGGAGTGGGGGTGTAAGCCGGCTTTTCATTTGCCAAGAACATCTCTTCCTCGATTTCTACTTTGGGGCTACGCTCTCTCGCTGTCCATTAAAATTCTACGCTCGGAGTTCCGCTCGCTGGAAGATCGAACCGATCGCGATATCCAACCCCGACCACAGGGGGAATCGCGGAATAGCTTTAATCCAATTTCGATTGCGGAGAACAAGGGATGTTTAGCTAAGATCCGCGGAGTCGGCTGCTCTCGAGATAAAATAGGTTAAGAAGCTCTCGGTTCGTGGAACGAACGGGGTGCATGGACGAGGACGACGTCGAGGAATCGGTATATTGTGACGACACGTACAGAAGAAGCGGTTTTATATGCGCGTACACGAGCGAGCCCGGTCCTTTCCACATTGGAAACGCGCCACAGGCTTCCTACCCCGATAACATCTTTTTGTGCAGCCACGACGGGAGAGCGAGACGTCGTTTTCCTCCTCCCTCTCTGACATTTTTTCCCCCATTAGGAAACAGCCCCTGGGGAATTTCTTTCTCCATTAGCGACGCGCGTTAACGCGTATAGAAAATACCCGGTGAACCAACAGGAGGAATACCCTGATGAAAGTCGGACTCCTTAACGAGACTTTGCACGTCGATGGAGCACGAAACAACGATGAGAACGATCGCGGTTCGGTGGTCGTACGGTTAACGGTTTACGAGATATTCAATGTAGAATTTTTACCCGCCCGAGTAGCAGTGCAACTGACGGGCGAGAGCGCGGCGCAATCGGTCAGTTGCTCGTTCACCGTGCCGAAGGAGATGATCGTTTGATCGCTGGATCGAGACTTCTTTCAATGATATTTTTCCTCGTATTCTTGTTTTATTGCACGCGATCTTTCTATTATCTATGTTCGAGCATTAAATATCTTTAATCCTTTCGCTTTGTAGTTTTGTATTATTTTACTTTTATTTACGAAACGACCGGTTTGGTACAAGAGTAATTGAAAATTTTTACTAGTAGAGACGCATTAGGACACTTATCGAAAGTGAATCTAAAATAAAGCAACACGTGAATCTGTTGGGGCGAAATATTAAGGGATTATGTTGCCATTGTTTCGACATTTGGTCTATACGTTGAATACTTAAAAATCGCATAAAAGAGATCTCATTGAAAAAGTGGTATCGTCGGCAACAATACGATGTCTAGAGTGAAAATCGTATATTTTGTCGAAACGGTTTTCGCCCCTTGTTTAACGAAAAATAGAGAACGTTTTAATATTTATGAACGGAGGCGTAAATCAAGAGGCATTTCTGCCCGAATTAAAGAAGATTAAGTATGCTAATTGGACGAACAGAACTTTTATAAGGTATTTACATTTGTATGCTTTTAATGTTTTTACGAGCGAGGAAAATTATTCTATTTTACACATTTCTTTCGAGCGCTCCAGTTTGTTTCTCGATCGAAAACAATGGTAAAAAATCTTTGTTAATTGTACTTGATGTTGCATTTAGTTGACATCGTGGATTACCCCTCGACCACCGATATAGGGTGTCTCGCGAAGTAATCGATTCGATTCTATATTCATGTCATAATCGTAACACCGCTCCTATAATGTATCGATTTATTTATTTATACGCACGTTATTCGAGACAATTATTGTTCCGACAAACTCATCGAAAGTGTATCCGTTTCGAACACCATGAATAACAAATGCTATCCAGGAGAATTGTTTAATGCTTTCACTCGAACGAAAAATTTATTCGATGTTATTCTAACAATATCCAATCGCGATACCGGGCCAGCCTCTTCGTTGTCTCGTCGAGATCTCGTCGATATTTGTTGTTGTATCGATACCACGAGAAATGTCAACAAGTACATCTTACCAATACCAATGACCACTTATTTCGATACCTATCGATGCTTCAACGCGGTGCTTGGGAATTGATACGTATCGTTGTTGATGAGTGGGTTATTGGATCGGTCATATTGCTACAAAATACACGATGTTGCTCCTGTGGTACACGTGACACGGATGTACTGTCTGGAGCTAAAGAGGACGGTCCCAGGGGGTAGTAAAAACCAGAGGGAGAAGGGGGGTGACTCCACCTTTCATGTACTTCGCTCAGCAAGAACGAGAAATTTTTTACAATTATTACTTTACGCGTGCGCGAGATGTATGATGCACACCGTCCTATAAAATGTAGAGTTACCTGTTATCCGAAAAAACGACACCTTTAAATTTACCATTTGTATGCAAATTTATACAATTTTGCATCTCGTAGGTTTATTACAGCGCGACACCGTGTAAAATAATGTTCGTGGGTGCAAAGAGATTAAAATTAATTATAATTTTTGTTTATTCGATTGTTTTACTAACACATTAATTCTTATATTAAATTCTAAATTTTACTGAGAAAATAGAAAATATTGTCAAGAAAATCGAGCTTTGGTTAATAACGATACTTTGTTTGTACACCTAGCTTGTTTTACATAATTGTCGGTGTATTTTATTTTTTTAAATCAATACGTGTATGTTCGTTTACATATATACTCAGAATGAAGATGTTAAGTGAGTGAAAACGAAGCAAGAATCGTGCTCCGAGTAAGAATACGTCATATATTTTGGCTTCCGAAGACTACTCTTCTTTAACTGTCACGAACTACCCTTTCTCTTGCGACATCGTTACGAACATCCGTATTCGAGATACAGAGACCGCGCGTCAGAGATTGTAATAGTAACTGAAAACATGGAACGGTCCGATATATTTGCAGTATGGATTTTTTTAGCACTCTACCGCATTGAAGTTTTCGCGAGCAGTCGTGCATGCATGGTAGAATTGCCCTAAAGCAATTCCTCGTTAAAATTTTGTACTTCGCAGAACATCCTATATCGGTGGTCAATCATTGACCCGTAACCATGCAAACATACTCGTGAAATACATAGAAAAAAAAAACTCACAAGAGTAGAATCAACAAGGACTTTTTTCACCAGTATTTTTAATCGAGAAATAAACCTCCCTACAGAACTTAATTTTTGTAAAAATTCTTCTATTTTCCATATTCTATTCTTTTATTCTATTCTTCTAAATCTTCTATTTTTATAAAAATTCTTTCAAGTAGCACGAGTTTCTCGATTATTCGAAACATCGAAAGCCGTGACAGTTTCCCGTAACGTTTCTACTTTTACAAATAATTCTGTTGCTGCGCCAGAAAATACCACCGACCCACGAACTTTGCGCAAAAAAAAAATTGTTTATCAATTCTGACTCAGAGCCAAAAAAGCTTGCCAACCACTGCTCTTGTAACCAAAGGGAACAACTGGTAAATCGACACCATGTCGGAGTATCAGCTCGAAACAGAAGCCCTACTCGTGCTTACCACTTCGCTGGGAACAGGTTCGCGCAAACCTTTGAATCGTCGATATAATATCTACCATTTATCCGTTCAACCGCCCTTCCTCACTCTTCCGCGAGCTTTTCAATCCCGAGACCATAGGACGCTTTCGAGCGAAACAACCATCGAATTAACCGAAACTCGACTACTAGTAGAAAGTTTCGTCTCTGATCAGACAGCACGACTACTCCAAAACGATATATTACATTTCTGCATAAGCTCTGTCCTCTGATGCACGTATTGTTCCTTGTTATTTACTGCAGTTTCTCAACTGTCTGTAAGTTGTGCTACGCTTGTTTCAATCACATCATCGGATTTAACGTTAGAAAAAAAAGAAACTTATTTCATTTCTTACGGGCTCCAAATTGTCAGAGTTTGTCGTATTATTTATATATTTTGTTACGAGATTTGAATTCGAATATTTAACATTACACTTAAGTAGATCTTCCATATTTAACACCGCGCCGTTGTTACTATCAATCGGGACATTCTACTCGAATATATTCGACAAAGGGATTCGATAATTCGAACGATGATTCTTCGTCGGGACTAAAAGTACGCGAGTACACCCACGCATTATATACAATACGTATTGGTATAAAAACGAAAAGTAAAATAACTTCAAGATGAAAAATCACCACCGATCCACGAGTCTCGATTTAATGAACTCTCTCGAGAAAGAGAGGAGAAGAGGAGGAGGAGGAGGAGGAGGAGACACGAAACAGGCTGGAAGAGCGAGAGGATATAGCGCGTTCGGTAACGAGTGCGCGTCAGAGCACGGCTGACTCGCTCGCCGTAGGAGGAGTGGGGGGTTTAGTGGGTGGAGTTTCAGGGGTCGCGGAGCGGAGGGGGAAGCGAACGAGCGAAGCCGTAATGAGGAATTTCACCTAGGGACATTTCGTCGGGCGCATCCTACGCGGCTTTGTACGCCGGTCTATCGTCGCTTTGAGGCATGCAACGGCTTCTAATTAGGCCACCAAGGCGGCCCGTGGTTTACGCGGCTGTTTTCTTCGGTCCTCCTCGGCTACCGCGTGGCGTCGTCAACCTTACGACGCCACGATTATCAACGTATGTACGTACGTATGTGTGTGTGTATAAAGAGAGAGAGAGAGAGAGAGAGAGAGAGAGAGAGAGAGAGAGAGAGAGAGAGAACATACATATATAGTATGAAGTTTTTGTGTATATACACACCCACATATATATACATATATATACACACACACAAACACACATACATAGAGTGTGGACAGGGGGTGTCGTGGCAAGAGATGGAGAGTCCTCCCGAGCGTTTCTCCAGCGGCGCGGAGGCGACATTCGGCGCGAATGAAAGGGCCGAGGAGGACCGTGTCAAAGCGCCCGAGGCATTTTTCAATTACAGCCTGTTACGCGCTCGCCAAAGGAACGCGGCGGAAGAACGGTGAAAATGGAACGGCGGAAAGGAAGACGCGCTCAGGGACAAGGGAGGGGGGGTAGGCGTGGAGGTGTAGCTAGCCAGATCCGGGGTAGGGGCGGGGAGGAAGAGGTGACTACGGAACGAGCCAACCGGACGTTTATTAAACTCGCCTGTTTAAAGAAGGAACGATTGTAATCTTCAGCGATACGGTTGTACAGTTCTGGGTGTGTTATTTGCGATATTAAAATGGGACACAGGACAGAGGAAACTCGGGAATACACGTCGTTGAATACACGTCCAACGGACGGACGCTTTGTCCGATGTCGCGCGATAATTTCGTTTATTGTTGAATTTTTGTCCCCCCCGGTGCTTACGCCAATGTCCCGTTGAGTTGACGAGTAGCTTATACGCGAGTTGCTCGTTCGTCGGACGAGGTAACGCTTGCGAGAAGACGATCGAAGGGACCATGGTCGCGGTCCAGTGTTTATTCGTAGGCGATAAGGCTGGTAAAAATTTGGGTTCACGGTTGCCTAATTATTGCACAGGAGACGAAGGCTCTAGGTATTGCTCGAGGGGTATGAAATTTTTGCACTTCTGGACGACCGTGCTCGTTTTCAGCGTTTCATTGCTTCGATCTCAATGGCTGGTCCGATTATACCGAGAGCGCAAAGGTTCGCAGAGTTCAAGGAGTTTCGCGTCCGTGCTATTGGAATACTACTTTTATCGTACTTCGAAAATATATTCAATTTCAGAATAGTTTAAACGCCCGGATGTAGTCTGTTTATCTTCCCGGGTAAGTGATGTTTGTTCTTAAATTTTCCCTTGAAATGTCCAATCGTGAATTTACGATTACGAGGAAGAAACGAAACGAAACGTTTAAGGGCACCGTAAGAAGTTGCGAATCGTTTAACGATGCCGGTGCAGCGCAACGAAGTAACACGTGGAATGCGTTCTGAGCGCCGCGAGCGAAACGATATTAGGAGAAACGCGGAGCAGAGGGCACTCGAAACGACCGCATTGGGTCGTCGTTTAGCTCGAAATTGTTCCATTGGCGCAGCGACGGCGCGTTAAACGGCTATCGCTTCGTTTAACCCAGCCAGTTGTCGGAACCCTTCGGGCAAAGTAAGTCCATGGGTAATTTTATCGAGGTAAGTCGTTTTATCGTGGATTCGAACGACTAAATCGGATCGACTTGCTCGGTATAATAATTAATATGCACCATTATTTTTGCGCAATTTGTACTTTTATCGAGGTAAGTTTTCCGCGTCAAATTCGACTCGAAGAACCAAATGTTTCTCGGCTCGATCGAATCGACTTGTTCGATGTAGTAATTGACACGCGACATTAATCTTGCGCGACTCGTACTTTTATCGAGGTAAGTCTTCCGCGTCAAATTCGACTCGAAGAACCAAATGTTTCTCGGCTCGATCGAATCGACTTGTTCGATGTAGTAATTGACACTCGACATTAATCTTGCGCGACTCGTACTTTTATCGAGGTAAATCTTTCGCGTCAAATTCGACTCGAAGGATTAAAAGTTTCTCAGCTCGATCGAATCAACTCGTCCTGTGTAATAATTGACATGTGCCATTATACTTGCGCGATTCGAACTTTTATCGAGGTCAGTGTTTCAAACAGCTCTAACACGGGATTATTTTTATGAACAGTACAGCTCTACAAAAAGCACATATAGCACCGGATTACGATAAGAGGTAGCCGCGAGGAATTGTCCAACAAATGTGCAACAAGGATAAGAAGAATAAAGCTTTATTCTTTAACCGCAGACATAAATACCACGACGGATGATAGAAAGCGTAGACACCGTGGAATCCACCCGGTGAAGTCAATAGAGTCTTCGTCACGAACTACAGAATTGCGTAGACAGAAATAGCCATCCCTCAGCACATGGTAATCTCACAGAAGTACAAGTAGGTATGCGTGCACGCGATGTCGTCCATCCCACCGTGTTTGCCCAGAAGAATCGCGCAGTTCTGATTACCACCGGCGTTATCGGGATCACCAGGGATCGCAGGTGTCCATCTATCGTAGCCAGATTTCTCCAGCGATTCGCCCGTGAGAGTTACCCAATCGCCTTCGGCGAACAGATCGTGGATACCTAGCCAGGCCGAGTCGACGTTCGCTGCTTGCAACCATTTTATCAGGACAGTCTCCTCGGCCAACGAGTTCGGGATGGCCAGGTAACCTATCGAACAACGTTTCTTTATATTTCACGCTCGACGCTTGTAGTCTAGGTTGATCCTCTTATCGAGTTGCAATACGCGAATCGTGACGGATCGTCTCGTTGTTCAAAGTTCGAGAGAGAGAGAACGAGGAACTGGGAACCGATAACGAGGTGACGAAAACGTTCGTTGCATCCGGAGATCCAGAGGACAGGTATACGGGAGAAGTAAGTGTACAAGGGTGTGCGCATGCGCGGTTCTCCCGCGGCCGAGCTATACATTCGAAACAGTGAACGCGTGTACCTAGTGCGTACGTTCGAACGTTGCAGCGATATTTAAATACTTTTCACTGCAAGTTAACTCGATTTTCGTGAAGGCGAATACGCGCGTATTTACGAATTAAAAATAGAGCGACACGATCGTTAAAATTGTTGATAACAAATTCGCGATTGAATCTCCCATCGATGTTACATCATCGCAAAATTGATTGGTTCACATTCATTTAAAATGATTTCTTTTTATACGAAATAAGTAACATCACGAAATAATTTCTTTCGTAGGAAATAATTAACATTACGAAATAAATTTTTCACACGAAACAATTAATATTACGAAATCATTCTTTCGCACGAAATAATTAACATTACGAAATTCTTTTTTTCGTACCAAATAATTAACATTACGAAATCGTTTTTTCATACGAAATAATCAACATTACGAAATCATTTTTTGCATACGAAATAATCAATATTACGAAATCGTTTTTTCATACGAAATAATCAACATTACGAAATAAATTTTTCATACGAAACAATTAACATTACGAAATCAATTTTTCGTACGAAATAATCAACATTAGGAAATCATTTTTTCCTACGAAATGATTCGTCAAGTTAAAGCAATCGTTAGGAAATTTTCTATCCGCGTTAAACAATTCGAACGACCCGACGAAAGGATCGGAGGATCCCCGACGAAGCAGATCCCCCATTGGGTCGTTCTCGAGAAGGAAATCTCGCTCCAATAAACGTTTGTTCTACGATCTCGATTCGTTTTCGTAGAATATCGTATGCACTCGTCACGAGAGCGTGTTCGGTAGAAATGATTCGCATCACCTCCTTCTTCCATGCAAGACTTGCGGGCGTCATTCCAATTCTGCTTGCGACTGTGCAGCTTGTGAGCACCTATGCCCGGAGTGTTAATGTAGTCGTCCCTCTTCAAAACGCTCGTGCAACATCTATCACATTTGTCGCAATTACTCGTCGTCCTTTCTGGGTAAAACGTCTGCTCGTTAGCCTGGTAATTATTATGTCCGTTCATGGTAACCAACGACGGTGTGGAACCTGGAAGAACGCCTGTATCGCGACGAATATTTATACGTTGCTTTCCTCCCTGTTATTCCGCTCAATGCTCGTAAGCTTCGTAACACGGTACCTTCGTGACGCGAGCGAGCGAACGAGCGAACGAGCGAGAAACGATCGTTCGGGCTTTGAGTTTAATTAAGCGGTATTTGTTAAAATTGAAACGTTGCCTGGGAACGATCCGTTCGGAATAAAACCGTTTGCGTTGAACATCGACGTTACGAAATAATTTCGAGGCGATCCTTCCCCGTATGAATATTAAATTTTCAATTGTGTCCGCGCTACGAAACGTCCAAGAGCGAAACAAGTCACACGATCTGGAATTATTCGAGAAACAATTTATACTTGCGAATGGTTAGCCAAGGAGAGATCGAACGAGATACAACGTTACGAAGTTCAAAAATCAATAAAAAGGAACACAATCTTTAGCGTGCGAAACTCTCAAGATTGATTCCCCGATCGTTTCATTTGTTATTTAGAATACTGTTAGTTGAACGCTAATCAATTGAACGAGGAATTGAAAAAAATCACAAGGTCTGGAATTATTCGAGAAAGAAATTATCGTCGCTTGCTAGGAACGTGAAACTCTCAAGATTGATTCTCTAATCGTTCCGTTTGTTATTTAAAACACCGTTCGTTGTATTCGAACGCTAATTAACTATCATATAGTGGTTCGAACGGATGAAAGAATCACAAGGACTGGAATTGTTCAAAAACAATTTCTCGTTGCAAATTCATAGCGCAAAACTCTCGAGATTAAATTCTAAATTATTCCCTCTGTTATTTAAAATACCAATCACTTTGTTCGTACGTTGATCAACTTTCATAAGTGTTCGATAATATTGAACCGACGATAAAAAGAAGTCACAAAACCTGGAATTGTTCGAAAACAACTTCTCGTTGCAAACTCAGAACGCGAAACTCTCAAAATTAATTCTCTAATCGTTCCATTTGTTATTTAAAATACCGTTTGTTGTATTCTAATGTTAATTAACTATCATATAGCGGTTTGAACGGATGAAAGAATCACAAAACCAGAAATTGTTCGAAAACAACGTCTCGTCGCAAATTCAGAACGCGAAACTCTCAAAATTAATTCTCTAATCGTTCCATTTGTTATTTAAAATATCGTTTGTTGTATTCTAATGCTAATTAACTATCATATAGTGATTTGAACGGATGAAAGAATCACAAGACCAGAAATTGTTCGAAAACAACGTCTCGTCGCAAATTCAGAACGCGAAACTCTCAAAATTAATTCTCTAATCGTTCCATTTGTTATTTAAAATATCGTTTGTTGTATTCTAATGCTAATTAACTATCATATAGTGATTTGAACGGATGAAAGAATCACAAGACCAGAAATTGTTCGAAAACAACGTCTCGTCGCAAATTCATAGCGCGAAACTCTCAAGATCAATCTTCAGAGTTCTCAAGAATTAATTTCTAAATCGTTCCCTCTGTTACTCAAAACACCACTCGCTAGATTCGCACGTTAATCAACTGTCGTGTCGTTACCTTTAACAATACGACTCGGCGGTCTGGACGAGTCGTTGAGTATCCTGTTTTGGTTCACAACGGAGTCTACGACCATGGATACCATTGTTTCGTTCCTGTCTGGCATCACGAAGCAAAGTGTCCCGCTCGTAAAGACGAGAAGCATTAACAATTTCTCGAACATTGTACTTTCTTACGAACGATTACCAACAGAAGTTCCCTTTATCCCTTAACGACCTAACAAGGAGAAAAATGATCAATTTCGAACGAATCGATATTCGACGAAAACGAAGTCAGTTGCGTCACGGTTGCCTAATTATTGTTAGGCATTTATTATTTATTATTGATATAGGCAAAAGTCAAATTGAACCAGTTTCGATCATGGACAACTCTCTCTGCGGTTCGATGGACAATTTCGCACGTACCGATGGTAATTTTTCGATGGATCTCGATTCGCGTTCGATCACTCGATGTTAGCCTCAGCTATGGTTAGCCACGGAACACTGTACTCGCCACCATCAGGCGCGAGCTACTTATGGCGTGCGTGTTCTATTCTTTTTTCGAAGCTCACCAAACTGGAAACACGACATTCCATTGATATTACCGCGTTTCAAGCAAACCTTGAACTCGAGGATTTCCAACTGAATTTCCGCTACCGGGTGATTTCGGGGCTGTTAAACCTGTACACGCGAGCGACGAGATTTCAAATCGCGACTGAGCGAACCGACGATGCACAACCACGCTTAGAAACAACTATATTTCCCCGCACGAGTCCACGGAGCTGTTCGTTTATAATTAGACGTCGAGCTTACCGCGTCGAGATTGTTGGTTGCATTAACCTGTATAGAGAAGTCTCGGTGACGATTCTGTGGAATTAATTGCGATTATTGATTTTTTTTTTTTGCAACGAAACTGGTCGATCGATTGTAAAATTATTCCGGTATCGGAAGCATGGTGTATTAATCGATGACTTAATTCTTGAAATTAAGAAAAGAGTGTTCGATTTGGTAAGAAATAATTATGTTAATAAGAAGAAGAATTTTTAAGCGATTTACTCGTTTTCCTTTTCTGTTAGTGGTTTACTGGAACCGCTGTAACTTTGAGGGAAAAAATCGTACGAAGGTGTACCTAGGCTCGTTTCAAAGGGAAAGCTCTCACCTTTGCGAGAATTGAGAAATCAATTGCGAAAAAAATTTAATAAACACAGTGGAGAAGTTTGAATTTGGACAGTTTTCCAAACGAAGAGGGAAGAACCTTCGCTTTCTCGCTCCGTAACCGAGTATAGAAGCGCTTTTAGGGAAACTGGATCCAAGGGTGAGAAAGTAGAGATTTGTCCCTTTAAAATGAGCTTAGATACATCTCTGTACGATTTCCGCTTACAAAGTTACAACGATTCAAAGATCGACGACTTTTCGACCCAAAATTAACGATCCAAAGTGTATATTATTCTTGTGTTAAATTTAAATTAGAAACTGTATCGACGGAATCGATATGCACGGTGAGATGTAGTTTTCTGAAAAATTTCGTTAAAAGATTTTTAACATACATAGTACATCACAGAACCTAAAAAATTTTTTAATTTTTCTAATTTCTTTTTTTAAGTTACTAGTTGCCCCGGGCCTCGCGATCTCTAGGATCGACACTGTTTACGAGCTCAGAATGGTACCAATTACACAACTGTAGTAAATAAAAAAAAATCGATGACTTTTCGACTCGAAATTGACGATCCAAAGTGTATATTATTCTTGTGTTAAATTTAAATTAGAAACTGTATCGACAGAATCGATATGCACAGTGAGATGTAATTTTCTATAGATTTTTAACGTACATTATATATCACAGCAGCCAGAATCTAAAAAATTTTTAAATTTTTCTAATTTCTTTTTTTAATTTACTAGTTGCCCTGGGTCTCACAATTTCTAGGGTCGACACTGTTTACGAGCTTAAAATGGTACCAATTACACAACTGTGGTAAATAAAAAAAACATCTACAACTTTTCGACCCAAAATTGACGATCCAAAGTGTATATAATTCTTGTGTTCAATTTCAATTAGAAACTGTATCGACAGATCGATATGCACAGTAAGATGTAGTTTTCTATAGATTTTTAACGTACATCGTATATCGTACATCACAGAATCTAAACAACTTTTTAATTTTTCTAATTTCTTTTTGAATTCATAGGGCTCTATTTGCCCCTGGTCTCGCGATCTCTAGGGTCGACACTGTTCACGAACTGAGAATGGTACCAATTACACAACTGTGGTAAATAAAAAAAACATCTACAACTTTTCGACCCAAAATTGACGATCCAAAGTGTATATAATTCTTGTGTTGAATTTCAATTAGAAACTGTATCGACAGATCGATATGCACAGTAAGATGTAGTTTTCTATAGATTTTTAACGTACATCGTACATCACAGAACCTAAAAAATTTTTAAATTTTTCTAATTTCTTTTTTTGAATTCATAGGGCTCTATTTGCCCCTGGTCTCGCGATCTCTAGGGTCGACACTGTTTACGAACTGAGAATGGTACCAATTACGCAACTGTAGTAAATAAAAAAAAACTTTGCTCGATTAACGGGGCAAATCCCATAAAAAGACGAGCGTCCAGCGTGCATCGACAACGTTTATCTCGAGGAAATACTGGAAACGCTCGTGAAAACTCGCAACCATCGGGAAATTCCGAAAGAGTATGTCGCAGCAGGAAGACGTGTCTTTAACGAGCTTGGAAAAAATTATAGAAACTGGTTGGCAAATGTTTAACGTACCTGTCGCGTTCCCTAGCCACGACACTCGGTCGTCGGTGGATTTACAGTTGTATATAACTTCTTCGCCGAGAAGAATTTCCGGAGAACGAGTTGTAGAGATGAGAGACGAGTCGTACAGCACGCTCGATTGAACAACCTTGATCGTTATTGAAAAATTGAATTTCAATTGCAATCGTACGGACCGATTGCGCTTAAAATTGATTTCAATCGGAATTGTAAAAACCGATTGTTCTAAATTCAGTCTCGATTGTAATTTTGAGGACTGATTGCATTTAGAATTATCTTAGTGGCGATTACAAAGATCGATTGTGTTTAAAATTATCTTAATGTCAATTACAAAGATCGATTGTGGTTAAAATTATCTTAGTGGTAATTATAAAGATTGATTGTGTTTAAAGTTACCTTCAATTGCAATTGTAAAGCTAGACTGCACTTAGAATTAACTGCAATTGCAATTGTAAGGCTAGACTGCACTTAGAATTAACTGCAATTGCAATTGTAAAGCTAGACTTCACTTAGAATTAACTGCAATTGCAATTGTAAAGCTAGACTTCACTTAGAATTAACTTCAATTGCAATTGTATAGCTAGACTGCACTTAGAATTAACTGCAATTGTAATTCTAAAGCTAGACTGCACTTAGAATTAACTGCAATTGCAATTTAAAAGCTAGACTGCACTTAGAATTAACTTCAATTGCAATTGTATAGCTAGACTGCACTTAGAATTAACTGCAATTGCAATTGTAAGGCTAGACTGCACTTAGAATTAACTGCAATTGCAACTGTAAAGCTAGATTTCACTTAGAGTTAACTTCAATTGCAATTGCAAAACTGGATTTCACTTAAAATTAGCTTCATTTGAGCTTTTTAAGGATCGATTTCGCTTAAAATTAACTCCAGTCGTATTTGTAAAGCCAGATTTCACTTAACGTTAACTTCAATCGGGATTGTAAGGATCGATCGCGTTTAAACTTACCTCCGATAGCAATTAATAAGGCCAGATTGTGCTTAAAATTAACCTCAATCGCGATTGAAAAGTCAGATTTCAATTTCAATTGAAAAATTAATCGTTACTTTTCACTTGCGCGGGACAATGAATTCTTTTAAGAACCGATACGACAATCGGCGCTGGAACTGTAACGGGAATCGATACGTTCGATTTATGGACAGTTTCGATTCAATTGTTAATTGTAATTTCGAAAGAATAGCTGCGATTAATTGATTCTCGCCAATTAAGGGAATTAATCGATCGATCATAATTGTCGCGTCGATTGATTTTCGCAATTAAGAAATTTCATTATCGATTACATTTGACCGTTTAAAAAATTTGAAAATTTAATCGATCAATTACGATCAATCGTGATTGTCGATTCGGTGAAATGTTTGCCAAAACGATCGCTGTCTTTTGAAGAATCTACGTAACGTAAGAACGAAAGAATTTCGAAATGAAAATCAAATCCACGATTAGGTTACTCGATGTAAGCTTCGGAGCCAATACGACTTCGAAATGATAAAATAAAAAAAAAAATTACCGTTAAAATGACGAACGTTTGGAAATACTGATCCATCGATTAACATTTCGATCTTACGATTCGGAAGTCGAAAAAAAATTATACAAAAATAAACATCTAACAAGCATCGACTTCCAAATATACGAAAAGAAAATTATTAATTGAAGATTGACTTATGTTGAAATCGTGAAGTCGAAAGTAAAACATTCTAATACCTAAGATTCGAGTATTCATTATTATAAACAATAGTATGTACCACTATGTACGTATTCTTGTATTGTTCAACTATTTTACTATATATTCTCGTATTGTTCAACTATTGTACTATGTATCTTCGTATTGTTCAACTATTGAACTATGTATTCTTGTATTGTTCAATTATTGCACTAGGTATTTTTGTATTGTTCAACTATTGCACTATGTACGTATTCTTGTACTGTTCAACTATTGTACTATGTATTCTTGTATTGTTCAACTATTGTACTATATATTCTTATATTGTTCAACTATTATACTATGTATTTTTGTATTATCCAACTATTGTACTACATATTCTTATATTGTTCAATTATTGCACTATATATTCCTGTATTATTCAACTATTAAACCATGTACATAGTCTTGTATTCTTCAATTTTATTTTACCACGTAGATACCATTATACGTACTATTGTACCATACAACCGTTGCACTCTTTCCAAATTAATTTAATTCCTCCTTCCTCCAGGAGAGGGAACACAGGATAGGATAAAAATGGTACACCCCGATAACACAACAGTCCCAAAGGAAAGACAGTTACCCCAAGGTAGAGACAAACAGTGACAAAGATATGTAATAAAAATACAAGCTACGCGACGGTCCTCCTTCTAAACTTTGTAAGTGGAACGGTCGCTTCGAATTTTATTTTTAATCGTCCTTGAAGAGACAAATCACCTCTATCGAACGTATCCTCTTATCTCGTGGACGGAGGAAACAGCACCTCCTCCTCCCTCAGAACGATACAAGTCTCTTTCGTGGGAGCAGCTTCGATAACAAAGACACACTGTATTTTCTGACACTACGGGTACCCATAGACCCGATCGTACGATCCGTATACGAGATCTCCGTGCTCAACAAATGTCAATCTCGCATACAAACTTGTGAAGCAAGTTGCAATTGACGTCGTCCATGCCCCCGGATTTCACGAGGACCCCGCAGTTTTGATTCCCGCCATAATTGTCCGGCTCGTTCGGCCACATGGTGGTCCATTTGTCGTAACCGGTTGATTCCAGGGGTTCACCCGTCAGAGTGATCCACTCGCCCTCCGAGAAGAGATCGTGGACACCCAGCCATACTTCGTTGACGTTCGCGGACTGCATCCAAGTCAACAGGGTACTCTCCTCGGTCAACGAGTTTATAATGGCCAAGTGACCTATCGAACAATGCTCGTTTATTTAATTTCTTCGTGGCCGGACCGTACCAAAGGGATCTGATTTCGATCGAAAGCGGTGTCACGCTACTTGACCCTCGATGAATACGGAAATCCCGGTATCCGGTGCGGTGAGTCGCGGACGAGACTATAGTCGGACGAGAATCGATTCACCCTCGTTCAGGGTGCACGAAACGAGACCGTGGATTTGGTATACGATTGTAGTCTCGCGTAGATTTAGTAGACGATTATTGTCTCGTGTAGATTTAGTGTACATGGATTATAATCTTGTATAGAGTTTGGAGCGAGAGACTATAGTTTCTTGTAGATTTAGTATGAAATGATTATAATCTTGTGTAGAGTATAGAACGAAAGGTTATAGTTTCGAGTAGTAGTAGTCTCGCGTAGATTTAGTGTACGATTATTGTCTCGTGTAGATTTAGTGTACATGGATTATAATCTTGTATAGAGTGTGCAGCGAGAGACTATAGTTTCTTGTAGATTTAGTATGAAATGATTATAATCTTGTATGGAGTATAGAAGGAAAAGCTATAGTTTCGTGTAGATTTAGTATACAATGATTATAATCTCCTATAGAGGATACAACGAAAGACTATAGTTTCGTGTAGATTTAGTATACAATGATTATAATCTCGTATAGAGTATAGAACAGAAGGTTATAGTTTCGTGTAGATTTAGTATACAATGATTATAATCTCATACAACAACTATAATTTCGTGCATGTTTAGTATACAATGATTATAATCTCGTACAATAACTATAATTTTGTGTAGATTTAGTATACAATGATTATAATCTCGTACAATAACTATAATTTTGTGTAGATTTAGTATACAATGATTATAATATCGTACAACGACTATAGTTTCGTCTAGATTTAGTATGCAATGATTATAATCTCATATAGAGTTAATATACAACGACTACAGTCTCGTATAAATTTAGTATACGACTATAGTCGCATGTAAATTTAGTATATCGACTACAGTCTGATATAAATTCAGTATATACCGAACTTAGTCTGATATAGATTTAGTATACAGCGACTATAGTATCGTATAGACGTAATATACGTCTCTAGTCTTGCATAGATTCAGTATACAGCGACTATAGTATCATATAGACGTAATAGACGACTCTAGTCTTGGATACATTTAGTATACAGCGACTATAGTATCGTATAGACGTAGTATACGACTCTAGTCTTGCATAGATTCAGTATACAGCGACTATAGTATCCTATAGACGTAGTATACGACTCTAGTCTTGCATAGATGTAGTATACAGCGACTATAGTATCGTATAAACGTAGTATACAACTTTAGCCTTGCATAGATTTAGTATACAGCGACTATAGTATCGTATAGACGTAGTATACGACTCTAGTCTTGCATAGATTCAATATACAGCGACTATAGTATCCTATAGACGTAGTATACGACTCTAGTCTTGCATAGATTCAGTATACAGCGACTATAGTATCGTATAGACGTAGTATACGACTCTAGTCTTGCATAGATTCAATATACAGCAACTAAGTATCGTATAGATTCAGCATACAACTAGTAAAATAAATTTACTATACAACTCGTTGGACCAAGATTCGACAATTACGACGTATCACGAAAACGACCGAACACCTCGAAAACGTGAAATAATACTTCTCCATAGTTTTCGAAAATAATCACCCGAGTTTCGAATTTATCGACGGACGAGAAACGATTTTGACACCACCGTGATCGTTTTACGGTAGCCCCTCGTTATAAGCGTCGCGCTCGCGCCTCCGTAAAAGGCAAATCTATCAATTACGTTACCCCCGCTACCGTTATCGTATCCCGTATAAATTGTTTGCATCACCTCCCTCTCCCTCGCAAACTTTCCGCGCCATGTTCCACTTCATTCCGCGAGAGTGGTACTTATGAGCTCCTATGCCTGGACTGATAACGTAATCGCTTCTTGTTAAGATGTTGGTGCAATTCCGGGAGCAATCGTTCGCTACCCAGTTAACGTAAAATATTTGTTGACCGGCATGGTAGTTGTTCTGACCGCTCATAATTACCGGCTGAGAATCTGGAAAAAGAGGGGGTCGTTTCTTGGTGAATCTTCCTTCTTTTTTTTTTTTTTTTTTTTTTGGTTAATCGATTACACTAATCAACGAACAGATCGATGGAACAGCCAATGGCGGGAACCGTGCAAATATAGGAGCACGGAGTGTTAAATTTGCAACTGAAAAGCAGTTATGAATTTACGAAACGAATCAATACGTACACAGGGGTGGTTGACCACAGTACATACCGGGTGTACCGCAATATACAAGGCCCGCGATGCATTTATACACTCGCGTGGCAAGTTCATAGAAACACGCGTCCGGTTCCCACGAATATTTATTTCGCTCGTTGGAAGATTTTCAACAACACCGATAAACGTGACCGAGCAATTACGTTTTTATTCGTCGTGCGCTACGAAAATAAATCGAAACGCAAACAGACACGGACAAACGATTCGAGAATCCTTTCGTATTCGTGCGTATCGATTCGGAGTTCGTGCTTCCCGTATCGTTTTAACCTCCGAGTTAAGAAAAATTTCAACTGACTCGTGACATCTATCGTTTCTCGCGACGATGTTTCCGGCTTGCATCACTGGGAAAAACCAATTGCAAATATCGAGTTACGGATAGCTTTAACGTAGCTTCGAAACTTACGCGCGAGTATTCTCGAAACGGTTTGCAGTTGTTTCTTTTTTATTTTATTTTTTTGAAATTCGAGTCGAGAAAAATTACACAAACACGTGTAATTCGTATTCTTTCGTTTCCACGTTCGTGATCTGCGTTCGAAGGTTTACTTCTTCCACGTGTCGCACTTGTAAGTACGAGTAATTAAGTTTTTGCACGAGAAGAACTCGTTAATGAATTCCCACGGTTCGAATGATAGGTGTGGCGTGAACGTTATTCAATGGACGATTTAAAAAATTCATTAAAATCTACCACGACGATAAAAACGTTCGAGAGTGTGTATCGATAAAGTAATAGGTTGTTCGAGAAGTTTTATCGAGCGACAAAATTTATCGAACAACCTGGTATAGTTCCACGAGTCTAAGTCATTATTGTCTTCGAATTGAACGATTAATTATATATCGAGAAACGTGTAATATCGCTCGTTAGATCGTGTTAATTCGGACGAGTTTTTAATATAGAATCTTGTTGCAATGGGTTCATAGTTACGGTCTCTAATTCGCACAGGGTGTCCAATTTTCTGCGAGAGAAATGGCACACTTGTTGAGTAACGACACGTACTGCAAGACTTGTTGCGTGAATTCCATTCCAATTACCACTTTCTTCGAAAACAATGGTCACTGATATACGCGGTGACAAATCTCTCGAGCGATTTCGTTAATATAAATTTACCGGAGGTGGGAAATATTTGCGTTTAACCTATCATTTCATTACTATCGACAATCGAACGTTTCGTTTCAGAGATAATTTCATCTTTCTGTATCTGGTCGTCGAAATTGTTTTCGACGTTACACTATTGATCTTAGAAAGGAAATTATGCAATGAAAAAATAAGATTTCGGTAAAATAAATGTACCAAAGGTAAGAAACATTTGCATTTAAACGATCTATCGATAATTGAACGTTTCGTTTCAGAAATAAATTTATCTTTCTGTATCTGGTTGTCGAAATTGTTTTCGACGTTACACTATTGATCTTAGAAAGGAAATTATGCAATGAAAAAATAAGATTTCGGTAAAATAAATGTACCAAAGGTAAGAAACATTTGCATTTAACCGATCTATCGATAATCGAACGTTTCGTTTCAGAGATAAATTCATCTTCCTGTATTTAATTATCAAAATTGTTTTTGACATTACACTATCGATCTTGTTACGAAATTATGCAATGGAAACGTTGATACTTTTAATGAGTTTCCCTCTAGTGCACCGGTTACGAGAAAAATAAAGAAATTGCAAAACGTTAACAAACAAAGCTAAAGTTGTTTATTGCGAGCACAATATTGTCGAAAACAAGTTCACGTGGATAACAAATACATCGACGTAGAACAAATATATTTTACGATCGATCGTGAAATATTTTCGCTCGTTTTTACTCATAATCGAGACTTTTTAACAACACGTTCTTTATCGTAGCAAGATTGTACGCATTAAAAAATATTTTTTATTAAAAAATAAAACGAAAATAAGCATCGAGCCAGAAATTCGTAAGATCAGTTAGATACCTGTTCTACTAGTCTTTGGTATTCATTGATACAATTTGTTGTTCTACGTTTAAACTATGTATATACATCGTTGCACGCATAGATACAACTACAGAGGAAACACTTAACGAAAATTATCTTGTTTTGCATCGACCTGTCAAATGTTCATTGAAAACATTGCAAGGGAATACTGGAAGATTATATATGTACATAAATAAAACAAAATGAAATAAAGTAAAATGAAATAAAATAAAATACAATCAAATTAAAAAAACAATTAAACTCGAGCTTTGTAACGTCAACATTGCGTACCATGTAATCACAAAATGACCAAGATGTCAGACTCGACACGATCAACGAACCAATCTTTCATATTTCTCGATAAATTTTTATTTTTCTACGTATAACCTACCGCTGTTACTTGTGACAGACGTAGTGTCATTGAATACTTTCACTTCGTACACGTGTGAGTTGTTAGGCCCAGTTCTATTGTAGAAATTTACAAACGGGTAACAAAACGTCCCGCTCGCGAGAACGAGAAGAATTGTTAACTGCTTATACATGCTGTGTTTTCGGAAAAAGAAAACAGTCGTTCCGATTCACTTGTCGCGGGTATGCGACGACCTTTACGACCTATCGACAAAATAAACTTGTTTTCATTTCCAAATTGTAAATTTCTTATTTTAGTATTATTCGAAGAAAATAGAATGATCGAAGAGAACTCCCACAACGATCCTCTAGAGGGTGGAACGTAATCTTTCCAATTTGAAACAATGGACAATTTTTTTTGCATTTCTTCAAATATTCTGTCTTGTACAATGTAAGAATATTTCAAGTACCGAAGTGAAAAAGTTCTATTCAATATTGTATGTAATTTTTGCCTCGAGAAATTTCCAGAGCAGAATTAATATCGAAAGTGTGATCTTTATATTTTGTAAGAAAGTTATATTAGAAATGATATGTAATTCGTCACGAGAGAATCTTCGAGTGCTGAGAATTAATATTGGAAGAATAGTAATTTCTTTGTGAAAAAGTTACGTTTAAAAGTATATATAATTTTTGCTTCGAGAAATTTCCAAAGCAAAGAATTAATATCTGAAGTGTGATTTTTATTTTTTGTAAGGAAGTTATATTAAAAATTATATATATAATAATTCGTCGCGAGAGACTCTTCAAGAGCAGAGAATTAATATTAGAAGAATGGTTATTTCTTTGTTAAAAAGTTAAAACTTTGTGAAAAAGTTACATAATTTTTGCCTCGAGAAATTTCCAGAGCAAAGAATTAATATCTAAAGTGTGATTTTTATTTCATAAAAATTTTTATTTGATCAAGGTTATATTGAAAATTATCTATATAATAATTCTTCATCGAAGAACGATAATTATCTTTGTGAAAAATTTATATTCAAGACTACATACTTTTTCACAAATAAACTTATCACTCAAAATTCTATTAAAGTATGTAGTTTTGAATATAACTTTTTCACAAAGAAAATGATCACTTTTACAATTTATATTATTTGTATATAACGCTCGGAGAAATTTCCTCATACAAATAGATTCTCGTCGCGGGACAGTCTTCGAAAGCGAAGCGTTAATATCGTCGGAGTATTTAATTTCACGTACAGATTCGTTCGGTTACTCGTATAAAAGACACCCCGCGAACGTTTGTCGATTCAACGGTTGCGCGTCAACGATTGACGTTGTTTCACTAAACTGACCAGCCTCGTTCGCGAGCTTTTATGCGATGCTTCTCCTTCCTGCTTCGACGTTCCGGCCTCGCCTTGTCTATCGGGTGAACAAACGGAACCGACGTTTGGATACTCAGGACCATTGTGGGAACCTTGAATTTCTCGGATTCACGTTTCAAGATCATCGTTTCCCCCACCGTGTTACGTTTGCAACTCTTCTTATCTCTCAGGGAATTTCCAATCGATTCTAATGCACGTAGAACGTTCTCTAATTCACGACTGGTTTTCCTGGTCGATTGTGGCGGGAAAAAAATATTCAAAATTGAACGAAATTTTGAGTAAAGTGTTATCGATTTACAAGCAACCGTAAGTTTTTGATTATTTTCCTGGTCGATTGTGGCGGGAAAAAAATATTCAAAATTGAACGAAATTTTGAACAAAGTGTTATCGATTTACAAACAACCGTAAGCCTTCGATTATGTTCCTGGTCGATTGTGGCAGGAAAAAAATATTCAAAATTGAACGAAATTTTGAACAAACTATTATCGATTTACAAGCAACCGTAAGTTTTTGATTATTTTCCTGGTCGATTGCGGCGGGAAAAAAATATTCAAAATTGAACGAAATTTTGAACAAAAAGTGTTATCGATTTACAAGCAACCGTAAGCCTTCGATTATTTTCCTGGTCGATTGTGGCGGGAAAAAAAATATTCAAAATTGAACGAAATTTTGAACAAAGTATTATCGATTTACAAGCAACCGTAAGTTTTTGATTATTTTCCTGGTCGATTGTGGCGGGAAAAAAATATTCAAAATTGAACGAAATTTTGAGTAAAGTGTTATCGATTTACAAGCAACCGTAAGTTTTTGATTATTTTCCTGGTCGATTGTGGCGGGAAAAAAAATATTCAAAATTGAACGAAATTTTGAACAAAGTATTATCGATTTACAAGCAACCGTAAGTTTTTGATTATTTTCCTGGTCGATTGTGGCGGGAAAAAAATATTCAAAATTGAACGAAATTTTGAGTAAAGTGTTATCGATTTACAAGCAACCGTAAGTTTTTGATTATTTTCCTGGTCGATTGTGGCGGGAAAAAAATATTCAAAATTGAACGAAATTTTGAGTAAAGTGTTATCGATTTACAAGCAACCGTAAGTTTTTGATTATTTTCCTGGTCGATTGTGGCGGGAAAAAAAATATTCAAAATTGAACGAAATTTTGAACAAACTATTATCGATTTACAAGCAACCGTAAGTTTTTGATTATTTTCCTGGTCGATTGTGGC
The DNA here is from genome assembly GCF_051014685.1 of Ptiloglossa arizonensis. NCBI lineage: Eukaryota > Metazoa > Arthropoda > Insecta > Hymenoptera > Colletidae > Ptiloglossa > Ptiloglossa arizonensis. The sequence goes on from NC_135050.1 coordinate 26,070,097, forward strand.
GGGAAAAAAATATTCAAAATTGAACGAAATTTTGAGTAAAGTGTTATCGATTTACAAGCAACCGTAAGTTTTTGATTATTTTCCTGGTCGATTGTGGCGGGAAAAAAAATATTCAAAATTGAACGAAATTTTGAACAAAGTGTTATCGATTTACAAGCAACCGTAAGCTTTAGATAATTTTCCTGGTCGATTGTGGCGGGAAAAAAATATTCAAAATTGAACGAAATTTTGAACAAATTGTTATCGATTTACAAGCAACCGTAAGCCTTAGATAATTTTCCTGGTCGATTGTGGCGGGCAAAAAATATTCAAAATTGAACGAAATTTTGAACAAAGTGTTGTCGATTTACAAGCAACCTTCGATCATTTTGCGCAAACACGATGGAAAAGTTATTTTTAAAAACAAATAAAACGAGTGCAAGCGAAAAATTTGATATTGTCGATTTCGAACACAATTCGAAACAATGCGAGATACGCAAAATTCGTAACGGTATTTTACGCGTAAAAGTCGATGTTTATATTGTAAATAGGAGAAACCGATGGAAATAATAGTCGACGCGCGTGGAAAGCGATAAATTGAGATAACAGTGAACGGTGTGTTTATTTTTGGGGAATATACTTGTAATTGTATTACAACCGCAATGTAAAATGGAAAGAATGATTATTGTTTTTCGAATGATTCGATTGTGTAACAATTGGCTAAATATCGTGTTAACTCGATTCTCGATGATAGTAGTTTATTTAAAACGCGCGTCGCATCGATCCGGGAAAATAATTTGTTTACGTGTCGTTGGACGAGAATAAACTATCCTCGATTGTTGAACACTCGCGCGCGCGTAAAATTAGTCAACGTTTCACTAATGTTACTGCAGGTTAGTGCACTCATGTTGCAACGATATCGTGGTTCTTCGAATTTTTAACGCCAAACTCACTCGTGAACTTATAAATTTTTCTGAAAAATGTCTCGTCCTAAGATAACCAGTTATATCGATTATTCGTTGCGTTCGATACGTTAGATTTCGCTTAGAATCCTAATAAATAACAAAGAAATTTCCTAGAATAAACGCACCGTTCTTCGCAATCTCGATTTATCGCTTCGCGTGCTTGTTAATTATCATTTTTTGACAGTTGTTTTCCTTCGCGATATAAATATCAATTTTCACGATCGCGCAGTCCTTTGTTATCTAAATTTATCACCTCCTACGCTTGTTACTTACTATTTTTGACATTTCCTTTTATTCACGATACAAATCTCGACTTCTCCGATCTAACGTTCTCAATTATCTCAATTTATCGCTTTCAATCCTCGCTAATTACTATTCTTCAGTTTCTTTTTTTTTTTTTTTTTATTTTACTTACAATATAAATATCCATTTTTCGTTCGTAAAACAGCGTTCGAATCTTTGCATTTCGCGCGTTCCTTTCCAAGCTACGATCCATGACCAACAATTAACCATTTTCGAACAATTTCAAATTTTTCGCATTTCTTGTTTCCTCTATATTTTCTTCCACCCTTTTGAAGATAAACAATCCTAAGTTTACAGTTCCTTGGAATCAGTGGAACGCTTATTAGTATTTCAAGCGTCTACTTAAATTTTGCTTACTTCGTTTTTTAATATTCTTCGCAAAATTAACAAGGTTCACGGTGAATTTTTTTTCTCATCGCGATAACACGATGGAAATCAATTAACGTAGTTTTTCATCCCCCCTCTCCCTTCCTACGTGCAACCTTGAACATCGTTCGAGGCGCAGAAAAGTTTCTTAGACCGAAAACAACTATTCATCTCGCGATCTCACGCAGCCTGGTTAATTGCTCACACATGCTGCATTTGTTGCATAGAAAACAAGCTGTTGCGGTAACAACGACCTGTGGATTTAATTATTGCGGATCGAATGGATCGTGTAAAATTCACGTCGAGATACATCGGTGTACGCGGAGATAATTATACGAGTCTTGTTATTTTAATATTTTTTACACGTTGCAATTTGTTCGAGTATAATTCACGAACTTGATTACATTCTCGATTATGACACGCGACCGTAGACACGCGATATCGATGGGAATTAAACATAATTACCACCGATCGGGAATTTTTTTACAGAAACGTATCGCTTTCTCGTCTTTGTAAAAATGTTAATATTAATGTAAGTCGTTTATTATTGTATCTTGCTAATGTTCCACTGAGCACGTTTAAGAGTACCAATGAGCTGTGTAGAGTTGCTCTCAAGATTCCAAAGAGATACGTTGTTCTATTCTTTAATTGTTCTCGGTTAATGTTTGTTAATTTATATCTCGATAATGCGCACTGTAGAGGGGGTAAACGATGATTTTTCACGAAACATTTGTCTCGTTGAACTTCAGTGTGTGTTCTATGGTTCTATGGGATTATTCGTTTACCCATAAACTGTACAGAGTTCTTTCTGAAAGATGCAAGTGAAATTAGAAAAATTATTTTACTCGTAGTAAGTAAAATATTTGGGGGGAAATGAATTAAAATTGGTATAAATGTAGAAATGCAACAGAGAGTGAGAAAAACGTGGATAGTATTTATTAACACTTATACATAAACGAAAAATAAATATTTCGCAGTTCTAGAATTGTAATATTTAAATACTGAGCCAATATTTTCCAATAGAGGAGCGTGAACCTAGAGAGAGAGAGAGAGAGAGAGAGTGTCTCGAAGGGTTGAAATAAAAATATTTATTGTAGAAAAATACGAACTTGAACTTACGATCGATAATAAAGCAATTCTCGTATATTTCTCTCTTATCGTTTTAAACATACAGCGAGCTTATCTCCTAAATTTTAATCGAAGAAAATTATAGAAACACCACTCTCTTGATTTCTGGTTTCGTGAATCGCAGCGTGGGAAATATCGATTTATTTATCAACGGGAGAGTTCCCCGAGCGTTTAATTCGGCCAGCTTGCTTGAAATATTTCTTTAATTAATTTCCATTCGAAATGAATAGAAACGATTCAATTTTTGGGCAATTAAAGCGCACGTGAAAACAATTTACTGTCCACGACTGTCGAGTGCAGAGATATTATTTTTTTCTTTTCTTCAGAGAGAGACAACTTTCAAGAAGTACCAAAACCATTTTTTTCTAGATTCTTCTTTATACTTTCAGTTTTATTTTTAGCGTATAAATAACATTTTATTACCCATTTTTTAAACGGAGCTTATTCTAGTCTACTTTCCAAGATTTTTTTACACTTATAGTCTTAGTCCATAAATAACATTTTATCGCCCATACACATCCCGAAAAGCGAATGCGTCCTTAAACCGAGGTTAGTCTAGTCTACTTTCCAAGAATTTTTCTATCCTTCTAGTCTTAACATAAATAACATTTTATTGCCCATAACGTCCCTTAAATACTTCTTCAAACGGTGGTTCCTCCAGTTTAGTTTCCAAGATTTCTTCCACACTTACAGTCTCAGCCTATAAATAAAATTTTACTGTCTATCGTCCCAAACAAAAAAAAACACCCTTTAAAAGAAGATTTTAATACACCTTGAATCGTCTAAACATTCCGATCGTATCCTCCGAAATTAGCAAACATTCCATTCGAATAGATGACGTATGAGTCAATAACGATACATTCGCGATGTTTATTCGGTCCGAATTAAATTTGTTATCGTCGTGATATATTTCGACGAATGAAAAGTTGTTTGTCTTGTGGTCGTTACTCGAGACGGTTGCTCGGATAAAAATTTTCTCGAGTTCGTCGTACCAATCGCAATCGAGTCGTAACGTAGTCGTGACACGCGTCGTCGATGAACCTGTTCACTGACGGTACGCAATGACTATATCCAGGCGTCGAGTCATCGGACTTTCCAACCCTCTTTCCTTATCCACTACCACAGACGAAGTGTAATACCAACGTGACAGTCAATGTTATTCTCTGTTGCTCGATTGTGGGAAGCTGGGAGCCCCCATTACCATTTCCGTGTCAATTCCAACGTTATCGGTTCAGACTGAAATACGATTTCAATGCTCTTAGCGCTCCGGATCGGGACCAGACATCGGGGAAGTTCATTACTCCGGGAGCAATCGGAATTAGATCGCGAGTGTTTCGATTTTACAAATATTTTTCTTTCGTTTTCGAATTTCTACAAGTTTAGTGTTCTTTTAACTAGTTCTATCAACGTTGCCAGTGCCAGTTCTAGTGTCTGGAGTAGATTGATATCAGCCTTGGAAGGATCCACGATGTCAGCGAGACATCGACATTACTTGACACTGTCCATGATTATTCTCGTTTCAACAATCTTTAGAACATTACTGTTAGTATTGTTACTAGGTCCAAGATATTATTGGCACAAATTATTAACGTCACCATTACGTATTCTTGCGATCAAGTTTATCCCTCTGGGGCTCGGAATTTTTATTGCAAAACCTAGACAGAGTTTCGTATCGTTTAATTACAACTGTTAGTACTTTCCTTAAGAATGAAATACAGATAGGATGAAATAATAATAGGAATTTTATTTGAAATGTTTGTACGAGCGAGGAGAAATTACGGGTCCGTTTGGACCCAAGTGTGGACTCTTTCGTGGATATTCAAACTGATGGTATTGCAAGAAGAGTACTTAGAAAATTAAGGTAAATTCAATGTATAAGGAGTTGAGGAAGGCAACATGGACGGAGTTAAGAGGTAATGTGTTTTTATTGCATTGTAGCTATAAGATATACTGTTATACCTTGTACCTGATATACCAGTATTTTAGTTAGGAATACTGTTATACTTTGTACCTGATATATTAGTATTGTAGTGAGGTACACTGTTATACCCTGTACTTGATATACTAGTATTGTAGTTAGGTATACTGTTATACTATGTACCTAATATACTAGTATTGTAATTAAGTATACTGTTATACCTTATACTTGATGTGCTAGTATTGTAGTTAGGTATATTGTTATACTATGTACCTAATATACTAGTATTGTAATTAAGTATACTGTTATACCTTATACTTTATGTACTAGTATTGTGGTTAAGTATACTGCTATACCCTGTACCTGATATACTAGTATTGTAATTAAGCATATTTTTATATCCTGTACCTGATATACTAGTATTGTAGTTAGGTATATTGTTACACTCTGTACCTAATATACTAGTATTGTAGTTAAGCATACTGTTGTACCCTGTACCTGATATACTAGTATTGTAGTTAAGCATACGGTTATACCCTGTACCTGATATACTAGTATTGTAGTTAAGCATACTGTTATACCCTGTACCTGATATACTAGTATTGTAGTTAAGTATACTGTTATACCATCTACCTGATATACTAGTATTGTAGTTAAGCATACTGTTATACCCTGTACCTGATATACTAGTATTGTAGTTAAGTATACTATTATAGCATCTACCTGATATACTAGTATTCTACTTAGGACCTCACACCTGGTATATTCACAGACACCTCAGTATACCGTTACACTTCATACAAGATATACCCCAACAACAAATACTTAGATATACAGTTATACCTAATACCTAATATACCAATACAAATAGAAACATCCATTACTTCTCCCACTCCGTCCACACTGTCTTCCACCATTCCTTACGTACAAAATTCAACTTATTTTTCACGCTAAACTGATCGCGACACTTAATCGTTCATCGTGCATCAAACGTCGATCTTTTCATCTTAACAGAGGTCCATCTCGCAGAAGAACGGCTTGTGTTGGATACAGAGCCTGTCGTTCATGCCTCCACTGTTCAAGAGGGTTGCACAGTCCTCGAGGCCCAAGAAATTCCTACGATGGGTCATCAACAACGTATTCGTCCATTTGTTGTATCCAGCACTCTCCAACGATTCACCGGTCAGAGTCACCCAATCGCCTTCCTCGAACCGATCGTGAACACCCAGCCAGACTTCGCCCACATTCACCATGCCCATCTGCTTCAGCAAAACCTTTTCCTCGTCCAACGAGTTCAAGATGGCCAAGTAACCTATCGAACAATCAATCCGTTTAATAATTGATTATTAAACGTGACCAAATTCGTCCACTTGGCTCCGTTGCAGTCGATCTCTCTACATCGTTTATTCCATCGCATCTTTCATTTTATATTTCATATTGTGTTCTTACGTCACACTTATCGAGGTTAGGATAATAATACACCTCGCGTGGGTGCAACTATCGTAGAACGTTATTCTTTTTATTTTTTTTTGTTTTTTTTACTCGATACTTAACGTCATGGTACAATTCTGACGCAAAATAACGATGTATTATTATTATTTTTGTTACTATTATTATCATCGAGGCTCACGACACAGACGTGATTTTGTCATTGTTCCAAGATTCGGTTGTAATAATAATCGCAACCGTGACGCGTAAAAATACATCGAATTCCGTGGAATAATTTACAAGAATCGTAGAAATAATATCGAAAAACGATGTTTCGCGAGAGGGAGGTTTCGTTGAGAAATGAAGAATTATTCCTGAAATTGAGAAATAGTTCTCGCGAGCGACAGTGTCGTTATTAACGTTGTATCGTGTGTAAATTATTGCTTGCATCACCTCCTTCCTGCATGCACATCTTGCGCGCGTTGTTCCATTTTTTTCCCTCCAAGTGCAACTTGTGCGCTCCTATGTTCGGGGTGATAGTATAATCGCTTCTTCCTAAAACACTCATGCAATTTCTGCATCCGTTGCAAGTGCTCAGCATATGAATTATTGTCTGTGCAGGACCTGGAAGATAAGGGTAATTCTCTCGGTGAATCTCTCTAGCGTTCGTTCTCGGTTGTTAAATTTCGTTTATTTTTTTTTTTTTTTAATTATTCATTTGCGCAACGGACGAACGAGAACTCGTCGCGAGAGTTCGTGAATTTGTAACTTAAAGATTCTCGTTGAATCCCGTCTCCAGTCTCGCGCTCCTTTTCGTTTCTTAGTTGCTAAATTCCGTTTCTAGTTATTTATTTACACAACGGACGAACGAGAACTCATCGATGCCGCGAGAGTTCGTAAATTTGTAACTTAAAGGTTCTCGTTAAATCTCGTCTCTAGTCTCGCGCTCCTTTTCGTTTCTTAGTTGTTAAATTCCGTTTCTAGTTATTTATTTACACAACGGATGAACGAGAACTCATCGATGCCGCGAGAGTTCGTGAATTTGTAACTTAAGGGTTCTCTCGTTGAATTTCGTTTCTAGTCTCGCGCTCCTTTCCATTTCTTAGTTGTTAAATTCCGTTTCTAGTTATTTATTTACTCAACGAACGAACGAGAACTTAAAGTGAATCTAAGAAAGAGATCAGAATGTACTCACGCGGTATTGGTTCACGACTCAATGTATGTACTGAGAGGATCTAGAAAGAATGCATTCGAGTAACAAAGAAAGAGAAATTCCTCTTTTCGTCCATAAATTAATATTACATATTAAGCTTGGAATAACAATATTTATACGTTTGTGTAATTGAATTCACGATTATGAACAAAATTGTGAAATATCTTTACAACGATCGTAAATGTACGAACAGAAGCGATCTTCGAAGAACCCGAAACTTTTGTTTCGAACGGTGTTACAATTATTAAGAAGAAATCGAATCACATCGGAAAAAAAGGTACAAGTTACGAAGTACTCTTCGAACCGAATTAAACACAATCGGTTGACGTTCGATTGTTGTTGGACGCGTTTACCGGACAATCGTATTCGCGTTAGAGAGAAATAGTTCGAAACGACCACTTTTGTGACCGCCAACTCGAGCAAACAGCAGTGTACACCTCGATAGACGATTAAATTATTAAAATCCAGTTACCGAACCGGTGATTACCGAACACGTACAATTGTGTGCAACCAGAGACGTTACAGAGCTCGTGATCACGATTTATCGTACGATCGATCGTTCAGGATTATCGTTCGAACAATATCGTAGAATGAATCGTTAATCGTCTTCACGTTTTTATTTCTACGTTACAGTTTCTATTCTACGTTTCTAGTTCTACGATCGTTCACGATTATCGTTCGAACAATATTGTAGAATAAATCGTCAATCGTCTTCACGTTTTTATTTCTACGTTAGAGTTTCTATTTTACGTTTCTAGTTCTACGATCGTTCACGATTATCGTTCGAACAATATAGTAGAATAAATCGTCAATCGTCTTCACGTTTTTATTTCTACGTTAGAGTTTCTATTCTACGTTTCTAGTTCTACGATCGTTCACGATTATCGTTCGAACAATATAGTAGAATAAATCGTCAATCGTCTTCACGTTTTTATTTCTACGTTACAGTTTCTATTCTACGTTTCTAGTTCTACGATCGATCGTTCACGATTATCGTTCACGACTATCGTTCGAACACTATCGTCGAATAAATCGTCAATCGTCTTCACGTTTCCATTTCTACGTTACAATTACTTCCATTTCTACGTTACAATTACCTTCAGTAGTGCTTTCGTTCTTGTACGATATTGTACCGCAAAATACTCCGTTGAAAAGCGAGAGTAGAAGCAGCGACTGCTTGTACATGATGCACACTCGTTGGAGAAACCTTTTCTGGATAAACGAAGAAGATTCTCAGCGGTGAAATTCACGAGTAACCTATCGACAAAAATATCACCGGATGTACCAAATCGGAGTGAAACCGATATCAACGAAACCGAGCAGCTTTACGTTTGTTCTCGTCGGTGAGCAGCTCTCTTTCTCGACGTCTGTACGCAAACATGGGACAATGGTCCCAAATCTTTCGTCTCGATATTGTTCACGGAAAACACGAGATACGATGGTCAAAGCGTGCCTCGACAACGAACTATTCCAATGTTTCTCAAACTTCCAGTGCACCCACGCGATAATGGAGTAGTCTGTTGGCGAAACTAACCGAAGTGGAATCAATTCGTCGTCTTTTAAACACACTTTGAAATTATTCCCACGTTTAAATAAATTCCGCTCAATTCGAATCGGAACTTACAAAGTACTTCGTGATCTCAAGTTTTTCGAAACAATGGCCGGGTGAAAAAAATATCGAATTAATTAACGAGATCGTGTAACCACTTGGGGATTTTAATCGCTCGCGAGGGTCAGAAATGACCCTTACCGATTTCAACGAAACCTGGCAGGTACAATAATCGTAGATTTACAAGTACAATAATCATAACTGGAATTATAGATGATCAACCAGTTACGAAAAACACAAATGCAAAGTTTGAAACAATTGGTCAGGTGTACCTGAGTAGAGCATCCCTACAAACATAGGAATTTATATAAAATTCATAGTAAAAACAATGAAGAAAACAAGTGTGCACGAACTATAATTAGATATTATTATCATAGTTTATTATATTAGATTATTACACCAAAAACTATAATTCTACTACTAGATTACACCTAAGGATTTCTCCAAACTTCACACTAATGTTTTTCGCAATTAATTGGCCATCTACGACTACAATTCGGTTACGATTGTTATATACTTAAAACTATTTACAAACCTACCAAATTTCATTGAGATCGGTGAGGATCACTTCGAACGCACTGTGGATGTTAAAAAATATTTAAAATACAATAGAATTTCACGTACGTAACTTAGGTGTTAATCGCTCGGTGTTAAAATACGCGCGCAAACTTTACGCGTCGATTGGCCAGCTTTGACTGAGATTTCACCAACGTTTCTCAGCTTTTAAGCCACCTGTGCACCCTTGTTGTGTTCATTTATTTGTTCGTCTGGTCTATCGGAAACACGAGGCGGCGAATCAACATTCCAGTGGTCCAGTTTTCGACGATGACCTCGAATCCGGAGATTCTTGCCCGATGATGCTCTTCGTCTGTTTCCAAGCAGTTTTATCTAAGTGGTAGTAACGTTATCAAGTTCCACCCACGTGAGTGGATGAACAATCGAAAGGTCAAGATATCGAACATTTCCCACCAATGGATACATTCTTTGGTTCTTGGCTATTTTTAACCGATGGATTCGAAATTTTAGTTTCTTTTATAGGAAAGGAAGAAACTTTTCGAGTTCGTTGTTGTTTCGATCAAGTCCAAACGGTTATCGGCTTATAGTGAATATAAATATAGGCCTTGACTCTTGTACTCGTGATATAGGACTCGAGTACATTAGTACATATAGAAGTATAGGAGTACATATAAGAGTATAGATATAGAACTCGTGACTTGTAGATATAGATCGTGTGACTCTTGTAGTAGGTTTTTTTCTATTGTAGAAGAATACTATGACAGTTTAACTTTGAGCAAGTGTAAATAACGAACCAGTCGACAGATCTACGTGAAACTTTGTACGCGTTCATGGAATAGTGGTACCGTCTTTGGAAAAATGAAACGTTGAACTTAATAGCTCCATTTCTTATCGAACAATAAAATTTATCGAGCAATCTGTTGCGCCTTGGACGACGTGAGTTGTCGATGATTGTAGGTTCTCGTCGTCCGCGCTTCTCGACAGCTCGTTAGAGGTCTCGAGATGGTTGGTGATTAAAAATGCACTATTGTCGATGTGGTTCAACAATAATATATTTTGTACAATGATGGTGAAGATTGTTGTTCGAACTTGCTGGCACAGTTGTATTTCAAGTTTCGACTTGTGTAAGCGAAGTGTAAGAATGTTTCAAGTGTGACTTCTGGCAAATATGTAAGTCAGTGACTCCGTGTGTAAGTTGTAAGTGATAGACTTGTGGCAAACTTGTAAGTCTTGCAAGTGATGGTGACTCGTGGCAAACTTGTAGGAGTCTTGTCACTTGTAACAGTGTGACGTGTAGTGACGTAGTGTAATGACGTGATCTAAAGACTTGATCTAAAAGACTGATCTAAAAGACTGATCTAAAAGCCATTTTTCGCGTCTCTACCCTCCGCTATATACACTCGGCTCAGGATCTGATTGGTCGAGGAAATTTGGAGGTGGACAGCGGAGTTGCAGGAGAGGGATCCCAGGAGTGGGAATGTTAGTTTAAACCGTGGGTTCTTGGAAGTCAAAGTTACTAAAAATCGTAAAACGGCGAAAGTCGCCTTAATTACTTGCAGCTGCTTAGCAGCCTTCCAAGAACCCAGGCAGGGTAGTTAGTTGACGGGGGGTAGCACGTGCGCCGATGACATGCTCGGCACTCGTACTAATCCCGCCATAAAACGTAGGGCTCGACGGACTGCGCCGATTTTGCGTGCCGCAACACAATCTTTTATGTCAGCAGTTATCTCGGGTTTATTAATGTCGTTGTTGTATTTACGTTTTTATAGGAAATAATCAGCTTTCTGGAATTCTCGTTTAAGAGATCTGTTAATTATTTTGATTTGGAAATATTATTAATATCGTTACTATAGGAGTGAAGGATCTTTTGATAATAATATACTTGGAGAATACACTGAGTAGTATTAAGTAGTATAATACGTGGAATACATAGAAAAACGAAGTTTATATTATAACACGATAACTATAATACTGAATATGAGCAATTAAACGGAATTGTGTCTAATTTTTCTCAACGACTATCGAGAAAATGATCAATAATCTACATAGAATATCTAATATACCAGAAATCTTCCGAGTGTTGAAATGGAGCACCAGATTTAAAAAGTTCGAAAATTTCTGACCATCTATTTTTAATCAACCAATTCCTGTAAACTATGAAAGTTAATTTTACGCCCAAAAAATCGACATAGGACCTACTAGGTAGATAGGTACTAGTTTTTTAATCAACCAATTTCTGTAAACGACGAAAGCTAATTTTACACCCAAAGAATCGACGTAGGACCTACTAGGTAGGTAGGTAGGTACTAGGTTGCTCGATAAGTTTTATCGAACAGTATAGCACTAGGTTTCTATATAAGTTTTATCAAACGACAAAACTTATCAAGTTAAGTTTTATCGAGTTAAGTTTCATCGAATTAAGTTTTATCGAATTAAGTTTTATCGAACGACAAAACTTATTGAACAACCTATTACCTTACTTATACCTTTCTCGTTCCTCTCGATGATTACTATAAGCCCTTCGACTCTCAGATAATTCTCCTTAGCAAACTCTATACAAAACAATTCGATTCGAAGTCCTTTACGTTCCCAATATTTCAAATTCCATAACGAATCTTAACAATACAATGCTTCCAAAATTGAAATCTTCCAGGAAATGCGAAAAAAGAATATTTCCTTACGTTACTCATACCTTTTTCGTTCCTCTCGATGATTACTATAAGCCCTTCGACTCTCAGATAATTCTCCTTAGCAAACTCTATACGAAACAACTCGATTCGAAGTCTTATCTATGACGTTGCCAATATCTCGAATTTCGTAACGAATCTCAATATTTCATTTCCCCCCAAAATTACCAGAAGCCCTTACATCGTCGATGGTAGACACCGGCACGTGAAGACGTTGTAGGAGACAACGGGTCGACAATCGTACGGAAGGGACGAAAAATGGATTCACAGCTGCGAATTGTCACGGCTCGCGACACCGGAAAGCAGGTTAGGGGGCTTTTTACGGGGCTTTTCCATTTGCGGTTGTCGCGGTTGCGGATCAGCGCCCGCTGGGACGCGGTATCCACGAACCGACCCCCGCTGGCAACTGGATATATTCGAATATGTCCGTATATTTGCCAGCGAGCATCGAAAATCGAGGCATCGCGTTATCGGCTTTGGCCTCCGGCTAGCCTCCAGCTAGCCTACAGCTGTCGGGGTTACAGACGCATCGAAGAAACCGTAACCGACACAATGAAAGTACTGGTAACGATGCACGTAATAATGGAATATTGGGACGACGATGGTGGTAATTCGTATAATAATTTAAACCATACACGAATGGGGCACCGTTTGGAGGAATAATCAGAGTTGGTACTCCTTGGTATGATAATATCGGTAGTCGTAATGAGGGAATAATTTATGTATTGGAATCTTTTGTGTGTTAATATTTCGTATGTTATATATTGAAACGGATTTATAAATAGCTGATCATCGTTCATCGTTGGACGAAGATTTAGAAAGTACTCGTTAATATATGATTATAATAATAATGTTAATGGTAGTGACGAAAAAAGCGTAACCGACACAATGGAAGTACTGGTAACGATGCACGTAATAATGGAATATTGGAACGATGGTGGTGGTAATTCGTATAATAATTTAAACGATACACGAATGGGGCACCGTTTGGAGGAATAATCAGAGTTGGTACTCCTTGGTATGATAATATCGGTGGTAATGAGGGAATTATTTATGTATTGGAATCTTTTGTGTGTTAATGTTGATATAGAATGTGTTAATATTAATATGTGTGTGGTAATATTTCGTATGTTATGTATTGAAACGGATTTATAAATAGCTGATCATCGTTGGACGAAGATTTAGAGAGTACTTTCTAATATAATAATAATAATAATAATGGTAGTGATAAAAAAACCGTAACTGACACAATGAAAGTATTAGTAACGATGCACGTAATAATAAAATATCGGAACGGTTACAAAAATTGACGATGGTGGTAATTCGAATAATAATTTAAACGATACACGAATGGGGCACCATTGGAGGAATAATCAGAGTTCGTTGTTACTCCTTGGTATGATAATATCGGTGGTCGTAATGAGGGAATAATTTATAGATCGGAATCGTTTGTGTGTTAATATTGATGTACGATATATTAATATTAATATGTGTATGTTAATATTTCGTATGTTATATATTAAAACGGATCTATAAATAGCAGATAATCGTTGAACGAAGATTTAGAGAGCACTCTTTAATATAATAATGATAATAATAATAATGGTAGCGATAAGAGAATGGTAAATACAACAGTAATTGAACAGATGTTATAGATAATAAAAATGGTATATAGTCGAACGAAGAATCAGGAATGATTAATACTTCCTAGTATTATGTAATAATAATAACGATAGTCGTATTAAGAAAATATCCAAACAAAGGCTATAATTCGAATAATAATTTATCGAATAGATACAGATCGGAGTTATTCAAAATGAACACTCCTCGGGAAATTAGAAACGAAGAAAGTAAACGACTTGCAGAGGTAATTACACCGGTGACACGATTACGCCTTCGATCGAAGCGGTTAGATAAATAAAAAAAAAAGAAAAAAAAAGAAAGAAAAAATGGCGTTTCATTTAGGTTCTGGCGGTGGTCTCGTCGATAAAGCTGTCCCGAGCGAAACTTGCCTCGCACGCGGCAAATTTACATTTTGATCGACTCCGGCTTCGGAGTACTCGAGCCGGAACCTCGGCACGGAGTTAAAGACCTTATCGTAATCGTGTCACCGATATAATTGCTCCTGTCGGTTATTACTCTCTCAATTTTCGAACAACAATTGTCGCCAGACTCCGAAAGTGCTCTCTCTCATCGAACGGGAAGAAAGCTTAGAGAATCGTAACGGCCGTAAATACGTTTTCGTGTAATTGTCAATTCGTTTCAAATATGATAGGTTGCTCGATAAGTTTCTCTGTACGATAAGAAATGGAAATATTATTTTTCTAAAGATGATACTACTGTTCGATAAACACGCGTGAAGTTTCGTGTAGATTTATCGACTCGATTTTTGTATTTGTAGTTGTTCAGAGTTGAAGTGTCGTAGTATTTTTTTACAATGGATAAAACGATAAAATTTATCGAAACACTTAGTATATGAGAACACTGTTCAAAGTTGAAGTGTCGTAGTATTTTTTTACAATGAAAAAAGCGACAAAACTTATTAGACAACCCAGTGTATTTACAGTTGTTAAAAATTGAAGTGTCGTAGTATTTTTTTACAATGGATAAAACGATAAAACTTATCGAAACACTTAGTATATGAGAACACTGTTCAAAGTTGAAGTGTCGTAGTATTTTTTTACAATGGAAAAAACGACAAACTCAGTATGTTTACAGTTGTTCAAAGTCGAAGTGTCATAGTATTTTTTTACAATGCAAAGAACGACAAAACTTATTAAACAACCCAATGTATTTACAGTTGTTCAAAGTTGAAGTGTCATAGTATTTTTTTACAATAGAAAAAACGACAAAGTTTATTCAACAACTTAGTATGTTCCTCGACTCAACTATTTCAATGTTTCAACACCCTCTTGCATTACTTTGCACAACACGCCATTACAAAGTTACATATAATGTACAGTATTGCTAGAAATGATCGTTTAAAATGCACAACACCGATCGAAGCGATTGTTTAAAGTGTACAATGTCAACTCGTGACTGTTAAAGTAATCTTGCGAATTTTGTCGCTATCAACAGTTCAATTTATTCAGTGTCTTACCGAAATTAGTAAGAGTAATTGTTTTCTTAAAAAATAATTTTAAGAATATTACTATCCGCAAGATCGGATTATTTTCTTAAAAATGTCTACAAATAATTATACAGAATTCTACAGACCCCACTATACCGTGTCCCAATCATTTTTTTTTCTCGAATCGTTAGCGTTAAAGATCGCGATTTTTGGTAACACGCCTGAACAATTTTCACACGTTTCTTCGCCGTGTACTTTTTCACGATTAATTTCCCATCTGTCTAGAAGACACATGTAAAGTTTCATGTTAATCAATTTAACGTTCTAAAAGTAGCGCGAAATTCAAATCGACCGGTGACGATCGGGACACCCTGAATATGAAAAACTAACCACCGTACCAGTTAAAGATTGATCAAAACTTTCACGATGCACGATACCAGCGAAAGCTATCGTTTCGTACGAAAATTGTTGAAATGTCGCGTCTTTAGAAATTATTTAAGGAAACAAATGTGCGTGTGTGTGTTTGTGTGTAAATATATGTGTATATGTATACATATGCAAGTGTACTCTCGTTGTCGGGGTAGGAGGTGTTTTTCTCCGAAACACAGTTTCCTCGACGATGCGAAATGTTGACAATGGGGAAAAAAAAACGAGCTACTTTCGCGCAAACAACTTTTTACCGAGACGTCAGACGGAGAAGTAGCTCGAGATGAAAGTAAATGGAACGCCGCGGTTTCATATGAAACTTTTCCGAGTGGCGAACTTTCCGGCACTCGATAAAAAATTTATTGCTCGAACGATGGGAATCATTAACGTGAACCAGGCAGGCCTCCCTCTCGTTGACATACATACGCACAATACCGAGCGAGGAAGTACAATTGTCGGACAAAGATTACATCAGTCGTTTCCAGCGAATACCGAATCGCCGGACCACGGATTTTGTATGCGTCCATAGTGATATGCTAATGCAGGGGAATGGTATGCAGAACGTATGCGGTATACGTTTTGCGAATTAATATAATAATATTAATATTTATAATAACGTTTAATAATCTGTCGTACGTTTAGCATACGTTTCGCGTGTTCGCGTGCGCCGCGGATCGTCGGTGAGAAATAAAACATTTGTGGAAGCGCCACAGTCGATTTTAATAATTGGAACGCGATTCGCACGGGTCGCGTTACGTCGATTTATTTTTTGGAGATTCTTTTCCGGTTTGAGTATTTTGTCCGTGGAAAGTTAGTTGTTATTGCATCGAGGAGAACCACGGTATCGATTTAATCGTTCGCCTTGGAAAGATCGATCTCTGATACTATCAATAGTATTTAAATTCGATCTTCGCTCGAAGTGGAAAATTATCGTACGATGAGTTATCTGTAATTTTTAGAGTTACAATATTAGAGTTTGCGAATGCTCTGATGATAAGACACTTTTAACTCGTATGGTTTATCTGTGTTTCTAAATCGAAGAGAAGCTACATCGAAGCTCTAAATATTACTGTATAAATCTATAAACGTTTGGGTAACCATTGACACACTTAACGTGTACCTTTATTTTGATCTATATTTCTAAACCAAAGAGAAGCTACACAAAGAGTTCAAATATTACACAATAAATCCAAATATTACATATAAAAGCTTCGATAACAATTGTCACTCTTAAAGTGTACCTTTACCTCGATCTATATTTCTAAATCATGGAGAAGCTACACAAAAAATTCCAAATGTTGCACTATAAATCTATAAACACTTCAATAACAATTGACACACTTAACGTGTACCTTTACCTTGATCTATATTTCAAAATCAAAGAGAAGCTACATCGAAGGTTCAAATATTACATATAAACGCTTCGATAACAATTGTCACTCTTAACGTGTACCTTTACCTCGATCTACATTTCTAAATCAAAGAGAAGCTACACAAAGAGTTCAAATATTACACTATAAATCTCTAAACACTTCAGTAACAATTGACACACTTAACGTGTACCTTTACCTTGATCTATATTTCAAAATCAAAGAGAAGCTACATCGAAGGTTCAAATATTACACTATAAATCCAAATATTACATATAAACGCTTCCACAACAATTGTCACTCTTAACGTGTACCTTTACCTCGATCTATTATATAATATATTTCTAAATCAAAGAGAAGCTACATCAAAGGTCCAAATATTACACTATAAATCCAAATATTACGTATAAATGCTTCGATGTCACTCTTAACGTGTACCTTTACCTCGATCTACATTTCTAAATCAAAGAGAAGCTACATCAAAGGTCCAAATATTACACTATAAATCCAAATATTACATATAAATGCTTCGATGACAATTGTCACTCTTAACGTGTAACTTTACCTCGATCTACATTTCAAAATCAAAGAGAAGCTACACAAAAAGTCCAAATATTACACTATAAATCTATAAACGCTTCGATAACAATTGTCACTCTTAACGTGTACCTTTACCTCGATCTATATTTCTAAACTAAAGAGAAATTACACAAAAAGTCCAAATATTACACTATAAATCTATAAACACTTCAATAACAATTGACACTCTTAACGTGTACCTTTACCTTGATCTACATTTCTAAATCAAAGAGACGCTACATCGAAGGTTCAAATATTACACTATAAATCCAAATATTACATATAAACGCTTCCATAACAATTGTCACTCTTAACGTGTACCTTTACCTCATTCTATATTTCTAAACCAAAGAGAAGCTACACAACAAGTCCAAATATTACACTATAAATCTCTAAATACCTCAGTAACAATCGACACCTTCGATTCGTATTTTTATCGTTTATCTACATTTTTAAACAAAAGTTCCAAACGTTCTACGATACAATTGGATAAAAATTACGAAAACTGTCCAAAGATCCAAACGAGTAGGAAGTCGCGCGAAATATTTCTCGCGCGACGCGATTAGATCTGGACTCGCCGAATCGATGTTACGTTTCATCGAGCGGATACGACGAATATATTTCGATCTCCGGGTCGAGATCAAGGAGGAAACGGATAAACGTGTGTTGACCGAGCGAGAGAGAAAAAGGAACCCGTACCCTTAAAAACGAATCGAGTTCGGAAGCTTCCATTCCTCCTGCTCCCATATTCGCGTACTCTCCAACGGAAATGCTGAACTCGGCGGAATTCGGGGACCCGGTTGCGGATTTTCCGCGCAATTTTTCCGGGACGCCACCCCGGCTGGAGTTGCGGTCGGTCGGTGTCAGCTCCCGACGGAATAACAGTCGACGCCGGTGCAAAACCCTCGGCAAATTGGCAACCACCTACGTATCTACATACATTATGTGTACACTCGAAAAATCGAATCGCGCTATTGACTTTGGAAACCGTCACGGCGGCCCGCGGCCGACCGTCCGCACCGTAAACGAGGAACCAAAAATCCCATGGAAATCGAGAATAATTATTTCCTACCGTGGAACGATGGAGAACAAACATCCGTTGCATTCGCAGGGTCGGAGACAGTAACCGGGTGAATACACTGGGGTGCGTGAGAAATTGGGATCGATGGTGCTCCGTATAACCGGGGTTGGTCGCGAATATGTTCCACGAATCGATTTCTTTTACTTGGAACCGACACGGAAAGGAATCGAACTGTACGTTGAGTTTAACGTGGTTTTGAAGGAGGATGGAAAACAGGTCTGGGTTGTAATGTGTAAAATATTGAGTGGAGATATTCGATGATGCGAGGTTACGGCGGGTTCTAATCGTTTTGAAGCAATTTTGGCGATTGATTTCTTTCTATTGATTCGATATGTTTAGAGTTAGTCGGTTCTTTAAAGTTATTAGATTCTTTAGGATTACTCGATTCCTTAAAGTTGCTTGATTCTTTAGAGCTACTAGATTCTTTAAAGTTACTATATTCTTTAGGATTACTCGATTCCTTAAAGTTACTAGATTCTTTAGGATTAGTCGATTCCTTAAAGTTATTGAATTCTTTAGAGCTACTCTTTTTCTTTCGAGTTACTCGATTTTTCAAGTCGCTTGGTTGTTTCCCAACTACTCAATTTCTTTCGAGCTACTCAATTTATTTCAAGCTACTATTCAATTTTTTCGAGCCACTACTCAATTTATTTCGAGCTGCTACTCAATTTTTTCGAGCAACTACTCAATTTATTTCGAGCTGCTACTCAATTTATTCCGAGCCGCTACTCAATTTATTTCAAACTATTACTCAATTTTTCGAGCCACTGCTCAATTTATTCCGAGCCACTACTCAATTTATTTCGAGCCACTACTCAATCTGTTCGAACCATTCAATTTATTTCAAGCTGTTACTCAATTTTTCAAGCTACTACTCAATTTATTTCGAGCCACTACTCAATTTCTTTCGAGCTACTCAAAGCTCAAGTATCTCATTCGTTGAGCTACTCGATTCTTTCAATCCACTCTTTTTTTTTAGCGAGTCTCGGCTCTGTTCGAATTTCGAGCTACTCGAACGCGCGAGTACGCCAACAGCCCTGCTTCTGGCGCGCGTTGCATGTCTCGTGAGCTCCCGAAGCCAATGCGTGACTCGTGAGCTCCCAAAGCGCGTCGCGTGTCTCGTGAGCTCCCGAAACGCTACGCGTGTCTCGTGAGCTCCCGAAGCACAATGCGTGACTCGTGAGCTCCCGAAGCGCAACGCGTGTCTCGTGAGCTCCCGAAGCGCTACACGTATGTCTCGTGAGCTCCCGAAGCGCAGCAGGTCTTACTCGTTCAGGGATAATCCCCTGCGCCCAGAACATCGTCCCCCTAACGAACGGAACCCGCCGTACCTTCATCCGTAATCTCTCCGCCCGCGCACAGTACACACCATCGACAACCTCTAACGCGACGCTCACCTCTTGCACTCAGCAATACGATACCTTCGCATCGTGCACTGCAATTGGGATACAATCAAAACGCTCGACGCGATAATAACGCTTTCGCACTTTTATTTTCACATTCCCAGTCAAGTTACATGTTCACAGTAGCAGGATTACGAGTTACGCTAACAAGAGGAGCACGTCGAGGAGGAATCCAGTTAAAACTTTGGAATTCACCGAGTCGAGGAAGAAGCGATAAGTCGGTATACCTCGTACACCGGTTCGTGTCTCTTAAATCCTCCCGGGAAGAAACAGTTGTTTATTTTTATTATTTTCTTTTTTATATAGTTCTTTCGCAGCTCGTAGAAATCTTTTGGGACGATGAGAAGAAGCTAGGAGTTCGAATCGCGGTGAAACTTCAATCGCGATTCCTCGATCGTGTCTCGAAGATTCTCCGAACTTTCGATCTTCAGAAATGATCGCCGCGCGAAGAATAGGCTAGTTGGATAGGTTTTCGTCGCTCAGTCGCCGTAGTTTTTTTTTTTTTCGAGATTTCGTCAATCAATTACAATCAACGTGATCGAGCACCGACGAAACGAAACAACGTGGTCGCGATCTCAATCGATGTCGACCTCGCAGATGTACATGTGATGCAGATCGCAGACAACGTCATCGATACCGCCAACTTTCACGATGACCCCACAGTTCTGATGCCCGCCCAAATTGTCCGGCTCGTCCGGCCACGCCGTCGTCCATTTGTCGAAGCCGGCCTCTTCCAGCGATTCGCCCGTGAGCGTCACCCAATCGCCTTCCTGGAATTGATCGTGTATACCGATCCATGCTTCGACGACGTTCGCCTGTTCCAGAACGCGGAGCAACACGCTCTCCTCGGCCAACGAGTTCAGAATTGCCAAGTAACCTATCGAACAATGCTTGTTTATTTCGTTCCATCGACCTACGCGTGAAATCTTCTTTATCGTTAACAATTAACATACGATTGGCCCGTGGACCGATTACAATTCGACGATTCTTCGTTACCTACTGTTCGCAACTGAGAAGATTGCCGCTGGGTTCTAACAGTTCTCTCCAGGTGACAATAGACACCAGAGGTGTTCTTATGGTACTCTAAGGTATTCTTGTAGTACGTACGAAGTAATGGATGAAAAAAAGAATTTTTTTTTTATGTGTAACTAATAGTTAATTAAATGAAACTGGGTAGTTTGAAAGTCGTGAAATTTCGTTCGAAAGAATCGTTTTTAACTTTCCAGTTATCTTTCGGACTTGACCAACCGTGAGACCGTAATGGCTGCCAGATCGAAACGGATACTGGTGGTAGATAAATTGTTTGCATCACCTCCGTCTCTCATGCAGGCCTCGCGAGCTGCGTTCCACGTGAGCCTCCTTCGATACAGCCGGTGTGCACCTACACCACGTGTCAAGATGTATCCCTCTCTCGTTGACGAGCTGCTGGGACTCATGTGTCGCCCGTTTATGTAAAACGACTGCCTTTCCGCGTTGTAATTGTTCTGACACGACACGCTGCCTAGCCGCGTGTAACCTGTAAAAAGTGTTCGCCACGCGGTAAACTCGATCGCTCTAGGTCCTATACGTCCTTAATCTCGTACACTTTGACGCAATTTTGTTATTTATTATTTTTGTCGTATTTCTAGAGCCACAGAATCACCGATCCCACTTGTACCACGAATTTTGATTCATGGTGTGTACATGTACAGTTAAGTCCATGTGTACTTTATTTATTTTTTATTTAATTTTTCTCGAAAACGAAGATTCCAATTTAATTTTTTTATTCACTATTTTTGTCTTACTATATTACGAACTATAGAATCTCCCCGACCTCATTTGTATCACGAATTTTGACTTATGGTGTGTACATGTACAGTTAAGTCCATGTGTACTTTATTTATTTTTTATTTAATTTTTCTCGGAAACGAAGATTCCAATTTAATTTTGTTATTCCCTATTTTTGTCTTATTACGAATTATATAATCCTCCCAACCCAATTTGTATCACGAATTTTGACTCATAGTATATACAAGTGTAATTAAATCCACGTGTACTTTATTGATTTTCAATTTCATGTTCCTCGAAAACGAAGATTCCAATTTAATTTTGTTATTCCCCATTTTCGTATTTTTGACTTATAGAATATCAACTCCATTTGTACCATGAATTTTCCCCCACGATGTATATTTCAATGACAAAATCAAGATTTTACACCCGAATTTCACAACTTCTCGTCGTTATTATCAAACGTATTTACAAGGCACGCGTACAGGTGTGGACACGTAACGATGGAAATAAAAGTAATAAGTACGTAAATTTATTTTGAGGTTAGAGCTACAAACAGCATCTCTGCTATACCTCGTCTCTTAGCACGCTGGTCTCTCGCGGTAAGTGAAATTAAAATTAAACGAATAAATAAACACGTAAAAGGCGAGATGCGTTTAAAATGTCGTCGACACTTCTTTAAACGATGCAAGGTAATTGTAGATCTCAAATCCGATTTTCTTGAAAACGAAACAACGCGAAGAAACATTTTATTCCAGAATTTTAGTTAATTTTTCACGAGTTTATTCAACCCTTATTATTTCTGTTTATTTCAACGATCGTTTATTTCAACCCTTCCCTCCTAAATAGAACTGAACAGAAGCTTCTGTGCTTGAGAAAAATTTGAATCGAAATCGATCGAATTACTTTTCTCACCGACACCGTAACTATTTTATTCGAATTGTTATGAATAGTAACGGGTACCTGGTATATTATTAGTCACAGAGTCGTTCAGTGACCTAGACCCTCTTACGTTCAGTTCAGGTATGTCATCAGTCACTATGTTGCAAAGTATTCCGGTCGAAAAGGTGAAGAGAATTAGCGAGCGCTTGTACATCTCAGCAACAACGTTTACGGTCAACCTACTGACAGAAATAATATCGGATAAAATCAAACGAATGGAAACTAGCCTAACAGCCACGCCTCAGAATGAAGGATTTGTTAATTTCGGTCGAAAGTCGTTTCAAGTGGAAGTAAAAATAGCCTACCTAATTGCTACTTAATTCGTTGTAATTTTCAAACGAGTCATCACACGCGATCGTTTCAACTCAAAATGATCAAATTGTTATTTTCGAAAGGTTCATCTACGATCGAGACGAACGATTTTTTAAATTGAGCGCTGTTTTTAAGTGGACGACGAGTGCAAACAAGTTCTGTGACATTAACGAGGAATATCCAATAATTTTTATGAAAAATAAATTCGAACCTTCGAACTTCGAAATCGCTAATTATGTGGAAAAAATATTCACAGTTCGTTGTCGACTAACATTTAATCGAGAACGACAATTACGTTCATCGAATATCAATCGACAATCGAATCTCTGAGTCGCGAGAATCGGTCGCTGCTGTTGCAACAAATCGAATGTCGATTATAAAAATTGTCGGTTAAATTAATCGAAGTTAAATAACAATTGAAATTTATTGTAATTGAAATCTGGCCTTTCGATTACGATTGAAATTCGCTCTAATTGAAATTGGTCTTTTCAACCGCGATTGAAATTAATTTTAACCGAAATACGGCTTTTTGATTGAAGATCGAAGTTAATCGGAATTGCGTTTTTTAATTACATCTGTCGATCGATTGAAAATGTGATCGATCGAAGCTCGACACTGGTGTAGCCAACAAAATTTAATGACACGATGATATTAGGGGTCGTTGAACTCGACACGCTAAATTAAAAAAAAAAACAATTTTTTAGTCCTCTTCAGATATTTTTCGTTGTCGGTGTCACCATCATTGAAAACTATTTTAAAATCCACATTTCTTTTTTCTTTCTATTTTCTTCTTGAAAAATTTATCCAGAAATTATTGGTATTTGAATTATTCCTAACTGTTTACCAATCGGTTGATAAAAAATCGAGTTTCCCCAAAAATCGTACAAACTCCCATAAAAGAGAGATGTTCGATTATTTATCTCTCAGAAGCAACCAAGCTCGTCGAATAAAATAAGAGAATGGAAATATAATACAATCTTGATTTTTTTTTTGTAGAAATGCAACAGTTTCGGGTGTATTGTTATTGCCGAACAGCGAATCGTCGGATCGATTTTTGTTTACGCAAATAACGGTTCAACAATTTTATTCGAGTGCCTCGACGAGCACACTGAATAGGTACAACGCTCGTAATTTGGTTCGCACACGATAAAACATACATAAAACATTATGTTGGTCGCTCGTATTTGTATATGTACTGTGCGCGTTTTGCTTGATGACACGCGAGACGATACAAGGCCAGGGGGAGTGTCTCGTTTGCTCCGCCCACTCCCACCATTGGCTCGTTCACTTTCTTCGTTACTCTCTCGCTGTTACAGATACCTACAAATGGTAAGATAATCTACAATTGGATCCATATTCCTCCCACGTGTCGTCAAGCGATACATTATACGCAAATTTACACTGAAAAAATTTGGGACCACTGTACAAGAAGAGTATTCGATCTTTGTCAATGACCTCGTCAATGACAGTGCGTTCGATGATGGAGATGTTAATAAACTGTACTAGAATGAAGTAGTTTAAAAAAAAAACAGTGATAAAGTAATCCCTGGTGCTCGTTTCTAATAATTATATTACAAATTGCAGTAAAGAGTAAAGTGGTCCCAATGTTTTTCTAATAAAGAGTAATAAAGAGTAAACTCTAACAAAGAGTAAGATAACCTAAACTTTTAGCAGTGTTGTATCGGAATCAGGGTACGTGACGATTTCTCTATCGCTATCAGTAGCGCAACAGTTTACATCCAAGGGTTTTTATTAATAAAAATCGTTGTTTCGATGCACGTTCGAATCGGTACAATGATTTACCACCGGAGGCACTGGTCGAGAGTCGACAATCTCGATCGTGATCGACGAAACTCGACGATGAGCGTTCAACACAAGTTCAACTCGCAGAAGTATCCTTCTCTCGAGGCACAGTCAAGGTCGTCCATACCACCCTGTCTCTCCAAAACCCCACAATTCTGATTCCCACCGTAATTATCGGGCTCATTGGGCCACAAGGTGGTCCATCTGTCGAAGCCTGCAACCCCCAACGACTCGCCCTTCAGTGTTATCCAATCGCCTTCCTCGAACTGGTCGTGAATACCTAGCCAAGCATGTTTCATGTTTTCCGTATTCATCCAGTTTAACATGAATTTCTCCTCTCGTTCAGAGTTTATAATGGCCAACTGACCTATCGAACAAGGATCAGCTTGTTTAATTCTTCGTCTTGTCGCGATCGAGCTCGGAAAGACGCGACACTTTGCAATTTTTTATACTTTTTCTGACCCGCTTTCATTATTATTATTATTATTCATTTCTTTTTTAAATTTCTCACGTTCTCTTTCTGTTAAGAGATTCCTACCGAATTCAAAAACTCTATTAAGAGTTTTAGATTCTTTCATTTAAGATTCTTTACCCCTTACTGTTTTTGATTCTTCTATTTAAGATTCTTTACCCCTTACTGTTTTTGATTCTTTTGTTTAAGATTCTTTACCCCTTACTGTTTTCGATTCTTCTATTTAAGATTCTTTACCCCTTACTGTTTTTGATTCTTCTATTTAAGATTCTTTACCCCTTACTGTTTTTGATTCTTTTATTTAAGATTCTTGACCCCTTACAATTTCATATTCTTTTATTTAAGATTCTTGACCCCTTACAATTTCATATTCTTTTATTTAAGATTCTTGACCCCTTACAATTTCATATTCTTTTATTTAAGATTCTTTATCCCTCACTGGTTCTCCCTCGTCTTGAGTATGGCTCGCAAATATCGAATCCCCTCGATAATGTAACATCGCAAAGTTTGAGACACTATAACATAAATTCCAAAGTCTCTTGAACGTGTCCACGTTCCAACAAAGGAGAACCATTGCCTACCTATTGTTTATTTTCAACATCCTCGATCGTGTAATCGACAGAGCATCTATACTTGAAACCTATCCCCTAGAACCTTACGAGATACCGAACTTCTTCGCGTCGGTTGCAACAGAACTTCGGTGGGTTTTCAAAGTTGTATCTCAAGAGTGACTAGAGCGACAAATAAGCTCGATAAAAGGATGTTTTCAGAGGCACTCTAAGCGATTTCACAAATTCCTGCGTATCGTTATCGAGTCTGCTACCAATTGATATTTTCCCTTCCCAATTTTACGTATTGTTCTTGTAAGAAATAAAACACTTACTATTCCCTAGATAAAGAAGTAATAATATAACAACAACAACAACAACAACAACAACAATAATAATAATAATAATAATGAAAAAGGGCGCAACTTAGTCAATTTTTTAAAATTTCAAAATCGATCGTCGGTTCGCAATCGACAAGTTAAAATTCGATCGATGTTGATGCAACTTGTGAAACCGATCGTGCAACGCATCGCGTATCGCGTATAAAAAACGCGATAAGGAATCATCCGTTCGTGTCGACGTGCCCGAGTAATAATTGAGAAAATGATTTCGTATCACCTCCTTCGTCCAGGCATGACCTGCGTGCATGGTTCCAGACCACGTAGCGTTTGTGGAGCTTGTGGGCGCCGATACCCGGTGTGACGATGTAGTCGTCCCTTTCTACGAAGCTCAGGCAAGCTTTCGCCCCTCTACGCCGCTTTTGCGGGGTTCCGTTTATGAATATTATCTGCTGCGTGGCCTGGTAATTATAGTGACCGTTCATATTAATTACCGGGTCTCGATCTAGAAAAAACAGTGATTCGCGGTGAGTTCGGTGACCCGTGCTCCGTTCTTCCGTCTTATTCGTGTGTGTCTTCTTATCGAGGAAAAGAAGACACTTTCTACTCGTTTTATTTTCTCTCTTATTTCTTCTCTTCTTTTTATATATATACTTTGATAGATTATATATTACTTTGAGAGAGATTTCTTTTTTAGGGTCTTTTTTAAAGGTTCTTTTCGAGGATTTTTTGAGAGAGTTCCTTTTTAAAGTTTTTTTTTTTGGAGGTTTTTTTTAAAGGTTCTTTTCGAGAGTTTTTTTTTTTGAGGGTTCTTTTTGAGAGTTTTTCGTTCAGGATTCTTTCTGAGGGTTTTTTTAGGGACTTTTTTTTACCTGAATCCGAGCCGTTGGCCATCCTCTTCTGTCTTAGATTCGGAGCAGGTAGCTCGACCACGGTCGGCTGTTCGTGGCAAAGCGTCACGCTCGCGAAAGCGAGCAGAATTAGCGAGCGTTTGTACATCATCGGCGACGCGAACCTTTACCGGGCGATCTACCGACAACAAAAACAACAATCAGGTGAGCGGCGACAACCGTCACGAACAATCGATCGACCAGTCGCTGATTACTCTGACAATTTTTGCACCCTTTCGTACCCTCGCGCGGTCTCTTCCCAAGCGTTCGAAATTGTTCAACGATTTATAGTTACACCGAATACGACCATATCCACGCTGGAGAAATTTTTTTCTATTAGTGGACGGTTCGAAGATGTCGAGCATATTTTTTTCGGATTTTTAAAAAGGAAACTCAGTGAAAAAATACCAGGGCAAAGTATCGCTCTTGGCCTCGGGCAAACGGGGCCACTTGACGCCTATTTTTCATTGGTTTAAATAATTTATCGCAATTTTGGGTTAGGTCTGTCTAACCGCTTACTTTTCATTAATTTCACATATTATAAAAATGATTTATCGAAATTTTGGGTTAGGTCTGGCTAACTGCTTACTTTTCATTAATTTCACATATAAAAAGTACATGATTCATCGAAGTTTTGAGTTATGTCTGGCTAACCGATTATTTCTCGTTAATTTCACATTTTAGCAAAAATTATTTATCGAAGTTTTGAGTTAGGTCTGGCTAACTGCTTACTTTTCATTAATTTCACATATAAAAAGTACATGATTCATCGAAGTTTTGAGTTATGTCTGGCTAACCGATTATTTCTCGTTAATTTCACATTTTACCAAAAATTATTTATCGAAATTTTGGGTTAGGTCTGGCTAACCGCTTACTTTTCATTAATTTCACATATTATAAAAAGTAAATGATTCATCGAAGTTTTGAGTTATGTCTGGCTAACCGATTATTTCTCGTTAATTTCACAATTTAGCAAAAATTATTTATCGAAGTTTTGAGTTAGGTCTGGTTAATCGTTTACTTTTCATTAATTTCACATATTATAAAAAGTAAATGATTCATCGAAGTTTTGAGTTATGTCTGGCTAACCGATTATTTCTCGTTAATTTCACATATTATAAAAAGTAAATGATTCATCGAAGTTTTGAGTTAGGTCTAGTTAACCACTTATTTCTCAAAAATTCCACATTCTATCAAAAGTAAATAATCTATCAAAGTTTTTGGAGTGCAAAGAAGAAACTTAACTCGAGTCGGAAGATCCTCTTAAAAAGTTCTCCATTTGAATGTCTACCACGTAGATATTTGTTGGTCGAATAAAGCTTCGAAACGATCCAAACGTGAACGAAATATCGAACGAAAGAAATGTATAAATTCAAGTAAAATGTAAAAAAACGTTTGTTCGTTTGTTAAGTATAGTATAACAATCTCTCTTCATTAGTAGCTATCTAAATACTTGTTCGATTCAACGACACTTTCTCTAACATCACCATCGTGGATTTCCTTCTTTCGTCGTTTATTTTCCTAGACCACTGATTCGCTCTTCTTATCTCAATTGTTTATATTTGTCTCTATACGTATAATAACTTTGATCTTAGGCGGAAGAGCCTAGCTGCACGTCGCCATTGCGCGAATTATTCTTCAAAGACAATATATGCGCGCACTACCTGTTTGCATAATAAAAACGTTTAATAATAATAATAATAATACCGCCAGTGGCGGTTTTATCGTTCGTGTACCGTTCACGAAGGATGTATAAAACATCGATTGTTTTCCAAAGACGATACATCAGCGCGTATTATTTTTTAATGAGATAAAGTTCGTGATCTCCGGCAATAAATATCAAGATTTTTAAAGACGATCTTTAATTCGATCTCGATGAATTTCTCGAAACGATTCTCACGTACAAACGCGATTCGAACCCATCGCTATGAACCGATCTTGAGAAAGTATGGTTGTACGATGTGGAGAATGATCCTTGGAAAGAAATGTACCATACTTGAGCTTCTTTCGGCGTTGAAAGTTATTAATGTGCTTTTATGTCCTCGAATCTTGGAATTATAAACGTATTCTTGTGTTTCATGTTGTGTTAACACTGTAAACTTTATAATGAAAACAATGACATCGATAGATACTGCACATAGATATTTTCTCAACTCTTAACAACTTTAAACGTCGAACGAATCGCTCTATATCCTCCTAAGAATAATTGCCCTTTAAAATTATTTACTGTCATTCCATTGTTCCTTCTATAATTATTATATTATTCTATACACACTAAAGAGTTAACCCGCGCACGAAACGAATTAAATTAAATTCGAACGAGCTCCAATTTCATACGCATTAAAAATCAAGTTTTGAGACTTAAAAGATTCTGTTACGTATCGAGACTTGAGAGATCTTCAAATCGATTAACGTTTTACCGATATTATCACTTTAACAAGTTATGTGTGTTAAATACACGTACGTTTGAACCGAACAATGGTTCGTTGCGGCGAGTTCTCGAGTTTTGCGATTATGCTTCCCCACTTGTGTCCTCGTATGTATTTTTTACGCGTAGATGTTACAAGATACCAATCAAAGTTTCCTCTTCTTCGATTATTTCTCTCAGAGCACCATGTAAGAATTTGGTCAATTTTTCGTTAATTTTTGAAACTACGAATTGCGTGGCGAATTTATTCAAAGGAGAAAGAAAGATCAATTTCGTAAGGAATTTCGTTCCATGCTGGGTCAGACATTGTCTTTAATTTTCATCGTGAAAATTAATTGAAAATCGAACTCTTGATCTTTCTTTCTCCCTGCAACAGACTATAATTAGAACGAATTAATCGCACGAGTCGAGGACTCGCTGCATTCGAATAATTGCTACATGTGGAAAACCGGGAAATAAAACGTTCGATGATTAAATTTCGTAATCTGCAAACATGGTGGGGAAATACGTCGACCAGTTACGACGTATAGTCGCATAACAAAAACCTATTCCCGATATTAGCGAGAATATCGAGAAACGGGTTAATTTGTGCAGATTTATCATCACGCACCCTCAAAATGTTCCTCGAGATACTTTCTACAGACTGTGATTTGTACGACGATATTTTTCTTCAATCTTTTGCATATTTGTTACACATCGAACGTCTTTGTTCTAATCTTTCGATGGTACTTATTTTTCCAGATACCACTCTGTTTTATTTTTATTCTTAGATACCGGTTTCTTACGCTCTGTTACTTTTGTTAATCGATACCAATTTCTCATCTTCTGTCACTCTTATTATTAGTAATTTTTTTACTCTATATTACTCTTATTATTAGATACTTTTCCACTCTCTATTACTCTTATTATTAGATACTTTTCCACTCTCTATTACTCTTATTATTAGATACTTTTCCACTCTCTATTACTCTTATTATTAGATACTTTTCCACTCTCTATTACTCTTATTATTAGATACTTTTCCACTCTCTATTACTCTTATTATTAGATACTTTTCCACTCTCTATTACTCTTATTATTAGATACTTTTCCACTCTCTATTACTCTTATTATTAGATACTTTTCCACTCTCTATTACTCTTATTATTAGATACTTTTCCACTCTCTATTACTCTTATTATTAGATACTTTTCCACTCTCTATTACTCTTATTATTACATACTAATTTCTCATTTTCTGTCACTCTTATTATTAGATACTTTTTTACTCTATATTACTCTTATTATTAGATACTTTCCCACTCTCTATTACTCTTATTATTAGATACTTTTCCACTCTCTATTACTTTTATCATTAGATACTAATTTCTCATTTTCTGCCACTCTTATTATTAGATACTAATTTCTCATTTTCTGTCACTCTTATTATTACATACTTTTCCACTCTCTATTACTCTAATCATTAGACACTAATTTCTCATTTTCCGTCATTCTTATCATTAGTCATTAGTGTCTCACCCCCTGTTGCATTTCCAGTACACATTTTTCTCAATTTTAATTCATCACCCAATCTCAACACATTACAACAAATTAAATTTGATTCGCAAGCTTTAAGAGAACTTGTGCATCTTCAATGTTATTCGATCCACGTAAATAGCACTCAATCTTTCTCAATTCTCATTCATTTCTCGACCTAACGTCTACCTACTCCAAATAATCAAACTTCTCAATCTTATTTACAATCTCTAAAAAAACATCTATACCCAACATTACTCTTGAATACTTTCAGTATTGCTCAATTCACGAGCAACAGTGAACGATCTATGCACGAATAGTCTCGATGTTCCACGTATTCGTATCACTCTTACTTCGTTCACACTCTACCTAGGGTAAACTTTGTTCACCGACGAGACCAAGGTGCGATAATATTACCTACCGACCGTGAATTTTCGGTATCACGAAATCCTCGATAGCTGTCGGCGGTCACTCGTGGCTCTCCGATGGTTCGCACCGATCGATAGCAAATGACGCACACGCAACGTATTATGCGCGTTAACCGACACGACGAGTGACGACCGCGCGGTTTCACCGACTGTCTCCCGAGGATCTGCTCCGGGACCGTTCACGCTATCATTCTTCGTCTTCTTCCTCTCCGCGCCCGATCCACCATCGCGGAGTTCCTCCTTACTCGTACCACCGATCGAGCAAACTGGAAATCCAACATTCCAGGATTCCGGATCGCTATACGGGCGACCTTGAATCACGATGATTCCCTCCGTCGCCTCGTAACGATGAGTCAATCTCCGCGAGACCGATAACAAACGTGCACGTTTCGAAGAGTGAACGGTGAACAGGAAAATTTGTTACGCGTCGTGGGCTCGTTTATCGATCGAATTCGTTCAAGTGGTATCGCGATCGTCTTCGTCGAGATGGAGCGTGGAATCGTCAGATCGCTCCTTTAACCAGAGAAACCCCTCGCATGGGTGAAAATATTTTTACTACACGCGTGTGGAGTACACTTCGTTTTGGGTTTGGATTTCTTTTATTTATCGAGCGTGATTCGAATCTTTGCAAAGAAATAATTCTTTAGGTAATAGATGTTTCAAATAGAGGACTAACTTCTTGTACAAATGTACCAAATGTGAGACTTATTCTTTGAATAGAAATGTAGGGATAACTGAAAGATTCTTGTTCGGGGAGATTGACTTCAAGAGTTTTCTTTTGTTCGATTATAGAGTTAAATACTCTGGGGAGAAATTTTCTGGAGAGGAACTTTTTGGGTAAGAAATGTCCCGAATGTGGAAGTAAGTTTTTGGAGAAGAAATGTCTTGAATGTAGAAGTAACTTTTTGGATAAGAAATGTCCTGTATGTAGAAGTGACTTTTTGGGTAAAAAATACTCCAAATGTAAAAGTAACTTTTTGGGTAAAAAATGTCTCAAATGTAGAACTAATTCTTTAGGTAACAAACGTCTCAAATAGAGGATCGAATCTTTGAATAAAAATGTGCCAAATGTAAGACTAATTCTTTGGATAAGAAATGTCTTGAATGTAGAAGTAACATTTGGATAAAAGATATCCTGTATGTAGAAGTAACATTTTGGATAAGAAATGTCTCGAATGTAGAAGTAACGTTTTGATTGAAAAATATCTCGAATGTAGAACTAATTCTTTAGGTAACAAACGTCCCAAATAGAGGATCGATACTTTGAATAAAAATGTGCCAAATGTAAGACTAATTCTTTGGATAAGAAATGTCTTGAATGTAGAAGTAACATTTGGATAAAAGATGTCCTGTATGTAGAAGTAACATTTTGGATAAGAAATGTCTCGAATGTAGAAGTAACGTTTTGATTGAGAAATATCTCGAATGTAGAACTAATTCTTTAGGTAACAAACGTCCCAAATAGAGTATCGACTCTTTGAATAAAAATGTCGCAAATGTAAGATGAATTCTTTGGGTAAAAAATATTCCAAATGTAGAAGTAAATTTTTGAATAAGAAATGTCTCGAATGTAGAAGTAATTCTTTAGATAACAAACGTCCCAAATAGAGGATTGAATCTTTGAATAAAAATGTGCCAAATGTAAGACTAATTCTTTGGATAAGAAATGTCTTGAATGTAGAAGTAACTTTTTGGATAAGAAATGTCCTGTATGTAGAAGTAACTTTTTGGTTAAGAAATGTCTCGAATGTAGAAGTAACTTTTTGATTAAGAAATGTCTTGAATGTAGAACTAATTCTTTAGGTAACAAACGTCTCAAATAGAGGATCGAATCTTTGAATAAAAATGTCTCAAATGTAAGACAAATTCTTTGGCTAAAAAATATTCCAAATCTAGATTTAATTTTTGGATAAAAATGTCCCCAATGTAGAACTAACTCTATAGCTACAAAATGTCCTGAAAGTAGAACACTTTGAATCAAACTATCCCAAATGTAAAACTAACTCTGCGCGTAAAAAATATCCTCCCATCGAAAGACTAAAAAAATACAAGAATATTCGGTAGCATTGTAACAGCTCTAATCGTACTAAAATAATATATTACGAGGAAATAAGTGTTCGGGAAAGACCCGAAAGGTGCCAACGCTCTGTCTTTTCTTTTTTAAATCAGATATCCAAGAGATATTTCGTTACGTCTTTTATTTCATTTGGAAGTTGCTCGTTCTGCGTAAATCCAATTCTAATTTCTATCCAGATAAAAATTTCGCCACCACGAGTCTGGTCTCGCGACATGGTCCCGTGAGAAGAGACGAGGAACAACACCGTACTTCGTGATCCATCGAAACGGATATTATCGTTTCTCGATCGACTATCGAGACCGATCGAAAGGAAAAAGATGAAACGATGGGAAAACAGGGCTCGAGTATCGACTACTCGGATCGTCACGAAGGAAGCAGAGGCGACGCTGACCGGAATCGTATTCCCGTCGAGAGAGGGAAAAAACAAAGGAAATAAACTTGGTTACGTTCGGGATAAAAGTGGTCCCAGAAGCCCGTGCCGAGCCATGAGGAAAATCCTGCGAACGAATTCGTCGAATACGGACGATGCTCTCGATGCGAAACAGAACGGTTGATACGTGGAAAAGCGACGAGAACGAAGAGAATTCGGGGGGAAATTGAAAGACGAAAAGGAGACGACGGTACGCCGAGCAGGGATTAAATAAATAACTTGGACCGAAATTATGAACGATATAAAACGATCCGAAGAGCGAAGTAAACGGTTTCGTTGCGAGTTTCCAGCGAAATTAGTCCGCGCGTTATAATTTGTCGCGAGATTGTTACCTGGTACTCCATTGAAAACGTTTGGAAAAGAAACAGAGCCTTTGGAGAGCTCAGAAATATCGTTTTGTTATTATTTTCTTAATAAATTCTATGTATTCACGTCCTTTGAGCTTCGTTTCGAAACGATCCGAGAATTGTGTCCGAAAACCCGCGAATTATTTCTCGGTGCATTTTCTGCATATAAAGTGCATCCGTCGCAAGATCTTGACGATTAATTAACGCCGTTGGTTAATTTGTAAGTACGGTATCCGTCGAAATACTTCGTAGCTTCTTGAAAATAAATTGCAACTCGAATCTGTTTACGGTTCGAGAGAAAAAAAAATCGAGTAGCCTCTTAACGCGCAGATGTTGCAAATTTGAATTTGCAATAGGAAGCACGATCGGCGAGCTTACGCGACAATCATCTCCATCGTAGTGAGTAACGATATGATCGAGGCGGTTCGCGATAACAATTGTTGCCTATTGCGACGCGACACGAAGCGCATATTCGACGCAATGGCAACGTTTGACGATCGATGAATTCACTTACCAGATAATGAGCAAGAGACAATTGTCCATCGTAAGCGACAGACTCAATCCTTGACGATTCAATGTCAATTGGAAACATATTTCGTTATTATCGAGCAAGTAACCTGCAAGCGACGACAACGTTTATTCGCGCATGTATCAGTTGGGCATTGTTCGAGCATAATTTGAGATAAAAATTAGAATTGCACTTCGATCGAAATACTTGATCGTTGTTCTTCGAAAAAGTGACTCAATACCTCGGTATTACATCCTAGGAAAGATTCCCGAACTAATCAAGAAACAGCAAAAATTATTTCAAAAAATCGAAGTACGATCGAATTACTTAGAAATATACGTTAAATTTATTTCAAAAGGGCCGAGAATTAATTCGTGTACCTAATATTTCGTTAAAATCGAGTCGTTTCGCTTTCCAACCGATCTCCCTTCCTCCGGCGTGGAAATCGCTCGAATTTCGGTGTGTTTTTCCCGAGCACGGGCATCGAGTTGCAAAAAGCCGCGGTATCCATGGTGAAACTGGGTTGTATCAACAATGCTTCGTTCCGGCCGTCAGTTTCTTCGATATCGATACCGAAATTCCGCCCGATACACGCCGACGCTCGGACGAAAATGCTTCGGGACCCGAATTTAGATCCTGGAGATTGCCACGCGTAACACCGTGTTCCCAATCTCGACGAAAGCTCGGAAAATCCCTGCTCGCGACGGCCGCGAACAAATATCCACTGTCCCCGAGCTTTCTCGATGATCTGCAAAGATCTTCCGAGCATTTGGCAACGAAATGTATCGTTGCGCTTGGCACATCGAGATGCGGGACCAGAGTGACCGGTTCGACTCTTTGCGCTTCCCCCTCTCCTCGCATTCGGCCGGTCTAGGCTCCGCCTCCGCGAGTGCTGCCCAGCGTAACCGGGAGAGGAAGCCGAAGGAGTGGGGGGAAGTAGCGTAACGCGGTGGCTCTCGTCGTCCCGCAAGGTACAGCGGAGTGGGGGTAGGTAGCGTGAAACGTGGGCTCTCGCGTCCCGCAAGGTGCAACGGAGTGGGGGTAGATAGCGTGAAGTGTGGGCTCTCGTTGCCTCGTAACGTGCAGCGGAGTGGGGGACGTACCAAGTGTATATTAGAATTTGGAGCTATGAATATAACGCGATGCAGAGCCTTTGCACATTTTACCTAAGAATACGGTTTTGTAGGGGCACACGTTACCTTTCCCCACTCTAATTTAGACAACACCAGTGTAACCAGAAGAATAAGCTAAATTTCAATCCGAAAGAGTGGAGGTAGATTATAATTTCTCTCCCCACTCCTTCCGTTTGAAATCTAGCTGATTCTTCCAGCTACACTGGTGCCGCCCAAGCCAGAGTGGGGGAAAAGTAACGAGTGTCTCGTACAGAATGTTATTCTCACGAAAGATGGATAAAACGAGATGTATACTCAACCATTTGCCACGTATCATAGTGCAAAAGAACATTTATTATTTTCCCCCACTCCGTCGCAATATTTTCGGTAAGAGACCAGAGCGAAGGGAGGGGAGTCAAGGCCGATAAAATACGAGGAGAAGGGGAAGCGCGAAGACTTCGCATGGCCACCTTGCAAAGGACCAACAAAAAACAACCCAACGTATTTTCCGTCCCGAACTCGACTTATTTTCCCGCTATTTCAACGGGCCAGGAACGGATCACGGATCAACGATTCCGGTAAATTAATGTCGACGGTCTCTCTCGCGGGTTTCGTGAACACGAATCCGCTCCGACGAACGCGAAGTGCCAGATTTCACTCTCGAATTGCAGCACCCTTTGATCGTTCAATTTCTCGTGATCCCTCGGGCTGGTTTCTCTCCCTCGCGTTCGCGCGAAACCGCTTGAAAACGCTCGACTTTAAGGGCACCGCGCCGCCGAAATTCCGATTTAAACACCGTTTCACCGGCGGCGAATTGTTTGTTTCCTCGAACGACAAACGACCATTTTCTCGTTCGAAAGATATATTTTAACTCGATCGGTATCAATCGAGGCGATCGCGTCGATAATATCGGGCAATAACATTGCGTCGATAATATCGAGTGATAACATTGCGTCGGTAATATCGGGCAATAACATTGCGTCGGTAATATCGGGTAATAACGTTGCGTCGGTAATATCGAGCAATAACATTGCGTCGGTAATGTTAAGGTGCGTTTCGGACGCACTTACATTTACAATGATATACACCGTGGGCTGAAATTCGTGGTACTTTCAGACCTAATATATCCATGAAATCTTCTCGGTCCTATTTATATCTTGAATTTTAATCGTGTACACATACATAATTAATTACCCGCATACAAGTTCGATCTTCGAATGCATTTTCCTCGAAAGCGAAGCCTCCGATGCAATTTCTTTACTCGTTATTTCAGAACATAGAATCTCCCCTCTGCCTCCTCTACCGAAGAGAATCGTTGGGCACTTTAGTCCACGATATTGTATACGTAAAAAAATCACACGCCCGCTTACAAGATAAATCTTCCAACCCATTTTTCTCGAAAACGAAGCCTCCGATGCAATTTCGTTATTCCATACTTTCGTCTTATTTCCATCCACAGAATCCCCCTTAATCGTGTATTTTGATCCACAATGTATAGTCAAGTTTGCGCCAAGAAACACCTCGATCGTTTCGCCTCGGTTTTCATCGTACCTCTCGAACGTAAACTTCCCGATAGCAGAATTCGGCTCGGAGACGAGAACAATCGTTCTTCGTTCGCTGAACGTGGCTGCGGGATTAGTCGTGGAATTCCAAAAGGACCATCGATGGCCAAAGAGTTTCATTCCGCGATCATCCCGCTCGACGTTCCTTCGCTACCGAGGCGCGTTCAACCGCGAGAACGCCAAAGAGGTGGCTGGCTCGTCCTGATTCCCGAAATCAGCCATTGGTTGGACGCTCTTCCGTAATCCAAACGGCATTCACGGAACCACAATTTCCTCCAAAAGGGGAGTTGGGGATCCGCGCACGTTCTCTCTCTCTCTCTCTCTCTATCTATCTATCTATCTCTGTCTCTCTCTTTCTCTCATGTTGTATCCAGGCCGCGTAATCCAAACGGGATTTCGGCCCCGCCGCGTCGGAAATCTCGCGCCGCGCGTTAACACCACATTCTGTTCGCTTCTATGGGCACGACGATTTCGTCTTTCGTCCCGCGGAAACTCGTGACTCCTCGCACTTATGCGAGCGGAACGCGCGACAAGCGTCTTAGCCTCGGATTCATCGTTCTCTCGCCAGAACGAACGGGAACGACGGTGTTTAGAACACGTGATCTCGAGGTGAAAAGCCGAGGATAGTTGGAAATCGTGGGGTTCTGGGTAATTTTAATGCCTGAAATTTTAAGGAGGTACTGTTCTTTGGATCGGGAGGAATTGTAGAAAAATGTATATATAATGGAAGAGTTATACAAAAAGAAATAAATAAAGTGGTAGGTACAAAATTTCGATATAAGAAAGTATCACATTAGAAAATGATCGAATTCTAGGTAATTCCAATACCCAACACCTTCAACATCTTACTATAGGTACCACATTCTCGGTGTCTGACCAAGCAAGGGATGATACCACTGAGCATCAACGTAGAAAAACTTCAAGAAGTTCAAGTTACACATACCTGTTCCTTTCCTTCGTAAACAAAAATCCTACATACTATCCCAAAAGTTTCCAATTTAATGTCAAAAAAATCATTCTAACCGAATTCTTCCTTCTCCTCGTTCAATTATTATTAAACTCGTACCAATAAAAACAAAATTCGTCTAAAAATCAAACTCTCATTGTACCATCAATTCTTAAATCTTAAGAAAGAAATATTCTTATCCTTGATCCGATAGATCATTCGTCACATATATATCACGTGTCTCCTAGAGACTCCAGCTTGGTACAAGGGTCGAACACGGGACTATCGGCGATTAAAACAGAGAAAAATCTAGCAACTCAGGAAAGAAAGCCATTGGAATAGCCGAAAATCGTTCGGGAACGGTTCGTCGACCAGAACATCGACGATCGAATTCGCAGTGGGCTCGAAATCCGCAGCCGGCTATCGTAATAATCCCAATCGGCATTAAAGTTCGACAGGCTAATGGTTCGGCCGGCGAGATACGAGCTGCAATACGGTTTATTGGCAGAAGGGCGCGCGGGACCGTTCATATCGAGTTTCTGCAACACCGGCGACGATATTTGTAGTCGAGTCAGCTGCGTCCCCACGAATAACTCGTACCCCGCCGCCATGTTTCTAAGCGATCCCGCGCGCTCGTGCGTCGTACCCCCGTACACCGATAATGCCAACGTCCCCGAGCTTCTGCGAATTTCCGATCCCTGCTACGACAGCTTGCACGGAATCATCCGATAAACGACGTCATCGATTTTACAAAGTGTACCGCGCCCAATCGGAACCGAGACACTTCTCGATCGACCACGCGTGACTTTTCTTACCGTTTCTCGACAACCGAATTCAACGATTGTGATTCATTGCACGGGGTTACTCGATATCCCATGGTCGTGAAAGATTTTCGAAAAGCCTTTTCTTTTTCCAAATTTGTACCCTCTTATCGGAAAATTACTTTTTCTCAAGTTTCTTGACAACTGAATCCACTGATTTCGATGCATTGTACAGAGTTATTCGATATCCCATCCCAAATTTTTGAAAAGCTTTTCTTTTTCAAAATTTCCACCCTCTCCCTGGAAAATAAAACGCATTAAACTTTTCCCCTACTTTCCTTACATGGTTACAAAGATATGTACGATAATACATGAACTCAAAGTTTCTTTACCTCTGACAATACTAACAATTCAAACGATCACTGATAGAGACCAGGTCTGGGTCCAAACAGACCCGTAACTTACTCCCACAATTACAATTTGCCCTTTCGAAGAAAGACTCCGTTACTTTATCCTACTTCTCCTCGTTTCCACGGAACGCTGTACTAACGGGGTAACTGATCTTTACAAAAGTCTCTCTGGGTCTGAAGAGACCCATGAATCGCGCAACAAATATCAAGGATCCATTTCCACACCTAGCCTCGCTTCTTTGCTGAAATAAGAAATGGATGCATTGATAGGATCATTCGAGTCACGTTCGTGGGAAGTTTGAAATTCTTTAAAAATTTTCAAATTGCGGACCATTTGTTGGTAGTGTACGGGCCGTTGAACTCGACGAACGACGTTATCGGACACGATGTTCACCCGCGAGGACGCAATTGCGATCTTCTCCACGATTCACTCGAGACGTACACGAAGATAACCGAGCGACTCGGTTCCCGGATTTATGAGACATTAGCCGGCTGATTGTCCCCGTCAGAGGTTTCTTAGATCGTGACTGTCGACTGCGTCGCTGTCACGGAGCTGTTGAACGCGTTATTACGGTAACCGTGCACGTCCCACTGTCTCCATATTATGCAAATGCTCGGTTGGATTCGTGGCGGTAGGTTCTAGCTCGGCAAGTGGTTAATAATACATCTGCCGGTAATGGGCTACCGCCGGTCCCCGTTGACTTAGGCACACTGTCATGGAAGATTAAGGACCTGGGTGTCGGAGATACGAGCAATACGGTTAGGGTGTATCTACACCCGTCCCAAAGGTAGGGTCACTCGAACCCACGTTTCCGTTTATTAACCCTTCGACAAGCAACGACGAACACTTAACCGTGGCGACGGTGACAATTCGAGCGACTGGATCGTTATAAAGGGTGACTCGTGTAATCGGGAGAGATTGTATCACGAATTCGATGGAAGACTGAGGGACACTGTGGAGGGAAGATTTGCAATTGTACGATGGTGTCTATTGTACAGGGATCGTGCAGTCAAGAGAGCTCATATTCAAGAGAGTTCGTAATCAAGGGACTTCGGAATCGAGGGACTGCACACTCGAGAGACTTCGTACTCGAAGATCCCACGCTCAAGGGACTCTACACTCAAAGGAACCTATACTCGAGGGACTCTGCAGTCAAAGAACCTTACACTCAAAGGATCCTACACTCAAAGGATTCTATACTCAAGGGATTCTGCAGTCAAAGAACCTTACACTCAAAGGATCCTACACTCAAAGAACCCTATACTCAAGGGACTCTACACTCAAAGAACCTTACACTCAAAGGACCCTATACTCGAGAGACTCTACACTCAAAGAACCTTTCACTCAAAGGACCCTATACTCAAGGGAATCTACACTCAAAGAACCTTACACTCAAGGGACTTTACAGTCAAGGGACTTTACACTCAAAGGACTCAACAGTCAAAGAACCTCACACTCAAAGGACCATACACTCCCTTGAGTGTCCTTTGACTCTACACTCAAAGGACCCTACACTCAAGGGACCCTCAAGGGACTCTACACTCAACGCACTCCACATTTAAGGGATCCCACATTCAAGAAACCCCGCACTCAAGGGATCCTACATTCAAAGTCCTCCACATTTAAAGTATCTCTCATTCAAGGGACCCCACACTCACTGTAAGTTACTTCCACATTTTCTAAAAAATAAACAAATATAATTCCACCAACCGAATCGTTTACACACTTTTGTAACTATAATACATCATCCTCCTAATAAATTCCAAGTCAGAAACTAAATATCGACAGATTCGAGACCGTGAAGTGTACTTTCACCGAAGAACGTATATTTTTCAAATAGTACATTGCGGACTACGGAAACCGTCTACGATCTTCAATTCCAAAAATAAGAACAAGTGGCTCGCGATCTCTAACGACGGCACCGGTGACGATCAACGTTCGCATTAGTGGTCGCGACAGATAGATTCGAGTTTGTCCACGAAGAAGTTGGTGCAGTGTTCGCTGGTTCGTTTGACTATGCATCAGGAGCGATTACGGTGAAAACGATCGCGCAGCCCCCCTGAGTAGAATTCGTGTCGGTTGCGGTCGAGCCAAATGGGCGTCGTTACTTGGGGGACTCTACCGGTAGAATTAGTTTTCGATTCGAGAGGAAATTCGACGACGCGTTCCTCGAATGGCTTCACGGTAGACCAGTGTCGCGACGCTCTTGGCAATCGATGATATCGGACAACCGTCCTCTCTGTTTTCGCGCTTGCCAGCCAAACGGTTCAACGCAGTGTCCACCGCGGTAGTCCCTCTCTCTCTCGGTTTCGATCGATCGACTCTTCGAGTCGGGAAACCATTTTCGATCGTTATTGCTTCTTTTACCACGTTCGCGCGATCCTTCTCTCCGCGCTTATCGAGCTAACATCGAAAATCCGTAGACTACAGCGGAACCAAGGATTTATTCGACGCGACTCGTCTGTTCTCGATAACCGAAAACACATCGCTTCGCGAGCGGTGATTCCACGTCTTTTCCAAGTACAATAAACCCTCGATAAATAGTTCCCCTTTGCGATAGAATCGTACACACACCCACACACAAACACAAACACACACGCGCGCGTTGTCAGTCATGCGCGGAATTTCATTTGTTGGGAGTATTCGCACGTGTACTACCTTCGATCAATTTTTTTTCGAATGACACAATGTGTCCTGTTTTTAATCAAATAAATATACATGGAGTAGGTTTTGGATAAATTTCATCTGAAGGTGATCCTCACGATGGTAAAGGTATCTCTGTGAAACTTTAAGTCCCAATGTGGCTCTTGTGTATTCCCATAATTTGAAGAGTCTTGTTCTCTAGAGGTATTGCGTTAAATTTTCCTAAGAATAAACATCCTTGCTGCTGACGACTCGAGTTTGAACTCGTAACACCGAGTAGTGGGAAAATTGTATAGATAAGGGATTTGATTGTAGAGACAAATGTATTGAAATTTAAGCGAGTATTGTCGCGCTACATTCTCCTTAATCCGAATGACATCTTTCCAACTCCTCACAGTACATGCGTACACATCCCCATAGGTCGAAAGAACGCAAAAGTAGATGTAAAATTGTTCAATTTTGATTAGACAACACAACTCTATAGAAAAAGCCAGAATTGGTGAACAATACCCCTCTCTACCCAAGTGACATCTTTCCAACTTCCCACAGTACATACGTACACACCTCCACAAGTCAAAAAGACAGCAGAATAGGCTAGAACTCGTTCCATTTTGATTAGACAAGGCAATTCTATTGAAAAAGCAAGAATTAACATACTATATCCTTCTTGACCCAAGTGACATCTTTCGAACTTCTCACAGTACA
Source organism: Ptiloglossa arizonensis (assembly GCF_051014685.1). Taxonomy (NCBI): domain Eukaryota; kingdom Metazoa; phylum Arthropoda; class Insecta; order Hymenoptera; family Colletidae; genus Ptiloglossa; species Ptiloglossa arizonensis. The sequence continues at coordinate 26,113,082 of NC_135050.1, forward strand.
TACGTACACACTACCACAAGTCGAAAAGACGCAAAAGTGGGTGCAAATTCGTTCGATCTTGATTAGGCAAGAAAACTCCATAGAAAAGACGAACATTATTGTAGTATACCCCCTCCATCCAAATGACATTTTTCCAACTCCTCACAGTACATGCGTACACACTCCCATAGGTCGAAAGAACAGAGAAGTGGATGTGAAATTGTTCAATTTTGATTAGACAAGAAAACTCTATTGAAAAAGCGAGAATTAACATACTATAACCCTCTTGACCCAAGTGACATTTTTCCAACTTCTCACAGTACATACGTACACACCATCACAAATCTAAAGAACGCAAAAGTGAGCGCAAACTCGTTCGATCTTGATTAAACCACACAACTCTATAGAAAAAGCGAGAATGGATACACAATACCATTCTCTACCCAAATGACATCTTTCCAACTTCTCACTGTACATACGTACACACCATCACAAATCTAAAGAACGCAAAAGTGAGCGCAAACTCGTTCGATCTTGATTAAACCACACAACTCCATAGAAAAAGCGAGAATGGATACACAATACCATTCTCTACCCAAATGACATCTTTCCAACTTCTCACAGTACATACGTACACACCACCACGAGTCGAAAAGATGGAAGAGCGGACGGGAACTGGTTCAACTTTGATCGTCGAAAACTCTCGTCCCGTCTACCGTAAAGAAATTCCAGGTGCATCGATGTTTCGGCAATACGTTCGATTTCTCGGAGAAATATCGCGCACCACCGTGGAACAGGAAGCACCATTTCGACGGTAAACGCTCTCAACGGTGATATCTGACCGGGAGAGATCGAAACGGGCGGCGTCAGGTGCATCCGACCGTTTTCAATAAGTTGCACTCGACGTGAGTCGGGCAGCGTCGAGAGCAGTTTCGTAGTCGCCATCGATCTCGAGATCACCGGCGTCAGCCCCCGAGATACGCTGCAATTCCGCAGCCGAGGATCGGACCGTGGCTGACTGGGTTTTTTTTTTCTCTCTTTTTTTTTTTTACACGCGAGACCGTTTTCGTGGATCCAAGCAGAATTCGAAATGTGACGGACAACCGTGGACGAGCAACGGCTATCAATTTATACGAATCGTCCATCGATCTTCGAGCCTGTGGAAACGAAACGAACGCGTGCCAGTCGATAACCAATGCCTTTGGAAATCGGACACGACCATCGAGATCGAGCGGATTTTTCACATCTATGAACGAATCGGACTCGACCCGTTTGTCAAGTTGCGGCAAACGCGAGGACAACGTGCCCCCCCCCCCCCCTCTCATCCTCGTCGCGAATTACATATTTATTCGACGTCCTTTTAATACGACATTGATGATCAAAGGATGCTCGAACACCTCTTAGGTCGAGAAGTCACTCGAGAAGAACCGAGATAGCCTGTACGTGAACGCACATTCTGCCAGTGCTGTTTATTATTCAATATTTTATTTGTGCACTGGAATAAACACTTTTGTACGCAGGTTGGATAAATAGAAAGGAAAATTTCTACATTGGTAACGTACCGATGAAACATTGGTATCGTTTCTCAGCTGCGAGAAAAAAGTACTGTGTAATAGACGTGACGGGGATAAGTACTCGATAAATGTTACTTGTCTTAAATTTGAGAAATGTTATCTGTTTATGATGAAACATTGGTAACGTACCAATGAAACATTGGTAACGTACCAATGAAACATTGGTAACGTACCAATGAAACATTGGTATCGTTTCTCAGCTACGAGAAAAAAGTACTGTGTAATAGACGTGATTGGGATAAGTACTCGATAAATGTTACTTGTCTTAAATTTGAGAAATGTTATCTCTTTTTAATGAAACATTGGTAACGTGTGTTCAAGTACAAGAAAAATGTACTATGTAATAGACGTGCCTGGGATTAGTACTCGATAAATGTTACGTATCTTAAATTTAAGAAACGTTATCTCTTTATAATTTCCAAGATTGTTACCCCACTTTTCATTGTATTTACAGTAATAGTTTCTCGTCGGGAAAACTTGTACAAATTCGTGTCTACCAGCACGGGTCACTTTTGACCCAGATGCTGTACTACGTGACTTCCAATACGAAAAGCTATCGTTTCGAACTCCCTCGATTAGATCACCAATTCTATCTTCTGAAGTACCCTAAGGTGATATTTACTTTGTAAATCCGCCATCTTTGAATTGTATTATCAGATATCGATATACTCGTAGAAAGTACTTACAGAATGACAAAGAGGAGATATTTATCGAACGAAAACGATATTGAACGAATTCTAAATTACACGAAAATATATATTACAAACGTTTCGAATAAAATACTATTACTGTTGTTATTCGGATGAAATTTTGCCCGTCTTTGTCGACAATATAGGTCGTTACGAACCTCGAAAGGCATCGTCGAGCAAAAAGAGGACAAATCCAAACAGAGGTGACGTAGCCACACTGTCTCCGGAAGTCACTCTATTAGCAGACCTTGGTCGTGGTCGAGGAGTGTCCTTGGAGAGCGAAGAAAACCGGAGACAACCCTCCTAACTCGAGAAGCCAGAATCGAGTGACTTTTACCTCGAAAATGAGCTCCTTTTATAAGGCTTTGGGTAGCTCCCGCAGGCCCAATCAGCATTTTTCCGGCCGCTGCTCGTACACGGGTTACTCCTCACCCCAGTATCCGTATCGAGAGGTAATTTCTACAAATATATATCGTAACTTACCCTACTCGATACCGTACAGTTCAATAGAGATACCATACATCTCTTCTAACGAAAGCGTAAACAGAATTCAACGGTTCAAGTGTCTCCAATTCAGTGACAACATCTCGTTACACAACGTTCTACGACTTATTGGATCATACTTATTAATAGTACAACGATATCTCGTATAATTAACGATAATTTGTTTTCTCGATTCACGAACTATGACTGACCTCTCTTATCGCGTTATTAACACATCTCGGTTATTCTAAATGAAATGTACTGTTCGCAATCATCAATTTCTATCTCGATTCACCGTACATCCAATTTCCAGGTAATTTTCCCCATTTAGTCAATATTGAAGCTTCCTTTAAAAAATTCACTCCCTTCTCCGCTCTGAAAAAGTTTCTACGATTCGTCAACAGTTGGTTCAATATTTCCTTGGTAGACTTTCCCTGTGTCGTCTTGCTTGTCTTTAATTGTTTGTGTTTGTTTCCACTCGTATGGTAACTTCGAAGTTAGGTCGAGAAGCAGCCGGAGGCTGTACCTCGATGTTGCATCATGCGAGACAATATGCATCGCTGGTGGAAAGTTCGGGACCATTACGCGAGAAGAATGTTACCCCGAAATTATGCAAATACACGTCGAAGAGTATCGATGGAAAATTAAATTGTACACCCGGAGAATCTTGTTTTAATTTCGCAAGTATAAATTTGGTCCAATCGACGACCTATTCATCGAAATAACCTTTGCACCGTATCACTTGAACAACTCCAGGCATTCTTCGAATTAATTTTTCAATTACAGCTCGAGCAATGTTCTTCGTTCAACAACTTTCACGACTCTTCGACGTTGTTCTTTCATCGAATACACACTTTTGAGGGAGTTGACCATTTACACCGACGATTATGAACGAAACAAAGAGTACACGGGACAGTGATAAAGTAATCGGTAGTGCTCGTTCGTAGACGTGGATTAAAATATACGCTTTGAGAGAATTAACCGCTTACAGCGACATTTACGAACGAAACGAATTGTACACGGAACGATGATAAAGTAATCGGTACTGCCCGTTTCTAGACACGGATTAAAACAACCGTTCGAGCAACATTTTGGTAATTATACCGTAAAATGTAATAAAGAGCGAGGTTTCTAGGCGCTGGATTAAAAGAACAAAATCGTTCGAGTCATCTTTCGGTAATTATACCTGAAAATGTAACAAAGAGTACAATTTCTAGACACGGGTTAAAATAACAGAACCGTTGGGATCGTCTTCTGCTGATTATATCGTAAAATGTAATAAAAAGGTGATATTACATTTTTAACCGATAAGTACATTACACATATTACACATATGTAAGTAAAGTTTAATAACGGTATTAATAAAATTAATTTAAACGATAGTGTCGAGGGTTTGGTGCGTTCAGAGGTTCGTGACAAAGGACTGCCTTCGATGAAGCAGTTGTGCATCCTTTTCACCGGACTTCGGCCAGGCTGCGCCGAAGAAGGAGTTAATTTCGCGGAAATGGAGGAACAAGGTACGAGAACCGAGTTCACTCTTCCGCTATTTACCAGTCAGTGGCCGCGAAGTAGACGCAACGTCCACGTGGAAACTGTTACGCGTCGATGGACAAACGCGCAGCGTAGTTTCGTCGACTGAGCTTAGCAAACAACCGTTCGTGACTTTCTCGGTTAACACGAATCGAGTTACCGGGTTCGACCAACCACGAGCCCTGACCACGTCTTTCTTAGAATTTTTCCTTTCGTTTAATTTATCATTCTTTTCCATGCTTCTTCGGACTCACTGGCGAGCTGGATTATTGTCTCGAAGAGTACGACTCTCGTGACGAGACGGAGAGCTAGGAAGATCGGTGTTGGATCAACGTGGACAGTGTCGAGTGCAACTGGAAGCTGAGGAAATGAGAAATGAATCCTCTGTTAAAGGGAATATGGTGACGTTGTTGAGAGAAACGTGGTACTAGAGGCAAGAGTGATGAGGATTGAGTGTAGCTGAGAAGTGGAAAGGCGATATCTGGGGTGAAGAGAATGTTAACAGGGTTGAGTATAGTTGAGAGCTGAAACTATGATTCTTGGGTTCAGGAGAATGTGGTGTCATTGATGAAAGAAATGTAGTGTCATCAGTAAGGATAATGAGGACTAGGTATAGCTGAGAACTGGAAAGATGATACCTAGGGTAAAGAAAATATTAACAGTGTCGAGTATAGCTGAGAGTTGAAACTATGATTCTTGGGTTCAGGAGAATGTGGTGTCATTGATGAAAGACATGTACTATCATTAGCAAAGGTAATGAGAACTGAGTGTGGCTGAGATCTGTAAAGATGATACCTAGGGTAAAGGTAATGATAACAGTGTCGATTATAGCTGAGAGCTGAAACTATGATTTCTGGGTCAGGAGAATGTGGTGTCATTGATAAAAGAAGTGTAGTATCATTAGCAAAGGTAATGAGGACTTGTTAGAAGGGTATTGTTAAGAGCTGGAAAAATGAATCCTATGTTAAAACAAATACGGTGCTATTGTTGAGAGTAACTATCAACTATCAGCTAGGTACTATCAGCAAAGTTAATGAGGACTGAGTATAGCTGAGAACTGGAAAGATGATACCTAGAGTAAAGGTAATGATGACAGTGTCGATTATATCTGAGAGCTAAAAATATGATTTCTGGGTTCAGGAGAATATGGTGTCATTGGTAAAAGAAATGTAGTACCATCAACAAGAGTAATGAGAACTTGTTAGAAGAGTATTGTTAGGAGCTGGAAAAATGAATCCTGTGTTTAAAGGAATACGGTGCCATTGTTGAGAGAAACGTGGTACCATCAGCATGGGTAATGAAGACTGAGCATAGATTAGAACTGGAAAGGTGATACCTAGGGTAAAGAGAATATTAACAGTGTCGAGTATAGCTGAGAGCTGAAACTATGGTTCTTGGGTTCGGGAGAATGTGGTGCCATTGATAAAAGAAACATAGCACCATTAACAGGAATAATGAAAACTGAGTATTGTTAGGAGCTGGAAAAATGAGTCCTCTGTTAAAAGGAATACGGTGCCATTGTTGAGAGAAACGTGGTACCATCAACAAGGGTAACGAAGACTGAGCATAGCTTAGAACTGGAAAGGTGATACCTATGATAAGGGGAACGTGGACAATGTCGAGTACAACTAGGAGCTGAAGTGACGAATCCTCCATTAAGGAGAATATAGTACCATCGACAAGGATAATGAGAATTGAGTATACCGGAGGGCAGGGAAGACGATTCCTGGATCAAAGAGAATGTAGTACCATCGATAAGTAGGACAGGACACCGATAAATTCTCAACTTGCGCTGTTATTTAGAATTAAACGGGTCCACGCGTGCTTCTTCGCGAAAAGAAAATTTCAAGAAAGGAAACCTTCTCTTTATACGTACAAAATACGTACAAGAATAACAGTGAACACACATCGTGGTACATTAATCATCGTACGTAATTTTCTACTATCGGAATATTTATCATTTATCGTGGAATCAAGGTAAGACTGCCTCTGGAAGAAATATCTCGTTGCTTCTCTTTCGAGGCAGCCCTCTTCGAGACTGGAGCGAATTACTTCTTAAAAATGGAGGCACCGAAAGTGCATTCGGGCTGCGAGTTCGTCTTGCATACGTTGCATCCGAAATAGAGACGCGGAGGTTTCCCTTTATTTTTACGCCGGTGCTGTACGTCACGGCGGGAGTATCTTCTTCCAGACGAATACTATACTTGGATTCTCCGCAAGACACCCGAGTAGCAACGAAACGTTTCCTTTTTTTCCATTAGAGTGTATCTCGTATCGAGAATAAAATTCGTTTTCTAATGCACGTTCCACCGTGTTTTAAAGGAACTGAGACCCTTCGCGGTGCAACCGCGAATAGTACTTGCACCGCGAGTACGAGTACAATGTATTTATTTTATATTTACGTTTCGCGTGGATAGAGAGGATTGTCGATTTGCACGATAAATTTAACAATGTCTATCCACTTCGTTCGACAGGATTCGATAGCGATCGCGTTCTAACCAGGGGAGATCGAGCCCGAAACAGTTAGAAATTTTTCACCTCGATTCCTCTCACGTTCGTTGAAGTTTTAAACTAATTTCGACGAGAGTAACCAGAAATTGTTCGCACAATCGAAAAGCAATACGTCTATCTGTATTCGATCTCCATCGAGTGGCAAAAGGTACCGAAAAAAGGGGACTATGATGCTTCGTTTGTTTAATTTTAAAAAAATAAAGTCGATCGATCGAACGGTCAACGTTAATCGAAATAATACGCGCAATGGTACACGCAACGCGATACGCAGTGGTCTCGAATAACACGATCGAGGCGAATCGGTGTCGATTTCTATACTCGAGTTTTAAATACACGTGACCGGGTAATTAAAAGTGTTCGCGACGAGAGAAACATTGCAAAATTTACGATTGTATCTTCTTTCTCAAAATAACGACCTTTTGTTTTTTTTTTTTTTCGTTCTTTTTTTTTGCAAAAATCGACAACTCGTTTCCGAAACGATTTGTAGATCGACTTTTCGAGTTTTAAATAAACACGATTGAATAATTAATAGTGTTTGCGACTTTGCGAGAGAAACATTGTAAAATCTACGATTGTATCTTTTTTCTCAAAATAACGACCTTTTGTTTTTTTTCCATTCTTCTTTTTTGCAAAGATCGGTCACTCGTTTCCAAAACACTTTGTAGATTAACATTTCGAGTTTTGAATACACATAACCCAATAATTACAAATGTTCGCAACGAGAGAAACATTGCAAAATGTACGATTGTATCTTCTTTCTCAAAATAACGACCTTTTGTTTTTTTTTCCATTTTCCTTTTTTACAAAAATCGGCAACTCGTTTCCGGAACACTTTGTCAATCAACATTTCGAGTTTTAAATACACATAACCATTAATAATTACAAGTGTTCACAATGAGAGAAACACTGCAAAATCTACGATTGTAACTTCTTTCTCAAAATAACGACCTTTTGTTCTTTTTTGCAAAGATCGGCAACTCGTATCCAAAACGCTTTGTAGATCAACATTTCGAGTTTTAAATACACATAACCCAATAAATACAAATATTCGCGACGAGAGAAACATTGCAAAATGTACGATTGTATAACGACCTTTTGTTTTTTTTTCTCGAGACTTTTCGAGTTTTAAATAAACACGATTGAATAATTAAAAGTGTTCGCGACGAGAGAAACTCTTCTTTCCCAAAATAACGATCTTTTGTTTCTTTTTTCGTTCTTCTTTTTTGCAAAGAACGATCACTCGTTTCCGGAACGCCTTGTAGATCGACGTTTCGAGTTTTAAATAAACACGATTGAATAATTAAAAGTGTCTGCGACGAGAGAAACATTGCAAAATGTACAATTGTATCTCTTTTCTTAAAATTACAACCTTTTGTTCTTTTTTCTCAAAATAACGACCTTTTGTTCTTTTTTGCAAAGATCGGCAACTCGAATCCAAAACACTTTGTAGATCAACGTTTCGAGTTTTGAATACACATAACCCAATAATTACAAATGGTCATAACGAGAGAAACATTGCAAAATGTACAATTGTAACTTCTTTC